>NC_140591.1:1352416266-1357416266 GCF_964204655.1 Triturus cristatus
TGCAGGACAAGCAGCTGCCTGTGTGCTAAGAGTGTGTTTCTGGAGACTGTGTATTGTCAGGTGCAAGAGAGATCTGCATGGACGCTTGCACAACTGCATGAAGACTGCAGAGATGTATGTAAGAGTACATGTGTGGTAAGGGTTAATTGGAGTTTTGAACATGTAGGAACTACCTCACCCATTGCAGGAGTGGAAGGAAAATCTACCATGTTGATTTCAAATGTGTTAGCATTTGCCTCTCATTTGTGAGATAGTGATTTGTGCTGAATGCTAACCATCACAGTTCAAGAAAACAAGCTGCCCCTTTCCTGCGAGTGCAAGTCTTACAGACCAAGAGCAACACAAATTAAATCTCTGACAACAATTCCTGTATGCAGACAGACTCATGATGTGATTCTAGGCAGAAAACGATATTTGATTGGCAATTTCAAAGCACATTTACTACTGTGGTAGAGCAAGTGATAATTACTGTAACAGCCTGACACATTTTCCTTATAGTTTAGAGAGGCAGAAAAGAGCACATGTCCTAACAGCTACTTGAGACCATGAGCATGTGGAACCTGGGTGAGTGATTAGACTAGAGCAAAGGAAATAAGCCTTGGTGACGTTGAATGTGTTAGCGTTACACACTGCTATCTGAAATACCACACAGTGCTGAATAGTAAGCATGGGAGTGCAGGACATGCAGCTGCCTGTGTGCTAAGAGTGTGTTTCTGGAGACTGTGTATTGTCAGGTGCAAGAGAGATCTGCATGGACGCTTGCACAACTGCATGAAGACTGCAGAGATGTATGTAAGAGTACATGTGTGGTAAGGGTTAATTGGAGTTTTGAACATGTAGGAACTACCTCACCCATTGCAGGAGTGGAAGGAAAATCTACCATGTTGATTTCAAATATGTTAGCATTTGCCTCTCATTTGTGAGATAGTGATTTGTGCTGAATGCTAACCATCACAGTTCAAGAAAACAAGCTGCCCCTTTCCTGCGAGTGCAAGTCTTACAGAACAAGAGCAACACAAATTACATCTCTGACAACAATTCCTGTGTGCAGACAGACTCATGGTGTGATTCTAGGCAGAAAACGATATTTGATTGGCAATTTCAAAGCACATTTACTACTGTGGTAGAGCAAGTGATAATTACTGTAACAGCCTGACACATTTTCCTTATAGTTTAGAGAGGCAGAAAAGAACACATGTCCTAACAGCTACCTGAGACCATGAGCATGTGGAACCTGGGTGAGTGATTAGACTAGAGCAAAGGAAATGAGCCTTGGTGACATTGAATGTGTTAGCGTTACACACTGCTATCTGAAGTACCACACAGTTCTCAATAGTAAGCATGGGAGTTGAGAACAAGCAGCTGCCTGTGTGCTAAGAGTGTGTTTCTGGAGACTGTGTATTGTCAGGTGCAAGAGAGATCTGCATGGACTCTTGCACAACTGCATGAAGACTGCAGAGTTGTATGTTAGAGTACATGTGTGGTAAGGGTTAATTGGAGTTTTGAACATGTAGGAACTACCTCACCCATTGCAGGAGTGGAAGGAAAATCTACCATGTTGATTTCAAATGTGTTAGCATTTGCCTCTCATTTGTGAGATAGTCATTTGAGCTGAATGCTAACCATCACAGTTCAAGAAAACAAGCTGCCCCTTTCCTGCGAGTGTAAGTCTTACAGAACAAGAGCAACACGAATTAAATCTCTGACAACAATTCCTGTGTGCAGACAGACTCATGGTGTGATTCTAGGCAGAAAACGATATTTGATTGGCAATTTCAAAGCACATTTACTACTGTGGTAGAGCATGTGATAATTACTGTAACAGCCTGACACATTTTCCTTATAGTTTAGAGAGGCAGAAAAGAGCACATGTCCTAACAGCTACTTGAGACCATGAGCATGTGGAACCTGGGTGAGTGATTAGGCTAGAGCAAAGAGAATGAGCCTTGGTGACGTTGAATGTGTTAGCGTTACACACTGCTATCTGAAATACCACACAGTGCTGAATAGTAAGCATGGGAGTGCAGGACAAGCAGCTGCCTGTGTGCTAAGAGTGTGTTTCTGGAGACTGTGTATTGTCAGGTGCAAGAGAGATCTGCATGGACGCTTGCACAACTGCATAAAGACTGCAGAGATGTATGTTAGAGTACATGTGTGGTAAGGGTTAATTGGAGTTTTGAACATGTAGGAACTACCTCACCCATTACAGGAGTGGAAGGAAAATCTACCATGTTGATTTTAAATATGTTAGCATTTGCCTCTCATTTGTGAGATAGTGATTTGTGCTGAATGCTAACCATCACAGTTCAAGAAAACAAGCTGCCCCTTTCCTGCGAGTGCAAGTCTTACAGAACAAGAGCAACACAAATTAAATCTCTGACAACAATTCCTGTGTGCAGACAGACTCATGGTGTGATTCTAGGCAGAAAACGATATTTGATTGGCAATTTCAAAGCACATTTACTACTGTGGTAGAGCAAGTGATAATTACTGTAACAGCCTGACACATTTTCCTTATAGTTTAGAGAGGCAGAAAAGAGCACATGTCCTAACAGCTACCTGAGACCATGAGAGGTGGAACCTGGGTGAGTGATTAGACTAGAGCAAAGGAAATGAGCCTTGGTGACGTTGAATGTGTTAGCGTTACACACTGCTATCTGAAGTACCACACAGTGCTCAATAGTAAGCATGGGAGTTGAGGACAAGCAGCTGCCTGTGTGCTAAGAGTGTGTTTCTGGAGACTGTGTATTGTCAGGTGCAAGAGAGATCTGCATGGACGCTTGCACAACTGCATGAAGACTGCAGAGATGTATATTAGAGTACATGTGTGGTAAGGGTTAATTGGAGTTTTGCACATGTAGGAACTACCTCACCCATTGCAGGAGTGGAAGGAAAATCTACCATGTTGATTTCAAATGTGTTAGCATTTGCCTCTCATTTGTGAGATAGTGATTTGTGCTTAATGCTAACCGTCACAGTTCAAGAAAACAAGCTGCCCCTTTCCTGCGAGTGCAAGTCTTACAGACTAAGAGCAACACAAATTAAATCTCTGACAACAATTCCTGTGTGCAGACAGACTCATGGTGTGATTCTAGGCAGAAAATGATATTTGATAGGCAATTTCAAAGCACATTTACTACTGTGGTAGAGCAAGTGATAATTACTGTAACAGCCTGACACATTTTCCTTATAGTTTAGAGGGGCAGAAAAGAGCACATGTCCTAACAGCTACTTGAGACCATGAGCATGTGGAACCTGGGTGATTGATTATACTAGAGCAAAGGAAATGAGCCTTGGTGACGTTGAATGTGTTAGCGTTACACACTGCTATCTGAAATACCACACAGTGCTGAATAGTAAGCATGGGAGTGCAGGACAAGCAGCTGCCTGCGTTCTAAGAGTGTGTTTCTGGAGACTGTGTATTGTCAGGTGCATGAGAGATCTGCATGGACGCTTGCACAACTGCATGAAGACTGCAGAGATGTATGTAAGAGTACATGTGTGGTAAGGGTTAATTGGAGTTTTGAACATGTAGGAACTACCTCACCCATTGCTGGAGTGGAAGGAAAATCTACCATGTTGATTTCAAATGTGTTAGCATTTGCCTCTCATTTGTGAGAGAGTGATTCGTGCTGAATGCTAACCATCACAGTTCAAGAAAACAAGCTGCCCCTTTCCTGCGAGTGCAAGTCTTACAGAACAAGAGCAACACAAAATAAATCTCTGACAACAATTCCTGTGTGCAGACAGACTCATGGTGTGATTCTAGGCAGAAAACGATATTTGATTGGCAATTTCAAAGCACATTTACTACTGTGGTATATTTTTTTTTTATTATTATTTTTCAAATTTGTAAGGCGCTACAGCTACCCAAAAAAGGTTTCCCGGCGCCGAGACACAGCATAAGGATTTCAGGAGAAGTTACTAGCTATTCTTGTTATTGGTCGAATAGCCAGGTCTTGACGAACCTTCTGAACCTGACGTGGTTTTCCTCTTTTTGAATGAAAGGAGGGAGTGCGTTCCAGAGGGATGGTCCAAGGTGGGCGAAAGATCTGCCTCCCATTCTTGCCAATTTAAATCTTGGTACACAAAAGTTGGCCGCTGATTGCGAACGAAGATTGCGCTTGGGAGTATAGGGGTGCACCAGAGCTAGAAGGTATTTAGGTACAGTACCTGCTTTGATTCTGAACATGTAGTTCAGGGCTTTAAAACGGATTCTGCTTTCTACCCTTTGCCAGTGGAGTTCCCAACGGTAGCTCGAGACCCCGGAATTTTTAGGTATTCTGCACAGTAGTCGGACTGCAGCGTTCTGGGCAAGTTGTAGTCGACTGACTACCGCTTTATTTGAACCAAGGTACAGAATGTTGCCATAGTCAAGCCGTGATGTTATAAGGGCGTTGACTACGGTCTTTTAAGTGGAAGAGGGCAGCATCCAAATAATTTTCCTCAGCCATTTGATGATGGTAAGGCATAGACCGACAACTTTGTTGGTCTGTTGACTCATGGAGAGGGAGCTATCCAAGATGACTCCCAGATTGCGAACTTGAGTCACTGGGGTAGGAAAAGTAGCCATCTGGTTTGGCCAGTGTGAAGGATTCCAGAGCTCTTGACGTTTTCCTAAGAGAAGAATCTTGTCTCCATTGAGCTTTAATTGGTTTGTTGTCATCCAGTTAAGGATGTTTTGAAGCCCTGATTTGAGGAGAGATGAGGATGACGGACCGGGTTCAGATAGGGAAAATATAATTTGGGAATCATCGGCATAGGTCATGAGGATGAGTCCAGATTTTTCGGCTAAATCAGCTAGGGGTCTGAGGTAAAGATTAAAAAACAAGGGACTCAATATAGATCCCTGTGGCACGCCGTGGGGGGCATTGAAGGTGTTGGAACAGGCCAATGAGGATGTTATTTGGAAAGTCCATTCCGCTAGGAAGGATCGAATCCAGTTAAGCGCTTTTCCACGGACACCATTTCTGTATAATCCCTTGATGAGAGTTTCGTGGGAAATGGTGTCAAAGGCCGCGCTCAGATCTAAAAGCACGAGCGCGACCATCTGGCTTTTATCGAGGAGATTTTGGGTGTGTTCCGTAACTCCTAGCAGGGTGGTTTCTGTCGAGGAACCAGCCCGAAAGCCCGATTGGGAGGGGTGCAAAAGCGAGTTTTCTTCGACAAAGGTGGATAGGACCGCGTGGACGTGTCTCTCCAAGCATTTGGAGAAGGCAGGGAGCAGGGATATGGGTCTATAGTTGGCTGGACTTTCCGGATTTGCTGTGGGCTTTTTTTACAGTGGCGTAATCATGGCGTGTTTCCAGAGGGTCGGGACTGTGAAGAATTCAAACGAAGAGTTAAGCGTCTCAACGATGACTTCCAGGAAATGATCGTCCAGTTGTTTAATAATTTTAATCGGGATAGGATCCCTGGGGGAGCCGGACTTGATGTTTTTAAAAATGGATTTCAGTATATCTACCGAAATGGGAGGCCAGGCTTCCAGGGTATTTTCACAGGAGGGGGCATGTTCCGAGTCAGAAAAAGGTGGTGGTTCGTTATTGTAGGTGTTAATGTCCCTAATGATTTTCTCGATTTTTTCAGTTAAGAAACATGCTAGATCTTGGCATTGTTGAGTATTCAGTGGGGGAGCCGAGGCTGTGGTTTGTGCGCCTGCTAGTTCTTTGACTATATTGAACAAAGTTTTCGGCTTATTCTTGCTACCGTGATAGTATTAGAAACGAAAGAGGCACGTGTTTTTGCGCAGGCGGTATAATATAAATTCCTGGCTTCATGATAGGTCTTTTTTGCGTCAGGGGCGTAGTCTTTACGCCATTGACGCTCCAGTGCCTTGCATTTCGATTTTTCAGTTTTTAAAAGGTCATTAAACCATGGGGCAGGGTGGCGGTGTCTATTTCCTTTGATAGAAGTGGTGGATAAACAGTGGTCAGCGGCATCACTGAGCCATACGTGAGTAGCTGCCGCTAGGCTGTCCATGTTATGACCGTTTCTAGGAGGGTTTTCATGAAGTGGTGAATTTAGTTTTGACAAGTCCAGTAGCTTCCAGTTTTTCCTGGACGTAGCTGGAACGTCAGGTTGCATATTGGAGGTAGGTGGGAGATTTATGCTGAATTTTATTAGATGATGGTCAGACCAACAAATGGGAGTGGTGTTGTGCCATTTTAGCTCGTTGATATTGGAAATAATGGGGTCAAGCAGGTGGCCCTCTTTATGTGTAGGTCCAATGTTGACTCAGGTCAGATTTAGGGCCTTCAGATCTTCTAGCAAGTTAGAGCAAAAGGGAATGGAAGGGTCATCAAGATATAAGTTTAGATCACCAATAAGTGAGAAGTTTTTTGAGGCAATGTAGTATGGAGTGATATAGTTGGCTAAATTTGGTGCCCATTTGGATGAATTACCGGGGGGTCGGTATATCAATAGGCCTGACATCGTGAAGTTCGGGTTCAGAGAAATTTTGAAAAAGCCGGCTTCGCAGTCGGAGATGGCAACTTGTTCTAACGTACATTTCAAGTCTCTGTTAAAAATGATTGCTATTCCACCTCCTAGCTGTTTATTTCGATCTATCCTAGTGATGGCATAGTTGGCGGGGAGGGCAGTAGCAACATCGGGGCCAGCACTCTCATGCAGCCACGTCTCTGTCAGAAAGAGGACACTAGGGTTAACATCCAATAGAAGGTTGAAGATGTCCAATTTGTGTTTAGGTAGTGAACGGCAGTTAGTACTGTAGAACACGTACTTTAGTGCCTCAACATTGCAAGGCTGTTTGCATTTTCTGTGCCTCCTTGCAGCGTCAGGGTAAGGTTGGCGGATGGTAGTAGTAAGTGTGCAATTTATGCATGAGGTAACTCCTGTTTTGTGGAGATTGAGTATTGTGCACCTCATGTTAGTGATTGGGCGTAGCGCTCTTAGTTCTGTAGGGGATCTTACCAGCCTTTTGTGGGCGGGGGGAGCATAGTCTTCTGCCCCAGTGCAAGTGATAATCAATGTAACAGCCTGACACATTTTCCTTATAGTTTAGAGAGGCAGAAAAGAGCACATGTTCTAACAGCTACTTGAGACCATGAGCATGTGGAACCTGGGTGAGTGATTAGACTAGAGCAAAGGAAATGAGCCTTGGTGACATTGAATGTGTTAGCGTTACACACTGCTATCTGAAATAGCACACAGTGCTGAATAGTAAGCATGGGAGTGCAGGACAAGCAGCTGCCTGTGTGCTAAGAGTGTGTTTCTGGAGACTGTGTATTGTCAGGTGCAAGAGAGATCTGCATGGACGCTTGCACAATTGCATGAAGACTGCAGAGATGTATGTAAGAGTACATGTGTGGTAAGGGTTAATTGGAGTTTTGAACATGTAGGAAATACCTCACCCATTGCAGGAGTGGAAGGAAAATCTACCATGTTGATTTCAAATGTGTTAGCATTTGCCTCTCATTTGTGAGATAGTGATTTGTGCTGAATGCTAACCATCACAGTTCAAGAAAACAAGCTGCCCCTTTCCTGCGAGTACAAGTCTTACAGAACAAGAGCAACACAAATTAAATCTCTGACAACAATTCCTGTGTGCAGACAGACTCATGGTGTTATTCTTGGCAGAAAACGATATTTGATTGGCAATTTCAAAGCACATTTACTACTGTGGTAGAGCAAGTGATAATTAATTACTGTAACAGCCTGACACATTTTCCTTATAGTTTAGATAGGCAAAAAAGAGCACATGTCCTAACAGCTACTTGAGACCATGAGCATGTGGAACCTGGGTGAGTGATTAGACTAGAGCAAAGGAAATAAGCCTTGGTGACGTTGAATGTGTTAGCGTTACACACTGCTATCTGAAATACCACACAGTGCTGAATAGTAAGCATGGGAGTGCAGGACAAGCAGCTGCCTGTGTGCTAAGAGTGTGTTTCTGGAGACTGTGTATTGTCAGGTGCAAGAGAGATCTGCATGGACGCTTGCACAACTGCATGAAGACTGCAGAGATGTATGTAAGATTACATGTGTGGTAAGGGTTAATTGGAGTTTTGAACATGTAGGAAATACCTCACCCATTGCAGGAGTGGAAGGAAAATCTACCATGTTGATTTCAAATGTGTTAGCATTTGCCTCTCATTTGTGAGATAGTGATTTGTGCTGAATGCTAACCATCACAGTTCAAGAAAACAAGCTGCCCCTTTCCTGCGAGTACAAGTCTTACAGAACAAGAGCAACACAAATTAAATCTCTGACAACAATTCCTGTGTGCAGACAGACTCATGGTGTGATTCTTGGCAGAAAACGATATTTGATTGGCAATTTCAAAGCACATTTACTACTGTGGTAGAGCAAGTGATAATTACTGTAACAATCTGACACATTTTCCTTATAGTTTAGAGAGGCAGAAAAGAGCACATGTCCTAACAGCTACTTGAGACCATGAACATGTGGAACCTGGGTGAGTGATTAGACTAGAGCAAAGGAAATAAGCCTTGGTGATGTTGCATGTGTTAGCGTTACACACTGCTATCTGAAATACCACACAGTGCTGAATAGTAAGCATGGGAGTGCAGGACAAGCAGCTGCCTGTGTGCTAAGAGTGTGTTTCTGGAGACGTGTATTGTCAGGTGCAAGAGAGATCTGCATGGGCGCTTGCACAACTTCATGAAGACTGCAGAGATGTATGTAAGAGTACATGTGTGGTAAGGGTTAATTGGAGTTTTGAACATGTAGGAACTACCTCACCCATTGCAGGAGTGGAAGGACAATCTACCATGTTGATTTCAAATGTGTTAACATTTGCCTCTCATTTGTGAGATAGTGATTTGTGCTGAATGCTAACATCACAGTTCAAGAAAACAAGCTGCCCCTTTCCTGCGAGTGCAAGTCTTACAGAACAAGAGCAACACAAATTAAATCTCAGACAACAATTCATTTGTGCAGACAGACTCATGGTGTGATTCTAGGCAGAAAACGATATTTGATTGGCAATTTCAAAGCACATTTACTACTGTGGTAGAGCAAGTGATAATTACTGTAACAGCCTGACACATTTTCCTTATAGTTTAGAGAGGCAGAAAAGAGCACATATCCTAACAGCTACCTGAGACCATGAGCATGTGGAACCTGGGTGAGTGATTAGACTAGAGCAAAGGAAATGAGCCTTGGTGACGTTGAATGTGTTAGCGTTACACACTGCTATCTGAAGTACCACACAGTGCTCAATAGTAAGCATGGGAGTTGAGGACAAGCAGCTGCCTGTGTGCTAAGAGTGTGTTTCTGGAGACTGTGTATTGTCAGGTGCAAGAGAGATCTGCATGGACGCTTGCACAACTGCATGAAGCAGGCAGAGATGTATGTAAGTGTACATGTGTGGTAAGGGTTAATTGGAGTTTTGAACATGTAGGAACTACCTCACCCATTGCAGGAGTGGAAGGAAAATCTACCATGTTGATTTCAAATGTGTTAGCATTTGCCTCTCATTTGTGAGATAGTGATTTGTGCTGAATGCTAACCATCACAGTTCAAGAAAACAAGCTGCCCCTTTCCTGCGAGTGCAAGTCTTACAGAACAAGAGCAACACAAATTAAATCTCTGACAACAATTCCTGTGTGCAGACAGACTCATGGTGTGATTCTAGGCACAAAACAGTATTCCTGGGTGATACCAGTACACCTTAACTTATGGTGAAGACATACTCCATAATATCTTACAAGTTCAAGGCAGTTAAATATCTTCCAAAACATAAAATGTAAAACACAACTTTAAAAGAAGAAACACATTTCTATTATTTATATCAAAATGCACCACATACATCCCCATCAAATTCATAACTCACCTTTAAAAGTAGTTAGTTGAGAAAGAAATGTGGCACTCACACAGCAGATTATCAGAGCCAGAATCTCTGAGCTGTACACCTCTCACCAGAACCAGTAAATGGCAAACTTTCCCTCTCTTTTTTCACACATATACATGTTAACTTCAAATCACATTGATTCCCACATTTTTTCAAATGGAAACACACATTTCTATTGGTTGCAAATTTCAACCCTTTTCCAAATGATTCCTACCCCCAACATGACTTCTGCCTGCTAGCATAGCAAAAGGTCATAGAACACTGGTGGGAGTAGAGAGGTCAGAAGTTCAGCACACAATGTTTCTAATCCTAAGAGCAAGAGTGCTTGACTTTTCAAACCTAACAGCAAATCCAAAGTAATGTTCTGTGGGAACACATTTTTCTGAACCAATACAAAATATGCTTTTAAAAATGTAAACATACAACCTAGTTTTTAGTGTTGAATGGTCTGAAACAGCCAATGAGTTCTTTTTTATTAAAAAACAAGTATGTAAGCCTCCATTTTACAACTATCTTTCTTTTCATATTGCCATTCTACTGGAAGACACCTTCTGAGTGCATCCAGATCTCCTTGAAAGATGTTCACAGTGTGGATTGGAGGTCATAGCTATGTCTTCTGGAGTGAAAAGTATGCAGAAAAAAGAGGTATTGTGAAAGACCTTGCTTTGCCAAATGTAGACATTAAATGGATTGGTCAGAGAGGGTTAAACTGGCACCAATTAATGCCTTTGGTGAAATCCTTTCTACATCTCCCACAGCCTGACCTTATAATTGTGCACTGTGGTGGAAATGACCTATTCACTTTAACTGGGGTAGGTCTGGAAATGCTTGTTAAGGACACCTTTGTGCAATTGATGTCACTTTTTCCACAAACTACCTTTGTATATTCTAATATATGCCAATGGCAAAAGTGGAACTGGTCCAACCAATATTGTCCACAGATTGAGAAAGCAAGAAAGCACATCAATAAGTCTGTTTCTGCTTTCCTCAGAGACTATGGTATGGGTTCTATATACCACAACAACTTGCGTTACAACATGCAAGGCATTTATAGAGGAGACGGTGTACATTTCACAGATGAAGGGAACAGAGTCTTCCTCTTGAACTTTAGACTGTGCATCGGTACTTACTTGTAGGTACCAAAAAACACTCAATGAACACAACAGCTCTTTTTAGAGCCAACTAACATCTAAACTCTTACACTTGATTTTTAATTCTATATTTTTTGCAAATTATTTGCCGTCATGCGTGCACTGTGCGCAAAATTTTGAAAAAAAATAAAATGTTTTTTTTACCCTTCGGGATCCTTCAGGGACTCCCTGACAAAGGCTAGGAGGTCAGGAACTCTCTACCCTGCCCCCTTTTCACGTTCTCCACCTTTCTTTTAAATGGAAACACACATTTCTATTGGTTGCAAATTTCAACCCTTTCCAAATGATTCCTACCCCCAACATGACTTCTGCCTGCTAGCATAGCAAAAGATCATGGAACACTGGTGTGAGCTGAGAGGTCAGAAGTTCAGCACACAATGTTTCCAATCCAAAGAGCAAGATTGCTTGACTTTTCAAACCTAACAGCAAATCCAAAGTAATGTTCTGTGGGAACACATTTTTCTGAACCAATACAAAACATGCTTTTAAAAATGTAAACATACAGCCTAGTTTTTAGTGTTGAATGGTCTGAAACAGCCAATGAGCTCCTTTTATTAAAAAAAAGTATGTAAGCCTCCATTTTACAACTATCTTTCTTTTCATATTGCCATTCTACTGAAAGACACCTTCTGAGTGCATCCAGGTCTCCTCCTCACTCCCTGAAGTAGACTGCTGTTCTGCCATTTGCAAGTAAAATTGATACCTGTTCAGCTCCTTGTCCCAGGAAATAAGAAGAAATAGTGAGGGGCGTGGGTGTGGTATTTGAAGATTCTGGAACAGAAACTACTATGAACCAATGCTTCTGAGTGCATCCAGATCTCCTCCTCACTCCCTGAAGTAGACTGCTGTTTTGCCATTTTCAAGTAAAATTGATACCTGTTCAGCTCCTTTTCCCAGGAAATAAGAAGAAATAGTGAGAGGAGTGGCAAGTCATTTATAGAGGAGACCGTGTACATTTCACAGATGAAGGGAACAGAGTCTTCCTCTTGATCTAAAGACTCTGCATCGGTACTTACTTATAGGTACCATAAACACTTAATGAACACAACGGCTCTTTTTAGAGCCAACCAACATCTAAACACTTAAAATAGATTTTTATTTCTATTTTTTTTTATAAATGTTTTGCCGCCGTGCGCGCGCCGAGCGCGCACCCCGCGATTTTTTGAAAAAAATATCAAATGTTTTTTTTCACCCTTCGGGATCCTTGAGGGACCCCCTGACAAAGGCTAGGGGGTCAGGAACTCTCTACCCTGCCCCCTTTTCACGATCTCCACCTTTATTTTTCACTGTCACACACAAAATGGCGGCCGACACTTCCTGATTTTGACCGATTCG
Organism: Triturus cristatus; assembly: GCF_964204655.1. Classification (NCBI taxonomy): domain Eukaryota; kingdom Metazoa; phylum Chordata; class Amphibia; order Caudata; family Salamandridae; genus Triturus; species Triturus cristatus. The sequence goes on from NC_140591.1 coordinate 1,352,428,585, forward strand.
AATGTTGACTGACATGTAACCACCAATCAGAATTACGCTCGCGCACGTTATGGTGCGCGCACCGTGCGCGCACCGTGTGCGCACGGTGCGCGCTTATAGATATGTATGTACTTTTAACTGCAATTTTCTCAGGAACTACTGAACAGATTGACACCATATATGCAAAAGGCACATGCCTGACCTGAGGACTACCTCTTTGCCAAATTTCAAGTAATTCTGTTCAGCCGTACCTTCGACTAAAGGTCCTATGGGAAAATGCATGGGGAAAACGTGTTTTGGGACCCCCTTTTTTCTCAGCTACCACTTGACGAATCACCCCGAGACTTTCAGGGTAGGAGCTGAGCGGAGCGCCCCATTAGTTTTGAAAATTTCGCGAGGATTTGTTAACCGGCGCCAAAGTTATTCAAAATAGAATTTTCAGATTTCCTATGGGAACTCGGTCCTAACTATAACTATCTACTGGCGACCGTCAGTAGATAATATATATAAATATATATATATATATATATATATATATATATATATATATATATATATATATATTCACTGAAAAAAACATAGGTTTCAGGGACATTATAGTTAAAAATTAGCATTTACAAAAACCTTAGAAATTCACTGACAAAAACCATAGGTTTCAGAGACGTTATAGTTAGTTGGACATTTGACTCATATAAAACCAGAGAAATTCGCCTGTTATAGTTAGTTGAGCTAACTATAACTCCCGTGCTCGCAATGCACTGCTGATGATGTCACATATTACATCACTCATGACATGGTCAGTGACATCACTCATGACATCACTCATGACATCTCAAATGACATCACTGATGACATCACTGATGAGATCATCCAGTGAATGTGTTTTTCTGAAAACAAATATTTTTCTTATATATCTATGCCAAGGTCTATTGAAGAATGAGTCAATGTATAAGTGCCTGAATGGATTAGTTAGTAGATGCATGACTGACTCTATAAGTCACTGATTGAAAGTATGTTACTGAATGCAAGGATTAGTGACGAAACTGTGTGAATGTCTCTATTAGTCTCTCAGTTGGTGTGTAAGCAGGTGCATGGGTTGGTGAGTAGCTATATCAGTGTCTATATGGGTTATTGATTGTTTGTATGAGCATCTGTATGGGTGTCTGAGTGTCTATCTGGGTAGGTGGGAGGTATCTGACTCTGCATACATGTCTGAATAGCTGTTTCACTGGTTCTATACATTTAAAACTGCATCTCAGAAGGGCAGAATGGGTAGCTAACTGTATGTACAGGTGTGTTGATTAGTGAATTGATATCTCAGTTGTATATATGTGAGTAACTATATATGCTGTTAGACAGTATATGTGAGTGTTGGGGTGTATAATTGACTATATGTGAGAAAGAGTGATTGCAAGAGTGTCTACATACACAAATGTGTACTTGTATTAGTGATTGTATAAGAGAGTAAGTATGTGATAGTATCTATTTAAATAAGGGACGTGGTGTGTGTATAAATAAGTCAGATGGTGTGTATATATCTGCATATGTGAGTACATGGGTGTGTGATTGATTTTTTGCTTGACTGAGTAGATGTGTGAGTAACTCTATGGATCAGTAGTACTGTGTGAATGTATGTATAGGTGTATGAGTGGATATTATACTGATGTAATGATGAGTGACAGCATGTATGAGTGACTGTATCAGTGTATGTCTGACTCACAATATATAGATAGGAATCAGTGGATGGGTATCTAGTATCTGGTATTGGTGTGTCTATGTCTTCAAAATGATAGTCTGTATTTTAGAGTGAGTGTCTTAAAGGTTATATTAGAGTGTGAAGAGGTGTGTCAGACTATCATGTGGATGATGTAATCAGTGATGTCATGAGTGATGTCATTTGAGATGTCATCAGTGATGTCATGAGTGATGTCACTGACCATGTCATGAGTGATGTAATATGTGACATCATCAGCAGTGCAATGCGAGCGCGGGAGTTATAGTTAGCTCAACTAACTATAACAGGCGAATTTCTCTGGTTTTATATGAGTCAAATGTCCAACTAACTATAACGTCTCTGAAACCTATGGTTTTTTCAGTGATATTCTAAGGTTTTTTAAATGCTAATTTCTAACTATAATGTGCCTGAAACCTATGGTTTTTTCAGCTAATTTCTAAGGTTTTTTAAATGCTGATTTCTAACTATAACGTGCCTGAAGCCTATGGTTTTTTCAGTGAATTTCTAAGGTTTTTTTAATGCTAATTGCTAACTATAACGTGCCTGAAACCTATGTTTTTTTCTGTGAATTTCTAAGGTTTTTTAAATGCTAATTTCTAACTATAACGTCCCCGAAACCTATGGCTGTTTCAGTAAATTTCCACGTTTTTAAAAATGGCAATTTCTAACTATAACGTCTGTAAAACCTATGTTTTTTTCAGTGAATTTCAAAGGTTTTTTAAATATCGAACTACTATTGTGCTATTTGTCATTACTACTGTTTTTTCTAACTTTTCAACTACATAAAATAAACTGCAAACATACTATGTAATGTAATATATTTCACAAATTACAGTGAGTTTTTAAATAATACAAAATAATTTAAGATTCAGAAAACAATTTTTCTCCTTTTTTTGCTGTCATCAGCTGCTACTTAACTTCACTATTCACAATGATGTCAGAGTAGTTTCATCATAAACAGCAGGGGAAAAAAACAATCAACTAGATTGTTAAAAAAAACAAATCCCTAATTCTCACAAATATAATAAAATATCAACACAAATAACACATCCAATACTATTTCCATTCTTCAATTCTTACCGTTACTTCGTAGTTTCTGTGAACATTTTCCCAATACACCAAATAATGTATCAAAAAGTTCACTTTGAAAGCATCCAGTATGAATTTCTTAAAGTATCTTTACTCCTTCCCACAAAGCCGAATGGTGTATCTAAAATCTTTGTTTCCAAAATATCAAGTATGAGTTGGGTAATTCATAAGGCAATCTCGGTTTCATTTCCAAGTGTGTATCGTTGCAGTGACTCCAACCATTATTAAACTTTAAATAAACTGTATAATGTCCACACGTGGTAGTACTTCCAGCATGGAAAACAATAGCAACTGTTGCAGAGGTTCTTCCAGAAATAGATACTTGACTAGCAACAAAAAAAAAAATTGGGTTGTCACTTTTTTTCCATTTGGTCTACAGCATTGTTGCATTATAATCAAATATTTTCCATATCTTTGTAGGCATAATGTAGATAGCATTGTTGCTTTACAATGAGAACAGATCATCTTGTGATCTGCTTCTTTTAGTAATTTGGAAAATGGTACAGATTTGCAGTCAGGTATTGTCAAATATAGAAATCGTTCTCTGTCAACTATAATGCTTGAAGTTAACGCACACTGTTCACATTTATGTTCCCATTTGTAACTGAGTCCAAATGAACTCTCAATCTGAATTCCTTCATCTTCTAGTACTCCAAGCATAACCATCAGAAATTCTTGTGCATCTTGCTGTATATTAGCACTGAACGTTAAAGATCCAGTACATGTATCCAACAGTTGGAGAATACCAGAAGCAGAATAAATCTTACTTCTATCAGTTCTCAATTCTTGAAATAAAGTGTAGAGTGCAGAACATAAAGTTTTTCCTGACTTTCCATAATTTCACCACAAACATCTTCAAGATAAAATATAAAATTTAGAATGACATTACCATATCAGTTGACACCAGAAGCATTTTCTAATTGGTATCCAACAACATCATCACTTGTTTGTATTTTCTGCTTCTTTACATCTTTTCTTTTCTGTTGATTTTCTTTCTGCTTTTCAACCATAGTTAGCTCTTCAACATATTTGTGTTTTGAACACACAATAGGTTTCTCATAAATAGGATATTCACCTAAATGGGGAGCATAAAGCCTTCTCAAAAGATTATATTCTCTTACACAATTAACATCAGCAATAACCTTGCTCTCCTCAAAATCAATTAAATACAAACCAGACAACGTTCTAACTCAAGATAATGCAACATATGCCATTCCCTCTTTAAACACAGTTTTTCCAACATTTACCAAAGCATTATCTAGACTTAAACCTTGTGATTTGTGAATAGTTATTGCATATGCTAAACAGAAGGGAAACTGTTTTCTACGAACATGCAAGTCTTATACGAGCAAGAAACGTGCGGCAGAACTTGCAATCTGTCTTACCTCTGCAATCTGATCAAATTTAACTTTCAAAAATTCAATTCCATTTCTATTTTGATATTTCACAAAATCAACAACTTTCCCCATTGCTCCATTCACTAAACCTTCTTCTACATTCAGATTACGCTTCAAAATTACACGACAGTTTAAACACACATCTACATTTTTTTGTAAGCCAGCAGTTTTTGATACAGACTTCTCCAAAGAATCCAATTTAGTCTGTAGTTTTTCTGAAAGAACAAATGTTATTCCTTGATGATCTATTTTATCAATAGCTTCAATGTGAACTATTTCTTGATATTCCAATTTCATAAGCTCTTTATTAAATGTATAACACTCTTCCAATGTAGGCATTAAGCAAACTATAGACTTTTTTCTTTCAGTTTCTTGTACATTACTTCTGCTGGTGTGTTTTCTTTTGTAAACAAGCTCTTTAGTAGATGACTTTGAAAAGCTTGTTTACCATGTTTGCTTAGAACACCAATTCTTACATCTTTTAGAATATTTCCATAATCATCATCTCTTGCTTGTCGCATATTCTGAGTGAGTTCTTTATATTCGAAATCTAACCTCAGATTCACATTTCCAATACTTCCCAAAGATTTCTTAGTGTCTTCATGTAGAAGAGTTTTAAACACTGGTTCTCCTTTTACAGGGGTTAGTTGTAGCAGATCTCCAAATACAATTAATTGCTTTCCCCCAAAGAGAATGTCATAATCTGTTTTTAATACCTGTTGCATTCTTAAGTGTACAAAAGCAAGCATTAAGTTTGAGACCATGCTCACCTCATCAATAATTAAAAGTTTTGTTTTCTTCAGCACACTTGACACTTCATAAGAACCTTCTCCAGACAACTTCTAATATTCTAATTTATTATCAAGCTCCACTGGTAACATCAATAATCTATGCAAAGTAACTCCTTTAACATTGTGTGCAGCTAATCCAGTTTGAGCTGTTACCACACAACACAAATGTGAACCAGTAGTTTTTTGAAGATAACTGGTCAAAACTTTCATTAAAAAACTTTTACCTGTCCCAGCTTGACCACTGATGTACATCAGAAGAGGTTTAAAAGATGAACACAGACATTCTTTTTTTCATGCAACAAACCATGTTCTATCCGTTCTCTCACTTGCACAAATATTTCTTTCTGTTCAACATTTACTTGTTCTTCTAACTTTTCCAATGTTATATTCTCCTCGTGTGCTTGTTGCATTGCAATTTCGACTTCATGTATAGCAATCGCTGCTTCATTTTCCAGCATTGGTTGTCCAAGAGGATCTTGACTACATGGACCACTACTTTGACTATCTTGAGAACTTTCATGAGCTATTTCAGCTATAATAGTCTTTTCCTGTTCAACTTCATCATTCAACATTTTTAAATATGTAGGGAGAACCGACTCATATGTATTCAATTTGGCCAGCTCCTGTGGAATAACTACCAACTCCAACTTATTATGCACTGCTCTAGCAGGCATTTTGTCCTCTTCTAATTTGTTGTAAAAATATTTACATATACGTTGATCACTACCTAACTCAATCGACCTTCAACAAACAAGTAAGTTGCAAATTCTTACCACTTCACAAGTCTGTTTTTTTCTACTTTTGTCTTTCAATACTTTGACTATTTTATCCAACACTTTAATTCTCTTTAAAATCAAAATGAACCACTTCTTTTTCAAATTGAAAGCAGTATCCACTATACTTTCAATATGCTGCTTCTCTTTGAACTGGAACATTCTTCTTTTATATATGCAGCATGGTTTCAATAAATTCTGAATCACTCTAGATCGAAAAAGTCTCTGGCGAATTTCTTCAAATTGTTTTTGTCTCCGAGTACCAGATACTATTTCTTTATCATCTTTCCTTTTCCTCGTATTTGAAATTGAACTCTGCTTCACCTTACTTGAAAAATTCTTCTTTTTGCTTTGCGTGATCTTTTTCTCATTAGATGTTCGTAATATTTTTGTTAAAAATTGCCTTTTGCTTTTACTCAAACAAACATTTTCTCTACTAGTCACATTTTTTTCTACTTCAAGATCTTTCCTTTTCGTCAAATACATATTTTTCTTCTCTTTTCTTTTTTTTCACTTCTTTTAGGCATTTCCAAATTTCAATCCAAATGAAATAATTTTCTGAAAAGCAAAAAATAGATTCAATTATTTTTCACATTTCTTCACTATGTTAAAATAACATACAATTGTAAAACTTCCACTAACAACTTCCAGACCCAGTGCTGCAACGTGATGGAGCACGACAGATGAGCACTAGGATAACAAGTAGTGCCATAGAACATACAGCAAGTATTTATTTAATTATTTACATGCTCCTCTACAATTTATATATAACTGCACTACCTCATACTTTTCACCTCTCCGCCACACCCCGCCACCCCACACCACTTTCTCTGCAACCCACCGCACACAACTTTATAAACAGTATTTTTAACATTTTTAATCTATATACTTAGAAGGATATTATCAACCAAACAGCACACATAAAAAGTTCCATTATTACCTAACAATTATATCAACAACTTCGCAAACATAACACTGTCTGTGGGGATGTGACCACCAGCATTTTATTTTTGGGAGCCTCGAAACTGGTCTTTATAGGGCTCTATTTTCCGACCTCACAAACGTAATCCTTTTTTTTTCTTTATTGCACTGCAGTGACACTGTGAGAGCATGCACATTACTCACTACTTAGAAGTGCAGACATCATGCCAAGTGACTTGCATTGTAGGAGAAGGGAAATCATTTAAAGACAGCCATTTTCTCTCACTATTTCCCTTCTCTTTTTGCAACGCACCAGCAAGATCATCGTGGGGTGATTAGCAGACAGACCACCAGGTGCGCAACGCCCATTGCCCCAGACTCTCTGACACAGCTTCCCGGGTGCACACACAGAGCCGCACCTGAGTACTTCACCGTTCTTCAAAACATAATTTTTTTGTAAAGGAGACTCTGTTCTTTTTCAGCCCTTTTTACAACCCCTACATGCCCACTCTGCCTATTGCTGAAAAAATTAGGCTCCCCTGAAATTTCCCTCTGGTTGCGCCTCTGCAAATGACCACAACAAGGCAACTCCAGCACGAACCTGCACTCACCTTACACGCGGTCTTGTTTTAGTGCTACCAAAACACACACTTTGCCTGCATCACTAAGTTCTCACACCCCCTCTGAACATAAAAGCTTTCCAATTACTTTTATATTCCTATACTGTACTTCACAAGGACATATAGAACTCAAGGTTCTCACTACCCCAAATTAGCTCTCTGGTATACTTTCTCAAATATGAGAAGTACAGGTATTTATTATCTGTCAGTCATGGCAACTTTAAAACAGTGTACCTATTAACAACTCGACAAAATATTATGTTTCTAAATTAACGTATTACACTTAAAAGCTCATTTACATTTCTTTCCCTAGATGTACCTTTGTTTAAAACACCACCAGAGAAGGGTGTTGAAGTATGCTCCACAAAGAGTAACTCAAAGCTTTGTTATTCTTTATTAAAAAATCTGCCTGTCAAGGCTTTTTGCAAGCCGTTTCAACGCCTTAAGAGGGTAGCTGGATGAGTATAATACATCGTATTTAAGATCAGGGGCAGACGATGCACGGAAATAAGAACGTATAGTTGAATAAAGGGCGAGTGGATGCATGACCAAATGCATCAATGGATAGATACATAGATCAATGTATCAATGTATGGATGGATGGATGGGTGAATGAATACAAAGACCAGTACTTACGATAGTGGGGTGGGCTGATAAATGCTTAGGATTGATTCTGGGACAGATATATCTATGCATATATAGGCGCATCGCTGCATGAATGGCACAGTGCTTAATCTAGGCGAGTGCGCTCATTGATTCTTAAGATAAGAGGACAAACAGATTTATGTATATATATAAGTAGGAATATATGCATCAATTAAAAGAATGTTGAATGGCACAGTTCTTAGGATGCATGGATACTGCGCTTTAATTGGGCCGGGTCTGGAGACCAGCACTTATTTCCAGGCAGCCTCCAAAGGACTCACTACCAGGATCTATTTTCAGCCCTCTCAAAGATAGTCATTTTTTTTTTATTACACTGCAGTGACAGCATGCACATCGATGTACGCATGCTTATTTTGCTCACTACTGAGAACTGGAGACCCACGTTGTAGGAGAAAGCGAAATCCTTTAAACAATGTTTTTTTCCGAACCTAAGATAATTGGAGAGGATTTTCTAAAGCACACAATGATACTTATCTTGATTTAGACCATGCCCCAACTTGCATAGCCCACACCCCTTTAAGAGCTTTGCCTCCCCTTTTAGAGCACCCCCACTTTTTTTTCTCCCACTTAGAACCCTAACTACACCATATTAACAAACAAACAGTGTAACCTTCCATCAAAATCTACAATGGCACCAAGTTTCATAATATTCCATCAACGCTATCAGCCTTCTACCACAGTACAAGAGTGTCTATCAGCATGAAGATGTCTTATCCACAGAAATGTTGGGTAATTTCTGTACCTGTCTGCTGGAACACTAATCACCAAAACGTATTAAAACATTGGAATTTGCCAGAAAAACATATACCATACCATAAACCGATTCATAAATGGGCACACTGCCACTGCATCACCCCCTTCCCCATCCTTCCTTAACTTCACAAAATTAAAGAAAGAGCCACACCAAACCTAGAAAACACACTATACCAATACAAGAACTTAATTTTAACAGCCGCCTACCAGAACGCTCATGAGCAAAGCGTATTAAAACATACAAATTTGCGGGTAAGACATATATCATGCCATAGGACACTTTATAAGTGCTCCCAGTGGTACTACATCACCTTCAGTAGCTCGACATCTGCACGTTTCTAAATTCTGTGTTTTAATCAGAAACATACCCACCTCCCCCACACCCACCCCCACCCTTCCTTAACCGTACGAAATCAAACAGAGACCCCCACCATTCCTAGTAGCACCACTATACCCATACACAGGCTGAATTTTAACAGGTGTGTGCCGGAACACTTATCAGCAAAAAGTATTCAAACATGCAAATTCGCGGGAAAAACATAAACAATACCATAGCACGGTTAATAAATAGGCCCACTCAAACTAAATTACCTTTACTAACTACACTTGCCCACGTTGAAAATTTCCGTCTTATAATCAGCAACATACGCACATCCCCCACCCCCATCCATACCCATGCTTAACCTTACGAAATCAAACAACAAGCCCCTGCACTCCTGTTACCGCCACTATAGCCATAGATAGACTTAATGTCAACAGGTGTCTGCCGGAACGCTCATCAGCAAGAACTAATAAAAATTTTGCAACTCAAACATACACCATACCATAAGACGGTTTATAAATAGTCACAGTAGCACTACACCACCTCGACACCCACCCTTACTTAACTTTACGCAATAAAAGAAAGAGCCCAGGCAAACGTAGAAGTGCCACTATAGCCATACACAGCCTTAACTTCAACAGATGTCTCCTGAAAAGCTCATCAGCAAACTGTATTAAAACATGCAAATTTCCGGGTTAAAGATATACCATGCCATAGGGCGCTTTATAAGTGCTCCCAGTGGTACTACATTACCTTCAGTAGCTCCACATCTCCACGTTACTGTATTCTGTATTTCAAACAGCAACATAACTACCTCCCCCACACCCACCCCTGCCCTTGGTTAACAGTACAAAATCAAAGAGAACCCCCCCATTCCTACTAGCGCCACTATATCCATACACAGACTTAATTTTAACATGTGTATACTGGAACACTTATCAGCAAAAACTATTCAAACATGCAAATTCGCGGGTGAAACATAAACCATCCCATAGCACTGTTTATAAATGGGCCCAGTAAAACTACATCACCTTTAATAACTACACATGCCCATGTTACAAATATCCGTCTTATAATCAGCAACATTTGTACCTCCCCCACCCCCACCCATCCCTTGCTTAACCTTACAAAATCAAACAACGAGCCCCAGCACTCCCGTTACCACCATGATAGCCATACATAGACTTAAAGTCAACAAGTGTCTGCCGGAACGCTCATCATCAAAACCTATTAAAACCTGCAATTTTGCAACTCAAACATATACCATACCATAAGACGGATTATAAATAGTCACAGTACCACTACACCACCTCAACACCAGCCCTTGCATAGCTTTACGCAATAAAAGAAAGAGCCCCAGCAAAAGTAGATACGCCACTATAGCCAAACAGAGGCTTAATTTCAACAAATGTCTCCCGAAATGCTCATCAGCAAAACGTATTAAAACATGCAAATTTGCGACTAAAACATATTCCATGCCATAGGGCGCTTTATAAGTGCTCCCAGTGGTACTAAATCACCTTTAGTAGCTCGACATCTGCACGTTACTATATTCTTGTGTTTCAATCAGCAAAAAACCCACCTCCCCCACACCCAACCCGCCCTTGCTTAACCGTACGAAATCAAACAGAAACCCCCACCGTTCTCAGTAGCGCCCCTATACCCATATCCTACGGTAATTTTAACAGGTGTTTGCCGGAACACTTATCAGCAAAAAGTATTCAAACATGCAAATTGGCGGGTAAAACATAAACTATCCCATAGCACGGTTTATAAATGGGCCCAGTCAATCTACACCACCTTTACTAGCTAGACATCTATATGTTACAAAAGTCGTTTAAACATCTGTAGAGTGTATAGCAGGGCATGGGGAGAGTAAACAAAGTTCTAATTCCCAAACTTTTGATATACAGTCCCTTTACTGTATCTATATTAAACATATTAAATGGAATGAATAAATTGACGAGTGTCTCAAAAGGGATAGTGAAGCTGACCATCAGTAAAACATGAACCACTTCAACACCTACATATGTCCGCCACAGCGACACAGCCTGACAAATAGTATCACTTATAATCACATGTAGTTCTCTAATGTCAACAGTCATACAGAAAATATACCGCACTTTTACATTTTGTTTAACTCTCACACATTTATAAAACATCTCTTCTAAAGAAGCACTCCCCAACTACTTCTATTCCATAAGAACAGACAATAATTAATACTTTTACTACCATATATTTTAGTATATCTAACTCTTTATTATTCACTAGTCAGAAACTACAAAAACTATTCACTATACCCAAATGCAAACCAGAAACCATATTCATATTTATCTCAACTTAGGATCACATGATTCAAACTATGCGTACATATAAAAGGAACTTATCACTTTTCCTATCTCCACCTCCTCTCCATGTAATCTCCAATCAATGTACACGACCCCACTGTACAACAACCTACCCTGACTTACATTCAAACCTACGTCTCAGTGTCAAAAATAAGACCACAACCTGCCCACATATTATTTCTGCATTTCATTTTATCTCATTTATCTTAATAACACATACGTCTCCTACCACCACCCCCACCACCCCACTATTTCCACAAAAAGTATCAGTTGCAAACGTGCAACATTTTCTTTATCTCCCCAAATACATTACAAACTCAAATTAACGCTGTACCTCATTTTTAAAACAATACAGTCCTATAAAGATGACAAACTACACTTCTTCTCTGTGAACAATTCCTAAACATATACAAAATACTTATATAACAGCAGCTCAAATGTTATGCATATTTCATAACCAATATCAAAAACCATACTTTACTAACACTATATTACTTTGAAATAAAAAATACTTTCAAAATTAAAAACATCACCTCAAATACTTAATCAATACTATAAAACACATAACACACCTTGTTCATTTCTTAATCACCTATTCTAGTTGTTATCCAGATTTCAAATGACACATGCATACAATTCTCTCTTTCTCACATACTACATGTAAAGCTCCAACTTCATCAAGAATGAAACCAGGAATGACACAATTTCTCTGTCGCTCCACACATAAATACATGTAAAGAACAAATCAGAATACTTCATTCCTTCAACGACATTCCAAAACGTACCTCCATTGGTTAATTTAGAATTTTCCTTCTGAAAAGCTACTTATTATTCCGCGCCACATACAGGTCAAAAGTTCAACCTATTTTATCACCACACTTTCTGGAACCTTCTATGACACCTGCAGGTTAAAAATTCATCATTTTTTTTAACCTAATGATATACTTTTGCAACATTTTATTGAACATTTAACGGCACGTGCACATTAAAAGTTCACAATAGGGGTCAGTAGTTCATCAGCTTTATTCCCAACTCCAGCAGCACCTCACCTTACGCCCCCAGCGCCATCAGACCCATAGGAGCCAGTGCTTTCCACTTTCCAACTACCAAATTCATTTCATACACACATTTACCTTTGCACTCCCTATATAACACCCCCTAAGCACCATACACAAGTGACAATGTTCGAAACAAAAGTTCCTCCAAGTAGCTATAACTACATGCTGACACTACTTGCACAGATGTGGCATAGCGGCCAGAGCACATGACTTCACAGCATATGACACACAGTTTGAGCTCACTCTTTCATCCCCGAATCCGGCAGCAGCTCAACTTAGCAGCATGAGACTCTACACACTAATTCACATATTTTCCGTACCCCAGAACTTTCAGACCAATACGGGTCAGTAGTTATAAACACATGCTGACACTCCTTCCACAGCTGTACTGCAGCGGCCACAGCACATGACTTGACTTCACAGCATAAGACTCACAATTTAGACTCACGCTCTAATCCCTGAGTCCCGCACCACCTCACCTTAGCAGCATCACACTCTAGGCAATACCTCACTTAATTTTCGTACCCTAGCACTTTCACACCGGTAGGTATGATTAGTTCACTTTGCTCCCCCTCTATAGCACACCCTAAACACCCCACAGAGGTTACAGTGCTCCTACCCTCCTATTTCCCACTTTTTTCACCCTTTTGTCCCCTTACTCGCTTCAACGGAATAACAAAATGGCGGCCAACACTTCCTCCTTTCAAGAGACTCTAGATAATACCTCACATATTTTCCGTACCCAGGACTTTCACACCACTACGGGTCAGTAGTTCATCCTAGTAGGTATAAACACATGCTGACACTACTTCCATAACTGTACTGCAGTGGCCAGGGCACATGACTTCACAGCATAAGACACACAGTGTGGTCTCACGCTTTAATCCTCGAGTCAGGCACAAGCTCACCTTAGAAACATCACACACTAGCCAATACCTCACTTGATTTTCGTAGCCTAGATCTTTCACACTGGTAGCCATGATTAGTTCACTTTGCACCCCATCTATAGCACACCCTAAACACCCCACAAAGGTTACATTGCTCCTACCCTCCTCTTTCCCACATATTTTGCCCTTTTTCCCCCTTACTCACTTCAACGGAATCACAAAATGGCGGCCAACACTTCCTAGTTGCAAACGCTTGCAGCGCGCGCAGCTAATCAGCAGCAACCTCGTGCTCGAAACGCCTCAGCCAATCAGATGGCAAAATTCCCAAATGTAGATATCTGTCAATTTCAATATTTCTAAAAAACTACATAACGGATTTACACCAAATAAACAGAAGTGTGCTTTCTAGACCAAGACCCTTCTCCCTGCCAAATTTGGGGTAATTCCGTTCACCCGTTCAACCTGTAGCCTTGTCTAAAGTTTCCTATGGAAATTAACATTGAAAAACACGTTTTGGGAACCCCCTTTATCTAGGCCCCCCTTGATGAATCACCCCCAAAGTTTCAACATAGGAGTGGATCTCAACAAAAAATTAGTTTTAAAAATGTCATGAAGATTCATCAATCGGCGCCAAAGTTATTGCGAATAAAATGTTGCCATTTTCCTATAGTAACTAGGTCCTAACTAAAACTACCTACTGGCGACCGCCAGTAGGCAATATATATATATATATATATATATTCACTGAAAAAACCATAGGTTTCACACATGTTATAGTTAGCGGAAATTTTACTGATAAAAAACCAATGAAATTCCCCCGTTATAGTTAGTGCAGGCAACTATAACTCGCGCGACCGCAATCCTCTGCTGATGCTAATACTGTATTTAGACACTTATTTGCCCATGTCTTCTTCCATACATTTTTAGCTATACATATATTACAAATATTTTTTTTTCATAAAGACACATATGTCATCAGCAGAAGATTGCGGTCGCGTGAGTTATAGTTGCCTGCACTAACTATAACGGGGGAATTTCATTGGTTTTTTATCAGTAAAATTTCCGCTAACTATAACATGTGTGAAACCTATGGTTTTTTCAGTGAATTTGCAAGGTTTTTTAAATGCTGATTCCTAACTATAACGTGTGTGAAACCTATGGTTTTTTCAGTAAATTTGTACGGTTTTTTAAATGCTAAGTTACTTTACGCCATTCGTGGCGTGCGCGCCCACTTAACGCAGTTCGTTCCGTGCGCGCACGGTGCGCTTTGCACACCGTGCGCGCACAGTGAGCACGCGGTGCACTTCGCGCACCGCGCGCCCACTTTACGCAGTTAGTGCCGTGCACGCACGGTGGGCACGCGGTGCGCTACGCGCACCGCGTGCCCACGTTACGCTAGATGGGCCATGTACGCACGATGCGCTTCGCGCACCGTGCGCACATGGAGGACATATGATGCACTTCATTTTGAAAGGTAATATTTTAATTTTTCGTATATTTTATAAGCCATGCACAAATGGTGCCCTTCGGGCACCATTTGCACACGGGGTGGAGAGAGTGTGGATAATTTTTTTTTTATTATTTTTTTTTTAAATATTTTAGTTTATGTCATCTCTAATAAGCTATGGTTTTTTCAGTGAATTTGCAAGGTTTTTTAAATGCTGATTCCTAACTATAACGTGTGTGAAACCTATGGTTTTTTCAGTAAATTTGTACGGTTTTTTAAATGCTAAGTTACTTTACGCCATTCGTGGCGTGCGCGCCCACTTAACGCAGTTCGTTCCGTGCGCGCACGGTGCGCTTCGCACACCGTGCGCGCACAGTGAGCACGCGGTGCGCTTCGCGCACCGCGCGCCCACTTTACGCAGTTAGTGCCGTGCACGCACGGTGGGCACGCGGTGCGCTACGCGCACCGCGTGCCCACGTTACGCTAGATGGGCCATGTACGCACGATGCGCTTCGCGCACCGTGCGCACATGGAGGACATATGATGCACTTCGTTTTGAAAGGTAATATTTTAATTTTTCGTATATTTTATAAGCCATGCACAAATGGCGCCCTTCGGGCACCATTTGCACACGGGGTGGAGAGAGTGTGGATAATTTTTTTTTTATTATTTTTTTTTTAAATATTTTAGTTTATGTCATCTCTAATAAGCCATGCTCAATTGGTGCTCTGCGGGCACCAATTGCACACGGGGTGGAGAGAGTGTGGATAATTTTTTTTTTTTTTTAATTTTTTACCGTACGCGTACGGTAAGCGTAATCGGCGAAATTACCGAAAAAAAAAAAATTCAGTTTTTGCCCTTGGGGGATCTTTGGGGACTCCCTCAACATGGCTATGTGTGTGGGAGCTGTCTAAACAGCCCCTTTACATGTTTTTGGCCTTTATATTTTAGAAATCACTCTCAGTGCGAGAGAGAAAATGGCGGCCGCCGCTTCCTGGTTTCGGCCGATTCGAATGTTTACTAAGATCTAAGAGCCAATCAGAATCGCGCTCGCGCACGCCACCGTACGCGTACGGTAAGCGTACCGTAAGCGCACCGTAAGCTGGCTCAGATATATATATTGATTTAAAGGCTATTTTCTCAGAATCTCCTAAACAGATTTACACCAAACCTACAAAAGGCACTTCCTTGACCTGAGGACTACCTCTCTGCCAAATTTCTAGTAATTCTGTTCAGCCGTTCGGGCTGTAGCCCTGTCTAAAGGTCCTATGGAAAAATGCATGGGAAAAACGCGTTTTGGGACCCCCCTTTTATCTCAGCCCCCGCTTGACGAATCCCCCCGAGACTTTCAGGGTAGGAGCGGAGCGTAGCGCCCCACCTATTTTGAAAAATTCGCGAGGATTCGTCGACCGGCGCCAAAGTTATTCAAA
Organism: Triturus cristatus; assembly: GCF_964204655.1. Lineage (NCBI taxonomy): Eukaryota > Metazoa > Chordata > Amphibia > Caudata > Salamandridae > Triturus > Triturus cristatus. The sequence continues at coordinate 1,352,444,801 of NC_140591.1, forward strand.
ATAGAATGTTGCGGATTTCCTATGGAAACGTGGTCCTGACTATAACTACCTACTGGCGACCGCCAGTAGGTAATATAGTGCTGATATGTGTATTGATTTGTGTACTGCAATGCGTGGCACTATGTATTTTTGGTATACAATGCAATAACTAATTTCATCAGCCACAATATTTTGGTTCTTTTGGTTCTCGTGGTTTCTATATTAAGACACTGTTTTCATATAACAATGGACCTATGTCATCGGATTGCCTTAAATGCCTTAATAACATAGTTTGTTTTCTATGTCTATGTATGTCCAAAGTGGGAAGTGGTATAAATACTTACATAATTTTGGCGCCAAGTAGATTGACAAAGGCTGCTGCGCAGCCGAAACACGTCTCTTTGGTCGTAGGGTTGAGGGAGACCCAAGAAAATAAAGTGCCGTATTCTAATACCCTTTCGTACGTGCCTTCTTCGTTTGGAAGCAGGATTGTGTGTTCATATATATATATATATATATATATATATATTCAGTGAAAAAACCATGGGTTTCACACACGTTATAGTTAGGAATTAGCATTTAAAAAACCTTGCAAATTCAGTGAAAAAATCATAGGTTTCAGACACGTTATAGTTAGCTGGACATTTTACTCGTAAAAAACAATTGAAATTCCCCCGTTATAGTTAGTTCAGCTAACTATAACTCGCGCGCCCGCAATCCACTGCTGATGACGTCACATATTACATCACTCATGACATGGTCAGTGACATCACTGATGACATCACTGATGACATCTCAAATGACATCACTGATGACATCACTGATGACATCATCCAGTGAGTATGTGTTTTTGAAAAATTTCAATATGTTTAATATATATAGGGAAAAGCCTGTTTAAGAATGAGTGGGTAAACAAGTGTGTAAATGGATGATTTTGTGTGATGCATAACATGATTCTTTAAGTTAGTCATTAAATGTATCTTACTGCAGATTAGTGACTAAACTGTGTAAATGTGTGTATGTGTCTGTATGTTGGTGTATAAGTGGCTGCATGGTTTTGAGAACAGCTATATGAGTCTCTATATGGGTAATTGATTGGTTGTCTAAGTATCTGTATGGGTTCATGAGTGTTTGTGTGTGTCACTCTATGCATAGATGTGTGAGTGGGTGATTCTATTGGTGCATGGTTTTAAGACTGCATCTGTGATGGACTGTATGGTTGAGTGAGTGAATGTATGGGTGTGTTAGGGATTGAATGCATATGTCAGTGGTACATTTGTGACTTACTACATATGTAAAATGCAGTATATATGTGTGTAAGAGTATATAAGTGGGTAGATGTGAGAGTGTGTGATTGTTAGAGTGGCTGTATGGATGAGTGTGTGCTTGTATCAATGATTGTTTAAGAGCATAAGAATGTGGTACTTTTTTATGAGTAAGTGAACTTGTGTGTGTATAACTGCATAGGTGAGTAAATTGGAGTGTGATTATTTGCATGACTGACTAGGTGTGAGAGTACCTCTATGGATGATTGCTGGTGTGTGAGTGTCTATATAGGTGTATAAATGCATATGATAGTTTTGTATGGAGTGACTGTAAGTATGAGTAACTGTACATGTGAATGAGTGGAGGTGTATGTAGACCTAAGAGTTAATAATTGGGTATGTAGTTATTGGTATTGGTGTATGTATGGTTTTGAGAATGGAACTCTGAAATTTTTAGTCGGTGTATCAAAGGTTATATTAGAGTGTGAGAAGATGTGCTACTCTATCACAAGGATGATGTCATCAGTGATGTCATCAGTGATGTCATTTGAGATGTCATCAGTGATGTCATCAGTGATGTCACTGACCATGTCATGAGTGATGTAATATGTGACGTCATCAGCAGTGGATTGCGGGCGCGCGAGTTATAGTTAGCTGAACTAACTATAACGGGGGAATTTCAATGGTTTTTTACGAGTAAAATGTCCAGCTAACTATAACGTGTGTGAAACCTATGGTTTTTTCACTGAATTTGCAAGGTTTTTTAAATGCTAATTCCTAACTATAACGTGTGTGAAACCCATGTTTTTTTCACTGAATTTGCAAGGTTTTTTAAATGCTAATTCCTAACTATAACGTGTGTGTAACCCATGGTTTTTTTCAGTGAATTTGCAAGGTTTTTTAAATGCTAATTCCTAACGTTAACGTGTGTGAAACCCATGGTTTTTTCAGTGAATTTGTATAGTTTTTTAAATGCTAATTCTTACCTATAACGTGTGTTAAACCCATGGTTTTTTCAGTGATTTTGTATGTTTTTTAAAATACAAATTCTTATATTAAACGTGTGGTTTTTTTTTTTTTGCAAGGTTTTTTACATCTTTTTATTTTTACTTTATATTCTCTTTAAACACTATGCTTAATTTTTATAAATTCTGCAATATATTATTTTTTCTTATTTTTTTTTTACCAAACAGGTAAGATATATTAGTATAACATAGTGATTCTTTTTTTTTTTTTTTTTACGTGCGCGTACGGTAAGCGTACGTTTTGCGTAATGTACGTAATATTTCTACTCTTATTGCATATGGTTACGCAATTTACGTAGTCGCGCGTACTGCGTACGCGGCGCGTAAGCACATGCGTTACACGCGCACGTTACGCGGAAGTGGTCCAGCGTGCCTGTTATGCGCATGCGCGCGCGCAAGTGTTTTTTTTACGCGCATGCGTACTTTTACCGTAAGCGCAACGTAAGCGCACCGTAAGCGTAACGTACGCGCACGGTGGGTCATGTGATCAAGAAACAACACTTTTGATTGGTTTAAAGTGCTTTCAGTTCTAGAACTCTCCTACACCACACCCATTCCCCTCATTTCTGCTTGTGATCCCTTAGGAGAAGGAGCTGAGTTGTCTTTGTGATACGGTGGCAGAACAGCAGAGCTCTTCTGAGAGTGAGGCTAGCAGCACCACCATCAGGCAGAGAAGGAGGAAACAAAAGAGCTCTTTTATATGGGAATATTTTTCTTTTCCAGAGGACAAGAAAAAGGTAAATGCTCCTTTGGTGACTTGCAAGCTTTGCCAGCGTGTACTTTCTAGAGGTAATCCTAACAAGAAGTATTCCTTCGGGAATCACACTATGTTACGACACCTTCATGATGTACACCCTAGGACACATGCTCGACATACTGGAGCTAACCCTTCAGTAAGTCGACCAAGCACATCCACAGCAGCTCAGCCGAGTACATCTTCGGAAGGTCAGCTGAGCCCTTCATCTGTGGGGGGAGAATCACCTTTTTCTGGTCCTCTGGAAACTAACCCTCGATTTGCGAGGGTTACAATGCGGTGCGCAACTTGTCATGGTCTAATTGTTCATAGGGAGACCAGTGTTGCCCTAGTTAACAGCAAAATAGACCAGCACATTTGTCCTACCGACTAATATTCCCAATCTTTCTTTCCTCTGTCCCTGTATGAACACAACGGCTCTTTTAAGAGCCAACCTTACCTTTCAACTTTTTTTTATTTATTTTTTAAAACTTTTTTAAATTTCTTTACCGTACGCGTAATTTTTTTTTTACCGTACGCGTACGGTAAGCGTATTTTTTTGTTTTTTTAAAAAAACACTAAAAATCAATTACCACATTACAAGGTCCTTGAAGGATTACAACGAAAAACTGAAAATGTGATTGAGGAGAAGTGGAAAAAAGGGACCATGAAATTTCTGACTTACCTGACCCACTCAAAAAATTTAATATCAATTAAAATGTTATTTAAATTGCTAGAAAAATGGTTTAATTTTTCGAAAATTTACTTTCTCAATCTGAAAAAAAAAGAAAAAAGTATTAATATTTAATAAAACATTTTATAATACAGTACACATATTTACATATTTTCCAAAAACAATTTTTTGCCATTTTTTTGCTGTTTTCAGAATATATTGCATTTCACTATAAATCGTGAAAGCAATTGCATTCATCACTTAACAGCGGGCAAAAAAAAAACAATCTCAAAGATTGTTTAAAAAAAGCCCCGAATCTCTTCTCACTTAAACATAACATTATAGAAATGCAAAATATTCAATAAAAATATCATCTAATAACAATAACTATTTCTAAAAAATACCGTCTGACAATTTTGTTACAGAAGCATAATCACAAAAATAATATATCTCAAATAACTCCACAATACATCTAGTTACCTTTCCTTTAGGCCAAATGATAATTTTAAAATTCTTTTTTGATTAAATTTCCAACGGTAATCCAATAAAATTCCAAAATTTAAATTGTACAGATGTTACCGATTCTCTCTAAAATTTTGGTTTCCGAAAGATTAATTAGGAATTAAATAAGTCCACAATACAATTGGTTACCTTTCCTTTAGGCCAAATGGTAATTTTAAAAATCTTTTTTGATTAAATTTCCAACGGTAATCCAATAAAATTCCAAAATTTAAATTGTACAGATGTTACCGATTCACTCTAAAATTTTGGTTTCCGAAAGATTAATTAGGAATTAAATAAGTCCACAATACAATTGGTTACCTTTCCTTTAGGCCAAATAGAAATTTTAAAAATCTTTTTATTTTAAAATTCCAATGGTAATCCAATAAAATGGTAAAATTGTTTTATACAGATGTTGCCAATTCTCTCTAAAATTTAGGTTTCAGGAAGATTAGATAGGAATTTGCTAAATCAAAAGGCAAACGTTGCTTAAAAACCAATTGACAATCATTACACATTGTCCAGCCTTTTTCACATTTTAGATAAACTGTGTAATGACCAGAAGTTACAGTAGGTCCATCATGGAAAATTATTGCAACTGTTACAAAAGTTGTTCCTGAAATTGATAATTGCTGTCCTGTAAACTTCTTTATTAAAGTATCCATTTTTGAACCATCAGCTCTACAACGTTGCATCATTAAAATTACATACTGTCCGTATTCCTTTAAAATTAACGTTGAAAACATGTCAGATTTACACTCACCGCATTCCATGCTATGATTAGCATCTTTAACTAATTTTGCAAAAGTGACTGTTTTACTCTCTGGCAATGTTAAATAAATAAACCTTTCAGAATCAACATTAGAGCCACATGTATTGAAACAGTTTTCACAACTATGTTCCCATTTATAAGAGACACCAAACATATTTTCAATTTGTACCCCTTCTTCTTCCAGTACCTGAAGAAAATACATCAAGAATTCCTGTGCGTCTTGCTGTACATTTTGAGAAAACTGTGTACATCCTGAACATACATCTATAAGTTTTCTAATTTCAGTAGCACTTTCTATTTTAGTTTTATCATTACTCAGCTTTTCAAAAAGGAGACTCAACTCAGAACAGAATCTTTTTCTCTGATTTACTATTATCTGCTCTTGCAAACTTTCAAGATAAAATACAACATTCAGCACTACATTAGCGTAGCAGTTGACACCAGAGCTATTTTCAAAATGACAACCAACAACCTCTTCAACATTTTCCTTTTTCTTTTTGCTTGCAATTACATCACTCTTCTTTTTTTTCTCCTCTCTTCCTCCTCATTACAGATATTCTCAATTCTCCTTTTTCGAGAAACAACACGTTTTTCCAACACAGGATACTGACCTAAATGAGGAGCATAGGTTCTTCTTAATCTATTATACTCCTTTTCACAATTTGCATCAGCACTAACTTTTGAGTCATCAAAGTCTATCATAAATAAACCAGATAATGTTTTCACTCGTGACAAAGCAACATAAGCCATACCTTCTTTGAACACAGTTGAACCAATGTTCACAAAAGCACAATCTACAGTCAATCCTTGAGACTTGTGAATAGTTACAGCATATGCTAGAGAAAACGGAAACTGCTTCCTACGTACATATAAGTCTTTCACAAGCATGAAACGAACTGTACAACGACAAATGTCTATAACTTCTTCTATCTGATCAAATTTTATTTTTAAACATTCAATTCCATCTTTTTTCTGGTAATTAATAAAACCCACAACTCTTCCCATAGCTCCATTCACTAAACCTTTTTCAACATCCAAATTTCTCCTTAAAATACTCTACAGTTCATGCAAACATATAGATTTTTTTCTAATCCAGCAGTTTTGGAAATGTTCTTCTCTAGTGAATCCAATTTATTTTTCAGTTTGCCTGTTAATGTAATTGTAATTCTTTCATGCTGAATTTTGTCCACTGCTTCCAATTTCCTAATCTCTTCCTTTTCCAATTTCAAAAGTTCCTCATTGAATATTGAGCATTCACGTAGAGTTGGCATTAAGCAAATTACACTTTTCTTTTCTGCAATGTTCTTGTATATTTTCTCTGCAACTCTTTCTTCCTTTGGGAATAAATTATGTAGCAACCGACTCTGTAATGCTTTCGTGCCAGCTTCAGTGAGTAGTCCAATTCTGATATCTTTCAGAATACTTCCATATTCTTCATCGTTTGCTTGCCTCATATTAGTACTAAGTTCCTTGTACTCAAAGAAGGACCAAATATTTGCATTACCAATGCTTCCCAATGACTTCTTTGTGTCTTCATGTGTCACAGTATTAAACACTGGTTGTCCTTTAACTGGAGTAAGCTGTAGAAGATCCCCAAAAACTATGACATGTTTTCCACCAAATAACACGTCATAGTCTCTCCTTAGAATTTGCTGCATTCTTAAATGCACAAAGGCAAGCATTAAGTTTGATACCATGCTCATCTCATCAATAATGAGAACTTGCATCTTCTTCAATACTCTTGAAACTTCCAAGCATGCTTCTCCAGTTAGCTTGTGGTATTGTATTTTGTTCTCATGCTCCACTGGTAACATTAGCAAACGATGTAAGGTGATTCCTTTTATGTTATATGCTGCTAACCCAGTTGGAGCAGTTACCACACAAGACAAATTTGAATCCGTTTTTTGCTGTAGGTAGATTCTGATGACTTTTATTAAGAAACTTTTTCCAGTTCCAGCTTGTCCGCTTACATACATCCTGATTGGTTGAAATGATGTGCACGAGCACTCTTTTTTTTATGTAGTAATCCGTGATCAATTTTGTTTCTGATCTCTTCATAAATTTGTTGCTGCTCTTCATTCAGTTGTCTTTCCAAATTTGGTAAGTCTATTAATTCTTCTTGAGCTTGATTCATAGCCGTTTCCACTTCAGTCATAGCTATTGCAGCTTCATTTTCTATGATCGGTTGTCCTAAGGGATCTTGACTGAGTGTTCCAGAACTTTGGCTGTCTTGAGAACTGTCTCTAGCTACTTCAGCTGCAATTGTAGTTTCCTGTTCAATTTCTTCATTTAACATTTGGACATAAGTTATGAAAGTACTGCATTCTATGCTGTCTTTGCAAGCATTAAAGGAATCTTCATAGCTTTGAAATTCTCCCAGTAGTTCGTCCTCTGAGCGCCATGGTTTAAACAGCTGTAAAAGAGCCAAGTAGTAAAATTCCTTTTTATCAGTAGTGTCGCAACTCAGCTTCCTGTGATTTATCAAACTTCCTTTTGTTTGCTTCACCAAACATCCTTCCTCACCAATGACTTTATATTTTCCATTGTTGATGTCTTCTGTGGCTTTCCGTGAATAAATGTAGTTCTGCAGCACTTCATAGAGACACATGTTCTCAAGATGATGACTTCTCTTTGGGTAATATGTGTCCAACATGTTTGATTTCAAAATATCTGTACTTTCTGGGTCATTCTCGGCCAAATATTCAATTTCTCCAACAGATTTCAGTACCTGATTTCTCATTGCTGCAAGGCCTAAACTTGCCCAAATTATTCTTCTTGATTTCGAGTAGAGACTTGCAGAAGATAACCTATCTGAACATTCGTAGGATCCAATTTCTCGATGCGATAACATCTTTAAACTGAAACTGTATAGCTTCTTACTGACAGTCTTCTCGTGAGAAATCTCTTCCCACATTTCTTTCAATTCAGTTTTTTCTGATTTAGTAATGTAAGACGTTACATATCGAGCAACAGCAATGGAATTGTCAGCTACATACTGTATATCCATGTTAGCATTCCACATGGATAAAATGACTGGGTTGTAGTCATTTATATTTTTTGATTCTTCTTTTCTTTTTAGGTTGTAGGTATTCTTAGGTGATTTTCTTGTAATAGTATGTCTCACTGCTGACATAAAACTGTTTACTCTTCCTTTTGAAAGAACAGGTCTAGGAAATCCAAATCGACATTTAGTGTAGAATTTATCTTTGCTCTTGTATTTCCGTCGACAGTATTTTCCACACCGATGACTTTGAAAACGTAAATCTTGCTCCTTTAACTTTTTCTCTTCTGTGCTTTTTGGTATAGCACATGTTGCATATTCTTCAATGAAAGATAACACTGATTCATCAGTATCTGTTCCAAACTTTGGGGCATCCTTGATCCACAACAGCATATGAATATGAGGAGCACCTCTTGCCTGGTACTCTTTTCTCCAAAAGAAATCCACAACTTCTCCAAGAGGTGGATTTTTTTTATTGCAGATGAAGCACATCATGGCCTCAAATCTATGATTGAAATATCTGCAAACATTAACCGGATCCAATGAGCACAGTTCTCCTGCTGTCTTGTATTCGATGTTTTTAATGTTTGACATTGCCTCCCGTAGAAAATCCAGTAAATCATCCCAAGCGTACTCGGCACAGCTTAGGGTAAGGAACCATGTTGGAGTTCCTAAATTCCGTAACATGCATTTTAATTCACCATGGCGTCGGTACCAATATTCATTTGTCCCACGCTGACAAGCCATCAGATTGATCAGTTGTGTTTCCAAATGATCATCTCGGTGCTGCACTTTCTCCATAAAATCCTTAGCAGACACATTTTGTAAATGTACTCCACTTTTTAAAATGTGATTTACTGCATAAGATAATGCAGACAAGTCGCTTTCAAATAAAAGATGGAACAAATAAGGAATACTTTGTCGAAATCTTGGATCTTCTGCATATAGTCTTGTAGTCCGATACTCAGAAGCTGGAATCTGTTCTGGACGTTCATCGTATCGTCCTCCTTTTCCTGTAGGAAACAGCTGGGGAAAACATCGAGCTTCCAAGCTCTCCTCCCATACACTCACGGGAGTTCCTTTTGCTTTCTTCATCTGAAACAGATCAATAGTGTCTCCCATAACTTCTTTTGAATGAAGAGGATGTATGCTAAAATGTTCATAAATTTCTTCTTCCTTTGACTTGTCCACTTTTTCAATTTGTCCAGTTGGTGTTTCTGTGTCTTCTTGTAAATCTTCTTCTTCTTCTTCTATATAAATTGATTCATACCATTTGTTATTCCTTTTCAAATACAAATTTGCTCTTTGTACTTTCCGTACATCTACCAGCTCCTGCCAAATATTCCTATTCTTTGTAGGTACACCATTAACCAGAATAACTAATGGTTCACTTTCCAAAGTATCTGCATCAATAGTTTCCATATTTTGTTTCAAATCCAAGGGCAAATACACCACTCTTCCTTTTAAACCTCTCAGTAAATCTGAAGGAGGAAATTTACCAGTTTTGGGCTCCATACGTACTATGGTCTGGAACGGATGAACACATTGAATGAGTATAGACTCATATGTATTTAATTCAGATAGTTCTGCAGGAATAGCATCCAATTCTAAATTATTATGTACAGCTCTGGTCGGCATTCTATTTTCTTCTAACTTATTATAACAGTATTTACAAATACGCTGATCTTCACCCAATTCAAAACAATTTTCAAGAAATATATATGTTGCAAAATCCTTCCACTTATAATTATCTTCATTTTCACTTTTTCTGTAGAGATCAACATTCCTGGTTTGTTTTCTATAATGAGTTCTGCGGCAACAAATACAAGTAATATTTGGTCTTTCATTAGAGATTATTGCAAATTTTGTCATTTGATCATCAAATTTCTTACTTACAGAGGGTTCTACATTCTCTTCCACATCTTCCTCAATAACTGTGTCATTACCTGCACTGTCTTGTTCTGGACCAAAGTAACTAAACTGAATTTCATCAGTAACCTTCTCTACATCTGATACCGATCCACGGAACAGAGCCCTGTTCAATTCATCTAACTTTATTGCTGGACTTTTAGCAAAATACAATCGTCTCACAAACTTTCTCATTTCAGTATGATGAACAGCCAGCATCCTAAAATGATGAAAAACACTTTTACACACTTTTCTAGATAGACAAGCCAGAGAATGTCCCTGCAAACCAGTATTCTCTCTCACTATGCATGGATCTAGACTTTGAAGCACCTTAATCTTCTGTTTAACACTTTTTTTACTATATTCTCTTAGAAAGTCACGTAATTTATCAATAGATTCCTGACGCACAGTGCAAATACTACTACAATTCCAAGTATACACTGGGGCTTTAGGACGTCTCCCCATAACCTCATCCGCCATCACTTGTTCCTCATCTCTTGGAACCATTTTCTCCTTCTCTATTATACAACCATTTTTCACTTCATAAGCACGACCTCTGGTGTCAACTGCATGCAGCAAACTATTACTTTGAAGATAACTCTCTTCATTAAAAAAAGGTTCACTACTTGAACTATGCATCCATTCTCCTAAAAACACTTTACAAAAGTTTGTTCTTTTCACTAGTCTTTTCCTTTTGCTTTGTGATTTCAGTACATTGACCATTTTATCTAATGTACGCATCCTGTTCAAAATTAAAATGAATAGTTTCCTTTTTAATTCTAAAGCCTTTGCTACAATGGCTTCAATTTCTTTTTTTCTCTTATAAAATTTCGATTTTTTCTTATATTTCTTCACATCCTTTATCAAATTGGACATAACTCTTCTCTGAAACATTTTTCTACGAATCTCTTTAAACGCTGTTTTTCTTTTTAAGTTAATCTTTATTGTTTCTGAAGGTATATTTGCATTAACTAAATGCTCAATTTTTTCCTGTTGTTTTCTATTTAAAACATTATTTCCAGTACAGACATTTTGAACATTTTTCCTTTTTTTTTGAAGATATTTTTCAAAAAATCTTTTGTCTGCTTACCAGAAGACTTTCTCTTTTTCCCAACATGAGCATCTCCAACTAACTTAGGTCCTCCAGTTGTCTTCAAATATAGTTTTTTTTGGTGGTTTTTCCTTAGTCTTGATTTTGTAGGCATCTTAAATTTTGATCACTGCTCTTCAGCAATACCTGAAAAAAACTAAAAAAAAATCCTTAATTTTATTTAAATATATTACTATATTTTTTATGATCTTTTCAAATACTATGTACCCCTTTCCTACAAGTGAAAATCACAATTAATCCATCACAAAATAAATATCTAAAAACAATTCCTGTGTGCACACAGAGTCATGGTTTGATATTAGGCAGAAAACGAAATTTCTTTGCCAATTTGAAAGCACACTTACTACTCTTTTTTTGGCAAGTGATAAGTACTTTTACAGTCTGACACATTTTCAATCCACTTTTCAGATTCTGAATACAGCACATGTCCAAACAGGTTTAAGAGACCAGGAACATGTGTAACCTGGGTGAATGACTACACTGCAGCAAGGGCAACCAGCCTTAGTGATGCTGAATGTATTTGCATTACTCACTGCAACCTCAAACACCACTCGGTTGTGAATACTATGCATGATTCTACAGAATAGGCAGCTTGGTGTGTGCTAAGAGTCTGCTTCTGCATAAAAATAGCTGCCCCTTTCCTACTAATGCAAATCTAAAATTACCAGAGTATTACGCAATAAATCTCTGTCAACAATTCCTCTTTGCACACAGATTCATGGTTAGAAATTAGGCAGATAACAACATTTCTTTGGCAATTTGAAAGCACACTTACCACTCATTTTTTGGCAAGTGATAAGTACTTTTACAGTCTGACACATTTTCAATCCACTTTTCAGATTCTGAAAACAGCACATATCCAACAGGTTTTTGAGACCAGGGACATGTGTAACCTGTGTGAATAACTACACTCCAGCAAGGGCAACCAGCCTTAGTGATGCTGAATGTATTTGCATTACTCACTGCAACCTCAAACCTCACTCGGTTGTAAATAGTATGCATGTTTCTACAGGATAAGCAGCTGGGTGTGTGCTAAGAGTCTGCTTCTTCATAAAAATAGCTGCCCCTTTCCTACTAATGCAAATCTAAAATTACCAGAGTAATACCCAATAAATCTCTGTCAACAATTCCTCTTTGCACACAGAGTCATGGTTTGATATTAGGCAGAAAACGAAAAAATTTTGCCACTTTGAAAGCACACTTACTACTCATTTTTTGGCAAGTGTTAAGTACTTTTACAGTCTGACACATTTTCAATCCACTTTTCAGAATCTGAAAACAGCACTTCTCCAAACAGCTTTTTGAGACCAGGAACATGTGTAACCTGGGTGAATGACTACACTGCAGCAAGGGCAACCAGCCTTAGTGATGCTGAATGTATTTGCATTACTCACTGCAACCTCAAACACCACTCGGTTGTGAATACTATGCATGATTCTACAGAAAAAGCAGCTGGGTGTGTGCTAAGAGTCTGCTTCTGCAGAAAAATAGCTGCCCCTTTCCTACTAATGTCAATCTAAAATTACCAGAGTAATACGCAATAAATCTCTGACAACAATTCCTATTTGCACACAGAGTCATCTTCTGATTCTATGCAGAAAACAGTATTCCTCATTTATACCAGTACACCTTAATTTATGGTGAAAACATAGTCCATAATATTTTACATGTTCCTTACATTTTAATTTCTCCCAAAACACAAAATGATAAACACAACTTCAACAAAATGAATTCCAATTCTATTATTCATTTCTTAATATACCACATACTTCCCCTCTCAAACTCATAACTCACCTTTAAAATTAGTTACTTGTGAAAGAAATGTGGCACTCAAACAGCAGATTATCAGAGCCAGGATCTCTGTTCTCTACACCTCTCTCCTCTCAGCAGAACCAGATAATGGCAATGTTTCCCTCTCTTTTTCCACACATATACATGTTAATTTCAAATCTCAGTGCTTCCCCCTTTTTTTCAAATGTAATCACAGATTTCTATTGGTTGAAAACCAACCCTTTCCCAAAAGTACCCTTCCCCCAACTTCACTTCTCCCTGCTACCATAGCAACAGCTCATGGAACACTGCTCTGTGGACTCAGGTCAGAAGTTCACCACACAATGTTTCATTTTCAAATTGCAAGAGTGCTTGACTTTTCAAACCTAACAGCAAATCCATAGTAATGTTCTTTAGTAACACATTTTTCTGTACCAATACAAAACATGCTTCTATAAATTTACACATACAGCCTAGTTTTTAGTGTAGAATGGTGTGAAACAGCCAATGAGTTCTTTTTATTTTAAAAAAATATGTATGCCTCCATTTCCAAACTGTCTTTCTTTTCTTTTTCCCATTCTACTGAAATACACCTCCTGAGTGCATCCAGATCTCCTTTGAAGATGTTCACAGTGTGGATTGTAGGGCACAGCTATGTCTTCTGGAGTGAAAAGTATGCAGAGAAAACAGGTATGGTGAGAGACCTTGCTTTGCCAAATGTAGACATTAAATGGATTGGTCAGAGAGGGTTAAAGTGGCACCAATTGATGCCATTGGTGAAATCCTTCATGCAAATCCAACACCCTGACCTCATAATAGTGCACTGGGGTGGCAATGACCTAGGCACTTTGACTTGGGTAGGTCTGGAAATGCTTATGAAGGAGACCTTTGCACTACTGTTTTCACTTTTCCCTAAAACTGCATTTGTGTATTCTAACATATGCCAAAGGCAAAAATGGAACTGGTCCAATCATTTTTGTCCACAGATTGACAAAGCAAGAAAGCACGTCAACAAATCTGTTTCTGCTTTCCTCCGAGACTATGGTATGGGTTCCATTTTCCACAACAACTTGCGTTACAACATGCAAGACATTTATAGAGGAGATGGTGTACACTTCACTGATGAAGGGAACAGAGTCTTCCTCTTGAACCTTAGACTCTGCATCGGTACTTACTTGTAGGTACCACTAAAAATTCACTTCATAAACACAACGGCTCTTTTTAGAGCCCCCTAATATCTAAACACTTAAATCTGAATTTTATTTCTTTTTTTATTTTTTTTTTCTACCTTTAAAAATTATTAAATCTTTTTTTCGTACTTTTGTGTCCTTCTTTGACCCCCTTTCAAATGTTAGGGGGTCTGTAACTCTCTTCCTTGCCCCCTTTTCACGTTATCTCTTTTTTTTTTTCTGTGTGGCGGCCGACACTTCCTGATTTCGTCCGATTCAAATGTTTACAGTCATGTGACAACCAATCAGATTTGAGCTCGCGCACGCCACCGTACGCGTACGGTAAGCTTACGGTAAGCGTACGGAGCGCGCTTACAGATATATATATTGATTTAAATGCTATTTTCTCAGAAACTACTGAACAGATTTACACCAGACCTACAAAAGGCACATCCTTGATCTGCGGACTACCTCTCTGCCAAATTTCAAGTAACTCTGTTCAGCCGTTCGGGCTGTACCTTCGACTAAAGGTCCTATGGGAAAATGCATGGGGAAAACGCGTTTTGGGACCCCCCTTTTTTCTCAGCCCCCGCTTGACGAATCACCCCGAGACTTTCAGGGTAGGGGCGGAGTGTAGCGCCCCATTAGTTTTGAAAATTTCGCGAAGATTCGTCAACCGGCGCCAAAGTTATTCAAAATAGAATTTTGAGATTTCCTATGGAAACATGGTCCTAACTTTAACTATCTACTGGCGACCGCCAGTAGAATATATATATATATATATATATATATATATATATATATATATATATATATATATATATATATTCTATATGCTCCACCTTCCATCTCAGAGCCTGTTTCTGAACTTGCGGCGGGTGCACCAAAACACAGGGATGGAACTCCAGCTCAATAGGTGCACTCACAGGACGTGTCAATTTTGCAGACGCATTTCAGCAGTGTGCTTTCTTCAGTGCGATAAAACATTTGACACTCGGGCACACTGCTTTATATATCCAGTGATTTTATTGATACATTCATGGTCAATGGGAGGACAGCTACTACCGACATTGGAGAGCCGGAAATTTTAAAAGGTCTTTAGCTTTAATGCTTCGTGAATATTGTTCTTTAGATATTCATAAATATTGAGTACCTCCAATTAGTCCAGATACAACTCGATGTTTCCCCGAGCTGTCTTCATGGTGCCACAAACGTCCTTCGCCTGCTGCCGATTTTTATACTCGGCATTCCGCAGGTGTCCGTCAAATGGCAGAGAACCCTTAATTTGAATAATTCAGGACCTTCAGGGTTGATGGAGTTGTGTTGGCAGCGGTTCAGTCAGGCTATTAGCATACGCTCCACTTTCCATCTCAGAGCCTGTTTCTGAACTCGCGGAGGGTGCACCAAAACACGGGGATGGAACCTGTGTGTTACACAACAACTCCAGCTCAATAGGTGCACTCACAGGACGTGTCAATTTCGCAGACGCATTTCAGCAGTGTGCTTTCTTCAGTGCGATAAAGCATTTGACACTCGGGCACACTGCTTTATATATCGAGTGATTTTATTGTTACATTCATGGCCAATGGGAGGACAGCTACTACCGTCATTGGAGAGCCAGCAATTTTAAAAGGTCTTTAGCTTTGATGCTTCATGAATCTTTTTCTTTAGATATTAATAAATATAGAGTACCTCCAATTAGTCCAGATACAATTCGATGTTTCCCCGAGCTGTCTTCAATGTGCCACAAATGCCCTTTGCCTGCCACCGATTTTTATACACTGCATTCCGCAGGTGTCCGTCAAATACCAGAGAACCCTGAATTTGAATAATTCATGACCTTCATGGTCGAAAGAGTTGTGTTGGCGGTGGTTCAGTCAGGCTATTAGTATACGCTCCACTTTCCATCTCAGAGCCTGTTTCTGAACTCGCGGCGGGTGCACCAAAACACGGGGATGGAACCCGTGTTTTCCACAACAACTCCTGCTCAATTGGTGCACTCACAGGATGTGTCAATTTCGCAGTAGCGTTTCAGTGGTGTGCTTTCTTCAGTGCGATAAAACATTTGACACTCGGGCACATTGCTTTATATATCCAGTGATTTTATTAGTACATTTGTGCCAATGGGAGTACAGCTACTACCGTCATTGGAGAGCCGGCATTTTTAAAAGGTCTTTAGCTTTATATGTATGTATAATCTATATATACACTTATATATTTATATATATATATATATAGATATATATATTTATTTATATATATATATATGTTTTTAAATGAGATACAGAAGTCAAGAAGGTCTTTTATAATTAGGTGGGTGCTGTGAAATCTTACCCTGGGAAAGAGGTCAAGTGGAATGATGATGCATGTAAGCAGACAAGGAGTGTGATCGGGCCTTAATTACTGAAGCCAGACGTAATTCTAATTCTAATTTGAACACAGCCAAAAAAAAGGATATGCTAACCGCAGTTAAGACAAATGATAATCGGTCATTTTGACGTATAGCAGCACAGACTAGAACAGAAATTGTGAGAACTTATTATCACCATATTCAACATGATAACTCGGTTTCTCAATTTTCTTAGTTATATGCAGTAAATATTTTTTGCAAACCATCTCAGAGCTGTGATCAGGTGACTGCTTCTTTGATGCTGCCTACTAACAGTGCAGAGGCTATTGATTTTTAACTTTGAAAATACTGCTAGAGGTATTGACCTATTAATATCTCCAAGGCCCTAGGGCCTGATAAAATTCCTGGGGAGTTGTACAAGACAGAGCCATTAGTTTGGACAAGTTACATGAACTTATTATCAAACACAAATGTGGCTGGTGGAGAGATCCCCGACTCATAGCGAGGGGCTGAATTTATCACAGTCTATAAGAAGGGTGATACCTGTTTTCCATCTAATTAAAGTCCAATAAGCCTCATCAACAACTTACAAAAGATCTTTTCTAGGGAAGTCTTAGACAAACTGCTTGACTGGATGGAACAAAATACAATCTTGTCCCCACTCTAAGCTGGCTTTTGTCCAAAGACCAGCACTATTGATCAGATTTATTGATTCGTCACCCTTTAATGGAAATAAGTCTTGCTATCTAAACAAAAACAGTTTGCGGCATTTGTCGATCTTAGTGTTGTAAATTAATCCAATTTATTTGGGCAAACAATATCTTTACAACCACAACTGATAAGGTTTGTTCATTTACCGCGATTCCGGTAAGAATTCTGTTTGATTTACTGGAGCGGTGCCGTCCGCCCGAAACGCGCCCCAAGACACCATTTTCCATATGGATACTAGTGTATGATGAGGTGTATCAGATTGTCACGTGGATGATGTCATCAGTGATGTCATCAGTGATGTCATTTGAGATGTCATCACTGATGTCATCAGTGATGTCACTGACCATGTCATGAATGATGTAATATGTGACATCATCAGCAGTGGATTGTGGGTGCGCGAGTTATAGTTAGTAGAAGTAACTATAACAAAGGAATTTCAATGTTTTTGTACGAGTGAAATGTCCAGCTAACTATAACATATATATATATATCCTCCATAGCCAACCACGAGGAAGGGAGAAATGTCTCTATAAACGCATCGGCAAAAGGCTTGAGGAGACCCTGCTTGTGGCTGTGCACTGGACTCGTTGCTGCCAGTGGAATTATATAAAGGTGAAACATCAAATGTCGAGTGGACGCCTCACTCTGTGAGCAGTTTTCCTGTGGATGTTTAGTGGCCCACTCCGGTCAGGAAGCTGCCCCCTTGCTGACGGTGCAGGTCTGGATGTTCTCAGTGTAGGACACCACACAGGAACAGCGTCACCTTTCAATCTGGCACAAGAAAAGCAACACGTTCGGCGCAATGAGGTACAAGCAACCCGATGGATTTTAATTTGGAAAGGGTGAGTGACTGCTGCCAAACCACTAGGGATTATACTTACCTTTTACTACAAGATCCTGAATGCCACTTAGTAACACACCCTAGATGGTGGGACTGTGCACTTTGTCAAAAATATGAGAATGTAAGGCAGCTGGATCTCTCCTCCATAGCCAGTCATGAGGAATGGAGAAATGTCTCCAGAAACGCATCGGCAAAAGGCTTGAAAAGACCCTGCTTGTAGCTGTGCGTTGAAGTCGTTGCTGCCAGTTGAATTAAATAAAGGTGAAACTTCAAACGTCGAGTGGCACTTCACTGTGTGAGCAGTTTTCCTGTGGATGTTTAGTGGCCCACTCCGGCATCAAAGCTGCCCCCCTGCTGACGGTGCAGGTCCGGAAGTTCTTGGTATAGGACACCACACAGGAACGGCATCACCTTTCAATGTGGCACAAGAAAAGCAACGCGTTTGGCGCAACGAGGTACAAGCAACCCAATGGATTTTAATTTGGAAAGGTTGAGTGACTGCTGCCAGACCACTATAGATTATACTTACCTTTTACTACAAGAGCCAGAATGCTAGAGGGCGGGACTATGCACTTTGTCAAAAGTATGAGAATGTAAGGCAGCTGGATCTCTCCTCCATAGCCAGCCATGAAGCAGGGAGAAATGTCTCCAGAAACACGTCGGCAAAAGGCTTGAAGAGACCCTGCTTGTGGCTGTGCGCTGGACTGTTGAATTAAATAAAGGTTAAACTTCAAATTTCGAGTGGGTGCTTCACTGTGTGTGCAGTTTTCCTGTGGATATATATATATATATATATATATATATTGTTTTCACTCTTTTTTTTCAGAGTGAAATACACAAAATGGCGGCCGCCGCTTCCTGGTTTCGGCCAATTCGAATGTTTACTAAGATCTAAGAGCCAATCAGAATCGCGCTCGCGCACGCCACCGTACGCTTACCGTAAGCGTACGGTAAGCGTACCGTAAGCGGGCTCAGATATATATATTGATTTAAAGGCTATTTTCTCAGAATCTACTGAACAGATTTACACCAAACCTACAAAAGGCACTTCCTTGACCTAGGGACTACCTCTCTGCCAAATTTTGAGTAATTCTGTTCAGCCGTTCGGGCTGTAGCTCGTTCTAAAGGTCCTATGGAAAAATGCATGGGAAAAACGCGTTTTGGGACCCCCCTTTTATCTCAGCCCCCGCTTGACGGATCCCCCCGAGACTTTCAGGGTAGGAGCGGAGCGTAGCGCCCCACCTATTTTGAGAAATTCGCGAGGATTCGTCGACCGGCGCCAAAGTTATTCAAAATAGAATGTTGAGGTTTTCCTATGGAAACGTGGTCCTAACTATAACTACCTACTGGCGACCGCCAGTAGGTAATATATATATATATATATATATATATATATATATATATATTATCTACTGGCGGTCGCCAGTAGATAGTTATAGTTACAACCTAGTTTCCATAGGAAATCTCAAAATTCTATTTTGAATAACTTTGGCGCCGGTTGACAAATCTTCGCGAAATTTTCAAAACTAATGGGGCGCTCCGCTCAGCTCCTACCCTAAAAGTCTCGGGGTGATTCGTCAAGCGGGGGCCGAGAAAAAGGGGGGGTCCCAAAACGTGTTTTCCCCATGCATTTTTCCATAGGACCTTAAGTCGCAGCTACAGCCCGAACGGCTGAACAGAATTACGTGAAATTTGGCAGAGAGGTAGCCATAAGGTCAAGGAAGTGCCTTTTGCAGGTCTGGTGTAAATCTGTTCAGTATTTTCTGAGAAAATACCATTTAAAAGCATATCAATATCTATACGCGCTCACCGTGCGCGCACTGTGCGCGCACCCTGCCGTGTGCGAGCGCAATTCTGATTGGTTGTTAGATGTCGGTAAACATTCGAATCGGTCGAAACCAGGAAGTGTCGGCCGCCATTTTGTCTCTCGCAGTCCGAGGGGGGGAAAAAAAAAGGTGGAGAACGTGAAAAGGGGGCAGAGTGGACAGTTCCTGACCCCCTAGCCTTGGTCAGGGGGTCACAGAAGGACCCCCAAGGGAGAAAAAAACAATTTTTTTTTTTTAATTTAAAAATTACGAGGTGCGCGCACGGCGTGCGCACGGCACGCACTGTGAACCGTGGTTGCTCGGTGCGCGAAGCGCACCGAGTGCCCACAGCGCGCGCACCTCACAATTTTAAAAAAATAATAAAATTTCACGGTGCGCGCACGGTGAAAAACCTGCAAAAATTTTTTTTTTATAAATACATAACTTAGCATTTAAAAAAACGTACAAATTCACTGAAAAAACCATAGGTTTCACACACGTTATAGTTACGAATTATCATTAAAAAAACCTTGCAAATTCACTTAAAAAACAATAGGTTTCACACATGTTATAGTTAGCTGGACATTTCACTCGTAAAAAACCAATGAAATTCCCTTGTTATAGTTACTGCAGGCAACTATAACTCACGCGACCGCAATCCTCTGCTGATGACGTCAGATAGTACATCACTGATGACATATGTGTCTTTATGAAAAATAAATATTTGTAATATATGTATAGCTAAAGATTAATGGAAGAAGACATGGGTAAATAAGTGTCTAAATACAGTGATGTAATATCTGACGTCATCAGCAGAGGATTGCGGTCGCGTGAGTTATAGTTGCCTGCAGTAACTATAACGGGGGAATTTCATTGGTTTTTTACGAGTAAAATGTCCAGCTAACTATAACATGTGTGAAACCTATGGTTTTTTAAGTGAATATATATATATATATATATATATATTCACTGAAAAAAACGTAGGTTTCAGTGATGTCATGAGTGATGTCACTGACCATGTCATGAGTGATGTAATATGTGACGTCATCAGCAGTGCATTGCGGGCGCGGCACAAGTTATAGTTAGCTGAACTAACTATAACGGGGGAATTTCAATGGTTTTGTATGAGTGAAAAGTCCAGCTAACTATCACGCCCCTGAAACCTATGGTTTTTTCAGTGAATTTCTAAGGTTTTTCAAATGCTAATTCCTAACTATGCCTATAGAGATAGGACATGTGAAGAAAGAAGAAAAAACGCACAGAAAGAAAAAAAAGAAATGCAGAAAGAAGCAACAGAAGTCCTCAAAGACGAAGAAAAGCGCAGGAAGAAGGATAATGTGCAGAAAGAACAAACAGAAGAACAGAAAGAAGCCTTGTTGCAAAATCATCCTGTACCCTCAACTTTTTCAGACGGATACTGGTGGTAACTGAGTCTGACTAACCAGTCCTAGAGCCAGTGCTATGTTAAAACACACTGAGAATACAGTGAAAACACCTACATACACTAGGGAACACTATGCGTTGGGGTCCCCCTGTGATTAGCATGACCTACTCTGTAAGCCCCTAGTATATAATAGGGCATGGGATTAAAACTACCTCTTAAAACGCACCACAGGGCGTGTTTGCACACGTCACCTCAGGCCCCGTCCCCTCCCTTCCCCACTGTGTACACACGCCCTGTGGCCATTTTAAGTTGGGAGAATAAGTCCCCTTGAATCCTAAGGGTCCCTAGCGTCCAACTAGACCACTAGGTACCTCCAGTAAGTACCACAGAGCTGCGTTGCAGAGAGATGTAAAAAGGGGCATGGGCTAGACCACCTCTCTGCAAAGCAGCGCAGTGGCGCTTACTGGAAGCACCTGGCGGGCTAGTTGGCCCCCAGGGTCCCTCAGGATTGAAGGGGAATTATTTCCCCAACTTGAAACGCGCCACAGGGCGTGTTTGCACACGTTAACTCAGGTCCCGTCCCCTCCCTTCACCTCTGTGTAAACACGCCCTGTGGCCGATTTTAGTTGGGAGATTAAGTTCATTTGAATCCTGAGGGTCCCTAGGGTCTAACTAGCCCACTAGGTACCTCCAGTGGGCGCCACAGAGCTGCGTTGCAGAGAGGTGCAAAAAGTGGCACGGCCTGGACCACCTCTCTGCAACGCAGCTCAGTGGCGCTTACTGGATGCACCTGGTGGGCTAGTTAGCCCCCAGGGGCCCTCAGGATTGAAGGGGAATTATTTCCCCAACTCACACGTCACCTCAGGCCCCGTCCCCTCCCTTCCCCACTGTGTACACACGCCCTGTGGCCATTTTTTAAGTTGGGAGATTAAGTCCCCTTGAATCCTGAGGGTCCCTAGGGGCAAAATAGCTCACTAGGTACGTCCAGTAAGCGCCATTGCAGAGAGGTGTAAAAAGGGGCACGGCCTAGACCACCTCACTGCAACGCAGAGCAGTGGCGCTTACTGGAAGCACCTGGTGGGCTAGTTGGCCCCCAGGGTCCCTCAGGATTGAAAGGGAATTAGTTCCCCAACTTAAAACGCGCCACAGGGCGTGTTTGCACACGTCACCTCAGGCCCCGTCCCCTCCCTTCACCACTGTGTAAACGCGCCCTGTGTCCGTTCTGATTTGAGAGATTTAGTCCCCTTGAATCCTAAGGCTCCCTAGGGTCAAACTAGCCCACTAGGTACCTTCAGTAAGCACCACAGAGCTGCGTTACATAGAGGTGTAAAAAGGGGCGTGGCCTCAGAACACCTGTCTGCAACGCAGCTCCCTGGCGCATACTGGAGATACCTGTTGGGCTAGTTGGCCCTCAGGGACCCTCAGTCTAGAAGGGGAATTAATTCCCCAACTTACAACTGGCCAGGGGGCACGTTTGCAGAGTGCTGCAAGGAGGGGGCGTGGCCTCCGGCGCGATGCCAGTCTTTTATTTATTTAATTTTTTTAAGAAGGAGGGCCGTGTGGACCCCCTTCTTTTTCTAATTTATTGGCCCTGGGGACCCCAGGGCCTGCACCCTAATGTCTATAAAAAAATTCGGCCCTCCCAAGGCCATAATCGGCCCCGGGGACCCCAACCCCCGGGTCATGGGCTTTTTTTTTTCATTCTTTAGCAGGGGGGCTGCGTTGCCCCCCTCCTTAGGCCACTTATGGCCCCAGGGACCCCATCCCCCGGGGCCGGCCTTTGTTTGTTATTATTTTAAAAAAATATATATTTATAGAAACACCTAGGACATGCTGGTCAAACCGTATGTAACTATCACCATGACGATTTGCGTTATATTCATTAGAAGGCGACTATGCATACAATGAATCCACGTGGAATGTATTTACACCGCTAGTGAAGGTCTGACTTGTCTGACGCCCTACCGTGCCTAATCCTGGCGCCCCCGCCGGTGGGTACTCTCCAAGTAGACACCCTTGTCGTTTATTTATACAAACATGGGTAGCTATTGACGGGCACATTTAATACACACGCACACCAAGACATTCAAAGGGGATTCGACAATTTTTTTTTATTTTACTCACCGGAAAGGAAACAAACCTCAATTGAGAGTCACAGCGTGCTCCTGGCTGAGCACAATGCTGTGTTACACCCACCAGTGCCCGCCGAGTGACACACACCTCTGTGTTGTATTCCACCAGCTAGTGCCTATGCTATGACACTCTCTAGCCCATGTGCACTGTAACACCACCCCGTGAATATGTCATGCCACACTTGCCTTCGCACGGGTTATATTGCCCCATCTAACGTGCCTTCCTCGATGCCTATGTTATAACGCACAGCGCTATGCCATACATATTACAATCTGGGATCCATATCTTTGTCACAGTGCATATGCAACGTTACACTCCCCAGCACATATTTTATATTACAACTTTAGAGACTAGTTAGGTTACACAACAATGCCCTGTGCATATTACACTCCAAGGCGCATATCGCATAGAACGCGCTAGTGCCTGTGCTATCTTGCGCTCTCCAATGAATCTGTCATTGCACACAATGTATTGCATATTATATTTCAGTCCCCGGTTCATCTTATATCACACTTTTTGGTGCATAGTTTATACCATATACTATTTCTAGTTTTTATTTTTAATCGTGCTCTCAGGACTATGTTCTATATAACACTGCGTCCACCTACCCTTTTTACGGGCATTACATTTTGCGATGTGGGGTGGAGGGTCAGAGGGTGTTTCAGCCAAGTGAGCCCGGAGTCAGTCACAAACGTCTTCTTCTTCCTGAATAAAAATGAGATTATGCTGCATACTTGTTCATATTTTAAGTAGTTCGCACAGATACACATTTTAAAAACAATAAAGTTCCTAATACCCATGTTCTCTGAACAGTTAGCTTGCTGCCCCATCCACCTCCTCCCTATCCTCTGTTGTCTGAATCCATGGACTAGCCTCCTCCCTCCTGCCATGCATGGTCTGATGTGCTGCCACTGCCCTCCATTTAGCATTATGTACCAGTCCACTCCTCCTGCCCTCCATTGCCCAATTATATGGCCCATCAATGACCTCCTGCTTAGCCTCTGTGCTTAGCTTGCTGCCCCTATTCTCCTTCCCCCTGCCCTCCGATGTCTTTGTGCATGCCCCTGCTCCATCCTTTTTGCCCACCATGTTCCATGGACCTGCCACTCCTATCTACTCTGAGTGTTCTGTTGAGCTGCCACTCCCCTCCCACCTGCCTAGCATTGTCTCAGATGACTGTAACCTGTCCCTGCCACCTCCACTCTGCCTGTCCACATGCCATGCCCCTCTCCCCTTCCTCCTGTCCTCCATGATCCATTTTACAGCCACACCCTTCTGCCCTCCCTGTTGCATTGTAATGCCCCTGATCCGTCCCTCCTGCCCTTTATGGTCTGTTATGCTGCAGCTTTCTCTCCTGTCTGTCCATTATGGTCAACTAGCTACCATTGCCTCTTTCCCCTCTGCTCTCTGTTGTCCATGTGCATGGTCCTGTCCCCTCCCTATTGCTTTCTATGGATTGTTGGGATGCACTCCCGTCCCGCATGCCCTGTGTGGTGTATTGTGCTGCTGCAAACCCTGATGCTTGCCCTGTAGGGTGAGTTTGGTGCACCTCTCCATGTCCCTCCTGTCCTCTGTTATCGGAGTCCATGTCCCTATCCCAATTCCTCCTGCCTACCATGATCCAATGTACCATACTTGCGAACATTTTGAACTTGGTAAGAGGGAGATTTTGAAAAAAAAACTGGGGTATTGATTTTCCCCTTTGAGTTACATTGAAAAAGAGGAGATTGTAGACAGGAGACAGATCTAATAAAGCCCATTTCAGCTTAAAAACATTGGACGTTTCCTGGCTGAAACGGGTCTGTTGGCATGTATGGTTGTACTACCACTGCCTCTTCCTTCTGCCCACAATGGTCTATTATATTGCCACAGCCTCTCTTGCCAGTCCTGTATTGTTGGTTTGTTGCCCCTGCCCTCCTTTCCACTGCCCTCCATAGTCTGTTGTGCTGCCACTGCCCTTCCTGCCTGCCCAGTGTGGCCAAATTGTTTCCTCTGCACTCTCCTACCTGCCTTCAATTTTCAGAGTCCGTGCCCCTGGCCTCTGCCTCTCAACAGTATCCCAATGAACAACTAGATTGCTAGCATTCTATATTTATTACAAAAGTGTTGAACACCTGACGTCATCTTCATGTAATCAAAACTGTAATACCTAGAGCATTTCCTTTAGAAATTACATATATGAGAGGCTCTTACTTGCATCAAAATTATGGTTAGTGCTCTAAAAATCTAAAATGAGGACATATTTTCTGAGTTTTCAAATAGCGACAAAGAACTTTTAAATTATTTGTAATCTTTATGTTTTTTTATCCAGTTGGCCACTTGATTAAATGTTGCACCTAGGGGAGAGGGTGTGGTGTTACTTCGAGAGCTGCAAACTTTGCAACTTGGGAACCAGGTTGGAGTTTCTGCTTCAGCTCAACATTCTGTGATTCTGGTCAAATCACTTAATCTCCCCATGTCTACAACCAAAATGAATTTGATCTTGTGTGATGTAACCAGTGCTCATGTAAAGCACTCCAATACCTGACAAGTCTGCACTATATAAAACTGCAAATACACAAACAATAAGTGTTTTGCACACTTCTATCATTGGGCTACATGTGGGCTATATCTGGGTGATATTTGTGCTGCATTTGGGCTCTTTTGTCTCTGGTGGCCATCTTGGGAGATTTATTTGTTATGAAGTTTCCTAATTTCCTCATTTACTGCAGTCTCCTCAGTAGGAAATGCTTTCAGTTTTTTACTTTGATTCCATCAAGAAGGTATTCAGATATGTCTCACATTTGCCATAAATTCTGAATGTTAGCACTCTAGTTGCTCACTAGATCACTGTAGTAAAGCTACTGCTCACCACGGAAGTCTGCTGCTGGTATTAAAAGTGCATGTTTCAGTCTGCATATCAGAATTTTTTAATGAAATAGAAGAGGATTTGAGAAGTCAAAATGTGCCCTAAGTTTTCTTTCTGCAGCACTAGTCATAATTTCTATGGCAAAATGAACCCCCTCATTTTGTTCCTTTATAAATTAAATGTTTTAAGTGTTACCAGTTTATTCCAATCAAGATGGATTCAGGTGTGCCACACTTTTGTCATAAGTAAGACAGTGAGCGCTCTAGTTGTTCTTAAGAACACTATGGGACATTCTGTCATTGGGCTATACTTGGGCTACATCTGGGTGATATTTGGGCTACATTTGGGCTCTTTTGTCTCTGGTGGCCATCTTGGGAGATTTATTTGTTATGAAGTTTCTAATTTCCTCATTTACTGCAGTCTCCTCATTAGGAAATACTTTCAGTTTTTTACTTTGGTTCCATCAAGAAGACATTCAGATGTGTTACACATTTGCCATAACTTCTGAATGTTAGCACTCTAGTTGCTCATTAGATCACTGTAGTAAAGCTACTGCTCACCAGGGAAGTCTGCTGCTGGTATTCAAAGTGCATGTTTCAGCCTGCATGTCAGAATTTTTTTATGACATAGAAGAGGAGAAGTCAAAATGTGCCCTAACTATTTCTTTCTGCAGCACTAATCATAATTTCTATGGCAAAATGAACCTCCTCATTTTGCTCCTTTTTAAATTAAATGTTTTAAGAGTTACCACTTTATTCCAATCAAGATGGCTTCAGGTGTGCAATACGTTTGTCATAAGTAGGACTGTTAGCACTCTAGTTGTTCTTTAGAACACTCTGGGAAGCTGCAGTAGAACACAAAGGAATCAACGACAGTCTCTGCCCTTGTTGGATGTACATGTTTTACTGAGAATGTCAGACTTCATTCTCACATGACTGAGAAAGATAATGTAAATTTACAGAAAATATGCTCTCAGTTTAGCTTATAGATCACCTTCCAAACCTCTGTGGGAAAAGCATGAGAAAATAGATTTCTCTCAAACATGATTCATGATATCACAGCAGAAGGCTTTTTCACATGGTAAAATCACCTTAGAACACACCACAATTCCTAAAATGAGTATGGTACAATCAACAAATGATTTATAATGTAACTAAAGTCTTAAAACCTTCTATTAACCTTTAATGCTTTTTAATGAGGTGCTATCATGTATATTGGTCCCAAGTTCCTGCCAACACTTCTTGGATGAAGTACTGACAGCCAATCAGATCTCACAATGAGATGTGTGGTTAGGCTCCGCCCAGATATATCTATCTTTTTAACTCTAATTTTCTCAGGAACTACTGAACGGATTTACAGCATTTAAGCAAAAGGCACGAGTCTGAACTGAGGACTACCTCTTTGCCAAATTTGGTGTAATTCCGTTCAGCAGTTCGGGCTGTAGCTGCATCAACAGGTCCTATGTGAAAATGCATGGGGAAAATGCGTTTTGGGACCCCCCTTTTATCTCGGCCCCCACTTGACGAATCACCGTGACATTTTCAGGATAGGAGCGGACTGGAGCTGGCCAAAAGTTTGGAAAATTTCACGAAGATTCATCAATCGGCGCCAACAGTATTCCAAATAGAATGTTGCGGATTTCCTATGGAAAATAGGTCCTAACTATAACTACCTACTGGCGACTGCCAGTAGGTAATATATATATATACCCTTGACACCATGGGTGTTAGGTCCTTAAAGTTACCATCATGTTTCCTTAGAAAAAGCGTTTATTGCCTTGCCTATATCTTTGGCGTCGTTTGAGGAATCTTCTCAAAAGTTTAGAAAAAAGTGTCATAGTGAGTCTTGTTGTACATGGATAGTTTCGGGGTGATCTGTCAGGCAGGGGCTGAGAAAAAGAGAGGCAAAAAAATGTGATTTCTCATGTTAATTCCCATAGTAGCTTAGAACATAACTACAGCCCAAACAGCTGGATGGAATTACCCCAAAGTTGGCAGGAAGGTAGATTTTGGTTTGCAGATAACGCTTTCAGTTATTTGTTGTGCCTGAGCACAGATCTCATTGTAAGATATGATTGGCTGTCAGCACTTCAACCAGAAAGTGATGGCAGCCAACTTAGGACCAATATATATGATAGCACCCCATTGCAATGCATTGCAGAAAAGGGCAGGTTTTGAGGATTACAAAAAGGAGAAATCATTTGTTGATGGCACCATACCAAATACCAAATTCAGGAATTGTGGTGTGTTATACGGTGTTTTATACTGTTGAAAATCCTTCTGTTGGGTGTACATCAATCATATTTGAGATAAAACATTTTTCTCATGATTTTCCCATAGAGGATATGGAAGGTGCACCAGAAGTTAAAAATTAGATCATATATTCCGTAAATTCACACTTGTTTCTCAGCCATATGAGAATGAAGTCTGATATTCTTAGTAAAACTGTCAGTTGATTTGCGTGTGTTCTACTGCAGAATCCTAGAGTGTGCCATAGACCAACTGGAGCACTAACAATCTTACTTATAACAAGAGTATGGCACACCTGAAGCCATCTTGATTAAATCAAGCTGGTAAAACTTAAACTATTTAATTTAGAAAGAAACACCAGTGGGGTTAATTTTGTCATAGAAATTATGGTTAGTGCTCTAGAAAGATAAATTATGACACTTTTTAAATGAGATCTCAAATATTTTCTTCTTCTCGTTTATTGAAACATTGTGACATGTAGACTGAAGCATGCACTTTCAACACTAGTAGCAGACTGCCAGATAGTTCCCTGGTGATCAACACTTTACCACATTGTTTCAATGAGCAATTATAGTGCTAACATTCTCAATTCATGCCGAAAGTGTGGCACATCTGACCATCATCTTGATGGAATCAAAGTGGAAAACTGAAAGCATTTTCTAGAGGATACTGCAGGAAATTAGGAGATTAGGGAGCTTCATAACAGATAATTCTCCCAAGATCGGCGCCAGAGAGAAAATAGCCCAAATGCAGCACAAATATCACCCAAAGGTAGCCCTTGCATAGCCTAATGTCAGAAGGGTGCAAAACACCCACACATATGGGACTTCTTTATAAAAGTGCATGAAAGGGTTAACACATTCCGGAATGGAATGACAAAATAAAAGAAAATGAAAGATATGTTTTTATTTGCTGCCTTCCTCACTATCATATGCTTAGTTTTTACATTTCCCAACAGTATTGTATCTATCTGATAAGACCTAAAAATTACATTCGATCATCAAACTCAATTTTCAGGTATGTGAATTAAATTTTACGGGGATAAAAAACTTTTTTGAAAAGGTTTATATGTGCGTCAGAATGTTATAAGATAGTATCAAATATTTCTGAGAAAAGCTTGGAGCTGTGTGAGGTAATGTATGAGTGGTTTTGAGAGTGTCTTTGTATGTTTAATAACAGGTGGGTAAGACTCGTTATGAGTGTATGAGAATGTGACAGTTTGTCTGATTTGCAGACTTTGTGTGTTAGAAGTTGGTTCACAATCTGTTGCTTTGAATTAGTATATTGTACATTTGCTGTTTACTAGATGGTGTAATTGGTAGTAAAAAAATTGTAGAATAAACTTTTAGTTAGCAAGGCATCAGAAGAAGCGGGAATATTTACACGTGTAAATATGATGTGTTGTTCTCAAAGACTGTTTTTCTGTAAATTATGGATGTTGTGGTTCTGTTACATTTGTTTTTCAGATAGCTACAGAAGCACATATTCATTCTGTCATTTACCCAGAAATCATAATTGTGCATGCAGCAGATTTAAACATCGCTGTAGTCACATCTATATTGCTCTCTTTTCTATAATACAGGTACTCAGGTGTTTGTTTATACCCACTTACATAGATATTTAGAGAGTCATCATAGGGATATGAAAATAGACAGTAACATACCGGCAAATTGACTTAAACGTCTCATGGCATTGCTACAGGTATACTCCTACAGTTTCTCAGATATGTTGGCAAGTACTGACACAACCTTCTCATTCTGAAAAGAAATAATCTGTTAAACATGTATGATGCTTGGTAGTATAGATTATGTGTGTTCAATTTCACTTGTAGCATGATTTGCCATGTAAAAGCTGTTTGTCAAGACTTAAATCCAACATTCGGAATGCTCAAGTCACATCTAAGAGATGCTGTAGGTGTGCTATAAAGCATGCCGATTTGTGCCTAAAAGATGAGAGATGTTCTTTTCATTTAACAAAGTTATTTGTGCCCTTGCTTGCCCCTATGCTAAGTACTACATGAAGTATACCATCCCTGAAGCAACTGACATACAAGTGCAGAAAAACCTAAAGCCTCTGAAACATTTACAGAAACACGTTTAGATTCAGTCCATCACCAGAAACTATTAATTAGGGGTGGGCGGAATTTGCGAAATCCATTTTCACAAATTATCGCGAAAATGTTTAAAATTATCGCAAACAAGCAGAAATATCGCGAAGATGCAGAATTTTTTTTCCCGCATGTTCACGAGATTTTCTGCATGGTTGCAGGTCGCCAACTTACCCATGTGGTTGCTCGCGGGCGCGGCTATCTTGTTTTGAGTTGTCTCGCGGTGCATGAGCGCGTGTAGAAAGACGTGATCGCGTGACGCATGACATCACTGCGGGCGCGAACTGTCGCGAGACAGCGCAAATGGCTAAAAACAATCCAACATCTCATGGAGAACGCGACCGGATCAAGAAAACTTGTCGGCGAACGCAGGGATTCAGGTAAGGCGATCGCGCGCGCGCGAGAATGTATTATTTTACAGCGCGAGCAAGAAACAAATTATCGCCAAGGTGCGGAAAGCGGAAATTTTGACATTTTCGCGCTCTCCGCGGAACGCGAAAATGTCAAATTATCGCAATATCCGCGAACGGAACGAAATTTTCGCCCAGGCCTACTATTAATGCATGCAGCACATTTAAAGTTAGTGGCAGTCACAACTACATAGCTCTGTTTTTCCTAACACAGACACTGAAGTATTTCTGCAGCCACTTACGTACACATTTAGACACCCACAGGGGTATTATAGAAGGCATTTACATATCAGAACATTTACTTAAACATTTCATGGCACTGATAGAGGTGTACTTCTAAATTCTCTCTGATATGTAGGCAAGTACTGAGACAAGCTTCACAACCATGCACAGAAATAGTGGGCCCAATTCACAAAGGTAAACTGAGATGAAAGTCCAACTTTACGAATTTTGGTATTCACAAAGTGCATTTACTACTCGTAAATGCCCTTTGTGAATACCAGAAGTTGACCTTTATGACTTTGAGTATTCACAAAGGGCATTTACTACTCGTAAATGCCCTTTTTGAATACAGAAAGTCGTAAATTTAGACTTTTGTTTCATTTTAACTTTGTGAATCGGGCCTTGTATTGCAAAATGGGCGATGGCTGCTAGTGCAGACCCTGTCTGTGCACTCTCATTGCAAGCTTCAGTTGGCATGTTATAGATGTTTCTGAAGTGCCAAACCAACGTTTAACTGTATTGTGGTGGGTGGCCTGTAGTTTCAGCAGGAGACTAGTTGTTTCTCTGTAAGTCATTTTTCTTCTTTTTTGAAGGAAACACATTCCACAGTTCATTACATTTGTCTCCATGTTTTGAAAAAAATTTGCAATATTTATTTTATTCATTATGTAGTACCTCAGATGTCTGCCAAAAATAGGCCTTTCTCAGCCAGTAGGCCCAGAGCTACTTATGGGTGCACCGAACAGCTGTTTCTGTAGTGTCTCTTGAATTTAAAGTTTCCTAACATCATTTTGGCCATGCATGACATTGGAATAAAAATACTAAATGTGTTTTATTTGTGGTATTTCACCATTTTTCTTTCATGTATGTTAAATCAAATGCCTTTGTTGAATGTGTGTGGTTGTAACTTTAAAACATTTTTAACCCTGTAGAATTTCGATTTCGTTGTATTAAAGATGTGTTGTTTAGCATGCCTCCTTTGTCTGGCCAGTGTGTGAGAGTGTTTGTAACAGTGGACCATCATTTGCCTTGGCTGAGTCTCCCCATGTGGCCAGGGGCCATTTTGTAAAGTCTGTGTCCATATAGGCCTGCTTGAGTTCATTGTTTGCCCAGGCCTCCTGTTTGTTGTTGTGACTTGTGACTATGTGGCTGGCAGCCATTTTGTGGAGGCAGTTAGTGTGCTTTTGCCATAGGCCTGCATGTTTTTCCTTTGTTCCTCTTGGCTTATTGCTTCTTATTGTGGTAGCCTGGCTATGTGGCTGGTGGCCATTTTGTTAAGGCCGCGAGTGTGCTTTTGCCATAGGCCTGCATTGTCTGTCTTCACTTTTTTGTTGTTGTGGCCTGACCATGTGGTTAGCGGCCATTTTGTGAAGGCAGCCAGTGTGCTTTTGCAAGATGCCTGCATTGTCTTCACTTTGTAGGTTTCTTATTGCTTGTTGTTGTGGCATGGCCATGTGTCCGACGGCCATTTTGTAAAGGCAGTCAGTGTGATTCTGCCAAAGGCCTGCATGCCTTCTTTGTGGTGGCCATGTCTTCTTGCTTGTTTTTGTTTTCCATGCAATTTTTTCTTCTTTTATTCAGCAACAAATGTAGCACAGTTCACTACATTTTCTCCATGTTTTTAATAACTTTGTACTATTGATTTGAATTGATTCAATATGTGGCCTAGTGTGCCAACAACTGTTTATGTTGTGTATGTTGAATTTAAACATAATTTTGGCCATGGATGGCATTGGATTAAAAATACAAAATGTTTTTTTTTGTGGGTTTTCACTAAGTTTTTTTATGTGAGTTGTTAAATTAAATGCCTTTGTTGGATGTGTGTGATTGTAACTGGCAAACCTTTTTAGCCCTGTTGATTTTCATTTTTGGCATTGTTGCATTTGCCTTGGCTGAGCCTCCCCATGTGGCTCAGGGCCATTTTGTAAAGTCTGTGTCCATAGTTCAACCTCTGTATAGGCATGCTTGAGTTCATTATTTTTGTTTTCCAGGCCTCCCGCTTGTTGCTGTTATGTGACCATGTGGCCGGTGGCCATTTTGTGGAAGCAGTTAGTGTGCTTTTGCTATTTAGGCCTACATGTCGGCCTACATGTCTGTCTTCCCTTTGTTTCCCTTGGCTTATTGCTTCCATTGTTGTCATTTGTCAGCTGCAGCTCCCTGAGTGTTGCATCCCATGTGATGCGCAATCCCAAACCGTTACATATGTATTTTTGTTGTTCCTTCCTATCCTTCTTGAGTGTAGTCTACACAGTATACCACAAAGCACTTGTTGTTGTCAACGTCTCACAAACAGTTACACTGTATTGTTAATTGTATTAATAACTGAGGTAATAACATTAACAAGTGTGACCACACACACTAAATTATATTATATTTGTTTTACTACTAATTGAACCACAACAATGCCATGTTTCACTGATGTTCTTCTTGCTTCTTTGCTTTAGGTGCACAAAAGAGGAGACAACATCACATCATCCATTGTACTACCAGACAGAAAGCCTTTGCTCTGGCACAACATTAAGTGACATGTGACCAAAGAAAGACATCTCTTCAACTTGTGCCACTGTGGGCTTACTGAAATCTTCAAGATGGCCCCAAAGAAAGGTACCAGGTCCAGTACCAAGAAATTTGCCAGTGAGAAGAAGGCACTGCCGCTTCCCACCAACGGTGTGTCACCCAAGACCATTTTTGGGAAACATCAGTGGACCCACACCACCAACTTAGGCCCAAGCCCATGTCTGTTACAGAAGCAGCCAGTCTTTCGACAACGCCGACAAGCACTGATGCTGAAATTGACTTATCGTTATCACTAGGGGTGGGCGGAATTTGCAAAATACACTTTCGCAAATTATCGCAAAAATGTTAAAAATCTCCGCAAACACGCGGAAATATTGTGAAGATGCGGAAGTTTTTTTCCTGCCCGTTCGCGGTATTTTCTGCGTGGTCGCGGCTCGCCAACTTACCCATGCGGTTGCTCGCGGGCGCGGCCATCTTGTTTTGACTTGTCTCGCGGTGCATGATCGCAAGAAGAAAGACGTGATCGGGCGACAAATGACATTACTGCGGGCGCGAACTGTCGCGAGACAGTGCAAATGGCTACCAACAATCCAACATCTCGTGGAGAACGCGACCGGATCGGGAAAACTTGTCGGCGAATGTGGGGATTCAGGTAAGGCGATCGCGCGCACGCAAGAATGTATTATTTTACAGCGCGAGCAAGCAAAAAGTTTCCGGTAAAATGCGGATTGCGGAAATGTTGACATTTTCGCGCTCTCCGCGGAATGCGACAATGTCAAATTATCGCAATTTCCGCGAGCGGAACGGAATTTTAGCCCAGGTCTAGTTATCACAAAGTAGAACCCAATCAATGCAGGAAACTCAGATAAGTAGGCAACAACAACAACAACCACCCCCATAAGAGTTGTTCATCACGAAGTAGGGGCAGTTCAGGAGATCGAGCATCCTGCTGAGGAAGAAGAAGAGCAAGCCATTCTTTCAAAAGATCCATTGTCTTCCAGAACACCAGCAAGGAAAAGGAGGGTTAGTCCATCAACTTCTTCTGCAAGCCCCCCTTCAGATGATCTCAACACCACTTGGATTCCACCTTAGTCTGTGAGTAAGACATGCCACAAGATAAGGCTAGGGAAAAGTAAGGTTCCAGAAAGCCTTAGAGCTATGGAGATAGATGCAGAAGAGTAGGATGAAGATGACGAGCCAGTCATCATGGACATTGGCCCTGCCCCAGTGGAGACCAACATTACCCCATCCCAAACTGCTGTGAGGGATGTGGCACAGATACCACCGACACAGATACCACGAACACCACCTCCAGCTGCCATATGTACAAAGCCCCGGCAGCAACCTACATCTACTACAACCACCTCAGTAGAAGTAGGTACTGCGGAGAGTCAAACATCACGCCCACCTACCAGTTCATCTGACATTGCAAGTGGCACCAGCAGCGTCAGAAAGTTGACCTCCAAAATGTTGGACTTCTTTTCGATTAGCAGGAAGGAGGTGAACATTGCTGTATGCTCCATTTGTAGAGTGGGTGTTAGTCAGGGTAAGCTTGGTACAATTCAAAAGAAGGGGGGTCCCTAGGAGTATGATGGGTAGACAGGGGAAATAGGGAACGACAAGAACCTTAACAGGAGAGCAAACCCCACTGTCTACACTAGATAGATTTCATCCGGCCCAACAGTTGGGTCAACTTGATAAACAAAGCCAAGGGCCTAAGCAGACAAATAAGATAAATAAAAAACGTACTTTATTTAAATCACAATGTTCAAAATGATAATTTTTACATAAAATCTAGATGGTAAACACTATTACATACAGATTATTTTTGTTTTTAAATCAATAAACAGAAGTCCCACACAAAACGACAAACATACAGACACTCATTCAGACAACAAATTCATTTTCAGAGCAAATTAATACGAATATACTCATAACATACATAAATTTGTCAATAAAGTTAAAAAGCGCATCAAAGGGTAGAAGTTCAAAATAAGTAAAAATTCAAACTGGCTCGTGCATAAACAGTTCTTAGAGATAGGTTGTTTCTTTCAATGAACACAAGAGTGCAGAAGCCAACGCACGTTTCGGTGTAAGTTACACCTTCATCAGGGCAACGACGAAGTAAGGCGTGTGGGACAAACGCAGAAGAGGCCTATCGTAAAGTCATAGAGAGAGAAAACATATCGGTGAATCAACATTGAGATTTGTTTTGACAAAAGCATTCTCCTCATTGTAGATTTTTACATCAGGCTGTCTACTTTAGAGTTTAATGGGGTAGATAAATAGATAAAGGAGATAAAATATGAATAAAGAGATAAAGAGCTGCAGAAATATCACAAGGGCCCAAGGTCGCAAAAGGAAGTATAAATAGATTAAAACTGAACTGGTGAGTGGCTATAAGAAGAATGGAATAGGAGTGCACCCAAAAGGATAAAGCCAAGATGGAGATAATCAGGATTGCAAGGCAAAGAAGAAGGAATAGTAGATGTACACCCATGTTGCAGAGAAAATAAAATCAAGGAGGTGCAAGCCCGACTGATAGGTCGCCCGGGGATAAAGCAAAACAAAAGAAAAAAGAGACAAGCCCAGGAGTTCTCGGGAACGGGTGGATGTATAAGAGTGAAGACAATACCTTTCCATCAACAGGAATTCTTTACAAATCAATTCTTTTGTATGGTGTAGCGGAAACACTAAGCGAGCGTAAGATAAGGCACATAAGTTCTATAAAGAGAAGAGACACAGAAAATACAGTGATGTAAGTTACCCTAGAGGTAACTTACATCACTGTATTTTGGTACAAACCTTGGAACCAGAGGCCAAACAACCCATCCGAGAAAAAAACACTTGATCCAGTGGAAGGCGCACCTTAGTGGCCCAAAAACTGCATGTGTTGTTGGTGGAGGGGATGAAAAAGATCCGATCACGGTAGAAGGTAACAAGAGGGAGACATTTTTTTGGGTACACAAAGAAGCCCTGTCCCCAGCAGTGCAGTGGTACTGCCCACATCATCATCAGCAACATCGCATCAGCACAAGAGTTAGGCTGAGACACCAAGGGGTCCAAGGCAAGAGAGTACACAACCAAAAAATGCACATTGAGCAAGGTGTCAAGTAGTCATCTGCATCAGTGGCACCGGAAAAAATAAAATCCAGGATACCATTCTCAGCATGTTTCGGTTGGAGGGGCAGTACAAATGCAATCACCTTGTGGCACGTTTGTACAACACGAAGCTGGCAAAAATGTTAACGCTGGACCTCCTCCCATTTTCTTCGGTTGAAGGGGTGGGTTTTCTTAAATTTGCGGCAGCCATCTGCCCGAAATGGAAGGTTCCCAGCTGGTCCTATTTCGCCAGAGTTTCTGTTCCAGCACTACATCACGACATGCTGGAAGTGCTTGGACAAGCTTTGCAGCAGAGTGGTGTTCACACTCTCCACCTGACAAAAGACATGTGCACCTGTTGCCAAGCCACTTATTACATGTGCATCACTGCACACTGGATCTCATTTTTGGGGTTAAAGAAAAGATATCTGCCAGTGGGATTTTTGATGCCGCTCGGAAACATGCAACTGTAGCCATGTTCAACATGCAGAAATCTCTTACTGCTGTAAACATTTTGGAAGACTTTGACAACAAGGTCTTTGAATGGTTGCGATCAAGAGGGCTTAACATTGGTTTTGTTGCTACGGACAATGGCTGATGGTGGCTATTTCAGGGTCCTGTGTTTGTTCACTGCATTAACATCATTGTTCAAGACTTTCTGAAAAAAGAAGACCGAGTCAGCAACTTACTGACCACCTGCAGAAGAATCTGCACACAATTCAGCCATTCTTTTAAAGCCCTGAAGCAGCTGAGGATCATTCAACGTGATAATATAATGCCAGTTAAAGCACTCATCCAGCAGGTGCCAACACGTTGGAACTCAAATTATTACCAGCTTGAACGTCTGTTTGAGCAGTACAGACCAATCAATAAATATGTCATGCAAAGAGGGGATGCCACTGTGAAAGGCATGATTATTGAGATGGACTTATGGGGCCTAGTTAAATTCCTGCCAGAGATGTTGCTTCCTTTTGAGGTCTTCACACGTAAAGTCAGCAAGGAGGACTGTACCATGGGCCAAGCTATCACATTGTTGCACATGTTACAGGAACAGCTAAAGGAGGTGTCTGCAATGTTCACTGGTGTGGAGGAAAAAAAGAAGCATATGAGTTTGTGGAGAGCTTAACCCTACGCTTATCTGAAAATACAAGGGTGCAAAGAGGTATTGTGTCATCAAACCATTACATTTGTGCCACAGTTCTTGATCCACAGTACAAACCATTACTGCACACTTTCATTCCTTTTTAAGACAGGGATGTTGCCTGCTACAAAATTTGGATAGCTGTGCAAGCCAGTCAGCTAGAAAAAGAACAGGTGGAAATGAGTGGCCCACTCCTCCTGGGCACAACAAGTACTGCAGGGCTGCCTTGAAGTTCAACTTCAGAGCCTGATGGGAGTGCGGTTGGCTCACAGCATCTAAAACCACCAACCCCAAGAACAACATCAACAACAAGAACAGGAGTATCAGCCCTAAAATCGTCACAGAAATGGTTTCTACAGGTGGGGCTTAAGTCGAGTGCTGAGGCAAAGGCAATAGAGGCCGAGAAAAGCGGAGCACCCATGACCATTGAGCGGATGGTCCAGGCCTATCTGGATGACCCAACTGAGGTCCTCTTTGATCAAAACCCATTGCTGTGTTGGTATGGGAAAAAGCACCAATGGCCAGTGCTGCTGCTGCCATTCTGACAGTAAGATGAACCAGTCTCTCACTCCGAAACGTGTAGAGGTCAACCATGATTAAAATGATTTGGACCACCGAATTACACCATGCCTGAAGTACCACAGCAGGAATGTGATGACAGTGACTCAGGTCATGGAAATAGTCTGTTAGGTGACTTACTTCTGGGTGAACTACCAGAGTTTGAGGACAAGCTCTACTTCCCTGACAACTAGTCTTTCGAATTACCTTCTTTCTTCCTTTGACGCCCCCCCAAAAAACCCCAAACAAAGATATAGCTAAGGAACATTATTTAATTTATTATTTGTGCATGTGTGTCACTGTCTTCCTGGTTCACAACAAATCCATCCCCACCATCTTACTCTAATATTGTTGGATTAGAGTTGCAACTGTGTGCAGACAGTTAAGAAGTAAGTCCACTCCTCCTGACTTGCCCTAAAGCCATTTCCTTCAAGCCAGACATTGGATGTAGAATACAACAAATGTGAAATGTGTGCCTGCCTCCAAACCGGGGCCCTGACTATATATCTATCCTTTCTTAGTCTAGAGAGACCGCCCCAGAAGAGCAGGTAAATGATAGCATGCATTGCACGCTGAGTGATTGTTGTTTGTTGTAAATCATGTTTACTATTCTTCTACACAAAAAAAGTGACTAAAGTCAATCTTTCCTTTCTTGTTGTTCAATAACAAAATTGTACTACTGTAGGCAGATCCATTGCATTTTTGAGTCGGGATAGGTCTGGGACTCATTCAGGAGTCGGGACACTGTTGGTATGGTGTTGAACACTATATCATACTTGCAGTCAGATGCAGGAGGAGTATCAGAGATGATTGATGGAATAACTCAGGGTGTGAAGTGGCCAAAAGGTCAACAACAACACCAGACGTACATGTCTGTGTAGTGGTGGTGGGAAGTGTGGTGTGGCTGACAATGGTGTATTGACTTTTTTACTCAATTTTGAAAATGCTGTGCTGCTGCTGTGTGTGTGTGCTCACTGTGCAGACATGATTTAGCCATGCCACCTCTTAAAGTCTTCTTGTTGCACTCCTCCTTAATTATGCAGTTTAACTTTTCTCCAGGATTTTTCATATCCTTTTGGTTTTTACCATCAACAGGCCCTTTACCCTGCCCACACTAGAAAAACAACTCACAGTTACCTTAAGAGATCGAATCTGCCAGGCACCCAAGATTGACGGATGGACAGTCCAAGGAAGGACCAAGAGGAATGCTGAGATGCAACTCCCAATTTGGCAATAATACAGTACATTTATCTTTTTTTTCTTCAATCATTACGATGACAGTGTGGGTTGTTTACGTTTGCTTATATTTGAGTCCTACAGATATTTGAATTTTGTTTGCTATCTTTCAAAGGAATCGCGGTACCTTAAACAGAACATAATGTATTTAACTTGCGTCTCTCTGGGGGCAGACAAATAATTGCATAATATATACTGCATTCTGATCATCATTGTGCATGCATTTCCTTTTTCTCCCTTAACAGATTTATTATGGTTGGCTGCCAAGATGAATGTGTTGTTCATGTGTAGTGTTTGTCTTTGTCAAACCTTTCCCTCAAGTACATAATATTTGTTGTACATAACATTTGTTGTATCCTCACTTCCTCAGCCCCTAAGATTTGGATGTATTCAGAGTTTCAGGCAATAGGCACTAATATGGAGTAGACAAGTATTCTTCTTCTTCTCTCTCTTGTTTAGCTAAATTAATCTTGTAGGCATGCCAGCTCAGGCAGCTTGCACCCTAGACAGACATACTTTTGTCACAGACTCACATTACTTTATACTGTCTGCTGGTGGGGCAGCTTTACTACAAAATTATTTTTCTATTATGGCCAGACTATGTTAAATCAATAGCAAATGTTCAATTTCACTTTCACCCTGATTACTAAAACAAGGCAGATGATGTGATTACTAATATGAATGATAATATAATATGGCACAATGTCATGTGATGAGTTTGACGTGAGGTACTACTATTATTTGATTGTAATTTGTAACAATACAGCCGATAGGCCACCCATGGCTGACACGCTCAAAATGACATGGGTAGGGACTAAGAGTGGAAGTGGGCCTCAGAGTCGGAGAGAGGCCATAGATCATGGGTGGGCACATACATACACAATATATATATGTTGTGCTTGCAAACTACTGTGTGTCATATTTCTGAAATACATCCTCAAACCTTTGAATCCAAACCCTTAAAAAAAACTGTCCTTATTCATTCTTATTCCCAGGGATTTTTCCATTTGTCATTGCATTGCTCTTCTAGCATTATTTGTATTTTTTACCCTTGGCTTTGCTACTCTGGCACAGTTTAATTTTCTTTTGCCTTCTCTTCACTCAGTCTTCACCTAAGATACCATGCAGGTATCTATCCATCCAAACAAGGCTATCATTCTCAACAAACCACTTTCACCAACAACATACATTTGGCATTTAACCACCCATGCGTCCTTACTTGCTTGTCTTTGATTTTGACCCATCAAACCTCCCAGAGGATTCCTTTCACCCATACAGTTTTACCCACCCAGACAGGCATTCTTTCTTTCACCTTTCACCCATCCTTCAACCACCCATGCATCCTATCAACCACCTATATGCATCCCAGGCCCCCTTCATTCCCTGACGCATCCTTCTCTGCCAGTCATATATTACATGTAACCCATCCTTCCTCTTTCCACCCTTGTTTCGCTTTTTCATCAATTCATCAAGGTAGTCTTCTTCATAAAACCTTCTTTGTTGAGTGATAGAAGACTAGGCCATTAGTTACTCAATTCCCACTAATGCTAAGGAAAGAAGGGTTCACCAAAAAACAATAGCAACCCATATGTGCTTACAAACTGGATATAGCTAAACAGCCAAAATACAATTGATCAAACAGAACTCATTTGAGAAAAAGAGATTTTTTGGAAGAAATAAATGTGTTGCGCTAGAATACTAGAAATATATTCTAGAATAAATGATTGAATCTGATTTCCAGAGGACCTCCTTTTTACTCAAGTAACCAACCCCTTGTTTTTATATTGTCACTGTAGCTATCCTCACTGGTTTGGTTATGGTCACTCCACTGGGGTCACATAAGTCATGTTTTAACATGAACTTGTAAATAGTGTCAAACACACAGCAAACGTCTAATTTCTATTTTTTGTAATTGCAAATAAATATGCTCACTTTGGCTGAAGTGGTGTTAGTAAAGAAACTGGTTTGTGTGGTGCGGTTGTAATACATAGTGATTCTACTGTATGTTGACTTCGCTTAAATCGCACAAGGCATGTATTTCTTGCAAAAAGTATAAAAATCCCCTGGTTTCAAATGAGTTCCTTGTGAAGAATTGTATGTTTGGCTGTTGAGGAAAGAAGGGTGTCTTCTTGTCTTCAACTGTTTAAAACAACTTAGTCTCAATGGTACAATGTACACCCTAGAAGTGAGTGTAAATTTGTCAATAAGTAAGGAACATGATTTCCCGACGCCCGCCTGTGCTGCTGGCTCACTCCCTGCTGCTGCCACATCAGCTCCCTCCTGTCTGGCATCGCATTCACCGCTGGCCCTGGCACTGGTGGTCAGTACACATAGAAAAAACATTTCACATTTTTTAGATGCCATATATGCCTCCCCCACTTGAGCACTCATGCACCCACACACACATCCAGTGAGACACTTATGCAGCCACTCCCAGGTCCACTCAGATACTCATGCACCCATTCACAGACCCATTGAGACATACCTGTACCCACTCAGTCACACATGGAGACACTCATGCACTCAGTCACACACTCACTCTAAAAGGTTACAGGTTAAAGTTAGGAAATACAATTTTAAAAACCTCAGTAATTTACTGAAAACAACAAAGGTTAAAGGGAAGTTACAGGTAGGAAGTAGGATTAAAAAAAACTAAGAAATTCACTGAAAAAAACAAACGTTATAGGGATGTTAAAATTGGGCTCAGATTTCACTTGTGCAAGACCAGTCAATTGAGCAGTTAAGGGTACCTGAGCTAACTATAACTTGCGCTCCTGGAATACACTCCCTATGACCTCATATCTTACATAACTCATGACATGGGCAGTGGAATCACTGATGACATATCTAATGGCATCACTGATGACATCATCTACAGAACCACTCATGCACCCACTTGCACTCCCATAGAACCTCTTATATACCCACTCTCACACAATGGCTTATAGAACCATTCACAGACCCATGACAGTACTCACACAACCAATCAATCATCCATAGAGCCACTCATATATACAGCTACTCACACACCCACTAACTCACTCATATGGCCACTCATATACCCATTCACTCACCAATCTACCCACATACACATCCAGTCATAAAGAAACTTAAGCACCTATTCATACACCTTTACAACCACTTAAACACCCACTCAATCACTCATATAGAAACTCACACAGTCTCTCAATCACAAATACAGCTACTCACATACACACTTAGTTACCCATACAGTCACTGCCACAGCCACTCACTAACCCATACAACTACTCACAAATCCAAAGAACCACTTACATACCTTACATACCCATTCACACATCCATACAACCATTCACATACCTACTTATTCACCCTTACAGCTACTTACCCGGAACTTTACTCTCCAATACAGCCACTCACACCCACACAGTTACCTATACACACACTCAAACAGCTTCTCACTCACCCATGTAACCCCTCACACACCCATTCTCTCACCCAAACAGCAGCTCACTCAGCCACCCATTCAGCAAATCCAAACCATTTAGAAAAGAAACAGCATGTAATGCGGTGCTTCATGCCGGAAGTGCACATCCCCCCTCACAAATTAGATCCATTCTTTTGGGGGAGATGATAAGAACCAAAAGAAATTGTAGTGACACTAAAATACTAGATGAGGAGTTTAAATTAGTAGAGAAGAGATTTATGGCCAGAGGCTATAAAAACACGGTCATCAAAAAGGCACGGAATACTATTAATAAAATAGACAGAACACATCTACTGACAGGCCATTCTAAGAAAAAGAATAAGACATGCAAGAAAAGAATAATTAGATTCATCACACCATATTCTACTGCAAGTACCGAATTATTCAAAATACTTAACAAACATTGGCATCTATTAACAGATGATAGTAAAATATTGGAAGTAGTGGGACACAAACCAAACATCACATTTGAAAGAGGTAAAACTCTCAGACAATCTTTGTGTCCTAGCTTTATTCCAATAGCTACTAACAGAACTTGGTTATCAGAGAAACCCAAGGGTTTCTTCAAATGCGGTACTTGCAACGTTTGTCCTTTCGCAATGAATAAAACAAGGACCTTCAAATACAACTCGGAAAAAACTTACACAGTGAATGATTTCATTAATTGCAACACCAAATTTGTAATCTACTGCATCATATGCATCTGTGGGAAAATCTATATAGGAAGCACTATAAGACCTCTAAAGGAACGTATACAGGAGCATATTAGGGCAATAAGAAACAACAATGCCCAATATCCTCTAGCCTCCCACTTCAACACGATGCATAATCTTACAGAGTTGGTCAAAATAGGTTTTCATGGCCTGGAGGTAGTGCTCCCGAACCTAAGAGCTGGTAACAGAGTTAAAAAACTGCGACAGATGGAATGCAAATGGATCATTTCTCTGAGAGCTGTAGAGTATGGAATTAACATTGATAAAGAGATGTTTGAATTCTTGTAATGAAATGCCATATATGTAGACAATTGTATTCTTCTAACATGTAATCAACTATAACCATTTGATATGTGGTTTACATACTAATATGTTAATTGTATTAATCGATAGTTTTTGTCCAAAGAAATCTATTAATGCTTTACAAAGTATTCTTAGCATTGGTTCCTTTATAAGGGTGATCTCTGGTCTCTTATTTCACCTTTTCTCCTCTTTTCTCTCCATATGACCAATATCAGATATAGAAGGTGGCTGCCCTAGGTTGCGTTTAGCCATGTTTAGGGTATAACCAGTGAGGGATACTCTTGCTAGAAACTTGATACTATTTTTCCATCACAGCTAGTGCATTAAACATTAAGGTGATTAATTAGTAACACCAATAACAATGAATTAAGCCATATGTGATCCTGTACTTAGGTTCAGATATAATATTCTAAATTGATTCTCCTTCATACTATGATAAGAATCTGTTATATTCCTTTGAGTGAGGAGGTAACGAATAAATACATACAAATTAACTCTAATGCAGAAACGTAATTCTCTCTCATGTCTGCGAACACTTCCACACTATACCACATGTGGAGCGAGAC
This sequence comes from Triturus cristatus, assembly GCF_964204655.1. Lineage (NCBI taxonomy): Eukaryota > Metazoa > Chordata > Amphibia > Caudata > Salamandridae > Triturus > Triturus cristatus. The sequence continues at coordinate 1,352,489,370 of NC_140591.1, forward strand.
TATTTTTAACTTTATTCCTAGTATAAGATAGCATCAGCCTATCTGGTCTTACTATATGTTTTAGAGATATTTGTTGGATTTTCAATGATAATACATACAGGCGGTGCTACAATAAGAATTTAATGCAGCTCGTTATTTAAAACTTTATTAGGAGCTATTTGTAGAGATACTTACATCACGGGACCCTCGTTGCTAAACGGGCCTCAAAAAGGTTTAAGCGTTATACAACGAGCACATGGACAATAAGAATAGAAAAATATAAAAGTATGTGAAACATTGATATTTTAATCTTTTATACGAAAGTAATGTTCAGGTGCACAACTATAAGATGGCCGCCGAATTTCTAAAGAAACTTCTTACCGCGGTCCATCTAGTCCGCTTTCTATGATCACTACCCCACCTGTGTGCCGTTTCATATACAATGGTTGGAGCAAACAAGCGTCAACACGCCAAACAACATGACGGGGTTTTCGCACATATGGATACTAGGTGAGTGCCTAGCTTTTAAATAGTGGCCGCCAATGGAGTAAGCCTGGGCAAAGCACTACGCTACGCTCGCGTAGTTTGCGAAGTTCGCGCTACTTCGCACTACGCGAACTGCACGTAGCACAGTGCAAACACGCGTAGCGTAGTGTTGCGTAGTGCTGCGGTCATTTTTTGCTTGCTCGCGGTCCTCAACGTCAAGTTGGCGACCGCGAGCAAGCAAAATGACATCCCGGCGAGACTTTTTCCTTGTTCGCGATCTGCAACTTCAAGTTGGCGATCGCGAGCATGGAAAATAAACCTCCCGGCGAGATTCCCAACGTGAGGAGGACAGGTTTCTCATTGTGAGTGGTCGCGTATGCTCGCGACCGCTCGCGATGAAAAACTACCAGTTCGCGTTGAGAAAGCTGAAGCTCGAGTAAAAATCTACTCGAGCAGCAGAAAACTACAGCTTGCACTGTGCAAGATGCCATTTTCAATGATTGCACAGTGCCGGTTGCTTGTCCGCACTGTGCAATCCTTGAAAACGACATCTGGCACAGTGCGAACAAGGTACTACGCAGTTCGCGAAGTGCTACGCGTAGCTCGCGTAGTGCGAACTTCACTTTGCGTAGCTTCGCGAAGTGCTACTTCGCGAACTACGCCCAGCCCTACAATGGAGGCATGAAACTATATTTAAGTTTTTGGTGTTTTATACATCGAGTTCGCCTCCTAGTTACCACTCGGAGACAGTCATATACAATTATCTCTATGGACTAGGAAAAATTGGGACCTGATTAACGTGTGTCATTGGTGAAGTGCTATATAAACATTGATGAAAATACTCACATTAGGTAAGATTCTGAATTTATAATAAAGAAATGCGACAGTAATAAACTCAGTTGCTTCTGGACTTTTTTGTCCTTTGAGATGTTACTAATACACCCTTATAACGTTTGTACCTAAAATATGTGTATATTGATTTACTTGCAGAATTGATGAAACAAGTTCTGATACTATTAGGAGGCACCTACAGTGCAGTCTAAAATAATAATTATTTGAGGTGAGATATAGGCTCCCCATTAATAAAATTATCTATCATAGAATATGGCTGTAGCAATTGGTCTTATCAATCACTATCCAACACTATCTAAACACTACTTTTTTAAGATGACTATCCGATACTGCCTCACGCCACAACCTCTTGTTGTTTTTTACTTTTTATTTTTTACTTTTTATTTCTTACAATGGATTCTTTCAGGTGGTGGCTGATACTCTGAATAGAGTCTTTTATTCTTATCTTTGTCACGGGTGTTCCCGCACAATCTAATGTCTCTTCTTCACCTTTACAGTTAAATGAGATTGTCATATTCTAAGGTATTTTTCCCTATTGAGTCAAGCAGATTGTTTCTTTTTTATAACGTTTGCAGCCTTGAAAAAGCCCTGCGGGTGAAACGCGCATTCGGCTGCTGTTTGAAATTGGAATCATAATTGGAAATAAACACTAAATACAACATTCCAATGAAGATCGGACAATGATTTACAGTCTCATGTAAACTATACAATTCATGGATATGATCCAACCAAGTGGAAAAGTTGTGATATTATTGTAACTTTATGGTGTGCTACTTTGCCTATTTAATGAATGCATAAGTAGTGCATGGATGATTGCATGAGTGGTACATGGATGTTAAAATGAATGCATGAGTGGTGCATGGGTGTTAGAATGAGTGCATGAGTGGTACATGAATGTCAGAATGAGTATATGAGAGGTGCATGGATGATTGCATGAGTGCATACATGGTTCATGGATAATAGAATGAGTGCATCAGTGCTGCATGAATGTTAGAATGAGTGTATGTGTGGTTCATGGATATGTGAATGATTGCATGAGTGGTGCATGGATGATTGAATGATTCCATGAATGGTGTATGGATGATGAAATTCATGCATTATTTGTGCATGGATGATTGAATGCATGCATGAATGGTGCATGGATGATAGAAATAAGCGGAGGAGTGGAGCACAGGTGATTGAATGAATGCATGAGTGGTGCATGGATGATTGAAAGAGTGCATGAGTGGTACATGGATGATTGAATGAGTGCTTGGGTGGTGCATGGATGATTTAATAACTGCATGAATTGTGCATGGATGATTGAGTACATGAGTGGTACATGGATGACTGAATGAGTGCATTAGAGGTACATTCATGATTAAATGAGTGTATGAGTGGTGCATGGATGATTGAATGAGTGCATGAGTGGTACATTGATGATTGAATATGTGCATGAGTGGCGCAAGGATGATAGAATGAGTGGATGAGTGGGGCACAGGTGATTGAATGTAAGCAGGTGTGGTGCATGGATGACTGAAGGAGTATATGAGTTGTGTATGGATGATTGAATGAAGGCATGAGTGGTATAGGATGATTGAATGATGGTGAGAGTGAAGCATGGATGATTGAATGAGTGCATCAGTGGGGCATGGATGCCTGAATGAGTGCATGAGTGGTAGATGGATGTTAGAATCAGTACATGAGTAGGGCATGTATGAATTAGTGGCTGAGTAGTAGATGAATGATTGCATGAGAGCTATATGGATAGTAGACTGAAAGCATGAGTGGTGCATGGATTACAGAATGCCTGCATGAATAGTGTGTGGATGGTGGAATGAGTGCAACAGTGGTGTATGGCTATTTGAATGTATGAGTGGTGCATAGATGTCTGCATTAGTGGAATAGTGGTGCATGTATGATTGAATACATGCAAGAGTGGTGCATAGATAACTAAATGAAGGCAGAACTGCTGTAGGATCATTGAATGATGCAGTGAGTGATGCCTGTATGAATGAATATGTGTATGGTTGTTCATGGTAATAGAATGAATGCATAAATGGTGCATACATGCTTCTTTAAGCGCTTGAGTCTGCATGGGTGAGTCAATTAGTGTATGATTGGTGCGTGGATGCTTGAATAAATTCATGAGTGCTGCATGGATGACTGAATGAGTGGATGAGTGGTGCATGGATGATTGAATGAAGGCATGAGTTGTATAGGATGATTGAATGCTGGTGTGAGTGGTGTGTGGATGATTAAATGAATGCATCAGTGGTACATTGATGATTGAATGGGGCATGAGTAGTGCATGGATGTTGGAATGAGTGCTAGATGGGTCATTGATGATTGAATGAGTGCATGAGTGGTGCATTGATGATAGAATGAGTATATGAGTGGGGCATGGATAAATGCCTGTGTGGTACATAGAAGATCAAATGAGTGCATGAGAGTTATATGGAAAGTAGAATGAGCACATACGTTGTGCATAGATAATTGAATGCATGCATTATTGTTGCATGGGTGTTTGAATGAATGCAAAAGTAGTGTATAGTTTATTGAAGGAGTGATTTTGGTGTATAAAGGTGAGTGAGACAATGGGTTAGTACAGGGCAGTAAACAGCTGTTCGAGTACCTTTGTATGTGAGTGAATTGGTGTATGAATGTGTGCATCGGTGTGTAACTGGGAGTATGAGGACTTGTATGTGTGAGTGAAAGGGCACATTAGATTCCTTATGACTAATACATCTGTCTATGATACAAAAGTGATTTGGCACACACAATCTTGTTGATTTCCATCCACTGGAAAAAGAAAAACATAGATAAAATATATTAGTATTTGATCTTCAAGAATGTAAAATTATATCAACATACATTATGGGAAATGATGATGATCCACGTAGATAAAATACCACACAGTAGTATGTTTTTTGTTCTTGAAGACAGTTGTAGGTGGCACATCAAGACTGCTGTTATTGCACTATATTCATTTAGTATTTAGCTGTAATAAGAGAATGTAGTGTTTAGAGATTTTATTAAATCCTTTAAAGCATTTAAAAGAACTGTTGTATTCTGAAAACATTACCCACAATATGGCAAATATTGTCTAATAGGCCATAAATACTATAACAGCGAACACCATGCAGCAGTCTTTATGTACAAATATTTCTCAAAATTTTGGTTGAAGAAACAACAGATGTGAATTTGGTAATTTCCTAGGTAGTCTTGGTTTTAATTTTCGATGTGTGTCATTGCAGTCTGTCCGTCCAGATTGACAGCTCAAAAACACAATATAGTGTCCAGACATTGTGTTTACTTTTTCATGAAAGATAATAGCCAAAGTAGTAAAAGTCCTTCCTGAAATTCATATTTGTTCAGCTACAAAATGTATTTCATTATTTCATTTAGAACCATCTCCTCTGCATTGTTGTAACATTATTATAATGTATTTTCCTGTTCTTTGTAGAAACAATATAAATGCAAGGTCTGATTTGCAGTTTGAGCAGATAAAATGTTGGTTTGCATTTTTGGTCAATTGCTGAAAAGGTACAGTTTTACAGTTTGTAATGTTGAAAACTGGACTCGTTCTGAACTGATTACAGTTGTGGACGTGAATTGACAATCTTCGCATTTATGGACCCATTTGTAACTTAATCCAAATAAGGTATTAATATTTACTTCTTCTTCCTCCAGTACTCCTAGTATCACCATGACAGATCCTGCTGCATCTTGTTTAATATTGGGAGTAAATACTACTGATCCAGTAGACATGTCAATAAGATGTCATAATCCTGAAACAGAATGTATTGTACTTTTGTCACTGTGTGAAAGTTGCAGCAAACAATAGAGCACTTTACAAATTCTCTCATCTCTTTCTTGTTTGATTTCAGTAACAACACCTGACAAACGGAATAGTATATTTGCAGCAACATTTGCATTGCAGTTCACCCTTGAAAGAAGGTCTGCTAAATTAATAACCTGCAATTTGGTCACCATTTACTAATTTCCTCTTCTTTGATTGTTGGGGACTTTCCTTCTGTACTTCTTATTGTTTCTCATCTGTTTTCTGTTTTGTAATCTTCCACTTTGGACAGATTACTAATTTCTCGTAAACTGGGTACTGACCTAAATGAGGAGTGAATACACTCCTTAACTGGTTGTACTCCCTTACGCAACTAGCATCAACATTAATTTGTTTCTCATCAAAATCAATCAAAAACAAACCAGACTATCTTCTAAATTGTGATAACTGTATTTTTTCATAGCCTGTATGGTTCTTGGTTTTTTAGCTGTGTGTCAAACTACCTCCATTAGGACTACATAGATATATTTTGCAAATATGTGAATTAATGTCTCAGTCCCTCTCTTGGTCTGTGATTGCATGTGTATGTAATTTTGTAGGTACATAACTGCCTCTCTTCATAACCTGTATGGTTATGTAAATGTATGTATAAGGGGGCTGCATGGTTTGCGCCTGGATGAGTCAATAAGTATTACGTTCTTTACTTGTGTATACAACTGCCTTCATTAGTGCTGCTTCGATAACACTTGTGCCTGTCTATATCAGTGAACCAGTAGGTTCTTCTGTCACTATGTCAGTGTGTGTTTTAGTGCCTGTCTGCTTTTCTATAACAGTATGTCTGAATTAACTCTGAGGGACAGGATGAATGTTTAATGGGGCACATGACTTCTATGAGTGCATATAACTTAGTGAACCTTCAGGCTATACATCTAACCTTTTGAGCACATGCTACCTGCTCTATAGTCTAGCTACAGTCTATCTGACTGGTGACTTCTCTCTAGTAGAAGATCAGTTTATGCCTTGTATAGCAGTTTAAATATGAAGGTTGGCCTAGCAGTAAAATTGCATCCAGAAGCTAAACTGCAGAGGGCCCAAAACATGACTCAAGGACTATTTTTCTTCATGTGAGCCTTGAAAGTGGCAGTTCTTTAGCAAATATGTGAATGAATTTCTCAGTCCTTATCTAGGGCTGTGATCACCTGTGTAAGTAACTCTGGGGGTAAACGACTACCTCTCTTTATAACTAACCCTGGGCGAGACACTACGCTTCGCCCACGTAGTGTACGTAGCGCTACCTGCTTCGCAGTTTTCGAAGTAGGCGAAGCAGGCAGCGCTACGCACACGCCAGGGTGAAGCGTAGCTGCCTGCCGCCCACCACCCACCTCCTGCCCGCCCTCCTTTTGAAAACATACCCTAATTTTAAATTAAATAAAAGTAAAGACTCTTACCTGAAGCGCAGCGTCTCCGGGGCTCCCTCTTCCTGGTTTCCAACTTCTTCTGACAAATGCGCATGCGCGGACGCCCGCGCATGTGCATTTCTTGCGAGAAGTGTGCGTAGTGTGCGTAGATTTGGGCACACTACGCGCTGCTTCACGTAGCCCCACTACGCCCACTACGTCCACCCTTATTTATAACCTCTATAGTTCTCTAAATCTGTCTGAAATCAGCTGCATGGTTTGCCTTCTGGATGTGTCACTGAGTAAAAGTTTTTTTTAAGTCTGTGTCAAACTGCCTTAATTAGCGCTACATAGATATCACTTCTGTCGGTCCATATCAGACTTGAAAGTGTCAGCTCTGTGGCAAATATGTGAATGAATGTCTTAGTCCCTATCTGAGACTGTTATTTGATATGTGGTAAGTTATTGGGTAAATACTTACAAACTTATATACACCTGCACTATGGCATGTGTATATAAGTTTGTGAGTAAAAATAAATCTCTCTTTGTAACTTCTACAGTTCTCTAAATGTGTCTGGAAGTGGCTAGATGGTTTTCCTCTTGGATGTCTTAGTGAGTATTATGTTTTTTAGGTGTGTGTGAAACAGCCTTTATTAGCGCTACATAGATGTCACTTGTGCCGGTCTATACCAGTGAATCAGTAGGTGTTTCTGTCACTATGTTATTGGCTATTTTGTTACCTATCTGCTTTTCTACCAGGGTTGCCTGAACAAAATCTGAGTGGCAGGCTGGTTGTTATTGTGGGACAAATTACTTTGTATGAGCGCATATAGCTCAGTGAATCTTCAAACTACATGTGTAACTTTTGAACAAGTACCTCCTGCACTATGGCATGTGTATATAAGTTTGTGAGTAAAAAGAAATCTCTCTTTGTAACTTCTACTGTTCTCTGAATGTGTCGGGAAGTGGCTACATGGTTTGCCTCTTGGATGTCATAGTGAGTATTAGGTTTTTTAGGTGTCTGTGAAACAGCCTTCACTATCACTACAAATATATCTTTTGTGCCTGTCTATTCCATTGAATCAGTAGGTGATTCTTTCACTATAACAATTGATGTTATAATTCAAGTGTGCTTTTCCACTAAGGTGTGTCTGAATAAACTCTGAGTGGTAGGGTGGATGTTTAATGGAGCACATAACTTTGTATGAGCACATATAGCTCAGTGAATCTTCAGACTACATGTGTAACCATTTGACCACATAGCAGCCTACTCTATGACCTAGCAACACTCTACATGAGTGGTGACTTCTATTTAGTAGAATATCAGTTCATGCCTTGTTTAGCAGTTTATAATATGCATGGTGGGCCTCACAGTAAAACTGCATCCAGAGGCCACACTGTACAATGCCCACAACATGTTGCAAGGCCTACTTCTCTGCATGTAAGACTGCCATTGCACAAGTATGTAATTTTGTGGATAAATGATGGGCTCTCTTCGTGAGCTCTACAGTCCTCTAAATGTGTTTCAAAGGGGCTGCATTGTTTGCCTCCTGGTTATGTTATTAAGTATTGGGTTTTTTGGTATGAATGCAACTGCCTTCATTACACCACATAGTTCTGCCTGTTAATATCTGTGAATCTCTAAATGCTTCTGTCACTATATCAGTGGGTGTTTTTGGCCTGTCTGTGTTTTTGTTTTAAGCTGTGTCAGATTACTCTGAGGGGCAGGCTGGGTGTTTAATGTGGCATATGAGTTTCTATGAGCACATATAGCTCGGTGAATCTTCAGACTCCATGTGTAACCATTTGACCCCATATCAGCCTGCTCCATGGCTTAACTATAGCCTACTGCAGTGGTAACTAATATCTAGTACAGGATCAGTGTATGTCTTGTGTAAGGGTTTAAAATATGAATGTTTGCCTAGGAGTAAAACTGCATCCAGTGGCGAAACTGTAGTAGGCCTAATACAACAGACAAGCGCTACGTCTTTACATGTTAGTTTTGAAATTCTTTAGCAGATATGTGAATGGATGTCTGAGTCCCTCTCTAGATCTGGAGTACATATTGCGCACTCAAATTTCACAATAAATATCTTATATATTAACTACATAGCAATATGCCTTATGGCCTAGTTGGCAGTCCCATACATGTTTAAGAACATCTACCAGTATCTGATTGTCTGTTTTGAAAGCACTAGAAATCTGAACATACAAAGCTAAATGAATACTTCTGCCCCCTCCATTCCAAATTACAAAACATATGTGCAACTGCTTTTCATACTGCTACAAATATATATCTACCCTCTGAATATGATACTGAATGTATAAGTGCTTTGGTTGATCCATAACTGGGTCAGTAACACCCTATATACTTTTAAAACATGTATTTCGCATGTATCATACATGGTGTGGTCTATATAGTACTTTACATAACACCGTCCATTTCATCACTTAGTCACAGATACTCAAATGAACGCCTCTCACTTCTTTAACTAGCAACAACCATACTTTAAAACATACCGACAACATATGTCAGAGGTCACATATATATGTACCAAAACCAGATGCGGCCGGCACAGGTAAGAGTAGTGGGGCAGTGGGGCGGGATGGAGTGTATGGGATACCTTTGCTGAATTGATTATGCTTTTCAATCACACTGTGTTGGTGTACTCTAACATATGCCAACGGCAGAAATGGAAGTGGTCTAATCAATTCTGTCCACAGATTGACAAAGCCAGAACAAATGCTAATAAACTGTTTCTGAATTCCTCAGAGCCCATAACAGTGTCTCAATCAACAATAAAAGCCTACGTTACGACAAGCATGGAATCTATAGAGGTGATGGAGTTCCCTTTACAGATGAAGGCAACCTGAAACCCTGCATCCAGTCTTATATGTAGCTGTCATATACATTTAATTAACACAAAGGCTTTTGTGAGGGCCATCTTAGTGCCCAAAATATTGTTCATTTTCTTTATAAAGATCCTTTTTCCCCCGTAATTTTTTGGGAATGTTCTCAATGACGTTGCGATGGTCGCAAATATGTTGGGAAATTGGAAAAAATCAGACATTGAATGACCACCATTCTAAACATTACACTACACATATTACTATATAAGTGGTTGTTTTAAAATCAAGTTTAAATTCATGTTATTTGTACTGTACTTCATTGAAAACAAACTTTTTTCTTGTTTGCGGTGACGCCTAGAGTCGCAATGGCATCGGTAAACACGATGATTGCGCTTTTTTGTAAAATGTGAAACACATATATATAAACATATTATAGAATTTTACATACTACGGGGGTATTACTCCATTTTATATATACTCATATTTTTCCATTAAGTTTCCATAGAAAACATCTTCCATACTGATTTTCCATTTTTGCGGTGACACCAGAAGTCGCGATGGCGTCTATAGCCATGACAATTGCGAATACTTTGCGAAAACGCTAAATAAGAAAATCAGGAATTTAATATCCATCATCACATTCAATATGTATAGCTATATAATTAATTATAACCATCACACTTTAAATACCTCTATAAAAACATTTTCGCTCTCAATATCCTTCTAAGAGTATGTATTAATGATTTACTGCCTCATATGAGTAGCTGCATAAGTCTTTGAGTGGGTCTATGACTGGGTGCATCACTCTTTAAGTGGGTCTGTCTGTGGTTGTATAAGTCTCTGAGTGGGTATGTGGCCGGTTGCATGAGTGTCTGAGTAGGTATACAAGTGGATGCATGAGTGTCTTTATGGGTATATGAGTGGGTGAATGAGTCTCTTAGTCGGTAGGTGAGTGGGTGCTTGAGTCTTTAAGTAGGTTGTGAGTGGGTATGTGAATAGACTCATGAGTTTTTGAGTGAGTTTGTGAGTGGGTGTAAGAGTATTTGAGTGAGTATGTGAATGAGTGTATAAGTGTCTGAGTAAGTATGTCAGTGGGCACATGAGTGTTTGACTCGATCTTTGAGTGGGTGCATAATTGTCTGGGCCTGGCTTTATGAATCTTTGACTGAGTCTGTAAGTGGGTGTATGACTGGGTTTGTGCATATCTCAGTGAGTCTGTGAGTGAGTGTATGAGTTTCTCACTGCAGTGCTAAGCAGGCCTGAGGCGCTGCTGGTCTGACAGACCTGGCCTTCACCGGAATAAGATGGCTCTCGGTGCCGCACCCCCAAAGGCTGGCACGGCCCACAGCCCAACTTGCTACATACAGAGGTTGCGCTCAGTGGCTTTGGAGCACTACGGACCTGGGCCTACTTGCTTTGCTGACCTGTCAGATGTGCTGCTTATGCCCAGTGGTGCCTAGAGATTGTGTTGGTGCTCAGTGGTGCAGGAGAACTGCGAGCAAAAGCCCGCTTGCTGCATGGACCTGTCGGACACCCTCATATATCCAGTGTTGCCTGGAGGGTGCATCGGGCTGGTGACACCCCCCCAGGTGGGAAAGCTCACTGCTTGTATACTGCCACTGCAGAGGTGGCTTATTGGTCCCCGCACAGTGGGGCCTGTTTTTTCTTGAGTTGCCTTTTTGTGGTGTGGGGCGCAGCTGACTCAGGTGTGTGGGACCGTCGCTGGAAAGCATTATAGGCTGTGGGGTTAAGCCCATTGGACTGAGTACACATCACTGCACTTGAGGGACTCTGCCTTCCTTCCTCTATACTGTTCATATCCCTACAGCCATGACCTCTCTGCGCAGCATGAAAGCAGGCCATACAAAGGACTCCAGTCCCCCTCCCCACTCTCCCCCAGAATCTTCGCAAGCAGCCAGCGTTGAAGATGAAGCGCCAGTAACTCGAGGCTTCATGGAATCTCTCTTCCATAGGTTGCAAGACAGTATTGCAACTTTGCGCCAAGAGGTGGCCACTGAAGTTAAAGAAATCATCTAGGATGTGAACGACATGGGACAGTGCGTGGATACGCTGGAGGAGGGAGCTGATGCGAATGAAGAGGAGTTGGAAGTATGCCACAGCCAGATTCTTGAACTTCGGGTCTGAAATGCAGACCTTAATTATTACCCGGAGGATTTGGAAAACAAAATTCGTATCAAGGGAGTTCCATTGCAGGTTGATTCGGGTAGCTGGAGGACTAAGCACTCAGGCTGTTCTGCCACATGGTCCCAGACCTTACCAATTATGATGTGATCTTCGATCGCACACTTCGCGCTGGCTGCCCCTCTGCACAACCTGCGACTCCACAAAACATTTTGACATGCCTCCACAGCTACAGCCAAAAGGATTTGATAATGTCAGCAGTGAGGGACCTAACCCATGTCACCTTTGAAGGAACCAAGGTTTAGCTCTACCAGGACTTCTCATTCATTACGTTGCAGTGATGTAGGGACTTGAAACCAGCAACATCCGTCCGGCAGGAGAAAGGGGTCCGCTACAAGTGGGGATATCGCTTCTGCCTCACCTTTGCTGAGGTGAACCCACGTGGTACACCCACACACTGGCAGATGAATCGCTAATCCTGGGTCTGGCCCTGGAGATACCGGACCTACAGTCGTAGCAGCTGACCTACATATTTGCAGTGCACATCGACCCTCGGACCAGGAAAAAGGCGAGTGGACCATCGCCGAAATAAAGCCAGAGCGAGAGATTCGCCCAATGTGTCTCAGCTCACACACAAGGGATCGTCACTGTATTCGGCAATGTAATGTGGTATTGGAGGATACCCTCTTCTCCGCAATGGAATAGACATATTGGGATGCAGCTGACTCTGCCAGTAGACTGGTTCACTGTGCCACGTCACACTCGTCTCTGGGGTGTGGTGCTGGTTGACACTGCCCCTGAAGATTTGAGAAACACTCCACCCGAGATACCTGGATACAATGCTTCTTTTGTCTGGGTGGTGGGGCTCCCGTGCATCTAATTTCTCTTGCTACTACTCAGGAGAACTTCCAGCGACATAGACCCCTTACTTCAGGCTTGTTGTTCTTCATCTGTTAATGCAGTTTGTGTGTTTGTATTTTTTATTAATGCTTTTATGGATGCTTGCAATAATTTGGCAATTGTACTTGTTCTGCTGTGTCATGCTCCACCGCGACACACAAGGGTATCAGGGGTTGGATTGACCTGGGGGCAGCTGTCCAGGGCCATTTCTTTCTCTCGTAGACATGGTTACAGGTTTGATTCTTAATATTTGAGGTTTGGATGCCCCAGCCTAGTAATTGGCCTTGTTGTCTGAACTTAAATCATCCCAGTGCAATATATGCCTATTGCTGAAGACTCATCTTCTTCATAAAGACTGTGGCCAGTTGAAATCAAAGTGGTTTGATCGTCAGTGTTTTTCCTCTGGTCCAGGGAAGAAAGTGGGGGTTGCAATCCTTTTTGCCACACACTTTCAGGGGCATGTCATCAGGGAACAATCAGAGATTGTGTGTCGCCTGCTTTTCCTGCGCATCTCTCTACATCAACACCACTTCACTGTAGCATGCTTGTATGCCTCCAAAGATGACCAAGAATCCTCATACTTAGGGCCCTTGGGGAGGTCCTCACTTCTCTGAATGCTAATGTCTTGATTGGAGGGGACAAGTTGGTGCCTGAGACACTCCTCAATCACTCTGTGCAAAGGATGGGACTGACTGGGACATACACTACACAGGTTCTTCAGTGGTTGAGTGAAGTGGGTTTAGTGGATGTGGGAAGATGTTTGAACCCTTCCAATGTTTTGTAGTTCCTACTAAACCATAGAATCTGCGCATTTGTTGGACAACATAAACTATGGGCTCGGTGCCTAGACTGATTTCATACACCCCTGAAGATTTATTGGACCATAGATTAGCTAGCTCATAGTGCCACAGTAAGCCCCCCTAACCCTATCATGGAGCAGATGGTTTCTGGCAACCACTGAACTTGACAGCCCTGATCCCTCAGGGATCATAGAAATAGTACAGAACCTTGCGCTCAGTCATTCATGCACACTTATTCTCAGAGAAGTTTAAAGAGAATACACATTGGGACATGTTCCATAAGTTTATTAAACCAACATTATTCTTGTGATGATTAATGAACAGAAGCAGATAAAAGTGATTACGAGCACCAAAAGCGTAAATAGTAGATATAGTTCTACCATGGTGCTGAAACAATCTATATATGCAGGCATATAATGAGGCAGCAATCTAGCATACTCTTACTGTTCAAACCATACACTAAGTGTACCTAGAGTGCGTGTACGTGTGGAGCTAAGAATCCAGAACACTGCATGGTGAAGTCTCAGCATGCAGGGACCCTCAGTGTCTGCTGAAGCGTCTCCTCTGCCAATCTATTGGGATGTCCATCTTTTATAATAGAAAGCAGCCTTGCGATGCGTATATGGATTAGTGATGTTATTGATATGTAGATAGCCTTGTCACCCCGTGGATGAAGATAGAGATGACATTTATACATAGTGCAAAAAGTGACATTCCACATGTTGTTTAGGGCATTGTGATAATGTTCTGTAATGCTAGATGTGTAACCACATTTAGTTTCAGAGAAACTAATCCAAACATTGTCGTGCACACAAATATCTGCAAAGGTTCATGGCTGAAATGTTATTGGGAGGACAATACCCAGGGAATATAACACAACCAGAGCCTACTCTTTCTTTTCGGTGGCACACCAGTCTTACGTTAGAATGGACTATTTCCTTACTATGGCATCATTAATGCCTGCTGTGTCCCATACAGATATTGGGGTGGCGGCCCTTTCAGACCATGCTCCGATCACAATCACCCTATGCCTACCCGTACACCATCACACTCATGGTGTCTTAACCCTGAACTCTTAAAGTATGAACCCACAGTCAAAGAAATTAGAGAGGTGATTCAGTATTATCTCGGCATTAATGACACCCCAAGACATTAGTGGCCATACTGTGGGATGCACTTAAAGCCCTGGTCAGGAGAGCATATGTAGCGATAGCGGCACAACCTAATAAAGACTTAAACTCAAGCGTTGTGCACCTGAATCCAGGGTAACAGCACTGAAGAAGGCTCATAGAGAGACGGGTTCCCATGAAATGCACAGGCAACTACAATAGTGAGGAAGCAACTCAGGCACAGCGGAACACTAGACAGAAGTACTATGTGGGGAGAACCAAGGCGGGCCAACTTCTTGCTTACCGATTACATATGCAGGCCCATCATCAGTGGATATCAGGAAGTCCGCCATTTTTATTCTGCGCTGTACTCTAACGAAACACTCCATTCACACTATATTGAATCTTACTTAACACAAGCCCACCTGACTAGGCAACCGGATTGGGAGGTGACGACACTCAATGAGGATATTACTGTTCAGGAAGTGTTGGGAGCCATAGCAAGACTTAAGCAGGACAGGGTACCCTACCAAGATGGGCTCATCTCTGGGTTTTAGAAGCAATTTGCTCTCAACTGACCCGGGTTCTGACAGGTCTCCATAATTATTTTGCCTTCCAGGGCTCTATTACCAATACCATGAAAATGGCTGTCATAACGGTCCTACCTAAGCTGAGTAATGACCCAGACTTCTGCACCTCATACCAGCCTATTTCTTTACTGAATTTGAATGCAAGGATTTTCACTGGTGTCTTAGCCACTTGACTGGGGCAGTACATATCTGGATTAAAAGTTCCTGACCAGGCAGGTTTGATACCAGGATGTGCCTGCGGGGATAACATCAAGAGGCTACCCCACCTCCTTGATAAAACAAAAACTAACCACTCTGGGTCCCGCACCCAGCTGATTTTGATAGATGCCGAAAAGGCATTCGATTGGGTACATTGTAATCCTGAGCGGTAAACTCGGCCCGAGGGCGGAGTTTACAGAGTTTGTGCTACTCCGCACTCTGTTTGGAGGGTGAAGTTCTGCAAAAACTTTGCCTAAGCAGCGGAGTGAGGCTCACCAGTGCAGGGAGACTTCCCCTGTCCCAAATTGGTGTCATACTGTCCTGCTCCTGCTGCTGGGCCTTGCTCAACTTCCGCTGCTTTGGGTGAATTACAGCAAGAACTGCAGTGCGCATGGCATACTGCATGAAGGCATGCCTGATCCTATCCAATCCCATGGTAGGGTAAGGTATGCCTTTACACAGTACTCCATGCGCACTGCAGTTCTTCTTGTAATTCAACCAGACCAACGGAAGTCGAGTGGAGTCAGGCTCAGAAGCAGGAGCAGGCCACTGATGGAGGACGGTATGTCTCTGAGTCTTATTTATCTTTTGTCTTTTGCTGGCCTTACTACTACTATGCAGGAGGGGGCAGGCCAGGGCTTTAGCGGAAGGAGGGTGCGGGGGTCGAGGCTTTTGTGGGAGAGTTTTCCAGTAACGCCTTCAAATTCCTGCGGCGTACCACTACACGAGCTCCACCCACCCTTAATACATTGGCTCTGGTCTAGCTACGCGAGCATGTAGCATCTGTAGGGGTTAATGGGGCATTGTCTCATCTTTTTTCTTTCTCTAGAGCAACGCAACAGGGTTGCCCCATGTCGCAGTTTCTATTCACTCTTTATATGGAACCCCTGGTGGAATGCCTGCAGAGGCATGCTGCCATTCAAGGCATCCACATTGGAGGGTAATCAGATAAAATGGGCATCTACACAGACAATGTTTGTTTGTCTGTTACTAGTCCTCGCCAATCACTGCCCCCACTTCTGGAGGAACTCGAACGGTTCGGGGAAGCCTCGGGGATTCAAGACAAACCCTTTTAAGTCTCTAGCCATCACCCTAAACATCCTGCTGGTAGAGCAGACCTATTTTGTAGCACTGTTTCCTTTCACCTGGGCAGAGCAGGGGATCCCATATCTTGGGATTCAACTGTTCTCTACACTGGACAAAATAACACCATACAATTACACATCTCTGCTTGCTGAGGCTTGCCTCAAGATTTAGTCCTGGCATGGGGGTCCTATATCATTGGGTGGCTGGATAGCTGCATTTAAAATGTCCCTGCTCGACAAGATCCTGTATCTCATGCAGATGCTACCACCTTCTACCCCTACCACATTATCTGCACAAACAACAGCGACTCTTAAAGACTTTTGTTTGGGGTGGCAAACGTCAACGCATGAACAAGGGGCATTCGTATTTGCCCATGGCGAAAGGGGGGTGGCAGTGAGGACATGCAGAAGTGCAAAGGCTGCCCTGGGAGCACCAAGAGTGTACAGGCTAGTGTTTTGCTTACTCGTGACCCAGATGCCCTGAGAGTCCTTGCTCAGGATTGGCTGGATTTGGGACCGGGTCATATTCAGAGAGTGAAAGCAGATCAACTGTGGCAAGGAAGGGAGATCCGGGTAACAAGAGCATCGAGGACGCTGAAAGATGGACTGAAGCAGGAGCAGTGGCAGATGCAGGGTTTGAAGGAGAAGACTGGACAATGTGGGAGCAAAGTCCAGAGAGTGGAGGAGGGGATCGTGAAAGAGATTTGGAGACCGTGGGGTGCCAGCAAGAACACCTAAGGGACAGAGTGCTGGACAAGGTTGCAGTGACTCCATATAAGGGTCACGGCTTCAGGCAAGTGTACCTAGGAAGTGCGTGTATGTTGGGCAGGTAGTTTGCAATACATGTTGCTATGTTGTTTTTGAACTGGTTGCTTTCTTCAGGACTGAACGCTGTGTGAACTAGAAATGGCATTAAACGTGTCTTTCTTTATTCACCAGATTGAGTGACCCTACATTGAGGCTTTGTTTGGGCACTACGCGTGGAATTGTTAAAAGAGGTGATTCTTTTGTATTCTTTGACTGTCACAAGCTAGTCATTCCTCACACAATGGTGTTCAAGAGGAGGAGGATGTTGTAGACCAAGACCAATAGCCTTGCATTTATGTTTTCCTGAGGCTGCTGACACAACCTAGGAGTGGGTGTGAGCAGGCGGTCCAAAAGATCCCAAGGTGTGACTGTCTATTGTTCTTTATAACTGCTTGACGGCGGCAGCGACAAATCTCCACTTCCTGTTGTGTAGAAATATGACACTCTATTACAATATACAGAGTGTCACTGATGTTACACAAAAAGGAAAAGGAGCATAAACTCATGGATACAAAAGAAGATCAATAACGAAATACTTTTCAGCGCTGAATATGTTCAGAGCTTCTTTTCTCCTGGACTTCGAAATCTTTTCTCTTCGCGCCGACGGGTCACAAACTCCTCTGAGATCATAATGTGTGGTTATTATAATATACATACTCACACTATATGATCCCAAGGGGAAAACAGACTAAGACCAAGAGGCTGCTGACGTCACATCTAAATCTGTAGTCTTCGTGCCAACGGGTCGCCAACACATCTGACATCAAGTTCAGTGTCAATATTATAACATACAAAGTCACACTATATGAGCTAAAAGGAGCCAGAAAAGGAACAGTGTTTGCTGTATTCTGTCTGTTTCTGAAAACAAACTGCTGATGTTACATATAAATGGCAAAAACAATCAATAACACTATGTTCTAAATACAAGCATTTAAATATTGACAAATAGCTACATATTATAAATATCTACTATGCCATAATCAAACAACTTACAACTCTGGATTATGTTTTGTGGCCACAAAAGAAGAATCCAACTCTAGAAAAGAGCACCTGCATCACTGAATGGGCACGCGTAAATAACTCCAAAAACGAAACTAATCTATCAACGGGTGTGGTTTATATAGTTTTTGGTTATTGAGTAGTCAATGGAAGGAAGATGTCACGTTTTACAGTTGACACATGCTCACGTTTTAACTGTTTAACTTGTGCACGTGTTGGGAAAAGTTACAAAATGTGAAGCGGTAAAGGTTTCAATGTCGATCCTAACATGTATAAGGTCCTTAATATGTACATACATTGGAGAGCTTTAAAACTGATACCCGACAAACCGTGTCATTTCCATTCTCATGACTGAATACATCTATTAATTGCCGTAATTCTAAATAGAAGACATAAAAAAAATATCTTTCAAAATAGAAGAAAAAAAAAGTGCTAATATTACTCATCAGTATGGTTTTAAATTAAAAAAAATGCGAGCATTTGTAAAGCGTAGAGCTTCCCCTCAAAGGTGTGTTGGCCCTCGGGGGCGTCGGAAAGATTAAGAAAGATGTTTCCCACAGTGACATAGTGGTGGGCTAACCTCCCACTGGAGCCGGGAATCGAACTGTGAACGCTGTTGTTCGAAGTCAGGAAATAGTATGGAAAAAGTGTGACGCAGCAGCTATGATACATAGCTGCTGCGTCACATTTTTTCCATACTTATATGTTAATTACTGCTAATTATGTTTCAAACATTGTTAAATTATAACTTATAACAGACTACTGTTACAGTTAGTTTTTCACAACAAAAAGTATGCACGTCTTTTTAAAATGTACCTAAAAACAATATAAGTTTCAGGGACATTGTAGTTAGAGATTAGCATTTATAAAACCTTTGAAATTCACTGAAAAAAATGGGTTTTACAGATGTTATAGTTAGAAATTAGCATTTAAAAAACATTAGAAATTCACTAAAAAAAATAGGCTTCAGGGACGTTATAGTTAGCTGTACATTTCACTCTTACAAAACCATAGAAATTCCACCGCTATAGTTAGTTCAGATAATTATAACTAGCGCACCCGCAATGCACTGCTCATGACGTCACATATTACATCATTCATGACATGGTTAGTGACATCACTGATGACATCTCAAATGACATCACTGCTGACATCACTGATGACATCATCCATGTGAAAATCTGATGCATCTCCTCACACTCTAATATAACCTTTAATACACCCACTGTAAAATACAGACAAACATTTTCAAAATCGTTAACACACCAATACCAGTTACTAAATACGCACTCACTGATTGCTAGGTCTACACACATATCTTCTCATTCATCTATACAATCACTCATACATGCAGTCACTCATAAATACAACACTATCATATGCACTCATACACCTATACAGACAATCCCACACAGCCACTCATCCATGCAGTTATTCACACACCTACTTAGTCATGCAAAGAATCTAGTCACAGTCCCATTTACTCACCAATACAAATATACGCACACCACCTCACTTATCTATATAGATACTAACACATACTTACTCTATTATATAATCAGAGATACAAGTACACACTCATCTATACAGCCAGTCTCAAAATCACCAACTATTGTGTAGAGTCCTTTATATACTTCAACTCTCACATACACTGCCTTTTACATATGTAGTTACTTGGACATGTACCACTGAGACATACATTCACTCACCAACAAACCAATACACACACTCACACACCAATACAAGTGCTTCCACATGCACTGCTGAACCCATACACCCAGTGAATCAACCACTCACACATCTATGCACAGAGTCACACACCTCCCACCAACCCACACACACACTCAGTCTCCCAGGCAACCAATCAATAACCTATATAGACACTCATATAGCTACTGACCAACCCATTCAGCAGCTTGCACAACAACAGACAGACTGATACAGACATTCACACAGTTTAGTCACTAACCCATGCATTCAGTAAGACATATTTAATCACTCACTTATACAGTCAGTCACCCACCTACTAAATCGTCCATCCAGACACTTATACGCCCACTCATTCTTCAATACACCTAGGAATATAAATGAAACATATTTAAAATGATAGAAACACACAGTCACGGGATAATGTGATCAGTGATGTCATCAGTGATGTCATTTGAGATGTCACCAGTGATGTCATCAGTGATGTCACCGACCATGACATGAATGAGGTAATATGTGACGTCATGAGCAGTGCATTGCAGGTGCGTGAGTTATAGTTAGCTGAACTAACTATAACGGTGGAATTTCTATGGTTTTGTAAGAGTGAAATGTACAGCTAACTTTAACGTCCCTGAAACCTATGGTTATTTAATGAATTTATAAGGTTTTTTAAATGCTATTTTCTAACTATAACATCTGTAAAACCTATGGCTTTTTCAGTGAATAAATATATATATATATATATATATATATATATATATATATATATATATTACCTACTGGCCGTCGCCAGTAGGTAGTTATAGTTAGGACCTATTATCCATAGGAAATCCACAACATTCTATTTGAAATAACTTTGGCGCTGGTTGACGAATCTTCGTGAAATTTTCAAAACTCGTGGCCCGCTCCGGTCCGCTCCTGTCCTGAAAGTCTCGGGGTGATTCGTCAAGCGGGGGCAAAGAAAAAAAGGGGTCCAAAAACGTGTTTTCTCCATGCAATTCTCCATAGGGACCGTTAGTTGCAGATACAGCCCGAACTGCTGAACAGAATTATACCAAATTTGGCAAAAGGGTAACCCTTGGTTCACACTCGTGCCCTTTGCTTAAATGGTGTAAATCCATTCAGTAGTTGCTGAGAAAAGTAAAATCATAGATATATCTGGGCAGAGCCTAACCACACATCACATCGTGTGATCTGATTGGCTGTCAGCACTTCATCCAGGAAGTGTTGGCAGCCATCTTGGGACCAACATACATGATAGCACCTCATTAAACAGCATTGCAGTTAATAGAAGGTTTTAAGACTTTAGTTACGTTATAAATCATTTGTTGATGGTACCATACTCATTTTAGGAATTGTGGTGAGTTCTAAGGTGATTTTACCATGTGAAAAAGCCTTCTGCTGTGATATCATGAATCATGTTTGAGAGAAAACTATTTTCTCATGCTTTTTCCACAGAGGTTTGGAAAGTGACCTATAAGCTAACTGAGAGCATATTTTCTGTAAATTCACATTATCTTTCTCAGTCATGTGAGAATGAAGTCTACATTCTCAGTAAAACATGTACATCCAACAAGGGCAGAGACTGTCAGTTGATTCCTTTGTGTTCTACTGCATCTTCCCAGAGTGTTCTAAAGAACAACTAGAGCGCTAACAGTCCTACTTATGACAAACGTATTGCACACCTGAAGCCATCTTGATTGGAATAAAGTGGTAACTCTTAAAACATTTAATTTACAAAGGAACAAAATGAGGGGGTTCATTTTGCCATAGAAATTATGATTAGTGGTTCAGAAAGACAAATTAGGGCACATTTTGACTTCTCAAATCCTCTTCTAGTTCATTAAAAAATTCTGACATGCAGACTGAAACATGCACTTTCAATACCAGCAGCATACTTCCCTGGTGAGCAGTAGCTTTACTACAGTGATCTAATAAGCAACTAGAGTGCTAACATTTTGAATTTATGGCAAATGTGTGACACATCTGAATGCCTTCTTGATGGAATCAAAGTAAAAACTGAAAGTATTTCCTACTGAGGAGACTGTAGTAAATGAGGAAATTAGGAAACATCATAACAAATACGTCTCCCAAAATGGCCACCAGAGACAAAAGAGCCCAAATGTAGCCCAAATATCACCCAGTTGTAGCCCAAGTATAGCCCAATGACAGAATGTCCCAGAGTGTTCTAACGAACAACTAGAGCGCTAACAGTCTTACTTATGACAAAAGTATGGCACTCCTGAAGCCATCTTGATTGGAATAAAGTGGTAACACTGAAAACATTTAATTAACAAAGGAACAAAATGAGGGGGTTCATTTTGCCATAGAAATTATGATTAGTGCTGCAGAAAGAAAAATTAGGGCACATTTTGACTTCTCAAATCCTCTTCTATTTCATAAAAAAATTCTGACATGCAGACTGAAACATGCACTTTCAATACCAGCAGCATACTTCCCTGGTGAGCAGTAGCTTTACTACAGTGATCTAATAAGCAACTAGAGTGCTAACACTTTGAATTTATGGCAAATGTGTGACACATCTGAATGCCTTCTTGATGGGATCAAAGTAAAAAACTGAAAGTATTCCAACTGAGGAGACTGCAGTAAATGAGGAAATTACGAAACTTCATAACAAATAAATCTCCCAAGATGGCCACCAGAGACAAAAGAGCCCAAATGTAACCCAAATATCACCCAGATGTAGCCCAAGTATAGCCCAATGACAGAATGTCCCAGAGTGTTCTTAAGAACAACTAGATCGCTTACTGTCTTACTTATGACAAAAGTATGGCACACCTGAAGCAATCTTGATTGGAATAAACTGGTAACACTTAAAACATTTAATTTAAAAAGGAACACAATTAGGGGGTTCATTTTGCCATAGAAAGTATGATTAATGCTGCAGAAAGAAAAATTAGGGCACATTTTGAGTGACTTCTCAAATCCTCTTCTATTTCATTAAAAAATTCTGACATGCAGACTGAAACATGCACTTTCAATACCAGTAGCAGACTTCCCTGGTGAGCAGTAGCTGTACTACAGTGATCTAATAAGCAACTAGAGTGCTAACACTTTGAATTTATGGCAAATGTGTGACACATCTGAATGCCTTCTTGATGGGATCAAAGTAAACAACTGAAAGTATTTCCTACTGAGGAGACTGTAGTAAATGAGGAAATTAGGAAACTTCATAACAAATAAATCTCCCAAAATGGCCACCAGAGGCAAAAGAGCCCAAATGTAGCCCAAATATCACCCAGTTGTAGCCCAAGTATAGCCCAATGACAGAATGTCCCAGAGTGTTCTAAAGAACAACTAGAGCGCTAACAGTATTACTTATGACAAAAGTATGGCACACCTGAAGCCATCTTGATTGGAATAAAGTGGTAACACTTAAAACATTTAGTTTACAAAGGAACAAAATGAGGGGTTCATTTTGCCATAGAAATTATGATTAGTTCTGCAGAAAGAAAAATTGAGGCACATTTTGACTTCTCAAATGCTCTTCTATTTCATAAAAAAATTCTGACATGCAGACTGAAACATGCACTTTGAATACCAGCAGCAGACTTCCCTGGTGAGCAGTAGTTTTACTACAGTGATCTAATGAGCAACTAGAGTGCTAACATTCAGAATTTATGGCAAATGTGTGACATATCTGAATACCTTTTTGATGGAATCAAAGTAAAAAACTGAAAGCATTTCCTACTGAGGAGACTGCAGTAAATGAGGAAATTACGAAACTTCACAACAAATAAATGTCCCAAGATGGCCACCAGAGACAAAAGAGCCCAATTGCAGCGCAAATATCACCCAGATGTAGTCCACATGTAGCCCAATGACAGAAGTGTGCAAAACACTTATTTTTTGTGTATTTGCAGTATTATATAGTGCAGTCTTGTCAGGTATTGGAGTTCTTTACATGAGCATTGGTTACATCGCACAAGATCAAATTAATTTTGGTTGTAGACATGGGGAGCTTAAGTGATTTGACCAGAATCACAGAATGTTGAGCTGAAGCAGAAACTCCAACCTGGTTCCCCAGTTGCAATGTCTGCAGCTCTGGAAGTAACACCACATCCTCTCCCCTAGGTGCAACATTTAATCAAGTGGTCAACTAGATAAAAAAACATAAAGATTACAAATAATTTAAAAGTTCTTTGTCGCTATTTGAAAACTCAGAAAATAAGTCCAGGTGAAACAATTTGACCACACTGGGCAGGCAGGAAGGGCAGTGGCAGCACAACAGACTATGGAGGGCAGTGGAAAGGGGTCAGTGGCAACAAACCAACAATACAGGACTTTCAAGAGAGGCTGCGGCAATATAATAGACCATTGTGGGCAGAAGGAAGAGACAGTGGTAGTACAACCATACATGCCAACAGACCGGTTTCACCCAGGAAACGTCCAATGTTTTTAAGCTCAAATGGGCTTTATTTGATCTGTCTCCTATCTATAATCTCCTCTTTTTCAATGTAACTCAAAGGGGAAAATCAATACCCCAGTTTATTTTCAAAATCTCCCTCTTACCAAATTCAAAATTTTCGCAAGTATGGTACATTGGATCATGGTAGGCAGGAAGAATTGGGGTAGGCACATGGACCTTTGATAACAGAGGCCAGGAGGGACATGGAGAGGTGCACCAAACTGACCCTACAGGGCAGGCATCAGGGTTTGCAGCAGCACAATACCCCACACAGCGCATGCGGGACGGGAGTGCAGCACAACAATCCATAGAAAGCAATAGGGAGGGGACAAGACCATGCACATGGACAACAGAGAACAGAGGGGAAAGAGGCAATGATAGTTAGCTGACCATAATGGACAGACAGGAGAGAAAGCTGCAGCATAACAGACCATAAAGGGCAAGAGGGACAGATCAGGGGCATTACAATGGAACAGACAAGCCAGGAGGGAGGGAATAGGGGTCTGCACATGGAAACAGAGGGCTGGGGGCAAGGGGGCAGGGCAGCAGCAGCAAGATGACCATGGAGGTCAGGCAGGATGGGCACTAGAAACAAGACACACCATGGAGAGCAACAATGAGACTATGATGGCATACACACAGACCATGAAGGGAAGGTGGGAGGGGGTCAGGGGCAGCTAGCGGACCACACAGGGAAGGTGGGAGGGGCCATGGCAGCACAGAAGACCATGCATGGCAAGCGGGAGGGTTAGTGGCAGCACAATGGCTATGATGGGCAAGAAGGAGGGTGCAGAGGCATGCACAAAGGACCATGGAGGATAGAAGGGAGGGTCAGGACCTGGGCACAGACAAGAGAGTTCAGGGGAAGGGGCCTTACAACAGACCGTGAGGGGCAGGCAGGAGGAGCAGTTGCAGCACAACAGACCAGGGAGGGCAGAAGGGTGTGGCAGTAAAATGGGCCATGGAGGACAGGAGGAAGGGGATAGGGGCATGGCATGTGGACAGGCAGGGTGGAGGTAGCAGGGACAGGTTACAGTCATCTGACAATGCTAGGCAGGTGGGAGGGGAGTGGCAGTACAACAGAACACTCAGAGTAGATAGGAGTGGCAGATCCATGGAACATGGTGGGCAAAAAGGATGGAGCAGGGGCATGCACAAAGACATCGGAGTGCGGGGGAAGGAGAATAGGGGCAGCAAGCTAAGCACAGAGGCTAAGCAGGAGGTCAATGATGGGCCATAGAATTGGGTAATAGAGGGCAGGAGGAGTGGCCTGGTACATCATGCTAAATGGAGGGCATTGGCAGCACATCAGACCATGAATTGCAGGAGGGAGGAAGCTAGTCCATGGATTCAGACAACACAGGATAGGGAAGAGGTGGATGGGGCAGCAAGCTAACTGTTCAGAGAAGGTGGGCATTAGGAACTTTATTGTTTTTAAAATTTGTGTCTGTGTGAACTACTTAAAATATGAACAATTATGCAGCATAATATCACTTTTATTCAAGAAGAAGAGGACGTTTGTGACTGTGACTCTGGGCTCACTTGGCAGAAACACCCCCTGACCCTCCGCCAGCCATCGCAAAATGTAATGCCCATGAAAAGGGTAGGTGGACGCAGTGTTATATAGAACATAGTCCTGAGAGCACGATTGAAAATGAAAACTAGATATAGTATATGGTATAAACTATGAACCAAAAAGTGTGATATAAGATGAACCGGGGCGTGAAATATAATATGCAATACGTTGTGCGCAATGACAGATTCCTTGCAGAGCGCGAGATAGCACAGGCACTAGCGCGTGCTATGCGATATGCGCCTTGGAGTGTAATATGCAGAGGGCAGTTTTGTGTAACCTAACTAGTCTCTAAAGTTGTAATATAAAATATGTGCTGGGGAGTGTAACGTTGCAAATGCACTGTGACAAAGATATGGATCCCAGATTGTAATATGTATGGCATAGCGCTGTGCGTTATAACATAGGTATCGAGGAAGGCACGTTGGATGGGGCAATATAACCCATGCGAAGGCAAGTGTGGCATGACATATTCACGGGGTGGTGTTGCAGTGCACATGGGCAAGAGAGTGTCATAGCATACGCACTAGCTGGTGGAATACAACACAGAGGTGTGAGGCACTCGGCGGGCACTAGTGGGTGTAACACAGCATTGGGCTCAGCCAGGAGCACGCGGTGACTCTCAAGTGAGGTTCATCTCTTTTCCAGAGAGTAAAATAATAGTATTACACATCCGGCGGTGGATGTGTGTTTTATTAACCGTGAGGGGGGTTTCTTGCATAGTTTGGTCGAATGTTTGTCGAATCCCCTTTGAATGGCTTGCTGTGCTTGTAAATTAAATGTGCCCGTCAATAGCTACCCATATTTGTATAAAGAAACAAGAAGGGTGTCTACTTGGAGAGTACCCACTGGTGTGGGCGCCGGGATTAGGCACGGTAGGGCGTCAGACACGTCAGAGCTTCACTAGCGGTGTAAATACATTCCATGTGGATTCATTCTATGCATAGACGCCTTTTAATGAATATCACGCAAATCGTCATGGTGATAGGTACATACGGTTTGTCCAGCATGTCCTAGGTGTTTCTATAAATATATATATTTTTTAAATAATAAAAAACAAAGGCCGGCCCCGGGGGTTGGGGTTCCCGGGGCCATAAGTGGCCTGAGGAGGGGGGCAACGCAGCCCCCCTCCTAAAGAATAATAAAAAAAAAAAGGCCATGACCCGGGGGTTGGGGTCCCCTGGGCCGATTAAGGCCTTGGGAGGGCGAAAATAATTTTTTTCAACAAATAAAATTAGAGTGCAGGCCCTGGGGGATGAAGTCCCAAGATCCAGTAAATTAGAAAAAGAAGGGGGGCCACACAGCCCTCCTTAAAATAATAAAATCAATAAAAGACCGGCATCGCGCCGTAGGCCATGCCCCCTCCTTGCAGCACTCTGCAAATGCGCCCCCTGGCTAGTTGTAAGTTGGGGAATTAATTCCCCTTCAATACTGAGGTTCCCTGAGGGCCAACTAGCCCAACAGGTATCTCCAGTTTGCACCAGGGAGCTGCGTTGCAGACAGGTGTTCTGAGGCCACGCCCCTTTTTACACCTCTATGCAACTCAGCTCTGTGGCGCTTACTGGAGGTACCTAGTGGGCTAGTTTGACCCTAGGGACCCTTAGGATTCAAAGGGACTTAATCTCTCAACTTAGAACAGCTACAGGGCGCGTTTACACAGTGGGGAAGGGAGGGGACGGGGCCTGAGGTGACGTGTGCAAACACGCCCTGTGGCGCATTTTGAGTTGGGGAAATAATTCCCTTTCAATCCTGAGGGACCCTGGGGGCAAACTAGCCCACCAGGTGCTTCCAGTAAGCGCCACAGAGCTGAGTTGCATAGAGGTGGTGCAAGCCGTGCCCCTTTTTACACCTCTCTGCAATGGCGCTTACTGCACGTGCCCCTAGGGATCCCCAGGATTCAAGGGGACTTAATCTCCCAACTTAAAAAATGGCCACAGGGCGTGTTTACACAGTGGAGAAGGGAGGGGACGGGGCCTGAGGTGACGTGTGCAAACACGCCCTGTGGCGCGTTTTAAGTTGTGGAAATAATTCCCCTTCCATCCTGAGGGACCCTGGGGGCCAACTAGCCCACCAGGTGCTTCCAGAAAGCACCACTGTGCTGCAGAGAGGTGGTCTAGGCCGTGCCCCTTTTTACATCTCTCTGCAACACAGCTCTGTGGCGCTTACTGGAGGTACCTAGTGGTCTAGTTGGACCCTAGGGACCCTTAGGATTCAAGGGGACTTAATCTCCCAACTTAAAATGGCCACAGGGCGTTTTTACACAGTGGGGAAGTAAGGGGACGGGGCCTGAGGTGACGGGTGAAAACACGCCCTGTGGCGCGTTTTAAGAGGTAGTTTTAATCCCCTGCCCTATTATATACTAGGGGCTTACAGAGGAGGTCATGCTGATCTCAGAGGGACCCCAACGCGTAGTGTTCCCGTGTGTATGTAGGTGTTTTCACTGTATTTTGAGTGTCTTTTAACATAGCACTGGCTCTAGGACTGGTTAGTCAGACTCAGTTACCACTAGTATCCGTCTGAAAAAGTTGAGGGTACAGGATGATTTTGCAAAAAGGCTTCTTTCTGCTCTTCTGTTTGTTCTTTCTGCACATTATCCTTCTTCCTGCACTTTTCTTCGTCTTTGAGGACTTCTGTTGCTTATTTCTGCATTTCTTTTTTTACTTTCTGTGCGTTTTTTCTTCTTTCTTCACATGTCCTATCTCTGTAGGCATAGTTAGAAATTAGCATTTAAAAAACCTTTGAAATTCACTGAAAAAACCATAGGGTTCAGGCACGTTATAGTTAGGAATTAGCATTTAAAAAACCTTAGAAATTCACTGAAAAAACCATAGGTTTCAGGGGCGTTATAGTTAGCTGGACTTTTCACTCGTACAAAACCATTGAAGATCCCCCGTTATAGTTAGTTCAGCTAACTATAACTCGCGCGCCCGCAATGCACTGCTCATGACGTCACATATTACATCACTCATGACATGGTCAGTGACATCACTCATGACATCACTGATGACATCTCAAATGACATCACTGATGACATCATCCTTGTGATAGAGTGGCAGACCTCCTCTCCTATATAACCTTTGATACACACATTCAAAAATAGAAACAAAAATTTCCAAAACAATGGACATACCAATATCAGTTACAACAACCTATTCAGTAATTCTAAGATCCACAAAACACATCCACTCATTCACCAACAGTCCTATACAGCCCCTCATACATGTACTCACTCATCATATGTACTCATACACCTATACATCCTGTTACACAACGCCACTCATCCACAGAGTTACTCACACACATAGTCACTCATGCTAATAAAGAATCAAACATCCATTTACTTGCATATACAGTTATACACACACCACCACACTTACTTCTACAGAAACTTACACATACTTAGTCTTTTAAACAATCACTTATAGAAACACATACTTATTCATACAGGAACTCTTTCAATCGCTCACTCTCACATATAATCACTTATATACACCAATAGTCACATATACTAGTTTAAAACATATGAAGTTACTCATAAAGACACTATTGAGACAGTCATTCACTCACTAACACACCCATGCACACACTCATCCACCCATACAGTCCTGCACACATGCTGTCTTCAACACATACAAACAGTGAGTCACTCATTCATGCACCTATGCACTACGTAATACCCCCCACCGAACCATACAGACACTCAGACACTCATACTGATACTCAAAAAACCAACTAATAACCTATATAGACACTCATGTAGCTTCTCACCAACCCATGCAGCCACTTATACACAAAGTGAGAGACTGATACATATATTTACATATTTAAACATTACTCACTAAGCCATGTATTCACTAAGATACACTTAATCAGTCAGTTATACAATCAATTTTTCAAAAACAAATCATCCATTTAGACACTTATATACCCATTTATTCTTCCATCGACCTTGAGAATACATATATAAAACATATGCAATTTTCAGAAAAACACACATTCACTGGATGATGTCATCAGTGATGTCATTTGAGATGTCATCAGTGATGTCATGGGTGATGTCACTGACCATGTCATGAGTGATGTAATATGTGACGTCATCAGCAGTGCATTGCGGTTGCGCAAGTTATAGTTAGCTGAACTAACTATAACGGGGGAACTTCAATGGTTTTGTAGGAGTGAAAAGTCCAGCTAACTATAACGCCCCTGAAACCTATGGTTTTTTCAGTGAATTTCTAAGGTTTTTTAAATGCTAATTCCTAACTATAACGTGTCTGAAACCTATGGTTTTTTCAGTGATTATATATATATATATATATACACATACATATATATAAATGCATATGCATATATATTAAACATATTAAAACTGTTCAGAAACACATACTCAATGGATGATGTCATCAGTGATGTCATCAGTAATGTCATTTGAGATGTCATCAGTGATGTCATCAGTGATCTCACTGACCATGTCATGAGTGATGTAATATGTGATGTCATCAGCAGTGCATTACGGGGGCGCGAGTTATAGTTAGCTGAACTAACTATAACAGGGGAAGTTCTAGGGTTTTGTACGAGGGAAATGTCCAGCTAACTATAACGCCCCTGAAACCTATGGTTTTTTCAGTGAATTTCTAAGGTTTTTTAAATGCCAATTCCTAACTATAACGCCCCTGAAACCTTTGGTTTTTTCAGTGAATTTCAAAGGTTTTTTTAAATGCCAATTCCTAACTATAACGCGCATGAAACCTATGGTTTTGTCAGTGAATTTCAAAGGTTTTTTAAATGTTATTTCCTATGTATAGCTTATCTCTAAAGATATCATGTTTCATGATTTTGATTGGATTTCTATATTTTTCAAATTCAGTGTGCCAATTTCATTAATTATTTTTTTTCTTAAATACTTTTTTATCACCATTTTTTAAACATATTTTTTCAATTGATTATTTTAAAAATTAAAAAATATTATTTGAATTAATGGGTTTTTCAAACATATTTTTTTATATTTTTCAAAATATTTTTTTAACTATATGTGGCAAACTTTATTTTAGACATTTTTTTTTTCAATGTTTTTGGATCCGCGCACCCTAAGCGCACCGTTCACGATCCGTATGCGATAGCATCCGCTCATGGTATGCTTTGGGTACGTGTTTAGTGCGCGATCGCTATGCGACCGGTACGCGACTCCCAGCTTATACGCGATACGTTCGATGTACGTAACGCAACGTTTACGCGCTTCCGCGATGCGTCATATGCGTCCATGACGCGGTAGGTCCGCGGATCCCGCGAAGTATTTAACATTAACAAAACATATTTATGTATTGCATGTGAATATTAATTGAAGACAAACTCTAAACTAGTCTTAAAACTAATATATTTTTACATCTAATCCTATATTTCTTTTTAATTCAATTTCGCGGATGCGCGCTGGGTGCGTGCTGCGTAAAGCGCAGTGCGCGCGGATCCCATGTGACCTGCAAAAAAGAGATTTCTTGTCTTTTTTCAAAATTGCATCTTAGCCACCATTTTAGAAACATCTTACTGTCCAAACTGCCATTTCATTTACAGAGACCATCTGAGTCCAGCCAGACCTCCTTACAAGATGCTTACAGTGTGGCTTGTGGGACACAGCTACATTTTCTGGAGCCAAAGGTATGCAGAAAACAAAGGCATTCACAAAGACCTAGGTTTGCCAAATGTAGACATTAAATGGATTGGACAGAGAGGGTCAAAGTGGCACCAATTGATGCCATTGGTGAAATCCTTCATGCAAATCCAACACCCTGACCTCAAAATAGTGCACTGTGGTGGCACTGACCTAGGCACTTTGACTGGGGTAGGTCTGGAAATGCTTATGAAGGACACCTTTGCACAACTGATTTCACTTTTCCTTAAAACTGCCTTTGTGTATTCTAACATATGCCAAAGGCAGAAATGGAACTGGTCCAATCATTTTTGTCCACAGATTGAGAAAGCTAGGAAACATGTGAATATATTTTTTTCTCCGAGACTACAGAATGGGGTCCATTTACAATAACTAAGAGATCTATAGGAGAGATGGAGTACACTTTACTGATGAAGGAAACAGAGTCTTCCTCAACAACTTTAGACTCTGTATAGGTTCTTACTTATAAGTACCAAAAACTCTCAATGAACACAACGGCTCTTTTTAGAGCCACTCAAGAACAAAACACTTAAGCTTAATCTTTATCTCCCAACAATTTCATTTTTTTCCCCTTGGATCCGCGAACCCACCGCGAGAGAATCCGCGCAGCCAACGCGATAGGATGCGCGCACTTCGCTGCTGTTTTTTTTTTTTAAAAGGGGGGCCATAGGGGGTCCTTCTGGGACCCCCTAAGCAGATCTAGAGGGTCAGAGTATTTCCACTCTGCCCCCTTTATATGTTTTACACACTTATTCCCCTTCCATCTTCAGCCTCGCTTCTACCGAGGCAGAAAATGGCCGCCAACAGTTCCTGGTTTGGAGTGTAGAGAGACACTCGACAACCAATTAGCATTCAGTGCGTGATCGGGAGGGTGCGCGCTCCGTTCGGGGAGGGTGCGCTCACGGTGCGGGTAGGGTCCGTGGATCCTCCGCGGCCATAGATATCACTAACTTTTTTACCCTAATTTTCTAAGGAACTACTGAACAGATTCACACCAAATATAAAAAGGCACGAGTCCGAACTGAGGACTACCTCTTTGCCAAATTTGGTGTCATTCCGTTCAGCGGTTCGGGCTGTAGCTGCGACAACAGATCCTATGGGAAATTGCATGGGGAAAACGCGTTTTGGGACCCCCCTTTTTTCTCGGCCCCCGCTTTACGGATCAACGCAAAACTTTCAGGGTAGGAGCGGAGCGGAGCTGGACAAAAGTTCGGAGAATTTCGCAAAGATTCGTCAATCAGCGCCAAAGATATTCCCAATAGAATGTTGCGGATTTCCTATGGAAAATAGGTCCTAACTATAACTATCTACTGGCGACCGCCAGTAGATAATATGTGCATATGTGTGCATGTAGAGAGAGGAAGAGAGAGGTAGAGAGGTAGAGGTGTAGAGAGGTAGAGGTGTACAGAGGTAGAGAGTAGTAGAGAGAGAGGTAGAGAGTAGAGAGCGAGTAGTAGAGAGTAGTATAGAGTAGTAGAGAGAGTAGCCGAGAGTGAGTAGTAGAGTGAGTAGAAGAGAGTGAGTAGTAGAGAGTAGTAGAGAGTGACTAGTAGAGAGTGAGTAGTAGAGACTGAGTAGCAGAGAGAGAGTAGTACAGAGTAGTAGAGAGTGAGTAGCAAAGTGAGTAGTAGAGAGTAATAGAGAGTGAGTTGTAAGAGTGAGTAGTAGAGTGATTAATAGAGAGTGAGTAGAAGAGAGTAGTAGAGAGTAGTATAGAGAGTAGTAGAGAGTAGTAGGGTGAGTAGAGTGAGTAGTAGAGAGTGAGTAGTAGAGACTGAGTAGTAGAGAGTAGTAGAAAGTGAGTAGTAGAGAGTAGTAGAGAGTGAGTAGTACAGTGAGTAGTAGAGAGTAGTAGAGAGTGAGTAGTAGAGAGTGAGTAGTAGAGAGTAGGAGTAGTAGAGAGTGAGTAGTAGAGAGTGAGTAGCAGAGAGAGAGTAGGAGAGAGTAGTAGAGAGTGAGTAGTAGAGTGAGTAGTAGAGAGTAGTAGAGAGCGAGTAGTAGAGAGTGAGTAGTAGAGAGTGAGTAGTAGAGAGTAAGTAGTAAGGAGTAGTAGAGAGTAAATAGTACAGAGAGAGAGTAGTAGAGAGTGAGTAGTAAAGATTAGTAGAGTGAGTAGTGGAGAGTGAGTAGTTGAGAGAGAGTAGTAGAGAGTGAGTAGTAGAGTAGTAGAGAGTGAGTGGTAGAGAGTAGTAAGGAGTAGTAGAGTGAGTATTAGAGAGTAGTAGAGAGTGAGTAGTAGAGAGAGTAGTAGAGAGTAGTAGAGTAGTAGAGAGTGAGTAGTACAGAGTAGGTAGTGAAGAGTGTAGTAGAGAGAGTAGTAGAGACTAGTAGAGTAGTAGAGAGTGAGTAGTAGAGAGTGAGAAGTAGAGAGTAGTAGAGAGCGAGTAGTAGAGAGTGAGTAGAGGAGAGTGAGAAGTAGATATAAGTAGAGAGTGAGTAGTAGAGAGTGAGTAGTAGAGAGTGAGTAGTAGAGAGTGAGTAGTAGAGTGAGTAGTAGAGAGTGAGTAGTAGAGAGTAGTCGAGAGAGAGTAGTAAAGAGTGAGTAGTAGAGAGTAATAGAGAGTGTGTAGTAGAGAGTTGTAGAGAGTGAGTAGTAGAGAGAGAG
The DNA here is from genome assembly GCF_964204655.1 of Triturus cristatus. NCBI lineage: Eukaryota > Metazoa > Chordata > Amphibia > Caudata > Salamandridae > Triturus > Triturus cristatus. Next base: position 1,352,523,321 of record NC_140591.1, read on the forward strand.
TAATAGAGGGGTAGTAGAGAGTGAGTAGTAGAGAATAGTAGAGAGTGAGTAGTAGAGAGTGAGTAGTAGAGAGAGAGTAGTAGAGAGTAGTAGAGTAGTAGAAAGTGAGTAGTAGAGAGTGAGTAGTAGAGAGTAGTGGAGTAGTAGAGAGTGAGTAGTAGAGAGTAGTAGAGAGTGAGTAGTAGAGTAGTAGAGAGCGAGTAGTAGAGAGCAAGTAGTAGAGAGTGTGTAGTAGAGAGTGAGTAGTAGAGAATAGTAGAGAGTGAGTAGTAGAGAGTAGTAGAGAGTGAAAAGTAGAGAGAGTAGTAGAGAGTAGTAGACTGGTTAGCAGAGTCCTTTAGCCAAGAAAAGCAGGTTCAGAAAACAATAGTGTGTAGTCAAAAGGTTTTGGGATAACCCTGCAGAGAGGGCCAGGTCCAACTCACTCTATAGTAAAAAAGAAATAGAATTAATTATTTTTAAATGCTAAATTAATTTCTTAAAGGTCCCATATGTGACAGGTTACCTATGCACTGAAAGTGGTCTGGGTTAGATTTTAAACTCATTCGCTCAGCCCACATGTGTGCACATGTGCATGTGCATGTGTGTTTTTAAAATGGTAGTCCCATTGTGAACTTGAAAACTGTACAATACCGACACAATGCAAACAATATTGCATTTAGTAGAGCTGTAAAACATTGGATAATTTGTATGTTACAAACAAATAAGACTAGCAAGGATAATCTCAAATATGAGAACGTTTGATTTTAGCATGATGGCCTGTCTCTGAAAAATTTTAAAAATCTTGTGAATAATGATGCTATGAGGGTTTGTCAGGTCTTACTTCCCACTGCTGATATTCCACTAGTTAAAGGATAGTGTAGTATGCACCATATGTGAGATAGATATTAAGGTATTAAAAGCTCCCCATTAGTGGATTTTGACAGCCATAAATATTTATAGATCATGAGATATTGCCCAATGTGTGTTTCTATGGTAACTCATCCAAGTTAGCAACTGATGTTCCTCAATCCATTAACTGTGAAGGCAATCTCCTGTGCTGACACAATTGTTTTTATTTATTTATGTCTGGAACTCTTTACTCGTAAGCCTTCATAACTTTCTTTTGCCCACAAAAGGTATGGCAGATCCTATTGAGGAGGCTGAAGGGCAGCAGGGACGAAAGGGCCACAACTGCAGCCATTGAGTCCTTTTTCCATTGCTGTCCAGGCCCAGTCCAACTATGGCTCGGCAAACTGGGCCAAGCAAACTACTTTATGCACTTGACTCTCAGTGGATGTGATGGCATCCAGTCACAAGCTTGTCAGAGAAATTAGTGTGGGTTTACTCAGGCAAAACAATCAATTCCACTTCCCCAGTAGAACAATACAATCAATGTACAGCCCTGTACTTCTCTTTGTAGATAGATCATGCACTTTATTACACAAAACCATAAAATTCCACTACACATTCAGTAATGCACAAATACCCGATTTATGGTTGCTAGTCTGTGTTCCTTCAAGGACCTCTACAAATTAGTCAGATTGCCCCTTAATGGTCCCCCCCTTTATTACTTGTGCAGGGCACACAATCAATCCTAGCACACACACACATGTACAACAAACAGTATGTCAGTCATCATGGTTTGTGGCTCTGTGTGAGCAGTGGCACTTCAATAAATGAGCCTTGAAGTGAGTATTCATGACTGCCATGTAAAAACAGAATGAACCTGTAAACCTAGAAAATGATAAAAAAGTAGGCACAATTTGAATTTTAGCAAAGGGTTTCTTGTGTAGATTGCTAATAGCTTTCTCAAAGAAGCTACTCTTGGAAATCTAAAAGTAATGAAAATCATTAGGAAAAAATTTAAATTGGTGACTGTGTTTTCATATGTAATTTTGTACCCCCAATGACATATGTACAAAATAAACATACTGTAATCAGACTCTTCTGGTAATGAATATATATATATATATATATTGTTTGTTGGTTTTCCAAAAACAAACAACACCCAGAGACATCAACAGTGCTGGACCTTATAATGAATGTTCATTGCATACTAACTTGCATCAATTCATATAGTAAAATCTAATGAGTTAACATGGGTACAAGGCAAGCTAGGCAATTTTCAAAAGTGCGTAGGAGTTTAGGAATGGTGGTTAATTTTACAACTTTGAATTTGGGTTCATCCATGCCATTGAGATTCAAAGGGCATTTTGCATAATGTTTGCTTTCTTGCAAACTTGCATACATTTGATCGCCAATTGAAAGCAATACAGTTGATAATAACAAATGTTCTACTGGTCTGTATTTTCTGTCTTCTCCTGATAACAAGGGTACCGAACTTGTGTGGCTATGCACAAAAGGCCTACAAATCCAGTAATCAAATATCAAGATTTTGCTTTGCACACTTGCCCAGTCTGGTGAGGTAGGTAGCTTTGGTAGTGGGTCTGTGTTAGGCTGCCTTTAAGGGAAACCTACCAAACCCTGACTTTTAAGAAACCCAGACACCCTAAAGAAGTTCAGGGTGGTGATATCATATAGATTCCAATATTGTTCTTATGCAGAATGCCTTGCAAACTTACAACTTTAGCTATAACCATATATGTTTCTCGAAAGTTTGTAACGAAAAGTACCAGAATATGTATGCATCCAAAACATTGCTAGCCCTCTAAATTAATAGGCTTATCTCAGTAGAAATTGTATCCCATTGGTGTGTCTGTGCCTCTCTTCTTTGACAGGAAAAACCACAAAACAGAACAAGGGAACTTAAAGGTTTGACTTGCCAGAGACTGGAACTGGTCTGGACTTGGGCCATGTGTCATTGTCATTTTTACTTCGTTATTGTATTGGGTTCTTCAAATGATGTCTATTAGGGCCACTCACACATTTGAGGCAGCTTTTCAATTGATAGAATTTTGGAAATAGAGGGTGGTAAGGTTTTGGCCTTTGACTGGAAGTCATGATTATTTGTCACATAAACCCCCCAAAAATACATTTTAGCCAATACTTGCATGCGATTGCTGAGGTCCTGAGGCGGAAGCCGGGACTTGTGATTGTGTGAGAGAACGGATTTTAAATTACAACTTTTAACAGTATTTTAACTGCTTTTAAGGTTTCTTTTAAGTGTTATTGTGTACTGTTCGCGACCTGCCTTGGAAACAGAATCGCTTAGTTTGGGGCACTCTTACCTGGGTATTGAACTTTGCTGCTCTTGTTCTCTCCCCACGAGCCTGCCCGCCCCATCGCAGCCGACCGGGCGCTGCCGGGGACTAGAGCGAAGGCCGACATCTTTGGTGAGGACGAGGCGAGCGGCACAGCGCTCGGCCCCTCCCACCCCTTCGGCCATAAATGCTTCACCCCGGCAGGAAGCGCAGCGGACGAGCGCAGCGGGCGCGTCGATGGCGCGCCGAAGACGCGCCAAAGACAAGCCCGTCTGCACCCGTCCGCGCCTGCACGGGGCTGGGGGCTACCAACTCTGCCGCACAGACCATCGACAAGTCAAACACATGGCGACTGATGTACACCAAAGACAAATTAATGTCACTTGATACTAAGCCCCTACAGGACCACTCACAATGTGCTAAAGTGGAACCCACTAACATCACGGGCTCATTTGTTTGCTGTACATGCAGCTGGAAAAACAAACCCAAAGACGATCTCTTCAAACAAAATCATTCCATACTAGATATATCCTGTATCTATCTTAACACACGATCCCTTCCTAAACACGCCGTTGAACTGTGGGACACCCTATATCAAAAGCAACCGGACCTAGTGTTCCTTACGGAGACCTGGCTCGACACGCACAGTACTCCTGATATTGCAATAGCGCTCCCCACAGGCTACAAAATCCTTAACTTAAATAGACCCAAAAAAAAGGGTGGGGGGGGTTGCCTTGCTATTTAAAGAAAAGTTTACTTGCACCCAAGAAGTGCCTGTCCAAGATAGCAAACACGAAGTAATGATTTACTCAGTCTCCTTAGGCACGTACCCACTGATGGGAGGAGCAATCATCTATAACCCTCCAGGAAGTACAGTAGAATTCAGTATGCAGCTTCTTTCTCAGATACTTCCCGTTTGTTTAAAACACAAAAATATTTTAGTACTAGGAGATTTTAATGTTCATTTCGAGTTACATACTAACTCACTTACCAAGCATCTTGCAGATAATATGGAAATCCTGCAATTAACCCAACTAGTCAACCAAGACACCCATAGAGCGGGACACATGTTGGACCTGATATTTACGAATATTAAGTCCGCAACTATTAACAACATTGTACCTCTCACATGGACTGATCACTTCAGGATTGACTTCACCATCAGCGTCCCCACAAAAAACACGAGACCAATAATACAGGCCCAGGCCACAAATAGAAACTGGAAAAAATTTTCATTGGAAAAATTCCAACAGCACTTCCATTTTAAGACCAACCCGGGCTCATCAATTGAGCAAGAAATTTATGGTCTACAAAAAACCATCGGGAATGCTCTTGAACACTGCTCCACGAACGCTACCAAAACTAAATCTAGACGAACGATCTCAGAAAAGTGGTATAGCCCGGATCTTAAAACTCTTAAAAGAAAATGCACCACGCTGGAGCACAAATGGAGGTTAAGCAAAACCATGATTGACAGAGACATTTATAAAAAGGAACTGAAAGCTTACAATACAGCCATACGAAAAGCAAAAAAAGATTACTTTTCACAACAAATTTTCGAACATAAACACTCTTCTAAAGCAGTCTTTAAAATTGTTCGAGAACTTTGCATTCCCCCTGGCCTTACAACAAATTTGTCACCTTCACAGGAAAGATGCAACGAAATTAGTAATTTCTTTTTTGATAAAATCGATAAAATCTATTCATCCTTTTCAAGTACCGATCCGGTATCACCAGAGCAGCACACCGATGCAGAGTCCTGCACATTGGCTAGCTGTCCCGCCTTCGGGCCTTTTTCAGAAGAGCAAGTAGCCAAGGTCATGTCTGAAATTAAATCAGGCTCTCCACTGGATCCATGTCCACACCAAATATTCCTACAAATAATTCCTCTCATTTGCCCAATAGTGACACAAGTTTTAAACATGTCTCTCGACCAGGCGGAATTTCCAACTATTTGGAAAACAGCAGTGGTTACGCCTTTACTAAAAAAAGCAGGTACAGATATAAAAAACCCAGCTAACTACCGACCCATATCACAGTTACCATACCTCTCAAAAGTTTTGGAGAAACTGGTGAACAAGCAACTCTCACAATTTTTGGAAGCTAACAACCTGCTTGACGTTTCACAGACGGGCTTCAGGTCCAACAACAGTACTGAAACAACCCTTTTGGCAGTACTCCACGACATCAGAAACCAGGTGGATAGGGGTAAAACGATGGCCCTGATATTGCTAGACTTATCAGCGGCTTTCGATACCGTATCCCACAACCTCCTGATAAAAACATTAGCTGCTAAAGGAATACAGGAAAAAGCCCTGCGGTGGTTGAATTCCTTTCTAACTGACAGACTGCAATCGGTTCGACTTGGCGGCTTTTCTTCCACTCCCCGAACGATTAAATATGGTGTACCACAGGGGGCATCATTAAGCCCAACGCTATTTAATGTTTATGTCTCCTCACTAGCTGCGATCGGGAAGAAGTGGGGCGTAGACATCTGCTCCTACGCAGATGATACGCAACTTATGATTGCATTAAATGGTGAAGATGGCACTAAAAACAGATTGCACAACTGTCTTTCTGAATTATCTAGTTGGATGCAAAACCACTGTTTGAAGTTAAATGCCGACAAATCAGAGATCTTGCTATTCGGCGCTTCCCAGCAGCTTTGGGATGATACCTGGTGGCCCAACAGTCTTGGTACACCCCCCAAACCAACTCAGAAGGCGAAGAATCTGGGAGTCCACATTGACAATGCACTATCAATGAAAGACCATGTATCAATTACTTGCGGCAAAAGCTTTGCACTTCTGAAAATGCTTCGAAGAGTATTTCCCTGGATTCCCTTGGAATGCAGAAAGATCTTAGTCCAGTCACTATTAATTAGTAGACTGGATTACGGGAACTCCCTATTTGTCGGCATGGCAGATTACCTATTCTCAAAACTACAGCTTGTTCAGAATGCGGCAGCGAAAGCTGTATGCAACAAGAGAAAATATGACTCAGCGACTAGCTGCCTGAGAACCCTACACTGGTTGCCAATGAGAGAAAGGGCCGCTTTTAAAATACTGTGCATTACTCACAGAGTCCTGCACGACACCGGCCCGAACATTCTAAAACATAGAGTCAATTTCTATGTACCAAACAGAAACCTCCGATCCCAAACCGCTGCAAGAGCAGTGACCACCCGTATAAAAAAGGTGAGGACGGGAGGCCGTGCTTTCTCACACTTAGCCGCAAATCTGTGGAACAATTTATCAACAGACCTAAGACTCACTGATGATTACCTCACCTTTAGGAAAAAACTTAAAACCATGCTGTTCCCCAACACTTGCTAACTTTCCTGTCTATTCTCGGCAACACTCTGCACTCTGTCAATCTTAGCGCCATGATATCCTTTGGGATGAATGACAGCGCTTTAGAAATATCCTTACCATTACCATTACCATTTCTTTAACATTTAGATGGAATTCGGGGTAAGAAAGCTCTCTGGAAACTATGCAAACCACAACACCCTAAATCCTCCAGGGTCTCTAGGTTTCAGAAATGGCCAGGTTTTGTCAGCGTTCCCTGGCAACCAGCTTACCCAGAGACCAAATAGTGCAGTCATTCATCATGGCAAGTGAAAAGAAATTTCATTTTCTTGGGTGTAGCTTTCACAAATAGTCTGCCTCCACTTGAGGACAGAAATACTATGTGGTGCTGGGAGGTAGGAAATGATGGCAAAATGCCCAATCCCATTCATTTTCTTAATTTGTTCCTGATTGATGGCCTTTCAATCCATCTGAGTAGGTACATAAGTAGGGTTGTGCGTTCGAACTGCAGACAGAACAGAGCAGCACCTAACCCATTCTATTAAAAGAAAATCAATTTCTGACATCCATTGGGATTCCAGCCATTTGGGGGTGTGGGAGCAGATTGCTGTAAATCCTCTCCCCCTAGGTGGTGAAACACTGATTGGGGCTTAAAGAGGTGGGTTGTTTGCCTGATACCAGTTTTAGCTGCACACCCATTTTATTTTTACGACATAGGGCAAGGTTTAGACTTTGGCAAATCGAGGGTACTCTGTAGGCCTGGGGTTAAAGGTAAATTAGTCTGCTGTCACCTAAATCATTTTGGGAATTTCACTTTACAGTTGTTATGTGAAATTCCCAAAATTATGCATAATTCGCTGTAAAAATGTACCTCAAACGCATGCCAACTACAGAACACCAGTGGCTGTGGTTTACAGTGCTTTTGTCAAATGATCTTTGCACCAAAACATTTAAGTTGGGACGCACTTCACACTAAAATATAATGCAAAACTACAGATTTTCCTTTTTGCCTAAAAAATCACAATCTCATGTAATTTTACAGACATTTTGCATAATTCCATAAAATCAAATTACACAAAATACCTATTACTTTGTTGGGATGGCCAACGACTTTACCTCCAGAACTATTACTCCTGAGGCGGAAGCCGGGAGCAGACTTGCTTTTAATATTTGAGTGTCACTTGTGTTGATTGTGTTTTTTAAACCTACATTTGCTTGGGCACTCCCTAGGATTAGAACCCCATCCTGACATCCCGCACAGCGGATCTCATCGCTGACTGCGGTCTCTGTCTATTTCAAAATTGGACTAACGCCATTGGCGGCGTGCACCGAGGCCACGCCCCTTCGAGGCCACGCCCCCCCCATACACGCTTAAAAGCGCCGAGAACCAGCGCACGGTCAGAACTATTACTCCTGAGGCGAAAGCCGGGAGCAGACGTGCTTTTTAATATTTGAGTGTCACTTGTGTTGATTGTGTTTTTTAAACCTACCTTTGCTTGGGCACTCCCTAGGATTAGAACCCCATCCTGACATCCCGCACAGCGGATCTCATCGCTGACTGCGGTCTCTGTCTATTTCAAAGTTGGACTAACGCCATTGGCGGCGTGCACCGAGGCCACGCCCCTTAGAGGCCACGCCCCCCATACACGCTTAAAAGCACCGAGAACCAGCGCGCGGTCAGAACTATTACTCCTGAGGCGGAAGCCGGGAGCAGACTTGCTTTTTAATATTTGAGTGTCACCTGTGTTGATTGTGTTTTTTAAACCTACCTTTGCTTGGGCACTCCCTAGGATTAGAACCCCATCCTGACATCCCGCACAGCGGATCTCATCGCTGACTGCGGTCTCTGTCTATTTCAAAGTTGGACTAACGCCATTGGCGGCGTGCACCGAGGCCACACCCCTTCGAGGCCACACCCCCCCATACACGCTTAAAAGCGCCGAGAACCAGCACGCGGTCAGAACTATTACTCCTGAGGCGGAAGCCGGGAGCAGACTTGCTTTTTAATATTTGAGTGTCGCTTGTGTTGATTGTGTTTTTTAAACCTACCTTTGCTTGGGCACTCCCTAGGATTAGAAACCCATCCTGACATCCCGCACAGCGGATCTCATCGCTGACTGCAGTCTCTGTCTATTTCAAAGTTGGACTAACGCCATTGGCGGCGTGCACCGAGGCCACGCCCCTTCGAGGCCACACCCACCCATACACGCTTAAAAGCGCCGAGAACCAGCGCGCGGTCAGAACTATTACTCCTGAGGCGGAAGCCGGGAGCAGACTTGCTTTTTAATATTTGAGTGTCACTTGTGTTGATTGTGTTTTTTAAACCTACCTTTGCTTGGGCACTCCCTAGGATTAGAACCCCATCCTGACATCCCGCACAGCGGATCTCATCACTGACTGTGGTCTCTGTCTATTTCAAAGTTGGACTAACGCCATTGGCGGCGTGCACCGAGGCCACACCCCTTCGAGACCATACCCACCTATTGGTGCCCTCCCTCTACCTACAAATATGTGCCTTTGGCGGAAGCGCAGCGGACGAGCGCAGCGGGCGTGCCGTCAGCGCGCCGAAGGCATGCCTAAGGCAAGCCCGTCTGCACCCGTCCGCGCCAGAACGGGCCAAGGGCCAGCATCCTTGGACCTTTCTAACCATTCAAGTCTGTCATACACCAGGGACTCGCTGCTCCGACTTAATCAGCCTTTACAGCCGTCCTGCACCAACTCTCTTACAGGGGACAATCAGTGTACTCACTGTTCAAACTGTCCTTTTAAGTTCACCCCTGCTCTGAAGAGCCAACTCCCCCCGACAATCATTAAAATGGGTTTGTTAAATTGCCGATCCTTACCCAAGCACACCCAGGAAATATACTTGCTACTAGAAGAAGAGAAACTTGAGATCTTATTTCTCACAGAAACGTGGCTCAGACCAGAATCGGACTTCGACATTGTCCAGGCCCTACCTCAGGGCCTCTCACTACAACATCTAGATCGAGCGAAGGGTAAGGGAGGAGGCATCGCGATCATTTATAACAACCAATTCAAATGTCGTCTGCACGACAGCCCTCTATCAAACTGTGAAAATGTTCATTTTCACATCCAGCTGTCCCCTCGCAACTCCCTTTCAGGAGTTCTCATATACCGCCCACCAGGGCCCTTAGGCCAATTTTGTAGCTCCCTATTAGAATTTTCAACTGCTCTTCTGAGCACTTCGTCCAACATGATTATCCTAGGGGACCTCAACATTCATTTTGATAAGGATGATGACGACACTGCAGCAGAACTACTGGCAGATTTAGCAACTCTTCAGCTCCAACTCCAGAATAACCATCCGACTCATAGGCATGGACACCTTCTTGCCCCTATCATATGTAACATCGCTGATCTTAAAACCAACGCCCGATCCCTTTGCCTTGGTCTGACCACCTACTTATCCCTTTCAGATGGGAAGTACCTAATATCACCTGCTCCAACAAGCCCTTTGCCGCTTCTATGCGTCCTTGGGCCAAATTAGATAACGTAAAATGGAAACAAGCTTTAGAACACCGTAAACCTATCCACGAATTAGACCCTACAAGAGCAGACATAAAGTTCTCCTCTTGGATCGAAAACTCCCTTAATACCATCCTCCCTAATAAACTGCACCTTACCCTGCATAAAAAAAACCCGGCCCCATGGTTTACACAGGAGACCCGCCACCTAAAAAAACTCTGTAAAAAAGCTGAAAGGGTGTGGCGGAAAGACTTTGATCCTGAACGCATGAAAGACTACAGACTGTCGATTCTTGCGTACAAAAAAGCCTTGAAAAATGCACAAACCGTCTTTTTCCAAGAGAAAATTAGTGCGGCATCCTGCTCATCAAGGGAGACTTTCCAAATTGTTAAACAACTCTTAAAAACCCCAGACCCACCAGGATCTACCGACCCCTCAGATAACCAATGTGACAAATTGGCAGCATTTTTTGATCAAAAAATTCAAAATATCTTACAAAAACTTCCCCCCCTTCTCAATATTGATCATTCTCCGGTAGCAACAGAACAGACCAATTCGCTTAAATAGAGATTTGATTCGTTTGATTCGCCGACACTCTGGCGCCTATTCTCCAGTCACTCAAAAGTGGCTCACCCTCAGACCCAGCCCCAGTAAAAATTCAAAAACTCGCAACTCCGACTATCCTGGAACCACTGACAAATGTAATCAACGCCTCTCTGATCAACGGAACGGTTCCCTCCAGCTGGAAGAAGGCGAAGGTTAGGGCGTTACTAAAAAAACCGAACCTGGACCCTCTCAACCTTTCCAATTTCAGGCCAATTTCCCTCCTTCCATGCGCTAGCAAGATAACAGAAAAATTCATAAACTCGCAGTTATCTAATTATCTTGAGACCAACGAACTTCTCAAATCTTCACAGACACGCTTCCGCCCGGGCCAGGGCACGGAAACCACGATGTTGACGGTGGTCAAGGAGGCTAGGAAGATCATGGATACAGGTGGATCAGTGGCAGTGATCCTCCTGGACCTAAGCGCGGCCTTCGACACGGTCAACCATCAGATCCTGGCCCAGCGACTTAGCGATCTTGGGATTTCAGGCCTCGCCTTATCCTGGCTGAAATCATTCCTACAAGACCGCTCATTCCAGGTCATAGAGCGTAACCATTCATCCAAAGAGACCCCTGTACGTTGTGGAGTGCCCCAGGGCTCTTCTTTGAGCCCTACGCTCTTCAACGTATATATGTCCCCCCTGGAACAAATGGTTACCCCATACGGGATAAAACTCCTAACATACGCAGACGATACACAGCTGGTGGTTTCCCTCACCCAGCAAAAAAATCCCAACATAGACCTCTACTCCTGCCTGACTGACATTGTCAGCTGGATGGACAGATCCCACTTAAAGCTTAACGGCGATAAGACAGAGATCTTGGTGTTCGGGAATCAAGCCCACTTCCGCACGGACTCCCTCTGGCCCCCATGCATGGGTAAACCTCCTACCCCCAAGCCCGAGATTAAAAGCCTTGGGCTATGGCTGGACAAAAATCTCACCATGCAAACCCAAGCAAGGAAAACTGCCGGAGTCTGCTTTGGCCTTCTGCGATCCACCCGAAAAATCCTACCGTTACTCCCTTTCCAATCGAGGATACAGGGTCTTATTCTATCAAGACTGGACTACGGCAATGCACTCTACCTTGGTGTACCTCTAAAAGTCACCACCAAACTTCAGGTAGTTCAAAATGCCACCGCCAGGATTCTGACCAACACTAGGAACCGTTGTTCAGCCAAACCAGCCATGCGAGCACTGCACTGGCTACCCATCATGGAGAGAGTGCAGTTCAAATCACTCTGCCTCACTCACAAAATTCTGAATGGCAAAGCCCCCCCCATACTCAGAGATTTAGTTACCCCCTATAATACTTCCAGACCCCTTCGATCATCCAATGCTAATCTCACTAAACTACCTAAGATTTCTCGAGCACGATCAGCAGGTCGGCGCTTCTCTTACATTGCGTCCAAGATGTGGAATTCCCTCCCTCCCGATCTCCGTGCCCAACCTAATGTTTTAACATTTCGTAAATCCTTAAAAACTTGGCTGTTCCCATGAGCTTCTCTCCCTCTCTTTCCAACAGTATCTGTTCAGCGCTGGGACGCTCACGGGCAGCTATGCGCTTTAGAAATCCGATAACATTTAACATTTAACATTTAACTCCGCACCAGTCACAGCAACTCCTGTAAATGTATGAAAAGCTTCTGATGAACAGTTCCATTAGTCATGACAGTTGCCCATCAATCTTTGCAAAGGATTTTTTAAAATTAAATAAACTCAGAAAAGCTAATGTAATATACACTCTCAGACTTTTCTCTCGGTGTATAGGTGTCATTATTATTTTTTGCCTGTCCCTTAACACCAGGTTTTTCTAGGCAGTGATGGACAGGCGGAAAAAAGCCTTTACATTGTCCATGCTAAATAGAGAGGACAGTGAACATTCCTTTTACTGATGGCCTGATGGAGTAGGAAGTATTCCATCGAAACAGCTGACTGGGTAGCCTGTGACTGATTATTGACTGCCCACTTGACTCAAAATAGGGCAGGCAGTCTTGGGGAGTGATAGGTTCAATCCTCTTCTGTCCCCTGTCCCCCAAAAGGGCTGAGGGGTGCAATGCCAGGTCAGACCGCCCAGCTCCATAAATACATGGGGTCAGATTTATGTTAGACTTGCGCCACTTTTATGCTGCCGTTGCGTCACTTTTGTGACGCAGCGGCGGCGTAAACCCTGTGCCACGTTGTGCCCTATTTACATCGTGACGCATCTATGGAGATGCGTCACGGTGTAAAGCCCTGCGCCACATTAAACCTGCGTCAGGTTTAATGTATGCAGGGTGGGCGTTCCATCGGAAAAAGCCTCGGAAAAGTGACGCAGTGAAATCTACAAGATTTCACTCAGTCACTTTTCCGACGCTGCTGCGTCAAAACCTTGCACCTGCTTGAAGCAGGCGTAAGGCATGACGCAGCATGTTAGGTATGGGCAGCACCTAAACATTGCTGGAGTTGCGTCGCGCTTGCGACACGACTCCAGCAATGCGCCGCCCTTACGCCATCAGATGCGTCACGCATCTGTTTATCCTTGCGCCACGATGCGCCGCATTGTAAATGTGGTGCATCTGTGGTGGCGCAAGGGTAAACTTGCGTGACGCATCTTTCCTGGCGCATAACTGCTGATTTGCAGGGATGCGCCAGGAAACATAAATCTGCCCCATGTTCCTTGGTGCCTAGTGTGCTTTCTGATACCCTATGGGTAGAGATAGAGGGTAGTTCTCCAATCACCCTCCCGGAGGGACTAAGAGACTTAGGGGCATATTATCAAGACAGGCGATACAATTATCGCCGCTTTAGCGGCAGAAAACTGCTGCTAAAACGGTGATAATGGGCTTGATAATATGCTCTATGGAATTCCAATTGAAGCCCATGTTAGATGTGAAGGACATCTAACATGGGCTTCAATTGGAATTCCATAGAGCATATAATCAAGCCCACTATCTCCGTTTTAGCGGCAGTTTTCTGCCGCTAAAGCGGCGATAATTGTATCGCCTGTCTTGATAATATGCCCCTTAGTTTTAATTGGTGGGCACTCGTCCATGACTGGGGGTGTCTTAATAAATATTTGCAATTTGCTTTTGTGTAATTATAAGTAAATAACTTTGGTAAAATTAAGCTAACGTAGGCCAAATGCAAATCTGGTATTTATCACTAAATGATGTGTTTTAACCAAGGAAACATTTTGAGCAAAAACAAGTGCACAATAACACATAAACACCACAAACAACAGCTGCTAGCTCTATGCTGTTCCTTCTCATTCATGGTACATTTTAAACATGACATTGCCGTTGCCACTTTTACTGCAAATGACACATAATTTACATAAAGTTGTGCAATGGCTTAAGACAAAGAGTTTTACTGAACAAGCTTGAATCGAGAGTCCTAAAATGACTCAAATCATACAGGCACATTTAAAATGTTGCCATGACCTAGTGGATTTCTTTTTGGCAATCTCCCTCCTGCAGTGATACCGAAGCAAAGTTTCAATAGGGAGAGACACTGTTGGAAACGGACATTGTTCCCTTTTTAACATTACTGTTAACGTTTTTTTTTTGTACTCCAGAGCTGAGATATGCCTAATGGTGCAACCTACTTTTACTTTCACTTGACATCAGCACGCTGTGTGCTCTGCTTGTCACAAAGTGTGATTTGTTTTTATCTCAGCACTTAAAGAAAGCTTTTTCCCACATTCCAGATTTTTTTTGATTTTTTTTAAAATCCTACTGAGGCAAGCCCTAGAGAGATTTCAGCTCCCTGCATGGAGGATGAGATAATTACGTCCTCCGCACTGCAGATGTACTGCAGGAGATGTGAACGTTTTGTCCTCTGAAGTACGGGATTAAAACATGGCTATATTGATGTTTCACTAAATTTCTGTTATAATTTTGAAATTAGTTGTGTGTGTGTGGGGGGGGGAGTGCGCACATGTCTGAGTATGTGTGTTTGATGTGCGTATTTGTTTGTGGTGCTAAGTAGCTTTGTCATAGGTATGTATGTAAAAATAGATTAGGTAAGTCAATTAAGACCCATTACAATAGTAGTGAAATCAATCATATAAAATCACAAATATATTGGGCGTCAACTCGTCAATCCCCGATTCCCCGTAGTTCAACGGAAAAAGGAATGCTTGAAACGCTCGTGGCACACGCAGACAGCAAATCCAGGCATTAAGCGGGACGCTTTGCTGATTAAATCGCTCCTGGTGCCTAAAAATTACCACGAGGGTGAACCACGGAGGGAAGGTGACGGACCTCGTTGCTGGACGCCCCTCGCTGTCGCTGCTCTCTGGTTGCTGCCGTGAGGTGAACGGCCTCACGCACTACAAACCCCAGCATTACCTCGATCTTCGGCGCTTGCGGTGACGTCACCAGGCTGCGCCGGAACACTACATAGGCCGCCTGGTGACTCCGCAACGGCGGCCTATGGCGGGCCCATCCTTGCCCGTCACTGCCTGGACCTGACTGGACTGGACCACCTCCCTAAAACTGGCATACGTGCACCAGCAGGAGAGGTATATTGGTTTTTCGAGGCGGTTCTGGTTATAAGTGCAGTGTATAATGGTTATGAAAGTTGAGGCTTGTGACCTGTCGATATACCATTGATAGGCAGCTTGGGGTCTTGACATTCGGATCACTGCTTAAATGTTTCACCATATTGACAATACTTGTTGATTGCATTATTAGCGGGGCGTATACTGTATTGGTTGGCAGGCAAGGGGAAGCGTGTGGGAGTAGGGGGGTCTGTGTCTGGCACACTTGATCATTTTATCACTAGAGCAGTGTTTGTCCTAGAACATGAATTGGCAATTACAGAGCGGAGGTTATCCTCTGAGATATCACAAGCTAGGCGGTCATCGTTGGGATTACTTGCTTTAGCAAAATCCCCAAGAGATCTAACTTTGCAGGACGTGGGAGATGTTGTGCAGGAGCGGGATATGGGGGATAGTACCATCACATCATTCAGTCAAAATGGCCCAAATGACCTTCCGAGAGAGGTTGCCCCCTTAGTTACTAATGCTATAACTCACCCGAAACCTGCTTCGACACACCCACAGACAAGAGCAAACAAAAAGGGGGTTAAAAGTATTGTTGCAAAGAGGAAGAGAGAGGGGCCGACCCAGGGGGGGAGACAAGCTAAACACGCTAACACCACGACATATCCACCGTTAGAGCCTGGCGAGGTTCAGGTTGTTGACAACTCTACGGTGGATGAAACTACCAATAGGCCTCTGGACCAGTTACAATTTAGGGACCTGACTTCTCAGATTGAACAAGTAGTCCGCTCCCTATTATTGCCACTTCTAGAAAGAGTAAAGGTGGTTTCTGACAAAGTGGATCGTCTTGAGCAAACTATTTTAGACAATTTTTGCTCACTGAAAAATGTTATTAAATTAGCCAATAAGGATAGTACTATCCCCATCAAAGTGAACCCTTTTCTTCCTGTCCCGTCACTTTCTTCTCCCAGCACTGATACTCCTATTATAGCTAATTCTAGGGTCATTCCCCCTAGAACCATATCTCCAGATAATACCACCTCACGTGGTGATACTCAGGTCAGGACTGGCTCAAGGGATTCATTAGGAACTAAATCTGTTAGTAGGAGTACACACACAGGATTAAAGACAGATACCAGGGATAGAACAACTAAATCTAATATCCATATCAACTTACCCCCTGATTCTATTCCCTATGTCATTGTCCTGACTGGTGTCCCGGAATTGAAAATCGGTACAGAGGAATCCTACCATCAACTTAAAAATAAAGTCATTTTCTGGCTTAATCAAAAGAGACCAATCCCGAACTTTCTGGATGGGAAGATTCTCTTTGCCAGAAGAGTTAGTTGGGTGGGTCCCAGACCAAAAAACGTGCAAGGGGATTGCATTATCATTAATTTCAAGGATACTCGAGTGGTGCGTTTTATTTGCGATCACTCATTTAGTGGGGTTAGGTCGGATATAAGGGTTCATGACCTAAGGCATTTTTATAACATTCAACCAAACATCATTGGTAGCTCCGGTCAAATCCAAGAAGGTAAGGAATTCAACCCAAACCTTGCAACACTGCCCTGTGAGCATTGTGAGAATAGATTCTACCCGGACACTTTAGCCTGACCGGGTCAGGAGGGGTCATATCTTAGGATGTCTCCCCCACTAAACACTTTGTTAGGCAGAACTGAGGAAAAGGGAGCAGCAGCTATAGACCCGCATGACTCCATTCAAAAAAATACCTGCAAAATTTTAAGCTGGAATGTTGCTGGTATTAGACTGAAAAGTAAGGATGAGATATGGGCGGGTTATGTTGTGTCCCATGATATCAATGCACTACAAGAAACCTGGGACACAGCAAATAGCCTTTTTCTGGATGGTTATGCCCATTTCTATATTCCAGCTACACCTAGCTTGGTGGGGAGGTCAAAGGGGGGCCTCGCATTGTTGGTATCATTGAACATGAAAGGATCAGCTAAACAGGTGGATTGTGGCTCCCAACACTGTTTAGCTGTTGAATTAGTGGTGCCAAACTCCCCTTCCTTGTTATTGATTAATTTTTATAATTCAAAAGATTCTGTCAGTCCAATTCAGCATCTAGAATCTCTGGGGGAGGTTCTGGATAAATACAGAATGTCACATAACAGTTTTGAAGTCATCCTTATGGGTGATTTATATATCCATCCCTGCAGTCTAGGTTGTATTCTAAATGACGAGGATGGATCTCCCTATTCATCACCCACACATTTTGAACACACTAAACAAGGTGAGGCCTTGGAGAGCCTATTGGCCTCCGCAGACCTCTCTGAACCTGGTGGTTGTACGGAAGGTCAGAGAATGTGTAATTTTAAAGGTTCTGACCCAGGGTCTGTCATCGATTATATTTTCGTTTCCTCTTTGATTTTTTCCTTGATTTCAGATTACAGGGTGGAGGACTCCGCATTTAGTGACCACAATCCAGTGATAGCTGAGGTTGCCTTGGAAGGGTTTTGGGTCTCCAAAGACTCAAGAAAATTGGGCACCAGATCCCTTGTAGCTAAAGATCAAGGCAGGAGGCTAAAATGGGCCCAGGTGACTCCGATCATTTTTTTACAAGAAGTTCTGTCTAAGGTTGAAGCGGAGATGGGTACCTGCTTAGACCATGACAGTACTAACTCTAGTATAGTTGAAGCTTTTACTACTATTTGCCAACATGTAAACATGGCCCTCTTGGTCAATTCCAAGCCAGGATCTCACATAGGCAAAAAATGGTTTGACTCCAAATGTACTAAGGCCCATTCTGCCCTTCTGAAGGCAACAAAGGGTAAACCAAGAAATAGACATTTGATTGCTTCTCTGAGAAAACAGTATAATCTAGCAATGAAAGCCCGGAAAAAAGAGATTCAGGAAGAAGCATGGAATGATCTATTGTCATCAGATACTATGCGGGATAGTTCCAAATTCTGGGGAGTGATAAATCACTCCTTTTTTTCCAGTAGCGCGAACCAGGCTATGGACTGTTGTATTCCTGATGAGCAGTGGCTAGCCCATTTTGGTGAAATATATAGTTCAGTCTCGCCTGGGCATTTAGAGGGGCGGTTACCCTTGAATCAAGTTGGTCCAGTCGCGGCCTTTAAGGAGGAGGATGTAGAAAAAGCCATCCTAGAGACTTCTAAGAGTAAGGCGCCAGGTCCAGACGGCGTTCCCGCAGATCTATATAGGTCTGCACCTAAATTGTGGGCTAAAATTTTAACAAATGTCTTTAACGCCGCTAGATTTAAGCATATCCCCGACTCCTGGGCAAAATCCATAATCATCCCAATTTTTAAAAAAGGCCAGAGGGATGATCCGGCCTGTTATAGGCCTATCTCCCTAATTGACTCCTCCGTCAAAATCCTAGGTAGAGTTATTTTGGGTAGATTGAATACCTGGCTCGAGGGTAGCGGCATACTATCAGACGCCCAATATGGCTTTAGGGCTAATAGGAGCACGCAGGACCAATGCTTAAATCTTTACTTACTTATCTCCAAATACACGATTGCTAAGGAGGGGTCTCTGTATATGGCCTTCATGGACCTCTCTTCAGCTTTTGACCTGGTCAACAGGTCAAAACTGTGGAGTATTCTCTTGGACATAGGGGTTGATCCCTCTTTAGTCGGTTTTTTGGCAGATCTTCATTGTGGCTTACTATCCTCGGTGAGAGTTACACAGGGTGGAAGGTGCACCAGTTGTTTTAACTCAGAGAGGGGTGTAAGGCAGGGGTGCATACTGGCACCTCTCCTTTTCATATTATATATAAATGCCTTGGGCCCAGTCCTGGCCGATGCGGTGGTGGATGTTCCTCGTGTAGGAGACATTAAGATCCCAGTTCTCCTATACGCGGACGACGCCGTGCAACTGGCACGCTCTGGGGTGGCTCTTGACAGACTACTGGCCTCTTTCGGTGATTTTATGACATCATTAGACCTGAAAACTAACACCCAAAAATCACAGGTTATGGTCACCGGCCAGGCCGGTAGGAAAAGGAAATCTAAACTCTTTTCGTGTCTAGGTCACGAGGTCAAAAGGGTCCCAATTTTCACTTATTTGGGTGTTACCTTTGATGAGAAAGGTACATGGGGCCCGCAACATAAATTAAAAGGCAATTCTCTGGCTAGATCGGCTGCAGCTATACTTGGATTTGCTAAAAGGTTGGGAGCTCGCCCTCTGGACGCCATCCTGAAAGTTTATAAAGCAAAATCGTTGGCAATAGCCACCTATGGCTCTGCCATATGGGGCTATACTAATACCAACAATATCCAGAGGGCGGAAAATAAGTTCTTAAGATCCTTGCTGGTTGTCCCCCAGTCTACACCCACCTTTACAATACACTCAGAACTGGGCATGGGGTTTGTCGCGGATTTAATTAAAGTGGCCCCTGTGATATGCTGGCTAAAATCCTGGCTTAACCAGGAGATCCCTCTAACCCATCGGATACTCAGGGATTGTCTCGTCTTGGATAGAGCCCTGAGAATTCCATGGTTAGTATATGTGAAAAAGATGTTGGCAACAGCAGGTAGACCAGAGGTGTTTCACTCCCCGGATTGTATTAACAAAAAGGACATTATGGGGATTAAGACTGCATTACTAACACGTTTTATGGCTGATAGGGAGGATATAGAATTAAATAAACCGTTAGTGAGAAGGAACTACGGGCTAATAACGGTTCCCGGTATTGAACCTTACTTGACATTTGTAACTATGCCACTTCATAGGTCTCTTCTCACCAAGTTTCGCCTAAATCTGATACATTTTGTGTTAGGCTTTTATCCCACTTGGTTTACTCCTGATAGTGCTACCCCATGTGATTGTGACAATTTTTCTTGTCAAGACACATTACACTTTATTATGTTTTGTGAACATTATGCACAGATTAGGTCAAAATATCTGTTACCGATACTTAAAGAGGCTGGTTTTGTTCAGGTTCGGCCAGCGCTTCTGTTCTTACAACTGTTGCCTAATAATACTATTGCTTTCTATGTAGCAAATTTTTTAGTGGCAGCCGTTCGTATTAGCAAGAAGCGTTTTAGTGTACGGTCTAGCATGAATTTAACTGATGTGGTTGTGACAGAGGGTGGCGTTTAGGTGTGGAGTTTTCTATCCCTGTTAGAGTTTTTAAATGAAATTTTTATCTTTTTATCCTATTTATTATTTTTAAATTCAGAATTGAACCCATGAAATAAGTTCTCTTCAAATTTTAATCATGATAATGTTATTATATTTGTAATTGATGAATATGTACCCTGTATTTTATGTAATGTGACTATTTGTTTGTATTGTCTCTTTTTTTGATCTTTAATTGATCGAATAAAAGTTATTTGACTGACTGACACAAATATATCAAAATTAATATTAAGAGCTTCGTAGAAACATTTACCCAACTGTCAATTCAGTAAACGATTATAGTCTTCAAGGTTATTTTAAGGTCATCCATGTTCAGCTGGTCTCATTGGGTCTTGTTCTGTAGGCGAGAGAATGTTGTAATCAGAAATGTTATTGCGCAAACAGTGACCAAAATACAGGAGCATAGCGTCTTTAACTCTCTCAACACTCCCAACTCTCAATTGTTTTAAATGCTTGCTCCTTATAGTCGATAAAAGTGGGAAAAAACATAACACGTGCTCGATTTGTTCCATAAAAGCGTGGAACAGCGACATCTCCCATGGATATTTGGAGAACGTGCTCAAAATCCTTCAGTTGCTAGTTATGTAATATACACTAATGTAGATCTGAGAAATGCTTTTTTAACCTGTGAGTCCAGGTTGTAATCCAAACGACTTGCCTTGAGTTTTATGTGATTTCGGTATAGCTTGCTTTTTAAACTTGACTGCAGAATCCATGTTGGAAAGATAGAAAGCTGATCTTATATTTTCCTTAATTTAAAGGCGTAGTAACCATTGGTGTAGCAGGTGCAGTGGCACATGGAGCCAGAGCTCTGAGGGGGCCCATTGAACCCTGATAATTGATGTATTTTTCTTCCACAAATGCAGTCAAAGGGCCATTTTCTTTGCTTGTACATGAGTTCTGTAGTGTGGTGGTAGAAGCAACGCAGACCACGCACATGACTTTTAGGGTGGTGGGCTCAACTCTGACCACGCCCAGATCCCCAGGCTATTTATTCTCTTGTCTGGTGTGTATGACAGACACTACAACCTTACTCACTTTCACCGGGGTGTGCATGCTTTCCCCCCTTGCACAGCACACAACATGGTGTTGCCCATGTTCCCGCAACACCTTATCCTCCTTTACCATGAGATAAAACAAACAAATGCCAACATGCACCATAACATGTTATTCCTCCTCAAAACACAACAAAAACTCCAGCTACTTTCAACAGGTGGAAGTTCAGAGTTATTCACCAATACTGCAACTGCATCAGTCCCAGGTCAATCACACACAACGTCAGTGTATAGTAAAGGGATGCTCATACAGATAGATGCAGAAATGCCAGCAGCCCCATAATATGGAAATCGCTTCACTCTCTATTTGGGAATAGTTTTGGTCCGTGGGCGTAAGCATGCAGCTGGTGTAAGCCACTGGGCTCACTCTCCGCACCCTTGTAGTTGGTAGGGGTGGGCGGAAATTGCGTAATCGCGTTACGCAAATCTCCGCGAAACGGTAAAAAATCTCCGCGAACATGCAGAAATTCCGCGAACACGCGGAATTGCTTGTTCGCGATGCTTTTTTCCTGTTCACAGTTGCTGTTTGCGAGCTCGGGGAGAAATATTTCACGAACACGCATTTTGAGAACGCGAACAAGAAAAAATTACGCGAAGTCACGGAAAGCAGAATTTTGGGCAATTTCGCGTTCTCCGCAGAACGCAAAATTACTGAAATTCCGCAAATTCCGCGAGCGGAACGGAATTTGCCGCCCAGGCCTAGTAGTTGGGCCAGCACAGCTCCCAGTCCTGTTGGACTGGCAACCACCACTAGCTGAGAGTCTTTCTGTGGGTCAAAGTAGGCAAGAGTAGTGTTGGCTGACAGTGCAACCTTGGTTTGTCTGAATGTTTCTTCTTGCTTTGACCCCCACACCCAAGGACTGGACAGCTTGGTGAGCTCTCTAAGTTGACCAGTGATGTATCACAGGTTCTGCATAAAGCCCCCACAGTACATCACCATCCTCAGGATGCTCTTGAAATCAAAGATGGAGCGGGGGCATCCAGTATGTCCTTCACCTTGTCAGGATTGGGGCCAATGCCTTTATCCGAGAACCAAAACTTGCGATGGAATTTTAGGCCTCATTCTATGAGTCGTGAAAAGACCTCATGTATGTGGGTGAAGTGTTCGCCTAACATGGGAATGTGAACAAGAATATCGTCACTCACATTCAGCACATCCGACGGGCCATGCAGACCATTCTTGCCTATGTTTTGGAAAACTTTGGCTGCGCTGGAAATACCAAAGTTTAGTCGGGTGTACCTCCAAACGGCGGCATAAGCAGAGAATGTGGTGATGGGCCAGGAGTCTGGGTGCAGAGGGATTTGGTGGCATCCAGATTGAAGGTCCATTTTGGAGAACCATTTGAAGCCTGATAGCTCCCCGATAATGTAATCTATAGTTGGTGTAGGATCCCATTCTCGCTTGATTGCCAGGTTTGAGAATTCTTGTTCCCACAGATGTGGACTGTGATTGGTTGTTTGGCTTTCTTTGCCACCGCACTGCAGGAGACCCATGGTGTGGCACCCTCACATGTTCGATGATGCCTGCTCTCTCTAGTAGTTTTAGTTCTGTCTCCACCTTGGGGCGGAGGTGGAAGGCAATTCTGCAATGTAGAAGTGCCACTGGAGCAATCGATTTGTCAAAAAGAGGTGCAAGTCTTGCAGGAGGCAGTCTAGGTCATGGGCATGCACACTGAATGCGAACTGTATCAAGTTGAGGTCTTGGGCTGTTTGGCAGCTGAGGAGGAACCCTGATCCTTCCTGCGACCCATATACCTTCGCTCTCCTGTGAGTTAAGTCATGGAAGAGGTCAGTGTGGAACATGCCATGGAGCTCCAGTTGTGAGCGGTTGCTAAAGGCTTATATCGGCACATTGGTGTGGCGAAGCGATTGCAGGTTGGGCAGACTATGGTAGACATTTGCAGCCTTTATATTGATCGAGGTGCCGGTCTCTATGAGAGCTGAGACGGTGTGGTCTTATACTTCTACACGACACATGGGGGTTGTCTGGTGAGGGTGAGTGGGCTTGAAAGTGTCAATCATTCTTACTACATGGAAAACCGTTGAATCGTCATCATCCATGTCACTGTTGGACAGATCGTCTGGGTGTGGCTCTACTGTGCTGGCCCCTTTCCATGGAGTCTTGGGCCATCGTCCCTGAGATGGGCAGAATACTTTGGAGAAGTGGTTTGGTTTTCCACATGCACTACAGGTCTTGCCACTGGTAGGACAGGCACCAGCACTAGGACATCGGCCACCACACCAGCCACACGTGCAGGCTTGCAATACCTGTTTAGTAGGAGGCTTGGAAAACTGTGGCTTCAATGTCCGTGCCCATTTTTGGACGACATTGGTGGGCTCCTCTTTGATGGGGGTCGACACTTTGGGGTTCATGGTGGCTGCATAAGCCTTGGAAAGTTCCTTTAATCGACCCAGAGACAAGATATCCCTCATGAACATGTTGGGCTCTTGGATGACCCTTTATCAAAGTTTGGAAAAAGCACACCCTTGAATGTACTGGGACAGTACTTCATTGTCCGCAAATGGAAGAGTGCATTTACTGGCAATATCCCTCAGCTGACTACAGAAGACATCAGCCAATTCGTCAGGGCACTGCCGAGCCTGGCGCAGCTGGAACCTTACGTAGTAGGGATTTGCATATGGCTCAAAGTAAGCTTTTAATGGCATCCCTCTGGGTGGCTTAGTTCTGTGGTGGACTGACCTCAACAACTGTCTGAGATTTTATGGATGTCATCACCACCTTGATGCAGGAGAATGGGATGTCTGCAGTCTGCAGGCATCTCATGCCTCAAAGTGGTTTTCCAAATGCTCCACCCATGCCTTCCAACAGGCAGCCTGGAAGGGAAGAGCTCCCTTGACCATGAAGGGCTCCAAAGAGGGGATGGAGGCCATGGAACCGCTGGGGGGTTAACACAGTAGTGGTGTCACCCAGCCGGGGCAAGCACTTGAGTACAGAGGGACAGCAGAGCTAGCAGCTGGAGAGAGGAGCCCACGTGCCTGGGCAAGACAGGGAAGTGCACCTCATAGCGATGAGAACAGCAGGCTGGCTGGTGACTACAAGCAGTCTAAAGTCCAGGGCCCAGACAGATAAGAGCATGTGGAGTAGGGAAGGGAGATTTAGCTGAAGCACCACAGCAAGAGCAGGAGGGGCGGGGCCACTGACCCTTGTGGGGGCCCACTGGGCAGGGTAGAAGTTTGCCCAGACTGGAAGTGTGGTGACGGCCTGCTGTGTGCAGATGAAGTCAAGCTGGAAGAGGCAGGGTGGTTGCATCTGCAAGGAGAAGGAGGCGCTGTCCACCAGGCACAATTGAATCTGTACTTCTGCTGTGTAATGTGTTGTGTGCCGCGGCATGAGGCCGTTGGCTGCACAAGCCAGAGGAAGCTTGCCAGTTGTGGTTGGCAGCATTGTCCACCATGCATGTTGAGGAGCCAGTGCTGGCCGAGACAGCAAGGCATGCTGCTGATGGTGGGAGGTTGAAGCGGGAGCACACAGATGAGACACGGGCCCCCTTGTTGCCAGTGGAGTGTGGTGGCAGCCAGGCCCTAGAGCCAGAAGGCGGACCACACACACAAGTGCTAGGGTGGTGGTCTCAAACCTAGCCACACCTGGATCCCCTGGCTATTTATTCTCTTGTCTGGCACGTACGCCAGACACTAGCAGCGTACTCATGCACACAGGGATTTACATGCTTCCCTGCCTTGTGCAGCACTCAAAATGGTGTTGCCCACATTCCCGCAATACTACAGGCTCGTGGCTGCTACCCAATGTCTCAATTAAGGATGCCCTTGCCTGCTTACTCAGTATTTCAGGGCTGTGATTAATGGAAGTTTACCATTTTAGCACATTTTTCTACTCTTTGCTTGATGTGAGTTTAGATATTTTATAATTCACTTCAGGCTAATTGCAACAGTACAATGTCAGTGGCACTGTTTAATAATTGGATTAAGTTAAGGACGTGTAGGTGAAGAGACCTCAATTCTAATATTATCTTACACCCAGGAGTAGATGGTTTTAAGTTGAAAGCTTGTCATACAATTTTGAGAAAAAGCAATTCTAGAGTATCTATTATTACATTGCACTACATGGAGCAGCTCTGCATTTCTGAAGTGACAAAGGGTGCTGTTATATTTCTTGGCTGAACAACATGCTTCAACACTTTGCTAGTGAACATGCCCCCTAGAGTTTTTATGGAGCGTAATTGAAAGATGTAGAAGCGAACAATCTAATCCCCATGTTCTCATTTTTGACCAAAGAGTATTTCTGACTATCTTATCAAAAGAAGTTGAGTAGTCAATGAAACATAAAAAGAATGTGTGAATATTTTTTTCCATTGAATGTTTGGCCAAGGCAAATAATGTAAATAAATTGTCCAAAGTTGAGCAGTTCGATTTACAACCTGCCTGGTTAAATCAAAATATTTCCTTTCTGCCATGTAAAACAAGAGGTTGTGTTTTGCAAATTTCTTGTCATGCATATCTATTAGTGCGATAGGTCGTAGTTGTTTTTATGTTTGAATTGTATAAAAGAGTCTTTAAAAGAAGGTACAAACTGGCCATAATGATCATAGAATTGGAGAGTGAAGAGAGCATTTTCATCTGGTGCATGGAAATCTTAACAATTTTTTATTACTTCTTCAATTTGAGAAATTAAGGACCTCATTTATGGAATTTTGGCATATGACTGCATAGCAAGGCACCTTGCTGTGCTGCCCTACGCCAAAGTGAAAGGGCACAAATGCGCTGTATTTATGCAATATGGTGCATTCCTGTCCTTTCTCCCTGAGCAGATGTTGTTTCTGCAGCCTAGCGCCAACGTAGGCACACTGGCACCATGGTGCAAGTGTGCCTCAGTTGCATGTAGGGACACCTTCCTGCATAAAACATTCCTAAGAGGCATTTTCTTCTTTCGATCACAGAAAGAAGAAATAAAGAGGACAAATAAACATATTTCTCCTTGTGAAGGCTCACCTTGGGAGACAGATTGGTGCTTCCCCAGGTTTACATGATTTTGTAAATCTGAGGCACCATCAAAATCCATGGGTGTTGCATTGGAAAACCTACCGCAATGCCCATGGAAAGCCTCCCGGGCACAGAGTAAGGCAATGCAATGATTTGCTCTATGTTGCCTTACTGAAGAATTATAAGGCCTATCAAAGCCAACAGGATGCCTTTTTGTGGTTTCATAATTCGTATTGAGATCCCTGAATGTATCACTTTAGGTTTTGCAAAGGTGATGCAGCTTTCTCATAAATAGGCATCTAATTTATTTTGCTGATCCATTTCATAAGATAAACACAAGGAGATGATAGACGAAGCGCTGAAATGTTTCAGACAATCACCCCCAGTCACAGATCTGGGTTGAATCCATCATCGTTCTTTAGCTCACTTTGCCACCCCAGTTCAGACGCAGCTATATGCAAATCAGTCTTGACCCTGTGCCTCAAGGGAACAGTCCAGCCGGAACTGCCAAGCCATGTCTTCCCTGGACTGTGAACCAGCATCCCGGGACCGGTTTTGAGCAAACAACCCTCATCAGCCAGGCTAGCTTGAATCCAGTGGCAAAGTGAGCAAGTGAACCACGTCTGGGCATACCCTGCCAACTTACGGCAAACAAAGAAAACACAATGGGATGATGGACGGATCGCTGAAACTTTTCAGACACTCACCCCCAGTCACAGATCTGTGTTGAATCCATCATCGTTCTTTAGCTCACTTCGCCACCCCAATTCAAACACAGCTCTATGCAAATATGTCTTGACCCTGTGCCTCATGGGAACAGTCCAGCCCGAACTGCTAAGCCATGTCTTCTCTGGACCAGCAATAGGTATCCTGGGACCATCCTAAAAGTGTTTTTGAAGATCCTCCATTTAAGTTGGTGAGAAAGACTTTCAAAACTTATGTATGAAATATAGTTATTTGCATTGTATTTATGTTGCTACAGGCCATGTTGTACAATGGACCTGAATTTGCAAGTGTTGTTGAAATCAACTGCTGACTGCAATTCAGTCCATGTAGCTGCCCATCTCTTTATTCTTATATTAACCACATTTTTTAATTTCATATTAAATGCCCCTTCTTTCTTTAACAGCCAAATGTATTTCTGTGCAATTAACATGTTTTTCCTCTACAGTATTTTCTCATTAAGTATAAGGGAAGCAGCGGTATTTCTCTTTAGTACCACATTCGCTGTCAAAACTGCAGAGGAGGAAATGAAGACAAAGATGTTTCTTCATGACAATACATTTCTTGGGAAAAGTGGGGTTAGGTGTGATCAATACATTTTTTATGGGTTATTGTTCCCAAATCATAATTAAACGGGTGTCAATGTCAAAATTCCCAAAAACTATTATAGCTACTGTCAGGGTACCTGGGTCAACATGATAGGTAGAGTTATGTAAGAAAGATGACCGTCTCTGACCTAATTCTATCGTAAAATTCAGAAAATTTATAAAAATCACATGACGGAAGGAATAGTCAATTACTGTTTTATTTGCAATATATTGAGGTGGTTTATCGTATACTCACCAAATGCACCTGCAAACACATGGGAAGCCTGTATTCTGAGCTTATACCCCAGATCAAAGAAAAACAAAGTTACCTCCAGGTTCAAAGATTTAGGTTTGGCAGTGGCAAAACGACTCATAACTAAAAGATGGAAATACACTGATCCCCCAGTGGTGGATAGCTGGTTGGCGTCTCTCACAATATGGGCACAACCTGAGAGCACAGCATTACATAGAGAAGAAATAGCAGGATTGCACAGGTACCCAATTGCAGAAGACTGTGACATCATCCTTAAAGCACTAAATAGAGGAGAGGATGAGGACCAGGTCACACCCTCCCAAGTAGGAAATGATGGCGATGGGCTTATTGACATGTAGATACCTCATATATTCCATATAAGCAAACTCACAAGTTAAAATGACACCATGAGCCGAGTTAACCCATAAATTCCTTGTTTGACAGGACAGAGACAACATGACATGATCTAGTCTCTTATTGAAAGTAGTTATGATAACATCACTCTGATCTACATTGCAACCGGTTGTGTACAGACCAAGCATATTACAACCCAGATACAGTCTATCTTTGAAGGCAGTTAACATTTATTTTTTATCTTTCTCCCAGTTCTATTTTTTTCCCTTTCAGAACAGACAAGACAATTAAGCAAATATCTTTTATTTTAACAACATTACTGGAATTCTTAAACCGAATTCAGTTATATGTCAACATAATGGGTAAATGTAAGGCAATATCATTTGTAATTCGAAAAAGCAGCAAAACTCATGCATAGCGTAGATTATACTTGCTCAAAATATTGAAAAGTGAAGATAGGGAAATACTGTGTATTATATCTTCATTTCCTTAATCATTTATCACACATGTATATGCTTTCCTTGCTGATGTCTATTCATAGCTGTCCTTATGTACTCTTATTGAAAAATTGTATGTCTGCTAAATTTGAAAATACAATAAAAGAAATTGAAAAAAATAAATAAACAAATTGAGGGGGTTTATCGTTCTATAGTCTTCGATTAAATTGTTTAAATCTCTAGACCTACAGAAGTTATCTCTAATCAGTCGATCGTGAGCTACCAGTACTTTCCAGACACCTTCAGAGTAGCTCACATTCTTGAGTTTAGTTTTTAAATAAGCACAAGCTCATATTTTCCTTTTAAAGTGAAGGGAAGGCTGTGTATATTTTATATTATTATCATTAGGCTGCATAGAGTAGGAACTGATAATCATCAGTGCGCCGTCAGAGTTATGAAGCACATCCTGTGATTCTGGGAAATCACTTAATCTCCCCGTGCCTGAATGTGTCCCTGTGTAACGTAACCTGTGCTCATGTAAAGCGCTCGAGTTTGCGCTATATAAATCAGCATTAAAATAAAAAAAGAAATAATATAAACTAATGAACTGAGGTATTTAATTCTTAAATAAAATTCCCTTTCAACTCAGTATTGGAGCTGTGAATAAAATTGTTTCTCAATGCTTTTAAGTGGGAGAAAATTAAAATGAAAGGTTACCTTAATGATTAAGGTAATGCTTCATTTTATTTTACTTCCATTTTGAAGTGTTGCATTTGCAAACAGCATGCCTCTTGCTCCCAGTGGCCAGTATACTCTGTGCCATAAGTATAAATGGAAAACACAACCAAATTCCTAAATGACTGGAATTTAAAGTGCAGAATAATGTTCCATGGAATCAAACGTTTTGCAGAGCATTTTTCTGTACTTTAAATTTCTCCCATTTAAAAAAAAATGTATACAGGTAACAGTGCCTCATACGTTAAAATGCTTCCCCAGTCCTGCAACTACATATCACACTGGCGCCCAGCCACCCATACAAAAATACCTCATTCATATCCACACATGTTCATACATCCCCAAAGACCACACACATTAGGTGACACACATGGCAGCCCAGCTCCTCCTGAGCATGCTAGAGCTTGGACACAACTCTAGTTTTCTTGTATTTCCTGTTTGGGTGGTGCCTGGGTGTCAATAGGGTGGATGTCATTGCTGTATGGTACCACCAACCTGTTTTAATTGAGTGTATGCATTATTTCTCATGTTTTATTTGTTATTAATTTTCAGTTACCATTAGCAACATCCCACAGGGGAGCCTGTGGGTGCTGCAGGGGTTGCTGGGCCCTAGTTAAAAAGCCCCTTTTACTTTCTCTACTTACTTTAATCTTTCCTATTCCTGCGCCAAGGCTGGACACCCCCCTCCTTTAGATGGTACTTATTCTTGGCCAAAAGCAAGCCCATCTCGCCTGTCAGCACTGGGACCATGCTAAGCGCCAGTCAGGCTGCCAGTTTCCATCCCCAGACTAGTAGGAGGAGGACTTATACCATCCGAGAAATATGAAAAATGTATAAGGTGCTCAAAACCACTGGGAAGGTTGTCGGTGCCACCAAACCAGCAAGAGTTACATAGCCAATACGGGCTTGTAAGGTCTTGCATAGGGTATACAGAGCTGCAATACAGCCATATCTACGTTTTTTATTTACCATAAAGAATCCTATGTCCATAAACATAAGGATAGAAACAATGTATTAGATGCCGAGGGTCTAGGGCATGGATAGATTAAAATACCCCCAAGGCGCCTGGACTCTACGTATAGGGTCCGAGTATACACAGAAGCCGTGGATTTTAACCATATGAGCTTGAAGCTAGAAACACTGTAGCAGAACACCCTCTTACCTGTAGTCAGGTGGATGTGGTGAGAACTTCATCATAAATCGAATCGGAGCATCTCACGCATCACTCAGAACCTCCCAATTCCATCAAGCTGCAGAGGAAATAATGTGCATCGCAAGTCTTTAAATACCATGGAATCGTGGGAACCAAAAAAGAGTGAGGAGGTACAAGGTGCATTCTCCAAGCATAGACAGATCAGAAGGAAAGTGGAAAGCGAACACCATTTCGGAGCAGGGTATAAACAATATAGACACCTGATGAAAAAGTGAAAAAAATATATAAGAATTTCCAAGAGGTAAACCAGATTAGTCTATTTTACACCAAAAAAAAGAGAAAGAAACCAGAATGGCAAGTAAAGCATATCATACAAAACATAAATCACATAAACAAATTAAAAATACATCGAAAAGTCAAAAAGATTCATTGAAAAATACAGAAAGAATTCCTTAAGACAGGAAGAAAGAAAGAAATATAGAAAGAAAGTAAGAAGAAAAGTAAGAGGAAAGAAAGAAAGAAAGAAAGAAAGAAAGAAAGAAAGAAAGAAAGAAAGAAAGAAAGAAAGAAAGTAAGAAAGAAAGAAAGAAAGTGCCTTAACCCCTTCGCTGCCAGGCCTTTTCCCCTCCTGTGCCACGCCTTTTTTTGGCTATTTGGGGTAGTGCGCGCTGAGGCCTCTGTAACTTTTTGACCACATAAGGTATCCACGCCAAATTTGCATCCTTTTCTTCCAACATCATGGGGATTCTAAAGGTACTCAGGGTTTGTGGATTCTCCTAGAGGGGTCACAGAAATGAGCCAAAATACAGCAAAATTTGTTTTTTTCTTTGGAACAATTGGAAAAACGGGCTGCAAATGAAAGCATCTGGGTTTTTCTCTGCAAATGTTATCAAAAAAGGGTTTGTGGGGTTGAAATCACAATTTTCCCAGCTTTTTGGGGATACCAGACTTTTGTCAGAAACCCAACATTTTTTACACAGTTTTGGCATTTTTCTGGGACATAGCCTAATTTTGCTATTTTTTGTGCTTTTGACCTCCTTCCAGTTAATGGCAGAAATGGGTACAAAAGCAATAATGGATCCTGGAAAGCTATACATTTTCGAAAAGAAGACAAAATTCTGAATTCAGCAAGGGGTCATTTGTGTAGATCCATCAAGGTTTTTTTATAGAAACTAACAGTTAAATATAGGATAAATTGAAAATAAGCCTTTTGTGTCAACGTTTTCACCTGTAACTTCTTCTAATTATGACAGCTCTTTGAAAGCAATATACCATTACATCCGCTGGACATTACTGGTTGTGGGGATATATAGGACTTGTAGGTTCACCAAGAACCTGACGAACCCAGAGCCAAAAACTGAGCAGCAACTTGCAATGGTTTTTTATTATGTACCGGGTATATAGTAATTATTCTGTAAAAATGTGTACATGGAAAAATCGGTATGAAAGACACCTATGTATTTCTGAAATGGGAACAAAATATAGAGTTTAGAAACAGTAGATATTTGCACATTTCTGAAATTGGGAATACTCATACTAGCATGAGAATTATCAGTCATTTTTTAGAATGACTTCTTTTTTACACAATATCTTTCATTTGGAAGGCAGAAATGCATTGAAAGTCAATAGATAATAACAGTTCCTTTACAAATCTGAATTACCCTAAGTCTCCGGATAAAAATGGTACCTCACTTGTGTGGGTAGGCATAGTGCCCGCGACAGGAAACGGCGCAAAACGCAACGTGGTCAAAACTCAATATCGCAGTGAAAATTTACCCTTTTTTGGCAAAGTGCCTAGCTCTAGTTTTTGAACCCTAGCTCTGCGGACACCTAGGGAAACCTAGCAAACCTATACATTTTTGAAAACTAGACACCATGGGGAATCCAGGATGGGGTGACTTGACTGCCTCCCACCAGGGTCTGTTACCCAGAATCCCTTGCAAACCTAAAAAATTGTCAAAAAAAACACATTTTCCACACATTTCTGTGGTGGAAAGTTCCGGAATCTGCGTGGATCCACAAATTTCCACCCACCTTGCGTTCCCCAAAGTCTTATGAGAAAAACGGTACCTCACTTGTGTGGGTCGGCCTAGTGCCCACGACAGGAAACGGCACAAAACGCAACGTGGTCACAACTCAATATCGCAGTGAAAATGTACCCGTTTTTGGCAAAGTGCCTAGCTCTAGTTTTTGTACCCTAGCTCTACGGGCACCTTGGGAAACCTAGCAAACCTATACATTTTTGAAAACTAGACACCCAGTGGAATCCAGTATGGGGTGACTTGACGGCCTCCCACCAGGGTCTGTTACCCAGAATCCCTTGCAAACCTAATAAATTGACAAAAAAACATATTTTCCCCACATTTCTGTGGTGGAAAGTTCCGGAATCTGCGTGGATCCACAAATTTCCACCCACCCCGCGTTCCCCAGAGTCTTACGAGAAAAACAGTACCTCACTTGTGTGGGTCGGCCTAGTGCCCGCGACA
Organism: Triturus cristatus; assembly: GCF_964204655.1. Lineage (NCBI taxonomy): Eukaryota > Metazoa > Chordata > Amphibia > Caudata > Salamandridae > Triturus > Triturus cristatus. The sequence goes on from NC_140591.1 coordinate 1,352,556,227, forward strand.
GAAAACGGCGCAAAACACAACGTGGTCACACCTCAATTTCGCAGTGAAAAATGACCCTTTTTTGGCAAAATGTGTAGCTGTAGTTTTTGAACCCTAGCTCTGCGGGCACCTAGGGAAACCTAGCAAACCTATACATTTTTGAAAACTAGACACCTGTGTGCTTCCAGGGAGGCATGGCTTGTGTGGATCCCCCAACGTTTCCTTACCCAGAATCCACTGCAAACCTCAATTTTAGCTGAAAAAATCAAATTTTTTACACATTTTTGTGTGGGAAAGTTGAGGCATCACCGGGCTGACACAAATTTCCTACCACCCAGCGTTCCCCCGGGTCTCCCGATAAAAACTGAGCCTCACTCGTGTGGGAGGCCCAAGTACCCGCGACTGGCAAGGCCCCAAAACGTATTGAGGTGACATGAAAATTGCCTACCTCAAAACGACCTGGTTTTGCAAGGGGGGTCACCTGGGTTTTTGGCCCGGTGCTCGGCGGCAACCTAGGGGAACCTACCAAACCCACACATTTCTGAAAACTAGATATCGGGGGGATTCCAGGGAGGTATGGCTTGCATGTATCCCCCAACGTTTCCTTACCCAGAATGCCCTGCAAACCTCAAATTTAGCTGAAAAAGTGACCTATTTCACACATTTTTGTGTGGGAAAGTTGTGGTATCACCGGGCTGACACAAATTTCCTACCACCCAGCATTCCCCCGGGTCTCCCGATCAAAACGGTGCCTCACTCGTGTGGGAGGCCCAAGTACCCGCGACAGGCAAGGCCCCAAAACGTATTGAGGCGACATGAAAATTGCATACCTCAAAACGACCTGGTTTTGCAAGGGGGGTCACCTGGGTTTTTGGCCCGGTGCTCGGCGGCCACCTAGGGGAACGTACCAAACCCACACATTTCTGAAAACTAGACACCTAGGGGATTCCAGGGAGGTATGGCTTGCGTGGGTCCCCCAACGTTTCCTTACCCAGAATGCCCTGCAAACCTCAAATTTAGCTGAAAACATCACCTTTTTCACACATTTTTGTGTGGGAAAGTTGAGGCATCACCGGGCTGACACAAATTTCCTACCACCCAGCATTCCCCCGGGTCTCCCGATAAAAACGTGCCTCACTCGTGTGGGAGGCCCAAGTACCCGCGACAGGCAAGGCCCCAAAACGTATTGAGGCAACATGAAAATTGCCTACCTCAAAACGACCTGGTTTTGCAAGGGGGGATCACCTAGGTTTTTGGCCCGGTGCTCAGCGGCCACCTAGGGGAACCTACCAAGCCCACACATTTATGAAAACTAGACACCCGGGGGATTCCAGGGAGGTATGGCTTGCGTGGATCCCCCAACATTTCCTTACCCAGAATGCCCTGCAAACTTCAAATTTAGCTGAAAACATCACCTTTTTCACACATTTTTGTGTGGGAAAGTTGAGGCATCACCGGGCTGACGCAAATTTCCTACCACTCAGCGTTCCCCCGGGTCTCCTGATAAAAACGGTGCCTCACTCGTGTGGGAGGCCCAAGTACCCGCGACAGGCAAGGGCCCAAAACGTATTGAGGTGACATGAAAATTGGCTACCTCAAAACGACCTGGTTTTGCAAGGGCGTCACCAGGGTTTTTGGCCCGATGCTCAGCGGCCTCCTAGGGGAACCTACCAAACCCACACATTTCTGAAAACTAGACACCCTGTGGACTCCAGGGAGGTATGGCTTGCATGGATCCCCCAACATTTCCTTACCCAGAATGCCCTGCAAACTTCAAATTTAGCTGAAAACATCACCTTTTTCACACATTTTTGTGTGGGAAAGTTGAGGCATCACCGGGCTGACACAAATTTCCTACCACCCAGTGTTCCCCCGGGTCTCCCGATAAAAACGGTGGCTCACTCGTGTGGGAGGCCCAAGTACCCGCGACAGGCAAGGCCCCAAAACGTATTGAGGCGACATGAAAATTGCCTACCTCAAAAGGACCTGGCTTTGCAAAGGGGGTCACCTGGGTTTTTGGCCCGGTGCTCAGCGGCCACCTAGGGGAACCTACCAAACCCACACATTTCTGAAAACTAGACACCCGGGGGATTCCAGGGAGGTATGGCTTGCGTGGATCCCCCAACGTTTCCTTACCGAGAATGCCCTGCAAACCTCAAATTTAGCTGAAAACATCACCTTTTTCACATATTTTTGTGTGGGAAAGTTGAGGCATTACCGGGCTGACACAAATTTCCTACCACCCAGCATTCCCACGGGTCTCCCGATAAAAACGGTGCCTCACTCGTGTGGGAGGCCCAAGTACCAGAGACAGGCAAGGCCCCAAAACGTATTGAGGCGACATGAAAATTGCCTACCTCAAAACGACCTCTCCAGGCCAGGACCTGGCCAGGTGCTCGGCGGCCACCTAGGGGAACCTATCAAACCCACACATTTCTGAAAACTAGACACCCGGGGAATTCCAGGGAGGTATGATTTGCGTGGATCCCCCAACGTTTCCGTACCCAGAATGCCCTGCAAACCTCAAATTTAGCTGAAAAAATCACCTTTTTCCACATTTTTGTGTGGGACAGTTGAGGCATCACTGGGCTGACACAAATTTCCTACCACCCAGCGTTCCCCCGGGTCTCCCGATAAAAATGGTGCCTCACTAATGTGGGAGGCCCAAGTACCCGCGACAGGCAAGGTCCCAAAACGTATTGAGGCGACATGAAAATTGCCTACCTCAAAACGACCTGGTTTTGCAAGGGGGGTCACCTGGGTTTTTGGCCCGGTGCTCAGCGGCCACCTAGGGGAACCTACCAAGCCCACACATTTTGAAAACTAGACACCCGGGGGATTCCAGGGAGGTATGGCTTGCGTGGATCCCCCAACGTTTCCTTACCCAGAATGCCCTGCAAACCTCAAATTTAGCTGAAAAAAATCACCTTTTTCACACATTTTTGTGTGGGAAAGTTGAGGCATCACCGGGCTGACACAAATTTCCTACCACCCAGCATTCCCCCGGGTCTCCCGATAAAAACGGTGCCTCACTCGTGTGGGAGGCCCAAGTACCCGCGACAGGCAAGGCCCCAAAACGTATTGAGGCGACATGAAAATTGCCTACCTCAAAACGACCTGGTTTTGCAAGGGGGGTCACCTGGGTTTTTGGCCCGGTGCTCAGCGGCCACCTAGGGGAACCTACCAAACCCACACATTTCTGAAAACTAGACACCCGGGGAATTCCAGGGAGGTATGGCTTGCGTGGATCCCCCAACGTTTCCTTACCGAGAATGGCCTGCAAACCTCAAATTTAGCTGAAAACATCACCTTTTTCACATATTTTTGTGTGGGAAAGTTGAGGCATCACCGGGCTGACACAAATTTTCTACCACCCAGCATTTCCACGGGTCTCCCGATAAAAACGGTGCCTCACTCGTGTGGGAGGCCCAAGTACCCGAGACAGGCAAGGCCCCAAAACGTAATGAGGCGACATGAAAATTGCCTACCTCAAAACGACCTGGTTTTGCAAGGGGGTCACCTGGGTTTTTGGCCAGGTGCTCGGCGGCCACCTAGGGGAACCTATCAAACCCACACATTTCTGAAAACTAGACACCCGGGGAATTCCAGGGAGGTATGACTTGTGTGGATCCCCCAACATTTCCTTACCCAGAATGCCCTGCAAACCTCAAATTTAGCTGAAAAAATCACCTTTTTCCACATTTTTGTGTGGGACAGTTGAGGCATCACCGGGCTGACACAAATTTCCTACCACCCGGCGTTCCCCCGGGACTCCCAATAAAAATGGTGCCTCACTCGTGTGGGAGGCCCAAGTACCCGCGACAGGCAAGGCCCCAAAACGTATTGAGGCGACATGAAAATTGCCTACCTCAAAACGACCTGGTTTTGCAAGGAGGGTCACCTGGGTTTTTGGCCCGGTGCTCGGCGGCCACCTAGGGGAACCTACCAAACCCACACATTTCTGAAACTTAGACACCTGGGGGATTCCAGGGAGGTATGGCTTGCGTGAATCCCCCAACGTTTCCTTACCCAGAATGCCCTGCAAACCTCAAATTTAGCTGAAAACATCGCCTTTTTCACGCATTTTTGTGTGGGAAAGTTGAGGCATCACCGGGCTGACACAAATTTCCTACCACCCAGCGTTCCCCCGGGTCTCCCGATAAAACCGGTGCCTCACTCATGTGGGAGGCCCAAGTACCCGTGACAGGCAAGGCCCCAAAACGTATTGAGGCGACATGAAAATTGCCTACCTCAAAACGACCTGGTTTTGCAAGGGGGGTCACCTGGGTTTTTGGCCCGGTGCTCGGCGGCCACCTAGGGGAACCTACCAAACCCACACATTTCTGAAAACTAGTCACCCGGGGGATTCCAGGGAGGTATGGCTTGCGTGGATCCCCCAACGTTTCCTTACCCAGAATGCCCTGCAAACCTCAAATTTAGCTGAAAAAATCACCTTTTTCCACATTTTTGTGTGGGAAAGTTGATGCATCACCGGGCTGACACAAATTTCCTACCACCCAGCGTTCCCCCGGGTCTCCCGATAAAAACGGTGCATAACCTGTGTGGGAGGCCCAAGTACCCGCGACAGGCAAGGCCCCAAAACGTATTGAGGCAACATGAAAATTGCATACCTCAAAACGACCTGGTTTTGCAAGGGGGTCACCTGGGTTTTTGGCCCCGTGCTCGGCGGCCACCTAGGGGAACCTACCAAACCCACACATTTCTGAAAACTAGACACCCGGAGGATTCCAGGGAGGTATGGCTTGCATGGATCCCCCAAACTTTCCTTACCCAGAATGCCCTGCAAACCTCAAATTTAGCTGAAAAAATCACCTTTTTCACACATTTTTGTGTGGGAAAGTTGTGGCATCAGCGGGCTGACACAAATTTCTTACCACCCAGCATTCCCCCGGGTCTCCCGATAAAAACGGTGCCTCACTCGTGTGGGAGGCCCAAGTACCCGCGACAGGCAAGGGCCCAAAACGTAGTGAGGCGCACTACGTTTAGGACCCTTACCTGTTGAGGCGCACTACGTTTTGGGGCCTTGCCTGTCGCGGGTACTTGGGCCTCCCACACAAGCGAGGTACCGTTTTTATCGGGAGAGCAGGGGGAACGCTGGGTGGTAGGAAATTTGTGTCAGCCCGGTGATGCCTCAACTTTCCCACACTGAAATTTGTGAAAAAGGTGATTTTTTCAGCTAACTTTGAGGTTTGCAGGGCATTCTGGGTAAGGAAACGTTGGGGGATCCACGCAAGCCATACCTCCCTGGAATCACCCGGGTATCTAGTTTTCAGAAATGTGTGGGTTTGGTAGGTTCCCCTAGGTGGCCGCTGAGTACTGGGCCAAAAACCCAGGTGACCCCCCTTGCAAAACCAGGTCATTTTGTGGTAGGAAATTTTCATGTCGCCTCAATAAGTTTTGGGCCCTTGCCTGTCGCGGGTACTTGGGCCTCCCACACGAGTGAGGCACCGTTTTTATCGGGAGACCCGGGGGAACGCTGGGTGGTAGGAAATTTGTGTCAGCCCGGTGATGCCTCAACTTTCCCACACAAAAATGTGTGAAAAAGGTGATTGTTTCAGCTAAATTTGAGGTTTGCAGGGCATTCTGGGTAAGGAAACGTTGGGGGATCCACGCAAGCCATACCTCCCTGGAATCCCCCAGGTGTCTAGTTTTCAGAAATGTTTGGGTTTCATAGGTTCCCCTAGGTGGCCGCTGAGCACCGGGCCAAAAACCCAGGTGACCCCCATGCAAAACCAGGTCGTTTTGAGGTAGGCAATTTTTATGTCGCCTCAATACATTTTGGGGCCTTGCCTGTCGCGGGTACTTGGGCCTTCCACACGAGTGAGGCACCGTTTTTATCGGGAGACCCGGGGGAACGCTGGGTGGTAGGAAAATGTGTCAGCCCGGTGATGCCTCAACTTTCCCACACAAAAATGTGTGAAAAAGGTGATGTTTTCAGCTAAATTTTAGGTTTGCAGGGCATTCTGGGAAAGGAAACATTAGGGGATTCACTCAAGCTATACCTCCCTGGAATCCCCCGGGTGTCTAGTTTTCAGAAATGTGTGGGTTGGTAGGTTCCCCTAGGTGGCCGCCGAGCACAGGGCCAAAAACCCAGGTGACCCCCCTTGCAAAACCAGGTCGTTTTGAGGTAGGCAATTTTCATGTAGCCTCAATACGTTTTGGGGCCTTGCCTGTCGCGGGTACTTGGGCCTCCCACACGAGTGAGGCACCGTTTTTATCGGGAGACCCGGGGCAACGCTGGGTGGTAGGAAATTTGTGTCAGGCCGGTGATGCCTCAACTTTCCCACACAAAAATGTGTGAAAAAGGTGATGTTTTCAGGTAAATTTGAGGTTTGCAGGGTATTCTGGGTAAGGAAACGTTGGGGGACCCATGCAAACCATACCTCCCTGGAATCCCCCGGGTGTCTAGTTTTCATAAATGTGTGGGATTGGTAGGTTCCCCTAGGTGGCCGCTGAGCACCGGGCCAAAAACCCAGGTGACCCCCCTTGCAAAACCAGGTTGTTTTGAGGTAGGCAATTTTCATGTCGCCTCAATACGTTTTGGGGCCTTGCCTGTCGCGGGTACTTGGGCCTCCCACACGAGTGAGGCACCGTTTTTATCGGGAGACCCAGGGCAATGCTGGGTGGTAGGAAATTTGTGTCAGCCCGGTGATGCCTCAACTCTCCCACACAAAAATGTGTGAAAAAGGTGATGTTTTCAGCTAAATTTGAGGTTTGCAGGGCATTCTGGGTAAGGAAACGTTGGGGGATCCACGCAAGCCACACCTCCCTGGAATCCCCCGGGTGTCTAGTTTTCAGAAATGTGTGGGATTGGTAGGTTCCCCTAGGTGGCCGCTGAGCACCGGGCCAAAAACCCAGGTGACCCCCCTTGCAAAACCAGGTCGTTTTGAGGTAGGCAATTTTCATGTCGCCTCAATACGTTTTGGGCCCCTGCCTGTCGCGGGTACTTGGGCCTCCCACACGAGTGAGGCACCGTTTTTATCGGGAGACCCGGGGGAATGATGGGTGGTAGGAAATTTGTGTCAGCCCAGTGATGTCTTAACTTTCCCACACGAAAATGTGTGAAAAAGGTGATGTTTTCAGCTAAATTTGAGGTTTGCAGGGCATTCTGGGTAAGGAAACGTTGGGGGATCCACGCAGGCCACATCTCCCTGGAATCCCCCGGGTGTCTAGTTTTCAGAAATGTGTGGGATTGGTAGGTTCCCCTAGGTGGCCGCTGAGCACCGGGCCAAAAACCCAGGTGACCCCCCCTTGCAAAACCAGGTCGTTTTGAGGTAGGCAATTTTCATGTCGCCTCAATACGTTTTGGGCCCCTGCCTGTCGCGGGTACTTGGGCCTCCCACACCAGTGAGGCACCGTTTTTATCGGGAGACCCGGGGGAATGATGGGTGGTAGGAAATTTGTGTCAGTCCAGTGATGTCTTAACTTTCGCACACAAAAATGTGTGAAAAAGGTGATTTTTTTCAGCTAAATTTGAGGTTTGCAGGGCATTCTGGATAAGGAAATGTTGGGGGATCCACGCAAGCCATACCTCCCTGGAATCCCTCGGGTGTCTAGTATTCAGAAATGTGTGGGTTTGGTAGGTTCCCTTAGGTGGCCGCTGAGCACCGGGCCAAATACCCAGGTGACCCCCCTTGCAAAACCAGGTCGTTTTGAGGTAGGCAATTTTCATGTCGCCTCAATACGTTTTGGGCCCCTGCCTGTCGCGGGTACTTGGGCCTCCCACACGAGTGAGGCACCGTTTTTATCGGGAGACCCGGGGGAACGCTGGGTGGTAGGAAATTTGTGTCAGCCCTGTGATCCCTCAACTTTCCCACACAAAAATGTGTGAAAAAGGTGATGTTTTCAGCTAAGTTTGAGGTTTGCAGGGCATTCTGGGTAAGGAAACGTAGGAGGATCCACGCAAACCATACCTCCCTGGAATTCCCCGGGTGTCTAGTTTTCAGAAATTTGTGAGTTTGGTAGGTTCCCCTAGGTGGCCGCTGAGCACCGGGCCAAAAACCCAGGTGACCCCCCTTGCAAAACCAGGTCGTTTTGAGCTAGGCAATTTTCATGTCGCCTCAATACGTTTTGGGCCCCTGCCTGTCGCGGGTACTTGGGCCTCCCACACGAGTGAGGCACCGTTTTTATCGGGAGACCCGGGGGAATGATGGGTGGTAGGAAATTTGTGTCAGCCCAGTGATGTCTTAACTTTCCCACACGAAAATGTGTGAAAAAGGTGATGTTTTCAGCTAAATTTGAGGTTTGCAGGGCATTCTGGGTAAGGAAACGTTGGGGGATCCACGTAAGCCACACCTCCCTGGAATCCCCCGGGTGTCTAGTTTTCAGAAATGTGTGGGATTGGTAGGTTCCCCTAGGTGGCCGCTGAGCATTGGGCCAAAAACCCAGGTGACCCCCCTTGCAAAACCAGGTCGTTTTGAGGTAGGCAATTTTCATGTCGCCTCAATACGTTTTGGGCCCCTGCCTGTCGCGGGTACTTGGGCCTCCCACACGAGTGAGGCACCGTTTTTATCGGGAGACCCGGGGGAATGATGGGTGGTAGGAAATTTGTGTCAGCCCAGTGATGTCTTAACTTTCCCACACGAAAATGTGTGAAAAAGGTGATGTTTTCAGCTAAATTTGAGGTTTGCAGGGCATTCTGGGTAAGGAAACGTTGGGGGATCCACGCAAGCCACACCTCCCTGGAATCCCCCGGGTGTCTAGTTTTCAGAAATGTGTGGGATTGGTAGGTTCCCCTAGGTGGCCGCTGAGCATTGGGCCAAAAACCCAGGTGACCCCCCTTGCAAAACCAGGTCGTTTTGAGGTAGGCAATTTTCATGTCGCCTCAATACATTTTGGGCCCCTGCCTGTCGCGGGTACTTGGGCCTCCCACACGAGTGAGGCACCGTTTTTATCGGGAGACCCGGGGGAATGATGGGTGGTAGGAAATTTGTGTCAGCCCAGTGATGTCTTAACTTTCCCCCACGAAAATGTGTGAAAAAGGTGATGTTTTCAGCTAAATTTGAGGTTTGCAGGGCATTCTGGGTAAGGAAACGTTGGGGGATCCACGCAAGCCACACCTCCCTGGAATCCCCCGGGTGTCTAGTTTTCAGAAATGTGTGGGATTGGTAGGTTCCCCTAGGTGGCCGCTGAGCACCGGGCCAAAAACCCAGGTGACCCCCCTAGCAAAACCAGGTCGTTTTGAGGTAGGCAATTTTCATGTCGCCTCAATACGTTTTGGGCCCCTGCCTGTCGCGGGTACTTGGGCCTCCCACACGAGTGAGGCACCGTTTTTATCGGGAGACCCGGGGGAATGATGGGTGGTAGGAAATTTGTGTCAGCCCAGTAATGTCTTAACTTTCCCACACGAAAATGTGTGAAAAAGGTGATTTTTTTCAGCTAAATTTGAGGTTTGCAGGGCATTCTGGATAAGGAAACGTTGGGGGATCCACGCAAGCCATACCTCCCTAGAATCCCTCGGGTGTCTAGTTTTCAGAAATGTGTGGGTTTGGTAGGTTCCCTTAGGTGGCCGCTGAGCACCGGGCCAAATACCCAGGTGACCCCCCTTGCAAAACCAGGTCGTTTTGAGGTAGGCAATTTTCATGTTGCCTCAATACGTTTTGGGGCCTTGCCTGTCGCGGGTACTTGGGCCTCCCACACGAGTGAGGCACCGTTTTTATCGGGAGACCCGGGGGAACGCTGGGTGGTAGGAAATTTGTGTCAGCCCTGTGATCCCTCAACTTTCCCACACAAAAATGTGTGAAAAAGGTGATGTTTTCAGCTAAGTTTGAGGTTTGCAGGGCATTCTGGGTAAGGAAACGTAGGAGGATCCACGCAAACCATACCTCCCTGGAATCCCCCGGGTGTCTAGTTTTCAGAAATTTGTGAGTTTGGTAGGTTCCCCTAGGTGGCCGCTGAGCACCGGGCCAAAAACCCAGGTGACCCCCCTTGCAAAACCAGGTCGTTTTGAGGTAGGCAATTTTCATGTCGCCTCAATACGTTTTGGGCCCTTGCCTGTCGCGGGTACTTGGGCCTCCCACACGAGTGAGGCACCGTTTTTATCCGGAGACCCGGGGGAATGCTGGGTTATAGGAAATTTGTGTCAGCCCGGTGATGCCTCAACTTTCCCACGCAAAAATGTGTGAAAAAGGTGATTTTTTCAGCTAAATTTGAGGTTTGCTGGGCATTTTGGGTAAGGAAACGTTGGGGGATCCACGCAATCCATACCTCCCTGGAATCCCGTGGGTGTCTAGTTTTCAGAAATGTGTGGGTTTGGTAGGTTCCCCTAGGTGGCCGCCGAGCACCGGGCCAAAAACCCAGGTGACCCCCCTTGCAAAACCAGGTCGTTTTGTGGTAGGCAATTTTCATGTCGCCTCAATACCTTTTGGGGCCTTGCCTGTCGCGGGTACTTGGGCTTCCCACACGAGTGAGGCACCGTTTTTATCGGGAGACCCGGGGGAACGCTGGGTGGTAGGAAATTTGTGTCAGCCCGGTGATGCCACAACTTTCCCATACAAAAATGTGTGAAAAAGGGGATTTTTTCAGCTAAATTAGAGGTTTGCAGGGAATTCTGGGTAAGGAAATGTTGGGGGATCCATGCAAACCATACCTCCCTGGAATACCCCGGGTGTCTAGTTTTCAGAAATGTGTGGGTTTGGTAGGTTTCCCTAGGTGGCCGCCAAGCCCGGGGCCAAAAACTCATAGGACCCCCTTTGCAAAACCAGGTTGTTTTGTGATAGGTAATTTTGATGTCTCCTCAATAGGTTTTGGGCCCTTGCCTGACGCGGGCACTATGCCTACCCACGCAAGTGAGGTACCATTTTTCTCTGAAGACTTTGGGGAACGCAGGGTGGGTGGAATTTTGTGGACCCACGCAGATTCCAGAAGTTTCCGACAAAGAAATGTGAGGAAAATGTGTTATTTTGAACACATTTTTTGGTTTGCAATGGATTCTGGGTAACAGAACCTGGTGAGAGCCAGTGAAGTCACCCCATCCAGGATTCCCCTCGGTGTCTAGTTTTAAAGAATGTACAGTTTTGCTGGGTTTTCCTACGTGCCAACTGCGCTAGGGCCCAAAATCCACAGGTATGCACATTGCTAAAAAAAAATTCGGAGCCCAGTGGGCTTTCTGCCGCCCTAGGGGGGGAATCGGGGAAGGGGGTTTCATCCTGATATGCCCCTAAAGGGGCAGAAAGACTGTGGCTATTTTTTGTGTGGGTGGGGGCATTGGTATGACCATTTTGGGCCGCCCCCACGCATAAAAAAAGCCTGCATACTCGCTGGCGCCTACTGGGCTTTCTGCCCCCCAGGGGGCAGATCAGGGGCCACTGCCACCCTCTGCCCTCCCGGGGGGGCATAAAGAATGGAATTTCTCTGGGGTGGGGTGGGGTATTGTCATGCCCCTACCCCTACACTAATAAAACAAACAAATCCATGGTTTCTAGTGGGCATTCTGCGCCCCCAGGGGGGGCCAGATTGGGGGCTACAGCTCCCATCTGCCTCCTGGGGGGCAGAAAGACTGACATTTTTGTGGGGGGGAGAGTGGGGGCATTGGCGTGCCCGTTTCGGGCAGCCCACACCCTAAAAACAATTGCGCAAAAAAAATCCCTGGTGTTTAGTGGGCTTTCTGCCCCCCTTGAAGGGGCAGATTAGGGGCCAATGCCCCATCTGCCCCCGGGGGGGCAGAAAGACTGTAATAATTGGGGGGTGGGGTGGGGGGTGGGTATGGGCCCGCCCGTTTTGGGCAGCCCCCACCCCTATTTATTTATTTTTAGCAATTCCCTGGTGTCTAGTGGGCTTTTTGCCCCCCCGGGGGGGCAGATTGGGGGCCGATGCCCCATCTGCCCCCCAGGGGGGGGGCAGAAAGGCTGTAATGGTGGCGGGTGGGTGGGGGCATTGGTGTGCCCATTGCAGGCAGCCCCCACCCTAAAAATAAAACAAAAAACGAATCCCTGGTGTTTAGAGGGCTTTCTGCCCCCCCCCCCGAAGGGGCAGATTAGGGGCCAATGCCCTATCTGCCCCCCGGGGGGGCAGAATGACTGTAGTAATTGGGAGGGGGTGGGGGCATGGGCCTGCCCGTTTTGGGCAGCCCCCACCCCTATGTTTTTTTTTATGCAACTTCCCTGGTGTCTAGCGGGCTTCTTACCCCCCCCCCAAAGGCCCTTGCCCAAGGGGCCGCTCCCCCCTTCCTGGTGTCTAGTGGGTGGATCCCTGCTTGGGGATCGCCCTCCTGTGGCGATCCCCAAGCAGGGACCATTTGATTCAAACCATTAGGACAAATAGCTGAGGAAAAAATCTAGAACACTTCTCTATATTTGTGACATAGGTTGGTGTTCCTGCCACTCAAAGTTCTAATTTGCTCCACTATGGTCCAGGAAAGGTCAACTCTAAATGATTTGGGCTATTACAATTTTCTACCAGTGGTGCTCCCTGTCTATTTTCCCGAATAGCGGACTTGTGTCTTGTTCTCATTTTACGGCTGGCTTCTCCTACATATCCAAGAGGTAATGGACATTTAATAAGATAGATATCATTCCATTCCCTGCACCTTGTCATGTCAGGTAGGTTGAATTTTCAACCTTGCTTTTGGAGGGTAATAGACAACTCTGCATTGTCACAAGCATGGCAGGTACTATGCCTGTGATTCCCTCTGATAGGTTGCTGTCCTGTAATGTATTTTTTGCAAAAATCATTTCCCCTGGTAGCCACAGCCCTCAGGTTACGGTTTTGTTTGTAAGCAATCAATAGTTTTGGAATCTTGGCTACAGATGGATCCATGTTAAGGCTATCTCATTGCGAGTTGAAGATCTGTCTAATTATACAGTCAACATTGGAATGGCCAACCACTCTGGCTAATTTATCATCCGTTTCTTTGTTTCCATGTTGGAGCATAGTTTCCCTGTTGTAATATTTGGCTTTTTTAAAGGACTCTTGAATCAATTGCATCTGGTATCCTCTGGCTATAAGGTTCTCCTTCAGCATGAAACAAGAAATCGTGCATAGAGGTGCTGTTGTGAGGAAGTCTGAGAATCTGGCTGAAGGGAATGCCCATTTTTTGGCAGTGTGGATGAAAGTTGTTACAGTGTAATAATGTGTTTTGTGTCATAGGTTTTGTAAATAGTGATACTTGAAGCTGCTGATTATCGTGTTGAATCCATGTATCCAAGTTGTTCTTTCTCGCCCTTCCAAATGAAAAAAATATTGTATATATATCTAGACCAAAGGTCTACATTTTCAATGAAGGGGCAATTTCTTTATATATACATTTCTCTTCAAATATTCCATATATAGTTTCACTACAATAGGGGCACAAGCTGCTCCCATAAACATGACATATGACAGAAATGTGCCATATCTTAATAGATATGGTGCATTTCTGCACTCTCCCTCATTTTGACTTGCTATGTTTCATTGTGTATAAAAATAAAAATTCTTCCCTTTAGATTTTTCATTTAATTTCCTTAGTTTTGTGAATCTGCATTTACTTATATATTGTTTGATGCCTTCAAACTATTGCGAATCTTCAATATTGTTCCTTGATGCTGTTCTGGTTTATTTATTTTTATTTTAAGAAATTCTGACTGTGCTAACTCATTACCCATAAATTATGTATTTTTTTTGAATTTGAAGAATTGCGTTCTTCATAAAATATTTGTAGCATCCTTGGTTAAGTTTGTAGATGATGCTCTTGAAGTTTGGACAGCTATTTTAGTAAGTTGTAATTGCATTTAGTAAGTAAAGTAATCTGCTATCAGTAGTGCCTATAGTTTTTCCAGTAAGGATTCCGATGTTTTTTGTTGATTATATTTTTGTTCCTTAGAACAGAATAATTCAGTTAAGATATTCACAAATTTAGCCATGCAGCCAGTACTGTGGTTTGTTTCATGATTACACTAGATTGGTTAATTAATTAAAGAGTCAGATTTCTTGTTTTTCTTTTTTTATTAAGCATTTCCACAAAATAGAGATATATTAGACATCGGTCATTACCATATAAATATCCAATAAATAATAGAGTGATTGTATAAAAGAGAAAAAGCAGTTAATACATACAAAAGAAGCAGCTAAGACCCACACAGTACTTTGGAGAAATCTAAAAAAGTCAAACGGTTCATTGCATCCTACCCCTATTGTTGCTATTGGCCCCCTCGGTTAGCTTCCTCCTAAACCACCCTTGCGTCTCTGCTCCAATCGGCAATATATGCCCAAACTTTCTGCCCCCGAATTCTGACCTGTCTACCCCTACAGGCATAGATAGCCCTCTCTTGATTAAAAATTCTGAGGAGCCTAGCAAGCCACATATGAAAAGTTGGAGGTTCAGAATTTTTTCATTTTGCTGCTAATAAAATCCTGTATACCGCTGTCCGCAGGAACAGACAATATTCCTGCTTGGTGCTAAGGCCCAAAGTGCTATCGTAGCCAAGGATCAGCAAAGTAGGAGATAATTCTAGTCTAAGATCTAATACTTCCTCCCAGTACCCTAGCTGCCCTGTTTTTAACAGATCTAATTTGTCACAGTTATACAGCATGTGAATCAGAGTGGCAGGCCCTGGCCCGCATCTGGGGCATTTATCGTCTATCCTTTTCCCCCATACATGCAGGTCACCTGGTGTAAAATAGAGATTAAAAATAGTTGTATACAATTGGGCTTTGAGATTCAAGGATCAAAGTATTTTAGCCGTTAAAGAGAGGCTCATATATATATCCACATCAACATTCCCCAGATTCCTTGCCCAATATGTCTCAGTTTTTCCAGGTCATCTGGAATCCTATCGAGAAGTAAACTATAAAAATTCCTAATTCTACTGGACTTTGAGGTTATAGTATCCAACATTGGTATCTTGTCGAGCTTAATCTTAGGGCTGCAAACGGTGAGGATGCTCCTAATCTGAACAAATTAAAAATATTGGTTGTCCGGTATACTAAAGACCCGCTGTAGCCTGGGAAATTGAAAATCTTGCTCTCCCCCACAGAAATCCCCAATTGTTCCCACCCCATACCTTTCCCACTTCTTCCCCATGGCATTGTTGATCTGGGGTTGAAACAGAGATGAACGCCAAAGGGGGGTATATCTACAGACTTTCGGGACAGCCATAAGCTTGGAGACCTGCTTCCAAACTTTCCATGCACTGTAGATTACTTTAAACCGTACCTTGTTATTGTAACTCGATTCGAGTTGCCTAAGTAACAGCCCAGGTGCTTCCTTCCCTAAGGACAATTCCTAAATAGTGGGTATTTTTGGGCCTTGCTCTGTTCCCGTATCATTATCCAGGACAAACAGGGTGGCCATTTGATAGAGAAGAGCCGCCCAGTAATAAAGGGTGATGTTGGGGATTGCAAGGCCACCCCTATCTTGTGGTAAGGCAAGAAACTTCATCGCCCTTCTTACCTTTCCATATGGCCACATAAACCTGTAAAAAATGGACTCCAATGCCCTCAGTATCCTATCTTCCACAGCCAGCGGGATTGCACGGAACAAATACGGGATATTTGGTAGCATGGTCATTTAAAAAAAGTTTTCCCTCTTTATGATGGACAGATGCAACCTGTTAACCCTCCTTAGATCATTCCCTATGGTTTTGATCATAGGCTCGAAATTACATTTAATAATGTCATCCACCTAAGCACTTATACTGACCCCAAGATAGACCACTGTATCTACTTTCCTTGGATAAATAAAATCTATATTGTCCGTGCATATTACAATAGTTTTCCCCTTATTCAGTGCATATCCGGAAAGAAGCCAGTAGCTCTCAGTGATTTTATTTATCTCAATAATTGCCTCAGCTGGGTTCGACGTTAGAACCGCAACATCGTCGGCATAAGCCAGTACTTTAGTCTCATAACTGCCCGTACTTATAGGCTTAATATTCTGATTCAGTAGTAGTTTAACCACTAACGGATTAATATAAAGAGCAAATAAAATCGGGGAGCAGGGGCATCCTTGCCTGGTCCCTCTTAATATGTTGATATTATTGGATTTCTTCCCCATAAGTTGCAGTCTGGCCCTTGGTTGGCAATACATTGCTTTAATAGCTTTAATAAATTGCGGCCCAAAGCAATTTACCTCTAGTATCCCCCATAAAAACTCCCAAGACACCCGGTAAAAAGCTTTCTCGGCATCGAGAAGGATCATAGCCATCAGGACCCCATCTCATTTATGATGTCAAATATAGAGATAACTCTACGGGTATGGTCAGTTGTTCCTTTACCCGGGATAAAACCATGTTGCCAAGGGGAGACCAGGCGTTCTATGATCCTCCCTAGCCGATTAGCCAGTATTTTAGAATATAATTTAGTATCTGAGTTGATCAAAGAGATCGGCCGGTATGAAGATGGATTCTCTACCGGTTTGCCTTTTTTAGGGAATATTACGATGTCTGTCTCCTTCCAAGACTCAGGGGGGGAGTGTTCCATTATACTGCACTCTCTTAAACAGATCCAGAAGAAAAGGTGTTATAACAGTGCCTAAGATCTTATAGACCTCGAGCGGAATTCTATCAGGGCCTGCAGCCTTCTCAGATGCCATTCCTAGCAGTGCTGAAGGAACTTCTTCTAGTTTATCACATTTGGTAACCTATCCAAGCCCCCTTCGAGTTCAGTACCATCAAATAAGCCCACTAAGCCCTGGGCAACTTCTAGTCGATCTTTATTAATATCCTGGTACAGGTTTTGTTAATAGTGTTGAAACCCTTTGACTATCTCTTCAGGATCGGTATATACTTGTCCGTCTATTTGTATGGAAGGTATTACGCTAAGGGATATCCTCTGCCTAGTGCGCAGAGCTAACCTTTTACCAACTTGTTCTCCATTTTCGTAAGTACTATTCCTATGGGATTGATATTTCTCTGCTGATCTCTGAGTTAGCTAGCTATTTAATTCTGCTTTTAAGGTAATTATCTGATGTTGAATTTGGCCACCCTCTTGTCCCTGCATTATTGTCAGAACATACTTCTCTTCAGCCCTGGCCAACTCCTGAGATTTTTGTTGGTTCTTGGTTTCCCGCTGCTTCTTAGCCCTGGCAACAAAGCTTATAGTTTCCCCCTAAGACTAGCCTTAAAAAAATCCCAGACCACCCCCCTGCTAGCACTGAAGCGGTTAATATTAAAATATTCCTGTGCCCAATCTTTAATAATTTTGATATATTCATTGTTGACTAGCAATTTCCTGTCAAACGTCCACTTACTCCGTGATCTCTTAAAGCATTGTTTATCTATTTCTAAGATCAAGGGATTGTGATCAGAATTTATTTTGGGAAGTTTCTTAATCCCAGCTCGTTCTAGTAGATCCCTTGTACCATAGAAGTAGTCAATCCTGACTAACTTTTTATGAGGGCAGGAGAAGTATGTATAACCAGGGTTAGTTGGGTTTTTAAGGTCCCAGATATCAACCAGACCATGGTTATTCTTAAGGGAATTTAGAGCCCTGTAAACTCTAGGTTTATGCCCGAAATAGCCCCCTTGTCTCTGCTTCCCATTTCCTACATCTAACGAGATATTTAGATCTCCACAGAAAATTAAGGGGTTTGGCCATGTAGCCAGTTCTGTTTCCAAAACTTCGAATATCTGGGGGTCATCCTGATTGGATCCATAGACCGAACATACTGTAATTCCTATTGCAAATTCGACTATGACCCACCTTCCCTGGGCATCCGCTGCTTTGCGTTTAGCTAAGCCTAATGAAGTGTTGGCCAAAATGGCCACCCCACGGATATTAGAAGTCTGAGTTGTGCAGGACAAGATATTATACCCTGCGACCCTCAATAGTTCTCTTTTCCCCCAGGGAATGTGTGTCTCCTGTAAGCAAACTACATCCATAGAGTTTAGCCGCATGAGTTCTACATATCTTGACCTCTTGGCCCTATCGTTCAATCCTGCTACGTTCCACGAGCATATAGTTATCCTCCCTGTTAGATCTGGGGGTCTCTATGCCAGGTCTAACACTCCCCATCTTAAATTGGCTTTGAATTCCAGAGATAGCCCCTTTAGTAATCTCTCACTTTCACACTCATCCAGCTTGCATCTCCTGTTTTGCCTTTCATTAATCTTTTTTGGCTGCTTTTTAATTTCGTTTTTATTTCTGGGAATGCTTTTTTATCCTGTTTTTTAGGGCGATATTTTTATCTCCGCATCTTTGGCTTTTAAAGCCAAAAAAGCGGAGATAAAGCCCTTGTTAATATGCCCCAATATTTGGTATGTGCTGCTCCTAGAGCCCCAATCTTCATAAACAGTTATTTCTCAACCATTTAATTAATTCAAAGTATTGTTTCAATCTACATGTGTCCTAGGAGAACAAACCCCCCCCACAAAAAAATAACAGTACACACATAATACTTTGACTCCTTCAACCCTTAAAATTCATTCACCCTAGTGAGTGGCCATGACCTGGAACATTAACAGCTGGTCCGAACCTAGCCAGACAGCCCATCCAGATATTCCTTAGCCTTTATTTCTGACAGAAATAATTTAGTTTGGCCCCCCAATCACCTTAAGCCGAGCTGGATTGTTTAAGAAAGCGTGCGCTTTCTTATCTTGAAAAGGATTGATAAGTTGACTCAGCCTCCACCGTCTTTCGACGGTGGAGTGGCAAAAGTCCGGGCAGACATAATAAAAAATGTCGCTCCTAAATCTTTTTGCATCTGGCTCTGCTCTCTCAAAAATAGCTTGGTGTAGCAAAAAGTTGCCAAAATACACCAGGATGGTGCGGGGGAGAGCCCCTGCCCTTGCTGGCTGCTTCTGAACAAAGGGGACACAATGAGCACGTTGCACCTCTAATGCCCAGTTCCAGTCGGTAAGTTCATGCAAGGAGTCTTGTAGCAGGTCCACCACATAAGAGCGAATATTTGACCTCCTCTACCCCTTCAGGAACCCCCAGCACACGAAGATTATTCATCCGCTGGTGGTTCTCAAATTCCTCCAGCTTCCACTTGATGTCCACTAGCTGTGCCTCCTGAGAGTCCACTATGTTTTGATTTGTGACCAGGTCAGCTTCTGTAGAGATGAACTTTGACTCAAGGTCAGTCAACTGCTACCCGAATGCACTGCACGTCTTGGTTAGCTTTCGCACAACTCCCTGCATCTTACGCATGGCAACCTGAGCCTTGAGTCCGTCCTGGCGCGTTTCCTCCCGATGCAGTAAGATAGTCTGAAAGATAGCCTCTAGCGTTGAATTGATCAACAGGCATAGGCAAAGGCATAGAGTTGGTAAGTTGATTTGTGGGGGTATTGTCCCAGGCCAGTTCCTTCCCCCCCTGTCTCTATTTCTTTTTCCTCAAAATAGTCTTTGATTTGGTCCCCTCTAGCTCTTCCTGGTCGCTATCACTAATGTCCATGGTGTATGACGAATCCTCTGACCATTCACCACCGTTGGACAGCGAAAAGAAAAAGTCACTAGGTTCTTTATCCAGATCAATTTGCCCCAAATAGATAGAATCTACCAGGGTGTGGGCTCTACTGACTTTTACTAGAGCTGAGGTATCAGTCTGAGCAGCAGGCAAGGAACACTCTAACCCCCGAGCAACAGTCATAGTCAGATGAAAGGAGGGGACCCCCTCAAACATACCTTCTGTGTTGGCAGTGTTAGCAGGACCCTCATTTGGCCGGCCAGACTCCACATTGAGTAAATTCTCTGCATCTGCCTCACCCCATTCTACTGGTACAGCCTGCTCCACATTCTAGGCCTCACAGGCAAGTGTGGCGCTAACAATCGGCTCAAGACAGAGCTTGTCCTGTATCCGCTCCTCATGACCCGGAGCTGTTTTCCCAGCCGGCCCTCTCAGCAGATCAACCACAGTGGGGCCGGCCGGGCGCCCCTTCTGAGCCGCCCGCCTCTTCCTCACGTCTCCAAGTCAGAATCGGCCCCTGCTCCTCGTCGGCCACGTTGTGGTATCTGTGCGCACGTCCCAGCTGACCCCGGTGGTGCCGACGTCTCCAAGCCCGCATCGCCCGACTCCGATATCCCCCGCAGCGCCTGTCTGGCTTCGCTGCCCAGCACTCTCCGCTGTGATGGACTGCACCGGCCTCAGAGAGCACCCGTCCAAGATGCTGCAATACAGCCAGTCCAATTACGGTTACCAGCACAAGAAGATAGTTTCTGACGGGCTTTGGGGAGCAAGGTAGGTCCACTTTACTAACTACTAGACTCATTACTAATTCATTCCAAATTCATTAAGAGCAACATTGATTCTTTCTGGATCAGCATGTGCACCATCGGTCTCAGACGACCACCATCTTGCCTCCCAAAGAGTCAGAAATTCTAGTTAAGGTGTCTCTTATGGTGCGCAATGCTGCTAAAATTTGACTAAAAGTCAAAGTTTAAACCTGAAGTCTAAGTTTAGACCTAAAGTCTAACATTACTACTAATAAAGTTAAACTTTTGGTGTAAGTTTAGACCAAAAGTCTAACTTAGACCAAAAGTCTAAATTCACTACTGCTAAAGTTAGACTTTTGGTCTAAGTTAGACTCATTAGATATCCTGAGACAACAGAGAAGACAAATGAGGAGGGGGGTCGGGTGGTCTACCACAATCATTTCAAAGCCTCCTTCAAAGTGATTTCTCACTAGGGGTGGGAATGTATTTACATTTAATTTTAATGAGGCCTCTTGTATTCACAGCATGTTGATTTGTCACCCCATCCAAGAACACAGTTTATTTCAGTCAATTGAACTTTCATGGAGTCTCTGTTTGAGTTCACTAATTATATCCTTTTAGTAGATTTCAATTGTCACCTTAAAAAGAAAATTCATCCTAATACATCATATTTGCTGGACTGTCTGCAAAACTGGCAGATACACCAACAATCCCAAGATTAGCTTCAATCGTGTGATTCCTCTGTCCTGGACTTATCAAAAGGCAGTGTGCTTTTCAAGTTTGGTCCCTATTATAGGTAAGGGACAACACATTTTTCCTAAAGTAAGTAAAAAACAGCTTTGGTGGAAAGTTGATGGAATAAAATTGGATAATCATTGAACCACCAGCTTCCCGATTTAAATGAAGACAGTGATCTAACCACCAGCAACTTTTCCAGCTGTCTGAAATCAGCTGCCACAAAACAAGGTCCTCTCAAATTATTTAAATGTTTTAGGAAGTCCTCATCTGCTTCATGGTTCACATCTGAGCTGTTCGATCTCAAGCTAAAATGTTGGGTCCCGGAAAGAAAATGGAGATCGGATTACAGTGACATGAAAACAATTCAATATTAAAATTTAAATGGTGAGTATAAAAAATTGATGATGAAAGAGAAGGGTACATTTTTTATCAATACACTTTGTGCGATGAAGGATTCCACTAAATAACTTTTTAGGACAGTCACTTCTCTAACAAACTGCAGAAACACTCAATCCTTTCCCCGACACAGGAGCTTTGCAATAGGTTAGCAGAATACTTTCAAGCCAAGGTGTCTGTGATCTATAAAGAAGTATCAGGTCCCTTCTCCACTTCCCAAGAGTCTATAGTTGCTGTTTCAGCAGACAAAGCTTTTTTGGATCATTTTACTTTCCTTTTCAGAGGAGAGGACATTTTAGAATTTACCAAATCTGGATCTCCATGGGATCCCTCTCCAACTGCAGTGCTGCATTCGTTATCCAGTATGGTGGTTTACTGTATTGCTGAATAGAGTGCTAACATCTGGCTACTTTCCTCTGGAATGGAAAAGAGCCGCAATCTATCAGCAATTAAAAGCACTTACTTTGGACCCTGCTGAGAAAGAAACTATAGAACCATTTCTAGATTTCGCTCACCAGCAAATATTCTAGATAAAGCACTAAACGTAATGCTTTTGTTGACTCTCAGAACATCTTGGACTTCTCCCAGCATGGATTTAGGTCTTCTCACTATACAGAATCTGGGATGCTGGTCGCCACTGAAGAAATTCAGAAACAGTTGGATCTGAGTGGGCGAGCTGCCCTGATTCTACTTGACAACTTGGCCACGTTTAATACAGTGAATCATTCACTGTTAATCAACTAGCTTGAGGGGATTGGAGTTACAGGCACAGCCTTAGACATCATAAGCTCTTTTTTTTACAGATAGGAAATACAGTGTGTCAATTGGACAATTTACCACAGATTCCTTCCCTGTGGTGTGCATCAAGGCTCTTCTCTTTTCAATATATATGTCATCCCCTTGGCAAATCTTTGCCGTTGTGTCATATGCCGATGACACACAAATTGTGGTTTCTCTCTCTTCTGAGGTTGATGACATGGCATCTAAATGTTTGTCTCTCTGACATTGTGAACTGGATGCAAGACAATTGCCTAAAACTAAACTGAGAAAAAACTGAAATTATGCTCTATGGCTCCAAGTACTCTTTGTGGAGCGAGTCTTGGCGGGCCTCTTTTTTAGGCGCTCCTCCAGTAACAGTCCAAAAAGCAAAAAAATTAGGAGTTTGGTTTGATCAACAGCTTAATTTCTCAGACCAAATAAACAAAGTAACATCATTTTGCTTTAATCTTTTAAGAACTGTGAGGAGATTTTTCCTTAATATTCCAGTGGCCATGCAGAGATTTGTTGTTGTTGCACTTGTGTTATCACATATTGATTACTATACTGCCCTGCACCTAGGCTTATGGAGCAAATATTTGTTAAAGCTTCAATCACTTCAGAATCCAGCAACTTGTCTTCTTTTGAAAATCCCAAAGTATGATTCAATTTCCAAAGGCATCCATGACTTACACTGCTTGACAGTGTCTAATAGAATAACATTTCTGGCCCTCTGAATAATGCACAAGGGTTTGCACAACAATGGTCCTAATTGTATGCAAAAATATTCACCAGGTATGTCCCCAAACGAAACTTAAGATCAAGAACTGCCAATTTTGCAGTTGTTCCTAAAATAAGAAGAGCCACATTGGTAGGTTGAAGCTGCTCGTATTTGGCCTGCAAGATTTGAAATTCCTTGAGATCCTCTGAGATGCTGAGATCTCACTTTGACTTACTCTCTTTTTAGAAAACTATTGAAAACCTGTTTTTTTTATCTCCATTTCATGGTCTGCTACCTTTCTAATTTGGGTATTTAGCTAGAATGTCGAGCGCTAAGACGTCTCAGCAATTACATGCTTTATAAAACCTTCTCACTATCACTCTCCCTACTTCTGGACCTTGGCTGTTCTAGTCCATGTGCAGTGTGACAAGCTAATTATCAGATGCAGATTTCTCCCAAACCCCTTTCCTTTCCCAGGGTCAATCACTCATAATTGCTCCTTTTTCGAGGTGGGGGGCCCGTTCCATCTGCTGGGGAGAAGAGTAACTAGTTTGACCTAGTACAGGGGAAAAAGGCCAGGAATCTGATTGTGAGCTGAGCCAGAGAAAAATGACAAGTTCTGGAGTGTATGTGTATGTAGTGTGTAGTGTGTTTAGAACTTTAAGTTAAAATTAGGCATGCATGTTTATCCCAGTTTAATTCCTTGCTGAGCTGTTAGGCCTAACTGGAGTAAAACTGTACTTGAGGGCATTCTTGCCTATTTATTTAATACAGTGATAGCACTACATATTTACCAGTAAGTACTACAAATCTATTCTGAGAATACCTTCTCATAACATGCCTACACCACATCTACACCAATGCTTGCAGAGTCCCTTCTGCAATGGGCTGTCTATGCACAGATGCAGGGCTGCTCACAATAGTAGTCTCACACACAGCCCTCACATGTGTGCACATGCCTGTTCACAAGTGTTCGGGTATTAACCGAATATGATAAATTGGGTTGTTGGTTGAGATGCACAAATATCTACACAAGCAACAGCTGCCATCCTTGTCAGAGTGAACCACAAAAAGTCAATAAATTACCCACTGCTTAATCCTCTGGTGGCTTGACAGGCTTAAGTTAGACACAATTTGTAATGTAAACAGTATTAACGTGAAAACACAAACTAAGACAAATCACACAGCAATTAAGAAACGTAGAGTAGATTATAACTATTTTTTCAAAACCAAAACAACAAAAATCTTATCAGTAGAAGCGAATGCATGCAATTTCAAACATTTATGGTAAATATAGCCTCTAAATGCACAAAGGGACACAACTGGTCATCTGGAAGTCACAAGTACAGGCTGACCATGATGTAACGTGGGCTGATACAGGGACAAGGTTAGTCCTGCTGAAAAAGTTACCTTCTAAAGTCCAGAACAAAGAGTTCCATTCATGGTAGAGGAGGCCATTAGGATCAGGGAGAGCATCCTGGGTGGTCGTTGCTGAAGCATGAAGAGCAGATCTGGAGCCATAGACTGTCTTCACTGTGGCGCAAAGATACTGTCGGGCATTGCAGACTGTCATTTCTGGTGATTCGTGTTGGTGGTTACTGTGGGATGGCGATGAAATAGCACAAAGTTCAGATTTTGTGTAGCTGGCCATCGCTACCAGTCACTGTAGCACGAAGAGTCAAGTTCAGCAGATCTTCATATTGGCACTAAGCACAGGCGGCAAGATCATGGCATGAACTGATCCGTCTTTGAACACAAAGAGCCCAAAACATTAGGATTTCTCCTTTTCTTCAAGGAGGAGATAATATGATGCCATACCATGGGGCCAGTACATGAAGGGCACCTCTTGGGGATCAGGAACTCACTCTAGCAGAGGCCAGTAGGACTCAGGCATTCCAGTTTGCAGGTTCAGTGCAGCAGGACTGGCAGTTGCAGGGAGACCTCTGGGAGCTTGTTGTGTCCATGTAGGTCAGAACAATAGATCAGCCAGCTGACCCTTGGAGTCACTTCAATATGGGATGAAGGGTGCAGGTCCAGTCTTCCTTCTCAGGCAGCAAAGCAGGTCCTCAAGCAACAGTGTAGTCCGCTGGTAGCATAGCAATCCTTCTTCTGTAGTGTCCACGTGTCGAGGAGTGTACTGAAGATTGGGACTGAGGGTCCCATTTTTATACCTGGTGCCCACTTTGAAGTGGAAAAAGCTTCTATAGTCTTACCCCTCCAGAAGTATCTGGATTTTACTGCCCCTCTGTCCTGGTCCCTATCTCTTTACAGGCACAATAGGCTTGTGTGAAGTCTTTTGTGTGTGAGCTGAGGCTCTGTCTCTTATGTGCAATATGACAGGTGACAGCTCCGCCCCCTCATTAAGTCAGGATGGCCTATCTTGCCAACACCGAGACAAATGATTTTGGTGCTGTCTGGGAGGAAGGCACAAAGGGAAATTGCCAACTATGCTAGTCATGTGACCCAGGAACAGGCTGCAGGCACAAAATGGTTATGGCAAGAAAATGCTAACTTTCTAAACATGCCTTTTTCAGAATAGTGACTTAAATTTAATATTAAAGGGGATTTTAAATTACACTTCTTCAGACATCAAACACAATATTCATATCTGTTCCCAACCAAATGTTATCACTTATTAAACGTAAATAAGGTAACCCAATGTTGTCCTATTTGAGAGGTAGGCTTTGCAATAGAGAAACACGTATGTGAGAGTTTTTCATTACCAAGACGTGAAAAACGTAAAAGTACATGTTCAATTGTTTAAACACATTGCATGCTACCCTGAGGGCTATTTAGGGCCTACTCTTAACATGAATTATATGCATTAAAAAGGAAGGTTGATATTAGGCTAAATGTTTATTTTGCCAGGTTTAAAACTGCACACACAGGATGCAATGGTAGGACTTAGACATGTTTTCAAGGGCTACTTAAGTGGATGGCAAAATAAGTGCTGCAGGCCCGCTAGTAGCATTTAATTTACGTATGGTATACAACTTTACTAAGGATGTTTCAGTACATTAATGCCAAATCGGTATAAGAAAATTGCACCATGTTTACAGGAGTAAATACAAGCACTTCAGCCCTGGTTAACAGCGGTAAAGTGTGCAAAGTCTTAAAGCAAACAAAACAAATTCAGCAATGCAGGAGGTGTAATGACAAAATGTTTGGGCCAAGGACCACGCCAAGGAAGTCAGGTCTAACACCATTCCAGTGATTCTTACCGTAGTTGCACAGCAGTGACCTTATCTTCAAAGGTTGACTCTAGTAGTAAACACAATTGGTCCAATTAATGTGAATTTACAATGAATATGTCTCAGGTATTGAGACTCACCCAGAGAAAATAGTACAAATACCAGATAGTCATAGGCGAAAAATCATGGTGAACTAAATAGGCAGAACCCATTTGATACAGTTCAGGCGCACAAACGTTTGGAGATTTCCATACTTACATGGGGGTAATCCCTATTTCAAATCCTGATTTGCCATATAGAAGTAAGAAAACAAAAGATATCATAAAGTGGAATACTTTATTTTTTAACAACGTATCTCAAACTGCTTTTCAAGTAAACATATTCTAGAATAGTTGCTCTTAATGTCTATATACCATTACAATTAATAAAGCTAGTATATGTCTCAGATCCATTTTATTAGCATTTAAATGGTGCATCTTAAACAAGATTCATGCATGAATTACAATCTCCTGCTATAACCATTGCGTTCTTGATTTTATTCCCACAGCACACTAGAGCACTTTGATGCTCTCCAGTGACTTAGTGGAGCAAAACATATTATTTTGAAATTATTTCCACTGGGTTGGTTTAATGTTGTGATGCCAAAGAAATACATTATGGCATGCTAATATGAAAGAAAATGTTTACTACTGACAAACATAGTGATTTGCATTGTATCTATTTCAAAGCCATCTAAACATGCACACTCTATTATTTTGCTATGCTATCATCTTTAGTTCCCAGAAATGCTACGGAATTGTCAGTGAAACTAAAATCATTTTCCTGCTCTGTAAATATATGCAGCAGAGTGTAAAGTGACACTCTGTGATTTTAGTGCATATATAATTTACATCTCAGTCTTTGAAAGTTGGCCTTTATTTGGGTCTGCATATTAGCATACATCGCTTGTTGACATATACTACATAATTCCAACAGCACATTAAACATACACTGTCCAAACGTGTAAACATGAATTATTACCAACAATATTTAATGCATGAGTTGGCTGACAAGCATTGCCATGTTTTAAGAATTGGACAGTGGGATGGACGTAACTATTGCGATCTGGCCATTTACCATGTATACATGACATTCATACATACATGAAAAGAAAGGTGGGCTTATTTCCTAGGGAGCTCCCAGATTTACCCAAGCAAACGCAAGTTGGCTGGCTTGTCAACAAACATGGGTGGCAATTTCAATGAAAAACATTATAAAACTGTCTGCAACACTTTTTTTCATAGACTTTCTCCAGATCTTTCTGTTCAATAGGTTCTTTGTCACTTTTGCTCTCAGTGCTCTGTTTCATTGTGTGGCAATGAGTGAACAGAGAACTAGACTAGCGTGTGTCTGGTCACTCAGTCACAAATGTCCAATGGCATTTCCAATAACGTGAATATTGCTCCACCAAACTTTGGATCAGGCCCAAAGTGTCCATGTGTGACTAGTGGCCTGATTTAGAGAGTGGTATATGGGTTCCTTCGCCATAATCATGGTGGATAACCATCTTTCTTTTTACCAGTGGCATAGGGTATAATGCACATGTAATATGGCGCTTGTGGCGAATGTAACCCGTCCACAAGCTAAATCAGGCCCAATGACACCATGCAATGTTGTCAATATAAGCAGGCAGGCCATTTACATCATTCGTTGATGATATATGAAAGTTACAAAATGTTATCCTTACATATTGCAGAGAATCAGTCGGTTTTCCTTTTCTTGATGCAAGTTGGCTCATCTACGATGACGACTCAAAGTAAAATCTGAAATTGAAAAGTATCAAGTTTGTTATGGAATGAAACGGAGATTTAAGTAAGATGAATGCAGATTTTTAGGTCAGAGAGGGAACTGAAAACAAACAGCGACCCTTACTTTGTTTAGTGAAGTGTGGCACCGTCAGAAAAATACATTGAAATGATTTAACTGTTCTAGAGAGTACCTATTAATCATTTCTCTCAGAACTTAAATAGATGCTAAAAAAAACTCGAGCTGTGAACAAAACAACTATTTAGAGGTTTGCTCATAGAGAGGGAAGGTAGACAGTAGGGACCCGAATTTACAATAGTAAATATTCTGTTTAGAAACATAGAAAAGTACTTTCCGTCAATGGCGGCCGTTAGCTGAGGTAAGCGGTGGGGTGAGGGAAAAAAATAAAAAAATAAAACTTTCTTGAAGGCCCGACATCCACTTCCTCTTCAGCTCCAACGCAACGATTTTCACACAGGCTCCCAGAGTGCCCTGCGCCAATCAAGATGATACTCTCATGCTGGTATTCACCAGCATGAGAGAAGCGTAAGGCTTTGGCAGAGCGGACAGGATCCACGCCCCAGCAGGGACTGGGAGCCTGTGCTCCTGAGCCCTGCCGATATCGCCAAGCAACAGCTTGGAGATATTAAATTGCCCAAATCGGTTCGCCTACATGTACATTGGCAGTGCCTGAGCTCACCACTCTTCCTGCTGCCAGAAGCCCCATCCTCATGACTTGGCAGCGGCTCGGTAGTATAATAAAATGATAATAAAGCAGGTTTATTAACGGCTTTATCATCATTTTATTTTACGTGTGACTGCTGGTTCCAACAGTGGAGCGACGTTCCTACACCATAATGGAGGAGCCGCCCCTGCTTTTAGTACTGTACTTCCTTCTCAAGAATATGGTGTTCATAAGGAATAAAGCAAACACAAGGAGGTGATGAATGGTTTAGTCAAGGATCTGCGTTGAATCCATTATTGTTTTTTTAGCTCACTTCGCCAACCTAGTTAAGACCCAGATCCTGTTCATCATGGCAACGGTCCAGCCCGAACTTCCAGGCCAGGTCTTCTCTGGACCGGAAAGAAGCATCCTGGGACTGGTTTCGGGGTAACACCCCTCATCAGACAGGCTAGCTTGAATCCAGGGGCAAAGTAAGCAAGGGATCCACATCTGGGCTTACCCTGCCAACTTAAGGGGAACAAAGCAAACACAAGGAGCTGATGGACGGATCACTGAAACTTTTCAGACACTCACCCAAAGTCATAGATCTGGGTTGAATCCATCATCATTTTTTAGCTCAGTTGGCCACCCCAGTTCGGAACTTCAGACCCAGCCATATGCAAATCAGTCTTGACCCTGTTCCTTATGGGAACAGTACACCCCAAACTGCCAAGCCAGGTCTTTCCTGGACCAGAATCAAGTATTTGTGGACTGGTTTCAGGGTAACACCCATAATCAGCCAGGCTAGCTTGAATCCAGTGGCAAAGTGAGCAATGGACCCATTGGACTGAATCCATCATCGTTTTTTTTTATCTCACTCCGCCACCCCAGTTTGCAATTTTGCCACTGAATTCAAGCTAGCCTTGCTGATGACCGGCCCTAAGTTAGCAGGGTGTACCCAGATGTGGGTCCCTTGCTCACTTTGCCACTGGATTCAAGGTAGCCTGGCTGATGAGGTGCCCTAAATTCCTAAAGAATATGCATAGGCTTATTTTGCTTGTCGACATGTCTGGTATAATTCACTGTCACCTAATTGAAATTTATGCAATGCATGTATGATGTAGCTCTGCTTTTGGTATTCACACAGTGTGAATTCCTAACTGTTCTCACACAACACACACACACTTTTCATGATCAACACTGATGTCACCAACCCCACATTATGTAGACAATAAATATGTCTGCAAGTCCACTTGTTACATTTTATACTCTTTCCTCCCAAGTGTTCCAGGTGCATGTGTGTTACACCTGTCAGCCTTAAGGTGGTCTTCCTAAATCTTGTTTTTCTTAATTCCCTCGGTTTTTGTGCATAAATTAGTTTTTGTTGGCCTTAGGACTCTTTGTACTGTACCACTGCTAAACAGTGGTACAGTGCTTGTGCTCCCCTTCTTAAACAGTTTTCATTGGCTTACACCTGATTAGCATATTTGATTACCTTATATATCCCTTGTAGGGTGGTATACCATACTCACTGAGCTTGTAAACGAAATGCTGCCAGTGGGCCCAGGTCTGTCAATGCAGCATGGTTGCAGTTTTAAACTGCCTATTCGTACTTAACAACATAACCTTGCCAAGCCTATTTTTGCATATAGGTCACCTCTAAAGCATGTCATAGGCAACCCATAGGGCAGGGCGCATTGTGATTAAAAGGTTGGACATGTACTTTTAGGTGTTCCATGTCCTCCTAAACATGTTTTTCACTGCTGTGATGCCTACCTTTCCAATTGGATATACTTGAGTTACCTTATTACATTTAAATCACACTAAATTTTGGTTGGTAGTAGGTATCCAGTTCATGATTGGTATCTATGAAATTGTAATAAAAAATTAATGGTAAAGTCAGATTTTTAAGTACAATTTTGAAAATGCCACTTTTAGAAAGCTAAATTCAAATCAAGAAGAGCTCAGCCCAAATTTCCATCTGAACGTGGGTATCAAGTGTATAACTTGGAGCAGGCATTCACATGGAACTCTTTTTGAAAAGGAAAATATGATAGTGCAGGGAATCCTGGCCAGATTTAATCTCATGAACAACAGTAATAATATTTTTCACAGAAAGGGATTTCTGTTCAGGTTTGACCTTAAAGAAACACTAGCCAGTTTTCAAGATAAATATATATTTGATTCATCCAAATCAACATGCACGAGTTCATAGATCAATAGATCATGAGTCACAAATTCAACAGTCAGGTGATTGGTGAAAAGATATTAGACACAAACCCCAAGAGTTAGGAACCAAAACCATCAAAGAAAGAAGGAAGGGTATTGATTTTTTAAGACAGCCAAATTAAAACTCCATATATTGCAAACACAGCAATTCATTTCCAGTGTTGATTCACACAAGCAGAGGTCTGTTTTTTTTGTTGTCTATGGCGTTTCAACCCTGTCTCAGATATTAGGGTCTCATCAGGACAACGTGAACCTGGTGAACTGAGGAAACATATGTGCATTAGTAATCTGCACTCAGAAAATTTGAGAGGAAAACATTCAATTCAGGGGTACATACTTGTAAGTTGTTGTGAGGTTGAGGTAGTCTCCCTTTTTCCTGAGAATCACTGGATGACCAATGCTGAATAGGAACATGGCCCTGTTGTGCTAGACTCTGTTGAAGTGAAGGGGAGTGGCACATTTTAGAGGAGATATTATAAACTTAATTGACTAGGTTCCATAATGCTCTGGAAACCACTTACCCAGTATTGTGAGGTTGAAGGGGGCCAGAATGGTTGAAACCCTGGTGTAGTGCATGTGTAGGACAGACTATAAGCCTTGCATGCTGATCCCTGCGTGAGTAAAGTAGGAAAATAGGGAGATAAAAATCAAATTTGGCCCAACATGTCCTTCAGGAAGGATAGCAGATGTTCCTTACCTGTTGATGAGGTATGTGCTTCCAAAGGCGAGCTCCCGATCAGTGAAAGGGTGTCTTCAACTCATGGAAGGATAATAAGAATGCAGCAGGATGGCAACATGAGAACATGTTTTCCACCTGTATATAAATTAGAAAGAAGTAATACGTGTTAGGTATGTATTGGAAAGTGTTTGTTAGTGTGGTTTTTAACTTATATGACCACTTTGCATGTGCTTAGATGGTGAGATATGGTTCTTGTGGTTGCACATAGCTATATATACAGTGGGACCTTTGAGTCTACTTTAGGTTGCAGAGATGTATATATTTTTGGAAAGATGGATTGAAGGTTTACATCTATTAAGAAATTGCATGTATGTTTACATGGTGATCTATGTTCAGTGAGGCTGATGAAAATGTCATGTATATGGTAAGGGTAGTGTTTTTCTTTAAACATGCTTTGTTTAAAATTGAGAAGGTTTCATAGTGCAGAATGAGTCAGATATATAGTCACAATTGCTATGTATCTAACAGTAATGAAGACACTTTCATGGTCAGTCAGGGAGTAGATAAGTACTCATGGAATCACCCAACCACTAGTGAGAAAGTCGTCAAATCAGTGATTCATTGTCCATGGAGTTATTCTATTACCTAGACACTACATGTGTACTCTTGCAATCACGAAGGCAAACATTATGTAGTCATTCAACTATGGAGGCACTACTTATACATTCATCTAATCACCCAAACACTAACCATTTACATATGCAATCAACAAGGCTGTAACTATACAGTCATTATAACACTTGCGCAGAAGCTATGCAGTCATCTAAGGATTCATGTACAACCATGAAGTCATTGAAATATTGAGGCACTCATGCAAACATTCAGGCACTACTCATGCACTCATCTAATAAATCTATCATCCATCCAGCACCAATGCACTCATTTAATTGCTGAGGCACTGCTCTTGCACTAATACATTCACCCCAGCACTATACTTACTTTCATCCAATCTCTCAAGCTTTAACAATGTAGACATGCAATCACTCACATACTAGTCATGCACTCATCTAATCAGCCAGGCACTACTAATGCACACATTGAATTATCCAGACCCTACCCATGTAGTTATCTAAACACCCAGGCACTACCTGCTCACTGAACCAAAAACACATGGGCATTACTTTCAATGCACAAGGATGCATCATATTTATATCAATATGATGGATCCCTATGCTCTACTCTGTGCTGGTGTAGAACTGGCTGCCATGCACCAATGGAGGCACCCTGGCAAAATGGTGCAAAGGTGCCTGTGTAGTGGGGATGATTGTTTTTGTACAGGAAGGGACACCTTCCTGTACAAAATCATTCACAAGATGTATTTTCCACTTTGTATGAGTGCAGCACACATAGAAACAGGAAACAATGAGGAGAAAAAATATTTCTCCTCGTTGCATCTCCGTACACCTGCCCTGGGAAGCACTACCCACATCAACACCCATGACATGCTTCATTAATGCATAGTGCTGCCTGAAAAGCACTTGCATTTACAAGGCTATGAAAATCTATGCAGAGTGGCTTTATGTCACTACACCAACAGGTTTAGCTGCTCATAATGTTAATGGAGTTCCCTTTCCTCCATTTTTAATTCTGCCTGTTGAACATGATAACAAATTAAATTACAACAAATTATAAATTAAATTACAACAAATTATCAGGTGATGCTTGTCATGAAGTGGCAAGAGTATTAAAGAAATTAAAGCTACAAGTTATTGATGAAGTCAGCATGGTGTCTAACCGAACGCTAGCTTTTATACATTTAAGAATGCAGCAAATATTAAAAACTGACAGCAACGTACTTTTTGGAGGAAAACACTTAATAGTCTTTGGATACCTGCTACAACTAACTCTTGTAAAAGGGCAACTTGTATTCAAGAAACTACTACATAACGAAACAAGGAATTCACTAGGTAGTATTGAAATGTAAACATTTGGGAAAACTATCAACACAAAGAGTTAATCCAAAATATATGCCAAGAATCAGATATGCATTATGCAGATATTCTAAAGGATATAAGAGTGGGAGTCCTCACAAAAGAAGGAACGACAGTATTTCAAATCAGTCTCATAAAAAAAAAAAATGTCAGCTGCTGAAGTGATGTACAATTTTGTTAGGGAAGAGAAGTCGATTGGTTGTAGGATGCCAACTCTTGAGGACTGTAATAAATTGAATGAACAATTATTGCAACTGGAAAAAAGAAGTGATCTTTGAAATTAGAGCAAATGATAAAATGGAATATCAAGAAGTTACAGTGCTACTAACAGAAAAACTGCAATAAAAATTAAATAGTTTAGAAAAGCCTGTTTTGAAACCTGCACTGTATCTGTAAAAATTATCGTGTAATATGATGTCATAATTTAAATGTTGAAGAAGGGCTATTGAATGGTGCAATGGGTAAGTTATGAAGTTTGATAATCATCCAAACAGATATGATGTGGAATACTTAGCTATAAAATTTGATGGTATTGCTGAAGTTAAGCAGATTGGTAGATGTGTTGAAAGTTTCCTATTTGTGAAAGACTTGTATGTCCAGTGAAAGCAGTTCCCAGTCCTTTTATTGTATGCAGTAACTATTCATAAATCGCAAGGTTTAAGAGTACATACAGGTCTTGTTAATATTGGTAGTATTGTATTCAAAGAAGGAAAGTCTTATGTTGCTTTGACCAAATTAGAAAATTGTCTGGTTTATTTATGATTGATTTTGATTAGAAGAAAGTAACTGCTGATGTAAGCTTTGTAACGGGGCATAATCGGTGAAGAGCGCAATATGTACCTCATATAGGCCAGTATCCTGTGGTTCAAAAAGCAAAACTGTGTCCAAAGCGTAAAATATCTAGAGTCTATCACAGTTGAACAGAAAGATGAACATAAAGAAAATCAACAAGGAGGAAATCAAAGAAAACTAGAGCACAATGAGGAAATACAAGGCTATCACTTTGATAATAAATATGGAGTGAACTGTTATGAAAATGTATTGTTAAATGGACTATATAATTTGCCTCATTTCACAAATTCTGTCAGGCAGATAAAACAATGTTTTCACAACTGTATAGTTTTCTTGAAGAATTAAGAAGTGATAGAAGTACTATACATTCTGCTACTGGAATAAGAAAACTCACTGATGAGTGTACAGGTTCAGTAGTGTTCTCTCAAAATCTTCAGCTCGATGCTCTAGAATTTCTAATGGAAACTACTACATTAGATGTAAATGTTAATGTAAATGTAGTGCATTTATATAGCGCTCCTCACGCCCCCGAAAGGGTCTCTCAGGCGCTGTGCACATACCGCTGTGGAACTCTTCCTGGCCTTTCCCTGTGAAGTGCTCACTCCTAGGCACCCCCAAGGTGAAGCCAGGCATCCTAGCGCTGTTGGGGCTGTTGTGGAGATTAAGCAAGCTATTGCCCAGAGTTGCAGTGTGACCCATGATTAGAATAGGCCCCGAGGCAAGAATTAATCGGGTCCGGGGAAATTGAGCCCAAGACCCGCAGAGGTGGGAATTGAACCCTGGTCCGGGCCAGACCTCTGCATCAGGGTCTGCCACTATAACCATTGAGCCACACTTCTCCACCTCTAGATGAAGAAGATGTGAATATCAATGAATTATTTGGTTTAACTTATAAATGGACCCATAACTGTGAAGATTGTGAATTTACATCTAGCACTGAAATTAATTCAGAACGAGTCCTCTACTTGACATTACCAGATTGTGACGCTGTGCCTTTTGAAGATTTATCTACAAATGCCTGTCAAGATATGACCTCTCTTAGGTCAATGTTGTTTCTATAGAGGTATGCAAAATATATCATAGTCATGCTACAAAGATGCAGAGTGGATGGTACTAAATTAGGAACTGAAATTACAAACTTTTAAGCTGCCCAAATTTCCATCTCAAAAAGAACTTTCACAACAATAGCAATGATATTTCATGAAGGAGTTAATATAACTTCTGGACACTACGCAATATATTTAGGATGTCAAACAGGATAGACAGAGTGCGATGAGATACACGTGACATTCAAATCAAGATTATCCAAACAGTTATCAACCTCATATCTGCTATTTCTAGAACAAAAGTTCTATGAAGAATGTAAGATAAGAAAATGTGGTATTGTGTTGCTATATATATATATATATATATGTAGTGTGTGTTTCTGAGAAATCATTCAGCCTATTGGGGGTTTTGTTTACAGCAAGTTGCTAGAAATGAAGGACTCTTTTTAACTGCGGGAAAGGCATTTATAAATATTTGAGGGCTACATTATGTTACTACAGATGAAAAGTAAATGGAGGTACTATAATACCAGTAGCCTTAAGATGCATGTGAAAAGTCTCTTCACCACTAAAAAAACAGTCCTCTTTTGTTTCTGCTATAGCAACGTCAACATTGTACTATGAGTTATTGTAGTATCCAGTTTATGTAATTATCCTGTTACATTCTCCCTAGCTGCTCAACCAGTGTGAATGTGCTGCGTGGAATGTTGGGGCGATAATGCTAAATGAAATGTTTGGGTGTCAGTGAGGTGAAGTATGACAGTTGGAGTAAAGGGTGAGCAGCAGGCAGGCTGCTCCTGGTGGGGTGTTTCACATGAACTTAACAACTTGTAACTAAGACCAAATAGGTCAACTGGAACTACATCTCGGCTACTGCACCTACTTAACAAATATTTTTGGCAAAAGTTTATAAGCCAGAAACTCTCTGTGCTACAAAAGAAGTTACTGAAAGAAGAAATATTAAAGCAAACGTACAGAATTGAAGAAAAAGCCTCAAAACTGAAGTACCAGGCCTGCCAGCCCCACCAGTATCCCTCAAACCAGACAGCTCCAGTCTAATCTTACTTCTTTTGCTTAAAAGATAGGGATTTCCTGCTACTGGTCAACTTGTTTGAGCTCAAGTACTACAACTTATCTGACCTATGGAACAGTCTCTTTCGCAGTACTTTGGCTCAAGTGTTTGGGCATCTGAGATTTATAGAATTGTAAAGGGAAGAAGCTTTACAGACAAGCCATTTTGCAAGCTGCTCAGACATCTTTATGTGTGTACAGGAAGGGAACCTGCTTGATACTTTGCCAATGTGATGTGGCGACTGACACTTTGGTCAAGGATTGAAACGCTTGACTAGTATTTTCTCTAGGCTGTCTGTAATGCATGTTTTACAACTACAGGCAATTACATGATCTTTTATTTACGGCTTGGTCTCGGATGGTGCTGGCGGCAGGAGGGTTCCATCAAAGGTGAGACTAAATCTGTTTTAAATTTGTTCTATTTTCACCTGTGTCTTACTGCAGTGATGGCCATTGAACAGTTGCAATGCGGTTTGAAGTTGGAGGAATGAGCCCTTCTGAGTGCGTGCTCCACAGAGTCAAGTGGCTGTGCTGCAGGGACTTCTGCATCATCTTTGTTACTAGGCAGCATTGTGCGCAGGCCAAGGACTCTTTCCAGCACACTCCGACTGGCAGCCACCCGGCACTGTCATGTCTGCGTGCTGCCATTTTGTTGTTGGAGGCAGCACACAAGCCCCGGGGCTACGGAGTGTCCCGTATTGTCCTGCCAGTTTCAGAGCTTGCATGGCCAGCCATGGAATGTGTGGTCGGAGTAAACTTATGACATCTGCATACATTCAAATACAAACTTCAAATGGGAAGTTATTCAGTGAAGGTACATTTTAGGTTTGGTGACTGTCTCTGTCCTCCAGGAGTTTTCAATTTGGCACACTGAGCTTGCATTGAGCCATCAGCAATCTACAGCACGCCTTTGACCTGGATGTCCTGTGGCAAGTCAACTCTTATTTATGCATACTCGGTTCACATACAAACTGATGTGGGGGAATGTTTTTTCATGTTCATGTCTGTTTATATCTTTGCCAGTGAGATTTGACACACTTTAGTTTTATTTGTGGTCTACTATCTGGTTATTGTTCTGCGTCATCATTACTATTACACTGTGTCATTACATGGTGTTATCATTGCCTGGGTATGAGTCCATTTATGCTGAAATTTATTTATTTAGTATACAGATGGACAGTGCTCACATGTTGATTTATGGTTGTGTTGGTATGAGTCACGTTCCTTGCAGTAGGGGGAATATGTCTCACCAGCGACTTTTGGGAGTATGTTTGCCATGCTCAAACGTTATCCTGTTTTTTCATGGGGTTTTGCCACTTACTGTGTTTGTTTTGTCTGTGTATTTTGCCATATAAGTTTACTGTATTCTCACAGCACACATGTGGTGTTTGTATGGACTCCTTGTTATACGCTTCACATTACAATTCTCCTTTTTGGACTGTACACATTCCTCACTTTTGGGATTGCGCTCTAGTGTGGTTTTGCCTATAATCTTTGGTTAGTACGTACCTTTACATGAGAGTGGTCTTAGTGTTTTAGTGGGTGTTGGTCACCCATTTCTAGTTTTGTTGTTACACACCCTTTCTTGATGGATTGTCATATAGATGGAATTGGCCTGTATTTTCTTTGCAAGTTATTCTCCCTTACAAGGTGGGACGTGAATGTGTTTTAGTCCCATTTCTATGCTGTACATGACAAACCCTTACACGAGGGACAGAATGCAGAACAATGTCATACATTCATCCCAGTACAGAGATCTGGGCCTAAATCCATCTGGTCTGGCTGACGACGGCTGAAATGCCAGAAACCGGTCCTAGGAAGCTTGTTTCCGGTCCAGGGAAGGCATGGCTTGGCAGTTAGGGCTGGACTGTTCCCATGAGGAACAGGGTCAGACTGATTTGCATATGGCCATGTCTGAACTGGGGTGGCAGAGTGGGCTAAAGAACGGTGGTGGATTAAACCCAGATCTGTTCACTGGGTGTGAGTGTTTGACTGGTTCTGATGCTCCGTCCATCACCACCCCCTTTTGTACCGCTTTGTTCGCCATAAGTTGACAGGGTATGCTCAGACTTGAGTCCCTTGTTCACTTTGCCACTGGATTCAAGCAAGCCTGGCTGACGACGGCTGAAATGCCAGAAACCGGTCCTAGGAAGCTTGTTTCCGGTCCAGGGAAGGCATAACTTGGCAGTTCGGGCTGGACTGTTCCCATGAGGCACAGGGTCAGACTGATTTGCATATGGCCATGTCTGAACTGGGGTGGCAGAGTGGGCTAAAGAACGGTGATGGATCAAACCCAGATCTGTTGACTGGGTGTGAGTGTTTGATTGGTTCTGATGCTCCGTCCATCACCACCCCCTTTTGTACCGCTTTGTTCGCCATAAGTTGGCAGGGTATGCTCAGACGTGAGTCCCTTGTTCACTTTCCCACTGGATTCAAGCAAGCCTGGCTGACGACGGCTGAAATGCCAGAAACCGGTCCTAGGAAGCTTGTTTCCGGTCCAGGGAATGCATGGCTTGGCAGTTCAGGCTGGACTGTTCCCATGAGGCACAGGGTCAGACAGATTTGCATATGGCCATGTCTGAACTGGGGTGGCAGAGTGGGCTAAAGAACGGTGATGGATTAAACCCAGATCTGTTGACTGGGTGTGAGTGTTTGATTGGTTCTGATGCTCCGTCCATCACCACCCCCTTTTGTACCGCTTTGTTCGCCATAAGTTGGCAGGGTATGCTCAGACGTGAGTCCCTTGTTCACATTGCCACTGGATTCAAGCAAGCCTGGCTGACGACGGCTGAAATGCCAGAAACTGGTCCTAGGAAGCTTGTTTCCGGTCCAGGGAAGGCATGGCTTGGCAGTTCGGGCTGGACTGTTCCCATGAGGCACAGGGTCAGACTGATTTGCATATGGCCATGTCTGAACTGGGGTGGCAGAGTGGACTAAAGAACGGTGATGGATTAAACCCAGATCTGTTGACTGGGTGTGAGTGTTTGATTGTTTCTGATGCTCCGTCCATCACCACCCCCTTTTGTACCGCTTTGTTCGCCATAAGTTGGCAGGGTATGCTCAGACGTGAGTCCCTTGTTCACTTTGCCACTGGATTCAAGCAAGCCTAGCTGACGACGGCTGAAATGCCAGAAACCGGTCCTAGGAAGCTTGTTTCCGGTCCAGGGAAGGCATGGCTTGGCAGTTCGGGCTGGACTGTTCCCATTAGGCACAGGGTCAGACTGATTTGCATATGGCCATGTCTGAACTGGGGTGGCAGAGTGGGCTAAAGAACGGTGATGGATTAAACCCAGATCTGTTGACTGGGTGTGAGTGTTTGATTGGTTCTGATGCTCCATCCATCACCACCCCCTTTTGTACTGCTTTGTTCGCTATAAGTTGGCAGGGTATGCTCAGACGTGAGTCCCTTGTTCACTTTGCCACTGGATTCAAGCAAGCCTGGCTGACGACGGCTGAAATTCCAGAAACCGGTCCTAGGAAGCTTGTTTCCGGTCCAGGGAAGGCATGGCTTGGCAGTTCAGGCTGGACTGTTCCCATGAGGCACAGGGTCAGACTGATTTGCATATGGCCATGTCTGAACTGGGGTGGCAGAGTGGGCTAAAGAACGGTGATGGATTAAACCCAGATCTGTTGACTGGGTGTGAGTGTTTGATTGGTTCTGATGCTCCGTCCATCACCACCCCCTTTTGTACCGTTTTGTTCGCCATAAGTTGGCAGGGTATGCTCAGACGTGAGTCCCTTGTTCACTTTGCCACTGGATTCAAGCAAGCCTGGCTGACGACGGCTGAAATGCAAGAAACCGGTCCTAGGAAGCTTGTTTCCGGTCCAGGGAAGGCATGGCTTGGCAGTTCGGGCTGGACTCTTCCCATGAGGCACAGGGTCAGACTGATTTGCATATGGCCATGTCTGAACTGGGATGGCAGAGTGGGCTAAAGAACGGTGATGGATTAAACCCAGATCTGTTGACTGGGTGTGAGTGTTTGATTGGTTCTGATGCTCCGTCCATCACCACCCCCTTTTGTACCGCTTTGTTCGCCATAAGTTGGCAGGGTATGCTCAGACGTGAGTCCCTTGTTCACTTTGCCACTGGATTCAAGCAAGCCTGGCTGACGACGGCTGAAATTGCCGAAACCGGTCCTAGGAAGCTTGTTTCCGGTCCAGGGAAGGCATGGCTTGGCAGTTCGGGCTGGACTGTTTCCATGAGGACCTGGCTTGGCAGTTCGGGCTGGACTGTTCCCATGAGGCATGGGGTCAAGACTGATTT
Organism: Triturus cristatus; assembly: GCF_964204655.1. NCBI lineage: Eukaryota > Metazoa > Chordata > Amphibia > Caudata > Salamandridae > Triturus > Triturus cristatus. The sequence continues at coordinate 1,352,596,617 of NC_140591.1, forward strand.
GCATATGGCTGGGTTCAAACTGGAATATCATGGTGAGCAAAAAAACGATGGATTTAGGCCCAGATCTCTGTACTGGGGTGAATGTATGACATTGTTCTGCATTCTGTCCATCAATTGTTGTTTTTGCATTTGTCACCCCGAGTGGGACGGGTATGCTCAGACGTGAGTCCCGTGCTCTCCATGCCTCTGGAATCAAGCTATCCTGGCTGAAGAGGGGTGAAACCCCGAAACTGGTCCTAGGATGCTTGTTTCTAGTTCAGGGAGGACATGGCTTGGCAGTTCGGGCAGGACAGTTCCCGTGAGGCACAGGGTCAAGACTGATCTGCATATGGCTGGGTTCAAACTGGAATGGTATGGTGAGCAAAAAACGATGGATTTAGGCCCAGATCTCTGTATTGGGGTGAATGTATGACATTGTTCTGCATTCTGTCCATCAATTGTTGTTTTTGCATTTGTCACCCCGAGTAGGACGGGTATGCTCAGACGTGAGTCCCGTGCTCTCCATGCCTCTGGAATCAAGCTATCCTGGCTGAAGAGGGGTGAAACCCCGAAACCGGTCCTAGGATGCTTGTTTCCAGTCCAGGGAGGACCTGGCTTGGCAGTTCGGGCTGGACTGTTCCCATGAGGCACAGGGTCAAGACTGATTTGCATATGGCTGTGTTCAAACTAGAATGGCATGGTGAGCAAAAAAACGATGGATTTAGGCCCTGATCTCTCTACTGGGGGGAATGTATGACATTGTTCTGCATTCTGTCCATCAATTGTTGTTTTTGCATTTGTCACCCCGAGTGGGACGGGTATGCTCACACCTGAGTCCCGTGCTCTCCATGCCTCTGGAATCAAGCTATCCTGGCTGAAGAGGGGTGAAACACCGACACCGGTCCTAGGATGCTTGTTTCCAGTCCAGGGAGGACCTGGCTTGGCAGTTCGGGCTGGACTGATCCCATGAGGCACAGGGTCAAGACTGATTTGCATATGGCTTGGTTCAAACTGGAATGGCATGGTGAGCAAAAAAAACGATGAATTTAGGCCCAGATCTCTGTACTGGGGTGAATGTATGACATTGTTCTGCATTCTGTCCATCAATTTTTGTTTTTGCATTTGTCACCCCGAGTGGGACGGGTATGCTCAGACGTGAGTCCCGTGCTCTCCATGCCTCTGGAATCAAGCTATCCTGGCTGAAGAGGGGTGAAACCCCGAAACCCGTCCTAGGATGCTTGTTTCCAGTCCAGGGAGGACCTGGCTTGGCAGTTCGGGCTGGACTGTTACCATGAGGCACAGGGGCAAGACTGATTTGCATAAAGCTGGGTTCAAACTGGAATGGCATGGTGAGCAAAAAACGATGAATTTAGGCCCAGATCTCTGTACTGGGGTGAAGGTATGACATTGTTCTGCATTCTGTCCATCAATTGTTGTTTTTGCTTTTGTCACCCCGAGTGGGACGGGTATGCTCAGACGTGAGTCCCGTGCTCTCCATGCCTCTGGAATCAAGCTATCCTGGCTGAAGAGGGGTGAAACCCCGAAACCGGTCCTAGGATGCTTGTTTCCAGTCCAGGGAGGACCTGGCATGGCAGTTCGGGCTGGATTGTTCCCATGAGGCACAGGGTCAAGACTGATTTGCATATGGCTGGGTTCAAACTGGAATGGCATGGTGAGCAAAAAAACGATGGATTTAGGCCCAGATCTCTGTACTGGGGTGAATGTATGACATTGTTCTGCATTCTGTCCATCAATTGTTGTTTTTGCATTTGTCACCCCGAGTGGGACGGGTATGCTCAGACGTGAGTCCCGTGCTCTCCATGCCTCTGGAATCAAGCTATCCTGGCTGAAGAGGGGTGAAACCCCGACACCGGTCCTAGGATGCTTGTTTCCAGTCCAGGGAGGACCTGGCTTGGCAGTTCGGGCTGGACTGATCCCATGAGGCACAGGGTCAAGACTGATCTGCATATGGCTTGGTTCAAACTGGAATGGCATGGTGAGCAAAAAAAACGATGGATTTAGGCCCAGATCTCTGTACTGGGGTGAATGTATGACATTGTTCTGCATTCTGCCCATCAATTTTTGTTTTTGCATTTGTCACCCCGAGTGGGACGGGTATGCTCAGACGTGAGTCCCGTGCTCTCCATGCCTCTGGAATCAAGCTATCCTGGCTGAAGAGGGGTGAAACCCCGAAACCCGTCCTAGGATGCTTGTTTCCAGTCCAGGGAGGACCTGGCTTGGCAGTTCGGGCTGGACTGTTACCATGAGGCACAGGGGCAAGACTGATTTGCATATGGCTGGGTTCAAACTGGAATGGCATGGTGAGCAAAAAACGATGGATTTAGGCCCAGATCTCTGTACTGGGGTGAATGTATGACATTGTTCTGCATTCTGTCCATCAATTGTTGTTTTTGCATTTGTCACCCCGAGTGGGACAGGTATGCTCAGACGTGAGTCCCGTGCTCTCCATGCTTCTGGAATCAAGCTATACTGGCTGAAGAGAGGTGAAACCCCGAAACCGGTCCTAGGATGCTTGTTTCTAGTCCAGGGAGGACCTGGCTTGGCAGTTCGGGCTGGACTGTTCCCATGGGGCACAGGGTCAAGACTGATTTGCATATGGCTGGGTTCAAACTGGAATGGCATGGTGAGCAAAAAAACGATGGATTTAGGCCCAGATCTCTGTGCTGGGGTGAATGTATGACATTGTTCTGCATTCTGTCCATCAATTGTTGTTTTTGCATTTGTCACCCCGAGTGGGACGGGTATGCTCAGACGTGAGTCCTGTGCTCTCCATGCCTCTGGAATCAAGCTATCCTGGCTGAAGAGGGGTGAAACCCCGAAACCGGTCCTAGGATGCTTGTTTCCAGTCCAGGGAGGACCTGGCTTGGCAGTTCGGGCTGGACTGTTCCCATGAGGCACAGGGTCAAGACTGATTTGCATATGGCTGGGTTCAAACTGGAATGGCATGGTGAGCAAAAAAACGATGGATTTAGGCCCAGATCTCTGTACTGGGGTGAATGTATGACATTGTTCTGCATTCTGTATATCAATTGTTGTCTTTGCTTTGGTGAAGGACAACTGTATGAGTTTTACTCACCCATTACTTTTATGTAATACTAGTGTCTAACAAGCTTTTCATTTGGTTGGTTCTTGTTGTGCTGTGTTGTTCCTCCTCTCATGCCTGTCTGTCCATTGGGTGTGGTTGGGGGTAAGTCATAGGTGCACTTATGTTGTTCAGCTAGCATGTTGTTTCTTATGCCACAATGTTATGCTATATTTTATGAAATGTATATAAGGAGAGGATGTGTGATATCTAATCATGTATATTTATCTACACATCTTCTCATATTTTCAGATTTTTTTCCTGTATATTTTTCTGTGCATCTTCCTCGTCTTAGCTTGTACTTTCATCTATTGCATCCACTTCATTTTTCTTACGTATATTTTTTCCTGTCCATCTTCTTGGTATTTTCCTTTAATGCTTATTTTTCATGGTATATTTACTTGCATATGTGACTTTAGCATAATTCCTTTTTTATGATTCTTCTTGTTTGTGTTACATAAGAAAGGGGAATATGTAGTAACCTGTTTATGTAATGATCCTGTTACATTCTCCCTAGCTGATCAGCCAGTGTGAAAGTGCTGCACGGAATGTTGGTGTGATGATGTTGAATGGAATGTTTGGTTGCCTGTGAGGTGAAGTGTGACAGTTGGAGTATGGGACTGAGCAGCAGGCAGGCTGCTCCTGGTGGGCTGTTTCACATGAACTTAACAACTTGTTACTAAGACCAAATAAATTAACTGGAACTACATCTCGACTACTGGACCTACTTACTACAGTTATGTTTTCCACACATGGACTAAGAACAGTTTAGACATCATTTGGCGTAACAGGGATGATGTTTACAAAAAGATATAAAAAAATGAAGAGTGCTTCAGAATTGTTGGGCATTTCGTACCATATATGATAATATCAGAAACAATTTGACCATATAGTTGTTTTCATTAAGGTACTAAGCTATCAGCAAGCCTGTATTAAAAAAACATTTAATGAGTGCAGTGAACAATATTACATATTTATAATGATCTACTGTGCATGTTTTTTTTACAATCCGTCGATTATTTTTTTTCACTGTTTCATGATGAGTCTTCATACAAATCATTGTTGAAAGTGAACAAGTATGAAAGCTGCAAACATTTTTGGTAGAAAAAATATTGGATTTGGTTTGGTTGCCTAATGTTGGAATACCTATACATTACTCACACACTCATACAATCAACCAGGCATTACCCATGCACTTATCCAATTACCCAAGCAGTACCCATGCACTCATCCAATCACTCAGGAACCATCTATGTACTCACAGAATCTGCAACACACTATACATGCACTCATGTAATCACCCAGACACTACCCTTGCACTCATCTATTCCCTGAGATATAACCCATGCAATCATCCATTCACCCAGGCACTACCCATGCACTAATTATTTCACCCAGCCATTATCCATGCACTTTCTATTCACTCAGGCACTACCGTTGTCCCCATCCATTCACTGAGGTAATACCCAGGCACTTCTTCATTCACCCAGACACTACCTATTTACTCATCTATTCACCTATTTCCTACCCATGCACTAATTAATTCACCCAACCATTATCCATGCACTTATCCATTCATCCAGGCACTACCCTTGTACTCATCCTTTCACTGAGGCATTATGCTTGCACTCATCCATTCACCTAGGCACTATGCATACACACATCTAATTACGCAGGCAGTACCCTTCTACTCATCCATTCACTGAGGCACTATGCATGCCTTCATTCATCCACTCAGGCACTATCAAAATACTCGTCTAATGACCCAGGCACTCCACTTGCACTCATCCATTCACTCAGGCACTCATGCATTCACCCAGGCACTAAGTATGAACATATTGAATCACTAAGCCAGTACCCATGCACTCATCTATTCACTCAGGCACTACCAACACACCCATCCATTAACCCAGCCACTGCCCATGGACACATCCAATCACTCAGGAACTAGCCTTGTAGTCATCTTTTCACTCAGATACAATGCATGTACTCATCCACTCACTCAGGCACAACCTATACACTCATCCATTTACCCAGGCACTACCCATGCACCGATTCATTTACCCAGCCAGTATCCATGCACTCATCCATTTACTCAGGCAGTACCTTTGCAGTCATCCATTCACTGAGGCACTACCCATGCACTCATTCAATCACCCAGATAGTATACATGTACTTACCCAGTAATGCAGGCACTATGCAGTCATTCACCCAATGACCCAGGCACTCTCTTTGCACTCACCTTATCACCCAGGTACTACCTTTTCACTAATGCAATTACCCAGGTGCTAACTTGCACTCATCCAATCACTCAGGTGTTACCTTTCCGCTCATTTATTTACTCGGCAGTACCCTTGCACTGATCACTTATTTACTCAGGCAGTACCCTTGCACTGATCCATGCCCTCGTGAACTACCCATGCACTCATCGATTCACCCACATACCAACCATACACATATCCAATCATTCAGGCACTACCTTTGCACTCATCCATTCACCCAGACACTACCCATGCACATATCCAATCACCCAGGTACTACCCTTGAACTCATCCATTCACCAAGGTACTATGCATGTGTTCATCCACTCACTGAGGCACTACCCATGTAGTCATCCAATCACCATGCAGTACCCATGTGCTCATCCATTCTGTCACACACTATCTATGCACAAAACCAGAGAAATTCAGCAAGCATTGTCAGCTGAGCTAACTATAACTCAAGCCCCGCAATGCTCTGATTATGACATCACATATTTTATCACTAATGACATGACTATAACTACTGAATTACTCTGGTTTTGTATGAGTAAAAAGTCTTCCTAATGATGATGTCACTGTAAACTTTGTTTTTTCTGTGAATTTCTAAGGTTCTTTTAAATTCCATTTCCTGACTATAACGTCCCTGTAACCTTTGTCTATATTCATCTTCGCAACCTGTTCCACCATTCAGTGCTCCATATATATACATATATTTCAATGGTTTTGTAAGAGTGCGTTAATACAAAAATTAATAATTGATTTGATTGGCCATACATGCGTTAAATCCGCTTTAAATTCCGTTCAAGCTCTCTAGTGAGCATTCATGGGATTTTGTTTACACTTCACAAATATCTCAGTTTGTTTCCATATTCATGTAATTCCTTCTCGTTTTAAATTGCAGCATTTTAAATTTATTTCGCTTATTTACACGTTCATTTATCCTCTTTGGTGAGTATTTATTTATTTTATTCTCAGAGAAATATATTTGTTCGATTACAAGTGTACATACAGTTCCTCATTTTGATTTAAACCTCTTGGGTCCCAGAATCTGAATGTTACAATATGGCGGGATTCTTTTTGTCTCAGAGTTCTTATACGGTCTCCTCCTCTTTCAGATTGTGTTATTTGTTCCAGGGCACAATGTTTCAATAACTCCCATTTTCCTTCGTGGTGTTTCTCCATATGTTTCGCGATAGCGTTTGATCGAACTTTATGTATGGTGGCTCGAACATGTTCCAGGATTCTCTTTTTCACTTCAAAAATAGTACTCCCTATATAGCGTTTTTCACAAGGACACTCTACTAAGTATACTACATGGGTGCTTTTGCATATCAAATGTTGTTTAATTTTCCATTTCTTTCCTTTGACAATTCCGACCTCTTTTGTTGGTGATGCAATTTTGCATACTTTACATTGCCTGCAAGGCCAAAAGCCCTCCTGCTGAAGCCAAGTTGTTATTGGTGTTTCCTGGAAGTGACTGTGAACAATCCTATCGCCTATGTTTTTCGCTCGGCGATATGTTATATTCGGATGGTCACCAATTCATTTTGACAAAATAGGACCTAGTTTTAAGATTCCCCAATGTTTTCTGATTATTGCAGTTAGCTTTTTGTTTTCTGCACAATGTGTTGTTATTAATCTTATTTTTGTTGTATCTGATTATTTTTTCTTTGGTGGTTTCTGCAAAATTTCTGTTTGTTTTTGGTTCATCACCTTTTGCAGACCTTTTTTGACAACCTTTTTCGGGTATATGCGTTTAAGGAATCGATCTTCTGTTAATTGACTGTGTTTCAGAAATTCTGTGTCCTCTGAGCAGTTTCTTCGCCATCTTAAAAATTCCCCATAGGGGATACTCCACTTCAGGGATTCGCTGTGGAAGCTTTCTCCGTGCAGTATTGCATTTGTTGCTGTGTGTTTTCTGTGCAAAGTTGTCTGGATACAGTTGTTTTCCACATATATTTCTGTGTCCAGAAATACCACTCGTTTTGAATTGATTTCATAGGTGAACTTTAATTTCATTGAGCTGTTGTTCAATTTGTCAAAATAGATGTTAAATTCAACTTCTGTGCCATTCCATATGATAAAAAGGTTGTCTATAAACTGAAGCCATAGAACGACTTTTTCACGAAATTCATAATTTTCCGTGTTCCATGCCACTCTTTGTTCAAACCAACCCATGGTCAAGTTTGCATAATTGGGGGAAAATTAAAAGCCCATGGCACATCCCTTTATTTGTTTGAAGATTTGTTTATTAAAGAGAAAGATGTTATTGTTTAAACATTGGGAGATCATTTCATTCAGCATGGAATTATGTTTTTTATGATTTATATTTCTCTTTCCCAAGAAGAACTTACAAGCTTGGATTCCAATGGAGCGCTCAATGTTGGTGTATAATGAAACTACCTCCATTGTTATCAATTTGTAAGAAGGTAACCATCTGATTTCCTCCTATTTTGATTTTTTTTTTTTTTTTTTTAGAACATCCGTTGTGTCTTTTAGATATGAGCTGAGATCTTTTACCAGGGGTGAAAGAAAGCGATCAATGTAATCAGAAATGGGTTACAACAGTGAATTATTTGCGGACACTATGGGTCTTCCTGGTAGGTTTTCTTTATTTTTATGAATTTTAGGAAGACAATAAAAAGTTGGTAATGTTGGATGTTTTTGTTTAAATATCGATGTTCATCCTCATTTATTAGACCACTTTGATAACACTTCTGTAAGTGTGTTGCAAGTTTGTCCTGAATTTCTTTAGTTGGATCCCTTGACAGTGGATGGTACAATTCCTGATCCAATAGTTGTCTTTTAGCTTCCATTACATAGTCTTTTTTGTCCATGATGACGACATTTCTGCCTTTATCCGCGTGTTTAATTTCAATGGTTTAATCTGCTTGTAAAGTTTTGAGAGCGGTTATCTGTATTCTGGATAGATTGTTTTTTCCTTCATTGTTCTTTTTTTTATAAATCTCTTCTATTATCGCCTCATGCAAGGTGTCTATCTTATTACCTGATGGTAAATTAGGAATGTATTTTGATTTCACTTTCAGACCACTTTCTCCAGCTCCTTCCATTATCTGGGACTCTTGTAGTTCCATTAGTGCTTCAGGTTCCTGAGAAGCGTTTGTTGTGCCCATGGTTATCAATGTCTCTAGATCATCCATATCTTCTGCTAGAATGGAACTCTTTACTTCCTTAGTGTCGGTATTGTATCGAATAATTGTCTTATCAGCATAAATTCTAGCTAATTTAAATTTTCTCGTGTACTTGTATAAGTCAATCCTTATTTGTGTAGTATCAAAGTGAGAGGTTGGACAAAAGTTCAATCCCTTTTTAAGGACTTTGTTTTCTATTGGTGTTAAAACTTTCTATGAGAGGTTGATTATATTCAGTTCTTGTGAATTGGCGCTCTCTCTTTCTATTTTTTGGGCTGCCGAAGGCGATCTTTGGACCATGTGTTTGTCTTGGTGTCCTACCTTGCCGCTCTGACCTCTTCTTGTCTTCCTCTTGTTGCACCCCTTCTGCGATTTCTCCCACCACCTCTTCTTTGCTGTGGGTTGCTTCTGTTTTGCTGTTCCAATGCCATATGCATTTCTGTTAAAAAAAAAATCTTTTTTCCCCTGTCTCCAGATGTTTGTGGGGTGTCTTCACTTTCACTTGTGCCTAGACTGGATAAGGAATCAAAGCTTGAGGATTGTTGGTTGGTCGTTGTCAAATTAATTTTGCTTTTGCTTGATTCATATTGTCTCCCAAAGGTGAAGATTCTTCCTTCCTCAAAGTCTATTTTATCTCATAAGAATTTATGTTGTTTCCGTTGTTTCACTCTTTCCTCATGTTTTTCTAAATTTTTTAGGATGTCTGTTTTAAGTTTTTGCTGATCTTCACTCAGAGTCATTTTATCAATTTCCTCTTCTAAGTTTTTCAATTCCTTTCTTATCTCTTTTAGGACTTTATAAATATGTTTAACTAAAATAATTATTAGCCCTGTTGAGGATTCCAGGAGGTGTTCCCCCCACTCTCGTAAGAGCTCACCGCTTGTGTCTTGATGACTCGGCATTAACATGAGACGGAGGCCTCTCGGTATTCTCTTGACTTCCAAGTACTTTTGTAAGGTGATGAGTTCCCACCATTTATTAATTTCCTTTTTTGATAATCTCTCACAGTATCTAAGTTTGTCTCTGTTATTGCTGGTTGTTGTTATTTCTCCCCTTTCTATTTGTAGAGTGTTTGTCATTGTAAATAAATTTGGCATATCCGCATTTCGTTTGGCCTCTCTTGTATCCATGGCAATTATTTGATTGTATCCGATTTTAATTTATTCAAGCCGCCCCTCTTTACGAGTCCCGTATCTCCTTGTAATTTGTTCCTGGTAAGAAAAGTTCTTTATAAAAGCGTTGCATCTTTATCTTTTATTTTTCCGTTTTATCTTTTCATTGATAGACGATGTTTAATACTCCGATATTAATAACCAGTATGTTCAAGGGGAAAACAATAGCATATGTTGCTATATTGTTGCGGGATCTTTTTAAATCACACGTATACTTCGTTAAGCATTTTCAGAGGAAATTGTGCAAAAAGTAAAGAAGCGGTTACTCTTACCCACTCGTTATTCGCTGTTTGGTTCCCCGCCCTCCGCTAGGATTCCTCACGGCTTTCACAAGTTCCCGGGGTTTCCAAGTTTCCGCACGTTTCTATTTCATTGCATGCAACAGTTCCTTTCCGCATCCGAGGTATTTCTTTGATGTTACGACTTCGCGAAATTTTCAAAACTTTTGGCTAGCTCTGGTCCGCTCCTATCTTGAAAGTCTTGGGATGATTCGTGTAGCGGGAGCTGAGAAAAAAGAGGGGTCGCAAAACATGTTTTCCCCATGCAATTTCCCATAGGACCTTTAGCCGCAGCTACAGCCCAAACTGCTAAATGGAATTACACCAAATTTGGCAGAAAGGTAGACCTTGGTTCAGAGTTGTGCCTTTTGCTTAAATGGTGTAAATCCGTTCAGTAGTTCCTGAGAAAATCAAAGTCAAAATCACATATATATCTGGGCGGACCCTAACCACACATCTCATTGTGAGATCTGATTAGCTGTCAGTACTTCATCCAAAAAGTGTTGGCAGCCATCTTGGGACCAATATACATGATAGCACATCATTAAAAAGCATTGCAGCTAATAGAAGGTTTTAAGACTTTAGTTACATTATAAATCATTTGTTGATGGTTCCATACTCATTTTAGGAATTGAGGTGTGTTCTAAGGTGATTTTACCATGTGAAAAAGCCTTCTGCTGTGATATCATGAATCATGTTTGAGAGAAAACTATTTTCTCATGTTTTTCCCACAGAGGTTTGGAAGGTGATCTATAAGCTAAACTGAAAGCATATTTTCTGTAAATTCACATAATCTTTCTCAGTCATGTGAGAATTAAATCTGACATTCTCAGTAAAACATGTACATCCAACAAGGGCAGAGACTGTCAGTTGATTCCTTTGTGTTCTACTGCAGCTTCCCAGAGTGTTCTAAAGAACAACTAGAGCGCTAACAGTCCTACTTATGACAAATGTATTGCACACCTGAAGCCATCTTGATTGGAATAAAGTGGTAACTCTTAAAACATTTAATTTAAAAAGGAACAAAATGAGGGGGTTCATTCTGGGACATTCTGTCACTCTCCAATGAATCTGTCATTGCGCACAATGTATTGCAGATTATATTTCACGCCCCGGTTCATCTTATATCACACTTTTTGGTGCATAGTTTATACCATATACTATATCTAGTTTTCACTATGATTAGTGCTGCAGAAAGAAAAATTAGGGCACATTTTGACTTCTCAAATCCTCTTCTATTTCATTAAAAAGTTCTGACATGCAGAGTGAAACATGCACTTTGAATACCAGCAGCAGACTTCCTTGGTGAGCAGTAGCTTTACTTCAGTGATCTAATGAGCAACTAGAGTGCTAACATTCATAATTTATGGCAAATGTGTGACAGATTCATTGGAGAGTGACAGAATGTCCCAGAGTGTTCTAAAGAACAACTAGAGCGCTTACTGTCTTACTTATGACAAAAGTATGGCACACCTGAAGCCATCTTGATTGGATTGGAATAAACTGGTAACACTTAAAACATTTAAAGAATACATTGAGGGGGTTCATTTTGCCATAGAAATTATGATTAGTGCTGAAGAAAGAAATATTATGGCACATTTTGAGAGACCGCTAGTGACCTGTGAGCACCCGTCACTTTACCCTGAGTCCTGAGCCCTGGCCCTGCAGACGCACGAAGCACTTTGTTGCCGGTCCCTGGAGGGACGTGAAAACCACGGACGCGGTCCCCCATCGGCGGGAGACCGCTAGTGACCTGTGAGCACCCTGCACTTTACCCTGAGTCCTGAGCCCTGGCCCTGCAGACGCACGAAGCACTTTGTTGCCAGTCCCTGGAGGGACGTGAAAACCACGGACGCGGTCCCGCATCGGCGGGAGACCGCTAGTGACCTGTGAGCACCCTGCACTTTACCCTGAGTCCTGAGCCCTGGCCCTGCAGACGCACGAAGCACTTTGTTGCCGGTCCCTGGAGGGACGTGAAAACCACGGACGCGGTCCCGCATCGGCGGGAGACCGCTAGTGACCTGTGAGCACCCTGCACTTTACCCTGAGTCCTGAGCCCTGGCCCTGCAGACGCACGAAGCACTTTGTTGCCGTTCCCTGGAGGGACGTGAAAACCATGGACGCGGTCCCGCATCGCGGGACGCGCGCGGGCGTGCCCGGGCGAAGACCGGGCCAAGACGGGCCCGTCTTAGCCCGTCATAGACTGTAGTAGACTGGACTGGGCCACGTCCCTCGAGCCTGCAAGGTATCGTGCGAGCTTCGTGATCGTTATTTTCCTGTATCTGCATTGTAAGATAATACGTTTTGTGTTCTGGGTGTGATCTCTTTGTTACCTATTATAATTACGTAAGGAGGGAGGGTAATACCCTATCTTGAACTGAGGTGGGAGAGTACCAATTATGGGAAAACGTAAGGCACAAACTGCTCCCCAAAATGCTAATAAACACTCCAACTCACAGACGCGCTCACGTCAGACACTACTTACCTATTTAACTGGGGCAGTGGGAGTAATCGAACAGCAGATTCTAACTGTGGAGGAGTCAATAAGTACCGCCAATTTAGAACCCTCTCCAAATTCAATGGCTGATAATAATATGCAGGGGCACTTCTGCTGCACTTGCACCAGTTAAAATTATTACCAATGGGTGCAGTGCGGACATCCCAGATTACATCTCTGTAAGCGACCACGAGCAGGAAGACCAACCACCTCCGAAGCGAGCAAGAAATCCTGCTTCCATACAAAAATCTGCGGGAAATTCAAATGCGCCGCTGGTAATACCCCAATTGATGACGCGGAAAAAGATTTAAAAAAAGGCTCCTCCGCTAGGTTCTCATAAACCAGGGGATAGGAGCAAGCAATTAGGTACTTCGAACGCCCGGACCGCAAAGGAGGTAAACAAAATGAATGATAAACTGGATTCCTTGGATGCTTTCATCAGAGTAACACTAGATAATTTAACTAAAAAAATTGGGAAGCTTGAAGATCTAGTACATTCCAGCATTAGTAACACTCAGCAGCTCTCTGAGGGTCTATTAGACATGCATAAACATAAAAAAGGAGGTAACGAAAAGAGAGACAACTGTAAGTTGGCTGGTACCCTGCTTGATAGCAATCAGGAACAGACTAGAGGCTTAGAACGCAGCCTAGTTCACAACCCCTCCTCCAATCTTGAGACTAATCCAACCATACACCCTCTAACCACGCCCACATCCATAAATACCGGGGGTCCAATCTACATCCCCCCTATTATTGGAAGGGGTTATGTAGTTGATCAATGCAAAAATAACCCGGACTTACCACCTGCAGTGACCCCCTATGTAGCCGTTCTAACAAATGTACCGAGCCTCCCAAAGGGAACTATAGAATCCTGGGAGAGCCTAAGAAATAAGTCACTTCATTGGCTAGGCTCTAGAACCGGCCTCACAGAAAGGTTGTATGCTGATTTCAAGCTGGCCAGAAGGGCATCGTGGATCGGTAAGGGCCAGAAACTTATGAGAGGGGACTGCGTGATTCTGTCATTTAAAACTCCTAATCTGTTCCGGGAAATACTGCACAGAGCTGGCCCCCCTTCTACCATCACCCAGGGCATTAACTTGGTGCCGTTAGGTTTTTTTTACCATCCAGATAGCCTTAGCAAACCGGCCCACACTAGGGAAACATCTATTCCAGGCCCCCCAAGCCTATTTAACATCCCTGTTCACAACCGATTCGAAACTCTCTCAAACCTTAATTTAGTTGATTGACAACAAATGAGAGAATCTCCTCGTATAGTTGTAATAAATACCAAGGACCGGGTGGACAGAAAGAGCTTCCCTGAATTACAACCCAACACCATCCTAGAAGAGCCACTCGCACAAAATGATGTAGCAAGCACCAGCTCAGTGCGAGATTTGTTGGCTCCTAGTACCACGGAGGGAGCACTCAGCCCAGATCGACAAATTGGTCCATTGCAACCCCAAGATAACAGTGTAGGGACATATGATCATGAAAGAGTTCCAGAGGTCAATAGCAAAATTCTATTTTGGAACATCGCAGGGCTTAAATCAAAGGTGGATAATCCCCTCTGGATCGAGTTCATCGATAATTTCAAAGTAATTAACCTACAAGAAACTTGGACGCAAGATCCATTACACATCAATGGTTATAAAACATTTCATACGCCAGCCATTGCAACATCACACGGGAGAGCTAAGGGGGGCCTCTCCACATATGTTTCTAATTTTCTTATTGTCGTAAAAACTGAATTCATTTCCACCGTTCCCCATTATCATTTTGTGACCCTCCACCTGAATAGTACCCTCTGCCTAGTAATTATAAATTATTATAATAATATCCTATCGGCTTTGATTACAGCTACCCTCAGGTCACTGAGCGATTCCCTGCATACACTAATTGCCCGATTAAAGAAGGAGGTGTTTGTGATCTGGGGTGGGGACTTTAATTCTTCTTTTTGTAAACATTTTGATGACGATGTATGTGGGTTAACGTATGGCAATGGGGAAAGTTTTGCTCATTTTCCCCACACACTATATGGGGATGTTTTAAATGATTTAATGTTTACTCTTGATTTGGGGTTTGCTAATAGATTGTGTTCCCCCTTGATTCCTTTTACCCCTACATTTCATGCCCGTGGTCGACTATCTACTATTGAGTTTATCTTATCCTCATGCAGGTATTCCTCTTGTATCAATAATTTTAAGACACACGAGATAGCCCTAAGTGATCATTTCCCCCTTAGTGTTGATGTAACTATGCCTAATCAGAGCTGCAACACTAGATCAACATCTGCTGACAATGTTGACCACATTCTTGGCATCAGACAAAATGGGTTTGCATTAAAATGGTCCAACGTAAACACTAATGAACTTATCTTAAATATTGTTACTAACTGTAAAAATATGTTTCTGAAGTGCCTAGATGAGACTACACCTAGTATCGAGATCAGGGAGAACTTTCTGGCAATCTCGAAACATATAAAAGAGTCACTATCTGTCAAAAAGAATAAGACCTCGAGAAGCAAATCAGGCTGGTTCAATACCGAGTGTTCAGAAGCATATACCTACCTCAAAAACTGTATTCACGCATCATCCAAAAATACTGAACACATTAGGGAGGCAAGGCGAAATTACAAAACTGCCCTCAAAAATGCTAAGTCTACTCTAAAACTAAATACTTGGCGGGCATTACGTGATGCTGCAGATAGTCGTGATTTTTCTGCTTTTTGGAAAGTGGTGAATTCACCATTTATGGCAGATAAGCAATTGGCAGTAATGGAGGTTGCCATTTCGGAATCTGAATGGGTTCAATACTATTCGAATCTGTATAAGAACTTAAACCTAGAGGAACAAGGTCCCACTCTCAATACTCTGGATATAGCACACGACTCTAAAATGAATTTTACCTTAAATGAAATTATTGCTGCTATTGATTCTAGCCCTTCTGGTAAAGCCCCAGGCCCTGACGGCATTCCTGCGGACCTTTTTAAATCCAATACTGCACTATGGGGTCCACTTTTAACCCAGGTTTTTAATGCTTGTAATTTTGCCTTTTTACCAACTTGGTACGAATCCTTGATCGTACCTATTTTTAAAAAGGGTGACAGATCAAATCCAGCCTGTTATCGTCCGATATCGCTGCTGGACTCTACCACCAAGATCATTGGCCGGGTCCTACTTAATAGATTACAGACCTGGGCCGATGAACAAGATATCATTGGCGACCTCCAATATGGGTTTCTTGAGGGATTGGGCACAGTTGAACAGGGGCTGAACCTTCACATTTTGATGGAAAAATATACAAAGGCAAAAAAGGGCAGACTATTTATGACCTTTGTCGACCTAACGGCAGCTTTCGACTGTGTCCTGCATGACAAGTTGTGGCTGATTTTCGAAGGGCTCGGTGTCGATTTTGTAATCATTACCTTTTTAATGGAACTTTACTCAGGGGCTAGGGCTAAGGTAAGATATGGAAGGAACGGAGAATGCACGAGGCACTTTGGTATTGAGAAAGGGGTGAGGCAGGGCTGCGTCCTTGCTCCATTTCTCATCACATTATATATAAACGGTCTGGAATTTATTTTAACCAAAGAGTGTAGGGATCTACCCAAAGCAGCAAAGCGTCCCATCCCGGCACTTCTGTATGCAGATGATGCTGTTTTAATGGCCTGTACCCCACTTGCTCTCCAGAAGGTAGTTAATTCTTATACTAGTTTTATGTCAAACCTGGGATTGTCTATAAACTGCACAAAGACTTACACTATGAATTGCGGGGCAGGGACTAACAGGAGAGCTAAGACCATATTTATTAACACCAGCCCAATTGAGCAAACAAAAACATTTTCCTATTTAGGAATTTTATTTGAGAGGACAGGAAGCTGGACTGAGGCGATCAAGAGTAGACGACTGTTGTTCGCCAGGGCATTAGCGGCTTTGTCGAACTTCAGCCGAAAACTAGGAAAGCGCCCACCGGCTGAACTCATACACATCTATAAGGCAAAATGTGTTCCTATTGCCATTTACGGAGCAGGTGTTTGGGGTTACGCTGACACACACAGCATGCAGACCGTGGAAAACAGGTTCCTGAAATTCCTCCTAGCAGTACCCCAAAGCACTACAACATACATAATACATATGGAATTGGGTATTCCATACTTGGAAGATATCATCAAGATCCAACCTGTTCTTTTATGGCACAGAATTTGGATGTCAGAGGAAACAGGATTTAATCGCTACCTACTGACTGACGTATTGAAATCTAACGGTGCCAAATTCATTAGGTGGCTGGAATATGTGAAAAAACTTATGCTCGATATAGGCCATCCGGAATTTTATTTAGATCTAAGCACTATGTGCACTATTTCCACGACAGACCTTAAGGCCTGCTGTATGGATCATTTTGGCAAAAAAAGAATAGCTGTTGAATTAAAAAAACCTACTGCCCAAGCCCACTATTTGACCCTGTCCTCACCTACCATTCAACTATATTTATCATTAATTGATAACGATTTTGATCGTCTTTTGTTGACTCGTTTTAGATTTAATTTGATATTTAGACTTTTTAGTTTTCCAACGATGAACGACTGGTCTAGACATTTGTGTAACTGCCCTTGTGATGGTACTTCCATGCAATCTACTATTCATGTTATTTTATTTTGTAAATTTTATGAAGTACCAAGAAAGACATGGATTGTACCAGCTTTGAAGACCCTTGGTTTGAGACGTTGTCGTCCTGCACTTTTAGCCTTGCAATTTTTAGAGAATGAATTCATCATTGCCACTGTTATTGCATTTCTTAATAATGTTTTTAGATGTCGGAAACCAATGATCATGTGATCTTCAAAACACTTATGTCCTGATTAGGATTTTATTGTTGTAAACTATATTTGTGTCTTTTTTAACACTGTACTTTGATGGTTAATGCATTTCTTAACCGAATAAAGAAATAATGAATGAATGAATGAGTGACTTCTCAAATCCTCTTATATTTCATTAAAAAATTCTAACAAGCAGACTGAAACATGCACTTTTAATACCAGCAGCAGACTTCCATGGTGAGCAGTAGCTTTACTACATTGATCTAAGGAGCAACTAGAGTGCTAACATTCATAATTTATGGCAAATGTGTGACATATCTGAATACCTTCTAGTACATTCCAGCATTAGTAACACTCAGCAGCTCTCTGAGGGTCTATTAGACATGCATAAACATAAAAAAGGAGGTAACGAAAAGAGAGACAACTGTAAGTTGGCTGGTACCCTGCTTGATAGCAATCAGGAACAGACTAGAGGCTTAGAACGCAGCCTAGTTCACAACCCCTCCTCCAATCTTGAGACTAATCCAACCATACACCCTCTAACCACGCCCACATCCATAAATACCGGGGGTCCAATCTACATCCCCCCTATTATTGGAAGGGGTTATGTAGTTGATCAATGCAAAAATAACCCGGACTTACCACCTGCAGTGACCCCCTATGTAGCCGTTCTAACAAATGTACCGAGCCTCCCAAAGGGAACTATAGAATCCTGGGAGAGCCTAAGAAATAAGTCACTTCATTGGCTAGGCTCTAGAACCGGCCTCACAGAAAGGTTGTATGCTGATTTCAAGCTGGCCAGAAGGGCATCGTGGATCGGTAAGGGCCAGAAACTTATGAGAGGGGACTGCGTGATTCTGTCATTTAAAACTCCTAATCTGTTCCGGGAAATACTGCACAGAGCTGGCCCCCCTTCTACCATCACCCAGGGCATTAACTTGGTGCCGTTAGGTTTTTTTTACCATCCAGATAGCCTTAGCAAACCGGCCCACACTAGGGAAACATCTATTCCAGGCCCCCCAAGCCTATTTAACATCCCTGTTCACAACCGATTCGAAACTCTCTCAAACCTTAATTTAGTTGATTGACAACAAATGAGAGAATCTCCTCGTATAGTTGTAATAAATACCAAGGACCGGGTGGACAGAAAGAGCTTCCCTGAATTACAACCCAACACCATCCTAGAAGAGCCACTCGCACAAAATGATGTAGCAAGCACCAGCTCAGTGCGAGATTTGTTGGCTCCTAGTACCACGGAGGGAGCACTCAGCCCAGATCGACAAATTGGTCCATTGCAACCCCAAGATAACAGTGTAGGGACATATGATCAGGAAAGAGTTCCAGAGGTCAATAGCAAAATTCTATTTTGGAACATCGCAGGGCTTAAATCAAAGGTGGATAATCCCCTCTGGATCGAGTTCATCGATAATTTCAAAGTAATTAACCTACAAGAAACTTGGACGCAAGATCCATTACACATCAATGGTTATAAAACATTTCATACGCCAGCCATTGCAACATCACACGGGAGAGCTAAGGGGGGCCTCTCCACATATGTTTCTAATTTTCTTATTGTCGTAAAAACTGAATTCATTTCCACCGTTCCCCATTATCATTTTGTGACCCTCCACCTGAATAGTACCCTCTGCCTAGTAATTATAAATTATTATAATAATATCCTATCGGCTTTGATTACAGCTACCCTGAGGTCACTGAGCGATTCCCTGCATACACTAATTGCCCGATTAAAGAAGGAGGTGTTTGTGATCTGGGGTGGGGACTTTAATTCTTCTTTTTGTAAACATTTTGATGACGATGTATGTGGGTTAACGTATGGCAATGGGGAAAGTTTTGCTCATTTTCCCCACACACTATATGGGGATGTTTTAAATGATTTAATGTTTACTCTTGATTTGGGGTTTGCTAATAGATTGTGTTCCCCCTTGATTCCTTTTACCCCTACATTTCATGCCCGTGGTCGACTATCTACTATTGAGTTTATCTTATCCTCATGCAGGTATTCCTCTGGTATCAATAATTTTAAGACACACGAGATAGCCCTAAGTGATCATTTCCCCCTTAGTGTTGATGTAACTATGCCTAATCAGAGCTGCAACACTAGATCAACATCTGCTGACAATGTTGACCACATTGTTGGCATCAGACAAAATGGGTTTGCATTAAAATGGTCCAACGTAAACACTAATGAACTTATCTTAAATATTGTTACTAACTGTAAAAATATGTTTCTGAAGTGCCTAGATGAGACTACACCTAGTATCGAGATCAGGGAGAACTTTCTGGCAATCTCGAAACATATAAAAGAGTCACTATCTGTCAAAAAGAATAAGACCTCGAGAAGCAAATCAGGCTGGTTCAATACCGAGTGTTCAGAAGCATATACCTACCTCAAAAACTGTATTCACGCATCATCCAAAAATACTGAACACATTAGGGAGGCAAGGCGAAATTACAAAACTGCCCTCAAAAATGCTAAGTCTACTCTAAAACTAAATACTTGGCGGGCATTACGTGATGCTGCAGATAGTCGTGATTTTTCTGCTTTTTGGAAAGTGGTGAATTCACCATTTATGGCAGATAAGCAATTGGCAGTAATGGAGGTCGCCATTTCGGAATCTGAATGGGTTCAATACTATTCGAATCTGTATAAGAACTTAAACCTAGAGGAACAAGGTCCCACTCTCAATACTCTGGATATAGCACACGACTCTAAAATGAATTTTACCTTAAATGAAATTATTGCCGCTATTGATTCTAGCCCTTCTGGTAAAGCCCCAGGCCCTGACGGCATTCCTGCGGACCTTTTTAAATCTAATACTGCACTATGGGGTCCACTTTTAACCCAGGTTTTTAATGCTTGTAATTTTGCCTTTTTACCAACTTGGTACGAATCCTTGATCGTACCTATTTTTAAAAAGGGTGACAGATCAAATCCAGCCTGTTATCGTCCGATATCGCTGCTGGACTCTACCACCAAGATCATTGGCCGGGTCCTACTTAATAGATTACAGACCTGGGCCGATGAACAAGATATCATTGGCGACCTCCAATATGGATTTCGTGAGGGATTGGGCACAGTTGAACAGGGGCTGAACCTTCACATTTTGATGGAAAAATATACAAAGGCAAAAAAGGGCAGACTATTTATGACCTTTGTCGACCTAACGGCAGCTTTCGACTGTGTCCTGCATGACAAGTTGTGGCTGATTTTCGAAGGGCTCGGTGTCGATTTTGTAATCATTACCTTTTTAATGGAACTTTACTCGGGGGCTAGGGCTAAGGTAAGATATGGAAGGAACGGAGAATGCACGAGGCACTTTGGTATTGAGAAAGGGGTGAGGCAGGGCTGCGTCCTTGCTCCATTTCTCATCACATTATATATAAACGGTCTGGAATTTATTTTAACCAAAGAGTGTAGGGATCTACCCAAAGCAGCAAAGCGTCCCATCCCGGCACTTCTGTATGCAGATGATGCTGTTTTAATGGCCTGTACCCCACTTGCTCTCCAGAAGGTAGTTAATTCTTATACTAGTTTTATGTCAAACCTGGGATTGTCTATAAACTGCACAAAGACTTACACTATGAATTGCGGGGCAGGGACTAACAGGAGAGCTAAGACCATATTTATTAACACCAGCCCAATTGAGCAAACAAAAACATTTTCCTATTTAGGAATTTTATTTGAGAGGACAGGAAGCTGGACTGAGGCGATCAAGAGTAGACGACTGTTGTTCGCCAGGGCATTAGCGGCTTTGTCGAACTTCAGCCGAAAACTAGGAAAGCGCCCACCGGCTGAACTCATACACATCTATAAGGCAAAATGTGTTCCTATTGCCATTTACGGAGCAGGTGTTTGGGGTTACGCTGACACACACAGCATGCAGACCGTGGAAAACAGGTTCCTGAAATTCCTCCTAGCAGTACCCCAAAGCACTACAACATACATAATACATATGGAATTGGGTATTCCATACTTGGAAGATATCATCAAGATCCAACCTGTTCTTTTATGGCACAGAATTTGGATGTCAGAGGAAACAGGATTTAATCGCTACCTACTGACTGACGTATTGAAATCTAACGGTGCCAAATTCATTAGGTGGCTGGAATATGTGAAAAAACTTATGCTCGATATAGGCCATCCGGAATTTTATTTAGATCTAAGCACTATGTGCACTATTTCCAGGACAGACCTTAAGGCCTGCTGTATGGATCATTTTGGCGAAAAAAGAATAGCTGTTGAATTAAAAAAACCTACTGCCCAAGCCCACTATTTGACCCTGTCCTCACCTACCATTCAACTATATTTATCATTAATTGATAACGATTTTGATCGTCTTTTGTTGACTCGTTTTAGATTTAATTTGATATTTAGACTTTTTAGTTTTCCAACGATGAACGACTGGTCTAGACATTTGTGTAACTGCCCTTGTGATGGTACTTCCATGCAATCTACTATTCATGTTATTTTATTTTGTAAATTTTATGAAGTACCAAGAAAGACATGGATTGTACCAGCTTTGAAGACCCTTGGTTTGAGACGTTGTCGTCCTGCACTTTTAGCCTTGCAATTTTTAGAGAATGAATTCATCATTGCCACTGTTATTGCATTTCTTAATAATGTTTTTAGATGTCGGAAAACAATGATCATGTGATCTTCAAAACACTTATGTCCTGATTAGGATTTTATTGTTGTAAACTATATTTGTGTCTTTTTTAACACTGTACTTTGATGGTTAATGCATTTCTTAACCGAATAAAGAAATAATGAATGAATGAATGAGTGACTTCTCAAATCCTCTTATATTTCATTAAAAAATTCTAACAAGCAGACTGAAACATGCAATTTTAATACCAGCAGCAGACTTCCATGGTGAGCAGTAGCTTTACTACATTGATCTAATGAGCAACTAGAGTGCTAACATTCATAATTTATGGCAAATGTGTGACATATCTGAATACCTTCTTGATGGAATCAAAGTAAAAAACTGAAAGCATTTCCTACTGAGGAGACTGCAGTAAATGAGGAAATTAGGAAACTTCATAACAAATAAGTCTCCCAAGATGGCCACCAGAGATAAAAGAGCCCAAATGTAGCCCAAATATCACCAAGATGTAGCCCAAGTATAGCCCAATGACAGAATGTCCCAGAGTGTTCTTAAGAACAACTAGAGTGCTTACTGTCTTACTTATGACAAAAGTATGGCACACTGAAGCCATCTTGATTGGAATAAACTGGTAACACTTAAAACATTTAAGGAACACATTGAGGGGGTTCATTTTGCCATAGAAATTATGATTAGTGCTGAAGAAAGAAAAATTAGGGCACATTTTGAGTGACTTCTCAAATCCTCTTATATTTCATAAAAAAATTCTGACATGCAGACTGAAACATGCACTTTTAATACCAGCAGCAGACTTCCGTGGTGAACAGTAGTTTTACTACAGTGATCTAATGAACAACTAGAGTGCTAACATTCAGAATTTATGGCAAATGTGTGACATATCTGAATACCTTCTTGAAGGAATCAAAGTAAAAAACTGAAAGCATTTCCTATTGAGGAGACTGCAGTAAATGAGGAAATTAGGAATCTTCATAACAAATAAATGTCCCAAGATGGCCACCAGAGACAAAAGAGCCCAAATGCAGCACAAGTATCACCCAGATGTAGCCCACATGTAGCCCAATGACAGAAGTGTGCAAAACACTAATTTTTTAGTATTTGCAGTTTTTTATAGTGCAGACTTGCCAGGTATTGGAGTTCTTTACATGAGCATTGGTTACAACACACAAGATCAAATTCATTTTGGTTGTAGACATGGGGAGATTAAGTGATTTGACCAGAATCACAGAATGTTGAGCTGAAGCAGAAACTCCAACCTGGTTCCCCAGTTGCAAAGTCTGCAGCTCTGGAAGTAACACCACATCCTCTCCTCTAAGTGCAACATTTAATCAAGTGGTCAACTGGATAAAAAAACATAAAGATAACAAATAATTTAAAAGTGCTTTGTCGCAATTTGAAAACCCAGAAAATATGTCCTCATTTTAGTTTTTTAGAGCACTAACCATAATTTTGATGCAAATAAGACCCTCTCATATGTAATTTCTAAAGGAAATGCTCTAGGTATTACAGTTTTGATTACATCAAGATGACGTCAGGCGTTCCACACTTTTGTAATAAATATAGAATGTTAGCAACCTAGTTGTTCATTAGGATACTGTTGAGAGGCAAAGGCCAGGGGCACGGACTCTGAAAATTTGAGGCAGGTAGGAGAGTGCAGAGGCAACAATTTTACCACACTGGGCAGGCAGGAAGGGCAGTGGCAGCACAACAGACTATGGAGGGCAGTGGAAAGGGGGGCAGGGGCAACAAACCAACAATACAGGACTGGCAAGAGAGACTGTGGCAATATAATAGACCATTGTGGGCAGAGGGAAGAGGCAGTGGTAGTACAACCATACATGTCAACAGACCCGATTCAGCAAGGAAACGTCCAATGTTTTTAAGCTCAAATGGGCTTTATTTGATCTGTCTCCTGTCTACAATCTCCTCTTTTTCAATGTAACTCAAAGGGGAAAATCAATACCCCAGTTTTTTTTCAAAATCTCCCTCTTACCAAGTTCAAAATGTTGGCAAGTATGGTACATTGGATCATGGAAGGCAGGAGGAATTGGGGTAGGGACATGGACTCGGATAACAGAGGACAGGAGGGACATGGAGAGGTGCACCAAACTGACCCTAATGGGCAGGCATCAGGGTTTGCAGCAGCAGAATACACCACACAGGGCATTGGGGACGGGAGTGCAGCACAACAATCTATAGAAAGCAATAGGGAGGGGACAGGACCATGCACAAGGACAACAGAGAACACAGGGGAAAGAGGCAATGGTAGCTAGCTGACCGTAATGGACAGACAGGAGAGAAAGCTGCAGCATAACAGACATAAAGGGCAGGAGGGACGGATCAGGGGCATTACAAGGGAACAGACAAGCCAGGAGGGAGGGAATAGGGGTCTGCACATGGAAACAGTGGGCTGGGGGCAAGGGGGCAGGAGCAAGAAGATGACCATGGAGGTCAGGCAGGATGGGCACAAGAAACAAGACACACCATGGGGAGCAACAGTGAGACTATGATGGCATACACACAGACCATGGAGGGAAGGTGGGAGGGGGTAAGGGGCAGCTAGCTGACCACAGAGGGAAGGTGGGAGGGGCCATGGCAGGAAAGAAGACCATGCATGGCAAGCGGGAGGGTTAGTGGCAGCACAATGGCTATGATGGGCATGAAGGAGGGTGCAGGGGCATGCACAAAGGACCATGGAGGATAGAAGGGAGGGTTAGGACCTGGGCACAGACAAGAGAGTTCAGGGGAAGGGGCCTCACAACAGACTGCGAGGGGCAGGCAGGAGGAGCAGTTGCAGCACAACAGACCAGGGAGGACAGAAGGGTGTGGCAGTAAAATGGAACATGGAACATGGAGCACAGGAGGAAGGGAATAGGGGCATGGCATGTGGACAGGCATGTTGGAGGTGGCAGGGACAGGTTAGTCATCCTAGGCAGGTAGGAGGGGAGTAGCAGCTCAACAGAACACTCAGAGTAGATAGAAGTGGCAGGTCCATGGAACATGATGGGCAAAAAGGATGGAGCAGGGACATGCACAAAGACATCGGAGGGCAGGGGGAAGGAGAATAGGGGCAGAAAGCTAAGCACAGAGGCTAAGCAGGAGGTCAATGATGGCTCATAGAATTGGGCAATGGAGGGCAGGAGGAGTGGACTGGTCCATCATGCTAAATGGAGGGCAGTGGCAACACATCAGACCATGCATGGCAAGAGGGAGGAGGCTAGTCCATGGATTCAGACAACAGAGGATAGGGAGGAGGTGGATGGGGCAGCAAGCTAACTGTTCAGAGAAGGTGGGTATTAGGAACTTTATTGTTTTTAAAATGTGTGTCTGTGCGAACTACTTAAAATATGAACAAGTATGCAGCATAATCTCACTTTTATTCAGGAAGAAGAGGACGTTTGTGACTGTGACTCCGGGCTCACTTGGCAGAAACAGCCCCTGACCTTCCACCCCATCGCAAAATGTAATGCCCATGAAAAGGGTAGGTGGACGTAGTGTTATATAGAACATAGTCCTGAGAGTACGATTGAAAATGAAAACTATATATAGTATATGGTATAAACTATGCACCAAAAAGTGTGATATAAGATGAACCGGGGCGTGAAATATAATCTGCAACACATTGTGCGCAATGACAGATTCATTGGAGAGTGCGAGATAGCAAAGGCACTAGCGCGTGCTATGCGATATGCACCTTCGAGTGTAATATGCACAGGGCAGTGTTGTGTAACCTAACTAGTCTCTAAAGTTGTAATATAAAATATGTGCTGGGGAGTGTAACGTTGCATATGCACTGTGACAAAGATTTGGATCCCAGATTGTAATATGTATGGCATAGCGCTGTGCTTTATAACATAGGCATTGAGGAAGGCACGTTAGATGGGGCAATATAACCCGTGCGAAGGCAAGTGTGGCATGACATATTCACGGGGTGGTATTACAGTGCACATGGGCTAGAGAGTGTCATACCATATGCACTAGCTGGTGTAATACAACACAGAGGTGTGAGGCACTCAGCGGGGACTGGTGGGTGTAAGACAGCATTGGGCTCAGCCCAGAGCACGCTGTGACTCTCAAGTGAGGTTCATCTCCTTTCCAGAGAGTAAAATAAAAAGTATTATACATCCGGCGGATGATGTGTATTTTATTAACCGTGAGGGGGGTTTCTTGCATAGTTTGGTCGAATTTTCGTCAAATCCCCTTTGAATGGCTTGGCGTGTGTGTATAATAAATGTGCCCATCAATAGCTACCCATGTTTGTATAAATAAACAACAAGGGTGTCTACTTGGAGAGTACCCACCGGCGGGGGCGCTGGGATTAGTCACAGTAGGGCGTCAGACACGTCAAAGCTTCACTAGCGGTGTAAATACATTCCATGTGGATTCATTCTATGCATAGTCACCTTTTAATGAATATCATGCAAATCGTCATGGTGATAGGTACATACGGTTTGTCCAGCATGTCCTAGGTGTTTCGATAAATATATTTTTTTTAAAAATAATCAAAAACAAAGGCCGGCTCCGGGGGATGGGGTCCCCGGGGCCTTAAGTGGCCTGAGGAGGGGGGCAACGCATCCCGCTCCTAAAGAAAAAAAAAAAAAGGCCATGACCCGGGGGTTGGGGTCCCCGAGGCCGATGCCCTGGGGGTTGGGGTCCCCAGGGCCAGTAAATTAGAAAAAGAAGGGGGCCACACATCCCTCCTTCTTAAAAAAATATAATCAATAAAAGACCGGCAGCACTCTGCAAACGAGCCCCTGGCCAGTTGTAAGTTGGGGAATTAATTCCCCTTCAATACTGAGGGTCCCTGAGGGGCAACTAGCCGAACCGGTATCTCCAGTATGCGCCAGGGAGCTGCGTTGCAGACAGGTGTTCTGAGGCCACTTTTATTCAGGAAGAAGAGGACGTTTGTGACTGTGACTCCGGGCTCACTTGGCAGAAACACCCCCAGACCCTCCACCCCCATTGCAAAATGTAATGCCAGTGAAAAGGGTAGGTGAACGCAGTGTTATATAGAACATAGTCCTGAGAGCACGATTGAAAGTTAAAACTAGATATAGTGTATGGTATAAACTATGAACCAAAAAGTGTGATATAACATGAACCGGGGCTTGAAATATAATATGCAATACATTGTGCGTAATGACATGCTATGCGATATGCGCCTTGGAGTGTAATATGCACAGGGCAGTGTTGTGTAACCTAACTAGTCTCTAAAGTTGCAATATAAAATATGTGCTGGGGAGTGTAACGTTGCATATGCACTGTGACAAAGATATGGATCCCAGATTGTAATATGTATGGCATAGCGCTGTGCGTTATAACATAGGCATCGAGGAAGGCATGTTAGATGGTGCAATTTAACCCCTGCGAAGGCAAGTGTAGCATGACATATTCACAGGGTGGTGTTACAGTGCACATGGGCTAGAGAGTGTCATAGCATACGCACTAGCTGGTGGAATACAACACAGAGGTTTGTGGCACTCGGTGGGCACTGGTGGGTGTAACACAGCATTGGGCTCAGCCAGGAGTGTGCTGTAACTCTCAAGTGAGTTTCATCTCCTTTCCAGAGAGTTAAATAAAAAGTATTACACATCCGGCGGTGGATGTGTGTTTTATTAACCGTGAAGGGGGTTTCTTGCATAGTTTTGGTCTAATTTTTGTCGAATCCCCTTTGAATGGCTTGGTGTGAGTGTGTATTAAATGTGCCGGTCAATAGCTACCCTTGTTTGTATAAATAAACTACAAGGGTGTCTACTTGGAGAGTACCCACCGGCGGGGGTGCCAGGATTAGGCACGGTAGGGCATCAGACACATCAGAGCTTCACTAGCGGTGTAAATACATTCCACATGGATTCCTTTTTACTGAATATCACGCAAATCGTCATGATGATAGGTACATACGGTTTGTCCAGCATGTCCTAGGTGTTTCTATAAATATATTTTAAAAAAATAATAAAAAACAAGGCCGGCCCCGGGGGATGGGGTCCCTGGGGCCATAAGTGGTCTGAGGAGGGGGGCAGCGCAGCCCCCCTCCTAAAGATTTTTTTTTTAAAAAGGCCATGCCCAGGGTGTTGGGGTCCCCGGGGCCGATTAAGGCCTTGGGATGGGGGCCACGCGGCCCCCTTCCAAATTTGTTTTTTCAAAAAATAAAATTAGGGGGCAGGCCCTGGGGGATGGGATCCCCAGGGCCAATGAATTAAAAAAAGAAGGGGGGACACACAGCCCTCCTGCTTAAAAAAATAAAATAAATAAAAGACCAGCATTGCGCCAGATGCCACGCCCCTCCTTGCAGCACTCTGAAAATGCGCCCCCTGGCCAGTTGTGAGTTGGGGAATTAATTCCCCTTCAATACTGAGGGTCCCTGAGGGCCAACTAGCCCAACAGGTATCTCCAGTATGCACCAGGGAGCTGCGTTGCAGACAGGTGTTCTGAGGCCACGCTCCTTTTTACACCTCTCTGCAACACAGCTCTATGGTGCTTACTGGAGGTACCTAGTAGG
This sequence comes from Triturus cristatus, assembly GCF_964204655.1. NCBI lineage: Eukaryota > Metazoa > Chordata > Amphibia > Caudata > Salamandridae > Triturus > Triturus cristatus. The sequence continues at coordinate 1,352,625,020 of NC_140591.1, forward strand.
CTAGTTTGACCCTAGGGACCCATAGCATTCAAGGGGACTTAATCTCTCAACTTAGAACGGCCACAGGGGGCGTTTACACAGTGGTGAAGGAAGGGGACGGGGCCTTAGGTGAAGTGTGCAAAAACGCCCTGTGGCGCATTTTAAGTTGGGAAAATAATTCCCTTTCAATCCTGAGGGACCCAGGGGGCCAACTAGCCCACCAAGTGCTTCCAGTAAGCGCCACTGCTCTGCGTTGCAGAGAGGTAGTGCAGGCCGTGCCCCTTTTTACATCTCTCTGCAACACAGCTCTGTGGTGCTTACTGGTGGTACCTAGTGTTCTAGTTGGACCCTAGGGACCCTCAGGATTCAAGGGGACTTAATCTCCCAACTTAAAACGGTCACAGGGTGTGTTTACACAGTGGGGAAGGGAGGGGACGGGGCCTAAGGTGACGTGTGCAAACACGCCCTGTGGCACGTTTTAAGAGGTAGTTTTAATCCCCCTACCCTATTATATACTAGGGGCTTACAGAGGAGGTCATGCTAATCACAGGGGGACCCCAACGCATAGTGTTCCCTAGTGTATGTAGGTGTTTTCACTGTATTCTGAGTGTCTTTTAACATAGCACTGGCTTTAGGACTGGTTAGTCAGACTCAGTTACCACCAGTATCCGTCTGAAAAAGTTGAGGGTACAGGATGATTTTGCAACAAGGCTTCTTTCTGCTCTTCTGTTTGTTCTTCCTGCACTATTCTTCGTCTTTGAGGACTTCTGTTGCTTCTTTCTGCATTTCTTTTTTTTCTTTCTGTGCATTTTTTCTTCTTTCTTCACATGTACTATCTCTGTAGGCATAGTCAGAAATTAGCATTTAAAAAACCTTAGAAATTCACTGAAAAAACCATAGGTTTCAGGGGCGTTATAGTTAGCTGGACTTTTCACTCGTACACAACCAGTGATGTCACTGACCATGTCATGAGTAATGTAATATGAGACATCATCAGCAGTGCATTGTGGGCACGTGAATTATTGTTAGCTCAACTAACTATGACAGGCGAATTTCTCTAGTTTTATATGAGTCAAATGTCCAACTAACTATAACGCCCCTGAAACCTATGGTGTTTTTAGAGAATTTCAAAGGTTTTTTAAATGCTAATTTTATATTTTAATGTTTATAAAACCTATATTTTTCTATTTTTTTTGTAATATTTTGGAACTATCTTATACTTCTTTTTTTCAGTTTAGAAAGCTTTATTGAATATAATAGGCATCGTAAAACATCAATACAGAAACAGCTGGCAATAAAAAGAAGATGAAAGAATATTAAAATTACCATATATGCTGTTCAGTCCCAAAATGGGATATAGAAACTATACCAAGGAAAAAAAGCTTTTTGAAGGTATTTTGTTTTGTGGGAGGTAGGGAGAAGGAAGAGAGAGAGAAGGGGGAGGGAAAGAAAGAAAAGAAGGGCAACATGAAATATCAATTCAATATCATAAAGTTCATAACAAAATAGAAGTGAAATGCAATTAATAATAACAAGTGAAAGTAGAAAAGAGAGAAAAGTTAAGCTTCAAGGAACGTGTCTAGAGAGAAAATCAGTTAAAGGTAACCATAACAAGTCTTTTTTGATCAATAAAGGTACTGCGGTGGCAAAGGCACGATCAAGCTTATGATGATGACATAACAGTTTTCACCAGGCATTGATTGAAATTCTTTAAGTATCTTTCCAGTTGGTTGTGATTATCTGAAAGGAAATGGCTATATATAGATTGATAAACTTACGTACATTACATTGTACATTCCATAGAGGTGAGGAACCGCCCAGAAAAATATGAACAATCTCAAAAGGAAAGTCTGTAGCTAAAATGTCATTTAGTTTTGACCATATGTGAGACCAAAGGACTTAACCAAGGGGCAATGAAAAAACATATGAAGGAAATCACTGTCAACACAAGAACAGGACCAACATTTTTTGGAATCGAGTACTTTGAATTTGTGTAAATCAGAGGGGGTAAAAAAAGTCTGTTATAAAAGAAGTATAGAGTCTGTGTGGTGGTAGCAAATTGGGAAACAGAATGTATTTTGGACCATATAGAGTCCCAAACCTGAAAGGAGAATTCCTGAGCTAGGTCTTTTTCCAATAAGAGTTGAAGTTTAGATTTGGATCTATCAGCAGTGGGATAGGAAAGCATTTTATAAATGGCAGCAACTTTGAGAGGAATAGAAAAATCTGGTGGAGGGGAGAGGATCAGAGCAGTAGTGGTCAGAGAGCTATTTTGAGAAACAATAGAGGCTAGGGCGTTTATAAGCAAGGGTTACTGGGAAGAGTATGTGTTTTAAATGCCAAATGAGTCACGTATGTCTGAGAAGTCCCTCTGGGAATTATCTTTAAGTAAATGGTCATAAGTAATGATACCTTTGTCAATCCATTCCTTCCATAATAGCGCTCTGTTAATAATCTTTAAGAATTTATTATACCAAATCGGAGTTAGGGAGTGAGAATCAGCATATGAGAGAAAAGAACGTGACAGTGAAAAAGCAAGTGTTTTGGAGTGTTTAAATAAGGGGGTGAGAAACCGCTTCGGAGGCTGAGATTAACGAGTAGCTGTAAGGAATGAGAAAGGTGACAATTGTGCAAGCTCGATTGGGCTCCAAGCTGTTAAGGGAGGACTAAATGAATCCGTTAAAAAAGGTCAAATTTGTTTTAAAGTGAAAGCTGAATGAAAACCAATAAGGTTAGGAAAGTTGACTCCACCTAAATCTTTCGATTGTTGGAGACGGGAGAGAGAAATCCTAGCTTTGCGATTATTCCATAAGAATTTTGTTAGGAGACCGTTTATGGTTTTAAAAAAATAGAGTGGGAGAGAAATAGGGAGCATCGAGAGATAGAAGTTGACAATAGGAAGAAGCATAATTTTAATAGTTGCTAGCCTCCCCCACCAGGATAATAAAAGAGGGGACCAGCCATCAATGAGTGCAGAGATCTTTTTCAGTATGTCCGTGTGGTTGATTTTAATAGTTTCTCTAATAGTGTTAGCGTAAAGGATGCCTAGGCACTTCATATTCCTGGGATTCCATTCAAAGCCAGAACTGTGAAACATATGGGAAAGGCAAAATGTATTTAGAGGTAAAACTTCAGATTTATCTATATTCAATTTGTATCCAGAGACTAAGGAGTATTCTTCTAATAAAGAGAAAAGCGAGGGTAAAGAAGTGGACAGATTAGAAATGTAGAGTAGGATACGCAGTAAATGTAATATCAATATTCTGAAATGTCAAGCCAGTCTAAGATGGTGAACGCCAAATTTTTTCTAAAAAATGTTCTAAAGCCAGGGGACAGCCTTGTCTGGTGCCTCTATGAAGAGAAAAATAATTAGATTGAGAGACATTAATCCAAATAGAAGTAGAGGGGGCAGAATACCACAATTGAAAATATTGAATAATGGGGGGGCTAAAGCCGTGCCATCTCAGCGCCTCAAACATAAAGTCCCAGCTAACCCCATCGAATGTTTTTCAGCATCTAATGTGATAGCTGCGACTGGGGAGTCCATCTTTGAAGCAATGATGATGTTAAGGAGAGTTCTCAAGTTATCGGTAATAGATCTACCTTTGACAAACCCAGATTGATAAATATTAATGAGGTCTGGAATTGCTTTGTTAATATGAATGGCTAAAACTTTGGCATACATTTTACAATCTGTATTGATTAAGAATATGGGCCTGTAGTTTTTGCAAAGGGAGGGGTCCTTATCTTTTTTAGGGATTAAGCATAGCATTGCTTGTGTAAAAGATCCCCTAGATTCTCCTTTGGTAAGAAAATGGTTAATCAATGAAAGTAAGTGTGGTATTAAAAAATGTTCTTAAAGTGGAGGTAAAAACGAACAGTAAAGCCATCCGGACCGGGTGGTTTGTCTTTGGGTAGGAGAGTAATGGCCTGGATTATTTCCTTTCCTGAGATAGGAATGTCTAGGGATGAAAGATATGTAAGATTATCGGTGGATTTGGGGATAGATTGAAAAAAGTGTCAATTTGTGCAGAAGAAGGACTGGATTCTGGAGTGTAAAGGGAAGAATAATATTGGACAAAACAATCAAGAATTTTATCATCAGTATAATGACGAATTCCATGGGTATCCGTAATATCTATAATTTTAGATTTTTGCTTTTTGATTTTAAGATAGTTTGCAATGGATTTGCCTGCTTTGTTCTGCCCTCCATACATTGTTGCATTGAATTTGATGAGATTATTTCATGCAGAGTCCCAGGGATGCTTGTTATATTGCATTTGTGCTTTGATAAGAGAAGATAGTGTATCAGTGGAGTTTGTGGTGAAATATAGATGTTCAAGCTCTTTAATTTGTTTAAGAATGTGAGGTGACTGTGAAAAGGCTTTTTCCCTTTTTCGAGATACAAAGTAAATGATAAAGCCTCTGGCGGCAGCCTTGAAGGCATCCCAAAGAAAGTCAAATTGAGAATTAGAATGAAGTTTATTGTGAAATAATTCCTCCATGAAAGGCGTGGATTGCTCAATAAACTGGGAGTCAAGGAGGAGAGAGTTCTTAAAGCGCCAGCGCCGAGAGGGGGGAGAAGGTGAGGGGTAGTCCATATCAATGGGGGCATGGTCTGAAATAAGAATGGATCCTATTTCTGAATTAGTCATGAATTGGAAAGCGTGTTGAGTGAGAAAAATGTGAGAAAAATATAGTTAATACGGGAGTGAGCTGCATGAACAGGAGAAAAAAAGGAGAATTCTAGTGTGTCAGGGTGAGATATTCTCCAGGAATCTATTAGGCCTCTGGAAGAGATAGCTCTATAAAAGGATTTCTGCATCTTATTGGGAACATATCTGGTTTGTAATTTCCGGTCTAAATAGGGATCCATGAGTTGGTTACAATCACTGCCCACAATTAAATCATCAGTCGCATGAGAAGAAAGAAGTGTGGACAATTTGTTCCAAAAGGTTAAATCAATGCCATTAGGGCCATAAACATTAAAAAAGGAAAGATGTGTGTTATTAACAGTAGTATTTAAAAACAACCATCTACCTTTATTATCATGAAACTCATTTTGTAACTGAACATTTAACGACTTTTGAAACAAAATAATAACTCGATTTTTGTTGTTCACTGCCGGGGAGCAGAAAGGTTCTCCTACCCATTGTTTACGCAGTGAAGACAGATCTTGTAAATTAAGGTATGTTTCCTGCAACAGTGCAACTTGACATTTTAATCTCGCTAAATGAGATTAAACACGTTGTTTTTTAACAGGATTGCGAATACCTTTGACTTTCCATGAGTTAACGCGAAGACCACTCATTCTTGGAATTTGAATACGAGTAGGCTTAAAGGTGAAGAGAAGTCAAAAAAGGGGAAGAGAAGAGAATATAAGGATATAAAAAGGATGGAAAGATGAAGATAGCAAGGGACAGTAAGGGGAGAAGAAATTGAACCATATGGCCACCACAGGAACAGGCCAAGATGAATAGAGGGAAAAGGAAAGGCACAATACAGCAAGAAAAGGAGAAGGAAGAAGGGAGGGAAGGAAGAACAATAGAGGAAGGGAAAACAGTTGCATTGGAAAAATTAGAAAAGAAGAGATGACGGAAAGCAAAATGGCTTTAGCCATAACAATCAAGAAAAAAAGGACAATAATGTGGGCGGGGGGATGACTGAGACCAAGATGACCACTCCACTGGGAAGAGCACAGAGAGAAAACATGTCAACTATACCAAGACAATAAAAAAGGTGGGGAGAAAAACTCAGAATAGATGGTAAATGAATGAAAACAGGAGGAAGGGAACTTACCAGACATTAGGGAACAAAGCAACAAGATGAGTCAGACAAAATAGACAAAGGACGGTGGAGTCATGAATCTTCAACAACAGAACAGCACAGGGAGAACCTAAAAGAAATGAATAAGAAACTTACATGAGAATTAACATACTAGACACCATAAATTGAACATAAAAGGATAGAATTAAGCATGAAGAACAGATTACAAGACATTCAATGTTTGCTAAGTTCCATGAGTTCTCCTCGATGGGTATGGATAAACTTCTGAAGGTCAGCTGGATCCTGGAATGAATATGTCCTGTCTTTATAAGTAACTTTAAAGAAGCAGGGGTGTATAAGGCCGTACCGAGCATTCATGGACTTCAAGGCTGGTCTGAGGTCGAGAAATTCCTTACGTGTTAGCTGTGGGTTTAGAGACATCCTGACTAAAAAAGATTTTGTGGCCAGACCATATCCTCTGCTTATGTTGTTTGGCAGCTTTAAGGATCGTCATAAGGTCAGAATACAGCAAGAAATATGCAATGATACCTCTAGGTTTAGCAGAGAAAGATGCATTCTGAGGCCCTAGTCTGTGCGTTCTGTGAATATTGAAGTCCATTGGTTTTGGAAGGCCAGCAATTTGCAAGACTTGATATTTCAGGAAGGAGATCATGTCAGAACCTTCTGAACCTTCAGGAATTCTGTAAATGCGTAGATTATTACACCAATTTCATTTTTCCAAGTCCTCTGTAGTTTTCTTGAGTTGGTTAACTTCTTTAGTGAGACTGTCGACCTTGGCAATGAGATATTGTGCGTCGCTTATCTTTGTTCGACATCTGAAAGTCTTAAATCAAGGCCAGACCACTTCTCTTCAATTCTTTGAAGGGTAGCGGTGGTGCCCGACATAAAAGGACAAATGAGGCGCAGTTCATCCTTGATATCCTCTAATGGGAGGGGGAGAGGTGATTTAGATGGAGAGGAAGGATCCTTTTTAAGTCGCTTACTAGTGATAACTGCGGAGTCTTTGCGACCACCAGAAGAAGCACCAGCACCCCCATGAGATGTGTTAGACTGCGAATGCTCCATGGTAAAATGGATAAGTGAGGCACACACGAAACACAACTTGTATAGGCCAAGAAAAGATGACAAAGTCACCGTAAATTAAGTCAAGCAAAGGCTGCGGGGTAATGGGCCAGCAGCTCACATAAACATTGCGCACAAAAAGGGCCTTTATCAGAGAAAAGTGTCACAGCTCAGCAGAAGCCAGGGGACGATGCAACCAGCAGGCTTGTAAAAAGTTTTAAAACCAAAGCCATATAAATATGATCGTTACAAACAGCATTCAGTAAAACAATACTGTGTGCGATGATAAGGCACTATAGAAAAACCAAGGATGTATGCCTTATATTAAGCTGGTTTCAGAATACAACCAAAACATCAGCTGACTAAAAATGATGCAGAGGGAGGAGGAATACCGAGATCATGTTGGAGGACCCCACCCATTTTAGTCATTCTCTCTACAGCGTTTGATGAGACACACCCCTTCTGCTTAGAGAGCTATTTTGAAAAGTTTTGTTGCTGTGTACACATATCTTCTACTACACACAATGATCATCTTGATCAATATTCATGCTCTGTACATTAGCCTTCCACGTGTGATGGCCATGCATCTCAAACGTTACATCAAAAATCAAATGTGAGTTACACGATGCCCCTGGTGTGTGTGTGTGCACATTATTGTGCTGCCTTTCAGCCTGGGTAGTGCTGACCCAAAGGGGTATCATCAGCCACGGGCAGAGTGCACATCCTAGATCACATGTGACAAACAGTAAACAGTAATGTGTACATTTGTATTGCTGTATTCTCTGTTGTCAGACTTTACCAATATAGTAGTGTGTCATATGTGAGACTTTCAGATTCAAGTTTGGCATGCATTGCTTGACTATAATGAACGTTATCACTATTTATGACGTAGCCGCACTGCTGATCCTCCCTCCATCCGAGCACAGTCATTCATTTAAATCTTTATTTTGATGCATTAGCATCATAAAAGATACAATAAAACATTCATTTATCTTACAATTTGACATTTCCTAACGCAAAAAAGGATAACAGGATCAATTAAGCTAACCTATTTCTATGTGTATTCATTGCGTCCGAGTACACAATATCTAATTACAAAATTCTTTAACAACCACAATTTACCTGGGCGAAAATTATACAACAATTAATAATACAATTAATAATAAATACAATTTAAGAGCTATTAAAAATAGTAATTGAATCACTAACCGCTAGGACATAGTTTTAAAAGGTTATATCAAATTAAAAAAAAAAAAAAAATTAAAAACTTTTGAATAATCCTCCAGGTTGGATAATTAAACATGCGATTTATGTACATGATCATCCTAATCATATGAGATATTTGTTGAACAATAGTTGTGCATTTATTTTAAAAATGTAGGCCCAACTTTATTCTAATGAAGTTAACAGCAAGAAGAAATCTACTGACACCAAAAACTATCACCTGGCTGGTGTCAGTCTTTAAAATTCTGCCAGCCTCCTTATAGGATCTCGAACCAATTTTAAGACAAAGCGGCACTATCTACTTTTTCCTTGGTGTTGCACAGCTGGAGCAAAAGAGAAGTATATGTAAATCATCTTCCTTTGTATCATGAGTACATGAAGTACAACGATCACTACTTAACTTCGCCCAGCTTTTTTCAAGCGCCTTGGTTCTAAGTGTACCATATCTAAATTTTAGGTACAGAGTTTTTGATAACGGCGGATGGATCTCATCTAAAAAAAGTTCAAAAAATGCTACATCTTTAAACACTAAAAAATTATCAGTCAATGGACCATGGGTTTTTATGTACACTGACTCTTAGCTCACGTATGACCAAAATGATAGTTTAACAATGTTCCTAGAGCACGAGTTCATAGCCTCAGGATCATTCCAAAAATGGGCTAATCCAATCATGCCCAGCCAAGTTCCAACATGCTTGAACCAATAAACTTTATAACAGCTATCGAGATCCATAACTTCTTTCAAGCCTTTCTTGTAGTCAAGTAATTCTGGAGTCGTTCACAGTCTGATCCACAGTAATAATGGTCTTAATATTGCGTGTTGATCTGTTCGTTTCATGTTTAGATCCAGAAGGAGGGGTGTCAATGGGGTATTAGTAGATAGTTTTAACATCCCCCTAAGGAACTTGTTCTCAAGGCTTTCAAATGTACTTCTACATGCGGGTCCCCATTATTCTGCCCCATATAGTACCGCTAATTGTACCTTGTACTTGAAGATCTCTAGGGCAGGGGTTACTGCCTTGTTCAAGCATTTATTATGTCTTTTAAGGATTGGGAGACAGTTTTGTTTAAAGACTATCTTAGTCCTTTCTAGCTGTGATCTCCATGCTAAGGGTGAATCTATAGATACACCTAAATAAATAAAATTCTGCACATAATCGAGCTTCTGTCCATTTAACATTACATTTTTCCTAAAATGTTTATGCGGGCTCAGGGCCATGTATTTCGTTTTTTTAGTATTAATTTCTAAACCTTTCAAAATACAATAGGACTGAAACCTTTCCAGTAGATTTTGAAGGCCCCGTGGTGTTTGGGAAATGAGGATGGTGTCGTCCGCAAAAAGGAGGGACGAGACCCGTTCGCCCCCCAAATCTTGGTGAATCATTATCACTGCTCTCCATATAAGACGGAATGTCATTAACAAACAGGGAGAATAAAGTCGGGGCCAGTACACACCCCTGGCGTACTCCCCTCTTTATCGGAATAGCTTTTGTAAGTTCCCCAGTTGGACCCCACCTAACCTTGGCATAGTTGTCCTTATGTAGCCCCATGACCAGTTTTAATAAATCTACTGGAAGTCCCTGGGTTTTCAATGATTACCACAAAGGTTCTCGGGGGATAAGGTCAAATGCCGCCCGTAAATCAACAAATGCCACATACAAGTGGCCTTTGCGAAGGGTGACATATTTCCAATACAAACAACAAAGCCTTAGGACTTGATCAATGGTTCCTGTTTTTGCTCTGAACCCGGCTTGGTATTTTGTTAAAATTGATTCATCTTCCAGCCATGTATTAATGCGATTTAATATATGCCTAGCATAGATTTTTTGGGTTATATCTAAAAGGCTTATAGGGCAGTAGTTGGGAGGATTGCTTCTATCGCCCTTTTTAAAAATAGTAATAATTTCCGCTCCATTCCATGTGTCCGGAATTGCTTCCCCAGCCGCAACAGTATTACACAAATGATTAAGGTATGGTACCCAGACGTCCAATTCATGCTTGAATAGGTCGCCTGGTACTTTGTCAAGCCCTGGAGCCTTCCCGTATTTGACTGAATTAATGGCTAATTCTGTTTCCTGTAAGTCAAAAACTATTTGTGTGGGTTCGGCATCTACAAGCGACAAAGCATACTCTTCCTGCACTGCACCTTCGGCCCCTTGAGCGGCATACAAATTCATGAAATGGTCAATCCAAGTTGCCACATCAAGAAAAACCTCTCTTGAGCCCTTTTCCCTTTTGTTACCCTTGGCCACTGTTTCCCAAAATAACTTTTGGTCCTTCATTTTAGCTGCCATCAGCATACAGGACCATAATTCCTCGTCCCATAAAGACTTTGCATTGGCCAGCACCTTATTGTATAATTTCAATCAATCAATCAATCATATCATTTGTATAGCGCGCTACTCACCCGGAAGGGTCTCAAGGCGCTTGGGGGAAGGGGTCCGCTACTGCTCGAACAGCCAGGACTTGAGTTGTCTCCTGAAGGCGAGGTGGTCCTGGGTCAGCCGGAGGTGGATGGGGAGGGAGTTCCATGTCTTGGCCGCCAGGTAGGAGGAGGATTTGCCTCCGGCGGTGGCTCTTCGGATGCGTGGTACGGTTGCGAGGGCGAGGCTGGTAGACCGTAGCTGGCGGGTGGGCGTGTAGAAGGTCAGGCGGTCGTTGAGGTACTTGGGGCCCAGGTCGTGGAGAGACTTGTGTGCGTGGGTGAGGAGCCTGAACGTGATCCTCTTGTCAACGGGGAGCCAGTGCAGGTCTCTCAGGTGGCCGGAGATGTGGCTGCGTCGGGGGATGTCCAGAATGTGTCGGGTGGAGGCGTTCTGGATGCGTTGGAGTCTTTTCTGTAGCTTGGCTGTGGTTCCGGCGTAGAGGGTGTTTCCGTAGTCCAGTCGGCTGGTGACGAGGGCCTGGGTGACCGTCTTCCTGGTTTCGGTTGGGATCCATCGGAAGATCTTGCGAAGCATGCGAAGGGTGTGAAAGCATGATGAGGATACGGCGTTGACTTGTCTAGTCATCGAGAGGGAGGAGTCCAGGATGAAGCCCAGGTTGCGTGCGTGGTCTGTTGGCTTGGGGGCGGTGCCCAGGGCTGGGGGCCACCAGGTGTCGTTCCAGGCAGAGGGTGATGGTCCCAGGATGAGGACTTCCGTCATGTCTGAGTTTAGTTTCAGGCGGCTGTTCTTCATCCACTCGGCGACGTCTTTCATCCCTTCGTGTAGGCTGGTTCTGGCGGTATCGGGGTCTCTGGTGAGGGAGAGGATCAGCTGGGTGTCGTCGGCGTAGGAGATGATGTTGAGGTTGTGTTGGCGTGCGATGGCGGCTAGAGGTCTCATGTAGACGTTGAAGAGGGTGTGGCTGAGTGATGATCCTTGCGGGACTCCACAGATGACTTCGGTGGCTTCGGATCGAAACGGGGGGAGGCGGACTCTCTGTGTTCTTCCGGCGAGGAATGAGATGATCCACTTCATTGCCTTCTCTTGGATGCCGGTGTTGTCGAGGCGTTGGACTAGGGTGCGGTGGCAGACAGTGTTGAATGCTGCGGAGAGGTCAAGGAGGATGAGTGCCGCTGTTTCCCCGTTGTCGATCAGGGCTCGGATGTGGTTGGTGGCTGCGATGAGGGCCGTCTCGGTGCTGTGGTTGGCTCTGAAACCGGACTGCGAGGGGTCGAGGGATCCGTTTGTCTCGAGGAAGGCGGCAAGCTATTTGTTGACGATCTTCTCGATGACTTTGGCGGGAAAAGGGAGGAGCGAGATGGATCAGAAGTTTTTGAGGTCGGTGGGGTCCGCTGTTGGTTTCTTCAGTAGGGCGCTGAGCTCGGCATGCTTCCAGCTCTCCAGGAAGGTGGCGGTGTTGAAGGAGGTGTTGATGATGTCCCGGAGTTGGTTTGCGATGGTGGAGTCGGCCTTGTTGAAGACGTGGTGGGGGCAGGGGTCGGTTGGAGAGCCGGAGTGGATGGTGTTCATCGAGCGGGCTGTGTCTTCGGTGGTCACCGTGGTCCAGGTGCGGAGGGTGGCGGTGGGGTTCGTTGGTTCGGTGGTTGGGTGCGTGGATGGTGCGCCGAAACTGTTGTGGATGTCGGCAATCTTGCGGTGGAAGAACGAGGCGAGGGAGTCGCAGAGATCTTGTGAAGGGGTGATTTCGTTGTTGCCGGTGCTGGGTTGGAGAACTGCTTGACGATGCTGAAGAGTTCCTTGCTGTCGTGGGCGTTGTTGTCCAGTCGCTCCTTCAGTGATTTCTTCTTGGTGGTGCGGATGAGCTGGTGGTGCTTGCGGATGGCGTGTTTAAGGGCGGTCATGTTGTCAGTGGTCCGGTCGTGGAGCCAGGCTTTCTCGAGGGTGCGGCAGGTCTTCTTGGAGTCCTTGAGTTCGTCGGTGAACCAGGGGGCTTTCTTGCTTCTGGGTCTGCTGGGAGGGTTCTTCAATGGTGCGAGGTCATCGGCGCAGGCGGTCAGCCACTGCGTGAAGTTGCGGGCTGCTTCGTTGGCATCTGATGTGCTGTCAGGTGGGTTCTGGCTGATTGAGGTGGTGAGCTGGTCGAGGGGAACAACCTTTACAACGCAACTTTTACAACGCACTACACTTACAACGCATTTTTTACAACGCAAAATCCATTACAACGCATTCCATTACAACGCATGACACTACAACGCATTTTTAAAAACTACCTTTACAACGCATTCTATTACAACGCATACTACCTTTACAACGCATACCATTACAACGCATAATATTACACTACACTATCCAACACTTACCCTACTGTTGCACCCCCTGGAGTTAGAATAGTAATTTTTACCCCTATACTATCCAACACTTACCCTACTGTTGCACCCCCTGGAGTTAGAATAGTAATTTTTACCCCTATACTATCCAACACTTACCCTACTGTTGCACCCCCTGGAGTTAGAATAGTAATTTTTACCCCTATACTATCCAACACTTACCCTACTGTTGCACCCCCTGGAGTTAGAATAGTAATTTTTACCCCTATACTATCCAACACTTTCCCTACTGTTGCACCCCCTGGAGTTAGAATAGTAATTTTTACCCCTATACTATCCAACACTTACCCTACTGTTGCACCCCCTGGAGTTAGAATAGTAATTTTTACCCCTATACTATCCAACACTTACCCTACTGTTGCACCCCCTGGAGTTAGAATAGTAATTTTTACCCCTATACTATCCAACACTTACCCTACTGTTGCACCCCCTGGAGTTAGAATAGTAATTTTTACCCCTATACTATCCAACACTTACCCTACTGTTGCACCCCCTGGAGTTAGAATAGTAATTTTTACCCCTATACTATCCAACACTTACCCTACTGTTGCACCCCCTGGAGTTAGAATAGTAATTTTTACCCCTATACTATCCAACACTTACCCTACTGTTGCACCCCCTGGAGTTAGAAAAGTAATTTTTACCCCTATACTATCTAATACTTACCTTAAATGCAAATTAATATTATGCGTTGTAATGGTATGCATTGTAAAGGTAGTATGCGTTGTAATGGAATGCGTTGTAAAGGTAGTTTTTAAAAATGCGTTGTAGTGTCATGCGTTGTAATGCAATGCATTGTAATGGATTTTGCGTTGTAAAAAATGCGTTGTAAGTGCATGCGTTGTAAAAGTGTGCGTTGTAACGACATACATCCGCTGGTCGATGGTGATCTTGCTCCAGCTCCTGTGAGGAACCTGTTGCGGGTGGTGGTGGGTTGTGGTTTTTCTGAATCTGAAGTGGACGCAGCTGTGGTCGGTCCAGTGGAGTTCGGTGGAGTGGCTGAAGCTGATGTGCTTGCTGGATGAGAAGACGGGATCAAGCGTGTGGCCGGCGTAGTGGGTGGGGGTGTTGACCAGTTGCTTGAGGCCGAGGTTGGTGAGGTTGTCCAGCAGGGTGGCGGTGTTGCGGTCCTTGTTGTTCTCCAGGTGGAAGTTGAGGTCCCCTAGGAGGATGTAGTCAGCGGAGGGGAGGGCGTGTGGGCTGATGAAGTCTGTGATGTCTTCGCCGAATTGCGTGTGTGGTCCCGGGGGTCGGTAGATGAGGGTGCCTCTGAGGGTCGTCTTTGGGTCGGTGTGAATCTGGAAGTGGAGGTGTTTGGCGGTGGCGAGGGTGTCGTCGGCGTCGGTCGTGATGCGGATGGTGTTCTTGTGGACGATGGCGATGCCTCCTCCGGTCTGGTTGACGCGGTCCCTCCTGATGATCTTGTATCCATCCGGGATGGCGATGGCGATGTCGGGGGCTGAGGAGGCATTCATCCATGTTTCAGTGAGGAAGGCGATGTCTGGTGATGTTGTGTCGAGGAGGTTCCAGAGTTCTACGGCGTGTCTGTGGACGGAGCGGGTGTTGAGCAGGATGCACTTGAGGTCGCTGCTGGAGTTTGGCTTGGCGGGCGTGGTGCAGGTTCGGAGGCAGGAGAACTTGCAGGTTGTGCAGGTGAAGGGTCCGTGAATGCGTCTTGGGGCAGCTCGGCAGCAGGTGGGGTTTCGGCCGGCATTGAGTGCGTTGAGGGCCGCGGCGTCGTAGGTGTGTCGGGTCGACTTGCATCGCTGGGGACCAGGGGTCCTGGCACTGGGCACTGGGCACGGTCCAGGCGCGGACGGGCACAGACGGGCTTGCCTTTGGCGCGCCTTCGGCGCACAATCGGCGCGCCCGCTGCGCGTGACCGCTGCGCGTACGCGCGGTCGCCATTTATGGCGAAGTGGGAGGGAGGGAGGAGCAGCTGGGAGGCGGGAGCGGGGAGGGCACAAAACGAAAAGGGGGCATGGCCGCTTGGACGGCGGCGGGAAGCGGGGAGTGGGGCGGGCAGGCACAGGGGGACTGAATAACAAGCAACAAAGCCAATACAACAACGTTCAGGGACAGCAGTGACAACAGTCAAAAGGCACAAAGCAATTAGGAAACGAAACGGTTAAACACACACACGCAAAATACGGCGGAGGGGCAGGGAACAGCGAGGGAGGCACAACGAGGCTGCGGGCAGCAGCGAGGCGAGGGACACACACACAGCTGGTGGCTGTGTGGAGCAGGGGTGTCCTGAGAACAGGTCACACTCACCTGCTCCGCGCGGTCGCCATTTATGGCCAAGTGGGAGGGAGGGAGGAGCAGCTGGGAGGCGGGAGCGGGGAGGGCACAAAACGAAAAGGGGGCGTGGCTGCTTGGATGGCGGCGGGAAGCGGGGAGCGGGGCGGGCAGGCACAGGGGGACTGAATAACAAGCAACAAAGCCAATACAACAACGTTCAGGGGACAGCAGTGACAACAGTCAAAAGGCAAAAAACAATTACGAAACGAAACGGTTAAACACACACACGCAAAATACGGCGGAGGGGCAGGGAACAGCGAGTCAGGCACAACGAGGCTGCGGGCAGCAGCGAGGCGAGGGACACACACACAGCTGGTGGCCGTGTGGGGCAGGGGTGTCCTGAGAACAGGTCACACTCACCTGCTCCGCGCGGTCGCCATTTATGGCCAAGTGGGAGGGAGGGAGGAGCAGCTGGGAGGCGGGAGCGGGGAGGGCACAAAACGAAAAGGGGGCGTGGCTGCTTGGATGGCGGCGGGAAGCGGGGAGCGGGGCGGGCAGGCACAGGGGGACTGAATAACAAGCAACAAAGCCAATACAACAACGTTCAGGGACAGCAGTGACAACAGTCAAAAGGCACAAAGCAATTAGGAAACGAAACGGTTAAACACACACACGCAAAATACGGCGGAGGGGCAGGGAACAGCGAGGGAGGCACAACGAGGCTGCGGGCAGCAGCGAGGCGAGGGGCACACACACAGCTGGTGGCCGTGTGGCGCGGGGGTGTCCTGAGAACAGGCCACACTCACCTGCGCCGCGCGGTCGCCATTTATGGCCAAGTGGGAGGGAGGGAGGAGCAGCTGGGAGGCGGGAGTGGGGAGGTAACAAAACGAAAAGGGGCCTGGCCGCTTGGACGGCGGCGGGAAGCGGGGAGCGGGGCGGGCAGGCACAGGGGGACTGAATAACAAGCAACAAAGCCAATACAACAACGTTCAGGGGACAGCAGTGACAACAGTCAAAAGGCAAAAAACAATTAGGAAACGAAACGGTTAAACACACACACGCAAAATACGGCGGAGGGGCAGGGAACAGCGAGGCAGGCACAACGAGGCTGCGGGCAGCAGCGAGGCGAGGGGCACACACACAGCTGGTGGCCGTGCGGCGCGGGGGTGTCCTGAACTTTCCTTAACTGCCAGTGGGTTTTTGGTTTTGACCGATTCAATCAAAGCAGATTTTACTATTCGGCATTCTTTATTAATCCATAATTTACCTACAGGCTGTAAGTTCACAGCACCCGTCCCTTTTTTTGGTCTTTTAGTCATGAGTTCTAATAGTTCATTAAAGAACGCTTTGTGTAATTTAAGAAATTGACCAGGTTCACTTTTAAAGGGATTATAGGTATCGAATATGTTGGTAAGGCAGCTATAAATATTTGCCACTAACTCCTCTTGTTCTAGGATATATGCCCATTTAACAGACCGTCGATTGTTGCTTAATATAACATTATCTGATGATCTGCTTGGTATCCTCCCTCATTAGCTTCCAACCCCATTATTAAACTCTTTACAAAACTAATTTCAAGGGGACGATGATCACTGTCAGATCTTACTTTGACCGTCAGGTCTTTTGTATATGGCCACAGGTCCGAGGAAACAAAAACATAGTCAATTATACTTTGACAATTGCGTCTCAAAAAAGTAGGTGCCTTGGGGCTATCAGATGGTAAACGCCCATTGCATGCCCTCAGTCCATGGCTTGCCAATACCCTTGTGATTTGAAAAGCTAGGGTAGTACCAGCAACCACCCCATTACTAGATAAGGATGGTATACCATTAACATTATCTTCATCCTCATACAAATTGTTCATTCCTATAATGGGCTCAAAATTGCAGTTCATGTCCCCACATATAATCGTGCTTGTTTCGGGGTCCAGAGTATCCAGTATTGACTCTAGTTTGTCAATACATAGTGACTCCTTATAAGATGGGCACGGTCTATTATATACATTAAAAAGATGGATCACCCGTTTTTCAGCGGTAACCATTTCCAGTCCAAGTATATCTAATGAGTCAATTCTTAGTTGCTGGATGGCTATATTAATAGACACACTAACCCATATTATCAACCCTCCTGAAGGACGGCCTGTTACTGATGGAACTGCATCCACCTGATAAGTTCTATACCCAACTCTGTGCATGGATTTCGTAGCCCATGTTTCTTGTAGAACACAGATATCAAAAGAATTTATATAATGGTTCCAATCAGGGTCACTTAGTTTTGAGCCCACTCCTGCAACATTCCATGAAACAACCTTAGCTAAAGAGGGGCCATGATTTAAGTTGCTGCTAACGGCTGGTGAGGTTTTACTTGGCCTCCTAGATGCTCCTGGCCTGGTACAGTCCTGTTCACTCAGCTCTAGTTGGTCTATTCGGTCAACTCCTAGTATTGGCCCTGGAACTTCCTTAAGTTTTTTTATAAATATGGTATTTTCCCCCTGTATTCCGGACGACAGCAATCGAGGCGAGCTATCATGTTGATCAGATGACCTGGGTGGACTGGTAACAGCCGTGACAGGAATGACCGGTGAGACGGATGGGCAGGAAGTAAATTTATGTTCCTCCCCGTGTACTATAAGTCAATCAACGGCCTCCAATCCACTGAACCTATTGTAACAGGGGATGAAGGGTTGAACAAACTGCGGGCCCATCCATTCTCCATGGTACTGCATACTACCGTATTGAGTCCTCCCGGCCCTACGTTGTATTACAGTCCAGCCGTCATCCCCCCCCCACTTCCCAACTATTAGAATTTGAGTCCCTATACAACTCCCGCCCAATTCCACCCCTAACTTGATTTGTGTCCCTGGTCCAGCTCCATCTATTATCAGGCTGTTCCATTGGCGTATAAAAATAAGCCAGGGGTCTTGCCACAATCGAGGAACCGTTTTTTCTAGGCACCCCCGAGCAAATATGTCCCACTGACCGAGGGTCTTCAAATGATACGACCACGCAGTCCCCTTGTGTTCTTTTTCTATTGTACCCTACCCAGGGGGCCCTCTCTACCATTAAGATGTTACTTCTTGTTGTTGGTGGTAATGGGTGATTAGTATTTAGCCAATGTGACACTTTGTTTTTGAGCGCCCCGTACGGTTCTATTGTTGATGGGCCTAGTTCCGGAACCCCAGTTAGGATGACTACGTAATCACATGCTTCTGGGGGTAGATTAATATTCCTACGCTTTTCTGTATGCGTTTTATCATCATTATGTGTAGGTATACTGTAAAGAGCCGTTTTTTTTACTACTGTTCCGTGTGCCAGAGGAGACTTTGCACTGGTTTAACCTACATCAGTATTGGTAAAGTTAGATGTAGGGACCTTAGATGCTGAATTTCTGCCTTTTTCCATTTCATTATCAATTGTTTTTAATGTCTGCACTTTATTAATAGGGGCTGGTACCTGAATTACCTTTTTTGACTGTTTAGTGTAATCATTTTTTATCTCTTTCTTCAATTCTATAAGTAGTTTTTCTATCCCATCTAATCTTACTTCTATAGGAGTGAGTAGGGTCTTAAATATTTTTGTCAAGAAAGGTATAAGTAGATCTTCGTTCCCTATACTTATACCTGTACTATCAGCTGTTGGACTATCTGATAGAATGTCAGCTAGGGAATTGTCTATAAGAATGTCATCTATGATATTCAGCGGTAATATTTTGGGGCCAGCCCCTTCTTTCCCAAATTCATTGCCCTGACTTTCTCTTGCCGCTCTTATATTGACTATATCATTTTCATTACACTTCCCTATCTTTACAACTGTGGTGGTTTTAATAGAGGGATATTTTTTGTAGATCCGCTTACTTTTTCTTTTTTGGGGGATAGCTCCCTCCCTTTTCCCTCTCATTAAGATATTGTTGCTATCTGCCTGGATATCTAGCTGTGGGGCTAACAAGGTGCTTCCTGTGGTTACCAAACCCTGCGAGTCAAGAACACTACAGTCTTGAAAATCAGAATGTGCACCGATAGTGCTATGGACCACCGCATTTATATGTGAGATGTTAGAATTGCTTAAAGTGTTATCAGGGGTTCGGACTGGGGCTCGAGCTGTAGCAATGTGGCCCATAGAGGACCTTTTAGCTAAAGCGAGGTCTTGAGAAACCCTTCTCTCCATAAGGACAATACCCTGGTCTATTAGTGTGTTGGTGCGTACTATAAAATCGTCTAATGTTCCTGTTAGTTTTGAGCTACCTGCCACAGCTTTACTACTTCTTGTTTCGCGTGAAGTCATATCAATATGATCTAAATAACAAATACATGAAATACAAAAGAGTGTTTTAGATCTTTTGAACTAATAGCTATGCCAATAACAGTAGTAGCAATGGAATCCCTTTTAGAAGAATAATGGTGGTACACCAATATCTAATATCCTCTAAACAATTCTTTCCACATCTAAAATAGGCACTAATATAAAACAGTCCTATAATAAATACAAAATATTAAACTTAACTTGCTTACAATGTCCGATGATCGTATGATGGAACAACCAGAGTCCCTGGCCCAGTCCAGTCTCCTCGGGCCTCTGAGGGCCCGCCCTTTGCCCGGGCTTAGCCCGGCGTGTCCCACACGCGTCCCGCGGTACGTGTTTCCGGTGCAGATTTAAAGCACCTGGTCTGCTCTGGGCGTTGTCGGCGATGTTCAAGGTGCCCCACTGCCTTATCAGAGATGTAGTCAAGTTTGAAATGACTAGTCGCTGGTCCCGGTGCGAGCGTTTCCCGCGAAGCAGGAAACGCGAGGAGTAGCTGCTTGTGGCGTCCGGTGGGGTTTTTAGATTCGGCCCCTGTTCCAAAGTCCTGCTTTGGCCACTGCTTACACGATGTGTCACGGCAGAAAGAGAAGGTTTCCCAAAGGTTGATCCTCCGGTGCAGATTTAAAGCACCTGGTCTGCTCTGGGCGTTGTCGGCAATGTTCAAGGTGCCCCACTGCCTTATGGGAGATGTAGTCAAGTTTGAAATGACTACTCGCTGGTCCCGGTGCGAGCGTTTCCCGCAAAGCGGGAAACGCGAGGAGTAGCTGCTTGTGGCGTCCGGTGGGGTTTTTAGATTCGGCCCCTGTTCCAAAGTCCTGCTTTGGCCACTGCTTACACGATGTGTCACGGCAGAAAGAGAAGGTTTTCCCATTCACATGTGTGCGCTTCGCGATAGCAACACTTTCAATAATACCGCACACCATTGACATGAGTGTCTGCGCATATCCAGAACCTTGACAACGACATGTGATGTTGGACATTCAATGTTTTCGAACAGCATCTCATTAGCGATTGTTGCCGCCCTCACAGTACATGCTACATTAATATAAATTGCGCATTCTGCAATGTCAAAACTGCAACTAAAACACAAATAAGTACACTTCCTGGCCAGGCAGGAACTGAACAACGTCCAGGTCCCCAGAACTATTATTCACACCCCTACGCTCGCCTGGTGTACGCAAGCCCAGCCCACTTTGCGTACGTATAAATAGGATAACGTCAATGCCACATGTCTCAGTTCTTCTACACTGACTCAGGTGATATGGCTGCATCCACCTTGCATATCACAAAGCGCAATAAAAAAAGGGATCCATAAGGCGTTCACCATCGTCGCAATCAACACTGCACCTGAATTGTGAACACTGCTGCCCGTCGTGTTTGGACACACAACAATGACAGCAGGTGAGCAGTGGGGCCTGGGTGCACAGGGCCTGCAATTGAGCGCGATTCTGCGGAAGGGGTGGGGTGCATCTGCTTGGGTGCGCAGCTACAATCAAGCGATATTGCCCTGCTTAATGATGTGTTCTCTGACCTCATTCAGTCACCTGTCTGTCTCATTTTAAGGACCTGCTGGTCTGTACTGAAGGCCTGAGCCCGTGGGCAGCGCTGCCCTACAGACACGTGTTGAGCACAGTGCTGCGGGAGGGGTGGGGTGCATCAGCCTGTGGGCAAAGGTGCGAACAACCGATGTTACCCTGCGTACCGATGTGATCTCTGCCTCATTCAGTCACATCTCTGTCTCATTTTAAGGACCTGCTGGACCGTACTGTAGGCCTGAGCCAGCGGGCAGCGCTGCCCTACAGACACATGGCGTTGGCTTTTGTGGCTCTGTAGTGAGCTGATTACTAAGTGTACATGCACACAGGTTTGTGCCACTGCATTACACACGCACATTATGCTTCTAGCATGCGCTCTGTTCCTTTGTATGTGAACGTTGGCATAACATATTATTATTTAACCTTGTGTATTCTCATAAACTCCAACTCCTTGAGCCACAATTAACACTAACAGTTCGAAGATCGTACTTCAAGAAGGAAGGATGCACTCAACTGGTGTTCTCTATTAACGTTGAAAGAAACCTTCATTTACCTCAAGACATTTCCAACATTATATTTTTTCTCCCTTTTCAGACACTGGGTTAGTGGATCCAAAATGGGCAGAGCGGGTGCTCACCCCGTGATGATGCCCTGGGCATTCTGACGCCTTCCACCGTAGTGTCAAGACACCCTCCCCGACCGGAAACCTGCTGGGCCACCTTGATAGCGTCACCTCGGAGTTGGAGCTCGCACCAGCATGTCCTTGGACACACCAGTTGTGGCAGGTGAGCAGTCAAGCCTCAGTGCGCAGGAGCTGCAATTGAGCACACTGTGGAGAAAGGGGCAAGGGTGCAGCAGCCTGGATGCACAGGTGCAGGCAAGCGATGTTGCCATAGATAATAATGTAATCTCTGGCCTCATTCATATCTCTGTTTCATTTTAAGGACTTGCTGGACCGCACTCGTTCTCGCTGACCCCAGCGTCCCAGACACACGGGTGATGGGAGGTGAACAGTGAGGGCTGGGTGCAGTAGGCCGGTGCTCTGTCTCCTCCTCCCTCTGTTCTTTTCACTCTCCCTCCGCTTCTCCCTTCCACCCACTCGCTCTCTGTCCCATTCTCACTTTCCTCCGTTCGTTCTCACTACCTTTCTTTTTCTCTTAGACATTGCACACATACTTATGTTTCTTTTTTGTCTTGCAGATTTTGTACGCTGCGTCCGGAGGAGTACCACCCACTTCTTTCATGTTTTACTGTTGTTCGAATAAAGTTACATTTCCATTTATTTGTGGTGTGTTAATAAAGTTATTATTTTTTACCAATAAATAACCGAGTGTATGGGTTTTCTTTTTCTGACAACACTTTTCTGTAGTTTATTGTGAAAATCGGCAGTTGATAGTAGGTTATAAGGGAAATTTTGTTTAATTTTCCGGTGCACCTACCAAATATAAACCAACAGACTATTACATAAATTAAGCCTGGGTAATTGTACAACGGCAAGAGTTCTATGAGTGTATCACTTTATAACACCATGAGTACTGCCCGTGTGATCTCAGAACCAATAAGGCACTGCCTAGGGCCACCGAGGCTTCAAGGACTGGCAAGGCCCACTCTGCATATTTAAATAAAGCCCCGGAGGTTGCGGATCCCCGGTCTTGAGTTGGCCTCGAAGCCCCCCGAACAATTTTAAACAATATCTGGGGAGGTGTCGATGCCCTAGTCTGCGAAACGTCTCTGTGCCCTCCCGCGCCTAATTTACATGTGAGATTAAGATCCCCAGTGCTGCAGGGACCCCGCAATATAATAATAGGATTGGCCCCCGGCTCATTTAAATGAACGGGTGAGATCCCGCTTCATTTTTTTCCCTCCATTTTTAGCATCCGGTTCAGCTTTATTGAAACAGTACGAGGTTTTCCTCCTCTCGCTTCAACAAAGCAAACAAGAATTTACTATCACAGGGTGCAAGCAATGCTCCCGCCCTGTAATAGCTAACATAAATGTCCCACGCTTGCACACCCCGGGACATTGTATGACCTGCATCTGGGAAGTGGCGCTCCATGGGACCATGATGCTTTGTTTAATGCATAACTACAGAATCAGTATAAACGCTTACTAATACTACTTGCACACGTGTGGTACATCAACCAGAGGGTATTGAAGAGCCAGAGGATGCACAAAATCAAAAAATATAAATTCTACCAGAGGTAGGATCACATAGTTTGATCAGCCGGTGACCCTGGCATAAGTAGAAACAGATTCACCAAGGAAACGGGTCTTCAGCACAATGCAAGCAAGCGCAAAATCTTGGTGAGTGCTGCCTTCTTTTCACCTTCTCCCGCTCGTCACCAAATTTATATATTGAGCAGGAAGACAGCAGTGGATCCGATAAGTAGATTTATTGCAGGAAAAGAAGACAACTTAAACAGCCACCAACAGGACCGGACACCAAGGCATCCGTCTTCTCCAGCACCGTGTACAAACTCCCCAAGATTCCCCTCATGACAGCCCTACATTCTAACATTACACACTTACATTATAGTATCATTACATACTAACATTCTACTATGACTTACATTGAAATAGTACACAGAGCACATCACTTTACAGCAATAAGCTCACGGTTTAATCCCCGAGTCTTCAGACCAGTAGGGGTGAGTATTTTGCTTCCCACTCCCTGTATAGTATAAACGCATACTAACACTACTTACAGTTATACTGCAGCGGCCAGTATGCTACAGCGCCCACAGTCCATCACTTTACAACAATCAGCTCGGTTTGATCCCTGAGCCTTCACACCGGTAGGCGTAGTACTTTGCTTCCCACTTCTGGTATAGTATAAATGCACAGTAGAGCTCAGTAGTTCACTTCCCACTCCCTGTATGGTATTAAAACCTGCTAACACTACTTACACAGGTATCCTGCAAACACCAGAGCACATCAATTTACAGCAATGACCCGGTTTAGGCTCTAGGTTTCATACCCGACTGTAGCAGCATCTCATCTCAGCACCATGTCACTCTGAGCAACACCGCACTTTCAGACCTGTAGGTGTGACTACTTCACTTCACACTCCCCCACAGAGGTTACAGAGCTCCTATCCTCCTGTTTCCTACTCTTTTTGCTGTTTTTCCCCCTTACTCGCTTCAATTGAATCACAAAATGGTGGCCAACACTTCTTAGTTGCAACCGCTCACAGCGCTCACAACCATTAAGCAGCAATCTCGTGACGCCAATCAGGTGGCAGAATTCCCAAATATCGATATCTGTGAATTTCGATATTTCTCCAAAACTACTGAACGGATTTACACCAAATAAACAAAAGTGTGCTTTACTGACCAAGAGCCATCTCCTGGCCAAATTAGAGGCAATTCCGTTCACCCATTCCACCTGTAGCCTTGTCTAAAGTTTCCTTTGGAAATTAACAAGGAGAAAAAATGTTTTTGGACCCCCTTTTTTCTTGGCCCCCCCTTGACAAATCACCCCCACACTTCCCAAATAGGAGCTGATATGAAAAAAGAATTAGTTTGTAAAATTTCATGGAGATTTATCAAACAACGCCAAAGTTATAAGCAAAGCAAAAAATGCTCTTCCTAAGGAAACTTGGTCCTAACTATAACTACCTACTGGCGACCGCCAGTAGATAATATATATATATACATATATATATATATATATATATATATATGTATATGCCACAAGGAATCGCCTCGACAATAGCACAACCTGTATGCGCAAGAGACGAACACGGACCCAGAGATAAGTGCTAGTGGGTTTTATTTAATCCAAAACCCAAATAGCTGCCATGACGCGTTTCGGCCTACCAGAGGCCTTGATCACATGACGCTGTCTTGGGAAGCCTCAGCTTTTAAAGTGCAAGTTCAAAAATTAATCATGACGTCATCACAATGAACATAGAAGACAGAATAAATCATCATGTAAAATACACATGTGCAAATTACGCAAACAATTATAAACATTGTTTCACTCTCTTTCTTATTTTCTTACTTTGCCATCTAATGGATGTAAAATATATAATCATGTGAAACAGCAAAAAAGTAAGGGAGGGAGGAACGGGCCATAGAGGTATTAAAATACATAAAATATGTAAAATTCATTGGGTCAAAATATTGGGACACTACGTGCCGTATAAACAGTTATGAAGAAAACCAATAATTTTGTGAATGCCCATACCAAGGATCCATATACATAAATAAATGAAACATGGACCACAAAATGTAAACATGACAAAGGCAGAGATAAAATGCCTACAATAGATCACTCCATCAATATTGTAAAAGTTGGAACGTATAACAGGCAAAGGCATCACTCGATTTTCTACTGCTTGCACAAGTAGACGCATATAGCTGGATCAATCCGGTTATAACTCTACTCAATCATGCCCAATAATAAATTAGACAAAAAGAATTTGCGAGGCCGTGTAAGCGTGATTATGTTCAAAGTGTCAGTGTGGTCATAATGAAAAAAATATATACGTAACATAGTAGTGACTTGTGTAAAGGAGGAAACTGGAAAGTAAGAACGAAAAAGATATCTAACAAATGAAGGAAAGATGGACATCACTTTCATTATGACTGAAAACTCAGGAGGGATATTTCCTATTTATCTTAACAATTGAAGAATACAAAACACAAGAGTAACAAATTGAAATCAGAGCCAGGTAAAGAAGTCCTCACTTGAGTTTAACCCATTGGGTACCTTGGAATTAAGCTCCAAAATGTACCTCGTCTCTAATTTTCTGAGCATAGCTTCCCTATCACCTCCACGTCTAAGTGGAGGTACTGTGTCGATGACAAAGTAGCTGAGGTCCTCAAGGTTACTGTTGTGTTTGTCACCGAAGTGCCTGGCTACTGGGTATGCTGCATCGTGATTTGTGATGGCTCTCATGTGCTGGAGTATACGTTTGTGCGCCTGCAATTTGGTGCTCCCAACGTATTGCAGGCCACACGTACACTCCAGCACATATACTGCAAAATCGGTCCTGCATGTGAGTTTCTTAAGGATTTTGCAGGGAGTGCTACAGAATGGAGAAGTATAGGTAGTTGTGCTTTTACCTAAGGAACAAGCCTTGCAAGAGGAGCATTTAATGAATCCCTTGCTGGCTTGCAGCCAATTACCTGTGTTGCTCCTTAGTTCAGGACTACTCTTTACCAGCATGTTACTCATAGAGCGAGCCTTCCGGAAAGTTATGGCAGGGGTATTTGCTACGCTACTACCAATCACGGGGTCAAGGCGAATCAGCGACCAATTTCTCTTAAAGATTTTCCACAAGTTGTTATGCTGGCAACTGTACGTTACAATCAGTCTAGGTGTGTCATTTTGTGTAGGTACTGAACTAAGAGTGACCTCAGAGATGGAACTGGTAGTGTTGAGACCCAAAATTTGATCTCTGACTAGAGACCTAGTCCGAGACATAGCCTTCTCGATAATCGTTGGAGAATAACCCCTGGCAAGGAACCTGAGCTTGCTGTGTTCCTGAGCTACCCTGCAGTGTTCATCGGTACTGCAAATCCGTCTTATGCGCAGCATCTCCCCGTAGGGGATGCTGTGCATAAGATGGTCGGGGTGGTGACTGCGTGCGTGCAACACAGTGTTACCCGCAGTTGAGTGATGTAATATGTGACGTCATCAGCAGTGCATTGCGGGCGCGCGAGTTTTAGTTAGCTGAACTAACTATAACAGGGGAATTTCAATGGTTTTGTACAAGTGAAAAGTCCAGCTAACTATAACACCCCTGAAACCTATGGTTTTTTCAGTGAATTTCTGAGGTTTTTTAAATGCTAATTCCTAACTATAACGTGCCTGAAACCTATGGTTTTTTCTGTGAATTTCAAAGGTTTTTTAAATGCTAATTTCTAACTATGCCTACAGAGATAGGACATGTGAAGAAAGAAGAAAAAATGCACAGAAAGAAAAAAAAGAAGTGCAGAAAGAAGCAACAGAAGTCCTCAAAGACGAAGAAAAGTGCAGGAAGAAGGATAACGTGCATAAAGAACAAAAAGAAGAGCAGAAAGAAGCCTTGTTGCAAAATCATCCTGTACCCTCAACATTTTCAGACGGATACTGGTGGTAACTGAGTCTGACTAACCAGTCCTAGAGCCAGTGCTATGTTAAAAGACACTTAGAATACAGTGAAAACACCTACATACACTAGGGAACATTATGCGTTGGGGTCCCCCTGTGATTAGCATGACCTCCTCTGTAAACCCCTAGTATATAATAGGGCAGGGTGATTAAAACTACCTCTTAAAACAGGCCACAGGGCGTTTTTGCACACGTTAACTCAGGCCCCGTCCCCTCCCTTCACCACTGTGTAAACACGCCCTGTGTCCGATTTTAGTTGGGAGATTAAGTTCATTTGAATCCTGAGGGTCCCTAGGGTCCAACTAGCCCACTAGGTACCTCCAGTAAGTGCCACAGAGCTGCGTTGTAGAGAGGTGTAAAAAGTGGCACAGCCTGGACCACCTCTCTGCAATGCAGCTCAGTGGCGCTTACTGGAAGCACTTGGTGGGCTAGTTAGCCCCCAGGGGCCCTCAGTATTGAAGGGAAATTATATTCCCAATTTAAAACGTGCCATAGTGCGTGTTTGCACACGTCACCTCAGGCCCAGTCCCCTCCCTTCTAAGGGTGGGCGTAGTGGGCGTAGTGGGGCTACGTGAAGCAGCACGTAGTGTGCCCAAATCTACGCACACTACGCGCTTCGCGTAGCCCCACTACGCGCCACCCACCACCCACCCACCCTACTTTTAAAAGATTAAATTAATTTGTAATAAAGCAAATTAAAGGCACTTACCTGACGCGCAGCGTCTCCCGGGGCTCCCTCTTCCTGTTTTTCAATTTTCCTGACAAATGCGCATGCGCGGATGCCCGCGCATGCGCATTTCTTGCGAGAAATGCGCATGCGCGGGCGTCCGCGCATGCGCATTTGTCAGGAAAATTGAAAAACAGGAAGAGGGAGCCCCGGGAGACGCCACGCGTCAGGTAAGTGCCTAATTTGCTTTATTACAAATTTATTTTTCCTTTTAAAAGTACGGCGGGCGGGAGGCGGGTGGTGGGCGGCAGGCAGCTATGCTTCGCCCACGTAGTGAGCGTAGGCGCTGCCTGCTTCGCCTACTTCGAAAACTGCGAAGCAGGGAGCGCTACGTACACTACGTGGGCGAAGCGTAGTGTCGCGCCCAGGGTTACTCCCTTCATCACTGTGTAAACGCGCCCTGTGGCTGTTCTAAGTTGAGAGATTAAGTCCCCTTGAATCTTAAGGGTCCCTAGGGTCAAACTAGACCACTAGGTACCTCCAGTAAGCGCCACAGAGCTGCGTTGCAGAGAGGTGTAAAAAGGGGCTTGGCCTCAGAACACCTGTCTGCAGCGCAGCTCCCTGGCGCATACTGGAGATGCCTGTTGGGCTAGTTGGCCCTCAGGGACCCTCATATTGAAGAGGAATTAATTCCCCAACTTACAATTCGCCAGTCTTTTATTTATTTTAATTTTTTAAGAAGGGGGGCCGTGTGGTTCCCCTTCTTATTCTAATTTATTGGCCCTGATGACCCCATCCCCCAGGGCCTGTCTCCTAATTATATTTTTTTGACCCCAATCCCCAGGGCCGGCCACTGTTTTTTATTATTTTAAAAAAATATATATTTATAGACACACCTAGGACATGCTGGACAAACCGTACGTACCTATCACCATGACGATTTGCGTGATATTCATTACATACAATGAATCCATGTGGAATGTATTTACACCACTAGTGAAGCTCTGACATGTCTGATGCCCTACCGTGCCTAATCCCGGTAGACAGCCTTATCGTTTATTTATACAAACATGGGTAGCTATTGACGGGCACATTTAATACACATGCACACCAAGCCATTCAAAGGGGATTCGACAAAAATTCGACCAAAACTATGCAAGAAACCCCCCTCACGGTTAATAAAACACACATCCACTGCCGGATGTGTAATACTTTTTATTTTACTCTCTGGAAAGGGGACGAACATCACTTGAGAGTCACAGCGCGCTCCTGGCAGAGCCCAATGCTGTGTTACACCCACCATTGCCTGCTGAGTGCCACACACCTCTGTGTTGTATTCCACTAGTTAGTGCATATGCTATGACACTCTCTAGCCCATGTGCACTGTAACACCACTCCGTGAATATGTCATGCCACACTTGTCTTTGCACGGGTTATATTGCCCCATCTAACATGCCTTCCTCGATGCCTATGTTATAACGCACAGTGCTATGCCATACATATTACAATCTGGGATCCATATCTTTGTCACAGTGCATATGCAACGTTACACTCCCCAGCACATATTTTATATTACAACTTTAGAGACTAGTTAGGTTACACAACACTGCCCTGTGCATATTACACTCCAAGGCGCATAACTCATAGCACGCGCTAGTGCCTGTGCTATCTCGCGCTCTCCAATGAATCTGTAATTGCGCACAATGTATTGCATATTATATTTCACGCCCGGTTCATCTTATATCACACTTTTTGGTGCATAGTTTATACCATACACTATATCTAGTTTTCATTTTCAATCGTGCTCTCAGGACTATGTTCTATATAACACTGTGTTCACCTACCCTTTTCACGGGCATTACATTTCGCGATAGGGGGTGGAGGGTCAGGGGGTGTTTCTGCCAGGTGAGCCCGGAGTCACAGTCACAAACGTCCTCTTCTTCCTGAATAAAAGTGAGATTATGCTGCATACTTGTTCATATTTTAAGTAGTTTGCACAGACACACGTATTAAAAACAATAAAGTTCCTAATACCCGCCTTCTCTGAACAGTTAGCTTGATGCCCCATCCCCCTCCTCCCTATCCTCTGTTGTGTGAATCCATGGACTAGCCTCCTCCCTCCTGCCATGCATGGTCTGATGTGCTGCCACTGCCCTCAATTTAGTATGATGTACCAGTCCACTCCTCCTGCCCTCCATTGCCCAATTCTATGCCCCATCATTGACCTCCTGCTTAAACTCTGTGCTTAGCTTGCTGCCCCTATTCTCCTTCCCCCTGCCCTCCGATGTCTTTGTGCATGCCCCTGCTCCATCCTTTTTGCCCACCATGTTCCATGGACCTGCCACTCCTATCTACTCTGAGTGTTCTGTTGAGCTGCCACTCCCCTCCCACCTGCCTAGCATTGTCAGATGACTGTAACCTGTCCCTGCCACCTCCACCCTGCCTGTCCACATGCCATGCCCCTATCCTCTTTCTCCTGTCCTACATGGTCCATTGTACTGCCACACCCTTCTGCTCTCCCTGGTCTGTTGTGCTGAAACTGCTCCTCCTGCCTGCCCCGTGCGGTCTGTTGTGAGGCCCCTTCCCCTGAACTTTCTTGTCTGTGCACAGGTCCTGACCCTCCCTTCTATCCTCCATCGTCCTTTGTGCATGCCCCTGCACCCTCCTTCTTGCCCATCATAGCCATTGTGCTGCCACTAACCCTCCCACTTGCCATGCATGTTCTTCTGTGCTGCCATGGCCCCTCCCACCTACCCTGTGTGGTCAGTTAGCTGCCCCTGAGCCCCTCCCACCTTCCATCCATGGTCTGTGTGTATGCCATCACAGTCTCAGTGTTGCTCTTCATGGTGTGTCTTGCTACTAGTGCCCATCCTGCCTGACCTCCATGGCTATCTTGCTGCTCCTGCCCTGCCCCCTTGCCCCCAGCCCTCTGTTTACATGTGCAGACCCCTACTCCCTCCTTCCTGGCTTGTCTCTTCCATTGTAATGCCCCTGATCCGACCCCCCTGCACTTCATGGTCTGTTATGCTGCAGCTTTCTC
Source organism: Triturus cristatus (assembly GCF_964204655.1). Classification (NCBI taxonomy): domain Eukaryota; kingdom Metazoa; phylum Chordata; class Amphibia; order Caudata; family Salamandridae; genus Triturus; species Triturus cristatus. The sequence goes on from NC_140591.1 coordinate 1,352,655,726, forward strand.
TCCTGTCTGTCCATTATGGTCAGCTAGCTACCATTGCCTCTTGCCCCTCTGTTCTCTGTTGTCCATGTGCATGGTCCTGTCCCCTCCCTCTTGCTTTCTATGGATTGTTGTGCTGCACTCCCGTCCCGCATGCCCTGTGTGGTGTATTGTGCTGCTGCAAACCCTGATGCCTGCCCTGCAGGGTCAGTTTGGTGCACCTCTCCATGTCCCTCCTGTCCTCTGTTATCCAAGTACATGTCCCTACCCCATTTCCTTCCATGATCCAATGTACCATACTTGCAAACATTTTGAACTTGGTAAGAGGGAGATTTTGAAAAAAAACTGGGGTATTGATTTTCCCCTTTGAGTTACATTGAAAAAGAGGAGATTGTAGACAGGAGACAGATCAAATAAAGCCCATTTGAGCCTAAAAACATTGGACGTTTCCTGGCTGAATCGCGTCTGTTGGCATGTATGGTTGTACTACCATTGCCTCTTCCTTCTGCCCACAATGGTCTATTACATTGCCACAGCCTCTCTTGCAAGTCCTGTATTGTTGGTTTGTTGCCCCTGCCCCCCTTTCCACTGTCCTCCATAGTCTGTTGTGCTGCCACGGCCCTTCCTGCCTGCTCAGTGTGGTTAAATTGTTGCCTTTGCACCCTTCTACCTGCCTTCAATTTTCAGAGTCCGTGCCCCTGGCCTCTGCCTCTCAACAGTATCCTAATGAAAAACTAGATTGCTAACATTCTATATTTATTACAAAAGTGTGGAACGCCTGACGTCATCTTGATGTAATCAAAACTGTAATACCTAGAGCATTTCCTTTAGAAATTACATATATGAGAGGGTCTTATTTGCATCAAAATTATGGTTAGTGTTCTAAAAAACTAAAACGAGGACATGTTTTCTGAGTTTTCAAATAGCGACAAAGCACTTTTAAATTATTTGTTATCTTTATGTTTTTTTATCCAGTAGACCACTTGATTAAATGTTACACTTAGGGGAGAGGATGTGGTGTTACTTCCAGAGCTGCAGACTTTGCAACTGGGGAACCAGGTTGGAGTTTCTGCTTCAGCTCGACATTCTGTGATTCTGGTCAAATCACTTAGTCTCCCCATGTCTACAACCAAAATGAATTTGTTCTTGTGTGTGTAACCAATGCTCATGTAAAGCACTCCAATACCTGACAAGTCTGCACTATATAACACTGCAAAAACACAAAATAATAAGTGTTTTGCACACTTCTGTCATTGGGCTATATTTGGGCTACATCTGGGTAATTTTGGGCTACATTTGGGCTCTTTTGTCTCCGGTGGCCATCTTGGGAGATTTATTTGTTATGAAGTTTCCTAATTTCCTCATGTACTGCAGTCTCCTCAGTAGGAAATTCTTTCAGTTTTTTACTTTGATTTCATCATGAAGGTATTCAGATATGTCACACATTTGCCATAAATTCTGAATGTTAGCACTCTAGTTGTTCATTAGATCACTGTAGTAAAACTACTGTTCACCATGGAAGTCTGCTCCTGGTATTAAAAGTACATGTTTCAGTCTGCATGTCAGAATTTTTTAATGAAATAGAAGAGGATTTGAGAAGTCACTCAAAATGTGCCCTCATTTTCTTTCTTCAGCATTAATCATAATTTCTATGGCAAAATGAACCCCCTCATTGTGTTCCTTTTTAAATTAAATGTTTTAAGTGTTACCAGTTTATTCCAATCAAGATGGCTTCAGGTGTGCCATACTTTTGTCATAATGAAGACAGTAAGCGCTCTAGTTGTTTTTAAGAACACTCTGGGACATTCTGTCATTGGGCTATACTTGGGCTACATCTGGGTGATATTTGGGCTACATTTGGGCTCTTTTGTCTCTGGTGGCCATCTTGGGAGACTTATTTGTTATGAAGTTTCCTAATTTCCTCATTTATTGCAGTCTCCTCAGTAGGAAATACTTTCAGTTTTTTACTTTGATTCCATCAAGAAGGCATTCAGATGTGTCACATATTTGCCATAAATTCAGAATTTTAGCACTCTTTTTGCTCATTAGATCACTGTAGTAAAGCTACTGCTCACCAGGGAAAAATGCTGCTGGCTTCGAAAGTGCATGTTTCAGTCTGCATGTCAGAATTTTTTAATGAAATATAAGAGGATTTGAGAAGTCACTCAAAATGTGCCCTAATTTTTCTTTCATATGTTTATCATAAGTAGGACTATTAGCGCTCTAGTTGTTCTTTGGAACACTCTGGGAAGTTGCAGTAGAACACAAAGGAATCAACTGACAGTCTCTGCCCTTGTTGGATGTACATGTTTTTTCTGAGAATGTCAGACTTCATTATCACATGACTGAGAAAGATAATGTGAATTTACAGAAAATAAGCTTTCAGTTTAGCTTATAGATCACCTTCCAAAACTCCCAGAAGGTGTAGCCCAGATGTAGCCCAAATATAGCCCAATGACAGAATGTCCCAGAGTGTTCTAACGAACAACTAGAGCGCTAACAGTCTTACGTATGACAAAAGTATGGCACACCTGAAGCCATCTTGATTGGAATAAAGTGGTAACACTTAAAACATTTAATTTACAAAGGAACAAAATGAGGGGGTTCATTTTGCCATAGAAATTATGATTAGTTCTGCAGAAAGAAAAATTAGGGCACATTTTGACTTCTCAAATCCTCTTCTATTTCATAAACGAATTCTGACATACAGACTGAAACATGCACTTTGAATACCAGCAGCAGACTTCCCTGGTGAGCAGTAGTTTTACTACAGTGATCTAATGAGCAACTAGAGTGCTAACATTCAGAATTTATGGCAAATGTGTGATACATCTGATTGCCTTCTTGATGGAACCAAAATATAAAACTGAAAGTATTCCCACTGAGGAGACTGCAGTAAATGAGGAAATTAGGAAACTTCATAACAAATAAATCTCCCATGATGGCCACCAGAGACAAAAGAGCCCAAATGTAGCCCAAATATCACCCAGATGTAGCCCAAGTATAGCCCAATTACAGCATGTCCCAGAGTGTTCTTAAGAACAACTAGAGCGCTTACTGTCTTACTTATGACAAAAGTATGGCACACCTGAAGCAATCTTGATTGGAATAAACTGGTAACACTTAAACCATTTAAGGAACACATTGAGGGGGTTCATTTTGACATAGAAATTATGATTAGTGCTGAAGAAAGAAAAAATAGGGCACATTTTGACTTCTCAAATCTTCTTCTATTTCATTAAAAAATTCTGATATGCAGACTGAAACATGCACTTTTAATACCAGCAGCAGACTTACCTGGTGAGCAGTAGCTTTACTACAGTGATCTAATGAGCAACTAGAGTGCTAACATTCAGAATTTATGGCAAATGGGTGACATATATGAATACCTTCCTGATGGAATCAAAGTAAAAAACTGAAAGCATTTCCTACTGAGGAGACTGCAGTAAATGAGGAAATTAGGAAACTTCATAACAAATAAATCTCCCAAGATGGCCACCAGAGACAAAAGAGCCCAAATGCAGCACAAATATCACCCAGATGTAGCCCTCATGCAGCCCAATGACAGAAGTGTGCAAAACACTTATTTTTTGTGTATTTGCAGTTTTATATAGTGCAGACTTGTCAGGTATTGGAGTGCTTTACATGAGCATTGGTTACATCACACAAGATCAAATTAATTTTGGTTGTAGACATGGGGAGATTAAGTGATTTGACCAGAATCACAGAATGTTGAGCTGAAGCAGAAACTCCAACCTGGTTCCCCAGTTGCAAAGTCTGCAGCACTGGAAGTAACACCACATCCTCTCCCCTAGGTGCAACATTTAATCAAGTGGTCAACTGGATAAAAAAAATAAAGATAACAAATAATTTAAAAGTGCTTTGTCGCTATTTGAAAACTCAGAAAACATGTCCTCGTTTTAGTTTTTTAGAACACTAACCATAATTTTGATGCAAATAAGACCCTCTCATATATGTAAACTCTAGGTATTACAGTTTTGATTACATCAAGATGACGTCAGGAGTTCCACACTTTTGTAATAAATGTAGAATGTTAGCAATCTAGTTGTTCATTGGGATACTGTTGAGAGGCAGAGGGCAGGGACACGGACTCAGAATATTGAAGGCAGGTCGGAGAATGTAGAGGCAACAATTTTACCACACTGGGAAGGCAGGAAGGGCAGTGGCAGCACAACAGACTATGGAGGGCAGTGGAAAGGGGGGCAGGGGCAACAAACCAACAATACAGGACTGGCAAGAGAGGCTGTGGCAGTATAATAGACCATTGTGGGCAGAGGGAAGAGGCAGTGGTAGTACAACCATACATGCCAACAGACCCGTTTCAGCCAGGAAACTTCCAATGTTTTTAAGCTCAAATGGGCTTTATTTGATCTGTCTCCTGTCTACAATCTCCTCTTTTTCAATGTAACTCAAAGGGGAAAATCAATACCCCAGTTTTTTTTCAAAATCTCCCTCTTACCAAGTTCAAAAAGTTGGCAAGTATGGTACATTGGATCTTGGTAGGCAGGAGGAATTGGGGTAGGGACATGGACTCGGATAACAGAGGACAGGAGGGACATGGAGAGGTGCACCAAACTGACCCTACAGGGCAGGCATCAGGGTTTGCAGCAGCACAATACACCACACAGCGCATTTGTGACGGGAGTGCAGCACAACAATCCATAGAAAGCAATAGGGAGGGGACAGGACCATGCACATGGACAGCAGAGAACAGAGGGGAAAGAGGCAATGGTAGCTAGCTGGCCATAATGGACAGACAGGAGATAAAGCTGCAGCATAACAGACCATAAAGGGCAGGAGGGACAAATCAGGGGCATTACAATGGAACAGACAAGCCAGGAGGGAGAGAATAGAGGTCTTCACATGGAAACAGAGGGCTGGGGGCAAGGGGACAGGGGGACAGGGCAGGAGCAGCAAGATGACCATGGAGGTCAGGCAGGATGGGCCCTAGAAACAAGACACACCATGGAGAGCAACAATGAGACTATGATGGCATGCACACAGACCTTGGATGGAAGGTGGGGTCAGGGGCAGCTAGCTGACCACACAGGGAAGGTGGGAGGGGCCATGGCAGCACAGAAGACCAGGAGTTATGGGATAGGGGAGCACTCCTGTGGTAATCTGTTTTTATTCCTTTTCTTTCAATAAATTTAAACTGTGGTGCAGCAGTTATGTAGAAGTTTGTCCACTTCTACCAAGCAAATCAGAGTTAATGACAGGGTGAGAACCTGTGTATAACTGCGCACTATTCACATAGTGTCAAGACTGACACTGAATAATTGTCCTTGCAACAATTTGTACTTTTATTTCTCAAAAATACAACACAATTTGTTTCTCATGTGCAGACAAATATATACATTTCAATGATCTCAAAATGATGCTTCTAAATAAAGTTGTGACATATTGAATGTTCGCAATACACTTTGTCCATTTTACTTTCATGAACATACAAACAAATATATGTGACATTCACAGATTTATAACATCATGTGTACACGTGCCCAATGCATTTCGGAACCTGTCGGTTCCTTCGTCAGGGGAAAATCTGAAACACAAACAAACATATGACTATGCATGGCAAGCGGGAGGGTTAGTGGCAGCACAATGGCTATGATGGGCAAGAACGAGGGTGCAGGGGCATGCACAAAGGACCATGGAGGATAGAAGGGAGGGTCAGGACCTGGGCACAGACAAGAGAGTTCAGGGGAAGGGGCATCACAACAGACCGCGCGGGGCAGGCAGGAGGAGCAGTTGCAGCACAACAGACCAGGGAGGGCAGAAGGGTGTGGCAGTAAAATTGACCATGGAGGACAGGAGGAAGGGGATAGGGGCATGGCAAGTGGACAGGCAGGGTGGAGTTGGCAGGGACAGGTTACAGTCATCTGACAATGCTAGGCAGGTGAGAGGGGAGTGGCAGCTCAACAGAACACTCAGAGTAGATAGGAGTGGCAGGTCCATGGAACATGGTGGGCAAAAAGGATGGAGCAGGGGCATGCGCAAAGACATCGGAGGGCAGGGGGAAGGAGAATAGGGGCAGCAAGCTAAGCTCAGAGTCTAAGCAGGAGGTCAATGATGGGCCATAGAATTGGGCAATGGAGGGCAGGAGGAGTGAACTGGTACATCATGCTAAATGGAGGGCAGTGGCAGCACATCAGACCATGCATGGCAGGAGGGAGGAGGCTAGTCCATGGATTCAGACAACAGAGGATAGGGAGGAGGTGGATGGGGCAGCAAGCTAACTGTTCAGAGAAGGTGGGTATTAGGAACTTTATTGTTTTTAAAATGTGTGTCTGTGCAAACTACTTAAAATATGAACAAGTATGCAGCACAATCTCACTTGTATTCAGGAAGAAGAGGACGTTTGTGACTGTGACTCCGGGCTCACTTGGCAGAAACACCCCCTGACCCTCCACCCCCATCGCAAAATGTAATGCCCATGAAAAGGCTAGGTGGATGTAGTGTTATATAGAACATAGTCCTGAGAGCACGATTGATAATGAAAACTAGATATAGTATATGGTATAAACTATGCACCAAAAAGTGTGATATAAGATGAACCGGGGCGTGAAATATAATATGCAATACATTGTGCGCGATGACAGATTCATTGGAGAGTGCAAGATAGCACAGGCACTAGCGCGTGCTATGCGATATGCACCTTGGAGTGTAATATGCACAGGGCAGTGTTGTGTAACCTAACTAGTCTCTAAAGTTGTAATATAAAATATGTGCTGGGGAGTGTAACGTTGCATATGCACTGTGACAAAGATTTGGATCCCAGATTATAATATGTATGGCATAGCGCTGTGCGTTATAACATAGGCATCGAGGAAGGCACGTTAGATGGGGCAATATAACCCGTGCGAAGGCAAGTGTGGCATGACATATTCACGGGGTGGTATTACAGTGCACATGGGCTAGAGAGTGTCACACCATACGCACTAGCTGGTGTAATACAACACAGAGGTGTGAGGCACTCGGCGGGGACTGGTGGGTGTAACACAGCATTGGGCTCAGCCCAGAGCACGCTGTGACTCTCAAGTGAGGTTCATCTCCTTTCCAGAGAGTAAAATAAAAAGTATTACACATCCGGCGGTGGATGTGTATTTTATTAACCGTGAGGGGGGTTTCTTGCATAGTTTGGTCGAATTTTTGTCAAATCCCCTTTGAATGGCTTGGCGTGTGTGTATATTAAATGTGCCCATCAATAGCTACCCATGTTTGTATAAATAAACAACAAGGGTGTCTACTTGGAGAGTACCCACCGGCGGGGGCGCTGGGATTAGGCACAGTAGGGCGTCAGACACGTCAGAGCTTCACTAGCGGTGTAAATACATTCCATGTGGATTCATTCTATGCATAGTCGCCTTTTAATGAATATCACGCAAATCGTCATGGTGATAGGTACATACGGTTTGTCCAGCATGTCCTAGGTGTTCGATAAATATATATTTTTTTAAAATAATAAAAAACAAAGGCCGGCTCCGGGGGATGGGGTCCCCGGGGCCTTAAGTGGCCTGAGGAGGGGGGCAACGCATCCCGCTCCTAAAGAAAAAAAAAAAAGGCCATGACCCGGGGGTTGGGGTCCCCGGGGCCGATGCCCTGGGGATGGGGTCCCCAGGGCCAGTAAATTAGAAAAAGAAGGGGGCCACACAGCCCTCCTTCTTAAAAAAATAAAATCAATAAAAGACCGGCAGCACTCTGCAAACGCGCCCCTGGCCAGTTGTAAGTTGGGGAATTAATTCCCCTTCAATACTGAGGGTCCCTGAGGGCCAACTAGCCCAACTGGTATCTCCAGTATGCGCCAGGGAGCTGCGTGTTCTGAGGCCACTCCCCTTTTTACACCTCTATGCAATGCAGCTCTGTGGCACTTCCTGGAGGTACCTAGTGGGCTAGTTTGACCTTAGGGACCCTTAGGATTCAAGGGGACTTAATCTCTCAACTTAGAACGGCCACAGGGCGCGTTTACACATTGGTGAATGGAGGGGACGGGGCCTGAGGTGACGTGTGCAAACACGCCCTGTGACGCGTTTTAAGTTGGGGAAATAATTCCCTTTCAATCCTGAGGGACCCTGGGGGCCAACTAGCCCACCAGGTGCTTCCAGTAAGCACCACTGCTCTACGTTGCAGAGAGGTAGTGCAGGCCGTGCCCCTTTTTACACCTCTCTGCAATGGCGCTTACTGGACGTACCTATTGGTTTATTTTGCCCCTAGGGATCCTCAGGATTCAAGGGGACTTAATCTCCCAACTTAAAAAACGGCCACAGGGCGTGTTTACACAGTGGGGAAGGGAGGGGACGGGGCCTGAGGTGACGTGTGCAAACACGCCCTATGGCGTGTTTTAAGTTGGGGAAATAATTCCCCTTCAATCCTGAGGGCCCCTGGGGGCTAACTAGCCCACCAGGTGCTTCCCATAAGCGCCACTGAGCTGCGTTGCAGAGAGGTGGTCCATACCGTGCCACTTTTTACACCTCTCTGCAACGCAGCTCTGTGGCGCTTACTGGAGGTACCTAGTGGGCTAGTTGTACCCTAGGGACCCTCAGGATTCAATGGACTTAATCTCCCAACTAAAAATGGCCACAGGGCGTGTTTACACAGTGGTGAAGGGAGGGGACCGGGCCTGAGTTAACGCATGCAAACAAGCCCTTTGGCACGTTTTAAGTTGGGGAAATAATTCCCCTTCAATCCTGAGAGACCCAGGGGGCCCACCAGGTGCTTCCAGTAAGCGCCACTGCGCTGTGTTGCAGAGAGGTGGTCTAGGCCGTGCCCTTTCTTACATCTCTCTGCAACGCAGCTCTGTGGCGCTTACTGGAGGTACCTAGTGGTCTAGTTGGACCCTAGTGACCCTCAGGATTCGAAAGGAACTTAATCTCCCAACTTAAAACGGCCACAGGGCGTGTTTACACAGTGGGGAAGTGAGGGGACAGGGCCTGAGGTGACCTGTGCAAACACGCCCTGTGGCGCGTTTTAAGAGGTAGTTTTAATCCCCTGCCCTATTATATATTAGGGGCTTACAGAGGAGGTCATGCTGATCACAGGGGGACCCCAATGCATAGTGTTCCCTAGTGTATATAGGTGTTGTTGGACCCGGCCCTTCTGGCAGGTTCACCCCCGAAACTTTTTGCTTTTTATGGGTGACTTGGTGTAATGATTTTTGGTTTCTGCGCACTTCACCGCTGTGTCCCAGGGTAAAGTGCGTGCGTGTTGTGAGGTTGGCCTGCCCTCCCATAGGAATGAATGGGGGAATGTATGTGTCCTGGTAGTTCCTGATGCGTGGGGTGTGCAGGCCCGAGTTTGGTATGTGCGGACTCGTGTGATTGAATGCTGCCGATGATGTGTGCGGCGTGCATGTACCTAGTGTGGAAGTGCCACTTCTAGAAGTGGGCACTTCAGTGTGCAGTATGAAATGTGTGGCTTGTCTGGCGATTGGCTGGTGGAGGTCATGTGACGGACTAGGGAAATACCCAGAGTCAGGAGGAGTCACCCAGTGGTGAATGGGAGTTTAGCATACTGATGGCTGGGGAGGAGTATACCTGGGTCCTGAATAGGACAGGGCTTTCCCCACACACTGCTGGCTCCGGCCCCTGTGGTGCGTCTGATGACCCTGGCCTGCCAGTGAATAGGGAGAGGGGCTGAGCAAAACAAAGTGCTCAGGAACCTGTTGTAACTGGTTCGCCCCTCGCCTGCACCTTCAGACAAAGACTTTTTCTGTATAAAAAGGGGCTGTGTCCCCTTACAATTTGTTCTCTTGCAGGATCAACTTGAGGGGGGCCTGCTGCTGCTGGGCGCCAGGAGAGACCGCCACTGGGGACTGCCTCCCTGCTGGAGGGCCCTGTGAGCTGGCTCTGGGCCCAGTCTTTGCCCCCTCTGCTCTTGAGAGACTTTTGGCTGGACTTGCTATTCCTAAGCGCCTGGGAGCGCTCTTTTGACTTTATAGCGCTGGGCGCGCTGTTTGGCGTCATAGCGCTGTGAGCGCTTTAATTCTGGAAGCCGGGGCCCACCCGGCGCTGTTATTGCCATAGCGGGTGCCTACCCCGCTTGTTTGCATGCCTTTGGCCGTGAGGACGACCGCGGGTGCCCACCCCGCATTGTGTGATCGTTGGCGGGTGCCCACCCCGCTTATTGTCTGATTACGTTGCGGGAGCCTACCCCGTACTGCCGCCGAGAAGCCAGGCCGCCGCGCTGCCTGCAGCGACCCGGAAGCGGAAAGAAGTCACGCCTGGTGGTGGGCGGGACAACGAGGCCGTACGTTGGTGGAGGGAAGCGGACGGGAGCCTACCCCGTGCTTCCCGGAGCAGAGAGAGAGGAGAAGTGAGGCCGGAGCTGGTGCGGAGGGGGCGCGAGGCACATTGTCGGTGCCTGCCCCTCCGCGTTGCAGAGAAGCCTCGGCATCCATCGTCCGCCGAGAGAGGAGACGACGCGGGAGTCCCCGGAGAGCAGCCCGGTGAGTACTAAGGGCTGGGGGACTCCGTGCATGTATTGAGGGGGCATTGTCTGGTGCTCAGAGCCGGTTGAGGCTCCAACGAGGCGCATTGATTTCAGAGCCGGTTGAGGCTCCAACGAGGTGCATTGTATTTCCACCGAGCCGATTGAGGCTCAGCGAGGGGGGCGCCTTTCTGGTGATCAGAGCCCCCTGGCTCCCACGGAGTGGGGGACATTCTTTTTGGCAGAGCCCAGGGAGGGCTCCAGAGGCACGCCGGTGCCTGAGTTCATTCTACAGCTGCCCAGCACTTAGTGGGCAGCTGCCACGTTTAGGTTGGGGATATTTACGTTTTGGCCTGTGCAGCTGGCGCAGCTTGACTGGGACAGGGTGTCCTAGCCCCGACAAGGCCAGTTGACCTAGGGACTGCCACAGGTGGTGGCTCCTGAGAGTTTCTCGCTAATGTTCCTTACCTGCACCTCTGAATGTTTTATGCATCATGTGTTTTCTTTTATGACACCGCTGAATGTAGTTTCTGCATCATGTGTTTTCTTTTAGAACACCGCTGAATGTTTTATGCATCATGTGTTTACCTGCCCGGCACCTCTGAATGAGTTTATGCGTCATGTGCCATGTTCTACACCTCTGAATGTTTTATGCATCATGTGTAATGTGTGTTTTCCCCTACAGGTATTGTGATACTTAGGTGGTTGTGTTCCCCTGGTACCGGAGGTACTAGGGAGGTTCTGAGTCCCTGCGTGATAGTCTCCTAAGGTGGTTAGGGTTGCGTAGGTGGTACTTTCTTGTTACCAGTAGTTACTGGTTGTGTGCTATATATGTTATTTTTGTGCTACAGTAATTTTATATTTGGTGCTAAATGCTAAATATCTAAAGGTGCTAATTCCTGACAGTGGCCCATGTGGCCCTGTCCCCTGTACATATAATCCCTTGTAAATTCTGCCCGTGCCTGTTGGCACGTTGTAAAGTGTGTGTTTTTATCTAATGTGTTGTGTATAATACAAAGGCTATTTTTATAGAATACCTTGTGTGGAGTTTCTTTTGTGGTGGGCCTTGGGTGTTGTTGCTGGGTGCGCACGCAAACACTTTACACCTTGCCTCAGAGATAAGCCTGACTGCTCGTGCCAAGCTACCAAGGGGGTGAGCAAGGGTTATCTTTGGCGTGTAACTCCCCAACCCTGACTAGAGTGGTGGTTTCTGCCTGGCTTTGGCGCAAGTCCTAGCCAACCAGAAATCCCAGTTCTAACATTGGTGATCAGCGGTGGGATTTGGACTTGCGTTTGTGCTGTACCGCAGCGGCAACTGGCCGCACTACAAAACTCTGCATTAGATAAATCACATTTTGGGGATTATTGTTTTTTTTTGGGAAGTTCCATTGTTTCTTCTCATAAAGGTGTCCTTTGTGAATTATGTACCCCTGTGCTAGCTCAGACACTCAGGTTCCTTGTGTTAACCTCTTCTCAGGAGCGTCTTGCCAAAATGAAGTCTGCTTTTAATTTCTGTGGTCTGTTTAGATACAGTATGGGGGAGTTGGTTGAGTTTTGTGAGGAGAGAGACATAGCAGTAAGTGTGTCAGACTCCCAGTCAAAACTCAGGGAAAACTTGATCAATTGGCAGAAGGATGAATGGGAACGTGAGCACAGTGAGGAGGATAGGGCCCGGGCCGCACGCCAAGAGGGTGGTGGGTCTGAGGGGAGCCCTGAGGAATCTGAAGAGGAGGAAGATTACCTGACAGGGACGCCAGTAGAGAGTGAAGACCCCATAGATAGGGAGTCCCTTGCTGGGTCCAGTGTCAGAAGCAGCACCCCATCCCTTTCCCTGTCCCCAGAGGAGTGGATAGATAGGAGGGAGGAAAGGGAGCATCAGCTGGCCATGGAGAAGCTCAGGTAAGAGCATGCCAAGGAGATGGCACAGCTGGGGGTAGAGGAGAGGAAGGTGGAGGCTGAGAGGGCCCTCGCCAGGGAGAGGTTAGCTCTGGAGGGTAAGTTGTCCCCTGAGCGCAGTTTTAATTTTCTGGGCTCCCCAGGGAGGGTTGAGTCCAGTGGTGGCAGCAATAGAGAGACCAGTGCAGAGAGTCCCATTCCCCATTCCCAGAGTATGGTACCTGTTTTCCAAGAGGAGGAATGTAGGTTGAAATTCAGGGGCAGTAAGAAACTGCCCCACCAGTCTTGGGACACGTTTGTGGGTGAATGTGAGGATGCACTGGATGATTGGTTAAGGGTAAACACGAAACGGGATTTTGACGGACTGTATGCTCTGATTATCAAAGAGCAGCTGCTTGGTAGTTGTTATCCCGGGTTGCGCCAGCGCCTGTTGAGGTATGGCTCTTTTTGCCCATGGGAGCTGGCAGAGGATGCAGACCGAGGTTCTGATGAGGTATGGGAGAGTGCTTCCAACAGCAGTGGCTCAGGGATCTTCCCGTCTTGGATGGGGGTAGAGGTTCAGAGTAGCCCAGCTAGGTCCCAGAGTAGTGAGAGGGGTGTAGGGGCTCACGACCTATCTCAGTGGAGTGGGAGTGAGTGGGTGACTTTGAGTCCCCAGAGGCCCGAAACCCAGTCTCAGAACCTGGATGGTTTCTTAAGGGAACACCAGGTTGGGGGCCTAGGCTGTCCTGTTAGGTCACTTGAGGAAGCTCGCCTAGGGTATGGAGAACCTGGAGTCTCTGTAAATGGAGCTCCAGTGGTTCTGGTGTCAGGCAGTACCGCTCCGGTAGGGAGGGTACAGAAGTCCGGCGAGAGGAGTGGCGTGGGACTGTGTTCCCCGGTGGAGGAGCCAGTGGGTCAGGGACCAGCCGGGAGGGCTGAGTCTCCTAGAAGTGATCATGGCGACTACACGTCTGTCCTGGGGGATCTTCGCGCACTATCAGGTGGACAGGGGACGGGAGATCTGCGCCAGGCAGACTGTCATGCAACATATGAGGCAAATGTTACTCTTGGGGGGATACTGTGTGAGTCCCCAGAAGTCCTGGAGTGCCAGGCAAGTATGCAACCGAAGGTTCTAGACCAGAAGTTGGGAGACCAGTTCTCAGGGAGAGGTCCTGAGCTGGTGGGAAAGTTGATTTCTGAGGGTGCCTCTCAGAGGAGGAGAGGACGGAACCCTAGAAGGAGAGGTAGGGGGAGGAGAGCATCACCCGTGACTGTTGGTCAGCTTGAGGGTACGGACCCTGGGCTGGAAGATCAGTGGATGTTTAGAACAGCCCTGATGAGAGGAAGAGTGGAAAATGGTCACTGCGTGCCAGGGGTTACTACCCCCCACTCTGTGGTTAGGCAACGATCAGTGGCGCCTAGATGGCCTAGGGCCTGGTCCTGGCCGCGGACAACTGAGGAGTACCAGTGGGGTAGCCCAGTTGGTCCGCCGAGTTCTTTTAGAAGGAATTCCATGGGTTTAGAGTGGCGTAAAACCGGAGAGTGTCCCTGCCGTTGCGGGCCTGCGTCCGTGTTTTGTCGCCCAAAGCAGGGAAGACCTTCACGGTGGTGATTGGTCTACCCTGCATTTTGGCTGGAAGGGGGTTGTGTTGGACCCGGCCCTTCTGGCACGTTCACCCCCGAAACTTTTTGCTTTTTATGGGTGACTTGGTGTAATGATTTTTGGTTTCTGCGCACTTCACCGCTGTGTCCCAGGGTAAAGTGCGTGCGTGTTGTGAGGTTGGCCTGCCCTCCCATAGGAATGAATGGGGGAATGTGTGTGTCCTGGTAGTTCCTGATGCATGGGGTGTGCAGGCCCGAGTTTGGTATGTGCGGACTCGTGTGATTGAATGCTGCGCGATGATGTGTGCGGCGTGCATGTACCTAGTGTGGAAGTGCCACTTCTAGAAGTGGGCACTTCAGTGTGCAGTATGAAATGTGTGGCTTGTCTGGCGATTGGCTGGTGGAGGTCATGTGATGGATTAGGGAAATCCCCAGAGTCAGGAGGAGTCACCCAGTGGTGATTGGGAGTTTAGCATACTGATGGCTGGGGAGGAGTATACCTGGGTCCTGAATAGGACAGGGCTTTCCCCACACACTGCTGGCTCCGGCCCCTGTGGTGCGTCTGATGACCCTGGCCTGCCAGTGAATAGGGAGAGGGGCTGAGCAAAACAAAGTGCTCAGGAACCTGTTGTAACTGGTTCGCTCCTCCCCTGCACCTTCAGACAAAGACTTTTTCTGCATAAAAAGGGGCTGTGTCCCCTTACAATTTGTTCTCCTGCAGGATCAACTTGAGGGGGGCCTGCAGCTGCTGGGCGCCAGGAGAGACCGCCACTGGGGACTGCCTCCCTGCTGGAGGGCCCTGTGAGCTGGCTCTGGGCCCAGTCTTTGCCCCCCCTGCTCTTGAGAGACTTTTGGCTGGACTTGGTATTCCTAAGCGCCTGGGAGCGCTCTTTTTACTTTATAGCGCTGGGCGCGCTGTTTGGCGTCATAGCGCTGTGAGCGCTTTAATTCTGGAAGCCGGGGCCCACCCGGTGCTGTTATTGCCATAGCGGGTGCCTACCCCGCTTGTTTGCGTGCCTTTGGCCGTGAGGACGACCGCGGGTGCCCACCCCGCATTGTGTGATCGTTGGCGGGTGCCCACCCCGCTTATTTTCTGATTACATTGCGGGAGCCTACCCCGTACTGCCGCCGAGAAGCCGGGCCGCCGCGCTGCCGGCAGCGACCCGGAAGCGGAAAGAAGTCATGCCTGGTGGTGGGCGGGACAACGAGGCCGTACGTTGGTGGAGGGAAGCGGACGGGAGCCTACCCCGCGCTTCCCGGAGCAGAGAGAGAGGAGAAGTGCGGCCGGAGCTGGTGCGGAGGGGGCGCGGGGCACATTGTCGGTGCCTACCCCTCCGCGTTGCAGAGAAGCCTCGGCGTCCATCGTCCGCCGAGAGAGGAGACGACGCGGGAGTCCCCGGAGAGCAGCCCGGTGAGTACAAAGGGCTGGGGGACTCCGCGCATGTATTGAGGGGGCATTGTCTGGTGCTCAGAGCCGGTTGAGGCTCCAATGAGGCGCATTGATTTCAGAGCCGGTTGAGGCTCCAACGAGGCGCATTGTATTTCCACCGAGCCGATTGAGGCTCAGCGAGGGGGGCGCCTTTCTGGCGATCAGAGCCCCCTGGCTCCCACGTAGTGGGGGACATTCTTTTTGGCAGAGCCCAGGGAGGGCTCCAGAGGCACGCCGGTGCCTGAGTTCATTCTACAGCTGCCCAGCACTTAGTGGGCAGCTGCCATGTTTAGGTTGGGGATATTTACGTTTTGGCCTGCGCAGCTGGCGCAGCTTGACTGGGACAGGGTGTCCTAGCCCCGACAAGGCCAGTTGGCCTAGGGACTGCCACAGGTGGTGGCTCCTGTGAGTTTCTCGCTAATGTTCCTTACCTGCACCTCTGAATGTTTTATGCATCATGTGTTTTCTTTTATGACACCGCTGAATGTAGTTTCTGCATCATGTGTTTTCTTTCAGAACACCGCTGAATGTTTTATGCATCATGTGTTTACCTGCCCGGCACCTCTGAATGAGTTTATGCGTCATGTGCCATGTTCTACACCTCTGAATGTTTTATGCATCATGTGTAATGTGTGTTTTCCCCTACAGGTATTGTGATACTTAGGTGGTTGTGTTCCCCTGGTACCGGAGGTACTAGGGAGGTTCTGAGTCCCTGCGTGATAGTCTCCTAAGGTGGTTAGGGTTGCGTAGGTGGTACTTTCTTGTTACCAGTAGTTACTGGTTGTGTGCTATATATGTTATTTTTGTGCTACAGTAATTTTATATTTGGTGCTAAATGCTAAATATCTAAAGGTGCTAATTCCTGACAGTGGCCCATGTGGCCCTGTCCCCTGTACATATAATCCCTTGTAAATTCTGCCCGTGCCTGTTGTAAAGTGTGTGTTTTTATCTAATGTGTTGTGTATAATACAAAGGCTATTTTTATAGAATACCTTGTGTGGAGTTTCTTTTGTGGTGGGCCTTGGGTGTTGTTGCTGGGTGCGCACGCAAACGCTTTACACCTTGCCTCAGAGATAAGCCTGACTGCTCGTGCCAAGCTACCAAGGGGGTGAGCAGGGGTTATCTTTGGCGTGTAACTCCCCAACCCTGACTAGAGTGGTGGTTTCTGCCTGGCTTTGGCGCAAGCCCTAGCCAACCAGAAATCCCAGTTCTAACAGGTGTTTTCACTGTATTCTGAGTGTCTTTTAACATAGCACTGGCTCTAGGACTGGTTAGTCAGACTCAGTTACCAACAGTATCGTCTGAAAAAGTTGCTTCTTTCTGCATTTCTTTTTTTTCTTTCTGTGCGTTTTTTCTTCTTTCTTCACATGTCCTATCTCTGTAGGCATAGTCAGAAATTAGCATTTAAAACACCTTTGAAATTCACTGAAAAAAACCATAGGTTTCAGGCACGTTATAGTTAGGAATTAGCATTTAAAAAACCTTAGAAATTCACTGAAAAAAACATAGGTTTCAGGGGCGTTATAGTTAGCTGGACTTTTCACTCTACAAAACCATTGAAATTCCCCCGTTATAGTTAGTTCAGCTAACTATAACTCGCGCGCCCGCAATGCACTGCTGATGACGTCACATATTACATCACTCATGACATATTCAGTGACATCTCTCATGACATCACTGATCACATCTCAAATGACATCACTGATGACATCATCTAGTGAATGTGTGTTTTTCTGAAAATTACATATGTTTTATATGTGTATATCTCAAGGTCGATGGAAGAATAAATGGGTATATAAGTGTCTAAATGGATGATTTGTTTTTGAAAAATTGATTGTATAACTGACTGATTAAGTGTATCTTAGTGAATACATGGCTATTGTAGTCTGTTTTATTGTCTTCAAATGAAGATTGTAATAGGTTGTACATACTAATATATGTGCTTCCTGAGTCTGAAATGAAAGAAGTAGAGAAAGCTGAGGGTTAAAACATGTTGGCAGATGGATTTTTATGTATGCTACTTCATATGATTCTCTGGAAAGGTACACTTGAAGTGTGCTTTATAAATTTAGGTGTGTGCTTTAAATAGAAACTGCACTTTGTCAAGTTTGGATATCTGCGTGTTATGACTGAGGTATGTATGTACTTCTACATGTATTCTGACATGTGTTGTGCATCTGAAAAGTGAGGTTTAAAACATGTTGGCAGATGGATTATTGTTTATGCTACTTCATATGAGACCTTGGAAAGGTACACAGGTGTACAAATCTTGTCAGACCTACTACAGCATTCGGTCACACAAGCATTGATCTGTTACCTATGTAGGTGTCACAGAACCTCTCTAATACAGAGTTCAATACCCACCTGCCCTGTATAATGAGGTGAATGGAATACATACACCTTCTTCTACAAAACTTTAGAGAGCATGTGCTGTGAAACAGAGGTATTCTAGTATTTGTAGGCTTCTTTTGATGTATCATGTTACTACATAAAGGCACAGACACACACATTGATGCCTTGAGAAACATAGCCTTTCATATTTGTATGGGCCGAACATTGTGAGTTCTCAGTGAATAATGAAGCTGCAAGAGAAAAGCTAGGGTTAAAATATGTTGGCAGATGGATGATTGTTTATGGTAGTTCATATGGGTTTCTAGAAACGTACACTTGAAGTAGGCCATATAACTTTAGTTGTCTATCAGTGTGGTATCATGACTCAGGTATATGTCTTCTTCTACATATATTCTGACATGTGCTGAGCAGCTGATGACTCTAACTTAAAAACGATGTAGGTTATCATACAGATGGACAAATGTTCTCAGTCTTACTGCAGCATTCAGTTGCTGAAGTCCAGATCATTTACCTAGGTAGGGATCCCTGAAGCAGTGGAATATTGAGAAAAATCTGAGTGCCTTATAGAAGGACAAAAAGTAATGAATATATATTCTTGTACATAGATTTAGAAAATAAAGGTATACAGTAATTTATAAATGTTTTCTTCCTGAGTTGTAACTATTTACAACTTTGCTAATGTGCATAGTTAGGTAATTTACATATTTATTTGTTATGGAGAGAATGCCAATGTAACTGTAAGTAACTTGTTATTGATTATTATGAATATTATTACATAATTATTTTTAAATTATTAATTGGTGTAACAAACTATTGAAACTGTTTGTTTTTAGATATTTACTTTGTTTGGAAAAAAATGAAGATGGCAATAAAACATGAAAAGAGAAGAGAACAGTGATAAGAGGAAATGAGATGATGTGCAGTAGGTTATACAGGAAAACAAATCTCTTCTGTTAAGAGAACTAAACGGTTTCTTAAAACACTTTAGAGAGATTGAAAAATGTGGAAAACGTTGTAAAGAAAAAGAAAAGTTTTACTATAAATCAGAAACAAAACAAAAATTGCCATGCTGAAAGCAGTTACAATTATAGAAAAACAACACATCTCATAAGAAGGCAGAAATAGTAAGAGATATAAGAAGAAGAATGTTTAGAAGTAGAGTAATTCAGAATGTACTACAAAATTGTAAAACATATTTTAAAAAATCAGCAGCTTATAAGAAAACCCAACAGATTGAAAGTGTAGTAGATAAAGCTTTTGAAATAAAATGAAAATAATTTATATTAATACTAATGAGAACATTGGATAAAACTATAGTGTTTATGAAGGAGAAAAGCAAAAGCAAAGCCTTGTCAATAGAAGTACCTTTTGTAAAACGTGTACTGGTGAATGGAAGCTTCCAGTACTGAGCCTTTCTTTAATGAACAAAGCAATTTCAAGACAAAACATTAGTACATGCAGTTGATAGTAGTGGTTGATGCAATGAGACTGAAGATGGTTCTCCTATTCCAAAGTTAAAAATGGCTCCTAGGGATGTGGAAGAAGTAACAGCTAAAGAAGTTCAAGGGAGGCGTACACAAGCTCCTGTATATAACTCATTGTAGCAGTATTTGCAGTATTCAATAGGAATCTATTGACATATTACCAATGTTTTCACGAGAATATGCCAAAAAAAGTGTTGAACAGAAGATTAAGATGTTACAAGGATTATATCCTTGTAAAATAAGTAAATATACTAAGTTGCAAAGTCATTCTCTGGCTTGTCTTTAAAGAAAAGCGTGCCAAAGTACTTTACATCATTTAAGAATATTAGCTGTTTTGAGGGTCATGGTTCTCCATAAACTTTTCTTGGATATGATCTTTCTGTTCTTTTTTAAAGACTGAGTCATCTAGTCGCTCTGTTTAAAGATGCCAGGTGGGAACTGGAGGCTTGAGAGATGTCCAGCAAAGCTTTATATAATAAGCATTGGGATTTAAAATCATGCACCCCAAATAATTAGAATCACATACTAAGGATGTCAGGGAGGCCATGTAGAGAAACTATCTAGACACACATGGAGTCCATGCAGAGCAGAATAGAAGGAATATAATGTATGTGTGGCATTGTAGGTACACCAGGCATCTAGGAGTGAACATTGCTATGTCCAATTATCAGCCGTGCAGTGTGATTTTGGGGTGGGGCGCCAGTAGGAGGAGGGTACTACCTATAGAAATGTAAATTTAGTGCACAATTAAAGTCCCCACCTAGAATACATGGGCACATTGTATGGAATTCCAGTCATGATTCAGATCAGGACGCCAGAGGCATAGGATGAATTGGTAGTGGCATATTCAAGAACTCTCCAACTTATGAGCAAACGGGTCACTTCGACTAGTGTGGTATGGGTCTTCTGTAGGAAGTGACAAAAAATGTTCAAACAAAAGTTTGAAAAAAGGCGCACTATCCACCTGCCCTATGAGGTGCAACTTGGTAGATCTATAAAAGTAAACAAGTGTATTTAGTACATCACTCTATTAAACAAAGGTAAAACGAAAAGCACCTATGGTGCCTATTTTAATTCAAGTTATAAACAGCATCTTGAGTGAAAAATAAAGTAAACTGAACTATAGGTATGTTATGAAACAAATTTGACAATTGCAATTGAAAAAGAGACAGTAATGGTGAAACTTAGAGACAAAACAGTAGTTTGTGAATCTTCATGAATTTCTGAGATTCTTCTTTATTTTCTTAACGTATTTCAAAAAGAACGTCAGGTGTCCCAATGCATTTCGGTGTGACACACACCTTCTTCAGGGGAATACTGTAACAATATATACATATAAGTATATAAGTCAATTCGAAATGAAAACAATACTAGTATCAAAACCAACTTATATGTATGTCCAACTGTAACATTAATTTGCATTTTATAACCCTTAGTATCCAGTGCTAACCAGCCATTGTGCAGCATGCAACTGCCGTGAAACTCGTTTTTTAAAAAGAAGCGAGAAAGGGATGTAAAGAGTAAAACTAGAAAGAAAAGAAAAGAAGATTTTAATAACGTTTATTGAAGATTGACAACCAAAAAAGTAAAGCTAAGAAATACCAAAATGACACCAGTGGGTTTTGAATCGTGATGCCTATCATGAAACGGTTAACTATCTCAAAAAGTGCCCGTCAAAGTGAAAAGTGGATTCTGGTGCATTAGGTGCTCAAGTGAAACCGAAGGAACCACCGTAACCAAACCATAATAGCCTGCGGAGGGCTCACCTCCCAGCGTTCAAATGAAAAACGACACACAAGAAAGGGTCCAGATCGTCACTCACACGACCTGTATTGCGGAAATAGAAAAGGGCGTTCTAGTGTTACCAAAAAATAGACTCGTGAATTAAACAGAAGGGGAACAGTGTGCCCAAATTTAAAGTGCAGCTTACTTCGCCTCATCCATAATGCATATACATCCAACTTCAGTACGACTTAAGCGTAGCGATGAACCTTGTCCGAAAACGTCTAGGATTAAAAAATAGTGCACAAATGGTACCGTTAGCTAAATGCGTGCCGCGACCAAGATTCAAAGTGATTGAGGTTAACTATGAAAGACCCATAAGTTGTCACCACTACACATACCTTTTAGTACAACGTGCTGTGCGATCTAGAAATGGTCCTATCTTCGAATGGCAAAGATTCGATGTGGCTAGAAGCGTGCGAGTGCATATTTAAAAGCTATGAATATCATGTGACCAAAAGGAAACTTGTGAACATCGAAAGAGGACTATTTCGGGCGCCATGTCGGAACGGGTGCCTAATCATAAACACGGTCCCAGTGAAAGATAAAAGTAGACAATAGAGGGTAAAGAGAACGTGAAAGAGCAAGAAAGAGAACATGAAAGAAAAAACCATTTCAAAAGTATCTAAAGAAGTAGATGGCAAGAATGCCATGTAAGAAAAGTTTGCTGGAATATGCACGCCAAGTGCATAGGTGAAATCACATTAACAAGCATGAAACAAATGTTAAACAAATATGAAAAAAATGCAATCTTCAATATTTAACAGTGAAACAGCTGTGAAATGTTGTTATCATGCAACCATACTTAATCACAGAAAATGTATCAGTTCTATTTTGTCATTCAAACCCCCAGGGCTCATGGTCTGTAAAAAACGTATCCAGAATGTTTCTCTTTGAGCCAAGTGCCTATTGGGGTCAGCATGTAAGAGATCGGATATCTGCTCAAGAACAGTGAAACGAAGTTGGGGTATGGTATGCTTGTGTGTGTTCCAATGTATTGCTAAACAAGATTTCTGATTAAAAGTGCGAATAGCACTTTTGTGTTCAGTTACCCGTATTTTTACTTTTCGGGTTGTTCTCCCCACATAAACTTGGCCACAGGGACATTTGATAGCATATACTACCATCGCTGTGTTGCAGTCTGAAGAATGTTTTAGCATAATCGATTTGCCCGTATGTGGATGTGTAAAAGTATCACCCACCATGACATTCCCACAATGACCGCAATTGTAACATTTACGCATCCCTGAGTGTTTGAGCGTGTGTACATTGGGAGTTCTTTTGGCCAAAATCTCTCTGATGTTCTGAGATCTAGAGAAGGCGAAAATGGGTTTGGCATGAAAGACATTCGTGAAATCATTTTCTTGCTCTATAATCTCCCATCTCCTAAGGATACTCCGTTTAATCGCCATAGCTGATGTGGAAAATTTTAGAACACAAACTTCACGTTTGGACTCAGGTTTTTCAGTTTTTTTCAATAATTGCATTCTGTCCATACTGTACGCCTTATGCTTCGCCGAGTCCAGAACAGGTGCTGGATAACCTCTGTCTAGGTATTGTTGATACATAATATCGGTGTCAATTTTCCCTTGGTCATCATCAGAACTGATTCTGCGCACCCGAATAAACTGAGATAAAGGTAAATGGTTTTTCAGGGATTGTGAGTGAAAACTCCGAAAATGTAATGCGTTATTCCTATCGGTTGGTTTCTTGAAAATCCTGGTTGTTAATGTAGAATTGCGTTTTTCAATCTGAATATCCAAATAGTTGATGGTGGTGTCATTGATGGAATGTGTGAATTTGATTTGAGGATGACAGTTGTTCAAGCTTGAAATTGCATTCTCCAAAGCTTCTTTGGTACCCCGCCATAAAACCAAAATATCATCAATGTATCTGAGATACAATAGTAGATGTTCTGTCCAAGAACTGTTGTTCAAAACATGCTCGTCCTCAAATTTGGCCATGAAGATGTTGGCATACGTGGGTGCCCCAGTAAAACCCATTGACGTACCAGTCTTTTGCAGAAAGAACTGTTGCTTCCAAGAAAAATAGCTGTGGTATAGGCTGAATTGAAGTAACTCAAGCAGAAAAATATTCAAGGTTTCTGCGTAGTCATGTCGAAGCAACATCCATTCAACCGCCTCAATTCCTTCCCCATGGGGGATTGAGGTGTAGAGGGCTGTGACATCTATGGTAGCCAGGAGCACATCTTCTGTGTTGGGTAACACGACTTTTTGAAGTTTGTTGAGGCAATCCGTGGTGTCTTGTACATAAGTTACCCATTTCTGAACCAACGGTTGTAAAAAATGGTCGATGAATTTACCTAATGGTTCGTGTAGCGAACCGCAACCTGCCACAATGGGGCGAAAGGGGGGGTCTGTCGGGTTCTTATGCATCTTGGGAAGCATGTATATGTGTGGCCTTTTAGGGTAGTTGTTACTTAAGAATCTGAAAGTATTGTCATTAATCCAATTCAAATCTTTGGCTTTTGTCAGTATCG
Organism: Triturus cristatus; assembly: GCF_964204655.1. Classification (NCBI taxonomy): domain Eukaryota; kingdom Metazoa; phylum Chordata; class Amphibia; order Caudata; family Salamandridae; genus Triturus; species Triturus cristatus. The sequence goes on from NC_140591.1 coordinate 1,352,679,175, forward strand.
ACGACAAAGTTTTCTGAAAGATGTCAGTAGGATCTGTGTCTAGAACCAAGTACGTGTCAGTATCCGAAACATGCTGATCCACTTTGGCCTCATAGAAAGTAGTGTCCATGATTACTAGGGCGCCACCCTTGTCAGCCGGTTGGAAAGTTAGGCTTCTGTTGGAGGCTAAGTTTCTGAGTGTTACCCATTCTTTTTGACTTAAGTTGCTCTTGATTGTTGTAGCTTGATGAGAATGTAGAAGGTCTTTCTTCACAAGAGTTTCAAATAGATCAATGGCCTTGTGACTGGTCGGTGCCATGAATGTACTTTTGGGCCTAAATTTTTTTGATGCGATGTCCTCTGCTAAGATGCTAGATGAATCCTGTACGATGTGATGAAAGAACCACCGTAGTCTGAGTTTTCGGGTGAATTTAAACAGTGCAATTTCTGTTTCCAGTGCATGAGTGCGATACGTTGGCACGAAAGACATACCCTTGTTAAGTAAGGTTTTTTCGATGGGTTTCAACTGAACACTAGATATATTCATGATTAATTCCTCCGAGGATTCCGTCGGCCTCCGTTTGCTGTTGTCTTTTTTGGAGCCTTTTCCCCTCCTGATTCGCCTGTAGCGCCTCCCGTTGTTAAGGTGCCCTCTGGGGGATGGTTGGACGTCCGACCCAGGTCTAAAAAAGGAGTTTGTTTGGTCATACCACTCGTAGAAGGAGTGCTCTCAGTAGTAGTAGTAACCAAAGGAGTGCGAGTGGGAAGTGTGTCTTGCTCAGTCGCAATACTTTCTTCAGAAGTCGAGGCCTCAGGTTTACGAAAAGTTCTTCTTTGGGCGTACACCTCTGCCCAGGTGTACACCTCATCGAGCTTATAATCAATAGTGTCCCTTCGAAATTTCCGCAATTTGCGGTCATGCACTTCTTTTGCGTGTTCATCCAATTTATCATTCATGTCTTTTAAAGTTTGTTGTAATTCCTCAGACGATAATCTCTGTGATAGGTCATCTTTCAGGTCCTTAATCTCTACTTCTAGTTCTTTTAAGATAGCTGATAGTTCCTCAACTATCAATAAAATCAGATCTAAGGAGCATTTATTCAAAATTGCAAACCATTTGTTCATGAACGGTTTATTAAATTTGAATAACATGGGTCTTAGTGCTATGCGTAACCCTCTCGGGATCCGCTTGGCCTTGTGATACTGTATAAGTGTGGTTGCATGCAATCTTTGATTGATTTCCCGCCTCAATGTGTAGTGTAATTGTTTGAGTAATTGGCTGGTTGATCCGGATGGGGCTTGAAAAGCCCGTGTCTCATCTATAAGGGAATATATGTTTTCTGCTTCTTCAGCAGAATAACCTTTTGTCTCTGCTTGGTTAGTGGTTAAATGGGAAATGTCATCGAAATCCATGTTGGGTGCTAGTTGTCAAAAGTGAGGCTGATGAGTAAATAACAATAGTGACAGATTAGACAAACTGCACACCTATGTTTTAGATGAGAATTAAGCAAGAAGTACTGACAGTAGTCATAAGTTAATCAAAGGTGCTGCCTTTTTGTGGCCGGTGCAACCCCTACACAGGCCCTAGAAAATGACAAAAAATGTTCAAACAAAAGTTTGAAAAAAGGCGCACTATCCACCTGCCCTATGAGGTGCAACTTGGTAGATCTATAAAAGTAAACAAGTGTATTTAGTACATCACTCTATTAAACAAAGGTAAAACGAAAAGCACCTATGGTGCCTATTTTAATTCAAGTTATAAACAGCATCTTGAGTGAAAAATAAAGTAAACTGAACTATAGGTATGTTATGAAACAAATTTGACAATTGCAATTGAAAAAGAGACAGTAATGGTGAAACTTAGAGACAAAACAGTAGTTTGTGAATCTTCATGAATTTCTGAGATTCTTCTTTATTTTCTTAACGTATTTCAAAAAGAACGTCAGGTGTCCCAATGCATTTCGGTGTGACACACACCTTCTTCAGGGGAATACTGTAACAATATATACATATAAGTATATAAGTCAATTCGAAATGAAAACAATACTAGTATCAAAACCAACTTATATGTATGTCCAACTGTAACATTAATTTGCATTTTATAACCCTTAGTATCCAGTGCTAACCAGCCATTGTGCAGCATGCAACTGCCGTGAAACTCGTTTTTTAAAAAGAAGCGAGAAAGGGATGTAAAGAGTAAAACTAGAAAGAAAAGAAAAGAAGATTTTAATAAAGTTTATTGAAGATTGACAACCAAAAAAGTAAAGCTAAGAAATACCAAAATGACACCAGTGGGTTTTGAATCGTGATGCCTATCATGAAACGGTTAACTATCTCAAAAAGTGCCCGTCAAAGTGAAAAGTGGATTCTGGTGCATTAGGTGCTCAAGTGAAACCGAAGGAACCACCGTAACCAAACCATAATAGCCTGCGGAGGGCTCACCTCCCAGCGTTCAAATGAAAAACGACACACAAGAAAGGGTCCAGATCGTCACTCACACGACCTGTATTGCGGAAATAGAAAAGGGCGTTCTAGTGTTACCAAAAAATAGACTCGTGAATTAAACAGAAGGGGAACAGTGTGCCCAAATTTAAAGTGCAGCTTACTTCGCCTCATCCATAATGCATATACATCCAACTTCAGTACGACTTAAGCGTAGCGATGAACCTTGTCCGAAAACGTCTAGGATTAAAAAATAGTGCACAAATGGTACCGTTAGCTAAATGCGTGCCGCGACCAAGATTCAAAGTGATTGAGGTTAACTATGAAAGACCCATAAGTTGTCACCACTACACATACCTTTTAGTGCAACGTGCTGTGCGATCTAGAAATGGTCCTATCTTCGAATGGCAAAGATTCGATGTGGCTAGAAGCGTGCGAGTGCATATTTAAAAGCTATGAATATCATGTGACCAAAAGGAAACTTGTGAACATCGAAAGAGGACTATTTCGGGCGCCATGTCGGAACGGGTGCCTAATCATAAACACGGTCCCAGTGAAAGATAAAAGTAGACAATAGAGGGTAAAGAGAACGTGAAAGAGCAAGAAAGAGAACATGAAAGAAAAAACCATTTCAAAAGTATCTAAAGAAGTAGATGGCAAGAATGCCATGTAAGAAAAGTTTGCTGGAATATGCACGCCAAGTGCATAGGTGAAATCACATTAACAAGCATGAAACAAATGTTAAACAAATATGAAAAAAATGCAATCTTCAATATTTAACAGTGAAACAGCTGTGAAATGTTGTTATCATGCAACCATACTTAATCACAGAAAATGTATCAGTTCTATTTTGTCATTCAAACCCCCAGGGCTCATGGTCTGTAAAAAACGTATCCAGAATGTTTCTCTTTGAGCCAAGTGCCTATTGGGGTCAGCATGTAAGAGATCGGATATCTGCTCAAGAACAGTGAAACGAAGTTGGGGTATGGTATGCTTGTGTGTGTTCCAATGTATTGCTAAACAAGATTTCTGATTAAAAGTGCGAATAGCACTTTTGTGTTCAGTTACCCGTATTTTTACTTTTCGGGTTGTTCTCCCCACATAAACTTGGCCACAGGGACATTTGATAGCATATACTACCATCGCTGTGTTGCAGTCTGAAGAATGTTTTAGCATAATCGATTTGCCCGTATGTGGATGTGTAAAAGTATCACCCACCATGACATTCCCACAATGACCGCAATTGTAACATTTACGCATCCCTGAGTGTTTGAGCGTGTGTACATTGGGAGTTCTTTTGGCCAAAATCTCTCTGATGTTCTGAGATCTAGAGAAGGCGAAAATGGGTTTGGCATGAAAGACATTCGTGAAATCATTTTCTTGCTCTATAATCTCCCATCTCCTAAGGATACTCCGTTTAATCGCCATAGCTGATGTGGAAAATTTTAGAACACAAACTTCACGTTTGGACTCAGGTTTTTCAGTTTTTTTCAATAATTGCATTCTGTCCATACTGTACGCCTTATGCTTCGCCGAGTACAGAACAGGTGCTGGATAACCTCTGTCTAGGTATTGTTGATACATAATATCGGTGTCAATTTTCCCTTGGTCATCATCAGAACTGATTCTGCGCACCCGAATAAACTGAGATAAAGGTAAATGGTTTTTCAGGGATTGTGAGTGAAAACTCCGAAAATGTAATGCGTTATTCCTATCGGTTGGTTTCTTGAAAATCCTGGTTGTTAATGTAGAATTGCGTTTTTCAATCTGAATATCCAAATAGTTGATGGTGGTGTCATTGATGGAATGTGTGAATTTGATTTGAGGATGACAGTTGTTCAAGCTTGAAATTGCATTCTCCAAAGCTTCTTTGGTACCCCGCCATAAAACCAAAATATCATCAATGTATCTGAGATACAATAGTAGATGTTCTGTCCAAGAACTGTTGTTCAAAACATGCTCGTCCTCAAATTTGGCCATGAAGATGTTGGCATACGTGGGTGCCCCAGTAAAACCCATTGACGTACCAGTCTTTTGCAGAAAGAACTGTTGCTTCCAAGAAAAATAGCTGTGGTATAGGCTGAATTGAAGTAACTCAAGCAGAAAAATATTCAAGGTTTCTGCGTAGTCATGTCGAAGCAACATCCATTCAACCGCCTCAATTCCTTCCCCATGGGGGATTGAGGTGTAGAGGGCTGTGACATCTATGGTAGCCAGGAGCACATCTTCTGTGTTGGGTAACACGACTTTTTGAAGTTTGTTGAGGCAATCCGTGGTGTCTTGTACATAAGTTACCCATTTCTGAACCAACGGTTGTAAAAAATGGTCGATGAATTTACCTAATGGTTCGTGTAGCGAACCGCAACCTGCCACAATGGGGCGAAAGGGGGGGTCTGTCGGGTTCTTATGCATCTTGGGAAGCATGTATATGTGTGGCCTTTTAGGGTAGTTGTTACTTAAGAATCTGAAAGTATTGTCATTAATCCAATTCAAATCTCCTTCTACGAGTGGTATGACCAAACAAACTCCTTTTTTAGACCTGGGTCGGACGTCCAACCATCCCCCAGAGGGCACCTTAACAACGGGAGGCGCTACAGGCGAATCAGGAGGGGAAAAGGCTCCAAAAAAGACAACAGCAAACGGAGGCCGACGGAATCCTCGGAGGAATTAATCATGAATATATCTAGTGTTCAGTTGAAACCCATCGAAAAAACCTTACTTAACAAGGGTATGTCTTTCGTGCCAACGTATCGCACTCATGCACTGGAAACAGAAATTGCACTGTTTAAATTCACCCGAAAACTCAGACTACGGTGGTTCTTTCATCACATCGTACAGGATTCATCTAGCATCTTAGCAGAGGACATCGCATCAAAAAAATTTAGGCCCAAAAGTACATTCATGGCACCGACCAGTCACAAGGCCATTGATCTATTTGAAACTCTTGTGAAGAAAGACCTTCTACATTCTCATCAAGCTACAACAATCAAGAGCAACTTAAGTCAAAAAGAATGGGTAACACTCAGAAACTTAGCCTCCAACAGAAGCCTAACTTTCCAACCGGCTGACAAGGGTGGCGCCCTAGTAATCATGGACACTACTTTCTATGAGGCCAAAGTGGATCAGCATGTTTCGGATACTGACACGTACTTGGTTCTAGACACAGATCCTACTGACATCTTTCAGAAAACTTTGTCGTCGATACTGACAAAAGCCAAAGATTTGAATTGGATTAATGACAATACTTTCAGATTCTTAAGTAACAACTACCCTAAAAGGCCACACATATACATGCTTCCCAAGATGCATAAGAACCCGACAGACCCCCCCTTTCGCCCCATTGTGGCAGGTTGCGGTTCGCTACACGAACCATTAGGTAAATTCATCGACCATTTTTTACAACCGTTGGTTCAGAAATGGGTAACTTATGTACAAGACACCACGGATTGCCTCAACAAACTTCAAAAAGTCGTGTTACCCAACACAGAAGATGTGCTCCTGGCTACCATAGATGTCACAGCCCTCTACACCTCAATCCCCCATGGGGAAGGAATTGAGGCGGTTGAATGGATGTTGCTTCGACATGACTACGCAGAAACCTTGAATATTTTTCTGCTTGAGTTACTTCAATTCAGCCTATACCACAGCTATTTTTCTTGGAAGCAACAGTTCTTTCTGCAAAAGACTGGTACGTCAATGGGTTTTACTGGGGCACCCACGTATGCCAACATCTTCATGGCCAAATTTGAGGACGAGCATGTTTTGAACAACAGTTCTTGGACAGAACATCTACTATTGTATCTCAGATACATTGATGATATTTTGGTTTTATGGCGGGGTACCAAAGAAGCTTTGGAGAATGCAATTTCAAGCTTGAACAACTGTCATCCTCAAATCAAATTCACACATTCCATCAATGACACCACCATCAACTATTTGGATATTCAGATTGAAAAACGCAATTCTACATTAACAACCAGGATTTTCAAGAAACCAACCGATAGGAATAACGCATTACATTTTCGGAGTTTTCACTCACAATCCCTGAAAAACCATTTACCTTTATCTCAGTTTATTCGGGTGCGCAGAATCAGTTCTGATGATGACCAAGGGAAAATTGACACCGATATTATGTATCAACAATACCTAGACAGAGGTTATCCAGCACCTGTTCTGGACTCGGCGAAGCATAAGGCGTACAGTATGGACAGAATGCAATTATTGAAAAAAACTGAAAAACCTGAGTCCAAACGTGAAGTTTGTGTTCTAAAATTTTCCACATCAGCTATGGCGATTAAACGGAGTATCCTTAGGAGATGGGAGATTATAGAGCAAGAAAATGATTTCACGAATGTCTTTCATGCCAAACCCATTTTCGCCTTCTCTAGATCTCAGAACATCAGAGAGATTTTGGCCAAAAGAACTCCCAATGTACACACGCTCAAACACTCAGGGATGCGTAAATGTTACAATTGCGGTCATTGTGGGAATGTCATGGTGGGTGATACTTTTACACATCCACATACGGGCAAATCGATTATGCTAAAACATTCTTCAGACTGCAACACAGCGATGGTAGTATATGCTATCAAATGTCCCTGTGGCCAAGTTTATGTGGGGAGAACAACCCGAAAAGTAAAAATACGGGTAACTGAACACAAAAGTGCTATTCGCACTTTTAATCAGAAATCTTGTTTAGCAATACATTGGAACACACACAAGCATACCATACCCCAACTTCGTTTCACTGTTCTTGAGCAGATATCCGATCTCTTACATGCTGACCCCAATAGGCACTTGGCTCAAAGAGAAACATTCTGGATACGTTTTTTACAGACCATGAGCCCTGGGGGTTTGAATGACAAAATAGAACTGATACATTTTCTGTGATTAAGTATGGTTGCATGATAACAACATTTCACAGCTGTTTCACTGTTAAATATTGAAGATTGCATTTTTTTCATATTTGTTTAACATTTGTTTCATGCTTGTTAATGTGATTTCACCTATGCACTTGGCGTGCATATTCCAGCAAACTTTTCTTACATGGCATTCTTGCCATCTACTTCTTTAGATACTTTTGAAATGGTTTTTTCTTTCATGTTCTCTTTCTTGCTCTTTCACGTTCTCTTTACCCTCTATTGTCTACTTTTATCTTTCACTGGGACCGTGTTTATGATTAGGCACCCGTTCCGACATGGCGCCCGAAATAGTCCTCTTTCGATGTTCACAAGTTTCCTTTTGGTCACATGATATTCATAGCTTTTAAATATGCACTCGCACGCTTCTAGCCACATCGAATCTTTGCCATTCGAAGATAGGACCATTTCTAGATCGCACAGCACGTTGTACTAAAAGGTATGTGTAGTGGTGACAACTTATGGGTCTTTCATAGTTAACCTCAATCACTTTGAATCTTGGTCGCGGCACGCATTTAGCTAACGGTACCATTTGTGCACTATTTTTTAATCCTAGACGTTTTCGGACAAGGTTCATCGCTACGCTTAAGTCGTACTGAAGTTGGATGTATATGCATTATGGATGAGGCGAAGTAAGCTGCACTTTAAATTTGGGCACACTGTTCCCCTTCTGTTTAATTCACGAGTCTATTTTTTGGTAACACTAGAACGCCCTTTTCTATTTCCGCAATACAGGTCGTGTGAGTGACGATCTGGACCCTTTCTTGTGTGTCGTTTTTCATTTGAACGCTGGGAGGTGAGCCCTCCGCAGGCTATTATGGTTTGGTTACGGTGGTTCCTTCGGTTTCACTTGAGCACCTAATGCACCAGAATCCACTTTTCACTTTGACGGGCACTTTTTGAGATAGTTAACCGTTTCATGATAGGCATCACGATTCAAAACCCACTGGTGTCATTTTGGTATTTCTTAGCTTTACTTTTTTGGTTGTCAATCTTCAATAAACTTTATTAAAATCTTCTTTTCTTTTCTTTCTAGTTTTACTCTTTACATCCCTTTCTCGCTTCTTTTTAAAAAACGAGTTTCACGGCAGTTGCATGCTGCACAATGGCTGGTTAGCACTGGATACTAAGGGTTATAAAATGCAAATTAATGTTACAGTTGGACATACATATAAGTTGGTTTTGATACTAGTATTGTTTTCATTTCGAATTGACTTATATACTTATATGTATATATTGTTACAGTATTCCCCTGAAGAAGGTGTGTGTCACACCGAAATGCATTGGGACACCTGACGTTCTTTTTGAAATACGTTAAGAAAATAAAGAAGAATCTCAGAAATTCATGAAGATTCACAAACTACTGTTTTGTCTCTAAGTTTCACCATTACTGTCTCTTTTTCAATTGCAATTGTCAAATTTGTTTCATAACATACCTATAGTTCAGTTTACTTTATTTTTCACTCAAGATGCTGTTTATAACTTGAATTAAAATAGGCACCATAGGTGCTTTTCGTTTTACCTTTGTTTAATAGAGTGATGTACTAAATACACTTGTTTACTTTTATAGATCTACCAAGTTGCACCTCATAGGGCAGGTGGATAGTGCGCCTTTTTTCAAACTTTTGTTTGAACATTTTTTGTCATTTTCTAGGGCCTGTGTAGGGGTTGCACCGGCCACAAAAAGGCAGCACCTTTGATTAACTTATGACTACTGTCAGTACTTCTTGCTTAATTCTCATCTAAAACATAGGTGTGCAGTTTGTCTAATCTGTCACTATTGTTATTTACTCATCAGCCTCACTTTTGACAACTAGCACCCAACATGGATTTCGATGACATTTCCCATTTAACCACTAACCAAGCAGAGACAAAAGGTTATTCTGCTGAAGAAGCAGAAAACATATATTCCCTTATAGATGAGACACGGGCTTTTCAAGCCCCATCCGGATCAACCAGCCAATTACTCAAACAATTACACTACACATTGAGGCGGGAAATCAATCAAAGATTGCATGCAACCACACTTATACAGTATCACAAGGCCAAGCGGATCCCGAGAGGGTTACGCATAGCACTAAGACCCATGTTATTCAAATTTAATAAACCGTTCATGAACAAATGGTTTGCAATTTTGAATAAATGCTCCTTAGATCTGATTTTATTGATAGTTGAGGAACTATCAGCTATCTTAAAAGAACTAGAAGTAGAGATTAAGGACCTGAAAGATGACCTATCACAGAGATTATCGTCTGAGGAATTACAACAAACTTTAAAAGACATGAATGATAAATTGGATGAACACGCAAAAGAAGTGCATGACCGCAAATTGCGGAAATTTCGAAGGGACACTATTGATTATAAGCTCGATGAGGTGTACACCTGGGCAGAGGTGTACGCCCAAAGAAGAACTTTTCGTAAACCTGAGGCCTCGACTTCTGAAGAAAGTATTGCGACTGAGCAAGACACACTTCCCACTCGCACTCCTTTGGTTACTACTACTACTGAGAGCACTCCTTCTACGAGTGGTATGACCAAACAAACTCCTTTTTTAGACCTGGGTCGGACGTCCAACCATCCCCCAGAGGGCACCTTAACAACGGGAGGCGCTACAGGCGAATCAGGAGGGGAAAAGGCTCCAAAAAAGACAACAGCAAACGGAGGCCGACGGAATCCTCGGAGGAATTAATCATGAATATATCTAGTGTTCAGTTGAAACCCATCGAAAAAACCTTACTTAACAAGGGTATGTCTTTCGTGCCAACGTATCGCACTCATGCACTGGAAACAGAAATTGCACTGTTTAAATTCACCCGAAAACTCAGACTACGGTGGTTCTTTCATCACATCGTACAGGATTCATCTAGCATCTTAGCAGAGGACATCGCATCAAAAAAATTTAGGCCCAAAAGTACATTCATGGCACCGACCAGTCACAAGGCCATTGATCTATTTGAAACTCTTGTGAAGAAAGACCTTCTACATTCTCATCAAGCTACAACAATCAAGAGCAACTTAAGTCAAAAAGAATGGGTAACACTCAGAAACTTAGCCTCCAACAGAAGCCTAACTTTCCAACCGGCTGACAAGGGTGGCGCCCTAGTAATCATGGACACTACTTTCTATGAGGCCAAAGTGGATCAGCATGTTTCGGATACTGACACGTACTTGGTTCTAGACACAGATCCTACTGACATCTTTCAGAAAACTTTGTCGTCGATACTGACAAAAGCCAAAGATTTGAATTGGATTAATGACAATACTTTCAGATTCTTAAGTAACAACTACCCTAAAAGGCCACACATATACATGCTTCCCAAGATGCATAAGAACCCGACAGACCCCCCCTTTCGCCCCATTGTGGCAGGTTGCGGTTCGCTACACGAACCATTAGGTAAATTCATCGACCATTTTTTACAACCGTTGGTTCAGAAATGGGTAACTTATGTACAAGACACCACGGATTGCCTCAACAAACTTCAAAAAGTCGTGTTACCCAACACAGAAGATGTGCTCCTGGCTACCATAGATGTCACAGCCCTCTACACCTCAATCCCCCATGGGGAAGGAATTGAGGCGGTTGAATGGATGTTGCTTCGACATGACTACGCAGAAACCTTGAATATTTTTCTGCTTGAGTTACTTCAATTCAGCCTATACCACAGCTATTTTTCTTGGAAGCAACAGTTCTTTCTGCAAAAGACTGGTACGTCAATGGGTTTTACTGGGGCACCCACGTATGCCAACATCTTCATGGCCAAATTTGAGGACGAGCATGTTTTGAACAACAGTTCTTGGACAGAACATCTACTATTGTATCTCAGATACATTGATGATATTTTGGTTTTATGGCGGGGTACCAAAGAAGCTTTGGAGAATGCAATTTCAAGCTTGAACAACTGTCATCCTCAAATCAAATTCACACATTCCATCAATGACACCACCATCAACTATTTGGATATTCAGATTGAAAAACGCAATTCTACATTAACAACCAGGATTTTCAAGAAACCAACCGATAGGAATAACGCATTACATTTTCGGAGTTTTCACTCACAATCCCTGAAAAACCATTTACCTTTATCTCAGTTTATTCGGGTGCGCAGAATCAGTTCTGATGATGACCAAGGGAAAATTGACACCGATATTATGTATCAACAATACCTAGACAGAGGTTATCCAGCACCTGTTCTGGACTCGGCGAAGCATAAGGCGTACTGTATGGACAGAATGCAATTATTGAAAAAAACTGAAAAACCTGAGTCCAAACGTGAAGTTTGTGTTCTAAAATTTTCCACATCAGCTATGGCGATTAAACGGAGTATCCTTAGGAGATGGGAGATTATAGAGCAAGAAAATGATTTCACGAATGTCTTTCATGCCAAACCCATTTTCGCCTTCTCTAGATCTCAGAACATCAGAGAGATTTTGGCCAAAAGAACTCCCAATGTACACACGCTCAAACACTCAGGGATGCGTAAATGTTACAATTGCGGTCATTGTGGGAATGTCATGGTGGGTGATACTTTTACACATCCACATACGGGCAAATCGATTATGCTAAAACATTCTTCAGACTGCAACACAGCGATGGTAGTATATGCTATCAAATGTCCCTGTGGCCAAGTTTATGTGGGGAGAACAACCCGAAAAGTAAAAATACGGGTAACTGAACACAAAAGTGCTATTCGCACTTTTAATCAGAAATCTTGTTTAGCAATACATTGGAACACACACAAGCATACCATACCCCAACTTCGTTTCACTGTTCTTGAGCAGATATCCGATCTCTTACATGCTGACCCCAATAGGCACTTGGCTCAAAGAGAAACATTCTGGATACGTTTTTTACAGACCATGAGCCCTGGGGGTTTGAATGACAAAATAGAACTGATACATTTTCTGTGATTAAGTATGGTTGCATGATAACAACATTTCACAGCTGTTTCACTGTTAAATATTGAAGATTGCATTTTTTTCATATTTGTTTAACATTTGTTTCATGCTTGTTAATGTGATTTCACCTATGCACTTGGCGTGCATATTCCAGCAAACTTTTCTTACATGGCATTCTTGCCATCTACTTCTTTAGATACTTTTGAAATGGTTTTTTCTTTCATGTTCTCTTTCTTGCTCTTTCACGTTCTCTTTACCCTCTATTGTCTACTTTTATCTTTCACTGGGACCGTGTTTATGATTAGGCACCCGTTCCGACATGGCGCCCGAAATAGTCCTCTTTCGATGTTCACAAGTTTCCTTTTGGTCACATGATATTCATAGCTTTTAAATATGCACTCGCACGCTTCTAGCCACATCGAATCTTTGCCATTCGAAGATAGGACCATTTCTAGATCGCACAGCACGTTGTACTAAAAGGTATGTGTAGTGGTGACAACTTATGGGTCTTTCATAGTTAACCTCAATCACTTTGAATCTTGGTCGCGGCACGCATTTAGCTAACGGTACCATTTGTGCACTATTTTTTAATCCTAGACGTTTTCGGACAAGGTTCATCGCTACGCTTAAGTCGTACTGAAGTTGGATGTATATGCATTATGGATGAGGCGAAGTAAGCTGCACTTTAAATTTGGGCACACTGTTCCCCTTCTGTTTAATTCACGAGTCTATTTTTTGGTAACACTAGAACGCCCTTTTCTATTTCCGCAATACAGGTCGTGTGAGTGACGATCTGGACCCTTTCTTGTGTGTCGTTTTTCATTTGAACGCTGGGAGGTGAGCCCTCCGCAGGCTATTATGGTTTGGTTACGGTGGTTCCTTCGGTTTCACTTGAGCACCTAATGCACCAGAATCCACTTTTCACTTTGACGGGCACTTTTTGAGATAGTTAACCGTTTCATGATAGGCATCACGATTCAAAACCCACTGGTGTCATTTTGGTATTTCTTAGCTTTACTTTTTTGGTTGTCAATCTTCAATAAACTTTATTAAAATCTTCTTTTCTTTTCTTTCAAGTTTTACTCTTTACATCCCTTTCTCGCTTCTTTTTAAAAAACGAGTTTCACGGCAGTTGCATGCTGCACAATGGCTGGTTAGCACTGGATACTAAGGGTTATAAAATGCAAATTAATGTTACAGTTGGACATACATATAAGTTGGTTTTGATACTAGTATTGTTTTCATTTCGAATTGACTTATATACTTATATGTATATATTGTTACAGTATTCCCCTGAAGAAGGTGTGTGTCACACCGAAATGCATTGGGACACCTGACGTTCTTTTTGAAATACGTTAAGAAAATAAAGAAGAATCTCAGAAATTCATGAAGATTCACAAACTACTGTTTTGTCTCTAAGTTTCACCATTACTGTCTCTTTTTCAATTGCAATTGTCAAATTTGTTTCATAACATACCTATAGTTCAGTTTACTTTATTTTTCACTCAAGATGCTGTTTATAACTTGAATTAAAATAGGCACCATAGGTGCTTTTCGTTTTACCTTTGTTTAATAGAGTGATGTACTAAATACACTTGTTTACTTTTATAGATCTACCAAGTTGCACCTCATAGGGCAGGTGGATAGTGCGCCTTTTTTCAAACTTTTGTTTGAACATTTTTTGTCATTTTCTAGGGCCTGTGTAGGGGTTGCACCGGCCACAAAAAGGCAGCACCTTTGATTAACTTATGACTACTGTCAGTACTTCTTGCTTAATTCTCATCTAAAACATAGGTGTGCAGTTTGTCTAATCTGTCACTATTGTTATTTACTCTTCTGTAGGAAGACCATATGTGCATGTTGTCATTTGATATAGAAGTATATTTCATATCTCTCACATTGAGATTGAGGAGATACAATTTGCATGATGGTGACTGAAAAACAGAGGTGTGGTGTAGGGATTAAAGGTATAAAGGCATTCCTCTGCATATCTGTTCAACACTATATTACATTCCCAGTGCATAAGGCGGACTGATGTTACTAGCCCGCTGCGCCAAGAATGTAATAATGGGTGGGAAGGAATAAGGGCCAATACATAACTAGGTAAGTAAAAGAAGAGGAGCCTACCGAGGATTCAGTATGCCAAACATTATCGCTATGACAACAAAATGAAAATGGTGGGTGGAACAGCTTATGGTGGTATTACGCCATGTGATGTTTGCCCTGTGAAGTAAGAGATGTGTGTCAGCGGAAGCCCACAAACCCCCCCAGAGCGAAGCATGATGTCTGTGCTTTATGGGCCTGCGATGATCCATTAAAAACTGGAGTAACAGAATTATAAGTCACAGTGTGTGATAAAACAGTGACATCTGGAGGAACTTCAAGACACACCTCAAAATAAAAAAAACAGCATTGTGTGGGAAGAGAACACAGAGTACATATTGAAATGCATACTAAAATGTGAATATGAGAAGAAAAAGGAAAACATGAAGTAGCATCAAAATGCAATAGAAACATTTTGCATTAATATCAACAATGATAAATGAAGCAGTAGCTCATCTTATTCAGGTGGGATCAGCTGTCAGCACGGGTGACTTCTCTGGACGACTTGAAGGGTCTTGTTGCGACTATAAGATAGAAGTGTGATTTTCTGCGGTGAAAAGATGAGGGCATTTGTCTTTCTGACAATTGAGCATTCTGAATATACAATCTTTGATGTTTGTGTCTCTTCGATATAGGTGAGGGACGAGAAGAGATTGTACCATCAGTCTTTGCAGAGCCATATTTTAGCTCTATCCAGTTTCAAGCCTATTTTGGATCAGTTAAAAAAGGGGTTGCGTCATTCACTATGACCTTTAGGCAAGTTGTAAAGAGAAGCAAGTATTGAATCAAATGTTGGCGTTTAACCCCTAAGGAATAGGAACTTTGTTGTTGGACAGCCCTGGTATAATCAGAAAACAACATGACTGCTTTGTCCTCCACTTTTAGAGGTCCTGCATGGCGTGCTGCACTTAGGATTGCATCCCGATCTCTAAAATGTGAGCTCTTTGCCAGCATCGATCATAGAGGAGAGCCGGGGGGGGCCTTGTAGGTACTCTGTGTGCGCTCTCCAGAGTGTGAAAAGGAGTACGTTCTCATTCTGGGGTGAATGATATATACCAGGTCTCAAGATGTTGAATGGGATCACGTCCCTTAATGCCCTCTGTAAGACTTATAAAGCATACCACACCTTTGGGATCTCTAAGGTCGTCAGCCCTGTCCTCTAAATACTGGATACGGGTCTGCAGCCCCTGGACAGTGTGCTGAGTTTCCACAACCATTGATTGAAGAGTGTCCAACTGCTTCTCTACGTCCACCACTTTTTCATTGAGTTCATGATGGTCATCACGCAAAAGCGGAAGTCTGAAGCCAAAGCATTGAAATATGTTTCCATAGCAAGACGTGAACGCTCAATGGCAGCTTGCACTAAATCCAGATTATCTTCCTTGGGTGGCAATTGTGAAGGGGCATCAGGCAGGATATCAGGGACAATGCTGGGCATGGTCCCCAAGGGCTATGTTTGTGTCCATATTGGCGTGGAGCCATAGCCAGTCTCATCCTGCTTATGCCGTGTGACATTAAGGAGATCTGTCTCAGGGTCATGGAAGTGGGCAAAGTGGAGGAATAAAAACATCTAAAACAAAGGAGTACAAAGAAGAAATGCAAATGGTCACATTTCCTCCGCTGCATGTCTAAATCAGGATACAAACGTTAAATAGTCACTAGAAGGCAGGTGGTACTCAGTGCGATATTTTCTTCAAGATAAACAAAGGAGTGCCAAGTAGGAGATTTCTAAGTCATCCTTATATGGGTCTAATGACATTGTGTGGTGGGCAGAAATCAGTAGGAGTCAAGCTTGGTAAGGCCAATGGGGAGGACGCTACACCCATGAATTCCAGGAGCTTGAGCCGAGGCCCAGGTGATAACAGAGCAAGGAGAGTTTCCCCACCACGCTCTTTGATTATGGAGCTGAGGCAATGGGGTCAAGAGCAGCCTGTGAATGATACCCAGGAAGTGTAGAGGAAATAGGCAAAACGCTGGGCTGTGAAGGATGTGCAGGTTGCCTGATTTATATAGGTGTCCACAGGGTAGGCTGCCGGTCATCTCTCACAGGGCGGACCATACTCCATAAACCCCTGCAGCCCAACATCCACTGCCAGCCCAGGGTCCAGACACTATGGAGAGTTGGGGAGAGCACCAGGCTCAAGGGAAATCCTTGTGGAGCTCATAGTTAGGAGATCCCCACCCCACCGCTCACCTATCCATTGGTGAATCACCATTAAGATGCTGGATTGTCCTCACCTCAGGCTGCCATTTCACGAGGCACTGATGTATGGCAGGCGGAGCCAGACATCGTTCAGGACAGATGCCCACAACAATAGGAGGCACCACCTCCCGCAGTGCTCTCAGCACCTTGCAGAAACATTTTATTCAAAATTACAAGATGAACAAAAACAGCAAAAATATTGCAATGAATGTTAACATGGAGAGGGACCAGCTATGTCCATCTTGTCTACCAGATGAAAGTTTATAAATGTCTTTAGTTTAGCCAGATCATCGTAGGAGGTGGTTCTGTTTTGATAAGTGACCTTTAAGAAACATGGATGGAAAAGATCATAATGAGCTCCTATTTTGCGAAGAGCAGGGCAAAGGCTGAGAAAATCGTTTCCACTTAAAGCCATGGCAGTTCCTACATCTTGCAAAAAAAAGAGCTTTCTTCCCGACCACATACAAATATAGAGACATGATTATCACCCGCTGTGACCTCAGGGAGACCATAAATATGTAGAACATTGCACCTCTTCCTGTTTTCCAAGTCTTCTGAATGTTTCTTTAACTGTAGGATTTTCTTTTACAAAGTTGCATTGTATTTGTTTCATCATGTAAGTCACTAACTTGTTGTTCCACCAAAGACACGTACGTGTCTCCATGATTGGCCATTTATCATCAAGATATTCGATGCATGTGCTTGTCTCCTCAACAAAAGGATGAAGAGATCACATTTCTTCAATAAAATCTCTAATGAAATCAGAGATTGGGATTTTTACTGTGTTGAAGTATCCTGTTTAAGTTTCTCATTCATCGAATAGAGTGAATGAGTTTTAACTGAGGTGGTAGATGCAGATGTAGAATGCAAAGTAACTGAATGGTCCATTTCAATGGAAAAAAACCTAAGTATCCATCAAAGGGCCCTTGAAAGAGGAGTCAGAATCTGATGATGGAATAGACTGTCTCTTGGAATGAAATTTGTTTTTTTAGAATGCCCATTCACCTGCTGTACAAAAGGTCCTCTAAAGCACTAATACCTAACATGAACACCAAATCTGAAATATGTTGTAAAATAGCCCCAAACGTATTATATGGAAGATGGAAGGAACAGTAACTGACAGCAAAATGATGGGCCAGTTATGATGGAAACTTAAAAGGTTTTTAATGTTGTAAAGTTGATCGCCAAATTAGCATAGTTGTTATGAAAGTGTGCAATAATAAATCACCTGGGAATATGAAATACATAATAGTTCTGAAGAGAGAACTGTACATTTGCAGTCACACTTCATGATAAAAAGCTTAATCTGGGCATATTTTGGCCATGCTCAATCTCCTGGTGATTACCAAGTTAGGGAATTGGGTTTTTCAAGTTAGTGGTCACATAATGTGCGACAATGGTTCAGGCGCAGTGAGGAGCTTAGTGATCACAGGGCCATCTTAGGTGACATCTGAGCCACGCCCCTATGGGGTGCTATTTTAAGTCTTTAAAAACACATTTAAAACTTTCTGGAACCTTTATGGATGTAGTAATCTCAGGAATGCAGTTTGTGAATTTTAATGGGCTTACTCTTATTTGAGTGAGTTGTGAGAAGTTGGATTGTTGGTTGACTGGGTATGAGCCCTGGTCAAGTGACAGTCACAATTCCTGGCAGGGGAGAACTACAAAAAGTCAATAAATTAACCTGTGCTTTACCCTGGGTAGATTGGCACAAAAAGCAGTCAGGCTCAACTTAACGAACATGTGTGAATTATTTATGCAGCACCCAAAGAGTAATAAAGTCAAAATACAACACAAGAAAAATCCAACACCAATTTAGAAACCTAGAGTAAATGTTAATACATTATTTGAAATCAAAATGAGAAAAATCCCATCAGTAGAACTGGAGTTATGAATTTGTAAATTTGGCAGTAGAGGTTGGAAGATAATTTTTTTTATTATTGTTTAGACAAAAGTCTCTAAAACAATGAACAGCCATTTGTTATAAAAAAAAACACTACCCTACCCCCCCAGTCCTATACATAATCATTGATAATACAACATAATTACACAAATTATCTATCAAGTTTGATGCTTAACACTCCTTCAGCAGAATCAATGTGGAGTTCTCTCAGCATTTACCAATATTAATCCCTGACAATAATTCTGGGCAAAGCTTGCTTTTAAGAATTTTGCAAATGCACAAGCTACGTCTCAGATCTCCATGTTTGTGAGAAGTCCTAGTGCCTCGTTGCAATGACAAATATTATATATTTTTTAAGTCTGACATCCTATTTTATAAAACCGCAAATAGTCTAATAAAAGATGAACATTACAATTTGCTGACAGTAACTCACATTGCAGTTATTATAAGAATTGTCAAGTGTGACAAATGTCTCTAGCTTTAAAAATCATAAATTCAATGCCACCCAAAATTGTAACAGCAGTATACGCATCTGGGGGATCGAGAATGCAGATATATAGTGATACATCCTTTGGTTACCCCAGGACTTCAACATGTGTTTGCTGAGAGTTTACTTGAGGCGTAAAAGAAATCCTCTGCCCGAGATTCTGTTTTCCAGGCCTCTCTCAGCTCATACGTTGACAAGTGGGATGCCTCCATTACTTAACATTTTCCTACCTTCAGTGTCGTCGCACTTTTCACTAGTCTATTTCTAATTTGTGCAGCCCACTTTAGTTAGCTTCTCAATAATTACATAGCACAAAGTATTGATACCTTTTGAACATCTGAGGACCAAAGCTTATCCCAGAACAGTAAGGTTGCCTTATAGGCTAAATAATTCCAAGCCTGTAGATTCCCTTCCAGTCATATTGCCTGGTACATTGTGCATTTGGGAAGCCCTAATAGCTTTTTCAGACACTTACCATCACACTTCTCTTACCTTGTCTCAGTACTTAGGGTCAGGAGTTCCGCCCAATATATAGGTATTAGTTTGACACCGTAGCATTATAAGCTGTACATTTCGAGGACAAAGACTATCCTCTAATGTTTATTATGCATGGCGTATTGTCTTTAAAGCATATGAAACTATTGATGTATTGTTTTTTCTGCATACAAGGTAATTATGACCATTATCTATAATATGGTTGGCTTATCAAGTTAAATCACTATTGTTTTCTCCACAGGATATGTCAATCATCAAATGTTTACTGCTTTTATTATGTTTAATATTACAAAAGTAGTCAGAGATTACATTTTTGTTATATAGGTTAAAACAATTATCTCTACCAAAAATTATTGCTTGTTAAGTTTGTTTTTAATTGTATGGGTTGGATGCAAAAGAATGTGGTATGTATGTTTGAGGTTTTAGCTTGACAAATTTGATTTAGAGGGATAGATGAGAGTTTCATTTTCTATTTTTCTATGAATGACCAAACTTCTATGTATAATTTACATGACAAAAAGAAAACAAATTGTGAGAATAAAAACAAGTGTGCATGTATTTTCTTATATCATGTAAATGGTCGCTGGCTCTATAGTTTGGGTGATCATAGACACAAGGATCTCCTTTTTGTGAGACTTTTTTAGTCTGTTTTTTGTAACTTCTGTTTTGCCCTAGTGGAGATATTACAGATTTGATCTGGGGGAGAAGTAGTAAGACACGGTGGGTTTTGTTGAATTGGGTCTCCTGCTTCTTGTGGACTCTGGGCTGGCAAGACCATAGCTGGGCCATATGTTTGCGCCAGCTGATTACTGAAAAGGCATGCCCCACTTCCTGGGAAGATGTTCTTTCCTTAGTTGTGATGGAGGAAAGGCCACAATAAATAGGTGGCTTGGGTGGCGACTTATTGTTTTGCAGTGATCGGTTAATAATTGAACCATTGTGGCAGACCGTACTCTTAATGCTTTTTACGAGTGAGTGTAGTATTTCTAGTAATGTACTTAATTTGTTAATCAGTGGAAAGTATTGGCATAATTTGCTTGCTCCCCCTAGTCCTCTGAAGCTTTCCAGCAAGGGTTGTATTAGCCCCAGGTCCACCAAGCTTGTAGCAGTAGATTGGATGAGGTCTATATGGAGTTCAATTTTCTGGGATTACAAGGCTAATGCTCTGGCTATCGTGTCTTGTCTGATGCTCAGAGAGAGGACAAGGAAACCAAAGTAGAGTTAGAAATGTTGATGGAAGGGGTGTTATCCGCTCTGATCAAGATCAGGCTATTGGAGCTGCTTCGGCGCTCTCTGCCCACCCCTAGCATTAGAGCAAGTGGGGCTTCCATCTGGGCTTCCAATGTAGCTAGGAAGGGATATTATAGGTTGCCTGTCCATGGTTGGAAATGCTTTCCCTTCTAGGGTTCACAGAAGGAGATTGAGTTGGTATAGGCACTATTGTGCTGCTTCCTAGTTGATGTCTCTGTGGGGACCCCCTGGGGCAAGGGGTTAAATGAGCTCAGGTGAATTTGCACGGATGCTGTTACCACACACTGGCATTGGGTACCTGGCTGCTCTTTTCACTCCCATGACTCCATGCTTGCAAGACAAGGAGGTGGGTATTAATACCTCTTGTTGATCTTGTGGACAGAGAGGTTAGGAAACTTTTGTGCTGATGCGTTGATCCTGGTGTGAACTTGGGCAGCAGAATGACCTGTAGGGAATTTTCCTGGTATCAAAAGATTCACAGTCTCCTTAGCCAGTAATTAAAAGCCTTCCTGGAACCTATGACTCATGTGGATGGAGGAGTTTAATATCCTGGAGTGGATCATTATGAAAAAAATTACTAATTGCCCCTGCAACTGTGTTGCCACCCCTTGATTATTCATCATGATCGTGACTAATGAAGAGATGGAGGAGTCGTTTGTAACAATAATGCCTTTCTTACATGATAGATTTTTCCTATTTGTCATTATGAATGATGTTTAAATGCTATTTGTTGTTGCTTTCGTTTCTGTTCCAGCAATTGTTGGACTGCCGTGAATAAAGGCTAGCTCTTATTCAAGGCTTGGCTGAGGTATATTATTATTTTATTTTATGTATTTCAAAACTTCTGTAAGACTGTATACAATCATGCTTGCAGCCTTACAAGGAGCCTTTTAGGCAGGAGGAGAAGGTAAGTTGCCAGGTAAATTGCCAGCGGCTATCACAGGTTATCACAGATGCAAGTGCAAATACTGTACTGTGCGTTAAGTCACCTTTCAAGAAGCTTTTGAAGTGGCGCATCCTCCCTGGCATGCTGGCCCAGCTTACCTTCAACAGACACTTCAAAGAAGAGTAAGGCAGATGTGAGCTTCAGAGCTGCAGATGCGGCTAATTTGTGTCATTTTAATTCCTCCTATGAATGAAGCTCAATCTGCAGATTGCTTCATTGTAGTTGTTTTGTAATTGCACACTCCGGATGATGGGAGTCCCATGGTCGGCCAACCACTTCACAGAGATAAGCCCAGGGGTCCAGGTGTGGAAGTCTGATAAAAAAGCAGGCTAAACTGACAATGGCTAACTAGGGGCTATGATGGTGGTATGGCACTGGAATGGCGATGTTATGGCAAAGCAGGTGTAACGAGTGGGGTGCACCCAGTCGGGCCGCAAGCCACACCTGAGCTTCTGCGCGCCCCTGTGGCCACTTTCTGTGGGAGCCTGCTATTGCCATCATGCTTGATTACCTTTGCATTAAAAAGATCACTGCAAAACGCTAGAAGGAGATGCGACGACCCAGCCACTGGGTCTGAATACCTCCCAGCTAATCATCAGACAGTCGACAAATCTGGAGAGCGGCACTTGAAATAACTGGGTTTGGGGCTTTGGAGGTTCCTTGATGCTATTTTGCTATTCTACCTTTCTGTAATAAGTCAACCATCATAGGGTTGCTAGTGGAATGGCTAGTGGGGCAGCTGTGTGACTGCCGGTGCTGGTGCTGTCCCTGCTCGCTCCCCGAGCTACCTCACAGGGACACGAGCACACCAGTGCTGAGCCCGGCGTGAGGACAGCCACTGCAAGAGACCAACGCATGAGGCCCGGGCAGAGCTGGGACCCCAAGCAGAAGGGTAAAAGTGTGGAATGCGGCAGAGGGCCCCCTGCTAGCTGTGAGCAGCGGTCTGACTCCAGCAGTCTGAAAGCAGAAGTCAGATGTTGGAAGTTACGTACCTTACTGTCCTGCCCGAATTGAAGGCAAGTTTGATTTACCCAGCCCACGTCTTGGCCTGATCTCTGCAGCTGCAGAGCTCCCCCATCAGATCACTCCTGTCTCTGTGGAGGCCACTTATCACCTGATCAAAGCAGTTTGGTTAAGCCAGTTAAGGAGAAGCTGGTAAAAGGCTGGATTTTGGCTCTCAGAAAAGAAAATCCTATAACTTATTTTCTGCCTTTATTATGATACATTCAACAGTGGCACATTGTTGGACTTATCGTTACCAATATTTTAAGTCCTTGAAGTAATATTTTTACTCACTCCTGTCGATATACTGTATTACAGTATTCCAATGTTAATCTATGAGCTAAAAGTGCCACCATTGGGGAAAAACAAAATTGTTAGTTTTTCATTCACCAGTGCTTATAAAATTTCCTTTCAAATGTCCCTGCTTATTTTTACATGGCAATTTACCCTGGGTGCACCTAGGGTAAACCTTAGAGGTGACATATAAAAAACATAAGGTAGTTTAATACTTTGGAAGTACTTTTAAATACGAATGTGCATGTAATTTCAATTCGAAAAAGAAGCTTGCCAAGCAGTGTTTTGTTTTAAAATGACATAAGGAAGGTCGCACTTAAAACTGGCCCACGGGTCACTCGTGGAGTGGAGGCCAGAGATCTTCGGTGCAGGGGGTGCTCTCACATAAAAACCAAGCACTCTGCCTTCAGGATTGTGAAGGCCTGCCATAGGAGTGACTTATAGGTTTTATATGTGTGTGCAATGGTAGTGATATAGGTAGCCTATACCACAGTAAGGGGTGCAGGCACCACCTACCCAGGCTGCAGTAGCAGGCCTGTGGTGTCATTTTTGATTGCTTCCCAGGGGTGGCATAATACATGCTTCAGCCCCTGGTAGGCCTCTGAGGTACCTATGCTATAGGTACATAGTATACCATATACTAGGGGCTTATAAGTCACTCCAGAATCCAATTAGAAATGTACCTAATGTACATGGAAACCATTTTAGAGAGGAAGCAGCTAGTCTGGGGTCCTGATTAGCAGGGCCACAGCCAGACTAAGGTTGAAAAACAGTGAAACACCAGCAAAACGTGGGGGTACCCATGTGAAGCAGATCCTACTCTCCTACATTCATTAAAAAACAAGGTAAAGGAAGAATTAAATGTAGGGTCCAGGAGTAGGAAATTATATCAGCAGACTGTAGAGACTGAAATACATCAGGAGATACAAAAAAATAGTCAATACATGATTGAGTTTGGTGTACTGGGGAGAAATAAATAAATTCCCTTAGGGTGGGGTTACAGAGTCTCCAGGCATTGAAAAGTTTGAGCTGCTTGATGGTTTGTACAAATAACTTACGAGCTTTATTTGGTGTGAAGGAAGTCAAGGAGTTGCGATCAATAAAGGGATCTATAATCTGGTTACAATGACCCGCTAAAATTAGGTTGTCATGAGAACACTGTACAAAATGTTTTGTAAGGTTAGACCAAAAAATAGAGTCACAAGTAGTTGGGGCATAAATGAAGAATAAAGAGAGTGGAACCTTTCCATCAACAGTTGAGTAAACAGCCAGCGACCCACATCGTCAAATTCCTGAGAAACTAACCTAACACAGAGAGATTTATGACATAAGGTAGCCACTCCGTTTCTTTTACCATCTCCAGGAGAGAAAAAAAGTCACCTACCCAGTCCCTTTTTAATTTTAAAGATAAGTTTTCCGTAACATGCGTCTCTTGTATTAAAGCTATGTCAGCTCCCTACTTAGATAAATGTGTTAAAACACACTGTCTTTTAATAGGAGAGTTCAAGCCTCATACATTTCATGAAATAATTGTCAATGCCATAAAATTTTCATTAAGAAGAAGAGATAAACTGAGCCAACCATGTTGTAAAAATAGTACAATGCAAACCATATAACCAGATGCATGAACATGAATATAACAGAGAACAACCATATACATTTCTAATCATAGCACAAGCCCTGGTTCTGGTTTGCAGAACCCAGGGCACAGTCAGTCAGTTACCACCAGTATCAGTTAAACAATGGGGGTGATCAGGGCACAAAGGATGAATTTCTCATACTCACATTCTCACACCCACATTTTTGATTTTGGCTATTTGGGCACCTCTAGCACCACAGCCAAGGGTCCAGGATGGTGGAACACTACTTGCGGGTTTGGTACTCCTGCCAGCAGGTGGCCCATTCAGGCACACATAATTCCTCTATGGGGTGACTCTGTGAGAGGAATTCACAATGTCTGTCAGTTGCACACAGTCATGTGACCCTAAGAAATGGTTGCAGGCACCAAAAGGCTAAGGAGAGGAAAATTATTTCTAAAAGTGGCATTCTCAAAACTAATTTAAAATCTGACTTTACCATGAAAGAGCTTTGTTTCATTCTAATTTTATGGATACAAAACATGAAATGCCTAACTATCCCTAATCAAATGTTATCACATATTGATTGTAATAAGGCAACCAAATGTTATCCTATGTGACAGGTAGGCCTCACAGTAGTAGTACATGAATTTAGGAGCTTTTCACTACAAGTACATGTAAAACTTAAAAACATACATGTCCAATCTTTCAATTACAATGGACTCTACCAGGGGTGATTAATATGCAACAAAACGGGGGGGGGGGGCTTTTAAGGATTTGTAAGGTGGTTTCATTGGCCAAGTCCAGCTGGAAGTTTAAAACAGCATTCAGGCTGAAATGGCAGACATAGAACATGTTTTAAAGTGCTACTTAAGTGTGTGGCCCAGTAAGTGCTGCAGGGCCACTGGTAGCATTTTAATGTACAGGCCCTGCATGTATGGTATACCCCTCTACAAGGGGTTTATAAGCACTTTTGTACTGGAGTGGTAAAGTGCAATGATTCCTAAGGCCAAAAAAACAAATTTCAGCAGAAACATTGAGGTAAGTAGGCATAATGTTTGGGAGAAGACCACCCTCAGCCAGACAGGTCTAACATTGATTTTTCATTTTTGTATGTCTCTCCTTGACCCCCTTCCTCATCCTTATTAAACCACGATCATTTAAGGTGTAAGTATTACTCGTTTTGCCGCAACTCCCCACTGTTCCTGCTATATTTACTAATAAAACGTAGGCCTACATGTGCAAACATCTCCATATTCATGGGGATGAGCCTGCAGAGGAAAGATAGGAGAGACAAAGTTCTCTGCACATATGTTTGTGAATAACATGCTGTAGTATGTGAGCATGTGACCATTACTTCTGTAACACTACTAAACATAATAAAAATGAATAAATGAACAAGGATGAGATTTATAAAATGCATTGCTACTCCAGTGAGTGTTCTGGAGCTGGACTCAAGAGATAAGGAGAATGACAGTGCAGCTTAGTTAAGATACAAATAAAGGAGTTTTTAGTGCTTGTTGGAAAGCTATTTCCTGTGGAATCCTGTGCCGAGAGAGAGGTAGCAGATTTCAAGCAGTACCAGCTAATACAGAAAAGAAACAGCCTCCAGATCTTGGCCTATGGAATCTAGAAGTGGTCAGAAGGATGGCAGAAGTGGAACGCAAGTCCCCCTTGGCACATATTGTTGGGATCACAAAAGTAGATATTATGGATCTTGATGATGAAAATTCTGACAAGTGATTATGAGGGGTTTGAAGAGAATTCTCGTCTTCGGTGGGAGCCAATGTTATTTTTGCAAATGATGAGAAATATGAACACTTCGAGAGATACCCAAGATCAAACAGGCTGCTGCATTTGGAACAGCTTGGAGCTTATTAATCAGCCCATAAGCCAAATTCAGTCTGGATGTCTTTAGATAATGCACCACAGATTTGCCTGCAGAAACCGGCAAAATGTGTGTATGATCTCAGAAGTGAAAAACAGGACGCCGCAACAGAATTGTTTTGAAGAATAAAAGACAGTTAGCGATCAATTTCCTTCTTACGAAAGGGGCTTCAGAGTTGGCTGCAAATCTGAGCGCTGGCAATCATACTGCCATTCATTTTTATATAGTCACATTGGAGGATCGTGTTACTGCATTTCAAAGCAAGTGACTAACCTTCAGCCCACAAAAAGTAGCAGCGAGGCCTGCTTTCAGTTTATCCACTGGAAAGGGAGATGTATCAACCGTGAGAAGGAGCTGCATGCCATCAGCATAAGAGATGGTCTTTAGGCCAAATGATTCAATAAGCTTTGCCAGTACTGTTATTAAATGTTAAATTGTGTGTGGATGAGCCACGACTCCTGGGTAACACCCAACATCATCTTTTTTGCCGAACAATGGGAAGGTGCTGTGCAAACTTGCTGCTCTCTAAGCCATCCCCAGGTCTGATCATAAGTCCCAATCTCTGAGAGACACTGTAACAAGGATTTCAATAGAAGCCATGCCAAAAGTTGCAGAGAAATTAAAAATAATTTTAAAAAGTGCTGTCTCCTTTGGTCTCAATGATCAGTCAGTGAATAGGCCCCATTGTAATGTTCGGGCTAATATGATAAGATAAGAACTAAACATTATAAAGTACTCAAAAATGGATGGAAATTAGGGAAAAGAAAGGATTACAGTTTGAAGGTATGAAATGTAAAGGCAAATGTTGCTTTAATTGATGCGAACCATGTCATCTATGCAGAATCTTAAACAAAGCAAATTACAGATGGAGCATTCATTATCAAAACAGTCTATCTGAGCGGGCAGAGACAATAATGAGGTATTTATTGTCTTTAGAGACATTGTTAGAGTGAAAATGAAAAGTATGTTTCCCTAAAATGTCATCACTATTATTCGCGGGTACAACCAAAAGATTTGTATTTTTTTTAGATCTGCTGTAGTAGGATAAAAAGGATGGAACCTTGGTTTTGTATTAGCTTACTTTTGTCTGAGGAACATACCACAATCTGCAGGGTAGAACCTAAAATACTCAATGTAATATTTGTATTATACTAATTAATTAATTAATGAACGGCAATATGTGATGTTTCAAAACAATATGTACGCCTACAAAATTGGTTCTTTCACTCTTCAGTCTTTTTAATTTCAGAAATTCCTTATTTTCTGAGTTTGGGTGAACTGTGGAGTCTATCTGAGAGGTTTAGAAAACAACCAACATTTTTAAAAACTGACCCTGATTTGATGTAATAAATTAGCCCTTTAAAATCAACATACAAAAGATAATACCTCTATTAACGTTGCTTTAATCACCCACTGCTGTTAATCTGAGTGTAATTTGCAATTTTCAAGCTCAAACATGGTAGGTATCTATCTTTGTTTGACTTCTTGAAAAAAGTTGACTGGCTTAATGTCAAATGTATCAATGAATGCTCTTATGTTATCAAAAGTCTTTCAAGGGACCATTGGTGTTTTTTCCAAGGATCTCAACCTGCAGCTATCAATACTGCCTCATGATTCCCATTATTTAATGGAACAGAGTTGGTTTTAAATATGATCAGGAACATAAAGATTAACTCAGTAATAACTTACATTTCAATTGGTGTGCATTCTGGATACCTGAAACCATGTTATCAGTTGGGGCATTCATGCCCATTTTAGCATTTGCTGGGAAATGTTGGTGTTAGAAATTGGGATTCTGTTTGGCATGGGTTTGTACCCTGTCCAAGCAGGAACTACAATCATAGTCAGGGTAAGTCAGATACACACCCTAAACTAACCTATGCCCCCCTCTGGTAGCTTGGTAAACAGCAGTCACGTTTAATTAAGAGGCAATGTGTAAAGTAATTGTGCAACACTTTATTTACAGTAACATAGTGAAAACAGCACAAAAAGACAACACACCAGTTTAGGGAAATACAGGATACGTTTGTGAGTAAAACAAGAGCAAAACGAAAAAGATCCAATAAGTAAATGTAAAGCATTTATATAGCGCTCCGCACACCTCTGAAAGGGTCTCTCAGGCGCTGTGCACATACCGCTGTGGAACCCTTCCTGGCCTTTCCCTGTGAAGTGCCCACTCCTGGGCACCCCCAAGGTGAAGCCAGGCATCCTAGTGCTTTTGGGGCCGTTGTGGAGATTAAGCAAGTTTTTGCCCAGAGTTGCAGAGTGGGACCCATGATTAGAATAGGCACCGAGGTGAGAATTATCAGGTCCGGAGAAATTGAGCCCAAG
Source organism: Triturus cristatus (assembly GCF_964204655.1). NCBI lineage: Eukaryota > Metazoa > Chordata > Amphibia > Caudata > Salamandridae > Triturus > Triturus cristatus. The sequence goes on from NC_140591.1 coordinate 1,352,707,891, forward strand.
ACCCGCCGAGGCGGGAATTGAACCCTGGTCCGGGCCAGACCTCTGCATCAGGGTCTGCCGCTCTAACCATTGAGCCACACTTCTCTAAGTAGAACTTGAGATATTCATTTTTAAAGATTAAACTGCAATATAGTGCTTAAAAGCAAATGGCACTTAGGGGTCATGCTGGACTGGGGTAAATCCAAATTTCAGGCCAACTGTGATGGAGGGAGGCCTGCTACTGGTTTCAAGCAAGTCCCGCTAAAAAAGTAACTAGGATAGAGCAAACGTGAGCATCCAAGCATCAATGGGTCGGTTCCGATCCACTCAGTTTGGTTTTATGTCCACGTCGAACCACAATCTACAGTTCCTGTGTCACTGTCAAGCCTCGTTGCCAGGTCCTGTATTGTCATGGAACTCCTTACAATGCAGGTGCTGTTTCATGATCTGGGCCTTGCAGTCAGGTCCTGTGTCATCATCTAGCTGTGCAGGGATCTCCTTGAAGCAGCACTGTGTCGGTGTCAAAGGGGACTGAATGGGTTCCGATCAGCACAAAGGGCCTGATTAGGATGCCGGTCCGACTCTTGTCCGACCGGCACTGTGGCGGAAGCAGTACAACCCAACTAGAAGTCGGCGGTCCCACTGCCCTGATTATGATGCGACCATCTTCATGGCAGTCGCAATGTGCATATTTTCTATTGCAGAGTTTGGTGCGGTCTACAGCACTTGCCCCAATAGAAAATAAACACATTTGAAACATTCCTGCACTATGTGACTGGCACCATGCATTATGGTATTTTGCTATAAACCTTGGGCTATTACTTTTTGATATGAGACTATATTTGTAAATAACGATCTTACAGCCTTCTATTATTAGCCGTCACTAAATCGATCATTGACTCTTCAAACAGTCTAAATTCAAAAAAAAGGTTGACCTTTTATAATATGTCACTTAAGCAGACATTACTATTCCCTACAAAGATGGCCGCTGATTATTAGCTCTGATGCCTTTAGACATCTTCCACTTTGCTACTACCCATAATGCAGTTATCACCCATGATGTAATGAATACAATAACTATCCCATCCAAAGATGGCATCCATCAAGCAATCCTCGGACTTCCCAGTCCGCTTTCTTTTTCTCTTTTAATCAGTTTAAAAACCGCGAACATTCAAACGCCTAGCTTCGCTCGTTGCGTACACGACTTGACGTGCTCCATTTTTCCGCTTAAGACCTCAGGTATGTTCAAAGCGCCCTCTGAATGCTCCCAAACGGTATGCTACTACGGGATTACGAACTTACAGCGGCTTTTTGAATGTTTACATTTTAGATTAAATTGAGAGCGTCTACAACGTTATCGAAACCTGAGACGATAGAATTTATCAGAACTGAGATTAACTTGAGAATCTACACAACGTTACTCATTTGAGAAACGAGTGATTCCTCATCTGAAAATTAACGAAAGACTCGCCTATACGGCTTTTGATTTTTCCCATTGGCTAAAGAAATTAGTAAGCCACGCAAGGTATGTTTTGATTTCATATCATTACCGCTAAGGACATCCTTTTTTAACAATGGTCTATTAAATATACCTGACATTAAGCATTTTTTGACACTAATAATGTAGCAATAACTGATCTTTTTGACAACGTTCTTATTATTTTTTTACCATATAAATCAGCAGAATTTTAGATATTCTCATCCCTTGTCTTAGACTAATGCCATAATAGTTGACTGATACATGCGAAGAATAATCACTATTAAGATACTAAGGCACATTTCTCATGAAAGCTATGGATCTTGCTAGTTTAAGTGACGTAATCCTCGTTAAATCTTTAACTACTTAAAACGAGATGAGCTAAAAAAGATAAAAAAGAAATACAGAGAACGTACTGGAATAGATAAACAAGAACGAACATATATAGTATGTGTTATCTCTAACACCAATTATGGTTAGATTGAATTTAGGACCTCAACAACATGCTTTATGGCCACTAATTCGATTATCTAGAAATGCGAAATGTAATATGATTAAACAGAGGCCTTTGTCTATAAATAAATGGTTAACCAATGTATAACTGTTCTGTATGGATTGACTTTGTAAAACATTGATTGGTTATTCGCAGTGCTTGACTAAGAAATTTTCCGATTTACATGCCATATGTATAGGTATGTTGCATAAATAAGGATTTATAGATACATACTTTTTGGAGGAAGAGTATTGTTGATAAAGGTGTTAATTTTTATTTGATTCTTCATTGTTTGTGACTTTATTCTATTATTGTTTTGTTACCAGGGGTCAATATTCTAAATCATATAGTCCTGAGGATGGTCTTATCAAGGAAACTGTAAAGACCGAAACGTCGACTTCACACTGTTTTCCAATGAACTAACTGTCTATGATTTTGTGAAAAAGTGTTTGACCAATTATTAAGTGAAGACTTGAATTATTCAATTATTTTCTTTCACTTTATAAACAATTGCTGCTATGTAAAGTACCCTTTTGAATTATGATTATAAAATTGAATTTTTAATACACACCTACTCTTTTGATTATTTTGTTTATGTCTTCTCTCCTCCTTAGCCTAGTCAAGATCAATTTGTATTGATATGCTCTCATTTATCTGATGAACATTCTGAGAAATTAAGTTGATCTAAAATCTTATAAATAACAGTGACTAAGACCGTAGGGATACAACTAACCTACCTTTGAGTAATGTCCAAGAATTCGTTATATTCATTGAATAAATCCCTTGAAGGCGCCTTCTTACCCATTCATTGGCACCATGCATGGCCTGCCAAAATGGTGCAGGGGTGTTTAGGGAGGTGAACAAAGCAAACACAAGTAGATGAACGACGGAGTGCTGAAACTTTTCAGACACTCAACCCCAGTCACAGATCTGGGTTGAATCCATCATCATTCTTTAGCTCACTTCGCCACCTCAGTTCAGACCCAGCTATATGCAAAACAGTCTTGACCCTGTGCCTCATGGGAACAGTCCAGCCTGAACTGCCAAGCCAGACTTCCCTGAACCGGAAACAAGCATCCTGGGACTGGTTTTGGGGTAACACCCCTCATCAGCCAGGCTAGCTTGAATCCAGTGGCAAAGTGAGCAAGTGACCCATTTCTGAGTGTCCCCTGCCAACTTGGGGCGAACAAAGCAAACACAAGTAGATGATCGACGGAGCGCTGAAACCTTTCAGACACTCACCCCCAGTCACAGATCTGGGTTGTAACCATCATCGTTCTTTAGCTCACTTCACCACCTCAGTTCAAACCCAGATATATGCAAATCAGTCTTGACTCTGTGCCTCATTGGAACAGTCCATCCCAAACTACCAAGCCAGGTCTTTCCTGAACTGGAAACAAGCAACTTAGGGTGAACAAAGCAAAGCAGTTCAGCAGAGTGGCAGTCCCTGCTGGCGGCACTGCAGTCCTTCGTGGCAGAATGTCCTCAGATCCAGAGGTGTACTGAAATGGTGGTTTCAGAGGTCCAGTATTTATACAGAGTTTGGGCTTTGAATGTACACAAGGTCCCTGCCTTTCCTGCCCTAGCTTCAGACTCACTACAGGGTGGTATGCAGCTCTTTGTGAGGGGACAAGAACATCCCTGTTCAGGTGAAAGGTTCAGTCCCTTCCTCACAATCTAGCTCAGGAAGGCTCATCAGCCTGGTGATGTCACACACAAGCTCCTTTAGTGTGTGACTGTATGGAGGTAATGCACAATGCACAATGCCCAGCTGTTAGAACTTGACATCTTTTGGCGTGTTTCCCCTGAGTTTTTGCTTTCTGACCTCCCGGTTTTGACTCATGCTCTTGCATTTCCATTCTGGAGCCTGGGATATCTCTGCTTAAGAGGCAATCCAAGGATTTGGAAAATCAAAATTGCAGAAACAACCTTCGAACTTATGGTCTTCCCAAAAATACAGAGGGTTCCAACCCAACCGTCTTTTTTGAAACATTCTTACCTAAGCTCTTGGATCTATCTACTACTGCTCCTCTTAACATTCAAAGGGCTCATAGACTTGGTCCCAAGATCTCTGCAAAACCTCGTAGAATCAGCATGTTTTTCTTGCAATATACAGACCTTCTACAAGTCCTGTCTGCAGTCAAGTCCAAAAAACACATTTTTTGGGACGGTCAACACCTATTTTTCTCTCAAGATGTGACTAAAGTTACAGCTGATCATAGGAAAAAAATTCTTGATCTTCGCTCTCAACTGTGTTCTATAAATTCCAGATTCGGACTAATTCATCCCTGCTTTTTCAAGGTCACCTATAAGGAAAAGACTACCACATTCGATGATCCAGCTGTATTGCAGGTATTCCTTCGTCAAAATAGAGCTGTCGCTATGGGTACTTCAAAATCTACTTGATTTAATATTTTGCTTCACCGTGTCTGATTGTTTCCTATATATGTAATTCCTTGATCGTTGTTTTGCATATATTTCTGTAATGCGCATTGTATTACGATGTTTTACCTTTTTTCTCCTTTTTCCCTCTCTTGGAATGTATTTTCTCATCTATCTGTTTTATCCCTTTCTTATACAGGTGTAGTTCTTTTTCCCGCTTTCGCTTCCCTTATGGTGTCCCCTTTATGTTGAAGTCTTACCAATGGTCCTTCTTGGTTTCGGTGGAGCTCTGATGATGTTGTCGCCGTCTTCTAGTGTATCCATCCCCCATTTCATCTTGTGTTGTAGGAATGGTTTTAGTCATCATTTGTATGACATGTACTGTCTTTTTCTTTTCTATTTTATCTCTTTTTCATTGGTATTCTTTTTTAAGGTTTCTTCTATCCAATCTCTTTTGTATTTTATCTTTATTCCTTCTTCCCTTATGTCTTCTTTATTAAAACATATGCTATATTTCTTCTACTTTCCTTCTTCATATCAATTTTATTCTAAAATTGGTTTTGCTCTTGTAAGCATATTACATGTTCATGCTTTTATCATTAAGTTATATTTCGGGTTACTTTCTGGAACATTAAAGGATTAAGCAACCCTATCAAAAGGCAACAGGTGCTATCTCATCTAGCAAAATTAAAAACTGACATTGATCTACTTCAAGAATCACATATTTCTGAGGATGAAGCTTCCAAGTTGAAAGGATGTTGGGTGGGTCATGTGTTTAATTCTCCAGCTTTAGGCAAGTTTCCTGTTGCATGTTTCCCTTGTTCAACAGGAATCTGAAGGACATTGGGTTATTGTTAAGCTCCTCACAGATAAGATCCATTTAGTTATTTGTAATGTGTATGCCCCTACTTTGGTTGATAAGGTTTTCTGGACTAATGTATCTGAGAAACTGCTTCTATACGATAATGATTATATTATTTTCGGGGACGATTGTAACCAAACTCACGATCCCATATTAGATTGACATTCTAGAGTTAAGTTCGTTCCCTCTAAAATGCACTAACAATTTGCATCCACAATACGTTGAAAATCGTTGGTTGATATTTGGAGACTTTGTCTCCCTGACCTTCAAGAATATCGTTTTTATTCAGCCGCACATCATTCACAGTCCCATATTGATTACCTCTTCCTAAGTAAGACCCTTTCCAAACATGCCATTCAGTCTGAAATTGGTTCAATTTTAATCTCTGATCACGCCCTTGTAGATATAGATCTTATCCCCTTTTCTCCCCTCCCAGGACGATGGCGTTTTAATAATTCCCTACTTCTTGAGCCTAATTTTTGTCAACAATTTAATTCATTTGCCTCTAAACTCTTTACTATTAACACAACCCAGGAATCTCTCTTTGTCATGATATGGGACTCCTTTAAAGCTTCCGCCAGGGGCTTTATTATAAAGTTCGTATCACAAAAGAAAAAATCTCTAGGAAAACAATCCTCTCAACTGCTTAATAAAATTAAACAGTCAGAATATACGTATTATCAATCTAATAATGAATCTTCTTTAAAAATTCTTATTGATGCCAAACTTACCGTTAATAAATTATCTACAGATGCTGCCTCTAATTATTTATTGAAATACAGCTCTCTGTGTTATGGGTGTCAAAACAAAATGGGGAAGTTATTAGCTAACTACTTAAAAATTAGAAAGGAAAGAACGAGAATAGAATCTCTGCAGAGTTCTTCGGGTAGTCCTATTTTTAAAGATAATGATATTTTAAATGAATTTGTTACATTTTTTAAGAACTTATATACACCTGAATCCCTCCCAGAACAATCTGATCTTTCTTCCTACTTTCAGTCCATTCCCTCTCCTCCTTCTGACCACATTGACTTTGATTCCCTGGGAATTTAAATTTCTTTAGTGAACATCTCCCATGCTGTCTTGGTTTTACATCATGGAAAAGCACCTGGACCAGACGGTATTACCATTGAGTTTTATGATCACTTTGCAAAAACCATTTTGCCTAATATTTTACTCTTGTTTACATCTTTCTCAGATAATGGTTCATCTCAAAGCACATTTCAAGATTCCTTGATCTGCCTAATTCCCAAGGAGGATAAAGATCACTCTTTCTCTAAAAATTATCTGCCTATTTCCTTAGTTAATACAGACTATAAGATTTTCGCTAAGATCTTGGCTCGCCATATTTACCCTGTCTCACCGGATTTGATTGGCCCTGACAATCCGGTTTTGTCAAGGGAAGAATAACCTCTGACAACTCTCAAGTCTTCTTTAAAGTCCTAAGCAAGGCCTCATACTTAGATTACCCCATGGCTGCTATTGCTTTAGATGCAGAAAAGGCCTTTGATAGGATTGGATGGGATTTTATGTTTTCTGCATTACGATGGGCCGGTTTTCCTCCTAAATTGATTCCTTAAATGTCTTTGTTATACTCAGGCCCCAAAGCTTCAATATTTGTCAACTGTAAAACTTCTGATTATTTCCCTTTCCGTAGAGGAGTGCGACAAGGATGCTCCTTGTCACCATTATTATTTACCATTGCGTTGAAACCTTTTCTTACTAAGATTAGGCAGGATGATCGTATTTCAGGATTTCAATTCGGTCCACTTGTCAGTTTACGCTAATGGCATTCTTTTATATTTTTCCAATCCTGAATTTTCTCTTCCCCCTTTTCTTCAACAGATTACCTCTCTTTCCCGGGTATCAGGATACAGTCTTAATACTGACAAATGTGAAGTTTTACCTTTAAATGGTCTATGTCAGAAACATCTCTTTGATCATTCTGTTTTTTCTTGGCAACCATCTAAACTAAAATACTTAGGCTTATGGTTTGCTCCTTTAATACCTGAAACAATAAGGTTAAACTTTGAATATGTCACAAAAAAAATTGAATGACGCCATTACACATTGGCATCCCCTTTTTCTATCTTGGTGGGGTCGTCTAGATTTGATAAAAATTATGGTTTCGCCTCTTATTTTATATATTATCTCCATGATCCCTATACACATCCCTGGATACTATTTTAAGAAAATTAAATCTACCTTGACAACATTTCTATAGAAAGGTAAGCCCCCTTGTATAGATTTGTCTTCTTTAAAAAAAGGTTGACTTAATGGAGATGTTAGGTTTCCTGATTTTAAAGCTTATCATTCTGCTTTCTCCCTAAAGCAAGCATCTTGTTGGATCTCTATGAACCTTGAGACCCTCATGGGGGAGTAGCGCGCTCTATAAATGTATTGATTGATTGAACCTTCGCCCCAAAATACTCCATTATGGATACAAATAGAGAAATCTTCTATTGCCCCTTTCGATTCTCAAGAGATTCTTGCTATTAACACCAATATTATATCCGTACAGTCCCCTGTCATTTCCCACTCCCATAAACCTTTGGTCCCTCCTTTAGCATCATCTTATCTCTCAATTAGCTCCTATCATCAACAACCTATTTGGCATATTAAATCATTACAAATTCATAATCGTTCTATATACTGAAAAACTTGGCATTCTAAGGGTTTGCATTGGATTTCTCAGCTAATACATAACGATCAACCCCTCTCTTTTTTCGATCTCCAAACTAAATTTTCTTTACCTTCGTTATCTAGATTGAAATATAATCTCTTATGTTCTTCCTTAAATCACTATCTCCTAACTTTACCAAAAGATACAAACATTCCTGTAAATTATAAAAACTATTTTCCTTACTCAACACTTCCCTCCTGCTTCCAATATATATACATTACTTCAATTTTCCCCGGACAGACACAAATCTAAGATGGAATTGGCTTGGGAAAAAGATTTCTCGCAGGTTTGGCCAATCACTTTATGGGACAAAATATGGTTTAAACTTCACAAAATGTTTTGTGCCTCCAATATCACACAAACCCTTTATTTGATTTATCACCGAGCATTATTTTCTCCATTAACCCCAGCATCTTATTCATCATATATGTCCTCTATTTGTTGGTTCTTCTCTCGTCTGTCTGCCGATTTAAAACACATGCTGTTTGAATGTCCCCCTATCCATCAATTTTGGCAGCTGGTTTTGTCCCAAATGAAGATAATTTTCAAAGTTCAGATCCCTTTTCTTTCGCAAATTTATTCCTGGGCACGTCCACCCCAATGACTCTAATCTCCGCTGAGTTTTAAACTTTTAGATTTACTCCTAGCTATTGCCTTTCATCTAATAACCTCAAACTGGAAGAAGGCAGACAAAGTCACCTTCAGATCCTGATTGAACCCTCTTTGTTTCCATCACCGACTAGACACTAATTACGTTTTTCCCTATCTCCCTAGCAATCAAAAGAGATTTATTATGGATTCCATTAACAACATATCTATCTCTGCCTGCCTCTTCTGGTGTTAATTCTAGCAACTTCTCAGACGGTGTAAGGAAACCACATTGATTTCTCCCTGTGCCACTTTACTCCTAGATGATTACAAGTTTCTTAACACCCCTATGTTTATAAAACGTTATTCTTATACAGTTATTGTTATGCTTACATGGTTGCATTATTACTCTTAATTGTTATATAGTAATTGCATATTGTTTCCCTCTCCTTCCCCCTTCCTTTATTATTTACATTGTGTATATTTCGTTTTTGTATACAGCTTGACAAACCTACCCTTATATATTCTTATTCTACTACATATCTTTATGTTAAATAGGATTTGTTCTATTCATTGTATCGCTGTTCTTTTTCTTGTTTTTCTTGGTATTCTTTATTAAACTCAATCCTAAAAAAAAGAAATTAAAGCACATGGTTTGACCAGAAACAATTAGGGCCTGTTGCTTTGTGTTCCACGATGATTAATGTCACATTTTCCCACAATTATATTTGACATACACAATATGAAACTTTTGAAGAGAAAGCGGATATGTCACATAATAGATCTTTCAAGCTGGAAATGCTTCATTGGAAGTTGATCCAGGTCCTTGATGCGGTAGAACACGCTCATCCTCTTCTGTGTGAGTAGAATTGGCACATTGCAGCTGTTGTGTCAGTCTATCCCACTTGGATAGTGGATTGGAACCAGTGCATTGCTCCTGTTTTGTTACCAGAACCGGCACATTGCACATGCTAAGTGGATCCGCCCTTACATGTCGCCTTCAGAATCACCACTGCACAAGGTCCCAGCATCTCTGTCAACAGCATTCTTAAGGACAACGGTGAATCTCCACATTGCAGCTCTTCACTCATCGGAGCCGATGTATTGTTGCTGCTGCTCCGATCAGGACCAGCGCCGCGCTGCCATTGCGTGGATCGACACTAATTCATCGCTATGGCTGCAGCCCACATATTCCATTTTGACACAGTAAAGATCAAGGTGCATTTGTTCAGGTGACCATGCATGGCTCCTGTATCTGGCCCATGTTCCATTCTCATCATCCAGAACTCTCGAATGTGCCCTAGACCAGTGCAACCAGAAAACCCCATAGGTGCAGAATTATTTTCTTGTTTGCGCTTTAAAAATGCGCTTTCACACAGGCTGTAGCGACTTACCGGGATCCCTGCGTTCGCCAATGAGTTTTTGTATCAGTTTGCGTTCACCGCAAGATGTTAGTAGCCAGCCACGCGATCCCGCGAGAGTTTGCGATCGCAAACACGTAATTCACCGTGCCATCGGACTCCGCGAGAGAGAGCGTGAGATCGCGAACACGCCATTTGGACGCGCCATCAGACATCCGGCACGAGTTAGGTGAAGCTCGCGATCCTGAACACGCAAATTTTTCAATCTGGAGAAGAATATCTTGAGCAGCATAAAACCTTCTATAAAATGATGATTTGGATGAAAAAAACTCCTCAGATTGACATTTGGCTGTCCTTTTTTGTGCAAGGAGTCCTTTTTTTGTGGAGAGGGAGGAAGTGCCACAGAGTCTCCAACTTTCTGTTCCTGTCCAGCAGGCTCCTCCCAGTGCTTTGTCCATCTCCTGTTCATTTTTCATTTGGATTTTGACCTGGAAGGATCACTCTTTGGGGTCCATTAGGATGTAGGGCGGTGGGATCACCACTGCACTGGTGGTGCGGAAAAATGCCTTTATCCTCCCGCTAGCAACGGACATCACGTCCACCATATTAGTATTGTCAAACATAGGCCAATTCCCGACCGCCACGGTGCGACACGCACCGCCATCAAAGTGCGCCCGCCACCGCGGCGGTGGGAGCCAATGGAGACCCTCCGCCGTGCAGAATGATGTCCGCCCTGGTCCACAAATTAGGATGGCTCAAGCTGTTAAATGGTAGCGGCAGTTTCAGTCGATAACCCTTCAAGTATTGCCCGGCGGTAATCGCCTCTCATACCATTCGATAATTTACCAATGAAAGAGGCAGGCGCCGGAGACTGGAAGGCAGGAAACAAAGTTTTATTCCGTCGGAGCAGAACATATCAGATCAGACAGCAAGGTATCGTCACGAGGTGCTCTAACTGCATCTCTGAGGCCTGGCCTCTTATACACAGGTTTATGTCTTTATTGCAGGTTTACTGTACATGGCACATTCTTGAGATTACTTTGATGTATAAAAGAACGTCTTCGGAATCCCCACTTCGAACTCGTTCCCACACATATCTACAGTGGAAGTCCCCACCCCATCTACAGTAGGAGATGGCTATCACGCAGCTGGACATTCCGCCAATTCCCGGGGGTGTGTGCAACCGGCCGGGTCTCAGGGGGTAGGGGCTTTGATCCACTGTAATCCCTTTGATGTGGGGTGTTTCCCTTACAGTAGGGGCAATAAACTGCATCCGCAGGGCTAGGTGATGGCCTGGGATCGGTTTGGACAATGGGGCGCAGAGGAAGGGGGTTATCAAAGAGAGGCATGACCATGTATGGGATGTCGGTCAGGCGTGGGATGTGGTTCCATGACAGGGTCGCGCAGAGTGAGGGGGTTTATGGCCCGTGTATGAGAGAGCGGGGTGGCCGGCGCGCGGGGGATGCTCGCAGCGCCAGGGGAAAGCGCTGGCGATCGAGAATGAGCGGGGAGAGAGTGGGGTGCCTAAAATGGCGGCCGTGCATTCGCTGTGCGTGGCGCTGGGGAGAGGCAAGATGGCGCAGATAATGTTCAGTTACAAGCTAAATTTCCACAGTCCTCCCTTTTAACATATCTCGCCAGCTTGTCTAGTTCGGATCTATCCCCATAATACTACGAATTTCCACCTCATATAGAGCTTTCATTCGCTCTGTTTCAAAGTCCAAAGTCTTAGGGCAGATGCAGTTCATAAAAAGCGAACATTAAGGTGGCAGACACTGAATCCCCAAGCAACATCCACATAGTATCACAATCGGTATTAGGATAAATGAAAACAGCCTCCATCCCCAACTTTTAATAGTGTCCCAAAACCAACTCCCCAGTGACCATTCTTCTTGCTCTTGATGGACCTCTGCGGATAGTCTGTGGAGGTGTTCAATTGCTTTGTAGACTGAGGGTGAGTTATCCGGTACGTAGGTACAACAGCTAGACCCAATGATGCGGCATACTCCTCCACGATCAGCCAGAACCACATCTAGAACGAGGCGGTTCTGAAGGGCCACTAAGCGGACGGCCTGGAGCTCGGCGGTGTTGTTGGCGAGGGCGCCAGCCGTAATGTTCATCGCCGTTTTGACTGCCTGGGTTAAGTGGCGGATGGCACGGCTGTTTGCCATTGGACCCCAGAGTGGAACAAGGCCTTTTACTGCGTCCATGAACTGTGCTCCGGCGGAGTCGGCTTGCACAATGTCTTTGGCCCGTTTCTGTCGGTGATGGTTTGCTGGAGCCACATATGTCGGAGGAAGGACAAAGGCGATGTAGCAGGTGCCTCCCCAACCTTTCGGAAGCCAGGTGTAGGCCTTAGTACCACAGACGAAGTACATATTCGGGGAGGCAACAAAGGAGGGTGGGTCAACTGAGTCCAATGTTCGGGTGATGAGGCAGGAGCTGTGGCCCACCAGCTGCGCCCCCAGGCCTTCGAGGCACACAAATCCAGTGATGTTGATGACGGACAGGGCCACTGTTAGGGTGGCGGCCGTCCGTTTCCGGAGGTAAGAGAAGGTGGGTCTGGCTGGGTTGTTGAACACTTGCATTTCAACTCGTTCTTTGGCAGGGATGTCCATGTGAAAGGATGTGTTCGATCTCAGAGGGCAGAAGAGGGCAGAAGTTCTTCCAGTTTTGTTCAGCCAGAACCCATGGTAGAAGTGTGACATGGTTCTGCCGGAAGTGGCATTGTCCTTGTAGCTTTCTTGCAGGAGGATTAGCCAGGCGAGGCAGGAACCATGGACGGAAAAAGGTGAAGGGATGAAAGGGATAGAGTGTCCAGTAGCATGTGGTAGCAACCCACAGATCCAGCAATTAGTGGCGTTGGCGGCAAGATTGTGTTGGTGGAGCAGCTGCACAAAAGAGTTATTCCAGAACTCCTTACGCCTTTCTCGGAGTTGGGGTGAAAGTGAGATCAGATGGTGTTCTTTCATGGTGGTAGGTTGAACGGTGGTCAGCAATGTCTTATGAGCGGGTGTGCTCTCCTCCATGATCCAGAAGGTGACCACGAGGAGAAGGCAAAAGAGAAGGGTAATGAAAAGTGCAATAGTCTTTAAGCTGTGCATTCGGTCAGTCTTTGGGTTTTTGTAGTGGGTCTTCGGACGTCCGGTTGCTTCCATCATCTTCATGTCGGGCGCTTCCATCACCTTCAAGAGACTCGGTAGCGGGCAGAACCACAGACTTTGTTTAGTTTCTCTCCTGGTGGCCTTTGAGGTGACTAGGCTACCGCTCTGAGATTTCCACTTAGCCTGTGGTCTGCTTAGCCGAAGTTCTCTCCTTTCGTCGCAAGTTATACCCTTCCTTGGATGGCACGGTGGGATCACGATAGCTTACTAACTCAAGTGTCTCTGTATCTGGGCAGCGGCTCAGGGTTGGTCGGTCTTTGTCCAGAAGTTCTTCTTGGGCGGTGATGTTGTCCGTGGTTGTCAGGGTCGGTGATACCTTCTTGCAGTGGTGTGCATGCAGCCAATTGCGTTTCCCCTCCACTCGAAGAGCTGTTCGGGTGGTGATCAGGACTTGCAGGGGGCCCGTCCACCGGGGCTCCAGACTCTTGGTGCGCTGGAAGTTACGCACTAAGACGAAGTCACCGGGTTGGATGTCGTGTCCGGGGCCCCTGGAAACATCGGGAATGGCGTGCAGCACCTGCTGATGGATAACAGACAACGTTTTAGTTAGGTTATACAAATAGTCAGACATGAGGACGTCCGTGACGTCGTGGATGGATGTTGGCTTTGGAGCAGCCCAAAGGTTCATGGGCCGCCCGAAAACGACCTCGTAGGGGGTTAAGTGGTGTTTAGTGGGGGTGGAACGCATTGATAGCAATGCTAGCGGGAGAGCGTCTGGCCATCTCAGTCCTGTGGTGGCGACTATTTTTGCTATCTTAAGCTTCAATGTGGCGTTGTGTCGCTCAACCAAGCCTGCAGATTGGGGATGGAAGACCGCATGGAATTTCTGTTTTACACCCAACCCTTTTAAGATGAGTTGGATAACTTCGGCTACGAAGTGGGGGCCGTTGTCGCTCCACAAAATTCGACAAAGGCCGTATCGGGGGAAGAATTCCTTCAGTAGTACTTTTGCGGTAGTCATAGCGGTGTTGTCATGGGTTGGGTAGGCTTCCACCCACTTGCTGAAGGCGCACACAACGACAAGTACGTACTTCAAACCTTGGCACCTTTCTAACTGGACATAGTCCATTTGTAGGACTTCAAAGGGGTGATTGGGGACCCCAAACCCTCCCCGGGGTACAGCAGTTCCTTTCCCAGGGTTGTGTTGGAGGCATACTAGGCATTGTTGGACCAGACGTTTGGCTGAGTCTGGGATTTTGTCGTTGTGCCAGACTTTGGAGATGAGCTCGATCATGGGGGCAGACCCTATGTGTGCGGGGGAGTGTGCCATGGTCAGCATGGGGATCAAGTATGAGTCTGGTAGCCACCATTTGTTCAAGTCTTTAGTTCGCCAGCAACCGTCATCATCCTTCAATCCCACCCGGGCCCATTCAGTTAATTCGTGTGGTGTGCTGGCTAGTTGGATATCCCTAATCGTTTCCCTAGCATCCTTCCATTTCTCAGTTTGTGACCTGGTCACGTACATACGGGTCGTGGACCTATTCTCGGCTGTGGTTCGGGCAGTAATGTCAGCCAGTGCATTTCCCTGTCCTATAATGTCTGTCACCTTTTTGTGTGCCTGGCATTTGATCACAGCTAACCGTGTGGGGAGGAGGACTGCTTCGGTCAGGGCAGAGACTAGATCTCCATGCAGGATGGGTGTGCCATGAGAAGTCAAGAATCCCCTCTCTTTCCATAAGAGCCCAAAGTGGTGAACTACCCCGAAGGCGTACTGACTGTCTGTGTAAATGTTTGCGGTTGTCCCTGCTGCCAGGATGCAGGCTCGTGTGAGAGCAATTAGTTCCGCCGCCTGTGCGGATCGCTGTGTGATGCGGGCTGTCTCAACAACTGTTCGGGCTGTGGTGACTGCATAGGCAGCTGAGGTGGTGCCATCGGGGAGCTTGATGCATGAGCCATCCACCCACAGTTCACCGTCAGGGTCCGGGAAGGCAGTATCCCGGAGGTCAACCCTACTCTTGGTTTGTTCGTCGGTGAGGGTCACGCAATCATGTATAGGGGACGCATTGGGGTCAGCGTCAGGGAGAGGCAGTAGAGTAGCTGGATTCAGAGTGGTGCATCGTTTCAATGTGATGTGGGGTGCAAGCAGAGTCAGTTCATAACCAGTCAGTCGTGCGCTAGTCAGGTGTTGAGTCTTGGTTTGGTTCAGGAGGGTGTCAACCGCATGGGGCACCAATACTGTGAGGGGGTTTGAGAGCACGATCCCCTCGCTTTGCCGGATAGAGATAGCAGCGGCGGCTACTGCTCGAAGGCAGGCGGGCAAAGCTCTGGCTACAGGGTCAAGAGTGGCAGAGAAGTAGGCACAAGGGCGTTGCTTAGGGCCTATGGACTGGGTTAGGACAGACAATGCACATCCCTCCCTTTCGTGGGTGTAGAGGGAGAAAGGTTTAGTGTAGTCTGGGGTTCCTAGGACTGGGGCCGAGCAGAGGGCGTCTCGTAATTCTTTGAAGGAGGATTGACATTCAGGTGTCCAGGGGAGGGGGAAGGGGACATCTTTAGCCAGCAGGGAAAGCAGAGGTTTTATGATAAGACTGAAATTTGGCAACCATTGTCGACAAAAGGAGGTGAGGCCTACTAGGGACCGTACTTGCTTCTGAGTCTTGGGAACAGGGGTTTCTAGGATGGTCTGAATTCGGTCAGGGGTAAGTTTTCTCCCGTCTTTGGATAGTAGGTGGCCTAGATATGTTACTTGTGGTTGGCAGAATTGCAATTTCTTCCTGGAGACCTTGTGACCGTTCTCCGCGAGGAAGCGGAGGAGGTGAATGGTGGCTGTGACGGAGAGTGGAGTGGTGTCGGCCGCCAAAAGAATGTCATCGACGTACTGTATCAACACCACTCCATCGGGTAGTTGGACTGCATCTAGTTGCCTCTTGAGGGCTTGGCTATAAATACTGGGACTCTCAGTGTAGCCTTGGGGTGCCCTGCAGAATCTGTACGAACGGGCTTTTAAAGTGAAGCCGAACAGGTAGCGGCTGTCTGGGTGGATGGGGATGGAAAAGAATGCGTTCTTGAGATCAATAACAGTAAAGGTGGTGGCAGTGGATGGAATCAGGGTGAGGATGGTGGTGATGTCTGAGACCACGGGGTACTGAGGTATGACTACTTTGTTAACCTCTCACAAATCAACAATGAAACAGTAGGCTTTCTCATCTCCCTCGCCTTGCTTCTTTACAATGGGTAGGATAGGGCTGTTGCAAACATTACTGACTACTTCTTCTACCACTCCTGCCTCGACTAGGGACTCGATGATTTCCACCAATGCCTTCTCGCCTTCGGGTGATATCCGATACTGTGGAAGCTTTGGGAGCACTGCGTCCGGTCGGACGGTTATGTGTACCGGGTCGATCACCATGCGCCCCTACATCTGAGTCGGTTTTAGCCCATAGATGTGAAGGTAATGTGTCGAGTAGGGACATGTCAGCATCGGTTATAGAGAGCATACGCCGTGTGTGACAGGGTCTGGACAGATCTGGGTTATCGTGTAGGATGACTCGAACTCCGTCTGGGGAGCATCTGATGGTAGCTCGAAAATGTTTTAGCAAATCAAGTCCCATAATAGCATCGGGGGTGTTGGAGGAGAGCAGAAAGGTCGTGTCAGTGGTGTTATCTTCCAAGTCAAAGGAGATTGGTGCTGATAAGGGGTTAGTGGAGGGCGTTCCATCGAAGCCTATTGAGGTTACATGTGAGCCAGACAAGGGTGCCCTAGGAATCAGTCGTTTGGATAACGCACTACGTGTCGCCCCAGTGTCTACCAGGAATGGAGATTTTGTGCCCAAGACCTTAGCAGTGACGTAAGGACCTTGCTGGTCAACACGGAGTTCGACTGGATCCCTCCCTTGCCCCTGGCGGTCCTATGCGAAGTCATGGGTGCTTTCATAGTCGGACTGTTGACACTGGTTTTGTCGGGGGCGATCAAAGGTGTTTGGTCCGCCTGGCCTGTCGTTAATGGCGTCGTTCGTGTACCCTCGTCCCTGTCCTCTATTTCTGGGGTCATATGCTGTGTCTCGGGGGTCCCTATTTTTGTTCATTTCCAGAAGGACCGGGCACTGGGATTTCCAGTGTCCGAACCCTCTACAGAACGCACATTGATTCCCATCTAAGTCTCTCCGTCCGTTGTAGGGTGCAGGGGTATGGTCTCTAGGGGGTAGCTTTCTAGGGGCGGTTGGTTGGTAATTCCCTTTCGGGGGTTCTCTTCCTATGGTCACCCCTTGCAACTGTGCTATCATTACCCTCTCCTTCAGTTCCTTTTTCTTCCTTTCTGACGCCCTATCGTTCTCATTCTTTTGGTTTTCGTAGTATTGGGCCATCTGAACGATAGCTGCGGGTTTGGAGGCTGCCCAACTACTCTCGCTGGTCTGCAGCTTCTGAGAAACTTCTTGTGATAGACCCTTCATATAATTCTGGACAAAGAGGTGATGTCCGGTTGCAGTGGTCATGTCCTGGCCACTATAATCGGAAAACACAGTCTCGAACCGAGAGAAGTATTCAGACACATCCTCCTGGGGTTTCTGGTGACAAGCCGTCACTATTGACCAATCTACCTTTCTTTCTGGGATTAGAGTCTTCAATTTAAGTACAATCTTGTCTGGGAGCTCTAATATGGCTTTCGGGGGTTTCTGTCCCGGTTCTCGCTGTTTATCTATGGTATCGAGTTGTACCCAGGTATATCCGAATGGCTCAGCGTGGTCAACTTTCCGGATTTGCTTCCAAACATCAGCCGGCAGACATAATCCGAAGAAGAAGTCGATATCTGCTAAAGTCATTATTGTTGAGCCTAAGGCTGTACCTAGTTCGGTGTAGAAGGCAGTCGGGTTCTTTCTTAAGTCGGGTAGAGTTTTTCTAAAGGTCAAAATATCTTGTCGGTCCCATGGCTGGTAGACCCAATTATATACAACCCTCCCCTTCGCATCCTGGTGGTTGATGTCGTCATGTGTTCCCTGACCTCGTGGGGGGACCCAGTAGGGGGCGGCCTCTTTGATGGGCATCATGGTATCAGTCCTTCCTTCCTGGGGCTTAGCCGCTATGGGGGTTTCTGTTTTGGTTGTCTGCCTGTGTTCTTTAAGGTGTCGATAGACCTCGAGTGTACGAGTGAAGAGGTTCGTCACATCGCCCTCTCCTTCTTCCCCAATGTCTACCTTCCTATATAGGGCCGCTAAGCCTTCGGGACCTTTATCGCGGTACCTATCCTCATATGCATTCAGGGCGTGGTAACAAAGTCGTATGACAAAGTGTCGTCTACGGCTGTCGGCATACGAGTTATACACATCTGTTATATACTCCTCACTTTCCTTTCGCTCCACCAGTGTCCCTACTATCTTGTCGATTCATGCTCGTTCATCCTTTGTTAGTCGATTCATTCTGGTGGAATCTTTCTTTCTTATCTCAGGGTCATCCAACGTCGTTGCCGACATTGTGTTCAGTACAAGAGGCTCGGCTGGCGCGGAGGCCGTGAGGACCGAGGCCCCTGTACTGCTTTCGCTCGTGTTTGGGGGTTTTGGGTGTTGCACTACCGATTGGGAGGGTGCGTATGGAGGGGGTATGTAAATGATTGGGGGACCTAATAGTAGTTCGTCATTCGTTCGTTGCTTAGAGGACAACTCAGGGTAGAGCATAGAGGGGGTCCTAACAGCGTACTGGCCTGAGGTTTCGGGCTCCTGTCTTAGCTTAGTTTCCCTTCTCTCCTTTATTTCTTCTTCTAACTTTCTAGCGGCAAGGTGAGCTGCCTTTCGTAATTCCTTTTCTGCCTTTACTTCTTCCCTCTTTTTCCGTTGCGTTGCTTCTTTGCGCCACATGCCGATACTGTCAAGCATAGTAGGCGTCGTCTTATTGCTACGCAGAGCCATTTCTAGCACTTCTATCTTATGGTCGTCGAAGGATCCCATCAGTGGCCACTGACTCTCGGGGTCCTTCCTGGTATATTTATGCCATAGCTTGCTATAAGCTACGGCGACTAGTCCATATTTAGTGAACATGTCCTTATTAGGGGTGCCTTCCAGTGGAGCCGGATGGTCCACCTCTAATAAGCGGTCCGGGCAGAACCAACTACCAATCAGTGGGGAGAAGATAGGCATGACGGGTTTCAATGGGGACAAAAGTCAGCACTACCTATCTTTTCACTGCTTGCAAAGACTAGACAGAATATCTCTATTCCTCGTTATTTGTAAGCAGAGAATACCTCCAAAGAACCAATATCGAACAACTAGTGTTCGGACAATCAATCAATCAATCAATGGGGAGATAAAGATAGGCACGACGGGTTACAACGGGGACAAAAGTCTGCGTTACCTACCCTTCACTATTTGCAAAGACTAGACAGAATATTTCTATTCTACGTTATTTGCAAACAGAGAATATCTCAAAGAGCACTATTCTTCAAAACAATCAATGTTCGGACAATCAATCAGTGGGGAGATAAAGATAGGCACGACGGGTTTCAACGGGGACAAAAGTCTGCGTTACCTACCCTTCACTATCTGCAAAGGGAGAGAGAGAGAGTATTTCTACTCCTCCCCGTTTGTAGACAGCGAATATCTCAAAGAGAACAATCAATGAGCAATACTAGTATTTTCAAAACTTCAAACAATCAATCAATTATTTCGCAATTTGTCGTGTATCACGACCTTACCCGGACCGGGTGGACAGTTTCTCGTCTTCCGCCTCCAGCGCCCGATCGTCCTCTACTCTCCGTTATTGCTGCGGCACTCCTGATGGTTCCCAGTCAGGACCGTAGATCACTCGAGAGAGGTCTGCTCGGAACCAGTGAAGTTCGGATGATCGGCTGCCAGACGAGGGTCTATTGGGCAGGAGCTCTCCCGATCGTTGCAGTCGTTCACTCTGTCGTCAGGACCTCTCCCACTGGATCCACGTGTCTCTGATGGGCGCCACGCTTGGGACGCCAATTGTTAAATGGTAGCGGCAGTTTCAGTCGATAACCCTTCAAGTATTGCCCGGCGGTAATCGCCTCTCATACCATTCGATAATTTACTAATGAAAGAGGCAGGCGCCGGAGACTGGAAGGCAGGAAACAAAGTTTTATTCCGTCGGAGCAGAACACATCAGATCAGACAGCAAGGTATCGTCACGAGGTGCTCTAACTGCATCTCTGAGGCCTGGCCTCTTATACACAGGTTTATGTCTTTATTGCAGGTTTACTGTACATGGCACATTCTTGAGATTACTTTGATGTATAAAAGAACGTCTTCGGAATCCCCACTTCGAACTCGTTCCCACACATATCTACAGTGGAAGTCCCCACCCCATCTACAGTAGGAGATGGCTATCACGCAGCTGGACATTCCGCCAATTCCCGGGGGTGTGTGCAACCGGCCGGGTCTCAGGGGGTAGGGGCTTTGATCCACTGTAATCCCTTTGATGTGGGGTGTTTCCCTTACAGTAGGGGCAATAAACTGCATCCGCAGGGCTAGGTGATGGCCTGGGATCGGTTTGGACAATGGAGCGCAGAGGAAGGGGGTTATCAAAGAGAGGCATGACCATGTATGGGATGTCGGTCAGGCGTGGGATGTGGTTCCATGACAGGGTCGCGCAGAGTGAGGGGGTTTATGGCCCGTGTATGAGAGAGCGGGGGTGGCCGGCGCGCGGGGGATGCTCGCAGCGCCAGGGGAAAGCGCTGGCGATCGAGAATGAGCGGGGAGAGAGTGGGGTGCCTAAAATGGCGGCCGTGCATTCGCTGTGCGTGGCGCTGGGGAGAGGCAAGATGGCGCAGATAATGTTCAGTTACAAGCTAAATTTCCACAAAGCAAGCAGACGCACCGCAGAGGAGACACCTCCCAACCAGAGACGGCAGAAACTCGACAGCGGAGCTCGAAACCAGAGTCCCGGTCCACACCACCTGGACACGACCGCAATGGACCCAGCTCTACACGTCTTTCCGGTGCTGTACCTGCTACATCACCAGGATCTCATGGACCGCTGCGGATGCCGCCGCAGGTACGTAATAACACAACACACAACACACAACTCACGGCCTGACACATGGTCCAAATCCACATCAGACACCCTAGGGGGGATTGGGACACATCCCCAAGGGCACCCACACATCACCCACCTGCCACAAATTCATCCTGCTGCATCCTGGACACACAGCTACCGCCATCATGCAGCAATGTCCCTGTCACGTCACTGCAGCGGGGAACACAAGCAAATACATGCGCAATGCAGAAGGCTGGGCCAGTGCCAGGCATGGGCAGGGCACAAAGACCACAAGGCCACACCCACACACTAGCACACCCCATGAAGGCACATGCCATGTCCCCCACTGTGCACCCCATGCACAACAAGCCAGAGCAATACATACCCTGCACCATACAACAAACAATCATGAAGAAACACAATGCAGGAGTGGCTGCACAGGAACACACAACACACAGTACAGCAGCACAGGGCCAGGGAAACACACACTACACCACACTCAGGGAAAAAGCAATGAGGACAAGCAAAAAATGAACACACGCAAGGAATCAACATCCAAATGGACACACAGCCTGCACAGTCACACATACATATCACAGACTGACACACATACACACATACACACCCCACATGCCAACAGCAATGGAGCAAAACAAATAGGGAAACCAAAGTGGGCTGCACACAAATGGAAGGCCATGGAGACACACAACAAGCATGTGTACATCACATCAACACAAGGAACAGAGCACACCACCCTCACACCATCAAAGCACACATGGCTGGCACAGTCAGTGAAATCAAACCACAGACAGCTCAGTGCAACCACACAGGGAGACAGCAAGGCAAACCATGTATAGGCACAAGGATGAAAGGATGAAAGGAAGGCCCTGAACTCAAACTGGGAACAGCCACACATACATACAACTACTTCACAGGAGTACACAAGCAGCACTACACACAGAGACCATCTACACACCTCAGGACTGACAAACATCAGTAAGAATCTACACACATACCCCCCTCACACCAGCAGCACACAACACCAGTGCCAAACACACTGAAGGCTGCCAATACTTGACAGGCAATACTCACACAAACAACCACACATCCTGGGCTCAGCCACAAACATCACACACACACACACACACACACACACAGGGATGCCACCACAAATGTGGAAACAAATACAACAGATAAACACATAACCCAACTGAAACACACACAGAGCCACAACAACAACAATAGACATGCCCTGTGCAGCTAAACTGGGATAAAGGCAATGAGAGCACAGACACAACAGGTGTGCACAACCTCATCACTCAGGAACAATGCACAGACAACATTCCACACCAAAAACAAGAAGTGCACCATCACAGAACAACACAGCCACAGCAAACAAACAACAGATGCACAGGCAGAACAATCACATAGCAAACATAGCACAATATCAGGCGATGCACAACAGGCAATCACAAGG
Source organism: Triturus cristatus (assembly GCF_964204655.1). NCBI lineage: Eukaryota > Metazoa > Chordata > Amphibia > Caudata > Salamandridae > Triturus > Triturus cristatus. The sequence continues at coordinate 1,352,730,283 of NC_140591.1, forward strand.
CAACATACACACAGCACAGCAAGCACAACAAGCTGTGTGTGCACACCAAGCATACCAGACACAAGGGGGCGTGGCGAGCAGCTGACGGGAATGGCAGCCACCTGACAGAGCTCCAGCATCCCCAAAGTAAATCCTGCATCATCCGGCACCATCCACAGCCAGAAATGGCAGAAATAAATGCGATCTCACTCCTTACCCCCTAGAGAACTGATGGTAGCAGCGACTCGGTGGGGGAATCCGACTGCTTCCTCGTAAGCATCCATGAAGTGGCGGCAATGGCGGACCCCCACAGTATGGCAGTGTAAGGAAGGACTTTGGGTCGGTCACATCATCGACTACGGAGCGGTCCGGTGGAGATCGGGAGGCGCTTCGGCTCTGAAGAGGCACCAGGTGCCGGTTTGAGACCTGATGCGGGCTCCCACGCCAAAGGGCACGGCGGTGCGGGAGAGCTCCTGGTGAAGGCCGTGATCATATGGTACCCGGGCTTCTGCTGCCGATGGAGTGGAGAATATGGTGACGGCGGCCTGATTCGAGCATTGTGGGAGCGGAGGTGAGGCGGGGTCCTGGCGCTCGGCCTCGCCGGCGCTGCGGAGACCGACGCGCGTATAAGTGCTGAGCAACAGGAAGGGGCGGGCCGGCCCAGGGCCCGAGGATCCCGGCACAAACGCTCGGTGGGAGACCCCGGCTGTGGAGCCTGCGGTCGAGAGGTGGGGCAAGTGGCCTCTCTGAAGCGGAGGAAAAGTATGAAGCGGACCTGCAGAGGGAAAATTGTAAATTGAACACACTGATATGCAGACTGGACTCTTGCAGGGGCTGGCTGACAGGCCTGCTAGGGAGAGCTATCCTGCAGCTTGAGTGCAATCCCGGAGCTGAGGCCTGGTGACGGGTTTAATGGTGACAAGAGAGCCAAGGCCCACCAGACCCCCTTTCAGTGAGGGGTTTGAGGCCCAATAGCAGCATTGGGAAAAAGCACGCAATTAAGGCCAGATTTGGTGAGCCCTTCGATCGCTAACTTACACATGGGGAGCCATATGGTGAATATTTAATAAGTGGTCTGAGTGGACAGCGCTGAAGGGGAAAGGCCAAGGGGACATACAGCCTGGCCCAGAGGTGGTGGAGGTTGGTAACGGAAGGTGTCTGGCACTGAGGGTGTTCGGCCTTGGTGCCCCCTGACACCTCAGACTTGAATATAAAAGACGGCCAACGCCTTTATCAGGGCCCCGGCGCAGATAGCCACCATACGGCACTATTAACCTAGGAGGGGGGGCATTGGAATTCCTGCAACCCCCCCGCCGGAGCAAAGTCGGGCCTTGAGGTGGGGGTTGCTTCCAGGGCACGAGAGTCGTATTGAATCTGGACTACATTGTTAAGGGGGGGCACTGGTTGCTCCAACCACACTGGAGGTAGTGTGACAGTGTGGAGAAGCCTCCAGTGGGAAACAGAAGACAACTGTCATGCCATGCTGGGTCGTAGAGTGTGCAGAAGCCCAATCAGTCACGAAGCTCCGGGCTCTGGGGCCTCGACACTCAAACAAAGATTCAGGACTAAATTCATTCCAACGTAAGCACTCTCAGTAATGACTTACGAATGCCTTGCTGAAATTGGTCGGTGCTTCGCCTAGTGGGGTCTCCAGCGACGTGCTGCCATGGCGACAGGAGGAAAAGGGTCGAAGACAAATGCCCAAAAGCAGCTTGCCAAATTTGCGTGGTCCAAACTGGAGGACAAGTACGATTTGCAGCAGTCAGAGAAGGGAGGTGGGGCGGCTGGCCCTAAACAAGGACTGGAACCGACTCTGCATGATGTTATGGCAGCTATTAACGGAGTGCGTGCCTCTGTGGATTCGGTCACAGTGGAGGTCACTCTCATTCGCGCGGATTTCAGGAAGATGGACGAGAAGGTCAAGGAGCTTAAGGTGGTCACCGGCGCCCTGCAGACAGACATTTCAGAGCTTCAGACGCAGATGTTAGACATGCAGAAGAAGCAGGAGAGACTGACACAACAGCTTGATGACTACGAAGGCCGGGCCTGTCGCAACAATATCCGCTTCTTGGGGGTTCCGGAATGAACAGAGGGGCCGGCGGCTGACCTGTATGTAGAAGACCTCATCACGAAGCACCTACAGCCCAAGACCCTGTCCAGCTACTTCTCCATTGAGAGAGCCCACAGAGTCCCAGGGGGTAGGCCGAAGCCGGATGCGCCCCGGAGGCCTCTTATCGCTCGTGTGTTCAACTACCGAGATCGAGACATTATCCTGCAAACAGCGAGGTCCAGCCCCCCGCTGAAAATAGATAACTACGAAGTGGCCTTCTTTCCTGACTTCATGGCCAAGGTCCAAGCCCAACGCCGCAGCTTTCAGGCGATGAAGAAGGAACTACGGGACCGAGAGGTGAAATATGTGATGCTTTTTCCTGCGAGACTGCGGGTGGAGTCGGAGGGAAAATCGAGGTTTTTTGATTCACCGGATACAGTCTGGGACTGGATGGAAGGATGGAGTACGGTGGGTAGTCAGAGATGGGAATGCCTGGATATAACTAGTCAACGCAGGGGTTTCCGCATAGATGCTGAGGCAAGTGGCACTGCATTGAACGATGGTTCACAGGGGGGGCAGTCGTGAGGACCCCTGGTGTCAGCAATGGAGAGCCGGAGCCCAACTGAAAAGTGCAAGTAGGGGGGAACGGGGGGGGATGAGATACCCATCAGTTACGAGACTGACAAAGAAGGGGACCTGAGGCAATGGTTGGAATTGATGGGATAGAAGCCGTGATTTGAATGATTCTGGACTATATATTTAGTGGATGGCCAGATTACACGTATATTGTGATGTGAACGGGCGGGGATGGGAGTTGTTCACCCCGTGCATTTTCTGCATTTCAGTGGGGAGAGAGGCACTCTGCCATGTTTGGGAGTGGGTAGTTTTGAATCCACGGGCAGGGGGGCAGGGAAGGGGGTGATTGTTGATGGGTGGGGAGTTGGGGGGGTTTGAAAGGGTTCCAGGGGCCGGGGGTGGGGAGGGAGGCGGGGTTCAGGGAGCGTGGAGTTTGAGGAGTGTGCTTTTTTGTTTATATTATTGGTCAGCAAAGGGACAAGGTGTTTCAAAAGCATAGAGTAGCCATGGTGACAATTGGACGGCAAATGTTCAGTGGGCAGGTTCAAACTTCCCCCTACCTGGTGATGATCCGTATATGGGACACTGATGGGATACATAACAATGGGTGGAGATAGGGACCGAACCCTTTCTATACTGTCTTGGAACGTCAATGGTGTGGGTGATCAGATTAAACAGGGGTTAGTGCAATAGTACTTAAAGAGACACTCACCTGATGTGGTCTTGTTGCAAGAAACGCACCTGGTAGGTCAGAAAACCAAGGCCCTCACTAGGTGGGGATATAAACTTCAAAAACACGCAGACTACACCACAGGCTCGAGGGGTACAGCCATTTTAGTGAATAAAACCGCACCCCTTATTGTTCATAAAACATGGGCAGATACAGGAGGACGCTTCGTGGGGGCAGAGGCCCAATGGGATGGACAGGCCATCAACATCCTAACTGTATATCTACCTGGGCAAGCCGGCATTGGAGGATCTGGGGAAGCGGTTGACAAAACTCAGGGAGGGCACACTTATTATAGGGGGAGATTACAACATGACCTTAGACGATACTGTAGATCGCCACCCACCGAAATCCAGGAAGAAATCCAATGACCTGATGGCTGACTTTGCAATAGCAATGGGTTTGAAGGATGTGGGTCGCGCAATTCACCCGACTGAACAACTATTCACATATTTCTCTAGTGTCCACTGCAGTTTGTCACGTATTGACTACTTACTCACATATCTGCCCTACATAGGTAATTTTGCCCAGTATAAAGTTCTACCCAGGGGCATCTCAGACCATTCCCCGGTCTGGATGGAATATATGCACTGGGAACGACAACCGCGCTCCACCATTGTCCTCAATCCGTGGCTCCTACATGTACCGGACATCAGAGAGGCACTCCGCACGCACAGAGAATTATTTTACCGAAAATGTGGGCTCTGTCGACTCCGCTCAAACAATCTGGGATACTTACAAAGTGGTTCTGAAGGGGCAAGCACTGTCATTAAAGACGGGTTATATTTCCAAGAAGTGCGAGCTCCTGGCCCGGGTTGAGTCGGAGCTCCTCGAACTGGAGCGGGAGCATGCGCGGGATCCCTCACCGGATGCCGCTCATAGACTCCTGCTGAAGCAAGATGAATACAGGATAAAAACCAGGGAACAAGTGGCAGACAAATACGGTGCCCTCCAATGTCGCCTCTATGAGCTCGGGGATAGAGCCGGCAAGACATTGGCGTGGCTGGAAAGACGTGAGCAGGGGAGTAAATGGGTACATAAACTGACGACACCGAGGGGGGAGGTAGTGACTTATCCACAGGACATAGCGGGAAAGTTCGCTGACTATTTTGAGACGGTGTACTCCCCCTCTAGAGGCTACACGGCAGATGATTCCCATCAAGCCCTCCTTGATAGCCAGGTGCCGAGCCTCTCGGATGTGGAAAGGGAGACCCTGGAGGCCGACCTTTCAAATGACGAAATTAGCAGGGCTTTGGGGCAGATTAAGTCCGGAAAGGCGATGGGGCCTAACGGCATTCCGACAGAGTTTTTGAAAGCCACGGCTTCCCGGACGGTGCCACACTTGAGAGCCATGAATGAAGAAAGTCTAGAAAGGGGTGGGTTACCAGTAGATCAGCGGCTAGGCCACCATTGTGGTTATTCATAAACAGGGTAAGCCAGCAGATGACTGTGGCTCATATAGGCCAATATCGCTGATTAATGTAGAGACAAAGGTGTTGGCTAAAGTCCTGGCGAACAGACTGGCGACAGTTATTACACCTCTGGTTCACCCAGACCAATCTGGCTTTATGCCAGGTAGAAATACGGCACTTAATATACAGCGTCTCCATAACGTGATGACGCGTAGGAGCTATATTGAAGAAGATGCGGCGGTGCTGTCCCATGACGTCTCTATGGCATTTGACTCTATTGAGTGGCCATATTTGTTCGAGGTCCTGAGAAGGGTGGGACTGGGCCCTAACTTCATAGCCTGGGTAAGACTCCTGTATACCGGGGTGTTCGGACAGGTGAGGGTGAATGGTTTTACATCTAGGACGTTTGAGTTACGGAGAGGTACTAGACTGGGGTGTCCACTCTCCCCGCTGTTGTTCTCCGTCATGCTGGAGCCCCTCGCAGACTGGGTTCGTAGAGACGTGACGATGCATGGAATGCATTGGACAGATGAAGTGGAAGATAGAATATCCCTCTATGCGGACGATATACTCCTATACCTAGCGTCCCCGTACAAATCGATCAGAGTAGTGCTAGACATATTTACGAACTTTGGTAAATACTCGGGATATGCGATCAATTGGCGCAAGCCTGTCTTGTTTATGTTGAGAGGTGTAGTTCCCCGCCTTTAGGTAGACTGTGCTATAGCAATAGAGGGGTTTCGCTATTTGGGGATATTTGTCACTTCAGCTCCGGCATGTTTTCACAGCTCCAATCTGGCACCCCCCTGGCTCAGCTACGAGTAGACGTAAAGCACTGGAGGTCTCTGCCTCTAACATTGGTGGGGAGGGCGGCACTCTTTAAGATGCTTGCCCTTCCTCGTTTTCTCTACATATTACAAAATTGCCCTCACAAGGTCCCAGACTCCTATTTTAAAGCAGTTGAAGGGGAGATTCGCACGCTGTTGTGGGATGGACGGTGCCCCAGAATCGTTTTGCGGAAATTGACAAAGGGTTGGTACTTCGGGGGCATTGCACTCCCTGACTTACAACGGTACTACTGGGCGGCGCAGTTAGTGACAGTCAATCACTGGATTTATCGCCCCCCAGATGATCCAGCATATGCACTTGATCGATGCCAGACAGACCGCTTGGGGTATTTGGGGGCCCTATATGCAACTAATGGGAAAAACAGGAGGAAGTTCTTCGGCACTACCCAGCACACACTGCAAATTTGGCATCTGGTTACCTCCCGGTTGGGGTGGAGGGGTGTCCTCTCGCAAGCTACACCATTGTGGGTTACTCGGAAGCTGGGCATGCTGTGCTATCAGCCCGGGTTTGATAAATGGGACCTCATTGGGATATCGACGGTGAGGGACCTGGTTAAGAAAAGGGCAATATTTACCTTTGATGAGCTCCAGAATCATATCATCTGGCACAAGGTGAACTATATAGATATCTACAGATCAGACATGCGATCCAGACAGTGTTTCCATCTCTCAAAGATATACCGGAATCGTCACCACTGGAAGATCGACTGCTAGACTGGCCCCTCAGTTCGAAGGCAATATCTCTAACTTACAAGAAGTTGAGTAATAATCTACCGGACTCCTTTACAAAGCTCAGGGAGAGGTGGCAAGACAACATAGATCCCTTAGATGATGCGGACTGGCAGGCGGCACTTATGTCCCCCAGCGAAGCGGCTATCACACAAAGATTTAAGCTGATCCAGCTTAGGATACTCCACTGATCATACATTACAGGGAAAGTTTTGGAGCTAGACCTGACGATTGTTGAATTAAAGGGTGTGGTGGGCAGGCCACATTTTATCACACCTTATGGACCTCTCCTCAGATACGTACCCGTTGGGAGGGGGTCTCGGATCACATGCACAAAGCTTTGGGGAAGGCCATAGAATTAACACCACAATTGGGACTGTTGAACATATGGGAGGAGACGGATCTCACGGAGGCTGAACAGCAGTTTACCATACTGGGCTTTACGCTGGTTAAACGAGAACTGGCTAGAGGGTGGGGGGATGCGGGACCACCTCTGGTCACTACATGGACCAAAGAAATGGACAGATGCATGTTGGCAGAAACTGAGGTGTTCAAGGCTCGGGGATGTCCCAAGAAATGGGAAAGGAAGTGGGCTCTTTGGAATAAGCATCGGGGGGGTTTATGGGTGTCGTCTGTGGTTGAAATGGACATGCATAGACTGGCAGGTACTGTAGGACATGTTTAATATGCATAAGGGTACCAATGTCCATGCGATTATTATTTCGAGATTCTTGAACTTGTCGCCAAATCATTATATGTATGGCTAAGACTGAAACCAATAAACAAAGTTTAAAAAATAAAAAAATAAAAGCATACCAGACACACACAGACATCAGTGACAGAATAGCAACCCGCACAACACCATACCACCATACAGCACAGCACAAAGACAACAGCACACCCAGGAAGTGAAGCAATAACACAAACAACACACATACATCTAACACAACACCCAATAGATGCACAAGTCTGGGACACAAAGGTGGAAACAACTTGACCACAGGACCGGGCAGCACACACAGGTTAACTGCATAGCAGCAACCATGACTGACAAACAGCACCAGAACATCACACATGACCCATTGGGGGAATGCACTGAGTGACACATTGACCCTGGACAAAGAACTGCACTACACAGCACGGTGGCACAAATGAAGTCATGGGGAGGCACACACACATACAAACCAAGGGGACAGCTCACACCAAAGTGAAGTGTACTGCATGTAGGGGACATGGCAGGAGTGTACCATACACAAAGATAGGGAGTGCAGACCCACAATGGGTAGGCAGCTGAAGCACAGATAGGAGATTGCATGACAACATACACAACATGACACACTGGCGGCAAGAAGGCACCATGGGACACCAAGGCATGAGAAAACACAACCACAATGGCAGTGTGGAGCAGCAGGTCTGCACAGACCCCACAAACAGCCACCAGACACAGGGATGTGCAACAAAACACAACACTGAATTGCCAGTAACACCCTCTGCATACTCACAAGTGACAAAAACAACAAGTAGGAGTCAGACAGAACTGCAAGGACACACCAACACACTGCACAGTGCACAACATACAACTCACACATGGGCATACAACCACATCCACAGGGATGAACAATCAAAACAACAGGCACACAACTCCTGGGTGACACGTGTGTAGTTGAAATTGCAGAGGCATGCACACATCAACACTCCCCACAAACTCACCCCCTTCACACTGCACAATACCTGTCCATCCAAGAGCACACATGGAAAGTAAGCCATGGGACTAGGATGACTGGCCATCGCAAGATGACCACACACATACACCACTGGACACACATATAGGAAGAACACACACATGATGATCCTGGACAGCCTGCCTGAAATACTGTGTGCAGAAACCCACCCTGTGCTGGCAGTTCCCCCAACCTGACATGTGTACAATAGAGCCAACATGAACTAATCAAGTAAATGACTACTGCTAAACATTCAAAATTGACACCATTGCCACCACAAGTATCTGGGCCAAGAAGAACTGAAGCAAGTGAGCCCAAACATTGACCATGTTGAAGTGCCACACAGACCATGTGGCACAGTAAAGCATTTACACACAGCAAACAAACTTTATTCTGTAAGGACACTGACAAAATAGACAACTGGAGCAACTGTTTTTATTCACAAATTGCACAGATAGGCACCATGAGAAGAGAAGAGTAAGGCGCAAAATGCAGAGCATGTCCATGAGAAGCTGCAAAGGCAAGGGCAAAACAGCAGTGAACAACAAGGCCAGTGGCCAGGGCAGAGTGCAGAGCATGTCCATGAGAAGCTGCACAGGCAAGGGTAAAACAGCAGTGAACAACAAGGCCAGTGGCCAGGGCAGAGTGCAGAGCATGTCCATGAGAAGCTGCACAGGCAAGGGTAAAACAGCAGTGAACAACAAGGCCAGTGGGCAGGGCAGAGTGCAGAGCATGTCCATGAGAAGCTGCACAGGCAAGGGCAAAACAGCAGTGAACAACAAGGCCAGTGGCCAGGGCAGGGTGCAGAGTATGTCCATGAGAAGCTGCATAGGCAAGGGCAAAACAGCAGTGAACAACAAGGCCAGTGGCCAGGGCAGAGTATGTCCATGAGAAGCTGCACAGGCAAGGGAAAAACAGCTGTGAACAACAAGGCCAGTGGCCAGGGCAGGGTGCAGAGTATGTCCATGAGAAGCTGCACAGGCAAGGGTCCAACACAGCAGTGAACAACAAGGCCAGTGGCCAGGGCAGATTACAGAGTATGTCCATGAGAAGCTGCACAGGGAATGTCTGCGACTGTACCTTTCCATGGCCAGCAACACAGTCAGGGGGCAACAATGTGCAGTACAGGCCCTCCTGTGTGAAACACAGGTGTGTGAGGGTGACTACCACTCAGACTTGGCTGTCAGGCAGACTGGGAGCTGGCTGTGCCTCGGGGCACTTAAAGGGGGAGAGAGCGGAACAGCTGAGGTAGAGCGATCAGTGTCTTGGCAGGCTGGAGGGCTGCTTGGACCAGGTGGTGTAGTGGCACGTGGAAGTGGAGTCATGCAGACAGGAGTCACGGTGTGGCTGGGAGATTGTGGAGGGGTGCCCTTCCACTTCTTGGGAATCCTAAATGGCTTGACTGACAGTGGATCAATGGGAAGTGGTGTGGGCACAACAGGCACACTCACCACCAAAGCTGCATCAGGTGCAGATGCTGGCACCCCCTCTGGTGATTTGCTGGACCCAGCGGAACGCTTTGCCTTGCTTCGCCTCTGCCCCCCCTTCCCCTGTTTACTAGGTGTCACCCCGACAGTCCCCTCCGGCCCCTGCTTCACTGGGCTTGGAATGGGAGGTTGTTGGTGATACTGACTTTGAGCCCTTCGCAGGTGTACCCTTGGCATGCACCACCTCCTTGGTGGGCACAGAAACTGTACGATTATCTTTGCGCGATGCCTTGGGGCAGGAGAGTCCATGGATGGGGATGCCACTGAGGCATCTGTGCCTGAGGTCTGCTGCTTTGCTATATGTCCCCTGGTGTCGCCTGACGGGCTTTTCTGCCTGCGCTCTGGGGTGCCTTTGGTCGTCTGTGGGGATGGTGTCTGCGCACGGGACCGATTGGGTTGTTGCTGCTGTGTGCTCCGTCTGCTGTATCGTGACTTTGATGCATGTGGACCGTGGTCACTATCGTCAGACGTGGCCACTGCCTGGGTGGTGGACAAAGGGACTGGAGCTGGACTGTGAGAATGTGCCTGTTGCTGGGCAGACGTCACTGTTGATGGCAAAGCCTGGACTGTCAGGTGCAGTCCACCCACGTCGGAATGTATGCCCTTCATGAAGGCAACCACCTGAGCCAATTTCTTGTCGTGGTCAATGAAGGCATTTAGGAGAGCTGTCTGGCCTACACACAGCTGGCGCAGAACATCCACAGACTCAGTACTGATGGCAGCAGGGGGGACAGGGGCAGCAGTGCCAGAGGTGAAGGACACTCTTACCCTCTTACTGCGGCAGACACAGGCAGCACCAGAGGAAGTGGCTGGGAGGGTGGGCAATGGCCGCTGTGTGGTGGAAGTCAATGCAGAGTCCCCCTTCACTGTGCCCTCCAACATGGATGCATCCCCACTGGCATCAGATGATGTGGTGTTTGCGTCTCAGGCTGGGACTCCTCCAGCAGACTCCTGTCCCCCTCTGATGCGCTGGTGACATCTGTGTCACTGGGCTCCTGGGCAGCTGTGGTGCTAGTTTCACCCCCACTGGCGTCCGTCTCCTGTCCCTCCATAACCACAGGTGATGCTGCATGGGAGAGAGAGATGTAGGGTCAGGTCAGTGACAAAAACAGAACAAACATATGCAAGCAATGCATGACAAAAGTTGAGCAAATCTACATGTTGCACACCACCCTGTGCAATCACATCGTGCCAACTCACTACATAGACTCAAGCAGTGCATGGAAACTGGAAACTCAGGCATGAGTGAGCCATGTGATGACCACACAGCACAACACCCTGCTTGTGGCTCTGTTCAAACAGACACACAACTAGTTCTGAGCACACGTAGGGACATGATGGGGGCACACAACGTGTTGCCAATGACAGAACTGGATGTAACAGGAGGGGACAAAACAGACCCAGACTAAAACATGACAGTCCACAATGGACATTAGCCCATGCCACCCACAATGTCGTACCTTGGGGACAATAGAATGCTGCACATTGCTGTAAGATATATAGCCCTCCCCAATATGGGTGCATGCAATGGACGCATTGTCAGATTGGGCACCCTGCCGTTCCCTCCCATGGGATTCCCAAGACTACACCAATGCAGAAGAAACATGAAGCGGTACAAAAGGGGGTGGCGATGGACAGAGCATCAGAACCAATCAAACACTCACACCCAGTCAACAGATCTAGGTTTGATCCATCACCGTTCTTTAGCCCACTCTGCCACCCCAGTTCTGACATGGCCATATGCAAATCAGTCTGACCCTGTGCCTCATGGGAACAGTCCAGCCCGAACTGCCAAGCCATGCCTTCCCTGGACCGGAAACAAGCTTCCTAGGACCGGTTTCTGGCATTTCAGCTGTCTTCAGCTAGGCTTGCTTGAATCCGGTGGCAAAGTGAGCAAGGGGCTCACGTCTGAGCATACCCTGCCAACTTATGGCGAACAAAGCGGTACAAAAGGGGGTTGCTCACTTTGCCACTGGATTCAAGCAAGCCTGGCTGAAGACGGCTGAAATGCCAGAAACCGGTCCCAGGAAGCTTGTTTCCGGTCCAAGGAAGGCATGGCTTGGCAGTTCGGGCTGGACTGTTCCCATGAGGCACAGGGTCAGACTGATTTGCATATGGCCATGTCTGAACTGGGGTGGCAGAGTGGGCTAAAGAACGGTGATGGATCAAACCCAGATCTGTTGACTGGGTGTGAGTGTTTGATTGGTTCTGATGCTCCGTCCAGCACCACCCCCTTTTGTACCGCTTTGTTCGCCATAAGTTGGCAGGGTATGCTCAGACCTGAGTCCCTTGCTCACTTTGCCACTGGATTCAAGCAAGCCTGGCTGAAGACGGCTGAAATGCCAGAAACCGGTCCCAGGAAGCTTGTTTCCGGTCCAGGGAAGGCATGGCTTGGCAGTTCGGGCTGGACTGTTCCCATGAGGCACAGGGTCAGACTGATTTGCATATGGCCATGTCTGAACTGGGGTGGCAGAGTGGGCTAAAGAACGGTGATGGATCAAACCCAGATCTGTTGACTGGGTGTGAGTGTTTGATTGGTTCTGATGTTCCGTCCATCACCACCCCCTTTTGTACCGCAAGAAACATGAAGAGCACAACTCAGAATGTAATGTGAAGGCACAGTTTCCAAATCAACTTTGTAGGTACAGGTAGGGCAAATGCATGCCACAGGCGCCCAGGCCAGCAGCCACTTACATGCCACAACATCACACTACCAACATCACAGAGGCCAGCGCTGGAACAGGCTCTGTACACATGCAGCCACTCCCAACCAAAGTCAGACTCCCCAAATTCTCACCCCTGGCTTGCTGCTGATGCTCCTTCAAACGTGCATCCAGCTCAGGCTAAGATGCACCCCATTAGTGGTGTCATGCTGCACTGTGCCGGACGCCCAGTGCGAGGAAGCAGCCCCAGGGTCATCTCCGCCACATACTTTGCCAGCCAGCTGATGTCATCCCATCTCTTGTGGCAGTGGGTACGCCGTCGGTTTGAGACCCCCAGGGCTCGCACCTTCGCTGCAATGGCCCTCCACATGGCCTTACGCTGGTGTACCTTGAGCTGCAGGCATGGAAGACAAGAGGGAGAAATGATCAGGTATACAGTGCTGTGTAAGGACATCTATCAGTATAGCAGCAAGATACAAACAAATCACATATCCAACGATAGATTAATCAGAGACTATAGTACAGCCCACATGTGACCCCTGCATGGGAACAACTGATGTTAAAGCATGCAGGTGTGAGGGGAACACAGTCCCTGCACATCTTACACACATGCAGGATGCCAGCACTGAAACCTGCCTGCCCACATCTCCAGTCAATTGTTGGGTTGAGCAACACATACATCACATATCAACCTGTGTTGGGGGGTGAGCCACTGTGTCCCAAGATTGCACAGCCCTCAATGTCACTGCCCTGTGAATAGATAACTGTGTCATGGATGTCACATTGAGGGACATGATCTCACAAATACAAAATGCCCTTCACAAGGGCGGTTGTGTGCAATCTACAGTGCTGAGATGGGCCACAGCTGGAGTGCAATGTTAAAAGACTGATGTCATACTCTGTAAGTGAAGTGATGTGTCCTTGACTTTGTAGACGGGGACTGAGCAGGCCAGCTGGGCTCACACTGAGATGGACTACAGGGGCACACACAGCCATCCAGCCAAACAATCACTGTCCTGACTACAGCATGAACAACCTTCTGTGTCACTGTATGGCTGACAACACAACACAGGTCACTCATACTTACATGTGCAGGGAGGGAAAGCTGTGGCATTGGGTACACACACCCTCCCACTGGAGACAGCATGTCAGGCAGTGCATTACACTACCCCACACTCCCAGGCACATACTGCATCAGTCCACTACATGTGTGGCCCCCCTGCCCTACCACAACACTGTTTAAGACTCACCAGAACATTTGGGGCACCATATAGCCTTGGCTACTGTGTGAGCACCTCGTCCACCAGGACCTCCAGCTCCTCGCTCATGAAGGGACTGGCACGGGTCTTCTCTGTCCTTGCCATCACTGTGGACGTGAGACAACAGCAGGGGATTTTGGTGGCGAGGGTCCCCAGGCAGCAGTCCCTGGAGGCAGCAGCAGGTGAGGTGTGTCAGGCAGCAGTCCCTGGAGGCAGCAGCAGGTGAGGGGTGTCAGGCAGCAGTCCCTGGAGGCAGCAGCAGGTGAGAGGTGTCAGGCAGCAGTCCCTGGAGGCAGCAGCAGATGAGGGGTCTAAGGCAGCAGTCTCTGGAGGCAGCAGCAGGTGATGGGTCTCAGGCAGCAGGCTCTGTGAGCAGTGACAATGTGAGGCTCATTCCCACATATATAACCCTTGTGGTCGTTGCAAAGGTGCAAAGCTGCAGCAATTGGTGGTCCATGTCTGCCTCTTTCAAATGCATCCTTTGACCGCCTCTGCGGTGGCGGAGCACGCCTACCACGATCTTCAAAATTGCATCATGCCACCGCTATCGAGCTTCCCATTGGCTCTAGGGTGAGCTCCATGGCGGTGTAACACCGCTGGGGCCCGGGGTGCGCTACCGCGATGGTGCATCTTTCAAATGCATCCAATGACCGCCTCCGCGGTGGAAGAGCACGCCTACCGCAATCTTCAAAATTGCATCATGCTACTGCTATCGAGCTTCCCATTGGCTCTAGGGCGAGCTCCATGGCGGTGTAACACCGCTGGGGTCTGGGGTGCGCTACCGTGATTTTAGCGGCGGAGCATGCCAACCACCATTTCCACATGTCTCCATGCCTATGAGTACTGCACTGGTGTGAATGGGGGTGCTGGTGACACACCGCCGGTGCCAGGCGGTAGCTACCGCGATATGGGTGCCATGCATTGACACGCGGCACCGCCATTCTGGCGACGGAGCATGCCCACCGCCATTTCGACATGTCTCCATGCCCATGAGTACTGCACTGGTGTGAATGGGGGTGCTGGTGACACACCGCCGGTGCCAGGCGGTAGCTACTGCGATATGGGTGCCATGCAATGGCGATGTCTATCTGTCACACATCAACAGTGCATAGTGCCAACATGTTCAATGGCACATCATTGTCCACACGATGCCAATGTTCAATTTACTCCACTGATGGCTACATATGCCATGTTTGTGTGTGTGTAACGTACATTTGTCTGCACCCACTCACATGTCACTTGAGGATTTGATGTTAGTGTAGGAAGGACAGTGTAGTCCTGGACAGTACAATGTGTACACATGTCAATGTGTTGAGGTCCAGTGACAATCACAGCAGTGCTCGTTTCGATGAATGTTGATCTAATTAGCATTGCCTCTCATGTCTGCTTATGAACACATTCATCATTCCAGCGCCGACTGTGGTCATTGTGTGGTGGATGTGTGCCAGGTTGTAATGACGCATCAAGGTGTGACTGGTACAGCAGCTAGGTAGGAGACAGTGGTTTTGATTAGTTACACATATGCTGGATGCTAGACTCCCAGGCGGGCACATGTCTACTGTGGCCATATTCCTATGTGCATTCACATAGCCAAAGGTGGTGTTTGAGGTAGGTATCTTGTGTAAGTTGACACGTGTGCCCTTTGTGTAGCTGAAGGTGTCCCTCCATGTAAGCTGGTCTGTTAGTCACTCTAGATGTCAGTCATTGTTGTTGTGGTGTCATCCTGAACGTAATATGCTGTGCACATCTCTTGGTGTATTGTATTGACATGTGTCCACTATCAACTTCAAACCTATCCGGACTGCTGTTGTTGGAAGAGGGGAGGAGCTACGAGTTATGAGCGACGAGGAAAGTTTTTGCTGAGCTGGTCGCTGTGGGAATGCTGTGAAGATCCCAGACGCCAGAAAAGGGAAAAAAAAGCGAGCCGACCTGAGCCCAGCCTACCCGAGCCCGAGTTCAATTGGGTACGGGAAAGGGACTCACTCAGGGCTCGGGTTCTCTTGGCACCAGCACCGGCACATCTCATCTCATTTGCGGCAGCAGCGCTGTTACCCCTCCCGCCAAACTTCCGCAGCGGCGCAGCGGCAGCTTGCCCTGTAATTTACCTCGACTCCACTGCTGTCCAAGGATTTTGACCTCTCGGCTTTCCTTCTGGCTTTCCTCGTCTGCCACTCGTTTGCGCTGTGAGGAAGTTGCGAGGAAGCAGGTGGAATAGGCAAAGGGGCAGCGGAGGTGGAAGCGGAGGTAAGAAGAAAGGGGGAGCTTGTCCTCTGCCTTTTGCCTTTTGTTTTTTGTTTTTTGTTTTTTGCACGTTATACTGAAAGGAGATTGAGAATCAGGCTGCTGAAAGGAGATCTTGTGGAGATGAGGCCTGGGCTTGAGCTTAGGCTACTGCAGTACTGAATTCGGGCTCCATTTTTAGCTCTTGATCTCGCAAATAAATCGCAGGCAAACCATTAAGGCACAACCATCAAGGCGAGTTGCGTGCGGCAAAGGAGAAAAGAAGAAAAACTAGAGCACAATCAATTGGAGGGCACCATGAGGTCAGGTTGTGTTCGGGATAGTGTAATACTCAAAAAAGAGTCAAAAAAACAAAAGCGTAAAACATGATGTTGGAAGAAGAAAGAACTGTACCACCATCAGAAATAGAGCTAGCAATCAGGAATAATTGCTCTCTAATAGAGACATCAGTAGCTGGAAATGCCTCTGGACAACTACAAAATTTGGAGACAAGAAAAAAACCCAATAAAAAAGCCTTTTTCTTATCAACCTAAAATCTTTACAAAATGTTCTTTCTTAAAAAACGTAGGGGACACTCTATTTTGTCAAATGTTACAGGCCTTCAATCACCTCTTCAGCCCCTACAATTAAGTCAATCAACATCAGTTACTGAAGACCTGAAATCAACTTATGAAAGGAAAAGTCCTGAAACAAAAAGAAGTGTAAACACAACAACTACCAGCCCCTTACAAATAACATCAACACCTCAAAAGGGTAATTTACGGATAAGCTGCGTAACAACAGGAAGAAAATTAACTAGAAACACATAGCAAGTCCAAGCTCAAGTACATAGACAAGAGGAGATAATTGAGATAATTAAGATGACCAATGATGATCAAGATAAAAATTACGATATATCAGCAACTGGCCTCAATCCAAATGGCGATAGGAGATCCGCAAACAGCGAAAACAAACTTGATGACTATGACACAATTAACAATTTTACAATTAATAACGAACTAAACCAACTAAGCCAATTAAGCCAAACAAGTCCTGAGGAAAAACCATTGCTCAAGGGAACTGACTGCAGTCAAACAAAGAAGGATGAGGCGCAGGATGTCATGGTTCTAAAAGTGCTACGACCTATCTTTCCCACAAATAAAGTCCTATCAAATCACCAACCGGAGCCATGCAGAGGAGGGGGGGAATTAAGGAGCCTACCACAATAAAAAACGCCGTTAATGACACAGATGTCAAAGAGATCTCTTCATATCTAGGAACAGAAGACTGGAATGACTTAATGGCAGTTTATAGCCCAGATACAAACAGGAATGGGCCGAACACGGTAAACACAGGCAATATAATCGATTTACCACACGAGCTATCGGACAGAGAGGAAAGGAAAAAGGAAAGGTAAAAGGAAGATCAAAAGGATATGGTAGCTTCAGCTTGCGCAGATGACTCATCAAAAATTCCGGTCAGGGAACGGCGCGGGCTAGCTTGCTAAATACAATACAACTTCTTGTAGAAGCACTCCACTACCAGTCAGATAAGATGGAAGCCCAGCTGACTCTTTTAGACACTTTGGCTGTTTTTGTGGTTCCTATCTACGGGAAATTGGGAGCATTAACTACACTGCTACAAAATAAACAGGACCAAACCCACAACAGAGTCACGGGATGTGGATGCGGCCCTGTTATTGACAAACTGGCCACACTACCATCAATGCTGTCTGACCTATGTACACAATTAAAAAAGCCCTTGCAAAGAAAGGACAGTTATTCGTGCATCAGACAAATGGACGTGGAAGCAGATAAGCACTCCCTTGAAACTTGCATCTCAGTCCCGATCGACAAAATAAAATGTACAGGATCAACAACGACCGGGATAAATGGGCTTTGGGGGGAGACGGACATTTTGATTTATAAAAAAACAAATAAAGAAGTAAAAGCCACGGCAGCAACAACAGATCAATGACCTGCAGTTCAAATGGAAGACAAGGTCGAGAAGCAATCCAACTCAAAACAAAGGAGGGCAAAGAAACGCAAAGGTAGAAATCAAAAATCAAACGTGGCTCAAGAAGGTTTCAGGCGTCTCTGTGGGTCAACATCTCAATTTGACGAATATGAACCCAATCCTCTGGAAAAGATCAATAAAAAGGAGGAAGCAGAGACCGACAAAGGAACCAATAAAACCGTAACATTAAATGCTTCACAATCTAGAGAATTTAGCAGATCGCCATTGACATCGGCGAACGGCAGCAAAACTACGGAGCAAGGGCAGAACCAGATAGTAAAGCAGAACATCACTGATCCATCGATCAGGGCTACTGAAACGACTTCCATCAAAGCATATGGTACAAAGAATATGATAAAAAACGTACAGATAATACAGCAGGCGATACAGAATGGGGAACTTAAAGAAATACACGAAAATGGATTGGTCCCTATCAGACAAATACCACAATCCACTGACACAAGATCAACTAATAGAAATGATACTAAAGAATATACAAGGGAAGAAGGAATTGGAAATGGGAACTTAAAATCAACCACTGGAGAGGAAATTCTCCACCATGGAGGGTGAAAAGCTGCCTCACCCCTATCAGAGCAAGCACTAGTGAGAATACCGCAAGGACATGAACTTGCACAAGGACACAATAACGATTGCAAAAACAAAACTAGTTGCATGAATACAATAAAAGATGCTTCAAATATTGTTTGGTTTACTCCGGACTACATCTCAAAGGGTAAGCACGATATACTGAATAGAGGAAACATCTTACGGCTGCTAGCTCATATTCCATCTTTATCAGGTGTTACAACTCAGGATCTGGATTCCATTCAATTTCGATCAGAAGCCGGAATGAAGGCTGAAAAAACAATAACAACATGGACAACATCTTTAGTTGCACAAAAAATTCTGGCGGAAACCATGATCTTTAAAGATTGGAGAATAACAACGACCCCATACATAAAGCCAAAATATCCTGACCTATTAATTCCTGTGGTAGGAGAGGGAGAACAGCATTCCTCTAATAGGAAGGGACTAACAGTACTTAGAGGTGCCAAAGGGATGGAAGGAGCAAGAAGCGCGGAAGATCTTAGGGCTAGTGGTTGTACCTCTGCCGGCACATCACAAAGCTACTCCGATTTAAGATGGATCTCAAGAACAATAACTCATCATTTAAACTGACAAATGGAAAACCAAACGGAAAGAAAAAGGCAAAACCAACTAAAAATATGCTTGTGGAACATTAACGGTCTTGCCCCTAAAATGACCGATCTGGAATTCGTTAGTTATTTACAATCCTTTGATATTAAATCCCTGCAAGAAACATGGCAATTAGAACCTCCACATTTGCATGGATTTCTTCGCTTCTTCACAAGCGCGGTGAAAACAGCAAAATTTGGTCACCTACAAGTGGGGTCTAGCAATTTATGTCTCGGCTGTAAGTGGCTATGATATCAAGGACCTAGGTTTTTCTACTTCAGATCTAAAAATAATAAATTTGTCTTCCTCCACCCAAAGTAAGAAAGTCCTTGATCTTACATTGATCAACGCTTATATTCATCCAAAAAGGAAAAGAAAGGTCACAAAAGATCTATATAAATGCCTAGACGAAATCATAACTGATACTTTAATAACAGATGTTATGATCACCGGGGATTTTATTCTCAACTTGATGGGAATTTCAACGAGCGACGAGAATCGCAATCAAAATATAGCCTGGAACATTCCACATCAAGAGGCTATACTAACATCTATACAATCGAAGCTTGGAGAGGAGGTCTTAGAGAATCTTGAGCGCTATAACCTCAGAGCATTGAACGGGAGATTTAGCGGAGATACTCCACCAGCATGCACATTTCACTCTACAAGAGTAAGCAAAATACTGGATTATACTTTTATGCCACTATCCCTATTCCGCCATATTGTCTCATTTAAAATAGGGGAGAATGCTGATAGCGATCACTGTCCTCAGGAAATTATACTTAATATCACGAAACCAAAACTTGAACAATCGCGGGTACCGAATGAGCTAAACTACACCATCAATTATAAAAGGATTAAGTACTCGGCAGTCACGGATGGAGACATAGAAGTTATGGCAAATCAACATTTCGAGGGGAGAATTGGAGCAAGCGAGGTTGAGAAATGGGAGAGTTTCACAACCACTTTGGCAGGTTATACTACAATCGTGAAAATCCAACATACAAAGAAGGCTAGCATATCGCTCCCTCTCACAAAAGACCATAGAATAAAAATAAAAGGTATAAAAAAAGACATCGCACGAACAATGCGTCAACTTAGATACCTCCCAGGTGACATGGTAAGACATAACCATTTGCAAGAATTAAAAAAATCTCTAAAAAAAACGAAAAGGGAAGCAAATAGAGCAATTGAGGATAACCTGTGGGCAAAATTAAACTCTGATACTAAGCTGAATGACGGGGTAAAATTTTGGAGAACAATTAACTCCTTTATGAATCCTAGGCATGAAGGAGTCTCTTCAAACATTAGCGAACAAACATGGGTAAATTATCTTAAAGGTCACTTTACACAACATGAAATCAACAATTTGACGACAGCTGTGGATGACAACGAACCAATCTCTTTGTGCGATATTTGGTATGATCAGCCAGCGCGAACGACGAGCACATGTGCGACAAAATTCCCAAAATTAATTGAGCGCCAAATTAAAAAAGGGAAGCGGGATGGGGCACCAGGTCCGAATGGTATCCCTCCTATCCTTTACAAATTGAACGAAAAGAAATGGGCTGAAGCCCTTGAGCCACTGTTTCTGGAAATTAAATATTCCAACGTTTTGCCTGTCTCTTGGAAGGGCTCTATCATCTCCCCAATATTTAAGGCAGGGGACAAAACTCTACCAAGCAACTATAGATTGGTTGCCCTCATGGATAATGAAGCAAAATATTTTGCTGGAATCCTCTTGGAGGAATTGCAGGATTGGGCCACAGAACACTCTCTAATTCCTGCTAACCAGACAGGTTTTGCTAAATCTGTTGGGACTTCAACAAACATCTTGGCTATGGGTTTACTAATTGATAAGGCAAAAACAACAAAAATGCCAATTCATTTGTGCTTCATAGACTACAAGGCAGCTTTCGATCATATTAATCGGAACCTTTTATGGGCAAAACCAAAGAGATGGGGGATGTCAAAACCTCTATTAGACTTGCTGATAAACTTACACAGCGATACATGGATACAGGTGAAGCTGGGTGATGGCTCCCATCTGTCAAGTCGCATCCCAACAAACAATGATCTAAAACAAGGATGGGTCTTGGCCCCAACACTCTTCAACTTGTTTTTCGGAGATCTTACCCCGGTGCTCAACAATTGTAATTCTCATGCACCAAAACTAGGAGGCCAAATACTGTCCTTGTTACTATATGCAGACGATTTGGTCTTAATCAGTCACACTAAAATAGGGATGCAAAATCTAATCGATGCAACAAAAAGATACTCTGATGAGAACCAATTGATAATAAATTTGGAAAAGACCAAAACAATGTCAATCAACAAAAAAGAAAGACATCAAACAGTTGGTTCTGGAATGACAGCCGTTTAGAGGACACAAAAATGTATAAGTACCTAGGGGTCATAATTGATAGTAGTGGGCAGTTTATTTTACAAAAAGAAAGCATCAGAGGAAAAGATATTGCTATTGCAGTCTCGTTAAAAAAACTAAATGGAATACTTACCAGCCCATCTCTTCTCCTCTTGGTTCAAGTTATACGTTCCAAACTCTTGCCTACCATTACTTATGGCAGCGAAGTTCAAAGAGGAAGAGATGCAGGAATTCTAGACAAAACTGTGACATCAGTATATAGGATTATCTTCGGCCTACCCAAATATACCTCCCCGGCTCAACTGAGGCTAGAGTTTGGTGGCCAGAAACAGGTGAGACAGGGGGCATACATAACTACGTGGGACAAAATCAGGAAGGCAAAACAAGGGTCCCTCAATAGCCCTCTATGGTCAGAACTACAGCGGAACCCAGCATCGCAAGCTGCCAACTATTTGGCCAAAAGCCTGGTGAATCTAGGCTTAAAGGAGCTGTGGAATACTCCCACCAACCATACTACAGTCAAAAGACTGTTAAAGAAAACAACAAAATACCTTTCATGGATAGAAGACAAGGAGTCAGTTGCCAGGAGGTCACATGGGTGGTTTGTCGAAACTCTTACTCCAATCAAGGCCAACAGAGTTACCTCAATCTGGGTTACTCAAGATTTATAAAACTGAAGTTTTTAAAACTCAGAATGGGCCTGATACCTTGCAGATCTCATTTTCCGCACTGGCAGAGGGACAAAGGGGAATACCTATGTCGTCTGTGTGGCAAGGCAACTGAGGACATGCAACACCTTTTGTGTTCCTGTGACAAATTGTTAGAGGAAAGAAAACGTTTGTTGAAATTTCTGTTTGATCAACAAGGATAAAGCACACGAAGGAATGCCGTGCTTGCCTGCTTCTACCCCGACGATTTGCAGCTAAACTGCAACTTGGTGAAGTTTATGAAGGAGGTGGAGAAAAGGATGACGGAACTTGACTTTTAACTTAGTTTGTAGCTACTTGTTTAGTATGAACTATATCCAACACACTGTTTATTATTATCATAATTAGTACAGTGATGGAAATATGTTACTGAAGTATTTAACTTGGAAGTTTAAAAAAAAAAAAAAGGGGGGGGAATTTTATCATTTTAGATTGACTATCAAGTTTATGATGGAAATTGTATAGTATGTTCATGTCTTCTTTTTTCCCTTTTTAAATGTGGAAAATGCATTGGTTTTTATTAACTTTGCAAATAAAATTTATTACTTACTTATTACTATCAACTTCAATAGGAGGAGGCCAAATTTGATTCGTCACTTGACGGTGCTGGAGGACATGGAGGATGTTGTGATCATACGCAAATGCCACCTGGACAGAGCCGCTCTGAAAACACTTTGTGATCTGTTGAAGCCTCACCTGCAGCCACGCAGGACATATCCAACAGCGTTCACCCCTACTTATAAGGTGATGGCAGCCCTGCATTTATTTGCAACATGATCGCTCCAGGAGACTGTGGCCAGCGCTGGTGGGATGTCACAACTAGGGGTGGGCGGAATTAGCGTAATCGCGTTACGCAAATCTCCGCGAAACGGTAAAAAATCTCCACGAACACGCAGAAATTCCGCGAACACGCGGAATTGCTTGTTCGCGATACTTTTTTCCTGTTCGCGATCTCTGTTTGCGTGCTCTGGGTGAAATATCTCGCGAACACGCATATTGAGAACGCGAACAAGCAAAAAATTTCGCGAAGTCGCGGAAAGCAGATTTTTGGGCAGTTTCTCGTTCTCCGCGGAACGCGAAATTACCCAAATTCCTCAAATTCCGCGAGCGGAACGGAATTTACCGCCCAGGCCTAGTCACAACCGATTTTCAGCATGGTGCTGCGTGATGTACTGTCCACCATGATGCTATACAAGGACAGTTACATCAATTTCCCCAGGGGTGCTGAATTGCCAGCTGTGAAGGGAGACTTCTATCCCATTGGACACATCCCCAATGTTGTTGGGGCCATTGATTGCACCCATGTCGCTCTTCTGCCACCACAGGCAAGTGAGCGCATTTACCGCAGTCGCAAGCATTACTACTCCATCAATGTGCAGGTGGTGTGCCTGGCAGATATGACCATCTCGCAGGTGTGTGACTAATTCCCAGGCTTGGCCCACGACTCCTACATCCTGAGGAACAGCATAGTGCCCCAGCTGATGGCTAATCTTCTTCCAGAGCGTGCATGGATTGTGGGTGAGTATGCCTAGTCGTGAGGCATGCTGTGTGTTTGACCTGCTCCCCTGAGACTCTGAGACATTGCAATGTCTATTTGTGTTTGTCATACCTAGGTGACTCTGCATATCCCAACCGTCCCTGGTTGCTGAGCCCACTGCGGAATCCCAGTTTCCCGGCTAAAGTCTACTACAATGATGCCCATGGGAGGACACGTCGTGTGGTGGAGCGCACTTTTGGCCTGCTCAAGTCACGTTTCCGGTGCCTGGACAAGACCGGAGGTGCACTGGCATACTCGCCCGGGAAGGTGTGTCAGATTGTTGTTGCATGCTGCATGCTCCACAACCTAGCCATTTGCAGGGAGATTCCCCTGTTCCTGGATGATGGTGAGGACCCAAGGCCTCAGCCTGCAAACCAAGCCGTGTCCAGTGATGAGGACAGTGGAGAGGAGAAAGGTGTTGAACTGCGTGAACAGCTCATCACCCACTACTTCACTTGACTGTGGGTGGCAATATGCAATATACCCATTGTCTGATGAGATTGCTGTTGTCGTGAAGGGGCATGTGAGAATTGTAGAATCAGCCAGTTGTAGACTCAGTGGTGGTTTGAAATGTTTCTAGGACATGTCATTTGTCATTTGGGAACATCAACGGGATGTGTATGTTGACACTTGGGGGTCATTGTGACATGTGTATGTTGGGTTATCCTAGTGTTAGGGCTTCTATGATGTCTGTGATGCCACACCCAGACCAGTGAGAGTTGTTGTGTTGTGTTTCCCTAGGTGCCTTCGGCATCATCTCCTTGCCTACATACAGCCCATGGTCCTGGTACATTGTGATCATGTTGACGACTGTACACCCTGCAATAAAGACGGAGCAGACACAACAACATGTGTGTGAGGATATTTTATTTACTATGGTGAGATGCAAGGGGATGTACATTTCCATTGGGGGAGTGAGTTGACAGTCATGGTAGATGAGATGGTCGAGTAGTCACCACATTGCTGTGGAGACCCAGTCAACAGGCAGATGCCATTCACAAGGTAGTGTGGGGTAGGACAGTCCAAAGAGTCAATGCAGTGGTGGAGAGGGTTGCCATCATGGCTGGCTCTGTGACTTGCGTCTGGCAGGTGCTTTGCCTCCAGATACTCCCAGGGTCTTCTTGGGATGGCCCCTTTGTCGTTTGGCGGGGGGCCCTGCCGCAGGGCCAGTGGGGTCTGAGGACTCACCCCTCTCTGTGGGCGCAGGGGAGGATGGTGAACTGTCAGTGTGCAGCCCATCAGAGGGAGGCGGAGGTGTTGTCTGGGGCGCATGTCTGTCCCTCAGTACCACCACTTGCTGGCCCAAGAGGTCCACGATTTGTCCCATTCGTCTGTTGATGGACCTCATCAGCAGGATGAGCTCATGCAACAGATTGTGCGACCGGCCCGTTCGTCCCTGGGCCTGTTCATATGCGCCCAGGACTCTGGTGATGTGCTCCAGGGAGTGGGTCCCAGCCTCCTGGTGTCCCTGGGTGACCCTGCCCCCCCACCTGCCCTGTTGCCTCACCACTGTGTGCACCCGCATTCTCTCCCTGCCCTCCTCCATGAGTGGTGTGTGCGGGGCATCCTCTGGGACAGGGAGGGTGTTGCCGGCAGCACTGGTGGTGGTTGTGGCTGTGGCTGCACAGGCCGTGACAGCTGGGGTCTGCTGTGGAGTTGTTGTTGCCGCAGATGTGGTGAGGGGGACGCTGGAGTCCTGAGACCTGTTGCTCTCTGGCACACCAGATGGTCCGGCCTCGAGTTCATTGTCCACAGAACCCTGGGAGTCAACATCCGAGAGTCCTTGTACCGGGGGTGGAGACTGGCTCTGCAGGTTGCTGGTGATGTCCTCTGCAGTGAGTTCTTAGTCATCTGTGGGTCAGTTGGGAAATGGTCATTGCAGTGCACCCGGCAAGCTTTGGGTTAGTTGTGTGTCATTCACATTTTGTACACTGCACAATTGACATATCATCACATTGTTGACTTTGTGCAGTACTGTGCTCCCTGACATGATACAGTGGTACAAGCATTACTTGTCCATGGTGCGAGGTGTCAGGGCATACCATGCAAACCATGTCCAATTGAGGTTTACTGGGACTTGTTGCCATCTAGGGCCTGGCACAACATGTGTTTAATTGTGGACTCATGGTTTAGTTGTCTGACCTAGCAGATGTCACATCTGGCCATGGACTGGCCATTGTCATCTCCTGCATCCCTTTGTCCTGTCATGTGCATATCTTGATTTGTGCCACCACACATACTTTCATATTTTGAGAATGGTCCTTGTTGCACTTGCCCCATGGTGATGCACATGTAACTAGTTGCTGTGCATGAATGGTGCCCAGGCTTTCTTCTACTTGTGCATTGGTGTGTCACACTTTGGTAGTTGTGACAGTTTCCTTGGCTTACCTGTGTGCACACTGTGCTTGGCAATGGGGTAGGTATGGCTCTTTGTGCAATGTGAGGGCTGGTGTTGTCATATGCACCATCTAATTTGGGACAAATGTGTGGGTGCACGTACTGGCTACCTACCTGTAAGTTTGTTTGTTGTACTGCAAAGGCTTCCAACTGCTCCTGAGTGGGGTGGGGTAGGGATACATCCTGCTCAGTTGTGGGGCAGGGGGCATGGTGGGAGCAGCAGTGCCAGCCCCCCACCCCCATACAACCTCATTATGAAGATGGCTACCTACCTGTAAGTTTGATGAGGGTTGTGTAATGGCTGACAAATGCTTCTGGGTGGGGTGGGGGAGGGATCAATCTTGCTAGGCTGTGGGACAGGGGGCAGGGTGGGAGTAGTGGTGCAGGCTCCCCACCCCCAGACAACCTCATTATGAAGATGGCTACCTACCTGTAAGTTTGTGTGTTGTACTGCAATGGCTTCCAACTGCTCCTGGGTGGGGTGGGGGAGGGATAAATCCTGCTCAGGTGTGGGACAGGGGGCATGTTGGGAGTAGTAGTGCAGGCCCCCCATCCCCAGACACCCTTATTGTGAAGATGGCTACCTACCTGTAAGTTTGTTTGTTGTACTACAATGGCTTCCAACTGCTCTTGGGTGGGGTGGGGGAGGGATCCATCCTGCTGAGGTGTGGGACACAGGGAATGTTGGGAGTAGTAGTGCAGGCCCCCCACCCCCAGACACCCTCATTGTGAAGATGGCTACCTACCTGTAAGTATGTTTGCTGTACTGCAATGGCTTCCAACTGCTCCTGGGTGGGTGGGGGAGGGGAGGGATCCATCTTGCTAGGCTGTGGGACAGGGGGCATGGTGAGAGTAGTAGTGCAGGCCCCCCACCCCCAGACACCCTCATTGTGAAGATGGCTACCTACCTGTAAGTTTGTTTGTTGTACTGCAATGGCTTCCAACTACTCCTAGGTGGGGTGGGGAGGGATCCATCCTGCTCAGGTGTGGGCCAGGGGGCCTGGTGGTTGTTGTAGTGCTGTCTGCCTGCACACATGCCCCCATGGTTATGTTGTTAGCTATGTTTGTGGTGAATGGGAGTGGGTGAATGTTGGATTTGTGAGCCATGTTTTTGTGAGTGTGGGGTACAGATGGATGGTGTGTGTCCTAGGTGGTGTAGCTTTGTAGTTGTGCAAGGCAGTACATAGCAGAGTGGCGGTAGTCATTTGTTTGTACTTACCAGCCTCCACTCCCCCGGCTACTCCTGTGAGACTCTCTGGATGCAGTATGTCAAGCACCTTCTTCTCCCATTGTGTGAATGTTTTTAGTGGAATGAGAGGGCCACCGCCAGTCCTCTGAGCCAGCTCATGGTTCTTGCTCCTCCTCTCCTTGACCACCCTCTTCAGGTCATGTCACCGCTTCATGATCTCCTTTTTTGATCTTGGGGTGGTCCCTACTGCTTTGACCCTTTGAACTATCCTAGCCCACATGTGTGTCCTTGTGGCTAATGGTGTCTGTTGGACCAGGGTACCAAAAAGCTGTGGTTCCACTCTGACTATCTCATCTACCATGACCTTCAACTCACTCTCAGTGAATTTGGGCATTTTCTGTGTGGCCATGGTGTGTGGTGTGCAAAGTGATTGTGGGTGTAGGGGTGTGAGTGTTGGCTGTGGTTGTACTGTGTATGGTGTGTGTTGTGCAGGGGGTTAGGTGTGCTGGTTTAGAGGTGGTGGTGGTGCTGTGTGTGGTGTGGCTGGTGATGTTGGGTCCTTTGCCTCTCCTGTCAGCTGGGGTATGTGTCCCTTCTCTCCTGGAGTTTTGCAAGGGATTGTGGTCTGTGAAGAGGCTAGTTTTATACACAGCTATGTGGGTGTGTCCAATTGGGGTGTTGCTGACGGGTGTGTTGCCCTGAGATTTGTATTTTTCGTTTTGCCATGTGGTTGTGTCATTGGGGTGTGTTTTGTGTATTTGGGAGGCATGTCTAGTTTTCTGTGTGCACTTTTTGGCCTTCTTGTGGGGTTTTGGCTTCGTCCGCCATATTTTTGACGGTTCGCTCGCTCCGGTGGCTGTGCTTCAGCTCTTCCGCTGGCTCTCCCATTCATCCCATTGTGCGACCGCGGCGGTCGGAGACGGCGGTACATACCGCGGGACCGTCGGGGATATACTAATTTCCTGGGTGGTGTCTCCGCTATACTTGCGGCGGGTTGTTGTTTTTCCGCCGCGATTCCGACCACCGCGCACAGATTTTGGCCATCTACCGGTTTTCCCACGGGGCCGGCGGGCGGTTGTTTTCCGCTTCCATGGCGGTCGGGGTGTTTTTCTGCCCTACATCCTAATGGACCTCTTGGTGTCTGCTGCATCATTATCATTGGATTTGAAGACTTTTGGATTTGAGGTTTGACATGTAAGTTGGTATTGTTGTTTGTTTGATTGGGGCATTGTAGTTGCTGCAACTACAATTTTGGTAATTATCATTATTTTATTTTTTTAATTGTTGTGGGTAGCCAGCAGGCCCAGAGCTGGTCATGGATGGGTGCATGATGAAACAACTGTTCCTTTGACGTGTGTTGACTTTATTTCAAACATCATTTAGGGCACGTATGACATTGGATTGAATTGAAAAATGTGTATTTTGGGGGGTATTTCAGTTTTTGGGTGTCTGTTAAATAAATGCCTTTGTTGTGTGTGGTGTGGGTTGTTGTGTACCTTGCAGACCTTTTTTAGCCCTGCGTTTTTTTGTTTTTGCATTTTATTGCATTTAAAGGCCTTTTGTCAGTACATTGTTTTCTAGGCCTCCTGCTTGTTGCTTGTGATTTGTGTGTGTCCATGTGGCTGGTGGCCATTTCTGGTGGGAGTTATAAGTGTGCTGCTTTTGCCATATAGGCATGCATGCGTTTCCTTTGTGGCTTATGCTTCTTGTTGTTGCGGCCCTGGCCATGAGGCTGGTGGCCATTTTGAAGCCAGGCAGTGTGCATTTTGCAATAGGCCTGCATTGTCTGTCTTCAGTTTCTTGAAGTTGTGTGGGCCTGGCCATGTGGCTGGTGGCCATTTTGAAGCCCAGTAGTGTGCTTTTGCCATAGGCTTGCAAGCTTGTGGCCTAATCTGCCAACAAGCCGTTCATCAAGTAGGCTCAGAGGTAGTCCCGAGTGCATGAAACAACTGTCTCTGTGTTCTGTTCTGTTGAATTTAAACATCATTTAGGGCATGGATGGCATTTGATTGAATTGCAAAATGTGTATTTTTGGGGGTATTTCAGTTTGTGGGTGTGTGTTAAATGAATGCCTTTGATGTGTGTGGTGTGGTTTGTTGTGTACCTTGCAGACTTTGTTTAGCCCTGTTGATTTTCATTTTTGCATTTTGTTGCACACTGGTCTGAAAGCTGCACTCCTGGTTGCTCTAGATATTTTGCGATTTGCACAGCATCTGAACGTTTTTAATTTTTTTTAACTAAGTGCATATTTACTGGCTGATTCCTGCTTACCTGCACATCCTTGCACATAGTCATCCCTACATAACCGGATGCTCCAGACAATGTGCAGCGGACGCGCACAGCGGGCGCGCCGGTGGTGCGCCAAAGGCAAGCCCGTCTGCGCCCGGCCGCGCCTGGACATCACCAGGAGCCACAGACCCCGGTTTACTAATTCCTACACAGGGCCCTACTCCCCACAAGGCCTATTCTAGACAGGAGCTAATGGAGTTAAGGACTGATCCATCCCTCTCCTGCCAGATTGAGGTCTGGCCAGCTCCTGAATGCCCTTTTTCTTGCCGAGTTTGTCGGGTTCAGGGCCATTCTGGGGAGACGATACTGACTCACAAGGTGCGCTATTGTCTTCCCCACAGTGTTGTCTCTCACACCCTTGAACCCATCCCCTTCCCTGACCACACTACAGGCATATCCCCAGATAAGCCTCGGAAAGGATGGAAAAGTCTGCTATGTAACATCTGATCCCTGCCTAAGCATTCCACTGAGGTTTGGGATCTACTGTCTTCAGCACAGCCTGAGCTGGGGTTTCTGACCGAAACCTGGCTTAAGCCCCATTCTGTTCCCTCTATAGTGTTAGGCTTACCTGAATGCTGCAAATGTATTAGATTAAACAGACCATTAAAGATGGGGGTGGAATTGCTATTGTGCACAAAGACAGCATTAAAGTTGCTACGCTGGATCAGCGTTGCAATGCCACTATGGAAGTTCTAGTTTTTAGGCCAGACATCTCCTCCCAAGTTAGCTGGAAGGGGGCCCTAGTCTATCGACCCCCAGGACACTTAGCCGAATTTTCATTACAACTTACCGAGCTATTAGCTCCCCACGTGATTGCATGCAGCAATTTACTACTAGGTGACTTTAACATTAACGGCGAATGCCCCTCCAATGCTGATGCATAGACACTTCTGGGCTTGTCTAAACTTAATGAAGGTCCAACTCATATAGCTGGCCACACACTAGACATAGTCTTCTCCAACTCTCCCAGAATTCAGTGTTAACCCCCCAACAATGAACTTGGTCTTACCATTCGTAAATCAATTTTTTTATCCAGGGCCCAAGGGAGTTGAAGAAATCCTATCCAGTCACATTCCACACCCGTAGGCAGTGGCAAAAAATTACCCCGGAGAGCTTTCAAGCCTCCTTCCCAATGCCTTGGGATATTGCACCTGACAACATAGAGGAAGCCTTGGCCAAATACAATTCCGCTGTTTCTATGGCCATCGACCATCTTGCACCACTAAAATCACTCCCAAATCACTCTAAACGCCCACAGACTGCCTGGTTCTCTCCTCAGCTGCGAGTACAGAAACAACTCTGCAGGAAACTTGAGCGAAGCTGGCGCACCACTCATGATGAGAAGGACAAAGATCAGTTTCTCGCCACCCTGTCCAGCTATCATAAAAACATAAAAATTGTGCGAAAAACCCATATAGTATCACAATTAGCCCAGGCTGGTAACACCCCCAAAACTCTACATCACATTCTCCAGTCCTTTATCAACCCTAAGGCCTGTGAAAACTCTGAGGCACCCACTCAAACATTATGCAACGATATTGTTATACACTTTTCACTAAAAATAGAGCTTATCTATGAAAAAATTGTCTCACCAGGAAACCAGCCTTGGACCCAATGACTTTTGACCAACCAGAACAGGCAACCCCTCAGTTGCTAGACTGCTTACCCACACTGACATCGGCAGAGGTGGAGTCACTGATTCATAAGATAACATCAGGGTCCCCTTTGGACCCTATTCCGGCCAAAGTGGTCACTTCCCTGGCTTATCAATTGTCCCCTTCGATTGAATCTCTCCTTAATCTCTCTCTGAGAGAAGGCCATGTACCATCAGAATGGAAAGCAGCACAGGTTAGGCCTATCCGTAAGGACCCTAAAGTCCCTTTGACGGATCTTACCAATCTCCACCTCATCTTGCTTCTTCCCTTTCTGAGCAAACTATTGGAGAAACACATTAACAATCATCTCTCCAACCATGTCAAAGTTACTGGGTGTTTAGATTCTTCCCAGTCCGGCTTTAGACCCAAATACAGCACCGAATCAGCTCTGCTAGCGGTCACAGATAACATCAGGATGACCCTAGATAAGGGCCATTCTACGATATTGGTGCTGTTGGGCCTATCCACCGCGTTCAACACTGTGTTACTTCGGATATTACTCAGAAGACTAAAGGAGATTGGACTAAGGAACTGTGCCTTACGGTGGATGATGAGCTTTCTGTCTGCTCGCTCCCAGACCGTTAACATAGGCCCGTATCGTTCGGCACCTATGGAACTGTCCAAGGAAGTACCTCAGGGCTCTTGCCTGAGCCCCACATTGTTTAACATCTATGTCGCTCCCTTGGCCAATCTCCTGAGGACGTATGGGTTCACCCCCATATCCTATGCTGACGATACTCAGTTGCTCTTTCCATTTGATAAATTCACTCCATCCGTACAGTCGGCCTAATCTTCTGGTATGAGAGCCATCTCACACTAGATGAAGAGTAATTTCCTCCAGTGTAATGTGGGGAAAACGGAGATTCCGCTCTTCGGAGAAACCCCTGCTCTGTAGATGCCGGAATGGTGGCCGGTCGATTTGGTTGCCCATCCTGCCCCCAAATCTATTGTTAAGAACTTGGGCAACCGACTGGATCAAGCCCTGACTCTGGCTCCTGTTTCCACACAATGGGCCTGCTCCGTTGAGTTTTCCCTCTGCTTCCCGATTCAACTCGGAAAACTCTGAGGCAAGCACTTGTACTAAGCCGTCTGGACTACTGTAATGGGCTGCTGATCTCCGTCAATGAGGCCTCGCTGAGCAGACTACAAGTAGTTCAGAACACGGCGGCGCGACTGGTCCTTAATGCCCCTCCTAGGACTCCCTTCCGCCCTCTTCTCTTGCAACTTCATTGGCTTCCTAATCGCCAACCATAAGGCGTTGTTTGATCTAGGCCCTACTTACCTCTCAGAGAAATTGACACCGTACCTACCTCCCAGACCCCTTCGTTCAGGCTCTAAACATCTTCTTGTGGTTCCCCGAGTTAAGAAGGCTAGATTAGGAGGAAAGGTCCTTTCTCATCTTGGCCCCCGTTACTGGAACATACTCCCTATACTCTTGAGACAATGCCCTGATCATTTGCATTTCAGGAAGCTGCTCAAGACTACACTTTTCTGTTCTTGATCCAGCTGTAGTTGCACTATATCCATGCTGCCCATCCAAAGTGCAGAGATCCCCCATCGGGGGTCGATTCAGGCACTATATAAATAAATAAATAAATAAATCACATTTAAAGGCAAAGCAGTGTAGTTTAGCATGCATCCTTTGCCTGGTATTGAAAGTGGCACCTCCAGCAGCGCCAGAGAGTTCTACTCCACAGTTTGGGACTTCTCTTTCGTTAGCAGTAAGGAGGAGAACATTGCTATATGCTCAATTTGTCGACAAGCTGTTAGACGGGGTAAGCTTGGTACAAACTATGGTACCAGAGGCCAAAGAAATCATCTAAAAAAACACCACATCATTCAGTGGGAGGTTCACCTACTTTGCTTACAAAAAAGTAAAACGGCACCCATTGCTGTAGGTGGGGATGAAGAAGTAGAAGAAGATGTGATCGCGGTGGAAGGTCAACAAGAGGGAGACATTTCTAGCCCTGTCCCCAGCAGTGTAGTGGTATCGCCCACATCCTCAGCAACATCTCAGTGGCAGCGTAGTAAGAAGAGTCAGACTCAGAGTCAGACTGAGACACCAAGGCAACCGAATACTGCAATGATAAAAAGTGTGTTGTCGTTGAGCCTAACTGGGTCCAAGAGGGCAGCTGCACCAAAAAAGAAAATAATCCAGCCTACCATTGACAGCATGCTTAGGTCGGAGGGGTAGTACCAACGCAACCACCCAACGGCACGGTTTTACAATGTGAAGCTGGCTAAAGTGTTAGTGCTGGACCTTCTCCCTTTTTCATTTGTGGACAGGGTGGGTTTCCTTGAATTTGCGTCAGCCGTCTGCCCTAAGTGGAAGGTTCCCAGCTGGTCCTATTTCGCCAGAGTTGCTGTTCCAGAATGACATCACGATGTGCTGGAATTGGTTGGACAAGCATTTCAGCAGAGTGCTGTTTACAATATCCACCTGACAACAGACATGTGGACCAGTTGCCAAGCCACTGATTACATGTGCATCACTGCACACTGGGTCTCTTTTGTAGGGGTTAGAGAAAAGCTATCTTAAGTAGGTGCTATTGACACAGCAGAGATTTTTAATGCTACTTGGAAACATGCAACTGTAGACATGTTCGCCATGGAGAAATCTCATACTGCTGAAAACATTTTGGAAGAGTTTAACAGCAAGGTCTTTGAATGGCTGCGACCAAGAGGGCTTAACATTGGTTTTGTTGCCACAGATAATGGCAGTAATGTACTTAGGGCCATGGAGGTAGGTTGCTATTTCAGGGTCCCTTGCTTGGCGCACTTAACATTATAGTTCAAGACTTTCTGAAAAAAGAAGACATAGTCAGCAACTTACTGGCCACCTGCAGAAGAATATGCACTCATTTCTGCCATTCTTTTAAAGCCCGGAAGCAGCTGATGACCATTCAACGTGACTATAGAATGCGAGTCAAAGCACTCATCCAGGAGGTGGCAACACGTTGGAACTCAACTTATTACATGCTTGACCCTCTGTTTGAGCAGTACAGACCAACCAATCAATATGTCATGCGAAGAGGGGATGCTACTGCGAAAGGCTTACTCTTCAGATGGACCAATTGTGCCTAGTTAAATGCCTTACAGAGATGCTTCTTTCTTTCGAGGTCTTCACACGTGAAGTCAGCAAGGTGGACTGTACTATGGGCCAAGCTATTCCATTGTTGCACATGCTAGAGCAACAGCTGAAGTAGGTGTCTGAAGCGTACATAGGTGTGGAGGGGGAAAAAAAGCATATGAGTTGGTGGAGAGCCTATCCTGTCGGTTAACTGAAAATACAAGAGTGCAAACTTACATTTTGTCACAAGAACATTACATTTGTGCCACAATTCTGGATCCATGGTACAAATCAGCACTGAACAGTAAGATATTACTTTCTTTTTCAGAAGAGGATGTTGCCCGGTACAAAACTTGGATAGCTGAGGCAGCCAGTAAATTGGAAAATGAATGGCAGGTAATTAAAGGCCCGCTACTCAAACCCACAACAAGTACAGCAGCAGGGCATCCGGTGTCAAGTTCAACTTCAGAGCCTGAGGGCAGTGCGTTTGGCTCACAGCTGTCACCAACACTATCGACAATAGCAAGAACTGGATCATCAGCCCCAGTAAAAAGGCAAAGGATTGGTATTTACAGCAAGGGATTGCTAGAGCCAGTGCTGATGCAAAGACAAAAGAGGCCGAACAAAGTGTAGCACCGCTGAACATTGAGCGGATGGTCCAGGCCTATCTGGATGACCCAACAGAGATCTACATTGATCAAAACCCATTGCGGTATTGGTATGGGAAAAGGGGCCAAAGGCCAGTGCTCAGCAGGCTGGCGAAAAACTATCTGGCTTACCCTGTCGCAAGTGTCTATTTTGAACGTGTTTTCAGTGCTGCTGGTTCCATTGTAACAGTGAGAAGGACCAGTCTCTCGCCCAAAAACGTGGAGAGGTTAACCATGATCAAAATGAATCAGCACTTTATACCACCGAATTACACAATACATGAATCAACGCAGGAAGATGAGTACAGCGGCTCAGGTGATGGAAGTAGTGTGTTAGATGAAAATCTCCACCCCAACTGCATTCTCTGCAGGCATAAACTTAGTATTAAAATGAATTTTTCTGAATGCCAAAAAATAGTAAACTTACATAAATGTGTAAGTTTACCTTTGTGAATCAGGCGCATTATATTTATAGGGGCTCAGAAGATTCCTGGGTTGTTCTTTTTTGTCACTACCTACCAGAGTTGGGAGTGGGCAGCTTGCACAGCCTGCTGCCATCCTTTGGTGTTGGTGCTGTTTCTCAGGCTTCAGCTCTCAAACTGAACTCTAATTCCCCGTTGTCTATAGTCATCGTGGTTGGTACAAAAAGTACCATTGAAAGTTCATAGAGCTGACATCTGAATGCATTATTGCCATCACAGAGATGTGCGATTAGCTAGAGATTACTTAGACACCAAAGTAGCTGGGTGATCCTAGATTTGTTGTGGTCTGATAAGTTATTGGTATTCATCTGCATGTATTATCTCTAGAACTATCACAGTTATTCAGATAAAATATGGAGCAATCAAAGGAACCCTAATTAGTTTGATGAGCCCCTCGCAGTTTCATTAAACCAGATGTGTGCGTACATGTGTATGGCAAGCATATGCTACTGGAAGGAACATTCAGTTAGACAATCCTGCTGGAGGAGGAGCCTTATGCCCATCCCAGACTGACCATTACATCCTTTGGGGGCCTACATGGGTGGGGAGGCCCTGCTGCCTGAAGCAGCTTGGTGAACAGGGAGATCGCATGTACACCGGCTGTCCTGCCTGTTCCATGATGATCGAATGGAGAGACAGAGCTAACGCTCAGCATGTGTGAGGCACAGGGGTTCTGTCCTCACCACATCATGAACCAGTGAGGACACACCACAAAGCAATTGTTCCAATTTTCTGCAGAAATGCATTGGGTGAGGAGAGGGAAATGGTGTGGTATACTGGTCCTAGGCCTCCAGACCAGGTCTGTACCTAGCACTATCCAACCTCTATCCACTATGCTCATAGTACTAGGGGGCAAGTTGCCAGTCAGTTTGACCTTCGTCCTGCTGTGTGAAGAAGACCACTTGAGAGGTGGGTTTTCCTGGAAGGACATTCTTGATGAAGACAGTCTTAGGTAGGGTGGAAGCCCTTTGGTTGAAACAATAGTTGAGTCTGGCCAAGGAGTGCATCCCAAAATGGATTAAGTATGCCCAATAAATCATATTACAGTGCTGGCCAGACTGTCCCCGAGCAGACTGTTCTGCATGGGACATATACTTGAGGTCCCTGCCTGCTCTGTGAGCAAGGCTGTCTTCTGGACAGCATCCTCAGGCAGTGATGGAGGGCGAACAAGGGCCCAGGACAGGTTCATCAGGACCTTCACAGTGTCCATGGGGAACAAACAGATAACCAACAGGTCCTGATCACCTTGTCCTTACTAATCTGAAGGAAGGCCACTAGAATTTCTTTTAATGCCTGCACACAGGGTTACAGAGGAGGAACATGTATCCCAATTCTTGGAGCTATTGCTAGGCCTGAAGCTTCAAATGGGGCCCATCATAACTTCCATCAACAGTGTGCATGGCGTGCTGCCCAGGAGGCTTCTATTCAGAAACCCCGACAGTCCTCTAGGAAGCCTGGTCTCTGTAGAGACGTATCAGAAAGGGTTGGAAGCCAGCTAGGGCCTTGACCTTGGCCAGCCTGTTGCAGGCTTAGCAGGGGCCCCCATTGTAGCCCAGAAGAAGGACCAGTCAACTGACAGATTTCAAGCACGCTGTCATTATTAATATAATGGAAGGCCACTAGCCTTTTTTGTAATGCGAGAAAACCGGGAGACAGATGAGGACATTTTGAAAAATGCATTTGACCCTACGGAGCCCTGGCTGATGGAGAAGTTAAGAATGAGCCATCATCAGGAGTTTGAGGCAGCCTGGCCATATGGTGATGCCATGTACTTGTATTACGTGTGCCACCAGATGGCTGAGCCCAGAACAGAGAAACTAGGTGGTCAGACACTAATTTACTAAAGTCATTTATCATTAACTTGAAGGGGTGCGGAAGGACTCTGCATGCTGGTGAGACATCCTCGGCCACACCTATGAATGAGCTAGACACAGACATCATTCAATTTACCACAACGGTTCACTGACAAAATATTGAGGTACAAAATAAAGAAGTAAAAAATAGCGATGAAAAAATATAGAATGCAAAAATATCGACTCCCTGGGCCCGATTCACAGAACAAACTTAAGACTAAATCCTAAACTTACTACCATTTTGGTATTCACAGAATGCACCTAGTACTTCTGGCATTCACAGAATGAACTTACTACTTTTGCTATTCACAGAATGAAGTTAGTACTTTTGCTATTCACAGAATGGATTTACGACTACTAAACTTACGTCCGCCTCCGGGCCGGAAATTCCGGGCCGGAGGCGGAGCTTCCGGGCCGGAGGCGGAGCTTCCAGCCCGGAGGCGGGGCTTCCGGGCCGGAGGCGGAACTTCCGGCCCGGAGGTGGAGATTTCGGCCATAGCTAAATCGGCCGGAATCCCCACCTCCGGGCCGGAAGCTCCGCCTCCGGCCCGGAAGCTCCGCCTCCGGCCCATAAGCTCCGCCTCCGGCCCGGAATTTCCGGCCCGAGTGCGGACGTAAGTTTAGTAGTCGTAAATCCATTCTGTGAATAGCAAAAGTACTAAGTTTATTCTGTGAATAGCAAAAGTAGTAATTCATTCTGTGAATACCAGAAGTACTAGGTGCATTCTGTGAATACCAGAATGGTACTAAGTTTAGGATTTAGTCTTAAGTTTGTTCTGTGAATCGGGCCCCCTATATTTAAATGTGTAAGTACAAAAATTTTGAAAAAAATATAGTTGTACAAAATAACGGATGTTATATATATGTATAAACTGAATGAATAAATATCAAATATGTTAAATAATACAATATAGAAAATGAAGTATATTTAATATAAATAAAAAAAATAATAAACTAACTTAATTAAAAGAAGTAACCACACATACATAATCATTCACATATATTTATTTTAAAAGAATTATTAAATTAATCATTTTAATGTATTTAATAATTGTAAAATAATCATAAACAAAGCTGCTGATCGAGTTCTACTCACATGGTGGACAACCTTTGGAGCAGAAAATATATATATATGTCTATATATATATATATATATATATATATATATATATATATCACACAAAGGAATGAATGTCTGCGCTCTCCGATAGTGGTGGTTTAATTACACAAGGTAACGCCTTTTGACAGCCCGAGCTGTCTTGATCACACATCGTGATCAAGACAATCCAATTTGGCCCCAATAGTGAAGATGTTCATTATAGGACTTGATGTCGTAGTATGAATCACACACTATGAGGCCCATTAGGATGGTGGGCAGATCGCCCCGCCGGGCCGGCGGTAGTCATCACTGGCCTGGTGGGGGTGATCTGCCCGCCATCCACACCTCAAAGACCCCCCGCCATGTTAGGATGGCTGGGGGGTCCGCGGCGGATGGAAACACTGTCTGCCGCTTTTCCAATTGTCGACTTGTCGACCGGGCAGAAAACATAGTTAATATGGTGGTGGTGTCTGCAAGTTACAGCCATCAATATTATGATTATGGCGATCAGATTTCCATGGCGGCATGCGGTCTTATTGGGGGCCCATAGCGGGCCCCCAGGAGGTTGGGGGGGGGTGGGGGTGTACCTGCATTGGCATGGACAAGGTGACAGGCACCGCGCGGTGCCTGTCACCTTGTGCATGCCAATGCACAACGCGCATACCCAGCA
Source organism: Triturus cristatus (assembly GCF_964204655.1). Taxonomy (NCBI): domain Eukaryota; kingdom Metazoa; phylum Chordata; class Amphibia; order Caudata; family Salamandridae; genus Triturus; species Triturus cristatus. Next base: position 1,352,769,145 of record NC_140591.1, read on the forward strand.
TTGTGGCGGGCGGTGCTGTGAGCACCGCCCGCAACAATGATGGGAATAGGGGATGCCACCACTACGGTGGCGCTAGCATCCTAATTGCAGGTGTGGGACCACCGCACCCCTGGCAGACGGTCCCGCATTCCATTACGGTGGTACGTAATAGACCCCTTTATTTGTGGAAAATTCAGGATCTGTACTTTGTAGTGCCACTATCAGGGCTTTGGGTTTTGTCAGTGGTGCTGTACAGTCCCCTAAGGTCTGAGTGTGTGCTTTTTCAGGACATAGCTTTCCATCATGCCTGTGCCCCTTTATGATTGCGCATGCCGCCAAATATTGGTATTGTGTCCCTACGGCAGGCTGAGCAGATCCATCAGTATATATGGTGTATTGTTATCGATCTAGAGGCATTATTTTATTTGGCAGACAATATTCTTGTTTGTACTGCAGGAATGCAGAATCATTGTAATGTAGAATGAAATCTGTAATCTACATCTGTTGCAGTGAAAGAGTTAGTGCATTGAATCCAACGTGGATGTAATGCTTTGTATTTTGGAACAGCTGATTTAGTGACAGCCTCTAAGGTCGGTACTGGGGTAATGACAATTGTTCGCTCACCCTGAGCCAGTGCTCTCTCTCTAACCACAGCAGTTTTTACTGCTGTGATAATTTTCTCAGTAGGTGCAAAATGCATTTTAGCGTTTGTGCATAAGTGTGGTTTGTATGCAATCAGTACTATATTACCTTCATTGAAAGTGATATGGGTGTCCACCGTGGGTCCAGCACCTATGCAGGTCCCCAAGTTAGTGGTGTGTACACATGTGTGCAAATGTTTCGAAGCTATCATATCAGCCTGTACAGAACATAACATGTTTGTGTGTCTGTAGTATGTGGGTATGTATATCGTGTTTGCATGCCTTATAGTTATTTGCTTATTAGAATGTATTAGGTCTGTCGAATGCATTAGGTCACTGTTATCGAAATTCTAGATTCCTGAAGTGTTTTACTCATTGACTTTCCTGCTGCCTGTGGAAGATGTTGTGGGACTGCTGTACATGAATAAATCTACCACTTCATGCAACAAGGAGTCGCACCTTTATATATGAAGAACGATAACCATACTACAGTGTCCAAAAACAGGTCTAATTAAATCATAGAACAGTTTTACACGTTCTAGATAATCCAAAATGTATGTTCTGCCAAAATGAAAAAATACTAAAATTGACTTTTTAATTCTTTTCAGAGTCGTTGGCGATTGGAGCAGTTTACTTTTTTCAAAAAAATGTTCTGCCAGGCTTTTTGCCTTCACTTGACAACTCATATCCTCAGAAAAGTACATTGAGGTGGGGGATTTTAGATTTTTTTAAATTCAATTTGCAACCCCGGCTGAGTACACCCCAGAATTATGTGGTTCACTCTGGCCAAGCGTTATATTAACTCATCGTCCTTCAGATAGATGTTATCTACATAGGACAATGCATCCTCATCAGAATTTTGAAGTAAATCTATTACCCTGGCTGAGAACAGCCTCAGGCTGGGGAGTGGTGCCCAGGGCTGAGTTCTGATTCAGAGCACAATCAAGTTTTATCAGCCAGGCGAAGCAGCAGAGCCCTCCTCAGGCACTCTGAAAAACAGTGGTCATGCACATGGACCACAGGTGTGCCCCACTAAAGCTCTGGCCAAAGGCCATCTTATGTCACACATGTTTTAACTACGAAGTACCCAATTAAAAGAATGGCCCAAAAGCTGCTGGTTTACTTCTTTCTCAAATCTGAATTGGTATACAGTATAATTGTACAGTGTCACTTTTTAATGGAATATCGTTAATTATTTACTTATTTATTTTTCATAGAAACACCTGTCCTCAAGGGCAGATTAAAATCTTGTGTGCCTTAATAAGATTTCAGAATACATACCAAGAAAAGAAACAAGGGTACTAAACAATTCTTGGAGAGTGCCCACACAGAGTACTGCCCAACATAGAAAACCTTCTCAGTATGGTGGCTATACACATATTAAAGAGGAATAACCATTTTCAGCAGAGTTGTCAGATGATTAGACAGAACCAAAACATCTGTCAACTTTTAATGAACAAGTCTGATGTAGGAAATTGGGTTTTAGATTGAGAAGGGTGAAGCCCAATCTCAAGCAACAACGGCAATCCTTGTCAGGGTGAACCACAAAGTCACAAAATTAACCTGTGCTTAACTCTCTGGTGGCTTGGCACAAAAGAAGTAAGGCTAAACTTAGAGGCAATGCGTAAAGTAATTATGGAGCACTCTAACAGTAATAAAGTGAAAAAACACAAGAATTAAGAAACATAGATTTTTTAAAAATAAACAATAAGACACCAAAGTTAATTCAATGTACTCACTAGAACTGGAAAAGTGAACAATAGTGCTTAAAAGATCAAAGTGGCAACAGTGGACATCTGGGCGTGCAAAACTGGGACACAGTAAAGAAATATGGTCTACCACGATGAAGTGCAGCAGGGATACATAAACTGGATTGGCCACGGAATTGGCTTACCTTCGGATGTGGTTGTGTCCACAAAGGAGGCACCGACATCGAAGAAAAACTGGACAAAGTCACGGTGGAGATCTCTATGATCTGCCTTATTCATTTTTGGGAATTTGAATATCTGCAGCAGGATGAAGCTGCAGAGTGTAACAATGTGTATAAATGTAATAAGTAACCCAGGGAGTCATTATGATGGTGGAAGGACCGTCACCGCTGGGCTGGCGGTGGCGGGTCTTCTGCCATCACCAAGTGTATTACCCACAGCCAGATTAGGACCGTGGCGGACGTAAAGTCCGTCCGCCGCTTCACCGCTAAAGGCAATTGCACCGATTGCCTGGCGGACAGTGCAGGGCCCCTAAAATGGTGGAGGTGCCCAGCAGGCACCGTCCACCAAATTAGGATGTGGGCATAGCGAAGCCGCCATGGAAAGGCTGGTGGGGATTGGGTTTGGGGGCCTGTTGAGGGCCTCCCTTGTTTGGGGGTGTCGGTGCACTGGGGGGTACCCATGGTACCATCCTGCATTTTCATGAACCAAGTAGCAGGCACCGCGTGGTGCCTGCCACGTAGTGCAGGGAAATGCAGTGCAAGCACTTTCACCATTGCGTATGGTGCTGCAGCCAGCAGCACCGCCCGCAATGTTAGAAGCCTTGGATACACCTGCCAGTATGGTGGGCACATCCTAATCGCAGTGGTGGGACTGCTGCATGTCTGGCGGGCGGTCCCAAACTCCGCTAAGATGGCGGGCAGACCTAGTCTGCCCGCCATCATAATCAGCCCCCTAGTTTCCTATGGGAGAGATAGGCCTCACAGTAGTGAAAAATGTTACTTAATTTACTTTAGTGTGGCTCAATGAACAATAAAGGTACAATTAAAAAAAATACCAAAAAAATTGACATCATCAATAATTCTAAAAACATGAATAATTTCAGTAATACAAATAAAATTTGAAGACAGATTCCATCCAGCATGGTCTTAAAACTGTGTGTTACAGCCAGTGAAGGAATACAGTTATGTGGTGAAACATTTGCATGAAATACAGACTACAATATTTTTCATTATAAAACTAGGTTTCTGGAAACTGCAAAGACAACAGGTCGGCGAGTGTCAATTTTCATGATTGCCACAGCACATTGCAGTGTCCTACACAGTGTTTCTAGCAATTTTGACCTGGGTGTCTTACAGACTGCACAGCAAATATGGTAATGAAACTCAGGGTCATATGTACAAGCCCCTATCGCCACCACAACGTCAGCTATAGTGACATTATGGTGACAATAGGGGCTGCTCCTGAAGTACAAGGCAGCGTTAACCCTGCCTTCTACATAAGGCCCCCTTTCACACTATGGTTAGTGTGAAAGGAGTGGCTAGTGGGTATTACGGTGGGCGTTCCACCGCAACACCCATTCATTTTGATGCTGCCCCCTATGTACAAGGGTGGCCTACATAGGAGGCAGAGCCACAATTAAGACCAGGTAAAAACTGGTCTTAAGATGGCGAAATGAGGAGAAATGCATTATTTCTCCTTGTTTTTGCTTTTTCCATGTGTGCTGCCTTGTGCAGCACATATCGAAAAAGCTAAATGCAATTGTTTGTTTATGTACAGGAAGGTGTCCTTTCCTGTACATAAACACACTTTTTCAAAAGTGCCATTTTGCCACTTTCATGTGTGCTGCATGAAGCAGCACACATGAAAGTGACAGAATGGCATTTATGGGATTGTTTATATGCAGGAAGGGACACCTTCTTACACATAAACAATCCTCCCCTGCATTCAGACACCCTTGCACTCTGGTTGCTAAACTTAGCGCCATCGGAGGGGGAAACGCAAGGCTGCACCACATTCTTGTAAATATGGTGGAGCCTTGCATTTCAGAAGTGGAGGAGAGAGGAGTTAAGCCAGGAAGGCTAACGCCTCTCTCCTCCACTTCCTTGTACATATCCCCATCACTTTTCTCAGCTATGCCATATAAGGGACAATTCTGATCCAAAGCATGACCCCCAGAACTCAAGTGATTAGTAAGTGTATGCGAGGGAAGGGATTTGTGCCTAAACTGCATACAGAGGTTCCTTGCTAAGGTAGGCTGGACTACATCCAAAAAAGCCTTTCAAATCCAAAGGTGTCATTTTGGTCTAAGAATCTTATGGTCAGGTATCCCAGGGAAGAATTCATTAGAAGGGATATTAACATATGCACCTTGTAGCATTTAGAAATATAAATTTTGGAGACAGTTGAGCAAGCCTCGATGAGGTTGTCCCACATGCTAGCTCTGCCAATAACTTTTAGGGTTTCCCTAATATAACGGAGCCATGGAAATCTCCCAACTTCCAGTAATGCCAAAATCTCCTCTAGAGCTAATCTATAAGAGATCAAATTTTGTGTAACCCAAATCCTACTCCAATAGAGGAGGGGCAAAGGACATATCCCTCTGAGATAGAGCTAATGCCTCGTTCAAGTCTGAGGGGAACCGGTGGAGTACTGGCGTTGGGGACATTCAACAATTGCCGGATAAAGCTATTCTCTGTCTGCGCAATGGCACCAACAGGCTTATGGCTCCAGAGCTCAGTCCCATACATAGAGGCCCCCAGAGATTGTAATTTATAGATGTCAATGGTGTGGGTGATTGGCTTGTAAAAGGAACCCCTATATGCCTATATATCTTTGCTTGGCTGTATGGAATGACCAATCTATATGTTCACTAAATGTTATCCCAAGATACTCAGAGGTTGAAACCCTCTTTAACTGGATTCCATTCAGACCAGGGTTTTGTCAAGTAGAATGCGATAGATTAAAAGTCATGAATTGGTTTTGCTGATGTTGATTTCTAGGCCTCTCAACATACAATTTTTTTTATATTTTCAAGTACCCTTTGGCTACCTATTGGTGTCTTTGAGAGGAGTAGGAGACCAACAGCAAATATAAAAATGAGCACTGTTACAATCACTACCCTGGGTGTTACATTGTTTATGGTCTTCAGGGAGTCAACAAGGCCATTGATGTACAAAATGAATAATGATGGTATCAACACGCAACCATGTCTGCATCCTTACTACCTGGAAAGAGTTCAGAAAGTTACTCCCGTTTGCTTTAACAAACATGCGTGGAATTCCTCTCGTAAAACTTTTGGACAATATGATGTAGGTAGGGTGGGACGCCCATTTTGGTCAGAGTGCCCCAAAGTGAATCCCTAGGGACCAAGTCAAATACTGATTTTAAATCCATGAAGATTAAATAGAGACTGTCACCCTCTAGAGCCACTGTTTTCCAATATAAAAGTAGGAGTCTGAAGAACCTTTTCTATCGTGGGTGTGAATTGACGAATACCTTCATGAATGGGGCCTTATTTTAATCCATCCAATCCTGAAGTCTTTCTAGCATCACTCCGGAGAATACTTTTGGCATGGTATCTATCAAACTGATAAGTCTGAAATTAGCAGGTTGCAATGGGGAAACCTTCTAAAAAATGGGGATGATTTCTGCCCCGCTCATGAATGAGGAATGGGAATACCATTTACAATAGCATTAAAAGATTATCTGAAAATATGGGCCCAAGACTTCTGATACTGAAAGGTAAACATCTCCTCAGGTAATTTATCAATTGCAGGTTCTATTTGATGGGCAATCTTATTAATGGGCCTAAGCACTTCATCAAGGATGATTGTTAGATTTTCTTCATGTCTTATGAATGTTTCCTACTTGGCCTACCATTAGTAAAGCAATGATTCCAGCGGGGGAACCACCAGATCCCCTTGGCTTGCTGTACAAGTCCGATAGTGCTCATTCCATGTATCAGCTGAAATATTATGCTCTATTCTGATGGTGCCATCAGGATTCCCTGTTGAGACTATGCTCTAAAATGCCTGATGATCTTTGTGATTAATAGCATAAAGTAGATATTCCCATTCAGCTATTTCCCACTCTCTTTTAGCATAATTGATTATATTTTCATAGACAGTTCTCACGTTTCAGATCAGATTCCTATCTTTAGGTTGTATTGCCTCTAATAAGGCTATTTTGTCAGATCTAAAATGTTTGCCAACCCATGGAGGTGAATTTCTGCTAGATCCCTTTGGCCATACTTCTACATAAAAAAATCTTTAAGTACTCCAACTAACATTGAGTTGGCTGAGTTTGACATCTGGGAGATACATTTGCTCAATTTGGTTAGGGGTGTACCCTCTGCTCTATAGAGTGCTTCAACCATATATAATAATATCTGGATAAGGAAACCTGACCATGGGGCATGTACTCTGGCCTCTAGTAGTGATGGTATTTGATCGCTGCTGTTTCCTCCCATCAATAGCGGGCACAGGATAACCCTCAATGTGCCTAGAGACATGCTCAGCACATTAAGCCAATCCACCCCCTCCAATACGCCAAATCTATTGGCCACAGGCACCAATGCATGTGGATTCTGAGAGTTGAAATACCTATTTATTGGCGCTGAACTCAGTGCATTAGTGGCCAGGGGATTCATCTTGACAAGAGATTGAGGTCTGTAAAAATAGCCCAGAGGAAAATTGATATGGCGGAACCTAGCTCCTGCATATGTGATTTGCCTGCAAAAGTTTTATGGGCAAGCTGTGGATTTCTAAAGTTAATGATGACACAGTCACCAGACCGATTAATGGGACCCTCACCCTATCCAGTTCACCCTTCAAGCAAGGAGGATGTTACCAGCCAGTAGAGGGGGGGAAATTCATATTTCATGTTAGCCAGTGCAAATATGTATTTGTTAGATCTTCCTGTGCCTCCTTCTGACCTGTCTTTAACCCAGGAACCACAAATAAAATTGCAACATAGGGACAGTAAGCGAGTGGTAGATTGACAATTGGAGGTTTTGGAATACGATCTGTAACTGCTGTGGGGAGGCTCCCTATTGTATGTCCAAAGTTTGACTCCTTTCTGCATTTGTGGTAAGTGAGCTTCCAAGGTTCAGGTCATCCCCAATAGGACCTGAATGGCTACCCTGTGGCAACCTCATGCCAGCTATGCTTGAATTACTGGCACTGGGGGGAACAGAAAGGAAGGCAGGATCTATCTGAATACCTTTATCCAAAGCGCCCTTTAGACCCAAGGACTCTGGGCTCGAAACATCCTTGCATAGTTGTTCCTCCACTGACAAACAAGCTACCAGCGGTGAGAATTCAGTGAGAATGTTGGATTTAACTTCCACCACAATGTTCCTCACCAAAGCGGTTACCCAAGATGGCTGGTGTCGTCCCCATCTACTTGTGTTCAGAAAGTGGTTTGATCATGGGACAAGATGGAACAAGGTTCTTGCCGCTGATGTATTCAAGAAATTACGATATGATTAGCGCAGTATATCTAATGATAGTTTACCTTGCTATGGTGTATTAAACGGCTCGAGATCCCCGATTATGTTTGGTACGACAAAAAGGGCCGAGAAACCGAACCGCCTCCATCTTGGATTGCGGCTCTCTCTCTCACTTGGGAGTCACGTGGTCTTTTCCGCACACCCTCTGCTTTCCCCTTTCCTTGCATTTAATTAGGAGACGGGCTGAGTTGCTGAGAAGCAAGGTCACATCTGCTAAAAGGGAGTATCAGGCAAATTCCTCTAGGCCTGGGACGAGAAGGGAGTCACCCTTTCGACCTTCTCTGTAAAGATAGTAACCCTTTGTATGTGTAACCGAAACTAGAAATAGGCATGAGCTCATTAGGGGCGCCAGGACTAACTGGTACTTTTCCACATATATGGTTTTGTATGCTGTACTGATAATGTATAAAAGTATGTTACTGTCAAGGAGCAGTCTTCCTCGGCGCACCTGATGGGTGAGGATCGACGAGGCTCCTCTATATAGAGTTCTGTGGTGGCTAATAAACGTTTGAACCTTCCACGTTGCCAACTGCTCCTTCTTACCTAATATTGCGGGCCAATGGTAAGTGTGGCCCTTGGGATAATTATTTTGGACACAACAGTTGGCGACCACGAAGGGACCCCGTGAAAGGGTCTTCCCCCCCCCCCGTATTCGGGTGGTGGGGTTGGGGGCGTCCTGACCGGTTGGCGGGAGAGGAGCCTGAGGATTTCTCCCACCCTGCACGACTTTTCGGTACGTCCCCTGCTGCTAGTTACCCTTCACCGGGGTCCTACGGGCTTAACCCAGAAACTGGATCGATTTGGGCGGGAGGAGTTGGCAGCGGAGAACGAACATTCGTATCTGGGTGCACCCGGTGAGTATTGATTTGATTTTGACGCACGCGTTGCAAACGGTGCATTATTGGTTAAGGCACGCGTTGAAGACGGTGTGCTATTGGATTGATTTGAGAGCATTCGTTGAGAACGATGCGTTTTTGATTTTGAACACGGATTGCATTTGTTTGAAGCTCGCGCTGGACAGCGGTGCATTGATTTGAAGACACGCACCGGAGGGTGGTGTCTTGCTTGATCGAGGTTAGCATTACCGTGGTTTGACTCGAAGTACGTACATGTTGCATTTGATTTGAGTAAAAACGGCGCGCCGAAGGATTACAAACGGATTACACGCGGAAGGACCCGCGACCTAGACTGGGTAGCCACAGGGCATACTCCTGACGGGGCAAGTCCTCGTTGGGGGCTGGTCTTAGTGGTGAGCCAGGAGGGTGGCCGGAATCCCGCGTGTAAATTGGCGTTTGGACTGTGAACCAGAGTCGACGGGCTTGGTTCTCTGATACTGATTGTACGTTGTGTATGATTCATGTTGATTGTTGTTTGTGTATACATGTCTGAAAACTAACCAAAATGTCCTGTTTTAGTAAATTGAATTGTTTTGGCTGCTGCTGTCGAACAAGTGACTCTAGACTAGCGGAGAGCCAACCCGCCCCGCCGGAGGGCAGTCCTAGCCATTTTATGTATGTCAAACATGGGATCTCTCCGTTGTTGTTCTGCACTCTGTGGCATAAGTATACCAAGGGCAATGAGGAGTTACGATGGCCCAAAACGGGTTCGTTTGATGAGAAGAAAATTGCGTTCCTACAGGAACAGCTGTTTTCTAGGCGAAGTAGGCAGGCCATGTTTGATGCTCTAATTGCATGGCAGAAGGAGGCCAAACAACGGCGAATAAGGGAAGAGAAGGTAGCCAGAGCCAAGGCAGGACAGAATGTTACTCAGAAAGCTATGGCCTATGACCGAGACAGAGTAGAAAAGGGATTGGATTGCATGAATCGTGAATTTCGACTGAAGGTGGATAAGAGCTATGTGACCCGCCCAAATGCAGAAGATGAGATAGAGGATTTACTGGACACCAGACCACCACCCCCTTATGTGCCACAGAGGATATATCCGGAGGTATCAGGGGCCTCGGCCCCGGCTCCAGATATGTCCCAGGGGGCCTTGGCTTCGGCTCTCCCGGCCACCACTACCCCTCCCTCCCTGCCGAACCTCTCTCAGTTACCGACATCTGTGTCTGAAGTTATGGCCATACTGCCTAATTTATTGACGGCAGCTGCAGCCGGGACCCCTCAGCTGTCGCTGGGGTCAATGCCTTCCCCTTCTGTTCTGCCCTCCTCCTCCGCCAGTACCACACCGGTAACAGCTGCAACTACTCCGCTACGTCCGGCCAGTCTCACTGAGGGTAGGAAGTTGTTCACTCGGTCGGCCTTGGGAACGGAAGAAAGGGAAACTATAGCTACACAAGCATCCCAGTGGATGCGACATCCCATTTATACGCTTGCCGATATTTGGAGTACTATGAGAGACTATGAACCGGTGATGCAACAGCATGCTCTGGAGCATATGGCCAACCGTCTTATTTCTGTGTGGGAACAGGTACATCAGGAAGGGAAGGCTCCGGCTATATTATATGATATTCTTGATCAGGTCCATAAATCTCAGCTGACACCGGAAGAGGTGTATGGGAAGGTACAGACTTTGGTCTCTTATAGAGCTCGTTTGCAGTCTACCACTCCCGCCGGATTCTCCCAGTTCCCTATGAGGGAAGTGCACCCTATCTTTCATCCAGAAGTTGCCGCAGTAGTAGATGCCCACGGCGTCGTCACCCGTCCCGGGGTAGACGCCCGGTTCCAGGAACAATGGGTCTATACCCCCTGGAAGCGGAGTGAGGTACTATCCCTGAAAAGCCAGTTGCCAGATCCTAGAAAGAACCCCACCGCATATTACAAGGAACTGACCGAGGCCGCCTCGTCAGCGGTAATGACGCTGGCAGATATTGAATTATTCTTTGCTTTATTAGTACCGGTGGACATTTGGCGCCAGGTACATGACCAGGACCATGTTACGGAATTTGGTGGGACATGGGATCAACTGAGAAACTGGGATAGAGATCGTAAACCAGGGAACAAGCCCCGACCCGAGATACTGGCCTTGCCTGAGAGAATAATAACTTATATGCATTCACTGATCCCACCCAGGAAAGTAGATTGGGACAAGTTGACGGCCTGTAAGCAAAAGAAGGACGAGAGTGTCTCTGATTTTTTCACGAGGTTTGAGGGAGTGTTCATTGATTTTAGCGGACAGGACTTGGCAACGGAAGGGGGTGTACGTTTATTTGTTAATAGATTTGTAACAAATTTGCTACCCGAGGTATCGGCTCGGTTACAGGCAGCCGAGAGTACCTGGACGACCACCACGCCCTCCACGATACTGAGCATGGCTCAGTATTATGAGCATCGGGAGAATGAGAGCAAGGATAAGACAGAAAGAAAGTCGAAAGAATTGAAAACACGAGTGTTACTACAGCAAGTAGAGAGGGGTAGAGGAAGAGGACGGGGATTGCAGAATTTCGCTCCAAGAGGGGCGGGACCGACGCAACCATCTGGGCGAACAGATCTGGGCATAAATCAATGTGCTTTCTGTAAAGAGGAGGGGCATTGGAGAGCGCAGTGTCCGTTACTATATGAACAGAATACGGCTTCAAGGGGTCGTGGACGGGGAAGAATGAGTGGGCATCGAGGTGGATACACGAGACAAGAACAGGCAGCCCGAGGTGATAACAGTCAGAATTATTTCGACCAAAGCCAGGGTAAACAGTACTACAATGATGGACGTGTGACGGACGAGGACGCCGGGTATACTAAAGCATAGGACAGCCGAGGGCAGAGTAAGGGGCATGTGTCAATCCCGATAGATCAAGCTGGACCTTATGTCCATGCACGATTGTTGGATGCATCAGGTAAGTTTTTAGTTGACACAGGGGCTATGAACAGTTCTGTTTCACGTGCCCTGGTCCCGGGGGCCGCTCTGTCTGGCCAGACTAATGTGTCCGTGGGGTTCTCTGGAACTCCGGTGGTGAGCCCCATTTCTAAGCCACTTTCCCTCACTCTGGGACCGGTTACGATAGAATCACCTTTCCTCCTCACCTCCCAGTGTGGGGAGAATCTCCTGGGTATGGATATTTTAAAAAGATTGCATGCCCACATCTATTGCTCCCCCGATGGAGTTTATCTGACCATTCGGAATACCTCTATCCCCTCCGTTCAATGTTTTTCGAAAACGGACTCACTACCTCCTGAGCTCGCACAACTCCCGAAGGATCTTTGGGCCCTGGGGGACACTGACGTAGGATTCCTCCAAATTCCCCCGGAGTCCATCACCCTGAAACAGAATGCCAAATTGCCGAGGATCCCACAGTATAAAATAGCCCCCGCAGGGGAACGCGCTTTACTGGCCATTATTTCTGACTTGATTGGAACAGGGGTGGTGGAGGAAACGGCTTCTAACGTCTGTAACAGTCCCATTCTTCCGATTCTTAAACGAGCCCCCGTACCCCGATCCCCTGATTATGCTGATACCTACCGATTTGTGATTGATTTGCGAGAGATTAACAAGATTGTGGTACCCCAATATCCGGTGGTACCAGACATTAATTCCATTTTGACCATGATTCCTCCCACTGCCACATTTTTTTCGGTGATTGATTTGAAGAATGCCTTCTTTAGCATTCCCATACATCCGGATAGCAGACATTTGTTTGGTTTCTCATTGGGGGGCCGCAGCTTTAGATTCTGTTGCGCCCCCCAGGGGTATACCGAAAGCCCCAGTATCTACAGCCAAGCCCTAAAAAGAGTATTGGACTCCCTACAATTGCCGCCAGGTAATGTCCTATTGCAGTATGTTGACGACCTCCTTGTGGCCTCTGATACAGAACAGGGTTGCCGCGATGCTACGGTTACCATGCTACGGCACTTGGCCACTCATGGTAACAAGGTGTCGCTCTCTAAATTTGAATATTGTCGACCGGAGGTGACCTATCTCGTTCATCTCCTGTCGAAGGAGGGAAGACGGTTGACTTCTGAGCGCATCGCAATCATAACTAACATGCCTGTTCCTCGCACGCAACGTGATGTCCGCGCTTTGCTTGGTATAACCTCCTACTGTCGCCAATGGATTGCTAACTATTCTCTCTTGACTAAACCTTTCTTGTATCTAACTACGAAGGGTGTGCATGAACCCTTACCTTGGACTGATGAATGCCAGACTGCCTTTTCTGCTCTGAAAACTGCTCTTTGCTCTGCTCCTGTGCTTGGCACCCCTGACTACCGGAAACCTTTTGTGCTCTACGTGCATGAGGTGGACGGTTGTTCTCTTTCAGTGTTGACACAGGACTTTGGTGGTAAGCAAAGGCCTTGTGCATATTTCTCGGCGGTTTTGGATAACGTCGCCAGAGCACTTCCCAGTTGTCTGAGGGCTGCAGCGGCAGTGGCTGTAGCGATCAGACAATCGGAAGGGCTAGTCCTGAATACGGATCTGACAGTGATGGTGCCTCATGCTGTGGACGTATTATTAAACAGGACACAGACGCAGCACTTAACTAGTGCACGTCTTACAGGGTACGAATTGACCCTGTTTGCACCTCATATAACGATCAAATGATGTGTTAACTTGAACCCTGCCACGCTGTTGCCCCTCCCTTCAGGGGATGGTGGACAAGACATGCATGATTGTATTTTTCGAACTGAAGAAGAAACCAAGTGCCGGATAGATCTAACTGACACCCCACTATCTGATGCCCAAGGAGAATTGTATGTTGATGGGTCCTGCTTTAGATTACCGGATGGTACGACAGCTGCGGCTTATGCGATCACTACCCTGCAAACGGTAGTCGAGGCAGCCAAGATACCATACCGGTCGGCCCAGGCAGCCGAATTGGTTGCCTTATTCAGGGCCTGTGAGTTGGGGAAAGGCTTGAAGCTAAATGTCTACACCGATAGCCAATATGCGTTCGGTGTAGCACATAGCTTCGGGAGGTTATGGGCGGAAAGAGGATTCTTGACATCTCATGGCGAAAAGATAAAGAATGGGCCATTAGTTGACCGATTGCTGGCTGCATTAACGTTGCCTAAAACCCTGGCCATAGTGAAATGTAGCGCACACAAGGTTGTAGTGGATGATGTGGGGAGGGGAAATTCCTTTGCGGATAGGATCGCCAAGGAAACAGCCCAGTCTGACACCACTTCCATGTTTGTAGTGACAAAAATGATAGAGGCAGGGGTTTTTAACAACACCATAGACAGTGTGAAAGAGCTACAAAAGGAGGTGACCCCGGAAGAACTGACATACTGGCAAGAACAGGTGGATGGATGTTGGACTGATTTGTCAGAGAGGTGTAGGTGGTTACTGCCAAACGCATTTGTAAATGCAGTAGTAGCTATGGCACACGGACCTTCACATGTAGGGGTCCAGGGCATCTGTGCCACATTGGATCCTGTCTGGTATAATGTTAATATCCATAAGACAGCTAGGAACCTGGTTCAGCATTGCATGATTTGTCTCCAGCATAATCCTGGAGTTAGTATTCCCATCTTGGCGGGTAGTTTTGCGCCGCCCACCCTGCCTTTTGAAGTACTTCAAATGGATTACATACAGCTAGAACGAGTTAACAATTTGAAATACGTGCTGGTGGTGATCTGTACTTTTAGTAAATGGGTGGAGGCGTATCCCACAAAGGAAAATACTGCCCTGGCAACCGCAAAAACTCTGGTAAAGGAGTTTTTTCCTCGATATGGGTTGCCACGGGTGATTTGGAGTGACAACGGGACACATTTTAATGCTGACTTAGTTAGGTATGTATGCAAGGGTCTGTCCATTCAGCAGAAGTTCCACGCAGCCCGACATCCTCAATCAGCGGGCCTAGTTGAGAAATATAATGGGATTCTGAAATTGAAACTGGCTAAACTTCAGGACACGACAGGATTAAAATGGCCTGATCTCCTGCCCCTGGCCCTGTTGTCCGTAAGAACTACTCCCCATTCCCGGAGCGGTATCTCCCCTTATGAGGTAATCTTTGGCAGACCTGCCAACGTGTGAGGAGTACCTCGGCCCAAATCCTTCAGGGACATAGACCATCCTATACTGACTGATTATTTGTATGCTTTGACTAAAGATCTCCATTCCATTCATCAACAGATATCTGCCGTACTGCAGCCCCTGCCGGAGGGACCCGGACACAGCGTGGAACCTGGACAGTGGGTCTTGGTTCGGAACTATCAACGGAAATCGAGTTTGGATCCGCGCTGGTCCCGACCGTACCAGGTGCTCCTGGCAACGTGAACGGCGGTGAAAGTTGAGGGTAAGCAGCGCTGGATCCATATCTCCCATCTTAAGCGAGTTCCTCTCCCATTGCCAAGGGAGCAGCTTGACCAGGAGGAAGGCCTGCCAACCCAGGGCGAACCCAGCACCAGAAAACGACTTTCCCTGGACACCCGCAGAGAAGTTGACGGGCGAGGGGAGAGTGCTGTGAGCCTGAAAGACCCTTTTTGCGACCACTCAATTGCTCCAAGTAAGGCGTCTGGTCGGGAGCCCAGCTCCTTGTCTGATCCCACTGTGCCTGCTTTGTTTGTGAATCCTGAAACCTCTGGTCGGGATCGATATCACCTGCGGCCCCGGAAATAGGGAATCCCAGGTCTAGCCTTGGCAAGTGAAGTTGGAAGCCTCGGCAAAGACCTGAGGATTGGTAGAACACTGGACTGAACTCGTTGAGAGCATGGAACTTTCAGTAAAGCTCTGTTCAGAACGAAGGTAGAGACATTGATTGGACCAGTGGGGGGCCCAGGTGGAGTTTCCTTTCAACAAGGGTTGCGTCAAGTGCAACCCCAACGCGAGAAGTTTTTTCCTTTTTCTTTTTTCTGAACAATAGGAGTCTGCCTGTGAGGCTCTATACGGACACAGGAAAGAAGCACCCTCCGGCAGGTCGGACTGCTCGTAGCCCTCTTCCCAAGATTATATTGGACTTTTAGTGAGAAAATTTACCCCTTTGCTCGTTTTGTCCCTGAAGAAGGGCGGCCCATAGTACCTCGTGCCATTCCCTCGCATTTGCCAATGTTCTCCTCATGGAGCTTGCGTGTTAAAATTGTTTTCATTTCTATATTGATTGTATCATTTGTGCTATGCTTAGGTCTGTTTATATATCTGGAGTTTCGCCATCCTGTGCACACCTTGATAGTGTCTACCCCTGCTCCTAAGGAACATCATTTCCAAACTTTTGCCCCTCATAAGGAGAGACACCGACAGACATATGTACATAATGCTTTCATTGAGATGCTACACCAGACTCATAGTTCCACAAATGTTACTGATTGTTGGGTCTGTGGTCTTCTCCCGTCAGTGATGCATAAGCAAGATTTGTTCATATCAATGCCCTTGTCTTATTTAGGTAGTTGCGAAGCCTGGTTCAAAATGTTATCCATGCTATATGAACACTATGCTATAGATGAACGTCGATTCTCAGAGAAGGATTATGCCTTGATTTTAGCCTATATAGAGACACACCAAGGTTTTACTCCTAATGCTGAGGGGACGGATGGTACCCTTGATCCTACCGCCTGTATGAACGTATACACTGATCATGAGAATGATACCTGGTTGAGGGATGAAGTGTTGGATTTCATGACTTTTAATTTTACTGAGTATTTCAAGTATTTCCAGGAGCAAAATGTCTCAGATGAAAAAATAATTCCGGTCCCGGTATTGAATACGTCCTCCTCCTTCTGTGTGCAGGGTACCGGACATCTATCCGTAGGTTATAGTAGATGTAATTACACTTATAGACTACAGACTTTCAGTAGTCCCCCCACACTCACCCCTCCCAATGTTTATTTCGTATGCGGTGAAAATGCATACACTTGGCTACCCAGGGGATGGGCAGGTCGATGTTATTTATCTTTTCTTTACCCACCGGTCTACATAGCTCCTTCCGATTATCACAAATCTCATTCCTTAAATCGGCGGAGCCTAAAAGCTGAAGCCGCCCGTAATGATGCCACTGACCAGACTGACACTCCAGCCCAACACTTCGTTGATATCATAAAAGGGGCGTTGCCCATATGGGGACCCATCCTCAACAGTAAAGAAGTTAGGAGGCTATCTAGAGTGGTGGAAGGGGTGGTCAATACTACTGCAGGAATATTAACTAATATTACAGTTGAGCTCCAGGCGACCCGGCTTGTGACCCTCCAAAATCGTCTTGTTTTAGATGTTATCCTAGCTGATCGCGGAGGAGCTTGCAGAGTCATCGGCAGCTCCTGTTGTGTATATATACCTGACTCCGCCCCTTCTGTCCATTTAGCCATTCAGAAACTACATCGGCTAGCTTCTGAAATTCACACCGAGACTGGTACTTGGTCTTTGTCCGGGTGGTTTTGGGATCTGGTGACCACCTGGGGATGGAAGTTATTCATGATTCTTTTGGGAATAGTGGGGTTCATTTTCACCTGCTGCCTTTGTCTACAGTGCGGGCCTGCTTGCTGTGCATATTGTGCTGCTCAAGTTCGCTGATCCATCCCTAGGCCCCAGCCCGTCCAAACCAGAATAGATACCCAGCGGGCTCAGAAGGAGACGCACGACTTAATGCAGATTGATGAGGGTATTTTCGAAGACTGACCCCGTTATTAGCTATGCTGCGCTAAAAGGGCCGTTCTGAGGTATTCAAGAAATTACGATATGATTAGCGCAGTATATCTAATGATAGTTTACCTTGCTATGGTGTATTAAACGGCTCGAGATCCCCGATTATGTTTGGTACGACAAAAAGGGCCGAGAAACCGAACCGCCTCCATCTTGGATTGCGGCTCTCTCTCTCACTTGGGAGTCACGTGGTCTTTTCCGCACACCCTCTGCTTTCCCCTTTCCTTGCATTTAATTAGGAGACGGGCTGAGTTGCTGAGAAGCAAGGTCACATCTGCTAAAAGGGAGTATCAGGCAAATTCCTCTAGGCCTGGGACGAGAAGGGAGTCACCCTTTCGACCTTCTCTGTAAAGATAGTAACCCTTTGTATGTGTAACCGAAACTAGAAATAGGCATGAGTTCATTAGGGGCGCCAGGACTAACTGGTACTTTTCCACATATATGGTTTTGTATGCTGTACTGATAATGTATAAAAGTATGTTACTGTCAAGGAGCCAGCAGTCTTCCTCGGCGCACCTGATGGGTGAGGATCGACGAGGCTCCTCTATATAGAGTTCTGTGGTAGCTAATAAACGTTTGAACCTTCCACGTTGCCAACTGCTCCTTCTTACCTAATATTGCGGGCCAATGGTAAGTGTGGCCCTTGGGATAATTATTTTGGACACAACACCGCCTACTCTGTTATTCTTGGAGGTATGCGCGCCCTTGCACCTCTTGCTAGTTGCCATGTGGGGTTCTACACAGCTTCCCTCTGTCATAGCATTACTCCGGTCTGAGCAAAAAATGTGGGAGCTCCATTTAAAGAACACTCAGCACTTCTGTGAGAGAGCGTCTGAATGACATTCATGGAGCAGTGGGCATTAGCAGACAGGCACATCCTTGACATGGGTTTCGCCCGGGTGCAGCTAGTGCAAGTCCTGCATGGCGGGATGGAAGCAGCCGCTTTATAGCGCTATATGCAGCCACCGGTGGAGGGAGTTTCAGGTATGAAGTCCTCCATGCACAGAAGCACATGGAGCAGAGACCCGGTGCCCCACAAGGTGAGATGGAAGCAGACGGTTTACAGTGCTTTAAGCAGCCTCGGGTGAAGGGAGTTACGGGGCTGCCTCCTGGGGCCCTGTGCAGGCTGGGATATGAAGTCCCCCATGAGCAGCAGCACAAGGAGCAGAGATCTGGTGACAACCATAGGAGTTTTCACTACCAGGACATGTAAAAGTTAAAACTGCATGCATTTTAATTATACTGTATCCTGCCCTATAGGCTGTTTAGGGCATTCCTTAAGAGTGACGTACAAGTATTAAACATGGACGTTTAGGCCTGATAAAAACCCTAAAGACAACAATGAGGAATTTCAGCAAAAAGGAGCTGATAAGGCAAAATGTTTGGGGGAAGACCACACCAAGGGCTGTCAGGTATAACAACTAGTTCTTGTCCAAAGGGGAACTATAGCTTTAAAAGCAAGTCTAAATTACTTTACAGTCGGACTGTTGTAAACAATTTGAGGGAAATTTGAGATTTTCAGCAAGGGAACTTCAATATTTTTTGACTCTACGATTTGTCACCAGGGCTGCTTAAAAAGAATTCTGCAAAATCAAGACGACATATTAACAGGCCTTCTATACATTTTTTGCACTGGACAGATACCCACAGGACAGCTGCCATAAACATACAGGACAGAGAGCTGCCAGGCTTTTGCTGGGAAGAGCCATTACCACTACTTACGTACTTGCCCTACATTATCACACAATACAACGGCTGCTTTGTTTTTATATGAAAGCGTAAGTACTTCTCATAGGGACTGTTATGCTTTTAATGGGATAGTGTCTGCGTTTCTCAGTGTGACTCTTATACTTTATATCAAACATATTATCCCTTCTCATAAGAGCTGCCCAACTTTATATCAAACAAAAAGCACTTCTCAGTAGGATGAAATAAATGTAACGAGACACTGCAGGCACGTCCTAGGGTTTTGTTAGAATTTTAATGGCAACATTGCATTTATCTAGCAATGGGATGAAGCCACATGACCCATAACAGCTTTAAGAGGCTTCTCCTTTTTATTTAATACCTTGAGGACAAATAAATGCCTGGGTGGGTCATTACATGATGATGAGGATTAGAATTGATTTGTACTGTGGGCAACTCGGCCTTTCATCATTCGAAAGATGATAAAATGCATGCATATTTCCATTGCAAATGTACAGCTAAAGACTCAACTTTTTTTTAATTTTAAATCAATACCAAGTATACCTATTTAAATTTGGGTACTAATGACTTTGCCTTAAAAGTATCTTTGCAAATCACTTAGGCAAATAAAACTATAAAAATAACATGGTGCTTTTTTTTAGCTTTTATTTCATTTTATGAAATAACAAAAATTGCAAATTCTTCAATAATTCCAGTTATCCTTGAAATCTCATGCAAACCTCTACTTTAATACTTAGACTCTCTATAATGTTAGCACAACTCAGTGGATCTAGAAAAGTTATCCTGTCCATGGGTCTGGTAGAGGACAGAGCTGGCTTTCTGTTGAAATGCCGACGAGGGGTGTCACTTTAAGCTAGTCTTATATGTTTACGCAACAACGTTTTCAATTGTGGGAGTTTTTGATCTAGGTTTCCCAATATAGGCATGGGCAACTAATTCATAGCATTCAGATTGCTGTAAGCTAAGAACAACTGGACTGGCTCAGGTTAAACCTCAAGGCATGGGTCTAGTGGGTCTTGTGCCTGCAAGGAGCCTGTTAGCAGCTGTGTGTGTGTGTGTGTGTGTTGATAGTGATGAAATGAAGAGGCTATGATAGTATTAGTAGTAGAATACTTTATTTTGGGTTACCGTTAACAATCAAAGTGTGCATACAGTAATACAATAAAATACAACTTAATTAATAAGCAAAGGAGTAGATAAAATGGCGCGTGCCCAAATCTGTTCGAATTTTTTTCCCTGTCAGTGCAACTATAGAATCTCAATAAATACATATTTCATTCCTATGAGTAATCAATAAATACAAAAACAGCTTTAAACAGAGTACACATGAGCAGTTAATCAAAAGATTAAAACCTCAGGGAATTTGAAAAACATGATAATTGTGCATTACTATATAGTCTAAAAGTTATATGTATAGTTGGTACAGAACATATATCACCGTACTATGATTTTTTAAATGTTACTGTGCCTATGCCAAACAGCCTGTAGGAATTTGTTGACAACAAAAACAACAGCCGGAGATTGGTCACTTTTTAGGATTCTATGGGCTACTAGATATCCTGTCAAGCCCAAAGACCGATATATTGGGCGAATCCATTTACAGCGAGACCCAAGATATTCTAGACAGAAAAACAGTACATGAGTCTCGGTCTCACTCCCCGAGCCATAAGCAGGACAAAGGCTTGTAGCCAGATCCATGTTCCATTTATCAGTAAATGATCTCAATGGGGGAATACCTAAACAAAAACAGACATACAGGCTTTTGGCTTGAGGCAGAGATATTGAATCTAAAAATGTTTCAGAACACAGGACCAATTTTACATTTTATTTTACATTTAATTTAAAATTAAGGTACATATTAGTCAGTGATTCATTTGATCCATTTCTTATGTAACATTCATGTATATGTGCCCAGTAGCAAATTTACAGGTCAGTGATGTCAGCTTGAGATATAGCATTTGGTGTATCCCATAACCTGTTAAGACCCAGCCTATTGAACAAATTTGAAACAAATTTGAGCCAGGGAACGGTCCTTGTACCCATTATATCTAGTAAATCTTTAAGCGCATCTCTGTAATCACTTAACTCAGGCGTAGACCAGAGGTGAACCCAGTACATTAGGGGTTTAAGTGCTGCCTGGTCGTTAATTCTCTTCAATCCCAATTCAAAATATAGTGGAATTAGAGGGGTGTTATTGGGGACGGAAATAAGCTTTCTTGTAAATTTATTCTCGGCAATGGATAATGGATGTACGTCTGTATAGCCCCATATCTAAGCACTGTAAAGCCCAGCTCCCTGTGTTTTTGTGTGATAGACCTCTAGGGCTGGTAAAACAAGACATGAACTTGTTTGCTTATGTAATCTATTAATACAATGTGATCTCTGTTCTATCAAAATGGCACTCCCAGTGGATTTTCCTGACCATTTGAAGCTCTTGATCAACTTAGCCACAAGATAATCGAAATAGTGTTCCCCTGCCTGCGTAAATAACAAAACCCTTGGAACTTATTCTTTAGGATTTTAAGCCCCATATGGGTTTTTGAGATAAGTTGAGAGTCTTCTGCGAATAAGAGAATAGGAGCCTTCATCTTACTCAGGGCAGGGGAATTGTTTTTTCAGTTTAAGAATACATCCACTACATCATTCATATATAGGGTGAATAATGTAGGAGCGAGAATGCATCCCTAGCGAACACCATGCTCAACAGGGATGCATTCAGTTAATTCACCCTGGCTGCCAAATCAGACTTGAGCAAAGTTCCTAGTATGGATTCTGGTCATAAGCTGAATAAGATTGCTAGGGGCCCCCATAAGTGACAAAACCAGCTACAATTTGATTTGTGGAATGAGATCGAAGGGGGCTCTAAGATATATACATATAGCTTCTGTTTAAGTATTGTGACATATTTCCAATATAGCATAGCAAGTCTAAAAATCTGGTCGCCGGTACTGATCTTTGGGCAGAATCCAGCCCTGGAGGGGGGTCATGATATTGTTAGATTCAGCCCTCTGTAGCAATTTGTCCAGCACTTGTCGTGCAAAGACCTATTGCAGGTTGTCGATCTAATTGGTTGTCATGTAATTTAAGGGGATGCATGCATTTGGTATCTCACTCCCTGCCGCTATTGCATTTGACAAGAAGTTTATATGCAAAGTCCAAACTAGTGGTTCAGTCTTATGTATATCCCCTGGAATATAATCGTGTCCTGGTGCCTTGGCTGGTTTTAAAAGGTCAATTACTCTGGCTGTGTCCTCATAGCTAAAGAAAACTGGATTTACTTATTCTGGGCAAGCTAGAGATGGAGATTAGTAACTGTGGCCGGATTGCCACTTGTTAGTAGGTCACTGAGATCTTATGCAGCGTACAGTTCTGAGAAATGCAACACTCATCTGTCCAGTTGAATAAAGTAATGATAGGTTTTCCCTTTTCAAAATTGACCTAAGCTAACTGCCCACCAGAAAGACTGAGGATCATTCGCTTTTGAAGCAGCTAACAGGTCAGCCAGGTTTTGTCATCCCAGTTTTTCCTAGCGATACTCATAGTTGTTTTATAGTTGCACTTAGCGTCAATAAATACAGAGGCTGTATTATTTCCTATGCTACAGGAAGATCCATGATGAGAGCTCAGCAACCACAGATCTGCTGTATCTGTTCTGATCACTAACACTCTGAAATTTCATTGCTGTAAAGATGAGTGATTTACTAATATAATCAATTTGTAAGGAACACTTCCCTATGTGCAGAAGAACCAGGAATACTGTATATATTATACTTAGACATGTCATCTGAGTTTATATACCTGGATATTTCAAGAGTGTGTAATGTTTATGTTAAGGTAAATAATGAGTGGGTGTTCATTGCATTTAGATACCATTCCCCTGTCCATCCTTCTGACCCCCTTTGGTTAAAGGTATGTTTAAATATCTTTATATAAATGATCAGTCTGCATATATTTACATAGGTTGTAGTCTTTTAGAACAAGTGCAAATGTGCAAGGATAAATTATCCTTTTTCAGGTGCAAACAAGACATCCTTCTGTTTAAACCAGCACTAAGGGTGTATTTGCGGTAGTTAATATGGATAACCACCAGGAGGCTAGAGGAAGTGTGCCTACTGTAAAATAATTCTTCTACGTAATGTTCTAGACTTGGTAGTCTTGAAATATTTCTATTCAGAACTGAGCATGGGATGTCTACCTTTTTAGAGAGTATGTCAAAGATATTGTGTCCTAAAGTGAATGCTTTGGTCACTCTTTTGAGGACAAAATCCCTTAATCCCAACAGTAGAGTCTTACTTGAGTTACTTTCACTGCAACTTATGGGAATAGTACTAAACCATTTTCCAGAGCTGCTTTGGCATCTTGGTTCTGCAGCTTTAGCCCAACATATTACAACTTCATAGTGTGGAGACACCTTTCTTTTGATTTGAAGTTATATTAGAACATTGGAATGTGGATCACTCCATTGTAGACAATGGAGTGCTCCGTGCTTCTACGGGCCGGTAAAGGCTCGCAGAGCAACATTCCAATGTTTTACAAAAGCCTCTCGAGGCTCGAGGGGATTTAAATCTCCTCGAGCTTCGAGAAGCCTTTGTTTAATTTGTTAGAACATTCTGCCCTCTAGTGGCAGAATGTTCTAATAGCCTTATAGCCCTTCGTAGCAGGGCTATACCGCTATTAAAGTCCCGCTGCTTTTGTTAAAGTCACTTTTATCACATCTTTAATTTTGTTAAAGAAAAGGAAATATTTGCTTCTTGGAAATGTATATTCCATTGAGACAAGCATGTATTTCAGTTTGGTTCATGTGATGTGTTCTTTAGAGATATATACATTTTGGTATCAGCTGAGCAGCTCAATATTAAAATCCATTTGCTAATTGTACTTGTCATCATGGTCATTAAGGGCGGGCTGAAGTGGGATCAGTTTAAATAAACTTGGCTAACCATCTCAGAGGGCTGACCCTCCTGTACTTCTTCCAATACGTCGTTGGAACTTGGACACTGTATTTGAGGAGATAAGGAGTAAATCACTACATAAATAGTAACCAGAATTTCTATTTTAAGTCCAGACAATAATGAGAGTTAACTAAAGATTTTAAGGGTGTCTTTATTTAGAGTTTAGTAAATCATCTTTATTCAAAATCATAAGTTTTATTTGTATTAGTTTCAATAATCAATCATTCACAGAGATTGATAAAAAAAATGGTTAATTCAAGTTGTGATAAAATGCATTAAACGTGTGCCATAAAGGAAGAAATCTCTATTCTAAGAATGGGGTGAAAATGGTGTCAGAAGGTATCCATATAGAGGTCAAGTTCGAAAGAGAGTGAGATCAAGCATAAACCTCAAATTATATACAAAAGTTCATAAACAATCAATGAGAATTTCCCATAAATAGAGGTTCATAAAACTCAGTAGAGTCTCAAAACAACAAGGAATAAGACATGATAAAATGTGTAGTACCAGCAGCAATCAGCAATGGGATCTCAGAAGTGGAGGGCAGTAGCACATGAGCGTAAAAAGAAGCGAATGATGCTCACCTACTCTAGGAGCACGTGCTATTATAAACAGTCATAAATTATGTTGCATCATC
Source organism: Triturus cristatus (assembly GCF_964204655.1). Taxonomy (NCBI): domain Eukaryota; kingdom Metazoa; phylum Chordata; class Amphibia; order Caudata; family Salamandridae; genus Triturus; species Triturus cristatus. The sequence goes on from NC_140591.1 coordinate 1,352,793,801, forward strand.
TTCTCCTCATTCAATCATCTTTCAGGGCTCTTCCAGGGAACAGGATCATTCCTCTTCTTCTCAAATGAATACAAGGGTTCACTGCCAGTAATCTCCAAGAAGGCAACTGTGTTGTAGTCATCTAAACGACACATAAAGCCTTTTTACATTCAGGACATATTTTTCTACAAGTGGGACCACATCTCTAACCATCTAGCAAAACAAATTCTAAGTTAGCTAGCAACAAGCTTTGTAGAACATCTTCAGTAAGGAGAGAAATTATTTTACAGGACATCATCCCTTGGAATTAAAACAAGTAGGTTAAAAGAGATCAAGTTCAGTTTATGTGCAGCAAATTAAATCAAATCAGTCTTTATTTCGATTTTTTTCAATCATTAAAGACGCAGTAAAACAGTACGGTGCTAAACATTGATTTTCGTTAAAACATGCTATGTTACAAATATAAAAATTGAGTTGACAGTTTTAACATTTTTAAAAAGTTAAAAAGTATATGGCATATAATGATATTGCACAATTAATCCCTAGTATAGTATTTTTCAGCATTAGATATACAGTTTTTATAATCTCGACTACTAATGGACACCAACATATTGTACAAGTAAGACGTGAATTTGGTACAGATCCAAAACTCCCCAAATGAAGATATGTTATAACACGTAAAGATTATTAAAGAAACAGGGTTGACATTGTGGCACTTAATTTCTTCATATTGTTTCTTCAAATGTCCCAAATCCAACTCAGATACTTTGCCAATGCTATTACTATATCTTCATGTAAATTTGTTTTCAAAATGCGAAGTGCAGTTGTGCTTGATCTTGTACCAAGATTAGAACAAATCTGCTTTATCCATTTATCTCTGGGGCACTTGTATGCTGGGCATACAAACAATATGTGCATATTAGACTCATCCATCGTTAGGCATGAAGAACATTTGATATCTATTACATTTTGACGTAAACGTTTTTATAGGGAGTGAGCCTACTCTGGTGACATGGTCTAGAAATAAAGTTCCAGTATGCTTCAAACCTTGCTTCAAACTTGTGTTCCAAAAAGATACCAGTAAGGGAAGTGTTTTGTGTAAGTGACAAGGACTTGATGATAACCATATTCCAGTATGCTTCCTTATAATCTTTTTTTGATGGAAACAAACTACCTGCTGGGTCCTCCCACAGAAGTCTTAACCCCATATCAACCAACGTACACCTGATCTTTTGCAACCATTTGATTTTACATGATTATTTAATTTCTCTTACAAATTTTATCGCGTAGGCTTAGGGTAGCAGCTCCGGAGTAGTCCAGAGCCTTCTCCAGTAAGCTATAGGCCTAAAACGAGCTATCTCCTCGAGTGCAGTGCAACCCAAATCTAAAAAAAGGGGTTTAAGAGGAGTAGATTGCGGGAGACCTGTTAGGGATCTCAGAAACGTATTCTGGGTTTCGACTAAGGGTGTTGCATTTTCATAGCCCCAGAGCTCTGCACCGTATAGTATTGAGGCCCTGGTTTTAGCATTGTAGATCATTATTGCAGGGCCAACCGGATTAGTTTGTGAAAGTCGGTGCTCTTCTAATAGGACACCTGCAAGTTGGGCATGCCTAAGGGCCAGTAAGTCTATCTGGGGTTTCCAGTTTAGCCTCTTTCCCAGGGTAAACCCCAGATATGTGAAAGTATAAGTTTGTATCAATAGAGCATTAGCCACAGCTACTCTCCCTTTCACTATTCTGTGTCTATGTAAGACCATGAATTTCGTTTTGTCAACATTAACTACTAACTCATGGTCGTTGCAGAAGACCGTAAATCTATCCAAGGCTCGTTGGAGTCCTATTTGTGTCTTGGATAGAATTAGGGTATCATCTGCAAACATTAGTAGAGGTACCTTCAAGCCAGCAAGTGTAGGTGCATCTGTTGAATATGTTGAAAAGTAAGTAACAACCCTATTGATAAACAATGAGAAAAGAGTGGGAGCCAGGACACACCCTTGTTGGACCCCTTTGCTTACTGGGAACCGATCCGTTACCTTTCCCTGTGATCCCCAGCACACCTGATAGTAGTTTGACTCATGCAGTTTGACAATCAAAAATAGAAGTTCTGAAGGCATCCCTGAGTCCTTTAATGATTCCCATAATTTGTAGCGGGGGACTAAATCAAATGCAAACTTTAAATCTTTAATGGCTGTATATAAGGTTCCCCCAGCTATAACTATGGTACTCCAAAAAATCAGCATAAACCTAAAAACTTGATAAATAGTACTAACATGGAGGCGGAAACCAGCTTGTAATGTTGATAAAATATCATGTTCACCTATCCACATGTTAATTCTACTCAGCACGAGCCTGGCCAAGATCTTTTGCATTGTGTCTATTAAGCTTATTGGCCTGTAATTACTTGGAGAAGTGCGGTCCCCTTTTTTGTATATAGGTATAAACTCAGAGCTATGCCAGGATTCAGGGATGGCTATAGCATTAGCTAATGTGTGAATATATGTAAGCCAGTTGGCTCTGTCGTATCTGAAAAGATCAGCTGAAATACAATCAGGGCCAGGGGCCCTTCCCATTGGGATCGCATCCGGGGCGGTTTCAATCTCCCCAATCTCAAAGGTCAGCGTGGTGTCAGGAACTATTTCAAAATGATTCTTAAGGCTGTCTGACGTGGCAGCGAATTGTCCCTAAAAATAGGAAACCCACTGTTCTGGTGCTGCATTGTTAACCGGGGCTTGCCTAATTTCACCACTACCCCATTTTACTGTCAGCCAGAATTTTTGCATATTTTTCCCGTTACTCGCTTGCAGAAGTTCATTCCATCTTTGTTCATCAAACTCTTTTTTAGCTACATGTTGGAATTGTTTCTACACGGTCCGTGCAATTTTAACCTCCACTATTGTTTTTTCCCTAATGGCGTGTGACAGATGCTTATACGCAACTCTACAGTCCTTGTGGTACCAGTTAGCTGACTTTTGAACTTCTCGATTGCTGTTTTTTTTGTCTTAACAAAGAAACATTTAAGCTTTGCAAACAGCTCATCATGTGCCTTAATCACAGTATCAAAGACGTCCTGGATATCTAGAGTTGAAATGGGTTGAAATGTCTGTGTTTTCCACCGCTATCTTCATCTGCTCTAAGGAGTTATCATTTTCCATTAGTGTTTCCCATTTTACCCATCGCATATCATTTGCCATAATTACATCTGTAGTCACTATCTCAGTCGTCTCCGACTGTGTATCCAGCCCCTTTGTCTGTAGGGTTAATAATAAGGGGTTATGATCACTCTCGGTTCTCTGTTGGATCGTCATGTCAATTAGTCGGGACCACAACTCCAAATAAATGAGAAAGTAGTCAATTCGACTACTTCTTACCCCATTATTATAGGTATGCTGGCCCTCGCTGTCCGATGGTGTCCCCCTTTTACAGCCCTGATACCCCTCTCCAGACACAAACATTTTAGCTGGAGTGCAGCCTCTGTCCATTTTTTCATCTGGGTTAATGTTAGCAATGGGATGCCCCAGGAAGAGTCCTCATCGCTAGTGAGGGCACTGTCTTCATAGCCAAGGGGCTCGAAAGTTCAATTAAAGTCACCTGCGATTACCATATAATTTCCCCCCCTATGATTCTCAATGAAGGTATCTAACAGTGAGAAAGTATTTGAAAATGTCCCACCCGCCATCCCTCTCGCATATGCATTAATCGATATTATGCCTATGTCGTATTTTGAGCGTAGTATGATAGCCAATATGTCAGGGCTATCCGTTGGTATCTCTTCAACCCGGAATCCTGACTGTTGCCTTACCCAGATGGTAAGCCCCCCGGAGGGTCTCCCTTTATGTCCAGCAATGGCAGGTTTTACAAAATTCAGGTAGCCTGGGCGAAAAATAGAATTCTGAGACCATGTTTCCTGAAAGGCCCAAATAACATGCCCCTCTATAAATGATGACCAGTCTTCAGACGCGATCTTAGATTGTAGGCCAGCAATATTCCAAGATGCGATGGCTAATAACGAGATTACTGACTCACCATTGGGGGAGTCGGTGCCCACCTGATTGCTAATTCCCTGTTGAGTGGGTGAGTAACTTATTTGCAACCCCTTTACTTCATCCTCCCCAGGCAGCATCCAGGGGAAGTCTGACACTGGGTATTCATGCGCCTGCCGTGGGTTTGGCCAATTGTTTTCACAGTGTTTGGGAGCACTACCCGCTGTATTCCAAGGAGCTAATTTAAGAGCTGCTTTTTGCGTCCCCATTTGTCTTATTAAGAAACTTAGGCTATCGCCGAAGGCAGCCACTGGAATGGGCTGGCTCTCACTACTCACAGTTTGATGTAATTGCAATCTGTGGACTATCACCAATATCAGGGACTGATGTGGGCTGGCTTACACTACTCTCTATGTGCTTTGGATGTACTGGCTGTAGTCGATTGCAGGCTTCTAGGTCAGAGAGGGGGGCAAATCTGTTTTCGAGTCTTAAGTCTGTTAACCTAGTTAAGCCTCTTGGGGCCACCCATGTCTGACTCTCCATATGGTGGGGGCAGCTCCCTATTCTTTGTCGAAAAGGTGATCTATAAAAAAGACCCAACGGTAACACAGTAATATTGTTGGGATTTCTAACAAAGTTATTTCCCAAATTATCCAGAAGGAATCTTACAATGAAAGCATTATTAACATTTAGAACCACACAATCTCCCCCCATTTCTTTCCTTGTGGGCCCTATCCACGTGACTCTTCTAACCATAATCATTTGGCTTTGTATGTCCCCATCCAGATCCCCTGCCCCCTTCATTTTTTGGTCCACCCAGTGCATAGCTTTAGTCATTAATTGAATTGTGGATTCTGCCTGTCCTTCCCGCAGTAACAGCATTTTTACCAGTACTACCAACAGGGGGGCAGCCACAGGAGGCAAGTGTAGGGTCTGAACTCCGGCCTTTGATGAGCCATGGTCCATTCTTACGTTCTTTCTGTTGACTTCTAGGTCACTCTTCCCTGATGGTATTCTGCTCTTCCCGGTCGCTACATAATTAGGATTGTCCATTAGTGGAATGATTTCATCAGCCGCTTTGTTCAATTCTTTGACACAAGATGGACTCGTGTGGGTTTGAGCAAATTCGCTAGATGTGTCGGCTATTATGATGTTATTCTCATCCGTACTAATGGCCGAGCTAGTGTCTATGTAGAGTGCCTGACTTTGGGGTACAGAGTTCATCCTTGTGGGTTTAGTTGGTTTTACAATTGGACCTGATTTGCTTGTCACTTGAATGGTCTGTGGTTTTCCATTTGGCTGTGGAATTGGGCTTGTTTTAACTAATAGTGCCTTTTAATTTTTCTTCAATCCAGCTCAATCTCAATGTGATGGGATTTAACATAGTGGAGACCAAGGTTTCCAGTCTCTGCCATATAGCCTCATTCGTGGCTGGACAGGGGGCGTGAGGAGTGTCAGGTCTTGGCATTTCCACATTACTGAGAACTCTTGGAACTGTATCTATTGTGTCCTCCCCCCCTTTCTCTTCACAGCAGGGTCAGGGTTCAGTCCTGATCCCGAAGATTTTATCAGTCCTGTTGCCCTGGTGGATGCTCTTTGTATCGTACGAATTGTCTCAGATTCACGCTCAGGCTCACAGGGTATTAATCCTGTTAGTATTTCTGGAACAGTGTCTGGTACTATTTCAATCATTTTGTCAGTCGCTTTATCTGGGCTCAGTCGCCGGTCGGGGTTAGTGTGGGATGCCATGCCCCCCAGAGAGGATCTTTTATGGGAAAAAGGCTCCAGGGATAACCGTCGCTCTGTCATTTCTATCTTGTGTTCAAGTACAGAGGTTGCCCTAGTTAAAAATTGGCCAGGTGTCCCCACAATACTTCCACCTGGTTGTGCACCCCTGCCCTTTCCCTCTCGCTTGTTTTCTTGTTACTGGGTTACTGTGGCAGGAATCTTACATTCAAGGTCCCATTCATCTTACGGTTAATAAATATTTACAAGGAACCATCCACTATACCTTCTGTTGATGCAGATCTCAGAGGGGGGGCCCAGCCCAGTCTCCTCCAGCCCTTGGTGTGCGGCTGCGGGAGCCCGCGGCTGCTTTTGGAGCGACTCCTGACTCTTCTTTGTGACGTTTGTGGCCGTGCGCCACGCAAGGAATTCTGGATGTTGCGGTCCCCTTGGACCATTGCAGGTATTCAAATGCAGGCAGGAGTGGCAAATTCACCAGTGGCACCTCCCTCAGACTGAAGAGAGCAGCAGGTGAGTAATTGGCAAACTGGACAGAAAGGAAGCGGTAAATTTGCCAGTTGTTGGGATTTTGTTCCTGCTTCTGCTAAGAATCAAAATTGTCCCTTAGGATGATGTTGTCATTATGTATTTCCCCGGGCTGTCTAAGGGGAAGCGGTGGAGGAGAGATGCCCTCGGCCGGGGGGTCCAGGGAAGTGCTGCTCAGAGCAGCTCTGCTCTTTCTCTCTATTTTCAGCTGTAGCTGCAGAATCGCGAAAAGCAGTGTAGGTCTCTACCCGCCTTGACATGCAGTCAGGGTGAGACAGAAAAACGGAACGGCAAGGAACAGCAAGGAGTAGCATTTCTCCCCCTCTTTGCGCTCATGAAGCCAAGGCAATTGCAGGTATGCGCAGTGACGTCAGTTGCTCACTGCATCACTGTCCACAACACTGGCTCGAATGGTGGGATGGTCGTGGTTGAAGGACACTGCCAGTCCCTGTCCCCTTACGTTACCGTTGTGGAAAGAACCTGGTAAGCAAGAAGTTCAGGTGTGAACCGGGGGTCCGAGCACACTCAGCAAACCTCCGCTGCCACTCCTGCAGCCGGATGTAAATGTGGCACAATTTGAGCCAAACTGCGCCAAATTGTGGTTCTTTTTGCCTCCCCCCGTATGCCCCTCCCGATAAGGTAACCTGGTACTGGGGCCCGGTGACGAAGCCAAGATTGGAGCCGGGCGGGGGTCCGTGGGGGGTCATGAGCTCTGCCGTAGCGTTTCAGCAGCAGCTTCAGCGGGTTTCAACGTCTCCCGCTCTCTATGCTCTCTGCTCATTTACGGCAAAAGCGAAAAGCATTCTATGTGTGGTTATTCTTCATAGTTCTACTGATAAATTTTAAACAAGTATTACAACTCTTCTTTGTATAAGTACAAACATTTTGCAAAGTTATGTGAAACACCTTTTTAATAAAAACATGATTATTGAAAGGTCAAGAATTAAACATTTGATGTGTTCTTCAGCACATTTTAGTCCAACTACTTGTTAAGCAATGCTGCTTTAAATATTTTGAGGCCTAGTATGAGTAAGGAAAGCTACATACTACAATTGTGCACATTTTTAAACACATTTTGCTAATTTAAGTCTGCACATTAATATTGCACATATATTTTAACTATATTATTTTGCATTTTGGTAAAAACGCCCCTTCAGAGGGCAAACAAAATAAAGTGATTCCTGGCTAGCGGTCATATTTTCAGTTTCATTTCCCCTTGTGAGTCACCAGAACTTTCCAAAATATTCAGCACTAAGCCCGTTTGAAAAAAGAAGGGTTGCCAAAGACAGTGCCAAATTAGAATTAGAATGTTTCTCTTCTGGGCAAATCATGACCTAATATATCACATGGGGTGTTTTGATACATGTGCCTACCAGTGATGGGTGGAAGGATTTCACATGCACAATAGGTTAAATGTACTATAAATATGTCACTAAATTCAGTAATATTTCTAATCCAAGCAGACAAATCAGTTTCATTGAATGCTTTAAAAAAGTGGTGCAAAACCTAGAGTGAATGATGCTAACAATTAAGGATGCACAGGAAAAATAGGGCACTGTTGGACTTGTCATCCTTGGTGCAGTTTCCCCTGATTTTGTGTCTCTACCTTCTGCATTGTTGACTGTGTGCTGGGTTTTGTTTTTGCTGGCTTAGATGCTCTGGGAACTTTGTCGCTGCTGATCAGTGTCCAAGTGAAAGTGCTCTCTGTGTAAATTGTAATTATAATTGGATACCATGATTGTCATCTTTGATTAACTGGTAAGTCCCTAGTTAAGTGCACTGATGATGTCAGGAGCTGGCAATGTGCATTCACTCAAGACAATCACAAGGGGGGTTGGGGTGTGTCCTGCCTTTCCTGAGTGACTCAGAGCCAGGCTGAATAGAGCTTTCTGCATTTAGACTGGTGGGAGGAGTTTTCACTTGCACCTGAATAAGCTGTGCCTGCTCTGCACAATTCTGTCTCAACCCCCTGTAGTAAAGCTAGACCAGGAAGGAGAGAACGTGGTGACCAAAGAGTGGCCCAGGTGCCTGCCAGAAAGGAGAAGGGCAGGGGGTGTGGGAAACCCACCCCAGAAGTGCCCACGGTTCAGGAGGGAGGCAGACCTTGAAGGAATGCCCTGAACTGGCCGACCTACATGAGCTGACCTCTTGGCAGCAGGAAGGGGGCCCCACCAGGGAGGAACTCTGCAAGGCACAGATGGAATGCCCTAAACTCTATTTGGTTTGTGGAAACAGGCTGCAGACCAGGCAGCTGGTGACCAGTCTGGATCACATTGGATCTACTGGAAGAACATCTCCTGTATAGTGAGCCTAAGGTTGCAGAGCCTGGGTCAGCCCGTTTGCAGGTGGTACCCAGGGGCTTCAGAGCCTTCCTACTGGGTTTGGCTCATGATGTGTCTTTGGCAGGACATTTGGGGCAGGATAAGACCTTTGACCGGATTGTCACCCACTTCTTTTGGCCCCAAATGCAAAGGCACTCTGACGCACACTGTAGGTCTTGACAAACTTGCAAGGCAAGTGGAAAGAGTGGGAGAAAGGTGAAGGCTCCTCTCAAACCTGTGGTGGGCAACCCTTTTGAGAAGGTGGGAATTGACATTGTTGGGCACATGGACCCCAAGCCAGCCTTAGGCAACGGGTATATATACTGGTCTTGGTGAACCATGCCACCCGGTACCCTGAGAATATCCCTCTCGAGACAATCACAGCCCCTGTGGTGATATCTACATTGATTGGGGTTTTATCCCTCAGGGGCTTCGCCAGAGAGGTGGTATCTGACCGGGGAAACAACTTCCAAGTATATGACGTCTCTATGGGAGGAGAGTAGTGTAACCTATAAGTTCACTACTCCTTACCATCCCCAAGGGAATGGGTTGGTTGAGAGATTCAACTGATCCCTGAAAGGCATGGTCACCGGTCTTGTAGTACCCATGAGGTGTAAGTGGGATGTTCTCCTTTCTTGCCTACTGTTTGCTTACTGGAAAGTACTGCATAAATCCTTAAGGTTCAGTCCCTTTGATTTGCTGTATGGGCATCCTGTAAGAGGACCTCTCAGTGTGGTGAAAAAAGGCTGGGAGAATGCACCCAGTAAACCTACTTAGGATGTGTTTAGATACATGCTGGCCTTTGGAAACCAGACTGCATGCTTCAGGAAGCTCACTCACGAGAACCTACAAGCCAGCCAGGAGGAGACAAAGGGTGGTATTACCAGAATGCCACTCTGATAGAGTTTTCAGATCGGCCAGAAAGTGTTGGTCATGGCCCTGGTAGACCCTTGTGCTCTCCAGGACAAGAGGTCTGGGCCTTTTGAGGTGGTGAAGCGCAAGAATAATGTCTCCTGCCAGGTGGTCTTGCGAACTCCAAGGAGCCCTTGGGGATTCATACATATGAACCACCTCAAGCCTCACTTTGAGAGGTCTGAAGTGAACATGCTCTTGGCGACAGATGATGGAAGAAGAGAGTGAGCCTTTTTCTGACCTCCTGTTTACCAAGGAGCAAGATGGGTCAGTGGATGTTGTGAACTTCTCCACCAAACTGACCCCAGAGCAGTAGACAGACTGTCTCCAGGTGCTGGGACAGTTTGCCACACTGTTTTCACAGACTCCAGGTGTCACCCATTGGTGACAATTACATGGATCCTGGGGACAGCCTTTCTGTGAAACACAAGGTTTACAGGTTGGCTGACGGGGTCAGAGCCAGCATCAAAGTAGAAGTTTCTAAGCTGTTGGCATTAGGGGTGATAGAGTTCTCCAGCAACCCTGGGCTAGCTCAGTTGTCTTGATTCTAAAGGCTGCTGCTGCCGGTGCCACACCTGAACTTCGGTTCTGTGTATACTGCCGTGGGCTCAATGACAACACCAGGACTGACACGCAAGCCATTCCCAGAGCTGATGAGCTAGTAGATTGGTGGGGAGCTGCCAAGTTCCTCAGCACATTTGATTAACATCTGGGTACTGGCAGATTACTTTAACTGATAGGGCAAGGAGAGGTCTGCGTTCTGCAGAGGGGAACTGCCAGTTCTGGGTTATGCCCTTTGGGTTGAAGAACGTTCCTGTCACTTTTCAGAGACTTGTCAACCAGGTACTGTCTGGGCTGGTGGAATTCAGTGCTGCCTACCTGGATGACTTCGCAGTGTTGAGCTCCAGCTGGGAAGAGCACTTGCATCACCTTTGTGAAGTGTTGAAGGCCCTGCAGAAGACGTATCTCACTATCAAGGCCAGTAAATGACAGATAGGGCAGGAGTCTGTGGTGTGCTTAGGGCACCAGGTAGGAAGCGGCCAGGTGGCGCCCCTACATGCTAAGATTGATACCATTCTTTCTTAGGAGCCCCCCAAGACCCAGCCTGAGGTGAGAGCCTTCTTAGGTTTCAGCAGCTATTACTGGAGGTTTGTCAAGGAATATGGCATCATTGTTTCCCCCTTGACTGAGCTGACTTCCTGAAAGCAGCCAAGGAAAGTTACCTGGACTGATGCCCGTCAGACCACTTTTGATGCCCTGAAATCACCCATGCTCAAGGCACCAAATTTCTCCCTAGAATTCGTTGTAAAGACAGATTTTTCAAATCATGGTGAGGGTGCAGTTCTCTCACAACTGAACGAAGAGGGCTAAGACCAACCTGCAGCTTTTATTAGTAGGAGGCTACTTTCCAGGGAACAGAAGTGGAGTGCAATTGAGTGAGATGCTTTTGCTGTGGTCTGGGCACTGCAGAAACTAGGACCCTACTTGTTTGAGACTCACAGACAGACCACATAGCACTCAGAAGGTTTATGCAAATGAGGGGTGGAAACCCAAAACGGTTGAGGTGGTCCATTTCCCTACAGGGGATAGACTTTATGGTGGAACACTGCCCTGGTACATAACATGTAAATGCTGACAGTCTGTCCAGATTCTTCTGCCTTAGTGATGAGAACTTCCAAGAGGGTGGATAGTTCTCCCCACCTTTTAGCTGCAGGGGGCCTGTTTAGATTTGGTACCCTTGGCATGGTTTCCCTTAACTTTTTGACTCTACCTCCTGCTTTTTCGACTGTGTGCTGGATTTCATTTTTGCTGGCTTCAATGCCTTGGGCACTTTGCCACTGCTGATCATTGTCAAGGGGCAAGTGCTCCCTGTTTAAATTGTAATTGTGATTGGTATCCATGATTGGCATATTTGATTAACTGGTAAGTCCCTAGTGAAGTGCACTGAAGATGCAAGGACCTGTAAATCAATTGCTACTAGTGGGCCTGCAGCACTAATTGCGCCACCCACGCCAGTAGTCTTTCAAAGGATCTCCGACCTGCTACTGCAGTGTCTGCACATGCCACTTTTAACTGATATATCGACCTGGCAAGTGCACCCACTTGCCAGACCCTAACCTTCCCTTGTCTTACATGTAAGTTATCCCTAAGGTAGGCCCAATGTACTCTCATGTGTAAGGTGTAGTGTATGCTAAAAGTTTTATATGTACAGGTGTGTTCTACATGTCCTGATAGTGGAATACTGATGAATACAGGCCCCAGCTAGGCCCGCAGGACACAAGGGTTCGCTCTCCTGTAATGGAATCTACAAGGAAGTTGGCACGGAAACTGCAAAGTACAAAGACAGCATTTATCAACCCTTAAGGGTGGTCCTACAATCCACACAACACTCTTCAGTATTGCATAGAGTAGCACAAAGAACTTACGTACATGGTCCCCTTTTATACACAACAGACGGGCTCATAAGTGGGTGGATACAACATGAGGCCGAAGAACATTACCATTTATGGTCATTTTCGATACTGAATCAATATGTGGGCGGAGCTAACGCACTCCTTGAGCCCGCGAAAACATGGTCAAGCAAGGCTAACTGATAACAGATGTGGTCAAGTCTGGGCATGTGCCAGATGGACAAAGGAGCTATTTATAGACTGTTACTAGGCAGATTACAAGAGCAACTAACACAGAGGTTGGACTCTTCTCGTGGGGAACACGTGGAAGCATGACAATACAAAATGGAGTCCGAACTTCGGTCAACATAACAGAGAAAACACGATCCAGAGAAGGGAATTAATGTCTTTAGTAAATGCTTAATCACATTGTTGTTTCAATTTACAACAGACGACCCTTTCAGCATTTACTGAAGACATCCGGTTTGTTAGGATAATCATCATATATGTCAATTGTCATCATTTCTTCAACTTCTTTAGCTAAACGTTTCTGGTGAGCAACATCGGCAATAGCTTTCTTATCGGGGATACAAAATGATACACATAATGAGCAGAGCAAGGGACCACATTGAATACAGATACAGCACGAAAACAGAACCGCTACAATAATGCAGAGACCAGTTAGAACCTTCCATCCCCAGGCAGTAATTAGCGCCCAAAACCATCCAGAAAAGGACCAAGTGCCGTTTTCTGTATGGATCTCAGCTGCAATTTTATGCAGTTTATTGATGGCATTATAAACTGATGGCGTATGATCAGGGATAAACACACAACAGCTACCTCCAATAATTTTACATGCTCCTCCTCTGTCAGCTAGCATAACGTCTAATACCATACGATTCTGTAATGCAACAATTCTAGTAATTTGCAATTCCTCCGTAAGATTCCCAAGAGCAGCAGCAGTCTGATTTGTCACAGCTTCTACCACTCTTGTTAATCTTCGGATCTTCCTACTGTTCAGGGCAGCTCCAACAAAGAAAAACAGTCCTAAGTTAAAATCAATATACTGCTGCAGACTGGTGTCAGTCTGATCTACATCGTCAATTGATAAAGTACGTTTATACCTATTTACAGTCACATTATTCAATAATTTCAGATCCTTATGATAAGATGCGGGTGCTAGGAATACAGGAGGTAATAGAAATGATACATAGCATACCCCAGACCACCCAGCCGGCAGACGGTAATAACCTTTATTTCCACACACAAAGTACGTATTATGGGAGGCTAAGAAGGTACTATTGTTCAACCCATCAATATTCAGAACAGTAATGCAATCACTAACACCAACAGGGATGAAACCCACACTCTGGACACACAGGTCCGCCTGAGCTTGTGCTACTTGAATCACAAATTTATCCTTTCCCACAGTGTCTCTTGTGTTCGTGAAGATGTAGGGAATGGATTCATTGTCTGGTCGGTACTCTTCCCACTCCCAAATTGTCCCATTCGCTTGTGGATACCCATTTTTGTCTTGATGGCATTCTTTATTGAGTCTGAAGAGCAATCGTCCCACTGTCGGTTTCCGAGTGGCAAAAAGCAAAGTATACCATGCTCTACAAGAGCCATTATGAGAGAAAGGAAGTGGTATAAATGGCGTTCCTCCTTTCTTCTGATGAGCTGGCATCATCCCACATATCCAACAGTTCGTAGCATTCGTAGCAACGTGGGTATGATGCAGCATTTGGATGAAAGTGTTATTCAAGTAAGATTGTCGATGCTTCAACTCTTGATACGGTAATGTATAAAAGTAGTGCTCCTCAGGCACCGGAGTTGTCAACACAAGAATCTTCCGAGCGGGAGTTACATCCTCCACGAACCATGTGGTTATCCCAACAATGGCTACTGTCAACATGAACCCTAATGCACAAAGGATTTTCTTTTTCTCCATATCAAAGCAAAAAATAAAACCCAATATCTTCCTGAAACTAAAAGTCTGTCAGAACTCTTCCCCTTGGGCAGCGGTTGATTTCTTCACCAGCGGGCCAAGACGGGTGTCGCTACACTAATGCAGGGCTGATCCCCCCCCCCTTGCCTCATCGGCTCTCCGTTTCACTAACCCAAGGGCCGTTCTGACAGTATGTCCCGGTACTGGAAAACTCACTTCCTTGGTCGAAGATGATATCGCCTTCCTCCAGGAGTCGCGTGGTCCGGAAAGAGCTCCTCAGTGTCGTTTGGCTCCGCAGCACGGCCTGTCTCTGCAGCCAAAATTTCTCGTTGATCGGTCAGCACGGCAGGTTCCACCAATCCGGGCGGCACCTTCCTACAGTGCAGAGAGTGGATCCAATTCTTTCGGTTGGAGACTCGCACAGCCGTCCTCGTTGCGAGGAGGACCTGCTCAGGGCCCACCCATCTCGGCTCCAAACTGTTCGTTCTGTCGAAGACTTTCACCATGACATGGTCACCAGGCCGGAGACCATGTCCTTCGCCGGTAGACCGATCAGGGAGCGCCTCCCGGACCTGTTGATGAATAGAAACCAAGTTATCCGTTAACTGTGCCAGATAATCACTCATCATCACACAAGGTACATCATGCACAGCCTTAGGTTTTGGCGGACCCCAAATATTCATTGGGCGTCCGAAAACAACCTCATATGGTGTAAGGCCAGTTCGAGAGTGCGGTACTGATCTAATTGACAATAACGCCAGTGGCAAAGCGTCTGGCCAAGTCAAAGACGTCGAAGCTTGAATTTTGGCGATCTTAAGCTTCAGTGTACCATTATACTTCTCAACTAGGCCTGCAGACTGTGGGTGAAACACGGCGTGGAACTTCTGAGTGATGCCTAGGCCCTTCAAGACATACTTTATAACATCCGCTACAAAGTGAGGGCCATTATCACTCCACAGAAGTCTACAGACGCCATATCGAGGGAAGAACTCCTTCAGCAGCAGTTTCGCAGTAGTCATTGCAGTATTGTCTTTCGTAGGGTACGCTTCAACCCATTTGCTGAAAGCGCAGACCACTACTAGAACATACTTCAGATTATTACAGCGCTCCAGCTGGATATAATCCATCTGCAGAACCTCAAAGGGTGCAGTGGGTGTCACAAACCCTCCTGCTGGAGTTCGAGTACCCTTTCCTGGGTTATACCTCAGGCAGATCATACAAGTCTGCACCACCCTCTTTGCTGTGCTAGCAATCTCTGGATGCTCCCAGACTTGGGTAAGCAATTTCACAATTGCGGAAGCTCCAACATGTGCTAGCCCATGTGCCATCTGAACCATAGGTTGTACAAAAGCCGTGGGTAATTTCCATCTATCCATCTGCTTATTTCTCCAGCAGCCCTCGTCATCCAGTTCTCCCTCGCTAGCCCATTGTTCCCGCTCTTTGTCAGAAGCGGTCCTTTGCATTTCTCGCACTTCCTCCTTCGCATCATGCCATCTCTCCACCTGTGACTTCACTACATACATGGCAGTAGTACCGGGCTGCATCGCAGTCTCCCGTGCTACTCGATCCGCTAACGCATTCCCTTCTCCAACTTTATCAACCACTTTCCTATGGGCGCTACACTTAACGATGGCAATTTTCTTTGGGTATGTCAATGCAGTTAAAAGATTATGAACTAACTCTCCATGCATTATCTGTACTCCATGTGACGTTAAAAACCCTCTCTCCTTCCAGAGTAGGCCGAAGTCATGCGCTACTCCGAAGGCATAGCGGCTATCTGTATAAACATTCACACATAGTCCTGTACTGAGCTCACATGCTCGTGTTAATGCTATCAGTTCCGCTGCTTGAGCTGATTTCTGTGGTATGCGTGCTGTCTCCACTATCGTTTGTAATGTGGTAATTGCATATGCTGCTGAAGTCGTACCATCTGGTAGCTTCAGACAGGATCCATCCACCCACAGTTCTCCATCCACATCTGGAAAGGGCGTATCCTGGAGATCAATACGACCCTTTGTTTGTTCCTCAGTCACGAGAATACAATCATGCGCTTTCCGCGCCTCAGGCTGGGTTTCGGGGTATGGCAACAATGTTGCCGGGTTTAACGTTACGCACCTTTTCAACGTAATATGAGGAGCCAAAAGCGTCAACTCATATCCCGTTAAACGGGCGCTGGTCAAATGCTGCGTCTTCGTTTGATTGAGCAGGGCATCGACAGCATGGGGGACTAATACCAACAGCTTATGAGATAACACAATTCCCTCGCTTTGGCGTATTGACACAGCTGTCGCCGCAACCGAGCAAAA
Organism: Triturus cristatus; assembly: GCF_964204655.1. Lineage (NCBI taxonomy): Eukaryota > Metazoa > Chordata > Amphibia > Caudata > Salamandridae > Triturus > Triturus cristatus. The sequence goes on from NC_140591.1 coordinate 1,352,809,908, forward strand.
ACACCCTGGTAATGCTCGGGCGACAGGATCAAGTACAGCCGAAAAATATGCACATGGGCGCTGCTTATCGCCGTGCATCTGCACTAAAACTGACAATGCACATCCATCTTTCTCATGCACATACAACGAAAAGGGTTTTGCATAATCAGGGGTCCCTAACACTGGTGCTGAACAAAGGGCCTGTCGTAGTTGCTGAAAAGCAGTATCACACTCATCTGACCAAGGGATTGGGATAGGCGTGTCCTTTGTCAAGAGGGCTAACAATGGCTTAGCTATGTGCGAAAACCCCAATATCCACTGTCTACAAAAAGAAACAAGGCCCAAAAATGCACGCACATCCTTCTGTGTGGACGGTCTCGGTGTATCCAAAATTACTTGGATACGATCCGGTGTGAGTGCACGTCCCTCCTTAGACAAAAGGTGACCCAAATAAGTCACCTTTGGTCTACAGAATTGCAATATCTTCTTAGATACCTTATGATTGTGGGACGCTAGAAAGGAAAGTAAGGATAACGTACTTTTTTCACACAACTCCAGGGTGTCAGCCGCCAGCAAGATGTCATCAACATATTGAATGAGGGCGACCCCCTCGAGCAGAACAAAGGAATCCAATTGTCGTTTCAAAGCCTGACTGTAAATGCTAGGGCTTTCTGTGTAGCCCTGGGGAATCCTACAAAAACGATAAGATCTATTATTTAATGTAAACCCAAAAAGATATCGGCTATCAGGATGAATGGGAATGGAAAAGAAGGCATTCTTCAAATCAATCACTGAGAACACAGTCGCCGTAGGCGGGACCAAGGTAAGCAACGTCGTGATATCGGAAACCACTGGGTATTGAGGTATCACGATCTTGTTCACTTCTCTCAAATCAATTATAAACCGATAAACTCTGGCATCCGTATCCTTTTTCAGTATGGGAAGAATCGGACTGTTACAAATGTTGTAGGGGACTTCCTCGATTACCCCTACCGCTATCAAATCCTGCACTATCTGTATAAGAGCCTCCTCCCCCTCCTGGGAAATACGGTACTGTGGGAGGCGTGGTAACACCGCCCCCTCCTGGACGCTAATGTGGACCGGTGGAATCACCATTTGTCCTACATCAGTATCCGAAGTTGCCCACAAAGCACGAGGGAGGGTAGATAACAGCGCATCCTCTGACATCGCACACATCCGTTCAGATCGGGGGTAATTGTCATTCAATATTACCCGCACACCAGCAGGGGAGCAGCGGATAGTAGCCCTAAAATGCTTTAACATATCAAGACCCATAATATTGTCCGGTGTGTACGGGGCAAGCAGAAATGGACAGGGTGCAGAAAAGGAATCAACCTTAAACATGAGGGGCTGTGAAAGAGGGCTTCAGGAGAGTGTACCGTCAAACCCTACCGATGTGACCATTAAGCCGGATGGGGGAGCCCCCGGAACCAATTGCTTAGACAATGCACTACGTGTCGCTCCTGTATCCACGAGGAACTGATCAGTAGAGCCCAAAACCTCAGCCGATACATAAGGGCCCTTCTGATCGACCGGCACCTCAACTGATTCTAACCCCCATCCAACGCACTCCTATGCATGCTGAGAGTCATGGTACCCCGACCGGTCAATCCCTGACGCTTGATACTGATGCTGGCGATCGAAAACATTTGATCTATCTCGGTGCTGCCCAGCAGAGTCAAAACGAGCCTGTTCGTTAGAATTCCCTCGAAAGTTTGAGAAACCCCCTCTACCTCGCGGGCCACCGTGGGTATGCCCCTGACGCGATGCATGCAACACCGGGCAGTCCCTAGCCCAATGACCCGATTGCTTACAATACGCACATTGGTTCCTATTCAGATCAGATCGGCCCGAGGGAGGACCATAAGATCCTCCCCTACCTCTATTACTACCCCGTCGAGGCGGGCCATAGACTTGTGCCAACATCACCTTTGTTTTCAAATCTTTCGATTTCTTTTCCTCCTGGCCCTTTGCTTCTTGCTCCTGACGCTCATAATACTGGGCGATAGTCAGGAGGGCCGTCGGTGTAGCGGAGGACCAAGAACTTTCACTCGCTTTTAGACGGGCCGCAACTGCCGGCAGCAGATTAGCCACATATTTATCCGCAAAAAGGTGGCGTCCCGTATCGTCGGTAAGCGACTGTCCACTAAAATCATGAAACGTCTCCTCAAAGCGCGTAAAGAAGTCCGCAACTGACTCGTCAACTTTCTGTTTACATGCAGCTAACATATTCCAATCAATCTTTTTAGGGGGGATAATTGTCTTCAACTTAGCCACAATAGCAGCAGGGAGATCTAAAATATTCTGGGGCGGTTTCTGCGCAGGCTTCCTCTCCCTATCCTCATCCTCCAGTTCAGACCATCGAGCCTTAAAAGTGGCAACATCATCTACCTTTCGCACAGATCGCCACATATCTGGTGGTAGAATAAGCCCAAAGAACAGATCTATATCTGCTAAAGTCATAACGCAAGAATTCAAGGCCCCCTCAACTTCTTCATAGAAGGCCGCTGGATTCTTGCGGGGGTCGGGCAGCGCATTCTTCAATGCCATAACATCAGCCCTATGCCACGGAGTGTAAACCCAATTATACACAAAATATCCCTTAGCATCGGCGGAGGTAATGTCCGAGCTAGTCCCCGCTCCTTTAGGAGGAACATACAAAGGCGCCGCCTCTCGCATTGGTTTAACATGCACTATGTCATCCTTATCTGACTGGGAGGTGGATGAGTGGCCCTCTGTTGTGCACGGATCCGACTGCTTCTCCTCCCCTGCTCGCTGGCGCGCTTTCTCTTTAAAGACCAGCACCTCGTCCCGCAAGGCGAACAGCCGCCGAGCCGTATCTGGAGCCTTAGAAAAAGAGAAAACACCATTACGCAATGCTTTAGCATCCGATGACACTTCGTCGGGCTCAAAAACACCAGAACGTTTCCGGAAAGCATCAATCACTTCCTCCGCGAAATGACCCAGAAAATACAATTTATCTCTCTCCTGCCACGACCCCCAAGTATGGAATAATTCCTCTATGGATATCTTGCCCTTAAGTGCACGGAAGGAAAATTGCCGAAGCTCAGCCATTTGTTCGGCTGATAACATGGACCGCGTATCTACCTTACCCATACCCGGGACAGAATCTTGCGGCCTCGGAGCAGATGCGCCGACATAAGGGGGCGGAGAGCGATCTAGTAAATAAAAATCATCATCAAGATTATTAAGGACAGGATAAAGTGGCTGCCGAACAGCGTATTGACCCGAAACTTGTAGCCTACGCTCCTTGTCTTGCCTGTCCGTCTGCTCTCTGTCCTCCCGACGCTTCGCTTCCTGTGCTCGCACATGATCATTCTTCCGTTGTTCCTTATCAAACAGCGCTTTCTCGCGCTTCTCTCGCTCACGCGCCTCCTTCACCCACAACCGTACACACTCAAACATATCCTGACGAGCACGTCGCTTACACATACACTGTTCCACATACTCAATCTTACGTATATCAAACGATCCATACAAAGGCCATCGCAACTCAGGATCTTTTTTTGTATATTTCCTCCATACTGTGCTGTACATTATGGAAGAAAGACCATGCTTCACATACATATCCCTATTAGGAGTCCCCTCTGGGGGAGCTGGAGCAGATTCCTCGAGGTTCAACCGGTTCCCAAAACAGCAACACCACTTACGGAGTGCGCTGAAAGCAGGCATGCTCAGAAATAATGCAAAATATGCAATATTATAGAAAAATGGCACTTAATCGTTGCGCCGTTCAAAGTTACACAGCTCCGGAGAAATCTCTCCACATTACCTGCCTATATGTGTTGCAACGCATATATATTCACAAAGACAAATACAAAATATGACTAGTCATCACAAATCAAACTCAAATAACCAGATCAGGCTTCAAAAACTCGGAGCAAGTACCGTACACCGGTTCTTACCAATCAAGAGTCCAGATTCCAACTGCCAAGCTCCACAATCGCCCAAACGGCTTTCACGGCAAGACCGACAGAAGAGGTCTCAGTCGAGGACCGGCGCCACCCAGACGGTCAGCTCGGAAGGGAAGGAAGGAAAACCTCGGGATGCCAGGGCTAAGACGCCGCTGGCAGTGATCACGTCCCCGGCCAAATTCCTCACCTTCGTCGCGACCAGTCCTTCGAGCATCTGAGTCGCCGATGAGCCCCACGTGACGGGCGCCAATTGATGAATACAGGCCCCAGCTAGGCCCGCAGGACACAAGGGTTCGCTCTCCTGTAATGGAATCTACAAGGAAGTTGGCACGGAAACTGCAAAGTACAAAGACAGCATTTATTAACCCTTAAGGGTGGTCCTACAATCCACACAACACTCTTCAGTATTGCATAGAGTAGCACAAAGAACTTACGTACATGGTCCCCTTTTATACACAACAGAGGGGCTCATAAGTGGGTGGATACAACATGAGGCCGAAGAACATTACCATTTATGGTCATTTTCGATACTGAATCAATATGTGGGCGGAGCTAACGCACTCCTTGAGCCCGCGAAAACATGGTCAAGCAAGGCTAACTGATAACAGATGTGGTCAAGTCTGGGCATGTGCCAGATGGACAAAGGAGCTATTTATAGACTGTTACTAGGCAGATTACAAGAGCAACTAACACAGAGGTTGGACTCTTCTCGTGGGGAACACGTGGAAGCATGACAATAAAAAATGGAGTCCGAACTTTGGTCAACATAACAGAGAAAACACGATCCAGAGAAGGGAATTAATGTCTTTAGTAAATGCTTAATCACATCGTTGTTTCAATTTACAACAATACTGTGTATTTTGTTTTTCACTATTGCAAGGACTAGCTCTCTCATAACCTATCATTAGAGCAGCCTTCTAACATTTTACAAGTATAACTTTCAAATGGGTAAATGGGAACAGCTAGACATTTCGAGTTTAGGCTTTCTGATCTCAGAATTTAATAACCCACCTTTTAATAAAGGTGTTTTTAAATTGTGTGTTTAAAAAAGCCACTTTTAGAAGGTGGGCATTTTCCTGTGTAACCAGACTGTGTGCCTCTGCCTGTTTGCGTATTCACCGTCTCATTTTGGAGATACAAGAGCTGAGCATGTGCATTCACTCCAGATGGTCACAAGGGGGTTGACGTGTGTCCTGAATTTCCTGGGCGACTGAGAGCCAGGCTGAATAGACATTTCTCCATTTAGAGTGGTGGGATGAGTTTGCACTAGCACCTGAATAGGCTGTGTCTGCTTTGCACAATACTGTCTCCATCTTCTGTACTGTAGCTGGACCAGGGACGACAGAACTGTTTTTTACTGAGCTCAGAGATTCTTGAAACAAAGATTACAAAGAGAAACTTAGATACAGTATTGGACCTAAAACCTCAGAACTTTAGAGCAGTTCTGGAATTAAGAGGACCCTGCCAAGAAGAAGAGCTGCCAGGAGGAGTAATGCCCCTTTGCTGTGTGTTGCTTTGTTGGGTTGGCCTGCAATTTGCTGCTTCTGTCTGTGGGCAGATGAAAGGACTGAAACTTTTGCTCTGCTGTGGTATCCTGCTAAAACAAGATCTTCAAGAGCATGGTGTAGAGCTTGCCTCCTGTTCTGAAGTCCCTTGGACACAAAGACTTCACCTGCAGTATCCTTGAAATCCACTGCTGGGAGTTCTTACCGGCCCATTAGTATGGCGGTCAGAAAATCTCCCTGACCGCCATGGTAGTGGGAAAAGAATGCCCGCAAGGACCGTGGCATAACCGCCGGTCCAATTAGGATGTGCCGCAGTCGAAATCCGACAGCGACGGTCGGATTTTGGTGATTAACATTGCGGCGGTCGCTGCTGCCAGCAGCACCGCTGCGATGTCAAAAAAAACATGTCCTGCATATCCCCACACTGCATGGCAGGCACTGCACAGTACCTGCCACCTGGTACAGCGACATGTAGGGGGTTCCATGGGTACCCCCCAGTGCACCCACACACCCCCAACACATTAGGGACCCGCAATGGGCCCCGGAACATGTCTTTTCCATGGCGGTTCCACCGCAGGGGAAAGGCTGGCTACCGCCGGCATCATAATCGTGCCGGCGGTGCTTGGCCCTGATCTGCAACAAGTTGTAGCGGTCCAGCTCCGCCCACCAGGCAAGTGGTTTAGATGGCGGACGGATGGCTGCCATCCTAATAGATCCCCTAGTGTTTTTGGGGAAACATTTTTTCCTGTTTGAATCCTATTGAAAGTGAAAATTACAACTCGCTCTATAATGGATGACCTTTCAGAAATGAATGTTACACTAATGTCTTCAGTACAGAACAACAGTGATCAATTGTTTGGGCTTTTAGACAGGTGCACACTCTGAAATTTCAAACCATGGGTCAGATTTACGGAACTTTGATGCAATACAGCAAGGGAAGCTGCTGCATTGAATTGCGTCAGATGTAGACAGCAGAAATGCACTATCTCTACTAAGATATGGCGCATTTCTGCTCTCTCGTAGAGCTGGTGCAGTTCTGGCTGCCTAGCACCAATGCAGGCACCCTGAAGGCAAGGATGCTTGTGTTGTAGTCAGAATAGGGTTTTTTGTATGAAGGGGCACCTTCTTGCACAAAAACGACTCTTAAAAGGCTTATACCTTTTTGTACATGTGCTTTAGAATGCAACACACATCCAAAGAGGAAATAATGAGGAAAATGTATATATATATTTCTCCTCGTTACACCAGCTTCATGGAAGCGCACCATTCTGGTGACACACTCATGTTTACTGACTTTAGCTTACAGGAATTGTCGTCAAATTACATGGGTGGATGCATAGGAATGCCCATTCTACACCCCAGTAACACTTCCCCGAAGCAAGGTGATGCAAGGCAGCACACTTTACTTTTGAGATAATATCCTACACAAAGTTATGTTAATCTTGATTTGTGTGTTTGTTAAATCCCAACATGGATTAACATATAGTTAAGGTTATAAATAGTAAGAGGTGCGCATAGGAAGTATGCTTGTACATTGGTACTGTGGCGTTCATTACATTAAACGATTGCTTTGGATGTGCAAATTAACCAATGGCACTGTAGATCATTATAATCAAGGGGCCTGATTCACAAAGGTAAATTTACACTTTTGTGTAAGTTTCCAACTTTTCAGTATTCATAAACTACGTGCAGATCTGTACAACTCTGCTAACCCTATACCTATGTATATAGAGTTCTCCAAACCCGGAGACTCCGCACACATATGTACAGGGAGTGTGGAGTTTTAAATATCTGCATGTAATTTGTAAATACTACAAAGTAGTTAGCTCAGTAGTTAGCTTACACAAGTGTTTTAGTCTACTTTTGTGAAACAGGCCCATTGACTTTTGTGCATTCATAAATATTCAAAGTGAGTCTGTATTCCTAATTTTGGAAACAGAACTTAGTTTCCCCTCTGATTCACCAGGAGCGACCCGTGCAGGTAAGAGCGATAGGGCGGTGTGGCCAAGTGGGGAGGGTTTCGACAGACAACAAGGAGGGAAAATTAATTATTTATTTAATTTTCTCTCATCATCGTGTGTAGGATACCCCCACTGCCCAACACGGCCCCAATGCCCCACCCGGCCCCAATGCCTCACCACTCTTACCTACAGGGGCCGCTCTGGTGATTTACACTTTCTGTAACATATTGTAATAAAGTGTGGGGAGTTCCACAGATCGCACACAAATCATTATATGTATTGACAAGCCAAAAAATAAAATTTATTATGGACAGGATAGAATGATTCATTGAGTTGATATGAGTTTACAACACCATATGTTCCTGTATAGAGTTGTTCACTTATTCATATTGACAAAATCACAATGAGCTGAAAATCAATGCGCTCAAAAATGCAAAGCAACCACAACTCATATCTTACATTTGGACATGCAAATAACAGAAAATCTTATTTTTCTTTCAGAATTATTGTAAAAAGTGTGTGCAGAATTGTTTAAGGCAGAATTCGGAACACATACCTGGAACAAATACATGGCACCATTAGCAGAGTAGCAGAAGAACAGAATGCACCACCATCTGCTAGCTTCTCAAATGCTTTAACTTCGACCAAATATTTGTAAGCCATTTCAGCACTTACAATTGTGAAACAATTCTGAAAAACAGCCTGTTTTACTATCCACACTTCCTAAAGGAATTTCTCTGAAGGTGTGACCTTATGGGGGTGTTTGGGGTGTTACCTCCCCCTAAACTTTTTATTCTGTAGAGAATATATATGGGTATAAGGCTCTTGTTAGGGTTTGATGCAGTATCTGTCAGATTTCACCTGGGATTTTTACATATCACATACTGACAAAAACACACACACACATACTCACTCACGTCTCTTGTTTTGAATGACTTAAAAAATATTGATTGGGTTTGAAAAATGTTGTGTTTTAAGCGCCACTAACAATTCACCTTCCTCTCTCTTTCCCCTACCTCTTAGTCCCCCACATGCCTTGCTTCTCATATGATGTGATTTAACAAGATATCCAAGTGTGACTGCTGGAAATCTGACGACCACCCCCCCAGTCTTAATACGCCCTTGAATATCCATGCACCAGCCACTGACATCTGGGTAACACTTCACCAGAATGAATAACCCAAGGCTGAGGAGTTAATGGTTGGTGGAACTGTCAAACTGAATGGAGTCCACAGTGAGGTGGGGTGAGGAGTGGTAATTTTGAGGATGTGTTTTGTGTTTTGTAGCTGGCTTCTGTCACTGATATTGAAAGTATCATTTTTGATCGAATTCTCATGCAATATAAAGATGAACCTGCAACTAGTTGCCCTGAAGAAACTGTATTGGCAGTTTATTTGCCGTTCAATGGGTGGTTTATTTACTGTTGAAATATTAAATATGGATGATATGTCTATGAGATTGACAAAAGCTGCATGTTCCAGTGGAGTTGACAGTCAACAGAAGTATGAACAATGAATAATCAAGAATTTTAAGCTCCAAAAACATTTGATTTTCATCTCTTGATGAATTTGTCAATATGAATAAGTGAACCACTCTATAAAGGTACACATCGGGGCATAGTTACGATGAAGTGACGGAGTGTGGCTTTAGCCTTCCTGGCTTAACGCCGAAGTCCGCCACTTCTGAAACAACAATATGGTGCAGCCTTGCATTTCTCCCACCGCTGGAGCTAAATTTAGCAGCCTAGCTGTCAGAATTGAGGGGAAGATTGTTTATGTGCAGGAAAGTCTCCCTTCCTGCACATAAACAATCTTTACATGGTGTTTTGTAACTTCTATGTGTGCTGCTCAATGCAGCACACATAAAAGTTGCAAAACATCATTTTTTGTTTGATTGTATATGTACAGGAAGGGTCACATTCCTGCACATAAATAATAAATGGAAATTTGCTGTTTCTATATGTGCTGCACAATGCAGCACACATGGATACAGCAAAAACGAGGAGAAATAAATAATTTCTCCTCGTTTCACCTGTTTAAGACCAGGTTTTCCCTGGTCTTAATTTTGATGCTGCCTCCTGTTTACGACACACTTTTAAATAGGGGGCAACATCAAAATGAATGTGTGTTGGGGTGGAACGCCCACCCCAACACACATTGCCCTCCCCTTTCACCTTAAGTACAGCATGAAGGGGTAACTTATTTACATGGCAGCGTTAAGCCACATTAAATGACTTAACGCTGCCTTGCAAAGAAGGTGAATCCCCTATCACCACCACAACATCACTAAAAGTGACGTTGTGAAGTGACATCGTGGTGGTGCGTGGTGGTGATAGGGGCTTGTAAATATACAATAACACACACAAAAGCGAGGCCTGAGGAGAGTTTAAGGACCAGCGTGGGTACAATCCCCACCCATAGATTAAACACACAACAGAGAACCCACAGGTCCAAAAAGAGTCAGTAGAACATAGGTGTGGACAGACAATATACTGCTTGGTCTTGTAAGCTTATATGGACTCAATGAATCATTTGCGATGATTGGTATCTTTCTTCCCAGTCCATCAATTTTTTTTTTTAAGCTTGTCAAAACATATATTGTTTTTTGTTGTGATCTATGGTGCTCCTCATACATTATTGTGATTTGTTACATAATGTGTGGTTCAAGGGTGAAACTAGCTTAGTGGGTAGATAGCACAGGGCTGTAAGTTTTGTTCACAGTAATGAAGGAATCATTTGCTGCTATTCACAGAACACAAACATGATCCAAGGTCGTTCTAGGGACTTGTAAAAAGTTGTGGAATACGATGCAGAAGACTTATGCTTTATGAGTTCAGATAGAAACCCCGTATGAACTTTGTGCTCAAAGTTCACTAAGTTTAGAACATGCATTGAAAGAGAATATTTCAAAGACTGTGTGGTTTGAACAAAGAACGTTAATTGAATTGTTTAAGCAATATATGTTTAAATGTGGTAAGGCTTTATCATTTGGAATAACAGAAAAGACCTTGAGAGTCTTCAAAATGTATGTCTTTGAACTTTCCTGCTTTTCTCAGTCAATTTGTTTTCTCTCTTTTGTCTGCATATATCACACTTTTTACAATATAGAGCCATTAGTGATCTTAACACCCATCAACACAACGTGCTTCAAACACGTGTCCACAAGAAAAACTAAGGGGAGAGAACTCAAGGCCCAAACCGAGGAGAACCGGGAAAGGAGGAAAACTACAAAGATGTGGGAATTATTTTATATATGTAGGGGCTTATTTATGAACTTGTCACGCAGTGCAGCAAGTCACCTTGCTGAACTGCACTGCATGACAGGAAAAGGACAGGAATGCACAGTTTTTAAGTCAATATGGTGCATTCATGTATTTTCCCCTGCGCTGGTGCCCCAGTTGGCAGCCTAGTGCCAATGCAGGCACCCTTGCACCATGGTGCAAAAGTGCCTCCCTTGCATGCAGGATTATTTTTGTGCAGGAAGGGGCACCTTCCTGCACAACAACGATTCTGAGAGGTATATGTCGCTTTCTGTTTAGAAAGAGGAAGTAACTAGGAGAAATTAAGATATTTCTCCTTTTTACGCCTCTCCTGGGATGGTGTATCTTTTTGGTGCAGTCCCAGGTTTACCAGCTCTGGTAAATCTGAGACTGCCTAAACAACCATGGGAGTTGTGTGGGAACACCCACTCAATACCCATTGAATGTCTTTCCAAGGCAGAGAAAAGTAACAGTGATTAGTGCTGCCTTGCTTTTCTTCAGATTTATGGAACCCATCAAGCCCATTCAAAGTGGCCTTGCATCGCTTCATAAATCTCATTTTGGACTTGTGTCGCTCTTGCAGCACCGTGCGTGGTGTAAGAGCTACACAACTCTGCTTGTATACAGGCTCCTTAATGCCATTTGATATCCAAGCAGTTAAAACTAGAAATTTAAATGATATGGTGAGAACCCCTTAACACCACCAATAATAAAGCCTGTATTATCGGAAATGAAATGTAGTAACCATGATTAATATGATATGATTGCCAAACTTGAATTCTCGCTTGCCTCATTTGCCAGACTCCTCCTGGAGCTGAGATAGGGAATTTCTGTTTCTTTTAGCAATTGCTCCAGGACCCGATATACTGCTACCTCCAATGATTGAGTGGTTTCCTTGCCAAAACATCTCTACCAACTAACCGAGTGTTCCTTTGGCCTAGACTGTAGCTATTGCGCACATCTCCAAAGCAGGTACAAATTGAGGCCGGTGTTTTGTCCTTAATGCACTCTTTGGTGTAATTTAGCACCTTGCCGATCACCCAATTTATTTGGTGGCTTCTTAAACTATATCCCTAGGGCCTATTTATCAAAACATCATGCAGTGCAGTAAGTCACCTTGCTGTATGGTTGTATCGGTGGATATGTACATGGCTGTATTAGTAAGTGAGTGGGTCTATGAGTGGCTATATGGATGAGCAAGTGGATGTGTATGTAGATCAATTAATCAGTGAATGGGTGTGTAAGTACTGGTATAACTCTGTGAATAGGTTTGTGAATGGTTGTGTTGGAGTTGCAGTGGATGTATAAAAAGATTCTATAGCGTTGTGAGTGGGTGCCTCATAGATGCTGTGGATGATGTAATCACTGATGTCATCACTGATGTCATTTGGGATGTCATCAGTGATGTCATTGAACATGTCATGAGTGATGTAATATGTGAGGTCATAAGCAGTGCAATGCGGGGACGTGAGTTGTAGTCAGCTCAGTTAACTATAACAGCAGAATTTCTCTGGTCTTGTACAAGTGAAATGTCAGCCTAATTATCACGTCCCTGTAACCTTTAATTTTTGGGGAAATTTCTAAGGTTTTTTAAATGCTAATTGCTAACTATGATGTCCCTGAAACCCGTGATTTTTTCAGTGAATTTCTAAGGTTTTTTAAATGATAAGTTCTAACTATAACATCACTGTAACCTTTGTTTTTGTTCTGTGAATTTCTTAGTTTTTTCAAGTAGTAGTCACATTTGCAGAGTGGTGGAGGAAGGGTTCTGGGCCTCCGACCAGCTCTCAGGAATCTGTTGTGTAGGACTTACAGGAGGTACCAGGAGTGCTTCTTGGCCCTCAAGGTCCCTCAGCTGGTAAAGCGAACTTAATCTCCCAACCACCAGTGCACCATGAGGTGCGTTTTCAGAGTGGTGGAGAAAGAGAGGCATGGCCTCTGAAGACATCTTAGCAATCCTGCTTTGTGGGACTTACTTGAGGTAACAAAAGGGGTTGTTGGCCCCAAGGACATCCTTGTGAGCCAACTACCCCTGCTGAGTTCTGATAGCAGGCCACACCCCCTTTCTCTACCAGTCTACCAACGCGTCTCCTGGTGCGCTCTTGGTTGGTGGATTGAGTCCCCTTCACTGCTGGGGTCCCTAGGGGCCAACTAGCCTACATGTTGCCTCCGGTAAGCCCCACACAGTGGGATTGCTGAGAGTTGGTCACATGCTGCGCCCCCTTTCTCGGCCACTCCTCAAACCCACCTCCTGGTGCGCTCTTGGTAGGGGGATTGAAGTCCCCTTGTATCTTGAGGGTCCCTGGGGGCAAATAGCCCTACTGTTACATCTAGTAAGCCCCACACAGCTGGATTGCTGAGAGGTGGTCAGAGGCCAAGCCCTCTTTCTCCACCACTCTGCAAATGAGCCTCCTGGTGCATTGCAGCTTGGGTGATGAAGTCTACTTTACTCCTGAGGCCCTCAAGAGGCAAGGAGACCTCATCAACCCACTAGCAGTGCACCAAGAGTGGTGGGAAAAGGGTCATCACCTCCGACCAACTCCCACCAATCCAGATGTGTGGGGTTTACTGGAGGTAACAGGTGGGCTAGTTGGGCTCTAAGGACCAACAGCAACAAAGGGAACTTCATCCTTCAATCAAGAGCGCGCCAGGGCGCGTTTGCAGAGCAGTGGAGAAGCGAAGGAGTACCCATAGCTTGCAGTGGATACAGGCAGCCATCCTAAGCACCTATAGAGTCTGTTAAGGAGCATAGCCCACCTGCATAGACAGGGGAGACAGTAGCTATAGTAAATGATTCTTAGAGTCTATTCAGGAACACTGCAGGGCAGTCAGCAGGAATTCACTGGGAACAAGCAGTCAGAGCTCCAATGACGAAACCCAAAAGGTTATAAATCAGCACGGCTACAACCATCTGGCTTGTTCAGTAAAATGTATCGCTTTGTCGTTATAAATTTCAATACCAGCCAGTCCTGAGATATTGCTGCTTGTAGATGGCATGCTGAATACGCAGATTAGTAAAGAGGCACAATATGTACTGGTTACAGGGAATCAGGATGAGCAGCCGAGAGAGTTCACCCTGTAGGGAGACAAGAGAAACCCAAGAGCATGCACATGTTACAGGCAGTCAGTATAATGCTCTAAAGTGTCACTCAGGAGCAACAGAGTAGCAGCCCACGGCCTATACTGGTTACAGGGAGCCAAAATAATCTACCTGTAGTGTAGTATAGAGGAATTCAAGTAGTAAAGAGTTTTGAAGTGAAAAGGTGTGACATGGCTGGAATGGATGCCCTGGAACGAAAGGCTAAGGAGGACTGGGGCATTAATTATGCAGTGTAGGAAAGACCAAAGTAGCATGGCAGGCTGGAGGCAAGGAGACAAAATAAATATTGGCAACAGGGGAGCAGGAGGCATGGCCAGGGTCATTTGGTGGGTTCGGAACAGTGGGTTCAGACTTTGCTGACTCACCATAGCCCAACATAAATTGTGATCGGAATCATTGCTGTGCGTGTAAAATCTGTTACGGCACAACATGCGCAGTGCCGAATACCATTGCAAAGAAACAAGCATTTCAAACCTTGAATGTCTCGTCACCATGAAAAGATTTCAGGTGCAGTGCATATTACGTCAATTAAAAACTCAACGAGCGGAACACTCTCCGTCAAAATGGGAACTAGTGTGCCTCAAGAGAAGCCAGGATCCCCTTTCTTTTCCATCCATGCAGTCAAGATAACATGGGACTCATGATAGTCACTTTGTGAGAAAAATAGAGAATTATTTGACACAAACCAACATGATGTACATAATGCACACCTGTAGACAAATATTAACTGCAATCAATTGTAACCCATGTTTGCAGTTGTTATCGATTGTAATCATGCCAGCGGTGGGGTATACCTATAAGCCAGAAATATGTCGGTAGAGGACAGGGTTTATTTTTAACACAACCATTTGGAGTCTCGGTGTTTGATGGAACATAGGGTCTCTTGAGAGCCAAGTGCAAAGTCAGAATAGCAGCTGGTTGTCTCACCCATTTTCCTTTGCCTCCTTTGTTTGTCCACATGCCCGTTGGAGTCAGGAGAATGTGGTGGTGCAATTCATGCCCCCACTGCCCTATTCCTTGTCAGGCGTGAATTTCTGTTGACCAGTTCTGACAGAGAAATAATCTGCGGTGTCCAGCAGATCCCACACAGCCACTGTCACTGCAACACTGGCTCTCCACTCTCAATGATTGTTAGAGCGGGGAAAGCGGCTTTGGGCTGGGAGTGGGAAATACGTCATGAAGGTGCTGTGGGAGAGTGACAGGACTCCAGGCATGGATGTTTGTATGAGGGTAGGGGAGGATACTGCACAGGGGGGATGGGAAGTGTCGTAGGGCAGATAGCTTTTTCTATACATGAAGGGAGAGGGGAGAGAATGGTCAACGGGTGCTGTGGCAGGGTAGCTGAAAGCCAATGAGGGACTCATTGGTTTGAAGTGGGAGGTCGAGTGAGAGAAAGGAAATGCCACTTGTGTTATGCATGACTTCTCATAACCATGCCACGCTCATGTAGGCGCTGTCTATTATCATTTCACTCAGAACCTCTCAGTGAAAAACAAGCCTAGCATTCACAGTGATACATCTTTAAGTTTAGTTACTGTTGGGTGCAAAAGGGAAGACTTGAACATTATTATATTCCAGGGTGCATTATATATGTACATCAAAAATGGCGATGTTAATTAATGAGTGACTCAGGCTACTTGGAGCTGACACCTTACTGTGCAGAATGATATCTAATACTATAAGTATAGTGGTAATGAGTATTTCTATTAATATAGGTTGGTAAAAAAATTCGAACAATAGCAAGCTATCGTGTTAAAGTTTTAATGTATCTTACGGTATGTGATTCCTCCCCCTCTTATAATAATTGTTTTGCAATTTAATTCGTGGTAGACCCGAAAACGAGCTCTTGATTACTAGTTGTTTTTCTTATTAGCAAAGGTATTGTATGTCTAGCCATTCATACGAATGAATTAAGCAGGGACCTTGATAAACTTTCCTATATGGACCAATACAATGTGGTCTCTTCTACAATGTTGTATACTATTAAGATGATAAAAAAAATGTAGAGTTCATTCCACCACAGCTTCAGAAATCAGTATTAACCTCTTTTGCGGTTTCCAAACTTGATTACTGCAATGCACTTTATCTCAATGTGCATCAAAACGATCTCAGCATGCTAAAAACTCTACAAAATTCTATGGCCTGCTTCCTCCTTAGGATTCCAACCATTGAAGAAGTTTCACTGGTTGCCTATCAGGCACAGAATTACTTTCAAAGTTCTTTGCATTGACTACAAGGCTTCAGGTGATCAAGGACCCGCATTCCTGAAAAACAGTTTTAATTGGTATACTTCCACTAAGATCTTCCACAGCCAAAACCGTGATTCTGCCTATATTCAAACATGCATCCTGGGAAGGTTGCATCTTTGTGCTGGCTGCCTCCACCACCTGAAACAAGCTTCTGTTTCACATACAATTCTCCACGAAACTTCTGACTTTTAGGAAATCTCTCAAGACCTGATTATTCAACTTGTTTTAAGTCTTTTTTTCTGGTCACTCAGTAGTCAGCGCCAAGACATCCTCGGGTATTCGAACACTTAATAAGTCCATTTAACATACCATAACATCCTTGAGTGCTATTTTAAGAAAGAACCTGTTAGAGACTGGGTTATTGGTTGAGAAGGTTGAAACCCAGGTTGGGCAATAATTCCAATTTTTGTCATGATGAACCCAAAAGACAGTAAATTAACTTGAGCCAAACCTTCTGGTAGCTTGGCACAATATCAGTCTGGCTTTACTTAGAGGCAATGTGTAAAGTATTTATGCAGCACACAAACCTCAATAGAGTAAAAATTCAACACATGAAAAATATCACACCAATTAGAAAAATATTAGAAAATGTAATAAAACAATGACAACAAAAATAAAAAATCTCATCAGTAAAACCGGATTTATGCAGCTTCTGCGATTTTAGGTAAAATAGCGTTAAGAAGCAAGTAGGATCAATTACAGTTATCTGGACCAGGAAAAAAGTCACAAGTTCAGGTGACCGCACTAGAGTACACATTTGGCCTGCTAAGAATTGAACCTTATGTCCTTGATACGAGGCATTGCATCACACTGTGTCAGTTCTGATGAGGTGCTGAGAGGTCCTACACAGAGTTGCATTGCACTGCATCACTTCCGATGAGGCCATAGAACAGGAGCTGGGAAGCAAGGTCCTGTGTCTCATTGAATTGCACTGTGTGGGTTCCAAAGAGGCTGACAATCAGGAGATGCGAGGGGATGCAATGCAAGGTCTTTCATTGAGTTGCATTACTCTATGTCGGTTCCGATGAGGCGGACAATCAGGTCTGCAAGGGGCTGTGATGTGAAGTCCTGCATAAAGTTTTGTCGTGCTGCATCAGATCTGGTGGAACTCACAGTTAGGCAGGGAGAAGTGAACTCTGATGCCAGCCAAGGTTTCAGGATCACTTGAGGATCAGGACTCTGTCCAGGTAGAGGCCAGTAGTAGGGCTCAAGCAGGTCCAGTTGTATGTCCGGCAAGTCCAGTTGAAGCAGCTGTGACCCTTGTAAAGAACTACATTTGGCACTGGAAAGGTCTTCTCTTTCCCTGTCAGATCGCCAAGGTTTCTAGTATTGCAAACGGTTGGTGTTAGGTTCCTTTGTGTGTGTGGGAAACAAACCCTTTGAAGTGCTGCAGGCCTACTGATAGCATTTTAATTTGACTGACAATATAGTGCCATTTACTAGGGACATACATGGATATTAATAGTGCTAATCGGTTAGATGTCAATGTTCCCATGTTTTAGGGAGAGAGCAAACACACTTTACTACTGCTTAGCTGGAAAATGTGCACAGAGTTCTAATGCAACAATACATTTTCAGCAAAAGAAGGCAAAAAAACTGGGGGAGACCCTCCAAAACAGCCAAGTCCAATAACGCCTATTTTGGAAAGAAATCTAAATCAGAAATATAGAAGATGTTATTCTCAATAAAGGCATATTTACAATTTAATATCTCCCTTTGTTCTTACTAGATTTCTAATTGCATTAATTTATTATTTCATATGTATATTTTCAGCATAGCAGGTGTTTGATTACTGTTTATGAAACTTACTACTTGTCCTAGTTAAAAGAGTATGCCAGATT
This sequence comes from Triturus cristatus, assembly GCF_964204655.1. Taxonomy (NCBI): domain Eukaryota; kingdom Metazoa; phylum Chordata; class Amphibia; order Caudata; family Salamandridae; genus Triturus; species Triturus cristatus. The sequence continues at coordinate 1,352,827,758 of NC_140591.1, forward strand.
GAACTGTTTCATGCATTTATGGATATGTTCAATATTAGACCTGTTACTGTATAGATATTTGTCCAGTGAATTGCGATCATCAACCCTAAATACCCCCTAGAAACATGTGCTCTTTACACTCTGAACAGGCATCACTTTGTTTCATAAGGATGTAGAGGAAGGGGTTCCTTCCAGAGAAATATAGAATAAAGAATAAACATTGTTAAAAAACATTGACATGATTTACTACGAGGAGTGAGGCTCACAAATTAGTACTAGTGTTGCAAATGTATGCCTAATTTATATTTCCAAGTGTACTTTGTTAATCCCAGTGAATACAGTTATCTACACCAAACACTTCCTTTGGCTACCCTTTGGTAATTAGGCCAATTGTGGGTCACCCTTTTCCTTTTTTTTACATAGTCAACCAGTGTTTATCAGGAGAAAGGCAATAAAAATGTATATGGAGTGATGTCAGAGGATTGTGTGTAAGCTATTAAAGCATTTGACAGTTGCATTTGGTTATTGAAGCATTACTTGCAAAGCATGTAGAAATCAGACTTGAAAGCCAGAGTATTACTTGTATGTGTGTGCTGATTAGAGGGTATTTTACTGTAATAATTAAAGTACAAGTCAGCTAGTGTTATTCAACCTAAACTACTTTAAGCAAACACCACTTAAAGCAGTCACCATAAAAGAACAAATGCTGCATGGCAACCCACTGACGAGATGATGAAGAATTGTAGAATTAGTTAAGATCATGGGGGGATTTTTTTTATCAAAGCATTTGCAAGGGGACGAAGGGCGACACAAAACCTAGAATGAGATTAACCAAGGCAAGCAATGACACCTTGCTTGCCCCTGCGTGGCTTGGTAAATCTGGAGTAATGCCAGAGAGCGCAATACACTGCTTTGTGTCACGTTGCCACACAGAGGAGTGCATCCACCCATGTATTTTGACGCATTCATAGACTTACCATGAGTGGTAGACTTGGGAATGTGTCAAAATCCTGCGCCTTCCTTAGAGAGGCCTAACAAGATGGAATATCTTCATTTCCACTCATTTTTCTCTTCCTACATGTGCTGAATTCTGCAGCACACATGGAAAGTGGAAAAGGCCTCAAAGGATAGTTTTTTTGCAGGAAGGTCTCTCTTCCTGCACAAAAAACTCCTGCCTGGAGGGCAGGCACCATTGCACCCTGGTGCCTTGACACATAGTGCACCAGTTCAAGGAGAGGACAGAAATGTGCCATATAATGTTAAATATGGGGCATTCTTGCCCTATCCCTTTGACAAAGTGCTGAGTAGTGTAGCAAGCTACTGTATTTGAAAAAATGATAAATATGGGCCAGGGTTTTTACATGTTAAAGGAATCAATTAAACTGCTCATTGAGCAGGTTGATAGTTTCATAGAATGCAATAACCTCAGGGACTATGTTTCTCGTACAGTTTGCCTCGATTGACCAGAATTTACTACTTTCATTACCTGCTAAATCTTAATTTGTTATCTCCTCGCAGACAACATAGTTTTTTTTTTATTGGGTACATTAAAGAATCTTTAAATGTTGTCTCCACTAACTACAAATCTATTTGAATAGAACATCGCAATTAAACAGTTTTTTCATAATACATTTGACATTTGATTTATTTACTCTTTACAGTCCAACATTATAGAAGTGAGTTTAATTCTGTTTACTGCACACAGCCTCGTATATTTTTTAATGACTGGTCATTAAAATGAAAATCATTTGAATCAAATACATTTTTCATGGAAACATTAATATTTTTTTGTCATCGGAAGGTGTGCTTTATTTTCTGAAATCACTCATGTGTGTATGTAAATGGAAATGTAAAATATATGAAATTTCAACCAAGTTTTGACATAGAATGGATTTGTACTCGGTACGATTCACAAAGAGAATGTTTGAACGTTAAAAATGTATGCATCGTATATTTCATACTACAGTGTGGGCACTTTTCAGACAGTCAGGCAATTCACAAAACTCCTGTGGTGCATGTATGGACAAAGCTAGGAGTCCTAACTTTGCTACTACTAAATGCCTTCTGTGAATACCAAAAGTAGTAAGTTTAGCATTTTATATCAGATTAGTTGTGTGAGTCGGCCCTGGAGTGGTTGAAGTGGATAATTATCAACAGATCCCAGTACTCTTGTCCCTCTACAATTAAATAATGAAAATATATAGACTCATAAAATAATTGTAATACTCTTACACAGAGCATATCTAGCCCCTTCCCCTTTGCCCTGCCTGCTTTAGCTGTAACTGCAGGAGTATAGACCATTCTAAAGCCGTACATTGCTATATCACCCGCCTCCCAGGTTTCTATCATGGAACTTAGATCATATTTATTTATTTCATTTTGCCACTCTATATTTTCCCTTTCTTGGTAAAACTTGCGATATTCCAGGTTATCATTTTAATTTCTTTCAGACGTCAATCACATTCTTCCAAACTTTCTAGAGGGGTAAATTTGTGGCTGGTACTGAACACACTGGGGACTCTTCTTGATACTGGGTCACATTGGGCTAATATTAAATTATCTTCTGTTCAGGGCCCAGTCCCAACCCTACCAACCTCATGAGGCTTGGAAAAGTAGCACAGTGAGACAGAGCAAATATCTGTGTGCTTCTTGATGGTGCCATCAGTAAAAGTCCCAGTAGATCTCTCACCAGGTCCTTAGCATTAAAATGTATCACTATACAATCCCCTGCAATTGATTTGCTAGATGGGCCCACCCAAGAGACTCTCCTGGCCATGATCATGTGCCTGTATATGAATGTACCCACTCTACCAAATTGTGTCAGCCAATGTAGTGATTTTCCCATAAACTGCTCTGTGGATTCATACTGCATGTTTCTTAGTACTAGTATGTTTTTCAGGATGAGCACTAGCTCTAGCTTCAGGTGGAAGGGTGAGGGTTCTGAGATTGCATGTCTCCTCCTCAGCTCTTTGATTGCTATTCTCCCATACCCCATCTCACGGGGACACCATTGATAACCTATCCCTGTCTGGTAGGCTCACTTCTTGGGTTGTGCTAGGAACCCGGTTGCTTGCAATGCTACAAAATATATGACGACGGCCATCCCCTATTGAAGCTGTATCTGTACCAAGAGGCGTTTGCTAAATGGTTGAGTGTATAATGGAACTGGGGTCAGTCGTGCCCCCTAGAAGTTCCCTTCTTCCCTTCCCTCCAGGGTTTGGCACAGTTTTTTGGGCCTTGGTGAAATCTGCTGTCTCACTCTGCCCTTCTTTTGTTTAACTGGAGGTTCTTTTGGGGAGGTGATACTGGTGTTCGGGGTCCCTGGTTATTCTTGGAGAGATCGTAAAGGCCCAAGTGCCAGTGAGTCTGGGATTACATTGACTGTAAGTCAAACCCTACTAGAAACACCCCCAGTAGACTCTCAAAGGGATAGTCTATGTTCTGTAAGTTCAATTTCTTTGGTCAGAACATTTGCAGCCCTTACCAAAAAGGAGTCCAGTGATGCGATAGTTTCTGCTCCAGGTTCTGCTTGCTTGGTCTTTTTTTCTCCCGTATCGATTCAAACGTCAAGTCCTGCAACACGATGTTAGGGTGTGGCCCAGGCTAGCCCCTTCCAGACACGGATGGGTGCAGACACAGGACCACACTGGCTTAAGAGCACAAAGGGGGCGTGGCCCAACTCTGGGGCTTTTGAGGGATGCAGTCTCCTTTACCGTACTGGGGAGAGAGTGAACAAAATAGAGCAGCTACACCCGCCGCGGGACCACGCTGCACTTAAGAGCGCAAAGGGGGCATGGCCCAACTCCGGGGCTTGTGAGTGATGCCATCTAATTCCCTATACCGGGGTAGAGAGCCTCCAAAATAGATCGGCTACACCCGCTGCGGGACCATGCTGCGCTTAAGAGCGTAAAGGGGTCAGGGCCCAAATCCTGGGCTTGCGAGAGATGCAGTCTCTTTTCCTGTCCTGGGGAGAGAGTGTCCAAAACAGAGAGGCTACACCCATCGCGTGACCATGCAGCACTTAGGAGCACAAAGGGGGCATGGCCCAACTCCGGGGCTTGTAAGCGATGAGGTCTCCTTTCCTGTATCAGGGGAGACAGCATCCAAAACAGAGTGGCTACATCCACCACAAGACCATTCTGCGCTTAAGAGTGTGAAAGGGGGCGTGGCCCAACACCAGGGTTTGTGAGTGATGCGGTCTCCTTTCCTGTACCGGGAGAGAGTGTGCAAAACAGAGTGGATACACACGCCACAGGTTCCACGCTGCACTTAAGAGTGCAAAGGGGATGTGGCCCAACTCCGGGGCTTGTAACCGATGTCGTCTCCTTTCCTGTACCGGGGGAGATAGTGTCTAAAACAGAGCAGCTACACCAACTGTGGGACTACGCTATGCTTAAGAGACCAACTCCGGGGCTTTTGAGCGATGCAGTCTCCTTTCCTGTCCTGGGGGAGAGACCATGGGACCACGTTGCACTTAAGAGCGTGAAGAGTTGCCCAAATCTGGGGCTTGTGAGCGATACTGTATCATTTCCTGTACCACGGGAGAGTGTCTAAAACAGAGTGGCCACCGAGGGAGGGAATCAACCAGTCTTTTTTTTTTTAATGTTGTAGAGGTTGAGAATGGCTGCATATTCAATGCAAAAAGGAGTTTATTTTATTTCTTGGCTGCATGTGACTGTTGCTAATAATATCTTTGCAATCCTTTCCCTGTAACACTACACAATGTTTTTTTCTGAGAGGGGTAGGTGCTCCAAGCTGTCTTCTTTTTCTCCATGCCTCTTTCTTTGCTCGCCATGCAGCAGTGGTCATTTTGTATAGCCAATATGTGTGTGTTGGCCATATACTGCCAGTGTGTGCTTCAATTTCTTTATTCTGCTATTAAAAGCCATTTCCTAGTAGCATTGATAGAAAAGGCCTATGCCATTTTTATTCATTCTTTCCTTTTCCTAGTGTATTTATTTGCGCTTATGGCTGATTTTAGTACAGTGTTGTTGTTTTTATTTATTTTTTCTTTTTATTGCCTACCACCCTGAACCTCCTGTAGAGTCCCAATGGGACAAAAAGACACTTGGAAAAGGTACCTTACTTGCACCTTACTGAATAAATGATTCATCATGTTGTGCTGGATGGGAAGGTATGGTAATCTTCAAGTGATAATGTATTGTTTTAGTTGATCATTCAGCATCAATTAATGCCTGCCTTTCACATAATGGGATGCATACTTTCACAATCATTTTCTTTTTTTTAACGTAAGTCCATCATGTTTAAGTTCTTCTGAGACCAGTCATTTTACTTACGGAGACCAAACTAAAATCACTAATCCCCAACTTCTTTTCATTTTGTTATCAACACAAAAAGTCTATCTCTGTTGACTGAAATAATAAATCTTGAAATACCATTGACAGTGACTGGAAAAAGTACCATTTCCTAGTATCTACTTCAGTGGAAAAAAGAGGACTCAAAATGGCATACCCCTCTGGTCTTGAGAGATGCATTAACCAGGAAAATGTAGACTAGTGGCTAAAATGGCAAACTCTGATCAAGTGATTGACTCGTGGTCTGCTTTACCATACTGCACACAACAAAATGTTATTATTATTAGAGTGATCAGCCGGGTACATGAAACTAGTCCTCTGATATTGGTGGTACGTGATTGGTTCTTTTCAGTTTTAGGTAATAGCACATCAGTGCCCTCTTGTTCCACAGGCCAACTCATAATTTTTCTTTTCATAGCTATAATTTTTATTGAACTGCGTGGGTCCTCTCTGTTTTGCATTTGTTTGACCATTAGTAACAAATCGATTCGATTACTTGGGGGTCTGGGGGATTAAGGGCATTTTGCTTTTGGTAATTGAACTGTATTTTTTTCTTTTACAATAGAGGTAATGGACTCTACAACTTGATAAAAGTTGTGTTTGTCTGTCCCTCAGGTTTCTCTAATTCACCCTAACCATTCATTCATAAAACCCCCAAATCTCTTTCTCCAAGTTTTGTGATCAGTTGATTTGTGTGTTAATTTGCACCATTAACAGGTCTCTCACATTGTGAGGCAGATGTGTTTAAAGCAATGCCACAGTTAAAGCTGGTGGTTAGTACAAACATTGACATTTGCCCACCCCACCCCTCCTACCTAGGCATAAAAGGCACATCATAGTGTAGAGACTTAAATAAAAGAATGATTGTCCTGGGATAATGAGTGTGCACTTTTTCCACAATCTACACCCAAATATTACATTCTACTGAGGTAACCTTCTACTGAATCCTACTGACTCATACTTTGTCTTGAGGGGTTAATTATGCTTACTTTAGTAAGCAACCCAACCCAATGGTGCTGACTGTTTTTTTTATCTTGGTAGTTTTTTGTTTTAGTCTCGGATTCTCTAGAATCAGTTTTTTTTAAAGATTTTTTTTAGTTCAATTGACGGCTGTAATGTTCTGATTAAATCCTTGTGATGTTGTGCTTATTAGTGCTATTGGTCCTCCGCCACTAGGATTAAGAAGGCTGTTTGCAAAACCCTGCATTAAGGTATGGGCCAATTATAAGAGGGGTATGAGCCATCGCTGTATCAACTCAGGTAAGAAAAGAAGCTCTTGGGAAGCAAGGATTGTTATTTTTGCTGTATGTTGACTGACCAAATTAGCAGTCACTAGTTGCAGAAGGTAGGGTGAGCACAGTTAAGTATTATACATATATCACTCTGTTTACAACACTGTTTGTGATGGTGTAATGGGCTGCATAAGATAAGGTAAGTAGAGTTGTTAACAATACTTGGAAAATTTGATTGGGCAGCATGATATTGAAAACTTGAAAGGGGAAGGTAATAGACACAGTGGGATTAATTGTTTGTGATGGGACAGGCACTGAGAAGAACAGCTTCTGTCATCACTGTGTTGGCAGTGCTTTCTCTTTAACAGAGTACAATGCTATTATTCTAACCAGTAAATCAAAGACATATATTTATGATAATAAATACAAAAAATGATTTAGTGTAACAAAAATGTATAAAGTCCCACTCTCTCCTCCCAAACAGGCCCCCCTCACTCAAACCCCCAAAAATACCCCCAAACCATGCTTTATCCAACTGTTCACTCCACCCTCTCCTCCCACCTGACCCAACCCCTCACCTAAACCCAACTCCCCAAACAATGCCTTGTCCTCAACTTTCCTTCTCACCATTACCTCCAACAAGACCCATGCCTCATAAAATAATGGCCTCCACATCCTGCACCTGGTGCAAAAGTTCTTTCTGTCATGCCTAATCTCCTGCAGGTCCTGCATGATTTTTTGGAGGATGGCAGAGTCCACAGCAGTAGTGATGGCAGTTGGAGGGCTCGCTTAGGAGTCGGACTTCGGTTGCCTGCAGTAGTGGTGATATCATTGCTGGTATCCCTCCTGCTGTTGATCTGCAGGCGTCATTTAGCATGAATAACTAAATGATCCAAAGAAAAATGAAAAGACCATGAAATGCAGCACTCAACCATTGTACAGTAGCTACAGCATTGCTGTTTCCCTAGGATCATTGGAAATGTTTATGATTCTTTGTCAGAGGGCAAATATTTCCCATGCACACTTGCCATAATGCAGTAACAGGGTGTGATATGAATTAATCCATGATCACCACTATAACCAAAACTAGATTTTAGGTAAAAAGGATGAAAACAATTTTATGTTGTGACACCTGTAACACATACTTAATGTATGTTAAATGATTAAAGAGCTGCCAAATATAAATATATATTGGCATTTAATTATTTTTGGCATAATTACTTGACTATTATGTGCAACATTACAATATCTGTGTCGACATGCCCACACCAGTTCACTTGACAGACCACAGCTTTGTCAAGTTCAGATTCCCTATCCTGGTACAATGTTTACACATCACTACCAGACTAGCCGAAACTGAAAGAGGATCAATGACATGGACTGGAACACCTCTTTCAACACCAACCGCCCAAACAATTCAAATGCCTTCCCAAAGCCATCAGGAATTTCAACAATTGGATCATCTCCTGTGCCTACTCCCTGGCCTCCAGCAAACCAAACAATAAAACAAGATTCATACCCCTGGGTCTGTTGGTATATGGAGGAACTCAGGCTGATGAAATGCCACTGCAAACAACTGGAGCACAAATGGAGAATGAGACAGGCCAATGGAGACAGGAGTACATTTAAATCCACTCTAAGGGCACGATACTAATGCGGTTTGCAAAGCTTCCCGACCAAATGGGTTAGGGAATGGTTTCCGACCGAATCGGATCAGGAGAGTCCAAGCGACCAAGTACGATGCATCTGGAGGCTTCCAGGTACGATTTGGTTGGACTCCCATTGACTTCAATTGGAGCATTTGTTCCAACTGAATGCATAGACTCCCACTGAAGACAGGGGTGGCTGGGGAAAATCGGGCACCCTGTGGGAGGCATCCCCTGGTGCATGGCTGGTAAGGGGGTCCCTTGGGTACCCCCACAGGCCTGATTGGGAAGGCTCTGGGTGCAGGGGGGCCCACTAAGGAACCCCAAAGTCTGATTCCGACTACTGATTCGAGTCGGACGGCACGATTCAGAAAGGCTGTCCAAATACAGCATCCTGCTCGGAAACGTGGCCCGTAGAGATGTATGATTCTGCTCTGTACGGCTCGGTCATTCCAAATGCCATCAGGTTGGTATTGGGATATTCCTAACGCGTAACTTGCATCATACTCGGTCATTCAGAAACCTTTCTGAGTTGGTCGGAAAGACACGTTCCCGATCAGATTTGGATGGAGTAAATGACGATAGGAGGCCTTCCTAACCACATCTGAATCAGGCCCTCAGAAATTACCACTAAATGATCCAGACTACCAACCCCACTGCTCTGGCAGACCACATTGATGCTAGCACCAGCAGAATGAAATACATTTTCGCCATTGTGAAAGATTTCACCTCACAATGGGCTGCCTTCAACTCAATTACCCTCTCACAGGACCTCTGCAACAATCTATCTTAATTCTTCAGCAACAAAATTACTGCCATTTACAGCAACTTCAACCCACAACTGAACCTGACAGACCTTGTCAAATGCCTCTCGATCTTATCCATAGAACTGATGCTAACCACATAGCGTATCATTACTCCAGAAGAAACTACCACCACCATGAATCTATCCTCTCAGGGGCCACATTAAACCACTGCCCCCATTACACCAACTCCAGAGGACTGCAACCCTTCAGTACCATGCTAACACTCATTCTGAATGCCTCCATATCTTCCATGACCATGCTTTAAAACATGGAATTGTCCTCCCATTGCTAACAAAACCATCTCCGGACCCTTCAGTGCTGGCCAACTATAGACTGATCAACCTACTACCATTCCTGGAAAAGGTTTTTGAGAAAATCATCAACAGACACCTCAACAAATACCTCAATGACCACCAACTACTTGACACCACTCAGTCTGCACAGCATGGAAACTGACCTCATCACTGCCACGGATGACATCGACATGACTCTAGACTAAGGAGATATGGCAGACCTCATCTTCCTGTAAAACTCCTTAGCATTTGACCCAGTCTCCCACCCCATTCTCATACGCCTACATGACATTGGAATGCAAAGACATGCACTCTGTAGGACCTGCTCTTTCCTGTCTCTAAAGTCCTGATCAGTCAGCCTGGCAGAGCTTGGAGTGACACCCCCCACTATCCACGCCAAGAACCTCGGAAACATCAACAGCAAAGTAGGCCTGGGTGGAGCTCACAGTTTCACTCCATGATATTCTGCTGGTTTACAAAAACATTCTGCAAGATTCCGGAAAATTCCACGAATGCCACACTGCTTGCACCGTGATTTAGCACTTGCAGCTCATTCCACAATGAAAAATCATGATGCAGCACGCCAGAGAGTGCAGTTTCTGGAGTTGATTTTGCTGCTGCTCAAGTACATTTTCTGCTTGAACGGCAACTTTATGACCACGAACAGTTAGAACCTCCAGCGACCACCGACGTTGGAGAAAACTCACCAGGTCTTTTATAAGCAACTGAAAATTGTGCCAGAGGATGTCAAATCTTGCACATGCTCACCAACTTACCATTAGTGAGCCACAGATAGGAAAAAACACTGCCAACTCTGCGGGCGGAGTGAAATATATTGCCTCCCACTACAGCAAAGTTGGCATGACCGCCCAAGTCAAATCAAATCAAATCAAAATTTCTTTATTCGACCTTCCGAAGACAGGTCATAAAAGATGCAGATGCAAATACAGTGTTAAAACATCTCATAAAAATGTGCCATCATTATAAAATTCATTAGAGTTGATCGTCGGAATTTGATCACGGCTAAAGTGACAATGCATATAAAATAACTGGATAATGAGCAGCAATATAATTTTAACAACCAATAAATAATAAAATCGATCATAAAAATAGATTTTAATTAAAAACACTCAGATCCCATCATCTACCCATCCTAGTCATTTAAACCGTATCAAAATCATCCTAAATTCGTTCTATGGCGCATGATATACTGCAGAAAATTAGAAACAATGTAAACCAGCCCCTCCCCATCCAATGACTGTAAGAAAAGGAAAGCTGGACGACAGGTTCGAAAACCCATTCGTTTTAATAATGGGATCAGTAATTTTTTCCGTTGTATCGTGTAATATTTGCAAAAGAGGATGGTATGCATTGTGGATTGGGTAGAAATCCCATCACAAGGACAAGGGGGTAGTTTTTTAGCCCAGTTATTTCTCAACGGAAAGACAACTAAACGGTGGAAAAAATTCAGCCGAAACCTAACCAAAAGAAACAATTCATAAGCAGTAATACTATAGGTTAGGTAAGGCTGCATCCCAAATACCGTCTGAACAGTCAAGCTGCTTCGAACTGATTGTTTCATGACCTCAGAGGTAAGTCGCAGTTCTTCGAGGTGGTTTAGACAGAGTTTCTGAAAGGCCTTCCTCGGTATCTCCCGAATTAAAAGGGGATCGTGGTAATATTTTACTAACCCTAAGTAAATTAAAAATCTTTTAACATAGGATAACCACCTAGATTTGAGTGTGTTTTCCAGAGCTTTACAGTCTTGAATGATTGTTTGTGAGAAGACTGTTTTGTCCGACGACCAAATTCGATGCCACAATAAAAGTGGCTGTATTCTCGCCAGGTCCGCCACATAAGGAAGACCCAGTTCCAAGTTGCAAGAAAAGTTTGCGGAGCTCCTTGGTAATGCAAGAAGATACCTCAAAAAGGTGTTTTCTATCCCCTGGATAGAGTCCAAAGCTGCGTGGCCTCACACACCCGCTCCATACAGAGCAACTGTAATGCATTTAGCTTTGTAAATTTTAACCATTTCCATGGGTGCTTTTTTACCTAGTTTCCTAGAAAAATTTACAAGGGCTGTGGTAGTTCTCGTAAATTGGAGTTTCCTCACATTGACTGCTGCTTCCCAGCGTAATTTCTGGTCAATCATTACGCCTAAATAAGGATATTTATCTGTGTTCGCCAGTTTTTCATTATTCAGGTAAATAGCCCTAGTTTTATTTTTATTGCCAACCCCAGCCTTCATAACGAAGGTTTTACCAATATTGACCTTGAGATCCAGATTGGCCATAAAGGATGAATACCTGCTTAACGCCCTTTGCAATTCGTTTGGGGTGCGGGCCAGTATCACTGCGTCGTCCGCGTAGAGAAGAGCCGGTATTAGACGGTTGCCTACCATAGGGAGGTCCTGAGCCCCCCTCAACATCTCCCTCTCCAATCCGTTGGTATAAAGGGTGAAGAGAAAGGGAGCCAGGACACATCCTTGCCTAACGCCCCTCTCCACTCCGAACGACGCAGTGAGTTCTCCACTGGTCCCAAACCTCACCCTGGCGGTCGCGTTTGTGTATAGTTCCCTCACAAAGGTAACTACGCTCTGCTCCACCCCCATCTCTAACAGAACAGACCAGAGTTTAGCGTGACTGACGCAATCGAATGCGGCAGATAGGTCAATGTAGACCATGTAGAGAGCTCCGGCCTTAACATTTACATATTTATCCATCAAAAGTGATAGATTTAAGGCTTGGTCAATGGTCCCCAGACCCTCACGAAACCCATATTGTAAATCAGATAAAATACTGCTATCCTCCGCCCACTCCTGCAAACGACCGAGAATTATCCGACCCATCGTTTTCCCCAAGGAATCCATTAGGGAGATAGGGCGATAGCAGGATACTAAGCTTCGGTCCCTTTTCTTAAAAATCGGGACCAGTATGGATTTTTTCCAGGATTCCGGGAGACCCAAAATGCACAATGCATTAAAGACCCTGGTCAAAAAAGGGATCCAGAGATCGGTGTGAATTTTGAAAAAGTCTATTGGGACCCCGTCGGGTCCCGGGGCCTTCCCTTTCTTACTTGCACTTAAAGCCCGAGTGACCTGGTCTAATGAAATGGCCAGGTCAATGGGAAACGGGGAAGACCGTTGATAGCAAGAATCGTCATTGATTTTGTTAGAAGATACTGGTTTGTTCATAAAAATGTTCGAAAAGTGCTCTACCCAGTCTTTTTCGTCAATGGCGACCTCTATTTTGGGGGAGTCATCGTTATCAACTAAAAAAGGTGATTTTACCACTTTCCAAAATGCAGCACTATTTTTATATAAACAACTCTCGTGCAATTGGTCCCAGAGTTGTTGTTTTAACTCTGATTTTCTTTCTTTTATAGCAGAGTTATATGCCCTCCTTAGTTTGGAGATCTCGACGGGAACCCTAATTGTCATGCGTAATGCAGATTTTAAATTTGAATAGGCTACAGTACACCTGTGGTTAAACCAGCCCTGTCTTTTCCTTTGTGTATTATTCTTTTTCACCGTTAGGGCTTCATTTATGACCTTAATCACTGTGCCAAAATTGGTGATAACATCAGCATCTGTAGTGGCCAAATCTAAACATTTCTGAATGGACGAATGTGCATTGGTTACCACAGTTTTAACAATTTCAACAGGATCAACAAGAGCCCATTTAAGAGAGTAGCCATTAGATCTGTCTAATACTAGATTATTTTGATCCAATAAGCTAGGGATATTAGGGTTGGACCGATGATAGAGTTGAATAGTGATGCTCAGAGGATAGTGGTCACTCAAAACATTCTGACGTAAATGGAAAGAACTGTCTCTTCTTGTTACTCCATTTGACATCAGAATAAAATCAATGGTGGAATGAAAACCTCTCCCATGGAAGGTAGGAGCCATCGCCATGTTCGAATTGACTAAATTATTGGCAATTCCTAGGTCTAAATTGAACATAGTTTCATTTAGGGAACTACCTAATCTCATGTGGCTAAAATGGGGGATAGGGTTATCTCTCTCATCATAGATGCCGCATATAAGTTGATTAATTACATGACAAGAAGTCTGATTGAAATCACCACCCCATATGGTAATTACCTCCCTATCTAGTTTCCTTATAATAGATGATATTAAGGAACAGATAGAATTTACTAAGTTTACTGCTTCTATCTCGGGAAGATTGTTATAAAAATTTACCAACAGGAAAGTGTCCTTCATATTTATACGAAAGCTAAGAATCTGGAAATTAGGGTCAAGTTTTATAACCCTCATCTCATCTATATTAATCAAGTTTGAGATGTAAATAGTTAAGCCTCCCTTAGCCCTACCAGACTTAGAAGGTTGGGCAGGTGAAAAATAGGTTTTGTACCCATCTACATGAATCTCTGTTGTCAGCCATGTCTCCTGTAAACACAGAATATTAAAATTTAGAATAAAATTAGTCCAGCCATCATTCCCTAGTTTGGAGCGTTGTCCAGCTACGTTCCAAAATACAACCTCAATTTTTGACTTAGTGATCTCCCGATTATAGCCAGTCATAATGATAGGTGATGGGGGGGGGGATTCCAACACTTCGTTCACCCAGTGAGGGACGGTGCTTTGATCCTGTTGTTGTACGTTCTTATTATGAACTATAATAGGATTTGGGCAGGGAAACAGAGAATCACTGTTCTCTGATTCCCTGTCACCAAACCCTTGAGGATCCCGTTTTTTTCCCCCAGTAGGGAGTCAATCTATGTTCTCCAGCCCTTGAAGAGTTGAGAAACGATTGAAAATAGGGATATTAAAATTAAAGCCCCCAAGTTGGTGCCGGGGATGGGCTCTAGGCTGTATTGGGTTCCTCAATAATGTCTGGGGATAAAATAGGTCAGATCATAAGTTCTAATAACACTCTGCCCTTGCCCTTGAAACCAGTTTATTATATGCGTTGTTGCCCTGCGATCTCTAAAGTTAACAATAATCAAATCCCCTTGTGTTTCCTTCGGCCGGGGACCAACCCAGCCGAGTCTACGTACGTTTAAAATTTCCCCGATCAATATTAGGGGGTAAGGGTCTATTCTGACCCAACCAGTGTACAACCTTGTTCTTTAAATCATAGTATCCTTCTTTTTTCCCTTTTTCTAGTATTGGGACTCCTACTAAAACCACAACGTATGGGACCGCCTCCGGGGGCAAATCTATATGTTGCCTGTTTGCGCCGTCAGGCTTACCCGGCACAATAGATGCAATTTAATTTCGTCTAGGCAAGTCAGACCCATGGGTTTGCGCACTGGGATTTATCTGCCCACTTTCTAGCTCAATATCGACCTTCAATTGGGGTATCAGGTTTTTTTAACTCAATGAGGGGGATAAACTTTTAACGGCCACTGACTTACTCTGTCTATCATCAATCAATAAAGATGGTTTTACTTGTAAAGAGCTATTTAGATGTGTCGCTCTATTGGTATATAGAACTTTTATTTGATCGGAGTTACTTAAAATCGACTTCTCCAGTGACCCAAGTTGGTTAGACACTCCCTTCATTCTTTCAAAAAGTGGAAGTAGGAGTGATCTAACAAGTATCTCCAGATGTCCCATTAACTCATTAATTAATGGGTCAAAAAAGTGAAGGTCCGAATAAGTTTCGCCGCCCTGGGCCTTTGGGACATCTAAAGAAACAGGCATCTTGGTAGCTTTCACTAATTTACTTTTATTATTACTACTAATATTATGTTTGTTATTCTTTTTTCCTCCCCTCTTCCTTTTTTTTGGTGGGGGGCCTGCGGTGATGGTTTCTTTGCTCTTCTTCGCCTGAGCAGTTACAATATCGTCACTAGGAGTCTGACTCTCTTGGATAATAAGGTCTGAGGATGTGTCAGAGGATAAATTAGAAACAAGCCCTATCGAGTCGTTATAGGTTTTTGCCAAGAGGCTAGTATCTTGCATAGATAAGGGAATACTGGCGTCGTTCGTAGGATTGTTCACCAAACAAGACAATGGTGGTGCAGTCTCCGGTGAAATAGCCAACTGGATTGATCCGATTGAAGAACGTTTATTTAATAAATTGTGGAAATATGGATTTTTCTGGTCAGTTATGTCCCCTATCTTGGACCCCAACGGTTCCATGTATGAATCACAAGTACATGTATGTCCCCTCCAGTTCCAGTTATGAAGACGCAAACACATGTGCGTCCACCGTCAACATGTCCTCTGTCAGATCCGCCATGAATAGGCCGGATATTCTATTCCTAAGTATGAAAGGCCACCGACTTTATATGGCTCAGTTACTCCATTTTGCAGTCCAGGCAAGTAGGCCCTGATTCTGTCATCGAACTCTTTTTGCCTTCTGCCTCTGAAAGCTCCAGTTTGAGCCTGCATCTGTAACCATGAACTTTGTCTCATTCTCTGCGCGGCTCACGAAGCCTGACATCAGCCCGCTGCCTGCCAAAAAAAACTGTATTTCACCTTCGAGTTATCTGCTTCGTTCCCTGCCCAATGCATTCCTGTCTAGCAGTTTAAGTAAACATTCTTCCAGCTACCGAGCAAAGGCCCGGCTTCTCTGTCTTTATGAAAGTAATTCATAGCCCTATTGCTAGGAAAGATTTCCGCCCTCGCATCTAGTGTAGACACTTAGACGCTTGTACACGCACTAACAGTCAGTATAGTCAGTATAGAATAAGATTCTACTCGAAGAGACCTCTCTTTTGTGGATAACATAGTTCTTTAAACATAGGATGTTAGATATGATTTGGGATTAGGTTGACTTGACCCCCAGACTTCTTGTCTCCACATGTAGAGCTAAATGTCAAGTCCCCTTCACCCCCTAGTTGCACGTCAATCACACGTCATACTGCTGCGCGCGCAACTATGCCAAGTATAATCTTATAGATCCACCTATATATGACATCATAACCAATTATGTTTCTGTTTTACTCCTCATTACGCCCATTTTTTGTTACGCAGATGAATCGTCATTTTCCTTATCAATTGTTACGCCTACCGCATTCGCTTCATTGTAATGTATGTTCTATAAAAGTCATTTCTTGTCAATAATGTATGTACTTCACTTCCTGAACCTCCGTGGTGATGGAACTTGGAGCAACCGATTATAATCGATTATTGGAATAAAGCCCATTCCGAATCTCTAATACCACGGATTCTGCCTCTTATTTTACTGAGCTATTTTATTATGTTTCTGTATCAAATTAAGTCCCGGTAAAGGAATTTTATTTACCACATGAATGGCGCCCGAACAGGGACACTTTCTCATCTCACGCGCCGGCGGTGAGTTGCAGGCCCGGTCTCCTGCCACAGCTGGACGGACAATTACGCGTACCAGCAGGATTTCCTGTATCTCCCTCCGGTCAAGCGGGGGCGACTGAGGCTGCGATCAACACCCAGACGAGGCGGTGAGAAGTGTGAAGTATCCCGACCAGAGCCTAGCTGAGAGAGCAAGATCCGAGGTATACAGAGGCCCACCAGTTCCCGAAGTCCCGAGTCGAGACCAGTTTCCGCAGTGTTCGAGTCGAGTCCAGTCCGGTTCAAGTTCAAGTTCAGTTTCCGAGGCTTTCCGTTTCCGAAGCTACCCGGTGAGTACCATTACTGGGGAGGCTTTCTGACGTGCACATAGGTTGTGCCGGTCAAGACGGGTTTGGGTACACAAATCCGGTCTGCACTGTTTCAGCAGTGTATCTGTACTGTTTAGCAGTATATCTAGTATACCAAGTATATAAATTCAGAATAATTCAGTTAATGTCGAGTATTATGTTTAGTGATTAAGTTTTCCTTAGACCGTCATTGTTATTGATTGTTCAGGTAAATGTTAAATGTTAAATGTTTCAAGTACGTTCTGCATATTGTGGTATGAATGACTGTTCATTATCGTGTTTACTGTATTAAGTCTGTTCAAAATCAAGTATCAGGTCAGTTGGTCAAAATCAAGTATAAGGTCAGTTCTCAATATGCCGCTCTTTTCGAAACTAAGACAGATCACAACAAGAAAAGGGGTACTCGAAGAAGCCGTTCCTATTCCTCCTAGGGACACTCCAGGGTACTTCATGTATCATAAACATGGCTTAGACGCTATATTATTTCTTGATTTATGGGTAGACTACACCAAGGAATTACCAGAAAGTCAGAGGTGGCCCACAGCGGGAACCTGGGATGCAGAGTGCATCATGAAAGTAGAGGAAGAGTTATGGAAAAGGAAAGTCAGACAGTCACAGAAAGACGCCGTTGAGTTATGGCGTAAAGAATCTCATAGACGTACAGAAAAAGCCCTCCGACAGGAAGAGAGAAATAGAGAGAATTCAAATAAAGTACGAGAAAACCTATTAATTGAAGAAGGTACAAGAGTAAAATCAGAACAAGTAGACAGACAAAGAAATGCCCTTATGAATGGTATGTATCCCCTTCTGGCCGAAGGATTACCTAAGGCTACTCCGGAGATACCGAAAGACTTGCCACCCCCATTATTCCCAATAAAGGTACATTCTAAGGGGCATCCTAGAACCGCAGAAGATGTTTTTCTTTCTTCATACTTAGATGACGCAGCTCCCGAGTACGCTAATTCCGCCCCACATAGACCGCCTGCCAGGGAGGTTCAACGCCAAGATCCAGTACCCGTATCTCTACAGCAACAAGTCCTGACACAAGTTCCGGCAAGCACATCTGTTTCTACATCTGTTCCTATAACCACTTCTATAGCTGTGTCCACACCTATAGTTGCTGTATCGCGTTCAACGAATCCTTTCACGCCCGATACCCCAGATGGGGCTACGGGAGGTGCTACCAACATTTTCTCTACGCCACCCAGAATAAATAAACTTACCTTTCAGGAGTCAGCACATTCACGTACCCCCAAACTCATAAACGCCCGTACGCTTAAGGAACTTCTTGTAGATTGTAGATATGACCCTGTGCCCGGCAAAGAGGACGAAATGATCATGGCATCATTACGTATCAGAAGAGCCGCGGTGTATTTAGGGAAGTTACCAGGAATGACTACGCATCTAGACAATATATATCATTTTGTTCAAACAGGGCGAGATTCTGAATGTATTAACAGAGCTATGGAATACCAGAAAGTGGAGATACAGGGGGAACTGTTACGTTTCCTCATAAATTGTGTGATCAGAAATCAAGACCGACCAGGGGTAGACCCGGAAGCAATGCAAATTCTTACCAGATGGAGTCAGAATATATCAGAAGGAAGACATGATAAGCAAAATTGTATAATAGCAATGTGCCGAAAGATCCGTAAAGAAATAGAACGCCTGCACGAAGAAAGATTAACGGTAGACCAGTTCGAACTGAACGAAGAAGAAGGATCAGGACTGCCCACAGGACAGTCAGACACCATAGCCTATGTAGGAAGAGGAAGATCTTGTAATAGTAATAGATGTCTTATTGACCCGATACGTCCGATATGTCCAGATAATAACAGGAATTTCCCAACACCCATAGTTCATATAAGGTCTAACGAGCATTCATTCCAAGCCGCTGACAAATTACTCCGAGAACGAAGGGGTTATCATTTCCTCGATTCTATGGATGAACAAGAATTAGCCAGGTCAGCCGTTCATTGGGTTGACAGTCCCGGAAAGTATGGTGATGATACAGTAGCACACACGTTTTTGAATCTCACCCCAGATGAACAGCGTTTAGCTGGGATTTATATGATTCAACAACTCCTTATACTATATCAGAGTCAACATTCGGACCCTGGTCCATTACCTGATATATTGACTGAATTACTCATGAATAGATGGAGAGGTTCAGGTACTAAATTAATTAAAGAAATACTAGAATCAAGAAAGCAGTATATTCTTTCTGTATGTCCAGAACACGTCTTACTACCCATTAAGGAAAGAACCACGTATTACATGGACAGACAGAATCCTTTACGAGAAGTACACCCAATAAAGGGCGAGGACAATGAGTTTAAACGCGTATTTGTATACACGCCCATATCGAAAATAGAATTGTTAGAAATGAAGAAAGTGGTACCCAGTCATGACAAAGACCCAGCGGGTTTTCACCGAGAAATTAAAGACATGTTACTCATGGGAGAGTATACCTATCCCGACATTATGACAATACTGAAGGTATTGATGCCTGCTGGCATTTATGAGAAACTCAGAGAAAAAGAGTGGGAGGTAGGAGACCAAAAGATAGAATGGTCAGCATTAGAAGCAGAAGAAAGGGCCCGAACTGCAGGAGCAGGACTTGGGGATAAAACTAAAGCACTACCAGGTTTACTAGTACAGGTACTGCCACGTTTATTAACTACGAAAAAGGAAGATTGGGGTACTATTTCAGCCTGTAAACAGAAGCAAGATGAAGACACTAGTGATTACTATGCCCGATTTGAAAAATGTTTTGGTATAAATAGTGGCATAAAAGCAAGTAGCGAATCATACCCACATCTGTTTGTGACAAAATTAGTGGAAAATGCCTTGTCTCAAGTAAAGAACAGAGTATTAAAATTCGAGAGTACCTGGCAAAGTAACACCCCATCACAAATGTTACAAATGTTACAGTACCATCACAATAGAATTAGGGAGGAACAAGAACATGAACACAGACGCATGAAAGACACGAAAATGAAAATGCTATTTTCTCAGACAGTTCCAGCTGAAGGACATAAAAAGGGTATGACACATTCCGGTGATTCAACAGGACCTGTAAAAGGGACATGCAATTATTGTAAAAAGCCAGGTCATTACGTACACGATTGTCCAGTTTTGAAACATAATATCGCCATAGGTAATACAAAAGAAAGACCACGGCCACCCAGACAGGATCAGAATGAACAAGGAGCTCCGCAGCATGCACAGTCCATGCCGGCTCCACCACAGTCTATACAGTTTGTGCCAGCTGCACCAGCGCTGCCTGTTGCTGCCACCCAAACCACGACACGACAACTGTACCAGACCGCACAGTATGACTATCCTGATTATCAACGATACGCATGAACTAGCCTAGAGAGGGAAGTTGACTTACCCCTTATCGAGGTCCCTGTAGACCAAGAAGGACCTTATGTACATAGTAAATTATTAGGCCAAGATAGAAAATTTTTACTCGATACAGGGGCAAGTCGAACAACTATAAAACGTAGTGAAGTTCCAGGGGCACCCCTCTCAGGCTCACAGAATATTTCCCTTGGTTTTTCAGGAAAACCTATTGTTAAAGAAGTGTCACAACCTCTGCCACTTACGATAGGACCTTTGACCCGAACTACAGATTTATTGCTTACTAAATCATGTCCAGAAAACTTGTTAGGAATACAAACACTGAAAGCTCTAGGAGCTATAATATGTTGTTCTCCGGAAGGAGTAAGATTGTTTTTGCGTGATTTTAAAGGTCACTATGTATCTAGAGACATGGATCCCCGACTGCAGACTTTACCTACACATCTATGGGCACAAGGCCCTACTGATGTTGGTTGCATGAATATTACACCATATCGAGTCACATTAAAGGCAGGAGTGGTGCTACCACGAATGCGACAATACAAGTTACCACCAGATGCTGTAGTGGCTTTGCTGCAAATCATTGACGAGCTCATTGCCCAAGGAGTAGTTGTGGAAACAGACTCCAATGTATGTAATTCACCGATAATTCCGATTCTTAAACGAACAGATCCGAAGGTCCCGCCAGTATATCGATTGGTTATTGATCTGCGTGAATTAAACAAGTGCATTGTGCCACAATTCCCTGTGGTCCCAGATATCTCGTCATTACTGACAGCCATTGATTCCGAAGCAACATTCTTTACTGTAATTGATCTCAAGAATGCTTTTTTCAGCGTCCCAATAGATCCGGAAAGCCAATATTTGTTCGGATTTAGTTTAAATGGACGTAGCTTTAAATTCTCACGCGCACCTCAAGGATTTACAGAAAGTCCCAGCATCTATAGCCAAGCACTGAAACGAGAACTTGACAGTATCCACATGCCAGTTAACACTGCCTTGCTTCAATATGTCGATGATCTGCTGATCACCGCGAGAAGCGAACCCGAATGTGAAAAAGCATCACTGACAGTTTTACAATTTCTAGCCGAAAAGGGGCACAAGGTGTCCCCTTCTAAGCTGCAATTCTGTGTCCAGCGAGTTGTTTATCTTGGACACTCGCTGTCCAAGGAGGGAAGGCAGCTTACACCCGACCGCATTCAGTTAATAGCTAACATGCCAATACCCAAGACACAAAAGGAAGTGCGAGCTTTCATAGGTCTCACTTCATACTGTAGGCAGTGGATCCCTCAGTATGCATTTCTAGCAAAATCACTCATTCAGTTGACAACACAGGAGGCAGCCACATCGACTGTTCTCCCTTGGACTCAGGAACATACACAAGCTTTTGAAAGCTTAAAGAAAGCTTTATGTCAAGCACCTGTTTTAGCAACGCCATGTTACAGAAAACAGTTTACACTCTTTGTTACAGAACGCGAAGGTACTGCCTTGTCAGTACTCACACAGGAACAAGCAGGGGCACACAAACCATGTGCTTATTTTTCTAGTACATTAGATCCCGTAGCTCAGGCTTTGCCTGCATGCCTAAAATCAGTAGCAGCGACAGCTTTAGCAATCAGACAAAGCGATGCCATAGTGTTAGGACATCCTTTGACAGTTCAAGTGCCACACGCAGTAGAGGTTCTTGTAAATAGAACGCAAACACAACACTTGACTATAGCGCGACTTACAGGGTACGAACTTACATTGTTCCAGCCACATATAGAAATCAGACGCTGTAACACATTGAATCCTGCCACACTTTTGCCAGTAATCGGAACAGACCCACTAGCTCATGACTGTATTGAAGTTATTACAATCACGACGAATCCGAGCCAAGACTTGACAGATGTTCCATTGTCAGATCCAGACCTGACGTTGTATGTAGATGGTTCATGTATGAGAACAAGTACAGGAGAATTAGTGGCCGCTTATGCAGTCACAACAGATACTGAAATCATTGAAACAAATCGCATAAATACCTTGTCAGCTCAAGCCGCAGAGCTCATCGCTCTGACACAAGCCTGTATTCAAGCCACAAATAAAAAAAGTCAATATATACACTGATTCACGTTATGCATTCGGAGTTGTACATGACTTCGGCGTGCTGTGGCGAGAGAGAGGTTATTTAACTTCCCACGGTGCCCACATTCAGCACGGACCCCTCATTCATGCCTTATTAGATGCGATACATTTACCCACGGCAATATCAATTATGAAATGTAAAGCTCATACGAAAGTTACTGATATCATTTCTCAAGGCAATGATCTAGCCGACAGAACAGCTAAACAGACTGCTCAAACACAAACATCCGACATGACAAAGACAATAGTCCCGACGCCGACGCATTGTATGACAGTTAAAGATCCTACTCTTGACGTAATTGATATACAGACACATGCTACACCAGACGAAATAAAGAAATGGACTGAATTAGGAGGGATTCAAACGGATCAAGGATGGATGATGAAGGAAAAATCTGTGTGGTTCCTTCCTGATTCAATGGTCCAAGTTATAATTAACAGTATACATAGTCCAGCGCATCTAGGAGAAAAAGCTATGCTAGACAGCATTCAACACATTTGGTTCAATAAACATTTACGAGCAGCAGCCAAACAAAAAGTCCGTACCTGTATGATCTGTTGCCAGTTCAACCCAGGAAAAAGCGTTCCCGTAGAACAGGGTGGATTTCATCCTCCTGATCACCCTTTTGAAGTCCTCCAGATGGATTATATCCAGATGGAACGGTGTCGAGGATTCAAATATGTTCTCGTAGTTGTATGTGCTCTTTCCCGGTGGACAGAGGCATACCCGGTTTCAGATTACACTGCCCCGACTACTGCCAAACAGTTGGTTCGAGAATTCTTCCCACGATACGGTTTACCACGTGTTGTCTACTCAGATAACGGCCAGCCGTTCTCATCCGAATTAATGAAACATGTTTCACTTTTGTTAGGTTATCAGTGGAAATTCCACTGTGTCCGACACCCTGAGGCAGCAGGTCTCGTAGAAAGACATAATCAGATCCTGAAAATCAGATTGTCCAAAATATGCAGGGAGAAAGGCGTCGACTGGGTAGTAGCATTACCAGTTGCACTCTTTTACATGAGAATGGTAGCACACTCTCGAACAGGGCTATCCCCGTATGAAGTGATCTTTGGCAGACCACCAAATATGTGGGGGACGCCCATACCACGCAAAATAACTGATATTGACTGTAATATGCTGACAGATTACTTGGCTTCCTTGATGTCTGCACTACAATCTTGTCGTTCACAGGTAGCTGCAGCTTTTCCTGACAACACTGAGGTGAAACCCCATGACGTAGTCCCGGGGGACTTGGTCCTCGTGAGGAACTTTGACCGAAAGACTCAGCTGGAACCTAGGTGGAGGTCACCTCAGCTGGTGCTGCTAACCACAAGAACAGCCGTGAAGATCGAGGGCAGAAAAGGCTGGATTCATTCAAGTCATATCAAGAAATTTCATGGACTACCAGCCGATGTAAACAGCCCACCTCGTGTGACTTCACCCATTGACTCAAAACTTCCTTTTGTTGAACAGAGTGACTCTGAACACTATAAACTAAAGCTTAGGTCCAACCAGTCGAGCAATTTGATTGTTTAAGTCCTCTCCAAGGTGAAGCGGTTGAATTGTCTCTGACATGTATCCCTTGGACCTAAATAGAGAAAGCACCCGAAAAATGTTGAAACGACAGGCATACTGTAAATCACTGCGTAGCCATTGCATAATGACGTTATTAATTTTGTTTTTCTTGAGTCTTTTAATAATTACTGCAAGTTTATTGTTGCACATATATTATCCTATTTCTAGACATGTTTACAATGTTACTGCTGAACATTCTTTTAGTGAATTACCTCCGCTTGAGTTGTCTTATAGATTTGCGCTGCGCAATAACACGTTTATCAGTATGTTACATCATTTCCATCAGGTTAGCAATGCTACAAATTGTTGGATATGTGGCCGACTCCCTCCCTATCAGAATTATAAAGGAATTTTACCTCTCTTTCCATACCCGTTCACACACAACGGCTCCTGTGGAGCATGGTTTAGTTTAATTAATTCTCTAGATTCGAATTCTGCAGTTTATCAAGATAACTGGGTATGGGGAAATTTGAACTTAGTTTTGCTTGAGGTCTGCTACCCTAACAAGGAGGGACTTCCCCAGAGAACAGGAACTGATCTAGAAAATGAAGTGTATGGATTAGGTAATTTTACGCTTAATCTTATGATCCTAAATGTCGAATCCGAAGCTACTCCAATTTTGTCCGCTATGTCAATATTCCCAGTAAAGGGTGAACTGTGTGTAAGGAAAAATGGTTCCATACATATGGGCCATAGTAAATGCACCACTGTAGTAGAATTTAGTGATCAAGGCAAGTCCACATTTAGAGCTTCCCGCCATTCCTATTTCATATGTGGTCAGATGGCATATGTACGTTTGCCTCTAGATTGGGATGGTACTTGCTATATTGGATTCCTTTTGCCACCTGTTTTTCTAGCTCCACCTGATTATCACAGAAACACTCATTTAGTACATAATAGAGTAAGGAGAGACCTCCCGATAGTCGATTACACTGAAACAGCATGGGAAAAATACACAGATTTCAATAAAGGTCTTTTTCCCTATATAGGTACCGTTACTAATAGTAAGCTGATTCGTAGGTTAACTAGAACACTTGAAGCAGTAGTGAATGAAACTATTTCCGCTTTAGGCAATTTAACAGAAGAGCAGTCTGCTATGCGGATTGTTGTGCTTCAAAATCGTCTTGTCCTTGACGTCATCCTGGCTGATAGGGGCGGAGCTTGTAGGGTCATCGGATCAAGCTGTTGCATTTTCATACCAGAAAATTCGCCATCAGTATATAAAGCCATAACTCGCCTTCATAAGATTGTAAGCCAGATACACCAGAACCCAGGCACTTGGACTTGGTCCGGTTGGTTTTGGAGTGTATTATCTACCTTTGGATGGAAGGTCCTATCTTTCCTAGGTATTGGCCTTCTCATACTATTCAGTTGCTGTCTATGTCTACAATGTGGACCAGCGATCTGTGGTCTGTGTGCCACATCGTGTATTCCACCACCAAGATTTCATTCATCACGGAAGAAGAAAGAAGAACAAATGATGCTATATGAACAAATCAATGAATTGATGAAGATTGATATCTCTTAACGGGCAAGTAGGGGACAAGGAGGGAATGTGGAAATATGGATTTTTCTGGTCAGTTATGTCCCCTATCTTGGACCCCAACGGTTCCATGTATGAATCACAAGTACATGTATGTCCCCTCCAGTTCCAGTTATGAAGACGCAAACACATGTGCGTCCACCGTCAACATGTCCTCTGTCAGATCCGCCATGAATAGGCCGGATATTCTATTCCTAAGTATGAAATGGCTCAGTTACTCCATTTTGCAGTCCAGGCAAGTAGGCCCTGATTCTGTCATCGAACTCTTTTTGCCTTCTGCCTCTGAAAGCTCCAGTTTGAGCCTGCATCTGTAACCATGAACTTTGTCTCATTCTCTGCGCGGCTCACGAAGCCTGACATCAGCCCGCTGCCTGCCAAAAAAAACTGTATTTCACCTTCGAGTTATCTGCTTCGTTCCCTGCCCAATGCATTCCTGTCTAGCAGTTTAAGTAAACATTCTTCCAGCTACCGAGCAAAGGCCCGGCTTCTCTGTCTTTATGAAAGTAATTCATAGCCCTATTGCTAGGAAAGATTTCCGCCCTCGCATCTAGTGTAGACACTTAGACGCTTGTACACGCACTAACAGTCACTAACAGTCAGTATAGTCAGTATAGAATAAGATTCTACTCGAAGAGACCTCTCTTTTGTGGATAACATAGTTCTTTAAACATAGGATGTTAGATATGATTTGGGATTAGGTTGACTTGACCCCCCAGACTTCTTGTCTCCACATGTAGAGCTAAATGTCAAGTCCCCTTCACCCCCTAGTTGCACGTCAATCACACGTCATACTGCTGCGCGCGCAACTATGCCAAGTATAATCTTATAGATCCACCTATATATGACATCATAACCAATTATGTTTCTGTTTTACTCCTCATTACGCCCATTTTTTGTTACGCAGATGAATCGTCATTTTCCTTATCAATTGTTACGCCTACCGCATTCGCTTCATTGTAATGTATGTTCTATAAAAGTCATTTCTTGTCAATAATGTATGTACTTCACTTCCTGAACCTCCGTGGTGATGGAACTTGGAGCAACCGATTATAATCGATTATTGGAATAAAGCCCATTCCGAATCTCTAATACCACGGATTCTGCCTCTTATTTTACTGAGCTATTTTATTATGTTTCTGTATCAAATTAAGTCCCGGTAAAGGAATTTTATTTACCACAAAATGATCAGCCGATAGGCGCCGCTACACCAAGGCAATTTCTTTCTCAAGTACTGAAGTAGCCCTTATAATGAAGTTGTCCAAAGTTCCTCGTACTGACCCTCCTAATAGTGAGGGTCTGCTTTGGGAATTACGGGAAGACATAATTAGGATAATATATGCTTGGGCTGCTCAAGGGGCCGTAAGTCCCAATACAGTATTCGCACTCAATGGGAAAAAAATTTAGTACAGCCTAACAAATACTAGGTGCTTGAATGGGATAAACAGTTAAACAAGAATCTTACACTTTTAGTCCCGAATAGCAGGACCAAGAGTAGGGGCCCAGCCCTACCTCCTCCTGCCCCGGACGGCCACAGACGGCCCACCCTTTGCCCGGGCCTAGCCCGGCGCCGCCCGCGCGCGGACCCGCGACGCGGAGGATGAGGTGGTTTATGTAGCGCCTCCCGGCGCGGGTAGTGGGCGGGAACTTCCGCCCTTGACAGCAGGTGTGCCTGGGAGATGTGGTCCCCCTCCTGACCGCGGCCGCGGGATTGGCAAACGTGGCGGCGGGAGCTAGACACAGGCAAGGACAAGCTGGTGAGTTCGATTTGCGTCCTGAAAGGCTTAGAAACCGCACACAGG
Source organism: Triturus cristatus (assembly GCF_964204655.1). Lineage (NCBI taxonomy): Eukaryota > Metazoa > Chordata > Amphibia > Caudata > Salamandridae > Triturus > Triturus cristatus. The sequence goes on from NC_140591.1 coordinate 1,352,855,033, forward strand.
GCTCCACACTGCAGCACAAGAAAGTATTAGTCCCCCGCTCCACCGAGGATGAGGTGGTTTTTGTAGCGCCTCCAGGCACGGGTAGTGGGCGGGAACTTCCGCCCTTGACAGCAGGTGTGCCTGGGAGATGTGGTCCCCCTCCTGACCGCGGCCGCGGGATTGGCAAACGCGGCGGCGAGAGGGAGACACAGGCAAGGACAAGCTGGTGAGTTCGATTTGCGTCCTGAAAGGCTGAGAAACCGCACACAGGGCTCCACACTGCAGCGCAAGAAAGTATTAGTCCCCCAAGTCAATGCCGTTACTGCCTCATGCTTTTATACCCAGAAAATATTAACGAAGATTTTCTAATGGTTCCCAAGCAGCACCTGGAAAACCAGCATGTGCACTATGGACACAAGCAAACTGGGCTATGGGAACACCCATCTATGCTGGAACAGCATAAATCACTCTCATTCCCCTACGCTCCCAAAGTTTGGCACAACCTGCTGTTACACATAAGAGCCTCATGCTCACTTCAGGAATTACACAAGAAGCAGAAGATCTAGCTTTTTGTGTAGTCTTAATAGATGCTAGATGTGCCTAGACTAAGACCTGCTCAGCGCCAAGATACCCTCCCAGGTGACAATGCACGTGACTGATCGGCATACCATAAGATATCAAAAGCATCAAGTGTCTTCTTATCATCTTCAGTGAGAAATGTAGCAAATGTTTGGCGTTCTCTTTGAAATATGAGAAAAAAGTGATGTGCAGAAAAGTGTATGAATTTTCCTAAAAATGACAGGAACAAAATGTTTGCCATCCAAAGACCGTCCTCTTCTCAATGTTTAATAACAGGCACATCATTTTTTACCACAGTGCATGCTTTTGTTAAGTAATAATAGATTTTTTTCAATTTTTTCAGTTTCCACCTATTTTCAGTTTGTTGTGGAAACAGATGTGAACCCAGAAAGGTATGTATTTCTGAAAGGAAGATAACGTTCAAAACTCAGTAAGGGTTAATTTGTGTAGATCTCTCATGATTTTGCCAAGGTAACTAATCAGTGAAGTATACAAATATTGAAAAGACTTAGGAAAAAATAGAAACAGCTGACATGTTCTATTTTAATATTATGGACTGATGACTGATTTGTGAAAATATGATACCATTGTTTCGATCAGACTTTTTTGATTGCAGGCATTTATATATTTGTTAGTTGTCCAAGATTATGTGTTACACAGGGCCAGCAACTGAACTGTAGCTCATAAGCATTTGTCATTAAGTACCAATTGTTCATCAAATTATATGGTAAATCTAAGGAATGAAAAGTGGGCATGAATAAAAGCTACATATTTTTTCTAATGTGCTTAAAATAATGAGTTTAATAATAGAGGTTATTTACACAGCTCTGAATCATGATTAAGAGATTTTTTTTCCTCTACACTGACTTATATTTGGCAGCTGAACATTATGAGAAATGTAATTGATATCTCCCAAAGTTAAAGTTATCTATTACATTTCCCTAACTTCTTCCAACACAAACAACACCCTGCTTGTGTGACTAGGCATATTACATCCTCCGGGAAAGGCCCCAAAACCCAACAGGGAAAGATCAAGATTTAGCTTTGGCTACTGACCCATTCTGGCAATGTGGATAGGTGTGATATTTGCGTGAGAGATAAGCCGCCGCCCAAGAAAATTATTACACCCTGACATTTTCAAATACTAGGTATGCAGGGGAGTCCGCAGTTGAGTGACTTGCATGGATCCGGTTGCGTTTTCTTATGCAGAGTGCCCTGTAAATGTAAATCTTTGGATAAAATAACGTAGATTCCTTAGAATTCTTTGAGGGAAAGTTCTGGAATTTGTGCAGATCGATGGGTCACAAACCTGCAACAGGCACTGGTCAAAACTTAGATCATGTGAAGTCAAACTTGTGTAAATGAAGTCCTCCTATGGTTCATTGTAATAATGTGTGCTCAGTCCACCCATAAATGGGAAGCAGAGCTTTAGGTCCATGACTTCCTTTGTCTCTGTTCTTAAGGCTCACTCTGGTATATGGCAAGTTCTCTACATGTGCATTTTGGGCATGGTCTCCAGTGGGCCGCCATAGATTTTTTCTACCTTTTTCTAGACTCTCTTTTTTTTTAGACTTAACATTCTGTTCACTGTTAAAGTGCATTTGACCCCCTTTAAACACGGTTAAGTTGGCTTATCCCAGATTGACATATTTAACTTGGTTATTATCTCAGAGTACAACGTGTAGAATGTGCTACCTGTGAACTGCAGCCCTTATTGTACCATCCACAGAGTGGACCTGTAAAGCATGGCTTCAGGTCTATCATGTGTAGCGTGTGTGCAGTAGCCTAAAAGTCTGTTGTCACACCTGGCAAAAATATTTTTTTTAAAGCATATATCAATGAGTCACCCCATGTCCTCCATGTTGTCTATAAGGTACATTGTTATTCGGATATTTAAAAGTGGAACAAGTGTTGACTACTGACTGTGCCCTGAGAGGAGCACTGAAGTACTGGATATGCACCCTCTTGTACTCCAGCAACTGTCCAGCAAGTGCTTGAACTGAGCAAAGTCTGCAAACTCCTCCCAGAGCAGAACAATGGCTTAGGCCTGGTAATAGGATGGACTGAGTGTGGTGTATTTGATCCCTATCAGCTCAGTGAGGATAATGAGAATGAGCCAGGAACTTCCTTAACTTGTAACAGACAGAGAAGCCTGTTTATTCATAGTTTAATAAAAGGGATAGCATGGAGAGTTCCACACTACCTAGGCTGGCACCAACCCCATTGGGAGGAAGCTATCCCCAGAGCTGGTTTGGAGTTGAAACAGTGGAGAGACATGCTCACTTCCCTGACCACACTCTGGGTAGACACAAGAGAGAAACGCTTTCTCCTGCTTAGACTGTATGAGTGAGGGGCATTGTGGTATTTCTTGCAGTAAGGCAACCAGGAACTACAGCCAAAGTGGATAGGGTTGTCCTTGGGAGCATTTACCCCATTAGTTAGGGAGACTGGCTGAGAGTCAATTAGGAGGTCATGATGACTGAGGTGTGGTATGCAGAGAGTAAGTGCTGCTTTAAGCTGCTGACCCATGATAACCTTGTAGGTTCTAAGTCTTTCTACATAGCGCACACGAAACCGACACCCAAGAATCTTTCACAGCCAATTTGGACATGCATGCTGTGGAGTTTTCAATTTTAAGAGTACCTCAGCAGGATAGACCAGCCTAGAGTTGTTATTTCCTGTAGCCCTGGTTTAAGTCTTCAGACCAACATAGTGGTTGGCGCTGGCTGCTACCGGGATGCAGACGGGCACATATGGGCTTGCCTTTAGCACGCCTGCAACACAGCCATGCCATGGACATAATTAAATAGGCAGTCTCCCCGAAAGCGTAGCTTGTCCAACCAGCAACAACTAGAGTGTGTCTAACAATGATGCCTCTAGCTAACCACGTCTAGTCAAACAAAAACTAGAGAAGGGCTAAGCGGCAGGCAACACCTATAAACGGATCACTGACATAATATCGATTACCAAAATATCGACTACTTAAAATATCGTTGCTAAATTATCGACTACAATATTATCGACTCACCATACTTATTAAAGAAAATACAAAAATATCGAGTACACAATATCGTCTTAACAAAATATCGTATATCATTATATCGAATTTAAAAATATTGTTAACAAAATTATCGTCTACTCTTAAATGACTATGTAAATGACAAAATTATCGAAACCAAAAATATAGACAACCAAAATATAGAATATTTCACAATATCGACTATCTAAAAAACTATGAAGAAAATATACTTTAAGCACAACACATACATTAACATTGTAATACATAATAAAACACGTAAATAACATTAAAATTTTTGTTCAAACACATACATTTAAAAATAAACATTCCATAAACAATATGAATACATTTCACTACATAAATAATTTTATAATTATTATACATGCATTAAACCACATTTAAAAATATCTTTAAATCATTTAATACTACAAATAAACAATGACTTACTACTAATAAGTTGCTAATTAGCGTTTCCCTTACAAGGAAACAAACAGCCAGAAAAGAAAAAAAAAATTAAGGTGGACCAATGACATGCTCACATTTCAAATTAAACCAATGAAATGAAGCAACTAATTAATTGCACACTATAAAAAGACTACATTTCAACATCTCTTTCACACTACAAACTGAAAAGAAGAAATAAGACGAAACTCTACTCAACTGTTTCCTGAAAGAAGAATTACAGTCCAAAAGAAAATTTAACAACTACAGAAAGTAAGTTAAACTCTATTTATAAAGCAACTAATCTAGAATGCTACAGCTGAAACTATTTCTATAAATGAATGTACTACACTTCATTTAATTACATTCATTTCGCCTCTATAGATACCTTCTAAAAAGACAGAAATATTTTGGACATCCACACAACTCTAATATTAATCAATGTAAGTATTGTTTTACTTTTTCCTACCCACCTACAACTATTAATTAAAAAAATAATTCTAAAAAATATTTATTCCTTATTTGTCTCCTCTACAGAAAACCACTGAACCATCCAAAACTACCTTCTACGCAATCACCTACTGGACCAAAGAAATAAGTAAGTATATAAACCTCAATCATTAAACAGCCTAAAATACGCAGCCAGAATGTAACTTTCCCCTTAAAACAGTAGCACATTCAAAAAAATGTATCCAACTATTAACAAATTTTTTTCTCTTATCAACAGAAAATCTATCTCCAAGATTAAACTGAAAGCTTGAAGTCAGCTAATTAACATCTTTCAACACATCAAATTATACATTGTAAGTATATTCACTAAAATGTAAATATATTTAAAATATCTATAACATTGTTTATATTTACAAAATATTTTTTCATCTCCCCTAGCATAATACAGAACAACATGACTGAAGGTGCTGAATTTATAACGTCTCAAAAAAATAAAATGTTGTTATGTTATATGGGTTATGTATATACACAAGAAAAGCAAAGTGGTCTGAAAATGTTTTGGAAATGTAGCAAATACTACTCAAACAAATGCTATGGTAGAGCTATTACAAAAGAAACCACTGTTCTTTCTGTAAAAGAACATAATCACCCCCCCAATATTACAGAAATAGAAGTTAGAAATGCTCTTGAAAACATTAAAGAAGCAAGTACTAGCACTGATAAACCCACCACCCAAATACTCAAAGAACAATTAATAAAAATACCACACCATGCATCAGCACAATTACCCCCAATTGATTGTTTAAAAAGAACTATAGCTAGACAAAAAAAACTAACTACCAAAACTTTACCTACCCCTAAAACATTTGAGACAGTAATCATTCCCCCAGAATTAAGCATAACTCACACTAATGAACCATTTATTTTTTTTGACAACAAATCTCCTGAGAAAAGAATAATTATGTTTGCTACTGCAAACAACTTAGTGAAATTACAACAATGTGACACTTGGATGATGGATGGAACTTTTAAAGTTTGTCCAAAACCATTTTACCAGCTGTACACAGTGCATGGATTGTACCAACATTCTAACATTCCATTCATCTATGCCCTCTTACCAAATAAACAGCAAACAACATACATAGAAATATTAACCAAAATTAAAGAAGAAACCAATAATTATTTCCCACAAAAAATAATTATTGATTTCGAATTAGCCATGATCAATTCAATACTAAAAAATTATCCACACACAGCAATCCAAGGTTGCTATTATCATTTTAACCAGAGTCTATGGAGACATCTGCAAAAGTCCACCCTAAGTGTACAATATGCTACAGATAGTACTTTTGCCTACCAGGTTAAAAAACTAATAGCACTAGCATACGTACCTGTAACAGATGTAGCAGAACACTATAATATTCTAATAGAAAGTCCCTATTACAAAAAGAACGAAGACAAATTAAGCCAACTCCTAGACTACTTTGAGGACACCTGGGTGGGAAGATTACATCGATCAGGACATAGAAGACAACCAAAGTTCCACATTCCTTGGTGGAATGTATACCTGAGTACCTTAAATAAACAATCCAAAACAAACAATAGTGTTGAAGGATGGCATAATGCCTTCCAAGCAACTACAAGCAGAGGGAAACCTACCCTACAAAAACTCCTGGAATCTCTACAAAAAGAACAAAGCTACCAAGAATTACGGATGCAACAATCTGTTACTCAAATAGGTCCTAAATTAACTAAACAAACCAAACAAATGTTTGATCTACTACAAAGTCAAGTAAACCTATACCCATCAACAAGTGGCCTAGACTACCTATCACTAATAGCCAAAAGCATTTTATAATTAACATACACACAGCTAATAAATGAAATAGGTCAATACAATAAACAATTGCAATCATATATTAATACTATATTTTCCTAAATAATATATAATTGTCAGATACATTTCATTTTCATATAGGAAATATATATGTACAATTAAATATTATTTCTGTAAATATAATATATATAACAATAAACTATAATAACATTTCCCACCCAAATTATAACAAAATATAACTTACCATTGATGTAGCCATACAAGATGAATTCCACCAAGTAAGACTCCTTCCATTTCTATGTCAATCCATAGTAATAATAAAAAATTTGCCCCACCAAAAATGAAAAAATCAACACATCCAATGTAAATCCATCCTCGACAAATCCAAAAACGTGAAACCCTCAAAAACCCGAAAAATAGGTCAAAATAGTAACAAACGCTCCTGGAAATCCCGGTTAAAAAAACAGTGTGATAACTTTATTAGTTTCATTAACTAAAACACACTGTAAAAAAAAAAATTAATAACGTCTCTCTTTCCATCATAATATGCAAACCCTCAAAAACCCGAAAAGAAGTGAAAAATCAAAATAAACGCTCCATGAAATCCCGTAAAAAGTTAAAAAGTGTGTTAACAATATTACTTAAATCAAGTAACACACACTTTAAAAAAAAAAAACGCGTCTTGGTCTTCGAAAAAACATCGATCAACATTTACCTGAAAAACAGAACAAAACATACCCACCCACACAATCACACCCAAATACATTTAATAAATACAATTACATCATTTCAAAACAACACATATTTAATCACAATATTTACTTCGAAAACTACGTCACAACCAGTAAACAACCAGACGTAACTAAATCATTACTAACACGTCAAAAACACCCAAAACATTTTAAATTATCTATCAATACACTATAAACATCCTAACTACCCTAAACATAAGTATTTAATAACACTTAATACTTAAAACACCCCTTACCTTGCTCAACGCGACGCAGCTTCCAACCGCGAGCTTCCTCAGTCCAAAATGACCCAAAATAACATGAAGCGGTTACAAAATAATCCCATTCAAATGAAAATCCCTACTTAAATCAGTGTAAATACATTAAAACATTATAATCATATATAAATATAACATAAATGTATCTAAATTTTTTGAAAATTATTTTCTAATAAACAATACCTTAAAAAATTATATTCATAATAATTATAAATACATTATTATTATGATTATAATACAGTATTTTTTTTCACAACTGTACAAACTATAATAAAATGTTTTTATTATTTAAAATTTATTTACAAAATGTACATGTTGCAAAACAATTTTTTTCATATAATTATAAAATATAAAAATTAATAATATTAACATTTCCTACAATAATATTATTAATCATCATTAAAAATACATAGCATAAAAATATACTTTTTGTCATGTACTAATTATGTACAACAACAAAATAAAAATGAAACAATATTCTTCAGAAATTAAATATGCAATGATTTTTTTTATGTATATAGCCAACAAAAACATTATTATATGAATACTGTAAGAATATGTTTATTTCCAAACAATGTTAAAAAGTAATAAATGTTATGTATGTTTTTTTGTAATTATCAATACTTCTGTTATAAAATGTGATAATATCAATACATTTTATTTTCCTTAAAACATTGCAAAAAGACACAAATGAATGCATATTTGCTGTATGTCTACTAATGTATACTCCATTCTGTAAATAAAAAAAAAATAATCTGTCTACTTTCTTCAACAAAAATAAATCTTATATAAAAATATAAAATGTGTCATTGGATTTCATAATTTATAACTCTCACATATATAATGTAGCTAATTTAATTGTTTAAAAATGTAAATAATCACATTTTTTTCCAACATTAAATCCAAAAACATACTTCATTAACACAACACATATACATTCAGCACACTAACCCTATACAAATTACTATTCCCATTTCACCTACATTAAAGTTAGGAAAACTGCTGGACACTAACCCTATATAATTTACTATTCCCACTCCAGTTAACATAAAGTCAGGAAAGGTGCTGGACAGTAACCCTATATCATTTACTATTCCCACTCCAGTTAACATAAAGTCAAGGAAGGTGCTGGACAGTAACCCTATATAATTTACTATTCCCACTCCAGTTAACATAAAGTCAAGGAAGGTGCTGGACAGTAACCCTATATAATTTACTATTCCCACTCCAGTTAACATAAATTCAGGGAAAATGCTGGACAGTAACCCTATATAATTTACTATTCCCACTCCAGTTAACATAAATTCTGAGAAGGTGGTGGACAGTAACCCTATATAATTTACTATTCCCACTCCAGTTAACATAAAGCCAGAGAAGATGCTGGACACTAACCCTATATAATTTACTATTCCCACTCCAGTTAACATAAACTCAGGAAAGGTGCTGGCCAGTAACCCTATATAATTTACTATTCCCACTCCAGTTAACATAAAGTCAAGGAAGGTGCTGGACAGTAAACCTATATAATTTACTATTCCCACTCCAGTTAACATAAACTCAGGAAAGGTGCTGGCCAGTAACCCTATATAATTTACTATTCCCACTCCAGTTAACATAAAGTCAAGGAAGGTGCTATATAGTAACCCTATATAATTTAATATTCCCACTCCAGTTAACATTAAGTCAGGAAAGGTGCTGGACAGTAACCCTATATAATTTACTATTCCCACTCCAGTTAACATAAACTCAAGAAAGGTGCTGGACAGTAACCCTATATAATTTACTATTCCCACTCCAGTTAACATAAAGTCAGGAAAGGTGCTGGACACTAACCCTAAATAATTTACTATTCCCACTCCAGTTATCATAAACTCAGGGAAGATGCTGGACACTAAGGTGCCGATCACGATCCGGTAAAAAATTCCCCCGTGCGACCCGTATCGGGTCTTTTTACCGTACGAATCGTACAAGTGCCGTACGAACTGGCAATCACGATTCGCATGGTAAAAAGTCCATACGAACCGCACTGGGAATCATTCCCCACACGTCCCCGGGTCGGAAAATGTGTCCGACACGTCCTCGGACGATTTACCTTACAAACGTGAAAAACCAAGTCCGACCTAGGAATCACGATCCATCCCGTGCGTCCGAGGTTACAACCGTATGGAAAAAACACCGTCCGCACCGAACTCCTACAGCAACCATGGAGACATGTGCCCGCATACGCGCCCAACACTCCCCCCAGCCCCCGTACGTCCGACACGTACCCCCCGTATATGTATACCCCCACCCGTCTAGGTACACCCCAGTACGTTCCAGTCGAACCCCCACCCAAGGACGTGTCGTACCACCGTCAATGTACACCCCCCCACCCCAGTACGTGTCGTACCACCGTCCATGTACACCCCCCCACCCCTGTACGTGTCGTACCCCCGTGTACCTACACCCCAGTACGTGCGAGCCACACCCCCACCCCAGGACGTGTCATAGCCCCGTCCACCCACACCCCAGTACGTTCCAGTCGTACCCCCACCCCAGTATGTGTCGTACCCCCGTGTACCTACACCCCAGTACGTGCGAGCCACACCCCCACCCCAGGACGTGTCATAGCCCCGTCTACCCACACCCCAGTACGTTCCAGTCGTACCCCCACCCCAGTACGTGTCGTACCACCGTCAATGTACACCCCCCCACCCCAGTACGTGTCGTACCACCGTCCATGTACACCCCCCCGCCCCTGTACGTGTCGTACCCCCGTGTACCTACACCCCAGTACGTGCGAGCCACACCCCCACCCCAGGACGTGTCATAGCCCCGTCCACCCACACCCCAGTACGTTCCAGTCGTACCCCCACCCCAGTACGTGTCGTACCACCGTCAATGTACACCCCCCCACCCCAGTACGTGTCGTACCATTGTCCATGGACACCCCCCCACCCCTGTACGTGTCGTACCCCCCGTGTACCTACACCCCAGTACGTGCGAGCCACACCCCCACCCCAGGACGTGTCATAGCCCCGTCCACCCACACCCCAGTACGTTCCAGTCGTACCCCCACCCCAGTACGTGTCGTACCACCGTCAATGTACACCCCCCCACCCCAGTACGTGTCGTACCATCGTCCATGGACACCCCCCCACCCCTGTACGTGTCGTACCCCCCGTGTACCTACACCCCAGTACGTGCGAGCCACACCCCCACCCCATGACGTGTCATAGCCCCGTCTACCCACACCCCAGTACGTTCCAGTCGTACCCCCACCCCAGTACGTTCCTGGCGCACCCCCAACACAACCTCCTAAGTACGGAGCGCACCCCATGCCCCAACATCACAACCGCATGTACGAGTCGTACAAAGCCACACACAAGGACATAATCGTACAACCAAATGGCCCATGTACACACCGTACACACGCTCAAAACGCACGTACACAACAAGGACAAAACAAAACAACACAACAATACACCATTCGAAAGGCACACAGCCACTAAACATGGCCAACAACCACTAAAATAACACAATCACTGACCTGCAACTGTCAAAAACAAACAGAGGCCCAATACACCACCACTCCTTATAACACACCCACCCAAAATTCAAACACTGCCACACCCACCCATGGACCAATGAAAAGGGCCCACACACACAAACCATGAGCCTTTGCAACAGACCCACTGCTGCCAGACACCACAGAACCAGACTACAAGCGACACCACATCTTACACTTGCACACCTTCACACGACCACCCTCACAAACACCCTCTCATCACATTCACACACACACACAACCATCCACACCCCCCCCCAACATCCACACCCCCCCCCCACACCCACACCATCCCCACCCACACCCCTCACCATGCCCACTACCAAGAATCCAAAGTTCAGTCACCGAGAGTTGGAGGTCCTTGTTGATCAAATCCTCAGAGTCGAGCCACAGATCTTTGGAACATTGGTCAGAAGCACCAGCCAGGCAGCCAAAACAGCCATGTGGCAGACCATCGTCGATGCTGTGAATGCTGTTGCGGACACCAGGAGGACCAAGCAGGATTGCCAGAACAGGTGGTACGATCTGCGGAGGAGGGTCAGAGCCAAGAGACAGGAGGAACACGACCAGGCCAACGCCACCGGAGGAGGGCCCTCCCGCAGAGCCGTACAGTACCATCCCTGGGAGGAGAGGGTGATGGCCATACTGCCGGTGGAGGCAGTTGAAGGAGTAGAAGGACTCCGAGACCCGGGTCAGTACACAAACAACGCACCTCACATGGGGGGAACTGCAACCACAACCAAAATTAATAACAGGCACGCAACCACCACAAGCCATCGCATTACTCAACCACACTCCATGAGCAGGCACATGCCACTGCTGCCACCATGCCCCATGCACCCAGCTGGACAATGTCAAGTCACAGGCCACAGAAGACAACAACACATGACACGGTAACCCGGATGGCGGGAGGCTGGGCACCAAGAATCACATAGTGCGACTCCAAAGCAGACAACAATGCCCTCTGCCCATATGGCCTAGGTCACAGCCAGACAAACACTGTGTCCCAACACAGGAATGACTTGCCAGCAAATGGCGGACGCCTTGCATCAACACATGGGGGTGAAGGCACTGTTTTGCACATGCCAGCAGCTAATGAACAGCCAACAGTGTGAAAGAGTGGCAGCACACACCACCACAGCAGCAGCGCACAGACACACAGCAGACAAAACGGGTGCCTGGAGATCAGAAACAAACTCACATCAACAGGCCAAGGGCCACTCAAAGATCTGCTAACAGTGTGTGCCCAGGAAGCTGGGCCAAGGTGACAGAGGGTGACACACGGAGGGAGGGAGAGGGGGACACAGAGGGAGGGAGAGGGGGACTGAGAGGGAGGGAGACGGACAGAGGGAGGAGGCTGACACACAGAGGGAGGGAGAGGGGGACAGAGAGGGAGGGAGAGGGGGACAGAGAGGGAGGGAGACACAGGAAGATGGACACAGGGAGGAGGCTGACACACAGAGGGAGTGAGAGGGGGACAGAGAGGGAGGGAGAGGGGGACAGAGAAGGAGGGAGACACAGGGAGAGCAAATCAGTCCTTTGGTGTGTGGGAATGTCTGCTCGTCAGCAGGTGGACTGCGTGCATGTAGACAAGGGTGGCCAGTGCCAGAACCCCCCCTCTTCATCATGGCAAAACGCAGGGCCATGTCACAACCTGTACACGAGCACAAGGACAGCCACCTGCATCATATAAGTGTGTGGATCCACTCCATGTGCACATGTACAGTGCTACAAGGAAGGCGCAAATGCATAGCTCGGCACACATGCACACTCCACTGCTGACTGCAGTCACACTTGACGCAGCAAGTAAGACTGTGCCACACATAGTTAAAGGGGCCAAATTGGTGCCCAAGGGACACACACATGCACAAGTGCACTGTGAGTGGAATGCAAGACAGATCCTAATTCCAAGAGGAAATGTGCCAACTTTGTAACGGATGAAACATGGATGTTGCATGGATCCTAATTAACATTTTCTCTCTCACACACAGGTCAACGTCGTGCCGCACCCCCCAACACTGGGGGGGAACACTCACAGGACCCGGATCTGCAGGAGACCGATCCCACCGGCAGCGACCACTCTCACCACTCTGCGGACGACCCCGACCGACCTGGCCCCTCTGGTGTCCAACCACCTGCAGCACCTGCGTCAGGTACAACCGTGCCAACCACCACCCCCACTCCTGCCACATCCCAGGAGACACCCAGGATCCCTGCCCCAACACCACAATGCAGCCAGGCTCGCCAGGAGGGACACGGTGTCCCGGGCACCCAGGAGGAGGCAGGCGACAACGCCAATGCCACCCCTCAGGGGTCCCGGAGACCCGATGTGCCCACAAGTGCAGGCCAGACGCAAGTGGGCAGGGGTGGTGGGAGTGGAGGACGGCGGAGGCGCGAGCCTGACCAGTTGGCTGGGGATCCGGTATTTTCCCATGTCCGTAACATCCTGGACTCATACCGGCAGGACACCACGGGCATGGCCCAGGTTGTGTCCGTCCTCGAGGGGATCAAGGTCCAGCAGGCCCAGCAACATGCGGAGCTAATAGCCTGTCTACAGGTACACCAACGGAGGATGGAGGACAGACAGGCTGAGCAAGTGACGGCGTCCCAGGGGATTCACGCTGAACTCCGTCGGATGGCCGACACCATGGCCGACCCTCCCTGTGCCAGAAGGCGGAGAACATCACCACCCACAGGGAGGGATCATGAGGAGGAGGAGGAAACATCCGACGGAGCATCCCAGACGTCGTCACGGCCTGCTGCTGAGGTTCCCCGCAGGAAGCCGGGTCGTACACGGAAAGGACCGTGAGGGTGGCTGCTACATCACCATCTCCCAGGACACCTGGCCTGGCACCTGGCCCACTGGAGCAACAGCATCACAGCATCAAGAGACATTCTCTGCCACATGGCCCTGCTGGTCACTGGCTGACCAATGTTGACAAAGACTGTGGCATGGACTCTGAGGATTTCCAATGGCAAGGACACCAACTCCCCTACTGAACTTTGGATTCCCTAATCCCGGAAAGCCCCTCACTTTGTCCCCCCCCCCCCTCCAATAATAAATCACACTATTAAGAGTAGATGCCTGCTGGTAGCATTATTACCTAACATGTGTCTTGTACAGTCTAAACATGCCTGAGTCATCTGTTCACTTCAACCATCCACACCCTGGGGCCTGAGTCTGGCACAGGACACATGGGTCACAGTTTGTTAGGCAAGACAGACATGGAGCACCATACACACCCGTGATGGTCAGAACCAGCTGAGGGGGTGGCCGAACAACCGTGCTGACAGACACATTGAGTACAGCAACAGTCATGCGCAGAGGTCAGGGATCCTGGCCCGTGTCCTGGGGGGCACCCAGGTATGTGTAGACAGGTGGCAGAACCATGTCCTGCAAGCTTGAGTCCGGTGGATGCAGAGAATGGGGTCATGGACAACGTTGGATGCATGGGGATGGCACATGTCACAATACCCACACAGTCATGGACATCATGCACAATACACAGTCTCAGCACACACACACAGCTTGCATCTTGCCACTCGACACATTGACACATAGCCACAATCAGGGAATACCATGCCAGACATGCAAGATGCACCGTGCCAACACACCAGCATTGACTGAGAAGAGGCACCTTGGAGGCATAGGGACACCTTTAATAGTCATGTTTTTGGGATTGCAGAGGCAACTTGAAGTACACATGAACACATCATGTGGAGTAACATGTGGCTCCAACACTGGCACCCCCCTTCTGCAGCACAAATGCGTGATAGCCATGGAACTGGCACACAAGTGTCGGCTAACAGCTAAATACCCACAGCTGCTCACGGAGAGACTGCCATACACCATACATCCGCTGATGTGGAAGTCCCACGCCATGTCAAGACAATGTTAACCGTATGTGTCCGAGGGCAGTGTCACACACATTGATGCCTTCATCACAATCCACTATCCCATCACTGATGACTGACAACCAGGCAGGCCATCTATTCAGGTGTACCCAGCTGCATGTCGTGTCCCATGGGGATGCCACATGTCTGCAGAGGAACCAAACCCCGACCGGGGCAGTGTGCACACATCGTGAACAACTGCCACACCCAATACACCCCAGATGCATCCCTTACCCCATGGAGACTTCCAAACGTGTCCGTGCCTGTAACGCTGAGTCAGCCCACGATGCCATGTCCATGAGGAATAGCAGTGCCACAACAATGCAACCAGAAGACGGCATGCGCAGGTACCTGGGGAAGAGAGACACACAAGAAGTCAGCCACAAAAAGCACAGCCACTTGCATGTGCATTGACTCGACACATGTATGGATGACAACATGCTAGGTCACAATTATGAGTGGGGAAATACTACCATCACTGCCACCATCACTCCAGTGACACACCCACACACACCTCTGACTCACGTGCCATACATGCAGGTGGAGACACGCATCACAACACATGCCACACGGGGACCAAGGCGTGCACACTCAGACACTGGTACTCACCACTAAGCAAAGAAGTCGCGTATGAGCCGAGTCCGGATGTCCTCTTGCGGCTCCACATCCTCCACATCACTAGCCCCTTTGCCAAGCCCTTCGTCCTCCACGGGTGGATGGTCCTCGTCATGTTGATTCAGGATGAGTGGCACAGCTCTTTCAACTGCCATGTTGTGCAGCATGCAGCAGACCATGAAGATCTTGCAAACCTTTGCCGGGGCATATGGGAGTGCGCCGCCGGTCTTGTGGAGGCACCGGAATCGGCTCTTCAGCATGCCAAACGTCCTCTCTATCACTCGCCTTGTCCGGCCATGGGCGGTGTTGTAGCGGAGCTGGGCCGGCGTGATGGGGTTGCGGAGAGGTGTCAGCAGCCAAGGCATGTTGGGATAGCCAGCGTCCCCTAAATGGAAAGCACATGGATATCGTTAGAACTGGCGAAGCGGTAGTGCTGCTCGGCCAAACAGAATACAGGACAGACAGACTGTACCCACCAACAACACATGCCCGTTCGTTGCGCAGCTGCATCATCATATCAGGCATCCCGCTACGCCTCATGATGTAGGCATCGTGTGCTGATCCTGGGAAACGAGCACAGACATGTGAAATCACCATGTTGGACAGACACACCACAAGGGCATTGATGGAGTGGTAGTGCTTCCGATTGCGGTACGCCACCTCCCGTGCGTGTGGTGGTACCAAACCTACATGTGTCCCATCTATGGACCCAATGACATGGGGCATCCCTCCCAGGGCATAGAAACCACGCTTGACCTCAGTCATCTGTTCAGGGGTTGGGAACTTGATGAAGTCATCCAGGTGAATCAACATGGCCTCCAAGAAATCATGCAGCACACCGCTGAACATGCTCTGGGACATGCCACCAACATGAGCTATGGTATTTTGGAAGGTACCCGTGGCAAGGAAATGTAGGGCAGCCATTACCTTCAGCTGGGGTGTCAGTGCCGTAGGATACCTGTGCTGCGGTTGCAGGTGTGGTGCCAGTCTCGCCGTCAGCTCCAGAATCAACGGTTGGGTGAAGCGGTAGAGCCGGATCCTGTCATTCTCCTGCATGGTGGCCAAGTCTGGAATTCTTCGGGCAACAGGAGGCGCTCTGCAGTAATTTGGAAGTGACAGGGAAGAGTGAGTGCACTACGAGAACAACTCATGTCTACTGAGCACATGTAAATCTGGCAATACACACATGCCACATAGGGAGTCAGGCATGTGCTACATGCCCAGGACACGTATGGATGCAAGGTGACACTCCTTCCAAGACCCAGCTACACACGGTGATTGAGAACCTCCCCATGCCATGCCATGGAAATAGCTGTGTCCCAGTGCAAGTGCACTGCCCGACGCAAGACAGGAGTGACATACACCCACACATCAGCAGAAGTGTGATGCCGATTGCAGAGACTGGCAGCGGAACACTTGAGCCACAGGTCACATGACATTACACTAGTCCAGCCCACACACCTTGCCATGAAGGTGCACATGTCATGACTCACCACACATTCCTTGTGAGTTTGCTGACATGGCCTTGTCACTCTACTCCGTGTCCCTTGCATACATGTGCACCTCACATCCGATAACACATGTGGCATGGTGTTGGGAACAGTGTGCAATGACAATCTACACACAGCCACATGTTGGTTGCTGCAACGGCTGCAGCTTTTGAGGGTGCTACAACATCAACCTGATGTAAATCCCGGACACATATATGGCATAGTCACATTGTGCACTGTGGGTAGTGACAAGTCATGTGTCATGACCCCTGTACCGGGCATCATGGGACACTTCCGTGTGTTGGTGTCCGTGCCATGCCAGTGACGCTCACCCCAAGTGCGCAGTCCCACATGCACACATGTCAAAGGAGTCAAGGGCATGCCTGGCACACATTGCACCCTCACACAGTACACATGTACACATCTCATCATACATCTGGTGCCTTCTCCACTCAGGAGGCATGTTCCACATCACAGCCTGTGACACCTGTGCCCCACACATGTGGTAATGCACAGACGATGCCTTGATGTCCATTCCTGGACAAGTATGTCCATCCATGGACAAGTATGTCCGCCCTATTCCTACATGTGTGTCGCCTATCACCACAGTGATGTGTAAAATCCGCCGTACTGCTGCTGAGAGGGCCTGTGCATGTTCCCAAATCACTGTGGGAGTGCTGCCGTATGTGTACCCATCGTGATGGCGAGCGTAGATGCGAGTGTACGGTCCGTACCACTACGGGTACGCATACGCGTGCAGACCCATAGTGATAGTGAGCGTAGATGCGTGTGTACGGTCCGTGCCACTACGGGTACGCATACGCGTGCAGACCCATAGTGATGGAGAGCGTAGATGCGAGTGTACGGTCCGTACCACTACGGGTACGCATACGCGTGCAGACCCATAGAGATAGTGAGCGTAGATGCGTGTGTACGGCCCTATCACTATGGGTCTGCACGCGTATGCGTACCCGTAGTGGTACGGACCGTACACTCACATCTACGCTCACTATCACTATTGGTCTGCACGCGTATGCGTACCCGTAGTGGT
Source organism: Triturus cristatus (assembly GCF_964204655.1). NCBI lineage: Eukaryota > Metazoa > Chordata > Amphibia > Caudata > Salamandridae > Triturus > Triturus cristatus. Next base: position 1,352,872,944 of record NC_140591.1, read on the forward strand.
ACGGACCGTACACTCACATCTACGCTCACTATCACTATGGGTCTGCACGCGTATGCGTACCCGTAGTGGTACGGACCGTACACTCACATCTACGCTCACTATCACTATGGGTCTGCACGCGTATGCGTACCCGTAGTGGTACGGACCGTACACTCACATCTACGCTCACTATCACTATGGGTCTGCACGCGTATGCGTACCCGTAGTGGTACGGACCGTACACTCACATCTACGCTCACTATCACTACGAGTACGCATACGCGTGCAGACCCATAGTGATGGAGAGCGTAGATGCGAGTGTACGGTCCGTACCACTACGGGTACGCATACGCGTGCAGACCCATAGTGATGGAGAGCGTAAGCATGCATGTACGGGCCGTTGCCATGCATTTGGGGTGCCCTAGGGCCCCCACACGCACCGTACCTGTGTGTGATGCTCCAAATTACATAGGGGACAAGTATTAAGGCCTACATGCATGCTGGTTGTCATGGAGACCAAGTTCAAAATTCGAAATTGTTCTGGAAGGTGCACAGCAGAAGTCAGTTGGAATTTGTCTACTTTGTTGCAATGTGTTTGTGGGGCTGACATCATGCAGGAGAATGAAACCGATAGAGAACCCACAGACTGCTAGGTTTGAAGGGATTGGTGGAAACATAGGATGCAAATGTGAGTGACCAATCTCTCTGTACTCCTGTGCATGAGACTGGGCAGAAGGGCACATATAAGGCAGCCAGGTCCCATGAGGGAGCACTTGCCTGCACATCTTTGCATTCGTCGACCCAGCTGCTGCTACTGATTCCCTGGAACCATGTCAAGGGCTGTGGAGAGGACACAGCCATTTACCCTGGAGGAGAACATGGCTCTGCTGGATGTGATCCTCCCACAGTACTCCATGCTGTATGGGCGACCAGGGTATCAGGTGAGTGCATAGGCCACTGCCACAGACTGTCCCTATGTGGTGACTGTGACTTCTGCCATTGCGTCCAGGTGTAACACACATGCCATGTACTGTCGGGGGGGTCCCAGGGGGGGGTGCCTGATGTCTCCCAGCAGTGCCCTGAGACAGGAGGGGTGGGGGACTATCACTCACAGCAGTGCCCTGAGACAGGAGGGGTGGGGGCCTATCACTCACAGCAGTGCCCTGAGACAGGAGGGGTGGGGGCCTATCACTCACAGCAGTGCCCTGAGACAGGAGGGGTGGGTGTGATGCACAGTGTGAGCCTTGATCATTGATTGTGACATTGCCATCATTCCACCTGTGTACCCACTGTGGCACGTAGTGCTTTTTCCCTCACCAGGGGATGATGTCCCTATGACAAAGGTGCAATGCGTTGGCTGCATGACATGCCTTGTTGTAACCAGCTAATTTGTACCCATATGTCTCTCTGTGACATGTGGCTGGTGTATTGATGTGGTGTCACTTGTTCCTCCTCACAGGTAGGCGCCACTGCCAAGGAGCAGATCTGGCTGACCGCCGTCAGTGCCGTGAGGGGTGTGGATGGTCGGAGGCGGAGCCTGCCCCAGGTGAGGAAACGCTGGCAGGATATCCGGTGCTGGACGCGGAGGATTGCACGGCTCCTGCTGGGGGACTCACCTGAGAGCCACAAGAACCGCGGCCGCCGCCGTCTGAGCCACCTCCACAGGCGTGTGCTGCCGGTGGTCTTTCCAGACCTGGAGAGGCGCTTACAGGCGATGCAGCAGCCGGAAGGGGGTAGGTACATGTGTGTTTGTTGTGTGTCACCGGCATTTGTAAGGGCACAGTAGCATGAATTCACTGGCAGGGTTTAAAGGTGCTGTGCAGATCCTGTTTGCCCAAGTATAGCGCTGTGCCCCTGCCACACTTCCCCTCCTTGCAATGTGTTCCCTGGTCTGTGTGTAGTCACTCCTTCACAGGGTAATGTAGGCTGGCGCTTTGTCCACGGGAACAATGACTGTAGCATCATGTGTAGGGGTGGTGTGTAACAGGTTGTGGGACCTTGCCTGTGCACTGTCAAGTTCACTGCATGTGGGTTCCATGTCAGTTGGCACTGATGCTGACTCCAGACATGGGAGTTGGTCTCTCATGTGTCATGCCTTACAGCGCGCATGTCCCATGTAGTGGCCTGTGACATGATGTGCATGAGTGTGCGATACACATAGTGCAGGGATGGTGACGTGTGTTGCAGTCATTACCATTCAGTAGCATGTAGTTGCGTGCCCACTACTGTCCCCTGGGGCACCTTTTCCTCAGTGGTGTATGTGTCATCATAAACGTGGCCACTGTCAGTGTCTACAGCATAAGTTGTGCTCTGTGCCATTGTCCCCTGTCACCATGTATATAGACGTGCTATTTTGTACAGGTGTCCACTGTGCAGCCTGACCTGATTGTCCTTCTTCATACTCACAGTTGCCAGTGCCTGTGTGTCTTGTTATACTCATCTGAGGATGGGCACTGGTACCTCATTATTTGTACAGGCGCACCTTGGCTGTTTGGCGTCCAATCTTGCTTTTTGCCTGCTCCTGTGTGTATCACCCAGACTATGAGATGTTGGTGCCACCTGTGTCTCAACAATTTGCCTCGTGTAGGGTCTTGTTGGGGCGGGCAATGCCTATGTGTTAAATCCTGATTACCACTTGCTGGGTCTGGGCAGTGTGTGATGTGTCTGGACACACACGCAATGTGCAGTGACCGAGTCATGTTGTGCATGTTTTCAGCATTACCTATGCAGCATGTGTCTCAAGTTCATGGATATGGTCCCTGGTCATCGGTATTTTCGCCAACGCTGTGTGGTGCAGATGCAGTGCTGGATTGTCCCCAGGGCCTGGGTGCTATGTCAGACTCCTTTTCCTGTGTTTAGCTATTGTCTCATGCTCTCCATGGTATTTCAGTGGCATGGTGGCTCAACCAACTGTGTGTTTCATGCCCTACATCGGTACCCTGTTCAGTAGATGTTAGGGATCTTCCTTTTCAGGCCATGCAATGTTACCTATGTAGATTGGACTCATGTGACAGATGTGTACAGGTGTCTGATTATTTTCTGTCTCTCCACCCTGCCCACAGCATCGTCGGGGGACACAGAGGGAGACATGGACACAGACCAGGCGGAGGGACCGAGCACCAGTGCCAGCCGTGACATCGGGTCTGGCACATCGAGTGGGACAGAGGCGGAGGAGAGTGTGGCCGAGGACCTGTCGACTGGCACATCAGACTACGAAGCTGACAGGTCCGGGGACGATGTCTCCGAGTGGGCGGAGGCTGCACCAGCAGCTGACAGCGGAACAACACCTCGCACCGCCCCCTCAGTTTCCACCAGCCGCCTCCCACTTGCTCGTGTCCCTTCCCAGCGTGCCCGGTCACAGCATGTCTCCTTCCTGCCAGGCACCGCACCCCCTGCCCCTGTCTCCACTGCTGCCGCCAATGCAGAGTCTGTGGACATCCAGCGGCAACTGCAGGTTGGTCAGGCTGCGATCCTTAATGTCCTCCATGCCCACGGCAAAACCCTCACCAACATCGAGGCTTTCTTGGAGGGCATTCATTCATCGCAGGCTGACCAACGCAACTTGCTGAGGTCCATCGACTCCACTCTGACTGCAGCAGTGGGTCTCCTGCAGCGCGACCTCCCCCCACCTACCCCTGCCCCATCCACACTTCCCACTCCCATGCCTGTCACACGTACACCCAGACGTCGGCATGCACCCACATCAACGGACACGGGCACCACACCAGCAGGGAAGGTCCACCGCACTCCTCCTGACACGCACACACAGGGTGAGGTAGGCACACCCACTGGGTCGGGGGGCAAACGTGTGACACGCAGCCATAGTGGGAGTCCGCATTCCACCCAGTCCACTCCCTCCAAATCCCCTCCCCTCAGCTCTCCTGGCCACATCTCCCCCAAGGACTCCTTCATGGCCGCTCTGTCCCTGAGCCCCACAGTTACACCACCACGCAAGCGGTCAAGGAGGTCCCCGGTCAGGGTGGTTGAGTCTCCCCCCCTGTCTCCACCCTCCCCCGGTGGCGCTGCGACCCATCCCTCTGACCCCCCCCCCCTCCTTGGGGCCTGAGGTCCCTTCGGGTGCAGGGGACTCCCTGGAGGACCTTGCAAAGGTGTGTAGTGCCATCCTGGCCTCCGCCTTTGGCACTGACCCACCCCCTGTGGTGGAGTCCTCCATCCCTGCACCCACAACGCCGCCCCTTTGCCCTGATGTCCCTGCGGTGCCTGTTGCTTCCCCCCCCCCTGATGCCCTCACCAGTGTGGAAGACGATGCCATTTGACTGTGCAGGCAAGGTAGGGGACACGCATCCCACTGTGTCCCCCATCCAGCTGAGAATCATTGACTGCCCTATGGGCTTTGTGAAGATTGAACTGCCTGCGATCCATGGACATTGTGCTCATGCTGAATAAAGCTTAATTTTGTTTTCATTATCACACTACTGCTATGCTGGTATTGGTGTTGGTGGGGCTGCTACATGGTTTTGGGTGGTGTGTAAGGGTTTGGGTGTGTGGGATATGTAGTAGTGTACTGCTCATTGGTGGGACCCTGTGATCTGTGTGCCATCACAAGGTGTTGGCTAACTTTCTTTGTTCATGTAAGCAGTTACTGCATGGTGCACTTGTCCCAGGGTGTATTCCTTCCTCTGTGTACCCAGCTTTCTTCCCTGCAGGGTGTTCCCAATGTTTAGCGCAGAGCTGTGTCTACATGAGCTGTGTGTGTGACGGAGCCCTTCTACTTTGGCCATGCATGCAGGGCCATGTCTCCACCTGCAACAATCGTGGCATCCTTGGTGATCACTGTACTTGTGCGTGGAGTCTGTTGACATGAGTTCATGGGGACATGTTCCCTTGTAGCCAGTATGCATGTGGATGATTCTGGCCTCACACACATGTGTTACACCCCTCCTGTCTCAGGGCACTGCTGGGAGTGATGGGCACCCACCCCTCCTGTCTCGGGGCACTGCTGGGAGGACTCTGCACACACCCCTCCTGTCTCAGGGCACTGCTGGGAGGACTCCACACCCACCCCTCCTGTGTCAGGGCACTGCTGGGAGGACTCCACACCCACCCCTCCTGTCTCAGGGCACTGCTGGGAGGACTCTGCACCCACCCCTCCTGTCTCAGGGCACTGCTGGGAGGACTCTGCACACACCCCTCCTGTCTCAGGGCACTGCTGGGAGGACTCTGCACACACCCCTCCTGTCTCAGGGCACTGCTGGGAGTGATAGGCACCCACCCCTCCTGTCTCAGGGCACTGCTGGGAGGACTCTGCACCCACCCCTCCTGTCTCAGGGCACTGCTGGGAGTGATGGGCACCCACCCCTCCTGTGTCAGGGCACTGCTGGGAGGACTCTGCACACACCCCTCCTGTCTCAGGGCACTGCTGGGAGTGATGGGCACCCACCCCTCCTGTGTCAGGGCACTGCTGGGAGGACTCTGCACACACCCCTCCTGTCTCAGGGCACTGCTGGGAGTGATAGGCACCCACCCCTCCTGTCTCAGGGCACTGCTGGGAGGACTCTGCACCCACCCCTCCTGTCTCAGGGCACTGCTGGGAGGACTCCACACCCACCCCTCCTGTGTCAGGGCACTGCTGGGAGGACTCCACACCCACCCCTCCTGTCTCAGGGCACTGCTGGGAGGACTCTGCACCCACCCCTCCTGTCTCAGGGCACTGCTGGGAGGACTCCACACCCACCCCTCCTGTGTCAGGGCACTGCTGGGAGGACTCCACACCCACCCCTCCTGTCTCAGGGCACTGCTGGGAGGACTCCACACCCACCCCTCCTGTGTCAGGGCACTGCTGGGAGGACTCCACACCCACCCCTCCTGTCTCAGGGCACTGCTGGGAGTGATAGGCACCCACCCCTCCTGTCTCAGGGCACTGCTGGGAGGACTCCACACCCACCCCTCCTGTCTCAGGGCACTGCTGGGAGTGATGGGCACCCACCCCTCCTGTGTCAGGGCACTGCTGGGAGGACTCTGCACACACCCCTCCTGTCTCAGGGCACTGCTGGGAGTGATGGGCACCCACCCCTCCTGTCTCAGGGCACTGCTGGGAGGACTCCACACCCACCCCTCCTGTCTCAGGGCACTGCTGGGAGTGATAGGCACCCACCCCTCCTGTCTCAGGGCACTGCTGGGAGGACTCCACACCCACCCCTCCTGTCTCAGGGCACTGCTGGGTGGACTCTGCACACACACCTCAGATTTCAGGATATGTGCGCTTGGCACATACACGGTGGGGGTACGCTCAATGCATTCGAGGTGAGGGTACGAGTCTACTGACACTGGTGTGGTGGGGGTACGCTCCGTACGTCCGCGGGTGTGGGTACGGGTCGTACTTACACTGTTGGCATGGGGGGTAAGCTCCTTGCATTCGCGGGTGGGGGTACGGGTCGTACTTACACTGTTGGGCTGGGGGGTACGCTCCTTGCATTTGCGGGTGGGGGTACGGGTCGTACTTACACTGTTGGGCTGGGGGGTACGCTCCTTGCATTCGTGGGTGGGGGTTCGAGTCGTACTTACACTGTTGGCATGGGGGGTACGCTCCATGCATACGCGGGTGAGGGTACGGGTCGAACTTACACTGTTGGGGTGGGGGTACGCTCCGTACGTTCGCGGGTGGGGGTACAGGTCGTACTGACACTGTTGGCATGGGGGGTACGCTCCTTGCATACGCGGGTGGGGGTACGGGTCGTACTTACACTGTTGGGCTGGGGGGTACGCTCCTTGCATTCGCGGGTGGGGGTACGGGTTGTACTTACACTGTTGGGCTGGGGGGTACGCTCCTTGCATTTGCGGGTGGGGGTACGGGTTGTACTTACACTGTTGGGCTGGGGGGTACGCTCCTTGCATTCGTGGGTGGGGGTTCGAGTCGTACTTACAATGTTGGCATGGGGGGTACGCTCCATGCATACGCGGGTGAGGGTACGGGTCGAACTTACACTGTTGGGGTGGGGGTACGCTCCGTACGTCCGCGGGTGGGGGTACGGGTCGTACTTGCACTGTTGGGCTGGGGGTACGCTCCTTGCATTCGCGGGTGGGGGTACGGGTCGTACTTACACTGTTGGGCTGGGGGGTACGCTCCTTGCATTTGCGGGTGGGGGTACGGGTCGTACTTACACTGTTGGGCTGGGGGGTACGCTCCTTGCATTCGTGGGTGGGGGTTCGAGTCGTACTTACACTGTTGGCATGGGGGGTACGCTCCATGCATACGCGGGTGAGGGTACGGGTCGAACTTACACTGTTGGGGTGGGGGTACGCTCCGTACGTCCGCGGGTGGGGGTACGGGTCGTACTTGCACTGTTGGGCTGGGGGGTACGCTCCTTGCATACGGGGTGGGGGTAGGGTCCGTACATATCCGTCCCCGCGCTATGTGATGTTTGTGCGGCCCGTACCCAGGCCTTTGCCACGTGGGTGCGATCCGTCCCGCCATTGTTGGGGTGACGTGTGTGGGCGTGGTCCGACTCGTACCCACGCTCTTCAGGCGTGGGTACGGGACGTACCTGTCTGGTTGTGTTGCCGGTTCGCGTGGTGACGGACTTCCGTTGTGGCGGTCGCTGGCTTATCAGGACACGCCCCCACCCCCTCGTGGTGACCAGGGCATGGGAGTCAGGTATGTCCAGGCCATGTGTGGTGTGTAACTTATGTGGTTGTTTTGTGGCCTGCCCTGGTCGTGCCACCCCCACCCCACCCCACTTTCCCCCCTCCCTTAGTTATTCTGACCTTCTGCGGCGTCTGCGTCGTAACCTGTAGAGGAGGTGTACTGCTATGAGGGCAGGGATGACTCGTAGGTTCGGGTCCATGTCTGTCCGTCGCGTACTGGTCCTCCTTGCTCGCGTCGTCCTGTCGCGTACGGGTCCTCCTTGATCGCGCCGTCCTGTCGCGTACGGGTCCTCCTTGGTGGCGTCGTCCTGTGTGTCTGTCACGTACTGGTCCTCCTTGTTCGCGGCGTCGTCTGTCCGTCGCGTACTGGTGGTCCTTGTTCGCGTCGTCCTGATTTCCCGGCAGTTTTTGGCTGCCGCAAAATATTCACCGTGCGGGGTGACGTCGGTGCGAATCGTGATTCCTGGGTCGTGAATGGCTGGCTGCGAGCGTCCCGACGTCAGGTCGGCGCTTTCCCGGATCGCATTGGTAGGTGTTTTTTGTTCGGTCGGGCTTTTTTACGAATCGTACGGTAATGGTGTACCCGTGCGAATCGTAATTCCTTGTTTGTAAAAATTGACGACCGGGTACGCGTCGGGCGGAGATTATGCTCCGTCCGACGGTTCGTACCCGGTTTTTGCCGGATCGTGATCGGCACCTAACTGTATATAATTTACTATTCCCACTCCAGTTAAGATAAAGTCATGGAAGGTGGTGGACAGTAACCCTATATAATTTACTATTCCCACTCCAATTAACATAAATTCAGAGAAGGTGCTGGACAGTAACCCTATATAATTTACTATTCCCACTCCAGTTAACATAAATTCAGGGAAAATGCTGGACAGTAACCCTATATAATTTACTATTCCCACTCCAGTTAACATAAATTCTGAGAAGGTGGTGGACAGTAACCCTATATAATTTACTATTCCCACTCCAGTTAACATAAAGTCAGAGAAGATACTGGACACTAACCCTATATAATTTACTATTCCCACTCCAGTTAACATAAACTCAGGAAAGGTGCTGGCCAGTAACCCTATATAATTTACTATTCCCACTCCAGTTAACATAAAGTCAAGGAAGGTGCTGGACAGTAAACCTATATAATTTACTATTCCCACTCCAGTTAACATAAAGTCAGGAAAGGTGCTGGACACTAACCCTAAATAATTTACTATTCCCACTCCAGTTATCATAAACTCAGGAAAGATGCTGGACACTAACTGTATATAATTTACTATTCCCACTCCAGTTAAGATAAAGTCATGGAAGGTGGTGGACAGTAACCCTATATAATTTGCTATTCCCACTCCAGTTAACATAAATTCAGAGAAGGTGCTGGACAGTAACCCTATATAATTTACTATTCCCACTCCAGTTAACATAAACTCCAGAAAGGTGCTGGACAGTAACCCTATATAATTTACTATTCCCACTCCAGTTAACATAAAGTCAGGAAAGGTGCTGGACACTAACCCTAAATAATTTACTATTCCCACTCCAGTTATCATAAACTCAGGGAAGATGCTGGACACTAACTGTATATAATTTACTATTCCCACTCCAGTTAAGATAAAGTCATGGAAGGTGGTGGACAGTAACCCTATATAATTTACTATTCCCACTCCAGTTAACATAAATTCAGAGAAGGTGCTGGACAGTAACCCTATATAATTTACTATTCCCACTCCAGTTAACATAAACTCAGGGAAGGTGCTGGACACTAACCCAATTAAATTTAATATTCCCGCTCCAGAAATATCAAACTGAGACAAGGTGCTGGTTATAACATCACTTAAAATATTAATAATCTAAATTTATTAACTATGAGATATCATTTAAAAACTATTAAATTTAACAATACTATAGTTACAATACCCACCCCTATCCCATATTAACCCTAATTCCCCAAAAAATATGTACAATATGTTTTCCATATAAATTGCAAATATACAATTATTTAATTATAATTTTTAATTTAAATTTTAGATTTCACAATATTTACTAATAAATTCAATTGTTTTATGATCTATGTTTACACAATTATTTTTAAAAATTACTCCTCACCCTTCTCCCCTAATATACCCACATCCCACCCATAAATACAACATAAATATTGAAATTATAATTTCCTATTTAAATTATATAATTAGATTTTGACATAAAATGTTCACAAATTTGAATTATTCCCAATTAAATATTTATTTATTAATCTATAATTTTGTAATAATTATTAAAATACAATCCACACCCTTACACCCTAATAACCCAAATTCCCAACCATGAAACAAAATAATAATTTCGAAATTAATTTGAATTTTTTTTTAAAACATTGTCAAAATTACATTAAAATTTTAACATTTCTAATTCTTTAGTATTAATATTTATAACTTATTATCCTATTTTACAGTAATCTTTTTAATACACTCCCCACCCTTATACACTAATAACCCTACATCCCACTCATAAAACAAAATTAAAATTTCATTATAATTTCAAATTATATAATTTCGAATTTTTATTGAAATTTTGAAATTTCGAAATCTTGAATATAAAATATTTTTACATTATTATCTGATTTTACAATAACATTTTTAAAACACTCCCCACCCTTCTCCCCTAATAACCCTACATCCCGCTCCTAAAAAATATATATAATTTCTTTTTTATTTTCTAAATTATAAATATTTAATTTAGAAATTTCATTACAATTTACTATTCATAATTATTTATTATTTAATATTTTTAAATTATTATCTGATTTTACACTAATATTTTTAAAACACTCCCCACCCTTATCCCCTAATAACCCAACATCCCGCTCCTAAAAAATATATATAATTTCTTTATTATTTTCTAAATTATAAATATTTAATTTAGAAATTTCATTACAATTTAATATTCATAATTATTTATTATTTAATATTTTTAAATTATTATCTGATTTTACACTAATATTTTTAAAACACTCCCCACCCTTATCCCCTAATAACCCAACATCCCGCTCCTAAAACATATCATACAATAAATTACTTAACACTATTAATTATATTTTAAACATTAATAAAGTATTTATACATATAATTAAACAATTTACTTATTCAATATACACTAAATACACATTTTAAACAATATATATATTATATTTCGATATTTCTAACAAAACTATTCAATCGATATTATCTTCAAACGATATTACTACATCGATATTTCATACTTCGATATTTTACTAAACACAAAAAAAACGATATTACTTACCTCGATATTCTACACTTCGATATTAATGTTATCTCGATATTTTAACTTCGATATTCTTGTTGTTCGATATTATTTTTTCGATATTATGTCTATTTACCCCTATAAACAGCCACTAATGACACCCTGCTACACTTTTTAAAAGATTTTCAAAGATGTAAACATGTTTCAAAATTTTTTAGCCCACACTGAAAACCCATAATACTGGTTAGGCAAACTGCCTGCCCTCTGCATAAGGCAATCTTAAACTTTTAATGAAAAGCAGATTATACTTCATATTTAAAAAACAAATTAATTTCATCAAAAAAGCAAAGGCATTTAAAAGAAGGTATTTAAAGTAAAGCTGGTCAGGCACTGCTACAAACCGACCTGTGTGTCTTGTGAAATTATCAGCTGAACAGTATGAACTGGATCTGCTCTGGACCTTACTGGTGGCCTATACTGGAGTGAGTGCTTCTCCTAAGTGATGCCCCTGAGGTCCTAAGAGCCTTAAAAGTGACCCAGGGGTACAGCTCCAGAAACACTGGAATGCTACCACTTAGAACATTTTTGGACCTTGAAGGATTCTGAAACCATCAGAGGGTTGTTGCGACAAAGGTGCCTGATTTCCTCCGATACATCTTTAGGAGGATTTTGAAACGGCGGGCCTCATTACGATGGCAGAGGGACTCCCACCATGAGGCCATTGGTGGTGGTCCCCCCACCATCATACCTTGCATGACCTCCCACAGCATTATGATGGTGAGTGGATAGAGGGTGGGTGGAAAGACTCACTGCCATGCATTTGATGGGCTCAAGGAGCCCATTGGTGCATCGGAGGGACTGCCATCCATACAACAGTGGTGGTGCCTGTTCAGGCACTGTGGTAGGGATTACAATGTCCTTTTCTGGTGGTGGTTTCATTGCGGTTAATCTTCTATGAACAGACAGGTGGAACGTGACTTGGGGGCCCATAGCGGCCCCCCTTCCCCTCTGGTCCTCTGATATGGGCCCTGCATCATATGGGCCCTGCACCATGTGCACTAAAATGTGCAATGTATTTATTTTAGACTGTGGACTGCAGCCCGCAGCACACACCACAATCTAAAAAATACAGATTGCGACTGCCTTGAAGGTGGTTGCATCCTAATCCCGATGGAGGGATCACTGACAGCTAGTCAGGCCCTAAGTCAGAAGTAAACCTTTGACCTGGATGAACCCCCATGGCCTATCTGCCCGTGTTCCATCGCTGTTGTCATGAAATTAAACTTATATCCTTGCCTACTGCTTCTATAGACCATTCTTAGTGCCTAATTTTATTTGGAGCTATTTTAACTGTAAATAAATCCTATTTCCAGTTCCCCTTATTGGATCATTTTCATTTTGATGACATTTTGCATTAATTTAGAGATTTTACGCTAATATTCTAATCTAATATCAGATTTAGTTTTTTTTGGAATGTCAACTTTTTTACTGTTTTGGTACTGGAAGGATTATGGACCTTTTTGGTATATTCATTCCCTATTTTGGATGGATGCTGCTATATTTTTTACTTTGTGCACTGAAACTCTGCTAACCAGACCCATGTACATGTGCGCCAACTGCTAAAACATGTCAAAATTGTTATACAAGTTGTACCCAAGGCCTGTAAGTTAGTGAACTTTAGCACATATTGTGCCAACCAGTAGCATAGTTGTGCAGGTTTAAACTCTAAATTGGACTGGTCAAAAAACCTTTTGTGTGACTTAACCGCCCCTTTTCAATATTAATAAGTCATCACTTAGTTAGGCAAGGTGTATAGTATTTAATAGCAAGATATATAAAAGTTTAAAATTAAATGGTGTTACAGCGAATAAGACTACAAATATATTTTCTTGGCAGCTGTCCCATTGGAAATCATTGGGAGTTAATGTTAAGTTGAAATAATGTTATCTCTCCCTAGGAACCATGTAAAAGTGTATGTTTTAAACTTTTAAAAATATATACTGCAAATCCAATTTATTCCTAAAGTCATATTTGTGACACATATTTTCCATCCGTACTTTTGAAAAGTTACTGTGAGTATACCTAAAGCCTTAAGAAACCAATTTGTCACCCAGGAGCTCAATAACTCCTTGAGTAGATGGGAAGGCGCTCCTAGAGATGAGACAAAGGTTTTGGTGTGGGAAGCTGTCCTGCTCCTCTGACAGTATGACCATCTGGACAGTACCCAGAAACGTACTTATCTTCAGAGAGGCCTGCCCTGACTCAGGCAGATGTAGCTCTCGCCGGGCCTCCTTCCTCTATTGTCCTTCTAGCCACCCAGGCTCAAATCCCAGTGGGAGATAAGTTGTTCCCAGAATCAGTTTTGAGTGACCAGAAAGGAGGGTTTGCTAATTTCCCTGCCCACACCTCTCCGGTGTGTACAAAAGTTCTGCAGAAGGGAAGACATGTTCTGCCATCTTGGTTTTAGGAAGAGAGAGGCACTGTGGGATTGTTTGCAATAGGGCATACATAACTGCTGAAAAAGTGGACAGGGGTACCCCTGGGAACAACTTCTCTATTGGTTATGAAGGGGTCAGGAGTCACTCCCACACACAGGCTAATGTCATGCATAAAAGAGGCTTCAGAACACCTCTGGAAGACAGAAGAACTGCACCTTTCTTTTGATGTGACCTTTGAGGAGAATCCTATGGGCTGAAGCTGCTCAAACGTGCACCCAAGACAACAAAGCGGGCACCAAGGATCAGTTGTCTGATCCCTTGTTAACCTACTAGGACACAAAAGCTGTAAGAAACCCACTTTCCTCAAGAGCACATCTGAGCAGTTTCAACTAGACCTGTTCTGAACCCTGCAAGTAGCTTCTGTTGAAGCGGGTCTAACCTTCAAGTGCTGGTACTGAGGTCCTGGTACCTTTGGCAGTTATTAGAGTGTACTCCTCCTGCCCAAACTGCAAAAACTAGACTTTTAAACTTTTTGACAAATTTTATTCTGAATAACTGACAGGAGACCGGGACCTGCATCAAGTCGAAGCTGTTGACATTGGTTTGTGGTCTGAGAGCAACACCCAGCCAAAGCCAATCAATGTCAAGACCTTCCTAGGCACTGATTCCAGCCTTCACTCACTCAGAGCTTTCACACCTTCATTGATGACCACACCTGGCCCCACTCTTCAGCAACCCACCGTAGTCAAACCCTGACTCAAATCCAGCTTAGAGCTTGCCCCACAGGTGACATGTTAACAACCACCATTTCTCCAGAAAATGTTTTACATCCAAAGGTACTCTTTGGCTGGGACCTACCTGGTCTCTGTATCTGACCATTCCAAATGGCCTTAAAACTAACCCCAGTCCGGGTCTAGTGTGACCAGTTGCCCACGTTTGGCCCTTTTCACTTTTTGGCGCTAAAATGTCATTCAAACTTTTAATTAAAGTCTCCCCTAACTGTATTTTTGTTACTTTGGTGGCAGTTTGTTCTATAAATTATTTATATTTTTATAATTTGGACTGGGATTTTTATTGTGTTTTGGTTTCAATTATTTTTAATTTTGGCATTTTTAAACGCTTTACAATTTTTTTTTAAGTTAGACCCTAGCTGCTCTGTGCAATAGCCTCCAAGGATTGAGTTCAGGTTCAAATTATTGAAAAAGTAACTGGACCTAATAGTAATAGCATTACTATTATGTGTGGTGGACTACCATCATCCACAACTAATAATGCACTTTCTCACCGTTCTGTATAAATATTTTACACATTGCACTCATATAAGCCTTCCTGCTCTGTGCCAACGCTACTAGGGGGTTGAGCTCAGGTTAATTTAGTGACTTTGGAGTTCACTCTGACAATTTAGCAGTGGTATTATCCCAAATAATAATCCACATTCTTACACCTCCCTTTGAGGTACTCTTTAAACAAGACTCTAAGCATGAATCAGCTTCTGTCCATGGGTGGTAGGCTTTACAGAGCAGCACAATTACTGAGAGAAGCTACAGCATTTATAGTATACGGCTTGTCACCAGGCAACTATTGCCAGCTCTTACATATTGAGAACATAGAGAACATGTGTTCTAGCAGTTGTTATGTAGAACACCCAGGAATATGTACATTTACTCCAAAACCAGGAGCCACACCTCATCTTGACCAAACTTGAGTCCTCATTCTTCTGCTTCTTCCATCATTACCCAACTACCTAATGGAGCGCTTACCCTGTAGAATGAGTGACTCTTCCTAAACTCACACCTTTTTTGTGTGTGTACTCAGCAACCTCTGGCTGAAACTCAGTGGCAACTACTCCCAGGAAGCAGCAGTGAGACGGAGACGGGGGAAGAGGGGGAGGAGAAGGGGGAGTTAAAAACCGACTCTCCTCCGTCCTCTCCGTCTCTTCCTGGCTTCTCCCGTGGAAGCAGGACGCACCCGGGCTCCCAGGCTTCCCACAGCCAATCACAATGCTGCCATGCAGTGTTGTGATTGGTCTGAACGCTGTGGTTCGTCACTCAGCCAGGGAATGGGAGCCTTGGCATGTTCTCCACCCGGCTGTAATGGAGAACATGCTAAATGCGCATGAATGATTGACCAGCCCGAGATGGCCGGCCAAACATTCATGTGCACTTAGGAAATGAAACCGCTCCTCCCCTGCTCTGTCAGCAGAGCAGATCTGCCCACCCTGCCAAAACCCCGCAGCAGGAACAAATAAAATGATAATCCTGTCCAGTAATGATTTAATTTTTCCTTTGTTTACACTGCGAAAAGCACTGGGGCGATGCTCGTCCGTCATAGCGAGGAGCCGTGACTGCTGAAACAGAGCCACAAGCCAGAAACAATTCTACTGCCACCTTCAGGAACCCTAAAATGCCTTCCGGGTCAGACGCAGATCATTTTTAGCCATAGTGCAAGATCAGAGAGTTGGCCCAACCTTCTAGAATCGTTACTGTAGTTCCTTTCAGCAGCTGTTAAAATAAGCAATTAATTTGATGCTCCTTATCCACCCACTACGCAGCAGAGGAATCTGCTATGCTGTGCTAACCACACAATCCCCTGATGTGCATTAACACACAGGAGACCCAGCTGGCTTACCAACAGGTGAATTTAAAGCAGAACATCTGAAGAATATGCTATGAAAAGGCCAAAATGATGTTGGCGCTCTCTAAGGGAGGAAGTTATTCGTCCGTGCTATCTTTCAAGAAATCCCAAAGATATGAATGTTTTCAGCCTTTTATACATAGCCACACCTCCTTTTTTATATACTGTGTACATACTTACACTTCATCCAACCACTGATTCAGTATAAAGTAATATTAGTATGCATAGCTGAAAAGTAAACAAAACTGCCATTGTTTTAAGTGACTGCACATATAAAAGAGGCGAGTTCATATCTCAAATAGATCCAGGACCTAACACATTTTTGACAACTACGAGCTAGCTTTATAGTAAACTTTTGAAGGGTGGCGCCGGGTGATTTAAGGTAATTTAATTGATTTGCAGCATGTATCTGCAATCATCTTTCCTGCACCTGGTGAGATAGAAAATGCCATCTGGTGCATTTGATTAGTGGCTGCAGATTTACTGGCAACTTCCATCATTTTAGACACTTTAACAATAGTTCTGCTGTTTGTTGTTTTCCAGACAGTATCATCTCCCTCCAGGAACTTCCCTCGTTCTCAAGCTTCTGTAAAACACATCTGCTAAAAGGGGCATTTAATATCAACTTTGTAATGAGCGTAATTAGAAGTACTGTAGGATCATGCATAATTAACCATATTAACCACGAGGAACGTAAATGGGCTGGCGCTAGCGTGCAGTCAGTGACACAGTCTAGTAGTTTGTAACGATATTTACATTAATTTAGAATTATCATTATGGAAAGGGTTAGAACTAAAACAGTTTCCAGCAATTGGGCACAAGCATTTTTTAGAATGATTGCTTTCTTCCAGCATTAACATTTTTGTCCATAAGCTATAAAAAAACTTTCTTTTGTATTTCGCAATAATTCTTTACAACTGGCCGAATAGATCCACTGAACACTCAATCGATTAAATATGAAATGAAGTGACTCAGTAATCAATAGATGCCGAAGGTTTATAATGCTTGTCAGAATTAGCTGTGAAAGCTTTTTGTGTAATGAACCAACCTACAGCACATTTAGAAAAACATGCACTCCAAGTATTAAATTAATCAAGGACTGACAGAGCCAACACGTCTGACTTGTCTGTGTTATGTGCATAGACTGACAACATTACAGGCATATATTAATGTACAGAGAACATACATTCACATGCAGCCAAAAGTGTCACACAGACAGAAAACATACCTGCACAGCACTGTCAGTGCACACAGCTGCCTCTTAGCCCCCTCCCACGGTCTACATTTTATCTGATCCCCTACTGTTGATTAAGTCCCAAGGACCTCATTTACAAGAAAGTGCTGCATCGCAGCACCGCAAGCCCGTTTGATACGCCACGCTGCAACACTTTCAAAGCACAAGAATGCATCATATTCACAACAACAATATAATGCATCCCTGTGCATTCCCCTGCGCTGGTGCACAATCGGCTGCCTTGAGCCATGCAGACACACTTGCGCCAGGGCTACCTTCCTTCACAAAAACAATGACAAAAAAAAATAAAGAGGTATTTTCCTCTCCCTATGTGTGCTACAGAATGCAGCAATCCCTAGAAAGAGGAAAAAAACAATGAGAAATGTAAAAAAAAAATTCTCTTAGCACCATTATGACATATTTCCAGGTTTACGAATTGTCGTAAATCTGAAAATGTATTGAATACCGGTTGCGTGGGAAAACCTACAGCAACACCCATGTCACGCCCCTTTCACACAAAGTGTTGCGTAAGAAGGGGCCATATTTACAAGGACAGGAAAAGCCACGCAGAGTGGCTTTACATTTCCTTTTAAATATAGTGCAAGGGGCTTGTAAATAGGCTCCCAAGTTCCCACTGGTGATGGTATCCCATTCCAAATACCTACAGCATCACTAGCTGAACATAATCCTTCCATTTGTGTTCCATCACCTTTTAGATATCTGTCTACGTTGCCTCATAATGAGCACTTCTTTTGCTTTGATGATTTCCTTCTATAAGTTCAACAGTAGGCATGAACAGAATTGTACACCACCCGAACACACACACGCACACGCACACACACCCACACGTACACACACCCACACACACACAAAAACACACATTCACACACACATACACATGAGTGAATCTGGCGATATTGTTCTATAACCCACGGGCGTAACGCAGGACCCAGCATCCTCCCCCCCGGTGCGGGGGGCTGCCAAGCTCCAGGGGGCCCCCTCAGCACTGCACTTCGGCCAGGGATCTCCTGATAGAGTCCGGAGGGTGGCCCTCCACGTACCTTGCATGGGTGCCCCCTCAATTATCGTTACACCACTGCTTTAACCTCAAAGTCAGTGTGCAGGGGGAAAGGTATAACGGTTAAAGTCAGGGAAATACTGCCAAAATATATTCGCTATCTAATTATTAGATCTCTGTCTCATGCCATTATTTGATGACTCCCAGAAAAGCAAGAGAGAAAAAGCTGGGTGACATTGTAAGCACTTAGCATCACTGACATCAGGTACCCTCACCTATCATTTGTTTGCTAGCTCGGGCATAAAGTTGGTGTAACTGGTTAAACTTGGCATAAAGCATTTTTTGTAAATACAAATTACCATTCTACGCGAGGCAACAGGCATTTTCAAACAATAAATTGAATTTAAAAAAAGTTATCGAAAGGAGTGGGTCACCTCATGACATTGTCCAGCTTTTCGTCACTAAGAAAAAGAAAATGCGGGAAAGATGTGGGCAAAAAGTAATGGAATAATGGAAGAACCAGTAAGGATGGACAGCAATGGAGCAAGTGGGGAGAACCACATGCACAAAAGTGTGAAGGGGTTTTGAAACAAAACAATCACAAAGGGGAGAGAATAAAAACCTCACTTCCACGGAGTGCTGAAAAAATTGTAACAGTTAATTTCCTGATTGCAAAGAAAAGGTTTACATTATTCAATCAGAAACTCTGTACAGCAGATAAGAAACAATTAAATTAACAAGAAAGTCAAACAACGATGGCAATGTCCTGAACCATAGCCTTCTACAAGTATTTCTGTTTCACACAATATGTCGTTCAACAAAAGAGAGCTTAAAAGGTCTGTAAGCGAGACCTAAATAGGGGTAATATTGGAGCGAACGTAACAAAGCTTTGTAAACAGAGAATGTTGATGTTAAAGGGAAAGAAAGGTGGTGCAAATTATAGCGTCCAGCCCAGCCTGGGTACCTGCCAATGACTATGCAACACAAGGAGCCTAGTATTACATGTTTTTATTCCTCTGGGTAACTGCAGTCTCAACAGTCTAAATCAGTCTTTACTTCATTCCGCTCTAACACTTATGTCACAGCTCTATGAGTCCTTCAGGAGCCAAAAGGCTAATTAGCAAGACACTACAGGGCATATTTACAAGCCCTGTGCGCCGGAGGAACATCATTTTTTGTGATGTTCCGATGGTGCACAGGGCTTAGCCATATCTACAAGGCCATGTAAAGCCACCCTGTGTGAAATGAAGTAAGGCAAAACAGTGCAAGTCACTGCCTTGCCTTACTCTGCATGAAAGAGGTGTTCCATGGGTGTTCCTGTGGGTGTTCCCACTCAACACCCTTGGAATTTAGCCTGACCCAGATTTACAACATCTTGTAAACCTAGGGTAGCTCCAAAACCTTGCGCCTCCCTAGAGCAGGCATAACTAGGGTGGCCATTGGCTTTGGTTTTAGATGTAAAGAAAATGTTGTGTTCAGGTATGCGGCCAGCCTCTCTGTAGTATAGAATTGAAGAACCATTCAGGCTTGTGACCGATTGGCTTAAGCTTGCATTTGTTCTCTAGTTGTGAGTGCATTTTGGCCATTTTGTTTATCAACTGGCTTAAAACTGGGAAAGAAAATTTCTGAGTAATCACACAAGGGGGGCTAGAGGAGGTTTAAGGACCAGCGGGAACCAACTTCCCATTTGTACACATCACAAAAGAAGCCCCGGATTCAAGACAATCCTGTCACCTGTACTACGAGCGGTATTCTGTTTTTCATCCTGACACTGGGCGGCAGAATTAAAAAGTAATGACATAGCTGACCCCGTAGCCAGTATTAACTATCTTTACTCACTCACAACTTAGCACTGCACTTCTTTCAGTACTCACCGAGCCACCATGGGGTTTTAGTATACCCACCTTCTATTTGAAAAACATCCCTGAGCTCCTCCCTCACAGCGAGGGGGGTTGTAGCCCACGTGAGGACTAGGTTCTCATGTGAGGAGGTACCCCCATGATGATGCATGACACCACTGGTGTGTGAGGGGAACTGTCCTTAAAAAGGGAATCCCCAGCTTACACACGTAAATATCTTGAGTCACACGCTAGACCTTCCCGCAAACCTGGACCCGGGGCTTCTTTTGTGATGTGAAAGAAAATTCCTGATCCTAAAGTTCTGTTGTGTTTGTTGACTCCCGTGATGTTTTCAGATATTTGCAATAGGTAGAATGTGGATCTTCCTGGGCCCACCACAAAGCATTGTATAATAAACTATATCAATTTGATCAGATTGTTTACCACGTTTTAATTGCAGCATATCTTCTCCCTATGTCTTGTTGCATAAGAACTAACTCTAGTGGGACTTTTGCTGGGGAGGCATTCCTGGATAGGCTGAATACTTTTTTGTATTTTTTGCTAATGGGCCATTTAATTTTTTTGCCAGAGTGCAGATTGCATATATTTGGCAGTTTCCTTTTTTGTCAAGGTATTGTTTGTGAAATTGAAAGTTCAGTCGATTGTCTATGTTCAGCCCCAAATACTTGTAGCTACTGACTACCTCTAAACTTAAGTTGGCAAGCATAATTGGGTGTTGTGGTCAGGTTCGGTCATTTTTTTGTTTTTGTGGTGTTAATTTCAAAAGCGTTAGCCTTGACGAAGTTTTCAAGTTCGTTGAGTGCTATTTGGAGGCCAACTCTTGTTAAGCGAAGTAAGACTATGTCATCTGCAATAAGAGAGATGTGTTATGCATAGAGAACCCAGACATGGAAGATGGGAGTTAACCTAGTCTAATCTTGGGGAGAGATTAGCCATCAACAGTGATCACACACATCAACATCCACGAGTCTACACACACAGGAGGGATGAGTAATTCAAGTGCTGGACATGTGGGGGGAACACCTTATAACCTATAGGGAGAGAAAAATCAATTTACAAAATATACATTAACCTTTTTTCGCCTATAGATCCCTATTCTCAAACATCAAGGCACTCCACCCACTTGGTCGGCGGGCCAAGTTGGATTGGTTGATGGTGATTTAGAACCAGCTAAAACATATTTAAGAATCAGAATCTTTACCTTCTAAATACAAACCACAAAACTCATATTTCTTGTTAATCAATTTTGTTTATCTATATTTTCATAATGTTTTAAATATGCATTTGTCTCGTCAAAGTTTGAATTTTAAATCAAATTGAATAAGTCGCAGGACATCATATTTACCTAATCTAGCTATCTCTGCATAACCAAATTTTGTTCTAAATTGTCCGAATAAAGCAGGCCAAGACTCGAAGTCCAAAGTTCTCTGCTCAGCACGCTACAGTCCCAAATTTCAAAGGACCAGAAATCGTGCAAGCATCTATCATAGCCCGTAGATTTGAAAAACGTTTGCAGTCATCAAACAATCGGGCAGCATCTGGACCATCAGGAAAAGCGTCACAAACTTCACCCACACACACCTCTCCTTCCGGAAAATAATAATCTCTCTTCTTTCTAACCCACCACCCATTTTTAAAATAGAAGTCAGGTTAACACGATACAATTTTTAGACAAAGAACGGTGGTGATTGGCTGGTTGGGATCGTCCGATTCTTATTCCCATATTCTCAGTACAGTTCGAGGGGTGAGGTCACTTGTTAGCCAAAGTGTCGGCTTGTTCCGGTTTACTGAAAGGTTGATTGTTCCCCTATTTTGGCGAACCTCCAAAATCATATCCTTGACCAGGGACACGATGAGCAAAGGTCGCTAAGAGGTTCAGGATACATGTTTGCACTTGCGCAGTTGATTCCGCGCCTCACGAGACAGTGGCCACTTCTCCATGGGGTGTCAGCGGCCATTTTGGATTAGGCCCAGATGTCAACTTAAGCGAAACAAACACAAAAGAATAATTAATACATAGAAATGGTGATTCTAATGTTAACCCCTTACTAATCCCTTTATGTGCTTGTAGTTATCTAGCATATAGCGACATTTAAAGCCATTATATTCACCTTTTTTGAATCCTCCTCGAGGATGCAACATCACAAAGCAACATATATCATACAGTATTCTATTACCACATATACTATTGTTAATATGTGTACAGATTTTAGTTATAAAAGTTATTTAGCCATGCAAAATAGCAAATCCCACATGTAGTTTATGTTTTTATAAGGTTGATTAGTATACGTGCAACAATGTTTAATAATATTATAATTAATAGATTATATAATTAGTATTTCATGCAAAAATAGAGGAGGTATACAAACATTTGCACTACCTACTCCATCAATCCCCCCTTTGGTGAATATATCACCACACTACCTAAAATTTTGTATAATTTTATCATGAAAAAAGAAATGAATTCACTTGTTATTAGTTCACATTTCTGTTTCCCCAATTTCTTCTCCTCTTGCTTTTCTATACATACTATCTTTCATTTCTTCTAATTCTACTTCTTCAAATTCTCTTTCTTGTCTTTTATTCTCTCTTCTTTTCAAAGCTTCTCTTTTAAAGTTTTTCTGTATTTTCTTTCTTTTGTAACATAAACATCCTAGTCTTAAAATGAATACTAGAAGAATCACACAGGTTAATGGAAATAGGATCTTACCTATAAATGTACTACCCAATTTTAATAAGAAATCTTTCATAGAAGAGAAATTCTTTCCAATATTTTCCCAAACACCTTCAACCTCCAGTGGTGCAATTTCCTCATGCAAATCAGTTATATTTTTAATGTAGATCTTTAAATCTTTACTTTCGTCAGGAATGTAAGTACAACAATGTTGAACTTTCAACATTCCACAGACTCCACCCTCTCTCACCAAACTTATGTCAAGGGCAAGTCGATTTTGCATTACCATGGCGCGCATGGCAACCATCTCAGTATTTATCAATAAAAATCCTCCAGCGGTGCTTGTTGAGAAGCGATCCACTACTGTTTATGGCTTTCTAATTTTGTGTGCATTCAGAGATATTCCCACTGCTGGTATCAATGCTCCAACAATGTCTCCTACAATTTCTGAGCAAGATTCTCTTTTTCTACTCGTTAGTTGACTACCTAACTCATGTACACCATCTTTCCCTCTTCCCATATGGAATATCTTTGGGAAAACCAGGCCTACATAACATGTGCCATACCAATGATCTGGCAAACGGTAATATGCTTTGTTCCCGCAGATAAAATATAATCCAGGAAAAACTGGATCATTTCCTCCTTTAAATCCCCAGCCACCCATGATTCGATATGTATCATGGCAATCACTTGTGCCTACAAAATAATTATCATTTACAGTTTGATTCCTTTTAATGCACAATTTTCCTTTCTGGGGCCAATCTAAAGCCATTGTTGGACTAGCTTCTCCCTTCAAATGCTTTTCTCTTTCAATATCCCAAACTGTCTTCTCTTCTTTTCCTTCAGGTATTTTCCTTTGCATCTTTAATCTCCTTTCCTCAACCATATCTAAGAAAATCCTTTCCTCCTTCTTTAAGCTGCAAGTTAGATTATTTCTAAATATAGACTCTAAAGTTAGTTCTTTAGTTTCCAAGAAAAATTCACCTAATACCTTTGCTGGCTTTACTTTATTTAATTTGTTAACTACAGGTACTTGTGAAAATATGTAATCTACGCCTGGAAAATAATATTCTAATTTCCCTATTTTTTAAAATAAACTAGTTATTACACTACAGTTTATTCCATATGTTACTGGGAGGTGATGATAGGTCACTCCCTCTGAAACAGATGCAGGTAACTGCATGCAAATGTAGCAGTCCCTTATGTCCATCGTTTTTACATATTCGTACAGTAATTTTGAAAATACATTGTTAGAAAAATAATTTATAGACCTGTCTTTATGTAAATAATTTCTATATGTTTTAGTCGGATATACTTTCTGAATCTTTTCTAAATTAGTTTTATTCTCATTATCTCCTTCTAATGTTTCTAGTGTAACTTTAAATGAAATCATCAAAGCCAACGCACTCCATAGAAGCATTCGTAATCATGTACAACAACAACACATTTTAAGCCATCTTCTAAGAAATACACACTTAGATTTTCTACTTTCTGTGTTTGCCATTTCGTAAATGATCAGTGTCTTTTGACTTAGCCTCTTCTACTTCACAACTAGTTTTATCTAACACAAGGCTCTAAGCACCTACTTGGTTCTATCAGTTATGTCTTTTACAGTATTTTATTGTCTTTCCATTAGAATCACTTTTGGTCTTTTCAGTTTGGCATTTGATCGTCTTTTACTTTTCTTTCATAATCTTGGTACAGAACTTCCAGAACATCCGTCTCTTCTCCAATATCGGACCAGATAACTCTCAGGATTTCCGATTCTTCGTCTTCCTCAACCACTTCTGGTACAGTCACCTCTGGATTTTCTTGGCTATCCGCCTCTTCTTTTATTTCAGGCAGGGCAACATATGACCATTCTGGCGACCTATTCTTCTGGTTAGGTTTTCTCGTTCTCTTATTTTCTTCTGCTGTCGTTTGTTCTCTGTTTTTCAATTTTTCTTGACTATAAACTTCATTCACTTGGGTGAATTCACTCTTGTCAGTCTGTATCTCAATCTTTTTATTTTGTTTGGCCAGATTTCATCTCTTGCTGATCTTTTCAATTTATTTCCCTTTTCATTTTTCTCAGCTCTCCATGCTTTCTTTCTCAGGACTCAACCTTCTGGTACTTCTTCATCACTGTCCTCTGATTCTGTTTCAACTTGCCTTTTACTTTCAGCTGTCCACCACTTCTTTTATTTTTCCTACTTCTGTCCCTCCTTGGGTTTCTTCCACGCAATCTTCCTGCTGACTAACCGTCCCTTCCTCTAACTCGATGTTTGAGTTCCCTACAACTCCTCTGGGGTCTTCCGCAAAAAGCTTTCCCTCACTTTCTGTATCTGGCACCTGGCCATCTGTTTGTGTTACTTCAGGTGGAATTTCTCTCAATTTTCCATCAGGAACTTCCTTATCAAAAATTTCTCTAATTGTCTCTTCACTGCTTCTTTCCTTTCCTGAATGTACCTGTACGTGTTCAGTCTGTGAGTCTGAGCTGGTGTCAGAAATCTGCAACTTCCTTCTCAAGGAAATATTCTCTGGGGCAAAGGTCAAATTTGGCTCTGACTCCCCCCTTTCAAGATTTTGCCTTGTTCTTGTGTCTTCAGCATCCGATTCAGAACTAGTTTCTGACTCCTCAAAGTCTTCTCCTTCCTTGTTATCCACTGGGTTTGGAATTCACAAAGTATGACTAGCATGAATCCAGTTCTTTACTCCTGCACACTTCACAGCTGTTGTCGTAGTTAAAATCACTAGTTGTGGTTTTCCCCAATGTGGGACCAAACAGTTTCTTCTTCTGTGTACTTTAATTCTCACCCAGCCACCTGGGCTTTGATCAGGAGCTGGCTTCCTTTCAAGGGTGGTGGCATCCGATCCAACCTGATGAAACACAGAATGTACGGAGTGAGCCAACCCCTTACAGTAATCCATCACCAAGTCATCAGATTTAGGCAACAGCTTGTTGACTGGTATGAATACATGCCTCATTGCTTTCCCCATCACAATTTCATGGGGACTCAAACCTGTGTTTCTGTCTGGAATCGATCTAATAGTCATGAGTACCAGAGGCAAGAAATCAGGCCATTTCAAACCTGTGGCTAAACACATCTTTCCCAATCTGTTTTAATAGTGCCATTCACTTGTTCCACCACACCAGAAGCCTCTAGGCAATAGGCACAATGCAGTTTCTGTTGTACATTCAATGCCTCACAAATTAGATTCATTATTTCATTATGGAAATGTTTTCCTCTATCTGACTCAATTGTGACCGGAAACCCAAATCTAGGGATGAACTCTCTCAATAGTAGCTTGGCTACTGTAATTCCATCACTTCTTCTAGTTGGGTATGCTTCTACCCATCTAGAAAACAAACAGACCATGACTAGAACATGCCTCAACCAGTTACAATCTGCATTCTGGTGAAAGGCCCTCCTTCTCGACCTATCGTCCCTAGACTTACTACTGTTTTTCTTCCAGGGTTGAACTGCTGACATATAAGGCATCTTTGACAAAGGCTCTCAGCTACAAGTCTGAATTTTGCATTGTACCATGTCTGCTTAAACAATCTAATCATGGCGTCTCTCCCTACATGTGCTAGTCCATGATACATCCGTGCCATGGCAGATACCATGCTATCAGGCATAACTGGTCTTCCATCCTGATAAACCCACACATGATCTGTTTCCCTTGGTGCACATCCTGCTTTTACCCACTGTCTCATTTCCTCATCTCCTGCTTCTTCCTGTAACTGCCTCACTTCTTCCCATGTATTCACAATGTTAGTAAACAACAAGGGACATGAATTAATTTCCTTCTCTTTTGCCCGATTCACAGAATTTTGATTTCGCACACAATATTGAGCCATATCGTTTGAATATTGGTTCCCTGCTGCAATGTAATCTCCAGTCTTCGAATGTGCAGCACACTTCACAACAGACAATTGCTTAGGTAGCTGTATCGCCTCAAGCAACTTTCCAACCACGTCTGCATTCTTCACAGGGGTTCCACTTGAAGTCAAAAACCCTCTTTGTGACCAAATTTGGCCAAAATCATGCACCTCACCAAAGCCATATTGACTATCGGTTATCACAGTCACTCTCACATTCTTTCCCAACTTGCATGCACTTGTTAACACAACCAATTCAGCAACCTGGGCTGATTTTACTCCCTTTAGGTAAGATGCTTCCATTACCGCTGCTACTGTGCACACTGCATATGCTGCACTCAGAATTCCTTTGTCTGTTCTCAAGCATGACCCGTCCACAAACATCACATAGTCACTTTCTGTCAAAGGTACATCTTTTATATCAGGACGTGGTTTGGTACAGAAATCAAGCACATCCAAACAGTCATGATCCACATCGTCTCTGACTTCCACATTCTCAGCATTAGGCAACAACGTTGAAGGATTGGATTTGGATTTTGATTTGGATTTGGTTTTGTAAAGCGCGTAGCTACGCGAGGGCGTCCCAGCGCTATAGTGTCAGCTAGCAATGATCCTGGGACGGAGTTATCGGGGGAAGAGCCAGGTCTTCAAAAGCCTGCAGAAGGGCAGCAGGTTGGTTTCTTTACGGATGCTGATTGGGAGACTGTTCCAGAGCTTTGGGGCGTTGTAGGCGAAACGACGCCCACCCGTACGTGCTCTTTTTATTCTGGGTATGCTGGCCAATGAGAGGGAGTCCGATCTTAGCTGTCTGGTGGAGGTGTGGGGTTTGATAAGGGGTTTGAGAATAGGGGGGCCTTTACCCTGGAGGATTTTATGAGAGATACACAGGGTTTTAAAGGTGATGCGCTCCTGAATCGGGAGCCAGTGCAGAGCCTTTAGAGAAGGTTTGGCAGAACATCTGTATTTCGTCCCCGTGAGGAGTCTTGCTGCCGCGTTCTGCACGTGCTGGAGTTTGTTGATCACAATTGCTGGGGCACCCAGGTATAAGATGTTCCCGTAATCAAGTCTGGATATGATAAGGCCTTGGATGAGAATTTTCCTGGACTAGGGGGAATCCGGGGGAGGATCTTCCGGGCTGATTGTAAGAGACCAAAGCATGTACCGGCTGTCTTTCTCGCTTGGGTTCTAAAGCTGAGGTCTTGGTCAAGCCATATGCCTAGGCTCTTGATTTCGTTTTTTGGAGTAGGGGGAGCGCCCTTGCTGGGCGGCCAAGCGAGCGACTTGGGGAGTTTGTCTCGGTTGCCTAGGAGCATAATCTCCGACTACTCGCCGTTGAGTTTAAGGCGGGAGTCTACCATCCATTTGGAAACGCTCTGCAAGCAGGAGATCAGATTCTCCATGGACTGGTCAGCTTGGTTGATGGAGACGACTAGTTGGGTGTCGTCAGCGTACATGACCACTTTTATGCCAAATGGTGAGACTATGTCATCAAGAGGGGCCATGTATATATTAAAAAGGGTGGGGCTCAGGGAGGATCCCTGTGGGACCCCACACTGAAGGGGAAGGGTGTTGGAGCGACCGTGGGTATCGGTCACTTGGAAGGTCCTGTGCTCTAGGAACGATTTTAACCAAGCTAGAGCGGTCCCAGTGATTCCGCTATTGTGCAAACGGTGGAGGAGGATGGTGTGGTCCACCGTGTCAAAGGCGGCGCTCAGGTCCAGGAGGATCACTGCCACTGATCCCCCTGCATCCAATATGGATCTCGTCTCTTCTGTCACGGCCAGGAGGGCGGTGTCAGTCCCTTGTCCAGGCCTACACCATGTCTGGGATTGTCGGAGGAGGTTGTGGGTTTCTAGGAAGGTGGAAAGTTGTTCATTCACTATTTGTTCTGCCATTTTGCTGAAGCCTGGGAGAAGGGAGATTGGTCTAAAGTTGGAGGGATCCGTAGGGTCCAAATGGGGTTTTTTGAGGAGGGTGCGTACCATCGCGTTTTTCCAGTTGGTAGGAACTATCCCTTGGGAGAGGGAGGCGTTAAACAGCTTAGTGAGGACAGGGGATATAATGTGGGCGACTAGTTTCAATTTGCCCATCGGCGCTGGGTCTGCTGGTGACCCGCTCTTCACTTGGGTCAGGGTGGCCGTCATCCTCTCAATAGAGATGGGAGAGAGGGCATCCTGGCAGGGGACGTCTGGGACGGTTGACTGGGTTAGTGAATCTGGCCGGGGGGGGGGGAGGGAAAGGTTTTTAGGATTTTTAGAATTTTGGAGGAGAAGAACTCGGCAAGTTTGGTGCATCTCGCGCCGGTGGGGTCTGCGATGGGCTGAGGTTCGGGGATTTTCATGAGTTACCGTACAATGCGGTAGGTCCCTTTAGAGGAATTGGCAGCTGCAAGGATTTTGTTTTCGAAGTAAGCGGCTCGTGTGTTTTTAATACAGGTTTTGTCTGTTTCATGGTTGATTTATATTTTTCTCTGCTGCTGGGGGCCCAGTCTTTCCTCCAGAGGCGTTCTTGTTTTTTGCATTGTTTTCATAACTCGCGCAGTTCTGGAGTGAACCAGGGTGATTTGAAAGATCCCCTTTTGCTAGGTAGGTATTCGTGTGGGAGGATTGAGTCTAGGGATGTTTCTATCCAAGAACGAATTTGGGTGTCCGCCAGAGAGGGGTCCGGGTCCAGCATAGGAGTGGAAGCTGTCAGCAGGTTGCTCCAGACAGCCGTGTCTAGTTTGTGCCACGGGGGCGAGGGGGCCTGAGGCGGGGGGCTGTGTGTGGTTTTGGTGATAAACGGATAGTCTAGACGAATCAGGTGGTGGTCATACCAGGGAATGAGTAGGGGAGTTGTTGTGGAGAGTTCCAGGATATTGGAGAAGATTGGGTCCAAGAGATGGCCCTTGTTATGGGTGGAGTGATGATTTTTCAGGGAGAGGCTGAGTGCGGCTAGGTCTTCTTTAAGATCTACCGCTGCTTTATTCCCTGGATCATTGAAATGCATATTAAGATCTCCGAGCACGGTGAAGTTGGAGGAGAGACATGCTAGTGAGGTAACTGTGTCCGTTAGGGAGTTGGGGAATTGTCCCAGAGGACCAGGGGGACGATAGACCAGCAGTCCTGACAAGGTTTTCTATGGGGAGAGGTGAATGGAGAAGTGGATGTTTTCACAATCAAAGATTGGGCTGTCCAAGATCTGGCATGAGATGGGTGCTTTGGTGATGATTGCTATGCCGCCTCCTGGCCCTGATGGTCTATCATGATGTTTGATAAGGTAGCCCGGAGGTAGAGCTTGGACTATGTCTGGGTCGGAGGCTGGGTTGGTCCAGGTTTCCGTGAGGAACAGTACCTCGATGTCATTGTCCAGCATGAGAAGGTTAATCTTGGTCCTGTGTTTTGGAAGGGATCTGCAGTTGAGTAGGGCCATTTTAGTTGTGCGAGGTTTGGAAGTAGCGTGGGGAGTTAGTCTGTATGAGCAATGTCTGCATATGCGTTGACTCTGTTCGAGTGTTATTGAGTGGAGACAATGGTCAGGGGTACTAGTCCTGAGTTGCTGCAGATCACGTGCAGAGTATGTGATGGGTGATGGGATTGGGGGTGCAGGGGGGCTGGGCCCGTGGCCCGATCTGGCGCGGACGGGCACAGACGGGCTTACCTTAGGCGCACCTTCGGCACGCAGTCGACGCGCCCGTTTCGCTCATCTGCTGCGCTTCCGAAGGGGTGTGGCCATTTATGCTTGTTAATTGGCGAGAGGGGCGAGCACTAGACTGCTGACCCACTCCTCCTCCAATATGGCGACCCCCACCCAACAGCAGCCCCAACTCGACTGCGTCGGTAAGAGGGAGGCGAAGCGCTTAGGGACCCATCTGGCGAGCGGAGGATCGTAGCAGCAGGTAGGATTCAATGCAAAGGATTAAAAAGACAGTGATTAAAATAACAGAGCTTCCCCGGCTTCCGCCTCAGGGATACAATGCAGGCAAGTGAGAGCGTGAGTAAACGGCGCAGCTTTAGTACTGTTAAATGTTGGGAGGGGCGAGCACTAGACTGCTGACCCACTCCTCCTCCAATATGGCGACCTCCACCCAACAGCAGCCCCAGCTCGACTGCGTCGGTAAGAGGGAGGCGAAGCACTTAGGGACCCGTGTGGCGAGCGGAGGATCATAGCAGCAGGTAGGATTCAATGCAAAGGATTAAAAAGACAGTGATTAAAATAACAGAGCTTCCCCGGCTTCCGCCTCTGGGATACAATGCAGGCAAGTGAGAGCGTGAGTAAACGGCGCAGCTTTAGTACTGTTAAATGTTGGGAGGGGCGAGCACTAGACTGCTGACCCACTCCTCCTCCAATATGGCGACCCCCACCCAACAGCAGCCCCAACTCGACTGCGTCGGTAAGAGGGAGGCAAAGCACTTAGTGACCCGTGTGGCGAGCGGAGGATCATAGCAGCAGGTAGGATTCAATGCAAAGGATTAAAAAGACAGTGATTAAAATAACAGAGCTTCCCTGGCTTCCGCCTCAGGGATACAATGCAGGCAAGCACATCCAAACAGTCATGATCCACATCGTCTCTGACTTCCACGTTCTCAGCATCAGGCAACAACGTTGAAGGATTCACATTCAGACATCTCACAAGGCTCACATTTGTTGCACCTAATATGACTTTCTCATATTTAGTCAGCAGACTATGCGTCATGAATTGAGTGCGGCTCCTTGTTAAAAGGATTGCCACATCATGAAGTACAAACACTCGCACAGGATATACCATCTCAATTCCTTCACTTTGTTCCAGACTCTTACAAGTAGCAGCCACTGCTTTCAAACAACCAGGCAACGCTACAGCTACACGGTCACATATAGCTGAGAAATATGCAATTGGTCTCCTCAGTTTTCCATGTTTCTGTATTAATCTATAGAGTGCACATCCATTCCTTTCGCTGCAGTACAATTCAAACTCCTTCTCATAGTCAGGCGTGCCAAGTGCTGGTGCCTCACACAAGCTGTCTCTCAATTGTTTAAAGGCTGTTAACTCTTCCTTATTCAATTCAATGGGGTCTTTCACATCACTTCTTGTCAGGCGTACCAAAGGTTTTGCGATCAGGGAAAAGTTACTTATCCATTGACGACAAAATCCAACCATTCCAAGAATCATTCTCACTTCTCTTTGCGTCATTGGTGCTCTCATTCCTTTTATTATCCTGATTCTATCTGCAGTTATTTTTCTCAGTCCCTTTTCAATTTTGTGACCTAAATATTGTACTTCTTTTTGACAGAATTGTAATTTCGATGGGGATACTTTTAGTCCTCCATCTGCCAAATGATTTAACAATGCTATGGTATCCAATACACAAGCTTTTGACGCCACAAGCAGGTCGTCAATGTACTGCACTAATACTGAGCTCTCGGACATTTCTAGATCTACATAAGGACTTTTTCAATATCTGGTTACATTTTGAGGGGCTCTCTGTATACCCCTGTGGGATTCGGCACCATGCCAAAATATGTTCGCCAAACCGGAATGCAAAGATCTGCTGACTGTCATGATGTAATGGAATGGAAAAGAAAGCATGACACAGGTCAACTACAGTGTACCATTCTGCATCATGAGGAATCTGATACAAAATCACAGATGGATTTGGTACAATCGGACAACATGACACAACAATTTTGTTTATTTTTCTCAAGTCTTGCACTATTCTAAATGTTCCATTAGGTTTTGTTCAGGCCCATAATTGGTGAATTACATGGACTACTCATTATTTCCCTCAAGATACCTTGTCTGATCATTTTCTCTATTATAGGAGTAACTCCTTCAATTATTTCGGGTGTCAATTTGTACTGAGGAATATTTGGGTAACTTATTCCTTCTTTTACTGTCAGTTTTACATTTTTCATTAATCCTACATCTTCTCCTGTGAAATCCCAGACTTCTGCCTTTACTGTCTTTTTCAGTTCTTTTGGTAGTTCTTCAGGGTTGAATACAGCAAATGCCTCAGTAATCTCAGGTTCCATATTAGCCATAGTCATTTTATACAGTACATCTTCATCAGGTGTCTCAAATGCTATACCATCAGGAGTGCAAAATATGGTGCAATTCATTTTGCACAGAAAGTCTCTTCCTAACAGATTTACAGGGCTTGAATCACACACGAGAAAGCGGTGCATTTCAGAAAATTTCCCTATATTAACCTTTACTGTTTCAGTGAGAGATGTTTTAATCTGTCTGTTGGATACTCCAACTACTTGGATTGTTTTGTCCGAGACAGAAAGATTTTTAACATCAGCTGACCTGACAGTTGAACGAGTAGCACGAGTATCTACTAGGAAAGTAATATTTTCATAATTTACCTTTCCATCCACAAAAGGACCTGTCTGGTCTACTTCTAGAGTTGTGCCAAGTACGCACTCTTCTTCCTCCCCTCGGCACCGTCAATAGCTTTCTTCTGACTCACTCTCACCGCTTTGTAACCAATACTGCAAAACAGCCATAGCGCGCGGCAGCTTAGTTACCTGTTCTTCGTTGTGGAATCCTGTCTCATTACTGTATTTCTGTAAATTTACGCTCTGTGGAAAAGGCGATTTTGGTGCCTGATTCTGTTGGGCAACAACCTGCTGCTGTCGCTGTGGTTGACAACTCACCTCTTTCTGCAGCTGCGGATTCTATGATGAATTATCACCATTAGTACTCGGGGGAAATTTACACTCGGTTTTCCAGTGCCCTATTCTTCCGCAATTATGACATGGCCATTTCTTTTTGGCTTCTTCTATATTAAATTGTCCCTTTCCTTTTCCAACATTAAATTTAGATTTTAATCCTGCGCCATTTGCCTGTTCAATCAATTGAGCTTCCTGTCTTTCTGCCACTTTTACCTGTCCCTACATAGCCTTTTCTTTTAACTTACGCTGTTTGGCTTCTATTTCATCACTAAAATATTTTGCATGTCTCCCTACCTGATCTATTTTCTTATTTTGCCAATACACTGTATGCTGTTTAATCATTCCACTTATTTCTGGACGCAGTCCATATACAAATCGGTATACAAAATGACTTAAATCTTTTTCACTCAGATTTTCATCACCACTAAACTGCTTAAAGGCAAGTATTAACCTTTCATAATAAGCATGCACCAATTCTGTAGCTTCCTGATGAGTTTGGTCAATTTTTACCCAATCAGTCTCTTTGGGAGGTACTTTGTTTTTCAGAAAGGTAATTACCTATTCATATTTTTTCATCACCTCAGGATCAGGGGCACCTGTTTTTGGGTCTCTAGGGTATTCTTGTGTAGGCCAGTTTTTCATAATTTTGCATTCTGTCCATAAATCTGCTGGTACTATTATGTCAAATAGACTATTTAAATCAATCCATAAAACTTGTGATAGTTTTACGAACCTATCTACCTGCCTATGCCATGCGACTGGCTTTTCGCGTAGTCGAGGGAAGTCATTGGTAAATGACAAAATATCTTGTCTGGTCCAAGGGACGTGTACATATCCTTCACCTGGAATTTCTCTCATAGGGCATTCTGTTACTACCTTTTCCTTTTCTCTCATTGGGAAAGCTGCAATCGTTTTGTCTGAGACATCATCTCTTTTTCGAAACCACCTACTCTTCCATTTATCTACATCTCCCCATTTTCTTAACCAAATGATTATGTCTTTAATCTGAGTTGTTCGTCCTGTGGTGTTCAGATTTTCAATATCCTTTTCAGAAAAATCTACTCTGTATGGTTTTTGTAAGGCTTTTACTCTTTCAAAGTCTATTCCCATCTCATTTGCCATTTCCTCTAGTCTCTTGTGTAAATTCCTTGCTCTCCAAGTTATACTTTTGCATAGAAATAATAATTCCTCATCCTGATAGGTTTTTAACTTCTCCGTGGGGATAGTCCCTACTATTAATTCTTTAAAACAATCTTTAACTTGGCCACATCTATAGACTGGGATTCTGTATCTTTCGCTGTAAGCTCCTCAACCATTCGCTCAATTCTTCTGAAGTCGGCCCTACTGGTCTTTTCTCACTACTATGTTGTAATTCTCCAATCCCAGCACGACTCACACTAACACACCAATCAGGAGCGTCTACGTTTCTTACTGACTTGCCAATCCCAGCGCGGTCTTCCTGACATCAGCTTTTTCTCGCTGTCGCTGCTCCTACTCCTGCTGACCCCTCCTTTACAAAATTTATCGGCAAACTTTTTACATTCAATTTTTTACTAAAAAGTGTGCCGCCCACTTTAGAGCGGGGTGGACTTCACTTTGGCGGTAGGGATATTAAGGAAATAATGTCTTTACTGCTTTATTCTGGACATCTGGACGCCTGAAGTAGCTGCCTGCATTCGAGGTGCTTGGAGGCTGAGGGGGCGCTTTGGTGTTGTTGCCGCGTGAGTAGGTCGCAGCATGGGACTCCAGAGCCCAGGAGTCCGTGCGAGGTATCAGCTGCGCTCCTGACCGCCCACCCGCCCATTGGTTTATGCCCTTATTTCATCTCGTGTCCCCCGCTGCGCGGGACGCGCCGGACGAAGCCCGGACAAAGGGCGGGCCGTCTCTGGCCGTCAGGGGTCGACTGGGGTCGGGTCAGCCTACCCTCTGACATCGTGATCACGGAACTATAAGGTACTGTGCTTTTCGCTGAGTAATTTCCTGAGATATGGGCAAGAGGAAAAACCTCGAGGGCGAGTCTGAGCTCACTAGCATATTACCAGCCAAGAGCAAGACGAGGAAGATCAAAGCTAAGAAAAAGCGCCCGCATGCGGGGGGAAACTGTGTAATGGATCGCATTGATAACATCATCGAAGAGTGGGGAGCTGCTCAATCCCCCCCCTACGTCTGTTGTAGGTGGGAGGAGGGAGGTCACTAGAGGTCCTGTTGTTGTTCCGGACATGTTTCTTGCAAAAAAAAGTGGAGAGGAACAGAACAATGGGGTGTCTGGTAAAGAGCCCGTCTGTAGTGCTCCTGATGCTTTGTCGGACAAAGGGCATGTTTCTCTACTTGAGATTTCACGTGTTTCTAACCAATCGCTAAATATTGTTTGCAATAATAGGTTTTCTATTTTGGGAGAAATTGACACTGATACCTGTAGTTCTGCCCTGCCTCCTTTTGTCCCCCCAGTCTCAAATTTGGATACATCTGCTCCTGAGGGTAGTTGTACCACAAATGTTATTGAATGCTTTTCTGATATAGTAACACTGACATGAAATCTCTACTGGTGGTAGTGAAAAACCTTTGCTCCCTGATAGAGTCCATGCAAACAAAAATTGAAATCTTAACGGTTACTGTCAAGAAGCTCGAGGAATCTAACTCGGGCTCTGGTACTTATCCTAAACCCGAACTATCTACGCTCAAAGGGGGTTTGAACAAGGCCCTCCCAATAATGGCAGCTAGGCACAGTGTGCTCCCTAATACTAGTGGAAACAATTTAACTCAAGATCGACATTTATTGAGTAAACAGTCTAGATTCTCAAACTCATCAAGGGTTGACCAATCTTCCGATTGTACCCCGATAAATGATGGACGAGTTATTAGAGCAACTACTGGTGACTATCAGGCTAAGATGCATGTGAGAGGTCCTCCTTCTGAAAACGTGAGACCTGGTACTGACCCAAGGGGTAACACTTATCAAGGAGTCCAAAAATATGCATCACATACTCACACGCCTCACTCACATAAAATATATATGGTGAATGTCCCTAGGCTGTCTCCTGGGTCTGACTATGAAAGCACTGAATCCTTGATTAACAAGGTCATTCACTGGATTAGATATGTGAGGGGCTGCCGTTCAGTGATTAGAGCTGACATCGCTGGAGTTAGAAGGATTTCTCAGGGTGGAAGCGAGGTGGATTATATAGAGGTTGGTTTTATTGATCCTACCATTGCAGGGAATTTAATTAATCTCGAGTTTAGAAACAGTTCCCCGGATTGCTCTGCAATCCAAATGAGGTCCTGGCCCCTTCGGTTATCACGCCCAGACGACTTTTGCAGTCAGCTTGTGGGAGAGTCATGTTTAGAACAAAATGATTGACTGCGCAACAAAATCGCTGTTGATGTCCCCACAGTTTGTTCTTTGCTGTCTAGCAAAACCCAAAATATTGAATCTGAGCTGGGTATTGCTGAGAGCACTGAAATCCATGGTCTTTCCGCAGAATTGGAGAGGATAACTCAAATGAGTAGTATCTCGGAGGTCCCCCAGGAAGGTAGCGTAATCCACTCAGAGTTTGGGACGCTTTTATCCTGGAACATTGCAGGTCTAAAATCTAAGATTAAGGACCCTAACTGGACATTGTTTATTAATTTTTTTGATGTTTGTCTATTCCAGGAGACCTGGCTCCTAGAGCCTCAGTATTTTTCAGGCTTTTTGAACTTCAATGTTCTGGCAGCTAAGGGTACAAAAGGGCGCCCTTCCGGCGGTCTTACTGTCTGGATTAAGCAGGTCCTTGGCACTATTGTCAAGGAGCTTTCTACTCTACATTCGGATATCCAGCTTCTTAACGTTAAGTTTAAAAATGGAAAATCGCTGGATATCTATAATGTTTATGCTAGAAGCACTGTGGTAAGAAGTCTGATACAATAGCTCGCCTGGACAAACTCATGTTCCTCTACTCTCAGCACTCCTATGTAATCATAGGAGGAGATTTTAATATTACCTTTGAACCCTTACTTGGTGCTGACTGGAGTGTTTCGGAGGAAGAGGACAGTTTATGGGGTGTTCCAAAACTAGATCTTGTACCTGTCACCCGTTGGTCTGAACTGGCAATCCAGATCAACGCCCTTTGTCTGAACAAAGGGCTTTGTGCAACTAAAGGCAGGTCTGAGCATGACAAATTAGAGTCCAATACTTTTAAGAGTGGCTCACGTGCTAGTAGAATTGATTATATTTTGCTATCGCTTGATCTATGGGATGTTTTGAGAGGTATGGTGGTCATCGATGGATTGGAGAGTGACCACAACCGTCTTTCTTTGTCAATCTCGTTTTGGGAGAACCCTACTGTCCCCCTTGATTTTTCTCCTCAGACTCATCAAGATGTAGTCATTGCAAACGATATGCGCCACGTTAAGTGGGCCAAGGTAGCTCAAAGTCAAGAAAGTCTTACTCGTATTTTTAGTAGTTTAAAGCTTGCTATTCGGGATCTAGGGGCAGAGTATACAGTGCGCCTTGGAATCACCTTGCATGTCTGGAATAACGATCCACGAATCTTTCTTTTTAGAACTCAGAGATATCGTTGTGAGGCCATGCAAACTATCTAAGATTAAGCATGATCCTTCCCCACGATGGTACACTGCAGAGTGTAGAGATGCTCGCGCGAACCTGGGTATCGCCCTGAAAACTGGTGATAGTCTCAAAGTTCGCTCTGCAAGATATGCCTACAAGCAAGCAATTCTAAAATCTAAGCGAGCGTGGGACTATCAAAGATGGCAGGATCTTAGGGAAGCAGGTGCCCAAAAGGACATGAGACGTTTTTGGTCTGTCCTTAAGTGGGGGAGTGGGGGTAATCCTGAAACTGGGTTTCGCAAGAAGCATGGGTTGAGCATTTTGAGTCTCTCTATGCTAAAGGAGCGGATATGTGCATTACCCCTGAGTTTCAATTTACCTTTTACAAGGAAGAAGCCTTCACTTTGCGTGATGTTGTTAATGCCCTAAAACTTGTGGTTCCAGGAAGGGCGCCCGGGATGGATGGAGTACCTGCTGATATTTTCTTGTGTAATAGCGAATCCTGGGGAAACTATATTCTAATTTTAGCTAACTTGATCGCTAGAGGTGCACCGATTCCCACCTCCTGGAAAGGCGCCGAAATTATCCCGGTGTTCAAGAAAGGGGACAAGTCCCTCCCCGCTAACTATCGACCAATCAGCCTGATTGATACCATACAAAAAATTCTAGGCAGGCTGATCTTGAACAAAGTGTTGGATTGGGCTCTCCCATTTACAAGCAGGATTTAGAGCCCGAATAAGCACCATTGATCAGGTGTTGCACTTCGCTATGCTCCAATGGAAGGTCGTATTTTCTTAGGGGGGGTAGTCTATATGCTGCCTTTATTGAACTTAGGGCAGCATTTGATCTTGTCCCTCGGGCATCTCTATGGGATGTCTTAGATAAAATGGGTATGCCACCTGCTCTACTTTCCCTAATTGCCAGACTTCATGTGGATAACTTTGCACAGATCAGGTGGGGTGGTGTAGGACAAGTGACTAGTCAAGTCCCTATTCAGAAGGGGTTTAGGCAAGGCTGTGTTCTTGCGCCAACCTTATTTTCTATGTATATCAATGATGTGGCCAATCTATTAATTGATGCAAACGTAGATGCCCCCACATTGGCAGGTGCTAAAATTCCTATTTTAATGTTTGTCGGACGATTGTCTTATTATAGCCAAAACCCCGAGTGGTTTACAGAAATCCTTAGGTATTTTCGAGGACTTCTGCTCAGCTCGAGGGCTTGAAATAAATGTTTTAAAATCAAAATTTATGACTTTTAACCAGTCCAAATCTTTCAAGGGCAAAATATATATGAATAATCTGCCATTGGACCAGGTTCAAGATTTTATTTATCTAGGTATTTGTATCCAACACGATTTGGGATGGAAGAAGCAAATAGATTCGGCAACCCTCAAACATTCCCAACTCTCTGGTGCGCTGAGTAAAGAACATATCCAATCTCTGAATAAACCAATTGACCCTACACTTCGTGTGTATGATGGAAAAGTGGTTGGTGCGGCGCTCTATGGAGTTGAGTTATGGGGATTTGAAAACTTACACAAAATGTCTACTTCTGAAAATAGATTTTTACACAATCTTACCAAACTACCTCAGAGTACTCTTTTGTGCCCTTTGTTTTATGACTTAGGAATGAGACCAATAGCACTAATTGCCTCGTTTCGTCCAATATTGTATTGGCGGCGCTTATGGGTCACTCCAGAACTTAGGCTCTTTGCTCTTGGTCTTATGAATATTATTAAGTTGGATACCTTCCACAAAGTAAAGTGGCTCCACAGGATATATGAGTCGCTTAAGGACTTGGGCCTAAAAGACTTGTGGGAGGATCCACTAAATGCTAGGTTCCCGCCTAAGAAAGTATTGAAGGCCTTGTATTGGGAATTGGTGGCTATTCGTGTCTATAGAAGTACAGCCCCGCTCTCATTAACAGGTGTATTTTTCAACTTTAAGGACACGATCTCCCTGGCAACTTTTTGGGATGACATCACAAATCCTCTGGATAGGAAGCTTTACTTCCAATTCAGAGTTGGCAGTCTTCCAGTTAGAGAGTTTTCATCTAGGTGGGCCTTGAATAACACGCTCAATTGCCCGGGTTGTACTACACCTATTGAATCTGTTAACCATTTCTTGTTTCAATGCCCAGCTTATGTAATTCCGCGACGGGCCTGGTTAAAACTAATGTGTCGACAGCTGGGCACGAGGATTGCCAAGGTGGCAGTGAGAATCCTGCATTCTACTGAAATTCCATTCATTTACATATCTGTTGCTAAATTTCTTGGAAGGGCTTGGGTGATTAGGAGCAAATTGTTGGCTGGGTAAATCATTCCTAACCCTGAAATGTCAATCTTTTTGCAAATACCTCTTATTTATTGTTTCAACCTATTTTAACATGTTTTTCTATTCTGTACTTATATTAATCTTTGTACGCTTTTATGACAATTGTCGAATAAAGCTAACTTGACTTGACTTACTAAAATTCTGTTAGTAACGACATAAAAACGCCACCAATATCTGTTTCGCTAACAAAGAATAGATAATGACCTTTCTTTCAAGAATTCCGTCTTTCCCGAGAGCAGCGAACAATCTGCCCTTCTACGGAATCGTTACTTCCGTTGATAAAGTAGCACTACCCTCTACCTTACCCTTCTAACAAGCATTAGCTAACTGTTTCTCTAGAATTAAGACACCTAGTTGGAGATGCTTTGCTCCTGAGAAATAAAACCAGAGTTTCACAATTAACCTGAATGCTATTTCATTCACGCACTTTCATATGGAAAATGCAGTACATTCACACAGAATTCTGTCTTTCCCGAGAACAGCGAACAGTCTGCCCTACTACAGAATTATTACACTCGTTAATAAAGTAGCACTTCCCTCTACTTTATCCTTCTAGCAAGCTTTGGGAACACCTATTACCTTTCCAGTGATAAGCGTAATCAGGGTGCCTTTTGGACTCCTGGTACCTAAGACCAAAATTACACAGGTGACCTTCACTATCATACATTTCTCTCATACAGAAAATGTCCCTAGCAGTAACACACGACGATGTTACCAAATCGAACCCAGACAATGCGTCGTGCAACTCCAATTGTCACACGTTTTCCCTGTGTACCTACAGGGCATAAACAATTCTGTCTTTCCCAAGAGCAGCGAACAGTCTGCCCTACTACGGAACCATTACAAACTTCTGACTTCCCACATCCCAGAAGCCGTCAAACAACATAGCACTCGACGCAACTCAACAAAGAGTGTTAATACATAAGCCAATTCTTGTCTGTAATCAATAATCAATAAGCAATTTACAAGCAATAATCACCAAACCAATACAATAATAACCATCATACTGCTACCAGAAAAACTGATCCAGCGCAAAACCGGGAAATGGGAATAACATAAACTGATATCCTCCCTGCTTCGCAGACCCGTCGTCACGCACACTCATTCATACATGCATTCATTGGTGGAGCCCATAACACCAACTCACACACGTCAACATCCACGAGTCTACACACACCACGAGTCTACACACACAGGAGGGATGAGTAATTCAAGCGCTGGACATGTGGGGGGAACACCTTATAACCTATAGGGAGAGAAAAATCAATTTACAAAATATACATTAACCTTTTGTCGCCTATAGATCCCTATTCTAAAACATCAAGGCACTCCACCCACTTGGTCGGTGGACCAATTAGTTGGATTGGTTGATGGTGATTTAGAACCAGCTAAAACACATTTAAGAATCAGAATCTTTACCTTCTCAATACAAACCACAAAACTCATATTTCTTGTTAATCAATTTTGTTTATCTATATTTTCATAATGTTTTAAATATGCATTTGTCTCGTCAAAGTTTGAATTTTCAATCAAATTGAATAAGTCGCAAAACATCATATTTACCTAATTTAGCTATCTCTGCATAACCAAATTTTGTTCTAAATTGTCCGAATAAAGCAGGCCAAGTCCAAAGTTCTCTGCTCAGCACGCTACAGTCCCAAATTTCAAAGGACCAGAAATCGTGCAAGCATCTATCATAGCCCGTAGATTTGAAAAACGTTTGCAGTCATCAAACAATCGGGCAGCATCTGGACCATCAGGAAAAGCGTCACAAACTTCACCCACACACACCTCTCCTTCCGGAAAATAATAATCTCTCTTCTTTCTAACCCACCACCCATTTTTATAATAGAAGTCAGGTTAACACGATACAATTTTTAGACAAAGAACGGTGGTGATTGGCTGGTTAGGATCGTCCGATTCTTATTCCCATATTCTAAGTACAGTTCGAGGGGTGAGGTCACTTGTTAGCCAAAGTGTCGGCTTGTTCCGGTTTACTGTAAGGTTGATTGTTCCCTTATTTTGTCGAACCTCCAAATTCGTATCGTTGACCAGAGACACGATGAGCAAAGGTCGCTAACAGGTTCTGGATACATGTTCGCACTTGCGCAGTTGATTCCGCGCCTCACGAGTAACCCTGGGCGTAATTCGCGAAGTAGCACTTCGCGAAGCTACCCAAAGTGCACTTCGCACTACGCGAGCTACGCGTAGCACTTCGCGAACTGCGTAGTACCTTGTTCGCACTGTGCCAGATGTCGTTTTCAATGATTGCACAGTGCGGACAAGCAACCGGCACTGTGCAATCATTGAAAATGGCATCTTGCACAGTGCGAGCTGTAGTTTTCTGCTGCTCGAGTAGATTTTTACTCGAGCAGCAGCTTTCTCAACGCAAACTGGTAGTTTCTCATCGCGAGCGGTCGCGAGCATACACGACCACTCGCAATGAGAAACCTGACCTCCTCGCGTTGGGAATCTCGCCGGGAGGTTTATTTTCCATGCTCGCGATCGCCAACTTGATGTTGCTGATCGCGAACAAGGAAAAAGTCTCGCCGGGATGTCATTTTGCTTGCTCGCGGTCGCCAACTTGACGTTGAGGACCGCGAGCAAGCAAAAAATGACCGCAGCACTACGCAACACTACGCTATGCGTGTTCGCACTGTGCTACGTGCAATTCGCGTAGTGCGAAGTAGCACGAACTTCGCAAACTACGCGAGCGTAGCGTAGTGCTTTGCCCAGGCTTACTCACGAGACAGTGGCCACTTCTGCATGCGGTGTCAGCGGCCATTTTGGATTAGGCCCAGATGTCAACTTAAGCGAAACAAACACAAAAGAATAATTATACATATAAATGGTGATTCTAATGTTAACCCCTTACTAATCCCTTTATGTGCTTGTATTTATCTAGCATATAGCGACCTTTAAAGCCATTATATTCACCTTTTTTCAATCCTCCTCGAGGATGCAACATCACAAAGCAACATATATCATGCAGTATTCTATTACCACATATACTATTGTTAATATGCGTACAGATTTTAGTTATAAAAGTTATTTAGCCATGCAAAATAGCAAATCCCACATGTAGTTTATGTTTTTAGAAGGTTGATTAGTATACATGCAACACTCGTTTAATAATATTATAATTAATAGATTATATAATTAGTATTTCATGCAAAAATAGAGGCGGTATACAAAATGTTGCACTACCTGCTCCATCAACAGTTTAAATAGGTGTGGAGCTGAGACAAGATTTTGGCCCTAATTACGAATCTGGACCACCAGACTAGTCGGGGGCACGGCGTTGGTGGAGCCGCCTAAATGATTGATTATCCTACAATTATAATTTTCCAGGTGACATGAATGATGACCTTTCCACCATTTTAGGCCTATTCATCTACGGAAAAATGCATCTCACTGAACTGGAGGCAGACCATCAGGTGAAAATTGACATTGATTTGCACAAACGTGGCTAAAATAGCCTTGACGAATTGACAAAACTGCTTTGGGTGCCAAGACATCATATCCACAAAGTGTGGGAGAGTGGAGAGCCTTATTTGCAGGGGCAAGGCTCCTCACGGGGAGGGAGGGACTGGGGGTGGTGAGTCACTTGGGGGAGGGAGAAGACAGAGGGTGCTTGAATTGGTTGTTGAGGGCAGGGGACACAACAAGAAAAATTGAGGTTATAGGGATGCTGTTTTTTGCAGGAAGTTTAGAAAGTTAGTCAAGAAGGCACACGCTCTGGGCTAGGGCCAGGTGGAGCAGAGTGGGTGATTTTGAGACAACCTTCGGACAAACTACTGGTAATGTGCATAACTCCTATAGCACTTTAAGATGACTAAAAAGTTTCTACATGCAAAGCACTTTAGAGATGCATTTTGAAAAGAATTGTTTACATAGAATTAGATCCAGGATAAGTATATGGTCAAGTATTCACAACACTTCCAGCACTTTAAGAGGGTTAGACACAGATTATATGTAATGCACTTTAATGCACTTCATGGCTGCACTTTGGAAAAGACAATGTTCTGCTTTATATTGCTGATTTTTCTTCTACTGCCACTGTAACCATGTTGTCTGTCTTTGTACTA
Source organism: Triturus cristatus (assembly GCF_964204655.1). Lineage (NCBI taxonomy): Eukaryota > Metazoa > Chordata > Amphibia > Caudata > Salamandridae > Triturus > Triturus cristatus. The sequence continues at coordinate 1,352,917,120 of NC_140591.1, forward strand.
TATATCACAATCTCTTTGGCACTTTTGTACAAAGCAAATTGATATACACTAGGTTCAAGGTTTTTTCTTTTAATTCCATTAGATTGAATAGCTGGCAGAACAGGCATGATGTAGAAGCCTGGGTCGAAGAGGAGAGGATGTGGTTTAACGGCTACAGCAGCTGATTTTGAAGTTGCGGAATGGGGTTCTAGTCTCGTTGGGCGACTGTGATTCTGGGCAAATCACTTCATTTCTCCATACCTAAAAAATGTATGTCCAGCGGGGAACTCTTCAAGCTTGCAGAGGATGCGGAGATTCCCGCACTCTGCTTTACGTGGAGCTAGCGGAGCGGAGTTTTTTTCCTCGCTCGCATTCGTCAACGTCAAGTTGGCGAGCGCGAGCGAGGAAAATCCAATTCCCAGCGAGATTTTTCCTCGTTCAGGAAAGTCAACATTAAGTTGGCGAGCGCAAGCGTGAAAAATCAACCTCCTGGCGAGTTTTCTCAATGTGGGCGGTCACATTTCTTATCGTGAGTGGTCGCGTATGCTCTCGACTGATCGCGATGAGAAACTGTCCATTCACATTAAGAAAGCTGCCACTAGAGTTAAACTCTACTCGAGCGGCAGAAAGGAAGCAGTGCCCATTTGCTCTGTGCATGGTGCTGTTCGCGATGATTGCACAGTGCAGACAAGCCCCTGGGACTGAAAATCATCACAAACAGCATTTATCTAAAGAACATTCCACCGAATGTGGAGCTCTTAAAAAAAATGAATGTGTCCGTCTGCACTGCAACTGGTGCTCATGTACAGCACTCAGATACCTATGGGTTGAGTTTGCACTATATAAAACTGCAAAAAAAAAGGGCATACCTTGACAGCCTTCTTTTTGCATTATATGCACATTCGTTCCAGCAAGCTGAATAAGTTCAGTGTGTTTAAGAGTTGGGCCGGCTTTAAATGCTTTTCCTGTCCTGGTGATATACATCAATAAGAACATAAGGGCTAAAGTGCACTTATAGCAGGTCGACTCCTGATGGTGCTGGGTGAATTGTTTGATAGACTCCATCAAACCAATATTGATATGAGAGTACGCTCCTGTCAAAGATGATCCTGGTCTTGTTTGTAAAGGTTTTCAATCCTTATGGGCAACAGAAATAAGAAACTACATCAGCCTGACACTGCAAAGATGTTTAATTTTTTTTCCCCAGCATGTTCAAACTAGTAGACCCTTTCCTGATAAATGAGAGTTCACTTGTATTTCAAATCAATACAAAACTGTGTCACACATTATTTTTTTCTTGGTCAATTAGGTTGAGATGGCTGACCACAATGCCAAATGGTTTTTTAGACCACTGAGCATTAGAACTGGAAATATGAGGAGGTGAACTAAAATCTAAATCTCAGAGGTGGGATTTTAATAACATCTTTTTAGAAAATGAGAGCTGGTTAGGCATGTGTGGAGGTGAAATTGAGAATTTTCTCTCGCTTAACATGGGCACAGCTCCAGTCGCTATGGTTTGAGATGCCTTAAAAGCCTCTCTCTGAGCTTCTCTGATCTCTAAAGATATATTTCCAACTGAAATCTTTGAAAGCGGAGAAAGCATGCCTGGAAAATCCAATTCATAAGGAGTATGAGAAGTTCCCCAGGGTGGTGTCTAGGTAAAGCAGAAAGACCCTGGACGAGGCAAAATCAGAACTCTGGGGGCCCGATTCACAGAACTAACTTAAGACAAAATCCTAAACTTACTACCATTTTGGTATTCACAGAAGGCACTTACTCATTTTGGTATTCACAGAAGGCACTTACTCATTTCGGTATTCACAGAAGTTAGGAGTCTTAACTTTAGGACTCCTAAATGCCTTCTGTGAATACCGAAAGTCTTAAAATTAGGATTTTTCTCAGTTTAGTAGTAGTATAGTTAGGACTCCTAACTTTAGGACTCCTAAATGCCTTCTGTGAATACCGAAAGTCTTAAAATTAGGATTTTTCTCAATTTAGTAGTCCTAAGTTTAGGACTCCTAAGTTTAGGACTCCTAAATGCCTTCTGTGAATACCGAAAACCTTAAAATTAGGATTTTTCTCAGTTTAGTAGTAGTATAGTTAGGACTCCTAACTTTAGGACTCCTAAATGCCTTCCGTGAATACCGAAAGTCTTAAAATTAGGATTTTTCTCAGTTTAGTAGTAGTATAGTTAGGACTCCTAACTTTAGGACTCCTAAATGCCTTCTGTGAATACCGAAAGTCTTAAAATTAGGATTTTTCTCAATTTAGTAGTCCTACGTTTAGGACTCCTGGGCCCGATTCACAGAACTAACTTAAGACAAAATCCTAAACTTACTACCATTTTGGTATTCACAGAAGGCACTTACTCATTTTGGTATTCACAGAAGGCCCTTACTCATTTCGGTATTCACAGAAGTTAGGAGTCCTAACTTTAGGACTCCTAAATGCTTTCTGTGAATACCGAAAGTCTTAAAATTAGGATTTTTCTCAGTTTAGTAGTAGTATAGTTAGGACTCCTAACTTTAGGACTCCTAAATGCCTTCTGTGAATACCGAAAGTCTTAAAATTAGGATTTTTCTCAATTTAGTAGTCCTAAATTTAGGACTCCTAACTTTAGGACTCCTAAATGCCTTCTGTGAATACCGAAAGTCTTAAAATTAGGATTTTTCTCAGTTTAGTAGTAGTATAGTTAGGACTCCTAACTTTAGGACTCCTAAATGCCTTCTGTGAATACCGAAAGTCTTAAAATTTGGATTTTTCTCAATTTAGTAGTCCTAAGTTTAGACTTAGGACTACTAAATTGAGAAAAATCCTAATTTTAAGACTTTCGGTATTCACAGAAGGCATTTAGGAGTCCTAAAGTTAGGAGTCCTAACTATACTACTACTAAACTGAGAAAAATCCTAATTTTAAGACTTTCGGAATTCACAGAAGGCATTTAGGAGTCCTAAAGTTAGGACTCCTAACTTCTGTGAATACCGAAATGAGTAAGTGCCTTCTGTGAATACCAAAATGAGTAAGTGCCTTCTGTGAATACCAAAATGGTAGTAAGTTTAGGATTTTGTCTTAAGTTTGTTCTGTGAATCCGGCCCCCTAAGTTTAGGACTCCTAAATGCCTTCCGTGAATACCGAAAGTCTTAAAATTAGGATTTTTCTCAGTTTAGTAGTAGTATAGTTAGGACTCCTAACTTTAGGACTCCTAAATGCCTTCTGTGAATACCGAAAGTCTTAAAATTAGGATTTTTCTCAATTTAGTAGTCCTAAGTTTAGGACTCCTAACTTTAGGACTCCTAAATGCCTTCTGTGAATACCGAAAACCTTAAAATTAGGATTTTTCTCAGTTTAGTAGTAGTATAGTTAGGACTCCTAACTTTAGGACTCCTAAATGCCTTCCGTGAATACCGAAAGTCTTAAATTTAGGATGTTTCTCAATTTAGTAGTCCTAAGTTTAGGACTCCTAACTTTAGGACTCCTAAATGCCTTCTGTGAATACCGAAAACCTTAAAATTAGGATTTTTCTCAGTTTAGTAGTAGTATAGTTAGGACTCCTAACTTTAGGACTCCTAAATGCCTTCTGTGAATACCGAAAGTCTTAAAATTAGGATTTTTCTCAATTTAGTAGTCCTAAGTTTAGACTTAGGACTACTAAATTGAGAAAAATCCTAATTTTAAGACTTTCGGTATTCACAGAAGGCATTTAGGAGTCCTAAAGTTAGGAGTCCTAACTATACTACTACTAAACTGAAAAGAATCCTAATTTTAAGACTTTCGGTATTCACAGAAGGCATTTAGGAGTCCTAAAGTTAGGACTCCTAACTTCTGTGAATACCGAAATGAGTAAGTGCCTTCTGTGAATACCAAAATGGTAGTAAGTTTAGGATTTTGTCTTAAGTTAGTTCTGTGAATCGGGCCCTAGGGAGTATTACAATGCAAAAAAACATATGTGGCGTTGGAGGTATTTGTGGCAATTTTACGAAGAAAGTAATAATACTGGGAGATGTATGGTGTGGCAAACTCAGGAGCTCAGTGACAATATAAATAATAGGTTCAAGTGCTCCAAGACAGGCACTATTACCACTTCAGATGGGGAGACCAGGAGGATATTTTTGGAGCATTTTAAAGATATTTATATAATTTCTATCAATGTTGATCAGGGGCACTGGTTGCTTCTTTAAGGGATATTTCAATCTCAGGTCTATTTGAGGATGATTACGTTTTTATGGATAACGTATTTGCTCTCTTAGGGCCTCATGTAGGTAAATAAATTTTACCGTTTCTTAAATACCGAGCCGTACCGAATCGGTAAATTAGAATCGGTAAGTTATATGTAGGTAAAAAATCGGTAACAGTTACCGATTCGGTAACATTCGGTAATCACGAACCAGAATTCACCGAATCGGTAAATACCGAGGTGGTATTTACCGAATCGGAAAATACCGAGGTGGTATATACCGAATCGGAAAATACCGAGGTGGTATTTACCGAATCGGAAAATACCGAATCGGTATGTACGGAATCGGCAAATAAAATCACATGACTTGACGAAACAGCTAATCCTGTGCAACCACAGCCCACCCAACCAGGAAGTGGCCACACCCAGGCAGGTGTACATAATTAGCCGACCCTGGAGAGGCTTGGAGTGCAGAGGAGAGGCAGGGAGCCGGTGCCTGCGCGAGCGGGAAAACGAACATCATGCCCAGCCAGAGAACACAGAGAGACGGAGGGGAAAGGAGGAGGAAGCTGAAATTTAGCCCCAAGGAACTCCAGGTGCTGGTGGAGGAGGTGGTGAAGCAGCACCAGAAGCTGTTTGGAAGGCAATCCCTGCAAGTGCCTGAGGCTGAAAAGCGCAACATATGGCTGGCCATCCAGGCCCATGTGAATGCTGTGGGAGTGACCCACAGGGACATAGAGGTCCTAAAGAAGCGCTGGTATGACCTGAGGATTGTAACCAAGAGGAAGATGGGCGACATCCAGAAGGAGGCCAGCCAGACTGGAGGTGGAACCAACAGGGCACCTGCCCTCACCGAACTGGAGGAGCTGGTGGGGGCCACAATCGAGCAAGAGAGCGTCGTGGGTCTTGGGGACGCCGACAGCTCTGCCAGAGCCGCCACACAACAAGGTAAGACGAAAGCACAGCAATGTAGCACCCCCTATCCCTATCCCACATCCCCCATTGTGAAACGAGAATCACACTGCAGTCCACACGTGTCAGTGCAGACAGGCAATGCAGTCCGGGAGATGTAGTCAGGGAAACACCAACCATGACGTAAATGTTACAGGGCACCAAGGCATGTCACGCACTCGAGGCACAAGGAGACAGAGGACATTTTGGAATGTGAAATTATTTATTGTGACGCTTTCAATGCAGCCCTTCGGGGACACTGAGCCAATGTTGTATTTCTGTCCACAGATGTGACATCATGCAGGACAGGGCATGCTGCAGGAGAGACGGCACACCGGCCACAAATATCACCTCTAGCCAGCACAAGTTCAGACCAGGGAGCAGGCCCACTGGCAGCCGCACCACCAACACAGGCAGCCTCGCCGCAGCCAGAGCCAGCATCACCTCACCCAGAGCCAGCATCACCTCACCCAGAGCCAGCATCGCCACTCATGTTTGAATCACCGGCCACATCTCCGCTTGCAGGTGTGGGAATGAGGAGGCGTTCAGCAGCCAGGCTACGAGCCTTAGACACCTCGTCAGACGACAGCATGGGCCCTGAAGAACTCACCAGGCCCCAGGAAGGGAGCCATGCCACTGTGCCCCACACCTCACAGGCAGCACAGACGGGAGCAAGAGGGCGCCGCAGGTCGCGTGTCCAGAGTCCACCAGCACCCATTGACGGCCATGGTGTCTTCTTGGGTCTCGAGGGCCAAATGTTGAAACAACAGCGCCTGCAAACAAAGGCAGTCATGACAGTCCAGAGGCACATGCGGGTGATGAAAACTACATTAGTCAACATGGACAATAACATCAGCGGCATGGCTGCGGGCATTCGGGACATGTCCCAGTCAATCCAGCAGTTGTGCAGCAAATTAGATGCTGACATCGAGGCACGGCGCCGGGAACGGCAGAGAAGGGACCCTACCAACAGGGCACTCAACCGTCTGGCAACTGCGACTTCTCTACTGTGCCGGCGCTCTGTGACGATGCAGGAGGGCCTAACACACTGCTGCAGCGACCTGTCTCGGGGGATGGTGCAGGTGACAAGTGCACTAGGGGTGCTATTTACTAGTCAGGCGTCGACAACTGCTGCAGGGGATGCTGCGGAGAGCATCGACACCAGCAGCAGGAGCAGCATCACACCCCCCGTCCCAGAAGGACGCAGGAGCAGCAGGCGGCTTGGGGTTGGCTCTAGTGAGGATGCACAGGCCGTGCCATCCACCACTGCAGCGCGTATGCGCAAACATTGATGTGGCCCTGCTTAGCCACTTCCCAATGGGTGACGTAACCCTGGACATACTCCTTGTATAGATGGTATATTGCCAGATTGGCTTGTTCATGTGTTCATGGCGTGGTGCCACATTAAAACTACGTCATGACTAATCACAACTGGCTGTGTCCCCTTACTTACTCAGAAATAGTTGCATGTGATCTCTGCCCGTCTCTCTCTCCCATCGATTGCAGTTGGCACTCTGGCTGCGTTGCCCTGTGGCTGGCCTGACTCATCCTCGTTGTCCTCAAAATATGTTAGTTCCACATCTGTACCTTTTTTCGTGGCAAGGTTGTGCAGCATTGCACAAGTGGCAATAATCTTGCAGCAGGTGATGGGTGTGTACTGGCGTGCGCCTCCGCTCTTGTGGAGGCAGCGGAACCTGCTCTTCAGTAGTCCAAACGTGCGCTCCACCACATTGCGTGTTGATTTGTGTGCCACGTTGTATCGTCTCTCACTCTGGGTTGCTGGGTGTAGGTAGGGAGTGAGGATGAATGACCGGCATGCATATGCACTGTCGCCTAGATGAATTAAAGGGAAACATCAGTCACATGCCTCTTTACACTATGATTTGCAGGTTGCAAGGGGCGTCACTGTTACTCACCTAGCAGGTATCCCTCTCCAAATTCTCCGGCACTCAGTCGTGTGTAGATCCCACTATTCTGGAAGATGTACGAGTCGTGGGTGCTCCCAGGAAACTTTGCAACAATATCTGTGATGATGTTCCCTGCATCACAGATCACCTGCACATTGATGGAGTGGGTGGACTTCCTGTTCCTGTAGATGTGCTCTGTGTCAGCTGGTGGACAGATTGGGATGTGTGTACCATCAATACAGCCGATGACATGGGGGAACTGTGCCATTTGATAAAAGTCTGTTTTTGTTTTCTGCAGTGCAGCCTGTGTGTTGGGGAAGCTGATGTAGTGGGGCATTCTCTGCATCATGGCATCCAGGAACTTCCTGAAGAAACGTGACAGGCAACTCTGGGATACACCACCCACCGCAGCTATCACCACCTGATAACTGCCGGATGCCAGCAGATGTAGGCTGCAGAGCACCTGCACATGTGGGGGTATGGCGTGCGCCCTTCTTATTGGCTGGTCCAGGAGTGGGTGAAGGTCCCTGATTAAGTCCATGATGGTTTCGGGGTGTAGCCTGTACCTCTCATGTATCTCTGCATCAGTCAGGTGGAATAGTGTGATGCGCTGTCTGTAGATGCGTTCCTCCCGTCGCCAAACCCTCAGTCCTGCTGCCTGTCGACGTAGGCGCCTTGCAATGACATACATAGCGGCCATGTTGTCCACGCTGTTGCATTTTGGGATTGATTATATGCACTGTTGATGGTTACCACCTGCTTTCAATCCATGTTAATTACCGACTCTTATTTACCGATTTTCTTGGATTTCTTAATTACCGAGTGCTCCTACATGTCATTTTAATTTTTACCACTTCATATTTACCACTTCATATTTACCGATTCGTTAAGTATGTATTCGGTAAATCTGATTCGGTATTTTAGAATTCGGTAAATAAGATTCGGTATTTACCGCCTCATATTTACCGAAAAGTCGTTTTTGGACTCCTACATCTCACTTGTCTGAATACCGGTCGGTAACGGCATATTTACCGGAAATCGGCCGTTACCGACCGGTATTTGGCTACCTACATGAGGCCCTTAGAATTGAAAAAAGTAGTTAAGAGTATGTCTGGGGCAAAATTTGGGGGCTAGATGCAGTCTCAGCCAAATATTATAAGATTTAAATCCTTTATCACTGGAGGTGCCTTATGTATTTCTGAAAGGCAGCGCCACCCTCTTTCAATTGGGGTAATGTTGTTTGCTTTTTTAAAAAAAAAAAGATGCTCTAGACCCTACTTCTTATCACCCTATTTCTTTGCTTAATGCAGTCTACAAATTTGTAATACAATTATTTGCTAATAGGCTGAACAAATTGGCTTCTAATCTGATACATGAAGATCAGAACAGGTTTGTTGCAGGGCGACTGATTTATACCAACACTAAGGGCCCGATTCTGATGCGGTTAGCAAAGACTTCCCACCTAGGACCCGAATAGGATGCGGTTAAGAAGGCCTCCTAATGGTAATTGCTTCTTCCAAATTGGATCGGGAACGTGTTTTCCCAACCGAGGGCCAGATTGCGATACGGTTTGGAACATAGGCTCCCATAGAAGTCAATGGGAGTCCAACCAAATCGTATATGGAGGCATCCGGATACATCATACTTGGACGGTCGGACGCTCCTGATCCGAATCGGGTGGAAACCATTTCCATTCCAATTCCTTTGGGAAGATTTCCTAACCCCATCAGAATCTGTCCCATAATATTGAATTGAGGCTATCAATATATTTGTTAAGAAACAGGTTCCAGAAGCTATTTGCCTTTGAGATGCTGACAAGGTGCTCAATCTTGTGGTCTTCAAAATGCTCTTTCCGATCCTTGAGCGATTTGTTTTTTCTTCTCAGACCACAGGATAAGATGACTGTATGTTAAGGCCGAAACTAGCCTAATCTTGAATACATCTGAAGGGAATAGGCCACGTTACAATGCATGCAATACATTAACAGAGTTGTTACATCGCATACCATTACAACTCAAGTCGTTACAACGACTTGCGATAGGGGGTGCTGGATTTTGGAATGGCATAATTTACTATTTCAACTCTAGTCCGTACAACAGTAGGGAAGGTGTTGTATTTTAAATCCAATACCTTCTGCCCCTACAGCAAGTCAGTGTAATGACTTGAGTTGTAAAGGTTTGCGATGTAACAATGCGGTCGTTGTAATGACTACATTGTAACGGCATGTGATGTATCGCATGCGATTTAAACAATGTTTCCCATCTGAAGGGGGCACATTTAAAGTGCTGCATGGCACTAGGCAGGGCTATCCCCTCCCCCTGTTCTTTTTGCTTACTTTTTTCAGCTCCAAGTCCGGGCCATTAGACAAGATGCAGACATCAAGGCACCGCTACCCCAAATATTCAAAATTAAATTAGATGCGGGTGATGTAATGTTACCATTGGCATCCAAGAGTTAAGTGCAAAAGAGGGTGTTTGAGGTTTTTGCAGCTATTAGCATCCTGGGAGGGTATTAAATCAATAAATCTAAGACGGAGACTATTCGTTGCTGTTGCCTGAGGGAGAAATTATTGTTGGAATTTAGAACTGGTGCACATACCTGACCAAAACGCTACTTACAGAAGACATAGGTGGGGTCTCCGACATGAACTATAGGTCCTTCTTGAATAAAGCAAAAACGCTACTAGATAAGTGGATGCCATTACCTCTATAGCCTTTTGGATGGCAGTGCTTCCCTTATTGATTTTTTATTTGGCACCACCCATTGCATTTTATACTCCTGATTTTTTAATGAAGCAGGTTCTATCATTTCTTCATTTTTATGGGCCAGAAGCAGTGTGGGAATTTCTTTTAAAATTCTATAGAGGAACATGGGGGTGGTTAACCCTCCCCAACATGAGATTATATTGCTTTTCTCATTTTCCACAGGTTGCTTTTAGAAATCCTCGTCCATTGTTTAATCACATGCACAATGAACTTTTAGATATAATGACCTCAGAGAACTTAATCCCTGACCACCTACATTTGTCTAAATCACTTAAAAAAGTTAGATACATGACAACCCAATGGTTTTTTGAAGAAGAGCACAGTTTAAAAAAAATAATCTCCGCTATTTCAATTCTGAACCTATTATTAGGAATATTGAATGGGGTAAGGGAACAATAATGGATGTAGCCAATGCTTAAAGCAGGCAAACAATAGGTTTGTGAAATTAGACAACTTCTTGGTTTGTGACAAATGGAAATCTTGGATTGGCAGGAAATAGAAGTTCTCAGTGCCAGAAACAAAATCTGGCTTCAATGGCTGTATAGGTTCATTTATGGTCATTTGCAGTGTATGGATCACAGGCTCTTTTCTGAAAAGAGGGAGGTAGCTGGTAATTTAATTATCACTCCTCAGAAGAAAACTGTTGGAGAGTGGTATAGATATATGCTAGTGAGCAATAAGGTAGATATATTTGGTCGGTTCTCTGCTAAATGGTTTAAGGAGGAAGGGTTAATAGTGTCTCGAGACATTGGGCAGGAAGTTAATGAATTACATTTTAAAGCACCGATGGATGCTAATTATAAAAAAAAATAAAAAATAAAAAATTGCTTATCTATCAAATTAAATGTGAAGCGATGGATATCAGAAATTGTTTCCATACTATCTGGCACTGTCCTAGACTAAGTAACTTCTGGAGCAGCATATTCAGATTTCTTCAAGATGAATTGCTGTTTGAGATTCCACAGAACACCTTACTTGGTATTTTGGACTTTTACAATATGTCACAGGTTCCGCAGGGCAATCAGAAGGTATTTGTATTTCAATGTTGGTTGCCAGATCATCACTGCTACAAAACTGGAGGTCCCATCCTTCTCTGATTGTTTGGGGAAAATGTAGAGTGTCAGGAGTAGAGAGAGGGTAGGGTGATCTTAACAATTTATTAATCTATGGTGTTTGAGAATAATACCACTTTAGGGTCGAATCAGTATTTTTTATGTTGTTGCCCATTTGTGCCAGAAGTTTACTATTTATCATCTTTTTCAGTGCTATATATTTATGATTGAGAAGTTTTGATTGTATGTTTTGTATGAACTTTGCTGCACCTCCACAATAAACAATAAAAATTCAATTTAAAAAAGCTCCCTGGCCTAAGGTGTGCCTATCAAAGCCTGAAACTCAGAAATCATGTTATCAGCTGTAGCTCATCTGGTGAATTTTGGTATAGCTTATGTCAGCAACTGAGCATAATGTCCGTTGAAGATACATGAGGACAGCCCAATGTGTGGCTGAAGACTACTATTTGGCCTCCTACTCAATTTAAATAGTCCGGTTGTCTCTGATTAGTAACACTGCCTTTTTATCTCCATCCTAGGTGGATTACTTAAAGTAATTACTTTCATGCCTATCATCATATTTCATTTTTCATTCTGCTGCAAAGTACTTTTTCTATTATCGCTGTACTTCATAATGATGTGTCTTCTCTTCGTGGTCTGTGCACATTGTTAATGTGTACTTCTCCCTTGATGGTCTTTTAGATGTTTAACATATTTTAAGTAAATCTTTATTTTGACAAACCCATTTTGTTGTTGTTTTATATACTTATGCTATAATTGTGGTTTTGAATTGTATAGAGTGTTTGCACACTACATAATTAACAATCATTTTAACACTGATGTGAAGTACATATGGGTTGTGAGGAAGGGTGGGCCTAACTGGAACAGTTCTCACTAGCTTAATTACTCATTATCACCATGAAATTGCTTGTAATTATGCATAATTGTGTGAGAAGAGTAATCCACCATTTAGCACTATTGTCTTGGTGTAATATGCACTTGTATCCAAAATGGGCCAGAGGATGCATTCTGTGCTAAGACAATCGCACTAAATGTTACAACACATGAATAGCAGTAGCCTGTGGCCGATCAATTGTTCTTAGTTTTTTATTCCTGGCTCCTGCGGTTAGATTTCTGTCCCAAATAAATCCTAATTACTCAAGTTGCAGTAATCATGTAATTTAGGTAATTTTAGATTACACCAATTATTCTGGTGGGATTACATTTTCTTCCAGGCCTAGTTGCGACCAAATATATTCATTAAAAGTAATTTGCAATAAGGACATCATTATATAATTTTTTTTAATTCATTAATCTAGTTATTCCTAAAGCAAAATATATTTATTAAAAAACTACCGAATATGATTCTTAGAAAATTAATTAACTTTTATGTTGGATGGGAAAATAATGATTAACCATTAGTTGCTTGGAGTTCGTTTCCAGCACAGTCCATGAGTGGATGAGTAATGCATGGCAATCAGGTGGGTAAGGAAAACAGTCCAGATGTTCACATTAGGAGATACGATTGTGAGCCACTTGGTGGTAGTTTCTTTCATGTTGTCCTCAACCGGCCAGATGAACTAACCCTCCTGGGTGACACTGAAGTGGCCTGAGTGACAACAGAGGTGTCTTGCTTTCTGTGGAGCTGTCAATTATAGATGTTTCTATGACTATGCTGGCAACAGATGACACTTGAACATGGAAAGCAACAGCTAAATAAGACACTGCTGCAGTCAATGTTCTAAAGGCATCCTGCACCACATCTGATTGTAAATTAAAATATTCATTTGAAGCTCCAAGATATTACTTTGCCCCTCTGGATATTATTCTGGGTCCACAGGAGATCTTTCTTGGCACTTCAAAGCTCAATTGTTTGGCCCGGGTGATCCTGTTGCGCAGATCCGGTCTCTACTCTTGGTATTCACATTATTGACCACGCTCTGAACCTTTGCCGAAGCAGCACGTTCTGCCCCAACCCTTTCCACACCACCGCATGACCTTGACTGGTTGGTCACAAGCATGGTGTGTCCTGGCTGTGCAACAGATCTCATGACAGTGGTTGACGCATGACCCAGCACAGGGGTGGCAACAGTTGTTGAGAGTGTGGGGCTACAGGGTGTTTGTGGGGCACTGATGTAGGTAATGCAGACATTACATTGCTGGAAGCTTTGGACCTTGTGTTCTCAGAAAAAGGGAGAGGTCTAGAGTGCTAGTTACACAAACCAGATGCACCAGGCTGGTCTTGAAGATCATCTTCATTGGCAGGAAGGCTGCTTCCACTACATCAAGTGAATTCTTGAGATTTTGTATCCACTGGCAGAGTGGACAATGCAGTCAAGGCTGATGACAAAACATTACATAAAATGTTGGGTTTTTTGGAAATGATTGTTGTTACTGTGTAAATTGCTATGGTACCCTAATGAACATTTGCCCTTTATTGATAGCTATAATATCAGCCACCCCCTTCACTTTTCTTGACCTAATGATGGAATTGATGGGCATGATTTTCATTTAAGGTCGTATACCAAAGAAATGGTTGTTAGAAATTGGGTTACTTTTTGAGGGGTGAATTCCTACCCAAGCAGCAGCTACAATTTCTGTCAAGGTAAAGTCACAAGCGAACCTCAAATAAACCACTGATGAACTGTCTAGTAGCTTGGCACAAAGCAGTCAAGACTAACTCAGAGGCAATGTGTAACTATTTATGCAGCACAGTACTAATCTGTAAACACAAAACAGGAACCACACACTCCTATTTACAAAACAAAAGTACAATTTTATAAATTATTTGACATCAAAACAACAAAAATAGAACCAGAGATATGCAATTTCAAAGATTTCACGTAACTAAAATGCCTAAAAACACAGCACACCACTCAAAGTTATCTGGTTGTGCAAGACCTTGTGAAAGTCACAAGTTCAAGCCGACAACAAAGAAGTGTGGCCTGGATACAGTGATCAAGTTAGTCCCACTGAAAGAGTTACCTTCAAAGCCCAGCACGAAGAGTTTTGTTCATGGTGGAAGGAACTCAAAGTGGCAGGGAAATGGTCACAGTCTGAGCACCATGGGCGGTCGTCGCTGTGGTGCAAAGATCTGGCCTGGCACCACGGACTGTCACTGCTGGTCGATGCTGTAGCACAAAGTGCAGATCTTGCTTTGCTTGGTGTTGCTGTGCCACAAAGAGTAAAGTTCACTGGAACATTGCTTTAATAGGTGGCACAGGCACCAAGATCTAGAAACGAATGGGCCCATTCTCATTTGGGCCTGTTCTCATTCATGAAGAGCCCAAAATTTCAGGATTTCTCCTTTTTGCTTTGGAGCTCAACCGAGGCCACCCAAAGGGTCCAGGACCTGAGAGGCATCTCTTGGGGGTTGGGAGTTCACTCCAGCAGAGGCCAACAGGGCCCAGGCATGTCCAGTTGCAGGACCAGGCAACAGGTGAGCTGGGCAGTTGCATGGAGAGAAGTTTGTAATGTCCTTGTAGCTCAGAAGAGAATGTCAGTCAGCTGACGCATTGGATTCACTTCAACCTGGGATTAAGGGTGCAGGTCCAGTATGCCTTCTCAGCGAACAGGGCAGCAGGTAGCAGAGCAAGGCAATAAAGTGACAGTTCTTCTGGAAGCAAAGCAGCACAATAGTGCTTTCTCTTTAGTATTTGCAGATCCTGGAGTGTACTCAAAGGTTGTGTCAAAGAGTCCAATATGTATACCTGGTGTTAATTGTGAAGTAGAGGAGGTTTCTAGAGAATTCTCTTTGATGTCCTTTGAGTTTCCTGACTCTCCTGCCCTGGCTCTAAGCTGGATGCATGAACATGCAGTAGTGAAAAATCCTTTATGTGAAGGCAGGCTACAGCTGGAGTTGTGCCTAGTTCTACACCCCCATACTGCCAGTTGATGACCCATCTAGACACACATGATCCTTATATTGTGTGGCTGTCAGGGAGGAATAAACAATGTCCAACTGCTAACTACATCTGGTCATATGACCCAAAAACGGGGTGCAGGCACCAAATTGTTAAGGCAGGGGAATGGCAACTTTCTAAAAGTGGCATTTTCAATGCTGTAACTTAAAACCCAAACGTTGCCATTACAGAGGGTTTTAAATGTCAGTTCTTTACACACCAAATTCGCCGTTCCTACTTGCTCTCAATTGAAAGTTACTACTTATTACATGTAATAATTTAACCCAATGTTATCCCACAGGAGATGCAGGATTTGCAGTAGTGAAAAACAAATCTAAGAGTTTTTCACTACCAGGACATGTACAACTTAAAAGTAAATGTCCAACTTTATAAAGCCACTGCCCCCTGCCCTCTGGGCCGTTTAGACCTTACACTGAGAGTGACCCGTATGTATTATCAAGGAAGGTTTGGGCCTGGCTAAAGGTTTATTTTACCTGATCGAAATGGCAGTGTAAAACTGCACACATAGCTGGCAATGGCAGGCCTGAGACATATATTCATAAGGCTACTTAAGTTGGTGGCAAAATCAGTGCTGCAGGCTCCCCAGTAGCATTTAATTTATAGGCCCTGGGTATAGGTAATACCAATTTACTAGGGATATACGAGTAATTTGAATGTGCCAATTGTGTGTAAACCTATTTTAAAATATTTGAAGGAAAGAGCACACACAATTTAGCACTGGAAAGCAATGGTAAAGTGTGCAGAGTACTAAACAAAAAAGGTTTCAGAAAGCAGGAGGGTGAAGGTAAAATGTTTGGGGATGACCCTGCAGAGAGGGCCATGTCCAGCACTGGCCTATTGATAAAGGATAATGTGAAGGGATTATGGGGTCCGCAGGGCAGGGCTGGGCTAGTGAGACTTAGAACTGCAAACAAGGGTTGTCTGAATCTGTTGTCATCATACTATGCATTAGCAAAACATTTGCAAGTAAAACCCTCAAATACTTGCTGCAGGTATTAGCAATGGTGATCAAGCCTAAGCCTGGATTCAGCACACTGAGATATCAACATATAGTCCACGATGCAAAATAAGAATTGAAAATCACGATGGTTCAGTTTCACTCAAAAAGTAACTTCATGTTTTTATTACAGTTAAAAACACACACAATAAACATAATTTCATATACACAATATGCAGGTCGGAGCCAAAACTATCTAGCGTTGCTGATTCCCTGTAGAGTTGAGTGTATTTTGTAGAGTTGTGAAGCTGGTGTACTAGCAAGACATGAAGTGCAGGTGCAATTTTACACCTAATGACTGTATTTTTCATAGAGTCTATCAAACAAGCTCTGACCAGCAGCATGCAACGGCATCCCATTCACCTGCAATCTGTTTCTAGTAAATGTATCTTCTGCCACAGTGGACAACATATGCATGCCTCACTCAATTTAAACTTCAATGTAGATTAGGATGATGGATGTGTGCTGCTTTTTATAATAAAAGTAAGTGGTCCTTGGCCTTTTCAAGGCCCAACTTACTCACGTATATGGATGGGGATAAAGTGTGTCACAATACTGGCCCACTTAGTTTACAAAAAGGACCAAAATCAGTGTGACACCACTTTTTTATTCCTAATGTGATATAGTTCAATGGGCAAAATAAAAGAGTAAATATAAACTCCCAGAAAGCAGTGATATCGTCATCCAAAATCCAGAAGTGTTACTGTTGGCCCTCATAACATGGATTCGCCCTGCCAGCTTTGTACTGCTACACATTTCTAATATGGCATTGGAGTTACTCCAAAGAGTTAGTATGTGCAACATAAATATGAGAAGAACCGGTGGAGCTTACATTTGGGTGACTAAATTGAAATACAATGCCGTTATATAGGGGAGGGAGTTATTTTTGGACCAAATGTAAGGTCTGACTGTTTCAATTTGCGCTGTGTGAAGGAGAATGGTGCAACAGAGTTAGGAAATGGTGAATTGTGATTAGATAGAGGATGTAGTAATTTATGATGAACATCATTTAGTATACTTGTGTGAGTAGTTTGTCAGTAGGCTAGAAATTTGCATTAGAGATTAGGGTTGGCAAAGTACAGAGAGAGTGAATTTGTTAGTGGGAGAAAGCTAACGTTTTATATTACTTAGCACTCTCCTCTCCTCTTGCAATTCCAATAATGTCATCAGTGCCGAGTACGGACTAGAACATCTCCTCTCAGGGCATGAGGTTGGGGAGTAGGGTAGACCCATCACCTTTTGTCAGGCCATCTTGTTGTTCCCTGGAAGTGAGGGAACAGACACTTCCCCAACTGTTGTTCCACCACTTATAGATGTCTTCCTTTGAGAATCTAATGTTCACCTTATCTACATTACTGGTCCACATTTCCCTTCACTGGCTCTGGGTTGTTGTCTGAGAATCTGCTCCAACCAACTGTGGGTCAACTCTATTTACCTCATCCACCAACACAACTCATTTTCTAAAACGCGACGTTGTCTTTCTCCAGACATGTTAATGCATTTTTGGAAGAATGCTTGCTGCTGCTTCATACTGTGAATGGTAAATTGTTTGTACAGCTTCAAGAGTACCTTTTGAGCAGATGTGTATTGTCTGATTTTGTCAACTCTGATGGATGTTTGAAATCGGTCTGCAATTACTTTCCTTTCTTGTGAAGGTTCCTTTATCACACTCTGACAGCAGAACACTCTAAATTTGGTGGATGGATGTTCGCCATCCCAATGTTGATAGAATGGTGTCTGACGATTGATGAAGGGAAAACTGACAATGGAGGACTGAGCGGAAGCTGGCGATCCTTACTTCATCATGACGGATGGTGATCCATCAGCTCAAACACTAAATATGGAGGATGGTTAACCACCGGTTTGATAGACAGATCACTTCTGGCCTGGCAGGTCAGAGGACAAACATCTGTCTACCAAACTCTACATCAGGCTCTTTGTTTATGGAGCCTAAAATACTCCAGTGGTGCAAGTTTTCCAGTGGAAATCTTTGCCTCGTGATTCTGCTCCTTTCCAGAGGTCTTGGAAATCCAATGCCCTCAACTTTTCAGAATTTCTGGAGTAGTTACTTTTGGTCACTTGTAAGGCTGTCAGGACCTTAGAGACAGCTCTTAATGGACAGGACTCACTCCAGCTGAACCCACTAGCAGGGTCCAGTCAAGGTTCAGCTGCTTCTGGTCAGCTGGTCACTCCAAGAAAAAGGCCTCCTGCAGTTGGTTGCATTCTTGTAGCCACAAAGAGGTTCAGCCAACTGACACTTGGAGTCATTTCTCATTCAGGTACAATCCTCCCAAGCCTGGGTACCTGCCAATGACTATGCCACACACAACGCTTAGCATTACTCATCTTTATTCATCTGTGTGTAAATGCAAACTCAGCATTCTAATCAGCCTTCATTGCATTCCGCTCTAACACTTACGTCACAGCTCTACAGAGTCCATTAGGAGCCAAAATGGTTCCATCATTGCTAACTCGCAAGACACTACATCTCCCCCTTTGTTGATTGGAAAATGTAATTTTTTTTCAAGATTTAAAAAAAATCAGCCGAGTCCCCAAAAAACCATTAAAATAAAAGGAAATGGGGCAGAGTAGGAATACCCTGACCTCCTAGCCGTGCGGTCCCCCAGGAAGCCCGCCAGGGCAACAAAGCATTTAAAAAAAAAATTGCCATAAAGCCAGCTCCTGCCAAGCGAAAGCAAAGAGCTATCTCATGAGTGTGGGCCCCTCGGCAGATTGCAGGAGCCAGCCATGGGGGGTGTCTGTCAACAGGGCCATTATTGACTCCAGAAGGGGGTAGGCATGACCACCCTCCTTTAATTGGCACAGGCTGGCCCTGGGGAGGCAGTGGTCCCAGGGGTCAAATATGGGTCAGGAGGGGAGCTGCGCTGCCACCCTCCAACTTTTAAATATTACGTTGACCCCGGGAAAGTGTTGGTCTGAGGGGCCCGGGGGTTCCATGCAACCTACCTTTAAAAACAAAGCCTAATTTTAGCCCCATGGAGAGGATGCTCCCTAGCTCCTCAAACAGTCCCAGGAGGGAAGTCCACAAGACCACCGTCCATAAAAAAAATAGACCCCTGGGGAGGTGGTGGTCCAATCAGTCCAATGTAGGAGTGTTCTTGTGGCCCCACTCCCATATTAACATAAAGCCCTGGGGAGGTGGTTGTCTCCAGGGCTCAAAAGAGCCACAGTAGGGGGACTGCGTACACCCCCAACCTTTTCATTTTTCATGTCCTCAGAACCTGGCCCACTTTGGGGCTATACAGCAAACCTGCGCATGATACTGCGCTTGGTCTTCTTTTTTGCCACGGATTCGTGCCTTCTAGTTCATTTTATTTTAGAAAGGTTCCCATAATGCCTCATTTCGTTTTAAATAAAACCCGGACTGGATTTCTGCATGTCATAAGCTGTGAACAAAAGCATCTTCATAATGTCATTTAAAAATTTTTAAAAACGCATTATTTCAAGTTCATGTCAATTTACTTTATGCATCGTTACCAACTTTGTTAGAATACCACCTCGAAGGCATTAACACGGAACAGCACAGGACGTGAATTATCTTAAAAGTGGTTTGAAACTGTAGGATTTACACTGTTACAGTTTGTTAAATATTTGTGATTTTGCCAAGTTATGAATGGGTATTAGCCCACATGCTTGTTTTTACCCAATCATGACAAAATGTAGTGCATCTTCAATGTCAATGAATGTTTTCTTTAAATAGGAGCACCAATATGGCGCACTTCAGGTTGATAAAGGCAGCTTGACTGTCGAAACGCGTCCCTGCTATGTCCACGGGTCCGATGAAACTTGCGCAATAAACAAGAGAACCCCACGATGTCAAGCGCTTATTCCTTAATCAGATACGGTTGTGGATTTATTTCCATACATTCTGAGCGCTAGCGGTAGTGCCACCCTTAAAGCACCACCAGCGATCTGGCAGCACCCCAGTTTTACCGCAAATTGGAAAGATATATAATAATAACAAAGAAAGAACCCTCCGAGAAGGGAGACTCCAACCCTACAGGGCGGCCTCTTCAAAGACGGGCACGGAGCTGCCCGCTAATTCCACTCTCCGTGAACAAACACATAAGAGGGCTGCTTCAAAGGACACAAAGCTTTTATTAAGCACAGCGTTTCCAAAGTCCAACTAGTTTCGGCCATGCTGCCTTGATCACGGACAGGAAGTAATGCACAATGCATCTGTGCTTGCGTATTTATAGTCTTTCAATGCACCCGACTGATTGTGGCCTGCATCTCCCATAGTGCACCAATCTTGTGCAGGTAAGTATGGATTTTGCGGAAAATGCTCATTATGCTGGCAAAAAAATCTAATCTGCTCAGCTACCTGATGCACTTTGTAATTAGGGTATTTTCCACAGTCAAGTGAATCGTAAAAACATAGTGTAGCAATGAATACCTTTCACAAAATGCATGCTTCAGTCCAAAGAACGATTGGAAAGGGAGTCATCCCCAACCAAATCCCTTTCAGCGCTGCCGTTGAATTTACTATATTGGCATCTCCTTCGTAGGTTTGGCGGCAGTGTGCGGGTCATGCTCCCTTATCATATAACAAAGAAAGAACCCTCCGAGTAGGGAGCCTCCAACCCTGCAGGGCGGCCTCTTCAAAGATGGGTACGGAGCCGCCCGTCAATTCCAATGGCTGTCCCCCCTCCTCCATTTAAAAAAAAAAAAAGTATATTTGGGCATGCCCCGGTGGATGGGGTCCCTGGGGCGAATGTAAATTAATGGAAGTGGGCGGTTTAAAAAAAAATAATTGAAGTCGCGACCCTAGCGCAGTGCCCTGGTGTGAACACGAGGGGTGCACAGCCCCTGGTGTGAACGCGAAGGGTGCACAGCACTCAGCGCAGCCCCCTAGTGTGAACACAATGGGTGCGTGACTCCAAGCGAAGATAATTAAGATTTCTTTATATAAACCTAGGTTATATGTTAGGTTATTGGGCGGCTCTAAAAAGAGCCCTTGTGTTTATTATGAGTTTCTTGCAGCTACATGTAAGTGCGTATGCAGAACTTTAAGTTGTTGAGAAACACTCTGTTCCCTTCATCGTTGAAGTGTACCCCGTCACTCTTGTAGATGTCCTCCATATGGAAACGTAGATTGTTGTTATATATGGAGCCCATTGTATGGTCGCTGAGTTAAGCAGAAACAGCTTTATTGACATTTTTTTTAGCTTTCTCAATCTGAGGACAAAATTGATTTAACCACTTCCATTTCTGTCTCTGGCATATGTTAGAGTATACAAAGGCAGTTTTGGGGAAAAGCAACATCAATTCTGCAAAGGTTTCCTACATTAGCATTTCCAGACCTACCCCAGTCAATGTGCCTAGGTCATTGTCACCACAGTACACAATCATGAGGTCAGGGGCTTTGAGATGCAAAAAAGTTTTAACCAAAGGCATCAATTGGTGCCACTTTAATCCTCTCTGTCCAATCCATTTAATGTCTACATTTTGCAAAGCTAGGTCTTTGTCAATACATCTGTGTTCAGCATACCTTTTTCACCAGAAAACATAGATGTGCCCAACAATCCACACTGAAAGCATCTTGAAGTGATGACTTTTAGGTAATGAAGAGATGTCTGTAGCTGAGGTAGTCAGTTGGTAGAATGAGAGAAATCTAAAATGGAGGACAAGATGCTGTTTTTAAGAAAGTAGAGATTTGATTGGTTGTTTAGGAACATTGTACATTCAAAAAATAGGGTGCATTTAACTTTTTTAAAAAGCAAGTGTCTTATTGGTTAGTAAAAAGTGTTTGAAAGGTACAGCAGAAAGGATAAGGCCAATGTTTTGCAACGTCAACCACACCTGCTGTTCTCATTTGCAACATTGTGTGGTGAACTTGTGACCTGTGAGTTAAGTTGAATGTTGCATGACCTGTTGCTATGGAAACTGACATTAAGCAGAAGGGGTGAAGAAGTCAGTTGATAGAGGTTATTATCTGTGACCAATGGAATTGTGTTTTACAATTTGAAAAACTCTGGGAAGCAATGTCATTTGTTGCTTATATGTATGGAAAACGAGAAGGAAACCTTGCCATTACTGGTTTCATCTTGCAGAGTCTGGTGATTTATATTGACTGTGTGTAAAAGAAAATCCTGTCTGAGTGTGTGAGATTTTTCATTCAACAGATTTATTTTCAAGGTGAGTTATTGGTGTTTTTGGTTTATTTAAAAAAGATTTGACTTTATTCTAAAACTGTGTTGTGTGAAATATATTATTAAATGTAGAGATGTAAATTGGAACTAGTTTCATTGTACTTGAAGTTTGTTTAAAAAACAGTCTGTACAATAATATATATTATCTACTGTCGGTCGCCAGTAGATAGTTATAGTTAGGACCGAGTTCCCATAGGAAATCTGAAAATTCTATTTTGAATAACTTTGGCGCCGGTTGACTTATCTTCGTGAAATTTTCGAAACTAATGGGGTGCTCCGCTCAGCTCCTGCCCTGAAAGTCTCGGGGTGATTCGTCAAGCGGGGGCCGAGAAAAAAGGGGGTCCCAAAACGCGTTTTCCCCATGCATTTTCCCATAGGACCTTTAGTCGAAGGTACAGCCCGAACGGCTGAACAGAATTTCTTGAAATTTGGCAAAGAGGTAGTCCTCAGGTCAGGCAAGTGCCTTTTGTATATATGGTGTAAATCCGTTCAGTAGTTCCAGAGAAAATCAAAAGTAAAATCACATATATATCTGGGCGGAACCTAACCACACATCTCATCGTGAGATCTGATTGGTTGTCCGCACTTCATCCAAGAAGTGTTGGCAGCCATCTTGGGACCAATATACATGATAGCACCTCATTAAAAAGCATTGCAGTTAATAGAAGGTTTTAAGATTTTAGTTACATTATAAATCATTTGTTGATGGTACCATACTCATTTAGGAATTGTGGTGTGTTCTAAGGTGATTTTACCATGTGAAAAAGCCTTCTGCTGTGATATCATGAATCATGTTTGAGAGAAAACTATTTTCTCATGCTTTTCCCACAGAGGTTTGGAATGTGATCTATAAGCTAAACTGAGAGCATATTTTCTGTAAATTCACATTATCTTTCTCAGTCATGTGAGAATGAAGTCTGACATTCTCAGTAAAACATGTACATCCAACAAGGGCAGATGCTGTCAGTTGATTCCTTTGTGTTCTACTGCAGCTTCCCAGAGTGTTCTAAAGAACAACTAGAGTGCTAACAGTCCTACTTATGACAAACGTATAGCACACCTGAAGCCATCTTGGTTGGCATAAAGTGGTAACTCTTAAAACATTTAATTTAAAAAGGAACAAAATGAGGGGGTTCATTTTGCCATAGAAAGTACGATTAGTGCTGCAGAAAGAAAAATGAGGGCACATTTTGAGTGACTTCTCAAATCCTCTTCTATTTCATAAAAAAATTCTGACATGCAGACTGAAACATGCACTTTCAATACCAGCAGCAGACTTCCCTGGTGAGCAGTAGCTTTACTACAGTGATCTAATAAGCAACTAGAGTGCTAACATTCTGAATTTATGGCAAATGTGTGACACATCTGAATGCCTTCTTAACGGAATCAAAGTAAAAAACTGAAAGTATTTTCTACTGAGGAGACTGTAGTAAATGAGGAAATTAGGAAACATCATAACACATAAGTCTCCCAAAATGGCCACCAGAGACAAAAGAGCCCAAATGTAGCCCAAATATCACCCAGATGTAGCCCAAGTATAGCCCAATGACAGAATTTCCCAGAGTGTTCTAACAAACAACTAGAGCGCTAACAGTCTTACTTATGACAAAAGTATGGCACACCTGGAGCCATCTTGATTGGAATAAAGTGGTAACACTTAAAACATTTAGTTTACAAAGGAACAAAATGAGGGGGTTCATTTTGCCATAGAAATTATGATTAGTGCTGTAGAAAGAAAAATTAGGGCACATTTTGACTTCTCAAATCCTCCTATATTTCATATAAAAATTCTGACATGCAGACTGAAACATGCACCTTGAATACCAGCAGCAGACTTCCCTGGTGAGCAGTAGCTTTACTACAGTGATCTAATGAGCAACTAGAGTGCTAACATTCAGAATTTATAGCAAATGTGTGACACATCTTATGCCTTTCCTGATGGAACAAAAGTAAAAAACTGAAAGTATTTCCTACTGAGGAGACTGCAGGAAATTAGGAAACTTCATAACAAATAAATCTCCCAAGATGGCCACCAGAGACAAAAGAGCCCAAATGTAGCCCAAATATCACCCAGATGTAGCCCAAGTATAGCCCAATGACAGAATGTCCCAGAGTGTTCTAACGAACAACTAGAGCACTAACAGTCTTACTTATGACAAAAGTATGGCACCCCTGAAGCCATCTAGATTGGAATAAAGTGGTAACACTTAAAACATTTAATTTACAAAGGAACACAATGAGGGGGTTCATTTTGCCATAGAAATTATGATTAGTGCTGTAGAAAGAAAAATTAGGGCACATTTTGACTTCTCAAATCCTCTTCTATTTCATAAAAAAAATTCTGACATGCAGACTGAAACATGCACTTTGAATACCAGCAGCAGACTTCCCTGGTGAGCAGCAGTTTTACTACAGTGATCTAATGAGCAACTAGAGTGCTAACATTCAGAATTTATGGCAAATGTGTGACATATTTGAATACCTTCTTGGTGGAATCAAAGTAAAAAACTGCAGTAAATGAGGAAATTAGGCAACTTCATAACAAATAAATCTCCCAAGATGGCCACCAGAGACAAAAGAGCCCAAATGCAGCACAAATATCACCCAGATGTAGCCCACATGTAGCCCAATGACAGAAGTGTGCAAAACACTTATTTTTTGAGTATTTGCAGTTTTATATAGTGCAGACTTGTCAGGTATTGGAGTGCTTTACATGAGCATTGGGTACATCACACAAGACCAAATTCATTTTCGTTGTAGACATGGGGAGATTAAGTGATTTGACCAGAATCACGGAATGTTGAGCTGAAGCAGAAACTCCAACCTGGTTCCCCAGTTGCAAAGTCTGCAGCTCTGGAAGTAACACAACATCCTCTCCCCTAGGTGCAACATTTAATCAAGTGGTCAACTGGATAAAAAAACATAAAGAATACAAATAATGTAAAAATTCTTTGTCGCTATTTGAAAACTCAGAAAATATGTCCTCATTTTAGTTTTTTAGAGCACTAACCATAATTTTGATGCAAATAAGACCCTCTCATATATGTAATTTCTAAAGGAAATACTCTAGGTATTACAGTTTTGATTACATCAAGATGACGTCAGGCGTTCCACACTTTTGTAGTAAATATAAAATGTTAGCAATCTAGTTGTTCATTGGGATACTGTTGAGAAGCAGAGGCCAGGGGCACGGACTCTTAAAATTTAAGGCAGGTAGGAGAGTGCAGATGCAACAATTTGACCACACTGGGCAGGAAGGGCAGTGGCAGCACAACAGACTATGGAGGGCAGTGGAAAGGGGGGCAGGGGCAACAAACCAACAATACAGGACTGGCAAGAGAGGCTGTGGCAATATAATACACCATTGTGGGCAGAAGGAAGAGGCAGTGGTAGTACAACCATACATGCCAACAGACCCATTTTAGCCAGGAAACGTCCAATGTTTTTAAGCTCAAATGGGCTTTATTTGATCTCTCTCCTGTCTACAATCTCCTCTTTTTCAATGTAACTCAAAGGGGAAATTCAATACCCCAGTTTTTTTTCAAATTTCTCTCTTACCAAGTTCAAAATGTTCGCAAGTATGGTACATTGGATCATGGTAGGCAGGAGGAATTGGGGTAGGGACATGGACTCGGATAACAGAGGACAGGAGGGACATGGAGAGGTGCACCAAACTGACCCTACAGGGCAGGCATCAGGGTTTGCAGCAGCACAATACACTACACAGTGCATGCGGGACAGGAGTGCAGCACCACAATCCATAGAAAGCAATAGGGAGGGGACAGGACCATGCACATGGACAACAGAGAACAGAGGGGAAAGAGGCAATGGTAGCTAGCTGACCATAATGGGCAGACAGGAGAGAAAGCTGCAGCATAACAGACCATAAAGGGCAGGAGGGACGGATCAGGGGCATTACAATGGAACAGACAAGCCAGGAGGGAGGGAATAGGGGTCTGCATGGAAACAGAGGGCTGGGGGCGAGGGGGCAAGGCAGGAGCAGCAAGACCATGGAGGACAGGCAGGTTGGGCACTAGAAACAAAACACACCATGGAGAGCAACAAGAAGACTATGATGGCATACACACAGACCATGGAAAGAAGGTGGGAGGGGGTCAGGGGCAGCTAGCTGACCACACAGGGAAGGTGGGAGGGGCCATGGCAGCACAGAAGACCATGCATGGCAAGCGGGAGGGTTAGTGGCAGCACAATGGCTATGATGGGCAAGAAGGAGGGTGCAGGGGCATGCACAAAGGACCATGGAGGATAGAAGGGAGGGTCAGGACCTGGGCACAAACAAGAGAGTTCAGGGGAAGGGGCCTCACAACAGACCGCGCAGGCAGGCAGGAGGAGCAGTTGCAGCACAAAAGACCAGGGAGGGCAGAAGGGTGTGGCAGTAAAATGGACCATGGAAGACAGGAGGAAGGGGATAGGGGCATGGCATGTGGACAGGCAGGGTGGAGGTGTCAGGGACAGGTTACAGTCATCTGACAATGCTAGGCAGGTGGGAGGGGAGTGGCAGCTCAACAGAACACTCAGAGTAGATAGGAGTGGCAGGTCCATGGAACATGGTGGGCAAAAAGGATGGAGCAGGGGCATGCACAAAGACATCGGAGGGCAGAGGGAAGGAGAATAGGGGCAGCAAGCTAAGCACAGAGGCTAATCAGGAGGTCAATGATGGGCCATAGAATTGGGCAATGGAGGGCAGGAGGAGTGGACTGGTACATCATGCTAAATGGAGGGCAGTGGCAGTGCTCCAGCGTGGAGTGCAAAATCCCTCCCTACCGTTGCGGACCAAAAGATCTCACACACGCACACTATCCATACATTCGCTGGTGGGGCCTATAACACCAACACACACTCACCATCAGTCCGTACGAGAGGCGATTATCCTTCCAAGTGCTGGATAATGAGGGAGGAAGATACCACTTTACCCTAATGAGCAACAAACCTACAAACCCTTCTTATACTCATTAGGCTCTAGATTCTACATTTGGTATTCCCCTCATGACCGGGATGGATCTGTTAGTTGTAGATTTAAGTGAATTTCTAATACTCTAATTAACCTTTTCATTAACACATTTCAATGAATAAACAACCCAACTCATTTCTGTAGATGTTCAAATCCAAATTTATATTAATATTGCAGATTAAATCATTCATTTGATCAAGTTGCCATTCATATTTACCTATTCTGGCTAAAATCGTCCTCTATGTCAAATCTGGCAATCTCGCAAATCTATGCCCATCAATTTAGTAGGTTAAGTTCATCAGGATTTTGGGCATTAATTCAGTCCATCAAGGATTCAGGCTAACAGCTGTCCTGCAGTGTCACCGTCCTCTTCATCAGCATATCATCAGGAAATCGAAGGAGCGACCTTCCAACCTCTCTATTCTATGGGTTTTATAATAATTTCAATAGCAAAATGTAACAATATTGAGTTTTAAACTGTTCTGATTGGCTGATCAGGGGTCAACCTCTCCGTTCCCATAAGGTTTAGTCCATGTTGTCAGCATACTTGCTGGTTCCGGTTCTTTAATAAAGACTTTTGTCTGTAGCGCTGGCACCTTTCCCAGTGGCCTTGATAAGTACAGCTTGCCTGGGGTCAAGACAGGGCCATTGTTGCTCATCTTTTAGCGCAGGCGCACTTCACCCAAGCCTGGTACAGCGTCGGCAGTTGGGTTAGGCACCAAAAGCAGCCATCATTTGATAGGCCAGAATAGTCAACTTATGCAAAGAAACACAAAAAAGTAATTAATACATAGAAATGACTAATTAAATGTTATTCCCTCGCTAATACCCATATGTGTGTGTATTTATCTAGCCAAAAGCAACACTCAATGCGGTTTATACTTACTAAATAAAGCACGAATCACAATTTCATCACCAAAGCGACATATATCATGCAATGTCCTAATTATCATTAATATGCGTACGAAATTTAGTTCACGTCATTAATTAGGCCATGCAGATGCAAATCCCATGTGTATTTCGGTCATTAATAAGGTTGATTAGTTATTTCCACATCACTCCAAACTATTAGTACGATTATGATTAATTAATTAATCTAATTAATAAAACGACATGCAAAATGGGATGGGTATACAAAAATGTTGCATAACCCGCTCCAGCAGCAGCACATCAGACCATGCATGGCAGGAGGGAGGAGGCTAGTCCATGGATTCAGACAACAGAGGATAGGGAGGAGGTGGATGGGGCAGCAAGCTAACTGTTCAGAGAAGGTGGGTATTAGGAACTTTATTGGTTTTAAAATGTGTGTCTGTGCAAACTACTTAAAATATGAACAAGTATGCAGCATAATCTCACTTTTATTCAGGAAGAAGAGGACGTTTGTGACTGTGACTCCGGGCTCACTTGGCAGAAACACCCCCTGACCCTCCACACCCTATCGCAAAATGTAATGCCCGTGAAAAGGGTAGGTGGACGCAGTGTTATATAGAACATAGTCCTGAGAGCACGATTGAAAATGAAAACTAGATATAGTATATGGTATAAACTATGCACCAAAAAGTGTGATATAAGATGAACCAGGGTGTGAAATATAATATGCACTACATTGTGCGCAATGACAGATTCATTGGAGAGCGTGAGATAGCACAGGCACTAGCGCGTGCTATGCGATATGCGCCTTGGAGTGTAATATGCACAGGGCAGTGTTGTGTAACATAACTAGTCTCTAAAGTTTTAATATAAAATATGTGCTGGGGAGTGTAACGTTGCATATGCACTGTGACAAAGATATGGATCCCAGATTGTAATATGTATGGCATAGCGCTGTGCGTTATAACATAGGCATCGAGGAAGGGACGTTAGATGGGGCAATATAACCCGTGCGAAGGCAAGTGTGGCATGACATATTCACGGGGTGGAGTTACAGTGCTCATGGGCTAGCGAGTGTCATAGCATACGCACTAGCTGGTGGAATACAACACAGAGGTGTGAGGCACTCGGCGGGCACTGGTGGGTGTAACATAGCATTGGGCTCAGGCAGGAGCACGCTGTGACTCTCAAGTGAGGTTTGTCTCCCTTCCAGAGAGTAAAATAAAAAGTATTACACATTTGGCGGTGGATGTGTGTTTTATTAACCGTGAGGGGGATTTCTTGCATAGTTTGGTCGAATTTGTGTCGATTCCCCTTTGAATGGCTTGGTATGCGTGTATATTATATGTGCCTGTCAATAGCTACCCATGTTTGTATGAATAAACAACAAGGGTGTCTACTTGGAGAGTACCCACCGGCGGGGGTGCCGAGATTAGGCACGGTAGGGCGTCAGACACGTCAGAGCTTCACTAGCGGTGTAAATACATTCCATGTGGATTCCTTCTATGCATAGTCGCCTTTTAATGAATATCACGCAAATCGTCATGGTGATAGGTACATACGGTTTGTCCAGCATGTCCTAGGTGTTCCTATAAATATATATTTTTTTAAAATAATAAAAAACAAAGGCCGGCCCCGGGGGATGGGGTCCCCGGGGCCATAAGTGGCCTGAGGAGGGGGGCAACGCAGCCCCCTCCTAAAGAATTTTTTTTTTAAAAAGGCATGACACGGGGTTGGGGTCCCCGGGGCCGATTAAGGCCTTGAGAGGGCCAAATTAATTTTTTTCAACAAAAAAAATTAGGGTGCAGGCCCTGGGGGATGGGGTCCCCAGGGCCAGTAAATTAGAAAAAGAAGGGGGGCCACACAGACTTCCTTCTTAAAAAAATAAAATAAATAAAAGACCCCTCCTTGCAGCACTCTGCAAACGCGCCCCCTGGCCAGTTGTAAGTTGGGGAATTAATTCCCCTTCAATACTGAGGGTCCCTGAGGGCCAACTAGCCCAACAGGTATCTCCAGTATGCGCCATGGAGCTGCGTTGCAGACAGGTGTTCTGAGGCCACGCCCCTTTTTACACCTCTATGCAATGCAGCTCTGTGGCGCTTATGGAGGTACCTAGTGGGCTAGTTTGACCCTAGGGACCCTTAGTATTCAAGGGGACATAATCTCTCAACTTAGAACGGCCACAGGGCACATTTACACAGTGGTAAAGGGAGGGGATGGGGCCTGAGGTGACGTGTGCAAACACGCCCTGTGGCGCGTTTTAAGTTGGGGAAATAATTCCCCTTCAATCCTGAGGGCCCCTGGGGGCTAACTAGCCCACCAGGTGCTTCCAGTAAGCGCCACTGAGTTGCGTTGCAGAGAGGTGGTCCAGGCAGTGCCACTTTTTACACCTCTCTGCAACGCAGCTCTGTGGTGCTTACTGGAGGTACCTAGTGGGCTAGTTGGACCCTAGGGACCCTCAGGATTCAAATGAACTTAGTTTTCAGGCATGTTATAGTTAGGAATTAGCATTTAAAAAACCTTAGAAATTTACTGAAAAAACCATAGGTTTCAGGGGCGTTATAGTTAGCTGGACTTTTCACTCGTACAAAACCATTGAAATTCCCCTGTTATAGTTAGTTCAGCTAACTATAACTTGCGCGCCCGCAATGCACTGCTGATGACGTCACATATTAAATCACTCATGACATGATCAGTGACATCACTCATGACATCACTGATGACATCTCAAATGACATCACTAATGACATCATCCTTGTGATAGCGTGGCAGACCTCCTCTCCCCCTAATATAACCTTTGATACACACATTCAAAAATAGAAACTAAAATTTTCAAAACAATGGACATACCAATATCAGTTACAACAACCTATTCAGTAATTCTAAGATCCACATACACATCCACTCATTCACCAACAGTCCTATACAGTCACTCATACATGTACTCACTCATCATATGTACTCATACACCTATACATCCTGTTACACAACGCCACTCATCCATAGAGTTACTTACACACATAGTCACTCATGCTAATAAAGAATCAAACATCCATTTACTTGCATATACAGTTATACACACACCACCACACTTACTTCTACAGAAACTTACACATACTTAGTCTTTTAAACAATCACTTATAGAAACACATACTTATTCATATAGGAACTCTTTCAATCTCTCACTCTCACATATGCTCACTTATATACACCAATAGTCACATATACTAGTTTAAAACATATGTAGTTACTCATAAAGACACTATTGAGACAGTCTATCACTCCTTAACACACCCATGCACACACTCATCCACCCATACAGTCTTGCACACATGCTGTCTTCAACACATACAAACAGTGAGTCACTCATTCATGCACCTATGCACTACGTAATACCCCCCCACCGAACCATACAGACACTCAGACACTCATACTGATACTAAAAATACCAACTAATAACCTATATAGACACTCATGTAGCTACTAGTACTCACCCACTCATGCAGCCACTTATACACAAAGTGAGAGACTGATACAGATATTTACATATTTAAACGTTACTCACTAAGCCATGTATTCACTAAGATACACTTAATCAGTCAGTTATACAATCAATTTTTAAAAAACAAATCATCCATTTAGACACTTATATACACAGTTATTCTTCCATCGACCTTGAGATATACATATATAAAACATATGTAATTTTCAGAAAAACACACATTCACTGGATGATGTCATCAGTGATGTCATCAGTGATGTCATTTGAGATGTCATCAGTGATGTCATGAGTGATGTCACTGATCATGTCATGAGTGATGTAATATGTGACGTCATCAGCAGTGCATTCTGGGCACGCGAGTTATAGTTAGCTGAACTAACTATAGCGGGGGAATTTCAATGGTTTTGTACGAGTGAAAAGTCCAGCTAACTATAACGCCCCAGAAACCTATGTTTTTTTCAGTGAATTTCTAAGGTTTTTTAAATGCTAATTCCTAACTATAACATGCCTGAAACCTATGGTTTTTTCAGTGAATATATATATATATATATAATTCACTGAAAAAACCATAGGTTTCACACATGTTATAGTTAGCTGGACATTTCGTTCGTAAAAAACCCTGGAAATTCCCCCGTTATAGTTAGTTCAGCTAACTATAACTCGCGCGCCCGCAATCCACTGCTGATGACGTCACATATTAGATCACTCATGACATGGTCAGTGACATCACTCATGACATCACTGATGACATCTCAAATGAAATTCCCCCGTTATAGTTAGTGCAGGCAACTATAACTCACGCGACCGCAATCCTCTGCTGATGCTAATACTGTATTTAGACACTTATTTGCCCATGTCTTCTTGCATTAAATTTTAGCTATACATATATTACAAATATTTTTTTTTCATAAAGACACATATGTTATCAGCAGAGGATTGCGGTCGCGTGAGTTATAGTTGCCTGCACTAACTATAACGGGGGAATTTCATTGTTTTTTTACGAGTGAAATGTACAGCTAACTATAACTTGTGTGAAACCTATGGTTTTTTCAGTGAATTTGCAAGGTTTTTTAAATGCTAATTCCTAACTATAACGTGTGTGAAACCTATGGTTTTTTCAGTGAATTTGTACGTTTTTTTAAATGCTAAGTTACTTTACGCCATTCGTGGCGTGCGCGCCCAGTTAACGCAGTTCGTGCTGGGTGGTTATGATCTCAATATACTGCCCCTTTAGACATTTTTTGGCTTTATTTTTGCTGCCCCACTCAGAGTGCGAGAGAGAAAATGGCGGCCTCCACTTCCTGGTTTCGACCGATTCGAATGTTTACTTAGATCTAACAGCCAATCAGAATCGCGCTCGCGCACGTCACCGTGCGCGTACGGTAAGCGCACCGTAAGCGCACCGTAAGCTGGCTCAGATATATATATTGATTTAAAGGCTATTTTCTCAGAATCTACTGAACAGATTTACACCAAACCTACAAAAGGCACTTCCTTGACCTGTAGACTACCTCTCTGCCAAATTTCAAGGAACTCTGTTCAGCCGTTCGGGCTGTAGCTGTGTCTAAAGGTCCTATGGAAAAATGCATGGGAAAAACGCGTTTTGGGACCCCCCTTTTATCTCAGCCCCCGCTTGACGAATCCCCCCGAGACTTTCAAGGTAGGAGCGGAGCGCAGCGCCCCACCTATTTTGAAAATTTCGCGAGGATTCGTCAACCGGCGCCAAAGTTATTCAAAATAGAATGTTGCGGTTTTCCTATGGTAAGAGGGTCCTAACTATAACTACCTACTGGCGACCGCCAGTAGGTAATATATATATATATATATATATATTTAAGTATGTTCAAAGGTATAGCTGAATTATGCCTCATATTTTTAGATAGTTGGTTGAAAATGCAGTACAAATGTGTATTTTGAAAAATGTTCATATAAGGTGTAGTTTATTAGGCTTCATTTTTTCTTCTCTCTACAAAGGTATTTTTTAATGATACTGCATAATTATAGATACTTTGGTAAAGATGCAGCACAACTTTGGTGTTTGAAAGATTATCATATCAGGTGTTATGAATTAGGTTTCTGTTATTAGTTTGTACAGAAGGTAAAGTTAAATTATGGCATATAATTAAAGATAGAATGGTGAAATAAGGTGCTGTTATTTTGATTTCTTTCTGTAGTTTGAGCAAAGGTATAGTTGAATGATGCCACATGATTTTAGATACAAAGCTGAAGATAAATGTTGTTTTAAAAATGATCATTAAATGTGTTGTTAAGTCTGTTGTGAGGTATAGTTTAATGATGTAGCATATTTGTAGAATGAATGGTCAAGCTGTAACTCAAAAATAAACCACCATATATTACCCTTTGCGGCATGTTGCACTTATCTACTTAACTAAATAGTATGTAATGAGTTATCTATGTGTTCAGGTAGTATTTATACAGTTGCATGTATGTTTAGTGTACTCAAAGAATGACCCAGGCACTAAATCATGCACTTCTACAATCCCTTGAGCACTACATATACAGTTCAGTAATCTCCCTGTTACTACCATAGTCAGTGTAATGTCCTTATCTAATCACTGCGCCAAAAACCAAGCACTTATAAATTCACCATGCAGTCAGCTTGCAGTACTCAAATCATCCAGTCACTACCCAAGAAATGACCCAGGTACTAACTCATGCACTTCTACAATCCCATGTGCACTTTCTATAACGTTCAGTAATCTTCCTGTTACTACCTATACACTCCTCCAATCTCCCAGCCAGTCTCATGTTCATATCTATTCACTGCAGCAAAATCCAAGCACTTAAAAATTCACCATGCACTCTCATTGCAGAACTCTGATTATGCAGTCACTATCCATGTACTCATGGAATAACCCAGGCACTAACACATGCACTGCTACAATCACCTGTGCACTTTCCATACAGTTCAGTAACCATCCTGTTACTTCCTATGCAGTCCTCAAATCACTCATCCAGCACCATGTACTTATCCAATCAGTCTGCCAAATCCCAAGCACTTACAAATTCACCATGCACTTTCCTTACAGTACTCTAATCATCCAGTCACTAACCATGAACTCATGCAATGACCCAGGCACTTACACATGCAGTGCTACAATCACTTGTGCACTATCCATGCAGTCCTCTAACCACCTACACACTACTGAATCAATCCTCCATTTACACAAGCAAAACCCATGCAGTCCAGCAACCACACTTTCACTCCCCATGCACTACTCCAATCAGTCAGCCAGTACCCTGCACTAATCCAATCACTCTACCAATACCGAAACACTTATAAATTCACCATGCACTCACCTTGCAGTACTCTAATCAGCCCATCAGTACTCATGCAATTACCCATGCACTAACTCATGCACTTCTACAATCCTTTGAGTGCCTAATTTACAGTTTAGTAATCTCCCTGTTACTACCTATGCACTCCTCCAATTACCCAGCCAGTCCCATGTCCTTATCCAATCACTCTGCCAAAACCCAAACACTTATAAATTCACCATGCTCTCTCCTTGCAGCACTCTAAGTATCCAGTCACTATCCATGTACTCATGCAATGACCCAGGCGCTAACACATTCAGTGGTATAATCACTTGTGCACTATCCATGCAGTCCTCTAACCACCTACACACTACTGAATTACTCCTCCAATTACACAGGTAGTACCCATGCAGTCCAGCAATCATACTGTCACTCACTGTGCACTCCTCCATTTACCCAGCCAGTACCATGTACTAATCCAATCACTCCGCCAATACCTAAGCACTTATAAATTCACCATTAACTCTCCTTGCACCACTCTAATCAGCAAGTCAGTACCCATGTACTCATGTAATTACCCAGGCACTAACTCATTCACTTCTACAATCCTTTGAGTGCTACCTACACAGTTTAGTAAACTCACTGTTACTGTTTATGCACTCCTCCAATTACCCAGCCAGTCCCATGTCCTTGTCCAATCACTCTGCCAAAACCCAAGCACTTATAAATTCACCATGAACTCTCCTTGTAGCACACTAAGTATCCAGTCACTATCCATGTACTCATGCAATGACCCAGGCATTAACACATGCAATGCTATGATCACATGTGCACTATCCATGCAGTCCTCTAACCACCTACAAACTACTGATTCACTCCTCAAATTACCCAGGTAGTAACCATGCAGTCCAGCAGTCACACTGTCACTACCCATGCACTCCTTCAATCACCCAGCCAGTACCATGTACAAATCCAATCACTCCGCCAATACCTAAGCACTTATAAATTCACCATGATCTCTCCTTGCATTACTCTAATCATCCAGTCAGTACACATGTACTCATGCAACTACCCAAGCACTAACTCATGCATTTGTACAATCCTTTGAGTGCTACCTATACAGTTTAGTAATCTCCCTGTTACTACCGATGCACTTCTCCAATTACCCAGCCAGTCCCATGACCTTATCCAATCACTCTGCCAAAACCCAAGCACTTATAAATTCACCATGAACTCTCCTTGCACCGCTCTAAGTATCCAATCACTATCCACGTACTCATGCAATGACCAAGGCACTAACACATGAAGTGCTATAATCATATGTGCACTATCCATGCAGTCTTCTAACCACCTACACACTACTGAATCACTCCTCTAATTTCCCAGTTAGTACCCATGCAGTCCAGCAATCACATTGTCACTCCTCTTGCACTCCTCCAATCATCCAGTCAGTACCATGTACTAATCCAATTCCTCCGCCAATTCCCAAGCACTTATAAATTCACCATGAACTCTCCTTGCAGTACACTAATCATCCAGTAAGTATCCATGTACTCATGAAATTACCCAAGCACTAACTCATGCACTTGTACAACCATTTGAGTGCTACCTATAAAGTTTAGTAGTCTCCCTGTTACTACCGGTGCACTTCTCCAATTACACAGTCAGTTCCATGTTCTTATCTAATTATTCTTCCAAAACCCAATTACTTATAAATTCACCATGCACTCTGCTTGCAGCACTTTATGTATCCTGTCACTATGAATGTACTCATGCAACGACCCACCCAGGCACTAACACATACAGCCCTACAATCACATGTGCACTATCCATGTAGTCCTCTAACCACCTATAAACTACTGAATCACTCCTCCAATTACCCAGGTAGTACCCATGCAGTCCAGCAATCACACTGTCATTCCCCTTGCACTCCTCCGATTACCTGCTGAATTATTACAAGACCCCCACACTAGTGACCTTATTACCAGCACGAACACGCAAGGCCTAAAGTAATTGGTGACCGGCCCTACCCATATTGCGGGTCACTCTCTAGATTTCCTATTCACAAATTCACCTAAAGTGGAGATCGACCAGCTATTTCCAGTCTTTTAGTCAGACCACTATATAATCAGGTTTCACATCCACGTAAACTCGACTCAATCCCTTCCCAATCCAGGAAGGAATTGAATCTGAGCAGACCCTGGAATAAGATCAGCTTAGATTCCTTTTCCACACATTTTTCCCCCTCCCTCATCACTGATCTCACCGACCCAAACCAGGCAGCAATTGATCTTGATCTCGCTATTACCGCAACCTTAGACACCATTGCCCCTAGAAAATTGACCAGATGGCCAAACAAACTCTCTCCATGGTTTACCCCAGATTTAAAAACAACTAAACTTGCTGTCAGGGCAGACAAACGCAAATGGCGACGCATCAAAAATATAACTGACAGACAACAATATAAAAAATCTCACCGGCAATATATGAAAGATAAAGCCTTAGCCAAAAAAGTTTATCTGGGGAACAGGCTAAACCAGGCAGCAAATTCTCACAGAGAACTATACAAAATAGTTAAGGAATTCACGAACCCCCCATCATGCCAGTCTTCACCAACCAAGACCCAAGAATGGGTCAACACTCTCTCATCCTTTTTTTATAATAAAATCAACGACATCCACAAATTATTCCCCCAACCCACTGACACGACCTCAACTGACTGCCTACCCGAGCAAACAAACAATGAGTCTCTTTCCATCCATACCACTGTTCTTAAGGAATTCCACACATTTACAGAGGAAGAAGTAACCCTTCAATAAATAGATTCAAATCAGGTTCCCCAGCCGATCCGGCCTCCTCTCAAATTCTAAAATTGCGCCAGCTTTTCTCCCTTGCCTAAAATCCTTAATCTCTAATTATCCCACTCTACTCTACCTTCTCACTGGAAAGAGGCCATAATCAGACCAATTTTTTAAAAAAACACTGCTGACCCTAAACAACCTCTAAACTATCGTCCAATCTCTCTCCTGCCACTGTTTGGAAAGGTCATGGAATTCCTGAAAAATAACCAACTATACAAACATCTAGAAGATAACAAGCTGTTGGATCCTTCCCAATCAGGATTCAGAGCGTTTCACAGCACCGAAACAGCCTTACTTGAAATCGTGGACAATATAAGGCTGGCCCTTGATTCAAGACAATCCGCCATCCTGATTTTACTTGATCTGTCTGCTGCCTTTGACACCGTCTCACATAATATTCTCCTAAAACGCCTAGCTGAGGCTGGTGTCGAGGGCTCAGCCCTACTTTGAATCAAGAGCTACCTGACTGGATGGCTTTCAAAGATCCAAATAAGAACATTCTCCGCAAAAAATCAGTAAATCGAAAAAGGGTGTCCCCCAAGGATCCCTACTAAAACCAACGCTCTTCAATTTATATGTGGCCCCACTAGCAAAGGTAATCAAAGCACACGGTTTTGAAACCGTGTCTTATGCAGACGATACACAGCTGATAATTACCCTAGGACCGGACTCCACCAACACCAAACTTAGGTTCCAAAAATGTATGCTTGCAATAAAAGATTGGATGACTAACAACTATCTGTTACTCAATGCAGGCAAAACGGAGATACTGCTTTTTGGAAATGCACACAAACATTGGACAGACAAACGGTGGCAGCCGGCCTTAGGCCCCTGCCACCCACCTAAGTCTACAGCCCGGAACCTGGGGATAATGTTAGACAACAGACTTTCCATGGCCAACCATATTAACAATGTGTTACGCACCAGTTTGGGGATCATGCGCAATCTCAAGAAAATCTTCAAATGGATTCCCCTCCCATCCCGCATGCCCCTAGTGTAGGGACTAATCATAAGATGCCTGGACTACAGCAATTCACTTTTTGCCTCCATAAACGAAGACCTCCTGACTAAACTTCAGGTCCTGCAAAACACTGCGGCCAGGATGGCTCTCGACCTCCCCCCCGCAACCCCTCTGCCCCCTGTCTTAGGACATTACACTGGCTCCCCTTAAAAAAGCAAATTAAGTTTAAACTGTGCTGTCTAGTCCATAAGACTCTCAATGGTCAGGGGCCAACATACCTAGCCAAAAAGTTGACAGATTACCGCCCGGCTAGAACCCTCAGATCCACCAGCAGGCACCTCCTAACTGTTCCCAAAGTCCGCACAGTTAAGAACGGTGACATATCCTTCTCTAAAACAGCCTCAGAGACCTGGTACACTCTGACTCTACACATCAGGCTAGAACCTAATCACCAGAAGTTCCTAAGAAACCTAAAAACCTGGCTATTCTAGCACTGCCTGGCCTCATGTCTTGTCTATCCATCTGAGTATCTGCTGGCGCTATGAAACCTACGGGTGATTTATGCGCCTTACAAATACCAAATACATACATACATACATACCCAGCCGGTACCATGTACTAATCCAATCACTCCGCCAATACCGAAGCACTTATAAATTCACCAGGTACTCACCTTGCAGTCAGTGCCCATGTACTCATGCAATTACCCAAGCACTAACTCATGCCCTTCTACAATCCTTAGAGTGCTACCTATACAGTTTAGTAATCTCCCTGTTACTACCTATGCACTCCTCCAATAACCCAGCCAGTCCCATGTCCTTGTGATTTTTTTTGGGTGAATGGAAGCACAGTTCAAGTTCAGAGCGTTTTTTAATCAAGAGAGCTATTTTCAAACCAATACATTAGTGCACGCAGTTGATACCATTGGTCGTGCTTATGAAGTGAAGAACGGTTTTCCGATTGGAAAAGAAAAGATGGTTTCTAGAAATTTAGAAGAAGTGATAGCTGATGAAGTTCTAGGGAGACGTAGTAAACTCCCAGTGTGTACTTGGGATTGTAGTATTATTTGTAGTATATGACAGGAGTCTATTGATATTTTACGAACTTCCTTACAAACATACAGTAACAAAAGTGTTAAACAAAAGATTAAGATGTTGTAAATACTAGATCCTTGCAAAGTGAGAAAAAATCCTGGTTTGCAAGGTCTGACTTGTTTTTCTAGAAAAGTGTGTCAAAGTGTTTTCCATCATTTTCGAATGTTAGCAGTATATCACTCTCAAATGCGGAAGTTAGTCAGAAGATTCTATTACGAAAAAAGTTGAGCAATAATTTTAAGTGACTTAAACAGTGCTCTTTTGCATCGGTCAGTATCAGATGTGAAAAAGGTTTGTGATGAAATAGAGTTTCATTACTTTGGTCCTGAACAAGAGTGTAGGGAAAGTGAGACATTGATAGAAGTAGGTGTTGAAGAAGATGTGCAAGATAGTAGTACTGAGAAGTTTGAAGAAGAAATTACAAAGTTTAAGGCAATTTGTTGTGAAAGACCAAATTATGTTTATATTTGTTGTCAACAAACTCACTATAAAAATCAAACTAGAAATGTTGATCTGTATTTAAAAAGTGAAACAGAAAACAATGATAAGTGGAAGGAATTTGCAACTTGTTTGTCGGTAGAAGATTGCTTTGATTTGGGTAGTGATCAATGTATTTGTAAATATTGTTATGCCAAATTAGAGGACAACAAAATGCCAGCTAGAGCTGTACATAGTAACCTAGAGTTGGTAGCTATTCCTCCAGAACTCGTAGATTTAAACACGTATGAGTCTATTCTGATTCAATCTGTGCACCCGTTTCAGGCTGTTGTTTGTATGGAGCCTAAAACAGGTAAGTTGCCTCCCACAGATTTACAGAGAGGATTAAACGGAAGAGTTGTATATTTACCTTTAGATTTAAAGAAAAATATTGAAACTATCGGTGTAGAGAAAGAGGAAACTGAACCAGTAGGTATTCTAATTAATGGTGTTCCTATGAAAAGTTGGAAAATATGGAAAGAATTAGTAGATGTCAGCAAAGTGCAAAAGGCAACATTATATCTCATAAAAAAATAATGATTACTACAAAAATGCGTATGTGGAAGAAGAAGAAATAGTTTTAGGAGGTGATAGCGAAATGTCAAGTGGCCAAATTGGAAAAGTGGACATTTCCAAAAGTGAAGAAATTTATGAACATTATAGTGTACATCCTTTACATTCCAAAGAAGTGATGGGAAATACTATTGAATTATAAAAAATTAAGAAAGTGAAGGGGACTCCCATGAGTGTTTGGGAAAAAAGTTTGTAAGCTTGTTGTTTTCCACAGCTCTTCCCCAGTGGAAAAGGTGGACGATATGACGAAGGACCAGTACAGATTCCCACATAGGAATATCTAACAACCAGATTGTACTCAGAAGATCCAAGATTTCGACAATGTATCCCATATATATTTCATCTTTTGTTTGAAAGTGACTTGTCTGGACTTTCAGATGCAGTCAACTACATATTAAAAACAGGAGTTCATCTTCAAAATGTTTCTGCAAAGGAACTCATGGCCAAAGTACATCAGAGAGATGATCATTTAGAATCTCAATTGATTAATTTGGTGGCGTGTTAGCGTGGTACTAATGAGTATTGGTTTCATCGTTATGGAGAACTTAAATGCATGTGAAGGAACTTAGGAACTCCTATGTGGTTTGTTACGCTAAGCTGTGTAGAATACGCATGGGACGATTTTCTTCGAGAAGCAAATTCAAATATTAAAAACATTGAATTCAAGACACCTGGAGAACTATGTTCCTTGGATCAAGTAAATGTGTGCAGATGTTTTAATCATAGGTTTCAAGCGATGATGTCTTTTATCTGCAATAAAAACAATCCTCCTCTTGGAGAAGTTATCGATTTCTTTTGGAGAAAGAGTATCAAGCTAGAGGTGCTCCTCATATACATATGCTATTAAGGATCAAGGATGCACCCAAATTTGGAACTGTTTCGGATGAGACTGTTTTATCTTTTTTTGAAGACTATTTTACATGTGCTATACCAAAATCAAGAGAAGAAAACACCTTAAGGCATCAAGGGTTACGGTTTCAAAGTCATCGATGTGGGAAATACTCTCGATGGAAATACAAGTCGAAGGAAAAGTTTTATACACAATGTCGTTTTGGATTTCCACGTCCAGTAATATCCAAAGAAAGAGTGAACACTTTCATGTCAGCAGTGAGACATACCATCATTAGAAAATCTCCCAAAAATACTTACGATTTTAAAAGAAGTGAACAATCAAAGTATATTAATGATTATAATCCGGTTATTTTGTCGATGTGGAATGCTAATATGAATATGCAGTATGTTGTGGATAATTCCATTGCTGTTGGTTGGTATGTAACAACATACATAACAAAATCAACATAGACAGAGTTGAAAGAAGTGTGGGATTAAATTTCCCACAAGAACAGTCTTAGTAAGAAATTGTACAGCTTTAGTTTGAAGATGCTGTTCAGATCAGTTGTCCTCTGCAAGTTTATATTCAAAGTCAAGAGGAATTATTTGGGTTAGTCTAGGTCTTGCTGCAACACGAAATCGAGTACTTAAATCTATACAAGAAATTTAATATTTAGCATTAAATCAACTGGAAAGCACAGATATTGTTGGATACGTATTATCCAAATAGAAGTCCTCATCTTGAAAACATATGTCTCTATGAAGTGCTGCAATATTATAGTTTTAAGAGAAATATTACAGGGAACATAAATGAAGATAAATATGCAGTGATTGGTTCAGAAGTATGTTTGGTGAAACATAGTAAAGGAAATCTGATTAATCAAACAAAACTGAGTTGCGATACTCCTGATAAAAGGGAATTTTACTATTTAGCACTTCTGCAACTCTTCAAGCCTTGGCATACAGAACTGGAATTACTTGGAGATTTTCATTGCCATGAAGATTCTTTTAATGCGTGAAAAGATAGCATTGAATGCACAGTTTTTCCAAATTATCTCAAAATGTTGAATAAAGAAATTGCTCAAGAAGCTACTATTGCAGCTGAGATTGCAAGAGACAGTTCTCAAGATAGTCAATGTTGTGCTCCACTGAGTCAAGATCCACTAGGACAACCAATTCTTGAAAATGAAGCAGCAATCACCATGAGTGAAGTGGAAACAGCAATGCATCAAGCTCAACATGATATTATGGACTTAGGAAACTTGGAAGAACAACTAAATATTGAACAGAAAGAAATATATCAGCAAGTGAGACAAAAGATTGACCATGGTTTTCTTCATTAAAAAAGAGAATGCACATGCACATCTTTTAAACCTATTCAAATGTATCTCAGTGGTCAAGCTGGTACAGAAAAAAGTTTCTTGATTAAAGTTTTGACCAGTTAGCTACAGAAAACGACTGAATCACTTTTATCTTGTGTTGTAACTGCTCCAACTGGGTTAGCAGCATACAACATTAAAGGAATTACATTACATCGCTTACTAATGCTACCCATTGAACATGAAAACAAATTGGAATATCACAAGCTATCTGGAGAAGCTTGTTATGAAGTTTCAAGAGTACTAAAGAAAATGAAACTTCTGATTATTGATGAGGTGAGCAAGGTCTCAAACATAATGCTTGCATTTGTGCATTTAAGATTGCAGCAAATTTTTAAAAGAGAATACAATGTCTTATTTGGAGGAAAACATGTGACAGTTTTGGGGGATCTACTGCAAATTACTCCTTGGGAAGTATTGGAAACGTGAACATTTGGTCATATGTTGAATACAAAGAACTTATTAAAAAATGCGACAGGCAAGTGATGAAGACTATGGAAGCATTCTTCAAGATATGAGAATTGGTGTATTTACAGAACATTCTAAAGAAGCTTTGCAAAGTCGGCTACTTACAAACTTGTTTCCAAATGAAAATGTTGCTCCCGAAATAATATACAAAAAAATCGGAGAAAATAAATATATAATCTGCCTAATGCCAACGCTGCAAGACTGTTCTACATTCAATGATGAACTTTTAAAACTGGAAAACAACAAATAATTAAAATGGAAGCCATGGATAAAATAGAGCACAAAGGAATTACTAATTATTTGACAGAAAAATTAAAAACAAAATTGGATTCATTGGAAAGATCTATATCTAAGACTGCTGGTGTAGAAAAGTATTAATATGTATGTGAAATTGTCGGGTAATTTTACGACGTAATTTGGATATGGAAAAAGGTTTATTAAATGGAGCAATGGGAAAAGTTGTTGATTTTGTTAATTATCAAAATAGAGATGGAATCGTTTTTTGCTTGTTAAAGACTTGTCTGTTATTGCATTCTATTTTTGAAAAATTGACTATTGATAAAACTAAAATCCAAAGTGTTTCTGGAATTCGGAATCTTCTGGATATATGTTCTGGTTCTTCACAATTTACACAGAATGTACAGCAAGGTGCTCAAGAATGTCTAATGTTTATGCATGCAGTATTGGAAGATGAAGGAATACAAATTGAAAATCTGTTTGGAGTTCGTTACAGATGGGAACATGAATGTGAAAATTGTAGATTTACTTCTACCACTAGCATAGACACTGAAAGATTCATATTTTTAACAATACCAGAATGTAAAACAGTGTCTTTTAACACTAGTTAAATCAGCTAATCAAAATATGGAGCGTAGTCACTGTAAGTCAGAAATGTTATCAACATTATTTATAGAAAGATTTGGACAATATATCATTTTAATGATACAACGTTGTAAAGCAGATGGAAGAAAATTGGAAACTTTAATTAAAAATATTGTAGCAAGTCAACAATCATTATCAGGAAGAACTTTCAAAGCAGTAGCAATTATTTTCCAAAATGGACCTTCTACAACATCTGGACACTACACTGTCTATTTAAAGTGCAATAAAGGATGAACACATTGTAATGATGCCCATTTGCTTTTCAAATATCGGTTGCCTAATGAATTACCAAATTCATACCTAATATTTTTGATGCCAAAGTTTTGAGAACATCATTCGGCCTATTGGGAAGATGTCAATATGAATTAATGAGATTATTTTGGATATTTTCAATACAAAGGATTTCAGAAACATCATTCGGCCTATTGGGAACATGTTAATATAAATTAAGAAGTTTATTTTTGGTATTCTCACTGCAAATGGTTTCAAGAAAATCATTTAGACAATTGGGAAGATATCAATAATTGATGTTTCAATTATCTTTTCTGTCGTTTTGGTATTGTATTTAGAAAATTGTCTTAGAAAGAAGCATTTCATATATTTGAT
Source organism: Triturus cristatus (assembly GCF_964204655.1). Lineage (NCBI taxonomy): Eukaryota > Metazoa > Chordata > Amphibia > Caudata > Salamandridae > Triturus > Triturus cristatus. The sequence continues at coordinate 1,352,961,796 of NC_140591.1, forward strand.
CTTTGTATTATATGCAATATTATTGAAGATGTTCATTTTAGGAAATCCGAACACATCGTTGAGTTTGTTGCAAATATTTTGAACACAGATCTGTTTTTCTTTAACAATCTTATTGGTTGTATTTGTTTTGCCCGCTGTTACAGGATGAGCAACATTGAAACCACTGTTTATGGTGAAATTCAACAGATTCTGAGAACAGCAAAAAAAGGCAAACTGAATATGTTATGTAATGGTAAACTTATGTTGTATACTTTAAACTATAATATTATATTTTATAATTGTATATTTTCTTCTCTTTTACAGACCAAAATTCTAAAGTTTCTAAGTATTTAAAATTTAGATTATAAAAAAGAACTGCAACAATTGTTTCAAAGTCTTTCATATCTACTATTAAAAAGGTAAGATTAAGTAACCCAAACACTATCCATGCAGTACTACATTCACCTCTGCACTATCTATACAGTCCTCTAACCAACTAGACACTGCTCTTTCACACCTTCAATTCTGCTGGTAGTACCCATGCAGTCCAGCAATCACCCTGTCACTCCCTGTGCACTCCTCCAATCACCCAGCCACTACCATGTACTAATCTAAACACGCTCCAATGCCCAAGCAGTTATAAATTCACCACGCACTCTCCTTGTGGTACTCTAATCATCCAGTCACTACCCATGTACTCATGCAATGGCCCAGGCTATAACACATGCACTGCTGCAATCCCCTATGTACTACTCATGCAGTCCTCTAACCACTTGCATACTTCTCATTCACTCCTTCAATTCCTCTGGTAGTACCCATGCAGTCCAGCGATCACCCTGTCACTCCCCGTGCACTCCTCCGGTTACCCGGCCACTACCATGTATTAATCCAAACACTCCGTCAATACCCAAGCAGTTATAAATTCACTGTGGACTCTCCTTGCAGTACTCTAATCATCCAGTCACTACCCATGTACTCATGCAAGGACCCAGGCTCTAACAGATGCACTGCTGCAATCCCCTATACACTACTCATGCAGTCCTCTAACCACTTACACACTTCTCATTCATCCTTCTATTCCCCTGGTAGGACCCATGCAGTCCAGCAATCACCCTGTCACTCCACGTGCACTCCTCCGGTCACCTAGCCACTACCATGTAGCATCCAAACACTCCGCCAATACCCATGTAGTTATAAATTCACCACACACTCTCCTTGCGGTACTCTAATCATCCAGTCACTACCCATGTACTCATGCAATGACCCAGGTTCTAACACATGCACTGCTGCAATCCCCTATGTACTGCTCATGCAGTCCTCTAACCACTAACACACTTCTCATTCGCTCCTTTAATTCCCCTGGTAGTATCCATGCAGTCCAGCAAACACCCAGTCACTCCCTGTGTACTCCTCCAATCACCCAGCCACTACATGTACTAATCCAAACACTCCACCAATGCCCAAACAGTTATAAATTCTCCACACACTCTCCTTGCAGTACTCTAATCATCAGTCACTTAAGTAATTTTTTTTAACCAGTAGAGGTGTTTCCATAAGAACCTTTTTTTATGAACAATTTTTTATTTTTTTTATTTTTTAACTTTTTTTGTGTGTTTTTTTATTTTAAAAGCAACAGACAAAAATGAAGATCATGAAACGATATCTCTAACAAAAACAAAAGCACATTCTAAAAAGAAAAATTAACATTTATGTGCTTTTAGATCAGCAGAGATAACATCCACACACTGCTTTCCAATACAGAGTTTGGTGTTGCACTTAATGCAACTAACTGTTACACTTAAAATTTCTGGAAGAATGTGGGGCCTTGCAGCTTGTGGAGCCTGTGCTGACGAAGATGTGGCATTGCAATCACGTTCTGCAGTAGCATCAACTCTCTTCTTCTCTTCTCTCTTGCAAGGTGTACCGGGGGCATCGTCTCCAGATGCTTCTTCATGCTGCTAGAACCGCACAAATACTTCTTTTCAGCCTGCTCTGCTCTTCCTCCTCAATGGCCAAAGGATCTACTTCAACAAGACTGGAAGCCATAGTTTTGAAAAAAATAAACAAACACACAAAAAGGTAAAGTTAAGAAGACAAATAGGAAACAGGTCTTGTCTCGGTGAAAGACAAAAAATAAGGGGAAGAACAAGAGGATGAATCCTCCCTCTTCCACAAAGAAATTGATTTAAACCAATCAGATTCTTTTTTCTTCTTATGATATGAAGTCGCGTAGGGAGCGGGCACATGCGTAATATCGAATACATGATTATACACTATATATAGAAATTTCTATAAACTTTTAATAAGTATATTAGCAAAACTGTGCACTCTAATATCAAATTCAAAGTTTCAATAGTCATTTTTTCAAGTTTCAAAATATGCCAAACTCGTGACAACGGCGTGATCACGATCACGGCGCCACCCCGGAAATACGTTCGGGGAGGGTTCACGCACCCTACACGCATACGTCGTGCATAAAGCAAAGTTACAGATTATATTGAAAATAATAGTTTAAAAATACTTTTGTAAATACATTTAGACAAACACTTAATGTAAAACTTTTATTCATAATTAATTTGAAGATATTTCAAACTTTACAAATTACGCCAAATTCGTGACCCCCTGTGCGTCTTCTAAAATGGCTATGCTTGCACCCATTGTGTGGGATGCATGAAGGGTGCGCGACTTCTGCATAATAATAATAAAAAAAAGAATTAATATAGTTTTCCTAACTATAAATTATTCTAAACTTTTTTTAAATATATATATGTATATATGTAGTCAATAAAGAAAACATAGGATTGAGGCTCATTATACTTAGAAATTAGCATTTAAAAAACCTTTGAAATTCACTGAAAAAAACCACAGGTTTCAGGGACGTTATAGTTAGAAATTAGCATTTAAAAAACCTTAGAAATTCACTGAAAAAACCACAGGTTTCAGGAACGTTATAGTTAGTTGGACATTTCACTCGTACAAAACCAGAGAAATTCGGACATTATAGTTAGTTCAGTTAACTATAACTCACACCCCCGCAATGCACTGCTGATGACGTCACATATTACATCATTCATGACATGATCAGTGACATCACTGGTGACATCATAAATTTATATGCTATGTCATAAAATTGATTTTTACTATTTTACAATCAGTGCATAAATCCCTTTTTACTCTGTTGCTGCCTTAATGTACATGCAATCCTTCTAAGTATATACTGGATTATATCATCCTGAACGTAGCTATTTGCGGGCCAAATCCTGCAGAGTCATTCCCCTGTATAGTTTGGTCAGTTGTTTTATTGATGATGTGCAAATGTGTTAGCAAAAAAGTGAATAGTGTAATGTAGTGAATTAAAACCAAAGGGAAGGTACATTTAATATACAGTAAAATTACAGTGGGTGGACTTTCTTAATTCAATTGTATATAGAGAATATTTTAAAGGAATATATACAATTTTTCATTTTGGATGGTATCTATTCTCTCATAGCTGTCTTCATAAATGTGCACACCTTGCAAAGCTATTTATCCTTATGTCTGTAAGCTGACATGAAGTTCCTCCGAACTGTTTAACCCATTAGGATGCTTGGTGTCAAGATTTAAGATGTAGTGCATCTCTAATACTCGGAGTGCCTTTTCCCGGTCTCCTCCTCTTTTATTGGTCGTAACGGAATCTATAAGATAATATTTGAGATCCTTGGGATTACTGTCATGCCGCTCATTAAAATGGCGGGCCACTGGATAGGCTTGATCATTGTTTTTTAAGGCCCGAATGTGCTGGAGCACCCTTTTGTGCCCTTGTAAGATAATACTCCCAACTTATTTCAATTTGCAAGGGCACTCCAGCGCATACACCACATGATATGTTTTGCAACTAAGGGCCTTATTTATTTGTCTGTCTGGGCCGCCAAAGGGGGTTATGTAACTGGTCATTCATACCCCATGTTGACATGCTTTGCAAGATTTACATTTATAGAACCCCATTCTTTGATTCAACCATGTGGTCTTGGCTGGAGGGCCACAGGGATCATTGTCCACCAGGGTGTCTTTCATGGACGTATTCCTCCTATAGGTAATACAAGGTCGCTTGGGGACGGATTTTCCAATAATTGGATCTTGGCGAATGAGATACTAATTTTTGTTGATAATATTCCTCACTGCCGAATCCTGCCGGTTAAATTCAAAGAAAAATCTGAAGTTGTTAGGTGTATCAGTTACAGTGGCCCTGCTAGGTTTCTGTTTAAGTAGCGTTTCCCTGTTTTTTTTATTACATTTAGTTAATGCTGTTGTTAGACATTTATTACTGTAGCCCCTTTCCTTGAACCTGGATAGGCATTCTAATTGTGCAACTTCGAGGTCTTTGCTGTTGCTACAGATCCGCTTTAAATGTAGTAGCTCCCCATATGGAATACTACGGACCAAATGGCCTGGGTGTGAGCTACTGGCGTGCAAAATTGGATTGCCCACCGTTGGTTTTCCGTGTAATTTGGTCTCAAGCCTAATCTGGTTGGTATACACCTCAACATCAAGAATATTTATTTTAGTTTAAATTCAAATGATTGATGTTGATTAGTTCAATAAACCTCTTCGCTTCAACCTCAGTTCCTTGCCAGACCAGAAACAGATCGTCTATGAATCTCCACCAGATGTTCACACTGTTAGTCATAACATTAAAATGTTCCCCCATGAGAACCAGCTCCTCCCACCAACACATGTGTAGGCAAGCATAGCTGGGGGAGAAGCTGGTTCCCATGGCTACCCCTCGAGATTCCTGGTACAGGGTGTTTTGAAACATGAAGATATTATTGGTTAAACACATTTCAACCATACTAACCAACATTCTGGTGTGTTCAGCACATTGTGGCCCCCTCCTGGAAAGATAATACTGCAAGGCTCTGAGTCCATCCTTGTGTCTAATGGATGTGTATAATGAGACTACATCAAGTGTAATCAAAAGATAGACCTCTTTCCATTGAAAGCTCATCAATTTAGCCACAAAGTCCCCCATATCCTTGATATAGGAAGCCAATTTACGGACATGCTCCTGTAAAAAGAAATCTATGTACATTGAAGTTTTTTCAAATGTACGGTTTCTTGCCGATATAATCGGCCTCCCAGGAGGATTTCTTTCATCCTTATGTACTTTTGGGATGAAGTACATTATTGGTGTTGTAGGGTTTGCATTCCATAGGTACTTATACTCATCTATTGTTATTAGACCAGTGTTTCTCCAGGCCATCAATTTCATTTTGTAGTTAGCATATACCGAATTCAAAGTCATTTTGTTGCTGCCACAATAACAAGATTTGTCATTAAGTTGGCTCATTGCTTCCTTTAAGTAATCTTCTCTCTTCCACAGCACCACGTTACCGCCTTTATCGGTGCTTCTAATGACTATATCTTTGTTGCTTTTTACTACTTGTTCTTGGAAGATATCGATAGTGTCTTTGATCATTAAAGGATAGAATGTAGATGGTGGTTTGAATGGTGTTTGACACAGTCTCGACTTGTTAATTGGTTATCCCCCAAATTCAGTGTGGCTTATATTGCCTTCCTCATGTATTAAATCATACAAACGCTCCACCATATTCTCTGAGTCTCGATTACTTGTGGCTGTTGTGCCATTTTCCTGCAATGACTGATTGCTGCTTACCAGAATTGTATCAACGACATTTGATTTTGATGGTCTGGATTGAGCATGGAATTTTTGAAGTTTTAGTTTCCTTACGCTTTTGTAAATGTCTACTCGTGATTTAGCATAATTAAAGGAGCTCTCGGGGCAGAAGGACAAGCCCGGGGCCAATAGTTGTTTTTCTGCATTGTTCAAAATATTTTCCGTTAGATTTATGACAGTTTTGTCACTTGCTGCCACCAAGTCCGATGGCACTATTTTTTCCAGAATTTCTTCTGTTGTCGTTTTTGTGGCCCTGCGTTTTCTGTTTCGCTCGGATTTGTATTTGTTTGTTGCTTTCTGGGTCTGAGAGGTTCGAGGCGCTCTCTGCATAAAAAATCCACTTCCTCCGTCAAGGAATGCCTGTGAATGTACGGCTGTCTCATTTTTCTGCGAGTATCAGCTTCAGACTCGATGCAGATGTTATGTCGGTTGTGGATTTTCGCCACTTGCTCCTTGGGACACACTCTGTGTCAGCCCTGATTTACCAGCTTTTAGTGCGTTGAATTTTCTTGCAAAGGTGAATACTCTTCCGTATTCATAATCACACCGGTCCCAGTGGAATTTAAAGGCTTTGCATTCCCTTATTATATCCTCTTCTTTTTTTAGATGTTTCTTCATTTCAATTTTGATTTTATCAATTTCCTCCTTTTGGTCCATTGCCTCCAGTTCTTTATTGAGGTTATCAATTTCTTCAGCTAGTTTAATACAATCCTTTTCGGCATATTTTACCAATATGAATAACAGTTTGCGTGATAAATCCAGATTCGTTTCAGCCCATTCCCTCATCATTTCGTGATCGGGCGTTTCGTAACCTGGGGCGATTAATATCCTTAGTCCACGGGATACTCTCCCCACATCTATGTACCGTTGTAATGATTTTGCCTCCCGCCATCGATTTTGCTCAGTACACATAGCCTTTTCCAGTTGTTTGCATTTTTCTTTAATCCTGGTATGCTTTCCAATTGTTGGTGGGTTGTGGGTAATCGAGTCCACTGATAACGCTTTTTCATCACTAAACATAGCCGCTGCTGCCTCCTCCCTTTCTCTTAGCGCGTCGGCTGCCATAGTAGCGTTTGTGAGTTTACATTTTGTTTATTTTGGTAATTAACTGATAGCGGCTCTTGAGAAAAATCTTGCACAATACTAAATCTCGGCCGTTATCACCACAATCACTCTGAACCCAACTCAGAGCATTAATGTCTGAGCTCACTCATTTAGACCCCCAACACTGGTTAAGCGCTGGCCGCGTCCTCCAACGCGTACTCGCTTACCTTCGTGTATGTGGCCTTGCCGGTTTCCGCTCCTGTTACTTGTGCTCCGTTGGGGGGCTGCTTAGCCGGTAATCCTTAAGGATTCGATTCAACGCTCGTCGCCGGGCAATGGCTCCTTTGAGGCAGGTAAGCTCAATACTCAGCGGACTCCGTGTTGAAAGCAGGAGGAGTCAGAACCTGCTTTTGTATATCGTAGAGCACTCCTTCAGAACAGCTCCTTTTTTTCACTTGCGCAAAGAAAGAGCACAGACCACATACATTCCTTGTTAGACCGCAATGTTTATTTCACTCACAAACAAACAGCGGCAGCCATTACGCATTTCGTCCCTCCCATGGGACTTGATCACATGACGTGCTTCAAAACTTAGTAGTTTACTTTTATAGGTTACACACTTTTTTCTTTTTTTTTCCTCATTTCCGTTTTTTTCAACAGTACCATGTGACAAGATTTTAAAGTGACTTGTGCTCAAAAACAACCACCAACAGTTTGGAGAGACGTTTAATATACATGCTACTGTGGTCTCACTGTGGGTGTATGGTTATTGTTAAACCAATACGCCCTATTTGACCCATAGCAATAGATCCTTGTATCGTTTGCCAATGTACATGGTTAAATAAATATATGCCCACACAACAACCACATTTGATCTACATTCATTGTAACTGATCAATCAAATTCATTATTTAAATATATAAATAAATAAATAAATAATTTGTTTCAATACAATCACAATTATCTAAGTAAATATATATGCTATGTCATAAAATTTATTTTTACTATTTTACAATCAGTGCATAATTGCCTTTTTAATCTGTTGCTGCCTTAATGTACATGCAATCCTTCCAAGTATATACTGGATTATTCCATCCTGAACTTAGCTATTTGCGGGCCAAATCCTGCAGAGTCATTCCCCTGTACAGTGTGGTCGGTTGTTTTATTGACGATGTGCAAATGTGTTAGCAAAAAAGTGAATAGTGTAAAAAGTATAAAGTGTAGTGAATTAAAACCAAAGTGAAGGTACATTTAATGTGCATTGATTTTTTTACCTCTATTTTTTGATTTCCTCAGGAACTACTGAACGGATTTACACCATTTAAAAAAAGCTCTCTTTCTGAGCCAAGGGCTATCTTTGTGCGAAATTTGGTGTAATTCCGTTCAGCAGTTCGGGCTGTAGCCTGTTCCAAGACTTCCTATGGGAAATAACATGGTGAAAACATGTTTTGGGACCCCCATTTTTTCTCAGCCCCCGCTTGACGAATCACCCCCAAACTTTCAGGATAGGTGCTGACCGGAGTTCCCCACCTGTTTTGAAAATTTAGCGAAGATTCGTCATCCAGTGCCAAAGTTATTGGGAAAAGAATGTTATGAATTTCCTATGGATAATAGGTCCCAACTATAACTACCTACTGGCAACCGCCAGTAGGTAATATATATATATATATATTCACAGAAAAAGCCATAGTTTCAGGGGTGTTATAGTTAGCTGGCCATTTCACTCATACAAAACCATAGAAATTCCTCCGTTATAGTTAGTTCTGCTAACTATAACTCGCACGCCCGCAATGCACTGCTGATGATGTCACATATTGCATCATTCATGACATGGTCAGTGACATCACTGATGGCATCACTGATGACATCTCAAATGACAACACTGATGACATTACTGATGACATCATCCAGTGAATGTGGTTTAGTTTAAAATTTAAATATGTAATATATATATATATATATATTCACTGAAAAAACCATAGGTTTCAGGCACAGTATAGTTAGGAATTAGCATTTAAAAAACCTTAGAAATTCACTGAAAAAACCATAGGTTTCAGGGGCGTTATAGTTAGCTAGACTTTTCACTCGTACAAAACCATTGAAATTCCCCTGTTATAGTTAGTTCAGCTAACTATAACTTGCGCGCCCGCAATGCACTGCTGATGACGTCACATATTACATCACTCATGACATGGTCAGTGACATCACTCATGACATCACTGATGACATCTCAAATGACATCACTGATGACATCATCCAGTGAATGTGTGTTTTTATGAAAATTACATATGTTTTATATATGTATATCTCAAGGTCGATGGAAGAATAAATGGGTAATTGATTGTATAACTGACTGATTAAGTGTATCTTAGTGAATACATGGCTTAGTGAGTAATGTTTAAATGTGTAAATATCTGTATCAGTCTCTCACTTTGTGTATAAGTGGCTGCATGGGTTGGTGAGTAGCTACATGAGTGTCTATATAGGTTAATAGTTGGTTTTTTGAGTATCAGTATGAGTGTCTGAGTGTCTCTATGGTTCGGTGGGGGGGTATTACGTAGTGCATAGGTGCATGAATGAGTGACTCACTGTTTGTATGTGTTGAAGACAGCATGTGTGCAGGACTGTATGGGTGGATGAGTGTGTGCATGGGTGTGTTAAGGAGTGATAGACTGTCTCAATAGTGTCTTTATGAGTAACTACATATGTTTTAAACTAGTATATGTGACTATTGGTGTATATAAGTGAGCATATGTGAGAGTGAGAGATTGAAAGAGTTCCTATATGAATAAGTATGTGTTTCTATAAGTGATTGTTTAAAAGACTAAGTATGTGTAAGTTTCTGTAGAAGTAAGTGTGGTGGTGTGTGTATAACTGTATATGCAAGTAAATGGATGTTTGATTCTTTATTAGCATGAGTGACTATGTGTGTGAGTAACTCTATGGATGAGTGGCGTTGTGTAACAGGATGTATAGGTGTGTGAGTACATATGATGAGTGAGTACATGTATGAGTGACTGTATAGGACTGTTGGTGAATGAGTGGATGTGTATGTGGATCTTAGAATTACTGAATAGGTTGTTGTAACTGGTATTGGTATGTCCATTGTTTTGAACATTGTAGTTTCTATTTTTGAATGTGTGTATCAAAGGTTATATTAGGGGAAGACGAGGTCTGCCACTCTATCACAAGGATGATGTCATCAGTGATGTCATTAGTGATGTCATTTGAGATGTCATCAGTGATGTCATGAGTGTTGTCACTGACCATGTCATGAGTGATGTAATATGTGACGTCATCAGCAGTGCATTGCGGGCGCGCGAGTTATAGTTAGCTGAACTAACTATAACGGGGGAATTTGAATGGTTTTGTATGAGTGAAAAGTCCAGCTAACTATAACGCCCCTGAAACCTATGTTTTTTTCAGTGAATTTCTAAGATTTTTTAAATGCTAATTCCTAACTATAAGGTGCCTGAAACCTATGGTTTTTTCAGTGAATTTCAAAGGTTTTTTAAATGCTAATTTCTAACTATGCCTACAGAGATAGGACATGTGAAGAAAGAAGAAAAAACGCACAGAAAGAAAAAAAAGAAATGCAGAAAGAAGCAAGAGAAGTCCTCAAAGACGAAGAAAAGTGCAGGAAGAAGGATAACGTGCAGAAAGAACAAACAGAAGAGCAGAAAGAAGCCTTGTTGCAAAATCATCCTGTACCCTCAACTTTTTCAGACGGATAGTACTGGTGGTAACTGAGTCTGACTAACCAGTCCTAGAGCCAGTGCTATGTTAAAAGACACTCAGAATACAGTGAAAAAACCTACATACACTAGGGAACACTATGCGTTGGGGTCCCCCTGTGATCAGCATGACCTCCTCTGTAAGCCCTAGTATATAATAGGGCAGGGGATTAAAACTACTCTCTTAAAATGCGCCACAGGGCGTGTTTGCACACATCACCTCAGGCCCCGTCCCCTCACTTCCCCACTGTGTAAACACGCCCTGTGGCTGTTTTAAGTTGGGAGATTAAGTTAATTTGAATCCTGAGGGTCCCTAGGGTCCAACTAGCCCACTAGGTACCTCCAGTATGCGCCACAGAGCTGCGTTGCAGAGAGGTGTAAAAAGTGGCACGGCCTAGACCACCTCTCTGCAACGCAGCGGAGTGATGCGTACTGGAAGCACCTGGTGGGCTAGTTAGCCTCCAGGGGCCCTCAGGATTGAAAGGGAATTATTTCCCCAACTTAAAACGCGCCACAGGGCTTGTTTGCACACGTTATCTCAGGCCCCGTCCCCTCCCTTCACCACTGTGTAAACACGCCCTGTGGCCTTTTTTAGTTGGGAGATTAAGTTAATTTGAATCCTGAGGGTCCCTAGGGTCCAACTAGCCCACTAGGTACCTCCAGTATGCGCCACAGAGCTGCGTTGCAGAGAGGTGTAAAAAGTGGCACGGCCTGGACCACCTCTTTGCAACGCAGCTCAGTGGCGCTTACTGGAAGCACCTGGTGGGCTAGTTAGCCCCCAGGGGCCCTCAGGATTGAAGGGGAATTATTTCCCCAACTTAAAACGCGCCATGGGGCGTGTTTGCACACGTCACCTCAGGCCCCATCCCCTTCCTTCCCCACTGTGTGAACATGCCCTGTGGCCGTTTTTTAAGTTGGGAGATTAAGTCCCCTTGAATCCTGAGGATCCCTAGGGGCAAAATAGCCCACTAGGTACGTCCAGTAAGCGCCATTGCAGAGAGGTGTAAAAAGGGACACAGCCTGCACCACCTCTCTGCAACGCAGAGCAGTGGCACTTACTGGAAGCACCTGGTGGGCTAGTTGGCCCCCAGGGTCCCTCAGGATTGAAAGGGAATTATTTCCCCAACTTAAAACGTGCCACAGGGCGTGTTTGCACACGTCCCCTGAGGCCCCATCCCCTCCCTTCACCACTGTGTAAACGCTCCCTGTGGCCGTTCTAAGTTGAGAGATTAAGTCACCTTGAATCCTTAGGGTCCCTAGGGTCAAACTAGCCCACTAGGTACTTCCAGTAAGCACCACAGAGCTGCGTTGCATAGAGGTGTAAAAAGGGGCGTGGCCTCAGAACACCTGTCTGCAACCCAGCTCCCTGGCGCACACTGGAGATACCTGTTGGGCTAGTTGGCCCTCAGGGACCCTCAGTATTGAAGGGGAATTATTTCCCCAACTTACAACTGGCCAGGGGGCGCGTTTGCAGAGTGCTGCAAGGAGGGGGCGTGGCCTCCAGCGCGATGCCGGTCTTTTATTTATTTAATTTTTTTAGGAAGGAGGGCTGTGTGGCCCCCCTTCTTTTTCTAATTTACTGGCCCTGGGGACCCCATCCCCCAGGGCCTGCACCCAAATTTTTTTGTTGAAAAAAATAAATGTGGCCCTCCCAAGGCCTTAATCGGCCCCGGGGACCCCAACCCCCAGGTCATGGCCTTTTTTTTATTTAAATTCTTTAGGAGGGGGCTGCGTTGCCCCCCTCCTCAGGCCACTTATGGCTCCGGGGACCCCATCCCCCGGGGCCGGCCTTTGTTTTTTATTATTTTAAAAATATATATATATTAATAGAAACACCTAGGACATGCTGGACAAACCGTATGTACCTATCACCATGACGATTTGCATGATATTCATTAAAAGGCGACTATGCATAGAATGAATCCACATGGAATGTATTTACACTGCCGCTAGTGAAGCTCTGACGTGTCTGACGCCCTACCGTGCCTAATCCCGGCGCCCCCGTCGGTGGGTACTCTCCAAGTAGACACCCTTGTCGTTTATTTATACAAACATGGGTAGCTATTGACGGGCACATTTAATATACACGCACACAAAGCCATTCAAAGGGGATTCGACAAAAATTCGACCAAACTATGCAAGAAACCCCCCTCACGGTTAATTAAAAACACATCCACTGCCGGATGTGTAATACTTTTTTTTTTACTCTCTGGAAAGGAGACGAACCCCACTTGAGAGTCACAGTGTGCTCCTGGCTGAGCCCAATGCTGTGTTACACCCACCAGCGCCCGCCGATTGCCTCACACCTCTGTGTTGTATTCCACCAGCTAGTGCGTATGCTATGACACTCTCTAGCCCATGTGCACTGTAACACCACCCCGTGAATATGTCATGCCACACTTGCCTTCGCACGGGTTATATTGCCCCATCTAACGTGCCTTCCTTGATGTGTATGTTATAACGCACAGCGCTATGCCATACATATTACATCTGGGATCCATATCTTTGTCACAGTGCATATGCAACGTTACACTCCCCAGCACATATTTTATATTAAAACTTTAGAGACTAGTTATGTTACACAACACCGCCCTGTGCATATTATACTCCAAGGCGCATATCGCATAGCACGCGCTAGTGCCTGTGCTATCTCGCGCTCTCCAATGAATCTGTCATTGCGCACAATGTATTGCATATTATTTTTCACGCCCGGTTCATCTTATATCACACTTTTTGGTGCATAGTTTATACCATATACTACATCTAGTTTTCATTTTCAATCGTGCTCTCAGGACTATGTTCTATATAACACTGCTTCCACCTACCCTTTTCACGGGCATTACATTTTGCGATGGGGGTGGAGGGTCAGGGGGTGTTTCTGCCAAGTGAGCCCGAAGTCACAGTCACAAACGTCCTCTTCTTCTTGAATAAAATTGAGATTATGCTGCATACTTGTTCATATTTTAAGTAGTTCGCACAGACACACATTTTAAAAACAATAAAGTTCCTAATACCCACCTTCTCTGAACAGTTAGCTTGCTGCCCCATCCACCTCCTCCCTATCCTCTGTTGTCTGAATCCATGGACTAGCCTCCTCCCTCCTGACATGCATGGTCTGATGTGCTGCCACTGCCCTCCATTTAGCATGATGTACCAGTCCACTCCTCCTGCCCTCCATTGCCCAATTCTATGGCCCATCATTGACCTCCTGCTTAGCCTCTGTGCTTAGCTTGCTGCCCCTATTCTCCTTCCCCCTGCCCTCCGATGTCTTTGTGCATGCCCCTGCTCCATCCTTTTTGCCCACTATGTTCCATGGACCTGCCACTCCTATCTACTCTGAGTGCACTCCCCTCCCACCTGCCTAGCATTGTCAGATGACTGTAACCTGTCCCTGCCACCTCCACCCTGCCTGTCCACATGCCATGCCCCTATCCCCTTCCTCCTGTCCTCCATGGTCCATTTTACTGCCACACCCTTCTGCCCTCCCTCATCTGTTGTGCTGCAACTGCTCCTCCTGCCTGCCCCGCGCGGTCTGTTGTGAGGCCCCTTCCCCTGAACTCTCTTGTCTGTGCCCAGGTCCTGACCCTCCCTTCTATCCTCCATGGTCCTTTGTGCATGCCCCTGCACCCTCCTTCTTGCCCATCATAGCCATTGTGCTGCCACTAACCCTCCTGCTGCTTGCCATGCATGGTCTTTTGTGCTGCCATGGCCCCTCCCACCTTCCCTGCTGCCATGGCCCCTCCCACCTTCCCTGTGTGGTCAGCTAGCTGCCCCTGACCCCCTCCCACCTTCCCTCCATGGTCTGTGTGCATGCCACCATAGTCTCATTGTTGCTCTCCATGGTGTGTCTTGGTTCTAGTGCCCATCCTGCCTGACCTCCATGGTCATCTTGCTGCTCCTGCCCTGCTACCTTGCCCCCAGCCCTCTGTTTCCATGTGCAGACCCCCTATTCCCTCCCTCCTGGCTTGTCTGTTCCATTGTAATGCCCCTGATCCGTCCCTCCTGCCCTTTATGGTCTGTTTTTATGGTCTGTTATGCTGCAGCTTTCTCTCCTGTCTGTCCATTATGGTAAGCTAGCTACCATTGCCTCTTTCCCATCTGTTCTCTGTTGTCCATGTGTATGGTCCAGTCCCCTCCCTATTGCTTTCTATGGATTGTTGTGCTGCACTCCCGTCCCGCATGCGCTGTGTGGTGTATTGTACTGCTGCAAACCCTGATGCCTGCCCTGTAGGGTCAGTTTGGTGCACCTCTCCATGTCCCTCCTGTCCTCTGTTATCCAAGTCCATGTCCCTACCCCAATTCCTCCTGCCTACCATGATTCAATGTACCATACTTGCAAACATTTTGAACTTGGTAAGAGGGAGATTTTGAAAACAAACTGGGGTATTGATTTTCCCCTTTGAGTTACATTGAAAAAGAGGAGATTCTAGACAGGAGACAGATCAAATAAAGCCGATTTGAGCTTAAAAACATTGGACGTTTCCTGGCTGAAACGGGTCTGTTGGCATGTACGGTTGTACTACCACTGCCTCTTCCTTCTGCCCACAATGGTCTATTATTTTATATTGCCACAGCCTCTCTTGCCAGTCCTGTATTGTTGGTTTGTTGCCCCTACCCCCCTTTCCACTGCCCTCCATAGTCTGTTGTGCTGCCACTGCCCTTCCTGCCTGCCCAGTGTGGTCAAATTGTTCCCTCTGCACTCTCCTACCTGCCTTCAATTTTCAGAGTCCGTGCCCCTGGCCTCTGCCTCTCAACAGTATCCCAATGAACAACTAGATTGCTAACATTCTATATTTATTACAAAAGTGTGGAACGCCTGGCGTCATCTTGATGTAATCAAAACTGTAATACCTAGAGTATTTCCTTTAGAAATTACATATATGAGAGGGTCTTATTTGCATCAAAATTAAGGTTAGTGCTCTAAAAAACTAAAATGAGGACATATTTTCTGAGTTTACAAATAGCGACAAAGAACTTTTAAATTATTTGTAATCTTTATGTTTTTTTATCCAGTTGACCACTTGATTAAATGTTGCACCTTGGTGAGAGGATGTGGTGTTCCTTCCAGAGCTGCAGACTTTGCAACTGGGGAACCAGGTTGAAGTTTCTGCTTCAGCTCAACATTCTGTGATTGTGGTCAAATCACTCAATCTCCCCATGTCTACAACCAAAATGAATTTGATCTTGTGTGATGTAACCAATGCTCATGTAAAGCATTCCAATACCTGACAAGTCTGCACTATATAAAACTGCAAATACACAAAAAATAAGTGTTTTGCACACTTCTGTCATTGGGCTACACGTGGACTACATCTGGGTAATATTTGTGCTGCATTTAGGCTCTTTTGTGTCTGGTGGCCATCTTGGGAGATTTATTTGTTATGAAGTTAGTTTCCTAATTTCCTCATTTACTGCAGTCTCCTCAGTAGGAAATGCTTTCAGTTTTTTACTTTGATTCCATCAAGAAGGTATTCAGATATGTCACACATTTGCCATAAATTCTGAATGTTAGCACTCTAGTTGCTCATTAGATCACTGTAGTAAAGCTACTGCTCACCACGGAAGTCTGCTGCTGGTATTAAAAGTGCCTGTTTCAGTCTGCATATCAGAATTTTTTAATGAAATAGAAGAGGATTTGAGAAGTCACTCACAATGTGCCCTAATTTTTCTTTCTTCAGCACTTATCATAATTTCTATGGCAAAATGAACCCCCTTGTTGTGTTCCTTTTTAAATTAAATATTTTAAGTGTTACCAGTTTATTCCAATCAAGATGGCTTCAGGTGTGCCCTACTTTTGTCATCAGTAAGACAGTAAGCGCTCTAGTTGTTCTTAGGAACACTCTGGGACATTCTGTCATTAGGCTATACTTGGGCTACATCTGGGTGATATTTGGGCTACATTTGGGCTCTTTTGTCTCTGGTGGCCATCTTGGGAGATTTATTTGTTATGAAGTTTCCTAATCTTGTCATTTACTGCAGTCTCCTCAGTGGGAATACTTTCAGTTTTTTATTTTGGTTCCATCAAGAAGACATTCAGATGTGTCACAAATTTGCCATAAATTCTGAATGTTAGCACTCTAGTTGCTCATTAGATCACTGTAGTAAAACTACTGCTCACCAGGGAAGTCTGCTGCTGGTATTCAAAGTGCATGTTTCAGTCTGCATGTCAGAATTTGTTTATGAAATAGAGGAGGATTTGAGAAGGCAAAATGTGCCCTCATTTTTCTTTCTGCAGAACTAATCATAATTTCTATGGCAAAATGAACCCCCTCATTGTGTTCCTTTGTAAATTAAATGTTTTAAGCGTTACCACTTTATTCCAATCAAGATGGCTTCAGGTGTGCCATACTTTTGTCATCAGTAAGACAGTTAGCGCTCTAGTTGTTCGTTAGAACACTCTGGGACATTCTGTCATTGGGCTATACTTGGGCTACATCTGGGTGATTTTTGGGCTATATTTGGGCTCTTTTGTCTCTGGTGGCCATCTTGGGAGATTTATTTGTTATGAAGTTTCCTAATTTCCTCAAGTACTGCAGTCTCCTCAGTAGGAAATACTTTCAGTTTTTTACTTGGTTCCACCAAGAAGGCATTCAGATGTGTCACACATTTGCCATAAATTCTGAATGTTAGCACTCTAGTTGCTCATTAGATCACTGTAGTAAAGCTACTGCTCACCAGGGAAGTCTGCTGCTGGTATTCAATGTGCATGTTTCAGTCTGCATGTCAGAATTTTTTATGACATAGAAGAGGATTTGAGAAGTCAAAATGTGCCCTAATTTTTCTTTCTGCAGCACTAATCATAATTTCTATGGCAAAATGAATCCCCTCATTGTGTTCCTTTGTAAATTAAATGTTTAAGTGTTACCACTTTATTCCATTCAAGATGGCTTCAGGTGTGCCATACTTTTGTCATAAGTAAGACTGTTAGCGCTCTAGTTGTTCGTTAGAACACTCTGGGACATTCTGTCATTGGGCTATACTTGGGCTACATCTGGGTGATATTTGGGCTACATTTGGGCTACATCTGGGTGATATTTGGGCTACATTTGGGCTCTTTTGTCTCTGGTAGCCATTTTGGGAGACTTATTTGTTATGATGTTTCCTAATTTCCTCCTTAATTACAGTCTCCTCAGTAGGAAATACTTTCAGTTTTTTACTTTGATTCCATCAAGAAGGCATTCAGATGTGTCACAAATTTGCCATAAATACAGAATGTTAGCACTCTAGTTGCTTATTAGATCACTGTAGTAAAGCTACTGCTCACCAGGGAAGTCTGCTGCTTGTATTGAAAGTGCTTGCTTCAGTCTGCATGTCAGAATTTTTTAATGAAATAGAAGATGATTTGAGAAGTCACTCAAAATGTGCCCTAATTTTTCTTTCTGCAGCACTAATCATACTTTCAATGGCAAAATGAACCCCCTCATTTTGTTCCTTTTTAAATTAAATGTTTTAAGAAATACCACTTTATTCCAACCAAGATGGCTTCAGGTGTGCCATGTGTTTTTCATAAGTAGGACTGTTAGCGCTCTAGTTGTTCTTTAGAACACTCTGGGAAGCTGCAGTAGAACAGAAAGGAATCAACTGACAGTCTCTGCCCTTGTTGGATGTACATGTTTTACTGAGAATGTCAGACCTCATTCTCACATGACTGAGAAAGATAATGTGAATTTACAGAAAATATGCTCTCAGTTAGCTTATAGATCACCTTCCAAACCTCTGTGGGAAAAGCATGAGAAAATAGTTTTCTCTCAAACATGATTCATTATATCACAGCAGAAGGCTTTTTCACATGGTAAAATCACCTTAGAACACACCACAATTCCTAAAATGAGTATGGTACCATCAACACATGATTTATAATGTAACTAAAGTCTTAAAACTTTCTATTAAATGCAATGCTTTTTAATGAGGTGCTATCATGTATATTGGTCCCAAGAAGGCTGCCAACACTTCTTGGATGAAGTGCTGACAGCCAATCAGATCTCACGATGAGATGTGTGGTTAGGCTCCGCCCAGATATATATGTGATTTTACTTTTGATTTTCTCAGGAACTACTGAACGGATTTACACCATTTAAGCAAAAGGCACATGCCTGACCTGAGGACTACCTCTTTGCCAAATTTCACGTAATTCTGTTCAGCCGTTCGGGCTGTACCTACGACTAAAGGTCCTATGGGAAAATGCATGGGGAAAACGTGTTTTGGGACCCCCCTTTTTTCTCAGCCCCGCTTGACGAATCACCCCGAGACTTTCAGGGTAGGAGCTGAGCAGAGAGCCCCATTAGTTTTGAAAATTTCACGAAGATAAGTCAACCGGCGCCAAAGTTATTCAAAATAGAATTTTCAGATTTCCTATGGGAACTCGGTCCTAACTATAACTATCTACTGGCGACCGCCAATAGATAATACCAATCTGTATTGAAGATTGAGTGGATATATAACTGTCTGGATGGAGGATTTAGTAGCTGTCTGACTGTTTAAGTGAGTAATTAAAAGGGTCTCACTTACATGGATTAGTAAATAAACTATGTGAATGTGTGCAGCACTGTCTCTGTTGTTGGATAACATGCTGCATCAGTTGGTCACTAACTACATGAGTGTGTATATTAGATATTGATTAGTTGGGTGAGTATTTGTATGGGGTTGGATGGAGTGTGTATAACTCTATGCATAGATGTGTGAATGGTTGATTGACTAGGTTTATAGGTTTAAGAGTGCATGTGGAAACTGTTGTTTGGGTGACTGAGTGTATTTATTTGTGTGTTGGTGAGCGTATATATGTTTTAGTTGTACATCTTCAACAAAGTAAAAAAATAAAAGGCATTGTATGTCAGAGTTGGTGTATATAAATAAGTGTGTGTAAAGGTCAGTGATTGTGAGAGCAACTATATGAATGAGTGTATAATTGCAATGGTGATTTTTTAACATATTAACTATGAGTTACTATGTGTTTGAATAAATGAGGTGTTTTTGGATAATTGTGTAAGTGAGTAAATGTAAGTGTGAATAATTTTTTTCATGAGTGAGTAGGATGACTGCATAACCGACTAAGATGACTGCTGATGTGTCAATGTCTATATATTTGTATAAGTGCATTTGATAGTGTTCTAATAATTAGTGACTGCATGTATAAATGATTCTTTTGTTGAATGGGGAGTTGTGTGTGTAGACTTAGAAATCAGTGAGTGGGTATGTAGTAACTGGTATTGGTGTGTCAATGGTTTCAAATATGGTACTCTGTATTTTACAGTGAGTGATGAAAGCTAATACTAGTGTATGATGAGGTGTATCACATTGTCATGTGGATGATGTCATCAGTGATGTCATTTGAGATGTCATCAGTGATGTAATCATTGATGTCACTGACCATGTCATGATTGATGCAATATGTGACATCATCAGCAGTGCATTGCGGGCGCACGAGCTATTGTTAGCAGAACTAACTATAATGGAGGAATTTCTATGGTTTTGTACGAGTGAAATGGCCAGCTAACGATAACACCCCTGAAACTATGTTTTTTTCCGTGAATTTCTAAGATTTTTTAAATGCTAATTTCTAACTATAACGTCTCTGAACCCCATGGTTTTTTCAGTGAATTTCAAAGCTTTTTTAAATGCTAATTTTTAACTATAACGTCTCTGAAACCTACATATTTTTTCAGTGAATTTCAAAGGTTTTTTAAATGCTCATTTTTAAGTGTGATAGTAGTTATACCTATTTTTTGTACTGATTTTCTACAGTTTTCTAAATGTTTATTTATAAATATTTTATTCATTAAATAACATTATATATTTTTCTGAAAATAGCAAAAAATTCAAACTGAAATACTGAGTAATTTTCTTGTTTTCATTTTTTATTTTAATATATTTATATTATTTTCTTTAAAAAAAAAATCATTTTTTTTTTCGGAGTCGCGCACTCAAAGCATACACATCACGGTGGGTGCGCGCATTCTAGCCACCATTTTAGAAAAGTTGTGAAGGATCCGCGACCAGTCCGCGATTCCTGCTCCTGCGCATTCGTGACACATGCGCATTACGGTATGAGATGCTTGCGCAGTTGCTGGTCCCGCGTGACATCATATACGTGCTGGGGCGCGCTGGGTGCGCGAGTCCTGCAAAAAAATTCTATGTTCCAAAATGATATGTATGTGTGTTTAATATACATATTAGGGCAAGAGATTATCTAAGATATTCATAAAAATATTATATTTGCACTTATAATAAACTAATATTATTTTTAAATATATTTCCGCGAAGTCGGGTGCGTGCATCGTGAGTGCAGAGAACCAGGTCAGCAGAGCTGCTGTAGAGCCAGAGAACCAGGTCAGCAGAGCTGCTCTAGAGCCTAAGAAGCAGGTCAGCAGAGCTGCTCTAGAACCAGAGACCCAGGTCAGCAGAGCAGCTCTAGAGCCAAAGACCCATGTCAGCAGAGCTGCTCTAGAGGCTGAGAACCAGGTCAGCAGAGCTGCTGTATAGCCAGAGAAACCAGGTCAGCAGAGCTGCTTTAGATGGAGAGAACCAGGTCAGCAGAACTGCTTTCGATCCAGAGAACCAGGTCAGCAGAGCTGCTCTAGAGCCAGAGAACCAGGTCAACAGAGCTGCTTTAGAGCCATAGAACCAGGTCAACAGAGCTGCTCTAGAGGCAGAAGACCAGGTCAGCAGAACTGACTTTAGAGCCAGAGAACCAGGTCAGCAGAGCTCTTTATAGAGAGAGAACCAGGTCAGCAGAGCTGCTTTAGAGCAAGAGAACCAGGCCAGCAGAGCTGCTTTAGAGCCATAGAACCAGGTCAGCAGAGCTGCTTCAGAGCCAGAGAATCAGGTCAGTAGAGCTGCTCTAGAGGCAGAGAACCAGGTCAGCAGAACTGCTTTAGAGGGAGAGAACCAGGTCAGCAGAGCTTCTTTAGAGCCACAGAACCAGGTCAGCAGAGCTGCTCTAGAGCCAGAGAAACCAGGTCAGCAGAGCTGCTTTAGAGGGAGAGAACCAGGTCAGCAGAGCTGCTTTAGAGCCAGAGAACCAGGTCAGCAGAGCTGCTCTAGAGCCAGAGAACCAAGTCAGCAGAGGTGCTTTAGAGCCATAGAACCAGGTCAGCAGAGCTGCTCTAGAGGCAGAGAACGAGGTCAGTAGAGCTGATTTAGAGGGAGAGAACCAGGTCAGCAGAGCTGTTTTAGAGCCAGAGAACCAGGTCAGCAGAGCTGCTCTAGAGCCAGAGAACCAGGTCAGCAGAGCTGCTTTAGAGCCATAGAACCAGGTCAGCAGAGCTGCTTTAGAGCCAGAGAACCAGGTCAGCAGAGCTGCCCTAGAGCCTAAGAACCGGCTCAGCAGAGCTGCTCTAGAGCCAGAGAACCAGGTCAGCAGAGCTGCTGTGGAGTCGGAGAAACCAGGTCAGTAGATCTGCTTTAGAGCGAGAGAGCCAGGTCAGCAGAGCTGCTTTAGAGGGAGAGAACCAGGTCAGCAGAGCTGCTTTAGAGCCAAGGGACCAGGTCAGCAGAGCTGCTTTAGAGCAAGAGAACCAGGTCAGCAGAGCTGCTTTAGAGTGACAGAACCAGGTCAGCAGAGCTCCCCTAGGGACAGAGAACCAAGTCAGCAGAGCTGCTTTAGAGCC
The DNA here is from genome assembly GCF_964204655.1 of Triturus cristatus. Taxonomy (NCBI): domain Eukaryota; kingdom Metazoa; phylum Chordata; class Amphibia; order Caudata; family Salamandridae; genus Triturus; species Triturus cristatus. Next base: position 1,352,983,833 of record NC_140591.1, read on the forward strand.
ATAGAACCAGGTCAGCAGAGCTGCTTTAGAGCCAGAGAACCAGGTCAGCAGAGCTGCTCTAGAGCCTAAGAACCAGGTCAGCAGAGCTGCTCTAGAGCCAGAGAACCAGGTCAGCAGAGGTGCTGTAGTGCCAGAGAAACCAGGTCAGTGGAGCTGCTTTAGAGGGAGAGAACCAGGTCAGCAGAGCTGCTCTAGGGCCAGAGAACCATATCAGCAGAACCGCTTTAGAGCCATAGAACTGGGTCAGCAGAGCTGCTTTAGAGCCAGAAAACCAGGTCAGCAGAGCTGTTGCAGAGCCAGAGAAACCAGATCAGCAGAGCTGCTCTGTAGCCTAAGAACTAGGTCAGCAGAGCTGCTCTAGAGCCAGAGAACCAGATAAGCAGACCTGCTGTAGAGCCAGAGAAACCAGGTCAGCAGAGCTGCTTTAGAGGGAGAGAACCAGGTCAGCAGAGCTGCTTTAGAGCCAGAGAACCAGGTCAGCAGAGCTGCTCTAGCTGACACTGACTGACTGACACTGACTGACACTGACACTGACTGACACTGATTGACTGAAACTGACTGCCTACACTGAATGACTGACACTGACTGACTGACAATGACTGACACTGACTGATTGACTGACACTGACTGACTGACTGACACTGACTGACTGACACTGACTGACTGACACTGACTGACACTGACTGACTACTCTCTACTACTCTACTACTCACTCTCTACTACTCTCTACTACTCACTCTCTACTACTCACTCTCTACTACTCACTCTCTACTACTCTCTACTACTCACTCTCTACTACTCACTCTCTACTACTCACTTTATTCTACTCTCTACTACTCACTACTTCTCTCTACTACTCACTCTCTACTACTCACACTCTACTACTCTCTACTACTCACTCTCTTCTACTCACTCACTACTACTCTCTACTACTCCCTCTCTACTACTCACTCTCTACTACTCTCTACTACTCTCTCTACTACTCTCTACTACTACTCTCTACTACTCACTATCTACTACTCTCTACTACTCACTCTACTAACCTCTACAACTCTCTACCACTCACTCTCTACTACTCTACTACTCACTCTCTCCTACTCTCTACTACTCACTACTACTCTCTACCACTCACTCTCTACTACTCTACTACTCACTCTCTACTACTCTCTCTCTACTACTCACTCTCTACTACTCTACTTCTCTCTACTACTCACACTCTACTACTCACTCTCTACTACTATCTACTACTCACTCTCTTCTACTCACTCGCTACTACTCTCTACTACTCACTCTCTACTACTCACTCTCTACTACTCTCTACTACTCACTCTCTACTACTCATTCTCCACTATTCACTCTCTACTACTCACTCTCAACTACTCACTCTCTGCTACTCTCTCTCTACTACTCTCTACTGCTCACTCTCCACTACTCACTCTCTACTACTCACTCTCTACTACTCTCTACTACTCACTCTCTACTACTCACTCTACTACTCTCTACTATTCTCTCTACTACTCACTCTCTACTACTCACTCTCTACTACTCTCTACTACTCACTCTCTACCACTCACTTTCTACTTCTCTCTACTACTCACTCCCTACTACTCACTCTCTAGTACTCACTCTCTACTACTCTCTACTACTCGTTCTCTACTACTCTCTACTATTCACTCTCTACTACTCACTCTCTACTACTCTCTACTACTCACTCTACTACTCTCTACTACTCTCTACCACTCACTCTCTATTACTCTACTACTCACTCTCTACTACTCTCTATTACTCTCTGTCTACTACTCACTCTCTACTACTCACTCTACTACTCTCTACTACTCACTCTGTACTACTCACTCTCTACTATTCACTCTCTAGTACTCACGCTCTACTACTCACTCGCTGCTACTTGCTCTCTACTACTCTCTACTGCCTACTCTCCACTACTCTCTCTTTACTACTCGCTCTCTGCTACTCTCTACTACTCACTCTCTACTACTCACTCTCTACTACTGTACTACTCTCTACTACTCATTCTACTACTCTCTCCTGCTCACTGTCTACTACTCTCTCTCTACTACTCACTCTCTACTACTATCTACTACTCTCTCTACTACTCACTCTCTACTACTCACTTTCTACTACTCTACTACTCATTCTCTACTACTCACTCTCTGCTGCTCACTCTCTACTACTCTCTACTACTCACTTTCTACTACTCTCTCTCTACTACTCACTCTCTACTACTCTCTACTACTCACACTCTACTACTCACTCTCTACTACTCTCTACTACTCACTACTACTCTCTACCATTCACTCTCTACTACTCTCTCTCTACTACTCACTCTCTACTACTCTCTACTACTCACTCTCTACTACTCACTCTCTTCTACTCTCTACTACTCACTACTACTCTCTACCACTCACTCTCTACTACTCTACTACTCACTCTCTACTACTCTCTCTCTACTACTCAGTCTCTACTACTCTACTTCTCTCTACTACTCACTCTCTACTACTCACTCTCTACTACTCTCTACTACTCACTCTCTACTACTCACTCGCTACTACTCGCTACTACTCTCTACCATTCACTCTCTACTACCTACTCTCTACTACTCTCTACTACTCACTCTATTACTCTCTACTACTCTCTCCCACTCACTCTCTGCTACTCTACTACTAACTCTCTACTACTCTCTCTCTACTACTCACTCTCTACTACTCACACTACTACTCTCTACTACTCACTCTCTACTACTCACTCTCTACTATTCACTCTCTACTACTCACTCTCTACTACTAACTCTCTGCTACTCACTCTCTACTACTCTCTACTGCTCACTCTCCACTACTCACTCTCTACTACGCGCTCTTTACTACTCTCTACTACTCACTCTCTACTACTCACTCTCTATTACTCTACTACTCTCTACTACTCTCTCTACTACTCACTATCTACTACTCACTCTCTACTACTCTACTACTCTCTACTACTCTCTCTACTACTCACTCTTTACTACTGTCTACTACTCTCTATCAGTCACTCTCTACTACTTTACTACTCACTCTCTACTACTCTCGCTCTACTACTCACTCTCTAATACTCACTCTCTACTACTCACTCTACTACTCTATACTACTCACTCTCTACTACTCTCTCTCTACTACTCTCTCTCTACTACTCTCTACTTCTCACTCTCTACTACTCACTCTACTACTCACTCTCTACTACTCTCTTCTGCTTACTCTCCACTACTCACTCTCTACTACTCGCTCTCAACTACTCTCTACTACTCACTCTACTACTCACTCTCTACTACTATCTACTACTCACTCTCTTCTACTCACTCGCTACTACTCTCTACTACTCACTCTCTACTACTCACTCTCTACTACTCTCTACTACTCACTCTCTACTACTCATTCTCCACTATTCACTCTCTACTACTCACTCTCAACTACTCACTCTCTGCTACTCTCTCTCTACTACTCTCTACTGCTCACTCTCCACTACTCACTCTCTACTACTCACTCTCTACTACTCTCTACTACTCACTCTCTACTACTCACTCTACTACTCTCTACTATTCTCTCTACTACTCACTCTCTACTACTCACTCTCTACTACTCTCTACTACTCACTCTCTACTACTCACTTTCTACTTCTCTCTACTACTCACTACCACTCTCTACCACTCACTCTCTACTACTCTACTACTCACTCTCTACTACTCACTCTCTACTACTCACTCTCTACTACTCTCTACTACTCGTTCTCTACTACTCTCTACTATTCACTCTCTACTACTCACTCTCTACTACTCTCTACTACTCACTCTACTACTCTCTACTACTCTCTACCACTCACTCTCTATTACTCTACTACTCACTCTCTACTACTCTCTATTACTCTCTGTCTACTACTCACTCTCTACTACTCACTCTACTACTCTCTACTACTCACTCTGTACTACTCACTCTCTACTATTCACTCTCTAGTACTCACGCTCTACTACTCACTCGCTGCTACTTGCTCTCTACTACTCTCTACTGCCTACTCTCCACTACTCTCTCTTTACTACTCGCTCTCTGCTACTCTCTACTACTCACTCTCTACTACTCACTCTCTACTACTGTACTACTCTCTACTACTCATTCTACTACTCTCTCCTGCTCACTGTCTACTACTCTCTCTCTACTACTCACTCTCTACTACTATCTACTACTCTCTCTACTACTCACTCTCTACTACTCACTTTCTACTACTCTACTACTCATTCTCTACTACTCACTCTCTGCTGCTCACTCTCTACTACTCACTTTCTACTACTCTCTCTCTACTACTCACTCTCTACTACTCTCTACTACTCACACTCTACTACTCACTCTCTACTACTCTCTACTACTCACTACTACTCTCTACTACTCACTCTCTACTACTCTCTACTACTCACTCTCTACTACTCACTCTCTTCTACTCTCTACTACTCACTACTACTCTCTACCACTCACTCTCTACTACTCTACTACTCACTCTCTACTACTCTCTCTCTACTACTCAGTCTCTACTACTCTACTTCTCTCTACTACTCACTCTCTACTACTCACTCTCTACTACTCTCTACTACTCACTCTCTACTACTCACTCGCTACTACTCGCTACTACTCTCTACCATTCACTCTCTACTACCTACTCTCTACTACTCTCTACTACTCACTCTATTACTCTCTACTACTCTCTCCCACTCACTCTCTGCTACTCTACTACTAACTCTCTACTACTCTCTCTCTACTACTCACTCTCTACTACTCACACTACTACTCTCTACTACTCACTCTCTACTACTCACTCTCTACTATTCACTCTCTACTACTCACTCTCTACTACTAACTCTCTGCTACTCACTCTCTACTACTCTCTACTGCTCACTCTCCACTACTCACTCTCTACTACGCGCTCTCTACTACTCTCTACTACTCACTCTCTACTACTCACTCTCTATTACTCTACTACTCTCTACTACTCTCTCTACTACTCACTATCTACTACTCACTCTCTACTACTCTACTACTCTCTACTACTCTCTCTACTACTCACTCTTTACTACTGTCTACTACTCTCTATCAGTCACTCTCTACTACTCTACTACTCACTCTCTACTACTCTCGCTCTACTACTCACTCTCTAATACTCACTCTCTACTACTCACTCTACTACTCTATACTACTCACTCTCTACTACTCTCTCTCTACTACTCTCTCTCTACTACTCTCTACTTCTCACTCTCTACTACTCACTCTACTACTCACTCTCTACTACTCTCTTCTGCTTACTCTCCACTTCTCACTCTCTACTACTCGCTCTCAACTACTCTCTACTACTCACTCTACTACTCACTCTCTACTACTGTACTACTCTCTCTTACTCTCTCTACTACTCTCTATACTACTCACTCTCTACTACACTCTACTAGTCACTCTCTACTACACACTCTCTACTACTTGCTCTCTACTACTTGCTCTCTACTACTCTCTAGTACTCTATCTACTACTCACTCTCTACTACTCTCTACTACTCACTCTATTTCTCCACTGCCCTCTACTACTCACTCTCTACTTCTCACTCTCTACTACTCTACTACTCTCTACTACTCTCTCTCTACTACTCACTCTCTACTCTTCACTCTCTACAACTCACTCTCTACTACTCTCTACTACTCACTCTCTACTAATCTCTCTCTACTACTCTCTACTACTCTCTACTATTCACTCTCTACTACTCACTCTATTACTCACTCTCTACTACTCTCTACTACTCACTCTCTACTACTCACTCTCTACTACTTTCTCTCTACTACTCTCCACTACTCACTCTACTTCTCACTCTCTACGACTCTCTAATACTCACTCTCTACTACTCTCTACTACTCACTCTACTACTCACTCTCTACTTCTCTCTAATACTCACTCTCTACTACTCTCTACTACTCACTCTTGACTACTCACTCTCTACTACTCACTCTCTACTTCTCACTCTCTACTCTCTCTACTACTCACTCTCTACTACTCACTCTCTACTACTCTCTACTACTCTCTCTCTACTACTCTCTACTACTACTCTCTACTATTCACCCTCTACTACTCACTCTCTACTACTCTCTACTACTCTCTACCACTCACTCGCTACTACTCTACTACTCACTCTCTACTACTCTCTACTACTCACACTCTACTACTCACTCTCTACTACTCTCTACTACTCACTACTACTCTGTACCATTCACTCTCTACTACTCTCTCTCTACTACTCACTCTCTACTACTCTCTACTACTCACTCTCTACTACTCACTCTCTTCTACTCTCTACTACTCACTACTACTCTCTACCACTCACTCTCTACTACTCTACTACTCACTCTCTACTACTCTCTCTCTACTACTCAGTCTCTACTACTCTATTTCTCTCTACTACTCTCTCTCTACTACTCACTCTCTACTACTCTCTACTACTCACTCTCTACTACTCACTCGCTACTACTCGCTACTACTCTCTACTTCTCACTCTCTACTACTCACTCTCTACTACTCTCTCTCTACTACTCTCTACTACTACTCTCTACCATTCACTCTCTACTACCTACTCTCTACTACTCTCTACTACTCACTCTATTACTCTCTACTACTCTCTCCCACTCACTCTCTGCTACTCTACTACTAACTCTCTACTACTCTCTCTCTACTACTCACTCTCTACTACTCACACTACTACTCTCTACTACTCACTCTCTACTACTCACTCTCTACTATTCACTCTCTACTACTCACTCTCTACTACTAACTCTCTGCTACTCACTCTCTACTACTCTCTACTGCTCACTCTCCACTACTCACTCTCTACTATGCGCTCTCTACTACTCTCTACTACTCACTCTCTACTACTCACTCTCTATTACTCTGTTACTCTCTACTACTCTCTCTACTACTCACTATCTACTACTCACTCTCTACTACTCTACTACTCTCTACTACTCTCTCTACTACTCACTCTCTACTACTCTCGCTCTACTACTCACTCTCTAATACTCACTCTCTACTACTCACTCTACTACTCTATACTACTCACTCTCTACTACTCTCTCTCTACTACTCTCTCTCTACTACTCTCTACTTCTCACTCTCTACTACTCACTCTACTACTCACTCTCTACTACTCTCTTCTGCTTACTCTCCACTACTCACTCTCTACTATTCGCTCTCAACTACTCTCTACTACTCACTCTACTACTCACTCTCTACTACTGTACTACTCTCTCTTACTCTCTCTACTTCTCACTCTCTACTACTCTCTATACTACTCACTCTCTACTACACTCTACTAGTCACTCTCTACTACACACTCTCTACTACTTGCTCTCTACTACTTGCTCTCTACTACTCTCTAGTACTCTCTCTACTACTCACTCTCTACTACTCTCTATTACTCACTCTATTTCTCCACTGCTCTCTACTACTCACTCTCTACTTCTCACTCTCTACTACTCTACTACTCTCTACTACTCTCTCTCTACTACTCAATCTCTACTATTCACTCTCTACAACTCACTCTCTACTACTCTCTACTACTCACTCTCTACTAATCTCTCTCTACTACTCTCTACTACTCTCTACTATTCACTCTCTACTACTCACTCTATTACTCACTCTCTACTACTCTCTACTACTCACTCTCTACTACTCACTCTCTACTACTTTCTCTCTACTACTCTCCACTACTCACTCTACTTCTCACTCTCTACGACTCTCTAATACTCACTCTCTACTACTCTCTACTACTCTCTCTACTACTCACTCTCTACTTCTCTCTAATACTCACTCTCTACTACTCTCTACTACTCACTCTTGACTACTCACTCTCTACTACTCACTCTCTACTTCTCACTCTCTACTCTCTCTACTACTCACTCTCTACTACTCACTCTCTACTACTCTCTACTACTCTCTCTCTCTACTACTCTCTACTACTACTCTCTACTATTCACCCTCTACTACTCACTCTCTACTACTCTCTACTACTCTCTACCACTCACTCGCTACTACTCTACTACTCACTCTCTACTACACTCAACTACTCACTGTCTACTACTCACTCTCTACTACTCACTCTCTACTATTCACTCTCTACTACTCACTCTCTACTACTCACTCTCTGCTACTCGCTCTCTACTACTCTCTACTACTCTCTCTACTACTCACTCTCTACTACTCACTCTTTACTACTCTACTACTCTCTACTACTCTCTCTACTACTCACTCTCTACTATTCTCTACTACTTACTCTTCTACTCTCTACTACTCTCTATCACTCACTCTCTACTACTCTACTACTCACTCTCTACTACTCTCTTTCTACTACTCACTCTCTACTATTCACTCTCTACTACTCACTCTACTACTCACTCTCTACTGCTCTCTACTGCTCACTCTCCACTACTCACTCTCTACTACTCGCTCTCAACTACTCTCTACTACTCAGTCTACTACTCACTCTCCACTACTGTACTACTCTCTCTTACTCTCTCTACTTCTCACTCTCTACTACTCTCTCTACTACTCACTCTCTACTACTCTCTACTGGTCACTCTCTACTACACACTCTACTAGTTGCTCTCTACTACTTGCTCTCTACTACTCGCTCTCTACTACTCATTAGTACTCTCTGTACTACTCACTCTCCACTACTCTCTAGTACTCACTCTCTACTACTCCCTAATACTCACTCTACTACTCACTCTCTACTACTCACTCTCTACTACTCCACTACTCTCTACTACTCACTCTCTACTACTCTCTACTACTCTCTCTCTACTACTCTCTCTCTACTACTCTCTCTCGACTGCTCACTCTCTACTACTCACTCTCTACTTCTCTCTACTACTCACTCTCTACTACTCTCTACTACTCACTCTACTACTCTCTCCCTACTACCCTCTACTACTCACTCTACTACTCTCTCTACTACCCTCTACTACTCTCTACTACTCACTCTACTCTTCACTCTCCACTACTCACTCTCTACTACTCTCTCTCTACTACTCTCTCTCTAATGCTCAATCTCTACTACTCACTCTTTACTACGCTCTACTACTCACTCTCTACTACTCTCTACTACTCACTCTAATACTCTCTCTCTCTACTACCCTCTATTAGTCTCTACTACACACTCTTCTAATCACTCTCTACTCTTCTCTCTCTACTACTCTCTACTACTCTCTACTACTCACTCTACTACTCACTCTACTACTCTCTGCTACTCGCTCTGCTACTCACTCTCTACTACACTCTACTACTCACTCTCTACTACTCACTCTCTACTACTCTCTACTACTCACTCTCTACTACTCTCTACTACTCACTCTAATACTCTCTCTCTCTACTACCCTCTACTAGTCTCTACTACACACTCTTCTAATCACTCTCTACTCTTCTCTCTCTACTACTCTCTACTACTCTCTACTACTCACTCTACTACTCACTCTACTACTCTCTGCTACTCTCTCTGCTACTCACTCTCTACTACACTCTACTACTCACTCTCTACTACTCACTCTCTACTACTCTCTACTACTCTCTCTCTACTACTCTCTACTACTACTCTCTACTATTCACCCTCTACTACTCACTCTCTACTACTCTCTACTACTCTCTACCTCTCACTCGCTACTACTCTACTACTCACTCTCTACTACACTCAACTACTCACTGTCTACTACTCACTCTCTACTACTCACTCTCTACTATTCACTCTCTACTACTCACTCTCTACTACTCACTCTCTGCTACTCGCTCTCTACTACTCTCTACTACTCTCTCTACTACTCACTCTCTACTACTCACTCTTTACTACTCTACTACTCTCTACTACTCTCTCTACTACTCACTCTCGACTATTCTCTACTACTTACTCTTCTACTCTCTACTACTCTCTATCACTCACTCTCTACTACTCTACTACTCACTCTCTACTACTCTCTTTCTACTACTCACTCTCTACTATTCACTCTCTACTACTCACTCTACTACTCACTCTCTACTGCTCTCTACTGCTCACTCTCCACTACTCACTCTCTACTACTCGCTCTCAACTACTCTCTACTACTCAGTCTACTACTCACTCTCCACTACTGTACTACTCTCTCTTACTCTCTCTACTTCTCACTCTCTACTACTCTCTCTACTACTCACTCTCTACTACTCTCTACTGGTCACTCTCTACTACACACTCTACTAGTTGCTCTCTACTACTTGCTCTCTACTACTCGCTCTCTACTACTCATTAGTACTCTGTACTACTCACTCTCCACTACTCTCTAGTACTCACTCTCTACTACTCCCTAATACTCACTCTACTACTCACTCTCTACTACTCACTCTCTACTACTCCACTACTCTCTACTACTCACTCTCTACTACTCTCTACTACTCTCTCTCTACTACTCTCTCTCTACTACTCTCTCTCGACTGCTCACTCTCTACTACTCTCTCCCTACTACCCTCTACTACTCACTCTACTACTCTCTCTACTACCCTCTAATACTCTCTACTACTCACTCTACTCTCCACTCTCTACTACTCACTCTCTACTACTCTCTCTCTACTACTCTCTCTCTACTGCTCAATCTCTACTACTCACTCTTTACTACGCTCTACTACTCACTCTCTACTACTCTCTACTACTCACTCTAATACTCTCTCTCTCTACTACCCTCTACTAGTCTCTACTACACACTCTTCTAATCACTCTCTACTCTTCTCTCTCTACTACTCTCTACTACTCTCTACTACTCACTCTACTACTCACTCTACTACTCTCTGCTACTCGCTCTGCTACTCACTCTCTACTACACTCTACTACTCACTCTCTACTACTCACTCTCTACTACTCTCTACTACTCACTCTCTACTACTCTCTACTACTCACTCTAATACTCTCTCTCTCTACTACCCTCTACTAGTCTCTACTACACACTCTTCTAATCACTCTCTACTCTTCTCTCTCTACTACTCTCTACTACTCTCTACTACTCACTCTACTACTCACTCTACTACTCTCTGCTACTCTCTCTGCTACTCACTCTCTACTACACTCTACTACTCACTCTCTACTACCACTCTCTACTACTCTCTACTACTCACTCTCTACTACTCTCTACTACTCACTCTCTACTACTCTCTACTACTCACTCTACTACTCACTCTCTACTACTCTCTACTACTCACTCTACTACTCTCTACTACTCACTCTCTGCTACTCTCTCTACTACTCTCTACTACTCTCTACTGCTCTCTACTACTCACTCTCTTCTCTCTACTCTCTATTATTCATCCTCTACTCTCTACCTCTCTCTGCCTCTCTCTTCTCTACTCTCTACCTCTCTACCTCTACCTCTCTACCTCTACCTCTCTACCTCTACACCTCTACCTCTCTCTACACGCACATATATATGCATATGCATTTATATATGTGTATATATATATATGCACACATATATAAACATATATATAATCTGCATAGCTATATAAATACAAATATAAATACATGAATACATATACATATACATATATGCATGCATATGCATGTTATGTACATGAAAGTTTAAAAACACTAATAAGAGCAAAGCTAAAAAGCCACCTAATTACAAACAGAATTGCTTTAACTTAAACGAGGGCGAGACCTATTGCATTTTCAATGCTTGTTTACTTTGGTTCCATCAAGAAGGCATTCAGATGTGTCACACATTTGCCATGAATTCTAAATGGTAGTACTCTAGTTGCTCATTAGATCACTGTAGTAAAGCTCCTTCTCACCAGGGAAGTCTGCTGCTGGTATTCAAAGTGCATGTTTCAGTCTGCACGTCAGATTTTTTTAATGAAATAGAAGAGTATATGAGAAGTCAAAATGTGCCCTAATTCTTCTTTCTGCAGCACTAATCATAATTTCTATGGCAAAATGAACCCCCTCATTTTGTTCCTTTGCAAATTAAATGTTTTAAGTTTTACCACTTTATTCTAATCAAGATGGCTTCAGGTGTGCCATACTTTTGTCATAAGAAAGACTGTAAGCGCTCTACTTGTTCTTTAGAACACTCCGGAACATTCTGTCATTCGGCTATACTTGGGCTACATCTGGGTGATATTTGTGCTACATTTGGGCTCTTTTGTCTCTGGTGGCCATCTTGGGAGACTTATTTGTTATGAAGTTTCCTAATTTCCTCATTTACTGCAGTCTCCTCAGTAGGAAATACTTTCAGTTTTTTACTTTGATTCCATCAAGAAGGCATTGAGATGTGTCACACATTTGTCATAAATTCAGAATGCTAGCACTCTTTTTGCTCATTAGATCACTGTAGTAAAGCTACTGCTCACCAGGGAAAACTGCTGCTGGTATTGAAAGTGCATGGTCTGCATGTCAGAATTTATTAATGAAATAGAAGAGGATTTGAGAAGTCACTCAAAATTTGCCCTAATTTTTCTTTCTGCAGCACTAATCACACTTTCTATGGAAAAATGAACCCCCTCATTTTATTCCTTTTTAAATTAAATGTTTTAAGAGTTACCACTTTATTCCAATCAAGATGGCTTCAGGTGTGCCAAACGTTTATCATAAGTTGGACTCTTAGCGCTCTAGTTGTGATCTGGAACACTCTGGGAAGCTGCAGTAGAACACAAAACAATCAACTGACAGTCTCTGCCCTTGTTGAATGTCAGACTTCATTCTCACATGACTGAGAAAGATAATGTGAATTTACAGAAAATATGCTCTCAGTTTAGCTTATAGATCATCTTCCAAACCTCTGTGGGAAAAGCATGAGAAAATAGTTTTCTGTCAAACATGATTCATGATATCCCAGCAGAAGGCTTTTTCACATGGTAAAATCACCTTAGAACATACCACAAGTCCTAAAACGAGTATGGTACCATCAACAAATGATTTATAATGTAACTAAAGTCTTAAAACCTTCTATTAACTGTAATGCTTTTTAATGAGGTGCTATCATGTATATTGGTCCCAAGATGGCTGCTAACACTTCTTGGATGAAGTGCTGAGAGCCAATCAGATATCACGATGAGATGAGTGGTTACGCTCCGCCCAGATATATATGTGATTTTACTTTTGATTTTCTCAGGAACTACTGAATGGATTTACACCACTTAAGCAAAAGGCACGACTCTGAGCCAAGGTCTACCTTTCTGCCAAATTTGGTGTAATTCCGTTCAGCAGTTCGGGCTGTAGCTGCTTTCCCAGATTTCCTATTACTGGAAGACCTGGGAATGCTCCAAGGTCCCTATGGAAAATTGCATGGGAAAAACACGTTTTGGGACCCCCCTTTTTCTCGGCCCCCGCTTTGGGAATCACCCCGAGACTTTCAGGATAAGAGCAGACCAGAGCTGGCCACGAGTTTTGAGAATTTCGCAAAGATTCGTCAACCGGCACCAAAGTTATTCTAAATAGAATGTTGCGGATTTCCTATGGATAATAGGTCCTAACTATAACTACATACTGGCGACCGCCAGTAGGTAACAAGGTAATATATATATATATATATATATATATGCCACAAGGAATCGCCTCACCAACCGCACAGCATTGCAGCGCGAAAGACGAACACGGACCCAGAGTAAGTGCTTAGTGGTTTTTATTGAATCAAAAACCCAATAGCTGCCATGACGCGTTTCGGCCTTCCAGAGGCCTTGATCACATGACGCTGTCTCGTGAAGCCAGAGTTTTTAAAGTGCAAGTGCAAAGGTTAATCATGACATCATCACAATAGATATAGAAAACATACTATGTAAAATACATTTGTGCAAATGCGCAAACAGTTATATGCATTAATTCATCGTGTGATTCATATTACAATAAATTCTAAAGCCACAAATAAAAGTCAAATGCTTTCAAAACACATGTGTGCTGGCCAAAGAAATTTAACATTTCAAGACTAATGGGACATTTTGTGCAGCTCAATTCGATCTGATAAATCGATCTAAAATGTATAGCTTATAACGGTTGCACCAGAGAACTCCCTGGTAACCAAAGCCTGCACAGAAAAAGCAAAAGCTAATAATAACTGGATCAATCCGGTTATACTCAATCATAATCTTGCCTCAAATCAATCAAGTCATAAGAAAACAATTTTGAAAACCAATGCATAAGAGAGAATGCACAAGGTGATGGTCTGATCAATCTAAATAAATACATATATACAAAGTTATTCCTTGTGAAAGTGCTGATTGGTGTAGAGGAGGAGACATAAGAAAGAAAAACAACAACAAATTTGTGAAATACATAGCAGCTAGATGGATAAAGCTGTCATGATAATCTATATACTCAGGAGGAAAAACGAGGTTCAATAAATGTTGGAAGCTGCAGAAAAACGTATTGAAAATGGGTAACCCAGAGTACGTCAGCGAAAGACAGCAAATACGAGCTATTACAGCCAGGTATGGAAGTCCTCACTCGAATTTAACCCGTTGGGTGCCTTCGAGTCTAGCTCAAGGATGTATCTAGTCTCCAATCTCCTAAGCATTGCTTCCCTGTCACCACCGCGCCTCAGTGGAGGTATCGTATCGATGACAAAGTAGCTAAGGTTCTCAAGGTTACTGTTGTGCTTTTCACCAAAATGCCTGGCTACTGGATAAGAAGCATCATGGTTAATGATGGCTCTCATGTGCTGGAGTATACGCTTGTGTGCCTGCAATTTGGTACTCCCAACATATTGCAGGCCACACGTGCACTCCAGCACATACACTGCAAAATCTGTCTTGCAAGTGAGTTTTTTGGATATTTTACAGGGAATGCCAGTAAATGGAGAAGTGTAATTGGACGTGCTTTTACCCAAGGTACAAGCCTTGCAAGTGGAGCATTTAATAAAGCCCTTGCTGGCCTGCAGCCAATTACTTGCATTGCTCTTGAGCTCCGGACTACTCTTGACCAGCATATTGCTCATAGAGCGTGCCTTGTGAAAAGTGATGGCAGGATTCTTCGCTATGCTGTTGCCAATTACCGGGTCTTGTTGGATCAATGACCAATTTTTCTTTACAATTTTACGCAAGTTGTTATGCTGGCGACTGTAGGTTACAATCAGTCTAGATGTGTCATCCTGGACAGAAGCTGGACTAGGGATGCTCTCATGGCTCGTATCTGTGGTGTTGATACCTAGGATTTGATCCCTGACTAGAGCCCTAGTCCGGGATATTGCCTTGTCGAGAATAGTGGGGGAGTATCCCCTGGCAAGAAACCTAAGCTTGCTCTGTTCCTGAGCAACCCTGCAGTCTTCATCTGTGCTACAAATCCGTTTTATGCGCAGCATCTCCCCATAAGGGATGCTGCGTATAAGATGGTCAGGATGGTGGCTAAGTGCATGCAACACGGTGTTGCCTGCAGTTTCTTTTCGATATAGCTTAGTGTGGAGTCTCCCTTCAGAGATAAAGACCTCCACATCAAGAAAGTTGACTTGGCTTTGACTTAAAACAGCTGTAAACTGTAAATTAAGCTGATTCATGTTGATGGCTTGAATAAAGTCACAGGCTGAAGTTTTGGAACCCTTCCAGACCACGAAGAGATCATCAATATAGCGATGCCAGGCAACGATGTTATTAGCCATGACAACACTATATTCCTTGTGCAGGACTTGCTCCTCCCACATGCCCATGTGCAAGCATGCGTAGCTTGGGGAAAAGCAAGCCCCCATTGCCACGCCTCTCAGTTGCTGGAATACAACATTCTGAAACAGAAAATAGTTATTGTTGAGGCAGATGTTAATCATAGTTAATATCATTTTGCAATGGTCCATCATGTAGATCGGTTCAGTCTTGAGAAAGTGTTCCACCGCCTTAATACCATCTTGGTGATGTATACTGGTATAAAGGGCGGTTACATCCAATGTAATCAGCCAGAAATTCTCCTGCCACTTGATGTCACTGATTTTTCTCAGAAAGTCGTTTGTATCCTGTATATAGGAAGGTAATCCCCTCACATATTTCTGCAAGAAAAAATCAATGTACAATGAGGTCTTTTCCAAAATACTTCCCCTGGCCGAGATGTTTGGTCTTCCCGGCGGTTTGGCTGCATTTTTATGTATTTTGGGGATCAGGTAGAAAACCGGCATGATCGGGTGATTGACCTTTAAAAACTTCAATTCCTCAATGCTGAGGAGGCCCGCACTCTTCCAAGCCAACAGCATATTATAGAAGTCATTCCAAGCTGCTTTTGCCACCTTCCACTCTGTTCTTTTGTAGCAAGCTCTGTCATTTAGATGTAATAGGGCCTCTTCCACATACAATTGTCTTGGCCATAGCACCACGTTACCTCCTTTGTCCGATTGGCGGACGATGATGTTGTCATCCTTTTGAATTTTCTTCATGAGTTGTCCATATCCATGATTCCAATGCTGTTGGGCCTGCCGAGCACTGTTGACTGATTTGTGCAATGATTTCAATTGGCAGGTTACTCTTTCATTAAAGATTTCTATGTTATCATGGACCATGATGGGATTGAAAGTGGACTTGGGTTTAAAAGGAGTCACACCTGGTTTGTTGGTAACAAGCAAAGGATCACATTGTGATGAATCCTGAATCCGTTCCTCCTCATGAAGCTGCTGCAGGTCACAAAGGAGATTGAAATCCCCCACAGTTCCTACTGGAGGACTTGAGGAGATGTTTTCACTCAGTGTGGTGCCCATTTTATTTCTGTTCAGTTCGAAAAATTTACGTAGCTTTAATTTGCGTGTAAATTTATAGATGTCTATGCGGGTTTGCGCATAATTAAAGTTGTCTGCTGGACAGAATGAAAGGCCAAGGGCCAAAATCTTCTCCTCCTTGGAACTCAACTGCATGTCCGTGAGGTTAATGACAGCTAAAGGTGAAACTGCTGGGATCATTGTTTGCGAGTCCATCGCTTCTGTGCTCTTTTGCCGCTCTGAGGTTTTAGACCGCTGTTGGATCTTGCGGTGTTGCCTACGTTCCCTTCGTTTGACGTTGTTGCGTCTCCTTCTGCTCTCTTGTTCTGCGCCCGTGGTCTTAAGGTATGGCGTCTGTCCTGCCGTAAACAATCTACCTCTTGTCCCATGGTAAGTTTTGTAAACCCCAATTCTTTATTGGTAGAGGTATGCTCGTTTTCCGATTCACTTCCTGGAATAGAGCTTAGATCTGATAGGGAAGATGATATGTGACCCACGGGATTGCTTGACGTGGACGCCGTGGCAGATTGGCGCGCTTTTTGTTTGTAGGTGACAAATTTCCTAGCAAATGTAAAAATTTGGCCATTTTGATAGTCAATTTTGTCCCTTTGGAACTTGAAGGCCTTGCGTTTTTTGATAGATTCCTCTTCCTTATCCAAACGGGTGTGCATTTCCTCCCGAAGCCTCTTTTCTGCTTCCGAGGGGCCCAGCTTACTGATCTGCTCATTTAAATCCTCTATGACGGTTTGGATTTTTAAGCGATCACTTTCAGCATATTTCACTAAGATCCTCAATAGATTAGCAGAGGACTGTAGATTGCATTCCGCCCAATCTGCCAACATTTGAGGGTCAGGATTTTCATAGCTGGGTGCCAGCATAATGCGCAAACCACGTGGTACACGCCCGACTTCCAAGTAGCGCGACAGGGAACGGTGCTCCCACCATTTTGAAGTTTCAACACGCATAGCTTTCTCCAGTTTCTTAAAAAGTTCTTTTAAATCGGCATTGCCCGTCCTCGGGACCTCCTGGGTACTAACCGACACAGGGACTGTGCCGGGTGAGTCATCAAACATTTCTAATGCCGCCTCCTCACGGCTTCTCCCAGCGCCGGCAGCCATTGTATTAGGGTTGGAGATAATGTATCAAAGATTCTTTCACCAACACTACACACCGCTGAATAGCGGTAGTAGCGTAAGCAAGTTCGCACACTTCTTCACCGGTTCACAATGCCCAGAAACCTCCTACCTTGGCAATTTTCACGGCCGCTTACTCACGAGTTTTGAGAATTTCGCAAAGATTCGTCAACCGGCACCAAAGTTATTCTAAATAGAATGTTGCGGATTTCCTATGGATAATAGGTCCTAACTATAACTACATACTGGCGACCGCCAGTAGGTAACAAGGTAATATATATATATATATATATATATATATATATATATATATTATCTACTGGCGGTCGCCAGTAGATAGTTATAGTTAGGACCGTGTTTCCATAGGAAATCCGCAACATTCTATTTGGAATAACTTTGGCGCCGGTTGACGAATCCTCGCGAAATTTTTAAAATAGGTGGGGCGCTCCGCTCTGCTCCTACCCTGAAAGTCTCGGGGGGATTCGTCAAGCGGGGGCTGAGAAAAAAGGGGGGTCCCAAAACGCGTTTTCCCCATGCATTTTCCCATAGGACATTTAGTCCGAGCTACAGCCCGAACGGCTGAACAGAATTACTTGAAATTTGGCAGAAACGTAGTCCTCAGGTCAGAGATGTGCCTTTTGCAGGTCTGGTGTAAATCTGTTCAGTAGGTCCTGAGAAAATAGCATTTAAATCAATATATATATCTGTAAGCGCGCTCCGTGCGCTTACGGTAAGCTTACTGTACGCTTACGTTGCCTTGCGCGAGCTCAATTCTGATTGGTGGTTACATGACTGTAAACATTCGAATCGGTCGAAATCAGAAAGTGTCGGCCGCCATTTTCTGTCTCTCGCACTGAAAAACAAAGGTGGATAACGTGAAAAGGGGGCAACGGAGAGAGTTGCAGACCCCTAGCCTTTGTCAGGGCGTCCACGACGGACCAAAAAGTACGAAAAATACATTTAATAATTTTAAAAAAAAGCTTACCGTACGCGCACGGCAAAAAAAAATGAAAAAAAAAAAAAAACGAAATAACAATCACATTTATGAAATAAATTGAAGGACCCGCAAGGGAAAAAAAAAATTGTTACTGTGTAAAAAAAGGCGAGGCGCGCACGGTATGAACTGCGCAACGTGGGCGCTCGGTGCCCACAGCGCGCGCGCGGTGAGTGAAGCGCACCGTGCGCGCAGGGTGTGCGCATGGTGAAAAACCAGAAAAAAAAATAAAAAATAAATACATAACTTAGCATTTAAAAAAACGTACAAATTCACTGAAAAAACCATAGGTTTCACACACGTTATAGTTAGGAATTAGCACTTAAAAAACCTTGCAAATTCACTTAAAAAACCATAGGTTTCACACATGTTATATTTAGCTGTACATTTCACTCGTAAAAAAACAATGAAATTCCACGTTATAGTTAGATCAGGTAACTATAACTTGCGCGACCGCAATCCACAATGTGTCATTTCAGATGTCATCATTGATGTGATGAGTGATGTCACTGACCATGTCATGAGTGATGTAATATGTGACGTCATCAGCAGTTTATTGTGGGCGCGCAAGTTATAGTTACCTGATCTAACTATAACGTGGAATTTCATTGGTTTTTTATGAGTGAAATGTACAGCTAACTATAACATGTGTGAAACCTATGTTTTTTTAAGTGAATATATATATATATATATGCATAGAAGTCCAAACTTTTTACAGAAGTATCCCAATACTCGAGGCTTCTGAAGTAGGAAACGGACACCAATTGGTGCTATTTCTTTTTTATTTTCTTGCAGTGAATGCCGCCATGACGCGTTTCGGGCTCTCAAGCCCTTGATCACATGACATGCCATTAGTTTTTTTCCTTTTTATAAAGTGCACGTGCAATCATAGACCTTGAAGACAGACTATGCATCCTCATTGCCAACAAATCAATGTTTTTGACATAATGCCTTAAGTCACAGGGTTACAGAAAGATCATGACTGGTTTTGAGCATTAATCAATACATGCCTATATTGATTTAGACCATTATAATCATATGATGTGCATAAACTATTCAACAAACATTGAGAACAGGTTGTACATTTGTCTCCTGTAAGTTTAGACTCGCGGCATAATGCCGAAGAATAACTAAAACTAAAATCACTGTATTGCAATAAATAGTTTCACTGCTTGTATAAATACACTAAACACAGTAAAAGAATACAATTGTATTTGCTGTATAAATGATGTGACCCTGTCGCATAACAATTGTTTTTTTGAGTAAGAAATGAATAGGAGGGTATACATTAAAATACGTGCTAAAATCCTTCTAAATGTAAAAACACTCAAAACAACTTAAAAACACATTATAAGATGTAAAATTGATTCCTTCCTTAGAAAAGGACATTTATTTACTTGTATTTGAGGATAAATGAATTGTTGGGCTAGGTCTAAGAATGTAAAGTGCTGAGAATTTGTGCAAAACTTGGAATAAAGTGCAAATAGTGCTAAAATACGTTTTGGAATAAACCAATTGAAATCCAGTGTTTACAAAGACAATCCTCTTTTAGCCAAAAGAAAGGAAAAAGTCTAAAATTTAAATTTTAAAATTACAGATAGTAGGGAGTCTGCTGAAATATAGGAGGATACCACAATTATTTGAACTGGAGTACTGTACACGGCCACTTGGCTAATGCTAGAAGCCGAATATTTATATCAGTAAACTTAATTTCAGAAACTGTTTGTACAAGTTATAGATCTTTTTATAGAATTTAGAGCCAGGTGTATAAGTCTTCGGTCGTATTAAGACCATTCGGAGACTTACTGTCAAACTCCAAAATATATTTGGTTTCCAGTTTCCTCAATTGGGCCTCCCTGTTACCCCCTCTCCTAAGTGATGGTACCGCGTCCACAACATATTATTTGAGGTCATGTACTGAGTTGTTGTGGACTTCCTTAATATGTCGGGCCACAGGGTAGCTGGGATCTGCGTTGGTTACAGCTCTTGTGTGCTGGAGAATGCGCTTGTGGACTTGCAGCTTAGTGCTACCGATATACTTCAGTCCACAAGCGCATTCCAAAACATAGATTGCATACTCTGATTTGCAGGTTAAGGATTTGGGGCCAATTTGAATGGGGTTATAAAAGAATTTTTGTTCAAACCCAATTTGCAGGCTTTGCATGAAAAACATTTCTTGAAACCTCTAGAACTTAATAGCCAGTTTTTATTGGCCGAGATTTCTGGACTACTTTTAACTAAGTAGTCACTGGATGATGGAGCCTTCCTATAGGTAATGACTGGATTGGCTAAGAGATGTTCCCCAATTATGGGATCAGTGCGTACAATATGCCAATTTTTTCTTATGACACGACTGATTATGTCCCTTTGTTTGTTGTAAGTCATTATTAACCTAGGATTAAGAGGCTCTTCTGTTTTCTGGCTAGAGATCACGTGCGATTCCATTCTGGCAATGGGGAAAAGTAACTCATCTCTGCGGAATTGACTGGTTTTGTTTATTGCAGAAGAGATTGTATGCATAGAATACCCTCTCGCTAAAAAGCGATTTTTGCATTCCTCTTGTGCTTGCGCCAGATCATGATCTCTACTGCATATCCTGCGTAGCCTCAGCATTTCTCCATACGGAATGCTATGTATGGTGTGTTTAGGGTGAAAACTAGAAGCGTGGAGAATAGTGTTTCCCGCTGTTGGTTTGCGATGCAACCTAGTTTCCAGTTTATCATTATGAATAAACACTTCCACATCATGAAAACAAACCGAGTAATTACTGATATTGTATGTGAGCTGTAAATTGATGTCATTGTCATTAAGCATGCTAATGAATGATACTGCGCTTTCCCTATTGCCATGCCAAACTAAAAAAAGATCATCTATATATCGGACCCATTTGATTACATGTTTGTCAATTATGTCCTGGTATTGAGCATGTACTACTTCCTCCTCCCACCAGCCCATATGGAGGCAAGCATAGCTGGGTGAAAAGCTTGCTCCCATAGCCACACCTTGAATTTGCTGGTAGATTTGATTCTGGAAAAGGAAGTAGTTGTTGCTAAGGCAAAATTCAGTCAAAGTTAACAACATTTTGTTATGGTTGAGGAACTGAATTGGTCGCCTATCCAAAAAGTGTTTTAAGGCTCGTAAACCATCCTTATGGTGTATGCTAGTGTATAGACTAGACACATCTATAGTCATTAGTAGATAATCTTTGCACCATTGTGGTTCATGGATTTTTGTTAAAAAGTCAGTGGTATCTTTTATGAAAGAAGGTAGAGCTCTGACGTGGTCCTGTAGAAATGAGTCTATGTAGATGGAGATGTTTTCCAACAGACTTTGCTTGGCCGAAATGATGGGTCTGCCCGGAGGTTGTTTAATGTCTTTATGAATCTTAGGGATAAAGTATATCACGGGCGTTACAGGATAGTCTTTTTTCATGAACTTGTATTCATCCGCATTTATTAAGCCTGCACTTTTCCATGCTAGCAGCCATTTGAAGAGCTCATTTTGTGCTGCCACTAATGTTGGTTTATTACTCAGTTTGTAGCAGGCTTTATCACTCAGTTGTCGCAACACCTCTTCCAAATATAATTTTTTGGGCCAAAGAACAACATTGCCTCCCTTGTCAGAATTTCTTATAACAAGAGAGTCATCCTTTTGCAATTTGGTGATCAATTGATGGTACTGGTACTGGCGTGCTTGTTGATAATTTAAGTTTTTTTGGACTTTGTGATTGAGCTTTTTGATTTCGTTCTGTACTACTTCATGGAAGGCATCGATAGAGTCGCGTGGTAGAATGGGGACAAAGGTTGATTTAGGTTTGAATCTCGAATTGATGGTGGCATTGGTGGAAATGGCTTGCTGCTCAAAAAATAGATTGATATTTTGTGAATCTAAAGTTGGGGAAATGTTTGCTTCGAGAGCTTGCATGTCACATAATAGCACAGTATCAGCTACCACTACTCCTTGTGGCGGTTCGTTTGTTGCTGAATTTGTCGTTGGAAGACAGGTTTTGTTTTTTTGTAGTTTATGAAATTTTATTAGTTTTAGTTTGCGTATAAACTTGTAGACATCAACTCTGGTTTGTACATACTGGAAGTTGGATTCCGGACAGAATGACAGTCCTAGGGAAAGCAGTTGTTGTTCGGCTTCACTTAGGTTGATGTCTGAGAGGTTGATGACTGATCTTTCATTGGGAGTTTGATGATCTACTTTTGCCTCCAATTCTTTCTTGTTGGTTTCTTGTTGTATTGGGGACGCATTAATTCGCTTGCACCTTGCTCTGCGTCTTTCTTTGCGTTTGGCGTTTCTCCTTTTCCTCCTCTCGTGTTTGTATTCCTGGGGCGTAGGTTGAAACGCCGCTCCTCCTGTAAAAAACCAATTTCCTCGCTCAAGGAGTGCTTTGAGGCATTGGAGGTCGTAGCTCCCCTATTTTGTTCTACATCAGATTCACTGTCTATAGCCGAGCTGATATCTGATACGGAAGATGTCGTTGGTGTTTCCATTCTTTGTCCCACTCTGTTGTCAGGATTTTTTTTGAAATCTAATTGATTTGCGCGGCATCTTGACAGCGTCATATTTGCGAGCGAATGTGAAGATCTGTCCTCTCTCATAATCAAGCTTATCGCGTTGAAATTTATATGTTTTGCGTTTTTTTATTATGTCTTCTTCCTTTGCTAGTCTTGTGTTCATTTCATCTCGAAGGTTGGATGAGCCCGTACTTGATTCTAGAGCCACGATTTGTTCATTAATTTCATCAATTCTAACTTGTAGCTCTATTCTGTCGCTATCAGCATACTTGATAAGGATGCACATTAAGTTCTTGGAAGCCTCCAAGTTGCTCTCTGCCCATTCTCGCAACATGTTCGGGTTAGGGTTTCGTAACTTGGAGCAAGCATAATTCGGAGCCCCCGTAGAATTCTACCCACTTCTAAATATTTAGAAAGTGATCTGTGCTCCCACCATTTGGCTTGCTCGGTTTTTCTGAGCTTTTCTAGCTGTCTGTATAGATCTTTTAAGTTCAAAGGTTGGCTATGTGTTCCTGTGACCGACATTGGTATATGCACTTGGGAGTTGGGGCTGTCCATGAACATGGCGTCTGCCGCTTCCTCCCTACTTCGTAGCATGTCGGCCGACATTCCACTTGCAATGAATTATTTTATTTCTTCACGCGAGTTTCAGAAATTGTGAAGACTCGCATCACGCCTCCCAACCAGACAATATTGGCGTCTCCTACCTCATGCGGCGCTTGTCAGACTCGTACGCGTCCTCCGACCCGGCCGGTTCCGCTGCACCGCAGTCAGTTGGATACTTCGCCGTCTGGGGGTTACAGGAACTTTTCCTTACGGGAAGGGTTTGTTTCCGGTTCACAAACCGAAATCGGCTTTGGCGTCCTGTTACCACAACGTTGGAGGGGGTCCGTTAATCCAAGTAAGCCGCCTTGGAAAATATGCATAGAACTCCAAACGTTTTACCGAAGTATCCCAATACTCGAGGCTTCTGAAGTAGGAAACGGACACCAATTAGTGCTATTTCTTTTTTATTTTCTTGCAGTGAATGCCGCCATGACGCGTTTCGGGCTCTCAAGCCCTTGATCACATGACATGCCATTAGTTTTTTTCCTTTTTATAAAGTGCACGTGCAATCATAGACCATGAAGACAGACTATGCGTCCTCATTGCCAACAAATCATATGTATATATATTCACTGAAAAAACCATAGGTTTCACACACGTTATAGTTAGCTGGAACTTTCACTCGTACAAAACCAATGAAATTCCACCGTTATAGTTAGTTCAGCTAACTATAACTCGCGCGCTCGCAATCCACTGCTGATGACGTCACATATTACATCACTCATGACATGGTCAGTGACATCACTCATGACATCACTGATGACATCTCAAATGACATCACTGATGACATCACTGATGACATCATTCATTGAGTATGTGTGTTCTGAACAATTTTAATATGTTTAATATATATAGGAAAAGCCCTGATGAAGAATGAGTGGGTGTACAAGTGTGTGAATGGATGATTTTCTAAGTGCGTAACTGACTCTATAAGTGAGTCATTAAATATATCTTACTGCAGACTAGCGACTAAACTGTGTAAATGGCTGTATGTTTCTGTATGTTGGTGTATAAGTGGCTGCATGGTTTTGTGAATACCTATATGAGTGTCTATATGAGTTATTGATTGCTTGTCTCAGTATCTGTATGGGTTCCTGAGTGTTTGCGTGGGTAGGGTGTGTGTGACTCTATGCATAGATGTGTGAATGGGTGATTCTATGGGTGCGTGGTTTTAAGAGTGCATCTGTGATGGACTGTATGGTTGAGTGAATGTATGTATGGGTGTGTTAGTGATTGAATGTATATCTCAGTGGTACATTTTTGACTAACTACATATGTGAAAGGCAGTATATGTGCGTGTAAGAGTATATAAGTGGGTACATGTGAGAGTGTGTGATTGTGAGAGTGACTGTATGGATGAGTGTGCGCTTGTATCAATGATTCTATAAGAGCGTAAGATTGTGGTAATATTTTTATGATTAAGTGAACTTGAGTGTGTATAACCGCATAGGTGAGTAAATGGGAGTGTGATTATTTGCATGACTGACTAGGTGTGAGAGTACCTCTATGAATGATTGGTGGTGTGTGAGTGTCTTTATAGGTGTATAAATGCATATGATAGTCTTGTATGGAATGACTGTAAGTATAAGTGACTGTACAGGTGAATGAGTGAAGGTGTATGTAGACCTAACAGTTAAAAAGTGGGTATGTGGTTGTTGGTATTGCAGTATGTATGGTTTTGAGAATGGAAATCTGAAATTTTGAGTCGGTGTATCAAAGGTTATATTAGGATGTGAGAAGATGTGGTAATTTATCACATGGAAGACGTCATCAGTGACGTCATCAGTGATGTCATCAGTGATGTCATTTGAGATGTCATCAGTGATGTCATGAGTGATGTCACTGACCATGTCATGAGTGATGTAATATGTGATGTCATCAGCAGTGGATTGCGAGCGCGCGAGTTATAGTTAGCTGAACTAATTATAACGGTGGAATTTCATTGGTTTTGTACGAGTGAAATTTCCAGCTAACTATAACGTGTGTGAAACATATGGTTTTTTCAGTGAATTTGCAAGGTTTTTTAAATGCTAATTCCTAACTGTAACGTGTGTGAAACCTATGGTTTTTTCAGTGAATTTGTACGGTTTTTTAAATGCTAATTTATGAATGTTTTATTTTATTTTTTATATATTTCTTTTACAAAAAATTACATATGTATATAGTTATAGGTTACCTGTATCCTTTAATTTGGAATGGTTCAACTTTAAAAAAAAACAATTTGGATAAAGTTGAGCAGCATAGTTAATATCTTCTATTAACTTATAAACACTTTAATTCTTTCTTTTTTTTTTTTTAAGTATTTTTGCCGTGCGCGCTCTGTGCGCGCACGGTAATTGCTACGTCATTGTACGCACTCTGTGCTGTGTGCATACGTACGTTCTCCACGTACGCATGCGTACATCGTGTGTACTCCGCGCGGTACGTTCGCTCATGCGCACGTGCTTCATACGCGCTCGGTGCGCCCACTACGTACGCATGTGTACGTTCTTTTTGTGCGCATGCGTACGTTCTCCACGTACACATGCGTACGTCGTGCGTGCTCCGCACGCTACATTCGCAGAATTCGCGCATGCGCACGTGCTTTTTACGCGCTCAGAGCGCGCACTACTTACGCATGCGTACGTTCTTCGTGTGCGCATGCGCACGTCGTGCATGCTCCGCGCGTTACGTTTGCGCATGTACGCGTACTACAGCGCACTATGTTTGCGCATGCGAGGTTTGTTCGTGCATGCGCACGTGCTACGCGCACTAAGTTCGCGCATGCGCGCGTGCCACGTTCGCGTACGCGCGTGTGCTCCGCGCATGTGCTTTTGCTCCACGCATGCGCCGTGCGCGCACGGTGCGCGCACGGTAAGTCATGTGATGAACAATGAACACTTTTCATTGGTTCATAGTACTTTCACTTTCAGATTCTTCAAATAACACACCCAATCAAGTTATGTGATTAAGAAAGAACACTTTTCATTGATTCAAAGTACTTTCACTTCCAGATTCTTCCAGCACCACACCCAGGCAAGTCATGTGATTAGGAAACAACACTTTTTATTGGTTCATAGTACTTTCAGTTCCAGATTCTTCTAATACCACACCCACTCTCCTCATTATTACTTCTGATTCCCTGGGAGGAGGAGCTGATCTGTTTTTGGGATACAATGGCAGAGCAGCAGCCATCTTCTAGTAGTGATCAGGAGACTCTTGTGCCACAGAGGCAGAGGAAGCAGAAAGAGTCTTTCATATGGCAGTATTTCACTTTTCATGAGGGGCAGAAAAAGGTACATGCTCCCAAAGTCACCTGCATTATTTGTCAACGGACCTTATCACGTGGAAATGCTAATAAGAAATACTCTTTTAGTATTCACACGATGTTAAGGCACGTTGAAGGAGTACATCCTGTGCATTTTGCTCGAGCTGCTAGTGAAAACTCTCCAGTAGCTCACCCGAGCACATCCGCTGCAGCTCAGCCGAGCACATCTTTGGCAGCTCAGCCGAGCACTTCTTCTGCGGTGGCGCCTTCACCTACTTCTGCACCTCTTGATATACGCCCTGCTTTTCGGGTGGTGTATACACGGTGCATTGACTGTCATGCTCTTATTTCTCTTCGTGAAACCAGTATTGATCTCATTGAGAGAAAGATAGAGCAGCACTCATGGCCATAGTTTTTTTTCATTTTTTACTTTTTCTTTTCCTCTGTCCCTACATTAACACAAGGGCTCTTTTTAGAGCCACCTAAAATCTAAACACAAAAACTTGTTTTTAAAATCTATTTTTCATTTTTTTTTTCACCGTGCGCGCACGTTTTTTTTTAATTTTAATTTTCATTTCTTTCACCCTTTGTGATCCTTCAGGGACTCCCTGACAAAGACTAGGGGGTCAGGAAGTCTCTACCCTGCCCCTTTTCCATGTTCTCCACCTTTGTTTTAAATTAAAACACATTTTTAAATGTTTTTTTTTAATTGCAAGTAAAATGGATTACATTTCCTAAATTTTTTTTTAAGATCTGAAAAAAAGAAAAAAAGTATTAATATTCAACAATACATTTTCTTAAACAGTACATGTTTTTTCATATTTAACAAAGCAATTTTTTTCCCTTTTGCTGTTTTCAGAATGTTGTGAATTTCACTGAAAATAGTGATATCAATTGTTTTCATCATTCAACAGCGGGCAAAAAAAAAAACAATCTGAACGATTTTTAAAAAAAGCCCCGATTCTCTTCTCACTAAAACAGACCTTGATAGAAATGTCACAAATATATTAAAAATACCTTCTTTGAACAATAACTATTTACAATAAATAACGTTTGTAAATCTTGCTGCTTAAGAACGTACGCCAAAATAATATCTGTCAAACAAGTCCACAATTGTTACCTTTACCTTTCCATGAGGCCAAATGGTAATTTTAAAACCCTTTGTAAGTGAAATATCCAATGTTAATCCTATAAAATTGAAATAATGGTTTCTTCAGATGCTGGAATTTGTATCAAAAATTTTGGTTTTAGAAAAATTAAGTAACAATTTGGTAAATCATAAGGCAAACGTTGCTTGAAAATCAATTGAGAATTATTACACAGTGTCCATCCTTTTTCACATTTAAGATAAACTGTGTAATGACCAGAAGTTATAGAAGGTCCATCATGAAAAATAATTGCAACTGCAACAAAAGTTTTACCTGATATTGATAATTGATTTCCTACAAACTTCTTTAGTAAAGTTTCCATTTTAGTTCCATCTGCTCTACAACGTTGCATCATTAAATTTACATACTGTCTATATTTATTTAAAAATAACGTTGATAACATGTCTGATTTACATTGAGAACATTCCATGTTGTGATTAGCATCTTTAACTAATTTACTAAAAGTCACTGATTTACTCTCTGGTAATGTTAAATATATGAACCTTTCAGAATCAACATTACTGCTGCATGTGTTCATACAGTTTTCACAACAATGTTCCCATTTATATGAGACACCTAATATATTTTCTATTTCTACCCCTTCATCTTACAGTACCATAAGCATATACATTAAAAATTCCTGTGCATCTTGCTGGACATCTTGTGTAAACTGTGTACATCCAGAACATTCATCTAAAAGATTTCTAACATCAGAAGCACTTTCTATTTTAGTTTTTTCATTACTCAGCTCCTTATAAAAGAGACTCAGCAGAGAACAGAATCTTTTTCCATAATTTAGTATTATCTGCTCTTGCAAAATTTGAAGATAAAATACAACATTCAGCGCTACATTTGCGTAGCAGTTGACACCAGAGCTATTTTCAAAATGACAACCAACAACCTCTTCAACACTGTCCTTTTTCTTTTTGCTTGCAGTCACATCACTCTCTTTTTGTTTTCTCTTCTGTACATCCTCATTACAGATATTCTCAAATCTCCTTTTCCGACAAACAACATGTTTTTTAAACACAGGATACTGACCTAAATGAGGAGCATAGCTTCTTCTTAATCTATTATACTCCTTTACACAGTTTGCATCAGCACTAACTTTTGAGCCATCAAAGTCTATCATGAATAAACCAGATATTTTTTTCACGCGTGACAAATCAACATATGCCATACCTTCTTTAAACACAGTAGATCCAATGTTTACAAATGCACTATCTACAGTTAATCCTTGAGATTTGTGAATAGTTACAGCATATGCTAGAGAAAACGGAAACTGCTTCCTACATACATATAAGCCTTTCACAAGCAAGAAACAAACTGAACAACGACAAATGTCTTTAACCTCTTCAATCTCATCAAATTTTATTTTTAAAAATTCAATTCCAACTTTTTTCTGGTAATTAACAAAACCCACAACTTTACCCATAGCTCCGTTCACTAAACCTTTCTCTACATCCAAATTACGTCTTAAAATTGCTCAACAGTTCATCCATACATAAAGATTCTTTTCTAAACCGGCTGTTTTCGAGATGTTTTGCTCTAGAGAATCCAATTTACTTGTCAATTTGTTTGTCAATATAATAGTTATTCCTTCATGTTGTATTTTATCCACAGCTTCCAGTTTGACAATCTCTTCATTTTCCAATTTCAAAAGTTCTTGATTGAATATAGAGCATTCATGTAGTGTTGGCATTAAGCAGATTACAGTATTTTTTCCAGCAATGTTCTTGTATATTTTCTCTGGAACTATTTGTTCTGTTGGAAACACATTACATAGCAATCGACTCTGCCATGTTCTGTGAGTAGTCCCATTCTGATATCTTTGAGAATACTTGCATAATCCTCATAATTGGCTTGCCGCATTTGGTAATGAGTTCTTTATACGCAAAGTATGTCCATATATTCACATTACCTATACTTCCTAATGACTTTTTCGTGTCTTCATGTGTAAGGGTTTGAAATACTGGTTGTCCTTTAACTGGAGTAAGCTGCAGAAGATCCCGAAAAACTATAACATGTTTTCCTCCAAATTGCACGTCATAGTTTGTCTTTAGAATTTGCTGCATTCTTAAATGCACAATGGCAAGCATTAAGTTTGATACCATGCTTACCTCATCAATTATGAGAACTTTCATTTTTTTCAATACTCTTGCAACTTCAAAACATGCTTCTCCTGTTAGCTTGTGGTATTGTATTTTGTTCTCGTGCTCTACTGGTAACATTAGCAAACGATGGAGGGCAATTCCTTTTATGTTATGTGCTGCTAACCCAGTTGGAGCAGTAACAACACAAGACAAAGTTGAATCTGTTTTTTGCTGTAGGTAGCTTCTAATTACTTTAATCAAGAAACTTTTTCCAGTTCCGGCTTGTCCACTCACATACATTCTGATTGGTTCAAATGATGTGCATGAGCACTCTTTATTTTCATGTAGTAATCCGTGATCAATTTTTTTTCTGACTTCCTCATAAATTTGTTGTTGTTCATCATTCAGTTGTTGTTCCATATTTGGTAAGCTTATTAAATCTACCTGTGCTTGATTCATAGCTGTTTCGACTTCAGTCATGGCTATTGCAGCTTCATTTTCTACGATTGGTTGTCCTAGAGGATCTTGACTGAACGTCCCAGAACTTTGACTGTCCTGAGAACTGTCTCTAGCTACTTCAGCTGCAATTGTTGCTTCTTGTTCAATTTCTTCATTTAACATTTGAACATAAGTTGAGAAAGTACTGAATTCTATGCTATCTTTGCAAGCATTAAAGGAATCTTCATAGCTCTGAAAATCTCCAAGTAGTTCGTCCTCTGAACGCCATGGTTTAAACAGCTGTAAAAGTGCCAAGTAGTAAAATTTCTTTTTGTCAGTAGTGTCGCAACTCAGCTTCCGGTGATTAATCAAACTTCCTTTTGTTTGTTTTACCAAACATCCATCCTCACCAGTGACTTTATATTTTCCATTGTTGATGTCTTCTGTGGTATTCCGTTTATAAATGTAGTTCTGCAGCACTTCATATAGACACATGTTCTCAAGATGATGACTTCTTTGTGGGTAATATGTGTCCAACATGTTTGTTCTTAAAATGTCTGTACTTTCAGGTTCGTACTCTGCTAAATATTCAATTTCTCGAACAGATTTCAGTACCCGATTTCTCATTCCTGCAAGGCCTAAACTTACCCAAATTATTCTTCTGGATTTGGAGTACAGACTTGCAGATGATAACCTATCTGAGCATTTGTAGGATCCAATTTCTCGATGCAATAACATCTTTAAACTGAAACTGTATAGCTTTTTACTGACAGTCTTCTCATGAGAAATCTGTTCCCACATTACTTTCAATTCCGTTTTCTCAGACTTAGTGATGTAAGATGTGACATACCGAGCAACAGCAATAGAATTGTCAGCTACATACTGTATATCCATGTTAGCATTCCACATGGATAAAATGACTGGGTTGTAGTCATTTATATATTTTGACTCTTCTTTTCTTCTTAGGTTGTAGGTATTCTTAGGCGATTTTCTTGTAACAGTATGTCGCACAGCTGACATAAAACTGTTTACTCTTCCTTTTGAAAGAACTGGTCGTGGAAATCCAAATCGACATTTTGTGTAGAATTTACCTTTACTCTTGTACTTTCGTCGACAGTATTTTCCACACCGATGACTTTGGAAACGTAAAACTTGCTCTTTTAAGTTTTTTTCTTCTGTGCTTTTAGGTATAGCACATGTTGCATATTCTTCAATGAAAGATAAAACTGCATCATCAGAATCTGTTCCATATTTTGGGGCATCCTTGATCCACAACAGCATATGAATATGAGGAGCACCTCTTGCTTGGTACTCTTTTCTCCAAAAGAAATCCACAACTTCTCCAAGAGGTTGATTTTTTTTATTGCAGATGAAGGACATCATAGCCTCAAATCTATGATTGAAATATCTGCAAACATTAACCGGATCCAATGAGCACAATTCTCCTGCTGTCTTGTATTGGATGTTTTCAATATTTGAATTTGCCTCTCGAAGAAAATCCAGTAAATCATCCCAAGCATACTCAGCACAGCTTAGGGTAAGGAACCATGTAGGAGTTCCTAAATTCCGTAACATACATTTCAATTCTCCATGGCGTCGGTACCAATATTCATTAGTTCCTCATTGACAAGCCATCAAATTTATCAATTGAGATTCCAAATGATCATCCCGCTGTTGCACTTTGTTCATAAAATCCTTTGCAGACACATTATGTAGATGTACTCCACTTTTTAAAATGTGATTTACTGCATAAGATAGTGCAGACAAGTCACATTCAAATAAAAGATGGAACAAATAAGGAATACTTTGACGAAATCTTGGATCTTCTGCATATAACGTTGTAGTCCGATACTCAGAAGCAGGAATCTGTACTGGACGTTCATCATATCGTCCACCTTTTCCTGTAGGAAACAGCTGGGGAAAACAACGAGCTTCCAAGCTCTCCTCCCATACACTCACGGGAGTTCCTTGTGCTTTTCTCATCTGAAACAGATCAATAGTGTTTCCCATAACTTCTTTAGAATGAAGAGGATGTATGCTGAAATGTTCATAAATTTCTTTTTCTTTTGACTTATCCACTTTTTCAATTTGCCCAGCTGGTATTCCTGAGTCTGCTAGTAAAATTTCTTCATCTTCTTCCATATAAATTGATTCATACCATTTATTATTTTTTTTTAAATATAAATTTGCTCTTTGTACTTTTCGTACATCTACCAGCTCCTACCAAATTTTCTTATTCTTTGTTGGTACACCATTAACCAGAATAACTAATGGTTCAGTTTCCAATCTATCTGCATCAATTGTTTCCATATTTTTTTTCAATTCAAATCCAATGGCAAATAGACAACTCTTCCTTTTAAACCTCTTTGTAAATCCGAAGGAGGTAATTTACCTGTTTTGGGCTCCATACGCACTATGGTCTGAAACGGATGGACACACTGAATGAGTATAGACTCATACGTATTTAAATCAGAAAGTTCTGCAGGAATATCAACCAATTCTAAATTATTATGTACAGCTCTGGCTGGCATTCTATTTTCTTCTAACTTGTTATAACAGTATTTACAAATACGCTGATCTTCACCCAAATAAAAACTATTTTCCAGAAATATATATGTTGCAAAATCCTTCCACTTATAATTATCTTCATTTTCACTTTTTTTTATAGAGATCAACATTCCTTGTTTGAATTTTGTAATGGCTTCTCCGGCAACAAATACAAGTAATATTTGGTCTTTCAATAGAGATGATAGTAAATGTTGTCATTTCATCTTAAAATTTTTTACTAACAGTGAGTTCTACATTCTCTTCCACATTTTCCTCCATAACTGTGTCATTTCCTGCACTTTCTTGCTCTGGACCAAAGTAACAAAACTGAATTTCATCAGTAACCTTCACTACATCTGATACAGATCCACGGAACAGAGCATTATTCAACTCATTTAACTTTAGTGCTGGACCTTTCGCAAAATACAATGTTCTCACAAACTTTCTCATTTCAGTATGATGAACAGCCAGCATCCTAAAATGGTGAAAAACACTTTGGCAAACTTTCCTAGATAGACAAGCAAGAGAATGTCCTTGCAAACCAGTATTCTCTCTCACTCTGCATGGGTCTAGTCTTTGAAGCACCTTAATCTTCTGTTTAACACTCTTTTTACTATATTCTCTTAGAAAGTCACGTAATTTATAAATAGATTCCTGTCGCACAGTGCAAATACTACTACAATTCCAAGTGTACACTGGGGCTTTAGGACGTCTCCCTATAACCTTATCAGCTAACACTTCTTCCTCATTTCTTGGAACCATTTTCTCCTTTTCCATTACACAACCATCTTTAACTTCATAAGCTCGACCATTGGTGTCAACTACATGCAACAAACAATTACTTTGAAGATAACTCTCTTCATTAAAAAATGGTTCAGTACTTGAACTATGCTTCCATTCTCCTAAGAACACTTTACAAAAGTTATTTTTTTTCACTACTCTTTTTCTTTTGCGATTTCATTGCTTTGACAATTTTTTCTAATCTACGCATCCTGTTCAAAATTAAAATGAATAGTGTTTGTTTTTTTCCAAATCCTTAGCAACAATTGTTTCAATATATCTCTTTTTTTTATAAAATTTGGTTTTCTTCTTATATTTTTTCACATCCTTTAGCAAATTTAACATCACTCTTCTCTGAAACATTTTTCTACGAATGTTTTTAAAATCTATTTTTCGTGTTAAGTCACTCTTTCTTACTTCTGATTCTACATTGGCTTTTCGTATTTTCTGTCGACCCTGTTGTTGTTTTGTACTTGAAACAATATTTGCAGTGGATATATTTTTCACATTTTTTCTTTGTTTGAAGATATTTTAAAAAAAATCCTTAGTCTGCTTACCAGAAGACTTTTTCTTTTTTCCAAGATGAGGTCCTTCAACTATTTTTTTTGGTCCAGTTTTCTTCAAATATAGATGTTGTTGCTGTTCTTTTCTCTTTCTTGACTTTATAGGCATCTTTAATTAATTTCACTGTTGTTCAGCAATACCTGAAAGAAACTAAAAAAAAAATACCTTTATGTAATTTTAATACATTACGATTTTTTTTTGAGCTTTTCAAATCCTATCATATGACCTGTCCCTTTCCTACAACTGCAAGTCTGACAGTACAAGAGCAACACGTATTAAATCTCTAACATCAATTCATGTGTGCACACAGACTCATGGTGTGATTCTAGGCAAAACACGATTTTGGTTTGGCAATTTCAAAGCACATTTACTACTGTGGAAGAGTAAGTGATAATTACTATGGCAGCCTGACACATTTTCCTTATATTTTAGAGAGGCAGAAAAGAGCACATGTCCTATCAGCTACTTGAGACCATCAGCATGTGTAACAGGGTGAGTGATTAGAGTAGAGCAAAGGAAATGAGCTTTGGTGACGTTGAAGGTGTTAACATTACACACTGCTATCTGAAATACCACACAGAGCTGAATAGTAAGCATGAGAGTGCAGCAGAAGCACCTGTCTGTGTTCTAAGAGCGTGCTTCTGGAGACCGTGTATAGTCAGGTGCGACACAGATCTGCATGTCCGCTTGCACAACTGCATGAAGACTGCAGACATGTATGTAAGACTACATGTGTGGTAAAGGTTAATTGGAGTTTTGAACATGTAAAAACTACCTCACCCATTGCGAGAGTGGAAGGAAAATGTACCATGCTAATTTCAAATGTGTTAGCATTTGCCTCTCATTTGTGAGAAAGTGATTTCTGCTGAATGCTAACCATCACAGTTCTTGAAAACAAGCTGCCCCTTTCCTGCGAGTGCAAGTCTAACAGAGCAAGAGCAACACGAATTAAATCTCTGTGAAAAATTCCTGTGTACAGACAGACTCATGGTGTGATTCTAGGCACAAAACAGTATTTCTGGGTGATACCAGTACACCTTAACTTATGGTGAAGAAATACTCCATAATATCTTTCAAGTTCAAGGCACTTAAATATCTTCCTTAACATAAAATGTAAAACACAACTTTTAAAGTGGTAGGAAAATGTACCTTGCTAATTTCAAATGTCTTAGCATTTGCCTCTCATTTGTGAGAAAGTGATTTCTGCTGAATGCTAACCATCACAGTTCTTGAAAACAAGCTGCCACTTTCCTGCGAGTGCAAGTCTAACAGAGCAAGAGCAACACAAATTAAATCTCTGTGAAAAATTCCTGTGTACAGACAGACTCATGGTGTGATTCTAGGCACAAAACAGTATTTCTGGGGGATACCAGTACACCTTAACTTATGGTGAAGACATACTCCATAATATCTTTCAAGTTCAAGGCACTTAAATATCTTTCTTACCATAAAATGTAAAACACAACTTTTAAAGTGGTAGGAAAATGTACCATGCTAATTTCAAATGTGTTAGCATTTGCCTCTCATTTGTGAGAAAGTGATTTCTGCTGAATGCTAACCATCACAGTTCTTGAAAACAAGCTGCCCCTTTCCTGCGAGTGCAAGTCTAACAGAGCAAGAGCAACACGAATTAAATCTCTGTGAAAAATTCCTGTGTACAGACAGACTCATGGTATGATTCTAGGCACAAAACAGTATTTCTGGGTGATACCAGTACACCTTAACTTATGGTGAAGACATACTCCATAATATCTTTCAAGTGCAAGGCACTTAAATATCTTCCTTAACATAAAATGTAAAACACAACTTTTAAAGTGGTAGGAAAATGTACCGTGCTAATTTCAAATGTGTTAGCATTTGTCTCTCATTTCTGAGAAAGTGCTTTCTGCTGAATGCTAACCATCGACAGTTCTTGAAAACAAGCTGCCCCTTTCCTGCGAGTGCAAGTCTAACAGAGCAAGAGCAACACAAATTAAATCTCTGTGAAAAATTCCTGTGTACAGACAGACTCATGGTGTGATTCTAGGCACAAAACAGTATTTCTGGGTGATACAAGTACACCTTAACTTATGATGAAGACATACTCCATAATATCTTTCAAGTTCAAGGCACTTAAATATCTTCCTTAACATAAAATGTAAAACACAACTTTTAAAGTGGTAGGAAAATGTACCATGCTAATTTCAAATGTCTTAGCATTTGCCTCTCATTTGTGAGAAAGTGATTTCTGCTGAATGCTAACCATCACAGTTCTTGAAAACAAGATGCCCCTTTCCTGCGAGTGCAAGTCTAACAGAGCAAGAGCAACACAAATTAAATCTCTGTGAAAAATTCCTGTGTACAGACAGACTCATGGTGTGATTCTAGGCACAAAACTGTATTTCTGGGTGATACCAGTACACCTTAACTTATGGTGAAGACATACTCCATAATATCTTTCAAGTTCAAGGCACTTAAGGGGGGCGTGGCTTGGCAGCCGACGGGCATGGACGCGTGAGCGACGAGCTCCGCATCCAGCCCAGCCATAAATCCTGAAACGAGTGTCCCCCGGGCGGTTTGACGCTCCGGGAGGGCTCCCCCTGCCACCTCGGGACCCCTGGAGCAGTCAGACGGAGCGGACCGCGGCGCAGGGGCCGGACGCAGCGACGAAAAGGTGACGGAGGCGGGCGGCCGCCGGCCATCTTAGGCGGCCTCTGAGGGGACGGGAAGCAGCGGCCCACAGTGCAGGCGGAGCGGGCCGGAAGTGAGGCTGCATCAGCCGCGAGCGCCGGAAGTGCCGGCCTGGTCCTGCTGGAGAGTGGCGGCGGGGATCACCCTCGGTGCGAAGCTTGGGGCTGAGGGGCCAGCAGTAGAGAGTGACCTAGAGGCGGTGGAGGCATAACGGAGCAGTGGCGACACGGCGGAAGGCTCTGGGCTGGTGTCGGCGACGGAGGACCTGGGCCTGGGGCGCCCGCAGCGAGACGCCACATGCTAGGTGGGCCAACGCGGTGGGTGCAGTGCCCCTTGGTGGTAGCGGCTTGACTGCCCACAGGCAGCGGACGGGCGGTTCTGGCCCCTGGGTGGAGCGACGACCCCGACGCCTCTCGGAGGACGGTGGAGAGGGCCGGACGCGGCCCTGGACTCAGCGGCTCTAGCGGCGACTGGTGGCCCCCCCGTTGAGGAGCCTGGTGAGCAGAAGGAGGGCGCTGGTCTCCCGGTGGACTGCAGGCACGGTGGAGCGGGCCCCTGGGGCTGACGAGGGGGTACGCTGCCCGCAGGTCTGGGGAGCGGCCCAGAGGCCGCCTGGGGAGAGCCTATCGGACGCACCACCTGGTCGGGAGCATGGTCAAGCCACGACTCAAGCCGGGAGGGCAGTCGGTGGAGTCGGCGGGGGACCCTACCGATGGCGGCAGGGGTGGCGCTGGCGCCGAATCTGCGGCGGGCCTACAGCAGCGACAGCTTGACCAGATCTTGCAGGCCATAGCGGACACAAAAACGGCGCTGCAGAATGATATCGCCCAGGTATCCTCGGACCTGGGGCTGCTCCGGGCGGATCACAGGAAGCTGGTGGACAGGGTCAAGACCACAGAGGACAGGATGGACCTGGTGGAGCCAGCGCAGAAGGTATTGGAGGATCAGACGGCGGATCTCCTACGGCGAGTGGTGACTTTGGAAAAGAGGGCCGAGGATGCTGAAGGGCGCAACCGCCGCAATAACATTCGCGTAGTCGGGCTACCGGAAAATATCGAAGGGGGAGATATGATAACCTACCTGGAGACCTGGCTGCAGGAGGTGGTGGCGCCCGAGGGACTCACGCGGTTCTTTACACTGGAGAGGGCGCATAGGGTACCGGCCCGCCCCCCGGACCCGGGCAGGCCGCCCCGGCCGGTGGTGGCCCGACTGCTGCATTACAAAGACCGGGACATTATCCTTCAGAGGGCCAGAACTTCGGGACCTTATCAGGTAGAGAACGCTCGGGTCTCTATTTACCCGGATTACCCCATGGAGGTGCAGCGCAGACGTACCTCATTCCTGGCGGTGAAGAAAGCACTGCGGGAAGAGGGGCTGCAATACTCTTTGTTGTTCCCGGCCCGTCTCCGAGTGGTGATGGATGGGGAAGCGGCCTTCTTCACTGACCCTGCAGCAGCCTGGAGTTGGTTGGAGTCGGCCAGGCCCCGAGCGACGGCGCATGATGCTGGAGAGGGGCCACGGGGTACTCCGACGAAGGCCCGTCGCACCAGATGCAACAGGGCAAGGACAGTGGGGGCCCGATCTCCGGGTGCGTCCCAGACGGCACTGGAGAGGCGAGCCGCGCTGAGGGCGGTCTCTGTGATCTCCGGGGCCACGGCCTCCCAGCCCAGCGAGGATTCGGGCTCTAGGAAGGGCACGGAGGACTCCCAATCGGATGGCGCTGTCGACGAAGTGGAGGAGCTGCCAGATGTTACCCCGGGGACGGCAGATGGAATGTTGGACGCTTGAAGGTTTGGGGAGTGCGTGGGCCCTGAACTGAGGGACTTGGGTTGGGAGGACTGGGTACGTGTGGAAAGGGACACTGCTTCGGGCTCGCTGGGGCCTACGGAGGGCCGAATAGCGGGTGGCGCCCATGGCTGGACGGTCTGGAGATTCTGGGGGGCCCCGGGGGTGGGGGTGGGGGAGCCTGCGGGGGATGGACTGCTGGGGGGGGTGACATTGATGGAGTCTGGGCAGGGATGCTTTGGGGAGGACCACTGTCAACCCGTCAGGCGTAGAGTCACCACCTCAACCTCACGGACATAGTGAGACTCTGGTGGCTACCAGAGTATTTGGTTTCTGTTTGGGGGAGTATTTGGATGGGTGACTGCGGTTTAGAGCCTGTTCTGGGGAGGGGTGGGGATTCGGGGAGTTGGGGTGTTTTAGGGAGTCAAGGGATTGTCAGTGTGCCTCGGAGGGGTAGGATGGGATGGTTGATCCGACGATGGGATGGGGACCCCCCTTGAATTGAGAATTGTGACTTGGAATGTGAGAGGGCTCACCTCTATGGTGAAGAGACATAAAATCCATGCATACTTAGTGCGGAGAGGGGTCCAGGTAGCCTTCCTTCAGGAGACCCACTTAGATAAAGAGGAGGGGAAGGCATTGCAGCGGCGCTGGCGGGGCCAACTATACTACACCACCTTCTCGAGGTTTGCTCGGGGGGCTCTGATTTGGGTGAGAGCGGGTGTCCCTTTCCAACCCCTGATGACATTGGTGGACCCGGAGGGCAGGTTTGTAGCAGTGCAGGGGCGGCTGGATGGCAGGGACTTGAGCATGTGTAGCGTATATGCCCCTAATGTAGACCAGGCGGCGTTTTTCTCTAGGCTGTCAGGGCAGTTGGCGGCGTATTTGACGGGACCGGTTGTGCTGGGAGGGGACTTTAACTCTGTCACGGATGTGGAGTTGGATAGATCCCACCCCCCCCGGCACAGTCGGCGGTGCGTCGGGTGGCCACTGCTCGGAGTAGCTGGCAGGGCACCTGGGGTCTGGTGGATACCTGGCGTGCTCATCACCCGCTGGACAGGGATTACTCATTCTATTCTGCCCCCCATGAGCTGTATGTCAGATTGGATGGTATATTGTGCTCCTCGGACGTCCAACCGCTGATGCGACATAGTGAGTATCTAGCGAAAACTCTCTCGGATCATAACCCCTGTCTGGGGGTGTTGCAGTGGTCCAGGCAGCGGCAAGCTATTCCCACGTGGCGTCTTAACCCCCTGCTCCTGGAGGACCCGGTCTTCCGGGCTGAGGTTAGCGACTGCTTAACACAATATTTCGAGCGAAACTCGGGTACGACGGCAAGCCGGGCGACGGAATGGGACGCGCTCAAGGCGGTGGTCAGGGGGGTCTGCATCTCGTCCACGGCTGGGGTGAGGAAGTCGCTGCTGAAGGAGGTGGAGGGGGCGGAAGCCCTGCTGCGGGCGGCGGAACAGGCGCATCAGTCGGGGACCGGAGAGCTGGCTGCGGTCGCTGAGGCGCGCGAGGCGGTGGCGGTGCAGGTGGAGAGGCTCCGCTGCTTTGACCATAAAGGCTACCTAATGAGAGCGCACGCGGAGCGTGATAAGGTGGGATCCCTTTTGGCTTGGTTGGCGAACCCGGCGGCCCGGGGGGAACCGATACTGGCCCTGGC
The DNA here is from genome assembly GCF_964204655.1 of Triturus cristatus. Classification (NCBI taxonomy): domain Eukaryota; kingdom Metazoa; phylum Chordata; class Amphibia; order Caudata; family Salamandridae; genus Triturus; species Triturus cristatus. The sequence goes on from NC_140591.1 coordinate 1,353,024,762, forward strand.
TGACGCGGGGGGCGCCCCGGTGTATTCCCAGAAGGGGATAAATCAGCAGTTCGCTGGTTATTATGCTGGGTTATACGACAGCACCATGGCGGGGGAGCCGGAGGGCCTAGCGGACTTCTTGTTGGAGGCCCGCCTGCCTCGCCTAGACCCGGAGGTGGGGAAAGAACTTGGCGGTGCCATTTCGCTGGGTGAAATTCGGGCGGCGATTCGACATATGGCGCGCCGGAAAACCCCGGGGGCGGATGGGCTGCCTGTCGAGTTCTATGCGGCGTTTTCGGACCTGTTGGCCCCACAGCTGCAGGCCCTCTACGGCGAAGCTTGGCGACGTAGGCGTCTACCCGCCTCTGCTCGGGAGGCGATTGTGATCCCCTTATTAAAACCCGGAGGGAAGGCCGACGCGCACACGGCTTATCGGCCGCTCTCCATGTTGACGGTGGACTATAAGATATTGAGCAAGGTACTGGCGTCGCGCCTCCTGGGTCATATGGCCGCCTTAGTCCACCCGGATCAGGCGGGCTTCATTCCTCGACGGAGCACTGCCACTTCTGTGAGAAGGTTGCTGCGAGTGATGGAACTGGACCGGGAGGTCTTCCCGGAGGCCTGTACGCTGTCGGTCGACATAGAAAAGGCCTTCGACAGTGTGGAATGGCCTTATTTGTACCGAGTGTTGCGGGAGTTCGGCTTGGGGGAGGACTTTGTGCGCTGGACCTCGTTACTTTATAGCGAGGCTACAGCCCGGGTGAAGACAGGGGTCACCATATCGGCCTCATACCATGTCCGGAGGGGGACGAGACAGGGGTGTTCCCTCTCCCCCCTGCTGTTCGCGCTGGCCATTGAACCATTGGCGGCTCATGCCCGACGAGGGGGTGCGTATGTAGGGGTGGCGTTGCGGGAGGATACGCATTATATCTCCCTCTATGCGGACGATCTACTGATGTTCTTGGAGGACGCGGCGGGTGCTCTGGAGGGAGCGGTGGCCTTATTGGAGGTGTTTGGTCGGCTGTCCGGGCTTAAGGTCAATTGGCGTAAAACCTGTTTGTTCCCGCTGTCGCGAGGGGGACAGCCCCGCAGGCGTTAGGCCAAATCCGCTGGGAAGGCAGCTGTCTCCGTTATTTGGGGGTTAACATCTATCATACCCAGGCTGATTTGCTGGACGGTAATGTGGGTAGGGCGCTTCGGGGCCTAAGGGGTAGTATGGGATTTTGGAAGACGCTCCCGCTCTCGTGTGCTGGGAGGGTGGCGCTGCTGAAAATGGTGGCGCTGCCGCGGCTTCTTTACTATTTTCGCACCCTTCCAATATGGATCCCAGCGTCATTTTTTGCGGCACTGCGGGTACTCACCACGAGCTTCATTTGGGGTTCGCGGAGGCGTCGAGTGGCGCTGACCACCTTGCGGCGACTGCGGGCGGAGGGAGGCTTGGCGGCTCCGGATTTCGAATGGTATTATCTGGCGGCCCAGCTCCAGTGGCTCACACAGGCGGTGGCCAGGGAGTACAGGGGCCCGGACGGTCCCCAGGGCAGGCTAATCCCGTGCCACGTGCTGGCCTTTATAGTCCTTCACCAGAGGCTGGACCTCGCCCAGCTCACCATGGAGGAGCGTACCCTCCGGTTATGTTGGAATAGATGCCAGAGAAAGGCCGCCATAGTTCACCCCTATGCCCCTGAGATCCCCCTGGGGATGTGCACGGCGTTCCCGCATGGAGGAGACTGGTCGGGGTTGGCGGTCTGGGAGGAAATGGGGGTCCAGATGGTAGGGGATCTATTTCGAGAGGGGGCACTGCTGCCTTTCCAAGACTTGCAGGACTCTTATGGGCTTCCGCGGGGAGACTTCCTGCTCCATGCGGCCTTGGTGGCGAGCCTTCAGAGGCATTGGAATGTGGGGCTGTCGGAGCCCCCGACTGCCACGGGTTGCCAATATGTGGTGATGGCGGCGGGGACGACCAAGGCCATCACATGCCTTTATCGTAGGCTGTCAACGGAGAGCCTCCCCCCATTGGGCGCCTTGAGGGGAAAGTGGGAGGCGGACCTGGGGAAGGAGATCCCTGAATCCACATGGTCCACGCTGGTGCGGAGGGCATGGAAGGGGACGAGGAATGCCAGGTTCCAGCTTGTCCAGTTTTTTACGCTACACAGAGCGTACCTGACGCCGGCAAAGGTTTTACAATATTTCGGGGGAGCGCACTCTCAGTGTCCGCGGTGCGGGGCGGACGGAGCAGACTTTCGACACATGTTTTGGGCCTGTAGGCAGTTGGGGGACTACTGGGAAGCAGTGGTGGAGTGCCTGAACCAGGTTACGGATCGCTCCATTGGTCCAGAGATGGGCACCTGCTTGCTGCTTTGGTTCCCCCACACCCGTCGCACGAGGGTCACGAGCAAATTCTATGATTTAGGGCTGATATTGGCCAAGAGGGAATTGACGCTGCACTGGAAATCCCGGGGGGGACCCAGTTTCCTGCGCTGGAGATCAGCCCTGGAGCGCTGGGCGGGGGCTGAGGGCACGCTCCGGGTGCAACTGGCCCTCCGGCGAGATGACGAAAAAGCGCTAGCGACAGCCCGGGCGTGGGAAGCGTTGGTGGTAGAACTCCAGGGGCTGATGTCCGAGCCGGGGGAGGAAGGGAGCGGGCCAGATGAGGAAGTGGTAGTGGGGAGTGGGGAGTAGTGGAGGCGACTGGCGGGCCCTGACCGACTGCACTCTGGATAGGGTTGGGGGGAAGGTATTGTGGCTGCAGGGAGAGGTGGGGCTCCTGTATTGCATTGACTGAGGGGAGGGAAGCATCGAGCGTGGGACCGGGGTAGCAGGCGGGGGCACACTGACAGAGGGTGGGGGGCGGGGGGGGAAGGGGCCGGGTGGGACAGCTGAGTGGGAATGCTGGCATATGTGGGGTATTTCCTGACTGGGCGGGGATTGAGAGCTGGTTGTTGTATTGCTGTGTATGAAAACAATAAAAAATGTTTCAACAAAAAAAAAGTTCAAGGCACTTAAATATCTTCCTTACCATAAAATGTAAAACACAACTTTTAAAGTGGTAGGAAAATGTACCATGCTAATTTCAAATGTGTTAGCATTTGCCTCTCATTTGTGAGAAAGTGATTTCTGCTGAATGCTAACCATCACAGTTCTTGAAAACAAGCTGACCCTTTCCTGCGAGTGCAAGTCTAACAGAGCAAGAGCAACACAAATTAAATCTCTGTGAAAAAATCCTGTGTACAGACAGACTCATGGTATGATTCTAGGCACAAAACAGTATTTCTGGGTGATACCAGTACACCTTAACTTATGGTGAAGACATACTCCATAATATCTTTCAAGTTCAAGGCACTTAAATATCTTCCTTAACATAAAATGTAAAACACAACTTTTAAAGTGGTAGGAAAATGTACCGTGCTAATTTCAAATGTGTTAGCATTTGCCTCTCATTTGTGAGAAAGTGATTTCTGCTGAATGCTAACCATCACAGTTCTTGAAAACAAGTTGCCCCTTTCCTGCGAGTGCAAGTCTAACAGAGCAAGAGCAACACGAATTAAATCTCTGTGAAAAATTCCTGTGTACAGACAGACTCATGGTGTGATTCTAGGCACAAAACAGTATTTCTGGGTGATACCAGTACACTTTAACTTATGGTGAAGACATACTCCATAATATCTTTCAAGTTCAAGGCACTTAAATATCTTCCTTAACATAAAATGTAAAACACAACTTTTAAAGTGGTAGGAAAATGTACCATGCTAATTTCAAATGTGTTAGCATTTGCCTCTCATTTGTGAGAAAGTGATTTCTGCTGAATGCTAACCATCACAGTTCTTGAAAACAAGCTGCCCCTTTCCTGCGAGTGCAAGTCTAACAGAGCAAGAGCAGCACAAATTAAATCTCTGTGAAAAATTCCTGTGTACAGACAGACTCATGGTGTGATTCTAGGCACAAAACAGTATTTCTGGGTGATACCAGTACACCTTAACTTATGGTGAAGACATACTCCATAATATCTTTCAAGTTCAAGGCACTTAAATATCTTCCTTAACATAAAATGTAAAACACAACTTTTAAAGTGGTAGGAAAATGTACCATGCTAATTTCAAATGTGTTAGCATTTGTCTCTCATTTGTGAGAAAGTGATTTCTGCCGAATGCTAACCATCACAGTTCTTGAAAACAAGCTGCCCCTTTCCTACGAGTGCAAGTCTAACAAAGCAAGAGCAACACAAACTAAATCTCTCTGAAAAATTCCTGTGTGCACACAGACTCATGGTGTGATTCTAGGCACAAAACATTATTTCTCGGTGATACCAGTACACCTTATCTTATGGTGAAGACATACTCCATAATATCTTTCAAGTTCAAGGCACTTAAATATCTTCCTTAACATAAAATGTAAAACACAACTTTATAAGAAGAATCACATTTCTATTATTTATATCCAACTACACCACATACATCCCCTCTCAAATTCATAACTCACCTTTAAAAGTAGTTAGTTGAGAAAGAAATGTGCCACTCACACAGCAGATTATCAGAGCCAGAATCTCTGAACTGTACACCTCTCAGCAGAACCAGTAAATGGCAATCTTTCCCTATCTTTTTTCACACATATTCATGTTAACTTCAAATTACAGTGTTTCCCACATTTTTTCAAATGGAATCACACATTTCTATTGGTTGCAAATTTCAACCCTTTTCCAAATGATCCCTTCCCCCAACATGACTTCTGCCTGCTACCATAGCAACAGGTCATGGAACACTGGTGTGAACAGAGAGGTCAGAAGTTCAGCACACAATGTTTCAAATCCAAAGAGCAAGAGTGCTTGACTTTTCAAACCTAACAGCAAATCCAAACTAATGTTCTGTGGGAACACATTTTTCTGAACCAATACAAAACATGTTTTTAAAAATTTAAACATACAGCCTAGTTTTTAGTGTTGAATGGTCTGAAACAGCCAATGATTTATTTTTATTTTAAAAAAAGTATGTAAGCCTCCATTTTACATCTATCTTTCTTTTCAGATTGCCATTCTACTGAAAGACACCTTCTGAGTGCATCCAGATCTCCTTGGAAGATGTTCACAGTGTGGAATATAGGTCACAGCTATATCTTCTGGAGTGAAAAGTTTGCAGAAAAAAGAGGTATTGTGAAAGATCTTGCTTTGCCAAATGTAGACATTAAATGGATTGGTCAGAGAGGGTTAAAGTGGCACCAATTAATGCCTTTGGTGAAAACCTTTCTACATCTCCCACAGCCTAACCTTATTATTGTGCACTGTGGTGGAAATGACCTAGGCACTTCAACTGGGGTAGGTCTGGAAATGCTTATTAAGGACACCTTTGTGCAATTGATCTCACTTTTTCCACAAACTGCCTTTGTATATTCTAACATATGCCAAAGGCAAAAGTGGAACTGGTCCAACCAACTTTGTCCGCAGATTGACAAAGCAAGAAAGCACGTCAATAAGTCTGTTTCTGCTTTCCTCAGAGACTATGGTATGGGTTCTATATACCACAACAGCTTGCGTTACAACATGCAAGACATTTATAGAGGAGACGGTGTACATTTCAATGATGAAGGGAACAGAGTCTTCCTCTTGAACTTTAGACTCTGCATCGGTACTTACTTGTAGGTACCAAAAAAACACTTCATAAACACAACGTCTCTTTTTAGAGCCAACCAACATCCAAACACTTAATCTTATTTTTTAAATCTTTTTTTTAAATTTTTTTTTGCCGTACGCGCACCTCGCGAATTAAAAAAAAAAATGTAAATCTTTTTTTTTACCCTTCGGGGTCCCACTGTGACCCCCTGACAAACGCTAGGGGGTCAGGAACTCCCTACCCTGCCCCCTTTTCACGTTCTCCACCTTTCCTTTTCAGTGTGACAGACAAAATGGCGGCCGACACTTCCTGATTTCGACCGATTCGAATGTTTACAGACATATAACAACCAATCAGAATGTCGCGCGCGCACCGTACGCTTACGGTGCACGCACGGTACGCGCTTATAGATATTTATATGCTTTTAAATGCTATTTTCTCAGGAACTACTGAACAGATTGACACCAGACCTGCAAAAGGCACTTCTCTGACCTGAGGACTACTTCTCTGCCAAATTTCAAGTAATTCTGTTCAGCCGTTCGGGCTGTACCTTCGACTAAAGGTCCTATGGAAAAATACATGGGGAAAATGCGTTTTTGGACCCCCCTTTTTTCTCGGCCCCCGCTTGACGAATCACCCCGAGACTTTCACGGTAGGAGCTGAGCAGAGCGCCCCATTAGTTTTGAAATTTTCGCGAAGATTCGTCAACCGGCGCCAAAGTTATTCAAAATAGAATTTGAGATTTCCTATGGAAACACGGTCCTAACTATAACTATCTACTGGCGACCGCCAGTAGATAATTATCTACTGGCGGTCGCCAGTAGATATAGTTATAGTTACAACCTAGTTTCCATAGGAAATCTCAAAATTCTATTTTGAATAACTTTGGCGCCGGTTGACGAATCCTCGCGAAAATTTCAAAACTAATGGGGCGCTCCGTTCAGCTCCTACCCTGAAAGTCTCGGGGTGATTTGTCAAGCAGGGGCCGAGAAAAAAGGGGGGTCCCAAAACGCGTTTTCCCCATGCATTTTTCCATAGGACCTTTAGACACAGCTACAGCCCGAACGGCTGAACAGAATTACTTGAAATTTGGCAGAGAGGTTGCCATAAGGTCAAGGAAGTGCCTTTTGCAGGTCTGGTGTAAATCTGTTCAGTATTTCCAGAGAAAATAGCATTTAAAAGCATATATATATGTGGGCGGAGCCTAACCACACATCTCATCCTGAGATCTGATTGGTTGTCAGCACTTCATCCAAGAAGTGTTGGCAGCCATCTTGGGACCAATATACATGATAGCACCTCATTAAAAAGCATTGCAGTTAATAGAAGGTTTTAAGACTTTAGTTACATTATAAATCATTTGTTGATGGTACCATACTCATGTTAGGAATTGTGGTATGTTCTGAGGTGATTTCACCATGTGAAAAAGCCTTCTGCTAGGATATCATGATTGAGAGAAAAATATTTTCTTATGCTTTTACCACAGAGGTTTGGAAGGTGATCTATAAGCTAAACTGAGAGCTTATTTTCTGTAAATTCACATTATCTTTCTCAGTCATGTGAGAATGAAGTCTGACATTCTCAGTAAAACATGTACATCCAACAAGGGCAGAGACTGTCAGTTGATTCCTTTGTGTTCTACTGCAGCTTCCCAGAGTGTTCCAAAGAACTACTAGAGCGCTAACAGTCCTACTTATGATAAACGTATGGCACACCTGAAGCCATCTTGCTTGGATTAAAGTGGTAACTCTTAAAACATTTAATGTAAAAAGGAACAAAATGAGGGGGTTCCTTTTTCCATAAAAAGTATGACTAGTGCTGCAGAAAGAAAAATTAGGGCACATTTTGAGTGACTTCTCAAATCCTCTTCTATTTCATTAAAAGATTCTGACATGCAGACTGAAACATGCACTTTCAATACCAGCAGCAGTTTTCCCTGGAGAACAGTAGCTTTCCTACAGTGATCTAAAGAGCAAAAAGAGTGCTAACATTCTGAATTTATGGCAAATGTGTGACACATCTGAATGCCTTCTTGATGGAATCAAAGTAAAAAACTGAAAGTATTTCCTACTGAGGAGACTGCAGTAAATGAGGAAATTAGGAAACTTCATAACAAATAAGTCTCCCAAGATGGCCACCAGAGACAAAAGAGCCAAATGTAGCCCAAATATCACCCAGATGTAGCCCAAGTATAGCCCAATGACAGAATGTCCCAGAATGTTCTTAAAAACAACTAGAGCGCTTACTGTCTTCATTATGACAAAAGTATGGCACACCTGAAGCCATCTTGATTGGAATAAACTGGTAACACTTAAAACATTTAATTTAAAAAAGAACACAATGAGGGGGTTCATTTTGCCATAGAAATTATCATTAATGCTGAAGAAAGAAAATGAGGGCACATTTTGAGTGACTTCTCAAATCCTCTTCTATTTCATAAAAAAATTCTGACATGCAGACTGAAAAATGCACTTTTAATACCAGGAGCAGACTTCCAGGGTGAACAGTAGTTTTACTACAGTGATCTAATGAGCAACTAGAGTGCTAACATTCAGAATTTATGGCAAATGTGTGACATATCTGAATACCTTCATGATGGAATCAAAGTAAAAAACTGAAAGCATTTCCTACTGAGGAGACTGCAGTACATGAGGAAATTAGGAAACTTCAAAACAAATAAATCTCCCAAGATGGCCACCGGAGACAAAAGAGCCCAAATGTAGCCCAAAATCACCCAGGTGTAGCCCAAATATAGCCCAATGACAGAAGTGTGCAAAACACTTATTATTTTGTGTTTTTGCAGTGTTATATAGTGCAGACTTGTCAGGTATTGGAGTGCTTTACATGAGCATTGGTTACATCACACAAGAACAAATTCATTTTGGTTGTAGACATGGGGAGACTAAGTGATTTGACCAAAATCACAGAATGTCGAGCTGAAGCAGAAACTTCAACCTGGTTCCCCAGTTGCAAAGTCTGCAGTTCTGGAAGTAACACCACATCCTCTCCCCTAAGTGCAACATTTAATCAAGTGGTCAACTGGATAAAGAACCATAAAGATAACAAATAATTTAAAAGTGCTTTGTCGCTATTTGAAAACTCAGAAAATATGTCCTTATTTTAGTCTTTTAGAGCACTAACCATAATTTTGATGCCAATAAGACCTTCTCATATATGTAATTTCTAAAGGAAATGCTCTAGGTATTACAGTTTTGATTACATCAAGATGATGTCAGGCGTTCCACACTTTTGTAATAAATATAGAAGGTTAGCAATCTAGTTGTTCATTAGGATACTGTTGAGAGGCAGAGGCCAGGGGCACGGACTCTGAAAATTGAAGGCAGGCAGGAGGGTGCAAAGGCAACAATTTAACCACACTGAGCAGGCAGGAAGGGCCGTGGAAGCACAACAGACTATGGAGGGCAGTGGAAAGGGGGGCAGGGGCAACAAACCAACAATACAGGACTTGCAAGAGAGGCTGTGGCAATGTAATAGACCATTGTGGGCAGAAGGAAGAGGCAATAGTAGTACAACCATACATGCCAACAGACCCGATTCAGCCAGGAAACGTCCAATGTTTTTAAGCTCAAATGGGCTTTAATTGATCTCTCTCCTGTCTACAATCTCCTCTTTTTCAATGTAACTCAAAGGGGAAAATCAATACCCTAGTTTTTTTTTCAAAATCTCCCTCTTACCAAGTTCAAAATGTTCGCAAGTATGGTACATTGGATCATGGAAGGAAATGGGATAGGGACATGGACTTGGATAACAGAGGACAGGAGGGACATGGAGAGGTGCACCAAACTGACCCTGCAGGGCAGGCATCAGGGTTTGCAGCAGCACAATACACCACACAGGGCATGCAGGACGGGAGTGCAGCACAACAATCCATAGAAAGCAAGAGGGAGGGGACAGGACCATGCACATGGACAACAGAGAACAGAGGGGCAAGAGGCAATGGTAGCTAGCTGACCATAATGGACAGACAGGAGAGAAAGCTGCAGCATAACAGACCATAAAGGGCAGGAGGGACGGATCAGGGCATTACAATGGAACAGACAAGCCAGGAGGGAGGGAGTAGGGGTCTGCACATGTAAACAGAGGGCTGGGGGCAAGGGGGCAGGGCAGGAGCAGCAAGATAGCCATGGAGGTCAGGCAGGATGGGCACTAGAAGCAAGACACACCATGAAGAGCAACAGTGAGACTGTGATGGCATACACACAGACCATGGAGGGAAGGTGGGAGGGGGTCAGGGGCAGCTAACTGACCACACAGGGAAGGTGGGAGGGGCCATGGCAGCACAGAAGACCATGCATGGCAAGTGGGAGGGTTAGTGGCAGCACAATGGCTATGATGGGCAAGAAGGAGGGTGCAGGGGCATGCACAAAGGACGATGGAGGATAGAAGGGAGGGTCAGGACCTGTGCACAGACAAGAAAGTTCAGGGGAAGGGGCCTCACAACAGACCACACGGGGCAGGCAGGAGGAGCAGTTGCAGCACAACAGACCAGGGAGGGCAGAAGGGTGTGGCAGTACAATGGACCATGTAGGACAGGAGGAAGAGGATAGGGGCATGGCATGTGGACAGGCAGGGTGGAGGTGGCAGGGACAGGTTACAGTCATCTGACAATGCTAGGCAGGTGGGAGGGGAGTGGCAGCTCAACAGAACACTCAGAGTAGATAGGAGTGGCAGGTCCATGGGACATGGTGGGCAAAAAGGATGGAGCAGGGGCATGCACAAAGATATCGGAGGGCAGGGGGAAGGAGAATAGGGGCAGCAAGCTAAGCACAGAGTTTAAGCAGGAGGTCAATGATGGGGCATAGAATTGGGCAATGGAGGGCAGGAGGAGTGGACTGGTACATCATACTAAATTGAGGGCAGTGGCAGCACATCAGACCATGCATGGCAGGAGGGAGAAGGCTAGTCCGTGGATTCACACAACAGAGGATAGGGAGGAGGGGGATGGGGCAGCAAGCTAACTGTTCAGAGAAGGCGGGTATTAGGAACTTTATTGTTTTTAAAGAATTGTGTCTGTGCGAACTACTTAAAATATGAACAAGTATGCAGCATAATCTCACTTTTATTCAGGAAGAAGAGGACGTTTGTGGCTGTGACTCCGGGCTCACTTGGCAGAAACACCCCCTGACCCTCCACCCCCTATCGCAAAATGTAATGCCCGTGAAAAGGGTAGGTGAACACAGTGTTATATAGAACATAGTCCTGAGAGCACGATTGAAAATGAAAACTAGATATAGTGTATGGTATAAACTATGCACCAAAAAGTGTGATATAAGATGAACCGGGCGTGAAATATAATATGCAATACATTGTGCGCAATGACAGATTCATTGGAGAGCGCGAGATAGCACAGGCACTAGCGCGTGCTATGCGATATGCGCCTTGGAGTGTAATATGCACAGGGCAGTGTTGTGTAACCTAACTAGTCTCCAAAGTTGTAATATAAAATATGTGCTGGGGAGTGTAACGTTGCATATGCACTGTGACAAAGATATGGATCCCAGATTGTAATATGTATGGCATAGCACTGTGCGTTATAACGTAGGCATCGAGGAAGGGACGTTAGATGGGGCAATATAACCCGTGCGAAGGCAAGTGTGGCATGACATATTCACGGGGTGGAGTTACAGTGCTCATGGGCTAGCGAGTGTCATAGCATACGCACTAGCTGGTGGAATACAACACAGAGGTGTGAGGCACTCGGCGGGCACTGGTGGGTGTAACATAGCATTGGGCTCAGGCAGGAGCATGCTGTGACTCTCAAGTGATGTTCGTCCCCTTTCCAGAGAGTAAAAAACAAAAGTATTACACATCCGGCAGTGGATGTGTGTTTTATTAACCATGAGAGGGGTTTCTTTCATAGTTTTGGTTGAATTTTTGTTGAATCCCCTTTGAATGGCTTGGTGTGCATGTGTATTAAATGTGCCCGTCAATAGCTACCCATGTTTGTATAAATAAACGACAAGGGTGTCTACCGGGATTAGGCACAGTAGGGCATCAGACATGTCAGAGCTTCACTAGTGGTGTAAATACATTCCACGTGGATTCATTGCATGCATAGTCGCCTTTTAATAAATATCACGCAAATCGTCATGGTGATAGGTACGTACGGTTTGTCCAGCATGTCCTAGGTGTGTCTATAAATATATATTTTTTAAAAATATTAAAAAACAGTGTCCGGCCCTGGGGATTGGGGTCAAAAAAATATAATTAGGAGACAGGCCCTGGGGGATGGGGTCATCAGGGCCAATAAATTAGAATAAGAAGGGGAACCACACAGCCCCCCTTCTTAAAAAATTAAAATAAACAAAAGACTGGCATCGTGCCGGAGGCCATGCCCCCTCCGTGCAGCACTCTGCAAACGCGCCCCCAACAGGCATCTCCAGTATGCGCCAGGGAGCTGCGCTGCAGACAAGTGTTCTGAGGCCAAGCCCCTTTTTACACCTCTCTGCAATGCAGCTCTGTGGCGCTTACTGGAGGTACCTAGTGGTCTAGTTTGACCCTAGGGACCCTTAGGATTCAAGGGGACTTAATCTCTCAACTTAGAACAGCCACAGGGCGCGTTTACACAGTGGTGAAGGGAGGGGACGGGGCCTGAGGTGACGTGTGCAAACACGCACTATGGCACGTTTTAAATTGGGGATATAATTTCCCTTCAATACTGAGGGCCCCTGGGGGCTAACTAGCCCACTAAGTGCTTCCAGTAAGCGCCACTGAGCTGCATTGCAGAGAGGTGGCCCAGGCCGTGCCACTTTTTACACCTCTCTGCAACGCAGCTCTGTGGCACTTACTGGAGGTACCTAGTGGGCTAGTTGGACCCTAGGGACCCTCAGGATTCAAATGAACTTAATCTCCCAACTAAAAACGGACACAGGGCGTGTTTACACAGTGGTGAAGGGAGGGGACGGGGCCTGAGTTAACGTGTGCAAAAACGCCCTGTGGCCTGTTTTAAGAGGTAGTTTTAATCCCCATGCCCTATTATATACTAAGGGCTTACAGAGGAGGTCATGTTAATCACAGGGGGACCCCAACACATAATGTTCCCTAGTGTATGTAGGTGTTTTCACTGTATTCTAAGTGTCTTTTAACATAGCACTGGCTCTAGGACTGGTTAGTCAGACTCAGTTACCACCAGTATCCATCTGCAAAAGTTGAGGGTACAGGATGATTTTGCAACAAGGCTTCTTTCTGCTCTTCTTTTTGTTCTTTCTGCACGTTATCCTTCTTCCTGCACTTATCTTCGTATTTGAGGACTTCTGTTGCTTCTTTCTGCACTTCTTTTGTTTCTTTCTGTGCATTTTTTTTTCTTTCTTTACATGTCCTATTACTGTAGGCATAGTTAGAAATTAGCATTTAAAAAACCTTTGAAATTCACAGAAAAAAACCATACACGTTATAGTTAGGCATGTTATAGTTAGGAATTAGCATTTAAAAAACCTCAGAAATTCACTGAAAAAACCATAGGTTTCAGGGGTGTTATAGTTAGCTGGACTTTTCACTTGTACAAAACCATTGAAATTCCCCCGTTATAGTTAGTTCAGCTAACTATAACTCGCGCGCCCGCAATGCACTGCTGATGACGTCACATATTACATCACTCATGACATGGTCAGTGACATCACTCATGACATCACTGATGTCATGAGAGTATGTATATCCTCTTGGAAATCCCAAAATAGAGTGACGCTGGGGTAATACCCCGATCAAAAAGGTAAATAAATACCCGAGTAGTGGTATAGACCATTCAATAGGGACCAACACCCTGATGAATGCCAGAGTGATCCGGTTGGGCACATAGAAAACTGGCAGAAACATGTTGGTTTTAGCAGTGGGGATTGTAGGGTCGTTACCTTCCCTGAATACCCCATTTTGTTTATTTTAATCCTGCCAGAGGTTGACAAGAATAAAGTTTGTGGATGAACCTCTAGACAGTTTTATATCTATTTCTGCACTTCTTTTGGTCCCTTTCTCCAGGAGACTATTTGTTTCCTCTGTTTCAGAGTTACACTTTTGTGTTTATTCTGTCTGTCTTTTTTTCTATACTTTACCCTCACCACTTCTCTTCATTGTATAGACTAAAAAACTGCGCTCCATCCAAGGTGTTGGTCTGCACCTGGGTGTATGATGCGGCCCTATGATGAAGCATGACACTTTCAAGTGTGTGAGGGCAGTATTAAGATATCTATTGATTTTCCCACTTATAGCGTCCAGCACAGTCTTATATGTTTTTTGATTGCTTCTCTGTCATGTGTGATTAAGTACAATTGAGGGAGTCAGAGATAGCCTAATCCCTTGTCTCTCCTATCTTGTGTTTTTGAGTATAGCACGGCCGCTGAGCCGTAGAGACATTAACAGGTATTACCTGAGTCTAATCAATAAATCCTCATTAAGGTTCCAATTGAATCCAAAATGGAGGAACAAGGCCTCTCCTATGGAGATGAGGCCGCAGCCAGAATTTTAGCATTTCCGTCCCTATTAGGGGATACCACACTTACACAGGCACTTACACAGGTGGAGGGTTGGGATTCACTTACAGAGTTAAAAAGGACACAGGTTAAAACGATCTTACATGGGGCTATACTCACTGAGTATTTGAGAGCCAATGCAGCCCCCGGGGGTCTCCTAGTAGTCAATGAACCTCTTATTTTCTTGGAAGATTCAATGTTCAGAAAAAATTGGTCATTGATAGCGTGGAGATGCTCCAGAGATTGGCTTATACTTATTATAGAGACAGCCAAAAAGATCTCAGACGAGCTCTTGATCCAAATACAAGCGAGTGAGGATAATCTGAGGACTCTAATCCAAATCTCTGTGTTTAAAAAGAAATTGGAAGAGACAAATAAGGTAGTCAATGAATATAAAGACTACTTGGTAAATTCCAAAGTTCAAAAACTCCAAAAAGATCTGAAAAAATTCTCTAGGGAGAAGGTTTACCCATATATTAATGATGAGTATGTTAAAAATAAAGAAAACACAGTGATACAGAAAAAGCAAACTCGTCAGAATACAGATCACTCTAGCTCAGGGAGTGAGAGTAGTGACAGTGATTATAGACCCAGATATAGGGGTAGAGGTTGGTCAAGAGGATACATGCAACCTTACCAACACGGGCCACAAATGGGTTTTGGTTGGCCTCCATTGTTCCCACCGATGGGCCCTCCACAATTTTTCCCGAAAGATTATCCGCCTTTTTTAGAGAGAGGCAGGGGGAGAGGCAGGGGGAGACAGAGAGCACAGAGAACACAGAGGGTACAATGGGAAGACTTGAACCAGAGGATAACACGCAGCCTGGCCCGGAAGGGGAACCGAGTGCCTTTAATTGTTCAACCTGATCTTGTCATTGGAAAACTGGACAATGTCACCATCAATGTCCAGGATCTGGTTTGATGGTGTAGATTGAACAACAATCACTGGTGCTTTAGAACCAGTCTCTCCTTCAACATGTAGATCTAATTCATTATGAATTAAACACCAAGATTGAGAAGAGTCTGTGGTAGTAGACTTTCCAGGGTACTGGGCAGTCACCATGTGTCCCATGGTAGACACAATTTGAAAAGGTTCTGCATCAAATGGCACATCACATTTTCTTTTCTTCATCTGGTGTGCAAGCAGTCCCTCTCCTTTCTTAAAGAAGATGCTCTTTGCATGCTGCATTTTATGAGCATATATTGTCATCTTATGTTTATGAACCAAGTCCTCCTCATGAGTTTCATACACATCTTTCTCTCTCTGATTGACCCACTGAGGTATCTTGGTTGTCATTGCTCTCCCAAATATCAATCTCACAGGGCATTCACCTGTGGTCGAGTAAGTTGTTGAACGATAAGTTCATAAGGAAGAATTTAATACAGTTTTACAAATCGAGCTTTTCAAGAGTAGCACGCTGCACTGCTTTCTTGAACATACTCATAAAGCACTCAACAGTATGATGGCCTGCGGCCACAGAGGTGTGCTCATTGGTGCTTCAGGTACTCTAAGAAGTCTTTGAACTCGCAACTGTTAAAAGGTAGACAATTGAAAGATTTCAAAATGACTGCAAAGCTGCCAACTAGTCTCTCACTGATTCGGTCTTGAGTGGTAGATTAGAGATCTTCAGTTAATGGAAATTGTCAGTATTTGGCCACAATCACAATCAGGTGGTGTACATAGTAAAGTGGACCAAAAAAGTAAATGGCTACTCTCTACCAGACATGCTTTGAGAGTTCTGACATGTTTATTGTGTGTTTCGTAAACTTTGTGGGATGCCAGTTGCATAGATGATAGACCTTTAATTCCATTCCAATCCACTCATCGAGATACGGAAACCAGACTCGGTTTCGAAGAGCTTGTTTTCTGGCAACAATTCCACGATGTCCACATTCGCCACTTCAATAATTTTCTGCCAGAGATTCTCCAGAATCAGGATTCTTAACCCCCCTAGTATAACTCCTTCCTGAATTATGAACGGTCCATCTTTGACATTTTAGTATTTTTGATATTAACCTTCACTGGTGAGAGGTCGTAGGTGTTGGTTCCATGACTGATGAGTAATTATATCTTTAACTTCAGCATGTCACTATCATGGCTCTTGGCAGTGACACTCTGGGCAAATTAAATGGCAGCTGGAGTGTTTGATTTTACAATGAAATTGATGTAAGCTTCAGCCATCTTGGATGGAGTTCCGTGACCTTGTGTAGACATTCTTGAAAAGTAATCAGCAGGGTTGTGATCCTTCCCTGGACAATGCACAATGCTATATTTGTACTCTTGCAATCGTAGTCCCTATCGTTCAATGCCAGGAGGCTTCTTGGCCTTTGGATTGCCAAATATTGTTAAAAAAGCTTGGTCGGTTACCAGCATAAACGGCTTTCCATACAAGAATACATGAAAATGTTCACAAGTCCATACCATGGGTAAACTTTATTTTTCAGGTTATGAATAAGAAAGTTCTGTTTGGGTCAATCTCCTTCTTGCTTATGCCAGAATATTCCTTCAAGCAGTTGGATGCATGCTGTGCAAGAATAGCACCCAAACAGACTGGGCTAGCATCAACAACGACCTCTGTATGGAGCTTTGGATTGAAATATGACATTTTAGTAGCATTCTCAAGGGACTTGTTTCATTTTCTCAGAACTTTCCTCACATTCAGGTGACCGATGAAACAAAACATTCTTTTTCATCAACTCTCTTAATTGTACACTTACGGTGACAAAGTCTCATATATATCTGGAATAGAAGCTGGCCATGCCAAGAAAATGAATGCACCATAGACACAGCTTGTGAGGATCAGCATTTGACAGTGCTTGTACTTTAGCAGAATTGGGTGTCATAACCCATCAGCAAAGATATGAGCAAAGAATTATAACTTTGCCTTGTGGAAGTCACATTCATCTGCATTCAAAGTCAAGCCTGCATCTGCAAATAAACAACATACTTGTGAGAGGGCTTTATTGTGTATCGGTATTATTGAACGCATTCATGACAGGCTGTATGATACGTTGAATTACATCTTGAAACGTTCGGCAGCTGATGACACATCAAACACAGACTTTTTTTTTATCAAAACAAACCAACATGTTTAGAAAAGGGTGTAATGTACCTGCAATTTTTGCCAAGTTCTGGCTGATAACAATATTTTTTCAAATCAAGGCAAGAGAAGACCTTTGCACCATTTAATTGTGTTATCAGGTCAGCAATGTGTGGATCTGGATGTCATTCTTATTTAGATGCCTTGTTTCCCTGATGCATGTCAATGCATATGTGTACAACTCCTTCACTGTGCTTTTTAGGCACTACCACTTTGGGAGAAACCCATGGCATGGGACCAGTAGAACACTTAATAGTAATGATTCAAGTTCTTTCCTACATCGCCTTTTCAATGGAAAGCAATATGTTAATGTCTTTCAGCAGTAGGACAGACATCCTCACCTGAATGCAGCTATACTCTCATAGTCGCAAGCTTTCCTAAACCATGAAACGAAGAAATCAAAAATGAACGTACTATTTCGTGGTGAGCATTAATGTTGTAGATTAAGGAAATCAGTCCCAAATCAGCAGCTGTGCTGAAACTGATTATTCAGTACCTTAAAGCACATGGATGGGTCCTTGCACCTTCATTTTGTTTTATTTCATCATCGCTATGAATGAGCTTTGACTTTTTAAGGGCATTGATGCAGCTCATGTATACACTTTGGTGTTCAATGGTGTAATTTTTGGTAATGGAGACAATTCATTATATTTCTCCCCAGGCATAGTGTTTATTGAAGCACCATTGTCGATGATGAAAGGTATCTGTTAGGAATGGAGGTTTCTAGTTGGCAGAGACATGCACCATGTCCAAGTAGAGACCCTTATTCTAGTCAGGGTAAGGGAGTCACTAACCCAAGATAACCCCTGGTAGCTTGGCACGAGCAGTTAGGCTTATCTCAGAGTCAATGTGTAAAGCATTTGTACATAAACACACAGGCAAGGCACTGAGAGGAGCCCCTAAACCAAAGGGACCGGGCTCCGTAAAAGACTATTAAGTCAAAAATAAATTCCTTTTTGGATCACTTATTTATTGACCTATTACACGTATATACACTCACACAATTCCTATGCACATTCCATATTCTTATTTAAGCAAGACGTAAAACAACTTAATGCAAAGGATTGTATTACGAATTTAATAAAAAAAATCTCATTATACATAATCCAGACAGACTTATTAAAGCCAACATCACATCATTAAAAATATCTTAAAAATATATCACAATTGAAAAATGAATCAAAGAGAGAAAAGAACAAACAAGACATTCACATATGTCATTGATTTAAGCCAACTTGATAGATTCAATAAGACCACATGATCACAATCAAATAGTTCTCTATTGTGTTCCTTTGTTCCACAAATCTGACAAAATATGTAACACATACACTGGTTCAGATCGAATCCTGTATACAAATTATATTAGAATGATATATATCTATATATCTATATATATTATTATCTCAAACGTCCTGCCACGAAGGGAGCACTTTCACAGCCGGTGCTCACGTCGAGATCAGGACAGCGATCTCGTGGAAAGATATCAGTCTCAAAGTCAAAGAATGACGCGGCACTCCTCTCGGCAGAAAAGATGTTATTTTAATTTCAAATCGTAAACCTCCCTACGCGTTTCGGACCGAAGTTCCTGGTCACGGTAGATTGTTACCGTGACCAGGAACTTCGGTTCGAAACGCGTAGGGAGGTTTACGATTTGAAATTAAAATAACATCTTTTCTGCCGAGAGGAGTGCCGCGTCATTCTTTGACTTTGAGACTGATATATATATATATATATATATATATGCCATGAAGAGATCCTTTTGCAAGATCAGTGCCTGTGTTGAAAAGAAAAGCACCACCAAGGTAAAAATTATCGGAGACTTCCAGTTTGAACTTTGAGACATTAACACAATGCACTTTGGGACTTGCAGTAGTTTTATTTCAGTCACGTGATGCATCTTTGAAAAAGCGCGCCTCAGCACACCTGCAGATTATTTCATTTCCTTCTGTGAGCAAGGCAGTTAGCCGAAACGTTAGATGATGGGATGGAAGATGTAAATGGCGCTGCTGTACTTGAGAAATAAACGGCATTTGCAGCAAAGGGCCTCACTACT
This sequence comes from Triturus cristatus, assembly GCF_964204655.1. Classification (NCBI taxonomy): domain Eukaryota; kingdom Metazoa; phylum Chordata; class Amphibia; order Caudata; family Salamandridae; genus Triturus; species Triturus cristatus. Next base: position 1,353,043,978 of record NC_140591.1, read on the forward strand.
CTTTGGTGACAGTGATGTATTGATGGGCTGCCCCGTGCCCATTCTTTGTGAGGCCGCTCTGTAGGATCCTGGGCTCCAGTAACGTGGGAACTTTTGGTGAATATTAATTGAGGTGCCTGATCCACTCGCGCACCTAACCTACTGAGGTGATGCCAATGGTGCAAAAAGGAAGGCGCGAGGAAGAGATTCATTCAGGATTATTTCCTGCCATGATCATGCTGCGAGTGGTGTGTTTTTCAAGTCCGTATTTTAACAGCATTCAAACACTGTTTCTACTCACCTGACTGACTTCAATATTTCCCGAATCAAGATCAGTGCCTGTGTTGAAAAGAAAAGCACCACCAAGGTAAAAATTATCGGAGACTTCCAGTTTGAACTTTGAGACATTAACACAATGCACTTTGGGACTTGCAGTAGTTTTATTTCAGTCACGTGATGCATCTTTGAAAAAGCGCGCCTCAGCACACCTGCAGATTATTTCATTTCCTTCTGTGAGCAAGGCAGTTAGCCGAAACGTTAGATGATGGGATGGAAGATGTAAATGGCGCTGCTGTACTTGAGAAATAAACGGCATTTGCAGCAAAGGGCCTCACTACTCTTTGGTGACAGTGATGTATTGATGGGCTGCCCCGTGCCCATTCTTTGTGAGGCCGCTCTGTAGGATCCTGGGCTCCAGTAACGTGGGAACTTTTGGTGAATATTAATTGAGGTGCCTGATCCACTCGCGCACCTAACCTACTGAGGTGATGCCAATGGTGCAAAAAGGAAGGCGCGAGGAAGAGATTCATTCAGGATTATTTCCTGCCATGATCATGCTGCGAGTGGTGTGTTTTTCAAGTCCGTATTTTAACAGCATTCAAACACTGTTTCTACTCACCTGACTGACTTCAATATTTCCCGAATCAAGATCAGTGCCTGTGTTGAAAAGAAAAGCACCACCAAGGTAAAAATTATCGGAGACTTCCAGTTTGAACTTTGAGACATTAACACAATGCACTTTGGGACTTGCAGTAGTTTTATTTCAGTCACGTGATGCATCTTTGAAAAAGCGCGCCTCAGCACACCTGCAGATTATTTCATTTCCTTCTGTGAGCAAGGCAGTTAGCCGAAACGTTAGATGATGGGATGGAAGATGTAAATGGCGCTGCTGTACTTGAGAAATAAACGGCATTTGCAGCAAAGGGCCTCACTACTCTTTGGTGACAGTGATGTATTGATGGGCTGCCCCGTGCCCATTCTTTGTGAGGCCGCTCTGTAGGATCCTGGGCTCCAGTAACGTGGGAACTTTTGGTGAATATTAATTGAGGTGCCTGATCCACTCGCGCACCTAACCTACTGAGGTGATGCCAATGGTGCAAAAAGGAAGGCGCGAGGAAGAGATTCATTCAGGATTATTTCCTGCCATGATCATGCTGCGAGTGGTGTGTTTTTCAAGTCCGTATTTTAACAGCATTCAAACACTGTTTCTACTCACCTGACTGACTTCAATATTTCCCGAATCAAGATCAGTGCCTGTGTTGAAAAGAAAAGCACCACCAAGGTAAAAATTATCGGAGACTTCCAGTTTGAACTTTGAGACATTAACACAATGCACTTTGGGACTTGCAGTAGTTTTATTTCAGTCACGTGATGCATCTTTGAAAAAGCGCGCCTCAGCACACCTGCAGATTATTTCATTTCCTTCTGTGAGCAAGGCAGTTAGCCGAAACGTTAGATGATGGGATGGAAGATGTAAATGGCGCTGCTGTACTTGAGAAATAAACGGCATTTGCAGCAAAGGGCCTCACTACTCTTTGGTGACAGTGATGTATTGATGGGCTGCCCCGTGCCCATTCTTTGTGAGGCCGCTCTGTAGGATCCTGGGCTCCAGTAACGTGGGAACTTTTGGTGAATATTAATTGAGGTGCCTGATCCACTCGCGCACCTAACCTACTGAGGTGATGCCAATGGTGCAAAAAGGAAGGCGCGAGGAAGAGATTCATTCAGGATTATTTCCTGCCATGATCATGCTGCGAGTGGTGTGTTTTTCAAGTCCGTATTTTAACAGCATTCAAACACTGTTTCTACTCACCTGACTGACTTCAATATTTCCCGAATCAAGATCAGTGCCTGTGTTGAAAAGAAAAGCACCACCAAGGTAAAAATTATCGGAGACTTCCAGTTTGAACTTTGAGACATTAACACAATGCACTTTGGGACTTGCAGTAGTTTTATTTCAGTCACGTGATGCATCTTTGAAAAAGCGCGCCTCAGCACACCTGCAGATTATTTCATTTCCTTCTGTGAGCAAGGCAGTTAGCCGAAACGTTAGATGATGGGATGGAAGATGTAAATGGCGCTGCTGTACTTGAGAAATAAACGGCATTTGCAGCAAAGGGCCTCACTACTCTTTGGTGACAGTGATGTATTGATGGGCTGCCCCGTGCCCATTCTTTGTGAGGCCGCTCTGTAGGATCCTGGGCTCCAGTAACGTGGGAACTTTTGGTGAATATATATATATATATATATATATATATATATATATATAGATATATATGTGTGTGTGTGTGTGTGTGAAAGACATCAAACTGCAACAAGAATTGACTCACTAAGCTGTTATTATCATATCTAATATACTAATTGATCTTCCCTTTGATAGTTACAAAAAACACTAAATATACAAACATCATTAGTATAATTTCTAAGGACCCAACCATTTTCTAAACATTTTACTCAATAAATGTTAGACTCTTTCCCAAATCACAATATGCGGTATATAGTTACATTCATTTAACATCCAATGGAACATTGAGATGTTCCATTACATTCACATATCATTGTAACCGCTCATACATCGTAAATATCAAAACGTTTTTTACGATAACCCAATAATTTGGGTCATTCTGTATTAAGACTCACCACTCAAGATAGGGCACCTATATGCCCATGTGACGACTGGTTACACCTAGATCATCTGTAAATATCTCCTAGGATGTGAAATCCAATCCAAACCCTGCATATGGTGAGGTAGTGAGTTACTTGTCCAATTATATGGATCAATATATTATATTAATATTAGAATCGCATACTAACCAACTCTACACATACCTCTGGTTAGAGTGCATTCAATAATGTGTGTAGAATAGCAATGGCACATATTAGTCACCACCTGAGGGAGAATATATGACAAACTAATTTCACTATTCACTGTTTATGGCTTCCATAAAACCCACTGCATGCTCTAATGTTGCACATATCTCACATTCCTTTAAGGGATAGTTTCCAAACCATGCTGAGGCCCAATGTGGACACCGATAGGCTCTCTAATGGAATTTAGCGGGGGACCATTCACATCTGGTTCCACCCGTCACCTAAAAGAAGATAGTGGCAAACCATAGATTTTATTTTATAGGGAGAACTCCTATTTTATTCACTCATAATAAACCATGACACATAGTCCAAAAAGCGTGTTAGCAAGGCCTGTGTACAGGAATTGCAATTCTTAATTTACAACTATACAAAACAACAACAATAAGCCATATGTTGTGTCTGAGACCACGGCTCCATCCAACATCTAACATGATAAAAGTGTTCCATCCATAGTTTTGAACCTTTTAAAAGTGATATCTTTGCTTGTGTATGTTGCATTTTTGTAGTTTTGGCCATGTTTTATTCACATATTTTTTTCTAAACTTATGTGGTGTCCTTTTGTAGTGTTTTCACTGTGTTACTGTGTGTTTATGACTATCACGTCAACAATTAATTCCCTTTGCCTACCTTAGGGGTGCCTTACATGTAGTAAAAGAGAAGGTTTGGGACTGCCCGGTCCATATGACAGTTTCAAACTGCACACAGAGATACTGCAGCGGCAGGTCTGCGACATGGTTACAGGGCTGCTCATGTTGGTGGTACCTTAAGTGCTTATTGCCCAATAGTAGCATTTGAAGTAAATGCCCTGGGCACATGCAGTGCACTTTACTAGCATCTTGCCAGTAAATAAAATATGCTAACCATGGATAACCAATCACTATGACAACTTACACAGGCAGCACTTGCACTTCAGCACTGATCAGCAGTGGAAAAGAGCCCAGCGTTCTAAAACCAATGAAAACGAAATGAAGCGCACAGTAAAAAACAGGAGATCAGAAGTAAAAAAAGACATGGGAAAAACTTACCAAAGATGCCAAGTATAACAGTACCAAACAACCATTTACTTTCAGCGAAATCTTTGGACAATGTTTGACTGACTTTAGTGCTTTTACATGTCAACTTATCTTTGACTGGCACTATGCAGTCAGTCCAACATGCACATGCTTTTTTGAGATCAACATCAACATGGCACGACCAATGAATTCACTTTCCCTTGACACTGATATAGAAGAACTGTTGGTCAATGATTTAGTTCACTGCTGAAATGTCGTAAGTGATGTCCCTGCTGGGCCTTGCGGGTGCACATCAAACGTCAGAAAATGGTCCTCCTTCCTACAGCCTTTACATAGCTGTCCAATGGCAGGACATTTACCTTCAAGTGGAAACGACAATCCGCATCTAAAACACAACTTCTTTTCATGGGAAGACTACACCTTGTGTCCATCAATCTTTTGCTTTGGCTTACTTTTAACACTCACAACTGACTCATTCTGGGCACCTCCAACCTCTGTGACAGCGATTGTCTATCGGCTCACTCTTCAGCTCTGCCATTAACACTCACTCCAGACTAAGAGTTTCTCTCAGCATTCGTCATCTGAATTAATCTGACAAACATCCATCAATAACTTTTAGACTTATAGCTCTGTCATCATTAAATCCATTGAACTTACAGTGTTTGATGAGTGTGTTGAGTCTCTCCACTAATTTATCAACAGTTGCACCAACTTTCTGATGTTGTTGACTGAAAATGCATCTTTCGTAATCAATACTGGGCATTGGATTGAACTTGAGATTTAAATTTGACTTCTTCCTTAGTTCAAGGCATTTTCTTTTTGAATTCTCTGACCCTATCACCAGCAAGATTTTTTGAGATACTTGCTCATCATTTTGTTATCAGCCTCTTCAAGTGTATCAATAAAATCATTAAATGTCTCTATCTAAACAATACATTTATAGCCAAAATTTTGCTTTTTGGCAGTATCAATAGGTGGTGTGGTTTCAGGAAGGCAGCCGTTTTGTAACCATTTGTGGGAGTGACTGACATTGAGGATAGAGCTCTTTCAGAGATTGTTGGCTGTCTACTAGGACGTGTACCATCTGCACAATCTCTGAGGTGCTGCAATTGATCAGCCTCCGGATTGTACTGGACAGTCGGTGAGATGGTGACCTCCTTCTTGGTCTCCATCAGAGCCCCTCACTTTCAGGAAACCTCTGGAGTTGTTCTGAGCTGCTACCTGGCAGTTTTGTGGCGTGTCGCTTCAGGACTGGCCATCTCAGTAAGCACAACCCTCATGCTTGTTCTTGGGTCTCCTCGCTCCATGCTGAGGTCATGGAGCTCCACTTATTGAGTCTCTGGTAATTGCAGTGACAGTATGCTTTCTGGTTAATTGTTGCATCAGACAGCGCTTTATGTATTTTATCTGTATTTGACTACTGCAGTCTTTAGTGCTTCTTTTTTGTAATCGTCCGCCTTTGACAGTTGCGCTTAAGCCAGCGCAAAACCGGAAAAGGGCAAATTTACAAACATCCTCCCTGCGTCGCAGACGCGACATCACTCCAGCTCATTTACACACGCATTCATTGGTGGGGCCCATAACACCAACACTCATACGTTTCTCTGATGAGTCCGCACACAGGAGGGATGGATACAAATTTTACATTAAATATGTACATCTGCAACTGTAGAATCCTAGCTTTAACATCAAGGTACTCCACCACTTGGTCGATGAACCAATTAGTTGGGCTGGTTGATGGTGATCTAAAACCAGCTAAAACACATTTAATCTTCAGAATCCTCTAATCTCTTTCTTTGAAAAACCACAAACTTGCAATTTTCGTTAATCAATTATTGGTTTATCAAAATATTGTTTGCAATTATTATTAGCATTTTGGTCAATCAAAGTTTAGAATTTCAATAAATCAGCACAAATCGCATGACATTTTATATTTACCTATTCTTGCTAGTGGGATTTTCTAATTCAATTGTCTCTGCATAACCGAATTTAGCCGTTTAATTGTCCAAATAAAGCAGGCCAAAGCTCAAAGTCCGGAAAGTTCTTTGCTCAGCACGGTACAGATCTCCAAAGGACCAGAAATCGTGCAAGCATCTGTCATCGCCTGTGGGGTCGATAGTGGTGTGCAGTCATCAAGAGAAAGACGGCAGCCTCTCCCTCCCTATTTTATTACCCTTTTTATAATAAAATTTGGGATAACATGAAACATTCTCGGACTAAGAAGACAGATGATTGGTCAATTTGAAGAAGTTTGTAATATCATCCGATTTTCCAAATTGCTTGGGTTCTCATGGATTTTGCTGGTTCACTTCCTCTGTGCATGTCATCCTCATGCAACAATGTAAAATCTTGCTTGTATATCTCTATTGTTCATTTAGACTAGTTTTTACTGACTAAAGTTTGGCAGTCCTCCATGTTCCTATCCTTGACCAGGAACATTGTGCTCTGACTCTGAGGTTGCCTGGAGGTCTACGGAGCCATCCGTGTCTGCGCAGTAGACATCACGCTCACGAGACGGTGGCCACTTTTTGGTAGGCTCAAATGCCAACTTAATCAAAACAAACACAAAAGAGTAATTATTATACAGAAATGAAGATTCTAATGTTAAACTCTCACTAATCCCTTTATGTATTAATATTTTCCTAGCTTTTGGCAACATTTAAAGAAATAAAACTCACCCTTCGGTCCAAAACGGGGAACGCAAACATCACAAAAGCGACATAAATCATGCAATATCCTATTATCACACATACTACTATTAATAGGCGTACTAAATTTATTTATTTGTGTTATTCTGCCATGCAAATAGCGATAAGTCCCACGTGTAATTGGTGTTTACAAAAGGTGCAAATGGTTGATTAATATAACACACCAAGCAGTTAATTCAAATTATTATATTTAGTCGGTTAAGTAATTAGTATTTTTATGCAAATTAGAGGAGGTATACAAAATTTTGCTTTACCTGCTCCATCACGCTCCATATAACATATGACTTTACGTGACAGCATGGTACCTTTATGCATTGCCTGACCAGCAGGTTCTAAGCCAACAACTTGCAGATTCTCTGCAATGCTTTAGTTATCTTCAACTGCTTCATAACAGCCGAAGCTGAACAATGACTCCACGTGCATTACGCATTGATTCCCTACTTTCACCAATGGCACACGTGGCACGAGCAGTTTGCTTGGACCTAGGAAAATTCTCTGGGAGAGCACTGTCAATCTCCGGGTTACTTGTCCCCTATCTTGTCACCAGTTCTAGTGTTCTCCCCATTCTGGGTATCCGACAATAACTACGCCACATACAAGCCTAGTATTACACGTCTTTATTCTTCTGCTTGTAACTGCACACTCAACATTCTAAATCAGCCTTCATTGTGTTCTGCTCTAACACTTACTTCACAGCTTTACTGAATCCATCAAGAGCCAAAAGGGTTAGATCATTGCTTACATGCAAGATACTACAAGTACTTGCTACAAGTGGGAGAAGGTTAAGCCCCATAGGTCTCCACAGACTGTGTGAGGGATGCACTAGCATTATGAGCATACTTATTACACACTCTGTGTTAAATTCCTTTAAGTAAAAAAAGTCCTGTCTGCTAATTGTCCCATGGCAATGTGTAGTAAGTAACCATTTTTCAGACTCCAAAACCTTTATTGATCACTAACAATGCATTTTTACAATCTGGCTTTACTTTTCGAATTTAAAGTTCAGCATAATAATCAAAGCAAATATCATTCTACAATGATATTGTCGTAGATTCAAAAGCTATTGAGCCATTTTTGACAGTTCGGTTAACTAGACTGTTGTTTGTGAACTTTCCCCACAGCCACACCGAGATCAATAGTAAACCTGCTTTACCCCCAGAGGATATTTTTTGATTCTGTTGCAGCTCTTTATACGTTTTCACTCCATTTCTTTTTAGATATAGCTATTGCGGAAACATGCAGCTTCTCTGTGACAAGTTGATCACCCCATTTCTTACTAAATCATTTTCTTTCTGCACAATGGAAAAGAAAAATGCGTTCTGCTAACTTAGCCTTTCAGAGCTGATGGAGTCCAGCCTCGAGGCAGTTTGGCCTCTGGTCCAGGAGCTTAAAGTTGTTTTATCGTAGCTGGAATGCACATGCTATTACTTTTCTGAATCGCTTTTTTTTTTTTTTACGATTAGAAAAAGGAATGCTTACCGCTATCATAACTGCTCAAAGTGATGGCATATTAGAGCGTGTGAGTGTTTTGTCCTCCAAGCCAGAGCCTTTCATTCGTGGCCCGAGAGGATTTCTCGGTCTCTCGAAAATACTGCCGATAATACTTTTGTTCTTAGTTGATTTGTGACCTGTGAGGAATTTTTGGTCTCTCGAAAATACAGCCTGGAATACTTTTTTTCTTATTCATGCCAAAACATTTCAATAATCTAGCTAGAAAAACAGGCGGTTGTTTGACGAGAGCATTAGCTATCAATTCAACCCCTTGTTATTGTGTTATATTCACTCACTTCCTGGTATATTTTCTGGTAAAGGGCAGTGTAATTGTGAACCCCTTAATCTAACCACAAAGGGAGAATGGAAATCTTGAAAGGCTATCGCCTGCAGAGTGTGATTTTGCAAAAAATGCATGCTAACCAGTGAATTCAGTCCACACACCCGCCTGCTTTTTAGGTCTATGTCTACCAGACAACGCAGCAGTCTGGTTGCAAAGTCACATTGGGAGAATGTGGAAAACTGACCATTGGCTTTGGGCCTAATTACGAGTTTGGTCGTCTGCAACCACTAAACTCATGGTGGCACAGCGGTGGCAGTCCGGCCACTGCTGCACTGGCAGTCCGACTGCTGCATTACAACTTGGGCAGTCGAATCGTCATGCAACTGCCAGGAATCTGAGATCCCTGGAGGTGGCGCGGTGGTGTGAGGGCTGCAATATGCTTGGTGGTGCCCTGTGGCACTGCCAAATAGATTATGACTTTCCTCACCGCCAGCGATCTTATGGAGGTTCTTCCTCCATGAAACTATTGTCAGTGAGGAAAGAAAGGGGGCGCTGCAGGGCCTCCTTTTGGCCCTGTGCACCGGGGTGTAAGCAGGAGGGCACATGATGGGCCCCCATGTGCATGCACACCATTTCTGCACGGATTGGCTGCACAGTGCATGCCATGCAGGAATGTGCACTGGTGGTCTTGCAGTGGTGCAGTTTAAGCCTCACATATGATCATTTAATCTGCACCACTGCGAGATTGCCGCGCCGGCCCGGCAGACAATGATAAAGCTCATAATCAGCAGTGTGGGAGCAATGGCGTGGCAGTCTGCTCCCACACCGCATACTCGTAATGGGGCTCCTTGTCTTTTGTCGCTCACGTTTACTTGCTTTCCATTCACTGATTTTATATGTTTCAGCCACTCAAGACTGCATATGTCTCTCCCATGGAGCATAGCCTCTGTACCTCGTCCCTGATTGGGTCCTCCTATTCTTCCACCAGTGCTTGCTTTTCAGGAACTGATTTTTTTCTTTTTCATGACAAACGCCGTGATACTGCATACGTCTTCCCGCTACCTTTAATGCATGCTTCTCCCCCAGACACACGTCTGTCAAGCACAGTGTACCTCTGTTCACCCTTGCAGTCCACATAACTATCTCACCCATATGCTTCTGAGGCCCCCCTCTCACCACCGTGCCCCTTTGCTCTCTTTTACCCGTGTTCTTATCTGCCTCCCCCGCTGCTCTCTGCCCATCTCATCCTTGTCCATCTTCTCACCTTCCAAGTTGTGTCAAACCCTCCTCCATACCCCATCCCAACATTGCCAGCAAAATACAGCACTAGGAAAGGCAAAGCAGACCATATGTGTAGGAGAAGCTGTAGTGTTCTTGTCAGGGTTCTCCATGTTCCTATTTTGCTGTACTCTTGGAATGTGAAGATAGGATGCACTTACATGACAACAGCACTTGGATACACTGACATATCCCCTTGTATACTGCTATCATAGGTAGAATCAATCGAGGACTTTGTTGGGACTAGTCTAGACATACCTTGATTTCACTTCTCTTTGGAAAATGATAACTGATGTCATTACTGTGCTAGTATAAATGCTAAGGCAGGTCCTCATTCTGAGAATGCCCTTACGTAGAAGTGCCAACACCAGAGTCATTTGTTGTTCGAGATGCTAAGAATTTGTCTACCATTTTGCTGCCAGGCCTAGTTCTTGTATTTGCTATTTTACCAAGTGTTTATGGTTACGTGTGAAGTTTGGGTTGCATTCACTTTTTGGTGATGTCACAAAACACAAGCATCCCAGAACTGCACTCACAAAAATAGGAACTTGAATGACTAGAAATAAACTGACCCAAATGCAAAACTTTTTGAAAGTTCGTTTTAAGTCAGATTTTCTCCTTCAAGAGGTTTACTTTTTGTGAGGACTGTGTGTTTTATTTTTTATTCCGGTGTTTGTGTATAAGGTGTGGTAGCAGTGGCAGGCGCTACAAGCATATACTGGTGGGATTGCACACTACTGCATACACTGCAGGTATTTGTACTTGACCTGATTGATTGTTACAAGTCCCAATCTCTGTGAGTCTGCTCAGTCTCTCATCAAGTTGATAAAATGAGTAACATTTCAGGGGCAGAGTGTCAGGCCACCTGTTATGAGTCAATAAATGGGCAACATCCTGGATGTGTGAGACTATACATTTTGAAACAGGTTGAAGGAATGGAGACACCTGCTGATTGGTGCTGGTGCTTCATGGACTTTGGCGTTATATCACCAGGTAACATTTAAGGGACTATGGGCCAGACTAACTTGCTTTTATGCTGTGGAGAACTTCTTGACAGTCAGAAGTGCTCGGTTGTGGAATGGGAAAAAAATTGGTAGCGCTTTATTTAGTAGCATCTGCATTCCAATTATGTCATCTGCTAAACTAAGCGTGAAATCCATTTGTTAGTGGTGCAAAATGAGCCAGATTGCATTGCTGTGGACCTGGCCCTTAATGTAGGGTCACCCCAGATATTTTGCTTCCTCTGCCTTTGTTTCATGGACTTCTTTTTGCTGGCTAAACTGCTTGTGCTCTCTCCTTAAAATATGGTAAAATGGCCCTGCACCTAATTGGCACGTTTAGTATACCCATAAGCCCATTGCAAACGGTACTACATGTACCTAGGACCTGTAAAATAAAGGTACTAGTGTGCTGCAGCACTCACTGTCCCACCCACTTAAGTAGCCTTTTAAAACTTGTCTCAGATCGGCCACTGCAGTCCATAGTGAAGTTCTAAACTGCCATTTTGACGTGGCAAAATAAACCTTTCCTCAAGCCTAAACATTCCTCTTTGGCATTTATACGTCAGCCCTAGGGTAGACCCTACAGTTTCATAAGGCAGGTTGCATGGTAGTTAGAAAGTAGGACATGTACATTTAAGTTTGACATGTTCTGGCAGTGCAAAACTCTTAAAGTCGTTAATAACTTTTGTAAGGCCCATCTCTCGCATGGACTAACACTGCCTTACCTTATTATATTAATAAGCTGAATCAGTGTTGGAAGAAGGATGTGACAGCTAGGATGGATACAAGAGAGTAAAGCACTTTGGGAGGGCTTAGCCACAGAACACTAGTTCCTTATTTTTTCTAACTATGTTCCCCGTCTGTGCTTTATGGACTCTTATGGCAGAGATGCCCACATAACTTCCTTTGAAAATTAACATGTGGCACATTTTGAGTGTTTTCCGCCCATTAGCAGGGTCGAGCTGGCCTTTTGGGGAATCTGGTAGTACAAGAAGATATAGTCTGACAGGTCGGTAAGTGGGCTAGTTTTAAGTGTTGCCTAGACAGCGTGTGCGCATTTTCTTCAAGACCATTTGTTTTCTAACAGTGGGGTTATAGACTATCCATTGCTTATCATTTATTGGCTTTGTTGTCATTCCAATTTGCTTGCTTCTTACTAGGCGACTGCCATAGGATTACGTACTCTTCCTGTGCTTGTCTCTTCCCTTGACAATGGATGCAATCCTTGAGTTAATCCACTGCTCATCTTTGTAGCACCTAAACTTACTTTTACTAAAGTGTTTCCTTTCAGATGGCTCCCTGCTGGATTTCTCCACCCTCCACTGACAGGCTTCTTTCCCCATCCAAACTCCCTTCATCGTGGTCCATGTTTTTTGCCCCTGTCTACCCTCGCTCCCTCTGTTGTCTGTCCTTCCCCAAACTTTCCCCCCTCCCTCAATCTCTCTCGCTCCCTCCCTTGCTGTCATGGTTGATTGCCCCCACCCGCCCTCGCTCTGCTGCTATCTGAGTCATTTGTCCCAACCCGCCCTCCCTTCCTTCATTGTTGTCTATGTTGCTTGATCTCCCCTCTACTGTTGTTGTCTGTGATACTAGGCCTCACCTGCCCGCTGCTGCTGTTGTTGCCCCTACCCGGTCTTCCTTCCATTGTTTCCCCTTTTGCTTGCTTTCACCTGTCCTGTGTTGTTGTCCATCCTGCTTCCCCTCCCACCAGTCTGGCCTCCCTCTTTTGTCTGTGTTGCCCTGCCAGTGGTTTCTTCCATTGTTGCCCCTGTTACATGATTCCACCTGCCCTCCAATGTAGGCTGTATTGCTTGCCCCTCCCACCCATCTAGGCTCCCTTTTTTGTCTGTGTTGCCCCGCCATAGCAAACACAAAGCACTATAGTGTGGTCACCGCTGGCCATGACATTGCACTTCCCTTCGCACCCTCGGTGTTCCCTGTTTCCCAATCCACCATCCCTCTGTTGTCTGTGTTGGCCCTGCCAACACCCGCCATAACAAGAAGAAAAAATGCACCAATCAGACACCACTGGCTGCATCATACCACTTTTTTCTCAAATCGCCCTCCATGTTACCTTCCCCTTCATTCCCTGTTGCCTCCGGCCATCCCCCCTGCCAGCAATAATAAGAGAGCTAATATGCGCCAGGAAGCATCTTTTTGAAACTTTCAGTCATTCTCCTTTGCAACGTGGTTAAAACGTTGACAAAGCCAATACCTCCCGTAATTGATTTCTATTGCCTTTGCCGCGTCTTATTAAGGTGGTGGCTAGTGAGTTTTTTTACATGGTAGCATGCAATCTCCTGCCACAAACATCAGGGAGTGAGCACTTTTAGGAGGGTTCAAATTGCAACCGTCGTCATCCAGGGAACCAATGTTATTTAATAACAGAAGCCGCCATTGTAATGTATTTGGCTGAAAATGCATAACTGTTACAGGCTTTTCTGACATGGCACTGATTGGAAAGCAAAGGAAGAACGTGCCCACCTTCCCATTTATAAAAACGGGCACCATGGGTACTTCAAAAGTGTTGGATCCTTTTTCAGAAACATACAAAGCAAGAGTACAATTGATGACAAAAATATGCAGGGGAAGCTTTCATTCAGGGTAGCACAAAATATAATCCGACACAGGGTTATTATCTTGGGACCGTCACAATGCAATAAAAGGTTGAAGTGCCAATTTGTGTACTGTCGTCTCTTAAATTTTACAAATCGAGATATAATTGGTGGACAACGGAGAAAAGGTCTGAAAGACCAAAGACCAAAGACAAATAAGTGAAGAAGACATAGTGAAAGGGCTCCTGCTCTTCCACCTGCTAAGTCGAGAGAGGGTGTTAACTGGTGCAGAATATAACATCCTATGCACGATGGCATGTGTATGTATTTTGTTTTTACTAATTCCTCAGGAAAAAAAAAATGATGCCAATAAAAACCTGTTATTTATGGTCATGTGAAAGAGTCATGTCCATTGTGCAAGTATTATACTTTGTTTGTGAAATAGTCCATGTCAGTGCTTAGTTTGTAAAAGAATATGCAAGTATCCACATTTTTGTTAGTTGCATACGGGTGGTGCTACAGATTATCAGGGCTTCCAAACACCAAAACTGCTAGTCTTAATTTTGTTTCGTTGCTCTTTCATCCATCAACAGAGCTCCCTTCTCCTTTATCTAACTCATGGAGGTTCTTTTTCATCCTTGCATTCTCCTCTTGCATCTGTTTACCATCTTCTACTTCCTTTTTTTTCTTTCACCCTTTTATGTTTATGCTTACTTGTTCTTTAGGACAAAATCTGATAAGGAAAAAAAAGTGCTGATCTCCAAAAATGAGTGTCTGTGGGCCCCACCTGCGACCACTTGCTCAAGTTAGGCACTGGTCTAAGTTAAATATGTTTTTTTAAATGTGTGGCTCTGATTACCTGCGCAATAGAATGGGTGAGGTTATTTACTGCATCTGATAAAAAACAATATACCAGAGTTAGGGATGTACTTTGTGAGTCCCATACCTCCTATTCATAGCATTCCCCAAGAAATTTAGAATTCAACATCCGATTCTGCATGCAATATTTTTTACCTTGCAGGTTTCCTCACCAAAATCAGCAGATTTCACCTTCTGAAATTTACTTATGCAAAATTGTGGGGGGCGGGGTTTGCCACGAATGACACAATTCTGTAGCACAGACATCAGTTCCATTCTTGTGATCAGGTCCCACATAGATGCAATAGATAACACATCTTGAATTCTACAAATTTATATTTTTTTTTTATTCAATATTTTTATTTGGTTAAAGTTATTGGGAAAATACATACACATATATGTGTGATAAAATGAATCAATTGAGCGAAAAACATTTAATAAACACACCAATAAAGTTGGCTATTTTGGCCAAGGATACAAGTTGCCTGGATGAGAACGAGATAGCAGTGAAACCTTGAGCCCAGTTTTGGAATTTATCAGATGGATATTTTCCTTCAATTGCCAAAGAGGATATGATATATAGATGCTGCTTCATTTTGCACCACCATCTGCATGTCCAGTTATTTACTGCCATTTTTGTCTCAGTATATATAGGCACGATCTAACTGCTGATTCTACCTGAAAGAAATTGTAGGGGGTGCTGACTTTGTTGAACTCATTAATTAATGGGCACTGTGCAGCTTGCTGAACATATAGCCCCAATCCCTGGGCAAACATGGATTTATCAAGGAGACCATGTGAGTAATTGGAACAGCTTTTTAGGGAATTTGACATAATTATGCAAAATTCACAAGCTGTACCATGCATTAAAAAAGGATGTGAGTAAACCAATTAAACACAGAAACTCTGACATGGCGTTCCAAAGATCAATCCCATCCACCTCTGATTCAGGGCATGTTTTGGCTGCCCCTTCCACTTCATCCTCAGGGCATTACCATTGAGGATGTCATCCTTTTAGTCATGGGGGGGCAGGGTCAAGATTGATTTGAATTTGGCTGGGTTTACACTGAAGTAGCGTGGGAAGCAAAACAACGATGGACGTAGGCCTGGATCTTCGTACTGGGGAGAATGGTTGACATTATTCAGCATTCTCTCCATCAATTAATCATTTTGAATTTGTCTTCGGAGTGGGACGGGTATCCCCAGATGTGGGTCCCATGCTCTCCATGCCACATTGAGTCAACCTAGCTTGGCTGATGAGAGGTGAAACCCCGAAACTGGCCCCAGTGTGCTTGGGTCTGGTCCAGGGAGGACCTCGCTAAGCACTCCAGGCCGGACTGTTCCCATGGGGAGAATGGTCAAGACGGATTTGCATATAGCAACTGGAATGGCATGAGGAGCAAAAATACAATGGATTTAGGCCCACATCTCTGTACTGGGAAGAATGTTTGACATTATTCAGCATTCTGTCCATCAATTGTTCTTTTTGCATTTGTCACCCCAAGTGAGACGGGTATGCCCAGATGTGGGTCCCGTGCTCTCAATGCCACTGGAGTCAATCTGGATGTTGAGGGGTGTGAAGGAAAGTGGGTTTCTGTTGCAGTAACCCCCCCCCCACTTTTTGCCAGACTACTGATGCACTTTTTCTTGGTGTGCCCTGGGTCCCTGCCAATCAGGTTCCCAGGGCCTGTGTTCTTTCCCCAAAACAAACCCAATTGGCATCTCTGGCCACGTGTCAGCCCCTGGTAAATGGAACCACAGGTACCCAGGGCACTGTGACCAGAGAAGGTCTCTAAGGGCTGCAGCACTTGTTGTGCCACCCTTAGAGGCCCTGTACCCTGACACTCACACACTGCCTTTGCAGGCTGCGTGTCTTGGTGCAGAACAAAGTGAAGAGTAGACATGGCACACATCCCTGTGTGCCATGCCCACAAACCACTGCCCTGGCATACATCAATCGCCCCTCTAGCTGGGTGCCCTATGCCAGTGGTTAGGGTACAGGTGCATGGACCCTGTACCCCTACAGTGCCCAAGTCCATTCCTGGGCACTGTAAGTGCATTGATGCCATTAAAGAGTATATGGTGCTGGGAGTGTGTCATTACGAACTCCACAGCACCATAATGGCTACACTGAAGACTGGGAAGTTTGGTATCAAACTTCTCAGCACATTAAACTAACACTGATGCCAGTATGGGATTTAATGTAAAATGCACAACAGAGGGCATCTTAGAGATGCCCCCTGAAATTCGACCAATTACTAGTGACCTGACTGAGTGGCTGCTTAGGCTGCCACCACCAGACATGTTTCTAGACCCCTGGGTCGAGAGCATGCTGCTCTCGGGGCCTGAAACAATTCACATCCTGGGACGAGGTTCCAAGTCTCCTCCCCCAGGGTGATCAGGGTTCAAGAAGGAGAAGCTTCAAAGGCATGCCACCTTTGTGAGCCTCTGTAGACCATTTGCTGGTTTCAGCAACTGGTCCCCACTGGTTCTACCCCCCACTTTGGGCGGGAGAACCGGCGGGAAAAACAAGTGAGGAAGGGAGGTGTGCCCACCTCTGTCAACTCCAACCCTCAGGTGGGGGAGTTGAGCTGAAGCACAACCTCGAGTCCCCGCTACCTTCAGAATGGGGACCCAGCCAATCAGGGACAGGCTCCAGCCCCCCTCCCACAGGAGAGTGGCAGAAGAGGGGGTGTACCCACCCCAGGGAAGGGACATATTGGTCTCTGCCCTTTACCTACCTGTAACACTCCTAAATGTAGTATTTAGGGGGCACCCTGAACCTTGCTTTCTGAGATTAGAAACCACAAGAAAAGAAGATAAGAAGAAGGACCGAAGAGCCGTGCAGAGCTAACAAGAGGACGACGCCCACTGACTTGGCCACAGCCCTACAGGCCCGTCTCCCCTCGAACCTGCTTTTGCAAAATCCCGGTGTGTCCTGCAGCCAGCAACCTCACAAACCCCGGAGGACCTGCCTGCCTTCACTTCCTGGGCTCTATCTCCCGAGAACACCGGACGTGTTTAAACTGCAGCTTCTGGTGCCAGCGAGAGACTGCGAATCGAGCACACTCTGCACCTGCTGACCCTGGCTCGAGCTCGAGTGAACCAACACCACAAGGAGGTCCCCCCAGCAATCCTGACCTGAGATCCGGCAACCCCTGACCTGCCTCAAGCCTCCTGATGACACCTGCCGCCTCAATCCAGAGGACCCCCCCTACCATGACCAGAGCGGGAAAGAAAATCTGATGTCAAAAGGCACCCCTGCACCCGATGACCCACAGCCTTGTATGCCCAAACCAACAGTGCCTAATCAACCTTCAACATTCCAACTTACCCCTCGAAGTGGTGGTCGCTCCTGGAAGATCCTCGTCCCTGAGCCTGCAGTGTTTCTTTGTCCTGGAGAATCTCCATTGATATCAACAGGTCACCGGACCTCAAAGCAGCACCCTGCACCCGGCCGCCATAGTGCTGCTGAGGGTGCACCTTTGGAGCTACTTTGGTCCCCAACTTGCCCTGAGCCAAACCCTAGGAGCTTTGCTCCCACAACCCCGTGGCCCGCTTACCAGCAGCCACCAACCGGAGCCCCCCTATCCTCCTTAGGATAACATTGGGCCTTAACACTCTGCACCCGGCCACCCTAGTGCCGCTGAGGGTACAACAACAATGCATCACTGACCCTGGGAGACCCCTGAGTGTAACCCCAGAACCCCAACTCCAAAGACCGAGTACTTACCTCGAAACCGATAACCTGATTTTCCTCATAGGATAACATTGACACGTTTTCTCCCAAAAAGTTTCTAAGTGTCGACTTTTGAAAAATAATATTCTTTAAAAAATGCACAAATAACCAAAATGCATTTTCTCAACTGTTTTCAGGAAATGTTCCAGTGCTGAATCTAGGTATCCAGCACTAAGTAGGAAAAGTAACGTGAGAGTAATTTACCTGTGAATTGAATTTCCTTCCATAGGATAACATTGGTGGTTCTCTGTGGTTCACTGTGAAAAAGTTGTGTCAACTTTTGAAATACAAGAATATTCTTTAAAAACTAAAACACATTTTCTCAACTGTTTTCAGGAAATGTCCCAGTGCTGAATCTAGGATCCAGCACTGCGTTAGAAAAAGTAATCCAAGAAGTAACTTACCTGCAATTTATTAAAAAAGCCCATTCATTTGAATGTACTATACCTGCTAAGTGTTGCAAACTTCTTCCTTAACTGTAAACTAAAACCAGCATAATTTCTACTGCATTTTTTAACTGTATTACAAACAAAATATCATATTACTACAAAGTATTTATATGCTTACCTGTGCCAAGCTTGCTTGGTTCTAGAAAAATAAAGCAACAGTATATATTTTTATACAACAACAATTGGCCTAGAGTTCAGTTCTTGAGTGTGTGACTTCATTTGCTGACTGAGTGTGTACATCAAATGCTTAACACTGTCCTCTGATACTGCTTTAGAGAGTAAGGTTCTATCTAACTTTAACCTCTGCCTACCTTTGGGGACTCTATACACACTGTACCTCAATTTGGTGCAGTATATATAGAGCCAGTTTCTTACAGGGTGAAACGCCCAAAAGAGTCCCAAGATGCTTGTTTCTGTTCCAGGAAGGACTTGGCCTGGCACTTCAGGCCTTACTGTTCCCCTGAGAAGCAGGGTCAAGATTGATTTGCATATGGCTGGGTTTAAACTTGAATGGCATGGGGAGCAAAAAATCGAAGGATTTAGGCACTGATCTCTGTACTGGGAAAATGTTTGACATTGTTCAGCATTCTGCCCGTCAATTGCTCTTTTTGCATTTGTCACCCCTAGTGGTACGGGTATGCCAGCTGTGCGTCCCGTGCTCTCCATACAACAGGAGTCAAGCTAGCCTGGCTGATGAGGGGTGAAACCCCGAAACCGGTCCCAGGATTCTTGTTTCTGATCCAAGGAGGACCTGGGCTGGCAGTTCGGGCTGGACTGTTCCCATGTGGAGCAGGGTAAATACTGATTTGCATATGGCTGGGCTTAAACTGGAATGGCATTGGGAGCATAAAAACAATGGATTTAGACCCAGGTTCCTCTACTGGGGAGAATGTTTGACATTGTTCAGCAGTCTGTCCATCAATTTTTCTTTTTGCATTTATCCTTGTAGTCATGGCAGGAGTTGTCCCACCCAGGATTGTGGCTGCCACCTGTATGCTGCCCAGATGTGACTGCCTCATCATCAGCACAGCCAATGCTCCCCCATGGAGGGCACCCTTATAACTGTGTCAGGAAGCTTCATCTGAGTAAAAGTCCACTGAAGAGTTTGAGGATCTCGGGATTTGAAGATTTTTCTTTGGTATCAAAGATCCAGGGGGTGCAAGGATCTACTGCAAGATTCAAGGTGACCACAGTCTGTAAAAGGCACACCCGGGGCCTGGGCAGGTAATTGGATTACCTTGCTATTAATCAGAGGAAGCCTCCTTTTGTGGCTGCTTGTCACCTTAATTTCTCTGCTTAGGTTCTTCTCTTCACCTGTATCCTTGGCTCTCTGACTGAAAGAGACTTCAAGCTGTATACTGATTTGATCTCAGATGTTTTCTGCTTGAGGTGGATCTTCAGCTGTGCCACATCAAATAAATGTCCTTACTTCCTTAGAAATGTTCAGCTTCTTTCAATACTGTCTTTAGAGACCTCAGGTTAGTGATTAGCTGGGAGAGTTAGAATTTGATTCTTGAACTGCCCCTTCCCACTATATATTGGAAAACTGCTGAGATAGCGGTACATCGGAGGACAAGCGCCCTATTTCAAGTTCGACTATTGCGAGCCCGTATTCAAGCAAATCCCTGTCGATTGTTTACACTAAGCATAATAATTCATTCGGACACATGATTAAGCCAGAGCCTTTTACTAGCTTTCTCTTCGGAGTCAGTGAACAGGAAGATTTTAACTATTTATTGACTTAGCCAGGAATAGAAATTCCATTTGGAATGCTCATTAAGGCCGCTCAACACTTTTAACTCATCGTCTTGAAGTTGGTCTAAAGGAGGTTTACACCAAAAAGACCGAAACGTCGACAATTCCATCTATTTCCTCAGTGATTGATTTTCCTTTTGGGAGTAATTTCTGTATTGCTCAGACTCATTGTTCCATTTATGTATCTTGTTTGGAATAGATGTTCACATTATTGACCCAGAGGTATCATCAATTCTGAATTGTTTGTAAACCTCGGTCATTTTGTGTCTTTTGTACCCTTTCTATTATTCATTATAAAAATTTGATTTCTGAATAATCTACACCCGTTTCAAGAGCATCTTTGACAGATCTATTGGGAAGAAATTAACAAATTGAATTATTGATTGTTCAACTGTAGGTCAGTTGGGACCAATATGCATTTTTGAATGTGTTAGTTGTTAAACTGAGTGCGTAGAAAGAAATCCCTTGTATGCACATTTACCTGCTAGTACATCCTACATTATGGCAATAGCCCCTGAAATCCTCGGATTGTTTTACACCGACAATAGAAAACGTCACTGCTAGATTTCTGGAAACATGCACAGACGTTACCCCTTTTAAAACAACCCAATGCTGATCCATCTATATTTTTTTAACTATTGCCCAATCTCTCAATGCCTTTTACCTTCTCATATCAGTGGAAAACATTTTAGCGCCCTACTCAAAAGCCATTTGGAGAACAATCACCTTCTAAATCCTTCTCAAAGGGGCGTGCAGCCATTTCAAAGCATTGAGACAGTGTTAATATCAGTAGTTGATGACCTTAGAATGCTGCCGAACAAAGGAAACTCAGCTGCTTCTATTATACTTAACCTGTTGGTAGTATTCAGTGCTGTCTCACATGGTATCCTGATACAGAGTCCTTTCCATTTGAGATTATGTAAAAATACCATTAGATGGATTTGCTTCTTCTTTGCTGCTTACATACTACAGTATTTTAACTCCAGTGCACTTCCTGTGTCCTGCAGCGTTCTCCAGGTCTCCTCTCTGGGTTTTATCCATTGTATTGTATACATTTCCCCTCTGGCATCTCTTGATCAAGCCTTTGGCTTTGAAATGGTCTCAGGTCTCACTTTGATTATATTATCCATCTCCAACAACCTGCACTAGACACAATCCAGTTACTGTTCATCCAAAAGTGCATTTGCCTGATGGATGAGGGAGAATTGCCTTAAGCGCAACGGTAACAGTACTGAGGTACTTCCCTTCAGTATTCCCCTACACCTTAACCTTAATTCTCCCCCAAAAATTTGTCAGGTTTCCCAAACCTATAGCAGCCTTTAATGGATGCTCAGGAAAATTCTCTCCTTTCTGCCTACATCTGCCAAGAAAGCCATAGTGAGCTCCCACATTACGTCGAGTTTGGTTACAGCAACTCTAACTAGCTCGGTTGTACAGATTATCTCATATAGATCCCACACTCTTCTTCCTTAAAAAAGTAAAGAAGTTGTAGCATGCCCCGACATCAGAGGATTGGGAAGAACTTGATGATAAAGCATGTCACTGGATAATATTAGGTGAATAAGAGTTTCTTTAAGAAAAATATCTCCCCCTATATTCAGTAGGCTCAACCGAGGTGACTCACGGTTGACACTCTCTTGATTGTAACACATTGCCAGGTTTACCAGTCATGATAAATCTGGGAATGGGCTAAAATCCATGAGTGGATACGTGGGAACACCCAGCTCCACCTATGGAATGCCTCCCTGGGGCAGAATAATGCAAGTCAGTGACTTGCACTGCCTTGCATAACTCCAGATCTACAAAGCCACGCAGGGTAATGCAAGGTGGTCATGCGTGGCTTTGTACATCTCATTCTAGGTTTTGCGTAACCTTTGCACTATCTGAATGGTGCAAGAGAGACACAAAACTATGATAAACATGTCACAAGTGAAAAGAGTTCCCTGACATTCCACAAGACTGTGATGACATGAAAATTACACCAATGGTTAAATCTGGCTCCTGACTAAGTCCACATAGGATAGAATTTTGATTTCCAGACATATCTTGTGACATGTAGATGACTCTGAGGCATACTACATCAGGGCAGCAGCTTTTTTACCCCTGATAAAGTCAACACACGTGTATCTCGTTATTCCCAAGGATCAATCAGCAGTGTGTTTTTCTGTTAATTAAGCGATTTCGCTAAAAGACAAATCAGGATAATATTACCACAATTAAATGACACTCAGTTTACTGACTTGTAAAGGACATAATTCTAAGATAGCTTTGGCATAATTTTAACTTATGCTGCAGGCAACAACAATTTGTCAGCAGAGTGCTGTCTTACTTACCAATTCACGCTGCCAGGCTTCAGAAAACTCATCATTGCATTTCCACAATTTTATATAAGTGGTTGCTCCATTCATTTGGAGAACTACAGGGCAGTTCTGGAAAGGTTTATGCACTGAAATAACTGATTATTACTTCCAGCTGGTATAGACCCAGATTTTTTATTTTATCTAACATTAGTTTCTGGTGCCCATTCACTTCTGCATGATCCTGTTTGAGGACTGGTCACTGAAATTTAAGGTTGCAGGTACGCTGTGACCTGTGGTATGCTGTGCATGCCATTCAAAGCAAACACAAGGAGATGATGGACGGAGCGCTAAAACTATTCAGACACTCACCCCAGTCACAGATCTTGGTTGACTCCGTCAGCGTACTTTAGCTCACTTGCCCCCTCAGTTAAGACCCAGCTATATGAAAATCAGTCTCGACCCTGTGCCTCCTGGGAACAGTCCAGTCCGAACTGGCAAGCCAGGTCTTCCTGGAACTAGATACAATCATCCTGGGAATGGTTTCGGGGTAACTCCCCTCATCAGCCAGGCTAGCTTGAATCCAGTGACAAAGTGAGCAACGGACCCACGTCTGGCCATACCCTGCCAACTTAGGGCGAACAAAGCAAACACAATGAGATGATGGACGGAGCACTGAAACTTTTCAGACACTCAACCCCAGTCACAGATCTGGGTTGAATTCATCATTGTTCTGTAGCTCTCTTCACCACCTCAGTTCAGACCCAGCTATCTGCAAATCATTCTTGACCCTGTGCCTCATGGAAACAGTCCAGCCCGAACTGCCAAGCCCAGTCTTCCCGGAACCGGATACAAGCATCCTGGGACCGGTTTCAGGGTAACACCCCTCATAAGCCAGGCTAGCTTGAATCCAGTGGCAAAGTCGGCAAGTCTGGGCATACCCTGCCATTCAAAGACCATATAGAATTGTTGAAAAAAATATCACTTGTCTACTCTGTCCTTATCCTCTCCCATTTCATCACAGGTTGCAGTGGGGTCTGTTATTGTTGGCTCCACCTCAAACCATGATGAAATTGGGAAGGGTGTGGTCGGAATTGAATATTTAATGGGTCAGGGTAATATGAGGTACCTCATGAGGCTTCAGCCTGAAAAAGGGAAAGTCAGAGTTTGGATTACAAAGCTTCCCCTTATGTGGCAGGAGACAATGCCTTTATCATGCTGCATGCTCTGCATGTGAGGGGGAGTTAGAGGTCAGCACCGCAGTACTCCATGTCCTCACACATGCACTAAACTCTGTAGAAGCATAGGTCAATCTCTGAGTCTTTCAGATTTCCTCATTTGAAATGGAAAACACACAGGTTTATATGATTCCATCTTCTGACATATGAATCTAAAAGCATGCTAAAATGGGTTTTTAAAGGTGCCTGTCTAATAAGTGGTGAGGCAGGAATTAAATGTCCACATGGAGAAACATGCACTGGCTTTGTATCTGTTATTTCTGTGACATTAACTTTGTTTGGGTATAATAAGACAAGGTAATTAATATATACTTTGTGAATTTAAATAGAAGAGCACTATAAGCCAAAGCAACTAGTAGCCTTGAGGAATTTGCTCCAAATTATATTTTATATTGATTGTTGAAAACGTTCAAAAAATACCTTCTGAGTTTCTCTGAAAGAAATGAGGAATTATGTGATGATTTGAGTTCGTTCAACCAAATTCCAGATGTATAAATATTCCAAGGCTGTACTATTCACAGGAGAATCCCACAAAGATAGACACAACCTCTGAAAAAGGTAAGTAAAAAGCGGGATGATTCCCAACCTGAATCTCCATTAATAATGCCAAGATGGAACAAAAAAGTATTATAATCACAAAATATTTTAAAAAAATAGGAGTCACATAAAAACAGTGTAATATGCCATTAATGTTCTAATGTAGTTGCTAATGCATATTTCAACTGTCCTATGTGCTATGGGTACAGCGCCTGGATACCCTTACGGGGGACAAGAAGCACTCTAGAAATCTACTGATTGATTGCTGATCTAAAAACAAACCACATGCGATATTGGCCACTGTTAGATATGGGGGTCTCTAGTTGGCAGGGTAGGTACCTCTGTCCAAGTAGGGACCCTTGCTTCTAGTCAGGGAAAGGGGAATACACTGTTAAGATAACCCCTGCTCACCCTCTAGGTAGCTTGGCCTGAGCAGTCTAGGCTATCAAAGGCAATGTGTAAAGTATTTGTACCAACACTCACAGTAACACAGTGAAAACACCACAGATTTACTCCACACCAGTTTTAGAAAAATAAGCTATCTTTACTAAAAACTTCACAAGACCAAATACTACAGAAAAACCAACATACAATTAAAAAGGTTACTTTAAAGATAGTTCAAGAGTTTGCAGAAAGTACTCCAAGTCAGTGTCCTGCACAATGCGACTCTCAATGCACAAAATGCGACACTCTCGTGCCCAGCAGTACCTGTAGTTGCGATAAGGTTCCCAAAAGCTCTAACATGGAAGATGGCAAAGGCGATGCGATACTCCTGAGATCTTGGGGAGGCTTTGCAGCAGCCCTGCTTCATGCAGCAGAGGTGGATGCGCCGGCTCCGATCTTTAGGGGGAGGATGCGATGACTTTTGCTTTCGTTGCGTAGGTTTCTTAGGGGGAAGCTTCACACACAGGTACGATGCGACGATCTTCGATGCGACGCGATGCGCAGCGCTGACTTCTGGCACTGCAACCTTCGATGCGTCGCGGTGCGCGGTGTTGACTTCTGGTGCCGCAACCCTCGATGCGTCATGGGACGGGACTCTGCGTCGACACACGCAGCGACTGGATACTTTCACGCACCGGCAGTGGTGCGGCCCGCAAACTGGTTCTGCGACGACCCTCGCAGCGTCGGGAATCTTCACGCACCGGGACGATGCTCGACACACTCGGCGATGCGGGGACTCCGGGTGCTGCGATGACGCCGCGATGAAACTCTCCTCGCACTCTCGTTCTTGCGACTCCAATCGGATGATGCATTGGGTACCAGTTACTCTTTTTCACGCTTCTGCTTCCCAGCTCCCAAACACAGCAAAGCGACCTCCTGAGGCCCCAAGACTGGGCAAGCACTCCAAGGCAGGTCAGAACTCCTTCAGCAGAGTTCCAGGGGAGATGGTGGTGAAGTCCTTTTGTTCCTGGGACTTCTTAACAGGGAGCCAGCTCTTCTCAGGCCCTTGGAGATCAGAATCAAAAGAAGGGGACACAGCAAAGTCCTTCCCCTCTCCTTGGCAGCAAAGCAAAACAGCAAGCAGGTAGTCTTCTCCTCTTCAGTTCTTTTCAGCTTTCTCCTTGGCAGAGGTTCCTTCCTAGTTCCAAAGTGATCTAAAGTTTAGGTGTCTGGGGTCCTCTTCTTATACCCCTCCAAGTCTTTGTCTCTCTTTGTTTCAGTGGGGGGATTCCCCTGCTCAAACCGGTTCCTGGGTGTGCTCTGCCCTGGAGCACCTGGTTCCTTTCAGAGTTAGGGGCCGGGTCGTTATGTGGAAATGTGGATTTTCCTGATCAGTTATGTCCCCTATCTTGGACCCCAACGGTTCTATATGCATGTTACAAGTACATGTATGTTCCCTCCAGTTCCAGTTTCCAAGACGCAAACATATGTGCGTCCACCGTCAACATGTTCTCTGTCAGATCCGCCATCAATGGGCTGGATATTCGATTCCTAAGTATGAAAGGCCACCAACTTTATATGGCTAAGTTACTCCATTTTTACAGTTCAGGCAGAATAGGCCCGATTCCGTCTTCAAAGCCTTTTCCTGCTCTCTGTCTCTGACAGCTTCAGCTTGAGCTCGCATCTGTATCCATGAACTTTGTCCTACTCCCTGTGCAGCTAACGATGCCTGCCTCGGCCAGTTTCGCCTGCCTGCCAAGAAGCTGTATTTCACCTTCGAATTATCTACTTTGCTTTTCAGCCGATGCATTCCTGTCTAGTGATTTAGGTAAACATTTCCTTTAGCTCCCAAGCAAAGGACTCGGCCTTTCCGTCCTCATGCTAGTAATTCATAGCCCTGTTGCCATGGAAAGTTTTCTGCCCCTCGCATCTCATATAGGCACTTAGACGTTTGAACACGCACTCACAGTCAGTATAGAATAGATTCTGCCCGAGAGTCCTTCCTTGTAGATAACATAGTTCTCTAAACATAGGATGTTAGATATGATTTGGGATTAGGTTGACTTGACCCCCCAGACTTTTCGTCTCCACATGTAGGGCTAAATGTCAAGTCCCCTTCACCCCCTAGTTGCACGTCAATTACACGTCATACTGCTGCGCGCGCATCTATGTTAAGTATTATCTTATAGATCCACCTATGTATGATAATCAGAGCCAATCATGTTTCTTTTTGCTCCTTATTACGCCTAGTTTCGATTACGTATTTACTATGTCATTTCTCTTATCAATTGTTACGCCTTCTACATTCGTTTCATTGTAATGTATGACCTATAAAAGTTACTTCTTGTCAATAAAGTATTGTACTTCACTTCCTGAACCCTCGTGGTGACGGAACCTGAAGGCCGCCACTCGAGTCGGCCATTTTGGAATAAAGCCCATTCAGAAAACGTCTTATACCACGGATTCTGCCTCTTATTATTCTGAGCTATTTTACTTTATTTTAGATTCCGTTTGAAATTCAGTCTAGGTAAAAGAATATTTACCACATAATGGCGCCCGAATAGGGACACTTTCTCATCTCACGCGCCGGCGGTGCGTTGCAGGCCCGGTCTCCTGCCACAGCTGGACGGACCATAACGCGTACCAGCAGGATTTCCTGTAGCTCCCTCCGGTCAAGCGGGGGCGACTGAGGCTGCGATCAACCCAGACGAGGCGGTGAGAAGTGCGAAGTATCCCGACCAGAGCCTAGCTGAGAGAGCAAGATCCGAGGTATACAGAGGCCCACCAGGTTTTCGAAGTCCCGATGTCCAGAGGGTCCGCTGTCCGCAGTCATCGAGTCCCGTCCATTCTCTGAGGCCTTCCGTTTCAAGGAGCTACTCGGTGAGTACCATCGCCGGGGAGGCGTGTTGACGCGCACATAGGTTGTGCCGGTCAAGACGGATTTGGGTACACAAATCCGGTCTGCACTGTTTAGCAGTGTATATGTACTGTTTAGCAGTATATCAAGTATTCCGAAGTATTCAGTTATTGTCAAGAATTCAGCTTGGTGATTAGTTATGCAGACTGTCATCATTGTCGGTCATTTTTTAAAAATGTTTAATGTTTAATGTTTAAAGTGTTCAAATGTCTTGCATATTGTGGTATGAATGATTGTTCATTGTTCACTGTTCATTATTGTGTTTTTTCGTATTAAGTGAGTTCAAGAGTAAGTATCAGATCAGTTGTCAATATGCCGCTCTTCTCGAAGTTAAGACAGATTACTACTAGAAAAGGGGTGCTTGAAGAAGCAGTTCCTATTCCTCCTAGGGACACTCCAGGGCATTTTATGTATCACAAGCATGGCTTAGATGCCATATTATTTCTTGATTTATGGGTAGATTATACCAAGGGATTGCCAGAAAGTCAAAGGTGGCCCGCAGCGGGAACCTGGGATGCAGAGTGCATCATGAAAGTGGAGGAAGAGTTATGGAAAAGAAAAGTCAGACAGTCACAGAAAGACGCTGTTGAGTTATGGCGTAAAGAATCTCATAGACGTACAGAAAAAGCACGTAGACAAGAAGAGAGGAGTAAAGAAAGTTCAAAGAAAGTTCAAGAAAATCTATTAATTGAGGAAGGTATCCGAGTGAAATCAGAACAAGTAGATAGACAAAGAAATGCTCTTATGAATGGTATGTATCCCCTTCTAGCCGAAGGACTACCTAAGGCTGTTTCAGAGATGCCAAAAGACTTGCCACCCCCATTATTTCCAATTAAGGTACATCCTAAAGGGCATCCCAGAACCGCAGAAGATGTTTTTCTTTCTTCATATCTAGATGACGCAGCTCCCGAGTATGCTAACCCCGCACCACATAGACCGTCTGGCGGAGGGGTTCAACGTCAGGATCAGGTATCTGTCCCCGTGCAACAGCAAGTCCCGACACAAGCTCCGGCAAGCACATCTGTTTCCGCATCTGTCTCCGCAATCGATTCTACAGTGGTATCGACACCTATAGTTGCTGTGTCACGTTCGACGAATCCTTTCACACCCGACGCCCCAGATGGGGCCACGGGAGGTGCTACCAATACTTTTACGCCACCTAGAATAAATAAACTTGTTTTTCAAGAATCAGCGCATTCACGTACACCCAAATTCGTAAGTGAACGTGCGCTTAAGGAACTTCTTATAGATTGTAGATATGACCCTGTGGTCGGTCAAGAGGACGAAATGGTCCTGGCATCATTACGCATCAGACGAGCCGCAGGGTATTTAGCGAAGTTACCAGGAATGACTACGCATCTAGATAAGATATATCATTTTGTTCAAACAGGGCGAGATCCAGAATGTATTAATAGAGCTATGGAATTCCAGAAAGTAGAGATACAGGGGGAACTGTTACGTTTCCTCATAAACTGTATGATCAGAAATCAAGACCGACCGGGGGTAGACCCGAATGCAATGCTTATTCTTACAAGATGGAGCCAGAATATATCAGAAGGGAGACACGATAAGCAAAACTGTATAATAGCCATGTGCCGAAAAATCCGTAAAGAAATAGAACGTATTCATGAAGAAAGATTGGAAACAGACGAGTTCGAGCAAGATGAAGTGTCCGAATCAGGGAATTCCGCAAGACAGTCAGAGACCATAGCCTACGTAGGCAGAGGAAGATCCTGTAATAATACTAGATGCTTTTCTGATCCCATACACTCTGTATGTCCAAATAATAGCAGAACGTATCCGACGCCTGTAATAAATCTGAAGTCTCCTGAACATTTGTTTCAAGCCGCAGATAAAATACTACGAGAACGAAGGGGTTACCACCTCCTCGATTCCATGGATGAGCAAGAATTAGCCAGATCAGCCGTTCACTGGATTGACAGTCCTGAAAAATACGGTGATGAGACCGTAGCACACACGTTTTTTAACCTCAGTGCAGATGAACAACGTTTAGCTGGAATCTATATGATTCAGCAACTCCTTATATTATATAAGAGCCAACACGCTGACCCTGGTCCTTTACCTGATATATTAACGGAACTACTCGCGAACAGATGGAGAGGTTCTAGTAACAAGTTAATTAAAGAAATATTAGTGTCACGTAAACAGTATGTCCTTTTTGTAAGTCCGGATTCTTTCTCGCTGCCCCGCAAAGAAAGAACGCCGTATCATATGGATAGACAAAATCCCTTACGAGAAGTGCACCCAATAAAAGGCGAAGACAATCAGTTTCACCGTGTATTTGTATACACACCCATAACAAAAATTGAATTGTTAGAAATGAAGAAAGTAGTACCCAGTCATGACAAAGACCCAGCGGGTTTCCACCGAGAAATTAAGGACATGTTACTGATGGGAGAGTATACCTATCCTGATATTATGACGATATTAAAGGTGCTCTTGCCTGCTGGCATTTATGAAAAACTGAAAGAAAAAGAGTGGGAAGTGGGAGACCAAAAGATAGATTGGACAGCATTAGAAATGGAAGAAAAGGCCCGAACTGCAGGTTCAGGGCTCGGGGATAAAGTTAAAGCATTACCAGGTTTACTAGTACAAGTACTGCCACGTTTATTAACTACGAAAAAGGAAGATTGGGGTGCAATCTCAGCCTGTAAACAAAAGCATGATGAAGACACAAGTGATTATTATGCCCGATTTGAAAAATGTTTTGGAATAAATAGTGGTATAAAAACAAGTAGTGAGTCGTATCCACATTTATTTGTGACAAAATTAGTAGAAAATGCATTACCTCCAGTAAAGAATAGAATATTGAAATTCGAGAGTACCTGGCAAAGTAACACTCCGTCCCAAATGCTACAAATGTTACAGTATCATCACAATAGAATTAGAGATGAACAAGAGCACGAACAAAGACGTATGAAAGATACAAAAATGAAAATGCTAGTGTCTCAGACAGTACCAGCTGAAGGACATAAAAAGGGTATGACACATTCCGATTCAGCAGGACCGGTAAAAGGGACATGCAATTATTGCAAAAAGCCAGGTCATTACGTACACGATTGTCCAGTTTTAAAACATAATATCGCCATAGGTAAAACACAAGAAAGACTGCGGCCACTCAGACAAGATCAGAATGAACAAGGAGCTATGCAGCATGCTCAGGCCATGCCAGCCTCACAACAGCCAATACAGTGTGTGCCAGCTGCACCACCGTTGCCTGCTGCTGCCACACAGACCACAACACGACAAATGTATCAGACTGCACAGTATGAATATCCTGAGTATCAGCGTTACGCATGAACCAGCCTAGAGAGGGAAGTTGACTTACCCCTTATTGAGATTCCTGTAGATCAAGAAGGACCTTATGTACATAGTGAATTATTAGGTCAAGACAGGAAATTTTTACTAGATACAGGGGCAAGTCGAACAACAATAAAGCGTAGTGAAGTTCCAGGGGCACCCCTCTCAGGCTCTCAAAATGTTTCCCTTGGTTTTTCAGGAAAGCCTATCGTTAATGAGGTATCACAGCCACTTCCACTTACGATTGGTCCCCTGACACGAACTACTGATTTATTACTTACCAAATCCTGTCCAGAAAACTTGTTAGGTATCAAGACATTAAAAGCCCTAGGGGCTATTATCTGTTGTTCTCCGGAAGGAGTAAGATTGTTTCTACGTGATTTTAAAGGTCATTATATATCAAGAGACATGGATCGCCGATTACAGACTTTACCAGCGCATCTATGGGCACAAGGCCCTACTGATGTTGGTTGCATGAACATTACACCATACCGAGTCACATTGAAAGCAGGAGTGGTACTACCACGAATGCGACAATACAAGTTACCGCAAGATGCTGTAGTGGCTTTGCTGAAAATCATTGATGAGCTAATTGCCCAAGGAGTAGTTGTAGAAACAGACTCCAATGTATGTAATTCACCGATAATTCCGATTCTTAAACGAACTGATCCTACTGCTCCGCCAGTATATCGATTGGTTATTGATTTGCGTGAACTAAACAAGTGCATTGTGCCACAATTTCCTGTGGTCCCCGATATATCATCATTATTGACAGCAATTGATTCCGAAGCAACATTCTTTACTGTAATTGATCTCAAGAATGCCTTTTTCAGCGTCCCCATAGATCCGGAAAGCCAATATTTGTTCGGATTCAGTTTAAATGGGCGCAGTTTTAAATTCTCACGCGCTCCCCAAGGATTCACAGAAAGCCCCAGCATCTACAGCCAAGCACTGAAACGAGAACTTGACAGTATCCACATGCCAGTCAATACTGCACTGCTTCAATATGTCGATGATCTGCTGATCACCGCGAGAAGCGAACCCGAATGTGAAAAGGCTTCTCTGACAGTTTTACAT
This sequence comes from Triturus cristatus, assembly GCF_964204655.1. Classification (NCBI taxonomy): domain Eukaryota; kingdom Metazoa; phylum Chordata; class Amphibia; order Caudata; family Salamandridae; genus Triturus; species Triturus cristatus. Next base: position 1,353,076,008 of record NC_140591.1, read on the forward strand.
TTTCTAGCCGACAAGGGGCACAAGGTGTCTCCTTCTAAGCTGCAATTCTGTGTCCAGCGAGTTATTTATCTTGGTCACTCGCTGTCCAAGGAGGGAAGGCAGCTTACACCAGATCGCATCCAGTTAATTGCTAACATGTCAATACCCCAGACACAAAAGGAGGTGCGGGCTTTCATAGGCCTCACTTCATATTGTAGGCAGTGGATCCCTCAATATGCATTCCTAGCAAAACCACTCATTCAGTTGACAACACGGGAGGCAGTCACATCGACTGTTCTCCCTTGGACTCAGGAACATACACAAGCTTTTGAAAGCTTAAAGAAAGCTTTATGTCAAGCACCTGTTTTAGCAACACCATGTTATAGCAAACATTTTACACTCTTTGTTACAGAACGCGAAGGTACTGCCTTGTCAGTACTCACTCAGGAACAAGCAGGATCACGCAAGCCATGTGCTTATTTTTCCAGTACATTAGATCCCGTAGCTCAGGCTTTGCCTGCGTGCCTGAACTCAGTGGCAGCAACAGCTTTAGCAATCAGACAAAGCGATGCCATAGTGTTAGGACATCCATTGACAGTACAAGTACCACATGCAGTAGAAGTTCTTGTGAACCGAACGCAAACACAACACTTGACCATAGCAAGACTTACCGGTTATGAACTGACATTGTTTCAGCCACACATAGAGATCCGACGTTGTAATACATTGAATCCTGCTACACTGTTACCTGTAATTGGAACAGACCCACTAGCTCATGATTGTGTTGAAATTATTGAAATAAAGACGAAACCTAGACAAGACTTGACAGACGTTCCATTGTTAGATCCAGACCTGACGTTGTATGTAGACGGATCGTGCATGAGAACAAGTACAGGAGATTTAGTGGCCGCGTATGCAGTCACAACAGACACTGAAGTTATTGAGACAAACTGTATAGATACTTTGTCAGCCCAAGCAGCGGAACTTATTGCTCTAACACAAGCCTGTATTCAAGCCACAAATAAGAAAGTTAATGTATACACTGACTCACGTTATGCATTCGGAGTTGTACACGACTTCGGCGTGCTGTGGCGAGAGAGAGGTTATTTAACTTCCCATGGTGCCCACATTCAGCACGGACCCCTCATTCATGCCTTATTAGATGCAATACATCTACCCACTGCTATATCGATTATGAAATGTAAAGCACACACGAAGGTTACTGATATCATTTCTCAAGGCAATGATTTAGCTGACAGAACAGCTAAACAGACTGCTCAGACTCGCACATCCGACATGACAAAGCCAATAGTTCAGACACCAACACAGTGTATGACAATTAAGGATCCCGCACTTGACGTAATTGACATACAGACACATGCTACTGCAGAAGAATTAAAGAAATGGACTGAACTAGGAGGGATCCAGACAGATCAGGGATGGATGACGAAGGAGAAATCTGTATGGTTTCTTCCTGACTCTATGGTCCAAGCCGTTATAGCTACAATTCACAGTCCGGCGCATTTAGGAGAGAAAGCTATGCTAGATAGCATTCAACACATTTGGTTCAATAAACATTTACGAGCAGCAGCTAAACAAAAAGTCCGTACCTGTATGATATGTTGTCAGTTCAACCCAGGAAAAAGTGTTCCCGTAGAACAGGGTGGATTTCAGACTCCTGATCATCCTTTTGAAGTGCTCCAAATGGATTATATCCAGATGGAACGATGTCGAGGATTCAAATATGTTCTTGTAGTTGTCTGCGCTCTCTCCCGATGGACTGAGGCGTACCCAGTATCAGATTACACGGCCCCGACTACTGCCAAACAGTTAGTTCGAGAATTCTTCCCACGGTACGGTTTACCACGTGTTGTATATTCAGATAACGGCCAGCCTTTCTCATCCGAATTAATGAAACATGTCTCACTTTTGTTGGGATATCAGTGGAAATTCCACTGTGTCCGACACCCCGAGGCAGCAGGTCTCGTGGAACGACATAATCAAATTTTGAAAATCAGATTGTCTAAAATATGTAAGGAGAAAGGTGTTGACTGGATAGTAGCCTTACCAGTTGCACTATTTTACATAAGAATGGTAGCACACTCTCGAACAGGGCTATCCCCGTATGAGGTGATCTTCGGAAGACCACCAAATATGTGGGGGACGCCTATACCACGTAAAATAACTGATGTTAATTGTAATATGTTGACAGATTACTTGGCTTCCTTGATGTCTGCACTACAATCTTGTCGTTCACAGGTAGCTGCAGCCTTTCCTGACAACACTGAGGTGAAACCCCATGACGTTGTTCCGGGTGATCTGGTGTTTGTGAGGAATTTCGACCGAAAGACCCAGTTGGAGCCCAGGTGGAAAGCACCCAAGCTAGTCCTGTTGACCACAAGAACAGCCGTGAAAGTTGAGGGCCGCAAGGGCTGGATACATTCCAGCCACATCAAGAAATTTCATGGACTATCCTCGGATATAGACACTGTGCCCTGCACTCCCTCACAGACTGATTCAAAACTTCCCTTTGTTGAACAGAATGACTCTCAGAACTATAAATTAAAGCTTAGGCCCAAACAGTCGAGCAATTTGATTGTTTAAGTCCTCTCCAAGGTGAAGCGGTTGAATTGTCTCTGACATGTATCCCTTGGACCTGAGTAGAGAAAATACCCGAGAAATGTTGAAACGACAGGCGTATTGTAAATCACTGCGTAGCTACTGTATGAGGACATTATTAATTCTGTTTTTATTGAGTCTTTTAATAATTATTACGAGTGTGATTTTGCACATATATCATCCTATTTCTAGACATGTTTATAATGTTGCTGCTGAACGTTCTTTTAGTGACCTACCGCCACATGAATTATCTTATAGACTTGCGCTGCGCAATAACACCTTCATTAGTATGTTACATCATTCCCATCAGACTAGTAATGCCACCAATTGTTGGGTGTGTGGCCGACTCCCTCCCTATCAGAATAACAAAGGAGTTCTGCCTTTCTTTCCACATCCGTTCTCACATAATGGCTCCTGTGGAGCATGGTTTAGTTTACTAAATTCCATAGACCCAGACACAGCAGTTTATCAACAACATTGGATATGGGGAAATCTGAATCTAGTTTTATTCAAAGTCTGTCACCCTAATAAGGAGGGTCACCCCAGTAGAACAGGAACTGATCTAGAAAATGAAGTGTATAAATTAGGTAATTTTACACCTAATCTTATGATTCTGAATGTCAAATCCGAAGTTGAACTAATTCTGCCCACTATGTCAGTATTTCCAGTTAAGGGTGAATTATGTGTAAGAAAAGTTGGTTCCATACATATGGGCCATAGCAAATGCGTTACTACAGTAGAATATAGTGATCAAGGTAAATCTTCATTTAGAGCTTCTCGCCATTCTTACTTTATATGTGGCCAGACGGCATATATGCGTCTGCCTCTAGATTGGGATGGTACCTGTTACATAGCATTCCTTTTGCCACCTGTTTTCCTAGCTCCTCCTGATTATTATCGAAATGTTCATTTAGTACACAATAGAGAGCAAAGAGATCTCCCAGTTGTCGATTATACTGAGACGGCATGGGACAAGTATGTAGATTTCAATAAAGGTATCTTTCCCTATATAGGTACAATATCAAATAGTAAGCTGATACGTAGACTAACCAAGACTCTTGAAGCTGTAGTAAACGAGACTATAGCCGCCCTAGGCAATCTGACAGAGGAACAATCAGTGATGAGAATTGTTGTTCTTCAGAATCGTCTTGTCCTTGACGTCATCCTGGCCGATAGGGGCGGAGCTTGCAGGGTCATCGGATCCAGCTGCTGCATATTCATACCAGAAAATTCGCCATCTGTATATAAAGCTATAACACGCCTTCATAAGATTGTGAGCCAGATACACGAGAATCCAGGCACTTGGACGTGGTCCGGGTGGTTTTGGAGTGTGATATCAGCCTGGGGATGGAGAGTTCTATCCTTCCTAGGTATTGGCCTTCTTATGCTCTTCAGTTGCTGTTTATGCCTGCAATGTGGACCAGCGATTTGTGGTCTGTGTGCCACATCGTGCATTCCATATCAAGGTTTTCGTTCAAAATGCCGGAAGAAGAAGGAAGAAGAAATGATGCTCCATGAGCAAATCGATGGAATCATGAAGATTGATATCTCTTGAAGGGCAAGTAGGGGACAAGGAGGGAATGTGGAAATGTGGATTTTCCTGATCAGTTATGTCCCCTATCTTGGACCCCAACGGTTCTATATGCATGTTACAAGTACATGTATGTTCCCTCCAGTTCCAGTTTCCAAGACGCAAACATATGTGCGTCCACCGTCAACATGTTCTCTGTCAGATCCGCCATCAATGGGCTGGATATTCGATTCCTAAGTATGAAAGGCCACCAACTTTATATGGCTAAGTTACTCCATTTTTACAGTTCAGGCAGAATAGGCCCGATTCCGTCTTCAAAGCCTTTTCCTGCTCTCTGTCTCTGACAGCTTCAGCTTGAGCTCGCATCTGTATCCATGAACTTTGTCCTACTCCCTGTGCAGCTAACGATGCCTGCCTCGGCCAGTTTCGCCTGCCTGCCAAGAAGCTGTATTTCACCTTCGAATTATCTACTTTGCTTTTCAGCCGATGCATTCCTGTCTAGTGATTTAGGTAAACATTTCCTTTAGCTCCCAAGCAAAGGACTCGGCCTTTCCGTCCTCATGCTAGTAATTCATAGCCCTGTTGCCATGGAAAGTTTTCTGCCCCTCGCATCTCATATAGGCACTTAGACGTTTGAACACGCACTCACAGTCAGTATAGAATAGATTCTGCCCGAGAGTCCTTCCTTGTAGATAACATAGTTCTCTAAACATAGGATGTTAGATATGATTTGGGATTAGGTTGACTTGACCCCCCAGACTTTTCGTCTCCACATGTAGGGCTAAATGTCAAGTCCCCTTCACCCCCTAGTTGCACGTCAATTACACGTCATACTGCTGCGCGCGCATCTATGTTAAGTATTATCTTATAGATCCACCTATGTATGATAATCAGAGCCAATCATGTTTCTTTTTGCTCCTTATTACGCCTAGTTTCGATTACGTATTTACTATGTCATTTCTCTTATCAATTGTTACGCCTTCTACATTCGTTTCATTGTAATGTATGACCTATAAAAGTTACTTCTTGTCAATAAAGTATTGTACTTCACTTCCTGAACCCTCGTGGTGACGGAACCTGAAGGCCGCCACTCGAGTCGGCCATTTTGGAATAAAGCCCATTCAGAAAACCTCTTATACCACGGATTCTGCCTCTTATTATTCTGAGCTATTTTACTTTATTTTAGATTCCGTATGAAATTCAGTCTAGGTAAAAGAATATTTACCACAGTTAGATGCTCAGCAGGAGGTGGAGCCTTCTTTGTGCTGGCAGAGGCAGAGTCCTCAGCCTGGCCAGCAGGGGGTGGAGCCAGCATTGTGCTGGCAGAGGCAGCCCTACTCAAACCCAGGGGCTACTCCTCCCACCCATCTAAAGCAGATCTACCTATTCACCCTGCTGCTGACTCATCCAGACTCCTGGAGCCACCTAGCCCATCACATGACACCAGTCAGCCAACCAGCACACAGGCACACAGGAAGGTTAAACAGTTAAACAGGAGAATAGCTACTTTCTAAAAAGTGCTATTCTCACACAGTGAATTTAAAAACCATCTTGCTAAAAAGATGTATAATTAAATTCTGAACACAAAGATACCAAACTTGGATTTTCTATCTTGCCCTTATGGGAAGATAGGCATGTAAACAGCCTCCCCTACTCTGTCCTATGGGCAAGATAGCCTCTCAGCAGTGAAAAACGAAAATGGCTGTAATTCACTACCTACCTTTCAGATACACTGCACCCAGCCCAGGGGGGTACCTAGGGCCACCATAGGGATGCCTGACATGTACAGAAAGGGAAGGATAAGGCCTGGTCAGTGGGTGCACTGGCCAGGTCGACATGGCAGTCCTGGACTGCACATAGGCACTGCAAGCAGGCCTAAGACATCATTTTAGGGCTACTCCTGTGGGTGGCACAATCAGTGCTGCAGCCCACTAGTAGCATTTGAATCACCAGCCCTGGCACACTCAGTGCACTTTACTAGGGGCTAACAGGTGAAACAAATATACCAATTATGGATAACCAATCAATATAACAATTTACCAAGGGAGCACTTGCACTTTGACACTGATCAGTAGTGGCAAAGTGCCCACAGCATCTAAACCAGCAAAAACGAAATCCAGCATAGCGTCAAAAATACAGGAGGTAGAGGCAAAAAAGTCAGGGGTAACCACGCCAAAGATGCCAGGTCTAACAGCCACACAGTGCCCTCATTTTTATAAATTCCAGCGATCAAACACTAGACCTTATCAATGGTCACGTCACAACCTAATTTAGTGATGCAAATACATGCAAATAAACCACACAAATCAGAATCCTGTTCTATTAATTATTCAATTCTCTTTCATTGAAACCAATCTAAGGCAATAGATGTAATAGTTTTCTGGTGTTCTTTTTACGAGCTGTTTTGAACCAAATCAGATCTATTTTCTCAACCACTTCTATTGTGATAATTATGCTTGGGGTAGCTTGGGTGCTTATTGCCAGCAGGTGGCAGTCAGGAAGTGATCTGAGTTATTATGCTTATGTTCTTGATGCTCAGATGTCAGCACTCATGGAGCACCATGGGTCTGGGAAAATCTAAATTTTTGGAAATATTTGAAACACTGAAGACATCAATACTAAATAAAATAACTATTGGTATGGAGGTTTTCTGCTCTTTGCTTCTACGCCCTCTCTTTTCTTTTTTCACACATCTTCTGTTTTTCGTTTTCCACTTCACCTTTTGTTATTGCTATTGTACGCCTCTCCACTCTTAATAGTTATTTTACTTTGTTTTGTGTGTACTTTTATTATTTGAACATGCTGTCCATCCTAAGAACATAACTGTACGTATATTGAGTGCACACTATAATATATATCATTTGTATATTCCATAATCGAAACTCAGCATGCTCAACTGCTGTGCATTTTACGGCTTTACTAAGATTTTTGAGCTTTAGAAGAGGACAAGGCATTGGCAAAAAAAACTCATATGTTGAATTTTTGTGTCTTATATGATTTTTGCAAAACTAAGTTTTTTTTACTAATTCAACAAACAGCATATGCTACTATGGGCGATATTCTCAAGAACGTGTGATAATTATCGCAAAATTAGCTTAACGCAACTTTACATATTGCAGTCTAGCCCGGGAAAATAACGCTGTGTTAAGGTTGTATTCTCAACACTGCGGCCCCATGCAATAGTCTCACGATAACGCATCAAATGACCGCGTTAAAATGAACGCAACGCCAAAAAAAGAGTAATGCGAAAAAAGTTGATTGTGGCCAATCGCGATACAAAAATCAGTGCTAGCCAGCGACAGGCCTGCAATTCCCACGCTTCATTTGGGAAAATGCACTATAAAAGCAGAACAAAATGAAAGGGAAAAATAATTAAACTGCGTAGCACCATGGATCCACCCGGACCGAGTGCAGAGGTCAACGCAAACCCCACAAGCCCCACAGACGCCCAGCAAGGAACCTCGGTGTCGGGGAAGGACAAGGAGAAGAGGAAGAGGAAGATGGTGTTCAGTCCGCAGGAACACCGGATCACCGTTACGGAGGTGATAGAACACTACCAACAACTGTCCGTCACCTCCAACACAAATGGAAATATGGCAGTCCATCGTGAACAACTAGGTTGCAGTCGGAGTGTCAAGGAGGTCAATGGAGGAGGTCAAGAGGCGCTGGCATGATGTGAAAAGCCAAACCAGGCAGAAACCTACTGCCAACAGGAAGGCAGCAATGGCGACTGGATGTGGGAGTCCTGCACCACAGGAGGAGCTGGAGGAAATGTTGGCCACAGCCATCAGTGTGGAGACGGTGCAAGGAGTTGGGAGTCCGGACATAGCTCGGTATGACCTGACCCAACAGCAGTAGGTTGAGTAACCACCAGGGACTGGGGGGACAGGGGTAGATGGGCACAATGGCACACATGCACAATGATGTGTAGCACACTGCACACCCACAATGACTCTGGATGATGTCCCTGATCCCAGTGGCACACTGCAGCACACATACAAACACCAAGTAGGCCCCCATCTACCATGTGCCCAAAGGGGTCTCACCCCACTCAGCACCAATCTTACAACCAACACATGCACACATGCGAAACCCAGCAAAGATGCATATTTCTGTGCCACACTGACAATGCAAGTGACACTACAGGATGATTAGCATGGCTGCAGTAAAATCAACATGTAAATGTAAATTGATACTTGTATAGCGCACTACTCACCCGCAAGGGTCTCAAGGCGCTTGTATGAATACCGCTGTGGAACCCATCCTGGCTTTCCCTGTGAGGTGTCCACTCCTGGGCACCACCAAGGTGGAGGCCAGGCATCCTTAGCGTTGTGGGGGCCGTTGTGGAGATTAAGCAAGCTATTGCCCAGAGTTGCAGAGTGGGACTCCATGATTGGAATGGCACCGAGGCGATAATTATCAGGTCCGTGGAATTTTGAGCCCAAGACCCGCCGAGGCGGGGAATTGAACCCTGGTCCCGGGCTAGACCTCTGCATCAGGGTCTGCCTCTCTAATCATTGAGCCACACTTCTCCAACATGACATTGTGCATGCCACGACATTGAGATGGCTGAGTGTGGACCTCATCCGGAAAGGAGCAGGTCACACTGACACATCCACGTGCACAAACAACCCCTGACGTCAACAACACATCTTCAGAAAAACAATGCACAAGAGTACAAAAACCGTCCAAGAGCACAAATGACCCAAGTCGGCAACATCTCAGCACTGTAAAAGCACAAACATCAAAGGCACACCGCCTCAATGGGAAAAGGGGCAGCAAAATCACAGCTGCAGGGACGACTCTCCCACAATGCAGCACTCACATATAGCAATAACAGCACATCCACATTGACGACAATGTGGTACAAAGTGCAACAGTTACACTGCAGAACAGAGGACACAACTGGGTCCTCTTGTGCGTAGAAACTGGCTGATCACATCTGGCATAGCAGGAAACTGTGAGATGAAAATGTACGTGTACAACCTCACAACCATGATGTAGTTCAAATGTCCACTGTCTCGGATCAAATAGTCAGCTCCACCCAAACAGTCACAATGTACACTGTCATGCAGTCTGTATGTAATTGTGAACAATTCGTCAACATACATGTCAACACAATGTTAAAATGCATCTCCTCTTCACATTGCAGAGGGACAAACAACACCTTCAGCAGAGCAGACCAGACAACTCATCAGTGATGATGAAGAGGACCTCCACACCTTTGACACCGACGCCCTACAACAGCTCATAGACATCTCAGGCAACCCACATCCAGGAGCAGGGCAACCCAGCTGCATCAAGGAGACCCCACCCCCTACACAGACCACTCAACAGGAAGCACCCACCACCATGGCTGGCTCCCAGCACCTCACAGAAGCACACATCATATTCCAAGGCCAGGTGTTAGACTGCCAGAAGGAGGTGGCCGAACAGGTGCGGGTGGGGTTCGACCTCATGGCAGCTGAAATAGATTACATACGTGGGAGGCTAAGTCCCATCAGGGACCACTAAAACTGCCCAACGGAGACCCACACTACGAAAGAGACACATGCATTTGCACATTTCTAGTACTGAACCACGCCCAGAGCCCCCGGATAACCCTTCACACCCCCACGCTAGACTTGCGTACTACAGCCCAGTCCACTCCTCTTATGTGTTGAGTGGGAGACGACAAAGCTACATGTCCAAGGTCTTACCCATTGCCTGCGGTGACATGGTTGCGACTGCGGTACACAGCACAATGTAATGTGGTAGGGCCCGGGGCCCTAATGCATACATTATGACCACACGGCCACACTGAGATAGTTTTTGGAACTGGCTACAGGCACGTGCGCCTGGCCCCTTTATCGCCAGGGTCACATGTACAGTGATGCCTGTGCTGGATGGGTGCAGGGTGAGTGTAAGCCAGCCCTCATAATGTGGTTGGTGCTGGCAACAACTTGAACAGTGATCACCATTAAAGCTGAAACAGAAAACACCAACATAACACAAACAACTGCGAAGCATCATGGTGGTAGCCGGTACAAGTACAAAGGTCACCCAATTTGCAATCAAAAGGGTCCGTGACTTGCAGTGCACTGAGGTTGGGGCACCAGAGCTGAAGAAATTGTCTAGGATTGTGTCCCTACAGGATATTCCTGCTCCAGCTGCAGTGGGGTGTGTTACACCTGCATCATCTTCCTCATCATTGTCCCAGGTCTTCCCCACCGCCTGAGGTGACATTGCTGCGTGAGCTGTCCACAGCACAAAACTCAATCAGGAAGGGTCCATGAGTTGTGGTGCACTGAGTTAAGGGCACCTGAAGAGCTGAGCAGGGTATCAAGCTGATGGTGGCATCCATGACAGGTGTGAGCAACTCTGATAGTCTGGCTGTAAGACTCTTTCGACTCTGGTAGTTGTTGGTTGGATGTGGTCCTGCCAGTGGTGGCGTGTGCATCCTGTGATGATGCGACATCTGGGCAGGTCAGAACTCGATTTCATGTGTGAGCCCTAGTGGACCGCAGTTGAGGCCGGAGGCAGCGGTCAGCACAGGGCCACAGACACATGGCGTTGATGACCCCCAGGCCATCGACCCAGAGGCCATTCTATGTTCAAACAGCAAGGGGCCATGACTTGAGCTGCACACGGCTAGTGGCCCCAGATGCACTGCGGCTGGCACAGGCACACCGCAACAGGACTTGCTGTACACTGAGATAGGGCCACGAGAGCTGAGTGGGTCCTCATCGATGTCCAAGGAGAATGTTGCGGAGTGTTTCGGGGGACAGTGGAAGGTGTTCTTACAGGGCATGATGCAGAGGGCGGAACCAAGCAGGAACAGGCCATTATGGAGGAGATGAATGCTACAGACTCATTATTAACACCAAGTCAGTATCAGCTACATGATGATGAAGACAACCCCCAAGTCATATACTCAGACGCCACCAAATTTCAACCAGAGAGATTCCATGAATTTCGGGGAACAGAGTTAGTGGCACCAGAGCTGGAAGGGGATGCAGTCTGTGATGAGGCCTGAACAACGATATAAACTCTGCCATAAATAAATCACGGCTCAGATCCAAATGTGTGACCTACCTGACCGCAGTGTAGGCCGAAGGCAGTGGTCAGCAGGGGCCCCCAGCCACGTGTCGTTGGCTTGCAATGCACAGAGTTAGTGGCACCAGAACAGTTGTTGGTAGTGTTCGATCACCTTCGTAACGATGATTCTTTTTTCCTCCGGACTGAACGGAGTCTTCCTCTTACTCTTCTCTTTGCGTACAATGATATGAACTCTGCCATGAAGAAATAAAGACTCAGTTCCAAATGTGTGACCTACTCAACCGCAGTGTAGGCCGAAGGCCGTAGTCAGCAAGCGACCACAGACAGGTGTCGTTGGAATGCTATGCACAGAGTTGGTGGCACCACATCGAAGGGAGTACAGTGATATAAATGCTGCCATTATAATATGGACTAGGCCATTGGAAAATCAAGACTGAGTTCCAAATGTGTGTCCTATTAGACCACAGTGTAGGCCAGAGGCAGCGGTGGAGTACGTCAACGAGAAAGGAGTGCTGCGGACCTGTCTTGCGGAGACCAGAGATGGTCTAAGGAGGCTGCCAAGGTCACGGGCCTCGGGCTTGTAGCTTGCACCGGCACGTGGTGGGCCCTCTTTGACAAACGCCAGTGTCAGCAGGTGAGCAGTGAGGCCTGGTTGTGTAGGGGCAGCCAAGACGGATCTGGAGACCAGCGGCCTGGGGTGCAGCAGGTGCACAGGATCACCAGCACCACCGCTCAAGGCGTCATCCTTGTGGTGGGGTGAGACATGTCACCCTGGCAGACAGGTTGGCCATTCCGGAAGAGAACCACGCCCAGAGCAACATGCTTTTTATTCACACCCCGACGCAGGACTGGCGTACACCAGGGCAGTCCACTCCGCTCACACTTGCAGGTGGGGACGTAACAAGCTAGATTTCGGCGATCTTCCCCACTTTCTGAGGTAACATGGTTGCGTCCACTGTCCACCACACTCCTAACACCAGCAGCGTATGTCGACATGGACATGTCTGTGGTCTGCATACTGCAGTGTGGCCAGCACATCCACACCACACTTGGCATTGTGTACATTCTCATTCATGGGTCACTTGCCTCCTGCGCACATGCCTGATTCTCACCTCTCACCACATTCTGCTATTGTGTGGCTGAGGTGCCATGCCGTTGATGGCTTGTGTACATGGCCAGCCCAGGTTACCACAGTAAGTTGTGCTGTTTTGTGTGGTAGGTGGGCATGTTGTTTGGCATGTTGTATGTGAATTTGTAACATGATCATTCCCAGAGTTGTGAGTTGCATGATTGTGGAGTTGAGGTGTGTGGTGTGTTCATTTGGTAATTACCAACGAGCAATGGATTCCCATAGCTGCTAGCCTCAAAGCGCTGGTTGATGATGGACTGTCAAAAGATGAAGGAATCATGCACACTGCCTGGGTTGTTGGCGACGACATTGGCGAAGACTCCCAGGTGGTCCACTATTGCCTGCACATTGATGGGATGCGTGTGATTCCTGTTGTGGTAATTGTGTGTAGTGGTGGCGGGGGGCACAAGGAGTACATGCGTGCATTTGATTGCCCCCAACATGTGCGGGAAGCCAGCTAGGGCATAGAAGCCTTGCTTGGTCTCCAGCTGTTCCTGTGCAGTGTGTGGGAAGTAAAGGTGCTGGGTACCAACCCGATGATGGCATCCAAGACAGGTGTGAGGAACTTTTATAGGGCTGGCTGTGAGACTCCTCCGACTCTGGCAGTTGTTGGTTGGAAGATACCGGAGGCCAGCAGGTGCAGCTCAGCCAGCAGCTTTGTCTGTTGCGGGATGTTGGTTGTCCGCTGTGTTGTTACTGTCAGCCTGTGGGCAATGATTGTCAGGATGCGGAAGATGGTTGTCCTTTTGAGCTTGTAGTGGGCAATGACATCCTCTGGTGTTAAGTCTGTGAGCCTGGTGCGTTTTCTGAAGGTCCGCTGTCTTTGTTTGCGCTGCCTCTGTGGTAGTCTGGGGGTGGAGGGCAGGGGTAGCGGGGGAGTGGCGGGCCTGGGGTGGTGGCGGTGGAAGTGGGTGTTGTGGACCTCTTGGGTGTCCGAGCTGCATGATCAGTAGCTCGATGGCATCTGTTGCTCTTCAGGTGTGGCTCTGGGCTGGGCTCCCTTTCATACTGCAGGTAGTCTTCCGACTTAACACCAGGTAGCAGCAGGTGTTAGATCCCTGCTGCTAATGCGTCTTATCACCTGTTTTGTGGTCTTATCACTGATCTGGCTGGTCGGTGAGAATGTTGCGAAGTGGTGTTGCCGCTGCTTTTTGCATGGAAACGCCTACTCTGCATCTCATTAGCATTAGTTGCCGGTGTCACCTGTGGCGATGTTTTTTGCGGCTGCTATCGCAGGAAAACTGGAGATATCGGCTGTTAGCACCAGCTTGTTAATAGGGCGATACATTTATCACCACTTTGGCTGCGATAAAGTGCCGATAACTCTGAGATAAGTCCTTGAGAATATGCCCCTATGTGGTGATGGAAAGAGTATTGCTTTTCTCATCTTTGTCTTCAGTTTTCCCCCTACAAATATCTGCAGATTCAGTTGCCCACTTTTAAACACCCTTATAATTATTTGCCATGCCCTAAAATTTGAGGTCACAACACAGTAAAATTCAACTTCGCTGTTTACATTTTTAAAGACTGAACGTTGATATATATTGTTTTTGCAAAATGTTCAGAAATACATATTATTTTTACTCATGCTTGAGACCAAGTGTTGCTAAACAAGCAACAGACTGTTCTTACACTGACTTCATTGTATCGTAGTTTCATTTATTAGATGAGAATAGTTTTGCTTCTTTAATGTCCAAGCCATTAATCGCATCTCAATACAAGGAGTTTTTCATTGCGCTGTCCTTAAAATGAGATAGTTGTACCTTACTGTAATTATCTTCACATGGAATAATGAAACATTAAACATATTCATAATATGATATTTGAAACTGTTCTGAAAGAATACAATGTTCAATCTGTAAATTAAGTGAAATGATCTGCTTGACAAATGTGACTTGCTGCAGGCAACACATTTAGAGAGTCGGAATTTCTCAAAGCACTCAATCATTCTGAGTTGCACTAAAAAAATTGCAATTAAAATTGATGTTGAGGAAACGTGTGAAACCATTTTTTCTGTGATTAAACAAATCCTATTATATATCACAGAAAGACCTAGACCTATAGGAAAGAGTCATATACATTTTTAAGTTGAATGTATACACACATTTTTAATAAATCATGTCAGAGATGTTTTACTAAAGAAGGCAGTCTATTTTCCAACATGCAGGTGACATTTGTGCACATATTAGAAATGCATTTTGTCAAGGCTGTAGCAAATGAATTATTTGAAAGGAGTTCTATTATATATAAGCATCTGCTGGGTTACCAATCCTTTGTGTTAGAAAGCACACATTACTTCAAAGGCATTCAGTTTTGCAGGGATCAAATAGCCCTTTATACTATAAAGAAGGCTGTTGCTTTCAATTGCTCAGGTTTGGGGTTGTCAGAATTTATAATTGTGTGTAGTTAAGCACATTTTGAAATATTAATCTATTGTGACATCCCCGAGGGAAAGGTATGAGTTGCTCATTATGGTTCCACAAGGTGACTCAAGGCCACAAACCTTGTGTGACACATATGCCACCTCGTGATGAGCGACATGCTTATCCACTGCTGGAAATTCACTGTGGCACTTTTAGTATCAATACGTGTAAGAAGGGGAGTGAGCCTGTACACCTAGCATATACAAGTTATTCAAAAGTGTGAAAAATGATAAAACTAGATAATGGTTCTTTTTACCATACATACACGTAGGGGATGTGAGCCTAAATCCCTAATTAATATGAGTTAGTGTAAAGAGGTTAAGGAAAACTCTAACCTTTGTGAAGCACCGCGTGGACGCGGAGGTCTCAACAAGTATAAACCCAAATTATCACAATTTAATCAGCAATTTTTCAATGTCGCTCATATGCATAAAAACTCAAGAATTTTTTGAAACAATAGTCATCAGATATGTATGTCAAAATGCCAAAACTTTTAAACATAAACTGTATTGATTTTACTGAAACATGGACACATGAATATGTTGTTCATCACATTATTCATTTGGCAATTATATGTTTGTACCTTGATTAAAGGTCAGAACTCATAAAAAGAAAGACAATCCCAATGCATTTCGGGTTTTTACAGAACCCTTCGTCAGGGGTTGTATAAATCACATTAATCATTTGAATGCGTGTAGTCGTTTCCAGAGGATCATCTTCCAGAGCTACAACAACAAGAAACCTTATGATTATCCAGGGAGAAATGAGAGCAAAATACAAAAATGCAAATTTACAAAATTTGCCTATAGGATTTGCACTCGAAGAAAAGACCCAAAAAGCCCAGTTAGGAGACATCAGTGTGCTCGATTGTCTTCTGAAAACCCGTTTGTGCTCATGTGTAAAGAGACAACGTGGTGTGTCCTGTTAAGTATCCTTAGGTAATAGATAATAAAAGCTTACCGGCAAATGAAAATTGTATCAGTCTAAATACTAAGAAAATCATCCCCACTCCAAGGAGCATAAAAAGAAAGAAAAGCCATAAACCACAACGAGATGCGTTAGTGTGCTCCGCTGATTTGAAGAAACCGAGCTAAGGTGCTTAACGAACTATGTGATACATGCTAATGAGTGCCCATAAACAATATTGAATGTGGCTTACCAAAGGAAGAAAAATGCTAGATTCCGTTATGATATTTCAGTCTAAAAGCAAACACAATGGTCAGCACTCGAGGAACATCGAGTATTTCAGAAGAGTCACTGCAGGTCGTGAGAAAGTAATATATAAGCTCAGCTTACCATGTGCAATCAGCCGATCGTTATTCAAAAGCCTCATCAGGAAACGTGACCAAAAGACACCTCTAGAATCTGAAAGTACATCAAAAGTGTATCACAAACTCCGGTTCGTGAGGTTTAAACGATGGTGAAATTTCACATTTTAGAATAGCGTCTCCGCGTCTCACCTGGATTGTGAAACGCCCAGGTCTTCCGTAGGAAACCCCGTTACAACAGCATACGTGAAGTTGCGTACGTTCAAACAATGGGCGGGGAGTTGTTTATTCACGACCGAATGAGAAATGGAAAACAGACTCGCTGGGGGTGATTGAATCGGCTTGGTCTACAAGAATACCGGTATTGGAAAAAAGGAAGCACAAAATTGCGCTTATTGTAATAAATAGAACGAAGAATTAAAATAGGTGTACGTAAACCAAAAGTTAGGATGAAGTGAGATAAAAACAGTAAGAAGTAAAGCAAAAAATTAGCGAGTGCAAATCCTGTACAAACTCAATAAAGAGTAATTGGTAATGAAGATGCCACAGTCAGAGTCAAATTTAAACAAAACATAACAATTCATAATGGTCATTAAGACCCCCAGGGATCACAGTTCCCAGGAACTTAATCCAATGTGTCTCCCTGCATGCTAGGACTGTGTTCACATCAGTACCTGTGGACATATGAATACGTTCTAGAATGGTACATCTCAATTGAGGGATTGTATGTGCTGCATGAACCCAATGTGTAACTAAAGAAGAACTCATGTTTTTATTACGAATTCTACTATTATTTTCAATTATCCTTATTATGATTTTACGACTGGTTCTCCCTACATATACGAGTCCACATGGGCATTTGATGGCATAGATTACCCCCTCTGTGTTACAATCAGAAGCGTGGTGAAGTGTAATCTTTTGACCTGTGCAAGGATGTGTGAAGCTGTTGCCAGTAATTACATTGCCACATTGCCCGCAGTTATAACATTTTTTCATGCCTGTATGGTGCAAGCTTTTAATGCTAGCCCTTGTTTTAAGAAGCTCCCTCAAATTTTTTGAACGAGTGTGTGCGAATATGGGTGGTTCATGGAATAATCCAGCGAAGTCTGCCTCCAGTTCAATTATGTCCCAACGCTTTCGAATGATAGATTTGATTTGGGTTGCTTGAGCTGAATATTTAAGTACAAACACTTCCCGTTTAACTGGATTCTTCGTGGTTGTTGATAACAAATCCTCGCGTTTTTTTGAGGCAACTTTCTGCTCAGCTTCAATAAGTATGTCATCTGGGTAACCCCTGTCTCTGTATTTTTCCAATTGATCCTTTACATCAGTTTTACAATGGTGGATGTCTGAAGTAATTCTTTTGATCCTTGTCAGTTGTGACATAGGCAAATGTTTTTTCAGGAAATGTGGGTGTGCACTCTTGAAATGTAAAGTATTGTTAACATCCGTGGTCTTCCGGTACACAGTAGTAACCAAACCTGTGGTAGATTTGTGAATCTCGATGTCCAAAAAATGAATTTTCTCTGATTGAATGTCGTAGGTAAATTAAATTCTTGGGTTGCAAAGATTCAACGCAGTAATACATTGCTCAAGAAGATTTTTTGAACCTTTCCATATTATGAGTATGTCATCAAGGTATCGAAGAAAAATGGCTGCATTTTTGCGCCATATGGGGTTTTGCAGTATATGTTGGTGTTCAAAATAAGCCATGAACGTATTCGCGTATGCTGGGGCTCCAGGAAAACCCATTGAAGTGCCTGTAATCTGTAAATAATATTTGTCATCCCAGGAAAAATAACTGTGGTATAATGAAAAATGTAGTAGTTCCAAAAGAAAAATGCATTTGTCCTTAGGCATGGAAGATTGTAATAGTCTCCACTCTACCGCTTCAAGTCCTATCCTATAGGCAAGTTTTGTAAATTTGCATTTTTGTATTTTGCTCTCATTTCTCCATGGATATTCATAAGGTTTCTTGTTGTTGTAGCTCTGGAAGATGATCCTCTGGAAACGACTACACGCATTCAAATGATTAATGTGATTTATACAACCCCTGACGAAGGGTTCTGTAGAAACCCGAAATGCATTGGGATTGTCTTTCTTTTTATGAGTTCTAACCTTTAATCAACGCACACACATATAATTGCCAAATGAATAATGTGATGAACAACATATTCATGTGTCCATGTTTCAGTAAAATCAATACAGTTTATGTTTAAAAGTTTTGGCATTTTGACATAAATATCTGATGACTATTGTTTCAAAAATTTCTTGAGTTTTTATGCATATGAGCGACATTGAAAAATTGTTGATTAAATTGTGATAATTTGGGTTTATACTTGTTGAGACCTCCGCGTCCACGCGGTGCTTCACGAAGGTTAGGGTTTTCCTTAACCTCTTTACACTAACTTTTAATATCAAAACATGTTAAAGTCAAGGCTACGTAGTGGTGTGCTTTATTTTCTTTTATATAGTCCTCATTGTGCAATCAAACAGGATGGGTTGAGACAACAGGGTTTTTCATGGTTGGGGTCTTGGATTCCACCCTGTGCCTCCCAGGCCCTATCCCCAGGCATACACCTTCGATTGAGAAGTTTTGGTGCATTTGGGAATCCCACCTGCCTCCCAGGCCCCCTTTCCGCACCTCCTCCCACTCTTCCTTTTTGGGAGTGATACCCGCGCCAGCAGTTCCTATGCTCATATTGCTGTTTTACTTAATCATTGGACTTTTTTTATTTATCTATTTATTTTTGGGGGGTTGTGTTGTTGGTGGTTCCTGGTCACCTTATGTTCCAGCAGGTGAATCCATTTAATGCATATTTCCCGCCTAGCTAGTAATATCAAGAGGAAGAGTAAATTGTTCTGTTTTTTACTTAAGTTGAATCCTTCCCTGTTAACATTAGTGCTCCTCACCCCAAACATGACTAACCCTGGGCCTACCTCTATCTCCAGATGCAGTACTTCTGAGATGATCTTACCCACATCTTCCCAAAAGACTTGTAATTGGGATCACTCTGGAACATATGAACATCGTCCGCTCTCTCGTCTCCACATTTGGGACACTTTTTTGCCTCATCCCTTTTCAGCTTGGACAGATTCTTTGGTGTCCAATAGGATCCATGTAATGTGAACAAATGATTCTTTTTGAAGGGTGCAGACTTGATTATGTGCGAGCATGTAGTCATTGACACTTACAATAAGTTCAGAACATCCAACGTCGGCAGGTCTTTCCCCCAGATCTCTGAGGGTAAGCTGAATTCTTCCTCTCCTGCTGATATGAAAGACCAGTGCCACTGTGCTACTTCTTTCTTCATTACATCCCCTTGAATTTTCATCTTTAATTCCCCATTTCCTGTGCCATCCTTCCCTAAAGACTTTGTCCAGCTTGACAGTTGGTAAAATTTGAATTTGGAACGTGCCCTGTTAGTCAGTAAGAATAGTTGGTCCCATCCGACTAATGAATATTCTGTTATTATATGACCCCACTTTTTAACTCCCCATGCTTTCAGTGTAGATGATAACGGATCTCCTAAACATTCTGGTGTTCCTGGTATGTCCCAGATTGGGGCATTGTCGCTATAGTATGGGATTTTCCGTGAACATCTAGCTTGGTACCATAGTTTGGTGGCGGACACTAATATCTTTAGTTTCTCTTTTTTTATTTATTGGATTGCCAAATTTGTATGGGAAATGGCTTCCTTTCGAGGTTGTCATAGCTTGCAGATAAGGTGGGTATAGTTTATGTTCTTTAAATAGCACTCTGATGTTCTGAAAGCGAAAAGCCCTGTAGTACTGGAACAGATCCGGGCTAGCAATCCCTCTGTGTTCCTTCCTCCTCCTTAAATTTTTTCCAGGCTATCTGACTCCTCTTGAAGCCCAAATGAAGCTGCTGATATCTCCCTGTATTTTATTAAAGCTCTCTCTCCTAAATTCTAGGGGAATGGTGGTGAAGATATATGTGAATTTGGGGAGTAGCATCATCTTTACTATATTGGAACGGCCCAAAAAGGATAGCGGTAAGATTTTCCAAGCATTCAATAGTTTTATAGATTCTGCTAGGACGTTATTAAAATTTACTTGAGCAATTTTCTCAATCTCCCCTACTACCTGGATGCCCAGGTACCTTATCTGTTGCTTCACCATAGGGATGTTACTCTGAGTATTCCACTCCATAATTTTGGTTTTTTGTTGGTTTATCTGGTAACCTGATATTTTTCCAAATTGTTCGAGTGCCTCTTTTACTCTTGGGAGTGAGCCTACTAGGTCATCCGTAAATAGCATTAGGTTCTCTGCATTGAGTGCAACCTTCTTAACCCATGCTTTGTACCTGAAAGGGGTTATCTGCTGATTATATCTCAAGGTATTTGCTAAAGCCTCTATATACAAGTTAAACAACAATGGGGAGAGGGGGCATCCCTGTCTAGTACCCCTCCCGATATTTATCTTCTCTGTGAGGGCCCCATTTACTAATATACGTGCAGTGGGATTTTTGTATAGGGTCTTTACTGCCCCTGCAAAGCTATTTCCCAAGTTTTATTTTTCTAGTACTTTGTGTAGATAGACACAGCTGACCCTACCGAACTCCTTTGCGGCGTTGAAAGTGACTATAGATAAGGGGGATCTTTCCTGAGTAGCCACATCTATTGCTCCCACCAATTTGTGTGTTAGCTCCTGATTCTGTCTGCCCCTTATAAAAACCTTTTTGATCCTCATGAATCAAGCTACTGACTACCTGGCCCAATCTTCTTGCCATTATTATAGTATATATCTCGTAGTCACTATTTAACATAGATAATGAGATGTAAGACTCACACCGTATTGGGCCTTTCCCTGGTTTTTTAATTAGATGCAAATTGTCGCCTCTTCCCATGATTTTGGCAGCTTATGTCCCTTTACAAATAACTCGTTAAATAGCTCGGTCAGCTGGGGCACAAGCTCTTGTGTAAAGGATTTGTATAAATTGTTTGGCAAAGCATCAGGGCCTGCTGCTTTTGTTTTTTTAAAACTCTTTTACCACCCCATGACTTCTTCTTCTGTGACTTTGGAGTTGAGCTGACTCCTATGATTTTCTGATATGACCTGCTTTATCCAGATCTCGGGGTAAACTTCTATCTGCGGTTCACTGGCCCTTATATCCTCAGTATACAAATACTTAAAAAAGCTATTAAACACCCTCCTAATCACGGCTTCTTCCATACTTCGATCAACTTGATTTTCCTCCTGTATTCATAAGATCTTATTACGGCTTTGCTCTGTCTTAGTTTTCCAAGCTAAGTTTTTGCCATAGCCCTCCCCGTAGTGATAGTGAGCACGTTTGCTAGACTCCCACTTTTCTTTAATTTTAGCTTCTAGTATGTCACCCTTCAACTCATTCCTTCTCATTTCTAAATTTACCTTTTTATGTGCGGTGCTCTCCTCTTCCAGTCTCTTTTCTAAGGCTAGGATTCCTTTTTCCAACTCACTGAGCTTTTTCTTGAACTTCTTGAGCTTATAGGCCCCCAAAACGGTTAGTTTCCCTCTTATTAATGCCTCGTATGCATCCCACCGCACCTGCCATGAATTATCATTTGTGTTTATTGACAAAAAAGACTTGGTTTCGACTCTCAAATCTTCTACTATGTCATGGTCGAGAAGCAGAGTTCTATCCAAAGTCCATCTGCACTGCTGAATGGTCAGAAAGATGCACCGCAAGATGCTCTACCCTTTTTACACTGCTACATAGTGTCTTATCTACTAGGAAGTAGTCAATTCTTGACGAGTGAGCACATTTTTTGTTCTTAACTGTGAATTTTTTAGACTTAACTCCCTTTTCTCGCCAGATATCTATCAAGCCGAAGTCTTCTGGATAGAGCTTTAACCAGCTCCTCATTCTGGGCAGTGTTACGATGTTCCTAATTGGTAACCTATCTTTCCTGGGATCTATAACCAGGTTAAAATCACCACCAACTATGACTTGTGCTGAGACATCCAAAACATATGTCTACAGGGCCTGCTTTGCGGTGGGGTCATCCAAATTGGGACCATAATATCCAGCTATTACATAACTTCCCTATTCTTGCATACTTTTGCTGCAGTCCAACTCCCCTCCGGATCACTGCTGGATGATTTGATTGTCGCATTTGCTGATCTCTTAAACAGAATACTCACTCCCTTGACACAACAAGCCTGATCTGTGCATGTATAAGCATCCACCCACCTTTGCTTCTTCAATATTTCTTCTTACTCTAGTATTAGGAGGTGCAATTCTTGAAGAATTATTATATCATATTTTATGCATTTTAAATGGTCTAATATGTTTTGCCTTCTACTTCTGACCCTCAAACCATTTACATTCCATGTTAGAATCCTAACTCCCATAACTTAAGGAAAAGTTCTTATCTGTATCTTCTGCACAAGTCAAACCATTTTTTTAAATGTCCCCATATGCTCCCACACCCTTTGTGAACTTACTCTTACTCTTGTAATCCCATTCCCCTCCCCCTGTCCCTCTCCCCCTCATGGAGAACCCTCCCTCTGTCTCTTTGGTGATGCATCTCGCTGATTGGAGCCCCCTGCTCTGTAGGCATTCTTTACAATTGTTGTACCTTGATCTTAGCTATTAAAGATTCTACTTCCTTGGATTCTCTCAGGTTGTACATCTGATTACCCCCACATTATTCTCAGGGATGCGGGGAAACACATCTGTACTGTCGCTCCCAAAGATCTCAACTCCTGCATGAACTGTCCTAATTACCGCTGCCTATCCAGGATTGCTTATTATAAAGGCCCAATCATCTTTTGTGTGGGAACCAGCTCTTATTGCTTCCCTTAAGATTCTCTCCTTTAGAGTATAAGTTCTAAAGGTAATCAGGATCTTCCTTGGGTTCTTCCTTGGTTTGACTTTACCAAACGGACCCCTGTGTACCCTCTGGATATCTTCTGCCAGTACCTTTCTTTCGACCCACGAGAAGAACTCCTTCAGAAGATTGATCACACAGCCTTTAATGTCATCACCCTCTTGTCCCTCCGGGACATTTAGGACTCCTAATTTGTTGCGTCTAGCCTGGTTTTGCATTGATTCTATTTTTCCACTGATGTCCTTTTCGCTTTCTTTCAGGGCCTAGATCTCCTCCTTATTCAACTCCACAATCTTCCCCATCTCCTCCACTGTGGATTCCACTGCGCTTATGTATTCCATTATAGAGTTGATTTTTGTTTCCAGTACTGCACAGGCTCCCTGGATCCTATGCTGATTTTTTAGCGAGGTGGCAAAATTCGCCCTAATTTCTGAGATCAGAGACTCGATTAGGCTTTCCGTACCCCTTGCTCCTTCTACATTGCTCTCGACCTGTGAATGAGGTTGCTCATCTTTCTCTGCGGAAACCAGGAGGGGTTCCTCCCCCTTGGTTTCAATTATTTCTAGAGCCTGAAATCTATTATTACTGAGCGAAAAGTCTGTCACTGGGCTAGCCTCCGTCATTATAGGTTTACCTTCCTTTTTGCTCTGTTCTCCTACGGGTGCTGTTATTTTGCTTGGGAGTGTCTGTTTGACTTTAAAGTATGAGCGGACGGAAGGGGTAATTTTCACCTTTAGACCCGCTGCTCTTGTCCAAGTTGAGGTCGGGGTGGGGTCTCAGACTTGGGGGGGTAGCCAGCTTTTTACTTCTTCCACTGTTTTGTATTGCAGAAGTAATTACAGAAATGGTGGGATTCTGAATCAATTCTGGGTGTGCTGTGAGACTTGCAGACAGATTTCTGCTCCTCAGGCAGTATTTTATCCCCCTATCCAAAGTAGTGTCCTGTAACTGCTCTTTCAGTGACTCTAAAGGTTTTCTGCCTGCTCCTGGCTTTCTCCCCCTGCTGCTCTGTGTAGAAAGCAGGTCCACCCCCTCAGCCCACACACTTACACTAGTTGACTGCCCTCTACCTCTGTTTTCTGGCCTGACTATCTGCTCTTTTCTCATAGCCATCTCTTTTGTGGGCGCTGCAGCTGGTTCTGTTGCCACTACCACTCTGCCACTTGCTCAGCTGATTCGGTCGTTGCCGCTGCTGCTGGGGCTGACCTCGGCTTTTCCCCGAAAGACACCCGGGCGGCTGCCTTCCTGTTGGAGCGCAGCACTGACACCGCCTGCACCCATGCTGCAGATCAGAGCTTATAAATTCTCCCTACTTCCACGGACAGAGTAATTTCACAGTCATACGCACATATACTCATCATACGCTGGGGCCCATCACACCAACATTCATTCTATTACTCTATCCACACTGGATATACGAGAGAACTCCTAAATCAATCTGCATCTAATCTGAGGTCAATGCAACCTAATTGATTTGTCTCGAGTCATGATTTAAACAGTCTAAACACATTTGAGATCTCAATAAAATGACAAAGAAATAACCACCCGACACTGTAATTCAAACAAAGGTTATTTTATCTAAATTAGTTCAAATGAAAGTCATCCAATAGCAAAATCATTATTCTCATAGTTACCTATTCTAGCTAAATGTCGTATTTAGGTCAGGACAGGTTTCTCAGTAAAGTCTCCCGAGTCGCCGTCCTCTCAATCAGCTTCGATCCTCTTGAGCATAAGTTCAGGAAGAAGTGGCCTTATTCCCTCTCTAGTCTAACAATATTTATACCAAAACTTACACATTAAAAGTTACAAACAAGCTCTAAGCGTCCGTTGAGCAGAGCGAGCAGGAAAGGATGTTGGCTCGCAACATTTGGAAAAATCTCCGCTCTCGAATATCTCAAAAATAAAAACACGGAAAAAGGAAGCACAAACTAAATTCACAACATCCATGGATGCTCTTCTCCGGAATTATAGTGAAGCCACCGCCAGTTTATCAAAATGTTCATTTGTGACAATTGTTCTCCTCCAAGGATATCTGGCGACCAGCCCAGAGCTGCTGTACTTTCGTAACTTTTAGCTCAGACAGAGGCCGAGGTCATATTTTCAACCATATTCAGCGAGGCCTCTCTTCGTATTTCATCTACTCAAATGCAGGCTGTAGATGTCGGCCATTTCTCAATAGGCCAAAATGGACAATCTTAATTAAAAAGGAACACAAAACAACGTTACTACATCGTATTGATTATACAATGTTAATTCCCACTAATACCCTTATGTGTATGTAATTATCTAGCCATTTGCGACATAAAGAAGCATTAAAGCATATTATTTTAAAGCGCAAACACATAACAAATAGCACTTTAGCCACATTTACTTAATTAATTTGCTCACCAACTTAGTTCACTTATTAATTAAGCCATGCAATTGCATTCCCACGTGTAATTCTTTCATTAGTAAGGTTGATTAATTAGAACACTCGACAAAAATTAATACTTAATAATTAATTCTTAGTAATTTTAATTAGGACATATAAAAATATAAACTGAAGTTTGAGTTTAAATAGAAAACCCTGCTCCAGCAATCCCCCCTTTGGTGATATATCATCACCACAAAAATCCAACCCAAAAAATGTAGTCCCCTTTTTCTTAGGAGAAATTCAAATGTCTTTTTGCATTTACATTAGACTCCAGTTTCTCTTTAATCATCTCGTTTCTAAGTACATGCTCTCTCTAAATTCTTCTAATTCTATTTCTTGTGGGTCTCTTTTTGACTTCTTTTGTCTCTTTTCAACATTTTCTTTCACTATTTTTTTTTTACTTCTCCTGTATCTGCAACATACCCTAATCTAAGAATCAATAAAGCAACAATCACACATGTCAATGGAAATAATATCTTACCAAAAATGGTACTACCTATCTTAGCAATAAAATTCTTAACAGCAATCATCTTATTAGCCATTTTAGTCCAGATACTTTCAGCTTCCAGTGGTACTAATTCTTCATGCAAACCAGTAATATTTTTGATATAGACCTTCAGATCTTTGCTTTCATCTGGAATGTAAGTGCAACAATGTTGAACTTTCAGCATTCCACAGACTACACCCTCCTTTGCCAATAGAATATCAAGGGCAAGTCGATTTTGCATAGACATGGCGCGTAAGGCAACCATTTCTGTATTTACCAACAGAAACCCTCCAGCGGTGCTTGTCGATAAGCGATCCACCACTGTTGACAGCTTCCGAATTCCATATGCATTTAATGAAATTCCCACTGCTGGTATCAAAGCTCCAAAAATATCTCCTACAATTTCTGACCAAGTTTCTATTCTAAAGCGCGTTAGTAGATTAGTTTGTTCTGCATCTTCTATTCTATCCATATGGAAAATCTTTGGAAAGACCAGGCCAACATAACATGTGCCATACCTTGGTCAGGCAACCTGTAATAAGCCCTATTCCCACAAATATAATACACTCCCGGGAAAACTGGATCTTCTCCTCCTTTGAATCCCCATCCTGTTGCAATAAAGTATGTATCATGGCACTCACTAGTCCCAACAAAATAGTTATCATACTGGGATTTCCCTCTGGTAATACATAGTTTACCCTTCTGTGGTGCATCTAAAGCCAAAGTTGGACTGGCCCCATTCTTCAACTCCTTTCCCATCTCAATGTCCCACACTGTCTCACTCATTTTATATCCTCCTGTCTTTTCATGCATACTCATTCTCATTTTCTCTACCGTGTCTAGGAAAGCTTTTTCTTCTTCTTTCAAACTACAAGTTAAATTGTTTCTAAAAATGTAATCTAATGTTAATTCTTCTGTTTCAATAAAAATCTCACCAAAAATGTTAGCCTCTTTAGCAGGATTCAGTTTTTTATTCATAGGCAATTGCCCAAAAATGTTATCCTTATTAGACATCTCATAATCTATTTTCCCTAACAAATAAAAAACACTACTCAACACACTACATGAAATCCCATACGTAGCTGGAAGATGATGATAAGTAACTCCCTCTGAAACGGATGCAGGTAACTGCATACAGACGTAACAATCCCTTACCTCCATTGTCTTTACCTATTCATACAACAATTTTGAAAAAACATTGCTAGAAAAATCATTAATTGATCTATCCTTGTGTATATACATATTGCTAATTCTAGTTGGTACTTCTTTCTGTGAACTCTTCTCTATGTTAGTCATATTTTCGGTATGTATTCCCAAAGTGTCTATTGTAACTCTAAAAGTAACTAATAAAGCAAGTACACTCCATAGTAGCATTAATAATCCTGTACAGCAGCAGCACATTCTGCACCATCTTTTCAGAAAGGTACATCTACTTTGATTATTTTCTGTGTTAGCCATCTTATTACTTTGGCAGTGTCTTTTTGACTTAACCTCTACTACTCCACTACTGAATCTCTAGAACACTAGATTATTTCAATCTGTTAATTTTTAGATTTCTTCTTCTTCATTCTCCTCTAAGTGACTCTCCTTCTGTTTACTCAGTTTGGATTTTCATCACTTTTTACTTCTTCTTCAGCAACATCAAATTGTATCAGATCCTGAATATCCTGAACATCTGTCTCTTCTCCAATGTCAGTCAAGATAACTTTCAGGATTCCAACAGTTTTCTCCTCCTCAACCACTCTCCGTAAGGTCCCCTCTGGATTTCCTTGACTCTCTGCCTCTTCTTCTTCTTCAGGCAATGCCACATACGTCCATTCCGGTGACCTGTACTTCTGGTTGGGCTTTCTAATTCTTTTGATCACTTCTGGTTCCTTTGGTTCTTTCGGTTCTTCTCCTTTCGCTTGATTTTGACTTGACACCTCATTCACCTGTTCAGCTTTCGATGAATTCACTCGTGTCAGCCGATATCTCAGCCTCTTTATCTTGTTAGGCCAAAGATCTCCTTTCACACTTCTTTTCTGTTTCACTTCTCTATTGTTTCTTTCTCCGATCCAAGTTCTCTTTCTCAGAACTCGACCCTCTGGTTTCTCATTCTCACTCTCATCCGATTCTGTCTCATTTGCCTCTTGTTCATCAACAATTCTCTCTTTTTTCACAGTCTTCTTCTCCACTGATTGAGATTTCCATGCTACTGTCCCTCCTCGGGTCTCCGACACGCAATCTTCTTGCTGTCTACTTGTCCCTTCACCTAGCTTATCAGGAATATTCCCTACACCTCCTCGGGGGTCTTCCGCAATCTGTCCCTCTCTATCTTCTTCTGACCCTACTTCTTCAGAAGTTGTCTCAGATGAATTCTCAATCTCTTCATTTGACTCCGGTGTAGTCTCTGTGGAACTGCTCTTTTCTCTCTTTCTCTTTATTTTCTCCACTGCTTGTTGGAACTTCAGGCACTCTTACAGAATCCGAACTCTCCTCTGAGGTTCGCAATGTTCCTCTTGTAACTCTTGTAACTTCATCTGGTAAGAAAAAAGAATCACCTGACTCTCTTTCTGACTCTCTTTCCCCCCTTTCAGGATTCTTTTTTCTTCTCACTGTTTCAGTGTCTGGATCATCACTGGAATCTGACTCTTCAAAGTACTCTTTCCCAGTCCCATCCTTTGGATTTGGAACTCTCAGAGTATGACTTGCATGAACCCAGTTCTTCACTCCAGCACACTTCACAGCAGTCGTAGTAGTCAGAATAACTTGTCTTGGTCTTCCCCACCTTGGAACCAAGCAATTTCTTCTCCTGTGCACTTTTATTCTCACCCAGTCCCCTGGACTCAGATCATGGGCTTGCTTCTTTTCAAGTGTAGTGGCGTCTTCTCCAACCTGGTGAAACACAGAATAAACTGCATCAGCCAGGCCTTTACAGTAATCCAAAATCATGTCATCAGTAATAGTCATCAGCTTGTTAACGGGCACGAATGCATGTCTCATTGCTCGTCCCATTATTATTTCATGTGGACTCAACCCCGTAGTTCTATCTGGAGTAGATCTAATAGTCATCAGCACTAGAGGCAAGACATCAGGCCATTTCATTCCAGTGGCTAAACACATCTTACCAATTCTGTTTTTGATTGTGCCATTCATCTGTTCAACAACGCCAGAAGCCTCTGGCCTATATGCACAATGTAGCTTCTGCTGTATACTCAATGCTTCACAAATTAAACTCATGAGCTCATTGTAGAAGTGTCCCCCTCTGTCTGACTCAATTGTCACTGGGACCCCGTACCTAGGAATCAATTCTCTTAACAGCAACTTGGCCACTGTTATTCCATCATTTCTCCTAATCGGATATGCTTCCACCCACCTTGAGAACAAACAGACTACCACTAGAACATACCTCAATCTATTAACTTGGGGCATTTCAATGAAATCTATTTGCATTCTAGTAAAAGGACCTCCTTCTCTGCCTATTGTTCCTAGGCTCACCACTGTCTTCTTTCCAGTATTGAACTGCTGACAAATCAAACATCTTTGACAGATGCTCTCTGCAATCAGCCTGAACTTTGCATTGTACCAGGTCTGTTTAAAGGACCTAATCATAGCATCCCTCCCCAGGTGTCCCTGGCCATGATACATCCTTGCCATTGTTGACAACATAGAATTTGGCATTACTGGTCTTCCATCCCTATAGATCCAAACATGATCTTTCTCTCTTGGTGCACAACATGCTTT
Organism: Triturus cristatus; assembly: GCF_964204655.1. Taxonomy (NCBI): domain Eukaryota; kingdom Metazoa; phylum Chordata; class Amphibia; order Caudata; family Salamandridae; genus Triturus; species Triturus cristatus. The sequence goes on from NC_140591.1 coordinate 1,353,105,454, forward strand.
GATCCAATCTCTCATTTCCTCATCTCCTGCTTCATCCTGCAATTGCCTCACCTCATCCCATGTTTCCAGTACATTAGTAAACATCACAGAACAAAAAGACATTTCCTTTTCCTTTCCCCTGTTAATAGAGTGATTGTTCTTTGCACAATACTGTGCTATGTCATTTGCGAACCGATTACCAAGAGTAACAAAATCATTTCCCTGTCCATGAGCAGCACATTTTACAACTGCTAGTTCTTTAGGCAGCGGTATCGCCTCAAGCAATTTCCCAATCACTTCAGCATTCTTTATAGGAGTTCCACTCGAATTCAAGAAACCTCTCTGTAGCCAAAGCTGGCCAAAGTCATGTACAACTCCAAATCCGTACTGACTATCAGTCATTACAGTCACTCTCACATTTTTCCCAATCTTGCAAGCTTTTGTCAGCGCCACCAATTCCGCTACTTGAGCAGATTTAACTCCTTTCAAAGGTGAAGCTTCCATAACTTCTGAAACTTCACACACCACATATGCTGCACTCAGCACACCTTCTTCTGTTCTCAGACACGATCCATCCACAAACAACACATGATCACTCTCAGGCAGTGGCAGATATCTTATATCTGGTCTTGGTTTTGTACAGTAATCAAGCACATCCAAGCAATCATGGTCAACATCATCTCTCACACTCACATTTTCAGCATCTGGCAAAAGTGTCGCTGGATTCACATTCACACATCTTTCAAGAGTCACATTCGATGCTCCCAGAATTATTTTCTCATATTTAGTCAGCCGACTATGTGACATATATTGAGTTCTGCTTCTTGTCAAAAGAATTGCCACATCATGAGGTACGAACACCCTTACAGGATATCCCATTATTATACCCTCACTCTGTTCCAAGCTTCTGTATGTAGTAGCTACTGCTTTCAGGCAACCTGGTAAACCCACAACTACTGGGTCAAGTGTTGAAGAGAAGTACGCAACTGGCCTTCTCAGACATCCATGTTTCTGGATTAACACTGAAAGTGCACATCCATTCCTCTCACTACAGTACAGTTCAAACTCCTTCTCATAGTCTGGCATTCCTAGAGCAGGAGCTTCACACAATCTACTCTTCAGTAGCTTTGCTATCAGGGAAAAATTACTTATCCACTGACAACAATAACCCACCATTCCCAGAAACATTCTCACTTCTCTCTGGGTCATTGGGGCTCTCATTCCTCTGATAATTGTGATCCTGTCCACGGTCACTTTTCTTAGACCTTTCTCAATATTGTGTCCAAGATGATGTACCTCTTTCTTGCAAAACTGCAACTTGGCTGGAGATACCTTTAATCCTGCATCTGCCAGATGATTCAGTAAAGCTATAGTATCTACTTCACAAGCTTCACGTGTCTTCGATGCCACAAGTAGGTCATCAATGTACTGTACTAGTACTGAGCTTTCAGGCATTGTCAGACTCTCCAAAGACTTCTTTAACAACTGATTGAATATTGAAGGACTCTCTGTATACCCCTGTGGGATTCGGCACCATGCCAAAATACGCTGTCCAAACCGAAATGCAAAAATCGGTTGGCTGTCATGATGCAATGGAATTGAAAAGAAAGCATGACACAAATCAATTACTGTGTACCATTCAGCATCATGAGGAATCTGATACAAAATCACTGATGGATTTGGCACAATAGGACAGCATGATACCACAATTTTGTTAACTTTTCTCAAATCCTGTACAATCCTGAACTTCCCATTAGGTTTCTTCAGCCCCATTATCGGTGAATTACATGGGCTACTCAGTAACTCTCTCAAAACACCCTGCCTAATCATCTTGTCAATTATAGGTGTTATTCCCTCAATTATCTCTGGTGTCAATCTGTACTGTGGGATATTAGGGTAAGTGATTCCCTCTTTCACTGTAATATTTACTGGATCTACATTATTCATCAATCCCACTTCTTCTCCAGTAAAATCCCAGACCACTGATTTTACTGTGTTTCTCAACTCCTGAGGCAAGTCATCTGGATTAAATACAGCATATGTTCCAACAATCTAACTTTCTCTATTATCTAGAGTCATCCTATATAAGACATCCTCATCCGGTGTCTCAAAGGCTATTCCATCCGGAGTACAAAAAATTGTGCAATTCATTTTACACAATAAGTCCCTACCTAACAAGTTCACTGGACTAGTGTCGCACACCACAAATCGGTGCATATCTGAAAATGTCCCTATCCTTACCCTTACTGGTTCAGTAAGACGAGTCTTAATCTGTGTATTAGACACACCAACCACTTGGATTGCTTCGTCCGAGAGAGGAAGATTTCTTATATCTGCTGACCTGACAGTTGATCTTGTCGCTCCTGTGTCTACTAAAAAAGTAACACTTTCCCCATTTATTTTCCCATCTACAAATGGTCCTGCCTGGTCTATTTCTAGAGTTGCTCCAAGTATGCACTCTTCCTCCTCTCTTCGGCACCGTCAGTAGTCCCCTTCAGACTCACTCCCCTCATTCTTTAACCAGTACTGCTGTACCGGGTTTGTACGTCTCGGTTTGTTTACCTGTTCATCATTGTAGAATCCTGAGTCTTTATCGTATTTCTGAGACCCTCTGTTCTGCGGCAAGGGCGGTTTCGGCTCTTGATTCTGCTGCTTGACAACCTTCTGCTGTTGCTGCTGATGATTACACCCCTCGTTCTGCACCTGTTGATTCAAGGATTGATTTTCATTACTCACTAATGGTGGATTCGTACACTCGGATCTCCAGTGCCCTAATTTTCCGCAGTTGAGGCACGGAAATTTTTTCTTCGCCTCCTCAATGTTCCCCTTTCCTTTTCCTATACCATATCTGGGCCTATTTCGCGTATTATTTGCTTGTTCAACCATCTGTGCTTCTTGTCTTTCTGCAACCTTCACCTGTGCCCACATTGCTTTTTCCTTCAGCTTTCTTTGTTTTGCCTCAATTTCATCACTGAAGTACTTCGCATGTCTCAAGATCTCATCAATCTTCTTACTCTGCCAATCAACTGTGTGCTCACGAATCATTTCACTTATTTCAGGTCTCAAGCCATATACAAATCTGTATACAAAATGACTCAAATCCTTATCACCCAGATGTTCATCTCCACTGAACTGTTTAAAAGCCAGTATCAACCTTTCATAGAAAGCATGAACTGATTATTTTGCTTCCTGATGTGTTTGATCTATCTTAACCCAGTCTGTCTCTTTAGGGGGTACCTTATTCTTCAGGAACACAATAACCTGCTCGTATTTTTTCATAACCTCCGGATCTGGAGCTCCTGTTTTCTGATCTCTTGGGTATTCCTTAGCAGGCCAATCTACAACTATTTTACATTCTGCCCACAAGTCTGCTGGAACAATTATATCAAACAGACTATTCAGGTCAATCCACAGCACTTTTGACAATTTCACAAACCTATCTACCTGCCTATACCACTCGACAGGCTTTTCTCTCAGTCGAGGGAAATCATTCGTAAATGACAAAATATCCTGTCTAGTCCATGGGACATGTACATATCCTCCTCCAGGAATCTCTCTCATAGGATAGGCATCCACTGTTTTTTCCTTTTCTCTCATGGGAAATGCTGAGTAAGTCCTGTCCACTGAATCTTCTCTTTTCTTGTACCATCTATCCTTCCATTTTTCCACATCACCCCATTTTCGCAATAAAGAAATAATTTCCTTAATCTGCCCTGTTCTGCCAACATCATTTAGATTTTCAATGTCCTTGTCAGAAAAATCCACTCGGTAAGGCTTCTGTAAAGCTTTCACCTTGTCCATGTCAACTCCCATTTCACTCGCTATTCCTTTTAACCTGTCATGTGTACTCTTAGCCCTCCAGGTGATACTCTTGCACATGAATAACAACTTTCCATCATGATGATTTTTCAACATTTCTGTAGGAATTGTTCCTGCTATAAGTTCCTCCAGTTCTATGCGCAACCTGGCTACATCAATTGCCTGAGAATCTTTATCCTTCTTTTGGAGAACCTTCAACCAATTATTCAAATCCTCAGCCGTTATTTCTGTAGACTTTTTCACTGTACTCACTTTTTCTGCCATCCTCTGTGGTTCCAAAATTGATCCTCCCAAACAACCAGTATTCAATCCTGAATTAGGCTGTACATCTAACTCTTCACCACATGTGTCATGTCTCAACTGTCTCAAATGATTCTCTTCCGTCCTCATTCCTGACCCTGAATTAACTTGTCCATTTCCCACATATGGAACTGTCAAACCATTTTCACCCATTCTTTGTTTATCCAAAAATAGGCATAACCGGACCTATGGTTACAGGCACTGTAACAGCTTCTAGATTCTTTGTCAATTCCCTAATCTTCTCTGTCAACTCGGATGTGGTTCTTGCTAATTCTCTTGTTTTTTCATCCCCGATTGCACTCTCTCTCTCTCGCTCTCTCTCTCTCTCCCTTTCCGCGAAAGAGCTACCACTTTTCAAATCAGGGGTCACAACTTCTGTTTTAATGATCTGCAAAGTATCTCTTATTGGAGTATTAACTGGTGTTCTCACTTCTGGTTCTGGTCTATATGGAGGTGGTCTTTTGTAAATCATGTCATCCAAGACTTCATCCTCATATTCATTAGCCCCATACCTCCTCAATTCTGCATCATATGCCTTTTCCGTACCTTTTCTCCCTTCTGTTTCCTCAACAGTTCTCATCGGATATAGTCCCTCTGACATACTAGCATCTCGCCATCTCCTCATTCAAACATGATGTGTTTCACGATCATATTTCCTCCCGAACATATACCTATAGTTGCCTCAACTCCTCTGCTTTTCTCGCTCATGCACCTCATCTTCCCATTCTACCAATGCCTCGAACTGTGTCGGCCTTGGTCTAGGCTCTAAACACATCATTTTTTCCCTTAAATTTCTTAACACGGCCAGATTAAATGAACCATGTTCCGGGAATGCTAGAACACCATCTTCTTTAGTGTACTTAGCCCAATTGTCTAACCAGATACAGGTATGATACCCATATTTCGCAACCATGAAGGATGCAGGAGTTCTTGTCGGAGGTAGTAATTCACCCTCTCTAGTTATTATGTCTTTATCCTTGTCAAACCACTTTTTAATTTTACTGAACAAGGATTTCTTCTTCTTTTCCTCCGTTTGGTAATACATTTTTACGTTTACCGCAACCCTCTAGTCCTTTCTACAACCGTACGATCTTTTGTCCAATAATAGCAGGACTCACACCAACGCACCAATCCCGGAGCATCTACGTCACCCTGTACTTCTTCCAATCCCTGCACGGCTTACACCAACGCACCAATCACAGCGCTTTCGCTGTTCTAACCCACTGTCCAATCACAGCGCGGTCTTTTCTGACGTCAGTAGTCGCTGCAGTCGCTTCTACTCCTGTCTCCTGTCACTCGTCTACCCCTCCTTTACAAAGCCTTCTCAGTAGACTCTGTTTCAGATTCTACAAATCTATTAGTTACAACATATAAACATCTCCATTGTCTGCTCCGCTAACCACAGAATAGTAAAGTCCTTTCTCACGAGAATCCCGCTTCTCTCTAGAACAGCGCGCTTACCTCTGCTCCACTACGGAATTATTTCTTTCGTTGACACAGTAGCACATCCCTCTACTCTGCCCTTATAACATGCATCCATTAACTGTTTCCTCACGGAATGTTCCTAAGAGTTTCACAATCAACTAAATGCCCATACATTCACGCACTTTCACACTAGAAAATGTAGCGCATTTACACAGAATCCTGCCTTTCCCGAGAACAGTGAACAATCTGTCCTGCTACAGAATTATAACACTCGTTAACCAAGCCGCGCTTACCTCTGCCCAGTCCTTCAAACAAGCTCAGAGAATACCTATTACTTCTCCAGCGGTAAGCTTTAATGGCAAACCTTACGGATCCCTGGGACTTAAGACCAGAGTTTCACAGATATCTTTCGCTACCATACACACTTCTCTTATACCGAAAATATGTCTCTAATAGTAACACCCGACGATGTCACTGAACCGAATCCCAGACAATGCGACGCGCAACTTCAATTGTCACACGCTTTTCCCTGCATTCGTACAGGGCCAACAATCCCGTCTTTCCCGAGAGCAGCACTCACTTCCCTCTGCCCTACTACGGAACCGTCACCGACTCCCTACGTCCCAGAAGCCGTACACACTACATATAACTCAATACAACGACGACTTCAACATTTAGTGTTAGTACATGTATCAACATCAATCAATAAATCAATAAATCCAAGCCTATGTACAAGCAATCTATCAGATCAAGACAATAATCAAAACCTTCATACTGCTACCAGGAAACTGCTGCAGATCAGAGCTTATAAATTCTCCCTACTTCCACGGACAGAGTAATTTCACAGTCATACGCACATACACTCATAATACGCTGGGGCCCATCACACCAACATTCATTCTATTACTCTATCCACACTGGATATACGAGAGAACTCCTAAATCAATCTGCATCTAATCTGAGGTCAATGCAACCTAATTGATTTGTCTCGAGTCATGATTTAAACAGTCTAAACACATTTGAGATCTCAATAAAATGACAAAGAAATAACCACCCGACACTGTAATTCAAACAAAGGTTATTTTATCTAAATTAGTTCAAATGAAAGTCATCCAATAGCAAAATCATTATTCTCATAGTTACCTATTCTAGCTAAATGTCGTATTTAGGTCAGGACAGGTCTCTCAGTAAAGTCTCCCGAGTCGCCGTCCTCTCAATCAGCATCGATCCTCTTGAGCATAAGTTCAGGAAGAAGTGGCCTTAGACCCTCTCTAGTCTAACAATATTTATACCAAAACTTTCACATTAAAAGTTACAAACAAGCTCTAAGCGTCCGTTGAGCAGAGCGAGCAGGAAAGGATGTTGGCTCGCAACATTTAGAAAAATCTCCGCTCTCGAATATCTCAAAAATAAAAACACGGAAAAAGGAAGCACAAACTAAATTCGCAACATCCATGGATGCTCTTCTCCGGAATTATAGTGAAGCCACCGCCAGTTTATCAAAATGTTCATTTGTGACAATTGTTCTCCTCCAAGGATATCTGGCGACCAGCCCAGAGCAGCTGTACTTTCGTAACTTTTAGCTCAGACAGAGGCCGAGGTCATGATTTCAACCATATTCAGCGAGGCCTCTCTTCGTATTTCATCTACTCAAATGCAGGCTGTAGATGTCGGCCATTTCTCAATAGGCCAAAATGGACAATCTTAATTAAAAAGGAACACAAAACAACGGAACTACATCGTATTGATTATACAATGTTAATTCCCACTAATACCCTTATGTGTATGTAATTATCTAGCCATTTGCGACATAAAGAAGCATTAAAGCATATTATTTTAAAGCTCAAACACATAACAAATAGCACTTTAGCCACATTTACTTAATTAATTTGCTCACCAACTTAGTTCACTTATTAATTAAGCCATGCAATTGCATTCCCACGTGTAATTCTTTCATTAGTAAGGTTGATTAATTAGAACACTCGACAAAAATTAATACTTAATAATTAATTCTTAGTAATTTTAATTATGACATATAAAAATATAAACTGAAGTTTGAGTTTAAATAGAAAACCCTGCTCCAGCACCCACACCGTGTTTGGCGGTGCTCCGCGGCTCGGAGATTGCACCAGGTTCACCCCTATGCCTCTATCCTCGCTGTTCAGCTCCCTGTCCGTTGGAGCGATAGAGGAATCATTGGTAGCACCTATGGACCCAAGTAGCATACTTTGAGTAGCTTTCCAGAGAATAATCCACTCTGCTATGGCTTTATACAATTGGAATTTGCATTCTGTGCCTTAGAGCTCGGGAGCTCGCGAGCGGCCCTCTAGCCAACCGCCAAGTTCTCCTCCAAACACGCCCACATTCCTGAAACCAGTCAAGTACTGGTGTGCTTGTTGCCATGTGTGACCAAGAACGATTTGCATATGACTGGTCTCTTTCCAATGTGGATTGGCAGGCAAAAAACAATGGACAGTAATACAGACATAGTGATTACCAGTGGCTATGGTTAGTTCAAACTTTCCATCCATCACTGCCTTGCTTTTTTTTAGAAATTATTCTTCTAGTTAAAGAATTTTGCATGACGTCTTTTAGTAGATTTCTGAATCTGTTCTTCTTTTGCATCTATTTGTAGGCTTAAGATTAACAAATGACCTCATGAGAGCCAGTGGCTTATTTGTTGTTGAGCAGCGCTCCTGCTTTTTGGAACTTGGGAGCTAGTCGATAATGAAAGTTTGAATTTTGTTCAGCTCCTTCACTGTTCATCACTTCCTTGACTTATGATTTTGATGCTGTTTAGATTCTAATTCTTCATTAATCTTAATTTTTGATTTAAAAAAACTATGCAATCAAGTTGAAGATTTCCAGTGAGTTCACGATTTTAGAATATTTAAATTCAGAAATCCAAATCTCACTTATTTCCCACCATCCTTTCTTTGGTGCGGATAAACACTTCTTTCTCTCTTTTAGTAATAATATTGTATTCTTCTAACAGTGCTTATGATTTATAATTTTAGTTCCAACTGAGAACCATGTTTTGTCCTTTCTATCTCTTATTTTGGCCCATTTAAAACAATATGCACCTTAAAGCCATGTTTTACGTTTTATTTTTCAATAGACTTTAGATTGACAAAAGTCTGCCACTGTTTACTACTAGAATTGGCTAATCACTTCTTACCAAGTTTTATTTAAGGCTTTGTGAGCTTCAGTCTTAAACCTAGCACCTACCAACCAAGCGGATGAGGCTGCATTTCTAGGTCTGGCTAAATAGCATTAGCTGTGCAGAGCCTCTTGTCACCGCATAACACACACAAAATATATAACAAATACACATAAACTGCAGAAAGAGGCTTAGAAAGCCCACTTTAGCAATTGACTTTGAAAAGAACCAAGGTTAAGAGCCTGATGGATTATTTCTGAAGGAACAATTTTAAAGAAAGACATTTATTAGGGCAAATCAATAAGTCTGGTGGAGCACCACATGCTAAAACATGATCTTTCCAGTCTTTCATCTGCTAAAGGCATCACTCACCTCCATGTGTCCAGTGATGCTGCGATATCTTCTGTTTAACTAAGGGCCAATGCCGAAAAAGTGCTCATGTTACATTGTTGAGTGTAAGTAATTCTTAAATAATTTGAGGCACAATAAGCTGTGCTCTGCAGATCCTACTGTCACTGGCACTGTGAGCCGAATTGTTAGGGGTAGCACACAACATGTGTAGTTTCCTTCTAATCAGTTATTAAAATATTCAAAAGAACTACTAAGGCATTTAGCTTTACAGCAAAGACAGCATCAATTAAGGAAATCTCATGAATCAGTTGATTCCCATCAATGCTACCTGACAGGAGAAGTTGCTGATCATTGCAATGCTCCTGTAGATCTCCACTTATGATGTATTTTAGGATGGAAATATTATGGAGAAGACCAAATTGTTTATGACTATTTTTCAGCTGTGGTTTATGACGAAATAATGACAACAGAAATATTGGCAGCAAAATAATTGCCCCAAAAATATTGAGGGCACAAATATTGCCTTTGTGTATAAATATCTTCAAAACTAGAAAATACCACAGTATCATCATAATATAGGCAAGCATATCAAATTGCATTTACTATAATTTATATTAATTTTAAAATATATATTAACTTTTAAATTCACATATAATTTAGAAATATATGAATATAATAAGTAAAGCTCCCAGTTTTCCGATTTTACAGATAAATACAGACAGAAAACAATGTTTCCTGTCTGTATTTATTTTTAAAATCGGACAAACGGAGACAATTGTGCTTCTCGATGGTAGCTCTCCATGTTGTCTTTCGTAATTTCCAGGAAGACCAGCTGAGCAGATAGACAGCATGGGAAGTAAAACAATGGTTGAGATTTCCCTAAATACATACAAATGTTAAGATATATTTGTATTATAATGGTGATATTTACCAGTGGGTGTAATGATTCGCTATATGTGGCTGCTTAATTTGCTAATACGGGACTGGCAGCAAAGTATGGTTGCATGTTTTTCAGTTAAATAAATGTGGAACCATGCCATATTATGGCCCCATTTATTCTCAAAACTCAAAGTAAATATGGATAAATACCAATAAGATGGCATTAAAATATATAGGGATAAATCCAGATGGAAATGTTCAAAAAATAAATACTATCAAACTGGGAACCCTAATCATAAGAGATGTTAAAACTTTATTAAAAATAATCATTATTTAAACATAAATATTACATACAAATATTAATGATTGTTAACGCTATATAAAATAAACCTAATAAACAATTAACAGTAGAGACAATTTCACCCAGCGAAAGCAGTATATGCTAAAGAAAGGGAAATCTTTAATTAACGTCTTCGGTGCCCTGCAAAGAAGCTGGACAGGTCCATTTTTCCAGCAAATACTTACAATAATTTCTATCAAACTACTTCCAATGAGGTGTACGGCAGTTTGTCCGAGAGAAGCTAGGATGCAGCCCTTCTGGACAGGCTGAGGGCCAGTGCCTTTAGGAAGGCTTGCTCTCTCTTCCAAAGTTCAGACATGGCTGAAATATGGTTGCTGTTTGTGCTTACAAAGCAAGTCCTTGGCAAAATGGCTGCTTTGATAAAATGCTGGTACAAAATTCTGAAGGGTCACAAAAATCTATTTAACACATCACTATGGTCCACCCTGGAAAATGATCCACAATCAGCTTACAACAAGTATCAGTTCAGTTCTAAAAAACTGCTGCACTTAACAGACCTTTGGGACAAGAACTTACCTTTTACAACCTTCAAGTGTGTGGTGAACAAGGTGGAATAGGAGCCGTAATACTTGGATGACACAAACAGCTTTAGATCTCAAACATTATGATAGTTTTAGAACTTGTCTGTACTTGAAAACTGCCTTTCCTGCTTACATCAAGCGTAAATTGATGGCCATATGTTTTGGCCAACTACCAGCACTAGCCAGTTAACCACTCTGGAAACATAGCAGTCCAACATTTTGCAGGTTTGACAATTGCAAAAAGGAGGGCTTCTTACCGCTAGTCTACAGTTGTCCCCATCACTATAAGCTTCGGGCCAGTCTACTAACATCAACATCAAAGGAGTTTGAGTGTGCAGAAATAATATTAGTGAGTCTCCACCCAGCAGACCCTCAGTTGAACTGCAGATTGGTGAAATTTGTGATGGCAGCCTCCCTCTTGTCCAGGTAAACTAACATTAACACTTCAAGTGCTGGACATGAAGTGAGGTCAGTCAGTCTTGATGGTCCTTCAGTGGTGAAAGGCTTGCCTGCCCATGGGTTCAAGCAATGTGTCTTTTATTAGAGTGGGTAGAACTCGCAGAGTTTTGCCCCATATAATTTCTCAGTGTTATGTAAAGATTCTGTGAGATTCTGCGGAGGTCCACCCGTACTTAATTAGCATATTACACTTGCAGCATCGTTTGTTTATATGGTATGTTCAAAAACATCACAAGGCACAGACCTGATAAGTATGGCGTACAAAAGCTACTCAGCAACTGTGCGCATGGCAGGCTAGGGTTTTGAAGAGCTTCTGAGCAGACGTGTAGGGGCTAATGCTTGCTGAGACCATGCGTCTTATACTATTTTGCTCATGCCACGTTATACATCTGTGGCATCTTATGTTGAAGGTAGGGATCACTGCACTACTTCAAACCCCTCCTTGCCAGGACCTACCTACTGATGCTGCCGCTCTGTTGTCTGGTGGAGGTTTGGCAGTCGGTAAATACAAGTGGGTTGTTCCACCTGCAGCTCACCGCAGTGCGGCTTCACCTGGTACATAGCGGCTTCCCAGCACCTGTGTCTCCTGCAGGTGCCGCCAGTTCGCCTGCCCCCTCCGGAATGGCCGCATCGCTGGCCCCGACGGCACTGGTGGATGGTAGTGTGCCTAGAAAAAAGCATCACAAATTTTTTAGATGCCTGTAAACCTCCCCCTATTTTAAGCGTTCACTTGGAACATTGAAAAAAAAGTTAATGCGATGCAACATACATCAGCACTAGACAGTAAGTACAGTCAGTAGACAGACACTAGTAGGATATGGTTCCACTTCCTAGGGTCATCTAGTCCTACTCTACTCTTTTGAAAGTTAGCCTGAGCCATGAGTAACCCTTTTAGATTCATCATGTCGACTACTACTCTTTTGGTGCATATTATACCTGCCAGCTTATTGACATGTGCAGTAGATGCCTTTAAGGCCGCTTGACTGTTGCGTACAAGTGAAGAGGTCGAAAAAAAAACAACTTATTGACTTTGTTTAGTTTATATTTCTTAGCCATCACACATACATGTTACACTTTTTGGCATGACTGCAAAATGCTAGCATTCACCAGTATACTATCTAACGGCTAACTCGCAGCGTTTTTCTCATATATCATAGGCGGAGGATTTCCTTCTACAAACCAGAGATTTACAGAGCATATTGGATGCAAGATGATGTAACCAGTATTTCTACGTTCTACGGTGAGGGGTCTTCCAGAATTCAAAAGATCTTGGCTCTTGTTCTTGTTGTCAATCATGCACTTGTAAATGTTTACTGTTTTAATGTTAGGCTTTTTGCTGGCTTATTGACTATGGCTGTCGTAAATTAAATTTCATATTAACGATGTACAGAGTTTGATACTTGTTTCAAATAAACCTTTTGAACTTACACATAGACTCTGTGGTATTTGGTGTGGTGGAGTGGACTTACACAAGTGTGTGAGCAAAATGGTGTTTGTTATTATGTTCTGGGTTGTCTCTGTCTCAGTCATCATCAACATTGTGTATCGTCTTCGTGGGGGGGGTCGGGAGTGGGACCCTAATATGAGACACTATAGCTAGTTGGTTAGGGGATCCTGGGTTCTTCGGACTGAGGTGTGATCAGTAAGATCCAACCTCCCATCAGCAACATCCTATTTTGTTGTGCATAGTTCTGTATGTGGCTCTGCAGAATCCTAGACAATAGTAGTATCATGTACTATCCGATCAAAAATACTAGTCAAATATCTGGTTGGGCATTTTGTTTGTGGTAATTGTCAAAGCCTCAACATTGAGAAGACTTGAAGAGGACAACCCAAAGGACAGGACCCAGTGGCTAGAGCTATTGGTCAATCAGAGTTTTATTGTTGCAAAGAAAACCTTCTATTAAAGAGTGGGCAACTGTGCAAGCTTCGCTACACACAGAGTAATAATAGTAATAGTAGTAGTAGTATTAGTAGTACAGAGAGTCATAGCAGAGGGAGTTAGAAGCAACTTCGAGGCAGGGATAAACAGAATTAGTAAACAGATAGTCAAGGTCAAAGAAGTAAGCTTTTGTAAAAAAGAGATTCAGAAAGTGGAACCATAATTTAGAGTTTGGGAAAAAAAGATGCAGTAACATAACATTTAGGGAAATATAAATGTCAATCTAACCAATGGAGGACTTACTGGGGCCAGCTGCAGGAGCCTCAGTAGAGGAGAGGTCCTGGGGTTCCCCCGCCGACTCCGACCCCGTCTTCTTGCCCCTGGGTGGTGCTGATGATCATGTAAAATATAATAAAGAAAGAGACCAACATTAAGGAGTGCTGTGAGAAAAATAATAAATCATTTGGAAAAACAATAAGTCAAAGAACATTTTAGGAAACAACAAGTGCAATAAAATTGACCTATCTAATCAGATGGATCGACTACTGGCTGCTTCCTAGTGCATTTACGGATCGTCTACTTATTTATGAACACTCCAGTGTTCCATGATCATTCTGATTCCAAATACTAACAAAGCCTAGTAAGTACCACCTGACCTACACCACCTATTCCAGACGGGCCAATTGTTCACTAAGTCTGCACTTCAATTTTTTTCAGCCATCAAATGCATAGATGAGATGGAGGACACATGCATAGTTGCATACATTAGTGCATACATACAACAAATTGTGGGTTGGTTGCATAATTCTGATCTAGTTCTGCTACTGACTGACCATGCTAAGCCTACCACTCACTAAACAAAGTACAAAAGGTTCGACGGAGGACTGGGGTAAGCAGCACTCAGTGACAGAGGATGCGTCACGCAGACCGCATAAAACAATTAGTAACTACTACTAACAAACTAAACCTAGTATCCAATATCCATCCACCACTATTTCACAGTAGGACAATGGAAGGACTAGAGTCTCTCTAGCAAATCGCATTAACTAACTTCAGTTCTGTAAAGTAAACTCTTACATAATCAGCATCAGCACAAGCTAGCGCAAACTAAGCTGCAAACAAGTAAGAGTACCACCGTGCACCTGGGTCCTTAAATCAAAGAACATTTTGCTTTTTGGAACGTAATTTACCAGCAACGCTTGGCACGCAGCAGTAATCTTGTTGTTCATCTAATTTAATATACACAATCAGTTACTCACCAAGCCCGACGACCTCGACACCTAGCAGGTCCAACAGGTCCTGCTCCCGGTCCAGGATGTCGGACCACCGGTGGGCTAGCTGGTTGTGGGTGCGCTGGATCCCAGTGCACCAGAACACGGCCCGGTGCACCTTCGCCCACCGACGGTGCCGCTCCTGGGTAGCGTACCCGGAGCCGGGCCTGCCGCCTGCTGCCAAGGTCAAGGGGAGGAGGCGCTGGATGAAGAAAACAAGAGCCGCCACCTCCTCCTCCCCAAACAGTTGCCGGGCCTGCACCCCTGCAGGACGCATTCTGCCGCAAGGCAGGCGGCGCTTCTCTGCGCCTGCAGGTCCCTTGCCCCTGGGACTTGGTGTGCCCTTGGCCATGGTTCTGGGGTGGGTGGGAGGCGGAAAAGAAAAGTCCGAAGGGGAAAAAAAGTTAGGGGGAAGAAGATAGAAAGAACTTTATAAAAGTAACAAAAACACAGTAAAAGTAGAAATAAAATGCAAAATATAAACTGAGGCAAACAGAGAGATAGATAATAACTAAAAAAAGTCAGGAAAAAGGCTTTAAAGACAAAGGATTGCTAAGATAAAGGGAGGATACAAAAGTAGGCCCAGAAACATGGCATAGAGTGAAAAACAAGATGGCCGCGCACATTCGCGACCGCGTGGGTAAGTTTGCGCGATATTTCTCGCGAACATGTACTATTTATCGCGAACAAGTAAAATGCGCTCCTGAACACGTCAATGCACATCGCGAACACGCTATCCGCGACCCGGAACAGGAAATAAGGCATCGCGAGCGGGCGGGACTATAGAAAAACAAGATGGCCGCGCCCATTGGCGACCGCATGGGTAAGATCGCGAGATATATCCTCCGAGCATGCAAACAGCTCCCCGAACATGCTTACCACGCTCGCGAACAAGAAAAAGCCATCGAGAACAGGTTGCCACAAGCAACTACGCAAGCTCGCGAAGCTTCGCGAAGGTCGCTTAGTGCAATGACATCTTCGCGAAGCTTCGCGAAGCGCGACTACGCGAACTACGCCGAGGGTTATTCATCATGGACCCATGGCTCACAATTAACATGCAACTCACCAACATCTGTACCTCATGCTGCAACACCCTCCACATGCTGCTAATGACCCCCAGATAGATCCACTCCAAGGCAAGACAGACCGTCTCCCTGGTCCAGGACACCAGCCGGCTTAAATACAGCTCCGGCCTCTACGGAGGACAACAGCAAACATGCAGGAGAACTTATCCACATCCAGGGTGCATCCGCACACCTCATCTGCAACATCCCCCACCCCAGCCACATCACCGTCCACCTGAGAGGATCACCTTCAGACTCCTCAACCACACTCAGGATGCAGTCCACAACCCCAGACCCAAACCGACCTTGGACGTGTGTCATCCAACTTCCCGTTGGCCCAACTCCATGCAGCCCACCTTGCCCTGGCCATCATTCATCACATCCACATAAAATCTGCATGCAGGAGATAGTTCTCCCACATCGCAAAACAGACCTGGTACTCCCTCCCCGGGCACATCATCATGACCCATGACCTCTACACCTTCATGTAACTCTTCCAAATTGGTCTGTCAGAGCAATAGAGCAAGCCCCCCCTCAGCAGCTTGAGGCCTTCACGGGTGAGTGTTGGGCTCCATGACTATTTTGTGATACATTGTGAGCCATGTGTGTTCTCGACCGGACTCAGATCCAAGTGTATGGATGGCTGGAGTTAGTTCCACACTCAGGCATACTTTGACATATCCCCACACGTATGTTGTGGACTCATGCTAAATGACTGCAACATGAAATTTCAATTATTATTTTTTTAATTTCTAGCTCTGGGGCGTGATTTGTGCACAGAAAAAGGGGAAATGCAGGGACCATTGGCCGCCCCGCTCCCGCCACCCAGCTGACCCTCCCTCCCGGCTACCTTCTTAAGGAGATCCTGTGGTCCACCTCGGGAGCGACCGCTGAGCCTTGCCCAGGCCTGGTCGCGCCCATGCTCCTCCTGCTGCCTGCCTGAAGTTCCTACTTCCTGTGCTTCCTGTGCTTCACCTAGGGCGACCCAGCCGCCGCTGAGCCGCCCGCCCGCACCCGACTTTCCCGCTGCTGCCTCCCTGCGGCCCGCCCCCCACCAGGCCATTGGCCGCCCCGCTCCCGCCACCCAGCTGACCCTCCCTCCCGGCTACCTTCTTATGTCACCCCCACGCACGTGCAGCGTTCACGCGCAGCGGTGCGCCGATTGTGCGCCGAAGGCGCGCCAAAGGCAAGCCCGTCTGCGCCCGTCTGCACCTGGACCGCGCCCAGCACCAGAACCCCTGGCCCTCCGCTGACTACATCCTCCTAGGGGACCTCAACTTCCACCTGGAGAACAACAAGGACAGCAACACCACCACCCTGCTGGACAACCTTGCCAACCTCGGACTCAAGCAGCTGGTGAACACCCCCACCCACTACGCCGGACACACGCTTGACCCCGTCTTCTCCTCCAGCAAGAACATCGCCTTCAGCCACTCCACCGGACTCCACTGGACAGACCACTGCTACGTCCACTTTAGCTTCAGAAGGATCAGGACTCACCATTACCCGCAGCCGGTTCCCCGCAGGAGCTGGAACAAGATCACCTCTGACCAGCTCTCCACATCCCTGAACCAGAATCCTCCCACCAGCTCAACGGATCCCAATCAAGCAGCCAACAACCTCACAGAGTGGATCACCAACTGCGCTGATGACCTCGCACCCCTGAAAAACCATCCCAGCAGGCCCGGCAGCAAGAAGGCTTCCTGGTTCAACGACGATCTAAAGAACTCCAAGAAGAACTGCCGCACCCTCGAGAAAGCCTGGTGCAAAGACCCGACTACAGACAACATGACTGCCCTCAAGCACGCCACCCGCAAACACCACCAGCTGATCCACACCACCAAGAAGACAGCATTCAAGGAACGACTAGACAACAACTCACACAACAGCAAGGAACTCTTCAGCATCGTCAAAGAGCTCTCCAACCCCAGCGCCGAAACCAACGCCATCACCCCCTCGCAAGAACTCTGCGACTCACTCGCCTCGTTCTTCCACAGTAAGATCGCCGACATACACAACAGCTTCGGCAGACAGCCCACGCACCCTACCACCGAACCGACGCACCCCACCACCACCTTCCGCGCCTGGAACCCGGTCAGGACCGAAGACACCATCCACACAATGAACACCATCCACGCCGGATCACCAACCGACCCATGCCCCCACCACGACTTCAACAAGGCCGCCTCCGTCATCGCAACCCAACTCCGAGACATCATCAACTGCTCCTTCAACACCGCCACCTTCCCGGAGAGCTGGAAGCATGCAGAACTCAGCGCCCTCCTGAAGAAACCTTCAGCAGACCCCACCGACCTCAAGAACTACCGCCCCATCTCGCTCCTCCCTTTTCCTGCCAAAGTCATCGAGAAGACCGTCAACCGACAGCTTGCCGCCTTCCTCAAGACGAACGGATCCCTTGACCCCTCGCAGTCCGGCTTCCGTGCCAATCACAGCACCGAGACCGCCCTCATCGCAGCCACTGACGACATCCGAGCCCTGCTCGACAACGGGGAAACAGCGGCCCTCATCCTCCTGGATCTCTCTGCAGCGTTCTACACTGTCTGCCACCGCACCCTAATACATCGCCTCAGCAACGTCGGAATCCAAGAGAAGGCTCTGGAGTGGATCCTCTCGTTCCTCACCGGAAGAACCCAGAGAGTTCGCCTCCCCCCGTTCAGATCCGAGGCCACCGAAGTCATCTGCGGCATACCACAAGGATCTTCACTCAGCCCCACCCTCTTCAACATCTACATGAGCCCCCTCGTGGCCATCGCACGCCAACACAACCTCAACATCATCTCTTACGCCGACGACACTCAGCTGATCCTCTCCCTCACCAATGACCCAGCCACTGCCAGAACTAACCTACACGAAGGGATGAAAGACGTAGCTGAGTGGATGCAGAACAGCCGTCTGAAACTGAACTCAGACAAGACGGAAGTCCTCATCCTGGGACCATTTTCCTCCACCTGGGACGACTCCTGGTGGCCCCCTGCCCTGGGCAGCGCACCCAAACCATCAAACCACGCACGCAAACCTGGGCTTCATCCTGGACTCCTCCCTCTCGATGACCAGACAAGTCAACGCCGTCTCATCCTCATGCTTCAACATCCTACGCATGCTCCGTAAGATCTTCCGATGGATCCCCACCGAAACCAGGAAGACGGTCATCCAGGCACTCGTCACCAGCCGACTGGACTACGGAAACACCCTCTACACCGGAACCACAGCCAAGCTACAGAAGAGACTCCAACGCATCAAGAATGCCTCCGCATGACTCATCTTGGACATCCCCCGTCACAGCCACATCTCCGGACACCTGAGAGACCTGCACTGGCTCCCCGTCAACAAGAGAATCACGTTCCGACTCCTCACCCACGCACACAAGGCTCTCCACGACCTGGCCCCAGGTACCTCAGCAACCGCCTGACCTTCTACACTCCCACCCGCCAGCTTCGATCGACCAGCCACGCCCTCGCCGCCGTTCCACGCATCTGAAGAACCACCATGGGAGGAAGATCCTTCTCCTACCTGGCAGCCAAGTCATGGAACTCCCTCCCCATCCACCTCCGCCAGACCCAAGACCACCTCTCCTTCAGGAAGCAACTCAAGACCTGGTTGTTCGAGCAGTAGCAGACTCCCCCCTCCCCCCAAGCGCCTTGGGACCCTCCGGGTGAGTAGCGCGCTATGTAAATGTCTTGATTGATTGATTGATTGATTGACAATAGAATCCAAAGTTCACAGGGGGAGATGGGGTCCTTGGCATTTGAAGTCAACAGAGTCCAGCCCACAGTGTTTGGCATCATTGGTCAGACTGTGACCAGCAAGTCCATGTGGCAGATGATGTCAATCAATGAGGTGATGCTGTCACACATGAAGGCCAGGTACCAGGCCAGGTGACCTGGGAGATGTGGATGGCCCTCTGCCTCTCACGGTCTTTTCCGTGGACGACCAACCTTCCTGGGGGGACCCTCAGATGCAGGCCTTGACGATGCTTGGGACGCTCCGTCGGACAAATCCTCCTCCTCCTCCCTCCCTGTGGCTGGTGCTGGTCTGCACCTGGTGGCACAGGGAGGGTGAATGTCTTATGTCCCTTTGCACCGCCAGGAGCTCAGCCAGTCTTGCCTCCATCCGTCCTTGGTGTTGTTGTTGACTGGCGTGTTGCTTGGCCTGCTGGTTTTTGATCTCTGTGAGGGTCACCACTACCTGGCTGATCTCCCTGGTGTCACGCCGGTATGCCTCCATGATGTTGCGGATGTGTGACATACCGGTCCCTTCAGCTGGCTGGTCAGGTTCTCGCCTCCGCCTGCCTCCACTCCCACCACCCCTGCCCACACGAGCCTGGCCTGCCATTGTGGGCACATCGGGTCGAAGGGACCCCTGAGGGATGGCAGTGGTGGTGTTGTCTGCCTCCTCCTGGGTGCACGCCGCACCTTGTCCCTCCTGGTCAGACTGGCTCTGTTCACTGCGGGCAGGGCTCCTGGGTGTCTCCTGTGATGTGGCAGGAATGGGGGTGGTGGTTGGTACAGATGTTCCTGAACCAGGTTCTGCAGGGGCTTGGACACCAGAGTGTCCAGGTCGGTCGGGGTCATCCGCCGAGTGTTGAGAGGCGTCGCTGCTGGTGGGATCCGGTTCCTCCCGAGCCTGTGACTGTGATTCTTCACCCCCATTGTTGGGGGGATGTTCATCATGTTGCCCTGTGTGTGAGAGACAGACAATGTTAATGCTGTTTCATGCAACATGCATGTTTCATTCACGTTCAAGTTGGCACTGTTCCTCCAGGTAGTTGTATGTGCCTAGCATTCTCCTCAATGTTCACTTGTGGATGGGTATGTTGCGGGGGACAAATTGATATGTTCTCCTGAGTCTTTGACATGTCCATTTGTGGCTTGGGTGCTTCTTCGGCTATGTATTGGTCTTGTTGTGTTACATGTCCATTGTGGCAGTGGGTAAATCCATTGCCTATCCAGGTGGTGTCTGCTAGTGTAAGGGGTGTGTGTGACAGGGCCTGCTAGTGGGTATAGTGTGATTTGGCACTGGGTCTCCCAGTTGATGGAGCTGTTCCCCATGGAGCATGCTGCCATGACAGTGAGTGTGAGTTCCTGTCCTAGATATCTGACCTTGTTGTGTTGCTGTTTGTGTTTGCACTGGTCACAGGAGGGCCTTGTGCTGCCTACACCAGGGCCAAGTGTGAGCTATCTTGTCAGTACTTTCCCAATCCCTGGGCATTGTGCATGGTGCATGGGTATGTAGCTGGGCCATATGGGATGAGGGCAATTGTGTCTGATTTGGAATTCAAACATGCGTTTTGGGACACCCACCCTCCCAGCATACCGGACATCCATTCTTGGGTTGGTGCTTCGTGTAGCATGGGACATAGCATGGCCTTGCTTTCTCAATGGGGCATACACATGTTATTGGCATTCGCGTGGTTTGTGACTGTGGCTCTGGCGGGTGAGGGCTTGGGGTAGTTGCGTGCATTTGATATAGTTGGGGTGTGAATGCCATTACCCCCATGTTACGTAAGTTGTTTGTGTACTCACCAGGCTCTGTAAGTCCTTGGAGTCCATGTTCTCCCACCGGCGGAAGCATGGCCATCACCTTCTCCTCTCCTCCCAGGGATGGTAATGTACTGGTCTGCGGGGCGCACCACCTCCAGTGATGTTGGACTGGGTGTGCTCTTCCTTCATTTTTCTCTTGACGGCCCTCCGCAGATCATACCACCTGGCTTGGCATTCGGTCCTGGTCCTTCTGATGGGTGCAACAGCATTCACCATATCGACGATCCTCTACCACAGGCGTGATTTTTCTGATATGCTGTTCTGTCTGACCAATGTTCCAAACAGCTGTGGCTCGCGGCTGATGACTTCATTGACAAGGATCTCCAGCTCCTCCCTTGTGAACTTTGGATTCTTGTTGGTGGGCATGGTGTGGGATGAGGGTGTGGATGGTTGTGGGTGTGTGGGTCTGAGTGTGATGCTGTGTGTCTGAATGTGGAGAGGGGGTATGTGTGAAGGAGGTTGTTTCTGAAGGTGTATATGTTAAGGTGGATGGGTGCAGTTGTTTGTGTGTGCTCTGTAGCTGCAGTGTGTCTGTTGCAAAGGCTCATGGTTTGTGTGTGTGGGCCCTTTTTATTGGTCCATTTGTGGGTGGGGCTCAGTTTGAATTTTTGGTGGGTGTGTTATATGGGGTGGTTGTGAGTTTGGCCCTCTGTTTGCCTGTTTAGATGTGTCCAGGTCAGTCCTTTCCATTTTTTGTGCAGTGTAGACGTGTTTTGTGGTGTTGTGCGAGTCGAATAGGCCCTCCTTGTGCTGTTTTACAGTGTCCGTGGTTCAGTACGGTACAGGGGTACAAGTCGTACAGCCACACACCCCCATGCGTAGTGGATGTACGGTGCGTACACGGACATTGCTATGTACGGTGCATACACTCCATTGCTTATGTACGGTGCGGGTGCGTACACCGCCATTGCGTATGTACGGTGCGTACCTGCAACATCGCGCCTGTACGGTGTGTACCCGCAACATCGCGTCTGTACGGTGCGTACCCTGAACATCCGCCATACATACGCGATGTTGGGGGTACACACCGTACATTTGCAATGGGGGTACGGTGCGTACATACGCGCTGGGGGTTCGCACCATACATACGCGCTGGGGGTACGCACCGTACATACGTGCTGGGGGTATGCACCGTACATTCGCGCTGGGGGTACGCACCGTACATACGCGCGGGGGGTACACACCGTACATACGCGCTGGGGGTACGCACCGTACATTCGTGCTGGGGGTACGGTGCGTACCTACGTGCTGGGGGTACGGTGCGTACCTAAGTGCTGGGGGTACGCACCATACATTCGCTCTGGGGGTACGGTGCGTACAAACTTTGCTTCATAGCGGGCAAAGTCATTCCCCGTGTACGGGACGTTTTCCATATGAATCGTAAATTGTAAAGCCGATCCGGATCGTACTAGTACGGTCGGACTCCATTTCTACAATTTGTACGGAGAAGTGTCCGGGTCCGTCTCGTACAACTTTTCCAGCTACGATTCGTATGGATCGGGCAGATCCGTATGTACTTTTTCCCGTACTGATCCGTACTTCACGGGTCGGACGTGACTTGTACGATTCGTACGGAAAAAAATACGGATACGAGTCGTACGGGAAAAAATAATACAATATCGGAATCGGCCCCCTGATGTATAAATGTTCCCCCAAAATTAAACTAAGAGACTTTAATGAGAGTATATAAGCACTCTTGTGCATTTTTAATGGATCAAAATCCCAAAAAGGTAAAAATGTATAATACAAATACAAATCATCACAAATATTTAGACATTTTAAATATCAACAAAACTAGGCTTGGGCGGTAAATTCCGTTCCGATTGCGGAATTTGAGGAATTTGGGCAATTTCGCGTTCCGCGGAGAATGCGGATGCGGAATTGGCCAAAATTCAGCATTCCGCGGCTTCGCAGAATTTTTTGCTTGTTCGCGTTCTCAATATGTGCGTTCACGAGATATTTCCCCCCGAGCATGCAAACAGCGTTTGCGAACAGGAAAAAAGCATTGCAAACAAGCAATTCCGCGTGTTTGCGGAATTTCTGCATGCTCGCGGTGATTTTTTACCGTTCGCGGAGCTTTGCATAGCGCGACTACGCAAATCCCACCCACCCCTAAACAAAACCAAGATATATACAAAAATTATTAAAAAATCATTAAAAAGCCTAAATTCTACTATAAGCATCAATTACAAAATAAGCCCTCTCACTGGACAGGAAACTACCAGACAGGATAATTTGTCTTGCAACTGTTAATTTGAGGCTTTGGTGCCGATCACGATCCGGCAAAAACCGGGTACGAACCGTCGGACGGAGCATAATCTCCGCCCGACGCGTACCCGGTCGTCAAATTTTACAAACAAGGAATTACGATTCGCACGGGTACACCATTACCGTACGATTCGTAAAAAAGCTCGACCGAACAAAAAACACCTACCAATGCGATCCGGGAAAGCGCCGACCTGACGTCGGGACACACGCAGCCAGCCATTCACGACCCAGGAATCACGATTCGCACCGACGTCACCCCGCACGGTGAATATTTTGCGGCAGCCAAAAACTGCCGGGAAATCAGGACGACGCGAACAAGGACCACCAGTACGCGACGGACAGACGACACCGCGAACAAGGAGGACCAGTACGCGACGGACAGACATGGACCCGAACCTACGAGTCATCCCTGCCCTCATAGCAGTACACCTCCTCTACAGGTTACGACGCAGACGCCGCAGAAGGTCAGAATAACTAAGGGAGGGGGGAAAGTGGGGTGGGGTGGGGGTGGCACGACCAGGGCAGGCCACAAAACAACCACATGAGTCACACACCACACATGGCCTGGACATACCTGACTCCCATGCCCTGGTCACCACGAGGGGGTGGGGGCGTGTCCTGATAAGCCAGCGACCGCCACAACGGAAGTCCGTCACCACGCGAACCGGCAACACAACCAGACAGGTACGTCCCGTACCCACGCCTGAAGAGCGTGGGTACGAGTCGGACCACGCCCACACACGTCACCCCAACAATGGCGGGACGGATCGCACCCACGTGGCAAAGGCCTGGGTACGGGCCGCACAAACATCACATAGCGTGGGGACGGATATGTATGGACCCTACCCCCACCACGTATGCAAGGAACGTACCCCCCACCCCAACAGTGCAAGTACGACCCGTACCCCCACCCGCGTATGCATGCAGCGTACCCCCCATGCCAACAGTGTAAGAACGACCCGTACCCCCACCCGCGGACGTACGGAGCGTACCCCCCATGCCAACAGTGCAAGTACGACCCGTACCCCCACCCGCAAATGCAAGGAGCGTACCCCCCTGCCCAACAGTGCAAGTACGACCCGTACCCCCACCCGCGTATGCAAGGAGCGTACCCCCCATGCCAACAGTGTAAGAACGACCCGTACCCCCACCCACGAATGCAAGGAGCGTACCCCCCATGCCAACAGTGCAAGTAAGACCCGTACCCCCACCCGCGTATGCATGGAGCGTACCCCCCATGCCAACAGTGTAAGTACGACTCGAACCCCCACCCACGAATGCAAGGAGCGTACCCCCCACCCCAACAGTGTAAGTACGACCCGTACCCCCACCCGCGAATGCAAGGAGCGTACCCCCCATGCCAACAGTGTAAGTACGACCCGTACCCCCACCCGCGTATGCATGGAGCGTACCCCCCATGCCAACAGTGTAAGTACGACCCGTACCCCCACCCGCGTATGCATGGAGCGTACCCCCCATGCCAACAGTGTAAGTACGACTCGAACCCCCACCCACGAATGCAAGGAGTGTACCCCCCACCCCAACAGTGTAAGTACGACCCGTACCCCCACCCGCGAATGCAAGGAGCGTACCCCCCATGCCAACAGTGTAAGTACGACCCGTACCCCCACCCGCAAATGCAAGGAGCGTACCCCCCATGCCAACAGTGTAAGTACGACCCGTAACCCCACCCGCAAATGCAAGGAGTGTACCCCCCAGCCCAACAGTGCAAGTACGACCCGTACCCCCACCCGCGTATGCAAGGAGCGTACCCCCCATGCCAACAGTGTAAGAACGACCCGTACCCCCACCCGCGGACGTACGGAGCGTACCCCCCATGCCAACAGTGTAAGAACGACCCGTACCCCCACCCGCGGACGTACGGAGCGTAACCCCAGCCCAACAGTGTAAGTACGACCCGTACCCCCACCCGCGAATGCAAGGAGCGTACCCCCCTGCCCAACAGTGTAAGTACGACCCGTACCCACACCCGCGGACGTACGGAGCGTACCCCCACCACACCAGTGTCAGTAGACTCGTACCCTCACCTCGAATGCATTGTGCGTACCCCCACCGTGTATGTGCCAAGCGCACATATTCAGAAATCGGAGGTGTGTGTGCAGAGTCCACCCAGAAGTGCCCTGACACAGGAGGGGTGGGTGCAGAGTCCTCCCAGCAGTGCCCTGAGACAGGAGGGGTGGGTGTGGAGTCCTCCCAGCAGTGCCCAGACACAGGAGGGGTGGGTGCAGAGTCCTCCCAGCAGTGCCCTGAGACAGGAGGGGTGGGTGCAGAGTCCTCCCAGCAGTGCCCAGACACAGGAGGGGTGGGTGTGGAGTCCTCCCAGCAGTGCCCTGACACAGGAGGGGTGGGTGCAGAGTCCTCCCAGCAGTGCCCTGAGACAGGAGGGGTGGGTGTGGAGTCCTCCCAGCAGTGCCCAGACACAGGAGGGGTGGGTGCAGAGTCCTCCCAGCAGTGCCCTGAGACAGGAGGGGTGGGTGCAGAGTCCTCCCAGCAGTGCCCAGACACAGGAGGGGTGGGTGTGGAGTCCTCCCAGCAGTGCCCTGACACAGGAGGGGTGGGTGCAGAGTCCTCCCAGCAGTGCCCTGAGACAGGAGGGGTGGGTGTGGAGTCCTCCCAGCAGTGCCCAGACACAGGAGGGGTGGGTGCAGAGTCCTCCCAGCAGTGCCCTGAGACAGGAGGGGTGGGTGCAGAGTCCTCCCAGCAGTGCCCAGACGCAGGAGGGGTGGGTGCAGAGTCCTCCCAGCAGTGCCCTGAGACAGGAGGGGTGGGTGCAGAGTCCTCCCAGCAGTGCCCTGAGACAGGAGGGGTGGGTTCCTAACACTCCCAGCAGTGCCCTGAGACAGGAGGGGTGGGTGCCCAACACTCCCAGCAGTGCCCTGAGACAGGAGGGGTGGGTGTGGAGTCCTCCCAGCAGTGCCCTGAGACAGGAGGGGTGGGTGCAGAGTCCTCCCAGCAGTGCCCTGAGACAGGAGGGGTGGGTGCCTATCACTCCCAGCAGTGCCCTGACACAGGAGGGGTGGGTGCAGAGTCCTCCCAGCAGTGCCCTGAGACAGGAGGGGTGGGTGCCTATCACTCCCAGCAGTGCCCTGAGACTGGAGGGGTGTGACACATGTGTGTGAGGCCAGAATTATCCACATGCATACTGGCTACAAGGGAACATGTCCCCATGAACTCATGTCAACAGACTCCACACACAAGTACAGTGATCACCAAGGATGCCACGATTGTCGCAGGTGGAGACATGGCCCTGCATGCATGGCCAAAGTAGAAGGGCTCCGTCACACACACAGCTCATGTAGACACAGCTCTGCGCTAAACATTGGGAACACCCTGCAGGGAAGAAAGCTGGGTACACAGAGGAAGGAATACACCCTTGGACAAGTGCACCATGCAGTAACTGCCTACATGAACAAAGAAAGTTAGCCAACACCTTGTGATGGCACACAGATCACAGGGTCCCACCAATGAGCAGTACACTACTACATATCCCACACACCCAAACCCTTACACACCACCCAAAACCATGTAGCAGCCCCACCAACACCAATACCAGCATAGCAGTAGTGTGATAATGAAAACAAAATTAAGCTTTATTCAGCAGGAGCACAATGTCCGTGGATCGCAGGCAGTTCAATCTTCACAAAGCCCATAGGGCAGTCAATGATTCTCAGCTGGATGGGGGACACAGTGGGATGCGTGTCCCCTACCTTGCCTGCACAGTCAAATGGCATCGTCTTCCACACTGGTGAGGGCATCAGGGGGGGGGGGAGCAACAGGCACCGCAGGGACATCAGGGCAAAGGGGCGGCGTTGTGGGTGCAGGGATGGAGGAGTCCACCACAGGGGGTGGGTCAGTGCCAAAGGCGGAGGCCAGGATGGCACTACACACCTTTGCAAGGTCCTCCAGGGAGTCCCCTGCACCCGAAGGGACCTCAGGCCCCAAGGAGGGGGGGGGGTCAGAGGGATGGGTCGCAGCGCCACCGGGGGAGGGTGGAGACAGGGGGGGAGACTCAACCACCCTGACCGGGGACCTCCTTGACCGCTTGCGTGGTGGTGTAACTGTGGGGCTCAGGGACAGAGCGGCCATGAAGGAGTCCTTGGGGGAGATGTGGCCAGGAGAGCTGAGGGGAGGGGATTTGGAGGGAGTGGACTGGGTGGAATGCGGACTCCCACTATGGCAGCGTGTCACACGTTTGCCCCCCGACCCAGTGGGTGTGCCTACCTCACCCTGTGTGTGCGTGTCAGGAGGAGTGCGGTGGACCTTCCCTGCTGGTGTGGTGCCCGTGTCCGTTGATGTGGGTGCATGCCGACGTCTGGGTGTACGTGTGACAGGCATGGGAGTGGGAAGTGTGGATGGGGCAGGGGTAGGTGGGGGGAGGTCGCGCTGCAGGAGACCCACTGCTGCAGTCAGTGTGGAGTCGATGGACCTCAGCAAGTTGCGTTGGTCAGCCTGCGATGAATGAATGCCCTCCAAGAAAGCCTCGATGTTGGTGAGGGTTTTGCCGTGGGCATGGAGGACATTAAGGATCGCAGCCTGACCAACCTGCAGTTGCCGCTGGATGTCCACAGACTCAGCATTGGCGGCAGCAGTGGAGACAGGGGCAGGCGGTGCGGTGCCTGGCAGGAAGGAGACATGCTGTGACCGGGCACGCTGGGAAGGGACACGAGCAAGTGGGAGGCGGCTGGTGGAAACTGAGGGGGCGGTGCGAGGTGTTGTTCCGCTGTCAGCTGCTGGTGCAGCCTCCGCCCACTCGGAGACATCGTCCCCGGACCTGTCAGCTTCGTAGTCTGATGTGCCAGTCGACAGGTCCTCGGCCACACTCTCCTCCGCCTCTGTCCCACTCGATGTGCCAGACCCGATGTCACGGCTGGCACTGGTGCTCGGTCCCTCCGCCTGGTCTGTGTCCATGTCTCCCTCTGTGTCCCCCGACGATGCTGTGGGCAGGGTGGAGAGACAGAAATTATTCAGACACCTGTACACATCTGTCACATGAGTACAATCTACATAGGTAACATTGCATGGCCTGAAAAGGAAGATCCCTAACATCTACTGAACAGGGTACCGATGTAGGGCATGAAACACACAGTTGGTTGAGCCACCATGCCACTGACATACCATGGAGAGCATGAGACAATAGCTAAACACAGGAAAAGGAGTCTGACATAGCACCCAGGCCCTGGGGACAATCCAGCACTGCATCTGCACCACACAGCGTTGGCGAAAATACAGATGACCAGGGACCATATCCATGAACTTGAGACACATGCTGCATAGGTAATGCTGAAAACATGCACAACATGACTCGGTCACTGCACATTGCGTGTGTGTCCAGGCACATCACACACTGCCCAGACCCAGCAAGTGGTAATCAGGATTTAACACATAGGCATTGCCCGCCCCAACAAGACCCTACACGAGGCAAATTGTGGAGACACAGGTGGCACCAACATCTCATGGTCTGGGTGATACACACAGGGGCAGGCAAAAAGCAAGATTGGACGCCAAACAGCCAAGGTGCGCCTGTACAAATAATGAGGTACCAGTGCCCATCCTCAGATGAGTATAACAAGACACACAGGCACTGGCAACTGTGAGTATGAAGAAGGACAATCGGGTCAGGCTGCACAGTGGACACCTGTACAAATTAGCACGTCTATATACATGGTGACAGGGGACAATGGCACAGAGCACAACTTACGCTGTAGACACTGACAGTGGCCACGTTCATGATGACACATACACCACTGAGGAAAAGGTGCCCCAGGGGACAGTAGTGGGCACGCAACTACATGCTACTGAATGGTAATGACTGCAACACACGTCACCATCCCTGCACTATGTGTATCGCACACTCATGCACATCATGTCACAGGCCACTACATAGGACATGCGCGCTGTAAGGCATGACACATGAGAGACCAACTCCCATGTCTGGAGTCAGCATCAGTGCCAACTGACATGGAACCCACATGCAGTGAACTTGACAGTGCACAGGCAAGGTCCCACAACCTGTTACACACCACCCCCACACATGATGCTACAGACATTGTTCCCGTGGACAAAGCGCCAGCCTACATTACCCTGTGAAGGAGTGACTACACACAGACCAGGGAACACATTGCAAGGAGGGGAAGGGTGGCAGGGGCACAGCGCTATACTGGGGCAAACAGGATCTGCACAGCACCTTTAAACCCTGCCAGTGGATTCATGCCACTGTGCCCTTACAAATGCCGGTGACACACAACAAACACACATGTACCTACCCCCTTCCGGCTGCTCTATCGCCTGTAAGCGCCTATCAAGGTCTGGAAAGACCACCGGCAGCACACGCCTGTGGAGGTGGCTCAGACGGCGGCGGCCGCGGTTCTTGTGGCTCTCAGGTGAGTCCCCCAGCAGGAGCCGTGCAATCCTCCGCGTCCAGCACCGGATATCCTGCCAGCGTTTCCTCACCTGGGCCAGGCGCCGCCTCCGACCATCCACACCCCTCACGGCACTGACGGCGGTCAGCCAGATCTGCTCCTTGGCAGTGGCGCCTACCTGTGAGGAGGAACAAGTGACACCACATCAATACACCAGCCACATGTCACAGAGAGACATATGGGTACAAATTAGCTGGTAACAACAAGGCATGTCATGCAGCCAACGCATTGCACCTTTGTCATAGGGACATCATCCCCTGGTGAGGGTAAAAGCACTACGTGCCACAGTGGGTACACAGGTGGAATGATGGCAATGTCACAATCAATGATCAAGGCTCACACTGTGCATCACACCCACCCCTCCTGTCTCAGGGCACTGCTGGGAGGACTCCACACCCACCCCTCCTGTCTCAGGGCACTGCTGGGAGGACTCCGCACCCACCCCTCCTGTCTCAGGGCACTGCTGGGAGGACTCCACACCCACCCCTCCTGTCTCAGGGCACTGCTGGGAGACATCAGGCACCCCCCCCCTGGGACCCCCCCGACAGTACATGGCATGTGTGTTACACCTGGACGCAATGGCAGAAGTCACAGTCACCACATAGGGACAGTCTGTGGCAGTGGCCTATGCACTCACCTGATAACCTGGTCGTCCATACAGCATGGAGTACTGTGGGAGGATCACATCCAGCAGAGCCATGTTCTCCTCCAGGGTGAATGGCTGTGTCCTCTCCACAGCCCTTGACATGGTTCCAGGGAATCAGTAGCAGCAGCTGGGTCGACGAATGCAAAGATGTGCAGGCAAGTGCTCCCTCATGGGACCTGGCTGCCTTATATGTGCCCTTCTGCCCAGTCTCATGCACAGGAGTACAGAGAGATTGGTCACTCACATTTGCATCCTATGTTTCCACCAATCCCTTCAAACCTAGCAGTCTGTGGGTTCTCGATCGGTTTCATTCTCCTGCATGATGTCAGCCCCACAAACACATTGCAACAAAGTAGACAAATCCCAACTGACTTCTGCTGTGCACCTTCCAGAACAATTTCGTATTTTGAACTTGGTCTCCATGACAACCAGCATGCATGTAGGCCTTAATACTTGTCCCCTATGTAATTTGGAGCATCACACACAGGTACGGTGCGTGTGGGGGCCCTAGGGCACCCCAAATGCATGGCAACGGCCCGTACATGCATGCCTACGCTCTCCATCACTTTTGGTCTGCACGCGTATGCGTACCCGTAGTGGTACGGACCGTACACTCGCATCTACGCTCGCCATCACGATGGGTACACATACGGCAGCACTCCCACAGTGATTTGGGAACATGCACAGGCCCTCTCAGCAGCAGTACGGCGGATTTTACACATCACTGTGGTGATAGGCGACACACATGTAGGAATAGGGCGGACATACTTGTCCATGGATGGACATACTTGTCCAGGAATGGACATCAAGGCATCGTCTGTGCATTACCACATGTGTGGGGCACAGGTGTCACAGGCTGTGATGTGGAACATGCCTCCTGAGTGTAGAAGGCACCAGATGTATGATGAGATGTGTACATGTGTACTGTGTGAGGGTGCAATGTGTGCCAGGCATGCCCTTGACTCCTTTGACATGTGTGCATGTGGGACTGCGCACTTGGGGTGAGCGTCACTGGCATGGCACGGACACCAACACACGGAAGTGTCCCATTATGCCCGGTACAGGGGTCATGACACATGACTCATCACTGCCCACAGTGCACAATGTGACTATGCCATATATGTGTCCGGGATTTACATCGGGTTGATGTTGTAGCACCCTCAAGAGCTGCAGCCGTTGCAGCAACCAACATGTGGCTGTGTGTAGATTGTCATTGCACACTGTTCCCAACACCATGCCACATGTGTTATCGGATGTGAGGTGCACATGTATGCAAGGGACACGGAGTAGCGTGACAAGGCCATGTCAGCAAACTCACAAGGAATGTGTGGGGAGTCATGACATGTGCACCTTCATGGCAAGGTGTGTGGGCTGGACTAGTGTAATGTCATGTGACCTGTGGCTCAAGTGTTCCGCTGCCAGTCTCTGCAATCGGCATCACACTTCTGCTAATGTGTGGGTGTATGTCACTCCTGTCTTGCGTCGGGCAGTGCACTTGCACTGGGACACAGCTATTTTCATGGCGTGGCATGGGGAGGTTCTCAATCACCGTGTGTAGCTGGGTCTTGGAAGGAGTGTCACCTTGCATCCATATGTGTCCTGGGCATGTAGCACATGCCTGACTCCCTATGTGGCATGTGTGTATTGCCAGATTTACATGTGCTCAGTAGACATGAGTTGTTCTCGTAGTGCACTCACTCTTCCTTGTCACTTCCAAATTACTGCAGAGCGCCTCCTGTTGCCCGAAGAATTCCAGACTTGGCCACCATGCAGGAGAATGACACGATCCGGCTCTACCGCTTCACCCAACCGTTGATTCTGGAGCTGACGGCGAGACTGGCACCACACCTGCAACCGCAGCACAGGTATCCTACGGCACTGACACCCCAGCTGAAGGTAATGGCTGCCCTACATTTCCTTGCCACGGGTACCTTCCAATATACCATAGCTCATGTTGGTGGCATGTCCCAGAGCATGTTCTGCGGTGTGCTGCATGATTTCTTGGAGGCCATGTTGATTCACCTGGATGACTTCATCAAGTTCCCCACCCCTGAACAGATGACTGAGGTCAAGCGTGGTTTCTATGCCCTGGGAGGGATGCCCCATGTCATTGGGTCCATAGATGGGACACATGTAGGTTTGGTACCACCACACGCACGGGAGGTGGCGTACCGCAATCGGAAGCACTACCACTCCATCAATGCCCTTGTGGTGTGTCTGTCCAACATGGTGATTTCACATGTCTGTGCTCGTTTTCCAGGATCAGCACACGATGCCTACATCATGAGGCGTAGCGGGATGCCTGATATGATGATGCAGCTGCGCAACGAACGGGCATGTGTTGTTGGTGGGTACAGTCTGTCTGTCCTGCATTCTGTTTGGCCGAGCAGCACTACCGCTTCGCCAGTTCTAACGATATCCATGTGCTTTCCATTTAGGGGACGCTGGCTATCCCAACATGCCTTGGCTGCTGACACCTCTCCGCAACCCCATCACGCCGGCCCAGCTCCGCTACAACACCGCCCATGGCCGGACAAGGCGAGTGATAGAGAGGACGTTTGGCATGCTGAAGAGCCGATTCAGGTGCCTCCACAAGACCGGCGGCGCACTCCCATATGCCCCAGCGAAGGTCTGCAAGATCTTCATGGTCTGCTGCATGCTGCACAACATGGCAGTTGAAAGAGCTGTGCCACTCATCCTGAATCAACATGACGAGGACCATCCACCCGTGGAGGACGAAGGGCTTGGCAATGGGGCTAGTGATGTGGAGGATGTGGAGCCGCAAGAGGACATCCGGACTCGGCTCATACGCGACTTCTTTGCTTAGTGGTGAGTACCAGTGTCTGAGTGTGCACGCCTTGGTCCCCGTGTGGCATGTGTTGTGATGCGTGTCTCCACCTGCATGTATGGCACGTGAGTCAGAGGTGTGTGTGGGTGTGTCACTGGAGTGATGGTGGCAGTGATGGTAGTATTTCCCCACTCATAATTGTGACCTAGCATGTTGTCATCCATACATGTGTCGAGTCAATGCACATGCAAGTGGCTGTGCTTTTTGTGGCTGACTTCTTGTGTGTCTCTCTTCCCCAGGTACCTGCGCATGCCGTCTTCTGGTTGCATTGTTGTGGCACTGCTATTCCTCATGGACATGGCATCGTGGGCTGACTCAGCGTTACAGGCACGGACACGTTTGGAAGTCTCCATGGGGTAAGGGATGCATCTGGGGTGTATTGGGTGTGGCAGTTGTTCACGATGTGTGCACACTGCCCCGGTCGGGGTTTGGTTCCTCTGCAGACATGTGGCATCCCCATGGGACACGACATGCAGCTGGGTACACCTGAATAGATGGGCTGCCTGGTTGTCAGTCATCAGTGATGGGATAGTGGATTGTGATGAAGGCATCAATGTGTGTGACACTGCCCTCGGACACATACGGTTAACATTGTCTTGACATGGCGTGGGACTTCCACATCAGCGGATGTATGGTGTATGGCAGTCTCTCCGTGAGCAGCTGTGGGTATTTAGCTGTTATCCGACACTTGTGTGCCAGTTCCATGGCTATCACGCATTTGTGCTGCAGAAGGGGGGTGCCAGTGTTGGAGCCACATGTTACTCCACATGATGTGTTCATGTGTACTTCAAGTTGCCTCTGCAATCCCAAACACATGACTATTAAAGGTGTCCCTATGCCTCCAAGGTGCCTCTTCTCAGTCAATGCTGGTGTGTTGCCACGGTGCATCCTGCATGTCTGGCATGGTATTCCCTGATTGTGGCTATGTGTCAATGTGTCGAGTGGCAAGATGCAAGCTGTGTGTGTGTGCTGAGACTGTGTAATGGGCATGATGTCCATGACTGTGTGGGTATTGTGACATGTGCCATCCCCATGCATCCAACGTTGTCCATGACCCCATTCTCTGCATCCACCGGACTCAAGCTTGCAGGACATGGTTCTGCCACCTGTCTACACGTACCTGGGTGCCCCCCAGGACACGGGCCAGGATCCCTGACCTCTGCGCATGACTGTTGCTGTACTCAATGTGTCTGTCAGCACGGTTGTTCGGCCACCCCCTCAGCTGGTTCTGACCATCACGGGTGTGTATGGTGCTCCATGTCTGTCTTGCCTAGAAAACTGTGACCCATGTGTCCTGTGCCAGACTCAGGCCCCAGGGTGTGGATGGTTGAAGTGAACAGATGACTCAGGCATGTCTAGACTGTACAAGACACATGTTAGGTAATAATGCTACCAGCAGGCATCTACTCTTAATAGTGTGATTTATTATTGGGGGGGGGGGGCAAAGTGAGGGCCTTTCCGGGATTAGGGAATCCAAAGTTCAGTAGGGGAGTTGGTGTCCTTGCCATTGGAAATCCTCAGAGTCCATGCCACAGTCTTTGTCAACATTGGTCAGCCAGTGACCAGCAGGGCCATGTGGCAGAGAATGTCTCTTGATGCTGTGATGCTGTTGCTCCAGTGGGCCAGGTGCCAGGCCAGGTGTCCTGGGAGATGGTGATGTAGCAGCCACCCTCACGGTCCTTTCCGTGTACGACCCGGCTTCCTGCGGGGAACCTCAGCAGCAGGCCGTGACGACGTCTGGGATGCTCCGTCGGATGTTTCCTCCTCCTCCTCATGATCCCTCCCTGTGGGTGGTGATGTTCTCCGCCTTCTGGCACAGGGAGGGTCGGCCATGGTGTCGGCCATCCGACGGAGTTCAGCGTGAATCCCCTGGGACGCCGTCACTTGCTGAGCCTGTCTGTCCTCCATCCTCCGTTGGTGTAGCTGTAGACAGGCTATTAGCTCCGCATGTTGCTGGGCCTGCTGGACCTTGATCCCCTCGAGGACGGACACAACCTGGGCCATGCCCGTGGTGTCCTGCCGGTATGAGTCCAGGATGTTACGGACATGGGAAAATACCGGATCCCCAGCCAACTGGTCAGGCTCGCGCCTCCGCCGTCCTCCACTCCCGCCACCCCTGCCCACTTGCGTCTGGCCTGCACTTGTGGGCACATGGGGTCTCCGGGACCCCTGAGGGGTGGCATTGGCGTTGTCGCCTGCCTCCTCCTGGGTGCCCGGGACACCGTGTCCCTCCTGGCGAGCCTGGCTGCATTGTGGTGTTGGGGCAGGGATCCTGGGTGTCTCCTGGGATGTGGCAGGAGTGGGGGTGGTGGTTGGCACGGTTGTACCTGACGCAGGTGCTGCAGGTGGTTGGACACCAGAGGGGCCAGGTCGGTCGGGGTCGTCCGCAGAGTGGTGAGAGTGGTCGCTGCCGGTGGGATCGGTCTCCTGCAGATCCGGGTCCTGTGAGTGTTCCCCCCCAGTGTTGGGGGGTGCAGCACGACGTTGACCTGTGTGTGAGAGAGACAATGTTAATTTGGATCCATGCAACATCCATGTTTCATCCGTTACAAAGTTGGCACATTTCCTCTTGGAATTAGGATCTGTCTTGCATTCCACTCACAGTGCACTTGTGCATGTGTGTGTCCCTTGGGCACCAATTTGGCCCCTTTCACTATGTGTGGCACAGTCTTACTTGCTGCGTCAAGTGTGACTGCAGTCAGCAGTGGAGTGTGCATGTGTGCCGAGCTATGCATTTGCGCCTTCCTTGTAGCACTGTACATGTGCACATGGAGTGGATCCACACACTTATATGATGCAGGTGGCTGTCCTTGTGCTCGTGTACAGGTTGTCACATGGCCCTGCGTTTTGCCATGATGAAGAGGGGGGGTTCTGGCACTGGCCACCCTTGTCTACATGCACGCAGTCCACCTGCTGACGAGCAGACATTCCCACACACCAAAGGACTGATTTGCTCTCCCTGTGTCTCCCTCCCTCTCTGTCCCCCTCTCCCTCCCTCTGTGTGTCAGCCTCCTCCCTGTGTCCATCTTCCTGTGTCTCCCTCTCTCTCAGTCCCCCTCTCCCTCCCTCTCTGTCCCCCTCTCCCACCCTCTGTGTCCCCCTCTCCCTCCCTCCGTGTGTCAGCCTCTTCCCTCTGTCCGTCTCCCTCCCTCTCAGTCCCCCTCTCCCTCCCTCCCTGTCCCCCTCTCCCACCCTCTGTGTCCCCCTCTCCCTCCCTCCGTGTGTCAGCCTCCTCCCTCTGTCCGTCTCCCTCCCTCTCAGTCCCCCTCTCCCTCCCTCCCTGTCCCCCTCTCCCACCCTCTCTGTCCCCCTCTCCCTCCCTCCGTGTGTCAGCCTCCTCCCTCTGTCCGTCTCCCTCCCTCTCAGTCCCCCTCTCCCTCCCTCCCTGTCCCCCTCTCCCACCCTCTCTGTCCCCCTCTCCCTCCCTCCGTGTGTCACCCTCTGTCACCTTGGCCCAGCTTCCTGGGCACACACTGTTAGCAGATCTTTGAGTGGCCCTTGGCCTGTTGATGTGAGTTTGTTTCTGATCTTGTGGAAATGTGGATTTTCCTGATCAGTTATGTCCCCTATCTTGGACCCCAACGGTTCTATATGCATGTTACAAGTACATGTATGTTCCCTCCAGTTCCAGTTTCTAAGAACGCAAATATATGTGTGTCTACCGTCGACATGTTCTCTGTCAGATCCGCCATCAATGGGCTGGATATTCGATTCCTAAGTATGAAAGGCCACCGACTTTATATGGCTAAGTTACTCCATTTTTACAGTTCAGGCAAGTAGGCCCGATTCTGTCCTCAAAGCCTTTCCCTGCTCTCTGTCTCTGACAGCTTCAGCTTGAGCTCGCATCTGTATCCATGAACTTTGTCCTACTCCCTGTGCAGCTAACGGTGCCTGCCTCGGCCAGTTTTCGCCTGCCTGCCAAGAAGCTGTATTTCACCTTCGAATTATCTATTTTGCTCTCTAGCCGATGCATTCCTGTCTAGTGATTTAGGTAAACATTTCCTTTAGCTCACAAGCAAAGGACTCAGCCCTTCCGTCCTCCTGCAAATGATTCATAGCCCTGTTGCCATGGAAAGTTTTCTGCCTCTCGCATCTCATATAGACACTTAGGCGTTTGTGCACGCACACAGTCAGTATAGACTAGATTCTGTCCGAGAGTCCTTCCTTGTGGATAACATAGTTCTCTAAACATAGGATGTTAGATATGATTTGGGATTAGGTTGACTTGACCCCCCAGACTTCTCGTCTCCACATGTAGAGCTAAATGTCAAGTCCCTTCACCCCCTAGTTGCACGTCACTCACACGTCATGCTGCTGCGCGCGCATCTATGCCAAGTATTATCTTATAGATCCACCTATGTCTGATAATCCTAACCAATCATGTTTCTTTTATTCCTTATTACGCCTAGTTTCGATTACGTACCTGTTTTGTCACTTTTCTTATCAAATGTTACGCCTTCTACATTCGTTTCATTGCAATGTACTTATTATAAAAATGCATGTCTGTCAATAAAGTATTGTACTTCACTTCCTGAACCCTCGTGGTGACGGAACCTGAAGGCCGTGACTCGAGTCGGCCATTTTGAATGGAATAAAGCCCATTTAGAAAACCTCTTATACCACGGATTCTGCCTCTTGTTATTTTGAGCTATTTTACTTTATTTTAAGATTCCGTATGAAATTCAGTCCGGTAAAGAAGATTTTATTTACCACATAATGGCGCCCGAACAGGGACACTTTCTCATCTCACGCGCCGGCGGTGCGTTGCAGGCCCGGTCTCCTGCCACAGCTGGACGGACCATAAACGCGTACCAGCAGGATTTCCTGTAAGCTCCCTCCGGTCAAGCGGGGGCGACTGAGGCTGCGATCAACCCAGACGAGGCGGTGAGAAGTGCGAAGTATCCCGACCAGAGCCTAGCTGAGAGAGCAAGATCCGAGGTATACAGAGGCCCACCAGGTTTTTCGAAATCCCGATGTCCAGAGGGTCCGCTGTCCGCAGTCATCGAGTCCTGTCCATTCTCTGAGGCCTTCCGTTTCAAGGAGCTACTCGGTGAGTACCATCGCCGGGGAGGCGTGTTGACGCGCACATAGGTTGTGCCGGTCAAGACGGATTTGGGTACACAAATCCGGTCTGCACTGTTTAGCAGTGTATATGTACTGTTTAGCAGTATATCAAGTATTCCGAAGTATTCAGTTACTGTCAAGAATTCAGCGTGGTGATTAGTTAGGCAGACTGTCATCATTGTCGGTCATTGTTAAATGTTTAATGTTTAAAAGTGTTCAAATATTGTGGTATGAATGATTGTTCATTGTACACTGTTCATTATTGGGGTTTTTTCGTATTAAGTAAGTTCAAGAGTAAGTATCAGATCAGTTGTCAATATGCCGCTCTTCTCGAAGTTAAGACAGATTACTACCAGAAAAGGGGTGCTTGAAGAAGCAGTTCCTATTCCTCCTAGGGACACTCCAGGGCATTTTATGTACCATAAGCATGGCTTAGATGCCATATTGTTTCTTGATCTATGGGTAGATTATACCAAGGGATTGCCGGAAAGTCAAAGGTGGCCCGTAGAGGGAACCTGGGATGCAGAGTGCATCATGAAAGTAGAGGAAGAGTTATGGAAAAGAAAGGTCAGACAGTCACAGAAAGACGCTGTTGAGTTATGGCGTAAAGAATCTCATAGACGTACAGAAAAAGCACGTAGACAAGAAGAGAGGAGTAAAGAAAGTTCAAATAAAGTTCAAGAAAATCTATTAATTAAGGAAGGTATCCGAGTGAAATCAGAACAAGTAAATAGACAAAGAAATGCTCTTATGAATGGTATGTATCCCCTTCTAGCCGAAGGACTACCTAAGGCTGTTACAGAGATGCCAAAAGACTTGCCACCCCCATTATTTCCAATTAAGGTACATCCAAAAGGGCATCCCAGAACCGCAGAAGATGTTTTTCTTTCCTCATATCTAGACGATGCAGCTCCCGAGTATGCTAACGCCACACCACATAGACCGTCTGGCGGAGGGGTTCAACGTCAGGATCAGGTATCTGTACCTGTGCAACACCAAGTCCCGACGCAAGCGTCGGCAAGCACATCTGTTTCCGCATCTGTCTCCGCAGTCGATTCTACAGGGGTGTCGACGCCCATAGTTGCTGTGTCACGTTCAACGAACCCATTCACACCCGACGCCCCAGATGGGGCCACGGGAGGTGCTAGCAGTACCTTTACACCACCCAGAATAAATAAACTTGTTTTTCAAGAGTCAGCGCATTCACGTACACCTAAATTCGTAAGTGAACGTACGCTTAAGGAACTCCTTGTAAATTGTAGATATGACCCAGTGGCTGGTAAAGAGGACGAAATGGTCCTGGCATCATTACGTATCAGGCGAGCCGCAGAGTATTTAGCGAGGTTACCAGGGATGATTACGCATCTAGATAACATATATCATCTTGTTCAAACAGGACGAGATCCAGGATGTATTAACAGAGCTATGGAATTCCAGAAAGTAGAGATACAGGGGGAACTGTTACGTTTCCTCATAAACTGTGTGATCAGAAATCAAGACCGCCCGGGGGTAGACCCGAATGCAATGCTTATTC
The DNA here is from genome assembly GCF_964204655.1 of Triturus cristatus. NCBI lineage: Eukaryota > Metazoa > Chordata > Amphibia > Caudata > Salamandridae > Triturus > Triturus cristatus. The sequence goes on from NC_140591.1 coordinate 1,353,145,286, forward strand.
TTACAAGATGGAGTCAGAATATATCAGAAGGGAGGCACGATAAGCAAAATTGTATAATAGCCATGTGCCGAAAAATCCGTAAAGAAATAGAGCGTATTCATGAAGAAAGATTGGGAACAGACGAGTTTGAGCAAGATGAAGTGTCCGAATCAGGGAATTCCGCAAGACAGTCAGAGACCATAGCCTATGTAGGCAGAGGAGGGTCCTGTGATAATGCTAGATGTTTTTCTGATCCCATACACTCAGTATGCCCAAATAATAGCAGAACGTATCCGACGCCTATAATAAATCTGAAGACTCCTGAACATTCGTTTCAAGCCGCAGATAAAATACTACGAGAACGAAGGGGTTACCACCTCCTCGATTCCATGGATGAGCAAGAATTAGCCAGATCAGCCGTTCACTGGATTGACAGTCCTGAAAAATACGGTGATGAGACCGTAGCACACACGTTTTTTAATCTCAGTACAGATGAACAACGTTTAGCTGGAACCTATATGATTCAGCAACTCCTCATATTATATAAGAGCCAACATGCTGACCCTGGTCCTTTACCTGATATATTAACGGAACTACTCACGAACAGATGGAGAGGTTCTAGTAACAAGCTAATTAAAGAGATATTAGTGTCACGTAAGCAGTATGTCCTTTTTGTAAGTCCGGATTCTCTCTCGCTGCCCCGCAGAGAAAGAGCGCCGTACTATATGGATAGACAAAATCCTTTACGAGAAGTGCACCCAATAAAAGGCGAAGACAATGAGTTTCACCGTGTATTTGTTTACACACCCATATCAAAAATGGAATTATTGGAAATGAAGAAAGTAGTACCTAGTCATGACAAAGACCCAGCGGGTTTCCACCGAGAAATTAAAGACATGTTACTAATGGGAGAGTACACCTTTCCTGATATTATGACGATATTAAAGGTGCTTTTGCCTGCTGGCATTTATGAAAAACTGAAAGAAAAAGAGTGGGAAGTGGGAGACCAAAAGATAGACTGGACAGCATTAGCAGAGGAAGAAAGGGGCCGAACTGCAGGTTCAGGGCTCGGGGATAAAGTTAAACTGTTACCAGGTTTACTAGTACAGGTACTGCCACGTTTATTAACTACAAAAAAGGAAGATTGGGGTGCAATCACAGCCTGCAAACAAAAGCAAGATGAAGACACAAGCGATTATTATGCTCGATTTGAAAAATGTTTTGGTATAAATAGTGGTATAAAAGCAAGTAGTGACTCATATCCACATTTATTTGTGACAAAATTAGTGGAAAATGCATTGCCTCCAGTAAAGAATAGAATATTGAAATTCGAGAGTACCTGGCAAAGTAACACTCCGTCGCAAATGCTACAAATGTTACAGTATCATCACAATAGAATTAGGGATGAACAAGAACACGAGCATAGACGCATGAAGGATACAAAAATGAAAATGCTAGTTTCTCAGACAGTACCAGCAGATGGTCACAAAAAGGGTGTGACACATTCTGGTGATTCTGCAGTTCCTGTAAAGGGAACCTGCAATTACTGTAAACAACTGGGCCATTATGTACACGATTGTCCAGTCCTGAAACGTAATATAGCTACAGGCATTGCAAAGGAGAGACCACGATTAGTTAGACAAGATCAGAATGAACAAGGAGCTATGCAGCATGGACAGTCCATGCCAGTTCAGCAACAGTCCATGCCAGCCTCACAGCAACCCATACAGTTTGTGCCAGCTGCACCACCGTTGCCTGCTACTGCCACACAAACCACAACACGACAAATGTATCAGACTGCACAGTATGAATACCCTGAGTATCAGCGTTACGCATGAACCAGCCTAGAGAGGGAAGTTGACTTACCGCTTATCGAGATTCCTGTAGATCAAGAAGGACCTTATGTACATAGTGAATTATTAGGTCAGGATAGAAAATTCTTACTCGATACAGGGGCAAGTCGAACAACCATAAAACGTAGTGAAGTTCCAGGGGCACCCCTCTCAGGCTCTCAAAATGTTTCCCTTGGTTTTTCAGGAAAACCTATTGTTAATGAAGTATCACAGCCTCTACCACTTACGATAGGACCTTTGACACGAACTACAGATTTATTGCTTACTAAATCATGCCCAGAAAATCTGTTAGGAATTAAAACTCTGAAAGCACTAGGAGCCATAATATGTTGTTCTCCGGAAGGAGTAAGGTTGTTTTTGCGTGATTTTAAAGGTCACTATGTGTCTAGAGACATGGATCCCCGACTACAGACTTTACCAGTACATCTATGGGCACAAGGCCCTACGGATGTTGGCTGCATGAACATTACACCCTATCGAGTCACACTGAAAGCAGGAGTGGTACTACCACGAATGCGACAATACAAGTTACCGCATGATGCTGTAGTGGCTTTGCTGAAAATCATTGATGAGCTGATTGCCCAGGGAGTAGTTGTAGAAACAGACTCCAATGTATGTAATTCACCGATAATTCCTATTCTTAAACGAACTGATCCTACTGCCCCACCAGTGTACCGATTGGTTATTGATTTGCGTGAACTAAACAAGTGCATTGTACCACAATTCCCTGTGGTCCCTGATATATCATCATTGTTGACAGCAATTGATTCCGAAGCAACATTCTTTACTGTAATCGATCTCAAGAATGCCTTTTTCAGCGTCCCAATAGATCCGGAAAGCCAATACTTGTTCGGATTCAGTTTAAATGGGCGCAGCTTTAAATTCTCACGCGCTCCCCAAGGATTCACAGAAAGCCCCAGCATCTACAGCCAAGCACTGAAACGAGAACTTGACAGTATCCACATGCCAGTCAATACTGCACTGCTTCAATATGTCGATGATCTGCTGATCACAGCGAGAAGCGAGCCAGAATGTGAAAAAGCTTCTCTGACAGTTTTACATTTCCTAGCCGACAAGGGGCACAAGGTGTCTCCTTCTAAGCTGCAATTCTGTGTCCAGCGAGTTATTTATCTTGGTCACTCGCTGTCCAAGGAGGGAAGGCAGCTTACACCAGATCGCATCCAGTTAATTGCTAACATGTCAATACCCCAGACACAAAAGGAGGTGCGGGCTTTCATAGGCCTCACTTCATATTGTAGGCAGTGGATCCCTCAGTACGCATTTCTAGCAAAACCACTCATTCAGTTAACCACACAGGAGGCAGCCACATCGACTGTTCTCCCTTGGACTCAGGAACATACACAAGCTTTTGAAAGCCTAAAGGAAGCTTTATGTCAAGCACCTGTTTTAGCAACACCATGTTATAGCAAACATTTTACACTCTTTGTCACAGAACGCGAAGGTACTGCCTTGTCAGTACTCACTCAGGATCAAGCAGGATCACGCAAGCCATGTGCTTATTTTTCCAGTACATTAGATCCCGTAGCTCAGGCTTTGCCTGCATGCCTGAAATCAGTGGCAGCGACAGCTTTAGCAATCAGACAAAGCGATGCCATAGTATTAGGACACCCATTGACAGTACAAGTACCACATGCAGTAGAGGTTCTTGTGAACCGAACACAAACACAACACTTGACCATAGCAAGACTTACCGGTTATGAACTGACATTGTTTCAACCACACATAGAGATCCGACGGTGTAATACATTGAATCCTGCTACACTATTACCTGTAATTGGAACAGACCCACTAGCTCATGATTGTGTTGAAATCATTGAAATAAAGACGAAACCTAGACAAGACTTGACAGACGTTCCATTGTTAGATCCAGACCTGACGTTGTATGTAGACGGATCGTGCATGAGAACAAGTACAGGAGATTTAGTGGCCGCGTATGCAGTCACAACAGACACTAAAGTTATTGAGACAAATTGTATAGATACTTTGTCAGCCCAAGCAGCAGAACTTATTGCTCTAACGCAAGCCTGTATTCAAGCCACAAATAAGAAAGTTAATGTATACACTGACTCACGTTATGCATTCGGAGTTGTACACGACTTCGGCGTGCTGTGGCGAGAGAGAGGTTATTTAACTTCCCATGGTGCCCACATTCAGCACGGACCCCTCATTCATGCCTTGTTAGACGCAATACATCTACCCACTGCTATATCAATTATGAAATGTAAAGCACACACGAAGGTTACTGATATCATTTCTCAAGGCAATGATTTAGCTGACAGAACAGCTAAACAGACTGCTCAGAATCGCACATTAGACATGACAAAGCCAATAGTTCAGACACCAACACAGTGTATGACAATTAAGGATCCCGCACTTGACGTAATTGACATACAGACACATGCCACAGCAGAAGAAATAAAGAAATGGACTGAACTAGGAGGGATCCAGACAGATCAAGGATGGATGACGAAGGAGAAATCTGTATGGTTTCTCCCTGATTCCATGGTTCAAGCCATTATAGCTACAGTTCACAGTCCAGCACATTTAGGAGAGAAGGCTATGCTAGACAGCATTCAGCACATTTGGTTCAACAAACATTTACGAGCAGCAGCTAAACAAAAAGTTCGTACCTGTATGATATGTTGTCAGTTTAATCCAGGAAAGAGTGTTCCCGTAGAGCAGGGTGGATTTCAGCCTCCTGACCATCCTTTTGAAGTCCTCCAGATGGATTATATTCAGATGGAACGTTGTCGAGGATTCAAATATGTTCTCGTAGTTGTCTGCGCTCTCTCCCGTTGGACAGAGGCGTATCCCGTATCAGATTACACTGCCCCGACTACTGCCAAGCAGCTAGTTCGAGAATTCTTCCCACGGTACGGTTTACCACGTGTTGTATATTCAGATAACGGCCAGCCTTTCTCATCCGAATTAATGAAACATGTCTCACTTTTGTTGGGATATCAGTGGAAATTCCACTGTGTCCGACACCCCGAGGCAGCAGGTCTCGTGGAACGACATAATCAACTTTTAAAAATCAGATTGTCTAAAATATGTCAGGAAAAAGGGGTGGACTGGATAGTAGCCTTACCAGTTGCGCTATTTTACATGAGAATGGTAGCACACTCTCGAACAGGGCTATCCCCTTATGAGGTGATCTTTGGTAGACCACCGAATATGTGGGGGACGCCTATACCCCGTAAAATAACTGATGTTGACTGTAATATGCTGACAGATTACCTGGCTTCCTTGATGTCTGCACTACAATCTTGTCGTTCACAGGTAGTCGCAGCTTTTCCCGACAACACCGAGGTGAAACCTCATGACGTAATTCCCGGCGATTATGTTCTCGTCAGGAATTTCGATCGGAAAACCCAACTGGAGCCAAGGTGGAGGCTTCCTAAGTTGGTCCTGCTGACGACCAGAACAGCTGTGAAGATCGAAGGGAGAAAAGGCTGGGTGCATTCCAGCCATATCAAGAAATTTCATGGACTTCCTCCTGACACAAACAGTACTCCCCGTGTGTTTTCCCCCATTGACTCAAAGCTACCTTTGGCTGAGGCCAGTAGCACCGAACTCTATAAGCAGAAACTCAGGTCCAGATCTAAACTGTCGGACGATTTGATTGTTTAAGTCCTCTCCAAGGTGAAGCGGTTGAATCTGTCCCGACATGTATCCCTTAGATCTGAATGATGTAGAGTCCAGAATCATAATGAAACGACATGCTTATTGTAAATTACTGCGTAGCCACTGTATTGTGACTTTATTAATTTTGTTTTCCTTGAGTTTTTTAATAGTTACTGCAAGCATATTGTTGCATATGTATTATCCTGTTTCTAAACGTGTTTTCAATATAACTGATGAACATTCTTTTAGTGAATTACCCCCACATGAGTTGTCCTATAGACTTGCGCTGCGCAACAACACCTTCATTAGTATGTTACATCATTCCCATCAGACTAGTAATGCCACCAATTGTTGGGTGTGTGGCCGACTCCCTCCCTATCAGAATAACAAAGGAGTTCTGCCTTTCTTTCCACATCCGTTCACACACAATGGCTCCTGTGGAGCATGGTTTAGTTTATTAAATTCCATAGACCCAGACACAGCAGTTTATCAACAACATTGGATATGGGGAAATCTGAATCTAGTTTTATTCAAAGTCTGTCACCCTAATAAGGAGGGTCACCCCAGTAGAACAGGAACTGATTTAGAAAATGAAGTGTATAAATTAGGTAATTTTACGCCTAATCTTATGATTTTGAATGTCAAAACCGAAGTTGAACTAATTCTGCCCACTATGTCAGTATTTCCAGTTAAGGGTGAATTATGTGTAAGAAAAGTTGGTTCCATACACATGGGCCATAGCCAATGCGTTACTACAGTAGAATATAGTGATCAAGGTAAATCTTCATTTAGAGCTTCTCGCCATTCTTACTTTATATGTGGTCAGACTGCATATATGCGTCTGCCTCTAGATTGGGATGGTACCTGTTACATAGCATTCCTTTTGCCACCTGTTTTTCTAGCTCCCCCTGATTATTATCGAAATGTTCATTTAGTACACAATAGAGAGCGAAGAGATCTCCCAGTTGTCGATTATACTGAGACGGCATGGGACAAGTATGTAGATTTCAATAAAGGTATCTTTCCCTATATAGGTACCATATCAAATAGTAAGCTGATACGCAGACTCACCAAGACTCTTGAAGCTGTAGTAAACGAGACTATAGCCGCCCTAGGCAATCTGACAGAAGAACAATCAGTGATGAGAATTGTTGTTCTCCAGAATCGTCTTGTCCTTGACGTCATCCTGGCCGATAGGGGCGGAGCTTGCAGGGTCATCGGATCCAGCTGCTGCATATTCATACCAGAAAATTCGCCATCTGTATATAAAGCTATAACACGCCTTCATAAGATTGTAAGCCAGATACACGAGAATCCAGGCACTTGGACGTGGTCCGGGTGGTTTTGGAGTGTGATATCAGCCTGGGGATGGAGAGTTCTATCCTTCCTAGGTATTGGCCTTCTTATGCTCTTCAGTTGTTGTTTATGCCTGCAATGTGGACCAGCGATTTGTGGTCTGTGTGCCACATCATGCATTCCATATCACAGTTCTCGTTCAAAATACCGGAAGAAGAAGGAAGAAGAAATGATGCTCCATGAGCAAATCGATGGAATGATGAAGATTGATATCTCTTGAAGGGCAAGTAGGGGACAAGGAGGGAATGTGGAAATGTGGATTTTCCTGATCAGTTATGTCCCCTATCTTGGACCCCAACGGTTCTATATGCATGTTACAAGTACATGTATGTTCCCTCCAGTTCCAGTTTCTAAGAACGCAAATATATGTGTGTCTACCGTCGACATGTTCTCTGTCAGATCCGCCATCAATGGGCTGGATATTCGATTCCTAAGTATGAAAGGCCACCGACTTTATATGGCTAAGTTACTCCATTTTTACAGTTCAGGCAAGTAGGCCCGATTCTGTCCTCAAAGCCTTTCCCTGCTCTCTGTCTCTGACAGCTTCAGCTTGAGCTCGCATCTGTATCCATGAACTTTGTCCTACTCCCTGTGCAGCTAACGGTGCCTGCCTCGGCCAGTTTTCGCCTGCCTGCCAAGAAGCTGTATTTCACCTTCGAATTATCTATTTTGCTCTCTAGCCGATGCATTCCTGTCTAGTGATTTAGGTAAACATTTCCTTTAGCTCACAAGCAAAGGACTCAGCCCTTCCGTCCTCCTGCAAATGATTCATAGCCCTGTTGCCATGGAAAGTTTTCTGCCTCTCGCATCTCATATAGACACTTAGGCGTTTGTGCACGCACACAGTCAGTATAGACTAGATTCTGTCCGAGAGTCCTTCCTTGTGGATAACATAGTTCTCTAAACATAGGATGTTAGATATGATTTGGGATTAGGTTGACTTGACCCCCCAGACTTCTCGTCTCCACATGTAGAGCTAAATGTCAAGTCCCTTCACCCCCTAGTTGCACGTCACTCACACGTCATGCTGCTGCGCGCGCATCTATGCCAAGTATTATCTTATAGATCCACCTATGTCTGATAATCCTAACCAATCATGTTTCTTTTATTCCTTATTACGCCTAGTTTCGATTACGTACCTGTTTTGTCACTTTTCTTATCAAATGTTACGCCTTCTACATTCGTTTCATTGCAATGTACTTATTATAAAAATGCATGTCTGTCAATAAAGTATTGTACTTCACTTCCTGAACCCTCGTGGTGACGGAACCTGAAGGCCGTGACTCGAGTCGGCCATTTTGAATGGAATAAAGCCCATTTAGAAAACCTCTTATACCACGGATTCTGCCTCTTGTTATTTTGAGCTATTTTACTTTATTTTAAGATTCCGTATGAAATTCAGTCCGGTAAAGAAGATTTTATTTACCACAATCTCCAGGCACCCATTTTGTCTGCTGTGTGTCTGTGCGCTGCTGCTGTGGTGGTGTGTGCTGCCACTCTTTCACACTGTTGGCTGTTCATTAGCTGCTGGCATGTGCAACACAGTGCCTTCACCCCCATGTGTTGATGCAAGGCGTCCGCCATTTGCTGGCAAGTCATTCCTGTGTTGGGACACAGTGTTTGTCTGGCTGTGACCTAGGCCATATGGGCAGAGGGCATTGTTGTCTGCTTTGGAGTCGCACTATGTGATTCTTGGTGCCCAGCCTCCCGCCATCCGGGTTACCGTGTCATGTGTTGTTGTCTTCTGTGGCCTGTGACTTGACATTGTCCAGCTGGGTGCATGGGGCATGGTGGCAGCAGTGGCATGTGCCTGCTCATGGAGTGTGGTTGAGTAATGCGATGGCTTGTGGTGGTTGCGTGCCTGTTATTAATTTTGGTTGTGGTTGCAGTTCCCCCCATGTGAGGTGCGTTGTTTGTGTACTCACCCGGGTCTCGGAGTCCTTCTACTCCTTCAACTGCCTCCACCGGCAGTATGGCCATCACCCTCTCCTCCCAGGGATGGTACTGTACGGCTCTGCGGGAGGGCCCTCCTCCGGTGGCGTTGGCCTGGTCGTGTTCCTCCTGCCTCTTGGCTCTGACCCTCCTCCGCAGATCGTACCACCTGTTCTGGCAATCCTGCTTGGTCCTCCTGGTGTCCGCAACAGCATTCACAGCATCGACGATGGTCTGCCACATGGCTGTTTTGGCTGCCTGGCTGGTGCTTCTGACCAATGTTCCAAAGATCTGTGGCTCGACTCTGAGGATTTGATCAACAAGGACCTCCAACTCTCGGTGACTGAACTTTGGATTCTTGGTAGTGGGCATGGTGAGGGCTGTGGGTGGGGATGGTGTGGGTGTGGGGGGGGTGTGGATGTTGGGGGGGGGGGTGTGGATGGTTGTGTGTGTGTGTGAATGTGATGAGAGGGAGTTTGTGAGGGTGGTCGTGTGAAGGTGTGCAAGTGTAAGGTGTGGTGTAGCTTGTAGTCTGGTTCTGTGGTGTCTGGCAGCAGTGAGTCTGTTGCAAAGGCTCATGGTTTGTGTGTGTGGGCCCTTTTTATTGGTCCATGGGTGGGTGTGGCAGTTTTTGAATTTTGGGTGGGTGTGTTATAAGGAGTGGTGGTGTATTGGGCCTCTGTTTGTTTTTGGCAGTTGCAGGTCAGTGATTGTGTTATTTTAGTGGTTGTTGGCCATGTTTAGTGGCTGTGTGCCTTTCGAATGGTGTATTCTTGTGTTGTTTTATTTTGTCCTGGTTGTGTACGTGCGTTTTGAGCGTGTGTACGGTGTGTACATGGGCCATTTGGTTGTACGATTTTGTCCTTGTGTGTGGCTTTGTAAGACTCGTACATGCGGTTGTGATGTTGGGGCATGGGGTGCGCTCCGTACTTAGGAGGTTGTGTTGGGGGTGCGCCAGGAACGTACTGGGGTGGGGGTACGACTGGAACGTACTGGGGTGGGGGTACGACTGGAACGTACTGGGGTGTAGGTACAGGGGGGTACGACACGTCCAGGGGTGGGGGTACGACTGGAACGTACTGGGGTGTAGGTACACGGGGGGTACGACACGTACTGGGGTGGGGGGGTGTACATTGACGGTGGTACGACACGTACTGGGGTGGGGGGGTGTACATTGACGGTGGTACGACACGTCCTGGGGTGGGGGTACGACTGGAACGTACTGGGGTGTAGGTACAGGGGGGTACGACACGTCCAGGGGTGGGGGGTGTACATTGACGGTGGTAAGACACGTACTGGGGTGGGGGGGTGTACATTGACGGTGGTACGACACGTACTGGGGTGGGGGTACGACTGGAACGTACTGGGGTGTACATGGACGGTGGTACGACACGTCCAGGGGTGGGGGGTGTACATTGACGGTGGTACGACACGTACTGGGGTGGGGGGGTGTACATTGACGGTGGTACGACACGTCCAGGGGTGGGGGTACGACTGGAACGTACTGGGGTGTAGGTACACGGGGGGTACGACACGTAAAGGGGTGGGGGGTGTACATTGACGGTGGTACGACACGTACTGGAGTGGGGGTACGACTGGAACGTACTGGGGTGTAGGTACAGGGGGGTACGACACATCCAGGGGTGGGGGTACGACTGGAACGTACTGGGGTGTAGGTACACGGGGGGTACGACACGTACTGGGGTGGGGGGGTGTACATTGACGGTGGTACGACACGTACTGGGGTGGGGGGGTGTACATTGACGGTGGTACGACACGTCCTGGGGTGGGGGTACGACTGGAACGTACTGGGGTGTAGGTACACGGGGGGTACGACACGTACTGGGGTGGGGGGGTGTACATTGACGGTGGTACGACACGTACAGGGGTGGGGGGTGTACATTGACGGTGGTACGACACGTACTGGAGTGGGGGTACGACTGGAACGTACTGGGGTGTAGGTACAGGGGGGTACGACACATCCAGGGGTGGGGGTACGACTGGAACGTACTGGGGTGTAGGTACACGGGGGGTACGACACGTACAGGGGTGGGGGGTGTACATTGACGGTGGTACGACACGTACTGGGGTGGGGGTACGACTGGAACATACTGGGGTGTACATGGACGGTGGTACGACACGTCCAGGGGTGGGGGGTGTACATTGACGGTGGTACGACACGTACTGGGGTGGGGGGGTGTACATTGACGGTGGTACGACACGTACTGGGGTGGGGGTACGACTGGAACGTACTGGGGTGTACATGGACGGTGGTACGACACGTCCAGGGGTGGGGGGTGTACATTGACGGTGGTACGACACGTACTGGGGTGGGGGGGTGTACATTGACGGTGGTACGACACGTCCAGGGGTGGGGGTACGACTGGAACGTACTGGGGTGTAGGTACACGGGGGGTACGACACGTACAGGGGTGGGGGGTGTACATTGACGGTGGTACGACACGTACTGGAGTGGGGGTACGACTCGAACGTACTGGGGTGTAGGTTCACGGTGGTACGACACGTCCAGGGGTGGGGGTACGACTGGAACGTGCTGGGATGTAGGTAGACGGGGCTATGACACGTACTGGGGTGGGGGTTCGACTGGAACGTAATGGGGTGTACCTAGACGGGTGGGGGTATACATATACGGGGGGTACGTGTCGGACGTACGGGGGCTGGGGGGAGTGTTGGGCGCGTATGCGGGCACATGTCTCCATGGTTGCTGTAGGAGTTCGGTGCGGACGGTGTTTTTACCATACGGTTGTAACCTCGGACGCACGGGATGGATCGTGATTCCTCGGTCGGACTTGGATTTTCACGTTTGTACGGTAAATCGTCCGAGGACGTGTCGGACACATTTTCCGACCCGAGGACGTGTGGGGAATGATTCCCAGTGCGGTTCGTATGGACTTTTTACCATGCGAATCGTGATTGCCAGTCCGTACGCCACTTGTACGATTCGTACGGGAAAAAGACCCGATACGAGTCGCACGGGGGAATTTTTTACCGGATCGTGATCGGCACCTTAGTGTAGACAGCACCCAGCAGGGGAAGGGATTTCATGTCTTTTTTGTTGTTGCTGTCTCTCTTCAAATTTAACATGAATCTGCTGGGTTGACACGTTTCGGTGGAGTCATCACACATTGAATCTATGAGGAAATTACAACCTACCCTATTCATTATTTGTTCTCAGTACAACCATCCGACAACTTTACAGTGGCCAATAACTTTATAATCCTGTAAACACACACTTATTTGAGGCTTTTTGTAAATAAAAAGGACCCCTGAAATACCATCGGATATTAGACCATATTTTCATTCTCTATCATACACTACTGCCATAAAGTTCCTTATTCATTCATGGTTCAATATTTTTAATGATGTATATTTATACTCACCGATGACGTAGCACTCGGGAAGGTAATGCTTCTCTGTGCAATTGGAGATACACACTTCAATGCACTGTTCTATTATAGTCGGAAAATGTCACTATTTGTATTATTTGTAAATAAAAGAGATACCTTGATTTTATCCATAATCTCCTATTTTCTTTATTCCTTTGTGCCTGGTATCCTTCTACTTTTCTTAGATGCAGAGAATAGTGCAATTGTTATGCACACAGTTCAGATTAAAACACCCCCTGTATCAAGGTGAAAAAAGCAATACAACGTTTTTGGACCAAATGGTTTATTGTTTTATCACATTTGTTTCTACGCGGTTCTGCTCCTATTCAAATCATTATTAAGTATTAATGGGATAACATTATGCTCCTCTCGATTAAACATATGACATCGCTTGTCTCTATGGATATGAACTTATTTAAATAAATAAACAGGGATATTTATCCATTTATTAAATCCCCCTGCACCTACGGCTATTTCATCAAAAAACAGTAGACTTGTTTCTCACCTTCTATATAATAGGCGAGTAAAGATATCCTTCCACCCTGACTCCTGGAGCGCGTATATTTTAGGCTGTCAAGAGATATGGAGATGTATGACAACATGGTAAACGAGGATGGTATATATCGCTGCCTTGCTATGAGAGCATGACCACGAGGCCCTAGATAGCGTCTTGACTTTAAATTTAAGAAAACTTCTCAACTATATTAAGAACAATGTATCCCATTTTAATGCCTAACCAATAGGCCAACTTTAGTTTTTTGGGGGGTTCAAAACATTGTATCTCATTTTAAAGCCTAACCTGTGGGTCAGATTATTGGTGGCACCCCGCTCCATTCAGTCAAATTTCCTTCCCTTAATATTTACTTTTCCTGCTTACTCCAGGGTCTCTTCTAGGTCACATTTAAAAAATAATGAAACTGACCTCTGATCCAGTTACTTTTATGGCGTCCTTGCATTACTCTATCTAAAATGTACTATTCCAACTCCAGCGAATGCAGCAGTAGGGAAAGTGTTGGATAGCGGAGGGCAATAATTTACTATTCCCACTCCAATGAGTGCAACAGTAGGGAAAGTGTTGGATAGCGGAGGGGAAAAAATTTCTATTCCCACTCCAGCGCGTGCAACAGTATGGAAAGTGTTAGATATGAAAGGGGTAAAAATTACTATTCCCACTCCAAGGAGGGCAACAGTAGGGAATATGTTGGATAGCAAAGGAGTAAAAATCACCATTCCCACTCAATCTAGTGCAACGGTAAGGAAAGTGTTGGATGGCAGAGGGGAAAAATACTATTCCCACTCCAGGGAGTTCAACAGTAGGGAAAGTGTTGGATAGCAAAGGGGTATAAATTACTATTCCCACTCCTGCGAATTCAGCAGTAGGGAAAATGTTGGATAGCAGAGGGGTAAACATTAGCATTCCCACTGAAGAGAATTCAAATTTAAAAACAAACAAAATATCCACAATACAAAAATTATAAAAAACAACAAAACAAAACATATATAAAATTGTAAAAATTATAAAACATAGAAACATATTATAATGTTACATCCAAAGAATAATTTTTATTTAAAAAAAAATAATTTACAAACAAATAAATATTTTGTAATAGAAATCATTTATAATCAAGAACATTAACTATTACATAAATGAAATATTTTTTCCTACCCTATAACACCATAAAATCTACAACACACATCTAAATTAAAAAATAAAGTGTACCTCAATAATTAACCCAATTAGTTATCAATTAAACAGATATTATTAATTAAAAACACATTAAAACAGATATAAATTACTGTACTGACCAAACGTATACCCCTATAGAACCAAAATCCCAAAACAAAATAAAAATAAAACAATTACCAAAAATATTCATCAAGAAAAAAATTATTATTAATGATCAAGTAATTATTAATTAATTTAAACTAAATTACTTTAGACCCTCTACCCCAATAAACACCACAACACACACCTAAAAATAATTATAACATTTCCATTATTAATTTTACATCAATAAATTAAAATCAATTAACCACAAATTATTAATTAATTTAAAAAAAAAGTACTTCCCTCCATTTACAACTATAAACCCCACAACTCACAAATCTAATTAATTACACAATTGCAATATTTAAATTGTAATCAATTAATTAGCATTAATTAACAAATAATTAACTAAATATAAATTAATCACATCCCACCCTATTCCCCATGACAAAATTAACATAATTAATTAACAATTAATTCATTTAATAATAACAATTACATGTACATTTTAAATAATTAATAATAAACTAATTCCCACAATTAACACTATAAAATAAAATAAAAGAAATATTATAATAAAATTAAATTACTTCCCACAACCCGCTCCTAAAAAATGACACAATTAACATAATTACCAATTACTTAATAATAATTATCAACAAATTAATACATAATTAATAATACATTAATTCCCACAATTAACAGTATAAAATAATAAATATTAATTAATAGAAACTACAACTATATTATAATTAACTTATTTCCCACCCTATTCCCCTATAAATCCACAACCCGCTCCTAAATAAATGACACTATTAACATATTTGCCAATTAATTAATTAATAAAAATCAACAGCCAATTAATAATTCCCACAAATAACACTATAAAATCCAAATTAAATAAATACTAATAAATAAAACATAAGATTTAATTTATTACAATTAAATTACTCTCCACAGTATTCCCCTATAACACACAACCTGCTATGGAACTAAAACGCAAACTTTAAGTAAAATAAAATGAATAACTACTAAAAATTTAACACATATATTAAAAAGTAAAAGCAATTCTTAGATGAAAAAATAGAGTACATACATTTAAAATACATACTAAAATACATAACATTTAACATTTTAACAACTATATTTTTGCGAACAATATTAATGACTTCGATATTTTTAAAAACAATATTTCTTACCTTAAACTCGACATTCTTGACCACGATATTCTTGCTGGCGATATTTCTGTGTCTCGATATTTCAAACTCGATATTAGTGCAAGTCAACATTTCCAACTTGATATTCTGTCTCTATACTAGGGGTGGGCGGAATTTGCGAAATTAACTTTCGCAAATTATCGCGAAAATGTTTAAAATTATCGCAAACAAGCGGAAATATCGCGAAGATGCGGAAGTTTTTTTCCGGCATGTTCGCGAGATTTTCTGCATGGTTGCGGGTCGCCAACTTACCGAAGTGGTTGCTTGCGGGCGCGTCCATCTTGTTTTGAGTTGTCTCGCGGTGCATGATCGCGAGAAGAAAGACGTGATCGCGCGACGCATGACGTCACTGCGGGCGCGAACTGTCGCGAGACAGCGCAAATGGCTAAAAACAATACAACATCTCATGGAGAACGCGACCGGATCAAGAAAACTTGTCGGCGAACGCAGGGATTCAGGTAAGGCGATCGCGCGCGAGAATGTATTAATTTACAGCTCGAGCAAGAAACAAATTATCGCCAACCTGCGGAAACCGGAATTTTTGACATTTTCGCACTCTCCGCGGAACGCGAAATTGTCTAATTATCACAATTTCCGCGAACGGAACAAAATTTTTGCCCATGCCTACTCTATACCCATTTGAGCATGCACACGTCTGCAAGCTCTTCTCTTAGACGTTCCTTTCAGAGCCAGATGAGCCATGCTGCATAAATATACTTAGATATCGCACTAACAACTGCGTATCTATTGTCTACCCAAGACTCTCAGGGACTGATTAGGATGGCGGGGGGACTTTAGTCCGCCCACCACCCTCGTGGTGCTGGGATCGGCAGCTAGACTTGTGGCGGTCCCCCACCGCTAATCAGGATGCGACCGCCACCCTGGCGGTCGCCTTCCATATTTCTAAAATTGCGGCGGGTGCTGCTGAAAGCAGCACCCGCTGCAATGGTGAAATGGCACGTCGTGCATTGCCATGCACAACGTGGCAGGCACCGCGTGTGGTGCCTGCCACCTTGTGCCTGGAAATGTAGGGTGGTACCATAGGTACCCCCAAAATTTAGCGCCTACCTCCCTACCCCCGGGCCCCAAAGTGCATTGCAACCATGGAAAGGCCTTGATTCCCACCCATCCTAATATGGATACTTGGCACCGCCAGCATATTGAGGGCCAATTCCGCCCGGCTGGCAATCATTCCGATTGCCGACCAGCGGAAAAGCGGCAGACGCACTTTTGCGTCTGCCGCGATACCCCCAGCCATGATAATATGGCGGGGGGTAAATAAGGATGGGATGGCAGGCGGATCGCCACCGCCGGGTTTTTTTTTTAGGCAGTCCGCCAGGTACACATATCCCTGGACTTGCTCAAGTGGAAGTTCATTAAACACGATGTT
The DNA here is from genome assembly GCF_964204655.1 of Triturus cristatus. NCBI lineage: Eukaryota > Metazoa > Chordata > Amphibia > Caudata > Salamandridae > Triturus > Triturus cristatus. The sequence goes on from NC_140591.1 coordinate 1,353,161,833, forward strand.
CACCCACTTCACTATATGGGTTAAAAGCCATAGCTTTTGTCTTGCTAACATTTAATTCCAACCTCCAATCACTGCAGAAATGCAAAAACATGTTCAGTATGGCTTGCAGAGCTAACAGAGTTTTTGATATAAAAAGGGGATCATCTGCAAATAACAGGGTGGGAATATTATGGGAGCCCAGTTTAGGAGCATCAATTCCAATCAAAATGCAGTACATTCACTAAGCCATTTCTATGAAGAGTGAACAGGGTCAGTGCCAGGACGCAACCCTGACTCACATCAGACTCAATCACAAAAGGGTCAGTACACTCTCCTTTGTTTCCAAAACTAACACGCGCAATATTACCAGCGTGCTGTTTAATTGAGTTTACTAGGAGATTCTCAGGGACACCCATCTGCTTTAACACCTCCCAATGTTTCAATCTGCTATAGAGTCAAATGCTGAACTAAGGTCAACAAAGACAACTTTCAAGTGGCCTCGGTGCAGCAATAGTGTTTACCAGCAATACTGTTTACGAATAGAGACACCAGAAGTGTAGGATTTCATCTATAGTGTTTACAGTTTCCCTAAATCCCGCCTGCTAATCTGAAAGTATACCACTCACTCTAGCAGTTCACCAACTACAAGATGAGAGACAACTTCTTGGGAAACAACTATGAGGCTAATTGGTCTTTAATTACTGGGACCAACTTCAATGCCTTTTTAAAAATAAGGACCTTTTTTGGCTTCTTGTCATGATCTAGGTATACACTTCCAGTATAGAATTTAACAGTGCTCCAATAGGTCGCCTGGCACTGAGTCAGGCACTGGGGCTTTGTTTGGGCGAATAGCCTTAATTGCCTCCAAGACGTCATTGGCAGTGAAGTCTAACTGGTCAGCAGTGTTTCATATGGGGAGAAGATCATCCAAGACGTTTTTGAGGCAGAAGTACCTCTCGTTGTAGAAACCTTTTTAAAATGTTGGAACACAACCTGTGGTTGCAAATGGAAATCAGTTGGGGTCACGTCTCAATGGCAACCATGTGCCCCAAAACAGCTTCTACTGCCTAACTGCCTGGACCGAAGTCTCCCAGACCTCCAGTTTCCATAGTCTTTGTGGAGTAACAGTGTGTCTTTATAGCCCTTTGTAGCTGGGGACATTTCTACTCTACTACCAGCCTTTAGTAGCCTATTCAGGTTAAGCCTTGCTACCCTGCTTAGTCTTTTAAACAAGGTGCAACAGGGTTTCAACTTACTAGCCTTGCCAGATGGGAAAGCAATGCTGCCACGGTAGGAGGAGGTGCTGCAGGGTCACTTGTCGGGGAGACAGGCTGTGTGATCATGTTGAAGATAGTGGAGCTGCCTGTGTAGCGCACCGGCAAGTGAGTTGTTTGCCGCACCCCCCATTTTGATGCTGATATCCTAGTACGGCACCCTGCCTGCTGCTTTATCTCACCCGCAGGAACTATGGTGGAGTGAATGTAAATCTCCATCTGATTGGTGGCAGTGATAACTTTATGGGTCTGCTAGTTGATGGCTGCAGCAAAATCCTTGCGCTTTGCTTGGATCGAGGTCTCAAGTGTGGCAGCATTGCGCTGAGATGTCTTCCCTCTCTGCTCAGAGAACTGAGGTCACTTGAGGGACACGGTCTGGGGAGGCCGCTTGCATGGAGCATGACTCTCCCTGCCCGCTCCTTATGCTGTGTGATCTATTGTCACTTTGGAGCACCTGTTGCCCTGGTAAGACCCTGTTTTTTTAATGCTGCTTTCGCGCATTGTCTTGTTTTGGTGGTGTGTTTGATGTTCGTTTTGTGTGCTCTCTTTCCACATCTGGTCATTTGTGGGGGACCACTCACCCTCCCCTCGAGGTACTAGACTTGAAACTATGGAAGGATTATTCTACTTACCATTGTGGCAGGACATAGAAACTGTGGAAGGACTACTCACCTTCTCACCACCAGCCTCTCTCCTGCCAGTTGCCTGACAGGATCAGCAGAAATCTTGGCTCTACCCCCTCTTCTTTACAGTAATGGATATAACTCAAATCTTCAGAAAGAATATTGACCGTAAACCTTGATTCTAATGAATGCTGTTACTCTTGCAACTTCTTCATACTAGCTATTTTTTCATCCCTGTTTTTTAATTTTCTGTTTGCAGCCTGGGTCTTCCTTAAATTATGTGTATTTTCACTGGCTTCAGTGAACCACTATAAGATGCCTGTGTGGTGGCTTTCCCTGTGGCCCACACAATCATTCCTACAATGACAGAGGTCAGTGGCGTCAATGAGCCACTAGCTTCAGCTGGCATACAACCCTTTTCTCTGTCCCCTCCTTTCACTGTTCTTACCTAGGCCTCCCTGTGTTATGTGCCGTCACCTCCTTTTGCTTCTTTACGCTGCAACTACACCCGTGGACTCTCCCTTCCCAACATAATCCCTACCACACCATCTCTACTCCACAACAATGTCGACCAAATGAGTGAACGTTGGAGCCAACTGCTTCAAGATCATTTATCTTCCCAATCTGTCGGAAGCATCAGAATAAAGGTTCAAACATAACACCCTTGAACAGTTTCCTGATTCCCTTTTCATCGACCAATGCCACAGCGGCTGATAAGGGAGGCTCGAAACTGACCTAATTTTCTTCACCAACATCTCATCTTGAACCACTGTCTTCAACAACTCATATACTATACACAAAACAAGACCTGCCCGGGAAAAAACTTTTTATCTTTATAAGCACAGTGAACACGTTATAGTCAACAACTCATATAACAGTACTTCCTCCACTTCAGTCCCACATGGGCACCAACTAAACATTTCACCTTCAGCTTGTTTCAATGGATCTCTCACTGTCTCCCTTTGCAACAATAGTAAGGTCATGATTAAAGTTAAAAACAGTTGTCTATCTCTTTTTGACCACCTATTTCCATCCCTGCTCACCATCCTTGCACTCCGATCCCTCCTGACTCTTCAATGGACTCTTCCTCTGACTTCTCTCTCACCTTTCCCCATCCACCTGGACACCAGAAGGCAGCTTCCCCAAGAGACTAGAAACAACAACCCTACAAGAGAAGGGAATGTGTGTCACCTGACTACAAGATAACCAGAGGGCTCAGAGTCTCTCAATAGCTACTCAAATTTGACAGACTGAGAATGAGGCCAGGGTAGGCTCAAAAAAACCTGAATGAAGCAAGAAAATGGCAAAAACCAGTGTCACTAGTATAAAAATATATTTTATTCAAATTCAAATGATTAATGGGTATTTTATAGATTCTTTAAAGTATTCAAACTAGATAATAACGCAAGTCAAATTACATGATCCTGTACATATTCTTTTCATATAAACACCCACAAAAAACATTGTTGTGATTCATAAGATGTCCCCCAATCCCAGTAAATCACGGCAGAGAAAAAACTAAAAAATCATCCTATCAATAATATAAACAACATTCTTCCATCAGCTCAATGATACCATGCTAACATCCATACATCTATCATACTCAACAAACCAGCAGTAAAATTGTAACATGAAGTCAGGAGCCTCGCATGAGGTATAATAGCAATATCATGTACAGTTTAAAGTCTGGGTACAGCCTGTGGTGTTACATAAAGTTATATAACAAAAATACTACAAAAATTTTAATGGATAGGCTAGTGTCAACAGATAGCTTTATACATGTTTCATTGGATCTGTCAAACTAGTTCAATAAGCATTGCTTTTCATATGTCCATAGAGAGAGGATAATAGATCCGGCACATAATAACGATATACTCATCTATTTTTTCTTTACATTTATCACTAGGAGGTTCCTGTCAAAGCGCAGTGCCGACGTGCGTTTCGGTGAAGGGTTACTATCTAGCCGCCACCTTCTTCAGGGCACAAGCAAGTAAATATACAGGGTGTGCCGCATAGAGGGAATGGAGGGAACAGGTGGGTGCCTGACGAGTGACAAAATTCAGGACTTCAATCTGTAAAGTAAAGCAAGGATGGAATCCGGTGATGGCAAGCTTCTGCTGCTCTTCTTAACCAACAACAGTAAACAAAGTTGGGGTGAAAGGTAAGAACCCCCTGATACATCTGATATGGTTCACGAGTGCCTAAACTGTGCCTTATAGAGTGGAAGAAAAGAGAGGAAGATAACAAATGTGATAAAAACATGTTAGCAGAATAGTTCAAAAAGAAAAAAAAGAAAACCTGATGATTGAGTAATGAACAAGGGGCTCTCAAAAACCCAATACGAGTGAGAAACCTTGCTACGTTAAAAGAAAATAAGGGTGTGCAGAAAGTCAGCATAAGTGATGGTAAGAGAATTGAAAATAGAATTTAAAAAACGAACACTTATAGCAATGATTAAGAAAATCTGAACATGCAGTCAACAAGAGCTGTCAATAAGCATGGATGCGCAGTCTGGATGAACGTCTGGAGTAAATTTGAGCCAAAAATTGAGTGACTGGTAAAGAATAAAAAGCAACATGTAAAATTATAAGCTATTAATGGTATATAAGAGAAGTAAAATTTGGATGAGTAAATCAAGCGATACCTTTAGCCGCAATGGTGAAAAAGGGAAAAAAAACCTTATAGAGGGCAAATTTAGTAACCAGCTCTAGGCCAAAAGGATGTTGGCTCAGCGGCAAAAGGTGAGGAATAGAAATACGATGGCACCAGGTTCCAGCACCGGCTCATCTGTAATTAGGAAACAGGATCCAGTTAGAAGGGGAGCCCATTCTTCAAGGTAATTCAAACACTGAACGTAAAGCTAAGGGACAAAAAGAAGGAATCGTGAAAAAAACAAATAAAAACGTGAAAGACCGGAGTGAAATCCCAGAAATAAGGTAGATGGATCATATGTATGAAAGAAAGCCAGACATCAAAGAGTACTGTGCTCGTGCATGTGTAACAATGTAAAAGTGGCAATAAATGCTAAACCGTGCCCCCGCATGCATACAAACGAAGCGGGCGTGGGAAGGGATGTAGAAATGTAAATAAATGCTCAATCGTGCCTCCGCATGCATACCGGTGAAAAAAAGAAAAAGAGAAAAATCTCACACAGCCGACTTAAAAAAGCGGATCTCCAAAATATATATATATCCGATTTGGGCGTCCTTACCCAGAAGTGGATGGCGTTAGTGGTAGCGGATCTGTCCAAGGATAGGGGGACCCTTCTATAGCGGTGGTGTGTGCCTGATGCTGTCCAAGTGGCAGGGAGGTCAGGCCGTCAAAGAAAAGAAACTCCTCTCAGGAATCCACATGACTCTCCAGCTTCATGGAGTAAGTTTCCAGATAATTGCACGCAAGGAGCCGGAGGCACAAAGGCTTATAAACGCCCTGCCCAAGAGCGTAGCGTAACGTAGGGCCGGAAATGGCCTGATAAGTGCATATTGAAAAGGTCAAATACACCGGGAAAAAAATACAAAGGGTAACTAAATAAAATATATGCCCGAGCTTACAAAAATCCAAATCCAATCCCAGATGACAAAAGAATAAATCCAAAATCCAAAAAATCAAGAGCAACCACAAAATAAAAAGAAGTCCAAGGAATCAGGCCAAGGTCCAGAGGGACATGATAATGAGTAAACGGAAAGAGAGTAATACAGGGAACAAGGCCCTTGAGTGAGCATGCCTCAGAGTGGGCAAGGAGGTCTGAAAGGAGGACAGTCAAATGCATGGTTGGAAAAAAGTCTACCAAGACTGCGGTAAAATGGCAAGGAGGAACAACGCGGCTGCCCGGGGGAAGATTAAATGGCTTTTTCGCATGGAGTGGTTTCGTTCAAACCTTTGGTTTGCAAATTAAGGAGAAAAGTCCAAAATACCTCCCTTTTTTATGGAGTTTGGTATCATCACATCCTTTAGTTGTTCTGATTTTCTCCAGAATCGTCCATCTAAGTTGTTTGTCTGTATGTCCTGCGTCAAGCCAGTGCTGGACCAGGAGAACCGTGAGTATTCAGGTACGAATATTCGACTTGTGTTCCCCAATGCATGTTCTATCTCTCTACCAGTCTCGCCCAGATAGCAAAGGTTGTATGGGCAAAGGATACAGTATACCACATTAGAGGTCTTGCAGTTGGTCATCTTGCTAAGTTCAATAGTTTTGTGTCCAATGTCGATTTGGTCAGATGTAATGGCATTATCACATGCCTGGCATGTGCCGCATCTGTGGTTGCCTTTGATGGTATTGGCACCTGTAATGGATTTTTGCACAAAGGTATCTTCTGCCTTAGCTTTAGCTCTCACTAGAAAATGTTGTAGGTTCATCCTCCGTCTAAAGGTGAAAGTGGGTCTGGGTAGCTTGGGGATATCCTCTTCCAAGTGAGGAGATGCCATTCCGAGTATATGGCCTGTTTGATTTTTTTATCTAGATTTGAATGTCAAGTGACACAGACCAATTTCTCTTCAGTGTTGTTGCTCTTGGGGTCAAACATGGTTTCCCTGTTGTAATATCTGGCTCTTTTAAATGAATCGTGAACCAATCTTTTGGGGTATTCTCGAGCTAGAAGCTTGGGATTTATGGGTCTCTACATGTCTAACGAACTCCACGGTGTTCGTACAGTTTCTGCGCAGCCATAGAAATTAGCTAAAGGGAATGCCATCCTTCTGGCTGCGCGGGTGGATGCTGTTGTAGTGGTGCAACATATTTTTTGCGGTACGTTTGGTGTAAAGAGATACAAAAAGGTGTTGATTGTCATGCTCTATCCACATGTCTAAGAATTCGACCCTGTCCCTGCTTTTTCTGGGAATGAATCTAAGGTTGTTATCACAAAGGTTAATCCACCTAAAACATTGGTCCAGATCATCTTCTTTGCCATGCCACACAAAGAAGATATCATCAATAAACCTGTACCACGCTGGTGTATTTTTGAAGAAGGGCGCATTTTCATTATGGATGAATTGTTTTACGAAATTGCCCATGTACAGGTTTGCTATAGAGGGGGCACAGGCTGCCCCCATGCTGACCCCCTTGATCAGTTTATATAGCTCCCTATCAAATTCAAAACAGAATAATCTCTACACATTGAATAAGGAAGTTGTGATTATGTTCAATCCCAACCAAGATCAAACAGTTTTGAGACACTTCAAGTGGCTGTTGTTAAGGCACATTTGTGTATAAGGCCTTAATATCCATCATGACCAATATTTGTCCTTGATTGTTAAATGGAGTCCCTTCTATATTATAAATAATGTGGCCAGTGTCCCTAATATATGAGGGTAGAAGGCCCACCAAAGGTTTGAGAAATGCTTGAGAAATGTGTCAATGTATTTGGATAATGGTTCAGTGGCTGGGCCAATGGTTGAAACAACTGGGCGAAGAGGTGGGTCCAGTGGGTTCTTATGGGTTTTTGGAACCACATATATAACTGGGATGCGAGTGACTTTAGGGGTAACAAATTCAAATTCCTTTTGGCAGATTATGCCTTCATGTTCTGCCCTTTTGCTGATGTCAAATATTTTGATTTTGATTCTGGTCTCAGGGTCCCCCCTCACTTTGCTGTAGTACTCACATTTTTTATATGTGGGTGTTGTCAAACACGACTATCCCTCTCCCTTTGTCACAGGGTTTGATAGTAAGTTTAGGGTCATCTTTGAGTTTACAAAGTGCCATATTCTCAGACTTAGTAAGATTGGGGAATGGTAGGGGAATTAATTTGGTGATTTTATTGATTTTGATAAGGACTGCCTTTTCAAAGATTTCTACTTCAGGATCAAGGAGATCCAGACTGGGCATAAAAGTAGATTAGGTTTCAGGCCTGAAGAGTTATCCTCTTCAGGAGAGTCTCTATTCATAAAATGTTTTTTAGCCTGACCCTGCAAAAAAAGGCAAACATATCTCTGTGGAGTTCGAACATAGAGAGTCTGGTAGTGGGGACAAAAGAAAGTCCCTTTGTAACCAAGCTTTCAGTATTATGGTCAAGATTTTGAGTAGAGAGATTGAAAATAGGAATACTATAAATTTGCGCTAGTATTGCTGTCTCCTTGTTTGTATATACTGTTGAGGATGTTCCTGGTCTGTAAATTGATCTTTCTGTTGATTCTGGTATCTGGGGCAAAAGTTTGCCCTCTGGTTCCCTATAAAACAGTTGCTGGTGTTATATTGGCCTCTCCTGTTATTATAGGGGTCAATGTGGGTGGATGAACCTTCTCCCTCTGAATCCATAGTGTCAGAGAAAGTTAGGATCTTTCTACTTGTCCAAGATTGTTGATCGGTATGGGAGGTACCTTCTTTGTTGGCTGTATAATAATTCTCTGTCAGAAAGGGGTAAACTCGCTCCTGAGAAAAAAATCTAATATCTTTGCGAAGTTTTTCTGTTTTTCTTTTGATTAGATACTCGCTAACCAAATCTTATTCTAAATTAACTTCTTCTATTTTGTGTTTAGCTTCATCTAGGGGGTTGTTTTGCTTTCGTTTATCCTCAAGTTCTTCTATTTCTTTAGAGAGTATTGTTACGAGTTCTCTGGCTGATAAGAGAAACAGGATTCCCCTCTGGCCCACCCTCTCTCCTTCTTTCCCCCTGCTTCCCCTCCCCCAATCTCTCCAGCTGCAAAGTTATCCTCAACACCCCATCCCAAGTAATGGACAGCACACTCGTTTTCCCCCACGTACCAACCCGGTACCACAAAGAAACCCTCTCCCCAACTAGGTTATTCACCCCATGATCCAGTCCATTTTTGAAACAGCCCTACTTCCCTGCTCACATAGTAACCTCTCCACCATATGTTCTTCCTTCTTATCCACCACGTCCTTCTTCCCCTGCATCCTCTCCCATTAACCTGAATCCTCCCCACACCACCAAAATCTGTCTACATTCCACCCTCATGCCTGTACTGCCGTTCGACCTATTACTCACCTATGGCAACCTCTACTTTTCCCCTCCCCTTTTCTCTAACCAAGAAGAAGCATCCGCATTCTACCCTCCTGGACAATTCTTCTTATCATGCATGTCTCTGGCCCCCACACACTCACTCCACCTAGCTCACCTGCCATCTCCCTTACCTCCTCTCCTCTCCTCTCCTCACCTACCCAGCCCCTTGCCTTTCTCTTTCTCCCATCTCTCCCCTCCCCACATAACATCATCCAAACATAGCCTTCACCCTTCTCCACCTAATTTAATACACAACAAATCTATCTCTTTCAATGAATGCCCTGAGAATTATTTCTTCACCACAGCTGCATCCACACTTATTTCCAACCAACATGATTATAAACTCTCCACATAATAATCCAGTGCCCCAGCACATCTGATTTCCTCCCCCTTTGCTCTACCTCTCAAAATGAACTCCCCTCAGAACCGGTCGATCAACATAACATTCCATGCTCAGCTCTGCTCTCCTTAGAAAATAAACTAGGCCACCTCATCTATTCAATCTCCCAGCTTGTAGCTACCATCTCCCACTCTAAAATGTCTACTTTACCCGACTCCCTACTTTCAATGGTGAGTACACAATATACCAAACTCCTTATCCCGAGGATTACTCTCCTCCCCCGCTCCAAAAAGGCTACACACAACCAGTCTCAAACATAAATTTCCAATTTTCTGACTAGCTACAATGCCTCTAATTCTCGTACCTTCTCTTCTCCAGGCAACACAAATCATTGCACTATACCGATCATCTCCCTGCACCAAACTAAACACCAGCCATTTACAACCAGGCACCAACATACAGGATCTCTTCTGAAAGCCCTGATACTCCCTTCACCAAAACAGTCATATCAGAGCTGCGCTGTTTGCTTCACAACTGTAGATCTTTGCTATCACAAACACATCTTTAGTGAAAAAGCAAATAACTTCAGAAACCTCCTCGACTCTGACAAGAACGGACCTTAAAAACATTTTGACCTTATCAAAACTACCAGCAACTCTTCCCCAACCATCAAATTTGATGGCCCTCACGAGAAAGCAGCAGAATTTGCACAATTCTTTGATGAAAAAATTGAAATTGCTCGTTGACCATGTCACTCATCGTACCCCCTTGCGGACTGCAAATACAAAGTGTCCTGGTTTACAGCAGAAATCTGCAACCCAGACAGCTGGTGATCAGTCTGGATCATACTGTCTCTTTTGGGAGAGTCATCTCCTATACAGAGAGCTCAAGGTCACTGAGCCTTGTACTACCCAAGTGCTTCAGGACCTTCCAACTGGGTCTGGCTCACAACGTGTCTTTGGGAGAGCATTTGACAGGATTGTCACCCACTTCTTTTGGCCCCAAATGTGAAGGCAGCCAGAGGTACATTGTAGATCTTGCCAAGCTTGCCTGGCAAGTTTTAAGAGTTAGAGGAAGTATAAGGCTCATTTACAACCTTTCCCAGTTGTACTTACCCTCTTAAAATGGTGGTGAAGGACATTGTGGGGCCTCTGGAACCCAACACAGCCAAGTACAACAGGTACATTCTGATCTTGGTGGATGCCACCCTGTACATGGAGGCTATCCCTCTCAGGACAACGACGGTGCTCTGGCAGGCTGGGCATTAATCGGGAGCTTTTCTCACATGGGGTTCCCCAGAGAGGTGATGTCTGACCGGGGTACGATTTTCAGCTTCAAGTATATAACATACCTTACCACCCCCAAGGTAATGGGAGAGATTTAACCAAACCTTTAAGGGCACGATCAGGGGTCTGACTGAACCCACAAGCCAAAAGTGGGATGTCCTTTCACCATGACTTCTCTTTGCTTACAGGGAGATACTGTACAAGTCATAAGGGGCAGTCCCTTTGAGTTACTGTATGGGCACCCAATGAGAGGACCTGTCAGTCTGGTGAAAGAAGGCTGGGAGACATTTCCCAGGAAAACTCATCAGGATGTATTTAGCTACATGCCGGCCTTTAAAACCAGATGGCGTTCTTCAAGAAACTCGTTCAGGTGTACCTAGAAACCAGCCAGGAAGAGGTGAAATGTTGGTATGACCAGAATGCCAATGTGGTCGAGTTTCAACCTGGCCAGAAACTCTGGGTCATGGCCAAGTGGACTGGACCTTTTGAGGTGGTGATATGGCAAGAGTTATGTAACTGACCTGGTGAACTTGTGGACTCCGAGGAACCCTTTGAGGGTCCTACATGTCAACATCATGTTGATAGGTCTGGATTAAGCATGCTCTTGTTCTGCATGGACTACCGTGGGCTCAATGCCATCCCCAGGACTGATGTGCACCCCATCCAATTAGCAAGAATTAAAGAAATAGATCGAGCACTGGCTCATGACAGAAACAAAACTTCTTAAATATTGCCAGTGGGAACCTACAGAGAATAACCACTTAATGTAAAGTACTGGCATTACTCTAACAATTCAGAGAGAGGGGGTACAGAATTAAATAACAACATCCTTGACATTCAGTTTTGAGATACCTTGGCAGCTTTACTGATCATTGGCTCATTTTCAGAACACAATATCTGTTCTCACTATGTACAAAGCTAAGCTAGTCTTTTTGTAATGCTATTTATGGAGATATACAGGCACATGCATCAACCTTTTTTGCAAGCGCAAATGGTCCGATTCTCAAAAATCGGCCATTTGCACCCGCAAAAAGAGCTTTTGCGATGCATCAAAGTGTAAGGAACTCGCAATTTAAGAAATCACAATTTATTGCGATTTCTTAAATTGCGATTGTATTTAAGGAATCACTGTTTGCGATTCCTTAAACGCAATACAATAACCACTTTTAAATATCGATTTCGCTATTTGGGGCCGCAAATTACCGAGCACCTGAACGTGGTAGACGTACTCGCCGTCGGCACTACATCTACCACAGTTCCTTGGGGCAACTTGCTGGTGTGACGAGCAGAGTGCGACCAACATTTGAATAATTTATTACGGTTCCCTTGAGCCAACGGGCTGACGAGCCTTGGACCTGCACCTGCGCGCCATGAGAGGTAATTCACCTGTTTTAATTACATTTTGGCAGTCCACGCGGCACCCCTTTACACTGACCTGCTCCCTGCTGACGAGAGGCAACTACCTCGAAACACGTGTCCAGGGATGGCTAATGCATACACATACTTTTCTACATACATCGTGGCATAGGCGTACTCGCCGTCGCCACTACATCTACCACAGTTCCTTGGGGCAACTTGCTGGTGTGACGAGCAGAGTGCGACCAACTTTTGAATCATTTTGTACGGCTCCCTTGAGCCAACGGGCTGACGAGCCTCGGACCTGCACCTGCGCGCCATGAGAGGTACTTCACCTGTTTTAATTACTTTTTGGCAGTCCACGCGGCACCCCTTTACACTGACCTGCTCCCTGCTGACGAGAGGCAACTACCTCGAAACACGTGTCCAGGGATGGCTAATGCATACACATACTTTTCTACATACATCGTGGCATAGGCGTACTCGCCGTCGCCACTACATCTACCACAGTTCCTTGGGGCAACTTGCTGGTGTGACAAGCAGAGTGCGACCAACTTTTGAATCATTTATTAAGGCTCCCTTGAGCCAACGGGCTGACGAGCCTTGGACCTGCACCTGCGCGCCATGAGAGGTACTTCACCTGTTTTAATTACATTTTGGCAGTCCACGCGGCACCCCTTTACACTGACCTGCTCCCTGCTGACGAGAGGCAACTACCTCGAAACACGTGTCCAGGGATGGCTAATGCATACACATACTTTTCTACATACATCGTGGCATAGGCGTACTTGCCGTCACCACTACATCTACCACAGTTCCTTGGGGCAACTTGCTGGTGTGACGAGCAGAGTGCGAATAACTTTTGAAACATTTATTATGGCTCCCTTGAGCCAACGGGCTGACGAGCCTTGGACCTGCACCTGCGCGCCATGAGAGGTACTTCACCTGTTTTAATTACATTTTGGCAGTCCACGCGGCACCCCTTTACACTGACCTGCTCCCTGCTGATGAGAGGCAACTACCTCGAAACACGTGTCCAGGGATGGCTAATGCATACACATACTTTTCTACATACATCGTGGCATAGGCGTACTCGCCGTCGCCACTACATCTACCACAGTTCCTTGGGGCAACTTGCTGGTGTGACGAGCAGAGTGCGACCAACTTTTGAATCATTTATTACGGCTCCCTTGAGCCAACGGGCTGACGAGCCTTGGACCTGCACCTGCGCGCCATGAGAGGTACTTCACCTGTTTTAATTACATTTTGGCAGTCCACGTGGCACCCCTTTACACTGACCTGCTCCCTGCTGATGAGAGGCAACTACCTCGAAACACGTGTCCAGGGATGGCTAATGCATACACATACTTTTCTACTTACATCGTGGCATAGGCGTACTCGCCGTCGCCACTACATCTACCACAGTTCCTTGGGGCAACTTGCTGGTGTGACGAGCAGAGTGCGACCAACTTTTGAATCATTTATTACGGCTCCCTTGAGCCAACGGGCTGACGAGCCTTGGACCTGCACCTGCGCGCCATGAGAGGTACTTCACCTGTTTTAATTACATTTTGGCAGTCCACGCGGCACCCCTTTACACTGACCTGCTCCCTGCTGACGAGAGGCAACTACCCCGAAACACGTGTCCAGGGATGGCTAATGCATACACATACTTTTCTACATACATCGTGGCATAGGCGTACTCGCCGTCGCCACTACATCTACCACAGTTCCTTGGGGCAACACGCTGGTGTGACGAGCAGAGTGCGACCAACTTTTGAATCATTTATTACGGCTCCCTTGAGCCAACGGGCTGACGAGCCTTGGACCTGCACCTGCGCGCCATGAGAGGTACTTCACCTGTTTTAATTACATTTTGGCAGTCCACGCGGCACCCCTTTACACTGACCTGCTCCCTGCTGACGAGAGGCAACTACCTCGAAACACGTGTCCAGGGATGGCTAATGCATACACATACTTTTCTACATACATCGTGGCATAGGCGTACTCGCCGTCGCCACTACATCTACCACAGTTCCTTGGGGCAACTTGCTGGTGTGACGAGCAGAGTGCGACCAACTTTTGAATCATTTATTACGGCTCCCTTGAGCCAACGGGCTGACGAGCCTTGGACCTGCAACTGCGCGCCATGAGAGGTACTTCACCTGTTTTAATTACATTTTGGCAGTCCACGCGGCACCCCTTTACACTGAGCTGCTCCCTGCTGACGAGAGGCAACTACCTCGAAACACGTGTCCAGGGATGGCTAATGCATACACATACTTTTCTACATACATCGTGGCACAGGCGTACTCGCTGTCGCCACTACATCTACCACAGTTCCTTGGGGCAACTTGCTGGTGTGACGAGCAGAGTGCGACCAACTTTTGAATCATTTATTACGGCTCCCTTGAGCCAATGGGCTGACGAGCCTTGGACCTGCACCTGCGCGCCATGAGAGGTACTTCACCTGTTTTAATTACATTTTGGCAGTCCACGCGGCACCCCTTTACACTGACCTGCTCCCTGCTGACGAGAAGCAACTACCTCGAAACACGTGTCCAGGGATGGCTAATGCATACACATACTTTTCTACATACATCGTGGCATAGGCGTACTCGCCGTCACCACTACATCTACCACAGTTCCTTGGGGCAACTTGCTGGTGTGACGAGCAGAGTGCGACCAACTTTTGAATCATTTATTACGGCTCCCTTGAGCCAACGGGCTGACGAGCCTTGGACCTGCACCTGCGCGCCATGAGAGGTACTTCACCTGTTTTAATTACATTTTGGCAGTCCACGCGGCACCCCTTTACACTGACCTGCTCCCTGCTGACGAGAGGCAACTACCTCAAAACACGTGTCCAGGGATGGCTAATGCATACACATACTTTTCTACATACATCGTGGCATAGGCGTACTCGCCGTCGCCACTACATCTACCACAGTTCCTTGGGGCAACTTGCTGGTGTGACGAGCAGAGTGCGACCATCTTTTGAATCATTTATTACGGCTCCCTTGAGCCAACGGGCTGACGAGCCTTGGACCTGCACCTGCGCGCCATGAGAGGTACTTCACCTGTTTTAATTACATTTTGGCAGTCCACACGGCACCCCTTTACACTGACCTGCTCCCTGCTGACGAGAGGCAACTACCTCGAAACACGTGTCCAGGGATGGCTAATGCATACACATACTTTTCTACATACATCGTGGCATAGGCGTACTCGCCGTCGCCACTACATCTACCACAGTTCCTTGGGGCAACTTGCTGGTGTGACGAGCAGAGTGCGACCAACTTTTGAATCATTTATTACGGCTCCCTTGAGCCAACGGGCTGACGAGCCTTGGACCTGCACCTGCGCGCCATGAGAGGTACTTCACCTGTTTTAATTACATTTTGGCAGTCCACGCGGCACCCCTTTACACTGACCTGCTCCCTGCTGACGAGAGGCAACTACCTCGAAACACGTGTCCAGGGATGGCTAATGCATACACATACTTTTCTACATACATCGTGGCATAGGCGTACTCGCCGTCGCCACTACATCTACCACAGTTCCTTGGGGCAACTTGCTGGTGTGACGAGCAGAGTGCGAATAACTTTTGAAACATTTATTATGGCTCCCTTGAGCCAACGGGCTGACGAGCCTTGGACCTGCACCTGCGCGCCATGAGAGGTACTTCACCTGTTTTAATTACATTTTGGCAGTCCACGCGGCACCCCTTTACACTGACCTGCTCCCTGCTGATGAGAGGCAACTACCTCGAAACACGTGTCCAGGGATGGCTAATGCATACACATACTTTTCTACATACATCGTGGCATAGGCGTACTCGCCGTCGCCACTACATCTACCACAGTTCCTTGGGGCAACTTGCTGGTGTGACGAGCAGAGTGCGACCAACTTTTGAATCATTTATTACGGCTCCCTTGAGCCAACGGGCTGACGAGCCTTGGACCTGCACCTGCGCGCCATGAGAGGTACTTCACCTGTTTTAATTACATTTTGGCAGTCCACGTGGCACCCCTTTACACTGACCTGCTCCCTGCTGATGAGAGGCAACTACCTCGAAACACGTGTCCAGGGATGGCTAATGCATACACATACTTTTCTACTTACATCGTGGCATAGGCGTACTCGCCGTCGCCACTACATCTACCACAGTTCCTTGGGGCAACTTGCTGGTGTGACGAGCAGAGTGCGACCAACTTTTGAATCATTTATTACGGCTCCCTTGAGCCAACGGGCTGACGAGCCTTGGACCTGCACCTGCGCGCCATGAGAGGTACTTCACCTGTTTTAATTACATTTTGGCAGTCCACGCGGCACCCCTTTACACTGACCTGCTCCCTGCTGACGAGAGGCAACTACCTCGAAACACGTGTCCAGGGATGGCTAATGCATACACATACTTTTCTACATACATCGTGGCATAGGCGTACTCGCCGTCGCCACTACATCTACCACAGTTCCTTGGGGCAACACGCTGGTGTGACGAGCAGAGTGCGACCAACTTTTGAATCATTTATTACGGCTCCCTTGAGCCAACGGGCTGACGAGCCTTGGACCTGCACCTGCGCGCCATGAGAGGTACTTCACCTGTTTTAATTACATTTTGGCAGTCCACGCGGCACCCCTTTACACTGACCTGCTCCCTGCTGACGAGAGGCAACTACCTCGAAACACGTGTCCAGGGATGGCTAATGCATACACATACTTTTCTACATACATCGTGGCATAGGCGTACTCGCCGTCGCCACTACATCTACCACAGTTCCTTGGGGCAACTTGCTGGTGTGACGAGCAGAGTGCGACCAACTTTTGAATCATTTATTACGGCTCCCTTGAGCCAACGGGCTGACGAGCCTTGGACCTGCAACTGCGCGCCATGAGAGGTACTTCACCTGTTTTAATTACATTTTGGCAGTCCACGCGGCACCCCTTTACACTGACCTGCTCCCTGCTGATGAGAGGCAACTACCTCGAAACACGTGTCCAGGGATGGCTAATGCATACACATACTTTTCTACATACATCGTGGCACAGGCGTACTCGCTGTCGCCACTACATCTACCACAGTTCCTTGGGGCAACTTGCTGGTGTGACGAGCAGAGTGCGACCAACTTTTGAATCATTTATTACGGCTCCCTTGAGCCAATGGGCTGACGAGCCTTGGACCTGCACCTGCGCGCCATGAGAGGTACTTCACCTGTTTTAATTACATTTTGGCAGTCCACGCGGCACCCCTTTACACTGACCTGCTCCCTGCTGACGAGAAGCAACTACCTCGAAACACGTGTCCAGGGATGGCTAATGCATACACATACTTTTCTACATACATCGTGGCATAGGCGTACTCGCCGTCGCCACTACATCTACCACAGTTCCTTGGGGCAACTTGCTGGTGTGACGAGCAGAGTGCGACCAACTTTTGAATCATTTATTACGGCTCCCTTGAGCCAACGGGCTGACGAGCCTTGGACCTGCACCTGCGCGCCATGAGAGGTACTTCACCTGTTTTAATTACATTTTGGCAGTCCACGCGGCACCCCTTTACACTGACCTGCTCCCTGCTGACGAGAGGCAACTACCCCGAAACACGTGTCCAGGGATGGCTAATGCATACACATACTTTTCTACATACATCGTGGCATAGGCGTACTCGCCGTCGCCACTACATCTACCACAGTTCCTTGGGGCAACACGCTGGTGTGACGAGCAGAGTGCGACCAACTTTTGAATCATTTATTACGGCTCCCTTGAGCCAACGGGCTGACGAGCCTTGGACCTGCACCTGCGCGCCATGAGAGGTACTTCACCTGTTTTAATTACATTTTGGCAGTCCACGCGGCACCCCTTTACACTGACCTGCTCCCTGCTGACGAGAGGCAACTACCTCGAAACACGTGTCCAGGGATGGCTAATGCATACACATACTTTTCTACATACATCGTGGCATAGGCGTACTCGCCGTCGCCACTACATCTACCACAGTTCCTTGGGGCAACTTGCTGGTGTGACGAGCAGAGTGCGACCAACTTTTGAATCATTTATTACGGCTCCCTTGAGCCAACGGGCTGACGAGCCTTGGACCTGCAACTGCGCGCCATGAGAGGTACTTCACCTGTTTTAATTACATTTTGGCAGTCCACGCGGCACCCCTTTACACTGAGCTGCTCCCTGCTGACGAGAGGCAACTACCTCGAAACACGTGTCCAGGGATGGCTAATGCATACACATACTTTTCTACATACATCGTGGCACAGGCGTACTCGCTGTCGCCACTACATCTACCACAGTTCCTTGGGGCAACTTGCTGGTGTGACGAGCAGAGTGCGACCAACTTTTGAATCATTTATTACGGCTCCCTTGAGCCAATGGGCTGACGAGCCTTGGACCTGCACCTGCGCGCCATGAGAGGTACTTCACCTGTTTTAATTACATTTTGGCAGTCCACGCGGCACCCCTTTACACTGACCTGCTCCCTGCTGACGAGAAGCAACTACCTCGAAACACGTGTCCAGGGATGGCTAATGCATACACATACTTTTCTACATACATCGTGGCATAGGCGTACTCGCCGTCACCACTACATCTACCACAGTTCCTTGGGGCAACTTGCTGGTGTGACGAGCAGAGTGCGACCAACTTTTGAATCATTTATTACGGCTCCCTTGAGCCAACGGGCTGACGAGCCTTGGACCTGCACCTGCGCGCCATGAGAGGTACTTCACCTGTTTTAATTACATTTTGGCAGTCCACGCGGCACCCCTTTACACTGACCTGCTCCCTGCTGACGAGAGGCAACTACCTCAAAACACGTGTCCAGGGATGGCTAATGCATACACATACTTTTCTACATACATCGTGGCATAGGCGTACTCGCCGTCGCCACTACATCTACCACAGTTCCTTGGGGCAACTTGCTGGTGTGACGAGCAGAGTGCGACCATCTTTTGAATCATTTATTACGGCTCCCTTGAGCCAACGGGCTGACGAGCCTTGGACCTGCACCTGCGCGCCATGAGAGGTACTTCACCTGTTTTAATTACATTTTGGCAGTCCACGCGGCACCCCTTTACACTGACCTGCTCCCTGCTGACGAGAGGCAACTACCTCGAAACACGTGTCCAGGGATGGCTAATGCATACACATACTTTTCTACATACATCGTGGCATAGGCGTACTCGCCGTCGCCACTACATCTACCACAGTTCCTTGGGGCAACTTGCTGGTGTGACGAGCAGAGTGCGACCAACTTTTGAATCATTTATTACGGCTCCCTTGAGCCAACGGGCTGACGAGCCTTGGACCTGCACCTGCGCGCCATGAGAGGTACTTCACCTGTTTTAATTACATTTTGGCAGTCCACGCGGCACCCCTTTACACTGACCTGCTCCCTGCTGACGAGAGGCAACTACCTCGAAACACGTGTCCAGGGATGGCTAATGCATACACATACTTTTCTACATACATCGTGGCATAGGCGTACTCGCCGTCGCCACTACATCTACCACAGTTCCTTGGGGCAACTTGCTGGTGTGACGAGCAGAGTGCGAATAACTTTTGAAACATTTATTATGGCTCCCTTGAGCCAACGGGCTGACGAGCCTTGGACCTGCACCTGCGCGCCATGAGAGGTACTTCACCTGTTTTAATTACATTTTGGCAGTCCACGCGGCACCCCTTTACACTGACCTGCTCCCTGCTGATGAGAGGCAACTACCTCGAAACACGTGTCCAGGGATGGCTAATGCATACACATACTTTTCTACATACATCGTGGCATAGGCGTACTCGCCGTCGCCACTACATCTACCACAGTTCCTTGGGGCAACTTGCTGGTGTGACGAGCAGAGTGCGACCAACTTTTGAATCATTTATTACGGCTCCCTTGAGCCAACGGGCTGACGAGCCTTGGACCTGCACCTGCGCGCCATGAGAGGTACTTCACCTGTTTTAATTACATTTTGGCAGTCCACGCGGCACCCCTTTACACTGACCTGCTCCCTGCTGACGAGAGGCAACTACCTCGAAACACGTGTCCAGGGATGGCTAATGCATACACATACTTTTCTACATACATCGTGGCATAGGCGTACTCGCCGTCGCCACTACATCTACCACAGTTCCTTGGGGCAACACGCTGGTGTGACGAGCAGAGTGCGACCAACTTTTGAATCATTTATTACGGCTCCCTTGAGCCAACGGGCTGAGGAGCCTTGGACCTGCACCTGCGCGCCATGAGAGGTACTTCACCTGTTTTAATTACATTTTGGCAGTCCACGCGGCACCCCTTTACACTGACCTGCTCCCTGCTGACGAGAGGCAACTACCTCGAAACACGTGTCCAGGGATGGCTAATGCATACACATACTTTTCTACATACATCGTGGCATAGGCGTACTCGCCGTCGCCACTACATCTACCACAGTTCCTTGGGGCAACTTGCTGGTGTGACGAGCAGAGTGCGACCAACTTTTGAATCATTTATTACGGCTCCCTTGAGCCAACGGGCTGACGAGCCTTGGACCTGCAACTGCGCGCCATGAGAGGTACTTCACCTGTTTTAATTACATTTTGGCAGTCCACGCGGCACCCCTTTACACTGACCTGCTCCCTGCTGATGAGAGGCAACTACCTCGAAACACGTGTCCAGGGATGGCTAATGCATACACATACTTTTCTACATACATCGTGGCACAGGCGTACTCGCTGTCGCCACTACATCTACCACAGTTCCTTGGGGCAACTTGCTGGTGTGACGAGCAGAGTGCGACCAACTTTTGAATCATTTATTACGGCTCCCTTGAGCCAATGGGCTGACGAGCCTTGGACCTGCACCTGCGCGCCATGAGAGGTACTTCACCTGTTTTAATTACATTTTGGCAGTCCACGCGGCACCCCTTTACACTGACCTGCTCCCTGCTGACGAGAAGCAACTACCTCGAAACACGTGTCCAGGGATGGCTAATGCATACACATACTTTTCTACATACATCGTGGCATAGGCGTACTCGCCGTCGCCACTACATCTACCACAGTTCCTTGGGGCAACTTGCTGGTGTGACGAGCAGAGTGCGACCAACTTTTGAATCATTTATTACGGCTCCCTTGAGCCAACGGGCTGACGAGCCTTGGACCTGCACCTGCGCGCCATGAGAGGTACTTCACCTGTTTTAATTACATTTTGGCAGTCCACGCGGCACCCCTTTACACTGACCTGCTCCCTGCTGACGAGAGGCAACTACCTCAAAACACGTGTCCAGGGATGGCTAATGCATACACATACTTTTCTACATACATCGTGGCATAGGCGTACTCGCCGTCGCCACTACATCTACCACAGTTCCTTGGGGCAACTTGCTGGTGTGACGAGCAGAGTGCGACCAACTTTTGAATCATTTATTACGGCTCCCTTGAGCCAACGGGCTGACGAGCCTTGGACCTGCACCTTCGCGCCATGAGAGGTACTTCACCTGTTTTAATTACATTTTGGCAGTCCACACGGCACCCCTTTACACTGACCTGCTCCCTGCTGACGAGAGGCAACTACCTCGAAACACGTGTCCAGGGATGGCTAATGCATACACATACTTTTCTACATACATCGTGGCATAGGCGTACTCGCCGTCGCCACTACATCTACCACAGTTCCTTGGGGCAACTTGCTGGTGTGACGAGCAGAGTGCGACCAACTTTTGAATCATTTATTACGGCTCCCTTGAGCCAACGGGCTGACGAGCCTTGGACCTGCACCTGCGCGCCATGAGAGGTACTTCACCTGTTTTAATTACATTTTGGCAGTCCACGCGGCACCCCTTTACACTGACCTGCTCCCTGCTGACGAGAGGCAACTACCTCGAAACACGTGTCCAGGGATGGCTAATGCATACACATACTTTTCTACATACATCGTGGCATAGGCGTACTCGCCGTCGCCACTACATCTACCACAGTTCCTTGGGGCAACTTGCTGGTGTGACGAGCAGAGTTCGACCAACTTTTGAATCATTTATTACGGCTCCCTTGAGCCAACGGGCTGACGAGCCTTGGACCTGCACCTGCGCACCATGAGAGGTACTTCACCTGTTTTAATTACATTTTGGCAGTCCACGCGGCACCCCTTTACACTGACCTGCTCCCTGCTGACGAGAGGCAACTACCTCAAAACACGTGTCCAGGGATGGCTAATGCATACACATACTTTTCTACATACATCGTGGCATAGGCGTACTCGCCGTCGCCACTACATCTACCACAGTTCCTTGGGGCAACTTGCTGGTGTGACGAGCAGAGTGCGACCAACTTTTGAATCATTTATTACGGCTCCCTTGAGCCAACGGGCTGACGAGCCTTGGACCTGCACCTGCGCGCCATGAGAGGTACTTCACCTGTTTTAATTACATTTTGGCAGTCCACGCGGCACCCCTTTACACTGACCTGCTCCCTGCTGACGAGAGGCAACTACCTCGAAACACGTGTCCAGGGATGGCTAATGCATACACATACTTTTCTACATACATCGTGGCATAGGCGTACTCGCCGTCGCCACTACATCTACCACAGTTCCTTGGGGCAACTTGCTGGTGTGATGAGCAGAGTGCGACCAACTTTTGAATCATAAATTAAGTTATGGCAGGGCTCACGCCCATTCCAAACTCTAAATGGTGCCCAATGTTTAAAGCACAGATTCTTATACTATGGAATACATAGGAATCTGAACTAGCAGTAATATTGTTCCCATTAGCAATAATAAAATAGGATACATCAAGGACTGGCTCATGACAGAAGCAAAACCTCTAAATGTTGCCAGTGGAATCCTAAAAAGAATGGCCACCTAAATAGAGAGCATGGGCATTAGTTTAATAATTCAGAACAAGGGGTACAGAAGTAAACAACACCGCACTTGACATTCTCTTTTATGATACCTCAGCAGCTGTACTCATCATGAACTCATTTTCAGAACACAATATTTGTTCCTGCAATTTATAAAGCAAAGCTGTTATTTTTATGATGCTATATATATATAGATTTAGACCATATAAATTCAGCTGCTTCAAAATACATTTCTCTCTTATGAGTTGGAAGTTTCCAAAACTGCGAGTGCCTATTCATCAAAATATGTATAAGTGTGCTGAAAGTCGCAAACTCTTTCTGTCACAGATTTCTCAAAATCCTTTGGAATACTAATTTAAAAGTAGTTTCAGTTGTGCTTTCATGGTAAAACAGGAGCTGTTGTGCTTCTTTCAAAATGTTTCAAGAAACAAAAGAAGTCCAACAGCCATTCATTTTCAAAGTAGCGAGGAAAAGTGTTCTAAAATTAAATTGTTAGGAAACAGCTCATCTCTAGTCAGTGTCAATGAGTGCATTCAAGAAATGTTTGCTGTTTGCGTGAACAATTCTACACTAGGGAATAGATGTAGAAAAAAACAGGCAACCAGTGAACTGCAGGGAAGATAATAACCAGAATCTACTCTGGACTTCTCCCATATAATAAAGTCCTTGCACATCTATATATTTGAGATACTTTTTTAAAACCTGAGATTCAAGCACAGACATCTTCACTGTTCTGTATTGTACAAAAGCCCTTGCTGATGATTTTTAACTAGAAACAAAGATGCTTAAGGTGAAAAAAGATATTGCCTGAAAATGAAATAAATCGTCCCTTAGGGGGATCACTATAAAAATATTTAAAAAATAATTAAGCTAACGCTTATCGTAAGTGGAAGCATAAATACAAAAGTAAGAAGGAATGCTTGAATAAGATTTATCCATGATTATCACAGTAGTTTAATGTCATGAATGAATGGAGACGGGTCAACACGACACATTGTTTCCTAATTAGCAGTTATATTCATAGAGCACGATTTCACCACTAATTCTGTTACCAATTCGGTCTGTGCATACTCTGCGAGCATAATGGAACAACAGTGCTCTTTGGAGGACATGATCTCTTTTTGCAGCCTGTTATTTCGCTTCTGTTAAGTCGGTAAAGAGTTGATCAAAACAACATTGCTGCATTTATTTTTCCATCCAATCCATGTGAGCTGCAGCAAATAGAACACTGGCTTAGCCTGGCTCAATATAAAATCTTCCTGTCAAATGCTTAAATAGTACAACAACTTTGTTAGGCACTCTATTAGCCTCCATTTGCCAAACTCCAACTTGACTTTGGCAGCTGCATCCCGTATAATTTGCAGCTCATCATTGTTTATAGACTTGTAATTAATTGCCAAACATGGTGAGGAAGACGAAGGTTGATATTATAGTAAAATTCCTGCCTGTCTGGGCCTGTTGCACCCTCAACTATCTCCAAGCACATGCAGAGACATATGTGCATGTATTCCAAGCCGTATGTACGTCCTGCAAAGTCATCTAGCACAGCAGTGGAACGACTGTGAACAATTAAATCCAAAAAAGAGAGCACATCTATGGCTTCCAGCAGACCTGTGCACTAGCCTCTAAACAGTAAAACAACAGAGCACGATAACAATACAGTTTTCCCCCTCATTTCCTTGAAGGACCTGCTCTGTACCCCTTTGTCATGGATATTGTGTAAATAATGAACTGAACTTACTTGATTTTTCAAAAATTCCAAAGGTGGATAAAGCAGTAGAGACTCCAGACAAAAGATGAGTGTGGCTTTCCCTTGAGTATCCAATCCTAAAAGACTAAGTTGTCAGCAAAGAGCAAGGACGAGATGTCAGGACAGAAAAAGGACTTTATTACCGTAAGTACAGTACGCTCACTCTCTGGAGCACTTTCTCTGTAAAGAAGGAGATTTTGTGCTAAACCTGATGATTGAACTATACTTTTAATGAAACAAAAACACTCAAATTAATTGTACTCAATAATTGATGGCTGATAACACAAAAACACCACATGATTCCAGCTCAATGAGCCACTTCAAATGTTAACAGTACTAGAACATTTTCCTACACTAATTGTTCTGCCTGAACAAACTCATTTTTTCTAGCGGGGCTGCATTCCTGCTGGGGGCTACATTCCTGCTGTGCCGGACTGCTGATCTTCCAACTAGCTGAGGCTGCTCTCTCAAGAATGTAATCCTGTGTCAGCCCTGCACCACTGCATGCAACAAGGGGGGAGCGGCTGTGGTCGCTCTGCTGCCACTGGGTACTCAATGTCTCACAACCCCCTGTACTCCATCACTACCTGATCTTCGTTGGTGCACATAAAGCGTGTGTCAGTCCCACAGTGTTGGGAGCTGCATTTCTGCTTTGCTGGGCTGCTGATCTGCGAGGGGCCAACTATCTGAAGTGGCTCTCTCAAGAACTTCATCCTGCGTGAGCCATGCTTCACTGCTGCAATGATGGGAAGCAGGTGCAGTCACTCCATTGCCACTGGGAACTCAATGTCCCACAACCCCCTGTGCTCCATCACCACCTGATCCTCAGTGATGCACATAAGGTGCGTGTCAGTCTCACAGCGAGGTATGCACATGTGCTGCGCATGAGCTAAGGGCAGGCCCATCTTCCCTCGCCCATGACCAGAAGAGGCTGGGCTGCACCATCCCTCATAGTTTCCCCCATACCATCCCTTGATGCTACGACATGAGGTAAGTGTGTGCAGTATTAGAGGTGATCTACCCTATTGAAGTCCTTTCATCATTAAGAAGTTTGTGGGTATGCAGGGATAATAGGCAAGCATAAAGGGTTAGCAATGGCTTAGGGGTTTTACACAGTATCCTTCTTGTACCACCATTGACTGTCTTTTAGTTCAAGCAGTTGATGTAATTTCAATGGAGATACAACTAGCCAAAAGAAGACTCAACCTAACCTCTGATGATATGTTTAGTGAAAATATACCATCTACAGGCTCATGTCCAATTACATCTCTATTGCCAACTGGGGTGGGCCGTCAAAGATCCTGTTGGTGGACGAAAACACCACACAGTCTAGTGGCCCCCAGCAGGGATTAAGGGTCTTAGGGGTGGGGAGAATGGATCATGTGAGGATGATGTTCAAGCCAGGCGTAATGAGGATATACCCTCCCCTAACTCTGGTACGATGCCTAAACAAAGGAAGGAGACCTCTAAAAATAAGGCAAGACTTTCAAAACCTCTGTCTTCTGTGAATTACAATCTGAGACAGAAAACCCCTATGAACAAGAGGATTTTATTTGGGATGCTATTAGAGGGCCACTGTCTAAGCTGCTTGATGGGAAACTCTGCCCTGTATATGACCCCCTTCTGTCCATCTAGAATGTTTTGAGCAACATTAGAAATGGTGGGAAGGCAGGCCTTTCTGACACATTCAATGGAGGATAGCTTGATTCCAGTGGCACAGTGAGCCCAGGACCCACTTCTGGGCATACATGGCACACTTAGGGCGAGAAAGCAAAAGACACAGAATTGATGGACGGAATGTAGAACAAATCAAAACATTCACCCCTAGTCAAGAGATCTGGGTTAAAGCGATCATTCTTTTGCTCACCATGCCACCCCAGTTTTGACCTGGCCATATGCAAATCAGTCTTTGACCCTGCGCCTCATGGAAATAGTCTAGCCCGAACTGCCAAGCCAGGTCCTCCCTGGACCGGAAAAAAGCATCCTAGGGCCAGTTTCGGGTTTCACCCCTCTTCAGCCAGGATAGCTTGATTCCAGTGGCACAGGGAGCCCAGGACCCACGTCTGGGCATACCTGGCACACTTAGGGCAAGAAAGCAAAAGACACACAATTGATGGACGAAATGCAAAACAAATCAAAACATTCAACCCCAGTCAAGAGATCTGGGTTAAAATCCATCATTCTTTTGCTCACCATGCCACCCCAGTTTAGATCTAGCCATATGCAAATCGGTTTCGGTCCTAGGATGCTTGTTTCTGGTCCAGGGAAGACATGGCTTGGCAGTTCGGGCTGGTCTGTTCCCATGAGGCGCAGGGTCAAGACTGACTTGCATATGGCCAAGTCTAAATTGGGGTACCAGGGGGAGCGGTTAACCCGCCATGAACAATTTGGCGGAAAGGGACCTTGGGGGGCTGTATCAGACCCCCCTTCAGCCTGGGAACTTTCTCTTGGGGCATGGGTGGCACCTATGGTGCCCCCCTACATTTTCGTACATCATGTGGCAACACCGCATGTATATATATAAGTAAAAAAATAGGATGAGAAATGGTTTTGGTCTGTATTATATGTCAGGTTTTAGTAGTTTTGGTTGGATTGTGAGTGTTGTTTAGTAATTGTGTCACTGGAGAACTTTTATGGCTTTGCCGAAAAAAGTGACTTTGAACTCCTTACCCCTTTTCTCACTCTTGCCGATTGTTTTTCATCCCTGCTTTCTTACTTTTTCAGTATTTCTCTTTTTCCTCCTTTTCCCCTTTTGTATTTTTCTCCCTCTTGCACTAGGTGAAAGTCTAACGAGGAAAAATAAGTGCAATCCCTAAAAACCTGTACTGAAGGGCCTACCTGCAAATATTGGCTCAAATTAAACACTTCTCGAGTAACAAAAGGCCTGATTTAGACCTTGGTGGAGGGGAATATTTCTCACAAAGGTGAGGAATATCCCGTCAGCCATATTAGGATCCTGTTATACCCTATGGAGCTCATAATATGGTGGACGGGATATCCTTCACGTTTGTGAAGGAGTCTTCCATCCACCGAGATCTAAATATGGCCCAAAGTCTTCCAACACCCATTGATATGTCTAATCTTCTGCTGTCCGGCAGACCAAACGCAGGGTGATGCACCGTGAGGGAGTGTTCTCCTCCCCGCCTAAACTCTGATACACCATATAAGCAACAACTTCATGAGTAAGCAATGACTTTGTCTTTCACATACGCCTCTTTAAAAGCTCAGTACTTTGCACCTCGTGCCACAGCTTCAAATGACAGTATTGTGGCTGTTTGTGGCAAACCCACTGTAAGAGCATCCCATTGTGTCTGTGCTTTGTCTCTCCAGCGTGTTTTGAAAGGCAGACAGGAAATAATTGCTCAAGAGACAACCGCCTATTATTATGAAGAATAAATTGAAGCTAGTCGACTTAATGGATATGTGATTTTCCAGCAAGTTGATGATGTAATTAATGCCAATCTCCATTAAAGAAAGCTTTTTCTGGTTTGCATTAGTATTCATATTAAATGCGGTACATCTTTTCTAAAATTATTTTTTTCTATGACGGAGAAATTCAACTAAAAAATATAGAAAAAAACGTAGAATAATGAGTTATGATCATGGTCCTTAGCGGTATGCAATTACAATCACCTTACATTCCACAATAATATCTGCATAAAGTGTTCCGCCTTTTTCATAGAATAAAATAATATGCTGTTTCTCCTTGAACTGATAGCACCTAGGTAACTGGTGATTTAAGACAGCGACACTTGAGAAGCAGTGCAACTTTCAAGCGTAAAACAAATTGTTCACTTGCTTCAAAACTGTCGATAAAATGTTAAACTTTAGCAAATGTTACAAAGATTATTTGGCAAATGAAATATATAAATTTAGACAGGTATCAATTTAGAAAGACATCCGGACATCTTGGAACATTTAAAGAACATTTCAGCAGAAAATGCTAATCACATTTGCAAATTCACATTGACGTTCAGAAAGTTTGACCTTCCTCTTCACACTCTCTCTCAAATGTGGTGCACATTTCAGTAAATGTGTAAAGTTCGCAGCGCAGCAGCGTGCTTAATGAACCGCGCGCATAATCATATTTAACAAGAATTGTAACACAGGAGAAAAACCTGCAAGTGGTGATTTGAAGAAACATTTCTACAGCTTTATAAAGTATGAAATAAAAATGGAAATGATCTTAGATTGCAGAAACACGGACACTTACATATTCACATGCAATTGTGCCCCTTCATTTAAGGCGTATTTGTTTAACGTTTTTGCAATGCAATAGGATGCTATGTCCAAAGGTGTTCGGGGCAACGTATATACGTTAATACGTACAAGACAATTTAACAAGATACATAATTGACATGAGCCATTGTTGCAGGCCATGGGACCACACCTGAAAAGTGCAGTAGTAAAAATGATTAGTTATCTAATACTGCATCAATCAATGGACTACTTGATTCCAAACATGAGATGTGTCGAAGAAGAGTCAAACAGCGTTATTTTTCCATCACTGGCAAAATTGAAGTCCTGTTTAGTGGTAGGTAAAGTGCAATTCAAGACCATTCTAGACTACAGCTGTTAGACCTGGCATCCTTGGTATGATTTTCTCCCTAACATTTTGCATTCAAACTTGCTGTTTGCTGACTTCGTTTTTGATGGTTTTATGGCTCAAGAGCATTCACCACTGCTGTCTGTTGCTAAAGTAGGTGTGCTCGCTCCTTAAAACATGGTAGAATTGGCTTATACCCAATTGGCATATTTAATTTACTTGAAAGTCCTTAGGAGAGTGGCACTTCCTGTACCCAGGGCCTGTCAAGTAAATGGAACTAGTATGTCTGCAGCACTGATTGTGCCACCCAATTAAGGAGCACTTTAAACATGTCTCAGGTCTGCCATTACAGCCTGTGTGTGCAGTTTATAAACTGCCATGTCGATCTGGTAAGATAACCTTTTGCAGGCCAAAACCTTCCTTTTTAATACATTTACATCACCCCTACGTTAGGCCTTGGACAGCCCAGAGGGCAGAGTTCGGTGTATTTAAAACGTGGAATATCTACATTTAAATTTTTCATGTCCTGGTCGTCAAAAACTCTTAAATGCATTTTTCACAACTGCAGGGCCAGTCTCTCCTGATGTAAAAGTCCCTAAGGTCCCACTCCATATTATGTAGGCCATAAATCTATCTTCGTCCATGACAGTCACCATCTTCCTCAACTTATACAATGGACATTACTAAATTCCCTTATTAATGCAGAATCATTGTCATGTCTGCCTTTCAACGCAGACGTCGCCAGACTTTATCTTTGTAAGAACTATGATATCATCAAGTTCTTTGATTAATGACATAGATACAACATCTATGTCGACATTTGTCTGGGTCAAATGTCTCCTCATCATGTCAAGGTTTACTAAGAACATAAACAAACAGATAACCAAATTATTGTAGTTTAAATTGACATCCGTTAGCCTTTTATGTTCATAAGGAGATATCTGAAATGCATATTTTGATGCACATGTTCTATGTCAGACATTCCTAAACCTGTTTCGGAAATTCAAATCTCTGATAAGATTTAGGATATATGACTGTCACTTGACCACTTGTCAAGAGAGGTCCTTCACCCAGATTATTGCTGCTAGAGACGGTCTCACACTTTGCGTTTAATACATCTCGCCTCTTGCCTAAAGCTGATAAAGCCACGTCCTGTAGTGAGTTTTTGCCCTTCGCACGGAACATTGTCTTCACTCCTTCACTGATAAAGACTGCCTTTGCTGGCAACAAGGTATGCAGTAAACCTTTTCGCCTAAGAAATTCTATACTGCAAGTTGATCTGCCTTTCATGCTCTCATAGTATAGCGCATGGAAAGGTGTTAGGTTCTAGATAACATTTTAAATGACATTTTCACAATGCTGAACATGTTCATCTTGTTCTCATTTAGTATAACATGTCTACTTACTGTTTTCATAATATTCTGTGTAGTTGTTTTAGATGTACTGAGAAACCGATTATTCCTGTAGTACTAAATACTTTCAACTTAAAAGTGTTCATTCTTGTTAGTGCAGTGTGTGTGATACTGTGAATAACAAAATAAAGTTTGTTGCTGTTGGGATTGTTAGTAACCCAAAAGCAGTAGCTCTATATTAATTACACACTGAGTAGTGTTTGCAGGGATTCTCTTTCACATTCATCGTGGGGTATTGAACCAACTTTGCCATTGTCACTTGTGCCTTGTAGAGTTATGCCAAAGTTGTAACTTATGCATCACTCCCATTGGATAACACAGGAGTTACCATATTGCATTTAATATGTACAACAAGAAGACAGAAGGTCAAGGCACTCAAGACCTGCACCAGTCAGTCTAGTGTACGGTATTTAGAACAGAAATGTGGTGCAAAGAGCCGGGAACGTGACCTTCCTACGTCCCCACTAATTGGGAAACCAAAAACACAGAAGACAGGCTGGCTCAGTACACAACTATAATCATGCACAGTTTAGAAAATTTATAGTGGTGCATAATAGTCAATGATTTAACATCAACACAGCGTCTCCCAAGTAAATCAAATAAGACTTTGGGTTACTAGAGAAATATCCTTCCTTTATTCTTTTATTCTTTTGTTCATGATTCTTTTGTTAAAATCATAACACAGAATTCATAGCCGACGTGGTGCGTTTCGTCCCAACGGGACTTCTTCAAGGCTGTTATGTTTTTAAATAATCTGTACAAATGGTACACAACAAAGTTTCGTGTCAAAAGGAAGTGCCTTTACGGAGAAAATCTTGGTATTGAGAAAGAGGAGAGAACGCACAACTACTATATGTCGTGGATACTGAAATACATAAGGGTATTGAGTAACCTGAGATGCATAAAGTGTCACTCAGCGGCGTGGAACAAAGTCTGGATTCAAAAATTGTGTCAGAGTGCATTTAATAAGTGATAATTTCCAAATGGGAGCAGGTAGCTAGTTCATGGTTGATGTCTTTGGAATTATAATGAAAAATCCTCTTTCATGGTGAAGTCGGATTTTAAATTTCAGTTCTGAAAGTGCAATTTTTAGAAAGTTAACATTTTCCTACCTTAGGGCCTTATTACTAGTCTGCAGTTCCACGGACCACCAAATTCAGGGTGGCGGTCTCCCAACCCCCTATTATGACTAGGGCAGTCAGGCCATCCTGAAACCACTGTAACTGTCACAACCTGGTGGTTGCGTGGCATTCCTGAGACCGTAATATGCCAATCATTTTACAAGTTTCCTCTCCACCACGGTTTTCATGGTGCTGAGCCCTCAATGAAAACCGTAGCAGAGAGGAAACAAAGGGAGCCCTACAGCAACCCCTGGTGCCTCACGCCATGTGGATGCACACAGGGGGGCATAACATGTGCCCCCCTGTATGCATGCACACCAGTACCTGCACAGCACGGACTACAGCTGTACATACACGGGTCCTACCCTGTCAAGTGGTCACACCCCATTCTGGAGTCTAGGAAGGGGGTCTAATGATGGTCTGCCAGTCCATCTATTGACCCTGAAGAACTGATACATCACTTCTGCTGAGCAATGCAATCATGAGGAAAATGGACACATAGGTGCCGATTCGGATCCTGGAGAAACCGGGTACGAACCGTCGGTCGGAGCGTTTTCTCCGTCCGACTCGTACCTGTAAGACCGGCCTCGTGGCGTGGGCCCTCCCAACCAGCAAGCTACCCTGCAACCGCACCAATCCTCGATGTCACAGACTTCCGGCCCCCATGGCCCAACATCCCGAGGACTGGCCAGATCCCCAACACGCATGCCCGGCCGAGGGAGAGCGAAACCCCCCAAACCAGACCGAGAGGCGCCGACCCTGTCACACCTCTGGTCTCTTCCCTGAGGGAGGTTTCGATCGACCACCAGGCCCCCGGTGAGCGGCCGCCTCGCCTGCTGGGTGTCTGGAGTCCCTCCCGGACCCACATGAACAGATCAAAGGGGCCGAGCGACAGGAAGCCCCGACACACCGCCCCAGGCACCCAGACCCCTCTCGGCGAGGACTTCGGACTTCAAAGAGGAGGGGAAGTATAACAGGGGGTGCGGAAGGGACGGGAGGCAGAGTAGACATGGACTGACGAGAGACCGCTGACCTGGTCGCGGCTCAATCGCTCCCCGAACCGAAGAACTCTGAACCATCTGAGCCCTGCTGACGCTGTCACGGCTCCCCAAACTCTGAACCATCTGAGCCCTGCTGACGCTGTCGCGGCTCCCCGAACTCTGAACCATCTGAGCCCTGCTGACGCCGTCGCGGCTCCTCGAACTACGAACCTCCAGTGCCTGCTGAGTGACTCGCGGTCCGCTCCTCCAAGAGAATCGGCAGAGATTGCCGAGAGAAGCAACATCCCCTCAGCTCGAGGATTGAGAGCTGTGCGCCGGATACTCCGCAGAGACACTGATTCAAAGACTGTCCCACTACCCCTTACCCCTCATCACGAGATCGCTGCCGCTTGTGGCACTAATTCTGCTCTTGCCTTCCGGATCATAAAGATCCCTGACAACCAACGATAAAGTCTATTGTCTTGCCAAGAATTACTGTGTGGTGTCCCTCTATCTGAAGAGAGTAGTGCAGCATGTGCGATCCTAGGTACGAGACCCTTCCAGGAAGGGCCTCCCCGCTCTTGCTCGGCCTAACTTCTGGGAAAGGTGGGCCTCCGGGTGGTCAGGAACGTATTCCGCAGCCTCCCCGGGGAACGCTTTCCAACATTTGGTGGCAGGCGACGGGATCCGAGCCAACACCTAGAGATCGTGCAGTAGACGGCTAACGCACTACCCAGAAGAAATGGAAGGAGAAACTTCCCTAGGTGCCGCAGGCACCAACCCGAGCACGACATTCCGAGAGGACCAGTTGTAATCCTATACGCACCGAGAACTGAAACAATTTTGCAAAGACCTTGGAATCGCTACCACCGGACTAAGCACGAAAGAGGACTTCCAGGGAGCATTAAAAACCTGGGTCGAGGCGGGAACTCCCCTGGGACACAAACAGAAGGAGAGCCTCCTAACGAACCACGAAGCACCCCGGGGAGGAACGGCGCCCCCGAGGGGGGCCTATCCCCAGAGCAACTAGCGGACCGAGAAAGAGGTCGCAACCACGAACTAGAACTAGCAAAATTAAAAATCGAAGGAGAGCTAAAACAGGCCGAAAAGAAGCTGGCGGTAGAACAGTTACGCCTACAAGGAGAACTCGAGGAAAAGAAACGACAAAGAGAACACGAAGAAAGAAAACTCCAACTGGAGCACGAACGTAGCCTGAAAGAGATCGAGCTCAAGGCTAAGAATGCGGAGGCCAGACCCTCGGAAACCCAGCCCCTCTCCTCCACCGTGGAACCAAAGGTCCACATCCCCAAAGATGTGGTGAAGGAATACTATAAGAACGACGACATCCAGCAATGGTTCAAAGCCTACGAAGTCACCATGACCTCCCACAGAGTCCTGCAGAAAGACTGGGGGGCTGGGCTGTGGGGACGGTTCCTGAGCGAGGGGAGAGATACCTTGCTGGACCTGCCCTCCACAGTGATGAACTTCTACAGTCACATGAAAGAGGCCCTAGTAGCCAGATATGGGCTCACCCCTGAAATGTACCGGCAACGGTTTAGAGACTGCAAGAAGATACCCGGTACCACCTGTGTGGAGTACGTGAACTTTTACAGCCGGGCCTTGGATGGGTGGATCAAGGGCAGCAAGGTCTCCACCTTTGAGGAGCTGTTCGACCTAATCGCATGGGAACACTTGTCCGCTAATTGCTTTGTAGAGCTGCGCCAGCACCTCCTGGACAGCAAACTCACAGACCCTCGAAAACTGGCCGTCGAGGCTGACCGGTGGGTAAACTACCGGGCCTCCCGGGGTCCCGTGGGAGACTACGGTCGCCACAGTCAGGGACCCCCCCGCCAGAGGGGCGGCGGGAATCAAGGCCGGCCAAGGGAACTTCCGGGGGGATCCCCGCTCAGCCCCCCCAGAGGACAACCTCCGCCCTTTCCAGTTCCACCTCCGGCCAGCACCGGGCCACCAGGGAGGCCGGGGCCCCGCGTGAGGATCACCTGTTTCCGCTGCCAACAGACCGGACACTATGCCAGCGACCCTCAATGTCCCATGTACCAGCGAACCGCCACAACAACCCCGCCGGCTCGACAAATGGCCTCCGTAGCCCTGGGGGAAGAGATGGAAGACTCCGAAGAATGGGAACCAGCCGCCATGGCCTTGGTCTCCCTAGGGGACCGGGAGATGGTCCCCGGAGCGTCCCTGCCCGCCAACACGAAGAAGTACCGACAGCAGGTGACGGTCAACGGTCACCGCATCGAGGGCCTTCGGGACACAGGGGCGAGTGTCACGGCGGTTCATTGTCACCTGGTCTCCGAAGATCAGATCCTGCCCGGCGCCTTTTGTCCCGTCATATCCTCAGACAATTCCGAGAGCCTCTGCCGGATGGCCCTAGTTCCCTTCGAATGGGGGGGAGTCACCGACAAGTTAAAAGTGGCGGTCCGAACCACCCAGCCAGTGGACTGCCTCCTGGGCAACGACCTTGAGAATTCCCCGTGGGGACAAGTGGAACGAAGAGCCCATCTCGAGATGATGGGCCTACCCGAATGGGTATGCGCCACCACGCGCTCGATGACTCTCAGAGTGCCTTCCTCCGAGGGGGGGGAGGCCATGCCGCAGAGCACCGCCACCATCCCCGAGGTCCAGGATGCGCCACCTGAGGCCAACGACCCCCTTCCGGACGAAGCGACCGTTCCCGACGAGGGGTCCGTGCCTTCCGACCCCAAACCCCTGACCGAGCTCGGGGACCTGCCTGAAATGTCCCAGTGGCACTGCGAAGGAGGCCCTCCCGAGAAGAATTCTGCCAAGAGCAATCCACCTGCCCTTTCCTCATTGGACCCCGACAACAGGCCGAGGCCCAAGCAGCAGGCAACCAGACCGGCACCCACTGGG
Source organism: Triturus cristatus (assembly GCF_964204655.1). Taxonomy (NCBI): domain Eukaryota; kingdom Metazoa; phylum Chordata; class Amphibia; order Caudata; family Salamandridae; genus Triturus; species Triturus cristatus. The sequence continues at coordinate 1,353,197,196 of NC_140591.1, forward strand.
TATACTGGGAAAACGGCCTCCTGTACAGCGAACAGAAGTCAGCCGAGTTGGGATCGGCCCGAGTACTGGTGGTACCCCTGCGCTTCCGAAGTCTCCTCCTGGGCCTGGCCCATGATGTACCCCTGGCCGGACACTTAGGCCAAGATAAGACCTACCAGCGACTCGTCACCGACTTCTATTGGCCCAAGATGCGAGCGAAAGTGGAGGCCCACTGCAAGTCCTGCCTCACGTGCCAGGCCAGCGGAAAGAGTGGGGGGAAGCGCAAGGCTCCGCTACAACCCTTCCCCGTCATCAGTACCCCTTTTGAGCGGGTAGGAATCGACATCGTGGGACCGCTGGACCCCAAGACCGCCCAGGGCCACCGGTTCATCTGCGTCCTGGTGGACCATGCCACCCGCTACCCCGAAGCCATCCCTCTCCGCACCGTGACGGCCCCCGTGGTGAGCCGGGCCTTGATGGGGATCTTCTCCAGCGTGGGGTTCCCCCGCGAAGTCGTGAGTGATCGGGGTACGAACTTTATCTCCAGATACATGAGGTCCCTCTGGCAGCAGTGCGGAGTATCGTACAACTTCACCACCCCGTACCACCCCCAAGGGAATGGCCTAGTCGAGCGCTTTAACAAGACACTGAAAGGAATGATCATGGGCCTCGAAGAACCCCTACGCCGGAGATGGGACGTCCTCCTCCCATGCCTCCTGTTCGCCTACCAGGAGGTTCCACAAAAATCCCTGGGGTTCAGCCCATTCGAACTGCTATATGGACACCCCGTCCGGGGACCCCTGAGCCTGGTCAAGGAGGGTTGGGAAACGACTCTCCGGGGAACCCCTCCGGATGTGTTCCGATACATCTTGGCGCTCCGCAACCAGACCCGGAAATTCCGAGAACTCGCAGAGGCGAACCTCGAGGCTAGCCAGGAAGAGATGAAGCGCTGGTATGACCAGAATGCTACGCTGGTCGAGTTTCAGCCGGGCCAACAAGTCTGGGTCATGGCCCCGGTGAAACCCTGCGCCCTCCAAGATAAATGGACTGGACCCTTCAAGGTGGTCGAGCGGAAGAGCCAAGTCACCTATCTCGTCGATGTGCAGTCCCCGCGGAACCCCCTCCGGGTTCTCCACGTGAACCGCCACAAACCCCACTTTGTAAGGACGGAGTTGAGTTTACTCCTGGCCACCGACGATGGGGCCGAAGAAGACACCGAGCCCCTTCCAGACCCCCTGGGGGCGAAAGAGACCGATGGTTCCGTGGAGGGGGTGAGACTATCAACCACCCTCACAGCCCAACAGTCTGACGACTGCCGCCAGCTACTAAGGCAGTTCGCGGACCTCTTCTCCCTAACCCCTGGGGTCACCAACTGGTGTGTCCACGACGTGAACACCGGCGACAGCCCGCCAGTGAGACACCGGGCCTACCGGGTCCCTGATCGGGTCCGAACCTGCATCAAGACCGAGGTAGCGAAGATGCTGGCCCTCGGGGTGATTGAACCCTCCGACAGCCCCTGGGCCAGCCCGGTAGTCCTGGTTCTGAAAGCGGCTACCCCGGGTGTCGCCCCCGAGCTGAGGTTTTGCGTGGACTACCGAGGACTCAATGCGGTCACCCGAACGGACGCTCACCCTATCCCCCGTGCAGACGAGCTCATTGACCGCCTCGGGGCCGCTCGCTACCTCAGCACCTTCGACCTAACTAGTGGATACTGGCAGATTGCCCTCACCGAGGGAGCCAAGGAGCGCTCCGCCTTCTCCACCCCGGATGGGCACTACCGCTTTAGGGTGATGCCGTTTGGAATGAAGAATGCCCCGGCCACCTTCCAGCGGCTGGTGAACAGGGTCCTGTCTGGACTAGAGGGGTTCAGCGCAGCATACCTCGACGATATAGCGGTATTCAGCTCCCAATGGACCGAGCACCTCCAGCACCTCCGACAAGTCCTGCTGGCTCTGCGCCGGGCCGGCCTCACCATCAAGGCCAGCAAATGTCAAATTGGGCACGGCTCCGTAACTTATCTGGGGCACCAGGTGGGAAGCGGGCAGGTCGCCCCCCTCCAGCCAAAGATCGACGCCATCTTGTCCTGGGAACCCCCCACGGCCCAAACGGAAGTCCAGGCCTTCCTGGGCCTCACCGGTTACTACCGGAGGTTTATTAAGAACTATGGCAGCATCGCAGGCCCCCTCACAGAGCTAACCTCCAAAAAACACCCCAAGAAAGTGCAATGGACTCCCCCCTGCCAGAAAGCGTTCGACGCCCTAAAAGCCACTATGTGTACGGCCCCGGTGCTTACAGCCCCCGACTACGCCCAGGAGTTTGTGGTCCAGACGGACGCCTCGGAACACGGCATCGGGGCAGTCCTCTCCCAGTTCGACGACAAAGGCATAGATCAGCCCATAGCCTTCATCAGCCGAAGGTTGCTGCCCCGAGAACAGCGGTGGAGCACAATTGAAAGAGAGACCTTCGCAGTAGTCTGGGCCCTAAAAAAGCTACGGCCCTACCTGTTCGGAACACACTTCCGAGTACAAACAGATCACCGACCCTTGCGGTGGTTGATGCAGATGCGAGGGGAAAACCCCAAGCTGCTACACTGGTCCATCTCCCTCCAGGGGATGGATTTCACTGTGGAACATCGCCCTGGGACGGAACACGCCAACGCGGACGGCCTGTCCCGATTCTTCCGCTTCAGCGAGGAGAACCCCCAAGTGGATGGGTAGTTCTCCCCGCCTTTCAGCTGGGGGGGGCACGTGTAAGACCGGCCTCGTGGCGTGGGCCCTCCCAACCAGCAAGCTACCCTGCAACCGCACCGATCCTCGATGTCACAGACTTCCGGCCCCCATGGCCCAACATCCAGAGAGCCGACCAGATCCCCAACACGCATGCCCGGCCGAGGGAGAGCGAAACCCCCCAAACCAGACCGAGAGGCGCCGACCCTGTCACACCTCTGGTCTCTTCCCCGAGGGAGGTTTCGATCGACCACCAGGCCCCCGGTGAGCGGCCGCCTCGCCTGCTGGGTGTCTGGAGTCCCTCCCGGACCCACATGAACAGATCAAAGGGGCCGAGCGACAGGAAGCCCCGACACACCACCCCAGGCACCCAGACCCCTCTCGGCGAGGACTTCGGACTTCAAAGAGGAGGGGAAGTATAACAGGGGGTGCGGAAGGGACGGCAGAGAAGGCCTGGACTGACGAGAGCCCGCTGACCTGGTCGCGGCTCGATCGCTCCCCGAACCGAAGAACTCTGAACCATCTGAGCCCTGCTGACGCTGTCGCGGCTCCCCGAACTCTGAACCATCTGAGCCCTGCTGACGCTGTCGCGGCTCCCCGCACTCTGAACCATCTGAGCCCTGCTGACGCGGTCGCTGCTCCCCGAACTCTGAACCATCTGAGCCCTGCTGACGCCGTCGCGGCTCCTCGAACTACGAACCTCCGGTGCCTGCTGAGTGACTCGCGGCCCGCTCCTCCAAGATAATCGGCAGAGATTGCCGAGAGAAGCAACATCCCCTCAGCTCGAGGATTGAGAGCTTTGCGCCGGATACTCCGCAGAGACACTGATTCAAAGACTGTCCCGCTACCCCTTACCCCTCATCACGAGATCGCTGCCGCTTGTGGCACTAATTCTGCTCCTGCCTTCCGGATCATAAAGATCCCTGACAACCAACGATAAAGTCTATTGTCTTGCCAAGAATTACTGTGTGGTGTCCCTCTATCTGAAGAGAGTAGTGCAGCGTGTGCGATCCTAGGTACGAGACCCTTCCAGGAAGGGCCTCCCCGCTCTTGCTCGGCCTAACTTCTGGGAAAGGTGGGCCTCCGGGTGGTCAGGAACGTATTCCGCAGCCTCCCCGGGGAACACTTTCCAACAGTACCCGGGAAATAAACATTACAAACATGGAAGTACGATTCCCACGGAAACACCATTTTCGTACGAATCGTAAAAAACATCGACCGACAAAAATATACATACGAATGTGATCCGGGAATGCTCCGACGTGACGTCGGGACGCATTCAGGCTGCGGTTCACGAACCAGGAAGTACGATCCGCACCGACGTCACCCCGCACGGATTATATTTTCCGGCTGCCAAAAACTGCCGGGAAATCAGGTCGACGCGCACAAGGAGCACCTGTACGCGACGGACAGCCATGGACCCGAACCTACGTGTCATCCCAGCCCTCATAGCAGTCCACCTGCTCTACAGGCACCGACGCAGATGCCGCAGAAGGTCAGAATAACACCCAGGGGTAAAGGGGAGGGGAAGGGGCAGGAAACATAACCCCCACACAAGTCACAAATTACACATGCCCTGGACATACCTGACCTGCAGGACCTGGTCACCTCGAGGGGGTGGGGGCGTGTCCAGCAACGCAAGCGTCTGCCACAACGGAAGTGAATGTTGACGTGAACCGGCAACACAACAATACCGGTACGTACCGTACCCAGGCCTTAAGAGCGTGGGTACGGGCCGTACCACGCCCACCACTATGTCACCCCAACAATGGCAGTACGGCCCGTACCCACGTACTAAAAGCCTGGGGACGGGCCGTACCAGCATTGTTGGGGTGATGTAGGGGTACACATGGTACGACCCGTACCCACGCTCTGAAGGGCTGGGTACGGTGCGTACCCCTACGGCACCCCATTGGAGGTCTGCACCGTACCCAGGCCCTCAGAGCGTTGGTACGGGTCGTACCACGTGTACCCCCACATCACCCCAACAATGCTGGTACGGCCCGTACCCAGGCAATTAGAACGGGGTACGGGCCGTACCGCCATTGTTGGGGTGACGTAGTGGTGGGCGTGGTACGACTCGTAACCACGCTCTTAAGGCCTGGGTACGGTACGTACCCAGGCCTGCAAATCGTGGGTACGGGAATGTACGGAGAGTACCCCCACCCGTGTATGAATGGAGCGTACCCACACCCCACCAGTGTATGTACAGAGCGTACCCACACCCGTGTATGAATGGAGGGCACCCACACCCGTGTATTAATGGAGCATACCCCCACCCGTGTATGAATGGAGCATACCCACACCCCACCAGTGTATGTACGGAGCGTACCCACACCCGTGTATGAATGGAGTGCACCCACACCCGTGTATGAATGGAGCGTACCCACACCCCACCAGTGTATGTACAGAGCGTACCCACACCCGTGTATGAATGGAGGGCACCCACACCCGTGTATTAATGGAGCATACCCCCACCCGTGTATGAATGGAGCGTACCCACACCTCACCAGTGTATGTACGGAGCGTACCCACACCCGTGTATGAATGGAGCGCACCCACACCCGTGTATGAATGGAGCGTACCCACACCCGTGTATGTCCCGACCGTACATGCCCAGACATAGGAGGGGTGTGTGCAGAGTCCTCCCAGCAGTGCCCAGACACAGGAGGGGTGTGTGCAGAGTCCTCCCAGCAGTGCCCAGACATAGGAGGGGTGTGTGCCTATCACTCCCAGCAGTGCCCAGACACAGGAGGGGTGTGTGCCTATCACTCCCAGCAGTGCCCAGACATAGGAGGGGTGTGTGCCTATCACTCCCAGCAGTGCCCAGACACAGGAGGGGTGTGTGCCTGTCACTCCCAGCAGTGCCCAGACATAGGAGGGGTGTGTGCAGAGTCCTCCCAGCAGTGCCCAGACACAGGAGGGGTGTGTGCAGAGTCCTCCCAGCAGTGCCCATACACAGGAGGGGTGTGTGCCTATCACTCCCAGCAGTGCCCAGACATAGGAGGGTTGTGTGCCCATCACTCCCAGCAGTGCCCAGACACAGGAGGGGTGTGTGCAGAGTCCTCCCAGCAGTGCCCAGACACAGGAGGGGTGTGTGCAGAGTCCTCCCAACAGTGCCCAGACATAGGAGGGGTGTGTGCCTATCACTCCCAGCAGTGCCCAGACACAGGAGGGGTGTGTGCCTATCACTCCCAGCAGTGCCCAGACATAGGAGGGGTGTGTGCAGAGTCCTCCCAGCAGTGCCCAGACACAGGAGGGGTGTGTGCAGAGTCCACCCAGCAGTGCCCAGACACAGGAGGGGTGTGTGCCTATCACTCCCAGCAGTGCCCAGACATAGGAGGGTTGTGTGCCCATCACTCCCAGCAGTGCCCAGACACAGGAGGGGTGTGTGCAGAGTCCTCCCAGCAGTGCCCAGACACAGGAGGGGTGTGTGCAGAGTCCTCCCCGCAGTGCCCAGACACAGGAGGGGTGTGTGCAGAGTCCTCCCAGCAGTACCCAGACATAGGAGGGGTGTGTGCCTATCACTCCCAGCAGTGCCCAGACACAGGAGGGGTGTGTGCAGAGTCCTCCCAGCAGTGCCCAGACACAGGAGGGGTGTGTGCAGAGTCCTCCCAGCAGTGCCCAGACACAGGAGGGGTGTGCGCCTATCACTCCCAGAAGTTCCCAGACATAGGAGGGTTGTTTGCCCATCACTCCCAGCAGTGCCCAGACACAGGAGGGGTGTGTGCAGAGTCCTCCCAGCAGTGCCCAGACACAGGAGGGGTGTGTGCAGAGTCCTCCCAGCAGTGTCCAGACATAGGAGGGGTGTGTGCCTATCACTCCCAGCAGTGCCCAGACACAGGAGGGGTGTTTGCCTATCACTCCCAGCAGTGCCCAGACATAGGAGGGGTGTGTGCAGAGTCCTCCCAGCAGTGCCCAGACACAGGAGGGGTGTGTGCAGAGTCCACCCAGCAGTGCCCAGACACAGGAGGGGTGTGTGCCTATCATTCCCAGCAGTGCCCTGACATAGGAGGGTTGTGTGCCCATCACTCCCAGCAGTGCCCAGACACAGGAGGGGTGTGTGCAGAGTCCTCCCAGCAGTGCCCAGACACAGGAGGGGTGTGCAGAGTCCTCCCAGCAGTGCCCAGACACAGGAGGTGTGTGTGCAGAGTCCTCCCAGCAGTGCCCAGACACAGGAGGGGTGTGTGCAGAGTCCTCCCAGCAGTGCCCAGACATAGGAGGGGTGTGTGCCTATCACTCCCAGCAGTGCCCAGACACAGGAGGGGTGTGTGCAGAGTCCTCCCAGCAGTGCCCAGACATAGGAGGGGTGTGTGCAGAGTCCTCCCAGCAGTGCCCAGACACAGGAGGGGTGTGTGCCTATCACTCCCAGCAGTGCCCAGACATAGGAGGGGTGTGTGCAGAGTCCTACCAGCAGTGCCCAGACACAAGAGGGGTGTGTGCAGAGTCCTCCCAGCAGTGCCCAGACACAGGAGGGGTGTGTGCAGAGTCCTCCCAGCAGTGCCCAGACACAGGAGGGGTGTGTGCAGAGTCCTCCCAGCAGTGCCCAGACACAGGAGGGGTGTGTGCAGAGTCCTCCCAGCAGTGCCCAGACTTAGGAGGGGTTTGTGCCTATCACTCCCAGCAGTGCCCAGACATAGGAGGGGTGTGTGCAGAGTCCTCCCAGCTGTGCCCAGACACAGGAGGGGTGTGTGCCTATCACTCCCAGCAGTGCCCAGACACAGGAGGGGTGTGTGCCTATCACTCTCAGCAGTGCCTAGACATAGGAGGGGTGTGTGCAGAGTCCTCCCAGCAGTGCCCATACACAGGAGGGGTGTGTGCAGAGTCCTTCCAGCAGTGCCCAGACACAGGAGGGGTGTGTGCAGAGTCCTCCCAGCAGTGCCCAGACACAGGAGGGGTGTGTGCCTATCACTCCCAGCAGTGCCCAGACATAGGAGGGTTGTGTGCCCATCAACCCCAGCAGTGCCCAGACACAGGAGGGGTGTGTGCAGAGTCCTCCCAGCAGTGCCCAGACACAGGAGGGGTGTGTGCAGAGTCCTCCCAGCAGTGCCCAGACATAGGAGGAGCGTGTGCCTATCACTCCCAGCAGTGCCCAGACACAGGAGGGGTGTGTGCCTATCACTCCCAGCAGTGCCCAGACATAGGAGGGGTGTGTGCAGAGTCCTCCCAGCAGTGCCCAGACACAGAAGGGGTGTGTGCAGAGTCCTCCCAGCAGTGCCCAGACACAGGAGGGGTGTGTGCAGAGTCCTCTTAGCAGTGCCCAGACACAGGAGGGGTGTGTGCAGAGTCCTCCCAGCAGTGCCCAGACACAGGAGGGGTGTGAGCAGAGTCCTCCCAGCAGTGCCCAGACATAGGAGGGGTGTGTGCCTATCACTCCCAGCAGTGCCCAGACATAGGAGGGGTGTGTGCAGAGTCCTCCCAGCAGTGCCCAGACATAGGAGGGGTGTGTGCCTATCACTCCCAGCAGTGCCCAGACATAGGAGGGGTGTGTGCAGAGTCCTCCAAGCAGTGCCCAGACACAGGAGGGGTGTGTGCCTATCACTCCCAGCAGTGCCCAGACACAGGAGGGGTGTGTGCCTATCACTCCCAGCAGTGCCCAGACATAGGAGGGGTGTGTGCAGAGTCCTCCCAGCAGTGCCCAGACACAGGAGGGGTGTGTGCAGAGTCCTCCCAGCAGTGCCCAGACACAGGAGGGGTGTGTGCAGAGTCCTCCCAGCAGTGCCCAGACACAGGAGGGGTGTGTGCAGAGTCCTCCCAGCAGTGCCCAGACATAGGAGGGGTGTGTGCCTATCACTACCAGCAGTGCCCAGACACAGGAGGGGTGTGTGCAGAGTCCTCCCAGCAGTGCCCAGACATAGGAGGGGTGTGTGCCTATCACTCACAGCAGTGCCCAGACATAGGAGGGGTGTGTGCAGAGTCCTCCCAGCACCGCCCAGACACAGGAGGGGTGTGTGCAGAGTCCTCCCAGCAGTGCCCAGACACAGGAGGGGTGTGTGCAGAGTCCTCCCAGCAGTGCCCAGACACAGGAGGGGTGTGTGCAGAGTCCTCCCAGCAGTGCCCAGACATAGGAGGGGTGTGTGCCTATCACTCCCAGCAATGCCCAGACATAGGAGGGGTGTGTGCAGAGTCCTCCCAGCAGTGCCCAGACACAGGAGGGGTGTGTGCAGAGTCCTCCCAGCAGTGCCCAGACACAGGAGGGGTGTGTGCAGAGTCCTCCCAGCAGTGCCCAGACACAGGAGGGGTGTGAGCAGAGTCCTCCCAGCAGTGCCCAGACATAGGAGGGGTGTGTGCCTATCACTCCCAGCAGTGCCCAGACATAGGAGGGGTGTGTGCAGAGTCCTCCCAGCAGTGCCCAGACATAGGAGGGGTGTGTGCCTATCACTCCCAGCAGTGCCCAGACATAGGAGGGGTGTGTGCAGAGTCCTCCAAGCAGTGCCCAGACACAGGAGGGGTGTGTGCCTATCACTCCCAGCAGTGCCCAGACACAGGAGGGGTGTGTGCCTATCACTCCCAGCAGTGCCCAGACATAGGAGGGGTGTGTGCAGAGTCCTCCCAGCAGTGCCCAGACACAGGAGGGGTGTGTGCAGAGTCCTCCCAGCAGTGCCCAGACACAGGAGGGGTGTCTGCAGAGTCCTCCCAGCAGTGCCCAGACACAGGAGGGGTGTGTGCAGAGTCCTCCCAGCAGTGCCCAGACATAGGAGGGGTGTGTGCCTATCACTACCAGCAGTGCCCAGACACAGGAGGGGTGTGTGCAGAGTCCTCCCAGCAGTGCCCAGACATAGGAGGGGTGTGTGCCTATCACTCACAGCAGTGCCCAGACATAGGAGGGGTGTGTGCAGAGTCCTCCCAGCACCGCCCAGACACAGGAGGGGTGTGTGCAGAGTCCTCCCAGCAGTGCCCAGACACAGGAGGGGTGTGTGCAGAGTCCTCCCAGCAGTGCCCAGACACAGGAGGGGTGTGTGCAGAGTCCTCCCAGCAGTGCCCAGACATAGGAGGGGTGTGTGCCTATCACTCCCAGCAATGCCCAGACATAGGAGGGGTGTGTGCAGAGTCCCCCCAGCTGTGCCCATGGAAAGAAAGGGGTTGAGTACACACAGATACAATGGCCACAATTGTCAGTCAGGTGCTCAAAGACCCAGCAGAACACAAAACACATGTGTGCGAGGCTGGGAGTACACACATGCAAAGTGCGGAAAAGGGAACATGTACACATGAAGTCCTGTCAATATACTCCAGTCACAAGTACAGTGACCCCCAAGGATGACACAAATGATGCAGGTGGAGACCTTGGCCAGCATGCATGGCCAAAGTTGAAGGGGTCCGTCACACACCCAGCAAATGTAGACACAGCACTGCACAAATGTCTTCACAACACCCTGCAGGGAAGTTGTCAGGGTCCACAGAGGAAGGTACACACCTTGGGACAATGTCACCATGCAGTAACAGCTTACATGAGCAAAGTTTGATAGCAAATACCGTTTGATGGCACACAGATAACAGGGTCCACCCCACGAACAGCACACTACAACATATCCCAGACACCTAACACATTATCGCCACCCCAAATCATGGAGCAGCACCACCAACAGCAATGCGAGAAAAGCAGTAGCGTGCCAAGGAAAATAAAATCGCTTTATTCAGCAATGTTCTAAAATGAATTGTATGAAGAGTTCCATATGCACAAGGCCCATAGGGCAGTCCATAGTTCCAATCCAGGTGGGGGACACATTGGGATGCGTGTCCCCTAGCTTGCCTGCACAGTTCAGACTACCTTGTCATCCACAGGGGGGGGATCATGTGGGGGGAAGGACCAGGCACCGCAGGGACAGGAGGGGCAAGGGTAGGTGTTGTGGGTGCAGGGACGGACAACTCCAACACAGGGGGTGGGGCAGCGCCAAAGGTGGATTCGAGCACGGCGCTGCACACTACTGCCAGGTCGCCCAGCGTCTCCCCTGCACCCGAAGGAACCACAGGCCCCAAGGAGGGGGGGGGGAGTCGCAGGGATGGGTCGCAGCGCTACCGGGGGAGGGTGTGGACAGGGGGGGACTCAACCACCCTGACCGGGGACTCCTTTGACCGCTTGCGGGGTGGTGTCACTTTGGGGCTCAGGGACAGAGCGGCCATGAAGGAGTCTTTGGTGGAATCCTGGCCAGGAGAGCTGAGGGGAGTGGATTTGGAGGGTGGTGGTCGTGAGGAATGTGGACTCCCACTCTGGCTGCGTGTCTTCCGTTTCCCCCCCCGACCCAGTGGGTGTGCCTACTTCACCCTGTGTGTGCGTGCCAGGAGGTGTGCGCTTTGCCTTCCCTGGTGGTGTGGTGCCTGTGTCTGGTGGTGTGCATGCATGGGGACGTCTGGGTGTGCTTTGGACAGGCATGGGAGTGGGAAGTGTGGATGGTTCAGGGGTAGGGGGGGGCGTAGCGCTGCAGGAGACCCACTGCTGCAGTCAGTGTCGGGTCTATGGACCTCAGCAAGTTGCGTTGGTCAGACTGCGCAGCTGAAATGCCCTCCATGTATGCCTCCATCTGGTTGAGCACTCGGCTGTGGCCATGGAGGACATTAAGCATCACAGTCTGACCAACCTGCAACTGCCGCAGGATGTCCACAGACTCGGCATTGGTGGCAGCAGTGGAGACAGGGGCAGGGGGTGCGGTGCCTGGCAAGAAGGAGACACGTGGTGACCTAGCACGGCGGGAAGGGACACGAGCAAGTGGGAGGCCGGTGATCGGAATGGAGGGGGCGGGTAGTGATGGAGTGCTGGTGTCAGCTGTGGGAGCAGCCTCCGCCCCCTCGGAGTACTCAGCCTCAGACCCGTCTGCGTCATAGTCGGTGGTGGTTTGACTGGACAGGTCCTCCGATGCACTCCCGTCGGCCTCCGTGCCACTCGATGTGCCAGCCAACTCAGCACTGCTGGCACTGGTGCTCGCTCCCTCCTCACGGTCCGTGCCAGTGTCTCCCTCGTAGTCCCCCGACGATGCTGTGGGCAAGGTGAAGAGACAGGAGAAATCAGACACCTGTATACATATGTCACATGAGTCAACTCTACATATGTCACAGTGCATAGCCTGAAAAGCAACAAGAGTAACATCTACAATACAAGGTACAAATGTAGTCCCTGCAACACACAGTTTGTTGACCCGTCTGCGTCATAGTCGGTGGTGGTTTGACTGGACAGGTCCTCCGCTGCACTCCCGTCGGCCTCCGTGCCACTCGATGTGCCAGCCAACTCAGCACTGCTGGCACTGGTGCTCGCTCCCTCCTCACGGTCCGTGCCAGTGTCTCCCTCGTAGTCCCCCGACGATGCTGTGGGCAAGGTGAAGAGACAGGAGAAATCAGACACCTGTATACATATGTCACATGAGTCAACTCTACATATGTCACAGTGCATAGCCTGAAAAGCAACAAGAGTAACATCTACAATACAAGGTACAAATGTAGTCCCTGCAACACACAGTTTGTTGACCCACCATGCCACTGTTAAAATATGGAGAGCATGACACAATAGCAAATAACTTGATATCAAATTGTACAGAGGAGCCAGGCTCTGGGGACAATCTAGCACAGCATCAGCGACACACAGCGTAGCCAAGAAAGGGATGAGCAGGAACCATGTCTATCAACTCTTGGGACATGCTGCAAAGGTAATACTGAAAACCATGGCCAACATGACTGGGGCACTGCACCTTGAGTGTTTGGCCACACAAACATCACACACTGGCCAGACCGAGCAAGGAGACTTCAGGTTTGGACATGTAGGCCTTGCCCGCACCACCCCCCCCCTACCTGAGACAATGTGATTGAGACAGAGGAAGTACTTACACCTCTTAGTCTGGGATGAAAACACATGGCCTGCAATTAATCCTGATCGCACACAAACTACCCCTGGTGTGCCTGTCCACATATATCACTGACAAACAACCATCATCATATAGTTGTACCAAGACACACAGGCACTGGCCCCTGTGAGTATGCACCAGCTAAATTAAGTCACCCTGTACAGTGGACACATGTAGCACAGTATACGTGAATACAAATGAGGCCAGGGTACTATGCCACAGGGCCCAAACTATGCTGAAGACACAGAGAATGTCCACATTGTCTGATGACACACATGATACCTAGGAAAAGGTGCCCCAGGGGACTGTAGTGGCCACACTACTCCATGGCCCTGGATGGATATGACTGGAACACAAGCCACCATCCCTGCACTATGCATATCTCACACTCAAGCACATCATGTCAGAGGGCACAACATTCGACATGCAGGCAGTAAGGCAGTACACATGAAACACACACTCCCATGTCGGGACTCAGCATCAGTGCCAACTAACATGGACCCCACAATGACAGAACTGGCCAGGGCACAGGCAACGTGCAAAAACCTGTTACACACCACCCCCACACATGATGGTGCAAGCATTGGGCACTTGGAGTAATTGCCAGCCTAGATGACCTTGTGCAAGAGTGACTACACACAGACCAGGGAACACATGGCAAGGAGGGGAAGGGAGGAAGAACAGCACCGCTTTACTTTGGGGAACAGAATATGCACTGCACATTTAAACTCTGGCAGTGTATCCATGCAACTGCGCACTTCCAAAAGCTGGTCACACACAACAAACACACATGTACCTACCCCCTTCCTGCTGCTGCTTCTCCGCTAGGCGCCTTTCCAAGTCAGGGAAGACCACCGCCAGCACACGCTTCTGGATGTGGGTCAGACGCCGGCGCCCACGGTTTTTGTGGCTCACAGGTGAGTCCCCCAGCAGGACCCGTGCGATCCTCCGCGTCCAGCACCGGATGTCCTGCCAGCATTTCCTCACCTGGGCTAGGCGCCTTTTCCGACCATCCATCCTCCTCACAGCACTGACGGCTTGCTTCCAGATCTCCCCCTTGGCACAGACGCCTACCTGTGAGGATGCAAAAGTGACAATACATCAATCCACCTTATCAATGATACAGAGACACACATATTACAAATCATGCATGTTAGAACTAGCCATAGTATGCAGCCAACTCATTGCACCTTTGTCATAGTGACATCATCCTCCTGGGAATGGGCAAATGCAGTAGGTGCCATTGAAAGTACACAGGTGGCATGAGGGGTGCAACACAATCAATGATGCAGGCTCACACTGTGCATCCCAAGCTACAACAGGAATCTGAACAGTACCCCTAAGCAGTCACATGCCCCAGCCCACTTACGCTACCTCAGCAGAGTACACAGACACACACAGGCACTGAACAATCACCTGGCATTGGCAACTGCCGCTACAAACCTCACTCTGCACATGTGCCACTAGACTGGGGGTGTCACAGATGTGGGGCTGTCTCAGCACGGCAGACATCCAGCACAGCTCCCTGCTCACATCAGATGGGCAGGGTGTATCCATCTCACATGCAGCTGGGGTGCAACACTCCACATATGCACACACCCACATGACAGGGGACTCACACACACACACACCAATGTCCAGGGGACGACCACATCATTTGGACACTCTCACCACAGGTACACTGAACAGACACACATCTGTGGGTCCTGGCACCTGTCACCCTGGGGGGAGCACAGACTCACATCAGTACTGTAGAAACAACATTTCCAGGAGGATTAGGCAGTCCGAAAGCGGCATGCACCATGCAGTGATCGTCACAGTAAGCACCATGCTAGTGCGTTGTGCACACAGGAACTACAGCATGCTCTGCATGGGAGACATGAGCCCTTCCCCCCCCTGGGAACCACTATGAAGAACCCTGCATGTCTGTCACACCTGGACACAATGCCAGAAGTCACAGTCACAAAAAGGGGCACAGTTTAAGCTAGTGGAGTCTGCACTCACCTGCTCCCCTGGTCGATCATACAGCATGGTGTACTGTGGGAGGATCACATCCACCAACGCCATATTCTCCTCCATGGTGAATGGCTGGGCCCTCTCCACAGACCTGGACATGGTGCCAGAGGAATCACGAGCAGCAGCAGTGTTGTGGAATGAAAGGATGTGCAGGCAAGTGCTCTCTCATGGGACCTGGCTGCCTTATATCTGCCTTGCTGGCCTGTTTCATTTACAGGAGTACAGAGTGATTGGTCAGTCACATTAGCATCCTACGTTTCCTCCAATCCCTTTAAACCTACCCCAGTGAGTGGCTTTGCATGGTTCAAAAATTGAGCATGATGTCAAGTCAACAACCACTTTGCAACAAAGTATATTGTTTCCAACCGACTTCTGCTGGCCACCTGATGCAAAAATGCAAACTTTAAACTCGGTCTCCATGACAACCAGCATGCATTTAGGCCCTTATACTTGTCCCTCATGTGTTCCTTATGTTATTTCAATATTTACACACATGTACGGTGCATTCCACTGTCCTAGGGCACCCCAAATGCAGTGATACGGATCGTACACGCGTGTGTAGGGTCCCTATCACTATGGGAGTGCTGGCGTATGCGTACGCCATAGTGATAGGGAGCGACCCTACACACGCGTGTGTACGGTCCGGACTACCATGGCGTACACGTACGCGAGCACCCCCATAGTGATAGGGACCGTACACACGTGTGTGTACGGTCTGGACTACTACTATGGCTTACACGTACGCGAGCACCCCCATAGTGATAGGGACCGTACACACACGTGTGTACGGTCCGGACTACTATGGCGTACACGTACGCGAGCACCCCCATAGTGATAGGGACCGTACACACGCGTGTGTACGGTCCGGACTACTATGGCGTACACGTACGCGAGCACCCCCATATTGATAGGGACCGTACACACGCGTGTGTAGGGTCGGTCCCTATCACTATGGGGGTGCTCACGTATGTGTACGCCATAGTACTCCGGACCGTACACACGCGTGTGTAGGGTCGGTCCCTATCACTATGGCGTACGCATACGCCAGCACCACCATAGTGATAGGGACCCTGCACACGCGTGTATGGTCCGTATCACTATGGCGTACGCATACGCCAGCACCACCATAGTGATAGGGACCCCACACACGCCCTCGGAGCGTATGTACGGTGGGATTCACACCTGACAGTGGTGACAGGCGGCACACAGGAATGAATTGAGCTGTCATACATGGCCAAGGCTGGACATCAAGGCATTGTCTCTGCAGTACTACATGTGTCGGGCACAGGTGGGTCAGGCTGTGATGTGGCACCATACTCCTGAGGTGTGAAGCTAATTACAGTATGATGAGCTGTGTACACATGTCACGTGTGATGGTGCCCTATGTGCCACACATCCCCTTCACTCCTTTGACATGTGTGCATGTAGCACTGACTTGGTGGGCCATGCGTCACTGGCATTGCACAGTCACCGACACCCGCAAATGTCCCCTGATGCCAGGTACACGGAATGTTACCCCTGACAAGTGAATGCCCGCGTTGCACGCTGTAGCTATGTCATGTGTGTGTCATGTGTTCCCATAGGTTTGCTGTAGGTGTTTGGTTAAATGCATCTGCAGTTGCTGCAACCAACATGTGTCTGTGTGTAGATGGGCATGGCACACTGTTACGCACACCAGCACACATGTGTAATCCGACGTTAGGTGTGTATGTATGCATCGACACGGAGTTCCAAAACAAGGACATATATATTCATACTCTCAATGTATGTGTGATCAGTCTTGACATGTAATCCTTCATGGCAAGGTGTGTGGTCTGTCCTTATTCTATGACATGTGACCTGTGCCTCTAGTGTTCCGCAACCTGTCTGTACAATAAACATCCTTCTTCTGCACATATTTGGATGTCTGTAACTCCTGTAATGCGTCTGCCTGCTCACTTACACTGGCCCACAGCTAGTTTCATGGCATGGCATATTGAGGTTGAGAATCAACGTTTGTAGCTGGCTCTTGGTAGGAGTGTCACATGCCTGGCATACGTGTCCAGGGCATATTGCACAGACCTGACTCTGTATGTAGCATATGTGTATTGCCTGTTGAGCATGTGCTCTGTACATTGACATTGGTGGTGTACTGTACTCACTCTTTGTTGTCCCTTCTAATTCACTGCAGGGCTCCGCCTCTCCTTCGACCAATTCCAGACTTGGCTGACATGTGGGAAAATGACTGTATACGCCGCTACCGCTTCCCCCAACGCTTGATTGAGGACCTGACGACGCGGCTGGCACCACACCTCCAACCGCTACACAGGTATCCTACTGCACTGACACCCAAGATGAAGGTGATGGCAGCCCTATATTTCTTGGCCACGGGTACCTTTCAACATACCATTGCCCATGTCGGTGGCATGTCCCAAACCATGTTCAGCCGTGTTCTGCATGATTTTTTAGAGGCCATGTTGGAGCACCTGGATGAGTTCATTAATTTCCCAACTCCTGAGCAGTTGACAGCTGTCAAGCGTGAGTTCTATGCCCTGGGAGGGATGCCCCATGTCATTGGGTCCATAGATGGAACACATGTAGCTTTGGTACCACCACAGGCACAGGAGGTAGCCTTCCGTAACTGCAAGCATTACCACTCCATTAATGCCCTTGCGGTGTGTCTTGCCAACATGGTGATTTCACATGTCTGTGCTCGTTTTCCAGGATCAGCACACGATGCGTACATCATGAGGCGTAGCAGGGTGCCTGAAATGATGCTGCAGCTGTGCAACGAACGAGCATGTATTGTTGGTGGGTATACTCTGGCAGTCCTGTATTTAACGTCATCTTCCTGTCTTACTGCTTCTCCTGACCCACTCTTGTCCATGATGTTTCCATATAGGGGACGCTGGCTATCCCAACATGCCATGGCTGATCACGCCTCTCCGCAACCCCAGCACGGCTGCCGATCACCGCTACAACAACGCCCATGAGAGGACCAGGCGAGTGATAGAGAAGACGTTTGGCCTCCTGAAGAGCCGATTCCGTTGCCTCCACAAGACCGGTGGCGCACTCCCATATGCACCGGTGAAGGTCTGCAAGATATTCCTCGTGTGCTGCATGCTGCAAAACATGGCAGTGGAGAAAGCTGTGCCAATCATCCTGGATCCAGATGAGCAGGACCATCCACCCGTGGAGGATGAAGGGCTTGGTCACGAGGCAAGTGATGTGGAGGAGGAGGAGGTGGTAGAGGACATGCGGAGTCGGCTCATACGCGACTTCTTTGCTTAGTGGTGAGTTCCAGTGTCTGAGTGTGCACGCATTGGGCTGTGTGTGGCAAGTGTTGCAATGTGTGTGTCCATCTGCATGTCTTCCAAGTGAGTCAGAGGTGTGTTTGGATGTGTCACTCGAGTGATGGTGCAATAGAAGAATGTTTTTCCAGAGTCATCATTGTCACCTAGCATGTTGACAACCTAATACGTGTCGAGTACATGCACATGCATGCGGATGTGCTTCTTTTGGCTGACTTCTGTTGTGTCTCCCATCCACAGGTACTTGCGCATGCTGTCTGCTGGTGGCATTGTTGTGCTCCTGCTATTCCTCATGAACACAGCAACATGTGCTGAATCAGCGTTACATGCACGGACAAGTTCGAAAATCTCCTTCGGGTAAGGGATGCAGCACAGCTTTTTGGGAGTGGTATTTGTTTTGAATGTGTGTGCACTGCTCCTGTTCATGTTTGGATACTTTACATACATGTAGAATCACCATGGGGTACATGACATGGAGCAGAATTCACCTGAATTGATGGTCAGACTTGGTGACAGTCATCTGTAATGGGATTGTGGATTGTGATGGAGCCATCAATGTGTGTAACACTGCCCTCGGAAACATACGGGTTGCACCGGGTTGACATGGTGTGTGAATTCCCCATTAGGGGCTCAATGGTGTATAGCAGCCTCTCCGTGAGCAGCAGGGGGTGTTTAGCTGTAACCCGTCACTTGTGTGCCAGTGCCATGGATTTACAGCATCTGTGGTGGTAAGGGGGGTGCCAGTGTTGGTCCCACATGTTCATCCACATGACCTGTGTATGTGTTGACAGAGTTGCATTAGCATTCTGTTGGACCCGGCCTCGTGGCGTGGTCTTAACCCTCTTGGATTGTGCTCGTCCCCCGCACCGGCCTACACGGGCCGCCCTTTCAGGCCGCCAGGGACCCCTCCTCCCTTCGAGGCCCCCTTTGGATTCTACCCGTTTTCCTACACCCGCCTCAGCGGCCCCCTTTTCCAGGCCGCACAGGGACCCCTCATCCCTTCGGGGTCCCCCCCATGCTTGCTCCACGCACCAGCCCACGCAGCCCGGCTCCCTCCGGCCTCGGCCTCGGCCCCAGCGAAGCCCCGACATCGAGGCACCAAGATCTGGCCAGGGGGCACCGCATGGCCACTTCACCACTCCCGGAGGAGGAGAGTTTCGATGGGACCCCCCACCGTCCCTCAACAACTAGCTGCGATCGTCCTCCGGCCTCCCCGGGCCTGGCGCCTCTCCCGCTGGGCGTCTGGCCTCTCCCAGCCCGGCCTCTCCGCCCCCCCAGGCGCAAGGGTCCGGACATCAAAGGGCTCCAGACCTATATCTGGGGCAACCCCGCAATGGGACAGCAGTTGTATCCCGGAGTCAAGAGCCCTGCTGATGGAATCGGGGCTGACCCTACGGAGAAGAACTCTTGCTGACACTACCACGAGCCCTGCTGACTGCGTCGTGGCTCCACCTTATTGAGACAAGGAACCTCACGGAACATCGGAGCCCTGCTGATGCTGTTGCGGCCCAACCTCGCTGAAACCTCCACCAGAGCCCTGCTGACGTCGTCGCGGCTCGAGCTGAACTGAACCACCTTAAGAGCCCTGCTGACCTAGTCGCGGCTCAAGCTCCACGAACTGATCGCCAGAGCCCTGCTGACGCCGTCGCGGCTCGACCACTCCGAGACCCGGAGTCCCTCCAGCTTGAGGATCAAGAACTGGGCCTAAGGTACCCTCGTACCCAGCTGCTACTAAAGACTGTCCCGCTACCCCGTCCCTACCAAAGACTTTGAGACTCTTGCGGATCCCTCGATCCCCCCTTGTATATATAGATAACCGTAACTTCCTAAATGCTGATAAAGAATTGCTCGTCTTGATAAACATCCTCGAGTCCTGTGTGGTGGTGTTACTGTGCTAGTACGGAATAGGAGAAGGACCTCTCCTAGGAGGCTTCTCAGCAGCGCTCGGCTACTTCGTACAGTGTGGGGGCCCCCCTGGGTGGTCTCTCCGACTCCCCCGAGGTCCGCCTTCCAACATTTGGTGGCCAACGACGGGATCCGAGCCGAACGCAGATCGTACAAGCAAGTAACCCACTCGCTATCCATCCAGACGAACAGAGACCATGGAGTTCCAACCAGAACGATTGGAAGAGTACACGCACAAAGAGTTAAAACAGTTCTGCAAGGACAAGGGCATTACGAACACCGGCCTAGGTACCAAGGAAGAGAGGCAGAAAGCCCTGAGAACCTGGATAGAGTCCGAGACGGGTCCCTCCCAGAGTGAAGGTCCCCTGCCCCTGAATGCAGCCACGCCACCAGCACCGACCCCAGCGAACGGAGGGAGAAACAGCCTGGAAACCGGCCTCTCCGCGGAAGAAATACCAGAGCGGGAGAAGGTCCGGACCCATGAGCTAGAGCTCGCACGACTTCGGCTGGACGGCGAAATCCTGCTGGCCGAAAAGAAATTGGCCATGGAACAGCTACGGCTACAAGAGGAGATAGAGGAGAAGAAGCGGCATCGAGAGCTGGAGGAGAAAAGGCTGACCCTCGAACACGAGCGGGGCCTCAAAGAACGCGAGCTCAAGGCCCAGAAGGGGGAGACCGGCACCCCCAGCAATAGAGACGCTCTGCCGCCCACCGAAGCCAAGGTCCATATTCCCAAAGATGTCGTCAAGGAGTACTATAAAAACGACGACATCCAGCAGTGGTTTAAGGCGTACGAGGTGGCCATGACCTCCCATCGGGTACCCCGGAAGGATTGGGGTGCCGGCCTATGGGGGCGTTTCCTTAGCGAGGGCCGAGACACCCTACTCCAGCTCCCGGAAGAGGTGATGACCTCGTACGACCATATGAAGGAGGCCCTGCTCACCCGCTATGGACTAACCGCGGAAATGTACCGCCAGCGTTTCAGAGACTGCAAGAAAATCCCCGGTACCACGTGGGTAGAGTATGTTGACTTTTTCAGCAGGGCCCTAGAAGGTTGGATCAAGGGGAGCAAGGTCCCCACCTACGGGCAGCTGGTCGACCTCATTATTTGGGAACACCTCTCCAACAACTGCTTCGTGGAGCTAAGACAACACCTCCTCGACAGCAAGCTGACCGAGCCGCGGAAGCTCGCCGCTGAGGCCGATCGGTGGGTCAACACCCGAGTCCCCCGGAGCTCGATGGGGGAGTACCAGCGAAACCCCACCGGACCCCCCTGCCAGCGCGGCGGGGGAGGAGGGTCGAACAGGAATCGGGACATCCCAGCCGGGCCGCCCCGGAGTCCGCCTCGGGGGCCGCCTCAGCAACACACCTCCCCGAACCTAGTCCGAAGAGGGAAGACGCCAGCCAAAACCGGACCCCGGCCCACGATAACCTGCTACGGCTGCCAACAAACAGGACACTATGCCAGCGACCCTGCCTGCCCCCTGAACCGACGAAGGGGGACCAGCGGGCCCCCGCCCCGACAACTAGCGGCTGCTACCCTGGGAGAAGGGGAGGAAGAGGAAGAACCCCTCGACGGGGGGTCCACTGAGTGGGAGCCGGCGGCCATGTCCCTGGTCTGCCTGGGCAGCCAAGAAATGGTGCCCCGAACACCCCTCCCGAGCAACACCCAGAAATACCAACAGCGGGTCACTATCAATGGACGACGGGCCGAAGCCCTCCGTGACACCGGAGCCAGTGTCACCGCTGTCTGCTGCCACCTGGTGGCCCCCGAACAGATCCTGCCGAATGTGCTATGCCCCGTCCGGACGGCCGACAACAGCGAGAGCATGTGCCAGATGGCCCAGATTCCCTTCGAATGGGGAGGGTTGACGGGCATGCTGAAGGTGACTGTCCGCGACGACGCTCCGGTGGACTGCCTCCTGGGGAGCGACCTCGAGAGTTCCCCCTGGGCTCAAGTGGAGCGGCGAGAGCATCTCCGAATGCTAGGACTACCCGAATGGGCCTGCGCCACCACCCGGTCCATGGCCGCCCAGGCCCCCTGTTCGTCCATGGCCGCCGACACCGTCGAGCCCGAGCGGCCCGTG
Organism: Triturus cristatus; assembly: GCF_964204655.1. Lineage (NCBI taxonomy): Eukaryota > Metazoa > Chordata > Amphibia > Caudata > Salamandridae > Triturus > Triturus cristatus. The sequence goes on from NC_140591.1 coordinate 1,353,219,032, forward strand.
CCACCACCTGCCTCCGGCAAGGAAGAAGCGGACACCGATGCCAGATCCACGGTGCCCCCCCCCGGACGAGATCGCCTCTCTCGGCACACTCCCGGAGCTTGCCCAATGGCGCCACGACAGGGGCCCCACCAGAGAACAGTTCTTGCAGGAACAGAAGACCTGCCCCTCCCTTGAAGGAGTCCGGCAGCAAGCGGCCTCGCAGGCCAACGGTGACCAGACCGGAACCCACTGGGTCTATTGGGCCGAAGGACTACTGTACAGCGAGCAGAAGATTGCAGAACTGGGGGCCAGTCGCGTGCTGGTGGTCCCCCTCCGATTCCGGGAGTTCCTCCTTAACCTGGCACATGATGTGCCCCTCGCCGGGCACCTGGGGCAGGACAAAACCTACAGCCGCCTGGTGACCCACTTCTACTGGCCCCGGATGCAGAGGGACATGGGCAACCACTGCCGGTCCTGCCAGACCTGCCAAGCCAGCGGCAAGACGGGGGGACGGGTCAAAGCCCCTCTCCAGCCCTTCCCAGCAGTCAACACCCCATTCGAACGGGTCGGAATAGACATCGTAGGGCCCCTGGACCCCCGGACCGCCCTGGGTCACCGCTTCATCCTGGTCCTCGTAGACCACGCAACCAGGTACCCTGAGGCCATCCCGCTTCGAACTGTGACAGCCCCCGTAGTGGGCCGGGCTTTAATGGGGATCTTCTCGAGAGTGGGGTTCCCCCGAGAAGTGGTGAGCGACCGAGGTACGAACTTCATCTCTAAATACATGCGGTCCCTGTGGCAGCAGTGCGGGGTCACATACAAGTTCACCCCCCCATACCACCCTCAGGGGAACGGACTGGTCGAGCGGTTCAACAGAACCTTAAAAGGCATGATCAAGGGCCTGGAAGAACCCCTACGGCGGAGATGGGATGTCCTGCTGCCGTGCCTCCTGTTTGCCTATCGGGAGGTCCCGCAGAAGTCCCTGGGGTTCAGCCCTTTCGAATTGTTGTACGGGCATCCAGTCCGAGGACCCCTCAGCCTGGTCAAGGAGGGCTGAGAGACGAAGCCCCGAGATGCCCCTCCCGACGTCTACAGATACCTCCTGACCCTACGAAACCAGACACGAAGGTTCCGAGCCCTGGCCGAAGCCAACCTCGAGGCCAGCCAAGAGGACATGAAAAGATGGTACGATCAAAACGCCTCTACCATCGAGTTTGAGCCGGGCCAGCAAGTCTGGGTCATGTCACCGGTTGACCCCTGCGCCCTCCAGGACAAATGGACCGGGCCCTTCAAGGTGGTGGAGAAGAAGAGCCCTGTCACCTACCTGATCGACATGGAGTCTCCCCGGAACCCCCTCCGGGTTCTACACGCTAACCGGCTCAAACCCCACTTTGCCCGGACGGAACTAAGCCTACTGCTAGCGACCGACGACGGGGGCGAAGGCGACTCTGAGCCCCTACCCGACCTCCTGCGGACCAGCGACCACGACGGGACCATCGAAGGCGTCCAACTCGCCTCCTCCCTGACCCCGGAACAGCACCACGACTGTCAGCAACTGTTGCAGCCCTTTGCGGCCCTCTTCTCCCTCACTCCGGGGGTGACTCCATGGTGTGTCCACGACGTCGACACTGGGAACAGTCCCCCTGTGCGACACAGAGCCTACAGAGTACCCGACCGGGTGCGGGCCTGCATCCAGGCTGAGGTGGCGAAGATGCTGGCCCTCGGGGTCATCGAGCCCTCCGACAGCCCGTGGGCCAGTCCCGTCGTCCTGGTGCCAAAGGCCGCCGCCCCAGGCACCCCCCCGGAGCTACGATTTTGTGTGGACTACCGGGCCCTGAACGCTGTTACCAAGACCGATGCCCATCCTCTTCCCCGGGCCGACGAGCTCATCGACCGCTTAGGGGCAGCCCGCTACCTGAGCACTTTTGACCTCGCCGCCGGGTACTGGCAGATCCAGCTCACCCCCGGTGCCCAAGAGAGATCCGCTTTCTCCACCCCTGATGGGCACTACCACTTTCGGGTGATGCCCTTTGGCATGAAGAACGCCCCGGCCACCTTCCAGAGACTAGTGAACAAGGTCCTGGCCGGGCTAGAGGCCTTCAGCGCGGCTTATTTAGATGATATTGCCGTATACAGCAGCCACTGGGCTGAGCACCTGGGGCACCTCAAAGCAGTCCTGGCCGCCCTCCAAAGGGCCGGGCTCACGATCAAGGCCAGCAAATGCCAGATAGGCCAAGGATCGGTGACCTATCTGGGCCATTAAGTAGGGAGCGGTCAGTTGGCTCCCCTCCAACCGAAAGTTGATGCCATCCAGGCGTGGGAACCCCCCACCACCCAGACAGCTGTCCGGGCCTTCCTGGGCCTCACCGGGTACTACCGGCGATTCATCAGAGACTATGGGAGCATTGTCGGCCCCCTCACAGAGCTCACGTCAAAAAAGCAGCCCAAGAAGATACACTGGACCCCCCGCTGCCAGACGGCCTTCGAGACTCTCAAAATGGCGATGTGCACTGCCCCCGTGCTACAGGCCCCTGACTACAGCAAGGAGTTCGTGGTGCAGACGGACGCCTCCGAATATGGAATTGGGGCCGTCCTGTCCCAGGTAGATTCGGAGGGACTCAACAGACCCGTGGCCTTCATCAGCCGACGGCTGCTGCCCCGGGAGCAGCGGTGGAGCACCATCGAGCGGGAGGCCTTCGCTGTAGTGTGGGCCCTCAAAAAGCTCCGGCCCTATCTCTTCGGCACCCACTTCCGGGTCCAGACCGACCACTGGCCCTTGCGGTGGTTAATGCAAATGAGGGGCGAGAACCCCAAGCTGCTACGATGGTCCATCTCGCTGCAAGGGATGGACTTCTCTGTTGAACACCGGCCCGGCAATGACCACGCCAACGCCGACGGCCTGTTCTGCTTCTTCCGCCTCGACGAGGAGAACCCCAAGGAAATGGGTGACTCTCCCTGCCTTCGGCTGGGGGGGTCGCCTGTTGGACCCGGCCTCGTGGCATGGTCTTAACCCTCTTGGATTGTGCTCGTCCCCCGCACCGGCCTACACGGGCCGCCCTTTCAGGCCGCCAGGGACCCCTCCTCCCTTCGAGGCCCCCTTTGGATTGTACCCGTTTTGTTACACCCACCTCAGCGGCCCCCTTTTCCAGGCCGCACAGGGACCCCTCATCCCTTCGGGGTCCCCCCATGCTTGCTCCACGCACCAGCCCACGCAGCCCGGCTCCCTCCGGCCTCGGCCCCAGCAAAGCCCCGACATCGAGGCACCAAGATCTGGCCAGGGGGCACCGCATGGTCACTTCACCACTCCCGGAGAAGGAGAGTTTCGATGGGACCCCCCACCGTCCCTCAACACCTAGGTGCGATTGTCCTCCGGCCTCCCCGGGCCTGGCGCCTCTCCCGCTGGGCGTCTGGCCTCTCCCAGCCCGGCCTCTCCGCCCCCTCAGGCGCAAGGGTCCGGACAGCAAAGGGCTTCAGACCTATATCTGGGGCAACCCCGCAATGGGACAGCAGTTGTATCCCGGAGTCAAGAGCCCTGCTGATGGAATCGCGGCTGACCCTACGGAGAAGAACTCTTGCTGACACTACCACGAGCCCTGCTGACTGCGTCGCGGCTCCACCTTATTGAGACAAGGAACCTCACGGAACATCGGAGCCCTGCTGATGCTGTCGCGGCCCAACCTCGCTGAAACCTCCACCAGACCCCTGCTGACGTAGTCGCGGCTCGAGCTGAACTGAACCACCTTAAGAGCCCTGCTGACCTAGTCGCGGCTCAAGCTCCACGAACTGATCGCCAGAGCCCTGCTGACGCCGTCGCGGCTCGACCACTCCGAGACCCGGAGTCCCTCCAGCTTGAGGATCAAGAACTGGGCCTAAGGTACCCTCGTACCCAGCTGCTACTAAAGACTGTCCCGCTACCCCGTCCCTACCAAAGACTTTGAGACTCTTGCGGATCCCTCGATCCCCCCTTTAATATATCGATAACCGTAACTTCCTAAATGCTGATAAAGAATTGCTCGTCTTGATAAACATCCTCGAGTCCTGTGTGGTGGTGTTACTGTGCTAGTACGGAATAGGAGAAGGACCTCTCCTAGGAGGCTTCTCAGCAGCGCTCGGCTACTTCATACTGTGTGGGGGCCCCCCTGGGTGGTCTGTCCGACTCCCCCGAGGTCCGCCTTCCAACACATTCCGACACACATGAGTAATAAAGGTGTCCCTCTGCCTCCAAGGTGCCTCATCTCTGTCAATGGTGGTCTGTTGCCACTGTGCATGCGGCATGTCTGGCATTGTTCTCAGAGATGGTGCATAGGAGTCTATATGTAGAGTAGCAAGATGCAAGCTGTTTGTCAGGGATTAGATTCTGTATTGTGCATGATGTCCATGGCTGTGTAGGTATTGTGGCATGTCAGTCTCCAGGACGGCCACTGTGCTGCATGTAAATCCATTGTGTGTGTGTGTGCCATGTTGAACCAGACATTCCTTCCTTGACATACACCTTTTGCATAGTTCCTTCCTGAGATCCTTGTCTTTGTGTGCTACTTGTGGCATTGTTTCCTTGACATGGCGCATGCTGCTGCAGGCCCTGCAGCAAGGGCACCCAGTGTCCACGCAAACGAGCTGGTGTTCATCATGGATTGCTTGCTGACATGTGCTATGCTGATCAGCAGCATCTGTGCCTCATGCGGCAGCACACTCTGCATTATGCACAAGATCCCCAGTTCCATCCACCTCAAGGCAAGAGGGAGACCATCCCCCAGGTCAACTACGACATCCGTGTCTAATCCTACCCTGCACTCTACGGACATGTGCGTTAAAAATCCCATGATACTTGTCCACATCCAGGGTGCATCTGCACAGCTCTGCTACTACATCCGGCGACCAGGCCACATCAACGTCAAACAGAGATGGGGTGAGTGGATCACTGCCAGCTGCAGGATGACCTTCTCAATCCACGCACACACTCAGGATGCAGCCCACAAGCACAACACAACCTTGTGGCACTGTGATCCAACACCCAATTGTGCCATCTCCATGCATCCAACCTTGGCTGGCCCACCATTCTCCACATCCACCTGACTCAAGCATGCAGGACATGGTTCTGCCACGTGTCTAAACATACCTGGGACTCCCACCCCAGGACACTCCACATGATCCCTGACCTCTGCGCATGACTGTTGCTCTTCTAAATAGGTCTGTAGGCACAGTTGTGCGGACACCCCCTCAGCTGGTTGGGCCCGTCACGGATGAGTATGGTGCTCCATGTCTGTCTTGGATGGTACATTGTGACCCATGTGTGTCCTGTGCCAGACTCAGACCCCAGGGTATGGATGTTTGGAGTTACTTCAGAAATCAGGCATGGTTTGACATTACAACACACACATGTAGTGGAATAATACAAAATGACGGCATCATCTTGTGATTGTGATGAATTTTATTAGTGCTGGGGTACGTGTTTGGGGGGGTGACAAGAGGTGCTTGGCGGGAGTGTAGAATCCAAAGTTCACAGGGGGAGTTGGTGTCTTTGCCATTGAAAGTCATCAGAGTCTGTGCCACAGTCTTTGTCAACATTGGTCAGACAGTGACCAGCAAGGCCATGTGGCAGAGAATGTCCTTTGCTGCTGTGCTGCTGTTGGGCCAGAGGGCCTGGTGCCAGGCCAGGTGATCTGGGAGATGGTGATGTTCCGCTGACTCTCACGGTCTTTTTCGTGGACGACCCACCTTCCTGCGGGGACCCTCAGAAGCAGGCCTTGACGATGCTAGGGACGCTCCGTCAGATGAATCCTCCTCCTCCTCCCTCCATGTTTCTGGTGCTGCTCTACGCCTGGTGGCACAGGGAGGGTTTGCCAGGCTTTGGGCGATCTGACGGAGTGATTGGCTCACGTCCCTGTGCACCGCCAGGAGCTCTGCCAGTCTTGCCTCCATCCGTCCATGGTGTTGTAGATGACTGGCATGATGCTCGACCTGCAGGGTCTTCTTCTCATTGAGGGTCCCCACTACCTGGTCGATGCCTCTGGAGTCACGCTGGTATGCGTCCAGGATGTTTCTGACGTGTGACATAGTCAGGTCCTGAGCCAACTGGGCAGGTTCGCTCCTCCGCCGTCCTCCACTCCCACCACCCCTGCCCACTTGCGCCTGGCCTGCCGTTGTGGGCACATCGGGTCTCCGGGACCCCTGAGGGATGGCATTTGCGGTGTCGCCTGCCTCCTCCTGGGTGCCCGGAGAACCTTGTCCCTCCTGGACAGACTGGCTGTGTTGTTGTGTGCAGGCAGGGCTCCTGGGTGTCTCCTGGGATGTGGCAGGAATGGGGGTGGTGGTTGGCACAGTTGTACCTGACGCAGGTGCTGCAGGTGGTTGGACACCAGAGGGGCCAGGTTGGTCTGGGTCATCCACGGAGTGGTGAGAGTCGTCGCTGCCGGTGGGGTCCTCTTCACGCAGAGCCTGGTCCTGTGAGTCTTCCCCCCCAGTGTTGGGGGGAGATCGACGACGTTGACCTGTGTGTGAGAGAGACAGTGTTAATTGTGTTACATGCGACATCCACGTTTAATTCATTTTTGATTTGGCACAGTTCCTCTGGGTGGTTGGATTTGGCTAGCATTCCTCTCACAGTGCACTTGTGCATGGGTATGTCCCTTGGCCATAGCTTTCGACACTTTACCTATGTGTGACACAATCTTAGTTGATGCATCTTTTGGGAACGCAGTCAGCAGTGTAGTGAGCGGGCGTAGCAAGCCATGCAGAGCCGCCTTACGTGTTGCACTGTACGTGGCCAAATGTTGTTTTTTCCATGCTATTTGAGAATGCAGGTAGGTAACTTAACAATTTGTGACAGGGTTCTGACAAACACAGTGGGTGGGTATACTGGGTGTAAGGTTCTGTTTGGGCCTGCAGCACGGATGTACTCGTGCACAGATTGACAAATGGCCTAGTGTTCATCAAAGGTTGAAGGGGGGGTTCACGCACTGCAAAACCTTGTCTACATGCACACAGTCCACCTGCTGACGAGCGGACATGGCCACACCACCCAAGGGTGATTTGGTCTCCCTCTGTCTCCCTTTCTCCCTCCCTCTGTCAGCCTCCTCCCTCTATCCGTCTCCCTTTCTCCCTCCCTCTGTCAGCCTCCTCCCTCTGTCCGTCTCCCTTTCTCCCTCCCTCTGTCAGCCTCCTCCCTCTATCCGTCTCCCTTTCTCCCTCCCTCTGTCAGCCTCCTCCCTCTGTCCGTCTCCCTCTATCTCCCTTTCTCCCTCCCTCTGTCAGCCTCCGCCCTCTGTCCGTCTCCCTCTATCTCCCTTTCTCCCTCCCTCTATCAGCCTCCTCCCTCTGTCCATCTCCCTCTATCTCCCTTTCTCCCTCCCTCTGTCAGCCTCCTCCCTCTGTGCGTCTCCCTCTGTCTCCCTTTCTCCCTCCCTCTGTCAGCCTCCTCCCTCTGTGCGTCTCCCTCTGTCTCCCTTTCTCCCTCCCTCTGTCAGCCTCCTCCCTCTGTCCGTCTCCCTCTATCTCCCTTTCTCCCTCCCTCTGTCAGCCTCCTCCCTCTGTCCGTCTCCCTCTATCTCCCTTTCTCCCTCCCTCTATCAGCCTCTTCCCTCTCTCCGTCTCCCTCTATCTCCCTTTCTCCCTCCCTCTGTCAGCCTCCTCCCTCTGTGCGTCTCCCCCTGTCTCCCTTTCTTCCTCCCTCTGTCAGCCTCCTCCCTCTGTCCGTCCCCCTTTCTCCCTCCCTCTGTCAGCCTCCTCCCTCTGTCCGTCTCCCTTTCTCCCTCCCTCTGTCAGCCTCCTCCCTCTGTCCGTCTCCCTCTATCTCCCTTTCTCCTCCCTCTGTCAGCCTCCTCCCTCTGTCCGTCTCCCTCTATCTCCCTTTCTCCCTCCCTCTATCAGCCTCCTCCCTCTGTCCGTCTCACTCTATCTCCCTTTCTCCCTCCCTCTGTCAGCCTCCTCCCTCTGTGCGTCTCCCTCTATCTCCATTTCTCCCTCCCTCTGTCAGCCTCCTCCCTCTGTGCGTCTCCGTCTGTCTCCCTTTCTCCCTCCCTCTGTCAGCCTCCTCCCTCTGTCCGTCTCCCTTTCTCCCTCCCTCTGTCAGCCTCCTCCATCTGTCCGTCTCCCTTTCTCCCTCCCTCTGTCCGCCTCCTCCCTCTGTCCGTCTCCCTTTCTCCCTCCCTCTATCAGCCTCCTCCCTCTGTCCGTCTCCCTCTATCTCCCTTTCTCCCTTCCTCTGTCAGCCTCCTCCCTCTGTCCGTCTCCCTCTATCTCCCTTTCTCCCTCCCTCTATCAGCCTCCTCCCTCTGTCCGTCTCCCTCTATCTCCCTCTCTCCCTCACTCTGTCAGCCTCCTCCCTCTGTCCGTCTCCCTCTATCTCCCTTTCTCCCTCCCTCTGTCAGCCTCCTCCCTCTGTCCGTCTCCCTCTATCTCCCTTTCTCCCTCCCTCTATCAGCCTCCTCCCTCTGTCCGTCTCCCCTTCTCCCTCCCTCTGTCAGCCTCCTCCCTCCCTCTGTCTGTCTCCCTGTGCCCACCTCTGTCTCTGTCCCTCTCTCTGCCCCTCTTCCTCCCTCTGTGTGTCACCCTCTGTCACCTCAGCCCAGCTTCCTGGGCACACACAGTTTGCAGGTCTTGCAAAGGCCATTGGCTTGTTCATGTGGGTTTGTTTCTTCTCTGCCGGCACCCATTGGGCGGAGTGTCTGAGTCTGCGCTGCTGCTGTGGCGGTGTGTGCTGACACTCTTTCAGTGTGCTGCGTCTTCATTAGCTGCTGTTATGTGCAAATTGTGCCTTCATACCCATGTCGTCCTGCAACGCGGCCACCATTAGCAGGCAAAACAGTACTGTGTGGGTACACACTGTTTGTATGGCTGTGCCCTAAGCCATATGGGCTGAGGGCATTGTTGTGTGCTTCAGAGTTGCTCTATGTTAGTTTTGAGGCCCACCCTCCCGGCATCGGGGACATCCTGTCTTGTGTTGGTGTTTTGTGCGGCCTGTGACTTGGCATGGCCTTGCTTGGGGCATGGGGCATGGAGGCGCTAGTGGCATGTGTGTGTTTTTGGAGTGTGGTTGTGTCCGGTGCTGGCTTTGGGGGTGTTGCGTGCATGATTGGTATTTGGGTTGTATATGGCGTTCCCCCCATGTGAGGTGAGTTGTTTGTGTACTCACCAGGCTCTTGGACTCCTTCTAGTCCGTCTACTCCCAACGGCAGCAGCGTGGCCAACACCTTCTCCTCCCAGGGATGGTAGTGTACCGTTCTGCGGGACGGACCTCCTCCAGTGATGTTGGCCTGGTTGAGGTTGTCCGTCATTTTGCGGCGGACCGTCCTCCGCAGATCATACCACCTGGCTTGGCACTCATGCCTGGTCCTTCTGGTGGCCCCAACAGCATTCACGGAATTGCCTATCCTCTCCCACATGGCAGATTTTTCGGATATGCTGGTCCGTCTGACCAATGTTCCAAAGAGCTGTGGCTCGACTCTGATGATTTCGTCGACAAGGACCTCCAGCTTGTCCTTTGTGAACTTTGGATTCTTGTTGGTGGGCATGGTGTGGGGTGTGGGTGTGGATGGTTGTGGGGGTGTGGGTGTGGATGGTTGTGGGTGTTTGTGTGTGTGAATGTGATGAGGGTGTGTTTGTGATGGTGGTTGTGTGAAGCTGTGCAAGTGTAAGGTGTATTGATGGTTGAAGTATGGTGCAGTGCGTTGTCTCTGGGGTCTGGCAGCAGTGGATCTGTTGCAAAGGATCATTGTTTGTGTGTGTTGGGCCTTTTTATTGGTCCATGTGTGGGTGTGGCTGTGTTTGAACTTTGGGTGGGTGTGTTATAAGGAGTGGTAGTGGTTTGGGCCTCTGTTTAGCTGTTTGTCAGTTGCAGTTCAGTGTATAGGATGTATTTGGCCTTGTTGGATATGTTTTATGGTCTTGTGTGCCTCGAATTGACTCTCCTTGTGTTTTTTTGGTTTGTCCTGGTTCAGTAGGAGTGTTTTTTGCGTCTGTACGGTGCTTACATGGGCCATGTTGTTGTACAGTGCTGTCCTTTGCTATGGCTTAGTACGACTCGTACATGCCCGATGTTGGGTGAGGGTGCTGGTGTGTGGGCCTGGGGTAGGGTGCGTACGACCACTGGCAGGGTGTTGGTCCGCACCGTCCATCGGTGGTGGTGTTTTGCACCGTACATACAGGGGGGGCTGGGTGTAGGGTCCGCACATACACGGGTGGGGAGTTGGTACACTCCATACATACATGGGTGGGGGTACGGTCCGTACATACAGGGGGGGCTGGGTGTGGGGTCCGTACATACACGGGTGGGGAGTTGGTACGCTCCATGCATACACGGGTGGGGGTACGGTCCGTACATACACTGGTGGGGTGGGGGTACGGTCCGTACTTACACTGGTGGGGTGGGGGTACGGTCCGTACATACACTGGTGGGGTGGGGGTACGGTCCATTCATACACGGGTGGGGGTACTGTCCGTACATACACGGGTGGGGAGTTGGTACGCTCCATGCATACACGGGTGGGGGTACGGTCCGTACATACACGGGTGGGGAGTTGGTACGCTCCATGCATACACGGGTTGGGGTACTGTCCGTACATACACGGGTGGGGGTACGGTCCGTACATACACGGGTGGGGTGGGGGTACGGTTCGTACATACACGGGTGGGGTGGGGGTACGGTCCGTACATACACGGGTGGGAGTACGGTCCGTACATACACGGGTGGGGTGGGGGTACGGTCCGTACATACACGGGTGGGGGTACGGTCCGTACATACATGGGTGGGGAGTTGGTACGCTCCATGCATACACTGGTGGGGGTTCGGCGCGTACATCCACGGCCGGGGGGCGTTTTGCGCGTACATGCGGGGTCTGTGGTGGGGTATTCGGCGCGTATGCGGGCACGTGTCTCCATGGTTGCTATGGGAGTTCGGTCTGTACGGTGTTTTTTCCATACAGTTGTGAAATCGAAAGGACGGGAGTGATCGTACTTGCGCGGTCGGACTTCATTTTTCCGATTCGTACGGTGAATCGTCCGGGGATGTGTCGGACACAATTTCCGACCCGAGGACGTGTGGGGAAATTTTCCCAATGTGATTCATATGGAGTTTTTCCCATGCGAATCGTACTTGGCAGTTTGTACGCTACTTGTACGATTCTGACGGAAAAAAGTCCAGATTCAATACGGACGGGGGAAAATTTTCCAGGATCGGAATCGGCACCATAATCTCTGCTGCAAGGGTTCACCCGACGCCATGACTGTGCATCAACCCCTCCTGTGTAAACCTTTTCTGATGCAAGCCCTTGCATTCCTAATCTCTTCTCAACAGCAGTCTCAACGACATTGGAGGTTCTCACAACATAGCTCTTCATAAGTGATGCATCACCTCGACTGCACAGCACATCCTTGATGCAGGTCTTCGCATCACAAAACCTCATCAACGGTATCCTGGACAGCCATGCAGGACCTCCCATCGTAGCTTTGTAGATCCTTGGACCCGACTCATTACCTCGGCTGCTCAACACATCCTCCGGCCGAACCATCCACCATAAAGATATAAGGTACTCTTGTTCAACGGGCCTAACTGGGTCCCTGTATCTGGCCCACGCTCCATCGTGGCTGGCATGATTTTGTGACTTTGTCACAGTCTTGAGAAAAACAGATATCCACAGCTGGGGATTTTTGCTTTTTGGTGCTATTTTCACATACATGTTTAAACTTCCATGTCAAAGATTCTACTGATAAGGGTGAGCAGCCAAAATATCGAAAATAAAATATCGAGATACACTAATATCGAGTTTTAAATATCGAAGGGACACAATATCGATGTCAAGAATATCGATGGACAGAATATCGACCCTAAGGTAAGTAATATCGATTTTTTTTATATCGATGTTAGTAATATCGAAGTTAGTAATATCGATATCAAATATATCGATGTTACTAATATCGATGTCACTAATATCAATATATATAATATTGCTATGTATTTTATTATGTAACTAATATGTATGTGTTAATAATTTTTTGTTAAGTGTTCTATTGGTTTTAAAATATATGTATACAATTTTTATATGTTAATAATCGTTTTTTTAAGTTAATTTTGTGTTTTAGTACCGTAGCGGGATGTGGGTTTATAGAGGAATAGGGTGGGAAGTAATTTAATTATACGAATTTAATTATACATTTTTGGGAATTATAAATTAATTTTAAATAATTTTTGCGTTTAAATTCTGTAGCGGGTTGTGGGTTTATAGGGGAACAGGGTGGGAAGTAATTTAATTATATAAAATTAATTATAAAATTTTAGGAATTATAAATTAATTTTAAATAATTTTTGCGTTTAAATTCTGTAGCGGGTTGTGGGTTTATAGGGGATTAGGGTGGGAAGTAATTTAATTATGTGAAATTAATTATACATTTTTAGGAATTATAAATTTATTTAAAAAAAAATTGCGTTTAAATTCTGTAGCGGGTTGTGGGTTTATAGGGGAATAGGGTGGGAAGTAATTTAATTGTAATTAAGTAATATTTTTATTTATTTATTGGGATTGATAATTATATTATTGTTAATGAAGTATTAATTGGTAATTAATTATTATTAATTGGTAATTAGTTTTTATTAATTGATTAATTGATAATTATGTTAACTGTATTATTTTATTATTTGAGTGTTTTGTGCGTTTATAGGGGAATAGTGTTGGAAGTAATTGAAATCGAATTAAGTAATTATTAAATTTGTTTTTGGGTATTGATAATTAATTAATTGGAGATTAATTATTAATTGGTAAATATTTTACATTATAATATTTTGGTTATGAAAAATAATTTATTGTTGATTATTAGTCAATTGGTAATTACATATGTTTAAATATTATTTATTGATATTTCTAATTAATATAGTCATAAGTAATTATTAATTGGTAATTAATGTATAATAATTATGATTTTGGTTATAAAAACTATGTAATTGTTTAATGTTTTTTAATTGGTAATTAATGTTTGATAAATATTTTTTTGTATAAAATATGGAATTGTTCAATAATTTTTAATTGGTAATTAATAATCATTAATTATTATTTATTGGTATTTATTAATAATTTAGTGCTAATTAATTATTTATTGGTAGTTATGTTTTTAATCAATATTGGTATTTGTAAGTAATTTTGAGGTATTTAATAATTAAATTAATAATTATTTTAAAGAATTATTTTATTTATAAGTATGTTATTTTTAACTTCTAAGCTATCCAACACTTTCCCTACTGTTGCACTCTCTGGAGTTGTAGTAGTAATTTTTACCCCTACGCTATCCAACACTTTCCCTACTGTTGCACTCTCTGGAGTTGGAATAGTAATTTTTAGCCCTACTCTATCCAACACTTTCCCTACTGTTGCACTCTCTGGATTTGGAATAGTAATTTTTACCCCTACGCTATCCAACACTTTCCCTACTGTTGCACTCTCTGGAGTTGGAATAGTAATTTTTACCCCTACGCTATCCGACACTTTCCCTACTGTTGCACTCTCTGGAGTTGGAATAGTAATTTTTAACCCTACTCTATCCAACACTTTCCCTACTGTTGCACTCTCTGGAGTTGGAATAGTAGTTTTTTACCCCTACACTATCCAACACTTTCCCTACTGTTGCACTCCCTGGAGTTGGAATAGTAATTTATACCCTTACGTTATCCAACACTTTCCCTACTGTTGCACTGTATGGAATTGGAAATGTAATTTTTACCCCTACGCCATCCAACATTTTCCCTACGGTTGCACTGTCTGGAGTGGGAATACTAATTTTTACCTCTACGCTATCCAACACTTTCCCTACTGTTGCACTCTCTGGAGTTGGAATAGTAATTTTTAACTCTACGCTATCCAACATTTTCCCTACTGTTGCACTCTCTGGAGTGGGAATAGTAATTTTTACCCTGACGCTATCCAACACTTTCCATACTGTTGCACTCTCTGGAGTGGGAATAGTAATTTTTACCCCTACGCTATCCAACACTTTCCCTACTGTTGCACTGTTTGGAGTTGGAATAGTTATTTTTACCCCTACGCTATCCAACACTTTCCTTACTGTTGCAGTCCCTGGAGTCGCAATAGTAATTTATATCCCTACGTTATCCAACACTTTCTCTACTGTTACACTATCTGGAGTGGATATAGTAATTGTTTGACATCCGCTATCCAACATTTTCCTTTCTGTTGTTTTTTTTGGAGCTGGAGTAGTAGTTTTATTCTATCTGCCATTTAATATTTTTGTTATTATTTTAGCTAATGTAGTATATAATTAATGTTAACAATATTTAAATTAAATGTAATTATTTAATTTGTTATACATAATTATTTAATTTTTCTTTATGTTATTGTTTTATGTGTGTAATGTTTTTGCAATTTTTGATATTTTTATATAATTTAGAATTTATTAAAATAATTAGTAAAACATTATTAAGTAAGTATATATATTATATATTATGTATATGTTTAATTAAATTTTTTATTAAATTATATTTATTAATTATTAATTTTTAACATTATGACATATATTTAATTATGTTTATTTTATTTATAAGTATTATTATGTTTATTTTACATATATTATTAAACTAAAAAAAACGATATTTATTACTAACGATATTTTTTACATCGATATTTAGTTATCGATATTTTTGTACTTACCATGTTGTAGATAGGATGTCGATATTCTTGACATCGATATTTTTGTTCCGATATTTTTGTAGGTCGATATTGTGACCTTCGATATGTAGTCAGTGATCCACTGATAAGATATTTGTAGTTTTAGTCTTGTTTTACTTATTAAAAATTACTCTATTTTTCTAAATTGGCATGTGATTTTTCCTGTGATGTGTTTTCACTTTATTTCTGTTTGAAGTGCTGCATAAGTACTGTTAGACCTGGCATTCTTGACGTGGTTTCCCCAGACAATTTGCCTTCTGACTTCCTGTTTTTAACTGTGGTCCGCTATTGCTGGCTTTAGGAATCTGGGCACTTTACCTCTGCTAACCAGTGCTAAAGTGCATGTGCTTTTTATGTAAAACATGGTAACATTGGCTAATCTATAATGGGCATATTTTATTTACTTATAGGTCCCTAATAAAGTGCACTACATGTGTTCAGGGTCTGTAAATCAAATGCTACCAGTGGCCCTGCAGGACTGATTGTGCCACCCACTTAAGTAGCCTTTTAAACATGTCTCAGCCCAGCAATTTAACTATGACACATCACTCCGATGTTCATCGCATCATGACTCTCAACGCATCCTCGACTTTGCACAGCTTGGAACTGACTGCCCCATCTGTGAGATCGAGAGCGACACATCACCTCCTTTGCTCCATGCACTGTCCTCGACATAGATGCATCCATGGTACTGTTCAGTGGCCAAGGCTCGTCCCTATAGCTCGACCAGATAGCACAGTTAGAGCTATCTGTTTCTTGACGTCTGCTGATTGGATTTTTATTAATTTAGTCTAGCTTTTCTCATGAAGATATTGGTTATTTTTCTAAACTAGAGTGGAGTTATTTTGTGGTGTTTTTACTGTGTGTTGTGTGCACAAATTCTTTACACATTGTCCCTAAGTTAAGCCTGACTGCTCTGTGCCAAGCTACCAGATAGTTGAGCACAGGTTTATTTTGGCTTGCTTATGCCTCACTCATCCTGATAAGGATTGTGGCTGCTGCTTGAATAAAGTTTCACCCCTCTCAACCAGCAACCCAATTTATCATAATAACCATTATGAATATCATTGTCCTTCTGTAGGACAAAGGTCAAGGCTCCTACATCTAAACAGAGAACAATGGATGGAAGAGTAGGGACTGCTGGTAAGGGCTGTGTCCTGAAACTGATGGGCTATGGCTGTTCCATTTGCAATTTCGGTGATACAAACTTAGGTGTACATCCTCCAATAAAGAAAAAGGGAGAGTTTTGATAAAAAGTGTTAGGCTCACAATTATTTTTAAAATGGCTGAGAAACTGGAATAGGGTATTATATGCACTATGTTATGTTTGACAGAAGGCAATTTCCTTCTGCTGCAATTATACTACTGGGCACCTTTCTTCATTCCTTACATTTGTTGGCCTGGGCGACCGATAACAGAGCAGGATTAGGATGATGAGACATGTGGGAGCAGGGAAACAAACTGAAACATGGTGAAGCATAAAAATCTGCATAAACATACAGGGAGGAAGGTTTCTAGTGAAATACAAAAACAGGTAATTAGGCACTAATAACACAGTGTATACTGCTGTTGTTACTCATTCTTTTAAAAAATAAGTGTGTCTATGTCAACAGCATCCAATGTATCCTTGCTGAGTATACACCGAAAACTCTTGCTAGTTCTACAACCATGAATAAAAAAACACTGAAACAGATGTCTGTAACACTTGTTCATCAAAAAATACCCTGTGACTCCAATACTGAATGATCCTCAAAGCCACGTACTGGTATATTACATTACTGTACCTTTAAGAAACAGTCTGACAGAGTGCCGATTACAATCCTGTAAAAACCGGGTACGGACCGTCGGACGGAGCATATTCTCCGTCCGACGCGTACCCGGTCGTAACAATATACAAACATGGAATTACGATTTGCACGGAAACTCAATTTCCGTACGAATCGTACAAAACCCCGACCGACGAAAATAAACATACAAATGCGATCCGGGAAAGCGCCGACGTGACGTCGGGACGCACGCAGCCTGCCATTCACGAACCAGGAATTACGATTCGCACCGACGTCATCCCGCACGGACAATATTTTCCTGCTGCCAAAAACTGCCGGGAAATCAGTACGACACGAACAAGGAGTACCTGTACGCGACGGACAGACATGGACCCGAACCTACGTGTCATCCCGGCCCTCATAGCAGTCGACCTCCTCTACAGGTTCGGACGCAGACGCCGCAGAAGGTCAGAACAACAAAGGGAGGGGGAAAAGGGGGGGGCAGGACCAGGGGCAGGCCACAAAACCCCCACCCAAGTCACACAGCACACATGCCCTGGACATACCTGACCCCCAGGCCCTGGTCACTACGAGGGGGTGGGGGCGTGTCCAGCAAAGCCAGCGTCCGCCACAACGGAAGTGCCTGACAACGCGAACCGGGAACACAACAATACAGGTACGTCCCGTACCCACGCCTTAAGAGCGTGGGTACGAGTCGTACCACGCCCACACCTACGTCACCCCAACAATGGCGGGACGGCTGTACCCACGTGGCAAAGGCCTGGGTACGGCCCGCACAAGCATTCCACAGCGTGGGTACGGATATGTACCGACCGTACCCCCACCCGCGTATGCATGGAGCGTACCCCCCACCCCAACCGTGTATGTAATAGGGGTGGGCGGAATTTGCGTAATCGCGTTACGCAAATCTCTGCGAAACAGTAAAAAATCTCCGCGAACACGCAGAAATTCCGCGAACACGCGGAATTGCTTGTTTGCGATACTTTTTTCCTGTTCGCGATCGCTGTTTGCGTCTCGGTGTGAAATATCTCGCGAACACGCATATTGAGAACGCGAACAAGCAAAAAATTTCGCGAAGTAGCGGAACGCCGATTTTTGGGCAATTTCGCGTTCTACGCGGAACGCGAAATTACCCAAATTCCGCAAATTCCGCGAACGGAACGGAATTTACCGCCCAAGCCTAGTATGTACGACCCGTACCCTCACCCACGTACATATGGAGCGTACCCCCCACCCCAACAGTGTAAGTACGACCCGTACCCCCACCCGCGTAGGCATGGAGCGTACCCCCACCCCAAACGTGAATGTACGACACGTACCCCCACCCCAACCGTGTATGTACGACCCGTACCCTCACCCGCTTACGTATGGAGCGTACTCCCACCAAAACAGTGTAAGTACGACCCGTACCCCCACCTCGTATGCATGGAGCGTACCCCAACAGTGTAAGTACGACCCATACCCCCACCCGCGTATGCATGGAGCGTACCCCCACCCTAACCGTGTATGTATGTACCGTACCCCCACCCCAACCGTGTATGTACGACCCGTACCCCCATCCCCTGTATGCATGGAGCATACCCCCACCCCAACCGTGTATGTACGTACCGTACCCCCACCCCAACTGTGTATGTACGTACCGTACCCCCACCCCAACAGTGTAAGTACGAACCGTACCCCACCCGCGTATGTATGGAGCGTACCCCCCACCCCAACAGTGTAAGTATGACCCGTACCCTCACCCGCGGACGTATGGAGCGTACCCCCCACCCCAACAGTGTAAGTACGACCCGTACCCTCACACGAGTACGTATAGAGCGTACCCCCCACCCCAACAGTGTAAGTACAACCCGTACCCTCACACGCGTATGCATGGAGCGTACCCCCACCCCAACCGTGTAAGTACGACCCGTACCCACACCCGCGTATGCATGGAGCGTACCCACCACCTCAACAGTGTAAGTACGACCCGTACCCTCACCCGTGTATGCATGGAGCGTACCCCCACCCCAACCGTGTAAGTACGACCCGTAACCCCACCTGCGTACGTATGGAGCGTACCCCCCACCCCAACAGTGTAAGTACGACCCGTACCCTCACCAGCGTATGCATGGAGCGTACCCCCACCCCAACCGTGTATGTATGACACGTACCCCCACCCCAACCGTGTATGTACGACCCGTACCCTCACCCGCGTACGTATAGAGCGTACTCCCACCACAACAGTGTAAGTACGACCCGTACCCCCACCTCGTATGCATGGAGCGTACCCCAACAGTGTAAGTACGACCCGTACCCCACCCGCGTACGTATGGAGCGTACTCCCACCCCAACAGTGTAAGTACGACCCGTACCCCACCCGCGTACGTATGGAGCGTACCCCCAACCCAACAGTGTAAGTACGACCCGTACCCCCATGGAGCGAACCCACACGCGTGTATGTTCTAAGCGTACGTATTGTTAAATAGGAGGGGTGTGTGCAGAGTCCTCCCAGCAGTGCCCAGACAAAGGAGGGGTGTGTGCCTATCACTCCCAGCAGTGCCCAGACACAGGAGGGGTGGTTGCAGAGTCCTCCCAGCAGTGCCCAGACGCAGGAGGGGTGGGTGCCTATCACTCCCAGCAGTGCCCAGACGCAGGAGGGGTGTGTGCAGAGTCCTCCCAGCAGTGCCCAGACACAGGAGGGGTGTGTGCAGAGTCCTCCCAGCAGTGCCCAGACACAGGAGGGG
Source organism: Triturus cristatus (assembly GCF_964204655.1). Classification (NCBI taxonomy): domain Eukaryota; kingdom Metazoa; phylum Chordata; class Amphibia; order Caudata; family Salamandridae; genus Triturus; species Triturus cristatus. The sequence continues at coordinate 1,353,238,190 of NC_140591.1, forward strand.
TGGGTGCCTATCACTTCCAGCAGTGCCCAGACGCTGGAGGGGTGTGTGCAGAGTCCCCCCAGCAGTGCCCAGACACAGGAGGGGTGTGTGCAGAGTCCTCCCAGCAGTGCCCAGACACAGGAGGGATGGGTGTAGAGTCCCCCCAGCAGTGCCCAGACACAGGAGGGGTGTGTGCAGAATCCTCCCAGCAGTGCCCTGACACAGGAGGGGTGTGTGCAGAGTGAGTCCCCCCAGCAGTGCCCAGACACAGGAGGGGTGGGTGTAGAGTCCCCCCAGCAGTGCCCAGACACTGGAGGGGTGGGTGTAGAGTCCCCCCAGCAGTGCCCAGAGACAGGAGGGGTGGGTGCAGAGTCCTCCCAGCAGTGCCCAGACGCAGGAGGGGTGTGTGCAGAGTCCTCCCAGCAGTGCCCAGACGCAGGAGGGGTGTGTGCCTATCACTCCCAGCAGTGCCCAGACGCAGGAGGGGTGTGTGCAGAGTCCTCCCAGCAGTGCCCAGACACAGGAGGGGTGTGTGCCTATCACTCCCAGCAGTGCCCAGACGCAGGAGGGGTGTGTGCAGAGTCCTCCCAGCAGTGCCCAAACACAGGAGGGGTGTGTGCAGAGTCCTCCCAGCAGTGCCCAGACACAGGAGGGGTGGGTGCCTATCACTTCCAGCAGTGCCCAGACGCAGGAGGGGTGTGTGCAGAGTCCCCCCAGCAGTGCCCAGACACAGGAGGGGTGTGTGCAGAGTCCTCCCAGCAGTGCCCAGACACAGGAGGGGTGGGTGTAGAGTCCCCCCAGCAGTGCCCAGACACAGGAGGGGTGTGTGTGGAATCCTCCCAGCAGTGCCCTGACACAGTAGGGCTGTGTGCAGAGTCCTCCCAGCAGTGCCCAGACGCAGGAGGGGTGGGTGTAGAGTCCCCCCAGCAGTGCCCAGACACAGGAGGGGTGGGTGTAGAGTCCCCCCAGCAGTGCCCAGACACAGGAGGGGTGGGTGTAGAGTCCCCCCAGCAGTGCCCAGAGACAGGAGGGGTGGGTGCAGAGTCCTCCCAGCAGTGCCCAGACACAGGAGGGGTGTGTGCAGAGTCCTCCCAGCAGTGCCTAGACACAGGAGGGGTGTGTGCCTATCACTCCAGCAGTGCCCAGACGCAGGAGGGGTGTGTGCAGAGTCCTCCCAGCAGTGCCCAGACACAGGAGGGGTGTGTGCCTATCACTCCCAGCAGTGCCCAGACGCAGGAGGGGTGTGTGCAGAGTCCTCCCAGCAGTGCCCAGACACAGGAGGGATGTGTGCAGAGTCCTCCCAGCAGTGCCCAGAGACAGGAGGGGTGGGTGTAGAGTCCCCCCAGCAGTGCCCAGACACAGGAGGGGTGGGTGCAGAGGACCCCCAGCAGTGCCCAGACGCAGGAGGGGTGTGTGCAGAGTCCTCCCAGCAGTGCCCAGTCATAAGAGGGGTGTGTGCAGAGTCCTCCCAGCAGTGCCCAGACACAGGAGGGGTGTGTGCAGAGTCCTCCCAGCAGTGCCCAGTCACAAGAGGGGTGTGTGCAGAGTCCTCCCAGCAGTGCCCAGACACAGGAGGGGTGTGTGCAGAGTCCTCCCAGTAGTGCCCAGACACAGGAGGGGTGTGTGCAGAGTCCTCCCAGCAGTGCCCAGTCACAAGAGGGGTGTGTGCCTAACACTCACAGCAGTGCCCATGGAACGCAAAGGGTGGAGTAGCCACAGATACCATGCCCACAAATTTCAGTCAGGTGCACAAAGACCCTGCAGTACATGTACCACATGTGTGCGAGGCTGGGAGTATACGCATGCATAGCGCAGAAAAGAAAACATGTCCACATGAAGTCATGTCAATAGTCCACATACACAAGTACAATGACTACCAAGGATGCCACGAATGATGCAGGTGGAGACATCGCTCAGCATGCATGTGCAAAGTTGAAGGAGTCCGTCACACACCCAGCTAATGTACACACAGCTCAGCACTAAATATTGGGAACACCCTGCAGGGAAGATGTCAGGGTACACAGAGGAAGGAATACACCTTTGGACAATTTCACCATGCAGCAACTGCTTACATGAACAGAGAAACCTAGCTAACACCGTGTGATGGCACACAGATACCAGGGTCCCCCCTATGACCAGCACACTACTACATTTCCCACACACCCAACACATGAACACCACCCAAAACCATGTAGCAGCCCCACCAACAGCAATACCAGCAAAGCAGAAGTGTTCCAAGGGGAAACAAATAAATTGCTTTATTCAGCATGAACCAAAAAATCTTGTTTGTAGGAAGTTCAATATTTACAAAGCCCATAGGGCAGTCCAGAAGTCACAGCTGGATGGGGGACACAGTGGGATGCGTGTCCCCTAGCTTGCCTGCACAGTTAGATTCCGTCGTCTTCCACAGGGATGAGGGCATCATGTGGGGGGGAAGAACCAGGCACCGCAGGGACAGGAGGGCGAAGGGTAGGCGTCATGGGTGCAGGAATGGAGGACTCCACCACAGGGGGTGGGGCAGGGCCAAAGGCGGAGGCCAGGATCTCGCTGCACACCTTAGCAAGGTCCTCCAGGGAATCCCCTGCACCCGAAGGAACCACAGGCCCCAAGGAGGGGGGGGGGTCAGAGGGATGGGTCGCAGCGCCACTGGGGGAGGGTGTAGACAGGGGGGGGGACTCAACCACCCTGACCGGGGACTCCCTTGACCGCTTGCGGGGGGGTGTCACTGTGGGGCTCAGGGACAGAGCGGCCATGAAGGAGTCTTTGTGTGATATGTGGCCAGGAGAGCTGAGGGGAGGGGATTTGGAGTGAGTGGATTTGGTGGAATGCGGACTCCCACTCTGGCTGCGTGTCTTACGTTTCCCCCCCGACCCAGTGGGTGTGCCTACTTCACCCTGTGTGTGCGTGCCAGGAGGTGTGCAGGTGACCTTCCCTGCTGGTGTGGTGCCTGTGTCCGACGTGGTGAGTGCATGCTGACGTCTGGGTGTACGTGGGACAGGCATGGGAGTGGGAAGTGTGGATGGGTCAGGGGTAGGGGGTTGGACGTAGCGCTGCAGGAGACCCACTGCTGCAGTCAGTGTTGAGTCTATCGACCTCAGCAAGATGCGTTGGTCAGCCTGCGATGAGTGAATGCCCTCCAAGTATGCCTCCATGTTGTTGAGGACCTGGCTGTAGCCATGGAGGACATTAAGGTAGGTGTGGGCGGAATTTGCGTAATCGCGTTACGCAAATCTCCGCGAAACGGTAAAAATTCTCCGCGAACACGCAGAAATTCCGCGAACACGCGGAATTGCTTGTTCGCGATACTTTTTTCCTGTTCGCGATCGCTGTTTGCATGCTCGGGGTGAAATATCTCGCGAACACACATATTGAGAACGCGAACAAGCAAAAAATTTCGCGAAGTCGCGGAACGCAGATTTTTGGGCAATTTCGCGTTCTCCGCAGAACGCGAAATTACCCAAATTCCGCAAATTCCGCGAACGGAACGGAATTTACCGCCCAGGCCTACATTAAGGATCGCAGCCTGACCAATCTGCAACTGCCGCTGGATGTCCACAGACTCGGCATTAGCGGTAGCAGTGGAGACAGGGGCAGGGGGTGCGGTGCCTGGCAGGAAGGAGACATGTGGTGACCGGGCACGTTGGGAAGGGACACGAGCAAGTGGGAGGCGGCTGATGGCAATGGAAGGGGCGGGGTGTGATGTTGTGCGGCTGTCAGCTGGTGGTGCAGCCTCCGCCCACTCGGAGAGATCATCCTCGGACCCGTCGGCTTCATATTCGGTGGTGCCAGTGGACAGGTCCTCGGCCTCACTCTCCTCCCCCTCTGTACCACTCAATGTGCCAGCCACGATGTCAACGCTGGCACTGGTGCTCGGTCCCTCCGCTCCGTCTGTGCTCATGTCTCCCTCCGTGTCCCCCGACGATGCTGTGGGCAAGGTGAAGAGACAGCAATTAATCACACACCTGTATACATATGTCACATGAGTCCAATCTACATAGGTTACAGTGCATAGAATGCAAAGAAAGATCAGTAACATCTACAAAACAAGGTACAGATGTAGGGCATGCAACACACAGTTGGTTGACCCACCATGCCAATGAAAATCCATGGAGAGCATGACACAATAGCAAATGACATGAAATGGAGTTTGACATAGGAGCCAGGCCCTGGGGACAATCCAGCAAAGCATCTGCACCACACAGCGTTGCCGACAATAGGGATGAGGAGGGACCAAATCCATGAGCTTGAGGCACATGCTGCATAGGTAATACTGAAAACATGCCCAACATGACTGGCTCACTGCACCTTGAGTGTATGTCCAGCCAAACATCACACACTGGCCAGAACTAGCAAGGAGATTTCAGGTTTTGACATGTAAGCTTGCCCCGCACCAACCACCCCCTACATGAGACAATTTGTTGAGACACAGGTGGCACTTACATCTCTTAGTCTGGGTGAAATACACAGGGGATGCATAAATGCAAGATTGAACGCCAAATATCCGAGGTGCGCCTGTCCAAATAATCATATACAAATGGCCAGCATCAGATGATTGTAACAAGACACACAGGCACTGGCCACTGTGACTATGAACAAGGAAAATCAGTTCAGGCTGTACAGTGGACACTTGTACTACATTTCACGTCAATATACATGGTGCCAGGGGACAATGGCACAGAGCACAACCTATGCTGTAGACACTGAGAGTGTCCACGTTTTGTGATGACACACATGACACCTAGGAAAATATGACCCAGGGGACAGTAGTGGCAACAAAGCTCCATGGTCCTGAATGGGAATGACTGCAACACACGCCACCATCCCTGCACTATGCGTATCGCACACTCATGCACATCATGTGACACGTCACAACATAGGACATGTGCACTGTAAGGCATGACACTTGTGAGACTAACTCCCATGTCTGGACTCTGCATCAGTGCCAACTGTCATGGAACCCACATGTACTGAACTGGACAGGGCACAGGCAAGGTCCCAAAACCTGTTACACACCACCCCCACACATGATGCTACAGGCATAGTTCACGTGGAGAAAGTGCCAGCCTAGATAACCTTGTGAAGGAGTGACTACACACAAACCAGGGAACACATTGCAAGGAGGGGAAGGGAGGCAGGAGAGCAAAGCTACACAGTGGGTAACTGGATCTGCACAGCACCTTTACACCCTGGCAGTGCATCCATGCAACTGTGCACTTACAAATGCTGGTGAAACACAACAAGCACACATGTACCTACCCCCTTCCTGCTGCTGCATCTCCTGTAAGCGCCTCTCCAAGTCTGGAAAGACCACCGGCAGCACACGCTTGTGGATGTGGCTCAGTCGGCGGCACCCGCGGTTCTTATGGCTCTCAGGTGAGTCCCCCAGCAGGACCCGTGCGATCCTCCGCGTCCAGCACCGGATATCCTGCCAGCGTTTCCTCACCTGGGACAGGCGCCGCTTCCGACCATCCGCACTCCTCACGGCGCTGACGGCGGTCAGCCATATCTGCTCCTTGGCAGAGGCGCCTACCTGTGAGGATGAACAAGTGACACTACATCAATACACATGGCACATGTCACAGAGACACATATTCGAACACATTTGCTGTTTACAACAAGGCATAGTATGCATCCAACGCATTGCACCTTTGTCATAGGGACATGATCCTCTGGGGAAGGGCAAAAGCAGTACGTGCCATTGAAAGGACACAGGTGGAATGAGGGCAACGACACAATCAATGATCCAGGCTCACACTGTGCATCAGAAGGTACACCAGGATAATGTGCAGCACCTCTAAGCAGTCACATGCCACAGGCCACTGACGCTACCACAGCAGAGTACACAGACACACACAGGCACAGGACATTCACCTGCCATTGCCAAATGCAGCGACAAACCTCACTCTGCACATGTGCCACTAGACTGGGGGGGGCTCACAGGTGTGGGGCTGGCTCTGCACGTCAGACACACAGCACTGCTCCCTGCTCACATCACATGGCCAGGGTATATCCATCCCTCATGCAGCTGGGGTGCTACACTCCACATATGCACCCACCCACATGACAGGGGACTTACACACACACCGATGTCCAGGGTACGAACACATCATGTGGACACTCTCAGCACAGGTACACAGAACTAACACACATCTGTGGGTACAGTCACCTGTCACACTGGGCTGACCACATAATCACATGAGGACTGTAGAGGCAACATTCCCAGGAGGATAAGACAGGCAGAATGTGGCATGCACCATGCAGTGATTGTCACAGTAAACACAATGCAAGTGAGGACGGCAGACATGCACCACTGCATGCTCTGGCTGGGAGACATCAGGCATTCCCCCCCCGGGACCCCCCCTACAGTACATAGCATGTGTGAGACACCTGGACACAATGGCAGAAGTCACACTCACAAAAAAGGGACACAGTCTGTGCTAGTGGACTCTGCACTCACCTGATACCCTGATCGCCCATACAGCATGGGGTACTGTGGGTGGATCACATCCAGCAAAGCCATGTTCTCCTCCAGGGTGAAGGGCTGTGACCTCTCCACAGACCTTGACATGGTTCCAGGGAATCAGTAGCAGCAGCTGGGTCGTGGAATCCAGAGATGTGCAGGCAAGTGCTCCCTCATGGGACCTGGCTGCCTTATATCTGCCTTGCTGGCCTGTTTCATGCGGCCTGTTTCATGCACAGGAGTACAGAGTGATTGGTCACTCACATTTGCATCCTATGTTTCCTCCAATCCCTTCAAACCTAGCACAGTCAGTGGGTTCTTATTGTGTTTTTTTCTTCAGCATGATGTCAACCCCACAAACACATTGCAACAAAGTAGATTCATTCCAACTGACTTCTGCTGTGCACCTTCCAGAACAAATTCAAACTTTAAACTTGGTCTCCATGACAACCAGCATGCATGTAGGCCTTAATACTTGTCCCTCATGTGTCCCCCATGTAATTTTGAGCTTCACACACGGGTACGGTGTGTTCCGGGGCCCTAGGGCACCCCAAATGCATAGCAACGGCCCATACAGGCGTGTGTACTGGCCGTACCACTATGAGTACGCATACGCAAGAACACCCATAGTGGTACGGACCGTACACGCGTGCGTACGTTCACTATCACTATGGTTGTCCTCGCGTATGCGTACTCGTAGTGGTACGGCCCGTACACACGCCTGTACGTTAACTATCACTATGGGTGTCCTCGCGTATATGTACTCGTAGTGGTACGGCCCGTACACACGCCTGTACATTCACTATCACTATGGGTACGCATACGCGAGAACACCCATAGTGATAGTGAACGTACAGGCGTGTGTAGGGGCCGTACCACTACGAGTACGCATACGCGAGAACACCCATAGTGATAGTGAACGTACAGGCGTGTGTACGGGCCGTACCACTACGAGTACGCATACGCGAGAACACCCATAGTGAAAGTGAACGTACAGGCGTGTGTACGGGCTGTACCACTACGAGTACGCATACGCGAGAACACCCATAGTGATAGTGAACGTACAGGCGTGTGTACGGGCCGTACCACTACGAGTACGCATACGCGAGAACACCCATAGTGATAGTGAACGTACAGGCGTGTGTACGGCCGTACCACTACGAGTACGCATACGCGAGAACACCCATAGTGATAGTGAACGTACAGGCGTGTGTACGGGCCGTACCACTACGAGTACGCATACGCGAGAACACCCATAGTGATAGTGAACGTACAGGCGTGTGTACGGGCCATACCACTACGAGTACGCATACCCGAGAACACCCATAGTGATAGTGAACGTACAGGCGTGTGTACGGGCCGTACCACTATGAGTACGCATACGTGAGGACACCCATAGTGATAGTGAACGTACAGGCGTGTGTACAGGCCGTACCACTACGAGTACGCATACGCGAGGACACCCATAGTGATAGTGGGCGTACGCACGCGGGTACGGTCCGTACCACTATGGGTCTTCTTGCGTATGCGTACTCATGGCAGTACGGACCGTACACACGCCTGTACGCTCACCATCACTATGGGTACACATATGGCAGCCCTCCCATAGAGATACTGGAACGTACACAGGCCCTCTTTGGGAAAGTACGGTGGTTTTCACACATCACAGTGGTGACAGGCAGCACACAGGAAGGAATAGGGCTGACATACTTGTCCATGGATGGACATCAAGGCATTGTCTGGGCAGTACTACATGTGTGGGGCACAGGTGTGAAAGGCTGTGATGTGGCACATTACTCCAGAGTCGAGAAGGCACCAGATGTATGATGAGATGTGTACACATGTAATGTGTGACGGTGCAATGTGTGCCAGGCATGCCCTTGACTCCTTTGACATGTGTGCATGTCGTACTGCACACTTGGGATGAGCGTCACTGGCATGGCACGGACAACAACACACGGAAGTGTCCCCTGAGGCGCGGTACAGGGGTTACCACACCTGACATGTCACTACCCACGGTGCACGATGTGACTATGTCATGTATGTGTGGGGGATTTCCATTAGCTTGATGTTGGAGCTCCCTCAAAAGCTGCAGCTGTTGCAGCAACCAACATGTGTCTGTGTGTAGATGGACATGGCACACTGTTCCGCACACCATGCCACATGTGGTATCGGATGTGAGGTGCGTATGTATGCATGGGACATGGAGTAGCGTAACAAGGACATGTCTGCATCCTCTCTATGAATGTGTGGTGAGTCATCACATGTACAGCTTCATGGCAAGGTGTGTGGGCTGTCCTAGTGTAATGTCATGTGACCTGTGGCTCTAGTGTACCGCTACCAGTCTCTGCAATCGACATCCTACTTCTGCTGATGTGTGGATGTATGGCACTCCTGTCTTGCGTCTGGCTGTTCACTTACACTGGGACACAGCTAATCCCATGCCATGGCATGTGGAGGTTCACAATCTCCGTGTGTCGCTGGGTCTTGGTAGGAGTGTCACCTGGCAGCCATACGTATCCAGGGCATGTGGCACATACCTGACTCCGTATGTAGCATATGTATATTGACAGATTAACGTGTGCTCAGTACAAATAAATTGTTGTTGTGGTGCACTCACTCTTCCTTGTCACTTCCAAATTACTGCAGAGCGCCGCCTCTTCCACGACCAATTCCGGACTTGGCTGCCATGCGGGAGAATGACTGTATCCGATGCTACCGCTTCCCCCAACGGTTGATTTTGGAGTTGACGGCGAGACTGGCACCACACCTGCAACCGCTGCACAGGTATCCTACGGCACTGACACCCAAGCTCAAGGTAATGGCAGCCCTACATTTTCTGGCCACGGGTACCTTTCAAAATACCATAGCTCATGTTGGTGGCATGTCCCAGAGCATGTTCTGCCGTGTGCTGCATGATTTCTTAGAGGCCATGTCGATTCACCTGGATGACTTCATCCATTTCCCAACCCCTGAAATGTTGACTGGGGTCAAGCGTGGATTCTATGCCCTGGGAGGGATGCCCCATGTCATTGGGTCCATAGATGGGACACATGTGGATTTGGTACCACCACAGGCAAAGGAGGTAGCATACAGGAATCGCAAGCACTACCACTCCATCAATGCCCTTGTGGTGTGTCTGTCCAACATGGTGATTTCACATGTCTGTACTCGTTTTCCAGGATCAGCACACGATGCCTACATCATGAGGCGTAGCAGGATGCCTGAAATGATAACGCAGCTGCGCAACGAACGAGCATGTGTTGTTGGTGGGTACAGTCTGTCTGTCCTGTATTTTGCGTGGACTTCCAGCACGACCGCTTCTCCTGTCCTACTGATGTCCATGTGCTTTCCATGTAGGGGATGCTGGCTATCCCAACATGCCATGGCTGATCACACCTTTCCACAACCCCATCACGCCGGCCCAGCTCCGCTACAACACCGCCTATGGCCGGACAAGGCGAGTGATAGAGAGGACGTTTGGCCTCCTGAAGAGCCGATTCCGATGCCTCCACAAGACCGGTGGCGCGCTCCCATATGCCCCGGCGAAGGTCTGCAAAATCTTCATGGTCTGCTGCATGCTGCACAACATGGCAGTTGAGAAAGCTGTGCCACTCATCCTGGATCAAGATGATCAGGACCATCCACCCGTGGAGGACGAAGGTCTTGGCAATGGGGCTAGTGATGTGGAGGATGTGGAGCCGCAAGAGGACATCCGGACTCGGCTCATACGCGACTTCTTTGCTTAGTGGTGAGTACCAGTGTCTGTGTGTGCACGCATTGGTCCCCGTGTGGCATGTGTTGCGATGTGTGTGTCCATCTGCATGTATGCCACGTGAGTCAGAGGTGTGTGTGGGTGTGTCACTGGAGTGATGGTGGCAGTGATGTGTATTTCCCCAGTCATAATTGTGACCTGGCATGTTGTCATCCTTACATGTGTCGAGTACATGCACATGCAAGTGGCTGTGCTTTTTGTGGCTGACTTCTTGTGTGTCTCTCATCCCCAGGTACTTGCGCATGCCGTCTGCTGGTTGCATTGTTGTGGCACTGCTAGTCCTCATGGACACTTCATCGTGTGCTGACTCAGCGTTACACGCACGGACAAGTTTGGAAGTCTCCTTAGGGTAAGGGATGCATCAGGGGTGTATTGGCTGTGGCAGTTGTTCACGATGTATGCACACTGCCCCTGTCAATGTTTGGTTCCTCTGCAGACATGTCGCATCACCATGGTACACATTACATGCAGCTGGGTACACCTGAATAGATGGTCAGACTTGTTGACAGTCATCAGTGAGGGATTGTGGAATGTGATGATGGCATCATTGTGTGTTACACTGCCCTCGGACACATACGGTTTGCCTTGGCTTGACATGCTGTGGGACTTCCACATCAGCGGATCAATGGTGTATGGCAGTCTCTCCGTGAGCAGCAGGGGGTGTTTAGCTGTTAGCCGACACATGTGTGCCAGTTCCATGGCTATCACGCATTTGTGCAGCAGAAGGGGGGTTCCAGTGTTGGACCCACATGTTACTCCACATGACCCGTTCATGTGTACTCCTAGTTGCCTCTGCAATCCCGAATACATGACTAATAAAGGTGTCCCTATGCCTCCAAGGTGACTTTTCTCAGTCAATGCTGGTGTGTTGCCACGGTGCTTCCGGCATGTCTGGCATGGTTTTCCGTGATAGTGGCTATGTGTCTATGTGTCTAGTAGCAAGATGCAAGCTGTTTGTGTGGGATTAGACTGTGTATTGTGCATGATGTCCATGACTGTGTGGGTATTGTGACATGTGCCATCCCCATGCATCCAACGTTGGCCAGGCCACCATTCTCTGCATCCACCTGACTCAAGCTTGCAGGACATGGTTCTGCCACCTGTCCACACATACCTGGGTGCCCCCCAGGACACTCCACATGATCCCTGACCCTTGCGCATGGCTGTCGCTGTACTCAATATGTCTGTCGGCACGGTTGAGCGGCCACCCCCTCAGCTGGTTGGGCCCATCACGGGTGTGTATGGTGCTCCATGTCTGTCTTGCCTAATACAATTTGACCCATGTGTGTCCTGTGCCAGACTCAGGCCCCAGGGTGTGGATGGTTGCAGTCAAATGAGAACTCAGGCATAGTTAGATTTTACAAGACACATGTAAGGTAATAATGCAATCAGTAGGCATCTTCTCTTTATGGTGTGACTTTTTTATTTTGGTTGGGGTGGGGGGGGGGGGGTTTGACATGAGGGGCTTTCCGGGTGTGTGGAATCCAAAGTTCACTAGGGGAGTTGGTGTCCTTGCCATTTGAAATCCTCAGAGTCCATGCCACAGTCTTTGTCAACATTGGTCAGACAGTGACCAGCAAGGCCATGTGGCAGAGAATGTCTTTTGATGCTGTGCTGCTGTTGCTCCAGTGGGCCAGGTGCCAGGCCAGGTGTCCTGGGAGATGGTGCTGTTGCGCCGACCCTCACGGTCTTTTCCGTGGACGACCCGCCCTCCTGCGGGGACCCTCAGAAGCAGGCCGTGACGATGTTTGGGATGCTCCGTCGGATGTCTCCTCCTCCTCCTCATCCCTCCCTGTGGGTGGTGATGTTCTACGCCTTCTGGCACAGGGAGGGTTGCCCATGTTGTCGGCCATCCAACGGAGTGTACTGTGAATTCCTGTGAACACCGTCACAAACTCAGCCTGTCTGTCCTCCATCCTCCGTTGGTGTTGCAGTAGACAGGCATGTTGCTCCGCATGTTGCTGGGCCTGCTGGGTCTTGATCTCCTCGAGGATGGACACAACCTGGGCCATGCCCGTGGTGTCCAGCCGGTATGTGTTCAGGATGTTTCGGACATGGGAATATACCGGTTCCCCTGCCAACCGGTCAGGCTCGCGCCTCCGCCGTCCTCCACTCCCACCACCCCTGCCCACTTGCACCTGGCCTGCCCTTGTGGGCACATCGGGTCTCCGGGACCCCTGAGGGGTGGCATTGGCGTTGTCGCCTGCCTCCTCCTGGGTGCCCGGGACACCGTGTCCCTCCTGGCCAGCATGGCTGCATTGTGGTAGTGGGGCAGGGATCCTGGGTGTCTCCTGGGATGTGGCAGGAGTGGGGGTGGTGGTTGGCCCAGTTGTACCTGACGCAGGTGCTGCAGGTCGTTGGACACCAGAGGGGCCAGGTTGGTCGGGGTCGGGTTCGTCCACAGAGTGGTGAGAGTCGTCGCTGCCGGTGGCTCCGTCATCCTGCCGAGCCGGGTCCTGTGAGTCTTCCCCCCCAGTGTTGGGGGGTGATCCACGATGTTGACCTGTGTGTGAGAGAGACAATGTTAATTTTGTTCCATGCAACATCCATGTTTCATTGGTTTCAAAGTTGGCACATTTCCTCTGGGAATTTGGATATGTCTTGCATTCCACTCACAGTGCACTTGTGCATGGGTATGTCCCTTGGGCACAGCTTTTGATACTTTACCTATGTGTGGCACAGTCTTACTTGCTGCGTCAAGTGTGACTGCAGTCAGCAGTGGAGTGGGCAGGTGTGGCGAGCCGTGCATTGGCGCCTTCCGTGTTGCACTGTACGTGGGCACATGAAGTTGTTCCACACACTTATATGATGCAGGTAGCTGTCGTTGTGCTCGTGCACAGGTTGTGACATGGCCCTGTGTTTTGCCATGGAGGAGAGGGGGGGTGCTGGCACTGGCCACCCTTGTCTACATGCATGCAGCCCACCTGCTGACAAGCAGACATTCCCACACACCACAAGGCTGATTTGCTCTCCCTGTGTCTCCCTCCCTCTCTGTCCCCCTCTCCCTCCCTCTGTGTGTCAACCTCCTCCCTCTGTCCGTCTCCCTGTGTCTCCCTCCCTCTCTGTCCCCCTCTCCCTCCCTCTGTGTGTCAGCCTCCTCCCTCTATCCATCTCCCTGTGTCTCCCTCCCTCTCTGTACCCCTCTCCCGCCCTCTGTGTGTTGGCCTCCTCCCTCTGTCCGTCTTCCTGTGTCTCCCTCCCTCTCCCTCCCTCTCTGTCCCCCTCTCCCTCCCTCTCTGTCCCCCTCTCCCTCCCTCTGTGTGTCAGCCTCCTCCCTCTGTCCGTCTCCCTGTGTCTCCCTCCCTCTCTGTCCCCCTCTCCCGCCCTCTGTGTGTCGGCCTCCTCCCTCTGTCCGTCTTCCTGTGTCTCCCTCCCTCTCTGTCCCCCTCTCCCTCCCTCTCTGTCCCCCTCTCCCTCCCTCTGTGTGACAGCCTCCTTCCTCTGTCCGTCTTCCTGTGTCTCCCTCCCTCTCTGTCCCCCTCTCCCTCCCTCTCTGTCCCCCTCTCCCTCCCTCTGTGTGTCACCCTCTGTCACCTCAGCCCAGCTTCCTGGGCACACACTGTTAGCAGATCTTTGAATGGCCCTTGGCTTGTTGATGTGAGTTTGTTTCTGATCTCCAGGCACCCATTGGGTGTAGTGTCTGTGTCTGCGCTGCTGCTGTGGTGGTGTGTGCTGCCACTCTTTCACAGTGTTGGCTGTTCATTAGCTGCTGTCATGTGCAAAACAGTGCCTTCACCCCCATGTGTTAATGCAAGGCGTCCACCATTTGCTGGCGAGTCTTTCCTGTGTGGGGACACACTGTTTGTCTGGCTGTGACCTAGGCCATATGGGCAGAGGGCATTGTTGTCTGCTTCTGAGTTGCACTATGTGATTTCTGGGGCCCACCCTCCCGCCATCCGGCTTACCGTGTCTTGTGTTGGTGTTTTCTGTGGCCTGTGACTTGGCATTGTCCAGCTGGGTGCATGGGACATGGTGGCGCCAGTGGCATGTGCGTGTTCATGGAGTGTGGTTGAGTCATGCGATAGCTTGGGGTGGTTGCGTGCCTGTTTGTGAGTTTGGTTGTGGATGATGTTCCCCCCATGTGAGGTGAGTTGTTTGTGTACTCACCCGGGTCTCGGAGTCCTTCTAATCCGTTGACTGCCACCACCGGCAGTATGGCCATCACCCTCTTCTCCCAGGGATGGTATTGTACGGTTCTGCGGCGCAGCCCTCCTCCAGTGACGTTGGCCTGGTTGTGTTCGTCCGTCATTTTGGCTCGGACCCTCCTCCGCAGATCGTACCACCTGGCTTGGCATTCCTGCTTGTTCCTTCTGGTGTCCGCAACAGCATTCACAGCATCGACGATCGTCTGCCACATGGCTGTTTTTGCTGAAATGCTGGTCTGTCTGACCAATGTTCCAAAGAGGTGTGGCTCAACTCTGAGGATTTCATCGACAAGGACCTCCAACTCTCAGCTAGTGAACTTTGGATTCTTGTTAGTGGGCATGGTGAGGGGTGTGGGTGTGGATGGTGGGGGGGGTGTGGATGGTTGTGGGTGTGGTTGTGCAGGTGTGTGTGTGAATGTGATGTGGGGGTGTTTGTGAAGGTGTGTGTGTGTGAAGGTGTGCAAGTGTAAGGTGTGGCAAAGCTTCTAGTATGGTGCTGTAGGTTGTCTGTGGGGTCTGGCAGCAGTGAGTCTGTTGCAAAGGCTCATGGTTTGTGTGTGGGCCCTTTTTATTGGTCCATTGGTGGGTGTGGCTGTGTTTGAACTTTGGGTGGGTGTGTTATAAGGAGTGGTTGTGTTTTGGGCCTCTGTTTTGGTTTTTGGCAGTTGCAGGTCAGTGAATGTGTTGTTTTAGTGGTTGTTGGACATGTTTAGTGGCTTTGTGTCATTCGAATGGTGTATTCTTGTGTCGTTTTGGTTTGTCCTGGTTGTGTACGTGCGTTTTTAGCGTGTGTACGGTGTGTACATGGGCCATTTTGTTATACAGTGCTGTCCTTGTGTGTGGCTTGGTACGACTCGTACATGCGCGATGTTGTGTGAAGGTTGTGATGTTGGGGCCTGGGGTGCGCTCCGTACTTAGAATGTTGGGGTGGGGGTACGCTCCATGCATACGCGGGTGGGGGTACGACTCTAACGTACACGGGTGTACATACAGGGGGGTACGACACGAACGTACAGGGGGGTACGACACGTACACGGGTGTACATACACAGGTGGGGGTACGACTCTAACGTACACGGGTGTACATACAGGGGGTACGACACGAACGTACACGGGGGGTACGACACGTACACGGGTGTACATACACGGGTGGGGGTACGACTCGAACGTACACGGGGGTACATACACGTCGGGGTACCACACGTACACTGGTGTACATACACGGGTGGGGGTACGACTCGAACGTACACGGGTGTACATACACGGGGGGTACCACACGTACATGGGTGTACATACACGGGGGGAAACCACACATACACGGGTATAAAGACAGGGGGGTACGACTCTAACGTACACGGGTGTACATACCCGGGGGTACGACACGTACACGGGTGTACAGACAGGGGGGGTGTACGACACGTACACGGGTGTACATACACGGGTGGGGGTACGACTCTAACGTACACGGGTGTACATACAGGGGGGTACGACACGAACGTACACGGGGGTACGACACGTACACGGGTGTACATACACGGGTGGGGGTACGACTCGAACGTACATGGGTGTACATACACGGGGAGTACGACACGTACACGGGTGTACATACACGGGTGGGGGTACGACTCGAACGTACACGGGTGTACATACACGGGGGGTACCACACGTACACGGGTGTACATACACGGGGGTACCACACGTACACGGGTGTACAGACAGGGGGGGTACGACTCTAACGTACACGGGTGTACATACCCGGGGGGTATGACACGTACACAGGTGTACAGACAGGGGGGGTGTATGACACGTACACGGGTGTACATACAGGGGGGTACGACTCGAACGTACACGGGGGTACGACCCGTACACGGGTGTACATACACGGGGGGTACGACTTGAACGTACACGGGTGTACATACACAGGGAGGGTACGACTCGAACGTACACGGGTGTACATACACGGGGGGGTACGACTCGAACGTACACGGGTGTACATACACGGGGGTACGACACGTACAAGGGTGTACATACACGGGGGTACAACAAGTACACGGGTGTACATACACGGGGGGTACGACTCGAACGTACATGGGTGTACATACACGGGTGGGGGTACGACTCGAACGTACACGGGTGTACATACACGGGGGTACGACACGTACACGGGTGTACATACACGGGGGTACGACTCGAATGTACACGGGTGTACATACATGGGGGGGTACGACACGTACACGGGTGTACATACACGGGGGGTACGACTCAAACGTACACGGGTGTACATACACGGGGGTGTAAGACTCTAACGTACACGGGTGTACATACACGGGGATTACGACTCGAACGTACACGGGTGTACATACCCGGGGGTACTGCTCTAACGTACACGGGTGTACATGCACGGGGGTACGACACGTACAGGGGCGTACATACACGGGGGGTTTGACACGTACAGGGGTGTACATACACGGGGGTACGACACAAACGTACAGGGGCTGGGGGGAGTGTCGGGCGCGTATGCGGGCACATGTCTCCATGGTTGCCATGGGAGTTCGGTGCGGACGGTGTTTTTTCCATACGGTTGTAACATCGGACGCACGGGATGGATCGTGATTACGCGGTCGGACTTCACTTTTCACATTTGTACGGTGATTCGTACGAGGACGTGTCGGACACATTTTCCGACCCGAGGACGTGTGGGGAATAATTCCCAATGTGATTCGTATGGACTTTTTCCCATGCGAATCGTACTTGGCAGTTTGTACGGCACTTGTACGATTCGTACGGTAAAAAGACCGGATACGAGTCGTACGGGGAGTTTTTGAGCCGACCCCGGATGTCCTCTTGCGGAACCACATCCTCCACATCACTAGCCCCAATGCCACCCCTCAGGGGTCCCGGAGACCCGATGTGCCCACAAGGGCAGGCCATGTGCAAGTGGGCAGGGGTGGTGGGAGTGGAGGACGGCGGAGGCGCGAGCCTGACCGGTTGGCTGCGGAACCGGTATATTCCCATGTCAGAAACATCCTGGACACATACCGGCAGGACACCACGGGCATGGCCCAGGTTGTGTCCATCCTTGAGGAGATCAAGACCCAGCAGGCCCAGCAACATGCGGAGCAACATGCCTGTCTACTGCGACACCAAGGGCGGATGGAGGACAGACAGGCTGAGCTTGTGACGGTGTTCACGGGAATTCACGGTACACTCCGTCGGATAGCCGACAACATGGGCAACCCTCCCTGTGCCACCAGGCGTAGAACATCACCACCCACAGGGAGGGATGAGGAGGAGGAGGAGACATCCGACGGAGCATCCCAAACATCGTCACGGCCTGCTTCTGAGGGTCCCCGCAGGAGGGCGGGTCGTCCACGGAAAAGACCGTGAGGGTCAGCGCAACAGCACCATCTCCCAGGACACCTGGCCTGGCACACGTGCGTACGCTCACTATCACTATGGGTGTTCTCGCGTATGCGTACCCATAGTGGTACGGACCGTACACACGCCTGTACGCTCACTATCACTATGGGTGTTCTCGCGTATGCGTACCCATAGTGATACGGACCGTACACGCGTGCGTACGCTCACTATCACTATGGGTACGCATATGCCAGAACACCCATAGTGGTACGGACCGTACACACGCCTGTACGCTCACTATCACTATGGGTGTTCTCACGTATGCGTACCCATAGTGATACGGACCGTACACGCGTGCGTACGCTCACTATCACTATGGGTACGCATACGCGAGAACACCCATAGTGATACGGACCGTACACACACCTGTACGGGCCGTTGCTATGCATTTGGGGTGCCCTAGGGCCCCGGTACGCACCGTACCTGTGTGTGAAAATCCAAATTACATAGGGGACACATGAGGGACAAGTATAAAGGCCTACATGCATGCTGGTTGTCATGGAGACCAAGTTTAAAGTTTGAATTCTTTTCAGCAGGAGCACAGCAGTAGTCAGTTTGAATGAATCTACTTTGTTGCAATGTGGTTCTGGAGTTGACATCATGCTCAAGAAAAAAACACAATAAGAACCACCCACTGACTGTGCTAGGTTTGAAGGGATTGGAAGAAACATAGGATGCAAATGTGAGTGACCAATCACTCTGTACTCCTGTGCATAAAACAGGCCAGCAAGGCAGATATAAGGCAGCCAGGTCCCATGAGGGAGCACTTGCCTGCACATCTTTGGATTCTACGAGCCAGCTGCTGCTACTAATTCCCTGGAACCATGTCAAGGTCTGTGGAGAGGGCACAGCCTTTCACCCTGGAGGAGAACCTGGCTTTGCTGGATGTGATCCTCCCACTGTACCCCCTGCTGTATGGGCGACCAGGGTATCAGGTGAGTGCAGAGTCTACTAGCACAGACTGTGTCCCTTGTTTGTGACTGTGACTTCTGGCATTGTGTCCAGGTGTGACACACATGCTATGTACTGTAGGGGGATTCCCAGGGGGGGGAATTCCTGATGTCTCCCAGCCAGTGCATGCTGTTTTGCATGTCTGCCGTCCTCACTTGCATTGTGTTTACTGTGACAATCACTGCATGGTGCATGCCACATTCTGCCTGTCTTGTCCTCCTGGGAATGTAGCCTCTACAGTCCTCATTTTATTATGTGGTCAGCCCAGTGTGACAGGTGACTGTACCCACAGATGTGTGTTAGTTCTGTGTACCTGTGCTGAGAGTGTCCACATGATGTGTTCGTACCCTGGACATGGGTGTGTGTGTAAGTCCCCTGTCATGTGGGTGGGTGCATATGTGGAGTGTGGCACCCGGGCTGCATGAGGGATGGATATACCCTGCCCATGTGATGTGAGCAGGGAGCAGTGCTGTGTGTCTGACGTGCAGAGCCAGCCCCACACCTGTGAGCCCCCCCTGTCTAGTGGCACATGTGCAGAGTGAGGTTTGTTGCTGCATTTGGCAATGGCAGGTGAATGTCCTGTGCCTGTGTGTGTCTGTGTACTCTGCTGCGGTAGCGTCAGTGGCCTGTGGCATGTGACTGCATAGAGGTGCTGCACATTATCCTGGTGTACCTTCTGATGCACAGTGTGAGCCTGGATCATTGATTGTGTCGTTGCCCTCATTCCACCTGTGTACTTTCAATGGCACGTACTGCTTTTGCCCTTCCCCAGAGGATCATGTCCCTATGACAAAGGTGCAATGCGTTGGATGCATACTATGCCTTGTTGTAAACAGCAAATTTGTTCTAATATGTGTCTCTGTGACATGTGCCAGGTGTATTGATGTAGTGTCACTTGCTCATCCTCACAGGTAGGCGCCTCTGCCAAGAAGCAGATATGGATGAACGCCGTCAGTGCCGTGAGGAGGACGGAGGGTCGCAAGCAGCGCCTGGCCCAGGTGAGGAAACGCTGGCAGGATATCCGGTGCTGGACGCGGAGGATCGCACGGGTCCTGCTGGGGGACTCACCTGAGACCCATAAGAACCGCGGGTGCCGCCGTCTGACCCACATCCACAAGCGTGTGCTGGCGGTGGTATTTCCAGACTTGGACAGGCGCTTAGCGGAGAAGCAGCAGCAGGAAGGGGGTAGGTACACGTGTGTTTGTTGTGTGTCAACAGCATTTGTAAGTGCACAGTTGCATGGATACACTGCCAGGGTTTAAAGGTGCTGTGCAGATCCAGTTACCCACAGTATAGCGGCGCTCTCCTGCCTCCCTTCCCCTCCTTGCAATGTGTTCCCTGGTCTGTGTGTAGTCACTCCTTCACAAGGTTATGTAGGCTGGCACTTTCTCCACGTGAACTATGCCTGTAGCATCATGTGTGGGGGTGGTGTGTAACAGGTTTTGGGACCTTGCCTGTGCCCTGTCCAGTTCAGTACTTGTGGGTTCCATGTCAGTTGGCACTGATGCTGAGTCCAGACATGGGAGTTAGTCTCTCAAGTGTCATGCCTTACAGCACACATGTCCTATGTTGTGGCCTGTGACATGATGTGCATGAGTGTGCGATACGCATAGTGCAGGGATGGTGGCATGTGTTGCAGTCATTCCCATTCAGGACCATGGAGTTGTGTGGCCACTACTGTCCCCTGGGGCATATTTTCCTAGGTGTCATGTGTGTCATCACAAAATGTGGACACTCTCAGTGTCTACAGCATAGGTGGTGCTCTGTGCCATTGTCCCCTGGCACCATGTATATTGACGTGAAATGTAGTACAAGTGTCCACTGTACAGCCTGAACTAAGAGATGTAAGTGCTTCCTGTGTCTCAACAAATTGTCTCATGTAGGGGGTGGTTGGTGCGGGCAAAGCCTACATGTCAAAACCTGATATCTCCTTGCTAGGTCTGGCCAGTGTGTGATGTTTGTCTGCACATGCACTCAAGGTGCAGTGAGCCAGTCATGGTGGGCATGTTTTCAGTATTACCTATGCAGCATGTGCCTCAAGTTCATGGATATGGTCCCTGCTCATCCCTATTTTCGGCAACGCTGTGTGGTGCAGATGCAGTGCTGGATTGTCCCCAGGGCCTGGCTCCTCTGTCAAACTCCATTTAATGTCATTTGCTATTGTGTCATGCTCTCCATAGTTTTTCAGTGGCATGGTGGGTCAACCAACTGTGTGTTGCATGCCCTACATCTGTACCTTGTTTTGTAGATGTTACTGATCTTTCTTTTCAGGCTATGCACTGTAACCTATGTAGATTGGACTCATGTGACATGTGTATACAGGTGTATGATTAATTGCTGTCTCTTCACCTTGCCCACAGCATCGTCGGGGGACACGGAGGGAGACATGAGCACAGACGGAGCGGAGGGACCGAGCACCAGTGCCAGCGGTGACATCGTGCCTGGCACATCGAGTGGAACTGAGGCGGAGGAGAGTGAGGCCGAGGACCTGTCCACTGGCACGACAGAATATGAAGCTGACGGGTCCGAGGATGATCTCTCCGAGTGGGCAGAGGCTGCACCAGCAGCTGACAGCAGCACAACAACTCTCCCGCCCCCTCCATTGCCATCAGCCGCCTCCCACTTGCTCGTGTCCTTTCCCAGCGTGCCCAGTCACCACATGTCTCCTTCCTGCCAGGCACCGCACCCCCTGCCCCTGTCTCCACTGCTGCCGCCAATGCCGAGTCTGTGGACATCCAGCAGCAGTTGCAGATTGGTCAGGCTGCGATGCTTAATGTCCTCCATGGCCACAGCCAAGTGCTGCACAACATGGAGGCATACTTGGAGGGCATTTTCTCATCGCAGGCTGACCAACGCAACTTGCTGAGGTCCATTGAGTTGACACTGACTGCAGCAGTGGGTCTCCTGCAGCGCTACGTCCAACCTCCTACCCCTGACCCATCCACACTTCCCACTCCCATGCCTGTCCCACGTACACCCAGACGTCAGCATGCACCCACCACAACAGACACAGGCACCACACCAGCAGGGAAGGTCAAACGCAAACCTCCTGGCACGCATACACAGGGTGAAGTAGGCACACCCACTGGGTCGGGGGGCAAACGTAAGACACGCAGCCAGAGTGGGAGTCCGCATTCCACCCAATATACTCCCTCCAAATCCCCTCCCCTCAGCTCTCCTGGCCACATATCCGGCAAAGACTCCTTCATGGCCGCTCTGTCCCTGAGCCCCACAGTGACACCACCCCGCAAGCGGTCAAGGGAGACCCCGGTCAGGGTGGTTGAGTCCCCCCCTGTCCACACCCTCCCCCAGTGGCGCTGCGACCCATCCCTCCGCCCCCCCCCTCCTTGGGGCCTGTGGTTCCTTCGGGTGCAGGGGAGTCGCTGGAGGACCTTGCTAAGGTGTGCAGCGCCATCCTGGCCTCCGCCTTTGGCCCTGACCCACCCCCTGTGGTGGAGTCCTCCATCCCTGCACCCACGACGCCTACCCTTCGCCCTCATGTCCCTGCGGTGCCTGGTCCTTCCTCCCCACATGATGCCCTCCCCACTCTGGAAGACGAAGGAGTCTGACTGTGCAGGCAAGCTAGGGGACACGCGTCCCACTGTGTCCCCCACCTGGATGTGAACTTTGGATTGCCCTATGGGCATTGTACATTTTGAACTTTTAAGGGACAAACACATTTTTTTGATGCTGAATAAAGCAATTTCTTTTTCCTTAGTACACTACTGTCTGTCTGGTATTGCTGTTGGTGGACCTGCCCCATTATTTTGGGTGGTGATAATGTGTTGGGTGTGTGGGAATTGTTGTCTTGTGCTGGTCATAGGGTGGATCCTGGTATCTGTGTGCCATCACAAGCTGTTGGCTACATTACTTTGTTCATGTAAGCAGTTACTGCATGGTGTCATCGTCCCAAGGTGTGTTCCTTCCTCTGTGTAACCTGACATCTTCCCTGCAAGGACTTTCCAATATGTGGTGCTGAGCTGTGTCTACATTTGCTGGGTGTGTGATGGACTCGTTAGACTTGGGCCATGCATGCTGAGCAATGTCTCCACCTGCATCATTCGTGGCGTCCTTGGTGGTCACTGTACTTGTGTATGTAGACTGTTGCCATGACTTCATGTGTACATGTTTTCTTTTTGGCGCTATGCATGTGTATACTCCCAGCCTCGCACACATGTGGTACATGTACTGCAGGATCTTTGTGCACCTGACTGACATTTGTGGGCATTGGATATGTGGGTACTCCACCCTATTCTTTGCAGGGGCACTGCTGTGAGTGTTAGGCACCCACCCCTCCTATGTCTGGGCACTGCTGGGAGGACTCTGCACCCACCCCTCCTGTGACTGGGCACTGCTGGGAGTGATAGGCACCCACCCCTCCTATGTCTGGGCACTGCTGGGAGTGATAGGCACCCACCCCTCCTATGTCTGGGCACTGCTGGGAGGACTCTGCACCCACCCCTCCTGTGTCTGGGCACTGCTGGGAGGACTCTGCACCCACCCCTCCTGTGTCTGGGCACTGCTGGGAGGACTCTGCACCCACCCCTCCTGTGTCTGGGCACTGCCGGGAGGACTCTGCACCCACCCCTCTTGTGACTGGGCACTGCTGGGAGTGATAGGCACCCACCCCTCCTGTGTCTGGGCACTGCTGGGAGTGATAGGCACCCACCCCTCCTATGTCTGGGCACTGCTGGGAGGACTCTGCACCCACCCCTCCTGTGTCTGGGCACTGCTGGGAGGACTCTGCACCCACCCCTCCTGTGTCTGGGCACTGCTGGGCGGACTCTGCACCCACCCCTCCTGTGTCTGGGCACTGCTGGGAGTGATAGGCACCCACCCCTCCTGTGTCAGGGCACTGCTGGGAGGACTCTGCACCCACCCCTCCTGTGTCTGGGCACTGCTGGGAGGACTCTGCACCCACCCCTCCTGTGACTGGGCACTGCTGGGAGTGATAGGCACCCACCCCTCCTATGTCTGGGCACTGCTGGGAGGACTCTGCACCCACCCCTCCTGTGTCTGGGCACTGCGGGGAGGACTCTGCACCCACCCCTCCTGTGTCTGGGCACTGCTGGGAGGACTCTGCACCCACCCCTCCTGTGACTGGGCACTGCTGGGAGTGATAGGCACCCACCCCTCCTATGTCTGGGCACTGCTGGGAGGACTCTGCACCCACCCCTCCTGTGTCTGGGCACTGCTGGGAGTGATAGGCACCCACCCCTCCTATGTCTGGGCACTGCTGGGAGGACTCTGCACACACCCCTCTTGTGACTGGGCACTGCTGGGAGGACTCTGCACCCACCCCTCCTGTGACTGGGCACTGCTGGGAGGACTCTGCACCCACCCCTCCTGTGTCTGGGCACTGCTGGGAGTGATAGGCACCCACCCCTCCCGTGTCTGGACACTGCTGGGAGGACTCTGCCCAACCCCTCCTGTGTCTGGGCACTGCTGGGAGGACTCTGCACCTACCCCTCCTGTGACTGGGCACTGCTGGGAGTGATAGGCACCCACCCCTCCTATGTCTGGGCACTGCTGGGAGGACTCTGCACCCACCCCTCCTGTGTCTGGGCACTGCTGGGAGTGATAGGCACCCACCCCTCCTATGTCTGGGCAATGCTGGGAGGACTCTGCACACACCCCTCTTGTGACTGGGCACTGCTGGGAGTGATAGGCACCCACCCCTCCTGTGTCTGGGCACTGCTGGGAGTGATAGGCACCCACCCCTCCTATGTCTGGGCACTGCTGGGAGGACTCTGCACCCACCCCTCCTGTGTCTGGGCACTGCTGGGAGGACTCTGCACCCACCCCTCCTGTGACTGGGCACTGCTGGGAGGACTCTGCACCCACCCCTCCTGTGTCTGGGCACTGCTGGGAGTGATAGGCACCCACCCCTCCTATGTCTGGGCAATGCTGGGAGGACTCTGCACACACCCCTCTTGTGACTGGGCACTGCTGGGAGTGATAGGCACCCACCCCTCCTGTGTCTGGGCACTGCTGGGAGTGATAGGCACCCACCCCTGGCAGGATATCCGGTGCTGGACGCGGAGGATCGCACGGGTCCTGCTGGGGGACTCACCTGAGACCCATAAGAACCGCGGGTGCCGCCGTCTGACCCACATCCACAAGCGTGTGCTGGCGGTGGTATTTCCAGACTTGGACAGGCGCTTAGCGGAGAAGCAGCAGCAGGAAGGGGGTAGGTACACGTGTGTTTGTTGTGTGTCAACAGCATTTGTAAGTGCACAGTTGCATGGATACACTGCCAGGGTTTAAAGGTGCTGTGCAGATCCAGTTACCCACAGTATAGCGGCGCTCTCCTGCCTCCCTTCCCCTCCTTGCAATGTGTTCCCTGGTCTGTGTGTAGTCACTCCTTCACAAGGTTATGTAGGCTGGCACTTTCTCCACGTGAACTATGCCTGTAGCATCATGTGTGGGGGTGGTGTGTAACAGGTTTTGGGACCTTGCCTGTGCCCTGTCCAGTTCAGTACTTGTGGGTTCCATGTCAGTTGGCACTGATGCTGAGTCCAGACATGGGAGTTAGTCTCTCAAGTGTCATGCCTTACAGCACACATGTCCTATGTTGTGGCCTGTGACATGATGTGCATGAGTGTGCGATACGCATAGTGCAGGGATGGTGGCATGTGTTGCAGTCATTCCCATTCAGGACCATGGAGTTGTGTGGCCACTACTGTCCCCTGGGGCATATTTTCCTAGGTGTCATGTGTGTCATCACAAAATGTGGACACTCTCAGTGTCTACAGCATAGGTGGTGCTCTGTGCCATTGTCCCCTGGCACCATGTATATTGACGTGAAATGTAGTACAAGTGTCCACTGTACAGCCTGAACTAAGAGATGTAAGTGCTTCCTGTGTCTCAACAAATTGTCTCATGTAGGGGGTGGTTGGTGCGGGCAAAGCCTACATGTCAAAACCTGATATCTCCTTGCTAGGTCTGGCCAGTGTGTGATGTTTGTCTGCACATGCACTCAAGGTGCAGTGAGCCAGTCATGGTGGGCATGTTTTCAGTATTACCTATGCAGCATGTGCCTCAAGTTCATGGATATGGTCCCTGCTCATCCCTATTTTCGGCAACGCTGTGTGGTGCAGATGCAGTGCTGGATTGTCCCCAGGGCCTGGCTCCTCTGTCAAACTCCATTTAATGTCATTTGCTATTGTGTCATGCTCTCCATAGTTTTTCAGTGGCATGGTGGGTCAACCAACTGTGTGTTGCATGCCCTACATCTGTACCTTGTTTTGTAGATGTTACTGATCTTTCTTTTCAGGCTATGCACTGTAACCTATGTAGATTGGACTCATGTGACATGTGTATACAGGTGTATGATTAATTGCTGTCTCTTCACCTTGCCCACAGCATCGTCGGGGGACACGGAGGGAGACATGAGCACAGACGGAGCGGAGGGACCGAGCACCAGTGCCAGCGGTGACATCGTGCCTGGCACATCGAGTGGAACTGAGGCGGAGGAGAGTGAGGCCGAGGACCTGTCCACTGGCACGACAGAATATGAAGCTGACGGGTCCGAGGATGATCTCTCCGAGTGGGCAGAGGCTGCACCAGCAGCTGACAGCAGCACAACAACTCTCCCGCCCCCTCCATTGCCATCAGCCGCCTCCCACTTGCTCGTGTCCTTTCCCAGCGTGCCCAGTCACCACATGTCTCCTTCCTGCCAGGCACCGCACCCCCTGCCCCTGTCTCCACTGCTGCCGCCAATGCCGAGTCTGTGGACATCCAGCAGCAGTTGCAGATTGGTCAGGCTGCGATGCTTAATGTCCTCCATGGCCACAGCCAAGTGCTGCACAACATGGAGGCATACTTGGAGGGCATTTTCTCATCGCAGGCTGACCAACGCAACTTGCTGAGGTCCATTGAGTTGACACTGACTGCAGCAGTGGGTCTCCTGCAGCGCTACGTCCAACCTCCTACCCCTGACCCATCCACACTTCCCACTCCCATGCCTGTCCCACGTACACCCAGACGTCAGCATGCACCCACCACAACAGACACAGGCACCACACCAGCAGGGAAGGTCAAACGCAAACCTCCTGGCACGCATACACAGGGTGAAGTAGGCACACCCACTGGGTCGGGGGGCAAACGTAAGACACGCAGCCAGAGTGGGAGTCCGCATTCCACCCAATATACTCCCTCCAAATCCCCTCCCCTCAGCTCTCCTGGCCACATATCCGGCAAAGACTCCTTCATGGCCGCTCTGTCCCTGAGCCCCACAGTGACACCACCCCGCAAGCGGTCAAGGGAGACCCCGGTCAGGGTGGTTGAGTCCCCCCCTGTCCACACCCTCCCCCAGTGGCGCTGCGACCCATCCCTCCGCCCCCCCCCTCCTTGGGGCCTGTGGTTCCTTCGGGTGCAGGGGAGTCGCTGGAGGACCTTGCTAAGGTGTGCAGCGCCATCCTGGCCTCCGCCTTTGGCCCTGACCCACCCCCTGTGGTGGAGTCCTCCATCCCTGCACCCACGACGCCTACCCTTCGCCCTCATGTCCCTGCGGTGCCTGGTCCTTCCTCCCCACATGATGCCCTCCCCACTCTGGAAGACGAAGGAGTCTGACTGTGCAGGCAAGCTAGGGGACACGCGTCCCACTGTGTCCCCCACCTGGATGTGAACTTTGGATTGCCCTATGGGCATTGTACATTTTGAACTTTTAAGGGACAAACACATTTTTTTGATGCTGAATAAAGCAATTTCTTTTTCCTTAGTACACTACTGTCTGTCTGGTATTGCTGTTGGTGGACCTGCCCCATTATTTTGGGTGGTGATAATGTGTTGGGTGTGTGGGAATTGTTGTCTTGTGCTGGTCATAGGGTGGATCCTGGTATCTGTGTGCCATCACAAGCTGTTGGCTACATTACTTTGTTCATGTAAGCAGTTACTGCATGGTGTCATCGTCCCAAGGTGTGTTCCTTCCTCTGTGTAACCTGACATCTTCCCTGCAAGGACTTTCCAATATGTGGTGCTGAGCTGTGTCTACATTTGCTGGGTGTGTGATGGACTCGTTAGACTTGGGCCATGCATGCTGAGCAATGTCTCCACCTGCATCATTCGTGGCGTCCTTGGTGGTCACTGTACTTGTGTATGTAGACTGTTGCCATGACTTCATGTGTACATGTTTTCTTTTTGGCGCTATGCATGTGTATACTCCCAGCCTCGCACACATGTGGTACATGTACTGCAGGATCTTTGTGCACCTGACTGACATTTGTGGGCATTGGATATGTGGGTACTCCACCCTATTCTTTGCAGGGGCACTGCTGTGAGTGTTAGGCACCCACCCCTCCTATGTCTGGGCACTGCTGGGAGGACTCTGCACCCACCCCTCCTGTGACTGGGCACTGCTGGGAGTGATAGGCACCCACCCCTCCTATGTCTGGGCACTGCTGGGAGTGATAGGCACCCACCCCTCCTATGTCTGGGCACTGCTGGGAGGACTCTGCACCCACCCCTCCTGTGTCTGGGCACTGCTGGGAGGACTCTGCACCCACCCCTCCTGTGTCTGGGCACTGCTGGGAGGACTCTGCACCCACCCCTCCTGTGTCTGGGCACTGCCGGGAGGACTCTGCACCCACCCCTCTTGTGACTGGGCACTGCTGGGAGTGATAGGCACCCACCCCTCCTGTGTCTGGGCACTGCTGGGAGTGATAGGCACCCACCCCTCCTATGTCTGGGCACTGCTGGGAGGACTCTGCACCCACCCCTCCTGTGTCTGGGCACTGCTGGGAGGACTCTGCACCCACCCCTCCTGTGTCTGGGCACTGCTGGGCGGACTCTGCACCCACCCCTCCTGTGTCTGGGCACTGCTGGGAGTGATAGGCACCCACCCCTCCTGTGTCAGGGCACTGCTGGGAGGACTCTGCACCCACCCCTCCTGTGTCTGGGCACTGCTGGGAGGACTCTGCACCCACCCCTCCTGTGACTGGGCACTGCTGGGAGTGATAGGCACCCACCCCTCCTATGTCTGGGCACTGCTGGGAGGACTCTGCACCCACCCCTCCTGTGTCTGGGCACTGCGGGGAGGACTCTGCACCCACCCCTCCTGTGTCTGGGCACTGCTGGGAGGACTCTGCACCCACCCCTCCTGTGACTGGGCACTGCTGGGAGTGATAGGCACCCACCCCTCCTATGTCTGGGCACTGCTGGGAGGACTCTGCACCCACCCCTCCTGTGTCTGGGCACTGCTGGGAGTGATAGGCACCCACCCCTCCTATGTCTGGGCACTGCTGGGAGGACTCTGCACACACCCCTCTTGTGACTGGGCACTGCTGGGAGGACTCTGCACCCACCCCTCCTGTGACTGGGCACTGCTGGGAGGACTCTGCACCCACCCCTCCTGTGTCTGGGCACTGCTGGGAGTGATAGGCACCCACCCCTCCCGTGTCTGGACACTGCTGGGAGGACTCTGCCCAACCCCTCCTGTGTCTGGGCACTGCTGGGAGGACTCTGCACCTACCCCTCCTGTGACTGGGCACTGCTGGGAGTGATAGGCACCCACCCCTCCTATGTCTGGGCACTGCTGGGAGGACTCTGCACCCACCCCTCCTGTGTCTGGGCACTGCTGGGAGTGATAGGCACCCACCCCTCCTATGTCTGGGCAATGCTGGGAGGACTCTGCACACACCCCTCTTGTGACTGGGCACTGCTGGGAGTGATAGGCACCCACCCCTCCTGTGTCTGGGCACTGCTGGGAGTGATAGGCACCCACCCCTCCTATGTCTGGGCACTGCTGGGAGGACTCTGCACCCACCCCTCCTGTGTCTGGGCACTGCTGGGAGGACTCTGCACCCACCCCTCCTGTGACTGGGCACTGCTGGGAGGACTCTGCACCCACCCCTCCTGTGTCTGGGGACTGCTGGGAGGACTCTGCACCCACCCCTCCTGTGACTGGGCACTGCTGGGAGTGATAGGCACCCACCCCTCCTATGTCTGGGCACTGCTGGGAGGACTCTGCACCCACCCCTCCTGTGTCTGGGCACTGCTGGGAGTGATAGGCACCCCCCCCCCTATTTCAGGATATGTGCGCTTAGAACATACACGGGTGTGGGTTCGCTCCCTGCATACGAGGTGGGGGTACGGGTCGTACGTACACGGTTGGCATGGGGGGTACGCTCCATGCATACGCGGGTGAGGGTACGGGTCATACTTACACTGTTGGGGTGGGGGGTACGCTCCATACGTACGCGGGTGAGGGCACGGGTCGTACTTACACTGTTGGGGTGGGGGGTACGCTCCATACGTACGCGGGTGAGGGCACGGGTCGTACTTACACACGTACGCGGGTGAGGGCACGGGTCGTACTTACACTGTTGGGGTGGGGGGTACGCTCCATACGTACGCGGGTGAGGGCACGGGTCGTACTTACACTGTTGGGGTGGGGGGTACGCTCCATACGTACGCGGGTGAGGGTACGGGTCGTACATACACGATTGGGGTGGGGGTACGCTCCATACGTACGCGGGTGAGGGTACGGGTCGTACTTACACTGTTGGGGTGGGGGGTACGCTCCATACATACGCGGGTGAGGGTACGGGTTGTACTTACACTGTTGGTGTGGGACGTATACGTACGCGGGTGAGGGTACGGGTCGTACTTACACTGTTGGGGTGGGGGGTAAGCTCCATACGTACGCGGGTGAGGCTACGGGTCGTACTTACACTGTTGGGGTGGGTGGTATGCTCCATACATACGCGGGTGAGGGTACGGGTCGTACTTACACTGTTGGGGTGGGGGGTACGCTCCATACGTACGCGGGTGAGGGTACGGGTCGTACATACACGGTTGGGGTGGGGGTACGCTCCATGCATACGCGGGTGAGGGTACGGGTCGTACATACACGGTTGGGGTGGGGGTACGCTCCATGCATACGCGGGTGAGGGTACAGGTCGTACTTACACAGTTGGGGTGGGGGGTACGCTCCATACGTACGCGGGTGAGGGTACGGGTCATACTTACACTGTTGGGGTGGGGGGTACGCTCCATACGTACGCGGGTGAGGGTACGGGTCGTACATACACGGTTGGGGTGGGGGGTACGCTCCATGCATACGCGGGTGGGGGTACGGTCTGTACATATCCGTACCCACGCTATGGAATGCTTGTGCGGGCCGTACCCAGGCCTTTGCCATGTGGGTACAGCCGTCCCGCCATTGTTGGGGTGACGTAGGTGTGGGCGTGGTACGACTCGTACCCACGCTCTTAAGGCGTGGGTACGGGACGTACCTGTGTTGTTGTGTTGCCGGTTCGCGTCGTCAAGCACTTCCGTTGTGGCGGACGCTGGCTTTGCTGGACACGCCCCCACCCCCTCGTAGTGACCAGGGCCTGGGGGTCAGGTATGTCCAGGGCATGTGTGCTGTGTGACTTTGGTGGGGGTTTTGTGGCCTGCCCCTGCTCCTGCCCCCCCCTTTCCCCCCTCCCTTTGTTGTTCTGACCTTCTGAGGCATCTGCGTCGTAACCTGTAGAGGAGGTCGACTGCTACGAGGGTCGGGATGACACGTAGGTTCGGGTCCATGTCTGTCCGTCGCGTACAGGTACTCCTAGTTCGCGTCGTCCTGATTTCCCGGCACTTTTTGGCTGCCGGAAAATATTGTCCGTGCGGGATGACGTCGGTGCGAATCGTATTTCCTGGTTCGTGAATGGCAGGCTGCATGCGTCCCGACGTCACATCGGCGCTTTCCCGGATCACATTTGTATGTTTATTTTCGTCGGTCGGGGTTTTGTACGATTCGTACGGAAATGGTATTTCCGTGCGAATCGTACTTCCATGTTTGTATATTCTTACAGCCGGGTACGCGTCGGACGGAGAATATGCTCCGTCCGTCGGTTCGTACCCGGTTTTTACAGGATCGTAATCGGCACCTATGGGTTCTCAATGAAAGACAATCTGTACAGGTAACCTCAGGTTTGCAAATGTTTTACACACATAAATCACCTGCTTTACAAACTTCCAACCCTATTATTCAATCTATGCTTAAGATTTGGATACATGCCCACAAACTCCTTAAGAGTAACCCGAGACTACACGGAAAGGCACCCATATGGCATAACACTGATATTAGAATAGGTAAACAAATTATTTCCTGGGATATATAGGAGAGAGCAGGTATTCTAAATTTGGATCACTTACTCACCTCAGATGGTGAGCTTAATACCTTTGAAATGCTTCAGATTTTCAACCACGTAGCTCCCAAGAGGTGAAATACTTACAACTAAAACAAGCCCTATTTCGTAGACTAGGACCATATCGGTGGATGCTACAATACTTAAAAATTGGGGGGGAATTCAAAGGGGCAGTCTCTGGATTTTATAATCCTGCAGTGCATAAATTACACTCATGCCCATTACCAGCACAACTTCAAGTCACATGGCAAGGATTAATTACTGTAGCTTATTCCGATGAGGAATGGACAGATGTTAGTATGAACATGGATGAGGGAATCAGAGAGGCCAGAATGAAATTTACTCTCTTCAAAATTCTTCATAACTGATACTGTTCACCACAAAAACTCAAGACAGCAGGTTTTTTTACACCTATCTACCTGTTGGAGTTGCCCACAGAAGGACTGCAATATACTACACATTATATTGGTCTTCCATAACTGCCTCTCTACACAGAGCTATACATGTGTCCATTCCTTTGACAGAAAAAATAGTTCTATTACATGATATTACTGATCTCCCAAATCTAAAAACCATACAAGACGATTGATAGCTATTGCACTCACCGTAGGAAATATTTGTATATTAAGATATTGGAGAACACCACAATGTCCTACACATGTTGAATGGCTTAGTGAAATGTATAAAATGGAATCATATGAAAAACTCATTTAAAGATTGCAGGACAATGTTGGAATTTTCATCCAAATTTGGAACCCCTTTCTAACTAATACATATACTATATCTGGTAATTTTTCAGCTTTTTTCCTCTAATTAGGAACTACATTAAGGGAGTACCTTCCTTTTTCATCTCTTTATTAATTCTTTGTTAACTTTATTTATATTCATGTTGTTGCTCAATAGGACAGTTGATGCTTTAGACATTAACACTCTTATTTCAATTAGAACTTACTGTTCACCTATTGCAAAGTGTTGAGTTAGTAGGAATATCTCCACTTGAAAATGTTATTTTGCAAGATGGCAGCCGCGTAGCTGTGGCCGTTGCAGCAGGGCAGTGAGGGCAAGGAACTAAGCCCCATGGAGCGCTAGAACATAGTTACGATTCGGCAAGTGCTGGTCGGAAGAACAACGGAAAGGCAATGCCGACGGTACTAACCTGCTGTGGGCTCTCGAGGCAGTCCGTCCGCTGGGTGTTGGCCGCGATTGCAGTTCTCTCCTCCGTTCGCGGACTTCGCGAGCTCCGCGGGAACGAGAAAGGGCGGAGTCAGGCTCCGAGGTGGCGAAAAGAAGCGGTGTCCAGAACAAGGATTGCTGACGGTGGTTGTCTCGGCTGGAGCTCTCCTAGGTCGAGGATTCAGAAGGAGACCATGGCCCCCAAAGCGGCTGCTGGTTCTAAACTGCTGTTGCATAAGAAAAAACCGCGGAGGGAGGATTTTGAGGCAGAGGGAAATGAGGTACACCCCCGCGCCGCACGGCCACCAGCTGCTGCGTGTGCCCCTTGCCTGCCCTGCTGCCTCGTTGAGCCTCGTTTGCCGGCTGCCGCCGCTGCGAGTGCTTTTGCCGCTTTTCCAGGTTTTGTCAAGCATTTGTGCTTGTCTTGCCGATCTGTGTTTTCTCTGTTTTGCCCGTTTTTTGTCGTTTATTTTTGCCTGTTTGTATTTTAAAGTGTGCGCTCTCCTTCCTTGTTGCCCGCCTACCGCGCCACCCCCCGCCCTCCCTTCCCGCCACCGCCGCTTGTCCCCGCCCCTTTTTCTTCTGTAACCCTCCCCGCTCCCGCCTTCCAGCTGCCCCGCCCACCCGCGCACTTGGCCTTAAATGGCGACCGTGCGACGCAGGTGAGTGTGACCCACTTGTGGGACACCCCCGCGCCGCACGGCCACCAGCTGCTGCGTGTGCCCCTTGCCTGCCCTGCTGCCTCGTTGAGCCTCGTTTGCCGGCTGCCGCCGCTGCGAGTGCTTTTGCCGCTTTTCCAGGTTTTGTCAAGCATTTGTGCTTGTCTTGCCGATCTGTGTTTTTCTCTGTTTTGCCCGTTTTTTGTCGTTTATTTTTGCCTGTTTGTATTTTAAAGTGTGCGCTCTCCTTCCTTGTTGCCCGCCTACCGCGCCACCCCCCGCCCTCCCTTCCCGCCACCGCCGCTTGTCCCCGCCCCTTTTTCTTCTGTAACCCTCCCCGCTCCCGCCTCCCAGCTGCCCCGCCCACCCGCGCACTTGGCCTTAAATGGCGACCGTGCGACGCAGGTGAGTGTGACCCACTTGTGGGACACCCCCGCGCCGCACGGCCACCAGCTGCTGCGTGTGCCCCTTGCCTGCCCTGCTGCCTCGTTGAGCCTCGTTTGCCGGCTGCCGCCGCTGCGAGTGCTTTTGCCGCTTTTCCAGGTTTTGTCAAGCATTTGTGCTTGTCTTGCCGATCTGTGTTTTTCTCTGTTTTGCCCGTTTTTTGTCGTTTATTTTTGCCTGTTTGTATTTTAAAGTGTGCGCTCTCCTTCCTTGTTGCCCGCCTACCGCGCCACCCCCCGCCCTCCCTTCCCGCCACCGCCGCTTGTCCCCGCCCCTTTTTCTTCTGTAACCCTCCCCGCTCCCGCCTCCCAGCTGCCCCGCCCACCCGCGCACTTGGCCTTAAATGGCGACCGTGCGACGCAGGTGAGTGTGACCCACTTGTGGGACACCCCCGCGCCGCACGGCCACCAGCTGCTGCGTGTGCCCCTTGCCTGCCCTGCTGCCTCGTTGAGCCTCGTTTGCCGGCTGCCGCCGCTGCGAGTGCTTTTGCCGCTTTTCCAGGTTTTGTCAAGCATTTGTGCTTGTCTTGCCGATCTGTGTTTTTCTCTGTTTTGCCCGTTTTTTGTCGTTTATTTTTGCCTGTTTGTATTTTAAAGTGTGCGCTCTCCTTCCTTGTTGCCCGCCTACCGCGCCACCCCCCGCCCTCCCTTCCCGCCACCGCCGCTTGTCCCCGCCCCTTTTTCTTCTGTAACCCTCCCCGCTCCCGCCTCCCAGCTGCCCCGCCCACCCGCGCACTTCGCCTTAAATGGCGACCGTGCGAACGCGCAGCGGTCACGCGCAGCGGGCGCACCGATTGTGCGCCGAAGGCGCGCCAAAGGTAAGCCCGTCTGCGCCCGTCCGCGACCGGATCGCGACCAGCGCCAGGACCCCTGGCCCCCGTAGAGCCCGACCGACCCGCCTGACATACTCCGCCGCCACCCTCATCGCACTCAACACCGGCCGACTCCCAGAATGCCATCAAGCCACACCACGACGCACCCACGGACCTTTCAGCTGCCACGCCTGCAAGTTCTCCTGCATCCGGACCAGCCCCGCACCAGCACCCGACAAGTCGAACTCCAGCAGCGCCCACCTCAAGTGCATCCTGCTCAACACCCGCTCCGTCCACAGACACGCCATCGAACTCTGGAACCTCCTAGACGCCACAGCCCCTGACGTTGCCTTCCTCACGGAGACCTGGATGAACGCCTCTTCAGCTCCCGACATCGCCATCGCCATCCCAGAGGGCTACAAGATCATCCGGAGGGACCGCAACGCCAACCAGATGGGAGGAGGCATCGCCATCATCCACAGGAACACCATCCGTCTCACGACCAGCACCGACAACACCCTGACCAGCGCCGAACACCTGCACTTCCAGATCCACACCAACCCGAACACCACCCTCAGAGGCACCCTGATCTACCGACCCCCTGGACCACGCACGCAATTCAGCGAGGACATCGCCGACTTCGTCAGCCCGCATGCCCTCCCCTCCGCCGACTACATCCTCCTGGGGGACCTGAACTTCCACCTGGAGAACAACAACGACCACAACACCAGCACCCTGCTCGACAACCTCGCCAACCTGGGACTCAAGCAACTGGTGTCCACCCCCACCCACCTCGCCGGACACACACTCGACGCCGTCTTCTCATCCAGCACAGACATCAACTTCAGCCACGCCACAGAGCTTCAATGGACGGACCACAGCTGCGTCCACTTCACCTTCAAGAGAACGACGACCCACCAACACCAGCAACACACCGCCCGCAGAAGCTGGAACAAGATCACAGCAGACCAGCTCGCCACCTCCCTGAGCCAACACCCTCCTGCCAGCTCAGCGAACCCCAGCCAGGCCGCCGACAACCTCACGAAGTGGATCACCACCTGCGCGGACGAGCTCGCCCCGCTGAGGACCCCGCCCAGCAGACCCGCCAGCAAGAAGGCCCCATGGTTCACCGACGAACTCAAGAGCTCCAAGAAGAACTGCCGAGCCCTCGAGAAAGTCTGGAAAAAGGACCCGACACCGGACAACAGGACCTCCTACAAACTGGCCACCCGGAAACACCACCAGCTGATCCGCGCCGCCAAGAGAACAGCATTCAAGGACCGGTTGGACAACAACGCACACAACAGCAAGGAACTCTTCAACATCGTGAAAGAGCTTTCCAACCCCAGCGCAGGAAACAACGACATCACCCCATCGCAAGACCTCTGCAACTCCCTCGCCTCATACTTCCACAACAAGATCACGGACATACACAGCAGTTTCAACAACCAACCAACGCACACCACGACCGACCTGCCACCCCCCCCCACCACCACCCTCCACGCCTGGACCCCGATCAGCACAGAAGACACCATCCGCACGATGAACTCCATCCACTCCGGATCACCAACCGACCCCTGCCCTCACCACGTCTTCAACAAGGCCGACGCTGTCATCGCACCCCACCTGCGAGACATCATCAACACATCCTTCGACACCGCCATCTTCCCCGAAAGCTGGAAACACGCCGAACTCAGCGCTCTACTCAAGAAACCAACAGCGGACCCCACCGACCTCAAGAATTACCGCCCCATCTCGCTTCTACCGTTTCCAGCCAAAGTCATCGAGAAGACCGTCAACAAGCAGATGGCCGCCTTCCTCGAGACGAACGGATCCCTCGACCCCTCACAGTCCGGCTTCCGAGCCAAACACAGCACCGAGACCGCCCTCATCGCCGCCACCGATGACATCCGAGCCCTGATGGACAAGGGAGAAACAGCGGCCCTCATCCTCCTAGACCTCTCCGCGGCATTCGACACGGTCTGCCACCGCACCCTAACACGGCGCCTCAGCAACATCGGTATCCAGGACAAGGCGCTGGAATGGATCATCTCCTTCCTCGACGGAAGAACACAGCGAGTCCGCCTACCACCGTACAAGTCAGAGGCCTCCGAAGTCATCTGCGGCGTCCCCCAAGGATCATCACTGAGCCCCACCCTCTTCAACGTCTACATGAGCCCCCTCGCGGCCATCGTACGCAAACACCACCTCAGCATCATCTCCTACGCCGACGACACCCAGCTGATCCTCTCCCTGACCAACAACCCCGCCGCCGCCAGAGCCAACCTGCACGAAGGGATGAAAGAGGTAGCCGAGTGGATGACGACCAGCCGCCTGAAACTGAACTCGGACAAGACGGAGGTCCTCATCCTGGGCTCTTCACCCTCCGCCTGGGACGACTCCTGGTGGCCTCCCGCCCTGGGCACCGCGCCCAAACCGACAGACCATGCACGAAACCTGGGCTTCATCCTGGACTCCTCCCTCTCCATGACCAGGCAAGTCAACAGCGTCTCCTCGGCGTGCTTCAACATCCTACGCATGCTACGAAAGATCTTCTGGTGGATCCCCTCAGAGACCAGGAAGACCGTCACCCAGGCCCTCGTCACCAGCCGACTGGACTACGGCAACGCCCTCTACGCCGGGACCACCGCCAAGCTCCAGAAGAGACTCCAGCGGATCCAAAACGCCTCAGCCAGACTCATCCTCGACATCCCACGATCCAGCCACATCTCCGGTCATCTGAGAGACCTTCACTGGCTCCCCATCAACAAGAGAATCACCTTCCGCCTCCTCACCCACGCACACAAAGCCCTACACGACCAAGGCCCGAGATACCTCAACAGCCGAGTCAACTTCTACGCTCCCAAACGCCACCTCCGATCAGCCAACCACGCCCTCGCCGCCGTCCCCCGCATCCGAAGAGCGACTACAGGAGGAAGGTCCTTCTCCTACCTGGCCGCCAAGACCTGGAACTCCCTCCCGTCCGACCTGCGCCTGACCCAAGACCACCTCTCCTTCAGGAAGAAGCTGAAGACCT
This sequence comes from Triturus cristatus, assembly GCF_964204655.1. Taxonomy (NCBI): domain Eukaryota; kingdom Metazoa; phylum Chordata; class Amphibia; order Caudata; family Salamandridae; genus Triturus; species Triturus cristatus. The sequence continues at coordinate 1,353,276,176 of NC_140591.1, forward strand.
GGCTGTTCGAGCAGTAGCGGCACCCCCCCTCCCCAGCGCCTTGAGACCCTACGGGTATGTAGCGCGCTTTATAAGTGTCACTGATTGATTGATTGATAGGTAGTGCGAGGAACCCAAACATCACTGGAGCATAAAAAAAAGGGCAGCAGGAAGCAGGCAGGACCCGACAAGCGGCTGCATCAATAGCGGACATCTTCCCTAAAGTCAGTATGGAGAAGGAGATGGGGTCTAAGGAGGCAGAGGGCACCGTAAATACGATGGTGGAAAGTTTTGCCGGTAACCCCCCCATCACCGAGGAATGTACCGACCTGACTCTTTTGTCTGATATACCCTCAGTCACTACCATAAGTTTGGCCCGTGCCCTCGCTGAGGTGGAAGTCGTTCCAAAGGAGACGCTCCTAGCGGAGATCACCCCGGCCCCTTTGGAGATGGGCAAAGGAGCTGGTGGTACTTTGGGGGAGATTATCGGGGGTTGCTGTACTGGAGTCCAGCTAAAGCCAGGAGCATCAGTAAATGCTGACCCGCAGAATGTTGATCTGCTGCCAGGTGGAACTATCATCGAGAGGGAAAAAGTGCAGAGCGAATACTTCTTTTCTGTCTCTGATGGGGCGAAATGGTCTGAGGAGGATGAACGTAGCCCCTATTCGGGCTCAGGATCTGACCCTGAGTATGATCTCCCCGCAACTACAGTGAGGCCCCCTGTAGTAAAGAGCCAGCCTTTAAAATTAGGCCACTCTCACCGAGAATTAAGTTGGGATCACTCTCCTGACTTAGCCTTGCAGGGAGGCTCTGCGGATATTACTCATCGCTCACTCTTGGAGACTATACACCAGGAGATACTGGCTCACAGAGAAGAGACTCGCCAGGATAATCGTAAGGCGCAGACCGCTGTGAGGAAGATGCAGGGAGTAGCAAGGAAGCTCTCTAAAGCTTGCACTAATACTGAGGGCAGAGTATCCAATCTGGAAGAGAGGGTGGTATCCACGGAGGCCGAGGTAGCCGTAGCCAGTAGTAAAGTCAATGCCCAATGCTCTCAGGTTTTGGACTTATAGTGGAAAATGGAGGAGATGGAGAACAGGCTTCGCCGGAATAACCTGAGGGTCCTGGGAATCCCGGAGGGGGTCGAAGGTTCCGGTATAAGGGCATTTATCATCAAGCTTTTTGAGCAAGCATTTCCTGAACTCTCTAGTTGGAACTGGTCCGTCGAAGTACAACGAGTACACCGTATCCCCTTTAAGATCAGTAGCAACGCTAAAGAAGGGGATAAACCCAGAGCAGTATTGATATTTCTGGGCAACTTTATACTGAGACAGTCCATCACGGAAAAGGCCAGACCAGATGCTAGGAGGAGCGGCGATGGATTTTCTTTCTTCGTCCGTCCAGACTACTGCCACACGACGGTGGAGCGAAGATGGCGACTGAGGGAAACGATTAAGCCGTTTCAGGAGAAGAGGATGCAAGCTTATCTTATAAACCCAGCCCAGTTAAAAGTCATCAATGAAGGGAGGACTCTATTTTTCTCATCTGAAATCAAAGCGAAGGTGTATTTGGACTCTCTGGGCAAATAGCTTGACTCTTCTCAGGAAATGGTCACTCAGTAGAAAATAATTAGACATGAGTTGGGAGTTGGGCGCGGGGGGGGTTCTAGCAGTTTGGATTTGAGTAATATTTAAAATGGGTTAAGGGGCTTTAAATGGGGATCATATATTTTGGTTCTATTGCGCTTGTCCTCACTGTGTTTACTGCAGCTCCATTATATGCACAGATTAGATCTGAGTGCTTCACTAAGGAGGGTTTGGGTGAGGGCCTGCGAGCCGGGTGGGGTTTGCAGTGGCGGCGAGGGAGGTAGGGGTAGTAGGAGGGGTGGTAGGGGTCCGGGGGTCAAGTGGGGGAAAAACAGGGGAAAAAATTGCAGTATGTATTATCTTGCTTATTTTTTTAGTCAGCTTATGGCCTTAGAGATGGCGAAGCAGTCTAAACCACAGGTGCATTATGATGTTCAAATAGCCCGTCAAGATGGCAAGCATTAGGGTATGCTCTGTTAATATAGGTGGGTTAAACGATTGGAGGAAACGTTTAAGGTTGGCTCATTTTGTTAAAAATAACAGGATTGATATCCTATGTCTTCAGGAGACCCACCTTCCCTGGTCCAAAAGGAACCTTATGTCCCTCATTGGTTTTGAGCTGGTGTCTTGCTCGACCCAATCGTCAACAAACAGGGGAGTTGCGATCTTAATAAAAACATTTTTGGGAGGGGTCAGGCGGACAAAGTCGGACAGTCACGGTAGATGGGTTTTAGCGGAATTGGAAAGAGGCCTGACACTCTGTGTAGTGTATGGGTCAAATGAAGATGATCCGGAGATCTTCGACTCCCTAGAACTAGAGCTCGCAAGCTGGCCAATTCCTATAATATTGTGTGGTGATCTAAATATTTCTGCAGATTGGGGCGACACTGTTCTGTATCAGGGTCGGAAATCAAGAGTTTTTAGGGCAGTAAAAGCCCTTAATAATTCCCATGGGCTGAAGGATGTGTGGGGGAAAAAGAACCATCAAAGCCTGGCTATACATATTATTCTAACCCCTACCAGAAGTTTACCAAGCTAGATTATTTCTTTATATCCTCAACCGAAATAAATAGAGTAGGAATAATTAAATTCCCGAAACTATTGTCGGATCATAACCCTCTGATATTGTCTTACGAAATATCTGGATATGAGAGGGTTAGGACTAGATGGACATTCGAAAGACGATTATTGGTAGATAGAAGATTTACGGAACATATTTTGAAATGGGTAGCTGAATTTTTTGCGGCCAATAGGTATAGTGCATCCAGAAACGGCGTTTGGGAGGCATTTAAAGCCGCTCTAAGGGGTGAATCTATAAGCTATGGGGCCAGGATAAGAAAGGAGGACAGGAGGGCGGTAGAGAGGTTAATGGGAAACTTGTCGGATGCTGAAGAACAGCATATGAAGGATATGGAGGGGACAGTAGTGAGAGCCAGAGAGAGATGTTGAAAATTAGAGCAGAACTTCAGAAGGTGATCACCCAGAAGGCTACAGGAGACTATCAAATATCAAGGGCCAATCGCTATGAAACGGGAGAACAGGCAGGTAGAGTGTTAGCTCTGCAAATAAGACAGGGGAAGGCAAGGAATATAATTTCCTTGATCGAAGAAAATGGGGAGGAATTCACGCAGGCTAACGAGATAATACAGGCTTTTAAGAATTTGTACCAATGCCTGTATGATGAGGAAATCCGGCATGGTTATCAGGGGGAGGAGGTGGTGGATAATGGCCCTCGACTTAATGCCCTCGAGAAGGATGAACTGGATAGGAATATTAGTGGGAGCAAGATAATAGAGGCTCTGCGAGAGCTAGCCTCGGGCAAGGCCGCAGGCCCGGATGGGATCCCTTTGGAGGTGTACAAATGTATTGAACCAGAGATCATTCCTTTATTAGTGGATCTATTTAACGGTATATTATGTACAGGAGTGGTCCCAGACTCTTGGCGGGAAACTAACATCGTAGTTTTCCATAAGAAGAATAAACCTCGGGAGAAATTAGGCTCTTACCGTCCAATATCGCTAATTAACGCGGATACGAAGATTTATTCGAAGATCTGGGCGAAAGGGATGGGCAAGATCATTGGCGGTCTTGTCTCCCCTTGGCAACATGGGTTCATACTGGGGCGCAGCACTACGGACCATATTAGAAGAGCAATAGCGCTGTTTGATGCCCAGGTCGCCGGGGGAGGGGAGATGGCCATGATCCTGCTCGATGCAGAAAAGGCCTTTGACCGGGTGGTTTGGGATTTTTTATGGGGAGTGCTGGCAGGGAGAGGATTCGGGGAGAAAGCCATCAGAGCTCTTAAAGCTATGTATGTAGAACCTGTAGTGAGGGTGGTGGTTATGGGTGAGAGCTCGGAGAAGATAGTCATAAAGAGAGGCACACGACAAGGGTGCCCCTGCTCCCTGATCCTCTTGGCTCTGTATATCGACCCACTTATCCAGAAGATACTAGGGTCTTCCAGGATTAGTCCGGTGGTCTGTAATGGTCATATCAGTTAAATCACGGCCTATGCTGACGACCTGGCAATCATCACAACTAACCCTCAGCAGGCGCTTACGGCCCTGGTCGAAATAGCGGAGGATTTCGGTAGTCGCTCCGGTTATCTCTTAAATGAATCCAAAACGCAAAAAATCTGTACTGGGAATATAGTCAAAAGCGATACGAGATATGTGGATTCGGCGATCTATCTAGGGAACAAGATTAATGCCTCAGTGGAGAAAATAGTAGCGGAGAATTATCCTCCAGTCATGAAATCTATTGAAGTAGAGCTAAAGAGAATAGACGTGTTACATCTTTCTTTGATTGGGCGGGTCAATGTTTTAAAAATGACAATGTTTCCAAAGGTCTTATATTTGTTTCGAGCCATACCCCTCTTATTGGAGGAAAAATTAATTAAAAGTCTGGACTCTATTTTTATAAGATTCATCTGGTGATACGGCAAGGTCAGGCACTCTAAACACCTCATGTCACTCCCTAGGGAAAGGGGAGGGTTGGCCCTACCAAACCTAAGATTATATCATTGGTCCTGTCTTCTGACCCAAATGTGTACTTTGTTTCAGTGTGAGGTAAATAGTGGAGAAGTGTGGCTCAATGATTAGAGCGGCAGACCCTGATGCAGAGGTCTAGCCCGGGACCAGGGTTCAATTCCCCGCCTCGGCGGGTCTTGGGCTCAAAAATTCCATGGACCTGATAATTCTCGCCTCGGTGCCTATTCCAATCATGGAGTCCCACTCTGCAGCTCTGGGCAATAGCTTGCTTAATCTCCACAACGGCCCCCACAACGCTAAGGATGCCTGGCCTCCACCTTGGGGGTGCCCAGGAGTGGACGCCTCACAGGGAAAGCCAGGATGGGTTCCACAGCGGTATTCGCACAAGCGCCTTGAGACCCTTGCGGGTGAGTAGTGCGCTATACAAGTATCAATTTACATTTACATTACATTACAATAGTGGTGTCACTAATCCAGCTACCCAGGTCCCACCTTCCATCTTTGAGTTATTAATAGGGAGTAAGGCCATCGGGCTGCTGTTGCGCGAAGTCGATCGTAGGTACTATGAGAGGCCCCGCCTGAAGATCCTGGAAGGGGCATGGGGGTTTGGAGGTCCACGTTAAGGCTATGTAAAATACCAAAGGTAAATCGATATCTCCATTTGTGTAATTCCAGCCTGCTCCCTTATGTGGGTGCTGATAGGAATTTGCAGGTATGGAGGGACCTTGGTATCAAGACTCTTGGGGATATTTCGGGAGGACTTGAACCACTTGGGTTTGATGCCCTCCAACAGAGGTTTGATATCCCGGACAATCATTGGCTCTTGTATGGTCAAGTAGTATGGTCATTAAAGGCATTGAGACCAAAGCCTTTATTATCGGAGGGTGCACCCGTTATCGAAATGTTAATAAAGGGGTGCAAGAAGATCAAATTGGTCTATAAGCAGCTCATGGTAGGACTTCAAGATGATATGGAAAAAACAGAGTCCTCCCTGGCTAGTAAATTGGGAGAGCCCGATGTCGATCTCGACCTGGCCCTCACCTTAAATAAAAAATGTTTTAGATCTACAAATTTGAGGGCCCAGCACTATAAAACTATATTCAATTTATATCACTCTCCCGCTAAATTATTTGCCTGGGGGGCCAGGGAAGATGATAGATGCCCTAGGTGCAACGCAGGGCAAGCTGATCTTCTGCATATGTTCTTTTACTGCAGTTCACTGACTTCAATCCAGAGGGAATTGGGAAAGTTTTGGGAGGGGTTGCTAGGCCACAAGATCGACCTATCCCCTACCCTGATGCTATTGGGCTGTGACCATAAGCTAAAATTGGTAAAGTCTGAAGAAGCTTTGGTCTTTATTTCTGTGGCAGTGCTTCGAATTTTAATTTCATCAGGCTGGAAGGACACTATGGCCCCCTCTTTTCAAATGTGGCTTTCAAGACTGTTGAGTATACACAATATCGAGAGATGTCTGTACGAGCAGAAGGGTAAAAAAATGCGGGATTTTGGAAATAGCTTTTGGGCCCCGACCTCAAACTGGAGGGAGATGGATAGCGGTCTGTTGAGCTAGCGTTATATGTTCCTATTTGTATGTATTCGTAATTTTATTTTTATTTTTTGGTATTATTTTCCGTACTGGCTTGACAAGGACTTATGGCCTAGGTTTTTGATGTTAAACATCTGTATTTGCGCTGACTATGCATGTTTTTTTTTTCTTTTTTGAATTGATGTATTCAAACTGCAAATAAAAAAAAGAAAAAAAAATGAAATGTTATATTTGTATGATATTATAGCTACTATCTTCTAATTATCTATAATATATGGTTTACTACATATTGTATAATATCAACATTATCTCCTCCCTAGTCCACCTTTCCTATTTCCTCCTTTCCAGGTTTTATGTGCATCTCAGATATTGTATCTCCTGATATCTGTGCTATCTATAGCAGGTTCCTGTCTGGTACAATCAGTAACAAATTTCGTCACTAAATTTGTTACTGATTGTACCAGACAGGAAATTGATTTATGTTTTGCTTTGGCCTGTACTTTGCAACTGCTTTCCACAGGTGCAGGATGTGCTATGGCGTCAGCGTGCCAGTGGAGTGATGCTTGGTTTCGTCCTTGGCTTCCCATTTGCTTTTTTCGGTGGGTGGACTCTGTGGCCTTGGTTGTTGCTGGTTCCACCGGCTTTTCTCTCTGCCCTCAGGGGTTGGAGTCTTTCTGATGGTTCATTGTATGGCCCTATGCCGCTTTTCTAGGTCTGTGGGTGGGCAGTGTTGGAGGCCGCCTTTCTCTGCTGGCGGACCTTTGGTTCTGTTTGCTAGGCTCCTCAGGTAATGTCAGCGAATTCGGGCTGTGGGCCGCCCTGCTTGTCTCTCCTGTCCTTGTGGTCCTGGCATAGTGTTTGTTTTACTGGCATTTTTGGCTTGGGTCTCTGGTACCGTTGGCTGTCTGTGTCTCTGATTGCTCTGGGGCTGTTGTGGGGCTTTGTCTTGGCCCTTCTGCGGCTGGTGTTGGGACTCCTTTGATGTGATTCCTGGGTGTTGTCCTTTGCCCTCTGGGACAATTGGTTGGCTTGTTGTTTAGTTGGGGGTTTCCTCCCTCCCGGTTTGGACTGGTTGGCCAAGTGTTCTGTGGCCCTTGTCCCGGCTGTTAGGTATAGGGTGTATGGTGGCAGCTCGCTGTTTGAATTTTTTCAGTGTATGGCTCATCTCTGGTGACTGGTGGATTTGTCTTTCTCTGGAGCAGTTTTTTTTGCCTTCAGTCGACCCCCATGGTTGTGGTTGGGTGTGTCATCCTTGGTGTGTGTTGTTTGGGTGGGGTCTTCCCTGTTGTGGCTGTTTGGTCTTTGGGTTCCCCTGGTCTTGGTGGTCTTAGGGGTTTGCCTCTCCCCACTCTTGGTCCTCCCTGGTTGCTGTGTTCTGGTCTCTTTTGGTACGGTTCAGGCTCTGGTGGTGTCCTCCCCATGGGGCTGTCTTCCATGGGTGGGGCCCTGTTGTTGGCCACTTTCCTGATGGTGTGTTGTGCTTTGCTGGATTCTGGCCTCTTGCGCTGCCCCTGCTTCTTTCTGTCCTGGTGGGGTATATTTTTCTGCGTGCCTGGTCCTTCTGTTTGGTCTTCTGGTGGCAGGTGTTCTGGTGTTCAACAGGCCTGCCTCCTCCTGGCCACGGTGATGCCCTTGTTAGGCCGGTTTCTGATGGTTGTGTCTCCTGTGTTTTTTTGTGTGTGCCTGAGTCTTGGCCTGTCCCTATGACTTGGCTCCTTCTCCCGGTCTGGTGCTTTTGCTGTCGTCCTGTGTCAGAGCTAGTGGTTGGTGCTGGACATTCTTGCCATGGGGCCTGGTCTCATTCTGGGGGTTCAGTGATGGTGGGGTCCACTGTGCTCTCTGGTAGCTAGGTCAGGTTGGTGGGGGCTTGCTCTTTGGTCGATGTGTCCTCCCTTCCTGGTTTGGTCTGTGTGGTCCTGCCCTTGGTTGGTCCTCTGGGTGTGTGCCTTGGCCTGGCTGGTGGCCCTCTCCCCTTTTGTTGGGCTGGTCCGCTGTGGGCCTCCCCAGTGGTGATGGGGTTTGTCCTGTTGTTGGCCCTGTCACCCTTTATATCCTGGTTGGGGCGGGGGCTTCCCCTGCTTCCCCTCTGATCTCTTCTGGGGTTGGTTGAGTGCCTTTTTGGTATTGTTGGGCATTCCTTCCGTTGTCTTCGGAGGAATGCTCTGTCGGTTCTGCTGGCGTGTCTCTGGGGCGGCTTGGTGGCGCTGGGTGTGGCGGCCTTCATACTCTCTGAGCACATTTTCGGGCTTCTAATGCCCTGTTGGGTTCTCTGTCTGTTCTGGTCCTCCTTGTGTCAGTGGTTCTACTGGTGTGAATGCTTCAGCCTCCATTTCCCTTCTGGGAACTGACCTTTGGTCTTGAAGTCTCTGTACTGTGCCTCCTTTCCTGTCTTGGTTTTCTTTTGTCCTTGCCTTGTCAACTTCATGGCTGGCTTCCTTCCGCTCTGCAGTTTTGGGTGTTGAGGTTGGTGGGGCCAGGGTGCCCTGCTTGTCTTTTTTCTGTGGTTGACTGCCTCCTTGGTGCCGATGGTACATTCTCCTTTCCAGAGTCTTGGTTCTTCTAGACCTTGGTTTTGTCCCTGTTGGTCTGTCCCTGGCTTTGCTTGTGTGTCTGGCTGCTTTGAGTCTTCTTCCATCTATGGCTTCCTTGCCGTCCTTCTATTGCTGGCAGTCCTTGGTGCTTCCTTGGCGAGTGCTCCTCCTCCTTTATTGGTTCATGGGCTTGCTGCTTTTTTGTTTCTGCTTTTGCTGGGTGGTGCAACCGTTTTGGTTGGTTTGGGGCGTTGCGGGCGGGGTGCTTGTGCCTGTTTTTTGTCCTGTGGTTTACTCTTGGGATGCTGCTTTCAGTGTGGTGTCCTGGGTGTTCTTTGGGGGTTTAGAAGGCTGGATTCCTGGCTTTGGTGTGCTCCATATGTAATGAAAAGGACAAGGACTGGAGGGACCTGGGGGTAATACCTTATTAAGTACCAGTGATCTTTATTACTCCTGGTTCTGTTGTCCTCGTCCCATTCATTACACCCCTCCCTCCCTCCCAGATGGCTGGCCTTCCTGTTGATGGCTTTGTAGTTCAGGCAGAATGCTGAGTAAATACTGGTTAAGTACTCTCAGTGGGAGGAAGTGGGGTTAGGCATCCCAGCATTCTTCTGTTCATTTTTATTGTCAGAGAGATGGTAATCTTCATAAGTAATAAATGGGACCAGGAGTAATGAAGATTGCCAATAAGTAATAGGGCATCAATGCCCAACAGCAGAATTGCTTCTAGCAACCCTGCAAGTATTATCCATTGTGTCGTCTTCTTGCCAAGGCCCTGCGTGGCTTCATGAAAACTTTGACTCATGGTCTTGATTCTCTAATTGACTGTTGAACTACATGAAGATAGGCTGTGTAGAGTAGTAAAACAGTAAGGAAAACTAAATTAAGGGCTCTTTCTACATAGTTTTTTTTAGAATGTTGCAATTAGGAAGGGGTGTTCCAAGGGCATCCCTTCTTAATTGCGACTCGCAGCCCTATGTATGAATGTTTTGAGACCGCAAATGCGGTCGCAAAACACTCGCAATTTACTGCCCTCTTCAAGAGGGTGGTTATGCAGTTGCAATTGGAAGGGGGACCCCTTCCCCTTTGCAAATGCAGGGGAAAATATTTTTTAGGGTCAGGCAGTGGTCCCAGGGACCACTACCTGCCCTTAAAAAATGAAACAAAAACGTTTCATTTTTCTTTTTTTTTAAATGCAGCCCGTTTTCATTTAAAGAAAACGGGCTAAATTTAAAAAAGAAGGACTGTTTTATTTAAAAGCAGTCCCAGACATGGAGGTCTGCTGAACCCAGCAGGCCACCATACCTGGGAGGGCCTGCCATTCTCAATGAGGTTGCAAATTGCGCATGCCTCATTAATATTCATAAGCCATGTAATTTGCGACCCCATTGACAATGGCAAACAGTTTCTCAGACACTGTTGTACATTGGAAATTGTGAGTCACAATTTGCGACTCGCAATTGAGCACAAATTGCGTTGTCGCAATTTCCAGTGGTCATACTTCTGGCCCTAAGACTTTAAACCACTGTTTGTTGTGCTCTTTCAGGAAAGCAGTGACAGCCATCTAGTTATTACCTGCTTCAGCAATTGACTTATTCCAAGTATTAATAAATTCCATGAATTCTATTATTATTATACCCTTTATTTAGAGCCTTTTCTCAAATCAATAAAAACATGTCTATCGTCAAAGCCTCAACATTGTAACCATTTATGTATGCTTGGCCATCGTTGCCTTCAGACACAGTTGGATGGGCAATGTGTTAACGCCACCCTGATGTGAAGGTGCTATCCTACTGCTTGGCAAGCCTAGTAGCAAGTACATTTATTGCGGCAAATATTACTTTGCTGTTTCACCAGCATCTAGAAACAATAACTGAATGTTATTTGGTCACATTGAAGTATGGATTTTACAGTGAAAATATGGTTTCACCTAGTGCTTTGTGTTAAACATATGTATTGCATATGCCAGACAAATGGCTTGTGAGGATGTGTGTTCTTTCTATGTCAAACATTTCTGATCTGCTTCCACATCAGTACCATTGTAGCTATCCATCGCTGTATTAAAGTTTTCATTATGTCACTTTTTACATTCTGATCCAACAGCACTATTCAAAATACACGTTTTGTTAGTAGTACTGCATGCTTTTATGCTGAATTGGGAGTAAATCTGCGTGAAAAAAGCCAATGTGGTCTGCAGTAGGAGGTAGTAAATTAAGCTGGACAAAAACTGTGCACATTTTTCTTCAGCCTTAAGTATGTTTCCCTCAATGTCGCTGTGATTTAAATTCATATTACCTTCAGTATCACAGTGCACATGCATATCACTGAGCAAAACATTTATCTGCAAATTAACCGGCATTTTAGGCCCAACTACTTGAAACTTTGTTTTCTACTGTGCTGCACTGTTAGACCTGTCATCGTTTGGGTGGGTGTTGCAGGGATTCTGCTTATGCACAGAACTATGCACAGGAAACCAGGACCTCAGTAAATTGTGGTGTACCAAAAACTCACCTCAGAACCCAGAACCCCTTATCCGACCAGCATCAGTGTCCCATTCGTTATCCGAGGTTTATTTCGGCGGTCCCAATGTATAGACAACCCAGAACAAGCGACTTAGGATATTCTCAGGAATGGTGGGAATCAGAAATACCTGTTCGTAATTATTCTCATATCAGTCCACAACAGAATAAACAGAGACACGATAAAGTTTAAAGAGTTTCTTTTATAAACCTCGTGTCCTAAGATGCAGTACTTTGGCTAACATAAGCAGACAAATGATTAAGATCAAAATCATCAGCATAGTTACAATACCATAGAAAATGAAAGAAGTAATCATACTAAAATGACAGTGGATCTCAGCCACCTTCCTTTCGCCAGCAAACTAATATTATTATTATTAGACTAGTAAAAGGTCTCGAGGCTTGAATGGGGAACCCCATACCGTAAAGATCAGCTCAGTGAGATCACATCACAGGATCAGCTAGGCTGTGCTCCTGGGAAAGCTCTTCTTCCGAATGTAATGAAAAACATGTAACCCTGCAATATTAAAAGCACCCGACTTTCAGGTATTTGCAGCTGCGTGCGTGTTATGGCTAAATAGTGGGCCGATCAACCTGAACCCAACAACATGCACCGTCTAGCGACCCAGACTGTTTCTTTACACGATGTACAGACCAAGGTCGCTGCTCACTGTTCGGGATGTGAACAACAGACAGTTCTCATGTGAAGCAAAGTCGAGCAAGCATTTTCTCGATTAATAACATGTGATTACAGTGTCGTGTGCAAAAGCAGCAAAAGCGGCAAGATGGCTTTCTAACGCGGTTGTGCTAACTTAGCATTGTACGTATATAGATAGCAATCTTCACTACATGGGCTTCCCCCCAACTTTTTGCCTACCTCCTCCATGTTCCTGGCCTAATTTGTGCAGGCCTTAGGACTCTGTGCACTTTACCAGTGCTAACCAGGGATAAAGTGCTTGTGCTCTGAAAGGGCAGGGCCTATAAGTTGTTGACCTGTTCTAGAATCACAATCCAATGTTTTTTTTTAGCAACATGCAAGAATAGAGGGGAGAATGTCATTAATAATGCCAATCAATTCAATAGGAATTTCTCTGGATACATAGTAAACACAGATAACTATGTAAGATTAGTTAATTTATTACAAAGCCAAAAATAACTGGACACAGATACACCGCAAAAGAGAGTGTAAAAATACAATGGAACCAGCATAAAGCCAAATCTGCAAATAAAGTTGAGGTGGTGCAACATGCACAAAACAATTAGCTCAAGAAGTAGGATGCAGATGATCAGAAAGCATGAGCCCAAATTTCCCTCCATCAAGGGTTGATGAAAATAAAGCATCAGTCTATCCCTTCACTAGCAGTTACATGACATCCCTACTTAAGCATCTTTAGGAAAAGGAAAGAGGCAGAGAAAAAGTGGGCACTTTCCCTACTCTAACATTGCATTATTACAAGTATTTTTCCTTGCAGGTCGCGCCATCCGCTCTGAACACGATCTCATAGGTAACGTTCCACAGGATAGCGGTTTTCCTGAACTTCAACATGTTGAACTTTATTCCAAGGCCTTCTCTGGTGTGAAAACACAACAATTTCTCATATCGGCTTGAGCTCATGATGTATCTTCTTCTCTCATAGCCTGACTAATATAACAAAGACATTATTCTAGCTAACAAGGACGCTTCTCCTACCTGCAACACAAAATGTGAGAAAGAATGAAGTCTACAACACACATGAAATTCACATTGTTAATTCTAAAGCAAGAGCGTTCAGGGAAATTGCATTTCAGGCCTACAAGATTCAGTTAACATAAGAGGATGGAATACGAGCCTAATGAACTGCATATGAAATTAAAGCACGTTTAGTTAATATTCCTACCTACACGTTAAATGACACATGAATAAACTAGGCCTGGGCTAAATTTCCGTTCCGCTCGTGGAAATTGCGATAATTTGACATTTTCGCGTTCCGCGGAGAGCGCGAAAATGTCAAAATTTCCGCATTCCGCAGCTTAGCGATAATTTGTTTCTGGCTCGCGCTGTAAAATAATACATTCTCACACGTGCGCGATCGCCTTACCTAAATCCCCGCGTTCGCCGACAAGTTTTCCTGATCCGGTCGCGTTCTCCACGAGATGTTGGATTGTTGGTAGCCATTTGCGCTGTCTCGCGACAGTTCGCAGCCGTAGTAATGCCATTGGTCGCGCGATCAAGTCTTTCTTCTCGCGATCATGCACTGCGAGAAGAGTGAAAACAAGATGGCCGCGCCCGCGAGCAACCGCATGGGTATGTTGCGAGCCGCGACCACGCAGAAAATACTGCGAACGGGCGGGAAAAAAACTTCCGCCTCTTCGCGATATTTCCGTGTGTTTGTGGAGATTTTTAACATTTTCGCGATAATTTGCGAAAGTCACTTTCGCAAATTCCGCCCACCCATAGAATAAACACATTTAATAAATGAAGGATTGTCAGTTGCACAACACGAGTTCTTCACATTAATGTTTTCTACTAATTACACTTACTTTATACGTTAATTCTTCAAGTTACTGTTCAATGGCCTAAATACCTCCCATTTCACGTTATTACATTTCTAAATTCTAACACTTCATATTAACAGAACAAGGGAATATATCCGGGTGCGCTCTACAAGTGTGATTATAATGCACCCCTACAAATAAAATACAGTTTCCGCTACATCAGTCCTACATTCTGATGACCTGTGTCATTACAAAAACCCTTTAAATCCCTGTAGAGTAGACCTATCTAAACAAATGTTGTAGCTAGTCTTTTCTGTCTACTCTGTCTAAATTCACTGAAGATTCTGATAGTGACTGTCCTGCTGTCTTTCCACCCTTCTTCCTCTCTTCCTAAAGGAATCCTCCAATTGCCTCGCCTTGTGCCATTTGTATGCTCTTATCATACCTAATAAGATGATAACACAGACCACAACAATCATTACTGGCTTCAAGATATATCAAAGAATTCGCTTTCATAGGTTAGCAAACCAACTTCCAACTACTTCAATTCCTTTTCCAATCTTATTCCAAGATCCCTTGGTTGCCAAGTCATGTATCTAATGATGTATGGCAGTGATGTTATTTATATCTCCCCTCAGAACTTTAGTTTTATCAGGAATGTAAGTGCAACACTATTGGAGCTCCAGCATCCGACAGATTCTGCCCTCTTTTGCCAAAAACACAACTAAAGCAAAGCGGTTCTGCATCACCATCACCCTTATCAAAACCATCTCTCCATCTACGAGCAACAATGACTGAGCTGTGTCAACCGACAACTTATCCACAATGGTGGACAAACTTCTAATCTTTATTTCTTACAACACCATGCCAAAGCTGCTTGTCATCGCTCCAACATGTCTCCCACAATCTCACCAGCACTCGGTCCACGTTTATCTTGATGGTTCGACTTTCCTTCCAAACTCTTCAAATCCTCCACATTGTATATCTTTGGAAACACAACAGCCCCAAAACAAGTACCATGCCAATTGTTCGGAAACCAAATGTATGCATTCTTTCTACACACAAAATATACTCCTGGTACCACTTGTACTGCTTCTTCTGGGTACTTCTTCGAAGAAGCATCAATTAGTAAGATGTGATTACGCACACTCTGTCACACAAAAATACCTGTCGAATGCAAAGCTTGCCTCATTGTTCCTAATCTAGAGCTATAGGACCATAGCTACCCTTAGCCTTGTGAGCTAACTCCTCTGTGGTCCTCTCAATGTTTCCCTCCCTAATATTAAGCTTACCGGTTAGTTCTCTTTATCAATCCTCTACTTGATCTACAAATCTATTTTCTATGTCTGTTAATATGCATCGGGGTCCCGCGAACACCGTGAGGGGAACGGTTCACCTTTTGACCAGCTGTTGTTGTTGCCAGACGCCGTGAGGGGAACGGCAAGGCACCTTCGGTCCACGCTGAGAGGTGAACGGCCAACTAGTGAACTACCGATCCCAGCAGCCCTTTGGAGCCAGTCCCGCAGTTGTGACGCCGTACCGGCGGCGCCATATAAGCTTCGTGCGCACCCCGCAGCGCGGGACCCTCGAAACGCCGTGAGGGGAATGGCACACCTTTTGACCAGCTGTTGTTGTTGCAAGACGCCGTGAGGGGAACGGCAAGGCACCTTCGGTCCACGCCGTGAGGGGAACGGCCAACTAGTGAACTACCGATCCCAGCAGCCCTTTGGGGCCAGTCCCACAGTTGTGACGCGGTACCGGCAGCACCATATAAGCTTTGCGTGCAACCCGCAGCGCGGGTCCCACGAAACGCTGTGAGGGGAACGGCTCACCTTTTGACCAGCTGTTGTTGTTGCCAGATGCCGTGGCCCATCTGCGCCCGTCAAAGACTGAATAAGACTGGGCTGGGCCATACCCCTTGATTCATATATTTTTAATACACCTCTATCACAGCGGTAGGACTACATATATATTGATGCGGGACATGATCTACTTTGTATTTTATTAATACTTAATAACACTCATTGAGTAATTGTTATTCTGATTTTTAATGTAAGCATCTTTTTTAGGGACCTATTTGTTGAATTATTTTTTTAGCATTTATATCTTGTATTCATGCACAAACACTCAAACCCAGGACACTAAAGTAAATTGATAGATCATTGTGCCAATCCTGGGTGTTATTTCATCATATTGTTATACGGTCCGCTGCTGGATACAAGTGTATCTGCCTTGTAATTTGTGTAAGTTAGCCGATTGCTACCATTTTCTTCTCAAGCTAACGCTACTATAAGATACTATTTTAACTATAGAGTTATAACAGCTACAATTGTATCTTTCATAAAATACCTTTAGGACAACAATGGGGAAGAGGAAAGCAGCCGAACCAATGACAGGGAAAAAAAAGATAGCAAAGATGTAAAAACCGCCTAAATCTGCAGCAAATAACTGTACTTTGGCCGCCATTGACGATTTAATAGAAGAGGTAGAAAATATGTTGACCTGTGGCAAAGAGCCTAGTATTAAGGGGAAAAGCAAAATTTCATCTTACTATAGTAGAAGAGAAAAGGTGGTCCCAGCAAAGCCTGACAGCCCAACTATTATTGTTCACCAAACTCATAATAAAGTACAGTTACAATCGCTAACTACGTCACCTTTAAAGCTAGGACTGGGTACTGGTATGACGCCTTCCTCTAGATCAGATAGCACTGATAAGACAGATAGGAAATGAAATGAAATGAAATGAAATGAAAATGTGATTTATAGAGCGCTGCAGCTGCCCTGAGGCGTCCAGGCGCTATAGACCGAACAGAATCCTCAAAAGGTTACTTTATTTAGGCGTTAAACAGATGAGTTTTTAGCTGTTTGCGAAAGCTGGTCAAGTAGGGATTGTTTCTCAGCTGCATAGGGAGGGTGTTCCAAAGTTTGGACACGTTATACGAAAAGGAACGTCCTCCTGCTCTGGCTCTATAAATTCTGGGAATTTTGGCTAGGAATGCCGTTGATGAGCGAAGGGTCTTGTTGGGCCTATAGGAAGAGATCAGGGAGCCGTTGATGTCTGGTCCCGTTTCCCAGAGTGTCTGGTGGGCAATACAAAGTGCCTTGAACTTTATTCTGTCCTTGACAGGTAGCCAGTGCAAGGTCTTTAGGCCAGTTTTTATTGAGGTCCTTCGAGGGATTCCCAGCAGCGCCCTAGCAGCACAGTTCTGGGTGCGTTGAAGCTTTTGTAAGGTATAGTCTGGTGCTCCCAGATAGAGGGCGTTATTAAAATCCAGACGAGATTGGATGAGGCCCTGTATGATTATTTGTTTGGCCTCAAAAGGGAGAAGGGGAAGGACTTTTTTAATCACCCTAAGGAGGCCAAAGCATGTGGCTGATATCTTGGTGGCCTGTGTATTGAGGCTCAAAGATTTATCGAGCCAAACGCCTAGGCTTTTGATGTTGTCTCTGGGGGGTGGAGCTGTTCCCATGCTTGGAGGCCAGATCAACTCTATGGTGGCAGGGGAGGCCGGGCCCAGAAGCATGAGCTCCGTTTTATCGTCATTGAGCTTTAGGCAGGAGCTCATCATCCAGCTCTTTACATCTTCCAGACAGGCCGCTAGGTCTGGTGGTGGCTGGAGATTGCTCTTCTGTGTAAGGGAAACCACCAGCTGGGTGTCGTCCGCATAGGAGACGATGTTAACACCATGCGGACGAATAATCCCAGCCAGTGGCCTCATATATGCGTTGAAGAGCGTAGGGCTCAAGAAGGAGCCCTGCGGGACTCCACATCCCAAAGGGCGACTGAATGAACGGGATGAGCCGTTAAAGACCTGAAATGTTCTGCCTGACAGAAAGGATTCAAACCATGTCAGGGCATCTCCAGTCACTCCCAAGTCGGCGAGGCGGGTTAACAGGATTTTGTGGTGTACCGTGTCAAATGCGGCACTTAGATCGAGGAGGATCACTGCCACTGACCCTCCTCGATCCAGGATTCGTCTTGCCTCCTCGGTTACCGCCAATAGGGCGGTCTCTGTTCCATGTTTGGCTCGAAAGCCAGTTTGGGAGGAGTCGAGGAGGTGGTTTTCCTCAAAAAATGATGTCAAGATGGTGTTGACGTGTTTCTCCAGGATTTTTGACGCCCATGGGAGTAGCGATATCGGGCGGTAATTACTGGGGTTGACCGGGTCAAGGGAGGGTTTTTTTAATAACGCCCGCACCATAGCGTGCTTCCAGGTCGTGGGAACTGTTCTGCTTACTATCGAGGAGTTGAGTAGATCCACGAGAGTGGGGAAGATAGTTTCGCTGGCCAAGCACAGAGAGCCTGGAGGACCAGGGTCACATGGGGATCCGGTTTTTATTTGTTTTGCTAGTTTCTCTAAGATTTCCAATGTTATCAGGGGAAAAGAGTCCAGCTGCTTGATCGAGTTTGGGGCTGAAAGCGAGCTTTGGACAGGCGAATCAGTGGGCGGGTTGGGAAAGGAAAGATAAATTTTGTTGACTTTGTGAAAGAAAAATTCCACCAATTCGTTGCATTTGGACGGTAAATTGTTATTATCTGTAACAGGTGGAGGAGGTTTGATCATGGAATTAACTATCCGGTAGATTTCTTTAGATTTGAATTTTGATGTGGTTATTTTAAGGTTATAGTAGGCAGCTTGCGAGGTTTTTATGGCCAGTTTATAATTCCTGATCATTTCCCTATAGGTAGCTTTTTCTTCCGGATCGTATAATGCGCGCCACTTTCTCTCCTGTCTTTTACAGAGACGTTTGTGGTTTCTGAGGTCTTCTGTGTACCAAGGCGCAGTTTTTGTATGTCTCTTGGAGTGTGATGAATGTTCCGGAAGGACCGAGTCAAGAGAGGTGGTTATCCACTCATTGTATTTTATATTGTTAGCAGTGGGGTCTTGGGAGAGAGCGGGTCTAGTGGTGCGAAGAGCTAGCGTCCAATTGTCAAGGGGAAGTTTGGCCCAATTACGGATTTTCCGTGTATTAAATAAGGAAGGGAGTGATTTGCTCGTGTTCCAATTAAAAGCTATCAAGAAGTGGTCTGTCCAAGGTAGTCTAGCAATGTTGCCCACTTTGAGCTGGTCGGAGTTACTGAAAATTGGGTCTAACAAATGCCCCTTTTCATGAGTAGCGGAGGAGACCAGTTGCTCAAGTTGAATTGCGGCTAGGCTTGACTGTATCTCTTGTGCCGAAGAGTCCAGCAGGTTGTCAAAATGGATGTTAAAATCTCCAAGTAGGGTGAAGTTGGAAGGAGAGACAACCGACTGGGAGGTCACCGAGAGTAGGGAGGTGTTAAAATGTCCTATAGGGCCTGGAGTGCGGTATATAAGAATACCGGTAAAACAGGCGTTGGGAGTGAGCTCAATAGAAAAGGAAAGGTTTTCACAATAGGAAACAAGATAGGAAACAAGGAAACCCAATATATAGAAAGGTTATTAATGTAGAATGTTCGAATAGACATTTACCCTTAGATGATTACTTAGAGGGAACCCAAGTGGACCAAATGAGTGGAAAAGATGGAATTGGTCCAACTAACTTGAGCATAATTGAGGAACATAAGCAGGTACAGTTAAATGATACCCATACACTTGTGGTAGATCTTTACAAAAAACTTATTGCAGTCCAAGAAAAGGTTTTGATAATTAAAAAATGCTAGAGGCATTAACTACCCATTTACAAAGACATCCGGTAGTTGTAACTACTGCACTGGGGGAGAATAACCAAGCACAGAAGAAATCTCATTGTACCAATATGGAGAATCATCTGACTAAATTACCATCCCAAACCATCTTCCAAATCAAAACTCAATTCGGAGTAAAAATATAACTCCAAAGCCTCTCTCTCCACCCATTTTGGGAAGATACGTGGCTAACAGGTATGATCACTCTAGATTGCCCAGCCTACAACACCAGATACAATGCACTTATGTAAGCCCAGAAATCCCATACCCAAATGGACTATCACAGATTGCTCAGGATTTTGGGAGGGGGTATAGGGGACCAGAGTGGAAACATGGATTATACCAGGCACCTCACCCCCCTACTAGGGAGGAACCCAATTTGTGTAGTGTGTTCCTTACCAATGTTCCAAGACTAAATCTGGGTAGTAGGGAAGATAGGGATTCCCTTCTAAACAAAGCTATACATTGGATTAGGAAGGAACGGCAGTGCCTCTCCATAATAAGATCGGATATAAAAAAATGCTGAACGGAAAAGGCAAGATGAGGGAGACCTAGATGATATAAGGCTAACATTTCACTCTAAAACTATTGCGGAAAATGTAATAACCATGAATCTAAGAACCCATTTTCTTTTTAATTCTAAAATCAGCATTAGGCAAAGCAGAACCTGTATAGACAGCCGTGATATTGCTTTATATACCTCTAGGGGGCAAAGCTCGAAGCTATAGATTGACTGAACCGAATGTGGAATCAGCATCCCCCGGGGGGGGGCATTGTATTTAACGGTTGAGGCCCAAGGTGTAATTGACGATGGTGACCAACTTAACATGGATATACCCTATGAGGAATACTGTCCTGATGAAAGACAAGCAACCAATATTGTGGAGCCTGAAGGTCTTAAGTTCGTTAACGCCGATGGCTACCCTACTAACCAATCAACATATATAACATCAGGTTGTAATGGTCCCGCTACTAAGCCTACACGTTCAATCTTAAATTGCGTGAAGATGGTCTCTTGGAATATAGCTGGTCTTACAAAAAAACTCCAAGAACCAGATTGGCAGGATTACATTGACACATTTGATCTCTGCCTTTTCCATGAGACGTGGGCAAGGGAACCACTATTTAAAATAGGTTATAGAACATTCAGTATAGAGGCCCAACAACCAATTAGAGGAAGACCATCAGGAGGCCTCTTAATTTGGATAAGAAATAACATAAATGCCTCCATAGAAATCTTACCTACTACCACAGATGATATCCTGGGCTTAAGTTTTAAATTTCCAAATAAATCTTGGTTATATCTATTTATTATATACATAAAACCAAGAGGAAGTTCAAAAGAATAAGTATCAATATAGCATTTAGAAGAAGCCCTGGATTCCATCCAATCTAATGGGCCTATCATAATTGGAGGTGATTTTAACTGTTTTAACGGAATTAAATGCAATCTTTGAGGAAGAAGACCTAGCTTTGGGTATCCCGTCCCTAAGGGTGGAAAAAACTCTGGGATGCTCTGTCCCTGCATTGCAACTACTCAATTTTACTGTAGAGAAAGGATTGAGGTCATGCAATGGTAGAACCCCCTCTGATCTTGAATGTTCTAACACTTTTTCGAGAGGCCTTTCTTCATCTCGGATTGACTATATTATGATAAGTGCTGTTCACTGGGCTTATGTCAGCGATTTTAAAGTTGATAACAGAAGAGAAAGTGACAATTTCCCTCTGTGTCTAGATCTTACAGGGGAATATTTTCAGTTACACCCATTGATTCATCTTGGATTGGGCACAGAGGTTATACAGCCCATAGTGAGTAATAATAGGAGGGCAGTAAAATGGCCATCCATATTGGGAAAGGTAGAACCACTCACTTGTATTTATAACATCTTGAGTGACCTGGTATCGCTTTATTCAAATGAGTGCCCTGGGACAATACCTATAACACAGATCCACCAAAAACTGGTAGAAAACATAAAACCTCATTTAACTAAATCGGTGACTGCAAAGGCTAAACATAATAATAAGATATGGTCGTCTAACCTCTGATTTGATAAAGAATGTGCAGCGACCAAACAATGCCTAATTAAGGCCTTGCAAGCCAAAGATATAATCATGATTAGGAAAGTAAAAAAAACATACAACAAAAACATACAATAAAGTTTTGAACGCAGCCCGTAGAAACTGGGAAGATGCAAGTTGGGAAGAACTGATAACAGCCTCAAAGTTAGGTGATCAATTTCAAAATTGTAGCAAATCAAGGAACCCGGCTCAAGATTACTATTTGGACCCTAGTACTTGGCATAGACACTTTGCCCATCTATATGCTCTATTGGCCTCAACGACCAGAGATCATCCATGTAGTATTGAGGACCTTACAATTTAGCATAGAAGATACCACCCTGGACATAGCTGCTATTAAGCCATCGAAAGCCCCTGGCCCAGATAAGATACCTGGTGATCTTTTTAAACATGCACCTGAGGTGTGGGCTCCATATATCAATCAGTTATGCAATGCAATCGCAAGAGGGCTGTCCATTCCCGAATCTTGGAAGGGCGCGGAGATCGTCCCGATATACAAAAAGGGTAGTAGGGATGACCCCGCTAATTATAGACCTATCAGTTTGATAGATATATTGCAAAAGGTCTATGCCAAACAGATTTTAGATAGGCTAAATGATTGGATGACTACAAATGATGTACTTTCTTTATGCCAAGCAGGTTTTAGAAGAAGGACAAGTACTATAGATCAAGTGCTCAGACTGGTAACTATAGCCTGAAAATACACAAAGCTAATATCTGGCCATTTATATGTGGCCTTTATTGACCGAAAGGCTGCATTTGATTAAATCCCCAGAGACCACTTATGGTTAAATTTGTTACAGCAGGGAGTATCCAAAAAGTTTTTAGTACAGTTGGTCAGGCTCCATGAGAATAACTTTGCAAGAGTGCGTTGGTGCAAAGGGGGTGAACTCACAGACAAGATACCAGTTAAGAGAGGTGTGCGCCAGGGCTGTGTCCTGGCGCCAACTCTCTTTCTTTTATATGTCAATGACATGGTTGAGTTCCTGCAAAAATCCAAACATGATTCCCCGAAACTGGGTGGGAATCATGTTTGTGCATTAACATTTGCTGATGACACAATTTTGCTGTCGCAAACGCCAAAGGGCTTGCAAAACCTCTTAAATTCACTTGACGAATATTGCAAATTAAAAGGCATGGAAATAAACCCAGTAAAAACTAAATATATGTCTATAAGGCCCCATAAGTGTTTTAAGAACGAAATAAAGTTGGATGGAGCGATCTTAGAGCGTGTCTCTAATTTTGTTTATCTTGGACTAACCATCGATTCTAAACTTTCCTGGAATCCACAGATAACGAAATCGAGATCAGTTTTAATACAAAACTCTGCACCAGTCATAAAGAAACTTTTTGCAACTACGACAAAGGCTATAACCCCAGCCCTAGAAATTTACTAGGCCAGGGCCCAAACTGCTGCCCTACATGGCTCAGAGCTGTGGGGGGGGGGATCTCTTTCGAACCTAACTGTAGGGGAAAACAAGATATTGAGAAGGTTAATTGCTCTTCCCCAAAACACACCTGTGATCCCCTTAATTCTTGATTTGGGCATAAAATGAATGGTACAAATGGCTGTTTGGATGACCCTGTCATTTTTTTTTACATTTTTTTTTAAACAGGCTTTATTAGGTCACAAAACAAAATGCAGTCAATCCCATTCCCCCGTACTCCGCCCTCCAGCCAAATCAGAACGTGGTGCAGTGACCAGTCCACCAAACTGATCACAACTGTACAACATTCACCCCAACAGCGTCTATGCTACGAGGTAGGTCATCCACAGGAGTAATCCACAATGAATGTGCGATAAAACCAATATGCCCCCCGCCCCATCCCCCAGCAACCCCCCCAACGTAACCCCCCCTACCCACCCACCCAAGCATGTCGCCAGCATCTATCATAATTACATGTGCATCAAAGCTTTACCTACCACTCGTCGGATCCGCCTCCCAGCTATCCCAGCAGAGAGTGCCTCAAGAGGATAGGGGGAAGCCTGTTACAGGGTGCTCACGGAACCGGGGCCCCATCATCCTCCACCGGATCTCCCCCATCTCCCACAGCCGAGCGCTTGAACAACTCCAGGAGTGCCGACCATGCCCGGGCCCATTTGTGCGATCTTTCATTTTCACTACGTCTAGCCAGACACAATCTATAAGTCCCCTCACTTCCCGCCCATTTCTCCATTTCCCTAGCCCACCGCAAGAAATTAGGTCCCTGCCTCACCTTCCAATGGGAAGTAATCTCCCGCTTGGCCAGGACCAGCCCCAAGTCAATAAACCTACTGGTGACCTTAGTCTTTGCAGTATGCGGAAACCCATGTAGCAAACATACCCCCGGGCCCACCTCCAAATCCCTCTCTGTCACCATCAGGAGTAACGTCGCCACTTCTTGCCAAAATCCTGTCACCTGCGAACAGTCCCA
Source organism: Triturus cristatus (assembly GCF_964204655.1). Taxonomy (NCBI): domain Eukaryota; kingdom Metazoa; phylum Chordata; class Amphibia; order Caudata; family Salamandridae; genus Triturus; species Triturus cristatus. The sequence goes on from NC_140591.1 coordinate 1,353,299,964, forward strand.
GAACATGTGAAGAAAAGTCGCCCCAACATGGCCACATCGGGGGCAAGCATCCGGCCCCCCAAAGTACTCAGCTATTTTGCTAGGTGTAAGATATGCCCTATGGAAAACATAAAACTGAATGAGCTGGAAACGTGCATTTCGTGTACACTTCCAAGGGCGCTCCGTGATTTCTTCCCAGTTTTTGTCCGCAATAGGCGCCCCCAGGTCCGCATCCCACTTGACGCGCAGCACAGCCAGGGGTTGCCGCATATCCCCAGTAATCCGCCTGTAGAGACAAGTCACCGCCTTAAAGTTACCCACCGCCATCACTACATACTGACAGGCAAGAGAGGATTGGATGACCCTGTCATACTGGATAAGAATATGGACCACCGAGGAACTGCATATTTACAGACAAGCATTGAGTGAATTATTGGCCCTTGACACTCATGTAACCTTTACGTGGTTGGCCCATATCCGTATATGGCTTTTGGATCTGGGCCTGAGCAGGTTTTGGGAACAACTGAGTACGCTGACCCCTGACTCAAAGCAGGAAATCAAGACCATTTATTGGAATTTTATTAGGCACAGCGTCACTTTAAATTGTGGATTTGGTACGCTCACAACCCAATTTTTGATGTTCAAAATAACCCCCTGCTTCCAACAATTTCTAGATGAGATTGAACCCCTACTTGCTAAGGTACTGTATCTAAAATTTAGGTACCGCACTCTCCAGACAAAGTCTTTTACATCCAAGTGGGGAACAACTCAGAAAGGGGGAAATGATTGTAGGTGTACCCAGTGCCATTTAGGAAGTAAAGAGGACATTGCACATGTTTTATTATTCTGCCCTGCATATGGAAATCCCAGAAACAAATGGATAAAACCTCTGGGCAGGAAATTATGTATTAGAAAATGTAATGAAATGCTGCACATTTTTAAAAACTGACAGTTCCAGGCTTATTGTATTTGGTATTAGTAGATTTTTACTGGCTGTTAATTTTATAAGGATGAAGAAAGGGCTACAATTTTAACTCTATGAATTTTAATAATATGTGTTTAGGAGAGCTACATGAAACTCAAAATGCCGATTTGTTGATAGTCAATGACAGCATATATCTACAGTGTAGATTAAAAAATGTTTGCACTATGTCATGCAAAAGGTATAAACTTTGCACTTTGCAATTTATGGCACTAACTATATTTATGCTAATTTTAAAATTCAATTTTGAAGAACTGCGGAGTAATCCACATGACAAAGTATCCTTGATGATAAAGTATTTTGCACTATGCACTTTGTAATCTATGGAATTAATTATGCTGCTGCTAATGAAAGAACTGGATGCTATGTACTCTATTGCAACTCACCAATACGAGGATCAATGTACTGTATATATATACTTTTCTTTTTTCTTTTTTTTCTTTATTATGTCTTTGTATTTATTGATGCTTTTATGATTCCATGAATTGAATAAAGATGCTTGAAACAATATGCAGATCAAGTTGTGTCTATGCACATAAGCAGTGAATAGTGTTATTGTGGGTACAAAATTCTTTCCCATTCTTTCTTCTTGCTTGTAATAATCATATTTGTTTAGATGTTTGTAGACTGTTACTGTAATAGTTTATTAGTCAATTGAAACCATAAACATGATTCAAACATTCAATTCAAAAGGTTTAAAATGCATACAAGAAAGACAAAACAATTGTCATACTTCTACTTCAGCCATTGGACATCTTGCCGCTTGTCCTTCACATTTTTTTAACATTCCTTCATAAATATATAAGTACAGGTGCCAAATGCATATATTAAATGGATCAAAATGACTAGTCAGGGACTGTTTTTTTCCTAATGGGTAAAATGCAAAATTGCAATAGGGGCGGCTGGAATTCACATAAGTAATTCGCTATAGATCATTAAAGTGCTTATATGCAGAGCTAAACGCGGGTATATGTTTGTAGACTGGAACTTCTGAGAGTACCAATTCATAATTCAACAAATAGTACTCGTAAGGACCCTTTCCATAAAATGTGCTAAGGAGAAAACAACAACCAATACCATACATCAAGGGCAAGTTATGGTACCTGATACCCTCCTTGACTGAAGCAGGCAATTACATACACACGTAACACTCTCTCACATCCATAGTATTCACATATTCGTACAGCAACTTCGCATACGCATTCACAGTGTAATCAGCTTTAAACACATCTTTGTGCAAAAAGTGACTGGTTTGCTCTATTAAACATTTTTCAGATCCTAATGTACCCTCTTTTGAGGCAGCAGTGGTAGGTTGGGATGTCTCATGTACCCCCACTCCCTCTACCTCAGGTTTCTGTGCACTTAAAATGGACTTAGCAATGACAACAGCTATCACTATGATTAGTCCTGCAATATCAATCAATCAATCAGGTGTTTGTTAAGCGTGACTACTCACCTCTAAGGGTCTCAAGGCGCTGGGGAAGTTCACAGGTTCCAGTCTATCAAGGAGGGGGTCTGTCGAAGAGCCAGGTTTTGAGGTTTCTTACGAAGATGGGTAGCGATGTTGTCTGTCTGAGGTGGAGCGGAAGGGCGTTCCAAAGTTTGGCCTCGCGGAAGGAGAAGGAGCGGCCTCCAAATCTGGTCTTTCTGGTGAGGGGGACTACGGCGTAGGAGAGCTTGGCTGATCATAGGGTCCTTTGGGGTGTGTGGAATTTGAGTAGGCTGTTCAGGTATGCTTGTCCGGTGTCGTGGAGGGGCTTTTGAGCGTGGGTGAGCATCTTGAAGGTGACTCTAGCTTCGATGGGGAGCCAGTGGAGTGTGCGCAGGCGCTGGGAGATGTGGCTGTGTCTTCGCAGGTTGAGGACCAGTCTTGCGGCGGCGTTTTGGATGTTCTGTAGCTTGCGGGTGAGGTTTTTGTTTATTCCGACATGGAGTGCGCTGCCGTAGTTGAGTCTGCTGGTGACCAGGGCGTGAGTGATGGTCTTTCTGTGTTCGAGGCGTATCCATTTGAAGGTCTTATGTTAAAGACGGAGAGTGTGGAAGCAGGAGGACGAGACGGAGTTGATCTGGCGGTCCATTTTGAGCTCTGAGTCCAGAAGGATTCCCAAGTTGCGTGCGTGGTCCGTGGGGGTGGGCGGGCTTCTGAGGGTGGGGGCAACCAGTTGTTGTTTCAGGTATCGGGGTTTGGGCCCATGATGAGTACTTCCATTTGTTGTGTCTTGCGGTGTTGGTCTCGTTGGATAGGAAGAGTATGAGTTGGGTGTCGTCTGCGTATGACACAATGTTGAGTCCGTAAGTTCTGAAGATGGGGGTGAGCGGAGCCATGTAGATGTTGAAGAGTGTAGGGCTGAGGGAGGACCCCTGGGGGACTCCACAGGTGGTTTGTGTAGGGCCCGAGAGGAAAAGGGGGAATCTGACCCACTGCGTTTTACCAGAGAGGAAGGAGCGGATCCAGTCGAGGGCTTTGTCTTGGATCCCTGCATCATGGAGTCTGTGTATTAGGGTGCAGTGGGAGAATGTGTTGAACGCCACCTAGAGGTCGAGGAGGATGAGGGCTGCTGTTTCTCCTTTGTCCAGTAGGGTGCAGATGTTGTCTGTTGAACGAGGAGGGCGGTTTCCGTACTGTGGCTTTTTCTGAAGCCGGATTGGGAGGAGTCGAGGATGTTGTGTTCTTCAATGAATGTGGCGAGTTGGCTGTTGATGGCTTTCTCGATGACTTTCAATGGGAACGGGAGCAGGGAGATGGGTCTGTAGTTTTTGAGGTCATGGGGTATGCCGAGGGTTTCTTCAGGAGGGGGTTGATCTCGGTGTGTTTCCAGTCATCGGGGAAAGATCCGGTTGCCAGGGAGTGGTTGATGGTGTGGCAGAGCATGGGTGCGATGTTGTTGGTGGCGCTGTTGAAAATGTGGTGGGGCCTGGGGGTCTGTGGGAGCTCCGGAGTGGATCTACTTTGTTGTCTTCAGTGTGTCTTTGGTGGTGAGGGCTGTCCAGTTGTTGATCTCTGGCTTCAGGGTGTCGGGGTGGTTGGTGAGGGTTCACTGTGTTGGCTGTCTTCATCAAAGTTGTTGTAGATGCTCTTGATTTTGTGGTGGAATTAGGTGCTGAGTTTGTCTTAGAGGTCTTGTTAGGGAGTGATGTCAGTGGACTTGCTGGTGGGTTGGGCAAACTCCTTGATGATGTTGAAGAGTTCTTTGCTGTTGTGTGCATGAGTGGAGATTCTGTCTTCAATCGCTTATTTCCTAATTTTTCTGATGAGTTGGTGGTACGCGACGGTGGCGGCTCTGAAGTTGTTGTGGGCTTCTGTGGATTTGGTGTTTCTCCAGGCCTTCTCGAGGCGGTGGCAAGTGTGTCTGGGCTAAGCCTGGGCAAAGCAACAAACTACGCTCGCGTAGTTTGCGCTACTTCGCACTACACAAATTGCACGTAGCACAGTGCAAACACGCGTAGCGTTGCGTAGTGCAGCGGTCATTTTTTGCTTGCTCTCGGTCCTCAACGTCAAGTTGGCGACCGCGAGCAAGCAAAATGACATCCCGGCGAGACTTTTTCCTCGTTCGCGATCAGCAACGTCAACTTGGCGATCACGAGCGTGGAAAATAAACCTCCTGGCGAGATTCTCAACGCGAGGAGGTCAGGTTTCTCATTGCGAGTGGTCGCGTATGCTCGCGACCGCTCGCGATGAGAAACTACCAGTTCGCGTTGAGAAAGCTGCCGCTGAGTAAAAATCTACTCGAGCGGCAGAAAACTACAGCTCGCACTGTGCAAGATGCCATTTCAATGATTGCACAGTGCCGGATGATTGTCCGCACTGTGCAATCATTGAAAACGGCATCTGGCACAGTGCGAACAGGGTACTACGCAGTTCGCGAAGTGCTACGCATAGCTCGTGTAGTGTGAAGTGCACTTTGCGTAGCTACGTGTAGCGCTACTTCGCGAACTACGCCCAGGGTTAGTCTGGACTCTCAAAGTTCGGTGGTAAACCATCTAGCTTTCTTGGTGTGTGCGTTGTTTTTCTTGACGGGGGCTATGGTGTTGGTGCTGTCGGAGATCCATCTGTGCAGGGTTCGGGCTGCGGTGTTGGGGGTAGTCATTTTACGCGATGGTTGGGGTGGAGTTGCTGAGTGATGAAGTTAGCTGGTCTTCGGTGATTCTGGTCCAGTTTCTTTGTGGGAGCAGTTTCTGGTGTCTGTGGATGGTGCGTGTTCTGAAGGTGAAGTGGACGCATCGTTGGTCAGTCCATGGGAGTTCGGTGGCGTGGCTGAAGTTGATGGGTTTCCTGTTGTGAAGAGGGGGTCGAGGGTGTGTCCTGCTGAGTGCGTGAGTTCGGTCACTATCTGGTGGAGTTGAATGTTGTGGAGGTTGTCCAGGAGGGATGTGGCGCTGGGGTCCAGTTGGTTGTCGATATAGAAGTTGAGGTCTCCCAGTAGGGTGTAGCTGGTGGACTCAATGGCATGCGGTGAGATAATGTCCGTGATGGAATTGGCAAAAAGTCTGCAGGGTCCAGGGGTTCGGTAGATGAGGGTTCCTCGGAGGGTGGAGATAGAGCTGGCCAGTATCTTGAAGTGAAGGTGTTCTATCAGGTCTGTGGGCTAAGGGTGGGCGTAGTTCGCGAAGTAGCACTTCGCGAAGCTACGCAAAGTGAAGTTCGCACTACGCGAGCTACGCGTAGCACTTCGCGAACTGCGAAGTAACATGTTCGCACTGTGCAAGATGTTGTTTTCAATGATTGCACAGTGCGGACAAGCAACTGGCACTGTGCAATCATTGAAAATGGCATCTTGCACAGTGCGAGCTGTAGTTTTCTGCTGCTCGAGTAGATTTTTACTCGAGCTGCAGCTTTCTCAACGCGAACTGGTAGTTTCTCATCGCGAGCGGTCGCGAGCATACGCGACCCCTCGCAATGAGAAACCTGACCTTCTCGCGTTGGGAATCTCGCCGGGGGGTTTATTTTCCATGCTCGCGATCGCGAACAAGGAAAAAGTCTCGCCAGGATGTCATTTTGCTTGCTCGCGGTCGCCAACTTGACGTTGAGGACCGCGAGCAAGCAAAAAATGACCGCAGCACTACGCAACACTACGCTACGCGTGTTCGCACTGTGCTACGTGCAGTTCGCGTAGCGCGAAGTAGCGCGAACTTCGCAAACTACGCGAGCGTAGCGTAGTGCTTCGCCCAGGCCTACTGTGGGCTCGTCGGGAAGTGTTACCAGGTGGAGGGTGGATTTGTGGACGATGGCGATTCCTCATCCCGGGCAGGTGGGGTGGTCCTTCCTAGAGATCTTGTATCCTTGGGGAATGGCAATGGCGATGTCCCGTGCTGAGGTGGTGTTGGTCCAGGTTTCGGTGAAGAAAGCTAGGTCCTGGGTGGTGCTGTCAAGGAGGTCCCAGATTTTGGGGGCGTGTTTGTGGAAGGACCGGACGTTGAGGAGGATGCATTGCAGGGTCTTTGGTTTGGTTGTGTTCTTGCGGGTGGGTTGCACTGGGTCCGTGTCGGCTGGTGATGCTAGCTTGCTTTTGTTGTTATGGCCTGGGTTGAGAGCGTGGAGTGCCGCTGGGTCATAGCTTTGGCGGTGCAGACGTCAAGGGTTCCTGGCACTGGTCACGGTTGGGTCACGGATGGGTGCAGACAGGCGCAGACGGGCTTGCCTTTGGCGGCCGCCATTAAGTATGGGTTGGGCAGGGCTGGACAGCTGGGAGGCGGGAGCGGGGAGGGAGCTGGATTGGGCCGGTCGCTCTGGAGGGAGGGACCATGGGGGCAGCTGGAGTTACAGGATGTAATGTAGCTGACAAATTAGGCCACAGGTATATGAGCACCTCCATTTGTCTGGGTGAGTTCAGAAAGAGCACAAGCTTCCTTTTGTGGCAGAACAGCAAAAACACTTTGTTGTAATCAGGCATTCCTAATGCTTGAGCACGACAAAGGCACTCTCTCAGCTCCAAGAAGACATGTAAGCAGTCGTTATTACAAGGAACCAGATACACTCACATCCTTGTGGGGGAGCATCTGCAAAGGTTTTGCCATCAAAGAGAAATTTGGGATCCATTGTCGGCAGTAGCAAACCATTCACAAAAACATCCCGACCTCTTTCTGGGTAGTAAATGGATTCATTTTCATGATCACCTCCACTCGTTCTGGTGACATCTTCCACTTGCCTTTCTCAATTCGATGACTCAAATACTAAACTTCAATCAGACAGTACAGACGTGTGCTTGGAGCCACCATATGCCCATTGTCAGCCAGGTGATTCAGAAATGCGATAGTATCGTCCCTGCATGCCTCCCATGTCTCAGATGCAACAAGGAGGTCTTACTGAAGTAGCACTAAATTTTGGGGCAAAATCATGCTCTTGAGGTTCTTCTTCAAGACCTGATTGAAGATGGATGGGCTTTCAGTATACCCTTGCGGGATACAACACCATGTTAAGACTCAATTTTCCAGATGGAAACAAAATACAAATTGGCTTTCCTCATGCAATGGAATGAAGACAAATGCTTGACAAAGGTCAATCACTGTGAACCAGACAGCTTCACAAGGAATCTGAAATAAGATCACATCCTCCCTCACCATGACCCGACAGATCAACGCAGTCGCCTCCATGTGCTTCAACACCCTCCATATCCTTCGCAAGACCTTCATGTGGATCCCCCTGAATCTAGAAAGAGCGTCACCCACGCACTCATTACAAGCAGACTGGACTATGGGAATGCCCTCTATGCCGAAAATCAACAAATCCCTGCACCATAATCTCAAGACCATCCAGGGCACTGCTGCCAGACTCGTCCTCGGCATCCAACGACATGAACACATCACCCAGCACCTACGAGACCTCCACTGGTTCCCCGTTGAGAAGAGAGTAACCTTCAAACTACTCACTCATGCCTACAAATCCCTCCACAACACTGGACCACAATACCTCAACGAAAGAGTCTCCTTCCACGTACCCAAAAGAGACCTCTTCTCCACCAACCTTACCCTCTCCAAAACCCTGGGCATCCGCAGAGCCATAGTAGGGGAAAGAGCTTACTTCTACCTCATGGCAAAGACCTGTAACGAGCTCCTGCTCAACATCAGACGTTCACCCACTCTGCACACCTTCTGGAAGAGCCTCAAGACCTGGCTCTTCAGCTGATTCAGAGCTGCACACTCCCTACCAGTGCCTTGAGACCCATATGGGTGAGTAGCATGCTTAAAAAATCCCTGATTGATTGATTGATTGAGATGGATTTGGTACCACAGTACAACATGGAATCATGATGGTATTCACCTTCCCAAAGTCCTGAACTGGGTGGTACTTTCCCCTCAGTTTATGCAATCCCATGATGGGCGAATTGCACTGACTTCCTATTATCTCCTTCAGCGTGCCTTGCACAATCATGGAGTCAGGTTGTACTGCGGTGTTCTTGGAAATTCTGCATTAGGCTTGATCTGTATGCAGACTGGCTCGACTCCTCGAATCATTCTGATTTCCTCCCCCGTGAAATCCCATACCACTGGAGAGATGGTGTCTCTCAAGTCCAGTGGTATGTCTTCCACTGACAGTAAAGGAAACATGTCTACATAATAGTTTTGATTCCCTAGTTTGAAAGCAATGCCATCATCTTTAGTCTGCAACCCAATTCCGTTTGGCGTACAATAGATGGTACAATTGGCTTTACACAAGAGATCATACCCTAATACACAGACTGAGCTCAAATCACTACAAACTGGTGATTATCCCGGAAAGTTCAGATTTTCACCGGCACCTCTTCTGTCAAAGGGTTTGTCATTCTTTTGATGGCAACTCCTACAACTTGGATTGATTTTCCCAAGAGAGATAGGTTTGGGACTAATGCAGATCTAACACTAGAGCTGGTGGCACTAAAATCAATCAGGAATGTAATGGGATGACCATCTTCATCTGCCTCTACATATGGACCATTCTGGTCCACCTCTAAGACTGCTCCAAGAGTACAGTCTTCCTCCCTCCTCAGGCACTATCATTGGAATGGTTCCTGATCATATTCATCTAGCGCTTTCATAAAGGGCATCTTATGGTATGTTCGATTGCCCTGTGAGATCCTCAATGGTTACGGCACTTGCAGCAACTGGTTCAGATTCCTTCCTGCATTAAGGGATCTTGGCCCTGTTTACCATTGATAACTGATTTTCCATGTCTTTCACCTGCACGTGTTCTCCGTCCTGCGCCTGATTCACTGGGTTTAAGTGCCTCTCATGCTTCTAATGCCCAATCTTGTGACAAAAATGACAGGCAGTTGTCTTTTTCAGCGTAGCAACATCTATCACCATTTTGGGATCTATGGGGACACCTCTCCCTCCCCCCTGTCACACTGGACCCTATTATATCCTGGACACCTCCTTGGACATTTCCTTGATTATGAGCTTCTGTCCCTCCTGCTGCCTGTACCTGCTCTCCCTTCTGTGCATTTGACCATTGATCCAGCACTAACTTTTCCTTTATCTTCCTATATTTGGAATCCACCTTATCACTGCAATACCTGGCATACAGTAGAATATCATCCATGGATGTATTCTGCCATCAGATCAAATGTTGCTGAATCATAAGGCTGATTTCCATCCTTAATCCTGTCACAAATTCTGAGACAAAGTGTGTCCAACCCACTGTATTGCTTAACGGCTTTCAAGAGCATCTTGTAATAGCCATGCACTGACTCATTAGGCTCCTGGGTTGTTCGATCTATCTTAACCCATTCAGTGTCTGAGGGGCTATTTGGACTGCAACTATGTGATCACCTGATCATACTTTTTCATAATCAAGAGTGAAGGACCATGAGTTATAGGATCCCTCTCTGGCTCAGCAGTAGGCTATTCAATAGCAATTTTGCATGTAGACCGTAGATCACAAGGAACCACAATTTAAGTAGAGTATTTAAGTCAATACAGAACACTTTTGAGATTTTGACAAAGCAAACAACTTGCTTGTACCATTCAGCAGGTTTCTCTCTCAACCTAGGAAAAACATTTGTGAATGAAGCTAGATCACCTCTACTCCAAGAGACATGCACATACCCTCCACTAGGCACCACTTATTGTGGATATGCCTCAACACTTGGTGTTCTCCCTCCTGGAGGTGGTGTTACCCATGTAATTTTGCTAACACTCTTCTTCTTAAACCACCTTTCCTCCCACTTATCAATCATACTCCAAGCCCATATTTCTATAACCAACTCTCGGATGTGTGTTTTCAATCCTGTCACTCTCTTTACCTCAAGCTACTTAGAACTCTCTGCACTTTACCACTGCTAACTAGTGCTAAAGTGCTTGAGCTCTCTCCCCTAAACATGGTAATGTTCGCTATTCTCTAATTGACATGTTTAATTTACTTATAAGTCCCTAGTAAAGTGGTACCCTCTATACTCAGGCCCTGCACATTAAATACCAGTAGGCCTGTGGCACTGATTGTGCCATTTACTGAAGTAGCCACTTAACCATGTCTCAGGCCTGCCACTGCAGAGGCTCTATGTGCAGTTTTACACTGCCATGTTGATGTACCAAAATGAATCTTTTGTCAGACCTAAACCATCCCTTTTTATACATAAAAGTAACCCCTAAGGTAGACCCTGGACAACAATGTATTTGAAAGGTCAGACATGTACTTTTAAGTTTTGCATGTCTTGGGAGTGAAAAACTCCCAAAGTCATTTTTCACTACTGAAAGGCATATCTCTCCCATAGAATAACATTGAATTTACCTTATGACATTTTATAAATTCAATTTCCAATTGGGAGGGATAAGACCGCCAAGTCTGGTGACTCTGGAATCCTAATTTAAAATCCTAACTTTGGCGGAGTTGGATTTTAAAATACAATTAGGGAAATGCCACATCAAAAAACTTGCAATGTTCCCAAGCGGAAATTATTCAATCAAAATCCTTTTGTAAGATCAATTCATTTTTCTTAATCTTTTTATGATTTTTCTGACTTCGTACTACTCAAATACATTTCAAAAGCACCTCTTTATTTCCAAAACAACTTCTTTTGCAAAATAAATTCTAAGCAAAATTTGAGTCAGAAACATTTAACATCTTAAACAGGACCTGACCGGTTAATTCCAGTCAGGCCCATATGAGAACCCCAAAAGAAATGTGAGGTTCGAAAGACCACTTTAAGGCTGTCAGGTCTAAAACATGTTCCCCCCAGCTGAAAATGGGGAGAGCTACCCAACCCATTGGGACGTCTCTTCACTAAACCAGAAAAACTTGGAGAGCGTGTCAGCATTAGCGTGGTCTGACCCCAGATGGTGTTCCACCATAAGGTCCATTTCCTGTAGGGAGATGCACTACCTGAACAGTTTGAGATTTTAACCCCTCATCTGCATGAGACATCTGAGGGGCCTGTGGTCTAGTTGAATTAGTAAGTGAGTTCCAAACAGGTATGGTCTCAACTTCTTCAGTGCCCAAACCCCAGCAAAAGCCTCTCTTTCAATGGCACTCCACCTCTTTTCCTGTAAGAGGTAACCACCTACTAATAAAGGCTGCAGTTGGTTAAGGCCCTCTTCATTCATCTCTGCTAAGACTGCCCCATGCCCTTCTGAAGTGTCCATTTGCATGATTGTTTGTAGAAATCGGGTGCCTTGAGTACAGGTGCAGTACACATGGAGTCCTTAAAGGAATCAAAGGCTTTCTGACAAGCCCCTGTCCAGATCACCAGTCAGGGCTGCTTCTTGGAAGTCAGCTTAGTTAATGGGGCAACAATGGTGCCATAACTCTTAACCAATCTTCTGTAGTAGCCTGTGAGGCATAAGAAGGCTCTGATTTCTGTCTGTGTTTTAGGTGATTGCCAGATCATGATGGTTTCAATCTTGTCCTGGAGGGACTGCACCTTGTCCCCACCTACCATGTGTCCCAGGTACATCATGCAATACTGCCCAATCTGGCACTTGTTGGACTTTATGGTCAGGCCTGCCTGTTGCAGGCCCTTAGGCATCTCTTATCGGTGATGCAAGTGTTCCCCCCAGCTGGAACTGTAGACAACAATGTTTTCGAAGTAGACAGTACTAAAGGCAACTTTAACAGATAGGACTCTGTTAACCAACCATTGAAAGTTAGCTGGGGCTTTTTTAATGCATGAGGGTGTCACTTGAAAGTGGAAGTGTCCCTTTGGGGAAGGAACATGCTCACCTCTCTTTAGCCCCCTCAGTCAGATAATCTGTCAGTACCCTGATGTCAAGTGATAGGTACTAAGGAATTTGGAGTCGCCCAGCCTGTCAATGAATGTATCAGCTCTAGGTAGGGGATGTGCATCTGTCCTGGTGAGGGAATTGAGTTCTTGGTAGTTCATCCAGAGCCAGTGGTTGGGTGTGGCTCCTAGTAGGGTGGTATTTCTAACCAGCATGGTGCTGGACCATGGACTATTAGAGGTCTCAATCACCCCTAATGCCAACATCTTGGAGTATTCCTCTTTGATGTTGACCCTCACCTTGTCTGACAACCTGTAACCTTCTCCTGTGTCAACATCATAGATGTACAGATGTGTGAGTGGGAACAGTGAGGCAAACCGTTGAAGCAACAAACTGTCCAAGCAGCTGGTAACAGTCGCCTTGCTGTTCCAGTGTCAGGGTGAAAAAGAGATTGACACCTTCCACTGACCCATCGTGTTCCTGTGCAGATTGGAGGTCAGGGAGAGGTTCACTCTCCTCTTCCACCCCCTCATATGTCACAAGGAGCCTGTTCACTTCAGACCTTTTGAAGTGAGGCTTGAATCTGCTCCTAGGGGTCTGGAGATCCACCAAGTAGAAAGCCTCACCCTTACACTTCTTGATTTCAAATGTGGCGGTCCAGCATCATGGAGAGCCCTGGGCTCCACTGGCTTCCTGACTCTCACTTTCTGGCCAGGCTGAAACTCCACCAGAGCGACCTACTAGTTGTACCAGAGCTTCCTGACTTCCTGACTGGCCTCTAAATTGCTTTTGCCTTCTTCCAAAGCAATGCATCTGGTTTCAGAGAGTCAGCATGTAGCTGACCACATCATATAAGGGAGTTTCCTGGGAGCTTGCTCCCACCCTCCTTCAAGAAGGCTCAGAGGTCCCCTAACAGGGTGGCCATAGAGGTGTTAAAAAAGGCTGATTCCTGCTCCTTCTGTGGCACCTCCCTGTAGGCAAAGAGAATGCATGGCAAGAGGACGTTCCACTTATGCCTCAGTGGCTCAGGCAGGCCCATAATCATACCCTTCAAGGTCTTGTGGAATCTCTACACAAGAGCATTGGTATGGGAGTGATGGGGTGTGGTGAACTTGTAAGTTCCACCACACTCATCCCACATAAACTTCGGTGCGGGATATGAAGTTAGTGCCTCCATCAGGCATTACCTTCTGGGGGAACCTAACACAGGTAAAGGTCCCTATCAGAGCTCTAGCTACCACAATTACAGTCCCTGACCTCAGAAGGATGACTGCTGAGTGGTGAGGGGCATTGTCCACCAAGGCCAGGTCAAACCTGCTGCCTAAGGCTGTCTTGGGGCCCAAGGGTCTAGTAGTATTGATGCGCACCCTTTCAAAGGGTGTGTCAACAACTGATAATGGGATCAAGGGATCCTTTTGCTTTTCCCCTGATTTCCCACTGGGTCCTGGAATGTGGGACAGGACCTGCCGAATGCATCTGTGACTGTCTTCATTCTGGGCCAATAGACGTGGGAGACAAGCCTTGTAAGGGTCTTGTCTAGCCCTAAAGTTCCTGCCATGGGTACATCATTGTCCAAACCTAGCAAGAAGGTCAGTAAACATAGACGATCAGGCATCTGCATGATGCAGGAAAACACCACAGAGCCGGAGAGGCTCATGACAATGTCCCGGTGAACAACAGGAGACCCCCGGAGAGGCCAAGTCCAGGTATGCAAGGCTCTTCGACGGCGAACACCACTTGGCACCGCTGATTCCTGGGACTGACGCTTACCCCCGGGAGTGACGAGAGATACCTCTGGGACTGCACGCTGACTGTGAAGAGGGCCTGTCGCAGACCAAACAGCGGGGGCGGCGGCTGCACAGGAGACAAATGCAATACGCCATCCAGATCAGAGTATTGCGGCACAGCGACCATCTCCCCCTGAGATGGGGCACAACTGCCCCGACTGACCAAACGACACTCAGCCCAACAACACGGGTAAACAAAGCGCCACTGCAGGCCCGGTGATGTCCGTCGCAACACAAGACTCCTCCACAGGCACTAGACCACCCCAAAAAGGTACGGCGACCGCACTAGAACTGACCCTCTCCAAAAAGATGGATAAAGTACCGACTGCCATCAAACATTCAAGGGTATCAATGGAGGAGAGGCTTGGCACCATAACCACAGACATCAACCTGCTCAGGGATGACCATCGCAAACTTGCGGACTAAGTGTCAGATGGCGAGAAAGTAATTGGTACCATGCAACCCTCAATCAAAACTCACAAAGAGACCCTGCAGACCCTACTAGTGCGCATGACAACCATGGAGGAATGCATAGGTGACCTCAAAGGCCACTCGAGGTGATGCCACATCCATGTCCTGGGACTCCTCGAGGGAGTTGAAGGCACTGATCCCGTCACATACATGGATACATGGACTAAGTCCTTTACGCCGGTCAGAGATCATACCACTTTTTTCTCCACCGAAAGGGCTCACAGAGTACCGGCAAGAAGGCCCCCACCAGGAGCCTCTTCTCACCCAATGCTGGCAAAAGTTCTGCATTTCAGAGACTGCGGCATGGTGCTTAGAGCAGCTGGACAGCATGTCCCTAAACCAGGTCGAGGATAAACAAATAATGCTCTTCCTGGACTACTCCCGGGTGGTGCAACGCCAAAGATTTTCGTTCCTTGACATCAAAAGCCGACTTGAGGGAATACAATACTCCTTACTGTTCCCAGCCCGGCTTAAAAATATGCACGAGGGGTCCACCACATTTTTTACGGCCATAGAGGAAGCCCATGACTGGGTGGATCAACACTGTCGAATGCATACCAGTGCAAACAAGAAGATCAGCAGGCGTCCTAAGACACAGCGCAGCAACAAACGTCGCCCGATCGACAAATCAGAAGAGCCATCCCTGGAATCACCAGATTTGGAACAAATCATAGCTGGACATCGGAAGGCCCTGCAGGCCGCTGCAGAGCTCCGACCATCCTCACCCGCTACAGACTCAGACAGAGGTCCGCACATCTTCTCGTCAGGAGACGAGAACAGTGAAGGGACGATGTCGCGAGTGGACTCAGTGACCCCGCCACTGGTCACACCACAAACTGCTGATACACTGATATGAACAATAACCAGTAGATCATGCGCACAGGGCAACCCTGTAAGCCACAGTACAATGTAATATGAGGTATGTGGAAGACTGAGCTGCTCAGCTAGCAATAGCTTGCCTATTCTTAGACCACCAGGTATACTAGAATGAGTTTGGATGTATCACTGATTGAGATAGGTCCCCAGTATTAGGATTGTTCCCCATCCCTGTTGTTCTCCCACACAAAGCCATACGTCACTACACTGTACACGCACAAATGATGTGCTACAGCCATATCTGGGCTACTGGATCAGACTAAGCAAGGGATTTGGTTCACGATTTGGCACTGCACCTAGTCAGAGCCCTAGAGTGAAGCATAGTAGAAAAGGAGCATGCACTGGCCACATTAACACAAGCAGCGGAAAGACAGGAAGCCACACCGACCCAAGTAGCAGGTGCTAAAACTGCATATGCAGAGGTACTAGCAGACCTCCATAGGTATCATTTTAGAGCGCACGCAACTAAGGTACACAAGGAAGGTAACAGGGCACTTGCCCTGCTGGCTTGGCTTGTGAAACAAGACACTACCCTCACACTGATCACCGCGAAACGCAGTGTGGCTGGTACCCTGGTACACTCGCAAGCTTTCATCCTAGAACTCTTTCAGCAACACTACACACAACTGCATGCTGCCCCCGCCACAGTAGACTCGAAACCACTCTACCGATTCTTAAGCACACTCCCCCTGCCTTGTATAATGCAGGCTGGTCGGGGCACATTCGATGAAAAAATCACTGCATCAGATGTCACGCAAGCACTGCACGCCTTTTCTACATGTAAAGCACCCGGCCTGGATGGCTTTCCGCTAGAATTTTTTCGTACCTTCTCTACACGACTGGTTCCTCAGCTGGTAAAACTATATCAGTTGGTGTTAGATGAGAGAGGGCTACTGCAATCCATGCGTGAATCGGTAATAGTTTCCTTTCCTAAACCGGACAGGGGTCCCACATTGTAGGATCATACCGACCTATAGCTCTGTTACCAGCAGACTACAAAATATTCGAGAAAATACTGGCCGATGGATACTCCATAATCCTCCCAATATTGATACACCCTGACCAGTGTTGGTTTGTGCCAGGGAGGAACAACTCTTACAACATTAGACGCCTGTTTCATGTCCAGGATCAGGTCAGCAATCATTTCCTGCATGCGGCATGCCTGGTCCTGGAGAAGGCCTTCAACACCCTGTGATGGCCTTAACTCCTTTGGGTCAATCAATCAATCAATCAAGAAATTTGTATAGCGCGCTACTCACCCGGAGGGTCTCAAGGTGCTGGGGGGGGGGTCAGCTACTGCTGAATGGGGGGAGGCGGACTCTCTGGGTTCTTCCGGCGAGGAACGAGATGATCCACTCCAGTGCCTTTTCTTGGATTCCGACGTTGCTGAGGCATTGAACTAGGGTGCGGTGGCAGATAGTATCGAACGCTGCGGAGAGGTCCAGGAGGATGAGGGCCGCTGTTTCCCCATTGTCGAGCAGGGTTCGGATGTCGTCCGTGGCTGCGATGAGGGCGGTCTCGGTGCTGTGATTGGCTCAGAAGCCGGACTGTGAGTGGTCAAGGGATCCGTTTGTCTCGAGGGCGGCCAGCTGTCTGTTGACGGTCTTCTTGATGACTTTGGCAGGAAACGGGAGCAGCGAGATGGGGCGGTAGTTCTTGAGGTCGGTGGGGTCTGCCGATGGTTTCTTCAGGAGGGCGCTGAGTTCGGCATGCTTCCAGCTCTCCGGGAAGGTGGCGGTGTTGAAGGAGCAATTGATGATGTCCCGGAGTGCGATGACGGAGTCGGCCTTTTTGAAGACGTGGTGAGGGCATGGGTCGGTTGGTGATCCGGAGTAGATGGTGTTCATCGTCCGGATGGTGTCTTTGGTGTTGACTGGGGTCCAGTTGCGGAGGGTGGTGGTGGGGGGCGTTGGTTCTGTGGTTGGGTGCGTGGTCTGTTCGCCGAAGCTGTTGTGTATGTCTGCGATCTTGTTGTGGAAGAACGTGGCGAGTGAGTCACAGAGGTCTTCTGATGGAGTGATGTCGTTGTTTCCGGCGCTGGGGTTGGAGAGCTCTTTGACGATGCTGAAGAGCTCCTTGCTGTTGTGTGCGTTGTTGTCTAATCGTTCCTTGAGTGCTGTCTTCTTGGTGGTGTGGATCAGCTGGTGGTGTTTGCGGGTGGCGTGCTTGAGGGCGGTCATGTTGTCTGTGGTTCGGGTTCTTTCGCCAGGCTTTCTCGAGGGTCCGGCAGTTCTTCTTGGAGTTCTTGAGGTCGTCATTGAATCACGGGGCTTTCTTGCTTCTGGGCCTGCTGGGATGGGTTTTCAGGGGTGCGAGGTCGTCGGCGCAGTTGGTGATCCATTGTGCGAGGTTGTGGGCTGCTTGGTTGGGGTCCGTTGATCTGGCGGGAGGGTTTTGGTTCAGTGACGCGGTGAGCTGGTCGGTGGTGATCTTGTTCCAGTTCCTGCGGGGAACCTGTTGCGGGAGGTGGTGAGTTGTGTTCTTTCTGAAACTTAAGTGGACGCAGCTGTGGTCTGTCCAGTGAAGTCCGGTTGAGTGGCTGAAGGAGATGTGCTTGCTGGAAGTGAAGACTGGGTCAAGCGTGTGTCCGGCGTAGTGGGTGGGGGTGTTCACCAGTTGCTTGAGTCCGAGGTTAGCGAGGTTGTCCAGTAGGGTCCTACAGCAGATGGGAGTGGACCTCGCCTGGTTACATACACTAAGCTCATATACACTACACTGACTTCCAGAGTGAAGCTGGGGCTGTACTTGTCGCCATCATTTCAATACTCAGGGGCACAAGACAAGGCTGCTCACTTTCCCCCTTCTCCTTGCGATGGCAATTGGGCCACTTGCGATCCGCCTTCGCAGGGAGGGAGAAAAATGGGGCATTCCAATCGCGTGCACGGCCCATGCAGGGTCATTTTATGCTGATTACATACTCATCTACATCCATGAAATCACATCAAATCAAATCACATGATACCCTACGAGATAAGAAATGGTGGCGGGTCTAAAGGTCAACTGGACTAAGTCTGCAATTTACCCACCCTCAAGCAGTCTCCCCGCAGCAGCAAGGGGCGGACACCACATATCATGGAGTGCCCAAGCAGTCCGATAACTAGGAGTACAGTTGTACCACATGCCACAGGAAGTGTACGAGGGAAACCATTGTTGGGCAAAAGCCGGGATCCGGTCCCCGTGAATTTCTGGAAGGATCTGTCACTGGCTCCCACAGGGAAAATTGCAGTTGCCAAGATGATACTGGTCCCTCGACTGCTATATTACTTCACCAATCTCCCAGTGGTCCCCCCGCCCCTTTTTCCGAGAACTGGATGCCCTCCTTGTTACCTTCATCTGGGGAACAGTCCGCAGACAAATAGCCTTCAATAATGGACCATGATACACACCACCCTACTAGAGGTAACAGGGCTTACAGATCCAACACATGGGAGGCCTGTGCGCTGGGCATAGCCAGGTGTCGAAAGCACCAAAAAGTGGAGACACGTTTCATCTCCCTCACTATTCTATTAGCAAAGAAATGCATAGCAATGTATTGGAGTGTACTGGGAGGGCCATCGCTTGCGGCTTGGAAGGGAACAGTTAACAAGTGGGGAGCCTCAGAAGAGGAGGTGCTTAGGTCTGAAGAAATTTGAGGCACTCGCAAACACCACATTTCCATGCAATGGGTGACACTAATCCATGCCTTCAAACAGGAAGCAGCAGATGAGCCACTCGCACAGACCACCATGCCTCCTACAGAGAAGGTGCATTTGGAGGATGCACATCAATCCCCCCAAAATTGATATGTAGAAAGGCGAGGCCTCCAACCTGAACATGAATACCAACGGGCACATCTCATCTAGACACCCACACCCTGTGCCACACAGCGTACTGACTGACACCGACCAGATGGCCCACTGGCCCTCACTAGTATGTGATATTTCCTATACAGTGATTCCCAGTTCTTGTTACCCACGTTGAAGAGTTATGTTCCCCACTAAAAAAAAAAAAACACAACAGGCCGTATTAGCATGCCTCCCCTAGAAACAAGGAAGTTTGATATGTTACAATTTACATCCACACCTAATGTCGCTGCACCCATAAACTGAATGGCATGCTGAAACTGTACTATATACTTTCAATGATCTTTCACGATGTATGTACCTTGCATAACAACAAAATGCAAATAAAAAGATTTTTTTTAAAAGAAGGTCTAGTAACACTGGGGGACCACTAGTACACGGACTGCCCTAGCACAAGGAGCCTTAAGCTTGCAATAAAGCTGATCATTTTCCCAGTAGATTAACTGATCCACAGAGGCTTCACCTGAAGCTTGGGCTGAGGCCTATCACCTCCAGCCCTCAAGAATGGGGCACTCTTTCTGTACTCTGGAAAATTGCTCCCTGGTGGTCCCACCCTCCACTTGCCAGTCAACAAGCGGAAGGACACCTAGGGCAGCAATGTCTATCCTGGTTGGCTCATGTGCCACCTCCTCAGGGACCCTGTCAACCTCGACTGCTGGAACTTCAATGGATTGTTTCCCATATACCTTGCCTCTCTCCTTAGCAGTTGTCCGGGCAAGTGTTCCAGGGTCCAGATGTCCTTAACTCCCTTTGTTGGCAGCCATTTATTGTGTGGTCATACTGACCCACTCAGGCAATCCCATCATCTACTAGAGAGGCCTGAGCTCTACCTCCCGATAGGCAGTGTGCTCCAGGTCAATGCCTAGGAAACAATCAACAGGCATGGCAGGGCTCACAGCAAATTTGAGAGAACCTGAGACTCACCCCTCCAACTCAAAGAGAACCAGACCACCGGTAGATGGCTCTCTCGATTGTCGGTGACTAAAATGTGTTGGAATGTGTTAAGAAGGACCTGCTCTGCAGAAACCAGTTTACACTCATGTGTCTCACAGTATCCACCCTTTGCCCTTTATTGGTGACCCACTGCCTATACTTTGAAGTGTTTACAGGCATGTGGGCTTCAGGCACTTTCTCTTTATCCCCCAGGGAAAATAGGGTCATCTTTGTCTGGCCCCCAAACCTAACTGGGACCACCTATTGCCCAAGCACTACACTCACCAATCCAAGTGTCTACATACCAGTGGAGGGCTGTGCCCTCTTGGGACATTTGGAGTCACCCTTGCTGTGCCCATATTTGTAGCACTGAGTACATTGTGGTACAAACCTCCCTTTCTTGTGATCATAGAACACCTTCTTCTTAGAATTAGACTGGGACTGGTTACCACTACTACACCCTTGAGAAATATTTTGGGGGCCTTTTGAGAACCCCTTACTTTAAAGTTGTTCTACTCCTTCTTTCCACTGTTGGGAAGCAAGACCACCTTTTGTGGGAGTCCCTACAGATACCTTTTTGGACACACTTGTGCTAGCCCAGAGGTCCTCTTCCTCAGTATGTTTCCTGGGGTCAGTCAGCTTACTGCCAACTAGGTACTTTGCTGGCCTGCAACCCATCATTCAGTGCCTTGTTGGAATAGTCCACCACATCTACCCAGGATTGGTCGTGGAGCTTCTGGCTGCCATTGAATCTTTTGAGATACTTATCAGGGGTCTGCCTAAAGTTTGCTATTGAAATGGACTTGGGGGTATACTTTGTTTAGTCCTCAATCTCTAACATCAGAAGTGTGTTCCTCCACAGAGTAGGGATTTTTTCCCACAGACTACCCCCCCCCAGTGCTCCTTAGGAACCCTGCAAACCTTCAGTGAAACTTTATAAGCAGAAAACCCTTTGTCAATGTCAACTCCCGCCACATCACTGAGCACCAAATCCTTCATACATCTCCGCAAAGTGCCAAAACAACTCTGCCGTGCTTGGTGGATATTTGTGTGAGGCAGTGTGTGGTAAGTGTGCTCTTCGCACTGATTCTTAGCACCAGGAATTTGTCCTGCACTGTAAAATCAGCGTGAACGGCACTATGCGCCGCGCCAGAGTGCGCTTCTTCTTTCTGTTGCTTGAGTGGATATTCTACTCGTGTGGCAGCTCTCTCAACGTGAGCGGTCGAGACCACTCGTGTTGTGAATTCGCGCTGGGAGGAGGTCTAGCATGCAATGTTTCTCACTCGCACTCACCAAGTTAATGGTAGCAATCCATGCAAGAGAAAAAGCTTCAGTCTGCATCACTTCTCTGAGTTTTGTAGAACTCTGCCAGAGTGGGCAAAACTCAGTGAACTCCACCTGGGAGAGTGGAACTCTTTGCCCATTCCTCATGCAAACCAGTTTCTCTCCTTTAAGTACTTCATGTATGCTTTTACTATTACCGCTGGAATCCATCTATATGGCTTGATATCCAACACTTTTAGACTCCTATCATGAGCCAGCTACAACTTTTTCTCTTGTAAGGCCCCTCCAGCCTTTGCGTCCTTCAGTGCCATTTCTTCTCCTCTGCTTCCATTTTTAAATTAGCCATCTACAGCTTGAATTTCCTCTCCTTTCTCCTTTTTGCCAGTTCCTCTGGGGAGAGGCCAATGGAAGAAATACTGCTCCCTGCCCTGACAGGGAGCTCAGATTCAGGGATTTCACCCTCAGCCACTGCAGGTGGTTCCTCAGAAGAGCCATTTTCAGGCTCCCCCAATCAATAATTCTCCTTGGAGAAGGCTTCTGCCCAGTCCGTCAGCAACCTCTCCACCTTCTTTGTAGCATTCTTGGCAGGAAGCCCCATCTCCCGAAGCTGAGCAACTCTGTAGGTTTCCAAGCTTTGGTCACCCTAAGTTGGCAGGGCATGCCCAGAAGTTGGTATGTTGCTCACTTTGCCACTAGATCCAAGATAGCCTGGCTGATGAGGGGTGTTAGCCCAAAATCTCAGGATGCTTGTTTCTGGTCCAGGGAAGACCTGGCTTGGCAGTTCAGGCTGGATTGTTCTCATGAAGAACAGGGTCAAGACTGATTTACATATGACTGGGTCTGAACTGGGGTGGTGAAGTAAGCTAAAGAACAGTGATGGATTCAACCCAGATATGTGACAGGGGGTGAGTGTCTGAAAAGTTTCAGCACACTGTCCATCGCCTCCTTTTTTTTTTAGTAGGTTTCCAAGATGGCCGGCTCAAATTCCATAGTTACAAGTTGTAGAACAAGCAGCCAGAGACATGATTTTTGAGGAAAAATTGCTAATCAGGAAGAATTTAAAATTCAAAACAGTCTTGGATGTTTATGGGTAGCGTACACCAACTTACTGTATGGCTCTGCACAAACACAAATTCTATTCTCACCGCTGATCACCAATGTTAGAAATTGGGTTGTGGGTTGATTGGGGTATGAGTCAAAGTCAAAAAAGGCTTTATTCGATTGATTAAACAAACAATCACAAAAGCACAGAATTACAAAATACATTCAAACATTTTGTGCAATAAAATAATCATATAAATATTACATAAACTTCTGTTCAAAATTAAAACAGTATTAAACTAACAAAAGTCCTTGTCTCGTTAAAAAAGAAACAATTAAATGAGCATATGTTTCCTTTGACTTAAAACTTTTTTCAAGAAAATTGTTATCCTAAAAGCACTGTGCTCATTATCTAGGTATTGTAAAGCCAAGAAAGCAGAACGGCATCAACGGAGCCCGAACTGTTTTAGGATAGGAACAAGGAACAGTCTCCTTACAGGAGAGTAAAACCTACAAAAGAGAGTATCATGAATCGCGGATTGTGAAGAAATATTCTCACAGGGGAATGGCTGGAGGTCTTGAGACCAGTCATTCGTTGTGGGGAAAGTAACTAATCTATAAAAGATCCCCAGCCTAAATCGGGTTAATAAAAACCTATCATAAGCACCAAGTACAAAAGTTAAATAGAGTTGGATGTTAAAAGTAGTTTAAACCATCTGGTTGTGCAGGACTGTGGGTTTTAAAATCTCAGATGTCATTCTGTTGGTGTCCAGGAGCAGAATCCCCTCTTTTCTCAATTCCTTCCTTGTTATTGCCCTAATAGTAGTAGGATCAATAAAAAACTCTAAATGGCCAAGATCTTTCCAAAAATTATGGACATACCTTAGCCATGGTATCCTCATTACATCTTCCAATTTCAGGATGTCTGTAAGGATATCTCTTTTCAATTTGGCCTCTTCTTTAGTCCAGAGCCTGTGCCATAATAGCACAGGCTCGAGCATGATTAGGTCAGTGATAAAAAGAAGTCCTAATTCTGCATGACAAATGGACTCTGAGGTACTACTTGGGACGGACAAAATGTATCTTAGGAAGGAAATTTCTATTCTCTGAATTGGGAGCAAATTATCGAACCCCCAGACCCCACTCCTGTATACTGGCTCTGAAACGCACTTCGCCTTATAAATTTTGATAAGCTCCTCAGGGGATCTTTTGTCCAATATTCTGGCAAAAGCAGTTAAAGCAGATGTAGAGCATAAAAGTGAAAATTTCTTTGCTGCCAGAGCTTGTGCCCAGGTATCATTATGGGCAAATAGAATACCCAAGTATGAGAAGTTTTTTGTGGCCCCAATCTTTTGTCCTGCAACAAACATAGCCTTGTGTTTCTTAATGCCATTACCACAGCGCATGATAAAGGTTTTGAAGGAGTTTACCCTTAAACCTAGATCTTTCATAAAAAGGGAAAAACTGTCCATAACACGCTGAAGGCCTACTTGTGTGCGAGACATCAACACTGTGTCATCTGCATACAAGAGAGCTGGAATTGGGCGGCCATTAACCTGGGGGAAGTCTTGATTATTTTTAAGAAGGGCCTCTCCCAGTCCATTTATGTATAAATTAAAAAGGAACGAGGCCAGCACACAGCCCTGCCGAACTCCGCTCCTAATTGGGAAGGCCGCCGAACGTTCGACCTTCAGACCACAACGCACACGCGCTTTGGCATCACTATAAAAATGTTTAAGAAAATAAATAATATTTACATCCACCCCCATAGCTTCTAGTATGGGCCAGAGTTTAGTGTGGATAACACAGTCAAAAGCGGCTGTGAGATCCACAAATGCTAAAAATAAGTTCCCTTTCTTGGCCCTCGTGTATTTCCCCACCAGCAGGGATAGATTTAGACCCTGTTCTACAGTCCCCAGTCCCCAATCCGGCCCGGAAGCCATATTGTAAGTCGGACAGGACAGAATTCTCGTCAGCCCAGTCCTGAAGGCATTCCAGTGTAATTCTGCCCACTACCTTCGTTATGGCATCCAACAGGGAAATTGGCCTATAGCATCCCGAGTCGTGTCTATCTCCTTTTTTAAAAATGGGCACGATGGTGGATTCTACCCAAGTAGGTAAAAAATCGGTAGTGCAACTGGCATTGAGTACCTGTGCCAGTAGGGGCCCCCACAAGGAAATATTTGATTTAAACATATCTACGGGGACCCCATCAGGTCCAGGAGCCTTGCCACCCTGGCTTGCGTGAAGAGCCCGCTCCACTTCCTCTAAAGTAAACATGAATTCCTTGAAATTAGAAAGGTAGTTTAGGCCATAAGCCTCCTGGGCTTGGTTATCCATTGTGTCAGTATGTCCCTCGCCATTATATGCTTGTGCAAAGTGCTTAATCCACTGTTCCTCAGTTATGGCTATCTTGATTGACGGGCCACCCTCTTTAGTTAAAAATGGTGCTCTGATTGCCTTCCAGAATGCCGCGCTATCTTCGGCTACTGATGCCAAATGTAATGCCTCCCATGCCTCCTTCTTTAATAGAGCTTTCCTGTCCCTTAGTGCTTGTTTGTATACCCCTCTGGCCGATCTTATATCAAGCATGTTTCTCAGGCTTTTATGAAGTTCTTTCTTTAGCTGGGAATATGCTTGAGTGCACCTCGGATCAAACCACCCTTTCTGGGATCCGCTGCTCTTTTTACGCCTAGTAAGGGACTCTCTTATTACTTTGTTTATTAGCAGAAAGGAAGCTGAATTTTGTCGGGGGAAACTTTTTCGCTCAAACATGTCTCTATTTCAAGTTTATATTTGCCCACCACTGTTTTAATCAGTGTGACCTGATCTACCATAGCACAGCGAAGGGTATACCCATTAGTACTACCAATGTCTATATTTTCTAGCAACTGATCAGTGTCTAGGAGTTTACTGGAGGGTAATGTAATAGCCAGACAAAGAGGAAAATGATCACTAAGTGAGTTCTCTGAGACATAAAAAGAATTCAGACTGTGCGCATAATTACTTGATGTTAAGACAAAGTCAATAGTGGATCAAAGTCCCCTACCGTTAAAGGTCTAAGGAAAAGAGGCAGGTGTTAGGCATATTAGCAAAGCCCAGATCAAAACTAAAAATAAGTTCATTTAACTGCTCCCCCAGGGCAGTGTGCTTAAAATGAGATGAGTATGCTCCTTCTTCTCTTAGGACTCTGCATAAATTGTCCCCAGCGTTCTCACATAGCATACAATTAAAATCCCCTGCCAGTATTAAGCCTATGTATTTTATCTTGCTTTTAGATGCTAGTTTCAATGATTGCGACATACTTTTTAGAACAGATACCACTTTTCCAGGGGGATATTATTGCAGAAATTAACCAGAACTATAGAACAGGTTATAATTAGATCCAATCTAACTAGTTGATAGTAGTCATCACTGGCGAGCATTGTTATCTCCTTAGTGGTCATTCTACTTGATATATACATACATAAACCGCCCTTAGCCCTGCCACTCCGACTTTCAACTGCTGGGGTGTAACAGGTCCTGTACCCATTCAGATGAATCGCTTCCTTAGACCAAGTCTCCTGAAAACACAGGACCTCAAATTGTGAAATAAAATCCCACAACAGTTGGATATTTATCTCAGTTCGGGTCCCAGCAATCTTCCATGAAACAATATTACAGAGAGGGAATTTAACATCAACAGAGCAATTTTGAGGGTGAGTTCTGATCCCCGGTAAATCCACATTAATATGTCTGGGTGGGGAAAATGAATTGGAAAAGAGAGCGAAGGTGCACTCCTAAATTAATCAAAACTGAATACAAAGTATTAATATTCAAATTAACGGTGCTACGGTACTGCAACCGCAGTCTGACCAAGTGCCTGTGAACTGAAGAAAATAGAACTAGCAAGAAAACTTGCTTGTGCCGTGCACTGTTCACTGGGTTTTCGTCTGGACCCTATTAGATGGTTCAACTTAAGCAATAATTAAACATATTAACAAACAAGATTTATCCAAGAATCATTGTATTCAATATGCTCATAAATTATACATTTCATGTACAATAAGGCCATATGGTTTGAAAGAAATACAATTCAAGCTTTTGCACATAATTGTACATAATACAAATCAATCTTGATGTGGCATGAAACAAAGAAGTTCAATTCATCTGTTTTTCAAGAACGGCCCAATGCATTTCGGGACTATGGAGTCCCTTCCTCAGGGACAAACCTATAAAAAATATCCTCAAATTACTCAGTTTGTATGTATCATTTCAGACAATGGTAGAATACATTACCCAATTGGATATATACATTTGTAAAAATCCTAAATCAAGTGTAAGAAATTCATGGTATTGCATCTAACAGTCTCTAGCAGAAGAGTTTCAAAGTCATGAATTATGTCACCCAGTAGTGCTCAAGTGAAACCGGCATACAATGAGAACCATCAAATGAAACCTGAACCACAATAAAATATGCGTGATGAAATACTCCCCCTACGAAACTGACTAAAAACCAACACAAACTGAATGACTTGATATGCTGGTGAACCAGACAACGATGGAACCACTCCTAATATCCTAAGTAACTAGCAACTTACCATGTGCTGTCAAGAATGCTCAATAAAGTTTTTGTTGACCAATTCCCATCTTTGCGTGTAGAGTTGCATTATCAAAAGCAACATTCCGTAAGTAACTGAATGAATGAGTACTCAGTAATTAGGTGACCCGAATCCACATATGCTCGCCTCACTCTCAGCAGTATCTTAGTAGAAAACTTGTGTAGGTGCTTCTATGTGTGAAATGTCCAGTGCCCGACTCTCTGTGTTGAAAAAACACAGGTGTAAAAACAAAATCTTTGTGGTTATCGGCGCAAGAATAAACAAACAGGTAGATATAAAGAAAGAAAGTGCCTTACCGAAAAGTGGATGATTGTTAGTCCAAAATTCAACCGTATGTAAAGAGAGGTACTTCTCTCAGTGAAACCGCGTGTGTACTCAAGACCACGGCACTGAAATAAAAACAGACTATAACGGATGTAAACCAAGTCACGTGATGAGAATGAATAACGACGATGGACAAAGTGTAGTTCTGTGAAAATACTTAGGAGGGGAACTGGCCAATGAGGTAGAAACAGAAATAGAAAGTGAAAAACAGACTTCCTGTAATTATGTAAAAATGCGAATGCAAACAGTTACCTCAGAACATCAAATGTAGACAATTATCTTAAGATATCAAATGATCACGTATCAGTGATAATGAGATGAGGTGAGTGCGATAATAAAAACAACGAAAACATGACGAACAACATATTAAGTAAAAATCAAGGCTTTAGGGTGTGTCTAAAATATAAAGAAACAAGAAATCAGAAAAATGAAGAGTGAGTGAAACCTGAAAACGGAAAAAAGACATGAGAAAGTCACTATTAAAGATCTACGGATAATGTTAGTAAAATGAAAACTCAAGTCCTAAATACGTGTGTCCATCCATACATGGAACACGGGAAGCACACTGAGGTCTCGAAATGTGGATAATACATCATCCTACTATGTGAAAACCTACAGTCATAATCATAATAGATCTGTTATAAAACACCTTATGATGATGGGTGTTTACTGTAGACCAGCCCTGTTGAAATGATATACTAACAACATATAGTCCAATAAAAAGACGCGTAAGTGATGCTGTGTTCAGATAATATTCCAATACCCAGTGATGTGCGAACATCTATTTGGCGCAAGACAAACAGTGCTAAATATGTAACCAAGTGAACCACCACCATATAAAGAGTGTTTATAGTGTGATTTTGATAGTGTCGGTAATAGACTAATACCACGATAATACATTCCTTTCTTACAGGATATGTGTTACAAAAAACAACTCATATCTAACCGGTCATTTAACCCACGGAATCATAATGTTCAAATTTTTTATCCAATATATTTCTCTTTGGAGAAGCTTCCTGGTGATGTCTACCGAGGTGCAATCGTTGTTATGGACACATCTTATTATATCTCTAAATGTAATCGTCCATAGTCCTAAAATGCATTGGGCCGTTCTTGAAAAACAGATGAATTGATCTTCTTTGTTTCATGCCACATCAAGATTGATTTATATTATGTACAATTATGTGCAAAAGCTTGAATTGTATTTCTTTCAAACCATATGGCCTTATTGTAAATGAAATGTATAATTTATGAGAATATTGAATATAATGATTCTTGAATAAATCTTGTTTGTTAATATGTTTAATTATTGCTTAAGTTGAACCATCTAATAGGGTCCAGACGAAAAACCAGTGAACAGTGCATGGTACAAGCAAGTTTTCTTGCTAGTTCTATTTTCTTGGGTGGGGAAAAGACACTTGGGCTCCCCTGGGGGTCAGCCTGAACCTCCGTCTTTGTGTCTATAAACACTCGAGCCTCGTCTCCATCACTTCTAGCATAATGTTCAAGGACAACTTCATCATTACCTATTGGAATCGGCCCAGGATTACTCCCACAATCATAGCTACTGGTTGCACGGTTTTGATAGGTAAATGTTCCAAAGTCCAGTCAATCAATGTCATTCAAAGAATTCAAGGCATCAAAACGGTTGAAAACTGTAATGGAATATCTAGGCTGCCTGGTTCTCCTTTGAACATAAAACCTTGGCGTTTTGAGAGATTAGGCGGTCGGTAGAAGTATCCCAATGGTAGAATGTTTATATCATTGGAGTTAATGTTCCCATTATTACCCCTCTCAAGGATTGTGTGCACCAGAAGAGGTGACTTAAAGGTTAATACAACACAATCTCTGCATAATGATTTGGCAGAAGGACTAACCCAACCGATCCTTCGTGCCATTTACAATCTGAAAAGAGTTTTTTTTTTTAAATCAATCCTTGTGCTTAAGAAGTGAAGGGACCTGTTCCTCAGGGTTGACCAGTGTTCAAAAACATTGTGAGGTAAAGGGGGAACATTAGCCAAAATTACTGTATACGGAGTTTCTTCTGGGCGCAAGTTTAAGTTTTGTGAAGGTCTGTTGGGCTTGTCTAGCTGTTCCTGTGGATTTATGCCTCTCCCTGCTTCTTTATTAGCACCATCAGCCCTAGCGATCTGAGCTCTTCTTTCTGAGAGCACAAAGTTTTTAGGAGCTGCTTTAATCGTTTAGGAGCTTCTATAATGGGGTCATACTTAGGAGGGTATTGCCCAGTACAGGCAGGTGCATTAGCTATGTTAGGTGTAATAGTGTCGATGTTATTACTCCTGTATTTTGTTTGATTAATAACATTGGAGCTGGAAGATGGTCCGGCTCCCATAGGTGCCCCCCTACTAGACGAGGTTTGTTCATTTGGATCAGTACTATCTGTCAATATAGCTGAATATTTACTACTGATCAACTCCTCTACCTTGGCTAACCTAGCTCTACATTTGTTACCTTATTCAAGATGGGTTCTAGAAGAGTTAACATCAAAGTCTCGAGTCTACCCCAAAAATTCCCACCTTGAATATTGTCAGCAAGCTTATCAGACTCATTCTGATTTACGCTATTTTATAATCCCTCGTTATGTTCACCTGTACTAGTAGCGATTTTCCCCTTCTTGCCATTATTTCTTTGGACAGGTTTATTCTGTTTTTCTATAGTTTTAGTACTATCAATGTCTATATTTTCTAGCAACTGATCAGTGTCTAGGAGTTTACTGGAGGGTAATGTAATAGCCAGACAAAGAGGAAAATGATCACTAAGTGAGTTCTCTGAGACATAAAAAGAATTCAGACTGTGCGCATAATTACTTGATGTTAAGACAAAGTCAATAGTGGATCAAAGTCCCCTACCGTTAAAGGTCTAAGGAAAAGAGGCAGGTGTTAGGCATATTAGCAAAGCCCAGATCAAAACTAAAAATAAGTTCATTTAACTGCTCCCCCAGGGCAGTGTGCTTAAAATGAGATGAGTATGCTCCTTCTTCTCTTAGGACTCTGCATAAATTGTCCCCAGCGTTCTCACATAGCATACAATTAAAATCCCCTGCCAGTATTAAGCCTATGTATTTTATCTTGCTTTTAGATGCTAGTTTCAATGATTGCGACATACTTTTTAGAACAGATACCACTTTTCCAGGGGGATATTATTGCAGAAATTAACCAGAACTATAGAACAGGTTATAATTAGATCCAATCTAACTAGTTGATAGTAGTCATCACTGGCGAGCATTGTTATCTCCTTAGTGGTCATTCTACTTGATATATACATACATAAACCGCCCTTAGCCCTGCCACTCCGACTTTCAACTGCTGGGGTGTAACAGGTCCTGTACCCATTCAGATGAATCGCTTCCTTAGACCAAGTCTCCTGAAAACCCAGGACCTCAAATTGTGAAATAAAATCCCACAACAGTTGGATATTTATCTCAGTTCGGGTCCCAGCAATCTTCCATGAAACAATATTACAGAGAGGGAATTTAACATCAACAGAGCAATTTTGAGGGTGAGTTCTGATCCCCGGTAAATCCACATTAATATGTCTGGGTGGGGAAAATGAATTGGAAAAGAGAGCGAAGGTGCACTCCTAAATTAATCAAAACTGAATACAAAGTATTAATATTCAAATTAACGGTGCTACGGTACTGCAACCGCAGTCTGACCAAGTGCCTGTGAACTGAAGAAAATAGAACTAGCAAGAAAACTTGCTTGTGCCGTGCACTGTTCACTGGGTTTTCGTCTGGACCCTATTAGATGGTTCAACTTAAGCAATAATTAAACATATTAACAAACAAGATTTATCCAAGAATCATTGTATTCAATATGCTCATAAATTATACATTTCATGTACAATAAGGCCATATGGTTTGAAAGAAATACAATTCAAGCTTTTGCACATAATTGTACATAATACAAATCAATCTTGATGTGGCATGAAACAAAGAAGTTCAATTCATCTGTTTTTCAAGAACGGCCCAATGCATTTTAGGACTATGGACGATAACATTTAGAGATATAATAAGATGTGTCCATAACAACGATTGCACCTCGGTAGACATCACCAGGAAGCTTCTCCAAAGAGAAATATATTGGATAAAAATTTTTCTTGCTAGTTCTATTTTCTTGGGTGGGGAAAAGACACTTGGGCTCCCCTGGGGGTCAGCCTGAACCTCCGTCTTTGTGTCTATAAACACTCGAGCCTCGTCTCCATCACTTCTAGCATAATGTTCAAGGACAACTTCATCATTACCTATTGGAATCGGCCCAAGATTACTCCCACAAACATAGCTACTGGTTGCACGGTTTTGATAGGTAAATGTTCCAAAGTCCAGTCAATCAATGTCATTCAAAGAATTCAAGGCATCAAAACGGTTGAAAACTGTAATGGAATATCTAGGCTGCCTGGTTCTCCTTTGAACATAAAACCTTGGCGTTTTGAGAGATTAGGCGGTCGGTAGAAGTATCCCAATGGTAGAATGTTTATATCATTGGAGTTAATGTTCCCATTATTACCCCTCTCAAGGATTGTGTGCACCAGAAGAGGTGACTTAAAGGTTAATACAACACAATCTCTGCATAATGATTTGGCAGAAGGACTAACCCAACCGATCCTTCGTGCCATTTACAATCTGAAAAGAGTTTTTTTTTTTAAATCAATCCTTGTGCTTAAGAAGTGAAGGGACCTGTTCCTCAGGGTTGACCAGTGTTCAAAAACATTGTGAGGTAAAGGGGGAACATTAGCCAAAATTACTGTATACGGAGTTACTTCTGGGCGCAAGTTTAAGTTTTGTGAAGGTCTGTTGGGCTTGTCTAGCTGTTCCTGTGGATTTATGCCTCTCCCTGCTTCTTTATTAGCACCATCAGCCCTAGCGATCTGAGCTCTTCTTTCTGAGAGCACAAAGTTTTTAGGAGCTGCTTTAATCGTTTAGGAGCTTCTATAATGGGGTCATACTTAGGAGGGTATTGCCCAGTACAGGCAGGTGCATTAGCTATGTTAGGTGTAATAGTGTCGATGTTATTACTCCTGTATTTTGTTTGATTAATAACATTGGAGCTGGAAGATGGTCCGGCTCCCATAGGTGCCCCCCTACTAGACGAGGTTTGTTCATTTGGATCAGTACTATCTGTCAATATAGCTGAATATTTACTACTGATCAACTCCTCTACCTTGGCTAACCTAGCTCTACATTTGTTACCTTATTCAAGATGGGTTCTAGAAGAGTTAACATCAAAGTCTCGAGTCTACCCCAAAAATTCCCACCTTGAATATTGTCAGCAAGCTTATCAGACTCATTCTGATTTACGCTATTTTATAATCCCTCGTTATGTTCACCTGTACTAGTAGCGATTTTCCCCTTCTTGCCATTATTTCTTTGGACAGGTTTATTCTGTTTTTCTATAGTTTTACCTTTCCTTTTTTTCGGAAGAGGTTCCGTGATGTGATCAGGCCTACATATAGCCTTTTGCCCTCTGGTAGAAACTTTAAACCTCACAGGACTAAGCTCAAGATCAGAGGAAGAAGAGGAAACAATATCTATTGGAAGCTCTGCTACAAGTTGTACTGAGGTACTGGCCAATGAAGGGGATAGCTCGTTATTAATCACCGCGTCAGGTTCCGTAAGAGCCGGCGTCATGGAAAGTCTACTCTGGGAAGGTATTGGTTCAAAGGACAGCCTTTGTTCTGTAAGTTTTATTTCATTTATGAGGCTTGATTCCGCCCTCTGAAGAAAAGCGTCTAAAGTCTCTACAACATTCTGACCCATACTATAGTTTCGCTTACTAATAATTGACAATAGATGGCTACCAAATATGTTATGTGTACAACAATACCAGGAGATATACACTTATTATACCCAAGACCTAAATCTTAGGGGGGATGGCCCAGCCCAGTCTCTTACTGTCTCAGACGGGCCCGCCCTTGGCCCGGGCTTCGCCGGGCATGTCCTGCGCACGTCCCGCGCTGCGATTTGAAGCGCCTCCAGGCGCTAGGATTGGCTGACTGCTGGGGCGGCTCCTGCCGCGAGGACTCCTGGTGGCTATAGTGCCCCCACTACACAGCAAAGGGCGAGAGACTGCAGGATTGCAGGACCCGCACTGCGATTTGAAGCGCCTCCAGGCGCTAGGATTGGTTGACTGCTGGGGCGGCTCCTGCCGCGAGGACTCCTGGTTGCTGTAGTGCCCCCACCACACAGAAAAGGGGAGAGACTGCAGGATTGTGGGACACCCAGAGTCAGCCTCCCCTCCAGTAAAATCTCCTGTTGGATATTCAGGCTAATGCCTATTGTTTTTTCTGCGGGACCCCTTGGCACTGTTGATCTCCTACCTGGGCGATGCCTGCTGCAAAAGATGAGCTGGGGGCCGTGTCAGTAATCTGTCAGTAATCTCCCACCTCTGCCCAAGTCTCTCATGTTCCACGTTCAACCAGCTCAAAGCGCCAAAGACGAGCTGAGGGACTCCAGGTGAAGGATTGAACACAATCCTTATGATGACCACAAACCGAGGCTCCATGCTCCGGTCGTGCACCTCAATAGAAGGTGAAAAGGACACTGGCGGCAACTGCTGCTTCAGAAAATGCGCTTGTGGCTCCTGCCGTGTTAAAGAAATGCCCTTGCGGCTCTGGCCGCGTTTTGAAATATTCGAGGCTCCTTCCACATTAACTAAATGCCCTTGCGGCTCCTGCCGCTTTTGAACATTTTCACGGCTACTGTCGCATCCAAGTAATGCCCTCGAGGCTCCTGCCGCTTTTAAACATTTTCGTGCCTCCTGCCATGTCCAAGTAATGCCCTCGCAGCTCCGGCCTCATTTTGGAGTTGCACAGGGGAGAGGGGAGAGGCACGCTCCTATGTCCTCTCGGCAGCAGCTCGGGCAGGCAGTGTCCTGAGTCGTTATCAAACAGCAACCACAATGCTAGTCAGGATAAGAAACAGGTGAACCCTAATTTAACCTGTGCTCACTCTCTGGTAGTTTCTCAAAGGGCAGTCCATTTTAATGTAATGTATTTGTGCAACACTTCAAACAGTATAACAGTTTAAACACCACCCAAAAATAATCCACACCAGGTTAGACAAAAATTCCAATAAGCAGAACTTGAGATATGCGTTTTAAAGAATAAACTGTAAAAGAGCACGTAGAAGCAATAGGCACTTTCTTTGGGGTATCCGGTCACACCAGACTGGGACAAAGTCAAAAGTTTAGGCTGGCCAAGATGGACCATGCACCAGATACAGAGACCCGGTGCAGTCCTTTGAAGAAAAGTACCTACATTCTGTCTTCCTTGAATTCGAAGATGCAGGCTTCAGCCAAACCAATGCGTCTGTATCGATCTACGCAGTGGGGGTGATGCAACAGTCCTGACCCACCCAGCAGTGATGATGTGTAGGGTCTGATGAGCAAAGAGCTGCGATGCAGAGATTTGGCACCGTTGTCAAGGATGCTATCAAAAGAGAGATGCTGAGACATTGTGCAGTGGTTGTTCCGAAGGCGATGTGTTGAGACCAATCCAGCAGCAGAGGGGATGCGCTGGTTCTTCTCACGTAACAGGAGCAATGTGCTGGTTCCAATCCATGCAACAGGGGTAAAGCGCCAGTTCCGATCCACGCAACAGGGATGATGCGCCATTCTGATCCATGCAACAGCACCAATGCACTGGTCCAACAGAGGATGCATGGGTTTTGTTGAAGTAAGTACCTTGGCATCCCTTCCAAGGGTACAGGACTGGGGTGACACCACTTGGAGGGCAAACTCACAGATTTCAAACTCCAGGCCCAGAAGCAGGTAATTCATTTAGGTCCCTGAGACTTCAGATCAGGAGGCCAGCCAGCTAGCTCTCAGAGTCACTCTGTGATCAAGTGATGCAGGTCCAGTCCTTTTCATACAGGCAGGGGAACAGCAGGCAGCGGACCAGCACAGAAAGGCAGGAGTCCGGCAAATCAGCAGTCCAGCAGAGTAGCGGTCCTTCAGCGGCATGGCAGTCTTTCTTCCTGGCAGATACTTCACCGGGCCAGAAATATACTGAAGTCATGGTGCCCGAGGTACTTATACCCAGTGGTACTTTTGAAATGGGGGAGACTGAGGTCCTCTATTCCTGCCCTGGCTCCAGACTCACTACCGGGGGTATGCAGCTCTTAGTGTGGGGACAGGACACAGCCTATTCAGGTGTAAGTGAGCCTGGGTCCAGCTCTTCCCTCTCATCCTGACAGGATGGTTCATAAAGTCACACCTAAGTTCCCATTGTGTGTGGCTGTCTAGCGGGGAGTACCCAAAGCCCAGCTGTCACCCTCCACAAACGTATTTCAGAATCAGGCAGCAGGCCCCAAATGGATAAGTAAGAAACGTTTCAAATCCAACTTTACCATAAGTTAGGATTTTAAATAAGGATTCCAGAGACACCAGACTTGGGGTTCTCTCTTCCCGATTGGAAATGTTATCCCAGGCGAGAGATAGGCCTTGCAGTAGAGAAAAAGACCTTTTGGAGTTTTTCACTATCAGAACATGTAAAATTTACAAGTACATTTCCTGCCTTTTAAATACATTGCACCCTGCCCTCTGGGCTGCCCAGGGTCTACCTTAGGGGTGACTTATATGTATAGAAAGGAAAGATTTGGACCTGGCAAAAGGTATATTTTGCCAGGTCAATATCACAGTGTAAAACCATGTCTCAGGTTCTGCTGTTGCAGGCCTGAGACATGGTTAAAGGGATACTTCAGTGGGTGGCACAATCAGTGCTGTAGGCCCATTAGTAGCATTTAATTGAAAGGCTCTGGGTACAGGGCCACTTTACCAGAGACTTATAAGTAAATTAAATATGCCAATTGGGGATGAAACAATGATGTCACGTTTAGGGGAGAGAGCAAAAGCACTTTAGCATTGGGTAGCAGTGGTTAAGTGCACAGAGCCTTGAGGCCAGCAAAAACAAGATCAGAATAGTGGAGGAGGGACGCAAAAAGCTGAGAGCAGGACAACCCTAAGGCTGTCAGGTCTAACAATAAGAGTTAAACATAATAGGCTAAGGCTAAAGGCATGCATACCTATTATGGCACATAGTGGATGTTGCTTAAAGGGGTTTCAAACACCAGAGTCGGGCAGTCACCATTTCCAAATTAGTATATTTATCATTTCTCCTTGTTTTGAGGTTCTGCAAGAGCCAGGGACTGCCACTTATATAAGATGTTATATTTGCTTGCTGTCTCATCTGTAATTTGTAATATTATGGCAAGTCAGGCTGTTTTTTTCAAGAAACATTTAGGGACAGTTTACACAGCCCTACAACAATATTGAAATAATATCTTATTGGCTTTGTGTTTTGAAATCAGCTTATTTTTTAATTTTTACTTTTGTTTATCTTATCATGAGTCTGAATAACTGGGGCTGTTGTTTGAATTGAAGGGCAGATAACTGGATAGATTACTATAAGTGCAGGCTGTTCCAAAGAGTATTGCAAAATCTGCAGCTGGAGATAGCCTAAGAAAACACACTCAGTGAGCTGTCCACGGGGGTGCATGTAGTTGTGCCCCATCTAGTTTTTCACCCCAAAATCCTCTACAGGAAGGAATGCACAATGTGGTGCATTTCTTCCACGCAGAAACATGGACTGGCGGTCTTGCGGCGGTGCAGTTTAAGGCTCACTATGATCCTTCAAACTTCACAGCCCCTGTACCACTTGGCCGCCTGCCAGACCACAAAAATACTGTTAATCGGGCTAGTGGGCGGTGCTGAGTTTTGGTGGTGCAGGAGAGTGGCAGTGGTGTGCTGCCCACTCCTTCACCACCAAAACTCGTAATCAGGCCTTAAGTTCCTTTATAAGGTTATGGAACTCCCAGGTGACTTGTAGTTTCCTTTTAACGGATGATAGAGGGTATTTTAATCCTTGTAACACATGGTCACAATATCACCCTTCTCAAAACTGTTTCCATCCTTTGTGTCTTGCCCTTTCATATGAAAGAGGCAGAATGGTTGCAGACATGAAGCATAAAATCAGAATCTGTAGTGTGAAATTAACAAACAAAAAACATTTAGCAATTTGCTGAAAAAAGATATTCGTATCAGTTTCAGTTAGGCCAGTTCAAATTTATGCTGGCGCTAAGAATGTCAAGTAATGCACAGAGAGATTCTGAGTCTGATTTAGAGTCGGTGGATGGGATACTGTATGACAAATGTGTTGGATATCCTGTTTACTGTTTTACAAGTACATTATACCATAGGGTACTTGTAATATGATGAACGGCATATCTGCATGTTTAAGACGAAAATATGTTGCAGTAAATATCTCCTTTCAACTGATCACTGTTCCTTTTAGAAAAATACAGCAAAAGAAGGAAAAGCCAGTTCTAGTTGTTTAAGCTGTGGCTGCAATTATGTTCTGTGAGCTACCTTTCATCTTAGCTGCTGGATTTGGTAGCAGGGAGTATGATGTTGGAACTCATCAGTAATAACTTATTACAGTTCGGTGGATAAGTCATTTCATTATCACAAGTGACTAGAGATGTCCAAACTGAAGCGTAATAGGGAAAATGAAGATAGGCTCTTATGCAGGAATTGCGCACTCCCATGTATAATAAACTTAGAAACATGCAGCGAAACTCTTACTTCTGGCTTCCTCGTGAGATAAGAAAAATCAAGAGTAAGACAGAGAGAGAGAACAAGAGAGAGCGAGAGGAAGAGAGACACAAAGAGAGAGCCCCATTAAAGAAAAAAACACATTTACTGTGTTTCATCATTCTTTCGGAATACTAAAACTATCAATTTGCTTTGCTCAATCACAGATGTTTATTAGCAGATGGCACCATGTTTTTGGTAGTCAAGGTGTTTTTGTTTCAAAATGTGAACATTGTAATATGCATATTTATAATAAAATGTGCCTTTCCATCCTAAATCACAGGTGCACCTGTAAAGAGTTCTCACAGTTGATAAAGAATTATGTCTTTCATGGTGACTGTACTTTGGCTAATGTAATCATTAAAATGCAAAGAATTAACTTAGAGGGCACATTAAACCAACAAAATTACTGCTAGATTAGTCACTGATAGTGACTATAATAGTTATGTTTAATTACTTGTAATTAACACAAGTGATAGATTTTACTGTGCATTATTTTCTCATCATAAAACAGTAAGGTGAATCTGTGACAATCTATGTTTGTTATGTCATATTAAACACTCAGGCCAGACACACATATTTGATCAAATTCAATCAGATTATTTCTTCTCGCCCTCACTGTTGTCTCTACACTACTGCATCAATATTCAACCCAATGCTTTTATTCTGGCATGGATTATTAGTTTACTATTATTGCCAATGCTTTGCAGTTTTATATAAGTGTGAGAAATGGGGCTGTTGGTTGACTGAGGTGTGAGCCCTGATCAAGCAGCAGACACGGTCTCTTGCAGGTGAACCACAAAATGTCACTAAATTAATTTGTGCTTAACCCTGGGTAGCTTGGCACAAAAAGCAGTCAGGCTTAACTAAGAAGCAATGTGAAAAGTATTTTTTCCAGCACACAAACAGTAATAAAGTGAAAATACAACAAAGAAAAACCCACATCAATTTAGAAAAATAGAGAACATT
Organism: Triturus cristatus; assembly: GCF_964204655.1. NCBI lineage: Eukaryota > Metazoa > Chordata > Amphibia > Caudata > Salamandridae > Triturus > Triturus cristatus. The sequence continues at coordinate 1,353,338,790 of NC_140591.1, forward strand.
TAGTAAAAACTAGCATCTAAAAGATCAAAGCAGAAACTGTGGATATCTAGCCATGCGAGACCAGGTCAAAGTTGAAAAATATGGCTGACCGCAATGGAGCAAGAAAAATGTTATGAGAAAGTAATATTCAGGGGGGCAAAGGTACATGTGGTGCCTGAGGAGGGAACGTCGTCATTCGCAATCCATTGGATGAAGATTTCTACTTTCAGACTAAGTCACATTGTTGGAAGTCAAATATTTCCACGGGACGAGGCAGGTGGCTGTAGCCGATGACAATCCAAGGAGGAAGGATACCCCTTTGGTGAAGGACCGATGAACAGTATTTGCTGCTGCGGAGAAGTGCATAATGGGAGCAGCTTTGTCTGACAATGTACCATATGAGGATCGTCGAGCAGGTTGGACCCGGTCTTCCCTTGGTTCTGGGAGCAGTTGTTGGCCAATAATATTACCAAGTTTAGAATTGTGGCTATCTGAGCACCTCAGGACTGATGGGACACCACTTGAGGTTTTAGGGAACGTCATCATTCAGAAACCGCTGGGCGAATATTTCTACATTCATACTAAGTCACTTTGTCTTTTGTCAAGTATATCCACCAGGATGAGGCAGGTGGCTGTAGCCAAAGACAATCCAAGGAGGTCGGATACCCCTTTGGCGAAGGACCGATGAACAGGATTTACTGCTGAGCAGAAGAGCATAATGGGAGCAGCTTTGTCTGAAAATGTACCTTGGGAGGATCGATGAGCAGGTTTGAACCGGTCTTCCCTTGGTTCTCAGAGCAGTTGTTGGCCAATAATATTCCCCAGTTTTGGATTGTGGCTATCTGTGCACTTCAAGACTGGTGGGACACCACTTGGGGTTTTAGGACTCACTCCGACTGTGTCCAGGTGCAGGTTCAAGATGATAGGAAGCTTTTATTTCCCTGTAGCTCTGAACAGGAGGCCAGAAAACTTGCCCTTTGAGTCACTCTGGTGGTCCTGAATTCAGGTGAAGATGAAGGGCTCAAACATCAGGGCTGGTCCCTAAGGGTGCAAGGCAGGTTCCAGATGGCAAAGCAGTCCTTCCAGAGGTAGCAAAACAGTCTTGTGGTGTACCCAGTAGGCCACAGCAGCAGGCAGTCCTCTGAGAGTCCTTCTGCAGGTCCAGAATGTAAACTGAAGAGTGGGTCTGAGAGACCTATTTTTTATGTCAAGTGCTTCCTTTGAAGTTGGGAGAATTTTCTAGAGGTTTCTCTATGAATTGCTTGGAGTTTCCTGACTCCTCTGTCCTAGCTCTAAACTGACTGCAGAGACAATGTGGAAGTAGCAAGCTCTTTGTGTGAAGGTATATCACAGCCTATTCCGTTGCAAGTGGGGCTGCCCAGCTCTGCCCTACCATCCTGCCACCAGTTGGCCCATTCAGGTACACATAATCACTCTGTGTGACTGTCTGGGAGGAATTCACAAAGTTTAACTGTCAGTTATGCTCAGTCATATGACCCAGGTGAGGCTGCATGCACCAAATAGCTAACACCAGAAAACTTGGTAACATCCTATAATTGACATTTTCAAAATTGTAATTTAAAATCCAACTTTAACATTAAAGAGGATGTTTAATTACAATTTTATAGATACCAGACATAAAACGCTCATCTGTCCTCAATCAAAAGTAATTACTTATTAAATGGAATGCGTGTTTAAGTTTATGTTCATTTATTGATTGATATGGGGCCAGATGTATGACCTGCCAGATAGCGCTCTGCAAATTGCGTAGCATTTGCGACTTGCAATTTGCAAGGCGCTATTTGGCATATAAAACATAGGGGTGGGCGGAATTTGCGAAATCCACTTTCGCAAATTATCGCAAAAATGTTAAAAATTATCGCAAACACTCGGAAATATCGTGAAATATCGCGAAGATGCGGAAGTTTTTTTCCCGCGTGTTCGCGAGATTTTCTGCATGGTTGCGGCTCGCCAACTTACCCATGTGGTTGCTCGCGGGCGCGGCCATCTTGTTTTCAGTTGTCTCGCGGTGCATGATCGCGAGAAGAAAGACGTGATCGCGCGACGCATGACGTCACTGCGGGCGCGAGACAGCGCAAATGGCTAAAAACAATACAACATCTCATGGAGAACACAACCGGATCAAGAAAACTTGTCGGCGAACGCAGGGATTGAGGTAAGGCGATCGCGCGTGCGCAAGAATGTATTATTTTACAGCGCGAGCAAGAACCAAATTATCGCTGATGCGGAATGCGGAAATTTTGACATTTTCGCTCTTTCCGCGGAACGCAAAAATGTCAAATTATCGCAATTTCCGCGAACGGAACGAAATTTTAGCCCAGGCCTAATAAAACAGTGTGTTTAACACTTTTTGCGAATCCCAACGGGGTCGCAAATTGCGAGGCTCCTGAATATTAATGAGCCTCTTGCAATTTGCAAGCCCATTGGGAATGACAGGACCTCCCAGGGATGGTGGCCTGCTGGGCTCAGCAGACCACCATGTCTGGGAGTGCTTTTAAATAAAGCAGCTTTTTTTTAAAAAAGCAGCCCGCTTTCCTTAAAGTAAAATGGGATGCATTTTAAAAACAAAAATAAAAAATGTTTTAATTTAATTTTTTAAGAGCAGGCATTGGTCCCTGGGACCACTGTCTGCCCTTCAAAATAATATTGCATGCATTTGCAAAGAAGAAGGGGTTCACTCGGGCCCCCTTCTCATTTGCAAATGCATTACCACCTACTTGAAGTAGATGGTAATTTGTGAGTGTTTTGCAACTGCAATTGTGGTTGCAAAACATTGGTACATAGCTTTGTGGTCGCTATTAGGAATGGAACGTCCCTTCCTAATAGCGAGTCGCAAAACAGTATTTTGCGAGTCGCAATTTATTTGGAGTCGCAAAATACTGTTTGTACATGGGCCCATACTTTTTAGCGTGCACAAACGGGTCTAAGACCCATTTGCACACGCTAAAAAGTGTCATACATTTGGCCCTTAGTCCTCTACTGAGGCCAACAATTAAAATTGAATACAAAAGATACATCAATGAAAAGACATGGTAACCCTAAAAACAGTTTCTATCTAAACTAATAATAAAAAGGATTTACAAAATGTATACAAATTATAACAGTAAAATTAATTTGGAGGAGAAATCGTTAGTAACTTGTATCTAAAACATATGGGGTTTAAGAATCGAAGCCGAGCTTCCACAACCTCATTATATGGACAGATACATAGCATGTGGAGTAGATCTTATTAGCCTCTGCTACAGAGCTTACATAACCTATACAGGCAATAGTTTTATCCCATTGCTTAGTGTAGGAGTCCAAAGGCAAAATACCCAAGTAAAGCATGATAATACAGTGTTGAACCCTGTGTACAAGTGCAAATCTCAGACCTTGCTGATATGTCTTGTACTTAAGAGAAGCTGAGTAAGATCTATAATGAGATAATTGAGAGCAGTGAGCTGAACCCAGGTCAATGCTAAGGTGTGGTGTCATGCTTTTAAAAAATAACTTTGGGGGGCCTGCGTCCAGAACTGTAAAAATGGAATTTGGCATAAATGGAATAAGGAAACCCAATGTTATCCAATCAGACATATAGGCCTCACAATAGTGAAAAAAAAAATTTAAGAGTTTTTCACTACCAGGATATATAAAACTTATAAGTACATGCCCAACCTTTTAATTACAATGCACCCTGCCCTATGGGCTACCTAGAGCCTATCTTTGAGGTGACTTATATGCAATTAAAGAGAATTTAAAGGCTTGGAAATTTGAATAGTGAGTTTAAAACTGCATTCAGGCCACAATAGCAGATCAGGGACATGTTTTAAGGGGCTACTTAAATGGGTGGTATATTTTGTGCTGCACGCCCACTAGTAGAATTTAATTTACAGGCCCTGGGTATATGGCATACCACTCTACAAAGGATTTATAAGTTAATTAAATTTGCTTATCATATGTAAGACAATTTAGACATGTTTTGGGTAGTGAGCACAAGAACCTTAGTTCCAGTTAACAGTTGCAAAGTGTACAGAGTCGTAGGGTCAACAAAAACGAGTTTTTGCAAAAACAATGGAGGTAAGTAGGGGAAGGCCACACTAAGGCTGACAGGTCTAACAATAATTAAAACATTGGAATGTTGGGAACTCCATTGAAAACAATGGAGTAGCTCCGGGCTAGTAATGGCTGGTATAAACCCAGAGCTCCAACATTCCAATGTCTCTTTGTTCACAACTGTGGCTGTGAACAAAGGCGTCAGGGAGCGTGAGGGGATTTCAATCCCCTTGCGCTCCATGAAGCCTTTGTTTTATTCGTTAGAACATTCTGACCTCTAGTGGCAGAATGTAGTAATAGCCTTATAGCCCTTCGTAGCTGGGTTATACCGGCTATTAAAGTCCCGCACCCTTGTTAAAGGCCCTCGCCTTCGACTTGGGCCATTAAAGCTGGAGCTGACCTTTAATAGCCGGTATAGCCCGCAATGGTGGGCTAGAAGGCTATAGTGATGAAAACAAGTCTTTACATATCTACATTTGAGTCTATGGTGGTGCCACACACTAACACATATTCAACTTTTTTGTCCTTTCTGGTTCTTCCCTGCACAGAATGCACCCATCTTTCCACCTTTAAGGGTTCTGAATATATTAATCTTACTGGTGAATTATTCATAGAAGTAGTTGCCTTGTATGAAGAAATTTATCTTGTTTTTGTAGACTACCAGATCTCATTATTATTGGTATGTTTAGATGAGAGCTAGTCCTTGGAACTCTTATGTTACATTAACTGTTGTGTACGCATCCAGCACATCTGTTTGGGATAAAAATGACTGAACAAATTAACCCTTTCACTTCTAGGCCTCCCCTCCATAACATTTTTTTCACATAAGCTAGCCATGCAAAATTTGTGTCCTTTTTTACCAACACCCTAGGGATTCTAAAGGTACACAGGGTTTGTTGATTCGCCTTAAGGGTACCAAGTAGCTTGCCAAAATATAGCTACATTTTGGTGGGAAAAATGGGAAAAAAGTGCAAATGGAATTCCAATTGAAGCCTATGTTAGACGTCCTTCACATCTAACATGGGCTTCAATTGGAATTCCATAGAGCATATTATCAAGCCCATTATCGCCACTTTAGTGGCAGATTTCTGCCGCTAAAGCAGCGATAATTTTATCGCCTGGCTTGATAATGTGCCCCTTAAATATGTCCTTTGTCTATTATTCAAATCTACTAGGACTTCTAGGTAAGTAAACGTTGTGGGATAGACACAAAACATACCACATAATATTCCCTTACTGACCAGTTTCCAAAAAGTGAGTGCAGAGAAAGTATGCACTGACAATAAAAGGTAAAATACACCAAAACATTATTGCACACCCATGCACTAGTCAATAACAGGAATCCTGGTTAATTTTGGCTTGAGAGTAAGTATATGGTTCATAAAAAACGTTTTTTACGAATTACTTTATGAAATAAAATCCACAAAAGTCATTGCTAATAATTTATCAATCGATCAAGGATTTATAAAGTGTGGCATATCAATTGTGACGGTCTCAAGGCACTGTAGATGTTAACTGCTTCATGGTGAACAGTTTATTTGAACAGCTAGGTATTGAGTCCTTACCTAAATTTCTTAGGCAATGGGGCGATCTTAAGGTGCATGGTAAGGTCGTTCCAGGCTCTGACCACAAGGTGTGAGAAGAAGCGACCTCCACTGTTGCCTTGGCAGACCCGGCGGTGTCTGGGAGGAAGAGGGGGGCAGATCGTACATTTCTGGTCAGTTGGTAGAAGGTCATGCGTGTGTTGATGTATGCTGGTCCTTCATTGTGTAGGGCTTTGTATGCGTAGGTCAACACCTTGAACTGGCATCTCTTCTGAATCAGGAGCCAGCATTGCTTATTAATGTGGTGTTGATGTGGCTGTGCATGAGGAGGTCGAAGAGAAGTCATGCTGCTGTGTTCATCAGAATAGTGAACCACTGACTTACAAATGAGCTATAAGCCACATCAAGTCACACACAAATTTACAGTCCATTCACATAATTTTCATGAATGTGTGGTCAGTTCCCGTTTGCCTTCAGAGAAACTTTGTGGCCTCCAGACTTCCCTCAACCCAACTCAGAGGGTGCTCCAGCAAAGAACTTGGGGGTCTGGTTTGGAGAAGACCTGCGGTTTTCGGGGCAAATTAAGAAACTCACCAGAGTTTGCTTTGGCACTCTTAAGTCATTAAGAAGGTTCTTCCCCCTCCTTCCGAGGCCGGCCAAGGAAATGGTCGCCCGTGCTCTCATTCTCTCCCGCATAGATTATGTAATTGCTCTGTATATTGGTATTCCCGGATATCTGCAAAAAAAACTACAGACCATACAGAATGCCGCGGCTAGACATCTCTGGAAGATCTAGGGTAAGACAGCATTTATGAGATCTGCATTCGCTTCCTGTGGCCCAGAGAGTGCAATTTAAAGCCCTCACCCTGGCGCATAGAGCCCTGCACGGTCTTGGACCAATGTACATCAGGAAGCGCTTTGCTTTCTATGTCCTCAACAGATTGTTGCGCTCTGCCACTCAACGACAGATGGCGATCCCACGATTCCTCAGAACGCAGCTGGGGGTCAGTCCCTTTCCGTTAAAGCAGCTACGGCATGGAACTTTCTGCCCCTGGAATTACGGAACACTCAGGACCTCAGACTTTTTAAAAAGCAATTTAAAACCGTCCTCTTCAAGCAGCCGTCGTAAATTCTTAGCTTCACCAGGTCACGGTTATTTCAGGCGCCAGACACTCTTGAGTATTTGTGCGCGGTATAAATCCACCATGACATAACATGTTATGTTATGTTATGTTAAAATTATTTATAAAGCGTGCTTACACCAAGCGGTTTCATGGCGCTAATGGTGGGAAACAACAGTGATATAGTAACAGATGCTTACTCGTATGCCTGAGAAAATAAGAGGGTTTTAAGGAGAGTTCTAAATCGGGTGCATGAGGTTACAGATCTGAACTCCGTGGGAAGGGAGTTCCAGAGTTGAGGGGCCATAAGAGAGAATCTGAGACCACCGTGTTTTTTCCATTTAAAGGGGAGAACAGTGAGCAGGTTCAAGTGGGAGGAGCGAAGTTCACATGAGGGGGTATAGCGATGTATCATAGAGGAGATAAATGCCGGGCCTTGACCAGCCAGGGCTTTGCAGATGGTACACCCCAATTTGAATACGCAACGTTTAGCCACCGGGAGCCAATGGAGGCTCTTCATCAAGGGGCGGGCATGTTGATGTCTGGGTTGATGGAAGATGAGCCTAGCTGCTTGGTTCTGAACCATTTGTAGGTGGTGAAACTGGTAGGCCTGGATGCAAACATAGAGTGAGTTGGCGTAGTCAATACGGGATATGACCAAAGCCAGGAGGATTAGGGTTAGGGCCTCGGTGGTTAGGAATCTACATATTTTGCGAGTTCTGCATAGATGGAAGAAATAAGATAATACCACCGCGCCGATCTGGGATTTCATGGACATATCTTTGCTTATAATGACCCCTAGACTTTTTACGGATTCCGCCGGGTGAGAAAGTTTGCCTAAGAGAGGAGGCCAGAAGTTAGGGTTCCAAGGATTGGAGGTGCCGTCAGTCAGGATTAGCTCAGTCTTGTCAGGGTTGAGCTTCAATTGGCGTAGTTAAAGGTAGCTACCTCACTGTCACGTAAGCAGCGTATCAAGGGTGACATGTACAGATTGAAAAGGAGAGGTGAGAGAGAAGACCCCTGAGGGAACCCGCATGTCAGCCTAACTTTCTCGGCTGAGAAGGTAGCTAGGCGGACTGCCCGGAAACGATTGTCCAGGAAGGAGGAGATCCACTTCAGGGCTTGTCCCTGGATGCCGGCATTGCTGACACGGTTGATCAGGAGATCGTGATCGACCGTGTCAAAAGCTGCCGACAAATCCAGAAGAACGAGGGCCTGGGAGATATTTTGGTCGGCCCCCTTCCTAAGCTCGTCCAAGACTGCTAGGATGACTAACTCCTAGTGAGCTGGTCTAAAACCTGCCTGCTGGGGGTCAAGGAACAGTGAGTGTTCAATAAAGGAGCTAAAGCAATTAGCTACATGAGCTTCTAAAATCTTACTGAGGTAGGGGAGTAAGGAGATGGGGCGGAAGTTACTGAGTTTCAAGGGATCGGCGTTAGGCTTCTTAAGGATTGGGACAATTTTGGCAATTTTGAAGGTGTCGGGGACCGTGCCTTGTCTGAGAGAATTAGTGAGAAGCACTAGTGGGGTGTCTGGACAAATAGAAAAGGCTTCTTGTAGAACATGTGGGGGTCAGCAGTCTGTAGGTGAGCCGGATCCAACTTTTTTTAGTAGGACAAGGAATTCCTCTTTCGATATCAGAGGTATTTGATTTAGCACCTGGGGGTTGTTGAACAAGATTGGAGGGTTTGTTGAAAGAACAGGAGGGGGGATGCTGCTTTTCATGGTGGCTATTTTATCCAGAAAATACACGTTTAGGGAGTCACATGGTGATTGAGAGGGGAGCTGTTTAGCAATTACTCTATCTGGTTGTGATAGTTCGTCGACTATGGAGAAAATGTCTTTAGTCTTGGTAGCTGTAATTTTCAGAGAAAAGTACATTGTCTTGGTCTGGAGGATGGAATTTTTGTAGTCCTTTAGTAGAGTCATATAGGTGGTTTTTTTTTTTCAGGGATATAGTCACGTCTCCAACGGCTTGTCTAAGTGCTAATTTCTTTATTTTCAGCTCGTCGGAGAACCAGCATTGGGCGTCGTGAGGATGTTTAAGTTTGGATTTTTTGAAAGGGAGCAACGATGTTGCTGGCTGACTCGAGCCAATGCTTGATGCCAGTAGCCTAATTGCTTAGGGAATCCTGTTCATCTGGGAGGGAGGCTTTTAATAAAGTGCTAAATTCGCCAATGTTGGCCCGGTTCCAGTTTCTAGCCAGGTGGTTGCCCAGGAGAGGAGGTTTTGTTGGGGGGGTGCAGTCCATGGAAAAGGAGCTAATGTGATGATCTGACCATAGGCGGGGGAAATTAAGGGTAGTGTAATTTCCAGGTTGGAGGTCCATACTTGGTCCAAGATGTGTACCTTGATGTGGGTGGCGACGTGTACCTGCTGGATGCATGTTAGCCCAGACAGGAGGTCAGTAAATTCTAACGAGCTGGTACTCTCCTTTACGTCGATGGGCCAGTAATTAAAGTCTCCTATGATGATAACTTTGGCATTATTGATGACTAGTTGGGAGATAATTTCGCCTAACAGTTCAGGGAAAGAGGGCATGTATTGGGGGGGTCTGTAGAAGAGAGCGCAGATGAAAGGGGAGTGAGGAGAGTCAAATTTTAAAATGAGGCTCTCAACTGAAGGTATGCCAGTGACTTCCATAGTGGTGAATCAGAGCTTGTGGTGGATGATGGCCGCAACTCCGCCACCAAGTTTCCCCGAAGGTCTGTTGGCCTGAAGTATATAATAACCCGTAGTCACTGCTGCCAGGATGTCAGGTGCGGATTCGGTGGTAAGCCATGTTTCTGACAGGAGGAGTATGTCAGGTTTATCGGAGTCGAGTAGCTGGAATATTTCTAGTTGGTGTTTAACCAACGAACTGGTGTTTAAGTAGCTAAATACCAGGGTCCTTTTTTCCTGGGGCAGTGGAGTAATAGGGTCAGGTGTTTCTTTAGATTTGGCCGGCGGGCGCTGCACGGACGGTAGGGCAGAGAGTTCAGGGAGAAAGTTCCTGGGATTAAGAATCCCTGTAGTATGCAGATAGTCTTTTGTGCGGGAGTTGATGGGCCAGTTTGCTTGTAGGTTTATCAGGCCAGTTGTTGAGTAAGAAATAAAATGGGCCTAGTGGGTCGCCCCTAGCCCCTGCCGGCCGCGGACGGGCGCAGACGGGCTTGCCTTTGGCACGCCGGCGGCGCGTCCGCTCCGCGTGCGATTAAGCATTGAACTAAATAGTGGTGGGGCGCGTAAAACTAGCGCGCTGACCCCTACCGGAAGTGCCTGCCCTGATTGGAACTCCCAAGAAGCCCTCCGCACAATGGCACTAGCCGCATCGGACCGGGACGAAGGGGTAATCTGGTACAGGTGAGATTTTGCATGTGCAACGTACAAGTATTTGAAACAGCAATGACGGTTGTACAATGGTAAAATATTTAAGAATTTTCATTAACAGCAGCAACGTTTTACTTTTAAAAGAGGAATGAGCGAGTTTCAAACAGCACAACTAGCAGCGTCACCTGATGTCAAGGTTCTGCAGTGTCTGCTGCGCTGCACTCAAGCTTTGAACTAAATAGTGGTGGGGTGTGTAAAACTAGCGTGCTGACCCCTACCGGAAGTGCCTGCCCTAATTGGAACTCCCAAGAAGCCCTCCACGCAACGGCACTAGCCGCCCCGGACCGGGGCGAAGGAGTAATCTGGATCAGGTGAGATTTTGCATGTGCAACGTACAAATATTTAAAACAGCAGTGACGGTTGTACAATTGTAAAATATTTAAGACCTTTCAGCAATAGCAGCAACGTTTTACTTTTAAAAGAGGAATACGCGAGTTTCAAACAGCACAACTAGCAGCGTCACCTGATGTCAAGGTTCTGCCTTGTCCCGTAACATAACATAACATGAATCAGACATAGAAAATCATTCACACTGCCAGCTGTGGGCTCAACACAAAACAATACTTACATATACATTCAAGGTCCCATCACTCTCATATGCCAACAGGACTAACACACCAATAACACCACCAAGCACCCAAACAGCAGATATCTTTCAAACACACCTCCAGAAAGTCAACACGCATACTGGCTGCCAGCCACCAACACACCGCCAGCCCACACATGCCATCAGCTAGTTGCCAATTCAGACCCAACAATAATACTGCCTGGAAGCTGGTAGAATGTGAACTGGTGTTTTAGTGGCAGTGTGTGTTTCTAGTGAATTGCTGCTGGTCACTATACACACATTCTGCCAACCAAGCGCAAGTCCACACACACCACCAACCAAGAGCCAGGCTACACACACTGCCACCAGAGTGCCTGTCTACACACAACTCCCACCAAGCATCAGTCCACAAACACTGACTGCCAAGTGACACTGACTGCCAAGTGCCAGTCCAAACATACTGCCAACCAAGCGCTAGTCCACACAAACCTCCAGCCGAGGGCCAGTCCACACACACCACCAGACAAGCGCCAGTCGATGCACACCACCATCACATTTATCTTTTAACAACCAAGAAAACACAAACCAAGGAAATGAAAAATGAACTAAGGTTACAAACACAACAGAAATCACTAAATACATCAAACAGCCACCAACTGTGAAACTTAACAAAAATATAAAAACAATTCAGACCATTCAGTTCAGTTTTACTCTCATGGTTGCTCCCAAAACATGAGTACATACATACCGCCAGCCAAATGCCAGTCCATGCACACCACCAGCCAAGAGCCAGGCTACGCACACTGCCAGCTAAGCGCCTGTCTACACACACCTCCCATCAAGCATCAGTCCACACATGCTGCAAGCTAAACACAGTCCAAAAACACTGACTGCCAAGTGACACTGACTGCCAAGTGCCAGTCCATACAGACTGCCAGCCAAGTGCCAGTCCACACAAACCTCCAACCAAGCACAAGTGCACACACACCACCAGCCAAGCACCAGTCCACGCACACCACCATCACATTTATCTTTTAACAACAAAGGAAACACAAACCAAGGAAATGAAAAACTAACTATGACTATAAACACATGTGAGAGGCTGGCTCAGTATACGATGTACACTTATGTAAGTAGACATGTTGCAATGATCCAGACAATCCTTATGGTGATTTTACTGGTCTTAGACAACCTTAGAAAGCTCTCTGAGTGGAAGCTGTGGAGAGCAGCCTTCAGGCTTAGTCCAGAAGGAGTGTAAAGCAGCTTCTTTTACCAGAACCTAATCTTATAGGCATAGATTAAGTGAAAAAGTATCACACAGTCTATTTAAAAAAAAATATTTATGATAAGTCACTCACTAACACATACAGATATCTCCTAGCCAGAGATTTGCACAATGCACACAGTACTTTGCAATAGAAACAGGTAAATAGCACAGAATACACAGTGGTCCCCAGGGGGAGACCAAACCATACACTAAAATAGTGGTATGCGAACCATGACTCAAGTCAAGGCAACACTCAGAGGATGGAGAATAGCCAGGGACCCAAGGTGAATATCTAGGAGCCCCACAGAGGTCGTGTACAGTGTAAGAACACAACCGCCTTCTCCAAACAAATCAACGTGTAAGTCGCGGTTGCAATTTCAAAGAAAGGGGACCCTTCCCAGTGGACCCCGAAGAAACCCCGTTGAAGACAAGAGGATGGAGAGCCATCCCTGCCGTGGATAGACTTGGAACCAGGTTACCTGGACAAGGGAATCAGGGTGCATAGGTGTGATGTGGCACCGGAAACAGTTGTCAAACTCAATGGTAGACTTCAGAAAGATGCTGCTGCTGGAGGAGGTGAAAGTGTATGGTGGAACCCAAAGGTGGATTCACGGTGAAGAGTACCTGAAAGAAATATAGGTCTTGATAAGCGAATTTTCATTTGTATTCTGCAAACAGAGGGGACAGAGTCTAGGTCTCTCAGGGCTGATCAGGGAGCACGGAAGACAAGTGTCCACTGATGTCGGGTGTTGCAGGAAGGGTGATGGTGCCCTTGGAGCTGCAGCTGTGAACACCAGGTGACGCAGTGGTAGACTAGGAGCCGTTCATGAACTGTCCCACATCGGATGTCGAGAGTTGAGGGGTTGGTGTCCGTTGGGAGCACCATCAAGCCTTGACAACTGCAAACAATGTGTAAAGAGAAGAAGGTGCAGTGTCGGGACCAGCAAGGTCCAGGGGACTCTCCACAAGTAGGGCAGTCTGGGCAGGCCCGAGTAATCAGGGGAGTCCAAAGAATTCAAAGGTGACCCTCAACAGGACCCACAGGCTACTTGGAGAACGTGAAAAATGACCACCTGTGTTTGAGGAACTTCGATTTTCGATCACGATCGAATCGACCCGCCATTTTGTGGCCCACCGCCATTTTGTGTTGCCATCACTCAGGCAGCACGGCGAACAAAGTCTATTCTGCTTTTTCTGTAGCCTGATGTCGAAATACGCCTTCTGCCTCTATTTGCAAAGCTGGTGTTAGAACTAGCCGAGTACACTAATCCCTGTCTGGCTTTTCTAATCCCCGTGTCAACTATCTGTTGGCTCACACTATTCTTTCCTGACTTTATCTTATCGACTGGCCTTCACTGTCTCCTGCTAGCATTCTCTCATTTCACAACTGTCCTCCAACACACACAAACGTATCTCGCCACCTGCAAGTTAGTTATTAATCTGTTAATGTATTAGCTTGAGGGTGGGGTGACAAACACAGTTGGAGGAGAGGTCTCTTCGAGTTATCTGACACTTCTGTTTTCAAACCTTTCTTATTGGTTCCACCTTGTTTTCCAACTTTCCTTATTGGCTCTTTCTTGTATGCTCTGGGAGTGCATTTTATTAATAATTGTGTCATTGTATGGTATTTAACCTGATGCGCCACAGAATGAAGTGGCAGTCTCCTGAGTACCTACTTTGTGTACTTCTAGGATAACTGTACTAGCTGCAGCTAAATAAATCTGATCTTCTAACGCCGACAGAGTGTCCCGTGTCTCAGTGTAGCGAAGCAGGAGAACTCCGGAGACTTTGGGCGTACCCTGCGCCGCCAGGCCCAAAAGGTTCTGGTTCTTTAACTGGTGCCCAACGTGGGGCGGCTTCAGTGGTACCGGTTCTGCTCGAAGGTCGTGAGGAACCCCGCAAGAAAATTCCGGAGGGTTCGCGAGCCACACTAAGCGACCCCTGTATATCGAAAGTGGTCCGAAGGTCTTTTACAGCGCGGTTACTCCTTCCTGACGGCTACTGATGACCGCTGCCCTGACTGCCGCCCTGCTTTGGCCCTTCCTTTGATGATGTATGGTAAAGCGAGACAATAGACAGGCCTCTGTTGGTGGAAGAAGACGTCATTAGTTAAGTATTTTCGTGAGTCGCGCCCACAAGTTTGGTTCTTTGGTTAGTTTCCTTGGGTTCTTAGATTTATTTCTTGCAAGAAATAAAGCCGAGGGTAAGTGCATTTGTGCTGATTAAACTGAGTTTTACTCCCTTGAAGTTTGTGAACAGTCCGGAGACATCTCGAGATGCCTCACCTGACTAAGTTTGGAAGAATTTGTTTTCTTGGATGTAATGGGGATTCCCGACTTGAGGACTCTTGTCCTATTCCTTCGGTTGGAACTCCCACATATGAGCTCTAATCAAAACATGGTATCGGCCCCATTGCCTTTAACGAGACATGGACCCGATACACGAAGAAAGATGGTGTTCTCAAATGGCCAGAAAATGGTAGTTTTGATCCTGATGTGCTAGATAATTTGGAAGCAGTTTTATTCAAAAGAAAAGCCCGGCTGGCAATGTTTGACTCTTTCCGCCTTTGGCGTAAGGAAGCCAAACAGAAAGAAATTAAACAAGCAAAACGAGATAGGAAAACACAGGGTATGACAATTATACAGGCTGCCCAACAGTTCAAAGACGATGAAATTGATAATGCGGCTGAAATTTCAGAAAGACAACATCGTATGGCGATAGATAAATGCTATCCGGTGTTGCCTGTTTCTCCTTCTGATAATAAGAAAGATATAGAAGAAGATCCCCTAATGTCCCATTTATTAAGGTTGCCTCCACCCTATGCGCAAAATGCCAATGTACCTCAGCCGTTACAGCCTGTTCAGCCACCAGTGATACTTCCGCCTGTTCCGGCTCTTTTGCATTTGCCTCCTCCAGTATTACCGCCCTTGCCGGTTTCTCCGTTAGTCTCAACTTCTTTGCCCACATCTTCTGATTTTAGATCTCCTTTAACTTCTGCTCCTCCTGCAGTTATCCATTCTTCTCCTGTCAGTTCCCCTAATACTCTGTCTCCAATTCTTATGTCTAATTCTCCGTCTGTGCGTAAGCGTCTCACAGACTCTGTCACTAGTATTCTATCTCCTTTCTTTGAAGCTTTAAATGTGTCTCCGGCTTTTGTTCGAAGACAATCTCGTAGTTAGTTCCCAGATTTTGAGGAACGAGAGAAGTTATACTCTCTTGCACGAAAATGGATCAAGAAGGGTCCACAATACAGTGTGCTTGATTTTATGCCTACCCTTTTGCAATGGAATGCGCCTACGCAAAGATATGTTTTCAATGTAATGTGCGACACTCTCATTAAAGAATGGGAAGATGTGAGTTTGAGTCCGATCTCACAAGATCTGTTAAATGTTCAGACTGATTTTGAAAAAGGACTTATTGTGGGTTCTAAGGTTGAGGAAGCTGTAAGGACGCTTATCTCTTATAGATCCTTATTGTTTTCTCAGATTTTCCTTGATTCCGATCCGTCGGTTATCTGCAAAGATGTCACTGTTGCATTGTTACGCCACTTATTTAAACTGAATCAAAAGGTTTCACCTTCCAAACTGCAATATGTTTGTCGAGAGGTTACCTACTTGGGTCATCTCCTATCAAAGGAGGGACGACGATTGACACCAGAACGTATTCAGGCGATTACGCGAATGTCTGTACCATCCACACAAAGGGAAGTACGTGCCTTTCTGGGTATTACTTCTTATTGTAGACAGTGGATCCCTAACTTATCTCTAAGTGCCAAACCTTTGTTGGCACTCACTTTAAAAGATACGACTCAGCCCCTTTCATGGACTGATGAGTGCCAAAAGAGTTTCACTGACTTACGTACCGCTCTGTGTTCTGCTCCTGTATTAGGCACTCCAGATTACACTAAGCCTTTTACGCTCTATGTTCACGAGAGAGAAGGTTGTGCATTGTCAGTTTTAGCGCAGCAATTTGGAGGCAAACAGGGGCCATGTGCCTATTTTTCGGCTACGTTAGAGCCCGTAGCTAAAGCATTGCCCAGTTGTCTCAAAGCAACAGCAGCAGCAATTTCTATTCGTCAGTCTGCTGGAGTGGTGTTGGATAACACTCTCATTGTCATGGTGCCACATGCAGTGGATACTTTACTAAACAAAACGAAAACGCAGCATCTTACGAGTGCTCGTTTAACTGGTTATGAGCTGACGCTTTTGACTAGTCATATATATACATCAAACGATGTAATACCCTGAATCCAGCTACTTTGTTGCCCCTTCCAAATGAGGAGAGTATTGAAGATCAGCATGATTTTTTCTTCCGTACTGAACAAGAGACAAAAGGAAGAATTGACCTGAGAGACACACTGCTAGAGAATCCGGATGGAACTCTATGGGTAGACGGTTCCTGTTTTAAAATGCCTAATGGAGATACAGTTTCAGCCTATGCTGTAACTACCTTACATATGATTGTGGAAACTGCACGTATTAGACACAATTCAGCGCAAGCAGCAGAATTGGTAGCATTAACAAGAGCTTGTGTATTATCGAAAGGGAAAAGAATGAACGTATACACTGACAGCCAATACGCCTTTGGTGTAGCGTTTAACTTCGGGCTTCTCTGGAAGGAAAGGGGTTTCCTCACTTCACATGGCACCAAAATACAACATGGTCAGCTAGTGACTGATCTCCTCGAATCACTTGCCTTACCCACCCAAATAGCGATAGTGAAATGTAGTGCACACAAAAAGATTACGGATGATGTTGGTCGAGGAAATGCTTATGCAGACGAAATAGCAAAGAAGACAGCAAGAGATTCAACGAGTCGAATGTATGTGGCAGGTCCTGTGAATTGGGTCAGAGAGAGAGGAATGTATGAGAATACAGTAGAAAGTGTAAAAGCGATTCAGAAAGAGGCTTCAGAGAGGGAGATGAGCAAGTGGAAAGAAAGTACGGGAATGTTAGATAAGATGGGTTGTTGGGTGGAATTATCTGAACATCAGCGTTGGCTGTTACCAGATGCCTATGTTCTCCCAATGGTTACTATGGCACATGGTCCAGCCCACTTAAGTGCAAAAGGCATTTGTAAACTTCTGGCTCCAGTGTGGCAGAATGAAAATATCCCAAAATGTGCAGACAATGTAGTCAAGCACTGTATTGTTTGTTTAATGTACAACCCGGGAAAGGGAACCCCAACTCCAGCAGGTCACTTTCCTCCTCTGACATATCCATTTGAGGTGTTGCATATCGATTACATCCATATGGAGCGGTGCAACAACCTCAAATATGTTCTGGTGGTAGTATGCGCCTTTTCAAGATGGATAGAAGCATACCCTCTAAAGGATAACACAGCCCTATCCACAGCTAAAATTCTACTAAAATAATTCTTCCCCAGGTTTGGTTTGCCGCGCATTGTCTGGAGTGACAATGGGAGCAAATTTGTTGGCCAAGTCATGCAGAAAGTTTGTGCAGGTCTTAGTATCAAGCAAAAGTTCCATGCGGCAAATCATCCACAGTCAGCAGGTTTAGTTGAATGTTACAACGGAACCTTGAAGTTAAAATTAGCAACCAATTGTTGGGTGTGTGGTCTTATGCCACATACCACAGAGAAAGGAATGCCATATCTAGTTCTTCCTTTTTCTTATGAGGGTTCTGCTTGGGCTTACTTCGTCATCTTCTCCAATGCTTATCAAAGCAAATTCAGATGATCTGTTAGTTCACATATCAATTATCCGAATTTTAGTCATAGTTCTTTGATTAAGGTTATGGTAGCTATGGCTAAAATCATGGAAAATAGTAAAATCTCCATTGACGAAAGAAAAGCGTACACTAATTGGAACGTCACCCAATTTATGTCTAGTCTTAGTAGTAAGGTTGGAAAAGGAAAGTCCTCGCCGATTTGGACTATACCACATCAGGGTAACTTCTGCTTACAGATAAATGATCACTCTTCTGACACTACACAAAGGAATAACTGCTCCTACACGTATGTTTATTCCTCTCAAAACTCGCCTCCTCTAGTACCGTCTCAAGGCACCTATTTCATCTGCTATAATAGAGCTTATACTTGGTTACCAACGGGTTTCTCTGGTACTTGTTATATAGCCTTTCTACTTCCCCCTACTTACACCGCTTCCGCAAATCATCACCAAACCCGATACGGCAGAGTGATTATTGATTCAAAGGACACAGCAGGAAAAGAGGGTGGAGATTTCCTTAAAGGTTTTCTTCCCTTCTGGGGTCCAATGGCTAACAGCAGAAATATAAGGCAATTGGTCCGTGTCGTAGAGACTACAATAGACATCACTGTAGGAGCCTTAAGTAACATCACGGCAGAACTACAGGCGGATCGTCTTATGACATTACAAAATCGAGTTGCCTTAGACTTTGTTCTTGCCGATCGTGGTGGAGTATGCAAATTGATCGGGTCAAGTTGCTGTATTTTCATACCTAATGACGCTCCGACAGTATACCAAGCTATCTCCAAGTTGCACATAATCTCTGAGTCTATTCATCAGGACGAAGGAGATTGGTCTTTAACGGAATGGTTTTGGGGACTACTATCTAAATGGGGTTGGAAAGCATTGACGTTTCTTGGTATAATCCTGACCATTATATTTTCCTGTTGTCTTTGTATGCACTGTGGTCCCGCTATCTGTGATCTTTGTGCTACTATGTGCATCCCAAAACCCAAGCCACAAGTAACAGAAAACATAAGAATGATGTTACAGCAACAGCTCGATGACCTCATGGCCATTGACGTGGACTCAGATTAACATGAGTCTATCTTGCCTGAGTTCTGGCAAAAGGAGGGTCTGAGGAACTTCGATTTTCGATCACAATCGAATCGACCCGCCATTTTGTGGCCCACCGCCATTTTGTGTTGCCATCACTCAGGCGTTACAACAAACAAATGATGGACGGAATGCTGACAATGCAGACATTCTCCCCCAGTCAAGAGATCTGGGTTAAATCCATCGTTCTTTTGCCCACTACGCCACCCCAGTTTAGACATGGCCATATGCAAATCAGTCTTGACCCTGTGCCTCATGGGAACAGTCCAGCCCGAACTGCCAAGCCATGTCTTCCCTGGACCGGAATCAAGCATCCTAGGACCGGTTTCTGGCTATCAGCCGTCATCAGCCAGGATAGCTAGACTCCAGTGGCGTAGTGAGCACGGGTCCCACGTCTGGGAATACCCATCCCACTTAGGGCGAAAAGCGTTACAACAAACAAATGATGGACGGAATGCTGACAATGCAGACATTCTCCCCCAGTCAAGAGATCTGGGTTAAATCCATCGTTCTTTTGCCCACTACGCCACCCCAGTTTAGACATGGCCATATGCAAATCAGTCTTGACCCTGTGCCTCATGGGAACAGTCCAGCCCGAACTGCCAAGCCATGTCTTTCCTGGTCCGGAATCAAGCATCCTAGGACCGGTTTCTGGCTATCAGCCGTCATCAGCCAGGATAGCTAGACTCCAGTGGCGTAGTGAGCACGGGTCCCACGTCTGGGAATACCCATCCCACTTAGGGCGAAAAGCGTTACAACAAACAAATGATGGAAGGAATGCTGACAATGCAGACATTCTCACCCAGTCAAGAGATCTGGGTTAAATCCATCGTTCTTTTGCCCACTACGCCACCCCAGTTTAGACATGGCCATATGCAAATCAGTCTTGACCCTGTGCCTCATGGGAACAGTCCAGCCCGAACTGCCAAGCCATGTCTTCCCTGGACCGGAATCAAGCATCCTAGGACCGGTTTCTGGCTATCAGCCGTCATCAGCCAGGATAGCTAGACTCCAGTGGCGTAGTGAGCACGGGTCCCACATCTGGGAATACCCATCCCACTTAGGGCGAAAAGCGTTACAACAAACAAATGATGGACGGAATGCTGACAATGCAGACATTCTCCCCCAGTCAAGAGATCTGGGTTAAATCCATCGTTCTTTTGCCCACTACGCCACCCCAGTTTAGACATGGCCATATGCAAATCAGTCTTGACCCTGTGCCTCATGGGAACAGTCCAGCCCGAACTGCCAAGCCATGTCTTCCCTGGACCGGAATCAAGCATCCTAGGACCGGTTTCTGGCTATCAGCCGTCATCAGCCAGGATAGCTAGACTCCAGTGGCGTAGTGAGCACGGGTCCCACGTCTGGGAATACCCATCCCACTTAGGGCGAAAAGCGTTACAACAAACAAATGATGAACGGAATGCTGACAATGCAGACATTCTCCCCCAGTCAAGAGATCTGGGTTAAATCCATCGTTCTTTTGCCCACTACACCACCCCAGTTTAGACATGGCCATGTGCAAATCAGTCTTGACCCTGTGCCTCATGGGAACAGTCCAGCCCGAACTGCCAAGCCATGTCTTCCCTGGACCGGAATCAAGCATCCTAGGACCGGTTTCTGGCTATCAGCCGTCATCAGCCAGGATAGCTAGACTCCAGTGGCATAGTGAGCACGGGTCCCACGTCTGGGAATACCCATCCCACTTAGGGCAAAAAGCGTTACAACAAACAAATGATGGACGGAATGCTGACAATGCAGACATTCTCCCCCAATCAAGAGATCTGGGTTAAATCCATCGTTCTTTTGCCCACTACGCCTCCCCAGTTTAGACATGGCCATATGCAAATCAGTCTTGACCCTGTGCCTGATGGGAACAGTCCAGCCCGAACTGCCAAGCCATGTCTTCCCTGGACCGGAATCAAGCATCCTAGGACAGGTTTCTGGCTATCAGCCGTCATCAGCCAGGATAGCTAGACTCCAGTGGCGTAGTGAGCACGGGTCCCACGTCTGGGAATACCCATCCCACTTAGGGCGAAAAGCGTTACAACAAACAAATGATGGACGGAATGCTGACAATGCAGACATTCTCCCCCAGTCAAGAGATCTGGGTTAAATCCATCGTTCTTTTGCCCACTACGCCACCCCAGTTTAGACATGGCCATATGCAAATCAGTCTTGACCCTGTGCCTCATGGGAACAGTCCAGCCCGAACCATCACTCAGGCAGCACGGCGAAAAAAGTCTATTCTGCTTTTTCTGTAGCCTGATGTCGAAATACGCCTTCTGCCTCTATTTGCAAAGCTGGTGTTAGAATTAGCCAAGTACACTAATCCCTGTCTGGCTTTTCTAATCCCCGTCTCAACTATCTGTTGGCTCACACTATTCTTTCCTGACTTTATCTTATCGACTGGCCTTCACTGTCTCCTGCTAGCATTCTCTCGTTTCACAACTGTCCTCCAACACACACAAACGTATCTTGCCACCTGCAAGTTAGTTATGAATCTGTTAATGTATTAGCTTGAGGGTGGGGTGACAAACACAGTTGGAGGAGAGGTCTCTTCGAGTTATCTGACACTTCTGTTTTCAAACCTTTCTTATTGGTTCCACCTTGTTTTCCAACTTTCCTTATTGGCTCTTTCTTGTATGCTCTGGGAGTGCATTTTATTAATAATTGTGTCATTGTATGGTATTTAACCTGATGCGCCACAGAGTGAAGTGGCAGTCTCCTGAGAACCTACTTTGTGTACTTCTAGGATAACTGTACTAGCTGCAGCTAAATAAATCTGATCTTCTAACGCCGACAGAGTGTCCCGTGTCTCTGTGTAGCGAAGCAGGAGAACTCCGGAGACTTTGGGCGTACCCTGCGCCGCCAGGCCCAAAAGGTTCTGGTTCTTCATGTTGCAGAACCTTTAAGCGTCTGTGGGAGCCCAGGATCAGCAGACCGTCAGCTTAGTTGCGGTGCCTGTAGATGCAGGGAAGTGACTCCTTCATTTCAAGGGAGATTTGTTCAGGTGTCTTGGATGCCCACAGGCCTTGGAAGGTTTCCTGTATGGAGCACAGGCACGGATGTTGCAGCAGACAAGTAGAGCGAAGTGCTCAGGAGCAACAGAAGTCTTCCCGCTTGCAACCTTGATGCCCAGAGCGAAGTCCACAGTGCCCAGATGGTCGAAGTTGAAGTGGTGTCTGAATTGAATCATGTCCCACAACTAATCTTGGGACCCACCCTCAGGTAAGCCCTTAAGTACCCTTAGGAAAGGGTTGGGATGATTCAGGGTTCCCTCCCAAGGGAGGGTTGGACAGTGAGGAGGTCCTTTGTCCAGTTTCATGCCAGAGCGGGAGCCAATGGCTCACTGAGCTGGTTTGAACAGGACTAGGCAATGTGTTCTTCAAGCGGACTGAGTGCCGCTGGCAAGCGCTCTCACCTGACCTCAATACACTTAACCCTGTCTGGGAGGGGTTCTGCCTTTCCCTGCTCAAGCTTAGCTCAGCAGCAG
The DNA here is from genome assembly GCF_964204655.1 of Triturus cristatus. Classification (NCBI taxonomy): domain Eukaryota; kingdom Metazoa; phylum Chordata; class Amphibia; order Caudata; family Salamandridae; genus Triturus; species Triturus cristatus. Next base: position 1,353,360,951 of record NC_140591.1, read on the forward strand.
GAGGGCACAATCATGTCTCTGGTCAGCAGCAGCCATGTTGTGCTGTCTGGGTGTAGAAGACTGGTACCAGGAGCACTGAGGGCCTAACGGCGGTCCTTTTCAGTGTTTGGAATCATACTTCCCACACCGTTTACAGTGTAGGGGTATGATTCCAACGTGTTTGATACCAAACATGATAGGGTTCGTGGCAGCCAGTTTTGAGATGGTCATCGCGTATTGACGCGGTGCCCCTCAATATGGTTGTCTCACTTACAACCCGGGAGAATGGACTCCGAAGGCTGTAGGGGCATCCTGCTCATGCAGGGACACCCTCTCACTCAGAACCAAGCGCCCTGCCTTCCAGATTGGAAAGACCTGCTGTAGGGTTGACTTATAGGTTTTAAGTGCAGTGGCCCTAGATGTAGGGAACCTATAACTTTTGTAAGTTTTGTTAGCACCAGCTTACACAGCCTGCAATGGCTTGCCTGTAGGGACAGTTTGCATGGACTCCCCTAGGTGGCATAATACATGCATAAGCCTATGTGGGACCTCTGGGGTACCTATGCCCTGGGTACCTTGGTATCATATACTAGGGAATTATAAGGATATCTCAGTATCCAATCCGGAATGTACCTAAGTACTTACCACATCATTTTACGGGAGAAAGCAGAGAGACTGGGGTCCTGATTAGCAGGATCCCAGTCAGACTAGTCAGAAACAGCATAGCACCAGGCAAAAAGGTGGATGTAGCTATATAAGCAGATCTTATTTTCCTACACAACACGTCTAACTAAATACATCAAACAACCACCAACCGTGAAACTTAACCAAATATAAAAACAGTACAGACCAGTCAGTTTAGTTTTACTCTCATGGGGCTCGATTCACAGAAGTAATCTGAGACGAAAGTCTAACTTTACTACTTTCTGTATTCACAAAGGGCATTTATGAGTAGTAAAGTTAGACTTTTGCTCTAAGTTTAGATCAAAAATCTAACTTAGATCAAAAGTCTAACTTTGGTAGTAGTAAAGTAAGACTTTTGGTTTAAGTTAGACTTTTGGTCTAAACTTAGACAAAAAGTCTAACTTTACTACTCGTAAATGCCCTTTGTGAATACCGAAAGTCATAAAGTTAGACTTTGGTCTAAGATTACTTTTGTGAATCAGGTCCATGGTTACTCCCAAAACTTGAGCAGCGGGTGAAATGATTTACACCATTCGGGCACACATAGCCCAGGATTAGAAGACACTCAGGGCAGAACACACGATTCTCCTTCCCCACTCCTCTTCGGACACAGACTCTACACATATGAGTAATTAAATCAGTAAAGTGGTGATCTTTCAATCTAGCCACATCCTCCACCACTTCAACTTTAGGAACACTTGCCTGATCCACTGCAATAAGTCTGTCTATTGCAGACGGCTGAAACTAAACAAAAGTCATTTTGAATCTAGAGTAGGGGTGGGCGGAATTTGCGAAATTAACTTTCGCAAATTATCGCGAAAATGTTCAAAATGATCGCAAACAAGCGGAAATATCGCGAAGATGCGGAAGTTTTTTTCCGGCATGTTCGCGAGATTTTCTGCATGGTTGCGGGTCGCCAACTTACCCATGTGGTTGCTTGCGGGCGCGGCCATCTTGTTTTGAGTTGTCTCGCGGTGCATGATGGCGAGAAGAAAGACGTGATCGCGCGACGCATGACGTCACTGTGGGCGCGAACTGTCGCGAGACAGCGCAAATGGCTAAAAACAATACAACATCTCATGGAGAACGCGACCGGATCAAGAAAACTTGTCGGCGAACGCAGGGATTCAGGTAAGGCGATCGCGAACGAAATTTTCGCCCAGGCCTAATCTAGAGAACAATCTTTGAATACAACAAAAGCATTGAAGGTTGCCAAATAAAACAAATGGACAGCTAACTTATTTTATGAACAGCACTGTAAGGCTGTAACCATTGCCCTACTCTATCTACACCACCCGTGTGCTTATTATAGTCTAAAATGCACAAAGATTTTCTCATGTCAGCAACCTGACCCGAGTCACAGGTGAAGTACTTCCATCATGAATGGTTGTCAGCATGTGGACATCTCTCCAATCTGATAATTTCACCAATAGAAGTTTATCACTACGCAAGGCACTGCACTGTCCTCTCTGATACTTTTTACTCTTTAGGGTAACCTTAACGGTTAGAGCAGAGTGTGCCACATGCAATAGTGTCCTCTTGAATAATTTCTTGAACAAGTGAACACAAGTGTAGAAGTTATATACGTATAAACGGTGACCTTTAGTTAAAAAGACCTTTACCAAGTTCCCACTTAATTTTCTCACTGACTCCAAAAGTGGACAGACAACCAGGGGGGTCAGTAGAAGAATCCCTACCAGTGTACTCCATAAAATTATAAACATATCCACTAATACTCTCAGACAGCATATACATCTTAATTCCCTAATATGCCCTCTTGCTAGGAATGTACTGCCTAAAAAGCAAACAGCCCTTGAAAAGGACCAAAGACTCATCCCCAGCTATTTTCTTCCCTGGAACATAGATCTCTGAAAAGTGATCTAATAAAAGGACAAGCCGAATCTTAAAGAGAGGGTAAAAATCAGGGTGATTCCATGGCAATGCTGAAGCATCATAAACAAATTGCAGCATTTGAAGCAGATGCAAATACTGATCACAACTCATGGTTGCAGTAAATATAGCAGTTGCCATCAAGGGACCAGTAGACCAATATGATGAAGGCATCAGCTGTCTTATCAATCCTATCAGCAAAGTTAAACCCCAAAACGTCTTCACCTCATCCAGATTTGTGGAGTCCTTCTGGTAGCTCTGGAGTGAGGCTTAAGTCTGGCACTTTTGTCCCTCAAATATTGTTCAGCATACAAATTAGTCTGGTCAACAATCTCATCCAAACATACATTCTCCATTAACAACCGAAATAAATTTTACAGGCAAAACATTTTCAATATTTACCCTACACCTGAAACACCACTAAAGACAGGCAACACATGCTGCACCATGTTTTGGGGAACCCAGAGGTCAGGACTTGCAATGGTATGCCTTCCAGCCCCAAGCTACAATCCAAATTCCTCTTGCTGCACAACCAGCATTTCATTATCCTCCTCTAAGAGAGGTACTTCCTGCACAGTGATAGTTGCTTCCACATCAAATGATTTCTCTTTGGCAGAAAATTCACTCCCAGGATCTTGGATTTGGTCCTCTCTGTCAAATGCAGAATGAGTCTCAGAACCATGGTCAGAGGAAGATTCGTAAAGCAAACCAACAACCTGCTGACCCGTCAAACTGTGATTAGCTGCAGTCCTTGCTAATAACAGTATCACAGCAAATAAGCCAAAGATATCCACCCACTGTGTAAAATAAGTAATAAACAAACTGGCTTTATCGAACAGAAAGTAAAACTAGTGGCATGTAGTAATCTAGACGAAAAAGTCAATCTTTACAAAGCACACAAAGACCTTTATACTCAAAAACAATACCACTCACTTGCCAGAGATAGCTTGACTGAGAATCACCTACATCACTTTACATTCAGTTTCGACACAGCTCGCTACCTCTGAGGGCTTTTACATGTAGATGGTCTAACGTATCTGATCGATCAAGCACGTGTCCTGTATGTACTGATATTCGTGAAACAGAGATGCATGTCGTTCTTTTTTGCCCCCTTTATATCAAGGCTAGGAAGAAGTGGATCATTCAGCTCTCTAAGTCGAGGGGCCTTAGGGACTACCAGGTAGTGTTTAGAATTTTGAAGTACGATACCACCCCATTGATAGTGTTTGCGATGGCAAATATCTTCTTTCTATGTGGTTCACCAGGTCCAAAAAAATGCCTTCTGCCCCACAACCCTTTTGATTCCAGTATTACTATCATTGTCATTATAGAATCTTGTGGTGTAGTGAGATCACTTTGGGCTTTGGTCACAGCTCTGACAAATTTACTTCCTGTGGAAATAATTTGTTGTCATTTCTCTGTGCAATTTTTTTAGTATAAAAATTTTAATGCTTTCATGGATTACACTCTACTTAATGTTGATTTAATCATGTTTTATTGTACAGAATTATTTATGTCTTTTTATGGTATCATACCGAAATAAAAGCTTTTGACTGACTGAATCACCTACATCTACTATGCATAGACACAGAAATCACCAAAGATATACCATGATAAAGGAAAAGCACAAGAAAATTACTCAAAAGTCAACATAATACACATTTTGCACAAATCTAAAGAGATTTTGACATTAAATAAAACAGAAGCTAAATATGCTGCAAATATTACGCCATTAAAACACATTAATGCAGGGCAATGATGCTCATTAGAAGCAAACAGTACAAACATGTTTTTTACCAAACACATGCAACTGCACATACAGCAGATCTACCCGTCACCAAGGAAATCAAAAGCTTTGCACTAGAAAAAAAGGAGAAATAAAACATCAAGATAGATCACAAATGCAAAAGATGACAAGAAATAAAGCAGTTAACTACATAAAACACTATGTAGTGTGCCCTGGGGGCAGATCCACAAGACAAACGTCAGTTCTGCTCCAAAGGGGGGCACAAAGCAAAGGCAAGAAATTGACACCCTAGAAGGGAGTGACACTTGCCTCAACCAAACACCACTTCAAACACATCACCATCCAAATGCCAGCCACACACATCACCAGACAGAAGCTAGTCCAACCACACTGCCAGCTAAATCCCCAGTTCAAAAACACCATCAGCCAAATGTCAGTCCACTCACACCACCAGCCAAATGCCAGTAAGCCCATAGCCAGCCAAACTCTAGTACAATCACACTGTCAGTTAAACTCCAGTTCACACACACACACACACAGAAACGTGTTATTTAGTGACGTATAAAATAGATAATACCTGGTGTCTAGTGGCTTTCTGCCCGCTTTGGAGGCAGATGAGCTAACAATATTGCTAACCTGCCTCCATGGGGGCATAAAACTGATATTGGGGAGTGACCCTTGCCCAAGGGGCTGCTCCTCGACATTTAAATAGGAAAATCCCTGGTGTCTAGTTGCTTTCTGCCCCCTTGGGGTACATAAGCCTAACAATATTGTCAATCTGCCACAGGGGTAACAGCAAAAAAGGCCAAGATATTGCCCCAATAATGGGAAGTGACCCTTGCCCAAGGTGCTGCTCCCCAACATATAAATACCTAACACCCTGGTGTCTAGTGGCTTTCTGCCCCCCTTGGGAGCAGGTCCACCTAAAAATAAAGCTGATCTGTTCCCGGGAGGCAAAAAACTGCCAAAATGAACCCTTGCCCAAGGGGCCGCACTCCCAAAAAAAAGTAAAATGTTAACATCATAAAACACTGTAAAGTTTGCCCTGGGGACAGATACACATCACAAACAACCGATCTGCCTCAATGGGGGGCAAAAAGCAAAGGAAAGAAATTGACACCCTAAAAGAGAATGATCCTTACCCCAACCAAACACCACTTCACACACGTTATCATCCAAATGCCAACCACACACATCAGGGGCCAGAAGACAGTCCACACACACCGCCAGCAAAATCCCCAGTTCAAACACACCGTTATCCAAATGCCAGTTCACAAACACCGTCAGCCAAATGCTGGTACACACACAGCTAGCAAAACTCCAGTACACACAGACAGTAATCCAAACTCCAGTTCACACACAAACACAAACAAACATAGAAACTTGTTAACTGGTGTCTACTGTCTACTGGTTTTCTGTGCCAGCATATGGGCCTAGAAATATGGCTAATCTTACCCAACTGGGGGGGGGGGGGGGGGGGGCAGAAAATAGCCAAAATATTGCCATAATAATGAGGAGTGACATATAAATGACATCATCCCTGGTGTCTAGTGGGTTTCTGCCCCCTTGGGGACATGTGGATGTGAAGGTATGGCTGATCTGCCACCAGAGGGGACAGAAAATGGTCAAAATATTGTCCCAATAATGGGGAGTGACCCTTGCCCAAGGGGCTGCTCTCCATCATATAAATATGATAATCCCTGGTGTCTAGTGGTTTTTGCCCCCCCCTTGGGGGAAGATGGGCCTGGCAATATGGCTCATATCCCTCCATGGGGGTAGAAAACTGCCAACAAATGCCCCCTTAATGGGGAGAAACCCTTGACCAAGAGAGCACTCCTCGACATATAATTAAGAAAATCCCTGGTGTCTAATGGCTTTCTGCCCCAGCCTAAAAATATAGCCAATCAGTCCTCGGGAGGGGGCAGAAAATGGCCAGAATGTTGCCCCAATTATGGTGAGCGACCCTGACAAAGGGGCAGCTCGGCAAACTAAATAAAAATTCCTGGTGGCTAATGGGTGCATTCCTGCTGTGCGATTGCGGCACCACTTGTGATCATACATAAGAATGATGGCAGAGAGACAATGGGGGAAAGGAAAAACTCTCTCCTTTCCCCCAGTGCACTCTGCCCTCCCCAATCCCTCCCTGGAGTAAATACTCACCCTCTCCATCAACGTGCTGAAAGCAGCAAGATCCCCAGCATGGTTTGATGACGTCAGTGCGTGGCATATGCGCTGACATTATCAAATGGCCAAGGAGGGCCCAGGGGTCACAGTGGAAGAACTTCTGCTGCCTTCCATGGTAGGGGTATGTGTTTGGGGGTCCACAGGAAAGCACCATAGCTATCTTTGTGGGTGGGTGCTCGGACAGTCTGGAGCCATGCTCTGCACACACTCACCGGGTTGGAGGATAGCTCCACGCTGTCCTACACATCGATGGGGTTAACGAAGTATAATTTTATATTTAGATGGCTTATCAGACAGGATGAGTCATACATGTTCATTTGGGTTGTATTCTCCTTGATCAATTACTAATGTTGAATACAATTATGATGGTTAGGTGGCTATTTGAATGATGAAGTTTATTACATGGAATGATGAGAAGTTCATGATCACTGTTACATATACATATGATTGTCCTGTTTCTTGATGAATATCATATGATATTATAGAACTGAAGTGCTCAATGAGACTGCACTGGCTTGAATCCTGATTAACTGTGGTGATATTGTTTGGTTTTAACTTGTGTATAAATATTTTCAAACCGCATAAATGTACATACAGAGTGTGGCGCTCAGGATCATAGATCAATTCACTGACAGGGTGTGTGGTGGCTGTTCCCTCAAACTTGGGCACCTGTTTTGATGATTTACCTTGAAATTGAATGCTCAGTGGGGATAGTGGTATGTGTGGGCTACAAGGCCATACATATCAGTGACTAAATAATATTTAAAAGGACATCCTGTAGCTGAGAAAAAGCGTTATTTTTACACATTGCTGTGTATGTTTTACACTGCAGCATTCAGGCTGGACAGTATAGGCCTGTAGCCATGTTGGTACTGGAACTGTAGTGAATGATCCAATAGGTGCTGAAATCCTCAAGTAGCATTTAACAACGGGCCATGGGTGCACTTTCCACACCATATACTATGCGTTGACAGGAAAGTTAAATGTGAAATTTAGGAATAAGAAAATTTAAACATGTTTAAAAGGGAAGTGCATGGTTAGTCGGTAAAAGTGCACAGAGTTCTAAAACCAGCAATAAAGGGTCCAGCAAAAGGTGAAAAATCTTCCCTCAATGAAATCTTAGGTATGTCTATCACATTCATTGAAATATGACACGTATTGTCCCTAATAACCTTTCATGAATGTGTATTTGAACACACGTATCATATCTACTCCTAGTTTCGGAGTGACATGTGTTTCAACGTTTTAACAATGAGCACTTCTGGACTGTATCATACTTAATATTGCCTTCTCTGAGTGCATAAATATACCAATGCCTTGACTTTTCGCTCTTCAATGTAAGCATATAACATGCACTAACCTTTTGCACGTTCCACAGTAAAATATTCAGGGCCAGATGTGTGGCCCCTTTTAACAGCTGCAAACAGGAAATCGGCTAAAAAGGGTTGTGGTATGTACACACCCTATTTTGCGAGTCGGTAACCTATTACCAGCTTGCAAAATAGGGTTTGTCGGTATTAGGAAGGGGCATGCCAAGGGCATCCCTTCCTGATCGAGAGTTGCACTGGTATGTACAATCGCAGTTACCACCTACTTCGCTGCCCTTAAAAAATGAAAAGAAAACTTTTCATTTTTTTTCTTTTAAACACATTCAGTTTTAAGGAAAAGGGGCTGCATTTGAAATAAAAAGTTGGTCTATTTAAAAAATCAACACAGACATGGTGTTCTGCTGTCCCCAGCAGGCACCATGCCTGTGATATGTGAGCTTCCTATGGAGTCCCAAACTGCAACCTACCTCATTAATATTAATGAGGTAGGTCTTTAGCGACCCCATTAGGAATCGCAAACAGTGTCTGAGACCTGTTGTTCGTTCTATTTTGCAAGTCGCAAACCGTCGCTATTTGCGACTCGTAAAATGGAATGGTCGTACATCTAGCTTTCAATTCTGAACAACACGGAATCCCACAGAACCCAAAGATCACATGATTTAAGATGAGGAATCCAAAAACAAGTTGTAAACTGAAAACCACGCTTTTCTTCATCAGATACAAGGGTTGAATTTCATCAGTCAGGACAGCATTGGAGTGTGTGGCGGAGCATGTGGGCAGTTTTAAACAGCATGTCACACCCTAAGCTTATATCCCGAAGAGATTTGGTTGTTTCCTCCTCAAACAAGATTTCTTCTGTATGCTCTCACCAGCACTACCTGTGCAGGCATGACTGCAAGGACTTCAGGCAAAAAATGCAGTTCGTTTTTAGGGTCCCCAATACTCTTGATAATCACCCACAAAATGCATGCTAAATGTGATTGCTGTCGGGTAGGAAGAGGCTGCAGAAACAACCTGGACACCTCCCCCTCATCTCCAAACCTGGACTATCTAAGTGGTAAAAATTAACATTAAATGATATCTGGTTCTTAAGTCAGCACCTAGTCAAGGACACTTGTAGTGACTGGCTCAACTGTGATTAGGACAACTGATATTCAGAACAGACATTGTTACAGAGACACCTTTAAATCTAATTGCTCCACTTGGTGGCCCTCAGATGTTCCCATCCTGGTAGGTGTGTGGCCATTCATATGAAGTTGAAGATGGCAGGTACAGCTTGTCAGAAGGAAGGTGAAAAACACTTGACATAAGACATTAATGTGCATGCTTCTTTAATCTATTCAGCAGATCTCATTCAGTATATATCTCGTACTCTAAAAATAACAGGGTAATGTAAATGCAACTTCAATACTGATCGTTTCAGATCAAATTTCCTATATGCTGCAAGTTTGCTTTTCCAAAATGTCACTAATTAAGACTTAAATGAAATTCACACAAAAGGAATATGCCCTACAGCAAGCAGCTTGAAGCAACCTATAATCTAAAAAGAAATGCTGCTTTCCAGACATAAGTGGAACGATAATTCCTTTTCTCTCACTCTAAATCTGTTCTTTGTGCAACTGTGCATGGGACTTGAACAGTCAGATGGCATAGATCGACAGCTATCGCAATGTTCAAACAAAAATGGGTTTGCGTTGAAACATCACTTCTGCCTAAATCCTGTTTTGCACAGCACATCCAAGACCATGACGACAAGAGGCTGGATTATACATGTGCCCCAACTGTGCAGTGAGCCTTTATGCCTGAATTTGGCACTCTTTAGATGTTTATATATTACACACGGAGCCACAGATGCCTCAGTGGTCCCACTTGTAATAGCCATTGCACAGTAAGAAATATTAAGTGCATTGTGTGGAACTGTGTTCTTTGTTGCAAAGGATGTGAGTCCTGTGTGACGAATGAGTCTTCAATTGTCTTTTTACTGGGAACTAAAGTACCCCATTGTAGAACTTGACTTTCTCATGCTAGCGAAGCAAGGTAGTTGGTGTAGGTTTGCAATCTCAATTCCCTGGCACTAAACAAAACTCAATAAATGATTTCCCAGTCAGTGACTTTAAAAAAAAAGGAAAAGTACATTTATTACTTTTACTACTAAATACTACACATTAATTTACAAATGTATACTTCAGGCAGATGGAGTAAATTTGTAAATTAATGGAGGTCATTTAGTGAATTTCCAATGTTTTTGTTAATTCCATTTTTTACTATAACATCCCTGCAACAGGGTTTTTTTTTCCAATGAATTTTTAGCGTTTTTAATGCTATTTCTCTGGTATTTTTTTATGTAAATTGTAATACAATTTGTATCTATAATTTAAAACTTACTTATTTACAAGCTTATAAGGACAAGTGCTTCTTTTAGCGCTGGTGGGTGCCGGACCACAATCCTCAAATCTGTTCGACGCCACTCCCTTGCGCCCGAAGGGATCAATTTAACTTTGTTGCGGCTCCCACTGCACGCACCCATGCAGGACACAACCGGGTTCAGGCCCATGCCAAGAATGGGCCAAGACCGGGCCTATCTGCTTCCCCCTTTTCACGGCCTGACAAGGAGGGGCTGGGCCTGCCTTTTTTAAAATGGCTCATCAAAGGAAAACACTTGATGTGAGAACTTTGCTTGTTTACTTTTTAAAGGCGTAAAATATGGGGAAGCGTTTCGGAATTGTAGCCGCCATGCATTCTTTAGTTTCTATTGATAGCATATTGGAGAGGGTGGTTGGCATCATCTCTAATGAAATTTAGCTTACTGAGCGTAGACAGTCACTGGAATGTGGGGTACAGACACTGTAGGATAGTGGTTCCACCACTCCTAAAATGGCTAACGGGCCAATCCATCTGCATACCTCAGCAAGCCCCATTTCTGTTACAGCCACCAATGATGTTCCTACACGCAGTTCTATGTTGGGTCTGAATGCTTCAGCACCTCTTGTACCTGTTGTGGCTGTTAAGCATAAAGGAACTTTGGGAAAGCCCCTTACTCCAAGGAGGAAGCAGCCCTCATGTTCTGTCCTACCCCACAGTGATCTATCTTCTTGGTTACAACCACAGCCTGTGCCTCAACCTCATCTTCTCAAAGCACATTCCAACTGATCTTTTTACACTCAAACTGGTAATACACCATATAACAACCCTTTCTCTGTTGGTAATATATGTGCTAGGGTCGTAAATATCATGGAGTCAAAACTGAAACCTTTGTTGGAGCGCCTAAACCGTCTTGATGATCTTGTGGAGAGCATTTGTATTCACACAACACCTGCTGATATCCATAGAGACAATGGCCAATTAATCATTGGGTCAGCTCTACCTGGTTATACCATAAGGAGATCTTGTCCGCAGGGATCATCGTTATGTAGGTCAAAACCATCCCCTTTTAGCAATATACACCAGCCTAGCTCCAGCGTTCCATCACCTACTCATTACATACCTATGAGGGTAGTAAAGAACAAAGAGCCGTCAACAACACTGAGTAATGGTCTGGTAGTTCCCACAAAATTCATGCCTAAACCCTTGGGTCAGAGCATTGGTGCTGTTCAGCGTTCCGTACACAGCACTTGCTTCAAACCTAACAAGGTTGCACTGGATCTGCCTCCAGCAGCCTGCCCCTATATTTTAGTTCTGGTAGGAGTACCACTGATCCAGCGACATACCAACAACAGATACTCTACTACCATATACTCACCTGGGCCCATAAACACACAATTGAGTAAGCCGCTGGGGTCAAAGTTTAAATGTGAGATCACAATATCAGGATCATTTATTCATTATCCTTAACTAACCTCTCACTGATCAAAAAGTTCTTTCCTCTGGTCGATGAACCATTAGTTGAACTAATTGATGGTGATAATGAACATAACTCTAACTTTTCTATACCTTGAAGTAAATAACCACAGACTCAGGAAACTTTTAAGTCTTTATCTAAATTAAATTCATGTGAACCACTTCGAAAACACAGCACATACACCATCCTTCGTAGGAGAGAAAATTCAATTAATTAATCATTAAACACATACTTTGAACTCTTGCAATGACTTATGCTCAGAAAGGGAGAGGACAGAGAGAAAAGAACATCTGCAAATGCACAAAGTTATATTTATCAAGAATGGTGTGAAGACCAATCACTGGCCAAAGGGCTGGTAAGTGTCCCCCGGGATAGTTCAGGAGACAAAGACTTCAGGACAGGATTCAGGACAGGACAGTTGACCTCTCTAGAACCGACGATTGCGCCGCACCCCTCTATGACACTCTCTTCCTCCTCGAGATTCTTCCGCGATCTTCTTATCAAACCCAATTAAATTAGGATTCAAAGCTCTGCTTCAGGATCTGCATTCGATTCTTCATCAGCATCTCACAACATCTCTCCTAGCATCAGTATCACCCGCTATACCGACAGCATCCAGAGCTCGGCAGCATTCAGCAAATCTTCATCTGACTAACTAACTAAAACTATCTCAATTATACCTTTCGTTCTTCATGTACCACCCACTAAAGCTTCAATATCGTAAAAATATTAAATCGAATTGGTCAGACAAGGGGGGCAAATATCAGCACACCATGCTTACATATCCCTTTTTCAGTTAGCCCATTGTTCGCATACCCATCCCCTTAATTTTTATTCATGATTTTTATTTCCCACCAGCATTCACATTTCATCTGCAACATTTGTTAAAAATCTAACATGTAGATCCATTCATTTGAACTTTTCAACACCTGTTCTCAGGCTCGGACAGTCTGCGACCTTGTCCCTCTTCCAACCTCTGTGTCATCCTTCCGGGTCCAGTCTCAATACTCATGCTCAGCTGTCACATAGTTCAGCTTACTTCAGTTATACACGAGAGGCCCAAATGCACACTAGTGGCAAAGTCAGAAAGAAAAATGTTACTTTAAAAAATAAATGGTGTCACTGTATACCACCCATCTCTACTCTATTCCCATTTATTTATGAATATTTTCCTCGCATTAGCATTAGTAAAATAGCTCATTTACGCTTCAGCTATGCAGGTGCCATACACGCGAGTCTTTAAGACTCCATTTTTGTGCCTTTCTACTCGTGCGCAAGAATTTCCCTCCAAGCTTTCTTTCGTCACATTGTATAGATGCGGTTGACGCATTCACAGTAAAGATTTCCCTGTTAAAGCGGTTTCAGTAAGTCGTTCTAGTTGTTAACGTTAGCAAACACATATGCAAGCTTCACTAACCCATGTGTTTGTGTGGTGTGCATTAGTTATTCACAAAAAGTTTAAATAACATGTTAGTGAGTTAATCAAGAGGATCGCTTACAAGCAAGTCTCTTTTCTATGAGTCCTTGCTCCATCAATCCCCTCTCAGATAGCATTTTTGAGCCATCACAAAATTAACCATCCCCAATCAGATGCCAACTTTCAGTATTTCCCATTTTCATTCTCTTTTGTCTTCTCATCTTTATTTTCTAAATCTCTCATCTTTTTGTAAATTTTCCCCTTCATTTCCTCCATTTCTATCTCATCGTATTCTCTCTTTTCTTTCCTTTCCCATTAACTTCATATTTCCTTCCCTTTCCTTTGTTTCTGCAACACTTACACCAAATCATTTTTAAGAGAGAAAACTATTATTTGACCTAAAATACTTTTCCCCAAATCAGAATCCCAAGTTCCTATTGAAGAAATACTTTTTGTTAGTCTTTCCCATACACTGGCAACCTCCAGTGGTTTCAAATCTTCATGAAGTTTTATAAAATTCTTAATATACCCTCTGATTTCCTTACTTTTATCAGGTATGTAAGTGCAACAATGTTGCACTTTCAACATTTTACAGACTCCGCCCTCTTTTGCCAATGAGATATCAAGCGCAAGTCGGTTTTGTAAAACCACAGACCTAATCGCAACCATCTCTGTATTAATCATCAAGAAACCCCCAGCAGTATCAGTCAAGAGACAATCAACTACTGTTGACAATTTACAAATTCTATGTGAATTCAGAATGACTCCCACTGAAGGTATCAATGCACCAAATATGTTACCTACTATTTCTGAAAAACTAGCTGTCTTTTTTAGTGTTAGTCCGTTAATGTCTTCATTGCTTCCAGTGATTCTTTTTACAATGATATATCTTCGGAAATACAATCCCAAAATACCAGCTTCCGTACCACCATGCCGGCAAATTATAGAAAGCATTATGCCCACACACGTAGTAAACCCCAGGAAATACTGAATCAGTTCCCCCTTTTAGTCCCCAACCTCCCAAAATTAGGAAGTTATGTTCACATTCACTGGAACCAATACATACGTTATTATAATCTGTCTTTAATCTATGGAGGCAGGTTTTCCCTTTCTTCACAAATTTTAGGGACATTGCAGAATGAGCTTTGCCAGCTGTATAAATTCCCTCTTTCTCAGCCCATGGAGGTATATGGGTTTTCTGTTTAGCAGCTTTCTTTCTAAAATCCTGTCTCCTTTTTTAAACTAAATTCAAAAACACTTTCTCTTCTTCACGTAATGTACATGTTAGGTTATTCTAAGTACTGGATTCATATTCTTTCAAAAAGGAAGTTCTGAAAATACTACATCCAAGTTTGATTAATAATACTGAAGTTTTCCTGTTTTATAAAACAGACTTGCTAGTACACCACATGAAATACCATATGTTAAAGGTAAATGATGGTATGAAACTCCTTTTGACACTGACAATGCCTATAGGCAATTTGTGCCACTTTTTAAGTGACTTAACTGTTTCTTTTAATAATGTTTCATAGTTTAGAAAGATTATCCTGTCTATCCTCGGGGTCACTCTAGCCCCCAAATAAGTAGCAGCACTGCAAACTCCCTGTATTGGAGCCGGGGATTTATAATTCTGTAAAACTTGAGTTTTATTGGTGTTTAATCTATATCCTGAAATTGCCCCAAACCTTCTTGCCTCCTCTGCTATCCCCTTCAATGCTTCTTCCGCATCCGTTGAAAATTCTGCAATGTCGTCTGCGTACGCAATTACTTTAAGGGAGTTTACTCCCGGTATAAAAGGCCTAATTCGTGACTGATTTTTCAGAGCCAAAATAAATGGCTCTATAGAGAGAGCAAATAATAATGGCGATAAGGGGCATCCCTGGCGGGTGCCACGAGAGATTGGAAAGATGAGAGATTGTAGTCCAGCATATATTATTTTAGCGCTAGGTTGATCGTACAAAGCTTGGACCCATTGCATGAACTGGCCTTTGATGGCAAATGCTAAAAGTGTGGCCCATAAAGAGTCCCACCCCACTCTGTCAAAAGCTTTTTCAGCATCTAATAAAATCATACCGAGTGGGGTTGACTTTACATTTGCCACATCAAATGCTGTCGCAGCCATGTTAACGTGAGCCGTAGTATCTTAGCAAAGATTTTTGCATAAGTGTTTATAAGTGAAATTGGTCGATATGACCCACATTCTTCTGCTGGCTTATTTTTTTTTAGAAAGTAGACAATTTGTTTAATATTCCACGATCCCAGGACCTTTCTTCCTGTTCAGATAAACCTTATTACTTGGCTAAAGAGTAACGATAAATCATCCATACAGATCTTATATAATTCCAAAGGTATAGAGTCCTCTCCTGACGCTTTGCCCGACGGAAGAGCGTCAGCTGCCAGTTTAATTTCATCTATCGTAACATCCCTTACCAGTAACTCAGATGTTTCATCACCCATACTTTTCAATGAGCTATACTGTGAATACCTATATATATCCTCCTGCTTGGGTTGAATCTCTGGAGTCTACAGCTCTTGATATTAATCAGCGAACTGCTCAAGTATCTGGTGTGGGCATTCATACAATATATTATTAGGCCCCTTAATGGCCTTTATAAGAGTTTTTCCCCTATCATCTGCCACCTTATATGCAAGAATCTTCCCTATTTTTCCCCACTCTCATACTGAGACAGCCGATATTTGTTAAATTTTGCTATACTTTTTTCCCTGAATGTCTTTTTCAATGCCGACTTCAAATCAATTAGAGTATATCCCAGTTTCTCTATGTTTATAAGACCTCTCGATATTGCCTCTGCATGTTGATTCTCTATTGTACGGATGTTTGTAATAATCGCATCTGTTTCCTTTTTACGCTCATTGTTTTGTTTCCATATAAATTGCTGGTTAAATCCCCTGATGCTTGCCTTACATGCATCCCATACTACGATAGGCGAAGCTGACCCGATATTTATTTTGAGAAACTCCTTCAGATGTCCCCTAATCTGAGCCACAAAGTCCTCATCTGATCGCAGGTATCTAGGGAAAGAAAAAGATCTGGGTCTCTTTCTCTCTCTTGAGATCTTGAATGAGAGGAGGATAGGGTTGTGGTCAGAAGTAACCCTTGGGCAAATCTCCATAATGCTTGATCCTAAGATTTTATCTGTCACCCAAGCCATGTCAATTCGAGAACAAAGCTTATGTGTGGCAGAATAATATGTGTAGCCTGCTACATTTGGGTATAATGCCTGCCATACATCCTTCATAGCATGCAATCGACCCAGTTCCCCAATTGCAGCCAGAGTCTTCCGCATCCTTTGTAAAGCCCCTCGCCTTGGGGTGTCTATCCCATAATTCATAATACAATTAAAATCTCCCATTACCACCCGTTCCCCCTCCCAATTCAGCAGCTCTATATTTACATTGTCTATTACAGAAGGATCGTCTATATTAGGACCCTACAGTGCGCAGAAGATGTATTTTCCGCCTTCTATCTCCATCTGTGCTATAACCCATCTGCCCCCTTTATCAGCCATTACTTTACCCACATCAGCTCTAAATCGTTTGTCTTTTAAGATGGCAACTCCGCGTACAGAGGCCCTTTAAACAGAGCTGATTACCATATCATATCCTAGTTGCTTTACTAAGCCTCGGTCTTTATATGAAATATGTGTTTCTGATAGCAAGTCTATCTGGGGATTATACATCTTTAGTTCTTCAATAACTAGCCGTCTCTTATTCCTGCTGTTCAAGCCTGCTAAGTTCCAGGCTAGACATTTTATCCATTCTTTTTCGCAAGTATTCCTCTGCTTTTTTTTACTGTTTATTAGTTCAATTGACTTAACATAGCCCATAGCCATCCTAATCTTTCTCCCTTCACTTCTTGATATTGTCATTTTGATTTTTTCTTTTTTTTTATCACCACCCATAAACCCCCACCTGACCCTTTGACCCTAACCCTCCTCCCCCCACTTCTAGAAGGATTCCTCCTTCCAGGGAGTAGCATTTTTCAAGGATATATAAGGCTACCTCATTAGATAATGAAATATTGCCGGTACCTGAATCTTAAGGGGATAGTGGTGTCCCTGACTGAGGTGGAGGACACCATAATCAAAAGTATGGGTGGCAAGGCCCTGGGCACTGATGTGGTATCAATAGATCTTATTAAACATAATCATGAATTTGGGTGAATCTTCTACTTAATGTTTTTAACAACTTGACTTCTTCCCCACTAGCGAGTACCTTGTCAACCTCTAATATCGTCCCAAATTTTAAAAAGGGGAACCATCACATCCAGGCTGGTACAGGCCAATCTCCCTGACAGACACTACTTTGAAAATACTGGGCAAGATTCTGTATAATATGATGAAAGATTGGTCTGCAGAAAACTCTATTTTGTATCCCAGCCAATGCGGTTTCAGGAATAACGTGGCCACAGTAGAACAGTGTCTAAACTTGAAATTAATTATCGGGAAATACACTGTCATCCAACATTCCCCGATTTAATTGGCATTTATGGATTTGATTGTGTTAATCGATCAAAGCTGTTGTCAATCCTTTTAGAGATTGAGGTGGATGGGGCGATGGTGAATTTTGTAGCTTATATACATAGAGACATGATGGCCAGGATCAGAAGAACTTCTCAGGAGGGGGTTTCCAATGACATAGGGTTTTTTAGAGGGGTGAGACAAGGGTGTATTTTAGCCGTTGCTTTTTATCCTATATAATATAAATCTCCACTCTTTTTTAATAACTCTTACATAGGATGTCCCAAAAATAAAAAGGCTCCATTTCACCTTCTTTATTGTACGCAAAAGATGCCATGTTGAAGAGTCGTACCCCTAGAGCCGTGTGCCTTTTAGTACAGGGATTTGTTGATTTTATGACTTTGTTAGATCTTTGCACAAATTTCACAAAATCATATATTATGGCCTGTGGCTCAAGGAAGCACAGAATGAATACTCTCTTAGCCCAAAAAAGTCAAGGTGATATTGTTGCAGGGATTCTGCTCATGCACAGACCTATGCGCAGGAAACCAGGACCTCAGTGAATTGCGGTGTACCAAAAACTCACTTCAGGACCAGAACCCCTATCCGACTAGCATTAGTGTCTCATTCATTCTCCGTATCATCTCATAGCTACCAATGATTAGACAACCCAGAACAAGCAACTTAGAGTACTCTCAGGAATGGTGGGAATCAGGAACACCTTTTCGCTATTATTCTCATATCAGTGCACAACAAGAGTAATCAGAGACACGGTAAAGTCCTTTGGCTAACATAAGCAGGCAAATGATTAAAAACAAAACCATCAGCATTGTTACAATACCATAGAAAATGAAGAGAGAAATCATATTACAAATGATAGTGGAAAACAACCACCCTTCCTTCACAAGTAAGCTAGTATTATAAAACTAATAGAAGGTCTCTAGGTTTGAATGGGGAACCCCATACCGTAAATATCAGCTTAGGTGAATCACATCACAGGATCAGCTCTGCTCTGTGTCTGGAAAAGGTTTTCTCCAAGTGTCTGAATCATGCATGCAATATGCAATATCAAAGGCACCCGAGTTTCAGATATTTGTAGCTGTGTGCGTGTTATGGCTAGAGCGTGGGCCGATCAACGTGAATTTAAAAGCATACATTGTTATTTGACCTTGATGGCTTCTGCACACAGTGTTCAGACTAAGGTTGCGGTGCACATCTAGGGATGTGAACAACAGATCATTCTCATGTGAAGAAAAAGCAAGTAAGCAGTTCTTCTTGTAATACCAGCTACCTGCAGTGTCGCGTGCAAAAGCATCAAAAGTGGCAAAATGGCGTTTTACATCTAAGGCGCTTATGCTAACATAGAAATGTGTGTACATGGAACTCCGTCTGCTTGAGGGAATCTTCCACAGACTTGCAGGCCATAATGGCTTTTTGTAATATAGCAGGCACTATTTCTGATGATCTAAAACTGAAAAATAAGAAACACGCTCACTGCCAGCCAGGATGGTTTGATCAAAAGTGCACCAAAATTTATCAGGAAGTAGAAAAAGCCCTAAAAACTACTCCTAGGGATAGGGAAGTGGTGAGCGCCCTACGGAAGGCGTATAAGTAGAGTCTAAATATAAGGAAAGCAGAAATTAGGGAGTCAGCCTGGGATAAGTTGGTACAGGTGGCAGAGACACAAGATAATATATTATATTGGAAGACCTTAGAGCATCCTTTTTTTAAACATGAGTCAGCCACCAAGATTGAGACCTTAGTAATACCGGAATAATGGCTATCACATTTTGAATTTATACTAAATCCAAACAAAGAAGATTTGCTAATTCCAGAAAATATCTATATTATAACTGAAGCCCCCTCAAATTTGGTTCCCATAACGTCAAATTAAATTAAAGCTGCCCCAGACAAAAGCACCAATGGTACGGCATCGGGCCCGGATGGGGTTCCTATTGATATTTTCAAAAGTAATAAAGATTTCTGGTCCCCAATCCTACTCAGGGTCTGTAATGCCACAACAGGGGGTGTATTGCCCTCTAATTGGGTGGAAAGGGTTATAGTCCTGATTTTTAAGAAGGGCGACAGAGGAGATGCAAAATGCTACCTCCCTACCTGATTCAACATCTCAAATGATGACTAGACTCCTTTTAGAAAGACTAGAAAGCTGTGTAAGTAAAAACAACATCCTCACCGAGTCCAATACGGTTTCAGAAGGGGTATAGGGACCATCGAGCAGTGCGTCAACCTTGAACTTTGATAGGAAAATATACATCGCCAAGGAGGGCAAACTACACCTCTGTTTTGTAGATCTGACAAGTGCCTTCGATCTTGTTAATCATGAAAAACTATGGTTGCCTCTAATGGAGATGGGTGCTCCAGAAGACATTATAGTATATCTGTCACAAATGTATGCGTTATGAACCTCAAGAGTTTGCTATGGCCTTAATGGTGAATGTACCTCCCGTTTTAGAGTTACTCGAGGCATACACCAAGGGGTTTGTCCTTGCACCACTTTTATTTTCTCTTTATATAAATAATGTTGATATTACTCTGCAAGAATTGCAAGTTGATCCCCCTAGATTTGATAACCGTATTACTCCAGTCCTCTTGTATGCGGACGACGCAGTCCTGTTATCAAGGACAGCTAATGGGCTACAATGTCTAATTGAAAAGTTTGCACTTTGTATAATTGAGAAAAATGTAATACTTTATCTGGGATAGAAAGGTGGGGTCAGCTGTTGGTGGATGGGGCTTTGGTGGGTTGGGAGGAGCTATACGAGATGGTTGGCCCAACACTTTCCAGATTTAAATACATCCAGTTAGCCAGCTGGTCCAGGGATTTGATCAGGAAAGAGACACACTTGGGGAGGAGTTGCCTCCTGGAAGAACAGTTGGTAGAGAGGCAAGTGGGGGGGAAAGAGGTAGCCTTTTGGTACTGGGTCATTTTGGAGGAGGTGGATGGGGACTTCACTCTACCCGATGCACAGTGGGGAGGGCCTACAGGGATGCAGTGTGAGGATATATGGATAAGATCTTTCACTCTCCTGTATAAACTGGTTAAGCCGGCCTGGTTGAGGCGGAATCACCTGTTTACCCTACACCGAGCTTACCTATCCCCTCAAAGGCTATCTAAATACCAACCCGCAAAATCATGTAATAAGTGTAATCTTCTTGCAGCCTCCGATGTTCACATGTTCATGGAATGTCCATTTAGGGAGGAAGTTAAGATTACTTTGGACTCTATCCTTAAGAAGAATATTCCCATTACCCTGCCGTTAATTATATTTGGGGTGGACGACAACACCACAGGCCAGGCAATGAGCTTTCTGTTTTATGCAATTCTGCTGGCTAGACGGCAGATTTGTAAATTCTGGGTAGATCAGAAGGCACCGTCACACGCAGGGTGGCTAGATTCCCTATATGATACATCAAAGGTGGATATGGCCATAATATGTCAGCAACGTAACCTCTCCTTTTGGAACTTGTTGGTCCAGTGGAAATAATTGGCTCCGTTGAGCCTCCGGGGTTTTTTTTTTTTTTTTTTTCTCTTTTCTTTTTCCCCGGGTCCGATGATTATGCCTTCATACTCCAGGTGCCTCGGTGGTTTCTTTCGAAAGGCCTTCCAGGTTTGAGATGGAGTTCTGAGGGGTTGTGAGCCCTCGCATATTCTTTTTCCCTCTCCTCCCACAACATCATTCTCGAGAACGTCTCTCGCCGGTCTATACTCTATTGATGTCTGGGTTTGGGATGGAATGGTATCTAGTTCCAGACGACATCTAAGGGGAGTGGCGCTTCTCTTGGAGATTGTGGGGCAGGCAAATGAGGACAAAAAAAAAATAAAAAAATAAAAATAAAAAAATAATAAATAATTCTTAGTACAACATTCGCAATTACTTGTGGAAGGGGGAAAACCAAACTTAAAAATCAACAATTGGAAGGGGTCCCATCGAAAGAACACCCTCTTTACTCATATTTAGGCCTTCTCTTCGCTCGCCATGGTAGTTGGGACACCCAGATAGATGGTTGCAAACTAAAACTCATAAGAATAGTTGAGGCCAGTTTTAGATTCTGAAAAAAATTTGGGAATAAACTATTTAGAGAAATCTTAAATCTATACAGGAGCAAATGCCTTACAGGTACTTGCTACGGAGCGGCAATTTTGGGGAGAGCTAATTATACCCTATCGTAAACTGTGAAAAATACGTTTCTAAGGAGGCTTTTAGCAGTTCCTGATTCTACTCCCGCATACATAGTCCATAAGGAACTGTCAGTCCCCTACATTAGTGACTACATTAGCATGGCAGCTTTTATGCTCTGGTATGGGATCTGGACAAAAGAGGAAACAAAATTTACAAAAGAGATCATTATGATTGTTTAGCCCTAGATCATTATAAAACATTCCCCTGGCTTCAGACTATTTATAATCTTCTAACAGAGTGTAAGGTGGAAGTTGATTTTAGAGATCCCATGAACATTCGGAAATACAGTAAAACAGACACTTATATCGAGACGTACTAAGAGATAGGGCAACTTGCTCTAAATAAACTATAAAATCATGTTGTGAAGGGCCAGTATAATTGAGTACCCAGCAAAACCAAAGGGGATAATGGACGGAGTGTTGAATAAGGGTGGGCGTAGTGCTTCGCTCCGCCCGCGGAGTGTGCGTAGTGCTGCCTGTTTCGTGGTCCACGAAGTAGGCATAGCAGGCAGCGCTACGCACACGCCACGGCGGAGCAGAGTTGCCCACCACCCGCATCCTGCCCGCCCTCATTTTAAAATAACTTAAAGTGGTTAAAAGTAAGAAAATGTCTTACCTGAGGTGCGGTGTCCCGGGGCTCCCTCTTCCTGCTTCAGCGGCAACTTCTTCCTCACGAATGCGCATGTTATTTTAAAATGAGGGCGGGCGGCGCATAGTGGGGCTATGCGGAGTGTGCGAGTGTGCGTAGATTTGGCCACACTACGTGATGCTCCACGTAGCCCCACTACACCCACTACGCCCAGGGTTAGTGTTGAACATTGCACAGACTCACCCCCAGTCAACTGATCTGGGTTTAATCCATCATCATTCTATAGCTCACTCCGCCTCCCCAGTTCAGACATGGCCATATGCAAATCAGTCTGCCCAGACGTGGGTACTGTGCTCTCCATGCCACTGGAATCAAGCTATCCTGGCTGAAGAGGGGTGAAACCCCGGAACCGGTCCTAGGATGCTTGTTTCCAGTCCAGGGAGGACCTGGCTTGGCAGTTCGAGCTGGACTGTTCCCATGAGGCACAGGGTCAAGACTGATTTGCATATGGCTGGGTTCAAACTGGAATGGCATGGTCAGCAAAAAACTATGGATTTAGGCCCAGATCTCTGTACTGGGGTGAATGTATGACATTGTTCTGCATTCTGTCCATCAACTATTGTTTTTGTAATTGAGTACCCAACCATACTTATTGTTTACAAGAAATGTACAACACAGGTTTTATCTAACTAGACTACTTTTGGGTACTCTCCATCATTTGTTTGCATTCCCAAAGAGGGGCAAGTGGAATCGCTCCCTACCATATTGCCCCTGTGATGGAAAATTGCCACAGATGACACTGTATTTTATGCTTTTTTATCATTGTTATAGAGATATTAGAAAACATGTTTTACTTTCACTGTTTGTTGATAAACTGTATTTTTATAAACAGACTTTGTATAATGTAGTTATTACTTTTGTACAAATGGCGATTAAAAGAAGACTAGATAATTCCCATTTGGAGGCCCTAAAATACGAGAAATTTGGATCCTGAGACATACAATATCTTCATCTCCCACTACATTGTTCTCTAGATCCCTTATAAATATTTAACTTACTTAGCTGCTTTTGCGCCATATTTTAGTCTATTTTTATCTTTCTTAATTGTTATACACTTTATGTAATAGAATATATTGGATTGATTAAGTATATGGTTTCTCTGATGGAATAATGTAAACTAGTTAAGCATTTTATGTACTGGAATGTAAACTTCCTAACCGATTTTTTAATTCTTTCCAATTGTCATGCACTTTATGTACTGGAACGCATTGGATTGTTAATGTATATGGTATATTTAATGGAATAATGTTTTCCTTTTTAAAATGCTTTTATGGTTGTATTTTAGAAACTGAATAAAGCTTGTCTTGAACTTGAACTCTCTATTGGTAATCAATCAATCAATCAAATTACAATGCACCAGCACTTTCTCATATTTGGGATTTGTCTTTGCCGCTAACGGTTCTTGGGCAGATAATACTGGGCACTGTAGGCATAATTTCTCAAAGTCTATTGATGCAATATTTAGTTTAGATCAACCGAGGAGAGGGGGGCTATCCAACCTATTTTACAATTTTTTAATGTACCTCAGCCACAACTTACGGGGCTGTGGTCTTGGGTAATTTTAATCATCATAATATTCGGAATGAAGAAAACAGGTTCTGTCGCAAGCTTCTTGGGGTCCCCATCTCCTCGTCTTAATACATCTGCGACAGTGAACTGAATTTACCTTTTGTAGAAGACTATTAGAGTTTGCCCACCCTTGTTTTGGCTAGCTCTTTGTAAAAATAAGGCAGCGCCCTTCTCAAAAGATGGATATCCTGTGGCTAGCAGGAGTGAAAACTAGTTTGTGTAGTGTTGGTTATGCTCATGTATTTGATAGACCTAAGAGCCTTGATGCTGTAAGAAAAGAGAATTTGAATGTCAAGTGTATAAATTTAATAGTTGGGCATCTATAAAAATCCATGGGCCGCTGGGAGCGTGGCTTTTTGTTTTGCCAGAGAGCTAGTACTGTTACGTACTCATTATGCGCCCCCTTGGGTTTTCAAGCCAATCCTGACTTTTCTCCCTCCCCGTTTGACAGGAGAACTGGTCACTCCTTATAACACTTTTTATTTTATTGTGGATTTTATATGATGTACACAAAGCTTTTCCTTAGCCCCGTTTTTAAGAGACATTACTTTACAGACTACAGGAAAGCATTCAGTACACTTCTCAAGTTAGACAATGATGAGTTGATTATTTCTTAAGGGGCATTTTTGAAAACTACTATACAAGCCCATAATACAATGCATACTGTATGATGTTTACCTTGAATTTTAATAGTTATGCCTTATATCACATTTTGTTTTTAGTTAATTTACTTCTTGCCCTGCTTTTGGATGTTTTTACTGATGTTTGTATCTATACATTTATGGATATATTCTATATGAATAAAGAATGCAAATTAAATGAAATTATAAATACAGTTCATTCACACATGTATTCTTTTTACACATTTTAAAAGTAACACTTATGTAGTCTTGCTATTCATGAAAAGCATCAAGATTTTCTCATGTTTTTATTATTTTATGGATCTGCAGAGCCATCGCTAATTGGGAAGGGATCCCATATGAGTACTATATGGTTTCTAGTTTCTATTTCAAAATTGCAGTGAATATGCAGAATAAATGAAATAATTATAAAATATATAAATATCATAAACTAGCTCCACGGGGGGCGTGGCTTGGCGCCCGCGAGTGATGGCGGCGCTCATGTGAGGCTCCGGAGCGATGCCGAGAGACACGCCGGTTCCTGTTTGTCAATCCTGAAGACGGACGGCTGAAGGAGCGTCGGAACATGCCCTGACTTCACTAGACATCGATGGAAGTTTTCTCATGCCTCCGCGACGCTCTAACTGGCACCTGTGAGTTTTGACAGGATTTTCTCGGCTGCAGCCGTCATCTTGGGCTTGCCGAGTGACTCGCGTTGTGAGGCAGATACTACACCGTTGGCTCAGCGCTGTGAGGGCATGACACCATGTACTCCCAGTGGGCTCATGGTTTACCCTCTTGACTGTTTCTTCTTCTCTGCACCGAATTTCTACATTGTTTGCCTTATGTTTGGAGTGCTTGTCGTTTATACAGCGTGACAACAGTGTCCCTTGATGAAGCACCCGCATCTCCTATGACTGCTTCTGGGCTATTCTTCGAGTCATGACTCTGTCAACGCCCTGAGTGGATTGCTCTCGGACTTCCCTGCAGGTGGTGAGTTTTTTCAATGCAGCACGCCTGGTTGTTTCTCTACTGTCAATGCTACTGTTTGTTGCGGGCTCCTGCGAGGTGCGCGAGGGGACATTCCACTTCATATCCTGTCAGCTTGCTTGAGACCATTTTGCACTGAGCGGTGCTTTGGTGCCTACTTTCTACAGTGTAGCGTCATACGAGTAATGTCCCGGTCCTATCATGGACGGCTTCTTCTGTTTTTTCATAAGCGCCTTGGCGACTGTTCGCACTTAAGTACAATGGAGATGGCTGCATTCCCCTCATGACGTATTCAACTACCCTCGTACTCCTGCTGTGCTCTATCTTGTGTTGCCTTCGTTTTAACTTCCTGTGGCATCTACTGTGACAACCATTCCACTGCTTTGCTACATGGGTAGACTCAAGTCATTGTTGCATTTGCCTCGTTCGACCAATTCTCAGATTGTGAAGAACTCCAAGGTTTTCTCTGCTTTTTCACAATTGGAAGACTCTCTTAACTGGTCTGGCTCAGATACAACAATGCATCCTTCCAGGCACTCGCAGGATAATTCTAAATCTAACACGAAGAGCCTTAAGTCGGACTCCCTCTCACCACCAAGGCATTCGGAACCGGTATCCATGGAATTAATTTAATTTAATTTAAAAATTTAATTTAATTTAATTTAATTTAATTTAATTTAAAAAATATTTCTAAAGCGCAGCGTACACCTTGCGGTTTCTTGGCGCTAGGGGAATTGGCAACAGAGGGGGAAAACCAGAAGAAAAGATAAGAAGAGATATTAAGAGAGTTTAAGAGGGGAAGGCCTGGCTGAAGAGGAACGTTTTCAAATCTCTACGAAAGGGGAGGTACTGAGTGGCAAAGCGGAGATGGTCAGGGAGTGAGTTCCAAAAAGTTGGAGCCAGGGTGGAAAAGCTGGCCCCGCCCCACTTTTTACGTGTGAAACGAGGGATCTGAAGAAGGGATTTAGAGGAAGACCGAAGTACTCTTGTAGGTACATACGGATTGATTAATGAAGAGATAAAAGCGGGGGCAGTGCCCTGACGGGCCTGGAAGGCCATGCAGCCGATCTTAAAAAGGGAGCGTTCTTTTACAGGGAGCCAGTGAAGCTCCCTGAGAAGGGGGGTGGAATGGTGATAGCGAGGAAGGCCATACACCAGCCGAGCTGCCTGGTTCTGGATAATCTGGAGTCTACGCAAGCTGTACGCGGGGATACCATGGTAAAGAGCGTTTGCGTAGTCCAGTCGCGATATCACTAGTGCGGCCATGATGATCTTAAGTGCCTGGGGGGAAAAAAAACGGGAAACAGTGTGGATCGTGCGGAGAGTGAGGAAACAAGAGGATACCACAGAACTAATTTGTGAATGGAGAGTGAGCTGGTTGTTTATTTTGACACCGAGTGTTTTGACCGTGGTGGAGGGGGTAGGTGCGGGACCGAGAGAGGGGGGCCAAAAGAAAGAGTTCCAGGGGCTGGGTGAACCACCAGTGAGAACCAGCTCGGTTTTATCCGGGTTCAGCTTAAGGTGGTTGTGGTTCATCCAGTCCCTGATGAATGTCATAGTTGACTGGAAGTTAGAGACAGAAAGATGAGAGGGGGATAGATCAAAGATGAGCTGGAGGTCATCCGCGTAATTATAAACGGTGACCTCCAGCTGTTGGAGTGCGAAAATGAGAGGAAAGATATAGAGATTGAAAAGCAACGGGGAGAGAGAGGAACCCTGGGGAACACCGCAAGTGACAGGGAGAGGGGTGGCCGTGAAGTCGCCTAGCCGAACCGCCTGAGTGCGGTCCCGCAGAAAGAAGGAGAGCCAGATCTAATTATTGTTAGAAGAAATAAGATCCTTGCGTCCTTTCATGGAAGAGACTAATATTAAGCTCCAGGTCCTTACGGATAATTGGTCACAAATGGAAACGAGGGTAACATCGATTGAAAAATCTGTTCTGTCGTTCCAAGAGACATCCTCTGTTGTTTCAAACCTGAAGTCTCAAGTCTCGGATCTTCTACAACAAGTGGAGCAGTTGGAAAACAGAAATAGGCGCAACAATCTTCGTATTTATGGCTTAGTTGAAGGACTCGAGGGGTCTGACCCAATCACTTTCTTCAAGTCGTTCCTCCCCAAGCTCCTGCATTTGCCTCAGGACAAGGCCCTCAACATTCAACGTGTTCATAGATTGGGTCGGCCACCTTCTTCTGCTTCTTCCTCACAAAGACCAAGAGGGGTCATCATCTACTTTTTGGAATATACAGATCTCTTGATGGTATTGACGGCGGCCAAATCCTCTCCGAATCTGACTTGGTCTGGCTCGTCCCTGTTCTTTGCACAAGATTATGCTAAGGCCACCGCCAATCGTCGTAAGGTTTTTCTGAGCTTAAGAGAAGAACTACGTGCGATGGGAGCACGATACGGCCTATATCACCCGTGTTTATTCAAAGTTACTTATAATAATAAGACTACAACCTATGAAGATCCAGTGCGCTTACAAAGCTTCATCAATGCGCACAAATCATCTACCATGGATGTCTCCCGACCATCATCCTCTGCTCCTGGTTGACTAGTGCTTTTATGACTCTCTTATGGCTGTTTGTTTTTTTCTACCCTGTTCTCTTTCAGAGACTTTCTCTTGGTTGCAGTTAACCTGAGTTCTTCTGAATCTCCGTATATCCACTTTGCCGATTCTTTACTGTTTATGCATGATGGTTGTCCCTTGTTCTATTTGCTAGTCATGGTTTCAACATACTCTCCTGTTATGTCTTAATCCTTTGTTTTCCTTTTTTGTCTTACAGGAATTTTTTCGTGTTCAATGATGTCTCCCGGTCCCTGCTTCGTTGCTCCTGGATGTGCTGCCTCACCCATGTGGTTCCTTCCCTCCTCCACCCTTTCTCGCACCCTTCCTTTAAAGGTATGTTCTTTCTCTCTTCCCTCATATGTTTTCCCTGTGCATCCGATGGTTTTTCCTTCTATTCGTCCCTCTTTCCTCTTTCCTTGTTCTTATCATTGTCCACATGTTTTTATCTTGTCTTCCTACCTCTGATCGGAACCTTTTGCTTGTGTAAGAGTTGCATTCCCTGCTCTTCTAGGTACATTTATCTCCCAACTTCTTCCTTATTTCTGGCTTCCTGTTTAAATTTTTATATTGTTTCCTTATATTCTTCTTTTTTCGCTAGTATTCATGCTCTCGTTTACCCTCTCCTTTACTTCTATCTCAGCATATCTACACTGGCTTTTCTTCTTTCTTTATGTCTTCTCTCCTTTTCATGGGTTTATCATTCATTAGTCATATTTTCCACACTCTGTGTGGATATGTTACTGTTATGTCATTAAATATATTGTCATGGAACGTGAAGGGTATTAATTCCCCGATTAAACGTCAAAGGATCTTGTCACACCTAGCCAAATTGAACGTTGATGTTGCATTTCTCCAAGAAACGCATTTAACTGATGTAGAATCTGTTAAGCTCAAGCGTGGATGGGTGGGTGAACTCTTTTACTCGCAGGGTGATGGCAAACGGAATGGTGTAGCAATCCTTTGTCGCAAGTCTCTCCCCTTTCAGGTTCTTACCCAAGAATCGGATGCTTTTGGTGGATGGGTTTATGCCAAGCTATCACTCAGGGGTGTTCCAATCTCTCTCCTTAGTGTTTATGGCCCAACCACGGGTGAACCTTCTTTTTGGGCTGGTTTCTCTCCACTCCTAACTAAATTTATGGACCACAATTTTATCCTGGCGGGGGATTGTAATCAACCTCTGGATCCCTTTATTGATAGGATATCCATGCCCCCCTATATTCCTAACAAACCTCATAAGCTGTTTTGCCATGCTATTTCGCAGCTTAAGTTAGTAGACTCCTGGCGTCTTTGTAATCCAAACTACGGGAGTACACTTTTTATTCTCCCTGCCACCGCTCCCAGTCACGACTAGACTATGTCTTTGTCTCCCACAACCTTGCTCAATCACTTTTACACTCCGAGATAGGCCCAATACTGCTTTCAGATCATGCTCCTGTTCTTACAAGTGTTGATATATTCCCTAAGATTGCTGGCCCCAGAAGATGGCGATTTAATAACTTCCTCCTTGTTGATCCCAAGTTTACAGCTACCTTCACTTCTTTTTTTGATGAATTTTTTCTGATTAATGACAACACCGCTCTCCCGGAACATACTATCTGGGATGCTTTTAAAGCAGCGGCACGTGACTTTATTATTAGTTACGTTGCGAACAAACGTAAGACTGCTCGACGGTTCACCAAAAGCCTCCTTTCGGACATTAAGAGATTGGAACATGCATATTTCACCTCCCATTCTGCTGATAGCTTGACAGCCCTTGTTGCTGCAAAAATGAAATTTAATGAGAAATCTACGGAAGATGCCTCCTTGTATTTGTTGAAGTCCACTGCTACATTTTATGGGGGTAGGAATAAAGCAGGGAAGCTCTTAGCTAATTATTTGAAGATCAAACATAATAAGTTAAATATTGAATCTGTTTATGACTCTAATGACACCTTGAAACACATGGATGTTGATATTCTTGCTGAGTTTTCACGTTTTTACGAGACTTTGTACACATCTGAAACTCAACCCTCTCCCAGCTCCCTTGCTCGTTTTTTCTCCACCATTCATACACCATCCAACTTCCCCCTTGACCTTTCCTCTTTAGAATCTGACGTCACACAAAAGGAATTACTCACTGCATTGCAACAGCTCAAACTCAATAAGGCTCCTGGCCCTGACGGTTTTACCGTTGAATTTTAACTTCACTTTTCTAAGTTGTTGATTCCACGATTGAATTCCCTTCTTCATACCTTTATTGCCCAAGGTGCTTCCTCAGGGACGTTTTCAGATGCTCATATTTGTTTAATACCTAAACCTGGGAAGGATGTAAAATATTGCAAAAATTATAGGCCCATATCCTTAGTCAATATTGACAACAAACTTTTCGCTAAAGCATTGGCGGTCCGACTGGATCCCCTTCTCCCCGATCTTCTAGGTGAAGAGTAATCTAGGTTTGTTAAGGGCCGACATATTACGGACAATACTAGACTTTTATTCAACATCCTGTCAAAATCCTCCCGTTGTCAACACTCACTTGCAGCGATTGCCCTTGACGCCGAAAAGGCGTTTGACCGGGTTGAGTGGCACTATCTTTTTCACACCCTTACTTGGTTTGGTTTTGGCCCTAGATTTATTTCATTAGTCTCCCTGTTATACTCACATCCCAGAGCTGCAGTATTTGCGAATGGTCAAATTTCTTCTTATTTTGATTTAGGCAGAGGTGTTCGCCAGGGTTGCCCTCTTTCCCCCTTTCTCTTCAACCTTGTTTTAGAACCTTTCCTGTCTAAATTACGTCAGAATCCCGCCATTCATGGTTTCCAGGTTGCAGACTTTCATATTAAACTCGCTGCTTATGCAGATGATATTTTGCTTTTTCTTTCCAACCCCGCAGAATCTATCCCTGCTTTTCTGGACGAAGTTCAAAATTACTCCTCTATCTCTGGGTATAAGCTTAATCATGATAAATGTGAGATCCTACCCTTGACCAAATTCACTTTCAAACAAGAATTTAGTGACTCTCAATTTACTTGGTGTCTCTCTCACATTAAATACCTGGGACTATATATCACCCCCTCCATTCCAGACACTGTCTCTTTATGCATGTCCAAGTGCGCACAAAAAATTGCGGACCTCACTGCAAGGTGGCATCCTCTATACCTATCCTGGTGGGGTCGTCTTGATACTATTAAAATGATGATCTCTTCCATTATTCTCTATACGTTATCCAATATTCCAGTATCCATCCCAACGAAGTTCTTTAAAAAGATTAACTCAACGTTATCCTCGTTTTTGTGGAGTTCTAAAAAATCCAGAATGTCTCTTGCCAGACTTATCCGTCCAGCTTCTGAGGGTGGTGTCAACTTTCCGGACTTCCCTGCATATCAGAAGGCCTTTCTCTTACGTCAAGCTTCCCTCTGGCTGCAAGATCCCACCTCCCCTTGCCCTTTGTGGATTAAAGTCGAACGTACTCTCCTTTCTCCGTTATCTTTTGCAGAATATCTTGCTTTTTCTCGCAAACCCTCTTCGATCCCTACTCCCATTCACAAGTACACTCTTAAGCTCTTACTGTCTGCTTCCCCTGGTCCCCCTACGACCGTCGCTGATTTCCTCTCTTCCACCATTTGGCATAATAAATATCTCTTAATTGGTCGTAAGCCCTTTTATTGGAAATCTTGGAGAATCCGAGGTTTAATTTGGATCTCGCAGCTCTTCTCTGGCTCCACCTTTCTCTCCTTTCCTGATCTCCGTTCTTCCTTTGGCTTACCCCTATCCTTTATCCCCAAATACCTTTTACTTAAAGCTACTGTCCTGGAGGTTTATAAGCGGCTCTCAGGTTCTCCTCCTTCCCCTGTTCCGCACGTCCATATATTCCAACTTCATTCTCTCCTACATAATACCCCCAAAGCGTCTCTCATCTATAAATACCTTCACACACATGAGTTGCTCAGACCTAAATCCAAGGTTGAACATCAGTGGGAAATTGATCTTGAAACAGATTGGCCGATATTTTTATGGGATAAGATTTGGGCAAAACTTCGTAAAACTTCCAGAGCGGCCTCCCTGACACAATCCCTATTTTTTATTTACAACAGATTACTTCATACTCCTTCTACATTACACAAGCGATTTCCTAATACCCCAGACACATGCTGGTCGTGTGGCTCCCTCAATGCTACCTTACTCCACATGATATTTCTTTGTAAGAATGTGCATGATTTTTGGTTACAGGTGTGGGCTCAAGTTAATGTAATTTTTCATACCTGTATTCCTTTCTCTCTCACTCACCTTTTCCTAGGTAGTTTATCCCCTAGCTGGGACACTCTAGATATGTATGTTCGCATCGTTGATTTGTTATTGGCTGTAGCCTTTCAGCAGATTACTGTCAATTGGAAAAATACGTCCAATATTTCTTTCAAAGCATGGTGGTACAATGTCTGTCACAATCATAGACTTGATAATGCCTTTGTTTTTCCTGTTCAATTAGCAACTAGACGTGCAGACTTATGGCTCCCTATTACGCTATATTTAGATAACTGTGTTGCCCGTTCTTCTCGTCCAACGCCTGCTCAACAAGAAGTTCCTTAACCCCTATGATACCCTTCCACATCCAAGATTTTCTAACATGCTGTTTTGTTTTTATTCTTCTTACGGTTAGCTGTTTTGCTTATGATTGATGTATCTTTTGTGCTTTTTTCAATGCCCATGATCATTATTTTGTTGTACATTCTCTCTTACATATTGCATTTGTTATCCCCTTCTTCCCCTTCCCCCCTTTTTTCCTCTCCCTTGCTGATATTATGTACTGATCCTCTCTTTTCAATTGCCTAATAAAAATGTTATTGAACTTATAAACTAGCTCCACAAATGTTAACATTGACAGCAATGAAACAATTTACATAAATTAATATTTGGAAGCCAATCTGTGTTTCACAACATACTTATTTATTTTATGAGTTTTGCAAATCCACAGATATGCTGTGATGCCACCACAGATCCTCTGTAAATCAAGAAACATACCCAAACCTCAACTTCTCATTGCATACAGTAAGTCTCCACCCATGCATATTGCAAACTGCACCATAAATCAGTAATTTGGGTTTCACATCTCTCTGGAGATAGACTGAAAATCACATCTCCATCCTTGTTTGGGCTTTCCTTAAAAAAAAGAGTGTTTTAAAGTCAAGATGTCTTCTGCTGAAAATAAAAGACAAGGGGAAGAGCAGGAAGAAGAAGAAGAAGCCCTCCAATGCTTGGAAATATTTCACCATCTCTTCAGAGAAAAGAAAGTTGTTGCAAAAATTGTCTGATACAATATATGCAACAAAAACCATCGAGAGGTATGGGGATGAAGTATTCACATGACACATCCTCGATGTGGAAACATCTGAGAACCATACATTTAAGAACATATGAGAGGATGATAAAAAAGAAGGAAGGTGGTGCAGCTAGATCAGCACCTGGAAAATCTGTGAGACCATTACCAGCCGTCTAGATGGTTACCATCCACCATCCTTGCTGTTTCACCAAACTGCAAAACATGGTGATCAATTCTAGAAAAATGTCATATTCCAGTTACACTAAAAATGTCATCTGTTGCCTAGTTTATGGATGTTGTCAACAAGCATAATTGTTGATTTTTTTTCACCTCACCAGTTCACCCTCCATTCCTCTTTGTATGTGGACGATGCGTGCACGCATCATACAAACTCATATAGACAGCGTACGAGGATGTAAATGTCACCGCGGACCAAATGGTCTCAGAAGTACTACGATGGGAGCGGCCATCTTGAAAGGGGCACATCAACCCTTCAGGTATATTATAAAACCTAGTATTACGCAAATCAGAGTAACGACCACTGTCAAGCAAGACAGTCACCTCAATAAAACAAACAAGTGTAATTTTCAGGTTCATAACATAGTTATAAACCTAAAAGGACATCTATGCATTAGTAAGTAGTTAAATTTAAATTACTAGTTGCCATGTAAATGAACGTGGGGTCCAATCATCGTAGTGGTGTGATATGAGCAACCTCCTCTAATGACATGAAGATATCTGTCAATAATTCACAATGGTTTGTGAGCTACCCAATATTATTGGGAGACCTATAAAGTTAATGGTCACTCAATTCATAGTGTGAGGCTTAGTATTCATTTGTGATCAAACACAATCAAATAGACACAATAATCAATATCAGTGTAGATAAACAGCCGCAAAGGACAAGTGTCACATGGATTAATTGTATGAAGGAGGAAAATGAAACACAGGTATATAAATAAGTCCATCCATTAATTATCCATTCTGAATGGAGTAAAAGACATAGGTTATCAACATTGTCTACCTAAATTATCAATGCAAATTCATATGTCACATAAGTAATAATCTCCACACCTGTCATTCAACAGGTCTATCAGAGGAAAATAGAAGGCCACATGGGCAACATAAAAATCATTATTGTACAACAGATTGTCAGAAATATATCTAGTTTCACATATATCACGTCACAGCTGTGTATATTATTATAGATAAACAATTCCTGTTGCATAGACCTAGAGGCCATTGATATTATTTGGGAAGAAAGCATGGTACTGGTCACACTAGATGTGTGATTCCAGCTGATGAGGTGTTAAACCCCGAAACTGGTCCTAGGATGCTTGTTTCCAGTCCAGGAAGGACGTGGCTTGGCAGTTCAGGCTGGACTGTTCCCATGAGGTACAGGATCTAGACTGATTTGCATATGGCCAGGTCTAAACTGGTGTGGCATGATGAGCAAAAGAATGATGGATTTAACCCAGAGCTCTTGACTGGGGGTGAATGTTTTGATTTGTTTTGCATTCTGTTCATCAACACTGTGTCTTTTACTTTCTCGCCCTAAGTACGCAGGGTATGCCAAGACGTGGGTCCCAGGCTCACTGTGCCGCTGTATTTAAGATATCCTGGCTGACGATGGGTGAAACCCCGAAACTGCTCCTAGGATGCTTGTTTCCGGTCCGGGGAAGACGTGGCTTGGCAGTTTGGGCTGGACTGTTCCCATGAGGCACAGGGTCAAGACTGATTTGCATATAGCCAGGTCTAAACTGGGCTGGCATGGTGAGAAAAATAATTATGAATTTAACCCAGATCTCTTGACTGGGGGTTAATGTTTTGATTTGTTTTGCATTCTGTCCATCACTGTGTCTCTTTTGCCAAACTGATTGCGGCAATAACTGTGTTTGTGTGACTGTGTGTTATATGTATTTGTCTCTATTGTCGGTGACTAGCTCATCTCCAGACGCATACAGTGTTGTACATTAAGGGATCTTTTGGCTAATGAGGAATCCCTATGTCAGAAACTATCAAACACTGCTGTACTATGTGTGTCTCTTGGTCTCTCCCCTTTCTCCTTTTCCTCTAGGCCGAGCCACCAGTGATATGAGTCACATGTAGGTACCACCCTATTAGAGGGGGACCACTCACCCTGAGACTATTTGTGGTGTTGACTCACTACCTTCCTACTATTATTGTTCCTGATGGAGCTGCAAGAATCATGTTGACCAATAAGGGTGCGAAACATGTTGACCACTTTTTTCAGCCACTAGGGGACATTGTTACCCCCATAGTAGCTACAACATACTGTTTTTCTAATCTGACAGGGGAATCTTTTTTATTAACACCAGTTTGATATCCCCTAGCCAGTTTTAACTCACTTCGACAATCATTGTTTACCACCCCAATAGAACACCCCCACACTCATTGAGTGGTGAGAAAAACTAATAGCTCTCCGCTAAAGTGACTATTTGGGCCCCCATAGGGCATTGCAGTGCCGGTCCAATTAAGAACACTCGCCTGATGATGAAAAAAACACTCATGTTGACTGTCTCTCATAATCTGTCAGCTCCTAGAGCCTTCCTCTTTCCTCTTTCATTCGTTTTCTGTCTTATTTGGAACGGTAACCCCCTTTTTTTAAGCAGATATAGTATTAAGTACTTCATATGGACAAACATTTTCAAGATAAATACTCCTATTTGGATAGTAAGTTTTCAAAACGTTTGTTTTTACCATATCTACTATCTGGCTCAAATTCGTCAAGATATTACATTTCTGGAAAAGATTTCAAAACTCTGAGGGATATTTCCAAGAGAAGTGGCAGAGCGTGTCGTTAGCCTCCTTGGCTTAACGGCATGCTTCGCCACTTCAGAACGAAGGGTTGCACCATATTTACAAGAATATGGTGCAGCCCTGCATTTCCCCCTGTGCTGACACTACACTTAGCAGTGTAGCGCCAACGCAGGCACCCTTGCACCATAGTGGAACGGTGTCTGCTGACAGGGGAAGATTGTGTATGTGCAGGAAGGTCCCCCTTCCTGCACATAAACAAACTTGAAATGCTGTTTTGTCACTTCTGTGTGTGCTGCCTAATGCAGCACACATGGAAGTTACAAAATTTAATTTGTTTTAAATATTGTTTATGTGCAGGAAGGGTCACCTTCCTGAACATAAACAATCCAAGGCAATTTGCTTTTTGCATGTGTGCTACACATGGCAGCACACATGGGAAAAGCAAAAACGAGGAGAAATAAAGCATTTTTCCTTGTTTCGCCAAGTTAAGACCATGTTTTCCCTGGTCTTAATTGTGGCACTACCTCCTATTTACGCTGTCCTTGTAAATAGGGGGTAGTGTCAAAATCAAGGGGTGTTTCAGTGGCACACCCACCACAACACCCACTGCCCACCCCTTTCATGCTAAGCATAATGTGAAATGGGGTCTTATTTACAAGGCAGCATTAAGCAATGTGGCTTAACACTGCCTTGTAAATAAGGTGAAGCCCCTAGCACCTCGGGAACGTCACAAAAAGTGACTTTCCAGTGGCGATAGGGGCTTGTAAATTTGCTCCTCTCTTGATGCTAGGCCTAAACTCACCCAAATAATTCCTTTCAACTTAAAATATAAACTAGCAACACTCAAACGATCACAACATTCATAGTATCCAATTTTTCTATGTGAAAGGATCTTCAAACTGTAGCTGTACAATTTGTTTTAAAGACTTTTCAACAGAGATCTCTTCCACACATCTTACATCACAGAGTTGATTATGCATGAAGTGACATAAGGAGAAACAGCTACAGAGCTGTCTGCCAAAAATAAAATATCCATATTAGCATTCCACATTTTAAGGAGTGTAGTCTTCAATGTATTTCAAAACCTCTGCTCTCCTGAGGTTCAAAGTGTCTTTTATTGATTTACAAGTAAGTTTATGTCTCACTGCAGACATAAAACTGGTCACTCTTCCTTTTGAAATAACAGGTGTTTGAAATTCAAAATGGCATTTTGTGTAAAATGTTCCTTATACTTTGCATTCCCACCGACAATACTTTCATCTGTATTCATCTGATATATTTCAATGGTATCCCCCATAACCTCATTTGAATATTGTGGATGTATACTGTGGTGCTCATATATTTCTTCAAGTCTACTTCTATCTACTTTTTCAAACTGTCTACTTGAAGGAAACATTTCTTCCTCCATGCAACTTCCATGTTAGACAACATCTACATCTTTATAGTACACATTATTTTCTTTAGGATACAATGTTGCTTTCAACATATTTACATCCATTAGTTCCTGCCAGATTGCTTTGTTTTTTGTGAGCATACCATTGCCTAGATTAACAAGCAGGTTCTTCCAAATCTCTCTCAACACCCATATTTTCAATGTTGATTTTAAAATCAAAAGGTAAATACACAACTCTGAAACGCAGTGGGTGGAAGTTTCCCAGTCTTTGGTTCCATGTGAACTATTGCTTGTAAAAGGTGTATAGGTTGTATGAGTATTCCTTCATAAACATTCAGATGTCGATGTTCCTCTAGAATTTCAACAACCTCTAAGTTATTGTGTATTTCTCTAGAAGGCATTTTGTTGTCTTCATTTGTGATAGCAATACTTACACATGATCTGGTGTGTTAACAAATCAAAATATTCCTCCAGAAATATTTACACTGCAAATGCTAGTCACTTCCCTGTTTTCATCTTCAGTTTTTAAGCCAACAGCAACATTTTTAATTTGGCCTTTGTAATGGGTGCGCTGACAAACAACCACTAACACAGTTTAGTTTCTCTGTAGGAACTGCATTAAACCTTGCAACTTCTCGTTTAACGTTCTCAGAACTGATATCTGTGTTTTGTGCCTGTTCACCTGAATATACCAACTCCTCATTTGCCCAGAGTGCACTAAAGGACGAAAGAAACGTAAATAAATATCTTCCCAGACATTTTCAACCACTGATACTGTACCATACAGATGTGCTTTGATCATTTCTCATAAACACAATGCAGGAATTTTTACAAAGTAAGGTGTTCTAACTACAGTTATCATTTGTGACTGATGAACAGCCAACATTCGAAAATGATGCAAAGTGCTTTTGCACACTTTCCTGGATAGACACTCTCATGAGTGTCCTTGTAAATTAGAATATTTTCTGACTGTGCATGGATCTAATGCTTGTAACTTTGCAATATCTGACTTCACACTTTTAGGTGGAATCTGATGTAGAAAAGCTCTTAATGTATCAATTGATTTCTGGTGAATACTATTGCATTCTCATTTATACACAGGGTATGGCTATGCCTTCTTTGTACCTCTTCACCTATCTCTTCCTCTTTATTTCTAGGAACCATGTGCTCTTTTGCAATGGGAATACCATGTTTTACCTCATATCATCTGTCAGTTGTTTCAACTGCATACACTAATGAGTTTAGTTGCAAGTTGCTTACTTCATTAAAGAAAGCCTCAGTACTAGACATATGCTTCCATTCTCCTTCGGAAATTTAGAATTCATTACTTTTATTAATAAGCCTTTATACTGGCTTCTTTTCATCATAGAGGGCACTGTTTTATCGAGTGTTCTCATTCTGTTTAGTATCAAAATAATAATTTGTGCTTAATGGCAAATTATCAGTCACACACTCAATATATTGTTTTTGTTTCAGTGCTCCCCTTTTCTTCTTCAACTGCTTCATGTCTTGTACCAGATTCTGTATTACCCTACCTCTAAACATTCCAATTAGTATTTCTTTAAATTCTTTCTTGTTAGGTGTTTTTAAATAACATGTATGCATTCAGTCTGACTTACTCCTTCTCCTTTGTGAGTTGATTGTAAACCTTGCTTTTTATTTGAAACTTTTTCCATGTTTTGCATTTTTCCATATACTGCTTTAACAAACTGCTTAGTTCTCTTACAAGCTGCTCTTTTTCTATCACATTCTTCCTATCATGTCCTTTTTAGCAGATAGTATTCTTTCTTCTGTTTTCCTTTCTCTGCATTTTAAATCCTCCTCTTTAAACACACATACATATCTGAAAATCATATATTGAATTACATTTTTATTACATTCTATTAGATTACATACTATAGGCAAGTGGCTGTATGGTATTGTGAGTAGATATGTGAGTGGCTATATGGTGGGTGACTGGGCGTATATTTGAGTGAATGGGTGTGCAAGTGCATATATAACTTACTGTCTAAGTACTGGGTACTTGAATGGTTGTATAGGTGTAGGACAGTACATGTATATGTGTGTGAATGAATACCTAAGTGGATGTATAGATGAGTAAATGGGTGTGTAAATGGTTTTATGGGTATGTGAATAAGTGTGTCAGTAACTGGCTATATGAGAGATGGGTTCACAAATGCTTTTGTGGGAGGATACCTCGGTGTGTAAGTGACATCCTGATCATGTGAGTGTGTGCAAATTAAATACTATTATATTACATACTATAAGTAAGCACCCACATCTAATTTCAGGCAAACTCAGTCATACTGGCTTCATCAAATGCTATATTTTCAGTTAAGCAATTCCTCTTCCTCCTTTGCTGCTCACTATATGTTTAGTTAATGTTCTCATCTAGCCTCTCTTCTATTTAGCCTTTTACTATAGTGTCTACAAGCGACACATTTGCTTTTAGCTTATATACACTCAGGGTTTTATTTAAAAATACTTGTTTATAGTACAACCTGATTAACATACCTGTGAAATCTGTTTTTACTGTAATCTCAAATCGGAAATATGGCAATTCCACTCCATTCACGGGACAAAAGTACTAATAATGGGTACCCTTCCTATTGTGCTTTCACTCATACTCCTGTACTTAGCAAATTACAGACTTACTTTCATCCTTTTTTTATTGTTATACCAGTTTTAAATGACCACTATTGTTTAACCCTTTCCATGTTTCCTTTACAGAAGTTCAATTTGGTTAGAAGTTTGTGGGTCCACAGATACACCATAGGGCTCGTGGCCCCCTGTGTGAATCCATTGAGGATGAGTAGATCCACGCCAATGTCATTAAATACATTCAACAATCTGCTGTTAATGCTTTTCATTTATAATTTATATTTTATTTGTAAAAAATATTGTCAATTACAGGACATACACTCCCTAGTGAACAATATTTATACACCTGTCTGCTTTCCAGGTTCACACTGCAGTCTCTTTTGTTCCCTTCCCCCACACTATTTTACCTCAATTTCCAAAGTAACCAGGTTTCCAAAAGTCTCTGCCTAACAGTAGGTTAAAAGTTCATAAGACTTTCTCTCAACAGCATACTAGCTTCAAAATTACTGTACCAGGTGTGGTTGACTGTTTGAAATATCAAGCCTATCCCAAACAACATAACTTTTTTAATTTGTACAAAGTAAATCAGAGGTAGTTACTTATTTTCTTAAAGTCACTACCCAATTTTAGTTCCTTGGACATCACCATCCAATCAAATATGTTCTTTTAAATTTCACTTGATGTTCTCCATTGAAACTGCCTTTCATGTTCAAAATGTCCTCATTCTGCTGCAGCCTTTTCCTGTTTGCTACTCCTGATTGTCCCCAAAATGGTAAATTTCCAAAGTTTGTGTTTATAGCCACAGAGAGTGCTAGAAAGAGCTGCATTGACAGGGACCTGGGTTTACCTAATGTAGACATTTATTTGGGTTGGCCAGAGAGGGTGAAACTAGCATGAATAGTTGCCTTTGGTTGAAAGCATTGTGGATTGCCAACACCCAGACCTTATGGTTGTGCACTGTGGTGGCAAAGACCTAGACACAATTACAGCAGCAGGACTGGAAATCCTTATGAACAATTCCTTTGCTAAATGTGTGTTACTTTTCCCACATACTGCCTTGGTTTTGTCTAACATTTGCCATATATGCAGGCAGACGTCAGGAGGGGTAGGTGCTGAGAGCCAGCACACCAACGGAATTTCCCGTTAAGGTGCGGGTTACCCTATGCTCTAGCCCAAGAAGCATTTTTCCTCATTTTTCTAGGATTCCTCAGGAGCAGTTCAACTATTTAGTTGCGGCCTCACTGTAGTGTTTCACAGTCTTCACCCGCCTTGTTTGCACTACCGTTTTTACCCCTTCACTCACTTGCACAATCACACCACAGCTTGTTTTGGTCCTGATGAAGTGGCACGGTTCCTTGTGACCAAGGAGCCACAAAACATGTCGACCCTTTAAGTTACTTGGGCACATTAAGCCCATTGGAGTAACGCACAACCTTTGGGTTTTTAATTCTAACAAGGGTACCTTCCCAAAAAATGCACCAATTCCAGGTATCCCTTAGCTAGGTTTAACTTCTTACACAACTTTGACCCTTCACATAAGATTCCCCCCAACCACACACACCAGCACTCATCTGCCTGCTGTTCCAAAAAGATCTCTGCCAAAGTGACCCTTTGGGGGACCCGTAGGGCATTGCAGTGTTGACCCAATGAGGAGTAAATGCCCAATGATGAAGGATGACATCCTTCGGGGTGTGTGAGGGCAACAAGAGACAAGACATGTGCTTGCCTCTGACCAGTGAGTTCTAGACCTAAGATTTCCCTTTTTTTTATCCTTTTTTCTTCTTCTTTTTCATCTTTGTTTTCCTTCTTCGTTTTCCTCTGGTGGGTGGGTGACCCTTGGCACCCCCTCCTACGGAACAGTGACTCCCCCATTTTGGTTTTATAACATTTGCCAAAGACAGAAGTGGCAGTGGTCAACCCAATGTTGTCAGCAGATAGAATAACCCAGAAAACATGCCAATAAGCTGCTTCTGCATTTCTCTGAGACCACTATATGGGCTCTATATACCATAAAAATGTATGCTTCAGTGGAATTTATCGAAACAAAAGAGTCAATTTCACAGACACAGGCAGCAGGATGATCCTTGACAATTTAAAATACTGCATCCTGTTCTATGCATAATCATCACCTACACACCATAAATATAAAGGATCTATTCAGAGTGAACCCTTTTTCAAACACTGGTTTATTTTATTTTCCAATACTTTTTTCTAATTTCTCACTTGGATCTGTGGATCAGCTCTGGATCCTTGGCAAACTAATGGGCCTGCTGGCTATATTGCAGGTGGTTCAGTGGCTGATTTCCCGTATCCAGTCCCAACCAAAAGAACACATTAAATTCAAAACAATAACACATTTAATACAAACATATTTTATTGCAATTTAAATAACTGTATCACTGCCTGTGTGCAGATGTGTAAGTAGATGTTCATGTAACTGTGTGGGTGTGTGAGAAGCTATATGGGTGTGTAAGTGGGTGTGTCAGTGCCACTGTGGGTATGTAATTAGGTGTGAGAGTGACTGTGTGTATATGTGAGCAGCTGTCTTGAGACACTGTGTTGGTGTGTGACTGGGTTTCTGGATCTGTGAGTGGGTGGCTAAGTGGTTGTATGGGTATCTGAGTAGGTGTGTAAGTGTGTGTGGAGGTATGTAAGTGACTGTGAGTGGATGTGTGAGTGGGTATATGACTGGCTGTGTGGTTCATAAGTGGCTGTAGGGATGTATGAGTGGGTATGTGAGTGGTTGTGTGGGTGTGTAACTGGGTGTTTGAGTGTGTGGTGGGTATGTGAATGGGTGTGTTAGTGCTTGTGTGGGTCTCCGAATTAGTCTGTGAATGATTCTTTGGATCTGTAAGTGGGTATGTGAATGGCTTTATTGGTGTGTGAGTGGTTTTCTGAGTTTCCTAATGGGTTTGTGACTGTCGGTATGGGTGTGTGTGAGTGTTTGGTAGGATGTGTAAATGGCTGTGTGGCAGCCGCGGTCTGTGGAGGGAGTTCCATGGGGCGGAAAGGCGGGGTGGGGGAGGGGCAGAGTGGGGGGTACTAAACACCAGAATATGGATAATTGGAGGAAAGTAAGCGATTAAATAAATAAAACGAATTTCAGAGCGCGCGCTGCATCACAAAATGCGATGCAGCGCGCGCTACGAAATTTGTTTTATTTATTTAATTGTTTACTTACCTCCAATTATCCATATTCTGGTGTTTAGTACCCCCCACCCTGCCCCTCACGGAACTCACTTCACGGACCGCGGCTGCTGTGTGGGTCTTTGGTAGATGTGTGACTGGCTTGATGAGTGTGTACATGGGTGTGTGAGTGTATGAGTAGGTGTGCATGTACCTGTGTGGTTCTGTGAGTGCATGTGTGACTGGTTCCCTGGGTAAGTGGTTTGAGTGGCTCTACCGGTGTGTGAATGAGTGTGTGTGGCTTACTGGGTCTCTGAATGGGCGTGTGACTGGTTTATGGGTGTGTTAGTGGGTTTGTGGGTGTGTGTGTGAATATGTGCTCTGTATGTGAGTAGGTATATAAGTGACCATGTTGGTCTGTGAATAGGGATGTCACTAGCTGTATGAGTGTGTACATGAGTATCTGAGTGGGTGTGTGAGTACCTGTGTGGGTCCATGAGTGAATGTATGAGTGGTTCCATGTGTCTCTGATTATATTTGAGTGGCTGTATGGGTGTCTGCGCAGGTGTGAGCGGTTTTTTGTGTCTCTGCATGGCTTTGTCAGTGGCTGGATGGGTGTGTGATTGGTTGTGTGGGTGTTTAAGTGCATGTGCGAGTGGGTGTGTGAGTGCCTGCGTGGGTCTGTGAGTGGGCATGTAGGTGGTTCTGTGGGTCTCTCAATGGACATATCAGTGACTTATGGGTATGTTAGTGTCTGTATGGATGTGTGACTGGGTATTTAAGTGGCTGTCTGAGTGTGTTAATGGGTTTGTGCATTGGGTGTTTGAGTGCCTGTGTAGGTCTGGGATTGGGTATACTAGTGGTTCTCTGGGTAGAAGTATCAGTGAGTGTAGGGTGTGTGAGTGGCTGTATGGATGTGTGACTGGGTGTGTGAGTATCTTTATGGCAGTGTCAGTGGTTTTCTGAGAATCTAAGTGGGTGTGTGAGTGGCTGTATTGGTGTGTGAATAAGTGTGTCAGTCACCATGTGGGTATATAAGTAGGTATATACATGTGTGATGGATGGGTGTATGTGTGGATGTTTAAGTGGCTGTGTGGGTCTCTGAGAGGTGTTTGAGTGACCATACGGGTATGTGAGTGGGTGTGACAGTAGTTCTCTGGGTCTCTGAATGGAAGTATCTGTGACTATATAGGTGTGTGAGTGGCCTTATGGCTGTGTGACTGTTTCAGTCTATAAATGGGTGTCTGAGTGAATTTATGGGTATCTGACTGGGTGTCTGAGTGCCTTTGTGGGGCTATGAGTGTGCTGGTGAGTGGTTCTCTGAGTGGAAGTATCAGTGACTGTATGGGTGTGTGAGTGGCTGTATGGGTGTATGACCTGGTGTGTAAGAGGATGTATAAGTGGTTTTCTGGGTATCCGAGTGGGTGTATTGGTATGTGAGTGGGTATGTCAGTGGTCATATGGGTGTGTAAGTGTATATGTGAGTGTGTGATGTGCA
The DNA here is from genome assembly GCF_964204655.1 of Triturus cristatus. Lineage (NCBI taxonomy): Eukaryota > Metazoa > Chordata > Amphibia > Caudata > Salamandridae > Triturus > Triturus cristatus. The sequence goes on from NC_140591.1 coordinate 1,353,405,789, forward strand.
GGTATATGATTGGGTATGTAAGTGGCTGTGTGGGTCTCTGCGAGGTATGTGAGTGGCAATATGGGTAGGAGAGTGGATGTGTCAGTGGTTTTGTTTTATGTGTGTGAGTGGATGTCTAAGTTTTGTATAGGTCTGTGAGTGGGTGCATACGTTGCTGTATGGGTGTGTACATGGCTATGTGAGTGGGTGTGTGAATGTCTGTGTGGGTCTTTAAATGGGTATGTGAGTAGTATATCAGTAAATGTATGGGTATGTGAGAAGGTGTGTGAGTGACTATATGGGTATGTGAAAGAGTATGTGAGTAGGTATATGGATGTATGAGTGGTTGTGTGAGAGGCTGTGTAGGAATGAAAGAGTATGTGAGTGGGTTTTGTGAACAGGTGTATGTGTTTTTTATTGGGGTCTATATCTGCGGCTCCACCATGGATACACATGGGGCTGCGCTGCGTATCACAGTGGAGTCACAGATCCTCACGCAAGCAAAAAAAACATTTTCCCACTATTTCTTCTCCAAGAGGTATCTCTCAAAGAATCCTCTATCCTGACCCCTTATTTGCTATTTTTACTCTAACCCCCATCCCCAGGAACTGTGTCCTGAGTCACAAAATGGTGGCTCTGCTTCACTAGATGTACATAAACATTTTTCTTTAATAACTCCAAAACTGCTGAACAGATTTACACCAAATTACAAAAAGCACTCTTTCCGGATCTAGATCTAGCATTCTGTCAAATTTGGCCTAATTCCATTCCGTGGTTGAGGCTGTAGTCATTCCTAAAATGGCTATGGCAAATTGCATGGGGAAAAATTGTCATTTTTCTCGGCTTCCACTTGATGATTCACCCCAAAACTTTCTAGACAGCAGCTGAAGTGACTAGCAAACTAGTGCTGAAACTTTTATGGAGATTCGCTAAATGGCACAAAAGTTATTAGCACAACAAGAAATGATTGTCTTATGGGAGCTAGATCCTAACTAGAACTATCTACTGGTGACTGCATGTGAGGCATTATGAGGCACTACAGCTGGGAACAGTGAATAACTAATGAGCCGGTCTGTCTGGGGTCTCTATTCAGTTTTACGGCATTGACACATGGATTTATTTCCTTGAGTCCTTTTTTGGGGGGTTTGGGCATCCCAGTCCCACCCAGGATGCCCAAAAGCTGCAGGTCACATTTGGGGCTCTGGGGGATCTGCAAGGCCCACCGGTCTGACCGTTGCAGAAGCCAGTATCCTCTGTGTCCTCTTGCTGCAGTGAGAGCAAGTGATACTTTTTGCACGCCTCGGAATGGAGCCACCATGGCTATTTCTGATGCTGTTCTCATGACTGAGCACCTTGCCTCTTTTCTTTGTTGTTCTGGGTCCCAGGTATGGGGGTCCTCAGGCCTTTAATTGATGCACTTGCCCTACCAGTGCGCAATGTTTTGTTGTAGTACCAGCCCCCGAGTAGAAGGGGCCCTGAGCAATCCTGGATCAGGGGAGGGGCCTCAAACACTCCTGCTGCAACAGCAATTTATTTAAATAAATATGCACCATCACCTGGGTCCTGGCTGACCATGGGTTAGTTCTTAGAAGTAGTAGCAGAGTGCCCTGTATGTCTTTTTTCACCTTACATTCTAGCTCTAGCAAGACCTAGGAATCAGGAGCATTCTTATCAGGCCTCCTGACCGCTGAAAGTTGCACTTTGCGGTGAGCTGTGTCTTGTGACTCTATTGTGGCTCCCTGTGCTAGCCTTCTCCTCTGCCTGTCTGTTGGTGCTCCTCTCTTGCTGGTTGAGAAATCTTGCGCAGCTTCTCCACTACCAGCTATCATTACAGCCTCCTACTTATATTCCCAGGCTGCATAGCTTCCTATTTGGCAGTTTTGTTTGTGCAAGGAGTCTCTTTTTTGTTTACTTTTGTCCAACTGTGGGAAAGTGCCCCATAGTCTCCAACTTCCTATTCCAGCAGGCTCCCCCACCCCCACGGCTTTGTCCATCTCCTCGTCACTTTTCATTTGGATTTAGAGCTGGACGGATCAATCTTTGTGTCTGCTGCATATCACATTTGACTTAAGGACATTTGTATTTGAGAGTTCGGAAGTAAGTTGAAAAACTGGTGTTGTTTGTTTGATTGAGGCCATGCACCTGTATTTATTTATTTGTACTTTTAATGGATTTTAAAAAATGTACTGTGGTGGGTGGCCTGGTGTTTCAATCGGGATCTAGTGTTCACTGATTTCTTTGCATTTTATTTTTCTTCTTTTGAATAGATAAAATGTTTGACAGTTTACTACATTTTCACCATGTTTTTTTAAATACATTTGCAATATTGGTTTAATTCACTATGTGGCCTAGTCTGCCAATTGGCCTTCCAGCCAGTAGGCCCAGTGTAAGTCATGGGTGCATGAAACAACTGTTTGTGTGTTGAATTTGAAATAGCATTTAGGCGATGGATGGATTTAGATTGAATACAAAATGTGTTTTGTTGTGGTATTTCACATATTTATTTCATGCAATCAGTGTATAGGACTATGTGGTGAAATGCCTATGAAGGATGTGTGTTGTTGTACACATTATTTTGTAGCCCTGTTAATTTTCTTGTTTGGCATTTCTGAATTAATGCTGTGGTCTCTGTTTTACCATGTCTCCTTTGTTTGGCCAGTGGGTATGTATGTTTGCCATGGGGCACCGTTTGTCTTTGTTTAAGATGCCATGTGGCCACTGGCCAGAGGCCATTTTGTATAGTCAGTGGACTGTCCATAGGCCTGCATGTGCTCTTTGTTTTACAGGCCTCCTGTCTCTTGCTGTGAGTGACCATGTTGCTGACAGCCATTTTTTGTATCAAGCCAGTGTGTTTTTGTCATAGGCCTGCATGCTTTCTTTGTTTTCTAGGCTCCTGCTTCTTGTTATGACCATGTGGCTGGCGGACATTTTTTGTATGCATTTTGAAGAAACCCCTTACTCAAAAGAGAGGGAAGAGGGAGGGCTGGGAACTTGATTTAAAGGTTCAAAGCCCATGCTCCTATTATTAATCAAAGATTCAACAAAGGGGTTTATATTCCAAAGGAAATAATGCAGGTTCTCTCAGATAGTAGAGACTGTCTGGACCGGTATCATGGGGATAGTCAACAAGACTGTCTCATGCTGCCCTCACACATCTCCTAGAGGATGTCCTGCTTTATCATAGGGCAGCGCTCCTCATTGGGCCGGGGCTGCAATGCCCAATTGGTCCCCTGAAGGGTCACTTTGGCAGAGATCTTCTAAGATGCTGCCGTATGATGATTGCAAGTGAGGGGATCAATGATGTGAAGTAGTGATGTGTCATTGAAAGTTAAAACTGATAAGGAGATCCTGCACTATACTTTATTGAGGGGGATACCCTTCCAGAGATAAAAGCCTATGACAGGTAAGTGCTACCTTGAGGGTTTAAGATGAACCCTGGTAGTCAGTGTGTCCCGACTAGATAGGGGAAGTATCCTATAGTTGTGGGAGGGGGAACTATCTCAGGTCACGCCCTCGATGGTGTGTCAACATGTTTCGTGCCTGGTCTGGTCATAAGAATCTGTGGCGCTTCATGAGGACAAAAAATACGGTGAAAAAAATAACCTACAGTAAGTTGGTGCCCCTAGGTGCCACCTACTGTGTGTGCAGTTCAAGGGCAAACCTGTAGAAAGGGGGAAAGAATTAGAAAGAAGAAAGGTTATTAAAACCCTGGTTTAGCAGAACATCATCCACCTGGGGGGGCAAGAATCGTGGACCACAAGAATCAAGTGGTACCCCAACCAGACAGGTCACAACGAAAACGTGCTAAAACATGAGAATATGAGAGCATGTAGGACACAAACAGGCACAGCTGTGGGGTGCCCCAAAGTTGATCTGAAGCAGTGATGTCTGCAAAGAACATTGTCACTACGACACCTGTGCAAGTGGTGTAGTGGGTGGACAGACTTGGGTAGATATCTATTGGTATGTATCCAAGGCAATGCCTTAAAATTGTAAGCAATGAAAGTAAGGAAAGGTTCTATAATAGCATTGCACATTGCAGGTACAGCAAAGCTCATGTAACATGTATCACAGATATACATCAGGACAAACAACATAGTAACAGTGCCAAGATCACAAAAACATGATCTCGAATCTGGGAACTGTGGAGATTATTAGCCAGCTATTCCATAGAAGCGCCTGGAACATATATTAGGGACATACATAGTACGAACAAACAAACCAGTGGTTGTGCCCATGCTTACTGGTGTCATAATGTTCACATGGTGGCTTGCTTGTAAGCATATATTCAAAGAAAAAACAAAATAAAACACAAACCACCTGTGAAATACACTAATGACCCTGTGCATTTTAACTTGTCATGAAGCGTCCTCTCTGGGTTTGCAAATGCCAACGGAGCATATTAGAAGGTGATCGGACTTAAAGGTGCTTACCTAAGTATATAAGATTTAAGGTCACATTGGGTGGTGCAGAGGTGCCATGCTCAAGCATGCCGGGCTGTAAATGAGCATAAGTGGTAACATGTATGAAGGCAGGAATAGTACGTCCAAGACAAAACATCGGGAAATGTCATCCAGCCACGAGGTCGGCACAAATATTCACAGTTAAGCAGGGCAGACTGTGTGTCTGCTCCTACCCTTACAGTCATCGCGTCCCCGGGATTGTGTTCCCTACGAGCAGAGCGGCTGATTATGATCTGTTGAAGTGATGGAAAGCTGGAACGCTGACTCGCCGTGTTGGCAGTAATGTGCATGTCTGGCGACCATCTTAGAGTGACTAAATGCTACTCGGGCAGATTGCTTATTGTAGATGCTCGTGAGGCTCATGGATCAGTCTCGTAGGGTAACTAGGCATGTAAAATCTATTACCAAAAGAATGTCTAATCCTTATAATATTTGCTAAGTAGTTCCTACCAGATTGGTATAGTAGATGTTCTTGTGTGGGACACAGACAGGTGGAAGCTGTGCTGGCTCTAATAAAGCAAGGCAGTGTTCACTGCTGATCTAAGAAAAGTACAAAAGGGAAGGGGTCCCAGTACAAAAGATTATAAATGACTAATAAAATAAATCTAAAGAAACTGTAAGGAACACTGATATTTAATCACAATGCGCCGTATAACAATGTATTACAAAAATGCAAAACGTCAGCAACAAAAACAATAGTGCCCCACAGGGTGAGGGAAGGAAAGTGTCAAGAAAGAAAAATTGTGCAGGGTTAGGTGAGTGATAAAGTGAAGGTCATATGACCTTAATCAAAACAATTCTCAATCCTGGCTTCAGCACAGAGCCAGAGTAATGTACAATAAATGATCATAAATTATGCCGTGCCTTGCTTCTAAGTTTCTGTATAAATTAATCCACTCGGGGTAGAAGCTGGCAGATGGACCGGTTGACAACCTCCTGTGGGGTACTATTGTTTTTGATGATGACGTTTTGCATTTTTGTACTACAGTGGGTACGCGTCGGTGCCATCCACACCGTACATGCCTGTGTTGGGGAAACCCTTGGGTCTCCCCCTGTGTCTGAGTCGTAGGGCTGCGGGTGACAGGGGGACCCGCAAAGGCAACTTCCTGAACGTTTTGCAAGCCGGACATTCCGAGTCGCACCGGCTGTCCGACGCGTGCATCGTACTGGCTCGGTCGTAAATCACATCCATTGCACGCCACGGTTAGCTTACGGCTGAGACGTACAGAGCGGTTCGGACCCGGAAACGACTCGGACAGTGAATTTCACGTAGCTCTCATCGTACTTGCTCGCTCGTACAGCTGTACGAGTCGGGCGGAAAACAAGCGTACGGCTCGTAGTTTTTCTGTCCGGATCGCGTTCGGTGCCCTTCCGACCCGGATCAGAATCGGCCCCTCAGTGTTGTTGTTGATGACAAATTGTGGCAATGGCTGGCAGCCATTTTGTGTTTCCAACCAAATTTGGCCCTTTGCCATAGGCTGCATGGATGGTTAAGCAATGAGATAGCAGTTTATAACTTATTATTATATCTTTGAGGATAACTTCATTTATGTACCATTTTTTTAATGTTCATTTTTTTTTATTAATTGGCAAATTATATTTTTTCACTTTTTATTTTTTTGTTTAACATTTTATCTTTTGGGTTCATAGTTACAACTTTTTGACTACATCTGGCATCAGTCAAATCAACCCCATGCCTGCTATTGGTGCACAACAACATTCTTCCCATCCATTATTCCTTCCAATGGGTTGGCAGCTGCACCTCCCTGAGTACCACTTCACACATGAGTGACGTCATGTGACACACATAAAGCAAACAGTTTAATCGGTATGTTGTTGTTATTTTTGCTCTCTCTTGTCCTTCCTGAGTATACAGTCAGTCACCATGAAAGTTTATGTTGGTGTGGTTTTCCATATAGATACACTGTATTGTTCAGTATTTATCATACGGAGTAACCAATGACCACACTAAATTATATTGTATTTATTTGTACTACTAATTGAACAGCAACAATGCCACATTTCACTGATGTTTATCTTTCTTATTTTCTTTTAGTTGCACCAGATACAACATCACCCACAGTACTGCCACAGAAAGAAGGCTTGTGCACAGCATGACACATGAGTGACCCACACATCACAGACATCTCGAAGATGGCCCTAAATAAAGGTGCTAAAGCTGCTACCAAGAAAGTGACCAGTGAGAAGAAGAAGGAGCTTACCACCACCACCACCACTACTGGTATGTCACCCCAGATCTTTTTGGAGAAAAAAAGTGTGCCTGCTGCACCAGCCTCTGGGGAGCAAGCTGGGAGCAGCACCCAAATTCAGTGGACCCACCCCAATATAGGCTCAAGCCCATGTCTATGACACAGGGAGCCAGTCTAAACATGCCAATGCCGACGAGTAGTGATGTTGAAATTGACACGTCGCACAGTAGTTTCCAATCATTGCAATTAACTCAGAGAAGTGGACAACAACAGCCACAACCACCAATAGCAGTTAAGAAGATTGAGCTTCATGCTGAGGAAGTAGAGCAATCTGCCCCAGAAGATCCTTTGTCTTCCAGATCTCCAGCTAGAAAAAGAGTGTTAGTGGTGCATCATCTTCTTCTTCAAGCCCTCCTTCTGAGAGTGAGACATGCCACAAGACAAGGCTAGGGAAAAGTAACGTTCCAGAAAGCCTTAGAGTTATGGAGGCAGATGTAGAAGAGGAGTTTGACGATGAGCCAGTCATCATGGATGTTAGTCCAGCGCTAGTGGAGACCGACATTACCCATCCCAATTTGGCAGTAGCACCACAGATCCAACCAGCACCAGATGCCATATTTGCAAAGTCCCAGCAGGGACCTGCATCCACAACCACCTCAGTAGAAGTAGGTACTGCAGAGAGTTGAACGTCAAAATGCCCACCCACCGCCAGTTCATCTGACATTGGTAGTGGCACCAGCATCAGAATGTGGAGCTCTTCAATTTGGGACTTCTTTTCTGTTAGCCAGAAGGAGGCAAACATTGCCATATGCTCCCTTTGCAGAGCAAGTGCTAGTCGGGGTAAGCTTGGTACAAACTATGATACTGGGGGCCAAACAACCCATTTGAGAATGCATCATATGATCCACTGGGAGGTGCACCTTAGCGGCCGAAAAATAGCAAGTGTTGTTGGTGAAGGGGGTGAAAGCCGGCTGAGCAGGGAATCCGAATATGATCCGATCACAGTGAAAGGTGAAGAAGAAGACATCTTCATTACGCAAAGCAGCCCTCTCCCCATCAGTGCAGTAGTACTGCCCACATCAGCAACATCCCAATGGCAAAAGACTTAGGTCGAGATACCAAGGCAACAGAGGACAGTGACTGCCCTGCTGAAAAACACATTGAGCCTACCACAGTCTGCTCTCAAGAAGTGACCTGAATCAGGGATATAAGAAAAGAAAAAAATTCAGGCTACTATTCCTACCATTTTAGGATGGATGGGCAGTATGAACTCAAACACCAAATAGCACATTTGTACAATGAGAAGCTTGCTAAAATGTTAGCTCTAGACTTCCTCCCTTTTTCTTTTGTGAAAGAGGTTTGCTTTCTTGAATTTGTGGCAACCATCTGCCCGAAATGAAATGTTTCCAGATGGTCCGGATGGTCCTATTTTTCCGCTATGTGCTGGAATTTGCTTGGACAATCTTTGAAGCAGAGTGCTGTTCACAGTATCCACCTGACAACAGACATCTGGACCAGTTGCCAAGCGACTGATTACATGTGCATCACTATATTGGGGCTAGAGAAAAATATCTTCATGTGTTGACACTGCTGAGATTTTTAATACTGCTCTAAAGCATGCAACAGTAGCTGTGTTTGCCATGGAGAAATCAGATACATCTGCAAAGATTTTGAAAGACTTTAAAAACACAGTATTTGAATTGCTATGACCAAGAGGGCTTAAGATTGGATTTGTTATAAGAGACAATGGCAGTAATATAGTTAGGCCATGGCTGATGGGGGTTATTTCAGGGTCCTGTTTTTGGCTCACTGCCTCAAAATCCTTGTACAGGACTTTCTAAAAAAATAAAAGAGCAAGTAAGCAACTTAATGTCCACCTGCAGAATATTCTGTGCTCATTTCAGCCATTCATTTAAACCCTGGAAACAGCTGAGGGTCATTCAGCAAGATAATAGAATGCCAGTTAAAACACTCATGCAGGAGGTGGAACTCCAATTATTACATGCTTTAACTCCTGTTTGAGCAGTACAGACCCATCAATGAATATGTCATGAAAAGAAGGGATGCAACTGTGAAAGGCATGATCATTGAGATGGCCCAATGGAGCCTAGTCAAATACCTGACAGAGATGCTGCTTCCTTTTGAGGTGTTCACAGGGGAAGTTAGCAAAGAGGACAGTACCATGGGCCAAGCTATCCTGTTGTTGCACATGCTACAGGAACAGCTAAAGGAGGTGTCTGCAATGCACACAGGTGTGTGGGAAACAAAATATGTATATGACTTGGTGGAGAGCTTAATCCTTTGCTTGTACACTAATACATGGGTGCAAATAGACATTGTGTCCTCCAAACATTACATCTGTGCCAGAGTGGACCCTTGATCCACTGTAAAAACCATTACTGTCCACTATTGTTCCTTTTTCTGACAGGGACATTAGAACATACAAAACATGGATAGATGAGCAAGACAGTGAGCTAGAAAAAGAACAGCTGAGAATTAGAGGCCCACTCCTCCAGGGGACAAGTCCTCTGAGGCAGCCTTCAAGTTCAGAGCTTACAGGCAGTGCTGTTGGCTCACAGCAGCCAAAACCAACAACAAGAACACCATCATCAACAATACCAGGAGCATCAGCCCCAAAATCTGCAACTGAGTGGTTTCTATTGGCAGGGCCTAAGTCCAGTGCAGAGGAGAAGGCAAAGGAAGTTGAGCAAAATGGAGCACCAGCATTAAACATTGAGCGAATTGTCCAGACCTATCTGAATGATGCAACATAGGTCTACCTTGATCAAAACCCATGGGAAGAGGCACAAATAGGCAGTGCTCCGCAGTCTGACAATAAACTTTCTGGCTTTTCCTGTAGCCATTGTCACTGCTGAACATTTTTCAGTGCTGCTGGTGCCATTGTCACAGTGAGAAGGACCAGTCTCTCACCTCAAAATGTGGAGGGATTAAACATGATCAAAAGGAATCAGCACTTTATACCACTGGATTACACCATACCTGAAGTACCACAGGAGAAAGATGAGGGAGACTCAGGTCACGGAGCTAGTGTGTTAGATGACTTACTTCTGGGAGAACCACCCGAGTTTGAGGATGAGCTCTACTTCCCTGACTACTAGGCCTGGGCCAACAACAACCATAGAACTCTCTCTTCCTGTCTGTAGTCTATCGCTGATCTGCTTTCTTTCTTTCTTTGATGCCCAAAAAAGGATATAGCTACTGGAGAACATTATTTACTTTATTTTTTGTGTGTCTAGTTGACCAATTCTTCCCCACATCTCACTCTTAGACACAATTTATGGCCGGATATAAGTTGCAACAATGTGCAGTGAAGAAGTCCTGACTCCTCTCCACACACCCATTTCTTTCAAGCAGGGCATTGGATGAAGAATACAGACAATTGTGTGCCTGCCTCCAACCCTCAGCAGTGACTATTTATACTTTCCTACCGTAGAGGAACTTCCCCACATGTGACTTTATAATTCGATTTACACTGGCAATTCTCTGCCTCTTGGACAAATGGATATGCATTCTGCAATGTACCACAAATTAATCACGAATAGCTCACTGGAAGAACATGTAAAAGCTGGCATGCATTGCACGCTGAGTGATTGCTGTTTGTTGTTAACATATCATTTTTCCTTCTTCTTTGAGATTCCTTCACCTGGTCCACTCCACAGACCCCACTGCTTTGTTTAATTGTTTTCTGCTTTATACTCCTCAAAGAGTCAGATCCTACCAGTCCCTTAGTTAATGCAAATACAAATCTAGTCTACACAAAAAGTGACTCAATTTTTCCCTTCTTGTTGTGCAACAACACAATTATACTACAGGCCGATCTATTGCATTTTAGTTGGGACTCGAGACACAGATGGTACGGAGTTGGACACCATACTCAGAGTCAGACTCAGGAGGATCAGAGATGATGGAATGACTCAAAGTGGGTGTGACTACTTTGAGAACTGCCCCCAGATGAAGATGGAAGTTTTCAAATTCACTGAAATCAACTGATTTGGTGATGACTTTGAAGTGGTCTATAGGTAAACAACAGACCTACACAACTCTGAGCAGTGGTGGTGAGTGGTGACTGACAGCGGTGCCTTGATTTTTACTTAATTTGGAAAATGGTACATTGCTGGGTGTGTGTGTGCTCAGCGCTGTCTTGCTCAAATTCAAAGCTAAGTGGTGGTTGGGTGGGAAGCCTGTTGTTGAAGGTAACTTGAATCAGACATTTAGTCATGCTGCCTTTGAGTCTTCTTGTTGTATTCCTTCTGCAGTTTAACTTTTCTTCTTGATTCTCCAATATCAATCTTGTTTTTCAATCTACAGGCCATTTACCCTGCGCCATTTTGGAAAAATAATATAACATACTTACTCTTACCAAACAGAACCGCATCTGCCAATACAAATGCAACTCCCAATTTAGCAATACAGTATGATTATTTTTTCTTTAATCATTAGAACTGTGTGTGTTTTTTGTGTTCCTTTACTAGACTCCTACAGATATTTTAATTTTATTTGCTATCTTTCAAAGCTCAGTACAACAGAACATATTGTAACTTGGGTCTCTTAGGGGGCAGACAGACAAATTGATTTGGTTTTCCTGTAATACTCATCATCATTCCTCCATTTCCTTTTCCTCCCATAACAGATGTATGTTGGTCGGCTTCCAAGATGAATTTTGTCCTTGTGTAGTGTTTTTCTTTGTCAAACCTCAAATCCCCCTTTCTATCCTTTCATTGAACCCCTAACCCTTTTACCCTGGGCTGCTTGATTTATTGAGGTGTGACTAAAATAAATGTACATCATTACTTGATCACACACTTAGTGGGGTGCATTTGGTGAAAGCAACAAAAACTCAGGGTGAGGATCTTCTTGAACTCTAAGTATATCCCACACTAGCAGTCATATATATTTAGATTACCCACATATCCACAGTATTCGATAGTTAAATTTCTCAGAGGAACATAATTCATAATTGCCAGCATCATCATCCTTCTGGACCTACTGACCTTCAGAAGACTTCTCAAGACCTGGCTCTTCGAACAGTAGCAGCATTTCCCCCACCCCTTAGCGCCTTGAGACCCTCACGGGTAAGTAGTGCGCTTTACAATTGCCTGATTGATTGATTGATTGATTGATTGATTGATTGAATGTATTGCTGGCGTCAGAGGTTTCTTGTGTCCACTTCATAGCTAGAATTGACTTCCTTTTTGTAAGTTTTATTAGCTCACTATTCTGATTATTTTAATTTAGCATTGCTTACCATATTTTCTCTATTGGCTCTCTTCTTCTTGTGTACAAGTAGTCTAGTCTTCCTCTGGTGACTGTCTAATTGTTTTGGCAATGTAATGAGTTCCCTACAATGAATATTCCTCAATCTACAGTTTGATTTTGGCTAGGAGGAAGTAGGACCTCTCTTCTGGATGTGGTGCTTTCACTATTCGACTACTGTGCTAGCATGCTGGTACTGTCTACTACCTCCACCATGGCACCTTGGGAAATCAACTATCAAGAGAGAATGGATCACTTGTACCTGTGTAAAAAGGGTCAGGTATGGTAGCCCTCTTAAAAAACCCTCATTCACGTACATAGGTGGTCTTGATTATATGATTATTTTTAATGTTACAGCATCATCATTGTTTTTTTTTTTGGTATGCTATCCTCCACCTGGAGGTAGACCGACTGGTAATACAGTAGTGATCAGTAATGAAGAGTGCTAAAGTGAGGTGAGTTAAAATTGCCTACTTCTCCAAATTAGAAACTACTTTAATTAATCGGAGATGGTGGAAAAGTAAAATCAAGGTGGTGCGTATGAAAATAAGTTACTAATCTAACGCACTGGTTTGTCCATGTTTCAGCCCCTTATATGCCCAGCAGGGTCTGGGGCTTAGGGTTGCTAAATTGGCAGCCTAAATAGGTAGGTCATTGACTTACCATTCTTCTTTGGTCCTTATCGGTTATTAGTACCTATAACTGTTGAGAAGAAAGAAAGAAATGTCTAAGTAATACAATGTTTGTAATATAATTTCATGACACCCAAGAACAATAATATATCACAGTGATGCTGGTTGCAAAGTTTAAAAGGAATACACAACTATGCTGGTTAAATTTACTAAACATTATTAAAAACAGAGGAATACATGAGACAATCTGCAAGATAAAGCACACATGGGTCTATAAGATGCTTATTTTGTCAGAAAATTCTCAGGTCTATTGACATTGCAGAGCGACAATCCTTAGTTGTTGATGGGTACTCACTGTGCTGGTGGACGGAATGTACGTATTGAATCTAGAATCTCTTCCTCACAGATGACCACTACACCTTCAGATACAGGTGACCCACAGCAATCAGCCACGAAGGCCCTTCAACCAGCGATACCAGGCATCATTTTTTAGGGTCAGGCCCAAAGCCACTAGGCGATCCAGGAGGAAAAGCAACAACAAAATCGGTTGCAAAGAGCACCCGCAGTCAGAAAATCTTGTGATCAACATTTCCAGTCAAGACCTCACGAAATTCCAGATTCAAACTTTACAAAAAGGAACCTCATTTGTTCCAACATACCATTCTAACCAGCTGGAAACAGAAATCAGTTTTTTCAAATTCATGCGTTTACTCAGACTTAAGCATTTCTTTCAAAACATCATGAGCGCACCAGATATACCACGGGATAACACATTATTAGGACTACATAACAAAAGTACATACATGGCCCCCATTAGCCATAAGGTATTGGACGCCTTTGAAACTATTGTGAGTAAAGAATTTAAAATGATAGCTTACCATACCAAAAGCGATTTCAATAATATTACTCAAAAAGAACAACAAACATTTAGACAACTAGCAACTAAGCATGAAATAACCATTAGGCAAGCAGATAAAGGAGGAGCACTGGTTATCATGGATTCATCTTTTTATGAAGAAAATGTGAATGAACATGTTCAAGATTCAGAGATATACATGCCAGTATTATGGGATCCCACCAAAGAATGTATCAACATCCTCAAGACCATCATTAACACTGCAATTGAAAATGGGAAAATTAATGAAGAGGATAAAAAGCACTTAATGAAGGACAATCCGTCAATACCCTATATTTACATGCTACCAAAAACCCACAAACACGCCACCAAACCTCCATTCAGACCCATTGTCTCTACCATCAATTCAATACATGAACCTGTTGGAAGATATCTGGACAAGCATTTACAACCGTTAGTACAGTCCATGACTACATACATTAAGGATACCACCAACTTTCTTAACATGATTGAATCTATGCAAGATCAAATAACCCCAGACACAATACTCTGTACTATAGATGTCAAATTGTTATACACATCAATACCCCATGACAAAGGAATAGAGGCCATTGAATCATTTCTTCTGACTACGGACAAACCCTATGATTAAAAGGTTTTTCTTATGGAACTCATCCATTTCACGCTATATCACAGTCATTTTGAGTGGTCTGGAAAATTCTACATTCAATGCTCTGGTACTTCTATGGGCAATTGTGCCGCCCCCACATACGCAAATCTATACATGCACCGATTTGGACTGGATAACATTTTAACTAAACAAGAATGGGTTGAGAATCTGATTCTATACAAGAGATATATCGTGTTGGACCTGTCAGCCTTAGGGTAGTCTCCCCATCTATTTTTGATCGTGCCTCATTTTTTTTCCACCCTCATTTTTTGATGTTGGACTTACCCCCCAAGGAACAGAACCCCAAGGGCGCCAGTATCATCTGCGCCACAAAGACTGAATACTGAAACTGCAGAAGTGACATCCTGAAACTTCATGCCAAGCTGAATATTGTAACTTCATGAAACGACTGATTGCCTGACTGCTGGGGATCGACCAGGTGCTGGCGCTGTGTTTCCTGCGCTGCCAGACCTGACCTGTGACCCCCTGTGCAGATCTGCTGTCGAGCGCGGAGCTGGCCGAGCTCCCGCTTAATTTGTGACCCCCCCGGGTGCCAGGACCCGCAACGCGATCATCCCCGCGGCCCGTAGGCCTCAGGGAAGTGTCAGTGCCAAGTCGAAGCCTGCGGAGAAGCCCGGGGCCCCGCCGCTGCCGTCGCAGCGTCAGAAGGAAGAGCGAGTGTCCAGGAGTGTCCCGCGCCGTTGCGCGCATCGGAAGGAGGACCCGGAGCGGAACCGAGCGACAAGACCAAGGTAACCTCCCGGGGGCTGGGAGGTAGCGCGGCCGTGTGGCGGCCTGAGACTCGCCCCCCCCTGCTCCCCGGGAGTCGTGGGAAGGCCCGGTGCGCCCCCTGCCAAGCGGGAACGACACCGCATGCAGTGACTGTGACCTTCCCCCCTCCGTGGGATTTCCCGCCGTAATTGTGAGTCTCCCCTCCGTGGGATTTCCCGCCGTAATTGTGAGTCTTCCCTCCGTGGGATTTCCCGCCGTAATTGTGAGTCTCCCCTCCGTGGGATTACCCTCTCCTGGGGACTGCCGTTCGCAGGACTCAACAGTGCTCAATGCGCTCTATGTCCCAGTAGCGCTGATCATTCCATTGTATTTAACAGTGCTCAATGCGTGCCCTGTGGAAGTAGCGCTGATCGTCCAATTGTATTTACCAGTGCTCACTGCGTTCTATGTTGGAGTAGCGCTGATCGTTCAATTGTATTCAACAGTGCTCAATGCGTTCTATGTCCCAGTAGCGCTGATCATTCCATTGTACTTAACAGTGCTCAATGCGTGCTATGTGGGAGTAGCGCTGATCGTTCAAGTGCATTTACCAGTGCTCAATGCGTTCTATGTTAGAGTAGCGCTGATCGTTCAATTGTATTCAACAGTGCTCAATGCGTTCTATGTCTCCATAGCGCTAATCATTCCTGTGTATTCACCAGTCCTCAATGCGTTCTAAGTCTAAGGAGCGCTGACCCCATGTGGTACATCCACAAGCGCTCCATTCGCCAGTGAAGGTCCCAAGTGCAAGGCGCTTACTGTACCCACAACGCTTATGCTCAGGGTGCTAGACAGGCATTATACGACCGCAAGTTATGCTCATGTGCCTTTGTTTCTTCGTAGACACCAGTAGCGCCACGTGTGCAGGCCCCGGCCCGCAGCACTAGGGAAGTTCATACTGCAGGGATTGCTGAGGTAACAGTACTGAGAGAACTGTAATGCACATGTTAAAGTGTACAGGTAATGAGAAACTGTAATGCAAATGTGACTGTGTATGAGCTAAGATACATTGCCCTCCCAGATCACCGTGTGTGCACCTTTGATTAGATAAAACCTGATTAATTTGCATTCACCTTATTGTGTGGCGTCCATTATTGTGTGCGTTTACTGCTTCGGAGGATGCGTGTGTTGTATGGTCGCTTAACACACAGGCCTTTGGGTGCCCAGCCGCTTGTGTCACGTTACCCCCTTAGGGCCTGGAGATCCCAGGTCTTACACATCGATGATATTTTTATCCTGTGGAAAGGTTCAACCCATCTTCTAGAATCTCTCATCAAAACACTTAACACATTTGATCACCGGATTGAATGTACTCATTCCATAAGCCAGGACTCCATAACATTTTTGGATACCTTTATAACCAACAATAAAGGCCATCTCATTACACAAGTATACACTAATCCAACTGATCGTAATAATCTACTTCACTTTCACATTTTCCACCAGCCTTCACTCAAAAAGCATTTACCTTACTCCCAATTGCTCAGACTGAAAAGAATATCAAGCACAGATGACTTATATGAAACTAGCAAAGAGTTATGTATTGACAAATTTAGATAACACAAATATCCACCACAGATCTTGGAAAACGCCATCTCAAAAGCTGATAAACCCACATGACAAATGTTACTCCAACAAAAACCTTTGAAAAAGACGGAATCCCGAAATGTATTTGTTTCCAAATTCTCAACACAAAGTTACCAAATTAAAAAGATCATTCTAAGGTATTGGCAGATGCTGAGCACTGAAGCGGATTTTAAAAACATCTTTGATACACCTCCAAGATTCGCTTACCAAAGATCGCGCAATCTTAAACAAATTTTATCTACCCCCAGCATGCCAACAAGCACTGCCTTCAAAGGAACCATACCGTGCTTGAATTGCGGTAACTGTAATTCCATTATCAAAGGAAACGTCATTCAACATCCCCAAAAAGGTTACTCGATTAAACTGAAGGTAACAGCCACGTGTAACAGCCAAAACGCGATTTAAATGCTCAAATGCCCATGTGGGCTTGTCTACATGGGAAATACAGAAAGGAAATTTCGCATTAGACTCAATGAACACAAAAGTAACATTCGCACTCGACAGATGAAATCTCCGATTGCAAACCATTTTCATCTTTTTCAACACAATATCTGCCAACTACGCTTTCTAATACTAGAACAGATCCCAATTACAAAGGGACGTAACAATACTACATTTCTCTTGCAAAGGGAAATATTCTGGATCAATAAACTAGAGTCCATCCACCCCAAAGGTTTAAATGAACGTTATGACCTTGGCTGTTATTTGTAACTGGGCACCTTGATTCGCAACCAGCATTGACTTTTCTGTAACTGGGCACATTGATTTGTAACCAGCAATGAATTTTCTGTACAGCAAATTTGTTCCCCTTTGAATATGTAACTTTATGACCCTTGTCATTCACCCTCATTTATGATGTTTTGTTGACATTTAACTAAAACGTATGTTCAGTCTAATTTATAGTACATCGTTTATTACATTCTTTGTACATGTCAACTGTTGCATGTTTCACGTTCTATTCACATCATTATTTTTTGTTTCAGGCGATTTTTACACACGGTTCACACGTCGCGATTCATTATACACCGCGTTGACCCCATAGCTAGACTCTATTCACCACAGATAACAATTGCTTGTTTTTTGTTATCACGCACTTTTGCACACTGGGTATTCTTTTCCCTTTCATGGTGACGAGATTCGGACATTGAACTACTAGTCTTTTTTTCCTGTAGTCCGACATTCAGTATACCTGCTCGCGCGGTCACGTGTTTCGAAAATAAGCCAACCACACGCCTGCTAGCGTTTACACTTCCTGACATGCCGAGAGATTTTTTGGACTCAGCAGACGCTGACCATTTACGTTCACTCGTGTTTCTTTTGGCCGCGGAACCATTTTGTTCATTTATCGAATCTGTCGAAATTCACTTTTTGGCGAGTTACGGTGATTTTTCTAGCACAGACTTTTTTTGCCCGATATTTACGCACACTTGCACTGTTCTGTTTTTTTCTTTGACATCACGTCGCTGACACGGTATTTCAAAGACTGCTTATGAACGTTTATTCATGCACAAACTTTTGCTGCCAAAGCACTATCCTCTGCATGTTGGGACACTCACTATTCACCTTCACCCTCTTGTTTTCATTAACACCGAGAACCATTGTCACAGTTCAACTGATTGCATTACGTTGGATGTTACATGTATATACATTATTGCCTGGATATAGGCTGATTCCTTGTTTCCTCTTTTCTACAGTCTCACCCCTGACGAAGGGCTTTGTAAGCCCGAAATGCATTGGGCATCCAGGTTATTCTGGACAATATTGTTTTACCTCAAATTAATTTTGAAACGCACATGAGTTGAAGAAGTTTTTGATTGACACGCTTATTAAACTCAAGATATTTTGGAGCAACATTATCGTTTACTCGAGTCATTTAATTGGAGGATTAAATTCCATTTTTAAGTGCAGCAACAGTGACACGCTCCCACCAAGGAACGTGCTGTAACCTATATTCACATCCCGACTCAGGGGGAGTTACCCACCTGCACCTACGACCCATTCTCTATTTCGATTACCTTTTTCAACGAAGCGCGAGTGCGCACATTCTGTTTAAGTTTTGTCGTATTGATTAGGTCGCATTCAGAATTCCAAACCTCTATGGTGTTGTCATAAAGGTACAAGTGATAGAGGACACTACCATCATGCTGTGATTATCGCGTGATGGAAGGTAAAGTGTGTCTCACTCTGATTATAAAAAAGGAGGTATGGCGTATAGTACACATGAGTGAGAACAGTGCATTCCATCACGCTGTGATTATAGCGTAATGGAAGGCAAAGTGTGCCTCACTCTGATTATAAAAAAAGGAGGTATCGTGTACAGTGGTGCGTTTGTACACATATCTTTAAAGGAGTGACAAAGACAAATGGGAATGAGTAGTCTCCTTATTAAGCTCTAGAAAATGGAAATGGTAGAGATACTTGGCTTGTGTTGTAAGTTCAAACTATGGAATATGTGAAAATTGCTGTTTTAGTGATTGTAATTCGTGTGATACTAGTACAGTGGTAATACCTGTTTGCAATGAAAGGGGGGGGTGTTGTCTCTTTGCCCACACAAAAATGCCAAAAAAGAACAAGAAATCAACCTAGGGAAAACCTACTAGAGATCAAGCCAAAAGAAGCAACTGAACATGTACTCACTTGTGTCACCACGTATAATACAGCTACGCGGTGAAGAAAATTGTCAGTAAAACTGGAGAATTCTTACATCAGGCTCTTCACAGTGGCCAAGACCCAGGTTTGCCAACAAGAGGACTAGGAATTTCAGAGACATCCTTGTGCTCACGAGTAATCCTGGGCGTAGTTCGCGAAGTAGTGCTACACGTAGCTACGCAAAGTGCACTTCGCACTACGCGAGCTACGCGTAGCACTTTGCGAACTGCGTAGTACCCTGTTCGCACTGTGCAAGATGCCGTTTTCAATGATTGAACAGTGCGTACAAGCATCCGGCACTGTGCAATTACTGAAAACTGCATCTTGCACAGCGCGGGCTCTAGTTTTCTGCCGCTCGAGTAGATTTTTACTCAAGCGGCAGCTTTCTCAACGCGGACTGGTAGTTTCTCATCGCGAGCGGCCGCGAGCATACTCGACCACTCGCAATGAGATACCTGACCTCCCCGCTTTGAGAATCTCGCCGGGAGGTTTATTTTCCACGCTCGCGATCGCCAACTTGATGTTGCTGATCGCGAACGAGGAAAAAGTCTCGCCGGGATGTCATTTTGCTTGCTCGCGGTCGCCAACTTGACGTTGGGGACTGCGAGCAAGTAAAAAATGACCTCTGTACTACGCTACGCGTGTTTGCACTGTGCTACATGCAATTCGCGTAGTGCAAAGTAGCGCAAACTTCGCGAACTACGCGAGCATAGCGTAGGGCTTTGCCCAGGCTTACTCACGAGACCTGCACCAAAGGCAAAGAGAGAAACAATCACCACGCCTTGGAACATGGTCTGAAATACATTGGAAGGACCTGCCCTAGATCAAACAACGAATCTGCGAGCACAGGAGCAATGTAAAATGCAAAAGAGCAACTACAAAGATGAACAATCATTACATCGATTTCAACCATACAGTCGACGAATTAAACTGGGTAATCCTGGAGACATTACCAACAAAACATCAGAATGCTGAATGAATTCTCTTCAAGAAAGAGCAACGTTGGGTGCACCGCCTCAAGACACACCTAATAGGGTTGAATGACAACATTCCATGGCATGGCCTATCGTAACACCAAAGGACAATTTACCTGGAGTCACACTTACCAACCCGTGGTAGTAATAAGCGCCAAAGCCACCAGTATCTTCTGACACCCAGTGCACACAGTTGATGATAATTTATTTAGAGCTCAAAAATCGTGACAGCGATATGATGTCTGCACTCTTATAATAGCAAATATTGAGATATCCACCCAACAAGACGCCATCACCTTATTGCCTAACGTCACGATAGGAATGAAGTAGTCACTAACTGTAATATGACAAAGTCTCTCCTAATTGGAGATAACTCCAGACATAGGCTGATGATATGGCCTAGATGATACCATACTGGGCAGTGAGACAACAACCCCCCCTTTTTCCTTGCAAAAAGGTATTACCACTGAACTAGAATCACAAGAATTACAGTCACTAAAACAGCAATTTTTCACATGTTCCATAGTCTGAGCTTACAACACGAGCCAAGTATTTCTACCCTTTCCATTTTCTAGAGCGATTCAATATGGCCTTGAAGAAACAACACTGGACTAAGAAATTGTATTTCTGTTTTATTAAATTCTATTACAATTAAGTGTAGCCAGAAATATAAAATATAACCTTCCTTTTCCAATATGCATACCAGATGATGAGGTTACACCTCGTGCCAAGTCTCTCTACCATCTTCATCGGTTAGAGAGATCTGATAACAGAGGCTCTTTACTGGCCGACGTCACCCGGGGCCCAGTTCACAGAGCAAGCACAAGTCGCAGAAGCAGACACTGACAGGTATTTCCATGCACTCGACAACAGAGCAGTTAGAAACACGGGACCGTGTACAGAATCGTATAGATTTTTGTTACTCCTATCCGTTATTTTGTCCTTTTTCATTCCTCCCCGAGCAGGTTAAAAAGCCCGCCGGTCCCTTGAGGAGGCCCGCAAAAGGGAATATAAGGTATTTACTGACGGGCGCGCACCACAGTCACACAACTACCTGTGACTTTGACTTGTACTCCGACTACTAATTCCCATTTGTCTTCATCACCACTTCAAAGATATGCGTACAAACGCACCACTGTACGCCATACCTCCTTTTTTTTATAATCAGAGTGAGGCTCACTTTACCTTCCATTACACAATAATCACAGTGTGATGGGACGCACTGTTCTCACTCACGTGTACTATACGCCATACCTCCTATTTTATAATCAGAGTGAGACGCAGTTCACCTTCCATCACTTGATAATCACAGCGTGATGGTAATGTTCTCTCTCATGTGTACCTTTACAACAACACCATAGAGGATTGGAATTCTGAATGCGACCTAATCAATATGCACATTCTGCCCACCAGCACAGTGAGTATCCATCAACAACTAAGGATTGCCGCTTTGCAATGTTAATAGACCTGAGAATTGTATGCCAAAATAAGCACCTTATAGACCCATGTGTGCTTTATCTTGCTGAGTGCCTCATGTATTCCTTCGTTTTTAATAATGTTTAATAATTTTAACCAGCACCAGATATTTGTGTATTCCTTTTAAACTTTGCAACCAGCATCACTGTGATATCTTATTGTTCTTGGGTGTCACAAAAGTATATTACAAACACTGTATTACCTTGAAAGTTCTTTCTTTCTTCTCAACAGTTACAGGTACTAATAACCGATAACGGCCATAGAAGGATGGTAAGGCAATGAACTATCTATTTAGGCTGCCAATTTAGCTACCTTATTTAACCAAAGGTCCTCAAGAAAGCCCCCCGACCCGGCTGGGCATATAAGGGGCTGAAACATGTTTCCCATTCACACGGACAAACCAGTGCGTTAGATTAGTAACTTATCTTCATAGGAACTACCTTGATTTTACTTTTCCAAATCTCCAATTAATGAAAGAAGTTTCTAATTTTGGAGAAGTAGTCAATTTTAACTCACCTCACTTGAGCACTTTTCGTCATTGATCACTACTGTATTACCAGTTGGTCTACCTCCAGGTGGTGGATAGCATATCCCAAAAAGACCCAATGATGATACTGTCACGTTAAAAATAGGCGGATTATCAAGATATACTGCCCGACTACTTATGTACGTGAATGAGGGTTTTTAAAGGGGGCCACCATACCTGACCCTGGTTACACAGCTACAAGTGATCCATTTTCTCTTGATAACTAATTCTCGCTTGGAAGCCAAATGGATCTCAGCTTCTCTCTCCCTCTCTTGATTCAATAATATACCTTTGGAAATCATGCAGCCATCACTTCGTTTAATCACAGGTAAGAGAAGAACTGTGGTGGATTCATTGTTGATCTGCAATAATCTATATACAATGGAAATTCACACTCCCACACCCCCTCCGAGTCCTTAGGGGTTAATATAGTTGCTGACTGCAGAGACTAGGAGGAGAGAGTAGTAGGACAAATGAGGGTACCATATAACTATTTGTTGGCGTTGCACTATCAGCAGATTTTAAAAAATGGCTTTCCGCTCGCGGAACTCTGCATAGTGCGGCAGATTTTTTTACCACTTTGCAGAGTTATGCATAGCGCTGCTACGCGAGCTCTGCCTAGGCTTAGTATCTTGATTTCCCACTCATGGAGGAACTGATCTGCCAGTTCAGGCAGGACAGTTCCTACTGGACTGCTGGTTCCTGTTTCAAGTGCCACTGTGGGCAAACAACAAGAGACTGGATTTTAGCCCACAGTAACTACTAATCTCGAATTTGATACAGGACACTTTTTTTATTTTATAATGTTTTTAATCCAATATTGAAAGTTATTCTGAAGCTTGAGAAATCGTACATGATAATTCCAATGAATATAATTTTCAGATTCATTCAACAATTAAACCATTTTTATTTTTCCTAGTTTTTACTGCGATTGCCCTTATTATGTATCTAATGTTTTTGTCAAACAATCATTGTTATACCTGGCACATTGGCGTGGGTCTCCCTTCCATTTTTCGCTGTTGCCTCATGTATTTTTGCTGGTGTTAGTAGCTCAGGGCACTGTGCCACTGCTGTCCAGTGCCACAGTGCAAGTGCTCCCTATTGTAAATTCAGGTATGATTTGTGATTCCATGATTGGCTGGTTTGGTTTACCTGTCATACCCTAGTACAGTGCACCAGGAGTGCCCAGGGCTTGTAATCCAAATACTGCTGGTGGGCTTGCAGCACTGGTTGTACCAACCACAGAAGCAGCCTGTAAACATGTGCCTAAGGTCTGCCATTGCAGAGCCTGCATGCAGTCTGGTACTGTCATGCTGACTGGGCAAGTGCACCCACTTGCCAGTCCCTAAACCTTCCCTTTTCTTCATATCAGACACCCCTATGTTAGGCCCCAGGGCAGGGTGCATTGTAAGTATAAGGTAGGACATGCGCTGGTGTGTGTGGCATTTTCTAATAGTGAATTACAGCCATTTTTGTTTTTCACTATTGCAAGGCTACCTGTTCTCCATAGGCCAGAATGGGCAGTTTGGTTATTACATTTTATAATCCTAACTAACTCAGAGAACATGGTAAAAATTCGAATTTAGTATGCCTGAACTAAGAATGATAAAATACATCTTTTAGTGAAGTTGGTTTTAACATTCTGGGTTTGAAAATGCCACTTTTAGAAAGTAGGCATTTTCTCGTCCAACCATTCAAACCTGCCTCTGCTAGGCTGTGTATTCCTTTGTCTGGTTTCTGTGAGTGACAGGGCTGGGGAATTCCAGGAGACAGGGTGAGGTGCCCCAGTGGTGAATAGAGAGATCTGCATCTAGATGGGTGGGAGGAGTTGCACCTGGGACCTGAATAGGGCTGTGCCTTCCCTCCACAATGCTGGCTCCACCTCCTGGGGAGCGGCTGATGTCTCTGCCCTGCACAGTGAATGAAGAGAAGGAATCCTGTCAACAAAGTGCTCCAGGGCTGTACTTACCTTCCACAATGCTGGCTCCACCTCCTGTGGGGCGTCTAATATTTCTGCCCTGCACTGTGAAAGGAAAGGAGAAGTCTGGTAAACAGAGTGCTCAGGAACTGGTTTGGACTCGGCAAAGGCCCCTCTGCCCTCAGAGGACAAAGGATTTTGGGGTATAATATTGGTACCCTGATCCCAAGAATTTAGATCACTTTGGGAAAACAAGAAGAACCTCTGCTGAGGGAGGAACCAGAAGAAGCTGAGGAGGAAACTATCCCTGAACCTGGGGGATTGGCCTTGCTCAACTTGTGAAGGATCTCCAAGGGCTTGGAAAAGAGCTTGCCTCCTAGTGAAGTCCCAGGAACAACAGACTTCACCCCCCAGCTCCCCAGAATTCTTTGGAAGTGCCTGCTGCTGTTGCTGGGCCTTCTGAGGGACTGCGTGTCGCAAGGAGCTGGTAGTGCGACTCAAGAAGGAGAAGCGTGCCGCAGTCGGAGCTGTTGTCGTCGCATCTCGTAAAGTGTGTCGCCACTGCAGCATCGCATTAATGTGGAAGCATCTCGCATCATCCAGGAAGTGTTTCGCAACGCCGAAGAAGCGTGTCGCCATGGCAGCCATTGTAGCTGACGAATTGCACCGCATCATGAGAAGAGTCTCGCATCGAGGAAGAAGCGTGCCACCATCGCAGCCATCGTAGTTGTCCCATTGCACCTCATCAAGAAAAGTGCCTTGCATCCATGGAGAAGCGTGCCGCCTTCGGAGCTGTTGTCGTCGCATCGCGTAAAGGGGTGTCGCCACTGCAGCATCGCATCGAGCGGAAGCGTCTCGCAACGTCGGAGAAGAGTGCCGCTGCCATGGCCGCTGTCGCTGCATCTCGTAAAGGGCGTCGCCGCTGCAGCTGAAGCATCGACTCGAGTCTTCTCGCAACATCGGAGAAGGTTACCGCATATGGTAGATTTTCACGTCTTTATTTCTTTGCACCAAAAAATTCAACGCATCAACATCGTTGCAACACTTTTGTTGCCCTGCGTGTCGCATCTTAAAGGTACATTGACTTAAAGTGTCGCAGAACTTAAGAGAACTAAGCAAAATCCTACCATCTAAAGTAACAGTATTGTGTGTTTTTGTCGTTTAATGGTCTTGTGGTAAATCTATATAAAGAATACTTATTTTTGATATTAAACCTGTGTGGTGTCCATTTGTAGTGTTGTCACTTGATTACTGTATGTATTCACAAATGCTTTACACACTGCCGCTGAGATAAGCCTGTCTGCTCATGCCAAGCTACCAAGGGGGTGAGCAGGGGTTATTTTAGGAGTGTACCCCCTTACCCTGACTATAGGCGAGGGTCCCTATTTGTCACAAGTGCATACCTGTGCCAACTAGAGACCCCCAAGTCTACATTGGTGGTCAGCGGTGAGGATTCTGGACTTGCATTTGTGACTCATGTACAGTGATTGGTGAACATTACTTAGTGAGTGCAGACCATAAAGCAATCAATACTTGTGGAAGATTTCTTTTTGGAACTTTCTATTTTTAAGTACTGCCAAGCTTAACCATGGTGGAGAAAGCAGCATTCATAGTCTCTTTTGATAATGAATGGGAATGGGAAGAAGAGAAACTGGAAAGCTACAAAGTACAACAGCTGAAATTCTTTTGCAAGACATTTAATGTTTTCACTAGGCCTGGGCGAAAATTTCGTTCCGTTCGCGGAAATTGCGATAATTTGACATTTTCACGTTCCGTGGAAAGCGCGAAAATTTCAAAATTTCCGCATTCCGCAGCTTGGCGATAATTTATTTCTTGCTCGCGCTGTAAAATAATACATTCTCGCGCGCGCGCGATCGCCTTACCTGAATCCCTGCGTTCGCCGACAAGTTTTCTTGATCCGATCGCGTTCTCCATGAGATGTTGTATTGTTTTTAGCCATTTGCGCTGTCTCGCGACAGTTCGCGCCCGCAGTGACGTCATGCGTCGCGCGATCACGTCTTTCTTCTCGCGATCATGCACCGGGAGACAACTCAAAACAAGATGGCCGCGCCCACGAGCAACCACATGGGTAAGTTGGCGACCCGCAACCATGCAGAAAATCTCGCGAACATGCGGGAAAAAAACTTCTTCATCTTCGCGATATTTCCGCTTGTTCGCGATAATTTTAAACATTTTCGCGATAATTTGCAAAAGTGGATTTCGCAAATTCCGCCCACCCCTAGTTTTCACTACTGGATGCAAAAATAAGCCAGAGTTCTACAAGGCGCTGAGGGCCTGGGTAGAAGCAAGGAATGCCACTGATGATGATAATGCAGAGGAGCAGCTGGATGGGCCAGTGGGTCCAAGAGGAAGGAGAACCCCTTCCCCTGCCGGTAGCAGTGTTTCTGGTAAAAGTCTATCTCCAGAGGAGTTGGCAGATAGAAAAGAGTGTAGGATGCATGAATTGGAGCTGACCAAGCTCAAGTTAAGTGGGCAGTTAGAATTTGAAATGCAAAGTAGGAAGTTAGCCCTAGAAGAAAAGAAGCTACAGTTTGAACATGAAAAGGTTTTGAGGGAGTTGGAGTTGAAAGCCAAAAGCTTAGAAATTGCTCCCTCTGGTGGCATCACACCGTCAATGCCTGTGGAATCTAGAGTGTACATCCCTAAAGATGTAGTGAAGAATTTCTTTTTAAATGATGATATTGGGCAGTGGTTCAAGGCCTATGAGGTAGCCAAGTCTTCCCACCGGGTCCCTGAGAAGGATTGGGGAGCGGTGTTGTGGGGTGGTTCCTTAGTGAGGGGCGGAACACACTGCTAGACTTGCCTTCCCATCGTGTAAAGGGGTGTCGCTGCTGCAGCATCGCATCGAGCGGAAGCGTCTCGCAACGTCGGAGAAGAGTGCCGCTGCCAAGGCCACTGTCGTCGCATCTCGTAAAGGGCGTCGCCGCTGCAGCTGAAGCATCGACTCGAGTCTTCTCGCAACATCGGAGAAGCGTACCGCATCTGGAAGATCTTCACATATTTATTTCTTTGCACCGAAAACTTCAACGCATCAACATCGTTGCAACACCTTCGTTGCCCTGCGTGTTGCATCTTAAAGGTACATTGAATTAAAGTGTTGCATTTAAGAACTTAAGTGAACTAAGCAAAATCCTACCATCTAAAGTAACAGTATTGTGTGTTTTTGTCGTTTAATGGTCTTGTGGTAAACACTAGCACTGCAACGTCAGGGTCCAGATCCTGCAGCAGCGTAAAGAGTGTTTGGAGATTATGGGATGTGGGCCTCCCATGGATAAAACCTGGCTGGCCAGGTAAGACCAGTTCCTCCATCAACAAGCTCAGTCTATTGACTAGCACCTTCACCAATATCTTAGCGTCACAGTTGATTAAGGTTAATGGTCTGTAAGCGCTACATGATGTAGGATCCTATCCCAGCTTGAGCAGCGTTACTATCGAGGCATCTCACATAGTTTGCGGGAGGGTCCCAATCAGCTTTGCCGCCTCATGTACTCATTGTAGGATAGGAACCAAATTATCGGCATAGCATTTGTAAAAATCATCAGGCTGCCCATCCAGCCCAGCGACCCAGCCGCTGCGTAGGAGCATTATAGCTGCCCGAATCTCATCCTCTTCGATGTCAGCTGCCAGACAGTCCCTATGGGCATCACGCAAACAGGCCAGGGTGATATCCTCAAAGTACACTGAGATATCGTCAGAATGCTTCTTGTGCACCGTATATAGGGGGAAGTAATATTCCACAAATGCATGGAGGATGCCTGCAGAGTCTTTATGTAGTTTACTCCCTGAGTCCGTGACACCAAAAATGTAGTTAGAGTGTCTGGGAGAATGTGTGACCTCAGATAGAGCTTGCCCTCTCCAAATGCCCTGGCTCTGGAGTATCTACAGCGAAAAAGCATCTTGCGCTCTGCTACAGCCTGATATTCTGTCAATAATTCGTGGAGTTTCGCCCGCGTCCCCCATCCTGTATTACCTCAGGGATCTTCACTAAGCTCAATGTTCTTCAACATCTACATGGCCCCCATCGCTGCCATCGTCAGACAACATGGGCTCAGCATCCTGTCCTATGCCGACGACACACAGCTCATCCTCTCTCTCACCAAGAACCCAGAAATCACCAGACTCAGCTTCCAGGAAGGAATGAGAAACGTAGCCGCCTGGATGAAGGGCAGCTGCCTAAAGCTCAACTCCGAGAAGACTGAGGTCCTCATCCACGGACCCTGCACCTCCGCCTGGGACAACACCTGGTGGCCCTCCACCCTCGGGAGTCCACCCACCCCTACAGACCACGCCTGGAACCTCGGCATAATCCTTGACTCCTCCCTCTCCTTGAACCGCCAGATCAACGCCGTCACGTCCACCAGCTTCAACTGCCTCCGCGTCCTCTGCAAGACCATCAAATGGATCCCACCTGACTGCAGAAAGACTGTCACCCACGCTCACATAACCAGCAGACTAGACTACGGCAACGCACTCTACGCCAAAATCAACAAAACTCTTCTACACAAACTCCAAACCATCCAAAACGCCACTGCCAGGCTCATCCTAGGGACTCCATGCCACGAACATATGACCCAACACCACCGAAGCCTCCACTGGCTTCCTGTCGAGAAGAGAATCACTTTTAAACTCCTCACACACGCCTACAAATCCCTCAACAACATCAGACCCAAATACCTCAACGACCGATTTTGTTTCCACGCACCCAAGAGGAACCTCCGCTCCGCTGACCTCACTCTGCTGGCAGGGGTCCCTCGCATCCGCAGAAACAGAACCGGCGGGAGATCTTTCTCCTACATAGCAGCAAAAGCCTAGAATGAGCTTCCGGTCAACATCAGATGCTCCCCAAACCTCCACACGTTCAGGAAGGACCTCAAGACCTGGCTCTTCGACTGACCCAGAGCTGCTCCCCCCAGCACCTTGAGACCCTCACGGGTGAGTAGCACACTCTATAAAATCACTGATTGATTCATTGATCCATCAATAGTCCCCAAAGTTTGTCAAAGAACATGGGATCCTCCACATTCGGGCCGTAACAATTTACTAATGTGACTGAATGTGTATTTATGTGTCCCCACATGATACAGTATTGACCATCCGGGTCACTAAGGAAACCAGCCAGCCGATAGTGGACAGTGAGTCTAATCAAAATGGTGACCTCTTTGGCGTAGGTAGAGTAGGATGCAAATCAACTGTGGGCTGCCCATTTGCCTACAAATGGGGGTGAAGATCTAGGATCTAAATGAGTTTCTTGTAACATAGCTACGTAGACCTTGTGTCACTCTAGGTAGCTCAATATATGTCAGCACTTACGGGGATCGTGTAAACCACGCAGATTCCATATCAGGGGCTATAGATTAGTCTCTCCGCACCCGGCATGGTATCCACATGACCTGTCATCCAGAGATGGTGTTGTGTTTGTGTTATATGTATCCTTCTACAAGGGTGGCAACAATGCTTGGTGTGTGTGCGCTCGCTGCTTTATATTTGAAAATTACATAGCATTGGATACTGCAATAAACAACACAACATTTAACAAACGCCTTCCCTCCCCGCCATCCACCCACGCGTTTGGCCCAATCCCGTATGCGTAGTCCCCCCCCATTGTCCCAGAATTAAACCACAATAGAAGCAAACATCAGCCTAATTAAGCAAAGTAGCCCAGATGCCCTGGGACGAATTGCAATAAAGGAGGTGGATTAAGAAAATGAAGACAGGGAGAAGTTGGGGACAATATCTCAAAAGAGGATGGGTTTGAGATAGGTAGAGACAAGCGGAGAGACAAACACACAACTGTCAAGGAAGGCAGGCAAGCAAAAGAAGAAGAGAAAAAGAGAGAGATAAGTTTGCATGGGAATTCCCTCCAGGGTGTTGTGCCAGAGAGCCCAGCATTACCCTTCTGGTGTACAAGGGCGTCTGGGTGACAACCTTATGATAATGAGGCTCTAGCCCCATCAGCTGCATTGTGCAGGGGCTGGGGTGAGATGGAGTAGCAGAGGAAAGGTGCAGAGTCTGTCTTGCAACTGGGAGAAGCTGCTACCACTCCCTTCCTGCTATCTTTTGTAAGCACCTGGCATATAGTAGACAAGATTAAACATTAATCACGCCAGCAGTCTTATAAGGTTAGTCATTTTCAGAGAGTGATGAATTCAAACTGGGACCTCTGTCATCTTCCTCTGGCCATGGGGAATGGCGGGACAGTTTCTTCAAGAAGTCTTCAGGTTGCTGAGGAGTAGGGAACTAGAGTTGCTTGTTCTGGGTAATCCGGAGTTTCGATGGATACAGCATTGCGTATGCGATGTTTCCCTGCTGCAGCTTGACAAGAGTAAATTTCTTCCTCGCCTCCTTAACTGCCATAGTGAAATCAGGGAAAATTGAAATCGAGTTCCCCTCATAGTTTAGGTCAGTCTTTTCTCAAGCTAGACGAAGTATGGAGTGCCTGTCTTTTAAGAGTCGCTCCATGCTTGTAGCTGCTTAACCTCCATCGCGGACACATCTTTCAGCTGTAATATTCTATTTTCGGCCTCTCGGATGTTCCCATCATGTTCCTTGAGTTGTTGAGTCACAAAATCATCCTAATAATCATGGTGTCCATTTTGCACTCAATAGATGTGAGACTTTGCTGCATTTTGAGCAGCAGGGATCGCAAATTTACATCTTCTGGCTGTGTTGCCTGTTGGGAGTTCTCCGCCATGGCTATGTAAACATCTCGGCCAGGGCCCCTCGCTGACCTCTGTAGTTTGAATGGCAGTTTGGCCTGCTTGCCATCTGTCTTACCCATGACTCCTTGGAAGTTGTACCACTGAGGGAGAGAGTACTAAAACAGTCAAACCAGCTGATGAATACAGGCCCCAGCTAGGCCTGCAAAATACAAGGGTTTGCCCTCCTGTAACGAAAGCTAGAAGGAAGTTGGCACGGAAACTGCAAATACAAAGACAGAGTTTATTAACCCTTAAGGGTGGTCCTACAACCTACACAACACTCTTCAGTATTGCATAGAGTAGCACAAAGGACTTGCGTACACGGTCCCCTTTTATACACAACAGAGGGGCTCATAAGTGGGTGGATACAACATAGAGCAAAATTCATTACCATTTATGGATATGCTCGATACAGGATCAATATATGGGCGGAGTTAACAATTTCCTGAGCCCGCGAAAACATGGTCAAACAAGGACTAACTGATAACAGATGCGGTCAAGTCTGGGCATGCGCCAGACGGACAATGGAGCTATTTATAGACTGTTACTAGGCAGATTACAAAAGCAACTAGCGAAAAGGTAGGACTCTTCTCGTGCAAAGCACGTGGAGACATGACAATACAAAATGGAGTCCGGACATTAGTCAACATAAGACAAGAAACACATTTCGACTGTAGAGAATTCATGTCTTCAGTGAATGCTTAATCATATCGCTGTTTTAGTTTTCAACAGACGACCCTTTCAGCATTTACTGAAGACATTCGGCTTATTAGGATAATCATCATATATGTCAATTTTCATCATCTCTTCCACCTCCTTGTTTAAGGGTTTCTGATAGGTGACATTGGCAATAGCTTTCTTATCAGGAATACAAAATGACACACATAAAGAACAGAGTAAAGGACCACACTGAACACAGATGCAGCAGGAAAACAAAACTGCTACAATAATACAGAGACCAGTTAAAACTTTCCATCCCCATGTAGTGATCAATGCCCAAAACCATCCAGAAAAGGTCCAAGTGCCATTTTCTGTATGAATCTCAGCTGCAATTTTATGCAATTTATTAATAGCGTTATAGACTGATGGTGTGTGGTCAGGAATAAATACACAACAACTACTTCCGATAATCCTACATGCACCACCTCTGTCTGCTAACATAACATCTAATACCATACGATTCTGTAACGCAACAATTCTAGTGATTTGTAATTCTTCCGTAAGATTCCCAAGAGCAGCAGCAGCTTGATTTGTTACAGCCTCTGCAACTCTCGTTAATCGTCGAACCTTCCTACTATTTAGAGCAGCTCCAACAAAGAAAAACAATCCTAAGTTAAAATCAACATACTGCTGTAAGCTAGTGTCAGTTTGGTCAACATCATCAGTAGATAGAGTATGTTTATACCTATTTACAGTTACATTGTTCAATAACTTCAAGTCTTTATGATAGGATGCAGGCGCTAAGAATACAGGGGGTAATAAGAACGCTACATAACATACTCCGGACCAGCCGGCTGGTAAGCGATAATAACCCTTATTCCCACATACGAAGTACGTATTATGGGAAGCTAAGAAAGTACTATTATTTAATCCATCTATATTCACAACAATAATACAATCACTGACACCAACAGGAATATGACCCACACTCTGGACACACAGGTCCGCTTGAGCTTGTGCAACTTGAATTACGAATTTCTCATTTCCAGCAGTGTCTCTGGTGTTCGTGAAGATGTAAGGGATTGATTCATTATCTGGTCGATATTCTTCCCACTCCCATATTGTCCCATTCGCTTGTGGATAGCCTTCTTTATCTTGATGACATTCCCTATTAAGTCTAAAAAGTAGTCGTCCCACTGTAGGTTTCCGTGTGGCAAAAAGCAAAGTGTACCATGCTCTACAAGAGCCATTATGAGAGAAAGGAAGAGGTATAAACGGCGTTCCTCCTTTCTTCTGATGAGCTGGCATCATACCACATATCCAACAATTCGTAGCATTTGTAGCAACATGGCGGTCCTCTGTATCTCCAGCACTTCTCTCCTAGCATCGTGCCATCTTTCTGCCTGTGACTTCACAACATACATTGCAGTAGAGTCAGGCTGCATCGCAGTCTCTCGTGCCACCCGGTCTGCCAAAGCATTCCCTTCTCCAACTTTATCAACCACCTTTTTATGGGCACTACATTTAACTATAGCAATCTTCTTTGGATATGTTAATACAGTCAAAAGGTTGTGAACTAACTCTCCATACATTATCCATACATTATCTGTGCTCCATGTGACGTTAGAAACCCTCTCTCCTTCCAGAGTAGGCCAAAGTCGTGCGCTACTCCGAAGGCATAGCGGCTATCTGTATAAACATTCACACACAATCCTGCACTGAGCTCACATGCTCATGTTAATGCTATCAGTTCCGCTGCTTGAGCTGATTTCTGCGGTATGCGTGCTGTCTCCACTATTGTTTGTAATGTGGTAATTGCATACGCTGCTGAAGTCGTACCATCTGGTAGCTTCAGGCATGATCCGTCCACCCATAGTTCTCCATCAACATCTGTAAAGGGCGTATCCTGGAGATCAATACGACCCTTTGTCTGTTCCTCAGTCACAAGAATACAGTCATGTGCTTTTCCTGCTTCAGACTGAGTTTCCGGGAACGGCAACAATGTGGCTGGATTTAACGTTGCACACCTCTTTAACGTAATATGAGGAGCCAAAAGCGTCAATTCATATCCCGTTAAACGAGCACTGGTCAAATGCTGCGTCTTTGTCTGATTAAGCAGGGCATCAACAGCATGGGGAACTAATACCAACAGCTTATGAGATAACACAATTCCCTCGCTTTGGCGTATTGACACAGCTGTCGCCGCAACCGAGCGAAAACAACCAGGCAATGCTCGGGCAACAGGATCAAGTACGGCCGAAAAATATGCACAAGGGCGCTGCTTGTCGCCGTGCATCTGCACTAAAACTGATAATGCACATCCATCTTTCTCATGTACATACAATGTAAAAGGCTTCGTATAATCAGGGGTACCTAACACTGGTGCTGAGCAAAGGGCTTGTCGCAATTTCTGAAAGGCAATTTCACAACTATTTGACCAGGGTAGAGGAATTGGGGTATCTTTTGTCAAAAGTGCTAACAATGGCTTAACTATGTGTGAAAACCCCAATATCCATTGCCTACAAAAAGACGCAAGACCCAAAAATGCACGCACGTCCTTCTGTGTGGAAGGTATTGGCGTGTCCAAAATTGCTTGAATACGATCTGGTGTGAGTGCACGCCCCTCCTTAGACAAAAGGTGACCCAAGTAAGTCACCTTTGGTCTACAAAATTGCAATTTCTTCTTCGACACTTTGTGATTGTGAGATGCCAAAAAGGAAAGCAAGGATAACGTGCACTTCTCACACAGCTCAGGAGTGTCGGCCGCCAACAAGATGTCGTCGACATATTGTATAAGGGCTACACCATCAGGCAGAACAAAGGAATCCAATTGTCTTTTCAATGCTTGACTATAAATGCTAGGACTCTCTGTATAACCCTGAGGGACTCTACAAAATCTGTAGGACCGATTATTCAAAGTGAAGCCGAAAAGATACCGGCTATCAGGATGAATAGGAATCGAAAAGAAAGCATTTTTCAAATCGATAACCGAAAATGTGGTCGCCGTTGGCGGGACCAGAGTAGACAGCGTCGTGATATCAGAAACCACTGGATACTGAGGTATCACTATCTTATTCACCTCCCTTAAGTCAATAATAAAACGATAAACCCTAGTATCGCTATCTTTCTTCAAAATGGGTAAAATAGGACTGTTGCAGACATTGTAGGGAACTTCCTCCACTACTCCCACCTTGATCAAATCCTGCACAATCTGTATGAGTGCCTCCTCCCCCTCCTGGGAAATACGATATTGAGGGAGGCGTGGTAGCACAGCACCCTCCTGGACACTAATGTGGACAGGCGGAATCACCATCTGTCCCACATCAGTATCCGAAGTGGCCCATAAAGTACGAGGGAGAGAAGCTAATACAGTATCCTCTGCAACCACACACATCCGTTCTGTCATAGGATGATTGTCATTTAATATCACACGTACTCCAGTAGGGGAGCAGCGGATCGTTGCTCTGAAGTGATTAAGCATATCAAGACCCATAATGTTATCAGGCGTGTTCGGGGCAAGCAAAAACGGACAGGGTGCAGAAAGTTGGTCAACATGAAATGCAAGGGGCTGGGATAGAGGGCTTCGAGAGAGTGTACCATCAAACCCTACCGATGTAATCATTAAGCCAGATGGGGGAGCCCTTGGATCCAATTGTTTGGACAGCGCACTGCGAGTAGCTCCTGTATCAACTAGGAACCGATCAGTAGAACCCAGAACATTTGCTGTAACATAAGGACCCTCCTGATCAACTGGCACTTCAACTGATTCCAACCCCCACCCAACGCAATCCTACGCATGCTGCGAATCATGGTACCCAGAGCGGTCATTCCCAGAAATTTGATACTGATTTTGCCGATCAAACACATTAGGTCTATCTCGTTGCTTCACGGTAGGCTCAAAGCGAGCACGATCATTGGAATTCCCTCTAAAATTCGAAAAGCCCCCTCTACCTCTCGGCGGTCCCTGACCACGTCCCTGACGGGGTGCATATAATACCGGACAATCCCTGGCCCAATGACCCAACTGTTTGCAATACGCACATTGATTTCTATTAACATCCGACCGACCCGAAGGGGGACCATAAAATCCTCCTCTACCTCTCTCAACACCCCGACGAGGCGGACCATACACTTGTGCTAACATCACCTTAGTTTTCAAATCTTTCGATTTCTTCTCCTCATGCCCCTTCGCTTCTTGTCCCTGACGCTCATAATACTGAGCCATAGTCAGGAGGGATGCCGGAGACGAGGTGGACCAAGAACTTTCACTCGCTTTTTAGGGGGAAAAATCGTTTTCAACTTAGTCAAGATAGCAGCAGGAAGATCTAAAATAAGCTGGGGCGGTTTTTGCGCGGGCTTTCTCTCCCTATCCTCATCCTCAATCTCAGACCATTTGGCCTTAAAAACGGCTTGATCATCCACCTTCCGCACAGATCGCCACATATCCGGCGGTAAAATACGCCCAAAGAACAAATCTATATCTGCTAAAGTCATAGTACAAGAATTCAAGGCCCCTTCGACCTCTTCATAAAAGGCCGCTGGATTCTTGCGGGGGTCAGGCAATGCATTCTTTAATGCCATGACATCAGTCCGATGCCAGGGAGTATAAACCCAATTATACACGAAGTATCCCCTAGCATCGGGGGAAGACATGTCTGAACTAGTACCCGCTCCTTTAGGAGGAACATACAAAGGTGCCGCCTCTCGCATCGGTTTAGCATGCACTAGTTCACTCTTATCTGAATGGGAGGTAGACGACTGTTTCCCGCCGACATGTGGATTCGATTGCTCCTCCTCCCCTGTCTTTTGGCGCGCTTTCTCTTTAAGTTCAAGCATCGCGTCCCGCAATGTAAACAGCCGTCGGAGCGCATCGGGTACCTTAGAGGGAGAAAAAAGACCGTTACGTAATGCTTTAGAATCTAATACTATATCATCAGGCTCAAAAACATCAGAATATTTCCGAAAGGCAGTAACCACTTCATCAGAAAAAGTTTCAACAAAATATAACTTTTCCCTATTCTGCCAACTGTCCAAAGATGCCAATAATTCAGTAAGAGATAGCTTGCCCTTAAGAGCACGAAAAGAAATTTTCCGAAGCTCACCCATACGATCAGCTGATAACATGGACCGCGTGTCTACCTTATCCGAAACCGATCCAGAAGCCTGTGACCCCGGGGCAGATGCGCCAACATAAGGGGGCGGAGAGCGATCTAATAAATGAAAACCATCTTCAAGATTAGTAAGGACAGGATAAAGTGGCTGGCGGACAGCATATTGACCCGATACTTGCAACCTACGCTCTTTCTCTTGTCTCTCCGCCAGTTCTCTTTCCTCCCGACGCTTCGCTTCCTGCGCTCTCACATGATCATTTTTC
This sequence comes from Triturus cristatus, assembly GCF_964204655.1. Lineage (NCBI taxonomy): Eukaryota > Metazoa > Chordata > Amphibia > Caudata > Salamandridae > Triturus > Triturus cristatus. Next base: position 1,353,442,527 of record NC_140591.1, read on the forward strand.
CGTTGCTCTTTATCAATCAGCGCTTTCTCACGTTTCTCCCGCTCACGCACTTCCTTCACCCATAACCGTACACATTCAAACATGTCTTGACGAGCACGCCGTTTACACATACACTGTTCCACATACTCAATCTTACGCATATCAAACGATCCATACAAAGGCCATCGTAACTCAGGATCCTTTTTGGTGTATTTCCTCCACACTGTGCTGTACATTATAGAGGAAAGACCATGCTTCACATACATATCCCTATTAGGAGTCCCCTCTGGGGGGGCTGGAGCAGATTCCTCAAGATTTAACCGGTTTCCAAAGCAGCAGCATCACTTACGAAGTGCGCTAAAAGCAGGCATGCTAAAAAATAATGCAAAATATGCAGTATTATCAAAAATGGCACTTAAACGTTGCACCGTTCAAATTTAAACAACTCCGGAGAAATATCTCCACATTACCTGCCTATATGTGTTGCAACGCATATATTCCCACAGTAATCAATACAAAATATGACCAGTCATCACAAATCAAACTCAAATAGCCAACTCAGGCTTCAAAACTCGGAGCAAGTACCGTACAACGGTTCTTACCAATCAAGAGTGTCCAGATTCCAACTGCCAAGTTCCAAAATTCGCCCAAACGGCTATCACGCGGCAAACCGACAGAAGAGGTCTCAGTCGAGGACCGGCGCCACCCAGATGGTCAGCTCGGAAGGGAAGGAAGAAACCTTGGGATGCCAGGACTAAAAGATGCCGCTGGCAGTGATCACATCCCCGGCCAAATTCCTCACCTTCGTCACGACCAGTCCTTCGAGCATCCGAGTCGCCGATGAGCCCCACGTGACGGGCGCCAATTGATGAATACAGGCCCCAGCTAGGCCTGCAAAATACAAGGGTTCGCCCTCCTGTAACGAAAGCTAGAAGGAAGTTGGCACGGAAACTGCAAATACAAAGACAGAGTTTATTAACCCTTAAGGGTGGTCCTACAACCTACACAACACTCTTCAGTATTGCATAGAGTAGCACAAAGGACTTGCGTACACGGTCCCCTTTTATACACAACAGAGGGGCTCATAAGTGGGTGGATACAACATAGAGCAAAATTCATTACCATTTATGGACATGTTCGATACAGGATCAATATATGGGCGGAGTTAACAATTTCCTGAGCCAGCGAAAACATGGTCAAACAAGGACTAACTGATAACAGATGCGGTCAAGTCTGGGCATGCGCCAGACGGACAAAGGAGCTATTTATAGACTGTTACTAGGCAGATTACAAAAGCAACTAGCGAAAAGGTAGGACTCTTCTCGTGCAAAGCACGTGGAGACATGACAATTCAAAATGGAGTCCGGACATTAGTCAACATAAGACAAGAAACACATTTCGACTGTAGAGAATTCATGTCTTCAGTGAATGCTTAATCATATCGCTGTTTTAGTTTTCAACACAGCAGCCCATTAGTTCTATTGATGGTACCAGCAGTTAGCACAGCTGCATCAGGTTCTCTTCCTGAGATAGTCGCTAGAGTTCCTCCCAACAAGGGCTTTCCAATATGCCCAGGCCCTGTCTTGTGTCCAAGGCCCGACTGTTCGGCGGCTGTATCCCTGTTCAGTATTTAGTGCGCAGCGCGGGGAGATATACCTCCTTCGCAAGGCTGCTGGTGCAGTTTTTGGAGGCATTGTCTCTATTCAAAATGGCATGCTGTGGGGGGCCTCAATCTGGAGCGTGGGCCTAAGTGCCCTCCGAAGGCATTATTGTGCTGCTTCAAAGACCACTGCAGAATACAAGCTCGGGTCTCTGTTTACTATAGCGCCTACTTCTTTCATGAAGGAGGAGACTCTTCCATGTGCTGATTGCCTCCAGTTGGGCTGCACATTTACCACTAGGCAGGTTCCCAGGAACTCACCTCCAGAAGTGCAGTAGCGCTTTAAATGGTTACCACTTAGACCCCACATCCAGATAGCCTCGTCACAGTGCGACCACTCTCGATCAGTTCTTCCAGGGGGTGGTTTACAATAGCAATAATGTGCCTCACTACTTTCATTTCACAGCACCCTCCAACAGTTTTGCAGACTCTGTGCTGGGATAGGGCTGGCCGCAATGAGAGCGCTACCTTTGGGGTCAGCAGTCTTCAGTCCGGGCTACCGCTCCCTAGTCGCGGGTCGCCCGACCTCGGTTCCCGCAGACAAACATAGAGATACAGGCCTTCCTGGGATTAGGCTGCATTTGTTTAAGCCACTCCCGCACTCCGCAGCTGCCTACCTGCAGGCTCTCACAGGCCCCAGCGCACCATGCTCCAGGCGGTCAAGTCTTTTTAGCGAGAGGTCCCAGCACTGATCCCGGAGGCGCTTCCTTTTCTCCACCTCACTGCATAATCTCTAGAATTATTGCGCTCTGATGCCCGCCATCTTGTCCGCGCCGTAGTATATGTTGTAGCAATCTAAATGTGGCTGTTTTGCTGCTGATTCCACTGCAAAGCTGCTGCCGGTTGTGCCAGGGCTACTCTCAGCTGCTCTCCTATAATTTTTGGCAGCTAAGCCCTGTCTCACTTCAGGATAATGACGGATCTAGGCCCTGTGCAGCAGGAGCCACACAGAGGTTCGGCCATCTTGCTTGCTGGCTCTCTAGCACTCCTTTTTCAAAATGTTTTTAAGCTATTATTGAGTTGGGGAGGTTTATTACTCATATTATTACCTTAATGCCAGGGTGGCTGCAGCTAAGGCTTTTATTTATTATCCATCACGGTTGCCAGAGCCCTTCAAGGAACTGGTTTCCGCTGCCGGAAAGCACCAGAAGCACAGGGGGTGCTTCCCACGCGGGTAACTTGCGCCAGAAGGGAGCCAGGTCACAAGGCCAATAGGTGGGCCAGGTGACCCCAAGATCAGCAGGAGTTTGGAAAGGGGGGATATAGGTTGTTGCTCCCCACACCATGCTCAACACTGCATCGCGGGGTGAGGGAGCGGCACAACAGGTTCCTCGAGACCAACCCACCCACACCTGCACAGCAGCAGTGTCCCAGTGCTTGTGGATACGAAGGATATATTTGGTTGGTTACTTTGGAATGCCTTACTGTCTTAAGGCCTGACAAAAGGGGGTAGCAAATGGAGACAGCGCTCCCAGCCCAGACCCACAGATGGCAGGGCACAATAAAGACTAGAAAGGTAGCGAGTTGGGGCCTAACTCTGGGGAGCAACTACCCCCTCACACGCAAAGGGGCTAGGAAATCAACAGAACAATGTGCGAACTGTTAGGGTGAATTATGACTATATGATATGCAAATTATGTATGACAAGCAAGGGAATCATCACAAGCAAGTTATTTATGACCCACAAATGATTGATGACTGCTTGTGTCATAATAATTTACGATACACCAACGATTTATGACACATGATTTATGATGAGCTACAAAATGACGTATTACACCCGATTTTCTGAGGTTTCATGATAATGATTTATAACCATGGCCATAAAAATATGTCCACTGGGAAGTAAAAAACGTGTAGGTATGTAAACGCAATAGAACTGCAGCCAACAATGACCACAAAACTACAACGAGTGTTGGCTGTCTTTGGTAATACATATTTGTAAGATTTTGCATGCCGTCCTGGAATGGGCTCAGTGCGGGTGTTATTTCCACGACATCCACCATCCAGTCCAGTGTAATCATGGGATTGTCATATCATGTTGTTTAAGCAGTGCTGTGCGATCCTTTCTCTCGCTGCCATACAACTTATGAAAGGTTGACAAAAAATACCCTTTTTTTAACACAAACACTGTATATCTAACTTGAGGGTAAATGTAGACCCTCTCACCCATTCCTTGAGGGCAGGGGAGATCAATGCGCCCCAATTTGTTTATGTTTCACATATAGCTAAAGATATTTAGAAAGAAAAATATTTTCTCTTCTATATATTGCCACATGGGTTTTGCAAATTACGCCATTCAATACTAAAAATGATAAGTGGGAGACTTATCTTCAATGTTTTCTTTAAATATCTTAGAGAGGATTACAATTAATTCTTCCCAAAAATTGTCCAAACTGGGTAGCATACAAACATAGGTAGATAGTCTACAGCAGAGGCATCACATTTGTTGCAGATAATAACCTGTTTTCCCACTATTATTGTTAGTTGTTTTGAGGGTTAATTTTACCTATTCTATGTGACATTTCTTCAAAAGTGCTGATCATGGAGGCAGAAGAGGGGGCCCTCATTTCTAAAACGGTTAAGCCTCATACACACTGATCTTCCTGTCCCCTGCCCAATCAATGTGAAAGAACTGTGTAGGCAAACACTGATAAAAAAGGATATTGTTTTTCTTCATTTGTCTTTCTCCGCCTTTCTCCCTTTTCTGCCTTTCTATATTTTGGTCTGAGTCAAAGTCTGATGATGAAACACAACTCTCTGTTCTCAAAATGGGTGCTAGTGCTGACCACCTTGGTGAAAGACTTCGGGATGATGGCTCAGCAACTCATCTGATCAAATACTTTTTGAGCTCTATCCATGCTTTCCTAACACCATGTGCATTATGGTCGTGGAGGGAAGAGAGCAAATTCAATGGTCCACTGTAAAATGCAGCAGTTCATGAAATTGGCAAAAAACCAACGGTGGCATAAACGTTTATATTTTTAAAAGTAATAGTCCACCAAAGGAGGATGGATGATTTGAATTTAAAGGTTAAATGAGAACCAATATTGGAATACAAGAAACTTAACTTCTTTCATCTTTCTGCCTTCTGTTTTGTTTTGCATTCTTGTTAGACCTAACAGCCTTTCGCTGGTCTTCCCTCCAACTTTTTGCCTACATCCTACATTGTTCTGACTTCGTCTTCACTGGCTTTGGGACTCTGCATTTTACTGTGCTAACCAGTGATAAAGTGATTGTCCACTCTCCCCTAAACATGGTAAAATTGGCTCATCCCCAATTGGTATACTTAATTTATTTATAAGTCACTAGTAAAGTGCATTACATGTGCCTTGGCCTGTAAATTAAATACTACTAGAGGGCCTGTAGCACTCATTGTGCCACCCACTTACGTAACACTCTAACCGTGGCTCAGGCCTGCATTGCAGAGCCTGTCTGGTCTGTGCAGTTTATACTGCCATTTCGGCCTGGAAAGCTAAAACCTCTTGCCAGTCCTAAACCTTTTTTATACATATATCCCCTCTAAGGGAAGCCCCTATGGCTAACCCAGACAGCAGGGAGCAATATATCTAAAAGGCCGGACATCTACTCTAAAGTTTTGTATGCCTTGGTAGTGAGAAACCCCGAAATTCATGTATCATTACTGCAAGACCTATCCATCTCTTCCATAGTATAACATTAGGATTACCTTATTACATCTTTTAAGTGCAATTCCCAATTGTGAAGAGATGGATTTTTCAAGTTTGGTGTCCCAGGACTTGCATTTAAAATCACAACTTATGGTGAAATCGGATTTTAAATTGCAGTTTTAAAAATGCCACCTTTCAAAAGATGGCATTTTCTTACTTTAGCCATTTTGTGCCTACTGCCTGTCTCAATACTTGCCTGAGGTGGGTGACAGCTGGGCTTTGTACATTACCTCTAGACAGCCACACACAAGGGAGCTTAGGTATGACTTCTTGGGCCATCCACATCCTGATAGGTCATCCTAGGCAGGATGTCAGGGAGGAGCTGGGCACATCCCACACTTACACCTGAATAGTCTGTGTCCTGTCCCCACACAAAGGGCTCCATACCCTCTGTATGAAGTGAATCTAAAGGCAAGGCAAGAAAGGAGGAACTTTATGCACTTCAATGACCTTACTTTGAAATCACCCCCAATTCGAAGGCACATATGGGTATAATTACTGGACCCCCAACACCACCACTTCAGTACACCTCTGGATATGTGAAAACTCTGCCTAGAAAAAAGACTGCTGCACTGATGAAGGACTCCACTGTCTTCCACTACTGCTTTCTAGCACTTCTGACCTGTTATGCTCCCTTCGGCTTGCTTTTTCCATGCCTGGATGAGAAGGACTTGACATGCATCAATGGAACCCAGCGTGACTCCAAGCACTTGCTAGCTCCTGATCTGAAGCATCAGGAACATAAAAGACTTCCAACCATCCGCTCCTACAGCTGGAGTCTTCAATCTGTGAGTCTGCCCTGCCAATTGGTGCCACCCCAGTCCTGGACCTTGGAAGTGAGACTAAGGTGTTTGCTCCAGTAGAACTGACACTTCCTCAGCTGCAAGAGTAGTATTAACTCATAGCTGCTGTTGCAGGAAGAGGACGGGTGCATCTCCTTCAGACTCAGTGCATCGCCTCGGAACCAGCACATTGCCACCACTGCATAGAGATGATCAAAGCATCACCTCTAATGCTTGGAGAAACCTGTCACATCACCTTGGATTATGTCACATCTCAGAACCGATGCATCGCCTTTGGAACTGATGCATTATAACTGATTGTGTGGCGAAAACCTACCCCTACTGCGGGGAAAACACGGATGCATCGATCGACTGCACCCTGCATTTTTGTTGATGTAACCAGGATTAAGCTTTGTTCAGCGGGTCTCACTGGAACCCTGTATCTGGCCCATGCTCCATTGCTGTTAACCTCAACTCTTGACTTTTTCCAAATCCGACGTGACTATATATAACAAGTAAGCACCTATTAGTCTAAGGATTATTTTACAGTTTATTATTAAAATATTTTTATCTCAAGCTCTACGATTGGATTTTTGTTGTTTTAGTCTTATTTGTAAAAATTAAGTTTGATTTTTCTTACCTGGTGTGGAGTCTTTCTGTGGTGTTTTCACTGTGTTACTTTTTGAAGTGTTATGCAAATACTTTACAAATGGCCTCTTAAGTTAAGCCCGACTGCTCTGTGTCAAGTTACCACAGGGTGAGCACAGGAAAATTTAGGGTGTGGCATAACTTCCCCTGACTAGGATTGTTGCTCCTGCTTGTACTGCATGCATACCTCTGCCAACTAGAAATCCAATTTCTAACAATTCTCAGTTACATTATTTTCACATGGATTATTGTATTTTTGTGTGATTCTAATTCTCATCCTCATTCATCTTCTTCACCATGGTTTAGCTCTGTTACACTCCATTGCCTCAACTTCTATTATGTCTTCCCTTGTTATATGTATTCGTTTAGGATGTCGGAGAATTTCAAAGATCAGACAGAGCTTGCATGTTCATAATGCAAACCGTAATGCCTGAAGGGCCTTTACCCACACCATTTGTCACTACGCATTTGCAGTTTCTATTAAATGGGTTACAAGGTTGACACGCAAAGTGAGTGTAAAACGATCCAATGTTATATAATAGTTTAATGTCTTTTCATTTCGCTCTGCCCATCCACTAATCGCATTTCTAAATTTCCAGGTCACCAATGCCTAACATTCATTTCCTCTGCATGATTGATCATTTAGGAAGTGCACATTTCAGTTTTTCTTGCATTCCAGGCGTGCTTTCTTTCTAAAATAGCCAAGCATCCTGGGCGTAGGAGACAAACTACTTAATTTGCTTTGTCGTTTTTAAACAAGATTTTTTTAAAGGAGAAAATATTTCTCTAACAGAGGTAGATACAATAAAAATGATATTTTTTTGTAGTTTTGAATACTTAGTTTCTAAAAAAAATAGTTTAAAACAAACGATCCTTCTCTTACGAAATAACCTTTGACCCTTCTTATGACCGTAGGTTGATTTTTTTTAAAACAGTTTTTTGTCAAACGGCACTCGTTCCTGAGTTTGTGTGCACATGAAATTGAGTTTAGATAACACCTGGAGGAAATTACGAAGGTTGTAAAGGCACATCATGCAGTTAAACTGGTCTCAAATATCGCTTCCATGCGTCATTATATATCCGGAGGAGATGGAGACCTCAGAAGGGGGCTCAGCTAAAGATATAGGGGCATATGTATCAAAATCTCCATTTGCGAGTCTCAAATAGCGATTTTTTGAGAATCGCTATTTGAGAATTGCAAAACGGGATGTATTTAAAAATTCGCACATATTTTGCGAATTCTTAATATTCCTTAATTGCGATTAGCAAATTGCAAAATCGCAATTAAGGAATACCTTCCCATTCATTCCTATGGGCCAGGAGGCCGATAGCAATGAATGGGAAGACATTCTCAAACTGCGAATCGCAATTTGCTCATCGCAAATTGAGAAAAATTTCAAAGGTGCAAGGGTGTCATGATGACACTCTGATGCACCCCTGAAATTAGCATGTGTGCGCATATGGCGCACATACATGCCCTAAGGGCATGTATGTGTGCCACATGGCACTTTGAAAAATGCCAAAAAGTGAATTTTTCAAAGAAATCGCAAATTACCACCAACTTGAAGTTGGTGGTAATTTGCGATTTCTTAAGGAGAAATCGCACAACTTGGGTGCATGTTACATAGCATTTAAGGAATCGCAATTTGCGATTCCTTAAATGCTTACGCAAAAATAAGAAATCGCAAAATTAGCTATTCCTTAATAATGCGATGCTAAAATGGCTCATACATCTCATTTTGCGATTTTGTATTCGCAAACGCTGTTTTTTTGCGAATCGCAGCGTTTGCGAATACAAAATCGTTTGATACATATGCCCCATAATGCCTTGCTGCAGCAGTATTTCCCCAGGTGGTTTTCCACCGCTCTGTTTGAAGCAATTAATGTTCTACTTTTTGTGAAGGAGTGCGAACATTGTGAAGCTATTGCTATCTTTAAGAGCAATTCATCACTGGGTCTGCTGATGAACAAAGCACCTAGTCATACAGCACCCTGCCTTCCGAAGACAGCACCCCCGTACCTGATCGGATAACCGTGTATCACTTGACCCAGCATTGAAGACCTCCCATACTTACAAAGTCTCGAAGCTACATTGTGTATAATAGCCTTATAGCCCGCGTAGCAGGCTATACCGGCTATTAAAGGCCCGCTGCAGCATTAAAGGCCCGAGCCGAAGGCGAGGGACTTTAACAAGGCAGCGGGACTTTAATAGCCGGCATAGCCCTGCTACGAAGGGCTATAAGGCTATTAGAACATTCTGCCTCTAGTGGCAGAATGTTCTAACAAATTAAACAAAGGCTTGAGGGAGCGCGAGGGGATTGAAATCCTCGCAGGCTCCCTGAAGCCTTTGTTCTCAGCCACAATGAAGAATTGGAATGTTGGCGCTCTGGGCTTATACCATCCATTATAAGCCCTGAGCACTCCATTGTTTTCAATGGAGCTTCCAACTATCCAATGTTCTAATAATAAATAATGAATAGGCATTTACTTTAATTTAGGAAAGATCGAATTAGCGGCACCATATGTCAGTCAATCATAACGTAAAGCCTCATGGGAATGTTTGTTGAATTTAGTAATACTTTCCCTAAAAATACGATCTTTAAAATTCAAACTTCACAAACATAAACTAAACAAAGATAAATAATTAGTGGCAGACTGCTTGTGTGTGGCAGTTCTATGGTTTCAGTTGTTTAATATGTGTGACATTTGGAGTGACACTTTTTCAGGCACAATTAAAAACAATGTATTTGAGTCCCTCACTGTGATTTATCTCTTACTGCATCCAGACATATGACACAATGGACATACGTGAAACGAAACAGACCTACTCACCTTGCCAATGGTTAAAAGGGGTATCAGACCCATGAGTAAAAACAATGATTTTGTTGTGAATAAATAGAATAGAAAATATATCAATTCCTACAATAATAAAGATTGGTAAGTCTGTGTAAGCAGTAGCTGCCTTTAGAGTGCCTGTTTTCCTCGTAACACTCCTTTCACCCGTAGTCTTTCACTCTGACACTAGTATCCAAACATCTTTCTGAAATACTCTGTATGCAGATCTCATGCGTCCTTCCTATTCAACACTCTTTGTCACTCTCTCTTTCTGCATGCACTTCCTTGCATCGCCCCATACCCTGTTCTCTGTTTTTCTCCCTACCGTCTTGTAAATCCAGCATTTCCTTTTCTTGAACGTGGTGCTGTTAGTTTTTCCACAGCCTGTGTATGGTAATTACAATTGCACATGTGTGACAAATGTTCTGTGTGGTCTGCTAAGAGGCTACAGTTTGAATGAACATGTGGTCAAATTATTTTATGATCCAGCTATAGGCAATATGAGGAACTTATTGACTTTACAGGAAGTAAAGATTTCCTTAGCAGTGAGACACCTCACCTCAAACTAGACCAAACTTGTAATAACTGCTTGTGGCAGCACATTAAGATCTCTCTGCTGATTTTATGTAACCCCACAGAGCTACGGCACCAGGTTGAGCACATAGCACCTATGATTACATGATAACATATAAAGGTGTTAGCATTTTAGTGCAATTGTAGGGATAGTAGCACTAAAATGCATTAGTCTAACCCCTGATGAGTGGTAGTTGTTAAGGCAATAGTTTCTGTGACAGAGGGATGAAGATTGGTCCAAAGTGAGTTGGGGTCAGACCCACAACCTCTGAATAGCCTGCTCTGTTCTTTAACTTATGTTTCTGTTTCATCTGGATTGCCCTTTCTAACATCTCCTGACAACCTTTTAGTTTCCTCTGCCACAAACTGTACCAACTCAGGAAAACATTATGCACCCAGTCATCCATTCGTTCACTCCCCCACTCATTCATCCATGCACTCAATTATCTCTCCATGCACTCACTAACTCATATATAAGTATCAATTGTCTTGTTAATATTGAAAAAGTCAATGTCAATATGAATTGCGATACATTCATGTATAACAATGAAATCGCATCTTTATTGACACATTTACCCGTTGTGAACTCCACATCAATCCTGACTCCTAAATACGTGGTTAGGCAGGATCTGACACCCAGGCCTGAGGTTATTGATTGACAGATCGCAGGTGGGTAGCATGTCGCCAGTATACAAATGCACCAACAGGAAATCCCAGATCGATCCCACAGATAGGAGCAGTGGCACCAGAATGCTCCAGGGCGATCGGCCTCAATAAAGTGCACATGGTTGGATGTGCACGTGTGTTCCCACAACACCATAAAGTCAAATGCCACATGAAGTTAGGAACACTTAGATAATCAAGACACAGCGCACACAGTGCATGTAGTGATCATGTGTTTCCCACGCCAGACATCTGGACACATTGCCCACTGGACGCATTGTGTCCACGCAAGGCAGAGGTCCACCTGGATTCCTCATACAATACCCTAATTTATGGCTCTAAAGACTGAGATGCACATTCCTTACCAAAAAATTATCACCAGAAATATTTTATCACATTCAATGAACTGTACAAAAGTCTGTCTTAGACTGATTGTAAATTTAGACAGTCCTCAGAACCTATGCCTGTTCTCCTGGCCACATTATTTAATTCAACAAACTGTTCCTGTTTTGTCAAACACCTTTTATCTCTAGTTTTTATAAGGTATTTCATGTTCAAGCAACAGACTCATCTACTTGCTCACTTATTCGTCCATCCAAGCACTCTCATTATTTCATTCATCCATTGATCTGCATGTGCACTTAGTAATCGCTCCATGCATTCAGTTGCTCCATAATCTGTGCATTCTTCTATTCATCCACTAGTCTACCCAAGTAGCACTTTTTAATATTCCTTCACTTATCCATGCACTTAGCCACCCTTTCAGTCATTCATGTACTCACCCACACTCTACCTCACCTACTCTTGCCAACACTCAACTATCCATTCAACCACCAATCCATAAATGGTGCGCTCTCATATATTCATCTATGCACACCCATAAATAAATACTCCCAACCATTCACACATTGCCCCAAAGATACTCACATGCAAAAACTCTCCACTCAGTGAACAACACCTTTGAATATAAAGGCACATGTAACGTCTTTGCTAGTGCTTGCATTATTTTAATTGTTATTTTGTAAATCAGCTCTATCGCCCTTTTTTGGGCTTGTTTTGAAGTGCTTATTGTTTAGTCAAAGAGAAGTCCTTGGTCATTATCTAACAAACTGTTTACAGGCTTTGAGGGCACAGAATGGCAAGCAGGTGCACAGAGACCAAGCAGCGCACATTCCTCACTACCTCCCTTCGCTCAGAGAGTGCCAGTCTGACCACTCAGGCCACAGCTTGAAGAAAGCTTTTCGGAAAAGTACCAGTACTTCTGCTTCCGATATGAAGCTGGGGTTAAGGAGCGGCTTCTTTGGTATCAGTCCAGTGTCCAGCTAAGCAGATCAAACATTAAAATGAGACACAATGCGACCTTCAGTGAGCGCACATTACATGCTTACCTCTTTACAAAGCAGCGCTATAATACCTTCGGGTCGGGTATGCAATGTCTACAAAACAGCACAAGACATGGGCCAACACTGGGCTGCAGCATGTCAGGGCATATTTTTGTCAGGCCAGCACAGAGAACTCACTGGCAGTGCGCTTGCTGCTTAAATGCAGCTCCTCGAAGAACGCGCCTCGTGTGGGTGGTTCAGGTTAGCTCTAATGCATGACTAACGCATTTTAGTGCCGTGATGCGGACCCCTGTACTAACAAGCTTTAGTCTAGACCCAGATGTGATGCGTGGTACTTGGCAGGGCATTAATGGTGCTGGCACATCATAAAAAGAATTGTTTAACATTGTAAATAAACAAAGTGCCTCAGCTCCCCTTGACTAGTATATGCGCTCAAAATATGAGTCCCTCAACTGTACTGTTTTTGTCAGGGGGTTGTTTTCCACTTTGTAAGTGTGACAGCGAACAGAGTAATGTGCTTATTTTACACCATAGGGCAGAGCTTGGTGTTCATTAAACGTTAATGCTACAATGCTGATACATATAATGCTACTGTGTAAGGACGGAAATCTAATCCGAATGGAGAACACCTATGACCCATTGGAAAGCGCACCTTTAGATGCAAGAAAACATTCACACTTTTATTTTTTCATAGATAGCTTTAAAAATAATTTGCAATTTTTTGGTCTGGCTTTACCCAACTTTATCTCATTGCGTGACTTCCTGTTAATAAAGCACAATAAGAAGCAATACCGATAGTAAATAATCTTTGGGTCAGCCCCCTTCAGCAAATGCGTAGCACTTTTTTCATGTTTACTATAACTTGAATGAGCGGCTTAGGTTTTGGTGATAGGGTATAAATTAGTCATTTTGTTAGACTAAAGATGGGACAATGAGCTCTAGTTTATAAGCTAGTGAGTCATTTCTCACATATCTCTTACACCATTTGAGTTGATGAATTTTCTGCCAGGATAACATCCTGTTGGATTTATATCTTAAACTCACAGTAATATGAACTAGACCAAATAAAGATCATACACAATCAATGCTTCACTGTGCTACTAATACGTAAGAGTTGAAACACAAACACTGCCATTAATTCTTCAGGACAGATAATTTAGTATTCTTCATGCTTTTTTTTTAACAAGAGAAGGTTAACAAGTTCTAAGCAGTTAAAACGCAAAGGCTAGCCATAATTTGCTTTCCTATATTTGTGTCCAGTAGACATTGTAGAAAGCTAAATAAAGGTGTACTTATAATATCAAGAATGTTGCAATAAGATGCAGTAAACAAAAACATTACTGAATTAAAATGTATTTTGCAAACGATTTTAAAAGAGCCAGACGAAACATGTTTTATATCAAGATGTGGACATGCAGTTATCTAAATATGGTGCCTTGATTTCCTCCAAAATTGCACAGATTTGTTTTTATTTCAGCTAATAAATTAACATTGTTAATGTAATTTGCATTCCTTAAAACCACCACGCTGTTTATATGTGTCTATTTACAACTTTAGACAGGGGAGAGGAGTTGGCCTAACGACTACCTCGACTCTGGGGAACTGGGTTCGAGTCTCGGCAATGATGCTGAACATCCTGTGATTCTGGGCAAATACGTCCACGTGACTAACAAAAAATGAATGTGTCCTCGTGTAATGCAACTGGTGCTATGTAAAGCGCTCTGATACCCGATTCGGGTGAAGTTTGTACTATATGAAACTTTGCACGAGCAAAATAGAAAGTGGTTTTGTTTTTACTTATTGATGTTTCTGTTTTGAATATGGGGACGTTTGGCCCCTTTATATCTTTGCCTACACCTCTATCTGGTTGTAGCTTTCCCCGATTATATCTTCCTCGGTCTGTACCTCCCCCTAGCTTTACCTTCCCCGCTACAATACTACTTCCTGCACACATCTTTCTAAGCCTGCACCAATCTTGCACCTATCTCTATCTGCAGTACACTCTGCCCACACTTCTGTCAGCCTGCACCAGTCCTGCACCCATCTCTGTCTAGACCTTTACCTTGCTGCACCTTTCTCAGTATGCACCTCTACCTCCTCATAATTTTTCATGGCCCACACCTCTATCAGCTCACATTTCACCATGTCCACACATCTCCATGGCTGAATGTTTCCCTGCACTTGCCCCCTCAACCCTTACTTTTCTCTACACTCACTTTTCATTGCACTCGCCCTCTTGGTCCTCCCTTCTCTCTGCACACAAAACTTTCAGCCCACAACTCTTCTTGCCTGTACCTTTCCCCCAACCCCTACTCAGCCTGCTTCCTCTCCTTGCTTTCACTTGTCTTAGTTGCACATATCTATGCTTGTACCTCTGCATGCCAGTACCTGTTTCTTCCCATATCTGTATACATATATTAGTTAGGCCTCACTCTTCACAAAACCAAAGTTCTGATTTATAATTGGAAATGCAAGCTGTCAGCCTTAGGGCGGTCTTCCCCTAAACATTTTGTCTTCACCCCTCCTATTTATGCTGATCTTGTTATTGTTGGCCTTAGAACTCTGTGCAATTTACCACTGCTAACAAGTGTTTTAGTGCTTGTGCTCTTTCCCCTTAACAGAGCGGATTTGGCTTATATCCCAATGACACATTTAATTTACTTCTATGTCCCTAATAAAATGTTACCCCATGTACCAAGAGCCTGTATATAAATTCTACTAGCGGGCCTGTGCACTGATTGTGCCACCCACTTAAGTAGCCCTGTAAAACAAGTGTCAAGCCTGCCATTGTAGCCTGTGTGTGCAGCTTACAACTACAATTTCAACCTAGCAAAATAAAACATTTTGCCAGGCCCAAGCCTTCCTTTTTAATACATGAAAGTCACCCTTAGGGTAGGCATTAAACAGCCCACAGGTCAGGGTGCAGTGATTTTAAAAGCTGGACATGTATTTTTAAGTTTCCCATGTCCTGGTAGTAAAAAATTAGCTTTTTCGCCCATTGGATAACATTGGGTTACCTTATTACATTTAGTAAGTGATAACTTTCAATTGGGAGCAAGTGGACAGCTCAACTTTGTGTCTAAACAATTGTAATTAAGAGTTCTCTTTAATGATAAAGTCTGATTTTTATTTATAATTCTGAAAATGGAATTTTTTGAAAGTTGGCATTTTATTGTCCCAACCATTTGGCACCTGCAGCCTGTTCCTCGGTCACAAGACTAGGTGTAGCTGTCAGTTGGCCTTTTTGTTTGGCTTCCAGACAGGGAGACAAGGGCAGCTAGGTGTTGGCAGGATGGGCCACTTTGACTGAGCAACATTTCAGGTCACAGAACAACTTGTAGACGTACTCATGTCAGGGACAGGCCTTGGTCTCTGCGCACACAATACAGGTGACACCTGGGCCAAAGATCCAAGGTAATGACCTTAAATACACCCAGAGGGGCACACAGGATAGGAGAAAACTCCAGTTTACCATACTGGGGACATTATCATCCCACCACTTTATTTCTCCTGGATTTATTTTTGAAGGCTCAAGTTTTTAAAGACATTGGAGATTTGTTTTTCACTTATATTGTATAATTTAAAAGAGTGCTATTTTGCATACATTTAAAGAAGGGGAATTTCCTACTTTAATACGGATTGTCTTTGCACTCAAGACGTTGTCTTTTATTGCTCACCAGGACAGGGAGGTGGGGGAGTGGCTAGAGGAACATGGCGGCAGGCTAACGCCGGCCGCGAGAAGCACTGCTTGACTCTGGAAACTACCCGCGTATGTCGCCGTGGCTCATCATGGAATCCTTAGTCTGAGCAAAATGGTGAGGAGTTGGTAATCTGTTTTCCTTATTTTTTGTTTATTATGCTCATCGGGCTTCCTTTCCTCTCTCTCTTACACGCCGTGCGCCACGACTGAAAAAAAAAAATAACCTACCAGGTCGAGCACTTGGACCCCGGGGGAGAAACAGCGGATGAGTGCCTACGGGTTGACACGCTCTACACGTCAGGAGCTGAGCGTAAGGAGTGCAGGAGAAGCGAGTCACTGTACCAGAGGAAACACAGGTTTAAGTCGCTGCGGGAGCCCTGCAGTATTGTGGAGAAAGATTACAACGGCATCCGCACAAGTCTACCCCCATTCGATACATGGTGCAGTATATTATCGTATTTTTAATATTGGATGGGAACATCGGCACACATGGTCGGCAAAGCAGGGGGGAGAAGGACTAACTCTGCCTCAGAACAGTAATAGAATAGACGTGTTCCAAAGCTTATGGACTACCACTGACGTTTTTTGCAGGAAATGTATATGTGATTTTCAGAGACTGAGTAATCTGCAACTTAGTGAAGGTGCCAGCCAAGTTTCAACAGAGGGTGTAGGGATGGACACGGTAGCTGTTGATTCTTCCCCCTCCATAATTGAAGCATGTTCTAGTAAGCTAAAGAATCATAGAGGGGGCAAAATAGTCAATCAGACTAGTAAGTGTCCGACGGAGAGTGGAGTAGTTAGGGAGGATAGAGATCAAGGGCCTCATGTAGGAAGCCAAATACCGGTCGGTAACGGCCGAAATTCGGTAAATATCCCGTTACCGACCGGTATTTAGGCATTTGCTATGTAGGGGGCTGATTTCTGGATTCGGTATTTATCGAATCAGAAATTAAGAAATCGGTAAAATACCGATTCGGTAAATACCGAATCCAGAAATGCAATGTAGGGAGCACTCTAAAGAGTGAAAATCAGTATTAAGAATTCGTTATTTACCACCAAAGACAGGTTGGTGATAAATAACGAATACCTTGCAAAAAGCAATATTTTGCTGATTTAAGAGTGCCATGTGGCAGACATACATGTCCTTAGGGCATGTATGTGCGCCACATGTGCACACATGCAAGATTCAGGGGTGCAACAGGGTGTCAATGTGACATCCTGCCACCCTTGTATATGCTCCCCCCATTGCCGAATCGGTATTTACCAAATCGGTAATGAGGCATACCTTCCCATTGATTCCTATGGGCCTCCAGGCCCATAGGAATCAATGGGAAGGTATGCCTCATTACCGAATCGGTAAATACCGATTCATAATTTCCGAATTTTTCCGATTCGGTAAACTTTACCGAATCATTACCTACATCACATTTACCGATTCATAAATACCGAATCGGTAAAATTCGGTATTTATGAATCGGTAAATGTGAGGCTACCTACATATAGCCCCAAGTGAGGGGAGCACGCCTGGCTTCAAGGAATAGATATTTGCTACGCTCACTGCCAGAGAATGAGCTCTCTGTGGTAGATCAAGCAGTTAGCATAGTCCCTAAGACTCCGCGGCAGATGAAAAAGGACAGGAGGGAGAGGAGTAAGACTGGTGACGGCAGAAAGGGTGGTCCTAATATCATAAAAACCACTCCGTCATTAATATCTTATTTTAAGATAATGGAGAAAGAGGCCTCCCTTAGTTCTGTACTCCCTAATAGCTCCACTATATGCTCAGAACTATACAAACCCCCTAGTCAGGTGGAGGAACATATGCACCCACAAAACCTACAGAATCATTTGAGTATGCCCCATGAGGAACCAGTTATGTCAGCAAATAAGTTTGCTCCCCTACTATCGGATCCTGACACAGATCTGGGCACTGACACAGATCTGGGCACTGAGCCGGGGAGTATGCTATCAGGCCCAGTGACCAAAAGACATTTGGTGGGGGTCTCAGAATCTGGTTCTCAACCATCAGGGGGCTCTTGCAACAATAATATGAATGGTAGTAGTAGCGGGAACATAGTAGGAATTCCTTCAGAGGCACAACCAGAGGGGTCTAAGGGCAATCAGTTGGAGAGCCTTCTTTTTTCCATACTAGGTTTGAAATTTCAGAGAGGAACCAGAAGGAAATATCAGAGAAGTGTACGAGCTTGGAGTGTAAATTGGATGATATCTGTACTAGGACGGAGGAGCTCGAGAAGAAGGTTGATAATTTCGCTAGGGTCTCTCAAGGACATTCAGATACTATCTCTCAGCTTCAAGCACAGAATCAGGTTTTGCAAGCGGATATGGAGAGATTAGAGATACACGCTAGAAGGAATAACCTGAAGTTCCTGAAAATACCAGAGGCTGCAGAGAATGGAGATGTGAAGTCTCTGGTGTGTAAACTGTTGAGAGAGGGGGTCTTAAAAGATAGACCAGATATCGACCTTGAAAAAGAGATTCAGCGAGCACACAGAGATCCATTCAGATAGGAAGACCTCGAGAAAAATTTTAGTTAATTTTCTTACGTACGCAACCAAGGAGTTGATCCTAGGTCGGGCTTTGACGGATACATCGTTGCACATTAACTCTACTAAATATCTTATCCGTTCCGACGTCGGCAGAGTGACGGCACAAAGGCAATGGGAGTTGGGTTCTCGGATGTCTGACCTAAGAAGCCTTCGAACACAGGTGATGATGAAATTCCCCGCAGCGTTAAGGGTGGTATGGAGAAATAAGACATATAATTTTACCTCCGTTTTGGAGGTTAACACCTTCTTATCCCAGGTGAAAGAGGTGTAATCACTGATTACCCTAGTAATTGCGATAGTTGTAACACACTAGATAAATGTATATTGAATGTATGGGTTTGGGAGGTTACACATAAAGATAAAGGAAAAAAAAGAAAAAAAGAGGGGGTTAAAAAAAAAAAGAGCGAAGGGAGGGAGAGAGAGGGAAGAAAGGGAAAAAAAATGGTTTTTTTTTCTGTTCGAAAGAGCCTATGACCCTGAACGATTTGATCCTATTGACCATAATAGAGACATAGGCTAGGTAAGGCACGCATAATTGAGAGAGGTAGATTCCAGGTTGGGAGCAGGGCTTTTCAAAAGGCGGTTTCTATCGCCAAGTCACTTAAAGGGGGGTTCCTCATGGTGGGTGATGGGGGATGGAGGGGTGTGGGGGTGGGGAGTGGGGTAGGAAAAGAAAAAAAAAATGTTCCTCATAGAGCCAAAAGTGTTAGCAAGGTCATTAGCATGTTACAAGTTTACTGGGGGGATTGGGCCAGGTCTTTTAATGAGTATGCCAATAAATATTGCACAACTCACTTGATAATATGATGAACGTCCCTAATAAAATCAAAATAATAAGCTGGAACATAAATGGATTAAGGGAGGGTAGGAAATTTAACAGAATATGTGAATTTTTGAGGAAATCAGGGGCCCATATATGTCTCCTAGAAGAGACCCACCTCAAGTTCCAAGAATGCAAGATAGCCTTTATAAAACAAAGTTGGGTGCAGGACCTTCTTTGCTCCCACCAAAATGGGAATACGAGGGGGGTAGCGATGTTAATCCGGGCAAATAGTAAGATTAGAGTTGAGAAATACGATACGGATACCTCAGGTAGATGGCTGACCGCATTGCTAGTAGTAGATAGTTTTCTTCTGACATGCGCTGTTTACTATGGCCCTAATCAAGATTGTTCAGAATATTTGGTTAAGTTGAAAACAAGTCTTCTTGACTTAAATGCCCCTATTATTCTGGGGGGTGATTTTAATTTAGTTTTTGATGAAAATCTGGATAGAACCTCTAGGGCTACTATTACTCCTTTACTTAAAATGAAATCAGAACTTAAGAATATAATGAAAGACTTTAATCTGTTAGACATTTGGAGGGCTAGAAATAACAGTAGTAGGGATTATTCTTATTATAGCCACAGATACAGACATCATTCCCGGATTGACTTTTTCTTGATTGATCAGAAGTTACTCCCAGTGGTGGATTCATCTACTTATATTCCAGCTTCGCTGTCTGATCACTCCATGGTGGAGTTAACAATAAAAGTTGTAAAAGGAGTACAAATGAGAAGGTGGACCCAGTCCTGAGGCGGAAGCCGGGGCTGGCGGTACTACTCTAGAAGCTTTTAAAAACGACCGATTATTTGTGTGGTGTGGTGTCACGTACTGTGTTTTTAAACACGGCTGGCATCCTACCAGTCACCTGACCTTGAGCGCACAGCTGGCGATATAACTGTAGTCGCGCTGTTACTTCCACGCAATTCTACAAACAAAGCGGCCGCCATCTGGGCAGGCGTGCGCGCTGACCACGCCCCCGGTGAGGCCACGCCCACTTCCTGACGACATAAAACACCGACCTTACGGTGTCAACACAACTCCTTTCCCAGTCCTGAGGCGGAAGCCGGGGCTGGCGGTACTACTCTAGAAGCTTTTAAAAACGACCGATTATTTGTGTGGTGTGGTGTCACGTACTGTGTTTTTAAACACGGCTGGCATCCTACCAGTCACCTGACCTTGAGCGCACAGCTGGCGATATAGCTGTAGTCGCGCTGTTACTTCCACGCAATTCTACAAACAAAGCGGCCGCCATCTGGGCAGGCGTGCGCGCTGACCACGCCCCCGGTGAGGCCACGCCCACTTCCTGACGACATAAAACACCGACCTTACGGTGTCAACACAACTCCTTTCCCAGTCCTGAGGCGGAAGCCGGGGCTGGCGGTACTACTCTAGAAGCTTTTAAAAACGACCGATTATTTGTGTGGTGTGGTGTCACGTACTGTGTTTTTAAACACGGCTGGCATCCTACCAGTCACCTGACCTTGAGCGCACAGCTGGCGATATAGCTGTAGTCGCGCTGTTACTTCCACGCAATTCTACAAACAAAGCGGCCGCCATCTGGGCAGGCGTGCGTGCTGACCACGCCCCCGGTGAGGCCACGCCCACTTCCTGACGACATAAAACACTGACCTTACGGTGTCAACACAACTCCTTTCCCAGTCCTGAGGCGGAAGCCGGGGCTGGCGGTACTACTCTAGAAGCTTTTAAAAACGACCGATTATTTGTGTGGTGTGGTGTCACGTACTGTGTTTTTAAACACGGCTGGCATCCTACCAGTCACCTGACCTTGAGCGCACAGCTGGCGATATAGCTGTAGTCGCGCTGTTACTTCCACGCAATTCTACAAACAAAGCGGCCGCCATCTGGGCAGGCGTGCGCGCTGACCACGCCCCCGGTGAGGCCACGCCCACTTCCTGACGACATAAAACACCGACCTTACGGTGTCAACACAACTCCTTTCCCAGTCCTGAGGCGGAAGCCGGGGCTGGCGGTACTACTCTAGAAGCTTTTAAAAACGACCGATTATTTGTGTGGTGTGGTGTCACGTACTGTGTTTTTAAACACGGCTGGCATCCTACCAGTCACCTGACCTTGAGCGCACAGCTGGCGATATAGCTGTAGTCGCGCTGTTACTTCCACGCAATTCTACAAACAAAGCGGCCGCCATCTGGGCAGGCGTGCGCGCTGACCACGCCCCCGGTGAGGCCACACCCACTCTTTTCAGGGATAAATGTGCACGTACAGGAAGCGCAGCGGACGAGCGCAGCGGGAGCGCCGTTTGCGCGCCGAAGGCAAGCCCGTCTGCGCCCGTCATCGCCAAGACATCGCCTCTCGCCAGTCCCCCTGCACAAAATCCCCCACTTCGTTTCAGCTATGACAGAGACCATCTCCTTTCATTAAAGGACAAAACTAGATGCAACAAGCTCGAAGGTCGCCTCGGACAAACTGCACTTCATTGTGAGTCCTGCAATTTTGCTACGCCCCTGCCCAGCCTGGTAAGTGGTACAGCAGCAATACCTAAGCTGCCTTCCCTCAGGGTTCTGCAATTGAATGTCAGATCTATCGTAAAGCACCATGCAGAAGTCAACACTCTCATTACGGACGAAAACCCAGATATTCTGTTCATATGTGAAACCTGGCTCCATAACGACCAAACCAGCATTTTAAATCTCACGCTGCCTAACGGTTTCTCCATGAAACTGGTTAACAGAGACTCTAGGGGCGGTGGAATAGCCGTTGTATACCGAACCACATACAACTGCTCCTTCATCAAAGAAGAAATCTGGGGCTGCGAATGCGCACGCTTCAAGATTGCCACTTGCCCGCAATCCACTCTCTCTGGCCTTTACATCTATCGGCCTCCTGGCCCCTCCGCCAGATTCATTGAGGAACTCTTGGAACTTGCTCACACCTTGGCAGTCTCTTCCCCCAACTTCACCATCTTGGGTGATCTCAATCTCCACTTCGACTCCACCACTGACCCCATTATCAAAAACCTGCTAGCCGACATCACGGCCTTGCAGTTAAACTCCTTGGTTCATTCCCCCACCCACATTGCTGGGCACATACTGGATCCCGTTTTCTCTAATTTATCGGAAGTCACGGCTGATCCCCCTGAACCCATGGGCTGGACTGATCACTTTCTTGTTAAATTAACCATTATGGCAAAAAAACCGCCCCCCAAAGTTGCGGCCAACTCCAGCCTCAAACGACCATGGCACAAACTCGTCTCCGGAGACCTCATCAACCACCTAGGAGAATTCCACCTCCCCGATGAGAATAGGGATATTAATACAGTATACGCCGCCTTCCACGAATGGATAGTCACAGGGCTTGACGCCTTAATTCCGCCCAAATGGACTAAAACCCGCAGTTCCCCCTCTAACCCATGGTACAATGACTCACTCAAAACATTTCGGAAAGAGTGCAAAAAAGCCGAACGCGAGTGGAGGAAAGACTACTTAGACTCTAACAAAACCCTTTACCTATCTAAACTTCGCACCTACCACAAGGCGATTCGCACTACTCGAGCCTCCTTCTACGCAAAGGAAATCGAACGCAGCTCCAATCCCACCAAAACCATTTTCAACTTAGTCCAAAATCTTCAGAAAATCCCGAATCCAGGCTCTTGCATCACCTCCCTGAAACAATGCGAGGACCTTGCCACCTTTTTTACTGAAAAGGTGAGGAAGATCTACGCGTCCTTTCCACAAGACGATGCTACGCCCACTAACACCCCCCATCCGACGGCAGAGACATCAAAACTGCTAAGAATACCCGACATATCCCTCGACGACCTTTCTAAACTATGTAGACAGGTCAAGTCTGGTTCCCCAGCAGACCCCATGCGACCGTCCAAATTCTTGGAATCACTTGACTTCTTCCTCCCCCCGCTTGCCAAACTACTCAATCTCTCCTTTTCCTCAGCGGTGGTCCCCACCTGTTGGAAATCTGCTTGGGTTTCACCCATCATCAAAAAACCCACATTGGACCCCAATAAACCAGAAAATTTCCGGCCTATTTCACTGCTCCCCTGGACGTCAAAACTGGCTGAAGCTCATGTCAACAAAATACTATCCCATCACATGCAGCAAAACCATGTCCTGGACCCTTCCCAAAACGGCTTCAGGTCAGGTCACAGCACTGAGTCGGCTCTGCTGACCACTACGGAGCACCTTCGAGGTATCCTAGACGCCGGTCAAAGTGCCGCGCTGATCCTGTTGGATCTCAGCGCGGCCTTTGACACGGTCTCACACAACATCTTGCTGAAACGACTTGAGGCCATTGGGATTGGCGAATTAGCCCTTGAATGGTTCCAGTCCTTCTTAAAAGACAGGTCCTTTCAAGTTTCAGCCCCACCCTACATCTCTCAACCCCACCCCATCGGGCAAGGGGTCCCCCAGGGGTCGGCGCTTAGCCCATCCCTATTTAACCTATACGTTCAGCCTCTCGCAGTGGTGGCAAAAGAGTGGGACCTTACGCTGGTGTCGTACGCTGACGACACACAGCTGGTCATCACACTCTCAGAAGGTCCGTCACCTTCGGCAACCAAATTCAGAGATGGCCTTGCAGCAGTTGCTAGGTGGATGACACTCAACTGCTTGCAGCTAAATGCCGGTAAAACGGAGGTCCTCCTCCTGGGAAAAAACCCCACCCTTTGGAGCCATCATTGGTGGCCCTCTGTGCTTGGCCCCACCCCCGTGCCAAAAGATGTCGTCAAAAACCTAGGTGTCTGGCTCGACCCCTCACTTAGCTTTCAGTCCCACACGAAGAAAGTGGCAGCTACGTGTGTGGGTCTCATGCGGAGCCTCACCCCCATACTTGGATTCTTTGACTCCAAAACCCGCCAACTCATTATACAATCTATGATTCTTGCCCGGCTGGATTATGCCAATGTCTTACTCTTGGGGGCAAACAAAGCTGAACTAGCAAGACTGCAACGTATCCAGAACTCGGCCGCCAGAGCAGTGGTTGGTCTCCCACGTAGGTGCTCTGCCAGAGCCACCATCCGTAATTTGCACTGGCTGCCAATTGAATCTCGGATCCACTTTAAAACCCTGACCATGGCATTTAAAATTCTCAACTCTGATTGTCCTGAACTCCTGCGCCCGCTTCTGGTACCATACACGCCCCAGCGCAACTTGCGCTCACTGGGACAACACCTCGTGATGGTCCCCCGAACTAAGCTCTGCAGACAGGGTGGACGTTCCTTCAAAGTCTTAGGGGCTAAGCTATGGAACTCCCTACCTCTGCACAACCGTACCCAAACCAATCTGATCGCTTTCCGAAAGGAACTCAAAACCCATCTCTTCTCTGTCATCTAATTCCTCTGTTGGTCCCCCCTCCCCTCAGGTACTGGTTAGGTCAGCGCCGGGACGCTCCGTTGCTGGGGCAGCTGTTTGCGCTTTAACAAATAAATAACATAACATAACATAACATAGGTCAATATTACTAATTGACGAAGTAAGAGCACGATTAATAACGCAGATTGAAGAATACTTTAGGTTTAACTGCGGGTCCGCAGGTTCTCAGATTGTGTGGGAGGCTTTTAAGTCCTTTTTGAGGGGGATATTAACTACGTCTATGATCAAGAGAAACAGTGATATTAGAAATGCTGAAGTGGACTTCCTCAGTAAGATAAAGCAGAAAGAACAACAACTTCAACTAGCATCTCTAAAGCAACATCTTAATTTCGAGATAATACTACATGAGTTGAACTCTTTAAGGGCAGAATATCAGGCCTATCTTGATAAAGTAATCAAAGATAGGTGGGAAGCGAGTAGACTGCAAAAGTTTCCATTCGGGAAAAAATGTGGGCGTCTCCTAGCTTGGAAGGCAAGAACTGACAGAGCCAAAAATCAAATCGCAACTTTAATTATACAAGATACAGGGGCTTTGACATATGACAATGGTCAGATATTAGAGGAAGTCCAAAAATATATGTCAAAGATGTATGCTGAGCGTGGTGACTTCTCCCCGGAAAAAGCTGAAATTTGGTTAAACCAATTAGAGCTACCTCATCTTACTGAAGCAGATAGGGCTTTTTTAAGTTAGGCCATTAAAGAGGGAGAAGTATATAATCAACTAAAAAGAATGGCGAAAGGTAAAGCAGCGGGACCAGATGGGCTCTCAGTAGATCTGTATCAAATTAGTCCAGAATTAATTGTACCGGTCCTCACAATTTTGTTTAACAAGATACATCTTTCAGGTGAGGCTGCTCCACAAACCTGGACGGAAGCCACAGTAGCTTTAATACTAAAACCCAATAAAGACCCTCAGATCGTTGAGTCCTACCGCCCAATCTCGCTGCTAAATACTGATTATAAGATCTTTGCGGGGGTGTTGGCAGCGAGATTGGCCAAAGTTATTAAATCAGTGGTGCACGGTGATTAGAGGGGCTTTATGCCGGGTCGGCAGCTGAATGAACTTACTTTTCAGGCCATTGCTGCTATAGATGTCGCCATTGATGAGAAATCCCCCTTGACCATTGTGGATATCGATGCCGCAAAGGCTTTCGACCAAGTAAACTGGTTTTATTTATGGGAAGCATTGGCCGCATTTGGTATGCCAATGAACTTTATAGCATCGATTCGATCTTTATATAATTGTCCTAAAGCTAAAATTCTTGTTAATGGCCTTCTCACAAAGTGGGTACAAATATTTCGCGGTACTAGACAGGGATGCCCCCTTTCCCCCCTTTTGTTTAATTTATACATTGAACCTTTCGTTATCCAGCTGAGAGCAGACCCCTCTTTTAGACCCTTTAATATTGCGAATTTAGAACTAAAATTTGCTCTTTATGCGGATGATCTTCTAATGTTCACTTCAAATCCTGAAGAGGCTATCCCTAGACTTTTTGATCAGGCAGAAGACTTTGGGGCGATCTCTGGTTACAAAATAAATAAAGAAAAGACTGAGCTTATGCAGTAGAATCAGGTCAAGGAGTTTCCGGGTGTCAAACCAAAGATGAGATACCTGGGAATACACTTAGTCCAAGATATTAATCAGCTAGCTAAAATAAATCTGGATAGAGTCTATAAGGAGGTCTGTCACCTTTTGCAACGTTGGTCTGGTCTTTCGCTTAATATATTCGGGAGAGTGAACCTAGCAAAAATGGTCATTCTACCTAAAATCACTTATTTATTCAATTCTATTCCGTTAACCTTTAATCCAAAAGATATGGCTAAAATACAGGGGAAAATAGGCTCATTTATATGGAACACCAAGTCATCGAGAATATCGTGGAAAAAATTGAGGAGGAAATTAAAATTAGGTGGTCTTGCCCTGCCAGATATACTCATCTATTGTCATTCATTTCAATTGAAAAAATTTAGACTAATGGCTGATAAGGCAGATACCTCTGTTTTAGGCTGTCTGTTTTCAGGCATTGCTACATGGTATACCCCAAGGCCAGGAATATTTTCTGTTTAAATTCGGCGATCCCAGGTTTTATAAAAAAGTGAGATTAAAGATCTTAAGAACAGCTCAAAATAATTGGGTATTTTTCACGAAAAAATTGGGAATTCCCTACTACGCTACCCAGGCCCCAATCTGGGACTCCCCAGGGACTCTTGATTGTTTGAAGGACCAACTAGCTCGCCCCTTGAGGTTAGCGGGCATAACACACTGGAGAGATTTATTAAAGGATTCACAGCTTATTGATTGGGACTCTCTTTCTAGATTGACAGGGGGAACACTTACCAGGTTTAAGTACTATCAATTACTGGGTTGGTGGGCATCTCTGGCATCGATGTCATGTTCACCAAATTTAAAATTTGATCTAGTTAATAGGAAGGGGACATGGAAAAAAGAGTTAGCCTTTTGGTATTGGACCATGATGGAGGTAGAAGGGGTAGCAGAGGTTGAACTCAAAAAAATATGGGGTGACGAGGTCGATCATAACAATCTTCAGGACCTGTGGGTGGATTCTTTTACAATGTTGCACTCTGTGGTTAAGCCAGCTTCACTCAAAAGGAATCATCTGTTCACCCTGTATAGAGTATACATTTCACCTAAGAAATTAGCAAAAATTACAAACTTAGAACATCACTGACCCCGTTGTAGGTTCCCTGATGCTGACGATTTACACATGTTTGTAGGGTGCCCAATGCTTGTGAATTACTGGGCTAGAATAGGTGAGTTTATCGCTACAGTATTGAATATACAATTCACAATAACTCCAAGGATAATCTTGTTTGGGCTAGTTAAGGAATATCGGCTAAATGACATGGCATCTAAATTAATTTTTTATGTGATGATATTGGCTAGGCGGGAAATATGTAGGGCATGGAAGAACGAGAAAGCACCTACTTTCTCAGATTGTTTGAAACAGGTTATTTTTGTAAGCAAATCCGATATCGCCTGTGATACGTCGAGTGGAGTAAAAATCTGGGCAGCTCTGGTGGATTGGCGGAACAGATGAAGGTATTCCGATGATTTCACCTGGGTACTGTTGGGGCTCAATTTCCAATATCGCTAATGGGCCTTTCAGTGAGACTGAGTTGGAGTGGACTGAGCAAACAGTATAATGCTAGTGGGGTTAGAACCTTATCTCTCTCCCCCCCCGGGTGTTAAGTATCAAAAATGGAACATGTAAATTAGGGGGAGAGGGGGAGGAACTCCCCATCTAGAATGCGCTTTGTATTTTGGTATATGAGGAATACAAAAATAAAAAAGAAATAAAAAAAAGAAAAAAAGACGTTGTCTTTTGTTCACCTAATTTATCATGACTCTACTTTAGGTTAAGTATTGAATTGTTGAGATAAATGTAATAAATTTGATGTAGTGCATTCATTTTCTGTGACAAGTTATGTTTGCAAAGTGAACATGTCTGTCATAAAAGTCCATAGGGGATTAGAGTTGAAAATATATGTAGGAAATGCTTCTGCCTTTTCTTTGAAAAGACTTATTACTTATTACTTTTCAGGGATTTATGAAATTCTCAAAGGGTGTACATGAAAGCTCCTAGAGTTGCAACGTTCCATATAAGAGGCCAATCCAAATTTGGAGAATATATGTGTTTCTAAGAAAAAATATTTACTCCAATTTATCATTTTGGGGATAAAAATTGGTACCAGCTCATTATCATTTTGGTGGAATATGAACAAGTCATCCAAGCAAACCCAAGTGATTATCTGATCAGTCAATCCTGAGGAAAAATAACATATGCTGGCTTTCAAGGCAGCAAGACTTGTTAGCAAACTGTCCTTAACCACTTAATGGATATCAATATCTCTTCCGACACCTAACTCAGAAGTGTGAAGTGATCTGGAATTTTACAGCACCTTCTTGGTCAAGCCCAACTCAACTCACCTCACTATGTCATAGAAATCTCAGACAGCTGCCTGCCTACAAACTAAAGTCGATTACATTGTATGCCACTCGCTTTGGTTTTTTTACCCTTTGTTGCTGTCCCTGAAACGCTACCGGAGTAGCGCACCGATCCTTGTGACCATTGGAGGAGCTGCTGGGACGCCGGCCCCAATTGCACAGCAGCCGCGGAGGGTGAGGCGCAGGCCCCGGGACTGCGAGGACCAGCATTCCAGAGCTCCAGCTGGTCCTCTTCCCGCGTGAGCCGCGCCCCCTCACAGCGCCACGCCCCTACAACTTACTTCGTTTTAAAGAGCACGCTGTGGACCGCGTATCGCGGGACGCGCGCGGGACGCAGCCCGGGGCGAAGACCGGGCAAAGAGCGGGCCGTTTAAGGCCGTTCAAGGACGGCAGAGGACGGCCCTGGCCCTGAACCCCTGACCTATTGCCCACACCTTTCAATTAAAAACTAAGGTAGGCGGAACTGCGCCCCGTCTCTTCGCATATTCTCATTAACGGCCACCACCTTCTACATCATTTATTGCTGACTGTGTGCTCAGATGTCGGCCATGCGTAACAGAACTAGAAGCAGTGCGAAAAAAGCTGCGGCGGTCACA
Source organism: Triturus cristatus (assembly GCF_964204655.1). Taxonomy (NCBI): domain Eukaryota; kingdom Metazoa; phylum Chordata; class Amphibia; order Caudata; family Salamandridae; genus Triturus; species Triturus cristatus. Next base: position 1,353,471,713 of record NC_140591.1, read on the forward strand.
CAGGTGACAGGACCAATAGACCTTTTCATTTCCCGTGTAAACGAGACTATTGACCAAAGTATTGTTGTATTGGAAAAAAGAGTCTCCATGGATCTTGCAAATGCTAAACGTTCATCCCTGGGTTCTCTTGCCAATGTCAAATCACCCGCATTGCAGCCTTCACATGTCCGCTCCCTACCCCCAACTACACTCACCAATAGTGCTCCGATTGTGCCAAATGTTGTTGATTTATCGGTTGCCATATCAGACATGGATGCGTCTTTTGCGGATCTAGAGGTTACTCCAGACCTAGAGGCCTGTCAGACTCCCGCCGTAGCGGCCTCATGTCTGAGTGGGTCTAATGAGGTGGTAACAGCTCCTGTACCTACAGCTCCTTGGGGAAGGGCTACCAGTCTCCCAAAGGCTATACCTAAGAGAAAAGGTAAAGTTAAAGTTACAGTTAGGAATCATAATTTGATTTCCCCTACCCCCCAGATGACTTCAGGTATTCCTTGTTGGGTACAAAACTTGGTAATAGATTTAAAATTAGACCTTGAAGCTACAATAGCAGCACAAGTTAAACCTCTAATTTCCAAACTGGATAGGCTTACATCTTTAATACAGTCGAAATGGCCACAAAAAACGAACGGGCAAGGGCTTGATCAGCCACATGGGAGTACAGAAGCAGTCCCCAAATGTTCACCATGTATCCAGCCCCCCAAAGATGTATTAACTAATGTTCAAGTAACTGTAGCCCCCGGGGATCCAGTTATATCTAATTTGATGCAAACCGGGAGTAATTCTGCTCAATCTACATCTATACCCACTCCGAGGGTGGAGGGACCGACTTCGACTTCTCAACACTTTGTTTTGGGCAACAATACCACCACTACACAAGTAAAAGACGTGGCAGGGAAATCTAATACCCCTTTAGTACCTCCCCTTTCCACGATTAGACCTGAAGGTTCTAAACCAAAGCAGGCACGTTTTAGGTCAATCACTTTACCACCAGAGGTTTCTCCTTTTGTGGTTGTGTTGACAGCAGTCCCCCCACTGAGGGAGGGAGTAAAAGAAAGTCATGTCGAACTTAGAAACAAATGTGCCCAATGGTTTCACTTACATAAACCTCTACCCAACGGTATGAATGGGGAAATTCTTACTGTACGCAGAGGGGATTGGGTGGGCAAAAGCAAGAAAACAATAGTGGGGGATGTAATTACAGTTAATTTTAGAGATACAGGGACAGTTAGTTATATATGTAATGTTCCTAACAGTGGTCCTGCGACTCAAATTAACTTACTCCCCTTATCTTACTTTTTACCGATGCCTACAAGATCAAACCTTCCCTGTTCCACTTTACAAGGTAACAAAGGATTCGTGTATCCCCCGCAACATTTTACCAAACCATGGCAGCATCAACCACTTTATCCCTCTTTATCTTTTTCTCCACAGCTTGTTAATTTTCATCAGCAGCCACCACATGTTTCATCTTTTCCCCAGCACCATGTTAATCCCCACTGGCCACATCCTCCCCATTTTCCATCACCTTCATTTCAGTCTGCCCATCAGTGGCAGCAACCCTTACAGCCACTACAATCTGTTAAACCTCAGTGGCAGCAAGCATGGCAGAACCTGCCCCCCTCCCAAGATTTATCGTATTCACAATTTGCTCACCCCAATAGATATGCTGCACTGGATGAGGTAGATTGACTGAGCTCTACCGAAACTTCGGATTTATGCATCTCTTTGTCCTTCTCAGACAAGGCGAGTGCTTCCCCTGTTACACCTTTAAGCGCACCCCCCGAATCTCCAAGGGAGTCATCAGTAATACCTTACTGGTGTTTAGAAAATAGGGATAGTCACGATGTAGGTATTGATACTGTCATTCCCAGATTGAGTTCAGATATCATCTCCCGGGAAGATGGTTCTAATCTATTACGAGCTATCCAGCCAGAGCAACCTGTAGTTGGTGATTCCGGCAAACCAACAGGTCTCTCCCTTGTTTCCTGGAACATAGCTGGCCTTGCCAGTAAATTGGGCACACCCTTCTGGACCAGTTTTCTGAGGGAGGGATTTGACCTAATTTTGTTGCAGGAAACCTGGTGTTTAGATCCTATTAACATTGAAGGGTACATATCCTACTGCCTTAGAGCCACCAAATCGAGTTCGGGTAGGGCTAAGGGGGGCCTTCTGTTGCTTATATCAACCAAGCTGTGCGATTGTACAGTTAAATATAGCACGACAGTTGGGGCTCATAGCCAAGTTATAAGGTTGGAGTGTAAAAAGAATATCGATTTAGTAGTGATAAACTTTTATAACAACCTCTTTGATGCTACTAGAGGGGATATTCTACCGCCTCTAGAAAGGGAAATAACCAAAGCCCTTGGTATCTCGAAAAGAACGGCAGAGGTTGTCTGGGCAGGGGATTTTAACTTGCAGCCCTGTCATTTGTCCAACGGGAACATCTGTGGCTTTGGTGCAGCAATGAGTAGTCATTGGGGGGGTCTGGGTGTGGGGGAGGATTCCCCTCATTTTCAACATTGCAGTTATGGTTCCACATTAAATAATATGCTAGTAGCTTTAGACATGAACCTGTTAAATTGCAATACAAACAAGCAGGCGAAAATATGCCCTACTTTTACAGGTAGAGATGCAGGATCATTTATAGATCATATCCTGTTGTCTAGCAGTGGAGGCTTTACTGATTTGTATGTAAATGAAGAAAGCCTTAGTGACCATAATAGCCTTCGTGTTACCCTTTTGAGGCATGGTACCTCGACTGTTTCAGGCGAGAAATGCTCTACCGACTTAGTACCTATTAGACCGAAGGGTCTAAGGATCAAATGGACTGGTCTAAATTCCAAGGTTAAGCAGAAGGAGGTCATCACTAGATGCAAGAACTATATCAGTTTCTGCCTGGAGGATGATTGTGACCTAGGCTGTTTACTAGTCCCCTTTATCGCCATGAATAGCATTATTGATGGCATTTTTACTAAAGCCTCGTCATCAAATAGCGGCCCGAAGCAGGGGTGGTTCGATAAGACTTGTATAGCCGCCCTCCATGATTTAAAGAAGGCTTTAGGCACCAATCCACGTGTTAAGACGGACATACAACTTTTTAGGGCAAGATATAAAATTGCAATTAAAACCAGGAAAAGGGTATTACAGTCCGATGCATGGGATAAGTTGAAGGAAGCGGCCGAGACCAAAAATTGCAAATTGTACTGGGAAACTATTAACAGCCCGTTTCTCAATAAGGAAGTTGCTACAGAATTAACATCTTATGTGGCCTGTAGCGATTGGGTCAGTCACTTTTCCAAAATCTTTAACCCAGACGGGTTACCTCTTGAGCTAATGTTACCCGAGTCTATCTCATGGCTACCCCTCCCGTTGGGAATCACTTTAGAAGAAAGTTACGAAGCAATTTCCTTAAGCAAAGGAGGTAAGGCCCCTGGCCCTGATGGGGTCCCGCTGGATTTATATAAAGATGAACCAGAACTTTGGGCTCCAATCCTGGCGAGGTTATTTAACTGTGCGGCAGAAATTAACCCCCCGCCCACTTGGGGTCAATCAGTTATTATTCCTCTACACAAGAAAGGTGATAAATCAGAGGCTTCCAACTATCGTCCAATTTCACTATTGGACGCCTCTGTGAAGGTGATGAGTAGGATATTACTCAAGAGGTTGGAAGATTGGGCAGCTGATTTTAACATTTTAACTAGAGTCCAGTACGGCTTTCGGAAAGGCCTGGGCACATTGGAGCAATGTGTAAACTTGGACCTTTTAATTAATAAATATACTGTGGCAAAAAATGGCAACCTTTTTTTATGTTTTGCTGATTTGAGCAGCGCATTTGATTTGGTTAACCACCATATCCTTTGGGAGGTTTTGCTAGATGCAGGGGCTCCGAGGGAAATAGTCCACTTTTTAGCTAGACTTTACGAAAAACTTTCCTGCAAAGTCCGCTATGGCACCCATGGCGAATGTACCCCGTTTTTCAAAGTGTCTCGGGGCATACGCCAGGGATGCGTTTTGGCCCCGTTGCTATTTTCCCTTTTTATCAATGACGTCGACCGTTCATTGGTTGACATCCTAGCAGATGCCCCCCTGATTGGTGGTAAACCTGTTCCGCTGTTACTCTACGCGGACGACGCTGTTCTCATATCCCGTACCCAGTTGGGACTTCAGCGCCTAATTGACAATTTTACTCATTTTATTCAAGTTAGGCGGCTACGCGTGAATAAAACCAAGACGCATGTTATGTCATGCGGTCGGGCAGATAGGCAGGTAAAGCATACCTTTTTTCTGGATAAGGAAAAGTTGACTCCTGTTAAGTCTTTTTGTTATCTAGGAATCACTTTTAATAATATTGGGTCTTGGACCTCGGAATTTGATTCTATAAGATTAAAAATGCTGCGATCTACTGGCAGTATTTTTCGCTTTGCCTCTAAACTCGGCTCACGTAGCATTTTAGACATGATGAATATATATAATGTTCGTTGTGTCTCATCTGCACTGTATGGGGCAGGTGTATGGGGCCATAGCGTGGGCACATCTATGCAAAAGGAGGAAAACAAGTTTTTAAGAAGGTTGTTATGTGTTCCCCCTTCTGCTTCCACTCTGTTGATTCACGAAGAAGTTGGGATCGAGTTTATCTCTGATTTAGCAGCAGTCCGTCCACTCTTATTGTGGCGTTCTATTTGGGCTAAACCAGAGACTCGATTCACTCAGGATATTATTCTTGACTGTATAGGCCTGGACCACTCCTCACGCATACAGTGGTTGAGATACATCCACCACTGGTATCTTCTTCTTTTTAATATAGATGCACTCCGTGAGCCAGAGGAGGTTGTTTCCATTTCAAAGAAAGAAATTAAGACAACATTTTTAAACTTTCGAAAGGCAGAGCGAGATAAAATTTCTGGCAATCTTGTCACCGTTAAATTTTATAAAGATCTAAATTTAACTTCGGGGTTCCAACCCTATCTTGCGTATGTGACCCGTCCTTCCCATCAGTATGTTTTAACACGCGTTAGACTGGGTATTGCTCACCATCTGGTTGCATTTCCAAACACAAGAACCAGTTCAGATATACCCTGTCCATGCGATAGTATTTCCCGACAGAATAGTCGCCACTTTTTACTTTTTTGTAAATTTTATCATTATCTTAGGTTAAAATACCTTAAGCCAATTTTTATCAAATATAATACTCGTACGACAGAAACAGCACTGATACTTTTATCCTCATTAGAGAACGAAGAGATTTGTTTTTTCTTGGCTACTTTTATCTTGAAATGTACAGCTGCCAGGGAAAGTATTGTACCATAAGATTTTTTTATACTTACCTGTCTGTACTTATGTATACAGCTGCCAGATATCGTGTTGCTATTACTGATTACATTTTTATTCGTATATATAAATTTTAAGTTTTATATCTTCTTTGTAATCATGGTATTATTTTTTTTTTTTTTTTTTTTTTTTTTTTTTTTTGACCACAGTATTTTTATGACTATTTTATGACTATTTATTAATTTTGATGTACAGCTGCCAGGGTAAGCCCACTAAGGAATTCTCACTGATTACCTGTTTGTATTTCCGTCCATAACAGCATGTTGTTTCAAACTGGCATGATTACTTAACTGTTGCACTTTAGTCTTTTTGTATATTGTCTCTTTACTGTTTTTATAAATGGCCATATGGTGATTTTTCACATTTTTAATCATGTATTTTTCTGCTTGTATGATTTGTATGTACAAATCGAATAAAAGCTTTAAATTGAATTGTATGTAGCATTTCATAACCTCTCACAAATCTATAATTTAGAAACATAATATTAACATAAGAATGTCAAACATGTATTTAAAATGCAAAGTACATATGCCTTGATTTTTACATATATATCACTGACAACATGTACAATATTTAATCTCAAGCATTTAGTTAAATGAGATAACATTTCATACAGTGGTCATTGGTCACACATTGTTTAAGTGTGGTTGGATTGCTACAGACATGCAACAGCTAGGAACATATAGCATTCATTTTCAGCCCACCTTTTTAAGTAGCAGGCTGCTGTACAGAAGCAGAAAACTGTCATGTACCAGACATGTCAGTAAGTGTATGCTTTATAAGAAATACCCAGTCCATAATTGCGCAGCATTTGGTACATTTCTAATATTCTGCATTCTTAATACTATTGTATTGTTTACCTATAGGGAAGCGGTTTATGAATAAACAGAAGCACACAAAAGCTCCTAAAAGTGTGAAGTGTTATCTTAAACAACAGGGTGTTCCACGTTAGTAAGGCTGTGTATGAAGAGTGTTAGACCGTGTCATCTCTGGCGTGTTTTTCCCCTGCGTTTTCTGCTTCTGACCTCCTGTTTTTGACTGTGTGCTGCATTTTGTTTTTAGAATTCTGGGCACTTTACCACTGCTGATCAGTACTAAAGTGCAAGTGCTCCCTGTATAAATTGTGATTATGATTGGTTATCCATGATTGACATATTTGATTTACTGGTAAAGTGCACTGCGTGTGGTCAGGGCCTGTAATTCAAATGCTACAAGTGGGCCTGCAGCATTGATTATGCAACCCATATGAGTAGGCCTGCAACCATGTCTCAGACCTGCCACTGCATTATCTGTGTGTGTGGTTTTGAACTGCCATGTCAACCCACCTGACAGTCCCACACCTTCACTTTTATTGCATATAGGTCACCCCTAAGGTAGGCCCAAGGTAGCCCCATGGGCAGGGCGATTGTATTTAAAAGGTAGGACATGTTCTGGTGTGTTTTACATGTCCTGATAGTGAAATGCTGCTAATTTCAATCTTCACAATTGCATGGACTATCTCATCCAGAGCTGCCTACAAATGAAGCTTTCAATTTGGATAGAGATGGATATTTGGAGTTTGGGGTCCCCGTACTCACAAGTTTAAAATACATCTTTAGGGAAGTTGTTTTTTAAACTGCATGTTTGAAAATGGCACTTTTTAAAAGTGAGCATGTTTTTGTTTACTATTCTGTGTCTCTGTCTGCCTTGGAGTACACGTTGGAGGGAGGGTAGCAGTTGGACTGTGTGTTTACTCTAGACTGTCACACAAAGTGAGCTGAGGTGTGCCCTGCATATCCTGATGGCTCATCACCAGGCTGATGTGTCATCCTGATCTAAAGTGATGGGTGGAGCTGTCACTAATACCTAAATAGGGTTGTGCCTGTCCTCACAAAAAGCTGTCTCCACCCTCCTGTAGTGTGTCTGGAGCAAGGTCAGGGAAAGGCTGGGTCATTTGCACCGCAAAGGCTTTCCTTTGAAGTTCGCCTACTTCAAAGGCAGAAACTGGTATAACATCTGGAGCTGTGACACCATAACTTCAGCTCACTTATAGACTAAGAGGACATTCTGCCAAGAAGAAGAGCGGGAGAAGCTATCAGGAGGGACTACAACTTTGCTGTGTGCTTTGCTGTGCTGGGATGCTGCTTCTGTCTCGGGCAGTGAAAGGACTGGACTTTGCTCACTACATCCTGCCTGCCAAGGTTTTCTAAGAGCTTGTGTGTGTTTGCCTCCTGTTAAGAAGTCTCTGGGCCATCAAAGACTTCATCTGCAGCCCCTAAACTCTGCTGCTGGGAGTTCTGACCTACCAAATGGTGCCAATTCCAGTTCTGATCCCTTGGAGGTGATTTTGCTACAAAGAACCAAGAAAGTCCATGCATTGACCTTCAGTGATAGTTTTTCTTGACTCAACACAGCCAGTCAACTGAAAAACCAATGCATCTCCGCGGTGCGGCTGAAGAATTGATGGAGTACCTGCCCTCCAGCTGAAAGATCACCACAGCCCGAGTCCTGAGCACCGTGTCACTGACGTCAATGGCACCCGCTCCAACTCTAACGCAGGGCCTGCTGTGCAGCTGAACAAATCAACCCCTCACCTGCTTCGCAGCTGGGATAATTGACACAGCACCTGTCTTGCCACAGCAATCCATCATGTCTGGATTTTCTACGCATTGTACCTGTGCGCCAAGTTGTTCTTTGAAGTTACCCAGCAGTAAGGAACAAAGGCCACATGTTTGGAGATCATCACCTCCCCTCACAGTACGGAACTAACTTGTCACCTCCCTCTGACAGTAAGGAACCAACGCATCACCTCCCCTGCACTGAAGCAAGGAACCAACGCACCACCTCCCCTGGCAGTAAGGAATCAACGCATCACCTCCCCTGGGAGTAAGGAACCAACACATCTCTTTGCTTTTCTGGTGCCGCACCTCCCCTGCGCCTGTTTTCGTCCTTGATTTGGATGCATCCCAGGTACTTTGTGATAAAAGTGACGTATCTATTGTTTCCTATAGGGTGAACAATGTTTTACCTTTTAAAAGTGATATCTTGATTTGTGTATGTTGGACTTTTTGTCGTTTTGGTCTTGTTTGATTCAGATACATATTGGTTATTTTTCTAAACAGGTGTCGTGTCCTACTGTAGTATCTTCACTGTGTTACTGTGTGTGTTTGTCCAAACACTTTACACATTGCCTCTGCGATAAGCCCTGACTGCTTGTGCCAAGCTACCAAGGGTGTTAGCAGGGGTTATTTTAGCTGTGTGATCCCCTTACCATGACTAGAATAAGGGTCCGTACTTAAAAGAGAGCAAGCCACTGCCAACTAGAGACCCCCATTTCTAATAAAGAGATATACTGCCACTTCTGCCTGAATGTGAAACTATGCTGAATGCTTGGAGTAAAATTAAGCCAGGTGAAAATGTAACTATGCTGGCAAAGGCAACCGAATTTGTGAAATGTCTCAAAATTCCTCATTGTGTGATTACAAGCACATTTTTACATGAGAATGCACCTGGTGCGAAACGTCTTCAAAGATACCAGGGGAAATTGCTTTGATTAGAAAATGTTTCATCAAGGGATGCAGTTTCTACTGTAACCTTTCTCTGGCCATTGTCTCAAAAATCTTTTTAATATGATATACACATTTGAGCAAATAAATAATGGGAGAAGCAAAGTACATTTTACTACAAAATCTAATTTTCATGAAAATTTCATGGAACTTCAAGAAATTGTGGAAGAAATAATTACGTGATTTCTCTCAGCCCAAATTAAAAGAACATGAAACCCTGACCTACCATTGTGTCATGCTTCATCATTGATCAGCAAAAATACATTTGTTCACAAGGAACTCATTACAACAAAAAATGCAAATTATGCAGGAAGTTTAGTTTCATGCGTGAAAATTAGTATGCATTTAGAGTAAGTAAGTGTATCATTTAAGTGATATCATTTCTTTGATTGTAGTAATGAATCTACCTCAGGACGGAAAAGCTCACAAACAACAGTACTTCTGCTGTGCCCACTCAGCAGAAGTGGGTGTAGTTTATTTGTAATAACAACAAGTAGAATAATAGAATTCTGCTGTGTATTCACAATATATACAAGATCATATCAAAACGTGACTCATGTGCCCCAGTGTAGTGACCATAACCAACAGTGAAGTAGTTTGCAGTGACAATAAAACAAGAAGCGATTGGTTATTGGAATGATAAGGGAAGTCCTTAGTGAATCAGATTCGATCCATCATTCTAGAAATTATTTCTAGTATTCTGGACTCTCCTTTTTTGTTGTTGACCCTCTCGTGTTACGGGGTCACTACAGGATGGGGATTCTGGGGACCTGGGCCGGTGAATCAGAATAAGAGGATCCTTGATGCGGGGATGCTTCGTTTCGGAGCACAGATAGACCTCCGATTAGAGGACTGAGACCTGCACCAACGGCTTCCACAGTGAATGATGGACTGAATCTGATTTCCTAAGGACTTCCCTAATCATTCCAATAATCAAACGTTTTGATATGATCTTGTATATAGTGTGAATACACAGCAGGATTCAATTTCTCTAATTATTGTTATTGCAAACAAAAAAATACGCTCAATTCAGCTGAGGTGGGCACAGCAGAAGTACTGTTGTTTGTGGGCATTTCTCCTCTGAGGTAGATTCATTACTACAATTAAAGAAAATATATCGCTCAAATGATACACTTACTTACTCTAATTGCATACTAATTTTCACAGAAAAAACAAAACTTCCTGCATAATTTGCATTTTTGTTGTAATGAGTTCCTTGTGAACAACTGTATTTTTGCTGATCAACTATACCCAGTTCACAAGGACAGATGGGTCGCTCTTGTTTTTGGTATAAACGCTTCACCATTGGGCTTTCACTCCTCACCTCTGTTGAGTCTGGTTTAGGCTCCATGCAGTAGGGAGTTCTTTTAGTTGAAATTGTATCCTCAGAGAACTGTGCACATGAAGATGTAGATGTTGATTCTTTTCCTAGTTAGCTGGAGCTCAGAAGTTAAAACTGCCGTCAGGTAGACAATATTTCTTTTATTGGTGTCTCCCTCTAGCAATGCTAAAAACAAGAGGATTGTTCATGGCCTTTCATATCTTGCGTGCCAGCGTGTTTCTTGTTATTTAGTATCCCAAGTGACTAATACCAAAAAATGGATTTTAGTGAAGACTGATAACCTTTGTGATAATTTCACCTACCATTCAGTTGAAACTCTTTTCTACCCCTTCAAATAATATTTCAAACACTCTCTGAGTCTTCTAAGAGCAGGGTATATGCGTGTTTAAATATCAGTGATACCATGTCCTGAAGAATTGCCCCGACCTAGATTGTGTTACATAGGGGCAGATTTATATCAGACTTGCACCACTTTTCCGCCGCCGTTGCGTTACTTTTGTGACGCAGCGGCGACGTAAACCCTGCGCCATGTTGCGCCCCATTTACATCGTGACGCATCTATGGAGATGCGTCACGGTGTAAAGCCCTGCGCCCCATGAAACCTGCGTCAGGTTTCATGTGGGCGTTTCTACTCAGGGGGGGCGTTCCGACGCAGGAACGCACCTGAAAAGTGACTCAGTGAAATCTATGAGATTTCACTGAGTCACTTTCCCAACGCTGATGCGTCAAAACCCTGCGCCTGCTTGAAGCAGGTGTAAGGCTTGACGCACCATGTTAGGGATAGGGTAGGTTGGAACAGTGCTGGAGTTGCGTCGTGCTTGCGACGCAACTTCAGCACTGCGCCAACCTTACGCCGGCAGATGCGTCACGTATCTGCTTGTCCTTGCGCCACGATGCACCGCATTGTAAATGCGGTGCATCTGCGGTGGAGCAAGGGCAAACGTGCGTGATGCATTTTCCCTGGCACATCCATGCTGATTTGCAGGGATGCGCCAGGGAACATAAATCTGCCCCTTAGAGTTTAAGGCTACTTAGTGGCGAGAATCCTGGTGTCATAGTAACACAATTAAAACATGACACAGCACAACACAGCATAACAAAAAATCAAAAGAGAAAACAACAAAACAACCACTGCACACACATCATAATGCAGTTATGCAGCAGTTAAACAGAACACAAAAAAGTACAAGAACGCACCAAAAAATGATACATAACAGATATGTACAACTTTTCCTTTCATGCACTCCCACCTCCAGAAATATGTTCTCATAATAAAGTGGTGAAAGGTGTTCAGATCAAGCACTCCTTTAACTAGCACCAAGGATATAAAATAGCTTCAGTCAAAAGTGTTTTGTGATCTGGCTCCAGCATTCCCTTTGTTCACTATTAAAGTAACTATGACATTGAAACAATGAAGTCTAAAGTCAACACATTCATAAAATCAAGAATTGTCATGCATAGGTATTACTCTAAAATACTATATTTCGTTACGAGTTGACTAAACTCACATGAGCTCAATTGAGTGATTTTCTGTCTAGGTCTGTTTCCCTCTGCACTCACAACACTTTCTCTGATCCTCTCAGGCAGCTGCATGTAGCATAGAATGTTCATAACATCCTATATATGTAAAAACACATGAATGAGGTGCTTATGCTAAGTAATTGTGCAAATGTACCACAGCAACGTTTACAGTGGGCCCATCACTGTGTGTAAGGCCCCTGATCCACTATGACATTTGAGTGCAAACACAGCCCAATCAAGTGCTTCCATAGGTATGCCAATTTTCCTTACTATAGGTCTGCAAATTTTGCTTTCTCAAAAATCATTCACCTTACCCCAATAGATAAATTAAGGCAATTCGTGTTTTTATTTGTCAGTGCCAGTGGTTTTGGGCTACTCTATGTGTGGCAGCCATTCTTCTGCATTGGTTATTGATCTCCATGTTTATGCTGATGCTTGCTTCAAATGAAGATCCAGCTTAGGATCCTTGATGCACCTATGAGATATGAATCCAAGTGGTAGAGCTGCTGTTGTGGCTTTTATTAAGGACGGTGAATGTTGAGAATTGCTTTCCTATGAACACAATAACTGTAAGCACATATTCAAGCAAAGAGCTCCTGCATGCAAAAACTAGATGCCAATAGGGTTTATAAGCTGTCGTCATGATTCATTCCATAAATTTCTTTGTGTTCACATAAAACCATATATGTTTATATCAAAATCACTTTTTGCCTACATAGAGGGTCCCAAAGGGGACACCAGCCTCTTTTCTAATATAAAATATTTAATATAAAAAGGGCTGCTGAGAACTAGGGTCATCAGCATGAACAACCACATCTATTCTGTTGAAAGTGAAACAATACATACTGGATATTGTCGATTGACTAATGGTGTGATAGTTAAAGAAAGACTTTCAGTTTGTAGAGGAGAGTGAACATCTGTGGGGAAATAATCAGTGGCATTTCAACAATCACGCAACTTCCAGACTTCCGTTTCCAAAGAAATTATGGACCTGATCACATAGGTGTGATGGTGCTTTTTAATGCATTTGGTAAACAATGATAGCACAGGGTTCGTTTTTTATCGGGAGCGATAAATAGCACCTATTATGCATTTCGGAGGAATAACATGCAGAATTGGCATTTGATGCCCAAAAATCTGCCTGATATGGTAATTACTGTATATGTTTTCCCCGTTACATTTTAGGAGAACTGTCAAAATTTAGCAAAGGTTTAGATATATAAGGCGTCCTATAATTATCAGGTGTGATACTTAACTCGTAATACTCATAAGTCTGACCCAAGCATAAATAGTGGTCTACGCACTAGTCGGAAAAAAACACAAAAGACTAGTAATCAGGCTTTAAGTGTCTAATACTTGGCCAGAGCTGGATTAGGCTGTAATGACAGTAATGACAGCAGACAAAATTCTACACTCCTATTACTTAATCAGCTTCTAGGTATGCATACTGAGTATATATCCCATAACATGATGATACATTTTCCATATAGAATAAGTAAAGAATATAGGGGCATATTATCAAGCACAACGTTAAAATTATCGCAGCTTTAGCGGCAGAAAACTGCTGCTAAAGCGGCGATAATGGGCTTGATAATATGCCGGTCAGAATTCCAATAGAAGGGCATATTGTCAAGCCCATTATCGCCGCTTTAGCGCCAATTTTCTGCCGCTAAAGCAGCGATAATTTTAACGCCGTTTCTTGATAATATGCCCCATAGATTCTTTCTGCAGGAATAATCCAATCATTCAACTCTTTCAATGGCATGTAGCCAGCCGCGGCCCGTGGAGGGAGTTCCGTGGGGCGGAAAGGCGGGGCGGGGGAGGGGCAGGGTGGGGGGTTCTAAAAACCGGAATATGGATAATTGCAGGTAAGTAAACAATAAAATAAATAAAACAAATTTCTTAGCGCTCGCTGCATTGCATTTTGCGATGCAAGGCGCAAAACGAAATTCGTTTTATTTACTTTATTGTTTACTTACCTGCAATTATCCATATTCCGGTTTTTAGAACCCCCCACCCTGCCCCTCCTCCGCCCCGCCTTTCCGCCCCACGGAACTCCCTCCACGGGACACGGCTGCATGTAGCGTGCTTAAGGACACAAGAGGAAGGAATTTGAGAAGCAAAAAACAAAGCTTGAAGATATATATATATATTGGACTTGGGTTAGGTCAACAGAAAATCACATAATACGTTCATATACAAGTGCACCTAAAATTGATTTAATTAGAAAATTCACTAACTCTGCTTGTCGCTCCCGTTTCAGAGATAGGAAAGATGCTGCATAGGTTTACAAGTAGAATTGCCACGCATTAGGGTTAAAAGCTTCCTACGGTTATAGAATTTTATAAATTGCTATCATGCTCAGAGTTATATTGCCTAATAAATGATTATGATGCATTTAAAAAAAATATATCATATTAATACATTACAGATGTGTAATGCTATGATCTGGATTCCCTGTTCTTTAAGCAGAGATTAATGTGAGGAAAAAACGTATGACTTATTAATAAACGTACTGCAATAAAGACACATAAAGCACTGCACAACTTTTGCGAAATTCAATGGGAGCTTAAAACGGTGTGGGGGACATTGATTGCGAACAAAGAGGGGACCACCTGGAGTTAAAAATCTAAAACTCAAATTTGTAATGATAAAAATGTGTTTTTAGAAAAAGCTTCAAAACACATTTCTGGCAACTTATCGGTGCTCAGTTTCACCAAAATAAGAACGTTAGAAGTCTGAGTTGACCATACTGGCATTCAGACACTCACTCAGTCACCTTGCCGGCTAAAGTTTCACTGTTATCCAAAAGGATGTTGCCTCATCCTGTTGGACAATGCACTTTAATCTGACTCTATTTCTTATGAGGAGTCTAGAGCACCATAGAACACACTCTAGATGCAAAATAATGGTTTAAAATCCTCTATTGGTGGTACGTGCTGTACTTTATTGAAAGTATTTAAAGAGTTTTTGTGGAATGCTGTAATATTAGAAAGTTTTAGCACATGATATGGTTTATTTCTATTAGATTTACTGTTGACCTTTTTATAGATACCAATAAACCTAGAAACTGTCATATTTTGTCACTGGTTCCAAAGAAACTCAAATGAGTTAGTTTTCTCTTTGATTTTATTGTTTACTTCAACTTTGGAAAAATCACAATACAGCTATACCCAGCACATATTTCTGCCAATGCTAATCTATAAACAGGTGAAAACTTCCCAGTTAACGTAACGGAAAGTTTCAATTCTATTAAGGACTCGGAGGCGAGGATTATGCTATCCTTTCTTCACTTTATTGATAGCAGCCACTTTAAAGTCAAACAACTACTATTCCCATGAACCATAGGGAATAAACATTAAAACAATAGAGGGTCCACAGATAGAATGTCCCATCCGATGCACCAATCAGGGGTACCCAGGGTGCTGATAGTCCTCTGTCTGTGACCATGCTTCCTCTTTCGCCGCTCAGACAGCCAGCAAATTCACATCAGGAAAATACAATAAATTCACGTAAACACTTTACTTACTCCAATACGTGGGAGGGAAGAAACCAACCAAGTTGTACCCTGGGTGGGATAATCCTCACCTCCAAGTCCTTAATAGAATTGAAACTTTCCGTTACATTAGCTAGGACATTTTTCATTCTATATCAGGACCGGAGGCAAGGATTATGCTCATTTAAAGCATGCTCACGACCAAATGAGCCATGTCAATAACCGGTTTGAAGGAAAACCGCTTAAAGGTTGAGTCTGTAGACCAATCCGCTGCATTCAGGATGTCTTCCAGACGAGCTCCCAGGGTAAAAGCCTTTGAGGCCATATCTCCTCTTGTAGAATGATCACCAAAAGCCTGTAAATCTATGCCTGCCTCCTGCATGATCCAACAGACCCAACGGGCAATCGTGGGGGAAGACACCGCCTTATGAGGCTTTTTAAGTGCAATGAGCAACTGGCGCTCCCCAGGAGGCCTCAACTCCTCCGTCATTTCCTCTTACGCCTTGAGACAGGCAACTACACATAGTTTGGGGGAGTCCGGGAAAGCAGGATAGGAGACAGTAGTCGTTCCACATTTGGTGCATCTACGTATGGTAAACATTACACCCGTGGGAGAGAAGATTCTACCAGACACATCTAAAGCTCTGACATCAGAGACCCGCCTGCAAGAAATCAGACACTGTAGCATGGCCATCTTTGCCGAACGTTCCTTCCTGGATAGGAATC
Organism: Triturus cristatus; assembly: GCF_964204655.1. Taxonomy (NCBI): domain Eukaryota; kingdom Metazoa; phylum Chordata; class Amphibia; order Caudata; family Salamandridae; genus Triturus; species Triturus cristatus. Next base: position 1,353,487,671 of record NC_140591.1, read on the forward strand.
TATTTGGTTGCCAAGACTGGAAGAGGTTCAACACTCTTCAAGCGTGACCAGCAGAAATGGCGGACCTGAAGGTATTGATGGTCCTATACGTGAGACCATCCTCTGCTCGGGAGGCCAAGAAATTCAAGATGGCGGTCACATCAGTTGCTACGGGATTGAAATTCTGTCGCAGACACCAACGACACCACCGTCTCCAAGTGGATCAATAACACTTGAGTGTGCTGTCTGCCCAGGCCTTGGAAAAGAAAGTCTCAGCCACTCCCGAAAGGCCCGGGACCACCCATCGTCCCCTGTAATCCGCCACGCCATTAGAGTCAGGGAGCCTTGTTCAATCAATGGGTGAGGACATCTGTCCGGACTGAGAAGAAGAGCAGGAAAGTGGAGGAGTGGGATTGGAGAATCCCAGGAAAGTTCCAGTAGAACCGGAAACCAAACTTGAGACCTCCAGATCGGCGAAATGAACACAATGGTCGCTCCCTGTCAACGAACCTGGGCTGAGACCCGGGTTATCATTGCAAATGGGGGAAAGGCATAGCGCGCTTCGGTCCGCCAGTCCTGGAGGAATGCATCTGTCTGTTCTGCCAGAGGATCCGCCCTCCAACTGTAAAACCGGGGAAGTTGGTGATCCAGGCGGGAGGCGAAGAGGTCGACTGAGAATGGACCCCAAAGACTCTGGAGATCTGCAAACACTCCTGGGGTGTAGTTTCCAGAGACACAGATCGTGGAAGTGGCGGGAGTGAAAGTCTGTCACCAGATTGTCCTGGCCGGGCAGGTACTCCACTGTGACCGAGATCTGATGGTCCAGGCAGTACTGCCAGAGGTTCGCCGCCAAGTCCGAAAGCGCTCGCTCGCCAGTGCCCCCTAGATGATTGATATACCGACTGGGGAGATATTGTCCATTTTGAGAAGTACACAGGAGTGAACCGAATCCTTGGTCCAGCATTTGATGGCGAACGATCCCGCCAAAAGCTCCAGACAGTTGATGTGTAACTGTTGCGCTGATGGAGACCACACACCCCCCGTGGTAAAGTCACCACACGTTGCGCCCCATCCGTATCTGCTCGCGTCGGACTCAATAACGATATCAGGCTCGGAACCGAACATGGCTCACCCATTCCAGGCCTCCATGTGGGGAGAGCCACCATTGAAGTTCCTCCTTGGCTTCCGTTGTCAGATCCACCTTAAAGGAGTAAGGGCGGCCGTTGCGTAGATGCGCCGCTTTGAGCCGTTGCAAAGCTCTGTAATGGAGCGGGCCGGGAAAGATGGCTTGAATGGAGGCCGACAGAAGACCGACTATCCGAGCTAACTGTCTGAGGGATATCTGAGCCAGCGCTAAAGCCCTCCGAAGCTCGTGGCGAATCTTTGTCATTTTGCGAGAAGGAAGGCTGAGAGTGGACTCCATCGAGTCTATCAAGAACCTGAGGAAAACCATTCTCTGGGAGGGAATCAGAGTAGATTTGATTTCGTTTATCACAAACCCCAAGTTCTGGAGGAGATCGACTGCGGTTTGCAGGTGCCGAGAAAGGGTTCTCGGGTCCTGCGCCATGAGCAGGATGTCGTCTAAATAGACAATGAGTCTCATGCCCGACGCCCGCAGGCCTCAAGACCTTGGTGAAACACCAGGGGGCGGAGGACAGGCCGAAGGGAAGGGTGGTGAACTTGTAGATTTTGTCGCGCCAATGAAACTGAAGGAACCGGCGATGAGGGGGAAAGATGGGAATCGCCAAATAAGCATCCTTGAGGTCGAGACGCACCATCCAGTCGCCAGGTCGTAGGATGTCTCTAAGGAGGTGGATTCCCTCCATCTTGAAGTGGTGGTAAACCAGCCACTTGTTGAATTCTCACAAGTTGATAATGGACGCTGACCCCCGTCCACTTTGTCCACAAGGAAGAGGTTGCTGAGGAAACCTCTGGGATGAGTCAGGGTTTCTTCTAATGCACCTGTGGTGAGAAGGGCATGGACCTCCTGGTCGATCAAACCCGCGTCTACCTCGGAAAAACAAAGTGGTCGGGGAGGTACTGCCTGCACAGGAGTTCCGTGAAATTCTATATGAAAACCCCTTACTGTCTGTAGACCCCAAGCGTCCCCATGATAGAAGTCCACATTGGGAAAAGATGCGCCAGACGGCCCCCCCACTTTTAGAAGGGAAGAAGGGAGAACACTCACTGGAAGAAATGGAGCCGCCTCCTCCTCTGCCGCCTCTGTTCTTGCCTCGTCGGCCCCTGGTGGGATAGAAGTTTCCAAAGCAGGCTTGATCTTGATATTGTCCTTGATTGGTGCCTCGCCCTCTATTCTGGTTGGGACGGCCGGACGAGCGGCCCCTACCTCGTCCGGCCCCCCTGAAAACCCGAGGACGAAACACCTTCCTGATGGAAATTTGAGCCCTATCTAGGGAGGTGAAGGTGTTAACGAACCGCCCTAGCTCCTTGATAAAGGACTCACCAAAGAGGCCACCCTGAGCAACATGTCCCGCCTCAGTGTCTGCCAGGTCCCCTAGCTTGGGGTCCACTTTGATAAGAAGGGACCTGCGCCATTCTGTGGAAAGCACGCAGTTGGCGTTCCCAAAGAACACCACTACATGCTGGGCCCATGAGGAGAGATGTTCTGGAGATATGAGAGAGCCCGAGACCTTGGCTTCTTCTGCCATATCCAACATTTTGGTAACAGGCCCCAAGATATCCAATGATATATCTTGACAGGATCGCCAGGACCTGTCTATACTCTTTTTAAGGTCTTTGACAAGTTTTTGTAGGAAGGTAGCCATTCTGGGGTCAATCTCCGGAGTGGGGACACTCTGCCCTAAGGCAGTTACGAGTTGCAGGTTTGAGCGGGCGGCGGATCCTGCTGGCCACATACTGGGAGACTTTCTCAGAGGGGGCCCAGTCAGAGAAACGTGGGTGTAAAACATCATCTGGGTCCAGCATGTCAGCGCACAAGTTTGTGTCAGTAGCCGGCGACTTGGAAGGGAGCCATGGACAGGACAGCTCAGGAGAGGTGTCCGAGTCCCCTTGGTCATCAGGATCCCTGCCTGCAGAGGTAGAGGCTATTGGTTGCGGTACAGAAGAGGGGGTTGCTGGGGAAACACAACTAGAGAGGAAAGCCTGTTTAAGGCAGGAGTAGGTGTCGGAATTCGTCCCCGCATCCCTAGCCCGTGTAGGCAGAGGGGGATGTGCATCTGAGGCAGGATCATTGTGAGGAAGACCTGAGGGTGAGGCCTGCGCGGACCTGGACAGCTTTTCGCAGGCTTGGTCAATCTTGCGGGATAACCGCTCCTCCAGAGGGGTCATGGCCAACTCCACCGCTTCGTGGATGGACTCATCAACAGCGTCATAGAAGTCATCGCCCCAGGGAAGAGCCGCCAGAGGGTCCACTTCCCACTGATCGTCTTGATAGACGTAGTCTTGAAAGGTCTTCATGATAGGTAAGTAAGAGACAATGGCCAATAGGGCTGGTAAAGACAATAGGAGGTAAACCTTAATTAAGGGGGGCTGGGTAGCAGCCAAAATATGGGCGGGCAGTGCTCGCAGAAAAAAGGCCCAAGAGCCTAGGACCCCAACAGCCCTGGTGCAGAAAATTAATATTATGGGCAGTTTGCCTTAAATGGGTCCCTGCAGTACGAACTGCGATACTGACCCTGCCGAAAACAGAGCGTGATTGGCCTAATATACGGACCCCCAGGCAGAGAACTCTGCAATGCTGCCTAATGGCACATACGGAACCCGAACAAACGGGCGTTCAAACGGGGACGTGAACATCCAAAGAAATTGCCTACTGGCAAAGTACAGACCCGTGTCAGGGGTGTTCAAGGCAGACAGAAGACAAGGATCTCACACGGTGATGCAGAGCTGGGTTCCGACGCGTTAAGGAATGCGCAGAATCCCAAGCCAGCCCACTGCGTCAGAGAACACCGTCAGGCACCCTCTGGTGGCGTCCTGAAGACACTGCAAGCCAGCACCAAATACGGCTGCTAGGGAGCTGAAAGACTCCCACGACCGAAGCAAAGCGCCGAGTAGTGGCGGTTCGCCAGAAGGAATCAGATATTGAACAAAAGGCAAAATTAAACACATAAAACATTGGCGACACGTGTCAGTGAAACTGGCACGCGCACCCTCTACAACCGCACCGTGAGGGAAACGGAAATCTCTGGATGCTCGCATAGAGAACCAAGCAACAAATCAATAGCGTTTGAACAAAACAAAGCCAATAAGCGCATAAGCAAATTAAGGCAGGTATAATTGTCTAGACATACAATGCAGTAACAAATAGAGCTCAAGAGCAAAAAGGGTGACTCATCGTGGCTGCAAGCAGTGAAGAAAGAGGAAGTATGGTCACAGACAGAGGACTATCAGCCCCCTGGGGACTCCTGATTGGTGCATCAGATGGGACATTCTATCTGTGGACACTCTATTGTTTAATGTTTATTCCCTATGGTTCATGGGAATAGTAGTTGTTTGACTTTAAAGTGGCTGCTATCAATAAAGTGAAGAAAGGATAGCATAATCCTCGCCTCCGGTCCTGACATAGAATTGCAGGTAATGGTGGGAACATGTGCACATTTGCAGGTCTGAACAGGTTCTTTATCTTCCAGTCCACACAAAAAATTCACGAAAGAAAATTCTGCTGTATTAATCGCAGCTTCAAGAATATGCTTATACATTTCACAGACAATGCCAAGGCACGTCACAACTACATTTCTATGTCCACGGAACAAATGCAGGCTAGTATCTAGTCAATTTTCAGCATGCAGCTAAAGGCACACAGCCTGGTTTACAATCCATGAATTGTTTCTCTAACTTGAATTACATTTGATTTCTTGGATACTTTGAAAAGAATACAATATCTGTATTACAATATCCCTACATTATCTTGAAAGAAATTCCTGAAACTGTGGGAGCAACCAGTGCATTTCTCTTTTTCCTGCCTCTTATTGTAATCTTTCTAAGATAGTTTACCAACACAGTTCTCATGAGATCTAATTAATGTGATTGATCTACAGTACATTGAATGTAAATGATTTTCACTAATGCAATTGAAAAAGCACTCCTTTCGAGAACTTGAAATCAGCTTAATCGTACACTGGAATCCAGTGCCAATTCATGAAACCCAACTCTTCATTCAGTAACACCTGGGCCAAAGCTCTGTCACAGCTGCAAGACATTAGCATTCAAACACCATACATGGGCTGTTTTCTCCTCATATCAGTATTTAAAACCCCAAGATTACCTAGCAACCCATTTGTCACCAGCGTTAAAGCATCAGTTTATTTTGTTTCGTTTTGGTCAGTTGGAAATAAAAGATCTTATTCCATCCTGAATGAGCCGCCCAACAACTCTAAGCTGTCTCCTATGAGGGTAGAAACAAAAGTCAGTAATTCACATATTATGTGCATGCCCAGCACTGTTAGAACAAAGAAGAAAACTACTAAAACTAGTCTTCTTACAACAGCAGGTGCTTACTTGTTGGCTTAGTGGAGACTCCATCGCCCTGGCATGCCAGTTGGCAAATTATTTGTGCCTGGCACAAAAAGTACTCGGCGACCCATTGCACCAAGTGCCATAAGAAAACATCAAATCAGAGGCCAAAAGCCCCAGACTGTCTGAGACTCATAATCTAATACCGATGGTCATAGAGGAGAACTTGTCACGGTTTCTACACTAGGCCTGGGCGGTAAATTATGTCCTGCTCGCGGAATTTGCAATATTTTGACATTTTCGCGTTCCGCGGAGACTGCGAAAATGTCAAAACTTTCACAATCTGCCGCGAAACGGAAGTATTTTTCTTGTTCGCGCTTTAAAAATGCATTCTCGCGTGCGCGGTCGCGACTTACCGGGTCCCAGCGTTCGCCGACAAATTTTCCTATCCGTTTGTGTGCGCCACGAGATGTTGGATTGTTGGTAGCTGGTCACGCTATCCTGCGAGAGTTTGCCATCGCGAACACGTCATTTGACCCGGAACAGGAAATAAGCATCACGAGCAAGATGGGCGCGCCCATTAGTGACCGCATGGGCAAGTTGGAGATATATTTCCCCGCGAGCACGCAAAAACACATCGCGAATAGGCCTGGGCGGTAAATTCCGTTCCGTTCGCGGAATTTGCGGAATTTGGGTAATTTCGCGTTCCGCGGAGAACGCGAAATTGCCCAAAAATCTGCGTTCCGCGATTTCGCGAAATTTTTTGCTTGTTCGCGTTCTCAATATGCGTGTTCGCGAGATATTTCACCCCAAGCACGCAAACAGCGATCGCGAACAGGAAAAAAGTATCGCGAACAAGCAATTCCGCGTGTTCGCGGAATTTCTGCGTGTTCGCGGAGATTTTTTACCGTTTCGCGGAGATTTGCGTAACGCGATTACGCGAATTCCGCCCACCCCTAGTTTTGTACTGGGCAACATTCACTTCTGAAAAAGGAATGACTTCATTACTGCGCAGCAATAATTTGTAACGTGGATCCAAAATTGAGGCAGTAATGTAATGTGGATCTGATAGAATGTTATTTTGAATCCTTGTATTGTGAGCTAAGCGAGCGGATAAGGTGTCTGCCAAATAATGTGCTTCAGCTCTTGCTCTAGCATGTACAACAATGGGATAGCTTGGCCCATAGTACAGTCCTCCCGGCTCACTTCACGGGTGAAGACCTCAAAAGGAAGTAGCATCTCTGTCAGGCTTTTGACAAGGTCCCATTGGGCCATCTCAACTCTCATGCCTTTCACTGTAGGATCCCCTGACCTTTTCATGACATAAGCATTAAGTGGTATGTACTGCTCAAACAGACGCTCAAGCATGTAATACGTTGAGTTCCAACGTGTTGGCATCTCTTGGATGAGTGCTTTGACTGGCATTTTATGCTCACGTTGAATCACCCTCAGCTCCTTCCGGGCTTTAAAAGAATGGTTGAAATGTGTGCATATTCTTCTGCAGGTGGTCAGTAAGCTGCTGACTTTGCTTTCATTTTTCAGAAAGTCTTGCACAACAATGTTAATGCAGTGTGCCAAACATGGCACCCTGAAATAGCCACCATCTTTCATGGCCCGAGCTACATTACTGCCATTGTCCGTGGCAACAAAACCAATGGTAAGACCTCTTGGTCGCAGCCACTCAAACACCTTGCTGTTAAACTCATCCAAAATGTTAGCAGCAGTATGAGATTTCTCCATTGCAAACATGGCTACAGTTGCATGTTTGCGAGTGTCTTTAAAAATCTCAGCGGTGTCAACAACGCCGTCAGATATCTTATCTTTAACACCCGAAAAAGAGACCCAGTGTGCAGCGATGCACATGTAATCAGTGGCTTGGCAACTGGTCCACATGTCTGTTGTCAGGTGTATACTCTGAACAGCACTCTGTTTTAAGGCTTTTCCAAGCAATTCCAGCACGTCGTGATGTAGTGCTGGAACAGCAACTCTTGCAAAATAGTAGCGGCTGGGAACTTTCCATTTTGGGCAGATGGTGGTCACAAACTCAAGAAAACCCACCCCTTCAACAAAAGAAAAAGGGAGAAGGTCCAGTGCTAACATTTTGGCCAGCTTAGCATTGTACAAATGTGCTATTGGGTGGTTGCGTTCGTACTGCCCCTCCGGCCTACTAAACATGCTAAGAATGGTAGGCTACATGGTATTCCTTCCTGTGGTCGACGTCGCACTTTTTGGGCCAGCAGTACTCCTTGGTGTCTCAGGCTGGCTCTTACTCTTGTGCCAATGAGATGTGGCTGAGGATGTGGGCGTTACCACTGCAGTGCTGGGGACAGGGCTACTTTGTGTACCACTAGCACAGAGAATGTCTCCCTCTTCTTCCTGTTCCACCGTGAGCGGACTTTCTACTCGTTTAAGCCCAACAGCAATGGTTCCAGTTTTGATGAGCCTAAGGTGCTCCTCCCACTGGATTGTGTGGTGTTTTTTCAGATGGGTCATTTGGCCTCCGGTACCATAGTTTGTACCAAGCTTTCCACGGCTGACAGAGGTATGACAAACGGAGCATACAGCAATGTTCTCCTCCTTTCCGCTAACCGTAAAGAAGTCCCACACTGGGGAGCTTAACTTTTGTCTCCTGCTGGAGGTGCCACTCCCACTTCCAATGCCGGATGAACTGGAGGGTGTGTGTTGAATTTGACTCTGTGCAGGACCACTACCTACTTCTGCTGAGGTGGTGCTTGTTGTGCTGGATGTAGGACGCTGCCGGCCCTTTGCTAATGTAAATATGGAAGCTGGAGGTCGTGTTGGTGTTACCTGTGTTGGAGGTATGCGTGCTACATCCCTCGCATCCATTTTGGATAATGTAAAAATGTTGCTCTCCATCTCCTCAGGCCCGGGAGTGATGTTTGTGATGACTGGCTCATCATCATCATCATCATCAACCTGCTCTTCTACATCAACATCCATAAGTGTAAGGCTTTCTGGAACCTTCCTTTTCCCATGCCTGCTCTTGTGATGTGTTTCCCTCTCAGACTCAGTTTGTGGCTTCCAAGTGACATCTAGATCATCAGAAGGGGGGCTTGGTGAAGAACTTAATGTACTAACCCTCCTTTTCCTTGCTGGGGATTTAAAAGCCAATGCAACTTGTAAAGGAGTGGCTTCCTCTTCTTCCTCTGCATGAGGCTCAATTTCCTGAACTGCCCCTACTTCGGGAGGAACAACAGCTACTATTGCGGGCGGTGGCTGCGGCTGTTGACCACTTATCTGCTGTGTTGATGATGTTCCCTCCTGCGTTGATTGTGTACTACTTTGAGATAGCGATAAGTTTAGTTCAGGCTCAGCATCACTGCTTTCCACCATAAGGCTGGCTACCTCTTCCACACTCATCTGCTTGGGCATGGGTTGGTGGGTTGGGCCCACTGATGTGGAGGTGCTGCCCCCAGCTTGCCCCCCCGACACCGCTGCTGCAGGCGTCATTTTTGGTGAACCAAAAAAGGTTTTGGGAGGCCCACCAGACTTAAGTGACACTTCCTTCTTCTTCTGTTCCTTCTTCTCCATGGCAACTTTCTTGGTACCGGAGGACCTGCTACCTGCTTTCTTTGGGGGCATCTTCAACAGATGTCAAAACAGCACTCAGTTGCACAAGTTGCAGAGATGCCTGGTCAGGTCACTGACACGTCACGTTGTGTACACTACAGCAGCAGGACGTCGGTCTGGCACCACAACAGTGGATGATAATGACACACCTCTGTCTTTTGTGCACCTAAAAGCAAAAAAGCCAGAAGAACATCAGTCAAAAGATCCATAATATAATATATAACTTATTAGTGTCTCGTGGGTGGTCATCACAATTATTACATTTCATGAAGTCAGTGAACGACATCAACAGTATAGCCAGCCATTAAGAGACTGACAAGGCCAGGGATCCTGTTGTATTTGTACTGTGTACACTTAGGAAGAAGAATAGCAAGGAACAAAAACCCGCCGTGATGATTGCTGAGTTGTACCCCTGGGCCTACTGTACGACTAGGCCACAAGTTTGGACGCCTATGGCAAAGGCACAATGCATGCCTTCCTAAAATGGCCGCCACACACATGCTCAGCCCACCCACCACAATAACAAACAAAAAGTGATTGCAAAGGACAGGAACAGGAAGTTGTAGTGTCTCTGGAACTTAATCCCTCTCATAAAAATGTTTTCCAGACAAATAACAGCTTCTCCCTGCTCCAAACCTACAGCTCAATGACAGCCTGAGGAGTTTTTTGTGCAGAAATGCACAAAAAAGCGTTTTCGAGAAGGGTGTATGTTGCTCGCGAGATATTGTTTGCCAGATTGCAAAAGCTGCGTGTTCATGATCGCGAACTGTACAAAAAGGCTTTCTCGCGTGCGCGAACACGCATATTGCGAGCGCAAAAATGACGAAAACTGTAAGTCCGCGTTGTCGCGCTGTGCAGAGTTACCAAAAGTTCGCGAGCTGAATCCCTTGCCTTACATGCTGGCTAAAAAAGCCCAATTTGTTTAGCACACACCCCAAAAATGCTATTCCACCCCAAACACACCTTTTGCAATAAAATCCAAAGCCATCCATGGAGTAAAGGAAAATCACCAGACAACACCAACTGTACATTTAAGTCACGCACCACAGATTGGAGGCTGACTACCTCTGGGCCTACTGGAAGACTACTAGGCCACAAGCTTGGAACCGGATGGCAAAAGCAAGCACACTGCTTGGATGGCTCCACAAAATGGCCGCCACACACCCACAACAACCACAAGAAATGGGAGACAGTCAATTTACGCCTATGGCAAAGGCACAATGCATGCCTTCCTAAAATGGCCGCCACACACATGCTCAGCCCACCCACCACAATAACAAACAAAAAGTGATTGCAAAGGACAGGAACAGGAAGTTGTAGTGTCTGTGGAACTTAATCCCTCTCATAAAAATGTTTTCCAGACAAATAACAGCTTCTCCCTGTTCCAAACCTACCGCTCAATGACAGCCTGAGGAGTTTTTTGTGCAGAAATGCACAAAAAAGCGTTTTCGAGAAGGGTCTATGTTACTCGCGAGATATTGTTTGCCAGATTGCAAAAGCTGCGTGTTCGGGATCGCGAACTGTACAAAAAGGATTTCTCGCGTGCGCGAACACGCATATTGCGAGTGCAAAAATGACGAAAACTGTAAGTCCGCGTTGTCGCGCTGTGCAGAGTTACCGAAAGTTCGCGAGCTGAATCGCTTGCCTTACATGCTGGCCAAAAAAGCACAATTTGTTTAGCACACACTCCAAAAATGCTATTCAACCCCAAACACACCTTTTGCAATAAAATCCAAAGCCATCCATGGAGTAAAGGAAAATCACCAGACAACACCAACTGTACATTTAAGTCACGCACCACAGATTGGAGGCTGACTACCTCTGGACCTACTGGAAGACTACTAGGCCACAAGCTTGGAACCGGATGGCAAAAGCAAGCACACTGCTTGGATGGCTCCACAAAATGGCCGCCACACACCCACAATAACCACAAGAAATGGGAGACAGTCAATGTACGCCTATGGCAAAGGCACAATGCATGCCTTCCTAAAATGGCCGCCACACACATGCTCAGCCCACCCACCACAATAACAAACAAAAAGTGGTTGTAAAGGACAGGAACAGGAAGTTGTAGTGTCTGTGGAACTTAATCCCTCTCATAAAAATGTTTTCCAGACAAATAACAGCTTCTCCCTGCTCCAAACCTACAGCTCAATGACAGCCTGAGGAGTTTTTTGTGCAGAAATGCACAAAAAAGCGTTTTCGAGAAGGGTCTATGTTGCTCGCAAGATAATGTTTGCCACATTGCAAAAGCTGCGTGTTCGGGATCGCGAACTGTACAAAAAGGCTTTCTCGCTTGCGCGAACACGCATATTGCGAGCGCAAAAATGACGAAAACTGTAAGTCCGCATTGTCGCGCTGTGCAGAGTTACCGAAAGTTCGCGAGCTGAATCCCTTGCCTTACATGCTGGCCAAAAAAGCCCAATTTGTTTAGCACACACCCCAAAAATGCTATTCCACCCCAAACACACCTTTTGCAATAAAATCCAAAGCCATCCATGGAGTAAAGGAAAATCACCAGACAACACCAACTGTACATTTAAGTCACGCACCACAGATTGGAGGCTGACTACCTCTGGGCCTACTGGAAGACTACTAGGCCACAAGCTTGGAACCGGATGGCAAAAGCAAGCACACTGCTTGGATGGCTCCACAAAATGGCCGCCACACACCCACAACAACCACAAGAAATGGGAGACAGTCAATGTACGCCTATGGCAAAGGCACAATGCATGCCTTCCTAAAATGGCCGCCACACACATGCTCAGCCCACCCACCACAATAACAAACAAAAAGTGATTGCAAAGGACAGGAACAGGAAGTTGTAGTGTCTGTGGAACTTTATCCCTCTCATAAAAATGTTTTCCAGACAAATAACAGCTTCTCCCTGCTCCAAACCTACCGCTCAATGACAGCCTGAGGAGTTTTTTGTGCAGAAATGCACAAAAAAGCGTTTTCGAGAAGGGTCTATGTTGCTCGCGAGATATTGTTTGCCAGATTGCAAAAGCTGCGTGTTCGGGATCGCGAACTGTACAAAAAGGCTTTCTCGCGTGCGCGAACACGCATATTGCGAGCGCAAAAATGACGAAAACTGTAAGTCCGCGTTGTCGCGCTGTGCAGAGTTACCGAAAGTTCGCGAGCTGAATCCCTTGCCTTACATGCTGGCCAAAAAAGCCCAATTTGTTTAGCACACACCCCAAAAATGCTATTCCACCCCAAACACACCTTTTGCAATAAAATCCAAAGCCATCCATGGAGTAAAGGAAAATCACCAGACAACACCAACTGTACATCTAAGTCGCGCACCACAGATTGGAGGCTGACTACCTCTGGGCCTACTGGAAGACTACTAGGCCACAAGCTTGGAACCGGATGGCAAAAGCAAGCACACTGCTTGGATGGCTCCACAAAATGGCCGCCACACACCCACAACAACCACAAGAAATGGGAGACAGTCAATGTACGCCTATGGCAAAGGCACAATGCATGCCTTCCTAAAATGGCCGCCACACACATGCTCAGCCCACCCACCACAATAACAAACAAAAAGTGATTGCAAAGGACAGGAACAGGAAGTTGTAGTGTCTCTGGAACTTAATCCCTCTCATAAAAATGTTTTCCAGACAAATAACAGCTACTCCCTGCTCCAAACCTACCGCTCAATGACAGCCTGAGGAGTTTTTTGTGCAGAAATGCACAAAAAAGCGTTTTCGAGAAGGGTCTATGTTGCTCGCGAGATATTGTTTGCCAGATTGCAAAAGCTGCGTGTTCGGGATCGCGAACTGTACAAAAAGGCTTTCTCGCGTGCGCGAACACGCATATTGCGAGCGCAAAAATGACGAAAACTGTAAGTCCGCGTTGTCGCGCTGTGCAGAGTTACCGAAAGTTCGCGAGCTGAATCCCTTGCCTTACATGCTGCCCAAAAAAGCCCAATTTGTTTACCACACACCCCAAAAACGCTATTCCACCCCAAACACACCTTTTGCAATAAAATCCAAAGCCATCCATGGAGTAAAGGAAAATCACCAGACAACACCAACTGTACATTTAAGTCACGCACCACAGATTGGAGGCTGACTACCTCTGGGCCTACTGGAAGACTACTAGGCCACAAGCTTGGAACCGGATGGCAAAAGCAAGCACACTGCTTGGATGGCTCCACAAAATGGCCGCCACACACCCACAACAACCACAAGAAATGGGAGACAGTCAATGTACGCCTATGGCAAAGGCACAATGCATGCCTTCCTAAAATGGCCGCCACACACATGCTCAGCCCACCCACCACAATAACAAACAAAAAGTGATTGCAAAGGACAGGAACAGGAAGTTGTAGTGTCTGTGGAACTTTATCCCTCTCATAAAAATGTTTTCCAGACAAATAACAGCTTCTCCCTGCTCCAAACCTACCGCTCAATGACAGCCTGAGGAGTTTTTTGTGCAGAAATGCACAAAAAAGCGTTTTCGAGAAGGGTCTATGTTGCTCGCGAGATATTGTTTGCCAGATTGCAAAAGCTGCGTGTTCGGGATCGCGAACTGTACAAAAAGGCTTTCTCGCGTGCGCGAACACGCATATTGCGAGCGCAAAAATGACGAAAACTGTAAGTCCGCGTTGTCGCGCTGTGCAGAGTTACCGAAAGTTCGCGAGCTGAATCCCTTGCCTTACATGCTGGCCAAAAAAGCCCAATTTGTTTAGCACACACCCCAAAAATGCTATTCCACCCCAAACACACCTTTTGCAATAAAATCCAAAGCCATCCATGGAGTAAAGGAAAATCACCAGACAACACCAACTGTACATTTAAGTCACGCACCACAGATTGGAGGCTGACTACCTCTGGGCCTACTGGAAGACTACTAGGCCACAAGCTTGGAACCGGATGGCAAAAGCAAGCACACTGCTTGGATGGCTCCAAAAAATGGCCGCCACACACCCACAACAACCACAAGAAATGGGAGACAGTCAATGTACGCCTATGGCAAAGGCACAATGCATGCCTTCCTAAAATGGCCGCCACACACATGCTCAGCCCACCCACCACAATAACAAACAAAAAGTGATTGCAAAGGACAGGAACAGGAAGTTGTAGTGTCTGTGGAACTTAATCCCGCTCATAAAAATGTTTTCCAGACAAATAACAGCTTCTCCCTGCTCCAAACCTACTGCTCAATGACAGCCTGAGGAGTTTTTTTTGCAGAAATGCACAAAAAAGCGTTTTCGAGAAGGGTCTATGTTGCTCGCGAGATATTGTTTGCCAGATTGCAAAAGCTGCGTGTTCGGGATCGCGAACTGTACAAAAAGGCTTTCTCGCGTGCGCGAACACGCATATTGCGAGCGCAAAAATGACGAAAACTGTAAGTCCGCGTTGTCGCGCTGTGCAGAGTTACCGAAAGTTCGCGAGCTGAATCCCTTGCCTTACATGCTGGCCAAAAAAGCACAATTTGTTTAGCACACACCCCAAAAATGCTATTCCACCCCAAACACACCTTTTGCAATAAAATCCAAAGCCATCCATGGAGTAAAGGAAAATCACCAGACAACACCAACTGTACATTTAAGTCACGCACCACAGATTGGAGGCTGACTACCTCTGGGCCTACTGGAAGACTACTAGGCCACAAGCTTGGAACCGGATGGCAAAAGCAAGCACACTGCTTGGATGGCTCCACAAAATGGCCGCCACACACCCACAACAACCACAAGAAATGGGAGACAGTCAATGTACGCCTATGGCAAAGGCACAATGCATGCCTTCCTAAAATGGCCGCCACACACATGCTCAGCCCACCCACCACAATAACAAACAAAAAGTGGTTGTAAAGGACAGGAACAGGAAGTTGTAGTGTCTGTGGAACTTAATCCCTCTCATAAAAATGTTTTCCAGACAAATAACAGCTTCTCCCTGCTCCAAACCTACAGCTCAATGACAGCCTGAGGAGTTTTTTGTGCAGAAATGCACAAAAAAGCGTTTTCGAGAAGGGTCTATGTTGCTCGCGAGACAATGTTTGCCACATTGCAAAAGCTGCGTGTTCGGGATCGCGAACTGTACAAAAAGGCTTTCTCGCTTGCGCGAACACGCATATTGCGAGCGCAAAAATGACGAAAACTGTAAGTCCGCGTTGTCGCGCTGTGCAGAGTTACCGAAAGTTCGCGAGCTGAATCCCTTGCCTTACATGCTGGCCAAAAAAGCCCAGTTTGTTTAGCACACACCCCAAAAATGCTATTCCACCCCAAACACACCTTTTGCAATAAAATCCAAAGCCATCCATGGAGTAAAGGAAAATCACCAGACAACACCAACTGTACATTTAAGTCACGCACCACAGATTGGAGGCTGACTACCTCTGGGCCTACTGGAAGACTACTAGGCCACAAGCTTGGAACCGGATGGCAAAAGCAAGCACACTGCTTGGATGGCTCCACAAAATGGCCGCCACACACCCACAACAACCACAAGAAATGGGAGACAGTCAATGTACGCCTATGGCAAAGGCACAATGCATGCCTTCCTAAAATGGCCGCACACACATGCTCAGCCCACCCACCACAATAACAAACAAAAAGTGATTGCAAAGGACAGGAACAGGAAGTTGTAGTGTCTGTGGAACTTAATCCCGCTCATAAAAATGTTTTCCAGACAAATAACAGCTTCTCCCTGCTCCAAACCTACCGCTCAATGACAGCCTGAGGTGTTTTTTGTGCAGAAATGCACAAAAAAGCGTTTTCGAGAAGGGTCTATGTTGCTCGCGAGATATTGTTTGCCAGATTGCAAAAGCTGCGTGTTCGGGATCGCGAACTGTACAAAAAGGCTTTCTCGCGTGCGCGAACACGCATATTGCGAGCGCAAAAATGACGAAAACTGTAAGTCCGCGTTGTCGCGCTGTGCAGAGTTACCGAAAGTTCGCGAGCTGAATCCCTTGCCTTACATGCTGGCCAAAAAAGCCCAATTTGTTTAGCACACACCCCAAAAATGCTATTCCACCCCAAACACACCTTTTGCAATAAAATCCAAAGCCATCCATGGAGTAAAGGAAAATCACCAGACAACACCAACTGTACATTTAAGTCACGCACCACAGATTGGAGGCTGACTACCTCTGGGCCTACTGGAAGACTACTAGGCCACAAGCTTGGAACCGGATGGCAAAAGCAAGCACACTGCTTGGATGGCTCCACAAAATGGCCGCCACACACCCACAACAACCACAAGAAATGGGAGACAGTCAATGTACGCCTATGGCAAAGGCACAATGCATGCCTTCCTAAAATGGCCGCCACACACATGCTCAGCCCACCCACCACAATAACAAACAAAAAGTGATTGCAAAGGACAGGAACAGGAAGTTGTAGTGTCTGTGGAACTTAATTCCTCTCATAAAAATGTTTTCCAGACAAATAACAGCTTCTCCCTGCTCCAAACCTACCGCTCAATGACAGCCTGAGGAGTTTTTTTGTGCAG
This sequence comes from Triturus cristatus, assembly GCF_964204655.1. Lineage (NCBI taxonomy): Eukaryota > Metazoa > Chordata > Amphibia > Caudata > Salamandridae > Triturus > Triturus cristatus. Next base: position 1,353,504,134 of record NC_140591.1, read on the forward strand.
AAATGCACAAAAAAGCGTTTTCGAGAAGGGTCTATGTTGCTCGCGAGATATTGTTTGCCAGATTGCAAAAGCTGCGTGTTCGGGATCGCGAACTGTACAAAAAGGCTTTCTCGCGTGCGCGAAAACGCATATTGCGAGCGCAAAAATGACGAAAACTGTAAGTCCGCGTTGTCGCGCTGTGCAGAGTTACCGAAAGTTTGCGAGCTGAATCCCTTGCCTTACATGCTGGCCAAAAAAGCCCAATTTGTTTAGCACACACCCCAAAAATGCTATTCCACCCCAATCACACCTTTTGCAATAAAATCCAAAGCCATCCATGGAGTAAAGGAAAATCACCAGACAACACCAACTGTACATCTAAGTCACGCACCACAGATTGGAGGCTGACTACCTCTGGGCCTACTGGAAGACTACTAGGCCACAAGCTTGGAACCGGATGGCAAAAGCAAGCACACTGCTTGGATGGCTCCACAAAATGGCCGCCACACACCCACAACAACCACAAGAAATGGGAGACAGTCAATGTACGCCTATGGCAAAGGCACAATGCATGCCTTCCTAAAATGGCCGCCACACACATGCTCAGCCCACCCACCACAATAGCAAACAAAAAGTGATTGCAAAGGACAGGAACAGGAAGTTGTAGTGTCTGTGGAACTTAATCCCTCTCATAAAAATGTTTTCCAGACAAATAACAGCTTCTCCCTGCTCCAAACCTACAGCTCAATGACAGCCTGAGGAGTTTTTTGTGCAGAAATGCACAAAAAAGCGTTTTCGAGAAGGGTCTATGTTGCTCGCGAGATATTGTTTGCCAGATTGCAAAATCTGCATGTTCGGGATCGCGAACTGTACAAAAAGGCTTTCTCGCGTGCGCGAACACGCATATTGCAAACGCAAAAATGACGAAAACTGTAAGTCCGCGTTGTCGCGCTGTGCAGAGTTACCGAAAGTTCGCGAGCTGAATCCCTTGCCTTACATGCTGGCCAAAAAAGCCCAATTTGTTTTGCACACACCCCAAAAATGCTATTCCACCCCAAACACACCTTTTGCAATAAAATCCAAAGCCATCCATGGAGTAAAGGAAAATCACCAGACAACACAAACTGTACATTTAAGTCACGCACCACAGATTGGAGGCTGACTACCTCTGGGCCTACTGGAAGACTACTAGGCCACAAGCTTGGAACCGGATGGCAAAAGCAAGCACACTGCTTGGATGGCTCCACAAAATGGCCGCCACACACCCACAACAACCACAAGAAATGGGAGACAGTCAATGTACGCCTATGGCAAAGGCACAATGCATGCCTTCCTAAAATGGCCGCCACACACATGCTCAGCCCACCCACCACAATAACAAACAAAAAGTGATTGCAAAGGACAGGAACAGGAAGTTGTAGTGTCTGTGGAACTTAATCCCTCTCATAAAAATGTTTTCCAGACAAATAACAGCTTCTCCCTGCTCCAAACCTACAGCTCAATGACAGCCTGAGGAGTTTTTTGTGCAGAAATGCACAAAAAAGCGTTTTCGAGAAGGGTCTATGTGCTCGCGAGATATTGTTTGCCAGATTGCAAAAGCTGCGTGTTCGGGATCGCGAACTGTACAAAAAGGCTTTCTCGCGTGCGCGAACACGCATATTGCGAGCGCAAAAATGACAAAAACTGTAAGTCCGCGTTGTCGCGCTGTGCAGAGTTACCGAAAGTTCGCGAGCTGAATCCTTTGCCTTACATGCTGGCCAAAAAAGCCCAATTTGTTTAGCACACACCCCAAAAATGCTATTCCACCCCAAATACACCTTTTGCAATATAATCCAAAGCCATCCATGGAGTAAAGGAAAATCACCAGACAACACCAACTGTACATTTAAGTCACGCACCACAGATTGGAGCCTGACTACCTCTGGGCCTACTGGAAGACTACTAGGCCACAAGCACACACATCCAACAAAGGTAAATCACACACACACACCAACAGTGAAATACACAACAGCCACGTTTAGCATTTCAATCCTATGCCATCCATGCCCTACATGATGTAGAAATTCTACAGACACCACAAAACATGGACCCATGGGTACCCCACTGGCTGAAATTGCAGAGAAAAACAACTAGGCCCCTATTGAAAGTAGTACAGGCCACCCACCACAACAATAATTTTTAAAAACAATAAAAATCCCAGAAAAATGTAGGTACAAACAAGCCCCAATGAAACAAACACACCAATTCTCCAACTTACTTGTAGTAAATTAAATCTCAAATCAAAAATTCCTCAAATAAATCCAATCCAATGGTATGATGCAGCAGACAGACACAAAAAGTGATCCTTCCAGCTCCAAATCCAAATGAAAGTGAACAACACATGCACTAAGCACGTGGGAGGAGCCTGCTGGACAGGAACAGGAAGTTGTAGACTCAGGGGCACTTCCTTCCTCTTGAAAAAAAAGAGTTAAAAAAATTAAAGGACTCTTTCTTACACAAAAGACTACAGCAAGATCACAATCTGAGGAGTTTTCTGAGCAAAATGATCATTTTAGAGAAGGTTTTATGAAGCTCGCGAGATATTCTTTGCCAGATTGCAGTTTTTCCATGTTCGGGATCGCGATCTTACCAAAACAGCCGCCGAAAGTCAGCTCGCGCGCACCAATGACGTGTTCGGGGTCGCACACTCTCGCGGGCTTGGGCAGCCATAGTACAAATCTCGTGGCGCACGCGAACAGACAGAAAAGCAAGTTGGCGATCGCAGAATCAAGGTAAGACGTTACCGCGCACGCGAGAATGAATATTGAGGGCGTGAGGAAGCAAAACTACTACGCTACGCGCTAGATTGCGTAGCAAACTGCAACTTCGCGCTCTACGCGAATCGCGAAGTTACCTAAACTTCGCAAGCTCCGCGAACGGAGCGTAGTTCAACGCCCAGGCTTAATGAGGAACACCAGCTTGCCTGCATGGCCACTGGGTGCTGGCACGGTGCACAGACCAGTGGGATGCAAGGAGTTGACCCAGCCATAAGGGGACAATCCTCAGATGATGACCTCTGTCCTTTCCAAGTCCAGCCTCAGATGGCTGATGTTCAGCCATTCATCAACTGATCTCATGCCTTCTTGAAGTTTGGATCTGGCAATGGCTGGCTCTTTGGTGAGTTTGAGGAGCAGCTGGGTGTCAATGGCATACCAGATGAGGATGAGGTTGTGTGCGCATGTGATGGTGGAGAGGGGGGTCATGAAGACATTGAAGATCGTCACGCTGAGAGAAGAGCCCTGTGGCATGGGCCAGATGACCCCAGTGCACTACATGTTGCAGGGTGGAGGCAGAGTCCCTGGCCCTTGCTGGTGAGCTACTTTCTGATTTAATCCTGGGCCCTCCTCTGGATACCAGTGTTGGAGATGTGTGAGCTGACAGTGTGGTAGCACATGGTGTAGAATGCCGTTGAGAGGTCAAGGGTGGTGGCCTCACCATTGTTGAGCAGGGCAAAGTAGTCGTTGGTGGTGGCAATAATGACGGTTGCAGTGGTGTGATTACTGTGGAAAACGGTCTGGTGCCGGTTGGCTGGAGCTGGTTGCATGTAGGAAATTGGTCAGTTGCTTGTTGAGTGTCTTCCTGGTGACATTTGCTGGGTAGGGCAGTAGGGTGATGTACCAGGAGATCCTGCGGTACTGCCGTCCGTTGTTTAAGAAGGGCCTGGGGCTCTGCATGCCTCCTGCAGCCATTGAATGTGGCTAACTCAAAGGAGACATTCAAGATGCGCTGGACGTGGGCTTCAGGGATGGCGAATGATGTGGTTGAGATGTTGTGTGGGAAGGGGCCTGATGGAGAGCCAGAGTGGATGGTGCACATGATCCCGGTTGTGTACTTGCTGCTGACGGGAGTCCATGACCTGAGGGGAGTTTGTCCATCGGATAATAGTGCTGTCTGCCTCTGTGTGCCAAGGCTGTTGTGTATGGCCATGAGCTTGCAGTGGTACAAAGTTGCAAGGGATGTGATCTGCCTTGCAAGGGTGGGGTGTCTTGGATGGAGATCTGCTGTCAGTTCACTCACAATGCTGATGAGCTCCTTGATGTCGTGTGTTTGGGTGTCTCGGCACTATCTGAAGTATCTCCACTTGTCCTTGCTGATGATATGGTGATGGCTGTGTGTGGTGTTTTCCAGGGCTTTAAGGAAAATTATGTCTCTTTGTGTTGCAAGGTTTGCACAAGAGTCCGGCTAGGTCTGTAGGAGTCCAGTAGGTCTGCCTTGTCCCAGGTGCCTTAACTGTTGTTGTGCTTCACAGGTAAATCTGTCAATGTGGCAAAGATTGTTGGATCAGTTGCTGATCCAGTGTGTGAGTTTGCAGGGTGTGGCGGTGGTGTTGTTTTGAGTGTCTCACATAGCTTGTCTGTGGCGACTTACATCAAGCATCTTTGGGGGATCGGTAGCGGGGTTTGTGGCACTGTGTTGCTTGTTGGAGATGTGGATTAAAATGTTGATGGACCAATGATGGATGGTGGTGTGTTTCCCCTCCAGCAAGAAGTTACTGGCCCCCAGCCACATGTAGCCTGTGGAGGTGAGGGCTTGCGTGCAGATGTACGTGTTGATGGCTTAGCGGAATTGTGGATGTAGACCTGCAGATCTGTAGATGAGTGTTACTCCGAGGGTTGCCAGGGAGTTGCTGCGAACCCAGACTTGTGACTCTGAGGGTGTACTTGTGAATAAATAGCAATTCAGCCCCCTGGATTGGTGTTGGCATCCCTGCGGGTGATCTTCGATCCGTCTGAGATGGCAATGAAGACGTCATGTGCTGAGGATGCTTTTGTCCAGGTTACTGTCATGAAGGTGATGTGTGGGGCTGTAGTGTTGAGGAGGTAACAGAGTCCAATGGCGTGCTGGTGGATGGAGCGGGTGTGGAGTAGGAGGCACATTACCTGGTTGTTCTGACAGGGTCTGGTAGGCTGGGCAGTGCTGTGTAGGCAGTTGGAGTAGCACACTCAGCATGCGAAGGTGTCGTGTGTGTGCTTAGGGGTTGCCTGATGGCAGGAGGATGATTGTCATGAGGACATTGCTTGGAGAGTGGCTGCAGCATGAGCCTGTTGTGTGACGTGGATCATGCAAAGACTAGAGGGTCATGCACTGTGCATGTTGCAGGCGCAGATGGTCCTGCCTTTGGCACGGTGCTGGGGCTACAGTGGCACAGAAAAGCTGTTGGCTGCATTTCAAATGGGTGGAGGGGGAAGGGCTGAGCATTTTTGAGGCATGGGGGTTGCAGAATCAGGGCACTCGGAGTGGTGGGCCGCAGGTGAGGCAGCAGCAGGCGGAAGGTGTTAGAAATTATGCAAAAATCAACACACAAAGATAAGGAGGTCTGCAAGGCACAGTGCAACAGGTGTATGTCAAGGAAGGAGTGTCAGCTCACTCATGGGTCACTCCCAGAAAGTGTATGATCTATCACCATAAATTACAGCCACTGTATCAGGCAACAAAATGCGGAGATGCACAAAGTAGACACACCATCAGCAGGCCATGAATCACTGCATGCATGTTGCCAAAGTACACATACACTCATATGCTCAATCTTTGTCAATTATGCCATAGATAACACATGCAAACTGGTAAGAGATCTACAGTGACCGAGATGAGGCACTTTGGATTGTTCTGAACACCTTTATTCCACATACACATACAAAGGGATAGGCATCCATATGAACAGACTCACAGGTTAGTTGACAGAACATGTGGGACATACGCTGGACCCCCCCTTCACAACAAGGATGATGTCAACCCCAATGAACTGGCACACAAGGTAAGGGGATGAGCAAAACACATCCTGCTGCACACGGAGAGGCTGCAATTCCCCATAGAGCATGTTGTTGTGATGTCCCCCACTATGTCCACCCGTAGCATCTGCAATGTTTCAGAGCCAAGGTTCACACACATTGATGCCTTCATCATACGCCATATTCCACTACAGATGACTGTCAAGAAGGCTGACTATCATGTCATGGGAGTGATGCTACATGTTATATGCTCTGTGGTGAGAAGACATGTATGCATGGTACCACAACATGCACAGAAGCAGTCACCACACATTCCCAACCTGTACCACCACCAAAAAGCCTTGCTGCAATACTTACCCAAACTGACATTTCCACATGTCTGTGCATGGAACGCTGATTCAGCACACGTTGCAATCCTCACGAGGAATAGCAGGAGGACAACGATGACATGACCAGACAACAGGTGCAAAATACCAGGGAATGACAGACACACGAGAAATCACCAAAAACAATTCTCAACGCACACATGGAAGTGTACAAAACATGAACAATGTTGGACACATGTAAATTGCCAATCAAGTCTCTCCGGAAAACTGTGTTGCATGACATCATCATTCGAGTGACACATCAGAACACAAATTCAAGTCACTTTGCATTCAGTCAGCTGGACACACACATTGCAACACATGAAAATCAATGCTACAAGCTTGCACACTCATAGCCAGTGACTCACCATTATGAGAAGAAGTTGTGTATGAGCTGATCCGGATATCATCCCCCTCCCCCTCCTCATCACTAGCCTCGTGACCAAGCCCTTGATCATCCATGGGTGGATGCTCCTGCTCATCTGGATCCAGGATGAGTGGCACTGCCTTCTCAACTGCCATGTTGTGCAGCATGCAGCATGCAGCACACGATGAAGATTTTGCAGACCTTCTCCGGGGCATAAGGGAGGGACCCGCCTGTCTTGTCCAGGCACCGGAATCGGCTCTTCAGGAGTCCAAACGTCCTCTCAATCACTCGCCTGGTCTGCCCGTGTGCATCGTTGTTCCGGTGATCTGCAGCTGTTCTTGGGTTGCGGAGAGGTGTCATTAGCCATGGCATGTTGGGATAGCCAGAGTCCCCTACATGGAAACATCATGTAAATAAGTGGGTCAGGAGATGCCGTAAGAGACAAAGATACCGCAACACATAGGACAAAAAGACTATACCCACCAACAAGACATGCTCGTTCGTTGTGCAGCCGCTGCATCATTTGTGGCACCCTGCTACGCCTCATGATGTAGGCATCGTGTGCTGATCCTGGAAAACGTGCACAGACATGGGAAATCAGCATGTTAGCAAGACACGCCATAAGGGCATTTATCGAGTGGTAATGTTTGCGGTTGCGATAGGCTTGTTCCTGTGCCTGTGGTGGTACAAAAGCCACATGTGTACCATCAATGGACCCAATTACATGGGGCATCCCACCCAGGGCATAGAAATCCCCCTTGACATCCCTCAACCCCTCTGGAGTCGTAAATTTGATGACTTCATCAAGGTGCTCCAACATGGCTGCTAAAACATCACGCAGGACACGGCTGAACATAGTCTGGGACATCCCACCCACATCCGCTATGGTCAATTCAAACGTACCTGTGGCAAAAAAATGTAAGGCTGTCATCGCCTTCATCTTGGGGGTCAGCGCAGTAGGAGACCTGTGTAGCGGTTGGAGATGTGGTGCCAGCTTGTTTGTCAGGTCCTCAATCAACTGTTGAGTGAATCCGTAATGGCGGATGCAGGCACGTTCCCTCATGGCAGCCAAGTCTGGCATTAATCTTGGGACAGGTGGTGCCCTGCAAAACATAGTTTTGAAGAATAAAGATTGAGAGTCGGCAAACATCAATGTCAATGAACATAGCACATGCTACACTGCTAATACACATCAGGTAACTATGGAGTCGGGTGTGTGCAATACATCCAGGACATAGATGCCAGCTTGCTGGCACTCCTACAAAAAGCCTGATACACCTGTTGATTGTCAAGTCTACATGACATGCCCTGCAATGATTTGGGGGCCAGTCTGAGTGAAGAGCCACAGATATCACCGGAGTGACACACAACCACATAGCTGCATTTGATCGATGTCATCTCATCCAGAAAGCTGACTGCAAGGCACACGCACAGGTCACATGGAATGTCAAATGTACATATCAAACACAGTGCGATGAAGGGGTACACGTGACAACACAAAGACACAGCCATTGAGACAACAAACACATGTATGACTGAAAATATATGATGTCCCATGCACACAGACCCTACAGCCTTGGGAATCCACATGTGGCATGGTGTGAGTAGATGTGTTACATGCCCATCTCCACACCGACCCCTGTTGGATGCACTAACAGCAGATGCCATTGACGGGACACTGACATCAAGCTCATGGGAACACATGACACACACCTGACATAGTCCCAAAGGGGCACGCTGATCGTGACAGGTCAGTTGATAAAGTGTCCCTGTCCCTGGCATCAGGAGACAGGTGCGGGTGTTGATGACTGTGCCACCCACTGCTGCTATGCATGACACAGTTGGACTACAGACACACATGTGACACGTGTCAAGGTGATGTGTGCCACATCGTGCCCCATCACACATGACATGTGTCAACAGGTCAGAACACATCAATTGTGCAACTAGATGATAGGACCTGTGCAATATCACTAGCAAACACACCTAGGGCCTGCACATGAAAGTATGCAATGACAAGTACTTGATGGACATCCATGTGCGACTCGTAGCCCTCCATTCCTGGCATGTGTACACCTGTATTACCGTTGTAAGTGTGTGAAATGCGTACCGATACGTGTACGCACTGGTAGTACACGTACGTGTCCAACTAGTGCGTACACCTACTTGTACACGTACATGTACTAAGGGAGTACACATACGTGTACAAGTAGGTGTACGCACTAGTTGCACACATACTTGTACACGTACGTGTACTAAGGGAGTACACGCACGTGTACAAGCACATGTACAACTAGTGCGTACACCTACTTGTACACGTACGTGTACTCCCTTAGTACACGTACGTGTACAAGTACTTGTCCAACTAGTGCGTACACGTACTTGTACACATACGTCTACTTCCTTAGTACACGTACGTGTACAAGTATGTGTACAACTAGTGCGTCCACGTACTTGTACACGAACGTGTACTCCCTTAGTACAAGTACATGTACAAGTACGTGTCCAACTAGTGCGTACACGTACTTGTACACGTACATGTACTAAGGTAGTACACGTACATGTACTACCTTAGTACATGTACGTGTACAAGTACGTGTCCAACTAGTGCGTACACGTACTTGTACACGTACATGTACTAAGGGAGTACACGTACGTGTACAAGTATGTGTACAACTAGTGTGTACACGTACTTGGACACGTACGTGTACTTCCTTAGTACACGTACGTGTACAAGTACGTGTCCAACTAGTGCGTACACGTACTTGTACACGTACGTGTACTACCTTAGTGCACGTATGTGTACAACTAGTGTCACGTACGTGTACAAGTACATGTCCAACTAGTGCGTACACGTACTTGTACACGTACTTGTACAAGTACGTGTACAACTAGTGTACATGTACTTGAACACGTACATGTACTAAGGGAGTACACATACGTGTACACGTACATGTACAACTAGTGCGTACACGTACATGTACTTCCTTAGTAGATGCATGTGTACAAGTACGTGTACAACTAGTGCGTACACTACACTAGTGCATACACGTACTTGTACACGTACGTGTACTCGCTTAGTACACGTACGTGTACAAGTACGTGTACAACTAGTGCATACACATACTTGTACATGTACATGTACTCCCTTAGTACACGTACCTGTACACGTACGTGTACTAAGGTAGTACACGTACGTGTACTACCTTAGTACACGCACGTGTACAATTAAGTGTACGCACTAGTTGTACACGTACTTGTACACGTACGTGTACTAAGGGAGTACACGTACGTGTACAAGTAGGTGTACAACTAGTGCGTACACATACTTGTACACGTACGTGTACTAAGGGAGTACACGTACGTGTACAAGTACGTGTACAACTAGTGCGTACACGTACTTGTACACGTACGTGTACTCCCTTAGTACACGTACGTGTACAACTAGTGCATACACGTACTTGCACAAGTACGTGTACTACCTTAGTACACGTATGTGTACAAGTATGTGTACGCACTGGTAGTACACATACGTGTACAAGTACGTGTACGCACTAGTTGGACAAGTACGTGTACTACCAGTGCATACACATATGTGTGAAATGCACTGTGCAACTGGTGCCGTAGGGGTACGTGTGAAACACACCGTACCTGTGTGTGGATTTCAAAATTACACATAAGGGACAAGTAGTAGGCCCTAAATGCATGCAGGTTGTCATGGATACCGAGTTTTCAGTTCAAATTTTTCCATCAGGTGTCCTGGAAAAGTCAGTTGGCCACAAAATACAATGTTGCAAAGTGGTTGTTGACTTCACATGATGCTCAAAATTTGAACGATGCAAATGCTGTCACTGGTGTATGTTTAAAGGGATTGGAGTAAACGTAAGATGCGAATGATTCTGACCAATCACTATGTACTCCTCAAAATGAATGCCCCTCAGGAAGACAGATATAAGGCAGCCAGAACCCATGAGAGGGCACTTGCCTGCACAACTTTCCTGCCGACAAAATTGCTGCTGTCTCTGCTTCCCTGGAACATGTCTCGTGCTGTGGAGAGGGCCGAGCCATTCACACAGGAGGAGAATGATGCCTTGCTGGACACCATCCTCCCAAAGTACACCAACCTGTATGGGAGACCAGGGGAGCAAGTGAGTGCTGAGTCCACTACCTTTGCCTATGCACCTGTTGTGTGACTGTCAATATTGTCTCCAGGTTGGACTGACATGCAAAGTTGTTTAGAGTGTGTCCCGGGGGGGGGGGTCATGCTTATGGCTCTCATGCAGAGCATCATGTAGTTCCTGTGTACACTCCTCACTTGCATAGTGCTTACAGTGACTTTCATTGCATAGTGCATGACACATTCAGCCTGGCAAATCCTTGGGGGATTTTGTTCCTGTTGTCCTGAGGTGATTCAGTGTTCCCCCCGGTGTGACAGGTGACTGTACCCACAGATGTGTATGAGTTGAGTGGACCTGTGGTGAGAGTGTCCAAATGATGTGTACGACCTCATGGACATTGATGTGTGTGAATGTTCCTTGTCATGTGGCTGAGTGTCTATGTGAAGTGTTGCACCACAGCTGCATGTTTGAGGCTACAGATCTACGCATCTGATGTGACAAGTGAGCCGTGCTTCGTGTCTGACTTGCAGAGCTAGCACCACACCTGTGACTCCCCACTGGCAAATGGCACATGTGCAGAGTGAGGGATGTATCCGCTGTTGTCAATGACAGGCCAGTGATCTGTGGCTGGGCGTGTCTGTCTAGTCTGCTGAGGGTGCGTCAGTGGAGTGGGACATGTGACTGCATGGCACGTGCTGGCCATCAGCCTGCTGCTGCATGTGCTGCACAGTATGTGGCATGTTCATTGAATGTGATGCACCCCTCACCCCTCATGCCACCTGTAGACTTTCAATGCAATGTACTGCATTGGCGCTTGCACACAGGCCAATTTCATGTTGTGAATGAGGCTATTCATGTCAGCATCCTATTTCAACATTTCAAAGATGTTCTAATATGTGTCTCGGTGACACGGAACAGGTGTATTGATGTTGTGTCACTTTGTCATCCTGACAGGTAACTGCCTACGAGAAGGGGGAGATCTGGTCCAGCGTCGTCAGGGCCATGAGGACTGCAGGGGGGAGTGATCGCCAGCTGACCCAGGCCCGCAAGAGGTGGCAGGACATCTGGTTCTGGACCTGGTGGATCGCCCGGGTGCAGCTCAAGCTCTCTCCTCCTCGCCCCCACGGCGGCCGCTGACACCTGACCCACCACATGAAACGTGTCCTGGCGGTGGTCTTCCCTGACCTCGATAGGCAGTTACAGGAGAGACTGCAGCAAGGAGGGGGTAGGTACATGGCTTTTTGTCGTGTTATGTGTTGCCAGCTTTAGGAGGTGCTATTTTGCATGAATACACTCACGGAGTTCATATGTGCAGTGCATTTTCTGTTCCCAAATGTCACCTGGGGCTCTTTTTCATCCCTTCCTCTCCTTGACATGTGTCCCCTGGTGTGTGTGTAATCAGATTTGCACATGGTCATCTAGGGTGCCAGTACATCTAAGTGCACATTGCTTTCTGCATCATGTGGGAGGGTGGTCTGTGACTTGTGTTGGTACCTTGCCTGTGCCATGACCTTTTCACTATGTTGGGGGTCCATAGCTGTTGTCACTGATGCTGATTCTCAACATAGGAGTGTGAGCTTTCAATTTGACACCCTTGCAGCATGCATGACCAATGTTGTGGCCTCAGACATGAATGAGTGTGAGATAAGCATAGTGCCATGACGGTCGATCATGGTACAGTCAGCTCATTCCAGGACCATGGAGCAGTGGGCCCACTACAGTCCCCTGAGATACCCTGGCCTCCTAATCATGTGTGTCATGCAACACTGTGCACATTCTCTGTGTGTTCTGCATCGGTCTGCCTCTGTGGCAGGGTTTCCTGGCCTAGTTTGTATTTTGATAATGTGTGCTACATGTGTCCACTGGACAGGGATACACCATTTTGCTTGTGCATACTCACACTGGGCAGTGCCTGTGAGGCTATTCACAACAATCTGTTGATGGTTGTTTGTCACAAATATGTGTTGCCAGCCCCACGAGGTGATGTGGTGTAAATGAAGCAATTTTTCAGGCACAGTTGTTGTAACCCTGAATAAGACGTGTCACTTCTTGATCTGTATCAATCACATTGACTCAGGGATTGGGGGGGTGCGGGAGAGGCATACATGTGCAACCCTGGTTTTTCATTGCCAGGTCTGCATTGTGTGTGAGAATAGCCTGGACTAAAATACACTGTGCAGTGCCCCTGTGATGCTGGCCAGTGCTTAATGTACGTGCTTTGCAGCCTGTGTCATTTTTTTACCAACAAGAAACCTGCTCATACATTTTTTGCACGTGTGTGGTTCTGATGCAACACAGTTTTGACTTTGTGTGCTGACATCTGTGTGTACATTCTGGCTTGCCATGAGGGTGTCCCCACAGTACAGCTGGTCTTTTTTACCACCCAATGGCAGGCCCATTAGCTTATGCATTGTCCTGGGTGTGGACATGTGTGCCACTCCAGATGACAGGCAGTAGGTCATATGTGCAGCCAACTGTGTAATCAGGTGACGGATGGCCTGGTGACAACTGACATGATTCAAGTTGTTACTCTTCATGAATTGTACCTTGGCACTCACAGCACTTGTCAACAGTTGTTCATGTTTTAAATGTGGAAATTTGATGATTTGTGTTCAGGACAATGATTAGGCCTGGGCGAAAATTTTGTTCCGTTCGCGGAAATTGCATAATTTGACATTTTCGCGTTCCGCGGAGAGCGCGAAAATGTCAAAAATTCCGGTTTCCGCAGCTTGGCGATAATTTGTTTCTTGCTCGCGCTGTAAAATAATACATTCTCGTGCGCGCGCGATCCCCTTACCTGAATCCCTGCGTTCGCCGACAAGTTTTTTTGATCCGGTCGCGTTCTCCATGAGATGTTGCATTGTTTTTATCCATTTGCGCTGTCTCGCGACAGTTCGCGCCCGCAGTGACGTCATGCGTCGCGCGATCACGTCTTTCTTCTCGCGATCATGCACCGCGAGACAACTCAAAACAAGATGGCCGCACCCGCAAGCAACCACTTGGGTAAGTTGGCGACCCGCAACCATGCAGAAAATCTCGCGAACATGCAGGAAAAAAACTTCCGCATCTTCGCGATATTTCCGCTTGTTTGCGATAATTTTAAACATTTTCGCGATAATTTGCGAAAGTTAATTTCGCAAATTCCGCCCACCCCTAACAATGATGTGCCTGCATGAAAATAGTCTACCAAGGAAGCGCACACCAAACGATATTTCCACTTTCATGGAACACGCTGGCACCTTTTCAAAGAAGCCTCTGTTCTAATTAAATGGTGTTGCCGATTCTCCATATACATGTTCCCACAGTGGTCTTGATTTTGTGAGACTCCTTAGTTGTCGCTGGTACAAACTAACGAGTGTCAAGACATCCAGACCTCCGTGGGCCCATGTATATGTACTTTCAGCAACACCATTTATTTCTAACAGTGGCTTCTCAGAAAAGGTGCCAGCTTCTTCAATGACAGTGTCAATGTACTTTTGTGTGCACTGCCTTGTGCGACATATTGCATGCAGGCACATGAGTGTTATTTTCATGAAATAGCCAATTGGCACATTCAAAACATGTAGATTGGGTAAAGTATTGTGAGTCCCAAGGTACCAACATTAGTTCGTTTTGGGTTCCAAAGGACTTACAGGGCGCTGAGTGTGGTGACACCTTGAGTATTGAGGTGTGTTAGTTTACCTTGAGTGCACCACTACTGTTTCTTTCAGGGTAAAAAGAGGTGTCATGACTTCATTGTATTGCTGTGCTCACCGGTTCACAGACACTAGTTTCTCAGTGTATTTCTCATTCAAGTTGTGGCCTATTGTGTATTTATTGTCCTGGTGTCCAAGTGGCATGGTGGGTCTACCAACTGGGCAGTACAGGGCTTACATATGTGCGGAGTAATCTAGCTGTTACTCATGATGCATTGCCTGATATGCACTGTGACCAATTGTTCTTGTGCTCATGTGTCAGATGTATACAGGTGACTAATGCATTTTGTTTTCTTCTCCTTGCCCACACCATCATCATCCGCAAGCGAGGGAGACACCTGCATGGACCTTGAGGAGGGACACAGCGACAGTGCCATCAGTGCTGTGGAGGCAGAAGGAGCCAGTGGCACGGAGGGCGAGGGGAGTCAGTCGGAGGACCTGTCTGGAGGCGAGAGCATCTACCACACCGATGGGTCCGAGGCTGACATCCTTGAGGAGGCGGAGGATGCAACAACAACTGGCAGCATCCCACCATCTGTACCCGCCTCCTCCATTGCCATCTCCACCCTCCCAGTTGCTCCCGTCCCTTCTGACCGTGCAGGGTCCCACCGTGTGTCCTTCGGACCAGGCATCGCACCCCCTGCCCCTGTCATCCCTGCTGCCCTCAGTGAAGAGTCTGTGGACACACTGCGGCAGTTGCAGGTTGGTCAGGCATCGGTGCTGCATGTCCTCCATGAACACACTAAACTGCTCACACAGTTGGTGTCGTTTGTGGAGGGCATGTCATCAACGATGTCTGGCCAAAGCAGGGGTCTGCGGTCCATGGACTCTTCACTGACGGAAGCAGTTTCTCTCCTGTGGCGCTCCGTCCCCCTCCTACCCCGGACCCATCCACACTGCCCTCTCCCATGCCTGACCAACGCACACACAGACAGTCACGGGCACGCACCCCAACAGACACATCCAGCACACCCCCAAGTAAGGCACAGCGCACACCTCCTGGCACACTCACTCAGGGTGATGTAGTCACACCCACAGGGTCTGGGGGCAAATGGCAGACATGCAGCCACACTTAGAGTCCGCAGTCCTCACAACCCACTTCCTCCAAATCCACTCCCCTTAGCTCCCCTGCCAGACTGTCACCCAAAGAGACCTACATGGCTAGTCTGTCCCTCAGCCCCACTGTGACACCACCTCTCAAGTGGTCGAGGAAGTCCCCGGGCAGGGGAGTTGAGTCCCCCCATGTCCACCCCCTCCCCAAAGAGCACTGCACCCCATCCCTTGGACACCCCCCTCCGTTGGCCCTAGTGTTTCTTCCAGTGCAGGGGTTCCTCTGGACGCCCTGGCAGCAGTGTGCAGCGAGCTGCTCACCACCACCTTTGGCGCTGCCCCACCCCCTGTGGTGGATACGTCCAGCCCTGCACCCACCACACCTACCCAACCCACTCCTGTCCCTGCGGTGCCTGGTACTCCCACTGATGATGCCCCCCCGGTCGACAAACCTTGAGGTGACTTTGTGCAGGCAAGGTAGGGGTGGACACAGTCGCATACGTCCACCCTTGGACTCGAACTATGGACTGGCCATTGGCCTTTGTAAATAGTGTATTCTTCAAATTTTTATTTGTGTGTTGAATAAAGCCTTTTCATTTAGTTTCAACACTATTGCATTTCAGGTACTTGATGTTGGTGATGAGGCCCATGGAGTTGGTATTCTGGTAATGTGTTAGGGTTCTGAGAAATGTTTTAGTATGATGGTCATGAGGTGGACCATGGTATCTGTGTGCCATCACAATGTCTGTGAAAATATTAATTGGTAGTGTGTGTTCCTTTGGATTGGGAGACATTGTCCCAAGGAGTGTTCCTTCCTCTGTGGCACCTGACATGTTCCCTGCAAACAGTTGCACAATTGTTGTGCTGACCTGTGTCAACATATCCTTTTTTGGTGACGGATCCCTTCAACAATGGCCATGCATGCTCCCTGATGTCTCCTGCTGAATCGTCTGTGCCATCCTTACCAGTCACTGTACTTGTGTTTTGGGTATGTAAGAATGGCATCAGGGACCAATTGCCCCTTTTCAGCACTATGCATGTGTGTAATCACGGCCTAACACACAAATGGCACGTGTAATGCAGGGTATTTGGGCACCTGACTCACAATTGTGGGCATTGTATCTAGTCACAGTGAACCCTATTCCTTCCATGAGAGACAACATCTGGGTGGCTGGACCAGCACCTGGACATTCCTATCACTCCTGTGATGTGCGTGACAGTGTGTGTTCCCTTTGGCTAACTTATTTTAGTATGCATTTCCATGACTATACAGTCTGTTGGCATGAAATCAGGGTGTGTATTGTGCGGCATCTGCCATGGGTGGGTATGCATGTGTTGTATGTCCTCACACCCACATGTGGTGTGTCATGCAGTGTGTGAAAGACATCCATCCTCCTGGGAGTGGGGCACTGCTGGGAGTCCTCTGCACCCACCCCCATATGTCTGTCCACTGCTGGGAGTCCTCTGCACCCACTCCTCATATCTCTGTCCACTGCTGGTAGTGATATGCACCCACCCCTCATATGTCTGCCCACTGCTGGTAGTGATATGCACCCACCCCTCATGTGTCTGTCCACTGCTGGTAGTAATATGCACCCACCCCTCATATGTCTGTCCACTGCTGGTAGTGATATGCACCCACCCCTCATATGTCTGTCCACTGCTGGGAGTCCTCTGCACCCACCCCTCACATGCCTATCCACTGCTGGCAGTCCTCTGCACCCACCCCTCATATGTCTGTCCACTGCTGGTAGTGATATGCACCCACCCCACATATGTCTGTCCACTGCTGGTAGTGATATGCAACCACCCCTCATATGTCTGTCCACTGCTGGGAGTCCTCTGCACCCACCCCTCATATGTGTGTCCACTGCTGGTAGTGATATGCACCCACCCTGCATATGTCTGTCCACTGCTGGGAGTCCTCTACACCTACCCCTCAAATGTCTGTCCACTGCTGGTAGTGATAAGCACCTACCCCTCATATGTCTGTCCACTGCTGGGAGTCCTCTGCACCCACCCCTCATATGTCTGTCCACTGCTGGTAGTGATATGCACCCACCCCTCATATGTCTGTCCACAGCTGGTAGTGATATGCACCCACCCCTCATATGTCCGTCCACTGCTGGGAGTCCTCTGCACCCACACATCATATGTGTGTCCACTTCTGGTAGTGATATGCACCCACCCCTCATATGTCTGTCCACTGTTGGGTGTCCTCTGCACCCACCCATCCTATGTCTGTCCACTGCTGGTAGTGATATGCACCCACCCCTCATATGTCTGTCCACTGCTGAGAGTCCTCTGCACCCACCCCTCATATGTCTGTCCACTGCTGGTAGTGATATGCACCCACCCCTCATATGTCTGCCCACTGCTGGTAGTGATATGCACCCACCCCTCATATGTTTGTCCACTGCTGGGAGTCCTCTGCACCCACCCCTCATATGCCTGTCCACTGCTGGTAGTGATATGCACCCACTGCTCATATGTCTGTCCACTGCTGGGAGTCCTCTGCACCCACCTCTCATATGTCTGTCCACTGCTAGTTGTGATATGCACCCACCCCTCATATGTCTGTCCACTGCTGGGTGTCCTCTGCACCCACCCCTCATATGTCTGTCCACTGCTGGTAGTGGTATGCACCTACCCCTTGTATGTCTGTCCACTGCTGGTAGTGATATGCACCCACCCCTCATATGTCTATCCACTGTTGGGAGTCCTCTGCACCCACCCCTCATATGTGTGTCCACTGCTGGTAGTGATATGAACCCACCCCTCATAGGTCTGTCCACTGCTGGGAGTCCTCTGCACCCACCCCTCATATGTCTGTCCACTGCTGGTAGTGATATGCACCCACCCCTAATATGTCTGTCCACTGCTGGGTGTCCTCTGCACGCACCCCTCATATGTCTGTCCACTGCTGGCAGTGATATGCACCCACCCCTCATATGTCTGTCCACTGCTGGTAGTGATATGCACCCACCCCTCATATGTCTGTCCACTGCTGGGAGTCCTCTGCACCCACCCCTCATATGTGTGTCCACTGCTGGTAATGATATGCACCCACCCTGCATATTTCTGTCCACTGCTGGGAGTCCTCTACACCTACCCCTCAAATGTCTGTCCACTGCTGGTAGTGATATGCACCTACCCCTCATATGTCTGTCCACTGCTAGTAGTGATATGCACCCACCCCTCATATGTCTGTCCACTGCTGAGAGTCCTCTGCACCCACCCCTCATATGTCTGTCTGCTGCTGGTAGTGATATGCACCCACCCCTCATATGTCTGCCCACTGCTGGCAGTGATATGCACCCACCCCTCATAAGTTTGTCCAGTGCTGGGAGTCCTCTGCACCCACCCCTCATATGTCTGTCCACTGCTGGTAGTGATATGCACCCACCCCTCATATGTCTGTCCACTGCTGGGAGTCCTCTGCACCCACCCCTCATATATCTGTCCACTGCTGGGAGTCCCCTGCACCCACCCCTGATATGTCTGTCCACTGCTGGTAGTGATATGCACCCACCACTCATATGTCTGTCCACTGCTGGTAGTGATATGCACCCACCCCTCATATGTCTGTCCACTGCTGGTAGTGATATTCACCCACCCCTCATATGTCTATCCACTGTTGGGAGTCCTCTGCACCCACCCCTCATATGTGTGTCCACTGCTGGTAGTGATATGCACCCACCCCTCATATGTCTGTCCACTGCTGGGAGTCCTCTGCACCCACCCCTCATATGTCTGTCCACTGCTGGCAGTGATATGCACCCACCCCTCATATGTCTGTCCACTGCTGGTAGTGATATGCACCCACCCCTCATATGTCTGTCCACTGCTGGGAGTCCTCTACACCCACACCTCATATGTATGTCCACTGCTGGTAGTGATATGCACCCACACCTCATATGTCTGTCCACTGTTGGGAGTCCTCTGCATCCACCCCTCATATGTCTGTCCACTGCTGGTAGTGATATGCACCCACCCCTCATATGTCTGTCTACTGCTGGTAGTGATATGCACCCACCCCTCATATGTCTGTCCACTGGTGGGAGTCCTCTGCACCCACCCCTCATATGTGTGTCCACTGCTGGTAGCGATATGCACCCACCCCTCATATGTCTGTCCACTGCTGGGAGTCCTCTGCACCCACCCCTCATATGTCTGTCCACTGCTGGTAGTGATATGCACCCACCCCTTGTATGTCTGTCCACTGCTGGTAGTGATATGCACCCACTCCTCATATGTCTGTCCACTGATGGGAGTCCTCTGCACCCACACCTCATATGTGTGTCCACTGCTGGTAGTGATATGCACCCACCCCTCATATGTCTGTCCACTGCTGGGAGTCCTCTGCACCCACCCCTCATATGTCTGTCCACTGCTGGTAGTGATATGCACCCACCCCTCAGATGTCTGTCCACTGCTGGTAGTGATATGCACCCACCCCTCATATGTCTGTCCACTGCTGGTAGAGATATGCACCCACCCCTCATATGTCTGTCCACTGCTGGTAGTGATATGCACCCACCCCTCATATGTCTGTCCACTGCTGGGAGTCCTCTGCACCCACCCCTCATATGTGTGTCCACTGCTGGTAGTGATATGCACCCACCCTGCACATGTCTGTCCACTGCTGGGAGTCCTCTACACCTACCCCTCAAATGTCTGTCCACTGCTGGTAGTGATATGCACCTACCCCTCATATGTCTGTCCACTGCTGGGAGTCCTCTGCACCCACCCCTCATATGTCTGTCCACTGCTGGTAGTGATATGCACCCACCCCTCATATGTCTGTCCACAGCTGGTAGTGATATGCACCCACCCCTCATATGTCCGTCCACTGCTGGGAGTCATCTGCACCCACACATCATATGTGTGTCCACTTCTGGTAGAGATATGCACACACCCCTCATATGTCTGTCCACTGTTGGGTGTCCTCTGCACCCACCCATCCTATGTCTGTCCACTGCTGGTAGTGATATGCACCCACCCCTCATATGTCTGCCCACTGCTGGTAGTGATATGCACCCACCCCTCATATGTTTGTCCACTGCTGGGAGTCCTCTGCACCCACCCCTCATATGCCTGTCCACTGCTGGTAGTGATATGCACCCACCCCTCATATGTCTGTCCACAGCTGGTAGTGATATGCACCCACCCCTCATATGTCCGTCCACTGCTGGGAGTCATCTGCACCCACACATCATATGTGTGTCCACTTCTGGTAGTGATATGCACCCACCCCTCATATGTCTGTCCACTGTTGGGTGTCCTCTGCACCCACCCATCCTATGTCTGTCCACTGCTGGGAGTCATCTGCACCCACACATCATATGTGTGTCCACTTCTGGTAGTGATATGCACCCACCCCTCATATGTCTGTCCACTGCTGAGAGTCCTCTGCACCCACCCCTCATATGTCTGTCCACTGCTGGTAGTGATATGCACCCACCCCTCATATGTCTGCCCACTGCTGGTAGTGATATGCACCCACCCCTCATATGTTTGTCCACTGCTGGGAGTCCTCTGCACCCACCCCTCATATGCCTGTCCACTGCTGGTAGTGATATGCACCCACTGCTCATATGTCTGTCCACTGCTGGGAGTCCTCTGCACCCACCCCTCATATGTCTGTTCACTGCTGGTAGTGATATGCACCCACCCCTCAGATGTCTGTCCACTGCTGGGAGTCCTCTGCACCCACCCACGTACCCCCTTGGAGCTGTACACTGCTGGCCAGGACCTACACACACAACAATATGAAGGTAACATGCTGGGCCAGTCCTCTGTGCCCACACTCCTGGCGTGTGTACACCTCGTATCCAAAATTTCCTGCTGCCGTAACGGGGTACGTGTGGTACAGACCGTACCCACGCATGTATGTGTGGTTACGGTCCATACCTGAGTACTCATGGGACCAAAGGGGTACGCATCGTACCCACGCATGTATGCGTGGGTACGGTCCGTACCTGAGTACTCATGGGGCCGTAGGGGTACGCGCGGTAACCACATATTCGTGCGTGGGTACGGTCCGTACCACTGTTGTAATGGTGCTGTAGGGGTACGTGTGGTACGCACCATACCCACGCATTCATGCGTGGGTACTGTCCGTACCACTGTTGTAATGGTGCCGTAAGGGTATGTGTGGTACGCACCGTACACGTCCACTTCCGTTGTTGCAGTACGCAGGGGTTGCTGGACATGCCCCCCAAGTGACCAGTCCCAGCTGGTAATGTATGGCCTCCATATTATAGGTTTGTCTTTGCGTATGGGGTATGTTTCCTGGCCCTCACCCCCACCCTGGCCACTGGGTGTTGTTCTCACCTTCTGCGGCGTGTGCGTCAGGTACGGTGCACCAGGTCGTAGGCCAAGAGGACCGGGATGACACGTATGATGGGGTTCATGGCTGTACGTCGCGTACCTGTGCTCCGTGGCATAGGGTTCTGCTTTCCCGGCAGTTTTTCGCTCCCATAATCACAGCGAGGTACGTAGTGACGTCGGTACGAATTGTACTTGCTGGGCCGGAAAACGCTGCTGAAATACGTGCGGACGTCGCGTACAAGCAGTTCTGGATCGGATTCGTGGGTAGTTTTTTTGCTGTATGGACTATTCGTACAGCCTTTTTCCATGATTGGAATCGGCCCCCAGATGTTAAGTAGTATGGGGCAGATTTATGTTTGACTTGCGCCTCATTTACGCCGCCGTTGCGTCACTTTTGTGACGCAGCAGCGGCGCAAATCCTGCGCCATGGTGCGGGGTATTTACAACGTGACGCATCTGGGAGATGCGTCACGTTGTAAAGCCCTGCGCCACATGTAGGCGTTCCAGGGCAGGTGGGGGCGTTCCGGCGCAGGAACGCCTCCTAAAAGTGGCTGAATGAAATCTACAAGATTTCACTCAGTCACTTTTGAGCCCATGCTGCGTCAAAACCCTGTGCCTGCTTGAAGCAGGCGTAAGGATTGACGCAGCATTGTGAAGATAGGGCCCCCCAGAGCAATGCTGGAGCTGCGTCGCGCTTGCGACGCAACTCCAGCAATGCGCCACTTTTACGGCACAGATGCGTGACGCATCTGTGCCGTTTTTGCCCCATGGTGCGCCGCATTATAAATGCGGCGCATCCATGGTGGCGGAGCTGGGGAGCAAAATAATTGGCGCATCCCTGCTGATATGCAGGGATGCGTCAGTTATTATAAATATGCCCCTATGTGTGATGAGTGAATGACCAAGTCTGTAAAAGGAGATCCAGAGAGAAAATTCTGGTTTTAACTTTCAAATGGTAAATTTTAACCCTTCGCTATACAACACTTTCCCTTCTGTTGCACTCGCTGGAGTGGGAATAGTAATTTTATCCCCTCTGCTACCCAAAACGTTCTCTACTGTAGCACTCATTGGAGTGGAAACAGTAAATTATTCCCCTCCACTATCCAACAATTTCCCTACTATTGCATTCACTGGAGTGGGAATACAAATTTTTACCTCTCTGCTATCCAAGACTTTCTCTACTGTTGCATTCGCTGGAGTTGATATAGTAAGTTTTAATCCTTCGCTATCCAACACTTTCCCTACTGTTGCACTCGCTGGAGTGGGAAGAGTAATTTTTACCTATCCGCTATCCAACACTTTCTCTACTGTTGCATTCAATCTAGTGCAAAATGTAAGTTTAAAAAAAATATAATATTTTAATATTTTAATTTATAATATAACTTTTTTTAAATTCATTTGTATGTACAAGTGTATGTATATATATATATATTCACTGAAAAAACCATGGGTTTCACACACGTTATAGTTAGGAATTAGCATTTAAAAAACCTTGCCAATTCACAGAAAAAACCATGGGTTTCACACACGTTATAGTTAGGAATTAGCATTTAAAAAACCTTAGAAATTCAATGAAAAAACCAAAGGTTTCACACATGTTATAGTTAGCTGGACATTTCACTCGTAAAAAACCATTGAAATTCCCCCGTTATAGTTAGTTCAGCTAACTATAACTCGCGCGCCCGCAATGCACTGCTGATGACGTCACATATTACATCACTCATGACATGGTCAGTGACATCACTCATGACATCACTGATGACATCTCAAATGACATCACTGATGACATCACTGATGACATCATCCAGTGAATATGTGTGTTTCTGAAAATTAAATATGTTTTATATATGTATATCTCAAGGTCGATGGAAGAATAAATGGGTATATAAGTGTCTAAATGGATGATTTGTTTAATAAAAATTGATTGTGTAACTGACTGATTAAGTGTATCATAGTGAATACATGGCTTAGTGAGTAATGTTTAAATATGTAAATATCTGTATCAGTCTCTCACTTTGTGTATAAGTGGCTGCATGGGTTGGTGAGTAGCTACATGGGTGTCTATATAGGTTATTAGTTGGTTTCATGAGTATCAGTCTGAGTGTCTGCATGGTTCGGTGGGGGTATTACGTAGTGCATAGGTGCATGAATGAATGACTCACTCTTTGTATGTGTTGAAGACAGCATGTGTGCAGGACTCTATGGGTGGATGAGTGAGTGTATGGGTGTGTTAGTGAGTGAATGACTGTCTCAATAGTGTCTTTATGAGTAACTACATATGTTTTAAACTAGTATATGTGACAATTGGTGTATATAAGCGAGTATATGTGAGAGTGAGAGATTGAAAGAGTTCCTGTATGAATAAGTATGTGTTTCTATAAGTGATTGTTTAAAAGACATAGGTGCCGATTACGATCCGGTAAAAACCGGGTACGAACCGTCGGTCGGAGCGTTTTCCCCGTCCGACTCGTACCCGGTCGTAAAACTTTACAAACATGGAATTACGATTCGCACGGAAACACCATTTCCGTACGAATCGTAAAAAACACCGACCGACGAAAATATACATACGAATGTGATCCGGGAATGCTGCGACGTGACGTCGGTACGCTTTCAGGCAGCGTTTCACGACCCAGGAATTACGATTCGAACCGACAGCAGTCCGGACGGCAATATTTTCACGGCACCCAAAAAGTGCCGGAAAAGCGAAGTACGGCGCGAATCGACCAGAGTAGGTGGCCCGGTACGCACCGTACCCCCCCCAGCCCCCGTACGTACGCGCCGACCCCCCCCAGCCCCCGTACGTACGCGCCGACCCCCCCCCAGCCCCCGTACGTACGCGCCGACCCCCCCCAGCCCCCGTACGTAGGCGCCGACCCCCCCCAGCCCCCGTACGTACGCGCCAACCCCCCCCAGCCCCCGTACGTACGCGCCGACCCCCCCAGCCCCCGTACGTACGCGCCGAACCCCCCTGTATGTACACCCGTGTACGTGTCGAACCCCCCCGTGTACGTTCGAGTCGTACCCCCACCCGTGTATGTACGGTGCGTACCCCCCGTGTATGTTCGAGTCGAACCCCCCCGTGTACGTTCGAGTCGTACCCCCACCCGTGTATGTACGGTGCGTACCCCCCGTGTACGTTCAAGTCGAACCCCCCCGTGTACGTTCGAGTCGTACCCCCACCCGTGTATGCATGGTGCGTACCCCCCGTGTACGTTCGAGTCGAACCCCCCGTGTACGTTCGAGTCGTACCCCCACCCGTGTATGTACGGTGCGTACCCCCGTGTACGTTCGAGTCGAACCCCCACCCGTGTATGTATGGTGCGTACCCCCGTGTACGTTCGAGTCGAACCCCCCGTGTACGTTCGAGTCGTACCCCCACCCGTGTATGTACGGTGCGTACCCCCCGTGTACGTTCGAGTCGAACCCCCCCCGTGTACGTTCGAGTCGTACCCCCACCCGTGTATGTACGGTGTGTACCCCCCGTGTACGTTCGAGTCGAACCCCCCCGCTGGGGGGGTTCGACATGAACGTACACGGGGGGGTTCGACTCAAACGTACACGGGGGTTCGACTCGAACGTACACGGGGGTACGCACCGTACATACACGGGTGGGGATACGACTCGAACGTACACGGGGGGATTCGACTCGAACGTACACGGGGGGGTTCGACACGTACACGGGTATACATACAGGGGGGGTCGGCGCATACGTACGGGGGCTGGGGGGGGTCGGCGCGTACGTACGGGGGCTGGGGGGGGTCGGCGCGTACGTACGGGGGCTGGGGGGTCGGCGCGTACGTACGGGGGCTGGGGGGGGTCGGCGCGTACGTACGGGGGCTGGGGGGGGTCGGCGCGTACGTACGGGGGCTGGGGGGGGTCGGCGCGTACATACGGGGGCAAGGGGGGGGTCGGCGCGTACGTACGGGGGCTGGGGGGGGGTCGGCGCGTACGTACGGGGGCTGGGGGGGGTCAGCGCGTATGTACGGGGGCTGGGGGGGGGTCGGCGCGTACGTACGGGGGCTGGGGGGGGTCGGCGTGTACGTACGGGGGCTGGGGGGGTTGGCGCGTACGTACGGGGCTGGGGGGGGTCGGCGCGTACGTACGGGGGCTGGGGGGGGGTCGGCGCATACGTACGGGGGCTGGGGGGGGTTGGCGCGTACGTACGGGGGCTGGGGGGGGTCGGCGCATACGTACGGGGGCTGGGGGGGGGTCGGCGCGTACGTACGGGGGCTGGGGGGGGTCGGCACGTACGTACGGGGGCTGGGGGGGTCGGCGCGTACGTACGGGGGCTGGGGGGGGGCGGCGCGTACGTACGGGGGCTCTGGGGGGGGGTCGGCGCGTACGTACGGGGGCTGGGGGGGGTCGGCGCGTATGCGGGCACGTCTCCATGGTTGCTATGGGAGTTCGGTGCGGACGGTGTTTTTTCCATCCGGTTGTAACCTCGGACGCACGGGATGGATCGTGATTCCTCGGTCGGACTTCACCTTTCACATTTGTACGGTAAATCGTACGAGGACGTGTCGGACACATTTTCCGACCCGAGGACGTGTGGGGAATGATTCCCAATGCGGTTTGTATGGACTTTTTACCATGCGAATCGTGATTGCCAGTTCGTACGGCACTTGTACGATTCGTACGGTAAAAAGACCGGATACGAGTCGCACGGGGAAATTTTTTACCGGATCGTAATCGGCACCTAAGTATGTGTAAGTTTCCGTAGAAGTAAGTGTGGTGGTGTGTGTATAACTGTATATGCAAATAAATGTATGTTTGTTTCTTTATTAGCATGAGTGACTATGTGTGTGAGTAACTCTATGGATGAGTGGCGTTGTGTAACAGGATGTATAGGTGTATGAGTACATATGATGTGTGAGTACATGTATGAGTGACTGTATAGGACTGTTGGTGAATGAGTGGATGTGTATTTGGATCTTAGAATTACTGTATAGGTTGTTGTAACTGGTATTGGTATGTCCATTGTTTTTAAAATTTTAATTTCTATTTTTGAATGTGTGTATCAAAGGTTATATTAGGATGAGAGGAGGTCTGCCACTCTATCACAAGGATGATGTCATCAGTGATGTCATTTGAGATGTCATCAGTGATGTCATGAGTGATGTCACTGACCATGTCATGAGTGATGTAATATGTGACGTCATCAGCAGTGCATTGCGGGCGCGCGAGTTATAGTTAGCTGAACTAGCTATAACGGGGGAATTTCAATGGTTTTTTACGAGTGAAATGTCCAGCTAACTATAACATGTGTGAAACCTTTGGTTTTTTCATTGAATTTCTAAGGTTTTTTAAATGCTAATTCCTAACTATAACGTGTGTGAAACCCATGGTTTTTTCTGTGAATTGGCAAGGTTTTTTAAATGCTAATTCCTAACTATAACGTGTGTGAAACCCATGGTTTTTTCAGTGAATTGGCAAGGTTTTTTAAATGCTAATTCCTAACTATAACGTGTGTGAAACCCATGGTTTTTTCAGTGAATTTGCAAGGTTTTTTAAATGCTAATTTTGTTTTTTTTCTTCTATTTTTTTAAACGTATTTTTATTTTAATTTTCTATCCTTTTTTTATTGTCTATGGTTAAATTTTTAAAATTCTCTAATATGTTTTTTAAATATATTTTATAAAATAAACATGTAAAATGTATTTGCAATACATTTTTTCCTTTATTTTATTTTTTTTAGCACGCGTACCGTAAGCTTACGGTAAGCGTACGGTTTACGCAACGTCCGTAATTTATCTACGCTGTTTGCGCATATTTACGCAATTTGCGTAGCTGCGCGTACAATGCGTGGGCGTGTACGCTACACGCGCACGTTACGCTGAAGTGTCGGGGAGTGACTGTTAAGCGCATGCGCGCAAGCGCGTGTTTTTTTTTACGCGCATGCGTACTTTTTCCTTAAGCGTACCGTAAGCGTACCGTAAGCGTACGGTAGGTCATGTGATCATGAAACACAACTTTTGATTGGTTGAAACTACTTTCAGTTCTAGAACTCTCCTACACCACACCCATTCCCCTCATTTCTGCTTGTGATCCCTTAGGTGTCAGAAACCTCTCTACTTGCTGCATCATCAAGTCAAAAAGACATTCTCTTACCCCTTTCCAATTGCTTGTGAGATGATACCCACACTGGAAAAGAGTGACTCCTTCCTGGAGAGCCTCTCTTCGCTGTATGATGCGTCAACTGTGGCATGCGGCAATTACGGGTTCAGACTTGACCGCTCCCGCTTCCTGTAGAGGTGCGCGGTCTAGTTGTTCTTGCCCAAGACGTTTTTGAATCGATAATGCGCCTGCGTGCTTCACGCGCGGCGCACTTCAACTGAAGAGAAAGTTCGAACAGCAACGTTTTCTTGTAGCGCGTTTCAATTCTGAGGAGAATTGAAGAGAACTTTAGTCGTTGTGGAGAGTTTAACCAGGAAAGTGAGAATAGCTTTTTCTTTTGAGTTCCATGTACAAATAATTCTAACCAGAGGAATTTGTTTCACAGAAAAGGTTCTAGTCAGGAACTGCAGGTTCATTATCAGTCACAGAATTTTGGCGGTGAGAGCTGAATACGCCTGGTCCAGGGAACGTCTTCTGTGAAGAGAAGCGTTCCAACTTTCAAGTAAGCGTATGCAGTTCATTTCCTAATTGTGAGCAGGACTGTATTACTATTTTGGAATGAAAAAACTATTTAAAGACTGAACGTCAAGAAAGACTCTTTCAAGAAAGAAAAAGGATAAAACCCTATTCAGGAAAAGTGTGCACTCAGGAACTTTAACAGCATTCAGCGAAGGAAATATCTATCGTTCTGTTGTTGTCCTTGAGGCTATCTCCCAAGAACATCTTAAGCACTGTGTTCTATTGAGATAAATGAAGTAATTACCTCTAAGCAGACAGCTAACTATAAACTCCGAATTCTTCAAGTAAATCAGATGATACAAGTATAAGACAAGAAGCATTTTAAAATACAATTCAGGCAAAACAGTATAGGTAGGAGCAGTTTTCAGGACTAGCGCAGGTAATAGGGCAAAAGGTACATGACAATATTTCCAGCCTAAGGAGTTGGGAGGGTTAACGTAATGTGCTTGCTATTACAGGTTTCCCATTCAAGACGAATAGAAGAGGAGCCAGAGTCCTGAAGCAGTCTCTCTTGTTTTGTCTTCCACTTCCCCTTTCCCCCGAGTTGAAGTTATTGACAGTTGCTCTCACCTGTCATTGGCTTCGGCAGGAGGGAATTGAGGCACGGTCATCTGTTCCTGAGAAGATCGATTTAGTATCAGAAGAATCTGACATTAGGAGAAGGAGCTGGGTTGTCTTTGTGATACGATGGCAGAACAGCAGAGCCCTTCTGAGAGTGAGGCTAGCACTAGCAGCACTACCTTGAGGCAGAGAGCGAGGAAACAAAAGACCTCTTATGTATGGGATTATTTTACTTTTCCTGAAGGCCAGCAAAAGGTAAATGCACCCTTAGTAACTTGTAAGCTGTGTAAGCGTGTACTTTCAAGAGGTAATCCTGACAGGAAGTATTCCTTTGGGAATCATACCATGATGAGACACCTCAAGGATGTACACAAAAGGACACATGCTCGACTTACTGGAGGTAACCCTTCAGTAAGTCAACCAAGCACATCCACAGCAGCTCAGCCTGGACCATCATCTGCAGGGCTGAGTCCTTTTTCTGCAGGTCAGGTGAGCCCTTCATCTGTGGGGGGTGCATCTCCTTTTGCTGGCCCTCAGGAAATTAACCCTCGATTTCTGAGGGTTGATATTCGATGCGCCTCTTGTCATGATCTAATTTGTCATAGGGAGACCAGTGTTTCCCTAGTGAACAACAAAATAGATCAGCACACTTGTCGCAGAGACTAATTTTCCCAATCTTTCTTTCCTCTGTCCCTGCATGAACACAACGGCTCTTTTAAGAGCCAACCTTATCTTTCATCTTTTTTTTATATATGTTTTTAAAAACTTTTTTTTTTTTTTTTTTTACCGTACGCGTACGGTGCGCGTAATTTTTTTTTTTTTAAAAAAAAACACTAAAAATCAATTATCACATTACAAGGTCCTTGAGAGACTACAATTAAAAACTGAAAATGTGATTGTAGAGAAGTAGAAAAAAAGGAACCATGATACTATTGACTTACCATACCCGCTCAAAAAAATATTTATTCATTTGTTTTTTTAAAAAATTGCTTTAAAAATGGTTCTAGGTTTTGAAAATTTTCTTTATCAATCTGAAAAAAAAGAAAAAAGTATTAATATTTTTTAAAACATTTTATAATACATTACACATATTTACATATTTATCAAAAAATAATTTTTGCCTCATTTTTGCTGTTTTCAGAATATATTGCATTTCACTATAAATTGTGAAAGCAATTGCATTCATCATTTAACAGCGGGCAAAAAAAAATAACAATCTCAAAGATTGTATTAAAAAAGCCCAGAATCTCTTTTTACTTAAACTTAACAATATAGAAATGCATAATATTCTAAAAAATATCATCTAATATCAATACTTATTTCTTTAAAATACCGTCTGATATTTTTATTTCAGAAGTATAATCACAATATTATATCTCAAATAACTCCACAATACATCTGGTTCCATTTTCTTTAGCAAACGATGTAAAGTGATTCCTTTTATGTTATATGCTGCTAACCCAGTTGGAGCAGTAACCACACAAGACAAAGTAGAATCCGTTTTTTGCTGTAGGTAGCTTCTGATGACTTTAATTAGGAAACTTTTTCCAGTTCCAGCTTGTCCGCTTACATACATCCTGATTGGATGAAATGATGTGCATGAGCACTCTTTTTTTTCATGTAGAAATCCGTGATCAATTTTGCTTCTGATCTCTTCATAAATTTGTTGCTGCTCTTCATTCAGTTGTCGTTCCAAATTTTGTAAGTCTATAAATTCTTCTTGAGCTTGATTCATAGCCGTTTCCACTTCATTCATGGCTATTGATGCTTCATTTTCAACGATTGGTTGTCCTAGGGGATCTTGACTGAGTGTTTCTGAACTTTGGCTGTCCTGAGAACTGTCTCTAGCTATTTCTGCTGCAATTGTAGCTTCCTGTTCAATTTCTTCATTTAACATTTGCAGATAAGTTGAGAATGTACTGCATTGTATGCTGTCTTTGCAAGCATTAAAAGAATCTTCATAGCTTTGAAATTCTCCCAGTAGTTCATCCTCTGTACGCCATGGTTTAAACAACTGTAAAAGAGCCAAGTAGTAAAATTCCTTCTTGTCAGTAGTGTCGCAACTCAGCTTCCGGTGATTTATCAAACTTCCTTTTGTTTGCTTCACCAAACATCCTTCCTCACCAATGACTTTATATTTTCCATTGTTGATGTCTTCTGCAGCTTTCCGTGAATAAATGTAGTTCTGCAGCACTTCATAGAGACACATATTCTCCAGATGTTGACTTCTCTTGGGATAATATGTGTCCAACATGTTTGATTTCAAAATATCTGTACTTTCTGGGTCATTCTCGGCCAAATATTCAATTTCTCCAACAGATTTCAGTACCCGATTTCTCATTGCTGCAAGGCCTAAACTTGCCCAAATTATTCTTCTTGATTTCGAGTAGAGACTTGCAGAAGATAACCTATCTGAACATTCGTAGGATCCAATTTCTCGATGCGATAACATCTTCAAACTGAAACTGTACAGCTTCTTACTGACAGTCTTCTCGTGAGAAATCTCTTCCCACATTTCCTTCAATTCTGTTTTTTCTGATTTCGTAATGTAAGACGTTACATATCGAGCAACAGCAATGGAATTGTCAGCTACATACTGTATATCCATGTTAGCGTTCCACATGGATAAAATGACTGGGTTGTAGTCATTTATATTTTTTGATTCTTCTTTTCTTTTTAGGTTGTAGGTATTCTTAGGTGATTTTCTTGTGATAGTATGTCTTTTAGGTGCCGATTACGATCCGGTAAAAAATTTCCCCGTGCGACTCGTATCCGGTCTTTTTACCGTACGAATCGTACAAGTGCCGTACGAACTGGCAATCACGATTCGCATGGTAAAAAGTCCATACGAACCGCATTGGGAATCATTCCCCACACGTCCTCGGGTCGGAAAATGTGTCCGACACGTCCTCGTACGATTTACCGTACAAATGTGAAAGGTGAAGTCCGACCGAGGAATCACGATCCATCCCGTGCGTCCGAGGTTACAACCGGATGGAAAAAACACCGTCCGCACCGAACTCCCATAGCAACCATGGAGACGTGCCCGCATACGCGCCGACAACCCCCAGCCCCCGTACGTACGCGCCGACCCCCCCCAGCCCCCGTACGTACGCGCCGAACCCCCCTGTATGTACACCCGTGTACGTGTCGAACCCCCCCATGTACGTTCGAGTCGAACCCCCCCGTGTACGTTTGAGTCGAACCCCCCCGTGTACGTTCATGTCGAACCCCCCCCAGCGGGGGGGTTCGACTCGAACGAACACGGGGGGTACGCACCGTACATACACGGGTGGGGGTACGACTCGAACGTACACGGGGGGGGTTCGACTCGAACGTACACGGGGGGTACGCACCGTACATACACGGGTGGGGGTACGACTCGAACGTACACGGGGGGGTTCGACTCGAACGTACACGGGGGGTACGCACCGTACATACACGGGTGGGGGTACGACTCGAACGTACACGGGGGGGTTCGACACGTACACGGGTGTACATACAGGGGGGTTTGGCGCGTACGTACGGGGGCTGGGGGGGGTCGGCGCGTACGTACGGGGGCTGGGGGGGGTCGGCGCATACGTACGGGGGCTGGGGGGGGTACGGTGCGTACCGGGCCACCTACTCTGGTCGATTCACGCCGTACTTCGCTTTTCCGGCACTTTTTGGGTGCCGTGAAAATATTGCCGTCCGGACTGCTGTCGGTTCGAATCGTAATTCCTGGGTCGTGAAACGCTGCCTGAAAGCGTACCGACGTCACGTCGCAGCATTCCCGGATCACATTCGTATGTATATTTTCGTCGGTCGGTGTTTTTTACGATTCGTACGGAAATGGTGTTTCCGTGCGAATCGTAATTCCATGTTTGTAAAGTTTTACGACCGGGTACGAGTCGGACGGGGAAAACGCTCCGACCGACGGTTCGTACCCGGTTTTTACCGGATCGTAATCGGCACCTCAGTGTAGTATTTATCTTTGCTCTTGTATTTCCGTCGACAGTATTTTCCACACCGATGACTTTGGAAACGTAAAACTTGCTCCTTTAACTTTTTCTCTTCTGTGCTTTTTGGTATAGCACATGTTGCATATTCTTCAATGAAAGATAACACTGTTTCATCAGTATCTGTTCCAAACTTTGGGGCATCCTTGATCCACAACAGCATATGAATATGAGGAGCACCTCTTGCCTGGTACTCTTTTCTCCAAAAGAAATCTACTATTTCTCCAAGAGGTGGATTTTTTTTATTGCAGATGAAGGACATCATAGCCTCAAATCTATGATTGAAATATCTGCAAACATTAACCGGATCCAATGAGCACAGTTCTCCTGCTGTCTTGTATTCGATGTTTTTAATGTTTGAATTTGCCTCTCGTAGAAAATCCAGTAAATCATCCCAAGCGTACTCAGCACAGCTTAGGGTTACAAACCATGTTGGTGTTCCTAAATTCCGTAACATGCATTTTAATTCACCATGGCGTCGGTACCAATATTCATTTGTCCCACGCTGACAAGCCATCAGATTGATCAGTTGTGTTTCCAAATGATCATCTCGGTGCTGCACTTTCTCCATAAAATCCTTAGCAGACACATTTTGTAAATGTACTCCACTTTTTAAAATGTGATTTACTGCATAAGACAGTGCAGACAAATCACTTTCAAATAAAAGATGGAACAAATAAGGAATACTTTGTCGAAATCTGGGATCTTCAGCATATAGTCTTGTAGTCCGATACTCAGAAGCTGGAATCTGTTCCGGACGTTCATCGTATCGTCCTCCTTTTCCTTTAGGAAACAGCTGGGGAAAACATCGAGCTTCCAAGCTCTCCTCCCATACACTCACGGGAGTTCCTTTTGCTTTCTTCATCTGAAAGAGATCAATATTGTCTCCCATAACTTCTTTTGAATGAAGAGGATGTATGCTAAAATGTTCATAAATTTCTTCTTCCTTTGACTTGTCCACTTTTTCAATTTGTCCAGTTGGTGTTTCTGTGTCTTCTTGTAAATCTTCTTCTTCTTCTTCTTCTATATAAATTGATTCATACCATTTGTTATTCCTTTTCAAATACAAATTTGCTCTTTGTACTTTCCGTACATCTACCAGCTCCTGCCAAATCTTCTTATTCTTTGTCGGTACACCATTAACCAGAATAATTAATGGTTCAGTTTCCAAAGTATCCGCATCAATAGTTTCCATATTTTTTTTCAAATCCAAGGGCAAATACACCACTCTACCTTTTAAACCTCTCAGTAAATCTGAAGGAGGTAATTTACCAGTTTTGGGCTCCATACGTACTATGGTCTGGAACGGATGAACACATTGAATGAGTATAGACTCATATGTATTTAATTCAGAAAGTTCAGCAGGAATAGCATCCAATTCTAAATTATTATGTACAGCTCTGGTCGGCATTCTATTTTCCTCTAACTTGTTGTAACAGTATTTACAAATACGCTGATCTTCACCCAAATCAAAACAATTTTCAAGAAATATATATGTGGCAAAATCCTTCCACTTATAATTATCTTCATTTTCACTCTTTCTGTAGAGATCAACATTCCTAGTTTGTTTTCTATAATGAGTTCTGCGGCAACAAATACAAGTAAAATTTGGTCTTTCATTAGAGATTATTGCAAATTTTGTTATGTGATCATTAAATGTGTTACTTACAGAGGGTTCTACATTCTCTTCCACTTCTTCCTCATTTACTGTGTCCTTCTCTGCACTGTTTTGTTCAGGACCAAAGTAACAAAACTGAATTTCATCAACAACCTTCTCTACATCTGATACCGATCCACGGAACAGAGCCCTATTCAATTCATTTAACTTTATTGCTGGACTTTTAGCAAAATATAACCGTCTCACAAACTTTCTCATTTCAATATGATGAACAGCCAGCATCCTAAAATGATGGAAAACACTATTACACACTTTTCTAGATAGACAAGCCAGAGAATGACCCTGCAAACCAGTATTCTCTCTCACTCTGCATGGATCCAGACTTTGAAGCACCTTAATCTTCTGTTTTATACTTTTTTTACTATATTCTCTTAGAAACTCACGAAATTTGTCAATAGATTCCTGACGCACAGTGCAAATACTACTACAATTCCAAGTGTACACTGGGGCTTTAGGACGTCTACCCATAGCCTCATCCGCCATCACTTGTACCTCATCTCTTGGAACCATTATCTCTTTCTCCATTATGCAACCATTTTTCACTTCGTAAGCACGACCTCTGGTGTCAACTGCATGCAGCAAACTATTACTTTGAAAATAGCTCTCTTCATTAAAAAAAGGTTCACTACTTGAACTATGCATCCACTTTCCTAAAAACACTTTACAAAAGTTTGTTCTGTTCACTACTCTTTTCCTTTTGCTATGTGATTTCAGTACATTAATCATTTTGTTTAATGTACGCATCCTATTCAAAATTAAAATGAATAGTTTCCTTTTTAATTCTAATGCCTTTGCTGCAATGGCTTCAATTTTTTTTTTTCTTTTATAAAACTTAGCCTTTTGCTTATATTTCTTCACATCCTTTATCAAATTGGACATAACTCTTCTCTGAAACATTTTTCTACGTATCTCTTTAAACGCTGTTTTTCTGTTTATGTAAATCTTTTCAGTCGCAGAAGGTATATTTGCATTAACTAAATTCTCAATTTTTTCCTGTCCTTTTCTTTTCAAAACATTCTTCCAGTACAGACATTTTGTACATTTTTCCTTTTTTTGAATATGTTTTTTAGAAATTGTTTTGTCTGCTTACCAGAAGTTTTTTTCTTTTTCCCAACATGAGCATCTTCTACTAACTTTGGTCCTCCAGTTGTCTTCAAATATAGGTTTTTTTTCTGGGTTTTTTTAACTCTGGATTTTGTAGGCATCTTAAATTTTGTTCACTGCTCTTCAGCAATACCTGAAAAAAACTAAAAAAAAATCCTTTATTTTATTTAAATATATTACTACATTTCTTTTCACAATAGTCACAAAACGAAATTTCTTTGCCAATTTGAAAGCACACTTACTGCTCTTTTTTTTTGGCAAGTGATAATCACTTTTACAGACTGACACATTATGAATCCACTTTTCAGATTTTTTAAAAAGCCCATGTCCAGACTGCTTTTTCAGACCACCACCATGTGTATCCTGGGTGACTGCCTACACTCCAGCAAGGGCAACCAGCCTTAGTGATGCTGAATGTATTTGCATTACAGACTGAAACCTCAAACCCCACTCGCTTGTAAATACTGTGCATGATTATACATGGAAAGCAGCTGGGTGTGTGCTAAGAGTCTGCTTCTGCACCAAAAAATGGCTCCCCTTTTTTCCTACTAATACAACTGTGAAATCACCAGAGCAAAACGCAATAAATCTCTGCCTGTAATTCCTATTTGCACACAGAGTCATGTTTTCACATTAGTCACAAAACGAAATTTCTTTGTCAATTTGAAAGCACACTTACTGCTCTTTTTTTTTGGCAAGTGATAATCACTTTTACAGACTGACACATTATGAATCCACTTTTCAGATTTTTTAAAAAGCCCATGTCCAGACTGCTTTTTCAGACCACCACCATGTGTATCCTGGGTGACTGCCTACACTCCAGCAAGGGCAACCAGCCTTAGTGATGCTGAATGTATTTGCATTACAGACTGAAACCTCAAACCCCACTCGCTTGTAAATACTGTGCATGATTATACATGGAAAGCAGCTGGGTTTGTGCTAAGAGTCTGCTTCTGCACCAAAAAATGGCTCCCCTTTTTTCCTACTAATGCAACTGTGAAATCACCAGAGCAAAATGCAATAAATCTCTGCCTGTAATTCCTATTTGCACACAGAGTCATGTTTTCACATTAGTCACAAAACGAAATTTCTTTGCCAATTTGAAAGCACACTTACTGCTCTTTTTTTTTGGCAAGTGATAATCACTTTTACAGACTGACACATTATGAATCCACTTTTCAGATTTTTTAAAAAGCCCATGTCCAGACTGCTTTTTCAGACCACCACCGTGTGTATCCTGGATGACTGCCTACACTCCAGCAAGGGCAACCAGCCTTAGTGATGCTGAATGTATTTGCATTACAGACTGAAACCTCAAACCCCACTCGCTTGTAAATACTGTGCATGATTATACATGGAAAGCAGCTGGGTGTGTGCTAAGAGTCTGCTTCTGCACCAAAAAATGGCTCCCCCTTTTTTCCTACTAATGCAACTGTGAAATCACCAGAGCAAAACGCAATAAATCTCTGCCTGTAATTCCTATTTGCACACAGAGTCATGTTTTCACATTAGTCACAAAACGAAATTTCTTTGCCAATTTGAAAGCACACTTACTGCTCTTTTTTTTTGGCAAGTGATAATCACTTTTACAGACTGACACATTATGAATCCACTTTTCAGATTTTTTAAAAAGCCCATGTCCAGACTGCTTTTTCAGACCACCACCATGTGTATCCTGGGTGACTGCCTAGACTCCAGCAAGGGCAACCAGCCTTAGTGATGCTGAATGTATTTGCATTACAGACTGAAACCTCAAACCCCACTCGCTTGTAAATACTGTGCATGATTATACATGGAAAGCAGCTGGGTGTGTGCTAAGAGTCTGCTTCTGCACCAAAAAATGGCTCCCCTTTTTTCCTACTAATGCAACTGTGAAATCACCAGAGCAAAACGCAATAAATCTCTGCCTGTAATTCCTATTTGCACACAGAGTCATGTTTTCACATTAGTCACAAAACAAAATTTCTTTGCCAATTTGAAAGCACACTTACTGCTCTTTTTTTTTGGCAAGTGATAATCACTTTTACAGACTGACACATTATGAATCCACTTTTCAGATTTTTTAAAAAGCCCATGTCCAGACTGCTTTTTCAGACCACCACCATGTGTATCCTGGGTGACTGCCTACACTCCAGCAAGGGCAACCAGCCTTAGTGATGCTGAATGTATTTGCATTACAGACTGAAACCTCAAACCCCACTCGCTTGTAAATACTGTGCATGATTATACATGGAAAGCAGCTGGGTGTGTGCTAAGAGTCTGCTTCTGCACCAAAAAATGGCTCCCCCTTTTTTCCTACTAATGCAACTGTGAAATCACCAGAGCAAAACGCAATAAATCTCTGCCTGTAATTCCTATTTGCACACAGAGTCATGTTTTCACATTAGTCACAAAACGAAATTTCTTTGCCAATTTGAAAGCACACTTACTGCTCTTTTTTTTGGGCAAGTGATAATCACTTTTACAGACTGACACATTATGAATCCACTTTTCAGATTTTTTAAAAAGCCCATGTCCAGACTGCTTTTTCAGACCACCACCATGTGTATCCTGGGTGACTGCCTACACTCCAGCAAGGGCAACCAGCCTTAGTGATGCTGAATGTATTTGCATTACAGACTGAAACCTCAAACCCCACTCGCTTGTAAATACTGTGCATGATTATACATGGAAAGCAGCTGGGTGTGTGCTAAGAGTCTGCTTCTGCACCAAAAAATGGCTCCCCTTTTTTCCTACTAATGCAACTGTGAAATCACCAGAGCAAAACGCAATAAATCTCTGCCTGTAATTCCTATTTGCACACAGAGTCATGTTTTCACATTAGTCACAAAACGAAATTTCTTTGCCAATTTGAAAGCACACTTACTGCTCTTTTTTTTTGGCAAGTGATAATCACTTTTACAGACTGACACATTATGAATCCACTTTTCAGATTTTTTAAAAAGCCCATGTCCAGACTGCTTTTTCAGACCACCACCATGTGTATCCTGGGTGACTGCCTACACTCCAGCAAGGGCAACCAGCCTTAGTGATGCTGAATGTATTTGCATTACAGACTGAAACCTCAAACCCCACTCGCTTGTAAATACTGTGCATGATTATACATGGAAAGCAGCTGGGTGTGTGCTAAGAGTCTGCTTCTGCACCAAAAAATGGCTCCCCCTTTTTCCTACTAATGCAACTGTGAAATCACCAGAGCAAAACGCAATAAATCTCTGCCTATATTTCCCAACATGTGTAACCTGGGTGACTGCCTACATTCCAGCAAGGGCAACCAGCCTTAGTGATGCTGAATGTATTTGCATTACTGAGTCCAACCTCAAACCCTTAAACTATTCTTTTTTTATACCAATACACCTTAATTTATCGTGAAAACATAGTCCATATTATTTTACATGTTCCTCACATTTAAATTTCTCCCAAAACAGAAAATAATAAACACAACTTCAACAAAAAGAATTACATTTCTATTATTCATTTCTTAATTTTCCATATACATCTCCTCTCAAACTCTAAAGTCACCTTTAAAATTAGTTAGTTGTGAAAGAAATGTGGCACTCAAACAGCAGAATATCAGAGCCAGGATCTCTGTTCTCTACACCTCTCTCCTCTCAGCAGAACCAGATAATGGCAAAGTTTCCCTCTATTTTTCCACACATATACATGTAAGTTTCAAATCTCAGTGCTTCCCCCTTTTTTTCAAATGTAATCACACATTTCTATTGGTTGAAAACCAACCCTTTTCCAAAAGTACCCTTCCCCCAACTTGACTTCTGCCTAGTACCCTTCCCCCAACTTGACTTCTGCCTGCTACCATAGCAACAGCTCATGGAACACTGCTGTGTGGAGTTAGGTCAGAAGTTCGCCAAACAATGTTTCAATTCCACAGAGCAAGCGTGCTTGACTTTTCAAACCTTACAGCAAATCCATAGTACTGTTCTTTGGTAACACATTTTTCTGTACCAATACAAAACATGCTTCTATAAATTTACACATACAGCCTAGTTTTTAGTGTAGAATGGTATGAAACAGCCAATCAGTTCTTTTTTTTTATAAAAAAATATGTATGCCTCCATTTCCAAACTGTCTTTCATTTCTTTTTACCATTCTACTGAATTACACCTCCTGAGTGCATCCAGATCTCCTTTGAAGATGTTCACAGTGTGGATTGTAGGGCACAGCTATGTCTTCTGGAGTGAAAAGTTTGCAGAGAAAACAGGTATGGTGAGAGACCTTGCTTTGCCAAATGTAGACATTAAATGGATTGGTCAGAGAGGGTTAAAGTGGCACCAATTGATGCCATTGGTGAAATCCTTCATGCAAATCCAACACCCTGACCTCATAATAGTGCACTGTGGTGGCAATGACCTAGGCACTTTGACTGGGGTAGGTCTGGAAATGCTTATGAAGGACACCTTTGCACAACTGTTTTCACTTTTCCCTAAAACTGCCTTTGTGTTTTCCAACATATGCCAAAGGCAAAAATGGAACTGGTCCAATCATTTCTGTCCGCAGATTGACAAAGCAAGAAAGCACGTCAACAAATCTGTTTCTGCTTTCCTCCGTGACTATGGTATGGGTTCCATTTACCACAACAACTTGCGTTACGACATGCAAGACATTTATAGAGGAGATGGTGTGCACTTCAATGATGAAGGGAACAGAGTCTTCCTCTTGACCCTTAGACTCTGCATCGGTACTTACTTGTAGGTACCACTAAAAAATAACTTCATAAACACAACGGCTCTTTTTAGAGCCCCCTAATATCTAAACTCTTAAATCTGCATTTCATTTCTTTTTTTATTTTTTTTCTACCGTACGCGTACGGTAAGCTTACCGTACGCGTACCCCGTGATTTTTTTTAAAATCAATAAATGTTTTCTTTGTACTTTTCTGTCCTTCTTTGACCCCCTCACAAATGTTAGGGGGTCTGTAACTCTCCTCCTTGCCCCCTTTTCTTGTTATCACTCTTTTTTTTCTGAGTGAAACACACGAAATGGCGGCCGCCGCTTCCTGGTTTCGGCCGATTCGAATGTTTACTAAGATCTAAGAGCCAATCAGAATCGCGCTCGCGCACGCCACCGTACGTGTACGGTAAGCGTACCGTAAGCGTACCGTAAGCTGGCTCAGATATATATATTGATTTAAAGGCTATTTTCTCAGAATCTACTGAACAGATTTACACCAAACCTACAAAAGGCACTTCCTTGACCTGAGGAATACCTCTCTGCCAAATTTCTAGTAATTCTGTTCAGCCGTTCGGCCTGTAGCCCTGTCTAAAGGTCCTATGGAAAAATGCATGGGAAAAACGCGTTTTGGGACCCCCCTTTTATCTCAGCCCCCGCTTGACGAATCCCCCCGAGACTTTCAGGGTAGGAGCGGAGCGTAGCGCCCCACCTATTTTGAGAAATTCGCGAGGATTCGTCGACCGGCGCCAAAGTTATTCAAAATAGAATGTTGCGGATTTCCTATGGAAACGTGGTCCTAACTATAACTATCTACTGGCGACCGCCAGTAGATAATATATACATGTATTTATACATTTTTGCATATTTATAATATTTTTAAATTAATTAAAGTTATTATTTATTAATTGTTTTTAAGTAAATATATATATATATATTAGTTTATGTGTGTTTATTTTTTAATGACATTTATTACTTATAATTGTTAACATTTACGATTCATCTAAATATTTTTTTTTAAGTTACATATTTTCTTTAAATAATTTTACATTATTTTGTATACATATAAATAAACGATATTTTGTACATCGATATTTTTTACAACATTTTTTTTTCAATTTTTTTGTACTTACCACAATAAATATAGGAGGTCGATATTTTTGACAACAATATTTATGTCCCCATATTTGTATAAGTCAATGTTGTGGTGGTCGATATTCTGTCAGTGATCCCTCCAATGTTGGAATACCTACATTTTAAAGGCTATGATCTTTAGAGCACCTAAGAACTCTCCATAAGAAGTTAGCATTCAAATAGCACTAAGTACTCAAACCTTTTGTTCCGATATAATGGTATTGTGACACTCTTTTGCAAATTAGATCTGAAGTTAAATCATTAAGCTTTCCATCTAAATTTTTTAAAACAGTTGTTTATAGTTTTTAGATTGTCCGCTTTAAACTATGGTTAAACTGGTGTGATTCTGTATGATGGCAAAGTAATGTTTGTTGTACTGTGGTTTGATGGGTCTTATGTGATTCGAAATAAATTTATGAGGCTGATAAATATGCTTCTGTGTTATACTGGAT
The DNA here is from genome assembly GCF_964204655.1 of Triturus cristatus. Classification (NCBI taxonomy): domain Eukaryota; kingdom Metazoa; phylum Chordata; class Amphibia; order Caudata; family Salamandridae; genus Triturus; species Triturus cristatus. The sequence goes on from NC_140591.1 coordinate 1,353,546,057, forward strand.
TCCTGGTGTAGTCAAAGCCTTCCTATAAATAGCAATCCTGGCTCACTCCAAAAAATAAGAGAGAGGTGTGTTGTTGCCAGTTTTCTTTTACATGTTAAAGCAATACACATTTGTTTGTTTGCTTAAAACATTTTCTGTGATCCATGTGATGAAATTAGTGTCAAATACATTTCAAAACGATGATTCAATGAGATAAAAAAATAGGCAATGACAGTTTGTGAATTCAATGTGCCATTCATTTATAGGTCTAAAACTGTGGAGGATGGAGCTCAAAGCTGAATTGCCCCTCTGCATTGGATTTCTTCATTTCCTCCAGGACTAACTGTTCAATGTTTCTAATAATTTTAGGATCTAATTGGCGTAGGACAGCACTGCAAGTCTTCTTGCTGAGCAGCCCCTACACCAATGTGGAAGGGCAGGAATGCACCATACTTAAGAAATACAGTTAATTTTTGCACATTCCTGCAAATTCAGCACAAGTTGCTCCCTATCATCAACATAGGCAATCTTGCACCATGCTTTTTTTGGGACACCTTCCTGCACAAAAACAATCCTAGGAGGAGTTTTCCTCTTTCCATGTGTGCTGCAAAATAGAAGGAAAAAAATGAGGAGATATATAAATACTTATTCTTGTTACATCTGCTCTAGAGAGGCATAAGGTTTTGGTCCTGCCCCAGGTTTACATGATTAAGTGAATTTGGGGCAGCTTCAAAATCCATGGAATTGCATTGGAAAACACACAGCAACGCCCATGGAACACCTTCCTGGTCCTGAGTAAAGCAACACAGTGACTTGCGCTGCCTTGCCTTACTCCATATCTAAGAGGCCATGTAAAGCCACGCACAGTGGCTTTGTATGGCCTCATTGATATGGCTGAGAGGCTTGCACGACCGGAGCGTTAGAAAAAGTAATGCTCTGGTGGTGCAAGCCTCTCATTTTAGGTGGTTCCGATCCTTCAAAACGCATATTAAATTACCCACAATGAGACACCTTTGTGCATTCTGCTGTTCACCTTCATCTTACCATGTGTGCGGTGTAAGCCATTATATGTAGAATATGATTGCATTGTTTGATCTTTGGTTGTTGTGCATATAGAGTGACCCCAATCCCTCAGCCTTACTATTCTGTAATTTGCAATTGATAACTTTTAACTAAAGTTTTTTTTTCTCTCAAATGAATGACTTCAACATGTTAGTCACCTGGTTAGTCATTGTCACAGGGATTAGTAGCAGCAGCATTACAAATATGTAATTAGAACATGGCACCATATTCATTTTATTCACCTGTGTTCTTCTCCATACTGATAACCTTAATGCAGAACATGTGACCAGGTTCTTATTATATTGTCTATCAGTGGGTTCATGTGTTCCTATATTATATTGCCTAATCCATGATTTAACAAGACCCATAGGTATTTGATGCTAGATTCTTTCCACCAAAAAGAGCTATTTCCAAGTGATTTAGCGTTGTTGCCATAGTTGATGGGAGGGCCTCAATTATTTTTCAAATAATGCAATATCCCGAAAGTACTGAAAACCTCAATATTAACCTTATAAGCCACTCTAAGGATACTAGGTCTGATAAAGCCACTAACATGTTGCCTGTGTAAAGTATGACTTTGTACATTCCTGTTAGTACCATGATCCCCTTAATGACGTGTGATGATGAATGGCTATCACCGGGGCTCAATGCTTCTCCGTATCTTGAAAGGGGCTATAGCCATTACACCCCACCCTTGCAGTTGGTTTTGTATAGAGGTACATTATTTTCATAATGTTATCCTTCCTGGTGTCCATATGTACACACCATTACGGTGTATATTTCACTTGTGTTATTAGGAGTCAAAAAGATATCTTAAAGATTTCATGTTATACTGATTATCTTAGATGGTTTCCTTTAACATTGCAAAGTGCCACCTTCAGATGATGTTTGATTTGTCTAAATCACTACCAATTACGCTTCTATTAGCCCCACTTCAACATTTTTGCTTTTTGTCAAAATGTCTACTAGCAAAAGTAGTGAATGAGCATATATAAAAATAATTGAAAACACCACTACGGTGCCGATCCCGTTCCGGGTCGTAAACCGTACTGACCAACACGGATCTGGACAGAATTCCGACCGACACATATACGCGCCGAACGACAGCCGAAGTACGATGCGTCATTTACAAAATACAAACGCTCCGTACGAAGAACATTCAATTTGACCGAAACATATGTAAAACTTTGACATGCCCGTAAACAGACCCGGAACCCTTCCTACCGACACGGATCGGGAATAGTTCCGACCGACACGAGCAGTCGCCGTACGACCGGCAAAGTACGATGCAATGCGTGTGAAATCAAACCAACTCGCACGGAGAGCAAGACGTAAAACCGAAGCGTACAGAACATAGGGAATAGCAATGAAAAGAGCCTGTTGTGACTGACGCGTACGCGAACGATGCAACATAGCACAATGTGAATGTGACCGACTTGGATCACTCCGCAATTGATGCAACACGTGTCCGTTCCCATCAACTGTACATCTCTGTCATGCTCAAAATAAATCAACCAAAAAAGACAGAAAAAGGCCAAACAAGCTTTGCCAAAATGCAAAAAAAAAAATCAAACTAAGACACACCCACAACTCAACCTATATACAGGGCCAAAATCCATACTATGATCCTTTGCAAATTCAACAGACCTGCAGCAGAGAACACCACTACACTGCACTTTGACATACAACCACAACCCACCCACTACACAACCTTCACACCACTAGAACCTCTCAAGAAGCACACTCACAAACATCCAGCTTCACTCCCACTCACTCACCCTCACTTTCACACTCACTCACATATCCATCTCCACCACCACCCACCAACATTCCCCCAAAGAAGAATCCAAAGTTCACACATATTGAGTTGGGAGTGATGGTTGATGAAATCATCAGAGTAGAGCCACAGTTATTTAGTGCATTGGTCCAACAGACCCCCCTGTCCCAGATAACCAAGATGTGGGAGAGGATTTTGGACAAGGTGAACGCACAAGCAGCTTGCCTGCACAGAATGGACGACATCAGGAATAGGTGGTACGACATATGCAGGAGGGTCAAGAAGCTCATTGGCAAATACCATGCCCTGAGCCAGCGTACAGGCGGTGGCCCTCCTGCCAAACCTGTGCATTTCACTTCCTGGGAGGAAAAGGTGCGGGCCATCCTCCCACCAGTGGGCATCCATGGATTATCCAGAATACCAGAGCCTGGTGAGTACACAAACAACTAATCTAAATTTTGAGGCAATTGCAATCCACACCCACAGACATCAATGTCATGGGGTCAGTGAAACCATTCACTGTCATCAACCCACATCAACCCAAAGCGAAATATCCTGTGATGTGTATGCCAATTAGATAAACACAATACATGCAATGTCTCGGTAACATGTAACTATGCCAACACATGTACAAACATACTGACAAATACAACAACAACAAACACTGTCAACCATCTTTCTAGCACAGTTACACTCACTCCTAGGGAAGCAAAGTCCTAGGAAGGAAGGTTTGGTCTGCTGGGAAGGTGGGTGTAGCCTAAAGCATGATAGGAGTTGAAGTCACAGCCAATAGTCCTCATCCCACATGACCCAGGAATACCCCCATGCACTATGCTCACCTCACAGGGAGTGGAAAAGTAAAGTCAAGATGGCTGACACTAAACTCTGCTGTGGGGAGCACAAGGCCCTGCTGGGACTTGGGCTCCAACAAACAAGAGGACACCACTGTCAGACAACTTGAACATTAACTTTGACTCACTGTCATGGAAGCATGGGCCATGGTGGCCTATCTGCTCCAGGGGTGAGAACGAGAGTTACCTCAGACTACATCTACCAGCAGGCCCTGTCACACACACCCCTCCCAACAACATCAAACAACACACCTGTGTCAGGCCCGGGAGTGCACTTGTGTCTCAATCTCCATGTAACTCAAGTAACCAATACATGAGCTGTTGCTATATTTTTAATTGGAAATAAGTGATTTGGGGATGGGTTGGACTGCGTGTGGTCCATGGAATATGTCTCCTATTATAGTATATAGCCATGTAATCCTTTGTACTTGGCACAATGAGTGTCACCTTCTTTTCACAACTTCACGTCTTTGGCTTCCACTGTTGCACATATGTTGGGCTCAGATTCGTGCCCAGTGTACTTTTTTCCAGACGTTGGGCCCATCTACACTGGACATGCAGATTGTCACTTCAATGCTGTGATGTGTGTCTTCAGTGCAACATGCTAGACATGTGTTCTGATATTGTGCAGATGACTGAAGAGTCACTCCTGTGCACAGGCTAATGTGACCAGAGCTTTAAGGCTGCCGTAATTGGTGTCTCAGTGACCAAGTTTAATGCTGACATGACTTAGCCCTGCACAGACAACATTTGACAAAGCTGACCTTACACATGAGTGGAGTCACCTCATGACAGTGTGTTATTCCGTGACATTGACTGGGCCCATGTGGTGTGTTATGTGAGCATGTCTCTGTGGGTAACTATTCCTGTTTCTACACAGCCTATATTCCCTGCAGGCGTTCCTGTTTGTGATGCTTGCTGATTTGTCCTGACATTATCCAACGTGGTATTTTCTGGGGTGTAGGTGCATGGTGGACTACTGGTCATTCGGGTGTAATCCGTGGGTCATTTTGATGTAAAGGCCTGGCATGTGGGCAAACACACATGGGACATATTCAGGATTCACAACGGCACATTTGTGTTTCACACATCAGGTTGTTTTCACTATTTGGTGTCTTTATGTGACAGGCTCACTTGTATGTGTGTGACTGCTCACACTCATCACATCCTAGCCTTCAATGTCATATGATGTCAACATGTATTCTTTGTGGGTCTTCATTCATCTGGGACTGTGACAGGGATCCCGATGTGTCTGAAAAGTTTCATGTCATGCACTTGTAACTCATACTATGCAGTGTGGAAAACATTCACAAGGGTTGTTGACTGGCCATGTGTGATGTGTTTGTACACCTTGGATCCTCCCTCCACCCCTGGGATTGTCACAGGTGCATGTGCAATGTCGCCAGTCGATGTGGGCTTAGCTGATGCACATTGTTGCAGATCAAGGTGTGCGGTGTTGATAATGGGTATATGCGAGTTCTCTCATGTCCAGGCCCGTACCTACATAGTGACCTTAAAATACAGGCCATAGCCAGGGAGATGTCTGTGTGAGTGTGATGTTGTTGGTCTGTCACAACATGACAAGGTGCGCACATGTGACTGTGCTCCACAGTATGGGTTACATCGAAATCAGTCATCACAGAGGGATTATCATACAGGCTACTGTCACCACAATGTAGGGTCCTTGTGGGTACTGATGGAGTGGGTCTGTCCCTTGCTGTGTTGGTTGCTGTTCCAGCAGCTTATGTCACATGAGTCTGTTATGAACCCACTCATCTGACAATGCCTGATTTCCCACAGAGGTACCCAATTCCTGTCAAACTTCTGGGTTGCATTGTCTACACATATGTCTCATTGGGGATCAGCCCCACATCATGTGTATCGTACTAGCCTGGGTACACGGAGAGACATACACACAAGTTGTGTTCGATATGCAGTATGAGGCTGACTGGTTGTGTTTGTGCATGTGCACACATGCATTGGTATAGCTTTTGTGGGCCATTGGCAGGAAGTTGGTTGTATGTTTTTTCATGCTGTCCCTGTGACTCCTACCTCATCAGTCTGCAAATTCATCATAGTTTGTGTGTCCCATTGCTGCCATGGTATGGGTCTTGATCACCAACAATCTGAAGTCTACATAGGATTCCTTAGTATGTGTGTCTGTTGGTGCGCATATGTGTTTAATGCATTATGATGGTCACTACTTAAATTGTGTAATTGGCTATTGGAGCCATTGTCAACCCCCATGTGCAAGGCTTCTGTGAGGTGGGGTTAAAGCCCCTTGTGACAATGATCCTGATATGCTGGAGTTTTGGACCCCACACTGAGCTTTGTGTCACTGGAGTGGGGGAAGTAAACACCATTACCACAATGTTCATGTTAGGCTGGTGTTTTGTGCCACAGACTCACATTTTGGTCACTGGAGTGTGTGGGGGTTAAACCACAATGACACACTTTTACTCAACATGCTTGATGTTTGGGCCCCACATTCACCTTCTGGTCACAACTGTGATGGGAGTTACAGTATGTGTTCCCTTTCAGTGTCAGCTCCCACACAATACGCAATCTTTCCATGATGGAAGGGGGTGTGTGTTTGGCCTACAACCCCTATGGGTGGGAATGCTAGTGGTGTTAGCCATCACCCCCTAGAAGTAGGGACTGCTGGTAGTGTTAGTAACCCCCCTATGAGTTGGACTGCAGGCAGTGCTAGCCATCAAGCCCCCTATGGGCTGGACAAGCCTGGGAGTGGTCGACAAACATCTCCTATGGGTGGAGACAACTGGTAGTGTTAGCCATCCCCAACCCTATGCATAGGGACTACTGGTAGTGATAGGCATTCACCCCCCTATGGGTTGAGTGATGCTGGTAGTGATAGGCATCCACCCTCTAAGGTATGGGACTGCTGGTGGTGATAGACATCCACCCCCTATAGTATGGGACTGCTGGTAGTGATAGGCATCCACCCCCCTATGGGTTGAATGATGCTGGTAGTGATAGGCATCCACCCCCTATGGGTTGAGTGATGCTGGTAGTGATAGGCATTCACCCCCCTATGGTATGGGACTGCTGGTAGTGATAGCCACCCACACCCTATGGGTTAGGTAATGCTGATAGTGATAGACATCCATCACCCTGTAGGTTGAGACTGCTGGCAATTATAGCTAGCTACACCCTATGGGTGTCGAACTTCCCGTCTGCGGGGTACGCGTTGATTCCTGTTGTTGTTTCGGTCATAGACGTACAGTACAGGGATGACATGCGTGATCGGATAAATGGTTTGTAGCCGTGTATCGTGTTGTTGGGAGATACTGCTGTTCAGGATGCTGAGACGTGCTATAAGTTGCGACCAGTTGGTGGGCAGTACGCATCGTACTTGCCCAGCCGGAAACTGCTGTTTAAATGCTTCCGGGCAACTCCGTTTCTGCGTTTCTGGTTCCAGCTCGTACGGAGAATGTTGCTTGTTTTGGAGCGTACGTGCCATTCGGGATTTGGCCACATTTGTCCAGAACGGACCGGCTCCCAGAATGAGTAGGTCAGAAGAAAACGCTACGGACAGCTCTCGGAGGGCTGTCCGACCCGGATCAGAATTGACCCCTTAGTGTAAAAAAAAAGTTACACTTACCTGAAAGCAACACTGGAGCACCCAGGAGTGAGCACAGGCCAGGACAACAAACCCAGCAACCCCATTACAAGCTAGGATGTCCAGCCAGAGTCCCAGAGAAAGAGGAAATGCAAATTCAGTGAAGAGGAGAGGAGAATCAAATCATGATCATGCTCTTCGTCAGCTCCAAAGTGCCATTGGGGTGGAAAAAGTCCATATGGCTGACAATAGTGGATAAGGTGAACAGTGTTTCTGAAGTCAAGAGGACAGTGACAGACTGAAAGAAGTGCAGGCATGATTTTAAACGTGAGACAAAGGAAAAACTGGCAACCAATCTCAAGGAAGCAATGCAGACCGAAGGTGGTAGTCCAGTGTCTAAGGAGGAGTTTAATCCCTTGAAGGAGCAGGTGTCCGCTGTCATCTGCAAGGAGTCGGTGGTGGGAGTTGAGGGACAGGACAGGACAGTGCTGGCTATCCCGCACTAAAACAAAAGGGTAAGCCGCAACAAGGAGCAATATGGGGAACAACGTAATATCATGCAGTGCAGGCAGCTATGTCCCAGCACTCTGCGGCACTGTCTGCAGGCCAGAGGTTAGGATGCTGGCTCATCTATGGTTACTCATGCCATCAAAGGAAGACTCAAGGGCATTTTGATAATATGCTGGTGTACGGCTGCCCGCAAGCCTTGTAACTGTGCTGCCCTATTTCAAAAGGAAAGTGCAGGAATGCACCGTATCTACAAAATAGGGTGCATTCCTGTCAATCCTGTCAGTACTGGTGCACAAACAGCAGGCGTCCACCAAAGCAGGACCCTTGGTGACAGCCAGCAGAATGTGCAAAATGTGCACCGGCATAGAGCAAAGCACAGGGATACATTTTATGTTCATCACCACAGTTCAACCCTGCACTTTCCTAACCACACAGTTCAGTGCAGCAAGGTGATTTGTGGTTCTGTGCTGCACCACATGTCTAAGAAATATGACCCTATATCTCACCTGGGTCTATGGACAGTAATCTAGCCTGCACATCCTTAGCATAGAATTGGTATTTCAGAGGAGAAACAACACATCCGAGGAGTGGGGGATATGTGGGCCTGCCCTGTATGCAGGCTCAGTGGACACAGGTGTCAGCTGCCTTTGCAAGAATCACATGAACTACTCTCATCCATTAAATATGACTGGGGGTCAGGGTGAATGCAAAGGATGTACACCAGAGGACTGTGGGCCATATTTACAGTGAAACGCCACACTGGGTCAATGCAAGCAAATCAGCTGGGCTGAGCTGCGGTATTGCAAAAATGCAGGCATGGGCTGTATTTACGGGGATGTGTGCCATCCCTGTGCACACCCCTGGTCTGGTGCAAAAAGAACAGCTATTTACTAATGCAGGAACCCTTGTGCCATGGTGCAAGGGTGTCTGTGTTGGAACTAAGCAACTATTTTTTGTAGCAGTGCAAGGGAAAACCCTGGGGTTTGCCATATTCGTGTAAATATGCCACACCACTGTGTTATGGAAATGATGCAGTGCAGCACAGCAAAATGTTCTGCTGCGCTGTGCCATTTCCTCATACATATGCCCCTGAAAGTGAAATGAATTGCACCTGGATTGTTAAATGGATTACTCCTGTCAACATCTAAGTGAGATTAGCAATAGTTGCCATTATTTTTAAACAAGCGCTAGACTGACTAGATCTCTTTCTTGTTAGACACTATTGAGGGTGCAAAATGCTTGGGCTTTCTTTGCATCTTATCCCCCTGACAATGCATAGCCGGAATTTTGCTGTACAGTCCTCCGAGGGTGCCTGGCAATTTCATTACTTCACTTAATGAAGTTATTACACTTATTGCCCTCAGACATAAACAGTTCCTCCTTTTGGGACACTTTAATCTAAATATGGATAAGCCACAGGATCCGTCAATAACCTCTCTGTCAAAAACTAGGTTGGCCTGTAATCTGACCCCATTTATCTTTGCTCCCACACATAACTTGGGTACTACTCTCGACCAGATATTTTGCAACACGGAACTGGTGGAGGATCTTCCGTCCCAAATACCTGGTCTGATCACCTTCTTGTCAATATTAAGATACCTTGCTTAGGTATAGGTTCTCTGCCCAAAACAATAGGGATGGAACACAAATTCAGAGCCTTACACAACATTTTACTTCCTGTGCTGGTGGAGGTGCTAGACCTCTTCATTTCGGTGCTATCCGGTAATCCTGAACGTGATGCCCCTATTATGGAATCCTGGCTTAGGTCCAACAATGACGCTGCTGCCCCTATGACGTCTTGCACTTCTATGCTCCATGGTTCAATGAATCTCTAAGAACTAGTAAAAGTACTTGTAGAGGTCTTGGAAGGAATTGGTGGAAATACTACACTCCTGAAGACAGGAAGATTTGTAAGGCTGCCTTAAAATCCTATTATTCTCAGGTGAAAGATGCCCAGAAGAACTATTTGCAGGCTAATATTGAAATTGCTCACAACAAGGGAAAGAAATTTTCAATCTTGTGAAATTCTTTACTTCCCCTAAGGCGGTTAAGAAAAAATCCCCGCATTCAGCTGATTGCACCAAGCAGGTGGCTTCATCCCTCCACAATAAGATTGCTACAATCCAACAGTCATTTTATAAAGTTACTGAGGTGAACCAGGTCTTATATCGACCTCCGAATGAAAAGGCTGGTCCCTTGCAGCCTCCTGCATTCCTAGAGCTCCCTGAAATTCAACTGGGCGAGTCGCTTACTTACCTCAAAGACTTTAATTCTGGCTCCCCAATAGATGCCTGCCCATCTAAATGTTTAGCATCTCAAGCTCCTACTATCAATCCCATAGTCAATAAGGTGCTTAATCTATCCCTCTCCACTCCTAAAAAAAAGTCTGGCAATCAGAATGATCCATCTAATTACCGGCCTATCTCCCTCCTCCCATCCCTCGCTAAAGTTTTAGAGAAACACGTTAACAGAGCGATTTCAGATCATGCAGAAAGCCTTCATTTTCTGCATATGTCCCAATCTGGCTTTAGGGCAAATTATAGTACAGAGTCTGCTCTGCTGGAAGTGACAGAGCACATAAAGTAAAAACTGGATCCGGGATGTAGGGCCGTTCATATATTACTTGACCTGTTGGCAGCGTTCGACACGGTCCCACATGAGAGACTTCTAGATAGATTGAAGAACATGGGCATTGGTTGGTAGGCACCTACCTGGATGACCCTCTTTCTTGAAAGACTCAGGAAATATGGATACCCCCTTTTCACCTGCCATGCCTAGCATGAATATAGGAGTACCCCAGGGCTCAATTCTCAGCCCTACCCTCTTCAATCTATATACGTCCCCTCTTATACCCTAAGTAGAGGATAACGGTGCCAAGATGATACACAACTGATTTTCACCTGTGAAAAAGGAGCAACTTTGATGGAGACAATATTAGATCCTGTCTCACAAAGGTTTTCAACTGGTTCAAAGTAAATAAGTTGAAATGCAGCCCTGATAAATGAGATTGTCTTTTTCAGCCAGCCTGTAGTGAGCAATTGGAGTTTATGGTGGCCGGAGGAGCTGTCTCCTCCCTTTTTGCCCAAACGATGATTAAAAATCGGGACATTTTCATTGATAGTGCCCTCTCCATGAGGTCCCAGGTTCACTTATTAGTTGGCTCATGTTTTGGCATACTCCATATGCTAAAACAGTTCCTTCGACTTCTTACATCAGATACCAGGAAAATAGTGGTCCAAGCCTTTGTAACATCAAGACTGGGCTACGCTAATAACTTGTACCTGGGCCTACCCAGCTATCTCATTCAGCACCTGCAAGTGGTGCAAAACGCTGCCGCCAGGGCGATTTTTAGACCTAAACCCAGGTCTCATATGGCCCCCATCTTTAAAACCCTACATTGGTTGTGAATGAAGGAAGGGATCAAGTTCAAAGCCCTGGTGATATTTTTCAAAGCCCTTCATGGCATAGGAGCCAGCTATCTCAATAAGCGTGCAAACCGCTACATTCCAACAAGGACCTTAAGATCCTCCTCCTCCGATCTCGTCCGCACCTCTAAAGTACACTTGGCCTGTATGGGGGGGGGGCAGGTCTTTGGGGTATCTGGGCGCACAGTCATTGAACAGACTACCTGCTTTGCTGAGAGCCACTACTGACCTGGTGACTTTCGAGAAACACCTTAAAACTTGGCTTTTCAAGAATTAGTTGCGCCTCAGAGTCCTGCCACATGTTCCGTCAGCGCCAGGACACTCTTGTTGAGTAGCTGTGCGCTATATTAAACCCCTTTCATTAATTCATTCAATAGCAATTCTCCAACTCATTGCAGAGGATAAACCCTCATCTCCTGGTCAGCAGCCTGTCTCGGATTTAAGCAATGATGGGGATGATGACAACCTGCATAACATCAAATAGGACACCCTCCAAGAACTCCTGGACTCCATTAGGACACTATCTCCAGGCATGGTGAGGGTCAACAGTATTTTGAGGTCTTCACTTCAGACCCCTGTACTTTGGACCCACAGATTACCTTCCAACGCACTGTGATAGGAGTCCAGCAGGAGTTAGTAGAGCAGGTGCGAGCTGGGATGGAGACGATGGAGACTACTGTAGAGGGAGTCTGTGGGTGCCTCACTCCCAATAGAGGCACCTATTTTACACTCTGTGGCCTCCATCAGTCCCTGGCTGATATTGCTGGTGTCATGAGGCATAAGCATGAACAAACACCCTGTCAAAGGGGCACCAGTGATGTGACCAACCAGCTGGGGCAATAAGAATAATCTTGGAGTCCTCGAAGAGGAAGCAGGTCTCCGACTTTGCTGCCATAGCTACCTACCAACCTGACATTACTGCTGTGTGGCAAAATACTAGCTGATCCTCCTTGCTGCTATGCTGCATCATGTGGTGGCACAGATGAATGCTTCTGCAAGCACGGGAACCATATATTCTGCGTGATGGGTGCACGCCTCCCTTGGCTGCCGCATCTTTAACACCACCCTCACGGGAGACATTGCGCTCATCTGAGGATGGCACATCTTTACAAAGGAAAAATGCCTGGTAGCAGTCATCTGTGCCACATACCCAGTTCAACATTTGACCTGTGCTTATGAACGTGCCAGGGAACATCTGCTGCCACTGTCCTCATTTTGAGTTCACCTTGACCATTTGTTGACTGTCAATGTGGCCTCACTTCACTAATGACATTGTGGTCATCCTTCTCACTGAAGAACTCCTCTCCTCCACATGTCTGACATGTTTCCCACATGTACTTTGTCTGGGCATCCACTGGCTCTAAACAACTTTTGGGGTTGTTGTCCAATGAGCTGCTTCAACATTTGCACATGTAAATAAATGCACTCAGAAATACCTGTATGTTGTCTGTCTGTAGGAGTTAGGACCAGGTTGACTATTGGCCATTCGGTGAGGCAAATACACCTACAACTTGCCAAAGGGACAAGTTTTTGTGGTGTCAGTGACAATGCTAGGCAATGAGAATGTAACATATTTGGTGAACACTATTTGTGTGTTGCTTAACAAGTGCTTACTCAAGGTTGCAAGCATTAAGTACAAGTGGTGTCATGCAGTCAGTTCTAATGGTGAATTAAGTCACCCTACAAGTGCTGGGTTCACCCATGGCTACTACCAAGCATACAACATTGGGCTGACAAGTAACACTGCAGGTGTCAGTGGTATTGGTAAGCAATCAGGTATGAGTCCAAAAACCTACTAATTGGGCAAATGCTTTTGACCACAACATTCCTCCAAGGCATTTTGCATGACATACCCACACAGAGTTATTGTATGTGAACACATAATTTAAACTGTGTACAATTCCTATCATGATTGAAATGTCCATTGCTCAACAAAGTCTGATAGTTAGATGATGTAAAGTCATGGCCAACCAGACAGATTAATGCCCGTAGGTAAGACACATACTCACATATTGCAAAACACTGCTATCAAAGACATATGCAACTAGACCTAAACATCAACTAATTACACATAGAATCCTAAACGGTCACATTTTTTTAAATTGTTCCATTTTATTTGTTTTTTGTAATACATATAAAAATGCATCAAGCCTCCACCCCAAAAAAAAAAACTTCTACCAACTAGAAATTTAACCCACCCATACAAAACTACTAAAAACACTATCACTACCACAACCTAAACTAATCTATAAAAATATTAGGTACAACATTAAAACTATATACAGGGGGAAGGGCAGAAAGGCTCCCTGTGGTTATGTTTGCTTGGGTCTTTCCACTGCCTTCTTGATCTCATGTAGGAAAGTCAAAGCTTTGTCCATTTTTTTTCAAAGGCTACTACACGCAACTTCACATCTGATATGGTCTTCCTCATGTCCACTTAAAAAAAGGTAGGCCCTCCTATGGCCTAAGATGTGGTTCCAGGTGGTAGTGATGACCCTCTGGTGGAGGTACTGGGTACTGGTGTCTTGGCCAGATCTTTCCTGGAACATCCATTACTGACAGAGATCTCCTTTTCAAGTGTAAGTGGTCCGAGTGGAAAACTTTGCCACTTGCCATGAGCCTTTTCCTCCCCATACCTTCCCTTCTTAGCCCGGTGTGCCTTTGCAACACATCTGAGGTGGTGGTTTCGGTCCTTTCTTTTTGTTACAGTGCCTCAGCTGCTCTGGGGTCATGTTGTCTGTTGAGGTAATAAGGATAATTTTCAGCCAAAGGGTGACTTGGAACAGCTACCAACATCGTGAAACATCATTATATACATCCAAGGTACGCAGCCCCAACAGCCTAAATTCATCTAGCAGCTTAGAGTCACCATACACATGCCAATTATCTATCATATCAGATGTACCAAGCCCTACTTACAAAGGCAGGCTAATTGTTGCACAATTCAATTGCAGCACCATAGCAAATGTAGGTTTGACCATGCCAGGGCTTAGTATGCTTTGGACAATGCTGTTTGGTACCCATGGAATTATACAAGTGACCTTCCCTGTAGATTAGTGTGCCTTCTGCATCTTTGCAATGGCTTTCATGCCAACGGCATTTGCCATAGTAAGATGCACAATGTCTGTAAAGTACATGTGTTGTCTTACAACGTAGTGTAACTGATATGGCAAGGACACGTATTCTGACACATTAGGACACATTGCTAACTATACTGAACACTTGGCAGGTATGGCATGTAACAATGGACGCTGGATAAGTACCTCTCTTTCACAAAGAGGCAAATGAAGCCTCACCTACCTGATCTGTTGTAAGTCCATTGATGGACCATGCAGCCACTCATTACATGCTCCCAATATCATAGTGTCAGAAGTCACCTACCTGGATCCCAGATGATTCCAATAGGTTGACTATGCTAGTTCCCAAATCCTCCCAAGACATGCCCTAGGTTTACAGGAGGAGACACTGCTCTGGTGGCAAATCCCAGGGGAAAGGGGGTATGGATGGAGAGAGAGTGTGGATTCAAAGATTCTGTGGCTCGTCTACTCTACAGCAAAACTGCAGCAGGCATTCACACCAGTCTGATGAATGGTACCAGCAGATATGGTACCTATAAAAAAACGAATAATAAGGCCTTAGTCTAATTTTAACTCCATCTATAAAGGTATCACCGCACAAAAGATTTTCAAATCTCAACCAACCTATAGGTTTGTTGTTGTTTTGTTTTCATTTAGATTGTCCGTACAAGCTCCTTCATCAAAGTTCTCAAAACTGTAGTGAGTATGATTTCAGCATCAAACCCAGAAGCAAATTTGGTAGGGTTAGATTCACCCAATTCCTCTCTGGCAGAGCCTTGCCACCAGTGTGTACAAGTTGAACAAAAACACTTGTTATCTTTGTTTGCAGCACGATGTTTCGACTGAATTCAGTGCGTAGTAAAATCATGTCTGTTAATGCGTCTCTCCTTTTCTTCTTGTTCCTTTTTCCATCCAGGTGCGAGACTAATGCGGGACATTCTTTAGAGTGAGATAAAAGAGAGAGGATCAAGGAAGCTGGCAAGACAGGGTCCTGGAAGCCAGTAAACAGGTAAGTGGAAGGGGGAGAGGCTGAACAAAGGGGAAGAGTTTGGATGGTATGACTGCTTTAGAAAGTTCATAAAGATCACATCCTAGTTGATGAGACTGCCTTCTGGAATGTGCTTTAGAATGTTCAAAAAGGTATTGTTCCTATTGCTTATAGCAAGGGTGAGGTGCAGATGGTTAATTTGATGAGGCTGTCTTTTAGAAGGTGTTTTAGAATTTTCACAAAGGTCACGTTCTCATTGCATATAGCAAGGAACAGGTACAGGGGATTAATTTGATGAGGGCTGTCTTCCGGAAGGTTAATGTTGAGGCCATATATGTTGGTTGCTTGATGCTTATTCTAATCGATTTTCTGGGTGTTTCGGTGGTGCCTGAAACATAATTGTGCATATGCATGGTATAACATTTGTAAAAACTAATAAAACTTTTCAAACAAACTAGGGAAAATCAGCTGCAGCCAGCTATTACCACCAGCACGTAATATAGCCAAAGGTCAGGGTCCAAGACGTTTGTTCATTCATAAACGTTGGGAGGAATGATATGAATCCTGCTGGTATATTGTGATAGTCAAAAGAGGTGAGCTGTGGCAGGGATCCTGACACATAGCATGTGCAACTGACATGCATTCCAAATACTTCACAACCATGGCCGTGTCCAGATATGTATCCACCAACACATATATTCGCAGAGTCTGCTACTGTGATTATTGCCCCCATGTCAAGTCTCTATCATGTAGTCCATCTCACAGTAGTTATAGGCTGATAGACATGCAACTCTTAACGTTGACTTTTCCTGACCTACTTATCTTCATACAAAAGGTTTGTTGTGATAGGGATGCACATTGAATCTGACAAGCCACACTGCATCTGGCATCACACTCAATTCTTGCACTACAGAATTAGCATTGATGAAGGCACTCACCAGTGAAGTTTGAGTCCTTGAAGTTCTCCACCTCACTACATGTGCATGATGGGGTTCCAAGAAACATCATGTAAAACACATCAGTTACTTAGAACACATATTTGATATGCAACAGAAGCACAGTACAGATCCATGTCTATTGACCTTCAGGTTGCAAATAATCAAATGACACAGTTGACATGCTAATGATACTTATCTGTAAGTCCTGATGAAGTGAACATACATATGAAAAGCCAAAACATTCACCTGTTGGCCATTTGCGGAACCATGTCATGAACGTCATCATTACCAAATTTCCCTAGAGTATATGACTTTGATGATTCTCTGCACCTACATGAATCACATACCATACTCAGCAAGGTAATTCAATACCCAGGCCCTCCTAAATGCTGACACCATAAAATGAGTACGCTATGTAAATCCGACCTCATTCACATATGTTCCATGCATCCTTAAGTTTTAATTTGCACAATTCAGCAAGGACACATATGATATAGTTTGAAATGTGTCATATTCATCCTAGCATTCCCTTGGATACAATACCATGTGGGTGTGCTCCCATCTGACATTCATTGCCATCTACTATGTGAGTCTCATCTGTAAGGTCATCTCCAGTGGCCATGCAAATCAGAATGTGGAATTTGCTATTCATTCAGAGGTATGTAGTCAGTCAATCCAGTGCAAATTACAGTGTATCCTTAGTTGACATTAACGAACCCTACCTTTCACATAAAAAAGCTGTTCAAGACCAGTGTTGCGTGTTTTGCCACACTCAGAGGTTAGCTAAACAGTGTAAGCCATGGCAGGCCTCATTAATGCTAAACAACTCAGAGGGGGTATGCTGTGGAAGATCATCAGCACATCACTATGGGGCTTATTTACAAGCCTTTGCATGGCCCAGGCATCAAGTTTGACAATGTAAGAAGTGACATACCAGCAGAGCAAAGGACTTGTAAATAAGCCCCTTTATGTGTAACATATGTTCTGTAATGGCCCTTCACAACTGTACCTGACAAATGCCTGTTGTGAAATAAACAGCTCTGGACATGGATACTTCTGTGGCCTGCAGTGTCACAGATTTCACTGATGCACTGATCGTGCCAGCACTATAGCATTCTGGCATTTGCATGGGGGCAAGAGTCACATAGGATAGCCTAAAAATCATGGGTACTTACTAGTTGCTCCACCAACTTCCTTGCCAACATAATCCAGAAGGTCAGACTCTCTGCCGACCAGATCGGCCCAGCAATGCTTTAGTTGGTGGATGTTGCGGTCCACTGCAAACATACTCTGTATCCGTTGGCATAGGGACTCCCACCATTGTTTTCTGACATTTGCGGTGTAGCCCTGTATGACATGTCCCCTACTGGCTAGCATTGCAGGCAGGTAATGTGTCACCAGTCATAGGACTCTCCCAAACACCTGCTCATTCATGGGGCAACAATGACTCTTCCCCTGCATGATCCCATGCAAACTACTTACACCCAAACACAACTAAAACCCCCTAAAACGACTACCCCTATAACAAATATACCCCCAAAAGACCAACACCCAACTGCACACAAACAATACACAACAATATGCAACAATTGCACTTAAAAAAGACTTGAGGGACATGACAAACACAGCAGACACAACGCACCAGCACCAACACCTAAACCACGCTCCAGCACAAGCACAACACCACCACTCCCAAGTTCAGATAGAAAAACTGTGACTTAAAAAGAAAATTAAAGTAACTTAACAGTTCCTGGTTTGCAGCATGCTGGATCCATTACATCACTCCCCTTTATCCATAACTTCACTTCTTGGGTGAATGTGTAATGTTTTCAGCCAATCTGTTGATTGTTTGATGGCTTGGAACCATCATTTTTGGCTGACACTTGTGCTGAAAAATATCACATTTAATGATCTTACAACATTTTTTTGGGTGCAATCGGGTCAAAAGTGTGTTTTGGGTATATTGGGGTGTGCAATACATGTGATAATGTACAGGGATTGCAGTGCTGAGCGTGAATAGTGGAGTTGACCTGTTTACGGTCTTTGCATTTGTTTACTATGTGTGTTTTTTGTGGGATATGATAGTGTGCACATGGCAGTCCAAAGTGTCCAATCTGGTAACAGTACATAAGGGGTTTGAGGTATGTGTTAATTGTGTGCTATACAGTGCAACTGATAGACTAACTAAATGACAGTGCCACACTGCTTGTGGACAGTATAGGCTATATTCACATGATTAAGCATCATTTCTCCAAGACAGGCACATTATTCCCAAGATAACTGTTGTTGGCGGTCATGGGAGATGTAGTTTGTGCATGATTTCAGTGTTTTCAGTTTTTTGTCATCTTTCCGGAAATGCATTGTTTTCCCGGGTTGTGCCACTTTGTATGGTTAGCCCACTGTCAAACCTATTTTGAGGGTGGTGGGCAAACAGGCGCTAGTGAGCATCAACAATGGTAGTTGAGATAATTTGGTAATGGTGCTCTGTGGTCTGTTCTACTATGGCTCTGCAAACTGGAATGTAAGAATAGTGAGGACGAGCAGTCTCCATTTCAGGGAGGTAGTGTGGGGAAAAAGAGATCAGAAGCCAGCAATCATCCAACAGCCACATTAACTTAATTCCAACCCTATGGATATCTTTTTGTCAAAGAATGTAAATTTTATTGACCCCACTGAACTAAATACTAGACAATCCATTTTGCACAAATGAGTTGATACCCTTGATTACTATTCCCCCTTTGATTATACAACCCTGTCTCTTCAGCGCTCTCTGCTGCTGGGATGAACCTATTGTGTATAGTCCCCAGCAATCTTTGGCAGAAGCATGAATTAGGTGCAGGTGAAGACTATCATCCCACGGGTTCAGATGCACTATTAGTTTGCTCATTATTAAACTCATTGTTGATGTAGGCAACAATAGTCCCAAACAGCACACAAGTATTTCATCGCTGTTTCTCTGTCCTGGCACCAGGTGGAGGCCTGCGGTACTACGGTGTTGGTTCTGTAACAGTCAAGGGAGAGGTCCGCCGTGCCTTTGATGAATGCAGCATTCCATTAAAACAGGGTTACAGGACAAATGTACCTCCGCAAAGCTGGTTGTGATTTTGTGGGATGGATCACGCCATCTTCAGCAGTTGAGACTTTCCAATGGCCAGTTAGTGATAGGCACTTGTAGCTACCCCTCAAGACGATGGGATACCTGGTATGGCTCTGTCAGATGCAGCTTTTAAACTGGTTGGCTCTCACCCAGTGGTGTTGCAGCTTCTCATGGCATCGGAGGTGTTAGCACCAAATCATGGGGCACATCAACAAGGGCTTTATCTCTGCTTTTTTGGCTTTTAAAACTAGCGCCCTATCAACAACAGGGTGCTAACATGCAAATTTGCATGTTAGCACCCTTTTACTCTACGCTTCCCCTTGCATCTCTAATGAGATGCAAAGGGGGCGTTCCAGAGTAAAATAATAGGAGAAATGTCGCTAAGCGACATTTCTCCTATTATCAAGAATATCGCTAACCCTGTTAGAGACAAAAAAAGCAGCACTAACCGCGGTTAACGCTGCTTTTTTACGTCTGGTATTTGTCTGACTTAGCCATGATATCCTATAGGAGGAGGATATCATGGCTAAATTTGCCTGTCCCTATCAACAAGGTAACGTGAGATTATCGCTGGGTTTCCAGCGATAATCTCACGTTAGCCTGTTAGCCTGAGGATTTTTATCGCTATTGAGATAAACGTTGCTAATAGCACGCTATCTGAGCGATAAAAATTCACGCTAGCCGGCGATAATTATCCTAGCGCTAAGTGCGCTTAGAGATAATTATCGCCGGTTGTTGTTGATATGCCCCCATGACCCTTCTCTGGATATTACTTACCTGGGGAATATCCTGGGATTCTCTTCCATGACACACTCTCCTCCTGCGGGACCAGATAGACTCCTTTCCTCTCAGCAGGGTGGCAGGCTTTTAAGCATTAGAGAGATGCTCAGCTGTACCAGCAGAACGTGGTGATGTGAGACAGACATCAGCTCCGGTCACTTAGCAGTCCTTCGAGTATTTTCAGGAGCACTCCCTTTAATGGTCATGGAGAATTTGGAACTAAACAGAGTGGGTTCAGATCCCACTTTTATACACATTTTACTGACAGGGAATGTATGTCATCTTCATAGCCTCAAGTGTCTGTCCAATGATGCTTCCCACAGGGGAGAACTGGGGCTGTATCTAAGCAGGCACAAACACAAAGTGGATGCACCTGGCTTTCATAAGACTTTCTGAAGAAGTAATTAAAGACACAAAATCGGTGGTGGAAATGTTTTTTGTTTCTCATTTTCCTTGATTTTTATAGTTTGAAACAGCATTTCTTTTATTAATGTTATTTTAGGCAAAACACACACCTTGTACAGTAGTTTTTCTCATTTAAAAAAAAAACCTCAGGATTTCGCCTGGGAACCTTTGCAATACTTACATTTGAGAATAAAGGGCTCTAACTTGGCTTGGGTATCTTTTATGGAGAAAAGGGCTTAACATGGTAAGGGTGGAGAAGAGCGAGCAAAGGCTTAGGGATCCAAGTGGTAAAGTACTTGCTTGCTGTGCAACAATGTGGTGTATTCCAACCATTTTAAATAAAACATGGGGTACTAAAAGCTGGATGTGATCACTTTTCGGTCGCCAGCACCCTTAGAAATGAGTTCAGGCCAAACAATCAGTTTCAGTGGATCAAAGACGTTAGCATACCTGCTTTTGTATTATCTGTAACGTATATAGTTTAAAAACTGTCTCACAATGTGTGTTATTATGCGGGTGAACAGTATGTTATGTAATATTTCCCACAGCACACCCATGTTTGCCATATATCATTATAAATCCGGAGACTAGCATTGCTAATTCTTGATCTCTTGACATCATGCTGGGTCTTATTCACAAGCCTTTGAGAACGTACAACGTATTCCCCAAAAATATGCACTAAATCACATGTAATTATAATAGAGCAGTAAGTTAGACTTACTCACAGAAAATAACCTTGGCATCTGCTAGGGTCCATCTCCTACAGCATCCCCAGAATCAACACTAAAAGACATCCTGCTTGTATTCAAATCGAGCAAGCAAGATAATGCATAGCTGGGTTTTCAGTAGCGATTAACCGAAAGAGATAACACAGGCGTGTTTCCCATAAAAAACAAACGTTGAAATGTTACTTATTTTTCAGAGTTCTGTAAAATAAGGGAAGCGGAGGCTAGGCTTTCTCTCTTCTCAAAGTCACCAGCCGCAAAGGTCACCAGTAAAGTCACTGTGGTACATCTTGTTTGACAGATTGAATCAGGATGGATGTCATACACAATAGAAAAAGTCCTGGCCTTTGTGTCTTCCTTCTCTCCTGAGAGAATGTTGACTGCTTTCTGAGAGCATGTGCCTCTCTATTATTACAAGGTCTATTAGTCATGATGTCTGTCACAATTCAGCCTCTGCCCATGTTTCCTAACCGCTTCTTTCTTGCCACTTATTTTAGTCTTCTTAAGTAAACATGCATACCATTTAAGGTAGTCGAGTAAAATAGGTCACAGGTTAAAATGCACATTAAATGACACACTTGGAGGGGCATATTTACAAGTGAATGGCGAAGCGTGACATTAAGCAAAAATTGCTAATGCCACACTCCGCCATTCTAAAAAAACGCAGGGATGTGCTGAATTTACAATGGTATGGCACATCCCTGTGTTTTCCCTAGCGCTGGTGCTAAACTCAGCTACCTAGAGCCAAAGCAAGGGTGCCTGCATTGAGGGAATGGTGATTTGTAACTCCTATGTGTGCTGCATTGTGCACCACACATAGAAGTTGCAAATCGTAATTTTTTATAATGATAGTTTATGTGCAGATAGCGGCACCTTCCTGCACATAAACAATCATTCATGGTCATTTGCTGTTTCTATGTGTACTGCAGAATTCAACACACACAGAAATGACAAAACCAAGGAGAAATTTTTAATTTCTTCTTGTTTTGCCATGCGAAGACCAGGTTTACCTGGTCTTAATTTTGCCGCTGCCCCATATTTACACCACCCTTGTAAAAAGGGGGCATCGTCAAAATCAATGGGTGTTGCAGCGAAACGCATACCCTAACACCCTTTTCCCCTCCCCTTTCACACTAAGGGGTCTATTAGGATGACGGTCGGAAAACCACCCTGACCGCCATGGTAGCGGAAATCAACCATCCGCTGGTGCTGTGGCAAAATCGGCGGTCAGATTAGGATCAACCGCCACAAAATTCCGACCGCGGCGCAACAATGCCACAAGAAGACCGCCGGTAGCGGGCGGAGCTGGTGAAAATCCGACCGTGCCAGTCGGATTCGCGGTGGAAACCCACACAACCGCCACGAGGCCAGCGGAGTGACCGCACAGAAAATTAGGATTCCACAGAAAATTAGGATTCCACGATCCGCTGTTTTTGACCGCCGCAATCGAAAACAGTGATCAATAGGAGAGCCGGAGGAAGGGTTGTTGCATTGTAACCACAGTGGATGCTCCGTGACAAATATGGCGTTTGACAAAAAAAACACAAAACAAGGTCACCAAGTGCACACATCAAACTAGCTCTGCCACCAAAAACACCTAACACACTCCAATGACACACACCCATGGCAACTTTAAAAATACAAATCCCAGGACAACCCACACAACACACCTGAATGCAATACTCCATTTTGACACACCCATGTAGGTGAGTATAAAACCATCCCCTTCCCTGACCAGAATCCTCCGCGCTACTCCACCCCTAAAGGAACTAAACCCTGCAGCAAAGTGGATAGGCAAAACACCACACATCTCGACCTACACCACCCCCACCACCTTCACGACTGCACCTCAAACCATTTGCACATCACACACCATGGCACAAAAGAAAATGCCCAAATTTACAGAGAATGAGTTGTCATTCATGGTAGATGATATAATCAGAGTAGAACCACAATTGTTTGGTACCCATGGTACAGACCCCATTAGCCACCAGAGCACAAATGTGGGAAAGGATAGTCGACAAGGTCAATGCAGTAGCGACCACCCCGTGCTCCAAGCAGAAAATCATGAAGCGATGGCATGACCTAAAGAGGATGGTGAAAGAGAACAACAACAAAAACCGTCAGCTGGCTCAGATGACTGGCGGTGGCCCTCCCATTCCACCAACAACATTCACTGCATGGGAGGAGAAGGTGCTTGCCATACTGGATACTCCAGTGAGTCTCACAGGAATAGCCGGGGGAGTGCAGGCTGGTAAGTACAAACAAATGTATACCATTACACAGCCATGTACTGTCATGCACAACTACAAAGCTACACCTCCTAGGCCAAATCCCATTCATCTGCACCACAATACCCAACATAGGTCTCACAGATGTCACAGTCAACCTATCTGATTCACCCCAACGGTAGTCAGCTACATTCCCAGGGTTGTATGTGTACAGGTAGCCAGCACTGCAGTTCCAACCAGGCTCCCTTGTTCCACAGCTCAGCAAGATGGACCACTTCCCCACCCAGCCAGAAGCAAGTGGCAGCCAATGTATCTCACCAACCAAACTTACAGGTATATAGCCATATTCACAGGGGGGGCTGTTTGGGTGGAAGGCCTGCACTACAACTCCCACCAGGCCCCCTGTCCCACCCTTGAGCAGGATGGAGCACTCCCCCACACCCAAAAACATTTGGCAGCCATTGTATTACAGCAACCAAACTTACAGGTAGGTAGCCATCTTCCCAGGGAGGGTTGTTTGGGGGTGGGAGACCTGCACTACAACTCCCACCAGGCCCCCTGCCCCACCCCTGAGCAGCATGGAGCCCTCCCCTCCACAGAGAAACATGTGGCAGCCATTGTATTACACCGACCAAACTTACAGGTAGGCAGCCATCTTCACAGGGACAGCTGTTGGGGGGTGGGAGGCCTGCACTACAACTCCCACCAGCCACCCTGTCCCACCCCTGAGCAGGATGGAGCACTCCCCCACACCCAGAAGCATGTGGCAGCCATTGTATTACAACAAACAAACTTACAGGTAGGTTGCCAACTCCCCAGGGGGGCTGTCTGGGGGTGGGAGGCTTGCACTACAACTCCCACCAGGCCCCCTGTCCCACCCCTGAGCAGGATGAAGCACCCAAATACACACCCAGAAGCATGTGGCAGCCATTCCATGGTTCACCTCACCTAACAGGTAGGTAGCCATTTTCATAGGTAGGACTGTTTGGGGGTGGAAGGCCTGCACTACAGCTCCCACCAGGCCCACTGTCCCATGCCTGAGCAGGATGGAGCACCCAAACACACACCCAAAAGCATGTGGCAGAAATTGTATGGTTCACCTTCACCTAACAGGTAGGTAGCCATCTTCCCAGGGAGGGCTGTTTGGGGGTGGGAGGCCTGCACCACATCTCCCACCAGCCCCCCTGTCCTACCCCTGAGCAGGATGGAGCACTCCCCCCACCCAAAAGCATCTGGCAGCCATTGTATTACAACAAACAAACTAACAGGTGGGTGGCCATCTTCACAGGGAGGACTGTTTGGGGTGGGAGGCCTGCACTACAACTCCCGCCAGGCCCTCTGTCCTACCCCTTAGCATAATGGAGCACCCAAACACACACCCAGAAGCTTGTGGCAGCCATTGAAAGGTTCACCTTCACCTAACAGGTAGGTAGCCATCTTTCCAGGGAGGGTTGTTTGGGGATGGGAGGTCTGCACCACAACTCCCACCAGCCCCCTTGTCCCACCCCTGAGCAAGATGGAGCACCCCCCCCCACCCAGAAGCATGTGGCAGCCATTGTATTACAACAAACAAACTTACAGGTAGGTAGCCATCTTCCCAGGGAGGGCTGTTCGGAGGTGGGAGGCCTGTACTACAACTCTCACCAGGCCCTCTGTTCCACCTCTAAGCAGGATGGAGCACTCCTCCCACCCAGAAGCATGTGGCAGCCATTGTATTACACCAACCAAACTTACAGGTAGGTAGCCATCTTCACAGGGAAGGCTGTTTGGGGGTGGGAGGCCTGCACTGCAACTTCCACCAGGCCCCCTGTTCCACCCCTGAGCAGCATGGAGCACTCCCCTCTACAGAGAAACATGTGGCAGCCATTGTATTACACCGACCAAACTTACAGGTAGGCAGCCATCTTCACAGGGAGAGCTGTTGGGGGGTGGGAGGCCTGCACTACAACTCCCACCAGCCACCCTGTCCCACCCCTGAGCAGGATGGAGCACTCCCCCACACCCAGAAGCATGTGGCAGCCATTGTATTACAACAAACAAACTTACAGGTAGGTTGCCAACTCCCCAGGGGGGCTGTCTGGGGGTGGGAGGCCTGCACTACAACTCCCACCAGGCCCCCTGTCCCACCCCTGAGCAGGATGGAGCACCCAAATACACACCCAGAAGCATGTGGCAGCCATTGCATGGTTCACCTCACCTAACAGGTAGGTAGCCATCTTCATAGGTA
Source organism: Triturus cristatus (assembly GCF_964204655.1). Taxonomy (NCBI): domain Eukaryota; kingdom Metazoa; phylum Chordata; class Amphibia; order Caudata; family Salamandridae; genus Triturus; species Triturus cristatus. Next base: position 1,353,571,709 of record NC_140591.1, read on the forward strand.
GGACTGTTTGGGGGTGGAAGACCTGCACTACAACTCCCACTAGGCCCACTGTCCCATGCCTGAGCAGGATGGAGCACCCAAACACACACCCAAAAGCATATGGCAGCCATTGTATGGTTCACCTTCACCTAACAGGTAGGTAGCCATCTTCCCAGGGAGGGCGTTTTGGGGGTGGGAGGCCTGCACCACAACTCCCACCAGCCCCCCTGTCCTACCCCTGAGCAGGATGGAGCACTCCCCCCACCCAAAAGCATGTGGCAGCCATTGTATTACAACAAACAAACTAACAGGTGGGTGGCCAGCTTCACAGGGAGGACTGTTTGGGGGTGGGAGGCCTGCACTACAACTCCCACCAGGCCCCCTGTCCTACCCCTGAGCAGAATGGATCACCCAAACACACACCCAGAAGCATGTGGCAGCCATTGAAAGGTTCACCTTCACCTAACAGGTAGGTAGCCATCTTCCCAGGGAGGGTTGTTTGGGGATGGGAGGTCTGCACCACAACTCCCACCAGCCCCCCTGTCCCACCCCTGAGCAGGATGGAGCACCCCCCCACCCAGAAGCATGTGGCAGCCATTGTATTACAACAAACAAACTTACAGGTAGGTAGCCATCTTCCCAGGGAGGGCTGTTCGGAGGTGGGAGGCCTGTACTACAACTCTCACCAGGCCCTCTGTTCCACCTCTAAGCAGGATGGAGCACTCCTCCCACCCAGAAGCATGTGGCAGCCATTGTATTACACCAACCAAACTTACAGGTAGGTAGCCATCTTCACAGGGAAGACTGTTTTGGGGTGGAAGGCCTGCACTACAACTTCCACCAGGCCCCCTGTTCCACCCCTGAGCAGGATGGAGCACCCAAACATACACCAAGAAGCATGTGGCAGTCATTGTATGGTTCACCTTCACCTAACTGGTAGGTAGCTATCTTCACAGGGAGGACTGTTTGGGGGTGGGAGGCCTGCACCACAACTCCCACCAGCCCCCCTTTCCTACCCCTGAGTCCCCAAGAAGTGGAAAGGCTTCCCTCCACATTCTCCCTCACACACTGTCTCACGGCAGCATGACTCCACCTCCACGTGCCACCACACCACCCAGTCCAAGCAGCACTCCGGCTCCCAAAGCCACTGATGCCTCTACCTCATCTGGTCCTCTCTCTCCCAGGTCCAGTCCTCCAACTAGCCCCCACACTCAGCCACCTCCCAGTCCCACTGACAGCCAAGTCTGAGTCAAAGTCCCCCTCACACACCTGTCTCTCCCACAGCGGTGCCTGGACTGCCCATTGTTATCCCCCTACCTGTGTTGCTGACCATGGCAGTGTACAGTCTCACCTATTCCCTGTGCAGCCACTCATGCACACATGTGCCTACTTGGAACTATGGCCTGGCCACTGGCCTTGCTGTTCATCACCTAGGATGCCCACTCCCTGTTCAACCTCTCATGCCTACATGTGCCTACTCTGAATTTTGGACTGGCTACTGGCCTTGCTGTTCATTACTGTGTTTGCCCAGTCCCTGTGCTGGTTCTCATGTACCTACTCTGCACTTTGGACTGGCCACTGGCCGTGCTGTTCATTACTGTGTTTGCCCATTCCCTGTGCAGGATCTCATGTACCTACTCTGCACTTTGGACAGGCCACTGGCATTGCTGTTCATTACTGTGTTTGCCCATTCCCTGTGGAGGATCTCATGTACCTACTCTGCACTTTGGACTGGCCACTAGCCTTGCTGTTCATTACTGTGTTTGCCAAATCCCTGTGCAGGATCTCATGTACCTACTCTGCACTTTGGATTGGCCACTAGCCTTGCTGTTCATTACTGTGTTTGCCAATTCCCTGTGCAGGATCTCATGTATGTACCTACTCTGCGCTTTGGACTGGCCACTGGCCTTGCTGTTCATTACTATGTTTGCCCATTTCCTGTGCTGGTTCTCATGTACCTACTTTGCACTTTGTACTGGCCACTGGTCTTGCTCTTGTCTACTTTTGATGCCTATCTGTGTAATTTGTAATAAAGACAGTTACTCCTGCTGTCTGCTTTGTCAGTGTCCTTGCTAAATAAAGAGTTTTCTGTGTGGGTATGGTGTAATGTGACACATGCTTTGTATGCCACTTTAACATTGCGAATGGTTTGTTTCACTTTTTCAGGGTTATATAGAGGTGATAGGCAGTTCAGTTCTTCTTGACTCTGAGGCTTGGGGTGCAATGAAGGTTGTTTGTGAAGAACTACTGTTATCATAATCATTCTATGCTTAGGTTAGCTAAATTGTATACATGTCATGTTGGGATGCACTGCCAGCAAATAGTGGGATTCTATCTACAGGATTGCAGGCTGGCTGGCCAGGGTATATCATGTGTGTGTGTGATCTTTCTTGATTTGTGAACAGCAGTGTTGGTGTATGGTCATCTTGTGATGGCCAGTCATCCTAGTCACATGGGTAAATTTAAAAATGTAAATGTATGCACTTGGGTGGTCATGAAGTTTGCAGTGTGAGGTGGTGACTTTGTCAGTAGTGTTGATGTGTGTGTGCCCCTGCAATGGCAACTGCACACATGTGTCACCCAGGAGTTGAGTGCCTGTTAGTTTGATTAGTCAGCCCTGTGCTTGTGATTGTGTGCACATGCGGGAGTTGTAGGTTGTGTACTGTGCAGTGTGTTGGTGTGTCTTTGCACTTCTGGGGGACACCTACTTGTTGTTGGTGCCAATAGTGAGCATGCAGAGTTTGTGACTGGCAAGTTAGTGTTGTATTTTGTTGATCAGCCATTTGTCTTGATACTGTTTGTGCTCACTTTGCAGGCCTGCTCAGCCAACCTGACATTGTGGGTGTGTTTTCTCATGCATTGCAGACACTTGAGCCAATTTCGGCTCCAGTATGGCATGTGGGATGTAGAGTTTTACCATCCCCATCTGTGCTTCTGATGCCTATCCATTGTGAGTGAGCACTCCATCTATTTGTGTAAGGTGCACTCCTGACATGTTCACTACTGAAATACACACCACTTCACTCTCATGTCAGCTATCCCCTTGGGTTGCCAGTGTGTGTGCCTCCCCACCACTTCATTTGTTACACTATGCTTTGTGGTGCTGATCTGTGCACAGGACCAATGTGCCACTCAGTACAGTTTCCCAATTTGTTATGTGAGATTTTCCTGTACGGGTTTGCAGTCAGGGTTGCTCATATGCAGTGCAACTGTTTGTGCTGCACAATCCTCTGGTCATGTTGTTTGCACTTGGGTATCCCAGACTTGTGCATCTGTGGGTGATGGGTAAGCTGTATGGGTGTTTGCTGATGTACTGCTACCCTTCCTGAGTGTAATGTTGTCTGTGTGCTGTGGTGATTTGTGTTGTGGGGGTTCATGTTGTGGCACTCAGATATGTGTGCTACTGGTTTGGTTGGTGTGCATGCACTGCTTGTTGTGCATGCAGTGCTGTGAGTGTATGTTGCCTTGTAACTGCCTGGTGTGCATCCCCTGATGTACAACTGTGTTTGCAATGTGATGGATTGGCATGTGCATCTGTTGTGTGTTTGATGTGGATGTGTGCAGTGTTTGCCCTGTGTTGTCTCTTTCAGCTGACAGATGCTCTGTGTGTGATGTTCTGCTTGCATGTCATTGTGTGTGAGTTGTCTGTGCATTGTGATACATTCAGATGTGTGTTGCAAGTGTAGTGTGCATTACTTTTGTGTCTGTCACATGCACTTAGGAGTATTCTTGTTCCTGAGCTTGTTTTTAGTGCACCTTGGTGGTTTCTCCTCTTATATTTGACCTGTCACTTGTGAAGATTGTGCATGTTCATGCATGTGGTACACTAATACACCATGTTGACGTGATAGATTGTGTGGTATGTCTGTCTGTGTCTTCTTATTGGCCCATTGATCCCCGTTTGTTTACATGATTGTTTTGAGATGATGCACTTCTTGTCTGTTTTGGGGTATGGTGTCTGTGCATTGGTCCTGATTGATGATGTTGTGTACTCCTGTTCTGTCTGGGCTCCCATTGCCTTTCCACTGTTTGTCTGCACATGTCTGGGCTTGTTGGACTTCTTTGTATGTTGTTTGTGATGGTTGTGTTAGGCTATTGTTTTTGTGCCAACATTGGGTCAGGCATCCCTGAGTGTATGTGTGTGTGATGTTGTGAATGCACCCCAGGGAGTGTGATTGTTTGTCAGTGTATTCACAGGACATTATTTGCACCATTCTGTGTGTTTAACACTGGTGTTGAGTGGTGCAGGTGTGAGGTGGGTGGAGGAGGGGTAAGTGTGAAGGATCCAACTTGTGTTTGACAATGATGGATTGTGTCAATGGGCCCTGTGTGTTGTGCTGATGACATACACATGTCAAGTAAGTTGTGACAGATGAGTGGCTGATCACTGTTTGACTTCAGACACTTCCTATCATCCCTGTCCCTATGCATGGATTGCCTTGCTGATTTCCTGAGTTGTTGCACATAGGTCACTGTGGTTTAATTTCACTCACTGTGCCAGCTATGTGTGATTTGTTGACCTAAGGGTGTTGTGATATTTTCCTTCTTTTGCATGTGATATACACATGCTTTGTGGCAAGCTCCTTGTCTCACCATCACTGTTCACCTCACTTTTGTCTTGCCAATTTATTGTCCTCCATTGCTGCTGACATCTGGTATGTGTATGTGGCTGTGTGTCAGTGTGGGGTGTGTCTGGGTGACTTGACAGGCATTGTGTACAGTTAGGTGATTGTTCATATTCAGTGTGAGTGTTCATTTTGTGATTGGACTCAGTTTGCTTGACATGAGTGGTATGTGGGTGTGGGGAGGAGGGTGGCCCTGGCCTTGAGATGCTGTGCTGTGTGTTTCTCTTCAGCCCCACCTGCTGAGACTGGCTATCTGGTTGCTTGGCATGTGTGGTACTGGGTTTGGGTTCACCTGGCTGGTTAATTGTGCAGGGGGAGCACAGAAGGGGCACACAGCATGTCCCCTAATGGGTGTGGTGGGCCTAGTGTGTGAAGGGTGTAGTTGTGGCCCTGTGAATCTTTGTGGACTGCCCATGCCTTGTGCTGGCCCTGCCTACTACATTGTGCGCATGTTTTTCTGTGTCATCACCGCTGTGGTGACGTGACCAGGAGATTGCTGGGATTTCGAGGTTGATGGGTGACCTGGATGCAGATGAGTGATTTTGTGACAGGTAGGATGTGTGGGTACACTTGTAGATGTGTTCCTGTCTCCACCAGTGTGCCTGGTGTGGGCAGGAACCGTATATCAGCCCAGGAGTTGTGTGTTGTGGTTGTGTGCGGAGTGGTACCATTGCATACCTGCAGCATTGTCCGCGACGGTGATTACTTGCTGGTATTGTATCAGGTATAGCACCAGGAAGACATGTGGAGCTGGATCAATTGCGGTCGGGACTGGGTGGAGGGGACCAGGAGTCTTGTTTCACATTAGTGGATTAACCCTGTCTTGTAAATAAGGCAAAGGGCATATCACCAACAGAACGTCACAAAAGGGACGTTGTTGAGGCCATAAACCCTAGTAAATATGCCCAGAAGTATGCAAACCGGCATTAAATAACTGATTACGATTACAGAATCCCTGTGAATTCATAACTCTGTGCAGTGTCAATGATAGTCAATAGTATACGTATACTTTGTTCTGCTCACAAATACTTACACTCTGCCCCTTATTGCACACTCTGCTGATTTGTGATGATTTTACAATGTTGTTGCCATTTTTCATGGTTGTATAATGGAACCCCCATGCATTTACCCAGCATGCCTTCACAATGCAATCACTATTCCACCAGCGACGTTATCTGCATTACTTTATAACGCAAGTCGTTACCATCACTTGATTTTGAGGGAGGGCGCTGGTCTTTAGAATAGTGTAAATTACTATTACGACTCCAGTAAAGTAAGGAAGAGTTTGGACTTAAAAATCCAAAAACAGCCCAACAAAGCATCTCCAACAGCAAGTCGCTGTAACAACTTACAGGTTAAAGTAAAACATGTTAAAATCACAGTCGGGCTAGTGACTGCATTGTAAAGTTTGGTTGTAGTTGAGACTATGGGGTAAAGGATGTTTATCAAAAAAAGGGGGGAAAGAGAGGTTTTTAACGGTTAGGTTCACCCTCCCAATGTATGTATAATTAAATAAATAATCTGAGTCGTCAGATTATGAGAACCTAACCAAAAGGGTATAGGGAAAGCACTTGTTTCCCGAGAAACCCAAGAAAAAGAAAGAAAGGGCAATTCCTTTCTTTAGTCCCCTCACTCACCAGGGTTTCCCCACGGTGACATGCTTCATCATTGGGGTCCTCTCAGTCCTCTACGGACTGAGGCGTGCTGCGACTTGCGGATTTACGTAGGAGCACTGAACAAGACTATGTGTTGTGCAAGTGTTGTGGTGTGGAGTGGTTTAAAGTGAGTTAAAATAATTAACTAGTGGGCCAATCTAAATTTATTTTTGCTCCTAGCTAATTAATTAAAAAAGTGGGTAATATGCTAGAGATAACTACTATAATGGGTAAGTGTACCTAGCATATGTTGTCGACTAGTTTCAAGCTTCCCAAGCTCTTCATCAGGACTACACTGGGACCAGCCCAGTGTGAATACCACTCCTAGAAGACCTAAATTGGTGCATAAAATAAGTGAAAAAAACGAAAAACGCTGTGCAAATTAAGCATGCGTTATTCAAAATACATACGTAATGTACGTCTCATGGAATTATTTTAAAAGGCAAAACTGTGCCTCATGGTCGACTGAGGGGGGGTTGGACACTCGTACACTTGTACTTGTCAGGCCACCCGCCGGAAAACACCTACTGGTACACTGCCTCGCCGACCAGTATGCGGTCGGCGAGGCAGTGTACCAGTAGGTGTTTTCCGGCGGGTGGCCTGACAAGTACAAGTGTACGAGTGTCCAACCCCCCCTCAGTCGACCATGAGGCACAGTTTTGCCTTTTAAAATAATTCCATGAGACGTACATTACGTATGTATTTTGAATAACGCATGCTTAATTTGCACAGCGTTTTTCGTTTTTTTCACTTATTTTATGCACCAATTTAGGTCTTCTAGGAGTGGTATTCACACTGGGCTGGTCCCAGTGTAGTCCTGATGAAGAGCTTGGGAAGCTTGAAACTAGTCGACAACATATGCTAGGTACACTTACCCATTATAGTAGTTATCTCTAGCATATTACCCACTTTTTTAATTAATTAGCTAGGAGCAAAAATAAATTTAGATTGGCCCACTAGTTAATTATTTTAACTCACTTTAAACCACTCCACACCACAACACTTGCACAACACATAGTCTTGTTCAGTGCTCCTACGTAAATCCGCAAGTCGCAGCACGCCTCAGTCCGTAGAGGACTGAGAGGACCCCAATGATGAAGCATGTCACCGTGGGGAAACCCTGGTGAGTGAGGGGACTAAAGAAAGGAATTGCCCTTTCTTTCTTTTTCTTGGGTTTCTCGGGAAACAAGTGCTTTCCCTATACCCTTTTGGTTAGGTTCTCGTAAAGGATGTTTCCCATTTTTCATTGGGCACACGGGATACTGGCTATGTGTTTGATGTATTCCATGCACAAGCCACTCTCCGTGCTCTGCCTTGCTCAGATGAATGTGCAAGCATCAGCTGAGTGGATCTCTTTCTTTGTGAATCACATCTTGGAATTTGTGTCCAAGTTGAATGTGAAACATAAATGTCAGCTGTTTTCATTTGCTGTCACAAATGCAGAACACAATATTACCAGGTGACCTAGAAATTCTCATTCCTTCTTTAACAAAAATCAGACAATGTTCACCTAACAACAGCTTAAACAATAGATTTTATATCTTGGAAGTTCCCACATAATGTATTGCCTTTACACCTCTCATCTCTATTTCTCTTCTTGTATGTATGTTCTACACTTTATCCTCAGTTCTCTTTTATTCTTCTCTTGACCCTTTTCTGCTTACCTCTTTTCTTCTGTATTATTTTGTAACTAGCATTTTCTCTGTTTTCTTTTCCTGAAACCTCCTTTCACGCTATCCTTTCATCATATGCATTGACTTATGTCCTCCGCGTTTTATGTTTTATATTTTCTCTTGCCAGATCTCATCAGTGCCCTCCTACATTGTCTTCTCTCACATTCCATCATTGGTTAAAACTCTCAATCAATCAATAAATCAGGGGCTTGTATAGCATTGCTACTCACTCGTGAGTGTCTCAAGGTGCTGGGGGTAGGGGGCTGCTGTTCGCACTGGGTGCAGGATCATTCTAAGAGCCAGGTCTTGAGATACTTCTTGAATTGGGTCAGCAACGCAGATTGCCTGAAGTGGAGGGGCAGGGTGTTCAAGGTCTTTGTGGCGAGGCAGGATAATGAACTTCCCTTGGTTCTTGTTTTGTGGATACTGGTAATGGAGGCTAAGGCAAGTTGGGCAGAGCCAAGTTGTCTGGCGGGAACGTTGGATGTGAGGTGGTGGATGAGGTATGCTGGTCCTTCATCATATAGAGCGTTGTAGCCTTTGCCTTCTTCTGTTCTCACTGTTCTCTCTTAATTCCTCTCTCACCCTCTCCTCTTGTATTCAGCATTTTCCTCTAGTATTTCCTCTTTTCAATTCTCTTTCTTGTCATCTTGCACTCGTGGCAACTCCTCCTGCCTCTACTCAATGTTTCCAAATGTACAGTTACCCTTTGTGTTCTTTCAATTGTTATTGTCTTGTTTCCTCCTGTCTTCTCTTCTTCATCCATAAGCATTGATATTTTACTTGCTCCTTCTATAGTATGATTTTATCCATCTCTCAAAAACAAAAAATTGATTACTCCCGGAATGGTAAAGAATGGTGCTTACAAAATTTAGGGGACAGATTAATCAATCTTTCATGCAATGAAATGTAACAAAAACAACTTCCATGCAAAAAAAGAGAGAGAGCCGTCATGCATCTTATTCCCCAATATATATCACATTCCTTCTCTCTGCCTGTGCTGCCATACAATATTCTGCCCAGCACCAATGAAGGCTCTTTTGGTGCAAGGGTGCCTCTGTTGCAGGCAGGATTATTTTTGTGCAGGAGGGGACACCTTCCTCCAAAGAGAAATATTCCTATGAGGCTTTTTTTTCTCCTGCATCTAAGGGCCATATTCACAAGGATCTATTGTCAACTTAATGGCACTTTATCACAGCCAAAGTTGCGGTAAACATACCTCCCCAATCACAAGCTGTTGTTAACATCCTACAGCACCAGTTTACCCGCGGTAGCAGGCGCAAAAAACATCGCAACAGCTGACCCGCGCAACTATCACTAATGAGATGCAGAGTAGGCTTTCCCGTGCCAAAAGCCACGATAACACCACCCCACAACATTCACAACGAACAGCCAGAACTGCGATAAGAACACAAAACATGCGATAAGGCGCGTTAGCACCAGGAACATAACACCTGCTCTGACCTGGTTGGACCACAGACTGCACCACAAAAGGGAGACCAGCCCAGCACCACACCTGAAGAACAACAGATGCACCCGGGCAACTGAACATGCAGCCCGGAGGGCCGAAAGGGGAACAACACCTGCCGCATCCACTCCAGGACCCCCCCTCCCCAGCACCCCCCGACCAAAGACATGCCACATCAGCTACACCCAAACACGTACAAAATAATCTGCATGATGTCGCACAATCACAACTGGTGACATGCATGTTTCGTCACCAAAATGAGCATCACACATTCATTTCCGAAGCAACAAATTAAACTTTATTAAAATGACCACTGAAATGAAATAAAGACACATGGCGGCGCCCCTCGGGACAATCCGTAGGTCACAGCATGCAAGACAAAAATCATAATGGGAAGATGTGTCCTGCGCACATCAAAGGACAGAGAGAGAGCGAATGAGAGAGAGCAGAAGAGAGGGAGAGAGAGAGAGAGAGAGAGAAGAAGAGAGAGGGAGAGAGAGAGAGAGAGAAGAAAGGAAGAGAGAGTGAAGGAGAGAGAGCAGAATAGAGGGAGAGAGAGAGAGAGAGAAGAAGAGAGAGGGAGAGAGAGAGAGAGAGAAGAGAGGAGGAGAGAGATAGAGAAAAAGAGAGGGGGAGAGACATAGGTGGAAGAAGAGAGGGGGAGAGTGAGAGAGAGAGTGCCGCCCCTGCGCACCCAGGTCATACTGCTCACCTGCTGCCACCGATGTGTCTCCAACCACTTGCCGGTATGTAGTGCAGTTCATTAGGTCACACACCTGAGACAGACCCATCAGATGAAACAGAGTCCAGACAACATGATTGGCACAGTACAAACAATTGCACAAGACAACATCGCCTGCCCACCCATGCACACCCAGACAGAGGCCCCTCCCGCTGCCCATCAGAGCATGCCCACCCATGCACACCAAGGCCACACTGCTCACCTTCTGCTCACCTTCTGCCACCGGCAGACAGGAGACCCCCGACATGCCGCTGCAAGCCACAAGCCCGTGGCCCGCTGGCATGGCACACTCCACACCATGCAGCCCCGCTCCGCAGGCCATCTGGTTTCACATTTGGTGCTGGGTTTTGATTATTCCATGGCAGAGGACATACCAGTGCACAGGGCATCATCGCAGGCTGCACACTCGCTCAGCCCAATAGGTGCCACTAACTCTGTGACCCGCGAGGCCACGCCACGTGTCGGTCGGCCCGCACAGCCTGCTGGCTCTGGCCTACACTGCAGTACAGCAGGGCACAAAAAACCTGACCTGTCCAGACATCCTGGAAGAGGCATCATCGCAGGTTGCACACCCGTTCAGCAGCTTAAGTTAAGGTGCCCCTAACTCAGTACACCCAAAATCACGGTCCTGTGGCGGGTTGCCTGTGCAGGCCGCAATGCTCCAGGTGCCACTAACAATGTGCAACCCCAGTCAGCTCCATGTGGTGGTAGGCCCGTGACGGCCGCAAGGCCTTGGGTGCCACTAACCCTGTGCGCAACAACTCATGGGCCCTTTATGATTGAGAACCGTGGAGTGTCTGTCATCCAGTCACCACTGGCAGAGGGGAATGAGATGTCTTCGGACCCTTATGTTTTTGGCGGAGTCACATGGCCTGTGACGCCTGTGCTGGATGGGTGTGGTGTGCGTGCAAACCTGCCCTCAAGGAGTGGCTGTGACATGCTGACAACTAGACCAGTGACCTGCACACAACCACTGAGTACACCTGCGACGGGTAGCAATGAGGACCCCTCCTTGGAGCGTTAGCGGAGTGGTCTGGCCTGCCGTATGCCGGACCAGTGCAGGGCTTGCAACAATGACTCGTGGGATCTGGGCATAGTCATGGACGTGACTGATGCGTGTGTCCCTGTTGTAGTGTACATGGGACCTAGTACACAATATGCAATGTAGCACCCTCTGACTGGCATCCCACAGGATGAGCATCATTGACGCAAGGGACATCACTGTCCCTACATTCACCCACACATGCATACATGAATGATGAAAGACATAACACAGCAGTGCGTCACTCGATGTTTATTACACATCCAGTGCAGTTCTGAAGCTGGAGCGGTACAGGGTAATGCAGAGCACACTACACAATATGGGCCTGTGGAGGGCCAGCCAGAGTCCATCCGGGGATGACAAGTACTTTAGAAGAGGATGGTTACAGTCCGCAGTCAGGTTGCCATGTCATTGGTCATCAAAAAGGATATGGCAGTCCATTTTGCTGTCCAATGTGAGTGCATCGGAGTGTATCAGGGGTCAGTGGAAGGTCATGGGGCCATGTGCAGCACCAAGCAGGAACAGGCCAGGTGGTGGAAATGAATGCTAGTGCCTCCTGATCACAAACCCATCCATGTCCTCGTCCCCGGATGTGTGCTCTGCCCCACCTGTGGCTGTTGCAGTACCGACTGAGGCACTGTGTGCCAATGACACATCAGGGGCCGGAGGAGGATTGTCGGCTGCACTGTGTGCCACTGCCACATAAGGGGCCAGAGGAGGGTTGTCAGCCGCACTGTGTGGCAGTCACACATCAGGTGCCGGAGTGGATACGCCTGCCACACTGTGGGGACTGACACACCAGGGGCGGAGATGTGGATGGTGTGGGGTCAGCAGCATTCATCTGTGCCACGCCTTGTGACAGCAATGCCATGATGATGATCTGCAGGACATGGTCTGATCTGCAGGGCATGGTCGATCCCAGCTACATTTCGCTGGTGCACAGCGGTGGATGCCATCTTTTCCGCCTCCATACGCATCATGTACTCCATGAGTCTCTGCATGTGTGCCAGCTCACGGCTGATATCGCTGGAGCCACTCTGAGCGGACATGTGTTCTTCTCTCCGCATTAAGACTCCAGCGATGTCAGTCAGGACTCGTTGGAGGCCATTGAGCGGGTCTAGACACCCATGGATTGCGTCCAGTTTGGTAGCCATGAGGTCAAACCCCACCGCACCTGCTCAGCTGTCTCCCTCTGGGACTCCAAAACATGGCGTTGGAAGGCCATGTGTTGTTCCTGGGGGTCTTGGGAGACTGGTGGGGCCGTGGGTGCCTCCTGCTTGGTGGTTTGAGTGGTGGGTGGGATCTCCTTGATGCAGTTTGTCAGCCCTGATCCTGGAGGTGAGTCTCGGATGATGGAAATGATGTCTAGGAGGGCTCGGGTGTCGATACTGGCGTTGTACTCCTCATCATCAGTGAAGAGTGGCTGGGACTGCTCTGCAGGGGGTGTTGACACTGGCCCTGCAATGTGAAGGAGAGATGGTGTATTGCAATGTGTCCACATGTATGAAGCCGCATGGCATTCAGACAGCATGGCATTGTACATTGTGACAGTCTATGGATCTGGGCGATGACCCAAAGTCAATGAGGGTGTGCCCGGTGCTCTGCTTGATTGTGCATGTGTGCCATTGTGGCCATCTCCACCCTTCCCCCCAGTACCTGGTGGTCACTCACCCTGTTGCGATTGTGTTGTGTCCTGTCTAGCAGTGTCTGGTCCCCCGACTCCGGCCACAGTATCCACACTGATGACTGGCAACACCATCTCCTCCATGTCATCCAGCTCGAGCTGTGGTACTGGGTCCCCACCTCCAGTCTGCTTTGCTGCCTTCTGGTTGGCTGCGAGTTTCTCCTTGGTCTTCGGCTTGATGTCATTCCATCGCCTCTTGACCTCATCCATTGTCCTCTTGTGCTCGCCGATGGCATTCACCTTGTCCACGATGGCCTGCCATATTCCAGTTTTGGTGCCCAATGATACGTTGGAGGTGACGAACAGTTGTTGATGGTGTTCCATCACCTCCGTGACTATAATCCTGTTCACCAGCAGACTGAACTTCGTCTTCCTCTTCTTCTTGTCCTTGCCCTTCCCTGTCCCCGAGGTCCCTGGCTGGGCATCCGGGCTGCTTGTGGGGTTGCGCTCATCCTCTGCGCCTGCTTCGTCTGCCTCCATGATGCTCGGGTGTTGGTCAGTTTGTGTTTGGGTGTTTTTTTTACTTTTATGGTGATTTTTCCCACCGGCCAGGTGTTTGTTGCAGGCCTGGCGCTGCTTATCACTGATTTCCTCATCGCGCTTTGACCCATCGCAGGTTTCTTCGTGTTGTGGTTTGTGTGTGTATCTCCATCGAGGTGGTTGTATCGTGGACATTGTCCACGGTTTCGGAAGACCATCGTATAGTACCGCCTTGTTGGGAATTCCACGTTGACACAGGGTTATTTTCCCAGAATAGGCTGCGATGTGTAAAGTTGCGTTTACATTTTTTGGTGATGTTTAGCACACGTTCTTGTGAATATACTCCTAAAGTGCCGCAGAAGGCAGCATACTTAGAAAGAGAAAACAAAAAGGGGAAATAAAGATACTTCTCTTCGCTGCACCTGCTCTGGGAAGGAGTAGCATTTTGACACATTCCCAGGTTTACTCATTCTAGTAAATCTGGGAATGCTCCAAAATCCACAGGTTGGTGTGTGGAAATACCTATGCTCCACCCATGGAATGCCTTCCCGGGGCAGAGCAACACAAGGTAGTGATTTAGGCCACCTTGTGTTACTCCAGATTTAGCAAGGAATGTAGGGCTTTGCAAGGTGGTCTTGCATCGCTTAGTAAATCTGACTTTAGTGTTGCATTGCCCTGGCAATTCCATGTGTGATCCAAGGACAACACAATACTTTGATACACCTGGCCATATGTTCCTATCAGTTATAGATGGGGAGCATGGATAATAACAACACAGAGTTCTCTAAAGATACATAAAAGACTGTCAAATTGTGAAGTGTCCTGGTAGACATCTCAACCAAAGTGTGTGGGTTTATGGGAGGATGTTTCTGGTCCCTCATGAAAGATGTCAGTGCTACGATTGTGTACTAACACATCACTATGGAATCACCCTGTACAAAGCACTATTTTTTATGCATGCCTTTGCCTCACATTCCTTTACCACCCATGGGAAGTATGGTTAAGATATCTTTCTCTCTGTGTACACACACACACACACACACACACATGTGAACACACATAAACATACATATTCGCAAAGATACCAATTAGTTTATGTGTGGAGAGTGGTTAAGGAAGATTGGGAGTAAATTAAAATCAAAAAGTGGTTAAGGTTGTTCCCTCCAATAAAACAGTAATTAAATAAAATAACATTTTAGGTGTTAGGGTTGGATAGTGGTAAAGGGAGGCATGGGCAATTTTAATGTTTAGGCGTGGGTAGTTGTAAAGACAGGTATAAGTAATGTTAGGGTGTATGGGTGGTTAGAAGTGGTGTAGAAAGTTTAAAAAGGGGGGTTTGGAGGGATTACCCCAAAAGGAAACATATAACATTAAATATGCGGCAATTGTTACCCTTGAATGGAGTTGGGGTAATAAGTGCTGTAAGGTAGCTATAAATCTTGTCCCTGCCATGCACAGTTTCCTCACCATGCCATGCATGGTGGGGGTTGGCCGCAGGACCTGGTCTGCAGCCAGGTTCTGCAGTCAACTCTCCTTAGGCACTAAAATCCCAATTACTAAAAGGAGAGAGAGGTGTGTGGACTCCCTCCCCAAGCTGATTTTGGTCCGGGATGCCCCATCCATTTGCAGGGCCAATTTATGAAGACGGAGGGGCGGTATGGACCTCCTCCATGGGCCAATCTTGGACTTAGGGTCCTCATCCACCTGGGCCTGGATAATTTGTGAAAGAAGAGGGGGGCACCAATGTCCCCTTTCTGAGCTAATTATGGCCCCCAGGAATTCCATCCCCCGGGACTCACCCAAATCATGAAAGGGAAGGGGAAAGCGTGGCACCCCTTCCTGGGCCAAAATAAAAAAAAGAGAAGTAGTGCCACGTGGCCCCCTCCCCAGGCTGATTTTGGCCCAGGGAACCAATCCCCTGGATCCCGGGCAATTATTGGAAGGGGAGGGGGCTGCATGCCCCTCTCCCTTGGCCAATGTTTGCCTCAGGGAACCCATCACCTGGCGCCTGACCAATTATTGGCAGGGGGAGGGGTCACATAGCCCCCTTGCCTAGGTTAAATTTGGCCCTGGGGACCCCAACCCACTGGGTCAGCCCAATTCAAAAATTAAAGAGGAGGTACACCAGGGGTACAGCCACTTCTTCTTGGGTGCTCTGACCCCACCAGGGGGACCCAGTGTGCAATTGTGTGGCCCCGGGGGAGACCTCAATTCCCCCATGGACCCATTGAAATGCTACTCCCTGCATGCGGGAGCAATTATGTAATATCTTTCCTGCCTGCTTGACAGTGGCCAGAAAAACAGTTGAATGTCCACTCCCAGTGAGTGGAAGCAGTTTTTCTGCTCCTGGTTCTTGGCAGCAGACTTACTGTTTGCTCACTTGGCAGGAGCTGTCAAAGCTCAGACCAAGCAACAGCAAACAACTATGTTGCATGGCTGGGCACCGTGGGACATAAGGAGCTGGCCCATGGAGGTGGAAGTCCAGAGGGTCATTAATAGCTCCAGGAGGAGGGTTGTAAGGCCCCTGTCCCTTGTTTTTTTAGTACCAGCCCCGGGAAGCATTCTGCCTGTTGAAAGAAAACGCGCACTCCAATATAGCTTGCAACAATTTAATGTTCCGAGTACGGGTGGGTAGCTGCCTCCCCCTGGTTGGTTAAAACATGAAATACATGCCATCAGTGCTGCATCATTGAAAGAGGGCTCATAGACTCTGAGAGAACTCATGCAATTCATTGAGTGAAAAGCATTGGGAGCAAAATGCCGATCCTTAACTTTCAATGATATTGGTCTGCACATCTTTTTTCTACTGGCGAGGGGAAGGTGCAGTTTGACATTTTTCGGAGCTCACGGATGATGCACATCACTGCCACCAGGGCCAGGATCTCAGTGAGGGGGTGAAGATCGGTGTTTGATGGCTCGTTTCTTCCCCGGATGCTGCTCCTTGTCAGCCTACAGCAAAAAGAACTATTGATGGACAGAATGCAGAACAATGTCATACATTCACCCCAGTAGAGAGATCTGGGCCTAAATCCATAGTTTTTTTGCTCACCATGCCATTCTAGTTTGGACCCAGCCATATGCAAATCAATCTTGACCCTGTGCCCAATGGGAACAGTCCTGGCCGAACTGCCAGGCCAGGTCCTCCCTGGACTGGAAACAAGCATCCTAGGACCGGTTTCGGGGTTTCACCCCTCTTCAGCCAGGATAGCTTGATTACACTGGCATGGAGAGCACGGGACTCACGTCTGAGCATACCCGTCCCACTCGGGGTCACAAATACAAAAAGAACTATTGATGGATAGAATGCAGAACAATGTCATACATTCACCCCAGTACAGAGATCTGGGCCTAAATCCATTGTTTTTTTGCTCACCATGCCATTCCAGTTTGGACCCAGCCATATGCAAATCAGTCTTGACCCTGTGCCCAATGGGAACAGTCCTGCCCGAACCTCCAGGCCCGGTCCTCCCTGGACTGGAAACAAGCATCCTGGGACCGGGTTCGGGGTTTCACCCCTCTTCAGCCAGGATAGCTTGATTCCACTGGCATGGAGAGCACGGGACTCACGTCTGAGCATACCCGTCCCACTCGGGGTGACAAATGCAAAAAGAACTATTGATGGACAGAATGCAGAACTATGTCATACATTCACCCCAGTACAGGGATCTGGGCCTAAATCCATCGTTTTTTTGCTCACCATGCCATTCCAGTTTGGACCCAGCCATATGCAAATCAGTCTTGACCCTGTGCCCAAGGGAAACAGTCCTGCCCGAACTGCCCGACCAGGTCCTCCCTGGTCTTTGTGAGTGGGGGTAAATGTTTGCATTGTCCAACATTACGTCCATCAATTGTTTCTTTTGCGTTTGTCGCCCTAAGTGGGAAGGGAATGCCCAGATGTGGGTCCCGTGCTCACTACACCACTGGATTCAAGCTAGCCTGGCTGAAGAAGGGTGATGCCCTGAAACCGGTCCCAGGATGCTTGTTTCCGGTCCAGTGAGGTCCTGGCTTGGCAGTTCGGGCTGTACTGTTCCCACAAGGAACAGGATCAAGACTGATTTGCATATGGCTGGGTCCAAACTGGGGTGGTGTGGTGAGCAAAAGAATGATGGATTAAACCCAGATCTTTGTGACTGGGGGTGAATGTTTGAATTGTCCAGCATTACGTCCATCAATTGTTTCTTTTGCGTTTGTCACCATAAGTGAGAAGGGTATGCCCAGACGTGGGTCCTGTGCTCACTACACCACTGGATTCAAGCTAGCCTGGCTGAAGAAGGGCGATGCCCTGAAATCAGTCCCAGGATGCTTGTTTCCGGTCCAGTGAGGTCCTGGCTTGGCAGTTCGGGCTGGACTGTTCCCACAAGGAACAGGGTCAAGACTGATTTGCATATGGCTGGGTCCAAACTGGGGTGGTGTGGTGAGCAGAAGAATGATGGAATAAACCCAGATCTTTGTGACTGGGGTGAATGTTTGCATTGTCCAGCATTACGTCCATCAATTGTTTCTTTTGCCCTAGTTAGCCTACAAGCACATTAAGACCCACTGTCTTAGGTGACAAAAAGGTAGGGTTTCTGGAATCCATGTGCAGGGTCAGAAGTCTTACACGTTATGAGTAAAGTACCCACAGTAAGAACATATCACTGGGGGGGTGCAATTGTGTGCATATATATGTATTGCAATTGCTTGTGCTTGGAGCTACAATTTGGTAGCAGGCAGTCTCGCTCAGAGGGAAGTCTCTTACATTTGAAAACTTGTAAAATGACAGATTTAAGTGTGGTATTGTACAATCAGACGCAAGAAGAAAAAAAGCAGCAGATGCCCTGTTCAAACAGAGCATGAATGCCACGATTACTTACAGTGGGGATAACATCTCCATCAAGGAAAAGAATGACAAACAATAAAAAATAACCAGACAAGAGTCAGAAAGTGGTGGGAGGACACCACTTCGGAAAAATACCTAGAATGTGGCTCTAGGGGGCAAAGAATTATGACTGTCACAATTTATGAACAACGATACCCCAAGATGTTGAAAGAGTGGGATGCCAACACTGAGAATTTTTCAGTAGTGATGATGCACATCCTAATTAAGTATGCATGGCAAGAGTGAACTCAATTGTCAAAGGAAATTGATGCATTAATCCAAGATATTCAAAGCATGGAGAGCATGGAGTCCTTTGGGAAAACCATGAAGGAAATGAATGAAAAAACACCAAAATGGAAAATGAGACAAAATGTAAAAAACCAACACAAATTTTTGAGGGACCAAAGATATTATATGGCATGTAGAATTCTAAAATTTAGTAGGAAGTATGACAACTGTGTTAAAATGGCAGATCAACAATCAAGGATGATTATAGAGAAAGAACAAGGTGCAAGCCAAATTGCTGGCAGAAACTTCAGATTAATCAACCAAGAAAGGAGCCAACAAATTGGCAAAATAACCACAGGAAAGGAAGAAGCAGAGGATGAAGATGGGGAGAAAAAAGAAAACAAGAAGATACCAACTTGGAAAGAACAACAACCCTATGTGAGTAGGATGATGAGGGGCCAGAAGCCAGGACATTGAAGGATCAAAGTAAGAGTGTCAACATTCTCTTAGAGAATAAGATAACCATTGGGGAATTTGAAGTCCTCAGGTTAAGTCTTTCCTTCTGCCCAACCAACTCCTTCATCTATTCCCAGTGCTGCATTGACCCCTACAAATTAACCAGGAAAGTGTAATTTCACAAATGGTATTCCCAAAAGAAACAATGCCCTCCATGCCAACTTCCGTAGTCAAACACAGTAAACCCAGCAAACTTAAAATTGGTAATGTGGATTTACTGCATACACTTACAAAACTTCACCCTACTGTGGATTCGGTGGAGGGAAAGACTAACCTGGATATTGACTTGGATTTCAGCTGCCCTAGTGGGTTCAAAACCAAGTCTACTTTTGTGCGCACCCTACCCTTTGATGCCATTGATACCTTTGAGCGTGTAACTTACTAAAAAGAACACGTGATAAAGATGCAGGTGGAAGGGTGAAAATTTGGGCCTCAAGGAAAAAGCTGCTATAAAAAGTTTACATTCTGATAAGAAAATAGTTATCAGACCATTGGACAAGTGGGGGTAATGCTACCATTCTCTCCAAAGACATGTACCTGTGCGAGGTATACAGACTGTTGAATGATGCTGACGGTTATGAGGTGGTACAGAAGAATATACTTTGATAAATTGCTGGCACAGAGGGAAATTGGACTGCTGGAGGGATAGGAATAGAAGGTCTTCTTATGCAGACAGCATAGAACTCTGATCTTATACTTACTCCCCAAAATCCATAAAAATGAAACCACCCTTCCAGGAAGACCTATTGTGTCATCAATAGGATCACTCGTGCAGATGACATCCAAGTATGTCTTTTTCTGTTTGTGACCTTCTGTGGTATCTTTACTTCCATACATTCAGGACACAAATGACTGTTTGAGCAGGATTGATGGCATACCCTGGGAATCTGACTTTCTGCTAATCACCCTGGATGTGTAAGCTTACACATACGCATTGAACATGAGGCAGGAATAACACCTTGTAGGCACTTCCCGAAGGCCAGATTTCTTGCATACCAATTCAGGCAGGGCTTGCAACAATGACTCGTGGGATCTGGGCATAGTTCAGTCCATGTACGGTCATGGACGTGACTGATGCGTGTGTCCCTGTTGTAGTGTACATGGGACCTAGTACACAATATGCAATGTAGCACCATCTGACTGGCATCCCACAGGATGAGCATCATTGACGCAAGGGACATCACTGTCCCTACATTCACCCACACATGCATACATGAATAATGAAAGACATAACACAGCAGTGCGTCACTCGATGTTTATTACACATCCAGTGCAGTTCTGAAGCTGAAGCGGTACAGGGTAATGCAGGGCACACTACACAATATGGGCCTGTGGAGGGCCAGCCAGAGTCCATCCGGGGATGACAAGTACTTTAGAAGAGGATGGTTACAGTCCGCAGTCAGGTTGCCATGTCATTGGTCATCAAAAAGGATATGGCAGTCCATTTCGCTGTCCAATGTGAGTGCATCGGAGTGTATCAGGGGTCAGTGGAAGGTCATGGGGCCATGTGCAGCACCAAGCAGGAACAGGCCAGGTGGCGGAAATGAATGCTAGTGCCTCCTGATCACAAACCCATCCATGTCCTCGTCCCCGGATGTGTGCTCTGCCCCACCTGTGGCTGTTGCGGTACCGACTGAGGCACTGTGTGCCAATGACACATCAGAGGCCGGAGGAGGATTGTCGGCTGCACTGTGTGCCACTGACACATGAGGGGCCAGAGGAGGGTTGTCGGCCGCACTGTGTGGCAGTCATACATCAGGTGCCGGAGTGGATACGCCTGCCACTCTGTGGGGCACTGACACACCAGGGGCGGAGATGTGGATGGTGTGGGGTCAGCAGCATTCATCTGTGCCACGCCTTGTGACAGCAATGCCATGATGATGATCTGCAGGACATGGTCTGATCTGCAGGGCATGGTCGATCCCAGCTACATTTCGCTGGTGCACAGCGGTGGCTGCCATCCTTTCCACCTCCATACGCATCATGTACTCCATGAGTCTCTGCATGTGTGCCAGCTCACGGCTGATATCGCTGGAGCCACTCTGAGCGGACATGTGTTCTTCTCTCCGCATTAAGACTCCAGCGATGTCAGTCAGGGCTCGTTGGAGGCCATGGAGCGGGTCTAGACACGCATGGATTGCGTTCAGTTTGGTAGCCATGAGGTCAAACCCCACCCGCACCTGCTCAGCTGTCTCCCTCTGGGACTCCAGCACATGGCGTTGGAAGGTCATGTGTTGTTCCTGGGGGTCTTGGGAGACTGGTGGGGCCGTGGGTGCCTCCTGTGGGTGGTTTGAGTGGTGGGTGGGATCTCCTTGATGCAGTTTGTCAGCCCTGATCCTGGAGGTGAGTCGCGGATGATGTCAATGATGTCTAGGAGGGCTCGGGTGTCGATACTGGCGTTGTACTCCTCATCATCAGTGAAGAGTGGCTGGGACTGCTCTGCAGGGGGTGTTGACGCTGGCCCTGCAATGTGAAGGAGAGATGGTGTATTGCAATGTGTCCACATGTATGCAGCCGCATGGCATTCAGACAGCATGGCATTGTACATTGTGACAGTCTATGGATCTGGGCGATGACCCAAAGTCAATGAGGGTGTGCCCGGTGCTCTGCTTGATTGTGCATGTGTGCCATTGTGGCCATCTCCACCCTTCTCCCCAGTACCTGGTGGTCACTCACCCTGTTGGAATTGTGTTGTGTCCTGTCTAGCAGTGTCTGGTCCCCCGACTCCGGCCACAGTATCCACACTGATGACTGTCAACACCATCTCCTCCATGTCATCCAGCTCGAGCTGTGGTACTGGGCCCCCACCTCCAGTCTGCTTTGCTGCCTTCTGGTTGGCTGCGAGTTTCTCCTTGGTCTTCGGCTTGATGTCATTCCATCGCCTCTTGACCTCATCCATTGTCCTCTTGTGCTCGCCGATGGCATTCACCTTGTCCACGATGTCCTGCCATATTCCCGTTTTGGTGCCCAATGATACGTTGGAGGTGATGAACAGTTGTTGATGGTGTTCCATCACCTCCGTGACTATAATCCTGTTCACCAGCAGACTGAACTTCGTCTTCCTCTTCTTCTTGTCCTTGCCCTTCCCTGTCCCCGAGGTCCCGGGCTGGTCGTCCGGGCTGCTTGTGGGGTTGCGCTCATCCTCTGCGCCTGCTTCGTCTGCCTCCATGGTGCTCGGGTGTTGGTCAGTTTGTGTTTGGGTGTTTTTTCTACTTTTATGGTGATTTTTCCCGCCGGCCAGGTGTTTGTTGCAGGCCTGGCGCTGCTTATCACTGATTTCCTCATCGCACTTTGACCCATCGCAGGTTTCTTCGTGTTGTGGTTTGTGTGTGTATCTCCATCGAGGTGGTTGTATCGTGGACATTATCCACGGTTTCGGAAGACCATTGTATGGTACCGCCTTGTTGGGAATTCCACGTTGACACAGGGTTATTTTCCCAGAATAGGCTGCGATGTGTAAAGTTGCGTTTACATTTTTTGGTGATGTTTAGCACACTTTCTTGTGAATATACTCCTAAAGTGCCGCAGAAGGCAGCATACTTAGAAAGAGAAAACAAAAAGGGGAAATAAAGATACTTCTCTTCGCTGCACCTGCTCTGGGAAGGAGTAGCATTTTGACACATTCCCAGGTTTACTCATTCTAGTAAATCTGGGAATGCTCCAAAATATACAGGTTGGTGTGTGGAAATACCTATGCTCCACCCATGGAATGACTTCCCGGGGCAGAGCAACACAAGGTAGTGATTTAGGCCACCTTGTGTTACTCCAGATTTAGCAAGGAATGTAGGGCTTTGCAAGATGGTCTTGCATCGCTTAGTAAATCTGACTTTAGTGTTGCATTGCCCTGGCAATCCCATGTGTGATCCAAGGACAACACAATACTTTGATACACCTGGCCATATGTTCCTATCAGTTATAGATAGGGAGCATGGATAATAACAAAACAGAGTTCTCTAAAGATACATAAAAGACTGTCAAATTGTGAAGTGTCCTGGTAGACATCTCAACCAAAGTGTGTGGGTTTATGGGAGGATGCTTCTGGTCCCTCATGAAAGATGTCAGTGCTACGATTGTGTACTAACACATCACTATGGAATCACCCTGTACAAAGCACTATTTTTTATGCATGCCTTTGCCTCACATTCCTTTACCACCCATGGGAAGTATGGTTAAGATATCTTTCTCTCTGTGTACACACACACACACACACACACACATGTGAACACACATAAACATACATATTCGCAAATATACCAATTAGTTTATGTGTGGAGAGTGGTTAAGGAAGATTGGGAGTAACTTAAAATCAAAAAGTGGTTTAGGTTGTTCCCTCCAATAAAACAGTAATTAAATAAAATAAGATTTTAGGTGTTAGGGGTGGATAGTGGTAAAGGGAGGCATGGGCAATTTTAATGTTTAGGCGTGGGTAGTTGTAAAGACAGGTATAAGTAATGTTAGGGTGTATGGGTGGTTAGAAGTGGTGTAGAAAGTTTAAAAAGGGGGGTTTGGAGGGATTACCCCAAAAGGAAACATATAACATTAAATATGCAGCAATTGTTACCCTTGAATGGATTTGGGGTAATAAGTGCTCTAAGGTAGCTATAAATCTTGTCCCTGCCATGCACAGTTTCCTCACCATGCCATGCATGGTGGGGGTTGGCCGCAGGACCTGGTCTGCAGCCAGGTTCTGCAGTCAACTCTCCTTAGGCACTAAAATCCCAATTACTAAAAGGAGAGAGAGGTGTGTGGACTCCCTCCCCAAGCTGATTTTGGTCCGGGATGCCCCATCCATTTGCAGGGCCAATTTATGAAGACGGAGGGGCTGTATGGACCTCCTCCATGAGCCAATCTTGGACTTAGGGTCCTCAGCCACCTGGGCCTGGATAATTTGTGAAAGAAGAGGGGGGCACCAATGTCCCCTTTCTGAGCCAATTATGGCTCCCAGGAATTCCATCCCCCGGGACTCAGCCAAAATCATGAAAGGGAAGGGGAAAGCGTGGCACCCCTTGCTGGGCCAAAATAAAAAAAAGAGAAGTAGTGCCACGTGGCCCCCTCCCCAGGCTGATTTTGGCCCAGGGAACCAATCCCCTGGATCCCGGCCAATTATTGGAAGGGGAGGGGGCTGCATGCCCCTCTCCCTTGGCCAATTTTTGCCTCAGGGAACCCATCACCTGGCGCCTGACCAATTATTGGCAGGGGGAGGGGTCACATAGCCCCCTTGCCTAGGTTAAATTTGGCCCTGGGGACCCCTTCCCACTGGGTCAGCCCAATTCAAAAATTAAAGAGGAGGTACACCAGGGGTACTGCCACTTCTTCTTGGGTGCCCTGACCCCACCAGGGGGACCCAGTGTGCAATTGTGTGGCCCCAGAGGAGACCTCAATTCCCCATGGACCCATTGAAATGCTACTCCCTGCATGCGGGAGCAATTATGTAATATCTTTTCCTGCCTGCTTGACAGTGGCCAGAAAAACAGTTGAATGTCCACTCCCAGTGAGTGGAAGCAGTTTTTCTGCTCCTGGTTCTTGGCAGCAGACTTACTGTTTGCTCACTTGGCAGGAGCTGTCAAAGCTCAGGCCAAGCAACAGCAAACAACTATGTTGCATGGCTGGGCACCGTGGGACATAAGGAGCTGGCCCATGGAGGTGGAAGTCCAGAGGGTCATTAATAGCTCCAGGAGAAGGGTTGTAAAGCCCCTGTCCCTTGTTTTTTTAGTACCAGCCCTGGGAAGCATTCTGCCTGTTGAAAGAAGATGCGCACTCCAATATAGCTTGCAACAATTTAATGTTCCGGGCACGGGTGGGTAGCTGCCTCCCCCTGGTTGGTTAAAACATGAAATACATGCCATCAGTGCTGCATCATTGAAAGAGGGCTCATAGACTCTGAGAGAACTCATGCAATTCATTGAGTGAAAAGCATTGGGAGCAAAATGCCGATCCTTAACTTTCAATGATATTGGCCTGCACATTTTTTTTCTACTGGCGAGGGGAAGGTGCAGTTTGACATTTTTCAGAGCTCACGGATGATGCACATCACTGCCACCAGGGCCAGGATCTCAGTGAGGGGGTGAAGATCGGTGTTTGATGGCTCGTTTCTTTCCCGGATGCTGCTCCTTGTCAGCCTACAGCAAAAAGAACTATTGATGGACAGAATGCAGAACAATGTCATACATTCACCCCAGTACAGAGATCTGGGCCTAAATCCATTGTTTTTTTGCTCACCATGCCATTCCAGTTTGGACCCAGCCATATGCAAATCAATCTTGACCCTGTGCCCAATGGGAACAGTCCTGGCTGAAATGCCAGGCCAGGTCCTCCCTGGACTGGAAACAAGCATCCTAGGACCGGTTTCGGGGTTTCACCCCTCTTCAGCCATGATAGCTTTATTACACTGGCATGGAGAGCACGGGACTCACGTCTGAGCATACCCATGCCACTCGGGGTCACAAATACAAAAAGAACTATTGATGGATAGAATGCAGAACAATGTCATACATTCACCCCAGTACAGAGATCTGGGCCTAAATCCATCGTTTTTTTGCTCACCATGCCATTCCAGTTTGGACCCAGCCATATGCTAATCAGTCTTGACCCTGTGCCCAATGGGAACAGTCCTGCCCGAACCTCCAGGCCAGGTCCTCCCTGGACTGGAAACAAGCATCCTAGGACCGGTTTCGGGGTTTCACCCCTCTTCAGCCAGGATAGCTTGATTCCACTGGCATGGAGAGCACGGGACTCACGTCTGAGCATACCCGTCCCACTCGGGGTGACAAATGCAAAAAGAACTATTGATGGACAGAATGCAGAACAATGTCATACATTCACCCCAGTACAGGGATCTGGGCCTAAATCCATCGTTTTTTTGCTCACCATGCCATTCCAGTTTGGACCCAGCCATATGCAAATCAGTCTTGACCCTGTGCCCAAGGGAAACAGTCCTGGCCGAACTGCCCGACCAGGTCCTCCCTGGTCTTTGTGACTGGGGGTAAATGTTTGCATTGTCCAACATTACGTCCATCAATTGTTTCTTTTGCGTTTGTCGCCCTAAGTGGGAAGGGAATGCCCAGATGTGGGTCCCGTGCTCACTACACCACTGGATTCAAGCTAGCCTGGCTCAAGAAGGGTGATGCCCTGAAACCGGTCCCAGGATGCTTGTTTCCGGTCCAGTGAGGTCCTGGCTTGGCAGTTCGGGCTGGACTGTTCCCACAAGGAACAGGATCAAGACTGATTTGCATATGGCTGGGTCGAAACTGGGGTGGTGTGGTGAGCAAAAGAATGATGGATTAAACCCAGATCTTTGTGACTGGGGGTGAATGTTTGAATTGTCCAGCATTGCGTCCATCAATTGTTTTTTTTGCGTTTGTCGCCATAAGTGAGAAGGGTATGCCCAGACGTGGGTCCTGTGCTCACAACACCACTGGATTCAAGCTAGCCTGGCTGAAGAAGGGTGATGCCCTGAAACCGGTCCCAGGATGCTTGTTTCCTGTCCACTGAGGTCCTGGCTTGGCAGTTCGGGCTGGACTGTTCCCACAAGGAACAGGGTCAAGACTGATTTGCATATGGCTGGGTCCAAACTGGGGTGGTGTGGTGAGCAAAAGAATGATGGATTAAACCCAGATCTTTGTGACTGGGGTGAATGTTTGCATTGTTCAGCATTACGTCCATCAATTGTTTCTTTTGCGTTTGTTGCCCTAGGTGGGAAGGGTATGCCCAGACGTGGGTCCCATGCTCACTACACCACTGGATTCAAGCTAGCCTGGCTGAAGAAGGGTGATGCCCCAAAACCGGTCTCAGGATGCTTGTTTCCGGTCCAGTGAGGTCCAGTGAGGTCCTGGCATGGCAGTTCGGGCTGGACTGTTCACACAAGGAACAGGGTCAAGACTGATTTGCATATGGCTGGGTCCAAGCTGGGGTGGTGTGGTGAGCAAAAGAATGATGGATTAAACCCAGATCTTTGTGACTGGGAGTGAATGTCTGCATTGTCCAGCATTATGTCCATCAATTGTTTCTTTTGCGTTTGTCGCCCTAAGTGGGAAGGGAATGCCCAGACGTTGGTCCCTTGCTCACTACACCACTGGATTCAAGCTAGCCTGGCTGAAGAAGGGTAATGCCCTGAAACCGGTCCCAGGATGCTTGTTTCTGGTCCAGTGAGGCCCTGGCTTGGCAGTTCGGGCTGGCCTGTTCCCACAAGGAACAGGGTCAAGACTGATTTGCATATGGCTGGGTCCAAACTGGGGTGGTGTGGT
Source organism: Triturus cristatus (assembly GCF_964204655.1). NCBI lineage: Eukaryota > Metazoa > Chordata > Amphibia > Caudata > Salamandridae > Triturus > Triturus cristatus. The sequence goes on from NC_140591.1 coordinate 1,353,598,902, forward strand.
TAGCAGAAGAATGATGGAATAAACCCAGATCTTTGTGACTGGGGGTGAATGTTTGCATTGTCCAGCATTACGTCCATCAATTGTTTCTTTTGCCCTAGTCAGCCTACAAGCACATTAAGACCCAGTGTCTTAGGTGACGAAAAGGTAGGGTTTCTGGAATCCATGTGCAGGGTCAGAAGTCTTACACGTTATGAGTAAAGTACCCACAGTAAGAACATATCACTGGGGGGGTGCAATTGTGTGCATATATGTGTATTGCAATTGCTTGTGCTTGGAGCTACAATTTGGTAGCAGGCAGTCTCGCTCAGAGGGAAGTCTCTTACATTTGAAAACTTGTAAAATGACAGATTTAAGTGTGGTATTGTACAATCAGACGCAAGAAGAAAAAAAGCAGCAGATGCCCTGTTCAAACAGAGCATGAATGCCACGATTACTTACAGTGGGGATAACATCTCCATCAAGGAAAAGAATGACAAACAATAAAAAATAACCAGACAAGAGTCAGAAAGTGGTGGGAGGACACCACTTAGGAAAAATACCTAGAATGTGGCTCTAGGGGGCAAAGAATTATGACTGTCACAATTTATGAACAACGATACCCCAAGATGTTGAAAGAGTGGGATGCCAACACTGAGAATTTTTCAGTAGTGATGATGCACATCCTAATTAAGTATGCATGGCAAGAGTGAACTCAATTGTCAAAGGAAATTGATGCATTAATCCAAGATATTCAAAGCATGGAGAGCATGGAGTCCTTTGGGAAAACCATGAAGGAAATGAATGAAAAAACACCAAAATGGAAAATGAGACAAAATGTAAAAAACCAACACAAATTTTTGAGGGACCAAAGATATTATATGGCATGTAGAATTCTAAAATTTAGTAGGAAGTATGACAACTGTGTTAAAATGGCAGATCAACAATCAAGGATGATTATAGAGAAAGAACAAGGTGCAAGCCAAATTGCTGGCAGAAACTTCAGATTAATCAACCAAGAAAGGAGCCAACAAATTGGCAAAATAACCACAGGAAAGGAAGAAGCAGAGGATGAAGATGGGGAGAAAAAAGAAAACAAGAAGATACCAACTTGGAAAGAACAACAACCCTATGTGAGTAGGATGATGAGGGGCCGGAAGCCAGGACATTGAAGGATCAAAGTAAGAGTGTCAACATTCTCTTAGAGAATATGATAACCCTTGGGGAATTTGAAGTCCTCAGGTTAGGTCTTTCCTTCTGCCCAACCAACTCCTTCATCTATTCCCAGTGCTGCATTGACCCCTACAAATTAACCAGGAAAGTGAAATTTCACAAATGGTATTCCCAAAAGAAACAATGCCCTCCATGCCAACTTCCGTAGTCAAACACAGTAAACCCAGCAAACTTAAAATTGGTAATGTGGATTTACTGCATACACTTACAAAACTTCACCCTACTGTGGATTCGGTGGAGGGAAAGACTAACCTGGATATTGACTTGGATTTCAGCTGCCCTAGTGGGTTCAAAACCAAGTCTACTTTTGTGTGCACCCTACCCTTTGATGCCATTGATACCTTTGAGCGTGTAACTTACTAAAAAGAACACGTGATAAAGATGCAGGTGGAAGGGTGAAAATTTGGGCCTCAAGGAAAAAGCTGCTATAAAAGGTTTACATTCTGATAAGAAAATAGTTATCAGACCATTGGACAAGTGGGGGTAATGCTACCATTCTCTCCAAAGACATGTACCTGTGCAAGGTATACAGACTGTTGAATGATGTTGACGGTTATGAGGTAATACAGAAGAATATACTTTGATAAATTGCTGGCACAGAGGGAAAGTGGACTGCTGGAGGGATAGGAATAGAAGGTCTTCCTATGCAGACAGCATAGAACTCTGATCTTATACTTACTCCCCAAAATCCATAAAAATGAAACCACCCTTCCAGGAAGACCTATTGTGTCATCAATAGGATCACTCGTGCAGATGACATCCAAGTATGTCTTTTTCTGTTTGTGACCTTCTGTGGTATCTTTACTTCCATACATTCAGGACACAACTGACTGTTTGAGCAGGATTGATGGCATACCCTGGGAATCTGACTTTCTGCTAATCACCCTGGATGTGTAAGCTTACACATACGCATTGAACATGAGGCAGGAATAACACCTTGTAGGCACTTCCCGAAGGCCAGATTTCTTGCATACCAATTCCATACTGAAATGATCATTGAAATGCCAGAGATCGGCCTCAGGTCCAACTTTTGTCTTTGAGACAATGCTTAAAACAGAAGGAAGGGACTGCCTTAGGTATATACTTTGCCCTGAGCTATGCCAATCTGTTCCTGGGATGGTAGGAGGAACAGGTGGTGAGTTCCCTAGAGGCATTTAACTTCCAGGTCATCCTTTGGGCCCACTTTATCAACGACCTTTAATCATCTGGAAGGGGGGATTTGAGGAAGTCATGAATTTTATGTTGATATTAAACAATAATGAGTGAAATCTTAAATTCACTAGTTAGATTAGTGATACCTCTTTCGATTTACTTGATTATTCTGTAAAGATAGTCAGCCATGTAGTTACTAACAATCTACACAGGAAGAGCACAGCCAGCAACACATTGTTCCATGCCAGCAGTGCCTACCCAAACGTCTCATTCAATGCATCCCTTATAGAGAGCTAATATGGTATAGACATAATTGCATCACTGAGAATGGGTTTCTGCAGGAGAGTGCCTTCATGTTAAATAGATTCAGGGTGTAGGAAAGTGCTACTTTTGACATGGTTAATCACCACTATTTCGCTGATGTCCGATGTGATTTCAAACTGTATGTGCACTGGGTCACTGCTAGTCAGGTTCCCAGTGCCAGATCTCTTACCCAAAAACGGTGCCACGATCGGCACAACTTCAGTTACCCCAGTAAGTCTCTAGTAAGTGGTACCCCTGGTACCTAGGGCATGGGTACTGAAGATGGTCCTCTGGGTCAGCAGCACTGGTAGTGCCACGCCAAGGACAGCTCACCAAGGCCATGCTCTCTGCCACTGCAGGCTGCATGTCTTGTTGCTGAGAAATCTGAAGAGTTACCATGGCACACAGCCCTGTATGCCATTCCACCCATACACTGCATGGGGTATAGGTAAGTCATTCCTACTGCAGGCCTTTATCCCTAAGGCAGGGTGCACTATATCCAATGTGTGGGATGTCAGCATATACAGATTTGTCCCTACAATGTATAGTCTAATCTGAAATATTGTATGTGCACAGGGAAGAAATAAATAGTACATGGGCTTGTTACTTGTCAATACAAGTTTCCTAGCTTCACGAAGGCTTCACTGATTCCTAAGGTGCTTGGTACCAAACATCTTGTCTTAATAAATCCTCACTGATGCCAGTGTTGGATTTATTAATACATTCACATAGGAGATCCTTTTAGACTTGCTTACGCCAGCCTGCCACTAACAGACATGTTTCTGCCCAAATAGGGTGAGAGCTAGCCCTCTCAGAGGACAAAGATAAAGTCAGCTACCACCAGGAAAGGATGGCTTTCATGTGCGGGAAGCTTCAAAGGCAATGCCGCCTTTAAAATCTATCTCAGGAACCTTCAGATAGTGGGGGAGGTGAAGCTCCCTTTCCTGATCCACTTTTGGTGGGAGGAAGGATGGAAAATAAGTTAGATTAGGAGGAGTGTCCCGCTTAGCCTACACCACCTCTGGAGCGGGGCAGGTATGTGAACCCATCTCCTGAAATTCCACCACCTTGGGTTGATGGGAATACCTCCTATTAGAGATAGGGTAGTACCTATTCCCACAGGAAGTGGTCACTTGAGGGTGTAGACAGCCTAAAGGTAGAAAACCCATTTTTATGCCCCTACATTCAGTATTTAGGTGGCACCCGAGACCTGAACATCAAATTTGATGGACAAGAGAAGACCAGGAGAAAGAAGACCTGCTGCTCGAGAACTGAAGCCTTGCTGCAGAAGAAAAATGGACAGAACTGTACCTGCTGTATCCAGAACTCAACAATCATTGCTGCTGTGTCATCCTGAAACCTGAAAGGAATCCAAAAATCCCCGATTCATCTCCAGCTTTCAAGAAATCACCAAGAAGCTGTCTTGGAGAGAAGGTTTCACTCCCCTGCACACCGCAGGCACTGGTCCAATTATGTCCCATTTGTTGACGTGCTACTCCCTGATGACCTTGTCAAAGCTCCAAAGCAAAAAAAGGTAAAACAGCTCTCTAAAGCCAAATCTGTCTTCCCACCAAGCTTGGAAACACCAAGTCCTACTCGAATCATGGCATACTAATACCAACTACGCATGTAAAAAAAAGCTACTGCGAAGGTGGAGTACAACACAATTCAGGTACAAGATTCTCTTGCCATCACATGTAGGGAGCATTGTATATATGTTTTTAGTAAAATGTCAGTGGGTATAAAATTTTGTAATTTTTAAAATCTATATTCCATTGACCAAGTTAACAATGACAGTATTGTTATCAGACCTGTGAAAAAAACTCTAGGTCTTCATAAAATGCTGTTAAAACAGAATATGTAGTTTTTCAAAAGTGTAAGGTCATGTAACACCTGTTATTTCTAATGTCGACTGTCAAAAATAAAAGAATAAAAACTTGAATGCAGACACAGGGCCTAATTTACAAGCTTTTGACGCATGGCAGTGCAGCAGGCCTTCCTGCTGCGCTGCCGTGCATCAAAAGAAAAGGGCATGAATGCAGCACATTCCTGTCCTTCTCACCGCGCCGGTGTACAAACAGCTGCCGTGCGCCAGTGCAGAAACCCTTGTGTCATGTTGCATGGGTGCTTGCGATGCAGGGATGATTGTTTTGGTACAAGAAAGGACACCTTCCTGCACAAAAAAATAATTGTTGGCATTTTCTTCTTTATATACATGCTGTGAAATGCAGCATGTATGGAAAGAGGAAAAACGAGGAGAAATGAAAGTATTTCTCCTTGTTGCACCTTTCCTATGCCTCCCTTGGGTAGGCAAAAGAATTGAACACATTCCCAGGTTCACGATACCTTGAAAATCTGGGAATGGTTCAGATTCCAAGGGTGTTGCGTGGGAACACTCCCTGCAACATCCATGGAATGCCCCTTTATTGCAGTGTTCTGTGTGAAAGGGGCACATATTTACAAGGCCATGAAAAGCCATGTAAAGTGGCTTTGCGTGGCCTTGTGAATATGCTGCAGCACATTGCGCACCCAGAGATTTAAAAAAGTGAGGCTCAGGCAGAGCAAAAATGCTGCAAGGCCTCAGAAATGAGGGCCTCAGTATCTTTCTTTTGATTTAGATGCAAGAACACACATTTAAATGTTGCTAAAAGATTACAGAAACGCTTAAAGTTAAAAGGTTTATTTACAAAACAGTTTTTTTCATAGCACAGGCATGATGAACATACTAAAGAAATAAAAGAAGAAAAACATCAAAATGTTAACTATGGCAAAACTAGACACAAAAACACAGGCATTTTGGACAATGTCTTTTCTTTACGTTCCGGAGGCAGAGCCTCGGTGTTCCAAGAGGGGGGTAGCTGGGGATAGAAAGGGGATGTTGGCATACTAGGGAGTGGGTTAAAAACAACAGGTATTGGAGTACTTGGGGCTGTAAGTCCAATCATTCAACCTTTCAAGCATCTGTCTGTGTTCAGCATTACTGACGACCGTCAAAGGAATGTTGAGTTCAGCAGAGGCTCGCAGAAAATGTACCTCCCCTCTAGGAGCTTTCTGTCACGATAGTGTTTTGTGGTATGTAAGGCCTTTGACTACATTGCACGTGTGGGATCCAACAACCGGTTGACCTTTTTAGAGGAATTATCCTCTCTCATTCCACACAGACAGAACTTTAGAAGAAGTCATTTTACTTAGCAACATTTGTGCGACCCCTTTCTACCTTTGACATATTTTTTTTAAGTTCTCAACCATGCTGTTTGCGGATGGTGGTGGTTCATGAGGCATTGATGGTTGTGATGGAGGCTGTTCAGAGTCAGGGGCATATAGAGTCAGCCTGGTTTTTTCAGCATTCGACTGCTTGTTATATTTTAAAAAGTGTTGAAGAGCACCGGAGTAAAGACCTGCTTTGCCAAAAGGTTTTAAATCGGAACAGTTCTAAATGTCTTTAATCTTGGCATCCAGGCTCTGTGTCTCATTTTACAAAATATCCCAAGCATCAGCCGTAGACGACCCCAACTGTTGGTACATTTGATAGCTGTAACGTTTCAGCATGAGCCAGTCTGACATTTGGGGACACTTTCACAATATTTACAAACAAACTTATTGGACAGTATGACAAGCTTACACTGTTCTGCATCCCTGCTGATGAGACAGGACAAGTCATTGTTGTGGGTAAGCTAAAGTTTAAGACCGATACCGTTGATGAGCAGTGTATCTTGGAGAATAGGTTTGAATTTATATGCCCGACGGTATCAAATTATCTACTGGCAGCGGCAAAGCTTGGGGAGAGGAGTTAGCCTAATGGCTAGGGAGGTCGACCTGGAATCTGGGCAACTGGTTTCGAGTTTCGGCAATGACGCTGAACAAATGAGCAAATCACTTAATCTCCCCGTGCCTAACAAAAATGAATGTGTCCTAATGTAACGCAACTGGTGCTATGTAAAGCACTCAGATACCTGATTCGGGTCAACTTTGCGCTATATACATTTTTTTTTTTTTAACGTGCTATTTTTTACAAAACTTTGGTTGCCACCGTCCAGCTTCTTGTCTTCTAAATGCGCATAAGCATCAGTGTAGAAAAGCCCTGATAAAAGCTGGTTGTCCAGGGCATCCTGGTTGTAATTTAGAATACTCTAGACGTAGGCTCTGTAGGCATACATGTTATCACTTTGCATGATGAGTGGACCGCCGAGGGTAATGTCCACCTGACTAAACATGGTCGCACTGGGGTAAGCGATCATTGTCCCTTTAGCAGGAGCTGGTATGTTGGCACCGTCCATTTTTACGATTTTACAAACAAGGTTCAGAAGAGTATGGTTGAGATCCAAATACATATTCATGGAACCTGAAACATAAAACTCTATCGCCGCCAATGGAGTCAAAGCTGCTAGAGGTGATACTTCCATGAAAAAACTATGTTTGATGCTGGTCTGAGTGCTTATTAGAGAAAAAATGTCTAACTATGATTTGGCGTATTCCCCTGATGCACAATATACAAAGGCCATGATTTGATCTGTTGCAATTAAAAAATATTTACGCTAGGGGTTGTTCTCTTGTTCAAGGATCTCTTCTACCTTACAGATCTTCTTTTGTGAGTGCGTTTTGAAGAGCGGCTCCTTTTTCTATAGGGAGCCAAGCGGGCCCCTTCATTGTGAAAACCTTCACTACATGTTAATACTTTTGCTTGGCCTGGACACAGGTCCCATTCCTTCTCAGGGTTGTTTGTGCATGCGTTCAGTGACAGCTTTAGACACAGATCCCACCACATCCTGAGCAATATTTGAGGCCGCCGCTTTAACCTGTGGTTTTGCAATTTCATAGCCTCTTCCCAAGAATGGCATATCTCTGCTAAACAAACTACAGAAAAAACTTCCAAGTCCCGCTCGGTACATATCAGGGGCCCCTTGAAAGAATGTGGGCCCTCCATATCTGTGTTGGTGTCTGTAATAGTCCCTGTACAGAGCAGGGTCGCTGTACTTTTTCATGATCACCATGATGACTTCTTAATATTAGCTGTCGCGTCGTGGCCTTAAATGAAGCTTAACAAAGCTTTCCCTTATTTCAAAGACACTGTCTCAGACTGACCGCCAAAGAGCATGACCGTCATAGTGTCAAATTGCTACGTTATTAGGTTTGATATATTGAACTGTGTTTTCTGTGCTAGGGTTTGACCAACTGCTATAGTGGAGATTACTCTAGAAGACAGCGATCTATTGTTGTATTTTATGATGTATATAAATTGTCCATTAGTCAAACATGCTTATTTTATAATTTTTTTGATTTTATTGTATTATCACCTAAATGTTTTATGTGCTTTTATGACTATATGTCGAATAAAGCTTGTTTGACTGACTGATATATTGAACATAAATCACTGTGTTATTTTCCTCCTTCACCTGGACCCAACTTAACAATGGTGAATAACTATCACTGATCCTATTTGAGTATACAATGCCACTATACACATAGAGTGTATAGAATCCTCCGTTAATATCAGGGCATATAGGGTTCAGATCTACCTGGGTTTCTATATGCTATACTGTTCCAAAAACTCTGTATGGTAATTTGGAACTTTAAGAAACACCTTCCTTCTAATGTTATCTAATACCAGCTGAATATTCAAATAGTTTCGATGCTGGCTATGGATCTGTTGTTGGCCTCAACAACCGCCGTGACACTGGAGCAATAGCCGTGAGTAAAGCCAGTGTGAATGCTCAAGGGCTCCTGATCATGCTTTATAGAACATTTTCTCACAAACATTATAAATGTATTCCATGTTCTTGGGTATTGGATTTCGATTAGGACTTTCGCCCAGTCTCCTTTGTGTCCACAGATTTAGCCAGTTTCACATTATAATTAGAAATGTGATTGTCGGGGAACATGTCTTTCGAGGTGTTGGATGTCAAGGTAATATAAAATGATTTTGTCTCCATATTGTCACCTTCAGAGAGCCCCATATACTCACACAAACTGCAGGTAGCTGGTCAGTACCCAACTGTTAAATATCTCAGGTCATCCCTCCATTTGACAAAGGCCTGTCTGTTAGCCCCTCTACCTTTCTGTTTCAAAATCTTTTCCACCCTGTGCATCCTGTGTGAATCATCCTGTAGCTTTTGCAATTCTTCATTGTAAAAGACACCCAACACTGTTTCGCCATCGTTGTCCTTTAACCTGTGAAAATATATATAACTTCTCAAAGCTATAAATATTTCATCGCTAAAATTCTGCTGGTAGCCCTTCATTAAGACCCCTTTCAACTTTGAAACTCTAACATGATCACCTTCTTTTAAAAGAGGTTTCTTTACCTTGGCAACGAAACGGCCCCTGTACACATTCCTGAGACCTTTTAATGGTTCTGTTATAACTAGCATTATTAGCACCTATAAACGCCTGTAGAACACCCACATATCAGTAGGTGTTGTAGGCCGCGAAATATCTCCACTTCTTAGATTTTAAAGTTTTGTTAAAATGCACTATAACTAACCCTGGGCGTAGTTCGCGAAGTAGCACTTCGCGAAGCTACGCAAAGTGCACTTCACACTACGCAAGCTACGCGTAGCACTTCGCGAACTGCATAGTACCTTGTTCGCACTGTGCCAGATGTCATTTTCAATGATTGCACAGTCCGGACAAGCATCCGGCACTGTGCAATCATTGAAAATGGTATCTTGCACAGTGCGAGCTGTAGTTTTCTGCTGCTCGAGTAGATTTTTACTCGAGCAGCAGCTTTCTCAACGCGAACTGGTAGTTTCTCATCGCGAGCGGTCGCGAGCATACGCGACCACTCGCAATGAGAAACCTGACCTCCTCGCGTTGGGAATCTCGCCGGGAGGTTTATTTTCCATGCTCGCAATCGCCAACTTGATGTTGCTGATCGCGAACAAGGAAAAAGTCTCGCCGGGATGTCATCTTGCTTGCTCGCGGTCGCCAACTTGACGTTGAGGACCGCGAGCAAGCAAAAAATGACCGCAGCACTACGCAACACTACGCTACGTGCAATTCGCGTAGTGCGAAGTAGCGCGAACTTCGCAAACTACGCGAGCGTAGCGTAGTGCTTTGCCCAGGCTTAACTATAACATCAGCTTTTACCTCCGTTGGCGTTACAAAATGATGAACAGTGTGCAAAATAAATAGTTTTAAAATGATTTTCCTGCAACAGTTTGAAGTTTTTGGGGGCTCTGCATTTCCTGAAGATGACTTTAAAGGCCTTGGTGATGAAAGCACCAAATTTATCACTTAGGGCTCCTGCAAAGGCGTACTGGGACAATACATCTATATCGAGCTCTGTTATTATGATTGGCTAGATCTTGAAGGTTTATTATGTCCGCCTGCCATAGATAATTTAGCTGGACATTAATAATGGTCAGTCTTCTCTTAAAACACCTCCTGGCTGGCTTGTGGAGTGAATACGCCTCTTCCCCAGATAACCTGGTCTTCACCTGCACCCTGTTTACCAGCTTATTTTCAACTATAGCCCTTCTAAACAGAGCCTCAGTCCTTCCGAAGCTTCCAACCCCACTTGTATTATAATAAAGCTTTTTTAACCCTTCACCAGACATTGTAACAGCCCCTGCAGCCCAAGAAATGAAAGACAGTGGTTTTGTGTAGGGGGCCTTTTATTAAAAATAAAGTATGTTAGCAACACATAAACAGGCCATGCTTTACCGTTTCATGGTACACGTCTTGTCATAAATGTTGGACAGGTAGCTGACTTTTCACTACATATGCATAATATGCCACATGCTACATATATTACTAGGGGCCTAGCAGATCATTTGCCTCAGCATCACAATTTTTGATATTTTTACAGTTATAAACTCAATGCGGCAGATTTACATTTCCTGGCGCATCCCGGCAAACCAGCAGGGATGCGCCAGGAAAGATGCGTGACGCAACTTTACCCTTGCGCCACCACACGGCACATCATGGTACAAGGATAAACAGATGGGTGTCGCATCTGCCGGCGTAAGGTTGGCGCAGTGCTGGAGTTGTGTCGCGGGTGCGACGCAACTCCAGGACTGTTCCAACCTGGTCTATCCTCAACATGGTGCCTCACGCCTTACGCCTGCTTCAAGCAGGAGCAAGGTTTTGACGCAGCGGCGTCGGAAAAGTGACTGAGTAAAATCTTGTAGATTTCACTCAGGCACTTTTCCAAGGCGTTCCTGCGACGGAACGCTCCCCCCCTGCGTGAAACACCCACATGAAACCTGACGCAGGTTGTAAAAAGGGCGCAACGTGGCATGGTTTACGCTGCTGCTGCGTCACACAAGTGATGCAACGGCGGTGCAAATGTGGCGCACGGGGCTCCTAAATCTGCCCCAATGTCTCTAGACAGGACTACCCACTCACCCCTCTTATAATGACGGTATTAAAAAGATCGTACAATTCTCTGTTAGGCAATACAAAACCTTTATATGTGAAATAATCTTCGATCAGAAGGTCGAAGGCAATATGCAAGCTGGTTGTCGGTGATAGTATTAAATCCCTCATATGGCTTTTGTACATGCTCCAGTGTTCATACATTTTAGGTGGGTACACATTTATACACCAGTTGGCTATTCACATAGGACCGCCACACTGAATAGCCGTAGGCGGCTCACCAAGCCTCAGATATCACAGATTTATAGGCTGTATTTCAGCTATTCTTAATTAGGTAAAACATATACCAATCTGGCAATACATATGTATCCTGGACAACATAACTAAGATCCATCTTGCGCACTGATATTCTTATACTTGGCCTAAAAAGTGAATAAGTATGTAACCTTAAAACAATGACACAATACCACAGGACTCGTCATTTTACAAAACAGTTTTTGTGGGGCTAAAGAGCCAACTTGTCTATTTAAAAAAAATACATATATATTGAACACACATCTTTTTATAGCCCTTTCTGCCATTCTTCTAACAAAATACGTACACAAAGTTTGCAGCTTCGGATCTCTTTGAGCGTGGTCAACAAGACCTTAATCATATCAGAGTGGCTATTTTTTTTTCCTCTGACAAACTATACACCAGCCTTAACAGGTTATATACTTTGTTCCGGTATTGAAACCTACATATATGACACATTGTTCTTGAAGTGTCTTAGTCATATAGACACTCATGAGCCTACTGCTGCGGTTCATTAATTTTATGGCTGTAACAGAGGTTATAATAGTCACATTTGATACACGCGCTCAAAACCTTTAACAGGCCGTATGGTGGTGTAGGGTATGTCTTAAGCTTCCTTTTTAAAATCTGCAATATTATAGGTAGAAACACATTTCTAATACAGCTCTTTGTTTTGTATTGTGGAACTTTCAGTCTGTTTCGAACAGTACAAGCAATAAAAATATATGGCGTTAACCTTTGGCGACATTCCCTCTACCATGGCTATTTTTTCTGATGCTTTCTACGGTTTAAAAAAGAAAGACAGACTATTAGTTAAAAATAAAATATAGCCCTATTTACGTTATAAGTAAGTGTCTATAATGATTTTTACTAACCTTGTCATTTTTGTGCATCTCTGCACTGGTTCTGAAATCTTGTGAGTCACTGAGATCCATCTAGGCTTAACTGGGGTTGAAGTTTGCATGCAGCTGTTTCAACTATAGCCTTCAGAGACGATGGCTCCAGAAATCCCATATCTACATAAATGGGTGAGTTAGGAGCTGTTATAGATTCTTTACCATCTTCCATGTCGATGAACTTGTTTCAAGCATTTGCTTAGTTACTCAAGACTTCACTGCTGCTGCTGGAGCCCTTAATAGAGGATATCAGTTGAAGCAAATCCTTGAGGCTGAACGTTTCCAGATGCACACAGACTTCCTCGTCAAAACTGGTAACATCTTTAAGATCACTCTGCTGTGCATTCTGCTCCATTGCCACTGGTGTCAGGCTACGATAATATCTATCGATAGTGTTCAAATCACCATCAGAGGGCATATGTTTGATGAGATGGCTGTATCTCTTCATAATGACCAAGTGATTTCTTTCTGGAGGGCATTTCCTAGGTGTGCCATAGGCTGCTTAGGGTCTTCTTATATGTATTCTATGCTTAATAAAAATGGGCGGTACTCCTTTACAACACATTATGGTCACCTGATCTACAGGGGCTCTGGTTCATTGAGGGCTGCTGCATAGCCTAACCACGTGGTAGAACCATCAGCATATGACTAGCTCGTGACTAGCGTGATGTCCCAACACACGTGACACAACATGGTCAAGCAACCCACGGAAGTGACGCCACTGCCAGAGAGGGACCACCGGGGCCCAGAAGTCCTGGTACCAGAAGTAACATTACTTTCTGGTCAGGACAACTGTCACTTTTTGCATGATGGCAGAAGGTATCTTTTCCTTCTACTTAGATGGCATCTTTGCAACACGGGGCGTTCCGCCACTTTTAAGTCTTTTAACAGTTGTGAATTCAAGGATTTTCTATAACATCTGAACATAAGGTATCAGAAGAGTGCACCTTTAGGGCCACAGGCCAACAAACTATTTTAATGTTTTATGAGTACACTAAAAAAATAAATACAGTGTGCCACTCTCAAGAGACTCAGTTTAAGTACTGTATTGAATTCTACCCTAAGAGCCTATCATTTAACACCTTACTCAATCACAAGTGAAAGTCCTGTGACTTTGATGATCAGGATAGCAATGATGACCATGTTACCTCATTGACTAAAAAAAATAAAAGGAAATGAGAACACAACTCATACAAAGGATTTGGTTAACAAGCAAAAAATGAAAGACTATGCAGAGAAGATGCAACACGCAAAGAACTTCAAGTATAAGATAGGAGATCTAGTGATCGCCTGACAAATGCACAGAAGGATATCTGATGCTCCACATGATGCTGAACCGTTCCAAGTAGTGTCCACCAAGGGACACATGGAGACTGTCCAGCATCCTGTTAAATCTGTTACCAGAGACTTTTCTCACTTTCGGCATTTGATTAATTGGTCTTCTGATTGAGATGGTGAAGGTAGAACTGAACCTAAAAACTCAGTGACTGCTGTTACCTCTTCACCATCTTCATAAATCTCGGACATTGAAGATCACAGCTTCCAGTAACCAGATTGGGTCAAATATTTAAAGCACTAGGGAGGTGGATTGAACAGATTTGAAATATATATATATATATTCACTGAAAAAACCATAGGTTTCAGGGGCGTTATAGTTAGCTGGACTTTTCACTCGTACAAAACCATTGAAATTCCCCCGTTATAGTTAGTTCAGCTAACTATAACTCGCGCGCCCACAATGCACTGCTGATGACATCACATATTACATCACTCATGACATGGTCAGTGACATCACTGATGACATCACTGATGACATCTCAAATAACATCACTGATGACATCACTGATGACATCATCCTTGTGATAGAGTGGTTTTTTCTGTGAGTTTCTAAGGTTTTTTTAATGCTAATTCCTAACTATAACGTGCCTGAAACCTATGGTTTTTTCAGTGAATTTCAAAGGTTTTGTAAATGCTAATTTCTAACTATGCCTACAGAGATAGAACATGTGAAGAAAGAAGAAAAAACGCACAGAAAGAAAAGAAAAAAATGCAGAAAGAAGCAACAGAAGTCCTCAAAGACGAAGAAAAGTGCAGGAAGAAGGATAACGTGCAGAAAGAACAAACGAAGAGCAGAAAGAAGACTTGTTGCAAAATCATCCTGTACCCTCAACTTTTTCAGACAGATACTGGTGGTAACTGATTCTGACTAACCAGTCCTAGAGCCAGTGCTATGTTAAAAGACACTCAGAATACAGTGAATACACCTACATACACTAGGAAACACTATGCGTTGGGGTCCCCCTGTGATTAGCATGACCTCCTCTGTAAGCCCCTAGTATATAATAGGACAGGGGATTAAAACTACCTCTTAAAACGCGCCACAGGGTGTGTTTGCACAAGTCACCTCAGGCCCCATCCCCTCCCTTCCCCACTGTGTAAACACGCCCTGTGGCCGTTTTAAGTTGGGAGATTAAGTCCCCTTGAATCCTGAGGGTCCATAGGGTTCAACTAGACCACTAGGTACCTCCAGTAAGCGCCACAGAGCTGCGTTGCAGAGAGATGTAAAAAGGGGCACGGCCTAGACCACCTCTCTGCAACGCAGTGCAGTGGCGCTTACTGGAAGCACCTGGTGGGCTAGTTGGCCCCCAGGGTTCCTCAGGATTGAAGGGGAATTATTGCCCCAACTAAAAACGCGCCACAGGGCGTGTTTGCACATGTTAACTCAGGCCCCGTCCCCTCCCTTCACCACTGTGTAAACACGCCCTGTGGCTGTTTATAGTTGGGAGATTAAGTTCATTTGAATCCTGAGGGTCCCTAGGGTCCAACTAGCCCACTAGGAATTAATTCCCCAACTTACAACTGGCCAGGGGGTGCATTTGCAGAGTGCTGCAAGGAGGGGGCGTGGCATCCAGCGCGATGCCTGTCTTTCATTTATTTTATTTTTTTTAGAAGGAGGGCTGTGTGGCCCCCTTCTTTTTCTAATTTATTGGCCCTGGGGACCCCACCCCCCAGGGCCTGCACCCTCATTGTTTTGGTTGAAAAAAATAATTTTGGAGGGGGCCCGCGTGGCCCCCCTCCCAAGGCCTTAATCAGCCCGGGGACCCCAACCCCCGGGTCATGGCCTTTTAAAAATAAAATCTTTAGGAGGGGGGTGCGTTGCCCCCCTCCTCAGGCCACTTATGGCCCCGGGGACCCCATCCACAGGAGCCGGCCTTTGTTTTTTTTATTATTTAAAAAAATATATATTTATAGAAACACCTAGGACATGCTGGACAAACCGTATGTACCTATCACCATGACGATTTGTGTGATATTCATTAAAAGGCGACTATGCATACAATGAATCCACGTGGAATGTATTTACACCGCTAGTGAAGCTCTGACGTGTCTGACGCCCTACCGTGCCTAATCCCGGCGCCCCCGCCGGTGGGTACTCTCCAAGTAGACACCCTTGTTATTTATTTATACAAACATGGGTAGCTATTGACGGGCACATTTAATACACATGCACACCAAGCCATTCAAAGGGGATTCGACAAAAATTCGACCAAACTATGCAAGAAACCCCCCCTCACGATTAATAAAACACACATCCACCGCTGGATGTGTAATACTTTTTATTTTACTCTCTGGAAAGGAGACAAACCTCACTTGAGAGTCATAGCGTGCTCCTGGCTGACCCCAATGCTGTGTTCCACCCACCAGTGCCCGCCGAGTGCCACACACCTTTGTGTTGTATTCCCCCAGCTAGTGAGTATGCTATGACACTCTCTAGCCCATGTGCACTGTAACACCACCCCGTGAATATGTCATGCCACACTTGGCTTCGCACGGGTTATATTGCCCCATCTAAAGTGCCTTCCTCGATGCCTATGTTATAACGCACAGCGCTATGCCATACATATTACAATCTGGGATCCATATCTTTGTCACAGTGCATATGCAACGTTACACTTCCCAGCACATATTTTATATTACAACTTTAGAGACTAGTTAGGTTACACAACACTGCCCTGTGCATATTACCCTCCAAGGCGCATATCGCATAGCAGGTGCTAGTGCCTGTGCTATCTCGCGCTCTCCAAAGAATCTGTCATTGCGCACAATGTATTGCATATTATATTTCACGCCCCGGTTCATCTTATAGCACACTTTTTGGTGCATAGTTTATACCATGTACTATATCTAGTTTTCATTTTCAATCGTGCTCTCAGGACTATGTTCTATATAACACTGCGTCCACCTACCCTTTTCACGGGCATTACATTTTGCGATGGGAGGTGGAGGGTCAGGGGGGGTTTCTGCCAAGTGGGCCCAAAGTCACAGTCACAAACGTCCTCTTCTTCCTGAATAAAAGTGATATTATGCTGCATACTTGTTCATATTTTAAGTAGTTCGCACAGACACACATTTTAGAAACAATAAAGTTCCTAATACCCACCTTCTCTGAACAGTTAGCTTGCTGCCCCATCACCTCCTCCGTATCCTCTGTTGTCTGAATCCATGGACTAGCCTCCTCCCTCCTGCCATGCATGGTCTGATGTGCTGACACTGCCCTCCATTTAGCATGATGTATCAGTCCACTCCTCCTGCCCTCTATTGCCCAATTCTATGGCCCACCATTGACCTCCTGCTTAGCCTCTGTGCTTAGCTTGCTGCCCCTATTCTCCTTCCCCCTGCCCTCCGATGTCTTTGTGCATGCCCCTGCTCCATCCTTTTTGCCCACCATGTTCCATGGACTTGCCACTCCTATCTACTCTGAGTGTTCTGTTGAGCTGCCACTTCCCTCCCACCTGCCTAGCATTGTCAGATGACTGTAACCTGTCCCTGCCACCTCCACCCTGCCTGTCCACATGCCATGCCCCTATCCCCTTCCTCCTGTCCTGCATGGTCCATTTTACTGCCACACCCTTCTGCCTTCCCTGGTTTGTTGTGCTGCAACTGCTCCTCCTGCCTGCCCCACGCGGTCTGTTGTGAGGCCCCTTCCCCTGAACTCTCTTGTCTGTGCCCAGGTCCTGACCCTCCCTTCTATCCTCCATGGTCCTTTGTGCATGCCCCTGCACCCTCCTTCTTGCCCATCATAGCCATTGTGCTGCCACTAACCCTCCCGCTTGCCATGCATGGTCTTCTGTGCTGCCATGGCCCCTCCCACCTTCCCTGTGTGGTCCGCTAGCTGCCCATGACCCCATCCCACCTTCCCTCCACGGTCTGTGTGTATGCCATCATAGTCTCACTGTTGCTCTCCATGGTGTGCCTTGTTTCTAGTGCCCATCCTGCCTGATCTCCATGGTCATCTTGCTGCTCCTGCCCTGCCCCCTTGCCCCAAGCCCTCCGTTTCCATGTGCAGGCCCCTATTCCCTCCCTCCTGGCTTGTCTGTTCCATTGTAATGCCCCTGATCCATCCCTCCTGCCCTTTATGGTCTGTTATGCTGCAGCTTTCTCTCCTGTCTGTCCATTATGGTCAGCTAGCTACCATTGCCTCTTTCCCCTCTGTTTGCTGTTGTCAATGTGCATGGTCCTGTCCCCTCCCTATTGCTTTCAATGGATTGTTGTGCTGCACTCCCGTCCTGCATGCCCTGTGTGGTGTATTGTGCTGCTGCAAACCCTGATGCCTGCCCTGTAGGGTCAGTTTGGTGCACCTCTCCATGTCCCTCCTGTCCTCTGTTATCCGAGTCAATGTCCCTACCCCAATTCCTCCTGCCTACCATGATCCAATGTACCATACTTGCGAAAATTTTGAACTTGGTAAGAGGGAGATTTTGAAAAAAAACAGGGGTATTGATTTTCCCCTTTGAGTTACATTGAAAAAGAGGAGATGGTAGACAGGAGACTGATCAAATAAAGCCCATTTGAGCTTAAAAACATTGGACGTTTCCTGGCTGAAACAGGTCTGTTGGCATGTATGGGTGTACTACCACTGCCTCTTCCTTCTGCCAACAATGGTCTATTATATTGCCACAGCCTCTCTTGCCAGTCCTGTATTGTTGGTTTGTTGCCCCTGCCCCCCTTTCCACTGCCCTCCATAGTCTGTTGTGCTGCCACTGCCCTTCCTGCCTGCCCAGTGTGGTCAAATTGTTGCCTCTGCACTCTCCTACCTGCCTTCCATTTTCAGAGTCTGTACCCCTGACCTCTCCCTCTCAACAGTATCCCAATGAACAACTAGATTGCTAACATTCTATATTTATTACAAAAGTGTGGAACGCCTGACGTCATCTTGATGTAATCAAAACTGTAATACCTAGAGCATTTCCTTTAGAAATTACATATATGAGAATATCTTATTTGCATCAAAATTATGGTTAGTGCTCTAAAAAACTAAAATGAGGACATATTTTCTGAGTTTTCAAATAGCGACAAAGAACGTTTAAATTATTTGTAATCTTTATGTTTTAATATCCAGTTGACCACTTGATTAAATGTTGCACTTAGGGGAGAGGATGTGGTGTTACTTCCAGAGCTGCAGACTTTGCAACTGGGAAACCAGGTTGGAGTTTCTGCTTCAGCTCAACATTCTATGATTCTGGTCAAATCACTTAATCTCCCCATGTCTTCAACCAAAATTAATTTGATCTTGTGTGATGTAACCAATCCTCATGTAAAGCACTCCAATACCTGACAAGTCTGCACTATATAAAACTGCAAATACACAACAAATAAGTGTTTTGCACACTTCTGTCATTGGGCTACATGTGGGCTACATCTGGGTGATATTTGTGCTGCATTTGGGCTCTTTTGTCTCTGGTGGCCATCTTGGGAGAGTTATTTGTTATGAAGTTTCCTAATTTCCTCATTTACTGCAGTCTCCTCAGTAGGAAATACTTTCAGTTTTTTACTTTGGTTCCATCAAGGATTTGAGAAGTCACTCAAAATGTGCCCTAATTTTTCTTTCTGCAGCACTAATCATAATTTATATGGCAAAATGAACCCCCTCATTTTGTTCCTTTGTAAATTAAATGTTTTAAGTGTTACCACGTTATTCCAATCAAGATGGCTTCAGGTGTGCCATACTTTTGTCATAAGTAAGACTGTTAGTGCTCTAGTTGTTCGTTAGAGCACTCTGGGACATTCTGTCATAGGGCTATACTTGGGCTACATCTGGGTGATATTTGGGCTACATTTGGGCTCTTTTGTCTCGGGTGGCTATTTTGGGAGACTTATTTGTAATGAAGTTTCCTAATTTCCTCATTTACTACAGTCTCCTCAGTAGGAAATACTTTCAGTTTTTTACTTTGGTTCCATCAAGAAGGCATTCAGATGTGTCACACATTTGCCATACATTCAGAATGTTAGCACTCTATTTGCTTATTAGATCACTGTAGTAAAGCTACTGCTCACCAGGGAAGTCTGCTGCTGATATTGAAAGTGCATGTTTCAGTCTGCATGTCAGAATTTTTTAATGAAATAGAAGAGGATTTGAGAAGTCACTCAAAATGTGCCCTAATTTTTCTTTCTGCAGCACTAATCATACTTTCTATGGCAAAATGAACCCCCTCATTTTGTTCCTTTTTAAATTAAATGTTTTAAGAGTTACTACTTTATTCCAATCAAGATGGCTTCAGTTGTGCCATACTTTTGTCATAAGTAAGACTGTTAGCGCTCTAGTTGTTCTTTGGAACACTCTGGGAAGCTGCAGTAGAACACAAAGGAATCAACTGACAGTCTCTGCCCTTGTTGGATGTACATGTTTTACTGAGAATGTCAGACTTCATTCTCACATGACTAAGAAAGATAATGTGAATTTACAGAAAATATGCTCTCAGTTTAGCTTATAGATCACCTTCCAAACCTCTGTGGGAAAAGCATGAGAAAATAGTTTTCTCTCAAACATGATTCATTATATCACAGCAGAAGGCTTTTTCACATGGTAAAATCACCTTAGAACACACCACAATTCCTAAAATGAGTATGGTACCATCAACAAATGATTTATAACGTAACTAAAGTCTTAAAACCTTCTATTAACTGCAATGCTTTTTAATGAGGTGCTATCATGTAGATTGGTCCCAAGATGGCTGCCAACACTTCTTGGATGAAGTGCTGACAGCCAATCAGATCTCACGATGAGATGTGTGGTTAGGCTCCGCCCAGATATATATGTGATTTTACTTTTGATTTTCTCAGGAACTACTGAACGGATTTACACCATTTAAGCAAAAGGCACTAATCTGAACTGAGGACTATCTCTTTGCCAAATTTGGTGTAATTCCGTTCAGCAGTTCGGGCTGTAGCTGCGTCAACAGATCCTATGGGAAAATGAATGGGGGAAAACGCGTTTTGGGACCCCCTTTGTTCTCGGTCCCCGCTTGACGAATCACTGTGAAATGTTTAGGATAGGAACGGATCGGAGCTGGCCAAAAGTTTGGAAAATTTTGCGAGGATTCGTCAATTTGCGCCAACGTCATTTCAAATAGAATGTTGCGGATTTCGTATGGAAAAAAGGTCCTAACTATAAGTACCTACTGCCAGTAGGTAATATATATATATATATATATTCACTTAAAAAACCATAGGTTTCACACATGTTATAGTTAGCCGGACATTTCACTCGTAAAAAACCAATGAAATTCCCCCTTTATAGTTAGTGCAGGCAACTATAACTCACGCAACCGCAATCCTCTGCTGATGACGTCAGATATTACATCACTGTATTTAGACACTTATTTACCCATGTCTTCTTCCATTAATCTTTAGCTATACATATATTACAAATATTTATTTTTCATAAAGACACATATGTCATCAGTGATGTAATATCTGACGTCATCAGCAGAGGATTGCGGTCGCGTGAGTTATAGTTGCCTGCACTAACTATAACGGGGGAATTTAATTGTTTTTTTACGAGTGAAATGTCCAGCTAACTATAACATGTGTGAAACCTATGGTTTTTTAAGTGAATTTGCAAGGTTTTTTAAATGCTAATTCGTAACTATAACGTGTGTGAAACCTATGGTTTTTTCAGTGAATTTGTACGGTTTTTTAAATGCTAAGTTATGTATTTATTCATTTTTTTTTTCTTTCAGGTTTTTCACCGTGCGCGCACCGTGCGACTCGCGCACCGTGCACGCGCTGTGGGCCCTCGTTGCGCTTCGCGCTCCGAGCACCCACGGTTCGCAATGCGTGCCACGCAATTTAAAAAAAAAAAAAATTGTTTTTTTCTCCCTTGGGGGTCCTTCTGTGACCCCCTGACCAAGGCTAGGGGGTCAGGAACTGTCCACTTACACGTTCTCCGCCTTTTTTTTCACCCCCTCAGACTGCGAGAGACAAAATGGCGGCCGACACTTCCTGGTTTCGACCGATTCGAATGTTTACCGACATCTAACAACCAATCAGAATTGCGCTCGCGCACAGCAGGGTGCGCGCACGGTGCGCGCACGGTGTGCGCACGGTGCGCGCATATAGATATTGATATGCTTTTAAATGCTATTTTCTCAGGAAATACTGAACAGATTTACACCAGACCTGCAAAAGGCACTTCCTTGACCTTATGGCTACCTCTCTGCCAAATTTCACGTAATTCTGTTCAGCCGTTCGGGCTGTAGCTGCGACTAAAGGTCCTATGAAAAAATGCATGGGGAAAACGTGTTTTGGGACCATGCCTTTTTCTCGGCCCCCGCTTGACGAATCACCCCGAGACTTTCAGGGTAGGAGGTGAACGGAGCGCCCCATTTGTTTTGAAAATTTCGCGAGGATTCGTCAACCGGCGCCAAAGTTATTCAAAATAGAATTTTGAGATTTCCTATGGAAACTAGGTGGTAACTATAACTATCTACTGGCGACCGCCAGTAGATAATATATATATATATATAAAAAAAACTTTTAAAAAAAAATAATAAAAAATCGCATTTAAGTGTTTAGATATAAGGTGGCTCTAAAAAGAGCCCTTGTGTTCATTGTGTGTTTTTGGTACCTACAAGTAAGTACCGATGCAGAGTCTAAAGTTCAAGAGGAAGACTCTGTTGCCTTCATCAGTGAAGTGTACACCATCTCCTCTATAAATGTCTTGCATGTTGTAACGCAAGTTGTTGTGGTATATATATTAGGGTGATCTCCTATGCTGACGATACTCAGCTTATGTTTTCTTTTAGAGATCACTCAGACTCCAGCTTCGCCAGCTTTCGCAAGTGTCTAAGCAACATATGTTCTTGGATGTCTGTTAATCATCTCAGACTCAACACTGATAAGACGGAGGTCCTATTCTTTAATCAGAAAACCATCCCTTCTGCCACTCTGTGGTGGCCGTCTGTGCTCAACCCCCCACCCCTCCCCTGTTCTAACAGCGCGTAACCTGGGCTTTCAATTTGACAACGCTCTTTCCTGTAAGGCTCAAATTAGTAAGGTTACGGCAGCCTGCTTTGGGAAGTTGCGTATGATTAGAAAGATCTTCCCATACCTGCCTTTGGATGCTCGTAGAACTGTCAGTCATGCCCTGATCACATCACATCTGGATTACGCCAATAGTCTTTATGCCGGTGCCCCCATGTACCTTATTGAACGTCTTCAGATTGTTCAGAATGCGGCGGCAAGACTAATTGGTAATATCCCCTATCGTCAGTCGGTTGCGCTCTATCGAAAAAAGTTACACTGGCTCCCCATTTTCCGCCGCATCCAGTTCAAGATGCTGACTCTTGCCTTTCGTGCCCTCAATGGGTCAGGCCCAGGCTACTTGAGAAAGAGACTCGTGCTTCTCCAATCAGCCAGATCTTTGCGTTCAAATAATCTACGCCTTCTCACGGTTCCTCGCTTCCGACGCTCTAGAATGGGCGGCAGAGCTTTTACCGTAATGACGGCCAAACTTTGGAACAGCCTACCACTTGATCTTAGGTTTCTTCCTTCAGAATCTCTTTTCCGTAGCAAATTGAAAACCTGGCTGTTCACCTCTTCTTAACTGTTTCTCTCTGAGCATATGGTCTACAGCGCCAGGACACCCCCGTTGGGGGTAGCAGCGCGCTTTATAAGCTTCTTAAATAAATAAATAAATAAATAAATATAGAACCCATACCATAGTCTCTGAGGAAAGCAGAAATCGATTTGTTGACGTGCTTCCTTGCTTTGTCAATTTGCGGACAAAATTGGTTGGACCAGTTCCACTTTTGCCTTTGGCATATGTTAGAATATACAAAGGCAGTTTGTGGAAAAAGCGACATCAATTGCACAAAGGTGTCCTTAATAAGCATTTCCAGACCTACCCCAGTTAAAGTGCCTAGGTCATTACCACCACAGTGCACAATAATAAGGTTAGGCTGTGGGAGATGTAGAAAGGTTTTCACCAAAGGCATTAATTGGTGCCACTTTAACCCTCTCTGACCAATCCATTTAATGTCTACATTTGGCAAAGCAAGGTCTCTCACCATACCTCTTTTTTTCTGCAAATTTTTCACTCCAGAAGACATAGCTGTGACCTACAATCCACACTGTGAACATCTTCCAAGGAGATCTGGATGCACTCAGGAGGTGTCTTTCAGCAGAAAGGCAATAAGAAATGAAAGACAGTTGAAAAATGGGGGCACACATAGTTTTTTTTATAAAAAGAACTCATTGGCTGTTTCAAACCATTCTACACTAAAAACTAGGCTGTATGTTTAAATTTAAAAAAGCATGTTTTGTATTGGTTCAGAAAAATGTGTGACCAAAGAACATTAGTTTGGATTTGCTGTTAGGTTTGAAAAGTCAAGCACTCTTGCTCTTTGGATATGAAACATTGTCTGCTGAACTTCTGACCTCTCTCTTCACAGCAGTGTTCCATGACCTGTTGCTATGGTAGCAGGCAGAAGTCAAGTTGGGGGAAGGGTACATTTGGAAAGGGGTTGAAGTTTTCAACCAATAGAAATGTGTGATTTCATTTGAAAAAAAAGTGGGAAGCACTGTGATTTTACATTAACATGTATATGTGTGAAAAAAGAGAGGGAAACATTGCCATTTACTGGTTCTGCAGAGAGGAGAGAGGTGTAGAGCGCTGATATTCTGACTCTGATAGTCTGCTGTTTGAGTGGCACATTTCTTAAACAACTAACTAATTTTAAAGGTGAGTTATGAGTTTGAGAGGGAAAGTATGTGGTGATTTTTGAGATAAATATTAGAATTGTGAATCTTCTTCAAATGTTATGTTTTACATTTTGAGGTTTGGGAGATATTTAACTGTCTTGAACTTGTAAGATATTAAGGACTATGTTTTCACCATAAGTTAATGTGTACTGGTAACAATGATGAATACTGTTTTGTGCCTACCATCAAACCATGAGTCTGTGTGCAGAGAAGAATTATTGACAGAGATTTAATTTGCGTTGCTGTTGAAAAGTAAGACTTGCAGTTGAAAGAAAAGGACAGCTTGTTTTTAATTGTGATGGTTAGGATTTAGCAGAAATCACTTTGAAGGAAAAGAGAGGAAAATGGCAGCACATTTGAAAAAAGCATTAGTTCTGTAAGAATTGGTGACCCAGGAAAGGGTCAGCCTGTGTTTTGTGCCTACCAACACAGCATGAGTCTGTGTGCATATAGGAATTGTGGCCAGAGATGTATTTTGTGTTGCAGTTGTTTTGTAAAACATGCACTTGCAGGAAAGGGACAGCTTGTTTTCTTCAAATGTGGTGGTTAGCACTCAGCAGAAATCACTTAATCGCAAATTGGAGGAAAAAGCTAAAATATTTGAAACCAACAGGGTAGATTTCCCTTTCAAAATAGCAAAGGCACATGTAGATGCCATATGTTCAAAACTGAAAATAACCCTTAGCACACATGCACTGTTACATACATCTCTGCAGTCTTCATGCAGTTCTGGAAGTCTCTTTGCTCATCTGTCTTGCACCAGACAATACATAGTCTTCAGAAACACACTCTTGGCACACACCCAGCAGCTTCTCCAACACTCTCATGTGTAGTACTCAGCTCTGTGTGCTGTTTCAGATAGCACTGTGTAATGCAAACTCATTCAACGTCACCAAGGCCTCATTTAAATTGATCTAGTCTAATCACTCACCCTGTAACACATGGTCATGGTCTTAAGGAGCTGTTAGGACATGTGCTGTTTTCTGCTTCTGTAAATGATAAGGGAAATGTGTCAGGCTGTAACAGTAATTTGGTACTATTCAGGGACACTGTTTTGTTCCAAAAAACATAGCATGAGTCTGTGTGTGCACAGGAATTGTGGGCAGAGATTTAATTTGTGAAGATGTTGTTCAGTAAGAAATGCAGTCCCAGGAAAGGGGCAGCCTGTGTTATGTGCCTAAAATGATTTTTTTTTTATTGAGCAGAGCAAGAGGTAGATAAAAGAAGACATTATAAAGTACAATTAGCGTTAGTTACATAGATAGTATGTCAAAAAGATGAAAGAAGTACAATGAAGAAAAGCACTAATAGGAAATACAATATGCTTAATGTATAGTAACAAAAAAAAAGAAATTTTGATAACTAATGATCAATGTAATCGTTAACCACTTCAGGATAAAAGTGCAATATACCAAGTGCAAATAGCAATAAATACAGTACTATGAGCCATTTAAAGTGCAAGTGCAAGACAAGGCAGACTACAAAAGATTGTACTCAAAGAAGGATTCAACATCATGATAATCGTGGTAATCGGAATAAAAAAGCTGATTTTAAGCGATTCACCACTTCCAATGCTATAAAGCAATTGCCAAACAAAGTGCAAGTGCATTCTTAAGGGGGAATGGATTTAAGTCGTCTCCAATTTTTCAAAAAACTTCCAATTTCGCTCAAATTTGTTTACAGCTCCAACCCTCCTAGCATACGCCTCCTCAAATTTTTTAACCCTTTTCATTTTATTTATCCATTTCAAATGGGAGGGGGCTGTATTAGATCTCCAATTTTGTAAGATTAAAGAGCGAGCTACCGCGCAGGCAATAAAAATAAAAATTCTTTCTGGATTAGACTATTGTAAATCACCCTTGCAACTGCCGAATAAAACAGTCTCAGCTGCAATAGGAATGGGATTCCCAATTGCACGCTCGATGTCTGAAAAAATTGTTTCCCAAAAAGACCTCAGCCCGGGACATACAAAAAAGGTATGGTGCCATCCGCCTTCCCCAGGTTTGGCGCATCGAAAACACCTGTCTTCAACATCGGGAAACCTTTTACTCACAATGGAGGGTGTCAAGTAGGCCAGCCACCTAGAAAGAAAAGCCATCCTCTTATAGTTTGCAGCGCGAAGTGCACGGCCACCAGAGTGGCTGACCCACTCCCACTCCCTTTCGGATAAACTGCAGTCAGTCTCCCGAAGTATTTTTTCCCGATGTTTCTGAATTATAGGAGGATACAGTTGTTTATGGATCAGCTTATACCAATTACCAATCCCTCGAAGTTTAGCTCCATAAAGTGCAGTTGACAGCTGGTTGGGGGGTTCATTTAAACCTCCGTAGCTTCTCAACCAGGAGACTAAGCGCAGATATTCAAAATAGACCGGTTTCCGACGAGCCCCCACCCTGACCAATATTTCCTGCCAAGAGATTGGTCTATTCTGTATTATAAAGTGTCTCAATTGTGTTAAGCCGGAGTTTTCCCATGTAGTATTATGACCGGCTTGTAACTGGAGACCAAGGCCGGCACATTCTTTTAGTTTAAGGTATAGAAAGCCCGTCAAATTCATGTCCCTAAAAATTGCCTGTAGTCGAAATAGGAAGTCCTTTAGAGTTTTATATCGGGTTTTCTTTGGAAGTTTGGCAGTCTTTAAAAACACTGGAATGGATGAACCGATCTCTGTCAGCATTTTATTGATAAAAAAAGTATCTCTACAAAAGCTGGATCCTAACAGTCTTGATACAAGGTCAAGGAGGGCGGCTTCATAATAGGATTTGATATGTGGGAGTGCGAGTCCCCCCTGATCTACGGGTAGTTGAAGGATATTCAATTTAACTCGGGGGGCTTTCTTCTCCCATATAAATTGCCTAAAAAGCGTTTCTATTTCCCTAAAAAATACCTGGTTAATTTTAATAGGGACATTGGAGAATAAAAAAATCAAAAGAGGCAGTATTGACATTTTAATCAAAGATACACGCCCAACTATCGATAATGGAAGAAGTGACCATTGATCCAATAATTTCGTAATATTTTTCTTCATTTTTAGATAATTTAAATCATAAAGTTGGGAAAACTGAGAGGAGACATAGATCCCAAGATATCTTATGGGGTTGGTCCTGGCTGCCTGTAATTTTAAAGAGTCGGGGAAAGGATCAATATCCGTATTCAAGGCAAGAACTTCAGTTTTATTTGCATTGATTTTATATCCACCTATCTTTTCAAATTGAGAGAATTCACCCAAGACCTCCTCAAAATTAGACCTATTGGGGGCCAAATATAAAATAATATCATCAGCAAACAACTTAAGTTTAGACATAGCTGGGATTGGGGGATGAATAGCAGTATTATTGCGGATTTTTAAAACTAATGGTTCTATAAAAAAAGTAAAAAGTAGAGGGGAAAGTGGGCAGCCTTGTCTGGTTCCCCGCTTAATTCGTATCATTCCTGCACAGGTAGCATTTATTACGAGTTTAGCTGTAGCATCCTGATAGATATTGTTTAGCATTCCTACCACCTTAGAGGGGAACCCAAATTGACCTAGAGTAAAAAATAAAGTCTTCCAATTTACAAGGTCGAAAGCCTTTTCCGCATCAACCATTATGATACTTGCAGGGATATGGTTTGTGTTGATATACTCTAATGCTTGTATTAAAAATTGGGTATTGGAAGCCATCGATCTACCTGCAATAAAACCCGTTTGATCTCTATGAATGACCTCCTGAGCGGCTGGTAATAAACGAACAGCCCAAACCTTCATAAAAAGTTTGTAATCGGAATTTAAAAGACTTATAGGCCGGTATGAATTCATGTCGTCAGGGTTTTTATCTTTTTTAACAAATGAAATTATAATCGCTTCTTTGAATTCACACGGAACCTGGCCTCCTTCTTTTATAAAATTAAACAAGTTTTTCAGGGGAAGAAGTAATTCTTCTGCAAACACTTTGAAGAACTCGATCGGAAAGCCATCTTGGCCACAAGCTTTTGATCCTGGGGTTGATTTAATGGCTGCCAAAATTTCACCTCCCTCCAGTTGGCTTTCTAACTTGAGAGCCCGTTCTGAGGATATCTGAGGGAGAGCCAAAGTTGAGAAATACTCTTCGATTGAGTTGTTCTGTTTTTTGTATTCAGTGGAATAAAGTCGGATATAATGATCCTGAAAAAGTTGGGCAATTCTAGAACTATCGACTATTTCCAAACCAGTGGAGGGATCTAATATTTTTGTTATTGAGGCTGATTCCTGTTTTCTTCTTGTAGAGTTTGCCAGGAGTCTGCCGATCAACTGGCTCTCCTCATAGATCCTTTGTTGGAAAAGTTGGGAGTTACAAACCTCTTCGACAGCAAAAAAATCTTTTAATGCTGTTTTGGCTTGGAGATACTCATTGGGAAGGGACTGTAGTTGAAGGGCGTATTCCCGCTCAAGATCTAACTGTAATTGAGCTATCTTGTTCCTTCGGTCTTTAGATTGGGCGGTTGTATATGCAATTATCATACCCCGGGCTGTCGATTTAAATCCGCCCCAGACAGAGAAAGGGAAAGCAGTGTTTTCATTTATCCGGAAGTATTTCCCTATCCAGATCCTAAAGCCTCTTACCCATTCCTCATTCTGCAGAAGCAGGTGATCCAGCTGCCACCTGGGTCTCTCCCTAATTGCTTCATAGATCTTAATTTCCAAATTGATATAGGCATGGTCAGAGAAGGGGTTGCATCCTATGCCTGTTTCAAGGATCTGAAGAGATCTGGAACTAAGGAAAAAGTCAATTCTAGATGCCGTGTGAAAGCGATGAGAATAGAAAGTAAAACATTCTTTCTCTGAGTTCCTATCCCTCCAGCTGTCTATCAATTGGAAGCTCTCAATAATAGTCTCCAAAGCTTTTTTAGTGTTTGGTTTCAATTGACCCCTCTGTTTGTTTGTCGTGTCTTTACTTGGATCTAATATAAAATTAAAATCTCCTCCGAGTATTATCTGTCCCGGAGCACCAGATAATAGATTATAAACTTGAGTTAGTGGTCCCTCATCATCAACTATAGGGCCATAGTAGTTGACCAAATTAAGCCTCTTCCCAAACAGCTTTACTGCGACCCAGATCCATCTCCCCTTCGGATCTCTTTGAAGTTCCATGACCTCCCAGGGAAGCTTATTAGAAAGATAAATTGCAACACCCCTTGCAGCAAAACCTGAGGATGCAAAAAAAACTTTCGAGAAGGTTCTGGGTATAAAGAGTTTGGGGGAGTTGGATTTTAAATGGGTTTCTTGAAGAAACAGGATTTGGGGTCGCATTGAAGCTAACCATCTGATTAAGGCACCATATTTTTTTAAATTCAATATACCATTAACATTGGCCGAAAGAATCTTACATTCATTGGACTCCCTAACCATCTATACGTCTAATTAAGACCAAATCGCTACCTTGTCTTGCTATAAAAACCCTAATTGTGGCCTTACTCAGAAAAACCTCTTGCTCTGTTTTTTCCCTCTTTGCCAAAAATGAATATAGAACGCCCACTATCCCAGCCCCCCCAAAGAAAAAGAAAACCCCCCACCCTGCAATGTGGATGATCCCTACGGACCCCGCTGACCACATTTCTCCCACCCTGCAAAAACCCTGGGGTGTCTTCACCTTACACCCTTAGTGTCCTACATCCCCACGCCCATCCCAACCCTGCCTGTAGATTCTGGATGATAACGGGTTTTACAAATAGCTTTAAACTCCCTTTGAAATTTCCTTTAGTAATGCTTGGGCCTCGTCCAAATCTGAAAACAGAAAGAACTTGCCCTTGACAAGGACTTTTAGTTTGGACTGTTGTGCGATAGAGGCTTGGGCACCATATGTTTTGAAGAGTTGTAAGAGCTTAACAAATTCTTTTCTTGTACGAGCAGCAGAGGCACTCATATCAGAAAAAATTTGGCACTTGGTTGTAGCATTTAGGGAGAACTGCCTCTGCTGAATTGCTCTTGTTAAGATTCTCTCTTTTATTCGGAAGTCCATAAAGTTCACCAGAATTGTTCGTGGAATTGGGGAGTTCGGAAAAGGTTGTGCTGGAACTCGGTGAGCCCTTGCGATAGTGAGGTCTCCTTCAAATTCTGGGAGAACAGTTTGTTTAATAAAAGATTCCACCCATTGCATAGGCTGCGACTGTTCAATTCCCTCTGGAACTCCAACTATCCGCAAATTTGACCTCCGTGAGTGGTTTTCGAGCTCCTCAAGTTTGTTTTCGAGACGTCTCTCTTGGATCGTGGCTGCTTTCATCTCTTTGGACACCGAGGTGATCTGATCCTCGAGAAGAGAGACTCTGGCTTCTACTTCCTGGAGTCTTATGGGGAAGCCCTGCATCGCCTCTTCGATTTTCCCCAAGCGTTGGTGTAGCGAGGCGGTCTCAATTATCTGGGCCCTCTTCATTTCACGAATGTCGTCAAGAATCAGATTAAGAAGGTCTTTAATGTCTAGTTGTCTTGCCGGGCTGTTTTCAGAATTCTCAAAGCTTAAGATGGAAGTTAGCTGAGCAGCTGTGGACTCGGTAGCTTTGGGGTATGTATTTGGAGATGAGGTCTCCGCTAGGGCAGAGACTGGTGCCAGAACTGATACTGGGGCGGAGACAGGAGCCACGAAAGGATTCTCTGGCCCAGGAGGATCGTGATGTGGGGCAATTGCTGTTTGTAAGCCTCCGATTGATTTTTCAACCGCTGTTAGAATCGACGTCTCGCGGCCCAGATGCATGTTGATGACCTGATTTAGTTGATCTTTTTCTTGTGCACGATTCAGCTTTTGTTCTCTTCTTTGCGCCTCAGCAGGAGCCAAGTCTCCCCCCCTGCTATTGAATGGTGCTCTGGAGATAGCACCTGCCTTGTAGGTGGGATACCTAGTGGTTCTGTTGACAGGCCCCAGTCCGTTGAATCACCTTTGGTTATGGTTTTTCTAGATGGACTGGGGTTGGAGACTGGCGGTGGCAAGGTTGCTTTTTTGAAAAATAGCGGAAATTGCTTAGAAGAGCTGTTTTTATCATTGGGGACCTCCGCAACTGTGCCTACGCTACTGGGCTCACTGGACTGCAAAAATTCATCTACCCTATGAAGCTCCTGAGGTTCCTTTGTTTTTAACAGTGTCTCCGGAGTGGGCTCCTCCTCAGAGCTCTCAAAAGTGCTGTCCTGGGATGGAGTACGCGCAAGCTCGTCGCCCTTTTGGGACAGACTGGCAGTTTGCTTTGCTTCCTTAACTTGAGCTAAGCGAGTTTTAATTTTTTTTAAACGGGCCGTGTTGTCGTTTTTGGCTGCCCCACTGTTTTTGAGAGGTTTGCCCATATTTCTGTCAGGCAGAGATATCTTAAAATCAGGTCCCGCCAAGCCTTAGGAAAAGGAATGACGTTGTAAGGCGTTTTAGAAGCGCTCTGATAGTGAATAGGGCAGCTATTGGCAAAAATAGGCAAAAACGGGCAAAGGCTAATCATATAATTACAGATAGCATTAGTAATTATAATATGACGCCGAGGCCAGTGCAGTCCAGGTGGAGCGCTCCAGAACGCACTTAGCAAAGAGAAATCATTACTCACTCAGACAGCCCTTTCGTCTTAATATCCGAGCTAATGTGGCTCAGAAACGATGCTGATAACTCCTGGGTCGTGGCTCCTTACTCCTGTCTCGTGTCTCCCGGCTCGGGCGCCGACCTTACTCCGACCTTGCTCCCGTTAAATTTAAAGTCCAGGTTTTCCCCTGCTTCATCGACTCGCCAGCTCTGGGCTCCGGACCTCCTGCATCAGCCTCGCGCACCCAGGTTCCTGCAGCAGCACTCCAGAGGCCCCCGGGGTGGTGACAGCGGCCTTGAATCGAAGAAACGAGGAAAGGAAATACGCAGAGGAGAAACGCCGCTAACACTGTTCACAATTCGCCATTACGGGGGTGGGTGGAGCGTGGAGACTCTCGGACACCTGACTAGCCGGAGGCGGGGCGCTCCGCTGTCAGCATCACTCAAGAACTAAGTGTTCTCGATGTGTCTTATGTGCCTAAAATGATGATATGACTCTGTGTGCACACAGGAATTGTGGGCAGAGATTTAATTTATGAAGTTGTTGTTCAGTAAGAAATGCAGTCCCAGGAAAGGGGCAGCCTGTGTTATGTGCCTCAAATGATGGCATGAGTCTGTGTGCGCACAGGAATTGTGGGCAGAGATTTAATTTGTGAAGATGTTGTTCAGTAAGAATTGCAGTCCCAGGAAAGGGGCAGCCTGTTGTGTTTACACAAATTATCCCTTAGCACACATGCACTGTTACATACATCCCTGCAGTCTTCATGCAGTTCTGGAAGTCTCTTTGCTCATCTGTCTTGCACCAGACAATACACAGTCTTCAGAAACACACTCTTGGCACACACGCAGCAGCTTCTCCAACACTCTCATGTGTAGTACTCAGCTCTGTGTGCTGTTTCAGATAGCACTGTGTAATGCAAACACATTCAACGTCACCAAGGCCTCATTTAAATTGATCTAGTCTAATCACTCACCCTGTAACACATGGTCATGGTCTTAAGGAGCTGTTAGGACATGTGCTGTTTTCTGCTTCTGTAAATGATAAGGGAAATGTGTCAGGCTGTAACAGTAATTTGGTACTATTCAGGGACACTGTTTTGTTCCAAAAAACATAGATGATTCTGTGTGTGCACAGGAATTGTGGGCAGAGATTTAATTTGTGAAGATGTTGTTCAGTAAGAAATGCAGTCCTATGAAAGGGGCAGCCTGTGTTATGTGCCTAAAATGATGATATGACTCTGTGTGCACACAGGAATTGTGGGCAGAGATTTAATTTATGAAGTTGTTGTTCAGTAAGAAATGCAGTCCCAGGAAAGGGGCAGCCTGTGTTATGTGCCTAAAATGATGGCATGAGTCTGTGTGCGCACAGGAATTGTGGGCAGAGATTTAATTTGTGAAGATGTTGTTCAGTAAGAATTGCAGTCCCAGGAAAGGGGCAGCCTGTTGTGTTTACACAAATTATCCCTTAGCACACATGCACTGTTACATACATCCCTGCAGTCTTCATGCAGTTCTGGAAGTCTCTTTGCTCATCTGTCTTGCACCAGACAATACACAGTCTTCAGAAACACACTCTTGGCACACACGCAGCAGCTTCTGCAACACTCTCATGTGTAGTACTCAGCTCTGTGTGCTGTTTCAGATAGCACTGTGTAATGCAAACACTTTCAACGTCACCAAGGCCTCATTTAAATTGATCTAGTCTAATCACTCACCCTGTACCACATGGTCATGGTCATAAGGAGCTGTTAGGACATGTGCTGTTTTCTGCTTCTGTAAATGATAAGGGAAATGTGTCAGGCTGTAACAGTAATTTGGTACTATTCAGGGACACTGTTTTGTTCCAAAAAACATAGCATGAGTCTGTGTGCGCACAGGAATTGTGGGTAGAGATTTAATTTGTGAAGATGTTGTTCAGTAAGAAATGCAGTCCTAGGAAAGGGGCAGCCTGTGTTATGTGCCTAAAATGATGATATGACTCTGTGTGCACACAGGAATTGTGGGCAGAGATTTAATTTATGAAGTTGTTGTTCAGTAAGAAATGCAGTCCCAGGAAAGGGGCAGCCTGTGTTATGTGCCTAAAATGATGGCATGAGTCTGTGTGCGCACAGGAATTGTGGGCAGAGATTTAATTTGTGAAGATGTTGTTCAGTAAGAATTGCAGTCCCAGGAAAGGGGCAGCCTGTTGTGTTTACACAAATTATCCCTTAGCACACATGCACTGTTACATACATCCCTGCAGTCTTCATGCAGTTCTGGAAATCTCCTTGCTCATGTCTCTTGCAGCTGACAATACATAGTCTGCAGAAACACACTCTTGGGACACACGCAGCAGCTTCTCCAACACTCCCATGCGTACTACTCAGGTCTGTGTGTAATACAAACACATTCAACGTCACCAAGGCCTCATTTTCTTTGCTCTACTCTAAACACTCACCCAGTTTGCAGATGCTTATGGTATGAAGTAGCTGTTAGGAAATGTGCTCTTTTCTGCCTCTGTGATCTACAAGGAAAATGTGTAAGGCTGTAACAGCAATTATCACTTGATCTACCAGAGTAGTAAATGTGCTTTGAATTTGCAAATCAAATTCTGTTTTCTGGTTTGAAGCACACCATGAGGCTGTGTGCGCACAGGAATTGTGGCCACAGATATAATTTGTGTTGCAGTTGTTCTGTAAAACATGCACTTGCAGGAAAGGGGCAGCTTGTTTTTTTTCAACTGTGGTGGTTAGCACTGTGCACAAATTAGTAAATCACAAATGAGAGGCAAATGGAAAAACATTTGAAATTAATTAAAAGGAAAAAAAAATATTTTAATGAATTATAATTACAAAAAGGATTTTTTTTTAAGTTCCTTGCAGGTATTGCTGAGCAACAGTGAAAAAAAAAATGCCTTTAAGGACAAGAAAGAGGAAAGAAAAGCAACAACAAGTATATCTGGACAAAACTGGGAAAAAAAAATAGGAGGAGAAGCTGGTGATGGCAAAAAGAAAAAGTCTACTGGTAAGCAGAGCAGAGATTTCTTAAAAAAGATTTTCAAAAAACAAAAAAATGGCAAAAATAACTGTAAAACAAACAGTGTTTTATGTACAAAGCAACAACACAGTCAACAGCAAAAAAAAAAGCTAATGTACAATCAGAAGTATGTCAAACTGATTTAACACGAAAATTAGATTTTAAAAACATTCGTCGAAAAATGTTTCAGAGAAGAGTGATGTTAAATTTGCTAAAGGATGTGAAAAAATATAAGAAAAAATCAAAATTTATTAGGACATTTTTTTTTTATAGAAAATATTGTAAGTAAGGCTTTGGAAATAAAAAGAAAACTTTTTATTCTAATTTTGAATAGGATGCGTAGATTAGATAAATTACTGAATGCAATGAAGTCACAAAGCAAAAGGAAAAGAGAAGTGAAAAAAAGTAACTTTTGTAAAGTGTTCTTGGGAGAATGGAAACACAGTTCAAGTACTGAACCATTTTTTAATGAAGAGAGTTATCTTCAAAGTAATAGTTTGTTGCATGCAGTTGACACCAATGGTAGAGCATATGAAGTTAAGGATGGTTGTGTGATGGAAAAAGAGAAAATGGTTCCAAGAAATGAGGAAGAAGTAATGGCTGCTGAGGCTATGGGGAGACGTCCAAAAGCCCCAGTGTACACTTGGAACTGTAGTAGTATTTGTACTGTGCGTCAGGAATCTATTGATAAATTACGTGACTTTCTAAGAGAATATAGTAAAAAGAGTGTAAAACAGAAGATGAAGGTGCTTCAAACACTAGGTCCATGCAGAGTGAGAGAAAATACTGGTTTGCAGGGACATTCTCTGGCTTGTCTATCTAGAAAAGTGTGTAAAAGTGTTTTTCATCATTTTAGGATGCTGGCTGTTCATCATACTGAAATGAGAAAGTTTGTGAGAACATTGCTAAAAGTCCAGCAGTAAAGTTGAATGAGTTGAATAATGCTCTGTTCCGTGGATCTGTATCAGATGTAGTGAAGGTTACTGATGAGATTCAGTTTTGTTACTTTGGTCCAGAACAAGAAAGTGCAGAAAAGGATACAGTAAATGAGGAAAATGAGGAACAGAATGTAGAACTCATTATTACTAAAAATTTTGAGGATGAAATGACAAAATTTACTATCACCTCTAATGAAAGACCAAATATTACTTGTATTTGTTGCCGCAGAAGTCATTATAAAATTCAAACAAGGAATGTTGATCTGTATAAAAAAAGTGAAAATGAAGATAATTATAAGTGGAAGGATTTTGCAACATATATATTTCTTGAAAATTGTTTTGAATTGGGTGAAGATCAGCGTATTTGTAAATACTGTTATAACAAGTTAGAAGAAAATAGAATGCCGACCAGAGCTGTACATAATAATTTAGAATTGGATGCTATTTCTGCCGAACTTTCTGAATTAAATACATATGAGTCTATACTCATTCAATGTGTTCATCCGTTCCAGACCATAGTACGTATGGAGCCCAAAACTGGTAAATTACCTCCTTCTGATTTACCGTGAGGTTTAAAAGGAAGAGTGGTGTATTTGCCCTTGGATTTGAAAAAAAATATGGAAACTATTGATGCAGATACTTTGGAAACTGAACCATTAGTAATTCTGGTTAATGGTGTACCTACAAAGAATAAGAAGATTTGGCAGGAGCTGGTGGATGTACGAAAAGTACAAAGAGTAAATTTGTATTTGAAAAAAAATAATAAATGGTATGAGTATGAATCAATTTATATAGATGAAGAAGAAGAAGATTTACAAGAAGACACAGAAACACCCACTGGTCAAATTGAAAAAGTGGACAAGTCAAAGGAAGAAGAAATTTATGAACATTTTAGCATACATCCTCTTCATTCAAAAGAAGTTATGGGAGACACTATTGATCTGTTTCAGATGAAGAAAGCAAAAGGAACTCCCGTGAGTGTATGGGAGAAGAGCTTGGAAGCTCGATGTTTTCCTCAGCTGTTTCCTACAGGAAAAGGTGGACGATACGATGAACGCCCAGAACAGATTCCAGCTTCTGAGTATCGGACTACAAGACTATATGCTGAAGATTCAAGATTTCGTCAAAGTATTCCTTATTTGTTTCATCTTTTATTTGAAAGCGACTTGTCTGCATTATCTTATGCAGTAAATCACATTTTAAAAAGTGGAGTACATCTACATAATGTGTCTGCTAAGGATTTTATGGAGAAAGTGCAGCACCGAGATGATCATTTGGAAACACAGCTGATCAATCTGATGGCTTGTCAGCGTGGGACAAATGAATATTGGTACCGACGCCATGGTGAATTAAAATGCATGTTACGGAATTTAGGAACTCCTACATGGTTTCTAACCCTAAGCTGTGCCGAGTACGCTTGGGATGATTTACTGGATTTTCTACGAGAAGCAAATTCAAACATTAAAAACATTGAATACAAGACAGCAGGAGAACTGTGCTCATTGGATCCAGTTAATGTTTGGAGATATTTCAATCATAGATTTGAGGCTATGATGTCCTTCATCTGCAATAAAAAAAATCCACCTCTTGGAGAAGTAGTGGATTTCTTTTGGAGAAAAGAGTACCAGGCAAGAGGTGGTCCTCATATTCATATGCTGTTGTGGATCAAGGATGCCCCAAAGTTTGGAACAGATGCTGATGAAGCAGTGTTATCTTTTATTGAAGAATATGCAACATGTGCTATACCTAAAAGCACAGAAGAGAAAAAGTTAAAAGAACAAGTTTTACGTTTCCAAAGTCATCGGTGTTGAAAATACTGTCGACGGAAGTACAAGACCAAAGATAAATTCTACACAAAGTGTCGATTTGGATTTCCTAGACCTGTTCTTTCAAAAGGAAGAGTCAACAGTTTTATGTCAGCTGTGCGACATACTATAACCAGAAAATCTCCCAAAAATACCTACAATCTAGAAAGAAAAGAAGAGTCAAAATTTATAAATGACTTCAACCCAGTCCTTTTATCCATGTGGAATGCGAACATGGATTTTCAGTATGTGGCAGACAATTCTATTGCTGTTGCTCGGTATGTCACATCTTACATCACTAAATCTGAGAAAACAGAATTGAAGGAAATGTGGGAAGAGATTTCTCACGAGAAGACTGTCAGTAAGAAGCTGTACAGTTTCAGTTTAAAGATGTTATCGCATCGAGAAATTGGATCCTACGAATGCTCAGATAGGTTATCATCTGCAAGTCTTTACTCGAAATCCAGAAGAATAATTTGGGTAAGCTTAGGCCTTGCAGGAATGAGAAATCGGGTACTGAAATCTGTTGGAGAAATTGAATATTTGGCCGAGAATGACCCAGAAAGTACAGATATTTTGAAATCAAACATGTTGGACACATATTACCCAAAGAGAAGTCATCATCTTGAGAACATGTGTCTCTATGAAGTGCTGCAGAACTACATTTTTTCACGGAAAGCTACAGAAGACATCAACAATGGAAAATATAAAGTCATTGGTGAGGAAGGATGTTTGGTGAAGCAAACAAAAGGAAGTTTGATAAATCACAGGAAGCTGAGTTGCGACACTACTGACAAAAAGGAATTTTACTACTTGGCTCTTTTACAGCTGTTTAAACCATGGCTGGGAGAATTTCAAAGCTATGAAGATTCTTTTAATGCTAGCAAAGATAGCATAGAATGCAGTACTTTCACAACTCATGTCCAAATGTTAAATGAAGAAAATGAACAGGAAGCAAAAATTGCAGCTGAAGTAGCTAGAGACAGTTCTCAAGACAGCCAAAGTTCAGGAACACTTAGTCAAGATCCCCTAGGACAACCAATCATAGAAAATGAAGCTGCAGTAGCCATGACTGAAGTAGAAACGGCTATGAATCAAGCACAGGAAGATTCAATCGACTTACTAAATCTGGAACAACAACTGAATGAAGAACAAAAAGAAATTTATGAAGAAGTCACCAAAAAAATTGATCATGGATTACTACATGAAAAGAAAGAGTGCTCATGCACATCATTTGAACCAATCAGGATGTATGTGAGTGGACAAGCTGGAACTGGTAAAAGTTTCTTAATAAAAGTTATCAGAAGCTACCTACAGCAAAAAACAGCTTCAAATCTGTCTTGTGTGGAAACTGCTCCAACTGGGTTTGCAACCTATAACATAAAAGGAATTACCTTACATTGCTTGCTAATGTTACCAGTGGAGCATGAGAACAAAATAGAATACCACAAGCTAACTGGAGAAGCATGCTTCGAAGTTTCAAGAGTGTTGAAGAAGATGCAAGTTCTCATTATTGATGAGGTGAGCATGGTTTCAAAGTTAATGCTTGCCTTTGTGCATTTAAGAATGCAACAAATTCTTAGGCGAGACTATGACGTGTTATTTGGAGGTAAACACATCATAGTTTTTGGAGATCTTTTACAGCTCACTCCAGGTAAAGGACAACCAGTGTTTAATACTGTGACACATGAAGACACGAAGAAGTCATTAGGAAGCATTGGTAATGCGAATATTTGGTCGTTCTTTGAGTACAAAGAACTCACTACCAATATGAGACAAGCAAACGACGAAGATTATGCAAATATTCTGAAAGATATCAGAATTGGACTACTCACAGAAGTTGGCAAAAAAGCATTACAGAGTCGGTTGCTACATAATTTATTTCCAAATGAAGAAATAGTTGCAGAGAAAATATACCAGAACATTGCAGAAAAAAATACTGTAATCTGCTTAATGCCAACACTACGTGAGTGCTCAATATTCAATGAGGAACTTTTGAAATTGGAAAAGGAAGAGATTAAGAAAATGGAAGCAGAGGACAAAATTCAGCATGAAAGAATTACTTTTACATTAATAGGCAAACTGAAAAATAAATTGGATTCACTAGAGAAGAACATTTCCAAAACAGCTGGATTAGAAAAAAATCTATATGTTTGCATGAATTGTCGAGTGATTTTAAGGAGAAATTTGGATGTAGAAAAAGGTTTAGTGAATGGAGCTATGGGAAGAGTTGTGGGTTTTATTAATTATCAGAAAAAAGAAGGAATTTAATGTTTAAAAATAAAATTTGATCAGATAGAAGAAGTTAAAGACATTTGTCGTTGTTCAGTTCGTTTCTTGCTTGTGAAAGACTTATATGTGCGTAGGAAGCAATTTCCGTTTTCTCTAGCATATGCTGTAACTATTCACAAGTCTCAAGGATTGACTGTAGATAGTGCTTTTGTAAACATTGGTTCTACTGTGTTCAAAGAAGGTATGGCATATGTTCCTTTGTCACGAGTGAAAACATTATCTGGTTTATTTATGATAGACTTTGATGACTCAAAAGTTAGTGCTGATACAAACTGTGTAAAGGAGTATAATAGATTAAGAAGAACCTATGCTCCTCATTTAGGTCAGTATCCTGTGATTGAAAAACATGAAGGAAAAGGAAATTTGAAAATATCTGTAATGTGGATGAACAGAACAAAAAAAAAGGACAGTGGTGTGATAGCAAGGAAAATGAAAAAGGAAAGTGTTGAAGAGGTTGTTGGTTGCCATTTTGAAAATAGCTCTGGTGTCAACTGCTATGCAAATGTAGTGCTGAATGTTGTATTTTATCTTGAAAAGTTGCTAGAACAGATAATAGTAAATCATGGAAAAAGATTGTGTTCTCTGCTGAGTCTCCTTTTTGAGAAGCTGAGTACTGATAAAACTGAAATAGAAAGTTCTACTGATGTTAGAAATCTTTTAGATGTATTTTGTGGTTCTACACAGTTTAAAGAAAATGTCCAGCAAGATGCGCAGGAATTCTTAATATATATTTTGAGTGTACTTGAAGATGAAGGAGTAGAAGTAGAAAACTTATTTGGTGTCTCTTACAAATGGGAACATTGCTGTGAAAACTGTATGAACACATGTAGTAGTAATGTTGATTCAGAAAGGTTCATATTTTTACCATTACCACAAAGTAAATCAGTGACTTTTTGTAAATTAGTTAAAGATGCCAATCACAACATGGAATGTTCTGAATGTAAATCTGACATGTTTTCCACGTTATTTTTACAGAAATATGGTCAGTATGTAATTTTAATGATGCAACGTTGTAGAGCTGATGGTTCAAAATTGGAAACTTTAATAAAGAAGTTTACAGGACAACAATTATCAATTTCTGGAAAAACTTTTGTAACAGTTGCAATAATTTTTCATGAAGGACCTACTGTAACTTCTGGGCATTACACAGTTTATCTTAAATGTGAAAAAGGCTGGACACTGTGTAATGATTCCCAATTGATTTTC
The DNA here is from genome assembly GCF_964204655.1 of Triturus cristatus. Taxonomy (NCBI): domain Eukaryota; kingdom Metazoa; phylum Chordata; class Amphibia; order Caudata; family Salamandridae; genus Triturus; species Triturus cristatus. Next base: position 1,353,639,875 of record NC_140591.1, read on the forward strand.
AAGCAACGTTTGCCTTATGATTTACCCAATTCTTATTTAATTTTTCTGAAACCTAAATTTTGAAAACTAAAAACTGCATGTGAACAAAGCATTTTTTGTAATTTTAAAGGATTATAATTGAAGATATCACTTAAAAAGGATTTTGAAATTACTATTTGGCCTAAAGGAAAAGTAATAAAAACAATTGTGGACTCCTTTGACAGAAATTATTTTGGCATGTGTGCTTTTGCGACAAAGTTTAAAGACGGTTTGTCTAGAAAATGTTTATTCATCTAGAGAAGTACTTGTAATATATATGTAATATTTCTAACAAGGTATATTTTAGTGAGGAAAGTTTTAGGGCTTTTTTAAGCAATCTTTCAGATTGTTTTTCTTTTTGCCCGCTGTTAAATGATGAATACAATTGTTTTCACTATTTTAAGTGAAAAATAAAAAATTCTGAAAACAGCAAAAAAAGGGCAAAAAATTGCTTTGTAAAAGATGTAAAAACATGTAATGCTTTTTGTAATGTATGATTGAATATTAATACTTTTTTCTTTTTTTGCAGAACTGGAAAGAAAAAAAAAATAAAAATTCTGTTCCCTTGCAAAAGACTTTTAAAAAATTTTTTTCAAAAAAATTAATTTTTAAAAAAAAATAAGTGAAAAATATTAGTATTACTCAATCCTCCCTTTTCATGCTTACATTTCTTCACCTCTTTTTGTACATTAAATTTAAAAAAAAAAAAAAAAAAATGTTTTTTAAAAAAACCTTGGGTGCACGCAGGGTGCGCGCACCCCCAAAAAAATAAAATAAATAAATCCCTCCCAAAAAATTTTTGGTGTTTAGTTTTTAAGTGGCTCTTAAAAGAGCCCTTAAGTTAATGGAGGGAAACAGGAAGAGAAAAACGAAAAAAAAGAAAAAACATCTATGGCCTACTGCACTCATGGGCATCACATTTTCTCTGAATGAGATCAAGACTGGTGTCACACACAGAAATAAGTTTACCGCAATCAGTGCAGCGTGTGGACAACCTCGCAAAACAAGGTGGCCCAAAAAGAGGTGTGGAAGAAGGCAAAGGCACCACTGCAGAAGAAGTGCTCGGCTGAGCTGCCGAAGATGTGCTCGGCTGAGCTGCTGCAGACGTCGTCGGTTGAGCAGGTGGAGGGTTTGCTCCAGAAGCTCGACGAAAAGTCACTGGATGCATTTTGTCAACATGCCTCAACATAGTGTGAATGCTAAAAGAATACTTCTTGTTAGGATTCCCACGTGACAAGACTTTTTGACAAAGTACACATGTAACTTTAGGTGCATTTACCTTTTTTTGTCCCTCTGGAAAAGTGAAAAACTGCCATATAAAGCTGTCTTTCTGCTTCCTGTTCCTCTGCCTCTCAAGAGTGTCCTGGTCACTGTCTGAAGATGGTTGCTGTTCAGCCATTGTCTCTCAACAACAGAATAGCTCCTTCTCCAAAGGAGTCAGAACTAATAATGAGGGGAGTAGGTGTGGTTTGGGAAGAATCTGGAACTGAAAGTACTTCAAACCAATCAAAAATGATGATTCTTGATCACATGACTTGCCATGAGGGGATTGGGTGTGGTGTTGAAACAATCAGAAACTGAAAGTAATGATAACCAATAAGAAGTGTTGTTTTATTATGCATATACCCGAGGTGCGCGCACTGCGCAAGCTCCGAGCGCGCACCTCGTGATTACGTATGCGCGAACGCGTAGGTGCGCATGTGCATACGTCATATGCGCGTACGTAGCGCGCATACGTTGAACACGCGTATACGCGAACCTTATTGCGCGTAATTTAAGCGTATGCGGAAGTAAACCGCGTGGAGCGCGTAGGACGCACGCACGCATGCGTACGTACGTACGCATACGTACTGGGTGCGCGCTCCCAGCGCGCACTATGACGTATATATGCGTATGTAAATAACGTAGAACGGTATTCATAAAAAACTTACGAAATTGTACTAGGAGCGCGCTCAGAGCGCGCACCCCAAGAATTTATATAAAAAAAAAAGTGGAGAAAAATTAATTGCAAAAATTTAAAAAACTGTTCAACTTTAACATATTTGAAATTTTTTTAAGAAAGCAAAAACAAATAAAAGGATACAGATAATATATAAATGGATACATAGGAATTTTATTTTTAAAATAAAAAAAAAAATTTTAATTAGATAATTCAAAAATTAGCATTAAAAAAACCGTACAAATTCACTGAAAAAACCAAAGGTTTCACACACGTTATAGTTAGGAATTAGCATTTAAAAAACCTTGCAAATTCACTGAAAAAACCATAGGTTTCACACATGTTATAGTTAGCTGGACATTTCTCTCATACAAAACCAATGAAATTCCCCCGTTATAGTTAGTTCAGCTAACTATAACTCGCGCCCCCGCAATGCACTGCTGATGACGTCACATATTACATCACTCATGACATGGTCAGTGACATCACTCATGACATCACTGATGACATCTCAAATGACATCACTGATGACATCATCCTTGTGACAGAGTTGCAGACCTCCTCTCACCCTAATATAACCTTTGATACACACATTCAAAAATAGAGACTAAAATTTTCAAAAAAATGGACATACCAATACCAGTTACAACAACCTCTTCAGTAATTCTAAGATCCACATACACATCCACTCATTCACCAACAGTCCTGTACAGTCACTCATACATGTACTCACTCATCATATGTACTCATACACCTATACATCCTGTTACACAATGCCTCTCATCCACAGAGTTACTCACACACATAGTCACTCATGAAAATAAAGAAACAAACATACATTTACTTGCATATACAGTTATACACACACCACCACACTTACTTCTACTGGAACTTACACATACTTAGTCTTTTAAACAATCACTTATAGAAACACATACTTATTCATACAGGAACTCTTTCAATCTCTCACTCTCACATATACTCAGTTATATACACCAATAGTCACATATACTAGTTTAAAACATATGTAGTTACTCATAGAGACACTATTGAGACAGTCATTCACTCACTAACACATCCATACATACACTCATCCACCCATACAGTCCTGCAGACATGCTGTCTTCAACACATACAAACAGTGAGTCACTCATTCATGCACCTATGCACTACGTAATACCCCCCACCGAACCATACACACACTCACACTGATACTAAAAAAAACAACTAATAACCTATATAAACACCCATGTAGCTACTCACCAACCCATGCAGCCACTTATACACAAAGTGAGAGACTGATAAAGATATTTACATATTTAAACATTACTCACTAAGCCATGTATTCACTAAGATACACTTAATCAGTCAGCTATACAATCAATTTTTCAAAAACAAATCATCCATTTAGACACTAATATACCCATTTCTTCTTCCATCGACCTTGAGATATACATATATAAAACATATTTAATTTTCAGAAAAACACACATTCACTGGATGATGTCATCAGTGATGTCATTTGAGATGTCATGAGTGATGTCATGAGTGATGTCACTGACCATGTCATGAGTGATGTAATATGTGACGTCATCAGCAGTGCATTGCGGGGGCGCGAGTTATAGTTAGCTGAACTAACTATAACGGGGGAATTTCATTGGTTTTGTATGAGAGAAATGTCCAGCTAACTATAACATGTGTGAAACCTATGGTTTTTTCAGTGAATATATATATATATATATATATATATTGATTTGTAAAATATTTGTACTTTTTTATTTAACAGAGGGAGAGATGGAACCATTTTGGCTCCGAACGAACTCCATATAGCTGTGACAAATATGTCAGAGAAAGATTGTTTGAGAATTCTGAATACGCAATAATACGCAGATGAATTATGACGTGTAATACTAAGCTCCAAGTGTGGTGTAGTCATTGGCGGGTTCCCAGGCTAGGGAGGACGCTACATTAATGAAAAAGAAATCCACCTAAGTGAAATAGATGCAAAACGGAAGAAATTGATACTTTGGCATCTCCCCCTATATTATTTATCTAGCAATATCTGTGCGTGTTTATCAAGCATTAAAATCAAAATGTCAATACTATGCCTGCTGTTATGAATGTTATGTGGTAAGAATCTGGCGAAGCTGCAGGTCACACCAATTCGTGACCGTGGGCTTGTGGATGAAATAAACCCTATTCACAATGTTTGGTTAAAAGAAACTGCTCTCGGTGGGATCTTTTACAATTTTTAAATGTACATTTCAATGTTGCGAAGTTTAAATGATAATTAGTTGCTGTGACAGGTGGCCAATTTGTTATGTGCGACACAACAATTATTTCTGGGGAAAATGTAAATTGTCCCAGTCCAACAGGTAAATTGTGGACCCAATGCAGACCTCATTAGCAAACTTGAAGTAACAATAGTGGAGTAGAAATTGCTGTACACAAACCTGGTGGAAAACTCTATTATATAATACAGACTCCAATTCAGTAGAAGTTGTAGCTGTCTCAACTCTCCAGCATCCATCCCGGCATGCTTTGCAGTTTTTCGTTCCTGCCCCTTGGGTGTTGTGCTGCAGTCACATCCATACTTAGCCACAGGGCTTTCTCGAGCTCGACAGGAACAACACCACAGGATACAGGGGTGTGGAAAAGGCTTTATTGCTGCCAGCATTTTCTTTGCAGTTCTAGTTCCTCTAAAACACGTACACAAGCAGTTGTCCCAGAGGACAAATACCCGAAAAGCAGCAAACATCATCTTCTCAGGTGAGCGGGTTAACATAAGGACAGTGGCAACCAGGCAACAGTTTCCCAATTAAAATCCAATATGTTTTTTCATTATTCACATATTTAGCATTTAGTATACATACTGGAGAAAACAATGACATCATATTCTACAAATGATATTATGTTAATCAACCTAAAATGCAGCCACAAAAACGAAACACAGTTAACTTTTAAATGTATACTGCTAAATAAGAAAAGAAAAAAACAAAAATGTTGTAACATATTCAATAAAATATTGCATGGTTACTGGTGTCCTAAGTTTAAACCAGTCACAAGAGCAGATGTTGCTTGTTACGTTTCGAGCCTTTTGTCATTTTTCAGCTCAGTGTAAATAGCACTGTGCTAATTCTATCCTTAAAACCTTTGCTGAGAGAACTTTCAGCAAAGGGCTATGACATTTAGCGTTTCCATCCAAGCCTTGTTCATTATAGCAAGCCCCATAATTGATTGTAATACATGCATCACAAAGGTAGAACACAGTTTTTCGTTGGATAAAAAACTGTTGCAAGTTTATTAATCTTGTCCACACAAAATCAGTATGATCTTCCAGGCGTTCGGAAGATCGGGGCCGAGTTAAAATCTAATCGCTGACACCCCATCCTGAATAACAACTCATAGAAACCAGCCCAGGCAATTCTGCTCGACCGGTATGGGGGTAATTTGGGGGGGAGCTACTGAGAAGCTCGAGTGAGTGGGTGTTGCGGGGGTAGTGTCAAGCACCGCTCCTGCTTTTGTTACAGGGGGACAATATAGCAACACTGATGCAAAACCGGCTCCCAGTAACAAAACCGGCTTTCACGGGTCACAGACTGCCCCCACCATTCCGGCCCACGAGAAAACACCCAGTGCCCGATATGACCAGTTCGGCCCTCGTATTTGTAGTACATCATACTTTTTTGTAGTACATCGACATCCAGTGCTTGCTTTTCACAAGTGGGGCCCCCTCTAATTCTTGAGTTGCTGCACCTGTGAGACATGGAGCGATTAAAAGCCAGTGCCCATTTGTTTAGGATAGTAACTGTCCTTTAAAGGATAAAAGGGTCATTGTTCCTTTCTTTTTAGGGCCTGCTATGACGAAAGTGTGCGGCCTCATTGCCATCCTTGTGGCATTGAATACTTTACGCATTAGGAGCACCCTGTAACTCTGCTTGTGATGCTAAAAAACAGAAACATTACATCATTACTTCTTGCTCTCAAAGCTGAGTGTTTTTTGCTGTGGTCATGCGGAACATATTGTAAAGAAACAAGGGAACCCAAGTAACTTCTGCCAGGGACCTTGGGAATTAAGCTATTTTTAAGAACAGTGGTCCCTAGAGAAACAACAGTAAAAAGGGGGGGAAATTAATATAGACCCAGTCAGTTCTATATTTGTATAACGTGTCCAGCCAGACAGAGGTCAGATACTTAATATTTTAAATTCAAATAGGAACAATACAGACAAAACAATTTGTAAGTGGGACAAAAGCCTGCATCCAACTAAACCAAGAGGGACAAACAATGAAGAACACAAAAGGCTCAGGCAAAGCTGTAGGTTAGTTAAACACACAATTTTCCATGTAGCAAACAAATTGCAAGAGAACACCTTTACACATTTAATGACAATTTAAAGCTGTGTATAAGGTGTATCGGGTGTCAACGGCGTTTCTATCCATATATACAATAAATGGATCATCATCAGGACATTTAGAATAAGCATGCCAGTGTGAAATTGCCTGTAATCACTGAGGTACAATTAGGAAAAGGAAAAGGGGGAAAAAAAGGAAATACAAATAATTAAAAGAGAGCACCGGTTCAGGTACAAACATAAGAGTAAAACACAGACTAGTCTGTTTCATGTTGCAAGGTTTGGGTGCACCTTATAAATAGAGTACAATTACACATTTGCCTTAATGACAAGGTCTGAAGGAGGCCGTGCGAGTAGAGATAAAAACAGGGAAGGAGGGAAAATGCATAGCCATTCTGTGCTTGGCCGCGTGAAGGTGCAAAAGAAATATGAAAAGGCAAACGATTCCGCTGTGAACTGGGAAGAGTAAACATGCGCACCTTACGTAAGTTAAGCTGTGAATAAACACTTATAGGGAGACACATACATGTTGTCAACTCCCGCATGGATAGTAACAAATATGGAACTGAGGGCAGGTATGGGGAATAGCCAGACCTGACGGAGAAAAAATAGAGGAGATGTAGTAAGGGGGGAAGAGGGAGTTAAAATAGATGCCAGAGAATTAGCAGGCAGGTGCTTACCAAGAAAAATACAATCAGAGGTGTAGGGGAACTGGACCGCTTAGAGCATCAAAGGTAATGGCACGGCATTGGTGTAGGGGAACTGGACCGCTTAGAGCATCAAAGGTAATGGCACGGCATTGGTGTAGGGGAACTGGACCGCTTAGAGCATCAAAGGTAATGGCACGGCATTAGTGAGACCTGTACAAACAAGAATAATGAGGAGAAAGTAAGGAGCGTGCAGAGCAATTGCTCTGAAATAGAAATTTGTGAGTGAAGGAAAAGAGGGCTTACCCATTCAGTGATGGGAAGTGGGAAGGCACAATGGCTTGAGTATCCCAATGGGGGAGGGAGCCGCAGCTGCGTGCTCCTAATTCCAGAGATAGGGTTATGCTGTAAGGAAAGAATGAGGACAGGTCTGAAGAATGGTATCTTCAAGCGTAGTGGTAGGATTTGGGAGGGAGAGAGCGCTTACCTAGGTCCGTGTTCGTGGGTTGTAGACAGTAAATGCCAGCTTCCGAGATGCGGGAGGGAGAGCCCTTTATGGTGTGTGGTGAAGTGCGATTGGGTAGAAATAGTCATGTGATCTCTGGATAGAGTTGAAAGAGGAACAAGGGTTTTTTTGTTGTGTGGTGAAGTGCGATTGGGTAGAAATGGTCATCTGGTCTTTGGATAGAGATGAACAAGGGACAAGGGAAAGTAAGAATGGTGTCGGCCATCTTAAGAGTGGGAGAGTGTTGAATGCAACTCTGATAGCGAGAGCATTTAGAAACAATAGATCACGGAGGTGAGAGTAAAAGAGAAAGAAAAGTGAAAAACTGGGAGCTAATTTCGTGAAATTCTATACAGTTGCCAGTGCACAGCACTTACGTAACAAAAAGGTCAGAGCCAAGTACAATCGTCCAATGGCAGTTAGAACGATGCCAATGCCTTCAGTTAAATCGATAAATTCCGAATGGATTAAAAAAGGACAGTAGAGGGTAGAGGGGACAAAAACATGTGAGCAATAAACGGGCACGAGCACAGTGCAATATATACATTGGTGTCAAGATGGTAATACTTGCATCAAAGGTTACAGGTAATATACAATTAAACCACAATTACATTATAATTTATATAAGTGTGGTCCAATCTTCAAGCCGGGTCAGACCTGTGTGCATGCTGTTAGTCTTCCGGATCCATTTTAATTCTTCCTTATTGAGTAGTTTGGAAATGTCCCCACCTCTCGGGGGTAGTTTAACCATGCTAAAGACAGTGCAGCGTATTTCATTGTCAGTATGTCCGGTTTCCTCAAAATGTTCAACGAGGGGGGCATTTTGGGTCTTACAGCGTACTCTGCTACGGTGTTGGCAGATCCTGATGCTTATCTTTTGGAGGGTTTGCCCTATATCGATTTTATTACATGGACATAAAATAGCATAAACAACATTGTATGTATTGCAATTAGAGAACGAGTTCAAGAAGGACATCTCAAGGACAATACCAGGTTCTTTTCATGGCATTGCGGACTAGCCTACGGGGATACCCTCTGCTTGCTAGTTTGTTATTCAGCACCTTAGCCTCATGGAAATAATCTTCTTTGAGTGAGCAGTTCCGGAGGAACTGAGAGTAAGGTAAAGAGTCTCTGAGTGCGCTGTGATGGTGGCTGTCGTATCTTAATAAGGTGTTGCACTCGGTAGGTTTGCGGAAAAGGCTGGTGATTAGTACCCCTTCTTTATGGAGGATATTGAGATCAAGGAGTGGAATGGAAGCTTTGTCGTATGTCAATGTAAATTTGAGGCCCTTGGAATTGTTATTAAGCCAGTGGAGGAATGAATGCAGGGTTCTTTCAGCATCTTGCCAGATCAGAAAAATATAATCTATGTATCTCTTCCACTTGATAATACCATCCTGTAATGGATTAAAAGGAGACAAAATGCGTTTTTTCTCAAGAGAATCCATGTACAATATTGCTAAGTTTGGGGAAAAAATGAGTTTTGCGGGAGTACAGAGTTTGAGAAGAAAATATGAGACCTCTTCAATAGACCTCAAACAAATGTCGTGGAGGCATCCAAGTTTGAGCATGCAGCTGTCCCAATGCTCAGCAGTTCCCACGCCAAACAGGCTCTCCCTGTGGAAACCACAGAGGAAATATTTGCTTTAACTGGCTGATTGGAAACTCTATCAGGCTATCCTCTCTACTGTCACCCTGTAGGCAAAGTGCCCAGCAGCCTTGCAATGTGAAAAAGGTGTGCTAGTTCAGTCAATAAAATTCTCCTAGAAAATCAGACATTTTAGGAGATTTCTGTGTTGTGCACCTGCTCTGTAAAAAGGAGCAACTCTCCACCAATAGACAGTCAACTACCAAGAGTTCATATCTTGTACTTTACATATTTAGCCTTGAGTGTGGCCCTTACTCCCCATCAACGGTAATAAATAGTTGTGAGAAATAAGGACCTGTTTGCAGCCCCCCCCCCTCCTCCACGTTTGCCTTCCATTTTGACCACTAGGTGCTGGTTTTCTGACTCTGATTGTGCCCTGGGCTCTGCTAATCAGACACAGGGCCTGTGCTCTGATTAAAAATAAATGGTTAGGTGTAATTATATTTGGCAATTTCAGTCGCCTATAAGTCCCTAGTATATAATATGGCGAGGGGGATTCAAACTACCTATAAGTCCCTAGTTCATAATAGGGCAGTGAGGTTAAGAGGCCCAGTAGATTTCCTGCACTAGAGTGCACTGCTGTGTTTTCTGCTGTCATTTTAAAAGGCAGTCCTGCCTTGCAGCCTGCTTTTAAATTGTAATCATATCCAAATTTGACGTTGGAATTAAAGGTGCTTCCAAAGTAGTAATCCACCTTATTTTTACATATGTCACCTGTAAGTTCTCCCCTAGGTACCCCAGGGGTAGAGTGCCTTGTAACAATAAGCAGGGACATTTAAAAATATGTTTTATTAGCCCTGGTGAGGGAAGAACTACCAATTCAAATGTTCCCTATTGTAGTGAATCGCTCCATAGACTAACTTTGAGATATGTTATTTAACTATTGATAGGAGACACAAATAATATCTTCACGCTATCAAACTAATAGTTAAATTAAGTCCAACACCTTGCCACTGTTAGATTTATAATAACTATGATAGAAAAAAAGTTATGAAAATGTTTTTTCTGAGAGCCAAAATCCAGCCTTTCTGCCGCTTTCTCCTGATTGGTCAGTCTCTGCCCAGGCTGGCCAGGCTGCTATGATGAGGTGTGAAAATCTCTGTTAGAGAGACAATGGGTTTCCTGTGGGTGAAAAAATACAAGCTACAGAACAGATGGCAAGAAGGGGGTGAGGAGTAGCCAAACTGGTCTTCAAAGGTAGAATGACACCATTGGACAGCACAGGCTGACCCCCACATTCTGTCACCCCAGCCACACAGAAGCCCAGTAATAAGATTAGGGAGAGGGTTGGAAGAGGAGTGTTTAGGAAAATTAGCCATACCAGTAGATTGGGGTAGCCTTATCCAGCTCTTCTGGTGAGACGTCCTGTATTTTGGATTTTGAGAGAATAGTGCTTTCTGGGGCAAGAATATGCCGCACTTTGGAGGAAAAAGTGGCCATACACCACGGTGGCCCACTGCACCCTATTGGTCAGGTAGCCTCCCCCCACTTGACACCCAGAAACTGTAAATAAATATAGGAGAGCTACCTAGCTCCTCCGATCTGCTGCCTGAAACTGCAAGGATAAGAAGGACTGCCCTGCTGGAACCCTGGCCTGCAACCCAAAGGATTGCACTCAGAAGGCCTTCATCTGCTGCACACTTGGACCTACAGACCTAAGGATTTTGCTTTTCTTCAAGAAGGATTAAGGAGTGGACTCCCTGCAAGCTACAGATTAACTGAGCTCACCAGCATCTCTCCACCAAGAAATCCCCATCCTTTAGTGCGTCCAATGGACATTTAAGGATTTGGCAGGTGAATTGTGGAAATTGTAGTCCCAACATCCCGAGGACGTGGACCAATGTTGTGGACGATTAAAACCCTCAAGTAGGAACTTCAGGAAAAAGTTCCAGATGTTTGGAGTTTTGATCCCAGCCAAAAAAAGACAAACAAGACCATCTGAACCCTTGCCTGGTGCTGTGGACAACTTTCCTGCATCAAGAAACACTTCTGAAAGTAAGCATAAAGAAATCTTTACTTTGTCCCAGTCCAGCATGACCTTTAATAGCCATTTGAAAGCTACTAAAAAGAGATTTGCTTTTACTCTTTAAAAATTCAGGTCTCTGGTTCCCAACATTGGATTTTTGACATTTTGTTGTCTATTTGTTCATAAAAATATAATATATTTTTTATACATTGGAGTTAAATTTTTCTTTTCTTTTGTGTCTTACTTATTTAATGTATTGGTGTTTTTAAATGCTTTACAGAACTGTCTCCTAAGTTAAGTATGCCTGCACGTTGCCAGCTACAAAGGTTTGAGCAAGGGAGTGGTTTCTTGAGACCTTGATTGACCCTTTTAATGTGTTGTTGGCCTTATTACTAGTGGTAGGTCCCTACTTATCACCACTAATATACCACTTTCCAGATATAGTATATTATTATTTGTGCATTTGCATATATGGTTTAAGCCATGTTATTTTTCAAGTGCATTTGTTTAAAAACAAGTTATTTATCCAAAACTGGGATGCAAGTGGTTACATTTGAGCAGGAAGTTAAAATTGCAGCGAAGAAGACTCTTGAATATTAGGAGAGATTTTTCCCTGTGTAAACTAATTATAACAAGCAAGGAAATAAACACATGGGCCTGAACTCCTTGGGTGTCACTTTTTTGACTCTCCGGTGGCACTGGCCTCTCAATGATATCAGTGAGGCAATGCAAAGCCACCCAGCATGGCTTTGCATTGCCTCATAGATATGGAGTAAGGCAAGGCAGTGCAAAGCGCTTGGTTGCCTTACTCTGCCTCAAGGAGGTGTTCCATGGGTGCTGGCATGGGGGTTCCCATGCAATATCCATGGACTTTAAAGCCCCCCCAGATTTACAAAAATATGTAAACCTGGGGCAGCACCAAAACCTCACATCTCCCGAGTGCAGGCATTTCAGCACACATAAAATGAGGAAAATGCCTCAAAGGGTTGTTTTTGTGCAGGAAGGCTTGCTTTCCTGCACAAAAACAATCCTGCCAACAATGCAGACACCCTTGCACCATGGTGCAACAGTGCCTGTGTTTGCACCGACCCTGGCTGAAAGGACAGGAATGCACCATATTTCGTAAATAGTGTAGATACAATCAATCAATCAATCATGTGTTTGTTAAGCGCGACTATTCACCCGTGGGGGTTTCAAGGTGCTGGGGAGGAGGGGAGGTGCAGGTTCCAGTCCATGAAGGAGGAGGTCTATCGAAGAGCCAGGTTTTGAGGTTTCTCATGAAAATGGGGAGTGAAGTTGTCTGACTGAGGTGGAGCGGTAGGGCGTTTCAGGCTCTGGCTGCAAGGAAGGAGAAGGAGCGGCTTCCCGATCTGGTCTTTCTGGTGCGGGGGACCATGGAGTAGGAGAGCTCGGCTGATCTTAGGGTCCTTTGGGGTGCGTGGAATTTGAGTCGGCTGTTTAAGTATGCTGGTCCGGTGTTGTGGAGGGATTTGTGTGCGTGGGTGAGAATCTTGAAGGTGATTCTGGCCTCGATGGGGAGCCAGTGGAGTGTGCACAGGTGCTGGGAGATATGGCAGTGTCTTGGCAGGTTGAGGAACAGTCTTGCAACGGCGTTCTGGATGTTTTGTAGCTTGTGGGTGATGTTTTTGTTTATTCCGGCGTAGAGTGCGTTGCCGTAGTCAATTCTGCTGGTGATGAGGGCGTGAGTGACGGTCTTTCTGTGCTCAAGGGGGATCCATTTTAATATCTTACGTAGGAGGCAGAGGATGTGGAAGCAGAAGGATGCAACAGAGTTCATCTGGTGGTCAATTTTGAGCTCGGAGTCCAGGATGATTCCAAGGTATCATGCATGGTTTATGGGGGTGGGTGGGTTTCTGAGGGTGGGGGGGCACCAGGTGGTGTTCCAGGCATCAGGGTGTGAGCCCATGATGAGTACTTCTGTTTTGTCAGTGTTGAGTTTTAGGCAGATGTTTTTCATCTATTTGGTGACAGCTTCCATGCCTTCTTAAAATTTGTGTTTGGCTGCGTTGGGTTTGTTGGATAGGGAGAGGATGAGTTGGGTGTCGTCTGTGTATGAAACAATGTTGAGTCAGTGGGTTCTGACCATGGGACAAGCAGAGCCATGTAGATGTTGAAGAGCATGGGGCTGAGGGAGGATCACTGGGGGACTCCGCAGGTGGTTGGTGTAGGGTCCGAGAGGAAAGGAGGGAGTCTGATTCGCTGCGTTATGCTAGAGAGGAAAGAGTGGATCCAGTTGAGGGCCTTGTCCTGGATCCCTGCATCGTGGAGTCTGCGTGTTACGCTGCGGTGAGAGTCTGTGTAGAAGGTCGCTGAGAAGTCGAGGAGGATCAGGGCTACTGTTTCTCCTCTGTCCAGGAGGGAGCGGATGTCGTCTGTTGCAGCGAGGAGGGCTTTTTCTGTGCTGTGATTTTTTCTGAAGCCGGATTGGGAGGAGTCGAGGATTTTCTGCTCTTCGATGAGGTGGCGAGTTGACTGTTAATGGCTTCCTCGATGACTTTCGCCTGAAACGAGAGCAGGGAGATGAGTCTGTAGTTTTTGAGGTCAGTGGGGTCCGCCGAGGGCTTCTTCAGGAGGGGGTTGATCTCGGCGTGTTTCCAGTCATTGTGGAAGGAGGCGTTCGCCAGGGAGCGGTTGATAGTGTGTCAAAGCATGGGTGCGATGGTGTTGGTGGCTCTCTTAAAGATGTGGTTGGGCAGGGGTCCGTGAGGGCCCTGGAGTGGATTGACTTCATTGTTTTCAATGTGTCTTCGGTGGTGAGAGCTGTCCAGCTGTCAATAGTTGGCTTCAGGGTGTCGGGGTGGCTGGTAAGGGTTCAGTGTGTTGGTTTTTCTTCGTCAAAATTGTCGTAAATGTTCTTGATTTTGTGATGGAAGAAGGTGCTCAGTTTGTCGCAGAGGTCTTGTGAGGGAGGGATGTCAGTAGTGTCACTGGTGGGTTGGGCAAACTCCTTGATGATGCTGAAGTGTTTTTTGCTGTTGTGTGCATGTTTGGTGATTCTGCCTTTGATAGCTGTTTTTTTCGTATTTCTGATGAGTTGGTGGTAGGCGTTGGTGGCGGCTCTGAAGTTGTTGTGGGCTTCTGTGGATTTAGAGTTCCTCCAGGCCTTTTTGAGGCAGCGGCATGTGCGTCTGGACTCTCGAAGTTTGGTGGTAAACTATTTGGCTTTCTTGGCATGTGTGTTGTTGCTCTTCTTGAGGGGGGCTATTGTGTTGGCGCTGTAAGAGTTCCATCAGTGCAGAGTTCGAGCTTCGGTGCTGAGGTTATTGTCGTCTGTGGTGGTTGGAGTGGAGTTGCCCAGTAAGGAGGTGAGCTGGTCATCGGGGATTTTGGTCCAGGTTCTTCATGGGAGCAGGTGCTGGGGTGGGTGTTCTGAAGGTGAAGTGGATGCATCAATGGTCTGTCCACAGGAGTTTGGTGGTGTGGCTGAAAGTGATGGAGTTTCCTGTTGTGAAGAGGGGGTTGAGGGTGTGTCCTGCTGGGTGCGTGGGTTCAGTCACGATCTGGTGGAGTCCAATGTTGTGGAGGTTGTCCAGGAGGGATGTGGTGTTGGGGTCTAGTTGGTTGTCGAGGTGGAATTTGAGGTCTCCCAGCAGGGTGTATTTGGTGGACGCAATGGCTTGTGGGAGATGATGTCCAAGATGGAGTTGGTGAATGGTCCACGGGGTCCGGAGGGTCGGTAGATGAGAGTTCCTCGGAGGGTGGTGGTAGGGCTGGCCTGTATCTTGAAGTGTAGGTGTTCCATCAGGTCTGTGGGCTCATCGGGGAGTGTGCTCAACCAGAGGGTGGATTTGTGGACAAAGGCGATTCCTCCTCCAGGGCGGGAGGGGCGGTTCTTTAGGGAGATCTTGTATCCTTGGGGAATGGCGATGTCTGGTCCCCAGGTGGTGTTGGTCCAGGTTTGGTGAGGAATGCTACGTCTGGGGGGGTGCTGTTGAGGAGTTCCCAGATTTCGGTGGCGTGTTTGTGGAGGGATCGGATGCATAGCAGGGTCTTCCGTTCGGTTGTGCTGGATCCGTGGTCCTGGCGGTGCTACAGGTGTGCCAGCATTGGTGACAGCTGAAGGGTACATGGGTGTTGGCTGGTGATGCTAGCTTGCAGTTGTTGTTGTGGCATGGGTTGAGTACGTGGAGTGTTGCGGACAGACGCAGACGAGCTTGCCTTAGGCACGCCTTTGGTGCGCCAGCGGCATAGATTCCTGTCCATTCAAATTGGAATAAGGCAGTGAAACTAAAAGACTTGAGGCTCTCCCCTATGTAAATTTTTTGTAAATGAGGCCCACAGTTTTTCTAATGTAAATTTGCTGCGCTATTGTATAAGTGAATTTGACATTTACACTGTAGTATATAAAGTTAATTTCCCATAAAAACAGGAAAAAGATACTCCAGCACTCCTCCAATGCGTAAGCAAGATTTATTGTTAATATTTCATTCACATCCATAAGTATGGCTCAAAGTAGAGAGCAGAAAAGCCATTTTGAAGTATGCTTGTCCTCGATATACTCAAAGTTAATAAAATGAAATGTATTATTTCCAGATTCATAGGTAAGCTTCCTTTTTACTTGTTTCCTTTGAATTGTTTATATTTGCTCCTTGTTCATTTTTACATTTTTTGCAAGCAATTTTTGTATCTAATCTGTAATGCATATATGTGTAATGTTGTTGTATAAGAAATTTAAAGAAACACACCTGTATTAACTTTTGTTTTGTTTTTTTTTCTTCAAATTTGGTGTAAGCTTCCGTCATGATAATGGACACACATAAAATTTGACATTAACCAAAGTTCCTAATGTGTTCATACAGAAGTGATTATTTATTTTTCGTAGACTATCAAATTATAAACATATCCATCACACATTTTTTGAAAAATGTAAATTTAACATAATTCAGTAATTGACTTAGACAAGATAAAACATTTAAAATTGAATATAAAATACATGTTAATTCTAATCCTAAATCATGTTTGTTATTTATTTATATAACCTTCACCCTTGTCTATTGCATTTTCTGTATTTTTTTTAATGTGTAATGCATATGTGCTTATTTTTTCACTTATTAAGTTAAAATAAACACACCTGCATTAACAATTTACTGTAAATTTCCAATTATCATGATAAATGCTTGCACCAAAAATGTAATTTTTTAATGTTTGCACTTTATAAATATGTTGTTTAAAAATATTGTTTGTTTTCTATTCAAAATGTAAGTAAGAATAGGTATTTCACATTTTCATCCTTAACATTTTTACCAATCAATGAATTGTAAATAAATAATAATGTTAGAAAAAATTGTGTAAAATATTTTTTGTTTATTTATAATTGAGATGATTCTCTCATGAACTCTTTTCCAAGAGAAAAATAAGAAAAAAAGGGGTTTCCACAACAACACCTTGTTGCATTGTTACCCATAACTTGCTAAACATAGTCCAAAACGTAACCTCCTCAGAAAGGGGAATGTATTGGGCACAGAGCAGGCATTTCAGGGATTGCTTTTGAATGCATGGTTTCAGGTTTGGTAGGGGCCAAAGACGGATTAGAGTTGAAATTAGAAGGAGGAGTTAGGATAGGAGGGATGTTAGAGGATTGGCTTTTAGAGGTAGAGAGAGCTGGAGTGTGTGATGTGCCTGTGCCTGTGTCTGTATGTTTGGCAGTTGCATGTGGCTCTGGTGTTTGTTATGTATGTTTGGAAGTGTGTCTTTTCTCTGGTGTGTGATATTCTGGTGAGTGTGTGCATTTGCTTTTGGTTGGTGTTGTTTTGTGTGTAGGTGTGCTTTGGTGTGAATATGTTGGTTTTCATGAGTTCATTGTTGTGGGTGGTGCGTTTGTGGTGCTTGTGGTGTGGTGGTGCTTGTGGGTATGGTGGTGGTTGTGGTACTTGTGGGTGTGGTGGTGGTTGTGGTGTGTGCAGTGGTGATTGTGGTGCATATGGGTGTTGTGGTGGTTGTGGTGATTGTGGGTGTGGTGGTTGGTGCAGTGGTTGTAGGTGTTGTGCTTTTGGTGCTTGAAGGTGTAGTGTAATCTCAATGGTAGTGTATGCTTTTAGTGCATTTCTTTGTGTGTTTTTGTATATATGTGTTTGAGCTGCTTGTGTTTGTTCGAGTGGGTGCCTGAAAAGAAGCAAGTGTGCTTAAGATTGTGGTGGGAGTTTGGATAAGGGTTGAGGATGAGACCGGAGTTGGGGCAAAAGGTTGGGCTGGTTGTGAGTCTAGGGTGAGTGAGGAGGCTGAAATTTTAGCAACCAATCTCTGCATGCTAGACATTGAACTGTGAATGGCATCCAGAAATGGAAGCATTTGCTGCATTTGGCAGGTTAGCCCCTGGATGCCATTCACTATCACAGTCTGGCATAGAGAGATGCTGCATAATTGGTCAATAACGCCCTCACTCAGTGCAGCCGGGATGACAGGGTCAGGGGTGAGGTTTCTGTGGCAAAGGGTGGTGGACAAGGATGAGGTTCTTACAGTTCTGTTAGGGTCCACCAGTGCTAGGGACTGGGCACTTGTGAAGCCCTCCGATCAAGATGACAATGTTGTGGCCTCCGTACCAGTCCCCTCACCCTCCATGCCACTGTCTCCATAGGTGTCAGATGTTTCACCACCCGAAACACAGTGGCCAGCTGCTTCTCCAACTTCTTGGCCAATATCTCCTTTGCCTGCTCTTGAAGGTGCTGTAAAGACAAATAGAATAGTTTTAATGTATCTGTGTGAATATAACTGATCAATAAATTTTTTCTCAAAACATTTTCTAAATGTTTCTATTTTGCCTGCTTCATGGCTTTTACACTTTTATTTATGTTTATATTTATCTTCTGCATGTAGGGAACATCATCAGAAACCACTTGGCCACAGTTTTTTAATAACATTTTTCAGTTCTCTCTAGGACCTGTTTTACACTTGTGAATGATACTGATTTATTTTTCTGAATATCGACAAAATATCTGCTTCATTGGTGATGGAACATTCCATCTGTAAAAGTCCCTTTAAGTATTCTATGTATTTTCATTATTGGTTTTTCTTCAGGACATAACTAATTACATAAAAGTATTGTTTTGTGGTATGTTTTAAACTGTCTCCAATGTGTCCAGAATGAGTAAGATATCATGCAAAACTGGCATTTTTAACATAAATAATTTTTTTTTTATTAAAACATAATTTTAATATGTTTTTCATCAGAGTTGTATCCATTTAATTTTATGTTTTTAGTCATTTTGGTTTACATGTTTAATATTGTTTGTTTATAATCCTAACTCACAAATGTGAAGTTTGCTGTATCATAAATGCACTTTATGCTATGTCACTTGTAATATGGGGAACGTAAAATCCTTCACAATTGTGATGGAGTATCTTACCTGACACAAATAAAACTTTTGACCTGTTTGGTAAAACTGTCCATTATAAAAACTAACATGTTTAATTAATTTTTAAGCCGGCATGTGTCTGCTCAAAACAGTCCTTCGTAAGTGATGAAAAAATATATTGGTATCATTTTTAACAATTTTTTAATTTTTAAAATAAATACCCACCATGATACACCTTGTGCAAGACTTACACTATCAAGAACTCTACTTGTGCATTGGTCATGTGTCAACATGTATGTTGCTGCCAAATTTTGTTGCTGTAACAAAAAATAGTTATTTAAAATGAAAAACACAGAAGAAACTTGCCCCCTTCATGCTGCTATAATACTTTCAGCTGCCCATCAAGTTGAGGAAGGCCACAACAAGTACAAGGGGCACTTAGAGGTTCAGGGTGCTGCGGACATGCTTCGAATGTTGGGAGGACTGGCTGAGCTGGTAGTCAGCCCCCTGTTGGCAATGGCCTTCCAAATATCTTTCTTCTGAAGGGAGTTGACCTGAATGGATGAAAAAAAGGAAAATAATTGTGTGACTTACTGTTTTTTATTTTGATTAAACACAATTTTGAGAAATCAAATCACAAGCATTTTTAAAATCAAGGGCTTAATTATGATTCTGGCGTTCCATGGTGGTCCATGGTGGTCTTCCGACAGCCCCATTATGACCAAGGTGGTCGGGCCGCAAGGGGACCACCGCAACTGCCAGGGATCAGAGATCCCTCACAGTGGTGAGGCGGTATTGAGGCATTGAAGTGTGTTGAATTACAGGTTCCCCAGACCATATTATTTTATTTTGCCCAGCATATAACATACCCCGGAGATATTGGCTTGTCCCACTCCTTAGAAACTTAGGCTTTAGGAAATATTACCCTGCATATAGAATTTTAAAGTCAGAAGTTCATTTTCTCGCAAGAGTGGGCATACTTGACAATTCACTGTAGAGTGTGTGTTAGACCAGTGTTCAGTATGTGCCCTCAAGGGAAGAGTCCCATAACGCCACTGCATATACAACTTCCTTGTTATTGGTGGACCTACATCATCAAAGACTAGTTCCAAATAATAATGATCTTTAATATCAAGGAAGTGTTTAGATAGGGATTCTTGGCGTAGAGACTCGGTTGTGGCCCGCAGCTTGTACTCGTAATATACCTTTGCTAAGGTTCTGCGAGAGATCCTGGTACAAGCATTTTCCGGGTCAAACCACATTTCCCGACTCCCCATCATTTCGAAAGAGTGCTTGATGTATTTAAGGCAAGGTATTTGTAACGCTTTAGGAAGGCGCAAAATTTCTGCAAGTTCTGCTCTATAACTAGATAACTCCAGCGAGCTCCATATTCTGCGCCAAAAGGTTAGAGGCTTAAGTCCCAACTCCTCTATAATTGGTCTTAGGCCAAGGTCAAGTCTTAACGGAAGGAGTGGGCTGCTAGATGGTAATACAGTCATTTGTCTGATGAAATTATTCTCAGTTATCTGTAGTTTCTGGCTCGCTATATGCCCCCATATCTCACCCCCGTATATTACTGCCCCTCTAGCCTGAGTTTTGTAAATATGGAGCGGAGGGCCAAAAGGTTTATAAGACGACCTGGATGTCATCCTGCATATGCCGCCCGTTAACTGGGCAAGTTTCAAGTTCGCCTTGATCATGTGCGAGTCCCAGGTCATAGATTGATTAAGGGTCACCCCCAGGTATTCAAAAGTGGAAACCCGGTCTAGTCTGACAGTCCCTATCATGGGGTTAGGACGGGATGAGAGGGGTGGGTTGAAAACCATGAACTTAGTTTTACTCGCATTGATTTCCAGTCCACGCCCCTCACAAAAGTTCATAAACCCGTCCAACACCCGTTGCAGGCCCATGGGTGATTTAGAAAGCAGCAGGGTGTCATCAGCAAACATAATTGCCGGCACCCTGCTGCCATTCAGCTTTGGAGCATCGGTTTTACTTAACCCTATCAGAAAATCTATGACCCCATCCATGAAGAGGCAGAACAGGGTCGGTGCAAGCACACAACCCTGTCTCACCCCTGTGTCTACGGGGAAGCTATCAGAAAGGGCTCCCCCTCTGCCGCACCGAACCTTGGCAAAATTGCCCTGGTGCAGTCTCATTAGCATTGATAAGATGTCAGCCGGGACGCCTAAATCTTTTAATACTATCCATAATTTGTCCCTCGGTACCAAGTTGAATGCCGCTCGTAAGTCCACAAAAACAGTATACAGAGTGCCGCCCTCAATTAATGCGGTCTTCCAATATAAAAGGTTGATGCGGAAGATCTGGTCTGTGGTTGACACACCCTCTCTAAACCCGGCTTGGTACGGGCTCAATATTTCCCGCTCTGCAATCCAGGCCTGGAGGCGATTTAGTAGCAGTCTACCAAACAATTTTTGAGGAACATCAATTAGACTGATAGGTCTATAATTGGAAGGGAGCAGAGGGGATCCCTTTTTAAATATTGGGACAATCTCTGCGCCCAACCATGTATTTGGGACCTCCATACCACCTAAAATGGAATTAAATAGGGTCAGTAAGTATGGAGCCCAAACAACAGGTTCCTGTTTGAATAGGTCTCCAGGCAGACCGTCTAAACTGGGTGCCTTTCCTGATGCTAGCCTGGCTATTGCCTCTTGGACCTCAGTTAATGTGAATGGAGGCCCTTTTAACTCATCTCTAACAGAAATGATTGGGTCGGGTCTGACACCATCGGGTACACTGTATAAAGATTTAAAATCATTTTGCCATACAATGGCTGAAATATTTGGCCCAATTGCGCTAGTCTGGAATTCGGTTCCTGTATTTACAAGGGACAAAAATGTACGGGAGTCTCCTCGTGCCAGAGTCATTTTAAGTTTCTCCCATTTGTCATGCTCCCATTCCTTTTTAGCATGACAGGTCAGGTGTTTATAGGCCGATCGCCTAGCCCTAATTTCCTCGATCCCCTTCCCCTCCTTCATTGCATCCAGAAGGTCAGTTTTAGCCTTCCGGCATGTGGAGTTATACCAAGAGGGACAGGGAGGACGTCTATTAATCCCTTGTTGAGTTAAAAAGAGAATATCAGACATTGCCAGAGTTAGGTCTCCATGTAGCGTACCCCACACTTTCCTAATGTCGGAGAGCTTTTGCGAATATGGGGATAACTTGGGCATAAAGCCTAGGTAAATTCTCTGGTTTAGAGACTAATCTCTCCCATCTCACTCTGCGTCTATTACTCGCGAGGACTAGGCCCGTCTGGGAAGGCGACCTCTGATCCCTCCAGGCCTCATGGGCAGGGAGATTATATTCCATTTCCAGAGCATCATGGTCACTATCCATCCTTGGAAGAATCCGAAAATCCTTAATAAGTGGCCACGATGCTAAGGGAACGAGGATATAATCCACTCTTGATTCCCTTCCACTTCTATTATACGTGGATTTTGGTGGGATATCAGATTTTATCCGGCCATTACAGGCCCGGACGGCAAATTTTAGAGTTAATGTTGTAATTTGGACCGCCAAAGGTGTCCATACTCTTGGGCCTGGTGCCTCCAGGGGGGGTATAGACCAGAGTGCATCCTCTTCATCGGCCAAATCATCCAGTGAGCCATAGAGTGGCTCGAAATGGCAATTTAGGTCTCCTCCGATTAAAAAAGGAGTGCCTACAGGAATTTCTCTTAGAACGTCCTCGAGTTCCTCTATAGTGCGAGATTCGTGCCCAATTTTAACTGGGCGGGAATAGACATTTATCAAGAGGAGTTTGCTTAAATTTGGCCATTCCAGTAATACAACGAGAATGTCCTCCTTAGTGAGTGGGTATAAAGCTGCGCTGCATCCTAGATCTACTGCCACCCACATTGCAAGTCCGCCCGAAGGGCGTCCCTTTCCCCCCCATTTCGCCTGTGTAAAAAAAGTGGCGAATCCTGAATGTATCACCTCTTCACGTGCCCAGGTTTCTTGGAACATACAAATGTCTTTGCTCTTAACATATGTGTTCCATTCTGGGCAGTGCAACTTACTAGTTAGGCCCGCCACATTCCACGATAATAGTTTTAGTGAGGGGATGGTAATACTATCAGTGAGTTCAATCGGGGGGAGGCCCTACATAATTGATGCACCGAATTAATACTAGTGTGTAGATTAGTGACTTGGGGAATCTCCGCCTCGCTAACAGGAGCAATGGTGGGGGCAAAGCGGTTAGCTATGTCGTTAATAGTGTCGACCTCCCCCAAGTTAGTTTCCTCATTTGGGAGAGGTATACCACTAACCTCTCTGCTACCCAACCTAAACTGTCAATCTACCTTATCTAAATTACTATATCTATTCTGAGTGGGAAAATGGTCAAGGTACGGTGTTCCAGTCGGACGGGGAATTCTCCTTTCCCTATTTCCCCACCTGCTACCTCTTCTCTGAACTAGTTCCCAGCCTCCCTCTGCCTGATCTTGTGGTATGGGCGGGTAGAAGAAAGCTAGAGGTAGGACTTGGATTGAGGTTCCCCTGTCACGATAAGGCCAATTGGATATATAGGAGACGGTCATGGGGTCCCTAAAATTGACCAAGACACAGTCTCCATCGATGGATTTCCCTGTACCACCGAGCAACGAGACTCTTCTAACCATCAAGACTTCACTCCTTATTCCTTCAGGTAGCGGTCTATTAATGGAGAGCCAATTAATAACTTTATTTTTAAGGGCTTCCACCGATTCTTGTTTAGGTTCTTTTAATTCGGGAATGCCTGCCAAAATAATTATATAAGGGCTGGCCTCAGGTGGTAAATTAATTGTCCTTTGCTTGCTGATAATACCATTGCTTGAGCCCACGTTCCCGCGCGCAATCGGCTTCTCCCTCACACTTCTGTTTGGTGCCAGGCCTGCAGTCGGTAAATTAGGTTGTAGGGAAGGGGGTTGGGATTTCATGAGGTCGGTAACAGGGCTCATCTTTTTGGCTGGGGGGGGTGTTTTTATTGTCTCGCTACTCAACCCTGTATCTAACACTCTACTATGTTTGGAACGGACAGCTGATAAGAGAGCCATTTCCTTTTCAATAATCTGCAAGGAAGTTTCAATCTTTCCTAACCGTGCTTCCAGCGGTTTGAGCATTATCCTCAACAAGTTACGAATGTCAGCAAGGATAATATCCTCCTCCCCAGAAGTTGAACAGATGTTATGAGGTTTCTCGCTTAGTGCATGAGATGGTAGGGACCCTTTTTTTTGTAGTGGGATTTGCCTTTTGTTAGTTGTATCATTCTCCCCCTCCGGTGGGATTGGGTTTTTTACATTTTTCCGTTTTTTCCCGCGTGGACTCTGAGCCCTCTTCTTTCTTTTTGGGATGGCTCCCTCTCTCTCCCCCAACTTATGCAATACCGGTGTGTGAGCCCCGGTGGTATTTCCCTCCCTGACAAACAAAGTGGTATTTGGAACAATTTTAAGACCCGGAGGCTTTGGTAGAGGTAATGGTATTATGCTTAGATCTGCCGGGGACAAAGTTGTACATTCTACGTCAAGTGCAGTGGAGCTACTTAACCCAACTATATCAGGCATATCATCTGGGCCCCTACTCCCAGCTACTGATGATCTAAAATCAAGTCTTTGTTCAGGGGTAGTTACAGTGGCTAGGGGGCCCAAAGACGATCTCCTTACCCACTCAATCTCTTGGGAGATACGTCGCTCTAATGTTGTAATGTCTTCAATGAGTAATGAGCCAGCCATCGCAAAATAATTGTCCAAAGTGCATTGAGGCTTCCCAGCAGCCTTCGAGGTCTTGCTTCTTGTCTCTCTCGAGGTCATTATTGAAGTACGATCCTTGGGTGTGTGCAAAGAGACACCAGTATGGGCGGTAGAAGGGGGGTGGCCCACGTCCGTTCACGTCTGTTCTCGAACGGCCTCAAACGGCCCGCTCTTTGCCCGGTCTTCGCCCCGGGCTACGTCCCGCGCGCGTAACTCTAGCGCGTATAGGAGTGGCCTCGTTAATGAGTAGGAGGGCAAAAGGAGGCATGGTCGGGAAGAGGAACCAGGTGTGCTGGGTGAGTTAGGCGCTGAGCACCCTGGTCCTCGCAGTCCCGAAGAGGAGGGTTTCCACAGCGTTCCCGCTTGGTGCAGCGTAGCGTCCTTTCAAGTCGTGAAACACGGGCAAAGTAAAATCCCAGCCAGTTGTGTGCACGGTCAAAGCCTGCGAGCGGCTCCCGCGGGGCGGGGGCCGCGAGGCGTAAAGTAGGTGATGGAGGCGTGGTCGGGAAGAGGAACCAGGTGTGCTGGGTGAGTTAGGTGCTGAGCACCCTGGTCTTCGCAGTCCCGAAGAGGAGGGTTTCCACAGCGTTCCCGCTTGGTGCAGCGTAGCGTCCTTTCAAGTCGTGAAACACGGGCAAAGTAAAATCCCAGCCAGTTGTTTGCACGGTCAAAGCCTGCGAGCGGCACCCGCAGAGCGGGGGCCGCGATCCGTAAAGTAGGTGATGGAGGCGTGGTCGGGAAGAGGAACCAGGTGTGCTGGGTGAGTTAGGCGCTGAGCACCCTGGTCCTCGCAGTCCCGAAGAGGAGGGTTTCCACAGCGTTCCCGCTTGGTGCAGCGTAGCGTCCTTTCAAGTCGTGAAACACGGTCAAAGCCTGCAAGCGGCACCCATTTATCACTCCAGGCACAGTATTATAGCTTTGGACTGGTAAAATACCATCCAAGCCAACCTGAAATGAATAAAAGCAACCCCTGACACGTGTTTCGCTGTCATTACGGCTCTTCAGAGAGGTTTAGCTTTGTCCAGACACAAGGGAGCACCCAGTATAAGTCAAAACAAAACCCTTGCAGGCATAGAGTGACGCATAAATTATGCAAAAAAAAAGGAGAGAACTCTGGGTAGTTTCCAAGTTTAGGTGGATGGCAGCTCGTGTACAGAGCACCCTCAACACCAGCGACACTCTAAAGTTGCTCACCTCAAATGTCAGCTTTTCTATCAAAGTTTTTAAGCATTGGATTAGCACAATGCTATCCACGCCGAGATAGAAATGGACAAAGTCTTTTGCCATTTGTACAGCAAAGTCTTTAAGCATAGGATTAGCCCAGTGCTATCCACGCCGAGCTGTAAAATGACAAAAGCCATTTATCACTCCAGGCACAGTATTATAGCTTTGGACTGGTAAAATACCATCCAAGCCAACCTGAAATGAATAAAAGCAACCCCTGACACGTGTTTAGCTGTCATTACAGCTCTTCAGAGAGGTTTAGCTTTGTCCAGACACAAGGGAGCACCCAGTATAAGTCAAAACAAAACCCTTGCAGGCATAGAGTGACGCATAAATTATATATATATATATATATACACATATATGTCCCAAAAGATGCCCCTAGTTTAGAGATGCCACTCCACAGCAGATGGTTCACTGAGCCTTTCTTCATGAAACCGGCACAATAATTCCGATTCCTTTACAAGCCCTGACGCGTTTCATAGCCACTGCTTCTTCTCATGGGGCAAAGGTCAGGCAGGCACGGAAAAACACACAACTTCAATTTCCGCTTTTTGTATGCACCCTCCAGTGAGTGGCATACTGGGAATTGTGGTTCAATTATTACCCATTGGTGGGCTCCGTATTTACTTGCCAGCTAATATCCTTTAATTTCACTTTTCATACTTTCAAGCCCTCCGGTGGGCCTCAGAAGGATTGTCTGATTTCTAATTTAAATCCGCCGTGCTGATAACAAGCTGTACTTACAGCC
Organism: Triturus cristatus; assembly: GCF_964204655.1. Lineage (NCBI taxonomy): Eukaryota > Metazoa > Chordata > Amphibia > Caudata > Salamandridae > Triturus > Triturus cristatus. The sequence continues at coordinate 1,353,665,987 of NC_140591.1, forward strand.
ATTCAGTTCTGCATCATATTCCCACAGGTGGTGCAATCTCCCGTGGCGGGAACTGCCGCGTATCACATGTCCCAAAAGATGCACCTAGTTTAGAGACGCCACTCCACAGCAGATGGTTCACTGAGCCTTTATTCATGAAACCGCCACAATAATTCCGATTCCTTTACAAGCCCTGACCCGTTTCAAAGCCACTGCTTCTTCCTCATAGGGCAAAGGTCAGGCAGGCACGGAAAATAAAAAAATAAATATATATATATATATATATATAATATATATATATATATGATTTTAATATTGATTTTATATCGTTTGAAAGGAATCTAAAGTTAGCTCTTTACAGGGGCTGGTTTATATAGAAGCACCCAGTCTACAGCTGGATTTGCCCTATGATTCCTAGAATGTGCACCACAATGATCTTAGTATATAAGTCTGTTTTAGGTCCCGCTTTTAATGACTTTATGTACGGATACAATAGGATTGAAGAGGATTGGGCACTTCTGTTCTTTACAATGTGGCAAGTTCACATCAGCATATTTTGCATAAAAGAGGAATATGATCTATTTCCTAAATACCTTTGATTGCACTTTAGTTCATACCGAGGGATGTAATCCGGGTATTATTTCTAATTTTATGAAATGGAATATGTGTATTGTATTTTGTTATAGGCTCCGTTTATTACATAACTATGTATATGTGTTTTTTAAAAAGGAAGCCATAACTATACTTTATACACAGCAGCGTCTATTTTGCACAATTTCGTATTTGCACAACATTGCTGGTCTTTTGCACATTATATGGTCATCTGCTGTAATGTTAAATATATCGTTGTGAAGATATTTTTAATTGTTAAAATGATTTCTTTACGTGTTTACAACTTGGCGCCATAGTATGTCTTCTACTTTCATCCCAAACTCAGTCACATGGTCTAGTTTGAAATCGGCACTGTCACTTTAAAAGATGTGGTCTGACATATTCACATTGTCATGTGAACAAGGCTCGGACGAGCCGAAACGTTATGGCGACATACTGCATGAAATAAATTAATCTGCACCTACCCTTTGGTCCGTGTCCGTATGTGCTGTGCTGCTGCTGCTGCTAGACTGCGGAGTTCGTGATATATTTGGCCGATGGTTTCACGCGGCCATTACACGGGACCCTCTCTTTGTATTGGACAACGCTATCCTGGTTCGCCTGCATGTAACCTATTCCGTAAGGAAAACGGCATTTTGACCCCCCTGAACCTGCAAGTGAGACGCCAAACGAGGAAAAACGAGAGTTCCAGCTCTATCCGGGTCAGATGACACGGTATACGCGAAGGAGATTCTTGAGTTCACGGCGCACGATAAAGACAGGTATTCAGGGGTTGAGAGTCCATGTGCACGGGCGCTATCGAGTTCTGATTGTGAGAATCTCATTTAAGAAGCCCAATAGCTATTGAAAGTGCATTTCAGTTTGTCAACCGACAACGTGAAAGACCGGGAGGCTGCGGCTACAACTATATTTTCTGACAGCCTCCCGATACCTCTTAACATCCGAGGAAGAAGAGATGTTCAAAGTAATTCCAGTAATAGTACTCTAAAGAATAAGTTCAAAGTATTGGAGAAAAAAACTAAAAAGCGAACAAAGCAAATGGTGGGAATCTAAATCCCTTCAAGGATATATTGATGTAACTCGCATTCCAAGAGGACTCAGAATTTTAACTGCCCCCAGTCACGAAAACCCCAACCCTGATCTAATGCGGGAGTGGACAGAAAGCAATCTGGAATCGTCGCGGCGTCTGGTTTTAATACTAATTAAAATGCGGACATAGGTAGAACACAGCTGCTTAAAAAGATTGCTGAAATTTTTTAATTTCAATATACTTTTTATTGTTTTTACACCATATAACATTTAACATATAACATATGACATGTACTCATCCACGCTTTGTTGTTTCAGGGCAGCCCAAACTGGCTGGGTTAGCTGTAGTACATTTTCGGTAGCTTGACTGCCCCCCATCCACTGTCCTCATATGGTAAAGAGAGAGAATGGAAGGGGCAAGGATAGGAATTAGGGTAGAAAGAGAGAGAGATATAGCATGCCAGAAGTTTTATTTTCCTCGCTAGTGTCACGTGAGGGTGTGCTTTCCGGGTCGTTCTTCTAGTCCTACTCAGCGTGGCTCATATGGGTTTAGGTACTTGTCCAGGGATGCCCACATCCGCCTGCAGGGCTGTCTCCATGGTGAATCACGTAGGGCAGCTGTGTCAGCGCCTCTGAGATACGTCACCCAATTGAGCCATCCCTTGAACGTTGCCTTGGAGGTGTCTTTCCATTTAGTGAGTATCATTTTGACTCCTGTTGTTAGTAGGAGATCCAGTAGGTCTCTGTCCTGCTGTGAGTCTACCTCTGTCGTAATAAAAGCAGTTACCAGGGTGGCAAATTCCGTTTTTTAGAGTTCAACCTTACGTTTTGTTTAAGAAAGTGAAGATCTTCTCCCAGAATTTTTTGACTTTGGGACAGTGATAGATGAGGTGTGCCAGGTCCCCCTTTCCGTTATTGCAATTCCAGCACTGATCATTGGCCTTCAGGCCCAGGGTCGCCAGGCGAGCCGGGGTCCAGTAGATTTTGTGTAATATCCAGAACTTTGTCTCAGCTAGAACCGGGGATATTTTGTTTTGCATAGGGGAGGTCCATAGCATCTGGATCTCTTTCTCGCTAAGTGTGGCTCCGAGTTGAGACTCCCAGTAAGTGAGTGTCTTTTCATTGAGTTTGGTTGAGTTGGGTCATAGTAGTCTGTAAAGATGTGATACCTGGTGGCCTATTCTGTTGAGGTTAGTCATGTATTGGATGATTAGGGCTTGAGATTAATGGGCCCGATTCACAGAACTAACTTAAGACAAAATCCTAAACTTACTACCATTTGGGTATTCACAGAAGCACTTACTCTTTTTGGTATTCACAGAAGGCACTTACTCATTTCGGTATTCACAGAAGTTAGGAGTCCTAACTTTAGGACTCCTAAATGCCTTCTGTGAATACCGAAAGTCTTAAAATTAGGATTTTTCTCAATTTAGTAGTAGTAAAGTTAGGACTCCTAACTTTAGGACTCCTTAATGCCTTCTGTGAATACCGAAAGCCTTAAAATTAGGATTTTTCTAAGTTTAGTAGTAGTATAGTTAGGACTCCTAACTTTAGGACTCCTAAATACCTTCTGTGAATACCGAAAGTCTTAAAATTAGGATTTTTCTAAGTTTAGTAGTAGTATAGTTAGGACTCCTAACTTTAGGACTCCTAAATGCCTTCTGTGAATACCGAAAGCCTTAAAATTAGGATTTTTCACAGTTTAGTAGTAGTAAAGTGATTTTTTCAGCTAAAATTGAGGTTTGCAGGGGATTCTGGGTAAGGAAACGTTGGGGGATCCACGCAAGCCATACCTCCCTGGAAGCCCCCGGGTGTCTAGTTTTCAGAAATGTATGGGTTTGGTAGGTTTCCCTAGATGGCCGCCGAGCACCGGGCCAAAAACCCAGGTGACCCCCCTTGCAAAACCAGGTGGTTTTGAGATAGGCAATTTTGATGTCACCTCACTACGTTTTGGGCCCTTGCCTGTCGCGGGTACTTGGGCCTCCCACACAAGTGAGGCACCATTTTTATCGGGAGACCTGGGGGAACACTGGGTGGTGGGAAATTTGTGTGAGCCCGGTGATGCCACAACTTTCCCACACACAATGTGTGAAAAAAGTGATTTGTTCAGCTAAAATTGAGGTTTGCAGGGGATTCTGGGTAAGGAAACGTTGGGGGATCTACGCAAGCCATACCTCCCTGGAAGCTGCCAGGTGTCTAGTTTTCAGAAATGTTTGGGTTTGGTAGGTTTCCCTAGTTGCCGGCAGAGCTAGGGTTAAAAAACTACAGCTAGGCACTTTGCCAAAAAAGGGTCATTTTTCACTGCAAAATTGAGGTGTAACCATGTTGCGTTTTGCGCCATTTCCTGTCGCGGGCACAAGGCCGACCTGCACAAGTGAGGTACCATTTTATTCGTAAGACTTTGGGGAATGTGGGGTGGGTGGAAATTTGTGGATCCACAAAGATTCCAGAACTTTCCACCACAGAAATGTGGGTAAAATGTGTTTTTTTGGACAATTGTTTAGGTTTGCAAGGGATTCTGGGTAACAGACCCTGGTGGGAGGCACTCAAGTCACCCCATCCTGGATTCCCCTGGGTGTCTAGTTTTCAAAAATGTATAGGTTTGCTAGGTTTCCCTAGGTGCCGGCAGAGCTAGGGTTCACAAACTACGGCTAGGCACTTTGCCAAAAAAAGTCATTTTTCACTGCGAAATTGAGGTGTGACCATGTTCCGTTTTGCGCCGTTTCCTGTCGCGGGCACTAGGCCGACCCGCACAAGTGAGGTACCATTTTTCTCGTAAGACTTTGGGGAATACTCTCTCGTGGATCCTTCTCCTGCACTGTGCTGCTGCATTTATTCTCATCCTCCTTGCAAGCAGGTAGAGGGCTGCCATTTTGTTAAAGGAAACAGGGTCTCCTGGCCCAATTTGTATGGCTTTCTGATTGATTGCATCTGTGGCACACACGGGATTTTTTATGATATATTTATTTTTTTCTGCAACTTTACCTCCTGATTCTGCTTCCCCTTAATCTGCTCATGCAAAATAGCGATTTTTGGGATTTTCGGTATTTGCGACTTTTGATGCATTCATTAGCGATTCTTTATTTGCGATTGGCAAATGCCAGGCGCTATTAGTGATTTCGGTATTTCCGATTTTTAATTTTGCGATTCTTTTTTTAACGGGGAATTTTTTTGAGATTCTTTATTTTACCGGGCAAATATTTTGCGATTCTTTATTTTTTCGCTATTGGTGTTGATGCATTGGGATTCGTTTTTTGCCATTTGCTAACGGGTGATTTTTGCGATTCGGTATTTTTTGCGAGTTGATTTATGGTTGATGCATGTGCCAGAATGTATTTTAACACTACATATTTGAATTCACCTCACCTTCACGTGAGAAGGAAGGATAATGCTAGACAATTGTTTAGGTTTCCAAGGGATTCTGGGTAACAGACCCTGGTGGGAGGCACTCAAGTCACCCCATCCTGGAGTCCCCTGGGTGTCTAGTTTTAAAAAATGTATAGGTTTGCTTGGTTTCCCTAGGTGCCGGCAGAGCTAGGGTTCACAAACTACAGCTAGGCACTTTGCCAAAAAAGGGTCATTTTTCACTGCGAAATTGAGGTGTGACCATGTTGCGTTTTGCGCCATTTCCTGTCGCGGGCACTTGGCCGACCCACACAAGTGAGGTACCATTTTTCTCGGAAGACTTTGGAGAACGCCGGGTGGGTGGAAATTTGTGGATCCAGGCAGATTCCAGAACTTTGCACCACAGAAATGTGGGGAAAATGTGTTTTTTTTTACAATGTTTTAGGTTTGCAAGGGATTCTGGGTAACAGAACATGGTGGGAGGCAGTCAAGTCACCCCATCCTGGATTACCCTGGGTGTTTAGTTTTAAAAAATGTATAGGTTTGCTAGGTTTCCCTAGGTGCTGACAGAGCTAGTGTTTAAAAACTACAGCTAGACACTTCACAAAAAAAAGTGTAAATTTTCATTGTGAAAATGTGGTGTGTTCAGGTTGGGTTTTGAGCCATTTCCTGTCGTGGGCACTATGCCTACCCACACAAGTGAGGTACCATTTTTATCGGGAGACTTAGGGTAGTTCAGATTTGTAAAGCAACTGTTATTACCTATTGATTTTTGATGCATTTCTCGCTTCCAACTGAAAGACATTGTGTAAAAAAAAAAGTGATTTTGAAAAATGACCAATAATTCTCATGCTAGTATGAGTATTCCCAATTTCCAAAATGTGCAAATATGCACTGTTTCTAAACTCTTCAATTTTTTCCCATTTCAGAAATACATAGGTGTCTTTCATACCGATTTTTCCATGTATACATTTTCCCACAATAATTGCTATATACCCGGAACATAATAAAAAACTATTACAAATTGCTGCTCAGTTTTTTTTTCTGGGTTTGTTGGGTTCTTGGTGAACCTACAAGTCCTATATATCCCCACAACCAGGAACGTCCAGTGGATGTAACGGTGTATTGCTTTCAAAGAGCTGTCATAATTAGAAGAAGGTACAAGTGAAAACGTTGACGCAAAAGGCTGTTTTTTTCAACTAATTTTTAATTTTTCCTATATTTAACTGTTAGTTTCTATAAAGAAACCTTGATGGATCTACACAAATGACCCTTTGCTGAATTCAGAATATTATTTACTTTTCTAAAATGTATAGCTTTACAGGATCCATTATTGCTTTCACACCCATTTCTACCATTAACTGGAAGGAGGTTGAAAGCACAAAAAAAGCAAAAATAGGCTATGCCCCAGAAAAATGCCAAAACGGTGTTAAAAATTTTGGTTTTCTGACAAAATTCTGTCATTTCCTAAAAGCTGGGGAAATGGTGATTTCAGCCCCACAAACCCTTTGTTGATACCATTTGTAGAGAAAAACCCAGACGCTTTCATTTGCAGCCCGTTTTTCCCTTTTTTCACAAAAAAAGCAAATTTTGCTGTATTTTGGCTAATGTCTGGGAACCCTCCTGGAGAAGCCACAAACCCTGGATACCGTTAGAATCCCCATGATGTTGGAAGAAAAGGACACAAATTTGGCGTGGATACCTAATGTGGTCAAAAAGTTACAGGGGCCTAAGCGCGCACTACCCCAAATAGCCCAAAAAAGGCTTAGCACGGGGGGGAAAAGGCCTAGCAGCGAAGGGGTTAAGTGATCCAGTCATAGGTCCTACCTTACCTCAGAGAGCTTCCATTACTTTTAGTAAGGCCCCGACCATGAAAGACCGGTTGGTTAATACCAGTCCGGAAACTATAGGGAAAACTTCATGGCTACAAACTAACAGCGGTTCTTTTAAATGTAAAACTTGCAAGTCCTGCACACATGGCATCAACATGAAAAGCTTTAAGGATGCCTTCGAGAAAGATCATCAAATCAGTAAAGTACTCACTTGCAAGACCGAATTTGCAATCTATGTACTTCAATGCCCATGTGGGTTAAAATATGTGGGAAGTATGAAACATGCAGTCCACAAACGTATACTGCAGCATCTTCGGGCAATAGTTAATCAAGACAAAACTTATTTTAAAGAGAACCACAATAGTGACAATCAAGGCCTCAAGTATTTTGTCATTGATGCGGTAGCTGCATGCAGGTGAGGAGGTGACCGGGAGTCCAAATTGCGCAAACTGGAAACTAGGTATATCTTGCAGTTGGACTCCAAGCACCCAGGAGGTCTAAATTTCACGGAGGATTTGCAAACATGTCTGCCCTAAATCTTGGTTGGCAATCTTTTATCTTCGAAAGTACATCCCCTAGGTTTTTTTTTACTTTTTTTGATATGTATTTATTATTTTAATCCCTTTTCTTAAGATATACAGTTTTGGAGTATTGTATACACCTCTCTCTCTGGGCTGTACATATGCCTAACCAGAACTTTCCCTAGTTAGCATTAACTAGGGTTTTACTTCTTGTCAGTAAGCATAATCATATGAACATGAGAACAGGGTGCCAATTTGATGAAATTTTGCATACATTGCCCCATTTACTTTGTTGTGTCAGGCTTCCAATATTATTTTTCCACCTTGAGTTATATGATCGACCCATGAACCTAGAAACAAATATTACAGTAATAAAGAGTAGTGAGAATACTAATATCTAGGTTCATACTAACAATTAGCACATGAACATGTTTTACTGGTTTTTGTCATTCATATACATAGGTAGATCATTCTATACCTTTGTTAAATTAATTGATGTTAATGGTTTTTAATTTCCACTAGACACAGGGGTCTTTTAGATATTCAGCACTTATTTCTGGTCAATTGTTTATACTGAGTTTGATGGGATGAATATGGGGTAAGACAAGTATATCAATTTAAAGGATAATACATAATCATTATGTGAGTTATTCCATCATTTCCTTAGTGTTAAGACAAATGACTAAACTTGCCATTCAACGAGGGATATTCATATAGGCTATCTCTTGTACAACACTGATACCAATGTCTCTTTCTCTGCATCTTTTGCACATATGGGATTTAACCCAGGATTTTAATATTGATTTTATATCGTTTGAAAGGAATCTAAAGTTAGCTCTTTACAGGGGCTGGTTTATATAGAAGCACCCAGTCTACAGCTGGATTTGCCCTATGATTCCTAGAATGTGCACCACAATGATCTTAGTATATAAGTCTGTTTTAAGTCCCGCTTTTATTGACGTTATGTACAGATACAATAGGATTGAAGAGGATTGGGCACTTCTGTTGTTTACAATGTGGCAAATTCACATCAGCATATTTTGCACAAAATAGGAATATGATCTATTTCCTAAATACCTTTGTCTGCACTTTAGTTCATACCGAGGGATGTAATCTGGGTATTATTCCTAATTTTATAAAATGGAACATGTGTATTGTATTTTGTTATAGGCTCAGTTTATTAAATAACTATGTATATGTTTTTAAAAAGGAAGCCATAACTGTACTTTATACACAACAGCGTCTATTTTGCACAATTGCGTATTTGCACAACATTGCTGGTCTTTTGCACATTATATGGTCATCTGCTGTAATGTTAAATATATTGTTCTGAAGATATTTTTAATTGTTACAATTATTTCTTTACATGTTTACAACTTGGCGCCATAGTATGTCTTCTACTTTCATCCCCACCTCAGTCACGTGGTCTAGTTTGAAATCGGCAATGTCACTTTAAAAGATGTGGTCTGACATATTCGCATTGTCAAGTGAACAAGGCTCGGACAAGCCGAAACGTTATGGCGACATACTGCACAAAATAAATTAATCTAAAAGCTAAAAAGTATAGACAACACAATACCTGCACATGTGGTAGAATTGCATTGCTTCTGACTGTTTTGGTTTGTAGTGGAGGATGTAAATCCAAAATTACCTCACTACTCATTCTATACCTCTCATAAATCTCCTCTTCAGTCTGTTTCAAAGAGGGTTGCCCTCATCCTAAATATTCTCTCCCGTCTCCTTCTCTGCCTACTAGCCACCTGATTACCCCCGAAACACCTTGATGGTATTTACATTTCCTAAATGGCCATTTTGCATCTAATCATCTAATCGCAATTAGGAAATCCTTTGTCCATAGTGTTAGTGAAGGTTATATTTACAATAACATATAAATAACCTTCTTGAAAATCTTACTTTAAAAAATCTTAATCTCAATTCAGTTTACCAAACAATGGTGCACATGCATCAACATCCCGAAAAGCGATTCCTTATTAGCGAGAAATAAAGAATCGGTAATAAGGAATCGCTTTTCGGAATGCATGAACAGATTCGGTAATTTTCAGCGATTCCTTAAAAATCGCTATTAATTACCGATTCCACAATAGCGAGTACAGTAAACACCGCTTAGCAATTTGCGAGTTCGGTATTACCGAAATCGGTATTAGCGATTTCGGTAATAGCGAATTCGCTAAAAACGGGTCGCTCCGGGAGCGGGCTGATGACATCACTACCAGGAAGTCAAGCTGCCCCACCCTCATTCACTGGCCTGAGGAGCTCACAGGAGGAGGCACAGGACACAGGCTGAGGCAACTGAATCCTCTCTCAGAAACCATCCACCCTACCCTCATCCAGGATGGACAAGGATGCACCAGGCACTGCAGAAACTGCCAGGCAGAGGAAGAGAAAGTTCTCTGACAGGGAACTGGAGCACTTGATTGAGGGGGTGAGCAGGAAGCATGACAGGCTGTTCGGTAAGCTGTCCCTCAAGGTGCCCGAGGCGGAGAAGAGAAAAATTTAGCTTCGCATCAGGGAGAGGGTGAATGCCGTGGGAGTGACGCCCGCAGCATCGATGACCTAAAGAAGAGGTGGTATGACCTCAGGAAGAGGGCCAAGGAGAGAATTGCAGAAAGGGTCAAGGAGGCAGCTGGCACAGGAGGGGGGCCATCCACAGTGCCTGCAAACACTGCCCATGAGGAGCTCGTCGAGGGGACCATCGAGCCAGAGGCGGTTGTGGGAGTTACGCAGATGGACACCTCCGGCGCAGCCACCACTGAACAAGGTAAGATGCATGCCTGCACCCATACTCTGCGTATCGTATATAGGGGTGGGCGGAATTTGCGTAATCGCGTTACGCAAATCTCCGCGAAACGGTAAAAAATCTCCGCGAACACGCAGAAATTCCGCGAACACGCGGAATTGCTTGTTCGCTATACTTTTTTCCTGTTCGCGATCGCTGTTTGCGTGCTCGGGGTGAAATATCTCGCGAACACGCATATTGAGAACGCGAACAAGCAAAAACTTTCGCGAAGTCGCGGAACGCAGATTTTTGGCCAATTTCGCGTTCTCCGCGGAACGCGAAATTACCCAAATTCCGCAAATTCCGGGAACGGAACGGAATTTACCACCCAGGCCTAATCGTATACACTTCCCATCCCCCCAGCTCAATCCCAGTGTGCAAGCAGAAGTGCACAACACATATGCCCTCACATCAGTATTGCATCATGGGAATCGTAGTCATGTCAGCCAAGTGTGCATGTATAGTCATAAATGCAAAAATAAATTAGATCAGCAGTACAGGCCCAAATAATGTAATTCATAGTAGGACATTAATGCAGAATGACAAACAGATGTAGTTTCAAAAATAACTAACCATGCACTGTTTCACACACAGATGCATCTCCTGGGGATTCGGATGATAGTGGGCGCCTCATCATCTCAGAAACACCGGCTGATTCCGATGGCGACACTCCGCAGGAGGGTCAATCCCCACCTCCTCCAGCAACAATACCACCACCACCACCACCACCACCAACACCTGCAACAAAACCACCAAGACGCAGGGCACAAGTCCCCTCCATGCAGGTGATGGATGCATGCCCGAGTCCTGCAACCACAACTGGGCCAAGTCCTACAGGTGTCACACCGCCAGCACCACCATCAGAACGTGGCCGAGTCACGCAGCGGCGCAGGTCTCTGCGCAGTACTGCCGATGGAGCCGACCAGGCAAGGTACATTTATGGTGGCATCGAGGCTCAGACGCTGCGTGTTCAGCGCCTGCAGGGGAGACACATGTGGACAATGAACCTAAACGTGTCACGTCTCGCAAAACACATGTGCACTCTGACTGACGCAGTGCGGAACATGACCACAGTTGTGGCAGAGGGCAATGAAAAAATCAGTGAAGATCTCCAGGAACTCACCCGTGCCATCCGAGCAGGACAACACAGTGAGCGCCGGAGGCATAGACAGAACTTGCTCCGTTCCACAGCATCGACCAGGGCCATCACAAGGCTCTGCAACAGCACTGCTGTGTTGTCCCGCCGCTCTGTGTCCCTGCAGGTGGACCTCGGCCATTACTGTGGTGACGTGGCAAAGGCCTTAGGCCAGGTGACCACTGCAGTGAAACACTTGCAGTCAGGAACATTCAGTGGCAGCAACTTGGGAGGGAAGGATGGCAGTGAGGCTGCTTCAAGTGTAAGCAGCGTCTCGGTGATGGAGACCTGCACCAGGAGGCGCAGTTCGCGCTGCTCCACAGCCACAGAGACACAGCATGGTGAGGTGGAGGAGACAAGCGATAGGAGGCTGGGCGTTCGTGGGAAGCACCACTAGTCATTCTGTACAGCATCCCTGACCATGGTGGGGTAACCATGGCCCACTTTAATTTAACTATTGCACTCCCGTGACTACAATGGGCATGTTTTTGTCCACAATGTGTGGGGGAACTATAATTTGCATTTCTGTGTGACATTACATACATCAGTGCTCCTGTGAATTAAACAGTAGCACTACTAATGATATCGTCATGGCTCATTCTTACCTGGGTCAGAAATGATGTTGTGTGATGTATGTCGCCTCCTTTGACCCTCAGCTGTGTTTGGAATGTGTGCCTGTCGGTGTTGTGCGGGTGGTTGGTCATCCCGGTAGTCATCATTCCTGTCCACCTCTATGGATATCCCCCTTCTTGTTGCAATGTTGTGCAGCATGGCACATACTGCTACAATCCTGCAGCAGGTATCTGGTTTATATTGCAAGGCACCACCAGTCTTATGTAAGATCCAGAAGCGACTCTTCAGATTCCCAAAAGTCCTCTCAATCACATTTCTGGTGCTTATGTGGGCCGCGTTGTAGCGTTGCTCCTGTGGTGTTGCTGGATTGATGTAGGGGGTGAGGATTTATTCACGCAGGGCGTATGCACTGTCACCTACAGGATGGAAGCAAAGGCTTAGCGTCAGTCATGATGATACATGTGTGATGCTGATGTAAGGAAGAGGTATGTGTACGTACCAAGCAGGAGTCCCTCTCCTGCTTGAGTAGACGCCTGTGGATGCCACTGTGTCTGAATATGTAGGAGTCGTGCGTGCTCCCTGGAAATTATGCCACTATGTCCGTGATGATGTGCTTGGCATCGCACACGACCTGCACGTTGATGGAGTGGTAGGACTTCCTGTTACGGAAGATGTACTCATTGGCTGAGGTTGGACAGATGGGGACATGCGTGCAGTCAATGCATCCTATGACATGGGGGAATTGGGCAACCTGGTAGAATTCCTGTTTGGTGTGGTCCAACTCCTGTGGGGTTGTGGGGAAGCTGATGTGGGTATGTATCACTGTCAGCATGGCATCAATGAATTTACGCTTTGTGATACGCCTCCCGCTACCGCTATGACCCCCTGAAAACTTCCAGACGCCAGTAGGTGCAGGCTGCATAGGACCTGGACGTGCACAGGAATGGCATTGGTCCGACGTGTCTGGTGCTGCAGTAGTGGTTCCAGGTCTGCAATTAGGCGCATTATCATAGCACGATTGAGACGATACTTGTCTTAGACCTCATCCTCATTTTGGCCAAGCAATGTGATGCGCATTTTGAATACTCTCTCCTGGATCCTTCTCCTGCACTGTGCTGCTGCATTTATTCTCATCCTCCTTGCAAGCACTTAGAGGGCTGCCATTTTGTGAAAGGAAACAGGGTCTCCTGGCCCAATTTGTATGGCTTTCTGATTGATTGCATCTGTGGCACACTTGGGATTTTTTATGATATATTTATTATTTTCTGCAACTTTACCTCCTGGTTCTGATTCCCCTTAATCTGCTCATGCAAAATAGCGATTTTTGGGATTTTCGGTATTTGCGACTTTTGATGCATTCATTAGCGATTCTTTATTTGAGATTGGCTAATGCCAGGCGCTATTAGTGATTTCGGTATTTACGATTTTTAATTTTGCGATTCTTTATTTTAACAGGGAGTTTTTTTGCAATTCTTTATTTTACCGGGCAAATATTTTGCGATTCTTTATTTTTTCGCTATTGGTGTTGATGCATTGGGATTCGTTTTTTGACACTCGCTAACGGGTGACTTTTGCGATTCGGTATTTTTGTGAGTTGATTTATGGTTGATGCATGTGCCAGAATGTATTTTAACACTACATATTTGAATTCACCTCACCTTCACATGAGAAGGAAGGGTAATGCTAGCCTACATGGCCCTAAAAAAAAATCACAATTCACTATACAGTTAACCTCTGAGAATAAACAATTCATGTCAAGACAGGAGGCTAGCATTATGCATGTTTAAAGACCTTCAACACTATGGGGCCGATTCCGATCCGGGTCAGAAGGGCACCGAACGCGATCCGGATGGAAAAACTTTGCGCCGTACGCATGTTTTCCGCCCGACTCGTACAACTGTACGAGCCAGCAAGTACGATGCGAGCTACATAAAATTTATCGACCGACTCATTTCCGGGTCCGAACCGCACCGTACGTCTCGGTCGTAAGCTAACCGTGGCGTGCAATGGATGCGATTCACGACAGAGCCAGTACGATGCACGCGTCGGATAGCCTGTGCGAGCCGGAGTGTCCGGCTCGCAAATCGTCCGGCTGGTTGACTTTGCATGAAACACTTTTGATGCCATTGCTCCTTGAATTGAGTGCCCTTTAAATATAGTGAGATCCACTCCTGCTTCACTCATAGAACTCTACACCCATCATGCAATTGTAGCCATTGACACTGTGTCGTATGGTTTCACATAAAATATCAATAATTGGTCCACTCCTGCATTCCTATGTTCACTCTCTCTTCCTTCATTCTTCTTAATGCATCTCTCACACACAACTTTGAATGCTCATCAAACCTTGGATAAAATACTGATTCCATCATAGTCTTAGTTGTTCTCCTTATTTCAAACAACACACCATGTGGCTGACATAATTTACATGTCACCTCCAGTTCTCCTACATATGAAATCTTTTTAAACAAAAGCACACATTCTAATGTTTTAACTTCCGCGATAAACGTTTGGCTGATAAATACTTGTTATCTGGCCATCTTTCAATATAAAAAACAGACCAACAAATCAAAGAGAATTATACCTTGTGCCAGGGGAGTTCTTAATTCTCATTCCCTTCATCACTCTATAGAAAAATTGACTTCTTCCTACAGATAACTCATCTACAAGAGATTGGCCAGCTGCTATGGGAGTAACCTCCCCCTGTCTAGACCCTTCCCTGGGAGGGTCCCCTGAATCTTCCCAATACTTTCCTTAGGGTTCTTAAGGGCTTTCCTGGGCGTAGGTCCCTAGGTTCGTCGTGGAAAAGATTTGGAACTGAACCCACTGCACTTCTACCGTCTTGGCACTCTGGACTTCACTGGACTTTGTTTGTGCCTGACTTTATCTCCCTTTCAGTCTGCTGCATCATCTGTGCCTGTGCACCATACAGGATCCGTGCAGCACCTGTGGAGCATCCAAGACACTTGAAGATTATCTTCGTTGAAGTGAAGGAGTCACTTCCCTGCATTCACAGGCACTTTAACACTGCTGACTGGTCTGCTGATCCTGAGCTCCTGTGGACTCCGAAGGGTTCAACAACACAGGTGGTGGTTATCTACGTCTCCCGAGGCCGGAGATGCCCTCTGACCAAGTCTGAGGTCAGAATCCCTCTTGCGGGCTGCATTAACTGAACCCCTGTGATCGGCATACTTTTGCAAGTGCATATGCTTGTTGGCAACTTTGCAACAATTGCATTGGGCTCCAAGTAGGCCCAACCTCCAGCAACTTCTTCCACTAAGATCTTCAGCCACACCACCTTGTGGGTACCATGGACTGCTCCTGTTGGTGAGCTGCTCGAGGTCCTCTCGCAACTCATGTGCCTCCGGCCTGTGGGTCCATTTGAGGGTCATCTTTGTTTTCCTTAGGCTCCCCTGATTGCTTGGGCCTGCCCTGACTCCTCTGCCAGTGGTGAGTCTCCTGGACCTTACTGGTCCCAACTGTGCACCTTCTTGATTTCCTGCGTGGGTGGCACTTGCCAAGGCTTGTTCATGCTCCCACCAGACACGACCCCTCAGCACTCAACGTCCTTCGTGGGACAGCTCAAATCCGGATCCTGGTCATCCTCAGCATCGCCTAGGCCCCGTAGCTGCAGAGTCAAGGTCACTGTCATCCTTCCTGAAGCACCTGACATTGCAGGGCATTCGTCTTCCAAGCCTCCTGGTCACCCCTGAATTACATAGACTTCAGACTTGCTTTCAGGTACTCCTCATCAAGAATCCACATTTGGATTCCTCCTGGCACTTTCTCTTCTTCCAGCAGTGGAACTTTCCTGAAGTCCTCCATTGGGTTTGACGGATGTTTCCGATGCCACTTCACAGCTATGCACCCGGCTTCCCTGGGATAGGTAACTTGGGTACCACAGTTTCCACGGGTGGGGTGGCTCTCCAACCTTCTGTCTTCCATGGGGTTTCTTCAGGGTCCCCTGGGAAAGGTCCCTAATCTTTACAATTCCAACCGCGGCTTGCACATAGACTTGTAAGGAGCACACGGTCGTGTTCACACACTGCACACGCTCCCCTTGGGGTCCCTATCTACTTACCTTGGGTGGTTCTGTGGGTCCCCAGGAATTCTACATCTTCTTGACATTGTTCTGACTCGAGTCATGGTTCTTATACCACTTTCTTAGTATCTGGTTTGATCACCCCCCGAGGCCGACTGTGTATCAGAGATATTTAATGTGATTTTTTTGCTAAAGTATTGTGTGCTTTGTGCCTAGCTCTGTGTAGGAGATACTGTAATGTACAAGAGAGTGTTCTATAATAAATACATATTTTTATACATACTTTGTGTGGTTCTGTTTCTTTAATCTATACTATAAGATTGCATTCTGGTAAAACAAGCTGCTTTACACTCCATCAAGACTAAGCCTGAAGGCTGCTCTCCACATCTACCACTTGGATAGCTTTCTAAGGTTTTCTGAGACCTCCTAAATCACCATAAGAGATGTCTGGACCGGTGCAAGGTGCCCACTTCCATTAGTCAACATCATATACCAGGCCGGCTTCTCACCTAACCCTATAGCAATTCACTGTTGGATCCCCCCCATTTCCTGCCAGTTAAGGCTGAAAACATCCACTGCTACAGCACCTTGATCTTGACCTCCAACTCACATACCAGTTGATTCGTCAAACCAGACGCAAATCCACCTCCAATGGAACCGTTTGCCTCTGAATTTTCTAAAATGCTATCACTGTAATTGTTCAAATGTCTGGAATTCCAGTCTGCTACTAAATTCTTTCTTGGGAAACACTGCCTTCTCGTGTTTATCTTGTGCTCCATGCAAAAATCCAAAAATTCCTTTGCTAATTCTGAAAGTCTCTTTGACCTGCTGCCTTCTACCTTGTTTATGTAAGGGACAGCAGAAATAGTATCAATTTTCAACAGAACAGTGCAACCTTGAGATTGTTTCCGGAAACTGTGAATTGCTAGCTCTCCTGCCTTCATCTCGAAACCATTGACATGATCTCTCCTTTACGATAAACTCCATCTTCTTCCTGCCACCTGTGCATCTTATCTGGCCCCCCCAACGTATATTCCTGGCATTGGTCTCTAAAACATAATCTGGGGTACACTAAAGAACACTCAGTCATTTCAAGTCTGCAAATTTTCTAACCACCAATGCAATTCCTCCTTAAGCCTGGACGTAGCGGAACTTTGCAAAGTGCAAAAGAAACTCCGCCACAAGCAGCTGAGTGCGGTAGATAAATGCCGTTCACGGTGATTTTCAATGGCAGGTGCTAGTCCGCACAGTGCAATCATCACTAACGGCACCATGCACAGCACAAGCGGGCGCTGCTACCTTCCTGCAGCTCGAGTAGATTTTTACTCGAGCGGCAGCTTTCTCAACGCAAACAGATGGTTTCTCAACGTGAGCGGTTGCGAGCATACGCGACCACTCGCAATGAGAAATCTGACCGCCCGCATTAAGAAATCTCGCCGGGATGTTGATTTTCCATGCTCGCGCTTGCTATCTAGATGTTGACAAATGCGATCGAGGAATAAAACTCCGATTCGCTATGCGTAGCACAGTTTTTCAGAACTCTGCGAGATCCGCATAATATTTAGTGCAGAAAACTCTGTAAACTACGCAAGCAGAGTGGAGTTCACTGCCCAGATTTAGTCCCCCTGTGCCTCTAATGCAGGGGTACTCATAGTACGGCCCGCGGGCCGCCAGCGGCCCGGCAAGCCTTCCCTGGCGGCCCAAGGACCTTGCAGACATCGTACCTGTGCACCGCCGGTTGCAGCAGCGCGGAGCTGTGAGGCCGGGCGATTCTTTTAAAAGCCAAGTCACTTGTTAATGAGGCTTTTTTGTATTTCACCTCTTCTTAGCGCCCCTGCATCTCCCCTCTGAATGAGTGGAGATGCAGGGGCGCTAAGAAGAGATGAAATACAACAAAGCCTCATTAACAAGTGACTTGGCCTTTAAAAGAGCTGTGAAGTACTTGGGTGCGGCGGCTGTTTGTGTTCCAGGGAAGCGCCGGGTGAGGTGACGGGCAGGGGGGGGGGGGGCAGCAGCTAGTGAGAGCAGCAGGTGAGTTTAAAGCGGGAGGGAGAGAGGGAAGACAGAGCAGGAGACAGCGTGGGAGAGACAGCGTGAGAGAGACAGACAAGTTGGGAGAGGGAGGGAGACGGAGGGAGGGGGACAGAGGGAGAACAGATGGAGAGGGAGGGAGACAAACTGATTGAGAGGGAGGGAGAACAGATGGAGAGGGAGGGAGACAAACTGATTGAGAGAGAGGGAGAGAGATAGAGAGAGGGAGGGAGGGAGACAGAGGGAAGGAGAGAGAGGGAGAGAGATAGAGAGAGGGAGGGAGGGAGACAGAGGGAAGGAGAGAGAGGGAGAGAGATAGAGAGAGGGAGGGAGGGAGGGAGACAGAGGGAAGGAGAGAGAGGGAGAGAGATAGAGAGAGGGAGGGAGGGAGACAGAGGGAAGGAGAGAGAGGGAGAGAGATAGAGAGAGGGAGGGAGGGAGACAGAGGGAAGGAGAGAGAGGGAGAGAGATAGAGAGAGGGAGGGAGGGAGACAGAGGGAGGGAGACAGAGGGAGGGAGACAGAGGGAAGGAGAGAGACAGAGGGAGGGAGACAGAGGGAGGGAGACAGAGGGAAGGAGAGAGAGGGAGACAGAGGGAGGGAGATAGAGGGGAGGGAGACAGAGGGAGGGAGACAGAGGGAAGGAGAGAGAGAGAGAGGGAAGGAGAGAGAGGGAGAGGGAAGGAGAGAGAGGGAAGGAGAGGGAAGGAGAGAGAGGGAAGGAGAGGGAGGGAGACAGAGGGAAGGAGAGAGAGGGAGAGGGAAGGAGAGAGAGGGAGAGGGAAGGAGAGAGAGGGAGAGGGAAGGAGAGAGAGGGAGAGGGAAGGAGAGAGACAGAGGGAAGGAGACAGAGGGAAGGAGACAGAGGGAGACACAGAGGGGGGGAGACACAGAGGGGGGGAGACACAGAGGGGGGGAGACACAGAGGGGGGAGACACAGAGGAGGGAGACACAGAGGGGGGAGACACAGAGGGGGGAGACACAGAGGGGGGAGACACAGTGGGGGGGAGACACAGAGGGGGGGAGACACAGAGAGGGGGAGACACAGAGAGGGGGAGACACAGAGGGGGAGACACAGAGGGGGAGACACAGAGGGGGAGACACAGAGGGAGACACAGAGGGGGAGACAGAGGGGGAGACAGAGGGGGAGACAGAGAGGGAGGGAGATAGAGGGAGACGGAAGGAGAGGGAGGGAGAGGGGGGAGACGGAGGAGGGAGGGAGACGGAGGGAGATGGAGGAAGGAGGGAGACGGAGGAGGGAGGGAGACGGAGGAGGGAGGGAGACGGAGGAAGGAGGGAGACGGAGGAAGGAGGGAGACGGAGGAGGGAGGGAGGGAGATGGAGAGATGTGTATGCCGGGTCCGGTGGCTCAGTGGACGAAGGCGTCCGCTGCAGGGACCTATGTTCCACCTCATGGTCGCAGTTTTTTTTTGTTGCTCTAGCCCCGCCCCCTCCCCCAATGACCCCGCCCCCAAGGTGCGGCCCTCGGCCACTAACCGCACTGTAAATTTGGCCCCCAAGAGAAAGTTTGTGAGTACCCCTGCTCTAATGTGAACTTCCCTTTGTCTCTGTACCACAACCCTCTGGTGAAGCCTGACTTCTTGATACGTTGCAAAGCCCTGTTATTCAGAGAACCTAGAAATATTGCTTGAATCGATGACAGCAACAGTCCAATCACCCTTGCTAACTCTCTCAAACTCACATCCTCCTTCTTCAATAACTCTCTCACATCTCTCTTTATCAATTTCATTTTCTCCTCTGATAACTGCAATTAAGCCTTCACTGTGTCTACCACAAAACCTAATAAACTCCATCCACTGCGATGGTTCTCAAATCAAATGTTCCTGATTTATCACAAAACCCAACTTTTTCAATGTGGTCTGCACCATAAGGCTGTGTTCCTTTAATATCTCTATATCCTGATATTTAATCAAAATATTCCAAGTAAATAATCAGTCTCACTCCTCGCTCCCTAAGGCAATCAACTACTGGTCGTCACATCTTCGCAAAACATCACCGTGCTGATGAAAGGCAAAAAGGAAGACAAGTAAACTGGAATAGCTGTCCATTCCATCGGCATTTCAGTAACTGATGACTTCATTGCGGGATATTGGTTGAAAAGTAAGCATCATCCACATTTATATTCATCATCCAATCTTTTTCTACCAAAATATCTCTCAAGAGATGGATCCCATCCATCTTGAAATGCCTGCAAACCACAGGAAAAAAATCAACTCTCTTAAATGTATTACTGGCCTTCGTCCTTTTCTTTTTTCTCCACCTCAAAAAGAGTACTCTCAAACCCATTTCTGATCCTCTGTTATCTTCACAATGGCCTCCTTTGCCAACATTCCATGAATCTCTCCTATCACAAATTCCCCCACTTGTTCTCGGAAATAAATCTCCCTGGGTTACTCTCTCTGAAAGGGATTTGACTGAAATGCTATCATATAACCGCTTAATGCATTCAACTCCGAAGAGGTGTTTCTTATTGTTTCCCAAGTGTGGAGGAAATGCTTCAACCTCCCTGTTTCTGTGGATAAAACTAAAACACTCTTCATACTCACTTTGTCCTGAATAGGATCCTGCCTGAGACCCATGAGATCTCCCTCAGGTCAATCGGTTACTTCCACCTCTCTCTCTTTGAGGGTAGAAATTTCCAGAATATGAATTTCCTCCGAAACCTCCTCTAACTTGACCATAGCTGCCACCATGTGCATATGGGCCTCTATGATATGTTTAGCCGAAGGTCTGATCCCCTGCCATAAAAATTTGCTTTGCCAAATACTTTTCTCATTGAAGTTTGTGTCTTGTCTAAGACTGGGAAGGTCTGGACATGCGTTCCCAGAGACCTCAGTAACCCTTCTCCAAATAGAAGTTCTTTGAACGCTTTACTTGATACTTTCTTAGCCAAATCCCCTAACTTTGGACTAATCCTCATCAGAATAGCAATATGCCTCTCTGAAATGAGGCCACTATTGGCATGCCTATAAAGCAAATCACCTTTGGCTTCAGCCTCTCAATAGATTAATATACAAAGCTGTGCCATTCAAGTAAGATTCCTCCATCATGTCATAAATTCAGGCAACTGGACACAAAACATCAAGGATTTTATCCTTGCATTGTTTTTAGGACCATTCTAAGCCCTTCCTTAGGTTGCAAGCCAGCTTAAATAAGTAAGTTATTAGATATAGGTCTAAATTAGGGGTAATGGTTTCCTTCACCTCAATAACTAGTTGAGAGCACTAAGTCCTCATCAGATTTAATAAATTTCTCTTCAATGGCCTCCTTATACAATGCATGAAATAATCAGCAACATGACCCAATAGCCACCCCTCCGAACTACATGGGTGCCTTATCTGAGATGGATTGAATAGAGTCTGCCCCAATGTATCTTTAACTTCTTTCTTAATAATCTTACTTGAAATTTCAAAGCCAGAAAGTTCATCTAACCCATCTTCATATCCTAAAATTGAATGTACTCATCAATGTCAGCATCCAAATCCTGTTCCAAACAATTAGGCTGACTGCTCCTCTCCTTTGCAGGGTTCACCTGCCTTCCTCTTGTGCCGCTTTAGACACCTGATTTTGAGTCGCTTGAAACTCCAACTTTTCTGGATAATATATCAGTACCATTCCTATTTATTTTTTTTCTATTCCTCTTGGTCGTCTATTCTGTGATTCATCCTTCTCTACGAATGACCAGCATTCCTACCAACTTCACTTTACTCTTACCTTCTATTTAATAATGTGTTCAAGGTTTTCTGGCCAGTACTTCCAAATTCCTTGATTATCAACCTTCACCATCCTGAGATGATATTATTTTTTCCTCTGCCATCCTATTACTATTCCCTATCTCTATAACGTATTACCTTCCTAACTATACAAATGATTTCCTATATAAATTGTTTCAAGATGTTTTCTTATCTGTAAAATCTAATTCTCCCAAATAGAAAACTAATTTTTCCCTTCTCTTCACTCACTTCACTCCACTCAATATAGCCGGCAAAACCGTCATCTCCTAAAACCATCATATGTTACAGTTTGGATGTGTGTAGGCCTGGGTGGTAAATTCTGTTCTGCTTGCGGAATTTGGGTAATTTCGAGTTCCGCGGAGAACGCGGAATTGCCCAAAATTCTGCGTTCCGTGGCCTGGCAGAATTTTTTGCTGGTTTGCGTTCTCAAAATACGTGTTCGCAAGCTATTTTCCCCGAGCACGCAAACAGCGTTCGCGAACAGGAAAAAAGCATCGCGAACAAGCAATTCCACGTGTTCACGGAATTTCTGCGTGCTCGCGGAGATTTTTTACCGTTGTGCGGAGCTTCGCGTAGTGCGACTACGCAAATTCCGCCCACCCCTAGATGTGTGTTGCCAAGCAAAATCTTTGTGAAATTGATGTGTCACTCAGCTAGTTTCGTGAATGTGCCCAAATAGTCTAAAAAAAGGCCTTAATGTATGGACAACAATTCAAACTGGATCTAGCCTGATACACTGTGCATCTTAGCAAACGCTGGTAAAGATGGTAACATTTTAATACTTATACTCACTAAATTCCAATTAAAAGCTGTACTGATACAATAAAAAAAACCTAAAGACTGCCAAACCTGACAATTATTAGAGGGTCATTAACAACAAAGTAAAAGATTAAGAATACATTAGAATATTTACTAACATTTTTCTAAATAAATAAATAAAATCTAAATTACCACAAAATTGGGTAATACTTATACACTCAAAACCTAGAAACATTAAAACTCTTGAGCTCCTCTTTTAACATCCATATCAATATAAATACAAGACAATGCTAATTTACAAAAGGAGAATAGAGTGCATGGGACTTATATACTTTGTGATGGTTCTATTGGTTTTTTGGGGGGGCAGGAAGTTTTATATAGTGTGAATTAGTCCCAAAGGTATCAGAGTGCTTTGTTTTTAGGCACGAGGAGATTAGGTGATTTGCCCAGAATCACAGGATGTTGAGCATCCCTGCCGAGACTCGAGCCTGGTTCCCCAGCTTTGAGGCAGACCGCCCTAGCCATTAGGCCACATCTTCTCCCCTTCTAAGACTTCATGGGGCATATGTACAACAAGTTAACGCCACGTTAGAGGCACTTTTCTGCTGCTAATGTAGCAATATTTTTATCGCCCTATCAACAAGCTGTTGCTAACAGCAGTTAGCAACAGCTTTCTGGCCATACCTGCCACTTTCAGCATCGCCACCAATGTTAGCGATAACTATCACTAATGACATGCAAGGTAGGCGTTCCCGTGCAAAAAAGCACGCTAACCCCACTTCGTGATATTTACATTGATCACCCGGAACCGCGATATGTTAAAAAAACAGCCGCTAAAGGCTGTTAGCAGCTGGGACTAAAGACCAGAAAAAAGCTGGTCTTAAAAAGGGAGATAA
This sequence comes from Triturus cristatus, assembly GCF_964204655.1. Taxonomy (NCBI): domain Eukaryota; kingdom Metazoa; phylum Chordata; class Amphibia; order Caudata; family Salamandridae; genus Triturus; species Triturus cristatus. The sequence goes on from NC_140591.1 coordinate 1,353,689,292, forward strand.
CCCTTGGGGCCTCATTTCAGCCGGTTTTGATGCTGGACCGCTCTGCAAGCAATGTTGCTGCGCTGCCCTGCGACAAAACTACAGGGCATGACTGCGCACCATCAATAGGATAGTGCGCATTCCTGGGCCTCACTCATGAAAAGTGTTGCAGCGCTGCAACAAGACAGCGTCGCAACACTTTTCACTACCCCCTTCTTGCGACACCACGGATGCGCTGTATTTACTGGACAGTGCTCCATGACACAAGTAATGACAGATACGTCTGGAATCCTGACGTATCTGTCTGCGCTAAAGTCACCCATTGCTGGAGTAACGTCACAACCATGATGCACCTCCAGCAATGCATGGGGCCAGACTATCCCTGTGGCACTGTGTCACCCTTACGCCTGCCATCATGCAGGCGTAAGGTACTGATGCAGTGCCGTTATTGAGGGGTGCCCGTGTGTCGGTGCCGTTGGAGATCCATCAGTGGCGGTTGCGCACTGCGGTGTCATCGTCTGTAAGCATTGGCGGAGTGGTGGTGCTGAGGGAGTGGATGAGAAGTACTTTGGTGGCCTTGATCCAGCTACGTGAGGGACGATGATGGCAGTTGAGTACGGTGGGCATGGTGAAGCCGTGCTGTTTCCAATGATGGTCGGTCCAGGAGAGTCCGGTGGTGTGGCTGTAGTTGAAGTTCCCGATGGCGGAGGAGACGTGCTCGACCATGTGTCCTGCTATGCGGCTTGCTGCAGAGACTAGCTGCTTGAGTCTGATTTTGGGGAGCTACCCCAGAAGGGGTAGTGTTCTGGTCACTGAGGTTGTCCAGGTGGAACTTGAGTCCGGCGAGTCTAATGTCGTCGGTGGATGGGAGAGCCTGGTGTGCAATGAGGTCTACAATGGTATGGGAGAATGGGTGTCCATGGCCCGGGGGGCCTGCTGATGAGGGTGCCGCAGAGGATTGGGTAGGGGTTTGTCCGGACCTAGAAGTTGAGGTGTTCCATGGTCACCGTTGGGTCATTACATTAGAGTGCATGGTCAGTCGGAGTGGGCTTCTGTAGGTGATAGCAATGCCTCCTCCTGGACTGTCGGGGTGGTCCTTGCGAATGATTTAGTAGCCGTCAGTCATGGCGATGGTGATGTCCGGTCCGGAGCAGATGTTGGCCCTGGCAGGCGATGTGGCATCCAGGGTTGATGGCGAGGTGAGTGCTGGTGCCATAGGGGTGGAGTGTCCGAGAGGAAGGGTCGTTGGTGCTGAGCCTTGTCCAGGGGCAGACGGACACAGACAGGCTTGCCTATGGCTTGCCTTTGGCATGGGAGATGTCCATTACAATGCAGGCATTGCATTGTAATGCCTTTAGAATGCAAATCCAACAACGCTGACGACTTTACATCGCATTCCATTACATCGCATTGTGAGGTCAGTAATGGGGTATTTTTAATGTTTAGGGTGGGTATGGGTTTCGGGTGTCAGAGATGAAATGTGGGGTGTATTATGGTGTAAACTTAGAATTTTGGTGTGTGCATTTGGGTCAAATATGAAATTTGGGGTGTGCATTTGGGTCAAATATGAAATTTGTGGTGTGTTTCATGGGCTAAAAGATGAATTTTAGGGTTCAGAGTTTGCTTTGGGGTGTAAGGGTCAGTTTTAGGGTTGCACCCACTGAAATGGAAATAGTAATGTTTACATCTCCGCAATCCAGCACCTTCCCTACTATTGCAATATGTCTAGTATTAGTATGCATTGTAATGGAATGCGATATAATGGTATGTGTCGTAACTCCATATATACCTTTGGCAAACCAGTGGTATGCCCACTGCGCATGGCCGCACAGCAGCCGCCATTGAGAAGTGCTGCGGGGGGGCTGGACAGCTGGGAGGTGGGAAACACCAGAAAGTACACTGGATGGGGCGTGGATGCGGGAGTGTGTGTGTGAGCGGGTAAATATTTAAATGAGAGAAATCTTACCTTGAGGCCGGGTCCCGTGTCTTCGTTGCTCCTGCTCTCCTGAGACTACTTCCAGGAACAGGAAGTAGGCAGCTAGGCTCCTTCCTCTAAGCCAATCACAACACTGCAATGCGGCGTTGGGATTGGTCATAAGGGCCAGGACGAGGCGTTCAGCCAAGGGCTGGAGGTGTGGGCATGTTCAATAAATCTGGGAACATACGGGTCCCTGTAAACAAGATAACTTGTCTGGTACAGGGAAAATCACAATCGAAAGAAGAAGCCTAAGCAAGGCAATAAAAAATATTGTGCTAAACGGGCAGAGGAACCTAGTCCATCAAAGGTTCTACCATAACACATGCAAAATTACTTACTGACAGACATTGTCTAGTTTATTATATAGAAAAATATATTTTTAGCTCTTAGTTATCTTTTGTTAAAAATACATGAAGTTTCCTTAGGATAACATATGTTCATCAACAATAAATTTCAGATACTTCACAAATATCCATTAAAAAATATATCATATATTGTTGATGGTGATCTCAGAAATTCAGTGAATACATTTTTCAAGTATGTGTCGTAGTTTGTTGTCAAATAATTTGATTATGTAAATGAAGTCATATCAGAAAGCTTCTAAACAATCATTTCATTTATCATTTCTAAACGTATAGTACAATATGACCAGGACAGTGCGCATGACTGCTTTGTGTGGCCTGAGCGGGATGATCAAACAGACACTGCACACTTGAGTGGGCATGCCACTCCGCCCCTGCCCCGCTCCATGAGTGGAGCAGACCTACCCACCCTCGTACCCACAAAGGAAACATGACACGATAACATCAGGAAGTTATCATCATGTGATGATTGTTCCTCTTCTTGCACTGCTTGGAAGCAGTGGGGTGACGCTCTTCTGCCATAGCAGATGAGCTGGCACTGGGGGTGCGTCATCTACTGGTGCTAAGCCTGGGCGGCTCGACCCCCGGGCCTCCTCCGCTACGTGTCCCACCTTCTCTTTACTTGGACATTGACACCGTGGCGCAATCTGCTAAACTCTCTCCTAATCTGTGACTCAGCCAACAGGAGCCTCAGCCAGGTGGGATTTCACAAGCGTGGATACAACAGTCGCGGACAAGTCCTCTGGTGAACCTCCAGATGCAGTTGATGCAGCAGGGCCCCCTTAGGCATGAACATGCAGCGCTCCCGCAACACAAGTTTGGCGCAGCTCAGGGGCCTTACCCTCCACAGCGTCCAGCCAGCAAAACCTCATCCGGCCTGTGATGCAGAGAGGTGCCGCCCACCGTTGGTAATCCTCTCTGTGCACCCCGGTGTAGTGGTGGATTGTAGTATGCGATGCAGACCTCCCTAGGTTGGTGCACAAGAGCTCCTCTACCATTCACAGCTTCAAGGGGCGCAAGGTGGTCTTCTCACACAGGTCAGAAACGTGTCTCCATGCAACCAGACTTCACCACCAGGTACCGGCGATCGCCACGCATCAATGTCTAACACCACAGCTCATCGACTCCACAGGCTCCAGATGCAGGTCCAGTGAGGCATCCGGGCTCCAGACGCAGGTCCAGCGAGGCATCCAGGCTCCAGAAGCAGGTCCAGCGAGGCATCCAGGCTCTCATCCTGGTCAAACTAACAATTGAGAGAGAGAGGGACCCCCAGACCAAAGGAGAGGGGCACCACAAACGACCTTAGTCACAAAGAAACCCCCTTTGGAAACGTCACACTTCACCAACCAGTGATACACACAAACCTCACAGTAGTAGGGTGAGAATGAACACTAAGGATGTAATCAAAAAACAGTGTCTAAGCAAAGATTATTTAGCAAATTTATTCACAGATCTCAGATAGTCACATATATCACAAATTATAAAAGAATTTATTTTCATAAAAACCTGACAATCTCAGGAATTTGTACAAAAGGAGTTTTAAAAACCATTAAAAAACATATAACAAGTAGAATCAAAAGCACATGAATTATCCTACAATGCAAAGTATTTGCAAATTGGGAACACAGAAAGGAAAAGTAGATCCTACTTTTCTGTGAATAAATTCTCATCCTGGTCATCCTGGATGTTGGGTGGATTGAGGGGGTTGTTGATGTGTTGTGGACTTGGTCCTGACTGCTCCATTCTGCATTCTGTTGTCTTTTTTTGCCTATTTTCTATTGGAGGTCGACATTAGAGGCAAAAAAAATCACATTAGGCTGACTAACATGCTTTTTTTTGCCACTAGTGGGCCTTTCAATGGTTTTCGCCCGCTAACGCCGGAATTATGATCACCATCACGCTAATGTTAGCAGCAGTTTTCACTGCTGATCCCTGAAGCTATCGCCATGTAGCGACGTCTTGTACATACGTCACTAACAAGTTGATAGTTTTCAGCGGTACACAGCGGTAAGAAAACTGTGGCTCACTAGCATTAGTGGTAGTTTTCGCCAGTCCTTGTATATATGCCCCATGTGTTCTACTTGGAGCTTTTAAAGCTCCTGCTCAAAAGTGATAAATAAAAGGATATGCATAATACTAGCCTCCTGTCTTGACATAAAGTCGCTATTTGGTCAAATCAATTTGCGATTCCCAATTTTGAAATGCCAAAAATGCAATTTCAACAGAAGGGAAAACGCAAATCGCACCACCAAAAATGCTTTTCGTACACACAAACACACCATTTTGCACTTTCAAACAACCTGAAACAGCAATTTGCACCAATAGAAAATGCAAAATGGCTTTGTAAATATGGTCCTATGTGGTTTCTGGTTTCCCACTTGGGAGGGATTGGTAGCTATATATGTTTTGTACCTCATCCCACTATAATGCAACTTCTCAATTTTTTATACTCGAGGCGTGTTTTTTAATGCATAATGAAGCGGAGCAGGGAAAAGGTTCAATGATTTGCTTGGTGGGCTGCTCTTTATTAATTCAATGTCCACTTTTATTTCACAAGGTTTTAAACTGCAGAGTATTGTCTGAGACAAACACTGTTTCAGTGAATATCTGGATAGAGCAGGTTCACTCTTCCTGGTATCAAACGGATTCAACCCAATGTTACAGACACCTTAGGGCTTTTCATGTATCTTTGGGGAGCACAAAATCCTTAGGTTTGGGCATAGCCTGAGGTAACTTTCTGTAAATTAAATTAAGATGGGAAACTAGCTTTGACACCAATAACTCATGTCTCATGTCTCAGTAAAACCTGGTCTAAAGAAATTGCACTGGCTTCCAATCAGGGAAAGAATTTCCTTCAAGAGCCTATGCATTGCTCACCACGCTTTTTGGAAATCTGGCGCCACCATAAATCATTCCCTGATCTCCCCCCACCTTCCCACCAGACACCTTAGATCAGCGTCCTTGTTTCTGACCACGGTGCCAAAAATTAGGAGAACCAGAGCTGGCGGACGACTGTTCTCTTATAATTCATCAAAACTCTGGAACTCTCTGCCTCTCCATCTACGTTCAGAATCTAACCATCTTTCCGTTCGAAAGGGGCTAAAAACGCTGTTGTTTACCACTACAGACTAGGTCCCTCTACCCTCTATGCATACGCAGGTCTATTTAGCGCTGGGACGCCTCAGGGTAGCCATCGCGCTCTATAAAAACTCCTTTCATACATTCATTCATTCACTCAGCATTCAGATTACAAGCTAAACACAGTTTTTTCACCAAGGGAAATAAAACAAGACCAATCCAATGCATAGGTCCACTCCCATTTCTCAAATTAGAATTCTGGACATTCGCTGTAACTACTCATATGTCAACTCCCACATGGTTGCTCTTGTAGCTTCAAATCTTAGGGGCATATTATCAAGCCAGGCGATAAAATTATCGCAGTTTTATGGGCAGAAAACTGCCGCTAAAACGGCGATAATGGGCTTGATAATATGCTCTATGGAATTCCAATTGAAGCCCATGGTAGACGTCCTTCGCATCTAACATGGGCTTCAATTGGAATTCCATAGAGCATATTATCAAGCCCATTATCGCCATTTTAGCGACAGTTTTCTGCCGCTAAAGCGGCGATAATTTTATCGCCTGGCTTGATAATATGCCCCCATGTCTCTTATGCACACATGAATTTTGCAACCTCATCCTGCCACCTCTTGGAACCCAGCTCGATGTACACTCTCCCACACTCAGTAATTTTGAAAAGTGTTGTTATCTAATTCGGCTGACCCAGTTCTGCGCCTGGGTAACTCTTGGCAAAGCTGGGGGCAGAGACTGCATTTGTTCTCATCTGCAGTAACAGACGGACGAGTGGGCTGAGACAGCTGAAACAGTTAACAATTCAGAGGTGAGCAGCCGCAGCCCGTGCAGGTAAGAGTGGTGAGGAAGTGGGGTCGGGTGGGGGGGTTTGGACAGACAACCACGAGGGAAAATTAAATAAATAATTAATTTTCTCCCGTTGTCCTCTGTCGAAATCCGCCCCCCACCCGGCCCACCGCTCTCACCTGCATGGGCCGCGGCTGGAGATGAGCAAATATCTGTGTGTCAAAACGTGTACATTTCTATGTACTTCTTACTCTAGAATAAGGTGTGTGGCATGCTCAAGGAGCAAAGTGAACCTTTGGTTGTCGGCAGCTCATGCACCAACGTCTTGTTTGCTGTTATCTTTCCTCCCCCGCCCCCTGCATTAGGCTTAAAGTCCTGAGAGGCTGCCAAATTTAATGCAGATTGATTAGAGGGTACCAAATGTATTAGCACATCAAAATATTTTGCCCTCAATTTAGCTTTGTCCGCTATATATTAGCACGAAACCTGACGTTCCCAAAGAAGATTAAACTATTTTCATGTGGGTTCTCCAAATTATTCCATAGTTATTAGCAAACGAATACTTTTTGACCTCTCTTTTAAATGCACCCCCTTTATGATTCCGCACAATTTTAGAAATGCAAGATTAAATTAAACATTCTAAGCGTCTGCCAGATTTCATGCAATTTTGTGACACAGTGCTTAAGGTGAAGGCAAATGAACTATACACCTTTTCAAGTGTCAAGACATCAATATAATGAAGACTCTTCCTGACTTCTCCGGAACACCTTTTGAACACAAATTTCACAAGAATAATGTTACGGATTTGCACCAAATCTAGAAAAGGCACATCCTTGAATAATCTTTTGCTTAAATGCCAAGTTTGGTGTAACTCTTTTTACCTATTGTTTTCTGTATGGTGTAATAAAGAATGCTAATGGAGGTAAAATCGTAAATGTGACTTTTGGAATGCCACTGTTGTTTAGCTTTCCCCCATCCTTCTTGGTGGATTTGCACGAAATTTGCCATGTGAAACCAACCTGGATGTAATTTTTTTCTGAAAGGTTTTGTGCAGATTTGCGGAAAGGTGCTAAAGCTATTCAGAGAATAGGCAATGGAAACTGTGACCTAACCATTACTACAGAGGTGCAGTAGCTAGCTAGCTAGCTAGCTAGATAGACATACAGACAGACAGACGGACGGATGGCAGACAGGCAGGCAGAACTTTTCTTTATTACCTAGCAGACGATGGAATCCGAATCCTCGTCACCTTATCACCAAACCAGTGATCTTTCTGTCTTCAAAAAACCTCTCTCTAGATCATTTATGCTGAGTGTTGAAGTACTGGGAATTTTAAGCCCAGCGGTGCAGGGGAACACACCCTAAGACTTCGGGTTCTTCCTGTTTCAGACCAACAGAAACACAGAGTCTTCTAGGTGAAGTCAAAGATCGATTTATTGGCTGCAGACCAATTACAGGTATCCGAGAAGTACAACACAATGTATGTTCTCAGGAGACTGCTTAAACTTACAGAAACGAGCTTCTCCTTAAATACAAAATATCATGCTTCAGGCATACATTCCTTGTTTTATGGTATGGTCATTCACATGTATCCATTACAAACGAAAAGGCAGAGTCATGATGACCATCCCACATTCCAGTTAAGCCAGCCCACAATTATTTACCCAGCGAGGCTCAGATCCCACATCAGATATCAAAAGGCCCCAATAAACACGGGCATCTCCTGTTTGGAAAACAAGCCATAAAGCAGGAAGAGTCAGGTGTGAAAGGGATTAGCCGGAGGCTCGTGTGGGATGAAAAGGCTTTATGGTGTGTCAAACCCTGATGCTAATCACAGGTGGCCGTAGGACGAGGAGCTCGTGAGACCGGACTGACCTGGGGCAGCGGAGCCAAGCTGCACAGGTCACAGAGAAGTCAAACAGAAATTACATGTGTTCTAAAGGCCCGTACTTGCTTGTAATGTGTAGCCTATGTGAGGGCAACCATAAGATGGCCACCGCTCTAAGATGGAACCCACGTAGTCAATGTATAATATCGTATACACAGTGCTTTTATAGCTAAAACGTTATACAAGGCACTTGTACATACCGCATTGACCATTTGCGGTTCGCTAATACCGGAATAGACAGGGGTAGGGCCCTGCCTCCCACGCGGTCCCAAATTCTAAAGTACCACAGACCCTCCTTTTGCCCTTACATAGGCAATGACTATACTCACATCAAACCGAGTCTAGGTCAATATTCACGAAGTCATGGAGATGTTGCTGTAGCATCATCCTATTACTTAGCTCGTCCCTCGATACAGGTTTCCTTACACATAATGTAGCACAGAGGCTACATATCGCAGGAGCACACTGTATGCACAGACAGAACAGGAAAAGGATCGCTAAGATCATTCCAATGACCATCAGAATCTTCCAACCCCAGGCAGATATCAGTTCCCAGAACCACCCCACCAGTGACCAATCTCCTTTATCCACGTGTATGGATTCAGATATTTTATGCAGTTTGGAGATGGCCTGGTAAACTGTTGGAGCGTTAGCTGGTATGAAAATGCAACAACTAGATTGGATAACCTTACATACCCCACCGCGGTCTGCAAGTATGACGTCTAGAACCATGCGGTTCTGCAAAGTCATAAGGCGATCCGCTTGGAGCTCAGCTGTCAAATTACCAAGGGCACCAGCCGTAACATTAACAGTGGATTCAACCACACGAGTCAGTTGTCTCAAGTTCCTACTATTGACCATAGGTCCCCAAAACGGCAGGAAACCCAAAAAGAAGTCTCCCGCTTCCTGACCTGCGGTATCCTCCTTACTAATTACGCCTCTTACAACTCTGGTCTTGTGAGGCAGCAGTAAATGTCGGCGGTAGCAGATTTGCAATATAACATGTGCCTGAGAAATCAGGGGGCAACCATGTATATGCTCGGTCATTGCAGACAAAATATGTGCCCTTGGCAGCCAAAAACGTAGGGGAAAACTGTGATGGAAAAGTGTACGTTTCAGTACAGTCACTTCTCCTCAGTTGAGCTCTTGGATTCTGACCATTACCTTGTAAGCAGAACCGGCCTATGTGGGGTACGACCCAGATTGGGGATGATATTTTTCGCTGTCTTTCACCCAGACTAATGCTATACCCCGTCGCGTTCCACCCTACATAAGCTCTCAATTCATCCTTGGGAATAGATGAGTATGCGTCGATATCTCTGCTCATATCGGCAACTCCTTTCATTAAAGCTTTATTATTTGTGCTAGGTCTGATGGAACGCGGTTGTCGCGGGGAGTACGCATCTAGTGCAAAGAGAAACATGGTCTGGAAAGCCCATGACGATCCATTGTAACTAAACGGCAGCACTAGATAAGGAATACCCTTATTAATGGTATGTGGCATTAAACCACACACCCAGCAATTGGTTGTATTCATGACTAGTTGGTGCTGGTGCAGGAGCTGAATAAACGAGTTGTTTACAAACTCTGATCGTCTAGCTTGTTCGTGTTCAGGCAGAGGGTGAAAAGAGTGTGAGGAGACAGTAGGAGGAGGTATAGGCTGTACAGTGGGTGCAAAAGGCTCTTGAGAGGAGCAGAATACAAATCCTACAGTAAACACTATCATACTACATAGTATAAACAGGCATAAAAATACAAAACGTTTGCTCTTCATTATTTTACATATTTTTGCTTTAAAGTTCATTTCCTCAGCGGGTCTCTCCATCTTGAAAAACTCCATCCTCTAATCGTGCCGCTCGTGGCGGGTGAGTATCTTCTGCTAAGGAGTACGCCTGTCAGTCCAGGGAACGCCCTAGACCAACCAGAACCGTTGACCTAACGTCTCCGGCCTGTACCCCAAACTCTTGGCACCGCGACCCTGCGGCTGAACCCGGATAGTGTTTCGAAAAACAAAACTCAAGAAAGTCCTTCAGATGGGAGAGCTATAATAACAAAAACAAAAAGGTAAGGGAAAGGAATATTTATTTGTCCATAGGCCTTGGTCTCAGATTGTAGTGGAAACGGCCAGGTACTGTCTGATCTTGAAACAAGAGTTCAGGTTCTGTGGTGTCCAATCGAATTGACGGTGGCACAGCTTCTTGCAAAATATCGTCACTCTCTTGTGCTGAAGCTGGGCCTCTTACGCGTGCATCACTGAACAGCACAAAACGAGGTACAGTGTCTGTTTCAGAATCGGCGATACCCTCCTGGACCCACTGGTCATACGGTAGAGGCAAAGGGATCCTTTTGATGTGGGCGCCGTGAATCCAATTCTTTTTCCCCTTTACTCGAACAGCTGATCTTGTAGACAGAAGTACGAGGTGAGGGCCAATCCAACGGGGCTCATCGTTGCTCTTTCGCTGGAAGTTCTTGATGAGCACCCACGTGCCAGGGTCAATAGGGTGTCCTGGAGCTTCAGAGGCCTGGGGGAGAGTATCATGCACCTGTTGGTGTAAAACACGCAATTTAGCCGTCAATTCATACAAATAATCAAGCAGTACTGGATGTTCGATTTCACTGAATTTCGTCGGTCTTGGCACACCCCATACATTGGCCGGGCGGCCAAAAATAATCTCGTATGGGCTAAGTCCCACTCGTGAGTGTACGGTCATTCTGGTGGACAGGAGTGCTAGAGGCAGAGCGTCAGGCCATTTAAGACCGGAGCTCGCCTGGATTTTGGCTAGTTTTAGCTTCAGAGTGCCATTGTAGCACTCTACTAATCCAGCTGATTGGGGGTGATTTGCAGCGTGGAACTTTTGCTTGATCCCTAACCGTTCACACACATTCTTCATCACTCGACCCACAAATTCACTCCCATTATCACTCCACACCATTCTTGGCATTCCAAACCTAGGGAAAAATTCCTTCACAAGGGCTTTGGCTGTGGATAAAGCAGTGTTGTCTTTTAGGGGATATGCTTCTATCCATTTTGAAAAAGCGCAAACAACAACCAATACATATTTCAGGTTGTTGCACCTTTCCATGTGGATAAAATCTAGCTGCAAAACTTCAAATGGATATGATGGAGGCGCAAAATGACCGGCTGGAGTTGGGGTTCCTCTACCAGGGTTGTATTTCAAGCATACCATACAATTCTTGACTACATTCTCCGCACACTTGGGAATTCCAGCATTCTGCCATACTGGAGCCAACAACTTACAGATTCCTTTCATACTGATATGTGCCATTCCATGTGCCATAGTAACCACTGGAAGCACATATGCATCAGGTAACAACCATCGCCGATGTTGTGACAAATCAACCCAACAACCATTCTCATCCAATTTACCCGTACTTTCTCTCCACTTGCTCAACTCTTTCTCTGTGGCTTCAGCTTGAAGGGACTTCACACTCTCTATCGTGTTTTCACACATTCCAACATCACCAACCCATCTTGCAGGGCCTGCAACATACATTCGAGTCTTCACATCTTTTGCTGTTTCTTTCGCGATTTCATCAGCAAACGCATTACCACGACCAACATCATCAGTGATTTTCTTGTGCGCACTGCATTTCATAATCGCAACTTGCAACGGTAGGGTCAGTGACTCAAGGAGATCATTCACCAACTTGCCATTCTGAATCTTAGCTCCATGCGAAGTCAGGAACCCACGTTCCTTCCACAATCGCCCAAAACTATGAGCCACGCCAAAGGCGTACTGGCTATCAGTATATATGTTCACTTTCATTCCTTCAGACAACACGCATGCTCTTGTAAGGGCAATCAATTCTGCTGCTTGAGCCGAATTTTGTGGCACACGTGCAGTTTCAACAATCGTGTGCAAAGTCGTGATAGCATATGCAGCAGTCGTATCACCATTCGGAAGCTTGAAACACGAGCCATCCACCCATAAGGTACCATCACACTCAGTCAGGGGAGTATCTTTAAGATCTATTCTCCCTTTTGTCTCTTCTTCTGTTCTGAACAGACAATCATGTTGCTCAATCTTATCCAGGTCTGCTGGAATCGGCAATAATGTAGCTGGATTCAACGTGTTGCATCTCTTTATGTGTATATGATTTGCTAACAGTGTTAATTCATATCCTGACAATCGCGCACTAGTTAAGTGCTGTGTCTTGGTCCTGTTTAACAGTGTGTCCACAGCATGTGGAACCATAACAATCAATGTATTATCCATCACTAGTCCAGCAGACTGTCGAATAGACATAGCTGCGGCGGCTGTAGCTCTCAGACAACTTGGCAATGCCCTAGCTACCGGGTCCAAGGTTGATGAAAAATATGCGCACGGACGCGGTCTGTCGCCAAAAGGCTGTGTCAACACTGATAATGCGCAACCGTTCTTTTCGTGAACATACAATGTAAAAGGCTTGCTGTAGTCGGGGGTACCCAACACAGGAGCTGAACATAATGCATTGCGCAATTCCCAAAAACTTTTCTGACACTCTTCAGACCATGGGATAGGATTCGGTGTGTCTTTGCATGTTAATGCTAACAAAGGTTTTGCCAGCAAAGAAAAATTCGGAATCCAATGCCTACAGTATGAAGTAATGCCCAAGAAAGCACGCACTTCTCTCTGAGTTCTTGGTACACTTAATTGCGCAATGGCTTGAATTCTCTCTGGGGTCAGTTTCCTTCCCTCCTTCGATAAGAGATGACCTAAGTAGGTCACTTCTTGTCGACAATATTGCATTTTTGAGAGGGACACTTTGTGATGAAAGGCAGACAAATGACGCAACAATGACAATGTAGCGTCTTTACAAATCTTTTCAGTATCCGCGGCGATTAGTAAATCGTCAACATACTGAATAAGGATAGCGCCACTAGGTAAAACAAGTGCATCAAGCTGCGCTTTTAAAGCCTGACTATATATTGATGCACTTTCACAGTAGCCCTGGGGAGCACGTTTAAAGCGAAAGCTTCGACCTCCTAAACTAAAGCCAAACATGTCTCTGCTCTCCTCTGCAATTGGGATGCTAAAGAAGGCAGTCTTTAGATCGATCACTGAGAACCATGCAGCAGAAGCTGGAATCATAGTTAACAAGGCAGTTATGTCAGGGACAACTGGAAACTTATTAACCTCTCTAAGATCAATCACAAATCTCTAAACAGGTGGCTGTGAAGGGTCCGTTCGTTTTAAGACAGGTAAAACAGGACTATTGCAAACGTTGCCTCTTGTCTCTTCAATTACATCCTTTTTAACCAAGTCGCTGACAATTGCTAACAACGCTTTCTGACCTTCATTGGAGATCTTGTACTGGGGAATGCGTGGCAATCTGACATTGGCCTTTAAAGTTACCACGTATGGAGGTATTTCCAAGAGACCCACATCATTGGGACCAGTAGCCCAAAGGACATCCGGAAGAGATGACAATTCAGGTGGCATTGCATTCTTAGACAAGTACATTGGGGAAATCACTTTCTTACCCAATGTAAGTTGTACTCCTGAGGGAGAACAATATAGCGTTGCATGCAATCTTTTTAGCAAATCTAATCCTAGCAGATTTTCACCACATCCTGTCGTTAGGATGAGGGGTGCTTTTAGCTCACAAGGTCCAACAGAAAGTGGCATGGGACTAGAAATCGGGTTCCTAACTGGGGCGCCAGAAAAACCTACTGAAATATTCATTTCGCCAGACAAAGGCGCGCCAGGGAGTTTTGAATGCATGATTGAACTCTTTGCAGCACCAGTGTCCAGCAGAAAGGGCTCCGTTACATTTGCTGTAGTTACTTTAACATAAGGTCCGCTCTGATCCACTGGCACTGAAACAACTCCCTATCTCTGTCTATGGCTGTCCTAGTAATCATTACCTTCCACATTGTCGTCTTCTGCATAATAATCATTATTGTAGTACTGAGCTGTACTACCAGTCGCGTTGGCTTGCTGATCAAAGCTATTTATGGTATTTTGAGGCGGAAGAGGACGCACGTTCTGGGGAACATTTCCACTCCCTCTACCTCTAGGAGCTTGCTGACCACCTCTACCTCTTGCGCCATACGCATTACTGGTACGCTGCATTAATTTAGGACAAATATACTTGAAATGACCTTCCTCTCTGTAATATGAACATTGATTGGGACCTACAGGGATACGTGGTTGATAATACCCGTTCATTTGCTGGTTATTCTGAAACTGTTGGGGCTGCTGATAGATACCTTGGGTTTGCCTATAATTATTCTGTCCTCCACGTGGCGGATAAGCCTGCTGCAAGAGGACCTTTGTTTTCAGTTCTTTCGTTTTCTTATCTGTTCTATCCTTCTCATCTTTATCTCTATTTTCATAATACTGTGCAGTAGCCAGTATTTGCGCTGAAGAGGAAACAGCCCAAGAACTCTCGGAATCTTTTAACTTCTTACACAACTCGGGAAGTAGATTCTGCACAAATTTATCAACAAATAACCATTGGCCACCTTCAGTACTCATGTCTTGACCACAGTGGTCGATAAATGTTTCTTCAAACCTTGTAAAGAAATCGGACACTGTCTCTCTATTTCTTCTGCTTACATGCGGATAGTTTATCCCAATTTACGCGCATCGCGGGCATTAAAGTTTTCATGTATGTAATAATTCTACCAGGGAGGTCTGCTACTAAAGGGTCAGGCTTCGCACCACCAACTTGGCCAGCGTCCGCAGCAATGATATTAGCCCATGTGCCTCCTAGTTCTGCAGCATGATCCGTATTACGGATGGATCCCCATAAAGGCTGTGGAACCACATTCCCAAACAACATATCTATGTCAGCCAGATTCATGACGCACGATTCTGCAGTTTGTGATAACTCCTTATAATATCCTGCAGGGTTTTTACGGGGGTCAGGCAATGTCTGCTTAAGCGCTAACACCTCAGATCGCTTCCATGGGACATGTACCCAAACACGCTGAAAATGAGCTGGAGCAGCAACAATACCTCGAGCGGCATCAGCCGCAACGGCTTCCTTCCATACCGGAGGGACTTCTCTCATAGGGTATTGTCGCGCTTTTCCCTTTTTCCCCACAGGGAATTCCTGTTCGGACAATGATTGTTGACAATCACCATTCCTGAAGGACAGTATGGTCGCAACCGCTTTATCTACATCGGAACCCACAATTGTACCTTTTTCAAAATCAAACCACACTCGACACAATTCCTGCGGGATTGTGCTTGAACCATGATCCTCCAATTCCTCACAGAGGCATTCACACATTTTGTCAAAGACATATCTCTGTTTTGGGGCATCCCATTGGTGAAAAACGTTAACAACTGATTCCACCTCATAGAGTGAAGGGAAACCAATCCACCTACGCGCCAGATGATCTAACACCTCTTTCTCGTCAGGACCAGGCAGCTGACTGAGCAATTGCTTACGTTGTAAACCAGGGGTCACACTAGATGACCCAAAAAGAGGCGACATTAAACTAGTAACTACATTAGCTAGTCGTTGTCGTGCTGAAGGAGAAGTTGAGGCGAAAACGGGGGGATAGACAGAGGGAAGAAAAATGGATTCAGATACAGGTACCGGGGTAGTGCAAGAAGGAGAGCCAGGGGAGGCAGCTGACATACTAGGCAAAGTCGCAGGAAGCGCAGGGGCAATAGGTAACACAACTGGCGGCCCCTGAGAGGGCTGCACTGCAGGGATAGGAGCCAGCTGAGGAGGAGCTGGCGGCTGTGTGAAGGCTTGCAACATATTTACTGGAGGCTGCACATTTACAAGCTGTGGAGGCGCTGTGGCATTTTGTGCATACGGGGGTGGCGAACTTAGCAAATGGGACATTAGGGAATCTTTCTCTTTTTCTTTTGCTTCATGTTGCACAAGGGGTGACAAAACAGGGTAACATTTATCGATTCCTAGTTTGCGCTGTCTATGTAACTGCTCATTCATTTGTTCCTCCTCATTATCTTTAAATTGCACAGCTGCTTGCATCATTGACATACCTCTTTCTCTCTTATTCCTTTTTGCTAGCTTAATTTCCTTCTGTTTGGCTTCCTTTCGCCATAGGCGGAAAGAATCAGACATCGCCGGCCGGGCTTTCTTTTTAAACAATTTAACTTCCAAATTATCTAAGATATCTGTATCGAAACTACCATTTTGGGGCCATTTTAAAACACCGTCCTTTCTGGTGTATCGGATCCATACTTCATTATATGCAATGGGGCCCACGCCATGTTTTACATAAAGCTCATAAGTTGGAGTTCCAATTGGAGGAACCGGACATGAATCCTCCAACTGGAAATCCAAATACACTAGAACCAGGCATCTTTGCTCACTAGTCTAGTTTCAAACGTCAAAGGATTATCGATTACGATAGTCTCGTGAATACACGAGTCCTCTGGCTTTGGGACTTGCAAGCTCCAAATCAAAGCGATCCCGAAGGATACCAAAAATCCCGAAGGATACCAAACAAACTGGGAGACGCTCCACTTATACTTAACTGAATATCGATGATCGATGGCGTCACCAGAAGACTCTCTCGATTGTTTCGCTCTACCAAAATCGTCAAGGGTCCAAAACAGGGCGATTAATCAGGGCAGCAGTCCTTCGTAGCCGTCGGGACGCGGAGAACCTCGTAGAAAAGACTTTCGGACCACGTCCACATGCAGGGGTCGATGAAGTGGCGGCCTTCCTCCGGAATTTCCACACGAAGCTCCTCACGAACCTCTGGCTTGGACTGGTACCGCTGAAATCGTCCCGAGTTGGGCGCCAACTGAAGTACTGGGAATTTTAAGCCCAGCGGTGCAGGGGAACACACCCTAAGACTTCGGGTTCTTCCTGTTTCAGACCAACAGAAACACAGAGTCTTCTAGGTGAAGTCAAAGATCGATTTATTGGCTGCAGACCAATTACAGGTATCCGAGAAGTACAACACAATGTATGTTCTCAGGAGACTGCTTAAACTTACAGAAACAAGCTTCTCCTTAAATACAAAATATCATGCTTCAGGCATACATTCCTTGTTTTATGGTATGGTCATTCACATGTATCCATTACAAACGAAAAGGCAGAGTCATGATGACCATCCCACATTCCAGTTAAGCCAGCCCACAATTATTTACCCAGCGAGGCTCAGATCCCACATCAGATATCAAAAGGCCCCCATAAACACGGGCATCTCCTGTTTGGAAAACAAGCCATAAAGCAGGAAGAGTCAGGTGTGAAAGAGATTAGCCGGAGGCTCGTCTGGGATGAAAAGGCTTTATGGTGTGTCAAACCCTGATGCTAATCACAGGTGGCCGTAGGACGGGGAGCTCGTGAGACCGGACTGACCTGGGGCAGTGGAGCCAAGCTGCACAGGTCACAGAGAAGTCAAACAGAATGTACATGTGTTCTAAAGGCCCGTACTTGCTTGTAATGTGTAGCCTATGTGAGGGCAACCATATGATGGCCACCGCTCTAAGGTGGAACCCACGTAGTCAATGTATAATATCGTATACACAGTGCTTTTATAGCTAAAACGTTATACAAGGCACTTGTACATACCGCATTGACCATTCGCGGTTCGCTAATACCGGAATAGACAGGGGTAGGGCCCTGCCTCCCACGCGGTCCCAAATTCTAAAGTACCACAGTGTTTTGGTGTTGGAAAAAGGCTATACTCTTGGAACTGGTTTTTTTGTCCACCGTTATTTATAGATTTTCCCTTATGCCAAGCAATTTTTCCTATTCATATTTGGCCAGGATTTTTCTGTTGAAATGTGAAGTAGAGTAATCCCAGCGATGTGGCCATTACCATTAAATTTGTAACACCAAATTGTGAGTGAACATGAGTTTAAACCTAATTCACGATTTTAAGAGGATACATAATGAAAACATTTTGGGGCAGATTTACAAGGTCTGTCGCATCTCTGCAAATCAGCAGGGATGCGCCAGAACACTTGCGACCCGCAAAACCACCCGTGCGCCACCACTGATGTGCCGCATTTACAATGCGGCGCAGCGTGGCGCGTGGATGGGCAGTTGCATGTCGCATCCACCGGCGGAAATGCGGCGCATTGCTGGAGTCGCAAGTGCGACGCGGCTCCAGCAAGGCTCGGGGGTGCCCTATGGCTAACATGCTGCATCAATCCTTACGCCTGCTTCAAGCAGGCGCAGGGTTTTGATGCAGCATGGCCGTAAAAGTGACTCAGTGAAATCTTGTAGATTTCACTGCGTCACTTTTACGAGGCGTACCTGCGAGGGAATGCCCACCCTGCGCTGGAATGCCCACATGAAACCTGACGCAGGTTTCATGTTACGCAGGGGTTTACAACGTGACGCATCTCCCTAGATGCATCACGTTGTAAATACGGCGCAACATGGCGCATGATTTACGTCGCCGCTGCGTCCCAGTAGTGGCGCAACAGCGGCAAAAATGTGTCGCAAGGGGCTTGTAAATCTGCCCCTTTGTTTGTTAGGGGGATGATTCACAAAAACATTTATGATTTCAGCAAATGCATAGTGCTTTTTATTTGTGCTAATTGTTTATAAATATTACATTTGCCTGTTTATTCCCAAATTGGATATTTTAGGAGCAGTTCACAAAGTATTTTAAGAGTAGTAAAAGACTACTTTATGTACTCCCAAATGGCTTTTTGAATAGGCCTCTAATGCCCTGAATAGAAAACATAATTGTATTCGGTATAAAAGTAGGCAAAAAAATCGAAGTAAAAAAATAGTAAGTAATCCTGCTGCTAGTCCTGTGGTCAAATTCTGCATACCCGTGATGTGTAAGGAGGACTGTGAGACGTGTAAATCGGAGAACCTTGGGGGCATATCAACAACAACCGGCGATAATTATCGCTCAGCGCTAGCGTGAATTTTTATCGCTGAGATAGCGTGCTATTAGCAACGCTTATCTCAATAGCGATAAAAATCTACACGCTAACAGGCTAACGTGAGATTATCGCTGGAAACCCAGCGATAATCACTCGTTACCTTGTTGATAGGGACAGGCAAACTTAGCCATGATATCCTCCTTCCATAGGATATCATGGCTAAGTCTGAAAATTAGCAGACGTAAAAAAGCAGCGTTAACCGCGGTTAGCGCTGCTTTTTTTGTCTCTAACAGGGTTAGCGACATTCTTGATAATAGGAGAAATGTCGCTTAGCGACATTTCTCCTATTATTTTACTCTGGAACGCCCCCTTTGCATCTCATTAGAGATGCAAGGGGAAGCGTAGAGTAAAAGGGTGCTAACATGCAAATTTTCGTGTTAGGACCCTGTTGTTGATAGGGCGCTAGTTTTATCTCTGCTTTTTTGGCTTTTAAAGCCAAAAAAGCAGAGATAAAGCCCTTGTTGATATGCCCCTTGGGGGCATATCAACAACAACCGGCGATAATTATCGCTCAGCGCTCTTAGCGTGAGGATAATTATCGCCGGCTAGCGTGAATTTTTATCGCTGAGATAGCGTGCTATTAGCAACGCTTATCTCAATAGCGATAAAAATCTACACGCTAACAGGCTAACGTGAGATTATCGCTGGAAACCCAGCGATAATCACACGTTACCTTGTTGATAGGGACAGGCAAACTTATCCATGATATCCTCCTTCCATAGGATATCATGGCTAAGTCTGAAAATTAGCAGACGTAAAAAAGCAGCGTTAACCGCGGTTAGCGCTGCTTTTTTGTCTCTAACAGGGTTAGCGACATTCTTGATAATAGGAGAAATGTAGCTTAGCGACATTTCTCCTATTATTTTACTCTGGAACGCCCCCTTTGCATCTCATTAGAGATGCAAGGGGAAGCGTAGAGTAAAAGGGTGCTAACATGCAAATTTGCGTGTTAGCACCCTGTTGTTGATAGGGTGCTAGTTTTATCTCTGCTTTTTTGGCTTTTAAAGCCAAAAATGCAGAGATAAAGCCCTTGTTGATATGCCCCTTGGTTTTTTTGTAAAATTATCACTGTTTTTTTTTTACCTCATACTGTGCGCCCTAATTTTAACAACCAATGTACTGCTTCACATCATCACGTGAACGACACTTTAGCTATTTCTTCGTCCTTATAAGACTGCTGCCCGTCTTCTTATCAGCAGTGCTCGTTCCACATCTGCCTTTACTTTGACCATATTGGAATTTTAATGGCTTGCCAGTGTGCTAAAACAGTCCCCATTTGTATCCGGATTATGCAATTGAAACTGTATAATGGTTTACTGATTACATGATAAAAAGAGTGATTGACCGCTCTGTAATTATTTTACAAAGAAGAGTGTGGACACGTTTTTATGGGCAATTTTAGTTAAATGCTGACATCAGATTTTATCTTTAATTGTCAGCATAAATCACTGTTGATTATGCTCTAGCATAAACTGAATATATTGCCAAATTTACAGTTTTATCAGAATGGATATGTATAGTTTGCACAACATTTAATGTACTTTTTATGTTCATTGCTTTGCATGCCTTGGGAACGCACACTCAAATTAAATGCACCGCTGAACTCTGCTTATCTACTCCTAAGGTTGTTTCACTGACAGTTAATTCTCGTGTTATATTGTCCCGCGCAGGCTCCATCAGTCAGCGCGCTTTGCAATCTTCACTTGGTGGAAATGATGAATGCCATCTCTGGGACGATCAATGTGATGCCCTTGCCATCTGATCTATCTTAATTATCGAGTGGCCGGCTGCATGCTGCGCCTTAGAGGTCACACGCACGAGAGGCCGCCTCACAAAGGAACCGGATTAACACCGATGCATGGAGGCACTGAGGTAAAATGGCGTCGCACTGGAATGTACCTCGAGCCCTGATGTAGTAAATGTGAAGACGAAAATACCAGATTATGTTGGTAAATGTTTGGAGCAGCTGAATGACGTATCTTCTGTGAGCCTGATTATGACACAATCACAAAATGCCTGTTGCAAATCTACTAATTAGCGAGGTGCACTAAGTATCAGGGGGCAGATTTACAAGCCCCTTTCGCCACGTTTGCGGCACTTTTAACAGGGGGAAAGTGACGCAAAAGTGGCGCAAGAGGCTTGTAAATATTACTAAATAAGCCCCCAGGTCTTTAATTCGACCTCATTCTAAATTTGACCCATCAGAATGAGGACGAATGCTCAAATAGCACAGGTGATTACCAATTCCATTTTGTGCAAACTTTGCACACGTGCTACTTGCCCCAGCATATCAGATTTTCCCTGATAGAGGGAGCAAGCACGTACATCTGGAGAAATGTAATAATTATGTTTTTGATGCAAACTGGAGTGTGCATCCAGAAGGGGATTTGTGGTGCCTATGTAATTGTGACCTCTGTACCTTGTCAGTAGATGAGACTTTATATACAATCTGCACCATTACGACAAAGTTCCTGGATAAGTGTCTGGTTTATGTGTGCATTAAAAGAGAAAGAGGTACCCATTCTGGCAGGAGATGCTGTATTTTATTCATGACATTTAGAGGTTCAGAAGTAGGATGGGACCTAGAATATGGGGCTGCTACGGAGCATCTCTTCAGTCACTTTGGAAGTAAGAAAGAGCACTGAAGCCCCCCATCCCTTCCACATGATGGTAACCCTTGGTGACCACATGGAAGATGTTGTAGTGTACAGGGAGAATGAATGACTCACGTCACAAAATCAACTTTTTCAATTGAAAAAGATTTCAAATATTATGGAAGGCTTATGCCACCCAAAAGCCAATGGCCACTAGAATACCAAATCTTTATTTGCTCTTCAAGACTCCACTGCAGGTTCGTGTACAGTTTGAAGCGGGAGTGTTGCCACCAGGTGAGAATGATGACATAGCTCTGTTGCATCAAAAGGTCTAGCAGTACTATCTCCTCCGGCACCCTTGGGTGACCCAGTCTGACCTGGCTCCAGTAACTCTGCTGGGTCCCACTTGTCTGTTGAGGAAGCTGCCTACTACGATGGGTCCCTTTTTGGACAGCCAGATGAGGACCGATATGCTCATCCTCTCCTCTTGCCCTTAGCAAAAATAGTTAAAGCCCATGGTACTGGAATATCAAGATCAGCATAAAGGTGGCTTGGATATCATTAACATTAGAAAACCTACATCCAATAGAACTTTACGTCATGTAAATATTTGAGCTACAATATGTAAGCAAGCTGAAATTTCTGTCCACAATATTCTGACAGACAACTAGAGAAAACAGCTCTTTTTTCCATATGTATGAAGACAATGGAGAAAGAAATGCATAATGCTTGAGGCTTCACCATCAACATGAACCACTCTGTATTACTTCTCCACTGTCATGTAAAGTAGTTTCCCAGCACTGAGAGACTACCGAAGGGGCATATCAACAACAACCGGCGATAATTATCTCTAAGCGGACTTAGCGCTAGGATACTTATCGCCGGCTAGCGTGAATTTTTATCGCTGAGATAGCGTGCTATTAGCAACGCTTATCTCATTAGCGATAAAAATCCTCACGCTAACAGGCTAACGTGAGATTATCGCTGGAAAGCCAGCGATAATCTCACGTTACCTTGTTGATAGGGACAGGCAAACTTAGCCATGATATCCTCCTTCCATAGGATATCATGGCTAAGTCAGAAAAATACCAGACGTAAAAAATCAGCGTTAACCGCGGTTAGCGCTGCTTTTTTTGGTCTCTAACAGGGTTAGCGACATTCTTGATCATACGAGAAATGTCGCTTAGCGACATTTCTCCTATTATTTTACTCTGGAACGCCCCCTTTGCATCTCATTAGAGATGCAAGGGGAAGCGTAGAGTAAAAGGGTGCTAACATGCAAATTTGCATGTTAGCACCCTGTTGTTGATAGGGCGCTAGTTTTATCTCTCCTTTTTTGGCTTTTAAAGCCAAAAAAGCAGAGATAAAGCCCTTGTCGATATGCCCCTAAGGGGCATATCAACAACAACCGGCGATAATTATCTCTAAGCGCACTTAGCGCTAGGATAATTATCGCCGGCTAGCGTGAATTTTTATCGCTGAGATAGCGTGCTATTAGCAACGCTTATCTCAATAGCGATAAAAATCCTAACGCTAACAGGCTAACGTGAGATTATCGCTGGAAACCCAGCGATAATCTCACGTTACCTTGTTGATAGGGACAGGCAAACTTAGCCATGATATCCTCCTTCCATAGGATATCATGGCTAAGTCAGAAAAGTACCAGACTTAAAAAAGCAGCGTTAACCGCGGTTAGCGCTGCTTTTTTTGTCTCTAACAGGGTTAGCGACATCCTTGATAATAGGAGAAATGTCGCTTAGCGACATTTCTCCTATTATTGTACTCTGGAACGCCCCCTTTGCATCTCATTAGAGATGCAAGGGGAAGCGTAGAGTAAAAGGGTGCTAACATGCAAATTTGCATGTTAGCACCCTGTTGTTGATAGGGTGCTAGTTTTATCTCTGCTTTTTTGGCTTTTAAAGCCAAAAAAGCAGAGATAAAGCCCTTGTTGATATGCCCCTTAGTTATTAATGAGTACAGAGAAATGCGTTAACTATCCCCAAACTCTTTCATGAAAAGAGCAGTTCCAAAGAGTATATTTCATTTATTCTGAGTACAAAGATACACGTTGAGTTGAGAATTAGCCTGACCCAGACACCCATATTCCAGCTGGGCCAATGTGCTGGGACTACCAGTTTGTCATCCTTTCTAGCTTTGAACGTATTCCTGCATTTCGTCATGACTTAGCTGACTGACCATTATCTGACTCATTTGTTTGGGAACTTTAGCAGAAGGCTCCAGCTGCTCTGCAGAGTGGCATCAACGCATGCCACTGCCAGCTTGAATGGATCTTATTCCTGTGCTTCTTGCCAGACTGCCAGCTCCCCTGGAACCACACCATATCATCCTAGCTTCTCAACCTTTTTTTTTTTCAAGCAACAACTTGCATGTTGGAGGCCATTCATGATAGTCAAGCTGTTGACGAACCTTCTTCAGCGACGGTGGTGCCAATGAGACGGAGAAATTGAAGGTACTAAGAAGAATTCTCAGAACTAACACGGGTGTTTCTTGTGCTATTCCACGAAGGCACCAGTGAATGGACCCATTTATTCTCCATTGACTGCCTTTTCCACCTTTTGTACCCCTGATCTTTAGGAGTCTTCAAGAGTGTGTGAGAAATTCACTGAAAAAGCACAGGTAAAGAGACATCATAGGTAGGGTGGCCAGACGTCCCGGATTTGCCCGGACAGTCACGGTTTTTCACCTGCTGTCCCTGTAGATTTCGGCAATTTTAGCTCTTGTCCAAGTTTTTAGAGGAGTTCGACTGAAAACAGTGAGAGGCACTTTTTTGGGTATTCTAAACCCGAGCTAGTTAGCAGCTGTCATAAGTAAGCAATTTGATTAAAAGGTATGATGTTGGTTGCAGAAATTACGGGGCATATTATCAAGCCAGGCAATAAAATTATGGCCACTTTAGCGGCAGAAAACTGCCGCTAAAACGGCGATAATGGGCTTGATAATATGCTCTATGGAATTCCAATAGAAGCCCATGTTAGATGTGAAGGACATCTAGCCTGAGCTTCAATTGGAATTCCATAGAGCATATTATCAAGCCCATTATTGCTGGTTTAGCGGCAGTTTTCGGCCGCTAAAGCGGCGATAATTTTATCGCCTGGCTTGATAATATGCCCCTACATTTTAGGTATTTTCTTAATGCATCTTTTGTTATCCTATGTTGATGAGAACTGTCATTCTGCGACAGACCGTGGATCAAAAATTTTAGTCATTCTATTTCCGAAATGTCCCAGTTTTTTGTTCTCAACATCTGGTCATTCTAATCATAGGTGAAGTTATGAAAATAGAAACAGCTTTAAAAGCTGAAACATAATAATAATAATAATACTTGATTTTTGAGGGTGACTAAAAAACTTTAAAATCTAAAACAGCAGGTGAGTTTCATAAAAACAGAAATAGTTTAAGCTGAGAAAAATTCATGTTACAACAATATTATATCACATTAGTCAGAGACGGACGAATAGCAGCTAATAATTCCTCGGTTTGAACAGCACAATCTTCATTAAAGTGCAAATGCATTAAGACAGCCATGTTTACATAAATTAGGTGACGGATTAGGTGCAACGGTTGCGGTCACCTGAAATACTCAGTCAATTAGGTAAGTTGTCCACTGTCTTTTATGTTTGTGATTACTGCAAATACAGCGAGTCTTTTAGTGACTATTCATACCTCGTGAGATTGGCCTCGGCTGCAAAGTGTTCCGTGGCCTATGTAAAATGCCAAATGCATCGGTACTGGGCGCACGATTTTAAATAAACTTACCACAATTATGTGCATGTTAATTAGGCCTGAGCGAAAATTCCGTTCCGCTCGCGGAAATTTCGATAATTTGACATTTTCGCGTTCCGCGGAAAGCGCGAAAATGTCAAAATTTCTGCATTCCGCAGCTTAGCGATAATTTGTTTCTTGCTCGCGCTGTAAAATAATACATTCTCGCGCGCGCGCGATCGCCTTACCGGAATCCCCGCATTCGCCGACAAGTTTTCCCGATCCGGTCGCGTTCGCCACGAGATGTTGGATTGTTGGTAGCCATTTGCGCTGTCTCGCGACAGTTCCCGCCCGCAGTAATGTCATTGGTCGCGCGATCACGTCTTTCTTCTCGCGATCATGCACCACGAGAAGAGTGAAAACAATATGGCCGCGCCCGCGAGCAACCGCATGGGTAAATTGGCGAGCTGCGACCACGCAGAAAATACCGCGAACGGGCGGGAAAAAAACTTCCTCATCTTCGCGATATTTCCACGTGTTTGAGGAGATTTTTAACATTTTCGCGATAATTTGCGAAAGTCACTTTCGCAAATTCCACCCACCCCTAATGTTAATTAAGAACATTTTATAACTTCTAAAACATGCTATGATTTGAGTCCTTTCTTTAAGTGCTCTACAGCAAATGAGGGCGTGCTAAAATTCATTAGTTGGGGAGACTATTGTAAACAAGACGTAAAGTTCTGTAATCATCGGTTTGCTATTAAATGCCAGCAAATATGCACAAAGAACTTATAAGATTCTCCTCAGTACATAGAATCACAAACATTTGGCAAACCTTCTACCACAAGAGACTACAACTCACAGGGCCTCTCTTGGTTTTTCCAACTCCTTGGCTGCTATGGCCAAAAAATTCACAGCCAGTGGCGGCTAGCAGTAGGGGCAGGGTGGGGAAATGTAAACACCGGAATATGGATGAACGGAGGTAAGTACACATTTAAATTAATAAAACAAATTTTGTTGCACGCGCTGCATTGCATTTTGTGATGCAGCGCGCGCAAAGGAATTCCCTCTTACCGATTTAAAGTTTGCCTGCTATCCTGCTCGTTTTCATGAAGCCAGGAAGATGACCTGTATGGGATTAATAAGCACTGAGGCTGCAGACAAGTTCCTCCTGTTTATGAATAATAGTGCTGAGGGAGAGCAAAAGGGGCTGCATAGGGTTAATGTGTTAGGCATACTGAAGGGACAGAAAAATGGCTGCATGAGGTTAGGCTAATACATTCAGGGGGACTCTGATAAGAGGGATTCTATCTGGGTGAGTATTGAGGAAGCAGAAAAGGGCATGCAGGTGGGCTAATAAGTACTAAGTAATGCTTTTTACTTTGCTGCCGCAGTTAATATATCAAAACATTAAAATACCCAAAGCATAGGGTACGACATTTACAAGTCTGACCCCTAGTTTCATTCAAGCACCTCGGAATAATTATTGTGGGGACTGTCTGCTATCTCACACCCGAAGCTGCACAAACGAAGAAAATGTGCTATGTGATGTACAATTTGGTGGAAAGTAAGCAACAAAGAACGGCAGGGAAACACCCGTGTGTTATTTCCCGACTCAGGAGGAACACAGTATTTGGAAAGTGCACAGCTACCTCCAAAGTGGTGCCCCGGTCCTGGGGGCTCTCAGGAAGATTAAGCGAGCTATTGCCCAGGGTCACAGGGCCGCGAGCAACGGGATCGAACCATGAACCCTGTAGACCGGAGTCAGGCGCCCTGGCCGCTGTGCCACACCCCTTCCACATCAGAGAGAAATTCTTGGTAAACTGGGTGGCCCACCGGACGAACGAGGTGAAGGGGCTCTGGCACTCCTCATCTCGTGATTATTACAGGCTACATGCTGAAAGCTTCGCCCCATTCCAGCCTAATGGTGTCTATACTCTGCTCAACGTCAGGCATGCAGCTGACTGACGTGTGCAGGCTAGTTATCTGCAGGTGCATTTACGTGATTTATGCTCCTAATCAATCAATCAAAGTAATCTTTATTTCGGTCATAGACCATAAAAGATAATCGATCCAAAAAACTTACATTATTAAAAAGGAGAATATTACAATTCATAAAAGGTATATACAATAAAGATTACATTAATTCATAAGCAATTCATTAAAACAGTGAGCAAAAGAGTAAAAGTTTAAAATGATTATAAAAACAGTGGTACGTAAAATCAGGGGCTGTTTGGTTGAGCCTAAGGGTTAGACATTAGAAGAGAACATCTCCTTCGCCACGCAGCATGCCAGAAAGGTGATACCGAGAAGACTATGGGTAATGATGTATCAGTCTTCAAGATTCTGTAGGCAACCTTACAGTGTGTAGTCCTTATGTTCCTACAGAGTTGGAGAAGCCAGCGTTTTCTGATTGGTTTGTATGTGGGACAGAAGAAAAGAACATGTAAGTCAGTTTTACTGTTGGCTCCGCAAGTTGGGCAATCAGAAGGGTTGTCAGTCGACCACTTTCTTGTAAAAGCTCTCAAGGGCAATGTGCCATTTCTAAATTGCATGTACAATTTTTTAGAGACATTAGGCTCAATCAGGTCTAAAACGGGTTCTATTTTGAACTCCACCTTGATGTTAAGAAAATCCATAGTCAGTGGGCCTAATTTGTTATTGGCTAACATCATATTTTTGTTGTTTAACCAAAATGCATTAGCCAATTCGGCTCTAGAGAGTTTAGGGGCAGTTATTTCAGGATGATGCCATAGAGCAGGAAACCCTAGTCTAATAAGCTCCCTTTTAATATATAGCAGCCACGGTATATTGGCTAGGCCAGAAAGGGTCATTAGTGATTTTAGGTCGTTTTGGTAGTTCACTAGCTCCGGTGTTGCCCACAGCCTACGCCAGTACAGTAAGGGCCTTAATGCAATTTCATCCTGGATAGGCCTAACTCCCAAGTCCAATCTAAGTGGTGTGAGGGGTGTACTAGGTGGTAGGGACAGTAATGACCTTAAGAACGAATTCTCAAATCTGCCGATGTCTCCAGTTAGGCAGTGCCCCCAAAGTTCAACCCCATAAAGAGTTGCAGCCCGTGCTTGTGCTTTGTATATCTCAATGGTGGGTGCTATGGGTTTGGAGGCGGTCGCTCTATACATTTTGAGGATCCCACCGCAGGTCTGCGTGAGTCGTAATTTAGCTTTTGCTAACTGGGGACCCCATTCCATCCTATCCGAAAGTGTGACTCCGAGATATTCAAACACTGTGACCCTGTCCAATGTAGCACCATTAAGAGAAGGATTAGGGCCATTTTTTTTGGGCGGGTTGCACACCATAAATTTTGTTTTCGAGGAATTAACCTCGAGCCCTCTGTGGGAACAAAATTCAGAAAAGCTGTCAAGGGCACGCTGTATCCCCATAGGGGATTTTGACACCAGCAGAGTATCATCGGTAAACATTAGTGCCACCACCTGCTCGTTGTTGAGTTTGGGGGCATCGATGTCCTTAACTCCCCTCAGGTGGGGCACTAATGCCTTAGTGTAAAGGGAGAATAGGGTTGGGGCCAGGACACATCCCTGTCTAACTCCACGATTAACAGGGAACTTTGGAGTCAGATTGCCCCTCTTGCCACACCTGACTTGGGCAAAGTTGTCATTGTGGAGCCGTTTAATAATCCCAAGTAGGCAACCGGGCATCCCCATCTCAGCCAAGACCGCCCAAAGGGTTTGCCGAGGAACTAAGTCAAAAGCTGCTTTGAGATCGACGAAGATAAGATAGAGGCTGCCACCCTCTACCCTCACGGTTTTCCAGTAGAGAAGTTGTAGGCGAAAAAGTTGGTCCACCGTGGATGTCTTCTCTCTAAAGCCAGCCTGTTAAGGAGTTAGTATTGATTTTTCATCCATCCAGGCTTGCACTCGATCTAGAATGATACGGGCAAAGAGCTTCTGGCTAACGTCAATTAAACTAATCGGGCGGTAGTTATTTGGCAAGAGTGGGGAGCCCTTCTTGAAAACCGGGACTTTCTCGGAGCCAGCCCAGGTGTTGGGAATGGGAACACCGTGGAGTATAGCATTATAGAGAGAGCAAAGGTAGGGAATCCACACCTCAGGTTTATG
Organism: Triturus cristatus; assembly: GCF_964204655.1. Lineage (NCBI taxonomy): Eukaryota > Metazoa > Chordata > Amphibia > Caudata > Salamandridae > Triturus > Triturus cristatus. The sequence goes on from NC_140591.1 coordinate 1,353,718,642, forward strand.
CTTATATAGGTCCCCAGGTATTTTATCAAGGCCTGGCGCCTTTCCTACTGGGAGTCTATTTACAGCCTTTTCTACTTCCTTAAGGGTTATATTATCAATGGGTTCGTCATTTGAATCAGAGAGAAATGAGGCCTCAGTAGCGGGAGCCGAGGGAGCATATAAGCTCTGATAATGATCAATCCAAAGGCTCGGTGCGATGTTGGGATCATCGGCTATTAGGCCTTCCTTTGTGTCTGATCGAATGATTGCCCAGAATTCTCTCATATCTTTTTTAGTAAGAGCTCTTTTAATGTCCTCCCATTTATCATATTCCCAATTCTGCTTAGCCACTTTTACAACCTGCTTATATTCAGTTCTCCTCATAGCTACCCTGGTCCTATCACCAGATTTTAGTGAAGCCAATAGAGCTAGTTTGGCCCTTCTGCATTCAGTGTTAAACCAGGAAAGGGCCTTCAAGGTTTTCTTTTTCCTAGATACCAATGGGTTTTAAAGATTACCCAATGTAGAAACTAACTCAGTGTGGATTTGAGGCACATGAATGTCCCCGATATCGCTGGACTGGTCAAAAATGTAACACATTTGTGCGAGAGCTTTACATGTGGCCGAGTAGATGGAACAAATTTTGTCCGGGGATTTAAGAATCATCGGCCACTTAAGACGTCTTCTATCGCCAGAGAGAAATAGGGGTCTGGGCTCCCCGCTATTTTGTGTGGGACTATTCTCCATCACTAAAGTCAGATCGAGGATCAAAGCATTGTGGTCACTATCATGGCGAGGGTGAATCACAAAATCCGTAACCCTCGACCATGTTTTGACCTCGACCATGATGTAGTCAATACGTGAGGTCTGACCGGGACGATTAAAAGTGTGGTTCCCCTCTAGATCCGACAGGGAACGCCCATTGCAGGCTCTAAGTGAGTTAGTCAGTGTTAGGGAGTTAATTTGCAAGGCTAAAGGTGTCCAAGCCTTGGTAGGTGGAATTTGGAGGGCCGGTATGGACCACTGTTCGTCCTCCTCCCTAGTAATAGGATCAATGAGCCCCGGTAGGGGCTCGAACTGACAATTAAAATCGCCAGCAACAACCAGGATGCCCTTATCTGCTACTGATTGAATAAATTTGTCCAGAATTTCTAGCGTGCGAGATTCACTACCTGACTTGGTGGGACGGGAATAAACATTAAGCAAAATAAGGGCAGACCCTGAGGGAAATGTAAGTTGTAAGCATTGCAAATCAATAGTTTGCGTAGCAATTTCAGAGATTACACATCCCAAATGTGACCCTATAAGAATAGACAACCCACCAGATGGCCTACCCCTAAGACCCGCAAGGGCTAAGCTATTAACTGTAAGAAAGCCCTTTTTTGTAAATTCTTCTTTTGCCCAAGTCTCCTGGAGCAAGCAGATGTCATGCTGGTTGATAAAAGAATCCCAGTCCGGGCAGAGAAGTTTGTTAACAATGCCCGCGACGTTCCAGGGTAATACTTTTAATTGGTTGTTTGGGTGAGTATTCTTTCTTTCTGGTTGCGGGACAGTAGGCGAGGGGAAAGAAGAATGACGAGTCACCTCGCTATGTATGGGTCTGAGGGGGAGGGAATCAATGGAAGTAATAGTATTTTGGGGAGCAATGTGTGGAAAGGAAAACATAGAACTAATAGTGGCATTACCTAGCGAAGGGGAGGGCAAAGCCCTTTTATTTAATGTTAGGTCAGTTGAATCATCCAGTCAATCAACGTCCTCTAGCGGAGCAAATCGATTGTGTACGGGAATTCCGAAGTGTGGAATATTCGAATTAGTTCTCTGTGGTACATTTAGAGGTAGCCCAACATCTGTAGAGATAGAGCCAATTCGATGAGGGACAGGGGTCCAGGGTGCCTGAGGATAGAAAAATTCGAGGGGGAACGCGTTGATTGAAGTTTGGTGTCCTAGGGATAGTGTAGGATGGGTAAGGATCTTTTGGTTGGTCTGCGGATATCTGAAATTAATGACCACGCAATCCCCCCTAGAGCTTATTCCCGTTGTTCCTATCCATGCAACCCTTCTCACCATCAGGATCTCATTGGCCATCTCATAAGGGAATTGTTTGTGTCTTGCCAGCCAGAAAAGGACTTTATTTCGCAGGTCAAGATGATTTTCTTTCGTACCTTCCCTAAGTTCGGGGACACCAGTCAGTATGGTCACATACGGGGATGCGGCTGGGGGAAGATTGATAGTTGGCAGGTTTGTGGCAGAAATCACAGTGTTGTTTTCCAAAGGTTTTTTGCGAGCTATAGCAGAAGTAGCTAAGGGCTCACTTCTCCTAATCATCTGGGTTGAAGGGGTTTGTATATTAGGACATAGTTCTTGTGCGTGAGAAGCATAAGAAGAGGGCCTTCTAATGCTATTATTTGTGAGGGGTCCCTCTGTCGATGTGCAGGGTTGGGTTGCCTTAGTTTGCCCAGCCTTACATTGGGTGAACACTGGGGCTAGCAATGGAGTCTGGGATGTAGATAGGCCGTCCTTTTGGGCGTTTGATGTACTAAGCGTAAAGTTACAGGGAGGGTCAATATGTGCTTTCGTAAGACTTTGGACTAGTTTTAAAATGGGGGCTACCTCCTCCTTTATAATAGACCTGCATTGTTCAACAATATTGGTCACCACTGAATGCAGCCAAGCAGGGTATGATGTATCCTGGGAAGATGTAAGTAATGTGGTGGTGACAGCAGTTTGAGTACTAGAGTGTGTAGGTTCCTTTACCGGGCTCCCTTTAGTCTTCTTTCTCATTTTACAAGCCCTTGTAACTTTCCTTTTTCCCTTAATTTTGGGGGGTACAAATGTAAAACCCTCAGTGGCCGTAGGTGCTATTGTAGAATGTTGGGTAATTACGACCGATGGAGGGCAGGACTCACTGATATGGGATTCGTTAGAATCTAGCTCAATGAGGTGGACAGGTGACTCCAATGGTGGAAAATCGGGGGTTAAGCAGAGACGGCGCTCAGTTAATTCAATTTCCGAAGTGACCACGCCAATAGCTTTTTGAAGCATAAGGTCTATTGCAGTGGGGAGTTTGCCCTCAGAAGCTAATGGTTTCGCTTGTTGTTTTATTGCACATGCACGAGCCCCTTGCACACGCTTAGGAAGAGTAGGTTTAGGCATGATGTACTTGTTGGGGACCTGACAATTCTACACCCCCAAATCGCTTACACGGCACAATGTCAAATCTCAACAGTACCTTGTGTCCTTCGTAAGGGGATGTTTGATGCTGGATGAAAGGGATGTGGCCTGCCCAGCCTCTTCCAGTCACTGACGGACACAGACGGCCACAGACGGCCAGCCCTTTGCCCGGGCTTTGCCCGGCGCTGCTCGCGTGCGGTCCCGCGGCGCGGGGGGTGGAGTTGGTTTTAAAGCGCCTTCGTGCGCGAAATACAAAGTGTCCGCTTCCGATAGGCTGGAGCGAAGGAGCCTGGGTAGTGTAGTCTTCAGGGCCCTCCACACGGCGGTCGCGGTAATTACCAGAGCGACGGCGGGAGGGAGACGGAAAGGCAATCGCCAACAGCAAAGGCAGCAACCCCAGGAGCCAAGGAGGCGCACAGGTGAGCACAAGCAGGTGATTCCGGTGGTCAGAGACGTGCAAACAGCTCCTAATCCCAAACCCTTTTCTATGATCAGCGCTGATGTGCAGATTACATTTTCATCGGTTAATGAACATGTTGAACGGTCCGTAACTAAGAATATATTGAAAAAATGGCGAGACCTGTTTTCTGCCATATTCTCAGTGAGGAAAATCTATTATAACAAGCATTTTCAAAACAATAGGTCTTGCATTTACGCATGAGTGAGCTATTGGTATTGCAAATAACAATGCCTTTTATTTTAGTTTTCGTTTTTAAAACATAAATAAAAGGCATTGTCATTATGAATGCCAATAGCTTACACTCGCGTAAATGCGAGACCTATTGCATTGCAAATGCTTGTTGTGTACATGTGCTGCAGAAAGTGCCACACATGCAAAGAGAAAGTAAGAAGGAGAAATAAAGATGTTACGCCAGCCTGTGGGTACCATATTGGAACAAACCCATGTTTACTGACTTTAGTAAATATGGGTTTGCGTCAAAGTCTGTGGATGCTCGGAACGCCTATGCCACACCTATGTAATGCCTCCCTGACACAAAGTAACGCAAGGCAGTGGTATGCAATGCTCTGCGTTACATTACTTTTGTGATCAAACCCTGCGCAAAGCCATGCAAATCTTGATTTGCGTGGCTCGGGAAATCCCAACAGGGAGTTTCATTTGGGGCTGCGCCACAAATGTAGTGCAGCTCGACACAAGATCTTAGAAAATCTTGTCCCAGATATCTAGGAGAAACAGAGCGTGTTATAAGATTTGAAGCAAAATTAATAACATAAAATAGCTTACGCAACTAGTAATCCTTGATGTTACACAGATTCTGTTGGCTTCAGTAAAACACAACACAATGGGATTCATGGAGTATGCTGACGCTGCATTCACAACTATAGGAAAGGCTGTGACCTAAATGGTAACAAAGCAAATACAGCACATCTTTCGTGTGATGACAAAAGCTCATCATTGCTAGGAAAGAAGACAGCTATGGATGCCAATTCACCAAAATTCCAGGAGTAGTGGAAGAGTCATCGCACACTCTTTGACCCCAAGTGGCATAATAGATTTGACCCTTCGCCCCAAACACCCTCCTATTGGCTGTTTAAAAGGGTAGCGGAATGGAAACCACTGGGAGTAATCAGGGCTCGGGAAACACTGGTTACTATTTGTTTCTGGCACTGCCTTCTTTAGTGCTCATGTCAGGTGTGGCAAAGACAGTACCAGGGATAAGTGGGGGTAGTCAGGGGTAGCAGTGCTACCCCTGGCTTCCTCTAATTGACACTAATGACGCCACCCTATTACGTTAGCAGTGCCGAAGGATCATGTATAATTCCCTATGCTCTTTACACACCAGTAATTCGCCATTTCTTTTGCAGACCGGTGGTGGGTGTATTCCTTTGTGGTCCAACAGCTTTGGCGAAGACCCTGTAGACAGCTTGTCATCAGCATTCGAGCATTGACCCTAGAAAGGTACAGTTTTACTTCAACAAAGAGAACTTTTAAGGGGTACAGCTAGTTACAAGATTTTCGGATGATTTTCTAAGAATCTCTTGAATGTCATGGGCCTCCACCGCTATTTCAGTGTCGAGCGTTTGCAACGAAAGTGGAGCTCCAGGCAATGCAAGGCTTTATTTCTGAGCCAAGCTGAAAAGCAATTCATCCTCTCTTCATCTCAGGACTTGAGCAACATTGATAACAAAAGTTGTCTGCTTTCTTTAAATTGTTGGGTTGCAGCATTCTCTTCAAGAACATGGCAGCAGAAGCACTTGGTCCTCAGCAACTGAAGATGTGCTGTGATCCACTGTAGTATAAAATGGAGTGATCTCTGTTTACACTGCCTCATTAACCCTTGATGCCATGTGATTGGGGAGACAAGAGCCAATTGAAAAAACGCTTGTGAAGTCAATAAAGGTGCTTTTCAAATGGTGATTCCAAATCCAGCTGAGGAAGCGCCGTTCATGGCTCTCATAATGAATATCATGTTGTAAAGCTTCAATTACTAAATTATATTTCCATGTGCTTGGTTATCATCGACCTGGGAGAAAGAGCATGCCACTTCTGCAGGCTTCATCAAAAGATGGAAGACCATCTTAAGCTGCTTATGCCAATTGAGGCAACCTAGATAGCCATGTCTTCAACGGAGAAGGCCTTAGCTTGCCACGGAAGAAAGTCTGACTGGAATCCTTCATCCAGTGTTTGTAACCTCACAGCTTGGGGTAGACCATTTAAAGATGAGTGATTATTAGGGGTGTGCACTGTAGAAACTGTGCTACCCAGCAGCGCTTGCATATAGGGTTTTTTTAATTTCCTGTTCACCTTTTGATTCCATTACCTCCTCGTCAGTCTTCCTCGCCACATGACTAACAAAGTGAGCTTCAGCTCCACTCCAGAACCCTCCAAAGCAAAAAAAAGTCAGCCTCCCATGCCTCCCATTCCTTCCCAATATGGCCGACCCATTGCACCCATGACCTCTATAAGAGGCGGGCCAGGCCAACCCATCAGCCTGTTTTTTTTGTTCTGCGCTGCAGTTCCTCCTGAGCGTGTCTTCAGGTAAGTGGTCCCTGCTGTAGCTGGGACTGTGCCCTGGTTGGTGGCCCTGCTCGAGCGGGCTCTTGGACTCTAGGGCCTTCCTCCTTCTTTCCCCCGGTGACTGGGCCGGTTAGGCTCTGCTTGAGCGAGCCACGGGTTTACAGGAGGCCGGACATGGGAGGCTGGGGCCCTTTCTGGGCCGTCTCCTCTCCCCTCGTCCTTGTGGGCTGTGTGTTTGGTTGTGTCCCTGGATGGGATTACCTCACTCTAGCCTAGTGGTTCAGGTCTCTGATAGTCCTCTTCTGCTCATGCCCACCCGCCCCCCACCCCGTGTCGTGTTGCTAGGGCATCCCTGGAGGTGCCTGGATGGGGGTGACTGGTCTGTTTGTGCCTCATTGGGGGAGGTGCTGCTCTTTCCCATTCGGAGTCGCTGTGGGTCTAGTACATAGGGTGGGGTGCCCGGCGGTGCGTTCTTCAGTCACCGGGCGCTCCCCCACTTCCCTTTTGTTATGTTCGGTCTGTTTTGATCGACCGCGTTGGCAATAGTATTTCCTTCAAAGGATGGTGATATACTTTTAAGGGGCTAGCAGCGTCTTCCTGCTAGTTGTGTACTGCTGGTTCGCCGTTCCGAGGCACTCTGCCTCGTTTTTGCCAGTTTGGAGTCAGACTCTGTGACCGGTATGGGGCGCTTGATTCGCGAATAATGCCAGTACACTGCGTGGTGTTTTTACCTGCTTGTCGCCGGGGTGTGTGGTTTCCGCACATGCTCTCCCAGGTGGTTTAAGCCCCTCTTGTGGGTTTTTTCCCTCAGCTCTTCACGGGAGGGGGTGCCGCTTTCCGTCCACGGGCTCGTCCCGCGGCTCTTCTCTCCGGGCCCGCGGGTTGCTGGGCGGCTTCTTTTTTGCTGGATCCGGGTCTGTGGCTCAATTGGTCTGGGCTGGATGGTGGCCGGCGCGGGTTTCCGCTGGGCTCCGCGTTTGTGCTTCCGGCTTCTGCATTCTCTGCTGTTTTCCCGGTTTCCGCCCGGCGGTGGAAGGGTGCTGGTCCTACTGGTTGGACTCTTCGGTCGCATTTCGTTATCCCGGGGTGACAGCGGACTGTGTATGTGCAGTCGTCTGTGTGTCTTCTACAGGTCAGTGGCTTTCCTGACGGTTGGTGCATGAAATGTTGAGGTCCTGTTACTGTACTGGGATGCGTGAGTCGCTCTGGCCTACTGGTCCGCTGCCCCATTACGGTCTTGGACTCTTACTCTGAGGCTCCGGTGTTCATTCCCTGCTCTTTCCATGTCTCTGCTTAGCCTAAGTGTAGACAATGTTATTCCCTTCTGTGAGGTTGGGTGATGTTTTACATTGTTGTTTTTGGGGTCATTATGTCCCTGGTTGCTATGGCGGGAACAATGTAATCTTGGGATTTGTGCCTCTTTCCTGCGCTGGGTCTGTGCTGGCCTCGCGGCGTTCGTAGTTGTTACTGGGGATTTTTTTCTCCTTCTGGAGGTGCACTCTACTCTTGGGTTCCCTTGTGGTTCTGGGTCTGCCCTGCTTCTTGGTGCATCTGCCGGTTCGATGGTATAGTGCTTCTGCTGCAGGGGCCCGGCTTCACCCTCTTGCTCTGCAGTGCGTTCCCGGCTGGGCCTCTCTGCCTTTTTCCTCCGGAGGTCCTTGCATTGAGTGCCGTTCCGTTGGGTCTCTGTATCCGTCTGTCAGTCAGCGCCGGGTGTCCCTGTTCGGGGTGTTCGCGCGCTTTACTGTTACACTTGTCCGCTCCCTCTGGTGTGCTCGGGGTGTCGCTGTTTGGGGTCCTTCCTAGGCCTACGGCCATTCTGCCCTGAATGCGCCTGTCTTGTATGTTCTCGGATGTTCGACATGGTCGGGCCTGGTTAGTCCCTGGAGGGGTGACCACCTGGGGATACCTGTTGCTGTGGGCTTGTTATAGTGCTCCGCGCTTCTGGGGGTGCTGTGTCGCTTGCCATGGTTTATTCTAGTCTGAGTGTCTCTGGCATAATGGTTGGGGTCTTCGACTCTTACTCTGAGGTTTGGGTGATTATTCCCTGGTCTTTCAATGTCACTGGGTGCTCAGTCTGACAGTTGGCGATGGTATTTCCTTCGTTAAGGTTGGGAAATGTTTCTTCTTTCGCCCCTTGGCCCTTGTGGTCTCGTCCGGATGTTTTTCTGGCATTTGGTAGTGTTTCGCGGCTCTGCGGCTTCGTTTGGTTTGCTGTACTCTTCCCTTCCGGGGTTTTGGCAGGCGGTCCTTCTGTCCTGTTCCGACCTGTGCTCCTTAGTTGTGCTGGGTCTGGTCTGATCGCTCCCTGGTGGTATGTTCTCCGGGGGTGTGCCGTGCTCCCTGGCTCGGCTGGCGACTTTTGTGCCCCCCTCCTGGCCGTGCTTGTTCTCGCTTCCTGGGGGTTGGGGCTCAGTTGGGCCCTCTGTTGCCTCTCCTCCTGGGTGGCCTCTGTCGCGGTTTCTGAGGTCCGACCTCCTGCCGGTGCGCTCCGGGTATCGGTCAGTGGGCTCCTCTGCACCTGTCTGTGGTGCCGTGGCTCTTTTATTGTTCTCCCTTTGTGGGGTTCCTGCTTGGTCGGGACTGGGATTGGGCGCACGCCTCTGTTGGGGTGTGCGTTTTGGGCCTGTTCTTGCGGGGGATTTGGTGTACCCCTACCCCTGTTTTCTGGCTTTTTCTGGCCTGGCTCTTTGGCTAGGTCCCCCTGGGAGCTCCTGCTCTTGTCCATTCTCGGAAAGTTCCGTGGGGTGTGGCCTGGTTGGTTCCTGGATGGGGAGGGGTCCCCTCCGTTCCATTTCGCCTTCCCCGGTGTTGGGGGCTTTTTGCCGCCCTGTGGGGCGTGCTTGTTTTCCCGGTCTTTTCTGGGTCAGTTGTTTCCCCTGTTGGCGGGTTTCTCGTCTGCATTCTGTTCCCCGTTCCTTGGTTGTTCTGGGGTTTTGCCCCGGCCCTCCGGGAAGTGTCTCTCTGGCCTATTGGTTGGGGTCTTCGGCGCCTTCTCTGCAGACTAGGGGTTCGATCCCTGGTCTTTCACTGTCACTTGGTGCTCTCTCTGGGCCGTTTTTCTCCTGCCTAGGTCTCCGGGGGGTTGCTGGGCCTTTGGCCTTGCCTCTATGAGTGCTTCGGTTCTTTTCTGTCTCGGTTGTTGAGCCGGTTCTTTTGTTGTGCTCTGTCTCCCTCCTTGCCCTGGCCTGGGCGGGGCGTTTGTCCTCTGGGTGGTACTCGCCTGGGTGCTTTTCCGTTTGCGTCTTCTACAACTGGAGCTATTGCTCGTTGGTGAGTCTGGTGCCTGTGGTTGCGGAGGATCTCACATGACAAGGTCCGGCTACCGTTGTCAAATTGTCATCGGGTGGCGTTGTTTCACACTCTTCTTTTAATGAGGTGGATGGAATTGGGAGCTGTTGCTCTTTTGTCTGTGTTCTGCCTCGGTTGGCACGGGTTTTGTGTCCTGCCCCTGCCTTCTGTTTTTTTGTTTCCGGCGGTGCTTTTGGGTGCTTTCTGCCTTCTGTTATTCTGCACCATGATGCCCTGTTTGGGATGGATGTGCGTTCTACGTGTTCGCATGTTGGTTTTTGTCCGGGGTGCTGGGTTTCCCGGTTCTCCTCTCCCGGGCGGGGGGGGTCTTACGCTTCCGGTGTAGAGCTCCCTGGGTGTGCTGACTTGGCTCAGGCTCGTTTTTGCCCTTCTCTCCTGTCTTGCCTTTGGTGTGTTTCTGCCTGTGGCTTTTCTTCCCCCGGTGCGCTCCTGTTCCTGTCGGTTTTTGGACCGTTCCTGGGATGGGTTGCTTGGTCCCGGTGCAGGGTGGTCTCGCGCCTCCGTGCTGCGTCCCCTTCCTGCCGTGCTTTCGGTGTTTTCTTCCCCATGGGGGCCTCTGGTCCTTCGCTTCCTTTCTGGTGGTTTGGCCCTGGGCCTGGTCTTTTCCGCTCTTCGGGCTCCGTGAGCGGGCTTCTTGGTTTTCCGCTTTTCGCTGTTAACCGGTTGGGTTCTCTTGGTGACCGGGTTTCTTCTGTGTCCTTTCCGGCTCCTTCCTGAGTCTGTTTTGCCTTGTCTCGCGCTCCTTCCGAGGGGTCCTTTGTGCGACTGGGTTCCGTGTCCCACCTTGCTGGTGGGGTTGTGGGTCCTTCGTTGTTCGCTTGGTGTGCTGAGTTCCTTTTGCCCCCCGATCCCTTCTTGCGGCTCCTGCCGGTCTGTTGGGTAGGGTCTGGTTCCGCTGCCCCATTTCTGTGGTGGTTTCTACTCTCTCATGGTCGGTGGTCCACCGGGCGGTGTTGTGGTGTTTGTCTGGGCTTTTGCTCCCCTCTCGCTTTTTGGCTGTCTGTTGGGCGGTCTTGGTGTTGGACCGGCTTGCTGCTTTCTGTTTGGTGCCTGTTTTCTGTGGCTGTTGGTTCCCTGCAGTCTGGTTCTGTGTCTTCTCTGTCCTCCTTCGACCTTTGGTTGGGCAGTTTCCTGGCGGCACTTCTGGTCTGGGGGCTCCGGAGTTTTCGGCCCTTACGGTGTTTTTCTGTCCCGGGCTGGTTCTTCCTGCTCGTGGTTGCCTCTCTCCTGGGTGGTTTTTTTTCCACTCGTTTGGTCTGTTGGGTTTGCCCTCTCTCGTGGGTTTCCCTTCTGGTCCGTTGGTTTCTTGTGAGTTTCCATGAAGCCGCTTGGCTTTGGTATGTGCTCACTTTGTTAGTCATGTGGCGAGGAAGACTAACGAGGAGGTAATGCCCCGATTACTTACCGGTAATCTTCATTACTCCGAGTATAGTCTTCGTCGCCACATGAGTTCCCATCCCTCCCTCCCTGTCTGGCTTTCGGCTTCATGTTTATGCTTGGTAGTTTCAGGCTGATTGGTTGGCCTGGCCCGTCTCTTATAGAGGTCATGGGTGCAATGGGTCGGCCATATTGGGAAGGGATGGGAGGCATGGGAGGCTGACTTTTTTTGCTTTGGAGGGTTCTGGGGTGGAGCTGAAGCTCACTTTGTTAGTCATGTGGCGAGGAAGACTATACTCGGAGTAATGAAGATTACCGGTAAGTAATCGGGGCATTCATGAATCTGGTCTTCCTTGATCTCATCTTCTCCACCCCTTTACTCTCAAATCCTCTCTTTCCTTTCTAATGCCTCTAGTTCACCTCTCCCACCACTTTAACTCCTGCACTCTCATATTTCCATCCTTTGTTCTCTTTTACTCTCAAAGTTTATCCTCTCACTCTGACTGAATAATATAATTTATGAGGCTTGATTGAGACAGGATGATCACATTGTATTAAAGGACCACTCAAATAGCTGATCATAAATCAGCAGAGCATGGAAGGTCACCTTGCAGCATTTGTGAATGATGTTTGAGATGAACCCATTGTACCAATGGATTATTGAGAGAAAGGCAGTGTCGTCATTCGCCTCAGGACATCCCACGGCTGTGCAGTGACAATGCATGTGTCAGAACACACGTGCAAACAGTCCTTTTCTGTACAGTTTTAGTAATAAAAGTGCATATTATCACCTTCTAAATAAAATGTGTTTACTCGAGCTTGCTTTATTGTAAATAATATAATCTCGGCGGTGTGCCCTCCCTCGCAAGGTTTTGTAGGGTGCACTTTACTTACTCTGATTCAGGTTGCATTCTGTTTAGTTTTATGCCCTGTAATAGGTACATGGTACAGGTTCTCCTTTTGTATTGTTTCGCTATTTTTTAGTGTTGTGTGCCAATTAAATTATTATTAAAGCCCTCTCGCTAAATCATGTTTTTTAAATTATTTTACTTTAAACACTGTTGCCTTCTTCAAGATCTGTCCCTTATAACATTACAGAAAAGGCAACCTTTTTGCAAGGTGACTGCGTTCTTAAACAAGCATTTGCAAGGAAATCGGTCTGGCATTTGTGAGAGTTAAAGCTTTTGGCATTGAAAATTGCAATCTTTTTTACTTTTGTTATTTTATATGAAGTGAAGTAATAATATTTGCATAGCGCTATTGCCATTCTAATGACCTCGCGGCAGTGGACCACCAGAAAATTGGTTATGAGGGAGGGGAGAAAAGAGTTATATGCTGCCTGAAGAAAAAAAAAAGAAACAACATTCTGGAAAAAGCAAACACTCATAGGGAATTCAAGATGAAGTAAGCATGTAAAATGTTTAGCCATGCAACAGTTGATGTTGTTGCACCAACGATATTGTGCTGGATAACTAAACACTTATAAGATCCCAAAGGTAAGACCTATTGGCTATGCCAATGCTTGTTGTTTATTGCTTTGTTTCCGCCACTGCTTGATTCCCGTCAGCCCCGCCCACCACCCCCCAGATATCCTCCCAGGACCCACTAAATGGAGGTTGCAGCACAACCTCATTGAGCAGGTCCCCGTGTTCTGCTCCCCTTGCTGCCTCTATTGCTTTGCCTCAATTGTTCCGTGGTATTTTGTTAATTGTCTTGCCCAGGTTGTGCTCTACTTTTTTGTGCTTACATTGCCTGGCTTGTTTATTGCTTTGTTTGCTTCCCAACTCTACCCCCTCAATTACTGCTGGCCCTACCCACCGCCTCCCAGCAACCCTCACACAACCTACTTAATGGAGGTTGCAGCGTGACCATGCAGCAGATGCACCAAAGGCAACCCCATCTGTGCATGGACAGCGCTTGGAACCCTGACCCTCCGGTCAACCACAGATATTCTGCCATGGAGCTTCGAGCCCTGGACCCCAGATGCTGCGACAACAACTGCTGCATCGGATCTCCTCGATCAACAGAAGGACGTTTTACCTGTTGCTGCTGCCACTTCGCCTACAACTCAGGACCTCCTGACCTCACAGAAACCCTTGCCACACCCACCTCACTGACCACCCTAAATTACTCCACTGCCTCCTGCTCAGCGCCCAATCACTTGGCAAGCATGTCACTGAAATCTGGGACACCATCACCAACTTCACCTCCAACATCATCTTCATCACAGAGACCTGGCTCAACCCCTCCTGCACCCTCTGACATTGCCACTGCAATGCACAACAGCTACAAGATGAGATGACGCAATGGGACCACACCAACAAACACAATGAGGCATTGCCATTGTCCATGAAGAAACCATCCGTTGCACTATCACTGAAGACGACACCACACAGATCATTGAACAACTCAACTTCCAACTACAGTCCGACGGCAAAACTACCATCAGAGGCACCGTCGCCTACAGACCCCCAGAACCATGCCCTGGCTTTTGTAACACCACCCCCAAATTCATCTCCCCCTCACTATTGACTCCAAGCACTACATCTTCCTCTATGTCCTCAATGAACCGAAAGACACAAACTCAGCCAACCGCCTAGAAAAATGAGCAACATCGGCATCACCCAACTGGTCACCAACCCCACACACACAGCACACAAAACACGCTTGACCTGATCTTCACTGCCAAGAACAGTCAAGTACAGTCATGTCACTGAACTCACTTGGACCAACCACGCCATTCACCATCGCAAGATCACCATGCACCACCACCAGGCCTCCCAGCTGCTCCCATCGCAGCTGGAACAAAGTGACAGAGACCCAATGGATGGACGCTCTCAACATCACCTAGCCGGACCGTGCAACCAACCTTGAACAGGCTGTCCAGATTTCTTATTTTATTTTAGGAGTTTTATATAGCACTGACATGACCTGAGGGGTATCAGAGCGCTTTACAGCCACATACACAAGATAATCATAAATACTCACAGTATATTAATAAACAGAGATTCTAGATAGTTCTCAATTCAATAACATGTAGTAAAAGTTCAGTTCAGGAAGTAGAGGAGTTTGATTGCAGAGTTGAGGATTGGATCAGCGAGTAGCTTTGCGGTAGTGGAAATTGTCATTAGGAGATGTCGAGATGGCATAGAGCGGCTATTATCCAGAGGGATAGAGAGGACGGTTGAGGAAACATTATTTTAATTGTCTCTTGAAACTTGTGAAGGAGGGGTTGGTTCTGATATGTATTGGGAGGATAAGAAGGAGCATATTGGAGCTTCTAGGTTTCTCGACTGTCCTGCTTTTGTGAGTTTGGCTGTAAGGTAATATTGTTTGTCAGACTGTAGGGCTGTATGGGTGAGACAGGCCGTTTTGAAACAACACCTCGCTTCGACTGGAAGCCACTTTAAGTTTTGAGGTGGGGTTGATGTGGTCATGTTTCTTAGCTCCTATGACCCTTCTTGCTGCTGCGTTTAGGGTGGGCTCTCATGGGGGCTACGTGTGCTTTGGGTACTCTAGTGGGTGTAGCATTACCATAGTCTAGCCTGGACAGAATTATAGCTTGTGTTGTGGTTTTTAGGTCATTGGGTGGTAGGAAAAGCTTGAATTTGTTGAGGAGTTTTAGGCTGTAAAACGCGCCCTTCTCCGCCTGGATCATCAACTGCACCAACAGAGTCGACCCAATCAAGCCAGCCATTACAGAAGATCCACTAAACAAGCCAGTTGGTATACACCAGAACGCAGGACTATGAAATGAAATTGCAAATGGATAGAAAGAAGATGGTGCACCAGCAAAACCCCACAAACCGAGCTTCCTTCAAATCAGCCTTCAACAAATACTACAAATGCTTAAAAAATATGAAAACAGGAGCCCTGGTGGACCACATCGAAGCAAGCGCAAAGCACAGCAAGGAACTCTTCAGCATCGTCAGAGAGTTCTCAAGTGGGCTGCATCCTTCCTCACAGTACAAATCCAGAGAATCCACCTACCAGTATTTACTTTGGTAAAACAAGAGCACCATCTATGGCCTCACTCAAGTTCATTCCTCAACCACACACTGTTCAACACTTACATAACGCCTGTGGGGGTGACCGCTGCACCTCTCACCAGGCCGGGTCACCCCCTTGCTCCTCCTGCCGCCTCCTGCGCCTGCCTGCCAGCCTTGCTGCCTTTTTCCGACACAGACGCCCCCCTGGCCCCCCAAGCGGCCCAGCCTCAGCAGAGCCGCCCGCTCGCCAGTTTCCCGCCGCAGCTCGCCACAGGCCCCGCCCACCACCGGCCCATTGTCCGAGCCGCTCCCGCCGCCCAGCTGACCCGCCCTCTCGTCCCCCTTCTTATGACGCCCCCAGAGCGACCGCGCAGCGGACGCGTGCAGCGGGAGCGCCGACTGAGCGCCGAAGGTGCGCCAAAGGTAAGCCTGTCTGTGCCCGTCTGCGCCTGGCCCGCGCCCAGCGCCAGGACCCCTGGCCCCCGCAGATCCCAGCCCACCCGCCGGACGTACAACACCGCCACCCTCAACGCACTCAACGCCGGCCGAATACCAGGATGCTACCGAGCCACCCCGAGACGCACCCACGGACCCTTCTGCTGCAATGCCTGCAAGTTCACCTGCATCCGGACCAGCACTACTCCAGCACCAACCAAGACCAAGACGAGCAACAGCAGCAGCCACCTGAAATGCATCCTGCTCAACACCGCTCCGTCCACAGACACGCCATCGAGCTCTGGAACCTGCTCGACACAACCTCACCAGACGTCGCCTTCCTCACGGAAACCTGGATGAACGCCTCTTCAGCGCCCGACATCGCCATCGCCATCCCAGACGGCTACAAGATCATCTGAAGGGACCGCATCAACCAGACCGGAGGAGGCATCGCCATCATCCACAGGAACACCATCCGCATCACAACCAACACCGACGACACCCTCGCACCCGCCGAGCACCTGCACTTCCAGGTCCACATCAACCCCAAGACCACCCTCAGAGGCACCCTCATCTACAGACCCCCGGGACCACGCACACAATTCAGCGAAGACATCGCTGACTTCATCAGCCCGCACACCCTCCTCTCCGCTGACTACATCCTCCTCGGGGACCTCAACTTCCACCTGGAGAACAACAACGACCGCAACACCACCACCCTGCTGGACAACCTCGCAAACCTGGGACTCAAGCAGCTGGTCACCACCCCCACCCACTACGCCGGACACACACTCGGCCCCGTCTTCTCATCCAGCAAGGACATCGCCTTCAGCCACGCCACCGGACTCCACTGGACGGACCACAGCTGCGTCCACTTCAGCTTCAGAAGGACCACGATCCACCACCACCGGCAACAGGTTGCACGCAGAAGCTGGAACAAGATCACAGCCGACCAGCTCGCGACCTCCCTGAGCATGAACCCTCCCACCAGCGCAACGAACCCAAGCCAGGCGGCCACCAACCTCGCGAAGTGGATCAGCAACTGCGCAGACGACCTCGCCCCTCTGAAGACCCCGCCTAGCAGACCCGGTAGCAAGAAAGCCCCATGGTTCACCGACGAACTCAAGAGCTCCAAGAAGAACTGCAGAGCCCTCGAGAGAACATGGCGCAGAGACCCAACACCGGACAACATGACTGCCCTCAAGCTCGCCACCCGAAAACACCACCAACTCATCCACGCCACCAAGAAAACCGCATTCAAGGAACGACTGGACAACAACGCACACAACAGCAAGGAACTCTTCAACATCGTTAAAGAGCTCTCCAACCCCAACGCCGGAAACAACGACATCACCCCTTCGCAAGACCTCTGCAACTCCCTCGCCTCCTATTTCCACAACAAGATCCCGGACATACACAACAGCTTCAGCACTCAACCGACGCACGCCACGACCAAACCACCGCCCCCCACCACCACCCTCCGCGCCTGGACCCCGATCAGCACCGAAGACACCGTCCGCACGATGAACTCCATCCACTCCGGATCTCCTACCGACCCCTGCCCTCACCACGTCTTCAACAAGGCCGACGCTGTCATCGCACCCCACCTGCGGGACATCATCAACACCTCCTTCGACACCGCTACCTTCCCGGAGAGCTGGAAGCACGCCGAACTCAGCGCTCTACTAAAGAAGCCATCAGCCGACCCCACCGACCTCAAGAACTACCGCCCCATCTCGCTGCTCCCGTTTCCTGCAAAAGTCATTGAGAAGACCGTCAACAAGCAGCTGGCCGCCTTCCTCGAGACGAACGGTTCCCTCGACCTCTCGCAGTCTGGCTTCCGGGCCAACCACAGCACCGAGACCGCCCTGATCGCAGCCACCGGTGACATCCGAGCACTGCTTGACAACGGAGAAACAGCAGCCCTCATCCTCCTAGACCTCTCCGCGGTCTTCGACACTGTCTGCCACCGTACACTAGTGCAGCGATTCAGCAACGTCGGAATCCAGGAGAAGGCACTGGAGTGGATCATCTCCTTCCTCGCCGGAAGGACACAGAGAGTCCGCCTCCCCCCGTTCAGATCTGAAGCCACCGAAGTCATCTGCGGCGTTCCTCAAGGCTCCTCGCTCAGTCCAACCCTCTTCAACGTCTACATGAGCCCCCTCGCAGACATCGCACGCCAGCACAACCTCAACATCATCTCCTACGCCGACGGCACCCAGCTGATTCTCTCCCTCACCAACGACCCCGCCACCGCCAGAGCCAACCTTCACGAAGGGATGAAAGAGGTAGCCGAATGGATGAAGAACAGCCGCCTGAAACTGAACTCGGACAAGATGGAAGTCCTCATCCTGGGATCCTCACCCTCCGCCTGGGATGACTCCTGGTGGCCCCCCGCCCTAGGCAGCGCACCCAAACCAACAGACCACGCACGCAACCTGGGCTTCATCCTGGACTCCTCCCTCTCCATGACCAGACAAGTCAACGCCGTCTCCTCATCATGCTTCAACATCCTGCGCATGCTACGTAAGATCTTCCGGTGGATCCCCACCGAGACCAGGAAGACGGTCACCCAGGCCCTCGTCACCAGCCGTCTGGACTACGGCAACTCCCTCTACGCCGGAACCACCGCCAAACTCCAGAAGAGACTCCAGCGGATCCAGAACGCCTCAGCATGACTCATCCTGGACATCCCCCGTTGCAGCCACATCTCCGGACACCTGAGAGACCTGCACTGGCTCCCGGTCAACAAGAGAATCACCTTCCGACTCCTCACCCACGCACACAAAGCCCTACACAACCAAGGCCCAGGATACCTCAACAGCTGCCTCAACTTCTACGCTCCCAAACGCCAGCTTCGATCGACCGGCCACGCACTCCCGCCGTCCCCCGCATCCGAAGAGCCACCGCAGGGGGACGGTCCTTCTCCTACCTCGCCGCCAAGACATGGAACTCCCTCCCGACCCACCTCTGCCTGACCCAGGACCACCTCGCCTTCAGGAAGCAACTCAAGACCTGGCTGTTCGAGCAGTAGCGGACCCCCCTCCCCCAGCGCCTTGAGACCCTCTGGGTGAGTAGTGCGCTATATAAATGCTTTGATTGATTGATTGATTGGTCAACATCGTCAGAACCCACACCCTCAACATTATATCCTACACATATGGGAGCCAGCTCATCCACACACTCTCAGAAGATCCCTTCATCACTATGACCAACTTCTACAACTGCATGATGAGTGTCGCAGACTGCATGAAGACAAACTGTCTGAAGCTAAACACAGATAAGATAGGGGTGCTGATTTTTGAGAACAACACCTCCCAGTGGAATGACACCTGGTGGCCCTCCAAACTCAGACCCACACCGACAGACCACACCAGCAACCTTGGTTGGCATCATCCTGGATAGCAAATTCACAATGAAATGCCAGATAAATGAAGGCTCTTCTGCCTGCTTCCACACCCTCCGAAAGATCTTTAGATGGCTCCCTGTCAGCACCAGGAAAACCGTCACTCAAGCCCGAGTCACCAGTTGGCTGGACTATGGCAATACACTCTTTGCAGGAATCACCACCCAACTCCTGAAGAGACTCGAGACAATTCAGAACTCAGCTGCCAGACTCATCCTAGACCTTCCCAAATGGACCCACATCACCCCCCATCTCAGAAACCTCCACTGGCTCACCATCCAGAAAAAATGCTGATATATGCCTACAAGGCCCTCCACGACCAAGAGTCAGCATACATTAACCACCGCCTGAACTTTTACCAACCTTGAAGACATCTGCGCTCCGCCTCCCGCGCACACACTCCTTGCATCCGCCAGAGCTACAGCAGAGGCTGGTCCATCTCCCACCTTGCTGCCAAATCCTGGAAAGACCTTCCCCTTCACCTTTGAACATCATCCTCTCTCCCGGAATTCTTAAAGGGACTGAAGACCTGGCTCTTCGACGGATCCCAGCAAGAACCTAGCACCTGGATACCCTCACGGGTGAGTATTGGTGCTTTATAAATCCGAGTTGATGGAGTGAAAGAGCAGCAGTCGCTGGAGCCCACTGCCCACTTAATACCCACGACTGCCATATTGATGTCAATACAAGAGTACTCTTTACTTTACCCGATATGGTAAAGCAAACATCTAGTATCTCTCATATGGATGGCACTGATGAAAGGTTTCCTCTCCACCCATCTGTTCACAATTTTACATGCACTACAGACTGAGGGGCCGGCGTGAAATAGAAAACAACTGCAAACATACACACATAAACATAAGCAGGGAACGTCTCTTCTGTGTTTCTACCAGCAGATGGCAAGGCCCTGGTCCCTTCTCCCCACAGAGTCGCAGATGACAGTGATTTGTGCCTGAGTGGTTCTGTGAGAAGAGGGGACTGGATTTGGGTTTGTTTGTGTCCAAACACGCTTCCTTTCAGTAAGAACAAAGTATCACCGCCTCTCCCTATGCAAAATAAGAGAAAATAGTATAAGGGTTAGTTTGTAGGTGAGATAACGTGAGGTACGGCGTGAAACAGTAACAGAATTTTAATGCAAGTTAGAAAAGAACAGTACCGCATAAACATGGTTGGTTGTGAGCAACAGGCAAAATGCATTGAAAAAGTGCAGTAGGTACTCCATAAATGTGAAAAGATATTGAGAGACCGGGGCTCGCTGGATATTGTGTTCACGTCAAACCTCTCGGTCAAAGCGCACTACTGTGTAAATTCAAGTTCACCGGTTCAAAACCTGGCAAGGTCAAATCAGCTGTTCATTCTTTTGAGGTCATTCATTTGAGTATGTTTTACATATCCGATTTAGATTTTGGATTGTAAGCAAAAATGCCAGCATTTCAGCTTTCGACAGCTAAAAATGACCTCCATTCTAATCCATGGGAATAGGGAAATATCCGCAGTCCAAATTGTGGCCAAACCTATTAACCTTCCCTCTTTAGGTGCTGCTAAATGCTGGAATATATCACTATAGTGCGTAAAAACACCCGTTATCAGAAAGGGAGTTTTTTTTCCAGCGGTGTATTAAAACAAAGCTGCGATTGTCAAATGCAATGTCATGTATGCTTCCACAACGCCTCCCTCCAAAATAAAGGCTGAGTACATATGTCTAGTAATACCTGACAAAAAAATATACAGTGCCAAAGAGCACGGATTTAGAATGTAGAGCATACATTAAGTGAGACTTACCGGGCCCCAGACGATGCTTTGCTGCTTGTGCTGTCTCTGCCTCCCACAAGTAATTGTAAAAATGGCACTTATTTGTCACACATGTGCATGATGTAAGGCATCACGCGCATGTGAAACAAAGAGTGCAAATGGAGCCACCAATCAGAAAACAAACAAGCACTGAAAATGCAACAGGACTCGTAGTTTATGCGAGCCCTATATTTTAACTAAAGTGCGGGCATTAAAGAAGGCATGAATGGGAGGGGGTGGGGGGGTGGATGTGGTAAAACAAATTACGGACTGCGGGAAGGAACGGGAAGAGGCAGGGGAACAAACGTTTTTTACAGAAAAGGGGCAGTTGGCCTCGGAAGGATAATATTGACGACATGGCCGTCAGGAGGAGGGACTAAGAAGCTAAAAACCAATCAGAATGCTCCATTTATGATAGAAGCCAATGAAACTTATAGTGGGCGGAGCTTCCCCCAGCTATAGTGTATACTGCATGTCTCCAAAACGAACAGAACGTTGCGCTGCAACGCTAAGCGAGACCTAAAAAGTACACTAACTGACAAATTGCCGGGGCATAAATCACAGAAGCTCCGCTGCAAGTGTGGCATTAGAGGAATGAACACCTATTTTTGCACACGCACACTCTCTTCATGGTCTGGCCCCCCAGAAGGGGCATATCATCAAGGCCATGCGATAATTATCGCTCAGCGCTCTTAGCGCGAGGATAATTATCGCCGGCCAACTCAGAATTTTATCGCGGAGATAGTGTGGTATCAGCAACGCTTATCTCCAAAGTGATAAAATTCAGAGCGCAAGCTGGCAATTGTGCGATTATCGCTGGAAATACAGCGATAATCGCACAAGGTTTGGCGAAAGCTTGCTGATAGGGCAAGGCATACTTAGCCATGATATCCACCTTACATAGGATATCATGGCTAAGTCAGTTTTGAAGCAGGCGTAAGGAAAGTAGCGATAACAGAGGTTATCGCTACTTTGCTTGTCGCTCTGCAGGTTAGCGTGTCCATTGATAATTGGAGAAATGTCGCTTAGCGACATTTCTCCAGTTATGTCAGGGCAGGAACGCCCACTTTGCATCTTATTAGAGATGCAAAGATGGGCGTTGGGGGAAAGGGTGATAATGCAAGGATTCACGCGATAGTGTGACCTTGCTGATTAGGCAATAAAATTATCGCCGCTTTCCGTCCGAAAATGGACGCTAAAGCGGCGATCATTTTATCTCCGGGGCTTGATGATATGCCCCAGGTGTTTGCTTGTAAGTGGTAAGAAAGGAGTGCGACCGGAAACAGCTGCACAGGTGAGGAGAACATCTGCTGTTATGAACGAAGGAATCGGGACAGACAGTTTGAACTTCAGCCCAGCTCCAAGGGCGGCAGAAGTTAACCGCGTACAGTACACATATACCCTTATTACTACAATTTGTATACTGCAAAGTAAACAGCATTACAACGCAATATCACCCAACAAAGAATTGGAAACGGCAAACAGCACATTTTCAATGTACATTTTTACCTTCTTGAGGCCAACACTGAGACAGTGCTGCCTTGCGGGCTTGCAGTGATGCCAGGCCCGGAGCGTGGCATGTAGTTAATCAGTCAGAGAGATGACGAGTGACATAGTTGTGGTCAGATTGAAGGAAGGAGGAATAAATACCACCTCACTCACTACTCGTCTCGGCTGCACCTGCTAATTAGTAATAAAGTGAAAACACCTCACAAAATAAATCCCAATGCAATTAAGAAACAAAGAGTATATTTTAATAAATAAAATGACACCAAATCAATTCAAATTCCAGACGTAGAACTGGACTTATGAATTTGGAAATGTTTCAGTGAAATCTTCAAACTACCAGATCAAAGCTCCAATCAAGGTTTCTGTTTGCGTAAATCCAGGCAAAGTCAAACGTTAAGTCGTAATGCAGACGGCGATGTAGTGTAGATCGGATACAGGCTGTCGATTGGGCCCTTTCTCCATTTACCTTTAGACTTACAATGATTCTTGCAAAAGGTTCTGGTGAAGGTAGAGTCTCAGCAGGGCAAGGCAACAGGCTAAATCTAAGTATGCATGCCCGACAACGGGGAGCCACTTGACAAGGTCTCAGTGAAACCATTGATGAAGAAAGGAAAAGCTCAGAGTGGAAGAAGCTGGATTTCCCGGTAGAGGAGGATGCAGTCGTTGATTGAGAGCTGTTCATCTTTGAGCCCAGTGAAGATTTCAACCTTTGGACTTAGTAGTTTTTCTGTAGCTTGGTATCACCCAGTAGGACAAGGCTGCAGGCTGTAGCAGAAAAGGGCTCCACGAGGGCAGATACTGCTGTTGGGATGTCCCATTGAAGAAGTTTGCTACTGTGGAGAAGGATTTAGCAGGAGCTACCTTGAAGTCAGGCCGACCTGCAATGCATATTGGGCAGATAAGCTGCCAGGTAGGTCCTGGTCATCTCTCCCTTCTCCAGGCAGTTTTTGGTGACAAATTGACTAAGTTCCAGATTTTGTATTCTGATAGAGGAGATCACTTCAGTACCACAGCAAGGGTCGAAGACCTGGGGGCCCCACTTGAGTGGTTAAGGCTGACTCCAGCAGAGGCCAGCAGCAGGGTTCAAGGCCTAAGGAGCGTGTTATGTCCCTGTAGATCACAGAGGAGGCTAGCCAACTAACCATTGGAGTTACTCTGGTGGTACTGTGTTCAAGTACCAGGTTCAATCATCCTTCGTCAGACAATAGGCCAGTAAGGCAGTCCCTGGAGCAGCAAGGTAGTCTTTCTACTAGCAGGGCAGCAGAGTAGGTCTTCTTCACAGGTCTAGAAGGGATCTGATGAGTGGTTCAGGAGGTTCTATATCTTCCACAGACCTTGGAGTGTACTGACAAAGTGTTCTGAGGGTCTATTATTTATACCTGGTGCCAGCCGTTCTGTGTCGGGGGACACCCTGTCCTACCCCCACATCTTGTTCTGGAAAGTTCTTCTCTTCGCCTGTCAAGGCGTCTGGGTTGACAATAGACTGGTGTCATGTTCCTTTGTGTCTGCTGGAGGCAAGCCCTTTGCAATGTCAGTGGGAAAGGACACTGCACTGCGTAAGCCATCCACAAACCTTAGAGAGGAATACACAACCCCCAACAGCAGAGCCATTCACAGTCATTGTGAACCAGGACACTGACAGAAAGCACAAATGGTTAGGACAAGTACATGGAAACTTTTTAAATGTCCTATGTTCATAATTTTGACTTAGAATCCAACTCTACCATTGAAGAGGATTTTAAATTACAATTTATTTGCGCTTAAACAACAGATCTCTTTTTATTCCCAATCCAAATGTATCACTTATTTAATGTAATAAGGTAACCACGTGTTAGCCAGTGAAAGAGATAAGCCTTACAATAGAGAAATTAAAAATAAATGTTTGTGCTATTTTGGATTTCTTCGATTCCGAACATATGAAGACTCTTGTTGATCCTAGAATCCTTATGTAAGTTGGTCTTGTTTGCTCTGAATTTGTGTGGTCATAGGATCAATATATTTGGCTGCCAAATACAAATTGCCAATGAAAGAACATGTTTGAATTAAGTGGCTATGTTGGACAGAGGTTTTTAGCCATTTTTAAAAATATTTTTGGCTAAATATTTTTACAACCCTAAAGAAGTTCTTATGAAAAGGGCACACATTTTTGGCAGTCTAATATATTTTAATGAATTGATGATTTAAAAGGTTGTTACTCAGATTGCTTAGCATTTGCATTATTGTACATTTGCAGCATGTTTACTCTACAGAGGGTGAAGCAGGGTATTGCATCCTCTTTGAGCACATTGAGAAAAAAATTAAACAATATTTGAGGACATAATAGGGTTCGATTGTAATCCATTGTATGGTGCTAATGACTGATTTACAGTTTAAATGTGTTTAAGAATAATTAGTAGGGGGAATTGTTGCAATTGGATCATTAAAGCAAAATTAAGATACTAATTGAAAATGGCCGTAGAGTCTTTATGCATAACAACAGCCACAAATTGAACATTGTTTCACATATGATATAGGCTTGGCTGAAAATGTTGCCAGGGAAGGCATCAATATGCATATAGCTTAACTTTTGTATACAAAGGCACACATTAGTCTGCCAGTCTGCATAATTCATGAAAGTTAGACAGTTCTAAACATGTGTTTAAGCTCACTACGCTTATTAATTAATCTATACGTAAATTACACATTGACGAATGGAGAGCCACCCAAATGTGGCTATCTATTGTCCTTTGCAATCAAACATTTTAATTCTATTGCAGAGTGTGAATTAAAGATTGTGAGAAAGTGCCTCTTTTTTAGGCCTGGGTGCAATATTTATAACGCTGGCATAATTGGCATACTTTTTGTCGCTTTGTGTAACAAAATTTCAGAGATTACACCATTATGCCTAATTTCAGGGGTGAAAATGTAATGGTAGGTGTTCTGCTTGGGTAATCTTTCAACATGAATGGCATTCCAAGTAGATTTCTTTACCTTAGATTACATTTAGGGTACTTTTTGAGCATGAATTACAAATCCGAATGTGAACAGCAGTGTTTTGAATGCAAGAAGGAGGTCCTCTAATGTGGAAAGGCAACATACATTGCTGGTAGATTTTTTACCCAAATGGACTGCTCAGGAACCTTTTGAGTGCAATATGCACTTTTTTCAAGTGCGCGTAATTTGGTGGTCATTCCGTGTAATTATACTACAGAAAGTTAGGCAAGTTCCGCACATCCCTACTCTTCGTACGTGGTCACCGTCATTTGCACTACTAACCAGAACCCAGTGCATGTGGGCAGACCTCTAAAATATGTCAATAGTATGTAGTGACCAAAATACACCCATGACATGAAAGTTAAATGTCACCTACTACTATGCCATACTGTAGTACAACCAGGCAAACATTACTCCTTGCCTGTCACTGCAGCCTGGCAGCTTCAGCTTAACCCTACAGATCAATCTTTCAAAATAAACCCTTTTTGATGGAAAAAACACCTTTGTTGTCGATGTTACCCCTATGTAGGCCTTGTAGCCTGGAAGTCAGAGTGTGTAGTATTCAAATGTAGGGCACTTATACATTTAACAAAGTTGGTTGCTGTTTTCAACCCAAGTCCCTGTGGTCGGCCTGAAATCATGCCTAGGTCCTGCTCTACTGCAGCCATTGACTACCATTGATACTATGTGCTTTTTGGCACTATTTTTACATTTGTTTATTTATTTTGGAGTTTACAGATGGCACTGTCACCAACTAGTATCCTGGCACTGGTCATAACCGCTGGGGAAGATAAAGAAAAGGAGATGGAACAATATCCTTAGAAAGATACCTATAGTAACATAGCTTCAGGGATAGGAGGCTGGATTCTGATTACTCAGCCAAGTTTTCAGCACCATCCTAAACTTCAATAGGTTGGACATGGATCTTAAGGAGGGGGGAAGTGCATTTCAGAGCTTGGCTGCACAAATCATTAAGGTCCTGCCACCTTGCCTGGAGGTTCTGATCTTCAGTACACTGAGCAATTTGGCTGATGCAGATCGAAGGGCTCTGTTGGGGATGTATCTTCTTAGTCGCTTTTGAAGGGTAAGAGGGCCTATCCTATATCAAGCTTTAAATGCCATCTAGAGGTATTTAAACCAACTTCTTTGCCTAAGTGCCAGCCAGTGCAGCTAGCTTAATGCTTAGCAGGCAGAAGATCTGCAATGCAAGTTTAAGACAAATTTAGCAGCTGCATTCTGGACCCTAGATAAACAATGTAAAAGATATTCAGGGGCATCTAGAAGAAGAGCATTGCAGTAATCCAAGCAGTTGAGAATCACACTGCAGACAACTATGCCTCTAGTGGAAGAGGAGATTACTGGCAGGATCTTTCGAAGACCTTTCGGAAGCACAAAGCAGGCTCTTGCTGTTTTATTTACATGAGTTTCCATACTAAGTTTGTCATCAAAGGTGACTCCTAAGTTCTGAACCAAATTAAAAGTGGCCACCAGTCCATTAACCTATCCAGGGCAGAAATTAAGGGGTAGAGTTTCCAGCTTGAATTGAGCTGTAGTCTTATGCCCATTAAACTTTAGAGAGTTGATGTTGATCCATGAGATAATGACGTTCAGGCAGTCATGGAGGGAGGATAGTTGCATATTGCTGCCCGAGACAGAATGAGGTGGGTGTCATCAGCATAATTAATTACGGTCATGTTATATGATTTAATAAGTCTAATCAACGGAGCCAAGTAGATATTAAACAAAACTGGACTGACGGCCGACCCCTGAGGCACTCCCGGATTGATGGCCCTGGCTTTTGAGTGATAAAGGGGAAGAGCAACAGCTAGACTTCTATTTGAGAGATACGAACGCACCCATTTCAAGGCGGTTACACTCACTCCGATAGACTCTAGGTTGAAGGTAAAGTCCAGAGTATGGCCCCCATCATGAGTAGGAGCATGCACTAGTTCGTCCTGGCCCAGAGTGTTGCACAGGCCTAGTAACCAAGTAAGTGTCTCTGGGCCAGAGACGTAGCTTTGTCCGTCCAGAGATTGAAATCACCCAGTATGAAGAATTTGGAATGAGTTAGTATCATATTACTAAATGGGTCTAACAGATCAAATATATATGAACCAGCTAACACAAGATACCAGATCATATACAGCCTTCATCATCCTTTAGGGAAAAACCCAGTAAATCGGATCCAGCCAAGTCATCGAGGCTAAGTGGGATGAAGTTCCTCTTCTTCTTAAAAATGATTCCTACACCCCCACCAGTACTATCCTTCCTTGGTTTGTGAAAAATCTTGTATCCCTGAGGACAGGCTAAACCCAAGTCAACCGGTGAATCAAAGGAGGTCCAGGTTTCTGTTACAAGTAAGCGCATCTAAGTTATTACAGCTCAGTAGAATTCCTATTTTAGTCATATGTTTGACCAGGGACCTAACATTTAAGAGGCTGCAGTTTAAGGAAAGCACCAAGGGGGCCGTATTGTTAAGCCAGTCAACGGGGGGGTCAGCTCCTTGTAGCAGTGTGACTCCAATAGGGGCAAATGGCTTACACATATCTAGTAGTTGGTTTCTGGAGTAAAGGCGCCTCGATTGTGCTTTCTCCCTGCCTCCAATAAAATTTCCCGCAGCATAGCTGGCACTGTGCAATATCAGTGCACGAACGGGTGCAGACAGGATTGACTTTGGTGTGCCACTGGTGAGGTCGCGATTTCATCGATCTTTTGATACCCCAAAAAGACTAGACCACTGATCAAGATGGCGGCGGTGGGTGATGCGCTCTTACAGGCGTTACACCCTTAGTATTAGCAACAAATTAGTAAAGCTGGTAAGGTGGGTAAAAAATATCTTAAAAGCAGACAATAATCAAAAAGCATTTAAAACCACTGAAAAAACAATTCACTCTCCCCGTTATGTCAGCGCAGCCACACATTATTAATCTTTTTATACCCCGAAAAGACTAGACCGTTGACCAAGATGGCAGCCATGGGTGATGCGCTCTAACAGGTGGTTCACCCATTGTATTAGAAACACCTTAGTAAAGCTGGTAAGGTGGGTAAACAATATCTAAAAAGCAGACAATGGCCAAAAAGCAGTAAGAACCACTGATAAAACAATTCACTCTCACCCTCCCCCATTACATTAAAACTTTAAAATGCATACCTCTGGTTCCTCTTCTTAGATTTTTGTTGGTGTCATTTTGCACATTAAATTATTCTTTGTTGGTTTAAATAGGAGTGGGGATTTTATTGTTTTGTGTTTTGGACATATAGACTATTTTGGGTATTACTTAATGTTTTACTCATTTTACCTAAGTTAAGGCTGTCTGCTCTGTGTCATAGCTACCAAGTTTAAATTCCTTAAACCTTTAAGTGGATCTAACAGGATAATCTCTTCATTAGTTTTGGTCGACCTCAATCCAACCCAAATGAAAAAGAAACTTTCTCACAAAGCTATCATGATTTTTTCCTTGCTAATGCAGCCCAACATTAAGGAAATGTATTTCGAAATCAATTTAGCTTATAGTTTGAAAAATGATTTTTCCCCCAAAAAAGAACAGTAACTTTATCCACAGCAATTACTTCAGATGAAATAGGACTGTTGGAAATGGCACAAACTGACAAGTGTGTCAAAATATTCTGGTCAGGGCAAAGCCTGGGCTTATTCACAGCATTAATTTTTCACGTAGGCAGGGGTGGTAGAAGATTTCCGCTCCACCAGTGGAAGTCTTTAACCACCATATCTATAGAGATATGGCACATTCCTGTTCTCTCCTTGCAGTAGCACTCTCCGAACAGCATAGCGACATTGCACACACCCTTGCCACATGGTGCAAGGGTGCCTGTGTTGCTTGCAGGATTGATTTTGTGCAGGAAGGGCCACATTCCTGCAGAAAAGCAAACCTTAGAGACGTTTACCTCTTTCTACATGTGCTGCATAATGCAGCACACTTAGAGAGAGGAAACAAAAAGGAGAAATAAAGATATTTCTTCTTCTTGTGCGTCCCGTGGGAAGGTGTAGCGATTTGACACATTCCATGGTTTACCAGTCTATGTAAATCTGGGCATGCAGCAAAAAACCATGGGTGGATTGCCTCCCAAGGCAAAGTAATGCAAGGCAGTGACTTACGCTGCCTTGCGTTACTTCAAATTTACCAAGCAATGCAGGGCATGCAAGGTAGCCTTGCGTTGCTTGGTGCATCTGACTTAAGTCTTGCATTGCCCTTGTGACACCATGCGTGACATAATGGCAACACAATACAATGACACATTTGGCCCTGGGTTTTTGAGATCACACACTCAGCCAATTTGGGGAGTGCAGGCTTTGACTCATTTTATAAAATATAATATAAAGGAAAACTCATAATGGTTCAAAACAATATAAAGAAGCAATTAGATTAGTTGAAAGGCATTTTGTATTCTCCAGGAGCTGTTTATACATTAGATGTGAATCTCTAAGGATATAAACACATGCCTAGTCTGTTGAGTCTTAAATAGGTGATTTACCCAACAAAAGATTCTGTCACATTCTAATCTCCATTTTGGTAAAATTCGATCAACATTAATTACTCTGCTTAGCTGCATCCCCCATCCTTTCAGCCTTTGCCTTCTCCTCCAACCCAAAACTCAAGCTATCAAGAGACCTTTTCAGATGTCCATCAATAATCATTAAAAGTTTTTTTAACAGTGATCATACAAAACAAATGCTTGAGTTTGCATCTACATTAGTACCCATATGTAGGATTTATGAAATAACTCAGCCACCTATCAATTACAGAACAGTTCTGGGAGCAATCAATATGTCTGACCACTCTACTGTAAACGCTTTCCCCAGACCTAAGTGACCTAGTCAATTTTTAACTATGAGCAAAATTCCATTCATATCCAAAATATTCCACATGGTTGTGCTCAGACAATTACAAACTTGCTCTGAGGACAACCATGCTCTAGCCTCTCAACAAAATAGATCTAATTTCAACAGTGGGACACAATCTGTCCTTGTAGGCGTGATGTACAATATTTGTCCTGAAACTAAAATCTCTTGTTCACGTTTTCTGTTTGATGCCTGTAGGAAAGTGGGTTATTAGTAGTGGCACATGAATATCTGTGACTGGAAATAAGACCACTAACACAATATAGAGCTCAATACAGGTGTTAGAAAATTATTATAAAAGCATTTAAAAAAACAATTCAGTAAATAATTAAAACACAACACACAATGCAAATCCAACAATAATTTATAAATCTAGGAAATGTTCATATCTTTACAATGACACCAAAACGAAAACGCTCCAATGTAGGGAACCGGAGATATGACCTTTTTTGAATGTAGCACTATATAGCACATAGAAACTGATAGCGCCTCTTAGGACATCTGGTTGTGATAGACCGGGACAAAGTGAAAGTTTCTGCCTGACCGCAATGTAGCCCTGTGTGGCTACCGCTCATGGTATTTCTCAGTCCCAGTTTTTACCTTCTGGTTTAAAAACCTTTTTTAGACCTTTTTTCATGGGGTCCCTCAAAGCTCTCAGCCAGTCTGGAGTCGGTGAGGGTTCGCCGGGCTTGGCTTGTGACAAGTTCCCAGTCAAACTTGTGGAAGTCAGACCTTTGCAGCTTTCAGCTGGACGAACCTCAGATCCAGGCAGGCTCGAGGTTGAAGATGGGCAGCTTGGCTCTTGCGGTTAGTCGGCGGTCACCTTTTCTAAGTTTGGACTTAGAAACTTTTACAGAGCTTTTTCTTCAGGGGTCCCTCGATGCTCTTCACCAGGCCAGCTTCAATGAGGTGTGCTGGCTCGAGTTTTTGCTTACTCTCGGTCAAACTCTGGAAATCAGTCCTCCAGAGCTTTTCAGCGGGATGAACCTGGACGGCAGGCCAACTCACAGTTGAGGGTCACTGGCTTGGCTGATCAGCTAACATAGGTCCACTCATGGAGCCTTTTTGCAAAGTTGCTCCAAACTTCTGGAACTTCTTACTGAAGCTCCCCAAACGGTCCCAAAGTGTCCAAACTTACTTCAAGGGCCTGAAAGCTCCAAGATGGCCCTTGAAAGTTTGAGACTTCAGTTCCCACAATCCAGTTGGACAAAACCCTTACTTATCCACTGGTAGTACTCCAGGCTACGGATTCTTGGTGTTAATGTTCCATGTGAGCTTTGTTAAGCTGTAGCTTTCAGGGAGTCCACTCTTTAGTCTTCTTGAAGCAAGGTAGTCTACAGTCTTCAGCGTGCAGGGCCTAGTTGGTGCAAATCAAACTTCTCAGCATGGACCCTTCTTCTTTCACAACTTTCAAACAGCAGATCTGGGAGGCTCTGCCCCTCTCAGATACTTATTCCAAGTTCTCTGGGTCAAGTAGGTGATCACTTAAGTCCAATGAGGTGCAGGGCAACACATCAGGGTATGACCACATCCTCCAAAGTGTAGCGCTGTTTACTCCCAGAGAGCACCAATTTTTGCAAACATTTATCATGGCTGATTTTGCAGTAGGGAGAGAAGAGCTGGCCAAACACACTTCCAGGGATGGCTAATCTCCATGGCCTCTCCCCATTGCAATTTCTCATTCCTTCCTTAATACTACCGTCTTGCTGGGTTCAAAGAGTTGAGGTGCAAATGAAACTGGTTTCTTCTGCCTGTTTCCTCCTTTCATTGAATAATATTGTTTACGACTCCTCCCCCTGCTCTGGCATTCCTATGTAGTTGAACCGTGCCCTCCCGGAAGAGCATGGCTAATCCACTCAACTCTGGCCTATCAGGAAAACCACTGTAAGGCTGAATTTTGGTTTACAGACAAGAAATTCTAACATTTCTTGTCTGTACGGTTTAGGATAAATTCAATAATACCATATTGTTGGATTTATCAATACCATTCTAGGAAGTCTTTGAATGGCATTTTTGTATGATTCTCCTCGCTGGAATTATTAGTCAATAAACCTATGTGGGAGGGGATTTGAAATGGGAAAATGACTTGGGCCATTGTTCCATACCAGGACTTATAAAAACATATTTTATAAGAACCCTGCTTATATCTACAGGACCCCAAACTCCTGGAACATCGAGGGGAGACTTTAGCGGTTCTGAAAATGTCAAAATATTACAGATCCTCTAGAACAAAAGTCAATTTTCTGAAGCACTTTATCACAATGTTGGGTGTGAAATGTGCAATTTCACTTATCCCAGGGCATAGGACCCATTTTATAAGGGTCCTCCTTATACATACCTGGCCCTACACCCCTGGGATACCTGGGGGAGACCCTGTGGGTACCTAATATGCCCTAACATTGTAGTTTATCAATTTGTAAGTCGAGTTTGGGCACAATTTGCATTTTAAAAGCAGTCCTGCTTTTAAACTGACCTCAGGCTTCAGCAGTGCACACATTCAAGTGCAGAAAGGGCTGCTGGACTCCAAACTGCCATGCCCTATTTATTATATAATAGGGACTTAAAGGTTGTTTAAATCCCCCTGTCCTACTATGTACTAGGGCCTTATAGGGGAGGCCATGACAATTGTAGGGGTACCCTAACCCATAGTGTACCCTAGTGTATGTACGTGGTTTCCCTGTATTCTAAGTGTCCCTTTCAGCATATTACTGGTGCTGGGCTGGGTTAGACAGAGTCCAGAATCAGAGTCAGTTTCCACCAGTACCAGTCAGCAAAAAAGGTGGGGGTGCCCAGGGCACGGGATGACCTTGCAATGATGCCCAAGACCAATTAAGTATACATGTGATTGGTGCATTTTAGGATGCTCACTCATGGTAATCATAGGCTCCATGCTGAAGAAAGTTGTCCCACTGTTAGTAAACACAATGGGTTGCAAGTCCAGTGTTGCTTGTCAAGTGCAAATTTGTTTTCTGTGTGGCCAGTATCTGGCCATCTGTGTTATCTGTGCTTGCTGCTGTAGCACCTTACTGTTGGATTTCATGGGATGCTTTGCTGCACTATGATTAATTATTATAAATGTGATGGTACTTTGGTCCATTGAGGGGCTGTTCATGTGGCCTTTAATTGGATTTTGTATTACAGTTGCCGATTATTCAAGACATAAGCAGCAAAGTAAAAAATGTTTAAAGTGGTATTCTACCTATCACCAGGTTCTACTACTTGTTCTGTGTATGATTTGTGTTTATGTTTGTTTTGCCAGAGTATCTTCATACTTGTAACCTATTCAATTCCAATATGAGGATGGCTATTGTATGTAGCTATGAACACCTTAAACATTTCTGGATTTACTGAGGGTTGTTCCCATCATTCATATTATAGAACATTGCTGCTCTGTCAGTAACACTGTTTCAAACTTGGCATTTTTTGTTAATAGTAGGAAATGTTACATTTGGGCTGGCATATAAGTTAGAACTTACAGAGCTTGTGAAGCAATGCCCTTTTTGCGTGGTCACTCCCCAATTTTTGCTGAATTGCATTGCTGGTTTTTCGACTCTGCACAGTGCCCAGTGTATGTGATCTAACCCCTAAAACATGTAGAAACTGGCTAATCCATGATTGGCCTATTTCCCTTTTTTATTGGACCATAGAATATGTCATTGAAATATACCTAAAGCATGAAAAGTTAAATGTCTCCTGTGGACAGCAGCATTAATTGCACCATCCATTACTGTAACAAAGAAAACACGACTTAAGGTATACCATTGTAGCCTGACTGCTGCAATGCAAACATTCAGTACAACCAGATAAACAAACAGTTTTTAAAAGGATATATTTAAGTCACCCCCATGTAATTCTTCTAACTTACAAGGTATAGTGAATGGTATTAAAAAGTGGCACATGTGGAAACTTCATGTTGCCATGTCATTTTATAACAAGGCCCTAAAAGCTATTTTCACTTTGGCAGGACTCACTGGCCATTGTGTAAAATCAGAGTACACTAATGGAGATGTAAACACCCTACTGAAAGGCGGATTGTGCCATCCCTTTTCCTGATCTACCTCATGCAAAAGTGCTCTTCACATTTACACTCAGAAATATATTGTGCTCTTATTTAAGTGGATGTGCGAAGTCTGTGTGTTTTTACCAGTCACTACAGGTAAGCATGGTTGCCTAGCAATATGGTAGCTGGTCGAGGTGGCTAAGCACAGAATTAAAGGTCTATTTTTATATCACACGAGAGAAATTGTAACAAACATCATTTTTTACAATAGAATGTATTCACTAGTGAGTTATTGCAAAATTGCAACTCAATCATATTCTATGTGAAAGCATAATCTATAATGTTTTGAGACTTTTATACATTAACATTATGTTAGAATATTGGACACGAGTCAGGTCCTAGGTCCAAAGTACAAGTAATATGGTAAACGGGACATCATCACATTTGAGATGGAGTATCCCATCCACCAAACTCTAAATCACTGATGTTGCATGAAGGAAGTGGGGTCACAAGCAAATGGCTATATTGAGTTTGTCATGTGTCTCACTTATTACTGTCTTTTATTGTAGAATATTTGCACAGTTAATGGCGGTAACCTGCAAAGCACTGTGTGCCAATGGGAGATCTCAGGACTATTCAGTAGAGCACTGGATCTGCTAGAGACATCTGATACAGAAAAATGAATTTTTGCTCAGTAGCTCTGGAGCCAGCATAGATATGACAGAGACATGGTAGCAATGGAAGCAGTGACACTGGCATCTTGCAAGCACATCTAAAGCATGTGTGACCCAGTGAACAACGAGTGTTTCAATCATGTTGGTAAAATAGTAGACTTTGAGGTGCGGAATAGAGGCAACAGCATGGAGGCATCAGAGGTCACAGCATCCAGGCATGTACAACTTGTCAATGACCACTGCTGTACATCAATCTCCTAGCTGTAGAACAAACATTTGTTAAGGAGTAGCTGAATATCAGGAAGTTCAATAGTAGTGAAGCCGCAGTCAGGGAGTTACACCACCACCTAATCCCTCAAGCACAACATATCTGGGTTAAGTCCTTTCTATCTGTATAAACCCATAATACAATCATTCCTGCAACATTGTAGTTAAACCCCTTGCCTAGTCTCAAAAGCAAACCAAAGCCATATAGCTGCCCCAGGTGATGGGTAGCCTACCCTCCTTTGCAAGTATTAAGAATTTGTTTTAGCTCCTATAAAGAATGTCTTGGGGTCCTAAGGTGATAGCCTCTACAACCAAATATTCAACCTACACAACAGAGTGCTTGGTAATACCATCCAGGGATGATTTCGGAAAACAAAAGCTAGAGCACAAAATATAAAAGCAAAAAGTATGCTTGCTATATAACACAGACATTTGATAAGATGCTAGTGGCATGACTTATCCTTGCTTCTCTTTAGCCACTCTAGCTGCCCCACTCCTCGGCTCTATTTGATTTTAATCGGTTTTCTCCCCAATTCTTTCATTCTTCTTTGTACTGCAACCATTTTACAAACCCCTATTTTGACGAATCCATATTAATACTGTCACCAGGGCTGGCTCTATGGCGGTGCGACCGGTGCCACCACACTGGGCTGACTCCTCGATGGGGCGCCTGTTTGAAAGTATTTTATGGTTTAAAAAGCACCTGCTGCTGAATTGCTAGCCTCCGCCAATTTTCACTGAATGTTGGACTTGGCCCTTCTGGTAGGTTCACCCCTGAACTTTTTGCTTTTTATTGGTGACCTGGTGTAGTGATTTTTGGTTTCTGCGCACTTTACCGCTGTGTCCCAGGGTAAAGTGCGTGCGTGTAGTGAGGTTGGCCTGCCCTCCCATAGGAATGCATGGGGAATGTATGTGTCCCTGGTAGTTTCTGATGCGTGGGGTGTGCAGGCTCGAGTTTGGTATGTGCGGACTCGTGTGATCGAATGCTGCGCAATGATGTATGATGCGTGATTATGTCATGTGCGGAAGTGCCACTTTTAGGAGTTGGCATATTAGTGTAAAAGGTGTCTGGCGTGTGATTGGCTGGAGCTGGCTGGTGAGCCTGGCTCCAGGAGTCTGGTTGGGTCTGCCCCAGTGGTGAGTGTGAGATTAGCATGCTGATGGCTGGGGAGGAGTGCACCTGGGACCTGAATAGGGCA
Source organism: Triturus cristatus (assembly GCF_964204655.1). NCBI lineage: Eukaryota > Metazoa > Chordata > Amphibia > Caudata > Salamandridae > Triturus > Triturus cristatus. The sequence goes on from NC_140591.1 coordinate 1,353,754,562, forward strand.
GGGCTTTCCCCACACAGTGCTGGCTCCGCTCCCTGTGGTGCGACTGACGACCCTAGCCCTGCCAGTGAATAGAGTGAGGGGCTGAGCACATCAAGGGTGCTCCCCAACCAGCTGCGACTGGTTTTCCCTCTCACCCTGAACCAAGAACAAAGGGTTTTACTGTATAAAAATGGGGCTGTTTCCCCACAGAAACTGTTCTCTTCCAGGATCCTGCCTGAGGGGGCTGCTGCTGTTGCTGGGCCAGAGGACCGCCACTTGGACTACCTCCCTGCCTGGAGGCCCAGTGAGCTGGCTCTGGGCCCAGCCTTGCCCCCTGCCTACCTTCCTAAGGACTCTACCAGGACTTTGTGGCTGGACTTGCTCCAAGTGCCTGGAAGCACTTTTATTTTACCTATAGCGCTAGGAGCGCTTCATCTGGTGCCCCAGCGCTTCTAGAGCACTCCGTGTCGCCTCTGCAGGGCCAGGGAATCCCCGGCATAGGGATTCCCCCTCTTGTTGCGGAGATTGGAGGCGGGAGCCCACCCCGCATTCCTACGGATTGATATCCCTAGCGGGTGCCCACCCCGCCAGGGACCTTGCCGCTTTTCTTTGAATTCACGTCGCGGGTGCCCACCCCGCGACGTAAGACTACCTCGAAAAGTCACCGCTGCGGCCCGGTCCGAAACCGGAAGCCAGGCAGCCTCGGCGAAGATGTGGGCGGGACTGTACCCACAGGAAGTGGACGGGAGCCTACCCCGCGCTCCTGTGCTGGAAGCAGGAAGTAAGTTGTGGACCGGGGCTCCCGTGAGCTGAGGGAGCCCCGCTCTGTTGCTGCCAGAAGGGAAGGAGAGGAATCCAGGCAGGAGCCCACCCGTCGCTGGATCTGACGAAAGGAGCCGCAGTCCCGGTGAGTGGGGGCATCCTTTGTTGTAGGCGGGAGTGAGTGCGCTCCACCGGCAGGCACCGGGGCAGTGCAAGTGTCGGGCGGCCCCGGAAGGCAGCGGGCCGCCCCAACGTGTTCTCGAGCCCACGAGGCTCCAACGAGGCCAGCAGTGATTGCTCAGAGCGCCCAGAGCGCTCCAACGTCTAGGGGGCGTTTTCCTTGGTTTCTTGAGCCCCAGGAGGGCTCCACCGACGGCGGGGGCATTCTGGTGGTTTCTGAGCGCGGGGCGCTCCAACGTGGTGGCAGTGTTTTGTCGAGCCCCGTGAGGCTCCCACGATTGGTCAAGTATTCGTTCAGAGCCCCGAGAAGGCTCCAACGTTACGGGGGCAATTATTTGGCAATCTCGAGTCCCCGAGAGGGACTCCAACGATGGCGCATTTGTTTGATTGAGCCCACGAGGCTCCAATCAGGCGCATTCTTTAGGAGCCTAGAAGGCTCCCAGGGGGCATTTCTTTTGGCCATTTCGAGTCCAGAGGGACTCCAACGACGGGGCAGATAGTTGTACAGAGCCTAGAAGGCTCCAAGGGCGGACAAACTCGTGTTCAAGGCACCGTGGTGCCCCTGCTCCTTTTCCCAGCTGCCCAGCACTTAGTGGGAAGCTGCAACGTTTAGGTTGTGGCCTCTGCGTTTGGGTTTACGCTTTGCCCTGACTGCGTGCGCAGTCTCGCCCTGACTCTGCTGGACACAGGGTGTCCTAGCCCCGACAAGGCCAGTTGGCCTAGGGACTGCCAGAGGTGGTGGCTTATGTGAGTTCTTGCGCAATTGTGTTTCCCTGCACCTCTGAATGTGTTTGTATGCGTCATGTGCCTTGTTTTACACCACTGAATGTTTTTATGCATCATGTGTTTTCCTTCCCTACACCTCTGAATGTGATGCATCATGTGTAACGTGCTATTACCCCTACAGGTATTGTGATACTTAGGTGGTTGTTTGTTTACTCCTAGTACAGGTGGTGCTAGTGAGGTCCTAGTTCCCTGCGTGACATTTTCCTAAGGTGGTTAGGGTTGCGTAGGTGGTACTTACCTGTTACCAGTAATTACTGGTTGTGTGCTACATTTGCAATTTTGTACTACAGTATTATTCCTATGTTCTAAAAGTGCTAATTCCTGACAGTGGTCCATGTGGCCCTGTCCCCTGTACATATAATCCCTTGTAAATTCTGCCCGTGCCGGTTGGCACATTGTAAAGTGTGTGTTTTTATCTAATGTGTTTTGGTATAATACAAAGGCTATTTTTATATAATACCTTGTGTGGAGTTTCCTTTGTGGTGGGCCTTGGGTGTTGTTGCTGGGTGCGCGCGCAAACGCTTTACACATCGCCTCAGAGATAAGCCTGACTGCTCGTGCCAAGCTACAAAGGGGGTGAGCAGGGGTTATCTTTGGCGTGTAACTTCCTTGCCCTGACTAGAGTGGTGGTTTCTGCCTGGCTTTGGCGCAAGCCCTAGCCAGCCAGACATCCCATTTCTAACAACCCCATTCCGTCCTCTGCCCCAAGGTGACGCGTACACTTCCCAAGGGCTGTCGTTGCTTGTTGGAGGAAACAAAAGTGGTAGCATTTTTATCAGCCGTTGTTGTGGGACAAGGGTTACAGTGGCTCGACGTAAAACAACAAAACGCTTTCTGAAAGAGTAAACAATGGATGTTATTAAAAGCAGGAAGGACATATAAAAAAGAATATAGGATGAAATGTAGCTAGCTGACTGCAGTTAATGGAATAATGAAAGCTTAAGAATGCCCTTTGTTGTCATGGTGAGCTGTACAGAAATAATATTGGGGTGTCAATGCCTACGATAAGTACAAAATGCCCATTTTTAATAAATTTATTTTCTGCGGTAGCGAGGTTGTTCTACTAAATAATCGACTTTGCACGTCACTTTCCAAGAGTTGATGGAGTCCGGTGTGGTCCCATCTGGCCTACACCTTAAAACCGGTTATACTTGACCGTTCGTTTCAACGTTGCCCTTATTCCAATCCCTTACTTCAGGCGGACATCAGCACTGCCCACCCACCCCCTTCACAGGCAGCTGTCGAGGCAGACGGAGTTAGTTCCCTTTGTGCTTAACTTGTTTTGCTGCTTATACAGCGCTCTGATACCAGGACAGGTCGTGTTCACCCTATATAAACCTAATTCAATAAATTAATTTGCCTAGCAGTTTTTGATGCAGAGTGGGTGGGGACAGCAGGGGCGTGTGTGTACCTGTTCTCATGTAAAATGGTGCGTGTAATTTTTCCGGCACCGCTTCCAGAGCTGCCCGCCCCTCTGACGAGACTTCACCTTCACCCAGTACTACAGCAACACTGTTCATAGACCAAAAATGCGCCCGCGATGATATCCAGCCCTTCGGCTTACAGATCCATAGTTCAGGTTCTGTGTCAGGGGTATTTTCGTGTCACAGCTTGTCTGCATGTAGCTGTTTACTATTTACACTATCTATCAATCCTCCTAATACCTCACTTTCGTTTTTCATCCATGAGTACCGCCCAACTGGTGCACTTCTAACTTACGTGCCTGAAGTGTAAGGTCGGTGGTGGCTGCATGAATCGGTGCCGTCCTTGTATGAACCACACACGGATCCCGATCACATTTCTGCACTTTGCGCCGGGTTCAAGCCAGGGAGCCGTTTCAGGTTTTGGATAGCTCCGAGGCGGAGCCTGTGGCTGCCCAGGGACATTTCCTGTGGGAAAGCGATATTGCCGCCACCATGCCAGGATTTAAAGACCACTTATGCCAGAAGGGTGACGGTGTGACCAGATGAGGAAGGAGCTCGTGTTATGTCGACTTTATTAGCATTTTATCCCACTGCGCAAAAGAGGTAGCTACCGTAAGCAGGTTTGCGGCATCGCTTTTACTCTCACCCATGAAATGCTGAGTTACTATCTCCAGGGTAAACCAAAGAGCCTGATTTTACCCCTTTAATTTGGGGCGGAACAGCTCAGTTTCTAAATCACTATAATGGGATTGAGCGCTAAAATATAGTTGAATATTGAAGAAAATAAAAGCATACACCCGCAACAGTAAAAAGATGGGATACTACCAGGAAATACAACCGCATTAAAAACTGCACAGAAACCAGTTAAAGCTAAGTAACTTTAATTGGATCCGACCTGGAACCACTTTTAGAGGGACCGCAAATGGACCAGCCTCCGGCGGGATCTTGCAATGGGAAGTCTGTACAGAGTGGTTTGTGGGCTGCTGTTAAATTAAGTAATTTTTTTATAACATGACTTAAACAAATTTGCAGAGCCAATATCTCTGGCTAAACACTTACAAGGTCCCAATGGCGAGACCGATTGCATTGCAAATGCTTGTTATCTTATATTGTTTGAACTTGCCCATCTCAGTTTCTGTGCGGTAGATTCCACCAACACACCCCAAATTCTGCCACATAAACGTGGCTATCTTTCCTTTTACCATGGTAACTGTTCTATAACTACTGTGAGTGCAACTTTTGATTGTCCTCAATAGGTCAATGGGTGAAAACTGTATGAAAACTTACAAAACTGCTAGAAATTAGCATATGTCTCCTTCCTCGCTATTTACAGATTAATTATACCTGTATATGCACTCTAAGTATGGTGGACTGGAAAGACCCCAGTTTTTGGAAGTTCATCCACATCTGCCATCTAGGCAGATGTTTTTTGTTATCTACCCCAAAATGTCCAAAACCCTAACAAAAGTGCAAAGAGGACACAGTCCTTTCAATGTGTATTAATTGTGTAAGAATATTTCTTGAATTTTACAATGTTATTTCCATGTATGATACTCAAAGATTAATTCATTAAGGCATGCCAGTGTAGGTAAAAGAGTACTACCTGAGTATGTTTTTGCTTTCTCTAAAATACTTTTGTGAATTGTCTCGGAACAGTGGCGTAGCTGGGGGGGGGGGGGGCGGTACTATTTTGGGGGTGGACAAAGGCATTCAGATAAGGCTCAGCTTGCTTTCGTGGACGTTTGGGGATGGGCAGAGAATGAATAGGTCTCGGGCAATGTCCTCTTCTTTTTTGTGCTGGCAGCTGCCCCCCTCTTCCTATTATTCCCTCTTTCTGTCTTGCTCCTCACTTACTAAAAACTGTAACTTGAAGAAACGGTTCACAACCTCTCTTTCCTTCTTTCATTTAGTTGCTTCCCTGTGAAATGGATCCAAAAAAGAAAAACACTCTTGCGGGAAATGCCCTTTTTTCTGACATTTTTCTATTCCAAAGTGCAGCGGGATGGAGAGAAATAGAAGGTTTTAAATATTAAAAATAAATACATAACTAAATAAAGCAAGACAGAGTGGTTGCAAAGTGGCCAGATTGGTTTTTTCACATCCAAACACATCAGCCTCACTTTACAGACTTTGCAGTGAAGCGCTACTTTGTTTTCTCGTGTTTCTTTGAACAGCATTGTTGTCCCCAGGTGGGGAAGTGTACCATTCCTGGAGGTACTGCAATACCTGGTTGATGGGTGGATTGGAAAACAAAATGCGTACCATGGCTCTGTTTATGGATGTGGTCTTTTTAAACCATTCTGCTTACGTTTATTAAGGATATAAGCAATGGACATTGAAACGGTTCCCTTCAGGGCCCTTTAGTCATGTCCTTAACTTTTCAGGTAAAACCACTCGCTGATTTCTGAATAGTGAGTGAGAGATCGTTAAAGTAACCATGTTGTTTTTGCTTACATTTCACATGCTTTACTTAATCTTGCATTCCCTATGAGTGTTTGCTTTTACTTTTTTTTTTAGGCAACATATTACTCTTATCAAGTGCATAATTTGAATTGAGCCACATCCAAGTGTTTATAGCGGGACAAAATTAGGTTGTAGCTGAAGGCAGTGAGAGTTTCTCTTTGTGGGGCAGTATGGTGTTCAGTGGAGGAGAGGATGTGGCACCATGGCCAGAGCTGTTGAATTTGGAACTGGGGAACAGGGTTCAGCCTTCATGACCAGTCCACCAGACAACTCTACTGAGGGAGCATATTCCCATGCTAGACCTTACACGGCCCCACTAGACCTTAGAAGGCTTGATGTCTTAGCACACGCAGGTGTACCCTAGTGGTGTCAATTGTGAGTTAACCTTGAAGGCCTGTCCACCACAATCCATACTGAAGTTCATCTCCAGTCTTGCGGGCAGGCCTACGAAGCAGCACACCCTAGAGCAACAGTGATCCAGTCACTGTGACTCTGTCACTGAGGTCACATGAACCTTGAGCAGGTTAGGGCGGTGTGAACGGTGTGACCGCACTTGGTACCTATTTCGGTGGGTGCGTAGTGTTTGCAAGTATATTATGGTTTAAAAAAAACTTGCTGCCTCCTTCCTGGCCTCCAGCAATTTTCAGAAACAATAAAAATGTCATGATAACTTCGGTGATTAATGTTCTTCCTAGAGAGAGATCTGAGTTTTGTCTAGTGGAAGGGTTGACTCCTGGAAAGGTTGCACAGAGGGTTAATGTGCCTGCTGCAAAGAACATGTACCATGCAGATCACAAAGTGCACTGCTTTAATGGGGGACCATGTGGAATGGTCATTTAATGTCAGCTGTAGATGATGGATCCCTGAACAGTGTCATGTATGTGCATGTTTGCATGGTGCTGAGGGGATTACCAGATAATTCTTCACGCAGCTCTCTGATGGATGTCACATGCGGTTTTTCTGAGTCCCCAGATAGATCATGCAGTCTGTGTGTTCTCTTTTGTACTGCCAGTCACTGCCAGTCACCGGTGTATTCAACTGTGTAGCCTTAGACCGGGTCATGTATGTGCATGTAACTTGCATGATCGAGGTAACTATTAGCGGCGATACTACGTGTCTCTCTGTCCTCTTTCAAGTGCTTGCCGTCCTTTTTCCCCAGCAACCCCCCCCCACACTCCCCACAGGGGCGGCAATCTGAGGGATAGCCCCAGGCGCCACAAGCTCTAGCTACGCCTCTGTCTCGGAAGTATGAGGTTGATTCATGTAAGCATTTATGAGTATGGTATGTACTTTTACATGCCTTTGTGAATCGACTTTAAAATAAGGGGTCCGCAGAAATTGCATAATTTACACTTGGGTAATCACAAGAAAATAAGACAAAAGTATGTGGAATTACACGGAATTATGTGACATTCTAATGTCATTTTGCCCTCTATTTTAGCTCGAACTGAATCCTTGCATCAGCTTTTGGAGCAAGCATGCATTTAAACAAGCACTGCAAAGGGCAGTTGCATATGTTCTGTTGTTCCTGTGCATTCACAGAGAGTACTTACCATGAATTGAGCATGTGCTGCAAATGTTTACTGCAAATGGTGTACGACTGATTACATGAAGTGCCATAAAAGCGTAATTTTGAGAATTTCTAATAACAAACGTAACACGAAATTCTCTCAATTATGTGAATTACAGTAGCGTAATTTTAATTCTTCCCGAAATCTACTTGAACCTACAATTCACTATTAGTAACTATGTGTAAAGATGGCACAGTCTTTTCTCTTTGTACTAATTGTATCTGAATGTTCCTTGAATAGTCCCTTTTCATTCCCATTTTAGAGGCTGATTCACAAAAGCATTTCTGAGTGCGGAAAGTGGTAGTTCGAGAGAACCTTTTAGATATTTTGACACGACTTTGTGAATTGACCAAAAACATCACAATAAAAACAAAATGGGAATAATTAAAGGAATATTCAGATACAATTAGTACAAACAGAAAGGAGTGCACCCTGTTTGCACTTCTTTGCGATTTGCTCTTTGCATTTCTTTTACCCATGGATGAACCCTTTCCTGTATACCCTCCCAAAACTGTGAAAACTATCATGCAAGCTCGTGGACTTGGCTGTTTCAGTTTTTAATTCCTAAAGCACTACAATTTTTATAGCGCTATTCGAATTAATCTCAAATTCTAGCAAAGCATTCTAAAAACCTACTTACAAAATATCTTTAAAAGCAATGGCCTCTCTCGGGGTCCAGCGGACTGAGCATTTCAAACAAATGCCTTTTCATCGTTTTAGCCTTTTCGTTTCCAATAACTGTAATATACATTTTGCATTTACACTGTTTACTTTTCGCCTTCTCTAGCTCCTTCTCTCCACAATGCTTTTAATTCCTTGCAATTGGGTTCATGCTGCGGTTAATCTAAATTACAATTTGATATAGTTCATGGAATAGCATGTTCTTTTTCATTCAGGTTTGATTCATAATGCTTTGTTAAAATAATTATCCATAATCCCCGGTGGTTAGATAATGTGCAATGTGCTATTTTCTCCTTTAGCCCTTCACCCCTTAATACTTTTAGTGAAATGATTATAATGTCTGTAATGCCAATGGGTTTATTAGAGCTAGGCACTGCTGAGATTATTTCATTATGCTCCCATTGGTCGGCAGAATGCAAACCTATTTTCTAAGCATTTCGCAATAATTCTAACTGCTACTGCCATCCACGTAATTGCATTATCACAGCAGTAAATTTCAAAAAAGTTCAAAATATATTATTTAGGAGTGTGACGGGTTTATCTATCTCAGTAGGCAAAGATTTAAAAAAAAAAAAATACTTAAATAAAGTGTTTAATACAGCACCAAGCAGTGCTTTAAACCCTATGTTGATAAATGTAAAAAAACAGCAAAAAAACATACATCTTGATTTCTTTTATTGACATACAACACCATGTCTGTTGGAACAATAAACATGAAGTGCTTTCAACTGCAGATAGGCTCAGTCCATGCATGCTGCACTCTTTTGGTATTAAGTGTTATGATGAAAAGAAATCCTATATAGACAAGAGATTGAAAAGGAAAATTAGCATAGGATGTTGTTCTCTCCATAATAAGATTGCACTTGTATACAATTTGTCCTTGTCCTAAGTGTGCTTTGTCTTCCATTGCTTACCTCTCTTATTTATGGACATTCAAAGAAGCCTCAACAAAAGAAGTGATCATAGCTAAATCACAGAAAAGTAAGAAAAAAACCTCATTTTTTAATATTTTCATAATCATCAATCACTGTTGTTCGGGTAACATGTCTATGACTGATGCAAAATTGAGCAATCACAAAATGACAATGGATGAAAATAGAAATATCTATGATAAATAGATAAATTAGAAGATGGCACTGGCACAGTATGCATGATGGAATGAATCTACTCTATATGCTCAGCAAGATCCCATCACCCAAAAAAAACAAAGTCTAGGGGTTGCTGGCAAGTATCTTGTCATAGTATGCGTGAATCTCTGCAATGAAAGCAATAAAGACCTTTTTTTAATTAAAAAAAGTGAATCCTTCTATACTAGTGCTAGTCAATCCGTGCATTATAGTTTTATACACAATGTGCTTATTGTCATTGTGCCACCCTTCTCCCACTTTTTTACCTTTAAACACCTGAAGCCTGGTTCACAAACCCATTTGCTGCTGCAAACCTATGTTTATGGGTCCAAAGGAACCCATTTACTCCTGTTGCGTAAATAGTATTACTGCTGTGTAATTCCAGACTGTGACTACATATATTACACAGCAGTAAACCCCATGCAAGGGAAGGGGAACAGGCGTTTTAAAGCGTGGTTTTCCATCAGAGTTTCTGAACAGCTTTATACTCACCAACTTGTCTCCAAAGCCTTCCCATTCAGAAAAAAAATCATAGAGTTTACTTGCTGAACGGGCTTCACAAAACCCACAATGTTCATGGGAGTGGGGGAGAATGAGATTCTCCAAGCACAAAAATGTTTTTCTGTACAAAAAAAAAGAAAAAGTAAAAAACATGTAGATATGCACAATATGTTACATTTTCCAAATGTGGAGTTGAACTTTGCCTCCAGGAAATCCAAGGAACGGTATTAAGTTTGTAGGTGCATATAGCACGGTTTATCACCCATGAGGGTGTCAAGGCGCTGTCCATTAGCACGGGAATGTTAAGGGGCTTATGATGTCAGGTGAACAAAACCATCTTTTTGTGAGAACTGACTGACCATAGGTCAGCGGTTCTGCAACCCTTATTACAATACGACTGCACATGGTGTGGTCACAAACTACAAATTCTCTATGGGAGCTTGTGCTATGGCTGCAGCACAAGCTCCCATAGAGAAATGGAAGTTTCTTTGAATCCCTGCAACGCGTGGCATGTACCTCATAGAGCCTGCCACATGGTGCAGGGATTTACAGGAGGCAGCATAGGTGCCCCCCACACCCCAACCGGAGTGCTAAGGGCCCATTAAGTTGCTGTCGGAAAGCCCAACATGGAAAGGCTGTATGAAACTGACGTTCTAACGGGATTATGCGCAGCCTCCGACTGGCTGATGGGCTCCTTGAGCCTGTCAAAAGCCAGACTGGATGACAGGCCAGTTTAAACACGACCACCTTGTTTGTAATAAGGGGTCAGAGTTTAGACCAAGGAAGTCAGTCGGAAAGCCTTCGAACTGTGGTCAGAGGCTTTCCGACCGACATCCTCATCAGCCCCTAAGCGATTTTTCCCAGAATCATAGGATATTGAGCCAATGCCAAGACTCAAACCCAGATCCCCTAATCCCGAGATGGTAGCTCTGGTAGCTGCACCACATCGTCTCCCCGTGTCGTGAGATTTTGCGTAGGACACATGTGTAATGGGGTCCCTATGTGATTGCACTTTCGAAAGAGCAACATTTAACTAGGAATTTCTCTGAGTTACAGCATACACTCCTGACCCCACAGCTTGGAAGCAATGAAAAGTAACTTCTGCACTCCGCATTTGAGCTTTGCTACCTATAACGTTTATATTAACTTAGAGATATCCTCGTAATATCAACACACTTCAGTAAGAACAGCACTTAGCTGTGCCTTAAATGAATGTCAGCTTTATTATATGGCCCCTGATGAATTTTAGTAGGTTTGATCTGCTGGAACATATCTGCGAGTATGTGATAATTATCACAGAGATCATAATTTCAATCATTGTGCAAACAGGTGTTTGCAGAGGGATAGGAAATTAGTCCTCAACTTTTAATAGGAGCCCTATTATGCAGGGAAAGCTGTGACTTTCGCATTCCAAGAGTATTACTTGGTAATTTAGAAAATTCCCACAAGTCGTACGTTTGCACTAGTATGAGTACATATGTACATGTATGAGTTTCCTTCTATCCTCCTGCTGTTTCGAGATGTGCAGTGGACATAGCTCCTTAAAGGAGCACTACTTTAATAGGACACCTTTTTTACCTTAAGGATGCAGCCATCAACATCTTGGTATGTCAACCAAATGTTTACAAAGGTTGGGCAGAATGCTACAAAGTTCAGATATTGTCCCAACCTGCAGCTCCTGTCCTCTGCCTGGACCCTCATTCTTGCCTGAGTCTTTGGGCTTACCAGTCTTCAGGCAGCTAATACTGCCATGTTGTGGGTCAGGAACAACAATCCACTTGCAATATTTGGACCCTATTTGCAGCATAACCATTGATGTGCCTCGTTTTTGTAATGTCAATCCCAGATTTAATAACTCAGGGTCTCCATTAAACAATGAATTACATGTTAAGTTTGTGCCACTCAATGAAGTCATTGACACCATGTTTGTCTAGCTGCTCAGAAAAAAATCTAATGGGCTACTTTTCTATTGATGCGCCTCATAACATGGTACCTAGCCGATATCTTTCCTCCGAGACAGGCACTCATCCCACCCTGAACCGACCATCAGCCCACATACCTTGCCTTAATGGATCCATTGTGTTGCATACTGCATTTGATATCACAAAGCATTAGAGCCTACTCAGTGTCTGCCCTGGCCTTTCCCAATGGAGACAGGAACTCATTCCATGATCACCAAACATTCTGTACTGCGACCCTGGTGCACCATCAGGGTTGTAAACTGCATGATTTGGATCTCTTGTGAGATCATTGCAGCAAACTTTTGGCACAGTAGCATTTATACCATGCCGATACTACCATACACAATTGGTTTGGTGGATTTGACCAGAGCAGTTCTGTGGAATCACTGTCCAGTTTATTTTACCTTCTGAATATTGAACTCACATGAGAAGATGCGAGTCAGTCCAGGATTCCTTCAATGACCCTTGGGGGCAACTTTACCTTCATTCTACAAATCAAACACCAGGAGAAACAGAATAAACACAACAATAATATTAGTCTTACATGCACAAAGATGCTAGCAACTACTAGAGACCTCACAACAAGTACAAGCACACACAAACTTAACAACCGCCACCAAACAATCAAAAAGTAAAGGCACATAAGAACAGCAAACAAAGTGTGCCAGTGGGTCATGATTCACAGGTAAATATAAAGCATGTAAAAGAGAAAGCATTGAACTTTACTTCATGTGTCTTGTCACAAGGGACAAAACAAGATAGACCATTCATTATTTGATCAGGTAGAATGGCTTCATGTTCTCTCCAGGGATTTCACAAAAAAGGATAATAGATGTTCTCTTTACATACATTAATTATAAAATGATACACATCCATACTATCAGAGCAGAAACATACCGACTCTGGAAGCTGTGCAGCTGAATCCACTATTCCAAAAAGTCCACTCTACCCTGATTTAGTGTCACAATAAACCTTGTGAAGAACCATGCACTGGTTCTATCTTAGCGGAGGAAGCTGGAACTCAGGTCTCCTTGGCAGGCTTTCCTTCTGTAATACTAGTCTAGTGGTCTTTGCTTGACAGACATGGGGTGCAAGAGTGAAGAAATACATATCCCACTTGCAACCAACATTAGATGTGCATCAGAAAGTGCATATTTCCTACCGTCAGACTGTATTACGTGTCAAATGTAAAACAGATATTGTAGTTTATTGGAAGAGTACAATAGTCATTGCAGTGATCACATTTTAATTGACTATAATGCTTTACCCATATTTGTATTCTTAAATATATCACATTCCTATCTAACTTCCTGTCATTCACATGCAATCCTTATGTGATTACATAAAAACACACACAAATGCTAGGAATGGAGTGAAGGTGAACACCCAGGCCGCAAGGTTCATTTATTTTTGTAGATAAGCCTTCCAGTGTTGTATTCTCACCACACCCAGAACTGTGGATGATAGGCAGCACAGGAAAAATACAAAAAAGCATATTCTTTGTGCTAGAGCTTGTTATCTTCAGACTGAAATAAAGGCCTCTCTTAAGCAATCAAAAGACCGATTTCAAGTTGCGAAATCCAGTTCCAAGCCTATAGTAGACTAGCCTAAAGGTTTCGCAAAAGCTGAGGGCGTGGTTTAGAGTTTTGTAGATGGAAAGGAAAACTCTGTTTCAAAGATGGCACATATCCCACCCACCATATTACCTGTACCATACGATATAATGCACTTGTAATATCACATTTGTTATATTGTTTGTATCTTATTCTACTGTCCATAAAAAAAATCAACTTTCAACACCTCGTCAAACTTTGGTGCCAATTAATTATTTTTTTCCTTAAAAGAAGGCATTTTCCCATATTCACTAATAATTGCATAATTTCGCCTTTATTAAAAAGTCTCTAGAAAAACATTCTCTAATTGATAACCATAGACTGATCCCAAGCATCCCTTGGATTGTTAAAGTATTTGAGAAATGTATATTAGACCAAATAAACTCTATGATAAGTGTTGGATTTGGCCCTTTCTACAGAGTCATCCCCAAACCTTTTGCCTTAACTCTCCTGTTTTCTGAACTCATTTTGTTGGCTTTTAGGACTTTGCACATCCTACTGCTGCTAAGCAGTGCTAAGGGGCGTGTGCTTTCTCCTTAAAACATGTTAGTTTGGCTTATACCCAATAAGCCTATATAATTTGCGCGTAAATCCCTAGTAAAGTTGCACTGCCTGTGCACAAGGCCTGATAATTAAGCAGCACTGATTGTGCCACCCACTTATGTAGTACTTTAAACATGTCTCAGTCCTGTCATTGCAACCTGTTAATGTTGCTTTGAACAGCCATTTCGACCTGGCAAAATAAACCTTTTGTCAAGCCCAAACCTCCCTTTTTAACACACATACGTCACCCCTAGGGTAGGCCCTAGACTGCCCAGAGGGTAGGGTGCAAGGTATTTGAAAAGCAGGACATGTACTTTTAAGTTTTCATGCCCTAGTAGTGGAAAACTTGTTTTTCATCAATGCAAGGCCTACATCTTCATTAGGACAATATTGGAGTTACCTTATTACATTTTATTAGTGAAACTTTTAAATGGGAATAGGTAAATAGTTCAAGTTTGGTGTCTCTAGAATCACAATTTAAAACCCTAAGTCATGGTGCAGTCAGAGTTTAAATTGCAATTCTGAGAATGGCACCTTTAGAAAGTTGGCTGTTTCCTCCTTTAGCCTTTTGGTGCCTGCAGTCTGTCTACTACACATGACTGGGTGTGGATGACAGTTGGGCTTTATGTATTCCTCTAAGACAGCCACACACGATGGAAAGCTTTTGTGTGACTAAATGGGCCATCACTGCCAGGATGGGAAGGAGCAACTGGGTATGCTCTACTTACACATGAATAGACTTTGTCCTGCCTCCTCACAAAAGACTACATACCCCCTGGATTTAGTCTACAGCCAGGGCAGAGGAGGCAGGACACCTGTGCACTTCTAAGGCATGCATCTAGAAGCTGCTTCCCACTTCAAAGGCACAAATGTGTAAAAATACTGAACCTCAGACACCAACTCTTCAGCACACTTCTAGACCTGTGGCTACATTGGCAGGAAGAAGAACTGCAGTGCTGCTGAAAGGTCTGTCACTGTGCTTGACTGCTACTCTGAAGGAACTGCTGCCCTGTTGTGCTGACCTGCTTCCCTCTTGTCTTCGGAAGAAGAACTGGACCTGATGCTTCATCTTCAAACCAGGACCCCACAGTGACACCAAGAGATAGTCTTCTGGCCTCCCAATCATAGCCTCAGGGACATAAAAGGCTCCCCAACATCCTTGACCGGACACTGGACCCGGCTGCAGTGAGTTTCTGAACCCCAAGTGAATCCTCTAAGGTCCTGCACCCTTGGTGGTGCTCAAAGGCACTGAAATCAAAGTTTTAGACACTCGCAACCACAAACTGGCCCGATTGCACCAAGAACTCATCGCTCGCACCACAAATCAGCATGAACTCTGTCAGCTTGACTGTTTGCACTGCAGTATCGACTGCTCCCAGAGACGCCAACTCAACGCTCAAGTAACACTCGCCCATGATGCCGGACAGCTTTTCATGCATTGCAGACAGTCTCATGCGATGCTCTCCTTGCTTCCTTCTTCAAATCGAACAGGAAGCAAATGGACATTGCAATGAACTTGAGAATGTAAACTTCAGCAGGCCTAACCTGGTGACTGTGTCCGGCCTGTACACCATTGCGGTTGCCCTGAAAGTGTGACTTTGACCTGGTCCAGTGCAACCAGACTCCCTGAGTTGGTACTTTGTGCTTTCTGGCACTATTTTAATTAAATTCTTTCAGAAATCATATCTCTGGGTCTAATGACTGTATATGTGTTGTTTTGGTCTTGTTTTATTCATTACAGTTTGCTCTATGTTTCTAACTTGGTGTGAGATCCTTTCCATGTGGTGTTTTTACTGTTTTACTGTTTGAAGTGTTTCACCAATACTTGAAACACTGCCTCTAAGTTATGCCTAACTGCTCTGTGCCATGCTACCAGGGGGTTGAGCATAGTCTAATTTGGGGTTTATTTGTGCCTTATCCTAGGAAGGATTGTGGTTGTTGCTTAACCAGGGCTCACACCCCAGTCAACCAGTTACCCAATTTTTCACATTAATCAAAAATAGCTTACTACCCTTCGAGCAATCTGGCGATTCTTGACAACATTCTTTCCATTCTAGACAAAGGTGAGGCTTGTCTTCTGGACTTACTCAATATTTTCACAGCCTTTGAAATCATTGACCAGCATATGCTTATCTATATCCTAGAGAATCTAATATGCATTAAAGAAACAGTTCTTAGTTGGTTGTTTCTCTTTATATCAAATAGCAAACAAATGGTAAGGATGGAAATCTCTCTTTAATCTCTGATATGATTACCTGCATAGTTTTACAGAGATCAATCCTTGCCTCAACTTTACTATAACAGATGGTATGAAGAATTCTGGTGTCACAATCCATCAATATATTGATGATAACCAAATCTCGCTTAACATTTCTTCTCTCTCTGCTGTTTGCATTCTAAAAAACTGCCTGTCCAACCTTAGTAACTAGATGTCATACCACTTCATAAGACTTAACTCTAATGAAACAGAATTTATCCTGCTTTTTCATCATCACAGTTCTAAATTTGAAGACAACTGGCTCTCAGAGCTTCAAATTATTTATTTCACAAATTCTCTTGCCTCTGTGTTTAAATGCATTGGCATCTGGCTAGACCCATATCTCTCCATGTGTGCACACAGTGAGCACACCATAAAATCTGTAAAAAAACACTATTCTCTGAACAATTGAAAGCCTCTGCTCAACCCAACAATTTTAATTTGGTCACCCAATTTCTTATTATATGAGGACTTGACTATGAAAATTAAATTATGGCATGTATCAACAAATCAGCACCCCTTAGTGCCTTGATGAACTTCTCTGCCAGATTAGTCTCTGGTTCAAATGAATGTGACTGTCTTACCCCAATCACGTATTACATTGGCTTCCTTTGCATCACACTTAGAGCCATCCATCATCAATGCCTAGACTACTTATCGTCTTTGTTAAAAAACTCTGAAAGATGTCAAAAGAATCTTCAGAACGGAAAGGCTTTCAAGCTAGAATCCAAGAACCTTGCTGAAACACAATACCTCTCAGGCATTGTCTCCTCTGTTTAGTCTTTATTTTACCTTTGCCATACCATCAGCTTTTTGCAATTCCACAAATAGTTACAAACACATCTATTTAAGGTCTTCCTTGCTATGCTAATACTATCCTGTTCATATTTATCTTCTGCAGTCTCGATCCTTCTCCTATATTCTCTTCTTCCCCACCTTCATCCTGATCAGCTAGAATGAATGAATGAAGGAGTGACTTGTAGAATGTGCAGCTACTCCAAAGAGTGTCCCGGCGGTAACAGGAGGAGCCCAGGTACGCGCTCAGCAACAGAGATCATTCTGCCCCACAGAAACGAGTTTTTTTCAGAATGTGGTCTCAGAAAAGATATGCGTTTTTCGTGAGGGAGCTCATTCCATGCCTTAGAAGAAAGGGAGGAAAATGTTTTTCAACTCCTTTGAATACGCTTAAAGCGCATGCTTGCAAGAAGTAATGCAAACCGCTACTCTCTGAAGTGCAGAAACTGATTTAATCTCTTTACCAGATAGCCAGGTCTAGAGAGATTTGTTGCACTGTGAACGAAATCTAAGGCTTTAAAAGAGATCAATTTTTTGTCAGACAACCAATGCAAAGCTTTCTGCTCTGCACAGTCAACGAACATCTAGGCGGACACAGAAGAAGCCTAGCAGCTACACTTTGGGCCATCTGGAGGTGATTCACCAGAGCTTCTGCTGCTCCTAAATATTGGGTGCTCGCGTAATTCAAGCATGAGGTGATCAAAACATGGCTCTCCACTCTTCTCACCTTCGTGAGGCAGGAGGGGGAGGTATTTCTTCAGAGTGTAGAGCAACGAGGGGCATTGGCCCACCATTGCAGGGATCTCCCACTTCATCGAGAGGGTGTGCCAAAATTCACACCTAAGTTTTTAACAACTAGAGATGGAGGGGGCAGGCCTGGCCATAGATCTTCCCACTAGTTGGACACATGTGAACCAAATAGAATAATTTCTGTTTTCTCCACATTGTATTTAAGTTAACTACCATGCATCCAATCAAAGATGGTGCACATACAGCTTGTGAAAGATGCTGAAATAGAGGCATGAGAACCATCAAAGACAAAGAGCAGCTAAATGTCATTGGTGTATGAGATGATTTCAGATCCAAATGGCTCAACTACAGAACCCAAGGGGATGTAAAAACAATAAAGAGAACAGGGCTGTGCGGGGAGCCATACAGGCACCCTTGGTTGACTGCCTTGATCTCCGAGGAAAAAGGGGTGAGCCAGACTGATTGACCTCTAGTGACTAAGAAGGACTTGCACCAGTCCCACACACAAACCCCAACAACCATGGCAGATAGTTGGTAAAGGAATATAGAGGCTGGGACAGTGTTGAAGGCAGCAGACAGATCGAAAAGGATCAAAGCCACATTCTACCCTGAGTCCAATAACCATTTAATATGCTCAGAGATCCCTAGTCCTGCTGATTCCATCCTGTGAAGGGGGCAAAAGCCAGATTGACTTGGATGTAACAACTTGCCTTGCTCAAGACACTCAGAGAGCTGAACATTGACCAGTTTTCCAGCATTTTTGTGAAAGGGGGGAAGAAGAGAAATGGGGCTATGGTTACAAAAATGCCGGAGTCCAGCACAGGCTTCTTTAGCTCCTGAGTCCTGACCTCTTTCTATCATTTATTACTGTAGGTCTATCCCTGCTAATCCTTCATTACCCAAATCCCTTCATAGTTATCCTTTCTGCTCCCTGTTGCATTTCCCACTATCTGCTATCCTTTCTTTTTATCGTTGGACCATTCTGTATTCTCTCCTGACTGGTATGTCTGTTTTCTCCTACAACCTATATCCTCCAGTTTTACCAAACCTCTCCCCCTTTTTTACTTTCTTATAGTCTGCCTTTCGTCTCTTCTACATTCATCCAATATGTCCATTTTGTTCTACTCATTTATTCTACAACTCTTCTCTCTTTTAGACAGCTATTTGTTTAGCATCTAATTGTTCAGTATTTCTTCATTCTGTTTATAAGGAAGGTTCTAGCTCTCCAATGTTGTTTTACTTGTAAAGCACACAAACACCCAGTCGGGGTTGAGTTAGGCTATATAAAATGTGAAATGAATGCATAAATATAGCACGTATTAAGTCACTTTACAATACTGCTGTATCCACTACAACCACCTAAAAGCTGCATCTCAAAGTAAGTGTACGTAAGCAGAATGGAAGAAAATAACGGCTATTTATTTATAATGATGATGTTGTGGTAGGTGATGTACTGGGTGCAATAGTACTGCAGGCTGATAAGATGCACCGATTGTGGAACTACACTGACAGGGGAACAAGATTTTTATAGTAAAATATCAGAGTGTACTTTTACATAATGACACCAGACTATACAGCTTTTAGCAGCCACTAGATGCGTGAGAAGTTATTTACAGGAATAATCACAACAACATTTAAAACTAATTTCATGACATTGCACTAGTACCAACTTGGTGAAATGAGGTTCTGTGTCAGAACAGGAAGATTAATTTAGGACACCATTTGGGTCGAGTAAACATTGAATGCAGAGTGGACAAAATTCTTCATGGGTTTCACTCGATCATCAACAATGCCATTGTACCAAACTTATTTTTTTTTTTAATGGGATTATTGTGTTCTTCTTTAATATTCTCAAGGAAAGATCAAATGGCATGACAACTTTCTTAGCTGGATGAACACCTCAAAGGATTAAAGAAGCCAGGAAACAGGAATCCAACAGTGAAACTCTATTTGAGTGAAGAGTAGGGATCAGCAATTAGAGGGAGTGAAGAAAGAGGTGAAGGAACACAGCTATGTTGTGAGGCACACTCTAGCCAGACTGAAGTCCGTGTATAGCAATAGAACAGGACAAAAGGAAATGACGTCAAACACCATATGTATCAAAAGAGGGGACAAGAGGGCTTTTTTTCAGGTCGAGCATACATGCCCAGGACAACGTACAAAGAAGAGGGTATGCAGTTCCTCTGTAAAATAAGAGACAAGGATAGAGAGATATACCTGATTAACTCATGGGGGTAGGAATAACCACAGAGGAAGGGAATCCCCCTTTGGAACTAGGGTCTTCACACACCCAGCCAGCAAGGTGTCATGCTTCATCATTGGGCCTGCTCCTCGTCGGGTTGGCGCTGCAATATCCGACGGGCGCCCAATGAGGGTCTCTTTAGCCGAGATCTTTTGTTCCTGCCGTTTGGTGCAGATAGGGTCCTAGCTCATGTAGATGTAGTGCAAGGGTGAAGGAAGTGGTTAAAACAGGTCAGTTAGTCTTGGAACACATTTTATTCTAGTAGGTAAACTGCCTGATTAAAAACTAAGGAGTAGGGGATATCTACGGACTATGTGTCTGGATGTCTGCACACTACTCTCAATAGGTCGACATGTTTCTTGCCTTGGGTGTTAGGAGAATCAGTGGCAATTCTTCAGGACCAAAAAAAATATATAAAACTATCCACACACCATGGTGAGGGAAACCTGCCTCCCACGTCGTAACACTGTAGGTAAACACCCACAAAGGTTGAGGAACATAAATAAAAGGAAGAACAGTAACAAATGGTAAAAGCAGTGTACTCACAATCACAGTGTATCTCATTTTCTCTCAGCTATTACACACATGAGTGACACAGTTGTGCAAAGTCGTGGTGAAATCATCCCACATTAGGTGCCAGGGTGCAGCACCCAGAATGATTAAAATCATGCACACTGTATATCTTGTGTGCTTCTAATAAAAGCAGTAGCCAAGTGTAATGTCATCTATGCTCACCTAAATGTCTAACAAGTTATGCCTCATCAGTATCCGGCAGGAAATGGAAAATACAGATTGGTGTCCTGTAATGAGTTAGGACAGCATGGTTAAGAGTTTAGCCCACAGAATGGTGTATCTTATTACCCAGTGGACAGTAGCGACCTGTAGGTGCAGGATGAAAGTTACGGTGTTGTGGGTACCGTAGACGCAACCCTCACTTGTGTGGGGAGTTGTATCTCTTAGGTCCAAGCTACTAAATAACATGAAAACCCTTCACCGCAAGCTAGCGAGGTAAGCGTTAATTACTGGCAAATGTGGGCGAAACGGGGTCGCGTCAATGTGCTCACAACGGACTGTACGAAACACCCGCTCACAGTGGAGCGAATGCAACAACCCCCAAAAAACCCAGGATCCTCGTAGCTCACAATTAGACCTACGGCGCGGCACTGGACGCCCAGGGATACCGCATCATTGGGGAAAATTACTCACCAGCACTCCATTGAATGCGCGTTTCATGACCTGCCCCTGCCGCTGGAACCGGGTAGCACTCTGCTGATCTGAAGAGCCGTAGATATACACACCAGTTCATGGACGGCTGGGGGCGGGCACTCAATCGCGCGTCAGCTGGGGAAAATTAGCAATACGGAAGTGGCGACCCAAAACCTATGGCGGCCATCTTGGAAGGTGCAATCTTGCTACAGAGAGCTTGATAAATGGGCGTGTGAGGAACCTAAGAATAAAAGGCATGGGTGGCACATCAATATTGGTTAAGTAAAAGGCCATACAATGAGGGAAGGGAGTAGGGTTCGAGAATAGACAGCGTGAGGCCATGGACATATGGCCGCGTCTACCCTCGCTCGTTCAATGGTGGCCATATTAGCGTATGTAATTGATACCCTCAGTCGAGGTAAACCAAAGTGACGGCCAAATGATATTGTATAGGATGTCAGAATTACTGCAAGGCACAAAAAGGAAACTAAAGGATGTGGTATGCAGTGTATCTAATATATAGCTGCAGTTGTTTAGCATAGGTTTAGACTATCATGTGCGCGTGCCATCAGTTCCGTGATACTAAGTCTTGCTAGCCAGAGTCACTAGGAGAGGCTCACTTGGAGGAAAAAGTAATGTATTTGCCAGAGCTCCCACGGTATGTCATCGTTGAGTCCCTGTCGATCAGTGGACAACCTGTGGACCCATCTTTGCTCAATCCTAAACAGAATTTTACTAGGAGATAGGTGGTATGAATAATAGGACAGGCACTCCCAGAAATATTCACTGAAATTCTTCTGTATTACCCTAATTAGTATGGTGCTATAAGGAGGAGAGAACCACCAGCCTCTCCTAATCAGCAGCCTAGGCCGCAAACAATTGGCAACATAATACCCTAGCACACGTTGATTCTCAATGTTAATTAACACAGTAGTTTCAAAAGACCAAAATTATACATGAGATAACATATGAATCAGCAGCACAAATTGTGTGTCTTGAAGTCTTCACTCTTTAATTCATATGTAGGTTCCTTTGATAGTTATTCTTGTGACTGTTTGTGAGCCCAAAGCCAACACGTGTTTCATCGCTTCACGTTCAATTAACATGCGACTTTTTCAAGGCTAAGTGAAGAATAAACTACAGTCACTATTTCAGGACAGAGTAGTACAGAGTTATATATGTTCCTAGACATGCCACCAAACGGTCTTAACAGTGACTTTGTGTACATAAGACAATAAAGCTCATAGTATGTGAAAACACCCATCAGTGTGCCACATACTGCATATAACAGTACATTAACGCCGCCACCATAGCAAGCATGGTTGACTATGTATAATGTGATCATTATAAATTCCAACATGTTCAAAGAAAAGTCCACGGACTGATACATGAGTTTAAAGAGAATGGTTCATTCATGATATTTACATAACATATGTCAAGGAAAAGAATCAAACTTAGACCCGGTGATTATGTGTCCGTAAACAAGTACTATGTGGCTATTCACCCGTCAAATCCATAACTCAGATTGTATATCCAATATCTCCAAGTGTGCCAAGTGTGCACCGTCACCAACACTCATCGGAAATAATAATATGCAGAATTGCACCGACCTTAATTTCCTATTTTGGGACCGCTATAAGTAATGATGAGAAGAGAGAGAGAGATATTGGGAATTATTAACAACCCCCTAACGGTGTATGGTAATTAAGATTCAAAAGTTAAAGCCAAAGAATTATAAGGGTACCTACTTTCAGTGTAGTGTTAATTCTGACCCACACCGACCTCTGGCGCGATTAATTGTGGGCGGGCGGAATAGTGTGATTCTTTCAAAGGATCCAAAATCTTGAGCCCAGTCTGTAAGACATATAATGGCCAAAACTAGTGTTGGGTTCAAAATAGAAGCTGACAAAATAAGTATGTAAATCAGTAAGAGTAAGCCGATAATGGTAACCTAAGAGTTTGGTACGGGAGGCCCGTCACCAAACTACTGTGTTAATTAACATTGAGAATCAACGTGTGCTAGGGATTTATGTAGTCAATCCTAAACAGGGCACCCTGGTGATCTGTGGGTGTGCTTCTAAGACCAACCAACGTAGTGAATCGGGAGAGTGGTTTGATTCTCTGAAGTGTGTGTACATTTTTGTTGTAACCCTTTGGCAGCGGATGTTGCTTTTATGCTCAGTTATGCAAGTCTTAACCATCCGCATAGTCATTCTTATGTATTTCATGCCACAGGGACTGGTGACCATGTAAATGCAGTGTGTGGTATTACAGTTGGTGTGTTTGGTTAATGTCCACTTGAAAGTCTCTAACACATGTTAGAGTATCAGAAGTTGGTTAAGTGTTAACTTCCAGAAGAGCTTCACAGGGATTGTTCCTCGCTTTTTTCATAGAGTCTGTGATCCTTCATTCTGGATAGCCCTGTTCTCTCAGATTAGAGGCCAGAACTTGGGCTTCTGTTTTGTAATCAGCTACTGAACTACATTTCTGTCTGATGTGTTGGAACTGACCCACAGGCAAGTTGTCTTTAATTGCTCTAGGGTGGTGGCTACTATACAATAGCAGGCTATTCCGGTCCGTTGGCTTTTTGCACAAGGTGGTACTCACTGAGCCATCACTTAGTCTAATGTTCAAATCTAGAAAGGGTATGGTGGTATCTGAAATAGTATTGTTGAATCTGAGGTATTCATTTTGATTATTGATCCACCCCACAAACTCTTCACAAGTTGAAAGATCACCCTTCCAGAAAATGAGGATGTCATCGATGAAGCACTTCCATAACCTTAAATTGGTGGTGTATGGATTATTAATGTTTCTTATGATCTCCTCCTGAAAGGCTGCCATGTAGAGGCAGGCCACACTTGGGAGAAGGTGCTGCCCATTGAAGTGCCCTGGGTTTGATGGTACAGTTGTTTTTTGAACTCAAAGAAGTTCTCCTTCAGGGCCAGGGTCGAGCACTCCATGATAAATGAGACAGGTGCAGATGAAGTCCATTCTGCCTTACCAAGGGCTGTTTCGATAACTGCCAAGGTAGCCCATAGGGGAATATAGGTATACAAGGCTTCCACGTCCAACGTGACGTGGAGGTCAATTTCATCACTGCCCTGTACTTCCTCGATAATGTGGAGTATGTCTGTTGTATCTCGTACAAAGGATGGTGTTTGTCTCTCTAAAGGTTGGAGGAAGTAATCTCAGAATTAAGACAAAGGGTCAAGTAGTGAGCCAATGCCCGAGACAATTGTGCGGCCAGGAACCGGGGTAGTGCCTTTGTGTATTTTGGGCAATGTATAGAAATAAGGTGTTTTAGATTCCTTAGTAATCAGAAAATCTGCCTCTTTTTGATTTATCCAGTCATTAGTTTCAGCTTCCTGAACCATAATGGAGATCTTAGTAGCCAGTCCTGCAGTAGGGTTCTCTACAATGGTGGTGTAGTACCTAGCATTCTGTAGTTGCTGGTGGCATTCCAAGTCATAGTCCTTAATAGACTGGATTACAGTGGCCCCACCCTTATCAGCCTGCTTAATGGTTATGGTGGTATCATAAGCAAGGGATCTGGCAGCAGCCAGCTCGATTGTAGAGAGATTGTGGAAAGGGGTTCTACTTGGAGGAAGTGTCAAGTCTTTCAGTACCGCTTGTTCAAAATCAAGCACCTCAACCGGTACCATGCTGTTGCTGGGAGTAAAGATGGAAGGGTTGCGTAACCCTGTGTCTCCTTGGTCTATCAAAGGTTTATCTCAAAAGTAGGACTTCAGGTTAATTTTTCTGAAAGGGTCTGTATTTCGCAGTGTCTCTGAATCTGTCCCCCCTTGGGGTAGGGACAAAGCCCAGGCCTTTCTCTAGGACTTCCCCTTCTATCTCAGTGAGTGACCTGTGTGAAAGGTTCACTACTAGTTCTTTTCCCCTTTGTCTTGCTCCTTGTCTCTATGTTGTGAGGTGGTTGCTCTTGCCACTGCACCTGTTTCTGCATTCCTCTTCTTCGCCCTCTACCTCTGCCCCAATCTCTGTCTAAAAAAGAGGGGTTGCTATTGTGGAAGAAGTTCAGTTGTCCCTGATGGTAGACAGGGAACTGCCAGAACGGAGGCGGGGGGCCTGGGTAAGCTGGCATATTGTAATATTGATTAGGGCATGTCGTCCTTCTGGAGTTAATACTCCCCCAGCTATCAGTGCTGGAGTCACTGTTGGTGGAGCCCCTTCTGTTGTTATCAGAGCTGTCATGGGACAAATAGCTTGTCCTTGCTAATGTGTAAACAGCTTTCAAGTATGGATATACCTTTTCTTTTTCAAACTTCTGTATGCCCTTCTGAAGCTTTGTTACTTTCTGATTCATCAAATAATCCTTGTTTTCGACAATCTCTGTATTGATCTCTGCCATTCTGGATTTAAATGCAGTGATCTGTATGGTTGTTTTAAGGGCTCCTTCAGCAATATGTATCCTCGCCAAAAGAGCCTCCACAATCTAATCAAATCAAATCAGGTGTTTGTTAAGCGTGACTACTCACCCGTAAGGGTCTCAAGGCGCTGTGGAGATGGGGGGGTTTGCAGGTTCCAGTCCATCAAGGAGGGGATCTGCGGAAAGCCAGGTTTTGAGGTTTCATGCGAAGATGGGGAGCGATGTTATCTGTCTGAGGTAGAGCGGAAGGTCGTTCCAGGCTCTGGCCACGCAGAAGGAGAAGGAGCGGCCTCCCGACCTGGTCATTCTGATGCGGGGGACCATGGCGTAGGAGAGCTGGGCTGATCGTAGGGTCCTTTGGGGTGCGTGGAATTTGAGTCGGCTAGTCAGGTATGCTGCTCTGGTGTCGTGGAAGGCCTTGTGAGCATGGGTTAGCATCTTGAAGGTCACTCTAGATTCAATGGGGAGCCAGTGGAGTGTGCACAGGTGCTGGGAGATGTGACAGTGTCTTGGCAGGTTGAGGACCAGCCTTGGTGCAGCGTTTGGGATGTTCTGTAGCTTGCGGGTGAGGATTTTGTTTATTCCGGCATAGAGTGTGTTGCCGTAGTCGAGCCTGCTGGTGACCAGGGCGTGAGTGACGGTCTTTCTGTGTTCGAGGGGGATCCCTTTGAAGGTCTTACGGAGGAGGCAGAGGGTGTGGAAGCAGGAGGATGAGACAGGGTTGATCTGGCGGTCCATTTTGAGCTCTGAGTCCAGGATGATTCCCAGGTTGCGTGCGTGGTCCGTGGGGGTGGGCTGGCTTCTGAGGGCGGGGGGCCACCAGGTGTCATTCCAGGCATCTAGGTTTGGGCCCATGATGAGTACTTACGTTTTGTTGGTGTTTAGTTGTAGGTAGCTGTTTTTCATCCATTTGGCGATGGCTTCCATGCCTTCTCGAAAGTTGTGTCTGGCGGTGTTGGGTTCGTTGGATAGGGAGAGGATTAGTTGGGTGTCATCTGCGTATGACACAATGTTGAGTCCGTAGGTTCTAACGATGGGAGCGATGGGAGCGAGCGGAGCCATGTAGACATTAAAGAGTGTAGGGCTGAGGGAGGACCCCTGGGGGACTCCGCAGGTAGTAGGTGTAGGGTCTGAGAGGAAAGGGGGGAGTCTGACCCCCTGCGTTATACCGGAGAGGAAGGAGCGGATCCAGTCGAGGGCCTTGTCTTGGATTCCTGCATCGTGGAGTCTGCGTATTAGGGTGCAGTGAGAGACTGTGTCGAACGCCGCTGAGAGTTCGAGGAGGATGAGGACTGCTGTTTCTCCTTTGTCCATTAAGATACAGATGTTGTCTGTTGCGGAGAGGAGGGCGGTTTCCGTACTGTGGTTTTTTCTGAAGCCGGATTGGGAGGAGTCGAGGATGTTGTGCTCTTCGATGAATGTGGCGAGTTGGCTGTTGATGACTTTCTCGATGACTTTTGCTGGGAACAGGAGCAGGGAGATGGGTCTGTAGTTTTTGAGGTTGGTGGGGTCCGCTGAGGGTTTCTTCAGGAGGGGCTTGATCTCAGCGTGTTTCCAGTCGTCAGGGAACGAGGCAGTTGCCAGGGAGCCGTTGATGGTGTGGCAGAGCATGGGTGCTATGGTTTCGGTGGCTCTGTTGAAAATGTGGTGGGGGCAGAGGTCCGTGGGGGCCCCGGAGTAGATTGACTTCATCGTCTTCAGTGTGTCCTCGGTTGTGAGGGCTGTCCAGGTGTCGATCGCTGGCTTCAGGGTGTCAGGGGTGGTTGGTGAGGGTTCAGTGTGTTGGTTGTCTTCATCGAAGTTGTCGTAGATGCTCTTTATTTTGTGGTGGAAAAAGGTGCTGAGTTTGTCGCAGAGGTCTTGTGAGGGAGGGATGTCGGTAGACTCGCTGGTGGGTTGGGCGAACTCCTTGATGATTTTGAAGAGTTCTTTGCTGTTGTGTGCATGAGTGGAGATTCTGTCTTCAATCACTTATTTCCTTGTTTTTCTGATGAGTTGGTGGTGGGCATTGGTGGCGGCTCTGAAGTTGTTGTGGGCTTCTGTGAATTTGGTGTTCCTCCAGGTCTTTTCAAGGCGGTGGCAAGTGCGTCTGGACTCTCGAAGTTCGGTGGTGAACCATCTAGCTTTCTTGGCGTGGGTGTTGTTGGTTTTCTTGAGGGGGGCTATGGTGTTGGCGCTGTCGGAGATCCATCTGTGAATGGTTCGGACTGCGGTGTTGGCATCGTCGTTTTCCGCGATGGTTGGGGTGGAGTTGCTGAGTGATGAGGTTAGCTGGTTGTCGGTGATTCTGGTCCAGTTTCTTCGTGGGAGCAGGTGCTGGAGTCTGTGAATGGGGGGTGTTCTGAAGGTGAAGTGGATGCATCGATGGTCAGTCCATGGGAGTTTGGTGGTGTGGCTGAAGGTGATGGAGTTTCCTGTTGTGAAGAGGGAGTCGAGGGTGTGTCCTGCTGAGTGCGTGGGTTCGGTCACGATCTGGCAGAGTCCAATGTTGTGGAGGTTGTCCAGGAGGGATGTCGTGCTGGGGTCCAGTTGGTTGTCGAGGTGGAAGTTGAGTTCTCCCAGTAAGGCGCAGTTGGTGGACGCGATGGCATGCGGCGAGATGATGTCCGTGATGGAGTTGGCGAAAAGTCCGCAGGGTCCAGAGGGTCGGTAGATAAGGGTTCCTTGGAGGGTGGAGGTAGGGCGGCCAGTATCTTGAAGTGAAGGTGTTCCATATGGTCTGTGGACTCATCGGGGAGTGTGCTCAGGCGGAGGGTGGATTTGTGGAGGATGGCGATTTCTCCTCCCGGGCGGGTGGGGTGGCCCCTCACTCTGGATGCTGCACCCCGGCACCTAATGTGGGATGATTTCACCACGACTTTGCACAACTGTGTCACTCATGTGTGTAATTGCTGAGAGAAAATGAGATACACTGTGATCGTGAGTACACTGCTTTTACCATTTGTTACTGTTCTTCCTTTTATTTAGGTTCCTCAACCTTTGTGGGTATTTAACTACAGCGTTACGATGTAGGAGGTAGGTTTCCCTCTCCACGGTGTGTAGATAGTTTTATATATTTTTTTTTGGTCCTGAAGAATTGCCACTCATCTTCCTGACACCCAAGGCAAGAAACATGTTGACCTATGGAGATTAGTGTGCAAATATTCAGACACATAGTCCCTAGATATCCCCTACTCCTTAGTTTTTAATCAGGCAGAATGAAATTTGTTCCAGGACTAACTGACCTGTTTTAACCACTTTCTTCACCCTTGCCCTACATCTACATGAGCTAGGACCCTCACCCCCACTGCACCAAATGGCAGGAACAAAAGATCTCCGCTAAAGAGCCCCTCATTGGGTGCCTGTCTGGTATTGCATCGCCGACCAGACGAGGAGCAGGCCCAATGATGAAGCATGATACCTAGCTGGCTGGGTGTGTGAGGACCCTAGTTCTGAAGGGAGGAATCTCCCTCCCTTCCTCTCAATCAATCAATCAATCAAAGCATTTGTATAGCGCACTACTCACCCGGAGGGTCTCAAGGCGCTAGGGGAGGGGGTCCGCTACTGCTCGAACAGCCAGGTCTTGAGCTGTTTCCTGAAGGCGAGGTGGTCCTGGGTAAGGCGGAGGTGGGTCGGGAGGGAGTTCCACGTCTTGGCGGTGAGGTAGGAGAAGGACCTTCCTCCTGTGGTGGCTCTTCGGATGCGGGGGACGGCGGCGAGGGCGTGGCTGGTCGATCGAAGCTGGCGTTTGGGAGCGTAGAAGTTGAGGCGGCTGTTGAGGTATCCTGGGCCTTGGTTGTGTAGGGCTTTGTGTGCGTGGGTGAGGAGACGGAAGGTGATTCTCTTGTTGACCGGGAGCCAGTGCAGGTCTCTCAGGTGTCCGGAGATGAGGTTGCGGCAGGGGATGTCCAGGATGAGACGTGCTGAGGCGTTCTGGATCCGCTGGAGTCTCTTCTGGAGTTTGGCGGTGGTTCCGGCGTAGAGGGAGTTGCCGTAGTCCAGACAGCTGGTGACGAGGGCCTGGGTGACCGTTTTCCTGGTCTCGGTGGGGATCCACCGGAAGATCTTACGTAGCATGCGCAGGAAGTTGAAGCACGCCGAGGAGACGGCGTTGACTTGTCTGGTCATGGAGAGGGAGGAGTCCAGGATGAAGCCCAGGTTGCGAGCATGGTCTGTTGGTTTGGGTGCGTTGCCTAGGGCGGGGGGCCACCAGGAGTCATCCCAGGCGGAGGGTGAGGAACCCAGGATGAGGACTTCCGTCTTGTCCGAGTTCAGTTTCAGGCGGCTGTTCTTCATCCATTCGGCTACCTCTTTCATCCCTTTGTGTAGGTTGGCTCTGGCGGTGTCGGGGTCGTTGGTGAGGGAGAGGATCAGCTGGGTGTCGTCGGCGTAGGAGATGATGTTGAGGTTGTGCTGGCATGCGATGGCTGCGAGGGGGCTCATGTAGACGTTGAAGAGGGTTGGGCTAAGCGAGGAGCCTTGAGGAACGCCGCAGATGACTTCGGTGGCTTCTGATCTGAACGGTGGGAGGCGGACTCTCTGTGTCCTTCCGGTGAGGAAGGAGATGATCCACTCCAGTGCCTTCTCCTGGATTCCGACATTGTTGAGGCGCTGCACTAGGGTACGGTGGCAGACCGTGTCGAAGGCTGCGGAGAGGTCTAGGAGGATGAGGGATGCTGTTTCTCCGTTGTCGAGCAGGGTTCGGATGTCATCGGTGGCTGCGATCAGGGCGGTCTCGGTGCTGTGGTTGGCTCGGAAGCCAGACTGCGAGAGGTCGAGTGATCCATTTGTCTCGAGGAAGGCGGACAGCTGCTTGTTGACGGTCTTCTCGATGACTTTTGCTGGAAACGGGAGCAGCGAGATGGGGCGGTAGTTCTTGAGGTCAGTGGGGTCGGCTGATGGCTTCTTTAGTAGAGTGCTGTGTTCGGCGTGCTTCCAGCTCTCCGGGAAGGTAGCGGTGTCGAAGGAGGTGTTGATGATGTCTCGCAGGTGGGGTGCGATGACAGCGTCGGCCTTGTTGAAGACATGGTGGGGGCAGGGGTCGGTCAGAGACCCGGAGTGGATGGAGTTTATCGTGCGGACGGTGACTTCGGAGCTGATTGGGGTCCAGGCGTGGAGGGTGGTGGTGGGGGGCAGTGGTTCGGACGTGGCGTGCGACAGTAGAGTGCTGAAGCTGTTGTGTATGTCCGCGATCTTGTTGTGGAAGTAGGAGGCGAGGGAGTTGCAGAGGTCTTGCGAAGGGGTGATGTCTTTGTTTCCGGCGTTGGGGTTGGAGAGCTCTTTAACGATGTTGAAGAGTTCCTTGCTGTTGTGTGCGTTGTTGTCCAGTCGTTCCTTGAATGCTGTCTTCTTGGTGGCGTGGATCAGTTGGTGGGGTTTTCGGGTGGCGAGCTTCAGGGCCGTCATGTTGACAGGTGTTGGGTCTCTGCGCCAGTCTCTCTCGAGGGCTCGGCAGTTCTTCTTGGAGCTCTTGAGTTCGTCGGTGAACCATGGGGCTTTCTTGCTGCCGGGTCTGCTAGGCGGGGTCCTCAGAGGGGCGAGGTCGTCTGCGCAGTCGCTGATCCACTTCATGAGGTTGGTGGCCGCTTGGCTGGGGTTCGTTGCGCTGGTGGGTGGGTTCGTGCTCAGGGAGGTTGCGAGCTGGTCGGCTGTGATCTTGTTCCAGCTTCGGCGTGCAACCTGTTGCTGGTGGTGGTGGATCGTGGTCCTTCTGAAGCTGAAGTGGACGCAGCTGTGGTCCGTCCAGTGGAGTCTGGTGGCGTGGCTGAAGGAGATGTCCTTGCTGGATGAGAAGATGGCGTCAAGTGTGTGTCCCGCGTAGTGGGTGGGGGTGGTCACCAGTTGCTTGAGTCCGAGGTTTGCGAGATTGTCCAGCAGGGTGGTGGTGTTGCGGTCGTTGTTGTTCTCCAGGTGGAAGTTGAGGTCCCCGAGGAGGAGGTAGTCAGCGGAGGCGAGGGCGTGCGGGCTGATGAATTCGGCGATGTCTTCGCTGAATTGTGTGCGTGGTCCTGGGGGTCTGTAGATGAGGGTGCCTCTGAGGGTGGTCTTGGGGTTGATGTGGATCTGGATCTGTGGGTTATTCCTACCTCCCCATGATTTAGGTGTATCTCTCTATCCTTGTCTCTTACTTTACATAGGAACTGCATACCCTTATCAAACCAAACATCATATGACAGGAAACATAATGGTTTGGGAAAATCATGTAAGAACCAAGGATGAAGCAGCCATGATGGAAAAGTGAACAAAACCTGAACTGGATATTTGAAAGGCATCCAAAACACCTCAGGCAAGTGATTACCATTTTGTATTTGGAGAAGGAGACAGAGAACAGGAGCCAGGAACTCAGGAGCTCCAGAGAAGAAAGTTGTTCCAGACAGCCCGTACCTGGCTAGTATACTTCTGTTGTCTCTGCATTGTTTTCCCCCCTGCCAAGGTGCCAACGACCCTGCTAGTGGGAGAAAAAAGGGCTGTCATGGCAGATGTCACACCTATACATGGGCAACATTTTTTATTATGCCAGAGTAATTGGTGTAATTTCAGTAATTTTGTGTAACAAAATTTACAAAAAATTACTGTGATTACACCATTACTCAACATTGCATGATTTTGGGGAGAAATTTCAAAACAAGGTATAACGTTAGGGTAATTTTTCAACGCGAGCATCATTTCAGTTAGCTTTTTTACCCAAGCAGACCATTCAGGTAATTTTTTTGCACAAACCTACAAATCTGAACTCAAACTGCAGTGTTTTTAGCATGACTGGCAGTTCCTTTAATGTGGGTGGTCACTGAACATTTCAAGTAGATTTTTTCACCCGGGTGAACCATTGATGTAATTTTTAGTTGCAAAACTGCAAATCTGAAAGCGAGCAACTGAAAATTAAATTTAAATTACATTTTTGATTTGAATTTCTATCTGGGTGGACACTTCTGGAAATATTTCTTGTGTGAGATGCATTTCTTGAATTATGTGTAACTTTGCATAATTTTCCAATAATTTCACAGAATTAAGCTACCGAAAATTATTCAAGTTGCACCCACTCCTAGTCACAGAGTGCCTCTGGTGAGCAAACTTTGCTCACACCCCTGCCATTGTATCACCAGACAGCTGTACATATTTGGAGAAGTGGTGAAACCTGTGCATAACCAATTTCCAAAGGAGCCTGCAAGCTTTGGCTAGCCACACCTTTAGTCAGCCACGGGGCGCCACCTTCCCGGGACTTTAATTTCAAAACATGTGGGGGGATGCACTGACCCTCTCACAGCCACGGGGACCGCCACCTCTCCGGGGCTTATTTACATTGAGTGAGTGGGGCTGCGCAGCCCCCCCCACAGCCTCGGGGACCACCATTTCCCTGGGGAAAAATAGAAAAAGGAGGGGAGACATGTGGCCCCACTCCTGGAACCCTATATGGCCCTGGTGAGCATCACCCCCAGGGCTGTCTCCTGTAATGCCCCAGAGAGCACCGCTCCCACCAAAAAGTGAGAGCATGTAAAATCCTCTCTCTTGCCCGGAGCGGGGCAGAATTGCTTTCGTACAGAGGGAGCTGCATGTTTACTACCTTACTTGGTCCAATGTCGGCTCCCGCAGGACACAGGGGGCCGGCAGGGACCGAAGGGGCCCAAATTTGTCCCTGCAGGACGGCCTCCCATGTTTAAAAATTAAAATAAAGGGCAGGCCCAGGGGGATGGGGTCCCCAGGGCTAAAACCAGCCCAGGGAAAGAAAAAGCTACCACCATGATGGTGGAGGCTCGCCCCCTTTCCGCACCAGTCGGCAATTGTGCCTCCTAGCGCATTGCTGGTTGGGGGATGCAGTCCCCTTCACTGCTGGGGTTGCTTATTTATTTATTTTGCTGAAAAGAGTGCACAGCTACCCAACAGGGTATCCCGGCGCTGGACAAGGCAAAGGAGGAGCCACCAAGTGCTAGGCAACAGGCCAAAAAAGAATCAAGCTTGGTGACCGAAAAGAAAAAGTCTTAAGTTCTTCCAGAAAGCTAGCAGAGAGTGGTGAAAGAGCAGCCTCTCATATGGACAAGAAGAAACCTGTGAACTGAGAACAGTGAGAGGCTGGAAGATCACAACTGTCGAGCAGGCACATAAAGTGCTACCAATCTTTGGATATAATAGGGAGCAAGGCCAAATTTGGCCCGATACATGTAACATAGAGCCTTAAACTCGCTGCGCTTGTTCACCTTGAGCCAATGTAATAGATGAAGCAGAGGTGAAGACGTAAGTCCCATACAGTGGGATTGCTGAGAGGTGGTCAGAGGCTATGCCCCCTTTCTCCACCACTCTACAAACATGCCTCTTGGTGTACTGTTGGTGGGGGGATGAAGTTCCCTTGGTTGCTGAGGGTCCTAAGGGGCTAACAAGCCCTTTTGTTTCTACCGGTAAGTCCCAGAGCGTGTAATTGCTTTGAGGACTTCAGAGACTACGCCCCCTTTCTCCACCACTCTGTAAACGTGCCTCCTGCTGCACTGCTATTTGGAGGTTGGATTCCTCTTGGATGCTGGGGGTCCTTGGGGGCCAAGAAACCCTTCTGTTACCTCCAGTAAGTCCAATACATCAGGTTTCCTGAGAGCTGGTCAAAGGCTCCGCCCCCTTTGACCCCACACTACAAATGTTACTACTAGTTAAAAAACCATTGAACTTCACTTGCAAAATCAAAGGTTACAGGGACGTTATAGTTAGAAAATAGATTTTGAAAAACCTTAGAAATTCACATAAAAAATAAAAGGTAACAGGGTTGTTATAGTTAGCAAATAGAATTAAAAAACCTTAGAAATTCACAGCAAAAAACAAAGTTTACAGAGACGTTATAGTTGGGTTCAGATTTCACTCATACACAACAAGTGAAATTCAGCAGTTACAGTTCCCTGTGCTAACTATAACTCACAACCCCCAATGCACTGCTTATGACCTCACATATTACATCACTCATGATATGGTCACTGACGTCAACAAATCTAGAAACAGCACCTCAGTACTGCTGATCTGGCTTGTGAATTTCAAATTTAAAGAATTGTCATTCAAAATGGTAATGCATCTTTCCAAATCCAATTGTGCTCCCCACATATATAGGAGAGTAAGTATGTGTTAGTATCTGTATGAATAAGTGAGCTGGTGTGTGTATAACTGTATAGGTGAGTGTGATTGATTCTTTGGGTGTCTCACTAGGTGTGTGAGTAACTCTATGGGTAAGTGGCAGTGTGTGAGTGTCTGTATGAGTGTATGAGTGCATATATCAGTGGCTGTATTGATGAGTGGCAGCGTGTATAAGACACTGTATAGGAGAGTGTGTGGATGTGTGTGCAGACCTATGAATCAGTGAGTGGGTATGTACCAACTGGTATTGGTAGTCTGTATTTTAGAGTGGGTGTATGAAAGGTTATATTAAGGTATAAGGAGGTGCATCAGATATTAAGTGGATTCATCAGTGATGTCATTTGAGATAGCATCAGTGATGTCATGAGTGATGTCACTGACCATGTCATGAGTGATGAAGTATGTCATGTCATCAGCAGTGCATTTAGGGGGCGCAAGTTATAGTTAGCTCAGCTAACTATAATGGCTGAATTTGTCGGGTTTTGTATGAGTGAAATATCAGCCTAACTATAACGTCGCTGAAACCTTTGTTTTTTTCAGTGACTTTCTAAGGTTTTTCAAATGCTAATTTCTAACTATCCCTACATAGGTAGAACATGTACATAAAGAGGAAGAAAGAGCACAGAAAGAAGCAAGAGAAATGCAGAATGAGTGAAGAGAGGTGCAGAAAGAGGAAGAAAGGTGCCGAAGGAAGCAATAAAAATGCAGAAAGAGGCAACAGAAGTCCAGAAAGAGGAAGAAAAGGTGGAGAAAGAACCACAAGAAGTGCAGAAAGAAGCAACAGAAGTGCAGAAAGAGGCCTATTTTGACTGTATCTTCCCACAGACTAATACAAAGTAGCTTAATCATTAAAACTTCAATAGATGTTTTAAACCTCACTTTCCTCTTGAATGTAAAACAGCAATCCTAACCATATCACTGCTGTAAGTCTGACCACGTTTGTGAAGGTATGCATGCGTGTAACTCTGCTTTAAACTCGTGACATGTTACATAAAAATAAACATACAATTACTTGAATACCTGTGTTTCAAACAACATAATCTGTACATTTTTGTACTAAAAGGTGTATGTATTTATTTCTGCTCATATTATAGGGCACATGGGTATTCAATAGTATATTTAAAATCTATAACACCTTTATACATAAGACATTTCTGCCTATGCAACCAAATGACAGAGAAGAACTAAGAAGATTTGACCACCTATAAGAGAAGCTACCCACTTTTTGAGCTACCATCTTTAAATTGCATAACACATGTGAGAATACATGTACAAGTAGACATATACCTCAGTCACGAGAGCACGAATACCTTTAAACTTGACAGCTTGCACTTCCTATTTGAATACAGAAACACGCAAGAGGTGTACAGAAACAGAGAAAGAGAATTTCAGAAAAAAACAAGAGAGGTGCAGAAAGAGTAAGAAATGTGCAGAAAGAGGCAAGAGAAGTGCAGAGAGAGGTAAGTGAGGTGCAGAAAGAAGCAAGAGAAGTGCAGAAAGAGGCAAAAGAAGTGCAGAAAGAGGCAATAGAGGTGCAGAAAGAGATAAGAGAGGTGCAGAAAGAAGCTGGAGTAGCTTGCACATCATTAATACCAATTTAACACCCACAATTAGCAATAAGTAACAGGTGAACATTCTAGGTTTGCAAAGGGTCTTCCACCATGCTGTAACACTTGTCGCTACATTTTTGGTAATGTTTGAGCTGTTTGAGCTAGAAATAAGGCTTTTTTTGTTCAAATCTGCAGATTAGGGAGCAGATGATGGATTATGTGGCTAATGTGGAAGATGTATAATTGTGCGAAAGTGAGTGCAGCCAAACAGTTGCATAATTCCAGTGGCCCTGCTCATACCTCTGATTAGGTCCACAAGTGCTCCTCAGTGAGTCCTTCTTTTTTTGTCTCACTGAGTTCATAGCTGAGCTTCTATGGAAACGAGGAAGACTAAACCTGAGGCCACTCCACAATGCGGACTACCATACCACATAATTACTCTCCATAACACATAATTCCACTTTACATAATTCCTATACACTAAATACCACATACTTTATATCCACATAATTTCACTGCACAACATACCACATAATTCCACTACACACATCATACATCCACTCCACTCCAAAAATCATTAGTAAAAAACGTTTACATTTACATCGCCAATAGCTCTAACTCTCGCAAATGCGAAACCTATTACATTGCAAATTCTTCTTTAACTAATAGCTGCGTTTGCAGAGTGGTGGAGAAAGGGTGCTGGGCCTCCGACCAGCACTCAGGAATTCCGCTGCGTAGGACTTACTGAGGTAGCAGGAGGGCTTCTTGGCCCCCAAAGTCCTTCAGGAGTAAAGTGGACTTCACCCCCCATCCCGTAGCCTGCCAGGAGGTGCGTTTGCAGAGTGGTGGAGAACGGGGGCATGGCCTCCAAAGACATCTTAGCAAACTCACTGTGTGGGACTTACTGGAGGTAACAAGAGGGGTAGTTGGCCCCAAGGACATCGTTGAGGACCAACAGCCTCTCCTATTAACTTCAGTAAGTCCCACACAGCAGGATTGCCAAATTCTCATAGCAGGCCACGCCCTTTTGCCCACCCCTCTGCAAATGCACTCCCTGGCACGCTCTTGGATGGAGATTGAAGTCCCCTTCACTGCTGGGGGTCCTTAGGTGCCAACTAGCCTACCTCTTATCTCCAGTAAGCCCCACACTGTGGGATTGCTGAAAGGTAGAGACAGGCCACGTCCTCTTTCTCCACCACTCTGAAAATGCACCTCCTGGCGCGCTCTTTGTTAGGGAATGACATCCACTTGGAGAGTCCCTGGGGACCAACTAGCCCTCCTGTTATCTCTAGTAAGCCCACACAGCTGGATTGCTGAGAGTGGTCCAAGGCCACACCTCCTTTTTACACCACTCTGCAAACGTGCCTCCTGGCTGCTCAGGGGATGAAGTCCACTTTAGTCCTGAGGTCCTCTGGGCTTAAGAGGACCTCATCGTCCCAGCAGCAGAGTTCTAAGAGATGCGTCTGCAGAGTGGTGTCAAAAGGGACATAGCCTCAAACCACCTGTCAGCAATCTCACTGTGTGGGGCTTACTGGAGGTACCTGATGGGATAGTTGGCCGCAAGGGACCCTCAGGATTCAAGGGGACTTAATCCCTCAACTTAGAACGCGCCATAAGGCACGTTTTCAGAGTGGTGCTAGAAGGAGGCCGGGCCTCCGGCAAGATGCCGGCTTTTCTTTTTTTTTTGTTATGCTAGAAGTGGGCTGTGTGGCCCTCCTACTTTTAATATTTTTTGTGGCCCTGGGGACCCGATCCTCCAGGACCTGGCCAGGCTTTTCATTTTTTTATTTTGGAACGGGGCTTCGTGGCCACCCTCCTGAGCCTTTTATCACCCCGGAGACCCCATCCCCGGGGCCTGGCCAGCCTTTACTGTTTTTTATTTATGAGGGGGGTTGCGTGGCCCCCCTCCTGAGGCCAATCATGGCCCCAGGGAGCCCATCCCCTAGAGCCTGGCCAGTCCTGTTTTAAAAAATAAATTGGAGGAGGGCTGCGTGGCACCCCACCTCAGCTCAATTATTGCCCCAGGCAATGCATTTTAAAATAAAATTAAAGGGGGGCCCCCTCCCTGGTTACTTCTGGCCCCAGGGACCCCATCCCCTGGGGCCTCAGCAGTGGGGACCATGGGGGGAGCCCCAATGCCCCCACAGACCCTGCCGGCTCCCCGCTGCCTGCCGTAGCTGGCATTACTTTTGAGCAAGGAGAGCTGCTAACATGCGGCTCCCCTTGCCCAAAAGCAATTCTGCTTTGCTTCTTAGAAGCGAGAGCAGGTTTCTTGCTCTCTCTTCCAAGAAGCAAAGCAGTGTTTGCTATGACAGGGTGGGAGCCGTGCTCCTGCCCTGCATAGCAAACATTAATGTCCCGGGGGTGAGCTCCCCAGGACATTGCAGGAGCCACAGCTGGGGGGTGGCGGTCACCAGGGCCATCAAGGATTCCAGGAGGGGGGACTCGCAGCCCCCCTCCCTACATTTGCATGGCCCTGGGGAGGTGATGGTCCCCAGGGATTGGGGGGCCCACGAGGCTCCTGCCTCAAATATATTACAGCCCCGGAGAGATGGCTGTGCCCGGGGCAGCATGGGGGGTTTAGAGCCCCAAATGCATTTTTGTCAAGCCCTGGGAAGGTGGCGGTCCCCGGTCAGTGGGCGGGCCTCATGCCCCTGCGCATAATAAACTAAGCCCTGGGGAGGTGGCAGTCCCACATATAATTTCCCCATTGCCCCAGAACCTGGCCAACTCGGGGGCCCGCGCTTCTTTTTGTTTATTTTTCGGCAGTATTCGCACACCAATCGCATAAATTCTGCTGATTTGTTTTTTTTAAAAAGATGCGTTTTTGGGCTGGGGGTCCCTGTGGGACCTTCTGAGCAGGCCTAGGGAGTCAGGGTGTGTCTACTCTGCCCCCTTTTCTTGTTGTTTTATTTTTTTTAACAGTTTTCTTGTGCTCGTTCACCGATTCACAAGATGGCTGCCAACACATTCGAGTTTGGAGTGGCAGAATGAAGCTCAGGAGGATTCGTGAATCCTCCTCGGTGCTCAGATATCAATATTTTTCTTTTTTGAATTTCTCAGCAACTACTGAATGGATTTACACCATTTAAAAAACAAAGCACCAAGACCTACCATTTTGCCAAATTTGGTGTAATTCCGTTCAGCAGTTCAGGCTGTAGCTTCGTCTAAAGTTTCCTATGTAAATTAACATGGATAAAACGTGTTTTGGGACCTGCCTTTTTTCTCGGCTCCCGCTTGACGAATCACCCCTAAACGTCTAAGACAGGAGCTGACCAGAGCTGGTCATTAGTTTGTAAAATTTCGCGAAGATTCGTCAATTGGCGCCAAAGATATTGGAAAAGAAGAAAACGCTTTTCCTATGGAAATTAGGTCCTAACTATAACTACCTACTGGCGACCGCTAGTAGTTAATGTACATATATATATATATATATATATATATATATATATATATATATATATATATTTCCACAAGGTTAAGTGCTGCGCTCTCAGTTACCAGTAAATGCCAGAGTCCAAAATAGTATCCAAAGAGGTGTTTATTCCTCACAACAACGCGTTTCAACTCTATGCAGAGTCTTGATCACGTATATATATATATATATATATCAGCGAATCCACAGCGTCTCAGCCTTTCACAGCAACACAGGGACACGGACCACAGATTTTTTGCCAATTTGCGTGTTTATGCGGATGCCGCCATAACGCGTTTCAACTCCTTCGAGTCTTGTTCACATGGTGACGTTTTTTCGCGGCTAGGGCATTTTTAAAGTAACAACGTGCTCAGTGATTGGTTTGCACATAAATATGGAAATAGAAGAGGTATTCTCCGTGGGTTTTGTCAAGACATTCGTATGATTTACAAATACGTTTCGTAACTTTGATACATTGCATTAATGCATAATAGTATCATAATTTACATTTTGTCAACGTTCATAATTGTAATATATTATAACACGGTGTGATAATACATGCTTAAATGCGGTTTCTGTAATATTTGTAATCATACTAAAGTGTGTATATTGTAAATCCTCATATAGAAAATACCCACATTTTGAAAGAGAAGATCTGGATCCAACATTGTGCAAATAGTGCTATGGTTGTATAAATACAAGTGCTTAAATTTACTGTGCAAAGAAATATATATATAATTATATAAAGAAAATATTGTTTCATTGTCACTGCGATACTGCTGTTGATAGCTATTGCCATTTAATTGTATTATATTTTTAAGGTGTTTTTTCTAATTTTTTTATATCTTATCAAAGTAGTATCAAGTATGAGTAGGCTTTGGAAATGTATGGTTTTCAGTATAGATTTTGCCATATATGGGATATTTTTTGAAGTTGAACATACATCTGATATATGTGGTGCAAAATAGTGCTCAAACAAATACGTATATATATATATAAATACATAAATAAATAAATAAATATATAAATATATAAATACATAAATACACACACAAATACACCAACACATAAAATAGATATATTTGTCGTTTTCTAAAATTCCTCATAAAAATTCATAAAATTCTTAAAATTATTATTCAGTTTCTAAGAGAACATGCTAGACATATAAGAGGTTATTTATATGCAAGTGTAAAGATCTTCCGTGATATTAAGACCACCTGGGGTCTTTGTGTCGAGGTTCAGAATATATTGTGTTTCCAATTTTCTCAGTTTGACCTCCCTGTTTCCCCCTCGTCTACTTTGGGGAATACAGTCTATTAGGAAGAATTGTAAATCCTGACTTTTTGAATTTTGGTATTCACGGAAATGTCTAGCTACAGGATATGTATTGTCATGATTGTTGATTGCTCTTATATGTTGTAAAATCCTTTTGTGAGCTTGTAGCTTAGTGCTGCCAATGTATTGTAGCCCACAGGGACATATTAAAACATATATAACATATTCTGTCTTGCATGTGAGTAACTTTTTTATTTTGATTTCCTCCTTACTAAAAGGTGTTGAGTATGAAGTTCTATTTATACCCTGCTGACATGCCTTGCATGTTTTACATCTGTAGAAACCAAAATGAGTTTTGAGCCAACTACAAGTTTCAATAGTTTCAGGAGTTGTTGAAACAAGTTTGTCCCTCATAGATGTTCCTCTTTTGTATGTAATGGATACTTTTTTGGGGATAACCTCTCCTAGGACTGGATCGCTTAGAATGAGTGTCCAGTTGCTCATTATTATTTTGCGTAGCTCTTTGTGTTGATTGTTATAATCTATAATGAAGCGAAATTCACTTATGGCATTGTCATCTGTGGCACTTGCTACTGATGACGGTTGTTTCTTTAATTTAGGTTTTATTAATTCCAAGCGATCCCTATTCATGGATTTGACAATCGCTCCATCTATGGTTTTGTCAGAATAGCCCCTAGCAAGGAATCTATTTTTGGCTAATTTTTGTTCATGTTGGAGGACTATCTCATCGCTGTTTATGCGTCTTAATCTAAGCATTTCCCCGTAGGGAATGCTATTGATCAAGTGTCGGGGATGGGCACTAGAGTTATGCTGAGTTGAATTTCCCGCTGTTTTTTTGCGGTAGAGTTTGGTTTCAATTCTGTTTTTGTCAATGTATATACTGGTATCAAGGAAGTTTACAGATGAGTTATTGATTGTACCTGTAAACTCGAGGTTAAGATTATTTTTGTTGATCAAAGTTAGGAAGTTTTCTGCCTCCTGTTGTCTTCCCTTCCATATTATAAAAAGATCATCAATAAATCTCAACCAGATAATAACGTTGTTTTTCATGATTTCCCTGAATTCGTTGGCCAGGACCAGCTCCTCCCACCAACCCATGTGGAGACATGCGTAGCTGGGGGAGAAGCTGGCTCCCATAGCTACTCCTGTTAACTGTTGGTAGTGCATGTTGTTAAACATAAAAACATTGTTAATTAAACAAAATTCGACCATATCTATTAACATTTTACTGTGGTCTGTTAATACTGGTGTCTCTGAACTTAAATAATATCTATATATATGCAAAAAAGAGAACTCTGGGTAGTTCTCAAGTTTAGGTGGAAAGCAGCACCTGTATAGAGTACTCTCAACACCAGCGACACTCTAGATCTGCTCACCTCAAATTACCGATTCAAAGTTGTAATACTGTGCCTGGAATGGTAAAAGGCTTTTGTCATTTTACAGCTCGGCAAGGTCAGCACTGTGCTAGTCCTATGCTTAAAGACTTTGCTGCAGAAATGGCAAAAGACTTTGTCCATTTCTATCTCGGAGTGGATAGCACTGTGCTAATCCTATGCTTAAAGACTTAGATAGAAAAGCAGACATTTGAGGTGAGCAGATCTAGAGTGTCGCTGGTGTTGAGAGTATTCTATACCGGAGCTGCTTTCCACCTAACCTTGAGAACTACCCAGAGTTGTTTATTTCTTTTTTGCATAATTTATTCGTCACTCTATGCCTGAAAGGGTATTTTTTATATATATATATATATATATATATATATATATATATATATATATATATATATATATATATATATATATATTCACTTAAAAAACCATAGGTTTCACACATGTTATAGTTAGCTGGACATTTCACTCGTAAAAAACCAATGAAATTCCCCCGTTATAGTTAGTGCAGGCAACTATAACTCACGCGACCGCAATCCTCTGCTGATGACGTCAGATATTACATCACTGTATTTAGACACTTATTTACCCATGTCTTCTTCCATTAATCTTTAGCTATACATATATTACAAATATTTATTTTTCAGAAAGACACATATGTCATCAGTGATGTAATATCTGACGTCATCAGCAGAGGATTGCGGTCGCGTGAGTTATAGTTGCCTGCACTAACTATAACGGGGGAATTTCATTGGTTTTTTGCGAGTGAAATGTCCAGCTAACTATAACATGTGTGAAACCTATGGTTTTTTAAGTGAATTTGCAAGGTTTTTTAAATGCTAATTCGTAACTATAACGTGTGTGAAACCTATGGTTTTTTCAGTGAATTTGTAAGTTTTTTTAAATGCTAAGTTATGTATTTATAAAAATGTTTTTTTTTTAAGGTTTCTCACCGTGCGCGCACCGTGAATTGTTTTTTTTTTTAAAAATCGCGAGGTGCGCGCACCCTAAGCGCACCGTTGCCCGCGCTGTGGGCGCTCGGTGCGCTTCGCGCACCGAGCACCCACGGTTCGCAGTGCGTGCCATGCGCGCCGGGTGCGCGCACCTCGCGATTTAAAAAAAAATATATATATTGTTTTTTTCTCCCTTGGGGGTCCTTCTGTGACCCCCTGACCAAGGCTAGGGGGTCAGGAACTGTCCACTCTGCCCCCTTTTCACGTTCTCCACCTTTTTTTTTCATCCCCTCAGACTGCGAGAGACAAAATGGCGGCCGACACTTCCTGGTTT
This sequence comes from Triturus cristatus, assembly GCF_964204655.1. NCBI lineage: Eukaryota > Metazoa > Chordata > Amphibia > Caudata > Salamandridae > Triturus > Triturus cristatus. The sequence continues at coordinate 1,353,797,810 of NC_140591.1, forward strand.
CGACCGATTCGAATGTTTACCGACATGTAACAACCAATCAGAATTGCGCTCGCGCACGGCAGGGTGCGCGCACTGTGCGCGTACGGTGCGCGCGTATAGATATTGATATGCTTTTAAATGCTATTTTCTCAGGAAATACTGAACAGATTTACACCAGACCTGCAAAAGGCACTTCCTTGACCTTATGGCTACCTCTCTGCCAAATTTCAAGTAATTCTGTTCAGCCGTTCGGGCTGTAGCTGCGTCTAAAAGTCCTATGGGAAAATGCATGGGGAAAACGCGTTTTGGGACCCCCCTTTTTTCTCGGCCCCCACTTGACGAATCACCCCGAGACTTTCAGGGTAGGAGCTGAACGGAGCGCCCCATTAGTTTTGAAAATTTCGCGAGGATTCGTCAACCGGCGTCAAAGTTATTCAAAATAGAATTTTGAGATTTCCTATGGAAACTAGGTTGTAACTATAACTATCTACTGGCGACCGCCAGTAGATAATATATATATATATATATATATATATATATAAAAATTAATTGATTTAAATAATCATTAAGTTAAAATACAACATTAATCAATCATAGCCATAGCAATACATTTAAAAAACAAAAATGTACAATTTGCCTGATTAATTACCAATTAACTAATTAATAGTAAGCAATTAATGAATCATTCAAAAAAAATATTAATTAATTTCCCACCCTATACCCCTACAAACAAAACAACCTGCACCAACTATTGCTCAAAAAATAACATAGTTACACTTTACATAATTAATTATCAAATACATAATTAATATTGCACAATTAATTAACATTTTTCAAGTATTGCCTAATTTACTTCCTGCCCTATACCCCTACAAAAATCAACCAAATCCTGAAATATCACTTATAAAATATAATAATTACACAATGTAATAATGTATTATCATTTAAATAATTAATATTATTTCAAAATGACATTCTATTTCTATGTACACTTGCAAACCTCACACCCGTCTACAACACTATAAATCACTATTAACTATGACATTAACATTTTTAAATAACTTAACATTTGAAACTAGCATTTAAAATTAGTAACGTACAATCATACAAACAATATATAACATATGAACTAAAACATAAACAAATAATTTAAAAATATATATTTTTTACAATAATATTATTTCGAACGAACACAGATATTCATGCAGAGAATATTGCTTACCTAAAATCGATATTCATGTTCATGACCATTCTGCATCAAAATAGTAATGTGTCACGGTATTAATATCTCAATATATTTGTAGCTCGATATTATTATATTGATATTATGTCCAAATACCAAAATATATACTGAACCACCAAGCAATATTTGATTTAGCTCAGCAACTGCAGTGACAACTTCTGCCTCTTAATCAAAATAGCAGGACTATTACACCAATTGTCAAAACTATGGTACTACTACATTTTGCTGCCACTAAGGGCATGATCACTAGTTTGGTGATGCAGCGACAGGACCTCCCTGCAGCCACACTGAAAAACCTGTGTAAGCACCATCCGCCATATTATAAATTTTTAAGTCACTGATGGGCGGTTCTTTGGTGTTTCAATGATGGTGTCTATGTAATAGAAACTGCAATGGGAACGTCAAAGGCAGTACCTGCACAGAATGGACTGGCGCAGTCCGTGCCGTGCAGTCACTGGGATCTATGCACAAAGTGGGGCACATGTTCCTCCCTGCATGCACCCCACAGCTCAGAGGCAACTGGGGGCCTATAGGGCCCCCTTTGTTTCCGCTCCACCACAGTTTTCATTAAGTAGGTTCCACCATGAAAACTGTGGCAGAGAGGAAAGTCATAATATGGTTGGCGGTACCGTGGCAGTCCTGTCAAGCATATTGGAACCTCAAGACCTCTGCACTACCACCAGGGATCTTGGATCCCTGGGGGTTGTGGCAGTGCAATGTATGTCTTACCACCCTAGATGTAATAGGGTGATCAGAAGACAGCCACTGCCGTGCCCCTGCGAGTATGACAGTCCATGGTCCACCAGACTCATAATCAGGTCCTGAATCCTTTCAGTACACCTTTGGAGATTGTAATGGGATATCACAAGCATCTTTCTGTTGTGTGCCACAACATTTTCTTTCTGTGATGATGAGCCACAGGAGTAGTTTTATTCAATTTCCTCAAAATCTATCAACAATATAAATGCAGAGTTTAATGCATTGGGTGGCACATCACATGTGGTTGGTGCCACATTGCTTTGGTTCCACTGCAAAGCGGAGAAGAAGTCTACTGCAACAGGATACATTTCAATTCAATGAATGTGAAAGTTGTTTGCATTCCGGATGTTCACCTCACACGTGTTTCCACTTGATTTCCTGGATCCAACCCATGATTCATTTGTGCTATGCAATAGTGGGTATAATTATGCATTGCAGTTTTGCCAGCTCAGAAATTAACTGCCTAAAAATATGCATCAGAAGACTTGTTACTTAAGACTTTTTACAATTTCATTCATGAAGAGAAACAGAAACTTAGAATGGACAAACAATGCTGGTAGATTGACGATGCAGCCACAGCTAATTTATGGACATATAATTGTGGAATGTTAAAAGTGGTGATTGAATGTATATTATTTTATTATGACTATTTTGTGCCTCAAAGTATGTAAATATTGCTTAGACATATGTTGTGCATTATATAAGATCCGATTTAACATGATATAAAATAAACATATCAAATCGTTATGTGCAAATCTAACAAAAGTGTGTACTGCATTGGTCAATTCTTACTTCACGATTTACTTATATTACATAAAAAAACATATACAAAATACAATAAAATAGACACACAAGTGGACAACACTTTCAAAACATCTATGTACTTTCTGCTGGTCATGTGCTTCCAGCTGAGCTTGCAGTACTGGTCTAAAGAGCCTTCTGTGCAGCAGTGCCATTCTGTGGTGCTGTGAATATGGCTGTGAGGATATCTCCAGCAGATATCTTGCACCTTAATACATGCCAGACACCTGAGGTTCTTTTAGTGTTTGTGCCACTCCTTCAGTTTTCTGGGACAGACACTAAAGGCACTGCAGCTTGTGGCAGTGTTCGTTATTATTTGGACCCCTGCTGCATTACTTACTTTACTTTTCAGGCATCCATTAAAAGCTCAGAGTAAATGCTGCAGGATGCCATCACAAATTATGTTTAATTCCTATTTGTAAACAATGAGGTCCTTCTCATCCTGCTCCTCAGCCACTTTGGGAGAGCAGGATGATGAAGAATCTGTTGTGGTGAATGGATGGCCCAGGAATGGCTTGCTTACAGTACCTGTAAATCACTGCTTATGTGTGTTGTAGTAAGCACAGATATCCTCCCTGAGTGAAAAGATCTCAACCCGAGTGCAGACATCTCCACTCTCAGTGCGAATATTTACTCATGTAGAGAAAGCAGAGAAATCAGGTTTGGACTTTAAATGCAAATATATGTCTTTATAAATAAATCTGCATTGTAAGTTAAAGTGAAATGTAAGTGTATGCATATGAAAATGAGACTTGCTTATTTGATTGTGATATCATGGTTGTGTAACTGTGCCTTCTCAGGATGACATTTGATAACCATGTAATAGGCCATCATTCAACATTGACTAAACATAGTCCAACCCCTTTGATGCAGCATCCAAAAAGGCAAGTGAAATATGAGACCACTGATTGATGACACACCTGCAGACCATTATTTCTGTAATATAACCCAGCATGGTACCTTTTTGCGATTGTTAGTTCAGGGGTCATGTCAACATGCAAGCCCTGTAGTATGGCCATGTTATGCAACACACAGCAGGGTACAATAGTATTACACACAACCTTCTGAGAGCATTGAAGGACCCCTGCTTATGATCAAACGTACTACTTTCCCTGCTGTCTACTTAGCCCCTTTCACTACTATCCCTGCTGCCTAGCTCACTTTTCTCTACTTGACATCCTTTCACTACTTCTTTATCTTGTATGCCATGTCTCTCTATACCTCAGCTTTCATTGAATGATGGCCTTTCTTTATCACTCAATTCTCTAATGACCCATTTCTCTCAAAATATCTGTTGCTTCTTTATATCTCTGCCTAGCTTTCTTTCTGCCTCATACAACTTTCTGTCTCATAACTCTCTCCTTACTTAACCTTTCTACCTCATCCCTTTAACTCTCTCTTTCTCCCTTGCTTTCCATAAATAGTCACACCCACACTTCGACCTGCACTTTCTCTTTGTCATGTCTGTCTACCTCATCTCTCTGCTCACCTTCCTCTAGCAGTCTTTAACATTCACATCTACCCTTTTACAGTATTTGCACATACCTCTATCTCTCTAAACCCTTGTATTTACCTCATCTCTCTCTACCTCACCCCTCTTTCTGCCAATCACTGCTTTGTTTTCATTTCACCTCTCAGCAGCTCTCCTCTAACTGCATCACCTCTTTCTCAATCTCAATTTTCTTTACCAAATGTACAAAATGTAGTTGTTGGTTGACTGGGGTGTAAGCTCTAGTCAAGCCGCAACCACAATCCTTGCCGGGGTAAAGCACAAGCAAAACCCAAAGTAACATTGGTAGCTTGGCACAGAGCAATGAAACTTAGCTTTGAGGCAATAAGTAAATTATTTGTGCAACACTTCAAACAGTGAAAAAACACCATAAAAAGGAGCCACAACATATTTATAAAGTGGAGTAATTTTTGATAAATAAAACAAGACCAAAACAACAAAAATCCAATTAGTAGAACTGAAGTTATTGCATTTTAACTTTTAAAGAGAAAATGGTGCCAAAAAGCACAAAGCACCAGGGCACAGGCTCCTGTCTTCCACTAAACTGCAATACTCTGACCCAGTCTCTCTTGTGTGCCTGGGCCGCTTTCTTTGATGCAGTTTCTCAGTGCATCGAAGACATGTCCGGGATGTCCATTATCCCCCTTACTGTCCGTGCTCGCTGTGGAACCACTTGCTATGCACCTGCGCAGGGAGGGCTGGGACTGGGGAATCCCACTGGGGGATCCCACTGGCAGACTTACTCCTCTATGTACCAGACATAGTAACAGATCGTATGCTAATTATACACAGACTGAGTTTGCCTTAGTGGCAGGGCTTCCAGTGGATTGGAAAAAATCTGTCATATTCCCCCCACATCCTCAATAGATCCAATGAGAGGTGATTCTTGGCACCGCCTGCCTCCACTGGCGACCTCTGGGGGGGATCTCAGCAGGGCACTGGCGAGTATCTGAGCCCAGATATATTTCTGGAGCACGTTACCTCTGGCTCCCATAGTGAAAATGGAAGCATTACCTCACCTCCTCTATCACTTCACGAACCTCCCTGTGGTTCCCCATTCCTTTTTTAGGTTGACATTTTTTTATTGATTTAACAAACACGATGCAATGAGAAATGAGACCCATAGCATGGGCTGGCAAACATCTGAGTGCTACACAGAGCATCAAATAAAAACTAAAATAAACCTTCCCACAAACCTCCCACTGACCACCCTCCCTACCCCCTCCTGACTCCGCCCCGTTCAAGCTGCTTATACATGAAATTGGAAATTGGGCTCAGCGCATTCTTGCTCACTCTGTCGGTGTATGGGTTGCGTCCGCGTTCAACACGGGGAGGAGCAGTAGCCGTAAACTTCTGGGGCAGGATAGTTCATAAAATTCAGAGCATAGCAAAGTGACAAAGGGTCGCCATACGTCGGCAAAAACAGCCCCATTCCCCTGGAGTGAGACAGATATGCGCTGCATGCCTAGTACATACCATAGGCGGTGAAGCCGTGCCTGGAAGGTTGGTATCTGATCTGTGCCCCATAAATAAAGTATGTTCTGCAATGCCGCCCCTAGGGCTATGCCTAGTTACTTACCTTTACGGGACTTGAGGGGGTAGGTGAATCTATCAGAGACTCCTAGGACTACATATTCAGGAAGACGCAACAGTGTGGTATCAAAGTGACGATCAATCTCGTCCAATACTTGTACCCAGTAGGATGTGAGATTGGGGCATTCGCATAAGAGATGTAACAGTATGCCGTCTGCTTCACACCCCCTCCAGCAAGTGGGAGAATGGTCAGGATCACTTTTATGGAGTCGGGACGGTGTGAGATACCGTATGTCATAATCTTAGTGACTGTCTCTATGCTGGAAGTGTTGCATGCTGAATGTCAGGCTCTGTAATAAATATCAGTCTATTCGTACAGGTCAATGTCCGTCCAAACTCAGCCTCCCACTGTCATTGACCAACTGATTTGATTGTCTGCTTCCGTGGCGGCATTGCCACCACGGAAAGGCATGTGGTGTATGCTTGGGGTGCCCGTTGCGGGCCCCCATGGAGGATACCTATGCTATGGTACCCCCCTGCCTTTCAATGCACAACGTGGCAGGCTCCGTGTGGGGCCTGTCACATTGTGCTTGGAAAAGCACAACATGTATTTTTAGATTTGAGGCGGGCGGTGCTTTTGGCACCGCCCACCACAATGTTAAAAATACGGGATCCTAACTGTCCCCACAGGACCCCCACTCTTATGGCGGGCAGTCCCTTTTAGCGTGAGGATGGCGGGCGGACAAAGTCCGCCCACCATCCGATGTCCTAAGTAAGTAAGAGTTGTTGTGAACGTTTGAAGAGTGAAGACACCTTTTAATTGGCATAGGGGCGGGAGTATTGAGTAACCAATGGCCTCATCTATCTGATTTTAACTCCGCTTTGAAAGTTTTATGGAGAAGACTAAAAGTCAGATCAGATCACCTGGTGTTCAACTAAAAAGTGAAAGACGGGTGGAAGGAAGAAGGACGGGCGAGATTTAATAAATGTTATGTACTGTGCTTTATAGTGCTACCATGCCACTATGTGTATAATTAACTTGTCTTACTGTTTTTCTAAGAGTATATTTTACAATTGCCTTGTTTTTTTCTTTTTGATATACAGCTACTCCTTCCAAAGTTGATCGGAAGGAGTTGGCCACCAAGGCACGGCGCCGCAAGCTGGAGGCAATCCAGCACGAATATCGGCGGCTGGTGGTCTTGGCAGAGGAGGAGGAGGAGACTGCAGCACTTGAAGCCTCCTCCAGTGCATCGGGCCCCAGCCACCACTCTCCAGAGGTATGGAGCCACCGTCTGGCAGCTGCCCGCCACCGTAATACCATCTCTGGTGCCCCCCACTGTGGCTGCAACTGTCGGGCTCTCAGGCGCCACGTCGCCCGTCTAGAGGAGGAGATGCGTGTCATCCTGCAATCCCGCCCCACATCTTAGTCCCTGTCTTCTGCCCCTTTTTTAATTCTTGTTTGGGTGGGTGGGAATTGGGTGTTGTGGTTTTGGACATTTGGACTTTCTTACGGACATTGGTTGGGGTTTGGGAGGGGGGTGGGTCAGCTTTTGTGTTTTTTTTTACATAGTTTATTTTTGTTAGGGTACATTAAATCTATATTTCTATGTTACATGCAATGTTGTTAATGTTTTATAGGTGGGGTTACTGTTTTACATCACACTGTTACCTTGCTGGTGCAGGTCCGTCCATAGCCAGTGTTTGATTTAAATAATTGGCTGACTGTGTAAGACACAAACAGATAGATGCGACACCCCTCACTGATTGAGTTGTCCTACTAGTACTTTCACTCTCTCTTCTAGTCTATGCATTCTTTATCTGGACTCAAAGGGGTGTGTGAATTCATTGAAAACATGTCCATTATTAATTATGCCTCCCCCAAACTTCTCTTACCTTTGCTTGATGTTTAACTTAGGCACAGCGATGGCTGCATGGTGAAGATGGTTTCCTTTTTCTAACATGCCATGATTGGGGTGGTGGTGGTAGTATAGTAGTAGTAGTAGACACTGGCAGGGCAGCAGCATTTGCAAAAAAAGAAAATGAGACAGTCAGTCGCCTTTGAGAGACTGTTTGAGGAGTAGTAGAATGAAGTACAGTACAGAACTTACCAAGCAACAATAATATGCTAAAATATTTTACAACAGAACATAATGGTGGTGGGAATAGCCTACTAGACAGAGTTACAAACTATAGTTGTGTCGAGTCACTTGAATAGGCCTACAGCATAACAGTTAGTGCTGTGTATGAGGAATGACAACAAATCCAATCAATGCCGGTAATTAATGCTGAGGGATATGTTCCTTTGTTAAATAAAAATCACCTCTAAAATATACTGCACATGGGTGGGCAAGCAGAAGAAGATCATCGCTCTGCCTTGAAATGGAAGTACTGTTGCTTTCGCCACATCCGCCCCAGCAAGCGTGTGATTAAGTATTGGTGTACATTTAATTTAGTCACACCTCGACAATAAGTGACACAGCCCGGGAGAAGAGGGTTAGGGTTTGTTGAATGGAAGGGAAGGGTGTTTGGGGAAAGGTTTGACAGTGAAAAACAATACACATGGACAAACAAACGACAATCTTTGAAGACTACCATATCCATATCAATATGTTAAGGGAGAAAAAGGATATGCATGCATGATGATGATTGATAAGGACACCCGGATTACATACACTTCTTGTTCTGTTGTTCCGGGCTTAGTACTTTTACAGATAGCAAATAGAATTTTTAAATATTGGTAGGGATGAATCATAAACAGAGAGCAAACCTAATGATAATAACAACAACAACAAGAACACACTGTTGCAAAGATTGTAGACAAAAAAATGAATCAAATTATTTAAAAGAAGATGAAAGTTGATACTGTTACTGTGTTATCCCTGTCAAAAATGTGTACTGGATTTGCATCTCGGCATTCCTCTTGGTCCTCTCGTCCATCAATCTTGGGTGTCGCCACTCGCCACTGACCGGTTGGAAAAAAATTGAGATTTATTGGTAAGGTAAGTGTGCATTGTAATGTTTTCCCAATTATAGGGCAAGACCCTGCCTGTAATTGTAGATGGAAAAACAAAGAGGATATTGAGAAACAAATTTGAAACAAATGCACAAGTTATGGTGTAGTGCAACAAGAACACTTTCCGAGGCGGCATGTATGCTTCATCTCTACTCTAATCTGTTTCCAGCATTGACCTTCAACAACAACAGGACAGAGCAGGCCCACAGTGACAGGCCTGACGGCACGTTGCTTAGCACATCCTCCGTTTAGAGTACTTTTTTTTTTTTAAGAGTTGGGCAAAGGCAAAGCACATATCCATTCCAAACATAGCATTTTACAATTTAAGTTAGTAAATCAATGCACCGCAGTCATCCCACCGCTACACTCGACTCCACTTCTACACAGACATTTGGGTCTGCTGTGGTTGTTGTTGAATGAATGAATGAATGAAAACAGATTTATATCGCGCTACTAAGCCCAATGGGCGTCAAGGCGTGTTTACCTTTATGCTTTTATGCCACTCATGAAACGTCCTCCTGACTTGTTATTATTCCATCAATCATCTCCGATACTTGTACTGACTGACTGTGAAGATCGGCCTGCAGTAGAATAAACATTTTGTTATTACACGACAAGAGTAGAAATATTATTGACTTGAGTCACTCTTTAGTGTGTACAGTAAGACTACTAGCACACTTTTACTTCACTTCGTGCACAACAAACAAACAACAAAAACACAAAAACCTTTGCTCAGAGTCAGGTGTCCAATGCATGCCATTAATTTTCATTACCTGTTCCTTCTCAACTTAAGTTAACGGGCCATCTTTTTCGCCATCATCATCATGGACGGTGCTGTTGTCAATCATACTCAGTGCGCAGATTGAGTCCCCTTCCTGTATTCAATCAAAAGCAATGTATCAAGCTGCAGGAGAAGTAATAATTTCTTATTTGCAAGAAGGGGAAAATTCACCTTGAGTTACGTTTAGTGTGTACTGTAAAAACTTGATTAGTGCACAATGACATAACTTCATACACAACAAACAACAACAAAATCACTCAGTCTGCGACTCTGCGTCCAATGCATGGCATCAATCATTACCTGCTCCATCTCATTTTCAGTTAATAGGCAGTCTCTCTCGGCTCTGAAAGTAGGATAGCTATAGTAGTCATCTGATTCATGCGCCACTTCTGTAGGCGGGACTAGGAAAGTTTTAATTTTTTCTTCTATTTTCCATCATCCAATCATCATTCATGAGGGCAATGGATTTAGGCGGGAGATTCAGTATGATGGAGCGGAGGAGCTGGATTCGGAGGACTGTACTGTCAAATTGCAGACACCTGAAACTTGTATATTGAAATAAGAAGAGTAGAAGACGGAGGTAATGGATTTGTTGTGATTCACAAGTTTGTAACCGGAACAACAGACACACAAATAAAGGGAAAAAAAAGGGAGGAAGACGGTAAGTGCAAGCCTAATTGTCAGGGAAGTATAGCTCGTCCTCAAACTCTGGGGGTTCGGCCAGTAGTAGGTAATCATGTGACACACTACTTCCGTCACCTGAGCCGCTGTCCTCATCTTCCTCCCTTGCTTCATGTATTGTGTAATTCGGTGGTATGCAGTGCTGATTCATTTTGATCATTGTTAACCTCTCCATGTTTTTGGGCGAGAGACTGGTCCTTCTCACTGTTAAAATGAAACCAGCAGCACTGAAAACACGTTCGGGAGAGACACTTGCGACAGGGCAAGCCAGATAGCTTATCGCCAGCCTGCTGAGCAGTGGCCATTCAGACCTTTTCCTATACCAATACTGCAATGGGTTTGGATCAATGTACACCTCTGTTGGGTCGTCCAGATAGGCCTGGACCATCCGCTCAATGTTCAGGGGTGCTGCTGCTAAGCTTTCGGGCTCTTTTCTCTGTGCATCAGCACTGTGCTTATTAATGCCTAACTGTACATACCAATCGTCTAACGATTCTACTGGGCCTAATGATCCAGTTATTGTTGCTGTTGTCGATAGTGATGGTGAGTGTTGTGATCCAAACGCACTGCCCTCAGCCTCCGAAGTTGCACTTGATGTACTTCCTGTGGGTTGCTCTTGAGGGATTTTAATTAGCAGCCGTTCATTTTCCAACTTACTCGCTGCCTCAGCTATCTAAGTTTTGTAGCGGGCAACATCAATCTCTGAAAAAGGAAAGAATGTCTTCAGTCAAAATTTTGCCCGTGGATACAAAATTGTGGAAGTAATGTAATGTTCTTGTGACAAAATTGTATTTTCTATCCTTGTATTTTCAGCTAAGCGATGGGCTAAGCTCTCCACTTTTTGTCCTCTACATGTATGATTCAGACACCTTCTTCAGCTGATGCTCTAGCATTTGCAATAATGGGAATGCTTTGCCCATTGTACAGTCCTCCTTGCTGACTTCACGTGTGAAGACCTCAAAAAGGACTAAGCATCTCAGTTAGGCATTTAACTAGGCCCCATTGCTCCATCTGAAGGGTCATGCCTTTCACAATAGCATCCCCTCTCTGCATGACATATTCATTGAGTGGCCTGTACTGCTCAAACAGACAATCAAGCATGTAATGCGTTGAGTTCCAACATGTTGCCACCTCATGGATGAGTGCTTTGACTGGCATCCTATATTCACGTTGAATAATCCTCAGCTGCTTCCGAGCTTTAAAAGAATGGCTGAAATGAGTGCATATTCTTCGGCAGATGGCCAGAAAGTTGCTGACTATGGGTTCTTTTTTCAGAAAGTCTTGAACTATAATGTTTATGCAGTGCGCTAAAACACGGAACCCTGAAATAGGAAGCAAGAACCATGGCCTTAAGTACATTACTGCCATTGTCGGTGGCAACAAAACCAATACTAAGCCCTCTTGGGTGCAGCCATTCAAAAACCTTGCTGCAAACCTCTTGCAAAATGTTTACAGCAGTATGAGATTTTTCCATGGCGAACATGGCTACCGTTGCATGTTTCCGAGTACCTTTAAAAATCGCAGCTGTGTCAACAGCTCCTCGTTCAGATAGCTTATCTCTAACCCCCACAAAAGAGACCCAGTGTGCAGTGATGCACATGTAATCTGTGTTTTGACAACTGGTCCACATGTCTGTTGTCAGGTGGATATTGTGAACAGCACTCTGCTGCAAAGCTTGTCCAACCAATTCCAGCACATCATGATGTAGTGCCGGAACAGCAATTCTTGCGAAATAGGACTGGCTGCGGACCTTCCATTTAGGGCAGATGGCTGACACAAATTCAAGGAAACCCACCCCCTCCACAAATGAAAAAGGGAGAAGGTCCAGCGCTAACATTTTAGCCAGCTTCGCATTGTACAACCGTGCCGTTGGGTGGCTGCGTTGGAACTGCCCCTCCAACCTAAGCATGCTCTCAATGGTAGGCTGGATTACTTTCCTTTGTGGTGCTGTTGTTTTCATTAACCCACTTAGGCTCAATGACGCGGTTTGTCTCATTGCGGTACTCGATCACCTTGGTGTCTCAGCCTGATTCTGAGTATGGCTCTTACTGCGGTGCCACTCAGATGTTACTGAGGAGGATGTGGGCAGTACCACTACACTACTGGGGACAGGGCTAGAAATGCCTCCCTCTTCTTCACCTTTCACCGCAATAACATCGTCCCCTGATTCTTCCTGACCAACTTCAATGGGTTGAGTTTTTCTACTTTCTTTTAACTGAAGTAGGTGATTCTCCCACACGATAGTGTGGTGTATTCTGAGTTGACTTGCTTGGCCTCCGGTACCATAGTTTGTACCAAGCTTACCCCGCCGAACACCTTGTCGACAAATTGAGCATATAGCAACGTTCTCCTCCTTGGTGCTAACAGAAAAGAAGTCCCAAACTGGGGAGGTGAACTTTCTGGCACTGCTGGATGTGCCACTTTCAATACCAGATGAACTGGAGGGTGTGCTTGAAATGTGACTCTGTGCAGCTACACTGTGACTTTTACTACCACTACCTACTGAGATGGTTGAGCTGGATGTAGGTCCCTGTCGGGCCTTGGAAAATATGGCAGCTGGAGGTAGTGGTGGTGTAACCTGTGTTGGTGATATCCGTGCTACATCCCATTCAGTAGCAGCCTTTCTGGATAGGGTGAGAATGTTGGTCTCCAATCCCTTTGGGGCGGGAGTGATGTGCATGATGACTGGCTCGTCTTCATCAACATCACCCCCCTCTTCTACATCTACCTCCATAACTCAAAGTTTTTCTGGGACCTTCCTTTTCAGAAGCATTGTCTTGTGGCGTGCATCACTCTCAGACTGAGCTGGGAGGCTGCCAAGTGGCATCACGATCATCAGAAGCGGGGCTTGAAGAAGAAGATGATGGACTAAGCCTCCTTTTCCTTGCTGGTGGTCTGGAAGACAATAGATCTTCCAAAAGAGTGGTTTGCTCCTCTTTGTCTGCAGGAAGCTCGAGTTCCTGAAATGCCTCTACGTCAGGAGCAACAACTACTATGATGGGCTGCTCTTGTGGCTGCTGCTGTTCTTGTTGCGGCTGCTGCTGTTCTTGTTGCGTCTGCTGCTTTTCTTATTGCAGCTGCTGCTGTTCTTGTTGTGGCTGCACACTTATCTGCTGAGTTTCCGCCTGCGTTGATTGTGTACTATTTTGCGATAATGACATTTCAACATCGCTGCTCGTTAGTAGACTAGCTACCTCTGCGACACACAAGGGCTTGGGCCTAGGTTGGTGGGGTTGGACTGCTGGTGCTGAGGTGCTGCTTCCAGCTTGGTTCCCGGACAACACTGCTGCAGGCGTAACTTTGGCCGGCACACCAGTCTTGGTTAATGGCACTTCCTTTTTCTGTTCCTTCTACTCACCGGCAACTTTCTTGGTACTGGACCTAGTACCTTTCTTTGGGGCCATCTTCTTCAGATGTCAGGCAGGACGCATATGCACAACAAGTTCTGGTCACACATGGACGTGATGCGCAGCAGGACTTCTGTCTGGCTGGCAGTACAACGGGTGATGATGATGACACCTCCTCCTCTGGATTTTTGTGCACCTAAAAGCAAATAATCCAGGAGAAGAACATCAGTGAAATGTTGCATTTGTAGTTGTTGTTCAGTTACTTACTACTGTACTAGTGCAAACAAAAGATATAGTCTAGCCATTTCTGAGACTTTGTCAACAAGGGCTATGTTATACTACTGTGTACACATACTGCACTCTCAGGAAGGATAGGAAAGATAATAAGAACCACCAAAATAAAAATGTAATGGAAGTGGGGTGGACCCTATTTGCCATTAAATTATTTTAGAATGTCATCATTCATGGAGCTGCTGCTGGCAAAGGGGGTGGATGGATGGAAGCAGTAAGCCAATAGGAAAACCATGCAGGCCTATATGGCAAAAGCAGGACACTAATAACTCCCAACACAAAAAAAGGCCAACAGCCACATGGACACTCACAAATCAGAAACAAGCAGGGGGCCTGGGAAACACCAGGAGCTGACAACAGGCCTATAAAAGCCAGGCAAGGGATGCATGCTAAAGCACACTGCTCTGCCTTTTTAATGCAACAAAATGCAAATACGAAAATTCACAGGCCCCAAAAAGGTCTGCAGGGTGCATGCATTGCACACCAACACACACCAGACACACACAACAAAGGCATGTGTTTAAGACAACCAACATCAGAAAGCCCACCCCACAAAAACACACTTGCCAACTCAATCCAATGCCATCCATGCCCTAAATGATGTCTAAATTCAACAGACCACATAGAAAACACTTGATCAATAAAGCTGTGGCTACTTGATCTGAGCCTACTAGTTGAAAGCAGGCCTGTTGGCAGACAACAAGGCCAGACAACAAGCTTGCAGGCCTAGGCTTCAAAGTGGCCACCAGCCACATGGCCAGGCCCAACAACATCAGAAAACCAACCTCAGAAAAACACACTTCCCAACTCAATCCAATGCCATCCATGCCCTAAATGATGTCTAAATTCAACAGACCACGCAGTACACTTGATTAATACAGCTGTGGCTACCTGCTCTGAGCCTCCTGGATGAAAGCATGCCTGTTGGCAGACAACAAGGCCAGACAACAAGCTTGCAGGCCTAGGCTTCAAAATGGCCACCAGCTACATGGGCAGGCCGAACAACATCAGAAAGCCCACCCCAAAAAAACACACTTCCCAACTCAATCCAATGTCATCCATGCCCTAAATGATGTCTAAATTCAACAGACCACACAGAAACACTTGATTAATACAGCTGTGGCTACTTGATCTGAGCCTACTAGTTGAAAGCAGGCCTGTTGGCAGACAACAAGGCCAGACAACAAGCTTGCAGGCCTAGGCTTCAAAATGGCTACCAGCCACATGGCCAGCCCCAACAACATCAGAAAGCTCACCCCAAAAAAACACACTTCCCAACTCAATCCAATGCCATCCATGCCCTAAATGATGTCTAAATTCAACAGACCACACAGAAACACTTGATTAATAAAGCTGTGGCTACCTGCTCTGATCCTACTGGATGAAAGCAGGCCTGTTGGCAGACAAGGCCAGACAAGCATGCAGGCCTAGGCTTCTAAATGGCCACCAGCCACAAGGCCAGGCCCAACAACAGAAAGCCCACCCCCAAAAAATAAATTTCCCAACTCAATCCAATGCCATACAGGCCCTAAATGATGCTTGAAAATGAAATACATTAAAAAAACACCAAAGGAACAGTTGCTTCATCATGCACACACCCATGAGGCCATGAATAGCTCGGGCCTACTACTGACTACTACTATCCACAACATTTAAAAAAAAGGAATGTTAGTTACCAAAAATAAATTGTAGTTACAACAACTGCAATGCCCCCAATCAAACAGACACAACAACCACTTACTTGTAAAATATCCAATTAAAAAATTCTCGAATTACGTGATCGCGCGACGAATTACGATAATGCGGGCGCGAACATTTGCGAGACAGCGCAAATGGCTACCAACAATCCAACATCTCGTGGAGAACGCGACCGGATCGGGAAAACTTGTCGGCGAACGCGGGGATTCAGGTAAGGCGATCATGTGTGAATGTATTTTTTTACAGCACAAGCAAGAAAAAAAATTCCAGTAAAATGCGTATTGCGGAAATTTTGACATTTTCGCGCTCTCCGAGGAACGCGAAAATGTAAAAATATCGCAATTTCCGCGAGCGGACTGAAATTTTCGCCCAGGCCTATTGATAATCATGGACACAAGTCAGTATGTCCACAGGTGGAGTGGAGGCAGCTTTCGGTGGGCTCACCTTATGAGTGCGATCCAGTTTTACTGGGAACTCCGGGGATTGCCCAAAAATGGAGTGGAAGAGGCCTACCAGGCCTACCACCATTGTCTCAATGTCACCATCACCCTCTGCATTCGCCATGCCTCGGATGCGTATGCTGTTCCGCTGGGATGTGTTTCCGAGATCCTGGTGTGAGCCTGTAGGTCCAAGTTCAGTTCCTGCAGCCTTAGGACTTCTTGTTGGAGGCATTAAATTTCTTCATCACAGACTGTTTCATGCTCCTCCAGTGTGTGGACTCTCTCGCCCACGAAGTCCACATCGCGACGGACATCCCATAGATCGGCAAGCAGTTCATGTTTCATGGTGGATAGGTCATCCCCGCAGAGAATGATTGGCTGATAGGGGCTTCCGGGCTCTCGCTTCCCTCCGACTCAGCTACATGCCCCGTTCCCGGGTGACTCTCAGGTTGCAACGTTGATTTAAACAAAAGGTCTTTCACCAACCTGTCCTTCCTGCCCTTAGGGGCGGCCATGACCCTGGGTGCGTAGGTTTCGCTGTTGTGTTGAGGGTGAGCGCGCCTAGGTCAGTTAATGTGGGTGATCAGAAGGGAGAGCAGAGGAGCAGTACCACAGCTGCGGGGGCCCTATAATGCGCTCCTTCTTCCAGGAGACCCAACTCTCACCTCGTGCCCAACCCCGTGAAATATATGCATTGTTGGTGCTGGAGGCCCGCCGTCGTATCTCCATCACTGTAGCCGCGGGCCAGTATTGTCCTCCTTTCGGAGGGGCCATCCAACGATGATCATCGGCCTGGTTTGTTGGCTTATCCCATAGACCCACCGCATGCAGGGAGTATGGGCAGAAGGAGCAGTGGCCCTGAGTGCTCTTCTGACCGGAGCCAGCGAGTGGAGGGTGCCCCCAAGACTCCCCACCAGGGCTCTCCCATCTGCAGGTGTCTGCGCCCAGGCAAGCCTCAAAAACGCTGTGGCTGATTGCCCCCAAGCCGATTACAACTCCTTAGCTGCCACTCGCTATCCAATCTGGCCTTTCAACTCCTCAACACAGTGAGTTGCGCACAGTGCCTGGGCAATAGATGGAGGTGACCAAAGAAGTGACCCGGTGTGGGCCCCTGCACTCAGAGCAGCAAGTGGGCGAAGCCCGTCACGCACCTCCACCAGCCACCTGGCTGCGCTCGTGGCCCAGGGAGTCTCCAGTTTCTGTCAAATTCACACGTGGTCGCGTTGGTCCTAGAAGGCCGGGTTTTCTGCACTCTACCCTGACTAGGACTTGGAATGCTATCAGGCAGGCCAGTGTATGCTTTTCCTCCAGGGTGTCAGGCAAGGGAACGCTGTGGAGAGCGAGTTGCTAGCAGGGCATCGCAGGAGCCATGAGCGTTGTGGCCCCTCCCCCTCTCCACCTACAGACTGCGGCCTTCCTGCAACAGCAAAGCCCAGGTCTCTCGTAGCAGGTGTGATCTGGAGCTCCGCCCACTCAGCTCAGGTGCAGGCTCATTTTCTCTGCTCTAGGTGAGGTTTGCCTGACTCATTCGATGCGGCAGCCCCCAAGCACTCGAAGGGGCCGCTGGGTGTTGCTGGGTCAGTGTTGCGCGCACCGCACCAGATGCAGCAATAACCTCCCGAGCTTCCTACAGCTTCGTGCGTCGTGGCCGTCACGGCATCCACTGCAACAACAGGGTTCAGCAGCCGTCACTATAGCCGCTCAGGTATGTGGTGCTGTTTGCAGACTAGAAACACCACGACCGGGACGATTGACCGCCGAAGTTTACGTGAAGGGCCCGGTGGGCGCGGAGAGCTCCGAAGCAGCGTCTTACAGTGACGCCATCTTAGCCACGCCCCCATTCCTTTTTTAAGGAGCTGGACTCCCTTCTCGGGTCCCTCATCTGGGGATCTGGCCGCTGTTGATTGGCTTTATCCAAATAACAGCTACCACCTGAACAGGGGGGCCTTAGAGCGCCATCCTTTGAGGCATATATTTTAGAGGTGCAGATACAATGGCTGTCCCTCTGCACAACTGGGCATTACCTTGATGAAGCCTCTGTGGAGACAGGCTGCTTACCGATTCCCACTCTCAGACAACTAATCCTCCCTGGCTCCTACTCCGCATCCAACTGGCCCCTGCATGTGGCGGTGGTGTGGACGTGTATGTCAAGTGTCCACTGCTACTCCTGGGCAGTCCTATTATACACTCATGACTTGCCCTTCATCGGCCTGCCCCATGGGCAAGACTATTACACCAGGAAGACCTGCAGGTCAGAACGGAGCACTCTCTCCTTGAGGTGGGCGACCTCTTCCCAGAACGCAACCTTCTCCTTTTTGCCCAACTGGCAGAAGAGCGGGAGCTACAGCTTGGACACGTCCTCCTTTATTGGCATATCCTGCACCGTGCGGAGCCCTTTGGGAACTCTCAGAGGGGAATCCAATACACACCTGCACTTGCAGACTATACTGACCATACGGCTGGTTCCCCATCCCATCACCCTACTTTAGAAAGCCATACGGCACCTGACGGCTACCTCACTCCTTCCCCTCCACCACAAAATGAAAGAGGAATTTGGGTGGGTCCTTCATGAGAAGGAGTGGGAACATGCCCTCAAATTCCTTGAAGGTTTCTTGCAATGCCTGTTTCAAAAACATCCAATTTATTATACTCCACAGGGAATATCTCACACCCGGCCAATTGCACCAATAATTCCTGGACATGCAGTTTGAATGCCCCTGCTGCCACACCGTGGACACCAGGCTAATAAGCATGCTAGGGTCATGCTCAGCCCTTCAGGGTTACTGGCACTCTGTACATGACACAATTTGGGAGGTCACCAGGCTCCTGGACATAACCTCCTGGGAGGCATGCTCCCTCTCCATTTTCAAGAGAAGGAATCACGGTCTGCTGCCCTTACACTGCTGTTGGCAAAGCGCACCATCACCCTGCACTTTAGCTCACTGACGACCCTGCCAGTGGATGCCTGGAGGGGCACCTTGCATAAATGAGGCAAGGCAGAAGAAGACACTCTTTGCAATGAGGAGGTTCAGAGGATACGTCTCAGGCTTATCTCCCCACAATGGACTGGGCTTCTCCTGCATTTCAAGCAACTAGGATGAAGATGTTGATACATCCCCCATGGCCTCTGGCCCTCCACAGAGTGGTTACTTGGTACCCCATTAGCTACAAGAATGGGCCTCCATTTGTTGTGATGACACCAATGAAATTTTCCCATCCCTTTTCCTCTACCCAGCCTGCAAGCCATCCTACTCCTCATCTGCACTATCCACAGCTAGCGTGCCATCTTTAAGCCCAATGTGAGACACCAGAACTATTACTCAATACCACGTCCCACCTCCCCCATCATCTCTTCCCTTACCACTGTTGTGACCCCTACTATTTACTACCTGGACTCCTCCAGGACAGGAGACACACAATTTGTCCCGGCTCACGCACACACATGCACCGCAAAGCATGTTGATATACATATGCATTAAGCCCTCTGCAGGAAATGGTCAAAAATATTGTGGGACCTCTGAGATCATAGCCACGCATGGTAATCCCACTTAACCATAAATGTGAAACACATGCCAAGCTTTCGGCTGTTGCCTAAGTGCTGTCATTGTCACGAAAACCTACCAGGGTGCAGTTTTTGACTGGGTTTTTGGGCAACCTGGTCCTCAAACGGTCCAGCTTGAAAAGGTCATTGTGTTGAATGTTGTGTTGGTCCTGTGGGCCATATCAGGCTAAGATAAATAGCACAAACACTGGTCCTTTCAAGCTGATGCCACTGGCAGTGCCAGATTGCTTGAAAAGCTAAAAGGTCAGTCCAACACAGCAGAGTGCATTGTTGGACTGGCTTTATGTTCAATCTGGCACTGCCAGATGGGTCACCTTGAAAAAGTCAGTGTGAGGGCCAATTTGTTTAGTACTTGCGATTGAGGGGGGCAAAAGAAGCCACACACTAGCCCTTTAGGTATTCGAAAGGCCAGTACAACACAACCTCATCAGAGATAGGGTATCCAGGAGCTTGGGCAGGTGTGTAGGTGTAAGGTCCCCAAGGCAAAGATCTCCAGGCCGACTCCGCAGGAATTTCAAAGCTCACAGCCTCTAGAGCTGTGAGACTAAGATTGGAAAAGGGGAGGTAGTTGAACCTGTGAGATTGTCAGATATAAGCCACATGGATACAGAACTGATCAATGCAGCAGTGTGAGAGTGAGCTACTGGCAGAGAGAGTGAGACACATGGGAGAAAGATAATAGACAGTGGGAGAGTGGAGAGACTGGTAAGGAAGTGGAGAGAGGGACAAAAGAGGCTGAATGGTGACAGCACAGAGCTGGCATTGGAAATGTGAGAGTGGACATCCTGCGAGTAAGAGGTTGGAGGAGGGAGAAGGGGGAACAGAGAGAGTGGGGAGTGAGTAGTGAGTAGTGAGATTGAGGGATACTTGATAGACAGGAAGGATGAGGACAGCAGGAGGAAGAACAGCTCAGGCTGGTTTATATAATGAATGTACTGGGAGTAATGTGTCAAAATAGAGTTGAGAGACTGGGAGGAAGAGGAAACAGACTAGGGGAGAGCAGAGAGACAGATAAGAGTAGAAGAGTAACTGGCAAGGATAGTAAAGAGACTGAGGTGAAACGGGACACCCTGGGCAGTAGAGAGGACAGCTTGGGTGGGATAACAAAGAAACAGGGGAGAAATTGACAGAGAGAGGGGCATACAGGGGAAGGCCAGAGAAATGGAGGAGCAGTGAGAACAGCTACAACAGATTGTTATTTTGGTCAGTCAGTAGCTGGTGTCCTCTTCTGAATGTTTCAAGAGGTCCTAATATGTCCACTGCTGTTGTAAGACTTGTTACGCGTGGGTCCCACTGCGATCAGAAGCCATGATTATAACTGGGATCTTTTGCTTCTAGTGTCTTTGGTCCCTGTACTGTAAATATGTCTTTTAGCACTTGATACTCATTAGTGAGGTAGGGTGGTTTAAGTATTACTGAGGGAGGTGCTGTGTCTATAATTCCAAGCACACCAATTGTAATTGTAATTGATTTTTGTATAGCTCTAATCACCGGCGGGTCTCTAAGCGATTTAGGGGGACTTGCCAGAGGTCGTGGGCAGATGTATGGCCACGCAGTGTGGTGAGTTTAGACAGTGTCCAGTGCCTCCCTAAACAGGAGCGTTTTAAGTTGTTTCCTGTCAATGCCTTTTCCTTAAAAAGGCAAAGTACCTTATTAAACCCAAAATTTTAAATACTACACACAAGATTACAAATACATAGATATTGACCCTCAAAAGAGACTTGCAAAGTACTGGGACTACACACAATCAGAACACATAAGGATCAGGTAAGTCAAATAAGTCTCTTACATGTGGAATTCACCCTGTAGGTCTCAGGGTCTTTAGGGGTGGGCGGAATTTGCGTAATCGCGTTATGCAAATCTCCGCGAAACGGTAAAAAATCTCCGCGAACATGCAGAAATTCCGCAAACACGCGGAATTGCTTGTTCGCGATGCTTTTTTCCTGTTTACAGTTGCTGTTTGTGTGCTCGGGGAGAAATATCTCGCGAACACGCATTTTGAGAACGCGAACAAGAAAAAATTTCGCGAAGTCGCGGAAAGCAGAATTTTGGGCAATTTTGCGTTCTCCGCGGAACGCGAAATTACCGAAATTCCGCAAATTCCGCGAGCGGAACGGAATTTACCACCCGGGCCTAGTCTTTACTGGTTTGTGACAGCAGACATTAACCCTGAAAATCAAAATACCCTCATATATAACTATAACAAACATGGGGGGCCTCGTTTGCTTATCTTTGGCACAGGGCAGCACCACAAGCCTTCCTGCTGCACTGCCCTATGTCAAAAGAAAATGGCAGGAATGCACTATCTCTATGAGATACATAACATTCCTGTCCCTCTACTGCGCTGGTGCACAAATGGCTGCCAATGCAGACATGTGCTCCAAGGGTGCCTGCATTGAAATCAGGTTGTTTTTGTACAGAAAGGGACATCTTCCTTCACAAAAACAACCATTAAGTTTCCCCTTGGGAGGCGTTGGCTTTGACACATTCCCAGGTTTACAGCATGTTGTAAATCTGGGAATGTGTCATATGCCATGGGTGTTACATGGGAATACCCACTGTAATGCCCATTGCATGCCTCCCTATCACAGTGTGAAGCAAACAGCAACTTGTGCAGGGTGGCTCTATGTGGCCTCATAAATATGGCTCTGCAGTGTGTGCCATGAGAGTAATTAAAAGTGACGTTCCCATGGTGCACAGGGCTTGTAAATCATCACCGGGATACTCAATTATAAACAGTCATATCGGTAATGGATTTGACACATGGGACATCACGAGGCAAGCAACAGTGGTATAAACAAATCCTTGAGTAACCAAGAAAATGATGAACATTTAATTATAGCGGTGTCATAAATATTCACATATTAGGCCTTTTATTGTGAGCAAGACATCTACACTGGCTATGACACACAAAAATTGTATTTTTTAATTACCCTGCTAACATTTGCTTTCACACCAAGCTTCCTAGCCCACAAGCCCAAGGCAACAAACAAACTTTACACTGGGATGATCTGAACTGAATCCAGCTAAAACCTATCTCAAGGTCACATATTCAACCTGCTGGGAGACTTAGGGTAAAAACATTTCTCCCTGCACTATGACATTCTAACTACTTCTGGGGATAGCCACTCTTGCCATCACCAGGATTAACAAAATATTTTTGTTGTGCCCCTGCCCTTTCGGGTACTAGAACGCATGAAGTGCACTTTTTTCTACTGTCCCTGTACCATATGGGGCTTGACCTTGGCCAATGGGGTCTTTAATTTTCAATCCTCTCTTTGTTTTACAATTGTAATGCACCCAACTGTGACATTATATATTCAAATAGGAACTTCTGCTTCTTTTGGAATACTCACACATTTGCCAGAAAGCACCCTGTCCACCTCTCCAATCCTCTCTTACTTACTGGATGGAAATGTGGATGCCCTTGCTGATCCTGTCTGTCTGCTTCAGATGTGCTCCCCAGGATAAAAGAAAGGAGTGTGGAGGCATGAGCATGGTGGTAGGTTTAGCATGGATGGCATGGGCTGGGTAGGGGGGCAGTAGAGCACCATAGTCCTCTGAAGAACTACAAACCCCCCATTTCGTAGCGTTGCTTCAGCCTCGGGGGCTCTACCAATAATAGTGCTTAGGTTAAATTCCATGTTTGCTTGCACTCTAGGTGCCTCAGGGGGATTCACAACATCTTGTGCTCCCTGGGGGATAAAGGCAAACCCTTCTTGGTTTTTTTTGGCTGCTACAGTTGCATTCAGCCACAAGGTGCACACAGCAATGGTTTTAAATGCAGTACATAAGTAGACTGCTCTTTTTTTAAATCGCTCTGGCCATGAGTGAGAAATTGATTTGTTTGTCCTTGCTCCTGGTAGCACATAAAAGCCATTAGGAGTGCTGTTGGGGCCTTGCTGCTTTCCCAGACCCAAATTTCATGATGGATTTTATGGAAAATGCTAAGCCCGCAAGCAGCGTCCGACATTGCTGCTTTCTCCCCCCTTGTAGCAGATAGTTGCAGGGCTATAATTATACCATTGTGTCCTACCCTGGTAGTCTATTGACCTGCGATCTTCCTGGCAGCAACACCTCAAGGACCTCAAGGCAAACCAATTTCCAAGTCTGTACTTCCTATGCATTTCTTAAGCACCCAGACTTTTACATACTGGGGTTTTCTTCAAGACCCCCTTCTTTTCCCAGGAGGATGCAGCTTGCGCTAAATGCAAAGTTGTGCTCCTGCTGTAATTCTGTGTAATTTCACATAATGTTGTTATTTCTCATAATTACTCTAGATCAAAATATGCACGTTTTGCTAACCCATACTTAGGTACTCATAAAGCTCTCTATAGAAAAGTGAGGCCCTGTTATCCTCTGCCCATTCTGTTTAAACCACCAGCTGATTAAACAGTATCTAGCAAAGCATCTGAGCAAATCGTAATTGCCCCGATACAAGCCCAACCATTTGTTATCCATAGTTTGGGTAATTGCGTGATGGTCAAAATATATTTTAATGCAGCCTCAAAATTTGCAAAACAATATAGCACTGTATCATCAGATCAACCACAGGAGTGGACCATCCTGCCACATATCTGGAGAGATAAGACAAAATTAACTTCACTCATCGACGGTTGTTGGAAAGTTTAAAGGTTGGCATAGAAAATGTAGCCTGCATTAGAATAAGGAATTAAGCCCTAGTTTGCTAATGTTGAAGAAAGAATTAGAGGAAAAACTGGTTGATGAATTCCTCCTTCATGCTGGCTATCACTCTAACCTTGAGGAATACTACCACCCTGTTATATGTTGTCTAACCACTGAAATATCCTAACTACATGGAACGCAGTGTTTTGTTCTCTACACTCACCAGGTCAAATTGACACTACAAAGCACACAATAAATCATTGAGGGCAGGCACATCAAACCCTTGTGAAGTCATGCTACCTGCACAACCTAGATTTGTTGGGTTCGCCTTCTGTCTGGTCTGTCAAAACGTGTGTGTTGGAATGTGTTCTTCTCTCTGCGAGATTGCAATGACAGCCTGAAAGCTATAATCCCCTAATAATACCTGATGGTCATTGCTTTGTATATCTCTGTAACCATCTAATGGCCCTAAGAAAAGAGGTTTGGGAACAAATGATAAAGTAAGAAATGAGACTAAAATAATAAAAGTTGAACAAACATAAATTGGTGCACATTCATGTCTGTGGAGAAAAACAAATGCTAAAGTCACAGATTTTGTCTAGAATTGCATTCTGGGTTATAATGTTATATGCAATATTCTATTTCTTCTAAGAACACACTATACATACTTCTGGAACATGTCTGTGTTTCCCCTGTATTATGATGTTTTGTTATAAGGTATACAGCACAGGGCCTGTCCTGTTATCGTTAGAGGAGGAACAATAATTGTAAAAGGCTATCATTAGCCTTATTCTAGCATTGCTTAATCATCTTCCCTCCCTTGCTCATATACACACCTGCTAAGACATTTAAGGGATATTTGGACTTCAACTGCTCTATTGAAAGCCGAAAGGCGCTATGTCAAAAAGGCATATGGTACGGCACAAGATACTGGAACCATCATCCTGATATGGTATAAGTCATTCACACATTTGGTTTGTTCAATGAACACTTAAATGTTCATTAATGATTCATTGTACACATAAACACTCTTTAATGATCCCTAACACATGTAAACACAATCAACCAATGATTGGCCCAGTTTTAGTTCCTGGTTCTCTTCGTTTGTTCGCTCAGTCACAGATTTGCGTGCTCCCAACAATGTTCATGCTGGTGTAATAATATTCACCTTGCAAACAGTAGCAAATTATTCATGTTGAGCAGTATACACATTTTGTGATGGCCAAAGATCACCTATCTTGTTGAGGTCTAAATATTTCAGGAAATTGGCATTGTGAGCGAAAACCAGAAGTCACGCTCTTCAGAGAATCTCAGTGTGAAGCATCAAGGCTTCCAGGGGAATAGATTAAATTCCCTTGGTACTTCGAGATGACAGCTGAGATGAAGGACCTTCAGAGAGTGACCTAGCTGTGCTGTGTAAGACCTGCAAAAGAAGACACTGCACACTCACAGACACTTTGGACTGACAATGTTGACTCTTTGGACTGACAATGTTCAAGTTAGCGTAGCCCCAGCAACTCAGGCTACACATATTTAAGTTAGTGCAGCTGCAAACACCAACGACTATTGGAGAGCACAGCCCAAGCTGCACCAAGAGCCTGTCCTCATACTTTTAAGTAGACTCTTTTTGTTGCAGCGTCTGGGTCAGGGTCATAGAAAGGAAAATCTCAAACAATATTTTAACTTTAGAATGCCTACCCTCACCATGTACTCGTGATCAACATATGCAACAGAACTGACCAAAAAGAATTATAGAGGGCCCTGCACAGTATGACTACCTGTCGCTGACTAGATGTGGGATTTCACTCTTGTTTCCTAACATTATGCCCCAGAGCAATAGAGGCATTTGTGTTTCAAATTCAATAGAGTGGGCTATCTCCCACACCAGCCTTGCACCTCAACCTCTGTTCTCGCATACCTACGGATGCATGCACATGGGATACCTTCAGGTATGCCAGAAATTGGTCAAGCGGTGTTCTATTATGTTCAAGCACTTGAAATATTTGATGTGCAAGATACCCTTCATTCACAAACTGGCCCATTTCTCCATCCCATTATCACTATTGTTTCATCCACAGGAGATGGTGAGAATGCAAACACAAAAATTACTGCCTCAGATTACCCATAGTGCTGGTGTATAGAGGCTGTTAGGGACAACATTTAGATATCAGGCCACTTCCCTCTCTATGAGGAAACTCGTCCTGTGTATGCAGTGCTTGAAAAAAAAATAGAAAATGTCCTTTAGTGTTATTTGAAGGGAAACATACCCCTGTGAAAACAGATCTATAACTTTCTGTTTATACTTTCTGATCATGATACTGCCTTATCTGACCTTTATGGATAGCAGCACCCCTATGCTTTCTATATTGAAAATGTTGGAGTGTATTAAATGCCTCTTTTATACAGTTTTTCATCACATAACCTACTCCTATATTCTATTTATAGTTACTCCAAACTTTGGGGTAGTTCTTGCCTAAAAATGAAGTCTAGCATGACAATATGCAAATTGTTCTTGATTTCATAAATTCCTCTTTCTACAACAAAGAAAACATTTGCCTTCTCTTGAGTGCTGTTCATAGAAATCTGACTTATTAGCCCCTTTAATAATAGCCTTAAATGCATGCCATACAGCTTCTTTACATCATGGAAAGAGTTACTGTAAAATAATGTATCTTCTACTTAATGACCTCT
Source organism: Triturus cristatus (assembly GCF_964204655.1). Taxonomy (NCBI): domain Eukaryota; kingdom Metazoa; phylum Chordata; class Amphibia; order Caudata; family Salamandridae; genus Triturus; species Triturus cristatus. The sequence goes on from NC_140591.1 coordinate 1,353,824,765, forward strand.
TGAATCTCACTGTATAACAGTAGCTTTGTGGTTACTGAGAGCCTAATTTTTCTATGTCATATGGGGCATTAATTATACTGCTGAACGACCTGAAAGATGTATAGGTACAGGTGACCTCCTCTACGATCCCTGTTAATGTTGTACAAGTTAAAAAGAAGTCTGTACCCGAGTAATGAATATATTTGATTGAAAGAAAAAATATATCACATATGGGCACCAGCACATTTGCTCTAAACATCACATACCAAGGATGTATATCTTATCTGTATGTATATATGAGTATTATCAATATTAATTATAGACAGTGGGTCTCTCTAGTACATTATTCAACATGATGTTGAAATTACCCCCTACAATGCACAGAGCTAAAAGAACGTGCAGATTCTGCATAAGAGTAGAGGGAGACCAAGTTAAAAAAATGTTTGGATCAAATCAAGGAGCTAAGGTATAAATGTACAAATATTTGTCCTATGACCCATCCACCAGTATTATCTACTTTAATTTCCCAAAAATGTAATCATACACCTCCTCCATCCTAAATGGCAAATTCTATAATCATGCAGGGTTGAAGCAAACAGCAAATCTATTGCTGCTGGTATGAGAAATTCTATACATCCAAAGCAAGTCAAGTGTCTTTCTTGCAGTGATAATATCTGGTGCTAGCTCTTATTCAGATATTGAACACTTCAGGCCCGATTCACAAAGGTAAACTGAGGTGATATTCATAAGGGGCATTTATGAGTAGTAAAGTTAGACTTTTGTCTCAGTTTACCTTTGTGAATCGGGCCCTTCTTCTTGCTTTTAGTCGTACAATGCAGTCTATTTACAGTCCAGAAGAGAAGAAATAGTACCGGTGATACCCCTAACCCCACTTTCACTCATTTCAAAGCAGTAATATACTTTAAATATTCTCCACTGATTCACCAAATATGCTTGACAATAAGAACTTTTTATTTTTCCCCACTTGTGCACACCCACCACATCAGAAAACATGTTCCTCAACTCATTAACTTTCTTCACCTCTCTCAGATTGTGCATTTTATTGTTACAGTATTCAAAGCATGGCTTTGAACTGCATCTGCACACTTGCTACTAATTTTCCCAGTGTGCTCATCCTTTTACCAAACCCTCACTGTCTGGTTTTGTGGCTGGAGAGATATCTGAATAAATATGAAATAAGAAACTTTAGGGCATATTTGTCTGGGCCCCAAAATCTTTCTTTCTCTTTTCTAACAAGGTTAGGCCCCAATTCAGCGCTGGAACCTTTCTCTACACCAGTGATGGATTTTTTAATATCATATTATGAGTCAAAAAGCAAATCAAGCATTTTAACATACATTTTATTTATAGATTTAGGTTCAGTCAATGATGAGAGTTTAGATAAGTTTTAAAAAAACGTTATCCTCATTAAGAGGTTAGTAAAGTTCTTTTTGGATGTTTTTATTTCCATTATTCCATAAATCAAATAAGTATATAGATGATTAGATTAAAAAAACAAGTAATACATTTGAGCATGTTCCATACGGGACTAATTCCCTGTACTAAAGATTTGGATCAGAGTTTAGATTCACAGAACCCATGAAGTGCTAGGATTCAACAGGAAAAGAGTGAGATAAAAAAGACCATAAAGTTCAAAACCGAACTAAAGCAGCAGAACTTCCTGTAAAGAGTAGTTCATGAAACTCAGCCAAGTCTCATTAAATCCAAAATATCAGCAATCAGTTGCAGTAGCAGGAAGTGTGAAGAGTCTGCAGATATTGTATCAGGCTCCCTCATCTGCAGACCAATCAGGTGGCTACTCCTGTCATTGAGCATATTCATCTCCTTCGTTCTCAGAAAAAAATACATGCGGCTTGTAAAGTTATCACAAAGTTAACTGCAAACATTCTTGAGTAGTGAGTTTCTGGAAACACAAGCCTTAGTTCCCATAGGGGTTTGAGCACAAATCGACCTTCTATACTAAGAGACAAAATCACTGTTAGGTAATGCACTGCATTTAATACAAACAAGAAGTATTGTCTATAATGCATAACAATCTTAGCTAAGCATTTACATGAGAACATGAGAAGATAGGAAGTTCTTGACATTTAAGAATAAAACGTTGCTTATAAAGCAATACATTTATTAAACTGTACATTTCTGCAGTTATGTTAACATTTCTAAGCATTCCATTTTACAGTCAGGCTTCTAATTCACGCTGTGCACATTTCACCTATTTTATTTTTGCATTTAGTTAAAGAAACGTGCTTCTTAGCCTTTCTTTGACCTAAACGAATAACTATGACTGCCTATTGCAAATCAGTACATTTCAAAAGCATGTAATTTAAGTATCGAATTTTTCATATATCATTTCGCACTCATCTACTAAGTGAACTAATTTTCATTTTAATTAGTGGACTCTATTAGTGGTGTTCATGGGTGGAACATGTGTGTTCCCATGCATCCATCCTTGGATTCTAAATCATTCCCTGAATTACCAATACTGGTAGACCTAGGAATTCGTCAGAATGCTACGCCTTCCAGGGGAGACGTAAGAAGGAGAAATATCTTTATTACTCCCTGTTTTTTCCTATTTGTACGTGTGCTTCATTCTGCAGCACACATACAATGTGGAAAAAGCGTTAGAGGGTTGTTTTTGCACAAAAACAGTCCTACCTATAATGCAGGCACCCTTGTACCATTGTACAAGGGTGCCTGCCTTGGAGCAGTGTGTGCACAAGAGCAGGCAGAGAGCAGGAATATGCCATATCTTGATAGATATGGCACATTCCTGCCCTCATCCCTTTACACTGCTCAGCATGGAGTTTTGCTGCTTTGCAAACAATAATGATACATTTGGCCTTTGTGTCTAAAATAAATAATATTTTAGAGCTGTGGTTAGAACCTGCCCTTTGAAAACCTCAGATTAACTTTTCCCAATCCTAAAATAGTAATAAATAAAACACAGGAATATAAAACTGTTATGTGCCTGAGTTAGGCCCATGTAGCAATGCTGAACATTTTCTTACATTGCCCTCTTTCTGCACAATAACATTTTACGATAACCTTTTGCACATATTTGCATGCATGACAATGTTGGATTAGTTTCTATGAAACTACTTTGCTTACACATTGTGCTTCGTGCTACATTATCGTGATGCTTCGAACATCGAGTACAAAACATTTGCACATGCTGTACGATTTAATTCTATCTTCAGTCACACGGCCACAGGGCTATCTGCAAACCCATATCAATGCTAATTTGTATATGCATTGCAAGGATGCTTTTTATGATAAATAAATAATCATTTTTGGGGGTTAGCTAGAGGATGTAATAATCAAGAGGAGAGGGAATATGAAGCTGTGATCCATTCGGCTTCCAATGGTTAGTTCAAAAAAATCAAGGGGGGAATGGATCACTTGTCCTGTGAAATCAGGGTCTTGGTAGTATTGGAACCATATAAAAACCCTCATAAACGTACACAGGCAAATGGCGGTATATCTTGGTTCTCTGCCTTGTTGTCAGAAACCATTTGCTCCTTGTTCAGGCTAGGTGGGCTTATGGTCTTACTGTGAGCTAGCTGGTCTCTAGGCCAACGTATAATACAGGGTGCATTGAATCAGTCTAGGCACCTGTCCCAAGTTTTATGTTATCCACAAACATGCAGATTCTACTGATTAGTGGGAACTACATGACAAAACAAAGAAACATACAATACATTTCAACAAACGTATAAAACAAATATTTACATCATATATCATATATAAATAATTAAGGGTTAAAACAACACATTAATATATAACATGATAGATACAATTATGTCAAGAAATAAAATCTAAAACAATAAAAAACATTTGCCCTCTAATTCCTACATTTCTAACAATCACAAAAACAAATCAATCAAATAATAGAAAAAAGAATACACATTATTTTTAGAAAATAACACCACTATGACATTAATTATTATACAAATAAATCTAAAATGTAAAATGATTAATTGATATCCCAATTATTAAAAATAATTAAATAACTAACACAACAATGGATCTAATTAACCAATTAAGCAGCTATTATTTAAAATGATCTATTAAATCGTTATAAAATGTTAAAACAAATGTTATAATCAATTAAAAATAAATCTAAAAGTCTTCTGATCCTTTTCCCCAACAAACCGAAAAACCCACCAAAAGAAATTGAATTAACTTTAAAAAGATTGCAAGATCATAAATTACAAAACTACATTAACAAATATTTAAATACACTTACCATTAACATTATTATAAACTAAAACAGAAAAAACTAAAATAAACAAAATATTAAAACATTGATATTATGTACAACTATTAAACAATCACTGAAAATTGCTTAAACTGTATTTTGGCCTTCAATATTATGCTGTATGATATGTTAATATTACAATATTTTTGGCACAATATTTGTGTCACTCAATATTTTCAAAACAATATTTCGGTGACCTACTCTTTCACCAGTGGATGCTTACACTATAATGGTGCTTTGGAATTTTAGTTAGTTGAACATTGCTGCTGATGGCTGGCTATGGGTATATAAGACGGTTCAAAGCTGTTTTTGAGCGATTGAAATAGGATAATGGACAATGTAATGGTGGCATTGTGGCAAATTTAAAAAATGGTAGGCACTAGATACCTGATGATGCAAGAGATAAACTTGAGTAGCACTGCTGGGAATTTTGATGCATATAAAGTTTTTCAACAGTTCTGCATGGTGTTTTTTTCAAAGCTTTTGGGGCATTCCCAGGCCCTTAAAAATAGCCCCCTTTAAATACAAATGTGGAACAACTGCTTACCTATATATCTTATATACCTTATGATAGTGGGCACAGTTTATAGTGAAGTAATCACAATTCCCAACATCTATGCAATTCAATATTTATTAAAGATTTGGAACTCCAATGAGGTCCACAGTACAATGCATATAAATTATTACATAAATAAAATAAAACATAAGAAAACTCATTTCTCAGACCAACATAAATATCCAAAGACCTACATAGCAGGTCTAGATTTTCCCTTACAAAACATTAGTAGATATTAGCGTTTACCCTAATAAACGAAATAACTAAGGTTTAAACAGTAATACAAATTATCTCATAGGCAAAACCCAAAGCAAAAACAAATTCTTCATGTAAATTTAGAATAATATGCATCACGTCCGGGCTGGTTAAAATATTTCACGCATTTAGGTAACAGCACATAACCACTTTGGCAGAAAATAGGATTTGAGATTAACAGCGGAAGGATTGCAGTAACCAAGCCTATCCCAGAATGTGCAAAAAGCAATAAGTAGCAGCCAGTTCATGTGCAAAATATAATTCAAAATCCAGCTTTGGCAGAAGTTCAGTTTAGGGTTAGCAGCAAGAAAAAAAGGAGTAACAAGGCATATCCTAATCTGTGCAAAAAGCAATTCAGTAGCAGCCAGTTCATGTGCGAAGTACAGTCCAATGTCCCGCTTCAATTGAATTTTTCAGATTAGCAGCAAGAGATAAAAGTGAGAGACGAGCACAGTGTATCCTAACTGTGCAAAAAGCAATAAATTGCAGCCAGTAAATGTGCAAAGTATAATCTGAAAAAGGAGAAAATATTAATATTTCATAAAAGGGTAAAAAGCACAGGGGTTAACAGCCCATTTAAAAGAATATATAAAAGATTTAAAATATATACATAAACTCCTTAAAATAATTGAATAGTTTTACACAGACTGCTTCGTTCTTTGGGCAAAAGAGAAAGTCACAGACTGAAGCTACATTTTTAACACAATTTTGCAAAAACATCGGCCAGAGCCAGCGACGACGACTCAATGCTGAACAGACAAACAAGATGTCGAGTACCATGTTCTAAATTCCAAAATAAATATTTTGATGAGATTCTCGGTGAGTTTGTCCTGGCTATTATCTTTAGTCTCACTTTAGACTTACAAAATGTAATATCTCTATTATAACTAATCTTACCACTTAAGGTTTTTAATAAAGATTTAAGTACTAATGGCGGGAGAGAAATCACGATAAAAAGAGTAGTTCCCTGCCAACTCGTCAAAGATTTAGTGACACATGAAACCCCTGAATGAATCAGGCTGGCTATTTTTTAACTGATATCCCCAACGTAAAACCCTGGATAAACCTTGGACATATGAGCTTAACAAGCCAAATTCCAGTCTAATACCAGCTGATTGAACTAACGTGTTAAAATTGCATAGTTTACGTAAAATCTGACCTTCAATCCTATCTAAAAAGCTCCATCCTTAACAGGGATTGATTCAATGGCATAGAGCAGGGTTGAAGGGATTTTTGCTATGAAAACCATCAGAAGATGTAAAACATGCCTTCTGCCCATCGCGCTGTAAAAGATACGCAAACCATTAGCGTGGGAAGCAGCTTGACAAGAACTACGTTCAATATGAAGTTTGTTCTTCGTACTACCCGCTATATGTTTCCCTAAATAGAGGTATGAATCTACCACTTCCAGCTTTTCAGGACCAATTTACCAATTAAAAGTACTTGATTTTCTACTTTTGTTACATTTCATGATCAAGATTTTACTTTTAGAAATGTTTAACTTCAAGAAATTGGCCACTGTGTAACTCTGTAATGATATCAGCTTTCTGTTCAGCCTGATTAGTGGTTAGATCCATCACCACTATATTGTCTGCATATAGGAAACATGCAAAAGGACGGCTACTTATCTTTGGTGCATCACCCTCTGACTGAGAGAAGCAATCGGGTAAATCTGCAATATCTGGAAAATAGCAACGGTGCTAACAAGCCTCCTTGTTTCAAGCCATTTTCTGTAGGGATTACATCAGATAGGCCTTGATTTCCTCCCATTAATATGTGACACCAGGTTTGAGAATGTAGTGCGATAATTAAGGAGAGCAGGGGAGCAGGCAATCCCATTTTTTGCAATTTTCTCCATAGTAATGGTTGATCTACCTTTTCGAAGGCCGTTGAAAAATCTATGAAAGCCATATATACATTTGACCTACGATAAATTGTGTATTTCTCCTCAATTAGTTTCAACATGGGGATAGTATCTAAGGTGGAATAATTTCTTTGAAAACCTGCTTGTTCTAGAGGAAGGACCTGCTTCGCCATCACCCATTCTGTAAGGTGATCGAGAATACCTTGTGCAAATATTTTGCCCGCGGCATCTAATAGGGCTATTTGCCGGTAATTACCTGGATGTGTTCTAGGGCCTTTTTTGTACATAGGGATTAGAATACTCCCTGACCAAGATAGAGGTGTCTTCCCCAGAGAGTAACACAAATTAAACATTGGAGTTAATAAGTGGCCCACAGAAGTGGTTCCTTTTTAATTACCGTCAAGGGAATTTCGTCATCGCCCATTGCTCCTAAAGACCTCATTTTCTTAATAAATCCAACCACATCACTAATTAAGTGTACGTAGTTGGATGCAGGGGTTTTAGACAGATCAAATGCCACGGTGCCGGAACTGGAAGAATTAAAGTTCACAGAATAAAGTTCTGCCTGGTGAAGTTTCCAATCCTCTTCTTTAATAGATATGGGGAGAGATTTCACTCTTGTGCCACAGCAGTCTGCGATTATTTCTCAATACCTTTTGGAATCATTTTTTGAGGTCGCCTCTTTTAACTGCACCCAAACAACATCTTTGTTTCTTTGTCTTAGGGAGCGTTTTTTCCTCTGTCTTTTCCTCTTTAAAAGGTTTATTAGATTACTTTGTTCCAATGAAAAATTCAGGAACTGGGCCCTCACCAATTTATTAATTTCCCTATTTGTAGTAAGCATTGGATTAAAATGAGAGTTCCGTTTGACTGGAGCATAAGATACTTTACATAATTTAACCAGAGAGCCTACATTATGGGAAAAGGCTTCAAGTAAATCCGATTGGGCAGGATCACACTCGGCCGATACTAAATGCTGCTGGTCTCTTATTAAAGCCGTTAAATTCGCTTTTAATTTAACGGTTGCTTGAGTATTCCAATTAATTCTACCGTTTGTTGTATTAAACCCTACTGTACTGCCTTTAAAATTTCAGGGGCCTACTTTGGCACAAGTGAATTCAAATTTAGAGCGAATCAACATATGGTCGCTAAAAACATTTCCCAGAACTTCCATGTATTTAAGTTTACAAACAAAATCTGCAGAGACAATTACATAATCTATAATAGATCTCCCGGTTGAGTAAAATTTGCTGGAATATCCTTTTCTAGCCTCCCATTAACAATTATGAGGTCTTAGCTTCTTAGACCTTCAAGTAATGAGACTCCTCTTTTATCAGTCCTGCTTTTATTCGGAAATTGGTCATTGGGGATGTTTTGGGCTTCGTTTTTTTCTATGTTAGAGAATACCCTTATACTATGAGAAGAGACCTTAGAGTTAAAATCTCCTACTAACATTAAGAACCTGCAGTCTTCACTTTCCATAGTAGAGGAGATAAAAACAAATAAATCCTTTAATAGATAAGAGTAGGATGCATCAGGAGGTAAATATGCATCTACGATCAACAGAGTTTAACTGTCTAAATTAGATTAGAAGGATGTAAATTTCTTTATAAGACCAAATAAGACTTGCACTTAGCATAATGGCGGTACCTACCTTAGCATGACCTCTTTTCACGGGGAGCGCAGGCCGGCTCAGCACAATATAATCTTCAATGGACCAGTCCTTTATTATCCAAGTCTCTTGTAGACATATTATATCAGCACTCTGCTCTTTCAAGAATAAGAGTTTGTTTTTATTAGTGCTTAAGCCAGCTGTGTTCCAAGAAATCACATTAATATCCTTGCTAGGAAGAGTTCCCACGTTTTAGGCCTACAGATCTTTGTGTATTAAGAGCGCCTGCTACCCAACTTTATTTCTTATCTTCCTCCTCTGCAGAAAGTACATACTGGGTATTTTCTTCTGTGGGAAGGGAGACCCTCCTACCTTCTTTACCAAGGAAGACCTGCAGTATACTCTCTCTCTCCAAGAAGGGTTTGCCCCTTGTGGAGGTTTCTAGATCAGTGTTAGACTGCTTATTTTGGGCCACATTTTTTGAGGCTAGCTCCCTTCAGGTATTAAAAAATCTATTCCACAACAGCTTAATGTATCACTGTGTTACATTATCAGGTGGGAGATAGCTTTGGATGTAAATTTTACTCTTTTGCCCCTAAAATTATTGTATTTTTGAACCTCAACCAGGGCGATGTCATTACTTTCAATCATTCGAAGGCCTGGGATTTCAGAAGAGCAACCCAACAGAAAAGTCCTATTCATAAATGGTTTGTGATCAAAAAGTGGCAAAATGTGAGGGATTGGCTAGGTGGGATGCCTCAGAGATATTTTCAGTAGGATTATAGATAACATTATTACCTAAGGAGTAAGCAAATAGTGAAGCATTTAGATGCAGAATAGTCTGAGCAGTTGGAGGAACACTTATATCTAATACAGATGCAACTTGGGTGGAATTAATTGATACGCTTGAATTCAAGAGCGAAGAACAAGGTCCCAATAAATTGAGCTCTGCTTGACCGTCTTCCTTCATAGAAACGTTTATTTCTGGAGTTGATGGTATATCATGATTTATGTTAGGGTCAAAGCATAGCCTTTTTATCCTTTTTTTATTTATCCTTGGCCGTTTTTTCCTTTTTTTGCTTCTTCTTTTTCTTACAAGCACTATTACTTTTATTCTTAGTATCCTTTTCCTTAGTGAGTGAGCAAACAGCTTTTAGTCCTTCCTGAATAGGATGCTCAAAAGGTTTTACACCTGTTTTTAAAAAAATAGGCAAAAGCTTTCGAATTGTACATGAATTTGTATTTTCTTTCTTAGCTTGCAAGCCGGATATAGGTAGAGCCACTGTAGCTAAAGTCTCAGGATCTAAAAGCTGCTGTAAAGTAGAGGAGTGTAGTTTATCAAGTATATCATCATTTTCATTCAATTTGATTTTTTTTCCTACAAAAAAAGGTTTACTCACTTGAATGCCAAATTACCCGCCCTTTAGCATGAGAGAGAGAGTATGTTTGAGTAGGATAAAGCAGATTAAGGTTTTCCTCCAGAAGTAGAGGTGGCGAGGTCCCTTTCCCAGGAATAGTCTTATGGGAGGGAGATAGGCAGGCTTTTCTGGGCAATCATTTTTGCTCAGAGGATATAAGCTTTGGCAGGGCCAATAGAGAGTTCAGAATGAAGTCGGAGTTACTTACTGATTTCTCCATTAATGCTAGGATGGAAGGCCGAACTCTTTCCAAGCAAAGTAATGATTCCGACATCAACATTTTTGGCTCTGGATTAATAAAGGAAGAACATTCTGGGATAGATCAGGAGTTGAAGAGCCCCATGAATCTAAAAGGCTTGTTCCACTAGGTGTACTACTGAACAGTTGCATTTTAACAGGGCAGTTCTTTGAGGAAGGTGAAGTATCAGGAATAAGTATCCTGGATGACTCTAGATTAGGTGCGTGAGACATCTTAGGAAACTGATTTAGATTAATATCGGGGAGCGTAAAATCTTCCATTATGGGTTCTCCTGCTTTTGGAACTAATTGAGATACCCCTTCGGAGATTCCATTTACAAGGGAGTGCATGGTTATGTTTGCCAGCAAAGAGTCAGCCACCCTAGATTCTGAGTGTTGGGGGGTTCTAGACTGAGTTCCCCCTGTTTTGGGAGATAAATTAGAGGGTACTACTGGCAATAATTTTCCAGTGACTACTTTAGCTTCTTCATGATCTTTTTGAGTAGTCTCCGACATCCCTACTAGATTTAGGCTTATTTTTTTTTTGGGAAGAAGGAGGGGATGGTGTTGAAACTCTTCAGGATGTTTATTTGCAGTGAGTTATTCCTCAAAGGATTAGCTTTAGTTTTTTTGCATGCTCTTGTATACAACAATCTGCCAGAGAGCAATTTCTTTGTGGTCTCATCTTAGTTCTTATATTGAAGAACCCTTAGCCAGACCAGCCAGCACAGCCAGAGAGGTATAGCTCCAATGCGCCAGTGCGCCGATGCGCCACTCATGCAACACCGAGCACCGAGCGCCGAGTTTCCATACTCCAACACTCCAATGTACACAGTATCGTGAGCTAGGGCAGCTATAAAGAATTAGTGCTGGCAGTCATATACTACGGGCAGCAAATCAGCAGAGTAAAAAACTGGAGCAAGACTGTGTCAGTAGCAATAAAAGAAAAAATGGCACCTTCTATCTCAGGCACCTCAGGCATCTTCTTTCCCCTATAAACTTCCAACGGGACCAACGGACAGACAGGTCTTTTCTCTGAGGACAGATTGCAATTATAGTTTTACTTTTAATAAAGTTTTTACAGAATCCAGAATCATAGCAATGATGCAACGTTGTGGTGGGGGCAGGGGTTAGACAGGAAGCGGATGGGATCCCAGGTCCAAACATGGTCTAATCTTGGCAGGATCTTAATGGTTTTGGTAGAGTGGTGATTTTAATAGCTTAGCGGCTAGTGGCTTGATGGCTTAATGCAGGGCAGAAAGGAGCCGAGTTGCTAGGAGGGCGGGAGCTCCACAGGACCTTCTCAATTGCTCCTATGTCGTGTGCCTGCCAAAGCCCGTCACCCCCCTCCACCTCACCGCACTGTCTCGCCTGCCGTTTAACTGCAGTTGTTTACACCGCCCGACACAGCAGAGTCCTTGTCTTGTACTTATCAGGCTCTGCTCCGTAGGTCCATGTTTCTCTGTGGCGCTGTATCGCTGTATTGCCACGCAGCGCTGTTAATTGCTGTTAAATTGCTGTTAAATTGGAAGCCTTACTTCGCTTCACTGAGCTTCACTGAGCCCACTACACGTCGCTCAGTGTCCTCCGCCGTCCTCCTCCACCGCCCTCGGGGACCGGCTGTCACAGCTGGGAGTCCGCACTTTCGCACTGTTAGATTTGGGGGTCTCTAGTTGGAAGAGGTAGGTACCTTTGACCAAATAGGGGACCTTGTGTCCAGTCAGGGCAAGGGGGTACACTCCTAAAATACCACCTGCTCATCCCCTTGGTAGCTTGGCATCAGTAGACAGGCTTATCTCAGAGGCAGTGTGTAAAGCATTTGTGAACACATACAGTGATCAAGTGACAACACTACAGATGGACACCACATAAGTTTTATATCAAAAATAAGTATTCTTTATCTAAAGTTATCAGAAGACCACATACGACAAAAATCCACAATACTGTACTTAAAATGGTAGAATTAGCTTAGTTCTGTTAGATGATAAAATGCGACATTCTGAGTTCAATGTACGTTAAGATGCGTAATGCTATACAACGAAAGCGTTGCAGGGAAGGTGATGCGTCGGTTCCTTACACGCAAGAACGGTGATGCGTCGGGTCCCTACTGCTGCGTAGGGGATGCATCGATTCTTCTCTGTGAGGGGAGGTGATGCGCTGGTTTCTTACTGCGCTTCCGTGGCGATGCGGCACGCAACGCCATGATGCGATGAAAATCCGGTACTATGCGACAAAGAAGGTGTCTTCTTCTTGATGCGACACCATGCGGACCGTAACAGGCCCTGTGACACGCTTCCCGGTGATGCAGCAGCGTCTGATGCGACGTCGATCCTCTTCTCCGGCGATGAGAGGTGCTTAGGCAACGGTGTGAGCCACGACAGGCCCTGCAACACGCTTCCCAGTGATGCGGCAGCGAATGTTGCAACGTCGACCCTTCTCTCTGGTGATGCGAGGTGATTCGACAACGATGTGAGCCACGACAGACCCTGCGACACGCGTCCTGGTGATGCGGCGGCATCTGATACGACGTCGATCCTCTTCTCCGGCGATGCGAGGTGTTTTGGTGGCCCTGCAATGACTCAACGGTTCTTCTGGGCCACGACCGGCCCTGCAACACGCTTCCTGGTGATGCGGCGGTGTCTGCTGCGACGTTGATTCTCTTCTCCGGCGATGCGAGGCGCTTTCTCATTGTGAAGCGACAGCGGCAGTTCGGCGACATGCTTCTTGCTCGTGAGTCGCGCTTCCAGCTCCTTGCGACACGCAGTCCCTCAGAAAGCCTCGCAAAACAGCAGGCACTTCCAAAGAACTCTTGGGGAGCAGGTTTGTGAAGTCTGTTGTCCCTGAGACTTCAGCAGGACGCAAACTCTTTTCTCAACCCCTTGGAGATCCTTCACAAGTTGATTAAAAGTATACACAACGTTCCTTTCTCCTCTCTTTGGCAGTCAGGAAACCACTGCAGGTCAATCCCTCAAGCTTAGGGATAGTCTCACCTCAGTCTCTCTGGTTCCTCTCCACAGCAAGGTTTCTTCTTGTTTCCCAAAGTGATCTGAAGTTCAGGGGTCTGGGTCCCCCTTTTTATAAACAGTTTCTCTTTGTTCTCTGAAGGCAGAGAGGCCTTTGTCTAGTCCAAACCAGTTCTGGTCAGTCCTGGAGCACTTTATTGACAAGACTCCTACTTTCCTTTCACAGTGCAGGGCAGGGACATCAGACGCACCACAGGAGGTGGAGCCAGCATTGTGGAGGGAAGGCACATCCCTATTCAGGTCCCACGTGCAACTCCTCCCACCCATCTACATGCAGATCTCTCTATTCAGCCCTGTGCTGACTCACCCTGTCTCCTGGAGTCCCCCAGTCCCTGTCACTCAAACTCCAGACAAGGAATACACAACCTAGCATAGGCAAGCTTGGATGGTTAGACAAGAAAATACCTACTTTCTAAAAGTGGTATTTTCAAACACAGAATGTTAAAACCAACTTCACTAAAAGATGTATTTTATCATTCTGAGTTCAGGCATACTAAACTCGTATTTCTACCTAGTTCCCTGAGTCAGTTAGGATTATAGGATGTAATAATCAAACTGCCCATTCTGGCCCATGGGGAACAGGAAGCCTTGCAATAGTGAAAAACGAAAATGGCTGTAATTCACTATTAGGACATGCCACACACATCAGGGCTTGTCCTACCTTTTACCTACAATGCACCCTGCCCTTGGGCCTACCATAGGGCTGACTAAGATGCAGAAAAGGAACGGTTTAGGGACTGGGAAGGGGGTGCACTTGTCCAGTCAACATGGCAGTACCAGACTGCACATAGGCTCTGCAATGGCAGACCTGAGACACACTTTTACAGGCTGCTTCTGTGGGTGGCACAACCAGTGCTGCAAGCCCACCAGCAGCATGTGGTTTCCAGCCCTGGGCACTCCTGGTGCACTGTACTAGGGTCTGACAAGTAAACCAAATCAGCCAATCATGGAATCACTAATCCACACATCAATTTACAATAGGGAGAGGATATGCACTTTAGCACTGATCAGCAGTGGTAAATTGCCCAGAGTCATAAAACAGCTAACACCAGTTCAGAAAAAAATATAGGAGGAAGGCAAAAAGTTCAGGGATGACCCTGCAAAAAGGGCCAAGTCCAACACGCTCTCTCGCAGGCTGTCAGACCGTCAACCATCAAATAGCATCTGGCAAAACGGGCATGATCAGAGCGGGTGATTTTCTGTAATTTTTTGGCGGCATGGCGGGTGGGTTGTGGGTGCGGCTCACAGCAGTTCACCACGGCACCAGCTCAGCACAAGCTCCTCCTCCTCCTCAGTAGTCACGTGCACCTCAGTCCAACCTTCCGTCTGGAAACCAGACTCCTCAGCCCCAGAAAGAAAGACAAGACGGGAGCGGGCAACATCTATGACATACTAACATTCTGCAACTTCCACACTGGCTCAAGTCCCTTCTACTTCTCACATCTAAAGGCAGTACTAAAACAGACAAATGAACAGATCACTAGTTATGCACTAAAAGGTCAGATCTGTATATCATAGATCATCTTTGTACACCCGCTGGGTCTAGGCGATATTTGGCATCTTGTCCACCTAAGAACTAGGAAACTCACTGTTCTTAGGTGATTATAAATCCTGCTGCTCCCTAGAAGACTTTTTCATGTTTGTAGGCAACATTATTAAAGTACACAGCACATGAATCCTTGCACACAGATTGTTGCATAATTCCCCCATTGAATTGGAAATAGGTCACTCTAATGAAGACCTGGTGGCATAGCACATGGCGGCTCACAGACAATGACACGTTGGGTGTAGAGAAAAATGCCAAGCTTAATGCAGCCACCTATTACAGGTCTAAATATTATGCCTTCAAAGAGTCTGGACACGAAGAAACAAAAGTGTGTTTTGGGGGCAAACTACAACCGTAACATCTCCTCTTGGGGCCGATTATGATTTAGTCCGAAAAGCATTCCTACCGAATCGGTCCTGGAATGCTTTCCGGACAACTCAGATTGGGTGAGTCCGACTGAGCGATTTGGATGTATCCAGATGCAATACGGTCTGACTCCTATTGACATCAATGGGAGCCTGTGTTCTGAACAAGAAAACAGGCTCCCATTACAGAAATGGCTGGCTGGGGAAAACCTTGCACCCTGTGCAGGGCACCCCATGGTGCCTGCAACACTGTGCATGGTTGGAAAAGGGGGTCCCTTGGGTACCACCACAGACCTGATTCGGAGGGCCCCGGGGGAAGAGGGGCCTGCTATGGGCCCTCAAAGACAGACTCCGGCACCCGATTCATTCCGGAGAAACAGAATCGGAACGGCTGTCCGCATCAGTCATAGTAATTGCTTGATCGGAAACCAAGTCCATAGAGCTGTACGATTCAGCTCCGAAACACGTGACCTGTCCGAATGCCTTTCGAAACTGATTTGGACAGCCCTACCAGTTTAAAGGCATTGTAATCAGTCATTGAGAACTGTGTACGATTCAGTCAGAAACAAGGGTTTGCGAAACAGATTTGGCAAACCCAAATCCGATTCGGAGCCCTTCCGAACGGAATCGTAATTGGCCCCCTAGTCATATGTTTCACTTTAACACTGATTACCTGCTTTGGTGCTTGCTTTTAATGGTTTTGTGAGTTTCCCCATAATGAAGTCCTTGTAGCAGTCTGACCATGTGACTAGCATGTTAGTCCTTCACCAAAGTGTCTAAACAGATTACAAAATGATATACTTCCACAAACAATCAACCGTAACTATCTGTTTGCTACAATGACTGGGCATTGCAATTGATGTTACATATATTACAACTGCACAGTAATGCATCATTAAGGCTTGTCCATGCAAATTAGTTTACAAAGTACCCAGATAGCTAACTTTGAAGGAAAACTCACTGATACTTAAGATTGCTCTTGCCATTTTATGAAGGAAAATGCAGAAATCAGGCAAAGCTTTTCAGCAAGCAATTTGCATCAGAACTTGTGTTCGAAAAGATGTTCAGTAAATATGATGAGTATTTCCATGAACTTGTCTACAAGCTAAAAGCTATAAGCAGGTGAACATGTGGTCCCATTTTTAAGACCAATCTATAATATTATTTAAATTAGGTTTATAATGAATTAAAAACAACACAAATGAAGTTTATATATTTAAATTCTAAGGTTTCCTCCTTTGTAAAATTTCTTTACATATTTGGGACCTCTATTTTGGAAAAAGGCTGTTATAAATGTCTTGACTGTAGGCGCTCTGCTTTATAATGGTGTGCATTTTTCTCCTAGAGGAGCCTAATATTGTTTTACTGGCCTGAATGCCTTTCAGGGTCTCTAGTCAATACCAAAATATTGAAAGGGAACCCTGTAAAGCAATAGTAAAAGTGACAGCCTTCTGTTTTGATTTCCTCATGTTCGTCCTCAGGTAGTTTGCAAAGGTGAACATATGCCAGGGAATGAGAGGAGCACTGCATGCACATTTCTAGCATGAATTAACGCTGTAAAGTATATGTAGAGATTATTTTTCAGAATTGTTACATGTTTATGTTATATTTATGTTACATTTTGTAGAGCTTTCCATTTCCACTTGGAAGGAGAAGAAAATAATGACCTAATATGTGGGTGATGATAATGTAAAATGCTCCAAAGTTGGGAGGAATATCTAATTACGGAGTATAATTTTTCACACTAAGCCTAGGATGGAGGCAAATCAGCAGGTGGATTCTATTTCATATTTAGAATTTACTGCAATAGCATATTCCTTTACAACAAAATTCTGAATTTGGCCCTCTATAATTTCTGCTAAATATATATTCTGTAGAATATTTTTAGCTATTAACAACATCTGCAAAATAGATTGTTTCAAAAGTCATAGTTTTCACATGTATGCAACACCATGATAACCTTCTCACACAACATGAAATTGCTGAATCAATGCCCCATAGATATAAATGTAAATGCATGTTTATATTGTATCTCAGAAATTATGTTTTTCATCATTATCAGATATACAGCCTATAACAAATATGTTCAGTATAGTTAATATTCGTCATCACGTTAGAGTTTCTTAATATTGTTTTTGGACAGATATGGAATAGTACATGCCTAATGAAGATTAAGCAAATTAATGATGTATTAGCTGAGGTCCCTCATTCTCATTCTAGTACAAAAGAGATGATGTCACCTCATGATCCTTGAATAACATCCCTACCCACACTACCTGTGTGCCATAAAAGTGGTTGGAATTCCTGGCTCCCCCTATATTGTTTTCCTTTAATGACTGAAGCAGGGATGTGGAAGGTTCCTGCTTGGCACCATCCATTTATGGGGCTTGCTTACCTCCCTTTCTGGGCTTTGGGGTTGGCAGCCTCCAATGCAGAAGGATTATTCAGGAAGAGTTTTTCTGGCACTCCTTCCTCCTGTTGGAGCTGATTTGTCACCTCCCATTTTCTGGAGACCAGGGGATGTTGCCAAAGAAATTTGTTAACTCCAGTCATTGGTCTTGGGAGTCAGCGGTAGGAGCCTTCAGAGTATTTGTGCATGTGCTTTGTGTGAGGTCTCATGCATGCACAATGAGAAGAGACCCATTTAAGTGTGTGCATCCTTTTGCTGTGGATGTGCGGGCTAGTGCTTCATTTCTGCAATATCCAAATACAGGTAAGAGTTCTCATTCAGGATTGATGATAGCACTGTGGTGATTGATTATTCTTTTTGTGATTATCCCTGGCTTTTTTCTCATGCAAGCAGCATTTTCATGATGGGAAAACACTCTGACATTAGCAAGCATGTTTCTGCATTGCCTTGTGCCTCATCTCATTCCTCTGAATACTCACCTCATACGAAGCACAAGAGCTATGGAGAAGGAGGAGGAACTATGAAAGATTGTTCTGCATCACCTTTTAAAAAAGAAGTTTCTAAATGCCAGAAAAAGAAAAGGTCAGTGTCGACCTCTTAATATGGGTTTCAGACAGTGCCGATGAAGCCCCTATTCCCTCTGATTTAAAGTACATTTCAAAGGAGATGCTGAAGAATTATCTTCTCATATTAGGAAAAATATAAATGTTCCTCCTGTGGAAAAGACAGGAACTTTAGATGAGTCATGCTTGAGACAATCTCAAAAACTCTTGTATGTTGGGGTTACCAATCCATGCTTTTGTTATGTATGTGGTAAAAAAGTAATGGAATGAGACTTACAGGACTGTTACTAAGATTTCTGGCCAGCCTATAATATCTTGAGAATATGGACAGCATGTTACTAGACAATGTGCATGCTGACTCTTAGTAGCAAGTCGAGTGGGCTGTTAAATAAAATGCTTGACTCAGCCTTTAAGAACGTGTTTTTGTCTGCTCATGTAGCAAAGTGAACTGGAATTTATAGGGCTTATATAGCCCAATTTCTCATCTTGGATTTCAAGAATTGTTTTACAGTAATTCAGAATGAAGCAGTTTTTATCTTCCCTTATTAGAGGACAGGGAGCACCTGATTGACTTTCTTTCAGATGTCTGATTTTATGTGGTACGATCAAACACTCTGGCAGGGGGTCCTTTTCAGCTATTAAGAGAAATCTGTACCTCAAGGCACAGCTCAGAGGGTGATGAAAGTTTCAAACTGTATACCACCAAACTACAGGATAAGCTCCATCACATATTTAAAAAGAGAAAGTATCCTTCATCCTTCTCACGTCAATCATCCAGAGGGACACCAAAGTCAGAATACTCTATTTATAAGTCCTCAAGGAGAAAACAATGCCAAGATCATTCTTCAAAGTTTCAAGACAAATAACCGCCCTTTAGGTCCTCAAAGAATTTAAGTAAGACAGAGGCACTTAGATTCAGTGTTTCTGTCTATGCTGAGTTGAAAGTCTACCCATCAGATGTCAGAGGTCAGTTTCAACAAATAACGATGGCTCATTGGGTTCTCCAAGATTTCAGAGAGAGGTATGTTATAGAATTCTTGTCAAATTCTTGCTGGGTCCATACAGACTCCATTGCCTCAGGATGCAGCCAAAAAAAGGGAGTCCTTCTTGAAAGGAGTTTTAGCTCTCCAGGAGAAAGGGTCTACTGTGCCAGTTCCAAAGAAAGAGAAAGGACTGGGGTGTACTCAGTTATCTTTTGAGTCTCAAATTCCTCAGGCAATCATCAATTGATCATCAATTTAAAGAACCTCAACAATTTCATCTGGGACGTCAGGTTCAAGATGGAAACCCTGTAGAGGACTAGTCACTTAATTTGGCCAAATAATTTTTTCATAACCTCGGATCTCATGGATGCTTACTTGCATGTTCCAATTGCAAAGCATCATCACAAGTTCTTGAGGTTTAGGGTAGAAGAGCAGCATCTGCAATTCTAAGTTCTTCCCTTTGGTCTCAATTCAGCTCCCAAGAGTGTTCACGAAAATGATGGCTTCAGTGGTTATGAGTCCAGGGCCAAATGCCAGCAATAGTTCATTCATCCACATCGTCTTCTGTTGAATCTCAACATCAAATGGTTTTCAAAAAAATTCTCCTTTGAGAAAATGGTTCCTCTAAGATCAGAAGTCAAAGGCAGACTTTCTTGGTGGTTAGATAGCCAGAATCTTTCAAAAGAAATTATGATGCACAGAGAATCCCCAGTGGTTCTAACTATGGTCACTAGCAGTGTGGGTTAAGGAGTGACAATGCCAAGGAAGATTTGTCAGTTCAAATAGCCTTTGCTGGAGAATCAAAAATCCTCAAAATCAGAGAGAATGCATCCCAATTGTTTTGAGAATTTTCAGTATTTTCTGTTAATGAAGGCCATGCAGATGCAGGCTCTTATGTAAACCATCAGAGGAACACTCTTTCCAGGAGTCTCATAATGGCAGTGGCCAAGTTAGGCACCAGAACAGAGAAGTACTTTTAAAAATTGTCATCAGTTCACATCAAAGGAATTGACAACATGGAAGAAGACAACTTGAGCAGGACGTTTTCATCTTCAGATGCGATCTTATGGTCTAGATTAGCATTTGCAAACATTTTAGGAAGCCTTTCCTTGATCTGTTTGAAACAAAAGATAAAACCCACATTTCATTGCTGCTGCAGGTTCTGGAGGAGGGAGCCTGGGGAGTTGACACACTGGTGGTGAAATTGCAGAGATGTCTACTTTAAGCTTTTCTACTCTTCCTGTTGATATAGAGGTTTCATTGCCAGTTCAGGGAGGAGAAGGGAGAGATGATTCTTGGGGTTCATTTTGGCTATGGAGAATCTGGTTGTCTGCGCTGAAATCTCTGGCACTTCTGTTGCTTTAGTGCCATCCAGAAATCCCCTTCACTTCTTAAACCGTCTGCTCTATCCTTCAGACTCCAACTCACTTTATCGGTTTGGAAGCTGAGAAGTCAAATCTCATAGCAGACAGTCTATCTTTCTCCTTGGTAGAGGTCATTTAGATTGCTAGTAGACCTTCAACTTTAAACTCTTACTGAAAGCACTAGGTTTCTTTCGACACCTGATGTTCTTTTCATAATCTTTCAGCACCTGTTTACGAATTCTCATTTCTATTGCACTTTCTTCTAATGGGTTTCAACTCAACCTTTGTTGAATCTGGGGACTGGTGTATGTATTCCTCATTATAATTTCATGAAATTGTACACTTATATTTGGATTTTGACATGCATTAAAGCTCAGGATATTTAATATGTAGGACTGCTTGTCACCATTTATTGTTAGTTGATCAAAGGACTTCAGCTTTTTTATATACTATACTATACAAGGCATCTATGAAGCGCATAGCTACCCATTGAACCTCCCAGCGCTGAATGTCATGTCCATTGCATAGTACCTCTGGAGTCTGTGGGTTTTGTCAAATAGGCGGGTCTTAAGTAGTTTTCTGAAGTTGGGTTCTTCCGTGATCATTCTCAATCAAAGAGAATAGTATTTCAAAGTTTTAATGCCAAGTTTGAAAAGGAGTGCCCCCCACTTCTAGGGTTCTTATTCCTGGGTACTGTAAAAAGGTTTGGTTCAATGGATTGTAAAGTTCTGATGGGTATTTAGGGGGTCACAAGCCGCTGTATTAGTGAAGGACTCTTGCCATGCATAGCCTAGTGGCCAAGGTAGTGAGATTTAAATGTAATTCTTTTAAATATTGGTCGTCATTGAAGGGCTACAAGGGCAGGGATGGCAGAATGATACATGGATATTTTTTGCAGAATGCGTGCTGTGGGGTTCTTCTGAACCACGTCAAATCGCTTAGTTACATATGCTGGGCAAGCCAAATAAATAGTTTCCGTAATCAAGCAGGGACAGTACAAGGTCCTGGACCACAGTTCTGCGGGTGGCAGGGGAAGCCAGGTCAGAGCTCTCCTGATTAGCCTGAGTATGCCAAAGTAACTGCCTGCCAGCTTTCTAAATTAATGCTCCATTATCAGAGGGCTCTCAATCCAGAAGCCGAGATTTTTTATTTCATTTTAACTGGAGGGAAGGTCTCACAGGTAGTCAGGCCAACATGGCTCTGTCCAGAGGGATGGGTTGCTGCCGACCACCAGGACCTCGGTTTTGTCCCCATTCATGTTTAGTCTACTGTTTGACATCCAGTCTGTAAATTCTCTTAGGCAGCTGTTAAGTTGACTGGAGAGTACTTTGTTATGTTATATTAACCTCATTTTGTAGCGCGTACAGATACTAGAAAGTGTCCCGGCGCGAAAACCCAACAGCGAAAGAGGAAGGGAAGCTTAAAATACCGACAGGAAATCGTGCCCCAAAAGGCAATTACTTAAAGAGTAGAGTTTTTATTTGTTTTTTAAAAATCCTAAGGCTATCCATGTTCCATTGTTCGAAGGGTAAAGTATTCCAGGCTCTGGCCGCTTTTACCGAAAAAGAGCAGCCACCTAACCTTGTCAAACGGAACCTGGGGACCACCGCAAGGCATTGACCCATCGAGCGAAGCTGCAGAGAAGGCTCATAAAACGAAAAACGCCTTCTAAGGTAATGAGGCCCGGTCTGATAGAGAGCACCGTGGGCCAATACCAAGGCCTTAAACCGTACTCGCTGCTCAACCAGGAGCCTATGTAATTCTCGAAGGTTCTGGCTAGCACTAGATCTAACTGGCATGCCCAATAGAGTTCTAGCAGTCACGTTCTGTACAATCTGTAACCTTTTTAAATTGTAGGCCAGAAGTCCGAAATACAAAGCGTTGGCATAATCCAACCTGGACAAAATAAGGGCCCGTGTTACCATTTCCTTGGCCTTTTTAGGAAGCAGCGGCAAAAACTTCTTAAGACGTTTAAGCATGCCAAAACACGCACCCGCTAGTTTGCTAATCTGGGTCAAGAATCTCACGTCCTCGCCAAACCAGATACCCAGGTTTTTTGCTGAAGAACTCTGCAAAAGATAGCCAACCGGCCAAATCTCTTCCCTAAAGTTAGAGGTGAAGGCACCATAGAGGAGCACTTCGGATGTCTCCTCATTACACTTTAATTGGGCCTTTACTAACCATTTAAAGACCTCTGCAAGGCAAGTCTTGGCAATGGTTGGGGAGAAGTCCGTTTTGCTCCATGTGAAGAGGAGCTGGGTATCATCAGCGTAGACTATAATCCTCACACCCAGCTCCTCAGCTAGATAAAACAAGGGAGTCATATAAACATTAAAAAGAAGAGGGCTGAGTGTAGAACCCTGCGGGACCCCCGTATTCAAACTTCGCGGGGTAGAAGAAAAAGGCGGCAACCACACTTGCTGCGATCTATTAGCAAGGAAAGATTCAATCCATTTCCATACCAGCCCAGTGATGCCAATGTGGGACAACCGTGCCAAAAGTTGTTGGTGTGGCACGGTGTCGAACGCGGCCGAGAGATCTAAAAGCACAAGTGCTGCTCTGCCGCCGGCATCCAGACAGTCTCTAATCACCTCAGCCACCTCGACCAAAGCTGTTTCCAATGTGAGAAGCGAATTATTTGGGTATCATCTGCATATTATACCATTGAAAATCCATGTCCCGTTATGATATCTGCCAGTGGTCACACATAAACATTGAATAGTGAGGGGCTCAGTGACAAACCCTGTGGCACATCGTATTCCAAAGTCAGGGGGTCTGAATGGATTGTTTCCTCACACATTTGGAAACTTTTGTGGCTTAAGAACGAGGTCAGCCACTTGAGAGCGGTACCCTTAATCCCTGCTTCTTTTAATCTTTTATTAATTACTGGGTGAGAAACTGTGTCAAATGAGGCATTCAAATTTAGAAATATGACTGCAGCCGCGCCGCCTGAATCTAAGATTTTTTTTAATTCGTCAGTCACGGCCAACAGGGCAGTTTCCTGCTCTGAAACCAGCTTGAGTGGGGCAAAGGATACCCTGTTCCTCCAGGTATAAGGAGAGAGTTATATTGACAAATTTCTCTACAATTTTGGTAACACCTGGAAGCAGGGAAATAGGTCAGTCTGGCTGGGGAGGGTCCAGTGAGGGTTTCTTTAAGAGAGGTTTCAGCATGGCATGTCTCCATGCTGTGGAACTATGCCATTCTGAAGAAAGTGGTTAAGCAGAATGGCTAGGAATGAACAAATTACTTTTTGACCTTTTAAGAGAATATTGGGTGGAGCCAGGTCCAGCGGGGATCCTGATTTGATGATTTGATGGGGATAAGTAGGCTTTCAGTGTTTCCTGCTCCAATCTTTGGGAAGTGTGAAAAACTCTCCTTAACCTACCCTAGCTGGTGCATTATTTTGCCACCGATATTGAAATCCAGGCACTTTGGCAAAGTGGTACAGATGTTATTAACCTTTTCCACAAAGTACCTTGCTACCATGTTTGATCTGGTCTTAGAGACTGTCAGGCCAGTTTGTGTTGTGGATGGCATCAAGAATAAAGTAACAATTTTGAAAAGCTCCTTCGAAGAGTTTGCCACATTATCAATCTTGGTGCTAAGGAAGGAGGCTCTAGCCTTCCTTATAGCATATAGATATTTCTTTACGGTGTCTCTCTGTTTTTGTTTACTGACTGCATCCTAGTGTTTTCTCCACTGTCTTTTGTTTCTTTTACATTCCTTTTTAAGGATTTTGAGGTCATTTGTGAACCAAGGAGCACGTGCCTGTGTGTGACTACTTTTCTGTAATCTCTTAGGAATTTCTAAATCTAATGAGTGTTCTATCCACTCTACAAATGTAGAGTATATTTTGGTAATATCTCTATTCAACCTGGGGATAGAACTGAGACAAGTGGTTTTACAGCTGTCCTAATCTAATTTCAGCCAGCTTTGGCCTAAACTAGGTTGCTGGATCTGGTAAGTTTATTTCCTTCCCTCTCAAGATGGAAGGGAATCATATAGTGGTCTGACCATTAAAGTGTAAGAGGAGTAGATACTATTGGATTAGAGATACTTGAAAACAAAAGATTGAGAAGATGACCCTTTTTGCGAGAGGACAGCCTCACACTCTCGGTTAAATGAACAGCCTCTAAGTCATTTGTTGGGTTTTGTGCATTTGTGCAACTAGTGTCTTCACAGTGTAGATTAAGATCACTGAGGAATATGAAGTTCACCTATTTTAAACGTTCTTCAGCTACTCTATCGGGCAGTGCTTGTATGAACTGGGAGAGGGATCCAGGTGGGTAGTATACCAATATCCCTGAGAGCGTAAATGTATGGGAAAGTTCTAATGAGAACGCAGGATTTTCACATCCTGGGATGGGTGTGGGTTAGTATTTTTCCTTTATTTGTTTCTTATATATAATGGTAACACCTCCTCCTACTTTATTAGGGTAGTCAGCATGTACAATTAAATATTCTTCTGGAAGTGTGAAATGTATATTCCTCTTTTATCCAGCTTTCTGTAAGAAACAGTACTTGTAGCTGGGTCTCTTCTGAAAATATGAAGAGCTCTAATTTGTGTCTAGGGAGGCACCTGCAGTAAACAAAATAGAGATTGCTTTGTTCGCCCCAAGTTGGCAGGGTATGCCCAAACGTGGGTCTCTTGCTCACTTTGCCACTGGATTCAAGTTAGCCTGGCTGATGGGGGGTGTTACCCTGAAATGGTCCCAGCATGCTTGTTTACGGACCAGTGAAGACCTGGCTTGGCCATTCAGGCTAGACTGTTCCCATGAGGCACAGGGTCAAGACTGATTTACATATAGCTGGTTCTGAACTGGGGTTGCGAAGTGAGCTAAAGAATGATGATGGATTCAACCCAGATGTCTGAAAAGTTTCAGCACTCCATCCATCATCTCCTTGTGCGTGACCAAATAGAGGCTCCATATTTGGTTAGCTTCCGTAACGTCAGGTGATTTGATCTTGTATGTTGTTGCCCCTGTGATGCCAAAGTCCTTATTGTATGATTTGCATAGGAAAGAAGAGCCTAAAGGATTAAGGCTGTGAACACAGGGGATTATTTACAATCCCATTGCACCGCCAGTGAGTCACATTTATGGCTGCACTGGCAGTGCAGTGTGCCTGCCCATATTTTTAAGGCCATGTAAATCCACCCTGCGTGGCTTTCCATGACTTTTTAAATATGACCTTCTTTTTCGCATTACTCTGTGTGAAAGGGGAATTCCATGGGTGTTGCTGTGGGTGTTCCCACGCAACATTCATGGAACCTGACACATTCCCAGATTTACAAGGTTTTGTAAACCTGGGAATGTATCAGATTCCTACGCCTCCCCAGGGAAGGCGTAAGGGAGTTGCAACAAGGAGAGATACCTTTATTCTGCAGCACACATAGAAAGAGGAAAACACCTCTTGTGATTGTTTTTGTGCAAAAAAGGTTCCCCTTCCTGCATAAAAACAATCACCCCTACAATGCTGACACCTTTGAACCATGGTGCAAGGGTGCCTGCTTTGGCGCATAGCAGCCCATTGTGCACCTGCGCAGGGGAAAAGGACAGGAATATGCCATACCTTATAGATACAGCGCATTACTGCCCTATCCTTTGATGATCAGCAGTGTAGCAGAAAGGTTTGCTGTGCTGCCATGTATCAACATATACTAAATGAGTTCTGACCTATTGGCTGTTGTAGGTGGTAGAGCTCTTTCCTAGAATATGCTCTGTGAGGATAGGAAAAATGGGCAGGGGTTCGGTCCCATTTTGGCACGCCAGCGGTCTGCCTGCTAAGTGCATCCACTGTGCGCCCACTTCCATAGGCTCATCAAGTAGAGAGCCCAGACTGGAGGACTAGAGTGCTGTAGGGCGTCTCTATCAATTTCTATTAAAATCTGGCTCTGAACAAGGCCAGAGTTTAAAGTACAAGGTATAAATGTTAAAAATGCAAACAATTTAAAACACTTAGAAAGATGTTAGAATGCCCCCTTCAAGATTAATATTCAGCAAATAAAGCGCACAGTGCGATCAGTAAAGCATACAAAACAACAGAAAATAATCGAGGTATAGCTCATCTGTAATGACTAGGTTGAGGACGAGGGTTGTGGGAGTAATATCCTGGTTACTTAGAGTTGATCTTCATTACCCTTAGTCCATCTCAACCTCATCACAGTCAGTACATCTTGTGCACTCACCCAGCCTCGTTTTTAGTCTTTGGATGAGGGTTTGGATATATACAGGAGGAGCCAGGAGTGCCAGCCCCCTTCATGATAATAATTGTGGGTGAAGGAGACTATCATTCAAGGATCCTCCTTCTTTGTTCCTGTCATGAGGTGACATCATCTAGTTTGTAATTATGAACCAAGGGTAATGAAGATTACCGATAATTAACTGGGGCATGTCACTTCTGACCCGGGGCTATATATGGGATAAAGTACCTCTGCCATTCATTACATGGAATTTGGAAAACTAGAAGGAGTCCTTCGACCATTCATAAGGTAATAGAGTTTAAAGGTGACTTGCAATATCCTCATAATGTATAGCAGGGGGAACTTTATTGTATATAATACATGGTGACACCACATATATCCTTGGTAAGGTGCTTTCCCATATGAAAGAGATCAGATGTTTGTAAACATAAAGAATGCAATTAGAAGCTATAGTGAACACCTAAACACACAAAAAGAGTTTGATATTAGTTGCCAAAGAGATTAGAATCAATTTAGTACAAGCAAGATTAAATAAAACGTTGTAGTTCAGAATGTATGAGATGTTACCTTTCCTATAATTACCTAAGGCATGGAAAACAGAAACATGTTCCCATACATATCTTCTTTTTGATTATCATTGACCATCTAGAAATACAGCTTATTGTATCTCCTTAAAATGCTGATTGAGATAACTGCCTGCTCCAAGCTTCAAATTGAATACATTGCATTTACGGGATATGAGGGTAAGCAGTACTCTAAGCCAATGCATGGATAATTGAATGAGTGTATGAGTGGTGCATGGATGATTGAATGACAGCATGAGTGGTGCATGGATGATTGAATGAGTTCAAGTAGGCGTAAGGTTTTGATGCAGTGGCGTCCTAGAAGTGGCACAGTGAAATCTTGAAGATTTCACTGCGTCACTTTTATGAGGCTTTCCTGTGTGTGGATGCCCACCATGCATACATTATACCTGACGCATGTATATTTGTGGCGTAGAGCTTTACAACATGACGCATCTCCCTAGATGCGTCATGTCGTAAATTGGCTGCAGTGTTTATGCAGCAGCTGCTTCACAAAAGTGCCACGCCGGCTGTGCAAAAGTGTCGCAAGGGGTTTGTAAATCTGCCACTCTGAACTCTACACTGTACAGGACACATAAACATTGGGGAACGTGTCAAACCTAGTTAAAGAATAGTTTTTGTACTAGAAGCCTACTCTCCTTCCAGAACATAATCTATGCTTCACAGCTCAGGGGGGGAGAAAAACAGTAGTAGATAGGACATTGATTTTCTTACTTCCCTTTAAGCAACGAAGTGCAGCAACTTTGATAGCTGTGCTGTGTTGTGTCAAGACTTAGTGCACTACCCTCTCTTTCTCCTCTGCTATGTGAGAAAACCTGTGATGTCATCAAAAGCTGCCATGATATGAAATGAGCTGTAATGATTAGTGGTAGGGGTATGGCCAGACTGGGAAGCCAAATGGGCCCTGGCAAACAGCTCAGCCGGCCCCAGGGAGGAGGGGTACTAGTTGGAAGCACCACTCCAGTCACACCTCTGCCGCTTTTGTTACAGGGTGCCAATATTGCAGCTATGCTGGAAAACTAGCCCCCAGTAACAAAAAGGGCCCCTTGGGGTCCAAAACTGGCTCCCATCCTGGTGGCTCACCGGGGAATCCCCTGATGCCCACTACGGCCAGTCCTGCCCTGGATACGGGCACCAAACATCTTGGCAAATGTGTGCGCTGGGCTGAGTTCCAAGATATGTGATATTTTTCCACAATTTTATACCCCGTTGTTTTCCCTGTGATAGATTATGGTAGGTCAAACCAAAAAGGCACATTTTGTGTAATTCAGTGGATTATATTCAGGCTCAGCATGTTAGGTCTCATTTTGAAATGAAAACCTTTGAAAAAGAGGTACTTACTGCACGTCTACTTAACAGCTACTGGTTAAGTTCAGGTGAGGCTTCATATATTTCTGATATAAAAAGTGTTGCAGTGGTACATATTGTAGTAGCAGTAGTAATAAGTGTATTTCGGTTAAAGTAACCTTAAAGTGCGCATGACAAATATTACCAGCTCGGTAGTAAGTCCCCTACGTAAATCGGTTTCCACAAAGGGCGAAGTCAATGCTATCATCTCAAGGCTGTCTAATTCGGGCAGTCTGACGGTAGTGGATGCAGCAGCAGGAGCTGGCACGAGAGCCGTATCTAATAACAAGCAAGTTGAACTTTCAGAGGGTGTAGAAACCACTGGTGATGGCGTTAACAACCAAGGGGGAGTGTCTGGCCCCTCGAATAACGGACTCACAGGCCGAACACCCGAATGGCAAACGAAACATCCATAGCAATAGCAGGGCAAATGGCGGAAATTGTGCCCATAAGTTCTCAGCTGCCCTCATCGCTGGTCCTGTGTTCTACATCATCGGAAGCTCCTTCTGAACATCATCAATCAGCAGACTGCATGCAGGAGGAGCATCCTCCTAAAATGTTGCCAGGGTGGGACAGCAGAAAAGGGGGCAATTCCTTTCCATAGATACGGGGGGAGGGTTGGTTGGGTGGGGGTGGGATTTGTTGTTGGTTGTCTTGAACTTCTCTAACAGAATGACAGGTGGGGAGGGGGGAGGGGGAGGGAAGGGGTTTAATTAGCCACAATTTGGGTAACGTAGTACCGGTCGAGCACAAGGGTAAGAGAAATGTAATTAGGGGGAACAAGTGGAGTGTTCTTTTTTAATATGGCTAAATGGCGTATTTAAAGTATATGTGCTGGAATGTATATGGTCTCAATATTGCTGGGAAGCGCTGTCTTGTAATGGAGGAACTTCGGGAGTTTAAACCCCATATACTAGGTCTCTCTGAAACCCATCTGGCTTTTAAAGATAGAGCACACTTGAAACAGCTTGAATACGATGTGCTTGTTAGCACGTCGCAATCAATTTCCATTTGGGGGGTGGCTATTTTGAAATCAAAAAACTGCCAGGCTATAGTGCTCTGCACATTGGCTGATTCTAAAGGGAGATGGGAAATTGCTCAGGTATTGATCAATGGGCGTAAAGTCACAGTTTGCTCAGTGTATGGCCCTAATATTGACTTCCCTGATATGTTTTCTTATCTGTGTTCTGAGCTATTGGAATGGGATGGCGATCTGATCCTGATGGGTGATTTTAATTGTACTATGGATAGGAAAATAGATACTACCAACACTTTAACTCGGTCCGGAATGGGTAAGACTAGGGCTGCTATGCTCTAAATACTCCACATACATCAACTAGAGGACGTCTGGTGAAGACTAAATCCTACAATGCCAGGTTATACGTTTTATACGCATCCTCATAAAACATACTCTAGAATAGACATGATTTTTGCTAATAATAGGACTACAGATAGGGCACAAATCTAGGTATGTCCTAAGATCACCTCGGATCACAAGCCGGTGATGTTGACCTTGCGGTTCCAA
The DNA here is from genome assembly GCF_964204655.1 of Triturus cristatus. Taxonomy (NCBI): domain Eukaryota; kingdom Metazoa; phylum Chordata; class Amphibia; order Caudata; family Salamandridae; genus Triturus; species Triturus cristatus. The sequence continues at coordinate 1,353,854,880 of NC_140591.1, forward strand.
GAGGGGGCTAAAGGGCTAATGAGGGAATTTTCCTTCCCTAGATATCTTCGTAATAATCCAGAATATGTGGAATTTATGCAAGGAACACTAGGGGAATTTATCGAAAATAATGAGGGAACTACGTCAACGGCAATGGTTTGGGATTGTATGAAGGCATATGTTAGAGGGGCTACACTGCAGTATATTATAAAAAAGAATAGGCAGGGATTATCCTTGCTGGAACAAAGAGGGCTATTGTTTTAAAAGACCCAGGAGAACAGTCGATTTATAAACAGGTTATAGATGCCAGAGCCAAACTTAAAAGATGTTTAAGGGATAAAGTAGCGAATAGCTATCATAAGTTCAAAACCAATCAATATGAGTATGGGGAAAGGGTCGGGCGCTTGCTGGCAAATCAAATCACCGATATGAGGGTTAGATCTAGCATTAAATGTATTAAAGGGTGGATGGGCTAGTCTATACTAGATCTGAGGATATAATTAAACAATTCAAATTATACTATTCTGATTTGTACGACAATTCAACTTGTTTTAACCAACAAACTGCTACAGCATATATTGAGGAGAGTGCTATGGCTGTTTTGACCTGTTCTTTAAAAAGGGATGTTGGCCAAGGTGAAATTGAGGGAGCAATTACCGTTCTGCCTACCGGTAAAGCAGTAGGAGGCGATACAATTCCATTGGAATTCTATAATATTTTAAAAAAAGGCTGTTACTGGTTTGTCTAGCACTATGCAATGAGATGAAATGAAATGAAATGAAATGAAAATTAGATTTATTAAGCGCTACAGCTGCCCTGAGGCGTCCAGGCGCTGGGACAGATGGGACCCTCTTGAGGTTACTAGCTAAGCATTAAACAGCAAGGTTTTTAGTTGTTTACGGAAAGTGGTCAGGTTGGGGTTGTTTCTTAGCTGCAAAGGGAGTGAGTTCCAGAGTTTGGAGACGTTATACGAGAAGGAGCGTCCTCCTGCTCTAACTCTGCGAGTTCTGGGGATCTCAGCCAGGAATGCTGTAGAAGAGCGGAGGGATTTATTTGGCCTATAGGGAGAAATCAGGGGTCGGTTGATGTCTGGGCCCGTTTCCCAGAAAGTCTGGTGGGCAATGCAGAGCGATTTGAATCTTACTCTGTCCCTGATAGGTAGCCAGTGCAAGGTCCTCAAGCTGGTTCTCACTGAGGTCCTCTGGGGGATGCCCAACAGTGCTCTGGCAGCACAGTTTTGGGTGCGTTGGAGCTTCTGTAGGGTGTAGTCCGGGGCTCCTAGGTATAAGGCGTTATTAAAATCCAAGCGGGATTGGATAAGGCCTTGTATAATTATCTGTTTGGCCTCGAAGCAGAGGAGGGGAAGGACTTTCTTGATCACTCTGAGGAGGCCAAAACAGGTGGCTGAGATCTTAGTGGCCTGTGTGTTAAAGCTCAGAGACTTGTCGAGCCAGACCCCTAAGCTTTTGATGTTATCTCTAGAGGGTGGAGCCACTCCCATGCTTGACGGCCAGCTCGGCTCTATGGAGACGGGGGAGGCTGTGCCCAGGATCATCAGCTCAGTTTTGTCATCATTCAATTTTAGACAGGAGCTCATCATCCACTTCTTTACGTCCTCCAGACAGGCCGCTAGGTCTGGTGGTGCCTGGAGGCCGCTCTTTTCTGCCAGGGAGACCACCAGCTGGGTGTCGTCCGCATAGGAAATGATCTTTACACCATGCGGACGGACCACCTCAGCCAGTGGCCTCATGTAAGCGTTGAAGAGCGTAGGGCTTAAGGAGGAGCCCTGGGGGACTCCACATCCCAAGGGACGAGTGGATGAGCGTGATGTGCCATCGAAGACCTGAAAGGTTCTGTTGGACAAAAAAGAATTGAACCATGTCAGGGCATCTCCGGTCACTCCTAGGTTGGCAAGACGAGTTAGCAAGATTTTGTGATGCACCGTGTCAAATGCGGCACTTAGATCGAGGAGGATCACTGCCACTGATCCTCCCCGATCCAGGAGCCGTCTTGCTTCCTCAGTCACAGCCAGTAACGCCGTCTCAGTTCCGTGTTTGGTACGGAAGCCTGTTTGGGAGGAGTCGAGGAGATGGTTTTCTTCAAAAAACATTGTCAGGGTGGTATTGACATGTTTCTCCAGGATTTTCGATGCCCAGGGGAGTAACGAGATCGGACGATAGTTGCTGGGATTAGCTGGGTCTAAAGTAGGTTTTTTCAGCAGGGCCCGCACCATAGCATGCTTCCATGTTGGAGGGACTATCCCACTGATTATGGAGGAGTTCATGAGCTCCAGGAGCGTGGGGAGAATGGCAATATTGGCAAGATTCAGTGGGCCTGGGGGGGCGGGGTCGCACGGGGAGCCAGATTTTATTTTTTGTGCCAATGTCTGTGCGAGATCATGCAAGGGGGGGGGGGGATGTTCCGCCCTCCTGGAACATTACTAATATCATAGTGTTTTAAAAAAAAGGAGAAACCGGCAGAGGAGCTGAGTCCATATCGGCCGATATCATTGATAAACGCTGACGCCAAAATGTTTCAAAAATTCTTGCGTCTCATCTTGCCCCAGTTATCCACATCTTAGTGTCAGAGCATCAGCATGGCTTTGTTCCAGGCAGAGACACGGCAGCTCACATTAATACAGTTTTAGCTGTTTTTGATGTTTCCGGTAAGCTAGATCAGCGTGTTGGGATGTTGATGTTAGATGCCGAGAAGACCTTCGACCGGGTGGTCTGGGGATCACTATGGCTAACAATGACAATGCTTGGCCTTGGTCAAAGGTTTTTCTCGGCAACCCAGAAACTGTATAGCAATCTGACAGCTTTGGTTAAGGTTAATGGTCTTTCTTCATGTTCTTTTTCAGTTCAAAGGGGCACACGACAGGGGTGTCCCTTATCTCCGTTGTTATTTGCTCTTTATATTGAGCCTTTCATACAGCATTTGTTGCATAATGCAAGGATCCCACCATTATCTCTCAATGGTCTAGAGCTCCAACTAACTGCATATGCAGATGATATAGTAGTGTTTTCATGTAGACCTGAGGACTCTATAGTTGAGATTACACTAGAAGCCCAGCGCTTCGGGTCATTTTCAGGCTATAAATTAAATTTAAATAAAACACAGACCATACTGAACTACCAGTCAAATGCGGCTCCAGCTGCTTTGGGGATTACACCCACAGCAACATACTTAGGGGAATGCATCTGTAGCCAAGTAGACGAGGTGATCGCGCTTAATTATGAACCACTGCTAAATCGGGTTGTTTCAAATTTGCGTAGTTGGCACCATCTTCCCATCAGCATTGTGGGGAGATGTAATATTGTTAAAATGAAAATGTTGCCGAAGTTTTTGTATTTATTTTGTTCTATCCCATATAGGGTTCCTCTGGCATTCCTTAAACGCTTAGAGGGCAGCTTTATCTGGAGCTATCTACGTGCTAGGAGAGCCGTAGGTTTTATTAAACTATCTTATATTTAAGGTGGGTTTAGGCTCCCAGATTTTAAATTATACTTTTGGACCACATTTTTTGGTCGAATACAAAGTTTGCTTAAGAGACCTGACAGTGACAGTATCTGTCTTTCTTATCAAATAGCGGGCAGCCCTGATGCAGGTTTTTTTTAATACAAATCCATTGCCCCCAACTACTACAAGAGGGTGCGATTTAAGATTGTGAGAGATATTGTTAAGATATGGCAAGATATCTCCAAGATCTATTCTTTTTCTCATCTGCATGCATACACTAGGTTATAGGGAAATCCTGCACTACCCTCGATATTTCACGACCCTGTTGGAAGTAGGTGGCTAAGTAGGGGTATAGTACAACTCGGCCAGTTGTATGACGGACAAGCGTTCCGGTCGTTTGCTGCTTTGCAGGAAAAGTGTGGGCTACCACAGACCACATTTTTTAAATATCTACAAATAAGGGACTGCTTGTTACGCGGCCTGGGATTATTGCAGATACCAAGTCCCTCTGAGATACTTTTTGTACCTTTTCTGACTTCTGGTCGGGGATTAATCAGCAAAACCTACAAGAAACTTTTAGCTACTGCCAGTGATGATGGTATACAGACTGCAGCAAAGTTAAGTCTGGTTTTTCAAACCAATATAACTAGTACTGAAATACAGGAATCCATGGCGACCATAGACAGAGCAGTAGCATTGGTTAACATGAAGTTACAACAACATAGGGTAATTATTATGCTGTACTACACTCCCGAGCTAATTTCTAATTGGGTTGTGAATCAATTATGCTCACCTAAAGCATATTGTCCGAAATGCCAAGTGTATGCTGTTGATTTACGACATATGTTCATTACGTGTCCAGGGCTGAGTGTATTTTGGTTTAAAGTTAATCACGCTTTTTCAATTTTGGCTGGACATAATATTCAGATGACAGAAAAGGAAATGGTGTTGGGGGCAATGCAGGATCGAAGCTGTCTTTCAGGTTCATTTGTATCTATTCTGATTGCATGTGCCCATTTGTGCATTGCTCGTGTTTGGATCCAAAAAACAGGACCCAGCACCAATGAATTTTGCATTCTGCTTCGTGAAATATACGAAATGGAGATGGCTCTTGCCAAAGCTAGAGGCCCACGCACTTGGCAAAAATTTAAACGGATTTAGTCTGGCACTCAGTGGGATTAGAACTGTGTGATATACGTACTTTGTTTGAGTTTATATCCAGCAAGACATATATTATTTTATAAATATTTTTTTTTTCTTTTACTGTTTGCATTACAAAAATATGAGGCTTTTTTTCTTTTTCTCTTTTTCCATCAGTGTTCCCTTGTTCTCCCTTTCTCTATTTTTGATTTGTGAATTTCGTTAATGTTATTCCCTTATGTGCTTGTTTCCTCATTTTTGTTATGTATGTATAGCTAAAGAAAAAAAAAGAGATTAAGCACAATATGCAAATTAGCTGATACATTGTCAAAAAAGAAACAGTAACATGGACTCACGTGTTAACTATATAGAAAAATCTGCGCCAGCCAGGACAAAGCAAAACAAAAATAAAGCAATCAAAAATGGTAAACAAAAGCCTTCATATGGGGTCTGCTATGACTAACCTTGTGGTAAATTAATTCACTATAATATCTGTTAAAAGAAAAAACATTCCCCAAAGGTCTGGCAGCGTAAACTCTGCATCCATGTTCCATAAGAAATCAGTTTAAAAGCCATACCAACTTTAATTGGAACCTGCAAAATGTATATAGGCCTTTCCTCAGGCCTACAACACCTTTTAAAGTATATAAAATAGCCTAAAATAGATAAACCATGAATGTAGCTCAGGACAACAATAAATACACCGAGTTAAATTTCAGCAACCTAGCCTGAAGGACAGAATATCACATCATCAATCAATTTCCTGGCTACAAATTGAAATCTCTCTATTTGGACAATATGAACCCACCTGGTAGGATATCTGGATGGGCTACCGCTGTCAGTAAATAATAATGAAACTCCCCAATACAGTTATCCAAAAGTTTTAACTCTTATGGTCCAGCACCAGTTCAAAAATTTAGCACAGACTGTGACTTATTTGGTCTTGGCACGTAGCAATCTAAGTGTCACATAGCACTGTCTGGTTCCAAGCTGCCTACAAATGGGTAGGATCCCATGTTTTCCCTGCATCTCATATCCTGGACAGAAAAGTAGAAAGTGTACTATAGTTTCATCTGCCTGCAGACATACTGAGCATGTTTTGCTCGTAGCTGTAATGGCTTTCCATTTTGAGCAAAAGCAATTGAGGGGTAGAGTACCATGCTGGAATTTGACATACAATTTCCTGGATGTTTGGGCCGTAATAAAGTCGAGGAAAATTTCAAACCAACTATAATTTTTTTAAATCAATGAAATCTGAGGTGAGAGTTCCTAGAATGTTATTGCTAACTTCCAACCCCCATTTGTCAGACTAACATGCATGCTTTATGTAGTCCCTAGTAAAGAGTTTATGGTGCACCCCACCTTTCCAGTGATCGTAGTTGTATTAAGGGTTCCTTAATGTTGAGTACTCACTTTATTTTCTTGTCCTTGATTAGATCTAGTATTTCTTTGAAATCACTGTAGTAATCTCCAAGGACTGTGGATATACTTTAATCTCCACCAATATAGAGCTTGTCTTAGTTTGTCCTTATGTGTGATGGGTTTCATGTCAGTATTCTGCTTCAAGGGGAGCAGGGCAGTACTCTTGGGAAGGCTAAGCGTGGACCTTAAAAAATAATATACCGCGGTTGTCAATGTAGTCAACCTTGAAATTCCTCACGGCTCATTCCCATAAATGGCACTTACTAGTGCCTTGGCATGGTAGATGCTTGGAGCTGGGGAAACCTGCTTTGCTTCAGTGGTAATCTATAGCCTCAGTATCCCTGAGGCCTGTTAGCAAAGGTTCCACCTGCTTTCTTTAACTTGTGCGATCCAGGACATGTTAGATGTTAACCTGAATCCCCGATAGTCTAAACTGTATACCCTATTTAAACTACTGCCTCCTAACCTAATGGATCCTCTAAATGATTTATGGGGGTTGATTGACATACATTTAGTTTCGGCTTGCTTAATCCCCAGTCCTTCTCCTCAATAGAAAATGTTGCAAAATAGTCCACAAGAATCAAGAGGCCGGCCGGCGTTTTTGACAACAGCAAGGTGTCATTCACAAATAGAAGCGTTGCTGTCTTCCGGCCAGCAATCTTTGCTGCATCATTTTTACATTCCCCATTTGGGCAACCACACCATTTAAGTAGGGATGAAAGAGGGTACGGGCAAGGACGCAACCGTGACCTGTCCCGTTTTGCACCCTTATTCGGTCTGTAAAGTAACTCACCTTTCTGCCCTCAGCTTCCTTCCGTATACATTGTCTTGATGTAATCTAATCAGCATGACTAGCAAGTCTGGAGGAACACCGTTTTGTTCGTTCACCTCCCATAACTTTCCGCGAGGGACCTGGTCAAATGCGGATTTTAAATCCACAACACCGACGTATAAGTGTAATTTCTGGTATACAATGTCGTAATATTATGAAAGGTTTTCTTAAACAGAATGTATCTCTGCTCGAACGCCACTAGTCCCCATAACAGATTGTGTTGCACGGGATTCTGTCTTTTTTATTCATTTAAAGGGGCAGTCTGAGAATTCTATCCAGCTGTGCTTTTTAATATGAATGATAGTTCGCTATTTCCTAAGTTGAATGTATTTTTTAAGCATTCTTTACATGGCGCAAGCTATCCAGCTGCACAATGGGGTGCTTTTTTAGTTATATGAACAAAAAGAAACCCAAAATAGAAGGAAACATGTTTTGTGCATGTCTTGTCTTTGTTTGCTCTAGTGGAAGAGTAACTAGCATGCATAATTCATTTGAATTGGATCCTCTCATTATGTAAATAATTGCACGCATACTGCTAACTTTACTTTTTCACAGTATTATTTTACTGCTTTTGAAATGAGTGAAGACTGCCATCTTCAGCAAAACTAATGTTCTGAGTGAGAAGAAACATTCCCACTAATTAACGTGGCAAATGTTTATGCTGTGAAGATCAAAACATCACAATATTTATAGGACGTTTCCTAAAACATGAATTAGTTCTTGTTGATTAATCGACATGAAATATTTACATTCATTACTGTTAATTACTTTTTGAGGTAAACTTCCGAAATAGATTGTAAAAATATTCTTGTGGTAACAAGATACATTTAAGAGATGTCCTTAACTGAAGGTACTTTACTGATAATTATATTTTGGATTCCCCATGCCTATTTCATTCTAAATGTGGTATACTCCGATGTAGCAATATATGTATTGTGCCACGCAATTCCTGAGTACTGAACATATTTATATGGCACATTTAGTTGAATATTTAACTTACGTACATTACTGGCTCCTTTCAAAAAGACATTTGTTCATCCTCACTCACAGAATTACACTTACATCCGAGAGCAAATTTACAAATGTATTGAATTAAAAAAGATTCCCAGGAATTCGTATGGAATGCTGCTAGTAGATATGGGGGGCGGAGGGGGGAGTGAGTGGAAAGCAAAAGAGAGCATGTGAGTGTGTGCTGAAGGAAATATTCGGACATTCATTCCCAGGGAGTGCTAAACAACTGAAATGTAAAAAAGAATAGTGCCATTACCTTAGCATTGAAAGAATACACTATATATGTAGCACATTGGGTTTCTGGTTGAGGGCAGTTGGAACCCTACTCCAGCATCAGCCACAATCAGTGTGAACCATAAAAAGTCACCAAATTAACCTGTAGGTAACCCTCTGGTAGCTTGGCATAAAAGCACGCAGGCTCTACTTAGAGGCAATGTGTAAAGTATATATGCAGTACACAAATAATAATGAAGTGAAAACACAACACAAGAAACATCCCACACCAATATAGAAAAAACTTTAATAACTTAAACGCCATCAATCCAATTAATAGAAACGGAGATAAGGTAAGTGTCACCTAAAATTACAATAAGAAAACAACAATACCCTACAGTGCACCGTCACTGTAATCAGAACCACGCTGTCAAACAGAACGCTACGGCTGTAGCGAACTTAAAGAAGAGCTTACCGGCCATCTAACACCCTGAAGTGCCGTCCTGACCTCACTTTGAGAACCCGGCCGGGTCCTCACATGAGATTTTACCTTCACCTTTATCTTCACTGTCACAGAGGCAGCACTCTCTTCATCCAGATGTCCCTACATCGTTAGTCCTGAGGAGACCCCCATTGATAGAAGGGTCGAAACGCTGTCGACAAGTAAAAAAGAACAGACCATTACCCAGCCCGTATCATTGTGTACTGAAGCTGAAAAAATACTGTATAAAAATGGTCATTTTTCACAACTGATGGAAACCGTGTACATAATAATTCACTTTGTATATTCACTTATTGGTTCCATTTCTTCACTTGGGGACACAATGCACAAACAGTACTACTTTTGACTGAAAGAAGTGTACCTATTGTTTAATTAATTATTTATTTTTTCATAAAAAATCTTATACCGAGCAAACTGTGTAGAACGTTTTTCTTGCCCTCTGACATTAGATGGTCCCTTTATTGTGAATGTGCACAAGTATTTCAAATATTAGTTCTATTTATCCACAGGAACCATTGTTTTCTTATATATAAATATTACCCTGGTTCCGTCGTGAGTAGGGTTCCCCTGTTACTTCCTTAGACCTAAAATGACAAAGCACCACTCAAGCTCAGACTGACAGCTATAGAGCGTAGGCCAGAAACAGGGACCAGGTTAGTCCCACTGAAAAAGCTATTTTCTAAACTCCAGCTGGAAGAGTTCAGTTCGCAGTAGAGAAGGCCGTGCAGAGCAGGGAGAGCATTGTGGCTGCTCACTGCTGTAGCATGAAGACCAGTCCGGGCATCACAGACGGTCTTCGCTGTAGTGCCAAGTCCTTGTCAGGCATCACAGATGGTCATTGCTGGAGATTTGCATTGGCGGTCATCGTGGGCTGTCAATGCTGTAGCTCAAAGTGCAGATCTGAATTTTCCAATCATCCCTGGTGGCTGATGTTGAGTGAAGAGTTGAGTTCACCGAAGCTTCACATTGCTGATTTGCGAGAGCAGCAAGATCTTGGTGCAAACTGACCGATTTGCGATAGTGAAGAGCCCAAAATATAAGGATTTCTTCTTTTCTTTAAGGAGAAGCTCCATCGATGCTACAACAGTGAGACACCTCTTAGGTAATAAGGAACTCACTCCAGCAAAAGCCAGCAGGGTTCGGGCATGTCCACTTGCAGATCCAGGCAAGTGCAGTTGCAGCAGGATAGCTTGGAAGTTGCAGAGAAGCCTCTGGAGCATGTTGTGTCACTGTAGTTTGGAACAAGAGGTCAATCAATTGACTCTGGGAGTCAATTCAGCCTGGGATGAAGGTGCAGGTCCAGTCTTCCTGCTGAGCTAGCAGGGTAGGCCTCCAGCAGCAGGGCAGCAGGTTGTTCTTCATCTGTAGTATGCAGAGTTCTAGGAGTGTACTCAAAGGTGGGTCTGAGGGTCCCCTCTATATACCTGTTGCCCACTTTTAAGTGGGAGAAGCTTCTGGTGTCTCCTTCTACCAAGGTTCTGGAACTTACTGTCTCCCTTCCCTGGACCTAGTCTGTCTGGGGGCACAATAGGCAACTGTCAAGCCCTTTGTGTGTGAGCTGGGCCAGTGCCTATGAAGTGCAAGTGTGAGAGGTGACAGCTCCGCCCCATCAAGCCTGAGATGACCCATTCAGGCAATCATATACCCTCCGCTGTGTGGATGTCTGAAAGTAATACACAAAGGGCAATTACCAACTTCACTTAGTCATGTGGCCCTGGAACAGCCTGCAGGCACTAAATGAATAGGACAAGAACAAGCCAACTTTCTAAAAGCAGAATTTTCAAAATTATGACTTAAAGTCTGACTTTATCATTAAAGAGAGTTTTAAATTACAATTCTTCTGACATCAATCATGGCTTTCCCACCTGCTCCCGTCCCAAGCAAACGTTATTACCTATTAAATGTAAAAAGGTAACCCAATGTTATATGATAGGAGAGGTAGGCCTCACAGTAGTGAAAAATGAATTTGTGAGTTTTTCACTACCAGGAAGTATCAAACGTAAAAGTGCATGTCCAACCTTTTAATTGCAATGCTCCCTGCCCAAAGGGTTGGTCTGGTGCTACCCAAGGGCCAACTTATGTGTATTGCAAAGGGAGTTTTGGGCTTAGCAAAATGTATTTTTTGCCAGGTCGAATTGGCTGTTTAAAACTGCTTAAAGATTGCAATGGCAGACCTGAGCCATGTTTAGAAAGGCTACTTAAGCGAATGGCAGAATAAATGCTGCAGGCCTACTCGTAGCATTTAATTTACAGGCCGAGGTACATGTAGTACCACTCAACTAGGGACTTATAAGTAGAATATATGTGCCAGTTGGGTGTAAGCCAATTTTACCATATTTGGAGGACAGAACACAAGCACATTAGCCCTGGTTATAAGTGGTAAAGTGCACAGAGCACTAAAGGTCAACAAAAATGGGTTCAGAAAACAGGGAGGGAGGCAAAACGTTTGGGGGCGATCCTGCGAGAAGGGCCAGGTTCAACAATATCTAATTATAAGAGAGGGTAAACAAGCTATGCTTAAGGGCAGGACAAACATCGAAAAGGGAGGAAAATCACCCAGTAAAAAGCAGGGAACTGAGAGTGAAAACAAAGCCATCTAATCATGGGTGAGTAGCGCGCTTTATAAACCCCTGATTGATTGATTGAATCATGATCGAGGGGAAACACAAACCCCTCTTTCTGTAGTAAAGCATACAATGTGGCCTACAACTGCAACTGCAAAAATCCCACATAAGTAAATTATGTTTTGCCTAATCACACTTATATTAACACAATTTTCAAATATAATCAGAAACCAACATGTACTGAGCAATTTCAGTTAGAGTGTCCCCTTATTTCAAACCAAACGTTTAAAGTGTTGTAAGGAGTAAAATAACTTTCCATACAAAAAAGTGCCAAAATCCAACAAGTAGTACTGCAACAGAAGAACCATTACTGAAGAAGAAGTCACATGGTAAAGTGTACCTGAAAACAAACACCTGCAAATAAAAAAAAACAGCATTGCCTAAACAGTTTTTCAGATTGGATTAATTTTGACAAGTACTATGCACAGGAACATGCATAAAGAGTTCTAACCTATTGAATTCAAGATTCGACTAATTTAAACATGGTAGACATCAGGGGCTGGAGGATTGCCTGAATTTGCAGAGGGTAAAATCAGATTTGGTGTGTTTACAGATATTCCAAATGACCAAGGACATCAACTATATCCTGCTTTGGATGCTCATCACCACATTTTGCCTCAGAAAAGAAATGCTACATGTAATGCCATTAGAAATCAAGCTGCTATGCAAACATCAAATTGGTCACTTCTGAAAAGCTGCAACTATTTTTCAGTAAAGCATATCACCAAGTCACAGATGCAATCATGCTACTTGCAGCATGTCAGACAACTGCTCCTCAGGTTCGACTGGAGTTACAAGAGGAACATTACCTCTTTTCTATTCATCAAGCAACATTTCATCTGTGCCATCTTTCTTTCTTGACTGCACACAACAGATTTCCACACAAGTCTATTCTGCTGAGTCACTCACAATGTTAACATCATCCTCAGAGTCTATACCTGGGTCTTGTTTAGCTTGACCCCTCTCAGCTTGGTATGGTGGGTATCCAGCCTTGTTAGGAATCTCCAAGCTTGTCTTGCCCTCTCCGGTGACTCCTTAGTCATGGCTGGAATTCCTTCTGGGAGAGGAGCTGTTTCATCGGAGGGACTTGTGACTCGTCGGGTATGGAAAGCGTGTATCAAGTTCGACACTCCTGATATGGTCTGCGCCACCGAAAGTCAAGACAGTTCTTTCTTATATGCTTACAGACGAGCACCCAGTCTCCTGGGCTCAAGTTGTGGCAAAAGTCTTTCTAAGTCAGTGCAGTCGCTGCTTCAGCTTGATGAGACACAGAATGAACCACATCAGCCAATCCTTTACAGTAGTCAAGGATCAAATCATCTGTGATACTGACCAAAGCATTCACTTGCACTAATGTTAAGCGCATTGCAAGTCCCATAGGGCGATAACCCAGTTCTTCTATCAGAAATGCTGCACAAGCTCATTAAAACCTAGGGCAACCCATCAGGTCATTTAAAGATATTGAAGCACAAACCTTTGCCAGCCTATCCTTTAAAGTCCCATTGATCTGCCCCACAATGTCTGATTCCTCTTGCCTATAACTACAATGCAGTCTTTAATCCATGCTCAAGGCAGTACACAACAGCTTCATGATCTCGCTGTGGAACTGAATTCCTCTATTTCACTCCAATATAGATAGAAATCCGAAACTAGGTATAAAATCCCTCAACAATAACTTTGCTACCGTGAGATTGTCACACCTTCTAGTTGGATATGCTTCCACCCACTGAGAAAAGATGCACACAACAAATATGATGTATCTCAATCAATTACACACAGGCACCTCAACAAAGTCCAATTGGATCCAATTGAAAGGACTCCTGATCTGCCTATGTGGCTCAAAGCAATAACAGTTTTTGTTGCAACATTCATCTGTTGACACATAACATGCCAATGACACACTGCTCCCGCAATCACACGAAACCTCTGATTGAACCAAGTCTGCATAAACAATCTCACCATTGCATCCCTTTTCTATATGAGCTCCCCCATGAATCTGCCTTGCCATTGGGTTTAACAGACAATCCAGCAACACTGCCTTACAATCAGTTGAAACCTATATGCCACTTACTCCCTTCTCACAACCTGCTCTGATCCAACCCGCTTGTTCCTGATCTGTTGCTTCCATTTGCAAACGCCTAACTTCATTTCATCTGTCTGCAACAGACTGAGTTCAGTCTCCTCTGCACTCTCTCCAACATATTCCCCATTGAAAATGCATGTATGTGTAACACAAAAGCGAGCAACTTCATCAGCATAGCGGTTTCCAGTGGTAATAAAGTAATCTCCCTTCCCATGTGCAGCGCACCTAATCACCGGTACTTCCTTTGGTAACTGCAATGCTTTCAACAGTTAGCTCACATATTCCCTGTTTCTAGTGGGAGAACCCGAAGACTTTAGGGACCCTCTTTGCAACCATAGCTGTCTGAAGTCACAAACCACACTGAAACCGTACTGCCTATCAGTATAGATGGCGACTCCGATCTGCTCAGAGACAAGACATGCACGGGTCAAGGCAATGATTTTGGCAACTTGTGTAGAGTGTACTCCTTGTAAACAAGCAGCTTTCACAACTCCAGAGAAGGTACAGCAAATGCTGCTTTCAAATTACCTTAATTGTCTCTTGGACATGAACCATCTACAAAAAGGATGTGGTCGGGATCAGACATTGGTTCATCGACCATGTCAGATCTCTGCTTGGCGCAAAGCTCAGTAATGTCCAGACAGTCAAGGTCTTCACAATCTTCCCCATCAGCATTTGGAACAGGTAACAAGGTAGCAGAATTTAAGACAGAACAGCGCATCGGAGTTGCATTTTCTACTGCAAGGTACACCTGTTCATATCTTGTTAGCCTGTAATTAGTCAAATGCTGTATTTTATTCCTCGTCATCAGGAGTTCAACTAAATGTGGTACATATACAGAGAGTGGATGACACATCACAATCCTTTCACATTGTTCAATACTGACACCTGTTGCAGCAAAGGATTTGAGACATCCTGACAATTTTGAAGCCCAAGGATCTACTGTAGCTGAGAAATAGGCCACTGGTCTACTAGCACCTCCATGTGTCTGGGTGAGTAAAGAAAGTGCACAACCCTCCCTTTCATGGCAGAACAACAAAAACAGTTTGTTGTAATCAGGCAGTCCTAAAGCTGGAGTGCGGCAGAGGCACTCTCTCAGCTCCAAGAAGGCAAGTATGCAGTCGTTATCCCAAGGTACCAGATTACTCACTTACTTGTGGGTCAGCATCTGCAAAGCTTTTGCCATCAAGCAGAAATTCAGAATCCATTGTCTGCAGTTGCCAACCATTTCCAAAAACATCCTTACCTCTTTCTGGGTAGTAGGCGGATTAATTTTCATGATTGCCTCCACTCATTCTGGTGACACCTTCCTCTTGCCTCTCTCAATCCAATGACCCAAATACTAAACTTCAGTCAGACAGTACTGAAGTTTGCTCTGAGACACTTTATGCCCATTGTCAGCCAGATGGTTCAGTTAAGCGATGGTATCATCCTTAAAATCTTCCTGTGTTTCAGATGCGATGAGAAGTTAATCAATGTACTGAACTAGCACTGAGTTTTGGAGCACAATCAAGCTCTTGAGGTTCTTCTTCAAGACCTGATTAAAGATTGATGGACTTTCAGTGTACCATTAAGGAATAGGACACCATGTTAAGACATGATTTTCTAGACAGAAAGCAAATAAAAATGTTTTTTCCTCATGCAATGGGATAGAGAAAAATGCTTAACAGAGGTCAATCACCATGAACCATGCAGCTTCTCAAGGAATCTGAAATAGGATCACAGATGGATTCGATGCCACAGGACAACATGGAATCACAATGGTATTTACCTTACTTAGCTCCTGCACTATGCGTTACTTTCTGCTCGGTTTCTGCAATCCCATGATGGGCGAATTGCACGTGTTTCCTATGATTGCCTTCAGAATGCCATGCACGATCATGGACTCAATTACAGGTCTGATCCCTGCCATCGTTTCCGGGGACAAGTTGTACGTACTAAGGTGTTCTCAGGAATTCTGCATTAGGGTTGATCTGTATGCGGAATGGCTTGACTCCTCGAATCAGTCTGATTCCCTCTCCTTTGAAGTCCCATGCCACTGGAGAGACTGTGTCTCTCAAGTCCAGCGGCATATCTTCCACTGTCAGTAAAGGAAACATAGCTGTATAATGATTATGATTTGTCAATTTAAAGGCAATGTCTTCATAATTAGTCTGCAGTTAAATTCCAATTGGCTTGCAATAGATTCTACAATTCAATTTACATAAGCCATCACGCCTTAACAACAGACTGGACTCAATTAACATACTGTAAACTGGTGATGATCCTGAAAGTTTCTGATTTTCACTGGTACTTCTATCAAAGGGTTTGTCATCCTTTTTTTAGCAACTCCTACAACTTTGATCAATTTTCCCGAGGTAGGTTTGGATTATCGCAGATCTTACAGTAGAACGGGTAGCATCAGTATCAATCACAAATGTAATGGGATGACCAACTATGTCAGCTTCTACATATGGTCCACTCTGGTCTACCTCTAAGACTACACCAAGTGTACAGTCTTCCTCCCCCCTTAGGCACCCAGATAGGGACGGGTCCTGATCAACTCCATCCAATGCTTCCATTAGAGGCATCTGATGGTAGGTCTGATTGCCTTGCAAGATTCTGGGAGGTTGGGGCGCTTGAACTAACTGCTTCTGATTCCCCCTCGCAAACTGATTTACCACATCTGTCACTTTGCACAAGTTCTCCCTCCTGCACCTGATTTGCGGGATTTAAGTGGCACTCACACTTCCAATGCCTGATCTTGTGGCAAAAATGACAGCAGTTGTCTTTTTCAGCGTAGCAACATCTATCATTGTTTTATGATCTATTAGGACACTTCTTCCTCTTGCATGTCCTGCCAGAACTGCAACTGATGTAACCTGAACACCTACTGGATGAATCCCTTGATTGTGAACTACTGTTACTCTGGTTGCCGGTACCTGTTCTCCTTTATGCCAATTTCACATTTGAACCAAGATTAACTTTTCCTTTATCTTTCTATGTTTGGAATCCACCTCATCACTGCAATACCTGGTATTTCTAGAATTTCCAACACAGGCTTATTTTGCCAGCAGATCAAATGTTGCTGGATCATGAGGCTAATTTCTGGCCTCAGTCCTGTCACAAATTTTGAGACAAATTGGCCCATGTCTTTAGGGTCGAGTGTGTCCAACCCACTGCACTACTTAAAGGCTTGCAAGAAAGTTTCATAATAGGCATGTACTAACTCTTTAGGCTCCTAGGTCGTGCAATCTAAGTTTAACTCAATCGATGTCTTGAGAGGCTATTTTGGACTGCAACTATTTGATCACCTGATAGTACTTTTTCATAACCAAGGGCGAACGACCATGAGTTACAGGACTCTTCTCTGGCTCAGCGGCAGGGCACTCAATAGCGATTTTACAAGCCGACAATAGATCACTAGAAACCACAATTTCAAACAGAGTATTTAAGTCTCTCCACAACATATTGAGATCTTAACAAAATGATTTACTTGTTAGTACAATTCAGCAGGTATCTCTCTCAACCTGGAGAAATCATTTGTAAATGCAACAAGAACACCTCAACTCCATGAAACATGCACATACTCTCTGTTAGGCACCTCTCTTTAACAGATATGCCTCAACTTCCAGCATTCCCCCTGCTGGAGGTGGTGTTTCACCTGTCACTCTTCTCCTAATCTACTTTCTAGACCACCTTTCCGCCTACTTATGCAACATACTCCAAGCCCTCATTCCTATAGCTAAATCTCGGATATGCATTTTCAATCCTGTCACTCTCTTTTCCTCCAGCATCTGGTCACTGTAGTTAAGCCTATGATTTCCCTGTAAATTTTTGTTCGAGACAGGCCTACTTCATACATTTGAAATAGTTCTGACAACTTCTCATACACTCGCCTCACTTTGCAGGTGAAATCCTTCGCTATAAACAACAGCTCATCTGGCTCATAGGTCTCTATTCTCTACAAAGGTAAGTTCCCACTGATGATCTTGTCTACCTTAGCCTTCAAACTCACAACATCCAGTAGTTTTGTCTTTACTGCAGCTTGATGGTTCCTTGTAGGCCTGGGTGGTAAATTTCATTCCGCTTGCGGAATTTGCAGAATTTGGGTAATTTCGGGTTCCACGGATAACGCGTAATTGCTCAAAATTCTGCGTTCCGCGACTTTGCGGGATTTTTTGCTTGTTTGCGTTCTCAAAATGCGTGTTCGCGAGATATTTCCCCCTGAGCAGGCAAACAGCATTCCCGAACAACAACAAAAAAGCATTGCGAACAAGCAATTCCGCGTGTTCGTAAAATTTCTGCATGTTCGCGGATATTTTTTACCGTTTTCACAGAGCTTTGCGTAGCACGACTATGCAAATTCCGCCCACCCCTAGTTCCTTGACCTGATGGACTACTCTGACCTTCCTTGTGATTATTGTGATCTCTCAACCAAATCTCCAAGTCTGCAACATCTAGGACATGTTGATTCCTTGTGACTCCCAAGACTTACATTTGCCTCTGAAGCTGCACCCATTGGTCCTCTCACTGGTGTTTCCCGAATCCTGAGGTCTGAGGTAGTGCTTGCAGTAGGTATAGACCTTAGAGTACTGGAACCAATGCGTACTCCTGAAGGATAGGCAGTAGCTAGTAAAGGGGTACTAGATTCTACAGGCACTAGTGACAGAACATTTCCAATCGGGTTCCCTGACCTTCCCAATCTGGTTCCTTTCACTTGGACACTGTCGCTGGCTAAGATTTCCCACTGAGCTTGGGTTATACACAGGAACAAAAGGAGCAACGGTAACCAGTACTGTAGGAGCTTCCGGTCATTGTAAAGCAGCATTTACTCTGTTCTGTTCCATACCTCCTAAGGCGGACAGTCCTGTGACACTACCCCTGAGGATATCCTTCCCACATCTCTCGCACTAGGACTTGTTTGATGTGCTGACACATTTTCCATATTTACTACATTTACCAAATCCCACCTTCCCTCTTCTGACTGGAGATTGTAAGTTGGTGGATGCTCAGATAACAACCCAGCCAAAAAGCTGTTGTCAGTATCCATCCCGTTATTTTCATTTTCCTTTCTATTCCTGTTCTAAGAATCTCCTTCACCTACCAGCATTGAGTACAACCTTTCTCCCGCGACAGTGTCCACTCTCCATCTCTTGAGCTGTGCATCCAATTGCGCTACTTGACATTTCCTCATCTTCCCTTGGTGTATCTCCCTCTCCTTTGCATGTGCTGCATGTATCCATGCGTCTAATGCCTCAATCTGAGTTGGTCTACGCAAAGGTTGCAGTGCAAACATTACTCCTCTCAACAGCCGCAACACATCCAACCGAAATGAACCAAAACGCTGAAATTACAATTCAACCTTTTTTTCAGTGATTTTATGCCAACTTTTAGCCACAATATTTTGTGGAGCCCTACTTTTGTCGCCATGTACGGAGCTTAGGTATCCTCGGGTGGCACCTTCTTGCTCACTTGAGTAGCAACCCCTTGATCACCCTTGAAAAGATCCCGCAACACCCTAAAACAACACATGATTCAATTGCAAGTTATTTAAAATTTTGATGATGGAACAATATTTTCCAACCACATATTTTCTGATGACTACCAACCAATCTCAGTGCGGTGTTACACCAACCAAGCTATCACGGTGCGGCATACTCTGATGTCACCTTCACTTCTCACAGCAACTCACTCTCTACAATTTCTCTGTACACATTCACTAGCAATCATCTTAAATTCCCTAATTGTCTGCCATCTAAATGGATTGATAGAATTCAATCATCCAACAACATACACACAGTGTCCCTCTACCTGGTCTGATCAACCAAATCAGTATAGCTCACCTCTGTATATAAGGTCCACTAAACGATTTCCATACATCCCATTCACACACATTTTCTTGTCTTAAATGGAACTGCCGATGACGTCTCACTACAATTCTTAAATTCATGGGTCAGACAATCAATCAGTCTCAGTATCTTCTACACCATTTAATATATCACAGGATCGTAGGCCACTTTGGGACTTGAAACTCAAATCTTAATCCTTGGACCACATCTGACCCAAAACCACATTCACTCGACTCTCACACTAACTCCGCTAGACATCTCACAATCAATTCATTCCTGCAATCTAACCCAGGATATATACTCTATTAATACTCACTTCTCCTCTCACTGCTGATCTCGCCGCACATCAGACTACGTCTGTCTCTGCCGAAATCCATTGCTCTCTGTTCTCATTCATCAGGCTCTGATTTGGGATTTTGGGGTTCTAGGTTCCGCATTTCCATACTAGTTCTGCATTCTCCCTTCACTTCATGTGCTAACCATCCTACTCTGCTACCAACTTAATGGTGCCGGTCAATATGTTCTGGACCAGAATCATAATCCGATGGTTCTTATTAGCAACATGCAAGGGGGGAGGGGAGAAAGTTGTTAATAATGCCAATAAATTTAACAGGAATTTCTCCGGACTCATAGTAACCACAGACAACTGCGTAAGGTTAGTTAATTTATTAGAAAGACAAAAATTACTGGACATAAAGACAGCTCAAAACGAGATTGTAGAAATACATCAGAATCAGCATAAGGCATAAAGCCAAATCTACAGATCAAGTTGAGGCAATGCAACATACACAAAACAATTAACTCAAGAGATAGTATGTAGGGGATCAGAAAACATGAGTCCAAATTCCCCTGCATTGATGGTTGGTGAAAATAAAACATTAATCTATCCCTACATTAACGCTAAAATGACATCCCTATCTTTGCATCTTCTGGTACAAGAGATATAAGGTGTCAGCATGTGGAGTCTTTCTAAGAAGTCTCTCCACCATCGATTGGTCTAATAGCATAGAGCTATTAAGACAGAGCTCATTCTAAGATGCTCTCTCTCCAAAGGAAGAAGAGAAGTGAGAACTTTCCCCACTTTCAACATTGCATTATTACATGTATCTTTTCCGAGAGTCTTTGCGGGTCACACCATCCGCTCTGGGTATCATCCTGAAGGTAAATTTCCATGGGATCGCATTGTTCTTCTACTCACCATTTCTGTCCTTGGTGCCCAACCCTTTATCTTTGCGGAGGACAATAGCCTTCCCTTATCGATTCACACCGAACGATGTCACTTTTTCTCTTCTTGCCTGACTAGTAAAACAAAGACACAATTCTAGCTAACAAGAGCGCTTCTTTCACCTAGAACACAAAACATGAGAAAGAATAAATTCCACAGCACACATGAAATTCAACTATAAATTCTAAAGCAAGAGTTTCCAGTGAAAATGCATTTCAGGCCTACAAGTTTCAGATAATATAAAAAAAATGGCAAGTGAGATTCATAAAATTGCATAGGAAATTAGGCAAATTCAGTTAATACAATTACCTACATGTAAAATGGCACATTAATAAGCACTTCCAGGGCGATGAGGATAGAGTCAGCACAACAAAGAGATCCACAAGAGCTTGTTCCCTTCCTGACCGGGGGGAGTATAATTATTCTCCTTTAAAGAGTTATAGGCTAAATGAGCAACTATCTCTCTAACATGAAGGTGAGCGGAATAGCTCGGCGAAAAGTGGTTTGTAATATACTTACCTGTCACAGGCTATCTTCTTTAGTAGCGAATCCTGATCTGGTCCTGAAGAAGGCCCACAGATCCATGAGGGCTACCGAGGGCCGCAACATGTTGACCATCAACGATCTACCACCAGATACAGTGGAACAGTAGCATTTCCACCAGAGAACCACCACACACATTTTAATTTCATCCCATCTGCACCAATTAAAGAACCAAACAGAAGACAGGAGGTATTTTTAATTTACACTTCACTAGAACACTTCTGCACCACTTGTCACAACTGTCATATAACCAGACGGTCTACCTCTGGGTGAAAAAAAGAGATCACTTGGAGTACCCAGTGTTCGAGTGATAAAAGACCCACTGACCAGCACTCTCCCTAGCAACTCTGCCTCACTGCCGACCGCGCCAGTACCGAGACCGTCTCCTGAGCCGGGTTCGATCTAGCTGCCCGCCCCTGCGCCTCTGGGTTCACCTGGGTGCCTTCCGGTTTTCCCCACTGTTTCCGCTTTTTTTGCCTTATTCCTCACTGTTTTATCGCCATTCCTTGCTGACTACTTTACTGTTTATTTTCCTTGCTGACTGCATTCTACCCACACTGTATTGTCTGTAATTGTGTGTTTCTCTGTTCCCGCCGCTGCTGCCCCTGTGGCCCACCCCCCCTGACTCAGCCCACTCACACCTCCCTGCCTCTGCTCCCGCCCCCTCCCCTACATATGGGGACCGCTGCACGACCTGCAGCGGACACATGCAGCGGGCGCGCCTAAGGCAAGCCTGTCTGCCCCCATCCGCGACCTGACCGCGACTAGCGCCAGTAACCCTGGTTCTCCTCGACCCTACCGCTATGACTCAGCCACCCTCCATGCTCTCAACCTCGGAGGCCACGCCGACTGCATAAGATCCTTGCTGACCACGACCCATGGGCAGTTCTCCTGCAGACCCTGCTGAAGATCCTTCACCGTTGACAAGGCTCCCGCAGCCACCCAAGGGCCGCCTGCTGCACACACCACGAAACCCTGACTTACATCCTTCTCAACGTGTGCTCCCAGCACCAACACGCCATCGAAATCTGGGACGTAATTGACACCCTCTTGCCCAATGTCACCTTCTTCACTGAAACCTGGACCAACACCACCTCCGGCCCTGACATCGCCACAGCCATCCCGGATGGCTACAAGATCCAGAGAAAGGGCCACCCGCACCGCCTGGGAGGAGGACTCACCATCGCACACAAGACACCCTCCGACTATCCACATCCAGCATGAGTGACCCCCACTCCAACACAGAACACCTTTACTTCCAGATTCAGACCAACCCCAGAATCACGCTACGCGGACCCTCATCTACAGACCACCAGTACCTAGCACCCAGCCCACAACCACCATCGCAGAGCTCGCCACACCCCATGCCATCTCCTCCTTGAACTACATTCTACTCAAGGACCTGAACTTCCACCTCAACAACAGCAACGCCCCGACTCCACCACTCTCCTCGACAACCTCGACAACCTAGGAATGAAGCAGCTTGTCAACACACCCACCCACAGAGCAGGTCACACCCTCGACCCCATCTTCGCTGGAGGATCAAACATCCGTTTCAACCACACCCCCAGACCAACTGGATGGTCCACCACTGCGTCCACTTCTCCTTCAACACCACCACCGCACCCAAGCCTGCCCCGCGACCGCCACGACAGAACAGGAGCAAGGTCACAGAGGAACACCTCAACACCACCTTCCTCCAAGACCCCCCCAACGCCACGAACAACACCAACTCCACAGCCAGGAATTTTCACCGCTGGGTCTCCTGCGCCGATAAGCTGGCACCACTCTGCCACCCCACCAAACAACACCCTCTGAAGGCCGCCTGGTTCACCACAGAACTTCAAGAAGCCAGACGCTCCTGTAGACGCCTAGAGAAAACCTGGCGAAACCAGAAAACCATTGAAGCATGGAACAACCACAAGAGCGCCCTGAAGGAATACCACCAGCATATAAGAGACACCAAACAAACCTTCATAAGAGACAAAGTCCAGACCAACGTGACCAACGTCAAGGAACTATTCAATGTCATTCAGCAGTTCGCAAAACCCACCTGCGAAGCCACAGACGTCACACCCTCCCAGGAACTCTGCGACAACCTCGGCTCCTACTTCCACCTGAAGGTCAAGGCCCTCTATGACAACTTCAGCGAACCAGCATCAGACAATACCCCCCTAACCAACACCGGCGAGAAGCCGACCATCAAGTCCTGGGCCCCGCGACCGTCGAGCACATCACCGCGACCATGAAGAAAACTCACTCAGAAGCCCCAACAGACCCATGCCCACTGCACTTCTTCCACAGGGCCGCCGCTGCCATCGCACCCAAACTAGGATGGATGATCAACTCCTCCCTCAGATCCGGCATCTGCCCAGGCGACTGGAAACATGCGCAGGTGAAACCCCTCCTCAAGAAACCAACGGCCGACCCAACAGACCTGAAAAACTACCGGCCCATCTCTCTCCTCCCCTTCACAGCCAAAGTCACTGAGAGACTTGTGAACACCCAGCTGGCCGCCTTCATAGAAGAGAACTCCATCCTAGACGCATCCCAGTCTGGCTTTCGCAGCAACCACAACACCAAGACCGCCCTCCTCACCGCCACTGACAACATCCGCATGCTACTAGACCAAGGACACATCGCGGCCCTCATCCTTCTAGACCTCTCTGCAGCCTTCAACACCATCTCACATCGCACGCTAGTAGCCAGAATCCACGATGCGGGGATACAAGGTGCCACCCTCAACTGGATCCAATCCTTCCTCTCTGGCAGAACCCAGAGGATCAGACTCCCCCCCTTCCTCTCCAATCCCATGGACATCAACTGCAGAGTACCCCAAGGATCATTGCTCAGGCCGACGCTCTTCAACATCTACATGGCCCCATCACCCCCATCGTCAAACAGCATGGGCTCAGCATCGTTTCCTATGCCGACGACACCCAGCTCATCCTCTCACTCATTAAGAATCCCAAAGACACCAGACTATGCATCCAGGAAGGAATGAAGAGCGTGGCAGCCTGGATGAAAGACAGCTGCCTGAAGCTCAACTCAGAGAAGACTGAGGTCCTCATCCTCGGACCCTGCACCTCCGTCTGGGACAATACCTGGTGGCCCTCCACCCTCGGGAACCACCCCACCCCGACAGACCACGCCCGGAACCTCTGCATCATCCTTGACTCCTCTCCGTGAACCGCCAGATCAACGCCGTTGTGTCCACCAGTTTCAACTGCCTCCGCATCCCCCGTAAGACCTTCAAAGGGATCCCCCTGACTGCAGAAAGACTATCACCCACGCACTCATAACCAGCAGACTTGACTACGGCCATGCCCTCTATGTCAGGCTCAACAGAACTCTTCTACACAGACTCCAAACCATCCAGAACGAAGCAGCCAGACTCGTCCTCGGGACACCGCGTCACAAGCACATGACCCAACACCTGCGAGGCCTCCACTGGCTCCCCATCAAGAAGAGGTGCACCTTCAAACTCCTCACCCACACCTACAAATCTCTCAAAAACATCGGACACAAATACCTCAATGACAGAGTATCCTTCCACGTACCCAAGAGGAACCTCCGCTCCGCTGACCTTGCCCTGGCAGAGGTCCCCCGCATCCGCAGATACAGAACCGGTGGAAGAGCCTTCTCCTACATTGCAGCCAAGACCTGGAACGAGCTCCCTGTGGACATCAGATGCTCCCCGGCCCTGCACACATTCAGGAAGGACCTTAAGACCTGGCTCTTCGACTGATCCGGAGTCGCCCCCCCAGCGCCTTGAGACCCTCACGAGTGAGAAGCGCGCTCTACAAAACCCTGATTGATTGATTGACATAGTTGGCAGGGTGGAGACTCAAGATATACCGCTTTGTTGCCACATGTGAATGATGTTCTTTGTTGTACCAGAACCTGAGACCCTGGTAATAACAGACAATGTGATTCATTCTCCTTTGATTTCTTCTATACCTAACGGAAGCTGGGTGAATCCCTGCTTCTCCCTCCCTCCTTTGAATGAAGGAACATAAAGAAATGGCAAGTGAGCTTTACGAAATTTCATAGGAAAAAAGGCAAATTCAATTATTACATTTTGGTAAGTTACACAACACAAGTTCTTCACGTTAATTTTTTCTTTCAGTTACATTCATTTTCTACATTAATTCCCCATGTTACTTTAAAATGGCCTAAAAGCGCCACGTTTCATGTTATTATATTTCGAAATTCTAACACTTCAAGTTAGTACATCAAAGGATTATATGCGGGTGCGCTCTACACATGTGATTATAATGCACCCCTACAAATAAAATGCGGTTTCCTCTACATCAATACTCTGAATTGTTGTTTTTAATGTTATCATTCTGTTCTGGTGGTCCTAAAGCCAGCGAACAAGAGCTAACAATGTAGGAAGTATTCTAATGAGTAGGCCTAGGCGAAATTTAAATTATGCTGGCTTAGTTGGCCTGATTTTGGCAATTTTGCATAATAAAAATGTATGCATGGTTACGATTAAAATTATACCATTATACACATAATGGAATTTTGGGGAGAAATTTTAAAACAAAAAGTTCATTTCAGGTAATTTTTTAATGCAAGCAGCATTTCAGGTAGAATATTTACCCGAGTGGAGTGTTCAAGTAATTTTTGCGTGTGAAACTACAAATCTGAAAGCAAGTGGCAGTATTTTGAATGCGAAAGCAAGCAAGGCTGGCACAGAAAACCATGGTGGGCGGGGCTTTGTGGACAGATGACAACTTACCTTGCGCTCGCCGCATCGCAGACTTGTGATGCAAGGTAAGTGGTTTTATTTTTTTCATTTTTAATTTTACTTTTTGTATCCTTTCTTTTACCCACTTCCCTCCGCCCCACCATCGTTACCTGTGCCGGCTGCACCTGTGCGAGAGACAGTTACTTTAATGTGAGTGGTCAACAAACATTTCAGGTAGATTTTTTACCCTTGCTCACCTTTCAGGCAATTTGTGAGTGTAAAACTACAAATCCAGACATGAGTGATAGCATTTTAAAAGCAGGAGAAACCTCAGGATAAACTTATAAGATTCCCTTTTATTTTCCCCAGAGTAGCAGGCTGTTGAAAAGAGTAATGAAGAGAAAATGGATCTGATTAAATCTGAATAACCCAGCGCTGGGGCTAACTCCACAGCTGTAAAAAAGCAAGATATAAACAGGAAAACCTAAAGGTTTATTGAAGTATGTTCTCCATCCATATGGTAAATTGCTCACAACCACAAAATACTTCATTAGAATTTATATTGTCAATAGAATTATAGCGCTGTCTGAATTAATTGAAGTGAAGACACATGGAGAAGGGGTGGCTTAAATTGAATAACGCAAAAAAACAAAACAAAAAAAACAGTGATGGACAGAATGCAGAACAATGTCATACATTCACCCCAGTACAATGATCTGGGCCTAAATCCATCGTTTTTTTGCTCACCATGCCTTTCCAGTTCGAACCCAGCCATATGCAAATCAGTCTTGACCCTGTGCCTCATGGGTACAGTCCAGCCCGAACTGCCAAGCCAGGTCCTCCCTGGACTGGAAACAAGCATCCTAGGACCGGTTTCGGGGTTTCACCCCTCTTCAGCCAGGATAGCTTGATTCCAGTGGCATGGAGAGCACGGGACCCACGTCTGGGCATACCCTTCCCACTCGGGGTGACACATGCAAAAAAAAACAGTGATGGACAGAATGCAGAACAATGTCATACATTCACCCCAGTACAATGATCTGGGCCTAAATGCATCGTTTTTTTGCTCACCATGCCGTTCCAGTTCAAACCCAGCCATATGCAAATCAGTCTTGACCCTGTGCCTCATGGGTACACTCCAGCCCGAACTGCCAAACCAGGTCCTCCCTGGACTGGAAACAAGCATCCTAGGACCAGTTTCGTGGTTTCACCCCTCTTCAGCCAGGATAGCTTGATTCCAGTGGCATGGAGAGCACGGGACCCACGTCTGGGCATATCCTTCCAACTCGGGGTAACAAATGCAAAAAAAAACAGTGATGGACAGAATGCAGAACAATGTCATACATTCACCCCAGTACAATGATCTGGGCCTAAATCCATCGTTTTTTTGCTCACCATGCCGTTTCAGTTCGAACCCAGCCATATGCAAATCAGTCTTGACCCTGTGCCTCATGGGTACAGTCCAGCCCGAACTGCCAAGCCAGGTCCTCCCTGGACTGGAAACAAGCATCCTAGGACCGGTTTCGGGGTTTCACCCCTCTTCAGCCAGGATAGCTTGATTCCAGTGGCATGGAGAGCACGGCATCCACGTCTGGGCATACCCTTCCCACTCGGGGTGACAAATGCAAAAAAAAACAGTGATGGACAGAATGCAGAACAATGTCATACATTCACCCCAGTACAATGATCTGGGCCTAAATCCATCGTTGTTTTGCTCACCATGCCGTTCCAGTTCGAACCCAGCCATATGCAAATCAGTCTTGACACTGTGCCTCATGGGTACAGTCCAGCCCGAACTGCCAAGCCAGGTCCCCCCTGGACTGGAAACAAGCATCCTAAGACCGGCTTCGGGGTTTCACCCCTCTTCAGCCAGGATAGCTTGATTCCAGTGGCATGGAGAGCATGGGACCCACGTCTGGGCATACCCTTCACACTCGGGGTGACAAATGCAAAAAAAAAACAGTGATGGACAGAATGCAGAATAATGTCATACATTCACCCCAGTACAATGATCTGGGCCTAAATCCATCGTTTTTTTGCTCACCATGCCGTTCCAGTTCGAACCCAGCCATATGCAAATCAGTCTTGACCCTGTGCCTCATGGGTACAGTCCAGCCCGAACTGCCAAGCCAGGTCCTCCCTGGACTGGAAACAAGCATCCTAGGACCGGTTTCGGGGTTTCACCCCTCTTCAGCCAGGATAGCTTGATTCCAGTGGCATGGAGAGCAAGGGACCCACGTCTGGGTATACCCTTCCCACTCGGGGTGACAAATGCAAAAAAAAAACACAGTGATGGACAGAATGCAGAACAATGTCATACATTCACCCCAGTACAATGGTCTGGGCCTAAATCCATCGTTTTTTGGATCACCATGTCGTTCCAGTTCGAACCCAGCCATATGCAAATCAGTCTTGACCCTGTGCCTCATGGGTACAGTCCAGCCCGAACTGCCAAGCCATGTCCTCCCTGGACTGGAAACAAGCATCCTAGGACAGGTTTCGGGGTTTCACCCCTCTTCAGCCAGGATAGCTTGATTCCAGTGGCATGGAGAGCACGGGACCCACGTCTGGGCATACCCTTCCCACTCGGGGTGACAAATGCAAAAAAAAACAACAGTGATGGACAGAATGCAGAACAATGTCATACATTCACCCCAGTACAATGCTCTGGGCCTAAATCCATCATTTTTTTGCTCACCATGCCGTTCCAGTTCGAACCCAGCCATGTGCAAATCAGTCTTTACCCTGTGCCTCATGGGTACAGTCCAGCCCGAACTGCCAAGCCAGGTCCTCCCTGGACTGGAAACAAGCATCCTAGGACCGGTTTCGGGGTTTCAGCCCTCTTCAGCCAGGATAGCCTGATTTCAGTGGCATGGAGAGCACGGGACCCACGTCTGGGCATACCCTTCCCACTCGGGGTAACAAATGCAAAAAAACCCAGTGATGGACAGAATGCAGAACAATGTCATACATTCACCCCAGTACAATGATCTGGGCCTAAATCCATCGTTTTTTTGCTCACCATGCCGTTTCAGTTCGAACCCAGCCATATGCAAATCAGTCTTGACCCTGTGCCTCATGGGTACAGTCCAGCCCGAACTGCCAAGCCAGGTCCTCCCTGGACTGGAAACAAGCATCCTAGGACCGGTTTCGGGGTTTCACCCCTCTTCAGCCAGGATAGCTTGATTCCAGTGGCATGGAGAGCAAGGGACCCACGTCTGGGTATACCCTTCCCACTCGGGGTGACAAATGCAAAAAAAAACACACTGATGGACAGAATGCAGAACAATGTCATACATTCACCCCAGTACAATGGTCTGGGCCTAAATCCATCGTTTTTTGGATCACCATGTCGTTCCAGTTCGAACCCAGCCATATGCAAATCAGTCTTGACCCTGTGCCTCATGGGTACAGTCCAGCCCGAACTGCCAAGCCATGTCCTCCCTGGACTGGAAACAAGCATCCTAGGACAGGTTTCGGGGTTTCACCCCTCTTCAGCCAGGATAGCTTGATTCCAGTGGCATGGAGAGCACGGGACCCACGTCTGGGCATACCCTTCCCACTCGGGGTGACAAATGCAAAAAAAAACAACAGTGATGGACAGAATGCAGAACAATGTCATACATTCACCCCAGTACAATGGTCTGGGCCTAAATCCATCATTTTTTTGCTCACCATGCCGTTCCAGTTCGAACCCAGCCATGTGCAAATCAGTCTTTACCCTGTGCCTCATGGGTACAGTCCAGCCCGAACTGCCAAGCCAGGTCCTCCCTGGACTGGAAACAAGCATCCTAGGACCGGTTTCGGGGTTTCAGCCCTCTTCAGCCAGGATAGCCTGATTTCAGTGGCATGGAGAGCACGGGACCCACGTCTGGGCATACCCTTCCCACTCGGGGTAACAAATGCAAAAAAAAACAGTGATGGACAGAATGCAGAACAATGTCATACATTCACCCCAGTACAATGATCTGGGCCTAAATCCATCGTTTTTTTGCTCACCATGCCGTTTCAGTTCGAACCCAGCCATATGCAAATCAGTCTTGACCCTGTGCCTCATGGGTACAGTCCAGCCCGAACTGCCAAGCCAGGTCCTCCCTGGACTGGAAACAAGCATCCTAGGACCGGTTTCGGGGTTTCACCCCTCTTCAGCCAGGATAGCTTGATTCCAGTGGCATGGAGAGCACGGCACCCACGTCTGGGCATACCCTTCCCACTAGGGGTGACAAATGCAAAAAAAACCAGCGATGGACAAAATGCAGAACAATGTCATACATTCACCCCAGTACAATGATCTGGGCCTAAATCCATCGTTTTTTTGCTCACCATGCCGTTCCAGTTCGAACCCAGCCATATGCAAATCAGTCTTGACCCTGTGCCTCATGGGTACAGTCCAGCCCGAACTGCCAAGCCAGGTCCTCCCTGGACTGGAAACAAGCATCCTAGGACCGGTTTCGGGGTTTCACCCCTCTTCAGCCAGGATAGCTTGATTACAGTGGCATCGAGAGCATGGGACCCACGTCTGGGCATACCCTTCCCACTCAGGGTGACAAATGCAAAAAAAAAACAGTGATGGACAGAATGCAGAACAATGTCATACATTCACCCCAGTACAATGATCTGGGCCTAAATCCATCGTTTTTTTGCTCACAATGCCGTTCCAGTGCGAACCCAGCCATATGCAAATCAGTCTTGACCATTTGCCTCATGGGTACAGTCCAGCCCGAACTGCCAAGCCAGGTCCTCCCTGGACTGGAAACAAGCATCCTAGGACCGGTTTCGGAGTTTCACCCCTCTTCAGCCAGGATAGCTTGATTCCAGTGGCATGGAGAGCACGGGACCCACGTCTGGGCATACCCTTCCCACTCGGGGTGACAAATGCAAAAAAAAACAACAGTGATGGACAGAATGCAGAACAATGTCATACATTCACCCCAGTACAATGATCTGGGCCTAAATCCATCATTTTTTTGCTCACCATGCTGTTCCAGTTCGAACCCAGCCATATGCAAATCAGTCTTGACCCTGTGCCTCATGGGTACAGTCCAGCCCGAACTGCCAAACCATGTCCTCCCTGGACTGGAAACAAGCGTCCTAGGACAGGTTTCGGGGTTTCACTCCTCTTCAGCCAGGATAGCTTGATTCCAGTGGCATGGAGAGCACGGGACCCACGTCTGGGCCTACCCTTCCCACTCGGGGTGACAAATGCAAACAAAAAAAAACAGTGATGGACAGAATGCAGAACAATGTCATACATTCACCCCAGTACAATGATCTGGCCTAAATCCATCGTTTTTTTGCTCACCATGCCGTTCCAGTTCGAACCCAGCCATATGCAAATCAGTCTTGACCCTGTGCCTCATGGGTACAGTCCAGCCCGAACTACCAAGCCAGGTCCTCCCTGGACTGGAAACAAGCATCCGAGGACCGGTTTCGGGGTTTCACCCTCTTCAGCCAGGATATCTTGATTCCAGTGGCATGGAGAGCACGGGACCCACATCTGGGCATACCCTTCCCACTGGGGGTGACAAATGCAAAAAAAAAACAGTGATGGACAGAATGCAGAACAATGTCATACATTCACCCCAGTACAATGATCTGGGCCTAAATCCATCATTTTTTTGCTCACCATGTCGTTCCAGTTCAAACCCAGCCATATGCAAATCAGTCTTGACCCTGTGCCTCATGGGTACAGTCCAGCCCGAACTGCCAAGCCAGGTCCTCCCTGGACTGGAAACAAGCATCCTAGGACCGGTTTCGGGGTTTCAGCCCTCTTCAGCCAGGATAGCTTGATTCCAGTGGCATGGAGAGCACGGGACCCACGTCTGGGCATACCCTTCCCACCCGGGGTGGCAAATGCAAAAAAAAAACAGTGATGAACAGAATGCAGAACAATGTCATACATTCACCCCAGTACAATGATCTGGGCCTAAATCCATTGTTTTTTTGCTCACCATGCCGTTCCAGTTCGAACCCAGCCATATGCAAATCAGTCTTGACCCTGTGCCTCATGGGTACAGTCCAGCCCGAACTGCCAAGCCAGGTCCTCCCCGGACTGGAAACAAGCATCCTAGGACCGGTTTCGGGGTTTCACCCCTCTTCAGCCAGGATAGCTTGATTCCAGTGGCATGGAGAGCACGGGACCCACGTCTGGGCATACCCTTCCCACTCGGGGTGACAAATGCAAAAAAAAACAGTGATGGACAGAATGCAGAACAATGTCATACATTCACCCCAGTACAATGATCTGGGCCTTAATCCATCGTTTTTTTGCTCACCATGCCGTTCCAGTTCGAACCCAGCCATATGCAAATCAGTCTTGACCCTGTGCCTCATGGGTACAGTCCAGCCCGAACTGCCAAGCCAGGTCCTCCCTGGACTGGAAACAAGCATCCTAGGACGGGTTTCAGGGTTTCACCCCTCTTCAGCCAGGATAGCTTGATTCCAGTGGCATGGAGAGCACGGGACCCACGTCTGGGCATACCCTTCCCACTCGGAGTGACAAATGCAAAAAAACCAGTGATGGACAGAATGCAGAACAATGTCATACATTCACCCCAGTACAATGATCTGGGCCTAAATCCATCATTTTTTTGCTCACCATGCCGTTCCAGTTCGAACCCAGCCATATGCAAATCAGTCTTGACCCTGTGCCTCATGGGTACAGTCCAGCCCGAACTGCCAAGCCAGGTCCTCCCTGGACTGGAAACAAGCATCCTAGGACCGGTTTTGGGGTTTCACCCCTCTTCAGCCAGGATAGCTTGATTCCAGTGGCATAGAGAGCACGGGACCCACGTCTGGGCATACCCTTCCCACTCGGGGTGACAAATGCAAAAAAAAAACACAGTGATGGACAGAATGCAGAACAATGTCATACATTCACCCCAGTACAATGGTCTGGGCCTAAATCCATCGTTTTTTGGATCACCATGTCGTTCCAGTTCGAACCCAGCCATATGCAAATCAGTCTTGACCCTGTGCCTCATGGGTACAGTCCAGCCCGAACTGCCAAGCCATGTCCTCCCTGGACTGGAAACAAGCATCCTAGGACAGGTTTCGGCGATTCACCCCTCTTCAGCCAGGATAGCTTGATTCCAGTGGCATGGAGAGCACGGGACCCACGTCTGGGCATACCCTTCCCACTCGGGGTAACAAATGCAAAAAAAAACAGTGATGGACAGAATGCAGAACAATGTCATACATTCACCCCAGTACAATGATATGGGCCTAAATCCATCGTTTTTTTGCTCACCATGCCGTTTCAGTTCGAACCCAGCCATATGCAAATCAGTCTTGACCCTGTGCCTCATGGGTACAGTCCAGCCCGAACTGCCAAGCCAGGTCCTCCCTGGACTGGAAACAAGCATCCTAGGACCGGTTTCGGGGTTTCACCCCTCTTCAGCCAGGATAGCTTGATTCCAGTGGCATGGAGAGCAAGGGACCCACGTCTGGGTATACCCTTCCCACTCGGGGTGACAAATGCAAAAAAAAAACACACTGATGGACAGAATGCAGAACAATGTCATACATTCACCCCAGTACAATGGTCTGGGCCTAAATCCATCGTTTTTTGGATCACCATGTCGTTCCAGTTCGAACCCAGCCATATGCAAATCAGTCTTGACCCTGTGCCTCATGGGTACAGTCCAGCCCGAACTGCCAAGCCATGTCCTCCCTGGACTGGAAACAAGCATCCTAGGACAGGTTTCGGGGTTTCACCCCTCTTCAGCCAGGATAGCTTGATTCCAGTGGCATGGAGAGCACGGGACCCACGTCTGGGCATACCCTTCCCACTCGGGGTAACAAATGCAAAAAAAAACAACAGTGATGGACAGAATGCAGAACAATGTCATACATTCACCCCAGTACAATGGTCTGGGCTTAAATCCATCATTTTTTTGCTCACCATGCCGTTCCAGTTCGAACCCAGCCATGTGCAAATCAGTCTTTACCCTGTGCCTCATGGGTACAGTCCAGCCCGAACTGCCAAGCCAGGTCCTCCCTGGACTGGAATCAAGCATCCTAGGACCGGTTTCGGGGTTTCAGCCCTCTTCAGCCAGGATAGCCTGATTTCAGTGGCATGGAGAGCACGGGACCCACGTCTGGGCATACCCTTCCCACTCGGGGTAACAAATGCAAAAAAAACCAGTGATGGACAGAATGCAGAACAATGTCATACATTCACCCCAGTACAATGATCTGGGCCTAAATCCATCGTTTTTTTGCTCACCATGCCGTTTCAGTTCGAACCCAGCCATATGCAAATCAGTCTTGACCCTGTGCCTCATGGGTACAGTCCAGCCCGAACTGCCAAGCCAGGTCCTCCCTGGACTGGAAACAAGCATCCTAGGACCGGTTTCGGGGTTTCACCCCTCTTCAGCCAGGATAGCTTGATTCCAGTGGCATGGAGAGCACGGCACCCACGTCTGGGCATACCCTTCCCACTAGGGGTGACAAATGCAAAAAAAAACAGCGATGGACAAAATGCAGAACAATGTCATACATTCACCCCAGTACAATGATCTGGGCCTAAATCCATCGTTTTTTTAATCACCATGCCGTTCCAGTTCGAACCCAGCCATATGCAAATCAGTCTTGACCCTGTGCCTCATGGGTACAGTCCAGCCCGAACTGCCAAGCCAGGTCCTCCCTGGACTGGAAACAAGCATCCTAGGACCGGTTTCGGGGTTTCACCCCTCTTCAGCCAGGATAGCTTGATTCCAGTGGCATCGAGAGCATGGGACCCACGTCTGGGCATACCCTTCCCACTCAGGGTGACAAATGCAAAAAAAAAACAGTGATGGACAGAATGCAGAACAATGTCATACATTCACCCCAGTACAATGATCTGGGCCTAAATCCATCGTTTTTTTGCTCACAATGCCGTTCCAGTTCGAACCCAGCCATATGCAAATCAGTCTTGACCATGTGCCTCATGGGTACAGTCCAGCCCGAACTGCCAAGCCAGGTCCTCCCTGGACTGGAAACAAGCATCCTACGACCGGTTTCGGAGTTTCACCCCTCTTCAGCCAGGATAGCTTGATTCCAGTGGCATGGAGAGCACGGGACCCACGTCTGGGCATACCCTTCCCACTCGGGTGACAAATGCAAAAAAAAACAACAGTGATGGACAGAATGCAGAACAATGTCATACATTCACCCCAGTACAATGATCTGGGCCTAAATCCATCATTTTTTTGCTCACCATGCCGTTCCAGTTCGAACCCAGCCATATGCAAATCAGTCTTGACCCTGTGCCTCATGGGTACAGTCCAGCCCGAACTGCCAAGCCAGGTCCTCCCTGGACTGGAAACAAGCATCCTAGGACCGGTTTTGGGGTTTCACCCCTCTTCAGCCAGGATAGCTTGATTCCAGTGGCATGGAGAGCACAGGACCCACGTCTGGGCCTACCCTTCCCACTCGGGGTGACAAATGCAAACAAAAAAAAACAGTGATGGACAGAATGCAGAACAATGTCATACATTCACCCCAGTACAATGATCTGGCCTAAATCCATCGTTTTTTTGCTCACCATGCCGTTCCAGTTCGAACCCAGCCATATGCAAATCAGTCTTGACCCTGTGCCTCATGGGTACAGTCCAGCCCGAACTACCAAGCCAGGTCCTCCCTGGACTGGAAACAAGCATCCGAGGACCGGTTTCGGGGTTTCACCCCTCTTCAGCCAGGATATCTTGATTCCAGTGGCATGGAGAGCACGGGACCCACATCTGGGCATACCCTTCCCACTGGGGGTGACAAATGCAAAAAAAAAACAGTGATGGACAGAATGCAGAACAATGTCATACATTCACCCCAGTACAATGATCTGGGCCTAAATCCATCATTTTTTTGCTCACCATGTCGTTCCAGTTCGAACCCAGCCATATGCAAATCAGTCTTGACCCTGTGCCTCATGGGTACAGTCCAGCCCGAACTGCCAAGCCAGGTCCTCCCTGGACTGGAAACAAGCATCCTAGGACCGGTTTCGGGGTTTCAGCCCTCTTCAGCCAGGATAGCTTGATTCCAGTGGCATGGAGAGCACGGGACCCACGTCTGGGCATACCCTTCCCACCCGGGGTGGCAAATGCAAAAAAAAACCAGTGATGGACAGAATGCAGAACAATGTCATACATTCACCCCAGTACAATGATCTGGGCCTAAATCCATCGTTTTTTTGCTCACAATGCCGTTCCAGTTCGAACCCAGCCATATGCAAATCAGTCTTGACCATGTGCCTCATGGGTACAGTCCAGCCCGAACTGCCAAGCCAGGTCCTCCCTGGACTGGAAACAAGCATCCTACGACCGGTTTCGGAGTTTCACCCCTCTTCAGCCAGGATAGCTTGATTCCAGTGGCATGGAGAGCACGGGACCCACGTCTGGGCATACCCTTCCCACTCGGGTGACAAATGCAAAAAAAAACAACAGTGATGGACAGAATGCAGAACAATGTCATACATTCACCCCAGTACAATGATCTGGGCCTAAATCCATCATTTTTTTGCTCACCATGCCGTTCCAGTTCGAACCCAGCCATATGCAAATCAGTCTTGACCCTGTGCCTCATGGGTACAGTCCAGCCCGAACTGCCAAGCCAGGTCCTCCCTGGACTGGAAACAAGCATCCTAGGACCGGTTTTGGGGTTTCACCCCTCTTCAGCCAGGATAGCTTGATTCCAGTGGCATGGAGAGCACAGGACCCACGTCTGGGCCTACCCTTCCCACTCGGGGTGACAAATGCAAACAAAAAAAAACAGTGATGGACAGAATGCAGAACAATGTCATACATTCACCCCAGTACAATGATCTGGCCTAAATCCATCGTTTTTTTGCTCACCATGCCGTTCCAGTTCGAACCCAGCCATATGCAAATCAGTCTTGACCCTGTGCCTCATGGGTACAGTCCAGCCCGAACTACCAAGCCAGGTCCTCCCTGGACTGGAAACAAGCATCCGAGGACCGGTTTCGGGGTTTCACCCCTCTTCAGCCAGGATATCTTGATTCCAGTGGCATGGAGAGCATGGGACCCACATCTGGGCATACCCTTCCCACTGGGGGTGACAAATGCAAAAAAAAAACAGTGATGGACAGAATGCAGAACAATGTCATACATTCACCCCAGTACAATGATCTGGGCCTAAATCCATCATTTTTTTGCTCACCATGTCGTTCCAGTTCGAACCCAGCCATATGCAAATCAGTCTTGACCCTGTGCCTCATGGGTACAGTCCAGCCCGAACTGCCAAGCCAGGTCCTCCCTGGACTGGAAACAAGCATCCTAGGACCGGTTTCGGGGTTTCAGCCCTCTTCAGCCAGGATAGCTTGATTCCAGTGGCATGGAGAGCACGGGACCCACGTCTGGGCATACCCTTCCCACCCGGGGTGGCAAATGCAAAAAAAAACCAGTGATGGACAGAATGCAGAACAATGTCATACATTCACCCCAGTACAATGATCTGGGCCTAAATCCATTGTTTTTTTGCTCACCATGCCGTTCCAGTTCGAACCCAGCCATATGCAAATCAGTCTTGACCCTGTGCCTCATGGGTACAGTCCAGCCCGAACTGCCAAGCCAGGTCCTCCCCGGACTGGAAACAAGCATCCTAGGACCGGTTTCGGGGTTTCACCCCTCTTCAGCCAGGATAGCTTGATTCCAGTTTCATGGAGAGCACGGGACCCACGTCTGGGCATACCCTTCCCACTCGGGGTGACAAATGCAAAAAAAAAACAGTGATGGACAGAATGCAGAACAATGTCATACATTCACCCCAGTACAATGATCTGGGCCTTAATCTATCGTTTTTTTGCTCACCATGCCGTTCCAGTTCGAACCCAGCCATATGCAAATCAGTCTTGACCCTGTGCCTCATGGGTACAGTCCAGCCCGAACTGCCAAGCCAGGTCCTCCCTGGACTGGAAACAAGCATCCTAGGACGGGTTTCGGGGTTTCACCCCTCTTCAGCCAGGATAGCTTGATTCCAGTGGCATGGAGAGCACGGGACCCACGTCTGGGCATACCCTTCCCACTCGGGGTGACAAATGCAAAAAAACCAGTGATGGACAGAATGCAGAACAATGTCATACATTCACCCCAGTACAATGATCTGGGCCTAAATCCATCATTTTTTTGCTCACCATGCCGTTCCAGTTCGAACCCAGCCATATGCAAATCAGTCTTGACCCTGTGCCTCATGGGTACAGTCCAGCCCGAACTGCCAAGCCAGGTCCTCCCTGGACTGGAAACAAGCATCCTAGGACCGGTTTTGGGGTTTCACCCCTCTTCAGCCAGGATAGCTTGATTCCAGTGGCATAGAGAGCACGGGACCCACGTCTGGGCATACCCTTCCCACTCGGGGTGACAAATGCAAACAAAAAAAACCAGTGATGGACAGAATGCAGAACAATGTCATACATTCACCCCAGTACAATGATCTGGCCTAAATCCATCGTTTTTTTGCTCACCATGCCGTTCCAGTTCGAACCCAGCCATATGCAAATCAGTCTTGACCCTGTGCCTCATGGGTACAGTCCAGCCCGAACTGCCAAGCCAGGTCCTCCCCGGACTGGAAACAAGCATCCTAGGACCGGTTTCGGGGTTTCACCCCTCTTCAGCCAGGATAGCTTGATTCCAGTGGCATGGAGAGCACGGGACCCACGTCTGGGCATACCCTTCCCACTCGGGGTGACAAATGCAAAAAAAAAACAGTGATGGACAGAATGCAGAACAATGTCATACATTCACCCCAGTACAATGATCTGGGCCTTAATCCATCGTTTTTTTGCTCACCATGCCGTTCCAGTTCGAACCCAGCCATATGCAAATCAGTCTTGACCCTGTGCCTCATGGGTACAGTCCAGCCCGAACTGCCAAG
This sequence comes from Triturus cristatus, assembly GCF_964204655.1. Classification (NCBI taxonomy): domain Eukaryota; kingdom Metazoa; phylum Chordata; class Amphibia; order Caudata; family Salamandridae; genus Triturus; species Triturus cristatus. Next base: position 1,353,893,307 of record NC_140591.1, read on the forward strand.
CCAGGTCCTCCCTGGACTGGAAACAAGCATCCTAGGACGGGTTTCGGGGTTTCACCCCTCTTCAGCCAGGATAGCTTGATTCCAGTGGCATGGAGAGCACGGGACCCACGTCTGGGCATACCCTTCCCACTCGGGGTGACAAATGCAAAAAACCAGTGATGGACAGAATGCAGAACAATGTCATACATTCACCCCAGTACAATGATCTGGGCCTAAATCCATCATTTTTTTGCTCACCATGCCGTTCCAGTTCGAACCCAGCCATATGCAAATCAGTCTTGACCCTGTGCCTCATGGGTACAGTCCAGCCCGAACTGCCAAGCCAGGTCCTCCCTGGACTGGAAACAAGCATCCTAGGACCGGTTTTGGGGTTTCACCCCTCTTCAGCCAGGATAGCTTGATTCCAGTGGCATAGAGAGCACGGGACCCACGTCTGGGCATACCCTTCCCACTCGGGGTGACAAATGCAAACAAAAAAAAACAGTGATGGACAGAATGCAGAACAATGTCATACATTCACCCCAGTACAATGATCTGGCCTAAATCCATCGTTTTTTTGCTCACCATGCCGTTCCAGTTCGAACCCAGCCATATGCAAATCAGTCTTGACCCTGTGCCTCATGGGTACAGTCCAGCCCGAACTGCCAAGCCAGGTCCTCCCTGGACTGGAAACAAGCATCCTACGACCGGTTTCGGAGTTTCACCCCTCTTCAGCCAGGATAGCTTGATTCCAGTGGCATGGAGAGCACGGGACCCACGTCTGGGCATACCCTTCCCACTCGGGGTGACAAATGCAAACAAAAAAAAACAGTGATGGACAGAATGCAGAACAATGTCATACATTCACCCCAGTACAATGATCTGGCCTAAATCCATCGTTTTTTTGCTCACCATGCCGTTCCAGTTCGAACCCAGCCATATGCAAATCAGTCTTGACCCTGTGCCTCATGGGTACAGTCCAGCCCGAACTACCAAGCCAGGTCCTCCCTGGACTGGAAACAAGCATCCGAGGACCGGTTTCGGGGTTTCACCCCTCTTCAGCCAGGATATCTTGATTCCAGTGGCATGGAGAGCACGGGACCCACATCTGGGCATACCCTTCCCACTGGGGGTGACAAATGCAAAAAAAAAACAGTGATGGACAGAATGCAGAACAATGTCATACATTCACCCCAGTACAATGATCTGGGCCTAAATCCATCATTTTTTTGCTCACCATGTCGTTCCAGTTCGAACCCAGCCATATGCAAATCAGTCTTGACCCTGTGCCTCATGGGTACAGTCCAGCCCGAACTGCCAAGCCAGGTCCTCCCTGGACTGGAAACAAGCATCCTAGGACCGGTTTCGGGGTTTCAGCCCTCTTCAGCCAGGATAGCTTGATTCCAGTGGCATGGAGAGCACGGGACCCACGTCTGGGCATACCCTTCCCACCCGGGGTGGCAAATGCAAAAAAAAACCAGTGATGGACAGAATGCAGAACAATGTCATACATTCACCCCAGTACAATGATCTGGGCCTAAATCCATCGTTTTTTTGCTCACAATGCCGTTCCAGTTCGAACCCAGCCATATGCAAATCAGTCTTGACCATGTGCCTCATGGGTACAGTCCAGCCCGAACTGCCAAGCCAGGTCCTCCCTGGACTGGAAACAAGCATCCTAGGACCGGTTTTGGGGTTTCACCCCTCTTCAGCCAGGATAGCTTGATTCCAGTGGCATGGAGAGCACGGGACCCACGTCTGGGCATACCCTTCCCACTCGGGTGACAAATGCAAAAAAAAACAACAGTGATGGACAGAATGCAGAACAATGTCATACATTCACCCCAGTACAATGATCTGGGCCTAAATCCATCATTTTTTTGCTCACCATGCCGTTCCAGTTCGAACCCAGCCATATGCAAATCAGTCTTGACCCTGTGCCTCATGGGTACAGTCCAGCCCGAACTGCCAAGCCAGGTCCTCCCTGGACTGGAAACAAGCATCCTAGGACCGGTTTTGGGGTTTCACCCCTCTTCAGCCAGGATAGCTTGATTCCAGTGGCATGGAGAGCACAGGACCCACGTCTGGGCCTACCCTTCCCACTCGGGGTGACAAATGCAAACAAAAAAAAACAGTGATGGACAGAATGCAGAACAATGTCATACATTCACCCCAGTACAATGATCTGGCCTAAATCCATCGTTTTTTTGCTCACCATGCCGTTCCAGTTCGAACCCAGCCATATGCAAATCAGTCTTGACCCTGTGCCTCATGGGTACAGTCCAGCCCGAACTACCAAGCCAGGTCCTCCCTGGACTGAAAACAAGCATCCGAGGACCGGTTTCGGGGTTTCACCCCTCTTCAGCCAGGATATCTTGATTCCAGTGGCATGGAGAGCACGGGACCCACATCTGGGCATACCCTTCCCACTGGGGGTGACAAATGCAAAAAAAAAACAGTGATGGACAGAATGCAGAACAATGTCATACATTCACCCCAGTACAATGATCTGGGCCTAAATCCATCATTTTTTTGCTCACCATGTCGTTCCAGTTCGAACCCAGCCATATGCAAATCAGTCTTGACCCTGTGCCTCATGGGTACAGTCCAGCCCGAACTGCCAAGCCAGGTCCTCCCTGGACTGGAAACAAGCATCCTAGGACCGGTTTCGGGGTTTCAGCCCTCTTCAGCCAGGATAGCTTGATTCCAGTGGCATGGAGAGCACGGGACCCACGTCTGGGCATACCCTTCCCACCCGGGGTGGCAAATGCAAAAAAAAACCAGTGATGGACAGAATGCAGAACAATGTCATACATTCACCCCAGTACAATGATCTGGGCCTAAATCCATTGTTTTTTTGCTCACCATGCCGTTCCAGTTCGAACCCAGCCATATGCAAATCAGTCTTGACCCTGTGCCTCATGGGTACAGTCCAGCCCGAACTGCCAAGCCAGGTCCTCCCCGGACTGGAAACAAGCATCCTAGGACCGGTTTCGGGGTTTCACCCCTCTTCAGCCAGGATAGCTTGATTCCAGTTTCATGGAGAGCACGGGACCCACGTCTGGGCATACCCTTCCCACTCGGGGTGACAAATGCAAAAAAAAAACAGTGATGGACAGAATGCAGAACAATGTCATACATTCACCCCAGTACAATGATCTGGGCCTTAATCTATCGTTTTTTTGCTCACCATGCCGTTCCAGTTCGAACCCAGCCATATGCAAATCAGTCTTGACCCTGTGCCTCATGGGTACAGTCCAGCCCGAACTGCCAAGCCAGGTCCTCCCTGGACTGGAAACAAGCATCCTAGGACGGGTTTCGGGGTTTCACCCCTCTTCAGCCAGGATAGCTTGATTCCAGTGGCATGGAGAGCACGGGACCCACGTCTGGGCATACCCTTCCCACTCGGGGTGACAAATGCAAAAAAACCAGTGATGGACAGAATGCAGAACAATGTCATACATTCACCCCAGTACAATGATCTGGGCCTAAATCCATCATTTTTTTGCTCACCATGCCGTTCCAGTTCGAACCCAGCCATATGCAAATCAGTCTTGACCCTGTGCCTCATGGGTACAGTCCAGCCCGAACTGCCAAGCCAGGTCCTCCCTGGACTGGAAACAAGCATCCTAGGACCGGTTTTGGGGTTTCACCCCTCTTCAGCCAGGATAGCTTGATTCCAGTGGCATAGAGAGCACGGGACCCACGTCTGGGCATACCCTTCCCACTCGGGGTGACAAATGCAAACAAAAAAAACCAGTGATGGACAGAATGCAGAACAATGTCATACATTCACCCCAGTACAATGATCTGGCCTAAATCCATCGTTTTTTTGCTCACCATGCCGTTCCAGTTCGAACCCAGCCATATGCAAATCAGTCTTGACCCTGTGCCTCATGGGTACAGTCCAGCCCGAACTGCCAAGCCAGGTCCTCCCCGGACTGGAAACAAGCATCCTAGGACCGGTTTCGGGGTTTCACCCCTCTTCAGCCAGGATAGCTTGATTCCAGTGGCATGGAGAGCACGGGACCCACGTCTGGGCATACCCTTCCCACTCGGGGTGACAAATGCAAAAAAAAAACAGTGATGGACAGAATGCAGAACAATGTCATACATTCACCCCAGTACAATGATCTGGGCCTTAATCCATCGTTTTTTTGCTCACCATGCCGTTCCAGTTCGAACCCAGCCATATGCAAATCAGTCTTGACCCTGTGCCTCATGGGTACAGTCCAGCCCGAACTGCCAAGCCAGGTCCTCCCTGGACTGGAAACAAGCATCCTAGGACGGGTTTCGGGGTTTCACCCCTCTTCAGCCAGGATAGCTTGATTCCAGTGGCATGGAGAGCACGGGACCCACGTCTGGGCATACCCTTCCCACTCGGGGTGACAAATGCAAAAAACCAGTGATGGACAGAATGCAGAACAATGTCATACATTCACCCCAGTACAATGATCTGGGCCTAAATCCATCATTTTTTTGCTCACCATGCCGTTCCAGTTCGAACCCAGCCATATGCAAATCAGTCTTGACCCTGTGCCTCATGGGTACAGTCCAGCCCGAACTGCCAAGCCAGGTCCTCCCTGGACTGGAAACAAGCATCCTAGGACCGGTTTTGGGGTTTCACCCCTCTTCAGCCAGGATAGCTTGATTCCAGTGGCATAGAGAGCACGGGACCCACGTCTGGGCATACCCTTCCCACTCGGGGTGACAAATGCAAACAAAAAAAAACAGTGATGGACAGAATGCAGAACAATGTCATACATTCACCCCAGTACAATGATCTGGCCTAAATCCATCGTTTTTTTGCTCACCATGCCGTTCCAGTTCGAACCCAGCCATATGCAAATCAGTCTTGACCCTGTGCCTCATGGGTACAGTCCAGCCCGAACTGCCAAGCCAGGTCCTCCCTGGACTGGAAACAAGCATCCTAGGACCGGTTTCGGGGTTTCACCCCTAATCAGCCAGGATATCTTGATTCCAGTGGCATGGAGAGCACGGGACCCACATCTGGGCATACCCTTCCCACTGGGGGTGACAAATGCAAAAAAAAAACAGTGATGGACAGAATGCAGAACAATGTCATACATTCACCCCAGTACAATGATCTGGGCCTAAATCCATCGTTTTTTTGCTCACCATGCCGTTCCAGTTCGAACCCAGCCATATGCAAATCAGTCTTGACCCTGTGCCTCATGGGTACTGTCCAGGCCGAACTGCCAAGCCAGGTCCTCCCTGGACTGGAAACAAGCATCCTAGGACTGGTTTCGGGGTTTCACCCCTCTTCAGCAGGATAGCTTGATTCCAGTGGCATGGAGAGCACGGGACCCACGTCTGGGCATACCCTTCCCACTCGGGGTGACAAATGCAATGGCTGAAGACGGCTGAAATGCCGGAAACCGGTCCTAGGAAGCTTGTTTCCGGTCCAGGGAAGGCATGGCTTGACAGTTCGGGCTGGACTGTTCCCATGAGGCACAGGGTCAGACTGATTTGCATATGGCCATGTCTTAACTGGGGTGGCAGAGTGGGCTAAAGAACGGTGATGGATTAAACCCAGATCTGTTGACTGGGTGTGAGTGTTTGATTGGTTCTGATGCTCCGTCCATCACCACCCCCTTTTGTACCGCTTTGTTCGCCATAAGTTGGCAGGGTATGCTCAGACGTGAGTCCCTTGCTCACTTTGCCACTGGATTCAAGCAAGCCTGGCTGAAGGCGGCTGAAATGCCAGAAACCGGTCCTAGGAAGCTTGTTTCCGGTCCAGGGAAGGCATGGCTTGGCAGTTTGGGCTGGACTGTTCCCATGAGGCACAGGGTCAGACTGATTTGCATATGGCCATGTCTGAACTGGGGTGGCATAGTGGGCTAAAGAACGGTGATGGATTAAACCCAGATCTGTTGACTGGGTGTGAGTGTTTGATTGGTTCTGATGCTCCGTCCATCACCACCCCCTTTTGTACCACTTTGTTCGCCATAAGTTGGCAGGGTATGCTCAGACGTGAGTCCCTTGCTCACTTTGCCACTGGATTCAAGCAAGCCTGGCTGAAGACGGCTGAAATGCCAGAAACCGGTCCTAGGAAGCTTGTTTCCGGTCCAGGGAAGGCATGGCTTGGCAGTTCGGGCTGGACTGTTCCCATGAGGCACAGGAACAGACTGATTTGCATAGGGCCATGTCTGAACTGGGGTGGCAGAGTGGGCTAAAGAACGGTGATGGATTCAACCCAGATCTGTTGACTGGGTGTGAGTGTTTGATTGGTTCTGATGCTCCGTCCATCACCACCCCCTTTTGTACCGCTTAAATTGAATAACCACAATATTAAATCTATTTTAAATTCCAACACTAATATTTTCAGTTTTCAATTTGCTTGCCCTTTGATCGTAAAAATTGAGAGTAGAAATCAGTTAGAAATGTTTAATATTGTTTTTTACCTTGTTTCTGTCTCAGAAATTACACATGTTTCTCTCAATAGAGATAATCTGCTTTAACTGTTTAGTAAAATCCCTGAATTTGATTGATTATAAACATATATGTTACAACAAGCAGAATACATAGAAGCCAAACAAGGGTCCCCAAAGGATCAGACTCACTTTTTTAAATACCAAAATTACAGTCATAGATTAACAGGAAGTGCCTTCTGTTACGACTCAGAGGATTAACTTCAAGGCCCAACACAAATTAGGCTATCCTGCAAAATTGGTGCCCTCAGTTTAAAACTGAGAGTGTACAGATAGTGCAATTGTCTTGTTGTAAATCAATTTCATCCCGCGGTGTGGGACAAAATTGATTTACAATGTGGGTGACCAGAGAAACAACGAGACAATTACACTATCTGCAGAAAGGATTATGGATAAGTAATAAAAGACTATGCCTTCATTCCCATGAGGCTTGAGGAGACAAAACTAATTTAAGCACACTGATCATTAGGAACGTCAAGCCCCTGACGTGGCCTTCCTCACGGAGACCTGGATGAACGCCTCTTCAGCTCCCGACATCGCCATCGCTATCCCAGAGGGCTACAAGATCATCCGGAGGGATCGCAACGCCAACCAGATGGGAGGAGGCATCGCCATCATCCACAGGAACACCATCCGTCTCACGACCAACACCGACAACACCCTGACCAGCGCCGAACACCTGCATTTCCAGATCCACACCAACCCGAACACCACCCTCAGAGGCACCCTGATCTACCGACCGCCTGGACCACGCACACAATTCAGCGAGGACATCGCCGACTTCGTCAGCCCGCATGCCCTCCCCTCCGCTGACTACATCCTCCTGGGGGACCTCAATTTCCACCTGGAGAACAACAACGACCGCGACACCAGCACCCTGCTCGACAACCTCGCCAATCTTGGACTCAAGCAACTGGTGTCCACCCCCACCCACCTCGCCGGACAAACACTCGACGCAGTCTTCTCTTCCAGCACAGACATCGCCTTCAGCCACGCCACAGAGCTTCAATGGACGGACCACAGCTGCGTCCACTTCACCTTCAAGAGAACGACGACCCACCACCACCAGCAACCGGCCGCCCGCAGAAGCTGGAACAAGATCACAGCAGACCAGCTCGCCACCTCCCTGAGCCAGCACCCTCCTGCCAGCTCAGCGAACCCCAGCCAGGCCGCCGACAACCTCACGAAGTGGATCAGCAACTGCGCGGACGAACTCGCCCCTCTGAGGACCCCGCCCAGCAGACCCGGCAGCAAGAAAGCCCCGTGGTTCACCGACGAACTCAAGAGCTCCAAGAAGAACTGCCGAGCCCTCGAGAAAGTCTGGAAAAGGGAACCTACACCGGACAACAGGACCTCCTTCAAGCTTGCCACCCGGAAGCACCACCAGCTGATCCGCGCCGCCAAGAAAACAGCATTCAAGGACCGGTTGGACAACAACGCACACAACTGCAAGGAACTCTTCAACATCGTGAAAGAGCTTTCCAACCCCAGCACAGGAAACAACGACATCACCCCATCGCAAGACCTCTGTAACTCCCTCGCTTCATACTTCCACAACAAGATCGCGGACATACACAACAGCTTCAACAACCAACCAACGCACACCATGACCGAACAACCACCCCCCACCACCACCCTCCACGCCTGGACCCCGATCAGCACCGAAGACACCATCCGCACGATGAACTCCATCCACTCCGGATCACCGACCGACCCCTGCCCTCACCACGTCTTCAACAAGGCCGACGCTGTCATCGCACCCCACCTGCGAGACATCATCAACACATCCTTCGACACCGCCACCTTCCCTGAGAGCTGGAAACACGCCGAACTCACCGCTCTGCTCAAGAAACCAACAGCGGACCCCACCGAACTCAAGAACTACCGCCCCATCTCGCTCCTCCCGTTCCCTGCGAAAGTCATCGAGAAGACCGTCAACAAGCAGATGGCCGCCTTCCTCGAGACGAACGGATCCCTCGACCCCTCACAGTCCGGCTTCCGAGCCAATCACAGCACCGAGACCGCCCTCATCGCCGCCACCGATGACATCCGAGCCCTGATGGACAATGGAGAAACAGCGGCCCTCATCCTCCTAGACCTCTCCGCGGCATTCGACACGGTCTGCCACCGCACCCTAGTACAGCGCCTCAGCAACATCGGAATCCAGGACAAGGCGCTGGAATGGATCATCTCCTTCCTCGACGGAAGAACACAGAGAGTCCGCCTACCACCGTACAAGTCAGAGGCCTCCGAAGTCATCTGCGGCGTCCCTCAAGGATCATCTCTGAGCCCCACCCTCTTCAACGTCTACATGAGCCCCCTCACGGCCATCGTACGCAAACACAACCTCAGCATAATCTCCTACGCCGACGACACCCAGCTGATCCTCTCCCTGACCAACGACCCCGCCTCCGCCAGAGCCAACCTGCACGAAGGGATGAAAGAGGTAGCCGAGTGGATGGCGACCAGCCGCCTGAAACTGAACTCTGACAAGACGGAGGTCCTCATCCTGGGCTCTTCACCCTCCGCCTGGGACGACTCCTGGTGGCCTCCCGCCCTGGGCGCCGCACCCAAACCGACAGACCATGCACGCAACCTGGGCTTCATCCTGGACTCCTCCCTCTCCATGACCAGGCAAGTCAACAACGTCTCCTTGGCGTGCTTCAACATCCTACGCATGCTACGGAAGATCTTCTGGTGGATCCCTACCGAGACCAGGAAGACCGTCACCCAGGCCCTCGTCACCAGCCGACTGGACTACGGCAACGCCCTCTACGCCGGTACCACCGCCAAGATCCAGAAGAGACTCCAGCGGATCCAGAATGCCTCAGCCAGACTCATCCTCGACATCCCACGAACCAGCCACATCACCGGACACCTGAGAGACCTTCACTGGCTCCCCGTCAACAAAAGAATCACCTTCCGCCTCCTCACCCACGCACACAAAGCCCTACACGACCAAGGCCCAAGCTACCTCAACAGCCGGATCAACTTCTACGCTCCCAAACGCCACCTCCGATCAGCCAACCACGCCCTCGCCGCCGTCCCCCGCATCCGAAGAGCGACTACAGGAGGAAGGTCCTTCTCCTACCTGGCCGCCAAGACCTGGAACTCCCTCCCGACCGACCTGCGCCTGACCCAAGACCACCTCTCCTTCAGGAAGAAGCTGAAGACCTGGCTGTTCGAGCAGTAGCGGCACCCCCCCCCCCCAGCGCCTTGAGACCCTACGGGTATGTAGCGCGCTCTATAAGTGTCATTGATTGATTGATTGAGGTTGGACCAAAACAACCTAACCATTTAAAGACCAAATAATAGCTATAGACAAATAAAACCAGCACAGAAGGAACATTAAAAAACTCAGAATCTGAGACAAGGTTTCCCGACAGTGAGAAGTTGGCCTGGCATATGCTGGTCACTAGTTATAGTGGCCACCTTGCACCAGTCCAATTCGACTCTTATGGTAGATAGGTTTAAGACAACCTTTTAAAGAAAGCTATCCTAGTGGTAGCTGTGGAGAGCAGCCTTCAGGCTAAGTCTCAGAGGAATGTAAAGCAGCTTGTTTTACCTTAAAATCTCTTGAATTACCAAATGAAAGGACACCACACAGGTATATATATCATATATATATATGTATTTATTACTAGACACACTCTACTAATCTCTTTATGAGATTAGAAGTAAGGAACATATGCAAATATCAACATTTCACAATAAGTTAAGCACAAATATGGCTGGGGCCCTAGGGGCGTACCAGACCATATACTAAAAAAGAGTTTTAGGAATGTCGACTTGCAAGGGGACAAGGCCTAGGGCCTGTAGAATCACTGGGGCCTCACTAATCCACCCAAGGCAGGTGAGTAAAGGCCCCACGGGAAACTCGTGCATTGATTTCAATGGAGCAAGTCGCGGTTGGATTTTTAAAGTTTTAGGGTACTTCTAGAGAGTCTACAAGCAAGCCATTACAAGGTAAGTAGTTTGAGGGTCAACACCCACAGGAGCACCAGAGTGCACGAGTTACCTCACCCAGGGAGTCGGGTCGGGTCGCGTCGTCGTGTTCAATGGAAGCCGAAGAAGGTTTTCTGCTTGTGAAGACTAGAGAAGTGTCCGGTGGAATCCAAGGCTGGATTCAAGATGAAGAATACCTGAAAGCAGAAGGGACAGTGGTCACAGTCACTTGCCAGTGACCCGGGGCCAGGAAGATGGATGCCCACGGAAGTCGGGTGATTTCAGGTGATCAAGGGTGTTTTGATTCTTCAGCCACGAGGTCCAGGACGTGTTGAAGATGACCAGGAGCTGGATTCGGAGTGTCCCACGAAGTCTGCAGCTTACTGAGGTGTCGGCAACCGGATTGGAGCCAACAAGCCTTGGCAACAGCAAGTCTTGTGGAAATTGAAGAAAGTCAGCGGTGCAGACCATCAAGGTCTGAGGGACTCACCTATCAAAGGTAAGTCAGGGCAGGCCTGGGGCAACCATGGAAGCCCTTTGGTTTGATGAGAAAGGCTTCAGGGGACCCACAAGTCAGCAATGGATCGCAAAGATGCCTCATGAGGATTCGCTTCACAGGAGCCCACGGTCACTCGGGACAAGGTAGGCCTCTGATTTTCGAGGGAAATCCTACTGGAGGCTTGGACCACACGTGGTCCAATGCACAAGTTTGAAGAACGTCGTGAAGGGGTTGCACTTGACAATAGTGCACGGTACCTGGGTATTGCTGTTCCTCGTCACTCGTGGGTTCCACTTGCCTCAGCTCTGCTGGGGACTCACAATGGCCGTCGAGAAGTCAGGAAATCCACTTCCGGGGCTGCAGGGACTTCGGACTCCAGCGGGAGCGGCAAAGTTTGCAACCGTTGATTCGAGTTTTTGGTGCCTGCCAAGCAGGGGAGTCACTCCTTTAATCCAAGGGAGATTCTTCTGTCTTCCAAAGGTAGTGGAATGTCGAAGGTCCAGGATTCTTCTTGCAGAGTGTCGTCCAGGGATATCTAACTTGCAATGGCAAGCGTTCCCTAACTTATACTAAAGGAAAGGGAGAGTCTAGCTCTATGACCACTCCTCTGGGAGGGTCAGGGGAGTGGGTGGTTACACACACTTCCCTTTGTCTAGTTTCACGCCAGAGCAGGGGCAGGACGCCCCTGAACCGGTTTGAGCTGGCATATGCACAGAGGAGCCTACTGCTTCCCCAGTGCAGGACTTCAAAGCACTCTAGGAGTACACCCACCCAGCCCCAATACACTAAATCCTGTCTGGAAGGTGGTGGCACCTCCCTGTGACAGGATGCCTATTGTTGGGCCTCCTCCACTGCGAGTTTCAGTCAGCAGCAGGAGGGCAGCCCAGTGTCTGTGCTGGTGGCATCCATTTTGTGATGCCAGGGCTCTTTCAGATTTCTACCGTGTTTCCACATTAGGTACATGTCGTCCCCTCTAGAAGGGTGGGATCATACTCCCACACCAGTTACTGGTGTGGGGGTATGATTCCAAGTTGTTTGACACCAAACACGACATGTTTTGATGCAGTCATTCCAAAGTTAGCATTTACCAGTAGGTTATAATGCACTTAAGAGCATATGGTTTAACCGCATCCACAAACAGCCACAGAAAATAGACTCTTCCAGCTGCAGAGGGGCCCTGCTCATGCAAAGGCACCCCCTCACTTTGTAAACCAAGCAACCTGCCCTCAGGATTGATAGGGCCTGCCTTAGGGGTGACTGATAGGTTTATATGTGTGTGTAAGATGAGATATAGAAATCTATACCTCAGTGAGGAGTGCTAACACTACCTCACCCAGGCTGCAGTAGCAGGCCTGTGGTGTCAGATTTAGTCTGCTTCCCTGGGGTGGCATAATACATGCTTCAGCCCCTGGTAGGCCTGTGAAGTAACTATGCCCTTGGTCCCTAAGGTACCATATTCTAGGGGCTCATAAGGTACCACAGTATCCAATCACTAGTGCATCTAATATGCACTCCAAGTTGTTTAGAGAGAACAGAGAGACTAGGGCCCTGATTAGCAGGGATCCAGCCAGACTATAGCCAGAAACCAGTGTTAACATCAGAAAAAAAGTGGGGGCAATGTAAGTGCAGATTCTACTCTCCTACACCGACCCTGAACCAGACTCTAACCGGGGATAGCGTCATCAGGCAATCTGCTTTGGATACCCCAGCACCCTATGTTAGAAATTAAATAGTCAAAGGGAGGTCCTGAAGAAGGTGGCCTTTGAATTAACTTACCAACCGAAACGTGCGTCGACACTATGGACATCCAGCTGGCAACACAATCATGAACAATTAATCAAGGATTCTCACTCATGATCCAAAAGTTTACGCCTCTACAGCTGGATGAAGGATGTGTGTGAAGAGTGTATGTATGAGTATGTTAGATTAGGATGTGATGTGAGGTAGTTGTGGTGCTAAGGTGGATCATAATATGGGGTTATTTCTTGCAAATTAAGTACAGAATGCATACCAATTGAAAATGTTGAAATGCTATAATGCTGAGATGATGAATTGCAAACAATGACACTGTATATGAAAGAACACATTTTTTTTAAAAGTAATGTTTTTTGTACTTAAAATTTTTTTTTTTAACTTTTGATTAATTGAATTGAATAAAAAAGAATGGATTTGAATAAAAACTTGTTGTGAATACTGTGAGGGGAGCCCAGTGAGCTGTAGTAAGCCAATAGTGAATTAGACATAGGACATAGGTCGAGTGGGAGTGGGAGTGCTCTTGTAGCTGATGCATATGTTGTTTTTTCCCCTTCTCTCAGACCTTACAGTTATATTCCAGGGGGCACTTTCTAGTGAGACAGGCAAAGTTATCCCTCAGGGCAGTCATTAGGGTTCCATTCACCCGGATGTGATGGAAGTGTCTGCCTCCCTCTGGAATCACCAACTCACCTTCTGGCCCCCTTTCCCAGTTTAAATCTTTAAAGATATCCTCATCTGAGGAGCAATCCTCAAAGGCTACACTGACAACCCCAGTGCCTGCCTTTTTTTGGACAAGGTGAGTCCCCTCTGTAGTGCGCAACCTGCTGACAGTCAAAGCAGGGCCTACTATCTATGATCTTTTCAAGCTTAGGGCCCCCACTAGTATGCTTACTATCAGAGGTGGGATGGAACTCGCCATCCTCTCCTTTAGGGGCCTGGATCCCTGCAAAAATCTCTTTGGAGGACTTACCTCCTCCTTGCTTCTCCTTCTGTTGGCCTAATCCCCCTTTCTTGGGATCTCCCCCTGATGTTTTTGGGAATCTCAGTCCTATCCCATTCATCAGCTTTCTTAGCCAGCTCTCTGGGACTTGAAAGTGATATCTCTACTAGGTGCTGGTGTACCTTGTATGATGTACAGTTTGCTAATATGTGTTCCTTCATTATCAAACTATAGTGCCCTTCATAGTCCTGCACCTTGTTTCCTCTTAACAAGCCACCTAGTGTATTAAAAGAGAAGTTAACAAAATATGCCCAGGTTTGACTCGAGGTTTTGTAAGTCTCCCAGAACTTAAGTCCGTACTTTTCACTGGTGAGTCCAAAGCCCTCAATCAGTGTATCCTACATGAGGTCATAGGACTCATCATCTACCTCATTGAGTGTCAGACGTCTATCCCTGCACTTTCCTGAGAATATCTCCCAGATTAGAGAGCCCCAGTGTTTCTGGTGTAATCTTCTCATCCTACAAGCCCTCTCAAAGGCCGTGAACTACTTGATGATATCATCACCTTCATCATATTTGGGGACAATCCCTTTGGAGATTTTAGGGTAAAAAGGTTCCTCTCTTTCCTTATTTGTATTGTTGCTGTCAACATTCATGGGTGCAAGACCCATTGCAACCCTCTCCTTTTCTATTGCCAGGATTTTGGCCTCCCGGGCTGATCTTTTGGCTAGTCTCTCAAGATACACATCTTGATCCTCTAGTACTTCTGTTAGTGAGTTTGGGGGGACAGTTTCTTGGAGTACTGTCATGATCACTGTCAGCTCCACTGAGGAGTCAGGATCTTCTGTGGATTTGAGGTAAATCATACTGTGCAAGGAGCTACTGGAGCTGTACTTTTATAGGGCTTTAACTAGTTTTCATTTTACTAGCTGTACAGAGGTTCCTTAGCTGCTTCATACTAAAATGTAGGTAAGGTGCCAGTTAGAGCTCCTGAACTATTTCCTCTGTGCCAGACATTTTTAGTAAAGTTGCGACCTTTTTAGAAATCAACAAAAATTCTAAAAGACTTTTAAAGCCTAACTTACTCATTTATTTTTTAAACCTTTAATACGACAGAATTGCGAGACTTAGCATAAGGCTCCTCCAGACCAGATTGGAAAATGTAGTTAAGAATTAGAAATCGAAGTTAAAAAAAGTTTTTGGACTAATTTCAATTGTGAGTTTCTTTGTGGAAATACCTGTTGATCAAATGGTATCATCAAATGCACTGTCTTGTACCCCACTACTGATCCACCAATGTAGAGTCATCTGGACTTTCTACATAGTGTACCTCTTTTTAGTACCCTACATAAAAAGCCAGCTTCCTACAATCTTGACATTTGTTTAAAGCTCATCATTATCATTGCTTATGTCTTACGCCAAACTCTCCATGGATAGGCAACCCATGCTGCGCATGGTGTTATGTCATATGCTTTAGAGATTGCCTACAAGACACAGACTGTAGCTAGGACCTGCAGACAAAATAATCCAGAATGTCATTTACCCAAAAAATATTTGTGGCACTCTTTATGGTTCTCGTAGTGGAAGCTTTTTCCATATTTTCTTTGGTAAATATTTTTTTGAATCTTTGGTGTCCTTTTTTGGTCAAAGTTTTTCTTAACTACAATTTTTTTTTTTAATTTTGAGAAATGTATTTATGTTTTTTTAAGTTGTGTATTCATTGCCCTGGAGGTCATTGTCTTGTGGATTTTCCCTGAACAAAGGATTATTGCTTTAGGTGGGAAAAAGATTGTAGCTTGTAAACTTCTTCTGCAGCTTGTCTTAGGACTTCTAAATACCGGGTTTCTTCCTCCCCTCATTTCTGCCTTTCTGTTTCTACAAGGAAGTACAGATTAGGATGTATTGCTCGCGTCTTCCATCATGCAGCTAGCTTCAAATGACTACATCCCTGTATGCCTCAGTGCAGGACATGGTCACATAGACTGCATGTAACCTTAAGTGCATTTCTGTTTTCTGTTCTGCATGGTCTGTGAACAATGTCCTGCAAGAGAAGCCCTTGATGTAGAGGTTACCTGTAGAACATTGCAATTCTGCAGGTCTTCTCCAGAAGAATGTTTCTTTGTTCTCCTGTATGATTTCTGAATTTTTGTCCAGTATCCTGGAATACCATCATGCCACCATACGAATATTGCTTCTAACATGATAAAGCATCAAACGGTATGAGTGTTCTTTAGAAGGGTAGGATGCTTGATTAGAGGCTGAGGACTTTCCTATTACATAATGTGGATTTTTCAACTAAATGGATTGCTCTTGTCTTAGGGCCCGATTCACAGAACTAACTTAAGACAAAATCCTAAACTTACTACCATTTTGGTATTCACAGAAGGCACTTACTCATTTTGGTATTCACAGAAGGCACTTACTCATTTCGGTATTCACAGAAGTTAGGACTCCTAACTTTAGGACTCCTAAATGCCTTCTGTGAATACCGAAATTCTTAAAATTAGGATTTTTCTCAATTTAGTAGTCCTAAATTTAGGACTCCTAACTTTAGGACTCCTAAATGCCTTCTGTGAATACCGAAATTCTTAAAATTAGGATTTTTCTCAATTTAGTAGTCCTAAATTTAGACTTAGGACTACTAAATTGAGAAAAATCCTAATTTTAAGAATTTCGGTATTCACAGAAGGCATTTAGGAGTCCTAAAGTTAGGAGTCCTAACTATACTACTACTAAACTGCGAAAAATCCTAATTTTAAGACTTTCGGTATTCACAGAAGGCATTTAGGAGTCCTAAAGTTAGGACTCCTAACTTCTGTGAATACCGAAATGAGTAAGTGCCTTCTGTGAATACCAAAATGAGTAAGTGCCTTCTGTGAATACCAAAATGGTAGTAAGTTTAGGATTTTGTCTTAAGTTAGTTTTGTGAATTGGGCCCATAGTGTTTTGTGATTTTTGGATTTGTGGATCCTCAGCCGGTCATATTAAAACAACTACTGTGCCATGGCTCTCATGCAAGTTAGGGAAAGCAGGACATTCTTGATGGGTACCAAGGTCCTAAAACTGGTGCTGTGAAAACCATAACCTTTTACAAATTTGAGTTTGGTAAGAACACAAATGCATGTTTATAGTTTGAGACTAGGGGTTGCTAAGCATAACCTGCAACATTAATTTATAGTACTAAATTTCAAAATATTAGCATTTTACGCCTTGTTAGAATTGTTTTACCGAGAACCGGTGCTGTGGTTTAAGGGCACTACTTTGGTTCCATGGAGGATTGAGGATTCCTTACAAAACCTGGGAGGAAATGCATTGAGCACTATGACCCTATACTTCCACATTCACGTAGTTTTTCACCTTTCGACACATTTCTACATTCTTTGTCTTCGAGTTCTGTAGCAAGGAAAACCAGCCAGAATTGTGCTGTCCTTTTTTTGCGGGGGGGGACAAAACGTTTTTGCTGAAATACAATGGCTTCTACATGGAAACAGGAGACACAAATACCAGAGGTACCTATAGCATAGAGAGCTGAAGAAGTGGGAGAGGCCATCATGGGAAATCACATTCCCTATGAAAATTAGAGTTGTGCTGTTCCTGAATAAACTAGAGTGTAGCAATATACATAAGACAGTAGGCTATAGAGTCAAAGAGATGGGAATCCATTTCTTTGGAATATAATGCCCTCACACACCCAGTTGGGTGTCATGCTTCATCATTGGGCTGCTCCTCGTCTGGCCGGCGCTGCAATGCCTGACGGGCTCCCAATGAGGGCCACTTTGGCGGAGATCTTTTTCCAAATAGCCGTTTGGTGCCGTGGGGGTTAGGGGCTTAGTGAGTGTAGATGAAGAAGTGGTGTGTGATGTTTATGCAAATTAAAACAAGGTTGGGAGTACCAGCAAAAATAATTTAATTGTGGGGTCCCCTACCCTGATTAAAATAAAAAGGAAAGGCGCAATTCTAAGTTAATGTCTCAGGTGTGGCGCCCTTCCATGTGGTTGGTCAACATGTTTCTCGCCTATTCTACAAGTCTAGAGGCGATTCGTCAGGACCAAAAGTTAAAAAACTATCTACACTAAGGTGGACCGAAAGCCAATCATGAACTATTGTTTGAAATGTATGCCACCTTGACTTACTCTGTCTAATGACTGGTAGTACTGGTTCTACCTATTATGGAGAGAAAATCATATATTAATGCATAATATCAAACCAATATTAAGAGTATCAAACACTACTGTCCTATTCCCTGTGTGTCTAAATCACAGCACACAGTGGTGAGGTGCTACAAGTATATATACACCAGGTGCCAAATATTGTTGTTGTTGCATTATTTCTCATGTGTGTGGTGACCATATCAGTGTATTAAAAACCAGGCAGAGAGCGTGGAAAAAGAAGAGGGAATCAGCAACAGCAACAGAGAACAGTTCAATGGCAGAAATCCAACCAGAATGTGATGGAAACCTGGAGCCACACCAAAAGGAGACACTGATTGTTAATCTCTCTCAAAGGGCTCTGACAGATGTCGAGACAAGAGTCCTAGAAAAGGGACTTGGGTATGTTCCAACTCCCAGGACAGACAGGTTCCAGGAACAGTGTGAACTAAAAATATTCTTTCGGAAGGTACGCCTCAAAGCCTTCTTTAATGAGACACCAACACCACAGCAAACCAATTCCAGTTTACATAATGCCTCGCCATTCACTCCAAACAATGGGATGGTACCCAACAAAGTTTTAACCTTCAAACAGGTCGTACTTAAACATCTAGGGAGTGGGGCAACTAAGAAACATTTTAAAAACATCTCTAATGAAGAGTTGACAGCTGTTAACTCTCTTGCCAATGACACCTCCATAACCATCAAACAGGCAGATAAAGGGGTGCCACTGTGATAATGGCTACTAGTGACTATAACATTGAATGCCAAGGCAATTAGAGAATCAACAGTACTACACGCCTATTCCTAGTAGTCCCGGGACACGATTACACAAAACCATAACATCAATGGTTTTCTCGGCAGAAAGCAAAGGGTGGCTAAGTAAAAAGGAGGTATAATTTTTTATTAAAAAGGATCCTAAAACTCCATATTTTTATTTACTGCCAAAAATCCACAAGGGCGTTCAACCAATCCCGGGCCGTCCCATAGTATCTGGGATAGTCTTGATACTTGAACCCTTGTCCAAGTTTTGTGATCACTTCTTACATCCACTGGCAAAACAGACACCCTCATATCTACAGAACACCGCAGATGTGCTACGTCTACTAGCTAACTTCCCAACGCCAGTAACATCAGTCTATTGGTCACCCTTGATGTAGAGGCACTCTACACAAACATCCCACAGAGGGCCACTCTAGGAGTGATTGAGGAAGCCTTCAACAAATCAGCATGGAACTCGCCCACACCCAGTAGGTTTGTTCTGGAACTAGCAACACTGGTCTTCACCCAATTTTGTTTTAATTCAAAGGTCAATTATACCATCAGACTCAGGGAACTTCCGTGGGGAGCCCCATGGCCCCTAGCATAGCTTGTTTATACATGGCCTCTTTTGAAGAGGAATTCATTTTGAACGACTTTAACCCATACAGGGAAAATCTATGCCTCTGGAAGAGGTTTATAGATGATATAGTCATCTTCTGGCGTGGCAATGTGGATACATGTAATGATTTCTGCGTGTGGATTAACACTTTGAATCCATACCTCAAATTCACAAGCTCCATTTCTGACAACCAAATACCATTCCTTGATCTCTTGATAAGGCTAGATAATAGTACCTTGATCACAACAATATATAGGAAGCCAATGGATCGCAACAGCCTTCTACTGTTCAGCAGTTGCAATCCGCGAGCCCTGAAAAAGAATCTTCCAGTGGGACAATTTCTGAGACTCGGCAGAAATTGTAGTCAACTGGAGGACTATAAGACAGATACAGAAATATTGGCAAAAAGTCTTTCACAACGTGAATATCCCGCACGCAGTATTGCCCTTTCAAAAAAACGTGCAAAAAAAATTTGCAGGGAGGCCCTATTAGAACCTAAACAAAAAGCAGAAACAGAGACCTTGACATGTGAAACGACATACACTCCAGCCTCCAATAGGATAACAAATTTTGCCAAGAAACATTGGGGCATGTTAAATACTGGGAGCATGACCCTTGAACAACCACGCTTTGCTTTCAAACGATCAAGGAATTTGAAAGACATATTGATCCACACTAGGACTAAGACACGAACGGTTAAAACACAAAGACAGTTGTGGGACCGCCTGTTCAGGGTCACTATCCGTGCAGCACTTGCACAGTCTGAGCCCTCACAGCTGTGACTAAGAATATCATCTTCAATGCAACCTTCATATGGGAATTGCGTAACCACACTAATTGTAATATGACAAATTGCATTTACATGATTACGTGCCATTGTAACCTCAGATACATAAAGATGACCACACGTCCAGTCAAAGTTAGAATCACGGAACATCGCAGTAATTTTCGGTGTCAAAAAGTGAATACCAAAATGTGCACACACTTCTTTAACACCCAACATTCACCAGGCTCTTTTCATTGGGGGATTCTTCAAACATCCACCAAAATCAGCAAAGAAGCTTTGTTTTACAAAGAACAAAGATGGGTGCATCGACTGTCTTCTGACACACAAGGACTGAATGAGGTCATTCCTTAGAGTGCTTTACGCACTTGAAACTCCCTTGGAATAGCATCCTATTACTGCATCATTGACGCCTAGTGACCTTTATTTGAACTGGTACATTAAGATTTACATTGGGTGTTATTGCATACTGGGGACACCGTTCAGGGAATGATAATGAAGCCTTAGTATGACTTTTGCTCCACTCCAAAATGGCCCCCAAACTTTCCATAGACTTCAAAATAGCCCCCATTTTTTCCTTTATCATGAACGAAGGTAGCGCCAATCTCATGATGGTCGCCAACCAGTAAATCCCTTAATAACTCGATACATAATTAATAGGTTACTTTCCTTTCTGCATTTAAACACAATGTGAGGTATAGCAACATATATCCTATCTTGCTTCACGTCCACTCAACATGAATACACCTTTTCATTCTTAATTAAGAAGGATGCTTGGGCGGTTGTATGCTTCACTAATTCAACAACCTCTCAAACCCTGCACCCCATTGTGGAGGTTTCCATAGCCGATATTTGTAGAATCTGACCAGCGGCCCATGTTATCGTACCTACTCGAATATGGCGCATGCAGTGTAGAGATCAGCACAATGGCTACCCTCACACACATGAGCTGTCTATCAACAACTGGTAGCAATCAGGAGTTAATGAGGAGGAGTAGCAGGTATTTTAACCGGGCTTTCTCACTCCACAATACCTCCCGGTCCCGGCACCAGTGGGTAGGTCCCTGGACATATCGCGTACTATGCAAACGTGAGTACTATGTTAACCTTCGTGGTCTGTTGATGTTCCCTATTTCCCAACCCTGTTAATGGTTTCTCTGCCATTTTAAACACAGTCAATTAGGTAGATGCACGTTCCCTACCCATCCTTTTTGTTTCCTTAAACTAACTTCAGTAACACATATGAAGCCTGTGTTATACAATCATAACAGGTACTACAACTTTTAATGAATTGGGCAACTTTAATGACCTCCCCTTGAATGATGTTTATTTCTCCATGTAACAGATAACGTGATGGAGGAGCGTGTTACTATACATTTAAAGGAAGCCCACATATCAAATCCTCTAATTTAATTAAAGCGCTATTAATTTTGCAAGTTGGCAGTTCTTAACTGTTCCTTTCATCTGTATACCCCTCTAGTATATGGGGAAGTTCCTCATATCTTGACCTGCCGGGGATTGATGAAACAGTAGTATTTCCTACATAGGGCGAGTCTTGTGCTCTTTCTGCATTTTTTTTTTTTAATACACTGATATAGTCAACACACATGAGAAATAATGCGACCACAACAATATTTGGCACCTGGTATATATATGCTTGTAACACCTCACCACTGTGTGCTGTGATTTAGACACACTTTAATGACCTCCCCTTGAATGATGTTCATTTCTCCATGTAACAGATAACGTGATGGAGGAGCGTGTTACTATACATTTAATGGAAGCCCACATATCAAATCCTCTAATTTAATTAAAGCGCTATTAATTTTGCAAGTTGGCAGTTCTTAACTGTTCCTTTCATCTGTATACCCCTCTAGTATATGGGGAAGTTCCTCATATCTTGACCTGCCGGGGATTGATGAAACAGTAGTATATCCTAAATAGGGCGAGTCTTGTGCTCTTTCTGCATTTTTTTTTTTTTTTAATACACTGATATGGTCAACACACATGAGAAATAATGCGACCACAACAATATTTGGCACCTGGTATATATATGCTTGTAACACCTCACCACTGTGTGCTGTGATTTAGACACACAGGGAATAGGATATCAGTGTTTGATACTCTTAATATTGGTTTGATATTATGCATTAATATATGAGTTTCTCTCCATAGTAGGTAGAACCAGTACTACCAGTCATTAGACAGAGTAAGTCATGGTGGCATAAATTTCAAACATTATTTCATGATTGTCTTTTGGTCCAACCTAGTGTTTTTAACTTTTGGTCCAGACAAATCGCCTCTAGACTTGTAGAATAGGTGAGAATCATGTTGACCAACCACATGGAAGAGCGCCACTTCTGAGACATCAACTTAGCATGGCGCCTTTCCTTTTTATTTTAATCAGGCCAAAATTAAATTATTTTTGATGGTACTCCCAACCCTGTTTTAATTCACATAAACATCACACACCACTTCTTCATCTACATTCACTAAGCCCCTCACCCCCACAACACCAAACGTCTATTTGGAAAAAGATCTCCGCCAAAGTGCCCCTCATTGGGAGCCCATCAGGCATTGCAGCGCTGGCCAGACGAGGAGTAGCCCAATGATGAAGGATGACACCCAACTGGATGTGTGAGGGCATTATATTCCAAATAAATGGATTCCCATCTCTTTGACTCTATAGCCTACTGTCTTATGCATATTTCTATACTCTAGTTTATTCAGGAACAGCACAACTCTAACTTTCATATTGTGTTTGGGCATCTGTGCTGGACCTTGTGTATAAAAGCCCTTTGTCCCTCTTTTTGTGATTATTAAAGCACATTCACTACCAGAATCCCTCATGTGGTATAATTTTTGTTTTACATTACCCCCATTGTGCAAGAAAAAACTGAACAGGAGTAGCCAAGGCAAAAACAGCTTTGGCACATCGTCGATGCACAAGCATCCTAATGTTTGTCATGAGTAGAAATTCAATGCTACCGCTGAAAATTTAAAGAGGGACACTGAAAAAACCTTAATATCTGCTGCTGCATTTCAACACACTTTTTCCACCAACTGGATGAATGCCAAATGATGTTCTCCAGGAGGAACATGATTAAATGAATCCTTGCTTTGTAACAGCGGACTTGCACTGTTCTGCAGTACTGTGATATCATGTCGAGAGCAAAGTGTGAGAGCATGGTTATGTACCAGAAGCCCTGCAGAAAATAAAACCAAGTGGTTCTGCACTAGAAGACCTGCAGGAAATAATTTTACTTTTATCTAAATGTTTTACTCCCAAAATTAATCTATTTTTGTTTTGTATTCCCCAATAAATAAAAAACTAATTTTTAAAATGTCTCTAAACCCTGAAATAACAAAAGAAAATTGAAAAACAGAAAGGATTGTTCGAGAATCAACTATAATGATTTAAAACATATGTTGCTTGCATATTCGTCAGTACAAATATGTGACAGTGATTGCCCTGCAGCCCATCATTTGTGAGCAGATGGCAAATCACCAATGCACAAGTCTCTAATCTTGTACAGCAGGAAACGCCTCAGGAATGGCCATCTGCAGGGCCCCTCTCCCACAAAATCTGCTTTTTACCAGCCGTGGTGGTGCTCAGCCTTCAGCCATGCACAGTGTGATTGACCCAAATGACCTGGCCTCATGCCAGGCTTGTACCCCACCATCTGAGGACATCAGAGCCCTGAAGAGCATGGACTATCCAATGTGCAGCAAGGGTGGGAACCCACTCTATGAGGGTGTCCGAATTATCATGTGCATCAGGGGTGGCATGTATAGCCTGGATTCCTGCCCTGCACCCCTTCCTCCATGGGTGGCTACCCCTCTCTCCCTTGTAAAAGCAGGTGACTCGTTGGAGCTGGAAGTGTGGACATGTATCTCACAAACCCAACTCTAGATGATGCACATTGGACATGATTATGGTAAAAGCAACATTATCTGTCAAATACATTTGCACAGAATTTGGGTTTGGGCTGTTTTCTCAGCCAGTTCCCAAAATCACAAAACACACAAAGACTTAGAATTATTATGGCTGTTTATTGAACACTAACCTAGCATAGGATGTTTCTGTAGGAGCACTATTAAAATTGGCATGGCATAAGCCTCAGTGAACATTTTGAAAACACCAAACATCGTCCATACAGACAAATTGAATTCTAGTCTCTTTGTCTACCAGGAGAAATCTAAAACCTACTTCCACACCTGGTGTCTCCAATGAGTATCTCATGAGCTACTTTGCTTGAATGAATTCTCATAGGTATAACAACATTTAAAAGTGTGTATTCAAGATAAAAATATGTGTATTTTCAGAACTCAGAGGATGATGTTTGGAGAAAAATGGTTGATTTTCCAAAATATATCTACATTCAAAGTTGATAAAACAGGTCTTGCTTTACTTCTAATAATCCAACCTGGTGCACTGAGGTAATCACCTCTTGCAGTCTTACATGGGGTGTCCATTAATGTAATGTTGTCTAATGTGGTTGTTATACAACACTGATAACACTAGTAGCTCTGTATGATTGTCATTGAATTTAACCAGTTTATATTACAGAAAAGCTCCATACGTTCTAATGGTCTGTTATAATCCTTGAGCATATTTTTAAGGGGTTGTGTCACTTTTGAGTCATGCCATGGGGCACAAAAGAAATGCAACCCTTAAATTAGATTTATAAAGTCATGCAAGGCCACCTTGAGTGGTCCTGAGTGGCTTGATAAATCCAGAGTAACGCAATGCAGCACAAATCATTGTGTTGCATTACCTTACACCACTGAGTCATTCCACGAGTGGAGCATGGTTGTTCCCCAGCATCCACCCATGTATTTTGGTGCATTTCTATATTTACCATTAGTTTACCAGGAATGCTTAAAATTGCTTTGCCTCCCCAGTTGTGATGGAACACAGAGAAATATCTTTAATTCCCCTTGTTACTTTCTCTTTCTATGAGTGCTGAATTCTGAAGCACACATAGAAAGAGGAAAATGTCTCTCAGATTGTTTTTGTGCAGGAATGTGTCCCTTCCTGCACAAAAAGAATCCTGCTTACAACGCATGCACCCCTGCACCCTGGTGCAAGGGTGCCAGCCTTTGCAATAGGCGGCACAATGGGAGCCAGCACTGGGAAATAACAGAAATGAGCCATATTTTATCAGATACTCCACATTCCTGTCCTTTTCCTATCACACAGTGCAGCAAGGTGACTTACTGCGCTGTGCTTCACTGTGTGATGATTTTATAAATATGGCCCCTCTGTGTCTGCACCCTCTAGATGTCTATATTGGGCTGCTTATCAGTACACATGTCCTTCAAAACAAAGAGATCAGTTCTCTGCATCTTCTTGCTTCAACGTTTCTGTTTTTGAAACATTCCTATAAATAAAAATGACAAGAAAAGCATTGCATTTATTACTTTGTGAATTGACATGATAACCACACATGATAGGCCAGGCAATATGTGACATAATAATAACCTGCAATCCTGGGAATAGAATCATTATGCATTGGAAACGCTGTCTTACAGCACAATATAAAAACAGATCTATAACTATGGGGGAGAAAGTGATCTGCACATGTCACATCTTGGTGAACATAGTAAAGAAGTTGCATATATAACATGTTGCATAAAAAAGATTATATACAAAGAAAAGTGAATTATTCCACAGATTATAGGTATGAACTGAAAGTTTATACGCGAAAGGATATGAGCTAAAAAGAGTCTCAATAAATGTGGGTTCACATCACAAGGACATCAGATGATGGACAGTGAATGTGATTACGGAGGTGCTTAATGGAAACCTCGTGGATTTTGTTCAGTTTATAAAGGGTTGAGGATGCCAATCTAGCTGCTCACCCAGTTCTGGCAACAATAATATTAAAAGCTGTCTTGGAAGATGGAAATACCACATTAAGTCATGAAATGCTGAATTTACCCTGATTGCTTCCAATGCCAACTATAACATAATGTAATGTGTATTTGTATAGCACATGTTCCCCCGTAGGCCTCTTGGCGCTGAATAACAGATGTTCATTGTATAATTCTATACATGCCTAATGCAGCTGCTGCATAAGCCCCCTTCAGTAACAAAACCATGGACCATCAAACGCAATACACTGCATTTTCCTAATTTCCATTGGCCATAGATAGGCATAGAAGTTGAGAAACCTTCGTTGATCTGCTAGAGTTGTCAGATGAAAGAAAAATCAAAAGGGCAGTCAAATGTTTCTTTGACAAAACCCGAGGTGATATGGTACCATTTGAAGGCATATGGATTAAAATTGACACTTTCAGTAGTAGGATGTTGTTTGAGAGCATATGGATTCAAACTGATGGTCCAGATGAAAACAAAGAAATGTTGATGGTTGTTTGCTACACAATGCGCTAATCCGAAATAGAGCCATTGATTTGCACTTCTGCTCTTGTGATGGCTTTACCAAGTTGAAGTCTCTGGGTGATGTCTTTTCTCAAAGGGGAACACCATCATGTTGGCTTACATGAAAGCAATTCTGGGATAGGCGAGAGCCATTTATAAATTCTTAATGTGATAGTAATACCATCGCTTTTTGAGTGGTTCAACACATGATCAAAAAATTAATAGTGCACTGCAGTAACCATTAAGGAAGAAATGGGATAGCCTGAAATAGTCCCTGTTTGTTAGCACAGTTGAAATTTTGTTGGACTATCCAATGTCTACCAGACATGAAGTGGTAGATTATGTGCTGGGGCTGAAGAATAAGATTGATCAGCTGATGCCTTACAAGAGAGAAATCCTTCAAGAGAGATGAGGCTTGATGAAGGTACTGTATGAAAAGTAGATCATCCTTACTGGGTCGCAGGATTTCCTAGAAGTTCTGGTTTTCAAGCCTTTTAGTCCCCTTACTGAGGAGGACTAGTGGAATAGGCTATACACTGTTTTCGAAATGAAAATAAACACACATTGAAAATACTTTCCTAAAATGCTCTAATTCCTGCTTCTGTTTTATGAGGAAGTCATAATCCTCATGTTGTCCCTCATATATTAAAATTACATTATACATTTCTCTTTTAGAAATTCCAATATCTAAAAACTATCCAATTTCTTAAAATTCTTGACACTTCACTCACAGCTGAATTATGACCCTCGTTTATTTATTTAGAAGCTTTAGAAATTGCTTGGTTTTGCCTTGGGCTCCTTCAGAACACTATGTATATTGGATCAAAAAACATTTTAAAGAGATTAGTGGGTGGAGAGAGATCAACTGAATGCAAGGCATGGTTTCTTCCCATCAGTCTTTGCTTACTGTCACAAAGTCAAAGTTGACAATGTTCAAACACAGACAAATTCTACCCTTCCCAACAAAAATCCCATTGTTGTCTAGTTCAGCTATCCAGTTACCACCTTAAAACCTGTCTCTGTTCCTGGAAAAAATGTTCAAAAAGCTTATACAATATTGTCAGGATTCTGCCATACTGCTACTACATGTCACTCCCGAGGGCCCTTTGCGAGCCTGCATTTAAATTAGTATAGTACAAAATATGTTTCAACAATTAACATATTTAAGTAATTTAAAAAAAGAACATTATTGGCTCTAAATGACCACACAGAGATGTTGTATTGTTAATATGTATGCAATAGCACTCAGCCTTCTAATGGTCCTACTGCCCCGAAACCAAATTAAAAAGCAATATACACAAGGGAGTGCTTAGGAAGTCCAATGTGAAATTGGACTTCCTAAGCAAATACTATATTTAGTTTTTCTTCACTTTCCAGTCCAGGTTTCTGTCCTACTTTCGTGATGCATTATGGTCCTTTTAGTAATTTCTGTCCCCAAACGCTGCATCAGTCATGCACTGGTGGTGGTGCTCTAGTCTCTTTTTTTATTCCTGGACTCCACAGCCTTTCTGACCCTTTTATAGCTGCCTTCGGGACTTATCACTCTTTTGGCTTTGATCTGTGCTCCTTTCTTGGCTTTCCTGTGTCCTGTATTGTGCCTCCTGGTTTTGCTGATCTTTTACCTTTTTAAGTCACAGCCTTTTCTTCATTAGTGAATCCCGGATTCCCTCCACCTGCTTGTTCCATACAACTAGTGCTCTCCCAACACATGTTCTTTTCTACCTGGTGAGCCCAGAGTGCAGAATCAGGCAACTGACCTTGCTACTCACTGTCATTGCTTTCTGTTTGATCATGTTACAATATTCAAATTTGCATTTTGAATTCTGTTTTCATTGTTATTTAATTACACGGTCCTGTCCTTATCAGTTGTTTGTAAATGTTGGCTGTGTCTTGTTCTTGCTGCCTCTTTATTCCTGTATTTGCTTTGTTCCTTCCTCAGGCTGCACACATCGTGACCTGTGTTGTATATGCAGAATCCTTTTCTATTCATTTTCTGACAGAATTAACCTAGTTAATATTCACAATTCCCTTCCTGGCCCTAGCTCTTATCCCAGTCCAGTTTTCCAATGAGGCACAGTTCCTGTTTCTGTGTACTTTCCATTGTTCCCCTTTGTCTTCTTAAGTGTTATATTACAATCCAGATTGTCATTGCTTACAGGGGTGCCAGTTAGACTCCAAGGCTTGTGCCTTTGGCAAAGAGAACCACCCAGCTTGCCTTCTCCACAGGAGCTGCTGGATGTCACCCTGAATCCTGTGAGAGGAATCTGCTTCTTGCCTTCTTGTGAGGTCATGTTCTCCTCACAGAGAGATAATTTTTAAGGGGCAGACAAACTATTATTTATGATTGTTTGTCTAGTGTTATCTTCATAGTTTCCCTGCAGACTTCCTAATTCTCTATTCCAGCCCACTTTAGTCCTCATCTTCTGTCTTGCCTTCCTCCCAGACTTAAGGTTTGCTTTTTTATATGTGTACCCCTTCTGTGGAAGTTCCTTGTCTCTGAAGTCAGCATGCACCATTCTGTTACCTTCCCCTGTCCCGAACTTCACTAGATCCCTGACAAATATAGATTGTACCACACATGTACTAACAACATTTTCATTGGACTTATGAATCAAGCTGCTTACATTGCTGCATCATGGAAACAGCCACCATCAAAGTGGCCTCTCAAGCCCTGAAAATCACTTGTAGTGGCAAATCATGAATACTAGTTCCCCTGAAGATATTGCCAGCTTTTGATGCCTTTGAACAACAGAATTTCTTCTCATTGGACATTGAGCGCAAAGTACTGATGGGACTCACTTTCAGACAAACTGATATCTATTTATTCAAATGGAAGCATCTAGATATTGACCACTCGTTCTTACTTCTGCATTTCCCATTACTAAAGCATACGTACTACAGCCTATACAAAGAAACATTTTGGATCTGCATGCAAACCTGCATCTCCATCCACCAATACCTGGTGAACTTGCAACGTTAACTCATCATAGTTAATGAATAATCGATTCCAATATGTACAAGCTTGTCTCACTCTAGTTTATTTTTATTTTTATAATTTGTTAATTTTTTTAAGGTTTGAAAAAAGCCCTCATAACTCCATGAAGGTGCCTCAGAAAGGATTAAAATTGAACCTGCCACTTCCCCAAAATGGAGTTCATACTCTTCAGTGGTTCCCATCGGAAGTCCTGTATCTAATTCTGGCTCTTTGCTCATAAACTTCACCAAATAATTTGATTTCTACTGTGATTTTTAAAGATAACCTTCATAAAAGTCAGAAATGCCTAAATTGCCTTATACCAGCTGCTGTATCTCTTTATTAAATAGAGTGGAGGCATAAGCCAGATGTAGGCTCAACCAATGCACTGGCAGACACTGACCTCCAGCCCTCTTGATTCTAGTGCTGGCAGGGCTGTGCTTGGTGTGATGGAGAATATCAACATATTCTTGGATCTAGGCCGTTTTACACTCAATTTGCATTTGATTGTAGCTCAAAGTAACACAGTTCATTGCAATGCACTGTCTTGCATTACATTGCGTCACAGAAGCATTCCATGTGTAGTGTATGAATGTTCCTGTGCATACACCCATGGGTTTTGATGCAAATCAATGTCTACAAAGATATATATTTGTGCCAAAATCCTGCACCTCCCTGAGGGGGATATTCACAAGGACCTATCTCTGATTTATCTCCACCTTAACGCATCAAAAGTGGAGATAGATTTAACACCCCATTCACGATGCAAACTGCAGACATCACCAGTATTCTCGCAATAACTGCCCCAAAATTTATCTCCACGCTGGACACCACCAACTAACCCTAATGAGATGCAGAGTAGGCATTCCCGTTCAAAACACACGAAATAACCACAACTCCACTTTCACAACGAACTGCCAGATCCGCAATGTGAGTCAAAACCACGCGCTAAGCCGCGGTAGCAGCAGGTACTTAACACCTGCCTCCTGCAAGTGTAAAGCCGGACGACTACCTGCAGTAGGCAATGGAGACCAGCACACAGCCACACCTGGAGAACAAATGACGCCATGGAGCTACTCATCATGCAGCTCGGAGCCCCAACAGGGCCACAACACCTACCACCACCACCCCCAGGACTGCCACCACCCCAAGGACTGGGACCTGCCCCCCACGGACCACCACAGAGGCAGCTCAGAGTAAGGCAGCGGACCTACCAAAAATGCACCACTTTCAAAGACCTAACGCCCGAGGAAGTCATTGCCCACTACAGGCTCAAAAGGTCAATCCTCATCCGCATCATGACCCACATCGCCCACAGGTTGACGGTCCCAACACAGCTGACAACCAACATCCCTCCGCAGACAAAGCTGCTAGCTGTGCTGTACCTGTTGGCCTCTGGTACCTTCCAACCAACAACTGCCAGAGTCAGAGGGTTCTCACAGCCAACCCTACCAAAGTTCATCACACCTGTCCTGGATGCCATCATCAGCTTCATACCCCAGTACCTTCACTTCCCCCACACTGTGCAGGAAGCAGGAGACCAAGCAAGGCTTCAACGCCATAGCTGGATTCCCGGCAGTGTTGATGGAAATAGACTGCACACATGTCCCACTTATGCCCCCTGCGGATACTGCACACCACTACCTCAACAGAAAGCACATGCATTCCATCAATGTGCAGGCAATACTGGACCACCAAGGAATGTTCACCAATGTTGTCGCAAACTACCCCGGCAGTGTGCACGATTCCTACATCTTCTGACAGTCCATCATCCACCAGTGCTTCCAGGATGGCACATATGGAACTGGACTGCTCGTTGGTAACCCTGGGCGTAGTTCACGTAGTCGCGCTTCGCGAAGCTTCGCGAAGATGTCATTGCACTACGCGACCTTCGCGAAGCTTCGCGAGCTTGCGTAGTTGCTTGTGGCAACCTGTTCGCGATGGCTTTTTCTTGTTCGCGAGCGCGGTAAGCATGTTCGGGGAACTGTTTGCATGCTCGGGGGATATATCTCGCGATCTTACCCATGCGGTCGCCAATGGGCGCGGCCATCTTGTTTTTCTATAGTCCCGCCCGCTCGCGATGCCTTATTTCCTGTTCCGGGTCGCGGATAGCGTGTTCGCGATGTGCATTGACGTGTTCGGGAGCGCATTTTACTTGTTCGCGATAAATAGTACATGTTCGCGAGAAATATCGCGCGAACTTACCCACGCGGTCGCGAATAAGCGCGGCCATCTTGTTTTTCACTCTATGCCATGTTTCTGGGCCTACTTTTGTATCCTCCCTTTATCATAGCAATCCTTTGTCTTTAAAGCCTTTTTCCTGACTTTTTTTTAGTTATTATCTATCTCTCTGTTTGCCTCAGTTTATATTTTGCATTTTATTTCTACTTTTACAGTGTTTTTGTTACTTTTATAAAGTTCTTTCTATCTTCTTCCCCCTAACTTTTTTTCCCCTTCGGACTTTTCTTTTCCGCCTCCCACCCACCCCAGAACCATGGCCAAGGGCACACCAAGTCCCAAGGGCAAGGGACCTGCAGGCGCAGAGAAGCGCCGCCTGCCTTGCGGCAGAATGCGTCCTGCAGGGGTGCAGGCCCGGCAACTGTTTGGGGAGGAGGAGGTGGCGGCTCTTGTTTTCTTCATCCAGCGCCTCCTCCCCTTGACCTTGGCAGCAGGCGGCAGGCCCGGCTCCGGGTACGCTACCCAGGAGCGGCACCGTTGGTGGGCGAAGGTGCGCCGGGCGGTGTTCCGGTGCACTGGGATCCGGCGCACCCACAACCAGCTAGCTCACCGGTGGTCCGACATCCTGGACCGGGAGCAGGACCTGTTGGACCTGCTAGGTGTCGAGGTCATCGGGCTTGGTGAGTAACTGATTGTGTATATTAAATTAGATGAACAACAAGATTACTGCTGCGTGCCAAGCGTTGCTGGTAAATTACGTTCCAAAAAGCAAAATGTTCTTTGATTTAAGGACCCAGGTGCACGGTGGTACTCTTACTTGTTTGCAACGTAGTTTGCGCTAGCTTGTGCTGATGCTGATTATGTAAGAGTTTACTTTACAGAACTGAAGTTAGGTAATGCGATTTGCTAGAGAGACTCTAGTCCTTCCAATGTCCTACTGTGAAATAGTGGTGGATGGATATTGGATACTAGGTTTAGTTTGTTAGTAGTAGTTACTAATTGTTTTATGCGGTCTGCGTGACGCATCCTCTGTCACTGAGTGCTGCTTACCCCAGCCCTCCGTCGAACCTTTTGTACTTTGTTTAGTGAGTGGTAGTCTTAGCATGGTCAGTCAGTAGCAGAACTAGATCAGCATTATGCAACCAACCCACAATTTGTTGTATGTATGCGCTAATGTATGCAACTATGCATGTGTCCTCCATCTCATCTATGCATTTGATGGCTGAAAAAAATTGAAGTGCAGACTTAGTGAACAATTGGCCCGTCTGGAATAGGTGGTGTAGGTCAGGTGGTACTTACTAGGCTTTGTTAGTATTTGGAATCAGAATGATCAAGGAACACTGGAGTGTTCATAAATAAGTAGACGATCCGTAAATGCACTAGGAAGCAGCCAGTAGTCGATCCATCTGATTAGATAGGTCAATTTTATTGCACTTGTTGTTTCCTAAAATGTTCTTTGACTTATTGTTTTTCCAAATGATTTATTATTTTTCTCACAGCACTCCTTAATGTTGGTCTCTTTCTTTATTATATTTTACATGATCATCAGCACCACCCAGGGGCAAGAAGACGGGGTCGGAGTCGGCGGGGGAACCCCAGGACCTCTCCTCTACTGAGGCTCCTGCAGCTGGCCCCAGTAAGTCCTCCATTGGTTAGATTGACATTTATATTTCCCTAAATGTTATGTAACTGCATCTTTTTTTCCCAAACTCTAAATTATGGTTCCACTTTCTGAATCTCTTTTTTACAAAAGCTTACTTCTTTGACCTTGACTATCTGTTTACTAATTCTGTTTATCCCTGCCTCGAAGTTGCTTCTAACTCCCTCTGCTATGACTCTCTGTACTACTAATACTACTACTACTATTACTATTATTACTCTGTGTACTCTGTGTGTAGCGAAGCTTGCACAGTTGCCCACCCTTTAATAGAAGGTTTTCTTTGCAACAATAAAACTCTGATTGACCAATAGCTCTAGCCACTGGGTCCTGTCCTTTGGGTTGTCCTCTTCAAGTCTTCTCAATGTTGAGGCTTTGACAATTACCACAAACAAAATGCCCAACCAGATATTTGACTAGTATTTTTGATCGGATAGTACATGATACTACTATTGTCTAGGATTCTGCAGAGCCACATACAGAACTATGCACAACAAAATAGGATGGTGCTGATGGGAGGTTGGATCTTACTGATCACACCTCAGTCCGAAGAACCCAGGATCCCCTAACAGACTAGCTATAGTGTCTCACATTAGGGTCCCACTCCCGGCCCCCCCACGAAGACGATACACAATGTTGATGATGACTGAGACAGAGACAACCCAGAACATAATAACAAACACCATTTTGCTCACACACTTGTGTAAGTCCACTCCACCACACCAAATACCACAGAGTCTATATGTAAGTTCAAAAGGTTTATTTGAAACAAGTATCAAACTCTGTACATCGTTAATATGAAATTTAATTTACGACAGCCATAGTCAATAAGCCAGCAAAAAGCCTAACATTAAAACAGTAAACATTTACAAGTGCATGATTGACAACAAGAACAAGAGCCAAGATCTTTATAATTCTGGAAGATCCCTCACCGTAGAACGTAGAAATACTGGTTACATCATCTTGCATCCAATATGCTCTGTAAATCTCTGGTTTGTAGAAGGGAATCTTCCGCCTATGATATATGAGAAAAACGCTGCGAGTTAGCCGTTAGATAGTATACTGGTGAATGCTAGCATTTTGCAGTCATGCCAAAAAGTGTAACATGTATGTGTAATGGCTAAGCAATATAAACTAAACAAAGTCAATATGTTGTTTTTTTTTCGACCTCTTCACTTGTACGCAACAGTCAAGCGGCCTTAAAGGCATCTACTGCACATGTCAATAAGCTGGCAGGTATAATATGCACCAAAAGAGTAGTAGTCAACATGATGAATCTAAAAGGGTTACTCATGGCTCAGGCTAACTTTCAAAAGAGTAGAGTAGGACTAGATGACCCTAGGAAGTGGAACCATATCCTACTAGTGTCTGTCTACTGACTGTACTTACTGTCTAGTGCTGATGTATGTTGCATCGCATTAACTTTTTTTTCAATGTTCCAAGTGAACACTTAAAATAGGGGGAGGTTTACAGGCATCTAAAAAATTTGTGATGCTTTTTTCTAGGCACACTACCATCCACCAGTGCCGTCGGGGCCAGCGATGCGGCCATTCCGGAGGGGGCAGGCGAACTGGCGGCACCTGCAGGAGACACAGGGCCCATGGGGGATCCAGCAGCAGTGGCCGGCGGCGGTAAGTTATATTCATTACTTCTTGACATTACAGCTAGATGGAACTGTGTTCACTATTTCACTGTACTGTGCGACTTTATACAACGGTTGAAGAAGACACCCTTTACGTAGCATTACCAGCGTGAGTAGAGTAACCAATGGCCTCTTCTATTTGACTCCAAAATCAGCTGTGAATGTTTTATGGAGAAGACAAACTCAGATCAGATGACCTTCATGGATGTGTTGAACATAGAGGGAAAGCACTAAGGGTGGAAGGACGGGCGAGATAAACAATATGACTGACCGGCAGAGAAGGATATGTTGTTGGAAGCATGTATAGGAGTCTGATAGTAATAAGATCAGATGCATGGGTTGTTGAAGGATGGGTGGAATGTGAAAGAATGCCTGCCTGGGTGGGCGACACAGTATGGGTGGATAGTACTAGATAGCAAGAATCAGCGGTGTTTTTGGTTCAAACTCAAAGCCAAGGCAAGGAAGGAAGGAGCAGAAGCATGGGTGTTTGTTGGTGAAACCAACTAAGGTTTGTTAAGAGATATATACAAAAGGATAGACGTTTACTTTAATGGATGTATGCCTGGATGTACTATCACCAAGAGACAGTATAGGTGGAAAGTGTCACTGGAGATTCTTACTTTGAAGAAAATGTAACAGAAACTGCGCGACAGTAGCAAAGCCTAGAGGAATCAAGGTAGTATTATGAGCATACAGTACACTTGCAGTAGTTTGCAAGCACGTCATATATTATCAAGCGGAAACCCCTTCCTCCCACTCTGGGGACCACTCCCTACCTATTATTATTAATGTATTTTCGATTGGGGCAGCCAGCCTGCAAAGGGTGGCCTATCTGTTGTTTAATGTTTATGTATATTGGTTACACAATCAATGAAAGCAAAGTACCCTCTGCAGTAGCGGTTGGTGGTGGGATTGTTGGCGGGCGGTGACATGGGGAGGGGACGGGTGGGTGGCACTGGCGAGTAAACTGTGTATTACTGTTACGGCCAAATACAGGTAATCAACATAAAAATAAATAAAACTATTTTCAAGGTGCGCACTGCACCGCCGAATGCGATGCAGTGTGTGCTACTGTGTGCAGCAATGTTTTTTTTTTAATGTATTCTTTAATTACCTGTGAATGTCCTTAATCCATCGATTTCTATCCCCACCCTGCACCTTCACACGTCACCGACCGGCAGCACTCCCACCACCGACCGCTACCGACCTGATGTCGTATATCGTATTAGCACTAGCAGCATCTATAATATGAATATAAGCAATGATCGTTGGATCCGATAAATAATCAGCCTTTTTGTAGTACCCATGGCAGGGTGTAAGTGAAATTGTGCATGCCATTTGCCCTCATGTAACAGAGTATGACCAGTGCCAACGGCCGTAAGGCGTCAGACAAAAAGATGAGCTTCCCCACCTGCAGACAGTAGTAGTAAATAAAACTAACGTGAGTCTGCATCATGTGGCTCATATCTGTTTCTCTTGGGTGCAAGCTTAGCTGATGGACCTGGCATGCCGCCTACAACAAGGTTATGTAATTGGGCTAAACTACAGATAAGAACAGCACGACTGGTGTACCGGAGTACATACATAGTACGATTATATTTATAAATAATGTCTGAAACGGTCACAAATGTTAGAGTCCAAGGAAGTAGGATTAGAGATACTTACCCCAGCACCAAATCCCAAATGTTATGAACTGTGCTTGCTAGTGATACTGTGACACTATGTGTTGAATGATTTTAGTGTTCCTGTTTTGCTAAGAGTATTGGCTCCAACATGTTCTTTTTCTTTCTTGATATAGATGATACTCCTTCCACTAAACCATCAAGAAGGAGTTGGCCGCTAGGGCCCGGCGCCGGAAACTGGAGGCCATCTGCGAGCATTATCGCCGGCTGGTGGCTCAGGAGGAGGAGGAGGCGGCTGCAGCTGCAGCCTCCTCCAATGCCCTGGGCCCCAGTCAGGCCCGGCCTCCACTTTCACGGCGCCGTGGTCCGGCATTCGCCCGCCGCCGCGCCTCTATTTCCAGCACTGCTGCCCCCCACCCTGGATGCAACTGTAGGGCATTTTGCCACCAGCTGCTCCGCCGGATGGCCCGCTTGGAGGAGAACATGGAGGAGCGGGTAAAGATCCTGGTGGACAAACATCTTAAGGCCCGCCGACAATAGAGGACCTCGTCGTTTGCCCCTTTTTTAATTCCTTTTGTTGGTGGGTGGGTTTGTGGGCGTGGGGGATTTCTACGGACATTGGGACTTTGGACTTTCATTTCGTTTCATTGGGGTTAGGGAGGGGGGTGGGTTAGGTCAGAGCGGGATAGTTTATTTTTGTTAGGGGACATTAAAAATATACTTACTATTTATTTATACGATGTTAATGTTTTTTGTGGTGGGTTACAGTTTTCCGAATTCAATGTAAGTTACATGGTTGTTTACTTTGTTTCCGTGCTGCTGCATGCCCACAGCCAGTGTTTGATTTAAAAGATCTGCCGATTTTGTAACACACAAACCGATAGATGCAGTACCCCTCACTGAGTTATTTTTAATTGTCATAATAGTACTGTCAGTCTCTCCTCCTAGTCCATACCTCCCACCAAACTTATCTTACCTGTGATTGATGATGAAGTTCGGCACACTGATGGCTGCATGGTTGGTTTCCCAAATTGACGGAGTAGATGCCATTATAGTGGTGGTAGTAGTAGACACTGGCAATAGCGTTTGAAAAAAGAAAGAGAAAGTCACTTGACTGAGACTCTGGGAGGAGGAGTGGAACAGAACACAAAGTAAACTACAGCATGGGTGGTCAAGCAGAAGAAGATCCTTGCCCTGCCTTAGTTGAAATTCAATTAGTGTTGCTTTCACCACATCTGCCCCAGCAAGCGTGTGATCAATTGGTGTACATAGTCATCACATCACACCTCAATATAAATCACACAGCCCGGGGGAAGAGGGTTAGGGATTGATGATTGGATAGGAAGTGGGGTTTTGGGAAAGGTTTGAGAAAGAAAAACAGACAATATGCATGGACACAACAAAAGTAAAACACAATCTTGTAAGACGACCATGATCCATTATCAAAGAAATCAAAGTATGAAGTGAGAGAAAGCAAATGCATGCATGCTGAGGAGGATAACTTGATGGTTAATGATAATGAGTTGTACTATAACTACTATGACCCAATGAGACAGTACAGTCAGGGACGAAATTGAAATTTGCCTTGCCTGTCTGACGCCCTCAGAGCTCAGACCGAACCCAATTACATGCTGTACCGGGCTTACTTTTATTTTTCAAGCTAGCTAAGGAAACTAAAAAACAGTTGGATCAATTAACAAACAAACCACAACACACAGTCGTAATGATTAAAGAGAAAAAAGCAAGCAAATAAATGTAAAGACGAATGATGATACTAAAGTTACTGTATTATCCTGGTCCAAATGTGGAGTTGCATCATTCTCGTCATTCTTCTTGGTCCTCCCTTCCATGGACACTCCGCACATCAATCTTGGATATCACTGCCTGCCTGATGCGGATTGGTAAGGTACGTGTGAGTCGTTTCTCCCACTGTAGCACAGGGTAAAGGCCGGCCTGTAAGTGTAGATGGAAAAACAAACGGGGTATTGAAAAATTACAGCCTTTACAACAATAAACTCAATTACAGTGGAGTGCAAGACAACACTCTGGAGAGAACACTTTCAGACTGAGGCAGCTTGGATAGGCTATATAGTGTGTCTACTCTACAGCATTAAGGTACAACAACAACGGGACAGGATTCAGGAGCCAGCACAGCCACAGAACAGGAGAACCGCGGCACAGGCCAGGCACCCTACCCCTTACTTACATTTTGACCGAGCCAGAGAAATGTCATATGCACTGCAGCAACCTAGAATTTTCCCAATGAAGTGACTAAATCAATGCGCCACTGTCCGTCATACCACTACACTCTACTCCAGTCCACACCACTACACGGACATCTAGCCTAGGTCTGCTGTGGTTCTTGTTCAAACTAGTTTTTACCTTTTATGTCAGCCCATGAAACGCCTGATGCGGATTGGTAAGGTACGTGTGAGTCGTTTCTCCCACTGTAGCACAGGGTAAAGGCCGGCCTGTAAGTGTAGATGGAAAAACAAACGGGGTATTTAAAAATTACAGCCTTTACAACAATAAACTCAATTACAGTGGAGTGCAAGACAACACTCTGGAGAGAACACTTTCAGACTGAGGCAGCTTGGATAGGCTACATAGTGTGTCTACTCTACAGCATTAAGGTACAACAACAACGGGACAGGATTCAGGAGCCAGCACAGCCACAGAACAGGAGAACCGCGGCACAGGCCAGGCACCCTACCCCTTACTTACATTTTGACCGAGCCAGAGAAATGTCATATGCACTGCAGCAACCTAGAATTTTCCCAATGAAGTGACTAAATCAATGCGCCACTGTCCGTCATACCACTACACTCTACTCCAGTCCACACCACTACACGGACATCTAGCCTAGGTCTGCTGTGGTTCTTGTTCAAACTTTTTACCTTTTAAGTCAGCCCATGAAACGCAGTTATTCCATCAATTTTCTCCAATCCAACTGACTGTGTGCAAAGATAGTATGCTCAGCATCCTCAATGATGGTGACCGTGTGGTACGTATTCTCCAACACCAACTCAGTCTGTAGTGACTGATTAAGTTTATAATATATTCCATATTACCAAATTGCAACGGATATTGGCCGGCACCTGCAGTGGTAGGAGTACAATGTGGTCATTATTAAACAACAAGGAAACATTAACTGTCACCACACCTGAGTCACTTTTACTTTGTCGATAAACTAGTATAGTTCTACTTCATGGCATGCACAATTCTTCGTAGTCAGCCAGCATCCAATGCAATGCATGCCACCATCATTCACAATAATCACTCATTACCTGTCTTGGTGTTCTCTTTGGCTGTCTGATCTGATGCCTGCCTAGCCTTCTGCCAGTCAGTGATGAGTTTCTTTCGGATTGGAAACAAAATGGAATATAGGTGGAGTCACGTTTCACTTCTTATGGAGGGACTGTTAGAGGCAACCTGTATTGTACTATTCTCCATCTCCATCCAATCTCTGACTTGCTTGAAATGTACTTAGGGAGAGTAAGGAACATGGAGCAGGACCCTGAGGAGTGGAGTGGACAGTTATGCACAGACGTGCAACTCCAATAGGGAAATAAAAAGAGGAGACTGTTGATGGCTTTGTTGTGAATGTAGCTTTTGAACCAGAAAAACAGATACACACAGTCACACACAAATAAAGGAAGGGAGAACAATTTGAAAGCCTAGTTGTCAGGGAAGAGGAGCTCGTCCTCAAACTCTGGTGGTTCGGACAGCAGTACGTCTAACAATCCACTACTTATGTCATCAAAGTCACTCTCCTCTTCCTCCTGTGATTCACGTATTTTGTACTCCGGTGGTATAAAGTGTTGATTCATTTTGATCATGGTTAACCTCTCAACACTTTAGGGCGAGAGACTGGTCCTTTTGACAGTAACAATGGCACCAGCAGCACTGAAAACACGCTCTGAAGAGACACTTGCAACAGGGCAAGCCACATACTTTATCGCCAGCCTGCTGAGCACTGGCCATTGGCTTCTTTTCCCATACCAATACACCAATGGGCTTTGCTCCATGTAGACCTCTGTTGTGTCATCTAGATAGGCCTGAACCATCCGCTCAATGTTCAGGGGTGCTCC
This sequence comes from Triturus cristatus, assembly GCF_964204655.1. Classification (NCBI taxonomy): domain Eukaryota; kingdom Metazoa; phylum Chordata; class Amphibia; order Caudata; family Salamandridae; genus Triturus; species Triturus cristatus. Next base: position 1,353,933,738 of record NC_140591.1, read on the forward strand.
GATTTCCTGGGCCTCTTTTGCCTTTGCATCAGTCATTGATGTGCAATACCCTTTCCATAGAAACCAATCACCTGCCGTTTTTGTAAATGTGCCTGATGATCCTGTTGGTGCTGTTGATGTTATTGCTGCTGGCAGCGTTGACTGCTGGGAGGCAAACGCACTGCTCTTGGCTTCTGAAGTAGAACTTCGTTCTGGGTGCCCTGCAGTACTTTTTCTGCCCTGGAGGGGCGGGCCTTTAATGAAGATCCTTTCGTTTTCAAACTCAGTGGCTTCCTCAGCTATCAAAGTTCTGTACTGGGCAACATTCACTTCTGAAAAAGGAATGACTTCATTACTGCGCAGCAATAATTTGTAACGTGGATCCAAAATTGAGGCAGTAATGTAATGTGGATCTGACAGAATGTTATTTTGAATCCTTGTATTGTGAGATAAGCGAGCGGATAAGGTGTCTGCCAAAGAATGTGCGTCTACTTTGTCATCCACACCTGCGTACATTTCTGCCACCTCCTTCAGCTCTTGCTCTAGCATGTACAACAATGGGATAGCTTGGCCCATAGTACAGTCCTCCCGGCTCACTTCACGGGTGAAGACCTCAAAAGGAAGTAGCATCTCTGTCAGGCTTTTGACAAGGTCCCATTGGGCCATCTCAACTCTCATGCCTTTCACTGTAGGATCCCTTGACCTTTTCATGACATAAGCATTAAGTGGTATGTACTGCTCAAACAGACGCTCAAGCATGTAATACGTTGAGTTCCAACGTGTTGGCACCTCTTGGATGAGTGCTTTGACTGGCATTTTATGCTCACGTTGAATCACCCTCAGCTCCTTCCGGGCTTTAAAAGAATGGTTGAAATGTGTGCATATTCTTCTGCAGGTGGTCAGTAAGCTGCTGACTTTGCTTTCATTTTTCAGAAAGTCTTGCACAACAATGTTAATGCAGTGGCACCCTGAAATAGCCACCATCTTTCATGGCCCGAACTACATTACTGCCATTGTCCGTGGCAACAAAACCAATGGTAAGACCTCTTGGTCGCAGCCACTCAAACACCTTGCTGTTAAACTCATCCAAAATGTTAGCAGCAGTATGAGATTTCTCCATTGCAAACATGGCTACAGTTGCATGTTTGCGAGTGTCTTTAAAAATCTCAGCGGTGTCAACAACGCCGTCAGATATCTTATCTTTAACACCCGAAAAAGAGACCCAGTGTGCAGTGATGCACATGTAATCAGTGGCTTGGCAACTGGTCCACATGTCTGTTGTCAGGTGTATACTCTGAACAGCACTCTTTTTTAAGGCTTTTCCAAGCAATTCCAGCACGTCGTGATGTAGTGCTGGAACAGCAACTCTTGCAAAATAGTAGCAGCTGGGAACTTTCCATTTTGGGCAGATGGTGGTCACAAACTCAAGAAAACCCACCCCTTCAACAAAACGAAAAAGGGAGAAGGTCCAGTGCTAACATTTTTGCCAGCTTAGCATTGTACAAATGTGCTATTGGGTGATTGCGTTCGTACTGCCCCTCCGGCCTACTAAACATGCTAAGAATGGTAGGCTGCATGGTATTCCTTCCTGTGGTCGACGTCGCACTTTTTGGGCCAGCAGTACTCCTTGGTGTCTCAGGCTGGCTCTTACTCTTGTGCCAATGAGATGTGGCTGAGGATGTGGGCGTTACCACTGCAGTGCTGGGGACAGGGCTACTTTGTGTACCACTAGCACAGAGAATGTCTCCCTCTTCTTCCTGTTCCACCGTGAGCGGACTTTCTACTCGTTTAAGCCCAACAGCAATGGTTCCAGTTTTGATGAGCCTAAGGTGCTCCTCCCACTGGATTGCGTGGTGTTTTTTCAGATGGGTCATTTGGCCTCCGGTACCATAGTTTGTACCAAGCTTTTCACGGCTAACACAGGAATGACAAACGGAGCATACAGCAATGTTCTCCTCCTTTCGGCTAACCGTAAAGAAGTCCCACACTGGGGAGCTTAACTTTTGTCTCCTGCTGGAGGTGCCACTCCCACTTCCAATGCCGGATGAACTGGAGGGTGTGTGTTGAATTTGACTCTGTGCAGGACCACTACCTACTTCTGCTGAGGTGGTGCTTGTTGTGCTGGATGTAGGACGCTGCCGGCCCTTTGCTAATGTAAATATGGAAGCTGGAGGTCGTGTTGGTGTTACCTGTGTTGGAGGTATGCGTGCTACATCCCTCGCATCCATTTTGGATAATGTAAAAATGTTGCTCTCCATCTCCTCAGGCCCGGGAGTGATGTTTGTGATGACTGGCTCATCATCATCATCATCATCAACCTGCTCTTCTACATCAACATCCATAAGTGTAAGGCTTTCTGGAACCTTCCTTTTCCCATGCCTGCTCTTGTGATGTGTTTCCCTCTCAGACTCAGTTTGTGGCTTCCAAGTGACATCTAGCTCATCAGAAGGGGGGCTTGGTGAAGAACTTGATGTACTAACCCTCCTTTTCCTTGCTGGGGATTTAAAAGCCAATGCAACTTCTAAAGGAGTGGCTTCCTCTTCTTCCTCTGCATGAGGCTCAATTTCCTGAACTGCCCCTACTTCGGGAGGAACAACAGCTACTATTGCGGGCGGGGGCTGCGGCTGTTGACCACTTATCTGCTGTGTTGATGATGTTCCCTCCTGCGTTGATTGTGTACTACTTTGAGATAGCGATAAGTTTAGTTCAGGCTCAGCATCACTGCTTTCAACCATAAGGCTGGCTACCTCTTCCACACTCATCTGCTTGGGCATGGGTTGGTGGGTTGGGCCCACTGATGTGGAGGTGCTGCCCCCAGCTTGCCCCCCCGACACCGCTGCTGCAGGCCTCATTTTTGCTGAACCAAAAAAGGTTTTCGGAGGCACACCACACTTAAGTGACACTTCCTTCTTCTTCTGTTCCTTCTTCTCCATGGCAACTTTCTTGGTACCGGAGGACCTACTACCTGCTTTCTTTGGGGGCATCTTCAACAGATGTCAAAACAGCACTCAGTTGCACAAGTTGCAGAGATGCCTGGTCAGGTCACTGACACGTCACGTTGTGTACACTACAGCAGCAGGACGTCGGTCTGGCACCACAACAGTGGATGATGATGACACACCTCTGTCTTTTGTGCACCTAAAAGCAAAAAAGCCAGAAGAACATCAGTCAAAAGATCCATAATATAATATATAACTTATTAGTGTCTCGTGGGTGGTCATCACAATTATTAAATTTCATGAAGTCAGTGAACAACATCAACAGTATAGCCAGCCATTAAGAGACTGACAAGGCCAGGGATCCTGTTGTATTTGTACTGTGTACACTTAGGAAGAAGAATAGCAAGGAACAAAAACCCGCCGTGATGATTGCTGAGTTGTACCCCTGGGCCTACTGTACGACTAGGCCACAAGTTTGGACGCCTATGGCAAAGGCACAATGCATGCCTTCCTAAAATGGCCGCCACACACATGCTCAGCCCACCCACCACAATAACAAACAAAAAGTGATTGCAAAGGACAGGAAGAGGAAGTTGTAGTGTCTGTGGAACTTAATCCCTCTCATAAAAATGTTTTCCAGACAAATAACAGCTTCTCCCTGCTCCAAACCTACAGCTCAATGACAGCCTGAGGAATTTTTTGTGCAGAAATGCACAAAAAAGCGTTTTCGAGAAGGGTCTATGTTGCTCGCGATATATTGTTTGCCAGATTGCAAAAGCTGCGTGTTCGGGATCGCGAACTGTACAAAAAGGCATTCTCGCGTGCGCGAACACGCATATTGCGAGCGCAAAAATGACGAAAACTGTAAGTCCGCGTTGTCGTGCTGTGCAGAGTTACCGAAAGTTCGCGAGCTGAATCCCTTGCCTTACATGCTGGCCAAAATAGCCCAATTTGTTTAGCACACACCCAAAAAATGCTATTGCCCCCCAAACACACCTTTTGCAATAAAATCCAAAGCCATCCATGGAGTAAAGGAAAATCACCAGACAACACCAACTGTACATTTAAATCACGCACCACAGGTTGGAGGCTGACTACCTCTGGGCCTAGTGGAAGACTACTAGGCCACAAGCTTGGAACCGGATGGCAAAAGCAAGCACACTGCTTGGATGGCTTCACAAAATGGCCGCCACACACCCACAACAACCACAAGAAATGGGAGACAGTCAATGGACGCCTATGGCAAAGGCACAATGCATGCCTTCCTAAAATGGCCGCCACACACATGCTCAGCCCACCCACCACAATAACAAACAAAAAGTGATTGCAAAGGACAGGAAGAGGAAGTTGTAGTGTCTGTGGAACTCAATCCCTCTCATAAAAATGTTTTCCAGACAAATAACAGCTTCTCCCTGCTCCACACCTACAGCTCAATGACAGCCTGAGGAGTTTTTTGTGCAGAAATGCACAAAAAAGCGTTTTCGAGAAGGGTCTATGTTGCTCGCTATATATTGTTTGCCAGATTGCAAAAGCTGCGTGTTCGGGATCGCGAACTGTACAAAAAGGCTTTCTCGCGTGCGCGAACACGCATATTGCGAGCGCAAAAATGACGAAAACTGTAAGTCCGCGTTGTCGCGCTGTGCAGAGTTACCGAAAGTTCGCGAGCTGAATCCCTTGCCTTACATGCTGGCCAAAATAGCCCAATTTGTTTAGCACACACCCAAAAAATGCTATTGCACCCCAAACACACCTTTTGCAATAAAATCCAAAGCCATCCATGGAGTAAAGGAAAATCACCAGACAACACCAACTGTACATTTAAATCACGCACCACAGGTTGGAGGCTGACTACCTCTTGGCCTAGTGGAAGACTACTAGGCCACAAGCTTGGAACCGGATGGCAAAAGCAAGCACACTGCTTGGATGGCTTCACAAAATGGCCGCCACACACCCACAACAACCACAAGAAATGGGAGACAGTCAATGGACGCCTATGGCAAAGGCACAATGCATGCCTTCCTAAAATGGCCGCCACACACATGCTCAGCCCACCCACCACAATAACAAACAAAAAGTAAATGCAAAGGACAGGAAGATGAAGTTGTAGTGTCTGTGGAACTTAATCCCTCTCATAAAAATGTTTTCCAGACAAATAACAGCTTCTCCCTGCTCCAAACCTACAGCTCAATGACAGCCTGAGGAGTTTTTTGTGCAGAAATGCACAAAAAAGCGTTTTCGAGAAGGGTCTATGTTGCTCGCGATATATTGTTTGCCAGATTGCAAAAGCTGCGTGTTCGGGATCGCGAACTGTACAAAAAGGCTTTCTCGCGTGCGCGAACACGCATATTGCGAGCGCAAAAATGACGAAAACTGTAAGTCCGCGTTGTCGCGCTGTGCAGAGTTACCGAAAGTTCGCGAGCTGAATCCCTTGCCTTACATGCTGGCCAAAATAGCCCAATTTGTTTAGCACACACCCAAAAAATGCTATTGCACCCCAAACACACCTTTTGCAATAAAATCCAAAGCCATCCATGGAGTAAAGGAAAATCACCAGACAACACCAACTGTACATTTAAATCATGCACCACAGGTTGGAGGCTGACTACCTCTGGGCCTAGTGGAAGACTACTAGGCCACAAGCTTGGAACCGGATGGCAAAAGCAAGCACACTGCTTGGATGGCTTCACAAAATGGCCGCCACACACCCACAACAACCACAAGAAATGGGAGACAGTCAATGGACGCCTATGGCAAAGGCACAATGCATGCCTTCCTAAAATGGCCGCCACACACATGCTCAGCCCACCCACCACAATAACAAACAAAAAGTGATTGCAAAGGACAGGAAGAGGAAGTTGTAGTGTCTGTGGAACTTAATCCCTCTCATAAAAATGTTTTCCAGACAAATAACAGCTTCTCCCTGCTCCAAACCTGCAGCTCAATGACAGCCTGAGGAGTTTTTTGTGCAGAAATGCACAAAAAAGCGTTTTCGAGAAGGGTCTATGTTGCTCGCGATATATTGTTTGCCAGATTGCAAAAGCTGCGTGTTCGGGATCGCGAACTGTACAAAAATGCTTTCTCGCGTGCGCGAACACGCATATTGCGAGCGCAAAAATGACGAAAACTGTATGCCCGCGTTGTCGCGCTGTGCAGAGTTACCGAAAGTTTGCGAGCTGAATCCCTTGCCTTACATGCTGGCCAAAATAGCCCAATTTGTTTAGCACACACCCAAAAAATGCTATTGCACCCCAAACACACCTTTTGCAATAAAATCCAAAGCCATCCATGGAGTAAAGGAAAATCACCAGACAACACCAACTGTACATTTAAATCACGCACCACAGGTTGGAGGCTGACTACCTCTGGGCCTAGTGGAAGACTACTAGGCCACAAGCACACACATCCAACAAAGGTAAATCACACACACACACCAACAGTGAAATACACCACAGCCACGTTTAGCATTTCAATCCTATGCCATCCATGCCCTACATGATGTAGAAATTCTACAGACACCACAAAACATGGACCCATGGGTACCCTACTGGCTGAAATTGCAGAGAAAAACAACTAGGCCCCTATTGAAAGTAGTACAGGCCACCCACCACAACAATAATTTTTAAAAACAATAAAAATCCCAGAAAAATGTAGGTACAAACAAGCCCCAATGAAAAAAACACACCAATTCTCCAACTTACTTGTAGTAAATTAAATCTCAAATCAAAAATTCCTCAAATAAATCCAATCCAATGGTATGATGCAGCAGACAGACACAAAAAGTGATCCTTCCAGCTCCAAATCCAAATGAAAGTGAACAACACATGCACAAAGCACGTGGGAGGAGCCTGCTGGACAGGAACAGGAAGTTGTAGACTCAGGGGCACTTCCTTCCTCTTGAAAAAAAAGAGTTAAAAAAATTAAAGGACTCTTTCTTACACAAAAGACTACAGCAAGATCACAATCTGAGGAGTTTTCTGAGCAAAATGACCATTTTAGAGAAGGTTTTATGAAGCTCGCGAGATATTCATTGCCAGATTGCAGTTTTTCCATGTTCGGGATCGTGATCTTACCAAAACAGCCGCCGGAAGTCAGCTCGCGCGCACCAATGACGTGTTCGGGGTCGCACACTCTCGCGGGCTTGGGCAGCCATATTACAAATCTCGTGGCGCTCGCGAACAGACAGAAAAGCAAGTTGGCGATCGCAGAGTCAAGGTAAGACGTTACCGCGCGCGCGAGAATGACTATTGAGCGCGCGAGGAAGCAAATTTACTACACTACGCGCTAGATTGCGTAGCAATCTGCAACTTCGCGCTCTACGCGAATCGCGAAGTTACCTAAACTTCGCAAGCTCCGCGAACGGAGCGTAGTTCAACGCCCAGGCTTACTCGTTGGTAAGTGCCAAATCAACACACCACACACCTCAAAGCCACCATCACACAACGCACAACTGTGGGAATGCACACGTGACCAAACCACATACAACATGTCAATCAACATGACCACCTACCAGACAGGACAACACTACTCCATGGTGGTCCTGAGCTACCCCTGCACACAACACAGCCATATCATGGCACCACAGCCACACAACAGCTGAACGTGTGGAGATGCGGAATGCAGCCATGTGCGAACGATGCAAGTGACCCATGAATGGGAATGTACACAATGACAAGTGGAAGAGATGTGGCGCAGCAGCCAGGGCAACTGACTCCGGAACCCAGGAGCTCACGGTTCGATCCCCGGTGCCAGCAGCAGATCAGCCCAGCACCATGTGACTCTGGGCAATAGCTCGCTTAATCTTCCTGAGGGCCCCCTGCGCCTTGAAACCTTCGGGTCATTGTTCGCGCTTTACAAATTCTGGACATTTGCATTTACAAGTGAGGCGTGGATGTGCAGGACAGACATGGGTATGCAAACCACAGATATGTCCATGCAGACCACAACTGCTCGTGACTGGAGAGTAGTGAACAGTGGACTCAACCATGTCACCCCAGGCCGTGGGTCAGATAGCTGAAATATCACTCGCTGCATTCCCCCCTGTGTGCGTGAGCATAGTGTGTTGGCCCTGAGTACGCCAGGGCTGCGCAGGGGTGTGGACAAAAACCCCGTGGCGCAGAGCGTGGTTCCCTCCCGGAAAGGCCAACGTCATTGACAGGGCGGTGCCTCGCAGTCCGCCATGAGGCCGACGCCGTGAGCAGCGGGGCCTGCAACCCTATGCGCCTGCTGCACCTCAGGACACTGATACCCAGGCCAGGTCTGCCCATCCCAGCGCTCCAAGGCTGCACTGCACACCTGCCGACACCGTTGTGAGTGAAAGCTTCAAGCCCCTGTCCTGCGACCTCTGCAGCCTCCGCAGGCCATCGCTGGCCCCCACGACGCTGGCCCACATTACTCCTTTCTCATTGACATACTCCACTGGCGTCCTCTTTTTCCCAGTAGGACCCACATGTGGAACTGTGTCCTGAGTCCCGAATGGCAGTGACCCCAAGTCTGTGGCAGTGGCCACAGCACCAGACTCCCTACGATCAGTGAAGCATAATTCCGCATCGCAGGCCTGCGACAAGTGGTGTCACTAACCCTGTGCACCGTGAGTGACCGTCAGCCTCCGGCAGAACATCATTGGTGTCAGCCTGTGGCCTGGGGGTTGTCATCAGCAACAGGCAGGTACGGATTTGGTGTCTGGCATGAGTCTGTGGCATTCATATCCGCCATGTTGCCAGACGCAGCTGGCATGTGCCCTCTGCATCATGCCCTGGGGGTAGACCTCCCATTCTCCCACGAGACACTCCGCGGAAGGCACCTATGACACATACGAGACCCTGCTTTGCCCTCATGACCCTACCCTTGTCTCCCGCTGGTCAGCGTCCCGTGGCGGTGGGCCCATGTCGGCCAATGTGCATCCGGGGCCACTAACCCTGTGCGACTCAAGTCATCCCCTCTTGTTGTTCTGACATTGCATTTCGGAGTGCCTGATTACTGTTTGAGTTGTTGCCAGCACCACCTACTCCCTGAGAGCTGGCTTACACTCACCTCACACACAGCCAGCACAGGCGTCACTGGATTAGTGGGCCTGCCATCACATCCTGCCGAACCAAGTGTTGAATCTTTTCTCCCTTCACTGTCACAGGTGATCAAGGATATGCACTCTGCCCTTGAATGATGACACCCCTCCGAGACCCGAGCACACTCGCCCAGAGGCATTACAATGTGGCCCACATATGCACCAGTGGCATCGTTGAACGCACATTTGGTGTCTTGAAGTCACGTTTCAGGTGCCTGGACGGCACAGGTGGAAAGTTCCTGTACAGCCCGGACATCGTGTGCAAGATGATCGTTGCATGTTGTGTGTTGCACAACATCTGTGTAAGCACCAATGCCCCATGGATCCCAGTTCCAGAAGTACCGGACAATGATGGTGACGATGGGGTAGGTGGCCCACATCCCACTGCAGCTGCGGCAGGAATGGCCCGTAGGAACACCATCATTGACAATTTCTTCTCATGAGCACGTCACATTGTGGCCGTCCCTGGCAATCATAGGATGGTACAAAATGTCCAAAAGCACAGCATGTGCAAATAAAACATAATTTCAGGTTACAGGTTTGTACTTGTACATTGCCATTTCACGGTTTCCTGCTGTGCCAGATGTGATTTGCCATGTTTTGGACATTTGCGACACCAGTTGTGTCCTGTGTTCTGTTGTGGAGGTGTTGCTGTTTGTACCGGGATGTTGTCAATGTCGAGGTGCACTTATACTTATGTGCGTATGCTGCACGGTGGGTGATTCGCTCCTGCGGCTCTGATTTGTCTGCCACTGGTCTCTTTCATGCGGTGTGCCTGTCACTTCTGTGCTTCCACGGTGCTGAGATGTTGCAGACTTGGGTAACTTGTGCTCTTTGTCGAGTTGTGAATCTTGGGCATGGTTTGTCTGCAGATGTGTCGTTGACGTCAGGGGTTGTTTGTGCAGGTGGTTGTTTCCAAGTGTGACCTGCCCCTTTCTGATTGTGGTCCGCACTCAGCCACGTCAGTGTCGTGCCGTGTACATTGTCATGATGATTGGACTGCAGCCATGCTACTCGTCATGTGGTGTCTCTTGCATTGTCAGTGTGGCTGACGTATATGCATGTTTGCTGTGTTTCGCATGTGTGCATGTGTTGGTTGTGTGCTTGGTGATGTGTTGGGTGGGTGCCCCTTTGGGCACATGGTGTATATGGGACTACTTGGTGTTTGTGTGTGTGCTGAAGGGTTCCCGTGGGATCAGGGACATGATCCTGAGTCATTGTGGGTGTGCAGTGTGCTCTGAATAATTGTGCATGTGTGCCATTGTGCCCATCTCCCCCGTCCACCCACTCCCTGGTCAGTGCGCACCCTGTTGATGTGGTGTCGGGTCATGTTGGACAGTGTCCGGATCCCCGACTCCTGTCACCGTCTCCCGACTGGTGACTGTGGCCACCATCTTCTCCATGTCATTCAGCTCCTGGTGTTCTGCTGGCCCCCCTCTTCCCGGGTGCGTTGCTGCTTTCGCGTTGTCAGCGAGTTTCTGCTTGGTTTTGCCATTCACATCAGTCCAGAGCCTCTTGTGCTCTTCCTTTGTCCTCCTCTGCCATGTGACGGCATTCACATGGTCCGAGGTGTTGTGCCATCTTTGCCTCTTTGTTGCCAATGACACGTTGGAGGTGACGTACAGTTGGTGGTGGTGTTCTGGCTCATCCGTGGCAATAATCGGGTTTTCCTGGCAACTGTACCCGGTCTTCCTCTTCCTCTTCTCATTGCCCTTCCACGGGCCCTGTATTCCTGGGTGTTCCTCCGTGGGGATTGTGGGGTTCATGTTGTTCTCTGCAGTCGGTCAGAGTGCATCCGTGGTACTCTGCAGTTAATGTCGTTTTTAGTGGCATTTTCCGTATGCTGTTCTTGTGCTTTTTCCCGCATTACCAGTGGGTATTGGTGGCCTCTCGCTGGTTGTCACTCTTTTCTTATCACGTTTGGACACATCACGTCTTTTTACACGTTGGGGTTTGTGTTTTTATCTCCTTTGCGGTGGTTGCATCGCGAACTTTGGCCACGTTTTTGGCAGACTATCGCATGGTACCGCCGTGTTGTGAATTCCACGTTGACTTGGGATTATTTTTACGCGGTAGGCTGCGATGTGTAACGTTGCGTTAACATTTTTTGGAGATGTTTAGCACACGTTCTTGTGAATATACCTTGGAGTCTGATGTAACTAGGAGGAATATTTTATATTTCTACTCGTTTTTTCCTCTTTGTGTGTTTGTTACATTCTGTAGCACCCATACAAAAAGGAAACTGACTTTTAGCATAGTGTTTGTGCAGGAAGGAGTCCTATGCTGACCACAATGCAGACTCTCTTGCACTTCCTGTGGGATTCCGTGAATCCTGGAGATCAGAATGAGAAAATTTTCACTAGTTAGAAATTGGTAGGTCGCTGCCACACTTTCACATCCTTCCCACCATTATGTCTCGAAAGCCTCTGTCCCTTGCTGAAGGTAAATTGTGTGTGTCAAACCGTTCCATCATTTACTGAACCAAAAAATGTGAACTGCATTTTTAAAGGGCGCCTCCCTATGATAAGGTTTCTGTTTGAAGTGGATATATATCCACTATTGCCTCCCTCTTATTAAGATTTTCTTTTTATCTACAGCACATACCGAAGCATGAGAAATGCATATTGTGTTTGTGACATTTTCCAATGCTATTCATCTTAAAAAGGGACCCTTTGGTGACAGCATTCTGGTGGCGTAATCATTTACCTCAAGATGACAGTGAAAACGTGAATATATTACAGTTTACGGATGGACATCTGAGGTGCATATATTACAGTAGCAGGAATGACGCCCGAGGCTTGGCCGCTGGTGAGAGCAATCTTCATCTGTGCATCATGGATTGAGTTTTATTTTGCAACTCAAATCATGCACAGCACATGAAGTACATATTTAACATGTTTAGTGAATTGGAAACAGGTAGTATTTTGCTCAGCATCAGTCAACCCCTTTGACCTCTTGTGTAATCTCTTTTTTCTTTAATAAACACATTTATTGTGAGCTCTGCAACCTTTCATCCGCGATGACACCTGGTCTGAGGTTCCCGATGTCAGTGCTACAAAATCTTCATGTTATTGATCGAGGACTGGATTAGATTCCACGTTTGGTGTCACTTTTGATGGATTGCATTGCTCTTTTCTTGCTGTTAGCTGCATGTTTAAGTAAGATGAAGATTGATCATAGTCTCTTAGGAGTGGGAGAAAACTGAGCGTACCAATGCTCCGTCTCTCAGTTGTGCACACACTGCCTGTCATTGCTGGGAGCACCGAGCCTGGATTCATTGCAGCTTCTAGGACACAGCGCGGTCCCCAGCATGCTATCAGGACAAGTATGATGTGTTCGTAACAAACATCTTACACAATGAAACTGTCGAATCTACTGGAAGCATCATTTGACAAAGGAAGAAGTACCTTCATGAAAAGCACTATGCAATGTATACACCACAACCGAGTGCAGCTGTTCCCAACCACATCTATCACAAAGAGACGAAGGAAGCCAATCATGACAACAATGACACGCACTGTACAGTTGTCAGCGTAACTCTGCCATTTTATATGGTAGGTTTTTTATTTCTGAAATACAAAGGGCAGCAAGCACAGGGAAATGCAATATTTGTCAGTTCAGCTTCAGCTAAGCTAATCTACTCTTTAAAAACAATAATCTCTTCAACAAAAACAACACATGTGACAAAGTATCTCTAATTTAATATTTATTAAACAACCAACCTAATGGTGAAGACTGATTATTAATACATAGTAAGGAAAAAGGAATTTTAAAATCGCCATTTTCTCTGCCTGAAGCTCCTTGAGGATAATTTACAGTAGTCCTCTGTGCAAAAGTACCTATTTGTGTGTGGGCAGCACCATTTCTGTAGACTGGTACTGCTGCTGGCCCCAGTGAAAGTGCTCTGATCCCTAAAACATGCAGACACTAGCTCACAAATAATTGGCATATTTCACTTTTCTATAAGGACCTAGTGTATGGTGTTCCTAAATACATGTATGGCATGGTAAGTTAAATCGACTTGCCCTCAGTGACTGTGGCCCCTTCAGGGTTCTGACGGACATGGCAGACTTGCATGCCAGGGTGCCGCTTGCGAATTCGAGGTCAGGACTCACTGAATAACCCAGTAGGCTACCCCTGGACTTGTGACACCAACAGATATCACAGGGGTCCTGCCCTGGGGGCCCCTTTCCACTACAAACCAGCTTGTGGAGTGCTACCACTTAATTGAGCCATGACAGGAGGGAGGGGGAAGAAAGATAGCTCCATAAAGACTAACCTTTATCTAGGCCCACATCCCTGTGTGGAGCTAGGTGCCATGACCAAGGTTCAGTTGAGCAGAACGCAACTAGAGACTTCCTCTTGGCAGCCTTTCAAAATATCAAGGATGAGATCCTTATACTATCAAGTCGAGCCTACATGCTGATCTACTGGAAGTGCGCAGGCTAGTGTCAGGGTTCGGCTCAGGGGTCAAGGAGGTATAGAAGTGATTCCACAAGAAGGTAGATGGCTGTGACTGACTTCAACAAGGGCTGCTAGCCCTAGAACAGCAACATACACTACTCAAGGACAAGTGCGAAGACCTAGAGAACAAGTAATGCTGGAACAATATTCGCATCATAGAAGTTATGTCAAAGATAGACACAAAGGACCTCACTTCTTATATCCAGAACTTATTTGAGTCAAAATTGTAGGAACCAAAACACCCTCGCATCTCGCTAGAAAGTCTACACAGGGTTGTTACTGTACAACCGACGAGTGGTGCTCTCCCAGACGTCCTCATGAGAGTGCACTTCTTCGAAGACAAAGAGGCCATCATTGCCAAAACGCTTCTCTCTCTCTGTTCCAAGTTTTTCTGCAGCACACCCTGGCCAAACTCAGGTCCTTCAAGCCCATTGTGGACTTCCTGAGAGAAAGAGAGGCCAAGTACCGATGGGGGCACCCCTTCCACATTTTCTTCCAGTGGGAAGGCAGGGTTAGATTCCCTATGTCGCTGGAGGATGCCATGAAGCTCCTGGTCCTGCCCCCTCGGGGGACTCATCAGGGGGGCTGGGGACCCCCTTGGAGTGAGGGTACAAACTGCAGCATGGACAGCGGTGTATTGAAGGTGCAGGGCCAGAAAATCACCAAAAAAGAGACAGAAGCTGGCAAAGAGAGAGGCTCTTTTCCCAGATGAGATAGACCACTGGAGAGGCCCCGGATCCTTCCACGGCTGATCATACTGCGGGCCCGTGGATTGACCGTCACTTGCGGTCTGCCTGACTTTTTATGAGCTTGACTGGATTTCTCTCATTCCTGCTCTTTGGGGGCATGGGCCCCTGTGGAGTGGAGTTGGGTGCACACTCTAGGCCATATATATTCCCAATGATAGGTTATGGTTGAATTATTCCTCAAGGTATATTCCATGGGACACAACATGTCGACTGGATGCCTCTTTGTTTGTTTGTCAGATGTAGTCCCTTTGATTTGTTTTACCCGTTTTTCTGTGCTAGTTTGGAATATATGAGGGGAGGAGTCACCATCTATTTTGACCTTAAGTCCAAGTAGCACCCCAGTCCAAAAAGCGTGGAGCGACACGGAAGAGTCACCTGTCTTATGCCACATAGCATGCAAACACTACATACTCTATGGGTTGTGACATATAATGTATAGGGCCTCATTAATCCTACGTAGCGCCTCAGTATTTTGGACAAACTAAAGTGATTGGAGGCAGACATATGCCTGCCTCTACAGGAGACACACTTGCTTCAAGGAGACCAATCTCAGCTTCTCTCTTGAGCCTTCCTGCTCCAGTACCACACTTCTGCCCGACTAAGAAAGGAGAAATTGCTATCCTTATTAGAGATTCCATGAAGTTTCATGAGCATCACATTCTAGTGGATGAGAAATACAGATGCCTACTGGTGGCGGGGGAATGGCAGAAACACCACTAACGATAGGTAACATCTATTGTTCAAATACTGGACAGGAAACATTTTTTCTTTCGGTCATTCAAAAACTCACTTTCACCACTGATAGCCCCTATTGACTAGAGGTGACCTCAATAATGTTATGCAGACCACAGTGGACAAGACCCATCAAAGGGTGTGGGGCACACTGACCTTGTCAATGGCAATCCAAGAGCTCCTCACTGATCTAAGCTTGACTGAAACTTGGTGCTATGGCCACCCCCTGACATCAGAATATTCCCATTTTTCCACAGCCCAAAACACTTATGCTAGGAGTGACTACCTTTTAGTCAACCAGAGGTTGTGGTCCCAGGTCAAAGATTCCTCCCAGGAGCTGATGACTATCTCAGGCCAATGCCCAGAAGCTGAATACTCTGACTTGGCAGGCCTTGACCCAAGAGGCCAGACAGGGCACCTGGAGATTGAATGACTCTCTCTTTTGCGAACCAGTGGTGTGGTATGAAGTGACAAGCACTATAGGTGATACTTGCAATTCAACTACAATACAATGTATTACTTGGGAAAGAAACACTCACAGGTGGTATGGGATGCTCTGATTATGATCATACAGAGGTATTCCTCAAAAATGTGACCCACCTCAAGGGGTCGAGGGAGCTAGAGGGAGCTAGAACTGATTAGGCTGCAAGAGGATCTCATCCGTGTGGAGAGACCCCACAAGGCCCATACCACCAAGAAACACAGGAGTAGTTTAATAGCTCTCTGTTGACAATTTAGTGCCCTGGAATACAATAAAGTCAACTATATTTTTGCCCGCTTGGGAGCTGGCTCCCTCCTGGCTAACAAACTTCGGGCTCAACATACCAAGGGGTACATCCGGGGATTCTTTGCACGACAGACAACCATAAAACTTGAAGCTTTTTTTTATTAATATTATGGCACCCTATATAAAGAACAATGATGGATTCAACCCAGATCTGTGACTGGGGTGAATGTCTGAAAAGTTTCAGTGCTCCGTCCATCATCTCCTTGTGTTTGCTTTGTTCGCCCTAAGTTGGAGAGGTATACCCAGACATGGCGCCTTGCTCACTTTGCCACTGGATTCACGTTAGCCTGGCTGGTGAGGGATGTCACCACAAAACCAGTGCCAGGATGCTTGTTTCCGGTCCAGGGAAGACCTGGCTTGGCGGTTCGGGCTGGACGGTTCCCATGAGTAATAGGGTCAAGACTGATTTGCATATTGCTGGGTCTCAACTGGGGTGGCGAAGTGAACTAAAAAACGATGAAGGATTCAACTCAGATCTGTGACTGGGGTGAATGTCTGAAAAGTTTCAGTGCTCCGTCCATCATCTCCTTGTGTTTGTTTTGTTCACCCTAAGTTGGCAGAGTATCCCCAGACGTGAGTCCCTTGCTTACTTTGCCACTGGATTCAGGTTAGACTGGCTGGTGAGGGGTGTTACCCTGAAACCAGTCCCAGGATGCTTGTTTCAGGGTCCAGAGAAGACCTGGCTTAGCAGTTCGGGTTGGACTGTTCCCATGAGGAATAGGGTCAAGCCTGATTTGCATGTGACTGGGTCTGAACTGGGGTGGTGAAGTGAGGTAAAGAACAGTGATGGATTCAACCCAGATCTGTGACTGGGGGTGAGTGTCTGAAAAGTTTCAGCGCTCTGTCCATCATCTCCATGTGTTTGCTTTGTTCACCCTGGATAACACAAACAACCCAGAAATGAAGACTCTGCTGCAGGAACACCACCTCTCACGTACTTTACACCTAACCCTGGGTCAGGGTCTATGATAATGGGCTCAGGTCACGAGAAATTCAGATACAAAGGGGTACCCAACAGGACTGCCTCATCTCACCTCTGCTATTCACCTTCTATTTAGAGCTACTCCTTCAGAGGATCTGGGATCCTGGGGAAATCCCGGGTGTCCCTTTCCATCAAGACGCATTCAAAGTCTCAGCCTTTGCCGATGATGTCCTACACACTGTGATGGAAGTAGGGCACTTCCTATGGAATCTTCTGCCTTTTCTGGAGGAATACAGAGTTATTTTGGGCCTCAAAAGTAACCTTGGTAAGTCGATGGGGTTGGAGGTGTCCAGGGAAGAGGCTTTTACTAGAGACCCTCTTCCAGAGGTCACTAGACTTGCTGACATAATTGGGATTGATCCCGACACCAGACCTGCACATCTGTACAAGGATGACAGTTAAACAACCGCCCCATTACCTTACGGCTCTAACCGCCTCCTGACAGCTTCAGGCTCTTTACTGGGTTGGGAGAATTGTCTCTTTCAAGGAGATCACCCTCCCTAAGATTTTGTAAATGTTCCAGGCATGTCCCGTACCCACACAGTTGACTGCCATTCGCAAAACCTTTATCTGGGCCGATAGGCTCATAAGACTTAGGCACCACACAAAAACATGTCATCCAAAGAAGGGAGGATTGGTGAGCCCCAATATTCACCTCTACTACTTGGCATTGCAAGTGAAATATGTGGTAGGGTGACTCCAGGGGAAACAGACAAGCCTTGGTGCTTTATAGACCAGAATATAACTGCCTGTCCAGTAACCGAGGTCCTCTGGTTACACAGATTGCAGCGCTGTAGCAATCTTTACACATCCCCTATCACGAGGGTCACCTTTGAGGCTTGGGACTATCTTTGTAGATGCAAAGGGATTTCTAGGTGGCCATCCCGGCTTACCCTATACATGGGAACAAGGGTTTCACCCCAGGCATGGAAAAATCACAATTCTGAGCATGGATCGATACTGGCAGTTACTGGCTCCAAGATAAGTTCCATAAATGCAGTTTTCGACCCTTTGAAGATATTAAACTAATTTATAATGTCCCACATTAATAGAGATTTCACTACTGTCAAATTAGACACTGGGTTCTACACCCTCAAATAACTAAAAGACCTCTCACATACTTTGGGAAGTTTTTACAGAACCTCTCCTCACTGTGACACTTGTTCACTCAAATATATACCATCTTGCTCCTCAAGACCTCTCAGATGAGCCCTGCTTACAAGAACAGGTGATAGGAGTACCTGGGGGTTACACTGGATTATAAACAATGAGGTGTCATACAAACGCACACCAAATTTCACGAAACATGCACAGGGTAGGGAATCGCTATGTAAGATCTTGTATAGATTACATTATATACCAGTGAAGCTGCATATGTGGGACAGTGCCAGACCTGGAGACTTCTGGAGGGGATGTGGATGTACAGGAACAATATATGATATCTTATGGGCCTGCCCCCGCTTGAGCAGATTTTAGGAGGAGGTTCTGGAAACTATTGCAACCCTCTAGGGGAGATCCCTAGATAGTGACCACTTCTTTACACCAGAAATGCTCTTACCGATTACATTCAGTTAAGGAGGAGAGTACATCTAACCTCCTCTAGGGGGGAAAACAGGTCCAGATTAATACCGCCTGGGGTGCATGGTTAGGTTATACAGGTGGCTAGGCCCGCTTTCCGGTTGTAGATGAAAAGCCTAAAAAAAAATATTGAAACTAAAAATATAACATGTAGAAACTACCTTCCAAAATCTATTTTTACTATAGTAAGGTTGGCTGGCCCATTAAGAAACACTAGGAAGCAATATTAAATATTAATTCCGCTATCTCAAGATACAGACCAGCTAGACAAATAATTCAAGCACAGTTTTTAATACTTATCAAAATCCCAATTTAAGGATGATGTTGGATATTTCTTCATTAATAAGGAAAAGTGACTTTTAGAAAGTTACATGTTCCCTTTTTGAAGCTCCTGCAGGCTAATTTGAATAAGTCTTAAATTGTAACCCAGCTGGCGAAATACCCTGATGGCAGGAAGACCGGTTGCGCAATGCCATGCAACTTACTTCACTTCAAAGGAGCCTCCTCTGTCATAAATGATGGTAGCACAGATGTGGACAGGCTCTATCTTTTTTTCTACCCGTCAGACAGGCACCAAGCTCAGGGGGAAGCCCGTACAACTACTTTCAAGTGACTGATGAGGAGGGACCTGCTCATTACCCTGGCCACACTTCTGGGTAGGCACACAGGCTCTGCACAAGGAAAAAAGCATTTCACATTCTTTAATGTAGTGAGTGAGGGATACTAGGACTGTTTGCAGAAAGGCACATAGGAACCGCTGCAAATGTGGTTGGCTTTAACCCTGGCAATTTGTTTTCCTTTTGGTTGTGAAAGGGTCGGAGTCACCACAACCCAAAAGCTAATGGCAAGCATGAATGTGACATTCCAAGACACCTTCTTCAGAATACTACTGGAACTGTGGAAGGATAGAAAAAGGTCTGCACCTGCTGTTTTAGATCTTAAGTGCTATACCTGCTCCCACTTGTACCCAGAACAAAGGAGTGGACTCCAAGGTCAGTAGGCTGAACTCTACGAGGTTGATCCTGGTTGGTGTACAACACATGCACTCCATTGCTGTCGGCCTGAAACCATGCAAAGGTCTTGGTCTACCATGACCACCGACTATCTTTGACACTTTGCATGTTTTGGCTCTATTTTTGCTTTCATCTTTAAAAAAATCATATCACTGGTTCCCTTTTTTGGATTTTTGCCATATTGTGTTTTTCACTCTGTATCTGATTTGGTACTTCTAAATGCTTTATACATTTTTTTTTCAAATAAAACTTGCTTGCTCTGTGGCCTAGCTACCGGGGGTTGAGTTCAGACTTAAATTACTGAAACCTTTTACTGAACCTAAGAGGATAGTGTCTTTATTTATTATAGTGGGGTTGCCATCCACCCACATTAATTAGCAACTCTTTCACACAACATATTGTTTTATATGAGGCAGGGACATAATTGTGTTTTTCACTTAACTCTAATCAGTATCCTATGTGAAATGCTGAGATACTGGGATCAATATATCAGGGGCTTGGAATGCAGGCTCTAGTTCCTTTTGTTTTTTCTGCATTATAAGTTCACCCCTAGGGGAATGAAACAGACTGAGAAAGTGAATATGTTATTTACCTCTGTTATTTGATAATAAGAGTGGTGCTAGTAGCTCATTTGCAAAATTGCTGTGAAACATTAACAGATAATAATTACCCTTTACCCCATTAGACACCCTTATCCTCAGCTTGACCCATAATTGTGAGGCACACTTTAGCAGTGAGTATGTTCCTTAAATACATAAGCATAATAAACTAGATAGTCATCATGATTGCCTGCATATATCAAAATAATAGAGCACGTGAATTAAAGTTGAATACTTAAAATAGATAATGCAAGCATCCATTCTCTCTATCTTATCAAACTTAGAAATGATACACAGGTAAAATCTGACAGAATTCAACTTGCTAATGTTCACACACCATAGCTAGGGTCAGATTGGGAAACTATGAAAAACCCTGATAAAACTTATGAAGCCAGCCCTGATACCTTTGTCTCTTCATTCTATTCATCTCCATCCATTGATTCTGTCTTTATCTTTCTCTCCTATGCCTCTCTGATCACTTTCTCTCAGCCTTTCTCCTTCCTCCCTCTCTTTCTTTTCATCTTAAAGCCTCCAAATGCTTGCTGCAGTTAACCTCAAGGAACTGAGGAAAACGGCAGATGTGCCTGGTGGAAAAAAAACTGTCCTGCCCTGGCGAAGCCACTAAAAGATTATCAACATTTCTAAACCTAACTCTGTCAAGTCAAGCTCAACATCATATAAGCTATCCTTACTTATACATCACAAGAAAAAACAAACCAAACATTCCCCTGGAGCACAATGACTCTGGGTAACAACTTCCAAGTGACATTTAAGGACACCCCAATAGTCTCTTCTAGGCTATAAAAATTCACAAACATCTTCTCAGGGGCCAAACAAGTATGGTCTGGGGTTTGAATGAGGGACACATTACTATAAGTAAGGTGGCAAGGGTGGAGAATATGTCTGATGAAAGGAGTATTTCGGAGGTTCAATCCATACTACACTCCTTTAACTTAGGCACCTAGCCTCATTAGAAAATTTAGAAATGACTAGGCATTGAGTTTAATTTATGTAATTACTACGTCTTTGTCAAGTACCCCACAAGGCTTACCTCTGCTTGTGGAGTGATTCCGCAGAAAAGACTAGAGCGCCCGTCCCTGTACCCACCTGACCCTCGTGGAAGGTAGAACCCAGCAGGGATGAGATGGATGCAGGGAAGGGAGCCAGAAAGAAGGTAAGGGGGTGGTGTGTAGGGTCTCTCGAAGTCAACTGGAAAATAAGAAAAAGACCCAGCTCAGTAAGGGACCCCAACTCCATCTTGTTATACACCCCGTAATCCACACACAGAAAAACTCTTGTCCCCAAGTCGGAAGACTCACCAGTGCTCTTGGTTTCAAACTACTGGCAGCCCAGTTGAAGTAACATATAAGCAAGGTGCTGATACTGCAAGATCTTTAGAAAACCAAAGGAAAGCGCTCCTGCGCGTTTTGTATACACGACGGCTCGCTAACAACAGAGGCACCCCTTGAAGGCACATGTCCAGATGAACGCTGCTTCAACACTGTGGTGCTCTGTCCCTCTTCAGCGCGCCTGCGCGATGAGACCTTGCATCAGTGAAGAATAAGAACCCCCAAAGTAACCCCTCAGCGCTCCTGCGCGGTTGGGACAAAATAACCATAAAGCGCTCCTGCGCAGAGAAATCAAAAGAAAAAACAAGGCGCTCCAGCGCGGTGCACACAAACAACGTAAATGCGCTCCAGCGCGGTGAAAACAAAGAACAAACCTCGCGACGCTCCTGCGTTTGCAAGGCTCAAGGATCGGGTAGGTGATCCCTCTTACTTGGTTCCAGTGGAGGGATGAAAAGTCTTCCAACGTCTCCACAGCATGAAGAGTCCGCTTGCGTCCGACGCTGCTTGGCTCCGGGTCAACCCTCGTGGCTCGAGGGACTTCCAAGGAATTCGAAGCAATGAACCGGTGGGAAACGCGATGTTTATGCGTTTCCCCCGGAAGTGTTTTCATGACCTTTGGTCTTTGTTGAAAGACTAGACCGGGACTTCACCTCCACCCGGAAGTGAGTCTCCCGATCGTTTCTGTGTGCGTATTAGCGGTAGTACTGGCAAGCGCCGTAAACACAACAGTCTTACTGTGTCTGAGCTGCAATCCCTGAACCACCTCCTAAAGATACTGTGAATATTGATGACTTGCCATAACTAACCTGGGAAAGTCAAATATATAGATGGAATAAAACAATTATTCCATTGAAATAAAACATTATATGTAAACTAATGTTGAAGACGTGTGTCCAGGCAAGATGCTGTTCGGTAGACAACTGTTGCATTTGAACTGTGAGAATAGGCCTCAGAGTGTTCTTTAGCCTTTATTTCCTAATCTGTAAATATTTGCTACACTCAGAAAAAATCTCTATTAAGGTAGCAAGCACTGTTAAAAAATCTTGAAAGGGCCCTCTATAAAAGGGAAATTTACTGTAGTGGGCGGCCACAAAACCCTCACCACTAGATGTTGTCCAGGTTGGTTTTATCCATACCACTAGATTACTTCTAATGCGAGCCTAACCACTCAACCAAACTATGCAGCCAGTAAACACTATATTAATAAAGTATGCTCCAACACAATCCCATTGTCTTGAGGAAGGGATTCCCTTGAACTCACTATTGGAACCACCTCATGCCAGTTGTGTTGTAGCGAGCAACCTGAAATCTTTTATTATGTGTTCCTTTGCTCCTGTTTGTAGCCAAGACTGTAAGTATTTTGAATCAGGCTAAACACTGGTAATAAGCATGTGAAGAAAAAATTACACTGACACCGGACAAACATATATTATTACTCTTGGGTTGGGAAAACAGTGTCTACTCACTAAAGAATGGTGTCTTGGAAGGGGTAAAGTTAAGGAACTTGACACAAGAAGTCCTGCATTCTCATCATCATTCTTCTACTTGACAATATTGTTTCATCCTGGAGAAATCATGTTCTCTGTATGCTTAGGGACTCCTTATATAACAACTCTGAAACAAGCTCAGTACAGGACCAAGCATTAAAGACATATAGCCATAATAAGCTCCAATATAGTTTTCATTAATATATGATGAGTGTAAATGGGAGCTAGCTGACCGGCAATTACCATATGGACTGCAACTGTCCCTGATGAATTAAATATGATTGCTTACTCCTTAGTCAGCAGAATCACTTTATAAGATGAATGCTCATTTTTGCCAAATGAGGTGATCTGATGGGCACAAGTAGATTTAACCTTCCATCGATCCAAAGTTTTTAAATTGACAGCCATATACTGATTAACTACAATATTGTTATGTGCTTCATCTAGAATGGGCAGAAGGAAGTTATAAACGTTAGTAAAAAAATACATCATTACTCGGCTATTATTATCATCTGTCTTTGGTAAATAGATTTTTGTAGTTGCTTGAGAGGTAAAATGGGATTAACATCAATTAAAATTTCAGGTTACAGTGTAATCTTTCTGATCCCATAATTAGAGTCTGAATCCACAAGAAAGTTTAAGAAATGTATTGCAGACTCAAAGGCAAGCTGATATAAATGATTCGCAGAAACATATTTTAAAAATACAGAAACACTAATGGAATTCCAAAGTGTCAGACAAAGTGGATCCTCAATAACAAAAGGCATATGAGAGACTTGGTAGCAGCAATGCACAATATGAGAAACGGAATCTGATCATTAGACTGTAGGTTTTGATCCTCTTCCCTATATATGAGGATATCTAAGAAAATCAATTACACCCTATTCTATGCTAGGGATTAAGGAAAACCTTTTTAATTCAGGGAAACAAGAAAGGTGTCAACATAATGGAGACTTTGGTATAAGTTCTCCAAATCAAGGGAAAGCATAGCATAAAGTCACACAATGCGAAATGTAGAAAGAGGTCTGTACTTCTCAAAGTCTAATGGGCATTTGCTGCCTTACTAACAATGCGAACACCAATTTACACATACAGATTGTTTTCATTGTCTCCACTATTAAACTGAGATAAATTCCTAAACGTACTACTTTTGGTATTCACAGAAGGCATTTAGTAGTACTAAAGTAAGGACTCCTAACTTTACTACTACTAAATGCCTTTTGTGAATACCAAAAGTTATAAAGTTAGGAATTTGTCTCAGTTTAGTTGTAGTAAAGTTAGGAGTCCTAAATTTACTACTACTAAATGCCTTCTGTGGATACCAAAAGTAGTAAGTTTAGGATTTTATCTCAGATTAGTTCTGTGAATCGGCCCCCTAATGAATAAAAATTACAATCAGTAACGTGTAATGATTTAGGTTTGTGTTTTGATTTATCCTCTGCTACACTAGATTTAGATCACTATAACCCTACAAGTAAGACAATTAGTACTGCTACTATAGCTAATACTGCATTCCCAATTATGTGACTTTGTCTACGAGCATAAAGGTTAATTTCCATTCCTTCTCTAAGTGCCAGACCAATGGGAGGTGAAAAGCAGCAACAGAGTACTCTCCGTCAATGTCGATCTGTGCAAACAGCAAGCCAAACATTTGTATGGTATGTAGTAATTTGATTATTTACTAATCTTTGTGAGATTTCCGTAGCCCAGCACCGTGTTCTTATAAAGGACAACCTTGCATTTCCTCAGCAAATCTGGCCTTGGTTCTCTTCTTAAGTCTTTTACAAAGTCAATTTAGGTGTCTCTGGTAAGAAATTGTTCAAGTTCATTGACCATCAGTTCCAGGATTAAAGGTTTCAGTTTGTCTACGAGTACAGGGAATTTGCTAGCATACAAGGAAGGAAATTCAGCCACATCCAGAATAAGGTGTCTCAAGGCACTTAATCTTGTTAATAAAGCAAATTCACTCTAATGCTGGCAAATTCACTCTCTCTCTTTCTTGCTTTCTCAGTTAATATTCTCTAATTGCCACTTGCGGTTCTACAGCACCAGGCCCTTGGTCAGAGTCTGAATCTAACTCATTCACCACCAAAGCATTAGGACTGGGCATTGAACTGCGCTCGGTTAGCTGAGTTTTCCAACATAATGAGGGTGACCAATGAAAATTCACCTTCCGGTGACATTTCTCAACGTGGGCGGTCACAGATGGTCACAACAGCTCGCATTGAAAAACCTTCCGTTCATGTTGAGAAGCCTGCCTCTTGGGTACAAAGTCTACACGAGGGACAAGAAAAGAACCACCACCCTCTTGTGCTGGTCATGGTGCTGTTCTTGCTAATTTTACAGTGTGGGAGAAACACTCGGTGCTGAAAATCTACTCAAACGGCATGACCAAACACACTCCGCCACTTGCGGAACTCAGCGTAGCGTGACAGAGTTGTTTGGTCACTTTACGGAGTTCTGCGTAGAGGAATTCAACAAACGTCACCCAGGCCTCCAAAGGATAAGGCTCCCCTTCTTCAGCTTCAACTGTTGATTCATCCAGGCCCCCATCAGGCCGATCAAGCACTGTATCACATTCCGACGGTGTCCCCTACAGCTTGACTAACCTGTGTCTGTGGTCTTTATGTTACCTCTGATGCTTCTGGGAGAAGTGCTGTTACATCTTCAAGGGGACATTGAACTCTGTGTGTATGTGCATAATATACCCTGTTGGTTAGACCTCTGCAATTTACTGCAGTCGTGGGGATGAGAATCCCCTGGTAGGGACCATGCTGTGCAACTCTTCCTTACATGTTTCTTCACCAGGGCACGCTGCAGGGACTAGGGTCATTGCACAGCTCCTGATGATGTGGGACTGTTGCCTTTTCAACTTGATGAGACACCGAACATGCCACCTTTGTAGTAATCAAGAATCATGTCATACAGATGATCTCCTAGTGAGACAATTCTGTCTTCCAATCAGGAACAGTGCAAAGGCTCAACAGTAGAAGATGCAAAGCATCAGGA
Source organism: Triturus cristatus (assembly GCF_964204655.1). Lineage (NCBI taxonomy): Eukaryota > Metazoa > Chordata > Amphibia > Caudata > Salamandridae > Triturus > Triturus cristatus. The sequence goes on from NC_140591.1 coordinate 1,353,959,466, forward strand.
CACTTCAAGGACGTAGAAGCACACACGTTAGCCAAACTTGATTTTAAAGTGCCATTAACCTGCTCCACTATGTCAGTTCAGTAACTGCAATGTAGTCTCTGCTCCAATTGTAATGTTGCACACAACATTCTCATGAGCTCATTATTAAAATGAGTTCCTCGGTGTGACTCAAGAGAAGACAGAAATCCGAACCTAGGTATCAGTTCCCACAACAATATTTTGACTACCCTGTGACTATCATTCCTACTCGTTTGGTAAGCTTCAACTGAACAACAAAAATGCACGCAACGACCAGGACATATTTCAACACCTTGCACACAAGCATTTCGAGAAAGTCCAATTGCATTCAGTTAAATGGACCTCTGGATCTCCTTATGTGACTCAATGTTACTGTAGTCTGTTTTCCCCACATTCATCTGCCGGCACACAAAACACCTTTGACACAACAACTCAGCTAGCTATCAGTCTGAATGTAAGGTTAAACCACATCTGGTGAAGCAATCAGACCCTGCCATTCCTTCTCACAAGTTGGGCCATTGTAATGCCTAGCCATGGGTGATAACAAACTATTTGGCAACACAGGCCTTCTGTCCCCTGAAACCCAAGTGTCATCATCCCTCTTAACACAATCTGCTTGAATCCAACTCTGCTGCTCTTCCTCTGAAACGTCTTACAATCTCTTAACCTCCTCCCAAGTATCAACAGTAGTTTACAAAAGGCCTTTGTTGGTTTCATCTGCTCCTTCGTTAAAGTATTCTCCATTAAATGCACAAGCATTACTGGAACAAAACCTTGTGACTTCATTGACATACCTGTTGCCGACTGTCACTTAGTCATTTTCCTTGCAGTGTACAGAACATTTCACGACTGCAACTTGCAAGTGCATTTGCAAGGCATATAGAAGCTTTCTCACTTGTTCACGGTTGTGAATGGTGGACCCTGATGAGGTCACAAATCCTGTTTGGGACCATAACTCTCCAAAATCATGCACTACACCAAAGTCATACTGACTATCAGAGAAAATTGTCACCTTTAGCTAGTCTGAAACAAAGCATGCTCTAGTAAGAGCAATTAATTCAGCCTCTTGCGTGGAGACTACTCCTTGAAGCCAAGAAGCTTCTACTAATCCTGAAATGGTACAAACTGCATAAGCAGTTCTCAAAACTCCTCCATGGTCTTGTAAACATGAGCCATCCAAATACAATATGCAGTCAGATATAGGTACTGACTGATTCTGTATGTATGAGTGGAGGGAGGAGTGGTAGGCCGCACTCTCTTCCACAGTGCCATTTCTCAGGCACCATCTGGGGAGTGAGACGGTCTAGTCTCTCCCTGAGATCTTTTTGCCTCCAAGCATAAAAACGGAGGATGGCGCATGCAGGGGGCATGCCGCTGGTGCACCAAAGAGAAGCCTGTCTGTGCCTGGACTGTGCCCAGTGCCTGTCCCCCGAGTCGGTTATTATCAGATTCAGTCAGTACTATCAGGTACTCTCAGGAGGTTTTTTTTCACTAAGACCCCATGGTGAAGGCCCTCATCTTACAAATCCCAATACCCCTTTCAAAACCACACCCTATAACTTTCGTCCCAACCATGTTGTGGTTCTAAGACTGTCTTGCTTCGCCTTTCAGATAATACCGAGTTCTACAAAAACCACTCCCACATGGTGGCTCAAACACGGCGATGCAGGAGACATATCACCCAACACCTAGAAAGGGGTTTCACTTTACAAAATGCAAATACTTTCTTCTCAGAATAAGGCTTGGGGTTTTATTTATGCAATGATCTCTAACAGAAAGGCTTTCCCAGATGTCATATGAATAGCATTCAAATATATATATATATATATATATATATATATATATATATATATATATTTATTCACTAAAAAACTATAGGTTTCAGGGGCGTTATAGTTAGTTGGACATTTGACTCATATAAAACCAGAGAAATTCGCCTGTTATAGTTAGTTGAGCTAACTATAACTCGCGCGCCCGCAATGCACTGCTGATTATGTCACATATTACATCACTCATGGTCAGTGACATCACTGATGACATCACTGATGACATCACTGATGACATCATCCAGTGAATGTATGTTTCTGCAAAGATTAAATATTTTTCATATATATCTATGCCAAGGTGTATTTATTTTATTTATTTTTATTGAACTTATATTGCGCGCAGCTACCCGCAGTGGGTTTCCCGGCGCCAGGGATAGACTGGAGGAGAAATCGGAAAACAAGTAATTGCAAGAGGGAGACACTAGACCGGAGGAATCTGGAACTAGAACAGGAGGGTCTTCAGTTTTTTGCGGAAAGCCAGAAGACTGGTTTCTGTTTTAAGCGCCAATGGGAGAGCATTCCACATCTTGGGGCCCAGATATGCGAATGAACGGCCTCCCATTTTTGTCAGTCGGATTCTGGGAATCACAAGATTGCCACTGTTGGATGACCTCAAAAGGCGGCCAGGCTGATATGGCTGCACAAGATTGTGCAAGTAGGCCGGAGCGGAGCCTTGGCGAATTTTAAAGAGGATGCACAAAGTTTTGAAGGCCACTCGATCCGAGATTTTTAACCAATGGAGGTCACGTAGAGCCTGCATTGCGAACATTCTCCTTGGGACATTACGCAGCAGGCGGGCGGCTGAGTTCTGTACAACCTGGAGTTTATTGATTGTAGCTTTATCTGCTCCTAGATAAAGCACATTGCCATAGTCGATATGGGACATCACAAGGGCCTGTACGACAGTTCTACGAGTGGACTCAGGCAGCATCCATATGATCTTTTGCAACCAGCGAAGAGTGTTAAAGCAGATCGCAGCAACCTTAGTTGCCTGCTGCCTCATCGAGAGTTTGTCGTCGATTAGGACACCGAGGTTGCGAGCAACAGGCACGGGGGTAGGCAGAGGACCCATGTCACTGGGCCAATGTCGTGGACCCCAAAGATCTTTTTGTTTGCCTAGTATGATCACCTCGGTCTTGTCTCCGTTGAGCTTTAACAGATGCATTTGCATCCAAGCTGCAACGCGAGAGAGGCCGATTTTGAGGGCAGAGGTGTCCTGAGCTCTGCTGCTAGACAAAGAGAACACAATCTGCGTGTCGTCTGCGTATGAGTATATAGACAGACCGGCGTCCTCTACGATAGAAGCAAGTGGTCTGATGTAAATATTAAACAACAGAGGGCTCAATATAGACCCTTGGGGGACGCCGAAGGCAGAGGAATGAATCGCAGATTCAGCTTTGTTTGAGAAAACTTGAAAGGTGCGCTCATTAAGAAATGAGGACACCCAGGCGAGCGCAGATCCAGCAACACCGAGGGAACCGAGAGACTCCAATAGGATGGAGTGGGACACGGTATCGAAAGCAGCGCTTAAGTCAAGAAGAATCAGCGCAAAGGTCTCACCGCCATCGATACCGTGTCGGAGTCGCTCAGTTACCCCTAGGAGTGCGGATTCGGTGGAGTAATTAGCGCGAAAGCCTGATTGGGACGGATGGAGATATCCCATGTTTTCAACAAACTCATTAAGCTGGGTGTTAACATGGCGTTCTAGAATTTTAGAACAGACTGGCAGCAGGGATATAGGCCTGAAGTTGGCAAGATTTGTGATGTCAGCACCAGATTTTTTAAGCAGGGGGACGACCATGGCATGTTTCCAGTCCTGTTCCACTCGAGATTCGGTGAGCGAGACGTTTAATAGCCTCATTAGGAATCTTCGTGGTTCAAGGTCAAGTTGTTTTAGTATCTTCATGGGGACTGGGTCCCGCGGAGATCCAGACCTGATGCTTTTTAAGCAGGATAGGAAGGAAGAGTCGTCAAATGGTGTCCAGTTGTAAATAAACTCAGTGGGGAAGGTGGGGTATTACAATACGGACCGTGAAGAGAGAAATCAGTTGGAGAGGGAAGGGAAGCAAGAGATTGATGGATGCCCTCAACCTTAGATACAAAAAAGTCAGCAATGGCATTACATTGTGTGGCATCTAAAGCCGGCAGTGCGGGGACAGTATCAGCTCCTGTGAGTTTTTTAACTGTGGCAAAAAGAGTTCGGGAACAGTTTTGCACTGAAGTGATTGTGGAAACAGTGTAGGAGGCCTTAGCACGTTTGCAGTTTGCATGATAAAGTTTTAATTCTTCTTTGTAGATCACTTTAGAGGAAGCTGAATAGGACGCCCTCCATTTCCTCTCCAGGGCTTTGCATTTGGAGCGTTGGATTTTCAGCTCCTCTGAATACCAGGGTGCTGGTGGGCGCAAGGATCTATGTTTGCTCCTGGATTGAGGGACAAGAGTCGATACTGCATCTGTCAGCCAATCAGAGATGGAAACATTCAGATTCTGGTCAGTATTGATGGAGGATGGAATAGACTCAGTTAGACGCAGGTTAAAATCGGCTATATTGAGCTTGTCCCAACGATACGATGATTTAATTTCATCCGCATGGACCCTGGCAGAGTATAAAGCAGGTGGTAGTACAAAGTGAACCGCATAGTGATCAGACCAGACAAGCGGGCGGGCAGAGTGGGTACAGTCAAATGAGAGAGTAGAGATGATTGGATCCAAAAGATGGCCAGCATTATGAGTGGCTCCAGAGTTACAGAGTTTGAGGTTGAAAACCTCAAGGTCAGAAAGAAAGACTTTATTGAGGGGGTTGTTGACATCATCGAAGTGAATGTTTAAATCACCAAGAATGGTGAAATTATTAGATTTTAGTAGTGTTGCTGATAAGCAATCAATAAGTGAGGGAATCCAAGGTGCGGCATTTCCGGGCGGCCGATAAATTAGCAAACCGGAGAGCGTCATTCGAGGATTAATCGTAAATTTGAACAGTGCAGCCTCACTCCCTGGGAGATGTAGAGATTTCAGTTTACATTGATAGATAGATTTATAAATGATTGCAATTCCACCACCTTTACCTAAGGGTCTGTCCTGATGCAGCACAACATAGTTAGGAGGGACGGCTGCGGCAATGTCCGGACCCGAGCTGGCCTGAATCCAAGTCTCGGTCAGGAACAGAGCGTCAGGTGATTCCTCAGTGATAAAATCGAAGATGTTTAGTTTGTTCCTAGGGAGCGATCTACAATTTAGGCTCCAGAAAAGGAGAGGGGGCGGGGAGGTGATAGGGCCCTTGGTGGGCTTTCTTTTTCCCCTATAGTGCTTAACGCTCTGCTGTGTCTTGGAGAGCTGCATTTTACCAGTAGTGAAGCCACAACCAGCACAAGTGAAATAATGGCAAGGCAGAATGCACAAGGAACAAGATATGGGGGTGCAAGGTCGAAAAGACAGTAATGTCGTGGAAGAGTAGATGTACTTACGACCACCCTGAGTCTGATTGTCGAAGGGCATAATAATGAAGGACAGCCCGTCCTGCAGCCCGTCCTCAACGCGGACGAGCGCAGACGGGCAAGACTCTGGCCCGACTCCGGCACGAGTCTGGCACCACCGCTGCGTGACCACAGCGAGCTTTAAATAGGGCCTCCCCTCACCTCCACCGGAGCACTAGAGCGCTCAGCGTGCTGGTGCCAGGACTGAATAGTCAAACCTTCCCAAAATGGCGGCCAAATACGAGTGTATCTGCCGATTTCAAACCCGCTAAAGGCAGCGGTGGGGGCACAATTTATAATGCAGGTATGTGGCCAATAAAGAGTATTAAAAACAGGGGAAGAATTAAAATAAAACTAACAAAATAGAAAACCGGGGAACAGCTTAAAAACGGATTAAATTTACAACAGAGCAATGATAGAGCGCTAGTTCAAGATAAAAACGCCGCGGTCAGTGGTATTACCTTACTCTCCGTGCGCGAAAACCCAATGCTCGTCATAAATAGGGCCTCCCCTCACCTCCGCCGGAGCACTAGAGCGCTCAGCGTGCTGGTGCCAGGACTGAATAGTCAAACCTTCCCAAAATGGCGGCCAAATACGAGTGTATCTGCCGATTTCAAACCCGCTAAAGGCAGCGGTGGGGGCACAATTTATAATGCAGGTATGTGGCCAATAAAGAGTATTAAAAACAGGGGAAGAATTAAAATAAAACTAACAAAATAGAAAACCGGGGAACAGCTTAAAAACGGATTAAATTTACAACAGAGCAATGATAGAGCGCTAGTTCAAGATAAAAACGCCGCGGTCAGTGGTATTACCTTACTCTCCGTGCGCAAAAACCCAATGCTCGTCATAAATAGGGCCTCCCCTCACCTCCGCCGGAGCACTAGAGCGCTCAGCGTGCTGGTGCCAGGACTGAATAGTCAAACCTTCCCAAAATGGCGGCCAAATACGAGTGTATCTGCCGATTTCAAACCCGCTAAAGGCAGCGGTGGGGGCACAATTTATAATGCAGGTATGTGGCCAATAAAGAGTATTAAAAACAGGGGAAGAATTAAAATAAAACTAACAAAATAGAAAACCGGGGAACAGCTTAAAAACGGATTAAATTTACAACAGAGCAATGATAGAGCGCTAGTTCAAGATAAAAACGCCGCGGTCAGTGGTATTACCTTACTCTCCGTCTGTATTGAAGAATGAATGCATTTACAAGTGCCTGAAGGGATTATTTAGTAGTTGCGTGACTGACCTTATAAGTGAGTGATTGAACATGTCTTACTGAATGCATGGGTTAGTGACTACACTGTGTGAAAGTCTGTATTAGTCTCTCAGTAGGTGTGTAAGCAAATGTATGGGTTGCTGAATAGCTACATGAGTATCTAAATGGGTTATTGATTTGTTGTCTGAGTATCTGTATGCATCCCTGAGTATCTGTATGGGTGGGTGGGGGTTTGTATGCATAGATGTCTGAGTGGGTGATTCACTGGTTGTATGGATTCAAAAAGCGTATCTGGGAAGGGCTCTATGGATGAGTTACTGTGTGTATGGGTGTGTTGGTGAGTGAATGAATGTCTCAGTGGTATATGTGTGACTAACTACATATGTTTTAAGGCACTATATGTGATTGTTGGAGTATATAAATGACTACACATGAGAGTAAGTTATTTGAAGAGTTTGTGTATAAATGAGTGTCTGCTTGTATCACTAATTGTATAAGACAGTAAATATGTGTCATTATCTCTATAAATAAGTAATATGGTGTGTCTATAAATAACTGACTTGGTGTGTATAACTGTATACATGAGTAAATGGATATGTGATTGATTCTTTGCATTACTGACTAGGTGTGTGACTAACTCTATGGATGAGCGGCGGAGTGTGACTGCATATATAGATGTATGAGTGCATATTATATTACTGTATTGATAAGTAACTACATGTATAAGTGACTGGATGTGTGTTTAGACCTAGGAAACAGTGAGTGGTATGTAGTATATGGCATTGTTGTGTATATAGTTTCAAAAATTGTAGTCTGCATTTTAGAATGGGTGTATCAAAGTTTATATTAGGGCATCAGTATGTGCATCAGATTATCATGTGGATGATGTAATCAGTGATGTCATCAGTGATGTCATTTGAGATGTCATCAGTCATGTCACTTGAGATGTCATCAGTCATGTCACTGACCATGTCATGAGTGATGTAATATGTGACATCATCAGCAGTGCATTGCGGGCGCGCAATTTATAGTTAGCTCAAGTAACTATAACAGGCGAATTTCTCTGGTTTTATGAGTCAAATGTCCAACTAACTATTAAGTCCCTGAAACCTATGGGTTTTTTTTGTGAATTTCAAAGGTTTTTTAAATGCTAATTCCTAACTATAACGTCTCTAAAACCTATGGTTTTTTCAGTGAATTTCAAAGGTTTTTTAAATGTTAATTTCATATTTTAATGTTTATAAAACCTATATTTTTTCTATTTTTTTTTGTAATAATTTGCAACTCTATTATACTTCTTTTTTGAACTTTAAAAATTAAGTAATGTTTTATATCTTCCCCCAAAAATATGTATATATTTTTCTTTTTTTTTAAACTGCACTCCCATACTGGTAGTGTACCAAGCTCCATCACCACACGAATCCTATCCGCCATATTGCTAAACTCATAAAGGATGCGTATTTTGTATCCGACGGATTCGTGGCACTGCGTAACATCATATACATATGAGTTCGCGCCAGCTGCTACATAGGTATCCGACTGGTACGCAGTACCAAGCCACACGTTACGTCATGTACGTATGAGGTCGCACCCGCTGCGTTGCGTATGCGACGAGTGCACGCTACCAGGCCCTGTGTTACCTCATAGACCTATGGTGTCGCGCCGGGTACACCATTCCCTCGTTTTTTTATGTCTCAAAACGATATCTAAATAGCCTTAAACTGTATATGAGAGCAAGCGATAATCTAAAATATTTTAAATATTTATATATTTCTAACGGTAATAAACTTATATTATGATAAATATATTTTCTCAAAATCTTGTCGGGTGCAGCCTCCTTCCGCCCTCAATCCGTGATTGCCATGTGACCTTAAAAAAAAGCATTTGATTAGTTCATAACATTTCCCATTCTAACAGTTGGAGGACCCTACCCATTTTAGTCATTCTCTCTACAGCATTTGATGAGACACACCCCTTCTGCTTAGAGAGCTTTTTTGAAAAGTTTTTTTGCTGTGAGCACATATCTTCTACTACACACAACATGCAACGATCATCTTGATCAATATTCATGTTCTGTGCATTAGCCTTCCACATGTGATCGCCATGCATCTCAAACGTTACATCAAAAATCAAATGTGTTTTACACGATGCCCCTGGTGTGTATGCGTGCACATTATTGTGCTGCCTTTCGGCCTGGGTATTGCTGGCCCGAAGGAGTATCATCAGCCATGGGCAGAGTGCACATCCTAGATCACATGTGACAAACAGTAAAGAGTAATGTGTACATTTGTATTGCTGTATTCTCTGTTGTCAGGCTTTACCAGTATAGTAGTGTGTCATATGTGAGACTTTCTGATTCACATTTGGCATGCATTGCGTAACTATAATGAATGTTATCACTATTTATGACGTAGCCTCACTGCTGATCCTCCCTCCATCCGAGCACATTCACATGTATGTGCGACACGATAGCAACACTTTCAATAATACCGCACACCATTCACATGAGTGTCTGCACATATCCACAACCTTGACAATGACATGTGATGTTGGCCATTCAATGTTTCGAACAGCATATCATTAGCGATAGTTGCCGTCCTCCCGGTACATGCTACATTAATGTAAATTGCTCATTCTGCGATGTCAAAACTGCAACAAAAACACACATAAGTACACTTCCTGGCCAGGCAGGAACTGAACAACGCCCAGGTCCCGGAACTATTATTCACACCCCTACACTCGCCTGGCGTACGCAAGCCCAGCCCACTTTGTGTAAGTATAAAAAGGATAACGACGATGCCACATGTCCCAGTTCTTCTACACTGCCTCAGGTGATATGGTCGCATCCACCTCACATATCACAATGCGTAATAAAAAAAAGGGATCCATGAGGCGTACACCATCGTCGCAATCAACACTGCACCTGAATTATGAACACTGTTGCCCATCGTGTTTGGACACACAACAATGACAGCAGGTGAGCAGTGGGGCCTGGGTGCACAGGGGCTGCAATTGAATGCAATGCTGCGGGAGGGGTGGGGTGCATCAGCCTGGGTGCGCAGGTACAAACAAGCGAAATTGCGTACCTAATAATGTGTTCTCTGACCTCATTCAGTCACATGTCTATCTCATTTTAAGGACCTGCTGGACCGTACTGTAGGCCTGAGTCAGGGGGCAGCGCTGCCCTACAGACATGTGTTGAGCGCAATGCTGTGGGAGGGGTGGGGTGCATCAGCCTGTATGCAAAGTTGCGAACAACCGATGTTACCCTGCGCACCAATGTGATCTCTGACCTCATTCAGTTACATCTCTGTCTCATTTTAAGGACCTGCTGGACCGTACTGTAGGCCTGAGCAAGCGGGCAGCGCTGCCCTACAGACATGTGGTGTTGGCTTTTGGGCACTGTAGTGAGCTGATTACTAAGTGTACATGCACAAAGGCTTGCGCCACTGCATTACACATGCACATTATAGTTCTAGCATGCGCTCTGTTCCTTTGTATGTGAACGTTGACATACCATATTAATATTTAACCTTGTGTATTCTCGTGCACTCCAACTCCTCTTTGAACCACGATTATCACTAACAGTTCGAAGATCGTACTTCAAGAAGGAAGGATGCACTCAACTGGTGTTCTCTATTTACGTTGAAAGAAACCTTCATTTACCTCAAAACGTTTCCAACATTATATTTTTTCTCCCTTTTCAGACACTGGGTTAGTGGAGCCAAAATGGGCGGAGCGAGTGCTCACCCCGTGATGATGCCCTGGGCATTCTGATGCCTTCCACCGTGGTATCAAGACACCGTCCCCACCCCGGAGTTGGAGCACATACCGGCACGTCCTTGGACACACCGGTTGTGGCAGGTGAGCAGTCAATCCTCGGTGCGCAGGAGCTGCAATTGAGCACAGTGTGGGGGAAGGGGCTGGGGTCTACCGGCCTGGGTGCACAGGTGCAGGCAAGCGATGTTGCCATAGATAATAATGTAATCTCTGTCCTCATTCATATCTTTGTTTCATTTTAAGGACGTGCTGGACCGTACTCTTTCTCGTGGACCCTAGCGTCCCAGACACATGGGTGAGGGAAGGTGAACAGTGAGGGCTGGGTGCAGTAGGCTGGCACTCTGTCTCCTCCTCCCTCTGTTCTTTTCACTCTCCCTCTCCTTCTCCCTTCCACCCACTCACTCTCTGTCCCATTCTCACTTTCCTCCGTTCATTCTCACTACCTTTCTTTTTCTCTTAGACATGGCACACATACTTAGGTTTCTTTTTTGTCTTGCAGGTTTTGTACACTGCTTCCGGAGGAGTCCCACCCACTTCTTTCATGTTTTACTCTTGTTCTAATAAAGCCTGGGTAATTGTACAACGGCAAGAGTTCTATGAGTGTATAACTTTATAACACCATGAGTACTGCCCGTGTAATTTCAGAACCAATAAGGCACTGCCTAGGGCCGCCGAGGCTTCAAGGACTGGTGAGGCCCACCCTCCATATTTAACCCCTTCGCTGCCAGGCCTTTTCCTCCTCCTGTGCCAAGCCTTTTTTTGGCTATTTGGGGTAGTGCGCGCTTAGGCCCCTGTAACTTTTTGACCACATAAGGTATCCACGCCAAATTTGCGTCCTTTTCTTCCAACATCATGGGGATTCTAAAGGTACTCAGGGTTTGTGGATTCTCCTAGAGGGGTCACAGAAATGAGCCAAAATACAGCAACATTAAGTTTTTTTCGGAAAAATGGGAAAAACGGGCTGCAAATGAAAGCATCTGGGATTTTCCCTGTAAATGTTATCAAAAAAGGGGTTGTGGGGTTGAAATCATCATTTTCCCAGCTTTTTGGGGATACCAGACTTTTGTCAGAAACCCAACATTTTTTACACAGTTTTGGCATTTTTCTGGGACATAGCCGACTTTTGCTATTGTTTGTGCTTTTGACCTCCTTCTAGTTAATGGCAGAAATGGGTACAAAAGCTATAATGGATCCTTGAAAGCTATACATTTTCAAGAAGAAGATACATATCTGAATTCAGCAAGGGGTCATTTGTGTAGATCCATCAAGGGTTTTTTATAGAAACAAACAGTTAAATATAGGATAAATTGAAAATTAGTTGAAAAAAACAGCCTTTTGTGTCAACGTTTTCACCTGTAACTTCTTCTAATTATGACAGCTCTTTGAAAGCAATATACCGTTGCATCCGCTGGACATTACTGGTTGTGGGGATATATAGGACTTGTAGGTTCACCAAGAACCCGACGAACCCAGAGCCAAAAACTGAGCAGCAACTTGCAATGGTTTTTTATTATGTACCGGGTATATAGTAATTATTCTGTAAAAATGTGTACATGGAAAAATCGGTATGAAAGACACCTGTGTATTTCTGAAATGGGAACAAAATATAGAGTTTAGAAACAGTAGATATTTGCACATTTCTGAAATTAGGAATACTCATACTAGCATGAGAATTATCAGTCATTTTTTAGAATGACTTCTTTTTTACACAATATCTTTTATTTGGAAGGCAGAAATGCATCGAAAGTCAATAGATAATAACAGTTCCTTTACAAATCTGAATTACCCTAAGTCTCCCGATAAAAATGGTACCTCACTTGTGTGGGTAGGCATAGTGCCCACGACAGGAAATGGCGCAAAACGCAACGTGGTCACACCTCAATTTCGCAGTGAAAAATGACCCTTTTTTGGCAAAATGACTAGCTGTAGTTTTTGAACCATAGCTCTGCGGGCACCTTGGGAAACCTAGCAAACCTATACATTTTTTAAAACTAGACACCCAGGGGAATCCAGGATGGGGTGACTTGACTGCCTCCTACCAGGGTCTGTTACCCAGAATCCAATGCAAACCTAAAAAATTGTCAAAAAAAACACATTTTCCCCACATTTCTGTCGTGGAAAGTTCCGGAATCTGCGTGGATCCACAAATTTCCACCCACCCCGCGTTCCCCAAAGTCCTACGAGAAAAACGGTACCTCACTTGTGTGGGTCGGCCTAGTGCCCGCGACAGGAAACGGCGCAAAACGCAACGTGGTCACACCTCAATTTCGCAGTGAAAAATGACCCTTTTTTGGCAAAATGACTAGCTGTAGTTTTTGAACCCTAGCTCTGCGGGCACCTTGGGAAACCTAGCAAACCTATACATTTTTGAAAACTAGACAGCCAGGGGAATCCAGGATGGGGTGACTTGACTGCCTCCCACCAGGGTCTGTTACCCAGAATCCCTTGCAAACCTAAAAAATTGACAAAAAAACCACATTTTCCCCACATTTCTGTCGTGGAAAGTTCCGGAATCTGCGTGGATCCACAAATTTCCACCCACCCGCGTTCCCCAAAGTCTTACGAGAAAAACGGTACCTCACTTGTGTGGGTCGGCCTAGTGCCCGCGACAGGAAACGGTGCAAAACGCAACGTGGTCACACCTCAATTTCACAGTAAAAAATGACCCTTTTTTAGCAAATTGTCTATCTGTAGTTTTTGAACCCTAGATCTGCGGGCACCTTGGGAAACCTATACATTTTTGAAAACTAGACACCCAGGGGAATCCAGGATGGGGTGACTTGACTGCCTCCCACCAGGGTCTGTTACCCAGAATCTCTTGCAAACCTAAAAAATTGTCAAAAAAACCACATTTTCCCCACATTTCTGTACTGGAAAGTTCCGGAATCTGTGTGGATCCACAAATTTCCACCAACCCCGCGTTCCCCAAAGTCTTACGAGAAAAGCGGTACCTCACTTGTGTGGGTTGGCCTAGTGCCCGTGACAGGAAACGGCACAAAACGCAACGTGGTCACATCTCAATTTCGCAGTGAAAAATGACCCTTTTTTGGCAAAATGACTAGCTGTAGTTTTTGAACCCTAGCTCTGCGGGCACCTTGGGAAACCTAGCAAACCTATACATGTTTGTAAACTAGACACCCAGGGGAATCCAGGATGGGCTGACTTGACTGCCTCCCACCAGGGTCTGTTACCCAGAATCCCTTGCAAACCTAAGAAATTGTCAAAAAAAACACATTTTCCCCACATTTCTGTTGTGGAAAGTTCCGGAATCTGCGTGGATCCACAAATTTCTACCCACCCCGCGTTCCCCAAAGTCTTACGAGAAAAACAGTACCTCACTTGTGTGGGTTGGCCTAGTGCCCGCAACAGGAAACGGCGCAAAACGCAACGTGGTCACACCTCAATTTCGCAGTGAAAAATGACCCTTTTTTGGCAGAATGACTAGCTGTAGTTTTTGAACCCTAGCTCTGCGGGCACCTTGGGAAACCTAGCAAACCTTTACATTTTTGAAAACTAGACATGTATCGGGTCTAGAGATCATCAGTTCAACAAGTACTTACTTGCACCCACTGGGGTGAACCACTCAAGAACTCCATCAGGGATCATCAGTTCAACAAGTACTTACTTGCACCCACTGGGGTGAACCACTCAAGAACTTCATGTACCAGCTTCCCTTGGGGCGACCCAGAGGAGGAGCTAGCAGAGTGCGGTCCATTGCGGTTGTTTATAAAAATGGCTCCCTCGAGCTTTGAGCTGACGAGCTCCTGGACGACGCACCTGCGTGCCTGTGCGGGCACTGAGGCCCTTGACGGTTGATTGGCGGCCCTCTCTTCCACCCCTAACTATTTTCTCTACTGAGGAGGGAAGTTATCCCGAAACCCGAGCCATGTCTCGGGCGATATTTTGAAACCCGGGACATGTATCGGGTCTAGAGATCATCAGTTCAACAAGTACTTACTTGCACCCACTGGGGTGAACCACTCAAGAACTCCATCAGAGATCATCAGTTCAACAAGTACTTACTTGCACCCACTGGGGTGAACCACTCAAGAACTTCATGTACCAGCTTCCCTTGGGGCGACCCGGAGGAGGAGCTAGCGGTGTGCGCTCCATTGCGGTTGTTTATAAAAATGGCTCCCTCGAGCTTTGAGCTGACGAGCTCCTGGACGAGGCACCTGCGCGCCTGTGCGGGCACTGAGGCCCTTGACGGTTGCTTGGCGGCCCTCTCTTTCACCCCTAACTATTTTCTCTACTGAGGAGGGAAGTTATCCCGAAACCCGAGCCATGTCTCGGGCGTTATTTTAAAACCCGGGACATGTATCGGGTCTAGAGATCATCAGTTCAACAAGTACTTACTTGCACCCACTGGGGTGAACCACTCAAGAACTTCATGTACCAGCTTCCCTTGGGGCGACCTGGAGGAGGAGCTAGCGGTGTGCGCTCCATTGCGGTTGTATACTAACATTGTACTATGACTTACATTGAAATAGTACACAGAACACATCACGTTACAGCAATGAGCTCACTGTTTAATCCCCAAGTCTTCAGACCAGTAGGGGTGAGTAGTTAGCTTCCCACTCCCTGTATAGTATAAAAACATACTAATGCTACTTACAGTTATACTACAGCGCCCACAGCCCATCACTTTAGAACAATCAGCTCGGTTTGATCCCCGGGTTTACACCGGTAGGCGTAGTACTTTGTTTCCCACTTCTGGTATAGTATAAACGCTCAGTAGTTCGCTTCCCACTCCCTGTATTGTATAAACGCCTACTAGCACTACTTCCCCAGGTAACCTACAAACACCAGAGCACATCACTTTACAGCAATGACCTCCCGGTTTAGGCTCTAGGTTTCATACCAGACTGTAGCACCATCTCATCTCAGCACTATGTCACTTTAAGCAACACCACACTTTCAGACCGGTAGGTGTGACTACTTCGCTTCACACTCCCCCACAGAGGTTACAGTGCTCCTATCCTTCTGATTCCTACTCTTTTCACCCTTTTTCCCCCTTAGTCGCTTCAAATGGAATCACAAAATGGCAGCCAACACTTCAAAGTTGCAACCGCTCACAGCGCTCACATCCAATAAGCAGCAAGCTCGTGCTCGTAACACCTCAGCCAATCAGATGGCAGAATTCTCAAATATCGATATCTGTAAATTTTGATATTTCTCCAAAACTACTGAACGGATTTACACCAAATAAACAAAAGTGTGCTTTCTAGACCAAGACCCTTCTCCCTGACAAATGTGGGGTAATTACCTTCACCCGTTCGACCTGTATCCTTGTCTAAAGTTTCCTATTACAATAAACATGGAGAAATCATGTTTTGGGACCCCCCTTTTTTCTCGCCCCCCCCCTAAACGAATCACCCCCAAACTTCCCACATAGGAGCTGATATGAACAGAAAATTAGTTTGGAACATTTCATGAAGATTCATCAAACGACGCCAAAGTTATATGTATATATCGCCAGTAGGTAGTTATAGTTAGGACCCTGTTTCCATAGGAAATCCGCAACATTCTATTTTGAATACCTTTTGCGCCGGTCGACGAATCCTTGCGAATTTTTCAAAATAGGTGGGGCGCTACGCTCCGCTCCTACCCTGAAAGTCTCGGGGGGATTCGTCAAGCGGGGGCTGAGATAAAAGGGGGGTCCCAAAACGCATTTTTCCCATGCATTTTTCCATAGGACCTTTAGACACAGCTACAGCCCGAACGGCTGAACAGAATTACTTGAAATTTGGCAGAGAGGTAGCCATAAGGTCAAGGAAGTGCCTTTTGCAGGTCTGGTGTAAATCTGTTCAGTATTTCCTGAGTAAATAGCATTTAAAAGCATATATATATATGTGGGCGGAGCCTAACCACACATCTCATCCTGAGATCTGATTGGCTGTCAGCACTTCATCCAAGAAGTGTTGGCAGCCATCTTGGGACCAATATACATGATAGCACCTCATTAAAAAGCATTGCAGTTAATAGAAGGTTTTAAGACTTTAGTTACATTATAAATCATTTGTTGATGGTACCATACTCATTTTAGGAATTGTGGTATGTTCTAAGGTGATTTCACCATGTGAAAAAGCCTTCTGCTGGGATATCATGATTGAGAGAAAAATATTTTCTCATGCTTTTACCACAGAGGTTTGGAAGGTGATCTATAGGCTAAACTGAGAGCTTATTTTCTGTAAATTCACATTATCTTTCTCAGTCATGTGAGAATGAAGTCTGACATTCTCAGTAAAACATGTACATCCAACAAGGGCAGAGACTGTCAGTTGATTCCTTTGTGTTCTACTGCAGCTTCCCAGAGTGTTCCAAAGAACTACTAGAGCGCTAACAGTCCTACTTATGATAAACGTATGGCACACCTGAAGCCATCTTGCTTGGATTAAAGTGGTAACTCTTAAAACATTTAATTTAAAAAGGAACAAAATGAGGGGGTTCATTTTTCCATAAAAAGTATGATTAGTGCTGCAGAACAAAAATTAGGGCACATTTTGAGTGACTTCTCAAATCCTCTTCTATTTCATTAAAAAATTCTGACATGCAGACTGAAACATGCACTTTCAATACCAGCAGCAGTTTTCCCTGGTGAGCAGTAGCTTTACTACAGTGATCTAATGAGCAAAAAGAGTGCTAACATTCTGAATTTATGGCAAATGTGTGACACATCTGAATGCCTTCTTGATGGAATCAAAGTAAAAAACTGAAAGTATTTCCTACTGAGGAGACTGCAGTAAATGAGGAAATTAGGAAACTTCATAACAAATAAGTCTCCCAAGATGGCCACCAGAGACAAAAGAGCCCAAATGTAGCCCAAATATCACCCAGATGTAGCCCAAGTATAGCCCAATGACAGAATGTCCCAGAATGTTCTTAAAAACAACTAGAGCGCTTACTGTCTTCATTATGACAAAAGTATGGCACACCTGAAGCCATCTTGATTGGAATAAACTGGTAACACTTAAAACATTTAATTTAAAAAGGAACACAATGAGGAGGTTCATTTTGCCATAGAAATTATGATTAATGCTGAAGAAAGAAAATGAGGGCACATTTTGAGTGACTTCTCAAATCCTCTTCTATTTCATTAAAAAATTCTGACATGCAGACTGAAACATGCACTTTTAATACCAGGAGCAGACTTCCATGGTGGAGTAGTTTTACTACAGTGATCTAATGAGCAACTAGAGTGCTAACATTCAGAATTTATGGCAAATGTGTGACATATCTGAATACCTTCATGATGGAATCAAAGTAAAAAACTGAAAGCATTTCCTACTGAGGAGACTGCAGTACATGAGGAAATTAGGAAACTTCATAACAAATAAATCTCCCAAGATGGCCACCGGAGACAAAAGAGCCCAAATGTAGCCCAAAATCAACCAGATGTAGCCCAAATATAGCCCAATGACAGAAGTGTGCAAAACACTTATTATTTTGTGTTTTTGCAGTGTTATATAGTGCAGACTTGTCAGGTATTGGAGTGCTTTACATGAGCATTGGTTACATCACACAAGAACAAATTCATTTTGGTTGTAGACATGGGGAGACTAAGTGATTTGACCAGAATCACAGAATGTCGAGCTGAAGCAGAAACTTCAACCTGGTTCCCCAGTTGCAAAGTCTGCAGTTCTGGAAGTAACACCACATCCTCTCCCCTAAGTGCAACATTTAATCAAGTGGTCAACTGGATAAAAAAACATAAAGATAACAAATAATTTAAAAGTGCTTTGTCGCTATTTGAAAACTCAGAAAATATGTCCTTATTTTAGTCTTTTAGAGCACTAACCATAATTTTGATGCCAATAAGACCCTCTCATATATGTAATTTCTAAAGGAAATGCTCTAGGTATTACAGTTTTGATTACATCAAGATGATGTCAGGCGTTCCACACTTTTGTAATAAATATAGAATGTTAGCAATCTAGTTGTTCATTAGGATACTGTTGAGAGGCAGAGGCCAGGGGCACGGACTCTGAAAATTGAAGGCAGGTAGGAGGGTGCAAAGGCAACAATTTAACCACACTGAGCAGGCAGGAAGGTCCGTGGAAGCACAACAGACTATGGAGGGCAGTGGAAAGGGGGGCAGGGGCAACAAACCAACAATACAGGACTTGCAAGAGAGGCTGTTGGAGGAAAGATCTATTACGGGTCAAGGAAGCTAGGGGCGGTCCCCAGATCCCCGGGAGCCACCACAGAACTGAGCAGGAGAGTGAGTCAGGGACAAAAGGGGCACCTTAATTTGAGCCGGGGTGCCTAGGAACGCTTGCTCCAAAAATGAAGAAAACAGACATATGAGACATGGAATTGGAGGCAGAATACAATGGCAGTTTAATGAGAAGATGCAACTTCAAAGAAACCGCAGAATAGAGACATAAAGTACAAAATACAGAATCCAGATAATCATACAGCTGTCATAATATTCTCTGTATCTCAATTAATGTACTGACAGAGAGAGAGAGAAAACACATCTATAAATGCATCATGAGAAACAAGTTACACCAAGGAAAATGTTACCTAGGAACACTCACGTTTACTCTTATAGCAAGCATTCCTGCAATTACAATACAAAATCTTTTAAATGCAAAAGTAAAGAGAACAATGGTTAAACATAACATGACATTTCATATAGGTAAAATAGAATAAGATACTTCAAGCAAAGCAGAGCAAGACATTTTAAGCAAAGGAAGACAAGAGCTCCCAGCTCTTGGGGAAAACCTGCACTGCCTGTTAACCTACATACAGACGGCGAGGTAGTCCGTCGATATCTGTGGGTGCTCCCTTTTTATATCATTTTGTGGGCTCCTTTGCACGCTACATCTACCTACGTATGCTACCCAAAAGCTTCGTCTGCAGATTTTACCAGACATTTCGTCATTTACCCACTTAATGCTGACAATGGACTGGGTGAAAAGGTCAGTCTCTCAGGCCAATCGCTTATCGTAAGTTCCATAGAGCAAGCAGAAAATAATGGGTATTGTACGGGAATTCAATATATTTATGTATAAAATCTCCTCAGTTCTCCTAACTTGACGCTCTGCGGTTGCCACTTCCTTAAAAGCGGGAAACCTGCCCAGGAAGCAAGTACCAGTCCAGGATGCAGCCTACTGTATGTCGACAGCTTCAGGGGGATGTTGAACTTTGATACCGAGCACGGAGCACTCGGGTAGGGTGGGGGCTACTAGTTTGGATCAGAAGGCCTCGCAGACCTGCCTTCAGACTGCTATACACTAAAATTGCAGAGCTATGGTCAATTTAACAAAGAGGCCTACATATTGAACAGAAGGGCCTACACAGGGGTTTTATGCTGGCTGAGTGGTAAGGATGTCTCAGGATAATTATATAGCAACACAGGACCCGCTGGTCAATTTAATACGGCCTACAAATGCAGCTGGCAGGGCAAGGACAAGGGTCTCATACTTCAGGTGTGGACAGAACGGGCCAGGGGCCCCCTGTGATACAATATCTACCCTCCTTCAAGGCTGTGGCAATGTAATAGACCATTGTGGGCAGAAGGAAGAGGCAATGGTAGTACAACCATACATGCCAACAGACCCGATTCAGCCAGGAAACGTCCAATGTTTTTAAGCTCAAATGGGCTTTATTTGATCTGTCTCCTGTCTACAATATCCTCTTTTTCAATGTAACTCAAAGGGGAAAATCAATACCCCAGTTTTTTTTCAAAATCTCCCTCTTACCAAGTTCAAAATGTTCGCAAGTATGGTACATTGGATCATGGAAGGAAATGGGATAGGGACATGGACTTGGATAACAAAGGACAGGAGGGACATGGAGAGGTGCACCAAACTGACCCTGCAGGGCAGGCATCAGGGTTTGCAGCAGCACAATACACCACACAGGGCATGCAGGACGGGAGTGCAGCACAACAATCCATTGAAAGCAAGAGGGAGGGGACAGGACCATGCACATGGACAACAGAGAACAGAGGGGCAAGAGGCAATGGTAGCTAGCTGACCATAATGGACAGACAGGAGAGAAAGCTGCAGCATAACAGACCATAAAGGGCAGGAGGGACGGATCAGGGGCATTACAATGGAACAGACAAGCCAGGAGGGAGGGAATAGGGCTGGGGGCAAGGGGGCAGGGCAGGAGCAGCAAGATAGCCATGGAGGTCAGGCAGGATGGGCACTAGAAGCAAGACACACCATGAAGAGCAACAGTGAGACTGTGATGGCATACACACAGACCATGGAGGGAAGGTGGGAGGGGGTCAGGGGCAGCTAACTGACCACACAGGGAAGGTGGGAGGGGCCATGGCAGCACAGAAGACCATGCATGGCAAGTGGGAGGGTTAGTGGCAGCACAATGGCTATGATGGGCAAGAAGGAGGGTGGAGGGGCATGCACAAAGGACAATGGAGGATAGAAGGGAGGGTCAGGACCTGTGCACAGACAAGAAAGTTCAGGGGAAGGGACCTCACAACAGACCACACGGGGCAGGCAGGAGGAGCAGTTGCAGCACAACAGACCAGGGAGGGCAGAAGGGTGTGGCAGTACAATGGACCATGTAGGACAGGAGGAAGAGGATAGGGGCATGGCATGTGGACAGGCAGGGTGGAGGTGGCAGGGACAGGTTACAGTCATCTGACAATGCTAGGCAGGTGGGAGGGGAGTGGCAGCTCAACAGAACACTCAGAGTAGATAGGAGTGGCAGGTCCATGGGACATGGTGGGCAAAAAGGATGGAGCAGGGCCATGCACAAATACATCAGAGGGCAGGGGGAAGGAGAATAGGGGCAGCAAGCTAAGCACAGAGTTTAAGCAGGAGGTCAATAATGGGGCATAGAATTGGGCAATGGAGGGCAGGAGGAGTGGACTGGTACATCATACTAAATTGAGGGCAGTGGCAGCACATCAGACCATGCATGGCAGGAGGGAGGAGGCTAGTCCATGGATTCACACAACAGAGGATAGGGAGGAAGGGGATGGGGCAGCAAGCTAACTGTTCAGAGAAGGCGGGTATTAGGAACTTTATTGTTTTTAAAACATTGTGTCTGTGCGAACTACTTAAAATATGAACAAGTATGCAGCATAATCTCACTTTTATTCAGGAAGAAGAGGACGTTTGTGACTGTGACTCCGGGCTCACTTGGCAGAAACACCCCCTGACCCTCCACCCCCTATCGCAAAATGTAATGCCCGTGAAAAGGGTAGGTGAACACAGTGTTATATAGAACATAGTCCTGAGAGCACGATTGAAAATGAAAACTAGATATAGTGTATGGTATAAACTATGCACCAAAAAGTGTGATATAAGATGAACCGGGCGTGAAATATAATATGCAATACATTGTGCGCAATGACAGATTCATTGGAGAGCGCGAGATAGCACAGGCACTAGCGCGTGCTATGCGATATGCGCCTTGGAGTGTAATATGCACAGGGCAGTGTTGTGTAACCTAACTAGTCTCTAAAGTTGTAATATAAAATATGTGCTGGGGAGTGTAACGTTGCATATGCACTGTGACAAATATATGGAACCCAGATTGTAATATGTATGGCATAGCACTGTGCGTTATAACATAGGCATCGAGAAAGGCACGTTAGATGGGGCAATATAACCCGTGCGAAGACAAGTGTGGCATGACATATTCATGGGGTGGTGTTACAGTGCACATGGGCTAGAGAGTGTCATAGCATATGCACTAGCTAGTGGAATACAACACAGAGGTGTGTGGCACTCAGCAGGCAATGGTGGGTGTAACACAGCATTGGGCTCTGTCAGGAGCACGCTGTGACTCTCAAGTGATGTTCGTCCCCTTTCCAGAGAGTAAAATAAAAAGTATTACACATCCGGCAGTGGATGTGTGTTTTATTAACCGTGAGGGGGGTTTCTTGCATAGTTTTGGTCGAATTTTTGTCGAATCCCCTTTGAATGGCTTGGTGTGCATGTGTATTAAATGTGCCCGTCAATAGCTACCCATGTTTGTATAAATAAACGACAAGGGTGTCTACCAGGATTAGGCACGGTAGGGCATCAGACATGTCAGAGCTTCACTAGTGGTGTAAATACATTCCACGTGGATTCATTGCATGCATAGTCGCCTTTCAATGAATATCACGCAAATCGTCATGGTGATAGGTACGTACGGTTTGTCCAGCATGTCCTAGGTGTGTCTATAAATATATATTTTTTAAAAATAATAAAAAACAGTGGCCGGCCCTGGGGATTGGGGTCAAAAAAATATAATTAGGAGACTGGCCCTGGGTTATGGGGTCATCAGGGCCAATAAATTAGAATAAGAAGGGGAACCAAACAGCCCCCCTTCTTAAAAAACTAAAATAAATAAAAGACTGGCATCGTGCCGGAGGCCATGCCCCCTCCGTGCAGCACTCTGCAAACGCGCCCCCAACAGGCATCTCCAGTATGCGCCAGGGAGCTGCGCTGCAGCCAGGTGTTCTGAGGCCAAGCCCCTTTTTACACCTCTCTGCAACGCAGCTCTGTGGCGCTTACTGGAGGTACCTAGTGGTCTAGTTTGACCCTAGGGACCCTTAGGATTCAGGGGGACTTAATCTCTCAACTTAGAACAGCCACAGGGCGCGTTTACACAGTGGTGAAGGGAGGGGACGGGGCCTGAGGTGACGTGTGCAAACACGCACTATGGCATGTTTTAAATTGGGGATATAATTTCCCTTCAATACTGAGGGCCCCTGGGGGCTAACTAGCCCACCAAGTGCTTCCAGTAAGCGCCACTGAGCTGCATTGCAGAGAGGTGGTCCAGGCCGTGCCACTTTTTACACCTCTCTGCAACGCAGCTCTGTGGCACTTACTGGAGGTACCTAGTGGGCTAGTTGGACCCTAGGGACCCTCAGGATTCAAATGAACTTAATCTCCCAACTAAAAATGGACACAGGGCGTGTTTACACAGTGGTGAAGGGAGGGGACGGGGCCTGAGTTAACGTGTGCAAAAACGCCCTGTGGCCTGTTTTAAGAGGTAGTTTTAATCCCCATGCCCTATTATACACTAGGGGCTTACAGAGGAGGTCATGCTAATCACAGGGGGACCCCAACGCATAATGTTCCCTAGTGTATGTAGGTGTTTTCACTGTATTCTAAGTGTCTTTTAACATAGCACTGGCTCTAGGACTGGTTAGTCAGACTCAGTTACCACCAGTATCCGTCTGAAAAAGTTGAGGGTACAGGATGATTTTGCAACAAGGCTTCTTTCTGCTCTTCTTTTTGTTCTTTCTGCACGTTATCCTTCTTCCTGCACTTATCTTCGTATTTGAGGACTTCTGTTGCTTCTTTCTGCACTTCTTTTGTTTCTTTCTGTGCATTTTTTCTTCTTTCTTCACATGTACTATCTCTGTAGGCATAGTTAGAAATTAGCATTTAAAAAACCTTTGAAATTCACAGAAAAAACCATAGGTTTCAGGCACGTTATAGTTAGGAATTAGCATTTAAAAAACCTCAGAAATTCACTGAAAAAACCATAGGTTTCAGGGGTGTTATAGTTAGCTGGACTTTTCACTTGTACAAAACCATTGAAATTCCCCCGTTATAGTTAGTTCAGCTAACTATAACTCGCACGCCCGCAATGCACTGCTGATGACGTCACATATTACATCACTCATGACATGGTCAGTGACATCACTCATGACATCACTGATGACATCTCAAATGACATCACTGATGACATCACTGATGACATCATCCTTGTGATAGAGTGGCAGACCTCCTCTCACCCTAATATAACCTTTGATACACACATTCAAAAATAGAGACTAAAATGTTCAAAACAATGGACATACCAATACCAGTTACAACAACCTCTTCAGTAATTCTAAGATCCACATACACATCCACTCATTCACCAACAGTCCTATACAGTCACTCATACATGTACTCACTCATCATATGTACTCATACACCTATACATCCTGTTACACAATGCCACTCATCCATAGAGTTACTCACACACATAGTCACTCATGCTAATAAAGAATCAAACATACATTTACTTGCATATACAGTTATACACACACCACCATACTTACTTCTACGGAAACTTACACATACTTAGTCTTTTAAACAATCACTTATAGAAACACATACTTATTCATACAGGAACTCTTTCAATCTCTCACTCTCACATATACTCACATATATACACCAATAGTCACATATACTAGTTTAAAACATATGTAGTTACTCATAAAGACACTATTGAGACAGTCATTCACTCACTAACACACCCATACACACACTCATCCACCCATACAGTCCTGCACACATGCTGTGTTCAACACATACAAACAGTGAGTCACTCATTCATGCACCTATGCACTACGTAATACCCCCCACCGAACCATGCAGACACTCAGACTGATACTCAAAAAACCAACTAATAACCTATATAGACACCGATGTAGCTACTCACCAACCCATGCAGCCACTTATACACAAAGTGAGAGACTGATACAGATATTTACATATTTAAACATTACTCACTAAGCCATGTATTCACTATGATACACTTAATCAGTCAGTTACACAATCAATTTTTCAAAAACAAATCATCCATTTAGACACTTATATACCCATTTATTCTTCCATCGACCTTGAGATATACATATATAAAACATATTTAATTTTCAGAAAAACACACATTCACTGGATGATGTCATCAGTGATGTCATCAGTGATGTCATTTGAGATGTCATCAGTGATGTCATGAGTGATGTCACTGACCATGTCATGAGTGATGTAATATGTGACGTCATCAGCAGTGCATTGCGGGCGCGCGAGTTATAGTTAGCTGAACTAACTATAACGGGGGAATTTCAATGGTTTTGTACAAGTGAAAAGTCCAGCTAACTATAACACCCCTGAAACCTATGGTTTTTTCAGTGAATTTTTGAGGTTTTTTAAATGCTAATTCCTAACTATAACGTGCCTGAAACCTATGGTTTTTTCTGTGAATATATATATATATATATATATATATATATATATATATATATATATATATATATATATATATATATATATATATATATATATATATATATATATTTATATATATATTATCTACTGGCGGTCGCCAGTAGATAGTTATAGTTAGGACCGTGTTTCCATAGGAAATCCGCAACATTCTATTTGGAATAACTTTGGCGCCGGTTGACGAATCCTCGCGAATTTTTCAAAACTAATGGGGCACTATGCTCCGCTCCTACCCTGAAAGTCTCGGGGGGATTCGTCAAGCGGGGGCTGAGAAAAAAGGGGGTCCCAAAACGCGTTTTCCCCATGCATTTTCCCATAGGACCCTTAGTCCGAGCTACAGCCCGAACGGCTGAAAAGAATTACTTGAAATTGGGCAGAGAGGTAGTCCTCAGTTCAGGGATGTGCCTTTTGCAGGTCTGGTGTAAATCTGTTCAGTAGGTCCTGAGAAAATAGCATTTAAATCAATATATATATCTGTAAGCGCGCTCCGTGCGCTTACGGTCAGCTAACCGTACGCGTACGGTGCCGTGCGCGAGCTCAATTCTGATTGGTGGTTACATGGCTGTAAACATTCGAATCGGTCGAAATCAGAAAGTATCGGCCGTCATTTTCTGTCTCTCGCACTGAAAAACAAAGGTTGTTAACATGAAAAGGGGGCAACGAAGAGAGTTGCAGACCCCCTAGCGTTCGTCAGGGGGTTCACGAAGGACCAAAAAGTATGAAAAATAAATTTAATAATTTAAAAAAAAAAAAAAAAAGAATTAACAATCACATTTAATATAGAAATCTAAGGACCCCCAAGGGAGAAAAAAACAATTGATATTTTGTAAAAAATGTCGAGGCGTGCACGGTACGAAATGCGCAACGTGGGTGCTCGGTGCGCGAAGCGCACCGAGTGCCCACAGCGCCCACAGCGCAAAAATTAAAAATAAATACATAACTTAGCATTTAAAAAACCGTACAAATTCACTGAAAAAACCATAGGTTTCTCTCACGTTATAGTTAGGAATTAGCATTTAAAAAACCTTGCAAATTCACTTAAAAAACCATAGGTTTCACACAAGTTATAGTTAGCTGTACATTTCACTCGTAAAAAACCAATGAAATTCCACGTTATAGTTAGATCAGGTAACTATAACTTGCGCGGCCGCAATGCACAATGTGTCATTTCAGATGTCATCATTGATGTCATGAGTGATGTCACTGACCATGTCATAAGTGATGTAATATGTGACGTCATCAGCAGTGCATTGCGGGCGCGCGAGTTATAGTTATCTGATCTAACTATAACGTGGAATTTCATTGGTTTTTTAAGTGAATTTGCAAGGTTTTTTAAATGCTGTGAAACCTATAGTTTTTTCAGTGAATATATATATATATATATATTTGACCCGTGATCAAGGTGTGGCTGCACCGAAACGCGTCGGGCGTTTGACTTGCTACATGCCAGAATAAAATTTCTTGCGTATATGAAACTGGGCTGGAACGTTTTCTGTGTCAGTATCGCCGAGAAAGTTTCCAGTGATATATATATATATATATATATATATATATATATATATCACAGAAAAAAACATAGGGTTCAGGGGTGTTATAGTTATAGTTAGCTGGCCAGTTCACTCGTACAAAACCATAGAAATTCCTCCGTTATAGTTAGTTCTGCTAACTATAACTCGCGCGCCCGCAATGCACTGCTGATGATGTCACATATTGCATCATTCATGACATGGTCAGTGACATCACTGATGACATCTCAAATGACATCACTGATGACATCACTGATGACATCATCCAGTGAATGTAGTTTAGTTTGGAATTTAAATATGTATTATATATATATACCAATCTGTATTGAAGATTGAGTGGATATATAACTGTCTGGATGGAGGATTTAGTAGCTGTCTGACTGTCTGTTTAAGTGAGTAATTAAAAGTGTCTCACTTAATACATGGATTAGTAACTAAACTATGTGAATGTGTGCATCACTGTCTCTGCTGCTGTATAACATGCTGCATCAGTTGGTCACTAACTACATGAGTGTGTATATTAGTTATTGAAGGGTTGGGTGAGTATTTGTATGGGACACTGAGTTTGTGTATGGTTGGATGGGGTGTGTGTAACTCTATGCATAGATTTGTGAATGGTTGATTGACCAGGTATATAGGTTTAAGAGTACATGTGGAAACAGTTGTTTGGGTGACTGAGTGTATTTATCTGTGTGTTGGTGAGTGAATATATGTTTTAGTTGTCCATCTTCAACAAAGTAAAAAAATAAAAGGCATTGTATGTGAGAGTTGGTGTATATAAATAAGTATGTGTAAGAGTCAGTGATTGTGAGAGTAACTATATGAATGAGTGTATAACTGTAATGGAGATATTTTAACATATGTTTGAATAAATGAGGTGTTGTTGGATAATTGTGTAAGTGAGTAAATGTAAGTGTGATTAATTTTTTTAATGAGTGAGTAGGCTGACTGCATAACCAACTAAGATGACTGCTGATGTGTCAATGTCTATATATTTGTATAAATGCATTTGATAGTGTTCTATTAATTAGTGACTGCATGTATAAATGATTCTGTTGTTGAATGGGTAGTTGTGTGTGTAGACTTAGGAATCAGTGAGTGGGTATGTAGTAACTGGTATTGGTATGTCAATAGTTTCAAATATGGTACTCTGTATTTTACAGTGAGTGATGAAATGTTATACTAGTGTATGATGAGGTGTATCAGATTGTCACATGGATGATGTCATCAGCGATTATTGTTATCAGGGATGTCATCAGTGATGTCACTGACCATGTCATGAATGATGCAATATGTGACATCTTCAGCAGTGCATTGCGGGCGCGCGAGTTATAGTTAGCAGAACTAACTATAACGGAGGAATTTCTATGGTTTTGTACAAGTGAAATGGCCAGCTAACTATAACACCCCTGAAACCTATGGTTTTTTCTGTGAATTTCTAAGGTTTTTTAAATGCTAATTTCTAACTATAACATCTCTGAAACCTATGGTTTTTTCAGTGAATGTCAAAGCTTTTCTAAATGCTAATTTCTATCTATAACGTCTCTGAAACCTATGGTTTTTTTCAGTGAATTTCCAAGGTTTTTTAAATGCTAAATTTTAAGTGTGATAGTAGTTATACCTATTTTTTTTGTACTGATTGCTACAGTTTTTTAACTGTTCATTTATAAATATTTTATTCATGAAATAACTTTATATATTTTTCTGAAAACTGCAAAAAAAACATTTAAAAAATTCAAACTGAAATATTGATTAATTTTTGGTTTTCATTTTTTATGTTAAGATATTTATATTATTTCCTGTTAAAAAAAAAAAATTTCCCCAAAAATTTCGGAGTCGCGCACTCAAAGCGTACACATCACGGTGGGTGCATGGATTCTAGCCGCTATTTTAGAAAAGTCTTGAAGGATCCACGCGCAGTGTGCGACGGCTGCGTGTTTTACAGTTACATCATATATATTTAATATTACGTGATGTGCGCTATTGGTATGCGACCATTACGCATTACGCATTACGGTACGAGATGCTTGCGCGGTGGCGGGTCCCGCGTGATGTCATATACGTGCTGGGGCACGACTCCTGCAAAAAAATTTTATGTTCCAAAATGATATGTATGTGTCTTTAATATACATATTAGGGCAAGAGATTATCTAAGATAGACATAAAAATAACATATTTGTACTTATAATAAACTTATATTATTTTTAAAGATATTTTCGCGAAGTAGGGTGCGTGCAGCGTGAGTGCAGAGAACCAGGTCAGCAGAGGTGCTGTAGAGCCAGAGAAACCAGGTCAGCAGAGCCGTTGTAGAGCCAGAGAACCAGGTCAGCTGAGCTGCGCTAGAGCCTAAGAAGCAGGCCAGCAGAGCTGCTCTAGAACCAGAGACCCAAGTCAGCAAAGCTGCTCTAGAGCCAGAGACCCAGGTCAGCAGAGCTGCTCTAGAGCCAGAGAAACCAGGTCAGCAGAGCTGCTTTAGAGGGAGAGAACCAGGTCACCAGAACTGCTTTAGAGCCAGAGAACCAGGTCAGCAGAGCTGCTCTAGAGCCAGATAACTAGGTCAGCAGAGCTGCTTTAGAGCCATAGAACCAGGTCAGCAGAGCTTCTCTAGAGGCAGAGAGCCAGGTCAGCAGAACTGCTTGAGAGCCAGAGAACCAGGTCAGCATAGCTCTTTAGAGGGAGAGAACCAGGTCAGCAGAGCTGCTTTAGAGCCAGAGAACCAGGTCAGCAGAGCTGCTCTAGAGTCTGAGAACCAGGAAGCAGGGCTGCTTTAGAGCCATAGAACCAGTTCAGCAGAGCTGCTTTAGAGCCAGAGAACCAGGTCAGCAGAGCTCCTCTAGAGGCAGAGAACCAGGTCAGCAGAGCTGCTCTAGAGCCAGAGAACCAGGTCGGCAGAGCTGCTCTAGAGGCAGAGAACCAGGTCAGCAGAGCTGCTCCAGAGCCAGAGAACCAGGTCAGCAGAGCTGATTTAGAGGGAAAGAACCAGGTCAGCAGAGCTGCTTTAGAGTCAGAGAACCAGGTCAGCAGAGCTGCTCTAGAGCCAGAGAACCAGGTCAGCAGAGCTGCTTTAGAGCCAGAGACCCAGGTCTTGCAGAGCTGCTCTAGAGGCCGAGAACCAGGTCAGCAGAGCTGCTGTAGAGCCAGAGAAACCAGGTCAGCAGATCTGCTCTAGAGCCAGAGAACCGTGTCAGCAGAGCTGCTGTAGAACCAGAGAAACCAGGTCAGTAAAGCTGCTTTAGAGCGAGAGAACCAGGTCAGCAGAGCTGCTTTAGAGGGAGAGAACCAGGTCAGCAGGTCTGCTTTAGAGCCAAGGGACCAGGTCAGCAGAGCTGCTCTAGAGCCAGAGAACCAGGCCAGCAGAACTGCTTTAGAGCCATAGAACCGGGTCAGCAGAGCTGCTTTAGAGCCAGAGAACCAGGTCAGCAGAGCTGTTGTACAGCCAGAGAACCAGGTCAGCAGAGCTGCTCTAGAGCCTAAGAACTAGGTCAGCAGAGCTGCTCTAGAGCCAGAGAACCAGGTCAGCAGAGCTGCGGTAGCGCCAGAGAAACCAGGTCAGCAGAGCTGATTTAGAGCGAGATAACCAGGTCAGCAGAGCTGCTTTAAAGCCAGAGAACTAGGCCAGCAGAGCTGCTTTAGAGCCATACAACCAGGTCAGCAGAGCTGCTTTAGAGCCAGAGAACCAGGTTAGCAGAGCTGCTCTAGAGCCTAAGAACCAGGTCAGCAGAGCTGCTCTAGAGCCAGAGAACCAGGTCAGCAGAGCCGCTGTAGGGCCAGAGAAACCAGGTCAGTAGAGCTGCTTTAGAGGGAGAGAACCAGGTCAGCAGAGCTGCTCCAGAGGGAGAGAACCAGGTCAGCAGAGCTGCTCTAGAGCCAGAGAACCATGTCAGCAGAACTGCTTTAGAGCCATAGAACCGGGTCAGCAGAGCTGCTTTAGAGCCAGAGAACCAGGTCAGCAGAGCTGTTGAAGAGCCAGAGAACCATTTCTGCAGAGCTGCTCTGTAGCCTAAGAACAAGGTCAGCAGAGCCGCTCTAGAGCCAGAAAACCAGGTCAGCAGACCTGCTGTAGAGCCAGAGAAATCAGGTCAGCAGAGCTGCTTTAGGGGGAGAGAACAAAGTCAGCAGAGCTGCTTTAGAGCCAGAGAACCAGGTCAGCAGAGCTGCTCTAGCTGACACTGACTGACTGACACTGACTGACTGACAATGACTGATTGACACTGACTGACACTGATTGACTGACACTGACTGACACTGATTGACTGACACTGACTGACTGACAATGACTGACTGACTGACACTGACTGACACTGATTGACTGACACTGACTGACTGACACTGACACTGATTGACTGACACTGATTGACTGACACTCACTGACCGACTGACACTGACTGACAATGACTGACTGACACTGACTGACACTGACTGACTGAATGACTGACACTGACTGACACTGACTGACTACTCTCTACCACTCTAGTGCTCACTCTCTACTACTCACTCTCTACTACTCTCTCTCTACTACTCTCTACTACTCTACTACTCTCTACTACTCACTCTCTACTACTCGCTCGCTACTACTCTCTACTACTCACTCTCTATGACTCACTCTCTACTACTCACTCTCTACTACTCTACTAATCTCTACTACTCTCTCTACTACTCACTCTCTACTACTCTCTACTACTCACTCTCTACTACTCACTCTCTACTACTCGCTCTCTACTACTCTCTACTTCTCACTCTCCACTAATCACTCTCTACTACTTGCTCTCAACTACTCTCTTCTACTCACTTACTCACTCTCTACTGCTCTACTACTCTCTACTACTCTCTCTACTTCTCACTCTCTACTACTCTCTCTAGTACTCACTCTTTACTACTCTCTACTACTCACTATCTACTACACACTCTCTACTACTTGCTCTCTACTACTAGCTCTCTACTACTCTCTACTACTCACTCTACTACTCTCTAATACTCAGTCTACTACTCATTCTCTACTACTTTCTACTACTCACTCTCTACTACTCACTCTCAACTACTCTCTACTATTCACTCTCTATTACTTACTCTCTACTACTCTCTCCTTACTACTCACTCTCTACTACTGACTCGGTACTACTCTCTACTACTCACTCTCCACTACTCTCTACTACTCACTACTACTCTCTGCTATTACTCTCTACTACTCACTCTCTACTACTCACTCTCTAATACTCTCTACTACTCACTCTACTACTCTCTACTGCTCTCTACCACTCACTCTCTACTACTCTACTACTCACTCAGTATTACTCTCTACTACTCTCTCTCTACTACTCACTTTCTACTACTCACTCTACTACTCTCTACTACTCACTCTCTACTATTCACTCTCTGCTACTCACTCTCTACTACTCACTCTCAACTACTCGCTCTCTACTACTCTCACTCTACTACTCACTCTCTACTACTCGCTCTCTACTACTCTCTACTACTCTCTACTACTCACTCTCTACTACTCATTCTCTACTACTCGCTTGCTACTACTCTCTACTACTCACTCCCTACTACTCTACTAATCTCTACTACTCTCTCTACCACTCACTCTCTACTACTCTACTACTCAGTCTCTACTACTAATTCTCTACTACTCTCTCTCTCTACTACTCACTCTCTACTACTCTCTACTACGCACTCTCTACTACTCAACCTCTACTACTCGCTCTCTACTACTCTCTACTTCTCACTCTCCACTACTCAATCTCTACTACTCGCTCTCAACTACTCTCTACTACTCACTCTATTACTCACTCTCTACTGCTCTACTACTCTCTACTACTCTCTCTACTTCTCACTCTCTACTACTCTCTCTACTACTCACTCTCTACTACTCTCTACTACTCAGTATCTACTACACACTCTCTACTACTTGCTCTCTACTACTCGCTCCCTACTACTCTCTACTACTCACTCTACTACTCTCTAATACTCAGTCTACTACTCACTCTCTACTACTCTCTACTGCTCACTCTAAACTACTCACTCTCTACTACTCTCTACTATTCACTCCTCTACTACTTACTCTCTACTACTCTCTACTACTCTCTCTCTACTACTCACTCTCTACTACTGACTCGCTACTACTCTCTACTACTCAGTCTTTACTACTCACTCTCTACTACTCTCTACTACTCACTACTACTCTCTGCTATTACTCTCTACTACTCACTCTCTACTACTCACTCTCTAATACTCTCTACTACTCACTCTACTATTCTCTACTACTCTCTACCACTCACTCTCCACTACTCTACTACTCACTCTGTATTACTCTCTGCTACGCTCTCTCTACTACTTACTTTCTACTACTCACTCTACTTCTCTCTACTACTCACTCTCTACTATTCACTATCTATTACTCACTCTACTCTCTACTACTCACTCTCTACTACTCTCTCTCTACTACTCACTCTCTACTACTCGCTCTCTACTACTCTCTACTACTCACTCTCTACTACTCGCTCGCTACTACTCTACTACTCACTCTCTACTACTCACTCTCTACTTCTCTACTAATCTCTACTACTCTCTCTACTACTCACTCTCTACTACTCTCTACTACTCACTCTACTACTCTCTATTACTCTTTACCACTCACTCTCTACTACTCTACTACTCAGTCTCTAATACTCTCTTTCTACTACTCACTCTCTACTACTCACTCTCTACTACTCACTCTCTACTACTCGCTCTCTACTACTGTCTACTTCTCACTCTCCACTACTCACTCTCTACTACTCGCTCTCAACTACTCTCTACTACTCACTGTATTATTCACTCTCTACTGCTCTACTACTCTCTCTACTTCTCACTTTCTTCTACTCTCTCTACTATTCACTCTCTACTACTCTCTACTACTCACTATCTACTACACACTCTCTATGACTTGCTCTCTACTACTCGCTCTCTACTACTCTCTACTACTCTCTAATACTCAGTCTACTACTCACTCTCTACTACTCTCTGCTACTCACTCTCTACTACTCCACTACTCTCTACTACTCGCTCGCTACTACTCTCTACTACTCACTCTCTACTACTCACTCTCTACGACTCACTCTCTACTACTCCACTAATCTCTACTACTCTCTCTACTACTCAATCTCTACTACTCTCTACTACTCACTCTCTACTACTCTCTCTACTACTCACTCTCTACTACTCTCTACTACTCACTCTCTACTACTCACTCTCTACTACTTGCTCTCTACTACTCTCTACTTCTCACTCTCCACTACTCACTCTCTACTACTCGCTCTCAACTACTCTCTACTACTCACTCTATTACTCACTCTCTACTGCTCTACTACTCTCTACTACTCTCTCTTCTTCTCACTCTCTACTACTCTCTCTAGTACTCACTCTCTACTACTCTCTACTACTCACTATCTACTACACACTCTCTACTACTTGCTCTCTACTACTCGCTCTCTACTACTCTCTACTACTCACTCTACTACTCTCTTATACTTAGTCTACCACTCACTCTCTACTACTCTCTACTACTCACTCTCTACTGCTCTACTACTCTCTCTACTTCTCACTCTCTACTACTCTCTCTACTACTCACTCTCTAATTCTCTCTACCACTCACTATCTACTACACACTCTCTACTACTTGCTCTCTACTACTCACTCTGTATTACTCTTTACTACTCTCTCTACTACTCACTGTCTACTCCTCACTCTACTACTCTCTACTACTCACTCTCTACTACTCGCTCTCTACTACTCTCTACTACTCACTCTCTACTGCTCACTCTCTACTACTCACTCTCTACTACTCACCTAATCTCTACTACTCTCCCAATCTCTACTACTCTCTCTACTACTCACTCTACTACTCTCTACTACTCACTCTACTACTCTCTATTACTCTTTACCACTCACTCTCTACCACTCTACTACTCAGTCTCTACTACTCTTTCTCTACTACTCACTCTCTACTACTAGCTCTCTACTGCTCTCTACTTTTCACTCTCCATTACTCACTCTATTACTCACTCTCTACTGCTCTCCTACTCTCTCTACTTCTCACTTTCTACTACTCTCTCTACTACTCACTCTCTACTGCTCTCTCCTACTCACTATCTACTACACACTCTCTACTACTTGCTCTCTACTACTTGCTCTCTACTACTCTCTACTACTCACTCTACTACTCTTTAATACTCAGTCTACTACTCACTCTCTACTACTCTCTACTACTCACTCTCTACTACTCCACTACTCTCTACTACTCGCTTGCTACTACTCTCTACTACTCACTCTCTACTACTCACTCTCTACTACTCTACTCTACTAATCTCTACTACTCTCTCTACTACTGACTCTCTACTACTCTCTACTAGTCACTCTCTACTACTCTCTCTACTACTCACTCTCTACTACTCTCTACTACTCACTCTCTATTACTCACTCTCTACTACTCGCTCTCTACTACTCTCTACTTCTCACTCTCCACTACTCACTCTCTACCACTCGCTCTCAACTACTCTCTACTACTCTCTCTATTACTCACTCTCTTCTGCTCTAATACTCTCTACTACTCTCTCTACTTCTCACTCTCTACTACTCTCTCTATTACTCACTCTCTACTACTCTCTACTACTCACTATCTACTACACACTCTCTACTACTTGCTCTCTACTACTTGCTCTCTACTACTCTCTACTACTCACTCTACTGCTCTCTAATACTCAGTCTACTACTCACTCTCTACTACTCTCTACTACTCACTCTCTACTACTCACTCTCTACTTCTCTCTTCTATTCACTCTCTATTACTTACTCTCTACTACTCTCTACTACTCTCTCTCTACTACTCACTCTCTACTACTGACTCGCTACTACTCTCTACTACTCACTCTCTCCTACTCACTCTCTACTACCCTCTACTACTCACTACTACTCTCTGCTATTACTCTCTACTACTCACTCTCTACTACTCACTCTCTAATACTCTCTACTACTCACTCTACTACTCTCTACTACTCTCTACCACTCACTCTCTACTACTCTACTACTCACTCTGTATTACTCTCTACTACTCTTTCTCTACTACTCACTTTCTACTACTCACTCTACTACTCTCTACTACTCACTCTCTACTACTCTTTCTCTACTCTCTACTACTCTCTCTCTACTACACACTCTCTACTAATCACTCTACTACTCTCTACTACTCACTCTCTACTACTCTCACTGTACTACTCACTCTCTACTACTCAGTCTCTACTACTCACTCTCTACTACTCACTCTCTAGTACTCACTCTCTGCTACTCTCTACTACTCACTCTCCACTACTCACAATCTACTACTCACTCTCTACTACTCACTCTACTACTCACTCTCTACTACTCTACTACTCTCTCTACTACTCTCTCTACTACTCACTCTCTACTACACACTCTCTACTACTTGCTCTCTACTACTCGCTTTCTACTACTCTCTACTACTCACTCTACTTCTCACTCTCTACAACTCCCTACTACTCACTCTACTACTCATTCTCAACTACTCACTCTCTACTACTATACTACTCCCTACTACTCTCTCTCTACTACTCACTCTCTACTACTCTCTACTACTCTCTACTACTCACTCTCTACTACTCTCTACTACTCACTCTCTATTACGCTCTCTCTACTGCTCTCTACTACTCTCTCCTACTCACTCTACTACTCACTCTCTACTACTCTCTACTACTCACTCTCTACTACTCTCTCTCTACTACTCTCTACTACTCGCTCTCTATTACTCTCTACTACACTCTCTCTTCTACTCACGCTCTACTACTCACTCTCTACTACTCTCTACACTCACTCTCTACTACTGAATCTCTACTACTCACTCTCTACTACTATTTACTACTCACTCTCTGCTACT
The DNA here is from genome assembly GCF_964204655.1 of Triturus cristatus. Taxonomy (NCBI): domain Eukaryota; kingdom Metazoa; phylum Chordata; class Amphibia; order Caudata; family Salamandridae; genus Triturus; species Triturus cristatus. The sequence goes on from NC_140591.1 coordinate 1,353,996,205, forward strand.
CTCTACTACTCACTCAACTACTCACTCTCTACTACTCACTCTCTACTACCCACTCTCTACTACTCTCGACTATTCACTCTCTACTACTCTCTACTACTCACTCTCTACTACTCACTCTCTACTACTCACTCGGCTACTCTCTACTACTCACTCTCTGCTACTCTCTCTAATACTCTCTACTCTCTATTACTCATCCTCTACTCTCTACCTCTCTACCTCTCTCTACCTCTCTCTCTACTACTCTCTACCTCTCTACCTCTACCCCTCTACCTCTACCTCTCTACCTCTACACCTCTATCTCTCTACCTCTCTCTACACGCACACATATGCACATATAAATGCATATATATGCATATGCATTTATATATATGTATGTGTATATATATATACATATATAAACATATATATAATCTGCATATCTATATAAATACAAATATAAATGCATTCATACATATACATATGCATATATGCATGCATATGCATGTTATGTACATGAAAGTTTGAAAAACACTAATAAAAGCAAAGCTAAAAAGCCACCTAATTTCAAACAGAATTGCTTTAACTTAAACGAGGGTGAGACCTATTGCATTTCCAATGCTTGTTTACTTTGGTTCCATCAAGAAGGCATTCAGATGTGTCACACATTTGCCATATATTCTGAATGGTAGCACTCTAGTTGCTAATTAGATCACTGCAGTAATGGTACTGCTCACCAGGGAAGTCTGCTGCTGGTATTCAAAGTGCATGTTTCAGTCTGCATGTCAGAATTTTTAATGAAATAGAAGAGGATTTGAGAAGTCAAAATGTGCCCTATTTTTTCTTTCTGCAGCACTAATCATAATTTCTATGGCAAAATGAACCCCCTCATTTTTTTCCTTTGCAAATTAATTGTTTTAAGTTTTACCACTTTATTCCAATCAAGATGGCTTCAGGTGTACCATACTTTTGTCATAAGTAAGACTGTTAGCGCTCTAGTTGTTCTTTAGAACACTCTGGGACATTCTGTCATTGGGCTATACTTGGGCTACATCTGGGTGATATTTTTGCTACATTTGGGCTCTTTTGTCTCTGGTGGTCATCTTGAGAGACTTATTTGTTATGAAGTTTCCTAATTTCCTCATTCACTACAGTCTCCTCAGTAGGAATACTTTCAGTTTTTTAATTTGATTCCATCAAGAAGGCATTCAGATGTGCCACACATTTGCCATAAATTCAGAATGTTAGCACTCTAGTTGCTCATTAGATCACTGTAGTAACGGTACTGCTCACCAGGGAAGTCTGCTGCTGGTATTGAAAGTGCATATTTCAGTCTGCATGTCAGAATTTTTTAATGAAATAGAAGAGGATTTGACAAGTCACTCAAAATGTGCCCTAATTTTTCTTTTTGCAGCACTAATCACACTTTCTATGGCAAAATGAACCCCCTCAATTTGTTCCTTTTTAAATTAAATGTTTTAAGAGTTACCCCTTTATTCCAATCAAGATGGCTTCAGGTGTGCCATACATTTATCATAAGTAGGACTGTTAGCGCTCTAGTTGTTCTTTGGAACACTCTGGGAAGCTGCAGTAGAACACAAAGGAATCAACTGACAGTCTCTGCCCTTGTTGGATGTACATGTTTTACTGAGAATGTCAGACTTCATTCACACATGACTGAGAAAGATAATGTGAATTTGCAGAAAATATGCGCTCAGTTTAGCTTATAGAGCACCTTCCAAACCTCTGTGGGAAAAGCATGAGAAAATAGTTTTCTCTCAAACATGATTCATGATATCCCAGCAGAAGGCTTTTTCACATGGTAAAATCACCTTAGAACATACCACAATTCCTAAAATGAGTATGGTACCATCAACAAATGATTTATAATGTAACTAAAGTCTTAAAACCTTCTATTAACTGCAATGCTTTTTAATGAGGTGCTATCATGTATATTGGTCCCAAGATGGCTGCCAACACTTCTTGGATGAATTGCTGACAGCCAATCAGATCTCACGAGGAGATGTGTGGTTAGGCTCCGCCCAGATATATATGTGATTTTACTTTTGATTTTCTCAGGAACTACTGAAAGTATTTACACCATTTAAGCAAAAGGCATGAGTATGAACTGAGGACTACCTGACCAACTGACTTATTCTGCCAACAAATCAAATGCTGCTGAATCATCATTCTAATTTCAGGCCTAAATCCTGTCACAAACCTAGACAAAATAACTGTTCCTTGCCCTTGGGCTCTACTTTTTCCATTCCACTATTTTGCTTCAATTCCTGCAACAGCTGCTCATAATATGCATGCCTGATCTCTTTAGGATCCTGGATTGTTAGGACAATCTTGATCCAGTCAATATCCTGGGGTGATACTTTAGACTTCAAACATGTCATCAACTGCTTCAATTTTCCCAGTACTATGGGTGATGGGAAATTAGTCAAAGGATGCCTTGTTGGTTCTCTCTCTGGCCACTGTGTGGCAGTTTTACGCTCCGTCCACAAATCACTTTGGACCACAATATCAAAAAAGGTATTCAAATCAGTCCACAAAACGGGAATTTTATCTCTCAACTTGTTTTTACCGTCCACAGGCTTCTCTCTTAACCTGGGAAAATCATTAGTAAATGACACAAGAGCACTCCTACTCCCAGATACATGTATATAACCTTCACTGGGTGCCTCTCATGAACGAAAACTTGTAGCTCCCACTCCTCCCTCTCCAGAAGGAAGCAGTATCTCCATCGATCTTTTGGGACTTTTCCTTTTTGACTTCCCATTTATCCAGTGCATTCCAAATCTGAATACTTTGAATTAATTCCCGAGTTAGCATCTTCATCCCTGGCATTCTCATATTCTCTATGTCCTTATCAGAAAAGCAGAGTTGGTGGCTCTTCTGTAAAGCCTTTGCCTGTTCCAAATGTACTTAATATTTGTGAGTTAATTCAAATAATTTATCATAGGCTTGTCTTTATTACCTGGTAACTTCCTTATTTTAAACAACAGTTAATTTTGCTGATATGTATCTATTCGGGCCAATTTGAGATTCCCTGTTATCACTTTGTCTAATTCTAGCTTCAATTTTCCCATGTCCACCAAGTTTACTCTCAAGGAGTACTGAATTGTTCCTTGACTCAATTCAGTACTTCCACTCCCGTTTGATGTAGCATTAGGAGCTTACAACCACTCATCTAATTCCTGAACATTCAGACTTGGTTGCACCACAGGAGCTTTGGAGCTGCCTTTGCTCTGGGTGTGTTCCTTTGTGCATTCAGGGGTGGCTCCCATGTTGGCATAACCAGATCTGGCAAACCGTGAAATGACTTTAGAGGTCCAAACCTGGTCCGATTCATTGTTGGGTCTGTACTCGCACCACAAGGGAAACCTGCATTAATTGGGATTAACAGAATGGATTCTCCTGCCCTCGAACTTGTAAGTGCATATTCTGAACATCGTTGCTGAGCAGGAACAGCCAAACTGTGAGTCCCACTTCCTGCAGAACAAAGGTTGTATATGGGAACACACCAACAAAACAAAAAATAGAGGAGCACTCCTAATGTATATGAGATAATTGTTGTATAGGTCTAGGGCAATAACTGTGATTATAAATGTGCACATTTGCAGAACATTTTTCCATTAAGCAATGTAATCAATACCTCCAAAAGTTCCAAGTATTAAGGTGAATCTTAATTAAGCTTGAGCCTGATATAAAAAAGCACACAATATCAAAATTATTTTATAATATAAAAGCATCAATAGATATATTGATAGCGATGCTTCAGCTGACACCTGTTCTGTCTCTACTTGGGACTTTCTCAAGGCTATACCGAATATATCAAAGTGGAATGGCATTTAAACAAATAGAAGTCTTATTGTACACCAACAGGATCACAAATGACTCTCAAGCTTGGAAAACTCCAAGGAACTAAAGTGGCTGAGGCAACTGATGGCTGTGCCAATTGATACGTACATGTTGTTCCTTTATGATTAGCTTGAACAATATTATGCACCTGTTTATAAATCTCTAACAATCTACAATGAAGCATTGAAAAAATAACGTTGAATACTCCACTCTTGTTAATAACATAAAGACACACTGAACACAATAAATGATAAATGCACCTAAGTATACCACAATTCTGTAACATGAAAGTGTGATGCTGAATTACGCTGCTCCAAATGCTTACTATGATCTTTCTCTATAATAACAATAACGCATCCTGCAATTATCTGATTTTAAATCAATACTTTAGTGGTGGAAAGCAAATTCCCCCAAAAGTTGTGATTTTCTTTTTTCAGACAAAAATGGCAAAACTTAATGATGCAGTAAGAAGGGATCTCAAACATCGCCAGGTGCTTGACTGGCAATTAGCTGAATTTGCCAAATCTAAATGTTTTAGGACACCCTCTTACTTGTTTAGATCTGGTCCCCTGATGGTTCAGGGTCTCTTAACTGCATAACTTTAAATGTGTTTTTTAAAACATTCACCTTCATCAGCATGCCAGAGGGTAAACATATCAAAAAAGATGTGTTTGGCTGCAGCTCCTTAGTCTGCATTGACATTTAAATGTAAATAAAAGCGGAACATTCTCCAACACCTCTTTAGAGCTTTTGGTTACATTGAGACAGCCTTCTACCAGTGTCCCTGGAGGCTTTACATCTCTTATCATTCTGCAATCCCATGGTACCCCTGTGCTGACAGCAGTAGGGTGCTTCTGTTTCCTGTGTGCTGCTTGGAACGGCCTGGAGGTCTGTAAATTGCCCTTGGGCAACACTTTGATTATATCTGCTCAAGACTCTTCTCATATTGTCCAGGTAGAGTGGGCTAGGAGTGGAAAAAGAGTCCAGCTCTAACATTCCATAGTCTAAACAAATGTGCCACTAAGAAGCCACCTTCAGGCCATAAACTAGGGAAAAACCATTGCTGCATAGATTCTAAAACAGCCTATCTGACTCTTATTGTAAAAAGACCATGGTCTTACCAACCAATCCAGACTCGCTGCAAGCAATCGGGAAGTCCTTTTAGATTTCCTGTAGCTCCAATCTCCTCCGTTGCGTTGTCCTGATGCAGATCTGGGACCATGCGTATTTTTGCACCTCCGGCACCCATGGCCTTGTACGATAATATGCAAAGCTTATAAGAAATTTGACTCATTTTATCCTAACTTAGTCAGTTTACAATCATAGAGCAAAATATTTATGGTACAAGGATCTCCCCTAAACCACAATGCACATCTTTAGAGGAATATGATTTATTATCTTCATTATTATCAATAGCAGTGAAATCAGTATGCAGTCTACAGTTTCACAGAGGAAAGCGTTACCAGTAACGGAGCCTCATCCTTTCCTGTCATGGATAAAGTGAAGTTCACTAGAAAGGACAACTACACACATGAAGGCATTTGCGATAGAGTGCCACATATTCTAATGCCACTGTATAAACACACGAAAAGGTTGTGGGAAAATATACAGCAAGAACTGAAGGGTAATTGTTTGAAGGATCAAGCATTGGCAAATCCAATTGCTCTTTCTTCCCATTGTGGAGTGAGTGACGCTATCGGCTTTGCCAATGCCAACTCACAGAAAGTGCTTCAGATGCCAGTCGGCACCTAGCATGGCAAAAGGAAGGAGGGGAAAAGCAGAAAGCAAGGCACAGGAAGAGTAAAGGAAATGCAGGGAAATAGGAAGCTCTATGGATTCGCATGTGAAGCAAAAGTGTTTTTTTTTAACGACTTTTAAAATTTCTGTCAATGAGTAAGCTATGTTTTAATGTTGTGAGATGTTCTATAATACCAGTTTATTTTAAGAATGTTCCTCAATTTGAAATGTTCAATTCATCCAAAGGCTTTGTTGCTGTCAAGTAAAGCATGTTGATTTTCTTTTCATATTCCTTTTTCACCTACCTAATGGGTGTTAGCAATGATATCTCTTATTGCCTATCTGGTAATTCTCTTTGCATGTAAGTCTCTAATTTTCATGGAACTATACTAAGCATTATCTTGTTTGAAAACAATTTGGGAAATTGCATGGTCATTTCCAGTCTATGAGGTCTCCTTCTTTTTGTTTTGGTAATTGCAAATCTCTTCCTATCTCTTAACCACTGTGTTGCTGTCCAAATCGGTTGGCACTGTTTGACTAACTTCTTGACTGACTTTTCTTCTGTTGCATTTCCATTAATTGTTGTAGATTTCCTTCTTGGCAATTAAATTAGGGCTGATCTGACTTCTTCTTTCATTATTGAAGATTCTTGTATGAAGATAAAATCTGGTAGGATATTTTGTATTTTGAAATACCTTGGTGGAGGCTTCCAGAGAATGCTTCCCCCAGTCTGATCATAAACAATCCTTGATTTTTCATATTTGTTTCCATCTTCAATATCCTTGTAAATATTTCATTGCCCTAGCTTACCTTTCAAATTTGTGCTTCATGTCTTTCCTACTACAGCAACAAGGTGACAGATTTAATGCTTGAATTAATCTCAGCCACTGGCAATTACTTGTACCGCATTCCTGTCCATATTTTTTCACGCAACATGCCACTCTAGACATAGACTCATCTTAAGTAATTCAGTAACTGCCCTGCTCCTCATGGGAACAGTCTGTCCCAAAATGTCAAATGAGGCACCCTCCAGAAGGGACTGCAAGTGACCCCAGAATTTTACCTTAATTGTGACTCATCGCTGTGGTGTACCTTTAGTCATATGGTACAGTCAGCACAGGACATAGGTCTGGGCATACCCATCACACTTAGAGCATCAACTGCAACAACAGCAAAGTGATGGATTGAAGCTTGAATTATTCTCAGCGCTGGCAGTTGCTCTGGCTGCATTCCTGTCCATTATTTTCCTACCACCATTCCGCTCTAGACATGGCCTGCCTTACACAAATGAGTGAAAATCCTGCTCCTCATTGAAAAAGTCTGATGTGAACTACAAGGCAAGACCCCCTCTAGAAGGAACCACAAGCAACACCCATAACACCAAACTTGGACTTGTCAGTAGAATACAGCTTGGCTCCTATGGCACAGTGAGCATTAAACCCACATATTGACATATCCATCGGATCTAGGGCATCCTATGCAGCAAGAACAAGGTGATGAATGGGATGCCTGAACTAATCTTAGGTGCTTGAAGGTACTCAATCTGCATTCCTGTTCATCATTTATTGCCCACCATGCCACTCTAGAGAAAGCCCTCCTTATATAACTTGAGAATTTAATACCATTTTCGGTAAGCACTCACAAGGTCAACACGTGTCAACAATTCACCCTGCACAGTCTCTTTCTATCTCTGTCAAACTGTCTCTCACTCCCTTTCTTACACATATGGACATGCACATCTTGGTATAGAATATCTCCTAAAAATGATACTACAAACTCATTATTGTGCTAAGGTAAGCAGCGCATACAAGTGGATCTGCCAAGATAGTCTAGTGGAGGGCCAGTGTGTTGTTTTCCCATTTTGTAAGCAAGTAAAAACCCTATGTCTCTGTGCAATAATGAGTACAGACTACATCTTTCTTCTCCAATGGTTGATAGAATGGAACTTGCCACCTTTGACTATGGACATAGAGTAGCATAATTTAGTACCTACCCCTTTCATAAGAAACGTATATACTCAACTTGTGATTAATTGTATTAGAATGTGTGCATTTTCTTATTCATTTGCCCTAAGTGGCTGTATTTTCCTTTTAATGGGAGCCATTCATATATGGAAAGTATGCTTTCTTTAAAATTTCATTTGAGATAATGACCTATGCTAACCATATTCTTTCAGAGCCAGTTTCTATCTAGTGTTGGAGTAACTTGTAACCAGGTATTAGTTTCCACTTTGTGTTTTATAAAAATGTTTTGCAAGAATGTTGGGCCCGATTCACCAAACTAACTTAAGACAAAATCCTAAACTTACTACTTTTGGTATTCACAGAAGGCATTTAGTAGTAGTAAAGTTAGGATGTTGTCCTAAGTCTGTCCTAAGTCTGTCCTAAGACACGCTATTTAGTTCACTTGCTGAATCTGTGGAAGTACTTTGCAGTGGGCTGCCTGCTGCTGTGGCCTGCTGAGTACTCCACAAGATTACTTTGCTGCACCTGGAACGACAGCTCAGAGACCTGCACTGCTGTTTGAATCATGTTCTGATGCTGAAACAACGGCCCCAACAGCACTAGGATGCCTGGCTTCACCTTGGGGGTGCCCAGGAGAGGGCACTTCACAGGGAAAGGCCAGGAAGGGTTCCACAGCGGTATGTGCACAGCGCCTGAGAGACCCTTTCGGGGGTGTGCGGAGCGCTATATAAATGCACTACATTTACATTTACATTTACATTTACAGACTCCAGCCTCGTACTGCTGGAGATTTTCAACTTTTAAAAAAGTGACTGAGTCTGATGACGACTGATGACCACACTCCCTTCTTGGACACTACACGCAGCCTTGCTCCACTGAACTTTACTTTCTCAGAACATTTTTCTCCGTTAATACTCCTAAGTCTGAAGATAAGTGCTGACTGGGCAAATCGACTTTCTGTATCTGACTCGCACTCCATCGTGGCCGGCATTATATTTTTACTTTAACCTAGTCTGCTACTTCTAGAATGATGTCCTGTGTTTGTGATTAAATCTTTCAGGTACTATTTTTTACCTTAATATTTAAAAATACATAACGGTGGTTCTACTAATTGATTTTTTGTCTTTTTAGAATAAGAAAAATATTGAAATTTACTCTATTTTTCTAAATGAGTGGGGGATTTTCACTTTATTGCTGTTAGTATGCTGCATACATATAGGCTTAAGCACAGGTAAATTCAGTGACTTTTGCGGTTCACCCTGTCAGGGACCAACAACCCAATTTTTCAAAAGCCTGCTTTAGTCATATTTTGCTTGCTGTATATTTTTCTGTGTTGCATATTCTTTTTGTTCATATATAACTTTAAACTGCATGAACATTTAAATATGTATGTTTTTACCTTGTTCAATTTTGCTGATTGATTTGATATTTAACCTGAACTAAATTTATCAATAAAACGCTTAAGGTTTGGACACCATCTTCCCTATCTTTTTCTGTGAATCCATACAGGTTTCACTGTATTTGCAATGTATTTCTGATGTTAGCGCCTTTCTATTGCTAACCTCAATAAAAGGTCAATATGACCAATGGGGATTTTTGTTTGATAACTTTCACAGCACATGCTCACAATGTAAGCGTTCCACTAAATTATGGGATCTCATCGTCACCCTCTCACCCGACAGTCTTCCTCACTGAGACCTGGCTCAACCCCACATCTGTCCTAGACATTGCCACAGTGATCCCTGACAGATATAACATTACTCACCAGGACTGCACCAACAAGCCAGGAGGAGGAACAGCCATCATCCACACAGAGACCATACTGTGTACCACCACCCCCAACAACATCACCACCCCCATTGAAAATCTCAACTCCAAGCTGCAAACAGATGATAATACAACAATCATAGGCACCCTCGCATACTGACCACCAGGCCTGCACTCCAGCTTCTGCAAAACCATCCCAAACTTCATTGCTTCCCTTCCTTCAGACTTCACGGACTACATCTTCCTCAGCAAACTAAATTTCTATATCGATGACCCCAATTACAAAAGAAAACGCACACCTCCTCAACAGTATGAGCAGCCTTGGATTGACACAGATCATCCACAGTCCTACACACACCACAGGACACACCCTGGACCCAATTTTCACCTCCAGCAACCACGCCAAATACAGTCATATCACAGAACTCAAATGGACCGATCACTCCATCGTCCAATTCAGCATCTCCAGCCCCCAAGATGCAAAACGCCCCACACCGAAGGTGGAACGAAATTTCAGAGAGCAGCTGGGCAAATACCCTCAACACCTACAACCCTGCTATCATTACCATCCTCAAAAAGGGAGTAAGAAAATGAAACGCCCGGATAACCAATTGTGCAGACAGCATCTTCCTCATCAAGAGCAACACCCAGAGAAAATCCTGCGAAAAGGCCAACGGGTACACCCAAGACCTCAGAAAAGCAAAACGAGACAGCAAACAGTTGGAGAGGAGGAGGTGGCAAGGACACCTATGTCAGGGCAGCCTTCAAGACCTTCCTCAGCATCTACCACTGCCTACTCAGGGCAACAAAGCTATGTGACAATCTCTCCCACTTCTTCCACAAGATCACAACCATATACAGAAACTTTGAACCCTAGCCCACACCTACAGGCTTCCTTGACAGTTATGCCATCACCTTTACTGACACCAACCACACAATGACGATTTGGAAAATTCTCGCCACTCAGGACACCACCTCCACCATGAAATCCATCCACTCGGTAGCTCCTACAGACACACTCTCGCACCACATCTTCGACCTCAGAAACCAAAGGATGGTCCAGGAACTCACCCCCCTACCCCACTCAACCCCTCTTTCACCACTGCAACATCTCCTGATGCCTGGAAACAAGCCATAGTCACACCACTACTCAAAAAACCCTCCGCTGACCCTAGCCAACTCTAAAATACTGCCAATCTCCCTGCTCCCATTCCCAGCTAAGGTACTGGAAAAGATCATCAAAAATCAACTCATGACACACTTGGAGCAGAACCAGCTACTTGAAGCCTCTCCATCTGGCTTCCGCAGCAATCACTGCACTGAAATTGCCCTGATCGCAGCCACAGACGACATCTAAACCATAAACAGCAGCTTTGATCCTACTTGACCTCTCATTAGCCTTCGACACCATATCCCACCACACACTGATCAAAAGACTCCACAACATCAGCATCCAAGGGGAAGTGCTCAGATGGATCACCTGCCTCACCAGAAGAACCCAGAGGATCCACCTCCCACCTTTTACCTCTTAACCCAGGAAGATCACCTATGGTGTCCCCATGGCTCATTACTCATCCCCACGCTCTTCAACAAATATATGATCCTGCTAGCTAACATCATCAGATCCCACTGTCTCAAAATCATTTCCTACCCAGACGACACCCAACTCGTCCTCTCTCACCGATGACCCCACTACCACCAGAACCAACTTCCACAGATGCATGTGAAATGTCGCTGACTGTATGAAGAACAACTGCCTGCAGCTGGACACAGACAAGACGGGAGTACTGATCTTTGGCAACAGCAGCAAAACATGGTACGAGTCCTGGTGGCCATCAGACCTAGGTCTCACACCCTCTACCTATGCCAGAAACCTCAAAATCATCACTGACAACAGTCTTACCATGAAATCACAGATTAATGCTGTCGCCTCCTCCTGCTTCCTCACTCTGCACATGCTAAGTAAGATCTTCAAGTGGCTATCCCTACACACAAGACTAACCATGACACAGGCCCTTGTCACCAACTGACTGGATTAAAGCAGTGCCAAATATGCAGGAATCCCTGCACACCTCCTACAGAGACTTGAGTCCATACAGACCTCCAAAGCAAGACTCATTCTTGACCTTCCCCGACGAGTCCACATCACACCCCACCTCAAGCAACTCCATTGACTCCCCATAAAGAAGAAATGACAATTCAAGCTGCTGACTCACAAACACAGGGCTCTACATAACCAAGGACCTGCATACATTAACCACCACCAGAACTTCCACCAATGGTTGATATGACTACATTATGCCTCCCTTTTACTTGCCCCCAAAGGGACACCCCTTATCCCACATTGCAGAAAAGACCTGGAACAGAATTCCCACATACTTCCAGACCATCACCTCACTTCCTGAATTTCAAATGGCCCTCGAAACCAGGCTAGTAGCCTCTGGGACCTGCAAGCACCTTGATACCCTATTGGGTGATTGTTGGAAATTGCCCTTTTTGCAGGGTCATCCCTAAGCTTTTTGCCTTCCTCCTGGATTTGTTCTAACCTGTTATTGTTGGCTTTATGACTATGGGCACTTTACCACTGCTGATCAGTGCTAAAGTGCATATGCTCTCCCTGTGTAAATATGACATGTGAATTGGTATATCCATGATTGGCTTATTTGGTTTACCTGTTAGTCCCTAATAGTGTGGCCTGTGTGTGTCCTGGGCTGGTAAACCAAATGCTGTTGGTGGGCCTGCAGCGCTGGTTTGCGCCACCCACAGAAGCAGCCTGTAAAGTGTGTCTCAGACCTGCCATTGCAGAGTCTGTGTGCAGTCCAGAACTGCCATCTTGGCTGTGAAGTGCACCCACTTTCCAGCCCCTGAACCTTCCCTTGGCATCATGTAAGTCACCCCTATGGTAGGGTGCATTGTATGTGTAAGGTAGGACATGCGTGTATAGCATGTCCTGGTAGTGAATTACACCCAATTTCGTTTTTCACTGCTGTAAGGCTCTCTGTTCACCATAGGCCAGAATGGGCAGTTTGACTATTACACTCTATAGTCCTAACTGACCCCAGAAACATGGTAGAAAAAAGAATTTAGTATGCCTGAGCTCAGAATATTAAAATACATCTTTTAGTGAAGTTTAATTTTATATTCTGTGTTTGAAAATACCACTTTTAGAAAGTAGGTATTTTCTTGCCTAAGCCTTCCAGTGTGCTCTGCTGTTGTGTATTGGCTGTCTGGTTTTGGAGTGACAGGGCTGTGGAATTCCAGGAGACAGGGTGAGGTGTCCCAGTGGTGAATAGAGAGATCTGCATCTAGATGGGTGGGAGGAGTTGCAACTGGGACCTGAATAGGGCTGTGCCTTCCCTCCACAATGCTGGCTCCACCTCCTGTGGTGCGTCTGATGGCAGACCCCCTCTTTCTGAAAGGAAGGATGCAGCCTGGTAAACAAAGTGTTCCAGGACTGGGCAGAACTGGTTCTGGCTGGGTTCAGTGACTTGTAGCTTCTGAGAACAAAGACTTTTGGGGTATAAATATCTGTGCTGAAACCCCTACAATTGGAATTGCTCCTGGACAACAAGAAGAACCTCTGTCCATGTAACTGAAGGAATCTGCAGGAGGTGACTGTCCTTGCGCTTGTGTGCTGTTTCTTCGATTGGCCTGCAGTAGTTTTCACTGGACTTGGAAGAAGAGGAAAAGGACTTTGAAGAGAACTTTATTTCAACATGCTAAAGCAATCACCCAAGGGCTAGAAGAGAGCTTGCCTCCTGCTGGAGTCTCTTGCAATTCAGACTCCACCACCAGCCTCCAGTTTCCTCCCAGCGTAGATTTCTATCTCCAGGTGAGGCTCCTGTGAGTTCCAGGACATCTAGTTCTACTACAGAGAAGAGAGTGCTGAAAATCGACGCTAACGCGCGTTTGCGAGCTGCCGCAGCTGAAGCGCGTATGAAAAATCATCGCGCTGCTGCCGCTGAGTGCTTGCTACCGGAGATCATCGCATCACACGTTTGTAGGCTGCCAAATGCTCGCTGACCTCAAGATTATCGCAACGCACGTTTGCGGGCTGCCAAAGGCTCGCTAACCCGAAAATCATCGCATCGCATGTTTGCGAGCCTCCAAGCGCTCGCTAACCAAAGGTCATTGCATCGAGTTCATCGCTTCACGACATCGCAGCGCAGACGCCGGGCGTCCGCCATTTACATTGCATCGCACCCGGATCGTCGCTCCCTCGCGGAGTGCCATTGCTTCTCATCGCAACAGGGTCGCACACGCAACAGGCTCGGCGCATCATCCTCCCTTGCGGCAAGGATTTCAACGCATCGCCGGCTTAGCGTGGAGATGTTTGTCGCTTTGTCCTGCACACAGATCAGCGCATCCTCCTCCGTTGCGGCAAGGATTCAATGCATCACTGGTCTCGCGTGAGGAAAATCATCGCTACAGCTCCTTAGCGACATTTTAGTTGTTTTGCTACAGAATCCAGGTACTTTGTAAGTAAAAGGGTCGCAGAGACCACTGCTTTGAACTGAACTCCTCTTTGCACACTTTGAACTATTTTTGCAGCCTTTCAAGAGTAACCCTATGTTTCTAGTATTGTGGCTTTTTACTGTTATTGGTCTTGTGTTAAGTCTATATATAAAGATACTTATTTTTTATAACTACTTGTGTGGTGTCCCTTTGTAGTGTTCCTCACTGTGTTACTGTGTATGGTCATAAAAGCTTCACGCACTGCCTCTGAGATAGGCCTAGCTGCTCGTGCTACGTTACCACAGGGTTGAGCAGGGGTTATCAAAGGGTGTAGCCCGCTTACTCTGACTTAGGTAGAAGGGTCCCTACTTGAACAGTGGCCAGCCATTGCCAGCTAGAGACCCCCATTTCTAACAGTGATTAACTGCGCTTCATAATTACTGATTGATTGATGGAGAGATTGAGATTCCAGAAACCCCACTCTGTCAGATATTTGTTACACCCCATTAGCTGAACAGCATTGGGTTATGATGGGAATCCTCATCAAAGTCTACAGCATCTCCAAACTGACAGATTGCTGAGACCACTAATATGAGTTCACAATTGCAGAAATAGGTGAACACGAACAAGGTTGTCCATTTTCCATGCCTTGTGAGAAAGTTTCATCATTACAGAGGGTGAATTTGACTAAATTGTTTTGCTGCAGTACCATTCCTATCAACGTGTAACACATGGTGCCTTAGATGTAGGTGTAAGATGTAAAAGCACTAGAGACTTTAGGACGTAAAAGCAAAAGAAAGCTGAAAGGAACAGCTGGTAATAAAGTAAATACCGTACACACTAATCAGAAGCAACAGAGCCAAAGAAGTGCTTTTTAAAAGGTCCTGGAGAAATTGCATTTACTCCAACATACTCTCACGTACTTTACAGACTTATCCATTGCAATTATTATGCAAAATGTCTGCGATTATACCATTACACCGCCTGGGGGAAATTGAGACTTTCTTTGTGTAAAAAGCGCAAGGGGCTGTTCTTCAAATCATGCGTGATGTTCGCACATTTTTAGTGTGAAGCGCTTCCTCACGCCACAAAAGAACACATTAATGCTTTCCGTGAAAAAACAGCACAGGGCAAAATGTCAAAGATGGCATTTCTCATAAAACAACACATATTTTCTTCTAACTTTTTGTGAATTTTGCATAATCTCTGCAATGAAATTTCACCCAGGCAAACAGGGCCTAGTGCCACATCCTCTCCTGGAACTAACTTAGCAACATATTAAAAGCAAAAACGTATTTGCTTCCACCCCTTCTGTGAATAAGATGTAATGATATTGATTGAAAAAAGTATATAGGATGATTGGCAAAGGCAGCATGAAAGTCCAATGGATTAAAGTCATAAATAAATAAATAACACTCCTGCAATCATAGGCAAGCATTGGCAAAGAAAAGAGGTCTCACCTATGCGAGCGCTATTGGCTTTGCAAATGTCTTTTAGCCACGTTTTATAGTAGAGCGACAGTTACAAACAACACGGACAATGGGGAGGTGGGAGTGAAGAACTTACATGACAAGAGGAAGATGAAAGGTGGAAGAAAGAAGCCACACGACAATGGGTTGGGAAGAAGCAACACAACAGGAAGAAGAGAGAGAAAGAAAACAATCACAGCGTGAGCAGAGGAAGGACTCTGTTCAAAATGAAGCAGTCACTTCGTAATGCAAAATAAAAGGAAGTGAAACTGGCACATGCTGGCCAATTAGGAGCCAGCAAATAAGAGGTGCAATGAAGCCAAAACATAGTTAGCAGTGGGAGGGCTACAAGCCCCTGGCAATAAACAATACCTGCCGCAAACAACAGCACATGGGCACTGTTCTAGTCAAGGCCTAAAAACGAGTTTCTTAGAATGCTTCTGCAAAAGGTTAGGAACAGCTTAACTCATTCATCACTTGTTTTATTGCATACAAGAACTGCGCTATGCCTAAATATATTATTTCAATATGAAGATATGAATGATCGAGTAATTGTTGGAAACATTTCTAAAGAGTGAATCCTCTTTTACCTTTACTTTCTCGCTAGACAAGCTCTGAAATAATGTGATGTTTCACCGCAGAGTAAAGCTTTTCTCTCTCCGTCTGGGAAGCTATTTTGTTTACAGCGCTAACCCCAATGCGTCCAAGGGACTGTAGAGATGTCTACATTTGAATCTATGTTCATACCGAGCAGAGAAACAAATTGTGAAATAGCAAAAGTAATGTCTCATGGGGTCGTGTCTGGAAACAAAGCAATAAAGTAGTTTAATGTTTAATTTGCTCCTTTGCTTTAGCAGTACAATTTTCCCCATTATGATCTAATGTCTGGGGCAGAGAGAGAGACACAAACAAGCTGTTCACATGAAAAAGGAAATAATCGAGAAAACAATCTATTCCCATGTTAAAACCTGCTTTTATTTTTGATGTTTGGTTTTGCAATTCTCAGTAATGATTAATGGGAATTTTCATTCGCGGATGAAATCATTACGTATTCAACAGCAGCTTTACCATTTGGCAGTCCAAGAATATGATGTCTTTATTATTGCACACGCACACGAAAGGCTTTCAGTTTATTTATCTGAAATGTATGTTTCTACAACATGGATAGGCCTCTGAACAGCAGCTCTATATTGAGTTTGCTTTAATAAGGCACTTCTGTTTCATGCTATTGCAGAACGGTGACATTAGGTTTTTATTTCTCAAAATATTAGGCAAATACCTACAATGAATGACATGCATTTCATACTTTCCAGGTGTTTACACATGTCAATGAGTGTTCTTCTGTCTGAAATCGAAAATGAAACAGTCCAACTTTAAAATGTTCTGTAAGGTTTTTTTTTAAATTACAAAATGTAAAAAAAAAAAACACCTTAACTCCTAAGTTTGGAGTTAGTTATTCTATTGCATTTGGGGAAAAAATATTGAGGCTCAACACGTAAAAACGAATTCAACAACCATTTCACGTTTTGCAGCACCTATTTATTATTTATTTTGTGCGGTTTTATACTGCGCATAGAATACCCTTGGGTCACATCCCTTCACACAGATTTGAAATCATGAAAGTGAAATGCAGAAAAAATAAAAATGTTATAGTAGTACAAAATATAGACTTAAAAAAGGGGATCAAGCGTAAAATTGTAATATAGTATAATATAGACTTAAAAAGTGCTTTAGACTGAGAGGATCAAATTTGAATAAATTAAGGTGCATCCTCTTTCTGCTAAATTTGTGACATTTAAAAGTTGAGATGTTGCTGAAAAAGCTTTTGCGTCACAATTAACTAGGGAAATTGGACGATAAGAGCCTAACTCTTGAACTAATTTGTTCTTTTTGGGAAAGACAATAATTTTTGCTTCTGGCCAAGACGTCGATGGATTACCCCCATTAAAAATGTGCTTAAAGAGATCCATCATGACATCTTTTAGCTGTTCTGCAAATATTTCATAAAACTCGGAGGGTATTAAATCAGGCCTCGGCAGCTTCCCCATCGTAAATGCCAAAGCATCTCATTCACAGCCAGAGGTGCTTCTAGATACTCTGGGGCAGATTTACAAGCCCCTTGCGCCACTTTTGCGTCACTTTTCCCATGTTAAAAATGACGCAAAAGTGGCGCAAGGGGCTTGTAAATCTGCCCCTCTATTTCTTCCTCTATCAATAGAACCGAGGGCGCCGAATTTAAACAGTCACTAATGGAGACCTGTTTCTGAGGGCCTACCAGGCCGTAGCGGGCACCGGGCCATCCCTCGGTGCGCTGCATGGGTGGGGGCCAGTTTTGGGCCCCTGGGGGCCGTTTTTGTTACAGGGCCGTTTTTGCAGCATAGCAAAGAGTTTGGCGGTCCCCCCCGGAGGGGGGGGGGGCGGCCGAGCACTTTGCCAGGGCCGGTTTTGGTTCCCAGTCCTACCCCTCAGATTCCTCAGTGCACAGATTTTGATAGTATTTCTGAAAAGTCGCTTGAATCTCTTTGGGGTCGGTAACTATGCCCAATTCGGGGTCCCTGATATTCATGATCTCCCTACGTATATATTCCTGCTGGGTTCGTACCGCCAGTTGGTGACCTATTTTCTCTCTATTCTCCTATACCTTTTCCTGATGGGTAATGGCTCTGTCCGCAGATTTCTTCATAAGGATTTCACAAACTGCAGCTTTGACTATCTACCCCATCTCCTAGCTGTACAGCCACTCCAAGTTTTTTTTCCCGCTTGTGCGAGCCTCAAGTGAAGATCTTGCATCTTTCGTTTTTCAGCTTTCCCTTTGTTTAAGGAAAATTGAATGGTTTCCACCCAGCTTTCAGGGAGTCACAAATGCTGACTGGGGAAGCTGTTCCTACATTCACCTTCAAGAACCCCGGTATCCACTCCCTCATATGCTTCCTGTACATTTCATCAATATGCTAGCTCATTTGTCAACCAATTATTGACCCCAGGGTAATCCACTATAGACCCATATACGTAACAATGTGTGAAAGTGTCAGCCCCCGCCTGACTACACTTAGTGGTCACCCATCTCCCCGTTGAATGCAATTGCATTTGAGGAAACTGCATTTTATTGTGTTGGGCTAGAACAGCAACACTACAGGCGCCTGATCCTTGGGTGGTCCCTCCTACCAATCTTTAGCCCAAGTTTTTTAGCAGGCCCACCCTTGACTCTTCTATATGGGTTACTTGAAAGGAGCCCTAAATATAACCGCTGACTTTTTTTTTTGGCATCATTCAGCCCCCATATATTATTGTTGGCTATTCAAAGTTTCCCAACACTTGTCTTCCTTACCGCCATATTGTATTATGCCTTCCTTGAGCCATAAACCACAAATAACAACCATCCTCCTTGAGCTGCCAAAAATACCCTAACTCCCAAAGGAGGAGCTCGCGGATGTTTTCTTGATTACAACAACCTATTGAGGCCTAACTCAACAGAGACTAAAGCTGCCTAACGTGTAGTGAAGTGATGTAGGAAGGTATCGTTCCGAGTGAATTCAGGTTTAGATTCTCTTCACATGGTGTTGTATTTGTTGCAGTAGTAACATCTGGTCCTGAAGAAAGCCATGATCACAAGATGGGATCGTTAATGGCTGAAACATGTTGACCATGCTTTTATTTGTTGACATCTAAGGATATCGAATAAACATATTTTTCATTAGATAGTCAATTTTAACTTAGTATTCACTTACACTGCACTTCCTACGTCACTTCACTACACGTTAGGCAGCTTTAGTCTCTGTTGAGTTAGGCCTCAATAGGTTGTTGTAATCAAGAAAACATCCGCGAGCTCCTCCTTCCTTATTCATCCAGGAGTTGCAGCTCCTTAGCCACACCAGGTGTGGTTAAGAGGAGGCCCCAGATGATGAAGCATGCCACTTCGGTGGGTGATGGGACTTCGTCCTCTTTATGAGGACTTTTGTTTTCTTATAGCATTTTGATTTGTAACTCTGAACAAGCAGATCGGCTTCTTTAGACCCACGGATTTCTTGTTGTTTTCTGAATGATGTGTCCCCAGCCCACTACCCCCACCACCCCTCTCTCCATGCAGAAGAAAGAAAACTTCTTTTTACCCATTTACCCTTCGCCAATGCCTCTTCCAGGTAATACATTCAAGGGTTAACCCTTGATCATCATTTAGCTTTACTGTTGTTGTTCCCCTGACCCAATTACGACAGATATTCCTGAGCTTGTATCTCCCAAGTGAAGCTACGAGTATGTCCTCTAAAGATAACCTTCAGCTTGGCCGGATTTAGAAGGTAGACCTCTGCCCCTGCTTGAAAGGGTTTAATTAACTGCCGAAGGTGCCATCTTCGCTCCACAGTGGTGTGTACAAAGTCTGGTTTAGCAAAGAATTATACGCCTTCAAATGATTTTTTAGTGGTAAGGCCTGCCTTATCATAGATGTGTTTCCTCAGTAAGAAATTGCCAAAATAAAAAGCATTGCCCTGTGTTTTCAGTTTTCCTCTGTGGGTGCTTTCTCACCGTTAGTGAGAAACGATGAGCACGCTGGACCACTGCATCCCAGCCCCATTTATCTTGGTCCGGGAAAGCTCCTTTCAGCAGGTTAGCCACATACTCTTTAGGATTACTGCCCTCCACCCCTTTAGGAACCCCCAGAAGACGTAAGTTATTCACCGCTGCCGGTTTTCCTGGTCCTCCAATTTGAGTATGACATCTGCCAAGGCCATGCCCTGCAATTAATTCTGTGATTTCAGAGTTTACACTTCTGCCTCCAGGGATTCTCTTTAGATGTCTACTGTGGTAAGTCGATCTGCAAATCTTTCACATTCTTGCCTGCAATTTCTTTTCTTAGAGGCCACCCTTGAATGTCGGCTTTCACTTCGGTTTTTTTCCTGCATTTGTCTAAGGTTCCCGTCTTCTTCCCTCTGTTCCTGTATCAGAATTGTCCTTATCACTTAGTCCTGGATCTTGGAATGATAAATGGGCACTAGAGTAGTCCCATTTCAGCTGTTGCTCACTGTTTCCTATTGAGCCCTCCTTTCCCCCTACTTTTCTTCCTCAAAGTCTTCTTCTTTCTTTGTGTCTTTTGTGGATCATCCAAAGAGGCACTACTATAAGAATCCAGAGTATCTTCACTGTTGGAAGATGAGCTCTCTTGTTTAGATCCATCTGTTGTAGAGAAAAACTTCTCCCCCAGGCCACTCAGGGAATAGAATTCCCATCTGTTTATAGCTCAATTTCCCAGGTCCCGCAGTGTGACCTCTTTGGGTTTGACTGCCCTGGAGGCGACCTCCTCTTCCTCCCCTTGATCTAGGCCTTGTTTAACTGAGTTTATATCAGGCCCTGGATTCGGGCTAAGAATTACACTCTGATAATTTATTGAAGTTATTGCTGGGGGGTAATTTCCATTGTCTATAATAATATTCTGCCCCCCTTGTCCTTTGGATATTGCTCCGGGTTTTTTTTGAGAAGTGTTACACCTCACTATAGATAACTAAACAGACTCATCTGTGCTATCCTGAAACAGATGTATGACATTGCGAGACTTTACTTTGAAATGCCTATACCATGCATTGCCTTGACCACACAAGTCTTTAACACGCATACCTTTACAACGAATATCTAAGTACATATCACGTAAGCGAAAACGCTTATATTTATAGGTATATATATATATATATTCACTGAAAAAACCTTAGGTTTCAGGGGTGTTATAGTTAGCTGGACTTTTCACTTGTACAAAACCATTGAAATTCCCCCGTTATAGTCAGTTTAGCTAACTATAACTCGCGCGCCCGCAATGCACTGCTGATGACGTCACATATTACATCACTCATGACATGGTCAGTGACGTCACTCATGACATCACTGATGACATCACTGATGACATCATCCAGTGAATGTGTGTTTTTCTGAAAATAAAATATGTTTTATATATGTATATCTCAAGGTCGATGGAAGAATAAATGGGTATATAAGTGTCTAAATGGATGATTTGTTTTTGAAAAATTGATTGTGTAACTGACTGATTAAGTGTATCATAGTGAATACATGGCTTAGTGAGTAATGTTTAAATATGTAAATATCTGCATCAGTCTCTCACTTTGTGTATAAGTGGCTGCATGGGTTGGTGAGTAGCTACATGGGTGTCTATATAGGTTATTAGTTGTTTTTTTGAGTATCAGTCTGAGTGTCTGCATGGTTCGGTGGGGGGTATTACGTAGTGCATAGGTGCATGATTGAGTGACTCACTGTTTGTATGTGTTGAAGACAGCATGTGTGCAGGACTGAATGGGTGGATGAGTGTGTGTATGGGTGTGTTAGTGAGTGAATGACTGTCTCAATAGTGTCTTTATGAGTAACTACATATGTTTTAAACTAGTATATGTGACTATTGGTGTATATAGGTGAGTATATGTGAGAGTGAGAGATTGAAAGAGTTCCTGTATGAATAAGTATGTGTTTCTATAAGTGATTGTTTAAAAGACTAAGTATGTGTAAGTTTCCGTAGAAGTAAGTGTGGTGGTGTGTGTATAACTGTATATGCAAGTAAATGTATGTTTGATTCTTTATTAGCATGAGTGACTATGTGTGTGAGTAACTCTATGGATGAGTGGCATTGTGTAACAGGATGTATAGGTGTATGAGTACATATGATGAGTGAGTACATGTATGAGTGACTGTATAGGACTGTTGGTGAATGAGTGGATGTGTATGTGGATCTTAGAATTACTGAAGAGGTTGTTGTAACTGGTATTGGTATGTCCACTGTTTTGAAAATTTTAGTCTCTATTTTTGAATGTGTGTATCAAAGGTTATATTAGGGTGCGAGGAGGTCTGCCACTCGATCACAAGGATGATGTCATCAGTGATGTCATCAGTGATATCATTTGAGATGTCATCAGTGATGTCATGAGTGATGTCACTGACCATGTCATGAGTGATGTAATATGTGACGTCATCAGCAGTGCATTGCGGGCGCGCGAGTTATAGTTAGCTGAACTAACTATAACGGGGGAATTTCAATGGTTTTGTACAAGTGAAAAGTCCAGCTAACTATAATATCCCTGAGACCTATGGTTTTTTCCGTGAATTTTTGAGGTATTTTAAATGCTAATTCCTAACAATAACGTGCCTGAAACCCATGGCTTTTTCTGTGAATTTCAAAGGTTTTTTTAAATGCTAATTTCTAACTCTGCCTACAGAGATAGGACATGTGAAGAAAGAAGAAAAAATGCACAGAAAGAAAAAAAAGAAGTGCAGAAAGAAGCAACAGAAGTCCTTAAAGATGAAGAAAAGTGCAGGAAGAAGGATAACGTGCAGAAAGAACAAAAAGAAGAGCAGAAAGAAGCCTTGTTGCAAAATCATCCTGTACCCTCAACTTTTTCAGATGGATACTGGTGGTAACTGAGTCTGACTAACCAGTCCTAGAGCCAGTGCTATGTTAAAAGACACTTAGAATACAGTGAAAACACCTACATACACTAGGGAACAATATGCGTTGGGGTCCCCCTGTGATTAGCATGACCTCCTCTGTAAGCCCCTAGTATATAATAGGGCAGGGGTATTAAAACTAACTCTTAAAACAGGCCACAAGGCGTTTTTGCACATGTTAACTCAGGCCCCGTCCCCTCCCTTCACCACTGTGTAAACACACCCTGTGTCCGTTTTTAGTTGGGAGATTAAGTTCATTTGAATCCTGAGGGTCCCTAGGGTCCAACTAGCCCACTAGGTACCTCCAGTAAGTGCCACAGAGCTGTGTTGCAGAGAGGTGTAAAAAGTGGCACGGCCTGGACCACCTCTCTGTAATGCAGCTCAGTGGCGCCTACTGGAAGCACTTGGTGGGCTAGTTAGCCCCCAGGGGCCCTCAGTATTGAAGGGAAATTATATCCCCAATTTAAAACGTGCCATAGTGCGTGTTTGCACATGTCACCTCAGGCCCCGTCCCCTCCCTTCACCACTGTGTAAACGCGCCCTGTGGGTGTTCTAAGTTGAGAGATTAAGTCCCCTTGAATCCTAAGGGTCCCAAGGGTCAAACTAGACCACTAGGTACCTCCAGTAAGCGCCAAAGAGCTGCGTTGCAGAGGTGTAAAAAGGGGCTTGGCCTCAGAACACCTGTCTGCAGCGCAGCTCCCTGGCGCATACTGGAGATGCCTGTTGGGCTAGTTGGTCCTCAGGGACCCTCAGTATTGAAGAGGAATTAATTCCCCAACTTACAACTCGCCAGGGGGCGTGTTTGCAGAGTGCTGCAAGGAGGGGGCGTGGCATCCGGCACGATGCCAGTCTTTTATTTATTTTAATTTTTTAAGAAGGGGGGCTGTGTGGTTCCCCTTCTTATTCTAATTTATTGGCCCTGATTACCCCATCCCCAGGGCCTGTCTCCTAATTATATTTCTTTGACCCCAATCCCCAGGGCCGGCCACTGTTTTTTATTATTTTTAAAAAATATATATTTATAGACACACCTAGGACATGCTGGACAAACCGTACGTACCTATCACCATGACGATTTGCGTGATATTCATTAAAAGGTGACTATGCATACAATGAATCCACGTGGAATGTATTTACACCACTAGTGAAGCTCTGACATGTCTGATGCCCTACCGTGCCTAATCCCGGTAGACACCCTTGTTGTTTATTTATACAAACATGGGTAGCTATTGACGGGCACATTTAATACACATGCACACCAAGCCATTCGAAGGGGATTCGACAAAAATTCGACCAAAACTATGCAAGAAACCCCCCTCACGGTTAATAAAACACACATCCACTGCCGGATGTGTAATACTTTTTATTTTACTCTCTGGAAAGGGGACGAACATCACTTGAGAGTCACAGCGCGCTCCTGGCAGAGCTCAATGCTGTGTTACACCCACCATTGCCTGCTGAGTGCCACACACCTCTGTGTTGTATTCTACCAGCTAGTGCATATGCTATGACACTCTCTAGCCCATGTGCACTGTAACACCACCCCGTGAATATGTCATGCCACACTTGTCTTCGCACAGGTTATATTGCCCCATCTAACGTGCCTTCCTCGATGCCTATGTTATAACGCACAGTGCTATGCCATACATATTACAATCTGGGATCCATATCTTTGTCACAGTGCATATGCAACGTTACACTCCCCAGCACATATTTTATATTACAACTTTAGAGACTAGTTAGGTTACACAACACTGCCCTGTGCATATTACACTTCAAGGCGCATATCGCATAGCACACGCTAGTGCCTGTGCTATCTCGCGCTCTCCAATGAATCTGTAATTGCGCACAATGTATTGCATATTATATTTCATGCCCGGTTCATCTTATATCACACTTTTTGGTGCATAGTTTATACCATACACTATATATTTAGTTTTCATTTTCAATCGTGCTCTCGGGACTATGTTCTAACACTGTGTTCACCTACCCTTTTCACGGGCATTACATTTTGCGATAGGGGGTGGAGGGTCAGGGGGTGTTTCAGCCAAGTGAGCCCGGAGTCACAGTCACAAACGTCCTCTTCTTTCTGAATAAAAGTGAGATTATGCTGCATACTTGTTCATATTTTAAGTAGTTCGCACAGACACACGTTTTAAAAACAATAAAGTTCCTAATACCCGCCTTTTCTGAACAGTCAGCTTGCTGCCCCATCCCCCTCCTCCCTATCCTCTGTTGTGTGAATCCATGGCCTAGCCTCCTCCCTCCTGCCATGCATGGTCTGATGTGCTGCCACTGCCCTCAATTTAGTATGATGTACCAGTCCACTCCTCCTGCCCTCCATTGCCCAATTCTATGCCCCATCATTGACCTCCTGCTTAAACTCTCTGCTTTGCTTGCTGCCCTTATTCTCCTTCCCCCCGCCCTCCGATGTCTTTGTGCATGCCCCTGCTCCATCCTTTTTGCCCACCATGTTCCATGGACCTGCCACTCCTATCTACTCTGAGTGTTCTGTTGAGCTGCCACTCCCCTCCCACCTGCCTAGCATTGTCAGATGACTGTAACCTGTCCCTGCCACCTCCACCCTGCCTGTCCACATGCCATGCCCCTATCCTCTTCCTCCTGTACTACATGGTCCATTGTACTGCCTCACCCTTCTGCCCTTCCTGGTCTGTTGTGCTGCAACTGCTCCTCCTGCCTGCCCCGTGTGGTCTGTTGTGAGGCCCCTTCCACTGAACTTTCTTGTCTGTGCACAGGTCCTGACCCTCCCTTCTATCCTCTATCGTCCTTTGTGCATCCTCCTGCACCCTCCTTCTTGCCCATCATAGCCATTGTGCTGCCACTAACCCTCCCACTTGCCATGCATGGTCTTCTGTGCTGCCATGGCCCCTCCCACCTTCCCTGTGTGGTCAGTTAGCTGCCCCTGACCCCCTCCCACCTTCCCTCCATGGTCTGTGTGTATTTCATCACAGTCTCACTGTTGCTCTTCATGGTGTGTCTTGCTTCTAGTGCCCATCCTGCCTGACCTCCATGGCTATCTTGCTGCTCCTGCCCTGCCCCCTTGCCCCCAGCCCTCTGTTTACATGTGCAGACCCCTACTCCCTCCCTCCTGGCTTGTCTGTTCCATTGTAATGTCCCTGATCCGTCCCTCCTGCCCTTTATGGTCTGTTATGCTGCAGCTTTCTCTCCTGTCTGTCCATTATGGTCAGCTAGCTACCATTGCCTCTTGCCCCTCTGTTCTCTGTTGTCCATGTGCATGGTCCTGTCCCCTCCCTCTTGCTTTCTATGGATTGTTGTGCTGCACTCCCGTCCCGCATGCCCTGTGTGGTGTATTGTGCTGCTGCAAACCCTGATGCCTGCCCTGCAGGGTCAGTTTGGTGCACCTCTCCATGTCCCTCCTGTCCTCTGTTATCCAAGTCCATGTCCCTACCCCATTTCCTTCCATGATCCAATGTACCATACTTGCGAACATTTTGAACTTGGTAAGAGGGAGATTTTGTAAAAAAACTGGTGTATTGATTTTCCCCTTTGAGTTACATTGAAAAAGAGGAGATTGTAGACAGGGTCAGATCAAATAAAGCCCATTTGAGCTTAAAAACATTGGACGTTTCCTGGCTGAATCGGGTCTGTTGGCATGTATGGTTGTACTACCATTGCCTCTTCCTTCTGCCCACAATGGTCTATTACATTGCCACAGCCTCTCTTGCAAGTCCTGTATTGTTGGTTTGTTGCCCCTGCCCCCCTTTCCACTGCCCTCCATAGTCTGTTGTGCTGCCACGGCCCTTCCTGCCTGCTCAGTGTGGTTAAATTGTTGCCTTTGCACCCTCCTACCTGCCTTCAATTTTCAGAGTCCATGCCCCTGGCCTCTGCCTCTCAACAGTATCCTAATGAACAACTAGATTGCTAACATTCTATATTTATTACAAAAGTGTGGAACGCCTGACGTCATCTTGATGTAATCAAAACTGTAATACCTAGAGCATTTCCTTTAGAAATTACATATATGAGAGCGTCTTATTGGCATCAAAATTATGGTTAGTGCTCTAAAAGACTAAAATAAGGACATATTTTCTGAGTTTTCAAATAGCGACAAAGCACTTTTAAATTATTTGTTATCTTTATGTTTTTTTATCCAGTTGACCACTTGATTAAATGTTGCACTTAGGGGAGAGGATGTGGTGTTACTTCCAGAACTGCAGACTTTGCAACTGGGGAACCAGGTTGGAGTTTCTGCTTCAGCTCGACATTCTGTGATTCTGGTCAAATCACTTAGTCTCCCCATGTCTACAACCAAAATGAATTTGTTCATGTGTGATGTAACCAATGCTCATGTAAAGCACTCCAATACCTGACAAGTCTGCACTATATAACACTGCAAAAACACAAAATAATAAGTGTTTTGCACACTTCTGTCATTGGGCTATATTTGGGCTACATCTGGGTGATTTTGGGCTACATTTGGGCTCTTTTGTCTCCGGTGGCCATCTTGGGAGATTTATTTGTTATGAAGTTTCCTAATTTCCTCATGTACTGCAGTCTCCTCAGTAGGAAATGCTTTCAGTTTTTTACTTTGATTCCATAATGAAGGTATTCAGATATGTCACACATTTGCCATAAATTCTGAATGTTAGCACTCTAGTTGCTCATTAGATCACTGTAGTAAAACTACTGTTCACCATGGAAGTCTGCTCCTGGTATTAAAAGTGCATGTTTCAGTCTGCATGTCAGAATTTTTTAATGAAATAGAAGAGATTTGAGAAGTCACTCAAAATGTGCCCTTATTTTCTTTCTTCAGCCTTAATCATAATTTCTATGGCAAAATGAACCCCCTCATTGTGTTCATTTTCAAATTCAATGTTTTAAGTGTTACCAGTTTATTCCAATCAAGATGGCTTCAGGTGTGCCATACTTTTGTCATAATGAAGACAGTAAGCGCTCTAGTTGGTTTTAAGAACACTCTGGGACATTCTGTCATTGGGCTATACTTGGGCTACATCTTGGTGATATTTGGGCTACATTTGGGCTCTTTTGTCTCTGGTGGCCATCTTGGGAGACTTATTTGTTATGAAGTTTCCTCATTTCCTCATTTACTGCAGTCTCCTCAGTAGGAAATACTTTCAGTTTTTTACTTTGATTCCATCAAGAAGGCATTCAGATGTGTCACACATTTGCCATAAATTCAGAACGTTAGCACTCTTTTTGCTCATTAGATCACTGTAGTAAAGCTACTGCTCACCAGGGAAAACTGCTGCTGGTATTGAAAGTGCATGTTTCAGTCAGCATGTCAGAATTTTTTAATGAAATAGAGGAGGATTTGAGAAGTCACTGAAAATGTGCCCCAATTTTTCTTTCTGCAGCACTAATCATACTTTTTATGGAAAAAATGAACCCCCTCATTTTGTTCCTTTTTAAATTAAATGTTTTAAGAGTTACCACTTTAATCCAAGCAAGATGGCTTCAGGTGTGCCATACGTTTATCATAAGTAGGACTGTTAGCGCTCTAGTTGTTCTTTGGAACACTCTGGGAAGCTGCAGTAGAACACAAAGGAATCAACTGACAGTCTCTGCCCTTGTTGGATGTTCATGTTTTACTGAGAATGTCAGACTTCATTCTCACATGACTGAGAAAGATAATGTGAATTTACAGAAAATAAGCTCTCAGTTTAGCTTATAGATCACCTTACAAACCTCTGTGGGAAAAGCATGAGAAAATATTTTTCTCTCAATCATGATATCCCAGCAGACGGCTTTTTCACATGGTGAAATCACCTTAGAACATACCACAATTCCTAAAATGAGTATGGTACCATCAACAAATGATTTATAATGTAACGAAAGTCTTAAAACCTTCTATTAACTGCAATGCTTTTTAATGAGGTGCTATCATGTATATTGGTCCCAAGATGGCTGCCAACACTTCTTGGATGAAGTGCTGACAGCCAATCAGATCTCAGGATGAGATGTGTGGTTAGGCTCCGCCCACGTATATATATGATTTTACTTTTGATTTTCTCAGGAACTACTGAACAGATTGACACCAGACCTGCAAAAGGCACTTCCCTGAACTTATGGCTACCTCTCTGCCAAATTTCAAGTAATTCTATTCAGCCGTTCGGGCTGTAGCTGTGTCTAAAGGTCCTATGGAAAAATGCATGGGGAAAACGCGTTTTGGGACCCCCCTTTTTTCTCGGCCCCTGCTTGACGAATCACCCCGAGACATTCAGGGTAGGAGCTAAACGGAGCGCCCCATTAGTTTTGAAAATTTCGCGAGGATTCGTCAACCGGCATCAAAGTTATTCAAAATAGAATTTTGAGATTTCCTATGGAAACTAGGTTGTAACTATAACTATCTACTGGCAACCGCCAGTAGATAATATATATATATATATATAAGCGGGAAGAGTTGGGAAGTTGTTTCTAATTGAATAGCGGAAGCTGGTTGATTCTGCCAACGGACCCCCTCCTTGGATGAGGTAGCCGCCCACAGCCACATTCGAATTTGGATCTTGCAAGGATTTTTTGGCGGCAACCCCCGACAGCAGCAATCGGACCGTAAGCCGTTTGGAGTGAGTTCAACGCGGGGTCGGAGGACCCTTCAGCGACGCACGAATCACGGTGAGTGTCCGGTGATTCTGTTCTCGGTTGGGAGGTGTGGCCAGGCACCGCCAGCTCCACGATCGGAGCTGGGCAAATACAACAGCTATCATGTCAGCGGAAGCTGTCCGAATTCGGGAGGTAGCAGCAGAGGAACTATTCAATCAAGTTCCCAACATTACAGCATTGGGTAACAGTGCACACAATACCACAAGGTCTAATGCGGATGACACTGCCAAGACGCTATTAAAACGTTTGGAGAAATGCATGAGAGCGGAGATAACCAAATGGTGGGAAAACAAGTCACTAACAAAATACGAGGAAGCAGGGCGAGTACCCCGAGGGCTCAGAATACTTCTGGCCCCCAGTTACGAAAGTCCGGACCCGGCAATGTTGAAAGAGTGGGGCAAAAGCAACCTAGACGCCTCAATGAACTTAGTGCGCATTCTTATCAAATATGCTGAATCAGACCGGTTGAAATTCATGAAAGAGATTGATTAGATCAATGAGACCCTGGCGAAACGGGAACCAGACGAACACATAACCAAAACAAGAAAAGAAATACAAGAACGTCTATGCAAACATGAAGAAAAGATTAAACAACGGAAAATATTCAAATTTGCACGAGATCGAGCAGACTATGAACAAGGCCAAATCTACACGTTTGCCAGAAAGTATGCGACAGCGAAAAAACTTAAATTTAAACCTGCAGTTGCTAGTACAAGTCAACAACAGGCAGTCCATCCCACGGAACCGATATCGGAAGAAGGTTCACTTACCAGCGATACAGGGTCGGAATACAGCAACTCAAGTGCCGATAATATTAGTGAAGAAAGGAGGTTAGATCTTGGAGAAGAGATCGATTTTTTAGTCGAGGATCGGCGCAACACCTTGAGACCGCGGACACAAAGACAGCCTCAAGGAAACGCAGAAACGCAAAGAGGCGAGAAAGACGCAAAAAGAGGAAATTCAAAGCCAAAAGGAAGGTATTGGCGCAAATGAAAACAAACTCGAATGAAAACAAAACCATCATTAATTTATCCACCATGAAGCTAACTGAAAAAGAAAAGCAAGTGCTCATGTTGGGACTCTCCTTCTGTCCGCCAAATGACTTAGACTATCCTCAAGCTAGGATCGATGTTTTCAACTACATACGGAAGCTTAAACTCATGAAATTCTACACTATTAAAAACGGCAATGCAAGCAACCTGGCAACTTCATCTAACTCAAAACCAGTACAAACCAATACGTTACAAGTTTTGGATGTCCCTGTAGTCCTGGCCGCTCAATCTATTCTTCGTGAATGCAATGATGAAAGTAACAGCATTTCCCACGCCAGTACATCAACGCAGGAGCTGCTGGCGCAAGCGGACATTGGCCAACGAGGGGCAGGCAGCAGCCCCTGCAAACAGAAATCAACCTTCATCCCCCAAATGCCGAAAGACGCAATTGACATCTTTCACGAAAGAGTGACGGAAGATATCAAGAAGCTATATCATCAGGTCAAACATAGACGACGGAAAAAATCTACCAGGGAGATGGAATACAATAAATTGATCAATAAATTGAGTAAAAACCATGAGATAATAATCAAACAATCCGACAAGGGTGGCAACATCGTTTTATGGCCCCAAAGTGACTATATCAAGGAGGCACAACGTCAGCTATCTGATTTACAGTGTTACCAACAGACCAGCTTCAATGACTATAACAAAGCTAAAGATTCGTTATCCAAATTGCTTCATCAATTCAAGCGTGACAGCATGATTTCAACAGAGGAATTTAAATTTCTGTGGATAGAATATCCAGTAATTCCATCTATTTATTTCATACCGAAAACACACAAGAATGTAAACCCAATTCCCGGACGCCCGATCATCTCCGCCATCAATAGTATGGGTGAAAACATTTCACAATACGTTGATTATTTTTTTAAGGATTTGGTGAGGAATCTACCAACGTATGTGAAAGACACAGGTGACTTTCTCAATAAAATCAGGGACATACAATGGGAAACAAATATGAGGTTCATTACCCTGGACATTGAGTCCCTTTATACATGCATTGAGCATGGTATTGGGCTAGTGGCGACCGAGCATTTTTTGGACACAAGATCTGTAGAATACTATGAACACAATAAGGTCATTTTAAAGTGTATTCGCTGGTGTCTTAATAACAACTATTTTATGTTTGGGTCACAAATGTTCAGACAAACAAGAGGTGTGGCGATGGGATCCTGCTTCTCCCCCAGCTATGCCTGTTTGATGGTAGGCTGGTGGGAGGAAGAGGTCCTCAAGAAAATTTGGGCTGAACAGTACAATAGTCATGTCAAGTATTGGTTCAGATATATTGACGACGTATTTGTCATTTGGCAAGGCAGTGAAGAGGAAGCCATTTCATTTATTAACAACATCAATAATAATGAAGTGAACCTTAAATTCACCTCACATATTAGTGATATGGAAGTGGACTTTCTTGATGTGAAACTGTTTATTAATGATGGCACAATTAACACCACCCTACACAGAAAGGGAACAGCAGGGAATTCAATGCTGCATGCATCCAGTGCCCACCCAAGACACCTGATACAAAGCATCCCCTATGGGGAACTTCTGAGGTTAAAAAGAATCTGTTGCTCTACGGAACAACAGGAGAAATGTACCAATGAGGCACTTGTAAGGTTTAGACAAAGAGGCTATAATACACACACTCTTAAACAAGCAGTTATTAAGGTAGCCCTACGGTCTAGAGAATCTCTGTTAGAAAGCACCAACAGTAGACGTGAGCAAACATCGGACTCCAATATTCCTAGACTAATCCTAACCTTCAATCAGCAGGAACGCCAAATAAAATCCATAATCAAACGTAATTGGCCCATAGTCCTGACTGATGCCGTCCTATCTCCTGACCTGCCTAACAACCCCACTATCACGTATAGGAGAGGCATGTCTATGAGGTGCCAGCTGGTCAGGAAAAGTCCTGAGACCATAGCCAAAAAATCTACCTGGCTACAACCAAGGCAGGTTTTTTTTAAATGTGCCTCATGTCGAGCTTGCAGATTTGGTGAAACCACCACCAAATATATGACCCCTTTCAGTCCCATTGAACAGAAGATCAAAGGCAGCTACAACTGTAAAACTGAGTATGCAGTGTACGTTCTGACATGCACCTGTGGCCTCAAATATATTGGCAGTACCAAACTACAGGTGCATGTCAGGATCTTGCAACACTTACGTGCCATCGTTAATAATGACACGGCATACCCGGTCGCACGACATTTCAAAGCAGTACACGGAAATGATCTTAAATGTTTAAAATACTTTGTAATCGCTGCCATCCCCAATCTACCAAGAGGGGGAAATCGGGAAAGATTGCTGCGACAGTTAGAATCCAGACTGATTGTTGAACTCGATACTAAACATCCAAATGGGCTGAACAACACTGAAGATCTCCATAACTTTTTATAGGTCCTGTGGCATGATGTTTTTATGTGAAGATTTTTTATATTGACCTTTTGTGATAATTCTTTTTATGAGAGTTTTTTATAGAGGGTTTTTATAGATGATTTTTACATTGAATTTGCTTACGCTCTTTTGTACATATATATCCCCAGCTGCTAATACATATGTCCTCCCCCCCCCCCCGGTTTTTAAATTTTCCCTTTTTTTAGGCACTTATTAAGTAAATGATTTTATAATCGCACTATTTGCACTACACTTCCAGCACCTCACATGATTGAGCGTTTATGCACCTCTTTCAGCATTCCCTAGACAATATGGGAGCTTCCAGTGGTTTACATATATGCGTAATTTGCACAAATTTGATAGGTGACGAAGGTTTTTAGCTCATGTCTTTATGTCATGAATTATTTTCATACAAGTCATCTTCTTAGGCTATTGTTTGTGAATCAGCATTTATGCTGTCAAAAGGAATGTGTCCATAGCCAAAATCGGCTTCCCTCGCAAATTTTGGGATTCATCCCGCTTTTTAGGGGATTATACACAGCATTTATGCAATGACACAGTAATTATGTATGGAACTTGTAATTGCAATTTTTCTTGTCATACAATGTGTATTTAAACTTTTTTACCGCATATCGAACAAACCGAAGGAGAAGGCAGTAACGCTATTGAGGATGTTGTCTATGTCTATGATCTATGATCTATGATCACGTGATGTTGCACTGAAACTTTCACAACCAAAAAAAAAAAAAAAGGTACACGGGTATAAAAACAGTTGGCGGACAGCATTTCCGCATGTGAACAAGGATACTGTGATATCCGAAACGCGTCGAAAGCTGTATATTTAAAATAAAGACCTGACTTTGCCACGAAGAAACGAGGTGTCCGTGACTCTCTCTTCGCTGTTTGCCGGATGGGAAGCGGGAAGAGTTGGGAAGTTGTTTCTAATCTAAATATATATATATATATATATATATATATATATATATATATATATATATATATATATATATATATATATATATCACCCAAGGGTTGCCACAATTGAAGACGCACACAACATCAGGTGGGGCCCGCCTCCCAGTGGAATCTTTATTCAGCAGAACCGGCAGTGAACTGTGTATTCTCATGGCTTTGCCCTAGGCGTTTCGAAGCTCCTTGCTCATGGGCCTGCATGCAAATTTGCAGATACGAACAGTTACATGCCGTAGCTTATTGCTTTATCGCCCTCTAATGGGCTGTGTCAATCAAGGCAGCCTGGGACTTGTAGTCATGTCTTTTAAATAATACCCTGTATGGGTTCTGCCTCACTGCCATTTCTGACACCGCCACGTTGCAAGGAAGGCCCGCACACCAGGTATGTCCAGTGGTAACTTCATTGTCACTGACGCGTTTCAACCTCACGGTCTTTCTCAAATCTGGGGAGACATTGTGGCAGTGTTCTCTATATAGTCAAAGAAACACATTTGCTTCAAAAAATATAAACATAGGAAAAAGACTGTGGTATTTTTACAAACATTGTGCCATTCAGTATTTAGGAAAAAAGACTTTATATAGCCAATAAAAAAATTAAAAAATACATTTATGTTTCTTCTCTCAAAATAATTAAACATTATATATCTTCATGTATAAAGAAAAAGTAATTTAAAATTAACTTTTAAACCAAAAAACAGAAGATCAAACACTTGATCAAGTCAAACATATATCATGCAAGTGCATGTATTCTGTGGTGCAAGAGTAGTTCTCTTAAATGCACTAACTGGAGTACAAAAATGAGGAGTGTTGGTCCAGTGACCTCAGGAACAGATCAGGAAAAAGGGTGGGGGTAGTGTGGGGAGAGAGAGGTGC
Organism: Triturus cristatus; assembly: GCF_964204655.1. NCBI lineage: Eukaryota > Metazoa > Chordata > Amphibia > Caudata > Salamandridae > Triturus > Triturus cristatus. The sequence goes on from NC_140591.1 coordinate 1,354,030,777, forward strand.
AAAAAAAGGGGGGAGAGAGGGTAGGGAGGGGAAGGGTGGAATGAACAGGGGGTTTCTGTCAGAGGGGTGTAGTAAATGACCGTTATTGCTGTGAGGGAAGCTATACCAGATATACTTAAAGCTCCTCCTCCTGTTTGAGGCCTCCCAGGGACTTGCTGCAGAGATTTATAATATATCAAGATTCTATCCTTCTGAGGGTCCATTTCCTGTCTCCGCCTCTGGTGTTGGTGGGAACCCTCTCAATTCCAAAAAATGAGATTTTAAGATTCTTACGTTCAATGGAGCTATGTAAGGTGTTACAGTACCTAGCCATGTGATATGTTCTGTCATTGTTTTGAATTGCTCTTAGGTGTTCTAGGATATGTTTCTTTATGGGAAATATTGTGCTTCCCACATATCTCATGCCACACACAAGCACATACACAACATAGTCGGTGTTGCAGTTGATGAAAGGCTTTATCCTGTGTTGTTTACCTCTGGATGATTAAACAGACTTGATATTGGAGCTGTGGGTGCACGCCTTGCATTTGCCGCATTCATGGAAACCAGGAAGTTTCCTCAGCAAAGTGATGCTTTGTGATTTGCCTGGTTCCATTGAAGTGTGCAATAGCATGTCTTTCAAAGAGTGACTCCTGCGGTATGTGATCTGTGGGTTCGAACTAACCAATTTGCCTATGACTTGGTCCAGTTTGACCAGATGCCTGTGTTTCCTCACTATCCCTTGGACCTCAGTACAACTCGAGTTGTAAGTCGTTATGAGTCTGATCTCGGGTCTAGTGGATTGCGTGGCTTAGTTTTAAGTACAGTCCTTCTCTCCACACCCCTGACCTTGTGTCTAACTTCCTCCAGAACTTTGCGTGTGTATCCCCTTCGCAGGAATCTTTCAATCATCCTCCACCCCTGTAGCTCACTGGCTTCCAGAGTCCTGCAGTTCCTCCTAGCTCTGAGGAGTTCTCTGGTTCTGTACGAGTGAAAAGTCAGCCTAACTATAAAGTCCCTGTAACCTTTGGTTTTTTCACTTACTTTCTAAGGTTTTTTAGATGCTAAATCCTCACTATACCGTCCCGGTAACCTTTGGTGTTTTTCAGTAAATTTCTAAGGTATTTTTAATTCTATTTCCTAATTAATATGTCCATGTAACCTATAACATTTTATTGAATTTTTTAGGTTTCTAAATTGTATTTTTTTCCTAAAATGGCTCTCTATTGGGTATATTTCTTAGCCTGCATTTTCTTCAATGGATTAATAAGCATTGTTTTTTTTCTTTATATTTTTTATATTTGTGACGACTTCCCGATACCGGCAGTGATGCCGCAAAAGGCGCATGTTTTTGAGGATGTCTTAATAGCAGACACTAGTGTAGAGTTTATATTTGAGTTTAGTGATGGTTTTGTGAAAATGCATCTTCAGTATGATGTTTTATATATTTTTGTTGTCTCGATAGACCGTGACATCGTCGGTAGTTGCGAAGTGTGCGTGCTTTTTAAAAAAAATATTTGACACAAGTTGTTTTTTGATATACTCTTTAAACCTAACTTTTTGAAGATTTTTTTCAATTAAACGACTTTTATTTGGTGTTTTGGGTGATTGCGTTGATGCTGGAAGTCGTGATGACATCGGTAAAGCGATGACCGTGGGTTTTTGGTAAAGCGTATAACACATATTTATACATATTACAGTGTATGATACTCATATGGGGTTTAATATCAGTCAATTAAAATTTATGTTTCACTACTTATTTTCACACAAATTATTATTCTGTTCAATTTCAGGTCTTCGCGATGATGCCGATCGTCACGAAGATCATGTGACCGGGAAACACAGAAATGTGATTGGAAGATACTCTTCCAAATATAACATTGGGAAGAACACACCCATACACTTTTCTGGTTCATTCTATGAGAGCACTTCAGTGAGAGAAAATGTATGGAATTTTCGGGTGAAATTTTAACAACTTTTATAAAGAAATTGCAACAGAAAAACAACAGAGGGAAAACAGCAACAACAGGAAAACCACGAAGTCCAGGAACTGCATTCTGAAGACTCTGAAGAGGAGGGGCCTCCACAGAAAAAAAGCAGCATTGCATGTTAGATCTTCACAATTCCTTCTGGAGAATCCTAAACAGTGGCAAAAATTGTGCAATGCACAATTTGTGAAAAGAAGCTGTCGAGAGGTACAAATAAAAAATACTTCAATGCTATACCATCTAAAAACCTTCCACAGCAACCAAATAAAAGCTGCGAAATGACAAGAGGCTAAATGTCCAGCTACATCTTTAGCAAACGCATCAACACCTGGGCAAAGAGTGCCTTCTGAAGTTCAACAACATTCTCAAGCTATCGCACCTGAATGCAGCCGGATGGCCACTTATTGTATGCACTGTGGAGTTGTGGTTAGTGCTGGTAAGCAGAGCATGACAGCTTTCCACAATAGTTGCAAGACTCACAAAAGTTGATTTTGTCTTTAAGTCCTTGCAGTATTCTCATGTTTTTGAGAGCTTCTTCAAGTCACTCCACTACCAGTTGCAGTACATTTTTGCTTCAAAAAGGAAAAAAAATAATAAGTTCAAAAATCACAACAAAAAACCCAAAACCTCCACAAAAAACATTTTTACAGTTATGAAAAAAATTGAATGAATTAATTTGTGTGTAAGTATGTGTATAATGTTTGAGATAGGGAATGACTTGAAGAGTTGCGTATTGGAGAAAGAATGAATGTAAGAGTGGCACATAGATAATGTAATGAGTGCATGGGTAGTGCCTGAGTGAATAGATGAGTGCATGGGTAGTGCCCGAGTGAATAAGTGACCACATGAGTAGTACCTGAGGAAATGGATGACAACATGGACAGTGCCTGAGTGAATGGATGAGTGCATGGGTAGTGCGTGGGTGAATGGATGAGTACAAAGTTAGTGCCAGGGTGATTTGATATGTGGATGGTTAGTGCCTGGCTGAATCGATGAGTACAAGAGTTGTCCCTGCGTCATTGGATGACTTCATGGGTTGCGCCTGAGTGAATGGATGAGTATATAGGTACTGCCTGACTGAATGGATGAGTGCAAAGGTAGTGACTGGGGGATTGGGTGTTTGCCAAACCATGCAGTGAAATAACAGATGTCCCACCCTCCCAAGACGTCTGCACAGACTTAGCACCTTTTTTCACCTCAAGACTAAGATGATCTATTATAACTTTGACGACCAAGACCTCTGCATTGCTCTAGCTCCCCTCCCCAGCGACGCTTCCCAACAAACCCTGCTCACTTTGAACCCACTCACGACAGAAGACATCTTAGGGACCATGAAAAGCATCCACTCTGGAGCACCCTCAGACCATTTCCCACCCACCCACATCTTCCACAGAGCCGTTACTGCCATCGCACCTGAAGGACACTGAACAATTAATTGCTCCCTCAAAACCGCCACATTCCCCGATGACTGGAAACAGTCTGTAGCCAACCCCCTACTGAAGAAACCCTCCACAGACCCCGACAGACCTCAAAAACTTCAGACCCATTTCCCTGCTTCCATTTGCAGCCAAGGTCAATGAAAAGGCCGTCAATACCCAGCTAGCAAACATCATTGAAGCCAACAATGTTCTGGACATCTCCCATTCCAGATTCTGCAGCAACCACAGCACAGAGACTGCCCTACTCACCGCCACTGACAAAATCCTCTTCCTCCTCGAACAGGGCCAAACTGCAGCCCTCATCCTCCTAGACCTCTCAGCTGCCTTCAACACTGACTCACACCGGCATCCAAGAAAGGGCCCTTGACTGGATATGCTCATTTCTCACTGGCAGAATGCAGCAAATCAGACTCCCGTCCTATCTCTCAGAACAAACAGTAGAGTGCCCCAGGGATCCTCCCTCAACCCCACCATCTTCAACAAGTCCATTGCCCCCCTCACAACCATCATCAGAAACCACGGGTTCAACATCATCTGCTATGCCGACGGCACTCAGCTCAACCTTTCCCTCACCAAAGAACCCAACTTTACCAGACACAACATCCAAAAAGGGATGAAAGCCGTTGCCACCTGGATGAAGAAGAGCTGACTGAAACTCAACTCAGAAAAAACAGAAGTCCACAACCTTGGCTCCACCCCATCCACGTGGGATGAAACATGGTGGCCCCCTGCCCTTGGAACCCCCCAACCTGATGGACCACGTACGAAACCTGGGCATCACACTAGACTCATCACTCACGATGAACCACCTGATCAATCTGTATCCTCAGACTGTTTCAACACCCTCCGAATACTCAGAAAAACATTCAAATGGATCCCATCTGAGGTCCAGAAAAATGGTCACGCACGCCTTCATCGGAAGAAAACTGGACTATGGCAACGCTCTCTACAACGGAAACAACAAGAAACTACTTCGCACACTCCAGACCACTCCAGAATGCCGCAGCCAGATTGATCCTAGACATCCCAAGTCACAACCACATCACCCAACCCCTCCACAATCTCCACTGGCTCCCCATCGAAAAAGCAATAACCTGCAAGCTCCTCACTCTTGCATACAAGGCCTTCCACAATATCGGACCAGCATACCTGAACAACCACCTCTCGTTCCACGCACCCAAGAGACAACACTGATCAGCTGACTTCTCTCTGCCCACCATGCCATGCATCGACAAGGACGGGAGGGAAATTCTTCTCCTACCTTCCAACCAAAGCCTGGAACAACCTCCACTTCTCCTCCAGCAAGTCCCTACACTACTTCAGTTAAGGAAGAACTTCAAGACCTGGCTCCTCAGATGACCCCAACACTAGGCCTGGGCAAAAATTTCGTTCCGTTCGCGGAAATTGCGATAATTTGACATTTTTGCGTTCCGCGGAGAGCGCGAAAATGTCAAAAATTCCGGTTTCCGCAGCTTGGCGATAATTTGTTTCTTGCTCGCGCTGTAAAATGATACATTCTCGCGCGCGCGCGATCGCCTTACCTGAATCCCTGCGTTCGCCGACAAGTTTTCTTGATCCGGTTGCGTTCTCCATGAGATGTTGTATTGTTTTTAGCCATTTGCGCTGTCTCGCGACAGTTCGCGCCCGCAGTGACGTCATGCGTCGCGCGATCACGTCTTTCTTCTCGCGATCATGCACCGCGAGAACAACTCAAAACAAGATGGCCGCGCCCGCAAGCAACCACATGGGTAAGTTGGCGACCCGCAACCATGCAGAAAATCTCGCGAACATGCCGGAAAAAAACTTCCGCATCTTTGCGATATTTCTGCTTGTTTGCGATAATTTTAAACATTCTCGCGATAATTTGCGAAGGTTAATTCCGCAAATTCCGCCCACCCCTACCCAACACTCAAAGGAGCCGCTCCCACCTAGCACCTTGAGACCTTTGCGGGTAAGTAGCTGCATTTTACCAACCCTAATTGATTTCAGGAGTAGTGTCTGGGTGAATGGGTGACTGCATTGGTAGTGTGTGCATGAATGGATGAGTGGAAGGGTAGTGCTTGGATGATTGGGTGAGTGTATGGGCAGTGCCTGATTGAGTGCATGGGTACTGCCTGGGTGACTGTATGAGTGCAAGAGTAGCTCCTTGGTGATTTAGTAAGTGCATAGATAGCACCTCATAGAATGAAGGAGTGCATGGGCAGTTCCTGCTTGATTGCATCACTGCATGGGTAGTGCCTGAGTGAATGGATGAGTGTATGGGTACTTCTTGGGTGCTTTGATTAGTGCATGTGTAGTGCCTGATTGATTATATGAGTGTGTGCATAGTGCCTGGGTGACTGGATGAGTCCAAGAGTGCAATAGTAGCACCTGGGTGATTGGAAGAATGCATAGGTAGCATCTAATTGAATGGATGAGTGCAAGGATTGTGCATGGCTCATTGGGTGGATGCATTGATAGTGCCTGCATAATTGGATGAGTGAATTGGTACTGACTGAATAAATATATATGAGTGCATGTGTAGTGGCTGGGTAAATGGATGAGCGCCTGGGTAATTGGATATGTGCATGGTTAGTGCCTGGGTCATTGGATGGGTCCATGGGTAGTGCCTGAGTGAATGGATGAGTGCAAGGGTAGTGCCTGGGTGATTGGATGAGTGCATGGACAGTACCTGGGTTATTGGGTGAGTGCATGGATAGTGCATGGGTGATTAGATGAGTGCATGAGTAGTGCCTGGGTGATTGAATGAGTGCATGAGTAGGGTCTAAGTGAATGTATGAGTGCGAGGGTAGTGCTTGGAAACCTGCCTGGACACTGTCTAGGTGATTGCATGACTGCATAGGTAGAGCCTGAGTGAATGGATGACTGCATGGGTACTGTTTGGGTGATTGGATTAGTGCTTGGGAAGTGCCTGGTTGATTGCATGAATGCATGGGTAGAGTCTGATTGAATGGATACGTGCAAGGGTAGTGCCTGAGTTATTTGATGAGTGCAAGATTTGATTTGACTTTATAGTTTCTAAAGCTCACAAATGTCCTGAGGTGTCTTGGCTCTACTTACACCACAAACTATTGTTGATAAGTAACGGCCTATAAAAGATTTCCAAAGACCCAGGTTTTCATTTGTTTCCTAAAAGAAATTACATTGGATATTGCCAAGGTGACTGAGAGAGTGCTCGAGTAGCGCCTGGCTGATTGGATGAGTGCCAAAGCAACTCCTCATTGAATGGATGAGTGCAAGGGTAGTGCCTGGGTGATTGGATGAGTGCATGCATAGTGCCTGGCTCCTTGGATGACTGCATGGGTAGTGCCTGAGTGAATGGACGAGTGCATGGGTACCGCCTGACTGAATGGATGAGTGCAAAGGCAGTGACTGGGTGATAGGATCAGGCCTAGGTGTAGTTCACAGAGGTTCACCATGCAGAACACCACGAAGTGACAGAAAAACTCTGTGGAGTTCTGCAAGTGGCAGAGTGCAGTATGAACTGATGTTTGCACAGTTCTTCCTGCCGCTCGGGTAGAAATTCCATCTGAGCAGCAGCTCATGCTCATGAACTTTCCATTCGCGAGCAGGGAAAAAACTCTGCTGCACTAAGTGGAGTGACGGTTTCTGCACTCCTCGAGCACAGCAGAGCGCAAAAAACTCTCTCTGCAAGCTCTGCGAAGGGAGCAGAGTTCACTGCCCAGGCATAGTTAGGATATGTGCATAAACAATAATTGGTGGACAGAATGCAGAACAATGTCATACATTCACCCCAGTACAGAAATCTGGCCTAAATCTATTGTTTTTTTGCTCACCATGCCATTGCAGTTTGAACCCAGCCATATGCAAATCAGTCTTGACCCTGTGCCCAATGGGAACAGTCTAGCCCGAACTGCCAGGCTAGGTCCTCCCTGGACTGGAAACAAGCATCCTAGGACAAGTTTCGGGGTTTTACCCCTCATCAGCCCGTGCTCACTACACCACTGGATTCCCACAAGGAACAGGGTCAAGACAGATTTTCATAAGGCTGGGTCCAAACTGGGGAGGTGTGGTGTGGTGAGTGAGAGAATGATGGATTTAACCCAGATCCTTATGGCTGGGGGTGAATGTTTGCATTGTCCAGCAATCTGTTCATCAACTGTTTCTTTTGCATATGTCTCCCTAAGTGGGAAGGGTATGCCCAGACATGGGTCCCGTGTAGGGGTGGGCGGAATTTGCGGAATTAACCTTCGCAAATTATCGCGAGAATGTTTAAAATTATCGCAAACAAGCAGAAATATCGCGAAGATGCGGAAGTTTTTTTCCGGCACGTTCGCGAGATTTTCTGCATGGTTGCGGGTCGCCAACTTACCCATGTGGTTGCTTGCGGGCGCGGCCATCTTGTTTTGAGTTGTTCTCGCGGTGCATGATCGCGAGAAGAAAGACGTGATCGTGCGACGCATGACGTCACTGCGGGCGCGAACTGTCGCGAGACAGCGCAAATGGCTAAAAACAATACAACATCTCATGGAGAACGCGACCGGATCAAGAAAACTTGTCAGCGAACGCAGGGATTCAGGTAAGGCGATCGCGCGCGCGCGAGAATGTATCATTTTACAGCGCGAGCAAGAAACAAATTATCGCCAAGCTGCGGAAACCGGAATTTTTGACATTTTCGCGCTCTCCGCGGAACGCAAAAATGTCAAATTATCGCAATTTCCGCGAACGGAACGAAATTTTTGCCCAGGCCTAGTCCCGTGCTCACTTCATCACTGGATTCAAGCTAGCCTGGTTGATGAAGGGTGAAGCCCTGAAACCGGTCCTAGGATGCTTGTTTCTTAACAGTGAAGACTTGGCAGTTCGGGCTGGACTGTTCCCACAAGGAAGAGGGTTAAGAGTGATTTGCATATGGCTGGGTCCAAACTGGGGTTGTGAGCAAAAGAATGATGGATTTAACCCAGATCCTTGTGACTGGGGGTGATTGTTTGCATTGCCCAGCATTCTGTCCATCAACTGGTTCTTTTGCATATGTCGCCCTAAGTGGGAAGGGCATTCCCAGACGTGGGTCCCGTGCTCACTACACCACTGGATTCAAGCTAGCCTGGCTGATGAAGGGTGATGCCCTGAAACCGGTCCTAGGATGCTTGTTTCTGGTCCAGGCAAGACCTGGCTGGCAGTTCAGGCTGGACTGTTCCCACAAGGGTCAAGACTAATTTGCATATGGCAGGGTCGAAACTGGGTTGGGGTGGTGAGCAAAAGAATGATGTATTTAACCCAGATCCTTGTTACTAGGGGTGAATGTACTTTCAGCAAAACTGCATTAAAATCCGTGGACTCTCCTGGTCCAGCTGACTCAGACACTGCACCCACACTGCAAACCCTGCCCACCCTCCCGTTAAACAACTGGACACACCCTCACCACATAGTGAGGACTGTTGTTAGAATACCTTCCTATATAAATATCTAAATATCATACCGCTAATGCTGCTGTCTCCACTTGGCTTCTGCTACTCCAGTCAAATTGACAATAGGCACTGATTTGTGCATTGTGAACTGTGTGAAGACATGTCTGACACTGTCATGGGATTCCATAGTGCCAGGCATGTCTTCATGCACAATACGGTGCATCATGTTAGTTGAACTTGAATAGCATAAGTGAAGTGGAGCCAGCAGTTGGATCTTGTGAACTATTTATAGTGAGGGGTCCTCAAACGTGTCAACCTCCCCTTACATATATTGCTGGAGTCCACCTAGGAAACATGAACAGATGTACAATGAGCTGTGAATGCCAGACATATATGCAGTGTGTGCATTGGGCACAAAGCATTGTCATACCACATGAAGGTAATTCACAGACCATGTAACTCATTTCCCATAAAGCCAGCAATGTGGCGCCACTGGCCCCTCGACTGTGTCAATGCTGGGACACTCCCACAGCACCGTCTTCTGAGAGTTAAACAATGATGTGTTGCATTTGAGATCTAGCCTGTGCTGGGACTGAATCATCATACGTGCCCTGACGTAGGCACACTTTCACAATGATGGAATGATGTCTGCGTCACAAAGATGTTTGTGTAAATGCACAAATGTACACATTCTTGCACGTAACTCACCATAGTTGTTTGGCTATCTACATGTTTGCAGCATAATGCATCATGCATCATAAGTCATTCTGACAAATGAGAAAAGAGTACATTTCTAATCATAATGCCTAAATATGTCAGCCAAGGGAAGGCGTGCAATTAAATGCCTTTACATTATGTTGCATTCCAAAAACTTCAGTAAATGTTTGATGGTCCATGGGTGTGGAGTGGGAACACACACAGCAATACCTATGGAACAGTGCTGTCATGTAAAAGTGCCAGACATATATGTGCTGCATTTACATGGGCAGTGAATGCCACACATGTTATCTTCCCACATCACTGGTGATATGTTGACACACAATGCTTTTATGTTGCTTCACACGAAACACTGCACCCTCTGCACTGTGTGCTTGTGAATGTGCAAAGATACCATTCAAATTGTAATTATTGTTGTGTTTCAGACATATGGAACTATGACCTGACAACATGCAAAAATAACAATTTATTTCATGATGTTTTTTCTCAGAGACCATTGCGCCTCGACTGTTTCTCATTTAATTATAAATGGAGGAATGTATGGCATTGCTGTAGACCTCTTAATAAACAACATTTGTGTTCCTAGATATTGACTTTCCAATTGTGCCACCGACTTCCAGTCCAAGATGGTCCAGCAAATATCCTGCCACCAGTGTTTCAGTTGTTGTGCTGTCTGTTCTACGTCAAATTTGCAGGCCATGTGGAGCTGGACCTTGGCCCACCTCTGCCGCCGTTCAGATGGGGAGTAGCCCTTGCTCCCCATGCCCCCTGTATTGATCATATGGGGCATAAAATGAAAAATGAACCACACGAGGCCACCAAACTGTCTGTGATACAGATTCTTGGACCGGCCAGACATGTTAACTGTAACATATGGTAATGAAAATGAAACTTACAGTTAAATAAATGAAACTTATTGTAAGGAAAAAAATCCCACCCTTATGACTAACTACACCTATCTACCCCAAATGAACACTCACACCCCACAAAACAACAATTTGGACAACAGACAGACTTTAAATTGACAAGTCACAGACTAACAAATGTTAAAAGTACACAAAAACTGTCAAAACACACTACAAAGTCAAATATCTGGCAAAGCAGCAACAGCCTTCTCCACCAAGCACACTCCTAGGAATAGTAAGTGAAAGAGAAAGTAATTGTGTACTTCCTGGTTTTCACCATGGCTGAGTCATTGCATCATTTCCCTGCATGGATGCGGCACGTTTTTATGTTTTGCGTCATATTTCAGACGATGCGTCTTGATTTCGACTCAATTGCCATTTACAGTTCACATCTGCATGCGTGGCATTTCTGTGTGGGTTTCAGCTTTGTTGTGTTAAGCTTCATACGGTAACAGGCATCTGTACATAAAATGCAACACGTTTATGATTTTGCGTCAATATTCGCAAAGATGTTACCGGTTTTTAATTTTGTGTCAATTTTCGTGAAGATGCAACACGTTTTGTGTGTTGGAGTGACTGAACCCTAATTTAAGTATGTAGAGGTGGAGATGCGTGGTATTGTGCAAGTGGTGTGCCACGTTATGCACATGTATGGTTTTCTTTGCAACATAATGCATGTTTTTTACTGTGTTTTGGTAATTTCTGTTTCACACATTCATGTACATCATGGGCTATGTGTCCACATTTTTTAGGAAATTGAATTTTTAGGATGTTTGTGGTACATTTATGGTCAACTTGCACCGCAGGTGGATAACGTTGCATCATCATCATCAGCACTACCTGCAGGACTTACCATGTCACAGCCAGGCACCCTGTGTGGCTTCACATATGCTTGTGCCAAATCTCACCTCTCACGCAAAACTTTGCATGTTGGGGGGGACATGGGTGTTGGTGTGGCTTTTGCATACAACACACATGTCCACAATTGCATTTCCATATTTATGTTCAATGATACATGCATCTTTGCATTCAACTGGTACACAACACCTTATTTTTAGAGTTCATCTATTGCAAAATCAATAATTACATCGCAGAGCAATATTAGACAAAATGACCCAATTGCATCAGTATCATCCTCTTTAAGATGCAATGAAAAAAAAAACCTTCAGAATATGATTATTTTAAACAAACAGATACCTTTAAAACTTTAAATTCATATATACAGTGTCACATAACGTCCCCCAGTCGAATATGCATATCTCTTTTCAAACTCCTTAATTTCATTCATGTTAGACCTTAGATGTTGAAATGTTGGAATTTTCTCAGATTGTCATTTTTGAAGCATTAAGGATCTCGCTAGTAAAACCAGGATGTAGAATGGTTTTTTTGTAGTGGGTTGGCTTTAAGTCAGGTGAATATCCTAAAACAGCTGTCTGTATATCAAAATGTTGGTGCAGTTTCAAGGTATGGGTGCAAAACTGATTGATCTCTTCCCAAAATGCACACAACCTTGGGTTGGGCAGGCCCATATAATATGTGTCTAACTATCCCCTCCCTCTACATCACATCTAAAACCATTTGCTGAGATCTGTGGGTTAATCTTATGGAGGAGGGTATGGGTTCTATATAAAAGCCACTTGGTATAAACTTGCATACGTCGCATGTTGGCTCCCTTTAACAATGTGAAGTTAAACTCATTAATCTTATCCCAGGCTAGCAAAGATGTATGGAAATTTTCTTTGGACTGCCATTTTGCTTGTGCTTTTCCATGGACCTTAACCACCTCATGGTTGTGCAAGAAAGAAACCCAGCTACTGATTGTCCTATGTGTGTTAGAGTCTATTAAATCCTCAAACAGTTCTGCAGTTGCAATTATGTGAATGAGATTGAAGTCCCATAAAAAATACCATTGCATAATTTCTTTATGATACTTGATGTTGGGTTCTATTTCATTCCAGTTTTTCCAGTTTCCATACAAATAATTCCTGATCCTCTCATACCCATTGTTCAGCCACCTGGATACAGTAATCTTATCTACCAGAGGATCCTCCCCAATATAGACATCTGATAGAGAGGTAGCAGCATTAATTAAGGGAATATCACAATTACATAAAACTTGTTGCCTGCATTTAATATTCCACTGTGAGATCTTATATGTGACTTTTTTGAGGGTTTTCATTAGGAGCACACAATCAATATTGTCATATTCTTGAAAAATTACTTCTAATAAAAAAGTATCATACCTCTTAATAATTAAAGATGTATTTAATCTATACGTGGTATGTGCAAAATTCACAAAATAGTATTCTTTCAAATCGGGAAGGGCCAGGCTGCCTTCGTTCATTGATCTGTACAATATATCTAAAGGTAATCTAGGTGTCCTATTTGCCCGTAAAAAAGTCAAAAACATACCTTGCACTTCTTTAAAAACAATTCACCTGTATTGTATGTGGAATAGCAGAAAACAGAAAATTGCATAAAGGTAAAATTGACATACGAATGAGTGCAGCTTGACCCGTTATTGACAAGGGCAGGTGTTCCTTTTTAAAATCTGCCCTTTTATCTTGTTTAATAGAGGGACGAAATTTAAAGCGTAAAGATCATTAGCATTTTCTGAGATGTATAGTCCAAGGTGTTAACTGAGGAACGAAGTAATATTGCTAAAGTGTTGAGTGCAGTATTACACAATATAATCTCAGTTTTTTTTTTTTTAAACTCTTTTTATTAACGTTTTCATTTGTAACCAATACTGCAATACCATATCGTGCAAAATCAAGTACATCATAGTTTGCTCGTGTCAGCCGCTGCCGCGCTTCAAAGGTTCCATTCTGTCTCCTCAGGACCCCAACACCCTCTTCCCACACCGTGTCAAACATCTCGTGTCATGCCACCCCAGACACCCCAAGTTAGTCCGAGTCATCCGTTAGGGATTCATCCTGCGGGGGTTCACAGATGTTCCCTCGATAGTCATTCCACTTCCCCCATATCTTAGTCCATTTTTTGGGGCATCTTCTGTGCACATAGACCGATTTCTCTGTCACCATTAGGTCGTCCATACCATTGCACCATTTTTGGAGGGTCGGAGCCTGCCTGGCTCCCCATTGTTGCGCAATGTCTCTTTTCGCCAACGCCATCCCCAACGCCACCCATGTTTGCACTGTCTGCGTGATATCCGCTTCGTCCCAAATATTCAAAATGCACCCCCTGGGTTCAGGGACTAATGTTGCCCCCGTGACCTGCGCAACTGTACGCATGACTGCTTTCCAATATTTCTGGATGTGTACACACTGCCATATTATGTGCCAGAACGTGCCTGGCTCTCCGCACTGTCTGACGCAAAGTGGTGTGTCGGCTCTATGCAGTTTATGTAGTAGTGTCCTGGTATAATAGGTACGGTGTAGTATCTTAAGTTGTATTAATTTAAATCTGGATGTGATCGCCACTTCTCGTGGCGATGCCAGCGCGTCCTGCCAATCCGTCTCATCCAGCTCCCCCACGTCGGCCTCCCATTTAGTTTTGAGGGCTTGTGTCAGGTCTGGATGGTTGTTTACTAGTTTTTTATATGTGAGTGAGATAGCCTTCTTTGTCATATGATCAGTAAGGAGCCTATCTTCAAGGGGTGTGGACTCTGGGAGCCTAGTGCCTTGTGGTATAAGCGCCGTAAGGGCGTGCCTTATCTGTAAGTAGCGAAACGCCTCAGTGTCTGCCATCCCATAGCTACGCTGCAACTGCTCAAACGGGACGGGGCTCCCTTTTTTCCACACATCCCCTACCTTTGAGATACCGATCAAATCCCACTGTTTGAACCCCTTCGTGTTCCGTAGCCTACCCAGTTTATTGGTGTCCCAGAGTGGCGTCGCCTGCGTGATGACTCCTTCCCATCTCATCTCCTTCTGTACTGCGTGCCAGATCTTAATTGTATGTGCTGTAGGGCCTATAAGTTGCTTGTGTTGATTCCTATTGTATAGTATTCCCATAAGGTTGTCCTCCCCCAGTAGGTGTCTGTCCATACGGTAGGCCGGGTCTCCCTGATCAGCATGGAGCCATTGGTTGATTACCATCAGGTGGGAGGCCCAGTAGTACAGCTTAATGTACGGGAGTGCTATCCCTCCATCATACCAACCTTTCACTAGTTTGTGCATCGCTATACGTGTCGCCTTGCCATCCCACAGCAGCTTACTGAGTTCACTATTCACTTCCCGAAAATATGCTGGGGCGACCGGGAATGGTGTATTTTGTAGGGCGTACAGAAACCTCGGGAGCGCCATCATTTTAAAGAGGGCTGCCCTGCCCAATAGGGTGAGCGGTAGGGACCGCCAGCACTGCACATCCCTGCGCAGACGCTCCAGTGGTTTTTTAAGGTTTTCAGCTATGAAGCGGGGTTCCTGCGCCGTGATGTAGATGCCCAAGTACATGAATCCCTCAGTCACTATTTTAGCCACACAGTTACGTGGGAGTCGGGGCCTATCGCCTGAGAGTATATAAATATGTGATTTTCCCCAGTTTATGGTATACCCTGAGACCCGGCCGAACGCTACACAAATATCCATGAGGCAATTGAGTGATCGGGCCGGCGAGGCCAAGTAGAGGAGTATGTCGTCCGCGTAGAGTGATATTCTGTCTTCCCACCCCAGCGCCCATTTAAGCCCACGGATTACCTGGTCTTGTCGTATCCACGCCGCCAAGGGTTCTAACACTAATGCGAATAGAAGAGGGGATAAAGGGCAGCCCTGCCGGGTCCCCTTAGCCAGAGGGAAGGTGCCCGAGATCCTCCCATTAGCCACAACCTGCGCCATGGGTTTTGTATAGAGCAGCTCCACCCATTTTATGAATTTGGGACCGAAACCTAAGTGGTGAAGTACCGCGAATAAAAACGTCCATTCCACCATGTCGAACGCCATTTGCGCGTCCAAGGAGAGAATTATGGCATCCTCTTGGATGAGGGGTTTGCGCGCCATGACACTGTTCACTCGCCTCAGGTTCAGCGCCGTGTTCCGCTGCGGCAGAAACCCCGATTGGTCCGGGTGAACCACCGACCCAGGACATGGCTGGAGCCGCCTCGCTAGCACTTTTGCTAGTATCTTCGCCTCTGCGTTGATCAGGGATATGGGCCGGTAGGACATGCAACTGGTATAATCTCTGTTTTTAATGTATTTATCTTATATCCTCCAATCAGTTGATACTCCTGAAAAATCTAACATATCATTTTTTGAATCTCTAAGTCAGGTATGAGAAACAAGGCTATATCATCACAATACAGCTTTATATTCTCATCCCTGGGAGTGGAGAAGTTCAATTACTATTTAAAGAAACAGCAATTGCTAACTGCTCTATAAAAAGAGCAAGAAGTATTGGAGACAGAGGACAGCCTTGCCTTGTTCCTCTGTTACCTCTACATATACCAATACTATTTGAATTAATAGGTATTTGCGCAGGGGCTCCTTTATACAAATCGGATGTCATACCATTTTACTTAGCGAGGAATGACGATTCTCCAATTATCATACAGAGAGAATCTTGATTTCATTAAAGACAACGGAGGCTGACATTATGCAATAACTTTTATTGCTGCCCAAGATATGCAGCCCTTCAAAGTGTAACCATTACATCATGAATAAAACATTCCAAACAGCATAACAAAGCAGCATAGTAACCAAGTGTCATCCTCTAGAGCTGTGAAACGTTAAGACAACTTCATCCACGTTGAACGATGATCTGGATTTACAAGGAAGTTGAGTCTAGAAAAAAGAACATAAAATTGAAAAGCAACAAGGTCAAAACAAACAACCACCAGGGAGCGGTGGGAGGGATAATGTCAGCCTCCGTTGTCTTTAATGAAATCAAGATTCTCTCTGTATGATAATTGGAGAATCGTCATTTCATTACAAGACCAGAGGCTACATTATGCAAGTTTAAAGCTTTGCAATGCTATGTTGCTTACATGTTCTACAGGCTTAAGATAAAATTTACCAAAGGTTGAAGCATTTGACCAATCAGCTGCTTTAAGGATATCTGAAAGTGAACCTCCACCCCAGAAAACCTTGCTAGCCATAGCCCCTCGAGAGGAGTGCGCACCAAATTTTGATAGGTCAATACCAACATCCATCATCACTGTTCTAACCCATCTAGAGATAGTAGCAGAAGAAACAGCCTTGTAGGGTTTGACAAAAGAAATCAGTAACTGTTTCTCATTAATAGGTCTCAAAACACTCATTTTATCATCATAAACTTTCATACAACTTACCACACAGAGTTTGGGGCAGTCAAAAAAGGAAGGATAGAAAATATTTTCCGACATAGTCTTAGTTCTCTTCCAGATTTCAAACAACACACCATCAGGAGAATAAAACCTATTAGAAATCTCTAATGCTGACACGCGCCTGAAGGATATAAGGCATAATAAGGTAGCTAATTTAATGGAGAGTTGCTTTCTTGTTAGTGAACAATTATCAGGCCAAGAAGAAAAAAGTTCGAAAACGAGGTTTACATTCCATAAAGAATCATACTTAGCACAAAGGATTTGGTACTTCTGTTGGAACCAGAAAATAATTCTAAGAGCAGAAGTCATTCCAGGCCATTTGAACACAAGGGCAGACTGGAACTCAAGGTTTCTGAAAGATTCAAGTGATTGGAAACTCAGTCCTTTGGTCTTTCAAAAACTACAGAACCTTTGGGGTCCTTTCAAGTTGGATCTCTTTGCGAGCAGGCTAACCTTTCAGATAGATCAATTCTTCAGTTGGAGACCGGACCCTCTAGCTCTTGCAGTGGACGCTCTCCTACAACCATGGGACACACCCAACTGTTATGCGTTCCCTCCTTTCGCACTAATACAGAGAGTACTCTTGAAAGTTCGAACGGAGCGTTGCCGCATTGTTCTAATCACCCCTTTTTGGAGTTCTCAAATTTGGTTCCCATCCGTGATGGAGTTGACAATAGATTTTCCATGATTTATCCAAGGGAGTTTGGAACTCCTTCAGGGCCCAGATGGAGAGGTACATCCTCTTGTCTTAGAAGAAAAAATGAACCTTCTTGCCTGGAAGATTTCAGGGGTTCGAGAAGATATTCTGGCCTTTCGGGAGAAGCTAAAGTTCTTCTGGATGAATCTTGGGCTCCAGGAACAAGGAGAAGATACACCGGCTCATGGAAAAGATGGCGTAGTTGGTGCCTGGAACGGGATTTGGATCCCGTGGATGCACCTGTAATTGAGGTTGCAAATTTCTTAGCAGAATTATTTAAATCAGGTCTTTGCTATGGAACGGTTAATTGTTATAGGTCAGCAATTTCCGCAGGACATTCTTTATTAAATGATTTTTCAGTAGGTACTGACCCCCTAATTCGCAGGGTGATGAAGGGAATTAAACTCAAACGTCCTCCTAATGCTAAGTATGATTCTTTATGGAATGTAAACCTCGTTTTCGAACTTTTTTCTTCTTGGCCTGATGTTATGTTATGTTATTGTTATGTTATTGGTTTTTATATAGCGCGACAATTACCTGGAGGCGTCCTGGCGCTGTCTAGCAAGATCCTAAGAAGGCTGAGTCAAAGGCAGACGGAAGAGGAGATCAGAATTATTCATTACGGAACAGCCAAGTCTTAAGTTCCCTTCTGAAAGACAGCAAGTCCGTTGCCGACCTAAGGTACAAAGGAAGTTCGTTCCATGTCTTGGCGGCCCCGCAGACAAAACTTCTGCCTCCCCAGCGAGCTTTCCTAATTCGCGGGACCTGCGCCAAATTGGCTTCTTTAGAACGTAGGTTTCTGCCTGGCACATACCATTGTAACCTATTCTTTAAGAAATCTGGGCCTAAGCCATGCAGAGCCTTAAAGGTCAGGGTCAGGGCCTTGAACTGAATGCGGCTATTGACTGGTAACCAATGCAGAGTTTTTCTTCCTGCGGACGCAGAGGCAAATCGTGAGGCGCCCGTGAGAAGGCGGACAGCAGCATTCTGTAAAATCTGAAGTTTGCTCAGTGCTCTACTTTGCGCATTTAAATACAGACCGTTACAATAATCCAACCTGGCAAGTACCAGCCCCCTGACCACAGTGTGTCTACTGTCCGAGGGAAGTAGGGGTAGCACTTTCCTCAGCATCCTAATGGTATACATGGTTTTGGATGTCACCTCTTTGATATGAGAGTCAAAGGTCAATTTGTCGTCCAGGATTATGCCGAGGTTTTTTGCTTTGACGACCGGGACTGGAAGCGTGCCAAGAGAGTCCGGCCAGCAGGCAGGGGTCCAGAAATTAGTAACATTTCCGAACAGAATAACCTCTGTTTTATCTGAGTTTAGTTTGAGGCAATTCTTCGCCATCCAGCTCCCCACTGCTAGCATACAGTCCTGTAGGCGCTTTACCGTGTCTAGCTCGCCCTCAGGTGTCAGAGAGACCACGATTTGGGTGTCATCTGCGTAGGAAGTGATTCCAAATCCATACGCGCTGATCACAGGGGCTAGAGCGCTCACATAAATATTGAATAGCGTGGGGCTAAGTGATGACCCCTGAGGGACGCCACAAGGTGTGGAAAAAGGTTTAGAATGGAATTCCCCCAAGGTGACCACTTGTTCTCTGTCTGTGAGAAAAGATCTAATGAGGTCCCATGCTTTTCCGCCAATTCCGCACATTTTTAGGCGATTCAGAAGAATAGAGTGGTGGATGGTGTCGAACGCTGCCGACAGGTCAAGCAGAATCAGCGCTGCTTTTCCTCCCTGGTCCACCGCCTCTCTAATTTCTTCCGTTGCTTTGATCAAGGCAGATTAAGTACTATGACCTGGCCTAAATCCGTATTGTGTGGGGTCGAATGCTTGAGTTTCGGCTAGGAAGAGACTAAGTTGCTTATTCATGGATTTTTCAACCAATTTAGCCGGAAAGGGGAGTCTGGCGATCGGGCGGAAGCTATTGGGGTCATCTGAAGGCAGGTTAGGTTTTTTTAGAAGAGGTAGGATGAAAGCAAGCTTCCATTGCTTCGGAAATCGGCCGGTTTCGAACATAAGGTTAAATATGCTCGTAAGCTTCACTCCAATCGGACCGGACGCAAGTTTTGCCACTCTGCTGGGGCAGGGATCAAAAGGGGAGCCAGAGTTGATTTCCCTCATGCCAGTTTGAATGTCTGAAATGGGGATGGTCCGAAATTTATCGAAAGTTGGGCTGGCAGCAAGCTCAGACCCTGGGCGTTCCATCCACAACTCCAAAGTGTCATTAGATCCCTTGTTAAAGGGCTCAAAAATGCGTTCAACCTTAGTCAGGAAAAAGTTGGCCAGCTCCTCACAGAGTTGTTGACTAGGTTGGACAGGGCTTGACTTAGGTGAGGCCAAAAGTTTGACAGTCTTGAACAGTTCTTTTGCTGATAATTGTTCACTAACAAGAAAGCAACTCTCCATTAAGTTAGCTACCTTATTATGCCTTATATCCTTCAGGCGCGTGTCAGACGTTAAAGCATTAGAGATTTCTAATAGGTTTTATTCTCCTGATGGCGTGTTGTTTGAAATCTGGAAGAGAACTAAGACTATGTCAGAAAATATTTTCTATCCTTCCTTTTTTGACTGCCCCAAACTCTGTGTGGTAAGTTGTATGATTTACTTAGTGAGGAATCCAAATTTGGTGAGGATACACAAAAGGCCTACCCAACAGACCAGATTGAAAACTTTCTCAGCATCTAACATCAGGACCTGTGCCGGCATTTTATTTTGGCTAAAAGAATCTAAGGTCTCGACTAAAAAAGTGGAGCTAAAAAATAGCTGCCTCCCCGGTACAAAATCACACTTGTCTGAATGTATAATTGACCCTATACATTCTGTTAGCTAATGCTTTAGTTATAATTGTATAGTCAGTATTCAGAAGGCTTATGGGTCTTTAGGAATTAACATCCTCCTTATCTTTGTTTTTCTTCAGAAAGCTGGCTGAACAATTTGCCCATTTGGAACAAGAGCGGTAACCCGTCCCCTTTCAGAATATAATTTGCCAGCGTCACCAGTTCAGGGTTTAATACTTTAATGCGGCTGCCAGTCTATCTTCTTCACATGTTTTTCCATTAGCTAAAGATTGCACTACTTCCATTTCTTTTAGCGCAATATCTGCCAGCAGACCCTATGCCTGACTTGTCTGCAATTTAAGGAGTGAAAGCTTGGTGAGAAAATCCTTACGTTTCCAAATATTGACCTCTTGTCTGACCGAATAAAACACTTTGTAATGATTAAAAAACCTTTATTGTATTTGTGCTTTCTCTGTAATGAAAATTTTAGTATCCTTTTCTATCAGGGACAGAATCCAATTGTGTACTTGTTACTCTCTTATTTGCTAAACTACAAATTTCCAGGCAAATTACCTCTCTTCATATACTTTTTGGAGGTATGCAGAATTTGCCAGGTACCTTCTAGCATAATAATAATCTTGCATAGTTTTTCGTGCTTGCACAAATGTCGAATAATTTTTAATATTTTTATTTCGTATGTATTTTTTTTTGCCTGATGGAACCCTAATTCTAATTGTGCCCTTTCTATTTTTTTAAAGTGTTTTATTGCAATATCTTTGGAAGGTATGTAGCCATGGATGGTTGCTTTAAATGCCTCCCAGACACTTTCTACTTTAGCTTTACTTCTATTTACTTGAAAAAATACCTTTATTTCTTTATGGGTCTCCGAACACCAATCTTCATCTTTGAGGAGAACCTTATAAAAGATCCATCTTGAAGGTAATTTAAGTTCTCAAAATCCTGATATTTCCATTTTCACCAGAGCATGGTTGGAGAAACCATTTTGGATATGCATATAATAAATTAATGGTAAATTACGGGAAGTAAGAAAGTAATCCAATCGGGCCTCGATCTTATATTTAGCTGAAAAACATGAATATTCTCTCTTATTCCTAATCTTTACTCCCATATGTCTATCAGATCTAACTTTTGCATACGCTATGCCAATGCCTTTGCCATTCGAGGCTTACTCTGTTTACGTTTCTCAGAAGACGAATCCAATTCTGGATCTTGCAAATAGTTATAATCACCACCCATTATCACGACACCAGGGATGTGTAGTAGTGCATGGTAGAGATCTAATATTGGTAAAGGATTATCTTCTATTGGCGCATGCATTATAGCTATCATTAATCTTTTATTATTAATCAGTCTACTAATCATACACAATCCGCCTTCTTTATCTGTCTGAGGTGAGGTGATTTGAAGAGGAAATGATTTGTTAATGAAAATTGCTATCCCCCTGTGGGCGGCATTCGCTGATGAAAAATATCCGCCGCCTGCCCACTGTCTAAACATACTGTTTGAGGATTCCTTTGTATCCCTATAGTGTGTCTCCTGAATCAATACAATATCAGGAGCATGACCCCTCACCCATTCATCAATAGATCAGGCTTTGATTTTATTATAGAAGCTGTTAGCATTTAATGAGACAATACGTAATGAATCTTTATACATCTGTATGGTGGAGGATACTGCTAGGAAACATGTGGTCTAAAGTGCACTGTGCACACATACTAAAATGTCCACTTTTAATTCACATAAAGTGCATTATTACAACCTAAAAGACAAACAGGCTGAAGTGTACAATGTCTTCCCATTTCTAATTTCCCTGGGTCCTTCCTTAAAACACAGCCCTGAGATACGTTTGTCAGCATATGCTATTAGACTAAAATGCTTATAAAAAATAAAGTGCATACCCATCTAAACATTTTGTCACATTCTGCTTTTCGCAAAGCCAAATGTTGGTTTCTAACACATAAAGTGCAACATAAGTGCATAGTAAAGTGCCAGTATGCCTAACATAAAATACATGTGTGTTATTTTTTTAAACTGTTGCCCATCCCTCTAATATCATCACGTTTCTCTTTTTTTCCTGAAACTATTCTCTTAGATGCCACACTTATTGATTAATCAAAGTGTCTGTGCAAAATAAAGTGCAGAGTGCATAAACGATAATAGACATTATTGCACGAAATAAAGTGTGCATAATTGCATTAAAAAAAACCTGACTAAGATCAGATTTAAACTATCACAGATCACATCAGATATCGTCCCCTTCTACTTTCCCAGGCACCATTTGTTCAGATACGAGACATGATGGCTGCATAAAGTGCATATGCAAAATAACGTGCATTAAAAATGAGCAACAGTAAATGTGAATTTGAACGAATTGGCATCTCCTGTCATGTAACTGCCCTGCAAATTTTGTAAACGTTTCATAATCATAATCAACGTATCGAAACTAGAAGATTTACTCTGCTCTTTCTGTTCCCCAAAATCCCTTGTGCCACAGCCCTTCCCTTCCCACCCGTGCACCCTGTGGAAGGTTGACCCACACCTCCTCCCTAACCCTACTCATTACCCTGGGTGCCATAACCTTGCACTCATAGTTGTGCACTCATGAAGGGATACAATATCCTCCGGCCACTGGTACCCAGTTCAGGATTTAACCTGATGGAGCTCGCTTAGAATAAAGTGCCTTTGGAAATCTAGGACCACAGTCAATACTTAGGTAAGACAAATGCCACTGTTAAAATGAACTGGGCAGCTGCTGCAACCACCCCTGTTCTTTCGTAACATCATCCAGTTAATAGAATTTACCAGTTGTAAGGATTTTAAGTTTGGATTGCTGCACAATGGTTGCGTGGGCCCCCTTTGATTTGAAAGTATCAATCATTCATACAAAATCCATTTGCCTCTTTGCAGTTAGTGCAGTCATAGCTGAAAAAATCCTAAATTGTGTCATAAAGGTTTTTTTTTCAATTGCTCTGGTCAATATAATCTCTCTCACTCGAAAATCAGCAAAGTTGACTAAAATTGTAAGAGGATATTTTTGGTTGATAGGGCGCTGTGAGCCCTTGTAATCGTTAGGTCTCCTGTTAGCTTTGGAATGGCTTTTTTCGGTAGGGATTCTACCCAGTCTTGTGCGTGAGGTCTTTAAATTGATTATGGAATCCCAACTAAGCATAGATTTGAGTGCCTATTATAGTTCTCCATATCTTGTAGTTTGGACTCAAGGATGTTTTCACTTTGCCTAATCTATGTGCTTTCCTACTTTATCCTCCAAGCTGGAAACCTTCTCCTCAGCCTCAGACATCCGTTCTAGCAGTTTGCCCATCGTTTCCTCAATTTTTTACAGTCTTGCATGAAGAGATGCAATTTCTTGAGATTGTGTTGTGCGTAGGTCCTTTATCTCAGAGAGAATTAACGCAAATATTTGTGTTCATGTGTCCGAGTTCCAGATCTTGTTATACCTCCTGAAGGGATGGCTTTACCTTCCACTGGCGCTAACATTGAGGGTTTATCCTCTGCGAGTTCAGATCCTGCATGCAGAACCTGTTACTGGGCAGAGGACAAAGGTGGCTGAAATAGCATTGAGATTTGCAATTGATTACCTGCCCTCATAGCTGCTGGAGCTATATGAGGTTTTGAGAAAAGAGGATGTTGTTACAGCACATAGGGGTGACAAAAAGCTCCGCAGCAGATGATTTTTGATGGTCCTCCAATACGCTATTACTCTCTGGATTTTCAGTCCTGTCCAGGGTGGAGTTTGGATTATGAATCTCCTGACCAGATGTTTTGGTTTAGTTGTATTTACTGGAGGGAAGCGATTATCAACAGGGGCAACCTATTTGTTGCCTTTGTTGATCTTCGATCAGCCTTTGATATGGTTCCAAGAGACAAGCTAGGGGGGATCCTGGAAGAAATGGGAGTTCCGGCTCCCCTTCTGAATATCTAAAGGAGGTTACACGTGGACACCTTGGCCCAAGTGAGGTGGGGACGGATGGGGCATTGATGGAAGAAATCCATATTGACAAAAGGGTAAGACAGGGGTGCCTACTATTGCACACACGTTTCACTCTATATATAAATGATGCAATAAAGTTTCTGAACAGGGATGGATGTGACACACTTAAAATAGGGGGACAGAGTGCCCCTGCACTCCTCTTTGCAGATGATAAACTCTATATTTATAAGTCGCCTCATGGGCTCAAGCGACTGCTGATTAATTTTCAGCCATTTTGTCTGGAGCGGGGCTTGGAGCTTAATAGCTCCAAGACCAAGTGTATGACTTCTTCCACCTGACTAACAAACCAGCATAGGAGGCAGTTGTTTGTTGGTGATATCCAACTAGAATTAGTGGCTGAGTTTGACTATCTTGGTATAAAACTTATAAGAAACCTATGTTGGTCTCCACTGGTGGAAAGGGCACAGCTGTCCCCAGTGCAATAATCGGTAAACATAGCAAACATGCTTTGGAAAACCATATACAGAAGGGTGTCCCCACAGCAAAAGATTTACAATGCCAGAGATCTAGGAGTTATTTTAAACAGTGCAGAGGGAGATATGGGTTGCACAAAACTCAACAATCTGTTAGTAATAGAACATACATTTTTCAGATCCGGGTTAAACCTCCCTGTGAGCAACCCCTTGACTCTAATTTATTTAGATTTGGCCAAGAAATAAATTACCCACGAGATTGAGCTCAGAGTGCTCATGTTCTGGCATGGACTATGATCTACTACAGCACTGAATTCTTATAGAGTGGGCCTTCGTGACCTAATTTCATGAAAATATTCAAGTAAGATCTTTTGGCTCCACACTGTAAAGGCCCTTTTACAGAGATTGAGCCTTGGCACATACTGGGACTCTCCAGAGTCTTTGTGTCAAGGTAAAAAGTCCAGTTTTAAAGCTGTTTATTGGGGTTGTGTTGTAATGGATGATATACAAAATTGTAAAGGATCACTCTCTGTTGCTTTTTATAGATTTTAAACTGACCCCGTATTTTTTAGAGCACTATTGATGAAATTGTTCCTCCACTCGCAAGGAAGCTATATCTACAGTTCAGGTATGGGTGCCTACATGTAAAAACTTTTAAAAGAAAGTGGCACAAAGAAATGGACATGGTGGCTGAAACTGTACTTGTTGCCAAGGAGGACCTGACACACTTCCGCATTTTTTATTTTTTGCCCTCTGTATAGACAGTCTCGAGCTAAGTGGATAGCTCCACTTTGCAGAAACCTGGGAGTTAGGAAGCACCAGTAGCCACTCAGCATACTGCAGTCAGACACATCTTGTATTATTGTATTCTGTATGGATAAGTTCCTAATAGCAATGTGGAACAGACGTGCCGAATGTTCTCTTGGTAGTCCATAAGTTGCCGCCCTCTGTAGGTCCCTTCATACTGTATTGTGCCACTTGGACACATTCCAGCTGACTTATGTTTTTTAGAATTTATAGAAGATATTTATTGTATTTTACATCTTGTTTTTTAAACAAAAGCTTTTTTATGGTGAATCTCTGTTGCCTTTCAAAATTAAATTTTTTTTTTACTCTGCTGCTACTGTAATGGACCGACAAAAGAGTGCTCAAAACTTTTATGGTGTGTCATTTGTGTTTGTAAGTACTTTATTGATCTACAGTGGTCGAAATAAAGTTCTTTGTAATAGATATTGAAATCTCCTGAGCATCTACGCTGCTATCTATCTCTATCCATATCTTTCCATCTGGGCGTCAGGGGTCTCTAAGCTTCCAGCCTTTAACAGCTGTTGCACTTTTAAAACCATCCTTTGCTGTGCATTCTGCAGTGTATGTGTATTAGAGAGCGGTCTCTCTAAAGTACCCTTCGGACGCAACCTCTGGATGAGGGAGGCTTGATTTGAGAGGTCTGAGTTAACACTTGGAGGTTTGCGCTTAAATGCGTGAATGCTGTATCTATAACGGATAGTTGCTTTCTGCCTTTCTTTCCACTTTTTCTTAACTGTTCATTATTCTGTGGAAACAGCTGAAAGGCTTGTGAGAGGTTCCTTAATTCTGAAAGTAGAATAACAAATGATTAAGTGTTGTCTCTTCCGATGGATGTGCAGGTTGATGCAAATGGCAGAATATTAACAAGGAACAAAAGGAGGTTGAGTCCCAATAGAGGCAGAGAGACCTAGCCCGGCTCAGCTCCCTGTATACGAGCGTTCTCACATGCAATTTTGTAAATCTCCGTCTCGCCGCCAGGTTCCTCTCGCCGCTGGCATCTGCAACAATGTGTGCTTGTGAGCTTTCCTGCCTTTCCTGGCTGCTGAGGACTCAGCAACTTTGCGAGTCCACCAGCTGCCACATAGGCTGGCAAAATCGCTGTCCTTGTCCATCACTTTACCTTCAGCGCCTACGCCATCCAGAGCTCCAGGTCCTCGAACGGGCGCGAGCATGTAACTTAGAGGGCATGACCAGGGTGAGTACACTAACGACAACGCATGTGGGAAGCATTCACCGTCCTTCTCTGTGTACCCAAAAGGCATATTTAGTGGATTTCATCAAATACAAATTCTCACACAAATTGATAAAAAGTTACTGAAATATTGTCAAATTTGGTTTTGTGTGATGGTAGTTACTGTGAAATTTTTTACTGATGACCTTTCAATTGATAAATTCTGTATTCCAGATGTTAAAATCATACTAATGAGGTTATTAACAGACATTCATTTACAAAATAATGTATCACAGGTTGTTGCAAATAATGCGCATGAATTGTCTTTCGAGTCACATAATTCTACTTATCCTAATATGTAATTTGGACCTCCATTGCCTCATCATTCCAGGATACCTGACGTAAGGGGGGTTGAGAAATTGTGAGCAAGGGTCTGTATAGAGTGCACGATTTTGTCATGATGCCTTGCATTATCCTACCCAGCAAGCATACTTATTCCAGGTGCAAATCAAAGACGATATCCTAGATCCTAGACTCACTCTATATTTGGCTGACATAGGGTAAATGGGTTGATTGAGTGTATGATTAGAGACAGATGCATACAACCATAAATCATGTGACCTGAAGCTTTCATTCATAATATTTGGTGAATATATTTACAACAATACATTTGTCTAATAATCATGAAGTAGCAACAGTTTCATCAAATTGTTTAATTAGTAGTAACTTTTGTTGTTCAAAATAAAATGAATTCTAACAAATTCATATTATATATGTGATGCTCCCTGACAAGTGCAAGGTGGTGCTACAATATCAGAATGTGTAAGGAGTTTATATAGATTAACACACACAAAGCTGACAGGCTTATTTATTATGTCGGCATTAGTGAAAGTGAAATATATGTATTACTTGTCGATATTAAATCGCACATAGAAAATCCTTTTCGCTTACACTGAGAGAGGATCAGCCAGTGTTGGTGTGCATATGTTAGTAATCGCAAAAGAACATGATTCTTGCTTTTATACGATATTCAATGAGAGTGGCTTTCCAGAGGACAGCGAAGTAACTGAAAAAACTTTGTGAAGATTTGAAGATAATTAAACTTGATATTGCTCTACATATCGTCATCCATCCCTCTCTTCCCATGAGTAATTGTAAGCTATTTGATACTTAAATCATCTAGGTCTACATGTATACCAACTGGAAAGAGTCTGTTTTTTGGGGGGGGCATATATCTAACAAGACGCATAACTAAGCCGTCTTAACATGATACAACACAACGCCAGAATCTAATTCCTTATCTGGACAGTACTTACACTCACATGCTGGATTTTACATTTTAGGATTTTAGGTATACTGGAAGAAGTCATCATGCCTGTTTGCATGTTTAAGGTGTGGCTAATTGTTATGTGTATATGATTGTTGAATGTGTGTGTTTATGTTAAGGGCAGTTGACTTTAATTCTCATTGTTTACATAAGACAAACTAAAATAGTGATGTCACTTACCATGTCATGAATGATGTAATATGTGACGCCATCAGCAGTACATTGCGTGGGCGCGAGTTATAGTTAGCGGAACTAACTATAACAGGGGAATTTCTATGGTTTTGTACGAGTGAAATGTCCAACGAACTATAACATGTATGAAACCTATGGTTTTTTACGTGAATTTCTAAGGTTTTTTAAATGCTAATTTCTAACTATAAACGTGCCTGAAACCTATGGTTTTGCGAGTGGATTTCAAAGGTTTTTTAAATGCTAATTTCTATCCCTAACGTGCCTGAAACCTATGTTTATTTCAGTGAATTTCAATGTTTTTTTAATGCTAACTTCTAATTACAATGTTCATTTAACCTATAGTTTTTTCTGACACCCAAGAAGGACTCAACACCCACTGCCACAAACCTCAGGACCTCCCCCGTACCACCCCTCGCCCTACTACCTCCAAGGCAGTGCAGAACAGTGAACCCTCAAAAAACGGCATGATCCCTCAGCCATATCATAGCTCAATGTTGGAAAATGCGGCAATCGTTTTTTCAGTAAATTTGAATGTTTTTTTAAATACTAATTTCTAACTTTAATGTTCCTGAGACCTATGTTTTTTTGTGAATTTCAAAGGTTATTTAAATACTAATTTCTTATTATAATGTTCATAAAACCTATGTTTTCCTCAGTAATTTTGAAAAAAAAATGATATTTTGTAACTTTAATCTCTTAAAAATATTTTTCGTATTTTTTTTATTTGTTATTTAAACTATATAATGTCTTCTTGTTTTTTAAATATTAAACAACTACATACAGTATGAAAGGGAGCCCAGCCCAGAGCCACAGCTGAAGACCAACACATGTCATAGACCTACTGATCAAGCAGCTCCGACACCCAAGAATGCCACAACACCCACCACCACCCCCAGGACCTCCCCTACCACCGAGGCAGCGCAGAACAATACAGCAAACTTTCCGAAAACGGCATGGCCCCTCAGCCACACAATAGCTGAATATTGGGACAGGTGTGAACAAACCATATGTGAAGGAAGCAATTCACCCATGAAAAACAATGCACACAATGCAAAGTGTAGCGGTGATGTGCTGGACACATCTCAGTATGCAGAACACACACCTCTCCAGGTGTACAAATACTACTGGTGCTTGTAATGTTGTGGACAGTGGACCCAACCATGTTATGTCAAACACTAGGGAAAATCTCAGTCATGTAGCAGTGTCGTCCCCCCCTGTAAGCATAAGCGTAACCAGAGTGGGCTGGTCCAACGTCCGCAACTTCAGCTTTGGAGTGTGAATAAATAGGCCGGAGCTCTGGGCGTGGTTCACTTGTGGGAAGGCCAAATCATCTGCCAGGGCAGCGCCCCTCACCCTGCCACGAGGCCGCTATCATGACCACCAGCCTCCTCAGCCGATCGCTGGCTTCTGCCACACAGGCCCCCAGCGGCACAGCACCGCGGACTTATGTCTGTACAAACTACTGCCTTTGATATACACTGCGGACAGCAAGGCTCACAATTCAGATCGAGTCGCGATTGCAGATGACTCAGTCCAATAGGCAACAGACATTGCTCAAGTCAACAACACGTGGCTGTGGGCCCTTCCTAACCGCTGCCTCCGGACAACACTGCGGTGAGTAGGGCTCACAATTCAGATCGAGTCGTGATTCAAGATGACGCAGTCCAGTAGGCAATAGACATTGCTTAAGTCAACACAACGTGGCTGTGTGCCCTTCCTGACTGCTGCCTCCAGCCTACACTGCGGAGTAGGGCTTTCCATACAGATCGAGTCACGATTGCAAATGACGCAGTCCAGTAGGCAACAGACATTGCTCAAGTCAACACCGCGTGGCTGTGGGCCCTTCCTGACCGCTGCCTCCGGCCTACACTGCGGTCAGTAGGGCTCACAATTCAGATCAGGTCGCGATTCAAGATGACGCAGTCCAGTAGGCAACAGACATTGCTTAAGTCAACACAACATGGCCGTGTGCCCTTCCAGACTGTTGCCTCCAGCCTACACTGCGGTGAGTAGGGCTCACCATTCAGATCGAGTCACGATTGCAAATGACGCAGTCCAGTAGGCAACAGACATTGCTCAAGTCAACACCACGGGGCTGTGAGCCCTTCCTGGCCGCTGCCTCCAGCTTACACTGCGGTGAGTAGGGCTCACAATTCAGATCGAGTCGAGATTGCAGATGATGCAGTCCAGTAGGCAACAGACATTGCTTAAGTCAACACCATGTGGCTGTGTGCCCTTCCTGACCGCTGCCCCGGCCTACACTGCGGTGAGTAGGGCTCACAATTCAGATCGAGTTGCAATTCAAGATGACGCAGTCCAGGAGGCAACAGACATTGCTCAAGTCAACGCTACGTGCCTGTGGGCCCTTCCTCACCGCTGCCTCCTGCCTCCACTGTGGTGAGTAGGGCTCACAATTCAGAGCGACTCGCAATTGCAGATGACGCAGTCCAGTAGGCAACAGACATTGTTACCAGTACGGCCTGCCCGGACAACGCATCATCGGCACAGTAGATCCCACATGAGGAACTGTGTCCCGAGTCCTGAAAGGCAGTGACCCCAACTTCATGGCAGAGACCACAGCACCAGACTCCCTTCGATTAGTGAGGCGTATTTGCATATGGAAGGCCGGCGACACATGGTGCCACTGAATCTGAACTACGCAGGCCGGTGGGGCCACCAACTTATGCACGTGGCTGTGTGCCCTTGCTCACCGCTACCTCTGGCCTACACTGTGATCAGCAGGGTTCACAATTCAGATAGAGTCGCGGTTACAGATGATGCAGTCCAGTAGACAAGAGACATTGCTCCAGTGCGCCTCGTCTGCACCATGCATCATCACAGGCTCATACACCCTCAATGCTTCTGGTGCTACTAACTGAGCACCTCATCTCAATGCCACGTGGCTATGGGCCCTTGCTGACTGCTACCTCTGGCCTACACTGCGGTCATCAGGGCTCACAATTAAAATTAAGGGGCATATCAGCAAGGGCCGGCGATAATTATCACTCAGCGCTCTCAGCGTGAGGATAATTATCGCCGGCCAACTCTGAATTTTATCCAAAGCGATAAAATTCAGAGCGCAAGCTGCCAAATATGCGATTATTGCTGGAAATCCAGCGATAATCACACAACTTTTGGCGATAGCTTGCTGATAGGGTCTCACATTCTTAGTAATGATATCCACCTTCCATAGGATATCATGGCTAAGTCAGTTTCAAAGCAGGCATAAGGAAAGTAGCGATAACAGAGGTTATCGCTACTTTTCTTGTCGCTATGCTGCTTTGCGTGAGGCTTGATAATAGGAGAAATGTCGCTTATCCTGGGGAGGAACGCCCACTTTGCATCTCATTAGAGATGCAAAGATGGGCATTAAGGGAAATGGCGATAAGGCAAGGTTTCACGCGATAGCGTGACCTTGCTGATCAGGCGATAAAATTATCGCCACTTTTCGTCCGAAAACGGACGCAAAAGAGGCAATAATTTTTTATCGCCTGCTTGCTGATATGCCCCTTAGTCTTTAAAATTAGGTTTGCAATGTCCAAGGGGTGGGTTCCCAGTTCCTACTGTGGGCTACTTTTTGGAGCAGATTTGGGCTATGTCGCTGTTCTTCGGATACAGCCAGCAGCACAGTGGGTGTCTAAATGGCCTTTCTGGAGGCAGATGGGCATCATTACCTCATGTTTAGCAACAGGCAGAGGCATCACATTCTTTCTCTCTCAGGGCCGGTCCTTTAATGTATGCAAACCTACCATAGCAGGGGACCTGAGCAGAAGTGGCCTCACTTGTTTTTAAGTCACCAGTGTAAACAAATGTGTGCATTTTTCTGTATCTATCCACCCCCCCTTTTTTTTAAATAGAATGTCTCCAAAGCAGTGTTTTAAGGAAAGGCAATATGCAAATGTGGGCCATTTTTTTAGCGTGCCCGGATTGATTTTGAATCCTAAACCAACCCTGCCATTACTAATTCTGTACTATCTTTTAGATGTGGGAGCTTGAGAATACCACTAGGTCACGGCACATGGTTGAAGACACAGTGGTGGCGTAAAAGGGTAGCTGTGATGATTTTGTACACAGTGTGTGCACTCAGTATCCCTCCTCATCTCTTCATTTCTCTCCTTCACACTCTTTCTATCTCCCTCTTACACTGTTTGTCTCTTTCTCTCGGTCTCTCTTCCTCTCTCTCTGTTTCTCTCTCACACTCTTCCTCTCTTTCATCTTTCTCACACTGTTTCCCTATTTTTCTCTCTCTCTTCCCTCTCACTATTTCTCTCTCTCTCACTGTTACTCTCTCTCGCTCTCTTCATCTTTCTGACTCTTTCTCTCTTTGTAACTCTCACTTTCTTTCTTTTCTCTCTCTCTTCCTCTCACTATTTCTCTCTTTCTCTCTCTCTCCTTCAATGGACGCATGACACACAATCTTATCTTGCTTTTATCTAACAGGCTGTGAATCACGAATCAACGTTCACCCCCTAACACCACCAGAGCTGAACGCGCAAAAAACCTGCGATGATGTGTGGCCATCCTGACAATCAACACCCAATCTGAATTGTGAGTTCAGCTGGACCGTGTGTGCGCAACGGCTGAGGAGGTTGCTTCGGCACATGGTGGACCCTCTTACACACACGCCGGTGGTGGAAAATGAGCAGAGAGACTTCTTTCCGCAGCAGCGGGTAGTCATCTCTGGGCGGTGGGAGTGGATAGTGTGCATCAGTCTGTGCGCACAAGAGTGCACAGACACCTCCAAGCAGTGGGAGTGGATGGGGTGCACCACCCTTATTGCGCATTACCAAAAATAGAATTACGCATGTGCAGCTGTATGTAGTCTGCAATTACTAATTCTATACTATCTTTCAGATCACTAAACTTGAGGGCTGTACTATCTCCCAGTATGTGGTTGGAGACACACCGGTGGCACAAAGTTGAGCTGCAAAGATTTTCTCCAGTCTCAACACTCCCTCTCCCTCTCCATCTCTTCCTTTCTCTCTCTCACACTTTCTCTTTTTCTCTGTCTCATTCTTTCTTTCTCTCTTCCTCTCCCTCACTCTTTAGCACTCTCTCTTCCTCTCTCTCACACTGTTTCTCTCTTTATCTCTCTCTCTTCCTCTCTCTCACACTGTTTCTCTCTTTATCTCTCTCTTTCTGTCTCTCACACTGTTTCTCTCGTTGTCTTCCTCTCTCTCTCACTCTTTCTCTCTTCCTCTCTCACTCTTTCTCTCTCTCTCTTCCTCTCTCTCACTCTTTCTCTCTCCTATTCTTATTCTTTCCCTCTCTCTTCCTCTCTCTCACTCTCTCTCTTCCTCTCTCACACTGATTCTCTCTTTCTCTCTTCCCCGTATCTCACTCTTTCTCTCTCTTTCCCTGTCTTCCTCTCTCACACTGTTTCTCTCTTCCTTGCAGCTCTCTCTTTCTCTCCCACTCTTTCTCTCCGTCTTCTTCTCTCTCACACTGCTTCTCTTTCTCTCTTCCTCGTATCTTACTCTTTCTCTCTCTCACTCTTTCTCTCTTTTACTTTCAGATCACTAAACTTGCAGGTCTGGACTATCTCCTGGCACGTGATTGGAGACACACCGGTGGCATAAAGGTGAGCTGCAAAGATTTTCCCAGTCTCAACACTCCCTCTCCATCTGTTCCTTTCTCTCTCTCACACTTTCTCTTTTTCATTTGTCTCATTCTTTCTTTCTCTCCTCCTCTCTCTCACTCTTTATCTCTTTCTCTTCCTCTCACTCACTGTTTCTCTCTTTATCTCTCTCTCTTCCTGTCTCTCACACTGATGCTCTTGTTGACTTCCTCTGTGTCTCACTCTTTCTCTCTTTGGCTGGCTTCCTCTCTCTTACTCTTTCTCTCTTCCTCTCTCACTCTTTCTCTCTCTCTTCCTCTCTCTCACTCTTTCTCTCTCTCTTCCTCTCATTCACACCGATTCTCTCTTTCTCTCCTCCTGGTATCTCATTCTTTCTCTCTTTCTCTCTCTTTCTCTACCTTCCTCTCCCTCACACTGTTTCTCTCTTCCTTGTAGCTCAGTCTTTCTCTCTTCTTCTCTTTCACTCTTTCTCTCTCACTGTTCCTCTCTCTCACACTGTTTCTCTTCCTCTCTTGCTTGTATCTTACTCTTTCTCTCTCACACTCTTTCTCTATCTTCCTCTCTATCACTCTTTCTCTCTTCCTCTCCCTCTCTCTCTCACTCTTTCTCTCTCTCTCTTACTCCTTTGCTAGACGCATGACACACCATCTTATCTTATTTTTGTCTTGCAGGCTGTGAATCACAAATGGACCAGCGATGACACGCCACGGCTGTACATAGTTGTATTTGTTGTTGTTTTGTTTAAATAAAATGTTTTATATGTAAATCTATACATGACTAAGATTCCTGTTTGTCCAACCGCACAGGGACACTTCCGGGCCCAAGAAGGTTGTTGGGGGTATGTTGGTAATGTGGGAAGAGGGTGTGTTACCTGCTGATATAGGGAGAGGCAGTGTAAAAGGGGTATCTCTTACAGAAAGAACTCCAGTATGTTTTCAGAAATGCCTCGGACAGATGCCAGCTGACGGACTGAATCACAAAATTGCTTTTTAATGCTTATGTAGTGTGACTTATGAACAGTTCGCACCCAGGCTTGCAGAAGGAAAACTGTGGCCCATCCTCTCGACTCACAGATGCAGAACTACGAGCCGTCTGCTCCCAAAGGAACAGCAGCATAGTAGCTCGCAGAGGTACAGGCACAGCAGCGTACTAGCTCGCAAAGGTAGAGAGCTATGAGCCGAAGGACTGGCTTCTAACGGCATAGCTGTGAAGTGGTGATGTTGGGCACAAGAAGTGTGAAAGTGTTATCTTCCCACTGCTGTCCTGGAGTGGAAGTCATACTGCCTGGCACTCACCTGTTTCCCCTTTATTGTTAATAAATCTTAAACCTTAACTGCATCCAAATCATCATTACACCGAGCTCCCCTATATTAAATTGCCCCCGGAACCTTTCTTTTATATTTTCACTCGATGCGAGGCACAAGATGGCTGCTAACACGTCCTGGTTGGAAGTGTCAGCAGCCAATCAGACGCAAGCTCGTGCTCAACAGTTAGGCACCGACCAGATATATATATTTTTATCCTTTAATATGTCAAAACACTACTAAACAGATTTACATCATTTCTACAAAAGAGCGCTTTCTGGACCAAGACCTTTCCTCCTGCCAAATTTGGCATAATTCCGTTCAGCAGTTTCACCTGTAGCCTTGTCTAAACTTTCATATGGAAAATGCATTGAGAACACACTTTTTGGGATCCCCCTTTTTTCTCAACCCCCCTTGACCAATCACCTCATAACTTTGAAGATAGGAGATGATCAAAAAAGAGAAACATGTTTGGAAAATTTTGTAAACATTTGTCAAGAGATGCCAAAGTTATAAGGACATGGAGGGCTTCAGGAGAGGACCTGCGTAATACCCCTCCCAACATGAGTAAAGCCACGAGTCTGCGGGGACTCCAGCGGGCCTCCGCAGCCCCAGCGAGCCCCCGCAATTTGAAAAAAAATAATTCCCCCAAGACCCAGCCCACCCAGGGATCTCATGAAAATAAAACGCAGGAACCCGGGAAAAGTTATAAGCACATGGAGGGCTCCAGGAGAGGAGCAGCGCAAGACCCCTCCCAACATGAGTAAAGCCCCAGGACTGCGGGGCCCCAGCAAACCCCGGGATTCCGCTGACCCCAGCGAGCCCCCGCAGCCCTAGCGAGCCCCCGCTATTTTTTTCAAAAAAATTCTCCCAAAACCTAGCCCACCAAGGGTGTCATTAAAATAAAATGCAGAAACCCGCCACCCCAGCGCGAATTGCACCAATTTCGTTCTTTTTAAAAAAAAATGTTTTTGGAGCCCTGGTGGTCCTTCTGGGACCCCCCTGAGCAGGCCTAGGGAGTCATGGTGTTTCTACCCTGCCCCCTTCTCTTGTTTTCTACCTTTGTTTCTCTGTTTTCTGGTGACTCGCTTCTACCAACAAACAAGATGGCTGACAACACTTCCTGGTTTGGAGTGTTCGCAGCCAATCACAGTGAAGCTCGTGCACGGCACTTAGGCTCCGCCCAGATATCAAAACTTTTATTTTTCCAATTTCTCAGCAACTACTGAACGGATTTACCCCATTTAAAAAATAGGTCGCTTTCTAACCCACGCACTACCTTTGTGCCAAATTTGGGGTAATTACGTTCAGTAGTTTCAGCTGTAGCCTTGCACAAAGTTCAAGTTCAAAAGGGATTTTTAACTCAATTATTTTGAATTTCTCAAAAACTACTGAACGGATTTCCACCATTTAAAAAAAGGTCGCTTTCTGAACCAAGCTCTACCTTTCTGCCATATTTGGGGAAATTCCATTCAGCAGTTCGGGCTGTAGCTCGTCGCAAAATTTCCTAACATTTGGGAAAACGTGTTTTGGGACCCCCCTTTATTCTCAGCCCCCGCTTCACCAGTCACTCCCAAACATTCAGGATAGGAGCTGCCCTGGATAGGCTATTTTTGGGAGAATTTCACAAAGATTCGTCAAACAACGCCAAAGTTATTAGCAAATCAAAAAATGCTTTTCCTATGGAAACTAGCTTCTAACTATAACTACCTACTGGTGACCACCAGTAGGTAATATATATATATATATATATATATATATATATATATATATATATATATATCAGGAAACAATTCCTTTTGAAAAAAGGAAAGCCGACGACTTGTCTGTTGCGCTTAGTTTTTTATTGTCAGCACAAACGTTAGACGCGTTTCGCCTGTGAAACAGGCTTGTTCACATATATATTTTTTTTTATATATATATATATACATGGTAAAAAACCTAGGTTTCAAGGATGTTATAGTTAGAAATTAGCATTTAAAAAACCTTAGAAATTCACTGGAATAACAACAGGTTTCAGGGACGTTATAGTTAGTTGGACATTTTATTCGTACAAAACCAGAGAAATTCAGCCGTTATAGTTAGTTCAGCTAACTATAACTCATGCCCCACTATACATTGCTGATGATGTCACATATTACATCATTAATGACATGGTCAGTGACATCACTGATGACATCACTGATGACATCACTGATAACCTCTCAAATGACATCACTGATGATATCATCCACTTGATAATCTGATGCACCTCCTCACACCCTAATATAACCTTTGATATACCCACTCTAAAATACAGACTACCATTCTCGACACCATAGACACACGAATACCAGTTACTATATACCCACTCACTGATTCCTAGGTGTGCACACATATCCACTCATTCACCCATACAGTCACTTGTACATGCAGTCACTCATCAATACAGCACTAACATATGCACTCATACACCTATACGGATACTCATAGACTACCACTCATCCATGGAGTTACTCAAACACCTAGTCAGTCATGCAAAGAATTTATCACACTCTCATTTACTCACCTATACAGTTATACACACACCACCTCACTTACGCATACAGATACTAACACATAGTTAGTCTCTTATACAATTCCTGATACAAGCAAATACTTATCCATACAGCCTCTCTCACAATGACTCACTCTCACATATAGTCACTTATATACTCCAAGGCTCACATATACTGACTTTCACATATGGAGTTACTCACACATGTACTACTGAGACATTAATTCACTCAACAACACAGAAATACACACACTCACCCACCCATACAGTCCCTCACATATGCACTCTTGAACCTATATAACCAGTGAATTACCTACTCACACATTTATGCACAGAGTCACACACCCTTATCCAACCACACAGACACCCAGGCATCCATACAGAGTGTTAGACAAGCAATCAATAATCAATATAGACACTCATATAGCTACTCACCAAGCCATGCAGCCGCTTACACACCAACTGACAAACGAATACAGACATTCACACAGTTAAGTAACTAACCTGTGCATTCATTAAGACACGATTAATCACTCACTTATACTGTCAGTCACGCACCTACTAAATCATGCATTCAGACTGTTATACACCCACTCACCATTCAATACAGCTTGTTGTATATATAAAACATACTTAAACTTTACAGAAACACACAGTCACTGGATGATGTAATCAGTGATGTCACTTACCATGTTATGAATAATGTAATATGTGACATCATCAGCAGTGCATTGCTGGGGCGCGAGTTATAGTTAGCTGAGATAACTATAACAGACGAATTTCTCTGGTTTTGTACAAGTGAAATGTCCAACTAAATATAATGTCCCTGAAACCTGTGGTTTTTTCAGTGAA
Source organism: Triturus cristatus (assembly GCF_964204655.1). NCBI lineage: Eukaryota > Metazoa > Chordata > Amphibia > Caudata > Salamandridae > Triturus > Triturus cristatus. The sequence goes on from NC_140591.1 coordinate 1,354,069,123, forward strand.
TTTCTAAGGTTTTTTTAATGCTAATTTCTAACTATAACGTCCCGGAAACCTATGTTTTTTTCAGTGAATTTCAAAGGTTTTTTTTCATTGCTAATTTCTAACTATAACGTCCCTGAAACCTATGTTTTTTTCAGTAAATTTCAAAGGTTTTTTAAATGAAAATTTTTAACTATAACGTCCCAGAAATCTATGATTTTTCCTGTAAATATCAAAGTACTATTGTCCTATTCATCATTAAAACTATTTTCAAAGTTTACCACTACATACAATAGAATAAACTGAAAAAACTGTTATTTAAAGTAATGTATTTCACAAATTACTCTATTACTTTTTAAAGACTACAACATAATTTAACATTTACATGACATTTTATTTTCCCTTTTTTGCTGTTTTCAGAGTTCACTTAACTTCACTGTACGTCAGTGATTTCAATGAGATTCATCATGAAACAGCAGGGGGAAAAAACAACTAGATTGTTAAAAAAAAATAATCACTGCACAACATTATTTTCAATACCTGTTCCCATATGTGTTCCTCCCTTCAATTCAGATTGTCTACTTTCGTGGCAGCTTTCTTACTGTGAATGGTCGCAACCGCCCGTGTTAGAAAAATCTCACTGGATGTCCTCCTAGCTACGGTAAGCTGCGCTAAGGGATGCCAAATCTCAATCGCGCTCGCCAACTCACCAATCTAGAGCCATGTGCAAGAGAACATTTCACCACTCAGCAATTGGCGGGATTTGGCCAGAAGTTGTGGAGTCACCAAATTTCCACCAATTCTGTGGGCGAAACAAAAAATTCCACCAACCCCTAAAAATAGCTCCTTGGTATGACATTGTCAACATATGTAGGTTTTGAGGCCACCTTGCAATAAGAATGGCCGAATATGTAGTGCATCTGATATAGTATACATATGTTTATCCTGCCCCCTTTGCTGTAATGCAGCCTACTGTGGGCTGCAGATATCAGCAGACAGGCACCACTTCAAGTATAATTTCAGTTCAGCCTGCAGCTACTGCCGGCTCCTTTTCATATTCTGCCAATTCCCCCAGCTCTGAACTCTTTGATATCCAGATTTAATTAACACTGCTCATTAAATGCTCTTCCAGTCCTCCCCCTTTAATATTGTGCTTCCACCTGTCACCCTGCTCCTTATTCTGAATATCCCTGTGTACTATGGAGCAAGGGGCTGAGAATGCGCCCCGGGTCAGGCAGACTGCCCTACGGTCCTCATGTCCTCAAACTCGCGGATCCTCCGAGGCGCACATAGAGGTGGGCCACCTGAAGATCAGCTACCCTCAGATGTACACACAGGGCACTGCACCGGAAGTAAACAGGCCCTTAAAGGCGCATATACTCTCAAAGGGGTAGACCATCACAATGAGCGTGAGACGGAGCGTAAGTGGTACACGGGGCTTCAAAGCCTGCAGACCTCGAGAGGTGCTAGTGTGGGCAGAGCACAGGAAGTGCACAACCATCGGATGAATGCATGGGGCAGTACACCGGAAGTAAACAGACCCTTAAATATATCTATATCCTCAAAGGTTCAGACTCTGAGAGATCCTCGTGGGCATGCCATATAATGTGAACAGGCCCTCAAATGTGTAGACCCTCGGAGGCGCACATGCGAGGGAGGCTCAAAAGTAAATAAACAGGCCCTTAAAATTACAAAACCCCTCAGAGATGTGGCCCTTCAGGGGTGCACGTTGGGTGGGGCCTGAGAGGTACACTGGCTGTAAAGGGTGCAGACCTTCAGAGGTACACATGGGTCAAAGCGTCTGCAGTAAATAGACTCCCAAATGTACGCAGATCTTTATAGATACAGATATTCCAGGGTGCACATATGTGGAGGCTAAAGAGTGCGCACTCCCTCAAAGGCGGCGACCCTCCGAGATACACATGGAGAGAGCCTGGAAAGTACACAGACCCTCAAAGATACAGACTCTAAAGAGTGCAGACCCTCAATGGCCCACACGCAGCACAGCCTCAGAAATGCAAGGACCCTCAAGTGTACATATTCCCTTGAGAGGTTCAGACCAGAGCTTCAAATGTGCACACGTACTAACTCACAAAAGTGCAAAACCTCAAGATGCAAAGCTTCGCATGTGCAGATTCAAAGGTGGAAGCCCCTATATGTATGACACTAAAATATTCAGACCATCGGAGGAACACAGGCCCTCAGATCTACAGACCCAGAGAGGTGCGTCTCCTTTAAGTTGCAGACCCTCATGGTAAAACACGATTGATGCACAGACCATAAATGATGCAAAAACCCTTAGAGGCACAAACTTTCAAAGGTGCATCATTCCACCACAGACCACTTTCGTCTCCCAGGCGGGGAGTTGCTGGAGAGCGTGGTTACAAGTAATTCTATTAGTGGTATTTATTTTATACAGACGCTAGGATGCTTGGTCGTCATTTCTGCATCCTAAACTTCCCTTTCACATTGTTTTTCTGTTTATCGGGACATTTGATTGTTTTAAAACTTTTTACTATATTTTTGAAAGGGAATGCATTTTTACACCATTGTATACGTCCGGTTCACGGTAAGTACAAGTGCACGCGTCCGCCGGGGGACATCACATTTCACTTTTTTGTTTCTGATTGAAACGGACAGCAGGATTAGAGATATTAGGTGGTATGGTATGGCGAGGGGATGAGACAAAAACACGATCCTCTTTCCCGCTTGCGGCGCTACTCGTGAGGAAGTCACACTGGTATTTACCATTAACAAGGGATGTAAGGCGGAAATGGCAGGTCGCAAGAGACACAGAGTGGCTGGCAGGACGGTCAGACTATGCACGCTTTCAGGGACAGAGGTTTCAGTCCGGGGATTAGTACTGGTCACCAACACCTGGCTGCTGGTGACTTATGCCAGGTTGCCTACTTCACTATTTTTTATCATGACCTGTTCATACATTGAATGAAGGAGTGGGGAAAACACACCCCTGATGCATAAATGGGAAGAGAAAACCATCTCTAGCCGGTGACAGAATCCTGGAGACCTGGGCGCCAAGGCACCAAGCCCGACAGCGCCGCAAGGCCAAACTGCGCAGCGCTATGCAAATGTCTGTTAACTAGAAATGTACAGAACACAAATACAAAGAGAAATAGACAGCTTTCTCTACTGCCAAGTTCAGGGACACATTGCGTGAAGGTGGAAGTTTTATTCTGTCCCGCTGCATCCGGGTGATGCACTCTGCCAGGTCAAGAAAAGCACCGACGTATCGGGGACAGAGCAACACAATGTAAAGGAAAGATACAAACTGGCGTATCACTGGTGTTGAGCGCGTGCACTAACTCGAAATATCTCCGAGTTAATGCATGTTTTTTCTGACAGCAGAGCTCGGAAACACAAAGAAGCAGTAACTATCGTGTGTTTAGAGCTTTGCTCTCTGCAAAACATGCATTAACTCGGAGATGTTTCGAGCAAATGTTTACGTTCAGAACATCAAAAGAAGCGCTGGGGCCCTTTCTGTGCTGGCGCAGCGCAGAGAATGCCACCTTGATATGGCCTCTTTCATCAGATAGTCTATAAAAAGCAAGGGAAGGGGGTGAGGTAACATGTTTCAGCATTTGGAGAAGACGATCTCCCTGTTGGTTTTCCTGCTCCCACCTGTCAGCACCTGCTGGTGAATGCTGCATTCTGTACTCCCAGTTCGCAGAGTTTGCAGGATTAGGGCGAACGGTGGCGTTGTGCCTTTAAAGAGCCGAAACAAAAGCCGCCCCCTCCCTTTCAGAGAGAATCAGTCCTGTCTGGGGCAATGAACCGGGATAAAGGCCCGGATGTGTGCATGTGCATTTATATTGTTTGCCCTGTCACTGGTGTTACCTTACAGAGAGTTCTAGGGACTGTAGGGCACCGAGTGGTGAGATGCCCCACTGGGTGTGTGAGAAGGAGGGGGTGTCTGCATGACTCTCTCTTTCAGAAAGATTCACTACACGGCTGCGTGACCTTTCACCCCAGGCAGACAGAGAGCCCCGGGTGTGTACAGGTATTCTGTGATGAGGTCTGCTCCTGGTCTTACTGTACTGAGAGTCTGAGGCACTAGCCCTGGTGGGAGGTGGGCTGCCCCCCCACACACACACATTTCAGGGAGAGACAGCCCTGGCTGCTTCTGTCCACCCCTGGCAGAGAGCCCTGGGTGAGTGCATTTGTGTGAATAATGTTATTGTGTGCTCGATCCATGACATAACTGGAGTGAGGGCACAGGGCAGATAAACACCGGCAAGTGCTCTTTATGTGTTAGGGGGGCTGTCAGGGGCCCCTGGACCTGCCCTTTGACAAAAGGTTGCCAAATGGAAATGCTGAGATTAGCCCTAAATAAAGTGCAGGGAGCCCCTGGCAGGGCGGCATTGGCACCGCCGCACTGAGCGCAGTACTCCAGGTGCTCTCCAGTGACTCACCGTCCCGGGGACACAAGGCTGTGAATTACTGTCATCGTTTCAGTGACACTTCCAAGGACGACCGGGTTAAAAAAACCACATTGAGTGAGTGGAAATTGTTATATTTCATATTGAATCCCTAATAAAGGTCCAGGGAACATCGTACACTTTCCCTATATCATCAACCCATTATTTCATATGAACGAACCATATAAGGACATAACTCCAAATAAGGACAGAATGCCTTATAGGGACATCACGCCTTATAAGGACTGCAGCCCTTTATGGACTAAACATTTCACTTAGTTCCATGCCGAGGGTGGTTTTTTTCCCAATCGATATTGCTAAGACATCATCCTTAGCACATATGAATAATTGATGAGTACACTCTCCAGGAGGTATACTTCACCTCTCCCATCGACGCATAAGGTTTAATCCCCAACGTCATCCTCATACTGAACAATGGGTAACACACGTACATAGAATGTATAAATACAGCGCCTCTTGCTACCAGGGAGTGGGAGGGAACTGAGACTTCAAGACCAACACACTGACCAGAAACGCTGCAGCTCCGGCATGCCATTGCTCCAACTGACAGTGGTCTGACGATCCCTCATGGGGTGTCCAGCTCAAGTCCAGGACGAAGCCCCACACTCTCATATTCAGGTATGGGGGTTCAACTCAGTCCTATTGGGATTCTGGGCTCTTAGGCTCTGTAGCACCTACTCACATGCTAGGTACACTTAGGTACATCTAGTCAGGCATCTTAGGAGTACGCACTTTATTTTATAAATGCATTTCACATTCATGTATATGTTTGTGACTATTGCAAAATGGTAGAACAATACTATTCCTTTTTAATCACTGCTCTGCTGGTTCTATATCTCTGCTACAGTGTTACAATTGTAACAGTGCACTTATTTTACATGAGAAGAACTATGGTACAATAAATTCTTATTGTAAAAACGGTCCACTGTTTCTTCTCTGTATCTCTCTGAGATCAAAACAAGCAAGTACGAGTGACTGTGTGAAAAGTAGAATATTGTTTCCACGAGTCTGAGGTTATTGTGTTCTGAGGTTGCCAAAAACTAATCTCTCTGTTAACAGGAGATTCTAGTGGAACTACGAGCAAGCTAATGCAAACCATAAGCTAACATATGGGATAGGGGTGCACGGAGTTAGTCTGCAACCAGACCCACAGTATATTTTATCCGTAAACGGGCTGGGTCCTGCATGACAGGGTACTATTGGGACTACACTACATGGTGCCCAACGTGGTATATTGACGGCACACTTACTCAACAGTAGAATCTGAGTAGCCCGTCATGCTTATTCTCAGAGACCCTACTTACAAAATCCAGAGATGTCTGCAGTGGGTGGGAAGAAACTCCATCACAGCTGAGTAGGCGAGATATCCCATTTATTGGCTGTTGGTTATTCAAGCTTGAAGGCAATATTCCCAAAAATGTGCATAAAACATTTGCATAAAAACCTTTACATAACTTCCTTAAAAACAGTCATTCCGTGTTCTAGACACAATGGTTGAACAAGGGAGAGATTTATACCATCTAGCCCCGGGACTGAATCAGTCTGGAGAGGAAGATGCAGATGCAATCCAGATTGCAGCGAAAGTAAAACAAACTTTAACAGTTGAACTATTCAAACATGGATTACAACCCAGAGGAGGTGTAGTAATATTCGTGATAGAGGCACACAAAGATTTCAAAACAGAGGTATTCTACTCATGGGTTATATTCCCAGCAGCTGATGCTGTAACAAAAACTTTTAATTATTACATACATGATGACGTTCAAGCAGTCTACACTCCTTTTGAGGAGATTGAGATTCCGCTTACTTTCCAGGAACATATTTTCTGGTTTAATGGCACCCTACCCCACATAAAAACAAGAGCAAGGCTTGGTCCTTTAGGGATTACAGGAGCAACATGGCCGATATTAGCAACCTATGCACCACATCCAGACATTGACACAATGCCAGTTGATGAACTGCTTGTTCAACACAAAGAGTTGATAAAACTTTACAGAAACATGACACACTTTGTCTTAAGGACACTAGCGGTCCAACCAACAGTAATTACAGCAAATCCAGCTCCTATACAGAGCTCAGGTACTACGATTACTCCACAAACATTACACGCAGTAATTGGCAAAGTGCTCACAAAACGTGAACAAATTCCTTTCTGGGTGGCTCAGAAAATAACCCAGTTAGAAGCAGTATTCCCCAATACCATACCAATTGAAACACACAGAATGTTAACAATCTGTTTGCCCATGGGGATTACACCACAGTTAGAGGACTGCACCTCTTGGGGTACAGTCTTTGCTGTTAGATATGCCAGAACACATGATATTCCTCCATTAGCAGTAGTACCAGATGTATTTAGACAAATACAAAATGACTGTGGAGTGGAACCTGCACTGAAGTTAGGGATGGAGTTGTTAAACAACTATGACCAGGTATCAGCCATAATACTAGCCAACATTAAAGGGAAAGCAGCATCAGTGGCAATCCGCCAACGCCTATGGGAGTTCTCTCCATTATAACAGGAGAATGAACTACCCAAAATAATTGACTCTGCATATGCAGAATTAGGCAGGGATAGTTTGGGGGGAAAAGCTTTGAAACCTCAACTACAAGAGATCTCAACAGGAGCACTCTGAAAAGAGGTACAACCTTAAGAATAGAGACGAAATTAGGAAACCTGACAGGTATCAGGATACTTATACACATTCCCCTCGTTCCTTTCAAGGCTCGCAGAAAGGATCGGAAAGAGAAGGATAGTCAGAACATAGAGAGGAGCGCACGCAGTCCAGAGACAAACAGCGCGCTCAAGACTTTACTGCTAAAAAAGAAGATAAGCAAAATCCAAAACCTCAATTTAAGAAAAAGAAAGTTGCTTGTCTGAAAATCAGACATGCCCAGAATTCTGAGGACACAAACTTCTGAATAAGTAATGGGCTCTGACAATGTTAGACAGCGCAGCAGAAGTAACAATAGCTCGCCTGAACTTGAAGGAATTACTGGTGACAGCGGAGTTGAATGATTACATCACGGTGGAAACACCAGACACCAGGGTGAGCGTCCCACATAAGTTATATGAAATAACACTCCGGCTGGAGGGGGACAAGCCCAGGAAAGTAAAAGCTCTTTTTTGGAAGAACTTATCATCTGGTTATGACATCCTGTTAGCAGACCAAGATTGGCCATCTGCATTCGTAATTGAGTGCCCTAGGGTAGAAAGTATAATGTTTCCTGCGTTTTCCAACTAGGTACTCATTCACCTTAAACATACATATGCAGAGGAGTGGGCAGTAGCTCAAGCTCCAGCACATTACAAAAATCACGCTGGTTGGGATGAGAATTCAACCTACCACGTGATTCCGTTAAAAGTCTCATTTACTGCCCAGAGACAATGTCCAATAAAGCATGAAGCTAAAAAACAGGTCAGGGAGATCTTAGATCAACTTGAATACCAGGAGGTCATTGAAAAATTTACCTCACCAATGAAAAATCCTTTGTTTCCTGTTTCTAATCCAGACAATGCATATCCTCTAGTATTAAATTACAGACATTTAAACTCATGCACAAAAACATTTGCTGTCCAAATGCACACAGTGTTGCATTAATGAATAACATTGTGCGCAAAAAATACAAAACCACACTTGATATCTCAAATGGATTTCTCTGCCAAAATATAGCACCTGAAAGCAAGTATCTAACAGCCTTCAGTGCGTTAGGGTCCCAGCGACAATTCTGTTTGTTGGCACAAGGGTATAAAAACAGCCCAGGTGTATTTTCAGCAAGAGTAAAAGAGCTTCTGATGAAGAAGCGTTGTCCTATGTGGATGATATTTATCTCACTGACGATGACTTAGAGAGGCACTTGATCAGGGTAAGCACCATTATTATGGGATTTGCCGCAGAAAGCTACAAGTTCAACTTTAAAAAGTCGAAAATATCCCACCTCAATGTCCTATTTAAGGGATATGAGTTGTCAAGTGAAGGCAAAAGTCTGGCAGCTAACTGTTTAGAAAAGTGTGCACTGTTCCGGCCTCCAAAACCATTGAAAAATGTACAACCAATACTAGGATTCCTAAACTTCAACAGAAAATACATTTTAGATTACGCACAGAGGGTAAAACCTTTCTATGATTTAATCAAACCTGACTTTTCAGCCAAAGACTGGACACAAGAAAATACTAATATTCTTTGTTTACTCCAGGAAGACATGATTGCTTCCAAACACTTACAGACACGTATAAACGTACGCCACTTAGTGATCTGAATAATAGCGGGTCAATGCGGGTACACTTATTTGACCTTTAATAAGGGAGAAACCGTACGTATCGCTTACAAATCACACCTGTACACATATGCAGAAATGCGTTTCACTTCAACAAAAAAAATCCTGACAGCCGCTCAGACTGCTGTAGCAAGAGAAAGAGCACTGGCTTAAGGGAAACGCATCATTGTTGTGTCTCCAGTACCAGCTTTAGAAGCTGTTACAAAGCCCAGCATCCCAAATGCCAATGGGCTAATTCTCTTACTGCAACAGACGTTGAATACAGATTTGATCCCAGTTTAAAAACTCAGGTATTCTTGCAACATGAAAAAGAATATGCTCTACCTAATGAAATATTGCCTCTTGACCAGTATGAATATATTATATACACTGACGGATCTGCGCAAACGGCCATAGGAAGTAAGCAACAATATTTTCAGTATTTGCTATTGTTAAAGGTCGCATGTGTGATGGCAAGTTCCATCCTACTTGCACAAAAACACAATCTCTAGGAGACTGCACGGCTCAGTTGGCAGAATTAAAAGCACTAATACTTGCACTTGTAAATACGGATCACGAATTCCCTAATCTAATCGTGTGTGATTCTTTTTATTGTGTACAGTCGTACAATGATACTTACAACACTGGGAACAAAATGGGTTTAAGGACGCAAAAGGTGGCACAATTAAGCACAAAACGCTATGGGAACAGGTAGTGGTATTGAAACCCGAGTTACCTAGGACTCACGTGATCCATACGCTGAGTCATCAACATGATAGCGTTCACGTTGAAGGGAATTCATTGGCTGATGAAGCAGCAAAGGGGGTTGTATGCACAGCTTCTGTATTTGCGCTGACTCGTTCGAAAACGAGAATAGACAGAGATATAATGGTAGCTGTCATCGCATCATGCAAAGGCAGCACAGCAGTACCAAAAGAAATTCCACTTAAATGCTCCTACAAATTAGATGCAGAAACCATTCCATATGCTCAGATTCCTGGAGTGGGGGATAGAGTAATACCAAAGATGGATTGTTTGCAAGGTTTAATACTAGCTGCACACGAGGGTTTGGGCTCTGCGCACACAGGCATTACGGCGCTAGTGGTGGCCAGGGTTATCCAAGCAAACTAAAGACTATGGGGCATATTATCAAGCACCGCATTAAATTTATCGCCGCTTTAGCGGCAGAAAACCGCCGCTAAAGCGGCGATAATGGGCTTGATAATATGCCACAGAGAATTCCAATAGAAGCCCATGTTGACACCAGAACATGGGCTTCTATGGGAATTCTCAAGGGCATAATATCAAGCCCATTATCACCGCTTTAGCGGCGGTTTTCTGCCTCTAAAGCGGCGAACATTTTAACGCCGTTTCTTGATAATATGCCCCTTTCTCTTGAAATGCTACATCTGCCAGCAAATTAAAGGTTCCACCGTTACACAGCACAGACGCCATTACTAACCTCTGACATGTGTGTACTTGGACCACTGCAGTCTCTTACAAACGGACGGGGCTTACAGGTATATCATGGTGGCAGTGGATTCATGCTTGAGATTCCTAAGAGTTTGGCCTCAGCGTTCTGCTGACGCTCGAACTATCATAAAAGATTTGCTAGTCTTTATCGGTACATACGCAGTTAGTACGTTACACTCTGACCGCGGCCCTGCGTTTAGCTCACGGACTTTCAAAGAGGCCATGGAAGCAATGGGCGTAGCATTGCGGTTCTCATCTCTGTATCATCCTGAGGAAAATTCTGTTGCAGTGATAAAAAACCGAGACTTAAAGCAATCTTTAACAGCTAGAGTAGAAGGCAAGGGAGGTAGTTGGGTCACTCACCTGTATGGGGTACAGGGGGCATTAAATAACCAGCCAAGAATCTCTCTAGGGGGTGACACTCCTTATGAAGTCTTCTTTGGGACACGAATGTGGGTACCTGATCTTGATTGTGAAGGCGCAGTGGTGGATGAAAAACCATTTGATATCCATGATCGTTTGGCTGTTTTACAGGATCTAAAGGATCTAAAAGAGTCCAGGACAAAACAAAGCAATGTCCATCTAAAGCAGACCTCCACTGAAGAAGTTAAGATAGTCACGGCAAGACCTATCTGGATCCCAAAAGTCGGGGATCTAGTCGGAGAGAAAATTGTGGACAAAAGCAATTTGGACCCTCTTACAGAAAACCTGTACCTGTCCTTGCCAGAAAAAAGGAGAAACGATTTGTCTCAATCCACTTAATCAAACCACACTATGAGGCCGATACTAAACAGTAGGCCTAGTGGGCTCCGATGTAGCAGACTTCCTACTCTAGCTACAATCCAAGAAGTTCAAACAGAAAGACGCATCACGTTTGAAGAGCCACTTGTAAGGAATGAAGGACTACGCAACGATGCTATGGAACTTGTTCCACTTCAACTAAACATTTAAATTAAAAATGAAAATCAAAATAATTCACAAGTTGCAATTAGACCTAATACAGATGTCTACATCAACATACCTCGTCAAGAGGAAAAGGACATTTCAACTAATCCCGATGCAATTCCAACAATTGATCGAACTGCTTCTGGCTACTTCCTTAACTTTGATAAGTTTTCTCTGGATCCAAGCGAGCCCGAAACGACGCCAGCCAACACACCATTCAAGCAAGCAATAAAGAACTTTCTTTGCCTTCTTCAAAAGACATACCTGGTATCACATTGGATTGAACTCTTGGTAATTTCTGGGATAATATTTTTTCTTTTATGGCTAGGTTTAGTATTGCCTTTTAGTATGCTTATTAATGGACATTATCTTCAACAAGATTCCACAGCCTGAAAGGTCAACATCCTCCTGAAGCCACACACATTGTCACATTGTGAACGAAGGGACTTGTCATCAGTGAACATCACAGCTGTTCCTATACTGGATGGTATAGTATGGGACAAGGTTGATTTCAAGATATTCGGACCAACCGAACCTTTAAAAATTAATCATGTATTTAAAATCTCTTTAAGTGATTTCATTACCTCCAGTACATTTTCTGATGATTGAGACACTAAAACAGTTAATAACATGTTATCTGATTTAGAGAAAACTGCTGCATTTTCTAATAATGAAATGTTAGAGGGTTCTTCAGACTATGACAAATTGTACTGTTATCAACATTATGGTCATCACTTTCTCCACAAATCCATTTCACCTAGGAATGTTTTTGAATACAATCAGTGGGAACATTGCCCAACACCACCTAAAAGTAGTTCACAAATGCTTGCACAGAAAGTTTAATACTTTTCAGGGTTTAACATCACAGATCCAGCCTCATTCTATTATAAGGTTGCACCAATATCGGCACTGAAAATCATGCTAACAAACACTAAACAGAGTTACTCTGCTTCATTTTTGGCCCAATTGTCTGAACAGGGTTTCGACCTATGGCAAGACAAAATTGACACAAAATCAATTTGGGGTTCAAAGGACTGGCAAGTCCAGGGTACAGGGGCACTACTTAGAACATTCCTCATTCCACAGCAGATTATCTTTTTAAATGATACTGTGCAACAGACATCCTGTCTTGGAATAGCCAAGACAAAGGACATGAACTCTCCCAAGTTTCCTACACCAACACATGGGAGGCAACATTCTTCTACAAAGGAAGGGGCAAAAATTGATGACATGTTAAAGTACAATAGAACAGACCCTAATTGGAAGGAGTGGGCGGTTTGGCCCTTAGACACAATCACATGTCATAAAAGGTTCCTGCACATCACCGAGGGACTCAATATGCATAGGCCGGACCTACCTTATGTACAGAGAGAACATTCAGGGGTAGTGACATCCTATAGTGTTGGGAAGTTGTGCCTACAATGGCTAGAAATCTCAACACTTGCAGAAGTGAAACAACACTTATCTTTACTCTCACAAGACATGGACCTTAGGGACTTTTTACAAGGACCTAGGAAACAACATCAAAAACGTTTCATATATGCAGGCATTTATGCTGCCTATAATGAAATCTGGAAGATTTCCCAACAAGAAGCCTCAGAGTGAATACGGGAAATAGACCGTATAAACTTAGAAAAAGCTTTTGCTGTGGTGGATAATGGGTTAACAACTTTGACCTCCAGAGTATATTCATTGGGCAACATTGTATCTTCTGCTATTGACATACTGGAACAGGAGTTAGCCCTATTACAACACGGCCAATCACAGTTACGTTCTATTATGTTATTGAGCTAGACGTTACAATGTTTGCGTGCAGGCCTTGTGCCTTGGCGTTTTACAAACAGTATGTGTCTGTTTTCAAAATACAATCTAACTGATACACAGATTGAAATGGCACATAGTGGAGCTAAACATACAATGCTGCAAATTGAAAAACTGGACAGACTACCATTTACAGTAGCTTAATTGCCATCAACTGAGTGGCTAATCCATTGCCAAATCACTCTCCCAGTCACTACATTTCAGTTTCACTATTGCCTTTAGCAAAGGCAGGCAGGCAGATATGAAAAATTGGGTAAAGAGTACATTAAGAAATTCTGGGATTTACCATATAGATTTCGATGCCGGAGGGGGGATCGAGAAGTGTTTCTTAGTGGTACCAACTTCAAGAGCGCTTTAAGCGGTTCTCTCATGTGCCAAGATATCATTTTGCACGGAGCCTGTAATGGTTCAGTTTCAAATCTGTCTTGCCACATGAAAGGAACACCAGCTGCCATAATATCGCCAGTGTTCGAGTTACTTTCAAATGGGAGTTACTTGATGCTGAACGGTCAAGGATGTTGTGGCATGCTTCCAGGCATTGCATATCTGGTCACCGTGAACACCAGGGTTACTTGCTGTATGTAAGTATTGTTTCCTCTGAGAAATACAGTCAGGGAGGCGCTAGTAGGGCCTTCACTGAATGTTTCGTAGATACAGTTTGATGCTTTGAGCAGAATAAAAGCCATGCTTTTACACTGTTAACATCGCATTGCTTATTTTAGATCAGTCTGCTGATAATGCAATAATGCCCCTGAGACCTGGCCCACCCGCGAGCTTAAATACAACGGAGCGCAGGAGCCTGCACTTTGTTTTTTTAAACTTTTCTCCTTCAGGTTCATGGCCCCAGCACAAATTCAGCCAATTAAAAAAATGCTTTCTTTGGCCTTGGGGGTCCTTGTGGGACTCCCTGAGCAGGCCTAGGAGGTCAGGGTGTTTCTACCCTGCCCCCTTTTTAAAAAAACTTTTTTTCACTGATTTCTTGTGACTTGGTTACCGAGTCACAATATTGCTGCCAACACTTCCTGGTTTGGAGTGTTGGCAGCCAATTAGAATGATGCTCATGCTCAGGAGGAGTGGCGACTCCTCCTCGGTGCTCAGATATCAAAACCTTTCTTTTTCTAAATTCTCTGGAACTACAGAACGGATTTGCATCATTTAAAAAAAGGGCTCCTTCTAAACCAAGACCTACCTTTTTGCCAAATTTGGTGCAATTTCGTTCAGCAGTTCGGGATGTAGCTTTGTCAAAAGTTCCTATGGAAATTAACATGGGGTAAAAACGCGGTTCGGAACCCCACTTTTTTCTTGGCCCCCGCTTTACAAAGCACCCCAAAACTTTCAAGACAGAAGCTGATCGGAGCACCCCATACGTTTTGAAAATTTCGTGAAGCTTTGTCAAATGGTGCCAAAGATATTGGCAAAATAAAAACCACTTTTTGAATAGAAACAAGGTCCTAACTATAACGACCTACTGGCAACCTTTTCCTCCATAACAGAAAATTATGCACTCTGGCACGTAAGTTGACACTGCTTTTTCTTAACACACCACTTTTCCTTGGAGCGTGTTTCAACTGTATTATCAGCCTTTCTCAACCAATAGCGCCTTTTTTCCAATTAGTGTCCACAAATGATGTTGAGTGTTGAGTTCGCTTGCTTCTTTCTGCATTTCTCTTCCTTCTTTCTGCTCTTTTCTTCCTCTTTCTGGACATGTCTTACCTCTGTAGAAATAGTTAGAAATAAGCATTTAAAAAAAACAATGAAATTCACTGAAAAAAACATAGGTTTCAGGGACGTTATAGTTAGGAATTAGCATTTAAAAAACCTTAGCAATTCACTGAAAAGACTATACCGTGACCCTGTTTCAAGCACTGCCCTGCTAGCCCATGCAGAGAAACATTCCTCTTACAGACAAAAGAGAACAGTCTTTCACTCTAACTTGACTTTGGGTGCAGGTCAAATGAATGCATACAGTCCTGAGAATAGCTCTGAACTTTCCTCTGTGAGCCTCCGTGCCCTCTTCATTGTCTCAGAAAGGTATTCATGACCCTTCTTCTTCATCTCACCTTTCAGTCCTGCAGTTGTTAATCGTATATTTTCTGCAAAGTTTATTATTGCACAGACATGAGAAATACAAATACTTTTACCATGCATATTCCTTTAACATTCATGCATTTACACGGAAATTAATTGTAAAGGTATGTGTAATAAAAGCATATTCTTTGTAAAACTCTGTGTTGTAAAGGCTTGCATCATAAAGCCGCCTGCTTGAATGGGGGGATGCACGGGAACACCCACATTCCACCCATGTAATGCCTTCACCACTCAGTGTAATGCAAGGCAGTGACTTGTGCAGCATTGCTTTACACCAGATTAACCAAGTTATGCCGGGCCACGCAGGAAGGCCTTGCATGGCTTGGCAAATCTAATACAAGGTTTTGCATCTCTCTACAATGCCTTGTGTCACACAAGGGTGACGTAAAACAATGATAAATCCTCCCCTACGTATTTAGGAGGAACAAAGTTGTAATATATTATAATTTTCCGTTATAAATTATAGTGGTCATTAAAGTTGATATAGTTCTTTTGCCTATAATTCTGGCTCATAATTCTAGAGAAGGCCATTAGTGTCTGTTATATAAAACACTTCAGTATGAGCCTTTACTTGGACCTATGACACTAGAGTGAGCCTTTAATAGGCAGTATAGCCTTCCTTGGAGGCCTATATGGGTAATGTAATACTAAAAACACACACATTACAAAGAACATCAATATTGCTTCTCTGTTTTAATCAGGAAAGATGGTTCTTACAAGAACATTTTTAAAAACCTTTAGCTTTTTTCTGTGATTTTGTTTTTATGGGATAACCTAAAAAATAACAAATAGCGGATTAAAACTTGGATATTAAAGCATATTTTAATGCAATTGCCTCCATGTACAACCACCTGTGTGTGACGTTGTGACAACGTGCAGCATTCTGTTCACCACAGAGTAGTTTTCCACAGTCCAAGCACAACAGTCCTATTACTCTGTGAAAGTGGTTTGTGTCCCTCTGTTGTGCCCTAAGAACATCAGCTGGTACTGTATCTCCAGCATGGAGACGTTGGAGAGCTAAAGAAGAACTGTAAAGTCTTTCTCCTTTAATGTGCCTATGTTTTTTCATGTTTAGCTGGTGGAAATATCATGCTCTAAGAGGTTTCAGCATTCCAGAGGTGGCACGATCTTCTCTTGTACAAGTTGCAGATAAACATTTGTGCGGAGACCTTCTTCTATGTAGCCGGCAACCAATCTAAAATGGATTTGCTGGGATTTCCAGGTACTGCAGTATCATTTTCAGGTACGGCTATACCATAACATCTAAACCTATTGACATTTTGAAAAAAACTGCAAGACATTGTGCTTATCTGTGCCTGTGGGGAAACATCTAGGCTCAATGTTCAAATAAAATCATCCCTTTAAAGTTTCCTGTTTTACTGGAGTGAGAGGAGAACGTATTGACACAAGGAACTCAGAGTCCCGGAACCGCCTTGAAAAGGAGGTGGAGCTTGCCAGCATGCCTGCACCCGTCAGAGCCCAGAGGAGGTCGGGCTGGGCCACCTCTCTTGGTCTCTGGATTTTGAGGTTGGAGCCCGGAGTACAGTAGAGTGGATTTCCTTGGGCGAGTCCTCAAGGGTGCTGCTGGCAAAGGAGGTTTGTGGGGCATCATTGCCATCTTCAAGCATGGAAAGGTAGGAGGAAGATTTATTGACCTCTCGCATGGGTGATCACTGGCCTGGGGTGATATTGTAAATATCTCAGTCCTGTTTGTTTAGTTCAGTAATTGCTGTGAACTCTGATTTGAAGTCAGCGTCTATGATGGACTCCTTTTGATTAAGAGCAGCGTGGATCATTGATAACGAAATCAAATTGGTGGCCTGCCAGCTCTCCCGTTCCCCAGTACCTCATCCCTTCTTTAGCCCACTAATTACCTTTAGGGGTAGCTTATTCCAGTCTGCCCAGCCTGACCAAGGAATTTCATCCTTATCGGCTAGATCCCCCAGCCGGTGGGGTAGAGGTCTGAGTTACCATGCTCGACTGCCCGAAGCAAGGGCTTGGAGTGCTCCATCCAGACAGGGGGCACTAGAGTAGGGGCAGGATTGGGAGTTAAGAGAAAAAGCTCACTGACTGGGACTAAAGCAAAACATCCAAGGGTGGAAGGGATGCACACTGTGCTAGCAAACAGCAGTTTTGCTGTTGGCGTGGTGAGCAAAAAAACTATGGATTTAACCCAGATTTTTGTGATTTGGGGTGAATGTTTGCATTGGTCAGCATTCCATCATTTGTTCCTTTTGCTTTCGTTACTCTAAGTGGGAAGGGAATGCCCTGACGTGGATCCTGTGCTCACTGCGCCACTAGATTCAAGCTAGCCTGGCTGATAAGGGGTGATGCCCCAAAACCAGTCCCAGGATGCTCGGTTCCGGTCCAGGGAGGACCTGCCTTGGCATTTTGGGCTGGACTGTTCCCATGAGGCACTGGGTCAAGACTGATTTGCATATGGCTGGGTCCAAACTGGGGTGGTGTGGTGAGGAAAAGAACAATGAATTAAACCCAGATCTTTGTGACTGGGGGTGAATGTTTGCATTGTTCAGCATTCCGTCCATTATTTGTTCCTTTTGCATAAATGATAAACAGCCAAATGTAGTTCAATTAGCATAAAGAGAAGGAGAAATCTTGCACATGCAGATTTACTCATATAAGAATAGCTCCCTTTGGGTATTTACATAATTTAGAAATGTATTTCCTATACATACTCATATATTAAACTTACTCCTAAATATGCAACAATTAGAAACATCTACAGGAATAATATTTGCAGTGAAGGAACATTAAAGAATTTTACATGAAATCATGATTACAAATTATTCCCAATTCTGCACAAGCGTAATTAACAAAAAATATACCGTGTGTAGTCATATGATTACGAAAATATGGCATGCATGTATGTTATATTTGAATATAGTAAATACATAAGTCATTCCAGCATGTGTACTTTTCCCATGAGTGAACCAGACAAGTACTTTGGTTATCGTTTTTACTGATACCTCAGTCTGTTGCTTTACCCCTGTTTGTTTTGGTTCATAATCATGGAGAAGAACATTTGGCAAATCTAATATTTTTGATGTTAACCTGTAGAATTGTCTACTACAAATAGTCAGCTGTCAAAGTGTGCATAGTACTTTAGGGAGTAGAAGTACAATATTTACCACTCAGCAGTAATGTTTTCGAGAGACAATTTCAGGGAATTCACTTTCCAAGATGTCCAGCTCCAAACATCTCCCTACTGACACTCATTGAAGGTGATATTTGTTGCTGATGTCTATTATCCATTTACTAATCTGTGGACTGTTGATTGCAAATTGTAGTAGCATGCCCAGATCCTTGTTTCAAAAGTTGCAGCAAAATTGAACATGGGGAGTTTTAATCAGTGACCTTCAAATGTGATGTGTGCTGCTTTCAACTGATGACATCTGCTAAGGAATAAACAAAACAGCCTTGCCTTAGAGTTGGCTTGAAATGGTGTAATTGTTTGCCTACTTCATGAAACTAGAGACATTTGTCATGATGTACGAATTTTTCATTAGCAAAGCGTGGTTACAAACTGTTCACCAACTTTTGTGACTGGAAAGGAATTTTGTGAACTTACTTATCTACTAATAGATCAGTCAGTTCACAAAATTCCGAATCGTAGTGTCACAATTTAATCTATCACTTTCATATGCAGGCAGGTAGCAATTTGTAACCCACTACGATTGGTTGAGGTCAGTGATAGCTTTTTAAAAAGCAATTTTTTTTTTTAAAGTGCAGCCCGTTTATCTAAAAGAAAAATGTGACATGTTTAGAAAAAAAGAAAAAGTTAAAATAAAGTTATTTTCAGAAGAGACAGTGGTCCGAGTGACAACTGCCTACTCCTAAAAAAGTTTTTTTCCAACTTTCTCAAACTGGAAGGCATTCCCTCAGGACCCTCTTCAGTTTGCTTACAATCAAATTTAAATTGGTGGTAAAATATTAATATTTTGCGACTGAATTTCGGTTTCAAAACAATAATATAGCCCTTAAGGTATTAAGAAGGAGCGCCCTTAACAAACCCCTTACAAATATTGATTCCTTAATGTTCCCTTATCCCATTAAGGGCCGCATGTATGACATGTTTTTGCTGTCGCAAACAGAGAATGGGGCATTTCCAACCGCTAAAGTGCAATTTGACAGATACTATCCCTATTTTGCTAGTCTGTAACATATTACCGACTCCCAAAATAGGGTTTGCGATTCGACATCAGGTAGGGGCATCTCTTTCTAATAGTGAGTCACAGAGGCATGTACTAGTGTTTGCAACCGAAATGCGGTTGCAAAACTTTCACAGTTTACCGCCTATTTCAAGTCCCAGGGGACCCCTTTCCCTTTGTGAAGGCAGCAAAAACATTTTTTTAAGAGCGGGCAGTGGTTCCAGGGACCACTACCTACTCTCAAAAAATTAAATTGACATGCTTCATTTTTGTTTTTGAAATGCATCCCGTTTCCTTTAAGAAAAACATGCTTCATTTAAAAAAAAAAAAAGGTTGCTTTATTTAAAATCAAACACAGACATCGTAGTCTGCTGTCTCCAGCAAGCCACCAAACCTGCTTTTTTTGCGAATCTCAATGGGTCACAAATTGTGACCAACATCATGAATACTGATGAGGTTGGATAATTGCGACCCCATTATGGATCGTTAAATTTGTCTGTGTTTTGCGAGTTCCTATTTGCGAGTCACAAAATGTGGCAACATTGTCCCATAATGATTTAGTAAACATTTTCCAAATCGTTAGTTTTGTTTTGTATATTACAAAATGTGTTTCAGGGGTTTCAAACCCTTAGATTTACTGAATCTGAGGGTTTGCAACCATTAAATCATTTTGTACATAAGGCCTCATATATACTAAGATACACAAACTGAGACCAGTATCTAACTTTGTGAACCGACTAATGTACTAATTGTTCAGTTCTAAAAGTAAGGAATCATAGGGGTCACTGAACAAACTGCCTAATAAACATTAATTAAGGAGGCGCGTATTTACACGGGCATTGGGCCACTGGAGCATCACTTTTTGCGACACTCGGTGGCACTGTGCCCTGCTCCATATTTACAAGGCAGTTCTAAGCCACTTTGCATGGCTTAACGCTGCCTCGTAAATATGGCCCTTCTCAAGCAGTTTTCGGCGGCAAAGGGGAGTGCAATGGGTGTTGCTGTGGAACTCCCATTGCTTTTTGACAGTGCTCCAGATTTTCAAGGATCTGTAAACTGAGGCAGCGCCAAAAACGTACACCTCCCGTGTAAGAGTGGCACAAAGAGGAGAAATACTTGTTTGCTCTTTTAGTGTGTGCTGCATTCTGCAGTACACATAGAAGGAGCAAAACACCATTGTGATGATTGTTTTTGTGCAGGAAAGTGTCCCTTCCTACACAGCAACAATCATCCCTGCAATGTGCTGGCCCTAGGCTGCTTTGTTTGCACCGACATGAGCACATGAATGCACACTATTGTAATTATGGCACACTCTTGCACTTAGAAAATGATGCAGCTCGGAGCAGCAAAATTGCACTGCGCTGAGCCATTTTCTAGTAAATATGCCCGGTAATTTGCAAATGCAGTCCATTCCGATGGGCTGCCATTACAATGAAGGTGGCCTACAAGTAATACCATATCACTCAAATTGTAGATAGTGTAACCTGACACACACTGCATGAGCAAACACTTGCATTTTCTGCTGTATTATTAATTCCGTTTTGAGTGTACACGTGAGTGAAATAAAGAGGGGCTTATTTACAAGCCCCTTGCGCTGTTGGTGCGTCACTTTTAACATTGGAATAAGTGATGTACCGGCTGCACAAGGGGTTTGTAAATAAGCCCCAGGAATGTCTTACAAACTGAGATGTATGATTAAATGCATGCATCATTGGCAGAGAGTTTGGGTTCTTTGCTTGTGCATGGTGGCATTTCTCCTGTCTTTTGGCAAAGAATATAAAGCATACGATTGATATGTTTTTGAAACATTTGCATTTATTTTCAAAGGAAGTACCATCTGTTCTTTCCACATTCTTTTCATATTAATTCTAGAACTCTGCCGGGAGAAATCTGATGAATTAATATTGCATAACTGAAAACATACTGAAAGAAAAATATACAAATCTTGATGTTTACCAGTCCAATTAGGAGCTGCTCTAAATTGTGTACAAGGTTAAACTGGTGCATCACCACTGAGAGCCAGCATCGTGTTTATATCTTGGCACTGTATTTCAGGGAATAACCATCATTTAAAAAACAATTCCGTACTGGTTACTAAGGGGCACATCAACAACAACCGGCGATAATTATCGCTGAGCGCACTTAGTGCTCGGATAATTATCGCCGGCTAGCGCCGATTGTTATCGCTGAGATAGCGTGCTATTAGCAACGCGTATCTCATCAGCGATAAAAATCCTAGCGCTAACTGGCTAACGTGAGATTATCGCTGGAAACCCAGCGATAATCTCACGTTAGCTAGTTGATAGGGACTCACAAACTTAGCCTCCTTCCATAGGATATCATGGCTAAGTCAGTCCTGAAGCAGGTGTTAGGAAAGTAGCGATAACAGGTGTTATCGCTACTTTTCCTGACGCTATGCTTCATAGCGTGGGGCTTGATGATAGGAGAAATGTCGCTTAGTGACATTTCTCCTATCATGTCAGGTCAGGAACGCCCACTTTGCATCTCATTAGGGATGCAAAGCTGGGCGTTACAAATCCCTACGCTAAAGCATGGTTTCACGCGTTAGCGTGACCTTGCTAATATAGCGATAAAATTATCGCCGCTTTTCGGCCGAAAATGGCCGCTAAAGCGGCGATAATTTTTTATCGCCTCGTTGTAAATATGCCCCTAAATCAGTTTTGCTGGGGCAAAAAAGCTTCCATATCCATGTACATGTTTGCCAGAACGTGAAACTGTACCTATTATTGAATTTCGGATTACAGAGCAAATGTTTTATTAATGGTGCTTAGTTGTAATATGTTAAATAACTAATTTGCTTTTGCAACTCAGCACCATTTCCACCCTGATCACATTAAGGGTTTAGGCATTTTTGATTAATTTTAGTAACATTCATCTTCGTCAGTGCCTTGACTAACTCATTGAGGAGGGTTGCGGAAATATCATTAAAACATGTTTCTTTACAATTAGGACAACACAAACGTAAAGCCGACGTTCTTGCGCTGAGAGGTGATCGCAAATACAACTTGGAATTCACACAGTGACTTGCAAAAGGCCGCTTTTCTGAATATTATTATTTCATGGGAATAGTAGCTCTCGGGTTGTATGGTTTTTTCCAAGGGTGTGTGCATAATGTCCTGGTGATGTGTCGGATGACGTATTAAAACATATGAGCCTTTGTAGTACATACCTCTCCTGTGAATATTTTTTCAGCAGTCGTGAGTGCAAGGAATAGGAACTCAGTGGGGTCTGTCCACATGGCTACAAATGTACAAAAAAGAAGTTATAATAAAAAGTTACCGAAAAACCTACCACCTAAAATAAACGGCACTTCCACCGAAGTTCATAAATGATTTTAGGTCAGGGGCTAGTTCCCAATATTCATGAGTGTACGGAATTGGAAGTAAATGACCGGGGCACTGTACGCTATTTAAGATCAAGTAGGGTGCAAGCAGTGACACTACTCCCGCTTAACATGTGATGACTCAAACATAGTGAAGATGTTTGGCTTTTGGTCTAGCAGGTGACCCTAAAGGAATGAGAGATCCTAAGGTGAACAAATATTTAGGGGCAGATTTATGTTTCCTGGCGCATCCCTGCAAATCAGCAGGGATGCGCCAGGAAAGATGCGTCACGCAAGTTTACCCTTGCGCCACCACAGATGCGCCGCATTTACAATGCAGCGCATCGTGGCACAAGGATAAACAGATGCGTGACGCATCTGATGGCATAAGAGCGGCGCATTGCTGGAGTCGTGTCGCAAGCACGACGCAACTCCAGCAATGCTCAGGGGCTGCCCATACCTAACATGCTGCGTCGTGCCTTACGCCTGCTTCAAGCAGGTGCAGGGTTTTGACGCAGCAGCGTCGGAAAAGTGACTCAGTGAAATCTTGTAGATTTTACTGCGTCACTTTTCCGAGGCTTTTTCCGACGGAACACCCACCCTGCACACATTACACCTGACGCAGGTTTAATGTAGCGCAGGGCTTTACAACGTGACGCATCGCCCTAGATGCGTCACGTTGTAAATAAGGCGCAACATGGCGCATGGTTTACGTCGCCGCTGCGTCACAGAAGTGATGGAACGGCGGCGTAAATGTCTCGCAAGGGGCTTGTAAATCTGTCTCTTAAGGTCTTGACCCAATTGCGATATCAAATTTCAATATTTCAAGGACTAGGATGACTAAAACAATGATTCAAATTTAACAGGTATCAGCCCATGGGATGCCAACCTAAGTCCTAAAATGAAAAAAAAACAGTTTGTCCTCACACTGAAGATAAACAGATACATTCTGTTTGTCATAATTCTTTGTAATGTGGGGCTCGTTAGCAACTGTACTGTCATGTGGTTACATTAGGCCCAGGTAGAAACACCATTTTCCATGCTCACGTTCTTAAGTTCCCTTCGGTCTCTAAACACAATGACATTTGACACACATTCATTTGCGTGCACATAGAG
The DNA here is from genome assembly GCF_964204655.1 of Triturus cristatus. Classification (NCBI taxonomy): domain Eukaryota; kingdom Metazoa; phylum Chordata; class Amphibia; order Caudata; family Salamandridae; genus Triturus; species Triturus cristatus. The sequence continues at coordinate 1,354,092,765 of NC_140591.1, forward strand.
GATATTTTTCTTCTAACTCAGTTTGCTTAGACTGCCACTTCGTAGGCACCCAATCAAAACACCTTGAACATTCTGTACAAGGGCTAAGGTCATCCAGCAAGATGTTTTTTTTTTTTTGGGCCGCTCAGTGACAGAGCTATCACAATAGAATACACAACAGCGGACTGACTGGAACTTAGGCATGGTAACATAGATGAAGTTCTTATATATATAATATCGATCCTTGTTTAGACAGAGGAATATTTCAATGGCACTGAGAGGCCGACCCATGTCGGAATTCCATCCCAGCTGATTCCTGTTACCTCATGCAAGGAATGCTGCACAACTCACCAGCAGAACAGGCAGCTTGATCACAGGTAACTGGAAGTTAGATCACCCTACAGGGATTAGGCAGATTCACTCACCCTAGACATGATAGGTTGGGATGAGCTGGGCAGGGGTACAATACTTTACAGTACTTGCATGCAAGCATTTATTTTCTGTAATCAGCAAAATGGTTGAACTATATATCTTTTTCACCATTCTTATAATGCTAATCACATTATTCTGTTTCCTTCTATTGATTATTGTGGTGGAAGTATTTTACTCAAGAATCACAATGCTTCAAAAAACATTGAAATGCTTTACTGTGGATTTATGGTGTTTCTCTTTGGGTATGCATAAGTTACCATGTGAAAGGTTTCTAGATCTGTTACCATAATTTCCTTGGAAAGTCAGGGTTTTCATGTCCTGAGGCTACACATCCATTTTTTACCTTCTAGGTTTAGGGGTACAGGTAGTGCACTGAAAGCTAGAAGGCAACATATCCAGATGGTGTGCATGGAAACACTATCACACAGTTCTGATTGTTATGTTGTCCAACAAACGCACAGTTTTACTTGAGAAAGTATGAGACATACAATAGTGAAGGGGCATCACTTTCATGGACCTTCAATGATCTTTTCGTTTCATTTACCCTCATAATGTGCGGATATTCTTGGTTCTCATTTAGTCAGCTGACATGCAAGGTTTCCATGGCTACTGGCCATATCACTCACCTGTGGTGTACAGGGAAAAATCCCAGTTTCTTACAGAAGTGGGAATTTGACACACCACCTTCCTCTGAGCTTTCTGGTGTCAGAAAAAAAGTAAGTGCTGAGCCATGAAGTCGTCACAGAATGCAGGATAATGTAAACGACCCTTCTCTCCTTCTCAAATGCAACTAAGTTGCTGACAACATACTGAGCAAACAATGAAATCAGTTGGTAATTGCACCACGTGCAAGCGACTGGAAAAAAAAAAAACATTGCTGATTATCAATGTGCTACCTAGCGCCAACACAGGCACCCTTGCACCGGCACAAGGGTGCCTATGTTACAGACAGGATTGTTTTTGTGCAGGAAGGGACACCTTTTTGCATTGAAACTATCCTCTGCGGCATTTTAATCTTTCTATGTGTGCTAAAGAATGCATCACTCAAGGAAAAAAGGAAAAGATGAGGAGAAATAAATTGTAAATCTGGGAATTCATGGGTGTATGCATAGGGACACCCACTCTCCACCTATGGAATGCATCCCTGGGGCAGAGTAATACAATGCAGCAATTTGCTCTTCATTGAATTTCCCTGGATTTATCAAGGTGGCCTTGCGTGGCTTGATAAATCTGACTTAGTGGTTTAATTGCTTTTGTGCTCCTTTGCATGGCGCAAGGGTGATGTAACTTAATGATAAATCTGCACCCCAGTTTGTTCATGCACAGAAACTGCTGATTCAAGGCTGAAGAAGGAAAGCTTTCTTTTTAAGGTATTTCAAAATCAAAATGCAAATACAGTTTTACTTTCACATTAATAATGGCATTAAAAACAAAAAAGTCAGAAAAATGTAAGCTGCATATGACCCATGTATTATTTCAAGCTAAGCCCATTTACAACACTCCCTTACCCAAAATAATGTGTTGCAAAGCAATGAGGGAGCAGCAAACCACCAGGTAAAATAATCTTTATTGCTATAAAATAAACACTATCTTTATATTTATTTAATCAAACATCACACAGCCCTGTCTCTAAAGGCTACTGGTCCAATAGAATGTACCTATTTGTCCATCTTTTTATTACTCTGTCTGCGAAATGCTTAAAAAATAACTTGCACCTTAATACGTTTGCTGAAATGCTATTCATACACATAAAGTATTGGAGTGTCAACAGATCCCTCAAGCAACAGACAACAGGCAAGAGAAAAGGCGAGTAGAATGGGGTGACTACAGAAGGTCGGCGCATAGCAGCACGAGCACCCTGGCTGCTTGCGCGGTTGACCCCAGCATTCCTCTTAACCTCCTGGGTAGGTGCCTCTGGAGTTCACTGTATCACAGAACAGGACATGACATGCCTTCCGGTACCTTACCAGAGTCACAACTCAGGTACCCAGCAGCTGTACACCTTGCACCTTGCCTCGCTGTTATTCACAACTCAGGCTCCGCAAACCTGCTGCTCTAGCTCTGCAGCTCTGCAGCTAGCCTGCTCTCCCCACACCTTCTACTTCTGTTTCTGAATTGAGAGGGGAGACTCACTAAGGTCCTTAATTTTGGGTATGCTAATCTAAAGAATTTAGTAAATTAGCCTTTGTGATACCTTTCTTTTAAAAGGCTGAAAACCCTCACCCAGGTCCAGTGGCATGCTTTATCTTCTAGTTCCTCCTCATGCGGATCAAAAGCTTTCGTTAAGTTGCAGACATGCCCACTTACACGGTGCCACAGCATGACACACAGTCAGCCAGTGATGAGCAAAAAAGATACTGTTGCAGGGAGCCCAGGCTTAAAACCACCGTAAACAGTGGACTTTCAGCTCGTTTCCACATGCCTTGAAGTGCTGATGTCCATTAAGGGGTGATAAAACACCACAGTACATCAGCACAAGCCTCAGCAAAGTTTTTTTCATTTTTTTTGGAGGAGGAAGTTTAGGCCAGGGATGAGGCAAAAAGGGCCTTGTAGGTATATCTCGATATGAGGCTCTGCCCCCTCCAAGGCCCCGCTCCTGCCTCACATGGCGAATATTTTGTTTGTACTGGCAGGTCTGAAGTTGTGCTTTTATGAAAATACATTGTGAGGTTGCTTGTGTGTTTTTTCTGATTGTATTTGTTTAAGAAAATCTACCCTCAACTGCTGTAAGTTGAGTTGACTTTCAAATCACAACGAAGGCACCTTAAAGTGTAAATGTATAAGGGTGGTCATCGGCTTGAATATTTTATTCCGTCCCTATCTGTTGTGTGATTATAGATTAAAGAGAAAATAGGGTGGAATGTTTTGATGCAAAACCCCTGGTAGTCATCTACATGTGTCTGCCTGCCCGTAGTAATGCTTGAAAGGGTCATGGGCATTCCTCAGGTTATTTCCCAAACATCAACCCTACACTGCAGTCACCCAGTCAGAGTTGTCAGTCCATACTGAAGGAAAGAGACATGAAACAAAGGCATGTTAATCTTACATGTTGCATGAAGATGGTAAGTTTTAACATTCTGTAGTACTGTTCAGTGTCAAAAAAGAGTACAGAACTCCGAGCATTTCTTTCACTCATTAGTGGAAACACTTCATCACAGCTTATTGTTAACTAAAATCCTAACGCACATAAAGTTGAATGTGTTTTATGAATAACAAATTTTTCCTTCAAGCTATGTAGCCTGTACATTGCAAAAAAATCATAAAACAGACTTCCCACTGGAGGCATCCTAATTTCAGTTGTAGCAGAGAGGAGGAATCTTTCTAGAGATGCACAGAAAATAATGATTCCTGTACTCGCATAAAATCTAATATATGCAATCAGTAGAATGTACAAGTGGTCACTGAACTATAACACAGAGAAGCATTGATTCCTCCCCTCACCTGATAATTTAGCATCTTCATCTTCTACTGGCTAAGGATTCAAGTTGGAAATAATCTACAACAATAAGATGTAGATTAAGCTAATTAGTGCCCCCCCACTGCTTTTGAACATCTGCTAGTTCTTCTTAGCATTTATGACAAGGAGTAAATAACTATTTTGCTAATTTTGCCACACTTGTAAAATGTGCCCAGCTTTTGAAAATGCTATACTATATTTCTAGTTACCTTTATCCCCCTCAAGCTTCCAATTAATTTTGGAGATTTAAATCTTTGGTAAAGGGTACCACAGACAAATAAAGCAGTCAATTCCTTTGAACAGCCTGGATGTAAACAAAATGTCCTGCCTCATGTGCATAAAAAAAGCTAATACTTTGGACTAGTTCGCCATCCAGATTTGAAAATAGGCAAAGTCTGTGTGGTGCCAACAGACTGATTATCATTAATTACCTGGCAATTAGAGTCAGTGTCATTCACAAACATGTTGGCATTAAAGTTGTGAAATATCACAATTTTAAAAATCTGCCAGCTGACAATCTGTCCTCCTTTATTCAAATGGAACACTTTAACTGGTAAATGGTAGATTGATATATTTATTTAATTGTTGAATAATTTGAGCTAATTAAATCCTCCAAATATAGCAAATCAAATAAATATAAAGCATGGTTTACAAAGGAGCTTTACCATTTACAAGCAAAGTTTGTTTTACAGGATAAGATAAAGTATATTAATTACAGAACCCCAAACATTTTTGGGTTAGTTGTGGATCTGTCAGCTATTAGCAAACTTCACACCCAGTGTAGTTTTAGAGGTAGGTCTCTTGATAAAGTCATATCTATGACTAAATCTATGAAGCCTCCTGACTGTCCAGGAGTTCCATACCCTTCACTGTACTTACGAAGAGCCACAAATATCTGGCTACCTGTATTTGTGATATTGTGAACTACGTTTTGAAGAAACCATTATACCATTCACATTGCAGAAAGTCTGGGTCACTCCTTTTCAGAACAATTATCCAGAGATGCTTTATCCCTCCAATTACCATTGTTTATTCAATATTCCATGACTCTCCAATGTGTTAGAGTACCAGGCTCCCTCAAGTACATGTACAGGTGAATGCCATTCTTGGGGATGGACAGTTGGACTTCCACCCTCATTAAAGTACTGATATATGATCTGACTGTTGTTCAAACCAGCATTTGTACGTTTATGTACTCAGGGAATACACTCTTTTTAATGCTGCTAGATCCCTCAACAGTCTTGAGTATAAAAAGGTTGACAAGGATGGGACATCCAAAAATGGTTGAACTCTATTTCGCGGGAAAAATATTGCATGACAACGCGAGGCTCCACTGAATAGACAGAGGCGATTGGGCCCGAATGGTGGTGGTTTTGTTTGTTTGTCACTGGGTCCATTCTGCTATGGGTCTGCAAACTGGGCCAAGTATTTCCTTGCTACACTTGACTCTCAGGGTAGCAATCATTCAAAGACTTCTCAGGGAGGTAGTGGGGTGGGAGAGCTCAGAACTAAATAGTCAAACAAAAGGCACAATAATGCATTGCCCATCCCAGTTCTTAGCTTCATAAATAAATACTGTAACAAAGTGTGAAATCTCCCCTAACCGATCTCAACACTTACCTGATGGTATGGCCACAACTCCTACTCCAGTTTTTGATGGATGTGGGCTGCATCTGACAAATCAGAAGCACAATGTTAGAAAAGTGGCGGAGCCGACGCCATTCGAAAAACCAGACACATTGAAAAGGGACTCTTTTTTTTCGGAACCAAGGGAGCACAGCCAGGTCAGTAAAAGTGACAACGGATCAGGCAGAGGCACAGCGGGATCCAAGAAGTGACACTGACATTGAAGGAGCAAAGGAATAGAGAGGATATAGAGACAATGCTCAATCTGGGCAGCAACTCGAAGATGCGGATACCGTGAAACACGATATGGAGGAGAGGAGAAGAGAATTTGGAGAAGCCACCTCTACTTTAAAAAAAAATGGACGCCTGTTTAGAAAAGTTGTGGATACTGCCAGTGTATGTGCAGAACCGCGCTATAACTCAGGAGAGTTGTAGCTCTGCAGGTGAATGATGCAGGGAAAGTGATGAAAGCGGTTTCTGAGAGAGAGATGTTGAGTTTGCTGATTGTTCTTTATTTCTTTAAGTCACAAGTAAAGATCCACTCGGGAAGCACTTAAAACCCATGGGCATGGTGGGGATGAGAGAAAAAGGTTATTTTCTGAAACGGGGAAAGGAAAAGAAATGCCACAGAAGAGAGAAACAGACAACTGCTATTCCTCATACTCTTAAGAAACTACCCGAAGATACACTTTCCATTATTCTTTAGAGACGACTCCACCTATCATTCTTTGAGTATTCACTTGTCTCCTCCGGTATACCTCGGGTGTTTGGTGACGGGATCTCATTGCACATTAAACTTACTGTAAAATTCTCCTGTTTTTCTCAGAGTGCTGGTGCAACCACCTTGCTGGACCTTAGGAGAAAGAAGTTATTACTCCTGCTGCAACCCCCCTCAGGAAAGATGACGTCAGATAGTTGGTTATAACATTGTTAGGACCATTCCCTATCCCCTATACCTTGTTTAAAACCCCTCAATTAAGTCACCATACGAAAATCAGAAAAGGCTACCAAGCCATATTTGTGGCAATCCCTCCACACAATGCAATATATCATATTAAATATTTCAATGGGGCTTATGTAAGGCATTATGATTTTTAACTATGATTCCTTGGTAAACATTTACACCATCTCAGTCACCCTCTCCTCGTTCAAGTGGCTTCTCTATTGTCTCTGTGACTTCCACCTCAGGTTAGGCATAGACATAGGTTAGGCAGTTCATTATGCTTAGTATTTTGCCGTTTAGTTCAACAATGGGATTTTTTGAAGTAAGAGTCAATGTTCCTGTTGCAGATCATACGTATGTGTATTGCTGAGTCATTCATGTGTGAGGACCCATTACCTTCTCATGTTGCCACATTGGCACAGCAATGGAAGGTGTTCTACTGGCCTAGGCCAAGTCTTGTGTACATTAGCTGACACAAGACTGAATTGTCAGCTTCACGTAGGACTTCTCCTATGGAGGATGAGCATCACTACCAGGCAACTAGTCAGGTGACTGTCCTGGCAGATGAGAACACTGTCTCAGGAACCAGCAAGTGCTCATTGCAGGCAGTTGAGGGCTCTGGGGCCAGATCACAAGGGGTGCTTTACTGGCAGGCATAGCCTCCAGACTGTGATCATGCTTGTGCTGTGACCGCAACAGCAGCTGCTCTACTGGATTCCCTCAGAATTGGGCAGTAGCAGCACAAGGCATTCAGGCATTGATGGAGTGCTTGACAGCATGTGATTAATTCTCAGGCTAAATTCCTGCTTGTGTCACTGTACAGCTTTAGTCTTGCTCACAATGCAAGTTAGCAATGCACTCCAGTAGCCTCCACCTGGCCTGTCTTCCCTACTGCAGGACCAGGCACTTTCCTTCCCCCTCTGAGAAAGCAGAGCAGCTTCTCAGTGCTCGTGAGACCTCCAGCTTCTGCAGCAAGTTATGCAAACTTCACAGATTGCCCCCTTATGTGTACGAGACTGGCTGTTGGACAGACAACTGCCCTTGTTACACAACAGTACTTCGAGTACTCTCTGAAGCATTCCCTTCCATGGTTATGAAGAAAGTGAATTGTAACAATGGGGGTGGTTTTGATCTCATTTCTGAAAGTTTTTTCCAGATAGGGAATTTGAATCAGTTTCTATGTTTTCACAATCTATTTTAGATGTTTCTATTTCAAATGTAATTCCCCAACAAACGCTTCATGCAAGGAGGTAAATCTCAAAGCAGGGAGAAAAGGGACTTGCTCCAAGCATGGATATGCAAAACAAGCGCACAGTGAAGTGTGAGATCTTTAAACCTGCCTGTCATCAGCCTTCCTAAAGCAAATGCAAGGGCTCAGGAACAACTAATCATAAGCTTTTTTGCTAAGGTCCCTTTTGAAATTCGAACTGCAGTCCTTTCTCAATCCTCCTTCACTTCAGTGTCTGGATCTCCACCATCCTGCCACAGGAATGCACTCAGTATACTTCTAATGTCTGGTGAAGTGCTATCACCCTCCATCTCTTTCCATTGTAAACCAGAGGTCATCCAAAGTGGATTCCTCCGATTCTAGTACTCAGAATCATATCAAACACAAAGCACTATTACCATACAAGTGCTACACACTCACTGTACATACGTGTATTAGACACACAAAAGCAAACTCAGCACAAGGTTTCGAGGTTCATATAACAGTGGAACTTGATGTGAGAGGAGTCAGTAGACTCTTTTCTCCCAGACAGAAAAAAAGTCTGGTCACTTTACTGATTAACAAAAACTTGGTACACTGCTTTCACCATTTTGCATGATTCACACAGGACATGGCAGTGCCATTATGAGGGTACACTCCAGGTCTCAGAGCAGGTTCTCAATTTTGCATCACCTGAGACAGACCTATGCTTCTGTGCACATGCTAAATTAACATGATAGCAAGGCAAAATATCAATTTGGGATGCCAGTTTAAAATATTGTCAGGTATCATGCCAGAGACACATGGCGTTTACTATGCAGGGGACATGCCTATCTTGAAAGTCAGCAATTAGATGAAACAATGATGGTTTTCTGTGGGTATCACAGGACTTCAATGTGTTACCATTTCTTGTTAACATCTGTTTTCAATGGTTGCAGCAGCTGTTGATGAACTTGGGGTTTATTTTTCATAATTCTGCTATTCATATGATGATCAAGGTATCTAAACATCATACTTGAGATAAATAGAAGATAGCATAAGTTTATGAAGACAGTATGTGATATATTGTGAATAGGCTAAGCGTATTTGTATCTACAATATGCTCATTAGTGCTCATTAGTGCTGACCACAAGTTGAAGAACTGTACCAAAGATTAACATCTCTTTCAAATGATGTTGAGGTGGCAAACAAGGCATAAGCCTTAGAGGTGTATATTGGTGAATAACACTCACTGCATTGTGCAGTCTACCAGATTATTCATTCATTGAATCATAATCTCAAAATTCTATGTAAAACTTAACATCTTTTGTCCTAAGAACACCTTACAACTATTGCAAGACTGGTTATCTTTTGTAAAATAAAGTATAACAATGTTTCACGTGGTACATCTAAAACCAACGTGAGCAAACTACAGATTTCAAACACTCAGCTGTGCAAGCAGCTCCTATTATGCCCATGATGGCACATATCTCCGAGGCCCAATTCAGCCACCATTGGTTTCCAGCGGCATGCTAAATCAAGTGTAATGTTGATATAGACATTTTATTAGGCACAGCCCCTATGCCTAGTGACTCGTCACACATTTGGGGATATTATTGCTAGGTGAAGCACTAGTGGCAATTTGCAAACAGTATTTTTGCAACCAGAAAGTTATTTTGTGAACCAACCTATGCACAAACAGATCAGTATGCAAAAAAGGATATTAAAATGGTCGCTATTGGACCTACGTCAATATATATGAAGTAGTTTGCAAACTGCGACTCACTCCACTTTGAGGAAATGACAGGAATGATGGCCTTATACGGTCAGTAGATCACCAGGTCTGCGACTGACTTTAAAGTGTCTGTTTTTAAAGCAGTTTACTTTTACAAAGCAAAGCCTTTTTTATAAAATTCAGTAAGGGTAGGGTATACCCACTGGGCCCCTTCCCCCTTACAAATGGGTTACCAACTCTTTTGGGGAATCAGTATCTTTTCAATGGTTTGTGCAAAACATTGATACCTGTGTACTGTATTACTATTTGAAAGAGATGCCGATAAAACACCCCGTTCAACTAGTGATCCGTATCTGCAAATCGGTAAATAGATTTAGTACATGGATAAATATATTTAGCGGTCTCAAACTCACTAATTTAGTGCTTCCTAGGACTTGCAACTGCTAAAAAGGTTTGTTCATCATGAAGCTATGTCTTTTATAAATTACATTTGGAATTGAATCTGAAATGCACAGCCAGGGTTGATTGCACAGCCTAGCCTTATTCATAAATCTAATTTCTTTCTAATCAAACAGTGAGATTTTGGATATGACACAGCGTTCAGATCATGAGATCTTCAAACAAAAGACATGCACCCACCAGAAAATCCCAAGCCATTTTGATTATAGGGAAGAGAGTTAGATATTTCTATAACGCACATCCATAATACACTTGTGAATTAATTTCATCATTGTATAGGAAGTGGTAAATTTCAAGCATAATAATTTTCAGTTATAAGAAGAGGTAGCTAAAACTGCTAGAATTGTTCTGCAGAACGCTTTCCTAATTAATGAAAGTAGTATTGTGCATCTTAGAGGTATTCATTCATTCACAAATTTCTATGCATGGAAATTACCAAGAGTGCATTCTTGTATTCCCAATATTTACATGCTGTATGTTTCACTGCAGAAGGCTAACATGCAAGGAACGTATTTTTCAGACCAATATGACCGGTGCCTAATAATTTTCTCCTTTAACTCACGCCATCCAGTACAACAACTTTATCCTCACTAATGGGAAAACTTATGCTCTTTTGATAAAATGTAACATTTTGGAATATTCTTTCTAAGATATATTTTCACTGCCACATGCAGCACGCCAATGAAACCATCAAGTGATCCACTGTCACTAAGTCTGACTCATGAAACTGCTTAAATATTGTGTTGCAACAAATTGCAAGTTATATATTTTTTTCTTCTCAGCACAGTTTTCACATTTATTCTATTTTTCTGATGAGCTCTTTCAAAATCAGATCAGCACGTCTGAGGCATGGAGTCATAAAGCGTTTTGTATGACTGGCTACATATTTTTTAACTGTGTGTGACTCATGGAAATATCCAATTCTGATTCACAAAGTATTTCCAATGACTAGTTGTATCTTGTTCAGGAGTGGGTGTGACTCATTTAAGAATTTCCAGAAGTAAGACATACTCATTCAAGCTATATTGTTAGAAATTTGCAATACTGTTTATCTGTGAGTAGGCATAGCTTACTCCTGAAACAAATCAGTAAGTTACAACTAAGCATATGACACACCTAATCACTGAAAATGTATTATGAATCAGGTATTGATATTCACGTCTAATTTAAATCTAAATAGGGAATATGGTGCACCTACCCAATTAAATGTATTTAATCGGGTCCAAAGATTTTAAAAGAGGCGTTGGGTAAAGGTAAACCTGCAACCACCAAGCACTAGAAAAGCTATCCTTTTCCTTCTCTTTCCTAACAAACATTAAAAGAATATTTGTAATGCCTCAGAGTTCTTCAATCTCGGAAACGTACACAGCATCCATCACTGTCCATTTACATGGTTAGGTAACAGCTTTCCAATGTCATGGTAAGATTTGGTGAGAAGTACTTGCAGCAAACCTTCATTTTCTGCATAGTCAACACAGATTGTTTGTATTTTTCTGGTTCCTTTTTTTCTCAAGTTAGTACACTGTGGTTTTCTACCCTTACTAAGCAGGAGTAAAGTGGCTGTGCTCCCCTTTAGACTTAGTTACATTGACTTACCTCTGGTTGACATAGTTAACTTACCTACAAGTCCCTAGTTTATGGTGTAGAAAATACACCCAGGGTCAGAAAGGTAAATGACACCTGTTGACTTTAGCCCCTAATATTCCATCCATAGAGGTTGCTTGTAAAAGACACCCTCAGTCTTACCATGTGTAGCCTGACTGCAACAGCCTAAAAATATATGGTGAAAACTGTAAAATGGTTCTTTTTGACATGCAGGAAACCCTACTTCTAAATATGGTTACGCCACCCCTAAATACATCTTGTTGCACAAAATGTAGAGTGCCTACTATTTGAAAGTGGAACATGTGTAAAATTAAAGTTGACATGTTCCTCTATTGACTAACACCCATACGTTGTTTTCACTGGCAGTTAGGTGCTAAATCCTAGAAAATGTCAAAGTATAGATTATAGACTTTAATCTTTAACTTTTGATAGGAAATAGCTACAAAATTAATTCAAATGCTATTTTTTAATATTTATAAAAAATCCATTGTAAAGGTATTTATCTCTAATAAACATTTAGGTAAAGTAACTTTTAGAAAGTTTTGTTTTATTTGTCTGAACCACAGGTAGGCAAATGTGTATTAGCCTACTGGCAGCTGATCTGCCAGTGTGTAACCATAATGAGGTGTGAAAACTGCTTTCAGAGCAGAAACCGTGACCTGGGTGAGAGAAGGTGTGTTTATTCCCTTTGCAGGATGACCAGTTAGGGTGTACAGAGGAACATCATTAATGTGTAAAGGGTCTGCCCTTTCATAAGCAAATATAAGGTGAGGCCTGGTAAAGGCAAATCCTTGTTCCCCCGGCCAGGTTGGCTTCAAAATCCAGTGGCAAGAAAGACACACTCATAATCAGTTTTGATTAACCACAAAGTAGGGAGCAACTCATTCCCCTAGGCGCACTTCTGGGTCTTTAACCTATTGATTAGGGAGGAGCCAGGATTCACCCCCTCCATCAGTTAGTGCCATCCAAAAATGTGGAAACCAAAGGCACCCTCCTCAGGACACTTTTTTGACCTGCGGAAGATTAGAAGACAACTGAAAAGGACACTGATTTCTGTAACCTGAGAGGAGTTCTGAAAGACTGGATCACTTTCCTCCTATACTCAGGACAGAAATGTGGATTCCAAGGTTAAGTGTGCTGACCTCCTACATGGCTACTTGGACACACAAAGCTGAAGAACTACTTTTTTCCTGGATGACTAGCTGACTACTCACAACTGGACCTACACTGGACCCTGCAGAACACTTTTGCTGAACTAAGCCTTGAAATTCTAAAAGTTAAACTGAAGCATGGGTGAAGAGCAGAGGAAAAAGGCACTTACCCCTGCAAAGTTTTGAGATGTATACATTTTTTTATCTTCCAGCCTCCTGAGCACTGGGACCAAGTACCAAACCTGATCCGGTGAAGGTGTGACTTCATATGGTTGAAGAAACCAATTTGTCCCACTCGTAGCTTCTCTGCGGTAGCAAATCCATTTCAGTGAGCCCTCATAGAGCAGGTATCTGACCCCGCGGAGCTCTCTTCAGAAACAGCTTCTACCTTGGCCCACTGGAGAAGTTTGAACTGCATGTAGAGACTAAGCCCCAGGTAGAATTCTTGCTCAGCCAAACGTGCTGAAAGTAACCTTCCAATGCAACCATGGCTCTGGGTGTTAAATTTCACCGGCTTAAGCAGGACCTTACTCAGTTTCTATATGATTTTGGAGAGAAGTCCCCAGATACAGCCTGCTGCTTTGCCCCGCTGAGAGATTCTGATTTCCATTTTGCAGACTAAGGAACACATTTATAGGAATTGTGGTGCAGGGCAGTACACGTTACCTTGCTGCACCTGCCTACATCACAGGGAAAGCCAAGAATACACTGTGGTTGTACAATATGACACAGTTCTGTCCTATTCCCCTGTGCTGGCACTGGTTTGGCAGCCTAGCACCAAAGCAGTCACACTTGCACCATGGTGCACGGGTGACTGTGTTGTAGGCAGGATTGTTTTTGTGCAGGAAATGGCACCTTCCTGCCAGAAAGAAAACAATCCATAGAGGCATTTTTCTTTTTCTATGTGTGCTGCAGAATACAGAATGAGGAAAAAACAAGGAGAAATAAACATATTTCTCCTCATTAAGCCTCACCTGGTGAGGTGTATCTTTTTGATGCATTACCAGGTTTACAGGTTTGGTAAATCAGGGAATGCATCAAAAACCATGGGAATTGTGTGGGAACATCCACTGCAACGCCCATGGAATGCCTCCCTTGCACAGAGTAATGCAATGCAGCGGTTTTTGCATTTTTTTACAGCCATTCAGAGCCATGCAAAGTGACTTTGCGTGGCTTCATAACTATGGCTTAGAGGTTTGAGTTGTGCATGTATCACATTGCATGGTGCAAGCATGACTCAAAGCCCTTATAATATGTCCCTAAGTTTGAAGGCAAAATCCTTGACTAGGTCTTCTTGCATGGTGAATTCAACCTAGGGATTCATTGGTTGTCCTCAAAGTGTGTCTAAGTCCCAGTCTACCGTGACCATAGATATAATTGGCGTTTAGTGCTTTTTGGTGCAATTTTCACTTAAAATCTTTAAAAAATTGTATCTATGGCTCCCCTTATTGGATTTTGGTAATTTTGAAATCATTTTGTTTATTAAAAATGTACTCTATTGCTCTAATTTGGTTTGGGATTTTCATCATCTGTGGTTTTGAATTTATTACTGTTTTGGTTCTACATAAATGCTTTACACATTGCCTTAAATTGAGCATGTCTGCTCTGTGCCATAGGAACAAGAATGTTGAGCTTTTAGGTTAAATTCTTGACTTTTGGGATCACCTTGACAGGATAGTATTCGTTTTTTTTTTGAGGTGGGCAACCCACCACCCTAAATAATAGACCCCTTTCATGCAGAACTTTGTCCAAGAAGTATTATGAGAGCAATATATTAAGCAATAAGGCAACAGGAATGAATGTTGAGATAGGTTGCAATCTTCATATAATTGTTAAGGTGGGAATGTAATTCAACTTAATCAAAATAGATGGATGATCACATAAGGATCGGCTATGATTTTAATTTTATTGATTGCTCAATTCAGCCAGTTGCTCTTATTGTATTGGCATGCTTTAGATAGTATCTAGTTACATGGTACCAGTGCTTAATTTGTAAAATATTAAGTGCCAGGCCTCTGACCAGGAGGCCACTGCTACTTGCACCACCCATCGCCCTTGTCATCGCTGCCAAAACAGCTACTAACTCTCTCTCTCGCATGTAAATGCGACAGTAAAGATTATTCCAGGTCTCCAAAGCTAAAGGAATGGCTGGGGGAGGCAGGTATTAGTCATTTTTTATGCATATTGCTTCCCTAAACAGCTGTTATACTGCTCCTCTCTAAATTACATGAGCAGCGCCACCTTGTGGCAGACTGCCCTAAGTGTGGTGCTGACAATTAGGTGCCAGTGCTCAGCACCGGAAAGCTCCGGCTCAAATTAAGCACTGCATAGTACTATAACGAATTGTTTTTAGAACTACTCTGACACACAAATGCTGAGTTATTGACATGAAATACCAATTTTTTGTACATTATGAATCATCTGTTTATGCATTAATTCCAAAGGCTGTGTTTCACATGACAATATCGACCTGGTTGTGCTCTAAAAGGCCGCGCAAAGCATTTAGCGCAGTAGCACAATTCACATAATTAATTTATGTGACTTTCTTTTATAATGCATAGGAGCCCACATACCTTCAATACGAAAAGCAAAACCTGTATGCATCCCTTGCTGCATTGCAGCACTTGACAAGAGAAAGCATCGCTAGCCCTCCGTTTTTGTTTATTATTTCATATCGTTTCTCCACTGTCAGAGGTGAAGTAATCAAAGCTTGTATACTAAGTGCTCCTCTATGTGTTTCTCTGTTTACAATTGATAACGCAATAAAAATAGTCATGCAAACTAAATGACATTTTACTGGACAGCAGGAAAGTAGCACAGCTTAATATAAATCATGTGGCTGCGCAGGAGATTTTTTTTTATCTACAAACACTTGTTGGAAGCCCCAGAGTATACAGGGAAATTGAAAAAAAATCCGTTTGCTCTTTCTAGCTGAGCATTTTAAATTTAAATGTTAAGCAGGTGGCATTTTCTATGAAAGAGAAGGAGCATGTAAATGTTATAGAATGATGAACATCACCTTATCTGCTACTGGCATTTTCTGATCTTTGCTCTGGAAGAAATAATTATTCATCAAAGAAATATTTTTGCCTTGATTTTTATTGCTATTTTCTTATTTAATTATTTTGATTCACAATACAGTTAGTGATAGAAAATAGAACCATTACACATTAATCCGGGAACAGAATTTGTTTAATACATTTTTAAATTGCTTGTATGACCCTAAACTAACCCATATTCAAAATAAAGTTAATATTACGAATATTCTTATCCCAGGGAGGTATATATTTTGGTACAAGCAGGCATTTCTAGCTTTCAATTCCTAAATCTTCCTATCAGCCATTTTACTAACCCGAATAATATCGGACTGGCAAAATTCCATTTCCAAATTACATAAAATGTGCCCACCCCCCCCCCCCAAAAAAGTAACACGTTATAACAATAAAAGACGATTTTGGTATTTTGCATGATTTAGTGGAGCGAAATGCAACCTTTCCTATTTTTGGTAAAAGAACGCACCTCGCACTAAAATGTAGCGCAAGATCGCACATAATTTGAAAAGCAGTCACTTGCGTTCTATTCATTTGCATTCTTACCAAGCTTATGCAATAGAATGTTCACCCAAAGTCTCAAATAAGCACCATGGTGTTATGGTTTAATCTTAGGCATGTTGCATAATCATCGTAATGCAAAAATCCAGAAATTAGACCAGATCTCACCATCATCAGTGAAATTTCGTCCTGTCCTAAAAAATGATCATTGTTGGAGAACACAATTATCAGTTCACATAGCATTATAGTCCTGTGACAAGAATGACAAGAATGCTGTGGAGCATATTTTTGGGCCCTGAGCCCACATTGCATCTCCTGTTGGTGGTGCAAAGAAACAAATGATATTTATGAGGCCACGCAAAGCCATTTGCGTGGCCTCATAGATATGGAGTAAGACAAGGCATGTTAAATCGCTGCATTTGCCATAGTATGCACTGGGAGCATGTTCCATGGGCATTACGAGAGTGTACGCTTCCCCAGGGAGGCGCAAGAAGAGAAATAGCATTATTTGTCCTTGTTTCTTCCACTTTCTATGTGTGCTGCATTCTGCAACACACACAAAGAGAGGACAAAGCTTTCCAGGATTTATTTTTTTGGTGCCGGAAGGTGCCACTTACTACACAAAAACAATCCTGCATGCAACACAGGCATCCTTGTGCCATGGTGTAAGGATTTCAGAGTTGGCGCTAGGCACGGCGACTTGCTGCGCCGTCCTGCGCCAAATCGCCATAACGATGCCAGAAATTGTTCCAACTGAAAGGATAACGCAGTGCATATGCCTTCTCTTCTTGTGCCATCTAACAAAATGGGAGGAATTTGGAACAGAAAGAATGAAACACAGGATAAAAATGGTTATCTTTGCTAAGAGGGAACGTAGTTCAAAACACTATTCAGCATCCCAGATTAAAATGCAAACATAACATTAAGCTCCTTTTGTCTAATTTTTGAAGATATCAACCGAGCTGTAGCAAAAGTGGTGCCCATTGCTCAGTTATGACAAAACTCATATTACTAAACAGAACTTAAAAAAATATATATATTTCTAAAATCAAAATGGGGCGTCTTATAAAATAGATATTTGCTTCATAAGACAAGGCTGTTGTCTACCGTACTGCCTAAGTTTCCCCATATTCATTCTGTCATCTTTTTTGTAAGTAACTAGAAGAGGCTTGGCACGCAGCGCATCAGCAGTGAGGTGAAGATTTTGCTTTCCAATAATGGGAAGCCCTATATTAAAAGTATGGTGATGACTACATAAGCAGTTTGCAGGTCTTCTCATCTGCATTATAACCAATGTACTGTGGGCGTTGTGTTCTTTTGCTTCCATTGAACTAATTAGGCTCTGATGATAAAGATTTGGAGATGAAAGGTTTAGGACTACAGTGTCCTTAATGAGTTGGAGTCAGGTGGTAACCCTATTTTCAGGACACTAGCCCACAATAAACCACTTAATCCTGCAAGCCTCAGTCTTTTTAGGATTTTGAGTTGTAGTTTTGCACAAAGTTATATTAGACCATCATGACATCCACTTGATCACAAAGTATTACGCTTTTCGGAAATAAAACATTGTGTTGCTATGGTAATTCTGTTGATGGCTGTCACCCCTGGCACTATCTTCACTGCAGAACGTGGTTTCAATCTGTGATTCTAAAAATGTGATCCCAGATTTATTATGATTTTGCACAGATTTCCTCATGTTTATGGCACAGCCCTGATGCAAAATTCTCTTTGGTATTTACTTAGCCACACTACGCCACTTTGCTGATCTAGTAGTTATAAAAGTACAAAAAGCAGTGCACAGCGCAACCGTGCGTTATTTGCATCTGTAAGGCAATACATGGGATAAGCATGGGCCTTCTCATGCATCTATCCATGTAGTGTGATCTAAACACGATTTACAAAGGCTTGTAAACTTGCGTTTGCACATACATGGTGTGCCTAACTGACAGAGGTGTAAGAAAGAAAATATCTTTATTTCATCTTGTTACTTCTTCTATCCATGTGTGCAGCACACATAAATAAGAGTAATATGCCTCTAAGGATTGGTTTTGTGCAGGAAGGTGTTCCTTCCTGTACAAAAACAATCCTTCGCATAACTCAGGCACTCCTGTGTTGTGACTAGGCAGCACACAGAGCACAAGTGCAAGGAAAGAGCAAAACTGCTCCTCTGTAAATGTAGAGCAATGCTCACTTTAATGCAACACACACACAGCCTATTTCCCTGCTGCATAGCATGAAATATTAGTGCATGTGCCCCATAGTTACATCCATCTTAGGCAAGAATTTGAATAAGCATCTAATTGATGGAATCAAGAAGCTCTTTTCAGTCCTTGAAAAGCGGGAGCACTTTCAGCCACAACAACCAGCTTATTGTAAAAAAAAAACATTTGAAATGGTGGCATTTGAAAGATACAAATGTAACAAAAACAGAATGAGATAATCATAATAGCCAGACCTTTCAGGTTACATAAGCATATAGTAGGTATCACTGTAGATATGCATATGTTACAGAAGACAAAAATTATCGAGTTCCCCTAGATCCCAAAGGCCTATTGTTCAAGACACCACACTAGAATTAAGCGTGTCCTTCAAGGGTGCCTTCAAGAGTGCCATATTTTGTTGGGGACAGCCATTGTTCTATTACATTGCCTTTTTGAGTGGTACAAATGTGTTCTTAAGCAGAGGGAATTAACAGCCTTCCAATGTCCCTCAGTGTCTCATTTGCATATAACCAGACGTATGTGAAGCAAGTGCTTGGCATACAAGTTACCTGCAATATCAACACATTTGTGTAAAAGGGTAAGTTTCAGATCCGCTTTCCATTGTTTCCATTCCCCTACTTCTGTATTCTTGAATAACTGGGCAGTTCAAAACAGTATGAATGGATGTAACACATTCACCCTGACACACCAAGCAAATCAAAAAGGAGTCTCATCTCATTTTGAACAGTCTATCACTAGTATGGAACACTCTACAAGCGTATGATTTGGATCAATTGGCAATGGGTTGAGTCAAGACTGCAACAGCCAGCGATGATGTATAGGAACAGGTCTAGTACTCCTCTGACAGGTCTCCTACATATCCCACCTACATCTCTCACAGTGCGTTGAAGGAAGTGGAGGGATGTATAAATGCAGGAAATTTTCTTGAATTTCATCTCATTCATCATGAGCTTAAACTTGAAAGGATTAAACTCCAAAATATCCTGCATCCATTAAAGGAGCGATGCTTTGAGGCAACTAGACCTGTTGAAAGAATTGTGTTTAGTGAAGGGAGAAGTTGTTTTGTAAATCAGGAAGTGAGAGAAGGCCTTTCTAGGAGGAAAGTTATTTTAATTGTGAGATTCCTCTGAGTTCCCTCTACGAAAACCCTCAAAAACAGGACATCTGGGATACACAAGTCCCCAGCCACAGTCAGTGTATTTCTCCTTAATCCCTTTGGATTGCTCAGAGGGAATTCTTTCATATGTCAAATACCAGTTTGGTGTCCAGAAGAATGCTTGTTGGAAGTTTGCTCATTTACAATAAGTGTCTAGTTGAAATGTCAGACAGTAGCCACCTCTCCATGGAGTGAGTCATTCATCACCAATAATTGAGATGTGCAATGAAACTATATCAAGCATTTTCAGTCCATGTTTCACCGATAAGTGAGACATGCAATAGTATAAAACTATAAGTATATCCATCATCCTCAGTTCACCATTTTATGTGGACTAGCAGCACTTGGTCACCAATAAACTGTGGATGCCTACATCCTACATGAAGCCCTGAATCGAGGAGTTAGGCATGTTGAAATATGTTGTGGAAAGTAGTTTGGAAGGACACAGCAGATTAAACATAAAGACCATGTTCATAATGGCAACCATATCCATTATGTAAAAAGGAAGTGAGTTCAATCAGACAGGGACCCTCTACAATCACCCCACAATTAATCAAACGGGGACAAACGTTCCGTGCCCAAGTCTGAGTGATGGAATTAGCAATGAATAACCCCAGGTATGTGAAGCCATTTGGTTCCAGTTTTTCTGTCATGTCCAAATCTGTTTCTCTACTGAAAAATAGATTTAACATAGCGTGATTTGTCCAGTTGACACACAGACCCAAAGCCTCCCCAAAGTGGTTCATCAGCACCCTTGACTTTGTACTGGAAGACAGGGCTGTACTAAAGCACATGAGCAGATCATCTGTATATAGTGATACTCAACCTTCCAACAGCTCCTTTGTTTGGACCACTCCATCCTCCATCCTCCCTTGGGGAGAAGGCAAATGGTGCTTAGGTCAGAGGATAGAGTAGTGGAGAGAGTGGACACCGATTTAGAGTGCCTTGCTCAGTGGGTAGAACAGAACCCCTATATGGATACCCTAGATGTGAGCTTTATATAAAGAAAGTGGATATGCAATATGAATTTGGCGCCAAAATTCATTGAATCTACAACAGTTTTAAAGGTAGTCCCAGCTCAAAGTCTGAAAGATCTTCTTGAAGTCAACCATCAGCAACATAAGGTGTCCTATTAGATGAGAGGACAGGGGCAGGGCGGTATGAAGGTGACTGATACTGGAATATTTTATTCACCTCTGATCTGCATGGATCGGAGATTGAAAGTGTGGGCGCAGTTTTTGCAAAGATTTTGTTTTCCAAATGAATCAGGAATATTGGTCTGTGAAATGCAAATTGGTCTACAGGTTTTCCTGACTTTAATAGGACCCTGATATCCACTTCCATTAGGAGCTGCAGACAAATCTGATTCCATGAGGGCTAGAAAAAAAGTAGCACACAAAGACGGAGTGATGACCAAGGAGAGGTTCTTGAATAATTCTACTGGGAAGCCATTCAGTCTTCTCCAAAGAAAGCTGAGAGAATGCTTCATTACCTCTACAGTTAGTTACAGATCTAACCCACTAGACTAATCTGCTGTCAAAGAGGGCAAAGTGACACTCCCAAAAGTGAAGTAAAGATCTAAAGGGCCTAGAGGCATAGAGATGTACATAGCTTTAGGCAAGGAGCTCACCATAGTTCGAGCGTATCTATCACATTTGACAAGATGGGCCATCTCATCCCTGTGTCATTACTAGTAAAGGTGTGTCATTTTCAATGTAGCGTCTTTTTAGCTAAGTTGCATCAGGTTTGTACCTACTGGTGCTGTGGTGTTCAGTTATCCTTGTACATACACTTCTTGTCATTATACCCATGTGGACAATGCTGCTTAGGGATTTTATGACATAAGCCACTTTTTGGGAATTACATTTTGTCAGGTCTTGCAGTTTCCATGGGGATTTGAGGCCCAAGTTGACCTCTTTTACCTGCTTAGTGAAAGGGCACAAACTGCAATTACCACATGAGGTATTCCCTACAGGAGGTGGAAGGGTTCCAGAGGAAGGGTTGCCTGTTCTTTTTCTTTGGTTGTTTTGGGTGAGTATGTACCAAGATGTCTTTTATATTTCTTGGTATTTTGAAAGAGAAAATGGGTTAGCTGAAATTGTTAATGATATGTTTTAAATTATTTGATAGAGGATAGAATGTTATCACACAGATGAGTCTGTCCTGAGCAGCTTTTGTATAGGTGGTTAACAATGGGTCTCTAACCAAATGGGGTGGGTAGTGTTTCTCAAACAATTTTCTTGAGAGATTTTTTGGCAACTATACTGAAAACCTCAATATGCATAACCTACAATCCTTAGCAACTGTATGTCCTTGAAAGTGAACAACCCAGCTAGAGGTTCATTTCATGAAAAATGATATTCACCTGAATTAAGATAAGCAAAAAGGAAATGTAAAAATCTGGAACATATTTGGAGGCAGTCAGAAAATAAAATAGACCAATTCAGCTATAAAGAAGAACTGAAAAACTATCACAAAGCACTGGAAAGAGCTAAGAAAGATTACTTTATTAAGATGATAGAAGAAAACAGAAGTACCCACAGAGAACTATTCAAAATAGTAAAAGAGCTTGCCCAGCCAATATGTCTTTCGCAAACGATTTCTCCCAGAACAGCACACTGTAAACAAATCAGAAACGTCTTCAATGACAAAACTGAAAAAATGTATTAATCATTACAACTCACTGGATGAGCTCCCGTCTTGAAGCATCCACCCACCTGGGTTCTTTCAAAGGGATTGCAAAGAAACAGTTTATGAAGTTAAAGGCAGAGGTCAAGTCTGGCTCCCCTTTAACCCTTGTCCACCCTTCATCTACTCTCGATTAGCCCCCATATTGAGTCTTCATCTGACCCAAATTTGTAATAAATCTCTATCTGAGGCAATTTATCCTCACACATGGAAAAAAGCACCAATACAACTTTTGGCCCAAAAAACAGGAATTGATTTTTCCATTCTTTCCAATTACCAGCCCAAAAATTGGCTCCCAGATATGTCCAAAATCATGGAAAACTTAGTGAATGGCCAGCTAACTAATTTGCTAGAGAACAACAATGTGTTTGATCTATCTCAGACGGGTTTACAAGCCAAAATCAGCACTGAGTCTACCCTTCCTGCCATTCTCGTTAATTTCACGTTTGTGGCTGATTAGATAAAAGGCTACCGCTCTGATACAACTTAATCCTTTTGTGGCTTTTGATGCCATTTCCAATAATCTATTGATCAAAAAGCTCCATTAAATCAGGCTTCACCCTAACTCCCAAGATTGTTTTGGCTCATGTCTAAAGAATAGAACACAAATAGTCCAGTTAAGCACTTTCAGATCCCATCCCCATATATCTAAATGTGGAGTCTCTCAGGGCCCTCCCTTGAGCCTGACACTCCTCAATATTTATGTCTCCTCCCTAGCAAAAATTGTTCGAAAATGGGACTTTGAGATCTGTTAGTATGCGGATTACACTCATATGAATAGGGGAAAGACATGACAAAAGCTGAGGTAAACTAACAAGCAGCGATGCGCCACTTCTCACTGCGCCCTCCTTCCGACACCAATGATGCGTCCTATTTACAATACGACGCCTCATGTCGTAAGAAAGGACAGATACGTCAGTATAACTGACATATGTGTTGGCGCAAAAAGTGGCGCATTGTTGGAGTTGTGTCCGAAGCCTGACGCAACTCCAGCAATGTTCCTTTCGCATGGGGCAATCCCCATGTGAAAGGGCCTGCGTCACTCGTATGCCTGCCATGAGGCAGGCGTAAGGTTGTGACGCATTGGTGTCCTAGAAGTGGCGCAACAAAATCTCATAGATTTTCCTGCGCCACTCCTACGGCCCTCTCTTGCGGGGGAACACCCCCCTTGCATTCATTATACCTGACGCAGGTATAATGTAGCGCAAGGGCTTACGGAGTGACGCATCTGCCTAGATATGTCACTTCATAAATATGGCGCAACATGGTGCATTATTTACGCCACCGCTGCGTCACTAAAAGTGATGCAACGATGGCGCAAAACTGGCACAAGGGGCTCATAAATAAGCCCCTCAAGATTTTTAAAGGCCTATGAGTTTCATGTGGTGAAAATATAAAAACATAAAAAGAGGGGGAGAAGCCTTGTGACATTGTAACTCACATGCTATACTCTTTTACTCTTATTATCTGTTGTTGTGATGCTGGGTCCCAATGAATGACCTCTAATGTCCAATTTCCATATGTAAGAGCGAGTCAGGATCCCTTGTCTGTTGTGACATCCATGTGATCTCATCATATAAACCTGTCTTATGAGTTGACAAACAGTAGATCCATCTTCGTTCTTTCTCATATAGGGCTCTCTCAGAGTTCTTGGTATTTTCTTCCTGTATTGTTCTATTACTACCCATCACAGGTTCTCAACTGTATGTTCTACTGTCACGAAGTGCTGTGATATTTTTGCTTTACTTCAGCTACATCTTAGATTAATTTGGTGTTCGCAAATCCGGGTCTTTACCTTTCTCATTAGCATGCCTATGTACCTATAGTTCCATAAGGAAGTGATCGGATAAATGACTTGTGTCGAAATGCAATTGGCATACTTTCCTAAAAAACACATTTCTTCAAGCCTAGGTCAATTGTCTTGGTTTTTGTTGTAAAAAAAACAAGGTTCGCATGGGTAACGTCCGAGCACCCTCAGGAGGTAATGTGTCTGTATGAGAAGAGAGGCTTTTCTAATCTAAGACTGCCTGAGTTCAGAATTTTCCAGTCTTTGTTGATGATCTTCCTTAAATGATTCGAGGCTATGTTAAATATGGTGACACAGATCATCCTCTGCTCTACCTAGTTACTTAGAATTTTTCTAAAATAATTGCCTAATTTGGTTGCATGCTCTTTTCCTTGACCTCTTTATGATCTTCATTGGGTTGTTTCTTGCTGTAAGTTTCACCATTAACCTATTTGCTTGTGTTCTACTGCTGTTTCTATCAAGACCCATAAAATGTCTGTATGCTAGGTTTTCTTTCAGTGGTCTTGGATGAAAACTGTCAAACAGAAGCAGGTTGTTTTTGTCTGGAATGCCATTTCTTTGTTGCTGGTTGTTGACGGTTGTATCTGACAAAATGTCATGGGGCAGAATATTTCCAATCTCTAGAGTACAGAAGTTCCACCAAAACTGTCAAGGTATCACCTTGAGGCAAACTGTTGTACAGACTCTCCATGTCCAAACTTATGAGGAAATTGTTTTCTGCATCGAGAAAGTGCAGGAAGAACTACTAACACTAAAGAATCCATTGTTACAAGAGACTATTAGCACCGTCCATAGCACAGAGCTCTCTCTCTAAAAGCATCAAGAACAGAAAATACATTTATGGTCCAAAATATGTTTTTGCAAAGTATGGTTTTCCCTCACATTTCCCAAATAGCCAGTTTTGTCCTGCCAGGAATGCCTTTTGCTGCAAATGTGGTAAGCAAGTACATTTTGCCAAGGTATGTGTGTCCAAGGATAAAGTTAATTTGGTGTATGCCGATTATGTGAGGGGATGTATATCTGAAGATGTAGTAAGTTTTATGAATGATTTGATTTTCGTTGTTAAAGATGAGTCAGACAAATGTGTGGATTCATATGCAGATATAGTTATAAATAGTAAATTGTTGAAGCTATTGCTGGATTCTGAAGCACGTATGACCATGATCACTGAATAATTATTTGCTCAAAAATGGGTGGACAAGTCATTAGAGGCAAAAGATAGAAGTCTTGTGTCTTGTGAGGTCAGGCGGATAGAACTTAAGGATTTTTTAAAACAAATTTACTAGTTAAAGACGGGTGTATTCAGGGCAAGGTCTACGTATCCAAGACAGGACTTAATATTTTGGGGTGGTACCACCAGGGTCTTTTTAGAATGACCTTAAGGCCAGGAACCAGAGAACAAGTATTGTTGATGGCAGACAGCAATCAAGCTGGCAGTGTGCGATTGTAGACCAACAGACAAAGGAGGTTTTTGCTGATAAAGTCGGCTGCATTAAAGGGTTCAAGCACATTATTAGGCCAAAGGATCAAGCGATTCTCCTAAAATACAAATTGCGCTATGTGCCTTATAGTGTAAGGGATGATATTACTGACAAACTTAGGAAGATGTGCGAGTCAGGGGTGATTGATCCAATCAAATCATCATTATGGTTTTCACCTCTGGTCGTTGAGCACAAAAAAAAATAGTAGTTTAAGGGCGTGCATTGACTTGCACTGTTGGAACAGAGAAATATGGTTGGGCTTACATCCGTTGCTGAGGATTGATAACATTGTGTCAAAGTTTGCGGGGCCAAATTTTTTTCAAAAATCAATTTATCCTGAGCCTATCATCAGGTAGAGTTTGGCAGTAGTTTCAAACCCCTAACAGCATTTGTTTCTCCTGTAGGGAATTTTCAATTTAGAATAATGCTTTTTAGACTTGCTTTGGCAGCCTCAGTTTTTCAGTGCATCATGGAGAGGGTTTCGGAAGGTGTGGAGGATAGTATTTCACGGTGACATATTGGTTGCAGGTAAAACTAAGGAATTTCAAGAAAAACATTTCACTGGGGTGTTAAACAGTTTACAGGAGAAGGCCATTATCACCAAGAAGCAGAAGAGTGTTTTTGGTGTTGAGTCATTTGAATATTTGGGGCATGTCATTTCTGGTGAAGTAATTGAACTGTATGAGGGCCTGATAGAGGCATTTGTTAAAGTCCCATGTCCCAGGTCTAAGGACTGAGTGTCATCGTTTTCGGTAGTATGCAAGATCTTTCCTGACAAAGATGAAGAATGTTTGATTGCCACTGTGGATGTGTGTCGGGTTAGCGTATTTTCTGAAAAAGAGTGGTTTGAGGGTTTACAGTCAGACAGATTTCTCAACACAGTGAAGGAGCACATCATTCAAGGGTGGCCTAAGGAGAAGAATTTAGATATTGAACTTCAGCCGTATGCTAAGATCGCAGATGAATTGTCTGTGGAAGAAGATGACATGATCATGCATGGTGAAAAACAGTACTACAGAAGGCACTGGGATTTGTCCCCACTCCCAAAGAAGATCACTTCAAGCTCACTGGAGAACCTCACACTTTCTTCAGGAAATTAAAACTACATTTGTTTTTTAACGACCAGGTCAATGATCAGGAAAACACTAGTACAGCAGATTCAGGCCTCAGAAATCCATCCAGGTTCACACCAAACGCAGCTATAACTCTCAGTGAGATCCTTACCTTTGAGAAGGCTGTCCTCAAGGACATCAATGATATTCTACCCAGAACTCCGTTTTACAACCTACCAGCAAGAGAAAGGAGGGCCATCAAGGACCTCAATGACGATTCCCACATTGTAATGAACCAGCAGAGAATGGTGGTGCTATTGTCATCCACAATACTGATGACTACGACACTTAGTGCCAAAGAAAACTAGCTGAGGTTTTAGGAGACAAGGGTACCCCAATATGTGAACCTGGGGTGATAATGAATCGTTAAGCACAATGGTTCAAGTATGGCCCAAAAGGGTCCAATAGAAAAGGTGACCCAAGCAGGGTCACTTGTTTTTTAAGAGAAGTGAAATCAATTCCGTAGGGAGCAGGAGACAAAGTACGTAAAGGACCATGTAGGTCAAAAGATGACAGGTATTTATTTAAACAAAGTCAATTTTAGAGTGCTCACATAATAAGAAAGTGTGGTGTGAAATAGTGATAGTAGTTTTAAATTATTTAATTATCTATTGGAACCTTTTGGGCCATACTTGAACCATTG
This sequence comes from Triturus cristatus, assembly GCF_964204655.1. Classification (NCBI taxonomy): domain Eukaryota; kingdom Metazoa; phylum Chordata; class Amphibia; order Caudata; family Salamandridae; genus Triturus; species Triturus cristatus. The sequence goes on from NC_140591.1 coordinate 1,354,119,998, forward strand.
TTCTTAAATATTCAAAGAAAACTAGCTGACACTAAATACTACAAGAAACTGGACACAGACCCACTGAAGCCCTGACCAAACAAAAAAGGATAATGGTCAATGAACCACTCACCAACACACCAACAGCTATATCTCCAAAAATGAGCAGATTTCATGGTCAGGAATACACCCACTACCCCTTACTTCTAGACCCTTTCAAAGATCCATAAAAATATACAACCCCCACCAGGTAGACTCATCGTGTCTGGCATTAACTCATTACTTGAACCTTTGAGTCAATACTGCGACCACTTTTTACAACTCTTGGTTCAGAGCACACCATTGTTTCGGAAGGATACTAAAGAAACACTCCACCTCATTGACAATCTCCCTAATCCACATAAGATCACCCTACTTGTCACATTGGATTGGAAGGCACTGTACACCAATATTCCCCAAGAGGCCACCAAAAAGTCCTTTTGAATTTTGCAGGGGAGAGTGGCTACTTTTGATATGTGCCCTGCTGCATGGGGAAATGGGGTTTGCTGATATTGCCTGTGGGTTTGAGTGCAGATAAGAAGGAGCATACCTCTGAATCTAGATGTCATGATGAATGGGTGGGAGATTCTACCAAGGTGGGATCTAAGATCTAGATGGGGGACTGGATTAGGATTAAACTGCCTAATAAAGTTGGTAAGGGTTTGTGAAAGTTTGGTCTACCTACAAAAGCTCATGCCATTTCTCACTATGCTGTGAGAGTCAATTGGAAAAGTTGTTGGAACATCTCTAGAGTGTGCAAGATTCCTAGACACATTGTTAATAAGATGAATCTACAGGGTTTGTCTGAAGATGACAAAAGTAATCATGTCTGACGATGACAAAAGTAATCATTTCATTGATCATACTTCTGTACCATCAGAACAGCGGTGTGAATTGCATATGAACACAAGAATGACAGAAATGAGGGACATGCTTCTCTCATTGTACCTTTTGAACAATGGTGTGAGCCACGCAGAAGTGGTAGGGAGGTGATGTCACCTAAATGTTTTGGTTGGTAATTCTCATGTAGTGAATTGTGTAAATTCAACATCAACACAGTCACGATCTATGCTAAGTACTTTTTCAACACAAGGTTTTATTTATGTTCTTCTTTAGCTCTTCTTTCTTTTTCTTGTTATTGCTAGATTTTAGTATTTCTGTGTATTATTCCTTGTCCTCAGTATTCTGTTCTGAGCTATTCTGTTTAGTTTTTTGTTTCATTAAGAAAGAAAGAAGATGTTGTAGAAGGCAATGTTAGCACTGCTTACACTGATTGTGATGCAGTTTCCTATGTTACAGAATGTTACAGTTTGAACGTAGAGTTTGTTACTTCAAGCTGTGGAGATGTATACAGTCAATAAACGTAGTGTGTCTTCACTTACTTGCCTCAGCGTGATCAGTACAGGGATGAATCTGAAATCCAGATAGGGTCGTGGCTGAAGGTAGCCGCACGACTCTCGATGTGAAGTCTATCACCTTATGGAGCTTTTTGACAAAAAGTTCCCAAACTTCACCAAACACCTAGATCTTCATTCAGAAGGTCTCCTTAGAACGTCCTTTGTGTGTCTGGACTTTTAAGGATGGGGATTCTTGGTGGAGATGATGCGGTTGCACTCTGTTAACCTGTAGCTTGCAGGGTTTCCACTTCTTAATCCTTCTTAAAGCAAGACAAAATCCCTAGAGCTGAAGAACCAGATTGTGCCGCCGGAGTAGTCCTTCAGAGTACAGTCCTTTGGGAGCAGATCCAGATTCCAGCAGGGCAGTCCTTCTTCTCCTTGTAGTTTCAAGGAGCAGGTCTGAGGAGCTATGCAGCTCTCCCATATGTATTCACATTTTGTGCACATCAAGCAGTGCAGCACCCCTGACCAACGGGATGCAGGGTACCACCCAGGTGTATGACCACTTCCTCCACAGTGTGAAATATTTTTGTCCCAGAAAACACTATTCTCTCAAAGTCCAGAATGTAAAAAATCTCTCCTTTGAGGTTTTACCTGGCTAAGACAACCCACTAATGTAGCTAAGTTTCACTAAAATACCATCCAATCACCTGACTAATCTAATTACTGAAGCGTCTGGGTTGCTGGGAGTGCAGGATTTGGGGGTCAGCCTCTCCTGATCCTAAACTGTCATTCTCCCTTTGAAGACCAGTTTGGTCCCCATAACCTCTTCCTGCCTTTTGGCTTTGCAGCTAAAGTTCTCCATCTACTGGAAATCTATTGTAAATTCTGACAGGACACTTCACACCTCATCAAGCAGCTCTGGCTCAGCCTGGGAAAGGATGGCAATCAAGAAAGGGTAGTTGAAAAGCTGGATTTGGACTCACATTCTTTTCTGTCATAGTTATTATAAATCTTACAGTTGCAAGTTGTTGGTTTTATCTTATCTATTAGTTAAATCCTTTTAAATATCTTTTAGGTGACTCCTGTCTATATTTATACATTAATAAAACATCTCAATGTTAGCATATGGAGCTATTCACTAAAATAGGGTAAAACAGAATTAGCAGTTTTTCCCTCACTATGGCTTATAAAACATCTGTTCTAATGTCCCAGCTTAAAGTTACATGGCACCCTACCCGTGGTTAACCTAGGCAAGACCTTGAGGGCTGACCTATATGTAAAAATAAGGTAGATTGCTACTTTGATAGTCCCTTAAAATCTAAAGTCATATTTGCATATCATTGCAATTTAAAAGCAGCCTGCAAGGTAGGACTGGCTTTTAAAATGACAGCAGTCACTACAGTACTGCACACTCTAGTGCAGGAAAACCTGGCCTCTCAACCTCCCTGCCCTATTATATACTACATAAATACAGGGGTGTGCCATTGTCAATACTAATTATACCTCACTATGTATGTTTAATCAGAGTACAGGCCCTGGGTCTGCATAGCAGAGCCCAGTACACAATCGGAGTCAGAAAACCTGCACCTAGTAGTCAAAAGGGAGACATAAAGTGGGGGACATTGCAAATAGGTCCTGATTTCTCAGTTTCCTCATAAATCCTGACACTGTTTCAAACCCCCCCCAAAAAGCTTATTGTTCTACACTATAAATACTATTTAATTATAATGTTTCCAACATGCTCGATAATCACAATGAATCCATCTCCAGATATGCATTCTGAATTGAATTCAATTCGAGAACTAGAGCCATGTAATCTAGGTTGTATGGATGATATGTGGTAATTGTTTACCAGACATGCCATAAATTTGCTGTGTGTTTCTGTTTGTGTTGGATCTCTGGCAAGAAAGGGTGAAGACTTCCTAGGGATCTGATGCAGAGTCCACAAATAATTGCTAATTAATCAATCAATCAATGGTTATCAGCCGGAAAAACACATAAATAAATATTTTAAACTTTTCAGACAGACTGATAGTTGCCATATTAATACATAGCTTGTTATTGGCTAGACCCATATTGGCGATAGTTCAGTGGGACACTGTTCAGTAATAATAGTATTTAAGGTGAACCAGTTTGGTCCAACCAATGCTTGTTCAAAGCAAGAAGGTTTCTTTGACCTCTTCCTTTGTGAATGTCATTAAAGGTCTAAAAATGTTGGGAGAAGGACATAAAGATTACATAGTCATTCCATAGTAATTGTATGTCTTGGACCATAGCCATTGCCAGGCAATTTATTCAACTACTACAGGCTACTAAGTACATGAAGAGTTGCTCAGGAACTAGCCTGTAGAAAACCTAATTTCTTTTAGAGGAAAAAAACTGAGGGAAAAAAAGCTGTAAAAGAAGTCAGGTGAATAGATGAGCAGTCAAACCAGGTGCTAAAAATGCAAACGATTAATTAAGCTGCAAATTCAGCTCAAATGAGCACCAACCTGGGGAAAGCGATTCATCTAAAACTTCTTCTTAGTTTAAGAAGCGATCAGTCGGGGGAACCATAAGGTTACCAATAAAAATCATCAGATGATGATTACATCTATTTTTGATGCCTTCAGCAGACAGCATGAAGAGGTTGGTAGTTGGTCTTCAGACAAAAGCGATTCCCCTCAACCGTCCATGTCTTACCTTTCTTTAGTTTCCTCCTTCTGGTTTTTATCCAGTTTTAACACTGATGAGTTTGATTCTACTACTCCAATGGACAAATACATACAGAAGGAGGAATTAAAGGGACTGGTTTCTTATATCTGTGCTAATCTGCTCCTTCCTATGGATGACAAACAACCTTCTATGTGTTGTGACTGTTTTAGGTAGTTCAGTAGATAAGTCTTTCTCAGATTTGCCGTAAATTCTGCGGATCAAGATCTCTTGAAAATGGAATAGAGAATTCCAGAGAGGTCACCTGTCCCCAGATTCATGGGGTGGCTTTATCCCTGGCTAAGGGAGATCTGAAGTTCCCACAAAAGCTTTGGACAGGCCTCTTACTGGTGAATCTAATGGGCCAATCTTCCAACCTTCTGAATGAGGAAGTGATTCTTTCTGTTCCGGTGGATGGAAAATGGGTTGAGGCTTCTTTCAAAAGAGTTTGTTCTGGGCAATGTCTGAAATTAAGTGCTAGAGTGTATTTTGTGTATACAATTCAATACTTGGTGAAAACCTTTTAGTCTTTGCTATACCAAAAGGAGAAGATTGCACTGTTCTGCATGCGGCCATGGAACCGCAGGCAACATTTCTCTCTGGCATTACTTTTGATAATTTGAAGGCATCCATTTAGTTTGCAGTGGAATGGTGACTACTAGATAACAGTTGTATCTGAGAAGATGGAAGAATGATTCTTCTCAGAAATTGTGTTCATTGAAAATGCATTTTTCAGTAGATAAACTGCTTGGAGATGAATTGGAGAATGTACTTTACAAGCCATTTAAAACCAAGAAGCATATCCTGCCTTTCAAACATGAACAAAGGCATTTTTCTAGGAGAAACAAGCCCTATGACGATCCTAGAGAGATGGAATATGACCCATCAAACGCTTTAGGGGAGATTCTAAGATTTCCCCAAGAGTCAAAGAATAATCTGCACCACTGACTATGCTGATTATGCCAGGGACAGTTTCTTAGAGGTGGTTGTTCAAGGAGGCTATTCCTTTTTCACAACCATTGGCAAGACTGGTCAAAGACAATTGGGTTATTCATTTGGTTTCCAGAGGAAATCACTTCCTCTTGGCTAATTTCCCTAAGTCTCCAAAAGTGAGTCAACCATTTTAAGAGAACATTGTCTTACTATTTCAAAAAAGAGCAATTTTGTCTGTTTCAGATTCCAAAAGATCCCTGAGTTTTAGTTTTTTATTTTATTTATTGGCTTTTTCAAAGAGAAGAGCATGTAACAACAATAAGGCTTGTTACAGTGCAAAGCAAATGCTCAGGTACTGGAATACATTCAATATATTTCTGCATATAGTGCAATCCTTTGATATGCTTACATTTTTGTTGTGCCAGTATTAACCCCCCCCCCATCATCCCCTGCCATTCACAACAGTCATGCACAGAGCCATCATCAGACCCATTACCATCACTTGCATGAGCCATTTGGTTTCAGTGCAGTCCCATCTCCCTGTACCTGAGATACCAACTCTGTCTCAGTCACCTCCATAGTCTCGACGAGGTACACAGCAAAAGGTTCCCAGATGTCTATAGGCCTAACGCACTCAGGCCTAAGCTCCCCATAGATAGTGAGTTGCTCCTGGCAATAGGCAGCATCACGCAGCCACACAGCGCGCGTTGGCCAACGTCCCTAATGAACCGATACTCTTTGCTTAGCCAGCACCAGCAATATCGCCACCAGCCTATGCTGCACTACAGCTATCTTTTCAACATATCCTGTGAGAAGGTGGGTTGGTATATGCTGTCTACTAATTAAAGTGGGCACCTTGTACCAGGCCACACGACTCTTATGATGTCCGAGGTCAAAAATAATCTAATTGAAAGCTATCCTAGTGGTAGCTATGGAGAGCAGCCTTCAGGCTTATTCTTGAAGGAATGTAAAGCAGCTTGTTTTACCAGAAAATCACCTCCTAAATGATTAAATGAACGGAGAACCACACCGTTTTTATATAAACATATGTATTTATTAATATAACACTCTCTACTAGTCTCTACACAAGACTAGGGCATAAAGCACACAATACTAAATCAATAGAACATTCGTAAATAGCAAAATACACAGTGGGCTCCAGGGGGAGGCTGAACCATATGCTACAAAAATGGTATAACAACAACGACTTCAATAGAGACAGTACCTAGAGCACATAGAATCGCTGGGACCCCAAGGAACCACCCAGAGGAGTGACACAGGGAGCCCACGAAGGACGGGTGCAGTGAGGAAACACAGACGCGTGCTCCGTACAACTCTATGGGTAAGTCGAGGTTGAAAATTTACAAGGTAAGGACACTTCTAAGAGGACTTCGGGCAAACCCTTTGGAACTTAGGAGGATCTAAGGCCAACCCACCAGTGAGTACCGAAGTACCCGTGTTACCTATCCTAGAGGAGCCGGGTGCATAGGGGTCAATTGGTGTCGGAAACCTTCGTCGTTTTCAATGGAGAGCTGCAAAGAAGTCCTGCTACCAGGAGGGTGAAGAATGTCTGGCAGAATCCAAGCATGGATTCGAGGTGAGAAGAACATGAAAGCAGAGGGGACAGAGTCTGGGTCACTTCAGGTGACCTGGGGCTCTGTAATTGAATGCCCACCAATGTTGAGTGCTTCAGGAGGAAAGAAGGGTTGCTTGACTCTGCAGCCACGGGGATCAGCAGACATCGAGGACGACCAGATGTCAAGAGCTGAGGGGTCGATGTCTGGCTGGAGCACTAAAAAGCCTTGGCAACTACAACCCACGCGGTCAGACGAAAGAGGTTACGGTGAGGACCAGCAAGATCCAGGGACTCTCCAAGCAGTGGAGAGTCAGGGCACATCTGGAGCAACCCGGTAAGCCCAAAAATTAACAAGGTGACCCTCACCAGGACCCACAGGCCAACGGACCAGGGATCGCGAGGAGACCTCAAGCAAGTTAGCAAAGTACCAGCCCACAGGACACTCGTGGAGTGGAGGCCAAAAATCTTCGGTGCAAATACCGCTCTGGGTCAGGACTACACGGAGTCCAAAGCACAGGCTCAGGAATCTTCACTAAGTATAAGCAACTGCAAATGTACGTGGTGCACAGGGGTTCGGGTTGCACAGTCCCCACTAGGGATACTGGTCTCAGAATCACTGAGAGAGCAGATTGACCTCAGTGACCTTCGGAAACCCACCTCCTGTGTTGCTGAAATCTTCTGAGTCCTCAGGAGCTCGGGAGAAGCAAACCAGTCAGATGCGTTTAGGTGCCTGCTTTTGCAGGGTAATATCTCCCTTAGTCCAAGGGAGATTCTTCAGTCGTTCAGCGTCGTGTAGGCAGTTGAAGTACTTGGTTTCTTCTTAACAGAATCTTGTCCAGGTAAAATCTAAAGTCCTGTACTCAGGTAAACCACTTTATTCCCATCGGAAGGGGTTGGAATGAATCTGTGGACCCTCCTAGGGGAGTGGCAGGACAGAGGGGTGGCTACACCCATGTCCTTTGTCCAATTTGAACCAGAGCAGGAGCAAATGACTCCTAGAACTGGGTTGATCTTGACTATGCATAGGGACACACAATGTGCCCCCAGTGCAGACCTCCCTGTGAGAGGATGCCTATTGTCATGCCTTCCTCTTCATGAGCTTGGCTCAGCAGCAGGAGAGCAGAATAGTGTCTCTGGCTGGCAGTATTCATTTTGTACTGCCCAGTTCGAGAAAGCTGGTACCGGGTATACCGGTGACCCACATATGTCCCTTTGGAAGGGTGGAATCATAACTCCCACACCAGTTACTGGCATGGAGGTATGATTCAATGTGATTGACACCAAACACAACATGTTTCTAAGCAGCTGTTTTAAAGTTAGCATTTACCGCAAGGTTATAATGCACTTAAACCTATATGTCTGGCTGCATCACAGACAACGCTGGAGAATGGTCCCTGAGGGCTGCAGAAGGGCTCTGCTCATACAGGGGCACCCTCTCATGTAAAACCTAGCACCCTGCCTTCATGATTGTTAAGGCCAGCCATAGGGGTGACTGATAGGTATTTGAGTGTAGTGATTTAAACAGATATAGTGAACCTATATCTTAAGTAAGTGGTGCAAGCACAGTCTGTTGTAGCAGGTTGGTCATGTCAATTTGGTTGGCCTCTCAGGGGTGGCATAATACATGCTTCAGCCCATGGGAGGCCTCTGGGGTACCTATGCCCTGGGTACATGTACATGTACACATACTAGGGACTGATAAGGGTACCCCAGAATCCAATCTGGAGTGCATATCAATTTACAGGAGAAAGCAGATAGACTGGTGTCCTGGATAGTAGGATCCCAGTAATACTAGGCCAAAAACAATGTGACATCAGCAAAAAGTGGGGGTAACCATAAGAAGCAGATACTACCGTCCTACATATCCCAACAGAAAAGTCACTGGGTTCGGTTCAAGAGGAGCATCCACTATAGCACCAATTGTCTCACACACCTCATTCCAGAATGTAAACACTTTCAGGCAGCTCCAGGCCAGGAACAATGCATCCAGCGCTGTGCCTTGAGCACAATTCGAGGTCTTCTATAGTCCCATCTTATGCATTTGTAGAGGGGTACGGTACATTTTATTCAAATACCTAAAGTGGATTAAGCACAGCTTATAGATGATGGATAGCCTCTCTGTCTGCCAACAACAGAATTCCCACACTGCCTCTGAGAGCTCAACACCACGTTCTGTCTCCCAAGCCACCCTTGCCAAGGAGGTCCCCTGTGTAACTGAACAGATTGTCATGGAGTATAATAAGGGTGACCAACATTTTGAGGGACGCCGTGGTGTTAGGTTTGAAATTCCCCTCTCAACATAATGCACTTGGTTATGCTATATTAGATTAGCAATTTGTGGCTAAATAGATGCCATTTGTGTTCACGTTATGCAACCCACTAAGTTATCCCTGTAACATGTAAGCTTTCGTTAGCCCGTGTGACTCCATTTTGTATTTCGCAATCCGTATTAGACTGCTTGGGCTGTGCTCGTACTAGGCCTTAGTATTCAGAATGGTTTGCCTCAGCAGAACACTGTACTTTATTATTATTTTCTCTCCTGTTCAAGGCTGCTACCTGACTTGCTTACAAGCAATTATTCTGCTTCTGCATACCATTCTCAATGTGTAACTCTGCTCCCACGTTAGGAGACGCTGAGACTCGGCACAATGGACTTGGACTACTGATAGGTGCTAGCTCTTCTCTCTATGCCTCCTTTGTCCATGCCCAACTCAGGCCGGTAGTTTCCCACTAGAGGCGTGGCCGAAGTCTCCTAGAAAGTTTTATCATGCATTAGCAAATGTTGGGGGAACAGTCCCCTCGGCAGACATCTTAGGGAGAAGGTCTGATAGGACTCCTCTGCAGAGTATATGCTGAATAAAGGTAAGTGTGTATTCTCTACTGGCTGAACAACTCTTCATTTTTGGGAAGGCATAGCAGGTCGTTATAAGTAACCTGAATGGCCCTAGAGGGCCCGTCCTTCAGTGGTATATATGTGTCCTAGCGTCTTGAATGTTGTGGGCTGTTCTGGGAAAGTAGCGTATAACGCCCTGCAGGATGCGCGCAGCTGGTAGTAAAGTAGTGTATCAAGTGCCGATACACTGCACATTGTCAGTCTGGGTACCGAAGCCATTAATCTCCCCATCTGGAGCACTTCAGCCACAGTCGCCAGACCCAATTCCGAGGCTCCGTTGGCCATTCCCGTATCTTGTAGTGGAGGAAACAGTGTGTTCACAGCCAACAGGGCAGACGGGGCGTGCAGTGTCACAAGGCCGGTGCGACGTCCGAGTCCATTCCAAGCCCACCTCACACTTTCAACCTGGTCTATTTCACCACGAGGTGCTCTATATTTGTCAAATAACGCTGCTGAAAGCGGCACTGGTGCTACTCTATCTCTCTCCACCACCACATGCGGTTGGAATGGAGCAGTGTAAAACAAATGGTAGCGATCGCTGGCCTGCGCACAAAAGGCATACACCTGCAGGTCTGGGGCTCCCATTCCGCCCCGGGCCAATGGGTGAGTTGGCGTCTCATTTTTAACCCTAACCAAACCAGTGCCACCAGTCTAGACCGTAGTCTTTTGTAGAATTGCCCTATGAGGGGGATCCGAACATTGACAAAAAAATATTTAGGCATAACAGTCATCTTTGCTATTGCAACACGGCCCACCAGAGACAGCGGCAGTTCACTCCACACCTGCATTCGTTACTCAAACCACTTGAAGATGGAACCAAAATTTGCTCTTCAAACCTTGTCAACGTCCCCAAGTATTTAGTAGGCTCCGTAGCCCATCTGCAGGGATAATCTGTGGGGCAAGGGGTGGTCGAATCAGTCAGCCAAAAAAGAACAGACATGCTCCAATTGATCTGCACCGCAGAGTGCCCTCTAAATCGTATGACCTCACGCATCATTGGGGATATAGTAGTGCTAGGGTCACTAACGTACATCATGATGTCATTCGCATAGAGTGACACCACCAGGCCCCTGGTGGTAAATCCAGTCCCGTGCTCTGCAGGGTGGTGCTGCAACCTGGATGCCAAAGACTCCATGGCTACGGCAAACAGGAGCGGGGATCGAGGGCAACCCTGCCTAGTTGCAAATCTCACTGAGATCGCTCAATTATGAGATACTCGAGCCATTGGGAGGGTGTAAAGCAAACTTATCTTTTTTATAAAACCAGGTCTTAACCCCAGTCTAGCTAGCAGTGTGAACATGTATTGCCACTCCAGTGTGTCAAACGCCTTTGTAGCGTCAAGTAGTGCCGCCGCAGCCTTCACATCAGTGCTGAGATAGGGCAATACCTAGAATATGGTACATAAATTGTGTGATGTCTCACACCCCGGAATGAAGTCCGACTGGTCCAGGTGAGTTATCAAGGGCATTCGATTAGCCAAAAGCTTTGCATAGATTTTTGCATCAATGTTTAAGAGAAACAGAGGCCGGTACGAGTGACAGAATTCAGGAGGCTTGTCCGGCTTCAGGATTGTGACAATTAGAGCCTTCCAGAGTGATGGTGGAAGCATGCCAACCTCCAGAGATTCTTGGAACATTTCTATAAGGTGAGGAATGAGCAGGTCCTTATGGAAGGCAGGGGTAAGTCCGTCAAGGCCCGGCACCTTCCCGGCTGGTAGAGCAGAGATAACACACGCAACCTCTTCAGGTGTGATTGGATCATGTAGGTACTCCCAATGCCTCACGCCAAGCCACAGAAGCTCAATAGTGTTGAGGTAGGCCAGCAGTTCAGCCTCACCCACAGTGCCTCTGGATGTGTACAGAGTTTTGTAAAAGGAAGACATCACTCCCGGCAGGGCCTGCAGGGATGTAACCAAGGGGCCATTACTGTCTCCATATGTCTACCAATGAGTTGTCTTCTATTATGGTGTTAATTGCACCTGCTGCCTTCGGGTGCTGCTGTCTAGCCCCAGAGTGATCAAACTGGCCATCTGCTATAACTTTAAAATCCCCGCCCCACAGGACGGCCCAAGAGGGCATACCCACCACCAACCTCCATATCAGCGGGAACAAACTTGGGGACGTCCTGGTTGGGGCTGTATACTGCTGCTAATATAAGTGGCTGCTGATCTAGTCTCCCCGCTATTATTACATACCTCCCTTCTTTATCAATCTCTACTTGTGTGGTGGTCCATGGCAGCCCCTTTTTAAATAACACCGAAACTCCTCTGCTGTAGCTGGAGTATGTAGCTGAGTAGGTCTCCCCCCACCACCGGGCATGCAGCCAAGACACAGTATCCCTAGTCAGGTGAGTTTCTTGCATTACACAGATATCCGCTCCCTGTTGTGCAAGGTATGCATGCACCAGTATGGACTTATAACAATCGTTAAGTCCACGGACATTCTATTTCACACTATTAGCCATACTGTACCCACTGCAGCAAAATTGTGAAGGGTGTAGACTCTCCTGGAAGACACTGCATCAGGGGCTCGGGCACAGGGCCAAGCAATTGCACCACATATCTAAGCATAAAAACTCCAGTCACATTTGCAGAAGCCCTAAATTTCAAGCCTTGCAAAATGAAAACAATCCCCATAACCCCCCATCATCAATAAGAAACAGAGCAGTAAAACTTTACAGCCCATATTGAGCACTCCCCCCTCACCCTGCCCTCCCACACTAACCCCCCAATCAGTTTGAGATAAGCCACCTACCCACCGTTCTACTACCAACATAGGAAAAAAACAAGGTAATTATCCAGAGGGGGCCTGACTCCACCTGGCGTTCACCCCTGCCTCGAGACACGGTGGTCAAGCCACATTAATAGCCCGACAATGTTACAGCAAAGCGTTCTTGAGCATATAGGCAGCCCGCACCTCCAGAGTCACATCTTTAACCCTCAATTATGATACACCTTTATCACCGCTGCCCAGGTATCAACATGCAGAACAGTAGACAGATCAAACCAGCTCAGTTAGTCGTTGTCACTTGTTGCTCCCCCTTCAGCACTCTCAGGGGTTTTGGATACATTGCGTTGCTGCGTCTCCAGTTTCTTGGCAAATGCCAGTGCAGCCTTGGGATCACTGAAGAACTGCGTCTGCGCTCCTTTCTTCATCCTTAGTTTGGCAGGATAGACCAGGGCGCACTGCATGTCCTGTTTCTGGAAGATTCTTTTGGCTGGGAGGAATTCATGGTGGATGGCTTGCATCACCAGAGCAAAGTCCGCATAAAATGCCAGAACGTTCCCCTGGTGTCGCAGTTTGCCCATTTTACGCGCCTAGAGCAACACAGCGTCGTGATCACTGTATTTCAGGAGTTTGGCAATGATTGGGCGAGCGGGCGCGCCCAGAGGGGGCCACGGCCCCAGAGATCTGTGTGCCCTTTCTACTATAAATAATGTTGAGAGTACATTGCCAAAGAGTTCCAGCAGAAGAGTTTCAACATAGTCTTCCATCCTTGTGATGTTGGTGGACTCAGGAAGACCCGTGATACGGAGGTTGCTTCTCCTGGAGCACGACTCTAAATCTTCATTCTTTGCCTTAATCAGTTGTAGCACCTTGTCCATTTGGAGCATCTTTTGTTTGTCCGCTGTTGCCATGTCCTCAGCGTCAGACACTCTTGCCTCAAGCTGCGCTATTTTTGTATCATGCAAATCCACCCTGGTCTTAACATGGTCTAGCCGAGCAGACAATTTGTCAAGTTTGGAGTATATAGTGTTAAGGCTGGTCTTAACCTCCAATAGTAGTGCCTTTAAGTCGTCATCATGTGCTGCTCCAGCATCAGTCTGAGTGGACTGTTCACCCGCCTCCTGGACAGGCTCCTCCTGACGAGTTTACTTTCTACTATCGAATGTTAGCTTGGTTTGCTTAGCGTCTGCCTTGCCCATGTTGTCTGCACCGTGGGGCGGGGGCCGGAATATAAATCACTGAGTGATCCGGGGCAAATGTTCTGCTCGTTCAATTGTAGAACCCGGAATACAATCCCAGAGTTGATTCTCCAGGGTTTCTATTAACAAAATCTTTGGGAGAGTGTTGACCTAACATAGTCCTCAAGGGCAGGAATCTTTTTTTTAAGAACAATTGATTCCAAGAGGAACATCCTTCAGCAAGTGATTCCTTTGGTTAATTTGTGGGAATATCTATCATCGTTGGATATGTAGGATGCATACTTTCAAATTCCCAATGTCGGTTATTACCAGATGTTTCCGAGGTTTGCGGTGGGCAGTGATCATTGGCAGTTTTGAGTCTTCCCTTTCAATTTGAAATCACCAAAATGTCAGTAATTGTTTTTCTTCACAAGATAAATGTTCGACCTGTCATCCTTAGATTAGTCTTTCCCCAAATGCTTTGCTTTCCCCCTCCTCTTTTCCTGAATTTCTTTTTACCTTTGGAATCTATACATTTTACTACTGCTAACGAGCGGGAAAGTACTTGTTGTCCTTCCCTAAAACATGGTCAAGTTGCTTTATACGTGATTGACATACTTACTTCACTTATATGTCCCTAGTATAGTGGTATACCAAGGCCTGTAAATTAAATGCTTTGACAGGGCTGAAACTTATTGTGCCATCCACGTAAGTAGCCCCTTAAAACATGTCCCAGGTCTGTCATTGCAGTCTGAATACAGTTATAAACTGCAAATTTGACTTGGTAAAATAATACACTTTGCCAAGCCTTAAACCCTCATTTTATTACTTATATAACAATCCTTAGGTCGCAGGTAGCCCATAGAGCAGGGTGCATTGTCATTAAAAGAACGGACCTGTACTTTTAAGTTTTACATGTCCTGGTAGTTTTGACAAGGAACAGGTAAAGTTTTCATGTTTGGTGTCAAAGAAATTGTATTGCAAAATTGTATTTTATTATAAAGTTGGACTTTAAGTTATAATTAGGAAAATGCCACTTTTAGAAAGTTACACAAACAATGTTCCTGGAGGAATTATTTCAGAGATGCGTATCAATTTGTTGGTCAATAAATACAGCACCATAATTAATCAAAATGATACATTTTCAACATATAATAATAGTTACTCAAATAATAGGTGCACTGATATAACTAATAATATATATTTTCAATATTACAAATGTTTGTACAAAACACCGGGCACAACAAACTTTGAACATATCAATGTAGAATAACTGTCACATCCCACATCATCTGGTAACCCACTTTATAGAGTGATTCTCCAAAGATCATAGGAAAGCAACTTGCACTCCTAACTAAATACGTTCTTGAATACAAAGTGCAGTAGAATTATTAGTTCATATTTCCAATTCACAAAAAAACTAATAGGTGCATCATCTCTACAAATGAAGTTAGAGAGGATAGAACATTGATGTTTTGGTCTCTTATGGCCAGCCCTCCCTGAAAACATCATCAGGAGAGTATTACAGGACACATCCCTGACAATACTAATACAAGCATATAACGATACATGAGAATATTTGAAAACAGTATGCCCAAAAGCATGATATACATGCCACCATTACCCCTCACGCTAACGGTGTGAAGTGTCAACTACTCAAACCAACAACCATGTCTAGTCAATCCAAACACCACAGTGCACCCTAAGTGATACAACAATAAATGCCTATAAATTATGAAATACAATTTTAACATGCAAATGCTCATATAAAGCATGTCCTATTTGTAACATATCCTACTGTGCCTTATACCAAGCACCTATTGGACACTCTACATGCCCAGTGGGAGAAACTGTTGTTCTCATTTAAAGTAGTTAGTAATTCCTGCCATAGCTAATTTGTGCTTGCAGCTTGTTTATGGACCACAAGACTGGGTGTAGTTGGCAGTTGCACTTTGTTTAATGATAAACCCTCGTTAATGATAACATCGGATATTTCATTAAAATTTTGAAAATGCAACTTTTAGAAAGTTGGCATTTTCCTGCCCCTAGCCCTTTGTGCCTTCAGCATGTCTTAGGTCACATGACTGGGTGTAGCTGACAGACTTTGTGAATTCCTCCCAGACAGCCACAAAATAGAGGGATAGGGTTTGCCTGGATGGGTTATTACTGGCACAGTCCCAATTACAAGTCAATATGCCGTGACCTACATTTACACAAAGGATTTCACTCTACCTCATTAGTCAAGCAGCTAGGATGGAGCCAGGGCAGGGCTGGCAAGAAACTGCAAGCACTTCAAAGTGAATTCTTCAAAAGCGTCTCCTACTTCAAAGAATCCACCAGGTAAAAATAGAACTCTCAGACCCACTCTTCTGCTTAATTTATGGACCTGCAGAAAGACTCTCAGAGAATTGCATGATGCTGTGGCCTGCTGTGTACTTCAATAGACTGTGCTGCCTGAAGCCTGCCTTGAAACCCTCAGAGGCCTGCCCTGCTGCATGAGCCCTGTTCCACCTCTTGAACCCTTGACTACCAAAGGAACTTCATGGACTAGTTGGCTGGCCTATTGATCAGAGCCTCAGACACAAAAAAAGATTCCAACCATCCTGAACCCTCACTTGGACCCAGCCTGTGTGAGTCCTGACCCTTGGAGGTGGTGGTAAAGATGCACAGATAACCAAAATCCCAAACCTAGGATTTAGAGTTTTTTTGTTCAAAACTACTCAGAGAACCGAGAGGAGAACTAGACCAACTTGCTTGCCTATCCATCTAAGGGGCATCACCGGTTGGACTGACTTTGCAGCAGCTCATGCTACATTCTTCTCTGCAGCATAAAATTCTGTCCAGGTGTCCAATCTCATGACGCCCTCATCAACTACAGCCTCTAGCCTCGTCCCATTTCATGTTTTTTACATACCCAAAAAAAGGTTAAGTCTGAAAACTTTCATCACAACTCGTCTAGTGGCTCCCCGGTGATGACTTCTCATTCTCAGGCACCAACCAGCACCTTTGCCATATTTCTACCTTTAACAGGCTCAATCCACATCTTGTATCCGAACAATGCTCCATGGCGACATTATGCCTACATGTCTGCGGTTGGTGCTTTGATCTTTTACTTCAAACTTTAAAAAATATTAACTCAGGTTCTACTGATTGGATATTAGTTGTTTTGTTAGTGTGGGATTTTGTTTGTGCTGTGCTGTGCTTTTACTTTATTACTGTTTGTGTGCTGCATAAATTCTTTACACATTGCCACTAGGTTAAGATTGCTGTTTTGCCAAGCTACCAGAGGGTTAAGTATAGGTTAATTTAGTGACTTTAGTCGTTCACCCTGACAAGGATTGTGGCTGCTGCATTAACAGAGTTTCATCCCCACTCAACCAACAACCCAATTTCTCACAGTGAATATTCAAATACATCCTTATTTTCATAATCTCCTTTTGGTCTCCAGTTCTCATCTGAAAATGATTTTTTAAATGTTTTTTACATTGAACATCACAAGGGTGGTGCAGACCTTGAGGATGTTTGGATTACTTCTCACCCTCAAGTTGGTGAATCTTGTTCCTTCTTAGAGCCTATTATATATTGCAGCTTGATTCCAGGCATATCTGGGCCTGTTATGCCTTCTATTGGAGAGACAATTTAAGTTTCTTAACAGGTTATCAGCCCTTCTAGACATAGAGCAGGCCCAATGAGGGAATTCCTGCAAGTTCAAGGGGGCATGGTATGTACGCTCTCTATCTCAGTTTCCTTATTGGTCTTCTTTATCAAAGATTGCTGTTTATAAAAAAAAAGTTATAAAAATTATTTAATCTCTGATTTTCTTTAGGCAATGTCAACATGTCTGGTACCTTGGGAGAGAAGACACTTGAGACCTCTTGTTTTTTTCATTCTTCTCCACTGGCTTCTGACATCCAACAATTTGGAGTTCCTCATCTTGTTATCACAGTCCCTGAGCTCTCATCCTCAATGGTGGCTGTGGTGCTTCTTTCTCCACAGCATCCTCTGTAGTTAGCAACAGATGCCAGCAGCAAGTGCTGAGGAGAGGATTGGGGTTCAGAGTAGGCAGTCCAGGAAGTTTGGAAGAATCTAGAGTCACAATTCTTCCAACTGGAAAAAACTTGAGGCAGTTTCTATAGCACTCCAGAACTTTCAATCCAGAAACCTACAAACAAATGGTGTTGGGAGAATGGACAATTGAGTAGCAATAATGCATCTCAACAGGCAATTTGAAAAGGTTCCAGCTACCTCAGTCTCTTAGTATAAAAAATAATGTCTTGGACAGAGACAAATCTTAAAGGACAATTCATATTCAGGGCAACAACAATCCTATTGCAGACACCGTGAGCAGCGGTTTTCCCTCCATTTAGAACTTGAGAATCACAAAGGAGGTTTTCCAGATTCAGCCGTCTCACTCAAGACCTTTTTGAGGATCAGTCCATTGCTCCTCTTCCTGTGTATTTCTAAAGAATCAGGTGGCAGGGGTGGATGCATTAACATGCTAGTAGCTGAGCTCCCTGTTGTATGCCTTTCCTTCATTTCCCCTCATCCCTTTAGACGGAGGGTGCAAACATAATTCTAGATTGTTCATTCTGGTCCCAGGGACAATGGTTTCCTGTGGTGATTGAAATGTTGATTGCGCAAGTCCAGTTTCTTTCTCTCTCTCCAAATTTGAGTGTAGCCCCTCCCCTGTTGTCCCTCCCATGCTTGCAGAGGTTAAGGTTAGCAGTTTGCAGGTTAAGAGGCAAGCGCTTAGGAAACTAGATTTGTCTTTGACTGTCTCAGATTCCATACAATGTTCATGGAAGCTTTCTACCAGGATGTCTTATGACCATCACTGGGCATTGTTTCTGAACTGGTGTCATGGTAAAGATGTCTCTCAGGTCCTTTTCTTTCCAGAAATTAATTAACAATTTTTTAAAGAGAGCATTCAGTTAGCAGCGATTAAGGTCTTTTATTCCCCTTGGAAGTTTCTTTCTCAGATTGAAGTCTGTGTGTCTAAGCATTTTAAGGGCTTTGAATTGTTGAGCCTGCATAAAGCAAGTCACAGGACAAGGAATGGATGAGGAGGTAATGTCTGGCTTGCTTCCCTATAGTCTTCAGTACTCTGATTTCGTATTCCTTGTCCAATTACTTATGTTTTCTCCCTCCCTCCATCCCTTGTTAATTTTGGTAATCTCTGTGGAGTCCTGGCATTATCAGGAAGTGTGAAGCCTTCATTTCCCTTAGTAGTCAAGGGGGCGAGGGTCATTGGTTTCTTGTGTTTTTTTTTTACTTTAGAGGTGAGGAATTTTCTCACTAGTGCATGAAGTAAGTAATGGAATGAGGGATAAGGAATAGGAGTAATGAAGATTACTGGTAAGTAATACAGACATTTTAAAGGAGATGTCAAAAAAATACAAATTGGACTGTTGGGATTTAAAAGATTTAATTGTGCATAGGGCTGGCATAATGAAAATCCAACAATGTATATGAACAACTTTATTGAATTTTGTCAAATGTGACAGGTAAATTTCAGATGACACTGCATGGGTTTATGTCTATATTAAATTTGACACTGTGTGTTTTCCCCGGTGCAGCCCATCCACCAGTGTCTAGTTAGTGCAAATGTACATCAGTGCAATGATATCTTTCTTGCATTTCTTCTGTTGCAGGTTTATGAACAAATCAGGGTGCTTGTAAGAGAGTTATATAATCATTGTATCATGTACACATACATCAAGAAGACTAAGTTAAAAGGGCATTACTTGCAAAAAGTGGCATCTCAAATGTTTCTCATTACTGGAAAAGTAACCACATGAGCACATCTGTCGGTATTTTCACACTCAATGGGTTACCCATAAAACAGCATTCCCTACCTACAAATTACAACTTGCAGCTGGAAAACCTAGAGACACTGGTCAGATTTTCCATACTTCGAATTGCCAATTCAACACATACATATGTCCTTAAATAAGAAGAAGTGAGCTGCTGTTGTAAAAAATCATTTTCTGTATGTAAGTTTGACTTCCCCACTCAGACCAGATTTACTAATACTCATGCAGCACTGCTTTGCACAGTTTTACATGAGAAAGTGTTGCATTGTACTATGCTTCTTTGGTGTGTCATGGATGCACCTTATTTACTGTACTGCGCACCATGGCGCAGGACCGCGAGATTTGTCATGCAGCGTGATGCAAGTCTGTAGTTCCAGCTCACTGTGTTGTAATGCAATAAGTACTAGCAGGACGCAAAACTGACTTGAGTGCTGCAATTCACCTTTAAATGCCACAACTCAGATTTGCATCATGCAGGGGGCAGTTGCATGGCACAAAGTTCAGAAAGTCTTGCAGCACCAAACAATTGTTAATTCCAACACACCATAATTTGTAAGGCATGGAAGGAGCATCAGGAAGTCAGAAGGGCCCCAACCTTAAAGATGAGCCTGACATCCAGACCAAAAGCAAGGAGAAGGTCAATTTCACAGAGGAGGAAAACCAAATTTTGATCACTGAAGTGACAACAAATTTGCGCTTTATGTTTGTCACCTCAAAATTACTATTAGTCATGAAAGATACTTTAAGGGCAATTCATAGTGAGCAAGATCAGCTACCTGGCACCCACAAGAAGGACTGTCTCTGAATACAAGTAAAGCTGGCATGATCACAAATGGAGGACAAAAGAGAAACAGGCCAGGAACCTGAAGGCTGCAATGAGGAGTCAAGGACATAGACAGGGCAAACATTGAGGACCAACATGATCTACAAGGTGAATGCAAATGTAATGAATTTCATATATATGTTTACATTTCCGATATGATGACTTACAAATGTAGGCCTAGATTTGGAAAAGATTTACAAAGATGTCACAAGACAACTTGCTGCACACTGCTGCAGGACAGGGAGCGAGCAAGAATGTGCCATTTCTACTAAGATATGATATTTTCCTGCTCACTCCCTGTACTGGCACACTCGGGCAAACTATTCACAATGCAGGCACCCTTGAGCCATGGAGTTACAGGCAGGAGTGGTTTCATACAGGAAGGGATACCTTCCTGAAGAAAACAATCCTTAGATGACTCAGCACAAGTTGAAAGAGGAAATACTGAGGAGAAATAAACATATCCTTGTAACACTTCTGTTGTGACGGCATGGCATTTTCACGTTTTCCCAGGTTTACTAGTCTTTGTAAATCTAAGAATGTACCTAAAAGCATGAGTGGATAGATGGGAGCGTACATGCTTCACCCATGGAACACATTCCCAATGCAGAGTAATGTAAGGCAACATTTTGTGCTACCTTGCGTTACTCTGGATTCACTAACCCATGCAGAGCCACACACAGTGGCTTTGTGTGGCTTAGTCAGGGACTTGTGTTGGTTTGCATCATCTTGCATGACACAAGAGCAACGCAAGTCCTTTATAAATCTGCCATTTAGTCAAATAACCCTTACATTCAAGCACACATAGAGCAACTGTGTAAGTTACAGAACTGACACCACATAATCATATAGTAAGTCACACAGATATTCCTATAACTAACTGTAGAATTATTATCATGAATCAATATGTGGATGTGTGGAACTGTAGTGTAACACATAGGATAGATATTTATGTTTCTGTGTAACATATCTACATACCAGCCATCATATGTGAAGCTCAGTAAGTAGGGCCACAAGCCAACTTGGAGTGGTGTGCATTTAGAAAATGAGTATCTATTACCATAAAAAATATATAATGCAAGTCCACAATCCATATACCAGTTACCTCTGGTGCATTTTGTGCTGCCTAGTTACATCTTACCCACTTCCATCACATCGCACAAGTGCTTGCACTGCAGGCTTATATTTGTGTGCTGGAGTTTGTTATACTTTCACAAATCCCACATGCATCAAACATACACAGAGATTATGATACTATTATGCAAGAGATGGCTTAGGTTATTCTCACTCATGATGCAGAACACTTCATTACTTTAATATGTGTCACACATCCACAATGACACAAATATGGATGTGTTTTGAAAAAATAGCAGACTGGTTGCCATGTTTAGGATCATAATGTTATGTATTTTTATAGCTGGTAAGTGATAGAACCTGGCCTCTCAATTCACCTCAATAACATAAACTTGACGTAGAATCCCTATGCATTGTAATATAAATTTACTCTCAATGTTGGTAAAAATAAAATGTTAAGTCTTATCAAATCATACAACTCTTATAGGAAATCCTTGTGAAATGAAGTCCTTATTGCCGGTGTTTTGAGCCTCAGTTAGCACTATTTGCTCATAAACTATTTAATGGCTAGCATCCATCATGATGCATCTATGTAGTGTGAAGAATGGTAAAAATAGAATATGTTGGAAAATCTGTGATTCTGAGTGTGTTATGCTCAGGAATTTTTGTGGATGGCAAGATTCCAATTATATTTCTCGGAAATAATGTTGAATAAAAATGTTGTATTTTGGTGTGTGAGCAAAAAAACAATTTTATACAAAAGGGAAGGCAAACAAAAAGAATGATACTCTAATAGTGTCATGTTTTGCTGTCTGGTGAACATGGTTACAGTAGGGATCTACTATCAAATGAGCAAGTATCAGTTCATAAGCTGCAGGGAATATACAGGTTATATACCAAAGTCTGCAGTGAATGAAAACAACTGAGAAGTTAAATACAGTTTTTTAAAAACAAAACTATGCCTACAATATTTCTTTTGGAATGCTTATCATGTCAAAACATTAAACTTGTAGTGATGTACATGCATACCTAGTATGTGTGTGTGTCAACATGGTACATCATTGCACTTACTTTTTAAACAATCCTATTCTACCTAATGAGGGTGTGAAACCACAGTAAATGTGCATACTGGTGGCTGTAGCCTGCACTTTTATATGGCCATATTGACATGTTGTTATACATGGTTGAATTACCATGTGTATCAACAGCAAGGACTCTGATGACTCCCAAGTGAACTATCAACTGAAAGTGGCAGGTTATCCAGCAGCACATGCCAAAGTATGTCAAGTTGGGGAGGAATATTTTAGTGGGCACTCTTAAGGGTGTTTCTGTCCCAATAAGGGGTTGCCAGAGGCAGTAAAAGACACCCAAACAGAGCTACATGGAATTAATGCCTCCTTAGCTGACCTCTCTGGCGTTGTGTTGCTGAGGGGTGAGCAACATCAGATTTCAATATCCAGCATCAGTGGTGATATTATCAACCAGCTAGGAGCCATGAATTCCTCCATCCTTGAGACCTTAGCCAACTGATTGGAGGCCAAGATGGACACCTTCATGGCAAGAGTTAGTTCCCTCAACAGCAACATTGTTGCTGTGATATAGAGGCAGCAAGCCCTTGCCAGTGAATAACATGCAGCCTGTGTAGCAACCAGTAATGTTCTTGGGAAACTGGGTCATACATCTTCACTCTCTGATGTTTGTGCATCATAGCAATCTACCATCACTCCATAGCTTCCTCAGCACCCCAACAATGAGAACAGGAGGCTGAACACACATCAGTGGATGAAGATGTCTAGTTCCTAGAATTTCCAGTTGAACATGAGTGATTTTTGACCAGTTATTTACTTTGTTATGTATTTTACATCATGCCACCTTCTGTCAAAACTATTCCAGTCTTCAATTGGTAACATATAGTTGATCTTGCTCATCTGTTTTTGTCATAAAGCATCCTTTGTAGGGAATGGTAACACTTTGTAGTTCACTCTTAAGTTATGTATCTCAATTTGTGAACATAATTTCTTTTGCACTGTTGAATTACTTTAATCTTTGTTGGCTTTCGTCCTCTACAGCAAGCCTTCATAAGCACAACAAATATAAGCGACAGCAAAATTGATAAAAAAATTAAATTATCTTAACATGACATGACTGTTTGTGTCTATTGATAGCTTTGTGATGTGTGCTTTCAAATTCAATGACATGATGCTGTGAAGTGTTAGTAGAATGGAGACAATGCACACTACCATGGTAATCACAAGTCAGCCTTACATGATACACAATTCTACACATATGTCAGGTCTAAGCATCACTTTTCTTACAGATGACAACCTATATAAGTTCTAAATTGAAAATTAATAGCAAATCACTTGTTGGTGTAGACTTCAAAGTCGTCATTCAGTAGCCTGTGTCCTGACAACATTCATGGAAGTCAGTATTCTCCAGCTGCTAGACAGAAAATGTAAACATTTCAAGGACATAGCTTGACTGTCTCAAATATGGGCAACACAAAAACAACGAGGCCTTGAATTTTTTGAAGCATCGGTGTGACCATGTGTTTCCACACAAATCAAAGTTAGGATCATGTATATCAATTAGGGCCATTTCACATGAGGATTACTGTTTGTGCTGGTGGTCATTTGCTTATAGCATTTCAAGCAGTTACATTCATTGTCCAAGTTGTGCAGCCTGATGTAAAATTGTTGTCGGATCATGATGTAACATTGCTATTGGATCACCCCATGAATTCTGCATGGGCCATCACAAAATATGTCCAAAGTCAATGTGATAATATCATCACTGTTTAATAGTTTACTCCATTTTAAGTCACAATGTGTCATGACTACAGACCCATAATTCCAGGCCTTACTTTAATTTCGGTTGTCATGTGTATAGGTTTGGCCAACACATATTATAGCATTGTCTTATATTTATACCAAATGTTTCAGAACATGAATCCATTACTTTATAGTGGTGTTGTAATATGGGGTGCCTAGCGCAAATGCAGTGGCTGCTTTAGTCGTGGTTTTTTTTGGGCAGGAAGAGAAACCTTCCAGGACAATATCAATTCCATTGAGCAATGTTTCCCTTTCTCTTTGTGCAGCCTTATACAGCACATGTGCAATGAGCAAATGATGCTGAGAATGGAAAATGTCTACACTTCCTACACAACACTTAGGAAGGTCTAGCATTTAGTAGTCTTTGTATAGCTTGGAAAACACCAAAAAACATTTGTGAATGCATGTTAATAGCCATTCTTAACCCATTAAAAAACTCACACTTTTTAATGTAACACAATGCATCACAAGCAGGTGGCTTGCTTAACATTTATTTACAAATAGATGCAAAACAACGCAAGCACTTAAGTCAGATTTACTATGCCACACAGAGTCACCTTGCATTGCTCAGCATTGCATAGTAAATTTGGAAAAATGCAAGATAGAGCGAGTCACGGTGTTACGATACTCTGCAATTAGAAGGCATTGCGTGGGTCGCGTATGGATGTTCTCCTACATCCACTCCTGTTTTTAGGCTCATTCACACATCTACCAAGATTAGTAAACATGGGAATGGCTGAAAAAGATAATCATTCCCTGTTAAGGCATAACAATGAGAAATGTGGTTATTTATCCTCGTGACTTGCTCATTCTGCAGCTTGCATGCAAAAATGAATATGCATCAGAGGATTGTTTTGTGTAGGAAGTTGTCCCTTCCTGCACAAAAACAATCCTGGCTCTAACACAGGCACCCTTGCACCAGGGTGCAAGGGTGCCTTGGTTGGCACTAGGGTGCACCCAGTGCACCAGCCTAGGAAAGAGCAGGAATGCACCATATCTTAGTGGACATGGCTCTTTTATGTACTCTCCCTTTGATGGCAACACAACAATTTGCGTTGCTGCATTGCGTGGAGTCACATTTTTGAAAATGTGGTGCTATGTACCTTAACAGAGTGCATATCAATTATGATATCCCTATTGTGGCCAGAATGTTGCACATACAATTAGTCACATATATTGTGGGATGTGTTTTTTTACAGGTGAATACAAATAGGTCTAATGGCAGTAGTGTGTTTTCCTAAATCCAAACATCCTGATCTACAATACTGAGTTTTAAAAACTCATTTGCTGAATCTCTTGTTAAACATATTACCAGGTTCTCCCCCACAGCATGTCTGCTTTTCCATAGTGAAATTATTTACAGTTGATGGTTTGTAAGAAACTGGGTTTCTGTTGCATACCCCCTACACCTTTTACCTGCCAATTGATGCAACTTTGTCTATAGAGTACTGTGTCTCTACTGATGGTTGCCAGTTCCAGTGTTCTGTCCATACAAGTATACCACAATTGGCACAACTTCAGTTACCCCGGTAAGACCATAGTAAGTGGTACCCCTTATACCTAGGGCATGAAATACTGAAAAGCATCCTCTGGGGCTGCAGTACTGGGTGTGCCACCCCACGTACCCCTCACCAGGGCTATGCTCTCTGCCATTGCAGGCCTTCCATACACTGCATATGGTATAGATAAGTCACCCCTACTGCAGGCTTTTAGCCATAAGGCTGGATGCACTCTAGCCTATGTGGGGGAATATCAGCATGAGCAGATATGCCCCTACAATGCATGGGCTGGATACTTGTCAACAGATGTTTCCTAACTCCATGATAGCTTCACTGATTTCCAAGATTTTTGGTACCAAACATCTTGTCCTAATAAATCCTCAGAGATGCCAGTGAGAGATTTATTAATATTCACACTGGAGACTCTTTTGGAGGGGCACCTGACAACCTACCAATCACTGGTGTGATTCCTGACTTGTTTTCTCCAGCCTGCCACGACCAAACATGTTTTTCACCTCATGGGGTGAGAGCCAGTGTTCTTAGATGACAGAGTCAAAGTCTGCTCTGGGCAGAGGTGTTTAACACCTCCTCCAGGACAGAATGGCCTTCCTGGGCGGGCAGCTTCAAAGGCTGTGCCTCCTTTCAAAGCCATCCCAGGAACCTCCATTTAGTGGGGGAAGCAGAGCCGCCTTTCCTGCTCCATTTTTGTGGGAGGAAAGCTGGGAAAATTACATTGATTAGGAGGAGGGTCTCCACTTAGCCTACACAATCCCTAGGGTGGGGAGGCGATGTGACCCCCTCTCCTGAAATTCCACCATCTTGGCATGGTGGGAAAACATCCTATCAGGGCTATGGTAGTACCTCTTTCACAGGAAGTGGTCACTAGAGGGTATAGACACCCTTAAGGGAGGTAGCACATTGGTTACTACCAGTCTCCCCTTGTATCACACCTACATTCACTATTTAGGTGTAACCCTCAAGACCTGAACATCAGCTTCGATAGACAAGAGAAGACCAAGACCAAAGAGACCAACTGCATGAGAACTGAAGCCCCGCTGCACAAGAAAATGGTGCCAAACCCTGCCTGCTGCTCAAAGAGATCAACAATTACTACTGCTCTGTCACCCTGGAACATGAAAGGACTCTAAGAACCCCAGAGCACCTCCAGCCTTCAAGAAATTCCTGCAAAGCTCTCTTGGAGTGAAGTTATCACTCCCCTGCCACCTGCAGGCACTGATCCCATGAAGTCCGGTTTGTTGACTTGCTGCTCCCCGAGGACCTTGATGCAGCACCAAAGCAAGAGATGGTAAAAGAGCTCCAGAGGGTCAGATCTGTCTCCTCACCAAGTTTGGAGACTTACTAGAGCTGTGGCATACCAATATTACGGGTACTAGACCCCAAACGCCAAACACAAAGAAGAAAATTCCACTCAGGACTCCCAAAGCACAGGAAGCAAGAACTTATCGAGGGACATCGATACACCTTAGACCCACTACCTGAGTTTCTCAACTGTCCCCATTTTTCCTCTCCAATTTGCCTGCTCCTGACCAAGAGGACCTCAAGATACACAACGCCCGGCTGACCTGTTCACTCTGCACCCAGCCCCAGCTCTGAACAACCAGCTCTGCTTCTGTGGTCCCCAGACCCTTGGGCCTCCTCCATTTAAGGAGGCCCAACAGACTTACCTGTAAGTACCTCTGTGCAGTGCATTTTCAAGTGTCCTCCTTCGTCTTTGCACACCAGCTTCCAAGACCATGGGACTCTGCTCCTGGCTAAACAGGGACACTCCTGATCTTCTCCTGCTGGAACTTTGGACCTGGTCCCAACATTGACCTAAAACAAGAAGATGAACTTCTTGCAATAATTGCTGGAATTGTCCCCTTTGTTTCTATGGTGCATAGTTGCGCATAGAAGTGATATATTTATCAAACTTTGCAAAATCGTATCTCCAAAATTACCTACCTTAGAACTGTGTTCTTAGAAATTATATAAAAATCAATATTATTTTTACAAATTGGTATTGGATTTATTTCTGAGTGTGGGCCTCATTTATTGCCTCTGCGAGTACAACAAATGCTTAGCACTATCCTCTGATCAGCCTAACTGCTCCCACACACTACCACAAAAAGTGAGTTAGTATTGTCTACTTATATCTCTGTATACCCATTGGGGATTCGCTGGATTCACTACATAGTGTACTTCATTTTAATACAATATATAGAGAGCCAGTTTCCTAAAATGGTTTTTCACCCTATGAGTTGGAGGTATAGCTGGTGTATGCAGACATAGGCCCATAATTTTACTGTGGAAGTCCTTTACATTTCAAGTTAATTTACTGAAGCAGCATGCATTGGGCCACATTTTTTGCATTTAACAAAACACACATAGCCACACAAAGTGTGTTAGCATGTCTTATTACATATAAACATTTATATAGCTTTGGAATTGTAGCACTTAAGTGACTCAACAACTATGCTAATGATAACATGTCCCTGTGAGTCCACGGCTACTACTACATACTTTCCTTTATACATTTTTATGAAAGTAGGTAGATTGTTTACGCCTATCACATTCTGTGAGCAACAGAAGATGTGTTAAGAAGTATTATTGCTACTCATTAACACCAATGCACATCACCTCTTCTGCTTTGTTCTTGTTTTACACATTCTGTGTGGATCATGGAGTCTGTGGCAGTCTCATAGAATGCCTATTTGTATCAAGACACTTTGAAACAACATCTACAATACAACTCTGATGGCATAAGAATGTGAGATTAAAAGTTTACCCTACCCAGCAGCCATCCTACATCCACAGATTACACAGCCATGTTTTTCTCAAGCATCAGATCTGTAACTTTGCAAATGAACTGAAAGTGTAAGGGTTATTATACAGCATTTGCACATGCAATGCTTTAATGAACACAAACACAACAACATTACTTAGAATTTAATTTTAATGACTAGGCACATGCACAGAGTTTGGACAATAATGTAATCCTATTTTTATAAATTAATTGAATAAAAACGTTTTTTTTCTTGGGCGCCCTCACAGTGAGTCCAACATATCAGAATGAGAAAACTCGTCTTCTTCCAATTAATATTGTATTGGACATTCTAAATCCCACTGAAGATGTGATTTCCACATATATTGTGCATCATTGCTGCGATCAATATAATTGTGCACACCATTGGGGGTTGTATAGCCCCCTCCAAACAGACTGGTCCCAATATCTAAAACATGAATTCTAGACAACAAATGTTTGATCCACAACACTGCAGTTTCTTACAGCTGAGTTAAATTTTTCTGTTACTCAGTTATGGAAAATTGTGTCCTTAACCATGGCTGTAGGCCATAGACCTGATCACCTGATGACAGAGATAGATAAATTATTAGAGGTAGTTGATAATTTACAAATGCATGATGAATGAATAGTATTTTTGCAAAGAGTGCAGACAAACTATAAGAGTGACTCTAAGGGGAAGATGTACTAAAAAGTCACCCAGCGCAGCCCCCGCGAAGCTGTGCTACATTGCAGGACAGGGAGGAAGCAGGAGAGCACCACATCTTCAAAGATATGGCTATCTCCTCCCCTGTCCCTTGCGCCGGCGCTGATTACAGCTACAGTGTGCCATACAAAACACCTTAGAGCCGCAGCACTAGGATGTGTGCATGGGTCTAGCATAGGTTTTGTACAGGAAAGGTAACTTTCCTGTACAAAATACTATGCTAGATACAAGGGAATGCTTTTACCACTTTGTATGCGTGCTGCACATTGCAGCATACGTGTACAGTCCTTGGTATGCCCCCTTGGTGCAACGTAACGCAAAGCAGCTCAATGCCCTGCTTCACATTACTTTTACGTCATTTCCAGTGCGCTGTAAAGTAAATTACCCAAAAAAGATTTTGCCTCGTTTTGCTTCGCTTTTGTGTTGCAACCACGGCACAAAATCATAGTAGATCGCCCCCTAAGTGTTTGTTGTGGTAGTGTGATTACAGATGGGAATAAGGAAAGTTAACCACATATGACTGTATGGAATGCTATTCTACAGTGCACACTGAACATATGTTGAATGTCCATAATTGCATGTCAGAATTGGACTATACTAAGTTGAGCATCTCTACAAATTGAGGACATATTAATCCAGTGTTTTTCACAGATTTAGCTTAATGTCATGTATATTTGCCACACATGAAATATAGTACTATATGTCCTTTGGGAACAGTGGCAGATAATATTTGAGTCAGAATTATATGGTATTTGATTAAATCCAGACAAACACATACCTTCAAAGATAATTATGTTATTGGAAGTCAAAGGCACATATATGAACACACTTTAATTCAAGTTACAAACATGGACTATTGTTATCCTTGCAACATATACCTTTGATTACCTTTCTTCACACTAAAGCACTACATTATGTCTGATATAGTTATAAAATAACACATTCAATAGAGAGAACATAAGTAAATCAATGTTGGTCATAGTTAAAATAGTATTTTGATGGTTGATTAACTTGCAATCATGTACAGACATGTGACCATTAAAATCCTTATGTGTTTGTGTATAGACATTTCTTACATGAGTAGGGAAATGTTTCTGTCATGTTATGTTATATTATGTTATTTGAACTTATAAGGTTCACAGCTACCCCGAGGGGTTTCCCGATGCCTGCCTGGTAGAAAAGAAGAAAAGGAACAAAGACATTACAAATTTTCAGACATCTGCGAAAATTCCCATAAACAGTTTCTTTTCATAATGAAATGTGACAAGAGTTTCACAGGGAGGGCCCTAAGTAAGCAAAGGATCGACCGTGCATGCGCAGAAGTCTGATTCTGGGAACAGTGAATTTAAACTGTGTAGTGAGGCAGAGGGAGCATGAAGGTATATAGGGTTGAGCTAACGATTGCATATATTGAGGGGCTAGACCAGTTTTGATTTTGAATATATAGCTCAAGGCTTTGAATTTGATACGATTCTCCACCTTTAGTCAATGAAGTTTGTGAAGAATGCCAGAGATAGGGGCAGTCTTAGGAACCTGGCAGAGCAATCTGACAGCTGCATTTTGCACCACCTGCAATCTTTGTATCCCAGCTTTGTTTGAACCCAGATATAGGACATTGCCGTAGTCCAGCCTTGATGTAACAAGGGCCTTGACTACTGTTCTCTGAGTAGAGAGGGGTAGCATCCAAAGAGTTTTCTTTAACTATTTGAGAATTGTGAAACAAATTGAGGCCACCTTTGTGACTTGTTATTTCATCGATAACTGATCGTCGATGATGAAGCCTAGGTTACGCACCTGATGAGCAGGCTGGGATAAGGCACCCATATCCGAGGGCCAGTGCTGGGGAACCCAGGGGTCTTGTTGCTTCCTTAAGATCAGAACTTCCATTTTTTTCCACTGAGTTTGAGTAAATTATTTTGCATCCAAGACACAATTTTCCTCAAACCAGACTGGAGAGTCAATGATTCAGATTCCTTTGCCAAAGAGAGTGAGAAGATTATCTGTGTATCATCAGCATAGGAGAATAAGGACAACCCCGCCTCTTCGGCAACATCTGACGGTGGGCGAATGTAAACATTAAACAACAGAGGGCTCAATGCAGAGCATTGGGGCACTCCATAAGGGGATAAGTGGGGTTTTTTTGCTGGCCGTGGAAGAAAAGCCCTGAAACGTACGGTTAGTAAGAAAGGAGTCAAGCCATTGGAGCACTAGGCCCTCAATACCCAAGAATTGCAAAGCTTTCAACAACACGGTGTGTGACACTGTGTTGAAGGCAGCACTCAGGTCAAGTAAAATAAGGGCCACTGTATCACCAATGTCCAGTCGGTGTAATAGCATTTCGGTGACTTCTAATAGAGTCGTTTCAGTAGAAACATGGTTTGCCATGACACACAGGCCATATCATATCGGTTAGCATAACAAAGCCACAACTGTGTGGGTGTTATATGTGCAAAAGAGGCATTTGCATTTTCCTTGGGTCTTGCAAGTTGAAAGCAGGAGAATAAAAAGACATCACTGGTATTTAAAACAAGATGCAAGGCCATTTTTGAGTAGCCTTGAGTTGTTTTGTACATACATGTAACATAAGCCAGCACTTTGTGCTGCCTCAAGTAACTTTTCAGACTGGGGTGCCTGCAATCACCATTCCAGTGCAACAACAGAAGAATGTTTGCACATTGCCAGACTGGATGCTGCCAGTAACTATAGGAATGCAGGAAAATAGTGTGTCTTCCGAGCCCAGGTGTAACAATGTGAAACATCTTTAATACACAGAGTTATTTCTTCTCTTTCTTTTTTTAAAAAGGTTGTTTATTTTTCACAAAACATTACACA
This sequence comes from Triturus cristatus, assembly GCF_964204655.1. Classification (NCBI taxonomy): domain Eukaryota; kingdom Metazoa; phylum Chordata; class Amphibia; order Caudata; family Salamandridae; genus Triturus; species Triturus cristatus. The sequence goes on from NC_140591.1 coordinate 1,354,151,731, forward strand.
ATACAAAATAACGCATTGCACAAAGATAGTGCACAGTACATCATGGCATATATTATAGCACTGTCATTTATGACAATGCTTTGGAGGGTAAGGAGAGTGGTAGGAAAGAGATCAGATAGAATTGTATTTGAAATATGCAATACAGGAGACTCATTTGGGGAATACTTATTAAACAGGCACTACAATTCAGCCGAGATTATCTGCTTCAAGGTTGTGGCGAGTTCTGCCAAACATCCTTTGGCCTGTAAGTAAGAGGCTGCAATTGTGAAAAATCTTTACTGACTTTATCACAGTGTTTCATGTTTCAGAGCCATACAACACCAAACAGAGAGATAGAGGCAATATATAGTGCTCATGTCTGCCTCTCAGAAACACTCCAAATGCAAAATTGGTGTGACACTCTTTTAGTGTGCTCAGGGAAATCTCACCCAAGCACTGGTTGGAGTCAACCTATCTACCAACTGCTACTCTCTCTTCAGACAAATGAACAATTCAAAGAATTGGATGAGGTAGTCTTACCCACATAATGGGACATACTTCATCATTTGCCGTCTCTTCCCACCCTGGTGATGCGATACTACCAGGATGGCCTCAACATCACAGGGGTCACCTGAGGGAATTTTTAGAAATACATATTTTCTCTGGATATAACACTTGGATCCAGTTCTGTAATTAAAAAAGCTTCCAGATATGCCGCAAATAATTATTTATTCAGGTGGGACCCTAAGCTTGGATTAAAAGTTCCATAAGGTAATCTCAGAGGATGTACATGGTTACTATGACCCTTAAGTACTACTGTATTGTCATACCCTGAAATACTTAAGAGTCATAACAATGACATACGTTCTCTGTGATTTTTATCCAGCTAAAATAAGAATTGTCCATTTCTCTGTAGGGAGAGTATCAGTAGGTAGATAGGTTGACTTGAACCAGTGTGTAGGGATGTTTATGAGCCAAGCAGTCGGTGGGGACCTGTCCACTGCCCCAATTCAATGCCAGCTACCGCTTGGCTAGTAAGAATGCAACAGAGAAGAACCTGTGGGTGGATGAGGGGATTTTGTTGTGTACCCCAGTAGTGCCATCAAGGGGTCAGGGTGATTTTGGTATTTATCATAGTGGAAATGAGAGTGAAAATATTGGTCCAATAATAGCCCACTAGGGGATACAGCCAAGTGGACAAGTGGAGTCCGGGGCATGACATTTTGGGCACTGAGATGAGCGTGTGGAGTCAAAGCCTGCAATATCAGCAGGGGCCATGTATGCCCATTGCAGAATTTATAGTGTGTGAGTTTGTGCTTGTGATGGACAGACACAATTTGTATTTGGAAGCAACAGTAGGACCAGATTGTATAGGAGAATGGGTAGCCCAGGTCAGCACTGGAGGCCTCTCTAATGTGCCTGGTGGAGTCAGGTTTCATGCCAAGCTAGACCTGTACAGTCTGGAGATGAGATGATCTTCAGCGGTGTCAGATATGATGAGTGTTAGTGGCAAGAAGTCATCTGGTGCAAGTGCATACATGAGTTTGCATGAGGGCAGAGTGTTGAGTAGCCCGCGGAGTACAACAAGATCTATATAGAAAGCGTTCTGGAAGTGAATGTTGTCAGTATGTGTAAGGACATGACCATCCAGAAATACAGCTCCCAAGGTATGGAGGTTATGATGCTGTAGTGCGTTAAACAAGTTTCTCGAGCGTGAGGCAGGGCCAGGGGATACCCTTCGGGAGTATCGAGGAGAGAGGTAGGTCCCCGAGCTGATCTTTTTCTGATTTGAGGTAGGGGACAGGGACGGATGTATGATACCAGTGATGTGTGTACTAGCATTGTGCAGCCAAATAATATAGTTGAAAATGCGAGACCCTGAAAGGTCTGCGCTCGTAAGGGAGAGTTAAAGTGTGCCACCGGATGCAGGGTTTGAGTCCAGCCTATATGAGGCATAAGAGGATGCAAAGGGTGTTAAAAAAATGTTGTGTGAGCTGTATTGAGATATTTTAAAAAAAAGAGGCAAAAATCAGGAAAGGACATCCACTTTGATTATCGCTAATCGCCCTGCCTTTGAAAGTTGGAGTTTGATCAAGGATTCTAGCTGTGTCGCTGATTTTTCGATGGCCGGTCCATAATTGAGTTGAAGTATTTGCTCTTTATGTAGTGCAAGTAAACACCTAATGGCCTAATTTACAAGAGAGTGCCACAGCATGCAGTGCAATCCCTTTGGCTGTGCCACGCTGCGGCACAGGAATACAACATACTTACAAAGATATGTCACATTCCTGTGCTCTCCCCTGTGCTGGCGCACAAAGGGCTGCCATGTGCAATGACGCCTGTGTCATGGGGATGATTGTTTATGTGCAGGAAAGATTCCCTTCCTGCACATAAACAATCAGAAATGGTGTTTTTCAACTTCTATGTGTGCTGCATTAGTACACATAATACTTGCAAAACTTCATTTTTTTAATGATTGTTTATGGTCAGGAAGGGACATCTTCCAGTACATTTACAATCACCCGAGGTGATTTCCTCATTCTATGTGTGCTGCAGAATGCAGCATTCACAGAAAGAGGAAAAAACGAGGATGAATTAATACATTTCTCCTCTTTGCGCCTCCCTACGCCTCCCCTGGGGAGGGGTTGCATTCAGATGCATTTCCAGGTTTATGATTTCTCATAAATCAGGAAATATGTGGAAACACCCACAGCAACACCCATGGAATGCACTTTCACACAAAGTGCTGCGTGTAAAGGGGCCATATTTACGAGGACAGGACAAGTCACGCAAGGTGGCTTTTCTTTTCCTTGTAAATATGGGGCAGTAAAATGGGCCGCCGGTGCGTCACAAAAAGTGAGGTAATGGTGGCGCAAGGGGCTTGTAAATAAGCCCCCAAGTATTTAGTGGAGTCTGAATTCCACCTAGGGATTATTCGATTGCTATGGGGTGGGTGCTCTCAGTTAAAAGAAAAAGCTTGGACTTGTCCCAGTTTATAAGAAGGCCCGAAAGAACACCAAACAATATAATCTCCCAATCAGAGGAGGGAGATTGAGAGAGGGATGTTGAATGAACTATAATATATCATAAGCATACAAGGAAAGTAGGAGAGGGCCCTATGTGAGTTGAAGGCCTTGGTGCAGATGCCGCTCCTGAAGATGGCGAACAAGGGTGTCCATTGCGATGTTGAACAAGCAAAGGGAGAGGGGGCAGCCCTGTCTAGTCCCCCTGATGGCCAGGAAACAATCAGTGAGGGAGCCCTTGACCCTTGGGCACACCACTGGGTTAGAGTCGAGGATATAAAGGCTCATGGAAAACTCATCTTTGTTAATGTCGGAATCAGGAACAGCCTTCCAGTGAGTCAAACGCCTTTTCGGCGTCTAGTAGGGCCACTACTGCATGGGCAGTTGGAGAGATCCTATGTAGGACTAAAAAGATTGTCCCCAGGCAAGTAAGTTGGACCGTTGCAGGAATAAACCAGACTTGAAAAGGGATTTGCTTCCTTAGTAGGGATAATCCTGTGGTGAGTAAATTGGTGAAGACTTTTATTATCTAAATTCAGGACAGAGAGGGGGCAGTATGAAGAGCAGAGATGTGGTTCCTTACCAGGTTTCAAGAGAAGCATGAGTACTGCATACTTCAGTGCGGGGGTAAAGAGCTGGCGATGAGGGCCTCCATGTACATGGCTAGGAGGTTAGGGGCAGGACGATTTTATATGCTTTATAAAATGCTCCAGTGAGACTATCAAGATCTGAGCTTTGAAGCCATCCAGGCTTTCTAATTTACTCACATGGTATAGGCTCGGTGAGGAAGCTTTTCTGTCCATCCGTCACCCACACCACGGCCATGTCAGCTAAATAGGCCACGATCTCGTATTCAGCTTCAGATGAGCGGGAAGTGCACATGCATTCATAATAGCACTTGAAATCAGATGATATGCCCTCATTATCAGTAATGGAAGTCTCAACAGCAGTATGGAGTTCAGTGACATACCCACTGAAGTGATTGGGGAAAATCATGCAGGCAAGAGTGCTACCTGGTTGGTCCCCACAACCATAACACCTGGCAGTCGTGTATTTCCTCATGTACCCAACCTCTCTCTTCGCGAAATCCTGGAACTCCGTCATTAACACCAATCATTTATTGAGTTGAGGAGTGCGGCCTGGTTGAGAGTCCGTCTGGTCGAGATTACGGAGCATGGATTCAATCTGTGTCTTGATGAGATTGTCTTCAAAATCTCTAGGATGCTTGGCTTCTTCAAACGGTATAGCTGAATCACCTCCTCCATCTTGAGGTCAATGAAGGTGATCCTTTGTCTGACTATCTGATCCTTCCCCCTTCGCTGTTGTTGTTGTTGTCTCACACCAACTCCCAATTGGCCTCTATTCTATGGTCCTGTGAACATCTCAATAACTACTGGAAAGATGTCTGCCACACACCGCATAGCTCTAGCAGTTTCCATTTCATAGAATCCACAAAACTGACCATTCTACATGATCTACCAGAAGTCGAAGAGGCCTCCTCATTGTGGACTAGGTGGATGGCAGTGGCCCTCATGATAGCAAAAATATTTATTCTCAGACACTGGCATAGTCCTCATACCCACACACACTTAGAATGGAAAATGGAACTCTTCCATTTAGCTACGTATGAAAAGAGCATAGATAAACTGCAAGACAGGCAACAGGCTTTGGTGGAGGAGTGGGGTCCATTTCTTCATCTACAATACCCCTAGCTTATGGAACTGGGGCGCTATCCAGTTTTCCCATGGCTGAGGGTCCAGACTCTTATATTACATGCATACCCAGAAAAATGTGTTGGAAAGGGGTAACATAGGGTTGGAGACTGATGATCCCATAGGGGACACAGCAGTTAGGGAAAAGGGCAGTAAGTGAATTTGAGGCTCACATGGAGGACTTAGTACTATAGTGACAGACGTAAATTTGATACTTGTATAGCGCACTACTCACCCGCAAGGGTCTCAAGGCGCTTGTACGAATACCACTGTGGAACCCATCCTGGCTTTCCCTGTGAGGCGTCCACTCCTGGGCACCCCCAAGGTGGAGGCCAGGCATCCTTAGCATTGTGGAGATTAAGCAAGCTATTGCCCAGAGTTGCAGAGTGGGACTCCATGATTGGAATAGGCACCGAGGCGAGAATTATCAGGTCCGTGGAATTTTTGAGCCCAAGACCCGCCGAGGTGGGGAATTGAACCCTGGTCCCGGGCTAGACCTCTGCATCAGGGTCTGCTGCTCTAATCATTGAGCCACACTTCTCCACGACGTGTGAATTCTGAAACACTGTCTAATAGATACTCACATGTAGCCATGGGGTTGTTTGACTATATTTACCTTTAGACTGATGCACCATGAAATAGTGGAAGTGGGCGTGTGCACAAGCATGTGCTGCACAGTCAGGACTATGGATTGACATAAGAAGGATTGGAAGCCATGTGGGTTGAGCCATCAGAATTTGTGGGCGAGGGCTAGACGTGGAGGAGGTGCACGACAACACCAGATATGGATATGAACAAACAACTATATGCCACGAAGTTGTGGAAATTTAGATTGTGTTCTGTTTTATTTCTGTGTTTGTTTTTGTTACTGCTGTTCAGACTTTATGTTTATTCTGTCTGATTCACACTATAGGGACTCCATGCCAGCGACATGTCGCTTTACCCATTGTATAGCCTGTTTGCATGCTTAACTAAAAAAGATGAGCTCGCGATAGTGTTTTAGGTGGAAGGTTGTAGTATCCTCAGGTCATGTTATTATGTTCCCTTCATTCTGTACCTAGCTGCTCAGCCAGTGTCAGTGTTCTGCGTAGAATGTTAGTGTGGGTGGAATGCTTGGATACTGTGTGGGACTGCGGCAGTTGGGAAGATGGGCTGAGCAGCTAGGATGCTGCTCCTGGTGGGGCTTATGCTGGGGTCTATTCTGGGGCCTATTGTGGAGCCTGATCTGGGGCCTGTTCTGGGTTTACTACTTCTACACCTAAGATCTCAATAAACTTCATCTACTCTTACCTGGCCACGTCTATAGCGTCTACTTGTTCATCCTGCACACGTGGGGCCAACCCACTACATTTATGGCGACGATCTGGAGCTCATCTCACGCAAAAGGTAGCCTGATGACAACTAAGAATGAGGAGTGGACCAAGAGAACGTGTAGAAAAGAACCAATGTCATGTAAAATGAAAAAAAAAGAAACAAGCGTCAAGAGATTTGAAAAAAAGGAAAGAAACCTACTTAACCACGCAGCGGAAGTCAAAGAAATATGTCAAGCATGCCTGTCTGCCCCACCAGTGTCCACTACACCGGACAGCCCAGCCCAGGCGTGCTGTGTTTCCATCTTGTCATCTACAACACGAGAAAATACGGTTACAAGCCTTCTTACAGCTTGATAAAGAAACCACACCACAAGAAATGTCTGCAATGCCACAAAAACAACTAATCGGCCACAACCAATGTCTTTTGTGCAGCAAGAAAAAAGGTATCTGTGGCTGTTGGTGTTTTTGTCTCCTGTGCGAAGTGTGAAGCTTCTGTTTTAAAAAGACTGTCTTCTTTTAGTTCGTCATCCATCACATTATTCAACTCAAGTCTTGCTTTCCTGTGGGTATGGATTGTGTATATTTTTTTTTTTAAGAGCTCCTTATCTACTAGCGCTGCACCGGTGTGAAACTTACTTTTCCCGGTTTAATTTCCAATTACTTGCGTTTTAGTGATATCACCGAGTCTCCCTGCCTGCTTCTAGAGAAGAGACTGACATTGTAAGCAAAGTGCAGTTTTGACTATGATAAAATGAATGGTTTGTGTTCCCTATTACAAGGCCTGCAGTGACAGTTACGCTTTAATTCAAGTTCAAATTGTTGCTCGCGCACCTCACCTGGTCCGTTGTGTCGCGCGGAGCCACTCAAACTCTTCATGACGTCTTCGTTCCTTACTGAAGAGAGCCTTTCGTCTTGTCCGTCTTCAAAGCTGAATTAGGACGTTTTAAAGCAGGAGCGCACCGTGAGCCACTCGGCGTGCGTCTTCTCAGCGTGACGCCATTTTGGAGTTGGCGGATCAACATATACCGATCTTCTTTCATCCTCAGTGATGCACGTTTCTACCAGCAAGTTGCCAACCACGTTTTGTTATCTGAATAAAGTTTTCTGTGAAATTAATGTCCTCAGCAAACTGGTGACGTGCGCATCTTATCTCCTCGCAGTCTCGATGTTTGGGCAGTGAGTTTTTCTTTTGGTCACCGGACTTTTGCCTATGATACTTGCGCCCAATGGTCAATCTGCCAGGAATGGTTTATTTGACAGCTCTAGGTCGGGGCTGCGGTCTGAAGTTACTTTCATGTTCAACATTCCGAGCACACTTGGTTTGCTGGAAGTTTGGGGGTGAGTCTATGTTTTCTGTTGGTACTGTTTTTGTCACGAAGTTTTGCTGGCACATTGTTTGGAGAGTCTTCAGTCCTCCTGCTGGGAACGCCTGTCTTTCATCAGTGCGGTAACAGGCACACCATTGACTTTTTGGAATATGACGTTGTTGTACATGTTTAAAAGATTTAACGCAAAAATGTTTTTTTTTTCACAAGAGAATGAATTTAACGCAAAATGTTTTTTTTTCACAGATGATCTTACAGTGTTTTGTATTTGATGTATGCCAACGTTGGTGTATCGCTTTGTAAATGTTCTTCTTTTGTTGGCATGGGAGTGGGTACTAGTCCCATGTCTCTTATTTACGTAGTCTCTCGTTTCAAATTTTGTATCCCTGCCTAAGGGATAGGGGTGGGTTTTTAGTCCCATGACCCTTATTTCAAATGTTTGATCCCTGCCTAAGGGATAGGAGTGGGTTTTAGTCCCATTTCCTCTTTAGATAGTTTTATCCCTGCTTAGGGATGGGAGTGGGTTTTTAGTCCAATCACCCCACGTTCACAGTAATTTATATGGGAATGGGTTTTAGCCCCATTTTTTTAAAAGGGGGTTTTAGTCCCACCTTTGAGTTTGGGTGTCAGTCCCATTTACTCTGTTATAGGGGGTTAGAGTCCCACCTATTTATAGGGGGTTAGAGTCCCACCTATGTCATTAGTAATGGGTACCAGTCCTATCTACTAAGATTAAAGGGGGTTTTAGTCCCACCTTTACGTGTATGTTGGGTATTAGTCCTTTCATTTACGTTTTCGCTGTATTCTGTGTGGGTAGCCATCTTTTGATGCCACACTGTGCTGTGTGTCGGTTTTACATGCTGCACGTGTCAGTGGGTTTCAGTCCCATGTTACGTATCATTTACATTTGGGTGTTAGTCCCAAACACGTGGGTTTTAGTCCCATAGTGTTCCTTACATGAGGGGTGGCGTTTGGGTTGTCGTCACAGTCTTCTCACGTGAGAAGTACTTCCTTGGGTGTTGTTCTACCCATAGGCATTTATACCCGTAGGATTCTACTCTGGGTATCATATTCATTTGTCGTATGTGAGCTCTTATTTCACTTCTAAAATAGTTCTTTGTTCAGTATTAAGGGAAGGGGATGGTGTTAGTGTGTTGATCTATGCGTGCATCTTTCCTTTCTCCTTAGTGTGTCTGTTTTCCCTCTCGTGATGTATTTCTACATGCATTCCTGGGTTTATGGACTATTCATATCTTGTGTACATTTCTGTATTTATTTGTTTGCTTATTAGTAGTTTGGGTTTATTTTAGGTTTTATTAATTTTCAGTGTAAAGGAAGAGGATGTGTAGTATCCTCAGGTAATGTTATTATGTTCCCTTCATTCTGTACCTAGCTGCTCAGCCAGTGTCAGTGTTCTGCGTAGAATGTTAGTGTGGGTGGAATGCTTGGATACTGTGTGGGACTGCGGCAGTTGGGAAGATGGGCTGAGCAGCTAGGATGCTGCTCCTGGTGGGGCTTATACTGGGGTCTATTCTGGGGCCTATTGTAGAGCCTGATCTGGGGCCTGTTCTGGGTTTACTACTTCTACACCTAAGATCTCAATAAACTTCATCTACTCCTACCTGGCCACGTCTACAGCGTCTACTTGTTCATCCTGCACACGTGGGGCCAACCCACTACAATGGTCTTCTATTACCGATGGCCAGCGTCATTGCGTGTACCTGCGTTGGCCATGCGAAGCATTCTGACTCATTTCCATTGATGCTTTAAACTCCATGGCGATGCATCAAGCATTGATGTGTTGGTAAATTCCACTGCATTACTGTTGCCTTGGGATTTGCAGGGGAACACCCACCCTGCATACATTAATTCCTGCTTCATGCAGGCTGATGCAGTGCAGCAATTGCATCATGCAAGTCACAAAAAACGACACAGGGGGGCTCCTGAGTCAATCGATTAGTCTCCTCTAAGCCCTTGCATTGCCTTCTGTCGCATTGTGTGGCGCAAGGGCAACAGAAGGGCTTAGTAAAACTGGCACTCAGTGCATCCTTGTGCTCAAAACTTTTTCTTGTGTAATGCAGTTCCATATATGTTTTCTTGTACGTAGTAATCTGAAGAAGCAGGGACTCAAGGTGCATTTAAATAAGGCCTCAGAATATACCACTTTACAGGCCGTAACCTTAATTACAAATGGATTTGACAACACAGTGTACGAACTTTTCATTTCAGATTGTCTGAATGTGGCGCCATGTTAAAGTTTGAGTCTTCTGAGCTGAATGTAATAGCAGATTTTTAATTTTAAAACATTACAGTACGTCCCAATTAGCTATCTCTGTGTAATTATCTGATCAAAGTAGTCCAATTAGCAACCCTTAGGGAAGGTACCCAGAGCGTTAATAATGTTTTAGACCTGGAAATGGAACGTTTCCTTATCAAATCCAGGGTGCTCAGTTAAGCTTTATAATTCAGTTAGGTGTGTATTATTATTATTAATTGCCTATTGGGAACAAACCTTAGAAAATGAAATATACTTTTCGAAAACAAAATAAATTGCTCTGATCCTCCTTCAGTGTTCTTGGGCTTCTCAGTGAAAGTTCTGAATTCCATCCCACTTTCACTGTGTACATTAACATTCAATTAATCACCATCCATTCCTGTGCATTATGAATACCATGAAGTCTGTGACCTTAAAGCCCCAAGCTGTGCTCATTGGAACTGAATGAAATTCCTATTATCAGGAGTGCACTCAGTTTTAGGAATGTTGACAAGCAGAAGGTTATTAGCAGACCGCGTTATGTCTTTGAAAGCATACCTTAATGCTTGATATCGAAATCCAGCGTTCACTAATAAGCTTTGCAAAGAAGCTGATGTCTGAAAGGCCATCTACAAGCCTGGCTGAGGAGAAAAGCCAGCATAATGCATAGGCGTCTATTTGAATAGTATGGATTATGAAGACACAATCAGGATAATGAAGCTAGAGGAAACAACTAGTAAAGATATAAAGTTGCGTATTAGGCATTCTTGGCCTTATCTGTGCATGCAATACCACTAGGAGCAGTAACATTTTAAAAAGGTTCATTTGTTCTTGCATATGTCTTTATGCATGTGTACATAGATGATTAAAAACGGTATGTCTCATTTCTTATCTTCCCAATTAGCCATATTGTGTAAACAAACCTTGTAAAGCTTGATGAAGGGATTGGCATGCTTAAAATCAGACCTAAGTACAGCAAAATAAGTATTCAAGCTTAATCCAGCGGATGTGTAGATTTAGGAGATTATTTAGAGTTGGGCAGATGACCGACATCTGACAACATTTGGCAGGTATTGTGCCCACTGTTTAATTTGAGCCAGTGTTTGCAGGTGGGGGCCACCGGCGCTCATTTTTAGGGACTGACACATATCTTTTATCAACAAACCAAGGGGCATATCAACAAGGGCTTTATCTCTGCTTTTTTGGCTTTAAAAGCCAAAAAAGCAGAGATAAAACTAGCGCCCTATCAACAACAGGGTGCTAACACGCAAATTTGCATGTTAGCACCCTTTTACTCTAAGCTTCCCCTTGCATCTCTAATGAGATGCAAAGGGGGCGTTCCAGAGTAAAATAATAGGAGAAATGTCGCTAAGCGACATTTCTCCTATTATCAAGAATGACGCTAACCCTGTTAGAGACAAAAAAAGCAGCGCTAACCGCGGTTAACGCTACTTTTTTACGTCTGCTAATTTTCAGACTTATCCATGATATCCTATGGAAGGAGGATATCATGGCTAAATTTGCCTGTCCCTATCAACAAGGTAACGTGAGATTAACGCTGGGTTTCCAGCGATAATCTCACGTTAGCCTGTTAGCGTGTAGATTTTTATCGCTATTGAGATAAGCGTTGCTAATAGCACGCTATCTCAGCGATAAAAATTCACGCTAGCCGGCGATAATTATCCTCACGCTAAGAGCGCTGAGCGATAATTATCGCCGGTTGTTGTTGATATGCCCCTAAGATCTGGACCAAGGGAGAAAGAAATAAAAGGTGGAAAGAAGGAGGGGAACGATAAAAAAGGTGGCAAAGGGAGAGTTCAGAGATAAAAGAGAAGATACACGAGAGAGAGATAAAGAGGCAAAGAGTGTCTGGTGGTGAATGAAGTGGACAACGCACTGACATTCGGTAATGTCGGCTACGCTGTTGTGAACAAAACTTTGGTCCGTGACACCTAGTATTTTACAAAATAAGCACTGATCCTGCCCAACTAACTTTAAATATATTCCTTACTGCAAATATGCTGCCTATAAAGCAAAAAGGTTCATCCCAAGTGCTGTAATAAGTGTGAAGTTGGGGCCATTGGGGCCATAAGAGTTTTTACACTTGTTTTTTTCAATTAATGCGGATCACAGGTTTCACTCATACTGTGCTCTCTCCTTGGTCCTTGTACCTACAGTTTCCACCAGGTTCTATCTTGAGGAGGAAACTTGCCAAAACAGTATTGTAAGAGGCATACAGTGCAGAGCACGTGATTGCAATATCATTTTTGCACATTGCTTCCCATTGCATGGCATATAAAAGTTTGGATACGTTGCAAAAAGTGAGTTGATACTGTGGACAATTGGAATTCACAGGGCGGTGTTTGCACAAAAGCCAACAGTTGTAGACTGGAATGAAGTTATTTCTTCTGACCCAAGATCACATACGGCCAATTAGGCAGAGGGAAAATATGTTACAGCCATCAAATTTCTTTAAACAATAATTGAATCTGAAAAGCATGTATCGTTAGGCTCAATGGCTTATTTAAATCAGAGGTCGAAGTGTCTAAGATCTGAGGGGCACGGGGCGTGGCTTACGCGCCAAAGCGACATGGTGGATCCCGTCTGAGTTCCGCATCGACGCAGGACTTCGCTGAAGATTAAGAGCCTCGTCTGGCTGTTTTCCCGACCACGGACCTTTGGCATGGCTCCGTGAAGGTGCGGTGAGCCTTTCTATAATTTTTTTCGAGCTCCTGGCACCAGTTCTGAGCCCCTTTGCCGCGGCAGTGAGTTTTTCCACATAAAATCGCAGGCGCCCGCCATTTTGTTTGCGGCGCTGGCGCTCGCGTTCTTCCTGCTATCGGCCCGTTTTTCCTCAGAAAACACCTCAAAGAGCATGCTTCTGGGCCTTTTTTAATTTTAAATGACCGCTACAAGTGTAAATACCTTTACAGTGCTCAGCCTGGTCAACTGACTGCTCTTTTATTGTGTCACACCTGATTATTTGCCAGCATTTATTTCTTATACAAACCATGTAATATTTAAATAGCTTCCGAAACAAGGCTATGGCTGCGCCATTATTAACCAGTGATTGATGTGGCAGCCCACAACGAACGAAGCTTGACTGCAGGGACACCACTTCAGAGAACAACATCACTCAGCGCTCCCGCCATTTTGCATCGAGTCACTCAAATTTTTCTTTTTCTGCCTGCTTTCAGATATGTCTGTGCTCAGATAGTGTTTCTTTCATTTCATCCATCTGGAAAAATGGTTGGGCATTGACTGTCATATAAAAGTGCTCCCATTAACCTTATTTCAATATTTTCTGTGGCAGTGGGACGAGTATACCTTTTTAATAGAAATCTACTGGGATATTTGTTATGCTATCCTTCAGGTTCTTTTGCTACTACTGCTCAACAGTTTTAACATAAGATGTGACACATGTTGAGGACTATGATAATATAACTTCCTCATCCTCACAAGAAATACTCTTTCTCTACTATATTTTTGAGACATATTCACCCAGTGCTATGCTTTATAAATCGATCTTTTCTGTGTTTCACAATGGCTAGTGATCTTCATACTGTCAGATCTTCTTCCTCTGGTACTAAACCGAAAAGGCATAAAAATCTGGTCAGGCCATAATATCTTCATTTCGCAGGATGTTTCCAACGGAACAAATGCTCGACCTAAAGAATTTCTTGCCCTACACCCTCAGATGAGACAGCTTAATATTCAATATGGAATTCTTCATCCTTACCTTTGTAAAATTACACATGAAGGACGGTCAAGTTCATTTGATGATCCTGACAAACTTAAACTCTTTCTACATAATATTTCCTCTCGTGGAATGGATACCAGTATTTGACTCTTCTTATAGTACAATGTTTGTTAATACGGTTCTAAAAGTTGTACTTTGTTAAAATTCTATGATTAGTCACTGTTGTTTTCTTATTTAAGAGGCTCTCACTCAATCTGTTTTTTATTATCGTTGTCCGTGTCCTTCGACGTCACTATGCTCCTCCAACTTCAGATATTTCTTGCTTTACAGATCTGGATTCTACTCCTTGATCTGTTTACTTCTTTCTTGATCTGGCTTCCTCTTTTTTCTTCCTTCTGTCTTTTCCTCCTTTTCTCTCTTTCTTATTCATCTATACCTAGCGTTTCTTCTCTCTTTTGGTTTAACTGTACGTTTATTGTCTTATTTCTCGTAATGTTTTCTCTTCATCACATAATTTTCTTTTATCGTTCCCTCTCACTTTCAGTTATGTTTTTTGGTAAATGTTTTACTTCTAACAATGTCCTTTCTTCATCACATATCAAACAATGTCTTTCTTTCTCTTTTGTTTTTGTTGATTATGCAGTTTCGTTTTCCTGTTTCCTCATGTACCCCCTAATCCAACAACATCGTTAATGTGGTCTCGTGGAATCTGCGTGGTCTAGGTCATCCTGTCAAGCGTCAAAAGGTATTGTCTCATTAGCTAAACTTAACGCCCAAGTTGCTTTTTTTCAGGAAACTCATTGTAATGATGTTGAATCTCTTAAGCTCAAACGCCAATTGGTCAATCAAATCGTTTTTTCTCCTGCTACTGAACGTCATGGTGGTGTTGCTATATTATTTCATAAATCTACTAATGCCCAAATATTATCATCAGAATGTGATTCCAATGGTCGTTGGGTGATGGTTGACGCTATCATTAAGAAAATGCAAATTACCTTCTTCAATATTTATGGGCCTGTTAAACCAGATCTGGAACTTTGGCATTCTATAAAAATGAAACTACTATCTATATCTAATTCTAATGTAGTGGTTGACGGTGATTTTAACAATTGGGTGGATCCCTTTTCAGACAGAAAATCCAAATGTAAATTCAAATCTGATAAAACCCACAAATCATTCCAATCTGCCATTTCAGCTCGTCCTTTATTTGATGTATGGAAAACATGTAATCCAGATGCCTCAGAATTTCCTTTTTTTCCCCTGTACACCATACAACGTCTCGGATTGATTATATTTTGATTTCCAAATCATTATTACCTTGTCTCCAATCATCTGAAATTGGTTCTATTTTTATTACTTACCATGCTCTCGTTTCTACCTCTATTGATATATCCATCACTACATACAAACATGGTCACTGGCGTTTTAACAATCACCTTTTATCAGATCACAATTTTATCTCAGAAGAGACCACATTTATTTTTTGCATTTAACAATTCTTTAGATACCTCCATTCCCAATAATTTGGATGCTTTTAAAGCATTGTTTAGAGCCTTCACTATTGCTTATTCCTCCCCCCAAAAAAACTAATGAGTGCTAAATATAAAGAAACTCTAACACTAATCAAAACTTTGAAACATAAATATTTTTCATCCAAATCCTCCTCATCACTACAGGGGTTAATTAAAGCTAAATCTACCCTAAACAAAATCGCCAGTGTGGATGCCTGTAATATCCTTCTTAAAATCAAATCAAAATATCACGGAGGCCAAAACAAAGTAGGTGAAATGTTAGCAAATTATTTAAAGATTAAATCAGAACCTACAAATAATGGCCCTATTCACTCAGAAACAAATAATAATCTTCTTTCATCCGATTCCGATATCATTGATACATTTAAATCGTGCTATAATCTTTTATATACAGAAACTACTAATCCCTCTGAAGAAGATTTTGCATCTTTCTTCCAAGATATTCCTAAACCTACAGCTCTCCCAGATATCTTTTCACCACTGGAGGAGGATATCTCTCTTCAAGAAATATCCGATGCTCTTAAATCCCTGAAAAAATCTAAGGCTCCTGGCCCTGATGGCTTTTCAGTTGAATTATTTTTAGCCTTTTCTTCAATTTTTTACCCTAAATTATTAGAACTTTTTAATTCATTCCTATCCAACTCTAAGGCCAGTGGCTCTTTTTTAGAAGCCCTTATTATTGTCATCCCAAAACCATACAAAGACCCCTCTTTTTGTAAACATTTTTGTCCCATATCACTAATCAATTATGATTGTAAAATGTTTGCAAAGATTTTGGCTACCCACTTGGAGAAAATTATTCCTCTTCTTATTAACCCAGATCAGGCGGGTTTTGTAAAAGGACGTTTAGCTTCTGATAATGCTAGAATGTTTTCCAATATTCTCACCCTTAGTGGAAAATATCCCTCTCCTTTAGCCGTATTATCTTTAGATGCGGAAAAAGCTTTTGATCAAATAAATTGGGAATTCATGATTCATACAATGGTTTGGATTTGGTCCAAAGTTTATTTCATATGTCAAACTACTATATACAGATTCAAAAGCATGTGTTTTTGTCAATGGTCTTTTTTCCCCATATTTTTGCCTACAAAGAGGTACACGTCAGGGATGCCTTCTGTCCCCGTTACTTTTTTTGTTATGTTTGGAACCCTTCCTTGAACGTCTTAGAAATATTCCCCTTATTACTGGTTTTACATTGAAATCCCACCAAATCAAACTTTCTGCATATGCAGACGATATCCTTATTTATATGTCCAACCCTGTTACTTCCCTTCCCCCTTTTATCATGAAATCTCATCATTCTCTGTTGTTTCTGGCTATAAACTAAATTTCTCCAAGACTGAAATGTTACCTTTAAATTCTTCATGCTATTGACATATGTTTGATTCTACCAACTTTACATGGTGCCCTCAAAAAATTTAATATTTAAGAACATGGTTCTCCTCTAATATTCGTGATACGTTATCCCATAACTTTACTGCTCTAAAACTTAAAATCACAAATTTGTTGACATCTTGGTCTCCTCTATTTCTATCTTGGTGGGGCAGACTAGATACAATTAAAATGATGATTGTTCCCCAGGTATTATCCACATTGTCAATGTTAACATTCAAAATCCCCAATTATTACTTTCCATAGATTAATTCTTTATGTACTAAGTTTTTATCGCATAATAAGTGCGCACGTATTGCCCTATCATCATCATAGTCTTTATTTGAATTTAAAATTCATACAAGACACAAACAAATACAAAATAAAACAGCTATTAACATTCCCTGTACAATACATGAAATCGTTCAATAAATACTTAAAAATTAATTTTAAGAAAAGCATTAAACATGTCAATAGACTGAAGATGAATTGGTATTTATAAAAATTCAATACAAAAGGGAGGAATGATGTAACCATTAGGGCAAAGAATAAGTCAGCCACCATCCCATCGTCGCATAACCTCACAAAGGTACTCCCGGAGTTTTCTTAGAAGCCTTATTCCTTAGAGACCAAGCCCAACCCAAGTATTTAGCTAAAGCGATTGAAACAATTGGTAAGGTGCTTGTGCATAAAATTCTTAAAGCAACGGCACAACTCCTTGTGCCCAGAGTTTTGCACATAGGAGACAACCACACTCGTCTAGGGATAGCATATACAGGACAAACAAACAAGAAGTGGGCAGTTGATTCGTCTTTGAAGCCGCAAGCAGGACATAGTTCTACGCTTGCTTCAAACCACCCACTTGTAAGGGACCTGAGTGGAAGAGAACCTGCTCTAAACTGAAAGTAGAGTTTCCTATCAATAGGTTTAGTGATCAAGTCCCAGTACGGTTCTAGGGCAGGTGTAACCTTAGCCTCCAGAAACCGACTGGTCATCCTAGGGCAGTTGGTATCGCTCCAGGCCCGATAATCAACCTGTTCCCAATAGATCGTTTTCAGGAATCTCTTGGGGGGAAACAAAGCAGCCACTGGGTCACTCCACAGCCCTTCCAAACCCAAATCTATCAAAGACTCGCGGAGGCTCCTCAGCCACCCGATCTTGTGGAACGTGTCAGATTTTATTACGTCCATAAGACCCGTAGCATATGAAGAAAGCTCCGGGGTGATCCAAAGCCTCCGCCAGTATAAGACCGGGCGAAGTTTGGCTAAGTCCTTGATAGCCTTCCTACCTAGATCATATCGCAATGGTACCAGGGGCGTGCTCTGTGGGAGGCCAGTTATGCTACGGAAAAATTTATTTTCGACTACTGATAAAGAAATTAACGCGTCGAAACCCCATAGCTCAGCCCCATACAACACAGAATTTAGGGCCTTGGCCTCGTAAACTTGGAGCACAGGTTTAATTGGCTTGGTAAAAGATTTTTTGTGCTCGCTGATCAAGGCTCCCGATATCTGTCTAAGTTTCATAGTGGACATCTCGATGTGCCTGCTCCACTTGCTGTCATTTGTCACATGCATACCTAGATAGACGAAGTTGTTAACCTCTTCAAGCGACTGCCCATTCATAAGGAACTTTCCCGCTTTATAGGTTGAGTGTGGATTAAAGACCATGGGCCCGATTCACAGAACTAACTTAAGACAAAATCCTAAACTTACTACCATTTTGGTATTCACAGAAGGCACTTACTCATTTTGGTATTCACAGAAGACACTTACTCACTTCGGTATTCACAGAAGTTAGGAGTCCTAACTTTAGGACTCCTAAATGTCTTCTGTGAATACCGAAAGTCTTAAAATTAGGATTTTTCTCAGTTTAGGAGTCCTGAGGTTAGGACTCCTAACTTTACAACTACTAAACTGAGAAAAATCCTAATTTTAAGACTTTTGGTATTCACAGAAGGCATTTAGGAGTCCTAAAGTTAGGAGTCCTAAATTTAGGACTACTAAATTGAGAAAAATCCTAATTTTAAGACTTTCGGTATTCACAGAAGGCATTTAGGAGTCCTAAAGTTAGGAGTCCTAACTATACTACTACTAAACTGAGAAAAATCCTAATTTTAAGACTTTCGGTATTCACAGAAGGCATTTAGGAGTCCTAAAGTTAAGAGTCCTAAATTTAGGACTACTAAATTGAGAAAAATCCTAATTTTAAGACTTTCGGTATTCACAGAAGGCATTTAGGAGTCCTAAAGTTAGGAGTCCTAACTATACTACTACTAAACTGAGAAAAATCCTAATTTTAAGACTTTCGGTATTCACAAAAGGCATTTAGGAGTCCTAAAGTTAGGACTCCTAACTTCTGTGAATACCGAAATGAGTAAGTGCCTTCTGTGAATACCAAAATGAGTAAGTGCCTTCTGTGAATACCAAAATGGTAGTAAGTTTAGGATTTTTTCTTAAGTTAGTTCTGTGAATCGGGCCCCATAAGTTTGGTCTTGGTCACGTTTACCTCCAGGCCGTTTTCATGGCAAAAGTCTTCGAACACTGACAAAGCCCTGTGCAGACCACTCAGAGTTTTAGATACAATAAGAGTATCGTCCGCAAACATCAATATTGGGGTAATAGCCCCAGCCAGCTTAGGGGCGTCAGTATTAACACTAAGCATGCGGTCTACTACTCCATTAATATACAGCGTAAAGAGCGTGGGGGCCATAGTGCAACCTTGGCGCACACCGCGCTCAACCGGAAACTCGGGGGTAACTCCGCCAGATCCTCCCCACTGTATTTCGTGGAGCCGCATAACCAAAGTCAAAATTTCTAGAGGAAGCCCCAGCTTTTCGAGGACAAACCACAACCGCGAACGGGGCACAAGATCAAAGGCAGCTCTTAAGTCCACGAAGGCGACGTAGAGACTGCCTTTTCCCAGGGTTACAACCTTCCAGTATAGTTGGACGAAACGAAAAACCTGGTCCACTGTACTGGTAAATTTGCGGAAACCAGCTTGAAGAAGGGACAAAATCCTATTGTCTTCGATCCAGTCCAATATCAAGTTCAAGACCATCCTCCCGATGATCTTCTGGATTGTATCTATTAAGCTGATAGGTCTGTAATTACCTGGGAGTGTCTTGTCTCCCTTTTTAAAAATCGGGATTATAACGGCACCCCCCCATGATTTAGGCACTGGAGCACCTTCAGCCATGGCGTTAGCCACCAATGCAATATACTTACTCCAACAGGTTTTATTGTGGAGAAAGAGGTCGGATGGAACCCCATCTAATCCTGGGGCATGCCCTGCGGCTACAGATCCCAGAGCTGTTATAGCATCCTTGGGACTAAAAGGACCTTGCGAGTAAAAGACATGGGATATCACCCCCGGGGGATTATATGAAAGGTTACATGCATATTGAGGTTTAAAATACCTTAGCCACTCCTCTTGCGTGACATGGTTTGACGGTCTATCCGGCAAGCCACCTCTGTTCCACTTGATAACATTCCAGAACAGTCTAGAATCCCTGGCGCAGCATGCTTCCTTCAAATCTTGCCAGTACAGATCATCCCATTTCTTTTTTGCCTGATCAAGACATTTCTTGTAGAGCTGTCTGGCCTTTTGGATACAAATCTTGTGACCACTAGAAAGGGTTTGAGCCAGATTACCTCTGGCACGTCTGCAATCGCCGTCGTACCACCGTAGTCGCTTGGGTGGGGGCTTATTACCCTTGCTCGTTGGCTTCAGGAAAAATCCACGTAATCCCTCAAAAAAGGACTCATGTAGTCTAGTAATTTGAACTCTACCATCTTTGGTAACCGGCGCACCCTCTATTTCCAACGTAGCTTGGGCAAGCTCAAAATCAATATTAGCAATGACCTTGGCATTGGTCTTAACCTGGGTCCACTTAAGTCTACGCATATCATTAGTAGGGACGCTTTCAGGAGGCGCTAATTGCAATGCCTCACCTACTGTGTGGGTATCCCCCCACCACCAGTGTGTTACACAAATAGGGTTATGTTCGCTCTCGGCTCTTGGTTCGACCACCATGTCTTTGATGTAATGCCATAGCCTCATACAGCAGAGTACATAATCAATTCTACTTTTAGAGCGGCCATTGTCAAAAGTACTAGCACCCTTCTTATCCCCTGGGGTCCTGCCGTTCAAGGCCCTTAGTCCTTTCTCGTAACAAAGGGCATTTACCTGCACTACCACCTCGGACCATCTTTTAATTGGGGCAAGCGCCAGTCCAGGTATTCCCCACAGCCGGTCCTCCTCGGGGTCGAGACCCCATTCCGAGTCTGAATCTAAGAGGGGTTCAAATGTGACGTTAAGGTCACCCGCAATGATCACATCCCTCTCATTCGAGATTGCTTCTATAAGGCTGACCAAAATGTCCAAAACCCGCGACCTTTTCCCCTTGGTCCCTCTAAGATATAAATTGTATATGTCAAGTTCGCCCATAAGTCCCAGGGTTAGCCTAACTAGTTGGATGTCAGGGGACCCCGTGGGTATCTCGCTAGCCCTGAGAAATCGGTCCTGCTGGGCCCAGATGGTTAGGCCACCCATAGGGCGTCCTTTAGGACCCTTGATGGCTGGGACATGAAAATTCAAGTATCCCAGCAGAAACTGGGGCTCACTGGACCAAGTTTCCTGGAAAAGGCAAACATCATAATTACTGGTGAATTAAACCCATTCAGGAGAGTCCATCTTTGCCTTCAGACCAGCTAGATTCCAAGAAATCAATGTGCCTTGCCCTTGGCCTGACGGGGTACCTTGATGAGCAGCAATAAAACTTTCCTTATGTGGCCTCTCGTTCACCCTATGCGATCCCGGTGTTGAGTCCCTATGTGGGGTGGACATCCCAGATGGAAGCAGGGAAACAACATCAGGTCCACCAAAGAGCTCACTTCCAGCTACCGTGACATCCTTAAGAATTAGTGATTTCAACTCTCTCTTCCCCGGTCAATACTGGGCATCTAGGTTACTCTGACCCTTGCAGTGATCAACATAATCATAGGGTGAGATAATAGGCCCGGGGTTCAATCCACTCGTCACCCAGTCCTGTCTAGTTATGCCCTCATAGTTAGGAGACAGATTGTAAAAATTATGTAAACCATGCACCTCGATACCCGATCGGGACCCAAGGAATGCGTGGTCACAAATAAACCTCGGTATCCGCCTGTCCACAAAATTTACAATAATGGAATCACCCAAAACATCTTTAGGTCTAGAGCCCACCCAGCTTACCCTTCTAACATAGTGTTGGGGATTGGTCTGTTCTAATTTAACCAATGACATACTTTGTTTTTAAGTTCTTGGAAGGATTCAGGTTTGCTACCTAGTAATTCAGGAACACCAGTTAACACTACTACATAAGGAAGGGATTCAGGTGGAAGGTGAATATGGGCCATGGGGAGTTTAGGGGGATTTTTGTGAGTGTCTAGATTTACAACTTCTCTCTCTCCCATGCCTTCCTTTGTGGGATTACCCCTGGATAGGTTGCTTGTCCCTCCCTCCCTCCCTCCTGAAAGTTTGGTTAGTATTCACCTGAGTCTTTAGAGGACCAGAACCTGGACCTATGTTTGTTATCACAGGAAGTTTAATGATAGGGACCGTACAGAGGTCAAAGGCTTTTCGGGGGGTAGGTAATTGGGTTTAACGATATCTTTTATAGACAATTTAACAACATTTTTCAGTGAACAAAAATTGTCAAGAATCGTTTGTTCCAAACGTTAAATTTTATCGCTAACTAATTTTACCCTTTCTAAAAGAGGGAGTATTAGTGATCGGACCACCTGCTCAATCTGAGGGATCATGTCACCACTGTAAGGCAGAACAGGGACACTTTTGCTGCCTTCATCCATGATCAGGCAGTCATCGGGAGATGGAGCGTCGGGCTTAGCCGTGCTTTTTGTTAGTTTTGACATTTTCGCCTGCCTAACGCCTTGAGCATCCCCCCCACGTTTCCTCTTAGGGTTAACAGGTCTTGATGTTTTGTTGCCAGCCCTTGTCTGGGGAAGGTAGCTTTGGGGTTTAATGAACCCACGCCTGCCACAACAGGGGCACCATTAGTAACGCCATTGTCCTCCTTAGACCTCATGCTATCTGGTGGCGTATTGGGATTTGTCTCAGTGTCTTCAAGCTGGGGCGGATCACCGCAACCGTGCCCCCCTATCCTGTTTGGGGATTTAACCAGGGCCAGTGTGCCAATAGATGAACGTCTGGCATACATTGATTCTGTTGAAAGGCGCCTCTCGGTAATAGCAATTTTGTGTTCTAATACCGAAACGGCTCTAGTAATGAATTGGTCCAGAGTACCCCAGACACTGTTGCTGACCCCACTATTCGCTTCCCTTTCCCTGTAATTGCCACAATGCGCAGGTTTACACAATAATTAGCAGACTAGAATGTTAAACAAACCCAGGAGCAATAATCAAAAAATGCCACAACGTCTTACTGAATCACTGTTTGTTAAAGGGGTGGCCCAGCCTTGTCCAACCCTGGACGGCCACAGACGGCCCGCCCTTTGCCCGGGCTTTGCCCCGCTCGCGTCCCGCTCTCGCGTAGGTGGGCGTGTCTCAAATAGTAATGGGGGAGGGATCGGGAAGAGGCCCCCAGCTGCAGGCAAAGTTCACTGCGCAAGGTCCGCTGGTCCTCGCAGTCCCGATATCTGATTTGGCAGTAAAACAAACCCTCGTCCCTCAGTGACACCCGGTCTGCTCCTCCAAGCCAGGGAAAGTAACTGCAAGTACAAAGAAAATGACCAAGCCTACGAGCGGCTCCCGCGAAGCGGGGTCCGCGAGGCGTTATATTCCGTAGGTGGGAGGGAACGGGAAGAGGCCCCCAGCTGCAGGCAATGTTCGCTGCGCAAGGTCCGCTGGTCCTCGCAGTCCCGATATCTGATTTGGCAGTAAAACAAACCCTCGTCCCTCAGTGACACCCGGTCTGCTCCTCCAAGCCAGGGAAAGTAACTGCAAGTACAAAGAAAATGTCCAAGCCTACGAGCGGCTCCCGCGAAGCGGGGGCCGTGAGGCGTTATATTCCGTAGGTGGGAGGGAACGGGAAGAGGCCCCCAGCTGCAGGCAATGTTCGCTGCGCAAGGTCCGCTGGTACTCGCAGTCCCGATATCTGATTTGCCAGTAAAACAAACCCTCGTCCCTCAGTGACACCCGGTCTGCTCCTCCAAGCCAGGGAAAGTAACTGCAAGTACAAAGAAAATGTCCAAGCCTACGAGTGGCACCCCAAATTAATTCACCCCAAATCCGAAGGTGGTGTTCGATTTCCTGACTTTAAACTATATCATAATGCTTTTTTAATTCGTCAATTTTATGCTTTGTCCAAAAATCAAGATTTACCTAAACCTTCTTCGGTCACTGTTGAATGTTCATTGTTAAATGATTTTTCATTACAGGATGTTGTATTTATGAACAATTGTACTTTTATTTCTAAATATCCAATTTTGAAATATTCTCAATACCTTTTGCATACACTTTTCTTTAAGCATTTTGACAAATATCAATCTTTCTTAGCCTCCTCACTATGGTATAACAAATACATCAAATTTCATCACAAATCATTTTATTACAAACATTGGAGAGAAATGGGCCTTTTTTATGTCAATCAAATGATTGTTAATACTTTGATTTTGCCTTTTCATCAATTGCAAGAGACCTTTAATCTACCTGATACATGTATTCAACAATATAACACTTTAGTTCCAATACTTCAGAGTTGTTTACAGACTTTCCCTTCTCAGCCAGTTCCAATTTCATTCACACCAGATACACCCCTGTACCAAGTTTCTCCTAATATAGTGCCTCATTCATATATAAAACTTTATCTACAGTTTCTTGCACACGGAATAAATGTCATGTTGAACTAAAATGGGAACAGGATTTATCCCAAACATTGCCTATCTCTCAATGGGACAATTTATGGCAAAAACTCTTCAAGACATCCAAAGCTGCAAATATCACACAATCCCTATATTTTATTTATAATAGGGTTGTTATTACTCCCATCCTTTTGTATAAATTCAACCATTCAGTCTCACCATCTTGTTGGTCATGTCTTACTTCTGAAGGTTCTTTAATTTACTTACTTTATTATTGTCCTAAGGTTCATGCTTTTCGGGAAGCTGTTTGGTCAAAATGTCTACTGATTTTCTCCTATAGAATTCATTTTAACATCCACAATGTATTTTTAGGTACTCTCACACCTGACTTTGACCAAATTCGCTCCAAATCAATTTTATTTGATTTATTTATTGCTTTTGCTTTTAAGGTCATATTAACATGTTGGAAAGATAATTCTAAGATATCGATTTTATTCTGGTGGAATTTAATATGTGATGAACATAGAATTGCTTCCGTATCTCATGCTTCAATCCATCTATAGATTAAATCTGACCTACTATGGCTACCGTTCAACTACTTATTTATCATCAAACTCATCTTCTCCATAACTGCCTCCTTTATAATCAACACGGTCTCTTTCTTTTCTTTTTCTTTTTCTTTCTTTCTTTTCTTCTCTCTATCTTCCCTCCTTTCTTTCCCTCCCTTTCTCATATTCTTTCCCCTCTTACATTTTATAATAAAATCTTCTAAATATAGTATTCTTTCCCCTATTTTCATAAGTACACAGTATTTTAGTCACAAGTTCAGTTTTATAACTATTGTGTGCTATTTTATTAGTTGTTTTTTAATAATATCAGTACAAGTTCATGCAGTCTTCTGTTCTCACTTCTTTAGTCCATTTATTTTCAAATGTTGTTGCTGTATAACTGTATACTCATATCTTCATCTGAACGAAATATTATATTTGTATTTCTGTGTTCTTTATCTTCAATAAAAATTATTTAACAAAAAAAAAGATCTGAGGGGCCATATTTTTTTCATTTTACGAAAAGTTCTCCTACTTTGTGTGAAAAGTCAACCCTTAATTCTGACATATGAGATGTCTCAGCCTAGGTGCAAAGGGAGAGAATCTCCTGTGCAGTGAAGCCGAATGAGGGGCAGGCACCTGAGCAAGAAACAATATTGCTTTCTGGTGTGTATGCTGCTTGAAAGAAATGTGTGTACATTTGGTTTTTCTGCAATGTAAATGCTGAGTGGGGGTCTACTATGGTTTAAATAGATGGAGGCACTTGAAGAGTATTTTTTTGAGAGGTATTTTAAGGTGAGCCGTGGAGTGCGTGCATTAAAGG
This sequence comes from Triturus cristatus, assembly GCF_964204655.1. Lineage (NCBI taxonomy): Eukaryota > Metazoa > Chordata > Amphibia > Caudata > Salamandridae > Triturus > Triturus cristatus. The sequence goes on from NC_140591.1 coordinate 1,354,177,133, forward strand.
GACAGTTAGAACAAAATGTTTGCACTCGATACAGACTGCATATTTCGTAGTTCTATATTTCGGAAGCACTTTGTTACCTTAAACCAACTCCTTTTGTGCCTATCTAATACTGTGTGTATCATGATACATATGTACAGTGCCTCCTGTCAGAGACGTGGACTTGGTAAAAATGAAAAAAGCCAAGTCACTATTGCCCACTTCACCAACCAGAATTCAATGCTCTGGCTCTCTGGATACAAACACAGATATCAGCAACAAAGCTTTTACAATATAAACTAACACTAGCAATGCTAGGTCTCATCTTTGAGAGTATTAAGCTTTGGCGATGTTTTGTAGCAATACTGCAAAGCAGCGTGGATGGTCTGCAGTGTGGCCAAAACTAATTTAAAAAAGCACTACAATGTAGCCAGGGCTAACAAAGTGTATCAGTGATGGTTGCAATTTTGTCATTTTTATTTTTGTTTTTAGGCATGCTGCAGCAGCCATACTGCTATACAGCATGGCTACAAATCATTGACAAAGTCCACAATGCTGATGCTGAACAGCATGAACAAAAGGCAGCAGTATGGGGAGTATTCTTGAAGGCAATACCTATTTACTTTGCCAATGTTTCTTGGGTCTCAGCACAACAACCATGTGATTTGCGACAAATCCATTAATCTCCATAATTGTGAAAGAGAAACTCAATATGATATTTGGCAAACAATGCAATCACATAAAGAGGAAAATTGCACCCATGTCTTAGTGAAAATATATTAGAAAGCAGATGTTGTCACAATAAAATCATATTACCTCAATTTCAATTGAGAAAAGGGCTTCTTTGAAGTGTATGTTCCATAGCATAGCAAAACATAGCTAAATTGTCAAGAGGTTCAACAAAGATGGCAAGGAAGAAAAAAGATTAAAGTAGTAGCCATCAGCGGAAGGACAGCAATAAAGCTGAATCAATCAGTACTTCGTCCTTGCTACAGCCGAAGGAAGAGAAAGTGAAGCCAGCACATGCTGGCCAATTAGAAAGCAGCAAATAGGAGTGAGAGTGAAGCCAACAAATGCAAAGCAATGGGCGGGCTGCAAGCTCCTTGTTGAAAACATTATTTTTTTCAAGCCAGAGCGCAAGCAGTGCATGCGCTGATGCAGGCGAGAACTAAAAAGTGCTTCTCTCACTGATTAGTTTAACCTGCATTTATTTTTCTATGGTAGTGTGTTATTTTATATGTGGTTACATGAAGGTGAAAGACAAATAAAATAGTTACAGGACATTTTGTACTTGTTACCCACATCTTTCATTTCACCCCGTTTCCATACCTTTTTAATGAACTTTAATTTAACATATGCTATGTGGCTACTCCTTCTGCTAATTAGATAAAGCAATACACCTGGGCAAAGTTTTTTTTGAATATCTGCATAAACTCACACATTCTAGTACATTTCATACTACACTCATGATGCATAATGCTGAACATTTCACCATCATACTAGTTTGCATAAAAGAGATTTAATTTGGGTAAAAATAAAAACCTTAGTGTTACAAAACTTGATCAAAGCTAGAACGCTTTCTCTAATATAAGTCGCTGTGTCCATACTTCCATAGAAAGCAAGGGTACTGTAGATACTGTAGGAACTTCCTTTTCTCTTTGTGAAGAGACTTCCATGTTCTTTGTTGAGTCCACTGTAATTTTGGATTTGAATGCTGGAGTGAAAGCGTCACTCATCATTTGTCCGTGATCGCTGCTGCATCTTCCACTCACAAATTTTTTGTATTTTTCAGAATATCAAGCAAATTCAGCTCAGTATTTTGCAAAACGTTGGATGCTTGAGAGAGGGTAGACAGCACTATTTTGTCATTTATTTATTTGCTACCAGATGCCAATGTGTTTGGACTAGGGGGGTCTGACAGTAGCAATTGTTCTGATTGCCTGTTTGACCGCCCCGCAGCCCCAGAATGCAGGCACCGCCAGCCTGATTGAGATGCAGGATCCCCGGTAGGGATGGACTTTTGAGGCCCGTATAGGGCCCCCATTGCCCACGGGCACCTTGAATTTCCAATTGGACTGCATGGTACCTGCCATGTAGTGCAGGGAAATGTTAAAGGTGCATTTTTAACATTGCAGCGAGTGCTGCAACTAGCAGCACCCGCCGCAATGTTAAATATAGCAGATGCGACCGCCATGGTGGTGGTCACATCATAATTACATGTGTGGGACTGCCTCCTTATAGGTGGGCGGTCCCCATCCCTGGGACGATGGTAAACAGACTGAAGTCCGTCCACCATTGTAATGACCCCCTAGGTGAGGACTCCAGGAGTCAGGGCCCAGACAGCTAACCATTTTTCTTCATTCTCAATCACATTCTTCTTTGTGTGATTGTCTACCATTCTGCTTCTGTGTGTGTATCTGCATGTGTGATGGCTGATTATTATGTATTTTCTGTAACTTTTAAAGGTAATTATTGCCTAATTTAAAGTTTTACTTCAATGTATTTATGTCAGTTTCTATGTTGCTATTCTGTTATTTTTATTGATGTTTTACATACTCTCTGCAGCTTGATTTCTGGTGTATAGGCATGTGCTTTTCACTGATTTTCCATCTCAAGGTATCTCTTAAACTCTTTTGCTCAACTCTGGGACTATTCCATAACATTTCTGGGCAACAGCTTATTCTCTGTTCATCTTGTTGAATGCATTCACATTTCTCAGAACACATGTAGGGTCACTTGGGGGTTTGGTAAGTCTTAGATATATTTTGTGTGAAACCCTTTTTCAGGAGAATGCACACATTTGTCAGCTATCACATTTGGGGAGGCTTATGTAGTGTAAGCAATACTAATCCCTTCTACAAGGGGAAAATTAAACATACAGAGTTGCCCACGCCATCAAATGGTTATGAAGGTCAGACCCTGTAAGGCTTGGGTCTCTCTTGCTCTTTTTTTTCGCTTCACTAACTGATTAAAACACTGGCCTGGATCATCTTGCTCCTTCAATATTGAAATATTATGATCAGTAATTCAAGTGCCACAATCTTTGAAGAGTCTGCTATCTTCTGTGTTTCCCGGTATAATTGGAGCCTACGTGGTATGGCATGTGCTCAGGTCAGAGGTCCATTCAGGGTGCGAGAACAAGCTATATCGATCTGCAACAGATTTCCAGTCCTTAGCGCAGGTGGAATATTCCTCCTACACTGCCATGTATTGTAAGCAATAAAGCGTTGTTGGCACTCACTTTAGGGTGAAGGGTGCATCTAACTCGTGTAATTCAGTAGAGGGTATTAACACAGAATTTCCTAAGAATTCTGCAAGATTATGCATAACTATGGGAAAAGAGCAATTCTACACTTAGGTCTATATCTTAGCACAAAAAAGCACCCCTCGTCATCTCGAGTACAAAATGGGAGTAACAATGTCATTTGCAAAAAGAAATTGCATTAGATCAACAGAATACGCTAAATGTGCTTTCCCTCAACTCACTTCTGGCATTTAACACAAATTCCTTAACACAAGGTGCACCCTTGTATCCAAATTGGATCTAAGTATGAATTTTGGGCTAAGAAGTATTGCTAAATTCAACAGAACATGGATAGCAAGTATGAGCAGCTGCTCAAGCTCGCAGAAGGTACTCTAGGAGTAGGATTTTCCACCAATTTACACCTGCCATTTAACGTTAATTTCCTAGTGCAAAATGCACTCTTGAATACAAAATGGATGCAGGGGTGCATTTTGTGCTGAGAAATAGTGCTAAATTCACCAATTATGAACGATGATTGACTGCTCACGGTTGCTAAATATATGCTCACTGTAGTTTTTTTTCCCCCAATCACTCTTAATTATGCGAGCTGGCGTAATCACATTATTAGCCATAAAGCTTCATTAAAGAGTAATGCAGAATTATCAAAACATCTCTGCTTATTCAGGTGTAATTGAAATATTGCCCCTGTCTAGGTAGGATTTCTGTATGAGAGTATCATTATGTTCAATATTTACAGTCATAGCAAAAGACACTCAAGGCCATGACCCCTAGTTGCAACTTTTTACAGGTTGAGATCTTTTTCAAGAAGTACTGTTTTTCTGTTTCTTTTATTTGAAACGAACTCAAGGTGCACCGTTGACTTTTTCATTAATAAGCCAGATTATGACAAGCATAAAAAGCCTAACAAGTGTAAGGGGAATAAAGGACACTTGAGAAGTAGATACGCAAAGAAAAGACTATTGTGACACTTTAACAACAATTTTCAAGTTAGATGAGATAAAGTATTTGGAAATATTTTCCCCAAAGGCAAATGAAAAAGTATAATGTTACTGAAAGTCTGCTATACAACAAGATTCACAGCAAGGTGTGTGAAAGTACATCCTTAAAATATCAAAACTGCACACAGTAGTGAATCTGTAGTAAGAAATGCAAATGGAGAGATGATTTAAGATCTTGCGTATGGTGTGCAAAATTTGCATTATTTGCTTATACATAATTATGGAGGATTATCGCATATTTATGTGAAAATTTGCAGACTTAGATGAAATCGAAACCCATTACTTCACCTGATATTTAGCGCAAAATGCATCATTGCTGTAACTTTTGTCATGAGGATGCATTTAAGCAAGAATGGAGCCATTCATGGTACATTTTTACTGTGAACGATGCATAATATATTCTTATAGCCCGCCGTAGCGTGCTATACCGGCTATTAAAGGCCCGCTCCAGCGTTAAAGGCCCAAGCCGAAGGTGAGGGACTTTAACAAGGGAGTGGGACTTTAATAGCCGGTATAGTCCAGCTACAAAGGGCTATAAGGCTATTAGAAGATTCTGCCACCAGAGGGCAGAATGTTCTAACAAATTAATCAAAGACCTCTCAGAGTTCGAGGGGTTTTAAATCCCCTCGGGCTCCGAGAGGCCTTTGTGAAAACAACATTGGAATGTTGCTTTGCTGGCCTTTACCGTCCTGTAGAAGCATGGAGCACCCCATTGTCTTCAATGGAGTGATTCACATTCCAATGTTCTAATTATGCATAATGATGTGATTTTGGGAATTTTCCATATGAAGCATGTAGTGCCTTGTGAGTTAGAAGTGAAAGGGACCATGATAGACTCCGTAGAACAGTGACATAAGTGCGTGAGTGTTGGAATTCATGATGTAGAATTTTCAGTTAATGGTTACACGCTGAGGAATAAAGATGTTTAATGCTAAGTCCCCTGTGTGGCATGATCATTTGCATGTACCCGGTCTAGGAAATGGACGCTAAAACTGGCAATGAGATAGGAAATTATGTAAACCCTGTGACCCGGAGAACTGAGAGTGCTGTGTGATATTGCTGACTCTTCCTTCCATTTACACGTAACTCTGAACTGGGAGTTGGAGTTGTGTTGATGTTCTGTTCTAGAACAACATGAGACGTGGGAGTGAGGATTCTAGTGGGTGGCAGTTGAAGAGGGCTGTTCGTGGATGAGGTGAATAAATCTACTTACCCAACGTAAACTGGTGTTCCTCCCTCTTCTTCTTCTGGAGAACACCACATTAATTTGGCGATGAGCGGGCGTAACGTCACCTCAACACTGACCTGCTTGCATCCTCCACCTACGAGCTTCAAAGTGACGGCGGACACTTCTTGGAAACCAAGAAGTAAGCTGAGCTGTTGACGGCGGGGAGGAAGGCGAGCGATTGATTTGTCAGCTGAAGGTATTGTGGGCCAGATCTCGTTGGATGAATACGTGCGTTTTGCGCTTTAAAATAACTTCATGCGAGTGTTGGCCCGAAGGTTAATAAAACTTCATCAGCGCGATTGTGACGCGTGAGCCTGTGTCTCGGGAGCGTGAGACAATAACGTCAGGACGTCTTGTCTTCAGAGTGAGGCTTGATTCTGGCCAATCAGACGGCGTAACGTCATGTACAGAGGCCATCTTTTGTGTTTGGGATAACAAACACAGTTCAACTATGCAACGCGGCTAACGGGATTCGTGGGAAGCTTGGAGTGCACTGCGTTTGAGGAAAAGTATAGCGCTCAACCATTAGAACCCTTTGATCCTGCTTTCTCTATAAAAGAAACGCGAGCAGGTGCGCGTTTACAGTAATACATTTAAAGGAGAAGATGAGTCATTAAGTTCTCAGACAACTCTCGTTCAAGGCATCATTTTCACTTTAAAAAAAAAGGATAATTCAACAGTTATTTATTTCTTGCTGGGTTTTTGGCAATCATTAAATTGTTGAAGAGCACTATATTAGCCTGTGTTTTCGGTGACTGGCACATTTAAAAAAAAAAAAAAGAAGGAGAAAAGATGAAAGAGCCAGCTGCATCTGAATTTAATTAGAGTTTAAAAATATATATATATATTTTTTTTGCCAATTGGTGTATTATTAGGATACTAGCCTAGTCTATGAGAAAATAAGTTAGGGAGCATTGAACTCATTCTTTATTGAGATGTATTGCTTGGCATGTTCATTATATACGTAAATAGTATATTTTCTTAACAAGCAGTATCAATACGAGAATTATAACATGCACAATGTAACGCAGCCCCCTTTCTTCTTAACGAGTACAGGAGAACCTAGTGTGAAATGGCAGAAATGGAAGAAAATGTTTGTAAATTATGCAAGGGTATGTGGTACCAATTTAAGTGCGGAACGAAAGCATTCACTATTGCTACATTGTCTTGGGGGTGAGGGGCAAGAAGTGTTGGAACATTTACCTGATCTAAGTGCTGCAGAACAAAGAAATCTTAATGAATATGAAATATGTATTTTACAATTAGCTCGCATAGCCCACCCCTACTTATGAGGACTCTCAATTTTTTGTTTCTCATGACTAGCATGGGAAACATGGACATGCGATAGTCTTTTGATGGTGGTGTGATGCCACCTCATTGGGATGCTCTTTAAAACTTCTAAAAGAAGAGACCCCAAAGGAAGGGAAACACCTTTCTGATTTTTCCTACTTGACACCCGGATGCTATGCTGATCGATTTTGAGATTTCTCTTACTTTAGACTGCCTTGCTGATGCTAAAATCGGTAGTTGATGGACTGAACCTTCTTTGCCGAACCATTTCCATTTTTTCTATTCCTTTATTTCTTGATTTATGGAGCTGCTTGGCTAGGTAGTCATCTTTTGGGCAGGCAAGCTCCATGCCTCACTCCTCATCTCCCTGCAAAAGCGTGATATTTGTGACTCGATGTAAGTGACCAAAAGTATCAGATAAAGTCAAAGTGTTGAATTTGTTCCTACAATTGAGTACTATAATGGAAAGGTATCATTTTGGACTCAGAGAACAAAAGAAAGATGAATCCGTTGAAGAGTTTGTATCGGCTCTTAGAAAACTCGCTTCTTCTTGCAAGTTTGGTCCTGCTGTAGAGGAGAGGATCAGAGATCAATTTGTGTTAAAGTGTGCGCATGACAATATCAGAAAAGAACTATGGTTAACCCCTTCGGTGCTCATGACGGAACGGTTCCGTCATGAGCCACGGTTGAGCTGTGCTCATGACGGAACCGTTCCGTCATGACCACGCCCGCGCAAGATTCCGTCAGCACAGCGGCGGAATCTGCGCAGCATGGAAGGGGTTAAAAGACGAACCTCCATTGGAAGAGGTTATAACTATTGCTAAACAAGTCAAACACATGATGAAGTGTGTGGATGAACTGAGTGGTGAGAAGAGTAAACTTACCACAACTGAATCTAAAGTGGAAGAGGTGGCATGTCAAGTACCATAGAAAGATCTGAAGGATAAGGATAAAGATATCTCTGTAACCAGTAATGTTACTAACTCCACTGCTGGAGGCAAACCTGTTTGTTTTAGGTGTGGTTGATTTGGACATCTTGCAAATTCGCCTTTTTGTCCTGGGTTGCGTGTTGTATGCAATACCTGTGGTCAGAAAGGTCATTTTGCAAAGTGTTGCAAAAGCAAAATTGGTAGAGATGTCCGTTCTGCGACTAAAAACCAACCTGAAGTAAAAGTGGTCACCTTCCAGGTTGATGTAAGAAAAGCTGATCATCCTTCTCATATGGTGAATATTGAAGGAGTATCTCTTAACTTTAATCTTGACTCTTGTTCACACTTGACCATGATCGGGGAAGATGTTTTTCTGCAACACTTTGTTAACAAGGTTAAACTTTTCAAAAATGATCTTTCACCTGTGGGTTATGGAGGTTTGCCTATAAAAATGTCTGGCTATTTTGTGACCACCATTGAGCTCTGTGAAAAGATGATTGCAGGGAAAATATATGTAGCTAAACATGGAGATTCTCTCATGGGTTGGCCCCATCAACGTTTACTTGGGGTACGCTTGAATCCTAATGCCTCTCCACAGGTTCAAGTACAAGCTGTTGAGGATTCTTCTTTTGCTTTTGTGGAACAATTCTCTGATATATTTAAGGACACTCTTGGTTGTCTCAAGGGGTACAAACACCACATTAAAGTAAGAGATGGCGCTGTATCAGTGGTTGCCAAAGTAAGGAGAATTCTGTTAAATGAACAAGCTGGCGTACAGTGTGAGATTGACAAATTAGTAAATGCAGGAATCATTGTACCGGTAGTGGCTACAGAGTGGTTAGCTCCCATAGTCGTAGCCAAGAAGGCTAGTGGGGAGTTGCGCTTATGCATCGACTTGCGCGCTTTGAATAAGGAAGTTATTGTTGATAAGTTTCCTTTGCCCAACATAGACGAGATAGTTAGTACCTTGGGTGGCGCGAAATACTTCTCGACTCTAGACTTGGCGTCAGCCTATCATCAGGTTGAATTAGATGATTCTTCTCAAGATCTAACTGCCTTTGTGACTCCCATGGGTACGTTTAAATTTCATAGAATGCCGTTTGGGCTCATCTCAGCGGCGTCAGTGTTCCAACGAATTATATCCAACATTCTCAAAGGTCTAACTGGTGTGAAGTGTTATCAAGATGATCTTTTGATTTTTGGTAACTCTATTCAAGAGCACAATGTTCTGGTATTTGCTGTTCTGGAACGTCTTAGAAAAGCTGGTCTTACGCTTAGAAAAGACAAATGCAAATTTGGTTTGGAGGAGGTAAATTATCTTGGCCATCGCATAACTGGCTTCGGTGTTTTTCCTAAGAGAGAGTTGGTAGATTCAATTATGAGAATTTCAGAACCGGTTAACAAGGAAGAGCTTTTGTCTTTTCTTGGCATGGTATAGTTTTATAGTAAGTTTATTCCGGACTATGCTGGTAAAACTCATAATTTGAGGAGACTCACTGTAAAAAATGTTGTATTTCTGTGGTCAAGTGAGTGTGAGAAAGAGTTTACTTCAATCAAAGAGGAACTATGTAAAGCTCCTGCTCTTCATGCATTTGTTCCTGGTGACCCTACTTTCATCATGATGGATGCTAGCGAGAAAGGATTGGGTGCTGTATTGGTTAAAAAAAAAATGGGCTAAATTGACTAATTGCCTGTGCCTCAAGGTGTCTAAGGGGGTCCGAAAGAAACTACTCTGCTATAGAGAAGGAGTCATTAGCTATATTTTGGGCTTTAAGAAAATTTAAGAATTTGATCTGGGGAACAAAGGTTAATGTTTTATCTGACCACAAGCCTTTAAAGTAGGTGTTTTCGAAGAAAGGTCTTGACTCCATTTCATCTAGGATAAAGAAATGTATCATTTCTCTCCAAGAATTCAATTTTGATGTGGATTATATTCCAGGGGTCGTCAATAAATCTGCTGATTGTCTTTCCAGATTAGTTGATGTTAATGGGTATGTTGAGGATGATGTTGTTTCTGAGGATGAGGTTATCAATGTATGTGAGATCACGGATGGTACTGTTACGGAGGATGATTGGAAAGTGGTGATTAACAAGGATGATGAAGTGAAAAAGGTAATTGAGTTGTTGAGAAAAAATAAGAGTTTGGAGAAGCCATGGAGTTTGGTTTCTGATGAGCTTTCGGTTGTGGATGGCATGCTTGCTAGGGGGACGCAGTTGGTTCCACCACTGGGCATAAGGAAAAAATTACTCAGTTTTGCCCATGTTGGTCATCTTGGGATTGTTAGAACTAAAGAATTGTTAAGATTGCAGTTTTGGTGGCCTGGCATGGATATTGAGATTGAGAGGTTGGTTCGCGAGTGTGCAGAATGTAGTGCTAGTGATAACATTTTGAAGACAAAACAAACTCCCATGGTTTGTAGAAAGTTACCCAAGCATCCTTGGGATGAAATTTCAATTGATATTATTGGTCCGTTACACGGGGTGAGTGATACTCCCTATTTGATAGTGGTTTTAGATCTCTACTCCAGGTGGATAGAGGTGTGTGCTGCTAGGGAAATTTCAACAGAATGTGTTATTACATTTTTACAAGATATCTTCAAGAGAGAGAGTTTTCCTAACAGCATTCTCTCTGACAATGGGCCACAAATCTGTTCGAATGTGTTTAAACGTTTCATTGACAACTGTGGTGTTCTTCATACAAGGTGTGCGATTTATCATCCTGAAACTAATTGAGCTATTGGAAGGGTTAACAAGACTCTTAAAGAAAGTATACAACTGGCGAGAGCCAATGGTCTGAATTGGAAAGAATCACTACAAGACAGAATCACAGCCTATCAGATATCTCCCCATTCATCCACTGGAAGATCTCCTTTTGAACTCTTTAAAGGCAGAATCCCCAATACTTTATTATGTCCTGGTTGGATGAAGTTAAACAAGGGTTTGGTTGATAATCAGATAGGGGAGTGGAGGAAAAGAGAGCTAGACAAACAGTCTTTGAGAAAGTGTTATTTTGATGAAAGGAAATGAGCCCAGTTCCAGGCGGTAAAGGTTGGTGATCTGGCTAAAATAAAAGCTCCTGTTGGTTGTCAACCATAGTCAAAATATACTAATGCCAGACTGGTGGTTAAAATATTCAAGAATGCTGTCAAGACTAGTGATGGGAGGATTTGGAATAAGAGTCGTATTGTCGTTGTAAATTCTGATGTTACACTTAATCAGACTGGTGATAACAGACTTGACCGATATTCCAAATTATCTAATGTTTCATCCTCTTTCTCTGTAACACCTGGTGTCTCGAGTTGGGTTAGAGAAAGAAGTCAAAGGTTGCGGAAACTTCCGGTGTACATGAAAGACTATGTATAGTTTCACTTGGCACATGAAGAACTATGCATAGTTTATTTTAGTCATTTCCTTGCACTGTTTCATGCATGATATTTTTGTTGTTCTTGAATGTGTGTCTACTTATCATTATCCATTTTTGTTTTGTATTATTTGCTTTATACTATTGTTGAGGAGGAAGATGTGTGATATTGCTGACTCTTCCTTCCATTTACACGTAACTCTGAACTGGGAGTTGGAGTTGTGTTGATGTTCTGTTCTAGAACAACATGGGACGTGGGAGTGAGGATTCTAGTGGGTGGCAGTTGAAGAGGGATGTTCGTGGATGACGTGAAAAAAATCTAATTACCCAACGTAAACTGGTGTTCCTGCCTCTTCTTCTTCTGGAGAACACCACACTCCTTCAAAGAGTTGGTCCAGCAAACTGTTAGAGCACGCCACATGTGCCTCATTTGAAGTGAAAATCGATGGTTGGCATATGTGGAGCAAAGTGCAACTCCAGTCAGTGCAAGGTCTGTGAAGAAAATGAAGGCCTTACAGAAATGTGTTGAAGACAAGAGGTACTGTGCCACAATGTGACACAGAGCTGTCATTCTAACAGTATGACAATGCTAAAGGGAGTGACAACCAGGTATAGAGAAGACCTAGAGATCATTCTAGCTGAGTGCAAGGGAGCACTAAAAAAAAAACATTTTAACACCAAGGAACAGTACAAACAGGTACAGAAAGCTCTACGAGTGGTGACTGCCAGATGCAAGAAAATGCTTTTAGCAGAAGCAGGTAAATGAAGAGAAAACATTTGAGGTGGTGATAACCAGATATAGAGAACATGATCATGCTTACCAGAACCTCAGTAAAGAGAGTCATCTGACCTCAGTGTCAGGCACCGCCACCCAAGCAGAAGCATGAGGTGTGTGCTTATGAGACATGTGAATCACATTAGACTGACTGAAAGGCTGTGAGCAGTGGTCAGAATCGTGAAATGTTTCAATGGCTGATAAAAGGAGTGCAAAGAATGGCGCCTCTGCCTTCTTGAAACCACCACCTCCCTTCCAAACCGACAAAAAGCAATTGGCGACAGATGGACTGCCTGGGTCAAAACCTTCGGTGAATTCATAGATGTGCTGGAAGAAGCAAATTACAAAAAGATCATTAAATATCTAAAGGATTTTCAGATGACTAAGTAAAGGATGTGATACAGAAAATGCCACAAGGTGATGAAGTGACGTACTGTCAAATCAAAGATGCGCTAAACACCAAGTTTCATCCAGTGCCGAATGTTAACTATGAAATGTACATCTTTTTCCAGGAATGGCGGACAGCTGGCGAAATGATGGATCAGTTTGTAGAACGACTTGGTTCATTTATAAAGCATTGCAAGCTCAATATGTTCAACAATGAAGAGGCCATGTGTCTCCGCATATAAGATGGTTGACTCTCTAATGCCTTCAGAGGATGAATGCTGAAAGAGACACTCAGCTTGGAGCCTATGCTCATGGCTGCCAGAGCAGAAGAAAGAGATGACAGACAAGGCACTACCTTGGAGGCTGGAACTGCCCAAAATGAATCAGCACCTAGTGTGAAAAGTAAGTTGAAACACAAGGCAGTAGGTCATAAAGTAATGTCTACAAAGAAAAAGAAGCTCTGGTTTTGATGTGGATTTTCCTTTCCACATGAGGGTAGACGTCCCACCATTGGACAAGTATGCAGAGGCTGTGGGAAAAAGAACCATTTTGTAACAGTATTGAAAGTGCAGGAAAGATCTAGTGTGTCACGGTGAGAAAACAAAATGGAAGCAAGATCAAGTGTGTCACATGGAGAAAACAAAATAGATGCCAGAAAGTTTCAGTTACAAAGATTTATGCGCGTCCACAAGGCCAAGTGGCAGCATCAGTTGAGGCAAGTAAAAACTGAATATGTTGATTTTGGTCAAATTCTTTGTGTAAGAGTTTGTCACTGTCATTGTCAAGCGACAGTGAGGAAGCTTGGTTTGTGATGTCAATGTTGACTACTGGACAATGTGCACATGTAGGATTAGCTTCTTGCAAGGAAGAATGCCGGTCGAAGCTAGAACGAGTAGTGAACCTGCAAAATTCACTTAGACACTGTCCCAAGATCACACTGAAAGTAAATGGGTGTACCATACTTATTATCATAGACAGTGGCACGTCAATAAACATTACGCTAGTGGAAAAGTACAATGAACTGTTGCCAGTGCTTATTTAACTCCGCCAAAAACCGAAGTGTACATGTGGGCTGCTTCAACATCACTGCAAAGTCAAGGTTCATTCATAACAACTGTGGAACGTAAAAATATAAAAGTATAGTCGCCAATTCATGTCTCGCCAGGCACTTCATCGGGCTCATGTTTAATCAGTTTCAGTACTACTGCAGACATGGAGCTGATTTCTGTAAAGTACATTGACAATGCCTAACATGAGAAAGTTTCCATCCTGTTGCTCAACAACATTGCTGAACTGCATTTAATTTGCAAGAGACTGTTGAGAAAGAACTTAAAACACTATTAAAGCACAACATCATTCATCGATCTACTGGTCTGACGTCGTGGGCATCTCCTACAGGGGTAGTGTCGAAACAGGATTGTGGAGGAGGTGTGCGCATCTGCGCTGGTATGCACCAAGCGAACAAATAGTTTGAAAGAGAAAGACATGCAGGTCTGCACACTGCTGACACCATTACGCAGCTGAATGGAGCTAAAGTCTTTCCCCGCCTTAATTTGAACAAAGGTTATCACCAGCTCAAACTGGAAGAGAACTGTAGCTACCTTACTACCTTTTTGACTTCGATATAAAAGGCTTAGTATTGGAGTGTCATCAGTTGTCGAACTTTTTCAGGATGTCATTTGTGGCATAATAAAGACAGCCACAAATGCTTTCAATGACAGTGATAAATGCAAAAAGAACAACTGATGGATGGAATGCTGAACAATCTCAAACATTAGCCCCCAGTACATAGATCTGGGCCTAAATCCATTATTTTATTGCTCACCATGCCATTGCAGTTTAGACCCAGGCATATAGAAATCAGACTTGACCCTGTTCCCCATGGAAACAGTCCAAACTGCCAGGCCAGGTCCTCCCTGAACTGGAAACAAGTATCCTGGGACCATTTTTAGGGCATTACCCCTCATCAGCCAGGCTAGCTTGACTCCAGTGGCATGGTGAGCATGGGACCCACATATGGTCACACCCTTCCAAATCGGGGAGACAAAGCAAAAAGAAAAGATGATAGAATGGTATGGTGAGCATAAATCAGAGCATAAAGCCTGCCTTTCCATAGAGGTTGGAAACATCAACAGTCTCCATCACTCAAACGTACAAAAATTAAGCTAAAGTAGGACAAAGTGTCTCATCTCTCCCATAGTGAGGATGTTTGAAAAGAAATCAAAAGATGTCCTCAAATTTTCACTAATTAGGAACCACTAAATCATTCAGTGGTCAATTATGTGGATCATGTAAAGAGGACATTGTTCACTTGGTTTGCACATGTCCAGCTCTTATGAAGTACCGAAGGGTACTTTTGAGGGCAGCCGTTATCGCACAAGAAATTTGTTCATGCTGTAATTGCAAGTTTTAATCCAATTGCCCATATTTTAAATTATCCTTTTACAAAATAGTTATTAAGGATTGATCAAAAAATTTAACATTTTAAAATTTACTCTGCGAGAATGAGAAGAAGGGATGACTTGGATGACAGATGGTAAATTCCTTCTCTATTAACCGTTACAGCTGGAGGCCCAGTCCTAATTTAACAATGTTTATGTTATTCATTATTAAAGCCCAAATGTCAGTTCTCATAAGGGTCATGATAGATTCCAGAGTTACATGTACTTCTGTTGCTATTCAGATGGTAGTCAAACTGAAAATCTTGGTGAAAGAAAAAAAGGTATCAGAAGTAGTGGTGTCAAAAAATGGGACCCAACCAACTTTCGAAGCTGTCAGTGCCAATACTGAGGTCCTAATTATTAAGAATATAATGGATGAAAGAGAGAATTTAATTTGCAAACTGGTGCAAAAGCCTATGTTTAAGTAACACATATACTAAACAAGAAAATATGTAGTAGGAAACCATACTTAAATGTTATCGGCCTAAAAGTGAAATAAATAAGTGCTTATTTAAGTTAGCCTAACCATCCATGCCATGTTAACTCAAGATAATGCAGGCCTGTTTATACATATACATTGTTGTTTGCACAATATGTTTTACTTCTATTTGCTGCAGATGTTGTAACTTTCCAGAACCCTTTGGTTAACTAGCGAACAGGCACTTCTTTTGTACTAAATGACTGATTGTTAGGTTCTGACCAGGAGAAGAGTCAACAGGAAGAAAAAGTCATGAGAACAGCAGTCTTGAACACAGAATGTAAATATTGTAACTTTTGAATGACTAAAGACTATTGTAAGAATGTGTGAAGATGGGGAGTTTGTCTATTCCCCTTTTACTGAAACCCTATTTGAGAATGCCGGAGATGAAAGAAAATAATGTTGAAACATAGAATATTGTATGTTGATATTAGTGCATGTTACTAAAGAAGCAGCCAGATTCCCACCCTAACTTTCTGATAGGAGACATCTTTGAGTTTCTAATACTTCCCTGCATGAGAGGATAGTCTATTTTCATTGATTGTCTGCTGATTTAGAACTAAGAATACTTTTCAGCTTGCTATGTAGAGGCTTTATTCTTATACACTGATTCGCACATCAGAACTCTTTATTGAGTATCTGAACTGACACCTTATTTCACCTCATTTCAAATTATTTAGTTAAGGGAACTTCCTTTATGGAACACACTTGCTGTATTATTACAATATTAACTGGTATTTTAACAAATATTGTATTCTATTTTATAATCAGATGTCAATTAAAATTAACTCTTGTTGAATAATGACTTAAATCTTATTAAAAATTGAAAAATTAAACCCTTTAATCCACACAAGTTCTCTTTATTGACAGGACCCAAGTCATTAATGATTTAACATGTCATTGGATTGATGTAGATGTTTGCTCCTTTAATTGTCAATGAACAAAGGTTCATACCACCAGAGGAGGGGGTTAATTAATGATTAAATCCGAAGATGGAGGTAAAGAAAGCCCCGCTCCCTCTAGTGGTATCAGAGGATGGTTTGTGTTGCAAGAGAAAAGAGGCTGAAATAATTTGAACAAGTTTATAATTGCTCATTTCCCTTATGTTCAAAGTTCGAACTTGAAGACTGAACGAGTTTGCAGTTTCGAAGGCAGTTGCAGTGATTGAGATGAGAGATTCAATGGAGATATGTGCTGCAATTGTCTTCTTGAGAGTTTCTCAATGTGTTGAGATGATGATTTTTGTTTTTGTAAAGTTGATATAATAGTTATGTTTATGCTTAGATTTTGAGCAGTGAAAATTGTTTACAGATTCAAAGTAGTTCAAGATGCCAGGATAGATATTGTTTAAGAAATAATAAGATGTGATATCTGTTAAGGTTTGTGGTTCAGATTTGTGAGGTTCCATTGACTGCACAATTGAGATAGGGACTATAATACATTGTTGTGAGTGTGCTAATATTGGGTGGTGTTAGTGTAACCTCTTGCGCAAACGGTAAACTATATAAGTCAGGGTGATTTCCCACTGGTTGAGATTTCATTCATATTTATGTGTGTGTAAGGAAGTTGGATGGTGATAAAACCTTATTTCCATTTTCCAATAGTTTCTTGTATTAATGAATTAGTTTGTAAATTGAAGGTGGAATTAGAAGAGATAATTAGAGGAAGCCTAGACATTTCACATTAAAATCAATATCAGGAAAATAAATTGATATAGCTAAATAAAGAGATCACAAGACATGTAGCTGCCACACAATGCAGATTAACTGAATTAGCTGGAACATACATGGTGGATCTCTCTCAGAGTATCCCTTTACAGAAAAGTTTCAGGGCACACTTAGATGATGAAGCTATTGTGACAATGCTGTCTTCAAGAATGATATTACACATTGTGGAATTGGTAAATTGCATCTGCAAATTGAGCGATTTTGACAGATTAGAGAGCAACAGGGAATGAAGAAGAAACATTCAAACATGACAGAAGAAGATGAGTCTTTAACTTTCCCTATGAGGAAGATGTCAGGTGAAAGGTATGTTCATGCACCATGGAGTAGAGGTGATCTTGAAACATTTATGAACAACTTTCCTACATTAAGAGAGAATTCCATTCGATAAAATTGTAAAAATGTCAATGTTTTTGTGGACAGACTTGAATATTTTATTTTATATTGTCATACTGAGTGATCTGTGCGCTGAATGTAAGATAGCTGTGCAGTCGCCACCTACTGAGCTCCCAAGAAATGTTTGTTCTTGTGCACCTCTACCTGTGATGATGACCAAGTATGATGAGGTGATTACCTTTTTGAAAATGGAAAGTTCTTGCGAGGGGCATTGATTGGTTATAGATCAATAGAATGACTCAAGAAGCTAAAGAATCAGTGCATGCTTATTATGAATGGTTGTTGCAGCTGTTTAAACAGCATTGCGGAGAACAGCATCCCAAAAAGAGAGATATGGGAAGTTTTGCGTCACACTGTGTTCTTGGGTTGCAACCAGAGATCAATATGCTTATACAACAGAATGTGATTTATTGGCAGACAAAACCTTTAAATGAGATTCTGAGGTATGTAAAGAACTGCAGTGATGAGCAAGAAATGAAACAGAAGAGACATAAAGAGATGTTTATGCTAGCCCGGACTAAGCTTTCTCAAAAGTGATTCTAAAATCATTTGCTTGGGTGGAAAGGTTTGTGGAATGCAAGGTGCTGGTTTTAAGTTCGGAGGTAAAATTTGCGCAGGGCGGATTTGGTATAGTAGTCATATGGAAAAAAGTCCCTTTTACATGATTGGTGGTCCTCAACATTGTTTCATGTTGGGACAACCTGACTAAAGTGGAGAAGTGTGGCTCAATGGTTAGAGCGGCAGACCCTGATGCAGAGGTCCAGGGTTCAATTCCCGCCTCGGTGGCTCTTGGATTCAATTTACCCGGACCTGATAATTCTCGCCTCAGTGCCTATTCTAATCATGGGTCCCACTGTGCAACTCTGGGCAATGGCTTGCTTAATCTCCACAACGGCCCCCACAGCGCTAGGATGCCTGGCTTCACCTTGGGGGTGCCCAGGAGTGGTCATCTCACAGGAAAACCAGGAAGGGTTCCACAGCAGTATGAATACAGCGCTACGAGACCCCTGGGTAGAAGTGCGCTATATAAGTACAAATACATTTACTTTTACATTTACTAATAGCACATAACTGAAGCATTGGTTGGCAGACCTGAAATGTTGGTGGGAAGTAATGTAGTGGCAACTGCCACTAAGAAGGGTGTGAGTTTATCATTTCATAAATTGAAATATACTGATGTATTTGACATCATAGACAATATGATTGTAATATAGACATGATTCCCAGATCGGAGGTTTTGAACTGTCAATTCTATGCATTGACCAAAGCTGCAAACACATGTTTAACAGTTTATCTAGACAAGTTCTTAGCTGATGGATTTATCAGACCCTTTTGATCACCAACAGCTTCTCTGTTGTTATTTTAACAAAATATAGCAGAGAACAACATACTTGGATCGATAACAGGACTTCTGAATAAGATTACTGTGAAAAATGAAATTCAAGCTAGCCTGGCTGATGAGGGGTGTTGCCCCAAAACCAGTCCAAGGATGCTTGTTTCCGGTTCAGGGAGAACCTGGCTTAGCAGTTCGGGCTGGACTGTTCCCATGAGGCACAGGGTCAAGACTGATTTGCATATAGATGGGTCTGAAATGAGGTGGCAAAGTGGGCTAAAAAACAATGATGGATTAAACCCAGATCTGCGAATGGGGGTGAGTGTCTGAAAAGTTTCAGCACTCCATCCATCATCAGGGCCATGAACTCTGGTTGCAAACTATTTACAGGTTGAGATCATGTTGGACTTGGCCCTTTTTGCAGGGTCATCCCTGAACTTTTTGACTTCCTCCTGTATTTTGTCTTTTTGTTGGTTTTATGACTCTGGGCACTTAACCACTGCTGATCAGTGCTAAAGTGCATATGATCTCCCTATTGGAAATTGATGTTTGGATTAGTGAGTCCATGATTGGCTGGTTTGGTTTACTTGTAGACACTAGTACAGTGCACTGCGTGTGCCCAGGGCTTGTAAATCAAATGTTGCTGGTGGGCTTGCAGCACTGGTTTTGCCACCCACAGAAGCAGCCTGTAAAGTGAGTCTCGGGCCTGCCATTGCCGAACCTGTGTGAAGTCTGGTGCTGCCATGTTGACTGGACAAGTGCACTCACTTTCCCCTCCCTAAACCTTCCCTTTTCTTCATATCAAACACCCCTATGGTAGGCCCAAGTGCAGGGTGCATTGTAGGTAAAAGGTAGGACATGCCCTGTTGTGTGCGGTATGTCCTAATAGTGAATTGCAGCCATTTTCGTTTTTCACTATTGCAATGCTATCTGTTCCCCATAGGCCAGAATGGGCAGTTTGATTATAACATCGTATAATCCTAACTGACCCAGTGAACATGGTAGAAATTCGTGTTTAGTATGCCTGAGCTCAGAATGATAAAATACATATTTTAGTGAAGTTGGTTTTAACATTCTGTGTTTGAAAATACCACTTTTAGAAAGCAGGTATTTTCTTGCCTAACTATCCAAGCCTGCCTCTGCTAGGTTGTGTATTCCTTGTCTGGAGTTTCAGTGACAGGGGCTGGGGGATTCCAGGAGACAGGGTGAGTCAGCACAGGGCTAACAAGAGAGATCTGCATGTAGATGGGTGGGAGGAGCTGCACCTGGGACCTGAATAGGGCTTTGCCATCCCTCCACAATGCTGGCTTCACCTCCTGTGGCATGTCTGATGTCCCTGGCCTACACTGTGGAAGGAAAGAAGGACTCTTGTCAACAAAGTTCTTCAGGACTGATCAGAACTGGTTTGGCCTAGGCAAAGGCATCTCTGCCTTCAGAGAACAAGGGAAAATGAGTATAAAAGGGGGGACCCAGACCCCAGAACTTTTGATCACTTTGGGAAACAAGAGGAACCTTTGCTGAAGAGAGGAACCAGAGAAACTGAGGAAGAGACTATCCCTAAGCTGAGTGCTGTTTGGGGAATTGGCCTACAGTGGTTGCCTGACTGCCAAAGAAAGGAGAAAGGACTGTGTGCTATTTTCAAATCAACTTGTAAAGGATCTCCAAGGGCTTGAGATAGAGCTTGCCTCCTGCTGAAGTCTCAGGGACAAAAGACTTCACTAACCAGCTCCCCTACCTTCCCTTGCTGGGAATTGAAGTGCCTGCTGTTGAGCTGGGCCTTCTGTGAGACTGTGTATTGCTGGGAACTGGAAGCGCGACTCAAGACGAAGAAGCGCGTCGCCGCCGCAGCCCTTGTAGTCGCATCACCGGTGAAGAGTGTTGCCGTCGCAGCAGATGCTGTCGCATCACCGGAGAAGCGTGCCACTGCTGCCACTGTTGCCATCGCATCACCTGAAGCGCCTTGCATCCCTGGAGAAGAGTGTCTCAGCAGATGCCGTAGCATCACCGGAGAAGCGTGTCGCTGGGCCTGTCGCAGCTCAGAAGAATCGCTGAGTTGCCGCATGGCCGCCGGGCGTGCACGCATCGTGTTGCATCAAGAAGAAGACGCCATTTTTGTTTCATTGCACCGGATCTTCATCGCATCATGGCACTGCTGGTCGCATCGGCACGGAAGCGCAGCAAGAAACCGACGTATCACCTCCCCATGCCGAGAAGAACTAACGCATCCCCTACCCATCAGTAGGGACCCGACGCATCACCGTTCTTGCGTGTAAGGAACCGACGCATCACCTTCCCTGCAATACTTTCGTTGTATAGCGTTACGCATCCAAAGGTACATTGAACTTAAAGTGTCGCTTTTACCATCTTAAGAGATCCAAGCTAATTCTACCATTTTTAAAGTACAGTATTTTGTTTTGTTGTCGTTTGTGGTCTTGTGATAAGTCTATATAAAAAATACTTATTTCTGATATAAAACCTGTGTGCTGTCCATCTGTAGTGTTGTCACTGGATTACTGTATGTGTTCACAAATGCTTTACACACTGCCTCTGAGATAAGCCTGTCTGCTCGTGCCAAGCTACCAAGGGGGTGAGCAGGGGTTATTTTAGGAGTGTACCCCCTTACCCTGACTAGAAGCAAGGGTCCCTATTTGGTCAAAGGTACCTAGCTCTGCCAACTAGAGACCCCCAGTTCTAACAGATCTATTCCAGAAAGTACTGTTTTTTCTTTCTTGTTGAATAAAAAGTTAATTGTTGATTTTTCAATAGGACAGTCATAGAAAAGCCTAACAGTCCAAGAACTGGTAAGGGTATAGAGTAAACCTGACAAATGGATAAAGCATGAGCAGTGAAGGGGAATGGGACCAAAGAAAAGATTATTGTGATGCAGTAACAATAATTGTCAGAAACAACTAGTTAAAGTCAGGCAACCACTGTAGGCCAATTTCCCAAACAATTTTGTGAAAATCGAAAGAAATGTTTTAATGTGATTGAAAGTCTGCAGTACAACAAGCTTAACTGCGATGTATATGCATGTATAACCTTACAATACTTATACTAAATGCAGAAGTGAATATGTAGTTAGATATATACATGGGGTGGAGGGAAGCGCCATGTCATGAGCAGCTTGCCGCATGAGCTCCCCATCAACCCGCAATCACAATATGTGATATTGGATGCTGTACCCAGGGTGACAGGATTGCCAACATATGTGGGGCCATGGAAGTCATGGCAAGTGAGGGAGACCTATTAGGGGCCAGAGAGTTTTAAGCACCACTGACTCCACGGCAACAAAAACATGACAGCCCCATAGTGAAGTAGCGGAGGCTTTGACGTTCGATGTTTATGAACCCGCGGCAGGCAGGGATTGAGTGGCAGGTTCAGCCATGGTGCTCTGAGCAGAGGTGATTTCTATAACATGTCTTGACTGGTGAGGGAGAGCTGGGCTGCTGCTCTTGGCCCCTCGATTGCAGGGTTGGGGCTTCTGCAGAGTGTTATCAGCAGTCGCCCGTGGGGGACACAAGTGCACCACAGTGGCCTGGCAACTGCTGGAGTGCCCCCTGAACCACTGTGTAACTGATGAATGTAGTATCTGCTGTGGCAAATGGTGACCCTGCCTGCTGACCCTGGGGATTTTAGTGGGCCAGATGAAATAGAAATTGGGGCCTACAGCTGATTGGTGCACCCCTGCTGTTGGACATTGAATGAGTGACCAGCGCACTCGGACCTTCTCCCACAGACTGCTATCTGATTCTGTGTTTTCCACATGGATTTCTAGGGCTCTTGAGGTGCTTTTTCTGGGGGCATCTGATGAGCACTGCCCTACCTCTGAGGAGTATTGATGTCCTGCCTCATACCTACTGCTGACGTGATCAGAGATGCCTATTTGTTGTGTCCTGCTCCCCCATGTCTCATTGGGAGACTGGCAGAGCCCTTGCTGGGACCTCTTGGGGGGGTCGCCGGGGCACTGGTTTGATGGGGGTCACTCCTGCTGCTCACAAGCTCCTCACTAAATATGGAGCCTCTACCACAATTTGCGGGTGATTGGTCCTGTCTGCTTTAACCCTAATGGTGGCACTGAACCCCCACTGGCCATATTGCACCTCCCACTTTCCTCCTGGCTACGGCTGGTTGTACTACCCCTTCGGGGAATGTTGCTGGTGACCCTGAGTACTGAACCTGGAGGCATCTGCATCTCCCTTGTTTACCCAGAGATTTAAGCATGATGCCTCAGTGGATGCTTCCCGGGAGGGGATCGAGCAGAGCACTGGCAATTGGGAGGCCTCCCATTTCAACAGCAAATTTGATAAACTGATGCCAATGGAGAATGATTATAGGGAAATAAAGACTGTAAGGACATTTCGGAATCGGTGTCTGAATTGGAGGCCTCGGACCATACCCTAAATATGGTACATCATATTTCGGACTTGGAGGACCATATCCTATGTTTGTGGCCGAGTTTGATGATCAAGAGTGGAGGACTCACAGTAATAACAGGAGTTGCTGGGCTGCCGGAGAGAGTAGAGGACAGGTCCATGCTTGGTTTCCTCTAGGACTGGCTCCAGGAGGTTTTGGCCCCAGTGGGTTAGTCCAAGTTCTATGAATTGACATGTGCACATAGAGTTCCTACCTGACTGCCTAAGCCAGGGTCCACCCACCCGGTGGTAGCCCACCTCCTTCAATTCCATGACAAGGACTTCAACCTTGGGCACACAATAATGGCCCGTTCACAGTAGAGAATGCTAGTGTCTCTCTCTATCTTGACTTTACCCTCCAAATCCAAAGGGCCTCATTCACTGCAGTGAAGAAGAAGCTTTGCGAGCTAGGGTGACTTTACTCTTTGCTATTACTTGCTTATCTGAGGATCCAAGCAGAAGACAAGTCCCACTTTTTTACAGATCCTGCAGCAGCGTAGGTCTGGCTTGAAATGTACAATGATTTGACAGTGCTACCGGACACCTCAGAACATCATCCACTGCAGCATCCGAGGCACCAGCAATCCTTTTGCGAGGGGGCACCCCAACCTACCAGACAGCAGGAGCAGACAAGGGTGATGGAGACACTAACCTCCTTGAGATCTGGTGGAAACTAACCACATCCTGTGAAACAATGCCGCAAAAGGTCGACTTGGAGCTTGATCGGCACAACGATGCCTGGGCTGGAGAACACACTGCCAGTGGTCAGTCAAGGCATGACTGACAACATAATTTGAATGTCACCTGGGTGATTGCTGGGTCATGTGATGCGTGGACCTTGTTGGTGGTATTGTGCAGCACACATGGAAAGAGGAAAAGGCCTTTTGGCATTGTTTTTCTGCTGGAAGGTGCCCCTTCTTGTAGAAAAACTATCCTGCCTGCAAAGGAGGCATCCTTGCACTGTGGTGCAAGGGTGCTCACATTGGCACTAGGCAGCAAATTGTGCATGCGCTTAGTGGGAAAGGACAGGAATGTACCATATTTCTTAAATATGGTGCATTCCTTTCCTTTCACAATGGTGTATGGTATCGCACTGTGGTAAATAATTTAATTACCGGGACTTAATTTGATACAGAAACTTAATAAAATAGCTCAGTAAATAAGAGGCAGAATCCGTGGTATTAGAGGTTCGGAATGGGCTTTATTCCAGTGGTCGATTATAATCGGTTGCTCCAGGTTCCATCACCACGAAGGTTCAGGAAGTGAAGTACATACATTATTAACAATCAATTACTTTTATACAATAGGCATTACAGTGAGGCAAATACAAGAGGCGTATCAATTGATAGTGGTGATAATATATTCGTACGTAGCAAAAAATAGGCGTAACTGGGAGTGATTTAAAGAACGTCATCAGATGTGATGTCATAAGAGGGTGGTTACATGAAAGAATTTCGCAATGTCAGCAGAAATACTTGGCAGATATGCGCGCGCAGCAGCATGACGTGTAATTGACGTGCAACTAGGGGGTGAAGGGGACTTGACATTTAGCTCTACATGTGGCGACAGAAGTCTGGAGGGTCAAGTCAACCTAATCCCAAATCATATCTAACATCCTATGTTTAAAGAACTAAGTTATCCAAAAGAGAGGTCTCTTCGAGTAGAATCTTATTCTATACTGACTATACTGACTGTTAGTGCGTGTACAAGCGTCTAAGTGTCTATACTAGATGCGAGGGCGGAATCTTCCATAGTAATAGGGCTATGAATTACTTGCATGAAGACAGAGAAACCGGGCCTTTGCTCGGTAGCTGGCAGAATGTTTACTTAAACTACTAGGCAGGAATGCATTGGGCAGGGATCGGAGCAGATAACTTCGAAGGTGAAATACAGTTTTTGGCAGGCAGCAGGCTGATGTCAGGCTTCGTGAGCCGCGCAGAGAATGAGACAAAGTTCATGGTCACAGATGCAGGCTCAGACTGGAGCTTTCAGAGGCAGAAGGCAAGAAGAGTTTGATGACAGAATCAGGGCCTACTTGCCTGGACTGTAAAATGGCATAAGTGAACCATATAAAGCCGGTGGCCTTTCATACTTAGGAATGGAATATCCGGCCTATTCATGGCGGATCTGACAGAGGACATGTTAACGGTGGACGCACATGTATTTGCGTCTTCATAACTGGAACTGGGGGGAACATACATGTACTTGTAACATGCACATAGAACCGTTGGGGTCCAAGATAGGGGACATAACTGATCATAAAAATCCATATTTCCACATTCCCTCCTTGTCCCCTACTTGCCCGTCAAGAGACATCAATCTTCATCAATCCATTGATCTGTTCGTATAGCATCATTTGTTCTTCTTTCTTTTTCCGGGATCTTGAATGAAAATCTTGATGTGGAATGCACGATGTGGCACACAGACCACAAATCGCTGGTCCACATTGTAGACATAGACAGCAACTGAATAGTATGAGAAGGCCAATACCTAGGAAAGATAGGACCTTCCATCCAAAGGTAGATAATACACTCCAAAACCAACCGGACCAAGTCCAGGTGCCTGGATTCTGGTGTAGCTGGCTTACAATCTTATGAAGACGAGTTATGGCTTTATATACAGATGGCGAATTTTCTGGTATGAAAATGCAACAGCTTGATCCGATGACCCTACAAGCTCCGCCCCTATCGGCCAGGATGACGTCAAGGACAAGACGATTTTGAAGCACAACAATCCGCATAGCAGACTGCTCTTCTGTTAAATTGCCTAAGGCGGAAATAGTTTCGTTCACTACTGCTTCAAGGGTTCTAGTTAATCTACGTATCAGCTTACTATTAGTAACGGTACCTATATAGGGAAAGAGACCTTTATTGAAATCTGTGTATTTTTCCCATGCTGTTTCAGTGTAATCGACTATCGGGAGATCTCTCCTTACTCTATTATATACTAAATGAATATTTCTGTGATAATCAGCAGGAGCTAGAAAAACAGGTGGCAAAAGGAATCCAATATAGCAAGTACCATCCCAATCGAGAGGTAAACGTACATATGCCGTCTGACCACATATGAAATAGGAATGGCGGGAAGCTCTAAATGTAGACTTGCCTTGATCACTAAATTCTACTACAGTGGTGCATTTACTATGGCCCATGTGTATGGAACCATTCTTTCTTATACATAATTCACCTTTTACTGGAAATATTGACATAGCGGGCAAAATTGAAGTAGCTTCTGATTCGACATTTAGGATCATAAGATTGAGCGTAAAATTACCTAATCCATACACTTCATTTTCTAGATCAGTTCCTGTTCTCTGGGGAAGTCCCTCCTTGTTAGGGTGGCAGACTTTAAGCAAAACTAAGTTCAAATTTCCCCATACCCAGTTATCTTGATAAACTGCAGAATTCGAATCTAGAGAATTAATTAAACTAAACCATGCTCCACAGGAGCCGTTGTGTGTGAACGGGTATGGAAAGAGAGGTAGAATTCCTTTATAATTCTGATAGGGAGGGAGTCGGCCACATATCCAACAATTTGTAGCATTGCTAACCTGATGGGAATGATGCAACATACTAATAAACGTGTTATTGCGCAGTGCAAATCTATAAGACAACTCAAGCGGAGGTAATTCACTAAAAGAATGTTCAGCAGTAACATTGTAAACATGTCTAGAAATAGGATAATATATGTGCAACAATATACTTGCAGTAATTATTAAAAGACTTGAGAAAAATAAAATTAATAACGTCACTATGCAATGACTACGCAGTGATTTACAGTACGCCTGTCGTTTCAACATTTTTCGGGTGCTTTCTCTATTCAGGTCCAAGGGATACATGTCAGAGACAATTCAACCGCTTCACCTTGGAGAGGACTTAAACAATCAAATTGCTCGACTGATCGGGCCTGAGCTTTAATTTATAATGTTCGGAATCACTTTTTTCCACAAAAGGAAGTTTTGAGTCAATGGGTGAAGACACACAAGGTGTGGTATTCACATCTGATTTTGGTCCATGAAATTTCTTGATATGACTTGAATGAATCCATCCTTTTCTGCCTTCGATCTTCACGGCTGTTTTTGTGGTGAGCAACACCAGCTGAGGTGACCTCCACCTAGGTTCCAGCTGAGTCTTTCGATCAAAGTTCCTCACGAGGACCAAGTCTCCCGGAACCACGTCATGGGGTTTCACCTCAGTGTTGTCAGGAAAAGCTGCAGCTACCTGTGAACGACAAGATTGTAGTGCAGACATCAAGGAAGCCAAGTAATCTGTCAGCATGTTACAGTCAATATCAGTTATTTTGCGTGGTATAGGCGTCCCCCACATATTTGGTGGTCTGCCGAAGATCACTTCATACGGGGATAGCCCTGTTCGAGAGTGTGCTACCATTCTTGTGTAAAAGAGTGCAACTGGTAATGCTACTACCCAGTCGACACCTTTCTCTCTGCATATTTTGGATAATCTTATTTTCAGAGTCTGATTATGTCTTTCTACGAGACCTGCTGCTTCGGGGTGTCGGACACAGTGGAATTTCCACTGATAGCCTAACAAAAGTGAAACGTGTTTCATTAATTCGGATGAGAACGGCTGGCCGTTATCTGAGTGAACAACACGTGGTAAACCGTATCGTGGGAAGAATTCTCGAACCAACTGTTTGGCAGTAGTCGGGGCAGTGTAATCTGAAACCGGGTATGCCTCCGTCCAACGGGAAAGAGCACACACAACTACGAGAACATATTTGAATCCTCTACATCGTTCCATCTGGATATAATCCATCTGGAGGACTTCAAAAGGATGATCAGGAGGATGAAATCCACCCTGTTCTACGGGAACGCTTTTTCCTGGGTTGAACTGGCAACAGATCATACAGGTACGAACTTTTTGTTTGGCTGCAGCTCGTAAATGTTTATTAAACCAAATGTGTTGAATGCTATCTAGCATAGCTTTTTCTCCTAGATGTGCTGGACTATGTACAGTGTTAATTATAACTTGGACCATTGAATCAGGAAGGAACCACACAGACTTTTCCTTCATCATCCATCCTTGATCGGTTTGGATCCCTCCTAATTCAGTCCATTTCTTTATTTCGTCTGGTGTAGCATGTGTCTGTATGTCAATTACGTCAAGAGTAGGATCTTTAACCGTCATACAATGTGTTGGCGTCGGGACTATTGTCTTTGTCATGTCGGATGTTTGAGTTTGAGCAGTCTGTTTAGCTGTTCTATCAGCTAAATCATTGCCTTGAGAAATGATATCAGTAACTTTCGTATGAGCTTTACATTTCATAATTGATATTGCAGTGGGTAGATGTATTGCATCTAATAAAGCATGAATGAGGGGTCCGTGCTGAATGTGGGCACCGTGAGAAGTTAAATAACCTCTCTCTCGCCACAGCACGCCGAAGTCATGTACGACTCCGAATGCATAACGTGAATCAGTGTATATGTTGACTTTTTTATTTGTGGCTTGAATACAGGCTTGTGTCAGAGCGACAAGCTCTGCTGCTTGAGCGGACAAGGTATTTATGCAATTTGTTTCAATGATTTCAGTGTCTGTTGTGACTGCGTAAGCGGCCACTAGTTCTCCTGTACCTTTTCTCATACATGAACCATCTACATACAACGTCAGGTCTGGGTCTGATAATGGGACATCGGTTAAATCTTGTCTGGGTTTCGTCGTGATTGTAACAACTTCAATACAGTCATGGGCTAGTGGGTCTGTTCCATTTACAGGTAAAAGTGTGGCAGGATTCAATGTGTTACAACGTCTGATTTCTATATGTGGCTGAAACAGTGTTAGTTCATACCCTGTAAGTCTTGCTATAGTCAAATGTTGTGTTTGCGTTCGATTCACAAGAACCTCCACTGCATGTGGTACTTGTACTGTCAATGGATGTCCTAACACTATGGCATCGCTTTGTCTGATTGCTAAAGCTGTCGCTGCCACTGATTTCAGGCACGCAGGCAGAGCCTGAGCTACGGGATCTAATGTACTAGAAAAATAAGCACATGGTTTGTGTGCTCCTGCTTGTTCCTGTGTGAGTACTGACAAGGCAGTACCTTCGCGTTCTGTAATAAAAAGTGTAAACTGTTTACTGTAACATGGTGTTGCTAAAACAGGTGCTTGACATAAAGCTTTCTTTAAGCTTTCAAAAGCTTGTGTATGTTCCTGAGTCCAAGGGAGAACAGTCGATGTGGCTGCCTCCTGTGTTGTCAACTGAATGAGTGGTTTTGCTAGAAATGCATACTGAGGGATCCACTGCCTACAATATGAAGTGAGGCCTATGAAAGCCCGTACCTCCTTTTGTGTCTTGGGTATTGGCATGTTAGCTATTAACTGAATGCGGTCGGGTGTAAGCTGCCTTCCCTCCTTGGACAGCGAGTGTCCAAGATAAACAACTCGCTGGACACAGAATTGCAGCTTAGAAGGGGACACCTTGTGCCCCTTTTCGGCTAGAAATTGTAAAACTGTCAGTGATGCTTTCTCACATTCGGGTTCGCTTCTAGCGGTGATCAGCAGATCATCGACATATTGAAGCAAGGCAGTGTTAACTGGCATGTGGATACTGTCGAGTTCTCGTTTCAGTGCTTGGCTATAGATGCTGGGGCTTTCTGTAAATCCTTGAGGTGCGCGTGAGAATTTGAAGCTACGTCCATTTAAACTAAATCCGAACAAATATTGGCTTTCCGGATCTATTGGGACGCTGAAAAAGGCATTTTTGAGATCAATTACAGTAAAGAATGTTGCTTCGGAATCAATAGCTGTCAGTAATGATGAGATATCGGGGACCACAGGGAATTGTGGCACAATACACTTGTTTAATTCGCGCAGATCAATAACCAATCGATATACTGGCGGGGCCTTCGGATCTGTTCGTTTGAGAATCGGAATTATCGGTGAATTACATACATTGGAGTCTGTTTCTACAACCACTCCTTGGGCAATGAGCTCGTCAATGATTTGTAGTAAAGCCACTACAGCATCTGGTGGTAACTTGTATTGTCGCATTCGTGGTAGTACCACTCCTGCCTTTAGTGTAACTCGATATGGTGTAATATTCATGCAACCAACATCAGTAGGGCCTTGTGCCCATAGATGTGTAGGTAAAGTCTGCAATCGGGGATCCATGTCTCTAGACACATAATGACCTTTAAAATCACGTAAAAACAATCTTACTCCTTCCGGAGAACAACATATTATAGCTCCTAGAGCTTTCAATGTCTTTATTCCTAACAGGTTTTCTGGACATGATTTAGTAAGCAATAAATCTGTAGTTCGGGTCAAAGGTCCTATCGTAAGTGGAAGAGGTTGTGACACTTCATTAACAATAGGTTTTCCTGAAAAACCAAGGGAAATATTCTGTGAGCCTGAGAGGGGTGCCCCTGGAACTTCACTACGTTTTATAGTTGTTCGACTTGCCCCTGTATCGAGTAAAAATTTTCTGTCTTGGCCTAATAATTCACTATGTACATAAGGTCCTTCTTGATCTCCAGGGATCTCGATAAGGGGTAAGTCAACTTCCCTCTCTAGGCTGGTTCATGCATATCGTTGATAATCAGGATAGTCATACTGTGCGGTCTGGTACAGTTGTCGTGTCGTGGTTTGCGTGGCAGCAACAGGCAGCGCTGGTGCAGCTGGCACAAACTGTATAGTCTGTTGTGGAGCTGTCATGGACTGTGCATGCTGCAAGGCTCCTTGTTCATTCTGATCCTGTCTAAGTGGCCGTGGTCTTTCTTTTGTAATACCCGTGGCGATATTACGCTTTAGGACTGGACAATCGTGTACATGATGACCTAGTTGTTTACAATAGTTGCATGTCCCTTTTACAGGTCCTGCTAAATCGCCAGAATGTGTCGTACCGTTTTTATGTCCTTCAGCTGGAACTGTCTGGGAGACTAGCATTTTCATTTTCGTGTCTTTCATGCGTCTTTGTTCATGGTCTTGTTCCTCTCTAATTCTATTGTGATGATACTGTAACATTTGTAGCATTTGTGATGGAGTGTTACCTTGCCAGGTACTCTCGAATTTTAATACTCTATTCTTCACTTGGGGCAAGGAATTTTCAACTAATTTTGTCACAAACAGATGTGGGTATGATTCGCTACTTGCTTTTATGCCACTATTTATACCGAAACATTTTTCAAATCGTGCATAGAAATCACTAGTGTCTTCATCTTGCTTTTGTTTACAGGCTGAAATTGCACCCCAGTCTTCCTTTTTCGTGGTTAATAAACGTGGCAGTACCTGTACTAGTAAACCTGGTAGTGCTTTAGTTTTGTCCCCAAGCCCCGAACCTGGACCTCGGGCCTTTTCTTCATTTTCTAATGCTGTCCAATCTATCTTTTGGTCTCCCACCTCCCACTCTTTTTCCTTGAGTTTTTCATAAATGCCAGCAGGCATTAATACCTTTAATATTGTCATAATGTCGGGATAGGTATACTCTCCCATGAGTAACATGTCTTTAATTTCTCGGTGGAAACCCGCTGGGTCTTTGTCATGACTGGGTACCACTTTCTTCATTTCTAACAATTCTATTTTCGATATGGGTGTATATACAAATACACGTTTAAACTCATTGTCCTCGCCTTTTATTGGGTTTACTTCTCGTAAGGGATTCTGTCTGTCCATGTAATATGTGGTTCTTTCCTTAATGGGCAGTGAGACATGTCCTGGACATACAAAAAGAATGTACTGCTTTCTTGATTCTAGTATTTCTTTAATTAGCTTAGTACCTGAACCTCTCCATTTATTCGTGAGTAATTCAGTCAATATATCAGGTAAGGGACCAGGATCTAAATGTTGGCTTTTATATAGTATAAGAAGTTGTTGAATCATATAAATCCCAGCTAAACGCTGTTCATCTGGGGTGAGATTCAAAAATGTGTGTGCTACTGTATTATCACCATACATTCCGGGACTGTCAACCCAATGGACAGCTGACCTGGCTAATTCTTGTTCATCCATAGAATCGAGAAAATGATAACCCCTTCGTTCTCGCAGTAGTTTGTCAGCGGCTTGGAATGAATGCTCGTTAGACCTTATATTTATTACTGGTGTTTGAGAATTCCTGTTATTTTCTAGACATATCGGACGTATCGGATCAGTAAGACATCTAGTACTATTACAAGATCTTCCTCTACCTACATAGGCTATAGTTTCTGATTGTCCTGTGGGCAGTCCTGATGCTGCTTCCTCGCTTTGTTCGAACTGGTCTACCGCTAATCTTTCTTCGTGTAGGCGTTCTATTTCTTTACGGATCTTTCGGCACATGGCTATTATACAGTTTTGCTTATCATGTCTCCCTTCTGATATATTCTGGCTCCATCTGGTAAGAATTTGCATTGCTTCCGGGTCTACCCCCGGTCGGTCTTGATTTCTGATCACACAATTTATGAGGAAACGTAACAGTTCCCCCTGTATTTCCACTTTCTGGTATTCCATAGCTCTGTTAATACATTCAGAATCTCGCCCTGTTTGGACAAAATGGTATATATTATCTAGATGCGCAGTCATTCCTGGTAACTTCCCTAAATGCACCGCGGCTCGTCTGATACGTAATGATGCTAGGGTCATTTCGTCCTCTTTTCCGGGCACAGGGTCATATCTACAATCTATAAGAAGTTCCTTAAGCGTACGGGCATTTATGAGTTTGGGGGTACGTGAATGTGCTGACTCTTGAAAAGTAAGTTTATTTATTCTAGGTGGCGTAGAAAAGATATTGGTAGCACCTCCGGTAGCCCCGTCTGGGGTATCGGGTGTGAAAGGATTCGTTGAACGTGATACAGCAACTATAGGTGTGGATACAGCTATAGAAGTAGCTGTAGGAACAGATGCAGAAACAGATGTGCTTGCCGGAACTTGTGTCAGAACTTGTTGCTGTAGGGATACGGGTACTGGATCTTGGCGTTGAACCTCCCTGGCAGGCGGTCTATGTGGGGCGGGATTAGCATACTCGGGAGCTGCGTCATCTAAATATGAGGAAAGAAAAACATCTTCTGCGGTTCTAGGATGCCCCTTAGGATGTACCTTTATTGGAAATAATGGGGTTGGCAAGTCTTTTGGTATCCCTGGAGTAGCCTTAGGTAATCCTTCAGCCAGAAGGGGATACATACCATTCATAAGGGCATTTCTTTGTCTGTCTACTTGTTCTGATTTCACTCGTGCACCTTCTTCAATTAACAGATTTTCTCGGACTTCATTTGAATTCTCTTTACTCTTCTCTTCCTGTCTACGTGCTTTTTCTGTACGTCTATACGATTCTTTACGCCATAATTCAATGGCGTCTTTCTGTGATTGTCTAGCTTTCTTTTTCCATAATTCTTCCTCTACTTTCACGATGCACTCTGCATCCCAGGTCCCAGCCGCGGGCCACCTCTGACTTTCTGGTAATTCCTTAGTGTAGTCTACCCATAAATCAAGAAATAATATAGCGTCTAAGCCATGTTTATGATACATGAAGTGCCCTGGAGTGTCCCTAGGAGGAATAGGAACGGCTTCTTCGAGTACCCCTTTTCTTGTTGTGATCTGTCTTAATTTCAAAAAGAGCGGCATATTGAAAACTGATCTGATACTTGATTTTGAACAAACTTAATACATTAAACACAATAATGAACAGTCATTCACACCACAATATGCAGAACGTTATTAAAACATTTAACATTTAACATTTAACTGAGCAACGATGATGATGACGATCTAAGAAAAACTTAATCACTAAACATAATACTCGACTTGAACTGAATTATTCTGAATTTATATACTTGATATACTAGATATACTGCTAAACAGTACAGATACACTGCTGAAACAGTGCAGACCGGATTTGTGTACCCAAACCCGTCTGGACCGGCACAACTTATGTGCACGCCAGAACGCCTCCCCAGTAATGGTACTCACCGGGTAGCTCGGAACGGAAGGCCTCGGAAACTGAACTGAACTTGAACCGGACTGGACTCGACTCAAACACTTCGGACACTGGACTCGACTTGGGACTTCGGAAAACTGGTGGGCCTCTGTATACCTCGGATCTTGCTCTCTCAGCTAGGCTCTGGTCGGGATACTTCGCACTTCTCACCGCCTCGTCTGGGTGTTGATCGCAGCCTCAGTCGCCCCCGCTTGACCGGAGGGAGATACAGGAAATCCTGCTGGTACGCGTTATTGTCCGTCCAGCTGTGGCAGGAGACCGGGCCTGCAACGCACCGCCGGCGCGTGAGATGAGAAAGCGTCCCTGTTCGGGCGCCATTCATGTGGTAAATAATTTAATTACCGGGACTTAATTTGATACAGAAACATAATAAAATAGCTCAGTAAATAAGAGGCAGAATCCGTGGTATTAGAGGTTCGGAATGGGCTTTATTCCAGTGGTCGATTATAATCGGTTGCTCCAGGTTCCATCACCACGAAGGTTCAGGAAGTGAAGTACATACATTATTAACAATCAATTACTTTTATACAATAGGCATTACAGTGAGGCAAATACAAGAGGCGTATCAATTGATAGTGGTGATAATATATTCGTACGTAGCAAAAAATAGGCGTAACTGGGAGTGATTTAAAGAACGTCATCAGATGTGATGTCATAAGAGGGTGGTTACATGAAAGAATTTCGCAATGTCAGCAGAAATACTTGGCAGATATGCGCGCGCAGCAGCATGACGTGTAATTGACGTGCAACTAGGGGGTGAAGGGGACTTGACATTTAGCTCTACATGTGGCGACAGAAGTCTGGAGGGTCAAGTCAACCTAATCCCAAATCATATCTAACATCCTATGTTTAAAGAACTAAGTTATCCAAAAGAGAGGTCTCTTCGAGTAGAATCTTATTCTATACTGACTATACTGACTGTTAGTGCGTGTACAAGCGTCTAAGTGTCTATACTAGATGCGAGGGCGGAATCTTCCATAGTAATAGGGCTATGAATTACTTGCATGAAGACAGAGAAACCGGGCCTTTGCTCGGTAGCTGGCAGAATGTTTACTTAAACTACTAGGCAGGAATGCATTGGGCAGGGATCGGAGCAGATAACTTCGAAGGTGAAATACAGTTTTTGGCAGGCAGCAGGCTGATGTCAGGCTTCGTGAGCCGCGCAGAGAATGAGACAAAGTTCATGGTCACAGATGCAGGCTCAGACTGGAGCTTTCAGAGGCAGAAGGCAAGAAGAGTTTGATGACAGAATCAGGGCCTACTTGCCTGGACTGTAAAATGGCATAAGTGAACCATATAAAGCCGGTGGCCTTTCATACTTAGGAATGGAATATCCGGCCTATTCATGGCGGATCTGACAGAGGACATGTTAACGGTGGACGCACATGTATTTGCGTCTTCATAACTGGAACTGGGGGGAACATACATGTACTTGTAACATGCACATAGAACCGTTGGGGTCCAAGATAGGGGACATAACTGATCATAAAAATCCATATTTCCACAGCACCAAGAAGACTTGCAGAGCTTCCCTAAGCCAATTCCTCATAAATGAGCCCCTGAACACTTATTCTTGTCTGTAAGCAATTGATGATGAGTTGGGGGCGTGACCTGCATAGATGGGGGAAGGAGTGGACCAGGTGGGCATACTGTGAGAGAGAGGCAATCCAGAAGGAGGAAGCCAGGGGAGTGCATAGGGTTCTGATCTTCTCTGCCTGGGACGTGTTTATAGTGGCCTGCCCTGGAATAGGAAATATTCTAGTTGAGGAGGTGATTTCTTTGCCACCCTCGCTAGATTCTGATATGCCCCTGTTTTCGTCTGACCCCACTCCTGTTGTCTGAGCTGGCATTGGCCTAGTACTGAGATTGGATTTCTACCCATTTGCTTGCTGTGTGCAATGTGGAAGTAGCAGGTGCTTACTGACTTTCTCTTTGTTAGTGTGCCTTCAGTTCTTTGCCGCACCAGTGGATTAACTCTATGCGTCGCTGCACCAGCTTTACCCCGATATTGTAAATCCATAGATTATATACTTCTCTGTTCGTATCTGACTCACATATCGGTTGCTGTCTCACCTGCCAACACACAAACTTTGTATTTTGTTTCATATTGTCATGCTGTTTACATAAGAACTGCAATAAAAAGTATTTAAAAAAGATAGTTGGATATGTACATGGAGACATGAGTTAAGGTCTTGTTTACCATTTGAAGAGAAAATCGTTCCTGCGAAAAACTAAATGTTTACCTTTACTAGCAGTAATGCTGTGAGTGGTGCGTGACAAAAGGTTATTTTATGATTAACGATGAATCAATATTTTAACAAGCACTAAAAATGTACCCTGAGAACCCTTATAAGTATTTTGCCAATTACAGCTCTCCTTCCCTGCTGTTCCTTTACCCAAACCACTTATGGCCACAATACTTTGGTGTAGCCTTGGCAGGGTTGGTGGGGCCTGAATGTAGGCTACATTGACCATCTAGTCACCCCTTGTGGAGACTGCAGAACCAAACACTCTGCCTATTGG
Organism: Triturus cristatus; assembly: GCF_964204655.1. Classification (NCBI taxonomy): domain Eukaryota; kingdom Metazoa; phylum Chordata; class Amphibia; order Caudata; family Salamandridae; genus Triturus; species Triturus cristatus. Next base: position 1,354,213,572 of record NC_140591.1, read on the forward strand.
GCATCATGGTCCTGAAAATATTACTTATTGATAGACTATGGCTTGGCAGTGTGTAGCTTTTGTTTTCTACTCCTTGAAGGTCTGCATGCACAATAAACTGACTAGTAAGTAGGAGTATAATAATTTTTATTTGGGCTAATTTTGTATTAGAAAAGTATAGCATGCTTGATATTGTAAATATCTCTGTCCTAGGGGTATGGGGCTGAAATATGCTACCCTGTGTTTTTGATTAGGCACCAACTCTCAGTGGCATTTCCATTTTTGGACTTATTAGGACAGCCAGTTAGTCTTTTGGGAAGGAGAGAACTGCGGGCAGCAATGGTCAGGAATGCCTATTCCGACCATGCTGTGTCACTCCTTACGCCAGGCGCAAGGTTTTGACGCAGTGGTGTCATAAAAGCCACTCAGTGAAATCATGTAGATTTCAATGAGTCACTTTTACGAGGCTTCCTTGCGACGGAATGCCCACCCTGCATACATTCTACCTGACCCAGGTAGGGAAACAGTCACTGCAATGAAGGCATCAGATTGCGATGCCAATACAACGCGTTTGTTACAATGACCATGTTGTTATCACGCAATGCCATTACTACGCAAGTCATTACATCGACTTGAGTAGATGGCGTGCTAACATTAGAAATTGTATAGTTTACTATTCCAACACCTTCCCTACTGTTACGTAAAATGTCATCCCGTTAAATCTTTTCAAAATTTAGAGCTAAATTGCAAAAGAATTCATTTAGGATAGCTCAAAATATTCAATATAACATTCTAACATGAAGCGATGCAACATCCATTATTTGATTCATCAATATTTATTTGCAAATATTTTTTTATAAATTATATAATGTTCGGCGCATGGTTGCTCCAGAGGGAACGTGCATGAAACAAGAGTGCTGAGATTTGAATGTGTAGAAACAGAAGATTTGAAGAACAATATAACAGATATTAAAATCATTTACAAGATACACGGTTATAATTCACCGTAAGAGGTGTCCTGGTCACGTTTGAAAATATCAACAATCAGTTTCAATTTTTCATGCACAGAATTTAATTCATATTGTAGCACGTTTGGGAGATGGCGTGTACCAGGCTTAACAACAAGGGGGTGTCGACGTTTCGACCCGTCTCGGGGTACAGAGGTATTTTGAGACCTTGACCGTGCGGGTCTTCTTCAGGACAACAGGGGGGAGTAAGGGGCAACCTGACGTGGTCCTCGACTTGACTTCAATGTCTAAAATATGGAAATAGATGATAAGGATGTTGCATTGATAGTGCAATTAAACACCAGCCAGAGCGGGTGTAGGCTTACCTAATATGAATCCAGGTATTACTCTACCATAGATCACGAGTACCGGTAATTCAATTACCATGTAAGTAGTCCTGTCTGGTATATTTCACAGGCTGTCGAACTGAAAGTAAGCAGAAGTAAAACTGTGTAAGGGCCGGATCGGCGATTTACTCGCTCTCCCAAGAATGACGGGGGCATGAACCTAATAAGTATCAACAGTACCTGCAGTTGTGGAATCAGTCAATTCTGCAGTCTCGGGCCTTCTATTTAAAAGAAAAGGAAACGGAATTCAATTGGGCATCTTGTTTCCAGCCGCTGGCCGCGCTGTAGGGGAACAGAGTAAGGAGTATGAGTACGTGATTTCCAGCGGTTCATACTGAATCCCTAGAGAGGGTCCTCGCAGAACTCTTACCTGCGTCTATATAGGTTTGTGCTTCCCGTAGCGTCTCAACCGAGAGAGGCGGGAGCGCGTTCGCTCTAAGTATATAGAGTCCCCGGGCAACCGTTCACGCCGTGACGGTGCGTCGGTGACTGTCAGGGTGAAAAGACTCACCGGAGCCGTACAATTGTAGTTCAGTCAAGGCGTGCGGAACAGATCAGTGGTCATTAGGGGCCGTGTGAGTAATAATACTCAATGTGTGACTAAAGGCCCAATGTATAGTCTAGGATTACGGGAATTACGTGTACAAAGTACGCCTTTTGCGAGTAGTGACTTAAAACCAAGGGTTATAATCTACAAGGGGCCGAGGTTCAATGAACAAGTTCCAAACCGCCATGGTGCATGGAAGAGCGAAGAGTACAATCTCGCGGTTCTTGGAAACCAATGTGAATACATAATCTCACAACAATTCTTATTTTTATGTCATTACAATAAATGATTACAACAAGGATATACAATCATAACAAACAGTACAATCTCGCGGTTCTTGGAAACCAATGTGAATACATAATCTCACAACACTTCTTATTTTTAAGTCATTACAATGAATGATTACAAAAAAGAATCATAACGAACAATTAGACAGATAGTCACACGTACATATACTTATCAAACATACACACAATTAAAAGGTCCATAGGCTGTCAATATATAGGCCTAGTTATCCAGTGTTGACCAATTGTAAACATGAACGATAGAGGAGTATACCTGAGGCGAGAAAAATATTAACAGGCCACATTAGCCATTGCTCATAATGGAGATCTGTCTATTAATCTCCTCCAGTTCGTTCAATCCTCTGTTGATTGTATCCAAGGAATGTATCCATCTGCACTCCCTTCTGTTTAGTATCATGCTAAAGTCCCCTCCCCTGGGATTGGGCTTGATCTTTTCAATAACCCACCATTTCAAACTGTCTGCAGTATGGCCAAAACTCGTGAAATGGTCAACCAAGGGCGCTCCCATTGTTTTACAGCGTATGCGGCTACAATGTTGAAGAATGCAACATTTAACTTTTTGAGTCGTCTGACCCACATACATGAAGTCACATGGGCAAACAATTGCATATATGACCCCTGAGGAGTTACAATTACTGAAGCCCTTCAATGTATGTACCTGTTCGTTGTGTGTGAATTCACTGATTTCTTTGGTCAAGGAGCAGGCTTTACAGGATCCACATTTATGGTGTCCCGCAACCGCCGGAATACCCCATAAGGTGGTCTGACCAGTATTCTGAGCCATGGGTAGTACAGATTTTACCAAGTGATCTCGCACATTTTTGCCTTTCTTAAATGCATGCAAGGGAGTTGGTATGTTACCCAATTCGTCCGACACTAAGTGCCAATGTTTATTAATTATCTTATTGATGTCATTGCTCTTTGTGCTGAACGTTGTGACACACACCAGCCGTTCTTCCTTGGAGATTTCCTTAGATTTAGGGATCAAAAGGAATTCCCTATGATTATGCCATGCCCTTTTCCGGGCTTTTTTAAGGAGTCTAATGGGGTAGCCACGATCAATCAAACGTGCTAAAAGTCCAGCAGACTCATCAAAATAGTCTTCCTTTTTTGAACAATTCCTACGTAACCTCAGGAACTGTCCAAAGGGTAAGTTATCTCTGAGGTTACGAGGATGGTGGCTGGAGTAACGTAGTAGAGTGTTCCTTTCACTACTTTTTCTATAGAGGCTAGTGTGGAGTTTGCCCTGCTCAGATTTTATAAGGATGTCAATGAAGTTGATGGTTTCTCTATTGAATTCAATAGTGAATTGTATGTCCGTCGAACATGTATTGAGCCACCGATGGAACCTTTGGAGATCTTCACCATCACCACGCCAAATGATGATCAACTGCCAGTGGTGGTCCAATACCTTTGCTGGCTTGTCTGTCTCAGAGGTCTTGTCTCAGAGGTCCCAGGTTTTCAAGATTCTACCTCTTCCTCCTCTTCTAATTCTACTGATGGCTTGAAATTTCCATGGGTGCAACCAAGCACCTATTTTCCACTAGGCCAGGCACCTTGCAGGTGCCTGCCCTAAGCCCAACCCTCCAACATAAGCAGCAGACTATTCTAAAGAGTGTAGAAAAAGACATTAATTGTAGTACAGACTGCAAGAACATACCTGCAAATGTAGTAGTTCAACTTTACTATTTATAGTAATGGCAAATAAATAATTCATGACCATCTGAACAATAAAAAAAAGATGAGTTGATCCTTTGACCGGGCAGTGTTAATGCCTGTATAAAAAGTGACCAAAGTGCTAAGTTATACTGCCACAGAAGAATGTAGTGTTTTGATTTATGCAACACAATTTATTTGACTTTTCATGGAGAACGGTTAAATGAGCTAACGCTTTTGCATGATGTTTAGACACCTTTTGGCACATAATAAATCCAGAGGCACTGCCCTTCCCCTTCCCAACTCTCCAATCAAAAGTGCACCCTTACACTAATTCATTGTCAGTAGAAGAAAAAAATGTTTGATTTAGGATGTGATTTTGTGTTCAGTAAGGATGACTTTAGGCAAGGGCTTGGGCTCGGCTTAGGTTTGCTTCAGGACAGGTTAGTGTCATGGAAGAAAGAAAAAGGAGCAGAATAAGAAAGAAAATATTTAGAGGGAGGCATAGAAGGAGTCTAGTGTGCACCTTTATGGGGAAAAGGTCAGTAATATGCAAGAAGCTCACCATTTTCTATCTATTACATGGCTGAGAAGGAGAGACACAAACATTGTAAAGTGCTTAGAAATGAACGAAGTTTGGACTTAGGGGCTAGGAAGAATTATTTTTGCTGAGGAAAATAAATGCAGCAGCTGTCATCATGAACGCAGAGTCTGGTGGCTTAGTGGACTAATGTGTCTACTGTAGGGGCCTGTGTTTGACCTCATAATCACAGGTTAAAATGAGTACCATTGAGTTGGATAACATTGGTTGTTCAGCGTCAAGATGCCCTATTGGGTGAGCGTGTGCTTTAGAAATAGACATGGTATTTTATAAAAGAAACATGACTTAACACTCGCTCCAGAAGCTACTTCCTGTCCTCCACTTCCTGGATTGGCTCTAAAAACACACATATAAAAATAATACCTAAAGAATTTAAAATTACTGCTAGCTAGTGTATCAATCAATCAATCAATCAGAGGCTTGTAAAGCGTGGCTATCCACCTGTGAGGGTCTCAAGGTGCAGGGGGGCTGCCCGTCAGACTAGGTGGTGGATCATTTGAAGAGCCAGGTCTTGCAGTCCTTCCTGAAGTGGGTCAGTGAAACTGATTGCCTGAGGTGAAGGGCAGGGAGGTCCATGTCTTGGCGGTAAGGTAGGAGAACGATCTTCCTCCAGATCTGGTCTTGTGGATCCTAGGGATGGAGGTGAGGGCGAGATGGTTGGACTGGAGTTTTCTAGGGGGTACGTGGAATTTGAGGCGGTGGTTCAAGTTCGCTGGTCCTTCGTGGTGTAGGGCTTTGAATGATGGGGTATGGGCATGAGTCAGTTGTTAGAGACAAGCACAGCAAATTGTTCTGATCTGAGAGGTGGAGGAGGAGCAGTCACGCTACTGGTGCCGCTGGTACTATCGCTGCCATGCCGCCGAGCCACCACGCTGCCTGTTGCTGCACTCGGCTCCTGGCTCAGCCTTCAGCTGCTTGCTGCCTACTGCCTGCTCGCTACCATTGGTCACCCGTAGGTTGTTTTCCACTGCAGCAGCGACTGCTTCGATGTACGGCCGCTGGCTTGCCTGCTTGGACCCAATGGATTCAGCCTCAGTCTGAGAGTCACCTGATCTACTGGTCCGTCCCCCAGCTGACTCCTGCCATTAAGGCTTTCAGCTCTATCGCTGCCTGCTGGTGCCTCGGCCTGGAATCAATGACCGGAGGCGCCGCACGGCTTGCCGGTGGTGGGGCCAGAGGACAGAGGACACCGGAGGAGGTGAAAAAGGAGGTGAGAAGGTGAGAGGCACAAGGCGGGAAGACCGGGGTGTAGTGAGTTTCATTTCCTTTCAAAATCCCTTGAAAATCCCTGTAGTGTACCATCTGTGAAAAGAAAAGTCTCTATTCACTTAAACACCTAAACACTGGCAAAACACCAGTTCCGACCCCACGACTGACTCCTCTCTGCTCTGTCCTCCGCCCTGTCCCGGTCTTTCTTGGAGTGGACAGACAGACACAACAGATTGAACTGATCTGACTGATTGAGCTGAGGTCCGAAAGCCTCCCAGGATCCGTGCGATTTGACTAAACACCGATGGGATGACTCTAAGCACCAGGAGGGGAGTCCGGAGCGAGGTAAGGAGGGAGGAAGGCAGGGGGAGCAGAGTCTTTGTGGGGTTTCAATCTGCCTCCTGTCATCTCCTCCTCGATCTGTCTGGTGCACTTGCTGTCATGTGTCACCAGTGTCCCACCTGAGGGGGGTGTCGGCCCTCAGCTGCAGAAATAAAGGGAATGCTGCAAGTGACAGTAAGCAGCAAGTCTCTTTGGAATAGGTTGACTAAAGAACTACTGGACTATTTCCCAGCAAGCAATTTGAGTGGAGGCAAAAGTTTGCTCCTTTTGACATTCAAGTACGCCGGTGCAAAATGTCCTCCAAAAAATTACATTATACGTGTACTTTCCTTGTCCCCAAATCGTATAAGCAGATTAAGGAGATCCTATAGCAGATCCAGACATTTACAGCATCTCTGTTATAAAGTTCAACCAGCTATTACTGGCTTTTTCCGCAAATCTCCTCGGTCTGTCCTCCAAAAAATTACATTATACGTGTACTTTCCTTGTCCCCAAATCGTATAAGCAGATTAAGGAGATCCTATAGCAGATCCAGACATTTACAGCATCTCTGTTATAAAGTTCAACCAGCTATTACTGGCTTTTTCCGCAAATCTCCTCGGTCTGCTCCTGTGGAGGCAATACTGGGTCAAGAAGGCTTGCTTCTTAAGCACATCCTAGTAACATCACCTCATTCATCCATGGGGGAAGTACAGAGGATCGTTTGTGGCCTTGCGGGGGGTCAGGCAAAATACTGCGAAGGGGCCATGACTCAGACAAATTTAGGAGTGGAGGACGGCTCAAGTGGGCAGCTATCGGATCCCCCTCTATGCATAACTATTGGCCCCGGTTCTCGCGTCTGCCTTTCAACCCAACAGAGCTAGCAGAATAAACAACACATCTCTCCAAACCAATAAAACTTAGAGCACCTTACTGCTGGTTCATTCCCTGCATCAGTCGTTGACTTTTATGCAAAACTGGAATCAGAACATCTCTTTATCCAGCAGAGTCATCAAAATACTACAGTGAATAGGGAAAAATCTAATGGTATGGCCGCATCTGTTGTCTCGTCGGAGCATTAAGCGATGACTGTGCACCTGGGCGTACCAGAGGCCCCCGGAAGGTTTCAAGGGGGAAGTTCTAGTTATGGATGAGAAGGCAATGGCTTGTGGAAAACTCTACCCAAGGGAAGATGTTGACATTGAAGTACAATTAAGGGGTTGGGAAGTCCCATATGATCAAGTTGACAAAGATGGGTTATTCTAGGAGTAGATTTAGGGAGAAGAACACCCCAATTGTAAGCTCTTTCTCCAGACGACTCTCATTGCCTTTTTTCTGTAGCACAGGTCACCTTATTGGTACGTCCCTGGAGTTTGTTCACAATGCATATGGTGTACATGATGTTTTCTTGCCTTGTTCACAAGTGTAGTCGGGAAATGAAAATGAGAAGCATGACGTTCTCTCTGAATATTTGATCTGTATCAAAAGAATACTAGGTTCCGTCTTGCCTTTACTGGAGAAATCTGAATTATGTTCAGACCACGCGCTTGAAATGATTTCTGTAATGTTGTTTGAAGTGCAAAAGGTAACAAAATCAGACATCATTAACCCTTCACCTAAGATATGTATGCAAACGGGAGAACAGACAGATGCTAGGACTCTTTCTCCGGTTCCCCGGAGAGTGTTGAGAGATGTGTCTGTTCATGCAGGAATACCCCTTTTCCTATTGCCCCTCACTGAACCTTTGTGTAATCTTGACAAGGAAGAGCTTTGTTTAAACTCACTCTTCGGGGAGTCCATAGTAGGCTCCCCTCCAGGAAATGTCACACTAAAACCTTACCCTTTGTTTATTAAGGGAAAAAAGGGGGCAGCATGGATAATGAGAAAGATGTGAAAATCAGGAGCTATGTGGGGCAATAAGGTAGGGGAGAGATGGAGGGGGAGGCCTCATCCCCTTCCACCTCACAGGGCAACCCCCCTACTTCATTGGGAAAAGGTGGGTCAAAAGCTAGGAAGAAGGGAGGTCTCGCAATAAATCCTAAAGGGGATAATATGAAAAAGAAACACAAAAAGATAAGACGATTCCCAAAACGGAAAATGGCAAAATTACATTTCCCACGGATTCCCGATTGTCAGAGTGATCCCCAAATTAAAATGGAGGTGGGATGTCTTAAATTGCCCATTGAGGAGGGTGCTCTTAGAGATCTACATTTTTCATCAGACAGCATTATGGGGGCAACAGGAATGGCAGATATTCCATCAAGTCCAGTGGTGCAGTCTCCACAAGTACCTCATTCCCTCCTGACCAGTAAGTTGTGCGCTCCCATGAGTAGGGGGATTTTAAAGGGAGGTGGGGCTGCTATACATCAGACACGGCCCAGAGCATTGGGGGCCAGAGTGGATGCAAGCCTATTGGTGGGGTCACAGGCACTGGGCAACTTACAGATGGGATTTAATAGAACTTTCACAGGGACAACAACATTGCATAACAGAAACTCAGATATTGCAATTAGCACTGCAGAGTCGCTCCTAGCGACTCAGTTTAATGATGAGGCACAAGCTGTCAGTCTTGGTGATAGAGTGCCTCTATGGATCCTTCCAAGAGATGCTGTAAAGAAGGATAATGTGGTGCAGAATGTCTTTTCTCCCATTGTGGATTTTATCTAGCTATTTGATGGTGAATCCTGTCCGGTAAATAGAGGATTCATTCTTAAGCTTTTCTCTGAAATAGAGGCACTAAAGTTGGTGGAAAGTAGGGATATCTCGTCAGTGAAGATTAACCTGCATGAGAGCTTCTTTTATTCTAGGGTCATTTAGCTCTCTGATAGTGGCAAACTTGGTCATGCAGAGCTGCGAGCATTTTTTTAAATGAGGGCTGGATTTAATGCATGTATTAGATTCTAAGGAATATCCCACTTTGAACCCTAAATTTCAGTACCCGAAAAGTACAGAGGGCCGGTACTCCTGTGGTGATAGACGCTTTAGGCCCCTACTCAGAGTTCCCATCGGGTAATGCAGAAAAGATTATGGTCTCATTAAATAAAAGGGGTCGCTCAATAAACTTGGTGTCAGATGCCTTAGGCACCTATCAGGTCACAGACATAGATGACGATTTGGCTCAGTGGAGATGGGTTGCAAAAACCTTGAATACCAACTCTCTGGTGGTAGAAAGAAGTGGTTCTTTGCGGTAGCCAGGTGGGGTACTTCAGTCCTGGAATATGTCCGGTTTAGGTCATAAAGATGAGAAATTGAATTTTTTTAAATCCTTGAATCCCTCAATTATATGTTTACAAGAAACCTGGTTGTGTAAAGATTTCGATTGTGATGGCTTCTTTGTCTTCTTTTGTTATGCCAAGCAATCCGAAAGGGGACATGCTAGCGGGAGGGTATCCATCTTGCTCAATAATACGATCAACTGGAATCAGAAAGTCTTTCGCCATCCATCAAATCTTTGTATTTGCCTCAAGTTGTCACGTTTGGGAGAATCTGGCAGTATTATTTTCTTTCTGGTGGCAAATCTATATATCCCTCCAGGGAGAAACTTTAACCATTTGCTAAGTACACTCTTCTCATATATTCATGATATAGCTACCATGGAAGAATGCCATTTGGTTATATTAGTGGGAGATCTGAACGCAAAAATTTCGAATTCTGTACTGGAGACTTCTGCCAATCCAGACAAAGAGTAAATCTTGCATATTCCAAATTCTCTACTACCAAATAAAATAAAAACGGACAAACGGGGTCTTCTCTTGCTTGATAGTATCAGAAGCATGGATTTGGTCATTTCAAGTGGGAGGGTACCGCATGATAAAATAGCAGATTTTACTTTCAACTCCCATCATATACAAAGCCTATTGGACTACGTGGTTATCTCCTACCAAATGTTTGGGGCCTGTGAAAACTTAGTGGTATCCCCGACAATATGGAGTGACCACAGTGTAATGGGTTTGACAATAGCCTTTAATTTACCCACATTGAACCAAGGGAACATGGACCAGGGCTTGGTGGTTTTTAATAAAGCTAATGGACGCACCTTTTGGACTCCAAAAGATACCACCAAGGTAGGTGCGATAGTGAAGAAAGAATGGCAGGGTTCTGATTCCTTAAATATCATACAGTTTTCTGAGGCACAAATGAAGGAGATAAAAAATGTAAGTACTGACTCAACTGGCCCCCGTGTTGCAAACCAGGGTTTGCCGCTGCTGAGAGTATTACATCGAGAAATTAATCGTTTAGTCAGAAAACAACATTTACAATTCTCCATCTTCAAAGAACAGAAAATCAACCTACTTAAGCGAGCTAAAAATCGTTATAAACTTAGAGAAAAGAGAAGAGAGTTTGATGCCAAATGGATTGGGCTGAAGGAAGCCACAAGAACCAAAGACTCAAAGAAATACTGGCACCTGATCGTAGAATACTGCGATTCAAGACAGGGGGTTCTGCCTATTCCAATCCCAGAAAGGGAGTGGGTGGCCTATATTTCCATATTATATAAAAACAATGGTTTAGTACCTTTCCTGACGCCCGCCATAGAGGAGTCTTCTGTTCTGGAATATGGTCCCTCATCTAGGGAGGAAGTAGTGGGTTACATAAAGCATACTAGAACCTCTGGCGCACAAGGGCCGGATGGAATCCTGATCGTGTTAATTAAAAAGGAGTCAGCGGCTTGGGGAGCTTTTCTAGCGCCATTGTTTAACTTCTGCTTCCGAACTATTGATATCCCCTCCTCTTGGAAGGGAAGTATTATAGTTCCCTTGTATAAAAAGGGCCCGAAGAGTCAACCTACTAGTTTTAGACAGATTGCGTTGTTGGATGCGTCGGGCAAACTAATTGCAAAAAGTATTCTCTCTCACCTGCAGCAATGGGCCAATGATCACAAAATCTTACCCCCTGAACAGGCAGGCTTTAGAAAGAACCATGGAACCCTGGAAAACATTGCAGCTGTCCAGACCATCGTAGAGAACTATACTTTCTCACAAAGCATGCTAGTTTATATGACTTTTATTGATTTCCCCACAGTGATTGATAAAGTGGATCGTCAAACGCTGTGGCAAAAGCTTCTCCATCTTAGAATGCCACATCATCTCCTGGGCCTCTTGATAGAATTACATACAGACAATTAGAAACCTATTAGGATAAAATTCCGAGAGAGGTGACAATTTGTGAATTGTGTCATATTCAAATCCAGGATCTTAATCGTGTTTTATTCATGTGTCCGGAATTACAAAGGACAAGGCGTATGTTTTGAAGACCATCATTTATTAAATGTAATATTCATTCTGCCCAGGAGGCCCAAATATTTGTTTTATCCCCACCAAATGAAATGGTCTGGTATAGGATATTCCAATTTTTAAAAACTTTTCTGGCTATTTATTAGGAAATATTTAAAATCTTGCTATCAGTTGGGAATGTGTAATGGTCTGATATTGAGGAGTTTGCTCTGTATACAAAAGTATATTTACCCATCTCTCCTATTTTTTAATTTATCGTTGTATTTTAAGAAGAAAGGGAAATGTTTTTTGAATTGTATTTCAAATACGTCTTTTTTACTGTATTGATGCATTTTGTGGACCTCTGTAGGAGTTACTTAAAAAATAAAAAACTAATTGGCATGAGTCCGTTGGGCCCCTGAATGGATGCTCTTTATAGTTTTGAGCATGTCCTCTGTAGTGATCGGGGTCCAGCAGGGCATGGTCTGTTGAAGGGTGGCTTGGTTGTCTGAGATGGTGACAGGTGGGGTGGCTAGCTCTAGGGTATCGAAGCTGTCGTAGATCTTCCTGATCTTGTGGTGGATGAAGGTGCCAAGTTTGTTGCTGAGGTCTTGAGGGAAAACGTCTGAGGTCTCACTGGCCTGGCCTGGCCTGGCCTGGCTAACTCCTTGATGATGCTGAAGAGTTCTTTGCTGTTGTGTGTGTTTGCATTGATTCTGTACCAGATGACCATTTGCTTATTGGTTTTGTGGAGGAGGTGGTGTATGTTGATGGTGGACTTGAAGGTTGCATGAGATTCCGGAGTTTTGTTGCTCCTCCATTTCTTCTCGAGATGTCTGCAGGTGCGTCTGGATTCGTGGAGGGCTTGGGTAAACCAGCTGGCCCCCTGGAATCATTGTTTGCCTGGTCTTTTCTAGAGGGGAGCAAGGGTGTCGGTGCAGGTGGAGATCCATTGGTGGAAGTTGTGTGCTGCGGTGTTGGTGTGCGTTGGCGAAGTAGTTGTGCAGAGGGAGTTGACTAGGAGTTCTTTGGTGGGCTTGGTGCAGCTGCGGCTGGGATATGATGGTGATGGTGGTGTGTGGTGGGAATGTCGAAGGCGAGATGTACACAGTGATGGTCGGTCCAGGGGTGTTTGGTGGTGTGGCTGTAGCTGATGTTCCCACTGGCAGAGAAGATGGGATCGGGCATGTGTCCGACTGTGTGGGTCAGTGTGGTGACTAGCTGCTTGAGTCTGACGTTGCTGAGTTTCTCCTGGAAGGAGGCAGTGTTCTAGTTGCTGGGTCTGTCTGTGGGAAGTGGAGGTCTCTGAGCAGGATGTAGTTGGTGGATGCTAGAACCTGGGGTGTGATGAAATCTACGATGTCAGTGAAGGGGGGGTCAGGCCAGGGGGCCTGTAGAAATGGGTGATGCAGAGGGTGGTGTTAGGGTTTGTCCAGATTTGGAAGTGGAGGTGTTCCATGTTTGTTGTGGGGTCGTTAGAGTGCATAGTTAGTCTGGGCATGCTTTTGTGGACAATGGTGATGCCTCCTCCCGGGCGGTAATGGCGGTCCTTGTGGGAGATCTTGTAACCGTTGGGGATCGCGATGGTGATGTCTGGTCTGGAGAAAAGGTTGGCCCAGGTTTCTGTGAAGAAGGCGATGTGGGAATGCAATGAGAACGCAAACAAAATTCCAGAGTGGCATGGACTATGAAGTACATGCCGTGCTGGATATTGGGGTGCATGCAAAAAGGGGGGCACATGTGCCCCACAGAATGCATCCCCAAGGCTGCGGTCTATGCAGGCTCTGTAGGGCCCTTTTCTTTCCCCTCTGCCAGCCTTTTTATGGTGTGCTCACCGCCATGAAAATGCTGGCAGTGGGGAAACTTGACATATGCTTGGTGAACCGCGGTGGTCCCACATTGCATATTGGTCATTGGAGACCCTAGTGGTGGTCCAAAAGGCGTCCTTGGAATATGGCAGCTGAAGGACCGCCACTGCTGCACCACCGCAAGTCTGGCTATTTAGGGGTAGGTGGTGGACACTAAAGGAGGGAATTTACTATTTCCACTCCAATCTTAATCATGTAGGTGAAGGTTTTGACTATAAAGCGGAGCGATTACTATTCACACTCTAATCTAGCCCATTAGGGGAAAATGTTGGACACTAAAGTGATTACATTACCTGGTGCTCATGTAAAGCATACCAGTACTTTCGGGTCAAGCTCACACTATATAAAAAATGCAGAAAACTCTGTATAAAAAAATATTTGTAAGTGCTGAACAATAAATATAGCTCAGTATCTCTTGAGCATAGGAAAATCATAACATTCTTTTCCCAATAACTTTGGCGTCGGTAACGAATCTTCGCGAAATTTTCAAAACTCGTGGGGCGCTCCGGTCAGCTCTAATCTTAAAAGTTTCGGGGTGATTCAGCAAGCGGGGGCCGAGAGAAAAGTGGGTCCCAAAATGTGTTTTCTCCATGTTAATTCCCATAGGAAAATTTAGACACAGCTACAGCCCGAACTGCTCAACGGAATTACACCAAATTTGGTGAAAAGGTAGCCCTTGGTTCAGAAAGATCCCTTTTTGTTAAATGGTGTAAATCGTTCAGTAGTTCATGAGAAATTAGAAAAAGAAAACGTTTCAATATCTGGGCGGAGCCTAACGACACATCTCATCGTGAGATCTGATTGGCTGTCAGCACTTCATCCTGGAATTGCTGGCAGCCATCTTGGGACCAATATACATGATAGTACCCCATTGAAATGCATTGTAGTGAATCGAAGATTTTGAGGGTTACCAAAAGGAGAACTATAAAGGGTGATAACAGACTTTAGTTACATTAGAATTCATTTGTTGATGGTACAATACTAATTTTAGGAATTGTGGTGTGTTCTAAGGTGATTTTACCCTGTGAAAAACCTTCTGCTGGGATATCATGAATCATGTTTGAGAGAAAACTGAAGCTAAAATGAGTGCATATTTTCTGTAAATTCACATTATCTTTCTCAGCCATGTGAGAATGAAGTCTGTCATTCTCAGTAAATCATGTACATCCAACAAGGGCAGAGACTGACAGTTGATTTCTTTGAGTTCTACTGCAGCTTCCCAGAGTGTTCTAAAGAACAACTAGAGCGCTAACAGCCTTACTTATGACAAAAGTATGGCACACCTGAAGCCATCTTGATTGGAATAAACTGGCAACACTTAAAACATTTAATTTAAAAAGGAACAACATGATGGGGTTTATTTTGTCATAGAAATTATGGTTAGTGCTGTAGAAAGAAAAATTAGGACATGTTTCAAGTGTGATCTCAAATTTCTTCCTGTTATATCTCAACAGGAGCAGCCTGTCAGTTGATGCCTTGTTGTTCTACTGCAGCTTCCCAGAGTGTTCTAAAGAACAACTAGAGCACTAACAGTCTTACTTATGACAAAATTATGGCACACCTGAAGCCATCTTGGTTGGAATAAACTGGTAACACTTAAAACATTGAATTTAAAAAGGAACAACATGAGGGGGTTCATTTTGTCAAAGAAATTATGGTCAGTGCTGTAGAAAGAAAAATTAGGACGTGTTTTAAGTGAGATCTCAAATATCTTTCTGTTATATTTCAACAGGAGCAGCCTGTCAGTTAATGCCTTTGTGTTCTACTGCAGCTTCCCAGAGTGTTTGAAAGAACAACTAGAGCGCTAACAGCCTTACTTATGACAAAAGTATGGCACACCTGAAGCCATCTTGATTGGAACAAACTGGTAACTCTTAAAACATTTAATTTAAAAAGGAACAAAACGAGGGGGTTCATTTTGTCATAGAAATTATGGTTAGTGTTGTAGAAAGAGAAATTAGGACATGTTTCAAGTGTGATCTCAAATATCTTCCTGTTATATTTCAACAGGAGCAGCCTGCCAGTTGATGTCTTTGTGTTCTACTGCAGCTTCCCAGAGTGTTCTAAAGAACAACTAGAGCACTAACAGTCTTACTTATGACAAAAGTATAGCACACCTGAAGCCATCTTGATTGGAATAAACTGGTAACTCTTAAAACATTTAATTTAAAAAGGAACAAAATGAGGGGGTTCATTTTCTCATAGAAATTATGGTTAGTGCTGTAGAAAGAAAAATTAGGACGTTTTAAGTGAGATCGCAAATATCTTCCTGTTATATTTCAACAGGAGCACCCTGTCAGTTGATGCATTTGTGTTCTACTGCAGCTTCCCAGAGTGTTCTAAAGAACAAGTAGAGCATTAACAGTCTTACGTATGACAAAATTATTGCACACCTGAAGCCATTTTGATTGGAATAAAGTGGTAACTCTTAAAACGTTTAATTTAAAAAGGAACAAAACGAGGGGGTTCATTTTGTCATAGAAATTATGGTTAGTGCTGTAGAAAGAGAAATTAGGACATGTTTTAAGTGTGATCTCAAATATCTTCCTGTTATATTTCAACAGGAGCAGCCTGTCAGTTGATGCCTTTGTGTTCCACTGCAGCTTCCCAGAGTGTTCTAAAGAACAACTAGAGCGCTAACAGTCTTACTTATGACAACATTATTGCACACCTGAAGCCATCTTGATTGGAATAAACTGGTAACTCTTAAAACATTTATTTTAAAAAGGAACAAAAGAAGGGGGTTTGTTTTGTCATAGAAATTATGGTTAGTGCTGTAGAAAGAGAAATTAGGACATGTTTCAAGTGTGATCTCAAATATCTTCCTGTTATATTTCAACAGGAGCAGCCTGTCAGTTGATGGCTTTGTGTTCTACTGCAGCTTCCCATAGTGTTCTAAAGAACAACTAGAGCGCTGACATGCAGACTGAAACAATCACTTTCAATACCAGCAGTAGACTTCGAGTTAACTCCCTGGTGTCAGTAGCTTTACTACAGTGATCTAATGAACAACTAGAGTGCTAACATTCTGAATTTATGGCAAATGTGTGACACATCTGATTGCCTTCTCGATGGAATCAAAGTAAAAAACTGAAAGTATTTCCTTCTGAGGAGACTGCAGTAAATGAGGAAATTAGGAAACTTCATATCAAATAAGTCTCCCAAGGTGGCCACCAGAGAAAATAGAGCCCAAATGTAGCACAATTATCACCCAGATGTAGCCCACATATAGCACAATGACAGAAGTGTGTAAAACACTTTTTATTTTTAGTTTTTCTGCAGTTTTACATAGTGCAGACTGGTCAGGTATTGGAGCGTTACATCTTACTTGGACCCTTTATTGCGTATTTTGCACGAAGTACATGAGATTGATCTTCCGAAACATTGAACTTTAAGATTCTGTTAACCTGAAGTTGCTCTGAACTGGGCTTTGTAACACCCATTGTTACCTACTGGTTTTAATTAATTCTCATTGTATTGTATTAGGAAAGAGGATTTACTGTTTTTATGTACACTTTTATGATCTATGTTTCTAAATCAGATCGAATAAAGTTTAATGAATTCTATGGTAGGACGGAGGCGAGAATTATGAATATCTTTTCTCACTTTATTTGCATAGCAGTTCAAAGAAAACGAACACAACAATCATTAAACAAAAGATTACACAACCCATGAACCATTAGGGGGGTAGTCTTCAAGGCAACTATAGTCCAATCATATCACAGTCCCTTCCACTTCCTCTTTCTTCACTGCTCGTCAGTTAAGTGCATTCCTTACATTCTAGGCTTAATCTGATGTTGTTGCTGTTTGTATAGCGGTTTCTTGTGCACGTTATTAGCATTATTGCCTTGGTATTGTTTCATATTCCCTGCGCAGCAGACTCTTGCCCGAGAGCATTCTCCCCCTCGCAGTTTCTCCCGCTGTGTGCTCTGTGCATTTGTGAGATCCTGTCAGGCCCATCTGGTCTGAGCGAGGCAGCTCCGTCGAGCGCTCCCGCTGGTCTTTACGTGCGTTTTGGGATCCGGTCACTCCTTTAGTGTCCGCTTGATTCCTGCCTAATTTTGACACCGCTGCGCGGTGATTTCCCCACACGCCATGTTAGTGACCAGCGCCACCTGGTAGTGGTAATTGGTATTGTGCCTCAGTCTATTATTATAACAGCTTCGGGGAAAGCCCAGCTGTTGGAGCACTAGTGTGGGGGCTGCCTTAAGGATTTTAAGGGCATTTGTTCTGTGCTCACACCTTCTGCTATCATGTCTTCTCCAGAAGACCATTTTTCTCCTCCTACCAGGAAGTGGAGGAGGAATAGCCCCCCAACTTTTCCCTTCAGCAGTGGACCAAGCCATCTCTCCGGCTATTTCTAGGGCGGTGGCTCCTCTTAGGGATCAGGTTGATAGGCTGGCGAAAAGAATCCCTGGGGTGTTCAGCGATCCAGATCTGGTGGTGGCGGGTCCCAGTAGATCTCAGATGGGGAATAAAAGGGCCATTAAGCATAATGTGGGGCACTTGGAAGGATTTGATAAACTTACGGAGACCTTCCTCAAGAGTGCGCAAACGCTAAAACATGCACCCTGCCGGGAGGAGGAGGAGTCTGGAGAAAATTGCGACACTCTCACCACTATTGTAGACCCCAACGGCGTGTTTCCCTTAGAGGGAGAGGGTGTATTGGAGGACGATTTCTCCTCCAATGAGGATAAGGACTCGAGGCGTCCCTGGCATCCAGAGTCCCACTCCTCTCAGTCCTGGGTTGGGGACGGGGTCCACTCGGACATGTTCGAGCCTACCCAAATATACCATCCTAGGTCAGCGGAGTGGACCCCTGACACCAAAGTGGCAGAGTATGTGGTGGGGAAAATCCATCAACCCCTTGAAAGGGAGGTCAGGAATAGGATGAGGGGAGGATGCCCCAGGCCCTCACTGAAAGGGAAGGTAGCACACATGCCTGAAATTGATGTGAAACTATGTACCTTTTTCTCTAAGTATATGATGGATCCCAAGAAAGGAAGTGATAGGTCTTGGTCGTGGTAGGGCCCTTGAACCAAATTATTCAATTGGCGGAGCGTTCAAAAGAGTCAGGATCCCCTTTGTCCACGGATATTGTGGCTGGTTGGGTGCACTACCCTAAACCCTAAAACACTACCCCCTCCACTACCCAAACACCACTGCACTACCCTAAACCCTAAAACACTACCCCCAGCATGACACCCTAAACTACCCAAACATAACTGCACTACCCTAAACCCTAAAACACTACTCCAGCACGACTCCCTACATTACCCAAACACCACTGCACTACCCTAAACCCTAAATCTACCCCAGCACAACCCCCTACACCAACAAACACCACTGCACTGCCTTAAACCCTGAAACACTACCCCAGCACGACCCCCTACACTACACAAATACCACTGCACTACCCTAAACACTAAATCTACCCCCACCATGACCCCCTACACCACACAAGCACCACTGCACTACCCTAAACCCTAAAACACTACCCCCATCATGACCCCCTTCACTACCTAAACACAACTGCACTACCCTAAGCCCTAAAACACTACCCCCTGCAAGACCCCCTTCACTACCCAAACACCATTGCATGACCCTAAACCCTAAAACACGACCCCCTACACTACACAAACACCACTGCACTACCCTAAACCCTAAAACACTACAACCCAGCACGACCCCCTACAGTACACAAACACCACTGCACTACCCTAAACCCTAAAACACTACCCCAGCACTACCCCCTACACTACACAAAAACCACTGCATTACCCTAAACCCTAAAAAACTACCCCCAGCACTACTCCCTACACTACACAAACACCACTGCACTACCCTAAACCCTAAAACACTACCCCAGCACTACCCCCTACACTACCCAAACACCACTGCACTACCATAAACCCTAAAACACTACCCCCAGCACGACCCCTACACTACTGCTCTACCCTAAACCCTAAAACACTACCCCAGCACAAACCCCTACACTACACAAACACCACTGCACTACCCTAAACCCTAAAACACTACAACCCAGCACGACCCCCTACAGTACACAAACACCACTGCACTACCCTAAACCCTAAAACACTACCCCAGCACTACCCCCTACACTACACAAAAACCACTGCATTACCCTAAACCCTAAAAAACTACCCCCAGCACTACTCCCTACACTACACAAACACCACTGCACTACCCTAAACCCTAAAACACTACCCCAGCACTACCCCCTACACTACCCAAACACCACTGCACTACCATAAACCCTAAAACACTACCCCCAGCACGACCCCTACACTACTGCTCTACCCTAAACCCTAAAACACTACCCCAGCACAAACCCCTACACTACCCAAACACCACTGTACTATCCTAAACCCTAAAACACTACCCCCAGCACGACCACCTACACTACCCAAACACCACTGCACTACCCTAAACCCTAGGAAAAAAACACACCTCATGCCCAATCCCCCTTGCCTCTCACTCCTCGTAGTTCCTGCATCACATCGTCTCTGAGGGGCAGTGCATGTCGTTGTGAGGAAACGGCTGTTTCCTTACAACAACGTGGATCCTCTACATGTTTTTTAGAATGCATGGTCATTTACCATACATACCTCTACAACGAAATTCTTTGTAAAGACGTGCATGGTAAATGACCATGGATTCTAAAAAAATTTGTATTAATGACTTTGCGATGTACAACGCATGCGTGGTAATGCATGCATTGTAATGGTATTGTGAAGTAAAAAAGTTTTTGTAACGGCTGTTTACCGATCAAAGCTGACCCCTGTTCTTCAGTGAGACGATTATTTGATTAATTAGGAGGAAGGAATGTGTTTCTTTACCAAAAAGTGCATTCCCAGCTGTTGTATTGTGAAAGTGTCCGCGTGGCCTGGTTTCACTTCCGGTGAGAAAGTGGAAGAGTCTGGTTGGATCTAAAGGAGTGCTGTTGTTGGACGGGGCCGGCGCGACATGTCATCAGAAAACATAGTCAGTGGAAAGCGTCCTCCCTGAAGTGTGGAGCAGTGCCATGCGAGGTCAACGAGTGTGCGTTCCACTGCAGTATGACTGTACCGCGTGATCCATGTGCCGCCTCCAGGGTACGGGAGGTAGAAGCGTCATTGCAGGTCGTCTTGAAGACCGTTGTAGCACTAATTCTACATTTTGGTACTAGGGCATTTTAACTTTGTTGTTCCTGCTAGATACAAAGAGAAGATCCTGTGTTATTCAGTGCCCTTGATACCTTTTTTGTGGGTTGTGGTGCTTGTCACTTCGCTGCCCCACCAGTGCACACGACTGGGCACCCCACCTCGTGTGCCATCAGCAGGGCCTCTGCCCTCAGATCACTGGTTTTGATTTCTGGAGTGGCAACATAAACAGTTGCTCCCAAAGGACTAGCCTGACACTTAGGTGAATATCCCCTGCACCAGCATTCCACAGAAATTCTTTCCTAGCTCTCCCACGTCGACGAGGATGTCATAATAGCACAGCTCCGCTTGCCACACCGTATGATGTAATCAGAGCCATAAGAGTACCTCGTCGGCATGCTGACGTCAGTTCCACCATTTTTTCTGTGCCACCGAGGCAAACAGGTGGACCAAGATATTTTAACATGTATACATAGTATAATACATATATATATATATTCACTGAAAAAACCATAAGTTTCAGGCATGTTATAGTTCGAAATTAGCATTTAAAAAACCTTAGAAATTCACTGAAAAAAACATAGGTTTCAGGGGCGTTTTAGTTAGTTGGACATTTCACTCATACAAAACCATAGAAATTCCCCCGTTATAGTTAGTTCAGCTAACTATAACTCGCGAGCCCGCAATGCACTGCTGATGACATCACATATTACATCACTCATGACATGGTCAGTGACATCACTCATGACATCACTGATGAAATCTCAAATTACATCACTGATGACATCATCGAGTGAATGTATGTTTTTCTGAAAATTAAATATGTTTTATATATGTATATTTAAAGGTCGATGGAAGAATAAATGGGTATAAAAGTGTCTAAATGGATGATTTTGTTTTGTAAAATTGATTGTATAACTGACTGATTAAGTGTATCTTAGTGAATACATGGGTTAGTGAATAATGTTTAAATATGTAAACATCTGTATCAGTCTCTCACTTTGTGTATAAGTGGCTGCATGGGTTGGTGAGTAGCTATATGAGTGTCTATACGGGTTATTAGTTGGTTTTTTGGGCATCAGTATGAGTGTCTGAGTGTCTGTATGGTTCGGTGGGGGTATTACTTAGTGCATAGATGCATAAATGAGTGACTCACTGATTGTATGTGTTGAAGACAGCATGTGAGCAGGGCAGTATAGGTGGATGAGTGTGTGTATGGGTTTGTTAGTGAGTGAATGACTGTCTCAATAGTGTCTATGAGTAACTGCATATGTTTTAAACTAGTATATGTGAGTATTAGTGTATATAAGAGAGTATCTGTGAGAGTGAGAGATTGGAAGAGTTCCTGTACAAATAAGTAGGTGTTTCTATAAGTGATTGTTTAAGAGAGTAAGTATGTGTAAGTTTCGGTAGAAGTAAGTGTGGTAGTGTGTGTATGACTGTATATGGATGTTTGATACTTTGTTTGCATGTGTGACTATGTGTGTGAGTAATTATATGGATGAGTGGTGGTGTGTAACAGGATGTATAGGTGTGTGAGTACATATGATGGGTGAGTACATGTATGAGTGACTGTATAGGGACTGTTGGTGAATGAGTGGATGTGTGTGTAGATCTTGGAATTACTGAGTAGGTGTGTTATAACTGGTATTGGTATGTCCATTGTTTTGAAAATGTTAGTGTGTATTTTTGAGTGTGTGTATCAAAGGTTAAATTAGGGTGAGAGGAGGTCTGCCACTCTATCACAAGGATGATGTCACCAGTGATATAATTTGAGATGTCATCAGTGATGTCATGAGTGATGTCACTGACCATGTCATGAGTGATGCAATATGTGACGTCATCAGCAGTGTATTGCGGGGGCGCGAGTTATAGTTAGCTGAACTAACTATAACGGGGGAATTTCTACGGTTTTGTACGAGTGAAATGTCCTACTAACTATAACGCCTCTGAAACCTATGTTTTTGTCAGTGAATATATATATAAATATATAAATATATATATATACACATACATATATATATTATAGCTATTTAATAAATATATATCTATTATATAGATGAAATTGTAATTAATTCATATAAAAAATGAACTTGGAAATGTATTAAAAAAGTATAAAACATGCAATAAAAATAACTAAACAAAGAAACATATTTTTGTATTTTAATATATAAAATAAATATATACATATTTAAAATAAACATAAAAAATAATAGTACAATAACAAATGCAACAAATAATAAACTATTCAAACTAACTACAACCAACTTACATAAGAAATACTTTATTAAAATGATATGTAATGAAAAGTAGATTTTCATACATAATTGAAGAAATATAGCATTACATTAAACTACTCATTATACAAAATAAACAAAATTTATATTACTATTTCGATGACACCCTTAAAGTCAAGATTACTGAAACAAGCATATAATTTCCCTTTTAAATCGAATATAAAAAACAACATAAAATTAAAAAATATTTTAAATGTTATACTGTGTTGATTTATGATATATAAAACATTATATGTAATCAACAATAACACTATATTAATAAATGTTTTGTTTATTATTTTACATTGTTTACATTTAAAACAATATAAACATGTAAACATCTTAAATAATAATAATTACAACATAAAAAATTACTTACATTTGAAATTAAACCACAAATATGAAATTCTACCAAAATCTAATAGAAGTCTTATTATATAAACGTTTTTAGTTAGAAAACAATTTAAAATTAGAACATTTGTCTTTTGTGTAAAAAAAAAAATACATCCCATTTCTAAAACAGTATAACACACAAGGCTGTCCGCTCTCTCCCTTACTTTTCAATCTATATATAGAACCCCCTGCCCATTCCATCAGAAATAACTCAAGGATAAAGCCATTCTGCTACAAAAACTGGATTAAAAAGGTTGCATTGTATGCTGACGATCTAATGATTTTCACCAATAACTCCGCTGAAGCAATCCCTGAAATTGAGCAAATGATACACGACTTTGGATACATTTCAGGCTATCAGATAAATCAAACAAAATCAGAAATCCTGGAGTGGAATACTAGAAGTAACTTGCAGCTGGTGAAATCAAAGATCAGATACCTTGGGTTGGATATAGTCAAGGATATTGATGTCTTACCACAAATAAATTTTAACAGAGTCTTAACGGAAGTAAGGAAACTCTTGAAAACCTGGAGCGGGCTCCCCTTTACATTCTTAGGCAGATCCAACATCATCAAGATGGCTATTCTCCCAAAATTCACCTTTATTTTTAGTGCAATTACCCTGGAATTCAATAAGTCTTCTATACTGAAACTACAGGGAGAACTAAACGGCTTTATATGGAATTCCAAATGCCCGAGAATAGCCTGGAAAAAACTAAGAAGAACAAGGATTCAAGGTGGCACAGCAAGTCCAGACATACTAGAGTATTGTAAGGCCTTTCAATTTAAATACACTAGGATACTCTTGCAAAACTACGAGGTATACCCACCACACCTACACGCGATGGTAGACACTGGAGGACACTTCCTATTTAAATTTGGTCATCAAAAATTCTTCAAAAAGATCAAACTGAAAATTCTCCTGTCGGCAGCTAAACTATGGCTGCAAATCAGAAAAACTATAAAGATCCCCTATTATAGTAAATATTCTCCAGTCTGGGACTCCCCCGGAACTCCGGACTGCCTCAAAGATCAATTGGCCTTACCATTAAGGAGAGCAGGAATCCTGAACTGGGGGGAACTAATTCCAAATAGCACATTGATTGGTTGGGATCTGTTAACATCTATCACAGAAGCTCATCTATCAAAGTTTAAATACTACCAACTTTTGAGCTGGATAAATTCAATAACAGAACCACTTAAGGGTAATCAGCAACTGGAATTTAAGATGCTTGGAGTTGGTCTCCAGAAAAAAGAAGTCTCATTGTGGTACTGGTCTCTAATAACAGCTGGAGAAGAACATTTTATGATTCCTGACTCGACCTGGGGGACCGCGCTGCCTACCACAGATCTTCAGGACATATGGAAAGTATCAATGGGGAAATGTTGGGGTATTATTCAGTCTGCCGCACTAAGGAGAAATCACATTTTCACCATTCATGGAGCCTACTGGACTCCAAAGAAACTTTCAAAGTTCCAAAGTCAACAACAAGTGAAAAAATGTCCAAAATGCGGTGAAGATAAGGCAGATGATATACATATGTTCTGGCAGTGCCCCCAGCTCGAAGACTTCTGGCTAAAAGTTGGTAAGACACTGACGGACCTCCTTGGTCAACAAATAACTGTAAGTATGGAATTGGTAATCTTTGGGATCTATAAAACAGATGTAAATATAAGTAATTTAGGTTTAAGACAGGAGAATCTACTTTTTTTATTAATTCTTTTGGCACGTAGAGAAATATGTATTAACTGGGTTTGTACTACACCACCCAAACACTTGGATTGGTGGAAATCCGTTGGCAGAGTGAAGAAATTAGATAGAAGTGGAAAGCCCAGGAAAAAATACAACTTTTGGGAAATATGGGAACATTTCTCTAATTTTTGTGACTAAAGTCCAATGATTTTAACCCAGGCAATACACTAAATAACTAAGGGTGGTTGGCTCCCTCCGTTGTGTCTAGGTGATAACCGGCTTCCAGCTGCAAGGAAAAACTCTCCGTTGAAAGAACTTTGAGTTGTCGGTCCAGGAAAGTTGAAATAGCAGCACTGGTCTCCAATAAGAAAACCTGACACAATGTATTGCAAAATGAGGACTAAAAAAAAAAAAAATAATAATAATAACAGTATAACACATTTTTATCAATAAAACTCACAAAAAAATTTTATAAATTGAAATCATTATCAAAATATCTTAAAATAATTTACACTTAAAAAGCAATATTAGAATTACATTTAAGTATTTAATTGGAAATGTTTAACTGATACACCAGATTTTACATACCAATTACAATTAGCATATTTTTAAAACCATCCCACCCTTTTCCCCTAAAAACCCAATATTCTGATCTCCTTATAGAATATAAAAATTATAAAAATAAAAAACTCTTCTAGATAAAGCCTATACATTTATTATAATATTTACAAAATATATTAAATTATTTAGAAACAAAAAATGAACAAATACACTAATTCAGTCCTTTGACTGAGGATAATGGCAGCAACCACCAATAATTTAGGGCAAGAAAATGCCAACTTTCTAAAACTCACTAGATTCAAGTTAGCCTGGCTGATGAGGGGTGTTACCCCGAACCGGTACCAGGATGCTTGTTTCCGGTTCAGGGAAGACCTGGCTTGGCAGTTCGGGCTAGACTGTTCCCATGATGGACATGGTAAAGACTGATTTGCATACAGCTGGGTCTGAACTGGGGTGGAGAAGTGAGCTAAAGAATGATGATTGATTCAACCCAGATATGTGACTGGGGGTCTGAAATGTTTCAGCGCTTCGTCCATTAACTACTTGTGTTTGCTAACTTTCTAAAAGTAGCATTTTCATAATTGTTACATAAAATCTGACTTTATCATTAATCCTTACAAACATGATGTTTCTACCTGCTCTAAATCAAACGTTACCACGTATTCAATGTAATAAGGCAATCCAATGTACGACTATGGGAGAGGTAGGCCTTACATTACTGAAAAACAAATGTAGGGGGGTTTTACTACCAGGACATGTAAAACCTAAACCCACATGTCCCACTTTTAAATAAAATGTACCCTTCCCTAAGTGCCTTTGGAGTCTACCTGGGGGTTATAAGTATTAAAAAGGTAGATTTAAGCATAGCCGCAGGTTTAGTTTGCCAGGTTGAATTGGAAACCTAACACTGTTCCATATAGGCTTCAGTGGCAGGTCTGAGACACGTTTTAAGGTGATACTTCAGTGGGTAGCACAAGGAATGCTGCAAGCCCACTAGTAGCATTTAAGTGACAGGCCCTGGTTACCAAGCAGTGCCAGATAATCAGGACTATAAGTAAATTAAATGTGCCAATCTGCTGTAGGCCAGATATACCAAGTTTTAGGGAGAGAGCACTAGTACTTTAGTTCTGGCTAGCACTGGTAATGTGCAAAAAGTCTTAATGCCAGCAAAATGTTTGGAGGTGACCCTGCAGAGAGGCTTGGCAGTTCGGTCTGGACTGTTCCCATGAGGCACAGGGTCAAGACTGATTTAAATATAGCTGTGTCTGAACTGGGGTGGCAAAGTGAGCTAAAGAATGATGATGGATTAAATCCAGATCTGTGACTGGGGGTGAATATTTGAAAAGTTTCAGCACTCCGTCCATCATCTCCTTGTGTATGCTTTGTTCGCCCTAAGTTGGGTATGCCCAGACGTGGGTCCCTTGCTCACTTTGCCACTAGAATCAAGCAAGCCTGGCTGATGAGGGCTGTTAGCCTTATACCGGTCCCAGGATGCTTGTTTCCGGTCCAGGGAAGACATGGCTTGGCAGTTTGGTCTGGACTGTTCCCATGAGGCACAGGGTCAAAACTGATTTGCATATAGCTGTGTCTGAACTGGGGTGGCAAAGTGAGCTAAAGAATCATGATGGATTCAATGCAGATCTGTGACTGGGGTGAGTGTTTGAAAAGTTTCAGCAATCCGTCCATCATCTCCTTGTGTTTGCTTTGTTCACCCTAAGTTGGCAGGATATGCCCAGACGTGGGTCCCTTGCTCACTTTGCCACTCGAATCAAGCTAGCCTAGCTGATGAGGGCTGTTAGCTTGAAACCGGTCCCAGGATGCTTCTTTACGGTTCAGGGAAGACATGGCTTGGCAGTTCAGTCTGAACTGTTCCCATGAAGCACAGGGCCAAGACTGATTTGCATGTAGCTGTGTCAGAACTGGGGTGGCAAAGTGGGCTAAAGAATGATGATGGATTCAACCCAGATCTGTGACTGGGGGCGAGTGTTTGAAACGTTTCAGCACTCCGTCCATCATCTCCTTTGTGCGTCCTGCGGAGAGGGCTAAGTTCAAAAGGGTACCAACATAATTCAATACTTCCCTTATTTGTGCAGATAGTTGGGGGGTAAGTATCCATCATGAGTTATTCCAGTGCTTGTCTAGGGTCTTTGGAGATCCATGATTACGGGTTTGGCTGTCTCACCCCTCTTCCGTGACGGCAGCGGTCCCAAGAAGACTGCCAGTTCAACTGTCTCACGCCTGACATATCACGATGTTTCCAATGGGCTTGCAGTCTCTTGGCAGCTGTGTCCCAAGGGAGGGATGTTTTGCTGCTGGAGATATAGGTAAGTACAAAATGTGTATATCTGAAAGACATATATATGTTGTGTATGTTTTGCAATGTATATGTTGGTCATGTGTACTTTATGTTTGGTGCATGTTAAATATTACCAACCTGTGGTGATCTGTTACTGACAGCGATCAGCATAGTTACTGTGATGTCATTTGGAGTGTGTATGTCTATTCTGCCCTGAATGTTCTTGGAGTGGCAGTTACTTCTCATGCCTGGGCTGTGCCAGCTGGGACAGCTCTCTGTACCTCCATAGTAAATACATTGACTGGAAATCCACAACTGCATCCTTGCATACTTCTCTTCACAACCGTTACTATGCACTATATAGGAGAAGTTGGTGACGATGAAGTCTCCCGTTGCAACTGGCAACAACGGAGCTGTAGAGCATCGGAATCTGGTTGCAGCAGCACAGGAGAGACCTGGACAATGGCATCTGACTTAGATACCAAAGTGGGAACCCAAAGAAAGTGAGTTTTCACCTTTTTTTTGCCTTTCCGCCGACTTGTGCATGGTGTTGTCCCTGCCCGCCAACTGTTGTCGGAAAGGCAAGTCATAATTTTGCTGGTGTGAAGCATGCTTGGTGGAACCACTACAATAGACAGCCTCTGCAGTAGCGGAAATGTCAGCAGTGGCGGCGGTCTGGAAGTAGTGTTCCTGCTCACATCGTAATCGGGTGGACAGACCACCAGGGAAGCAAGCGGTCAGACGAACAAAAAGCGGCGGCGATTCCCTTACTGCCAAAGTCATAATCAGGCCCTTGGTCTAGGAACAGGAAGGCTGTAGAAGCAGCACATCATTTTGAGAAGGAACTACCTTCAAGAACACATTTTTTTCTACATGGTTACACAATAGTAGTGTAGGCAACGGGACTCACTGCAATAGTAGTGTGGGACTGATCGCTAGATTGGGAAATAATTAGTGCAATTCCCTTAAACACTTACACATATATTGAATTTCTATGTAAAGTCTATCTTTTCTTTAAAGTTTTTATTTGTGTGTGTCTAAATAATAAATAAATGTTGTTTTTATATGTGTAAATAAATTGTTTTATAGTTAATTATTAATTTTTATAAATACTACATTTCAATAATATCTAATTTGTGCAATTTTGTAATATACTTAATTGGAGAGAAACTATCCATCTATCTATGTGTCCCATGCTTGTGTCCATGTTTATATTACATAGTAATCTCCACTATCTAGTTATGTTGTAGCTGTACTTTACAATGAAAAGACTTTTATTGAACTCTTGACCCTCTGGACAGAACCGTATGTAATATGTGAATTTCTTGATGCACTGAGCTATTGTACGGCATGTCAATTTTTGTGAATTTACTAGAACCTTGGAAAAAAATTACACCTTTGCGCCAAGATTGTGCATTCATTGTTTCAATATTCTTAACACTTTTCTCCACTTTAAAATCGCACATTTAAATCTTTTGACAAATGTGATTGGATGGGGAACGCCTCTGTAGAGCTTTCTAGTAGCAATGGATATTCCCACCATTTTGTAAAAATAATTGTGAAACATACATGAGGTGCAACTTTCAAAAATGGTTTGAAAGAGATAGAAAGGCAGAGGGTAGTGAGAAAGGGATAAAGAAAGATAAGGAAAATATAACAGAAGGGAAAGCCAATGCCAAGTGAAGTGAGGTTCGGCAGCCAAAGTGGGAGGGACTCAGGGCCTACCCATAGGCAAAGTCATGTGGGTAAATCCCATTGTGGGTGGCCAAAGACCATGCACAGCTGGGGTTGGCTGTATACAACAACCATTTGCAAATGTCACTCAAACAAATGTTATCAAGCAAGAGTTAAACAAGGTGGGTGTGGAGGGAAGGACAGAAATACGGCTTTTCTGATTTACTTATGGTGACTTCATTGAGGGTTTGCAAACACAGTAAAGGGATGTGGAATTGTTCCAGTGATGTTAGAACCTGGCTGACTTCGGTTATCTCTCCTGAATAAGGCCAGCAGAGGCAGGAATTATTTTTCCTTTTTCCCTCCTTAGGTCTGGTAAGGTGGTTGCCATCAGCACCCTCAGAAAAACAGGAGAACATTGCTGCAAGTAATATGTGGGATGAGGTTTCCTGATTATCCCAACACCAAACACCTGTGGTCTTTCCAGGAAGGTCAAGTGGTTTAACCAAAGAATTTTAGGAACTACTATCTTAATTAAGGGATCATATAAGTTTTATCTTGGGGTAGTTTCCCTAAGAAATTGGAGAACAACCGTAGTCTGTTACCCCCTTTCAAACAGTGAATGGAGATGACCCCTTGTTCCCATCCCCACCCTGTGCCCAAGGGATTAACTGCTATATATGCATTATTTGTGGGCCTACAGTAAATAACTAAATAAATAGCAAACACAGCAACTATCTCTTTTTAAGGGCGTGGTTTTAGCACGTTCCCCGGGTCATCCACCAGCAGAGCCACATCTCTCCTGAGTTGCGGCTGGGTTTAGTGTGTATACAAGTCTTCACACCAGTTCCCCTTCTCGTCTTTGGTAAGGGCAGCTTTTCCCCATTCTCCTCTCCTCTCCTTGTCGAAGGGTGGATTCAGCATTGTTTCTGTGTCCTTTCTCCTCTGTGGCTTCTTCACTATTGGCATCACTTCCAGTGTCTCTGCCTGGTCTGTCGTTGCTTTTACTACCTTAACTCTGCTCCCATGCTCTTGAAAAAGAAATTCTTTTCTCACAGTCTCTTGGTTTTTTGGGTGATGTCAGCCCCGCCCTTTCACAAATGCTGTGTTTCTGGTTTTATTAGATGATACCATCATCCATCGAAGAGGGAGGGAGGAGCTGTGAATGTAAAATCAAGTAAGTGAGGGGAGCGTGTTGGGGAACTTTCACAGTGGATAACTCTCATTATGGTATATGTTGTGTGTGTTGCATGCAAAAACTTGTGAATTTCAGTCATTATGTACGTTTGAGCAAAATTACATATTTGTTTCAGTGAATTTATTTATATGTATAGCAACAGGCCCACACGTTTCTGGCAATTGGGAACCAAGTACACAGTTGATGCACTTCTCTGGTAGAGTGGTCCAAGAACTTCAATGGGGAGGTGGTGTGGACTAGTATGCCTGTCCACAGGCATGCAACAAACAGCACCCTATAAATCATTGTCCAGTCAGTGCTTTTAGTTATAAAAAGGGAATGTTCTTTATTACACAACACTAATAAATACTATGCATTAAGCTACACTAACACACAATGAGGCAGGAGGAAATATTTAGTGAAATAAAACTGTTTAAACCCCATGCATGCCCAGAAACCTAAATGTGCGATACCTCTTACATGTATTAGACACATTATGATGGGTGTGGTAATCAAGGTCAGACTTATTAGTACCTTTTCTAAGTTATCATTACATTAATATATGTTAATAAAAGGTTGTCACAATAAACCAATACAACACCAATAAAGCCACTATAGTTGGTATCATCTTACAATGATATTTAGTAAAACATGTAATGATTCACAGTTAACATTGTTACTGTCAACAAAACATTTCAAATACATTCATTAATACATTAAATGATTCACTGTTAACTTTGTCATTGTCAACAAAGTATTTCAATGACTTGGATTATTATATATGATGAGTAACTGTTAACTTTGTCATTGTCAATAAAACATTTCAATATTCAATTAATTGCGTGCATAAATAAATTGTTCTACTTTTATATATACTGCAGAGCAGGTTTAACCCTTAAAAACGCACCAGTGGCGTAAAACATGCGCCATAATGCGCTATATTTACAAAGTGACGCATCTACCTAGATGCATCACTTTGTAAACCCCTGCGCTACATTATACCTGCGTCAGGTATAATGTATGCAGGGTGGGCGTTCCCACGTAAGTAAGCATCGTAGAAGTGACGCAGTGAAATCTACGAGATTTCACTGCGCCACTTCTAGGGTGCAAATGCGTCAATATCTTACGCCTGCCTCACAGCAGGCGTAAGACTGACGCAGGCCCTTTCACATGGGGCTTTCCCCATGTGAAAGGACACATTGCTGTAGTTGCGTCACTTTTGTGACACACTCCAGCAATGCGTCACTTTTGCCCCTACAGATACGTCAGAAATACTGACGTATCTGTGACTCCTTGCGACATGATGCGTCATACTGTAAATATGACGCATCATTGCAGTCGCAGGGAGGGCGCAGTGAAAAGTGATGCATCACTGTTTTCACGCAGTGATGCGTCACTTTTCATAAATGAGGCCCGTAGGTTCTTGCACCCTGCAGCCATCAGCTCCTGGGGTATGGGGAAAGAGGGACAATGTCTTCTCATTGGAAACTTCTGTGTTATTTCCCAAAAACATTTGGTTGGGCTCCATT
Organism: Triturus cristatus; assembly: GCF_964204655.1. Lineage (NCBI taxonomy): Eukaryota > Metazoa > Chordata > Amphibia > Caudata > Salamandridae > Triturus > Triturus cristatus. The sequence continues at coordinate 1,354,245,387 of NC_140591.1, forward strand.
GCTCTTGGGGGGAGGGTGCCACTGCCCCATACTCAGCAGAATTCCTGCTGTGCGTTTTGCCCTCTGGTGCTACTGCAAGCTAAATATGAACACTTATTAAGTGAACCTGGTGCCTTTGGGATGAGTTTGCCTCTTCTCTTCATGTCTCATTATAAGACAACTTGTGCCATAGAGCAGAGTGCTTTTTCTTTTTTGTGTTTATTTTCCTTTATTGTCCTGGTGCCACTCAGATATAGGATCCAAGACTTGCATCCTAAAGCAGCGGTGCAGGAGTCCAAATCCAAGCTCTCAAGCCAGCTCCCTTCCAATTTGTTTGATACTTCAGATCCAAAACCTTAAGCTCCCTACCAGGCTTTTACTTTTAGTATGGCAGAGATCACATTTTTAGACTGATTAGCCTTTTGATGGTTTTTACCCACATTTGTTCTCTTCGCCTCTCCTAATTTGCTGAATTTGTTTTTGTGGCCCTAGAACTCTGTTCACTGCACCACTGCCAACTAAAGTGATGTGCTCACTCCCTAAAACATAATAAAATTAATTTGCACCATATTTAATTTACTTATATATTCCTAGTAAAGTGGTATATCCACATACCCAGGGCTGATTAATTAAATGCTACTAATGGACCTGCAACACTTATTATGCCACCAATTTAAGCAGCCCCTTACAACATGTTTCCATGTTTCTGGCCTGCCACTGCAGCCTGGTAGCAGTTCTAAACTTCCAAGCTGACTTTGCAAAATGACCCCCTTGCCAAGTTGAAAATTCCCCTTTTTATTACATATAAGTCACACTGTAGATAGGCCCTAAACAGCCCATAGGTCAGGGAGCATTGTAATTCAAAAGTTGGACATGTCCTTCTTATGATTTACAAGTCTTGGGAGTGAAAAACCCCTAAATTCGTTTTTCTCTAGTGTGAGGCATATCTCTCCCTTAGGCTAACATTGGGTTACAAGATTACTTTTATTAAGTGATAACTTATACATTAGGAGCAGGTAGGAAAGTCATGTTTGGAATCTGAGGAATTGTAGATTAAAATCCTCTTTAATGGTAAAGTCTGATTGTATGTTCTCTACTATGTTGCCTTACCTTTACTGTATTCTGTTATTCCATATTCGTAATAAAACATCAGTGGTTTGTATCCTGGAATTGTAATTAAATTAGGAATTTCCTTCACCTCCTACACTGTCCTTTGCATCTGATATATGTACATCACTATCTTCTGCTACTTTAGGGAATCACTTTTGTTGCGACTTTTTGTATGTTAGTTAAGGAACGGTCTTTTAATGGATTTCTTTAGTGTATTTAGATAGCAACATTTTGTTGCCGTGTTGTTTTAATTTTTTTTATGTAATATATATGTTGTGTACATATAAATGTTGTTGGTCACGTATAGTATCTTCTAAAAGTTTTGTATATATCTTTTTAACCTCTAGCCCTGAAGAAGTCCTGTGTATAGAGGACGAAACAAGTTGGCTGATGGTTTTTGTGCAAATTGCAAAATAAAGAACATCATACAAATTTGCATTAGCAGCGACTTTATACTTCGAATTAGAATTCAAGTGGTGGTGCAGTTCCAATCTAGATTTTTCGTTTCTATATTCCCTGGGAAGGGGATGTGCTTCTGGACAGGGGGCACATTTGTGAACTTGCACACAGAAATTTTTACTATTTAAAATAACTGGGTAATATACGGTACTGGTGCTGCACATGTGTTTTTATGGTCCACTGTCCATTTCTCGTGTTTTCTGACTTTCAAAAGAAGCTAGGCTTGTGCCAACATTGGATCATTTCTGCACTTTATTACATCTAACACTTCTAGTAATTTCAAAAATGTGCACTTGAAAAATATCAGCCTCTGGAGGGCAGTTAAAGCCTCATTGAGGCCTACTTACGATTAAACGCCCCACTTTGAAATATAGTCACATTATGTTCACCCAAAATCCAGAAAATGTCTGTGCTTTAATTTTAAGCTAGAAATAGTATATTTAGCCACTTCAATCAGTAATTGTCATTTAATACACAATCCAACATGGTTTTGTCTCTATCACATTTCAATTGATGATCTTGAAGTTGTTTATTTTTTATTATTTTCCCTGGCTTATCGATCTGCTGGCAAACAAAGGGTTTACTGGCTCTTCGAATCCTGGGATTTAGGAAACATCTGAAAACGTTGTGAAATTGCATATCTGGTAACTTGGAACCATTAGTACATTCTCTGTTGCTTTGCTTGGTTCCTGAATGATGTGGGGAATGTAGGCAACTGCAACCTGCCTCTATTTTTTACACAATTCAGATACCAAGAAACATTGTTGTAGGGCCTAACCTTACGCAAGTAGCAAATATACAAAAAATACAACACCCCTAAATGTGGTAGTCAAACCTATTGAGTATTTACTATTGTGTCGTAGGAAATAAGGAGCCCGGACAAGAGCAGGTACAGGCACAACCTTCTTTATTCATGTAGCACTTTTCAACTGCCCGCACCTCCTTGGTGCTCCGCCCCATCCGCTTCCACCTTCCCCCAACCTCTCATCTCGCCTGGTGCTAGCGCCGCACACCGGAGCCAGACAATGACAATATCACATCTCCCCCATTCTTAAAGTCCAATGTTTACTCAGTTAAAGTTCCTCGATGAGTCAGGTAGGTCTAATTCTCTGTGGCCTGCGTGGAAGAGGTAGTTCCCTTGACCCTCTTGAGTTTTCTCGGATCTCAACTTTTTGACTTCTTGACTCGAGTCATCTCTATCATGTTCTGACTCTGCTGCGTGGGTATAGGCTGCTAGAATGCACTTCTTGAATTGTGACACATTTCGTGTGATTCTCTTCCTCTCAGAGTCTGCCGAGACCATAGTTCCTTTCCGATTTGTCACTCGTAGGGGCTGTTCACGTTAGCGAATGTCTGTCTTTGCATTCTGTTCTTGTCTGACCAGCACCCAGTCCCTTTCTTGGATATCAGATGTTCTAGTGTTGCGGCGTCCATCCGCATATTCTTTCATCTTTGCCTTTTTTGCTTTATCAACTTCTGCCAACATCATGTGGTCATGGGAATTGGACTTGGCGCATGCAGAGGCATCTGCGACAGGTATTCTTGTGCACAATGTTCTTCCCAGCATCATAGTGGCTGGGCATTTATTTGTGGTGATATGCGGCGAGGTTCGATATGCTCTCAACACCTCGTTGAGCGCACGTTGGGTGTCTTTCCGGTCCAGTTCTTCTTGTTGTATGGTCTTCTTTATTGTAGCCATAAACCTCTCTATCATCCCGTTGGCTTGGGGCCACATGGAAGTGATCTTCTGCTGTTTGAAATTAAGGTGTCTGGCAAATTCCGTGAAGTCGTGTCCATTGAATGGTGGGCCATTTTCCGTTATAACTACCATGGGGATTTCCCATGCAGCAAATGCTCTGTCTAGATTCGGTATGATGGTGGAGGCTCTTGTTGACGATACTTGTTGCGTGAAGGGGAATCTGGAATACTCATCCATGATGACAAAAATGTATTCTCCGGACTTCAGTGGCCCAAAAAAGTCAATAGCCACATGTTGTCATACGCTGTCTGGGAGGTCACACATCTGGAGCGGAGGCCGCGGTTCTACTCGCTCTACCAGTTGGCATTGAGGGCAGTCTTGAAGCATGGTTTCTACCATGTGATCAAGGGATGGGAACCAGACACGTTCCCATAGTGCTTTCTTTGTTGCCACCACACCTTGGTGTCCCTTGTGTGCCAAATTGACAACTCCTTGATGTAACTGTTGTTGGATGACAAGTCGTCTGTCTCTTAGGAGTAGTCTGTTATCACTGATTGTAATGTCGTCTATAACGTGTTGGAAAGACACTATTTCCTGTGCATTGATGCTTTTGTCAGTTGGCATTTCCTCCAGGTGTCTCAATGAATTTGTGTGAATGGGGTGTATGATGTTTTGGAGCATGGCATCTTTTGCAGTGGCTTCTGTGATTGCTTCCAATGGGACAGCGGGTGGTCTCGCCTGATCAATGACAAAGTGGATATATTCTTCTGCCAGAGAGTGCCTCGTTTGTGTTGAGTCCTTAGGATGTCTCGATATATAGTCTGCTGTGTTTTCTGCTTTTCCTGGATTGTGGATGATTATGTAAGTGTATTCCTGGAGACGAATGTCCCAGCGCTCAATTCTTGGTGGCATCTTCGTTCGGGGATTCCCGTATATGGTTATCAGGGTTTGATGGTCGGTGATCAGTGTGAAGTGTTGAAAATGCTTGCATGCCTATACAACTGCTAGGCTTTCCTTCTCCGGCTGGGAGTATGCTTTCTCAATGTCCGTGAGACTGTGGCTGGCATATGCTACAATGTGTCGCTGGTCCCCTTCATCTTTGTATTGAGCCAGGATGGCTCCAAGTCCTACTGGGCTCATGTCAACCATGATTTCTATTTTCTTGCGAGGGTCAAAGTATGCCAGGTTAATGGCAGAACTTACTGCAGTCTTGATTTTGTTGAACGCTTGTTCACATTGGATTGACCATCGGAATGGTTTGTCCTTGTTTCGTGACTTCCCGCAGGGGATAGCTGATGGTGGCATAGTATTTATTGTATCAGGCGCAGTAGCTGGCCATGCCTAGGAAAGATCTATGTCACTGACATCACAAGGGCAGGGTGTGTCAGCCAGTGCCTTCACTTTATCGGGGTCTGGTCATATTCCATCGCTGGAGAAGATGTGTCCATAGAATTTTAGCATCGATTTGTGGAATTCACACTTGTCCCGATTGAGTGTAAGATTGCCGTTTAGGAAGGCATGATACACTCGATCTAAAGCTTTGTCGTGTTCCTTGAGAGTCTCACTGAATATCAGGATATCATTGCTGCAGTTGAATGCGTTGGGAATGTGATGAATAACTCGCCTCACTGCCTCTTTGAATATTTCCACAGCTGAACAAATTCCAAAATTAAGGCGTTTGCACCTGAAGAGTCCTTGGTGCGTCGAGAATGTGGTAGTGTAACAGGATTTCTCATGAAGCTCAAGCTGGTGACATCCTTTGTTTAGATCTAATTTTGAGAAGACGTTTTCCCCATTTATGCGAGTGATCATGTTACTGATGTGTGGTCCCGGGTGACTTTCACGTTCTATGGCTGTATTTGGTGCCCTCATGTCCACACACATGCGCACCTTGTATTCCACTCCCTGCTTAGGTACAACCACTACTGGGGATACCCCCGGTGTGGGTCCAGTCGATCTTTCGATAATGTCAGCCCTCAGCAGGTCCTGTAGCTCCTCATCCACGGCTTGTTGGAAGTGGAAAGCTACCTTCTGGTGGTGCTGTCTGGTGAGTCATCGACCTTATATAGGATCTCCACTAGTTTTAAGCGTTCAGCTGTCTGTAGGCTAAGGAGACAGTCAGCTGCATCAGGTCCTTCTATGACATGAATCTATGTGTGAACTTTTCTGTCTTTGTATGTTAGAGACGTGCAAAACTGTCCCAGACACGGTAGGGGCTACTTGGACATCCATGTAAAGACACGTACTGCTGCTTTCTGTAGTTTGGGTTTTGGATTCATTTTCTTGTATTCTGTCGCACATATATAGTTGAGCAACGCTCCGGTGTCTAGGACACATTTTGCTGGGTGATTTCCCATTTGGATGTGTAGTGTCAGGTATTTCTTTAGCCTGTCAGGGTTCGCTGCCATGCATACGTAATCGTTACTATCTTGAGATATGAGGGTGAGGGCTGAGGATTCCCTCGACGATGAGCGTCAGGACCGGTGTGTGCGGTGCAACTGTATATTGGATCTTGATGAGCTGGTTGACCTGTCTACCCTCTCATGCACTGCCCTCAGGAAGATATCCGCACACAACTCCTTCAAGACAACACTACGATCGACAATCGAATCAATATTTCCACTGAGTGAACACTACTCTACGAACGGCTCATTACTGGACCACAGCTTAACACACCAACAGGTGGCTCTTTGAGTCTGAGGCTTTGTCACTATCGACCTCTTATACTCATTACCTTTGCTTACGATGCCTGCCACACAGCATCGCTAATAGCCCTGAAGAAGCCGTTGTTTGGGCGAAACGCGTAGGCTGTTTCCAAAGAATGTATACCAAGCATACCTGAAATAAAGCGACACAAAGATTTTCATCACCGACTTTTCGATTGCTTGTCAACTTGTATATGCTGTATAACTTTACCTATTACTTGTTCGTATTGCCTCTGATCCACTCTCTATATGTGTATGGAGCCTTGACGGAGTCAGGATCCGTGAGTGAGCAGGTTACAAGCTTTTTTTTTTTGCCTGGTTTTAAGATGGCTGACGTGGTGTTTGCAGGGTTTGTGGCTGTATGGCCTGACTCTAATATGGTTGCTGAATGGGACACATGTGCACAAGGCTGTGGGCAGAGCCGGTGCTGGAACTGTAGGCAGGCAGGGCTTACTCTGGGCTTGATGAAGTATCACACAATGAGCAGTAGTATCAAGCTTTAGACTGAGTGCGACCTCCTCGCGGGTGCAATTCCGCTTGCAGTCAGCATTATATGCATTCAGGAGTGCAATCCAGACATCAGCTGGCACGCACTGACTCACCGCTGCAGCGCTTGTCTCTAGACCGGGGTCAGAAGGTTCAGGATCCCACCCTCATCACCAGTTGTCATGTCATAGGAAATAAGGACCCCGGACAAGAGCAGGTACAGGCACAACCTTCTTTATTCACGTATCACTTTTCAACTGCCAGCACCTCCTCGGCGCTCCACCCTTCCGCTTCCTCCTTTCCCCAACCTCTCATCTCGCCTGGTCCCAGCACCCCGTGCCGGAGCCAGGCAATGAAAATATCACATTTACCACACATAAACACACTCTTGTTGGAAGGTAACCTCCCTACCTCATGGGGCATCACTGGTTGTCCCATCTAGCTCTAGGAGACATACAATACTAAATGTGTCCTCAAGGGAACCTATTGATGTGGGGTCCCTCTGACTATGATATCCTTCTTACTACGGGCATACTCAAATGAAAATGTAGTGAGTTGGCTGAGCAAGTTATTTTTAATGGCTCCTCACCACCTGATTAAAGAAAGACAAGGTAAGTGACTGGCCCTGCATTTCTTGTTTGTCACAAGTACGACTCAATGAATCAGTCAGGTTTGGTAAAGCCATGAGGGTCTCAAGGTGGTGGGGGAAAGAATAGGCTCCATTTAGTGCTGACGACTTAGGATTGCAGTACTTTTTGTGTGTTCACTGCTATGATCCAAACAAACATATTCATTGATGGATTGCAGATTCTGAGTTACAAATAACAAAAATGGAATGCATTAAAAGGATGCCAGTGAAATCAAAATTAGGAACATGTTTATAATTAGTCTATCATTAAAATCAACTAGATTCCAGCCAGTCTACGGTACACACCTGACTGCAGAGCTGATTGTTCACGCCCCGCCCTGGTCTTGCCTCTCGTGGTCTCGTTGTTGCCGTTGCTGCCGCTGCTGCCACTGCTCCCGCCGCTGTTGGCCGAGGTTTGCCCTGTGCTTGGTACTGCTTGTTTACCTGGGGCCCACGGTCCGGATCCCTTGTGAGTGCTCAAGGTGCTCACCTTAGCGGGCGGGCTGGTGGCTGTGCCCTGGCTGTGCCCTGGCTGTGGCGGACGAGGCAGGGAGCGGAGGACCGAGGCTTCTGCTGTGGCAAAAACCCAACACTCTGATTCCGGATTTCGGCGTCTGGTGGAGGCAACTGAGAGGTGTACCCGAGGTAACGAAGGGGCTTCCTGAGCCCCACCTCTCGAGACCTTTGTCTCTGTTTCTGGCTTTTCCTGGGTGGAAATTGCCCGGGCAGGTTACGCTGACAACCGAGTAGCTTACGGCACCGAACAGTGGGGCAGAGCGAGGAGCCGGAAAAAAGTTGGCAAAAGCCGTGAGGAAACCGGGAAGCTGCGGGCAGCCGGGTGGCGGATTTCAAGCGTTCCTCACCCCCCCGGCCTTGTTCCCGCTACGCTCCACTCCAGGGGAACCAGCAAGCCACCGCCCACCATTACCGCCTGCACTACCCCCCAGGAGGGGAGAGCGAGGGAGTTATTCACCTGGCTCCCACTTGAACGAGGTGAGGCGAGGCGAGGCTGCGTAGAGGTTCTGGGGGTAAAGTAGAGAACGACATACGAGCGCAGCTGCCACTAGAGGCAGTCGCAAAGCAAGAGCCCGGTGGGTTGACTGGAAGGCAGCTTGGCTAGGCCCAGTCAGTTCGAGGTCCCCTCCGTGAGCACCACTCGTCACCCAGCTCCCTTTTTTCTCTTATCTCACCCCCACCACCAGCATTGTTTGCAGTTGTTGCAGTTATTTATTGTACCTACTGTTGAGTGTAAAAACATTACTGCTGTACCACTGGAAATTGCTGAAAATTGCTGAGAACTACTCCAAACTGTCACAAAAACTCTGTTGCGTACTTGGTTATTACATCATCATGTATTACTGTGCCCCACTTACTTTTCTCAAGTCCCCTGAAGTCTTTAAAAACCTCTTCAAGAAAAAAAAATTCCTCAAGGTTTCCCAAGGTCACTTCGGATTTTGGACATTGTGAACATCACGACATATTTAGAAAGGGCATAGGAAAACTGGAAACAAGGAATCGTTGCACCACCAAGTCGCAATTTATTATCACTCAACAACGCAAGAGTTGAACTAGTAACAAATTACACACCATGCCCACGTATTATTACGAAACATAAACAAATACTAAACACATCAATTGTGTATAAGACGGAAAATAATAAAAAGCAATGAGATCAGGTAGAGTGAGGCAACCACCTTCTAACTCAACTAACATAAAATCAAATTCTAAAATCAACTCCATATCCAAACCTCGGAAAAGGAAATTAGAGTCAGTATCTTCACCAATACATTTAAGCTCCAACAAAAACAGAGAAAGCCAACCTACGGAACCCAGAGAAGATACGATGTCAGTTATTAACCAAGAACCAAGAACTAGTCGTGAACTAATCCTCACCTTGGATTTAAACAAATCCTCAAACATAAAGTGCCACGACAACGACAACGAATTTATTGTGTTACCCTGTCTAGCGACAGCTCCTCAACGATCGCAGCAATTACAGGAACCATCCCAGGTGCTTCCGCCCCGGGCATTAAAATCACCACCAATGGTTTTAAACAACCTCATAACCACTGATGGAACGCCAGTGAAAAAAAAGATATGTTTTTACCAACCGAAGATATATACGAAGTTTTCTTTCTTAAAAGATCCTGGATCAGCAATCTTTTCTAAGATAGGGAGCATCAAGGAACTTCACGCACCGCTCCTACCAAGCGAACATAATCAAAGCTGTATAAAAAATGCTGACAGCAATTTAGCAGGCCCCCCAGGCAAGCTGGGCCTTTGAATATATTCAACAGTGAGGTAGCTGAGGCAAGATCAGCATCAACCCCATCAAAGGAAAACTCCCTTACCCACTTGGCAACCCTGGCTGTCCAAGCAATTTCCAACCATATAAACTCGGGAAAATAGCTGACCAATAAATCTGTCATCAAAAATTGGAGCTTATTAAAGAAAGTTGAATCCACAGAGGCATTAATCCACCAACACCAATATCCAGAGAGCCAGGTTGAGAACAAGGATCTTGAGACCGAGACTCACAAAGAGGAGGGAAGGGAAGACCTACACTGTTTCCAACCACTAAGTAGTTCGCCAAAATCAAAGAAATCAAAGAAGGTAACACAGGTCCTTGAAGAAACACAAATATTGCAGCAAACTAAAATAATTGAACAAGGAAGCAGAACCCAGTATCATCAACTGGCTAACATCTCCTTGACTCAAAACCGGACATCTCCAATAAATCTTAATAGCAATATAGGAAAAATTGTAATAAATGATAGGTCAGCAATACACACTTCACCTCAACGTTGTACCTTACCACAGCACAACGATTTTCAATCCATAGACAACTACACAAACAACGACATATCCTCCATAGCAGTGCAGGAATGGGAGGAATTAGTTGCAACCTACAATCAGAAATCAGCCAGATGCAGTCCACCTATCAACGTATTAGCAAGTTTGGACAAAACTAACAACATCGACAATCTGAGCCACGATTCAATATGGGCTTCAATTTTGAAAACTTTGCAGCGTTCGACCACGGCTCTAGAATTTCAATCCCAAAAAATGGACTTGCAACTCATAGTTTTGCAGACAATGGCGGACACAATTTCAGGAATTGACTGGAAAATTTCAGAATTAAATGGCCTCATAAAAAGAGGACAAGACGCCGTCTATGAGTCCCAAACAAACCCCCCACAATTGCAAACTTACGACCAGATTTTGGACAAATTATCATCTTTACCAGCAATGCTGGGAGACTTGATAAATGACTTAAAATTGACAGCCTTACAAACTCCAATCCCACAAACTTTGGACCCACCGCCAGAGCCCTTATTGATACACATAAGCCGAGAGACCGAGCCGTCTCCCGAGCAGAGCCTAACAACCAATTTACTACCAAAACAAAACCACCTTCTGACCCGTTGGATATTGCCCCTACGATTATTCCCACACTCATAGGCAATTCAACTTCAATAAACAATCAAGCTTTAAATAAATCTCGCAGAAAGAAAAAAAGGAAAGGAAGGAACAGGCTACCAACGCATGGAAGGCATTACAAAGAGACACAACTGTATCCTCACGCCTCAGCAGTTACTCGCGGACGAAAAGTAAAAAACAACGATCAATTATCACCCTCGTATAAGACCACAGGTAGCACTTCCCTACCATCTCCAGAATCCTGCGATAAACAGATAATCAGTTCGACTCAGAAACTTGTCCTCAAAGAACTTGAACAGGAATGTCCTCAAACCAAATCAAATCAATCGGCACATAACGCTTACAATGTCGAGTTAACATCTGTCGAACATACTCGAATAATAAAAAGTGCGGACAATGCTGCAGTCATCAAAGCAGAGTTGCCGCATCATCCAAAATGGAACTTAAACAGCAACACAAGGCCTCAAAAGGCAGATAATATTACAATGGAGCAATCAAATTACCTAGACACAACACGCTCAGCATGTTCCCCTCAACCCATCCAACAAGATAATGTGGGACTCCCACCAAATTTAATAGCACCTCAGCATTTGCATAGTCAGGCATCAATCCTATTTCTTCCCGAATATACATCCCGAGGTAGAGACGACATATTGAATAGGGGTAATATCCTAAGACTTTTGCACTCAGTCACTACCCTAGAAAACATTAGCCCTTCAGAACTTGCACAAATAGAGTTCCAGCCAAACACCGAACCCCATCGCTCGGAAATAACAAAAGCAACCTGGAACTCCATTGAAACAGCAAGTAAAATCATGGAAGAAGAAGCAACATTCCAACAATGGGGGATAGAGTTGAGATTAGAACAGCGTCCCCGCTATCCAACACCCTTCTTACCACCTAATAGGTCTTTAGCGCCCAAAATAACCAACTCAATTTTAAGGGGCGCCAGGAGTAACTCCCCGAGGGCATTCCCCAAAGACAACAGAAAACTACAAATAGGACAAAATCAAAACCATAGTACTTACTTTTCTCAAGACCGTAACCCTAATTGGAAGTCAATCCAATGCACAATTAGCACAACGACTGGTGCAACTTGACAAAAAGGGCAAGAAATTGCTAATCCCTTAAACAAGATCAGGGAAATTAGAATCTGCTCATGGAACATCAATGGCTTAGCCAGCAAAAGCAATGACCCAGAATTTCTTCAATATCTGAATAGAATTGATCTCCTATTGCTTCAAGAAACCTGGGAAGAAAAAGCATTTGAACTGTTAGGGTTTGCATCATGTTGTATCCCGGCTAATAAAAACGCCATCTTTGGACGGAGGTCAGGTGGACTGATGCTTTTTGCCTCCATACAAACAATAGGTGAAATGAAAGAAATAGACTCTCACTTACCCCCCCCCCGAGTGCAATACAGGTGGTAAAGATTTCACTTTGGTTACAGAACCTGCCTCAAGAAGTAATTATAATTAACACATATATACATCCAAAACAAAAGCAAAAGGCTGCAAAAGATCTGGAAGCAGCCTTGGAGAAGATAAGGGAAGAACAGGACTCTGATTTAATCATCATGGCGGGGGACTTTAACATGCTTCTCATCAGCGAGGACCAAGATGACGACCTTACTCGAGATTTGAACGTGGCATGGGGTGTACCTACACAAGGCTCCATAAAAAATAGCAAATTAACTAAAAACTCAAAAAATGTACTTCAAAATTTGGAACATCTTAATCTAAGGGCCTTGAATGGGCGTTACGTCGAAGACGACCCACCAGTTGCAACCTTTCACTCTAATAAACAAACTTCCCATCTTGATTACATGTTTATATCTTTAAACATGTTCAGCTGGAATAAAACGTTCAGAATAGGGACGAGTGATCATAGTGACCATCTACCCTTAGAGGCCACAATAAGAGTTAATTTACAACTGGAAAAAGAACCATATAAAGGCCCCCGCTCTGAAGTCACGTCTAACCTACGACGGCTACGATGCAACATTGATAACATCGGGTCAGTAAGTACGACAGCTAAAACATTTTTTACTCAAATAGTCAATCCCTCATGGAAAGCGTCGGAAAACTGGCAAAGCTTCATTACAAAAATTAGCGAGAAATTGATAAAAACCCTGCCACACCTGTTATGTCAGGGGAAGGGAATCCCAAATAAAAATCTAGTAACCCTGGAAATGAAGACTCAAAAACGGCTAATAAATCAAACATTAAGGCTGCTGCGTAAGGATCAAACAAATTGCAGCTTGCGTACAGTCCTACAGACAGCAAAAAACCACCTAAAACGGATGAAATGGGAAAAAAGGAAGGAACAGAATGAAGAACTATGGGCAAAGCTCCATTCTGAAGGGCAGCAGAAAAATAGCTTGAAGTTCTGGCAAATGGTTAAAAAAATAAACAACCCAGACCATCGGGCCAAAACTCCCACATACCAGAGGAGGTTTGGACAAAATATCTGTCAAGGCATTTTAGCAATGAGGACATCATAGAGGGCGCTGTAACACATAAACCTCGTGTAGAAATTATATGGCCTAAAACTGAAGGCAAAGAAACTAGTCGTACACCCATAAGGACCCAGGAAGAGTGTGAGAATGGGTCTACGATCTCCCCTAAACATGATGAACTAGTACCAGCGGCAGAAGTTCCGACATGTGTCGAGCAATGGCAAAATGTAATTATCCCAGCCGATGTAAAACGATAAATAACAAGAGGGCGACCTGCGGGAGCACCGGGCCCAAATGGCATTCCACCCATGTTGTACAAGGTAGACGTGGAATTTTGGAGCAAATCATTGGCATCCTTATTCAATAGTCTAATTTACACCCGGATACTTCCTGAGTCCTGGCACGGGTCAGTAATTAGCCCAATTTACAAGCACAGTAGCAAGAAGCATCCTAATAATTACCGGCTCATTGCATTACTAGATGTAGAGGCTAAATATGTTGCAGGCATAATTTTGGAAGAGTTAACAACATGGGCAGCTGAAAAATCTATTATCCCGATTACTCAAACAGGATTCTGCAGAGGCCAAGGTACTACAACCAACATCATGGCACTGTCCCTGTTGATGGGACAAGCCAAAGAGACCAAGTCACCCTTATATCTCACGTTCATTGATTACACTGCCGCATTCGATCACATAGATCGCAACAAACTTTGGCAGAAATTAAGCCACTGGGAAATACCGAAACATCTCTTAGACGTTCTAATACTCCTTCATTCCAACACTTGGATCAAAATCAAACTTGGAACAGGAACACACCTTTCGAAACCTATCAAGACCACGAAAGGACTAAAACAAGGGTGTGTACTGGCTCCCTTCTTATTCAATCTCTTTCTAGCTGACCTACCGGGAGAACTTGATAAATGTTCCAACCATGCGCCCAAACTGGGGTCAATCACCCTTTCCAACTTATTATATGCAGACGACTTAGTGTTAATAAGTCGAACCCCAATGGGCCTTCAACATCTTCTGAACGTTGTATATACCTTTTCCGAAAGAAACGCCCTTCAAATAAACTTTAAAAAGACCAAGGCTATGGCTGTGAACTATAGAAAATAAAAGGGAAATTCGTTGGTACCTGAACGGAGAGAAAATGGATTTGGTAACCACTTATAAACATCTGGGAGTAATCCTGGACGCAAAAAACACGTCAAAGCCACAACTCGAATCCCTACGAGGGAAGGCGATTATGATCCATCTGGCCATTAAATCACTAAAGGCAAAACTTCCCGACCTTACACTCAAACCTCTCCTTCAAATTCGACGTGCAAAATTACAGCCGACCCTCACATATGGGAGCGAATCCCTACATGGGAAGGACGCCGTCCTACTGGACATAGTTATGGCCAAATCATACAGGGCCATTTTTAATCTCCCCAAATATGTCTCTCCTGCTCAGATTTGGCTGGAATTCGGCATAATTAAACAGACAATAGGAAGGCGGTGTGCGTATGTAGGGACCTGGCACAAGATTCGCACTGCAGAGACTGGCACCTTAAGCTCCAACTTATGGGGGGAGCTTAAGGCTTAAGGCTTAATCTTTGGCCAGAGACTACTTACTCGAATCACTTCAAGTTTTGGGCCTGATCGACTTTTGGGAAACTCCAACAGACCACCTGTCCTTCAAAAAAATCGCAAAAAAATCGGTGCGCATCATCTCAACAATTGAAGACAAGAATGATTTATCGAAATGAGCGCATGGCTGGATAATGCTGGGTGATTACGGGCCAGGTCAACCACAAGCATACCTTAGTACTGGCATGAAAATAAAAATCGAAGAAAGGTTTCTGAAACTACGCTTTGGAGTAATCCCTATACTCCCACATTTGCCACCTTGGGAGAGGAATAACTTCTCAGAGCAGTGCCGACTGTGCAACACTGACAAGGAGGACATTGTTCATGTGATCTGCATTTGACCTAAACTAAATGACTTAAGGCATAACCTACTATGTCCATCCTTTAAGCAGTATGGCACGCGGACTTGTAGACAAGCTGTGAAACTGTGTTTTAACCCAAATATACCAAACTGAACTGCCAGGTTGTAATGTTTTTTGATTTAACGCAAAAAAGACTTAAGAGTACTTGATGATAACTAAAAAACTTTTTTAATTGATCTTAAATAAATTTCTTTTTTTTTTTTTTTTAGGTATGTATTAATGAATTTTCAAATACTTTATTTTTCGATGTTTTATGATATTTTGTAAAGATTACAGCCGACCCTCACATATGGGAGCGAATCCCTACATGGGAAGGACGCCGTCCTACTGGACATAGTTATGGCCAAATCATACAGGGCCATTTTTAATCTCCCCAAATATGTCTCTCCTGCTCAGATTTGGCTGGAATTCGGCATAATTAAACAGACAATAGGAAGGCGGTGTGCGTATGTAGGGACCTGGCACAAGATTCGCACTGCAGAGACTGGCACCTTAAGCTCCAACTTATGGGGGGAGCTATTTCGACATCGAAAATCTTTGGCCAGAGACTACTTACTCGAATCACTTCAAGTTTTGGGCCTGATCGACTTTTGGGAAACTCCAACAGACCACCTGTCCTTCAAAAAAATCGCAAAAAAATCGGCGCGCATCATCTCAGCAATTGAAGACAAGAATGATTTATCGAAAAGAGCGCATGGCTGGATAATGCTGGGTGATTACGGGCCAGTTCAACCACAAGCATACCTTAGTACTGGCATGAAAATAAAAATCAAAGAAAGGTTTCTGAAACTACACTTTGGAGTAATCCCTATACTCCCACATTTGCCACCTTGGGAGAGGAATAACTTCTCAGAGCAGTGCCGACTGTGCAACACTGGCAAGGAGGACATTGTTCATGTGATCTGCATTTGACCTAAACTAAATGACTTAAGGCATAACCTACTATGTCCATCCTTTAAGCAGTATGGCACGCGGACTTGTAGACAAGCTGTGAAACTGTGTTTTAACCCAAATATACCAAACTGAACTGCCAGGTTGTAATGTTTTTTGATTTAACGCGAAAAAGACTTAAGAGTACTTGATGATAACTAAAAAACTTTTTTAATTGATCTTAAATAAATTTCTTTTTTTTTTTTTAGGTATGTATTAATGAATTTTCAAATACTTTCTTTTTCGATGTTTTATGATATTTTGTAAAGATTTTAATTAATCATGTACAAATAAACAAGTACAATTACAAAAGATTCCAGTCAAAAGAAGTTATTTTACATTTTCAGAAAATTACTGAATATGGCAGGCTTGGAATTTCAAACATGCGAATAGATGAACATCACATGAACTGGAACAGGTTGGATAAAAAGCAAAATCTTAACAGAAAGCTATAAGCACTTCAAGGAATGGTGGCTCTGGGTATTATCATAACAATGGCAATCAAATGTTCCATCGAAGGAACAACAACAAGGAACATCTTAACTATATGTGCATTCTGTTTTTTAAAATCAGGATCTTGTTCGGTAGAGACATTTATTTGTATTTTCTGTCACTCACGGAAACAGTCTTTTGAATAATGATTTGTTTCCATCAGACAGGATTCTAAGCTTATTTTTGCTATTGTGTGTTATGTGCTTGCATAACCCATACTGAAATAACAAAATAATTCATACAAGCAGCAGAGTCTGCTATGCAAAGTGGTTTCTTATTTTAATGGAGTTCAAATGCAGAACACAACTTTAAAGAAAGTTGGCAAAATACATAACTCATTAATAGGTAATAGTTAAGTTGGATTTTTTTAGATTGTAGGTCTGATTGACAGAGCATGCAAGTGCATAAGGGAGAGCTACACATGAAAATATCCAAGGCATGATTTCCTAGACTGGAAACATATACATTCAACCTATGGAAGTGCGATCTATGTGTGTGGTGGTGGCAACATATTTTCTCAGGAGAGTGGTTGATGAGCAAAAATGGGCAACATATTTTTTCAAGTCTGGCAAAATCTGAGGAAATGTGCAATGCACATGTTTTATGACCTTTCATGAGATTTTGTGGGTAAAAAGGTTTCATCTAATTTTCGCACATAGAAGACGGTATAGAGCAGGAAATGTCACCTGTTGTACTTCTCATGTCATTTGTATGTGAGTTATGCCATCATGTTAAATTGTGCATTAAACATATGCAATTTGGCCATCCCCCAAGATAACTGGGCATTGACATTTCGTTGCAACGTGGTGAATACACACACAGGTTTTTTTTTTGTTGCACTCATTGGTCCTTGTAATGTTTTACTAATGTTTTTATCACACATTAAATGTATCCACAAATGAAATAGGTCAAAGCTCAGAAAGTGAACAGAACTACAAAAGCATTTCCAGTGGTTGTGAAAGAATGAGGCCCTCCTGATAAGTTAGATGGGAAAGGTAAGGTATTTACTGCATGTGGTAAACACCATTACCCAAGGGTATGTGTGTGTGTGTGTGTGTGTGTATATATATATATATATGATTGCGAATATGTGTAGCAGCAAGGAGTGTAACATCATGACACGTTTGAAAATTGTATTAGCAAATATAATGGGGCAATAACTAGGTTGGAAATATGATTAAATGAGGTAAAGCAGGCATTTTTAGCTTTGTATAAAACTAAATGTGGTATGTCTTAATAGATTTTAAATGCCACTTTCTCCCTATCTTTATCAACAAGCGTTTATTTTAAAAATGACAACCTCCGTTATTTTACGAATTGTATATTATAGTCTATCATACATTTTTTACATTTATGTATTTATTGCAATATTTATGACTATTTCTTGATATATATATATTTATGATCATATTTATTTCAATGCGTAACTTTGCACCTAAGTGAACCTCTTGCTGCTTTGAGTTTAGTAACTCTTCAGTTTTTATGCACTGTGTACCTTGACCTGATCATGCTGCTTCCTGCATCTGGCACTTTAAATGTCTATCACTCCTAAAGCAACGCATCATGTGATCAAGACCCAAGTTGGGGTCGAAACGCGTAATGGCGGACATGCTGGGCACTGAATAAACCACTTGAAATTGCACCAAGAAACTTGGGTCCGCTTTTCGTTTTTTCCTGCATGAAATTGAGCAGCTGCTTGTGGCAAATCCTGTTCCATATATATATATATATATATATATATATATATATATATATATATATATATATATATATATATATATATATATATATATATATATATATATATATATATATATATATATATATATATATATATATATCCACCACATTTCTTCACAAGAAGTTGGAACGCACTCATGAGTAGGTAATTAAGAGAGCTTTTATTTTATCTTTACAGCGACCAGGAAATCCCTAAGCATTTCGGTCTAACTTAGACCTTGGTTAACCCGGGACCAAGGTCTAAGTTAGACCAACATTAATAGGAATTTACTGGTCGCTGTGAAGAGAAATTAAAAGCTGAAGTGTGTACATTCAATGGCTATATATGCACACTTATAGTGTGGGGACACTTGCCCTCGCGAACTTTGTTTTCCCTTGCTGGCATATATTTCACATTGATGGAACACTGTGCGTATTCTATGTTACATACAGGTCTATCATTCACCTCTTTTGCAGTATCCACTTGTGAGATTTAGTGATCTTTGCTATTGAGCCCTGTTAACATTTTGCCCTGTTCCGGTACATCAGCTGATGCGCACAGAGGGTGTAATTTACCTCTGGATACATGTACATGCCGGTTTTTCTAGCCGATGACGTCTATTTTTGGCTATGACTTGATGGGCACAGTGCTTCATATATTGTAGATATGTACAGACACGCAATCACTCTGAAATGACAGACACTTCCCTTACATCATAGGTCTGTTATCCACGAGACTACCCCAAGCAGACACACACGCTATTCATTATTTTACAGACGTTCTTCTCTTACGATGGTCACAATTGTTATTCTCTTGTTTATTATTGACAGTCAACATCCCATTGACTATGTGCATTATTTTATTCAATTTAGTGTACTACTGTTTGACCAATGACGTGTACATATTTGTTCTTGGATTTATAGCCATTTATGTTATGGGACTTTTGACCATTACAAGATGTCTGCTGTTTGTAAACAGTATTTAACTTGAACTGTCCTTTGTCGATGTTTAACGCCATGCAACTTTATTAATCATGTTGGTCACAATACACTGTTAGTTTACGTGAGCAAGACTTCGGAGCAAGTCGAAACGCGTCGTAATAAACACCCTTGGAGCCTTCCTGTGTGTCCTGTGGTCCGCTGACTGAGAGCGCGCGAATATTGACTTTCTGAAATTGATTTATAATACCGGCGTGCTCCGCCGGCGTGCGCGCCACCTTCCCTGGGTCCCCCGGCTGTCAGCAGGAGCAACTTGGTGAAAATATATATATATATATATATATATATATATATATATATATATATATATTCACAGAAAAAACTATAGGTTTCAGGCACGTTATAGTTAGGAATTAGCATTTAAAAAACCTCAGAAATTTACTGAAAAAACCATAGGTTTCAAGGGTGTTATAGTTAGCTGGACTTTTCACTTGTACAAAACCATTGATATTCCCCCGTTATAGTTAGTTCAGCTAACTATAACTCGCGCGCCCGCAATGCACTGCTGATGACGTCACATATTACATCACTCATGACATGGTCAGTGACATCACTCATGACATCACTGATGACATCTCAAATGAAATCACTGATGACATCATCCAGTGAATGTGTGTTTTTCTGAAAATTAAATATGTTTTATATATGTATATCTCAAGGTCTAAATGGATGATTTGTTTTTGAAAAATTGATTGTGTAACTGACTGATTAAGTGTATCATAGTGAATACTAGGCCTGGGCGGTAAATTCCGTTCCGCTCGCGGAATTTGCGGAATTTGCGTAATTTCGCGTTCCGCGGAGAACGCAAAATTGCTCTAAAGTCTGCTTTCCGCGATTTCGCGAAATTTTTGCTTGTTCGCGTTCTCAAAATGCGTGTTCGCGAGATATTTCTCCATGAGCACGCAATCAATTGTGAACAGGAAAAAAGCATCGCGAACAAGCAATTCCGCGTGTTCGCGGAATTTCTGCGTGTTCGCGGAGATTTTTTACCGTTTCGCGGAGATTTGCGTAACGCAATTACGCAAATTCCGCCCACCCCTAGTGAATACATAGCTTAGTGAGTAATGTTTAAATATGTAAATATCTGTATCAGTCTCTCACTTTGTGTATAAGTGGCTGCATGGGTTGGTGAGTAGCTACATGGGTGTCTATATAGGTTATTAGTTGGTTTTTTGAGTATCAGTCTGAGTGTCTGCATGGTTCGGTGGGGGGTATTACGTAGTGCATAGGTGCATGAATGAGTGACTCACTCTTTGTATGTGTTGCAGACAGCATGTGTGCAGGACTGTATGGGTGGATGAGTGTGTGTATGGGTGTGTTAGTGAGTGAATGACTGTCTCAATAGTGTCTTTATGAGTAACTACATATGTTTTAAACTAGTATATGTGACTATTGGTGTATATAAGTGAGTATATGTGAGAGTGAGAGATTGAAAGAGTTCCTGTATGAATAAGTATGTGTTTCTATAACTGATTGTTTAAAAGACTAAGTATGTGTAAGTTTCCGTAGAAGTAAGTGTGGTGGTGTGTGTATAACTGTATATGCAAATAAATGTATGTTTGATTATTTATTAGCATGAGTGACTATGTGTGTGTGTAACTCTATGGATGAGTGGCATTGTGTAACAGGATGTATAGGTGTATGAGTACATATGATGAGTGAATACATGTATGAGTGACTGTATAGGACGGTTGGTGAACGAGTGGATGTGTATGTGGATCTTAGAATTACTGAAGAGGTTGTTGTAACTAGTATTGGTATGTCCATTGTTTTGAAAAGTTTAGTCTCTATTTTTGAATGTGTGTATCAAAGGTTATATTAGAGTGAGAGGAGGTCTGCCACTCTATCACAAGGATGATGTCATCAGTGATGTCATCAGTGATGTCATATGAGATGTCATCAGTGATGTCATGAGTGATGTCACTGACCATGTCATGAGTGATGTAATATGTGACATCATCAGCAGTGCATTGCGGGCGCGCGAGTTATAGTTAGCTGAACTAACTATAACGGGGGAATTTCAATGGTTTTGTACAAGTGAAAAGTCCAGCTAACTATAACACCCCTGAAACCTATGGTTTTTTCAGTGAATTTCTGAGGTTTTTTAAATGCTAATTCCTAACTATAACGTGCCTGAAACCTATGGTTTTTTCTGTGAATTTCAAAGGTTTTTTAAATGCTAATTTCTAACTATGCCTACAGAGATAGGACATGTGAAGAAAGAAGAAAAAATGCACAGAAAGAAACAAAAGAAGTGCAGAAAGAAGCAACAGAAGTCCTCAAAGACGAAGAAAAGTGCAGGAAGAAGGATAACGTGCAGAAAGAACAAAAAGAAGAGCAGAAGGAAGCCTTGTTGCAAAATCATCCTGTACCCTCAACTTTTTTAGACGGATACTGGTGGTAACTGAGTCTGACTAACCAGTCCTAGAGCCAGTGCTATGTTAAAAGACACTTAGAATAAAGTGAAAACACCTACATACAATAGGGAACATTATGCGTTGGGGTCCCCCTGTAATTAGCATGACCTTCTCTGTAAGCCCCTAGTATATAATAGGGCAGGGGGATTAAAACTACCTCTTAAAACAGGCCACAGGGCGTTTTTGCACACGTTAACTCAGGCCCCGTCCCCTCGCTTCACCACTGTGTAAACACGCCCTGTGTCCGTTTTTAGTTGGGAGATTAAGTTCATTTGAATCCTGAGGGTCCCTAGGGTCCAACTAGCCCACTAGGTACCTCCAGTAAGTGCCACAGAGCTGCGTTGCAGAGAGGTGTAAAAAGTGGCACGGCCTGGACCACCTCTCTGCAATGCAGCTCAGTGGCGCTTACTGGAAGCACTTGGTGGGCTAGTTAGCCCCCAGGGGCCCTCAGTATTGAAGGAAAATGATATCCCCAATTTAAAACGTGCCATAGTGCGTGTTTGCACACGTCACCTCAGGCCCCGTCCCCTCCCTTCACCACTGTGTAAACGCGCCCTGTGGCTGTTCTAAGTTGAGAGATTAAGTCCCCTTGAATCCTAAGGGTCCCCAGGGTCAAACTAGACCACTAGGTACCTCCAGTAAGCGCCACAGAGCTGCGTTGCAGAGAGGTGTAAAAAGGGGCTTGGCCTCAGAACACCTGTCTGCAGCGCAGCTCCCTGGTGCATACTGGAGATGCCTGTTGGGCTAGTTGGCCCTCAGGGACCCTCAGTATTGAAGAGGAATTAATTCCCCAACTTACAACTCGCCAGGGGGCGCGTTTGCAGAGTGCTGCACGGAGGGGGCGTGGCCTCCGGCACGATGCCAGTCTTTATTTATTTTAATTTTTTAAGAAGGGGGGCTGTGTGGTTCCCCTTCTTATTCTAATTTATTGGCCCTGATGACCCCATCCCCCAGGGCCTGTCTCCTAATTTTATTTTTTTGACCCCAATCCCCTGGGCCGGCCACTGTTTTTTATTATTTTAAAAAAATATATATTTATAGACACACCTAGGACATGGTGGACAAACCGTACGTACCTATCACCATGACGATTTGCGTGATATTCATTAAAAGGCGACTATGCATGCAATGAATCCACGTGGAATGTATTTACACCACTAGTGAAGCTCTGACATGTCTGATGCCCTACCGTGCCTAATCCCGGTAGACACCCTTGTCGTTTATTTATACAAACATGGGTAGCTATTGACGGGCACATTTAATACACATGCATACCAAGCCATTCAAAGGGGATTCGACAAAAATTCGACCAAAACTATGCAAGAAACCCCCCTCACGGTTAATAAAACACACATCCACTGCCGGATGTGTAATACTTTTTATTTTACTCTCTGGAAAGGGGACGAACATCACTTGAGAGTCACAGCGCGCTCCTGGCAGAGCCCAAGGCTGTGTTACACCCACCATTGCCTGCTGAGTGCCACACACCTCTGTGTTGTATTCCACTAGCTAGTGCATATGCTATGACACTCTCTAGCCCATGTGCACTGTAACACCACCCCGTGAATATGTCATGCCACACTTGTCTTCGCACGGGTTATATTGCCCCATCTAACGTGCCTTCCTCGATGCCTATGTTATAACGCACAGTGCTATGCCATACATATTACAATCTGGGATCCATATCTTTGTCACAGTGCATATGCAACGTTACACTCCCCAGCACATATTTTATATTACAACTTTAGAGACTAGTTAGGTTACACAACACTGCCCTGTGCATATTACACTCCAAGGCGCATATCGCATAGCACGCGCTAGTGCCTGTGCTATCTTGCGCTCTCCAATGAATCTGTCATTGCGCACAATGTATTGCATATTATATTTCACGCCCAGTTCATCTTATATCACACTTTTTGGTGCATAGTTTATACCATACACTATATCTAGTTTTCATTTTCAATCGTGCTCTCAGGACTATGTTCTATATACCACTGTGTTCACCTACCCTTTTCACGGGCATTACATTTTGCGATAGGGGGTGGAGGGTCAGGGGGTGTTTCTGCCAAGTGAGCCCAGAGTCACAGTCACAAACGTCCTCTTCTTCCTGAATAAAAGTGAGATTATGCTGCATACTTGTTCATATTTTAAGTAGTTCGCACAGACACACGTTTTAAAAACAATAAAGTTCCTAATACCCGCCTTCTCTGAACAGTTAGCTTGCTGCCCCATCCCCCTCCTCCCAATTCTCTGTTGTGTGAATCCATGCACTAGCCTCCTCCCCCCCACCATGCATGGTCTGATGTGCTGCCACTGCCCTCAATTTAGTATGATGTACCAGTCCACTCCTCCTGCCCTCCATTGCCCAATTCTATGCCCCATCATTGACCTCCTGCTTAAACTCTGTGCTTAGCTTGCTGCCCCTATTCTCCTTACCCCTGCTCTCCGATGTCTTTGTGTATGCCCCTGCTCCATCCTTTTTGCCCACCATGTTTCATGGACCTGCCACTCCTATCTACTCTGAGTGTTCTGTTGAGCTGCCACTCCCCTCCCACCTGCCTAGCATTGTCAGATGACTGTAACCTGTCCCTGCCATCTCCACCCTGCCTGTCCACATGCCATGCCCCTATCCTCTTCCTCCTGTCCTACATGGTCCATTGTACTGCCACACCCTTCTGCCCTCCCTGGTCTGTTGTGCTGCAACTGCTCCTCCTGCCTGCCCCGTGCGGTCTGTTGTGAGGCCCCTTCCCCTGAACTTTCTTGTCTGTGCACAGGTCCTGACCCTCCCTTCTATCCTCCATCGTCCTTTGTGCATGCCCCTGTACCCTCCTTCTTTCCCATCATAGCCATTGTGCTACCACTAACCCTCCCACTTGCCATGCATGGTCTTCTGTGCTGCCATGGCCCCTCCCACCTTCCCTGTGTGGTCAGTTAGCTGCCCCTGAACCCCTCCCACCTTCCCTCCATGGTCTGTGTGTATGCCATCACAGTCTCACTGTTGCTCTTCATGGTGTGTCTTGCTTCTAGTGCCCATCCTGCCTGACCTCCATGGCTATCTTGCTGCTCCTGCCCTGCCCCCTTGCCCCCAGCCCTCTGTTTACATGTGCAGACCCCTACTCCCTCCCTCCTGGCTTGTCTGTTCCATTGTAATGCCCCTGATCCATCCCTCCTGCCCTTTATGGTCTGTTATGTTGCAGCTTTCTCTCCTGTCTGTCCATTATGGTCCTGCCTCTTGCCCCTCTGTTTTCTGTTGTCCATGCATGGTCCTGTCCCCTCCCTCTTGCTTTCTATGAATTGTTGTGCTGCACTTCCGTCCCGCATGCCCTGTGTGGTGTATTGTGCTGCTGCAAACACTGATGCCTGCCCTGCAGGGTCAGTTTGGTGCACCTCTCCATTTCCCTCCTGTCCTCTGTTAACCAAGTCCATGTCCCTACCCCATTTCCTTCCATGATCCAATGTACCATACTTGCGAACATTTTGAACTTGGTAAGAGGGAGATTTTGAAAAAAACTGGGGTATTGATTTTCCCCTTTGAGTTACATTGAAAAAGCGGAGATTGTAGACAGGAGACAGATAAAATAAAGCCCATTTGAGCTTAAAAACATTGGACGTTTCCTGGCTGAATCGGGTCTGTTGGCATGTATGGTTGTACTACCATTGCCTCTTCCTTCTGCCCACAATGGTCTATTACATTGCCACAGCCTCTCTTGCAAGTCCTGTATTGTTGGTTTGTTGCTTCTGCCCTCGTTCCACTGCCCTCCATAGTCTGTTGTGCTGCCACGGCCCTTCCTGCCTGCTCAGTGCGGTTAAATTGATGCCTTTGCACCCTCCTACCTGCCTTCAATTTTCAGAGTCCGTGCCCCTGGCCTCTGCCTCTCAACAGTATCCTAATGAACAACTAGATTGCTAACATTCTATATTTATTACAAAAGTGTGGAACTCCTGACGTCATCTTGATGTAATCAAAACTGTAATACCTAGAGCATTTCCTTTAGAAATTACATATATGAGAGGGTCTTATTGGCAGCAAAATTATGGTTAGTGCTCTAAAAGACTAAAATAAGGACATATTTTCTGAGTTTTCAAATAGCGAGAAAGCACTTTTAAATTATTTGTTACCTTTATGTTTTTGTATCCAGTTGACCACTTGATTAAATGTTGCACATAGGGGAGAGGATGTGGTGTTACTTCCAGAACTGCAGACTTTGCAACTGGGGAACCAGGTTGGAGTTTCTACTTCAGCTCGACATTCTGTGATTCTGGTCAAATCACTTAGTCTCCCCATGTCTACAACCAAAATGAATTTGTTCTTGTGTGATGTAACCAATGCTCATGTAAAGCACTCCAATACCTGACAAGTCTGCACTATATAACACTGCAAAAACACAAAATAATAAGTGTTTTGCACACTTCTGTCATTGGGCTATATTTGGGCTACATCTGGGTGATTTTGGGCTACATTTGGGCTCTTTTGTCTGCAGTGGCCATCTTGGGAGATTTATTTGTTATGAAGTTTCCTAATTTCCTCATGTACTGCAGTCTCCTCAGTAGGAAATGCTTTCAGTTTTTTACTTTGATTCCATCATGAAGGTATTCAGATATGCCACACATTTGCCATAAATTCTGAATGTTAGCACACTAGTTGCTCATTAGATCACTGTAGTAAAACTACTGTTCACCATGGAAGTCTGCTCCTGGTATTAAAAGTGCATGTTTCAGTCTGCATGTCAGAATTTTTTAATGAAATAGAAGAGGATTTGAGAAGTCACTCAAAATGTGCCCTCATTTTCTTTCTTCAGCATTAATCATAATTTCTATGGCAAAATGAACCCCCTCATTGTGTTCCTTTTTAAATTAAATGTTTTAAGTGTTACCAGTTTATTCCAATCAAGATGGCTTCAGGTGTGCCATACTTTTGTCATAATGAAGACAGTAAGCGCTCTAGTTGTTTTTAAAAACACTCTGGGACATTCTGTCATTGGGCTATACTTGGGCTACATCTGGGTGATATTTGGGCTACATTTGGGCTCTTTTGTCTCTGGTGGCCATCTTGGCAGACTTATTTGTTATGAAGTTTCCTAATTTCCTCATTTACTGCAGTCTCCTCAGTAGGAAATACTTTCAGTTTTTTACTTTGATTCCAAAGGCATTCAGATGTGTCACACATTTGCCATAAATTCAGAATGTTAGCACTCTTTTTGCTCATTAGATCACTGTAGTAAAGCTACTGCTCACCAGGGAAAACTGCTCCTGGTATTGAAAGTGCATGTTTCAGTCTGCTTGTCAGAATTTTTTAATGAAATAGAAGAGGATATGAGAAGTCACTCAAAATGTGCCCTAATTTTTCTTTCTGCAGCCCTAATCATACTTTTTATGGAAGAATGAACCCCCTCATTTTGTTCCTTTTTAAATTAAATGTTTTAAGAGTTACCACTTTAATCCAAGCAAGATGGCTTCAGGTGTGCCATACGTTTATCATAAGTAGGACTGTTAGCTCTCTAGTTGTTCTTTGGAACACTCTGGGAAGCTGCAGTAGAACACAAAGGAATCAACTGACAGTCTCTGCCCTTGTTGGATGTACATGTTTTACTGAGAATGTCAGACTTCATTCTCACATGACTGAGAAAGATAATGCGAATTTACAGAAAATAAGCTCTCAGTTTAGCTTATAGATCACCTTCCAAACCTCTGTGGGAAAAGCATGAGAAAATATTTTTCTCTCAATCATGATATCCCAGCAGAAGGCTTTTTCACATGGTGAAATCACCTTAGAACATACCACAATTCCTAAAATGAGTATGGTACCATCAACAAATGATTTATAATGTAACTAAAGTCTTAAAACCTTCTATTAACTGCAATGCTTTTTAATGAGGTGCTATCACGTATATTGGTCCCAAGATGGCTGCCAACACTTCTTGGATGAAGTGCTGACAGCCAATCAGATCTCAGGATGAGATGTGTGGTTAGGCTCCGCCCACATATATGTATGATTTTACTTTTGATTTTCTCAGGAACTAGTGAACAGATTGACACCAGACCTGCAAAAGGCACATCCCTGACCTGAGGACTACCTCTCTGCCAAATTTCAAGTAATTCTGTTCAGCCGTTCGGGCTGTACCTTGGACTAAAGGTCTCTATGGAAAATTGCATGGGGAAAACGTGTTTTGGAACCCCCTTTTTTCTCAGCCCCCGCTTGATGAATCCCCCCGAGACTTTTAGGGTAGGAGCGGAGCGGAGCGCCCCACCTATTTTGAAAATTTTGCGAGGATTCGTCAACCGGCGCCAAAGTTATTCCAAATAGAATGTTGCGGATTTCCTATGGAAACACGCTCCTAACTCTAACTATCTACTGGCGACCGCTGCTGATGACGTCACATATTACATTACTCATGACATGGTCAGTGACATCACTCATGACATCACTGATGACATCTCAAATGACATCACTGATGACATCACTGATGACATCATCCATTGAGTATCTGTTTCTTAACAATTTTAATATGTTTAATATATATAGAGAAAGACTGTTGAAGAATGAGTGGGTGTGCAAGTGTGTAAATGGATGATTTACTGTGGTGCATAACATTATTCTTTAAGTAAGTCATTAAATGTATCTTACTGCAGACTAGCGACTAAACTGTGTAAATGTGTGTATGTATCTGTATGTTGGTGTATAAGTGGCTGCATGGTTTTGTGAACAGCTATATGAGTCTCTATATGGGTAATTGATTGGTTGTCTGAGTATCAGTATGGGTTCGTGAGTGTTTGTGTGGGTAGGGTGTGTGTCACTCTATGCATAGATGTGTGAGTTGTGATTCTATGGGTGAATGGTTTTAGGAGTGCATCTGTGATGGACTGTATGGTTGAGCGAGTGTATGTATGGGTGTGTTAGGGATTGAATATATATTTCAGTAGTACATTTGTGACTAACTACATATGTGAAAGGCAGTATATATGCGTGTAAGAGTATATAAGTGAGTCGATATGAGAGTGTATGATTGTGAAAGTGACTGTATGGATGACTGTGTGCTTGTATCAATGATTCTATAAGAGTGTAAGAATGTGATACTATTTTTATGAGTTAGTGAACTTGAGTGTGTTTTACTGCATAGGTGAGAAAATGGGAGTGTGATTATTTGCATGACTGAGTTGGTGTAACAGTAGCTCTATGGATACTTGTTAGTGTGTGAGTATCTATATAAGTGTTTAAATGTATATTATAGTTTTGTATGGGGTGACTGTAAGTATGAGTGACTTTACAGGTGAGCAAGTGGAGGTATATGAAGACCAAAGAGTTAATAAGTGGGTATGTAATGATTGGTATTGCAGTATATATGGTTTTGAGAATGGAACTGTTACATTTTTACTCGGTGTATCAAAGGTTATATTATGGTGTAAGAAGATGTGGTAATTTTTCTCATGGATGACGTCATCAGTGATGTCTTTTGAGATGTCATCAGTGATGTCATGAGTGATGTCACTGACCATGTCATGAGTGATGTAATATGTGACGTCATCAGCAGTGGATTGCGGGTGCGCGAGTTATAGTTAGCTTAACTAACTATAACGGGGGAATTTCATTGTTTTTTTACGAGTGAAATGTCCAGCTAACTATAACGTGTGTGAAACCTATGGTTTTTTCACTGAATTTGCAAGGTTTTTTAAATGCTAATTCCTAACTATAACGTGTGTGAAACCCATGGTTTTTTCACTGAATTTGCAAGGTTTTTTAAATGCTAATTCCTAACTATAACGTGTGTGAAACCCATGGTTTTTTCAGTGAATTTGTATGGTTTTTTAAATGCTAATTCTTACCTATAACGTGTGTGAAACCCATGTTTTTTTCAGTGATTTTGTATGTTTTTTTTAATACAAATTCTTATTTTAAACGTGTGATTTTTTTTTTTATTTGCAAGGTTTTTTACATTTTTTTTTTTTTACTTTATATTCTCTAAAAACACTATGCTTAATTTTTAAAAATTCTGCAATATATTATTTTTTCTCATTTTTTATTTTACCAAACAGGAAAGATATATTACTATAACATAGTGATTCTTTTTTTCCAATTTTTTTTTTTTTTTTACGTGCGCGTACGGTAAGCTTACGGTAAGCGTACGGTTTGCGTAATGTACGTAATATTTCTACTCTTTTTGCGTATGGTTACGCAATTTACGTAGCCGTGCGTACTGTGTACGCGGCGCGTAAGCGCATACGCTACACGCGCACGTTACGCGGAAGTGTTGCGGCGTGCTTGTTATGCGCATGCGCACGTGCGCGTGTCTTTTATACATGCATGCGTACTTTTACCGTAAGCGCTCCGTAAGCGTAACGTACGCGCACGGTGGGTCATGTGATCAAGAAACAAAACTTTTGATTGGTTTAAAGTAGTTTCAGTTCTAGAACTCTCCTACACCACACCCATTCCCCTCATTTCTGCTTGTGATCCCTTAGGAGAAGGAGCTGAGTTGTCTTTGGGATACGATGGCAGACCAGCACTCCACTTCTGAGAGTGAGGCTAAAAGCACCACCATCAGGCAGAGAAGGAGGAAACAGAAGAGCTCTTTTATATGGGAGTATTTTACTTTTCCTGAGGGTGAGAAAAAATTGAATGCTGCTTTAGTGACTTGCAAGCTGTGCCAGCGTGTACTTTCTAGAGGTAATCCTAACAAGAAGTATTCCTTCGGGAATCACACTATGTTACGACACCTTGAGGATGTACACCCTAGGACACATGCTCGACATACTGGAGGAAACCCTTCAGTAAATCGACCAAGCACATCCACAGCAGCTCAGCCGAGTCCATCTTCGGCAGCTCAGCTGAGCCCTTCATCTGTGGGGGCAGATTCACCTTTTTCTGATCCTGTGGAAACTAACCATCGATTTGCGAGGGTTACAATGCGGTGCTCAAATTGCCATGGTCTAATTGTTCATAGGGAGACCAGTGTTCCCCTAATTAACAACAAAATAGACCAGCACATTTGTCCTACCAGCTAATATTCCCATTCTTCCTTTCCTCTGTCCCTGCATGAACACAACGGCTCTTTTAAGAGCCAACCTTACCTCTCAACTTTAGAAAAATTTTTCTTAAAAACTTTTTTTTTTTTTTTTACCGTACGCGTACGGTAAGCGTATTTTTCTTTTTCTTTAAAAAAACACTAAAAAACAATTACCACATTACAAGGTCTTTGAGGGATTAATAACGAAATACTGAAAATCTGTTTGAGGAGAAGTGGAAGAAAGGGACCATCTAATTTCTGACTTACCTGACCAACCCAACAATTTTATTATCAATTTATATTTAATTGAAATTGCTTGTAAAAATGTTTTTTTTTCGAAAATGTTCTTTCTCAATCTGAAAAAAAAGAAAAAAGTATTAATATTTAATAAAACATTATATAATACAGTACACGTATTTACATATTTTCCAAAAACAATTTTTTGCCATTTTTTTGCTGTTTTCAGAATATATTGCATCTCACTATAAATCGTGAAAGCAATTGCATTCATCACTTAACAGCGGGCAAAAAAAAAATAACAATCTCAAAGATTGTTTTAAAAAAGCCCAGAATCTCTTTTCACTTAAACATAACATTATAGAAATGCAAAATATTCAAAAAAAATATCATCTAATAACAAAATTTTTTTCTTTAAAATACCGTCTGACAATTTTGTTACAGAAGCATAATCACAAAAATAATACATCTCAAATAACTCCACAATACATCTGGTTACCTTTCCTTTAGGCCAAATGGTAATTTTAAAATTCTTTTTTGATTAAATTTCCAATGGTAATCCAATAAAATTCCAAAATTTAAATTGTACAGATGTTACCGATTTTCTCTAAAATTTTGGTTTCCAAAAGATTAATTAGTAATTAAATAAGTCCACAATACAATTGGTTACCTTTCCTTTAGGCCAAATGGTAATTTTAAAAATCTTTTTGGATTAAATTTCCAATGGTAATCCAATAAAATTCCAAAATTTAAATTGTACAGATGTTACCGATTCTCTCTAAATTTTTGGTTTCCGAAAGATTCATTAGGAATTAAATAAGTCCACAATACAATTGGTTACCTTTCCTTTAGGCCAAATGGTAATTTGAAAAATCTTTTTATTTGAAAATTCCAATGGTAATCCAATAAAATGGTAAAATTGTTTTGTACAGATCTTGCCAATTCTCTCTAAAATTTAGGTTTCAGGAAGATTAGATAGGAATTTGCTAAATCAAAAGGCAAACGTTGCTTGAAAATCAATTGGGAATCATTACACAGTGTCCAGCCTTTTTCACATTTAAGATAAACTGTGTAATGTCCTGAAGTTACAGTAGGTCCTTCATGGAAAATTATTGCAACTGTTACAAAAGTTTTTCCTGTAATTGATAATTGCTGCCCTATAAACTTCTTTATTAAAGTATCCAATTTTGAACCATCAGCTCTACATCGTTGCATCATTAAAATCTGACATACTGTCCGTATTCCTTTAAAATTAACGTTGAAAACATGTCAGATTTACACTCACTGCATTCCATGCTATGATTAGCATCTTTAACTAATTTAGCAAAAGTGACTGTTTTACTCTCTGGCAATGTTAAATAAATAAACCTTTCAGAATCAACATTAGAGCCACATGTATTGAAACAGTTTTCACAACTATGTTCCCATTTGTAAGAGAGACCAAACATATTTTCAATGTGTACCCCTTCTTCTTCCAGTACCTGAAGAAAATACATTAAGAATTCCTGTGCGTCTTGCTGTACATTTTGAGAAAACTATGTTCGTCCTGAACATACATCTAAAAGTTTTCTAATTTCAGTAGCACTTTCTATTTTAGTTTTATCATTACTCAGCTTTTCAAAAAGGAGACAACTCAGAACAGAATCTTTTTCTCTGATTTACTATTATCTGCTCTTGCAAACTTACCAGATAAAATACAACATTCAGCACTACATTAGCGTAGCAGTTGACACCAGAGCTATTTTCAAAATGACAACCTACAACCTCTTCAACATTTTCCTTTTTCTTTTTGCTTGCAATTACATCACTCCTCTTATTTTTTCTCCTCTCTACATCCTCATTAAAGACATTCTCAATTCTCCTTTTTCTAGAAACAACACGTTTTTCCAACACAGGATACTGACCTAAATGAGGAGCATAGGTTCTTCTTAATCTATTATACTCCTTTACACAATTTGCATCAGCACTAACTTTTGAGTCATCAAAGTCTATCATAAATAAACCAGATAATGTTTTCACTCGTGACAAAGCAACATAAGCCATACCTTCTTTGAACACAGTTGAACCAATGTTTACAAAAGCACAATCTACAGTCAATCCTTGAGTACGTACATATAAGTCTTTCACAAGCATGAAACGAACTGTACAACGACAAATGTCTATAACTTCTTCTATCTGATCAAATTTTATTTTTAAACATTCAATTCCATCTTTTTTCTGGAAATTAATAAAACCCACAACTCTTCCCATAGCTCCATTCACTAAACCTTTTTCAACATCCAAATTTCTCCTTAAAAATACTCTACAGTTCATGCAAACATATAGATTTTTTTCTAATCCAGCAGTTTGGAAAAGTTCTTCTCTAGTGAATCCAATTTATTTTTCAGTTTGCCTGTTAATGTAATAGTAATTCTTTCATGCTGAATTTTGTCCACTGCTTCCAATTTCCTAATCTCTTCCTTTTCCAATTTCAAAAGTTCCTCATTGAATATTGAGCATTCACGTAGAGTTGGCATTAAGCAGATGACACTTTTCTTTTCTGCAATTTTCTTGTATATTTTTTCTGCAACTATTTCTTCCTTTGGGAATAAATTATGTAGCAACCGACTCTGTAATGCTTTCGTGCCAGCTTCAGTGAGTAGTCCAATTCTGATATCTTTCAGAATACTTCCATATTCTTCATCGTTTGCTTGCCTCATATTAGTAGTAAGTTCCTTGTACTCAAAGAAGGACCAAATATTTGCATTACCAATGCTTCCCAATGACTTCTTTGTGTCTTCATGTGTCACAGTATTAAACACTGGTTGTCCTTTAACTGGAGTAAGCTGTAGAAGATCCCCAAAAACTATGACATGTTTTCCACCAAATAACACGTCATAGTCTGTCCTTAGAATTTGCTGCATTCTTAAATGCACAAAGGCAAGCATTAAGTTTGATACCATGCTCACCTCATCAATAATGAGAACTTGCATCTTCTTCAATACTCTTGAAACTTCCAAGCATGCTTCTCCAGTTAGCTTGTGGTATTGTATTTTGTTCTCATGCTCCACTGGTAACATTAGCAAACGATGTAAGGTGATTCCTTTTATGTTATATGCTGCTAACCCAGTTGGAGCAGTAACCACACAAGACAAACTTGAATCCGTTTTTTGCTGTAGGTAGCTTCTGATGACTTTTATTAAGAAACTTTTTCCAGTTCCAGCTTGTCCGCTTACATACATCCTGATTGGTTGAAATGATGTGCATGAGCACTCTTTTTTTTCATGTAGTAATCCGTGATCAATTTTGTTTCTGATCTCTTCATAAATTTGTTGCTGCTCTTCATTCAGTTGTCTTTCCAAATTTGGTAAGTCTATAAATTCTTCTTGAGCTTGATTCATAGCCGTTTCCACTTCAGTCATTGCTATTGCAGCTTCATTTTGAACGATTGGTTGTCCTAGGGGATCTTGACTGAGTGTTCCAGAACTTTGGCTGTCTTGAGAACTGTCTCTAGCTACTTCAGCTGCAATTGTAATTTCCTGTTCAATTTCTTCATTTACCATTTGCACATAATTTGTGAAAGTACTGCATTCTATGCTGTCTTTGCAAGCATTAAAGGAATCTTCATAGCTTTGAAATTCTCCCAGTAGTTAGTCCTCTGAACGCCATGGTTTAAACAGCTGTAAAAGAGCCAAGTAGTAAAATTCCTTTTTGTCAGTAGTTTCGCAACTGAGCTTCCTGTGATTAATCAAACTTCCTTTTGTTTGCTTCACCAAACATCCTTCCTCACCAATGACTTTATATTTTCCATTGTTGATGTCTTCTGCGGCTTTCCGTGAATAAATGTAGTTCTGCAGCACTTCATAGAGACACATGTTCTCTAGATGAACACTTCTCTTTGGGTAATATGTGTCCAACATGTTTGATTTCAAAATATCTGTACTTTCTGGGTCATTCTCGGCCAAATATTCAATTTCTCCAACAGATTTCAGTACCCGATTTCTCATTGCTGCAAGGCCTAAACTTGCCCAAATTATTCTTCTTGATTTTGAGTAGAGACTTGCAGAAGATAACCTATCTGAACATTCGTAGGATCCAATTTCTCGATGCGATAACATCTTTAAACTGAAACTGTACAGCTTTTTACTGACAGTCTTCTCGTGAGAAATCTCTTCCCACATTTCTTTCAATTCAGTTTTTTCTGATTTAGTAATGTAAGACGTTATATATCGAGCAACAGCAATGGAATTGTCAGCTACATACTGTATATCCATGTTAGCATTCCACATGGATAAAATGACTGGGTTGTAGTCATTTATATTTTTTGATTCTTCTTTTCTTTTTAGGTTGTAGGTATTCTTAGGTGATTTTCTTGTAATAGTATGTCTCACAGCTGACATAAAACTATTTACTCTTCCTTTTGAAAGAACAGGTCTAGGAAATCCAAATCGACATTTAGTGTACAATTTATCTTTCGTCTTGTACTTCCGTCAACAGTATTTTCCACACCGATGACTTTGGAAACGTAAAACTTGCTCTTTTAACTTTTTCTCTTCTGTGCTTTTTGGTATAGCACATGTTGCATATTCTTCAATGAAAGATAACACTGCTTCATCAGTATCTGTTCCAAACTTTGGGGCATCCTTGATCCACAACAGCATATGAATATGAGGAGCACCTCTTGCCTGGTACTCTTTTCTCCAAAAGAAATCCACAACTTCTCGAAGAGGTGGTTTTTTTTTATTGCAGATGAAGGACATCATAGCCTCAAATCTATGATTGAAATATCTGCAAACATTAACCGGATCCAATGAGCACAGTTCTCCTGCTGTCTTGTATTCGATGTTTTTAATGTTTGAATTTGCCTCTCGTAGAAAATCCAGTAAATCATCCCAAGCGTACTCAGCACAGCTTAGGGTAAGGAACCATGTTGGTGTTCCTAAATTCCGTAACATGCATTTTAATTCACCATGGCGTCGGTACCAATATTCATTTGTCCCACGCTGACAAGCCATCAGATTGATCAGTTGTGTTTCCAAATGATCATCTCGGTGCTGCACTTTCTCCATAAAATCCTTAGCAGACACATTTTGTAAATGTACTCCACTTTTTAAAATGTGATTTACTGCATAAGACAATGCAGACAAGTCGCTTTCAAATAAAAGATGAAACAAATAAGGAATACTTTGTCGAAATCTTGGATCTTCTGCATATAGTCTTGTAGTCCGATACTCAGAAGCTGGAATCTGTTCTGGACGTTCATCGTATCGTCCTCCTTTTCCTGTAGGAAACAGCTGGGGAAAACATCGAGCTTCCAAGCTCTCCTCCCATACACTCACGGGAGTTCCTTTTGCTTTCTTCATCTGAAACAGATCAATAGTGTCTCCCATAACTTCTTTTGAATGAAGAGGATGTATGCTAAAATGTTCATAAATTTCTTCTTCCTTTGACTTGTCCACTTTTTCAATTTGTCCA
This sequence comes from Triturus cristatus, assembly GCF_964204655.1. NCBI lineage: Eukaryota > Metazoa > Chordata > Amphibia > Caudata > Salamandridae > Triturus > Triturus cristatus. The sequence goes on from NC_140591.1 coordinate 1,354,281,598, forward strand.
GTTGGTGTTTCTGTGTCTTCTTGTAAATCTTCTTCTTCTTCTTCTATATAAATTGATTCATACCATTTTTTATTCCTTTTCAAATACAAATTTGCTCTTTGTACTTTCCGTACATCTACCAGCTCCTGCCAAATCTTCTTATTCTTTGTAGGTACACCATTAACCAGAATAACTAATGGTTCAGTTTCCAAAGTATCTGCATCAATAGTTTCCATATTTTGTTTCAAATCCAAGGGCAAATACACCACTCTACCTTTTAAACCTCTCAGTAAATCTGAAGGAGGTAATTTACCAATTTTGGGCTCCATACGTACTATGGTCTGGAACGGATGAACACATTGAATAAGTATAGACTCATATGTATTTAATTCAGAAAGTTCGGCAGGAATAGCATCCAATTCTAAATTATTATGTACAGCTCTGGTCGGCATTCTATTTTCTTCTAACTTATTATAACAGTATTTACAAATACGCTGATCTTCACCCAAATCAAAACAATTTTCAAGAAATATATATGTGGCAAAATCCTTCCACTTATAATTATCTTCATTTTCACTTTTTCTGTAGAGATCAACATTCCTGGTTTGTTTTTTATAATGAGTTCTGCGGCAACAAATACAAGTAATATTTGGTCTTTCATTAGAGATTATTGCAAATTTTGTTATGTGATCAATAAATTCCTTACTTACAGAGGGTTCTACATTCTCTTCCACTTTTTCCTCATTTACTGTGTCCTTTTCTGCACTTTCTTGTTCTGGACCAAAGTAACAAAACTGAATTTCATCAGTAACCTTCTCTACATCTGATACCGATCCACGGAACAGCGCCCTATTCAATTCATCTAACTTTATTGCTGGACTTTTAGCAAAATACAATCGTCTCACAAACTTTCTCATTTCAGTATGATGAACAGCCAGCATCCTAAAATGATGAAAAACACTTTTACACACTTTTCTAGATAGACAAGCCAGAGAATGTCCCTGCAAACCAGTATTCTCTCTAACTCTGCATGGATCTAGACTTTGAAGCACCTTAATCTTCTGTTTAACACTTTTTTTACTATATTCTCTTAGAAACTCACGAAATTTATCAATAGATTCCTGACGCACAGTGCAAATACTACTACAATTCCAAGTATACACTGGGGCTTTAGGACGTCTCCCCATAGCCTCATCCACCATCACTTGTTCCTCATCTCTTGGAACCATTTTCTCCTTCTCCATTATACAACCATTTTTCACTTCATAAGCACGACCTCTGGTGTCAACTGCATGCAGCAAACTATTACTTTGAAGATAACTCTCTTCATTAAAAAAAGGTTCACTACTTGAACTATGCATCCATTCTCCTAAAAACACTTTACAAAAGTTTGTTCTTTTCACTAGTCTTTTCCTTTTGCTTTGTGATTTCAGTACATTGACCATTTTATCTAATGTACGCATCCTGTTCAAAATTAAAATGAATAGTTTCCTTTTTAATTCTAATGCCTTTGCTACAATGGCTTCAATTTCTTTTTTTATCTTATAAAATTTAGTTTTTTTCTTATATTTCTTCACATCCTTTATTAAATTGGACATAACTCTTCTCTGAAATATTTTTCTACGAATCTCTTTAAACGCTGTTTTTCTTTTTAAGTTAATCTTTATTGTTTCTGAAGGTATATTTGCATTAACTAAATGCTCAATTTTTTCCTGTTGTTTTCTATTTAAAACATTCTTTCCAGTACAGACATTTTGTACATTTTTCCTTTTTTCGAAGATATTGTTTAAAAAATCTTTTGTCTGCTTACCAGAAGACTTTCTCTTTTTCCCAACATGAGCATCTCCAACTAACTTAGGTCCTCCAGTTGTCTTCAAATATAGATTATTTTTTGTGGCTTTTCCTTAGTCTGGATTTTGTAGGCATCTTAAATTTTGTTCACTGCTCTTCATCAATATCTGAAAAAAACTAAAAAAAAAATCCTTTATTTTATTTAAATATATTACTAGGGCAACCAGCCTTAGTGATGCTGAATGTATTTGCATTACTGACTGCAACCTCAAACCCCACTCGGTTGTGAATACTATGCATGATTCTACAAGATAAGCAGCTGGGTGTGTGCTAAGAGTCTGCTTCTGCAGAAAAATAGCTGCCCCTTTCCTACTAATGCAAATGTAAAATTACCAGAGTAATACGCAATAAATCTCTGTCTATAATTCCTCTTTGCACACAGAGTCATGGTTTGATATTAGTCAGAAAACGAAATTTCTTTGCCAATTTGAAAGCACACTTACTACTCTTTTTTTGACAAGTGATAAGTACTTTTACAGTCTGACACATTTGCAATCCACTTTTCAGATTCTGAAAACAGCACATGTCCAAACAGCTTTTTGAGACCAGGAACATGTGTAACCTGGGTGACTGACTACACTCCAGCAAGGGCAAACAGCCTTAGTGATGCTGAATGTATTTGCATTACTGACTGCAACCTCAAACCCCACTCGGTTGTAAATACTATACATGATTCTACAGGATAAGCAGCTGGCTGTGTGGTAAGAGTCTGCTTCTGCAGAAAAATAGCTGCCCCTTTCCTACTAATGCAAATGTAAAATTACCAGAGTAATACGCAATAAATCTCTGTCTATAATTCCTCTTTGCACACAGAGTCATGGTTTGATATTAGTCAGAAAACGAAATTTCTTTGCCAATTTGAAAGCACACTTACTACTCTTTTTTTGACAAGTGATAAGTACTTTTACAGTCTGACACATTTTGAATCCACTTTTCAGATTCTGAAAACAGCACATGTCTAAACAGCTTTTTGAGACCAGGAACATGTGTAACCTGGGTGAATGACTACACTCCAGCAAGGGCAACCAGTCTTAGTGATGCTGAATGTATTTGCATTACTGACTGCAACCTCAAACCCCACTCGGTTGTGAATACTATGCATGATTCTACAGGATAAGCAGCTGGGTGTGTGCTAAGAGTCTGCTTCTGCAGAAAAATAGCTGCCCCTTTCCTACTAATGCAAATGTAAAATTACCAGAGTAATACGCAATAAATCTCTGTCTATAATTCCTCTTTGCACACAGAGTCATAGTTTGATATTAGGCAGAAAACGAAATTTCTTTGCCAATTTGAAAGCACACTTACTACTCTTTTTTTGACAAGTGATAAGTACTTTTACAGTCTGACACATTTTCAATCCACTTTTCAGATTCTGAAAACAGCACATGTCCAAACAGCTTTTTGAGACCAGGAACATGTGTAACCTGGGTGAATGACTACACTCCAGCAAGGGCAACCAGCCTTAGTGATGCTGAATGTATTTGCATTACTGACTGCAACCTCAAACCCCACTCGGTTGTGAATACTATGCATGATTCTACAAGATAAGCAGCTGGGTGTGTGCTAAGAGTCTGCTTCTGCAGAAAAATAGCTGCCCCTTTCCTACTAATGCAAATGTAAAATTACCAGAGTAATACGCAATAAATCTCTGTCTATAATTCCTCTTTGCACACAGAGTCATGGTTTGATATTAGTCAGAAAACGAAATTTCTTTGCCAATTTGAAAGCACACTTACTACTCGTTTTTTGACAAGTGATAAGTACTTTTACAGTCTGACACATTTGCAATCCACTTTTCAGATTCTGAAAACAGCACATGTCCAAACAGCTTTTTGAGACCAGGAACATGTGTAACCTGGGTGACTGACTACACTCCAGCAAGGGCAACCAGCCTTAGTGATGCTGAATGTATTTGCATTACTGACTGCAACCTCAAACCCCACTCGGTTGTAAATACTATGCATGATTCTACAGGATAAGCAGCTGGCTGTGTGCTAAGAGTCTGCTTCTGCAGAAAAATAGCTGCCCCTTTCCTACTAATGCAAATGTAAAATTACCAGAGTAATACGCAATAAATCTCTGTCTATAATTCCTCTTTGCACACAGAGTCATGGTTTGATATTAGTCAGAAAACGAAATTTCTTTGCCAATTTGAAAGCACACTTACTACTCTTTTTTTGGTAAGTGATAAGTACTTTTACAGTCTGACACATTTTGAATCCACTTTTCAGATTCTGAAAACAGCACATGTCCAAACAGCTTTTTGAGACCAGGAACATGTGCAACCTGGGTGAATCACTACACTCCAGCAAGGGCAACCAGCCTTAGTGATGCTGAATGTATTTGCATTACTGACTGCAACCTCAAACCCCACTCGGTTGTGAATACTATGCATGATTCTACAAGATAAGCAGCTGGGTGTGTGCTAAGAGTCTGCTTCTGCAGAAAAATAGCTGCCCCTTTCCTACTAATGCAAATGTAAAATTACCAGAGTAATACGCAATAAATCTCTGTCTATAATTCCTCTTTGCACACAGAGTCATGGTTTGATATTAGTCAGAAAACGAAATTTCTTTGCCAATTTGAAAGCACACTTACTACTCTTTTTTTGACAAGTGATAAGTACTTTTACAGTCTGACACATTTTCAATCCACTTTTCAGATTCTGAAAACAGCACATGTCCAAACAGCTTTTTCAGACCAGGAACATGTGTAACCTGGGTGAATGACTACACTCCAGCAAGGGCAACCAGCCTTAGTGATGCTGAATGTATTTGCATTACTGACTGCAACCTCAAACCCCACTCGGTTGTGAATACTATGCATGATTTTACAAGATAAGCAGCTGGGTGTGTGCTAAGAGTCTGCTTCTGCAGAAAAATAGCTGCCCTTTCCTACTAATGCAAATGTAAAATTACCAGAGTAATACGCAATAAATCTCTGTCTATAATTCCTCTTTGCACACAGAGTCATGGTTTGATATTAGTCAGAAAACGAAATTTCTTTGCCAATTTGAAAGCACACTTACTACTCTTTTTTTGACAAGTGATAAGTACTTTTACAGTCTGACACATTTTCAATCCACTTTTCAGATTCTGAAAACAGCACATGTCCAAAAAGCTTTTTGAGACCAGGAACATGTGTAACCTGGGTGAATGACTACACTCCAGCAAGGGCAACCAGCCTTAGTGATGCTGAATGTATTTGCATTACTGACTGCAACCTCACACCCTAAAAGTATTCCTCATTTATACCAGTACACCTTAATTTATGGTAAAAACATAGTCCATAATATTTTACATGTTCCTTACATATAAATTTCTCCCAAAACACAAAATGATAAACACAACTTCAAAAAAAGGAATTCCAATTCTATTATTCATTTCTTAATTTACCACATACATCCCCTCTCAAACTCATAACTGACCTTTAAAATTAATTAGTTGTGAAAGAATTGTGGCACTCAAACAGCAGATTATCAGAGCCAGGATCTCTGTTCTGTACACCTCTCTCCTCTCAGCAGAACCAGATAATGGCAATGTTCCCTCTCTTTTTCCACACATATACATGTTAATTTCAAATCTCAGTGCTTCCCCCTTTTTTTCAAATGTAATCACACATTTCTATTGGTTGAAAACCAACCCTTTTCCAAAAGTACCCTTCCCCCAACTTGACTTCTGCCTAGTACCCTTCCCCCAACTTGACTTCTGCCTGCTACCATAGCAACAGCTCATGGAACTCTGCTGTGTGAAGTAAGGTCAGAAGTTCACCACACAATGTTTCATTTCCAAAGAGCAAGAGTGCTTGACTTTTCTAACCTAACAGCAAATCCATAGTAATGTTCTTTGGTAACACATTTTTCTGTACCAATACAAAACATGCTTCTATAAATTGACACATACAGCCTAGTTTTTTGTGTAGAATGGTATGAAACAGCCAATGAGTTCTTTTCATTTTAAAAAAATATGTATGCCTCCATTTCCAAACTGTCTTTCATTTCTTTTTCCCATTCTACTGAAATACACCTCCTGAGTGCATCCAGATCTCCTTTGAAGATGTTCACAGTGTGGATTGTAGGGCACAGCTATATCTTCTGGAGTGAAAAGTTTGCAGAGCAAACAGGTATGGTGAGAGACCTTGCTTTGCCAAATGTAGACATTTAATGGATTGGTCAGAGAGGGTTAAAGTGGCACCAATTGATGCCATTGGTGAAATCCTTCATGCAAATCCAACACCCTGACCTCATAATAGTGCACTGTGGTGGCAATGACCTAGGCACTTTGACTGGGGTAGGTCTGGAAATGCTTATGAAGGAGACCTTTGCACAACTGTTTTCACTTTTCCCTAAAACTGCCTTTGCGTATTCTAACATATGCCAAAGGCAAAAATGGAACTGGTCCAATCATTTTTGTCCGCAGATTGACAAAGCAAGAAAGCACGTCAACAAATCTGTTTCTGCTTTCCTCCGAGACTATGGTATGGGTTCCATTTACCACAACAACTTGCGTTACGACATGCAAGACATTTATAGAGGAGATGGTGTACACTTCACTGATGAAGGGAACAGAGTCTTCCTCTTGAACCTTAGACTCTGCGTCGGTACTTACTTGTAGGTACCACAAAAAAATCACTTCAAAAACACAACGGCTCTTTTTAGAGCCCCCTAATATCTAAACACTTAAATCTGAATTTTATTTCTTTTTTTATTTTATTTTTTCTACAGTACGCGTACGGTAAGCTTACCGTACGCGTACCCCGCGATTTTTTTTTAAAAATTAATAAATGTTTTTTTTGTACTTTTGTGTCCTTCTTTGACCCCCTTTCAAATGTTAGGGGGTCTGGAACTCTCTTCCTTGCCCCCTTTTCACGTATCTCCCTTTTGTTTTTTCTGTGTGAAACACACGAAATGGCGGCCGACACTTCCTGATTTCGTCCGATTCGAATGTTTACAGTCATGTGACAACCAATCAGATTTGAGCTCGCGCACGGCACCGTACGCGTACGGTAAGCTTACGGTAAGCGGACGGAGCGCGCTTACAGATATATATATTGATTTAAATGCTATTTTCTCAGGAACTACTGAACAGATTTACACCAGACCTACAAAAGGCACTTCCTTGACCTGAGGACTACCTCTCTGCCAAATTACAAGTAATTCTGTTCAGCCGTTCGGGCTGTAGCTGTGTCTAAAGGTCCTATGGAAAAATGCATGGGGAAAACGCGTTTTGGGACCCCCCTTTTTTCTCAGCCCCCGCTTGACGAATCCCCCCGAGACTTTCAGGGTAGGAGCGGAGCGTAGCGCCCCATTAGTTTGGAAAATTTCGCGACGATTCGTCGACCGGCGCCAAAGTTATTCCAAATAGAATGTTGTGGATTTCATATGGAAACAGGGTCCTAACTATAACTACCTACTGGCGACCGCCAGTAGGTAATATATATATACATATATATATATATATATAAAGCTCAGTTGGGCTAGTGTCCAAAGCATGAGCCGCACTCGAGAACAAGTTGCCTTTCCCCATCAGCCTTTATTGGTACGGACAGGCGGGATCAGAGGTCAATTACAAGCACCTGACTCTCGCCGACGCATTTTGCTTATTTCCTTCTTCATGGGCTTTTAAAGTCAGGAAGGTGCATGCTGGGCTTTTGAGTTCCATAGTTCGGTAATATCGTTTGCCCGAATGGGCTGCTAATTTAATTGTCACATGTAGCCTTTTTGGAGACAAAGTCCACTATCAATCCTGAATGGATGCACCCTCAATCCAATACTAAGTAAAAGCTCCACATGAGCCCCTCCGATCTCGTGTGTCCTCAATCCATACTTGATCTCCACTCTGTGAGCTCTCCATTTCTAGGAGCTCTGTGGCCCCGTCATAGGGGTGGTGCAATCTCAGGTCAGAAATGGGAAGGGGTCCGCGTGGCCCCCCTCCCAAAGCCATAATCGCCCTGGGGACCCCATCCCCCGGGGGCATGGCCAGTTGTAATTTTAATTTTTAAATCTATTTGGAGGGAGGCTGTGTTGCCCCCCTCCTCATGCCATTTATGGCCCCAGGAACCCCATCCCCCGGGGCCGGCCTTTGTTTTGCTAAGATGCAGCTCCCCGTGTGGAAAAGCAATCGGCTTTGGTTTTTGGAAGAGAGAGCAGGTTTCCTGCTCTCTCTTCCAAAAACCAAAGCAGTTTGCTGTGGCCGGCCGGGAGCTGTGAGGCTCCTGCCCTGCCATAACAAACAGCAGTGTCCCGGGGTAGGCACCCCAGGACACTGCAGGAGCCGGCCCTGGGGGGTGGCGGTCCCCAGGGCCATCACAGGGCCCCGGGAATGTGGTGGTCCCCAGGGTGTGTGGGGGGTTCGAGCCCCCCACACAGGTAGTTAATTTTTTTTAAAACAAGCCCCTGGTGGTGGTCCCCGGGGCTGCGGGGGGCCATGTTCCCCCTCGACAATATTTTATAAAAGCCCTGGGGGGTGGCAGTTCCCGTGGCTTGGAAGGGCCCCCCATTATAATCTAAACATTGCCCCCGGACTTGGCCCACCCGGGGGCTAATTAAAAACAAAGCGCAATTACCACGGCCGGATCCATGGATCCTCTGCGTATTCCGCTGGGTTTTAAAAAAAATGCTTTTTTGGACCCTGGGGGTCCTTGTGGGACCCCCTGAGCAGGCCTAGGGGGTCAGGGGGTTTTTACCCTGCCCCCTTTTCGTGTTTTACGCGTTTATTTTTCTCTTTTCTTGTGCCTCGGTTCTACTGAGGCACAAGATGGCTGCCAACACTTCCTGGTTTAGAGTGTTGATAGCCAATTAGCATGACGCTCGTGATCGGAAGGGTGCACGGTTCCTCCGTGCCTCTAGGTATCGCTATCTTTATTTCTTAATTTCTCAAAAACTACTGAACGGATTTACACCATTTTTAAAATGGTCCTTTCTGAGCCAAGCAGTACCTTTTTGCCTAATTTGGTGTAATTCCGTTCAGCAGTTTTTGCTATAACGGTGTCTAAAGTTTCCTATGGGAAAAAAAAAATGTCACCACTATTTTTTTAATTTCTCAGGAACTACTGAACGGATTTACACCATTTAAAAAAAAGGCACTTTCTGAACCAAGGGCTACCTTTTGCTAAATTTGGTATAATTCCATTCAGCAATTCGGGCTGTAGCCATGTCTAAAATTTCCTATGGGAAATAACATGGGGAAAACGTGTTTTGGGACCCCCCTTTTTTCTCGGCCCCCGCTTGACAAATCACCCCCAAACTTTCAGGATAGGAGCTGAACGGAACGGGCCATTTGTTTTGAAAATTTTGTGAAGATTCGTCAACTGGCACCAAAGTTATTGGGAATAGAATGTTACAATGTTCCTATTGATAATAGGTCCTAACTATAACTACCTACTGGCGACCGCCAGTAGGTAATAAATATATATTTATTTTTTTCACTGAAAAACAACAAAGGTTACAGGGCTGTTATAGTTAGGAAAAAGGATTACAAAAAACCTTAGAAAGTCACTGAAAAAACCAAAGGTTACTCGGACGTTACAGTTACGCAAAGATTTCACATGCACAACACCACAGAAATTCAGCAGTTATAGTCTGCGTGGTCAGTGACATTTTGTGCATGAGAAATCTGAGCCTAACTATAACGTCCCTGCAACCTTTGGTTTTTTTCAGTGAATTTCTAAGGTTTTTAAATGCTAATTCCTAACTATAACTTACCTGTAACCTTTGGTTTTCTAAGTGAATTTCCATTTTAATTTAAAGTAGAAATGTTGTTTGCAGAATGGTGTGGAAAGAGGGTACGCTTCGGACCAGCTCTCAGGAATCTTGCTGTGTAGGACTTACAGGAAGTACCAGGAGGGATTCTTGGTCCCCAAGGCCCTTTAGCATCCAAGAGAACTTTATTCCCCAACCAGTAGTGTGCCAGGAGACTCATTTACAGAGGGGTGCAGAAAGGCGGCATGACCTCTGAAGACCTCTTAGCAAACTGACTGTGTGGGACTTGCTGAAGGTAACAGGAGGAATATTTGGCCCCAAATACCCTCAATAGCCAAGTATACTACATCCCCCAACTAGCACTATGCCAGGAGGTGCATTTGTAGAGGGGTGGAGAGAGGACGTCCTTGAATAATTACACATGTAGTGCCTGAATGACTCCATGAGTGCCATTGCCAAGGACACACTGCGAAGACTGGATGTTTCAAAAAAAGTGTAAAACACATATATAGACATATTTTACATAAGGTTCCAATGTAGCTATGTAGTAAGAACTAATTTAACTTTCCCCTTTGTATTCATTTGTCGAAATAACTAAATCAAAAATGCATTTCCTTCTTCACAGCAACACCGGAGGTCGCAATGATATCAGTTGTAACAAATTCAAATGACAAAGGGTAAAACAGAGATATAGACATATTTTGCAGAAAGGGGCGGATTTCTATGTCGGTCAGAAAGCCTCCGACCAACAGTCGGATATTCCTAGACTGTGTGGGAACCCATCCACTCGACTCAGTCAGAAATAATTCCGACCAACCAATTACAATGCTCGCAGTTGGAAGCGGAACCGTTCAGTCATTCTGATTCGGTTCCAACCAGCCTTCGGAGAATCTGAGTCGGTCTGACCTGATTCAAACAGCTATACGGTCAGCAATTCCGACCAACCGATTATGATGCACAATTCTGACAGCCTTTCCGACTTGGTCTGTCCAACACAAAAACTCTGTCGAAAAACAAACTGACTTTGGGGGCCCCTAGCTGGCCCCCTTTCATCCTGGTGCTTCTGGTTGGGGTCCATGGGGTTACCCAAGAGACCCCCATGTTAAACCGTGCACTGTGTGGCAGGCACAATGGCGTGCAATGTTTTCTGCAGACTTCCATTTCCCCATAGGAGCCTGTGTTGTCAATCAGAACACAGGCTCCCATAGAAGTCAATGGGGCTTCTTCCGAACAGTGTTCAGAAGCATCGTAATCAGCTCAGTGGAACCGCTGATCACGAGCCGGTCAGAACTGAATCCAACAAGGAGTCGGGCGGTTTAGCTTCCGACCGACATCGTAATAAGGCTCAAAGTTAGAGTTTAGCTGGTAAGTAACATATTGGTTTAACTTTATTTAAACAACACATTTATAAAAAATCAGTTAAAAAAAATAATTCAACATCTGAACTCACAAATGAGCATAACTACCAAACACCCATCAAAGTACCCATTGTTACCCAAACTCATGGGGAAATAAAAACTGCTGCAAAACTATTGCAATGCACAATCTGCAAACATCACATTACCGGGAAAGTAAGGAATATCCTGGCACATGCGTCAAGCAAAAATCCAGTCGGTAAAATACCGAATCGCAAAAATCACCCGTTAGCGAGTATCAAAACTCGAATCCCAATGCATCAACCCCAAATAGTGAGCAATTAACGAATCGCTAACTAAATACCGGAAAAATACCGATTCGCAAATAACAATTATGCAAAAATACAGAATCGCTAAATACCGAATTAGCAATCACCGAAATCACTAATAGCTCCCGGCAAGTGCCAATGGCTAATAACGAATCGCTACCCAATGCAACAACAGTCGCAAATACCGAAAATCCCAGAAATCGCTATTTAGCATGAGCAAAATAAGGGGAATCAGAACCTGGAGGTAAAGTTAAAAAAAAAGTTTTGTGAATAAAAAAAAAATCTCAAACATGTGCAACTGATTGTGGTAATCGCCAATCCCTTAAATGTGGCCAAGGAGACCCTGTTGGCTAGCACAAAATGGCAGCCCTCTACGTGCTTGCAAGGAGGATGCGTATCAATGCGGCAGGACAGCGCAGGAGAAGGGTCCAGGAGAGAGTATTCAGACTGCGCATCACCTTGCTCGGACAGAATGAGGACGAGGTGTACGAGAAGTATCGACTGAATCGTGCCATGATCATGCGCCTCATTGCAGACCTGGAACCACCACTGCAGCACCAGACACACCGGACCAATGCAATCCCTGCGCACGTCCAGGTCCTATGCAGCCTGCACCTACTGGCCTCAGGAAGTTTCCAGGGGGTATTCGCCATAGCCGGAGGCGTAACGCAAAGCGCACTCTCACGCTTCTTCCAGAAATTCTTAGATGCCATGCTGACAGTGATACACACCCACATCAGCTTCCCCACAACCCCACAGCAGTTGGACCGCAACAAACAGGCATTCTACCAGGTGGCACAATTCCCCCATGTAATTGGATGCATCGACTGTACTCATATCCCCATCTGTCCACCCTCAGCAAATGAGTACATATTCCGTAACCGCAAGTCATACCACTCAATCAACGTGCAGGTTGTGTGCGATGCCAATCACAACATAACGGACCTAGTGGCACAATTTCCGGGGAGCACACACGACTCCTACATATTCCGCCACAGTGGCATCCACAGGCATCTACTCAACGGAGAATTTGGAGAGGGACACCTGCTTGGTACGTACACATACCTCTTCCCCACATGAACATCACACATGTATGAACATCACCATTGCTAAGTGTTTGCTTCTATCTTCTAGGTGACAGTGCTTACGCCCTGCGTGAATATATACTCACCCCATACATCAATCCAGCAACCCCACAGGAACAACGATACAACGCGGCACACATAAGCACTAGGAATGTCATAGAGAGGACATTTGGGATTCTGAAGAGTCGCTTTAGAATCCTACATAAGACTGGCAGCGCCTTGCTATACAAACCTGATACCTGCTGCCGGATTGTTGCTGTATGTGCAATGCTGCACAACATTGCGACCAGAAGGGGGATACCCATAGAGGTGGACAGGAATGACGACCACCGGGATAACCAACCACCCGCCCAACAGCGACAGGCACACGTCCCTAACACAGCAGAGGGCCATAGGAGGCGGACATACATCATGCAACATCATTTCTGAAGCAGGTAAGAATGATACATTACTATTTCATTGGTGGTGCAACTGTTTAATGCACAGTAGCACTGCGGCATGTGCAACCAAACAAGCAATGAAAATAATGCTCCCCATGAAATCTGTAAGAATAAATGTGCATTTAAGTCACGGCTGTGCAGCGTCAGGAAGGGGAGGACCATGGTTGCCCCACCATGGTCAGGTATGGATGTAAATCAGTCTAGTGGCGCTTGCCATGTACACTAAGCCTCCTCTCCGGTGTCTCTGACGCCTCACCACGGCCTGTCCCCATGGAGCCCCGTGAACTGCGGCGCCTGGTGCTGGTCTCTGCCACAGACACACTGCTTACACTCGAGGCAGCCTCACTGTCGTCTTCCCCTCCCAATGCACCAGCACTGAATGTGCCGCTCTGCAGGTGTTCTACTGCAGCGGTCATCTGCCCTAGAGCCTTGGCAACATCCCCGCAGAAGTGCCCAAGGTCCACCTGCAAGGACACTGAACGGCGTGCCAACACTGCGGTGCTATTGCTCATCCTTGTGATGGCCTTTGTAGAGGCCGCGAACCGCACCAAGTTCTGATGGTGCCTCCTCCTCTCGCACTCATGGCCTTCCCTCATGGCACGGGTGAGCTCATGGATGTCCTCCCTCAGGTGCCCATTGCCCTCTGCCACCACAGTGCTCATGTCCCTCACCGCCGCAGTCATGGCACGCATTTCCCTTGCAAGGCGCACGATGTTTGAGCTGATTGTCGCCATGTGTTGTCCCTGCAGGCGCTGGACATGCAGCATCCTTTCCTCGATTGCAGCATTTTGGGTGATATCAACGTCGCCTGAGGAGAGTGAACTTGGCTGAGACCTGCGCCGCTGTGGGAGTCTGGAACGTGCAGGTGGTGCAGCAGGCGGTGTGATGCTGCGCAGACTTTGTCCCGATGGTGTAGAGGGTGTTCCCATCACCTGCATGGCCGGGACTTGGGACCTGCGCCTCGGCGCTTTAGTGGATGTTGTAGGTGGAGCTGATGTAGCTGGTGCTGGTGGTGCTGGTGCTGGTGGTGCTGGTGGTGGTGGTGGTGGGGTTGCAGGTGGAGGTGATGTATGCACATCCTGCGCTGTGTCCATGTCGGAATCCGCAGGAGTCTCCGAAATAATCAGCCACCCGCTGTCGTCCGAATCCCCAGGAGATGCATCTGTGTGTGAAACAGTGCATGGTTAGTGGAATAGTTACACCTACGTAGTGTTGTACACATACATGTCCCTCTGTGATCCACTAAATAAACAGTCTCTATCCATGTTCAACTGATGTGGTGATTTGTAATTGTATTTCATCCTGTACATGCACACTGGGCTGACTAGACTACAACTCCCATGATGCACTAGTGTTAAGAGTAAAGGTGTGTGGGCCAAAGCTGCATGCACACTGTGATCCTGCTGGGGGCATGGGAATGGATTTACGCGATGCTGGGTATGGGCACAGGCATGCATCTTACCTTGGGCACTTGTGGCTGCGCCGGAGGTATCCATCTGGGTTACTCCCACGACGGCCTCATGCTCGATCGTCCCTTCCACCAGCTCCTCCAGGGCAGTGTTGGCTTGAACTGTAGAAAGCCCGCCTCCCGTTCTGGATGCCTCCCGGAGCCTCTCTGCAATCCTCTTCTTAGCCCGCTTCCTCAGGTCGTACCATCTTTTTTTCAGCGTTACAACAAACAAATGATGGACGGAATGCTGACAATGCATACATTCTCCCCCAGTCAAGAGATCTGGGTTAAATCCATCGTTCTTTTGCCCACTACACCACCCCAGTTTAGACATGGCCATATGCAAATCAGTCTTGACCCTGTGCCTCATGGGAACAGTCCAGCCCGAACTGCCAAGCCATGTCTTCCCTGGACCGGAATCAAGCATCCTAGGACCGGTTTCTGGCTATCAGCCGTCATCAGCCAGGATAGCTTGACTCCAGTGGCGTAGTGAGCACGGGTCCCACGTCTGGGAATACCCATCCCATCTTTTTTTCAGGTCGTCAATGCTGCGGGGCGTCACACCAACAGCATTTACCCTCTCCCGGATGCGCTGCCATATGCGCCGCTTCTCGAGCTCTGGCACCTTGAGGGACAGCTTACCAAAAAGGCGATCGTGCTTGCTGCTGACTCCCTCTATCAGGTGCTTCAGCTCCCGGTCAGAAAACTTGCATTTCCGCTTGCGTGCCGCCTCAGCGCTGGATGGTGCTTCCTTCTCCATCTGGGTAGTGTTTGAGGGTAGCTCAGTTGGTGTGGCTTCAATCTGCACAGCCAGTCTCCAGTCCCAGCTCCTGTTTGCTCCTCTGTCGAGGCAATGAGGGTGGGGCAGCAGTATTTCCTGGTTGGTGATGTCATAAACACGTTCCCTGAGCGACCCGATCATTGCCGATTTTGCTAATACCGAATTCGCTATTAGCTAATTCGGTATTACCGAAATCGCTATTAGCTCTTCGGTGTTTGCATGCCCCGCTATTGATAATTCGGTAAAAATAGCGATTGTTAGGGAATCGCTATTATTTACCGAATCTGTGGATGCATTCACAAAAGCGATTCCTTAATAACGAATCCTTATTTTTCGCTAATAAGGAATCGCTTTTTGTTTTGTTGATGCATGTGCACCATCATTGGATAATATGCTTTTCGGTAAAATGAATAGGAAGTATACACCCACTCCTCCTTCGTGAATCTTCTTTTCCAGAACTTTATTGTGAGAAGGTGGTAGATTTTGTCTGGAGACATTTATTGGACTCATGTGGGACAAAGTTCATGATTTTCATCTTGAAACCTATCATAGAACACGTCTCAAACTGCCTATCAAGCAGAGGGAAGATGAAAGACCATCTACATCAGTGGCAGCAGCAACAATAACCTGCCAGTAGTGGCTACAGAGTTTTCAAGAATTGCCACGTATTGCATGGACTGTAGTGTTGTTATAAGAGCTGGTGAGCAGTGTGTTACAGCTATTCACAATGCTGCCAAATCGTACTTGCTAATTTATTTTCCTCATTATATTTTTTTGCTCATTTCTCCATGCAAATTTTTGGAATCCTCCTGTTTCAGTTGCTATTTTTTACCATAAAAAGAAGATTTTTTTTTTAAACTTTACAAACCCACTAAAAAATCATTCAAAAATAAAACAGAACATCATGTCACTGGAAAATAAAGGAATATCATTGAATAATACACTTTTCAGCTAAAAGAATAAGAATAACATGCCAATTTATCTATCTACGACATTGTTTAAGAGAAGGTCATAGTGATCAGCAAGAAGGCAATGCAAAGATGAAGGACCCTTGACTTCAATAGCAGCCACAACAACACCAAAGCAGAGAGTCCATTCAAAAGTTCAATTTCAACTTCAAGATTTGGCTCCACAGTTTTCCCCGATAGCATCATACTACATGGACTGTGGAGTTGTAGTGAGAGCTGGAGAGCAGTCCATAGCTGCCCTTCACAATGCTGCAAAGAATAAGAAATGTTGATTTATTTTTATATTTGGCCCTTCATAGTTTTTCCATATTAGCAGTCATTTTATTATCATACAAAATAGGTATCTAATATTTAGGTGTTGTTCATTTAATTATCTTCAAATTCATTGTAACACAACTTACATACAACTTGTCATATAGACAAGTCAAACCGTCACTCTACAAATACATTTACAGGTAACTTTTGCCTGTTCTCATTCTTTACTTTTTAACTTTTTAAATGTAAGTCAAAAGTCGACAACACATACAGACACACTCTGGTTTTTGAGACAACAAATGTGTTAAATTTTGTAATCTCTTCTTTAACCCCTTCCCTGCGGGGGTAGTTCCCCCGCGGTGCGGGGGGCAGGGGGGACCGAGGCGCCACGGTGCTCATGAAGAGCTCAGCTCGTCATGACTCACAGTGGACCTGTGCTCATGACGACCTGAGCTCGTCACGACCCCGCCCACTGATTAATTCTCCCACACAGGCGGGGAATTAATCGCACGTGGGCAGGCCGCGGCAGTTATGACGAGCTCGGCTCGTCATGAGCACAGCTCCACTGTGACTCATGACGAGCTGAGCTCGTCATGAGCACGCAACGGGCTAAAACTATCAACTGGAATATATGCATTCTGTTCTGGAATATATGATGTTGCAAGGCATACATTTACAACGCACGCCTTTGCAACGCGGTCGTTACAATGACCGCGTTGTTACCACCTGTGCCATTACATCGCAAGTCGTATCAATGACTTGCTGTAGGGGGCACGCTGGACTTAGGAATAGTATTAATTACTATTCCTACTCCAGTTTGTGCAACAGCAGGGAAGGTGTTGGATTTGAAATCCAACACATTCCCTGGTGTTCCACACCCCCTACAGCAAGTCGTTGATATGACTTGCGATGTAATGGCATGCGTGGTAATAACGTAGTCGTTGCAACTACCGCATTGTGAAGGCATGCGTTGTGGAAACAGTGTTGTAAACACTGTTTCCTTCTGTTCGGCAACTCCTCCTTTTAACTGCTCTTCCTTTTCCCTAGAATCCTACTCAGGACCAAAGAATCAAAACTGTGGATCACCACACACCTTTTCTACATCTGCCACACTACCATGCAAAAGTGCTCTATTCATTTCTCCTAAACATAAAGCAGGAGTTTTCACATAGTACAGCCTCCTAACTGAAGTTCGTATTGTTGAGTGGTATAACTTATTTTGTTTTTTAAACTTAGTCTTTGAAAGATACGTAAGAATTTCCATAGTATTTCAATGGATTGCTGTCTAATATTATTAACAATAATACAATTCCATTTGTATACAGGACCCTGACTACGCATTCCTTGTACCTCTTATGCAATAACTCGTTCTATATTTCTAGGTACCATCACCTCTTTTGCTAAAGGACTACCATTCTTAATTTTATAACCTCATTCTCTTTCATCAATAGTATGAACTAATCTGTTATCCTGGAGATAGCTTTGATTCATTTGAGAAAGGCTCTGTCCTTGAAGTATGTATTCATTCTCCACTAAAAACTGTACAAAAAATACTTCTATTCACTGATCTTTTTTTCTAGTTTTGTCTCCGCGTGCACACTAATTTGTCAAGAGTCTTCATTCTATTTAGAATCAAAATGCAAAGCTTCCTACTCAAAGCAAAGGCCTTATCAACTACTCACTCAGCTCGTTCTTTCTGTTTTACTGCATCTCTTTTAAAATTTCTCACTAAATTTTAAACCACTCTACTACAAACAACATCCTGGCTCTGATTTCCTTAAACTGCGTTTGTATCCTGGTTATGTTGTGTCCATGATTGTTGCAATCTTCTTTCTTCTTACAACGTACACTTTGTCCACTCTTGTTGTTTCTCATTGTCATGATTGTATTTTCTTTATTTTGTAACCGTTGCAAATGCCCACATATATTTTTAAGAAATGACTTTGTCCTCTTAACAGTAGCTCTTTTTTCTTTCAGCACTTTTTCTGCATTTTGCCCGTTTTGTAATTCATTTATACAGAGATACTGTAGTTGCTTATGTTAATTTTTCGTCTGTCCTTTTGCAGGCATTCTAGCTGTGTTTAGTTATGTATATCGTGTTCTGCAAATGTTTTTAAAATGTATTTTAATGTTTACCCTATCCAACGTATAAACTACTTAACTGCTGACTTACACATACTACAAAAACAGTTTTTATGCAGTTTTAAATCTACAGATGAACCTAACAATATATCACTGCATGCACTTACTTCAATATAGCAAGCCCAAAGCAAAACGCAAAACTTTATTCCATAGTTACCTTTTAACATTTTAGCACCCTGTCCTACATCACAGCTGCACCCTATCTCACTTCTAACTTATACATGGTGAAAGACCAGTTTATCCCTTCTGTAGTAAATTTTAAAATTAACATCAAGGCAAGGGAGCGTATTTACAAGCCCCATGTGCCAAAGGTCCACTTTTTTATGACACCCCATTGGCATAGTGTGATGTTCCATATTTACAAGGCCACGTAAAGCCATTATGCGTGGCTTTTTGTAGCCTTGTAAATACAGGCCCTCTTCACGCAGCACTTTGCGTGAAAGAAGCGTGCCATGAGTGTTGCAGTGGATGTCCCCCATGCAACACCTATGCATTTTGACACATTCCCAGATTTACAACAATTCATACACCTGGGAATGCTTCAGAATTCTATGTGCAGAGAGGCACAACAAGGAGAAATACTTGTATTACTCCTCGTTTTCTCCTCTTTAAATGTGTGCTGCGTTCTGCAACTTACATAGAAAGAGGCAACACCTCTTGCGATTGTTTTGTGCAGGAAGGTGTGCCCCCCTGCGCAAATGGTGCAAGGGTTCCTCCATTGCAGCATGACAGCCAGTTGTGCACCAGCGCAGCGGTGAGCACAGGGATTAATCAAATTGTTGTAAATATTATGCTTCCTTGTGGTTTGAAGGTAATGCAGAACGGCGCAGCCAAATTGCTTGTGGATCTGCGCCGCAATAACCAAGTGTAGAAGTACATAGTGTGCCTTAACATTTTAAGTCCAAAAACACACCATTAGTGCCTCTCTACTACTGTGTCACTGGTGTATTTAGTAACCCAGTACTTTTCATCTTAAATGTATTAGATTTACATTTTGATAAACACTGCATATAAAAATATGCACATTAATCTATGTCCAACAATATAGTTTACTAATTCTTCAGAGTACTTGCAAAGAGTATATGACAGGTTGCATATATAATTCCCCTCGTGGTTCTTTTTTTTGTCTTTTTTTTTTGTCCTCATTCGCCTTTACCCATAGTGAGCAGGCCGTCTTTACGTATCCCTTCTCAATGACCTAGGATGATATGGGGCTGTTTCAGTGGATTCTCTCTGTACCATGAGCCCGAAGGGATATGTTTCCAGCCCGGAAACCCATTTCCTCTTGATATAGGAAGGATGGGTATCACTCCAAATTGTTCTGAGAAGACCACGTAAACTCACAAGATGCCTCATAACCACATGGGAAGATTCAACTTGGTCCAAGGAATGTACAATTGGCATAAACATTGGACCCGCAAAAAAAAAACCATCTCACCTCCACTGCAACAGCAAGTCCCAGTATGCGATATTTTTCCTACTGTACACTCTTGCCAAATCCATCTTAGATGTTTCATATAGAGAAGTCAGCCAGTCCGAATGCTTGGGAGGGGTAGGGTCTACCCATTGTTTACAGATTTGCCTTCTTGCCAGTAAGATTGAATAAAATAGAAGAGATCTAGCAGGTCCTGATATCTGGCTATTTAGACCTTAAATTATTAACTTTATGTCCAATTGGATTGTTGCTCCCAGGATACTCTCCATGGTTCTCCGTATATCTTCCCAGAATGTACCTATGGCAGGACCTTTAGTTTGATCTTTTAAAAAAAAAATGGATCGCCAAATTTAAACATAAAACCTTCTTCTGGTAGCCCGCCCCTTTCAACATGGCCAAAAACATAAGTCCTCTCCCTGTATCGCTCGGCATCTTTAATAACATCCGAGAGTGTGTAAGTTGAAATGCCCAAGCGTAGTATTGTAGATCAGGTAACGTAAGCCCTCCCTTTTCTCTCCTACGCCTTAGTGTCTCCCATGATATTCTGATAGATCTATATGCCCAGATAAAGGAATTTATCTCTTGTTGGAATTTTTCTATAATGCATTTGTCAAAATGGAGAGGGATTGTATTAAAATTAAAAAAAGGAGCCTTAGGTAATATAGACATTTTAACGAGATTTACCCTCCCCAGAATAGATAAAGGGAGGTGTACCCATGATTTCACTTGCTGATGAAAGTCGCGGGAGGCTCGCGCTAAGTTGGTATCTGCCATTTTGTCGATGTCTCGAGTAATTGTAACCCCGAGGAATCGCATATTACAGTTTGTCTGATAGACAGTATGCAGAATATTCCAGGTCATAACTTCTGTTTTATCAGCATTTACTTCATAGCCAGAGACCTGACCAAACTCCTACGCCAGTTTGATTACCACCAGAAGAGTTCTGCCAAGGTCTGCTAACAGTATCAAAATATCATCCTCATAGAGCGCTACCCTTCTCTCCCAATCCCCATGTCTAAAGGACTTGTTGTCTGGATTGTCTCTAAGTTTCTGTGCAAACGGTTCGATATACATATCGAACAATAGGGGGGAGAGGGGGCAGCCCTGTCAGGTTCCTCTGGTTATAACAAATGGTTTTGTAAGGCTACCATTAACCAAAAGCTTAGCTGATGGGGATTTATATAGCAGCTGTATGGTTCGGCAAAATTTAGCACCCAAATTGAATTTTTTCCATGACTTCTGACAGGTAGATCTAATTCACTCTGTCAAAAGCCTTGGTGGGATCCAGAGTCAAGGCTGCAAGAGGGACTGAATGGGTGGAGGCAAAATCTATCGCGCCGACCAAATCATGAGTGAGATCTGCCAATTGCCTCCCTTTCGCAAACCCCCTTTGGTCTGGGTGGAGTATGTCTGTGGCAAGCTCCCCCAATCTACTTGCCAGAATGGTTGTGAAGACTTTATAATCTGCATTTAAAAGCGAAATGGGCCGGTAAGACCCACACCTAGAGGGATTTTTGCCCGGTTTCAAGATGAGAACTACTGTGGCGTCATTCATGTTACCGGTGGGCTGACCCCATCCATAAAGATTTTATTAAAAAGATGGGTTATTGTTGGAATTATCCTCTCCCCCAATGATCTATATAATTCAATTGGGAGTCCATCCGGACCAGCCGCTTTACCACTTTTTCCACTCGCCAGTGCCTTCCTCACTTCCTCTTTTGTGATGGGCAGACCAAGATTTAATTGTTGGTCGGAGCTAATAGGCGTTAAGGTGATATTCTCCAACCATAATCTTGGGTTGGGATTATTTTCTATGGAGGTCTCTTCATATATCTCCTGAAAATAATCAAAGAAAGCCTCTCCAATACCTTCATCTGAGGAAATGGGGGATTCCCCATTACCCACGGAGATGTCTTTTATGTGGTTCCGGAGCTGATCTGCTTTGATTTTCCAAGCTAATAATTTCCCAGCTCCTTCCCCATACTCAAAATGGGCCATCTTGCTCGCCTCCCATCTGCGCATAAATCGTGCCTGGAGAACACTCTCCATTTGCTCCAAATTCCTATTTTTCTCTAGATCTTCTATCTGACCAATTCCCTCTTGAGTGTTTAACTAGGCCTCCACTTTTCCAATTTCTTCCTCCAAAGCCATGATCTCTACTCTGTATTTCTTACGTCTATAACTTGACCTATTGGTTATTACACCCCTTATTAAAAGCTTTAAGTGTATCCCATACTATGATGATATTGGCAGTTCCCATATGGGTCTCTAAGAATTGATATGTCTCCCTGGAGAAAAAACTTGTCTCAACCTGTTCAAGTAACAAGGAGCGGTCAAAAGACCAAGTTCTAGCCTGTTGAGTATGTAGGCTTTGAAGAGTCAGTAGAATACTAGAATGGTCTGACATATGTGATGGCAGATATGTTATGTCCTTTACTATGTCTGTGAGATTGTAACTAATCAGAATATAGTCAATTTGTGACTTGTGTTTATACTTAAATTTTTTATAAGATACCCCCAACTGTTGCCCAGACCTTTCTCTCCAGATGTCACTGAGACCCAATTGAGACATTATTGCCAAAAGGGATACCCTAGATCTTGAAGGGGCGATTGCACTGCTATTAGGAGATTTATCTAATTTGGGATCGAGAAAGATGTTAAAGTCTCCTGCCCATTTCACTGGCTCTAGACAATCCAATAGGTGCGAGAGCACAGTTGGAGATTAGAGGGGTCGTCCTGATTCGGGCTATAATAGCCGACTAATGTAAAGAGAGAGCCCCTTAAAGTGGCCTTCAATATCAGCCATCAACCCCCTGGGTCACACTTATATTGTAAAATCTGCACTTTGGTTAGTTTTTTAAAGAGAATCCACACCCCTCTAATGTTTGCTGTCTGATCAGTGCATACAAAAGAATCCACCCATTTCTGTGACCTTAATATTTCTTTTGTTTCTTCTTTAAGAAGGTGAGTCTCCTGAATGACCAAGACCTGCGCTGGGGAGTCTCTCAAATACTGTAGGATTTTCCTTCTACGTGACCCCACCCGCAGGTCATTCACATTCCAGGACAATATCTGGAGAGTACTCATTTAATTGGAGACTCCGCCCTCCATGCCCTCCTTAATACAAGACAGCAATACCATCTTGATTTTAGCCCTCCAGTCAGTCTTAGCCTAGCTAAAACTGTCAGATCTAAACAACATAATAAAACTATGCCGAATGAGGTTTTTTATTTTTTATCCCCCTGTGCTCTCCTACCCCCTCCCTCCCCCACTCTTGGAGAACCCTTCCCCCATTTAACTGGACTAGTTGTTGTCCAGATATGGTGTCCGTATCTGCTCCTCCTCTACCTCAATCACACCTAATTGTTACCCACCCGAGAAAGAAAACCGAAAGGAACTATATCACGTACCATACATGTACTAAACATCAACATACACATTTATATATCTTTTTATTTTTTCCCTTTGTTTTCCTCCCTCATTTTTTTTTTTTACCCATCTTTTTTTTTGTGCCTTTCCTTTTCTCCTTCTTTTTTTTTTAATCTCTTTTTCCCCACCTTGATAGTATCAAGGCTTAAGCTATTACTACCGCACCCTATACCTACACATATACCTGCAGAATATCTTGGATATTTGATTAGTATTTACTTGATATTTAATTACTTAAGGAGGCCCTTTAGTGATGTTATCCAGCTATTCATCTGCCTCCTGGACAGACCTGATGTTGTGCATTTTAGTATTGTACATAACCTTCAAGAAGGCAGGAAATTTCAGTTGCACGGTGGCTCTAATCTTCTTAAAGTTGTCCATCCTTCTCTCGAGCTCCCACTGCCTTTCTAATGTGTCTCTTGACAGGTCTGAGTGAACTTCAAAAGTAAAAACTTTACTCCTTAATGATTTCGCCTTTAATGTCAAATTCAAATTTTTTCATTTCAAAGCGTAGGTAAGGAAATTGATGATAATCTTCCTTGGCTTGGTTCTATTTGGATTTCAGTGGAAGGGATCCCTATGGACTCTTTGTATGTCTTTTATTTATCAGGGACTCCACGGAGTCATCAAGTGGCAGAACCTCTTTAGGCAAATTTATGACGAAATTCCTCAAATCTGTCCCCTCTTTCCCTTCTGGAATATTCAATATTCGAAGGTTGTTCCTGCTGGAGTTGTTTTCTAACGTTTCCATTCTTTCTCGTAGCACGACCTCCCCCTTTTGTAGGTCATGTATTTTAGCCTCAGCAATCCCTAAATTGGTCTTTAGCCCCTCTACAGAATGCTCAAGGTATTCAGTTCTAACGTTTAAGAGATCTACCTTCCTTTCTAGGATCTCACACGAGTTCCTGATCTCCCCTTGGTTAGCGGCTGATACTGCAAAGCCTTGCTTAATATCTGCTTTTAATGATGTAAAGAGGGCTTCCATTGAGAGTGAGGGGGTCCGAGTTGTTCTTGGGAACCTGATCCTGACCCACCCCCATTCATACTATGACAGTAGCAGCCGCAATAGCAGTGGTAGAGGCAATGACAGTGGCCATATCGGTAGTAATGGCAATAGTAGAGGTACTCTGAGGATCTATTTCTGTATGTCCTGCAAGTCCTAATTCAGACCCCAGTTCAAGCCCCGATTCCGTTTGATCAATAAGTGGCCCAACCTCCGCCGCTAATGTTCCTATAGACTGCATCCTGACCTGCAATGTATCTATAGGGCTCAAGCGAACAGATAATCCAGAACCGTCTTTGTTTTTATCCTCTCCTCCCTGCTTTGTGATAAGCAAGACCTCTGGTTGCACCCTGAAAAAGGGGGTAACCTTCACTTTACTGGATATGATCTTGTTTTTCCCCTTTTTTATTCTTCTGCCTTTAACCTGGTAGTTGTGGAAAGGAGAGTTGTCGCCAGGCGGACTTGAAATATTAGGGATAGGGGGTATTTATGGTGGTTGTGGCTCCCAGAGTTTGTTCTTCCTTTAACGGATCTTGGGGCTCCCTCCTCACTTCCCCCTTCCCTTTTTTACTCTCAGTCTTGCTCTTTTAAACTTTCTTACCTTTTTTTTCTGCTGGTTTTTCAGTGGAATTACTTTGTTTTTTAGGAGATCTTGACTTGCCCCCTGCACCCCCTGCAGCGTCTTGAATGTGTGGGAGGGCCTGTTCTTTTCCAGGTAGGGTTACAGGCTCCTGGATGTGTATACCAACAATGTTCTGCTCACCGCTCTAGAATAACTCTGACTTCTTCCCCAGTTGAACCGCCTTGGAGACTGGAGCCAGCAATTTTCCCCAGCGCACCCCGTTTGCACAGCGCTATTACCTCCAGCCCCAAAGAAGCGCCCGATGCTGGCACTGCCACTGCTGACACGGAGGAGGCAGCGGGCCGCCGCTCTGCCGCCGCGCCTCAACTCCAGGGCGGCCGTGCACAGGCGCGGGAGACAGGGCGAGCGGGGAGAGCCAGACCGCTCCCAAGTCATCCGACCCCGATCGGTAATCACTCAGTCTTCTCTCCGGAGCCTCGGGAGCCTCAGGGAGCCTCAGGGGAAAAAAAGAAATGGAGGGAATCCTACACGGACTGCGCAGGTAACATCAGGCTATCCATGCTAAGGGATAGAGATACAGTCACTCGCGGCTGCTCACCCGGCCCACATGGTTCTTAAAGACTACATATTCTTCATACATGGGTTTGTGGTTGAATTCATCAATGCTCCCTGGATGATTGAATGAGTGCGTAGGCAGAGCCTAGGTGATTCCATGAGGATACAATTAGTGCCTAGATGATTCCCTGACTATATCATAATTCAATGTGTCATTCCATATCTGCATACTTACTGCCTGTGTGTTTGCATGAGTATACCACTAGTATCTGGGGGCCCGATTCACAAAAGTAATCTGAGACAAAATCCTAACTTTATGACTTTCGGTATTCACAAAAGGCATTTAGTAGTAGTAAAGTTAGGATTCCTAAATTTACTACTACTAAACTGAGACAAAATCCTAACTTTACGACTTTTTCTATTCAAAAAAGGTATTTAGAAGTAGTACAGTTAGGATTCCTAACTTTACTACTAAATGCCTTTTGTGAATTCCGAAAGTCATAAAGTTTGGATTTTTCTGAGTTTAGTAGTAGTAAAATTGGGAATCCTAACTTTACCACTATTAAATGCCTTTTGTGAATACTGAAAGTCGTAAAGTTAGGATTTTGCGAATTGGGCCCTGGGTGTTCAGATGAATGCATGAGTAGAGCCTGAATGATTCGACAAGTGTGTGACTAATGCTTCAGTAATTCAATACATGCATAGATACTGGTAGGATGATTAAATGAGTGCAACTCCAGTGCCTGGATGTTTACAAGAGTGCATACTTAGTATATAGGTGATATATAGGGTGCATGGATAGTCCATACTTGATTGCTTAAGCCCATCCATAGCAGCAAGCATATGGATGAGTGCATGAATAGTGTTTCAGTGATTGGATGCTGCCCATTTGTTTTTGGTTGAGTGAACAGGTAGTGCCTGGATGTTTAGATAACTACATGGGTAGTACCAGGAGAATCAAATAGGTGCATCAGCGGTGCCTGGCTAATTAGATGAGTGCATGACTAGTCCCTGAGTTACTGCATGATTCCATTGTTAAAGATTGAGATATTTGATAAAAGTAAGTTCACTGCTGGGGTGATTGTATTGGTGCAAGACTATTGCCTCAGTAATTGAATGGCCGCATAGATACTGGATGGGTGAATGTTTCATC
Organism: Triturus cristatus; assembly: GCF_964204655.1. NCBI lineage: Eukaryota > Metazoa > Chordata > Amphibia > Caudata > Salamandridae > Triturus > Triturus cristatus. Next base: position 1,354,308,090 of record NC_140591.1, read on the forward strand.
AGTGCACGCGTGTGTTGGAGATGGCCCTTTGTGCATGGTTATCCCAAAACTTTTTGCTTCTTCCTCCTATTTTTTCCTGACCTGCTGTTGTTGGTTTTAGGACTCTGGGCACTTTACCACCACCAATCAGTGCTAAAGTGCATATGCTCTCTGTGTAAAATGTGTAATATATTGGTGTTTCCATGATTGGCCTATTTGATTTATGTGTCAGTCCCTAGTAAAGTGCACTGCGTGTGCCAGGGCCCCTAAATCAAATGCTTTTGGTGGGCTGCAGCACTGGATTGTGCCACCCACGCAAACAGCCCCTAAAGTGTAACTCTGGCCTGCCATTGCAGAGCCTGTGTGCAGCCTGGGTCTGAGGTGTCAACTTGGCAAGTGCACACACTTGCCAGACCCTAAACCTTCCCTTTTCTACATGTTAGTCACCCCTAAGGTAGGCCCAAGGTCCCCCCAAGGGCAGGATGCATTGTATGTGAAAGGTAGGACATTTCCTGGTGTGGGTGGCATGTAATGATAGTGAATTACAGCCTACTTCATTTTTCACTATTGCAAGGCTATCTGTTCCCCATAGGCCAGAGTGGGCAGTTTGATTATAATGTCCTATAATCCTAACTGACGCAGGGAACATGGTTTAGTATGCCTGAACTCAGAATGATAAAATACATATTTAAGTGAAGTTGTTTTTTTCTGTGTTTGAAAATACCACTTTTAGAAAGTAGGTATTTTCTTACCTAACCATCCAGCCTGCCTGTGCTAGCTTGTGTATTGTCTGTCTGGTTTGCGAGTGACATGGGCTGGGGAGACTCCAGGAGACAGGGTGAATCAGCACGGGGTGAATAGACCTATCTGCATGTAGAGTGGTGGGAGGAGTAGCACCTGGGTCTGAATAGGGCTGTGCCTGCCTTCCACAATGCTGGCTCCACCGCCTGTGGTGCGTCTGAGGACCCTGGCCCACACTGACAAAGGAAGAAGGTGCACACTGGCAGAATGCACCCAGAACTGGTTTGAACTAGGTACAGGACCCTCTGCCTTCAGAGGACAAAGGATTTGCTAGTATAAATATTTGGGGCCCAAACCCCAAGACTTTAGAACTCTTTTGGGATCAAGAAGACTGCCAATAAGAAGAGCTGGAGAAGCTGTGAAGAGGAACTACCACTTTGCTGTGTGCTTTGCTGTGTTGGCCTGCAGTGGCTGCTTCTGTCTTGGGCAGTGAAAGGACTAAACTGAACTTTCTACAATTTACATTTGTGAGTTTCTCCAAGGGCTTGAGGTAGAGCTTGCCCCCTGTTCAAGAAGTCTCAGGAACAGCAAAGACTTCAAGCACCGCAGAGGGCACTGCCGCCATGCTGCACCGTGACCCTGGTCTCACTGATGACACGTGCCGCCGCCGCCACTAAGCCGCTGTTCACACTGCGACCTGTGGGCACCACACTCTGCACCACCTCGCTTCACGACGATGCCTTGGTATCCCCGACGATGTCGCTCCACGCCGGACTCAACGCTGCTGCTTGCACCGTGGTTTGGGGGCACCCCTCGTAAAGTTACACGAGGCACGGCCCTCATCCCGCACTGCAGCCTTGGCCTACCGACGCCGGTACCATCGACTCCCATTCGTCAGCTGAAGACAGCGCTTCAGCAACGACAATGACGCTGCTTGCACCGTGACCTGCCAGCACCGTGACGAGCACCGCCTTCATCTCACACCATGACCCTGGTCTCACCAACGACGCCACCTGACGCCGCCACTGAGCCGCTGCTCACACCGGGACCTGAGGGCACCGCACGCCGCACTGCTGCACTTCGCACTGCAGCACCCGACACCTGCCGATGCCAGCGCTCCTGACTTTAACAAAGAGGAGTTCGATCTGCAACGCGTGTGACTTCAAGGGTCCTGGCACAGACATCTGGAACTGACGCCTGTGGACGCCGTGCTTTCGGAAGCTCAATGAGAGGTCATTGACGCCCTGTATTCTTTAAAGGTACTGTTTGCGGGTCTTCCCGACACCGTAGCTGGCCCGCGATGCCGCGGTCAGCCAGAACTGTTTGGATTTGTTTGCTCACGACGCTGTGATTGCCTCGGACGGAGCTATCAACATCAAGGAACTGTTTTTCATGGATATTTTGATAACTAAAGATTTTTATCATTTTGGTCTTGTTTTAAGTATATAAAAATATTGGATATTTTTCTAAACTGGTGTGGTGCCCTTTTGTAGTGCTTACACTGTATTACTGTTGGTTATGTGCAATGCTTTACACACTGCCTCTAAGATAAGCCTGACTGCTCGTGCCAAGCTACCAAGGGGGTGAGCAGGGGTTATTTTAGGTGTGTAACTCCCTTATCCTGAATAGGAAGGTGGGTCCCTATTTGGGCAAAGGTACAAGCCCTTGGCAACTAGAGACCCCCATTTCTAACACAGTACCTCAGTATTTCAATGACTGCATGGGTTATAAGTGGGTGTTTAGATGGTTGCAAAGGTTCGAAAATATTATAATGATTGCTTAGTTACAGCTTTGTTAATTGCATAAGTCAACAGTTAGTACCTATGTGCTTAGATGAATGTATGGGTAGTGTATGTATGTATTAAATTCTTATTGAGCGCAGCTGTCACCCCAAGGGTATCCTGGCGCTGGACCATAGGTGAGTCATCAGGTCTAATACACTACATTACTTTGGAAAGAGATAGGTCTTTAACTCCCTTTTAAAGGAAGAGAATTCCTGCTTACTCCTGAGCAACAGAGGGAGAGTATTCCACAGCTTAGCTGCTGTAAAACCAAAGGCACGACCACCCATCCTCACTCTAACGAATTTAGGGACTATGGTTAAAAAAGCCGAGGAGGATCTTAAAGGTCTAGCAGCCTGGTACCACGAGAAGAGGTGTTGAAGTGGCAGCGGTCCCAGTCCGTGCAGCGCTCTGAACACAACACAGGCAGCTTTAAAGAGAATACGCTGCTGAACAGGCAGCCAATGGAGGTCGGACAGAGCTTCTGAAGATGATGCAGAGCGAGGTCGGTCTAAAGCCAGTTTGGCCGCCATATTTTGAACCCTCTGCAGCCTACCTACTAAAGACTTCGGTGCCCCCAGAAGTAGTGCGTTACAGTAGTCTAACCTACTGAGTATAGTACTGCGCACCACCTCTATTCGAGCCTGAGGGGGGAGCAACGGCAAGATTTTACGTAGGGCTCGAAGCAGGCCCATGCACGTAGCTATGGTCTTATTCACCGAAGCATTTAGTTGTAGCCCCGGCTCAAACACAATCCCCAGGTTGCGGGCCGACTCCGCCGCTGTCACCGTACATGCATAGTTCAATGACTACATCATTTCTACTTGCCTGATTGCAAGAGTACATGTGTAGTGTCTGGGTAATTGAATAACTCCATGGAAAGTGACTCACTGATTTGATGACTGCCTGAGTATTGACTGCGTGATTACATGAGTGTCTGAATGCTGCCTGACTGACTGTGAAAGTACCTTCATTGATGTTAGATACATAAGAGTTGTCACGATATCTCTGACTGATTGGTTATCTCGTTCTATCAGTATCAAACTACTTGTTTTACTGTATATATGCTTTTCTTCTGAGCTATGTGTGATTAAAATCTAGGTATCACACTTGATACATATTTGCATACATGGCTTTTATTAAGTGGGCACATGCATCAGTAAAATTCTAAAACAGAAAACAAAATGTTTACATTTTTCAAAGCACAAAACCTTTAGCAAACGGCATACCTACATCATTTCTCAAATACTTCTTCTACGTCTAAAACATATATTCAGCATATCTCAAACAAAAGTTACATTCAAAATGAAGCTGGGACAAGACCTCTTGAGGCATTCTGCACTATTAATCCTCCTCAATTTTAAACAAACCTTGTTTAAAGAAAAACACTACCCTCACCATATACATTAAATTTTCATCAGCCTTACTGAACATCGATCACCATGTAAACATATATGCGATTTCTTAATAGATGTACACCTTCAACCCATCTTTCCTAAAATATATGCCTCTATGCATCTTTAAGCAAACTTAAAAGTCCCACCGTCTATATAGCTCTGTGTGACCACAAAAAACATATCGCACCATCTAAGCATATGCAAAGCTGTCATATAAGTTAAAAACCATATTGACAACCACTTCCCAATGCATATCTAAGAAGTATTACTTCTTTCTAATGTATATACAGTCAGACAACGTGTTCTCGCCTTTAATTTCTCACTACACTATTCCTGTTTTATAATATTACTAAAAGTACTACAACTCCCAGAATGCAAATAGCAGATGTATCGGTTCTGCACATGATATTTAGATATGTCAAACTTTCTTAGTTCCTCATTGCAACTTTCCACAAGCCTATACTGTTATTTTTAAATAAAATACACAATGTAATAAAGAGGCACTAATTCATTTTTCTCTTACTTCCCAAAATATTCACCACTCACCTCTTAAACACATACCCTCTAATAGATACAGTTCATATCATACATTTTTTCACATCACTGTGATACTCCTTTTAATCGAAACCCCATATACATCTTCATTTCTAATGTACATATTAAAAATAATTACAAAGTTATATTCATACAAGTGAATTGAGTTTGTAGATTATATTGTTTTTTTAGCTCTTTCTGGATAGTTTTGGCACTGTTAAGATTTGTAAAACTAAGCACAGAAATTGTACACCACTCTGGCAACCTCTACAACTTTCCTCTCTATCATCATGATTAAGGCAGCAATTTAAATCATATCTCTCATTTTAGACTACTGCATCTCCACTTGTTAATGGTTTGCATCTGTTCACCCGTTCCCCCTCTTTCAAAACGAGGTTCCTGTAGGTGCGTTTTTGCAATCATCGTGGAGAAATAGCAAAATAAAACGGTAGTTCAAACCTATATCTAGCTTCATTTTTCTGAAATTTAAATACTAGACAACAGTGTATTACATAGTCCTGAGTTGGAAATTAAAACTTGCCATTTCTTAAATTGTGTCATCATGTTATGCCATGTTAACCCCTTGAGTGCCCATGACAAGATGGTCTCGTCATGGGCCACGGTTGCGCTGTGCCCATGACGAGACTATCACGTCATGAACCCCGCCCGCTAATTCAACGCCCGGCACAGGGCGGGGAAAGGGCGGGGCACACAAGGGGTTAAATCGACTTGATATAGCGCACAAATCACCCTAGGGCATCTTGGCACTGCTTGTGGATCAAAGACAGGAATTGATGAGGGTGTTTTTAAAGTAGGTAGACTTTGAGTTGTTTCCTGAATTTACAGTAACTCGGGCAAGAGCGTACGTGAAGAGGGGGCTTGTTCCAGTACACAGGGCGAGAGAGGGAAAAGCCTTTCCGCTGCTGCGTGTTAGATGGATGCGAGGGATCCACAGCAGTGCTTTCGAACCAGATCTTGGATTACGGCTGGGGGCATGCACTTTTATCTTTTTCTGAAGGTAAAGTGGGCCTTTGCCCTTTAAGGGATTATATGTGAGACAGCAGATTTTCAAATAGGAGCGTTTCTTCACAGGCAGCCAATGTAGTTCTTTCAGCAGAGGCACCGAAGAGGCGCCAGAAGGGCAGTTGAGCACAAGCCTTGCTGCCGTATTTTGAGAAACCTATATTTTAGAGATCAATGTTTCACTGACATCGGCCAACAGGGCATTGCCATAGTCCAGTCGGCTTATTACTGTGCCCTGCACCAGCGTTCTCCAGGTGGAGATAGACAGGTAAGGGAAGATTCTGCGCAGTAGGCATAGGTAATGGTAGCATGAGCTAGTGGTGGCCTGAATGTGATCTCTCATAGTTAAGGCTTGGTCCAAGTTTATCCCCATATTCTTTACTGATTGATTGGGCACAGGGGAGGTTCCCAGTTTCTGCAGCCACCAATCATCAGCCCAGATGGCAGGGGCTTTACCGAACAGCATGATCTCGGTCTCATCTGCATTCAGCTGGAGATAGTTCTCATTTATCCAGTCTGAGATGGGTAGCATGCCTGAGGAAAACCGTTCTTTTTCAGCCACCATGTCCTGGCCCGGCATAAACATCAGCTGGGTATTGTCAGGGTATGAGATTATATCGAAGCCATACCACTCTGCGATCCCAGCCAAAGGAGCCATATTGATATTAAACAAGGTGAGACTCAGACATGAGCCCTGCGGCACGCCCTTATCTAGGATTATTTTGCGCGAAGAATAAGGACCCACGATGACAGCTTGATGTCTATCAGTCAGAAAATGTTGGAGCCATGTTAATGCCAAACCCTGAATGCCAATTTCTTGTAGCCTTTCCATCAGCCTTGTATGGGAAATGGTGTCAAAGGCTGAGGAGAGGTCCAATAATACAAGTATCATTGGGTTTCGGGCATCCACTCCCAGGCGCAGAGTGTCAGTTACTGCCAGAAGTGCTGTCTCGGTGCTATGGCATGGGCGGAAGCCAAATTGGGAAGGGTCAAGGATATGATTAATTTGAAGATAAGAGCTGAATTGCTTATTGATAAGACCTTCGAGCTGTTTACCCAAAAGACGTAATAAAGATATAGGACAATAGTTGCTTGGCGATTTATGATCCAAAGAAGGATTTTTTAGAATGGGACGTATGCAGGCCATCTTCCAATCTAGCGGGATGGTACCTGTTTTGATTGAACAGTTAAAAATCTTTAAGATTCCTGGGGCACAAAGAATGGCCAACAGAGACATAATTTTGGGTGGACAGGTACCCAACGGGGAACCAGAATTCACTGATACCAAGGAGCTATGGATTTCTTCCAGTGAGAAAGGCTCAAAACTCTCTAAAGTGTGAGAGGTGGTTGTTGGCTGATTCCTTTCTCCACGAGTTTGCAATGTTTTCACTTTGATTGAGGAGCAATCCCGAAAATAAATGTGAGTCCAAACCAATATTTAGCTTCAGATTTTTAAACTTTAAATACAGTTTATTAGATAGTCCTAATTGTAAATTAACGCTTATGATTATTTAAATTGTGTCAGAGCTCCTCAACTTTAAAAAAAATGTTCTGTCTCTTAAACACCCTTCCCCCAACACAGTCTTAGCTCAGTTTACATAGCCACCCAGTGAAACCAGTAGGTCACAAGTTCACAGCACTTTTTAGAAGGAACATGCTGCCAAATAAAATACAAAAGACACACAGTTGATAGACGGAATGCAGAACAAATCAAAACATTCACCCCCAGTCAAGAGATCTGGGTTAAATCCATCATTATTTTGCTCACCATGCCACCCCAGTTTAGACCTGGCCATATGCAAATCAGTCCTAACCCTGTGCCTCATGGGAACAGTCCAGCCCAAACTGCCAAGCCAGGTCCTCCCTGGATACAAGAATCCTAGGACCAGTTTCGGGGTTTCACCCCTCTTCAGCCAGGATAGCTTGATTCCAGTGGCACAGTGAGCCCAGGACCCACGTTGGGGCATACCTGGTGCACTTAGGGCGAGAAAGCAAAAGATACACAGTTGATAGACGGAATGCAGAACAAATCAAAACATTCACCCCCAGTCAAGAGATCTGGGTTAAATCTATCATTATTTTGCTCACCATGCCACCCCAGTTTAGACCTGACCATATGCAAATCAGTTTTGACCCTGTGCCTCATGGGAACAGTCCAGCCCGAACTGCCAAGCCAGGTCCTCTCTGGACCAGAAACAAACATCCAAGGACCGGTTTCAGGGTTTCACCCCTCTTCAGCCAGGATAGCTTGATTCTAGTGGCATAGTGAGCCCAGGACCCACGTCTAGGCATACCTGGCGCACTTAGGGCGAGAAAGCAAAAGACACACAGTTGATAGACGGAATGCAGAAGAAATACAGCAGGTGTGCTCCATTTGAATCCATGTCTGTATTTTAATTTATTTTATAAAGGCATCCAACACACTACCTAATTGTTTTTACTTTCATGCTGACAGCATTCAATGAAATATATTTCCCTTTGGAAAACTCCCTCATTGAGCTCCAGCCTTCTCCTGACTACTATTGCTCCTTCACTTCAAAATGGTTGGAGTATGGTTTGTAGGCCACAGCTATACCTATTTGGCTAAAGAGGCTGCAAAAAAGAGAGGTATTGACATGGATTTTGGTTTGACAAATGTGCAGATTACTTGGTTTGGCCATAGAGGGTTAAAGTTTCATCAGTTGGGGGTTTTGGTTAAACCCATTGTTGATTTCCAAGCTCCTCACCTTATGATTGTGCACTGTGGTGGCAATGACCTACACACATTGACTGGGGTAGGGCTGGAAATCCTAATGAAAGAAACCTTTGCAAAACTGATGTCACTTTTCCCTCACACTGTCGTGGTGTACTCTATTATATGCCAAAGACAGAAATGGAAGTGGTAAAATCAATTCTGTCCACAGATTGACAAAGCCAGGAAACATGGTAATAAAACTGTTTCCACATTCCTCAGAGACCATCGCATGGGCTGTATCTATAACAACAATCTGCATTTTTACATTTATAAAAATGATGGAACACACTATACAGATGAAAGCAACAGGGCCTTTCTAAGAAACCTGAAACTCTGCATCCGGTCTTATGTATAGCAGCCGTATGCACACAACCAATGCAATGGCTTTTGTTAGAGCCACCCTATTACCCAAAATATTGTGAATTTTTTTGTAAGGGTTTGTTTCTTTCATTATTTAGGGATCTTTGTGATGACGTCGCGATCCCTGAGGACACGTCGCGAAAATGGAAAACGAAAGCAGACTTTCACTGGCTACCAACACATCCAAAGATAATATGTAAAAAAATCCATTCTGAACATTGCCCTACACATATTACTATAAAAATACCTTCCAAAGCATGTTTAAACTCATATTTTTGTACTAAGTTTCTTTAAAAACCATCTTTCAGTCCTTTTTTCCATTATAGCTGTTATTGGTACGTCTTTTACTCTGACGATTGGAATACTTTTTCAAGATGCCATTTTATTTGTAATAAGAAACAAAAAAATACAAAATGTTAAAAAAAAAAAAAAAAGTGCTGAAATTTCACAAAAAAGTTTTTTATTGAAACCATTTTTCTTGGTTTAGACAACGATAAACTATATCAGTGTGTTTTTAAGAAAGAGTATGAGTGAGTGATTTTCTGTGTTAGTGAGTGAGTGGCTGTATGAATGAGTAACTGGATGCGTAAGTATTTGAGTAAGTGGGTGTGTGGGTTAGTGAGTAAGTGTGGTAGTGGCTGTATGGCTTTATGAATGAGTGGATGGATGGGTGTTTGTATGCATAAGTAAGTGGGTGTCTGAGTGGCTCTATTGGTGAGTGAGTGGATGCATGACTGACTGTATTGGTGATTCAGTGGGTATGTGAGTGGATATATGTGCATGGATAGGTGTGTGAGTGGCTTTATGGGTATGTGAATGAGTGTGTGAGTGTTTGTATAGGTACGTGAGTAGATGTTCCAGTGGCTGTAAATGGTATAAGAGAGTGTGCATGAGTGGTTGGATGAATGAATGAGTGGGTGTGTTAGTAGCTGTATGGGTGAATGACTGGGTATTTCTGTGCTTACATGGGAGAGTGTCTGGGTATGCTAATGATTACTTGGGTGACTGAGTGGATGCATCAGTGACTGTATTTGTAAGTGGGTGTGTGAGTCTCTGTATGGGTGAGTCAGTGTGTTTTAGTGCCTGTATGGGTGGGAGAGTGCCCATATGCATCTGTCTGTTTCTAACAGAATGGGTGTGTGACTAGCTGTGTTAGTAGCTGTATAGGTGACTATATGGGTGTATGAGTGACTCTTTGGGTGAGTGACTGAATGTGTTTATAACAGTATAGGAGAGTGAGTTTCTGTGTTAGTGCTATATGGACGAGTGACTCTATGAGTGGTAGCTTTGGTGAGTGAGTAGGTATGTGAGTGCCTCTATAGGTCAGTGGGTACATGAGTGGCTGGTGGGTGAGTGACTGGGTGTGTGAGTGGCTATATGGGTAAATTAATGAGTGTATCATGGATTGTATGAGAGACTGAGTGTTTATGTTAGCAGCTGTATGGGTGACTGACTGGCTGAGATAGTCTCTATATAGTTGAGTAACTAGCTGCGTCAGCAACTGTATAGATAAATAAGTGGGTGTATTTGTATTTGTACAGGCGAGTGACTGGGTATGTTAGTGGTTACATGGGAATGACTGAGTTTGTTAGCAATTGTATTTGTGACTGATTCAAAGTATGAGGGACTGTAAGGGTAAGTGGGTGGATCTGTGAGTGCTGTATGGATAAGTGACTATCTCTGTAAGTGGTAGCATTGGTGAGTGAATAGGTAAGGGAGTGCCTGTATAGGTAAGTAAGTGGGTACATGAGTGGCTGTGTGGGTGAGTGACTGGGTGTGTGAATGACCATATAGGTGAATGCACGAGTAGGCCCATTATGATCTTGCTAGGAAAGCCCTCTGTATGACTCGGATCTAGAGGGCTTTAATAGCGAGTTGTGCTTTGCAAGTCCAGGCTCTCATAGCAAAAAGGGTGGATGGGGAAAATCATACACCCTGTGTCGGGTACCCCATGGTGCCACCACACTGTGCATGCATGGAAACGGGGACCCAAGCATACCTCCACGGGACCAATTCGGAGGACCCCGGGTGAAGGGGGGCCTGCTACAGTCCCCCAAAGTCTGATTTCCACAGCCTTTTCTTCTCTCTGACACCAAGTCGACACAGCTGTACAAATCGTGCATCATATTCGCTCGTTCGGAAGCTGGCTCCATTTCGCAGCATGATTTGGCTGTGAACGAGTCAGACTGACAGGATCAGGCTCAGAAACGATTTGGTCGATGTGGACCAGATCTTCGCATCATACTTGGTCATTCGGAACTGGGGAAGATTTGGTCAGAACAATAGGTTATAATCAGATTTGCTCATTCCAGAACCCATCTGGAGGCCTTCCTAACAAGATCGTAATCAGCCCCTAAGTGTGCATATCAGTATCTGTATGGGTGCCTGACTGGTTGTGATAGTAGCTGTATAGGTGAGTCACTGGCTGTGTCAGTAACTGTATGGATGAGTGAGTGGTTATCTTAGTAGCTGTATGGGTTAGTGACTGGGTGTGTCAGTGGTTACATGGGAGAGTGACAGGGCATGTTAGTGATTGCATGGGTGTCTTAGTGGTTGTATGAGTGACTGCATGAATGAGTGAGTGGGTATTTTAGTAGCTATATGGGTGAGTGATTAGGTGTGTCAGTGGTTACATGGGAGAGTGCCTAAGTGTGTTAGAGATTATATGGATGACTAAGTGGTTGTATGAGTGACTATGGGTGAGTGAGTCAGTGCGCGAATGTCTGCATGGGTGAGTCAGTGTGTTTGAGTGTCTGTACTTGTAAGTCAGTGATTGTCAGTGACTGTTTGAGAGACTGAGTGTGTGTGTCAGTAGCTGTATGTGTGACTGGCTATATTAGCAGCTGTATAGGTGACTGAGTGGGTATATGAGTTACTGCTTGGGTAAGTGAGTGGATGCATTTGAAACTGTATGCATGAGTGATTGTGTGTGTCAGTAGGTACATGGGAGAGTAGCTGGATGTATTAGCGATTATATAGGTGTGTGTCGTTGTATCAGACTCTCCCTAGGTGTGTTACTTTGACAAAGTAAGTTTGTTAAACAATACAGGAAGAAGTAATTAAGAAATTACTTTACTCCAATAGATGGTGTCATTAATCTGTTTATAAAGAAAAGGAACATAATTATAAGTTAGCATTGCTTTTGACAAAGTTCCACAATAAACATTTAGGGTCTTATTACGATGTTGAGTGGACTCACATCTGCACGACACTGTTACAGAATCAGAACTGACTGACCTCCAGTCAGCAGTCCTAACCACAGCATTACAATGAGACCCACACATTGGGCCTCATGTAGGTAAATAAATTTTACCGGTTCTTAAATACCGAGCCGGACCGAATCGGTAAATTAGAATCGGAAAGTTATATGTAGGTAAAAATTCGGTAACAGTTACCGATTCGGTAACATTCGGTAATCACGAATCGGAATTCACCGAATCGGTAAATACCGAGGTGGTATTTACCGAATCGGAAAATACCGAGGTGGTATTTACCGAATCGGAAAATACCGAGGTGGTATTTACCGAATCGGAAAATACCGAATCGGTATGTACGGATTCGGTAAATAAAATCACATGACTTGACGAAACAGCTAATCCTGTGCAACGACAGCCCACCCAACCAGGAAGTGCCCACACCCAGGCAGGTGTACATAATTAGCCGAAGTGGCCACACCCAGGCAGGTGTACATAATTAGCCGACCCTGGAGAGGCTTGGAGTGCAGAGGAGAGGCAGGGAGCCGTTGCATGTGCGAGCGGGTAAACGAACAGCATGTCCAGCCAGAGAACACAGAGAGACGGAGGGGAAAGGAGGAGGAAGCTGAAATTTAGCCCCAAGGAACTCCAGGTGCTGGTGGAGGAGGTGGTGAAGCAGCACCAGAAGCTGTTTGGAAGGCAATCCCTGCAAGTGCCTGAGGCTGAAAAGCGCAACATATGGCTGGCCATCCAGGCGCAGGTCAATGCTGTGGGAGTGACCCACAGGGACATTGAGGTCCTCAAAAAGCGCTGGTATGACCTGAGGATTGTAACCAAGAGGAAGATGGGCGACATCCAGAAGGAGGCCAGCCAGACCGGAGGTGGAACCAACAGGGCACCTGCCCTCACCGAACTGGAGGAGCTGGTGGCGGCCACAATCGAGCAGGAGAGCGTCGTGGGTCTTGGGGACGCCGACAGCTCTGCCAGAGCCGCAACACACCAAGGTAAGACGAAAGCACAGCAATGTAGCCCCCCCTACCCCTATCCCACATCCCCCATTGTGAAACGAGAATCACACTGCAGTCCACACGTGTCAGTGCAGACAGGCAATGCATTCCGGGAGATGTAGTCAGGGCAACACTAACCATGACGTAAATGTTACAGGGCAACAAGGCATGTCACGCACTCGAGGCACAAGGAGACAGAGGACATGTTGGAATGTGAAATGATTTATTGTGACGCTTGCAATGCAGCCCTTCGGGGACACTGAGCCAATGTTGTATTTCTGTCCACAGATGTGACATCATGCAGGACAGGGCATGCTGCAGGAGAGACGGCACACCGGCCACAAATATCACCTCTAGCCAGCACAAGTTCAGACCAGGGAGCAGGCCCACTGGCAGCCGCACCACCAACACAGCCAGCCTCGCCGCACCCAGAGCCAGCATCACCTCACCGAGAGCCAGCATCACCACAACCAGAGCCAGCATCGCCACTCATGTTCGAATCACCGGCCACATCTCCGCTTGCAGGTGTGAGAATGAGGAGGCGTCCAGCAGCCAGGCTACGAGCCTTAGACACCTCGTCAGACGACAGCATGGGCCCAGAAGACCGCACCGGGCCCCAGGAAGGGAGCCATGCCACTGTGCCCCACACCTCACAGGCAGCACAGACGGGAGCAAGAGTGCGCCGCAGGTCGCGTGTCCAGAGTCCACCAGCACCCACTGACGGCCATGGTGTCTTCTTGGGGCTCGAGGGCCAAATGTTGAAGCAACAGCGCCTGCAATCAAAGGCAGTTATGTCAGTCCAGAGGCACATGCGGGTGATGAAGACAACATTAGTCAACATGGACAATAACATTAGCGGCATGGCTGCGGGCATTCGGGACATGTCCCAGTCAATCCAGCAGTTGTGCAGCAAATTAGATGCTGACATCGAAGCACGGCGCCGGGAACGCCAGAGAAGGGACACTACCAGCAGGGCACTCAACCGTCTGGCAACTGCGACTTCTCTACTGTGCCGGCGCTCTGTGACGATGCAGGAGGGCCTAACACAGTGCTGCAGCGACCTGTCTCGGGGGATGGTGCAGGTGACAAGTGCACTAGGGGTGCTATTGACTAGTCAGGCGTCGACAACTGCTGCAGGGGATGCTGCGGAGAGCATCGACACCAGCAGCAGCATCACACCCCCCGTCCCAGAAGCACGCAGGAGCAGCAGGCGGCTTGGGGTTGGCTCTAGTGAGGATGCACAGGCCGTGCAATCCACCACTGCAGCGCGTATGCGCAAACATTGATGTAGCCCTGCTTAGCCACTTCCCATTGGGTGACGTAACCCTGAACATACTCCTTGTATAGATGGTATATTGCCAGATTGGCCTGTTCATGTGTTCATGGCGTGGTGCCACATTAAAACTACGTCATGACTTCTCACAACTCGCTGTGTCCCCTCACTTACTCAGAAATAGTTGCATGTGATCTCTGCCCGTCTCTCTCTCCCATCGATTGCAGTTGGCACTCTAGCTGCGTTGCCCTCTGGCTGGCCTGACTCATCCTCGTTGTCCTCAAAATATGTCAGTTCCACATCTGTCCCTTTTTTCGTGGCAAGGTTGTGCAGCATTGCACAAGTGGCAATAATCTTGCAGCAGGTGATGGGTTTGTACTGGCGTGCGCCTCCGCTCTTGTGCAGGCAGCGGAACCTGCTCTTCAGTAGTCCAAACGTGCGCTCCACCACATTGCGTGTTGTTTTGTGTGCCACGTTGTATCGTCTCTCACTCTGGGTTGCTGGGTGTAGGTAGGGAGTGAGGATGAATGAACGGCATGCATATGCACTGTCGCCTGGATGAGTAAAAGGGAACCATCAGTAACATGCCTCTATACACTATGATTTGCAGGTTTCAAGGGGCGTCACTGTTACTTACCTAGCAGGTATCCCTCTCCGAATTCTCCGGCACTCAGTCGTGTGTAGATCCCACTATTCTGGAAGATGTAAGAGTCGTGGGTGCTCCCAGGAAACTTTGCAACAATATCTGTGATGATGTTCCCTGCATCACAGATCACCTGCACATTGATGGAGTGGGTGGACTTCCTGTTCCTGTAGATGTGCTCTGTGTCAGCTGGTGGACAGATTGGGATGTGTGTACCATCAATACAGCCGATGACATGGGGTAACTGTGCCATGTGATAAAAGTCTGTTTTTGTTTTCTGCAGTGCAGCCTGTGTGTTTGGGAAGCTTATGTAGTGGTGCATTCTCTGCATCATGGCATCCAGGAACTTCCTGAAGAAACGTGACAGGCAACTCTGGGATACCCCACCCACCGCAGCTATCACCACCTGATAACTGCCGGATGCCAACAGATGTAGGCTGCAGAGCACCTGCACATGTGGGGGTATGGCGTGCGCCCTTCTTATTGGATGGTCCAGGAGTGGGTGTAGGTCCCTGATTAAGTCCATGATGGTTTCGGGGTGTAGCCTGTACCTCTCATGTATCTCTGCATCAGTCAGCTGGAATAGTGTGATGGGCTGTCTGTGGATTTGTTCCTCCCGTCGCCACACCCTCAGTCCTGCCGCCTGTAGACGTAGGCGCCTTGCAATGACGTACATAGCGGCCATGTTGTCCACGCTGTTGCATTTTGGGATTGCTTATGTGCACTGTTGATGGTTACCACCTGCTTTCAATCCGTGTTAATTACCGACTCTTATTTACCGATTTTCCTGGATTTCTTAATTACCGAGTGCTCCTACATGTCATTTTAATTTTTACCACTTCATATTTACCACTTCATATTTACCGATTCGTTAAGTATGTATTCGGTAAATCTGATTCGGTATTTTAGAATTCGGTAAATATGATTCGGTATTTACCGCCTCATATTTACCGAAAAGTGGTTTTTGGACTCCTACATCTCACTTGTCTGAATACCGGTCGGTAACGGCATATTTACCGAAAATCGGCCATTACCGACCGGTATTTGGCTACCTATATGAGGCCCATAGTGAGGATGCATATTCCCATTTCTCCATGCGAGGTTGTGCTGCGGCCATAAACCGACAGCAGCACAAGCTCCCATAGAGGAATGGGAGAATCTGTTCATCCCTGCACAGTGTGGCAGGTACCCAACTGGAGGCCGCCGGGTGCAGGGGGCCCTGCTAGGGGTCCCCAAAGCCACTTAACAACAGGCTTTCCATGTCTGAAAGCTCAACATGGAAAGCCTGTCGTAAACCAACAATTTAATCCCAAGCATGGATGGATACACTATCTATAGAGATCACAGTCTGGCCTCCAACTGGCTGACAGGCTCTTTGAGGCCATTGGAATCCAACCAGAATGACCAGCTGTTTTCACTTTTGACCGCCTGCACTGTAATGGTACAGTCGAAAGTTATTCCCATGATGAAACTCGGAGACTGCGGTCGTAGGCTTTCCGAGACTCATCATAATGAGGCCACCTTTTCTACTTTTACATCATAAATAATGTACACTATTAATCCTTGAACAGTGTGGGAAAAACAATCGTAAAAATTGTTGAAAAGAAACCCTGTTCTCAATTCAGAAACTGCTGCTTTCTTCTTCTAAATTTAAATTTGGTGTTTTAAAAAAAAAGTATTTCCAAATAAAATGACATCTGGTGGCACTTAGTATCACCATCCACATCCTGTTGAACACAGTTCTTCAGAGGAGCAACTTCCAGCAAAGTGGTAATCAGTTGCATGGGAATTTTTCCCCATCCCTTCCATGCAAAAGAAAGTGGGAATAAAAGTATGTCAATTGTTTTTTTATGTGTCAAGACCTCTCCGCGGGTATGTCAAAGAAATATTCATGTGGCACTATGAGTATGTTGACACAGCCAAAGACGTATCACTCGAACCACTGTTGAAAAAATAGCATAAATATTTAATTTAGTGTTACATTTTCAAAATTCCAGAAACAAAACAGTACACATTCCTTATGCTGTAACAGTATATAACATTATAAAAAAAATCATTTTATCTTTTTTTCTGTTCTCAGCTATCATACTTGTACATCATAAACAATGTACTGTACAAAGATTTATCCTTGAACAGTGAGGAAAAAACTCTTGCATAGATTATAGAAAATAAAAACCCAAACTGCAAAGTGTATCACTACAAATAAGTGAAACTATGCATTGTACCCACTACAATTATTTAACCAATTGTTTACCTACAGTTTAGTCAACTAATCAAGACAGACACATGTTAAAAATCACCATTTTATTATTATAACTGGTACAATACTACCATTAAATATGAAGCACACTTGAATTTTGGAGAGAGCCTTTTTCGAAAACATAACCCCTGGTAGGGTGGTAGGGTGAATGATATCTGAAATATTAAGTATTTACATAGAAGAAATACTGTACACCACATCCAAACTGACATCTTGTGCAAGATTTTCTATCGAATCTGTATTTTTGATGACAGTACTTCCTACATTTATGTTTTTGAAAACACAGAACTTGTTATCTGAGGCCTTTTTTTTCCACTGTCTTTTGGGATGACACATACTATATTCTGTGAAAGGGAGTACATACACATCACTGTTCCAAATTTCAGTGCATGTTTTTTCCATAACAGCATGTGAATATGAGGAGCACCACTTGCTTGGTACTCTTTAAGCTAAAGAAATCAGTTACTTGTAAACATAATGTGTATCTATGTATATTATTTGTAGCCCTGAAGAAGTACATTGGGACAAAATGGGTTGGCTACAGTTGTATTTTACTGTGAAGGAGAGTTTTGAATAAAGGAAAATGGAATAATACCTGCTGAATCAATTGAATTCTTTGTATGCACTATATTGAGCTATTTGTCTAGTTATAATTTGGAGCTCTGGACCATATTTTTAACTATACTGTTTGTGGGATTTTGTTATCCTAGGAGGCTTAGGGGTATTGGGTCTCAGGTCCTTTGCACCACAGAAATTTAAAATCACTTATGACCCTAACATATTGATAAGTACAATTATAATTGCCCCATACCCATTGCATCGTGTTTCTTAACACTGTGTACCAATCCTGCTAAGACTTCAGAGATCCCCTTTTGTATGTCCCCAGACTGAATGTCCCTCACTTCCATTAGACATATACCACACTTCTGACATCTTAAATTACTATTTTTGAACATTTCATTTTTTGATGTACTTCAAGATGATACATATCTTACAACTCTCATGCTGACAGAGATGTATCATACATATGGTTAACAAAGCCCCACGTATGTATAGTCAATAGCATTGACACACATGGAAACTGATCTCAATGTGTATCTAACATCAAAACTCACATTTTTCAGCCACTTGTCAGCCAGTGATCACCTGTGTTTGTCAGTGAATGGCATGTGTTGTCAATGTTACAGAGTCAGACACATGGACTCACTCCTTTGAATGGATAGAATAGAATCTTCCACACAATCATGTGACAGGCCACTGTGACAGATGAGCAGAGTTAGCATACCTGTAATTGGCCCATGAAATACATTTAATAACACTGAGCAACACGGCTAGGACCTAACAGTGGCACAATGAGCAGACAAAACTCACCAAGTCCTCAATCTTGATTTCACCTGGTGCAGGGATGTATAGCATGGCCCATTCACACTTGTTTGCTCCAATACCAACATGCCTCACACATTTGTGTAAACCACACTAAGAACAGGTCATACATTAGTCAATGTATTGGCATATGTTGTGCATTTGCATTACTCAAGAAGCTTACATTCATGCACATGTGTCTGTGTTTTTTGATGATCAGAGGAGCATGGCACTATGGTCCCTTCCGTGAACATAACAAACTCATATCTCCATGATGAAAGGGTTGTACCTGGGCATCAAATTACTCCGGTGCATATGCATCTTACAAAACAGATCTGTGGGTTTGGCTGACTTACAACCAGTAAAAGGGGCACTGTAACATGGATGTCTAACAAAGGTATGCAACAAGGCACATACTCACCCCCTTCTTACTGCTGTTTGGCCTTAAACTGTCCATCCAGGTCAGGGAAGACCACCGGTAGGATGCGGAGCATGTGTTGGGTCGTTCTGTGCTGACTCTGCCCTCGGTGACCCGGTACGGTCACCGAGGGCAGAGTCAGCACAGAACGACTGTTCCACGCCGAAGAGAGCGTGAGCGACCGCCCCAACTACACCCGCTGTAGCCTGCAATTACGCGATACAGGTTCAATTGAACAGATACACTTGGGATCAATCAACCTCCCGCTCCTCACTGTAAGACCTTATGAATACTAGGGTCTTCTTCACCGTTTAGGTCCTGAAGAAAGCCCACTTGACCCTCTGGGGCATAAGAAGGGCTGAAACATGTCGACCTTTTTTATGGACACCTTTTTACAGTGCACAGGGCCCTAATTAGCCTTCGAGTGCACATTGAAGATCTATTATAACTTCCTGCATCCAGTGCAATTAAAGATTTTTTACTGGCTCTACGGGATTTTTAAACATACCTTTTCACCACTTGTTACCTCACTAGAATGCACCCTTTTTTTCTACGATCACTACCAAAACAACCAGTGGTACGTCCTCTAGGTGGAGGAAGCATTACAGTAACCCGATGATGATGCTGTCACGTTACAAATAACGAAGCGGAGAATGCAAATATACCGCTAATATCGATCTCTGTATAACGTGATTGAGGGTTTCTTAACAGCACTTTGTACTGCCTTTGCACACCCTGGTTCATTTGGGACTAGTGATCCACTCTCACATTGATTTTTGGATACTTGAGACAAGGAAGCTGAGTGGATCAGAAGCTCTTCCTTCTCCCTCCAGTTTGATTATTATAATACTTCCTTCTTCATAGACAGGGATGTTATTGCCTGCCAACTCCAGAGTGCCCTGTGTTGCTGTGCTTTCGGTGATGGATCAGGCTGCTGTGTCCATGGGGGTAGGGGTCATCTGGGTGTTGTCAACTGATGTAGGAGTGGTCGCAGAGGATCCGGAGGTGGTAACTGCTGGTGGGCGACCCTCACCTGATGGGCCAGGTCATTTATTATTGTCTGCTGAGCCGGAGAGATCCTGGTTGACCAGAGTCTGGAACTGGCTGTCCTGGTTGCTTCCAGTGGTGTTTCCTGCTCACCCTGTGGGGGCATGAAAGTCACAATGATTGATGTGAATGTCCACTGCCCCCCAACTCATAACCATTACAGATGTAATGAACACAATAATGAGTTACTGTACATAGATTGAAGTCCTGCATCCATGATGCTGGACTATGTTTGGGGGATAAAATTACATTCTATTTTAAGATGTGAATGAATTGACATGTCCAGCTATGTGCATCAATGGTCATATTGTGTTCTGTTGACATTACATGACCAGAGACATTGACTGGTTTGTGACACCCTTGTGCACATCTTTGAATTCACAGTGATATACGCACTCTTTCTCTCCCAATGTATGTGTTTGTGTAGCCGGGCTACTTGGCTTAATGCATGTCTTTAGCTGTCACATTGATGTGGCTTACTACACACTCACAGTCTGTTGATCTACCATGATATTATTTATGATTGTTTGAGTGATGTGCATCTTGTTCTTATCTCATTATACATATGTGAATGGCTGTGAGTACCAAAATGTGTGACTGCTTACCTTAGTGCGTACACAGATCATGTATATGGACATTGACTCCATAGTCTGAAGAGTTCTCACACTTGGGTGTAAGCCATTTTGTGTCAATGAACTTTGATGAAGTGTGGTTTATGTGCTTGTGTTTTGATTGTGAAACTTACACTCCTCCTCCCACACAGCCACAAGAGGCCACCATGAAGAGTGTTGTCCTGAGAAATTCGGTAAATGTACTTGCAGGTTTATTGTCAATGGTGGCTGGTGTTTGTAGGTCAGTGACAAATGTGGTAGTTGTGAGAGGTTCGAACATCAGTCCCCAGTGTCATCCAGCTTGCTAGTACACATCCCTTCACTGTCAGGTAGCCATAGTCCCAGATTAACTGTTTAGTTGGTGTTGTATGCGGAGTGTTTTCCCTGACTCCATCTGCCGTCAGACCCTTTCCTACAAACACCTTCCTGCCCAGCACAAACAGCCCAACAGGACGTCGGCTTATCTCACAGTATATCACAATGTACCTCCAGGATGCCTGACACTGTGTACTTGTGTCTTACTTTACAAGACGTCCCGTCATGGGATTGTGCTCCAAACACCAGTCCCCTGTCTCAGGAATTTTGTCATAACATTTCCATGCACTGTCAGGTAAGCATGGTTCAATGTTGGCATGTAGGGCTGTGTGGGAGGAGGAGTGTTTTCAATGGCCATATCTCCCACCAGGCCCTGTACTACACACACTCTCATTCCACTGTGCAGAAGCAGCAACCCTGGAATTATACTTTCCTGAGAGTGAGTGGTTATGTAGTGCAAAGAGAGCTGAAACAAGCACAAGTCCCTGTTGCTATTTGTGGAAAAGTCATACACCAGTGCCCAGTGTCATGCATAGTGCTCACTTTGTAAACACTGTGGGTAAGCTTAGTTCCTGTTGGGCTGTTTGTGGTGGGTGGAACACTTGTATGTTGGAAAGTGCCCGATGTGATTTGAAGCTGTTCCAAATAAACATCCTCCCCCCAGTCCAGCTAACTCCTCTGAGACTATGGCTGACTGGCAGTTAGGGGGGTGTACTAGCAAGTAATCTGGCCTTGTGCCCCAAACACCATGCAACAGTGCCAGCCATCTTGGTAATGCACTTCATTAACAACCAGGTGGCCATAGACCCTGATGAAGTGGTTGGAATGGGTGTTTGGAGGAGTGTTTGCCATTACTCCAACTCCAATCAGGCTCTCTCCTACAGACACTCTTTCTTACATGAGAAAACAGACCACATGGCTGTATAGTTTCATGACAGTGTTGTAGATGTATTATCAGGATGTGTGACACTTGTGCCTGGTGTCTGAGTTGAGCACAAATAACATTAGTGCTTTGTTGTCCACACGTCAGTCCCCAGTGTGAGCCACTTTGACAGCATATTGCCAATCACTGCGATGAAAGCAGAGTCCCAGGTAAGCTATTGGGGCTGTGTAGAAAGTTGTGTGTCTGACAGAGCCTGATGGTAGTTGTATTGACAGCAAACACTGCTTCTCCCAAACAGCTCAGACATGCTCATATGTGTCGATGGCTACCTGACAGTGAATGTAAGTGTGCTGACAATATGGCTGACAGTTAAATAGTGTTTTGTGCACAGGGCCTTGATAGGAGTTGTCTTCAACTTCAACACCAGTCACCAGTGTAATCCACCTTGCTAGTACATTTAACCTCACTGTGAGTTAAGAATAGGCACAGAGGAGTTAGCAGGTCAGTTTGGGAGATTGAGTATTTGCATTGTCTAGAACTCCCAAAATGCCTTCCAAACCAGCACCATAAGCCTGTGACTCAGCTTCCCGGACAGTGAATGAGAAATTACTTGTAAGATGTCTATCACTGATGACTGATGCCTATTTGTCCCCCACTCCCAGCAGGGCATAGTTGTCCAGATACCAGTCAACAGTTTTAGATATTTTGCAAGTAATTTCCACACTGTATCAGGTAAGCATGGTTCCTGGGTGTCTGTTTGTACTGGGTAGGAGGATGAGTGTGTGCACTGACTACAACTCCCATCATGCCCTGTCCTCCACACACCTTCCCACCCAGCTCAAACAGCACACCTTGAACTCTGCAGTCCCTGAGAGTGAATGGTAATGTCCTGGGAAGATGGCTTACCCTGTGGCCTGGTGTTTGTGTCACAGGGCCATGATGGTGTTTAGCTCCAAGTTCAATACCTTGCAGCAGTGCCAGCCATCTTCCAAGTACAGTTCCCCACACTGTCATGTATCCATTAGCCCAGATGAGCCATGTGTGATGGGTGTGAGGAGGAGTGTTTACTGTCACTGTAACTCCCATCAGAAATGGTGCCCCCCTTCCCACACATCTCATACATCGCACCAGAGAGAGTGATGTCTGACAGGGGTGCTTGGTGTCTTCATTGACAACAACTTCCATCATGGCTTTGTGCTCCAAACTGCAGTCCCCAGTGACAGCCAGCTTGACAGTACCTTTCCAACATAGTCTCAGTTGTGCTGATTGAGCTGGGTGGGAAGGTGGGTATGTGCACAGGCCTGATAGGAGTTGTAGTGACAGCAAACATTCTTCCTCCCATGCAGCCCAACAGACTCACCTGGAACCATGCTTGCACAAGAGTTAATTGAAATGTACTGGCAAGATGTCTGACACTGCTGCATGTTTCTAAACATACATTTCAGTTTTCCATGACGATGATACCAATACTCATTGGTGCCACATTGTTAAGCCATCAAATTAATCAAGTTGTATTCTGACTTTTCATCCTTTCCATGAACTTTGTGAACAAATTCTTTTGCTGGGAAATTTTGAAGATTAGCTCCTGTCTTCTGTATGTGGTTTACATCATATGAAAGCCCAGACAAGTGACTCTAAAACAGAATACAGAATATTTATGGAATACACTGGCAAAATCTAGGATCCTCTGAATATAATCTGGTTGACTGGTATTCACCTGCTGGTATCTGAACAGGACGGTCATGAAACCGGCCACCTGCTCCAGTGGGAAACAGTTGTGGAATTCAGCGAGCCTCTAAAATGTTCTACCACACACTCATTGGAGCTCCTTTCATTTAAAACAGCTCAAGAGCATCACCAATACCTTCTTTAGAATGAATGGGATGGATGCTGTAATGTTCATACATTTCATCTGATCTGGATCAATCCACTTTTTTAATCTGTCCACTTGATGGTAATGTTTCATCCTCCACATGTTACATTTTGAATAACATCAACATTTGTATAATAAATATTATTTTATACCAGATATAATGTAGCTTTGTTTTTTTTATTAGCATCAAATAACTCTTGCCAGATTATTTTGTAGACACACCATTAACTAGACTGAAAAGTGGTTCATCAATATCTCTCTCTACCCCTACAGTTTCAATATTCTTTTTAATAGCTAAAGGTGAGTAAACAACTCTTCCTTTAAAGCTTTTTTGTAGCTCTGCCAGTGGTAATTTTTCTGTTTTTGGTTCAATGCAAAATATTACTTGAAAGTGATGTATACATTGTAAAATAATTGACTCATAAACATTTAATTTTCAAAGTTCTTCCTGGATTGATGCTAATTCTAACTCGTTATGTACTGCTCTAGCTAGCATTTTTATCCACTAACTTATCGCAGCACTACCTACATATAATTTACCATGTGTACAAATCAACGTTTTCTTCTACAAATAAATGTACAGCAAATTCTTGCCATTTATCTCTGTTCTCCTGATCAGTTTTTGAGACTACAACTACATTACGAGTTTAGCTTCTATTGTGAGTTTGTCGACAACAAATACAAATGCAGTTTGGTTTCTCTGAAGAAACTCTGGTAAACTTTGCAATCTCTAGTGTAAAGTTATCAGTGCTAATACCTGTTTACTGTTCCTCTACACCTGCACATACTAACTCCTCAGTTGCCCTAGCCTCCTGTTCAGGACCAAAGAACCGAAACTGAACATCATTACAAACTTTTTCTACCTCTGCTACTGTACCATGGAAAAGAGCTCTATTAATTTTTCCAAATTATATTCCAGGCATGTTCACATAGTAAATCCTCCTAAATAAATGTAGACTTTGTTCTAGTGGTAAAGAGCTAATATTCTGAAATGATGAAAGGTGCTACGGCACACTTTCTTTGCTAGACATAATAGTGAATGTCCCTCTAAATTACTATACTGCTTTACTTTGCATGTAGAATACACATTTTCAGTTTCAGACATTTGCATGGAAAATATATCAATTGATTCCTGCTGAACACTATACATACTGTTATAGTTCCATTTGTATACAGGGTCCTGTCTACACCTTACCTGTGCCGCTTCAGTTATCCCTTCATCAATATTCCTAGGAACCATCTCTCCTTTTGGAATGGGAGTCCCATCCTCCACCTCATAACATCGACTAATTGTCTCACCTGAAAGCACTATTTAGCCCTTGAAAGTAGCTTTCTTCGTAAAAAAAAGGCTCACTTTTGGAAGTATGCTTCCATTTGCTACTAAAAAGTTTAACAAAAATGACTTCTATTCACATCTTTTCTTTTTGGCTTCTTCATAGACAACACTGTTTTTATCCAGTGTTCTCATTCTGGTCAGAATCAAAATAAAGAGCTTCCTCTTAAGGGCAAATGCCTTATCAAATACAGCCTCAACATGTTTCTTTTTGGGACTGCTTCTCTTCTCCTTTTACTCTGCATCATATTTCATATGAGGTTCTGAATTATTTCCTTTAACTGCCTTTACCCTTTCTTAGCTGATAAGAAACCTGATAAGAAACATCACTTTTTATTTACTTGCCATTGCTCTCTTTGCAGTTTTTGATAAAGCATTTTAGAAATTTCTTAGTTTCCTTACCAGCAGCTCTTTTCTCTTTAATCACATTGTGCACATTCTGTGCCTTTTGCTTCTCTATTCTACTGCGATAGTATCCTTTCTACTGTTTCTGTTATCTCTGTTTTTTAGCATTGTGACTCTTTGCTTTTAATTTGAAGTAGATATCTGGAAAGAAAAAGCAAATTGATACATTTCGTTTTTAATTATATACTATTATAATACATATTCTAATCATTTAACTGCCAACACAAATAGTTATGTCACACTAATGCAGCCACTCTTAGTCTGTTACTTCTCATGTTTATATCTTTGTGTCTATTCCTGTGTCAGCATATGCATCAGTTTGTGCCTGGGTATAGCACATATGCATCACTGTGTCCCTGGGTGTCTAAGGATATATGTCAATGTGTGTCAGGTTGTTTCACTGTATGTGTGTCTGTGTGTGATACTGTATGGACAATTGTTTCACTGGGTCTGTCAGCATATGCATAATGTGTCATTTGGCGTGTTAGCTTATGCATGAGTGTGGACCTGGATATTTCACTGCATCCATCACTGTCTGCTTGGGACTGCATGTGTATATATCAGTGTCTGTGTCGGTGTGCTGCTCCATGCATCAGAAGTTACATGGGTGTTTCAGCATATGTGTCATTGTTTGCCTCAGTGTGTCAGTGTACGGGTCAGTACGTGCCTAGGTGTCTTAATGTATGGGTCAGTGTGTGACTGGGTGTGTTAGTGTATGCATTATTTTATGCGTAGCTGTGTCACTATATGCCTCAGAATGTACCAGGATGTGTTAGTGTATGTATAAGTTTATGCCTGGGTGTGTCAGTGTATACTTCAGTGTGTGTCTGGGTGTGTCAGTGTATGCATAAATGTGTTCCTGGGTGTGTTAGTGTATCGATCACTGTCTAATTGGGTGTGTATATATCAGTGTCTGCCTGGGTGTGCTACTATATGCATCATAAAGTATATGGGGTTGCCAGCATATTCATCACTGTCTGGCCAGTTGTGTCAATGGATCAGTGTGTGCCTGGGTTTCTTAGTGTATGGGTTAGTGTGTGACTGGGTGTGTTAGTGTATGCATCGGTGTGTGCTAGGATGTGTTACTCTATGCATTAGTGTATATTTGGATGTGTCACTATATGCTTCAGAGTGTACTTGAGTGTGTCGGTGTATGTGTAGGTGTGTGCCTGGGTGTGTTAGTGTATGGGCCAGTGTGTTACTGGGTGTGTTAGTGTGTGTATCAGTGTGTGTCAGTGTATACATAAGTGTGCACTTGGTTGTGCTACTATATGCATTAGAGTATGCCTGGGTGTGTCAGCGTGTGTATCAGTGTGTCACTGGCTGTGTTAGTATATCTAACACTGTCTGCTTGGGTGTGTATGTGTATATATCAATGTTTGGCTGGGTGTGCTACTATATGTATCAGAATGTATATGGTTGTGTCAGAATATGCATCAATATCTGTCGGAGAGTATCAGTTAATGGATCAGTGTGTGCCTGTGTATCATAGTGTATGGGTCAGTGTGTGACTGGGTATGTTTTGTGTACATCAGTGAGTGCAAGGGTGTGTCAGGGTATGCATTAGTGTATGTGTCGACATGCCCCTATATGCATCAGTGTACTTGTGTGTGTCGGTGTATGTTTAAGTGTGTGCCTAGGTGTGTAAGTGTATGGTTCAATGTGTGAATGGGTGTGTTAGTGTGTGCTGAAGTGCACCTGGGTGTGTTAGTGTACGACAGGGTGCGTCAGTGTATGCATAAGGGTTTGCCTGTTTGTGTCAGTGAATGCATAAGCGTCTTCCTTTTTTTTCTGTTTGTCCTCATTCTGCCAACTCTCTTGTTGGAGTTGCTGTTGTCCCATTTACAAAGAGGGAGAAAAAAGCATTTCCACACAAGCAAACCGCTGTTTCTACTTCCATCTCCTTCACAGATGAACCAGAACGAAGAAGAGCCAGGACCTACAGCATATATGACTTAATCATCGGACCTGCTAGAGAACTGAATCCAATCCACCAACAATGCCCAAACCTTCATCAAACTTCTTGGGTCACAGGCCATATCGGAATGACTCGTACAGGTTATACTTTTGAGACACTCAGAAAAGCATGGAGGGCTTCCAGATTTCCAAAGCCCACAAATCTCCCGCCTTGCCAGGAGAACCGCATAAAAGATAAATTTAGTAGTAACAGTATTTATTCGTGCAGGACCATCTTGATAAAGCCCTTAAAATATAAGTTGAGGGCTTACCTTTATCCGTTCGCCCGTGACATCCCCAAGAAAATTACACACCTCTGTCCAATAGGGGGCGATTTTCGGACATGACAGGAAAAGGTGGATATCATCTGCCGTTGAAAGCATACACCTTGGGCAGGCAAATGGATTTCCTGTAACCCTTGACAGTTTGGCTGGTGACCAATAAACTCTATGGGTAGTTGATAAATGATTACGCTTAAGTGAGGCAGGTTTCACCACCGCTCGTAAAATAGTAAAGGAGTCATACCAAACCTTCTTAGAATCTCCTCCCTCAAGCTCTTTAACCCACAACTTAGAGATACCAGAGACAATGTTATGATCAGCCTCCACGAAGGACCAATACCACACAGAAACTTTCTTTTTCAATGAGCCTGTTCTCATAACCTGGTCTATCCAAGGATCATCTTCCTCCTCTACCCAAACTTGTGTGGCTCACCAATAACATAGTTGATAATATTTGAACCTCGTCAATTGTTCCATAGTACAATTACTCAGCACTTCCCAACTTGCTAAGCTTGATGCTGTTTTAAGATCTGCCCAGTAGTGTAACCCCGCAATTTTAATGGCTGGCTTAGAGGGTCACTCAACCAATCAGAGGTTCCTGGAGAATCCCAAGTCGGCGCCCAAGACGAGTAATATGGGACTCCCAGTCTTTTTCGAAAGTACATCCATGTTCTTAACGCCGACTTCAAGATCTTCAATCTCACCTTTTTTAAGTATTTCGGGTCTCCATATTTAAAAAGGAAGTGACTCTGGCCTTGACATACATCCCTTATCCTTGCTCCAAAAAGTAATCCCATGGGAGACCGATCAACCTTATTAGCAAACATACGAAAGTTATTAAAATGGAATGCGTGGCAATATGCAAGCAGATCCGGTAGGGCCAGACCCCCCAGTTCCAGCCTCCTCCTCAACTTTTTCCAGGATATCATGGGCCTCTTTGACGACCATATAAAGCTGCCTATCTTTCCCTGGAGCTTAGCTATATGTTCTTTCTGAAAAGTTAAAGTAATAGAATTGAAGAGAAAAATAATTTTTGGGACAACAATCATCTTGATGACATTCACACGACCATAACTATTTAAGGGCAAGTTTGCCCACCATGCCAACAAACTCCCTATCTCTTGGCTATTTATTTTCCAATTTGTTCTTGAAGCATCTTTCAGCTTCTGCATGATTACTATACCAAGGTGACGCATTTGGGATTTCGCCCCAGGGCTGTTCTTAACCTGATTCCATTCCATAATTTCCGCTTTTCAATGTTCACCTTGTAGCCAGATATCATACCAAAACTTTGCGCCTTTGCCATTAGGTTAGGAATTGCAGCATGAGGGTTAATAGTATAGAGGGTCAGGTCATACGCATACAGAGTCAATTTTGCCACCAGATCAGCAGATTCGAAGGGGAGAATAGTGGGATTCGCTCTAATCAAATTTGCAAACGGCTCTATATACAGATTAAATAGGAGCGAGGACAGGGGAGAACCCTGTCTCGTGCCTCCAGTGATGTCAAACCATTCTGACAGCTCCCCATTCACCAGCACCCTGGGTAGGTAGGTTATATTTTGCACAGCCCTCACCATATTCTGCGGAAACCCAAAGTTCCTTAAAAATTCCCAAAGATAGGCCTAATGAACTTGGTCAAAAGCCTTAGCTGCATCTACAGCCACTGCAGTCACAGGCAGGTTCTGGGCTTCTGACAAATCTATAACCCCTAGCATCAGAGATGCAAGCTCGTTAAGTTGCCTCCCGGGGATAAAACCTCTTTGGTCCTGATGAATAACTCCCTAAATGACCGGCGCTACTCTTGAGGCTACTATTCCTTGAAAAATCTTGTAGTCAGAGTTCAAAAGATATTTTGACCTGTATGAGTCTACTTTCAGAGGTTCTTTATTAGGTTTCAAAATTGAGGTTACCATGGCCTCTCCCCAAGACTGAGGAACTATTTCACCATCTCTATATATTGCACTGAATAGAAATTTCAAGACCGGAGCTATTTTATCAAGAATTTGAGAGTAGATCTCAACTGGGAGGCCATCTGGCTCAGCTGCCTTCCCCCTGGCGTTTTCCTGATTTGTGGCCTAATCTCTTCCTCCGTAATCTCAACCTCTGTGGCCGTCTTTTGCTCAATTGTTAATCCCGGAAGCTCCGTCTCCTTTAGCCAGGCCTCTATACAGGTGTGTTACTATGTGGATCAGAGTGTCTGGTTGTGTCAGTGTATGTCTACCTACAGCCTACATTAGCAGTGACTTATATGTAGGGAAAATGAAGTTTAGGTCTTGGGATGGAGTTTTAAATGCGTACTCTTCCTGGTAGTAAAACTGCACACCCAGGCTAAGAAGTAGTAGGTCCAACACATATTTAAAGGGCTACTTGTCTGCAATCATGACTTAGAAGTATCAACTCTTGTGTACATACCTAAATAAGAATATCAGTTCCTGCCTAGATTTGTCACTGGATGTGTAAGCAACTATGAAGGTATGCCACTGTCTATTTTGGATCTCTATATGTCTGTATATATTACTTACTGACTCTTTTACTGAGTGTTGGGATATATATACTTGTGCATGCAAGTGGCTCTGTGTAACTTTTGTCTCTGACTGGGTGGGTGAGTGCCTCTATGATTTTGTAAATATGTCTGTCAGTTGGAGTGTGGTGGAAGACTGGAGGTTTAACTGGGCATATGGGCCTGGAAATACGCATGTAACTCACCAAAACTTAACCGGCACTGCTTGCCTCTGAAGCACATACCACCATGCCCTATGGCCTACCTGCAGCCTACATTATGGGTGACTTATATATTGTAGAACAGAAGTTTAAAGCTTGGCAAGTAGTTTTAAATATGAACTCACCCTGGTAGTAAAAGTGCACACTCAGGCTCTGCAGTAGCAGGCCGAACACAAGTTTAAAGACCTAGTAGTCTGGATGAGTGGTTAACAGTATCACTACTTCACAGCATGTCTAAATAAGTGTTCCAGTCTCTCTCTGGATATGTTACTGGGTATATAACTAACTACCTTGCTATATGACTAGCTGTCTTAGTATCTTTATGGGTCTCTATATTTGTAACTGGCTGTATTTATAACAAATTGTCTGTACTACTGAGTGTTGAGCTATTTAACTTTGTGTGCACAGGCTATGTTACTGCTGGATAGAAACGTGCTGTTTGAGCATGTGATTGAACACGTAAGTGCCTCTGTCTGACTGGATGGGTGAGTACCTCTATGCTTTTGTAACTATGAATGTAACTTACAGTATTGGTGGAACACTGAATTCTTAATTTGGTACATAGGTCTGCAAGTGCAGATGTATCTCAATCTGTGAGTGAGTGCATGAATCGTTGAGTGGGTCTGTGAGTGGATGCATACTTCTCTGGGTTTGTGAGTGGGTGCATGGGTCTCTGAGTGGATATATAAGTATATGTGTGAGTCTGTGAGCATGTGCATGATTCTCTGAGTAGGTCTGTGACTGGGTGTGAGAATATGTCTATCTGAGTATCTGTATGTGTCTGTGAGGGGCGGCCTGGGTCTCTGAGTGGGTCTGTGACTGATTGCATGAGTGTCTGACTAGGTCTGTAAGTAGATGCAGGAGAGTCTGTGCAGGTCTCTGAGAGGGTATATGAATATCTGAGTGAGTGTGTGAGTGGGTGCATGAGTGCCTCAATGGAACTGTGAGTGGATGCATGAGTGTCTGAGTGGGTCTGTGAGTGGGCGTGAGAGTGTCTGAGGGGGCCTGTGAGTGGGTGCATGAGTGTCTGAATGGGTCTATGTGTGGGTGCACGAGTCATTGAGTGTGTCTGTGAGTGGGTGTGTAAGTCACTGAGTGGATGCATGTGTGTCTGAATGGATCTGTCAGTGGGTGCATGAGTTTCTGAGTGGATCTGTGAGCGGGAACAGTGCCTGAGTGTGTCTGTGATCAGGTGTGTAAATGTCTGAGTGGGTCTGTGATTGGGTACATGGGTTTTTACATAGGCCTGTGAGTGAATGTGTCTCTGAGTGGGTTTGTGAGTATCTTAGTGGGTCAGTGAGTGGGTGCGTCAGTGTCTGAGTAGGTCTTTGAATGTATACATGAGTCTCTGAGTGGGTCTGTGAGTGGATGTATGAGTCTCTGAGTGATTTGGTCAGTGGGTGCAATTTTTCTCTGTGGTGTGTAGGTCTCTGAGTATGTGTGTGAGTGGGTGCATAAGTCTCTAAGTGAGCAGGTGAGTTGGCAAATGTCTCGCTTAGTGGGTCTGTGAGTGGGTGAGTAAGTGTCTGAGAAGGGTCTGTGAGTGGGCACGAGAGTCTCAAAGTAGGTCAGTAAGTGGGCATATGAGTCTCTGTGTTGGGCTGTGAGTGGGTACATGACAAAACATCGCACTTGAAAAAAACTGTTTTTCGATGTGATGTACACATAAGGGAACCCACAAACACCCCTATATTCCACCCATAGGTTCACTGTACCTCTACCCTGACCCCTCATTTCTCTTTAATGTGTACTTTTAGCTCTCTCTCTCTCTCTCTCTCTCTCTCTCTCTCTCTTTCTCTCTCTCTCTCTCTCTCTCTCTCTCTCTCTATATATATACATATATATATATATATATATATATATATATATATATATATATATATATATATATATATTCATTCACTGAAATACTCACCTTTACCTCCCGCTTACATACATACAAACCCACTCACAATGCAATATTAATATACCCACTCACACCTATACACCTGCTTGCACAGCCACTCAGACAGCAACTCACACACCCACTCACCTACCCATTCAGCCCCCCACACACCCACTCATTCACCAACACAGCCTCTCATACATCCACTTACTCGTCTATACAGACAGTCATACATGTACTCACTCACCTATACAGCAAATCAGACACCCACTCTGATACAGATACACAAAGTCACTCACATATTTCATGTTAGAAATAGTATCGCTCATTACTACCACATACAGTATAGTATTGTAGTAGCTTACTATATATATTTAACACTCATAAACATGTATGAAGCACTTACACTTAATGAATGATATAATCAGTGATGTCATCAGTGTTGTCACTGACAATGTCATGAGTGATGTAATATGTGAAATCATAAGCAGTGCATTGCGGGGGCATAAGTTATAGTTAGCTCAGGTAAATATAACTTCTGAATTTCACTGTGTTTGTATGAGTGAAATCTGAGCATAACTATAATGTCCCTGTAACCTTTGTTTTTTTTCAGTAAATGTTGACGTTTTTCTATTCCCTAAGTATTACAACCCTGTAACATTTGCTTTTTTCCAGTGAATTTCTGAGCTTTTAAAAATAAATGTCCTAACTGTAACCTATAACCTTTCGGAGTAAGTGTGTCAGGGAGTGCATGAGTGTCTCAGTGGGTGTGTGAGTGAGTGCATGAGTGTCTCAGCGGGTGTGTGAGTAGGTGCATACACCCTCCTGTTACCTCCAGTAAGTCTGACATAGCAGGATTGCTGAGAGCTTGTCAGAGGCCCTGCCCCCTTTCTGCATCACTCTGCAAACATGCTTCATGGAGCACTACTGGTTGGGGGATGAAGTCCCCATGGATGCTGAGGGGTCTTGGGGGCCAAGAAGTGTTCCTGTTACCTCTAGTATGTCCCATGCAGCAGATTGCTGCACAGTCATCAGAGGCCTGAACCCTTTCTCCACCACTCTGCAAACGGGCCTTATGACACACTACTGGTTGGAGGATGAAGTCCTCTTGGATACTGAGGTTCTGAGGTCAAGAACCCCTCATGTTACCACCAGCATGTCCCACACAGCTTGATTGCTGGGATTTCATTGGCTGCTCTGACACTTTTGTCCAGCACCCTGCAAACATGCCTCCTGGCCCCTCTGTAATATAATAATTTGCCCTAGGGAGGTGGTGGTCCCCATGGCAATACTAAGCCCTAAATGGGGATCCCGTGCACTCCCACATTTTCTTGAACAGCCAACGTGCTCCCAGGGCCTGGCCCACCCTGGAACTGTATTAAAAACATGAGCCGGAGCACATGTTTATTTTTTTTGTATTTTTAATTTTTGAAGGGGATTCATGGCTCAGTGGCATTTTCACAGCAAGTGCTTTTTGACTCTGTTGAGGTCCCTGTGGGACCCTAAGACCAGGGCTGAGGGATCAGGGCATTCCTACCCTGCCCCCTTTTCTTATTTTTAAACATATTTTCTGGGACTCGGCTGAAGGTGAGTCGCACAATGGCTGCCGACACTTCCCGGTTGAAATGTTTGCAGCCAATCAGATCGTATTGCCTTCATGTCCCTACATATACAAATTTGGATTTCTTTAAATAACTCTAAAACTACTGAGTGGATTTACACCAAATAACAAAATGCACTGTTTCTGGACCAAGAGCTAGCTTTCTGCAAAATGTGGTAGAATTCCTTCCAGCAGTTCAAACTGCAGCAGTGTTTAAAATGCCTATGGGAGTTAACATGGGAAATGTACTTTTTTTGCCCCCCCCCATTTTCTCAGTCCCAGCTCAACTGATCACCCTGAAACTTTTCAAGCCCAGCCAGAAACAGCTGGCACTTTGATTTGAAAAGTTCGTGAAGATTCATCAAATGGTGTCAAAGATATAGGCAAGTCAAAAAAGAATTTTCCTATGGAAGCAAGATCGCGTGTGTGTGTATTTTTTATTTTGCAATGAAGCTGACATACAAATTCCAAAGAGTGCAAAATCATGCAGTCACTCTAGCAAACAAAGGGACCACAAGAAACCTGCATTGACAGTACTTCATTGGTCTCCGATGGCATTGAGAATTTTATTTAAAGTTTTATCAACAACCACAAGGTTTTCTGCAGCTTACACATTACTATTTCACACAAGGGCCCCATGGTCGGCCAGATCATTTGTCCGCTAAAGCTTGGGTACAAAATAATGCACATGAGAGATTTTGTGTACAGAGTCCAAAGACTTTAAATTACTTCAACTCAATTTTAAAAGCTTAAATAAGATTCCTCACTTGAGGAACGTACTAAACACCAATTTCTTTAAAGAATGCTTAATAATATATTATGATCTTTCAATGTGCTTCTGCCGGAGCTGCAGCAAAGTTAAAACCCAGGATCTGCTACTACCTCGCATACCTGAAGCATTACCCCCTGCATCCTCTTTTTTTCCATCTTCCGAATCCCAAGAGCTGAAATAAACTTTCCATTTAACACCATTACCCTTCCTTATACACTTGTATTCCACCTACTTGTCTTTCTGTTTCAGCACCTCCTATCTGTTGTATGTAATCATGCGTGAGTGCATCCAGGAGTAACCGTAGCCTGACCATAACATAAGTGACGAATTTGGCACAAGAGAAAGTATCACAAAAAATACATGAATTACATAATACAAAGAACCCCTCTTCCCAAGGAAGGTTGCCGACTCATTTCATAACACTTAAAAACATGTTCATAACTGTCTCGATATAAATATTGATTCCAGGTGAATGGTGCAACACAATACTCTTTGCTAGGTGGCAAACAAGAAACTGTCAACAGCGGAGATTTCCGAAATGGAAATGTAATTAACAAAAATCTCAGTAATGTACTATGACCCATATTTGGTATGAACACACACATAGCTTGAGCCTTACACACCTGATGTAATTACATATTACAAACAGTGCTCCAAATCGTCTTCTGCAATATAAACTGCTGCAGAGCACGACTTGTGCCAGCACATTAGCTAATTCAGGCACAGCTCCTTGGCACTGGGAAAGGGCTCATGCAGAGTGTTTTACCACCTGATGCTGGCAAATTTATTTTTTCTGTAAAATGTGACTGTGGTCCAAGAGAAGGCAAAGTAGTCCAATATTTTGAAATAATCTGAGATGTTTTACAAACTAAAACATCTCTATAAGAATCAAGGGGAACTTTCTCATTTTGTAACTTAAACCCAAAAGTCTCAAATCGAATTACAATTGGTAAATAAAACCTATATGGCTCTAAAAAGGAAACTTGGAAATGTAAGTATTAAACAATTATTTCCTTGATATACTTCATTTAAACTATTGAAATGCAAAAGACATGTAGAATATTTTTGTGTGAAATAACGTGATATATATTATTTTGCTGTTAGCGGTGAAAATGATGTGTTAACAAAGTAATCACGTGCTACATAAAAGAACGTACCATTGTTGATAGAGATTCAAGGCCAAGGTCCACACACTGGTCAACCCAACCACATCACATTTGACTTGTCTGCTACAAGGCAAAGGTTTTTAAGGTGTTTTCCTTGTTCACCCCATGTTTACGAATCCCTTCAATGACCTTGCGCCATATATATACATCAAGAAAGTGTTCTCACGGATGACTTTATGACTTGCATACACGTTGTACAGTTTTGTAGAGCCTGTGATTCGTGCCATTTTTATTCATTTTTAGTCTACCAAAGGAAAGCCAAGTACCTCTTTGTGGTGGTGATTGTTTGAGTGGATTTGAGGACAGCCGATCTGCAGCTAGCTTGGAAAAAATAATAAATGCAGCACAGTGAAACATTACCAGATGGTCTCGTTCATGTGCAGATGACCTCCTTAGGGCACCATCCTCAAAGACCAAAGAGGGACTCTCTCACTATTATTAAGTCTATGATTGGGTTACAAGAGGAGCTAAGATAAGTCATCACTACAAATTGCTCTTGTACCATCACCACTGAAATGAGAAAGAGGGATTAGGTTGCAAACGGAAAGTTAGGAGGAACACTTGGAGAAATTATGCAATCACTTCAATCTTCCTTCCAGCCACCTCATCCTATCTCATAAACAAGAATCATTATTTAGGGGTGGGATCAGGAATGCACGGGGTCGGACGGTCTCCTAGTGACTCCCCTTCCCTTCTCTAGATCCCATTCACCAGTTGGCAGGGTCTGTAGAAACGAGAAGGGTTGACCGGGAGGTGCCCTGCAACTCATCACCAGCTTCCCATCTACCCTTCACTTGAGTCTACTAGAGAAACTAACATTGGTATTGGAGGTAAGCATTGGACCCCTTTCTTGTGCTATGTCCAGTACTAGCTGTACAAAAGAAAATCACACACCCGACCAAATCACGTGTTCCCGTTTAAAGAATCCAAATAGATGCATTCACTTTACGCAAAGTCTAAGCAACCAGAGAATAAATATTATCCTTAGGGTGTACACATCAACCCAGGGGTTATTTTCCCAAGATATATGAGCTATGTTTAAAAGTCTCCAAGACTTTACTGAAGGAGACCTCATTTCGATCAAAGAGATCCATGGGCCTGCCACTGCACATGTCAAGTATATGGATATTGATGTGAACCAGGTGTAAGCAGATATTCATCTACCAGACTGACTTACCCTTCCCTTTTTGAACAAGCCAGTGAAGAAAATTCACATTATATTACTATTTCTAGAAACATTGAATGCAGTGCTTGGGCCAGGTAATCAGAAGGGGGGAGATCAGGCAAACAGCAATTTAAATTTTTGGATGTGCACATATTTGCAATACCTATCTGTAGAACTTAAGATACATTTATTAATGCTGGTGAGCAAATGACCAGGAGCCCCCAAACTGGCATGCCAGCTTCATTTGCTTCTAGAATCACCTGCCTGAACAGCATCTAGTGGTGCACTTGTATACAAGCCACACTTTTTTAATATCAACATACAATAAATATCACTGTTTTCAGATCCAAGCATCACAAACATAGAAGGGGAATACCTTTCCATATAAGATAACATTCCCTGCCCTGGTTTGGGAAAATGACTGAAATTCTGGCACACCTCGTACTCCACACTGTCTCCATGCCTCCAAGACATTTGGCCATGTGATCTGGCACTTGGTCACAGAATAGGAATGATAAGCAAGGGCGGAAAATATATGGCAATATGCCCTAGCAGTTGATATCTGGAACTACAAGAAAAATGCCCAAAACCAGTATTTTGAAAGCAGTGCTTTTGAAATATTCCCTCTGTTCTGAGTATTGTTTAGCACTGAGATAAGATAAAAAAAATCACTCATGCTTGGTTTTTCTCCTGCAAGTCACTTAGTGAAATACAGCAATATGACAACTTTTTAGAGGGGATGTTTTGACACTGAAGCAAAAAATTGTGCTTATGTATCCATTAGTTTTGTGAATTATGTTTAGGTTGATGATTTTTTTTGTAATTTTTTGTTGTTTCTTTGTATTGTTTTAAAATCCATGTTTGTGATTGCCCTATTTTTGTAGTCGACAATTCATGTGCAATATTTTCAATGGACATTCTTTTTTTGTTATATATTGAATTATACATAGGGTGTTGAAAAAGAGGATAGTTTTGTAGTCAAAATTTAGATAACAGTGTTTTTTGTTGTGGTTACTTTGACATAAAATCATCAAAATCTCACAGAACATGTAACTTCATTACCCTTTTAACTCTTGAAACATTGCATTGAAAAACAACGCTCAGATCACTTTTATGCTGTTGACCTCCATTTAAATCTATATCGTGCACACTGTCTACTTTGTCTTTGTTCAGTAGGACCCCCCTCTTCCTGTCTCCTCTCTGATTGTGACTTGAAAGCAATAGGTAATTGAAGTTACTGATTCACTACCACCAAGGCCTCTACAATGTGACCCTTTGTGTAGTAGGATGTGCAACTACCTGACCCTTTTTTCTCTATTACTTGTTAGACCCCATTTTCCACAAATGACTCTTCTGCTGGCTGATTGCTCTATGTCAACCTAGATAAAAATGTTAAATGTTCCGAGAAGGCATCCACCATGTCAGCCTCCTCCGTCGTCGCCTCTCACCTGGGGCTGAAGGATAGCCAGGAGAACAGAACTGCGGAGCAGCTGGGCCTACAAACCAGCTGTGGACAGGCCTCAGTAGTGCCGTCAGCTCAAATGCTTAAATGTACTTTCTTATATACAATACATATAATAAACATATACCATGATATCACTTTAATTATGGAACCTTCGTTCTGTTAAATCACTAAATCACAAACCACCCCTTCATTTGAAATAAATAAGAGTGTGCTTTGAAATAACTTTAACAGTTCTCTTATGAATAGATCGTTATAAATCATTCTCAATGCAAGTCGTTATTAACAAACATCATATTTTAAATATTTGCAAACTCATGACCAATGGTGTGTTCTTAACTTGTAACAATGGACATTACAAGTTGCCTCTTCTGTAGAATGATGATCTACCCACCCATCCCTACAGGAGCAAGATCATGGTATAAGATGGGGGAGCTAGATAGGTCTTGTTTTAGCAAGCTACATTCTGAAAGTTTCAGGACATCCCCTCTCCACCCCCCTCAAAGCTGGCAGCCACGTGAGAGGGTAGCCAATCATTTCTTCTGCCTGGCTCTCATCAAAGACGAGAGGTGCCCAAACTGGGGGTGCAGACTGTAGAACCTCTCCTGTACTCAGGCATTAGGTTGACTAAATGTCAACAATGCACCTCAATCGTAGTGTTAATATTTGATTTTCACAGTCAGTGCTCTGCAATCGCTGCATTCAGTAGGTGGACTGCTGCTTCCAGTTCATCAATAAAATGGAAACATTCTTGTGAAGAGGAAATACTTCTCTGTGATACTCCATATTGTGAATGACACTTTGTACAAGCACTAGATGGAGAGGACTTTGCCACACAAATCAATGGTTGAATGGGGCTCACCAGAAGCCGCTTTCAGTGGACTTTCTTTTGTTCATGACGAAAGCACAGACAGACAGCCAAAATGATCTTTTGCTGTATCTAAAAAGAGTAGTGACATTAAATGTTCAATTCTTGTTGTTTTAGATAGCAAGGAAACATCATTAGAGCCATTAACTTATGTTTGTGTTCAAATATTTTATTGTATATAGAAAGAAGGAATAAAATCAAGATAAATAGTGATACATAAATGAATATAGCACTTTACTACGTGATGTATTGCATTGCGTGTTATTACAACGCGGTTGTTACAACAATAAGCAATGCATTTACATCTCAAGTCTTTACAATGAATTCCACTAGGGGGCATGCTGGACTTAGGAACAGTATTATTTACTATTCCTACTCCAGTTTACGGAACAGTAGTGAAGGTGTTGGAATTCATTTCCTGTACCTCAGCGCCCCCTAGTGGAAGTTGTTGTAAATCCTTGCAATGTAAATGCATCGCGTACTAACAACGCGGTTGTTGTAACGACCATGTTGTAAAGGTATCGCGGTGTAATGACCACGTTGTAAAGGCTGTTTCCCTACATAAATACTAAAAATGGATGCATATAAATAAAAAATGTAAAAGTTAAAAAATTGTTACAAGTCATCTAGTACCTGAACTAGGAAGATAATGGAAAAAACTAATTACATATAAATGACCATATACATATAAGGACAAAAAGCAAGTATTTCAAAGTCAATGAATACAAAATATCTTCTCAAAGGAAGAGGGGTCAAAGGGAGATCACCATATAACGCAGTAATATCATGTGTGTTAAAACATGTACCGCTTGGTAAGTAAGGTATATCACCAAGGGGGATGAAACGGGGAGGGGTAAGGAAAACATAGGAAGGGAGGAGAAGAGGGTAATAGGAGGGAGGGAGGGGGATACGATGGGCCATCTGTTACACTTATAATAATAAAATCAATAGAGGGACCAAAAAGGATGTTGAGCTACTAAATCCCGAGCAGATAAATCCATGTAGTTATCCAAAGAGTGCCATGAACTGCTAGCTATTGAAGACATATAATGTTTACCTTCAATAAAAGTATGACCTCCTCGAAGATATGACACCCAAGCCAACCAAGTATGGTATGATAGAAGGTGAAAAGACTTCCACTTCATGAGTATAATCCTGACTTCGATGAATAGGAGCAAATCTTATAATACCAGATCTATATGATCAGGAGGTAGAAGGGGCAACTGTCGCCCATGGACCTTACATAATCATAGGAAAGGAGAGACTGATAGGTGTATTAAAGATTATAGACAAGTGTTTCTCTATAGGTTCCCAGTAGGAGTTTAATGGTGTACATTTAAAAACATATGGTGATGGGTGCCCGGTTTTAAAATACAATTCCAACATAGATCGCTGTCTCATAAGTGCAATTTATGCAAGCAAGCAGGAGTCCACTGTAAGAGATTCCTTGTGAAGAATTTGTAAAGGATCAGCGATGGAGAAAAGGGATAATTTCCCGATCACCTGCCACATCATGGGAAATGTGTTTTAATATATCTTCTTCAAAGTGATGAGACCATTTAACAAAGGTTATTGTGGATTGTGGAGACTAATGGAGTAGAGAGAAATTTATAGATTTTGGAAGCAGTATGGCCTGAACGTAACCACAGAGTGAGACGTGTAATAGTAAACAGAACCTGTAGAAAGGATCACCTTGGAAAGTTTAACTTTAAGTTCTAAAAATATATAAAAATCCTTGTTACTGAGACTATATTTGTTGGCTAGGAAGGAAAAGATGAGAGGGTCATGATTAGTATCATAGAGGCCTCTCACTAATCTAATACCTTTAGAGGCCCACTGGGCAAACATATTAAAATCAATGTTAGTAGTGAGTTTAGGATTAAGCCATAAAGATGTCCATCTAGATTTATGAATGGGGTCCGAGAGTCTTTTATCGAGGTATTTATAAAGCACTGATTGTATATGACATAATACGCTGAGAGGGTGCAAATGTAAATTTGAGACAGTGAGGAAGGAGAAAGTGGTAGAAGGAAAGCAGAAGTCTCTTTCTATATGCACCCACAGAGGTATATAGTGAGATTCTGGTAAAAAACTAATTGCTCCTTGGACTGCTAGGAAGGATGTTTGGTATAAGTTCCACTCTGAGAGATTACAACCTCCTAATATGGGGAATTTTCAGATATTCATAAGAAAATCTAGCTCTCTTATCTTTCCCAAAAAACCTCAAAGTGAGACTATCAATTTCAAGATAAAGGATGATGCGAGTTTTAAAAGCAGCATAGAATACAGGAGATTAATAATTGGAGTTATCATCATTTTAAGTGTTTCTAATCTAACCCACCAGGAAATATATTTAGGTGAAGAGGAAGACAATAAATCCCTAACTGTATTCATTGTGTGTGATTCCTTGTAGCATACAGTATCTGTAAGGTCCCTCCGCAAACCACATCCCCAGATATTTATTTCGTATAGATTTAAAACCTGAATCTCCTAAGAGTGAGGGAAGACATACTGGATTCAGTGGGAACACTTCTGTCTTTTCTTTGTTAAGAGTGTAGCCAGAAACAACTGAAAAATTGCGAATAATGTTAAAAATAGAGTGGATTGCTGATTGAATATCTTCTGCAAAAATAAGGACATCATTGTTATTGTTATTGTTATTGTTATTTGAGTATTTATAGAGCGCAACATTCGCTCCGGAAGGAGCATCTTGGCGCTGAGCATGCGTATAGGGGATAAGCGGTGAAAAGATCTAGATAGCTGCTAGCACATAGGTATCTGATTGCTGATAGATCCAGGTCTTCAGTTGTTTCCTAAAGAGACATTCGGACTCAGTCAGTCTAAGATTTACAGGTAAATTATTCCAAGCTCTTGCTGCTAGGACTGTAAACGTTTTTCCGCCCCTGGTTTTGTATTTATGCCTCGGGACCTTAGCAAAATTAGCCCCCGAGGATCGTAGACAGCGTACGGGATCATAGCGGATAAAACGTTTAACAAGGTATTTAGGACCTATATTTTTCAAGGATTTAAAAGCTGTAAGCAGGAGTTTAAAAAGAATTCTCTTATGTAGTGGCAACCAGTGTAAGGAATTTAAAGCAGTTGAGGCTGAAGATTTCCTGGGAAGTTTTAACACTAACCGTGCCGCCGCGTGCTGTACACTTTGCAATTTCTTCAAAGTGGACTTTTTTACCCCTGCCATCAACCCATTGCAATAGTCGAGTCGGGAGAGTATTAATGCGACCACGACCGATTTCCTGGAAGCAATGGGGAGGAAATCAAAAAATTTCTTTAAAGATTTGATAAGGCCAAAGCAGCAGCCAGCCGTGATCCTAACATGATCGTCAAATGATAAGGTAGCGTCAAATTGCACGCCTAGGTTGCGAGCAGAAGACACAGCACTGGGCGGGGCCTCAGAGTCTTTAGGCCACCAATCCCTCGGGCAAAAAGGTAGATCCTGACCCAATGGTATGATTTCGGTTTTCCCACTGTTGCACTTTAAGTGGTTTTTGTTTAACCACTGAAATACCTCAGTGAGACAATTCCGAAAACACAATTCAGTATCCGTGCGGTTTTTGTCTATGGAGACGACCAATTGAGTGTCGTCAGCATATGACGTAACAAGGATCCCGTGTGCCTCTATCACAGCGAGGAGGGGTGCCATATAGATGTTAAAAAGAAGTGGACTTAATATGGATCCCTGCGGGACTCCAGATGTAATAGATTTTTCGCTGGATAGGTAACGGCCCAAAGATACAGACTGGGACCTGTTGGACAGGAAAGAATTGACCCATGCCAAAGCTGTGTCTGTTACACCAATCTC
Source organism: Triturus cristatus (assembly GCF_964204655.1). NCBI lineage: Eukaryota > Metazoa > Chordata > Amphibia > Caudata > Salamandridae > Triturus > Triturus cristatus. The sequence continues at coordinate 1,354,350,961 of NC_140591.1, forward strand.
TCGCAGCCTGTCATTCAAAATGACATGAGAGATGGTGTCAAAAGCTGCTGTTAGATCGAGCAGGATGAGGACGGCCTGCTTTCCCTCATCCTGCAGGAACTTGATGGAGTCAGAGAGTTCTACCAAAGCCGTTTCAGTGGAGTGGCCAGAGCGAAACCCGGATTGTTGGGGGTGCAAGATGTTGTGGTTCTCTACAAATGCTTTTAACTCGAAATGTACCATCCGTTCAGTGATCTTTCCCAGAACAGGCAGGAGTGAAATAGGGCGCATATTAGTCAGATCCGTTGGCGATTTATTCTGCTTTTTCATAAGAGGTTTAACGATAGCCTTTTTCCATTCCTTAGGTACAATCCCTGATTTTAAGGATGTGTTTATGATGGCATTAATGGTTGGATTCACTACCTCGACCAGATGATGTAGGATGCAGGGAGGACAGGAGTCAGTGGGTGCTCCAGATTTGCAAGCCAAGATCGCTTTGCGGGTCTGTTGGAGGGAGACCGGTTGGAAGCTACCAATGAAATGGCTATTTGCGGCTACATGTTTTTGGGGGCCTAGAGAAGGAGAAATCAAAGGGGGCAAGAAATCCTTTTGGATGTTTGCAATTTTCTCCTCAAAAAATTCTGCAATTTGATTGCATAAACTCTCAGATGGCGGGATTTCGGGCTGGAGGGCTTTGGGGTGGGTAAAGGATTTAACTATAGAAAAAACCGTTTTTTGTTTCTGCTGTGCATCGTTAATAGCTTTAGTGTAGTATACCTTTTTGGCAGTCTTTATGTTAGAGAGGTACAATTTCCTCTGTTGAACATAAAGGGCTCTTGAGGCCTCATCATATGTACTCCTCCACTTCCTTTCTCTAATTCTACAAAGTAGATGGCTCTCAGCTAAGGCCTGGGTATACCATGGGGCACTTAACTTCCGTTTGGTGCAATTTCGGCGGTCGCCTTTGGGGTCGGAATTTTCTAAAATAATCTGATCCATCCAGACGTGAAAGTTACGGGAGTCGGCCGTGACGTCTCCTCTCAATTCGGGGGCCTGAGCTAATAACTGGGTATCCAGTTTGATACAATCCATCAATTTCCTCCAATTTACCGAAAGGGGAGATTGAGGGTGCTTTATTGTTAATGGGACTCGAACTTGTTTCTTGATGCCAAACGAGATGAAACTATGGTCAGTCCAAATTTGCGGAATAGGAGGAGACATGATCATGGTGTTTAAGTTGGAACAAATACCATCAAGGGTATGGCCTGCTAGGTGGGTGGGTGCAGTCACTAATTGGGCCAGTCCAAAAATGTTTAGGGTATGGTGGAAACTGATAGCATAGGGGTCTGTATCTGATTCCAAGTACAAATTCATATCTCCTAGTAGAGTAAAGTGTGGATAGCGTAACATAAACGATCCAAGCACTTCATCTAGGGAGTCTAAAAAGGGAGTAGCATTGCCTGGGGGGCGATAGATTAGACCTCCCGAAAAGGAGGTGGAGGCATTAAGTTTAATCGAAAAGCCAATACTCTCACCTCCTTTGAGGTAATCCAGGTCAAATGTATGACACGAAAATGACCTTTTGACAATGATTGCGACCCCGCCTCCTCGCCCGTTTTGCCTATCCCGCCTAAAGATGGTAAAATCCGGGGGAAGGGCAATCGCCAAATCGGGATTGGAAGATTCGTTGAGCCATGTTTCAGTTATGAAAAGGGCATCAAGACTATGACCCATTATTAGATCGTGTATGTCCTGGCTGTGGCCACACATCGAGCGGGCATTAATAAGACCTCCCTTGAAGTTGTTGCCTCCTTGCAAAGAAGGCCCAGGAACTATTAGCATTTCTAAAGGCATCACGGGAGGGGTCCATTTACAGTGGGAACATGTAAAAGGGCCGCGGAGGCAATCAAAAGGTGGACAACTCTTACACAGGGCACTCGTCTTAGGGCGTAACTCTAATAAGGCCTTATTATCATACCTGATGGTGTGTGACAATTGCCTGGCAAGTCCAGCAGCCGGCACGGTCCTGGCGCGGACGGGCGCAGACGGGCTTGGCTTAGGCGCGGCTTCGGCGCGCGTCCGGCGCGCCCGCTGCGCCAGCCCGCTGTGCCGTCTGGCCGGGTTGCACATTATATAGGGAGAAGGGAGGACGTGAGGACGGCGCGACTAGAGCGCTCCCCCAGCCTCACCAAAGATGGCGCCCACCGCCGCCGAGTATCGGCTGAAAAGCGGCTATACGAGGTGGCAGAAGGTGGAAAAGATGGTAAGAAGTGTCAGTGTGCCTGGCTTACAAATTCCCCTTAACGCTACTAAAAGCCCCCCAAAAGTGCAAACATACAATTTAAAAGCGTTTTTAAAAATACAATCAGGATTGTAGCAGATAGGGAAATTGTCACCACTTTAGGCAACACGCAGCTCGCAGCCCCAGTCACCCTCACTAGGGAGAGCTCCGTAAGGCACCGAAATCGCTGGCAAACCTCGTTAAATATTCCGGGAGGACGTGAGGACGGCGCGACTAGAGCGCTCCCCTAGCCTCACCAAAGATGGCGCCCACCGCCGCCGAGTATCGGCTGAAAAGCGGCTATACGAGGTGGCAGAAGGTGGAAAAGATGGTAAGAAGTGTCAGTGTGCCTGGCTTACAAATTCCCCTTAACGCTACTAAAAGCCCCCCAAAAGTGCAAACATACAATTTAAAAGCGTTTTTAAAAATACAATCAGGATTGTAGCAGATAGGGAAATTGTCACCACTTTAGGCAACACGCAGCTCGCAGCCCCAGTCACCCTCACTAGGGAGAGCTCCGTAAGGCACCGAAATCGCTGGCAAACCTCGTTAAATATTCCGGGAGGACGTGAGGACGGCGCGACTAGAGCGCTCCCCCAGCCTCACCAAAGATGGCGCCCACCGCCGCCGAGTATCGGCTGAAAAGCGGCTATACGAGGTGGCAGAAGGTGGAAAAGATGGTAAGAAGTGTCAGTGTGCCTGGCTTACAAATTCCCCTTAACGCTACTAAAAGCCCCCCAAAAGTGCAAACATACAATTTAAAAGCGTTTTTAAAAATACAATCAGGATTGTAGCAGATAGGGAAATTGTCACCACTTTAGGCAACACGCAGCTCGCAGCCCCAGTCACCCTCACTAGGGAGAGCTCCGTAAGTCCGCGTCAGCAGCCGTTTTGAGGATGTGTGTTTCATCCTTTAATCTCAGGATTCCAATTGAACAAGTGGAGAAGTGGACAATGGATAAAAGAAAGAGTAGGGGTGAAAGTGGGCACCCTTGTCTTGTTCCTTGGTGGAGGTTAAAAAGGAGGACATTATGCCATTAATTCTGATATTAGCTTTAGGCTGCGCATAAAGGGCCATGACCATATTAATAAAAGAGTTGCCAAGTTTGTGCAATTATAAAACCACATGTGAAAAAGGCCAAGATACCTTATCAAATGCCTTTTCTGCATTAAGGATGATCGCCCCAGATGGTAGTGAGGAGAGTTTTGCTTTTTTTAAAGTGTGACAAAACATACAAATGTTGTCCGTAGCAAGCCTACCCTTAACAAGACCTGTTTGTAAGCCATGGATGAGGTTGGGAATGTGACTTTCTAGTCTGTTTGCTAGAATCTTAGCAAAGGTTTTCCCTTCCATATTTAATAAGGAGATGGGACGAAAGGTTTTTGGATCTGAATGATCTTTACCTTCCTTGGGTATAACTACTATATTGGCCTCGGTGTCCGTACCCGAAGCGTTGCCTGATAAAACATAATGGTCAAAATCTTATTAAGATATTTAATGATCAAAGAAGTAAATGTTTTATATAAGACAATGGGATAACCATTTGGGCCAGGAGCTTTCCCAGGACGAGTAGCCTTAACAGCCTGAATAATCTCTTCAATTTCAATTGGCTAACCCAACTTGACTTTGTCTTCATCCGATTTAGTGGTATTAGGAAGAGAATTAAGGAATTGTTGGCAAATAAGCTTATGGAACTGCCTATGAGGGGCATATCATTTTTCATAAAAATCCCTAAAGACTTCAAGAATTTCTTGGGTATTAAACGTTTTCGAACCATTTTTATCAGTTACATGGGTAATTTGTGTAGTATTATTATTATGGTATTTAAGAGTGATATCAAACAAATTCCCAGCTCTATTATATTACAATAATTGACGAGATTTCTGAGTGTGCACTCCAAGATAAGCTCTTTTGGTAACATATGGAATTAAAAGAATATTTTAATTGTTTAATTTCTTGCAAGAGAGATTTGTCACAGGTATGCCTATATCATCTCCCAGAGACTGTAGAAATCTTCTAATATCGCCATTTCATTTGCAAATTTTTTTAATAATGTGACCTCTTCTGGTACACTTAAATGCATACTACTCATATAGAATATAGGGTAGCAAGGTGCAAAAATGGAAAGGCTGTGGCAGGTAGGGCACAACAGGTGTTTGGACGAGAACTCTCACTCACCCGAGGGTGACATGCTTCATCATTGGGCTCCTCCAACACACTGTGACCGCAAGGTAACCTGTGTAGGCTACACTTCCCCTCGGGGATGGAGCGGGAATGTTTTTAAAGAGCACGTCAAATTTCAATACCTCAAGGGTAAAAGTGAGGGGCAGAGTGCAACAAAAAAGTGTGTGTTAAAACTAACTCAGTAGGGACAACAACCTTTATTATTAAGTCCTACAGGATATGGGTTAAAAGCAATGTGAGACAGGGTTATGTCTGTATACCCTGTAATGTGGTCAACATGTTTCTGCCCTATTCGACATCCAAGTTCAAGGCATTCATCAGGACCAAGATCTTCAGTTACTCTGCTGAAAAAACATGCAAAAGTATATATAGAAGATACTCAGGCCTCTACTCTTGACCAACCATGCTTGGCAGTAGCAATCAATTGGGTAGGTCAGATGGCCCTATGAACAATGTGTACAGTCCGACTCTACCATATACAGAGTCTCTCACCACATAGACTCCTCTTACGTGTCGGGGTGATGCTCCGGCAAAGACTCTTGGATCTGCATCCCATAGTATTATCAGATAATCCACTGAAGACTCATTTTCTTTGAAGAAACCCACAATCTAATCATTAAGTTGCTTAACTTCAGCATCATCTTCCAAGATATCTGTGTTTAGACACCAATTTAATGGCCATTTTGTATCTGTAAGGCTAAGAATGGATAACGAAACTGCAGCATGATCAGAGACAACTATCGGGTGGATCATGACTTTCATTGTATTTTTTAAAAGGGAAGCATCACCAAGAAAGCAATCAATACGAGACAAGTTTGAATGGGGGGAGGAGAAAAAAGTGAAATCGCTACTGGTATGTTTATGGAGTCTCCAAGCATCCAGGAGAGGATGTGACGCACATATACTAAGCAATTGTTTTTGTGCCCTAGGAGGTCGAAATTTAAATGCAGAGTGCCTATCCAAAATAGGATCAAGAGGAAGATTAAAGTCTCCTCCAACAATTGTTTTTTAATTTTTTAGAATGTCAGCAAGTTTTTTGTTTATCGCATGCCAAACGTTTGGGTCATCTATATTTGGGGCATCATACTATATAGATCCTCCGAAACATTAGTCATTCGTGTAAGTAACCATCTCCTGCTGGTATCATGTTTAGCTGCAATGATAGATAAGCCAGATTTATTTGAAATAAGAGAGTAATAACCCCGTTTTTCTTCCCAGAAACTTCAGAGCAAGTGACATCTAACACCAAATCTCTCCTCATAAGAAGGGCTTCCTTAAAGCCTATCTTAGTCTCTAGGAGTAGAATCAAATTACCAGACAAACTCTTACAATAATCTAGAATCTTGGCCCTCTTTACTGGATGATTGAAACTCAATGTTTATACCGGCCATTCATATATGTAGTTACAAACAGCAGAAAGGTCTGAGTAAGGGGCTCAGTGACAGCCCAAAAATATTTTAAGAGCCGAGGAAATTAAGCAGATGTCTCATTAATAGAGTGTGGATAGAGGAGAGAAATACAGAATAGTAGAAAAGGCAAGAGGGTTCAAATGCATGCCAGATATATCCGGAACACCATCCAAACCTGTCTGTAAGAGACATGTTGCATGGGAAATCAACGTGGAAGAGCAGCAGCAATGGCCACCATCATAGGAGTCAACTCAACCATTGAGAATCCATAGAACAGGGGAAAGCAGTGGAACAAATGTTGCCATCATAAATGCATAACCACTCAATCATATAATAAGGGTGTGGCATCAGGCAGTTGTTAAATAATTAAATATGACAGGAAGAGAACGTATGTAGAAAGATGACATTCAATAAGCGAACTAGTCATAACTGTAATAGCATATAAATCTCAGTTTATACGTACCCCTTCACATCTGAAAAAGCCTTCATATAAATACCAATGTTATAATCACTGTTAGAAATGGGATTTCTGGTTGGCTAAGGCTTGCGCCAAAGCTAGGTAGAAACCACCACTCTAGTCAGGGCAAGGGAGTTAAACGCCAAAGGTAACCCCTGCTCACCCCCTTGGTAACTTGGCACGAGCAGTCAGGCTTATCTCCAAGGCAATGTGTAAAGCATTGGCGCACGCACGCAGCAACAACATCCCAGGCACACCACAAAAGGAACTCCACACAAGGTTATATCAAAAATAGCCTTTGTATATAACATATTAGAATAGTAATCACACAATATACACTGTGCCAACTGGCACAGGGCAATATTTACAAGGGATTATGTACACATGACAGGGCCACATGGACCACTGTCAGAACCATCACAAAGCGAACTTAGTACAAGTAAAACATATCATAAACGTACAACCAGCAACCACTGGTACCATAATGACCTAAGCATTATCACATTAGACATATACCCACACTAGGCCCAAACCTCATCAGCATAAGCACATTATGCAATCCTCTCATGAGTCTAAACACATTAGACCCTAACCTCCTAAGCGCAACTCACATTAGGGGCATAAATCACACAGAGAGACATAATCTCATTAGCATAAACCATGTTATGCAAAACAACCTCATAATCATAAAATACCACATTTAGAGGTATAACACAGGGTGCGTAAAACATACTACATGAATTACATTTCCTAGCACCAAAATAACATTACGCAATAGGCCTCACTAGCCAAGATAAAGTGCACACAGCACCTTACCAGCTGGCCTCTCACAGGGGCTCAAATGCCCTCGGTCCCAAAATGTCACAACTGGCTGCCAATGCAGCAGAATCCCAAAAGTGCACAAATGTGCTGGGGCAGGGCTGGAGTTTTCCTAACTCCTCTCTCATCACAAGGACCAAAAATGCCCCCAAAGCCATAGTGGCGCTGGCACTATGGTGCCTCCTGGGTCCTCCACTGGGACTGTGTCACAACAAATGGCCTAAACGGTGCAGCTGCCGCTAACTGCGGTGCAGCTGTAAAGATGATTCCTTGCACGGGCACTCACTCTGTCTCGTGAGCCCCACTGGGGCTCCACCAACCATTGTGCCCAAAAAGAACCAACACCGGCACCACCATGCCATGGGGTAGTAGAGAGAATGGCACACACAGAGGGCTGGAACAGCGCTGACTCCAACTACGCTCTGGAAGCCCTCCTCTGGGGGCTTTGTATCACCATTGGCTTCCACGTTGCAGCTGCCCACTGGCCGGCGGGGCAGCTGTGAGAGGGGGGCCAGGCACCACTCCGGGACTATCAACAAGTGGCCCACAAGCCCCACACCGTGACTTTGTTAACACAGCCTGGCGGGGAACCAAAATCGCCCCAGAAGTACATCAGCTGTGGCACCCCGGTGCCACCTGGAGCATCAACGCTGCTCCGCTAAGCCCCTACTCACTGGGGCTGCTCAGGACTCCAACCGCCTTGGGGGCAACGCTGCTCTTCACCCGGTGCCTCTCGTCACTTCACCTGGGCCTCAACAACTCCGCTCTTCACCCGGTCCCACTCCTGGGACCGGGACTTCCAAGTGGAGCTCGCGGGGCTCCAGACTTCCCTTCTGTGGCCCCGCCCACAACCAGGCAGGGCCACCTGACTTCCACGTCGGGCCGCAGCAGTGGTTTTCTTGTGTCTCGGGCCACGGCGGTGAAGTGGGGTGGGCACCCACTCTTAATTAAAACAAGCAGCGGGGTGGGCACCCGCCATTTTACTGGGCATAAAGCAGGATGGGCTCCCGCTCTTCTCTGCAGCGGCAGCGCGGGGTGAGCTCCCACTCTGCTGGCAAAGTATTCACTATGCGGGGTGGGCACCCGCTCCTCTCAGGAAACTCGGGGCAATCCCTATGTCCCTCTCTGCAGCAGCTTTCTGCTAGGCACCAGCGCTCCCGTTGGCTGGTAATTCAAAAGATAGCGCTCCACCACATAAGAGTCCAGCGCTCCCAAGGCGCTAAAGCAAAAGTTCAGGGGGCAAAGGCTGGGCCTAGGGAGGCAAGCCCTCATGGTGATTCCTCCTGGGACCCAGCAGCAGCCAGTCCACCCAGCCAGTCAGTAACAGCTCCAAAATATCGAACTGAACCACTTCATGGGGTCACAGCCCCTTCTTTTATACAGCGTTTCCCTTTGTATACAACTGTAGGCAGGGGGAGAACCAGATACAACTGGTTCTGGAGCACTTGAGCACTTTGTTTTGCTCAGCTCCTCTCTTCTATTCACAGGACAGGCCAGGGACATCAGACGCACCACAGTGGGTGGAGCCAGCATTGTGGAGGGAAGGCACAGTCCTATTCAGGTCCCAGGTGCAACTCCTCCCTCCCATCTACATGCAGATCTCTCCATTCACCACCGGGCAGACTCACCCTGGCTCCTGGAATTCCCCAGCCCTCTCAGCTCCTGTTAGTCACAAACCAGACATGCACTCCACATCAGGCAGGCAGACACACAGTACACAGAAAGGCCAACTTCTAGAAGTGGCACTTCTCCACCAGTCACCATAAATCTGCGCACACCATTGCGCAGCATTTATTCTCACGAGTTCGCACATACCAAACTTGACCCTGCACTCCTCTCACCCCAGGAACTACCAGGGACACACATATTCCCCATGCATTCCTATGGGAGGGCAGGCCCATCTCACCACACATACTCAGAGAGCGCACACACTTTACACTGGTCCCCAGTGCTAAAGTGCTCAGAGGCCTAAAATCACCAACACCAGGTTACAGAAAAGGCTAGGAGAACGCAAAAAGTTTCGGGGTGAACCTGCCAAAAGGGCCAAGTCTAACAATTACAATATCATCATAAAATAGCTATGAGATATAAAGTGATACATAAGTATGTGTATCAAGATCTAGAGATGCATTTCATAATGACAAAACATTTAATTAGTGCCACAGAGAGAAGTATTTATGATAAATACCGTTAGAAAAGAGCCCATACTGACAGTGGCACTGGAAGCAGAGAAAAGCAAATATAAATAGTATCAAGAGCCCTTATGTAAATGATAGAGCACTTCATTGATAACCAATAAAGCCCATTACATAATAAATATCAATATAGAGATTAACTTTCCATTTAATCAAGGATGGAATACATACCTATAATAAGAAAGCTATCAAAAAGAGGTGCAAGAGTAGGTAATATTGAACTACCATCACATGTTGAATGGTTAGAGTAAAGTCTACAATGTGCCAACAATGTACATAACAAGGAAATAACTTCATGAGCCACATAATTCACCTGGGTCTATGTAGCTTAGAGAGACCATACCATATAAAACTACCACCTTTATATAAGACACTCTTATAGAAATAAGTCCCTAAAGTAACCTAAACACAACATGTGCATCGCGTAATACTGTATGAAATGTCAAAATCTGACCTGTTTGGAATATAAAATACATCAGAGCGGAAATAGCAGGCAAAAACGCAGTAGAAGTTGCTGTCTCAGTATGAACAACCTAGAAAAATTTGAACAGGTTACATGAAATCTTGAATTAGTGGAATATGCAAAAAAGAAACCAAGTGTTATTGAACGACAAAACAGAATATGTTTAACATGGAAGCGTAAGGAGCAGGTCATGGCCATATGCAAGGTTAGAAGCCTGAAGTGGCAGGTAGAGAGAGTCCATCTGAGATTCAGAGTGATTGTCCAAAAAGTTGAGAGGTCTGCAGGTTCATACAAGATCTGTGGCTGACCTTTGAAGATTTTCCAGAATCTTGAGGGGCCAGAGAAAGAGTATGGGGTGCCCATATCAGTGAGCCTTCTACAGAGACTAAGGAAGCGTTTTCGACGAATTATGGTATCTGTGGCAAAGTCTTGCGAAATAGAAATTGTGTGACCTGCCCATTGAATCATTTTAAACTTCCTCATTTGTGATAGGATTTGATCTTTGTGTTGATGTTGCAGTGGTTTGAAAATCAACTGTCTTGGAGAAGACATATTCCTGGGTTTAAAAGTTGGCACTCTGGGACCTTGTTCTATTTCGAAGTCTTTTTTTAAAGATAGTTGGGGTCCAAGTAATCAAGAAGTCAATCACTGAAGGAGCAAAATTCTCAGTCCCCTCCAGAATTCCAAAAATATGGAGATTACTTCTGCAATTAAGATCTTCCTGTTCTGTTAGATCCCTTCTTAAAGATGTGATAGAACGTTCCAAATTTTAGTTATGTTTTCCTTGCTTATTTGTATAATCTTCCACATTGCTTATTCTTGTTTCAGCATTAGACACACGTAATGAAAGCTCTTTAAAATCAATACAAATCCCTGCCAACTCCATCTGAAGTAAGTCCGTATTTGTTTTTGTCCTTTGTGGTATATCATGTACTGTGCTGAGCTTGAGTAATATAGCCTCTTAAGTTGAAGCAGAATCAGGACTACTTTTAACCGGTGATTCTGGGATAGGTAGAGAGTGTTTGGAGCATTTCAGATTCCCCTTGAAATCTCTGTCTTTAATGTTACCACATGTACTTTCCACCATTGGGTACATTTATGATGACCACGATCAGGTAACCTTAGTATATTCTCAGACTAGTAAGCAAGGTAATATAAATGAACCACTGAGATCAGAGTAAGTAATCCGGCTGATATTTGTAGACAATCACCGTCTATACAGTATAAATCACTTGGCCAAAGGAGCGCAGGAATTATTCATAAAGAGAAAAGCACCATTGACGCCATTTTGAATGAAACAACCACTGAATTTTCTCTGGTTATTAGGCAAGAATTATCACCAAACAGCAGAAATACCAGCAACTTCTGGAGAATATGTGGTAAATAACAAGCGAGTTTCCTGAGTTTCCTGGGTGAAGTGCCGGAGGGGTGAAGCTGAAGACGGCGGCTGTCTCAATTGTACCCACTGCTCCTGCTGATGCCCTTGGCGGTTTGTTGTTCTGCTGCGGAGATTGCGGCGCTCCTGCTGCTGTAGAGCGGTCTCGCTCTAAGTGCGCTGCTGTGTTGGCGACGGAGGGACGGTGCGGCTGGTGGAGTGCCTGGGAACGGACCCCGGAGGCCTAGGCTGGGCCGCGCTCCTGTGAGGCGGCCTCTTGACGGAGCTCTTGTGTGAAGTGAGCTGCACTTTGGCTGTGCTGCGGGGGGCCTGGTTCTGTCCCCGTTCTGCTGCTTGCTCTGCGGCCTTTCCTACTGTCCAGCCCCCCACACTGCTGCTCGTTTTGGGGCCTGCCCTGAGGAGCTCCCTGCGATGTGATCTCTGCTTCCCGGGGGGCTCTATAGCAGTGCCGTGTTTTTATCTGTGCAACGTCTAGTCTAGTGTCGTCCACTTCTGCCACTTCTGCCTGCAATTGGTCTGCTTTCGGTGCCTGGAGTGAATGCTTGGACTGCTTACTCCGGATTGAGACTTCAGCCGCTCGCAGGCTCGCAGGCTTTGGACTTTGATGTGGGTGTTGAGCCATTCCTGTTGCGAGGCTGCGGAGTAGGTGGATCATTATCACACTATTGAGTGCTACGGACTGTGGGGTTGTATTATTCAGGACTGCGAGGCCCAGGGCGCATACCACGAACACCATTACCTCCACCTGGCAATCTCTTCCTGACTCCTCCCCCCCAAAGTGTGGGACTGCGAGGACCAGCAGTTCACACCATCTACAGCTGGTCACTCTTCCCGCCCCGCCTATTCAGAGTCCTACCCCTAACGTCATTATATATTGCGACGCTAGCTCGTTTGAGCTCGTTTGAGACCAAAGAGACTGGACTGGGCCATCCTCTATCGCAACAAGCAAAGTACACCAGCAAGTCATCTAAGGTATCCCGTTTGACAATGGTGGGTGGTACGGCCACGGGAAGAAGCACCGGGGGAGGCGTTTCTATGGCAGGTACACTGGACAATTTCATTGTAAGAGCTGCCACTTTACTAGAACGCGAAATTGACCTTACAGAACGACGCCTTTCCCTTGACCCGGTGTCTCACAAACGCTCTTCCCTGGGAAAAATTGCATCATCTGTCACTCCCAAGGCAAACACCAAACCTCTTATCCTTCATGATCTCATTGCCCCTGATGAAGATAGTAGTGATGTCTCTACGGATATGACTATGGATACTCAAAGCGGCAAAGATAGGAGAGACAATGTTAGGCATCCTACTGCCAGATTAGATCATACAACCTGCCAATCGGAAGGCGTATCTACTCGGGCACAATCACATGTTACCAGCGAGGCCACTACCTCTTCCTTAGTTAAAACTCTAGGAGCTAAACCTAAGCAGAAGATTCCCCAGCGAGGAAAAAAGGGCAGTCAACCGAGATCGACAAACGTGAAAAATATAAAATCAACAGCCAAGAATCAATCTAGTGTAGCGGACCAATCCCTGTCCCTAGTGGCTGTAGATACAGCTACTAATTTGGACCAGGGACTTTGCTCTAAAATTGAAGAACTCCTTGCCCTTTCTACTCATCCTATTTTGGACAGACTGAAGCTCATTGAATAACGTCTAAAAAAACTTGAACAAATGGCCCTGTCGAACTTGGAACTTAACCAAATGTTTAAATTAGGATCACCAACGGCCCCTACTGTACAGTCCTCATCTGCCAATCAGCCTGTTATGGCTAAGGGTGGATCTCCTGTACCCTTGGTTCCTATTATTGAAATCTCGAAGGGCCCTTTGAGGAACAAAGGTGTGGAACCATTATGTACCAATATTAACTCAGATTCTAATGACCCCAAAGATCCACCTTTGAGAGATAACTCATCTCTAAAATATAGTGCTGTTAATGATAACGTAACACGTGATAAGACTCAGAATTTTAATGAGATAGAAAATAACCACATGCACAATAATGGGAGAGTTTTTCTGCTACCTAGTTTAGACTTGCCGCCAGAATCCGCCCCCTATGTTATTGTATTAGCGGGGGTTCCCTGTCTGACTAATACTGCCACTGAGACATTTTATGAATTAAAGAATAAAATTATCCATTGGCTTAATTCTAATCATCCACTCCCCCCCTATATACATGGAAAAATTTTGTTTGCTCGGAGAATTAGCTGGGTGGGTAGGGGCATCAAAGATATCCCAGGGGACTGTATAGTTGTGAATTTTAAAGATACCCAGACCGTAGAATATATTCTGCAGGAACGTCCATCTATGCCACACACAAGAATTCGGCCACTCCCCCTTGGGTACTTTTATGGTTTTACTCCTTACCAAATAAATAAGAATAGTTGGGAAAAGGTCGGGAGGGGTAAACTAGTTACTGACACTCAGAGATGTAGGTTGGCCACAGAGGATCGTGGATGGCTAGAGTCCTTTCCGACAAATAACAGATTTAGCGGCCTCGATCTGATTGATTGACTGTGCCCAAAACCTAATCCCGAACCTATACGGGGGTCGACAACGGATGATAGAAATAAGCAACCTAGTGATTATAACGTTTTTCCTGGCTGCTTGACAATCGACTTGCAACCTAATCTAAAGGACAATTCCACACATGTTCTTTCTATCAGTGGAGTGGGGGAGGAAAACAACATATATCACTGATTGAAAGCCCTAGAGGAGCCTCGGCTATTAGGGACCCCTCTCAAATGTCAAATGTAAGACCACCTAAAGATCCTGATAAAAACTCTGATTTAAAACTCATTTCCTGGAATGTGGCAGGGCTGTCCGCTAGGCTAGGGGATGCAAATTGCATACCCTTTCTACAACAATTTCCTATTATTGGTCTACAGGAATGTTGGACAGTGGATCCTATCCACATAAATGGTTATCGTACTTTCCATACACCGGCGATTAGTACGTCCAGGGGGAGCAGTAAAGGTGGCCTTTGCACTTATGTATCTAACTGTTTGCAAGATGCAAAAATTATTTTTGCCCCAGTCTCGGATTTTTACCAGATTTTGACATTTATGTACGGGGGAAAACAAAATTTAATTGTGATAAATTTTTATAATAACATCCCAAAAGAAAAATGGACATCGACCTTTAATGAACTACATAAGATGCTTAATAACATTGAAGGACAACAAGTGGTTGATACCTGTGTGATCTGGTTGGGTGATTTCAACGCTTTTGTATGCCCACACAGCAAACTTAATATCTGCGGGCTGGCTGAGGATGTAGATGTTCCTACAGCACATTTTTCTCATACGTCTTTGGGTAATCTTTTAAACAATTTAACATTTTGTCTGGATATAGGATTTGTTAATGATCTCTGTTCCCCCCCAGTCCCATTCAACACCACCTTTATAGGTAGGGGCTGTAAATCAGTCATTGACTTTATGTTAATATCTAAAAGCTACTCTAGTTATATCCGCTCTTTTGAAGTATGTGAGATAGTCATGAGCGACCACCTGCCAATCAGTATGTCAATCTCCCCTTTTGGGGGTAGTGGAAAGGCTAATACTGTAGTTCAAAATTTATATAACTATAGGCTGGGTCTTGCCAGGAAGAATGGTTATGCTCTTAAATGGGATAAAGTGGAACCATCTACTTTCCTAAGAAAATTAATCCAGACTAAAGAGAGGGATTTTGATATTTGTCTTTCAGAACACGATGATCCAATTAATGTGCATGACGCTTTTACTAGTATTTCGGAGGAAATAAGAAATCTGTTCTTTAAACCTAAGAAATCAAGAGAGCATGGAATAAAGAGATGGTTTAATAGGGAGTGCAGCAACACCCATGCCTGCCTAATGACACAGTTAAAACGAGACCCTAGGGATCTGGCTGAAGTTAGATCCGCCAGATCTGCATATCAACGTGCATTAAAAAATAGGAAAAAACAGATAAAACAGGATGCATGGCAGACTTTGCGAGAAGCCTCGCAGTCAAAAGATAATACTGCTTTTTGGAGAGCTGTAAATGCCCCTTTTTTTAAAGATAACTCTGCAGACACTATTGAGACAGCAATTACGGAAGAGGCGGGGGTGACCTACTTTGGGGAGCTTTATTTAGCAGAGATCAAGGAAGATCCAGGGCAGGGACTTCACCCACCAGGGCAGGATATCGTCCCATACCCTATAAACGTAGTATTCTTATTAAAAGACGTTCTGGCAGCCATTGATAAGAGCGCGTCAGGAAGGCCCCGGGCCCTGATGGGATTCCTGTTGATATCTTCAAGGCTAACACTGCCTTGTGGGCTCCCCTTTTAACAAATGTTCTAAATAGCTTTACCAAAGTAGGATTTCCTCTTACTTGGCAGGAAGCAATTGTGGTTCCGATTTTTAAAAAAGGCGACCGAAATGAGCCCAAGTGTTATAGACCGATTTCTTTACTGAACTCACTTATGAAGATCGCCGGGAGAGTCTTACTTAATAAATTACAAGTATGGGCTGAAGATAACAGTACTCTCTCAAAGTTTCAATATGGTTTTAGGGAAGGCCTGGGAACAATAGAGCAAGGCTTGAACTTAGCTCTTTTAGTTGCCAAATATGTTGAGGCTAAATAAGAAAGCTTATTTCTAACTTTTGTAGATCTAAGCTCGGCTTTTGATTGCCTCAACCATAATAAACTTTGGTCTATACTGCAGGATATGGGGATAGACCCAAACCTTTTAATCTTTATCCGGGAACTGTATCGAGGGGCAGGTGCTCGGGTTCGTTTTGGGGAAAAGGGGGAATGTACTTCCAAATTTGCTATAGGGAAGGGTGTGAGACAAGGCTGCATACTAGCTCCATTCTTGTTTAATTTATATATTAATTCGGTAGCCTCTCACCTCTTGGAAGACAAGCAAGATTATCCCAAAATAGGAAACTCCTTTATCCCCATCCTTCTATATGCAGACGATGCAGTGATCATGGCTCGGACCCAAGTGGGACTGCAGAGATCACTAAAAAAAATTTCAGACTATATGGGCATTAGGGGACTAAAGATCAACATAAGTAAGACCTTTAATATGTGCTGCTCCAAAAAGAAGAATATCACCTGTAAAACCGTTTTATTTAATTCAAAAATTGACACGGTAAATATTTTTTCTTACCTAGGTATCAATTTCGAAAAAAGCGGTTCGTGGTCCGTAGCAGGAGAATCAAGAAAATTGGCATTTACGCGAGCAATTGGGGCAGTTAAAAATGTTACCAATAAGGTGGGAGGACGTCCAGTATCTGCCCTACTGGATATCTATAAATCTAAATGTGTGTATACGGCGTTATATGGCACAGGGATTTGGGGGATAGCGAAAAACAACAGTTTACCGCTCTGTGAGAATGCTTTTCTTCGCTATCTCCTGGCAGTTCCAAGGTCCATCTCTACCTTTGTTTGTCATCAAGAATTAGGCCTACGATACATTGAGGACCTTGTCAAAGTTGATCCGATTTTATTGTGGCACAAAGTGTGGTGCTCAAATGAAACAGGCCTGAATAGGGATATTATCCTGGACTGTTTTGGCCTTGAGGGGGCCTCAAAGATATCCTGGTTTGAGTACATAAAGAATTTTTTGGTGGCCATGGGTCACCAGGAATTCTTTGATGTACCAGATAGCATGGCAGGGATGTCAAGGAGGAAGCTCAAGAAACTATGCTTACATTACTTGGATGACAAACGGTCCCAATTAGAGAAATGTAAGAGCTCTGTTATGGCAAACTGCTTACTTATACAAAATCAAGGCATTCAGCCATACTTGCTGCAAGTCCCCTGTTGTTATTCCCGTATGCTATTGACTCGATTCAGGTTGGACATCTTTTTTAGATTAGTTACTTTCCCGGAGTTGAACTGTTGGTCAAAATAACTAACTCCCTGCCCATGTGATCTGGTTTCTGTTCAATCCTCACTCCATTGTATTTTCTTTTGTAAATTTTATTCAGGCCCTAGGAAGCGAATATTAATACCTGTATTGAGAGAATGTGGCCTGAGACAATGTAGAGTGGCACTGTTAAGACTGAAAATGCTAGATGATGATCTCCTTATGTTCTCGGTGTCAATGTTTCTTAAAACCATTATTAGATTTAGGTCCTCAATGAATTAATCCTGTTATGTAATTCTAAAACAGATATTTAAAGGTTAACCACTTGTAACTGTGATGTATTTATTCTGAAATATTTTAAAATTGTGCTTTTATGGTTTTTGTTTTTAAAATCGAATAAAGCTATTTGAACTGAACTGAACAAGCGCTGAATGGTGTCTCATTAACAGGACTAGAAATTGTCAGCAGGATTTGCACAACACAGTGAAGTTCCTGTCTGCTGCCGCCATATTGGAACATCGAATGGTGAAAGGATCAAGTATTCCATGCACTGATAAATCTAAATTGGATCATCTGGGGTCTTATTATAAAATAGATGAATACAGTACCTCCGTCTCTGCAGAAAAACAAAACTGTATACCTCCACACTGCACTAAATCTTCCATGAGGAGGTTAGGACCTGACACAGCTTTCACATCGTGAAGCAGCTACAATAGCAGAATGGGGGCCTCGGGGGGAGCAGAGCGGAGCGGTCTCCCCCGGGGTCATTTGCCCAAATGGTACGGGCGCGGAGAGAGGTAGGCGGCGTAGGCGTAGCGTGCAGCGCGAGGCGTAGGTTATATAAGGAGGTCAGGGGCACGAGCGTGGAGTGGCGCAGCGTCGTTTTAGAAGCAGTTAGGTGTGGGAAGTTTGTTTTCTCCCACCCTCCCACCCAAAAAAAAAATATATATATATATATACATGAAGAGACCATTCGGGTTGGGTTTGGGGAGGTGTGTCTCGCCACAGTTGGACAGGTACTCGCTCAGGCACGTATAGTTGTGTAGGCAAGATGGGGAGGGTAAATTTGGAGCGGATTTTACCCAACCCTCGTTATTGGTAAGTTGTTAAAGAAAAGGGAAGAAAAAGGATTGAAAACAAAATATGGAAATGCAAAAGTAAACATTGGTTTTGCTTGGAAAATGTACAGTTTGTTACGCATAGTGATAATAAAATGGTTTTGGCCCAAATTGCGAAATGGTTCTAGGAAATTAAGTTGCCTGAAGTAATATGAGTTACCTCGTCAAATAAAGTGGCCTTTTCTGCTATTGAGTTACATGTGTGGTGTCCATTATTTTGGGCGAGCCATTTCTTGCCACTGCTGCAGTAGAAACACACCACTTGTAAAGGACATCCAGAAAAAACGGTTTGGAGCACGAGAAACACTCTGAAGTGCTCATAGACCGTTCTACCGTTCTCCGCTGTTCAGAGGTGATTGAAAATCAGCTGAGAAGTATATTAACTTGAGCATCCGCACCGGAGATGCTGTGGAGCTCAAGAAAAGGCAGCCATCTTCGCTGCACGTCAAGCCACGCCCCTTAGAGACATTAACTTTAAAAGTTTGAAAAATAAATATTAAGGTAAATACATGATGTGCATGAAATGAATAGCACTGCATTTGCATACCACAAGGCACAAAGAGATTGGAAAAAAGCAGTGTGCTGTGAGCTTTGATTTGTTTTAACTCAGTTTAGGAACGCGAGTGCACAGTTTCAGAAGCTTCAGTTGTGGATACCCTGGGATCATTTTAAGAAAAATGATTTCCAAGCACTGCATAATTGTATGTCTGCAAGTGCAAATCATCAGGTTAATATTCATAACTGAGCTCATGAATGAACCCTTTCTTCGTTAGTATGTCAGAATATCGATCACAAAACCATCAGGTATACGGTGTCTTAAATATCATTTACAAAAATATATTTCCGTTTAGAAGCAAATTCTCACGTATTAACTCCAACAGGAAATATTTTTCGGAACAATATTTAAGCCATGATATTTTGGCACCATACCTTTTGTTCACTTTAGGAATGTTAGAATTTCAAGTGTGACTCCATTCTGATGGAATTTAGTAGACTGGGAACTGGAAATGACTGTATGTCACAGCTAGTAAATAATTTTACCTGACACAAGTCAATATTAGGGGAGTACGAAATATGTGTACTTACACAAAATTTTTGAAAAATCATGCAAAATTATGTGTAATTATTCTAAATGCAAATTAGAATTTGGTGTTATGTCTTAGTGCAAAATGTGCCCATTTAGGACATAAGAAGGCATGTGGTGCTGAAAAAAGTGCACAAAAAACATAAGCCTAGAAAACAGCAGCTGGTCGCATTCATCTATTCATGTTGTTCCCATGCACTCATTTTTAAATTTTACTGCGAACAGCATGCATTTACAGGACAAGGCATAATAGCATAATTCTGGGAATTACAGTAACAAGCGCAATGCAAAATTACCAAAATTATTTAAGATTACACCAGTGTAACAGAAATTTCACCCAGGCCTAGCCAATATTAGATTTGTATCATATTCTACAGTGCAAATCTCCTTTAAAACAAAAGGGGGCTTATTTGCAAGGCCCTTGCGCCAATTTTGCGTCATTTCTAATATGGGAAAAGTGACGCAAAAGTGGCGCAAGGGACTTGTAAATATGCCTCAAGGGTTTTAGTTGGAGTATTGTAGTAAAACGGTATAAGTATTATTGCACAAATAATTGACAATACTCCGTTGCACTGGTGATCCTGGGTAGAATAGTATAGCAGTATATTCAATTTCCAACTCAGCATTAAGGAATAACCTCTGCAATTGACATTTGCACACTAATTCCTGCATTCTTTTTCATCATTTTGCATCCATATATTTCCCAGTGCATATTCTGATATATTGTCCTGGTGAACAATTTGGAGGAAAAGGATGTATGAAGTGTTGTGTCCATGCAAATCTTGTAAGGCCAAATTGGTGAGTAATTACCCTTGGCAGCCAAATCAATATTTTCTCAACATATTGTACTAAGAGTTTACATGTGAACGTGTCAAAAGTACACTTCCTATGTTTGCTCAATAAATCAATCAGAGTCTTATTAAAGCGTAACTACTCACCCATGAGGGTCTCAAGGTGCTGGGTCTGCGGTTCAGTCGCAGAGATTCCCGAAAACATTTTCTTATTTCTACATTATTGAGCATAGAGGAAGCATACCCCTTAATCTATAAAAATGTCATTCAACATGTGTCTTGATTGCTGTATGAACCGTTCACATCAAGGAGCTTCTTTAGGTCAACGTTCCATTCTCTGCACAGAGGGATAACCGGGCAAACAATTTATAGGGTCTTAGAAGGGAAATCTGGGGCGATTCATCCGGTCCTACACTAGCCCCTGTGCCCTAGGTCTGGCTCCTGCACTGGCACTTACCAAGTGGTCTGATCTGGTGTGCACATTCTACATTCTAATAATTTAGTAATGGCACATGGAAAAACAAATCAAAACATGTTTTTGCGTGTCTTCAGCTTGCCTTAACGAGAAACTGAAAAGGGTATTTCTTTGTGTTGGGGTTTCTGCACTCCTTCTTCCCTCGCGGGCCTGCATGACAGTATTAGACTTGAAGCTGCACCCTTATCGAGGGTCACACATATTCACACGTGTCCCTGATCATTCAGTTACTTGGGTCAAAGCACTGCCAGCAAGGCATGAATATTGCTGCTGAAAGTGCATTTCATTGCCAAATCTTAAGAGGCGATACATCTGTTCACTTGTTGCCTTGGAGAATGTGGGGGCCACGAGGCTGTACCTTCACTTTGAATTCACACACAATTATTGCTTCATCTTCATTTCCAACAGTAATTTCTACCGTGCAAAAGGGAGCCTTGAACTAAAATGGGAACATGAACGGCCATGAAGAAAATTCATTTGGCACAGGCAGTGTAAAGAGAGGCCCAGATGGCGACCGCATGTATTCGTTAACATTGGTGATCCGCAGAAAGAAGGGTTTTTTTGGGCCGAAAAATATTAAGTATTTCAATGAAACTGATTTATTGCAATCAGGAGCAAACTACGAGCAAACGAGAACGACTGTGATTTACTGAAAGAGGTATTTAGACAACATCGAGTCCAATTATTGCATGCATAAGAAGGCATTTTGTTTTCTCGCCTCCCTTAGAGCATTTTGTTTCTTGTGGCGGTATGAATCTCATTGCAAAATTATTAGTTTCCCGGGCCACATAGAATTTTCATAATGCCGCGCTCAGCCCCACTGCTGTGCTGTTGACACTTTACATCCGACAGTATTTCTTTCACAATAAAACGTGTAACTAGACGCTCTCAACAATACAACCCTTAATGCGACGTGTTTAATATAATATGAAAATTGCTAAGCTAACGTTAACGTGATTAACTATAGGATTGCAAAATAGCTTCTTCCGGAAGATAATTACACATTTTAAAAAGCACACGGTTAAATTTGAAGTAATCTAATGACATCGCTGCAGGTGGCACTCGGCGCCTGCTGTTTTATGTGCTTCTGCGAACGTATTGGCATTCGGCAGCCTTTGAGCAATAGGGCTTAAGAAGGCGGGAAAACATAATTGCAACTTCACCGGAGCATGAATGTAGTCCAATTAACAAAACTGCAAAAGCTGCACACATGCTCGCATTTGGATTTCATTTCGAGCCCTTCAACGTGCTGCTGCTATTACTTCACAAGAGTGCTGTGACTGGGTCCAACGTGCTAGAACTGTAGCCTTCCTTCTTTAGATGAGGCCGAGTCCTCTTACTGTGCTCAAAAATATTCCACATAGTTTTACTATGTACACTTTGTGTCATCTGCCTATCACTTCTATTTAGTGTCGGATGGTTAATTGTAATTTATCAGACCTTCATGATTCAGTCGATCTGCAAAACGGATAAGGGTAGCAGAAATGACATCTCAATAGCTTTAATTCCCTTTGACAACACATAGGCTTTGACGCTGGAAATGTTCAATTTTCCGGCTTTGGCGTTTTCCGCATAGTTATGGATTTGCCACATAATCCTCCATCTGCTGCATAATTTGTAGGATTTGAAAACAACAAATTGGTGTCTAGGTCACATGCATCAGAGGTTACAAAAAAAAGTGCTGCACATGATGACATTAAGTGGCAAAATATTAGCAAAGTGTAACAGGCCACCTTTCAGTTGCTGATTATTGCGGAATTCTAGTGCTGTGCTTCTAATAATGAAGTCAAACCTTTGGCCTTCAGTTGCTGATTATTGCTGAATTCTAGTGCTGTGCTTCTAATAATGAAGTCAAACCTTTGGCCTTCAGTTGCTGATTATTGCTGAATTCTAGTGCTGTGCTTCTAATAATGAAGTCAAACCTTTGGCCTTCAGTTGCTGATTATTGCGGAATTCTAGTGCTGTGCTTCTAATAATGAAGTCAAACCTTTGGCCTTCAGTTGCTGATTATTGCTGAATTCTAGTGCTGTGCTTCTAATAATGAAGTCAAACCTTTGGCCTTCAGTTGCTGATTATTGCTGAATTCTAGTGCTGTGCTTCTAATAATGAAGTCAAACCTTTGGCCTTCAGTTGCTGATTATTGCTAAATTCTAGTGCTGTGCTTCTAATAATGAAGTCAAACCTTTGGCCAGACAGAATATGTGTGTCTTATAATGGCAGAAGAGTAAAGTAATGCTGCCACAAAATGTGCCACATTACCTCGCGTAATGTTCTTTTTCTTGCTACTTAATTTAGTTAACTCTGCCACATAATTCGGTCCTCCATTGCATCACTATAACCTTGGTCCTACATATGGGGGACCTCTTCTTTCACCCTTCTTTGGACAGTTGTTCCTCAACAGCTTCCAATGTTCTGCCGAGGCAATGCAAGAGCAGAAACTACAGAAAGTAAGAACGGCTTTAAAACCTCTTACATTCTGTTCGTGGTCCTGCCTTCAAGATGCTGAGATGAAAGGTGGCAGGGGCATGCCAGGAGTAGAGAAGTGCTTGTCAGCGGTATCAGCAGCTATTACCATTGCTGCCTTTAATTGGTGTACATTCGTGTATCAGGGGAAGAAGGCAGATAAAATAACGAGGAAAAGCGAGAGGTATCAAAACAAGGCTTTCACAACTAGGCGACCTGTAAATGTTTACACCAAATTTAATAAATGATAAAATATGCTGTTCTTCTGTGTTAAGACATATGACTTGTTAAATGCAACCTAAAACATGATCATTTCTTTAGTGCAACTGCTCTGCAAGGCAACAATAATAATTTCAATCAGTATGTGAAATAAACATTAAGGGAGCTGAAAAACATGAATCGATTATTTTATTTGGGTACTTGATGGTGTTTTTTTTTCATGTATAAATAGAAATGCAACATCAATATGTCCCCAGTTTGAACCGGCTTGAACAGTATGTTCTGTACTGTATTAACTAAAAGGAACATTAGTCAGGCAGGAGAGTCCAAGCATAGATAACATTTAAATTCATGAATTATCAACTTTGCCCTTATTTAAAAATCTCAGCAGGGCCATACTTTGGAAGACATATTAATTCTGATCTGGATACAGTGTTTGTAAGGGCAAATACTAAAAATGTGTATGCTCACTGCAAATGTGGTTAGCACTTGCCCAGCGGTAGTCAATTGGATGAATACCCATTACTCAAGGTTCTGTGTTTTGGATGGAACTTCAGCTAGTGAGAATCCCAGTCTAAGGGAGCCTCCACCACTACTGACAGCAGACTGGATATTGGACAGGTCCTAATTTGCATAAAAGTATATCCCCATAAAAGTCAGGGCCAACTCAAACCAAATTGGCATTACATTGCTAGGGCTGGCTAGTCTCCCTTGTGTGCTTTGTGTGTGGATTGAGTATGCAGGGAGGACTTGTAGCTCTGCCTGAGACTCACCAAAGGAAGGTTTTGAGATAGCTCAATCCATGCAACTAATGTGAACAGAAATTTCAGATAATCTGCCACTGACCAGGAACAAACCCAATCATCAACATTCAATTTGCAGACCTCAAACCACTATAAGTGAGAACCTTAACATGCACTTAACATATTTTGACTCAAATTTTCTAGAAACAAAGTACCATATTGTCGAATCTTATCTGATATGTCTGTGATCCAGCGGGACACCTAATCAGGGATCAATACTCAATAACATCACATATAAATGGCCCATTCACATTCACCCAAATCCCTGATGCGCTGGGGGTCAAGTTTTAATGACGTGATCAATTGTTTTCTTCTACAGGTTCATATCTGATATTTCTAAATACATAACTTAACCTGCATGTCAACTCTCTTTCCTCTGGTCGATGGACTATTAGTTGAGAAGTTGATGGCAATAATCTATCTATCTATCTATCTATCTATCTATCTATCTATCTATCTATCTATCTATCTATCTATCTATCTATCTATCTATCTATCTATCTATCTATCTATCTATCTATCTATCTATCTATCTATCTATCTATCCATCCATCCATCCATCCATCCATCCATCCATCCATCCATCCATCCATCCATCCATCCATCCATCCATCCATCCATCCATCCATCCATCCATCCATCCATCCATCCATCCATCCATCCATCCATCCATCCATCCATCCATCCTTCCGTCTGTCTGTCTGTCTGTCTGTCTGTCTGTCTGTCTGTCTGTCTGTCTGTCTGTCTGTCTGTCTGTCTGTCTGTCTGTCTGTCTGTCTGCCTGCCTGCCTGCCTGCCTGCCTGCCTGCCTGCCTGCCTACCTATCTATCTATCTATCTATCTATCTATCTATCTATCTATCTATCTATCTATCTATCTATCTATCTATCTATCTATCTATCTATCTATCTATCTATCTATCTATCTATCTATCTATCTATCTATCTATCTATCTATCTATCTATCTATCTATCTATCTATCTATCTATCTATCTATCTATCTATCTATCTATCTTAGCTAAATAATCACAGACTCTCGGTAAGATTAATAAAGTTCATTGCAAAATAATGTGAGAGAAAAAATGCTCATTGCATACAAGTTACAAGGCAAACACAGAAAATTCACAAAAGGGAGAGAAAAACATCAACAAAAATGCCAACAGGGTCATACTTATCAAATCAACAAAATGCATATGAAGGAGTGGATAGATGAAGAGACATAAGTTTCAGCGACAAAAATACATTTGCAAATGATTATGCAAAATGTAGGAAACATGAAACTATACTAACCCAAAGATCTCTTAGAAATACTACCCCCCTGGCCAAGGCGGTAGCGTGGGTTCCCCGTGATAGAGTAAGGAAACAAAGATTTCAGGATACAGGAACAGGACAGGGACAGGATCAGTTAGGCCTCTCTGCAAACCAACGGACAGCGACAAATCACCCTCTATCTCTCTCTCCTGCAGCAGCTGCTCCACCCCACACCCAGGGCACCCCAGTTATACCCTAAAACCTACATGCCCAACCACAATAGTTGAAACAATTTTCAGATTTAATTCCCTCATTGGATGGTTTGGAGGGTGGTTAATCACACCACCATGATCACATTCATAATTCTACAGTCTTCTTTGTTTTACATCGTTCTCATTACGTGATCCTTGACTTGTGTATACTCATTTATTAGAGGTTTTGCAATCACTGAAAAACCACTGATCCACTGTCTACAGTATTCAACCATTCCTAAAAACATTCGAACATCTTTCTGAGTTTTAGGTGGGCTCATTTGCTTACTCACACTAATTCGTTCTGGTGTCACCCTCCTGACTCCTTTTTCTATTTTGTGTCCTAGGTACTGGACTTCCTGTTCACAAAATTGCAATTTTACTGGTGCCACTTTGTGTCCACCTTCTGCCAAATGGTTCAGTTAGGCAATGGTATCTGTCACACATGCCTCTCGCGTCTTTAATGCCACTAACAGGTCATCAATCTACTGAACCAAAACGGAAATTCCTGGCATGATCAATGTCTCTAAACACTTTTTCAGAATCTGATTAAAAATGAAGGACTTTCTGTGTAGCCTTGAGGAACTCGGCACCATGCCAAGACACGGGGCCCGATTTACAGAACTAACTTAAGACAAAATCCTAAACTTACTACCATTTTGGTATTCACAGAAGGCACTTACTCATTTTGGTATTCACAGAAGGCACTTACTCATTTCGGTATTCACAGAAGTTAGGAGTCCTAACTTTAGGACTCCTAAATGCCTTTTGTGAATACCGAAAGTCTTAAAATTATGATTTTTCTCAGTTTAGTAGTAGTATAGTTAGGACTCCTAACTTTAGGACTCCTAAATGCCTTCTCTGAATATCGAAAGTCTTAAAATTAGGATTTTTCTCAATTTAGTAGTCCTAAGTCTAAACTTAGGACTACAAAATTGAGAAAAATCCTAATTTTAAGAATTTCTGTATTCACAGAAGGCATTTAGGAGTCCTAAAGTTAGGAGTCCTAACTATACTACTACTAAACTGCGAAAAATCCTAATTTTAAGACTTTCGGTATTCACAGAAGGCATTTAGGAGTCCTAAAGTTAGGAGTCCTAAATTTAGGACTACTAAATTGAGAAAAATCCTAATTTTAAGAATTTCGGTATTCACAGAAGGCATTTAGGAGTCCTAAAGTTAGGAGTCCTAACTATACTACTACTAAACTGTGAAAAATCCTAATTTTAAGACTTTCGGTATTCACAGAAGGCATTTAGGAGTCCTAAAGTTAGGACTCCTAACTTCTGTTAATACCGAAATGAGTAAGTGCCTTCTGTGAATACCAAAATGGTAGTAAGTTTAGGATTTTGTCTTAAGTTAGTTCTGTGAATCGGGCCCACGGTCTCCGAACCAGAATGCAAACAAATATTAGCTTTCTGAATGTAAAGGAATCAAGAAAAATGCTTGGCACAAATCAATCACTGTGTACCATTCGGCATCACAGGGAATCTGATACAGGATTACTGCTGGATTTGGCACTATTGCACAACAGGGTACTACAATCTTATTAATTCTTCTTAAATCCTGTACTATTCTGTTTTTTCCACTGGGTTTTTTGATTCCCATGATGGGCGAATTACAAGGACGGTCAATTACAGGAGTAACTCCTGCAATTACTTCCGGACACATTTTGCACTGAGGTGTGTTTGGATATGTGACACCCGCTTTCACCGTAATCTGAATAGGATCTACATTTGTCATTAGACCAATCTCCTTTCCTGTGAAATCCCACACATCCTACCTTACTGTACTTTTTAACTCTTTGGGCAAATTTTCTCCAGTGAGAAGTAAAAACAACTCATCCACTTATGTCCCTTGCTTCACTAACATCATCTTGAATGGGACATCCTCCTCAGGTGTCTGAAATGCAATACCATCTGGCGTACAATAGATGGTACAATTCATTTTACCAAGTAAATCTCTTCCCAAGAGATTCACCGGACACGTGTCGCATACTACGAAACGATGCATTGCTCTGAAACTCCTAATATGAACATCTATTGGACTTGTGACTGATGTTCTAATATGCTTATTCAAGACTCCTACAACTTCGATAGTTACTCCCAAGAGGGGTAGGTTCAGAATATCTGCTGCTCTCACTATAAAACGGGTAGCACCAGTGTCCACCAGGAATGTAATATCATTACCTTCCACCTTTCCATCAACAAATGGACCTCACTGATCTACCGCCAAAAATGCGCCAAGCACGCACTTTACGTCCCCCCCAGGCACCGTTATTGGGATGAGTATGAATCACTCTCATTGCTCTGCAACCAATATTGCAGAACCATTTGCACATTTTGAATCTTACCAACTTGGTCACCTCCATGAAATCCAGTGTTCACACTGTATCTCTGCACTTGAGCATTCACATTATTTGGCATAGGAGCTTGTGGCACCTGTAACTGTGGAGTAACAACCTGATGCTGCTGTTGTTGATTCACAACCAACTCTGTGGATTCACATTTTGATTTACCTCATTATTCTTTGGAGCAGATCTACACTCGTTCTTCCAATGTCCATACGTTCCGCATGCATAACAAGGACATTTCTTTTTAGCCCCCTCTCTACTCATTTTACCTCTACCTCTCCCTCCACTGGTTATCTGACCATTTTGATTCTCACCATTCATCTGATAACCTGTTTGAGAATCAATGATTACTTCTGTCTGCTCTGCTACCTTCACTTGCACCCACATCATTTTCTCTTTTAACTTTTTATGTCTTGATTCAATATCGTCACTATAATACTTTGCATGTCTCAACATGTCCTCAATTGATTTGCTCTGCCAGCAGATCAAATGCTGCTGAATCATGTTACTAATCTCTGGTTCCAATCCAAAGACAAAACGATACACAAAGTGTCCCATATCTTTGTGTCCAATATTCTCAAACCCACTGTACTGTTTGAATACCTGCAACAACCTTTCATAATAGGCATATAATGATTCCTTTGGCTCTTTGGTTGTCCTGTCTATCTTAGCCCAATCTATTTTCTTAGGGGAAAATGTTCCTTTTAAGTAAGTGATTACCAGATTATACTTTTTCATCACCTCATCTGATGGTGCACCTTTTTTAGGATCTCTAGGATATTCTTCTCTTGGCCAATCAACAGTGATCTTACACTCTGTCCATAAATCAGCTGGAACAACAATATCAAATAAACCATCTAAATCTTTTAACAAAACCTTTGAAACTTTCACAAACCTCTCTACCTGTTTCTACCACTTGACGGGTTTCTCTCTCAACCTGGGAAAATCATTTGTAAAGCATAATATATCCTGTCTCGTCCAGGGAACGGGAACATATCCACCACTTGGAACTTCTCTCATCAGACACGCTCTTTCGACTTGTCCTGTCTCTCTTAACGGAAACAAAGACATCTCTTTGACAGCTGCCTCTTCTTTCTTTTTCGTCCATCCACCTTTCCACCGTTCTATATCTCCTCATTTATTCAAAATATTAATCAACTCCTTTACCTGTAATCTTTTTCTAGATGCATTCAAACTTTCCAAATCCTTATCAGTAAAATCCAACCTGTACATTTTTTGCAACACATTTGACTTCCCTATGTCTATTCCATATTCACTAGCAGCATTTGTTATTTTCTCATGAAGATTTCTCGCTCGCCAAGTAATAGTTTTACATAAAAACAACAGCTCTTCATCTCGGTAAGTCCCAAGTCTGTCTGGACTTATTGTATTGATAATCATCCCTTCCAAATCTACTCTTAGTTTGCTCACATCTATACTCTATGGTTAGGGTTTTCGCTTTTCCATTCCCTTTATTCAATCATCTAATTTGTCTGGTGAAGGACCTACTGAACTCCCTGTCGCTGGAGTGACATTCGACCCTATGCTCCTGGAATCAATTTGTGTATTTCTCTTAGGGGTTTCAGTTATCATCTCATAAACTGGAAGATCCAACAATGAAGTATTTGGGTCAACCTGTCCATTCTCATCAGCTACTGTCACCATTTCATTCCTGACACTATTCCTTGGAACTGTCAATGCATGTACTTTTGATATATCCTGTTTTTCTCAATACAATGGAACTATGGGACCGATTGTTACCAGTACCATCAATGCTTCTGCATTCAAACTCAACTGATTTATTTTCTGAGCCAACTCTTCTCTTGCCTTATTCAACATGTCCATTTCACTCTCTCGTGCTACTCTAGTTATTGTTGGGACTTGTGAAATTAACCGGGTTCCCATTAGGGGGCTTTTGGAGGCACTTCACCTGAATTCTCTAGATATGGCTGAGGTCTTTTTGTCAAAATGTCGTCTAATTACTCATCATTACAATCGTCATAGCTTAATCTCGAAGTCTCTATATTTTTCTTTTTCTCTTTACATTTGCCTCTTGTCTGATCTTTTGCAACTAAAACTGGGTACAAACCCTCAGTTATCACAGCTCTCCTCCATCTTTATATTTTATCTTCCCTTTTCTCAAAAGGATATCTAGACATTATATTTCTGTATCTCCGGCCGCCTCGATATTTCTCTCTTTCAAAAGCCTCTATTTCCCATCCCTCTAATGCTTCATACTGTGTAGGTCTGGAATTTGGCTCTAGTGAATTCATTTGATTTCACAAATTCTGTAAAATACTTACATTAAACGAACCATGCTGTTGTAAAGCTATAACACCATCATCCTTTGTATACTCCACCCAATTTTCTAACCATGTACACGTATGGTATCCTCGCTCCAACATTATAAAGGAAGCAGGCGTTCTTGGAGGTGGCATAGGAATTCCCTCTCTAGTCACTATTGGTTTGCCCTTTTTTTATAAAGAAATTCTTTATTTTCTTAAGCAACTTCATTTTTCTAACTCTATTCGCTAATGTATCTCAGCAAACAAACAAGGTAAACCTTTCAGAAATTCAACTTACTCTATTTGTCAGTGTTCATCCAATACCAGCGCGGCTCACACCAACTTTCCAATCACAGTTCCCTATGTATCTACTATCTCAACCAATACCAGCACAGCTCACACCACCCGGCCAATCCACACTTACTTCACTCTCGCTTCCTGACCAATGCCAGCGCGGCCTTTTTGTGACGTCAGTATTACTCCTGCTACTGACCCTCCCTTTACAAAATAATACGGTAATGTTTTTCTAAGTTTTCTAAATTAAAATTCTTGTTAGAAACATCATAAAACAATGCTACTTTGTCTGCTTCACTATATAAAGAGATAGTTTTCACCTTGTCAAAGAGAATTCTTTCACTACAAGTAAGAATAACGACCAGTGCTATTTTACATCCAAACAAGCTACAGGTGTTCTTGGTACTCCTCTAGGGATAAGGTCAAGGTTTCGCAAGAGGACTTTTTGGTGTAAAAGAAGTCTTGGTACTCCTCTGGCCAGAGTTTCAGAAGTGAACCTTTCACTATTTGAGGCACTCTACTCACATACAAAATAGTCCCTAAACATAACACCTACAGCCTTTCGCCATGCAATATTATAACAACAGACAAAGTACTTCTGTAATGTGATTTCTTTATCCTCTGCCTACTTCAGGCTAAATTTCCATCCCGGGATCTCTCAGGTAATTCCGTACCTGTACTTCTAGACAACATAGAACAGGACACCAACTTTTTACTTTAAGTACATATAATCAATAATCAATAATTATTACCAAACTAATCATTAATTTAACTGTCCTCTGCTACCAGAAAATTGATCCAGCGCGACACCTAATCAGGGATCAATACTCAATACTATCACATATAAATGGCCCATACGCATGCACCCAAATCCCTGATGCGCTGGGGGTCACGTTTTAATGACGTGATCAATTGTTTTCTTCTACAGGTTCATATCTGATATTTCTAGATACATAACTTAACCTGCATGTCAACTCTCTTTCCTCTGGTCGATGGACCATTAGTTGAGAAGTTGATGGTAATAATTGTTCTATCTATCTATCTATCTATCTATCTATCTATCTATCTATCTATCTATCTATCTATCTATCTATCTATCTATCTATCTATCTATCTATCTATCTATCTATCTATCTATCTATCTATCTATCTATCTATCTATCTATCTATCTATCTATCTATCTATCTATCTATCTATGTATTTTAGACTCTCTGTAAGATTAATAAAGTGTATCGCTAAGTAATGTGAGAGAAAAAATGCTCATTGCATACAAGTTACAAGGCAAACAGAAAAGGGAGAGAAAAACATCAACAAAAATGCAAACGGTGTTGAAATGCATATGAAGGAATGGTTAGATAAAGAGACATAAGTTTCATAAGTTTCAGAGACAAAAATACATTTGCAAATGATTATGCAAAATGTAGGAAACATGAAACAAGAAAATATACTAACCCAAAGATCCCTTAGACATACTACCCCCCCTGGCCAAAGCGGTAGCGGGGGTTCCCCGTCATAGAGTAAGGGAACAAAGATTTCAGGATACAGGAACGGGACCGGGACAGCATCAGTTAGGCCTGTCCGTAAACCGATGGACTGCGAACAAATCACCCCTCTTTCTCTCTCTCCTGCAGCAGCTGCTCCACCCCACCCCCAGGGCACCCAAGTTATACCCTAAAACCTACGTGTCCAACCCACAATAGTTGAAACAATTGTCGGAACTCAGTCCCTCATTGGATGGTTGACGGGTGGTTAATCACACCACCATGATCACATTCATAATTCTTCAGTCTTCTTTGTTTTACATCGTTCTCATTACATGATCCTCGACTTGTGTATACTCGTTTATTCATTCATGATACATGGGACAAATGTAATCGTTCACATGAGTCCTTTTTGCTGTGTCCACGGAAGAAGTATATACACTGACTTTCGCTCCCACGGCCAGTCTCTTCTTTTGGCAGACAAATAATGTTTCTCGTAGCTGATCAACCTTGGCCTTTTGCACTTCTTCTGCAGCGCTCAGCTTTTCTGTCTATTTATTGGGTTATTCATGCTTTTCTCCAGCCCCCATTCTATCATGTAAATTTTAGGAAATGCAGGCCCATTCAGCTCACTATGACGAACAAAACATAGGCATTTATTAATTACATGAAATGCATTTTTCACTGTTTACCACCCACCTTTGCAGTATCCGATGTTAATATTTTTCTTAGCAAAGCTTTATGCAAAAGCCGCATTATTATTATTATTTTCAAACCAAGATGCAAGATGCGAAATGAAGCCTTGTTCTTTCATGTATTAGTTCACATTAGTGCACGCATGCGCATGGAGGTTTCCCGTGTATTTATGTAATTCATACGTTAGTTTCCACTGCACACTGTTAGTAAATATTACGGGGGTGTCAATTCGATCCGGTTTTGTTTTTCGCAAATCACTGCTCCATCATCTGCTGCAGCTGCATGGCATCGAAAGGAGTTTGTGAAACTCCTTTATTTATTTCAGGCCCAGGGGCCTGAAATAAATACTAGGGTATTAGTAAAGGGCAAATTTCATATGTTTGCAAATCTTGAAGAAGCTCAAGAAATGTCGCAATCTATCCCTACCATGGGAGTTTAAGAAAGAGAGCGAGAAGAAGGGAGGGTCAGAGAGAGAGGAGAGATGGAAAGAGTGAAAAAGGGTGAATTATAGCCGTAGAGATTCACTATTATGTATTTGCGTGGGAGGTGGTGTGGATTTTTCACTCAGGCTGCTATAACATGGCACCTGGCAGAAGCGTCCATCCAGGTGCTTTGATAAGGGGGATTGAGAGGGGTACAGTGGGCTATTTCCCTCTGCCCAGGGGTGGGCGCCAGTGTAGGGTTGGTGGCGGGGTACGGGATATTAGAAAACAGCAGAATCACAGATAGGACAGTATTGTTGGAAATAAAAAACTGAAACAAAAAATAAAATGTTTTTGGCATTTTTAAAATGGGATTGGAAGTACATATAATTTTGGTCAGTGTAAACAGGATATCGAATAGCAAAAAGTATGGAGCTTTACTTAGGTGGCTTACTTCTTTTGAACCTCAAATATTATTTCTTCAAGAGACTCACCTAAAGTCCAATTTTCCGAAATTATACATTCCCAAGAACTATGTAAAGGCATATTTTGCTTCTTCTGTTGGGCTGGCCATAACGGTTTTGCAATTTATCCTGGGCGAGGGTCAAACTGGGACATAATACAGGTCTTGAGAGACCCTTTTGGTAGGTGGATATGGATCACAGCAGGGATAAATGGTTATGTTTGTAATCTCATTAATTATTATGCCCCGACAGTAGACGACGCAAAATTTATTATAGAAAATTAAATCCCTGATGAGAGGAGTGGTAGGTCCAACAATACTAGTGGGGGGGATTTTAATTATATCCAGGATCTAGCTAGGGGTACTTTGAATTAAACATAAAAACAATTGAAGCCTATAACAAAAAAGGGTTTTGGATATTATGCTTCAAGATTATCAATTGATTGTTCCTGGGCTTAGAGCCCACTCGGAAATCTCACAGTATACCTATATTCCTGGCAATTCCAGTTAGCCTCGTGCATTGACTATTTTCTTATTTCTCCTTCTCTTAAGTGACATTCCTCCCAAATATGGGCAACCTCTTTCTCCAACTACTCTGCCATCACTGTTAAGATGGAACTAGACATTACGCGAGGAAAAAAATCTAGCTGGCAGATGGATCGTCTCCTTCTTTCCAACCAGGAACTCCTCATAAATATGAAAATGTGGACTAAAGAATTTTTTCAGATTGAAAAGAATTGCAGCAGTCTTTTCTGTTTGGAGTGTCTTTTAGACGATACCCGCAGGCAGATGAATGCTTTGACAGCTGTTCAATCTAAGAGGTGGAGAGCACGTGTTTTGGAACTGCAGCTTGCAGTTGATACTGCAGTTCAGTCAAAGGCAAACTCGTCGTCCGAGCAAATCATTTGGAGCGGCAGCATCTACTGCTAAACAAGAACTGAGGACATTTTTGTATCCTGGAAGAGATAAACAATTCTCAGTTGTATCAACAATGAGTCTATGAAGAGAGCCAGATGGTGGGAAGATTCTTGGCTTGGTCACCCAGGGTGAAGCAGGAAGCTGCAATAGACACTGAATTACAGCAAACTAAATCAGGGTTTTTGACATCTGATAAAGAGGAGGTTGCAAAAATATTATTTCCCCACTATAAAAAAACTTTATGCCACTAAATACATGGTTTCACAAGAAGCCATACATCAGTATTACTCAGATTTCAATTAAGGTTGTCAGGCTGAGGAATAAGTGGCTAATTTTACAGCACTTGAATTTCGTCAAGTGATTGCCACAATGCCATCAGGAAAGGCCTGTGGGAATGATGGGTTTCCAATTGAGTTTTATAAAGTCTTTCAGGAAGAATTAATATAATTTCTAGTGGAGCACTTTAATGCAGTGAAAAATGGTGGAGATTTCTCCCAAATATTTAAGGAATAAATTATTGTTAGTTTTGTTAAAAAAGGGAAGAATCACCGTGATGTCAACTCATATCGACATACCAGCCTCTTAAATTCCGATTATAAAATCTTAATGAAAGTATGGGCCAACAGAATCATGCTTGTTACCCAGAAAATTATTCATTAAGATCAGACTAGCTTTTTGCTAGGATGGCAAATGTCTGCTAATAAAACTTTTCTAATACATGCTATCGATTTTTTTCATACTAATCAGATACCTGAATTCATAATAATGGTCAATGCTGAAAAAGCATTCGACCTTGTTAACTTGGATACCTTTTTTGCACTTAAAAGGGTTGGATTTCCCATTATAATTTTCAATATTATATATAATATATACCAGAATGCACAGGCTCAATTTATTTTGAACTCCTGCATGCTCGGAACTATAGATATAAATCTGGGAACTCGTCAGGGATCTCCCTTACCAGCCGTACTTTTTACCTTCTTCATCGAGCCATTGGCAGCCAGGATAAGGGCTAATTGGGGAAGTAAAGCCCCAACGGAAGGTATGGCCAAGCTCAAATTATTTGCAGATGATAACATTTTGTATCTAAGGCCTGATGAATTTTGGGTGAGTTTGAGCAATTTCAACCTATTGGATGGTACACAAATAATCATAATAAAACAGAATCCCTGATGTTCAACACCTCAGGTTATAATCTCCCAGGTAGGCTTCATTGCTCAGTGGTCTCTATAAATCTGATTCGATATCTAGGAGTTTATGTAACTAATTCCTATGCTGAACTTTATAAGCTGAATTATGAGGCTACCTTAAACAAAATTAGGAATCTACTTGATAGATAGTCTCTTCTCCCTTTTACTTTTATTGGCCGGGTCCCCCTCATCAAATTGTCAATTTTTCCTTTATTAGTATTTTAATTCATGAATGTTCTGATAAAAATTAAGTCTGACTATTTCAAAGAGCTGGATGTTATTTTTCATCAGTTTTTCTGGAACAAAAAGGCACCCAAAGTTAAATATCCAGTCCTACAATTAGGAATAAATCACAGCCAATTGGCATTACCGCACATACGTGTATACTACAAAGCTTCCCTCCTTGACTTCTTGGTTCGTATATCAGATTCAAGGGCATTGTTAGATAATTCTTTTATTAATAGAATGGTAAAGGAAGCAGGATCACAGCTTCCAGTCTTCATAAAAATGGCCAAACTCCCAAAGAGATAAAAGGAATAAGACATTACAATACCTGCGTATTGGACTCCAGTCTCTTTATACTACCAACGCGTCAGAGGCCGGGTATGAATACCTCCAGTTAAAGGAACGTAAAGGTTTAGGTCTACACATCCAGTCCAATCGATTAAGGTTTGGGAATGCAAATGGCTTCAGAGAGCTGAGCCATTTTCTTCTGGGAGGGAGGTGTTTCACCTTGCAGGAAATTCTAGCAAGGTGTGGGGATCGTAGTAAGCTTTTTTTGGGGGGAGATTCATACAAATTACCCACCCAGTGAAAAAGTATTGTCTTGTTGCTCATTCCATTCCATAATTACTACTGGTCGCTCTTTTTAAATCTAGGCTGAGTGGTGTGGGTAATTGGTATAGATTTCTGCGGAGTCAAGGAGAAAAACATCTAATAAAGAATTGTTAGATCTGGGGGTCTCTAGTTGGCAGGGTAGATACCACTGTCCAAGTAGGGACCCTTGCTTCTAGTCAGGGAAAGGGGGATACACTGTTAAGATAACCCCTGCTCACCCTCTAGGTAGCTTGGCCTGAGCAGTCTAGGCTATCAAAGGCAATGTGTAAAGTATTTGTACCAACACTCACAATAACACAGTGAAAACACCACAGATTTACTCCACACCAGTTTTAGAAAAATAAGTTATCTTTACTAAAAACTTCACAAGACCAAATACTACAGAAAAACCAACATACAATTAAAAAGGTTACTTTAACCGCTTCGATGCGCGTGAGGGAGTGGTTCCGTCACGCGAGTCGGTCGTGCTGTGTGGATGACGGAACCACTCCGTCACGGCCCCGCCCGCGCAAGAACCCTTCAGCATAGCGCGGTAATCCGCGCCGCGCTGAAGGGGTTAAAGATAGTTCAAGAGTTTGCAGAAAGTACTCCAGGATGTAAAAATCAGTGTCCTGCACAATGCGACTCTCAATGCACAAAATGCGACACTCTCGTGCCCAACAGTACCTGTAGTTGCGTTAAGGTTCCCAAAAGCTATAACAAGGAAGATGGCAAAGACGATGCGATACTCCTGAGATCTTGGGGAGGCTTTGCAGCAGCCCTGCTTCACGCAGCAGAGGTGGATGCGCCGGCTCCGATCTGTAGAGGGAGGATGCGATGACTTTGGCTTTCGTTGCGTAGGTTTCTTAGGGGGAAGCTTCACGCACAGGTACGATGCGACGATCTTTGATGCGGCGCGATGCGCAGCGCAGCGCTGTCTTCTGGCGCTGCAACCCTCGATGCGTCGCGGTGCGCGGCGTTGACTTCTAGCGCCGCAACCCTCGATGCGTCACGGGACGGGATTCTGCATCGAAACACGCAGCGACTGGATACTTTCACTCACCGGCAGAGGTGCGGCCCGCAAACTGGTTCTGCGACGGTCCTCGCAGCGTCAGTAATCTTCACGTCTGCACACAGGCACACAGGAAGGTTAAACAGGAGAATAGCTACTTTCTAAAAAGTGCTATTCTCACACAATGAATTTAAAAACCATCTTGCTAAAAAGATGTATAATTAAATTCTGAACACAAAGATACCAAACTTGGATTTTCTATCTTGCCTTCAGGGGAAGATAGGCATGTAAACAGCCTCCCCCATTCTGTCCTATGGGCAATATAGCCTCTCAGCAGTGAAAAACGAAAATGGCTGTAATTCACTACCAGGGCATGTTACACACCTCAGTCGATGCCCTGCCTTTCAGATACACTGCACCCAGCCCAGGGGGGTACCTACGGCCACCATAGGGATGCCTGACATGTACAGAAAGGGAAGGATAAGGCCTGGTCAGTGGTTGTACTGGCCAGGTCGACATGGCAGTCCTGGACTGCACATAGGCACTGCAAGCAGGCCTAAGACATCATTTTAGGGCTACTCCTGTGGGTGGCACAATCAGTGCTGCAGCCCACTAGTAGCATTTGAATCACCAGCCCTGGCACACTCAGTGCACTTTACTAGGGGCTGACAGGTGAAACAAATATACCAATCATGGATAACCAATCAATATAACAATTTACCTAGGGAGCACTTGCACTTTG
The DNA here is from genome assembly GCF_964204655.1 of Triturus cristatus. Lineage (NCBI taxonomy): Eukaryota > Metazoa > Chordata > Amphibia > Caudata > Salamandridae > Triturus > Triturus cristatus. The sequence continues at coordinate 1,354,389,112 of NC_140591.1, forward strand.
ACACTGATCAGCAGTGGCAAAGTGCCCAAAGCATCTAAACCAGCAAAAACGAAATCCAGCATAGCATCAAAAATACAGGTGGTAGAGGCAAAAAAGTCAGGGGTAACCACGCCAAAGATGCCTGGTCTAACAAGAATTTTTGGGCAAAAATGTCCAGCGACAAGGCAATGCTTTTTATCCAAGGTTGAGTAGCAGACAATCTCGCAACTTGGTAGTAAAGTCTTAAGGGCTGCAAATTTCAAGCGCATGTCTTTCCTTTCATGATGGATGGCATATTACACGCCTAAAGCCCTACACAGAATGAACCCAGAATTGGAAAATAGATGTTTTGGTTTCCAGCAGCCAGGTGGTGGAGATCGGCTTCATAGTTTCTTCACCTGTCCACTGTTGGCTCATATTGGGGAAAAGTATTTGGCGCCCTTAGTAAAGGCTTACGGAGCCAAGTCGACCCGTAGCCTGTAGTGGCACTTTTTGGTTTGTCAAAACAGAAATTAACTGCTTTAAGCCAAGCAAGCATGTATTTCGATCACCTCTATGGTGGCATGATCCACTATTCTGCAGAACTGGAAGATAAGTAGTTGCCACATATTTAGAATAAATGATCTGCACAAGTAAATTTGAAGATGCCTATGCAAAAAGGGTTGGTGAGATCAAAGGTTCACAAGGGTTTGGAAATTTATGGAAACACTCGAGGAGGAAAGGGTTATTTAGAGCTTTCTGGGTAGAGCTTTGTTCTGATTGTCTTAAATATTCCTGATGATTGGTGGTGGAGGAAAGGCAGGGAAGCACTATTCTGATGTCAGTTGGCTGCATCTAGAAAAGATATCAATAATTTGTACTTGCCAAAGATCTTTACAATACCCTACTTTTATTAAGGATAGGGTGGGGCATAGTCAATCAATGTCATCTCTCTTTCCTGTAATGCTTTAAAATGTTACCTAAATGTACTGTCATTGCAATCTACTTTATCTTTACGTAATTGATCCTCGCTCCTTATCCCTTCATCATTTTACCATGCAATTTATTGCTAGTAGCACTTGAATAGCATTGATTAGATCCTTATTTATGATGCAATGAACTATAATACCATATTCTGCTGAAAGGTAGAGATGGGCATAGCCAATTGATGATGGCATCTTACTTTTCGCTGATGTCTTATCATGATCGAAATGTGTTGCTGTTAGTCTGCACTTTATTCTCCTTTTCATTCCAAATCAAGAAACTCTTGATGAAAAAACTGGAGAAAACGAAAGAAATTACAAATGGAATGAAGTGTTCCCTGATACGAAATGTATCACTGAATGTACTGCTGTTACACTGCACTTTATTCTCCTTTTTTTTTTTTAGGAAGGCCGTAGATGGTGTGACCAGCATTATTGATTGATACCTTCATTATTTATTAATGTGTTTTTTTCTCCTAGTATCAAAGTTATATTAGGACCTATAATGTATTCACTGTGATATAATACATTTTTCTATATTTTTCTGCTCAATAAAAATTATTTTAAAAAATAAACAAATTTTGACTCAATTTAGGGAAAGAAAGAAATTTGCTGAAACATCACAAAAGGACTTTGATCAAGGTCAAACATTGCTACACCATCCATAAAACATACTAGAGAACACAGCACAGAAACTGTAGATATTGTCACCATGCTATAAAATGTGCAGGAACTCACAGTTCATAGCATATAATCATCTGACCAGTCATTGTATTTCTAGTAGTGAAAACTATTAAGTCGATCCTATGCAATATTTGTCATTGGGATGAGCAATGCACTAACACCAAGCCTTTGGGCATCTAATTAAAAGCTCTTAATAAGAGGCAAGAAAAAAGAGCTACACCGCTTTGTATTCAAATCAACACCAAAACACAATGGTAGGTACTGAGAAACATAGGGCAATGGTGCTGATCCAAACCCAGCTATTAATTCTGGGTATGAAGAATATATATTCTCACCCATACCCAATGCTAATTCAATTTATGAATCTCAACTCCTACACAAATGTCATCACATTGTAACATTCGGAAGGGGCCAGAGTTCTGGGCACAACTCTCTCTAAATGCAAAGGAGCAAACTCTGATCAGGAAATGGCATTAACCACATGGCCTAAGCCAAGAGTGCTGTTTCCAACAAAGCAGAACACTGCTTTCCTTAACCACACATATGCCTTAACCACTCATATGCATGGTTAATGCAGTTGCGGTATAGTTGCAGAGACTGGATAGGTGGGGACAGGAACAGGAAGGATCAAAGAAGAAGGATTGGGACGCAGCTTGGTAAGTAGGGCTTGGGAGGGAGTTGTTTTTCTTCAGGTGGCTAGTTTTAGGGTTCAGGCTGGGAGGAAGGACCGGGGACTGAATTAGGGCGGTTAGGGGGTGAGGGGGTCATTTTTTGGGCTAGGAGCCATTTTAGGGATCAGATTGGGGGGCAGGGGTCAGGGTAGATTTTTGGACTGGGGCTGTTTTAGGTCCCAGGGTGGGGGACTAGGGTCAGGGTAGTTTTTTGGGCTGGGGCTGGGTTTTATGGTTTAGGGTGGGGGGTCGGAGAAGTTTTTAGGGCAGGGGCGGGGTGCATTGCTGGTTTTTAAGGGCTCAGGGTTTATCCAGAAACAATAAAATCTAAAAGCAAAAACCTAAAACATTCCATATCATGAATCTCTTGATAAAAAAATTGGAAGAAACAAAAGGAAATACAAATGGAATGAAGCGTTCCCTGAGAAAAAATATATCACTGAATGCTGAAAGTGAAAAAGAAATCATCCCAAAATGTAAAATATTTATACCAGAAAACTATACCAAAAATATCCAATTTAGGTAAGCAATGACCATGCAAAGCAAACACTCTGTTCACCATTGGAAAACACTGAACTATTCTTCTTTGACAACACACTATGCAACATTTGGAATCATCCTTCTTATTCAAAGAAAACCTTCTAAATAAATGTACACTTATGGTGTAGGGCAAGTCACTTTATCACAGAGACATTTCCAAGGCGCTATAATAGGACACATGTATTATCTCTTGAAGAAACCACACTAGACACCCACCACTTTATAAATCTCAGACCTCTTTCTTATGGAAAGTTTTGAGAAAAAAACTTATGAACCACTAAAAAGAATACAATTCCAAACTCAACATACTCCCATGTTGCCAAGAGGCTGTAGACCCCACTACAATGCAGAGAAAGCCCATTTTTTAATATTTGATGAGACTCAGTCTATCAGGGATACAAGTGATCCCCCCCTTCCTGTTCTACTACATTTCCCAGTGATATTTATTAAGAATGACCATATACTTTTTTCTAGGCATACAATGCACATAACTAGGGTTGGGCAGTACCAAAGTGTTTCCCATCCATTCGTACAGTGAGCACTCATTTTGCACAAGTAGGACTGTACAAATCCTCTACTGTTCTGCTGTCATATGGAGGTCTCAAGGATCTACAGTATCTTCTACTGAGTTCAAGATATATTTGGATATAAATGTAACCGATAGGATGCCTAAAACAAATATGCTAATGGAAAATAAGGGTGGGCTTATTCAGATAAGCTGGAACCATAGCAAAGGAAAGTAAAAAAAAAAAACAATGGTTCACTGTACATTCATTTATAGTAAAGCAATTCCTTGGTCTCCGGGGGATATAACATCTATCCATTATAACAGATATATTCATTTTAGTTTTGTAAAACAAAAAATACACTTTAGTTTAATTGCAAAACAAAACAAAAATAGGAAAAAAGGTTCTTATTACAATTTATTTGTAAGGATGGATATATTAATCAAGACAGTGCTCAGACAGTCATCACACTTCAAAATAAGTGACTGTTTGACAAGTGCATATACATAAGGAGACACATGATTCTTGACTCCAAGGATTAATTTAAAAAAGTGTGGTCAATGGAGTATACAAATCATCTGTAGTTGATAGTATTTCTACTTCTGCATTGCTGTGAGGTTCTCATTAGGTCAGGGAGTGTTAACTAAGCACTGAATTTAAAGAGAAGTTAGTATTTTTGAAAATGATGGAAAATCATAGTAGTGGTTGAAAAGTAAAACAAGTTAGTAGAGTATTGTGTAGGGGAGGAGGCTTACACAGGCCAAGGCCTGTATATTGTTCTGAAAAAATAAACGTTTTTTGTCTCTTTCTTATATAGGCACAATGTTTGGAGTGTCCCAGCAGTGGACATCAGGTAATTTCTCCCCATAGTAACCCACTTTCTCTTGACACATCCCCCTACCAGGTTTTCCAAATTGGGGAAAACAGGAAAACAGGAGAGGAAATCAACATTACATTAGTCCTTTCTTGTTTGATGTCTTATCTTAAATTGGAAGTGTTAAAGGGAAATAAACCATCTCAAAACTCAAGGGTTGTTGCAAGTGTTCATGCTTATCCATGTAAATGTAGCATGATCAGTATAGTGAATAAAAGTGCGCTCTTCTAAGCAGTACCTGAGTTTCTCTTTGGCCCACTTAATAGCAAGACATTCCTTCTAGATGATAGGGTAAGCTTGTTCCCTGGGACACAGTCTTTGGATGATAAATAATATGGGGCACTCATCTCCTTCGTCATTGGTTTGAGAGAGGGCAGCACCCAAATCCATTAATGAGGCATCTGTTTGAAGGATAAATGTCTTTTCAAAGTTAGGGGACAACAGTACCGGATTGGTAGTAATCACTTGTTTTAATTGGAAGAAGGCATCCAGGGTTTTAGAGGGTGTGGAAATTTAGCGTGCAAACTGAACATTATCTGCGCCATCTTGCCTCTCCCCAGCGCCACGCATAGCAAATGCACGGCCGCCATTTTAGGCACCCCACTCTCTCTCCCCGCTCACTCTCGATCGCCAGCGCTTTCCCCCGGCGCTGCGAGCATCCCCCGCGCGCCGGCCACCCCCGCTCTCTCATACAGGCCATAAACCCTCTCCTTCTGCGCGACCCTGCTACGGAACCACTTCCGACCGACAACCCATACATGGTCATGCCTCTCCTTTGATAACCCCCTTCCTCTGCGCCCCATTGTCTGAACTGGTCCCAGGCCATCACCTAGCCCTGCGGATGCAGTTTATTGCCCCTACTGTAAGGGAAACACCCCACATCAAAGGGATTACAGTAGAATCAAAGCCCCTACCCCCTGAGACCCGGCCGGTTGCACACACCCCCGGGAATTAGCGGAATTCCCTGCTGCGCGATAGCCATCTCCCACTGCGGGTAGGGTGGGAACCTCTACTGTAACCATGTGTGGGATCGGATCTGAGCCGGGGCTTCAGGGGATATTTCCCCGCACATCAAGGGAATCTCAAGAATGTACTATGTATAATAAAGCAATAAACCAGTGTATAAGAGACCAGGTCTCAGAGATGCAGTTAGAGCACCTCGTGACGATACCTTGCTGTCTGATCTGATGTGTTCTGCTCCGACGGAATAAAACCTTGTTTCCTGCCTTCCAGTCTCCGGCGCCTGCCTCTTTTATTGGTAAATTATCGAGTGGTATGAGAGGCGATTACCGCCGGGCAAATACTTGAAAGGATACCGACTGAAACTGCTGCTACCATTTAACAAGGGTGGATGTCTAAACTCATGGTTACTGGAATATGTTTAAGAAGATTGATCAAGGGATCGGCTATCTTGGAATGATTGGGAATTAATCTGTGATAGTAACCAAAGAGACCTAGAAAAACTTGTATCTATCTCTTATTTTTCAGAAAGGGAGTTCCTGTGATAGCCTTAACCTTTACCGTTTCAGCCTCAATTAAGGTATTTCTCCATACATGTCCTAAATACTTGACCTTACTGTGAGCAACTTTTGAATTCTTAGCATTGATATGTAGATTTGCCTAGATAATTCACATAAACTGCTTGCAGGTGAACCAGATGTTCTTTACATGTTTTGCTAAATATGACTATATCGTCCAATTAGGCTGAGGAGTAAGCCTGACAACTCTTTAAAAGGAAATTCATTAACCTCTGAAATGTTGCGGGGGGCCCATGCAACCCAAATGGGAGACGACTGAGGTGATACAGACTGTAGGGGTGGAAAACCCCATTTTCTTTTGGTCTTCCGTCTTGAGTGGTACATGCCAGTAGCCCCTCATAAGGTCAATGATAGTTATAAATCAGGTTTCCCCTAGTTTCTCAATCAACTCATCAATTCGGGGTAATGGGTACCCATCGAACTTTGTTATGTTGTTAAACGCTCTAAAATTGATACAGAAGCGGATACTTCAATCTGGTTTGGGAGCAAGTGCAATGGGTGAACACCAATTGCTTGTCGATTGTTCAGCAACTCCTAATTTCAACATTGACTCTATTTCGTTCTGGATGGCCTGTCTCCTGGCAGAAGGGATGCAATATGATATTTGTTTCACTATTACTCCATCTTTAGTAGGAATAGAATGAACTGCCAGATGGGTTATACCTGGAATATGGGAGAATATTGAATAAAACAGGTTTAACATTTTTAGGAATTATTTTTTCTGTATGCAAGACAGAGCGTCATTGATGGATAGGTTTCCTAATGTGCTTGGGGTGGTGTCTACATGGGTAGCAGCACAAACTGCTTTTGGAACGGGCCTATCTATTTCTTTAATAGGTTAATGTGATAGATTTGTTCATTATTTAGGGATAAACACAGTTTATAAGTTACTTTACGAACTCCTTGAGTTATTTTGAAAGGACCCTTCAACTCAGCTTTCATTGATTTCTCAGATTTGTGAAGAAGAACTAACACCCAATCCCCAACTTGGTTTTATCTCCTTTTTCCCTTTATCATAGATGTATTTCTGATGTCTCTGGATTTTCTCTAGGTTGACATGAGCAAGTTCTCTTAACTTTCCTATTCTAGATCTTTAGTTAATAGACTATATGCCTCCTCTTCGTTATCTTTTTTCCAAACTTCCTTTGTGATCTCTAACAGGTTAAGTGGTTTTCACCCAAAAAGCAATTTAAAGGATGAGCATCCTAGACTACTTTTTAATTGTCCTCACAAGACAAACAAGGCAGAGGTAATAACTGATCCCACTTTCTTCCATCACTTGAAAGCATCTCTTGAAGAGTCAGTCTAAGGGAACCATTGTTCCTCTCGACCAAATCATCAGTCTGGGGATGATGAACTGAATTTTTAATGTGTTTGATATCTGACTGTTTGGAGATTGTTTTTCATCAATTGTGATAAAAATAGAGTTTTTGGCGGTAGGAAAACACCATATACGATATGGTGCCGAACTAGCGAATACGAATGCTTTTGACTACATGTTCGATATGTCCTAGGGAACAATATTTACATTGGGATCGAATGGTTGTGGCTATCATACCACAGTGACCGCATGCCCGACTATATAGCAACATTAATAAATGAGTCTAATATAACGGAAGGACAACAAATTATTATTGGATTTGATTTATTGGACTATGTACTGGTTCTGATTGATAAGCGCAAGAAATTTGTTAGTGCGATTTAATGGTCCGAATACCATCTCAGTCGCAACAAAATTCTAAAAAAACTTTTGGGACAAGGTTATCACGTTAAACCCGCTGTCTATTTGCCTACATTGCCCTGAAGAAGTCCTAGTTTTTGGGACGAAACACGTTGGCTATTTGCGTTTTAAAGAATTAAATAAAGAAAAAGAAAAACTTGACCAGTGTACAATGACTGCGTGGATCCTTAGTGAATTATTATTCTAAGGACTCTTCTAAATACTGTTGCAACGTTGTGCATCTCTAAGTTTGCTTTCATTTTTGGTTACCTCCGGTAACAGGGGAGTGCTCCTGGACGGTGAGCACCTTTGGCGAATGTGCACACAAGAAACTACGTTTGTATCTGATTAACTTGTACTGGTGATTGAATTGGATTGGTGCCTGATTGGTTGCTCGGATGGTCCACTGTCCCTCTTTTTGTATTTACAAAAATTGAGTACCCGGGTCTGTTAGAATCTCCTTAGGAAACCTTATACAGAAAAAGATCTCAACCAGATGTTGTGCTATGTTTCTAGTAGAGGTGCTTCTTAAGGGTATGAATTCAGGGTTGAGTCAAAAAATAGGGGTCATAATGGTAAGGGCTTTTATAATGAGGTAAGCATACATGCCCAGAAGACTATGTGAGAACACTAAGTATGAAGTTCCTATCAGAAAGAAAAGAATGACATGTAATAACTGTAGGGTTGAAACCAGTGAAATACAGGAGAGCAATCTCCTTGTTGGAAAAAGACCCTCACACACCTGACAAGTAGGTGTCTTGCTTCATCATCGGGTCTGCTCCTACTCGGGCCGGCGCTGCAATGCCCGATCTGGCGCCCGTGATGGTGCCTACTTCTCAGAGATCTTTAATTCAAAGCCGACAGGTGAAGTGTGAGTAAGGGTCCTAGTGTAGGTGAATGTGGTGAGTAAAGTGAAGTTAAAATAGAGAAAAATAGTCCAATCAAAAATAATTTTAATGAGGTTGGCTACTTCCCTAGTTAAAATGAAAAAATTGCGTATCGTCACTCAATGTTGTGCATTAATACGCTTAAAAGAGGTCGACATGTTTCTTGCCCTATTATCAAACTTGATGGCCACACGGATCGGCCGGTCCACACGGTCTGGTTACCAGACCGTGTGGACCGGCCGATCCGTGTGGGGTAGGATTAACTCTCTGATTCAACTAAAAAACCGACACTAGATTTCAGTGTCGACGGCGACCGGTACCATTATGGCCCGGAACGGACTAAACGAGGGTTAATACTTGCTAATCTTTGTTGATACCAAAGGTACCCCCACATTTTTTAGGGTGCTGTAAAGGTGGCCGCTTCTCACTGGCTGTGTTGGGTGACCACCACCAAAAAATGCGTAGGTAGTACAAAATAAGGTCCTGAGGAATTGCCATCAAGTTTGAGCACTGCTGTTGGTTGGCATCTCTGCCTTTATGGAGTGTGGCTTTTGTACATCCACCAAGTTCTTTTGGGTCTTTTTTTAGATTTATAGTAAAGAATTCCATGGGGTTGCATTTATGATCTTTCTCATTATCAGGCTGATGAAATTCTGATTGCGCCCTGGAAAAAGTTGTAGCCATTGCTATCACCTATTCTACTGTCAACTTAGAATATTGGGGAGAGGAGTTGGCCTAACGGCTAGGGCGCTCAACCTCAAATCTGGGGAACCGGTGTCGAGTCTCGGCAAGGACGTACAACATCCTGTGAATCTGGGCAAATCACTTAATCTCCCAGTGCCTCACAAAAATTAATGTGTCCTCATGTAACGCAACTGGTGCTTGTGTAAAGTGCTCTGATGCCGGATACCCCTGTGTCAAGTTTGCGCCAGATAATAAAAAGAAAAGAAAAGGAATGGTGGAGCAATTTCTGAGTATGTATGGGAAGAGTTAACAGATACTGATCCAGATCCGATTTGTTCATACTCTCTTCCCTACTGGCCTCTTGTGGTTCAAGCCATTTGCCAGCCACATTTTTTAATTTGAAGAATAAGGTCTTTGGAGTGTCTCCAGGTGTACCTCTTTCTTTTGTAAACTGAATCCTGTATGTTTCTTTGCCCACTCCTAATCTGTCAAGGACGATTTTCTTAATATCAATGTAATGTTTATCTCACTAGGGGCCATATGTAGGTAACATACTATTTACCGATTCATAAATACCGAATTTTAACGATTCGGTATTTATGAATCGGTAAATAGTATGTATGTAAATAATCGGTAATTATTACCGATTCGGTAAACATCGGTATTTATGAATCGGTATTTACCGAATCGGTAATAATGCATCCCTTCCCATTCATTCCTATGGGCCTGGAGGCCCGTAGGAATGAATGGGAAGCCAGTTACTATTACCGATTCGGTATTTACCGAATCGGTAATAGTAACTGGCTTCCCATTTATTCCTATGGGCCTCCAGGCCCATAGGAATGAATGGGAAGGGATGCATTATTACCGATTCGGTAAATACCGATTCATAAATACCGATATTATTACCGATTCGGTAAATACCGATTCATAAATACCGATATTTACCGAATCGGTAATAATTACCGATTATTTACATACATACTATTTACCGATTCATAAATACCGAATCGGTAAAATTCGGTATTTATGAATCGGTAAATAGTATGTTACCTACATATGGCCCCTAGTGAGATAAACATTACATTGATATCCTGTATGTTTCTTTGCCCACTCCTAATCTGTCAAGGACGATTTTCTTAATATCAATGTAATGTAGTTGGTGGTAAATAACGAATCCAGACACCAATAATGCACTCACTTGAGTGCCCCCTACATAGCATTTCTGGATTTGGTAATTTACCAAATCAGTATTTTACCGATGTCTTAAAATTCCGATTCGGTAAATACCGAATCCAGAAATCAGCCACCTACATCTCAAGTGCCTCAATACCGGTCGGTAACGGGATATTTACCGATTTTTGGCCGTTACCGACCGGTATTGAGGTACCTACATATGGCCCTTAGCGTTGGCAGTCTGATATGTGGCTTGAGTCTCACTTGTCAATAAAGGATTTAAATAGAAGGACCACCTCTCAATAGGCCAAGCACTTGCATGTTCTACTCTCTCAAAGTTTAATAAGAAAGAATCTGGATCTTATCCATGAAGGAGCTTATGTAAGGATATGGTAGGTCCTATAGACGTAGAACCTCTAACTTGGGCTATCCTGGAGGTCAATTGTAATTGATTTTCTGAGACGTTGCTTAAATGTTCTGCTTGAGATTTATAGGCATCCCAGAAAGCCAAGCAATCTGATTATGCCATGGACATGGTTCACTCCATGGCCCATTCGAGTTTACATTGTCCCTGGAGGACTTGTTGGATAAGATTTTCCATTTTGTATTAGATGCTTAGGTTGCCCGCGTTCTCCACCACTTGACACTTGGCAGATACAAACTCTTCAGGCTTATTGTAGTTGATACCAGGGATAAGGGTTTATTAAGCTGTTCGAAGCAGAGTTGTTACAAAAAAATTATATTATTGTGATGTATCTGTATTAGTATAATTGAAGTCTGTCTCTTCTTTCTTTTAGGTTCATCTCAAGGCACACTTGTAGAAATCCAAAACACAGGTAAATTTTAGGTTCTTTAGAGTATTCTCTTTTTAGTAACTCTAGCCTACAACTTCTGTCTTCTTTCTGTATTTTATTCAAATACAATTCTCTTCAATCTCTCTTTCATTTATTTTTGGCTTTCTTTATCTTATGTGCTGTCTTGCAAGCATACATCCAACTTTGCTGTTGTCCTCTTATCTAGTGTCTCAACACTAATACACCTGGTGTAATCAGTAAGTGGACTAGAAACAACTCAGAATGTGGCAGTTAAATTAATGATAAACGAATGCAGAGTTGTTAGAGGCTGTGTTTGTGATTGCTGGTTCACTGCTGCCCGACCCACCTGTATATTCCATCTGCCTCACTTCCACGTCTGCATATGAGCACGCACCTATGAGTGCCTCGCTCCCTGGAGTGTGGCGAGTCAATGTGTCTAGCTGGTCGGGAGTTCTGCTCTCCTCCACACTCGTGCACACCACCCTTCACCTGGTCTTGCAACCTTACTCAGCAGACTTGTGTGGCTCTAGTGTCTGTAGACAGATTCCACGCTGACTCTCCTTTCCTTCGTCGTGGCTTTGAAGAGTTGCGGATCACTTAGACATCCTGTTCCACTCTCCTTTGGGGCACCAGTTCGTCCTTACTTTCACTTGCTGAAGCTTTAATTCCGACTGCTAGGGTTGTCCTTCCTCTCTTTCCGGTGGTCCCTGACTAACGTCCTGAAAGACTAAAAATGTTTTGTCTCTTTCTTTTGTAGGCACGATGTTTGGAGCTGCCCAACAGCGGACATCAGGAAAGTTCCCCCATAATCATCCCCTTCCTCCTGACAGCCATTTAATGTCCAAATATCTATAGGGAGAAATAGGGTTACATCGCCTAGCAGAAATATGGTTCCAAAAATCAGCAGTAGGCTGGCAGAGAGAATCAACCTTACCTAACAGTTTTGCAGCAGTGCAAAGTACCATGCATCCGCAGTTAGACTAGCGCATTTTAATGCTGGTGTCCGCATCACCACATTAAAATGCATTGGTCACCCATCTGTAGCTCTCTGACACACTTTGGGAGATCAAGAGGTGCTCTGAATTTACTGCACGTGCAGCACTGAATCTCTTCATCGAAGCTTTGATTTGAAGAAATTTAGCCTGCCAGTGCTGTGTCTGGACGGTTCCTTGTCATGTCTATTCTTTGTATATTTCACATGTGCAAAAACAGAACTGTGCTCCATTTGCCAGCCCTGCCGGCCTTTCTGAGGCACCTGTGTGACTGCTGGACCTTCCAGCATGTGTGCGGCTGCTCATTGGGGTGCACTGGCACCTCAGGAACAGCTGGCTGGGGCAGTTTACTGCCAGCCTCCTCTGTCTCTTCCTTGGCAGGCGAGGAATGGAGTAGCCCGAAGTGAGAGCCTCATGAGCAGCCCCAGTGCTTTAAGTGGGGAAAAAAAACTTGGGGTGCTCTAAAAGGCGCGTGGTTAATGTATTGAAGGGGCGTGGCCTATCCGAGTAGGGGCGTGGTCTAAATTAAAATAACTAGCACTGTGTGCTTAAGAAAATCATGAAGTCGCATCCAGCAAAGGATAATAAAATAGAGACCCTTGTTTTCCATGTGTCAATATGGGTTTCGTGTTTTTCCACTTTGTGGGAGATCTGGTCCATTCTCTGCATCAGAGAGTGCAGTTTGGTATCTATGGCGCGCAGACTTCCCCTCACTTCACGCATCAGGGCTCTGATGTCGTCATCTTGTTCCGGATCTAATTACATTTCGGGCACCGTCGTCATTTGTGTGGATTCGGGGTCCAGAAGGCATGTGGTTCACTTCTCAAAGGAGATTTTGGCCTGTTTGTTGTCTGCCTTCCCCTTGGTGGTTCTCCCACGGCGTCGAACACCCCGGTGCGCAAAGACAGCGAGTCCAGTCCCCCGAGGCCACCACCAGGGGATTCAGAGGGGGGTGCCGAGATGGTGTGTGACACGGGATCCAACTTCGTTGGTGTCCGCCTCACCTCTGCCTTCGAGTTTGCGATCCTGGCACACCTCGGTGCGGCCTCGCCTCCTCACAGCTCCAGCGCAGGCCCGTCCCACGCGTCTACAGTGCTCAGATCAATCGGTGTTTCTCCACATGTCAGACCCAGCGCGTATGCACAGAACCACGAGCCAGGAGGCACCTCCCGCCCCCTTCAACCATGGGCACCCAAAAACCAAGTCCGTGGCCACGACCGTCTGGCAGGGGGTGTGTCCAGACGCTATTCATAGCACCATCTATCCTAGGTCTATATCGAGGTGTGCTTCTTGTCTGATGCGCAGTAGTAGCAAGGCTCCGCCGCTGGCAATGCCGACGTACCTGCATGCACAGGGTTGATATGGAGCATCCACACTCTGAGGACGTTTTCGTATGGGCAGGACCCTCCACCAGGGGTAAAAATTGGATAGTGAAAAGAGGTCCCGCTAGTCTCACTAAAAAGGCGCCTCTCCGCCCCCGCAGGCCAAAGCTAGCAAGCAGCCCCAGCGTGTGGTGTCCCCCTGACTTCAGGAGTGCCGAGTCCAAGCAGGAGGGCGAAGGGGACGGCCACGCTCCGGCTCCCCGGCCAGGCCCAGCAGGCGAATCACTCCACAAGGTCAGTGGGCCGCACCCGACAGTGCCGGCAGTTTTTTTTTTGGGCCCTCAAAACGGGTCCGAAAAAAAATAAAGAAAGAACGGACTACCTTTAGTAGCCACGAAAATAGAGCCCGATAGAGACCCGTTTCGAGGGCCCCCAAAAAAAACTGCCGGTGCTCAGACCCGGACAGACCCGGCCCACTTAAAGCCCTGAGCAGCCCAATGCATGCATCTGGAAAAGTATGAGAAATGGCCCGCATTCAATGGCAGACTGCAGGCCGCAAAACAATGCGTTGACGTCAGCGTGAAGGACTAACTACTTAGAAACTCCATCCGGTATCTGAATTTCTCAGCTGTGACACGTGAGAGAATCATTTATCATACATGATTTTTTTTTTATGATAATTACTTCTGGTTTCGTTTTCACTATGTAAAAGCTAAGCAGGAATATAAGTAGCAATGCAAAGGGGAGTCACAGGCGAGCTTCCTAAGTACAGTATGATAATTTAAGAGCTTCACCTGTAACTGAGGCTTCACTACAGTTGCCACTTGTTTTCTATGAAAGACACATGTGTAGGGGTAAGAAAGGATAGTTATAAATTAGGGAACACACTCTAGGTGCTTTAGTGCAGGCATGGAGGAGCCAGTGCCGGACTGGCTGTAATGGGAACCAGGCATTTCCCCATTGGGCCGCCAGGGTGGGGGCCAGTTTTGGACCCCTGGGGGGCAGTTTTTGTTATCGGGCTGGTTTTATCAGCCTACTGTAAAAAAAAGCAGCTGCAGCGTTTTCCACATGGAGTCCCCTCCCCTCCCCAACCGGTCCGACTCAATTGCCAGGGCTGGTTTGCGTTCTCTGTCCGGCCCTGGGAGGAGCCTAGAGCACGGATTTCTTGCTGTCCTGAAATACATATTTTAAAAATATTTATTTCTAGTATGTTGGTATTTTATCTCCATTGTCCCTAAATTGCAGTTGTCTAATCTTGTACATTAATTTGTGAAGTGGTGTAAACATATGCAGACATGAGTTTGACTTTTAGAAACAAAATTAGACGAACACAGATCTTACATTTCACAGTGTGCATCTGTGAACCAGAGCTCGTATTTATGACAGCATGTGCACATATTTCAGAATTTTAAATGGCAGGTACAGATGTGCTTTTCTGCATTTTTTAAAAGTCTTTTTTGTGTCCTTCAATAGGGCAGACACATTGTGGAGAGTGCATCCATTGTACCTTACTGAAGAACACATTTGGTGGTGATCACTTTTGGATATCCTTCATGGCTATGCCTCCCCACAGATGCAAGAGGGCACCTCGATTGGAAATGACTTGTGCTTTGTAGCAAGCATATCAAAGCGGGCGCTGGTCTTTGTGCATTCAAGTGGGACACTATGGGTTTCATTAGGCTACCAAAAAGTAGAGTATGTAAAAACATGGTGTGCACCAGTCTCTGCAGAGTTGCTGAGGATCTCACATGGGTAGAATGTTAGAATGATTGCATCACCACCACCCACTGAATAAATATGCGGCAGTGGGTGAGTGGGACATACTGGTATGAAAAAGAGGTCTATGGGAGCACATGAATCCAAAAAGGCTGTCGACGAACACACATCCTGTTCACAGTGAAAGCAGGAATCTTAATCATTACCCTTATTTAATGCAATGACTACAGATATTTTGTGTGAAACCAGAGAGAAACACAACTGAGTCCTGCATGGCGCACTGGGAAATAGTGACTAATGTATTATAGTGCAACAAGGTCATAGCATGCGACTAAAAGCACTATGAATACTCACATTTTTTTAAATTGTATTACACTCAACATAACACAGGCTGCCAGAAATCGTGCAGACATAAGGGGGCATTTTTACAAGGACATATCACCATCACAACACCACTTACAGTGACGTTGTGGTGGTGATAGGAGCCTTACCTTATTTACAATGGAGCATTAAGCAACTTAATGTGCCTTAACGCTGCCTTGTAAATAAGGCCCCCTTTCACGCTATGCTTAGAGTGAAAGGGGTGGGCAGTGGGTGTTGCGGTGGGAGTTCCACCACAACACCCATTGTTTTGGATGCTGCCATCTATTTACAAGGGCAGCGTAAATAGGTGGCAGCGCCAACATTAAGACCAGGAAAAACCTGGTCCTAATTTGGCGAAACGAGGAGAAATGCTTTATTTCTCCTCTTTTTTGCCTTTTCCATGTGTGCTGCCTTGTGCAACACATATGGAAAAACCAAAACGTCTTGGATTGTTTATGTGTAGTAAGGGGACCCTTCCTGCACATACACAATCCTTTAAAAAAACACAATTGTGTGACTTCCATGTGTGCTGTATTAAGCAGCACACATAGAAGTGACAAAATGCTATTTAAAGAATGTTTATGTACAGGAAGGGGTACCTTTCTGTACATAAACAATCTTTCCCCTGCACGCCTGTGTTGGCTCTACGCTGCTAAGTGTAGTGCCAGCACAGGGGCAAACACAAGGCTGCACCATATTCTTGTAAATATGATGCAGCCTAGCGTTTCTGAAGAGGCGGGGTGAGGCATTAGGCCATGACGGCTAGCGCCTCATCCCCCTTAGTGTTCAGTTAAAAGCAAATGTTACCTTCAATTTCAGGGGTTTTGCGGCATTTTTCATGTTCTGTGCACTTCATTGCTTGGTTTTACTTGCAGGAAAGTGCCACTAAGTGGTTGATTATGATATAGTTCGGAGTTGCCTCTGACCGACATCATCGTGGAATTGGGACTGACCAACCTCCCTCCTGACTGCCTAATCATACTCAAATTTATCTATGAGATCTTGTGCTACTGCCATAAACCGGCCATAGCACAAGCTCCCAAAGGAGGCTCTGTTTATCCGTGCACCACGTGGCAGGCACCTCAGGGTGCTTGCCACATGGTGCAGGGATCAACAGAGGGGCACCATGGGCCACAAGGAGAAGGGTGCCACAAGGAGAAGGGGGCCATGCTAGGGGACCCCAAACTCCCTTCCCAACATGTCGGAAAGCCCGGCATGGAAAGCCTGTCAGAAACCGAGCATTGCAATCCCAACTGTGGGAATGCCATCCAGTGGGATTACGGGACAGTCTCTGACTGGTAGAAGGGCTTCTTGAGTCTGTCGGAGTTCAGCCAGAATGACCGTCCGGTTTCAATTCCGACTGCCTAGATTGTAATTAGGCTGTCAGAATTAAAAAGAAGATCATAAAAGGCCGCTAAGTGTCACACATGTGCAGTTGAATGTCACTCAAATGCATTAAAAACTATGGAAATGTCACATATAAGCGATTTGAGAACTTGGCAGCTATTACTTTGAAGGTTTGGCCCATTGCTGAATGGTCCCGAAAAGGGAAAAATCAGCCACTGCTGTGATTTTGCCTAATTTTTTTCTCAATGTATAAAGATGCCACAAATGAAAAATATCAATAATAATAATAATAATAATAATAATAATGATAATAATAATAATAATACAGCTAATTATTATTATTATTATTATTATTATTATTATTCTCCTAGGCAAGATGGCGGCCGCGAGTGTGGCTGTGTGAGCGGGTTGCTCCCTCTCTCCCTTCTCTGATATAATTGTATCCTGCTCAAAGAAAACTGAATTTGCTTGGTCTACGTCTTGGGAAGTGAAGCTTAAGCGAAATGAATTCCCAAACTTAACTTGAGGCATTTATGTTGTGGCGGATATTCTCTCTGCTCGACCACTCCTTCCAGCGGTCGCCTCGTTTTTACCGTTCTCCTAGCAGCCGCGTCTGGACGGAAGGATTACTCGGCATGTCTAAAGCAGCGTCGCGGTCAGCGAGGCCAAAAGTGCAACAGGCTGGGACGCCTGTGAGGACGCGCTTAGCCACCAATGCTGCTGCTGCCGGTCTGTGCAATAAGGAACCACATGGCGCCGAGGGGGGCCAGAGGGGTGCTGACCCCCTCCCAGCGCTAGGGTCGGAGATGCAGGATCGTGCTCTGGACTCGGGAAATGAGGGGTTACATGTGACGGCCCAGGCTATTCCGGCGATGTTTAAGCGGAGAGAAAAGAAGAAGAAATCTCCGGAGGGGTCTACAGCGCGGACGTCTCAGAGCAGCGCCCTGGAAGTACAGGTGTGTACGGACAGCATAATTACATTAGGGAATGCAGGGGCTGATGAAGAAGCAGGAAAGTATGGGGCTATGTCTAACACTGCGGTATTGTTGTCTGTGGAACTTACTAAAGCTGTACCTGAACCCGAACCCCTCTCTCAGGCCAAGTGCATTTTGGGTGATGTAGTCATATGTGAGACAACAAATGGATTGATAGATGAAAGCTCTATTTATGGATCAGCTGGAACAGTCACGTCCGCTGGAGAGAGGGAACATGCTTCTGCTAACGCGCCAGCTAAGAAGGACATTTTAGAGTCTGACATGTTACAGGATAAACTTTCCAACGCTGATGACTTTTTCTCTTTGTCTGATCGCTCCTCAGTTTGTAGCGCTGAGAAAGATTGGCCAGGGGGGTTGAACTTTGAAGGAGGCATAGAAGAAGTAAGTCAAGCGGGATCAGACACCTCGTGGGATTATCAAAGCTCTCCCAATACTCTGATTCCTTCAGTTTCTCCTCCAGCTCTATCTGCGGGTGACACTGGCGATGTTAGAAGTAACAGCGAAGAGATTACGCTAGCTACAATCCATGATCTTATTCTGGCGCATAGAGCAGAAACTAAGGCGGAGAGTATCCGCACACAGAATGCCTCCAGGAAGTTACAAAATTCTATACGGAGGGTCGCTAAAACCTGTGCAGATATGGCAAATAGAATTAACGAGGCTGAGAATCGGATATCTGCTTTGGAGGACGATCTCAATGAACAGAAACAAAGTGTTGCTGCTTTAGAAGCTCATCGTGATGACCTACAGTGGAAACTGTCCGATCTTGAAAACCGCTCGCGGCGGAATAACCTTAGAATTCTGGGGGTTCCTGAAGGCAAGGAGGGTGCAGACCCATGCCAATTTGTAGTCGAGTTGTTGGGTGAGGCCTTTCCTGGGCTCTCTCACTGGAATTGGCAGACAGAGGTGCAGAGGGCTCACCGTTTCCCTGCTATACAGAGGAAGAAGTCAGATCAGACTTCATCTCTCCCAAGGGCTATTCTTATTTCTTTAAATAATTTTTTGGCCCGAGAGGCTTTATATGACTTGGCACGTCCCAATAAGAAAGCCCATGCGAAGGACTGCGACTTCTTTGTAAGGCCTGACTTCTGCCAATCTACCGTAGACCTTCGCTGGAGGCTTCGTCAATTGATCCCTCTATTCCAGGCGAAGGGAATACAGGTCTTCCTTCAGAATCCGGCCAAGTTAAAGATAATTGTTAAGGGACGGTCACAAATGTTTTTTGACGATGTATCTGCCAAAGAATTCTTGCAAACGTATAAATAGCAAATAGCAAATGACAATAGTGGTACCGATTACTATGAAGTATAGAATTTATGAGTTATGTCTAATCTTATATGTATATTATGCTTGATTTAGTGAAATGCTAAGTAGGATAATTAGTATATCAGCATATCTGACATTTTGTAGATAGAGATTGGGGGGTTGGGGTCCCGGCTCTACATCAAAAGGGGCTATGGTCCCGCTGCCTTATGGGGTAGGTAGGGTGGGATTGGGTGGGGGTAGGAGTGGGTTTGAGGGGGTTTTTGGGGACTTGGGTGAGAGTTGGGTGCACTGGGTAGGGGGGTTAAGGGGATGGGGGTTAAAAAATCGGCACTGCAGGAGACTTGTTTTTGCTGTTATGGACAAATTTTGTGTTATACTATGTTTCTACCGACTGGATAGCCAAATTCTTGCTTTTTTGTTGTGTTTTTCTTTTTTTTGTAGTCTGGTAAAAGGGGCTGATCCCAGAGAAGTTTTTGAAGGGAGCAGAGGATCTTTTTGTGTACAATTTTTATAAATGAGTAAATTGGTAGTCTGTACTCTCAACATATGTGGGCTGAATAATCCTAATAAGCGGAGAGTGTTGGCTAAGGTAGTTCAGGCGCAATCCTGGGACCTTCTATGTCTGCAAGAGACACATATCTCATGGGCAAACAGGGGCTGGTTAAAAACATTGGGCATGGATTTGATTGCATGCTCACGTCAGTCGATTAACTCAAGGGGTGTGGCTATTTTAAGTAAAAGAGGGGCAACAACTTCTCGGAAACTTAAAGAGGATAAGTGGGGACGGTGGGCAATGTTAGAAGTAACGTTTAATAATAAGATTTTTTCAATATGTACTATATATGGTCCTAATTTAGATGAATCCGAGTTTTTCGATAAGCTTAATTTGGAATTGTCTGCTTATCCTCAACCAATTATAATATGCGGGGATTTGAATTTACATCTTGACGGGGACTTTGATATCTCTGGCAGGCAGGCTTATTATGGCAGGAAACCCAGAGCTTATAAAAGCTTGCGCAGACTGATTTTGGATCATGGTTTATGTGAGGTTTGGTGTAGGCTTAATTCTGGACAGTCAGGCCACACATTCTTCTCAGCTCCTCATAAAAAACTGGTACGACTTGATTATTTTCTTGTTTCCCATTCTATGTTGAACACGGCATCTATTTACACTCTCCCAAGGTTCATTTCTGATCACAATCCTTTAATTTTGGAGATTGGGTTTGATTTTATAATTCAGCGCAACTCTGCGTGGACTTTTGACCGTAAATTGCTGTTAGACTTGGAGTATTGTAAACATATTAGGGATTGGATCATGCGCTTTTTTCAGATCAATAGGAATTCTGCTGCTGTAGCGGTGGTCTGGGATGCGTTTAAGGCGGGACTTAGAGGGGAGACCCTGAGTTTCGCCGCCCAAAAGCGTAAAAAATTGAAGGCAATTGTGAAAAAGCATATTTTGGATCTGAGTATTGTAGAACGTGAGTTGGACCAAAAAGTGAAGGAGGGAATCGATCTTAACTCTGTATTGAACAAATTAGCTATTAAAAAATCTGAAGTCTATCAGCAATTTGCAGAGGAGGCTGCCGCTAAATTTTTGCTCCATAAAAGAGAATGCTATGAATATGGGGAGCAGACTGGTAGGGTTCTTGCTAATCGGCTCCGTCAAAAGGAGGCACAAAATGATATTATTAAAATTAAAGATACGCAGGGGATAATCCAGGAATCCCCTCAAGGGGTGCGCAAGGCCTTTCAGGCATATTATGAGGGCTTATATTCTGGTGAGCAAACAAAAAAGGCAGATGATTATCTAGCTGGGATTCTCTCTTCGTCATTAACAGCAGAACAGAAAGATGGGTTGTCAGAACCAATTTTGTGGGAAGAAGTGGAGGTGGCTCTTCTTTCACTTCCGCGTGGCAAAGCAATGGGCCCTGATAAAATCCCACTGGAATTTTATATTTTGTTTAGGACGGAGCTCAGAGAAGAGCTGCTGAATACCATTATCCAGGCCTCAGTAGGCTGTCCTCCGGAGTCATTGTCTAAAACGAAGATTGTTTTGTTTAAAAAGAAGGGGAAGGATGAGCTCCAGATGGGGTCATACCGACCTATCTCTCTGATAAACTCGGATAGCAAGATTTATTCCAAATTATTGGCTGGTAGAATTGCCAGAGTAATCAGCTCATTAGTCTCAGTGCGCCAGCATGGCTTTATAGCCGGCCGGGGGACTACTGATCATATAAGGCGTGTTATATCCTTGTTAGATTGGGTGCAGGCGACGGAATCTCAGATGGGGTGGCCCTGTTGGACGCAGAGAAGGCCTTTGACAGGGTCTCCTGGGATTTCTTATGGTCGGTTTTAGCATGGAAGGGGTTCCCCCCTGATTTTTTAAGGGCTATTCAGGCTATGTATTGGAATTCAGCAGCTACAGTCCGTATCTCAGGGGAGGAATCCGAAGAGTTTAGAGTGCTCAGGGGGACTAGACAGGGCTGCCCTTGTTCACCTTTTCTTTTTGCCCTATACATAGAGCCGCTAATATTTAAGCTTGAACAGGATGCACTAATCGTCCCAGTTAAACCTTATCAGCACGAAGTTAAGGTTTTAGCCTATGCCGACGATCTAGCAGTTATTACAAGTAATGTGATCAGTGCTATAAACAGAATTGAGATTGTGACAACGGAATTTGCAGCATTCTCTGGCTATAAACTGAATTTAGCAAAAACACAGATTTTACACTCGGCTAAGGGATATCCATCCGGTATTAAAATTACTGAAGAGGCAGTATATTTGGGTATCAAACTCTCTTCAAAAGTAGAAAATATCCCCGCTCTAAATATTGACCCTATTATCATAGCTTCTAACAAAACTTTGGAAAAGCTTGACCACCTGCATTTATCACTCTATGGAAGAAGTAACGTCATCAAAATGCTTATCTTTCCAAAACTCCTATATCTGTTCCGCGCTATCCCGCTATGGTTCCCTAACTCTATATTTATAAGTTTAGAAAGGATGTGCTCCCGGTTTATGTGGAGCTATAAAAGAGCGAGAAGGGCCCTGAGATGGCTTTATCTACCAAATGGTCGTGGGGGGTGGTCAGTCCCTAACTTTCGTCTCTATTATTATATATCATTATTACAGCATATAGGGGTTATGATTTCTGGAGAGAGGGCTTCATGGGACCCGGCCACCTCTCCTTCTGTTTATGAACTAATCTTGGGCCCAGAAGCCCTATACTTATTTGTGAGGGTTATTGAACCCAGTTACTACAAAAAAACGCGGTTTAAAACTATATCAGCCGCGTTTTACGTATGGAAAAAGGTACGTTTTCTGTTTAATATAGTAGATTTTAACCACTACACTCCGATTGGCTTATTAGGGACACTGCCTGTTATTTTTCAGGATTCAGTCGCACGTAGGTGGCGCTCTGTCGGCATCCGGGATATTGGGGATTTAGTCGAAAATAATCAAATCAAATCGTACGCATCTTTAAAGGAGGAATTTGGTCTCGATAAAGCTGACTTTTTCAAATATTTGCAACTGCGGAGTTTTCTAGAGAAGGCCACTTTAAAAGGTACATGTTCGCTTGAGGACACTCCTATTGTCAAGGCAATAATCCGTAGGGATAAATTGGCATTGATGTATCAAGAAGTTAGTCGGGGGCAGCAGGACGACCTTATAGCACAGGAACAAAAATGGAAAACCAGGCATGGGATCTTGAACATAGATCTGCAGGAAGTCCTAGAAATGGCTAATTCAATTTTGTTGACTGGGTCTTTTAGGAGTCAATGCTTTATGGTGAACTTTGATTTATACTACACCCCTGCTAAGATAGCTAAGTGGAAAACTGGAAGGGGAGACAGTTGCCCCCGCTGCGGTCTATATGCAGCTGATGCAGTACATATGTTTTTTGAATGTCCATCCTTAGCGCCGTTTTTGCGCGATATACAATATTTTTTAAACTCTTCTTTGGCAATCCAGATGGTCTTAAATGCTGGATTGATACTGTTTGGTATTGAAGTTGACACAATAGGTAATAAGCGGGCAGCACCGCAAAAGGGTTTTCTATTTCTTTGTATGTCAGTGCTGCGTCTCTGCATTACCTCACAGTGGTTGAGTCAGGATCCACCTTTGTTTTCGGAATGGAGGGCGAGGATTCTTGCCATGTATCATATGGAAATGGCCTTATATAAACTGAAAGGCTATAAAAGAAGGCAGCTGGGTGTGCAATTATGGGCGCCATTGACGGGATGGATATGATTGGTATCTGTATTTTAATTCAACTAGATATGAATATGCAAGAATTTGCTAAAGTTGTGTCTATGTCCGGTGAAAGGCTTCATTATGTATGTTATGTTATTGTAATCTGCTTGTGCCGAATAAAAAATTTATAAATATAAAAAAAAAAAAAAAAAACTATGGAAATGTCACATATAAGCGATTTGAGAACTTGGCAGCTATTACTTTGAAGGTTTGGCCCATTGCTGAATGGTCCCGAAAAGGGAAAAATCAGCCACTGCTGTGATTTTGCCTAATTTTTTTCTCAATGTGTAAAGATGCCACAAATAAAAAATATCAATAATAATAATAATAATAATAATAATAATAATAATAATAATAATAATAATACAGCTAATTATTATTATTATTATTATTATTATTCTCCTTTACCATCTTTCGAAATGCCTAGGCCAAATGGGTTGAGTTTATTTCCACTCTGGCAAATTACCATTAGTGTTCAATTTCCCAGGCAGACATTTGTAAATGATGCTAAATGACAACTCTATTTCATTTGAAATTGTGATTCTTTAAGGAAGTTAAGCATGCAGATGAACACAAATACTAATGAAAATGCAAATACATAAACAACTACACAAGCACAAACTGGAGTAACTGACTTGAAGTTGCTCTTGAAAGCATATGTGTAATGTTTTATTAGTTGCATTTTAATGTAGTTGTGTTGAATGTAGGGGAAGGCATAAGAAAAAAGCATTCATCTTTCCACATTTTTTGTAGGAAAAACCATTACACAACCAAAAAACAGATTAACTTATTTATAGTCCTTACACCATCTAGGACTATCAGAACACAGGTGGCTCCTATAATGGCAATATCATCCAGTTTAAAACATAATGAGTGGTATAGCTACAGCAGCCCATCATTTTTAAGTTGTTTGGCCCAAACAACACTTAGAAAAACAAGCATTGGAAATGCAATAGGTCTCGCAATTATTTGAGTTCGAGCTATTAGCCCCGTTAACGGCATTTTTTTACCCATCTGTTATAGAGTGTATATAAGTAGTGTGTGGTGGAATTATGTGGGTTTTCTCATATTAGTTAGCTGTGTAATTGTGTGGCATGGAACTGTGTGGTTTGGAGTGTATTTGTGTAGTGGAATTATGTGGCATAGTGTGCTGTGAAACTATGTGGATAGTAATTATGTGGTATTGAGTGTACTGGAATTATGTGGAGTGGTATTGTGTGTAATGAAGTGTAATCATGTAGAATGGTACTTTTTATTGTGGAGTGGTATGTAGTGGAGTTTAATTATGTGGTATGCTGTTGAATATTGTGGCATGATGTCATATTGCGTGGTGTGGATTGGATGTATATGGTGTGTTGTGTAATTGTGCTGTTGATTTGTATTATGTTACAGCATAAATAAAACAAATTTTGTTGCGCATGCAGCGCGCGCAAAGAAATTTGTTTCATTTATTTGTTTGTGTACTTACCTCTGTGAGGCCATATTCCGCAGTTTACTACCCCTGACCCTGCCCCTCCCCCACCCCATGCCAGCACCCGGCAGCACTCCCACCACGGGCTGCTACTGCTTATGGGGAAGGAATCTTTAAAACAAGACGATGCACTGTAGTCGGAGCCCGAGGCATGCTGCTTCTCCTGCCTAAGCACATTTATGACTGCATTGTTTCAAGTATCGCAGAAAGAGATGGTGAGGCAATAGAACGGAAACGTGTTTTACGGCTTGGACAGGGGACCCCTTCCCTTAAGAAAACCCATTTAGCTTTGGCCCCTATGCACACACAATATTAAATGCTGTTTTTGTTTTCAGAACTGCGAGGTATTCAAATATTGCACTAGTAGGTGTTACAACCAGGGTAGGATTGGCCTGTAAGGCAACCAGCCCGATTGGCTGGTCGGACAGATCAGTGTGCGGGCCAGTTTTTTTGCAGTTGTGCGTCGGTTTTAAGGCCATGTGGACCACTTTTTACTGTTGATTTCCCTGCTATTAACACTTTTTCATCTATCTCCTTCGCTAATGGTGGCCACTTTTCTGTTGGTGCGCGGCCCTATTTTTTGTGCCAGTCTGACACTGGTTAAAAGTCACACAGCCCAACATTAGTATGTTATCGACATCGCAAAGATGAAATTCTGAATAGCTTCACCGGGATTCGAACCTCAGACTAAGGGGGAAGGAGAGCCCAGTGGGTTTAGCACCTGCTAGGGAGGTCTGTACATAAGGTTGCAGGATAAAGGTCTGTACCCTAGAAGTACCTCTTCTATGTAAATTTGATAACTGTACTTTATACAATGCTTCTTCACTCGACTGTAAAAGAACATAGTTTAGTATCGCTATCGCACTTTCAGCCAGGGGGCTGAATCCATGTAAATAAATTACTTGAATGATAAAAGACAATCTACTTTGAGGCATTGCATGTAAAAGGTTAAAAATATTTAACCCATAACTGATGCCATATATGTCTAGCCAAGGAAGTCACTTTATTCCTGCTCTGTCAACCGCTGATAAACTTTTGTTGTATTGCCCTTAAAATTATGACAGTGAGCGTGCATTACAATCAAGTCTCTGATATGCAAATTGAGTAAAGACTGTCATAACAGACACCTCCTGCTCAAGTATTTTCTGACACTGGTATTTGTGAGCTACCCATAAACATATAATCTCTGCAAAACACGCATTAACCCACTGAGTTGACTTGCAAGGACTTAAACCAACACATTACAGATCTTCACAGCACACATATTTTTGATACGGGAACCGAGAATAGCAGAAGTCAATATGTGCAAAGCAGGCACATTAGCCCTACTAACATCCTTTCTAGGATTAGAATCTTCACCATCCTCATGCCACATACTTTGCAGCCCAAACATCCCTGCTTCCTTACCCTACATTGATTTGGAGCCTGCACTTCAGACAGAATTTCTCTGAAGTATGCTCATTAGCCCACTGAGCTACATTACCATACACTCTATTGATGGGTCACGCTCAGGCCACTTGATGACTCACTGAGCAGTTTATGGTAAACTACGACTCGGCAAAGATTCATTCATGCAATCCGTCACTTTAAGTTAACACATTCAGCTTTGTTCTTCTGAAGAACACGTGTTTAACTATAATCTTCCACAAACTCGGTTAACCAAGATAAAAACAAGGGGCCTCATTTATGAAAAGTGACGCATCACTGCGTGAAAACAGTGATGCGTCACTTTTCACTGCGCCCTCCCTGCGACTCCAATGATGCGCCATATTTACAGTATGACGCATCATGTCGCAAGAAGTCACAGATACGTCAGTATTTCTGACGTATCTGTAGGCGCAAAAGTGACGCATTGCTGGAGTGTGTCACAAAAGTGACGCAACTCCAGCAATGTGTCCTTTCACATGGGGAAAGCCCCATGTGAAAGGGCCTGCGTCAGTCTTACGCCTGCTGTGAGGCAGGTGCAAGATATTGACGCATTTGCACCCTAGAAGTGTCGCAGTGAAATCTCGTAGATTTCACTGCGTCACTTCTACGATGCTTACTTACGTGGGAACGCCCACCCTGCATACATTATACCTGACGCAGGTATAATGTAGCGCAGGGGTTTACAAAGTGACGCATCTAGGTAGATGCGTCACTTTGTAAATATGGCGCATCATGGCTCATGTTTTACGCCACTGGTGCGTCACAAAAAGTGATGCACCGGTGGCGCAAAAGTGACACAGGGGCTCATAAATGAGCCCCTCGAATTAAAGTATTTCGGCAGAACGTGAAAAGAGCAGCAGAGCTAAAACAACGGAACATCATCTGAATGAAAACTTGCCGGTTGAATGGGCCTCTTGTTGTTTGGGTTTCTGCAAATGACTTTGATGAATACAAGCCCCAGCTAGGCCCGCAAGAGACAAGGGTTCGCTCTTCTGTAACGAAATCTATAAGGAAGTTGGCACGGAAACTGCAAAGTACAAAAACAACGTTTATTAACCCTTAAGGGTGGTCCTACAATCCACACAACACTCTTCAGTATTGCAAGGAGTAGCACAAAGAACTTGCGTACATTGTCCCCTTTTATACACAACAGAGGGGCTCATGAGTGGGTGGATACCACATGAAGTCGAAGAACATTACCATTTAGGGTCATTCTCGATACTGAATCAATACATGGGCGGAGCTAACACACTCCTTGAGCCCGCGAAAACACATGGTCAAGCAAAGCTAATTATAACAGATGTGGTCAAGTCTGGGCATGCGCCAGATGGACAAGAGGGCTATTTATAAACTGTTGCTAGGCAGATTACAAGAGCAACTAACACAGAGGTCGGACTCTCCTCGTGGCAAACACGTGGCAGCGTGATGATACAAAATGGAGTCCGGACTTCGGCCAACATAGTGAAGGAAACACGATAAAAGGGGAAGCATTAATGTTTTCAGTAAATGCTTAATCACATTCTGCTTTAATTTACAACAGACGACCCTTTCAGCATTTACTGAAGACATCCGGTTTCCAAGAATAATCATCGTATATGTCAATTGTCATCATTCCTTTAACCTCTTTAGCTAGACCCTTCTGGCGGGCAACATCGGCAATAGCTTTCTTATCTGGAATGCAAAATGAAATGCATACGGAACAGCATAATGGTCCACATTGAATACACATACAGAGAAAGAACAGAATTGCTATGATAATACAGAGACCGGTTAGAACCTTCCAACCCCAAGCAGTAACCAACGCCCAAAACCATCCAGAAAAGGACCAAGTGCCGTTTTCTGTGTGGATTTCAGCTGCTATTTTATGCAGTTTATTAATAGCGCTATAAACAGATGGCGTATGATCAGGGATAAACACACAGCAGCTGCTTCCAATAATTTTACAGGCTCCTCCTCGATCAGCTAGCATCACATCCAATACCATACGATTCTGCAATGCAACAATCCTGGTTATCTGTAATTCTTCCGTAAGATTCCCAAGAGCAGCAGCAGTCTGATTAGTCACAGCTTCTACCACTCTCGTTAATCTCCGGATCTTCCTACTATTCAAAGCAGCTCCAACAAAGAAAAACAGTCCTAAGTTGAAATCAATATACTGTTGCAAGCTAGTATCAGTTTGATCCACATCATCAATCGATAAAGTACGTTTATATCTATTTACAGTCACATTATTCAACAACTTCAAATCCTTATGATATGACGCGGGTGCTAGAAATACAGGAGGTAATAGGAATGATACATAGCATACCCCAGACCACCCAGCCGGCAAACGGTAATAACCTTTATTTCCACATACGAAATAGGTATTATGGGATGCTAGGAAGGTGCTGTTGTTCAGCCCATCGATGTTTAATACGGTTATACAATCACTGACACCAACAGGGATAAAACCCACACTCTGGACACACAGGTCCGCTTGGGCTTGGGCCACTTGGATCACAAATTTTTCCTTCCCCACAGTGTCTCTGGTATTCGTGAAGATATAGGGAATGGATTCATTGTCCGGTCGGTACTCTTCCCATTCCCAAATTGTTCCATTTGCTTGTGGATATCCATTTCTGTCCTGATGACATTCTTTATTAAGTCTGAAAAGCAATCGTCCCACTGTCGGTTTCCGAGTAGCAAACAACAAAGTGTACCATGCTCTACAAGAGCCATTGTGAGAGAAAGGAAGTGGTATGAATGGCGTACCTCCTTTCTTCTGATGGGCTGGCATCATCCCACATATCCAACAGTTCGTAGCGTTCGTAGCAACGTGGGTATGATGCAGCATCTGAATGAAAGTGTTATTCAAGTAGGACTGTCGATGCTTCAATTCTTGATACGGCAATGTATAAAAGTAGTGCTCCGCAGGCACTGGAGTCGTCAACACAAGTGTCTCTCGGGCAGGAGTTGCCTCCTCCACAAACCATGTGGTTATACCAACGATAGCTACTGTTAGCATGAACCCCAACGCACAAAAAATTTTCTTCTTCTCCATGTCAAAGGAAACAATACCCTGTTATCTTCCTGAAACTAAAAGTCTGTCAGAACTCTTCCCCTTGGGCAGCGGTTGATTTCTTCACCAGCGGGCCAAGACGGGTGTCGCTACACTAATGCAGGGCTGATCCCCCCCCCTTGCCTCATCGGCTCTCCGTTTCACTAACCCAAGGGCCGTTCTGACAGTATGTCCCGGTACTGGAAACCTCACTTCCTTGGTCGCAGATGATATCGCCTTCTTCCAGAAGTCGTGTGGTCCGAAAAGAGCTCCTCAGTGTCGTTTGGCTCTGCAGCACGGCCTGTCTCTGCTGCTAGGATGTCTCGTTGATCGGTCAGCACGGCAGACTCCACCAATCCGGGCGGTACCTTTCGACAGTGCAAGGAATGGATCCAATTCTTCCTGTTCGAGACTCGCACTGCCGTCCTTGTTGCAAGAAGGACTTGCTCAGGTCCGACCCATCTCGGCTCCAAACTGTTCGATCTGTCGAAAACCTTTATCATCACATGATCTCCAGGCCGGAGACCATGTCCTTCGCCAGTAGACCGATCAGGGAGCGCCTCTCGGACCTGTTGATGAATAGAAACCAAGTTATCCGTTAACTGTGCCAGATAATCTCTCATCATCACACAAGGTACATCATACACAGCCTTAGGTCCTGGTGGACCCCAAATATTCATTGGGCGTCCAAATACAATTTCATAGGGTGTAAGGCCGGTTCGAGAGTGTGGCACCGACCTAATTGACAATAACGCCAGTGGCAAAGCGTCTGGCCAAGTCAAAGACGTTGAAGCTTGAATTTTGGCGATCTTAAGCTTCAGTGTACCATTATACTTCTCGACTAGTCCTGCAGACTGAGGGTGGAACACGGCGTGGAACTTCTGGGTGATGCCTAGGCCCTTCAAGACATACTTTATGACATCTGCTACAAAGTGAGGGCCATTATCACTCCACAGAAGTCTACAGACGCCGTATCGGGGGAAAAACTCTTTCAGCAATAGCTTCGCTGTAGTCATTGCAGTATTGTCTTTCGCAGGGTACGCCTCGACCCATTTACTGAAGGCGCAAACCACTACTAGAACATATTTCAAATTGTTACAGCGCTCAAGCTGGATGTAATCCATCTGCAGAACCTCAAAGGGTGCAGTGGGCGTCGCAAATCCTCCTGCTGGAGTTCGCGTGCCTTTCCCTGGGTTATACTTCAGACAGATCATACAGGTCTGCACCACCCTCTTTGCTGTGCTAGCAATCTCTGGATGCTCCCAGACTTGGGTAAGCAATTTCACAATTGCGGAAGCTCCAACATGTGCTAGCCCATGTGCCATTTGAACCATAGGTTGTACAAAAGCCGTGGGTAACTTCCATCTATCCATCTGTTTATTTCTCCAACAACCCTCGTCATCCAACTCTCCCTCGCTAGCCCATTGCTCCCGCTCTTTATCAGAAGCGGTCCTTTGTATTTCTCGCACTTCTTCCTTTGCATCACGCCATCTCTCCACCTGTGATTTCACTACATACATGGCAGTAGTACCGGGCTGCATCGCAGTCTCCCGTGCTACTCGATCCGCTAGCGCATTCCCTTCTCCAACCTTATCAACCACTTTCCTATGGGCGCTACACTTAACAATAGCGATTTTCTTTGGGTATGTCAATGCAGTTAAAAGGTTGTGGACTAACTCCCCATGCATTATCTGCACCCCATGTGACGTTAGAAACCCTCTCTCCTTCCAGAGTAGGCCGAAATCGTGCGCTACTCCGAAGGCATAGCGGCTATCTGTGTAAACATTCACGCACAATCCTGTACTGAGCTCACACGCTCGTGTTAACGCTATCAGTTCCGCTGCTTGAGCCGATTTCTGTGGTATGCGTGCTGTCTCCACTATCGTGTGTAATGTGGTAATTGCATACGCTGCTGAAGTCGTACCATCTGGTAGCTTCAGGCATGATCCATCTACCCACAACTCTCCATCTACATCTGAAAAGGGCGTATCCTGGAGATCAATACGACCCTTTGTTTGTTCCTCAGTCACAAGAATACAATCATGCGCTTTCTGTGCCTCAGGCTGGGTCTCGGGGTATGGCAACAATGTGGCCGGGTTTAATGTCACGCACCTCTTTAACGTAATATGAGGAGCCAAAAGCGTCAGCTCATATCCCGTTAAACGAGCACTGGTCAAATGCTGCGTCTTTGTTTGGTTAAGCAGGGCATCCACAGCATGGGGAACTAACACCAACAGTTTATGGGATAATACAATTCCTTCACTCTGCCGTATTGACACAGCTGTCGCCGCAACCGAGCGAAAACACCCCGGCAATGCTCGGGCGACAGGATCAAGTACAGCCGAAAAGTATGCACAAGGGCGCTGCTTATCGCCGTGCATCTGCACTAAGACTGATAATGCACATCCATCTTTCTCATGCACATACAACGAAAAGGGTTTTGCATAATCAGGGGTCCCTAACACTGGTGCTGAACAAAGGGCCTGTCTCAATCGCTGAAAAGCAGCGTCACATTCATCTGACCAAGGGATTGGGATAGGCGTGTCTTTTGTCAAAAGAGCTAGTAATGGCTTAGCTATGTGTGAAAACCCCAATATCCACTGCCTACAAAAAGAAACAAGACCCAAAAATGCACGCACATCCTTCTGCGTGGATGGCCTTGGTGTGTCCAAAATTACTTGGATACGATCTGGTGTGAGTGCACGCCCCTCCTTAGACAAAAGGTGACCCAAATAAGTCACCTTTGGTCTACAGAATTGCAATTTCTTCCTAGAGACCTTGTGGTTGTGGGATGCTAAAAAGGAAAGTAAGGCTATCGTGCTTTTCTCGCACAACTCCAGGGTGTCAGCCGCCAACAGGATGTCATCGACATATTGAATGAGGGCGACCCCCTCGAGTAAAACAAAGGAATCCAACTGTCGCTTCAAGGCCTGACTATAAATACTAGGGCTTTCTGTATAGCCTTGGGGAATTCTACAAAAACGATAAGATCTATTGTTTAATGTAAACCCAAAAAGAAATCGGCTATCAGGGTGAATGGGAATAGAAAAGAAGGCATTTTTCAAATCAATCACTGAGAACACGGTCGCCGTAGGCGGGACCAAGGTAAGCAACGTCGTGATATCGGAAACCACCGGGTACTGAGGTATCACGATCTTGTTTACCTCCCTCAAATCAATTATGAACCGATAGACCTTTGCATCCGTGTCCTTCTTCAAAATTGGGAGAATCGGACTGTTACAGATATTATAGGGAACTTCTTCCACTACCCCCACTGCAATCAGGTCTTGCACAATCTGTATGAGAGCCTCCTCGCCCTCCTGGGAAATACGATACTGTGGGAGGCGTGGTAGTACCGCCCCCTCCTGGACACTAATGTGGACCGGAGGAATCACCATTTGTCCGACATCTGTGTCCGAAGTCGCCCATAAAGCTTGGGGGAGGGTAGCCAACAACGCATCCTCCGAGATTGTACACATCCGCCCAGATCGGGGGTAGTTGTCATTTAAAATCACCCTCACACCCTCAGGGGAACAACGAATTGTAGCCCTAAAGTACTTTAACATATCAAGGCCCATAATGTTATCCGGTGTGTACGGAGCAAGCAGAAACGGACAAGGCGCAGAAAAACAATCAACTTTAAATGCAAGGGGCTGTGAAAGAGGGCTTCGGGAGAGTGTACCGTCAAACCCTACCGATGTAACTATTGAGCCGGATGGGGGAGCCCCCGGAACCAAGTACCTAGACAATGCACTACGTGTCGCTCCTGTATCCACTAGGAACTGATCAGTAGAACCTAAAACCTCAGCCGATACATAAGGACCCGTCTGATCGACCGGCACCTCAACTGATTCAGACCCCCATCCAACGCATTCCTATGCATGCTGAGAATCATGATATCCCGAGTGATCGATGTCCGATACATGATACTGATGCTGGCGATCGAAAACGTTTGAGCTATCTCGGTGCTGTCCAGCAGTGTCGAAACGGACATTATCGTTAGAATTCCCTCTAAAGTTCGAGAAGCCCCCTCTACCTCTCTGGCCACCCGGAGTGTGCCCCTGCCGCGAAGCACGCAATGCTGGGCACTCCCTGGCCCAATGGCCCAACTGCTTACAGTACGCACATTGGTTCCTATTCAAATCAGATCGGCCCGAAGGGGGACCATAAGATCCGCCCCTTCCCCTATTATTATTACCCCGGCGGGGCGGGCCATATACTTGTGCTAACATCACTTTGGTTTTGAGATCTTTCGATTTCTTCTCCTCCTGGCCCTTCGCCTCGTGCTCCTGACGCTCATAATACTGAGCTATGGTCAGAAGGGCCGTCGGTGTCGCGGAGGACCAAGAACTCTCACTCGCTTTTAACCGGGCCGCAACTGCCGGCAGCAGATTAGCCACGTATTTGTCCGCGAAAAGGTGGCGGCCCGTGTCGTCAGTAAGCGACTGGCCACTAAAATCATGAAACGTCTCCTCAAAGCGCGTAAAGAAGTCCGTGACTGACTCGTCAACTTTCTGTTTACATGCAGCTAACATATTCCAGTCAATCTTTTTAGGGGGGATAATCGTCTTCAACTTAGCCACAATAGCCGCAGGGAGATCTAAAATATTCTGGGGTGGTTTCTGTGCGGGCTTCCGTTCCCTATCCTCGTCCTCAAGGTCAGACCACCGGGCCTTGAAGGCAACCGCATCATCTACCTTCCGAACAGAGCGCCACGTATCCGGCGGTAGGATAAGGCCAAAGAATAGGTCTATATCCGCTAAGGTCATAATGCAAGAATTCAAGGCCCCCTCGACTTCTTCATAGAAGGCCGCTGGATTCTTGCGGGGGTCAGGCAGCGCATTCTTTAATGCCATAACATCGGCCCTATGCCATGGAGTATAAACCCAATTATACACAAAATATCCCCTAGCATCGACAGAATTAATATCCGAGCTAGTCCCTGCTCCCTTGGGAGGAACATACAAAGGCGCCGCCTCTCGCATTGGTTTAACATGCACTATGCCATCCTTATCTGACTGGGAGGCGGATGGGTAGCCCCCTGCTGCAGACGAATCCGACTGCTTCTCCTCCTCCGCTCGTTGGCGTGCTTTCTCTCGAAGGGCCAGCACCTCGTCCCGCAAGGCGAACAGCCGCCGAGCCGCCTCAGGAGCCTTAGAGGGAGAAAAAGCACCGTTACGTATTGCTCTGGCATCTGAAGACACTTCGTCAGGCTCAAAAACATGAGAATATTTTCGGAAAGCATTAATCACTTCATCCGCGAAATGACCCAGAAAATACACTTTATCTCTCTCCTGCCATGGCCCCCAAATTTGAAATAAGTCCTCCATGGATACCTTGCCTTTAAGCGCACGGAAGGAAATTTGCCGAAGCTCAGCCATTTGCTCGGCCGGCAGCATGGACCGTGTGTCTACCTTACCCGAAGCCGGGTCAGAATCTTGCGGCCGCGGAGCGGATGCGCCAACATAAGGGGGCGGAGAGCGATCTAGCAAATAAAAATCATCATCAGGATTATTAAGGACAGGATAAAGCGGCTGGCGAACAACATATTGACCCGAAACTTGTAGCCTACGCTCTTTCTCTTGTCTATCCGTCTGCTCTTTGTCCTCCCGACGCTTTGCTTCTTGTGCTCGCACATGATCATTCTTTCGTTGCTCTTTATCAAACAGCGCTTTCTCACGCTTCTCTCGCTCACGCACTTCCTTCACCCATAATCGCACACACTCAAACATATCCTGACGAGCACGTCGCTTACACATACACTGTTCCACATACTCAATCTTACGTATATCAAACGATCCATACAAAGGCCATCGCAACTCAGGATCCTTCCTAGTATATTTCCTCCATAACGTGCTGTACATTATGGAAGAAAGACCATGTTTCACGTACATATCCCTATTAGGAGTCCCCTCTGGGGGAGCTGGAGCAGATTCCTCGAGGTTCAACCGGTTACCCAAACAGCAGCACCACTTACGGAGTGCGCTAAAAGCAGGCATGCTAGGAATAATGCAAAATATGCAGTATTATCAAGAAAAATGGCACTTAATCGTTGCGCCGTTCCAAGTTTACACAGCTCCGGAGAAATTTCTCCACATTACCTGCCTATATGTGTTGCAACGCATATATTTTCACAAAGACAAATTCAAAATATGACTAGTCACCATCAATCAAACTCAAATAGCCAGACCAGGCTTCAAAACTCGGAGCAAGTACCGTACAACGGTTCTTACCAATCAAGAGTCCAGGTTCCAACTGCCAAGCTCCACAATCGCCCAAACGGCTCTCACGGCAGGACCGACAGAAGAGGTCTCAGTCGATGACCGGCGCCACCCAGACGGTCAGCTCGGAAGGGAAGGAAGAAAAACCTCGGGATGCCAGGGCTAAGACGCCGCTGGCAGTGATCACGTCCCCGGCCAAACTCCTCACCTTCGTCGCGACCAATCCTTCGAGCATCCGAGTCGCCGATGAGCCCCACGTGACGGGCGCCAATTGATGAATACAAGCCCCAGCTAGGCCCGCAAGAGACAAGGGTTCGCTCTTCTGTAACGAAATCTATAAGGAAGTTGGCACGGAAACTGCAAAGTACAAAAACAACGTTTATTAACCCTTAAGGGTGGTCCTACAATCCACACAACACTCTTCAGTATTGCAAGGAGTAGCACAAAGAACTTGCGTACATTGTCCCCTTTTATACACAACAGAGGGGCTCATGAGTGGGTGGATACCACATGAAGTCGAAGAACATTACCATTTAGGGTCATTCTCGATACTGAATCAATACATGGGCGGAGCTAACACACTCCTTGAGCCCGCGAAAACACATGGTCAAGCAAAGCTAATTATAACAGATGTGGTCAAGTCTGGGCATGCGCCAGATGGACAAGAGGGCTATTTATAAACTGTTGCTAGGCAGATTACAAGAGCAACTAACACAGAGGTCGGACTCTCCTCGTGGCAAACACGTGGCAGCGTGATGATACAAAATGGAGTCCGGACTTCGGCCAACATAGTGAAGGAAACACGATAAAAGGGGAAGCATTAATGTTTTCAGTAAATGCTTAATCACATTCTGCTTTAATTTACAACAACTTCATCCTTTCCTGACATTTATTGTTCGCAATTATATCCTTCACCTGTGACAGCAGCTCCTGTTCTAGAGACTGCCTCCAAATTGTCCAGGGTTGCCACTTTAGAGGTGGAAGAATGTTTTTCCGGGTTTCACATGTGCCAGAAACAGGTAAAACAACTGGCCTTGGAGTTGTGCAGAGCAACAATGCTTTGATATTCACTTGTATTTTCAAAAAGCGATGGTGATGCACATAACATGGACCCTCTTGACGGGTGCGTTTACAGTGAAGTGTTTAGAGAGAATTACTTCGCGAACGTCCTGTTCAAGCTCAGAACTCGTATTTCAAAAAAATAGAAATACGTTTTTGCTTGACAGAAAACCGTGTGCGTTGTTTGCGAGTGGCTGTGGGTTGATTTCTGGGGGTGGGGCTGGTGCATATAAATAAAGCTACATAGCACGGCACACTTGAAGAATTTAACGCATGTCCTGTTCACGCTCGGAACTCGTATCAGTGGGTTCAAAGTTATTTCAACATCCATTAGATAAATGACATATTCAATCGGGAATCATGAAAACAATTAAAGGAAAATAATATAAAAATATACTCGTGGCTACGTACGTTGGCTATCCCTATTATAAAAGCATGTCAGTAACTGGAGACTTCGGGGCTCATTTATAATAACTGACGCATCTCTGCATATCAGCAGGGATGCGCCAGTTATTTTGCGCCCCAGCTCCGCCACCATGGATGCGCCGCATTTATAATGCGGCGCACCATGGGGCAAAAACGGCACAGATGCGTCACGCATCTGTGCCGTAAAAGTGGCGCATTGCTGGAGTTGCGTCGCAAGCGCGACGCAGCTCCAGCAATGCTCTGGGGGGCCCTATCTGCACAATGCTGCGTCAATCCTTACGCCTGCTTCAAGCAGGCGCAGGGTTTTGACGCAGCATGGGCTCAAAAGTGACTGAGTGAAATCTTGTAGATTTCACTCAGCCACTTTTAGGAGGCGTTCCTGCGCTGGAACGCCCCCACCTGCCCTGGAACGCCTACATGTGGCGCAGGGCTTTACAACGTGACGCATCTCCCAGATGCGTCACGTTGTAAATACCCCGCACCATGGCGCAGGATTTGCGCCGCTGCTGCGTCACAAAAGGGACGCAACGGCGGCGTAAATGAGGCGCAAGTCAAACATAAATCTGCCCCTTCGTGTCCAAGTGGTCCCATGCCACGGCAATGCCACCACAGCCATTTCTAAAATTTACATTTTGACGCTACAAGTCACAAAATGGAACATACGGTTTGCAGCGAGGTCATGAAAGAGCCTGACGCAAGGTGAAGCACTTTACATAGGGCCTCTTGATGGGTGTGGTTACAGTGAAGTGCTTAGAGACAATTGAAAGAGCTCTCCATCACCAGCCTCGGCCAGACCCAAAAAGGAGGAGGAAGGAGGGGCCATCACATGCCAGAATAGAAAGAACCACGATATCCAACTAAATGTTCACTGAGTGAAATCGCCTGGAAGGAAACTAGGCACCGAAAGGAGCGGCATTAACAACAAGCGCGGCAGCGAAGCGGCGAAAGTGAAACCATTTGTAACCTGACACAACACAGATGGCAGGCTACACACGCTGCTGACTTTGGAGCTGGACAACAGGGTTCGAGTGTCGGCGTGGGCTGCATTATTTCCTTATTAAAAAATAAACAGCGATCTCGGAGGGGGATGGGGAGTGACAAATTAAAACAAGCATTTGCAATGCAAATTGGTCTCGCATTTGTGAGAGTTAGAGGTATTGGCATTGTAAATGACACTGTCTTCTACCTACCAAAGGAATGAAAGAGGAAAGAATACGGAAACAGAAAGGATGCTAGAGAACGGAGGAAAAAGAAACGGAGATGGAATGCATATGTGGAGAGGGGACAACTGGAGTGAACATAAAATAAAGGGGAAAATGGAAATGGCTCAATAAAGACAGAATGATGAAAATGAGTTAAAGAAAGCAAAAATGCCCAAAGATTAAGAAAGTAAAGAAAGCAGGAAATAGAGACGAACAAATAGAAACAGGAGAAGAAAAGAACAAGCAAAAAGCAGAGCAAAACAGGCCCTTTGCTCCTTTCTTTTTCTCTCCAATATATGAATATAAATTGAACAGTATGTAGATGTGTTGAGCTTGGTTCTCTCCCAAACAGATTTTTTTTGGAAGCGTTATTTCTTCGTTCAGTTTTGTACTGCGCCCTGTTCCCACCCAAAGTTGGAGTGTGCTAAATGAATGTACATAAACAGAATATGCTTCCAGAGGGCGAAGGAAAAGCACTTGTGACTTCAGAGGCCATCATGAGCTTTGAATCTATGCTGCCACCATCCAGGGACTGGCTATTTAAGCAGAGAGGGCCTGCTTGACTAATTGATCTGAGGAAGAAATTCAAGCAGTCTTTTAGTTCAACAGTTTGTCCTCTTGTGGTGAAATGGGTTTCCCTAATATCCAAATCCTCTAATCTGATCCCAGTTGAACTACTGAATTTGCCTCCAACTGCAGAACAAAATAAAACTCTTCCTAGGACGCAGCTTCTGGCCTGTTTTACACAATCCATTCTGGGAGCAGCAGTCCTGGGCCCATTCTACTGACCCAAACAAATCAACGCTTAGGGGCTGAACAGTGAGTCGTTGCGGACAAGGGGTCATGAGGACTTTGACCAGAGGAGTTACCAGAGAAGAACAGGAGGAGGCAGAGGGACAGTACCTGCCAGCATGGTGAGGAGAAGCCAAATGTTCACATATTTATTTATATTGAAATTGGGACTGTCTCTAGTCTTCACGAATACACTATTCATGGAAAAGCAGGTTCTCTGTTTCAAACAAATGCAATCGTTTCCCAGTTCCTGAAATAGCTGATCAGGTGTTTCAACAGTAAACTCCTACATAACACGTTGTTTGGCAAGCTAGCGAATTAACTCAACGTTTTCCTAGTACCATTTGCCTACCAGCCACCTCTCTTTATCTACTGGTCGTTAAGTGCGTCATTCACATTTTTGGTCCACCCACCACAGCAAACATCACAGGGGCAAAGGGTCGGCCTACTTTAGCCAGTGTCTTACTTCTCTATGAGTAAAAGCATTGTGCTCTTACAGATAAAAAGTAGGCGTCTTCCGCATTTTTACCAAGCCACATGTCTGACTCTGTAGCCAATGGCCGAGCTATTGGCTTTGCCAACACTGGTCTGTAATTCCAACCTTTATTGTGGTCAAAAACGTAGGTAGTGAAATGTCACCTACCATTCCTGTCTACATCATAAAATGTTTTTCCGTTTGTCAACTTCTTCTCATATGGATGTTGGTGGAGACACAGAACAACTGACAGTTATGTAAAGGAAGGGATTCTTAAGTTAAAATTGACTTATGAGGAAGGTCACTTCCATCCACTGCCCAGTTTTGTGCCGAACAACAAAAACAGTGTCAAGTTTGTCAACACCCAGAGACAGAGTTGAACAATCATGATGGATGCCGAATACACGAGTGCCAGACACTGCCAATGCCAACCACATTTCGTACTTTTAGAAGATTATGCAGCTGGTTCACATTTACAATATGGATAATATACGAATTCACAAACTTGATGGGCAACTATTAGAGAAAGAAGGCTTCTTTTACCAAGCTACAGCAACTAAACACCAAACCAGGTGCAAGATCTAATCCCACTAATTTTCCTATCATTCTGATATGACACTTCCGTAACAGGCTATGCAATTTAGCCTGAACAAGTCCACCAATCGAAATTAGGGTACAAATAAACAAGGATTGTAACGTAGAAACTGGTCTATAGACAAGACATTTATGCATTTCTTCTAGCGCGAACATATTGACGGAATGCTCTGTACTGGGACCAGATTACTTAAGAACAGCAGATTCATTTGTAAACAATCTAAACACCTTAGGTTCTCTTGCAACCTTTCAAAGATGAATCCGCCCAGAGAACAGAATGGAAATAACATGAATTTAAGTTTCATACAGTATAGGCCTATGTATAAACAGGCAATACCAGCAAGCAGAATCAGATTACAAGTGTTGTAAAGGCAAATATTTAATTTAAGACTTTAACAAAAACTACACATACCACGTTCTCTTTGACGTTTATTTATATGTTCTATGAATGTTGCCAGAGGCTAGAAGCATAGAATAAACACAATTAAAAAAATAGAATACCACCTCACACAGTTTTGCACCAACCCAGGGCAACACTTGAAATGTAATGTTAGCTGATTGTGAGCTCAAGTACCCGTAGGTTTGCAGAGTAGCTATGGCATAAATTGCTTTAACTCTTTGGACAAAGATTCTGGCAAATTAATTTTTATAGCAAGACAAGCTTCTCCAGTGCATAAGCAGCTACGGATGGCGAACCGACACGTTTCCCTAGACTGAACTATAAAAGGCACATAAGTGGCCCATACATAATTAGTGAATCTGTACTTTTAGACTAGCTCATTTTATCCGGAGATGCAGTGTGCAATACACATTCAGTCACCCTAAAAAGCAGCGCAGAACTAACACCTCACGTCACTTCTGGCAAACATGCTCCAGCGTAGGTGAACAATATTCTATTTTTAAACAATAAAATTAAGAGAATGAGGAACGAAATGTAACATTCTGGGCACTAACTTAATATCCTTTTCACATTTATAACATATTAAGAGGACTGAAAATGTCCCAATTAAATCCCGACTGTGTTGACATATCACGAAGTTAGGCAATAACCCAAAAGTTACAACATTCAACACAAGTACATTAATGAACGGTTCCTAATCGCAAAATATACCCCGACATCAAGAATGAAAACTAGGAGCAAACAGATGTTTTTTGCGGATGGAAAATAATCCAAAACTAAAACCAAACATGGGTAGCAGTAACAAAATGCGCAGGGTGTTGCATGACACCAGGTGGTAATTGGGCACCTGTTTAAGCTGAGCCCCCTAATTACACAAGCCACGCTATTTTCATCCCATTAAATCCCTGCTTACAGCTAATAAAATTATGGCCCCACATATTCTTTGGTGTGGTGTAGCGAGGGTGCTGACAATTCGGATGTTAGGGCAGAGGTTAAACAATGAATAAACAGTCCTTGAAGGCGGCCAGTGGGGTTCTGAACTTTCAGTTGATGCTGATGTCTCAAACAACGAGTAGTCTACGAACAATTATTTGGGTATTTTATTTATTCACCTCGG
Source organism: Triturus cristatus (assembly GCF_964204655.1). Classification (NCBI taxonomy): domain Eukaryota; kingdom Metazoa; phylum Chordata; class Amphibia; order Caudata; family Salamandridae; genus Triturus; species Triturus cristatus. The sequence continues at coordinate 1,354,430,625 of NC_140591.1, forward strand.
CACTCTGTATCTGTCCGGTCACCATTAACAAGAACACACTGGGACTTGCTGCAGCACTCATTGTTCGAGTTGGGTCAGTACCAGGCCGCCGTGGCTCTAACTAGATCACACATAGCAATGAAACCACAGGCCTTGGTAACGAAGGACGCCAACGGAGCATGCGAGGAGTCAAAACTACTCTTTTGCTGCTGAAAGGAGGCAAGGGCTGAAACCGGCCGACGTTCCTAACGTAGAAACAGACAAGAATGAGGCTTTCCCAACAAGCAAAAAAAAAAAAAAGCTCTATAAGTAGTTTTAAACAGAGTTTACGGTTCTTTTGCCCATTAAGTTTCAGAGATAGTCCTGAATCACATTATGGATGTAATTAAAGGTCATTTGCCGTCTAGCGTCAACAATAAAAGTAGCTGATGTACGTATATACATATGTTTTATAAATATTTGATTATATGCCAGAATCCTATTTCTATCGCAAAATATTTGTCTGTTTACAGTAAAGGAGTTTCAAACTTGCAATATATACTGAAAAATCTATCGGACATTCATAAAACCCACCATTCTCCAAAATGGCCTCTCTGATAACACTAATCTTAACACAATGGTACCAGCACAAACAGTTCTGAATCGCGAGACCTAGTGCATTGGAAGGGGGAGTGCGGGCAGGCGCGAGATGGCACAAGTTTGACCAGGAGTGCCTGGAGGGGTGTGGGGGCTGCCAAGAAGTCACAGACTGCGGGAGGGAGGGTGAGGGACGGGAAGAAAGTAGTCTGTGCAGTAAAGGGGGCGATAACCATGTAAGGACACAAATGACGACATGGCAATTATAGGGAGGGACTAACAAGCCAAAAATCAATCAGAATGCAGCATTTAGGCTTTAAGCCATTCCAAAAGATGGGCGGAGAGTGGGCGGAGCTTAAACAAAGCTTCCCCACTAAAGTATATACTGCATGTCTCAACGAGACAGCGCAAGCGCTGCCTAGGCGAGACCTACAAAATAATACACATGGAGGGGGAGACAGATTCAATTTTAAAAAAACACGGTTGAGAGGGAAAAATGTACCATCTGAAACCAAGTACAACAAACGGTGCAAGGAGGTAGCTCAACATTAACGCTGCTGACTTTGGAGCAGGAAAACAGGGTTCGAGCCTCAGCATGGGCTGCATTATTTAAGCCTGATTTAATTATGAATAAATTAAAGGTAAATAAATAAACAGGTTTGGGTAAGTGCAGGAAGCTGCCACATGTGGAAATGCCAGCAGCAAAGAAAAAAAGTAGTCCCTAAATAAAAAGATAACAGGCAGCAGCATAAGTTAACTGTAGTTGGTCGATGCTGCTTCCTCCAGAAGCCGAAGAAAAAGGAAGTGATGTATTGGACCACAAGCCAACAATGAGCAAGATAAGCACAGCAATGCCAGATTCCACCAATGGCAAGCGACAAAGACAAATGCAATGGGTGGAGTTTCAGTAGTAATACTGATTACTTGATGCCTCGTAGACCTAACAATGGATATATGTCTACCTTATAGTGCCAGCAGTGCAGGAAATGAAGAGGATTCCACTGAATTACAATATTGGCAGTTATTTATGAGCCAGATCTGGGATCCATCTAATCTACCTAATTATGCCGAATTTGTCCTGAAGTAATTTTTTGACACCAGGAGACTATTCAGTAGCACCTGAACATTGTCACCTATCTGTTGGGAGCAGCAGTGTGCAGCAGTGTGCAACAGTAGTGTAGCAAGGCAGTAAGGGGTTGTGGGGGGGGGCGGTTTGTCCTGGGCGGCATGAGCTTTCGGTGCAGTGCCCCCGCTCTTAACTGCGGCTGCCGTGGAAATCGCCACCATCTCCCCCCGCTCCTACACATGGCAGCGGGGCGGTAAATGCAGAGTCCGTCATGAGCAGCCACAGGTCTAACTGTGAAACAACCATTACACCGCATACGTTACAATGCATGCCATAACCCTGCATGCCGTTGCAACACGAAAGGCTTGTAGCAGGGGGTAAAAGTTGTAGGATTTAACTCCAACACCTTCCCTACTGTTGCACACACTGCAGTTGAAATAGTAAATTATACTATTCCAAATTCCAGCGCACCCCGGCAGCAAGTCAGGGTAAAGATTTGCATTGCAACGGCATGTGGGGTAACAGCATGCGTTGTAAAGTTATACAATCGTCTAGCTATGCCACTGGTGTGCAGGCGGTGAGAGGACTTTCTTATTTTCTATTCCAGCTGGGTCTAAAACATACATTAGAGCTAATGAGGAGACCCTGTATCCCTCACAACCCTGGTATTAGTAATATAGAAAACAGTTGGTTCTGTTGGGTAATACAATCCCTGTGATTCATGTATTTCATACAAAGGCAATGATGTATCTTAATTCATCAATGAGTGGAGCACAATTTTTTATAAGAACACACCAAGAAAAGGACATTTTCAACAACAGAGTTTATTTACTATTTTTGTTATTTCAAAAGACATTGAGTATAAATATAGCTGTCACAAACACAACTAAATTGCTGCAATACAAAGGTAACTGTTGTGAAAAAGTGATATGTGGTGACTAGTGAAGTCAAAGGTGCACTATATACAAGACATACACAAGTGACACAGATAGGTTCAATTCAAGATGTATGTCCTGTCTTGTAACATGAATGCAAGACCCAATAGTGATTTAGAATTAAGGTCAAGACAACTGTGTAGACATGTGTGGTAATAATGTCAACGTTTCGAACCTCGAGACAGCGCAGAGTGATATGCATCACAAAGGGTCTTCCTTGGGACTGTAAAAAAGCGGGGTGGACAGCCACAAGAACCGATAATTCAATCAATGAAGTAAAATTGGAAGCTGTGATCCTAGTAGGAGATCAAAAATTAGCGGCGATCCAATAATGGTATAGAAACGTGTGAGCGATCAATTCAATTAGTTTGGGTCTCATAAACATGGAAAAAAACACCATCTGGTAGGATTCTTAATGTTAGGAAAACGCTAAAATCGTAGATCTCCACCAGCAGGTTGGAGTCTTAACCATGAGCAATGAACTAAAGAACTCTTGACATCGACCAGCCGGTTGGAGTCGTGTGATGTAGATTTTCCGTAAATTAATGCCACCAGAGAAGGTCGGGTACTTCAGTGCGGGCGCATCCATCTGCCATCAAACCTGAATGATTTATGGTTAAGTTGGCAGTAAGGCCTGCATTATATTACAGCACAAATTCAACCCATATTTCCCTGCAGCGTACCTCGATTGAGCTAAACAGCTAATGTAATGCTTTTCCCAGGTGGCTCAGTAGAAAGCTTGACCTTAAGATAGGTACAGATGGAGATGGACACTGAAAAGGGAGTCTGTCTAGTGAATGCAACAAGTCGACATGGGTGAGGCTCCCTCACCATTTTAAACATTGCAAGAGGCCCGTGCCCCTTTTACCCTGCACCACTCTCCCTGTACCCCTTTCGCCACGCACTTTACTCCTTGTAACCCTTTCGCACGCCTGTTTTTCCCTGTGCCTTTGGGTTGCAGACTGCTCCCTCCTTTTGTATTTGCCGATTATTTGATCTAAACAAGTTTTCTGCGTGATATAGCTCTTTATGAATGTTCAATATAGTCTGGATGATGCTCAAACTGTAAGCCTCTTAGAAAATATACCTTTCCACCATTGATTTACCACAAATCACTACACCCTTCCGCCATTGATTTACCAAAACCTTTAATGTCTTTAATGGCTAATGTAATGTAATGGGTAATATACTGCATGGCTGAACACTTATAAGGTCCCAAAGGTGAGACCTATTGGCTATGTCAACAGGCGTGGCTGGCACAGGTAAGAGCAGTGGGGCGGTTGGGCGGGGCGGTGGGGGGAGTAAACAGACCACGACAGACCGCAATGGGGCAAGCAGAAGGTAAGTGCTTTTATTCATTTCTTTATTTAATTTTACCTACCACGTCATCTGTTGACTTCCCCAACACCACCTTACCCTGCCACCACCCTTCCCCACTCCTCTTACCTGTGCCGGCCATGCCTGTATACCATTGCTTGTTTACTCTTTCCATGTGTGCTGCCATCTGCAGCACACATAGTAAAAGGAAAACGCCTCTATGGATAGTTTTTGTGCAAGCAGGTGCCCCTTTCTGCAAAAATAAATCCTGCCTACAACACAGGCACCTTTGCGCCATGGTGCTAGAGGGTCTGTGTTGGCGCCAGTCTACAGAAAAGGCATCAGCAAAGGCGGAAAGGACAGGAATGTGCTGTATTGGATGAATACAGTGCATTCCTGCCCTTTTCACTGGGACAAAAGGCAACACGGCAAAGTAACTTGCTGCACTGTCCTGCACCACTATTTCCATAAATATGCTACTTTTAATTTCTTTAAATATGTATCGTTGCTCCTATACATTTTGTAGATGATCAAGTGAAATATAGTAGCACTTTCGATTTACATTTCTTTTTTAGGTTCTTCCAATTGCAACATTTTTCAATCAATCAGTCTTCTTTTGCTCCGGTAGCAAAGCTAAACCATAAAAATACGTCTACGAATATAATGTAAGAATGAAGAGGATTGCGGTATAGAGAAAACGAGGTGTATGAGAAAGCAATCTAGAGGTTTGCACTTCGAGAGAGAGTCTCTTCTGTTCATTGCTCTCCACAAGTCAGTTATATAGATTTTTGGTATCATCAACATGTAGTATCAGAAAAGGTATATACTGGGCCGGGAAGCAGTCATTTCAGGTAAGCTCCTCACATGTGTTCAAATATCTGAAGCTGGTCATTCAGCTTGTAAATAAATGTTTTCATGCATGGCCATTTCTTTTCGCTCCTTGCATTGAACTATACTTTGGTGCTTGGTGAAGAGGTTGATTTCCAGTGTCTTGAGATGCATAACTAAGTGGCAGCTGGTGCCGAGTCTAGCCATTGTTTCATGTGGTTGTTGAGTACACTGATGTAGTGACTGTCATGCAGTAGAAATATTTCGCTTTCTCGTTCTGCAAACTCTTTTCCAGACTGCCTCCCAATATATTTGAAGCCTAGGACAGAGCAAGAGAATGCTTTACATGTCCATCAACCTTGTGTTGTGCACTTAACCAACATGCTGCAGAGTGAGAGAACCTCACCCCATCGAGCATTTAAGGGGACCAGTGGCAGTAGTGCTGGAGATTGAAAAACCTTATTTTCATCCGTGCTTATAGAAGAGTTCTATCACGGTCTCGGTTTAGGTTTTCCAAGTCCTCTACATTGAATAACTTCTCAAGATGCTGTTATTATCTGTTGCGAAGGTGCACCAGTGTCTGTTGTGATGATCGCAAATCTAATAGGGCCATATGTACAAGGACTGGCAAAACTATTGTTAATGTTAGTTAGCAGCAGTTTTCTAACCGTGTGTACCGCTGCAAACTATCGCCATGTTAGTGGCGTATATACAAGCCGTCAATAAACATAGTGTTAGCTTCAGGATTCAGCGGCAAAAACTGCCACTATCATTAGCGTGATGGCAATAGGAATTACGGCGTTAGTGGGCGAAAAACAGTGAAAGGCCCATTAGCGGCAAAAAAAGGCACGTTAGTCAGCCCAGTGTGAGTTTGTTTTGCCTCTATTGGAAAAAATAGCCTACCAGTCTATCCCCTAATAGAAAATAGGCAAAAAAATGAAATGCAGAATGGAGCAGCCAGGGCCAAGTGCAGCACACATCAACAACCCTCTCAAGCCAACCAACATCCAGGATGACCAGGATGAGAGCTTGGATGCCTCGCAGGACCTGCGCCTGGAGCCTGGATGCCTCGCTGGACCTGCATCTGGAGCCTGGATTCCTCACTGGACCTGCATCTGGAACCTGGATGCCTCGCTGACCCTGCGTCTGGAGCCTGGATGCCTCACTGGACCTGCGTCCGGAGCCTGGATGCCTCGCTGGACCCGCATCTGGAGCCTGGATGCCTTTCTGGACCTGCATCTGGTGCCTGGATGCCTTGCTGGACCTGCATCTGGACTCTGAATGCCTCGCTGGACCTGCGTAAGGAGCCTGGATGCCTCGCTGGACCTGCGTCTGAAGCCTGGATGCCTCACTGGACCTGCGTCTGGAGTCTGGATGCCTCGTTGGCCCTGCATCTGGAGCCTGGATGCCTCACTGGACCTGCGTCCGGAGCCTGGATGCCTCGCTGGACCCGCACCTGGAGCCAGGATGCCTTGCTGGACCTGTGTCTGGTGCCTAGATGTCTTGCTGGACCTGCGTCTGGAGTCTGGATGCCTCGCTGGACCTGCGTCAGGAGCCTGGATGCCTCGATGGACCTGCGTCTGGAGCCTGGAGTGGGATGCAGAGGAGCTGTGGAGTCGATAAGCCGAGGCAGTAGAGATTGAGCCATGATGATGGCCCGTACCTGGTGGTGAAGTCTGGCAGGTCGCATGGAGACACATTGCTGACCTGTGTGAGAAGACCGCCTTGAGCACCTTGGAGCTGTCAATAGTAGAGGCGCTCCTGCACACCAACGTAGGGAAGTCTGCCTCGCATATTACGATCCACCACTACACCGGGGTGCACAGAGGGGATTAACAATGGTGGGCGGTGCCTCTCTGCATCACAGGCTGGATGATGTTGCGCTGGCCGGACTCTGTGGAGGGTAAGGCCCCTGAGCTGCACCAAACTTGTATGGTGGGAGCGATGCAACTTAACACCTAAGAGGGCCTTACTGCATCAACTGCATCGGGAGGTTCACCAGTGGTCTTGTCGGTGACTGCTGTACCCTGGCTTGTGAAATCCCACCTGGCGGAGGCTCCTGCTGGCTGATTTACAGATGTGGGAAGAGTGCAGCGGATTGCGCCACTGTGTCAATGTCCAGGTAAGGAGAAGGTGGGATGCGTGGCAGAGGAAGCCCGGGGATCGATTCGCACAGGTCTAGCACCTGTAGCTAACACACCTCCAGTGGTGGCTCATCCGCTATGGCAGAAGAACGCCACTTCACTGCTTTCAAGCAGTGCAAGAAGAGGAAAAATCATCACATGATGATAACTTCATGATGTAATCGTGCTATGTTTCCTTTGCGGCGGGAGGGTGGGTATGACTGCTTCACTCATGGGGCAGGGGAGGAGTTGCAGGGAGGAGTTGCATGCCCACTCAAGTGAGCTGCCCAAAGCAGTCATGCACACTGTCCTGTTCACAATGCAGGCTGCATTACATTACAGCCCGCATGAAGAACATGCCCACCCCTCCAGCCCCTGGCTGAACGCCTTGTCCCGGCACCAATGACCAATCCCAATGCCGCATTGCAGCGTTTTGATTGGCTTAGGAGGAGCCTGGCTCCTGGAAGCAGACTCAGGAGAGCAGGAGCAGCAAAGACACGAGACCCGGCCTCAAGGTAAGATTTCTCTCATTTAAATATTTACAACACCCCCTCACACACACCCCCCTGAGACCACGCCCCATCCAGTGTCCTTCCCGGCGTTTCCCACCTCCCAGCGGTCCAGTCCCTCCAGCAGCACTTCTCAATGGTGGCCGCTGTGCGGACATGCGCAGCAGGTGTACCACTGGTGTGCCAAAGGTATATATGAAGTTACGACACATACGATTAGACCGCATTCCATAACAATGCATACTAATACTAAGCATATTGCAACAGTAGGGAAGGTGTTGGATAACAGAGATGTAAATATTACTATTCCCACTGCAGTGAGTGCAACCCTAAAAATAAGCCATGCACCCCAAAGCAAACCCTGAACCCTAAAATTCACATTTGAGCCCTTAAAGCACACCCCAAAAATCCTATTTGACCCAAATGCACACACCAATTTTCATATTTGACCCCAAAACACCCCCCCAAATTTCGATATTACCCCATGATACACCCAAAATGTAATCTTCGACACCCGAAACCCATACACCCCTAAAACTTAAAAATATCCCATTACTGACCTCACAATGCGTTGTAATGGAATGCGATGTAAAGGCACCTGCATTGTTGTAGTTGCGTTGTAAAAGTATTATGATGTAATGCCTGCATTGTAATAGACGTCTCCCATGCCAAAGGCAAGACATAGGCAAACCTGTCTGCGTCCGTTTGCCCCTGGAATGCTCTCAGCACCAAGCACCCTTCCTCTTGGATTCTCCACCTCTACGACGCCAGCACCCTCCTTGCCATCAACTCTGGACTCAACATCACCTGCCAGCACCAACATCTGCTCTGGACATCGCCATCACTGACGGCTACTAAATCACTAGCAAGAACCATCCAGGAGGAGACATTGCCATCACCTACAGAAGCACGCTCTGACTGACCACACACTCTAATGACCCAATGGTGACCATGGAACACCTCAACTTCCCAATCCGGACCAGCCCCAACCTCTGCGGCACCCCCCCGGGCCATGGACCCCATTCTCCGATACCATTGTAGACCTCAATGCACCCAAGGCTCCCCCATCCACCAAAGACATCAACCTAGACAACCCCAGTGACCAAAACACCATCCCCTCCTGGGAAAGCTCCCCAACATCAGACTCAAGCAGCTAGTCACTGCAGCAAGCCACATAGCAGGACACACGGTCGAGCACGTCTCCCTCACTAGCGGGAACTTCAACTACAGCCACACTACCGGACTATCCTGGAATGACCAATGTATACATCACGTCTTCACCATGCCCCCCGTACACCACCGCCATCATCGCCGCCCCTCGCAGATGGTCAATGCCACAGAAGAATGTCTTTTCAACTCCCTCAGCACCACCACTCCGCCAACGTTAACAGAAGATGACAGCGCAGCACGCAACCGCCACTGAAGGATTTCCAACTGCACCGACACCCTGGCACCCCTTAAGAATGGACCAGGCAAAACTAGGACCAAATTTGCCCAGTATTTGCAAAGTGACACATGACCTGCATCAGGTATGATGTACACAGGGTGTGCGTTCCTACACTATAAGTCCTCCTAGGAGTTGCACAGTGAAATCCCTCAGATTTCACTGCGACAATTGTTGGATTGCACTGCGTCAGTACCTTTCACCTGCCTGATGGCAGCGTAAGGATGATGCATTGCCATATTGATAGGCTGCCCAATGCATTGCTGGAGTTGCATCATGCTTGTGACACGACTACAGAAATGCGTGACTTTAGTGCAGACAGGTACGTCAGGATTCCAGACGTATCTGTCATTACTTGCGTAATGGAATGCTGTCCAATGAATACAGCTCATCTGTGGTGTCACAAGAAGGGCATAGTGAAAAGTGTTGCAACGCTGTCTTGTCGCAGCACTGCAGCACTTTTCATCTTATTGATGGTGCGCATTCCTGCCCTGTAGTGTTGTTGCAGGGCCCCCGCAGCAACATTGCTTGCAGTGCTGTCCAGCACCAAAACCTGCTGAAATGAGGCCTCAGGTGTTATCTCCACTTTTAAGACCAGCTATTTTCTGGTCTTAAAAAACTGCCTCTAACTGCATCTGAAGGCAGTTTTTCGGGTCCTCCTACCGTCAAGTATTCCCTTGTACATATCGCAAAGTGGTGTTAGCAGCCATTTTATGCACAGGAACTTCTCCCTTGCATGTCAGTATCGCTAACTAAAGTGGCGATCTTTTCCATGGACATTTTTGCCGGAAAACTGCCACTAACAGAGGTTAGCAACAGCTTGTACATATGGCGATATAAATATCACCGAAAAGCGTCAGAAAAAGTGCCACTAAGGCGGCGTTAACTCCTTGTGCATATACCCCAATAGTGTTGTGTAAAGGCCCAACGATAAGGTTTTGCAGGTTCCTTTTTAATAGATAAACATAGACGGTGAATTCACCCAGTTTGGGGTGAATTCACCCCATTATGTTTTTGAGTCATGCTCTAAGTTTCAGGAATGGTCAAAATTGACCTACGGTTAGGCAAAATTCTGTTCTCAGGTCCACAAAGTCCCTCTGAGAGAATGTGACCTATTTAGAAGATGCCAAGCTGTTCCCTTTGTGCCCAGTAGATCTCGTCTCCTGTGATGCATAATTTCAAATGGTGCCACAGAGGAACATGCAAATGTAGAAATGGACTTTTCTGTAACAGTTTGTGGCTAGTTTTCCACATGTGATGGGGCTCATCTGAATTGGCCTATTAACTCCTTTTGAGATGGGTTTACTGTAAATAATTGCTTGTTTTTTTAGGCCGCTTGAGCATGGTTTTCCAGAGAAAATCAGTCTGGGGTTTCCATTTCTGGGAATAAAATGTTAGGTGAGTTGTCAGAGATATTATGCCATATGAAAGGGTGACGTAGACTGCCTACTGTTGTTGTTCTAATAATTTTCATTCGGGCATTTGTTTCTTGCTAGATACTGTCCTTAATTTGGCTATTTGTATTGGAATCAGTAGCATACTGAAAATGTAGTTGAAGCATTGAGTGACCTTTTGTCAGTTTGTATTTGTCCCCACATGAAAACCTGAAGATTTCTCCAGATCACAGAGTCCTTCCTAATTTGTTCAGTCAGAATCTCCATTTTATCTTTGAACATCACCTGGAAATTGTTGCTGATCAGGATGGTTGAATATTTAACTTTCGCTCATCTTCACCTAAAGGGCAGGTTGTCAAGTGAGAGGGTAGTTGTGGATGTCATCATTAGCACTGCATCACCCCTAGGACAGTTAATGTTGTAATTTGAGAAGGAGCTGTGGGAGATAATTTTGGGTGCTGGTATAGATGTCATGGGAGAGGACAACGTAAAATTGTATATTTGATATATAAAATGGTATATTTGATAGATAAAACCCTAGAGAATCAGTAATGTATACAGTATCCAAAATTCATAAGATTGCAGAAAAACAGTAGACTCATAATATCCAGGGTGAATATTTGATTTATAAAACACTTAGCAAAGTATATAGACATTTCCTTGAAAGCAAACATGCAGGAGGTAGCAGCATATGGCAAAGATACAACTAACATTATCAATAAAATTGAGGCTCTGGAATTTGACAAGCAGTGTTACACCTTGACAACTATGCATGTCAAGAGACTTTACACTAAAATACAGATGACACTGCACATGAAACCATAGAATGGCTCTGGTAAAACAGATCACAACCACACCACGTCCTTACAAAATTCATATTACAATTAGAAAAAATATGTTGCAAAAAATAACTGCAACGGACTGTCCCTTTGCCCCCCAGCTGGCAGTACTGTACATGGAAGGTAATAACCATGAGGGCTGTTCTGAAACTTTGTGTATAACAGAAATAATTGAAATGCATAGCTGTTAGTAGTGAACCAGACAGGACTGTTCTTCACGCTTTATGTTGGGTGTATTAGGTATGGTGCAGTACGTGTTTGGAAAACACGCTGTTTGGGAAACTGTGGTTACGAGGAGATGTTAACGTTCTCAAGTGAATGGTGAATATTGGCGTTTTTTCGAATGAAAAGTGCAAGTAAAACGTGACCCCCGTTTCTTTTAAAAAAAGAGAACAGAAAAAAACGTTCGTGATTGCAACTGAGTTCGGTATCCCAAGTGCGGTTAATTAGAACCGTTCAAGTCAGGGATTAATAAGCCGGCTGTGAAGACGAGTAAGGTTGAATTTGTGAACAAGATGTTTATCCTAGGACTAATCCCTGACGAAGGGTTTAGAAAAACCCAAAATGCATTGGATTGATCAATAGTCCACATACTATGAATCGCAAGTGATTTTGAAAAACATGGAGACAACATGTATGATGAATTAAAATACATGAACCGATGTTTACCACAAATTGAACTTGTTTTCTTTCGCTAACAAACTTTAAGAACCTGCCTTCACAGGACACTTTGGAGTGCCCAAGGGGGACACACCCAAAATTGGGAGTGCAAAATTTGCAACTTGTTATATTGACGTCACGAATGAAGACACCGCCCTAGGTGCACACAACAAACATTACAACTACGACAACATCAAGGATTTAAGATATACATAAAACAAAGTAGTAGCACGTATTCCAACCCCAATATTATAGTACTGTACATGGCACATTATGAAGAAGGATGGATATCGGAGAACAATCCATAGAAGGAGATGGATCTATGGAAACATTACATAGATGATGTATTACTAATTTAGAAAGTTAGCACCCAGGAGCTGGAAAACCTTCACAACTGGATCAATTCACGTTCTTTCTGATATCAAGCGATGAACTCCTGCCTCGTATAGCCATTCACTGAAGTCACCCAGTCGTTGAGTTCTGTCCGTCCGCCATCCAGCCCGTCCTTAGCGCGGACGGGCGCGGACGGGCGCAGACGGGCTGGACTCTGGCATGACTCCGGCGTCACTACGGCACACACGCTGCGCGCACACGCTGCGCGTCTGCATGTGAAAGATATATAGGGCTCTGACCAGAACCACCTGACAGCTGGAGCGCTACATCGCGTCTGGTCCTGACAGCGTCCCCTATCCAAGATGGCGCCTAAAATGCACGAAAAGGGCGCAGAACGCGCTGGGGGTAACCCGCTAAAGCAGCGGTGAGGGCCCAGTTTAGAGTGCAGGTGAGAGTGACCTTTAAAAACAGGGGAGGATAACCAAATAATTATAACGAAAATACTAAATGGGGTACTTTTAAAAATGCTATCCGCGCCTAGAAATCAATGCGCAGCGCTTAGAATTGAGCAGCCTTGAAATGCTATCCTGCCTTTGAGAGCCCCTTATGTAAGCTTTCCCCGGTGATTGCCTCTAACCAGAACCACCTGACAGCTGGAGCGCTACGTCGCGTCTGGTCCTGACAGCGTCCCCTATCCAAGATGGCGCCTAAAATGCACGAAAAGGGCGCAGAACGCGCTGGGGGTAACCCACTAAAGCAGCGGTGAGGGCCCAGTTTAGAGTGCAGGTGAGAGTGACCTTTAAAAACAGGGGAGAATAACCAAATAATTATAACGAAAATACTAAATGGGGAACTTTTAAAAATGCTATCCGCGCCTTGAAATCAATGCGCAGCGCTTAGAATTGAGCAGCCTTGAAAGGTACAGCCCGAACGGCTGAACAGAATTATTTGAAATTTGGCAGAGAGGTAGTCCTCAGGTCAGGGATGTGCCTTTTGCATATATGGAGTCAATCTGTTGAGTAGTTCCTGAGAAAATTGCGCTTAAAAGCACAAACATATCTATAGCCGCGCACCGTGCGCTCACCGTGCGCGCACCCTACCGTGCGCGAGCGTAATTCTGATTGGTTGTTACATGTCAGTCAACGTTCGAATCGGTCGAAATCAGGAAGTGTCGGCCGCCATTTTGTTTGTTTTCAGTGCGAGAGTGGAAAAGGAAGGTGGCGAACTTGAAAAGGGGGCAGGGTAGAGAGTTTCTGACCCCCTAGCCTTTGTCAGGGGGTCCCTGAAGGAACCCGAAGGCAGAAAAAAACATTTTTTTTTTTAAATCGCGGTGGTGCGCGCACCGTGCGCACACGGTGAAAAACCATTAAAAAACATAAAAAAATGTAATACGTAGTTTATTGAAAAATAAATATATAAAAAAATAATAATACATACATAACTTAGCATTTAAAAAAATGTACAAATTCACTGAAACAACCATAGGTTTCACACACGTTATAGTTAGGAATTAGCATTTAAAAAACCTTGCAAATTCACTTAAAAAACCATAGGTTATGTTATAGTTAGGTGGATATTTCACTCGTAAAAAACCAATGAAATTCCACCGTTATAGTTAGTTCAGATAACTATAACTCGCGCGACCGCCAATCTATCACAAGGATGATGTCATCAGTGATGTCAAGAGTGATGCCACTGACCATGTCATGAGTGATGTAATATGTGACGTCATGAGCAGAGGATTGCGGGCGCGCGAGTTATAGTTATCTGAACTAACTATAACGGTGGAATTTCATTGGTTTTTTACGAGTGAAATATCCACCTAACTATAACATAACCTATGGTTTTTTAAGTGAATTTGCAAGGATTTTTAAATGCTAATTCCTAACTATAACGTGTGTGAAACCTATGGTTTTTTCAGTGAATATATATATAGTTAGGATTTTTCTCAGTTTAGGAGTTGTAAAGTTAGGACTCCTAACTTTACTACTCCTAAACTGAGAAAAATCCTAACTTTACGACTTTTGGTATTCACAGAAGGCATTTAGGAGTCATAAAGTTAGGACTCCTAACTTCTGTGAATACCAAAATGAGTAAGTGCCTTCTGTGAAAACGAAAATGAGCAAGTGCCTTCTGTGAATACTAAAATGGTAGTAAGTTTAGGATTTTGTCTTAAGTTAGTTCTGTGAATCGGGCCCACCATGTGTATAGTGACATTGTAAAGCTGCTGACAATCGGGAATAGTTATTCACCATTATTGAGATGGGTCCAGGAGAAGAGGAAAAACAACACAGTGATTAATATTCAATATATCAAACGTAACTACGTATCAATTTCTAAAAAAACATTTTGTCACTATGACGGTCATGATCTTCGATGGTCAGTCTGAGCCAGTGTCCTTTAATTATGGGAACGTTTTTGTTAAGCTTCATTTAAGGCCATGACACGACAGCAAATTTTAAGAAGTGATCATGAAAACATACAGTGAGCCCACTCTGTACAGGGACTATTACAGACACCAGGCCGCATATGGATGGCCCCCATTCTTTCAAGGGGAGCCATGTTATGTACTGGACTCGACTTGGAGGCTTTTTCCTTACTTTTATTAGAAGAGATATGCCTTACTTGAGAGGAGGCTATGAAATTACAAAACCTCACTTTAAAGCAGTCTCCTCATATATTGCTCTGGATGTAGTGGGACCTGTGACTTCAGCTGCCGCTGAACGCATGACAGACCAAGCTCAAGTATTAAAAGGAAGAGAAGGTCTTTGCAGCGTAGGGGTCCACCAGCTCCCTATTAAAGAAGGAGGCGCACTTCCAAAAGCACTCACAAAAGAAGATCGACTTGTTTTTTTCTAAAACCCACTCACACCAATATGAAAAACATTTTTTTCATGGAAGTTTAGTCTCTGACAATTTTTACGCCGTTGGCGTCAATAGAGTTTTTTGTGTAAAAGTCCACAGATATGTATCTCGGCCTCAACAATACTCAGTTTCATCTTGCTTTTAAAATTGTAAAAGTAGACAGTGTCAACACACCGGCTGCCGTTAAATTGGTGATGATCGCTTACCCCATTGGGACCATGTTTAATCATGTGGCCATTACCCTTGGCCATCGACTCATCAAACAAAGTGATAATATGTATGCCTAAAGAGCCTACATCAAGAGTATTATAAATTACAGCCACGATGCCCTGGACACCTAGTTTTCAGCAGGGCTCTTCTACAAGGATACGTATGCCCTTTTTGAAGGCCACGAGTTGGACAGTGACAATCAAGGTTTTGTAAACAGAGCAAGCTTTGCCACCGGTCGTAGAGAGTTTGACCTCCTCTGGCATATACATTCAGACCTATTCTTTCAAGATAAACAGCTCATCAACGATATTGAACTTAAGATCAAACTTAACAACAACAAGGACTCATTCTGTCTCATCAGTGGGAGGCAAAACAGTATAAATTAGTCATACTGTCCGTTACTTTCTTTGTAAAGAGAGTGAAAGTGTCCCAAAACATCAGACTGGCTCACGTCGAAATCTTACAGCTATCAAATGCCAAGTATGCAGTTGAAAGACTAGCTCTGAAGATATTCAGCATTCCAACCAGTAGTACATTAACCCAGCAGTAAAATTAATTTTTGGGGCAACTAACGAAACGTATTATCTTAGGTGTTGTCAAAAACATGGCTTTCAGTGGTCTCTATACCTCAAACCCTTACAATTTCAAACCCTACGACATCAACTACGCAGCATTGTTCCATGAGGGGGCAGTGATTCCTTCAAAACCATACACAGCCAGCTTTGGAGACACAAATTTTTTCAGGGAATGTCTGGGCTTGGTTTCAATACCCGGGAAGCACCTGCATGCCCTGGAGTTATTGTGTCAAGAGGAGTAGATTGGAGGGGCTACACGCTGTCCGCTTTCGATCTGACCCCTGACATGGAAGTCGGCGATCACCACAGCTTGATCAAAAATGGAAATCTCAAAGCAGAAATATGTTTTAGTCAGCCCTTGGCTAATCATGTGAACATGGTTGTATTCTCTGTATATTCACCAACATTAGTCTGATGAACCACACCCAGTAGAGTTTGTTTGACTATCTTTAAAATATTGTAAAATGGACACTGTTCAGATTTGGGATTTCTTAACCTGTCATAAACACGCTAGGAAATACTTTAAAACATTTTTTCCGAGCAACACTCTACCTGATCACACTACATTGAAGGAACTCACTGGGCAGCCCTGTCTATAGATAAAGACAAGATTACAGTGTTTGACAGCATAGAGGCATTCCCCAAGTATCACATCTATACGAAACCTATATTCAAGTAAATAAACAAAGCTGGTCCGAGCGTTGAGTATACCAAAATACAGGTACAGGATTCTTTAGCCACCACATGCGGGGATTATTGTATATATTTTATTAGTAAAATGTCTGAGGGTATGACGTTTCAAGTTTTTTAAAAGCTATATTCGAATGACCTAGTTAACAATGACAGTATGGCTGTGAAATATGTGAAAGAAAACTCAAGGTCTGCGTCAAATGCTGTTAAAACAGAATACGCAGTTTTTGAAACGTGTAAGATCCTGTAAAACCTCCTTTGTGTAATGGTGACTGTCTAAAATAAAAGAATACAACCTTGAATGCAGGGTCAGTATCTTTATTCTGACACAAGGGCACTCATTTTAATTTTTCTAAAAGATGACAGAAACATTTTGAAAAGTTAAAAGGTTTATTTACCAAGCAGTTTTTTTTCCATAGTAGAGACATCACACTGACAAACTTACTAAAGAAATAAAAAAAGAAAAACATCCAAATGTTAACTATGGAAACGCTAGACAGGCAAGCACAAGTACACATATACATTGGTTCAAAAGTCAGAAGAAACATCAGACTTTTTACCACGTGTTCATTTTTGACAATGTCTTTTTTTTTTATTCCAGAGGCAGAGCCTCATTGCTCGAAGATGGGGATAGCCAGAGAAAGAAGGGATGCTGGCATCTTAGGGAGGGGGTTAAAAACATCAGGTGTTGGAGTACTTACCGACGATCGTCGAAGGAATGCTAAGTTCCGCAGAAGCGCGCAGAAATTGTTCCCAACCTGTAGGTGCTTTCTTGAGTGAATTTTTTTGGGGTACTTAAGATCTTTGACTAAGCCGTATATGTGGGATCCAACGGCCAACTGACCTTTGTAGAGGAATTCTCCTCTCGCATTCTACAGGGACAGGTCTTTAGAAGCTGACATTTTACTTAGCAACATTTGCCACCCACCCTGTACCTTTGACTTATATATTTTTTTATTCTTCAGCAACGCTGTCTGAGGATGGTGGTGGTTCTTGGGACATTGAAGGAGGTGGTGGAGGCTATTCTGAGTCAGGTACAAATATTGTCAGCCTGTTTTTGTCAGCAATCAAATGGCTGTAATAGTTTAGAAAGTTTTGAAGAGAAATTAAGTAAAAACCTGCTTTGTCGTAAGGTTTTAAATCATAATGGTTCAAAACGTCTTTAATCTCGGCATCCAGGCACTGCATCTCATTTTTCTGGATATCCCAGGCATCCCCCACAGACGTCCCCAACTATTCCAACTGCTGTCATGGTACCAAGTACATCTTCCGGGCATGATCCATCAGTTCCCAGTTAGGAGGCTGGTATTGAGTGATATAGCTATGCCCAACAGAGAACCTATAAAAACTCTTGACTGCTTTACCAGATAATTCTCAGTAATGAGAGAAGCCCTTTTATTAATGAGCTTCTTGATAAGATGGCGCTTCTTTAAAACACCGAGCAAGCTCTCTGATACAGGGACATTAACGTTTATGGTGTTTAGAGCAATTTCTTATAATGCAGTCACTAAATCATCCAAAGCCTCACACAGGATGCATTTTCTTTGCTTAGGGCTAGCTGTGAATAGCATTTTTATGAGGGGTAGATAATAGCATAGACATGTGGACATGGTCAATACCGGGTATGGTAAGGTCTAGAGTGTAAATGTTACAGGAGTCTCTTTAAAAAATCTTTTTATTGGCTTTGGGCTTGGTTTTAAGTGTTTAAGTGACAGGGAGATCAGGTGGGAAAATACCAGCACACAGTCTGTAGTCTTCCAGAGTAATGGGTTTTAAGTCTACCAGCAAGTAATGGTTGTTTTTCTCGGGAGATTCAAATACAACCAAGTATGAGGCATTGAGAACTATAGAACACCTGCGCTTACCCTTATGAAACAAGTTCTAAACAATGTAACAAATGGTTAGATTGCGATGGTGTGATTATTGAGTAAAAGCTTTCTCTATTTCAGGGTGATCCCCACCTTCGCTCATAAGGTAATCTATAATCACCATGTTACAAGGCTTGTAGGTAACAATGCATTGTCATTGAGTTTATTCGGTATGACTTTTAAAAATCTTATGTGGGGCAACCCTAGGGGTAGTTCTGTATAAAGATCTTGTCAGCACAAATAAAGCCAAGCAATATTGTTAGGAGGTTGGGATAAAACACTGTGAGAATTTTCTGATCGTTTCTTGATAAAATTACTTTTACTGCAATTTGAGGGGCCTGCTAAAATGAAGGAGAACAGATGCTGCATCCTGGTGTCCATAGTCAAGGTTGAAAGACTCTAATTAGGCCTGGGCGGTAAATTCCATTCCACTCGCGGAATTTGGGTAATTTGGGTAATTTCGGGTTCCGCAGAGAACGCAGAATTACTCAAAATTCTGCGTTCCGCGACATCACAGAATTTTTTGCTTGTTCGCGTTCTCAAAATGCGAGTTCACGAGATATTTCCCCCTGAGCATGCAAACAGTGTTCCTGAACAGGAAAAAAGCATCGCGAACAAGCAATTCTGCGTGTTCGCGAAATTTCTGCTTGTTCACGGAGATTTTTTACAGTTTCGCGAAGCTTTGTGTAGCGCAACTACGCAGATTCCGCCCACCCCTATAATGCACCTTATGAACCGTACGGTATGGTTTTGTAGTCTTCAGTCAGGACCCTTTTATCAAACACTATGTGCAAGATTTTATGCAACGGCTGGGTTGTAATTCCCCACCGCTTTTTGGACCGAACTATGCTAGCTTGTTTTACAACAATTGTTTTATCATTTCCACGGTCGCTTGAAGTATTTATTCACCAGATCCTTTAGACTGTTAAAATTTATTTTGACACTGTTGTTTGCATTAAAGGTGATGCTTTTGACTTTCATACATAGGGAATTGTTAGAAGTTCTGTAAGAATACGTTTTGGGCCAGGATGAAATCAACTGAACCATGTATTCACCCTTTTCTAGCTCGCTGGTCAAATTGCCTAGATAATCACCTAGTTTGAAATCTTTATCCCCCTAACTTGCTCACAAAAAATAGTCAGTATTGTTATACAGACACCATTCCTGAAGTTAGTCCATCACAGAGCTCTAAATGAGTTTGAGCAGTTGTGAAACAGGCTATGGAGATGTCTATATTGTTACAACTTGTGGGGTACTCTTTTGTGTATTTCCAACACAGCGCTGCGGTTTCGTCATTGATAAACTCATTGTAACTCGGTGCTAGAAGATATTTATGCTGTTCATCAGAATCTGTGATGATGGTCATTTTTGACAAGTTTGTACACTATGCAAATTTTCCCCATAAGGAATTGAGACACAGCTTGGCTAACTGCAGTCTGGTGGGTCTCAAGCATATACCCTCGTGAGTGTAGTAATCATCAATGTATTTTTGCTTTGAGGCCTCCTTAATGCACCATTCTGGGATCCCTGTTGTCTCCAGCATGTCTCTGAGAAATAAGTTAATATGCTCAGAAAAGAGTTGGGTTGTAGTCCTCTCAAAATGCTAAATTTCATGTATTTTTCCAAGTCGGTATCCTTTCGCTACGGATGTCTGTACCGGAATGCTACATCAGGTCCCAGTGAGTGCTCTTTGCTCATCAGTGTCTGCACTCATTATTCTCTTTTGTTTCAGCGAATGTTCAACACAGGTAGACTATTAGCTTACCTTTGACTCTGTACTGCAGTAAAGGGAAGTAGGGCCTCCAGGGTAGGTAGACTTGACATTTAACTAACCCAAAGTATTTTTTTCTGTGGCTCTAAAGTCCCTATTTATGATGTTGGGGTGGCCCAAGGGGTATAACTTCATCTTGTTCACAAATGGATACAGACTTGTGAAATTGTAGTAATGTATTTTCTTATCCTCTCCCATGGCCCTGTACAACTGTATGGCATTTGTATGACCCCCAAATAAGGCGTGTCAGGCTCAAAAGGTTCAGGTAACTCATTGCTCCTAATGAAGTAGCAGAGTTCTAAATCAGATGTTAAAATATCTAGCCATTCATGCTCCCAGAGTTTTCAACATCTTCTGCCTTTACCAGAGTATGCCTGTGAAAGTGTTCAAATTTGGTACCCAACAGCTTATTACACTTGTGGAGTTGGTAACATTGGGGACAGCCGTGGTAAAAGCAACTGTTCAAAGTCCTTTGGCGCACCGTTAATGACAGCATACTCATCTAGAAAATAAGGGTCCACACAGTATTCAGCACCCTGTAAGGTGTGTTAGATAAAGATGTTTTTGTTGTCAGAGATGTACATGTGCAACTGAATAGATGCTGAAGAATAACATTTCTGTTTACCGTTATAGAGGTTGAGACATACACATGGAAGCCAGTGTGATGTGTTGTAAAGTGCTGATTTTATCATCTTGGCAGTATTGAGTTTCAGAACCTTTTCTTGTTAACTGCCTAACAGTAGACTTTCAACTCGTTTTGAAAATGAAACTTCTCTTAACGGTTTTCATCATTCCACTGTAGAAAACTCTCTTTGTTCTCGGGTATCATATACTCAACGCCGTAGCTGTAGAAATATATCCGGACCTCTCAGCTTTAAACCATGAATGCTTGGAACATCTGGAGCACCTGTGGCCCTCTCATAAATTTGTGTTTGGGGTCCAATCCGTGCCATTTTAGGATGCAAGTTCATGGTATTTGGAACTTTTAGGCCCTTCTGCATATATCTAACTTTTTTTGGGCCGGTCAGACTAGTAAGAATCGTTGCACTTTAGTAAGGATGTCTTGCAACCTCGTTTTATATTTGGAACTTTGTATAGTTATTAATAAATCTGGAAGCCCAGCTCTTTAGGGAGAGCCACAGACCTCATCAGGATCAAATGACCTCTACGTCTGCAGCGGTTGATTTGCAAGATTGTAACACCTCTCTTCCGCATCTTTGTACCATCAGGATTATCTCCTGCTGTACAGCCCCTAAAGATAGGTTCTCTGTTTCTGTCTTTCACAGTTTTATGGCCTTAGAGTTCAGCTTGTATTTTAGTTTTCTGACAACCTGTTGCATATCGTTCATATATGACCCTAATATAGGTTTTTGGTCTACCAGCAGTAATAATGTCCTGAAGGTATGGTATTGGGGGGGGTAAAAAAAATGGTTCCCAGTCTAAACACACTTTGGAGTATCCACTGGCTGCTCCTCTGGACTCCTCACTGCTATACTCAGCTTCAAATCTCTGATTATGCCTATCGCTCCATCCTGTACTGATGTCATGGTGAGTTGAGGTGAGTGACAGAGGTTTTACACTTGACGCATGGATGATGGGATCGTACACACCTGAAGGTGTGACCAGTGACTTAGAATATGACAAATTTCAATGTTGGCCATTATAGCTCTGTGCGGTAGAGGTGTAGGAAGCGCTTTGGCAGGGAAAACATTGCTGTTGCCCCTTGGGGTCTACATTTGAAGGAAAACTGTGAACATTGGCAGCACAGGCTGGTGTATCAGAACAACTGTTGTGCTCCTCAAAAAATAGGACAAACTGCGCAACTATGTGGCAGGCTGTAATGAGACCCAGTGTTGTATGTAGAATAAAGTGCCAGTCCACAGGCTCAAATTAATGGAATGGAAATTTTGAAATTTTGAATGTAATATTTATATATTTATTATTTTTGTAAGAAGATGTATATCAAAGTAGTTTTTTATCACTTTTTAAAATATTGTAATTTATGTTTTTTTACAAATTCTTGAAAATGTTCAATTTACATTTTAAATTTTGCAAACAAATTGTATATTTAAAAAAAAATGATTTTTTATAGATTTGAAATGTTTTAAATTTGTATACATTTAAAATGTGTACATTATTTAGCATTTTCCTTAGTTTATTTATTTAGGATTTGTAATAGTAATTTTTGAAAGTTTATTATTCAGCACTTTCCCTGAGTTTAGTCAGTCTAAAGCTTTCTCAACATCAACCTGGCATTCTAGTAGTTGGAACAGTGTTTTCCAGTGATTATGTGAAGAACATCATGGAATTAATTCAACCTAGTTCTTGGGCACCGGTCTGTGAAGGCTTTCCTTAACCTCACAGAAACGATCTTTGCTAGGATCTTGGTGTTGTTATAGATTAAAGAGATAGGTCTAGTGTCCAACAATGTTGTATGAGGGGTCTTTGTTTGATTTAAACATGACTGTTATATGTGCCCGGTTGTGGACTTAAGACAGACTTTCTGTTGTTGTTTCTTGAAATATCTTCCTCAGTGTGGGGCCAATAGTGTTGCCTCCAACTCATAAAATTCCACTCGGAAGTCATCCTTCCCTGGAGCTCTACCTGTGGGCATGTCCTTTATAGCCATCAGCACTTCTCCATCCATGATTTCTTTATCTAATTTGTCACTGCCTTTAGGCATAAGTCATGGAATTTGCAGGTTCTTGAGAAAACGCTGTTCTTAAGTGATATCTGCTGGAACCTCTGATGTGCGAAGTGTGGCATAGAATAAAGTTAATTATTTGGGGGCCGATTCCAATGCGGGAAAAAGGCCGTACGAATCGTCGTACAGAGCGTTTTCTCCATACGACTCGTACCCGGTAAACTTTCCGTACAACCTAGGAAGTACGATTCGTACAGAAAGCCTATTTACGTACGTTTCGTACAAAAGACAGTACGTCTCAAGACTGTTGGGATTCCTATAGGTGTGTAGAAAATAGAAATAGATTTTAAAAGGGTTGATGGAAAGTGCCTCTTTTTGCACTGTTAGCCTCCACTCTTTGCCTGATGTAATTTAAAACTGTAAGTGCACTGGGTCCCTGTTAACCAGGTTCTCATTGCTAGATCTCTTTCCCAAAACACTGTACAATCATTGGCACAACTTCAGCTACCCCTGTAAGTCCCTAGTAAGTGGTACCCCTCGTACCCAGGGCATGGGCACTGACGATGGTCCACTGGGGCTGCAACACTGGTTGTGCCAACCAAGGCCCCTCACCAAAAGGCTATGCACTTTGGCATTGCATGCTGCATGTCTTGGTGCAGTAAAATCCAAAGAGTCAACATGGCGCTCAGCCCTGTGTATCAAAGAAAGGGTCATATTTAGGTTGAGCCTGGCACATTGGTTTATTAGAGCATGGTTCATTAGATCTGATTTTGGGCACATGTTTGACAAGACGCAATAGTTCCTGCATTATTTTTGACATAAAGTCACTGGTTATCTGTTAATTTGAATTTCCGTTGTCTCAATTTCTTTATTTTCTCAGGGCACATTTAGGTTGAAATGAATTGGCAGTATTACTATTGAGCGCAGTTATCATTTTTGCTCATTTCCTTTTGTATTTAAAAAAAATAAATTGTTTCACGTTCATGTTCCATATAGTCTCACAATTTTAATGGGAATTTTGGTTACTTCTGGCAAAGAGGTATGCATGCCCAAAATGCAATGGGTTACCCAGGATGCACAGCACATACCAATATGCCATGATAAATGCCTGGATGGGCATGTCTTGACATGTAAAGACAGGATTTTTTCTGCTCCTATCATGAAAGTTGAAAATATGGAGAAAATTGATTAATATAAATTTTATGGACAAAATGTTGGATTCTTGCTTGATGATTTTTGCAATTCTTGCATGGCTGTGCAGCTTGAGCATGGGGCGTGATGACGCACAAGATACCTTTGGAACACAGCATGGGTGTAATGCCCCCATACACTGCATAAGATATAGGTAAGTCACCCCTACTGTAGGCCTTTTAGACCTAAGACAAGGTGCATTTTATCCCACCTGTGGACATATCTGCCTGAGCAGATATTACACCAAGTCTATTCTTGGATATGGTAAGTGCACAGGGAAGCCATGAAGAATGCATGAGCTGGATACCTTTCATTATGTGTTTCCTAGCTACAAGCGGGCTTTAATGTACTGTAAGGTGTTTGGTACCAAACCTCTAATTTTAATAAATCCTCTCTGATGCCAGTGTTATATTTATTAATAAATGAACACAGGAAACCCTTTAGAGGACCCCCTGAAAACTTATAAAGCACTGCTGTGGTCTCTGTCTAGTTAAAGCCCACCTGCTACCACCAGACATGTGTATGACCTCATGGGATGAGGTCGAGTGCTCTCAGAGGCCAGAAACTAAGTCTGCTATGGACAGTGGTGCTTCACATCTCCCCCAGGATGGCCTTGTGAGCCGGGAGGCTTCAAACACAAAGTCATCTTTGAAATGCAACCTGTGGTCCTGAGGCCATTGTGAGCTGCTCCCCCGAGAGGGCCCCCTCAGACTAACCCGTAAGTCCCCTTTGCAGTGCATTTTCAAGTGGCCTCCTCTCCTGTAGTGCACACGCTGCCAACCAGCTCAGCACCCTGTTCCCGGCCGAATCCGGGATGCTCCTGATAATCTACTGGTGGAACATTTGACCTAGCCTTGCTATGTACTGAAAGCCAAGAGGTGAATCTTGAAACTTGACTGGACGAATTTACATGCATTTTTGTCTTTTTTCCCATTGATTTCAATGGTGCAGAATTGCACACAAAAGTGATTGATTTTGCGAACTCTAAAAATTAATATCTTTAAATGTACTTACTGTAGAATGAAGTTCTTTGTCTGCAAAAGCATATAAAAATAAATTTTATTTTTGCAACTTGGTCTCGGATTTATTCTTGAATGTGCATCTCATTTATTGCTTCTTTGAGTACAACAGATGCTTAGCACTGCACTCTGATAAGCCTAACTGCTTGCATCTGTATGATCTACTTTTGCTTCTGAATGCCAATAAGGGACCCACTGGATTCACTGCACAGCATACTTCATTTTAGTGCACTATATAAAGAGCCAGTATCATCAGTGAAGTAATTGAGATGTCACCAGTGATGTCATGAGTGATGTCACTGACCATGTCATGAGTGATGTAATATGTGAGTTCATAAGCAGTGCATTGAGGTCCATAAATTATAGTTAGCTCAAGTAACTATAACTGCTGAATGTCACAGTTTTTGTATGAGAGAAATCTGAGCCTAACTATAACATCCCTGTACCTTTGGTTTTTCAGTGAATTCCTAACGTTTTTTTAATTCTATCTCCTAACTATAACTTTTCTGTAACCTTTGATTTTTTGAGAGAATTTATAAGATTTTTTAATTTAATGGACGGAACACGTGTCGGCTGCCACTGTGTTTTTTTATATGAATCTTTGAAGAAAACAATAAGAGAATAAAGAAAAAGAAAATATCTTCATGGACTCCCTGTGATTACTGCATTGGTTACTGCCTATTGTTACAATATGGACTGCACTCTGTGTGCCTCGGCAAATTTGCATGTCATTCTAGAATAATTTCTTTGGTGCATTCTACTTGGAATTCCTCAATGGACCATTCAACTGCCTCCATAGCACCTCTGTGTGGGATGTTGCTATATATGGATTCAATGTCCATAGTGACCATTATTTCTCTTGCTACATTAAATCGGAGACCCTCTACCTTATTTACATGTCCCTAGTGACCTGTACACATGACATAATCTTGTGGACAGAAGTACTAAGTATAGAATCCAGATACCTGGAAAGGGGCACCATGATAGATCCTATGGTGATAACCTTGGGCCAATATGGTGGATCTTCACTATTTTTATGATTTTTGGGGACAGAATACATGGCTGCCATCTTGGGATGACTACTATTTAGAAATTGATGTTCTTTCTCACATATATAATCCTGCAGAAGTGCATGAGATGACACTGGAAGCTCAAAACATAAATTGAAAAAAAGGTTGCCATCCCAGAAACCGCTGCCGTACTGGTATTTGGCAAGAAAGGCAGGAGGCAGTACCAAGCCACACAGTAAGCTAAATCCCTACCTATTCTCCACCACATTATGAATCTACAGGTCAACAGCAAAATTAGTTTAAAATCCATCTTCTGTTGTTTTCCATGTTCTTGTCATCCAAGATAGGTATGGTCACTGGCTTAACATTCTAAGGTCTTGTAATTTGTATCTTGTATTTCATTTGTGTTAAAGATGCTTGTGAGTGGGTGCTTACAATATTTTTATGAAATAACAGTTTCTGTGAAAGCTACGTGTAGGTGGATGTTGTATGATGCTATCTTCATTTTTGGTTTTTCCCAAAATATACAGACTGTTTTCTTCTTTTCATAAATGTATGTTTAAGCATCTCAAATGTATCTCATCCGCTGCGCTAATCTCCTAGCTAACAATGATTAATTTTTAGAAATTGATGGTGGCCTACTGAAATATTTAGTCTGAACTCAAAGAAGATGACAGCTGTGGGCTTCAAATTTCCTGGCAGTGATAGGTTACAAAGGCTGATGATGCCGAAGGTTAATGAGCTATCTGATAACCTGTATTTTATTTGAGATAGGTCAATCCAAGAGCATGATCTTTAATTGGGACCAATCTCTGTCAGAGGACCAGCAAGAATATTTTAACAGTGCATTTATAAAAGTAAAATGTCCATAAATAACCACAAAATCAGAGGTCAAAGGCAGGCTATTGCTCATGAATTATTGGCGTCAGAAAAATTCTACTGGTGACTTCGACCACTCTGTCCCTTGCAAGCGAAAACAAGTAGCACGCACCAAAAACCTATAAAAATAATTCAAAATCAATGCAATAATGATGACCTGTCATGTCCCATCTTCACTGCAAAACGCAAAATTGAGAGCAAACACCTGTTTTTCACCCAGGTAAATGTTTTTTTTAATAGGGAGCAATCACTCCAACTCTGAGTTTATTTTCAACATCAAAATGAGGTCCAATTTTGTTTCCCAGTTTAGATGTTACAATTTACTTTCTCCAGTTTAGTCTTGAAAGGAAACTGGGGAAAAAACTTAGGGGCATAATATCAAGAAACAGCGTTAAAATGATTGCCGCTAAAGTGGCGATAATGGCTTGCTAATATGCCCTTGAGAATTCCAATAGAAGCCCATGTTCTGGTGTCAACATGGGCTTCTATTGGAATTCCCTGCGGCATATTATCAAGCCCATTATCGCCGCTTTAGCGGCAGGTTTCTGCCGCTAAAGCGGCTATAATTTTAACGCTGTGCTTGATAATATGCCCCTTGGGATGGCTGTAGAAATTATAACATCATGATGCCACGACCAAAACCATGTGCCCCCTCTCTCACTGGATCCATGAACGATCATTCAACAGGATGAAATAAAGAGAAAGACCTGCTGGCATATAAGCGCATGACTATAGAATGCCCTTCCTGCGTTCTTTCTGTTTTTTTCCTCCAACTTCTTTTGCCATTGTGTGTTTTCGGTCTCATGCTTTGGGTCAAAGTCTCATGTGGAAAAATGAGTGCCGGTTCCCAAATATGAGTGCCCCTGTGCCCCTCCTGCAATCACCGGCACAAATTAAGCACTGCTGATCAGGAAACGTTGAAAATGAACCTATTCAGACTTGCCTATAAACAAATTCAACACAGAACAATTATTACAATAAAAGGATTTACGAAACGTTTAACTTCTTGCCTCTCTGAACTTATTTCTCTTCAATAATGCTGCATTCCAACACACCACTGCTAAGTGTTCTAAAGTAAATGAAACACATTTTTATAAAACTTCCACATACATAAAAAATATATGTATGCTAGATTGGAGCAAATACATTGCAATTAATGTCTGCTCTCTCTTCCATATCTTTTTCGAAATTGCTCTCGTAACATATGTCATAAAGGACTGTAGTCTCCACAATTACTCTCTACTGTGTAGTCGATACTTCTTAAACACATTTTCAACTCCCAGCTGATGATCCGAACATCTGGATGAAATGTTTCATATTTAGAAAATTCATTCTTCTGAGAGCTGCTATTCCGAAAAGCAATAAAATGAAAGTTTTGGCGATAAAGCAATAAATCAAGTGAACGTCCTTGAATATCTCCAAGGATGAATTCGAAAGTGTTTAATTTCTGCCTCAATACAAAAGCCACTGCAATTTATAAGCTTTTTTCGAAAATATTTGGAAGTGACTCACTATCATCTGCGTGTATTTTCCATAAGATTTCATTTTTATTATCCTTTCGCTGATATTTTAAAAATGATTTATTTACACCTATTAAACTCGTTCATTGTTAAAGCAGATTTGAAATACGGTCCCACGCTTTTCTCGGGCACCCATTAATCAGCGGTTTTATACTTGCAAATCTCTTCTTACATTACATTTTACCTTAGCCAACGTTCTCTTTCTCAACCATTAACTATAGCACCGACTCTTTTTTTTTTACTGTAACGTTTCACTAGTCTACTGAGAATCAATTAATGCAACGGGACTAATCACTTGGTTTGTATACGTTTTAAAAGAACAAGTTTTACGTTATCGTTTTACAAATTTGTCAATATTTCTTATTTGCTCCAAGTTGCAGATATTATATTCCTTCATATGTTTTGGCCACATGTTTATAAAAGAAAGCACATATCATTTCTAGAGATGGACACTTTGGCCCTCAGTAGGAGAAGGATAGAGCAGTGGTCCAGAGTTTCTGGACCCAAAATTACCGACTCCGAAAACACCAGTCTTGATTTTGAAAGATGTAGCTTCACAATCAAGAAAATGGCTGAGATTCGGCAGGGCTATGGGCAGAGTGACAATCTGGTCCCCGACCACTCCTCGTGGCACCTTGGAGGAAGCAGTAAACATTCCCTCATCCAGGCTACAGTCTCTTGCCAGCCAGAACACTGTCACCACCACTGTTCACTTGAGCTGGCACGCTCCTCTTATGACTTGTTCCACCTTCTCAAAGTAGCTGGTAAGTTTGGGGTGAGGATGTAGTGTAACGGCTAGAGCGGTTAACCTCGCAGCTGTGAAACTAGGTTGGAGTCTTGGCAACAGATGCTCAACATTCTGTGATTCTGAGCGAATCACTCAATACCCCCCTGCATAAAAAAAAAATCTGTCCAATTGTAATGCAACTGGTGCTCATGTAAAGCGCTCCGATACCTGAGGATAAAGTTTGCGCTATATAAAACTCAGGGGGGATAAATACAGAAGTTCCTGAAATTCAGGAAAGTGCTTGATTGACCCCGTCTATCCATGTCCAAGGAGGGCTTCCCCATTCCAAGTTCTGTAACTTGGACTGGCTGGATCTTGGTGCACCGATAGATGCAAGAACCACAGATTTTGGACCCCTAGGAATCCTGTCCCTGGATCAAGCTAACTCGTAATAGAGGGCCTTTAATGCAAGGAAATTTAAGTATAACTGTTTTAATGTGTTTGTGGCATCCAAAAATATATACTAAGGGTTAAACATGATCAGTATTGCCCAGCAGCAAACAACCCTAATAGATGGAAAATGCATACAAACTTGTTGAACTCTAAACAAAAGAGTCACTCCATAGCATAGCTTTAAATTGAAGATCTAGACAAATGGCTCACTTATAGTGTAGTTTGACAGATGTAGGGTTCAGAATCTTTATTTTCTTAATTGCTTTAAAATGATGTAAAAATACCTTACGGTAATGACATCATCATTGGTACTAACCATGAAAAGGAGAGGATCCTATTCAATTAAATTCATGGCTATCTCTATAGTCATTGCCACAGAGATCTGTTTTTATCTTTTGGTCTTACCCCTTTATAAATCATTGATTATACACATTGATAGAGACTTTCAGTCAGCCCTATTCCGCTATTGCTTGTTTGAGGTGAAGCTTACATGTTGGTGCACCCTGCACAACAGCATACATAGGGTCATATTTACAAGGGCATTAACTTCGCTTTAGCTGCACTAACAAGGCGGCGCTAACATGCATTAGCGCATGTTAGCAGCCATTTTGGTATCGCCTCGCTTTGCATTGCTAATGAGATGCAAAGTAGGCGTACCTTTCAGGGAACAACATGAAAATATTCGCTAACCGCACATCGCGGTATTTACAAGCCAGGCCAGTACTTGCGTAGGGAAGAAAAAAGCCACGCTAACCGTGGATATCGGGGAAAACTAACGTCTACAAATATTTCGACTTAGCCATGTGCATGATGGGAGGTGGATTGTAATGTTACATCCACCTCTCCCGATTAACAACATGTCCATCAGCGCAGTTGTAATATCGCTGGTTTTCAGTCGATAGTGATGAAAATCGCCGTATATTGCTGAATTTCACATCGCCTGTTTGGAAATCGTTGCAAATACGCCGCTAACACAGCGATGTGAACCAGTGATATAGGGCGATATTCAAAATCGCGCTCAGCGCGATTGGCGATATTCAACGCGAATCGTTGATAATATGCCCCATAGGGTAAAGCATTTTACCTATCTACATCTGAGTCCACAAAGGGATGGGATACCACTGATAGGCAAAATAGTCTTCTTATCTTCTTTGCCAAGAAGGTAACAGAAAAAGACAAGATTGTCCCCCTGCCCAATCTCAGTCACCATTTTCTTGCTTGTCCATCTGCTTCTTTTAAAATCGAGGCTGATGTTTTCATACCAGGCAATTTTGGGTCCAGAAACTCTGTACACCTTTAGCTCTGTATCAAAAGGAGGAATAGTAAAGTGGTGACCAGCTAGCATGATCTGGTCTTTGGCTGTCTTAATGTTATTGAGTCCCTGGCTTGGTGGGCACCTGAACTGGGCCAGATTCCTACTACTTCCACGAAAGCTAGAAATCATGAAGTCCAATTTGACCACGATCTATCTTTCAAATTATAGATGTGAGAACCTCTGCAGCTTCCTGCTGTTTTTTTTTTATAAATTACTTAGAAAAGTTACCACAAAACTGCCATTCATGCAGTGATGGCTTAAAGATTAGATTATGGCAATTCCCTCTATCGAGATATACCCAAATCTGCCATTCACTGGCCTCAGATAATCCAGAATGAGGGCATCCATCCTGTCTTCATTTACTTAGGCATCTCTTCATCCCTCCTTAGCTACACAATATACACTTGCTCCCTGTTTTTTAAGGGAATTATCTTTTACGTAAAGAACCCAAAGAAAAGAAGGCCTAGTCCATCTGCAGCATCTATTCCAACTGTATACTCTAAGTGCAGTACAAAAGTCTACGGCGGCCGGGCGTTGAGTGTCACTTGAGGATGCCGCGCCTAAATCGGCAGAGGTTCCTTTGCTTTCCCTGCTGGCAAATACTGGAGTTCACTTACTGTTGAATTGCTCTCTCAATTGTGATTTTTCATAAAAAATTGAAAATCTGGCTCTACAATCAAGCCTAGCTTCTAACATATCTCACTTTGTACTTTATCCAGCATTGTGCCACTTTAGTTAGGGCAGTTGTTGTGCTCCTTAAAACCCTCATTCATTTATTCATTGATTCATTTGTGATTAACTGAAGTGCTTGAATCCCCCACCCCTTTCCCTAATCTCATGGGTTCACACCGTTTTCTAATTTGCTGACACAGTCAACTGGGGCAGTGCAGGCATCCACAAGGCTTCGCCTCTTAAAATGAGTGGGCACACCCAGGGTATCTTTAGTGTAAGCTTGCCTCACATTAAAAAAAGGAACAGCACGGTTACTGGCAGTGAAAGTTTCCCTCACAGAGAGAACAGGCTCAACACAAAATTCCACAATGCACATTTCTCCTAAAACAGAACAGGCGCAGTGCAATATATGAACAGGTTCTTTATATACAGCAGGTATAGTATAAGCCCTCATACAGAAAAGCATCGCAAGAGTAACAGTGTAAATTTCCAATACACGAACAGATTGGGCAAATTACTGGCAATAGAAAACATGCTGTACTCATACAAAGTATGTGTAGTAAAGATGCACACAGTTCCAGATTACCAAATAAGCAGAGTAGATACTGGCCTATGGTCCCTACTTCTTTTAGGGACCCTGCGACAACAGATCAAAAAATATTGATTAGATCTTGACAGAAGAGTACAATCAAGCTTTCATAAATATGTTTTCCAAAAGATAGAAAAGAAGAATCAACTCAAAGAAACGAAAACTTTAAATTAAAGACTCTATGAAGAAAATACTCTATTAATGTAATGTGCCCATTAAAAACTTAAAGTACATAAACCAGAGACATCAGATTCACATAACTAATGTGCCCATTACCAACTTAAAGTACATAAACCAGAGACATCAGATTCACATAACAGGTTGTCTCTTAAAATCTCCTCTTCTGGAAGCCGACAGTTTGTAAAAAAAATCCAGTGCATTGGGTATTAGGAGATACTTTGCAAGGGGGCCCCTTTCTACTGCCTAGTGGCCTCCACGGGGTCTAACCCGGCACTGGACACACACGGTGCAAGCGTTCCTTACACAAAATAGGCAGAATTCAGGAATGTATATTTCAAACTTCTCAAACAAGTACAGTAAGCCATCCACAATGCAAACTTCCCTAGCGTGGTACAATGCAGGCACATGCCCTGAAAGGCAAACAACAGTTGGAGTGAAGGTATCCGCACTGCACACTTCCCCAATATAAGTAGCACGTCAGTAGCAAGCTGCTCTCAATCAAAGACACACCACACAAAGAACACACATCTTTGTTCTGAGGTCAGTATTTGCGTTGAAAGCCTCTCTCATACAACAACAGGGATGGTATAGCAAGCTTTCATTTCTCAGACTGCAGCAGTGCATGTGTCCCTCTCACATAGGGATGGTAACAGTACAAGCATCAGCAAGGGAAGCTTTCCTTAGCTCTTGCACAGCATAGCACATTTCCAATGCACACACTACCTGGATACAGCACAAGCAATAGAAGGGTGACGTAATATGTCCACAGTACACCCTATAGCAGATCCAAGAGATTCAAAAATAAGAAAAGCTTTGCAAGCTTCCCTCGTTTACAGAGCAGGTACAGTAAAGCCACATGCAGTGCAAGTATGCCTAACACTCATGGTACAGTAGAAAACCTTTCGTACAAACGCAAGCATTCATAGAGCAAGCTTCATTTACATAGAACAGGCACAGAATTAAAATGCTTGTCATGAAGTAAAACATTCGCATCCAAAGTTTCCCTCACACATAGGCAGTACAGTGCAGGCATCCATTGTTCCACCATCCCTTAAAAACTGACAGAATATAATGATCTGCAGAGCAAACTTCTGTAACACATTGAAAAGCTAGGCACAATAACGTAGCTTCCATTTCTCAATCTTTGTTTAACCTTGATGACAACAGTGAATCTGCTCTCACACAAAGCACAATAGTAGAACAAGCATTTGCAGTGCACCTTCCCTAGGATCACACACAGAATACATATGCCTAGAGTAACAATTACATATTCAATTGTAAAGGCTGGGTACAGTTTTGTAGAAGGCAAGTTCCACTCACATCCAGAGTGAGTAAAATAAATCTGTGATGCAAGCGTTGTCGTTCACCTGGCTCCATAAGATATTTGCAAGAGTGAAAGAAATTGGACATCAACAGTGGAAATTATCTGGGATCCAAGCTAAGTAAGATGTGTTAAATTTAGATTTTGTATCATATATTGGACCGCTAAAAAGGCATATGAAATTAAAACGCCTCATTTTATCAAATATCGATAAGTCAAGTGTTGTTTTCCTCTTTTACTGCTTATTGGATCGCATTGGAATCCCTAGAATTAATAATCCATTGTTGTGGTTCTAACTGAGAATATAGGCATTTCAAGGGGGGGAAACATGTTCCACGGATCAAGAGTTTGAAGCTTGTAGAGCTGGAGGTGGACATTTACTAAGATTTTGCATCAGGGTTGTGTCACTTTTATGGTGCAGCCTGACACAAAATCCTTTTTGGCCTTTTCGAAGACATGCAAAGCCACCTTTTTTATTAACTATAAAGGAACGCAAGGCAGCGTAAAGAGTTGTTTTGCATTAGGGAGGAGTTACATGGGTGGAGCTTGAGTGTTTCCATGCATCCACCCATGAATTTTGCCCGTTACCAGATTTGTAAACCTTGTAATGCGTCAAAGTGCTATGATTCCCGGAAGCAGGCAAAACAAGGAGAAATATCTTTATTTCTCCTTATCACTTCTTTCTTTCTATGTGTGCTCTATTCTGCAGCATGCACAGAAAACAAATGCCTTTAAGGATCGTTTTTGTGGAGGAAGGTGTGCCTTCTCACAAAAAACAATGCATGGATCAGTGGCTTCTCCTCCGTTAGGCAGAGGAGCGTCGCCCCACTGCCTTTGCTGCACACTGAGTGCAAAAATAAAATGATAATAACGTTTGTGATTATCATTTTGTTTTTTGCATTCAGCTGAAGCTGAGGGAGCAGGATGGGATCCCCGCACGTTACAGGGGAAGGAGTGCTGTATGCACCTCAAGTGCGCATAACGCTTTGACTGGCCCTCTCGGAACGGCCAATACTTCATGTGCACTTTGCATGTTTCCCACCCAGGCTACATTACAGCCTGGGTGGTGAACATGCAGAGCCTGCCAGTCCCTGTCTGAGCGCCAAACCACGGCACTCAGACCAATCACAACGCTGCTAAGGCAGTGTTGTCATTGGTCAGGGGAATCTGGCAGGCTGGGTGCTTCCTTTCGGATGGAGAGGAGGACTGAAAATGAAGAGGCAGTGGCTAGAGTCGGCAGAGAAATGTAAGTGCATTTTTTCTATCATAATTTCCCTCCCCTCCCTCTGACCCCTGCCTCACCACTGGATGTATGACGTTACAACGCACACTATTACAACGCATGCACTTACAACGCATTTTTTACAACGCATAATCCATTACAACGCATGACATTACAACGCATGACACTACAACGCATTTTTAAAAAATACCTTTACAACGCACTACCATTACAACGCATACTACCTTTACAACGCATACCATTACAACGCATAATATTAAATTACATTTAAGGTAAGTATTAGATAGTATAGGGGGTAAAAATTACTATTCTAACTCCAGGGGGTGCAACAGTAGGGTAAGTGTTGGATAGTGTAGGGGTAAAAATTACTATTCTAACTCCAGGGGGTGCAACAGTAGGGTAAGTGTTGGATAGTGTAGGGGTAAAAATTACTATTCTAACTCCAGGGGGTGCAACAGTAGGGTAAGTGTTGGATAGTGTAGGGGTAAAAATTACTATTCTAACTCCAGGGGGTGCAACAGTAGGGAAAGTGTTGGATAGTATAGGGGTAAAAATTACTATTCTAACTCCAGGGGGTGCATCAGTAGGGTAAGTGTTGGATAGTATAGGGGTAAAAATTACTATTCTAACTCCAGGGGGTGCATCAGTAGGGAAAGTGTTGGATAGTATAGGGGTAAAAATTACTATTCTAACTCCAGGGGGTGCATCAGTAGGGTAAGTGTTGGATAGTATAGGGGTAAAAATTACTATTCTAACTCCAGGGGGTGCATCAGTAGGGAAAGTGTTGGATAGTATAGGGGTAAAAATTACTATTCTAACTCCAGGGGGTGCATCAGTAGGGTAAGTGTTGGATAGTATAGGGGTAAAAATTACTATTCTAACTCCAGGGGGTGCATCAGTAGGGTAAGTGTTGGATAGTATAGGGGTAAAAATTACTATTCTAACTCCAGGGGGTGCATCAGTAGGGTAAGTGTTGGATAGTATAGGGGTAAAAATTACTATTCTAACTCCAGGGGGTGCATCAGTAAGGTAAGTGTTGGATAGTATAGGGGTAAAAATTACTATTCTAACTCCAGGGGGTGCATCAGTAGGGTAAGTGTTGGATAGTATAGGGGTAGCAATTACTATTCTAACTCCAGGGGGTGCATCAGTAGGGTAAGTGTTGGATAGTATAGTGTAATATTATGCGTTGTAATGGTATGCGTTGTAATGGTAGTATGCGTTGTAATGGAATGCGTTGTAAAGGTAGTTTTTAAAAATGCGTTGTAGTGTCATGCGTTGTAATATCATGCGTTGTAATGGATTATGCGTTGTAAAAAATGCGTTGTAATGGTAGTGCGTTGTAAAAGTTGCGTTGTAAAGGTTGTTCCCCCTCACCACTAGGCCTGGGCTAAAAATCCGTTCCGCTCGCGGAAATTGCGATAATTTGACATTTTCGCGTTCCGCGGAGAGCGCGAACATGTCAAAATTTTCGCAATCCGCATTTTACCGGAAATTTTTTGCTTGCTCGCGCTGTAAAATAATACATTCTTGCGTGCGCGCGATCGCCTTACCTGAATCCCCACGTTAGCCGACAAGTTTTCCCGATCCGGTCGCGTTCTCCACGAGATATTGGATTGTTGGTAGCCATTTGCGCTTTCTCGCGACAGTTCGCGCCCGCAGTAACCTCATACGTCGCGCGATCACGTCTTTTTTCTCGTGATCATGCACCGCGAGACAAGTGAAAACAAGATGGCCGCGCCCGCGAGCAACCGCATGGGTAAGTTGGCGAGCCGCGACCACGCAGAAAATACCGCGAACGGGCGGGAAAAAAACTTCCGCATCTTCGCGATATTTCCGCGTGTTTGCGGAGATTTTTAACATTTTCGCGATAATTTGCGAAAGTGAATTTCGCAAATTCCACCCAGCCCTACTCACCACCCCTAGTCGGTAGCAGCTGCTACTGGAAAGTTTGCCTGCGTTGGCGCTAAGCAGCCACAAGTGCGCCTGCGCAGGGAGAGAGCTGAAGAGCGTCTATATCTTAGTTGAAATGATGCTTTTCAGCTCTCTCCCTTTCATGCAACACAGCACAGCAACTTGTCTAACTGCACTGCATTGTGTGAATTGTAAGTAACTATGCCACCTAGTGTTTAACTTGTCCTAAACTCCGTATGCATCACTGAAGTTCTATATTTATGACATAGCTCCCCATTAAAAGAATATTTCAGTGCATACACATCCTTCTCATTCTGTATCAAATACAGACAAAACGTGCACACAGGAAACTTCTCTTTTCTTTTACAATCTCATTAATGGGATCTCAAGCAGTGCTTCCATTGTGATTCATGGATGGGAGGCATTAACATCCATGAATCACAATGAAAGCATTGATTGAGGTTTGACTAATGGGATTGTAAAATAAGAATGGCATTTCTAGTCATGCTAGTCAGTTTACAACCCGACTGGGCTTGATATAGGGTGAGAACGTAAGGGATTTTATATCTATTGTTTTTTTTCCCAACCCTTTGCAGCATTCAAATACCTTTACTCCTTGAGTGTGCCACCTTTGTCTCCCCATATGTATACTACTTTGTGACTAACAGGTTTTTTGCAGTCGTTTTTTGTTGTTTGTTAGTCAGCAGTGAGAGAGTTTTGAGTGTTTCTTTAATCTGACTTACAATGTATAGCAAGTTTTAGTCCATGTATTGCCCCCTAATTACAACAAATAACATATTCACCTAATTTCTCACAGACATGCTCGCTGTGTCAGTGGTTATATTTCCTCATCACTTGCTGAGTCAATAGAGCTCAGTTAGGCCCGAGAGAAGCAATGTTGTGTGTAGTATCTTCAATTAGGTGGAACAACATTGTATGGAATAAATGCAAGGAAACCAGAACTCTAAGTCGCTTATTCACAGAGTGTAAACAATCTTCCACGGTAAATTTGCAGAATAGAAAAAAAGTCTGCTTAGGTAAAGAAAGCATAGCTATTCCAATTTATTTTTTATTGATTGCCTTATAACACTAACTTAACACAAAACAGGCTTCAAAGCACTGTACAATTAGCACATGTATACCAACAGACAGAGGTAACCTCTTGACAGCCTGTGAGGGAAACAAGAGTGTCAACGCACAATACAGAAAGGCTAAAGCAAAATGCTTAGAGGCTTCGTTAGTGACATCACAAAGCCATATTAGGTCACAGTTAACCGAGCATGTGGCAGAGTTGCAATTAATTGAGCAGTTCGGGCAGTTAGCAAAATATAATAGCTGTCAGGTTAGCAGAAATGGACGCAATTCGTCAAGCAAGGCTCTAAACAATACATTTTGTATAAGACGGCATTGTCATTATCAAGACCAACAAGGGATATTAACAGAAGTGTGAAGAGTCCAGCAAGACTAACATACAGCACATAAATAGGGAATAGTTTCATGAGTGGGAGAAAGGTACAGAGGACACACAGTCGGAAGAAGAGAAAGGGAGGAACAGTGCATTACATGGCATTTAGTTTATAGGAGATAGACATAATTCCTTTAAAGACATTGTGACAGATTAAATAGAGTGGTTAGGTTAGAGAAGAAGACTTGTTCTAATATATTTATTCGTTTTGAGAGAAGAAATATAAACAATTAAAATACCATAATAAGCAATACAACCAAAAAGAGAGTTACACAATAAATAAATAGATAAACATGCATTCATCAGTATAGATATAATCAATGTCATATATATCACCGACATATCAATTAGTATGGTGGAAAAAGCAATAAAGAAGCAATACGAGAGAATCAGTTGTATCACTTGTATAAATCAATCAGTAAGATAAAGAGAGAAAGGAAGAAAAAAAGAGAGAAGAAAGTATCGTGGAAGAGAAAGAGAAGTAAAAATAAAGCAAACAAGAGAGAGAGAGAGATCGAGACCCCTGCTACAATAGGGAGGGTAAGTTAAGGAGAAGACACAAAGGGATATTGTGCCACCAGAAGAAGAAGACTTAAGGATACTAACCCACCCAGTAGCAGTTAGCAGAAAGAAAGAAACTGCATTGAAAGCTGTGCATAAATTATATGACTAAGAATCCAAATTCAGATGTTTCTATAGTAGCAGATCCTTTAATAGTGGGAGAAAGATTTCAGAATCTGTGGGCATTGCCAGATGGAAGATGTTTCCTAGGTGGATGATAGTATGTCTTACAAGATTACAGCTGCCTTTAAATTGTGAAAATCCAAACATCTTCATCAGACATATTGCAGCTAACAATATCATTGTTTCTTGTTGTTTTTAATATTGTTGTTAACATATTGTTGTATATAATATAGTTGTGTATCATACATTTATATATATTTGCACTCTCCTTGTTGTGGGTATCGTACCTTATTCGTTGTATCCCAGTGCAGGCTCCTAATAAGATTCAGCAATGGGAGTTCCACTCCGGCTAGCTCCAGCAAAGTCCTTAGCTTTCCCCTAACAACTAGGTCAAAAGCACAGGAGAAGTGCATAAAAGCCATGTGTAATGAACCGTTCCTTGCTTTGACATATTTTCCCATAATGAGGAATAGTTTAGTGCTTGCTCTGTGTTCTCTAGACCCAAGTGGAGGCTGTATTAAGCCTTCGAAAAAAAGGAGTTTGTTTCCAGTTTGATTAGGATGAGATGTCTTTATATTATTGCTGTGGCATCTAGCAGTGAGATTGGCCAATAGCATGTAGGGAGGTTTCTGTCACCTTTCCTGTATATTGGTACTGTTAGGGACTCCCTCCATAGGTCAATTGTGGCTCATCAGGACCTGGAATCTGTTGTGGTGCAGCTCTCTTCTTTTTTTATTTTTCTGGCAACTGCCTCTATTTAAGTTTCTTGATAGAAAACGACCAGCATAGGTCAGTAAAATACCACAATCACTTTAGCAATCTCTAGATTCCAGTCCAAAGACATTGTCTTCCACAAGCACTCGTAGACCATAATTTTTTTTGAAAATCTTGTATTTTCAGTGATGTGACCACTGAAGGCCCTGATTTTATATTAAAAACAGGGCTTTGGACAATACCATGTC
This sequence comes from Triturus cristatus, assembly GCF_964204655.1. NCBI lineage: Eukaryota > Metazoa > Chordata > Amphibia > Caudata > Salamandridae > Triturus > Triturus cristatus. Next base: position 1,354,470,395 of record NC_140591.1, read on the forward strand.
CCACTGAAAGGCAATATTTCTCTCCATGTGTTCCCATACCTGGCGTGTCACGCAGTTTGTTGCTTACTTTGCCTCCATGTTAAAGAACAGTAGATGTTTCAGGACCCAGGCTAATGTGCTGCATAGCTAAATACATATAAGGGCCCAAAGGCAAGACCTATTTCATTGCAAATGCTTGTTATAAAAGTATTGCAAATGTTTTGTAATATAAGTTTTTAATTAAACACTTGCCATATGTTTGGCTTCATTTTAAATTAAATATTTTTTTATATATATTTGCTACAACGTAACATTTGGGGCATGATTACGATGTTGGTTGGAATGACCATCTGACCAACATAACAGCGGTGAGATTCCAACCGGCTCCACCGTGAGCTCTCCAACCACCGTATTATGATGTATACCAAGCAAACATCCGACCGTGTCAGTCTTAGACGACTCTGACACAATCCCGTCAGTCGGAAATGAGCCTTGCACGATTGTGTCTGTCGGAAAGGCTGTTGTATAGGGATTCCTACTCTGTAAATGCTTTGGTTGTACCGCCGAGCCGATTATGAAGCATCAGACGTGGTTACATACACTGCAGCCATCTCTTCACACCTTCACGCACAACAATTCCATCACTCACTGCACATTTCACTTTTGTTTTCTGGTTCTTTCTTGTTCTGCACATCTCTTCAATCTCACACTCACTAATTCACAAGGACCCAAAAATTCACAAGGACCAAAAAGAGGCAGCCAAGTTTCTCAGATGAGGAGTTGAAAGGGCTTGAGGATGAAATCATCAGAGTAGAGCCACAGTTAATTGGGACCCATGCCACAGTTAATTGGGACACATGTCTAACAAACTTCCATTACCAAGAAAAACCTGATGTTGGACAGGATAGCCAAAAAGGTGAATGCATTAGCCAGCATCCTGCATACAATGGAGGAAATAAAGAAGAGATGGTACAATGTCAGGAGGACGGTCAAGACCATAGTCTTCAGAAACCACCAGATCGCACAGCAGAGTGGTGATGGCCCTCCCATGCCCCTGTACTGTTTACTACCTGGGATGATCAGGTGCATGCTATCATGCCGCCGGGGAGCGTGTTTTGGAATCCCAGAAGGAAAAGAGTCTGGTAAGTGACCACCAAACATCAGCCACAAGTCAGACATAGCACCTTACCACAAAGTATTGTAGATGTGTACCTAATGAGGACAACCAGTACACCTGCACTGAACATCAAAGATTACCCAAACATTCACATTTACAAATGTATACATGTAGGCTGTCAGTGTATACCCATGTTACCCATCATTGCACCAACAACTACATCCATCAACATTTAAAAAAAATCTTTTAACTGGTGGTAGTAGTTACCAGGTATGTAATGCAAACCACTTTATCAAGTAATTCAATCTGCCAAAACAAAAGGACTACACCTACCACCGGCCACTGACTCTCTACCTAAGAACCACATACTCCTGCATAAGCCATCTTTCCTTCCAACTTTCCCTCACTGGTAGTAAGCAATAGGCCCAGGTAAGCTGGCTGGGCTGGGTAGGAGGAGACCTCATTGCACTGACAACACATCCCAGCAGGCCTTCTACTCCAAACAATAGCCATCTCTGTTAGCCATCATGCTACTGCACTCATCCTAACTGGCAGGAAGCAATAGGCCCAGGTGGGCTGGCTGGGAGGAGTATTAGCTGTACTGACAACACACCCCAGAAGGTCTTCCACTCCAAACTATATCCACCTCTGTCATCCATATTGCTACTACACTCACCCTCACTGGCCGAAAGCAATAGGCTCAGGTGGGCTGGCTGGGCTGGCTGGGAGGAGTACTCACTCCACGGACCAAAAATCCCAGCAGGCCTTCCATTCCAAACTACCTCCACCTCTGTCAGCCATCTTTCTACTACACTCACCCTTGCTGACAGGAAGCAATAGGCCCAGATGAGCTGGCTCGGTTCATTGGGAGGAGTACTCACTGCACTGTCCACACATTCCAGGAGGCCTTCTAATACAAGCACACAGAAACAGTCACCTCTGGTGTACCTCTAAAACCATTTACCTCACATCTCACTATGGAGTATAAGCAAAATTCACTGAGCTGTGTATACACAATGCTATGCACATACACAGATGTCTACTTAGGCGGAGGTATCCTAGTCTCTTGATTAGAAATGAATGAGACCATCACACAGCATGACTACATTATACGGGAATATACACAAACTGTTCAGGGTTCGGCTGTAACTACAATGTGTCCGGTGAGACATAGACCATGAACAGCACACAGAAATAACAAATAACATTATTAATAGATTAGTATGTATGTCATTAAATATTTTAGATGTTGAGCTCACTAATCCTCAGGTGTCATCTACCGAGTGTCAGGTACAAGTCACTGCCAATGAGCATGTTACAATCCACTTTGAGAACATGAGCATATCGCCACAGATGTGGACCAAGAGCAAAAATCACATCAAGTATAAGTTGCATTGTTTATGCCAAATAAGGGCTAACATCATGGGGATAGGTGCAAAATCATCCATTTAAAACTGTTTTGGCATCTAGGCATTTACTCAAGGTGTACAAGGTGATGTATAATGTATAATTACATAATTGACTGCGCCATGTCTGGGAACAACTCGACGTAGAATGAAGAACCCAGCCAGGCTCAGACTCCAACCTTGAATGAGCTCCCCGGTAAAGAAGACTCTCCCGTACCCTTGGACGAGGAAGAGGAACCTGGCCCATCAGGTTTGGCTCAGCTGATGGCACCAGCAAGACCAGTGGTAGCCACTTTGACATCTCCCACCTCAGCTACCAACACACAGATAACCTCTAGCACAACAGATACACCATCAACCACAGGCAACAACATCATCACGGCAACACAGTCCATTCTGGAGCTGACAGACACAAACCCAGTCAATAAGAAAGGAGGGTCTGCTTAAACTGTGCAGGCACAAACCGTGCAAGCCTGTGGGGTAGAGGTGGTGGGATCGACAGTGTAGATCCATGTTGCCAAAGAGCTGGTGTCACTTATGCCAAGGCCAGCATCTCCCAGGTACTTGATGCCTACGAGAGGTCCAGAGAGCAATTTGCCAGGTTTAGGAACACCTCCAGAACATTGGACAACTGAAGCAGTCCTAAGACCTAAGACTGGAGTGCTTCAATGAGCAAATAGATGATGTCATAGGAGTGCTGAGGGAGATCACTTCCACCCTCCACCAGGCATTGGCACATAAAAGAACCCTTCCCTGTGTGACGTCTCCAGCTGTGCCATCAACATCTATGCAAACCACGGAGAGGGGCACTGAGTCTGATGGATTATCCTCAGTATCTGAAAAGCCTGTAGTTGTTGCCCCCTCAAATGTGGGGTGGGTTGTCCAAAGAAAGATAAAGAAAGGTCAGATGACAATGCACAACCCCCAGCAAGTAAAAAAAGTTTCACCTGATATACTTTTTTGTGCCCTAACTGTTAACTATTCATACCAAATATCCCATATCAGACGGAAGTATTCACCATGATTGGCAAATAAAACACTTTGCACATCAATACCAGCTCATGTTGTGCCTTTGACATCTATCTCAAATTGTTGTGAGTATCATGTGAGCACTCTGTTGAAAGAGTAATCAACCTAGGTGAACAAGTACATGAAAATATGAACTTAAGTGCCACAAAGTCAATCAATCCTGGCACTACCAGATAGTCATACAAATGCAGTGTATCATACAAACTTTAGTCCACTGTACGTATGCACAGATAGTCATTTGTACAAACTATCCTCTCAAGCTGACATCACACTCAACAATCTATGCCACCATACAAGTTTGCCATGTTCCCCGGTCCGTCACTAGCTGCAGACCTGGAACCTCCATTCGAGTATCGTCCTCGCAACGAAGATTGTGCAGACTGAGCCGATCTCCATTCAGATCCGCCATCATGGGCTGCCTCTAATTCCTTCCGGCACGAAGTTTTACTTACACACGGATAATTATTGCCGTTTTTGCCGCACCAGGAAGATTCCATACTGACCTTGTTCAAATTCCAGAAAAACCACCGCTCGATCTCTTATGACTGAGCCCCCCCGCACAGGCTCATCCAGGAGCGCTTGAAGCATTAACCCTCCAGGAGTACCCCTCACCTCTCCAGAACTGCTATCGAGCAACGTGCGCGATGATTTGCACTCTCTGCTGCAATTGAACAACGTGCCTAGTACGGCTCCTGCATTAATTTGCCTTTTCAGCTGTCCCCTGTACAGCTCACTTTCCCAGGCATTCCATCACCTTGTTAGTCCTGAAGAGATCCCACCATCAAATTGGGGATCGAAACGTCGTCGACCTACATCTCTAATCTCTTGATGTTACACTGGAATTTTCTATTCAGAGTATGAGATGTTTCTCAATTGTGACTTTAAATAATCTTTATTTCAGATACACAAAAAGTCACTTTTTAAGTCACTTGCCTGCGGTTAGGAAATCGGCTGATTTCCTTGACTACTCACGGGCTACTCACTTATTTCACCACGTGCATTCTTGTTCTTAGCAACTGTATTATATCTTAATTCATCTTCTGAATAAAACATTAAATCCAATTTTTGATTGGAAAATTGTGATATTTAAAATTGTATCTATTTTTGAATGGGACCTTGTTTCTTCTAAATAATGTTCAACCAACTAGACAAAAACCTGGTTGAAGATTTCAAACACCATAAATGCCATACACAATCAGAGGACAAAAGAAAAGCACACAGTACTATACTACTGGCTAGTGTGAACAGGTCTCATTACAACAAGTTGTACTGCATCTTTAGGTAGGTTACAAGCATATGTCAGTAGTATGGAGCTGTCACTGTGACATACAATGAGGACACACATCTACAGCTACATCAAGTTTTCAAACATTGATCATCTAGGTGATATGAATGGGAACTACCATGGTCTATCCTCGCAACTACGTTGTTTTTGAGCACATGATGGTGGTACACTTATTGCAAAGCAAAGTACATACAATAAGATGAAAGTCTATTGGTGATATAGTGACTTCCATTCCTACTATTGCAAGCAGGTGTCATAACAGTTATGTATCTTTAAAGTATCCTTAAAGTCTGTGCCAGACATTCCTAGGATCATTCCTTGCCCAAGTTGCACTGAGACACAACATCATATGCCTGGTGATGGCACAACTCAGAAACTCCCCTCAGTTGATGATACGGCAAAGTGAACTGCAACAACAAAATTAAATAAGATATGCATGGGCAACTCATGTCTCACGAGTAAGAGCAAACTGAAACTTCAACCAGAACAATGTCACTGTTAACACTAGTTAGGTGTACATGTAACTATAACCATATCCCAAACCTGTCCCGCATAAACCCTGGCATACGTATCCTACATTCTGATATGTACATACACATAGTCCACACAGCTACACAACAACAAAGACTGTGGAAATGAAATACATCTCAATGCATACTAACAGTTAGGAAAAAAAAGTTGTTTAGAAGCTGTTGTCGCAAGTCAACTCCTTCCTCCTCACCACTGTCTGGATAGCCCAGTACCAGATCCTCAGTAAGTAGCACCTGCTGGTCTCCTTTACCTTCAATCAGCGGGAATTCCTTCCTAATTGCCTGGTAGTGGAGCATGCAGCAGTCAACAGTGATCTGGCACAGCTTTCCAGGAAAATATTGTAGGGCTCCTCCAATTTTGTCAAGAAAGCGGAATCTTGCCTTGAGGAGGTCAAAAGTCCGCTCCACTCTCCTCCTTGTTCTCCCATGGGCCTCATTGAAGCAGACTTCTCCTGGAGAGACTAGATTCCGCAATGGCATTAGTGACCGTGGCTGGTGGGGTATTCTGCATCTCCTGAATGGAAGATGGAGATGAGTGCAATGTTCAAGAAAACATTTACCAAATAGACATCCAAAACCACTCACAGCAAACATCATTAAAAAGCTTACTTACCAACAAGCTAGGCCCGCTCTAGAAGTAGTTGACGTATCAAACGGGGTATGATGCTGTTCCATTGAATGTGCGAGTAGTGGGCTGATCTGGGAAATTGGGCAAAGATGTGGGAAATACACATATCTGCCAAACACACCACCTGTATGTTGATTGAGTGGAAGTGCTTCCTGTTCTGATATATCTGCTCAGTGACCTGTGGTGAAATCAAAGCAATATGTGTCCCATCTGTGGAAATATGGATTTTTATGGTCAGTTATGTCCCCTATCTTGGACCCCAACGGTTTCATGTATAAATCACAAGTACATGTATGTTTCCTCCAGTTCCAGTTATGAAGACGCAAACATATGTGCGTCCACCGTCAACATGTCCTCTTTCAGATCCGCCATGAATGAGCCGGATATTCTATTCCTAAGTATGAAAGGCCACCGGCTTTATATGGTTCACTTATCCCATTTTACAGTTCAGACGAGTAGGCCCTAATTCTGCCATCAAGTCTTTTCTGCCTTCTGCCTCTGAAAGCTCCAGTCTGAGCTCGCATCTGTACCCATGAACTTTGTCCTACTCCCTGCGCGGCTAACGGTGCCTGACTCCAGCCTGTTGCCTGCCAAAAACTGTATTTCACCTTCAAGATTATCTGCTTTGCTCCGCTCCCTATCCAATGCATTCCTGTCTAGTAGTTTAAGTAAACATTCTTTCAGCTACCGAGCAAAAGGCCCGGCTTCTCTGTCTTTATGCAAGTAATTCATAGCCCTGTTACTATGGAAGATTTCTGCCCTCGCATCTAGTGTAGACACTTAGACGCTTGTACACGCACTAACGGACAGTATAGTCAGTATAGAATAAGATTCTATCCTAAGAAGACCTTTCTTTTTGGATAACACAGTTCTTTAAACATAGGATGTTAGATATGATTTGGGATTAGGTTGACATAACCCCAGACTTCTGTCTCCACATGTAGAGCTAAATGTCAAGTCCCCTTCAACCCCTAGTTACACGACAATCACACGTCATACTGCTGCGCGCGCATCTCTGCCAAGTATTTCTGCTGACATTACGAAATTCTTTCATGGAACCACCTATTTATGACATCATATCCAATGACGTTCTTTAAGTTACGCCCAGTTACACCTACTTTAGCTACGCATGTATGTTCTTATCTTCATTATCAACTGTTACGCCTCCGGCATCTGTTTCACTGTAATGCCTACTGTATATAAATGATTACTTGTCAATAAAGGGGGTCCTTCACTTCCTGAACCTTCGTGGTGATGGAATATGGAGTCCTCGATTCGAATCGATTTTGGAATAAAGCCCGTTCCGAACCTCTAATACCACGGATTCTGCCTCTTATTTTACTGAGCTATTATTATAGATTTTCCGCATCAAATTAAGTCCCGTTAATTAAATTATTTACCACATAAATGGCGCCCGAACAGGGACACTTTCTCATCTCACGCGCCGGAGGTGCGTTGCAGGCCCGGTCTCCTGTCACAGCTGGACGGACAACAACGCGTACCCACAGGATTTCCTGTATCTCCCTCCTGCCGAGCGGGGGTAACTGAGGCTGCGATCAACACCCAGACGATGCGGTGAGAAGTGCGAAGTATCCCGACCAGAGCCTAGCTGAGAGAGCAAGATCCGAGGTATACAGAGGCCCACCAGTTTTCCGAAGTTTCCGAAGTTCCGAGTCGAGTCCAGTCCGGTTCAAGTTCAGTTCAGTTCCGAGGCTTTCCGTTCCGAGCTACCCGGTGAGTACCATTATCGGGGAGGCGTTCTGACGTGCACATAGGTTGTGCCAGTCAAGACGGGTTTGGGTACACAAATCCGGTCTGCACTGTTTCAGCAGTGTATCTGTACTGTTTAGCAGTATATCAAGTATGTCTAGTATATGAAGTCAGAATTATCTAGTTAGTATCGAGTATTATGCTTAGTGAACGGCCATCATTGTTGTTCATTAAATGATTAAATGTTAAATGTTTTAAATACGTTCTGCATATTGTGGTGTGAATGACTGTTCTTTATTGTGTTTTGTTGTATTAAACGTGTTCAAAATTAGGTATCAGATCAGATCAGTTCTCAAAATGCCGCTCTTTTCGAAATTAAGACAGATCAAAACTAGAAAAGGGGTACTCGAAGAAGCTGTTCCCATTCCTCCTAGGGACACTCCAGGGTACTTTATGTATCATAAACATGGCCTAGACGCCATATTATTTCTTGATCTATGGGTAGACTACACCAAGGAATTACCAGAAAGTCAGAGGTGGCCCGCAGCTGGGACCTGGGATGCAGGTTGCATTATGAAAGTAGAAGAAGAATTATGGAAAAAGAAAGCTAGACAATCACAGAAAGACGCCATTGAATTATGGCGTAAAGAATCGTATAGACGTACAGAAAAAGCACGTAGACAGGAAGAGAAGAGTAAGGAGAATTTAAATAAAGTTCGAGAAAATATATTAATTGAAGAAGGTACTCGAGTCAAATCAGAACAAGTAGACAGACAACGAAATGCCCTTATGAATGTTATGTATCCTCTTCTGGCCGAAGGGCTACCTAAGGCTACTCCGGAGATACCAAGAGACTTGCCACCCCCATTGTTTCCGATAAAAGCACATCCCAAAGGGCATCCCAGAACCGCAGAAGATGTTTTTCTTTCCTCTTATTTGGACGACGCAGCTCCCGAGTATGCTAATGCTGCGCCACATAGACCGCCTGCTGAGGGGGTTCAACGCCAAGACCCTCTTCCGTCTGTACCTCCACAACAGCAAACTCCGACACAAGTTCAGGCAAGCACATCTGCTTCGACATCTGTATCCACACCTATAGTGGCTATATCACGTTCAACGAATCCTTTCACATCCAGCACCCCAGGTGGTCCTACCAGAGGTATATCAAGCATTTTTTCTACGCCACCCAGAACAAATAAACTTTCCTTTCAAGAATTAGCCCACCAACGTACGCCCAAACTAGTAACTCCCAACACGCTCAAGGAACTTCTAATAGACTGTAGATATGACCCTGTGCCCGGAAAAGGGGACGAAATGATGCTGGCATCATTACGTATCCGACGAGCTGCAATATATTTAGGGAAGCTACCAGGAATGACTGCACATTTAGAAAATATATATCATTTTGTTCAGTCAGGGCGAGACCCTGAGAGTATTAACAGAGCCATGGAGTACCAAAAGGTGGAAATACAGGGGGAACTGTTACGTTTCCTCATAAACTGTGTGATCAGAAATCAAGATCAACCAGGGGTAAATCCGGAAGAAATGCAAATTCTTACCACATGGGGTAAGAATATATCAGAGGGGAGACACGATAAACGATCATGTATAGTAGCTATGAGCCGAAAGATCCGCAAAGAAATAGAACGAATACACGAAGAAAGATTAGCAGTAGACGAACCTGAACAAACCGAAGACGAGGAAGAATTAGAACTGCCCACAGGACAGTTAGAAACCATGGCCTATGTAGGTAGAGGAAGATCTTGCAATAATACTAGATGCTTTACTGATCCGATATGTCCGATACGTCCAGATAATAACAGAAAATTCCAAACTCCTATAATAAATATAAGGTCCCCCGAACATTCATTCCAAGCCGCTGACAAATTACTCCGAGAACGAAGGGGTTATCATATACTCGATTCTATGGACGAACAAGAATTAGCCAGGTCAGCCGTTCACTGGGTTGATAGTCCTGGAAAATATGGTGATGATACACTAGCACATACGTTTTTGAACCTCGCCCCAGATGAACAGCGTTTAGCTGGTATCTATATGATTCAACAACTCCTTATATTATATAAGAGCCAACACTCCGATCCTGGTCCCTTACCTGATATATTGACTGAATTACTCACGAATAAATGGAGAGGTTCCGGTACTAAGTTAATTAGAGAAATACTAGAATCCAGAAAACAGTACATCCTTTTTGTATGTCCTGAACATGTCTCACTGCCCATCAAGGAAAGAACGACGTATTACATGTATAGACAGAATCCCTTACGCGAAGTGCACCCGATAAAGGGTGATGACAATGAGTTTAAACATGTGTTTGTATACACACCCATATCCAAAATAGAACTATTAGAAATGAAGAAAGTGGTACCCAGTCATGACAAAGACCCAGCGGGTTTCCACCGAGAAATTAAAGACATGTTGCTCATGGGAGAGTATACCTACCCCGACATTATGACAATATTGAAGGTATTAATGCCTGCGGGCATTTATGAAAAACTCAAGGAAAAGGACTGGGAGGTGGGAGACCAGAAGATAGATTGGACAGCATTAGAAAACGAAGAAAAAGCTCGAGGTCCAGGTTCAGGGCTCGGGGACAAGATCAAAGCACTACCAGGTTTACTAGTACAGGTACTGCCACGTTTATTAACTACGAAAAAGGAAGACTGGGGTGCAATCTCAGCCTGTAAACAAAAATCAGATGAAGACACTAGTGATTTCTATTCCCGATTTGAGGAATGTTTTGGTATAAATAGTGGAATAAAAGCAAGTAGCGAGTCGTATCCACATCTGTTTGTGACAAAGTTAGTTGAAAATGCCTTGCCCCAAGTTAAGAATAGAGTATTGAAGTTCGAGAGTACCTGGCAAGGTAACACTCCGTCACAAATGTTACAAATGCTACAGTACCATCACAATAGAATTAGAGAGGAACAAGAACATGAACAAAGACGCATGAAAGACACGAAAATGAAAATGCTAGTTTCCCAGACAGTTCCAGCTGACGGTCATAAAAAGGGTATGACACAGTCCAGTGTTGCAACAGGTCCTGTAAAAGGGACATGCAACTATTGTAAACAGCCAGGCCATTATGTACACGATTGTCCAGTTTTAAAACATAATATCGCCATAGGTAATACAAAAGAAAGACCACGGCCACCTAGACAGGATCAGAACCAACAAGGAGCCCCGCAGCATGCACAGTCCATGCCAGCTACGCAACAGTCCATGCCAGCTCCACCACAGCAGCCTATTGCTGCCACACAAACAACGACACGACAGATGTACCAGACCGCACAGTATGACTATCCTGATTATCAACGATATTCATGAAACAGCCTAGAGAGGGAAGTTGGCTTACCCCTTATTGAGGTCCCTGTAGATCAAGAAGGACCTTATGTACACAGTGAACTATTAGGCCAAGATAGAAAATTTTTACTTGATACAGGGGCAAGCCGAACAACAATAAAACGTAGTGAAGTTCCAGGGGCACCCCTCTCAGGCTCACAGAATATTTCCCTTGGGTTTTCAGGAAAACCTATCGTTAACGAAGTATCACAGCCTCTTCCCCTTACGATTGGTCCTTTGACACGAACTACAGATTTTTTGCTTACTAAATCATGCCCAGAAAACTTGTTAGGTATAAAAACTTTGAAAGCTCTAGGAGCTATAATATGTTGTTCTCCGGAAGGAGTAAGATTGTTTTTACGTGATTTCAAAGGGCACTATGTGTCCCGAGACATGGATTCCCGACTGCAGACTTTACCCACACATTTATGGGCACAAGGCCCTACAGATGTTGGTTGCATGAACATTACACCATATCGAGTCACACTAAAGGCAGGAGTGGTACTACCACGAATGCGACAATACAAGTTACCCCCAGATGCTGTAGTGGCTTTACTGCAAATAATTGACGAGCTTATTGGCCAAGGAGTGGTTGTGGAGACCGACTCCAATGTATGTAATTCACCGATAATTCCGATTCTTAAACGAACTGATCCAAAGGCTCCGCCAGTATATCGATTGGTTATTGATCTGCGCGAATTAAATAAATGTATTGTACCACAATACCCCGTAGTTCCAGACATTTCTTCATTACTGACAGCTATTGATTCCGAAGCAACATTCTTTACTGTAATTGACCTCAAGAATGCTTTTTTCAGCGTCCCAATAGATCCGGAAAGCCAATACTTGTTCGGATTTAGTTTAAATGGACGAAGCTTTAAATTCACACGCGCACCTCAAGGATTCACAGAAAGCCCCAGCATCTATAGCCAAGCACCGAAACGAGAACTTGACAGTATACACATGCCAGTCAACACTGCCCTGCTTCAATATGTCGATGATCTGCTGATCACCGCTAGAAGCGAACCTGAATGTGAAAAAGCCTCACTGACGGTTTTACATTTTTTGGCCGAAAAGGGGCACAAGGTGTCCCCTTCTAAGCTGCAATTCTGTGTCCAGCGAGTTGTTTACCTTGGTCACTCGCTGTCCAAGGAGGGAAGGCAGCTTACACCAGATCGCATCCAGTTAATTGCTAACATGCCAATACCCAAGACACAAAAGGAGGTGCGGGCTTTTATAGGTCTCACTTCATATTGTAGGCAGTGGATCCCTCAGTATGCATTTCTAGCAAAACCACTCATTCAGTTGACAACACGGGAGGCAGCCACATCGACTGTCCTCCCTTGTACACAGGAACATACACAAGCTTTTGAAAGCCTAAAGAAAGCTTTATGTCAAGCACCCGTTTTAGCAACACCATGTTACTATAAACATTTTACACTCTTTGTTACAGAACGCGAAGGTACTGCTTTGTCAGTACTCACACAGGAACAAGCAGGATCACACAAACCGTGTGCTTATTTTTCTAGTACATTAGATCCCGTAGCTCAGGCTCTGCCTGCGTGCCTGAAATCAGTGGCAGCAACAGCTTTAGCAATTAGACAAAGCGATGCCATAGTGTTAGGACACCAATTGACAGTACAAGTACCACATGCAGTAGAGGTTCTTTTGAACCGCACACAGACACAACACTTGACTATAGCACGACTCACTGGTTACGAATTAACATTGTTTCAGCCACATATAGAAATCAGACGTTGTAGTACATTGAATCCTGCCACACTGTTACCAGTAAACGGAACAGACCCACTTGCACATGATTGTATTGAAGTTATCACTATCACGACGAAACCTAGACAAGACTTGACAGACGTCCCATTGTCAGATCCAGACCTGACGTTGTATGTAGATGGTTCATGTATGAGAACAAGTACAGGAGAGTTAGTGGCCGCGTATGCAGTCACAACAGACACTGAAGTCATTGAAACAAATCGTATTAATACCTTGTCCGCTCAAGCAGCAGAGCTCATCGCTCTGACACAAGCCTGTATTCAAGCAACAAATAAAAAAGTCAACATATACACTGATTCACGTTATGCATTCGGAGTTGTACATGACTTCGGCGTGCTGTGGCGAGAGAGAGGTTATTTAACTTTCCACGGTACCCACATCCAGCACGGACCCCTTATTCATGCCTTACTAGATGCAATACATCTACCTACTGCAATATCAATTATGAAATGTAAAGCTCATACGAAAGTTACTGATATCATTTCCCAAGGCAATGATTTAGCTGACAGAACAGCTAAACAGACTGTTCAAACCCACACGTCTGACATGACAAAGACAATAGTTCCGACACCAACACATTGCATGACGGTTAAGGATCCCGCTCTTGACGTAATCGACATACAGACACATGCTACACCAGATGAAATAAAGAAATGGACTGAATTAGGAGGGACCCAAACGGATCAAGGATGGATGACGAAGGAAAAATCTGTGTGGTTTCTTCCTGATTCAATGGTCCAAGTTATCATTAACACGGTACATAGTCCAGCGCACCTAGGAGAAAAAGCTATGCTAGACAGCATTCAACACATTTGGTTCAACAAACATTTACGAGCAGCAGCTAAACAAAAAGTCCGTACCTGTATGATCTGTTGTCAGTTTAACCCAGGTAAAAGCATTCCCGTAGAACAGGGTGGATTTCAGCCTCCTGATCACCCTTTTGAAGTCCTCCAGATGGATTATATCCAGATGGAACGATGTCGAGGATTCAAATACGTTCTTGTAGTTGTTTGTGCTCTTTCCCGTTGGACAGAGGCATACCCGGTTTCAGATTACACTGCCCCGACTACTGCCAAACAGTTAGTTCGAGAATTCTTCCCACGGTACGGTTTACCACGTGCTGTCTACTCAGATAACGGCCAGCCGTTCTCATCCGAACTAATGAAATACGTTTCACTTTTGTTAGGTTATCAATGGAGATTTCATTGTGTCCGACACCCTGAGGCAGCAGGTCTCGTGGAACGACATAATCAAACTCTGAAAATTAGATTGTCCAAAATATGTAGAGAGAAAGGTGTTGACTGGGTAGTAGCCCTACCAGTTGCACTCTTTTACATGAGAATGGTAGCGCACTCTCGAACAGGGCTATCCCCTTATGAGGTGATCTTCGGTAGACCACCAAATATGTGGGGGACGCCTATACCACGTAAAATAACTGACATTGACTGTAATATGCTGACAGATTACCTGGCTTCCTTGATGTCTGCACTACAATCTTGTCGTTCACAGGTAGCTGCAGCCTTTCCCGACAACACCGAGGTGAAACCCCATGACGTGGTTCCAGGGGATCTGGTGTTAGTGAGGAATTTTGACCGGAAGTCTCAGCTGGATCCTAGGTGGAGATCGCCTCAAATCGTACTGTTAACCACGAGGACAGCCGTGAAGATCGAAGGTCGAAAAGGATGGATACATTCAAGTCATATCAAGAAATTTCATGGACTACCATCCGATATAGAGACTAAACCCTGTATTTCCTCAAAGACAGACTCAAAGCTTCCTTTGGTTGAACAAAATAACTCAGAACAATATAGACTAAAACTACGGTCCAACAAGTCAGACAATTTGATTGTTTAAGTCCTCTCCAAGGTGAATCGGTTGAATTTGTCTCTGACATGTATCCTCTGGACCGGAATAGAGAAGGAGATAATCAAACCCAGTTGAAAAAACATGCGTACTGTAAATCACTGCGTAGTCATTGTACAGTGACGTTATTAATTTTGTTTTTCTTATGTCTTTTAATAATAGCTGCAAGTATATTGTTGCACATATATTATCCTATTTCTAAACATGTTCATAATGTTACTGCTGAACATTCTTTTAGTGAACTTCCCCCGCATGAGTTGTCATATAGATTTGCGCTGCGCAATAACACTTTTATTAGTATGTTACATCATTCCCATCAGGCTAGCAATGCTACAAATTGTTGGATATGTGGCCGACTCCCTCCCTACCAGAACTATAATGGAATCTTGCCTCTCTTTCCATATCCGTTCACACACAATGGCTCCTGTGGAGCATGGTTTAGTTTAATTAATTCCCTAGATTCGGATTCCGCAGTTTATCAAGACAACTGGGTTTGGGGAAACCTGAACTTAGTCTTGCTTAAAGTCTGCTACCCTGACAAGAAGGGACTTCCCAAAAGAACAGGAACTGATCTAGAGAATGAAGTATATGGATTAGGTAATTTCACGCTTAATCTCATGATCCTGAATGTCGAATCCGAACCCGCACCAATTTTGCCCGCTATGTCAGTATTTCCGGTTAAAGGTGAATTATGTATAAGAAAGAATGGCTCTATACACATGGGCCACAGTAAATGCACCACTGTAATAGAATTCAGTGATCAAGGCAAGTCTACATTTAGAGCTTCACGCCATTCCTACTTTGTATGTGGTCAGACTGCATATATACGTTTGCCTCTGGATTGGGATGGTACCTGCTACATTGGATTTCTTTTGCCACCTGTTTTCCTAGCTCCTCCTGATTATCATAGAAATACTCATTTAGTGCACAATAGAGAACGGAGAGATCTCCCAATAGTCGATTACACTGAGACAGCATGGGAAAAATACACAGATTTCAATAAAGGTCTCTTTCCCTATATAGGTACAGTTACCAATAGTAAGCTGATACGTAGATTAACCAGAACCCTTGAAGCAGTAGTGAACGAAACTATTTCCGCCTTAGGCAATTTAACAGAAGAGCAGTCTGCTATGCGGATTGTTGTGCTTCAAAATCGTCTTGTCCTTGACGTCATCCTGGCCGATAGGGGCGGAGCTTGTAGGGTCATCGGATCAAGCTGTTGCATTTTCATACCAGAAAATTCGCCATCTGTATATAAAGCCATAACTCGCCTTCATAAGATTGTAAGCCAGATACACCAGAACCCAGGCACCTGGACTTGGTCCAGTTGGTTTTGGAGTGTATTATCTACCTTTGGATGGAGGGTCCTATCCTTCCTAGGTATTGGCTTTCTCATACTATTCAGTTGCTGTTTATGCCTACAATGTGGACCAGCGATCAGTGGTCTGTGTGCCACATCGTGTATTCCACCACCAAAATTTCGTTCATCCCAGAAGAAAAAAGAAGAGCAAATGATGCTATATGAACAGATCAACGGATTGATGAAGATTGATATCTCTTAACGGGCAAGTAGGGGACAAGGAGGGAATGTGGAAATATGGATTTTTATGGTCAGTTATGTCCCCTATCTTGGACCCCAACGGTTTCATGTATAAATCACAAGTACATGTATGTTTCCTCCAGTTCCAGTTATGAAGACGCAAACATATGTGCGTCCACCGTCAACATGTCCTCTTTCAGATCCGCCATGAATGAGCCGGATATTCTATTCCTAAGTATGAAAGGCCACCGGCTTTATATGGTTCACTTATCCCATTTTACAGTTCAGACGAGTAAGCCCTAATTCTGCCATCAAGTCTTTTCTGCCTTCTGCCTCTGAAAGCTCCAGTCTGAGCTCGCATCTGTACCCATGAACTTTGTCCTACTCCCTGCGCGGCTAACGGTGCCTGACTCCAGCCTGTTGCCTGCCAAAAACTGTATTTCACCTTCAAGATTATCTGCTTTGCTCCGCTCCCTATCCAATGCATTCCTGTCTAGTAGTTTAAGTAAACATTCTTTCAGCTACCGAGCAAAAGGCCCGGCTTCTCTGTCTTTATGCAAGTAATTCATAGCCCTGTTACTATGGAAGATTTCTGCCCTCGCATCTAGTGTAGACACTTAGACGCTTGTACACGCACTAACGGACAGTATAGTCAGTATAGAATAAGATTCTATCCTAAGAAGACCTTTCTTTTTGGATAACACAGTTCTTTAAACATAGGATGTTAGATATGATTTGGGATTAGGTTGACATAACCCCAGACTTCTGTCTCCACATGTAGAGCTAAATGTCAAGTCCCCTTCAACCCCTAGTTACACGTCAATCACACGTCATACTGCTGCGCGCGCATCTCTGCCAAGTATTTCTGCTGACATTACGAAATTCTTTCATGGAACCACCTATTTATGACATCATATCCAATGACGTTCTTTAAGTTACGCCCAGTTACACCTACTTTAGCTACGCATGTATGTTCTTATCTTCATTATCAACTGTTACGCCTCCGGCATCTGTTTCACTGTAATGCCTACTGTATATAAATGATTACTTGTCAATAAAGGGGGTCCTTCACTTCCTGAACCTTCGTGGTGATGGAATATGGAGTCCTCGATTCGAATCGATTTTGGAATAAAGCCCGTTCCGAACCTCTAATACCACGGATTCTGCCTCTTATTTTACTGAGCTATTATTATAGATTTTCCGCATCAAATTAAGTCCCGGTAATTAAATTATTTACCACACATCGATTGCTCCAATGACGTGGGATTTGCCCAAACCAATAAAATCCTGCTTTGATATTGGTCAATTACCCTGGTTTGGGAAACTTGATATAGCTGTCCATGTGTCTGGTCAATGCCTGCAGCACATCCAGAAGTACATTGCTAAAGATAGTTTGGGTCATTCTGCCAGATGTTACCACTGTGTACTGAAATGACCCCATGGCCAAGAAATGCAGTACTGCTATCACCTTAACTTTGGGTGTGGGTGATGTTGGATAGTAGCATGTGCCCACAATGAAGGTGCCAACTGCTGGCACAAATCATTTATTGTCGCCTTATTGAGATGGTAATCTCTGATCATGTCCCTCACTTCCATGGTTTGTAGGTGAGGAAAGGGCATGTAGACAGGAGGCTGTCTTACGGCTCCTTCACGAGACCTATGTGTGGAGTGTTAACATAGTAGGTGTTAGATCACAATGTGCCCAGAAACATGTATTTAGACAAACACCAAAGACCAAGAAACCACACATGACAGTCCATGGCAGTGCAAACCAGATTTCACAGAATAAAAATATACTGAACATACCACAGCATACATGACATTTCTTATTATGTCCCAAGAGTAAAAGTTACACAGGATTGAAAGTACACTTGACTCATATTACTAGTGACAGAATGTATTGATGCAAAATCAAACAGGACATAATCCAAATCCCACAGGCCAAGAACACATGACTTAGATATTCCTAATGACTGATTCAGTTTTGTCATAAACAGAGTAGGATCATGTTATGTATTGCATCAGGAAGACCACATACATCTTTCGTTTGACTCAGCACTTCATGCAGACAAATGTTACATGGCTGTCATGTCAGTATTACACATACAATGACATACACAACCCATTGACAATGTACATCTTTCTTAATATGCAGATGTGCACCACAAAGACCATGGCTTCCAACACTGTTATATAGTTTATTTACTCCTGCTAATGGACATGGGCTGCATACTGCCTGAGAGAAAGTTGAAAATCAGAAACTGTACTGTGTTGGTTGGGCTTGCCAACAATGTGTCAGGGTCCTCTCAAGGGGACTTCTGCAAGGGAATGTGGGCATGTGATTGGTATGCTCCTTCAACACACAATATAGTGCATCCAGGCATGGTGTAGTACCAAACAACAACATTTTCATGTTTTTTGTTAACAACCGAACCTTCATTCAAAAATGGCGGTAGGTAGTCAGAACAGAGGAGGACACAGCCATATGCTATAACTTGTTATGGTGCCAGTTGTGGCTAGCTGATTGTGTTCGCCTGCAGTGAAGACCGATGCAGTAAACCTCCATTGCTAATGTAGCAATCTTACTTGTGCACAACAGGCTATTTTGAACCATGCGGTAGGCGGAGTGTCAGTCAGCAATTGAATCCATTGGACGGCTTTGGAAAATGTGATCGACGCAGACCTATCCCTTTGACCACCTGCACAGAAGACCGCTATGCAGTCTAGATATCAGTCTTGTGTTTTGCTACACAGATCACTTGCCTTCAGAACCTGCACTTCTACAGGCCTCCCCATCTCTCTGCTGATGCTCACATCTTCTGGGAGCTACAAAATCTTGCTGTACAGGGATCAGGGCACCTGCCTTCACACCAGAGTAGTTGAATATGCTGGTGGACATCATCGTTCTCGTGTAAAAGCAGCTGTATGGCACACCAGAGGAACAGGTGAGAACAATTCAGGCAGAATACATATTTTAAATGTCAGCTAACCATGCATAGGGCAGATTGTTGCAATGAGACACACATCTGAATCTGTAGCCAACTGTTTAAAAGTGTGTATGCAAATTTGATGGGCAAGTTCACTGTTGTATGTGTCTCAGTACTGGTCTGGACTTTATATCACTGTTCTCATGTGAATATCTAATTATGAACCACAAACTTCATAAGGTGTAATAGTTAGGCATGTACACATCAGTGGGACATGATGATGCCTTGTTTTCAATCATATTTCAAAGTACATATGCTTGTGAAGTCATAGCTAAACAAACTCTAAACATGTAATTTGCATATGTGGTTAAGTTGTTACTGTATACAGTATCAACAACTCCACACACAAGAGCAGTAAGCCAGTCACGGTGCAAGCCCTCGCATGACAAATTACAGTGCTCAACAATGGTCATATCAGATGTAGGAAGGGGAGCTGGTGTATGGTTATAATTTCCATTCAGGCCATGTACAGATCATGTTTAAATAATGTGTTACTGACACAATATAATCATTGGTAAATTACCATACTAGTTTGGTGTATGTCCAGGGCCAAAATGTTACTGTTTCCTTCTGCAGAAGACATAGGTATGCTAAGGTTAGCAGTTATGAGATTTCATCCCACCTGTGTTGTTCCCCATCCACAGTGTAGTGAGAGGTGTTGCATGGTCTCTTAGGGCAAGGTCAGGTAAGAGTGTGATGTTAACAGGAAATGAAAATGTGTCATGAAATATGTTAAGATCACCTGTTCGACAACAGATGCAGTTTAGAGAATTGCTGTCTGCTAACTTGGAAATTGTTTATGCTAGCTATTTCTGACCTATGTGACAAAGTACATGGATATATACATTTTGCATGTGTACTAAGTGTCCAATACCATGTCATCCTTACAGGTCAATGACCGTTGGAAGATTTTCCTGTTGAGGACCACTGCCTGGAAGGTGTGTTCCTTAGGGGTCATATGTCAGTGCAGTGGCCTCTGCTGAAAATGGTGGCACGACCTGAGAGGCTGGGCAAAAAAGATTGTCGAAATCTAGCTGGGCCTGGCACCCTAGGCAGGAGGGGCATGCGACACACCCTTACCCTCATAATGTGTCACATCCTGGCAGCGGCATATCCCCGCCTTAATGGCCAGTAGAAAGCCAGACAGCAGCAAAGAGGGGGTGAGTATTTACCTTGATTAACTTTGTACAATACCATGCATGTGCATGTATTGCAGCCAGTGTCTTGACTTTTAGACTTTGCGGCAATCGAGACCCATGTAATGTGTAACATGTAGCATATGCAACAATAGTTGTTGTTGCATGGTTTGGTCCTTTGAATCAGGGCCCTGTAAGACTAAAAGAGGCTAGATATTAACAGTAGTGCTATTCCATTGTATGTTGGGCACAAGATAACACAATGTGCAACAAAGAGACGCTTTACACATTTCTGTGATGCTCAACATAGTTCATACCAAATACCATTGTTTTCCACGGTCTGTGTATTGGGACAACAACACTTTTGTGTTATTTAATGCTTGTGAAGTTGACCTTAACGTGCCATGCAATACAACCAGATAGCAGGCACTGCGTAATTGTAGGCCTTGGTAAGCGGAGATTGATTGGTGTTAAACATTTTATCAACAGCACTGGTGCTATCTGTGGTCCAATGTAGCAGCTGGAAATATTCAGACTTATGTGTACTGATGTAACATGACAGGCTGGACCTCACCACAAGTGAGTGGCAGCTACATCCTAACTACATTTGAGCTGATTCCAAGGTTTGGGTTATGTGTGGGTGGCAACATATGGCTTTGAGTGTCTAACGAAGTAGGTGTTAGGTTGTAAGAGGGGGTAAGTCCATGGAAGTGGAAGTTACACATTCCCAATGGTATTGATGGTTGTTACAAGGTGTATTAATCTTTATGAGCAAATAAAATTATGGTTTACCACTGTAAACCAGATATCTGGAAATGTGGCTTCACCGACATCTGAGAAGGGCAGATATATTCAGGTGAAGAACACAACAGCATCTAAGCTGGACAATACGTGACTGATGATATTTATTAGGGAGGGATAGGCTGACTTGTCCTTGTGAGACGTGAACATCAGCAGGATGTACACAATAACAAATAGTGTTGGAAAAATGTATCAACTAAGATTGTGGCCACCCAATGATTCTGTCTGGCCTGGTGATATAGTACGCCACATTTCCCTGAAGTAATATTAAGTCATTGCCATTGACTGTGTGATAAGCTGTGTTTACATGGCAAACTGTTGAAAGTGATTCAATCTGCCCACAGTACATTTGTTTATTGCACTGTGCTGGCATGGTAAAATACTTATATACAGTAATATTTGCCTTGATATGCCTATATTCTAAGTGTAACTTCTATATGAGTCACACATGTGACACTTAGAACTGCTTCATCTGCTAATGGCCAGATGTGCAAAAGTAATATGATCTATGTTAAATAGCCTATTCCATGACTCCTACATCTTGATGGCGACCTATCAAACTATGTTAACTGAAGCAGGGCACCTGCTATCCCACAAGCTCTGGATTAGTGAGAGACCTCTATATGCTCTATGTTAAGGTTGCAGTGTTCCTCCATTCCTTAGTATAAGGTCTATTCTCCCTTGAATCACATGAGGTTAAGGTGGTGTACTATGAGGACATTAGGAGTGAGAGACAAAACATCAGCTGGTACATTGATGTGGTTAGGATGTTGAGAAGAAAAAACACAACCACGCATCAAACTATGTTCCTGACACCATTATATGAGAGCGTGAACAAGTCTTGTAGCTTTCAGTAATGTGCTATTGACTCTATATGACCTAATGGTGTGATCCAAGTAGAAATTATGATAGCCAATTTGCATAGAGTTGTTATTACACCTATGTTCCATGTACATATCAACATCTCAACTAATTATTTTTCTAATCTATTTTTCACCATCAAACCAGGACAGTGAGGGAGACAGTGCCACAACTGTTGGGGCGACAAATGCAAAAACAACAGTTGATGGACAGAATACAGAATAATGTCATACATTCACCCCTGTACAGAGATATGGGCCTAAATCCATCGTTTTGTTGCTCACCATGCCATTCCAGTTTGAACCCAGCCATATGCAAATCAGTCTTGACCCTGTGCCTCATGGGAACAGTCCAGCCTGAACTGCCAAGCCAGGTCCTCCCTGGACTGGAACCAAGCATCCTAGGACCGGTTTTGGGCTTTCAGCCCTCATCAGCCAAGATAGCTTGACTCCAGTGGCATGGAGAGCACTGGACCCAAGTCTGGGCATACCCGTCCCACTCAGGGTGACAAATGCAAAAGGAACACTTGATGGACAGAATACAGAATAATGTCATACATTCACCCCTGTACAGAGATATGGGCCTAAATCCATCGTTTTGTTGCTCACCATGCCATTCCAGTTTGAACCCAGCTATATGCAAATCAGTCTTGACCCTGTGCCTCATGGGAACAGTCCAGCCTGAACTGCCAAGCCAGGTCCTCCCTGGACTGGAAACAAGCATCCTAGGACCGGTTTTGGGGTTTCACCCCTCTTCAGCCAGGATAGCTTGAATCCAGTGTCATGGAGAGCACGGGACTCACGTCAGAGAATACCCGTACCATTCGGGGTGACAAATGCAAAAACAACAGTTGATGAACAGAATGTCATACATTCACCCCAGTACAGAGATCTGGGCCTAAATCCATCAGTTTTTTGCTCACCATCAGGCAGATTTACAGGCCCCTTGCGCCACTTTTGCATCACTTTTCCCATGTTAAAATTGACGCAAAAGTGGCGCAAGGGGCTTGTAAATCTGCCCCCATGCCATTCCAGTTTGAACCCAGCCATATGCAAATCAGTCTTGACCCTGTGCCTCATGGGAACAGTCCAGCCTGAACTGTCAAGTCAGGTCCTCCCTGGACTGGGAACAAGCATCATAGAACCGTTTTCGGGGTTTCACCCCTCTTCAGCCAGGATAGCTTGATTCCAGTGGCATGGAGAGCACAGGACTCAAGTCTGTGCATACCCGTCCCACTCGGGGTGACAAATGCAAAAACAACAGTTGATGGACAGAATGTCATACATTCACCCCAGTACAGAGATCTGGGCCTAAATCCATTGTTTTTTTGCTCACCATGCCATTCCAGTTTGAACCCAGCCATATGCAAATCAGTCTTGACCCTGTACCTCATGAAACAATGCAGCCCAACAGCCAATCCCATCCCTGCAGCAAACATAAAAGCAGAGCTAATACATATAAACCTTCCAACATATCACTGAGTGTGTTTGTTGCTCTGCCCCTTGCCATGCATCAAGGAGATTTGAGGGAGATGAAGATGAGGAGAGTAGAAAGGATTTTCAGGGAAAGGATTAACCTATTTGGGATGTCCAGCCAAGATATCAGAGCCAGATTCCATTTCCCCCCAGATTTTATCTTGGGGATAGTTTGTGAGGAGGAGCAGGAAATTTACTCTGTGACCTGTCGCTCCCACGCCATACCAGCCTATCTCAAGATACTTGCTGCTCTCCATTTCTTTACTACAGGGTAATTCCAAAGGGTCTCCAGTGACCTTGTGGGCATCTCTCAGGCAAGCCAGTCCTGGTACTTGCATCAGGTACTGAGCTGCATCAATATGTGAGCCCACCTCCACGTATGACTGCCCCATACACTGGACAGGACATAAATGGTAGCTAGCGATATCTACCTCATTTGCCACTTCCCACGGGTGCTGGGTGCAATTGATTGTAACCATGTGGCACTTCAGCCATCCCACCGCATTACACACACCTTCTGCAGATGGCATTCAATCAATGTGGAGGGTGTCTGTGATGCCAGTGGTAGGTTCATTGATATGCATGCAGTGTTTCCAGGCAGTACCTATTATAGCTTTGTATTCTTTGTGATCGCAATATCTCGACCGACACTTATCTGTAACATGGTGCAAGTTCGATCATACAATGCGCCGTTCACAGTTATTCAATATCTGAGGTATCAGGTTGCTCTTCTGGTGCACCTCTAGGTGATTTCCGGCGCATAGATTGAGTTCCTTTCTGTTGTAAGTATTTGAGTACGTCTTTTGGGTCATTGCAAAGAACAGGTTTTCCACCATCAGATATTTTCAATCTAGCCGATAGATTATTGCGTACGGAATTTTTTGCTCTCTAAGTTTCTTTTTGATGGTTACAAATTTTGACCTTGCTTCCTGGACCTGCTGAGTAAAATTGGGGTAGATGGATATGTCCATACCTTGGTGTTTTAATCTGTCTAGTTCCCGTGCCTTGCGGAGTGCCGCATCTTGGTCTCTGTAATTTAGAATTTTTGCAATGATCGAACGTGGTCTGGCCCCAGTTGGTGGTGTTGGGCATAGCGATCTGTGAGCTATTTCTACAATGAAAACATCTGAGAAGGTGTCTCTGCCCAATAGTGTTATAAGTAATTGTGCAACATAGCATTCCATGGGGCCTGTATTGGTTGTTTCCGCTATTCCCATAAGGCGAATATTGCTTCGGCGGGAGGGTGCTTCAAGATCTTCAGCCTTTGCCATCAACCCTAGCATGGTTTTGTCCGTCGTGTCTTGTTTGGTTTCCAGTCGGTGTTGAGAATCTTCCGCATCTGATATACGCCGCTCAGCCATGTCAAGCCGCTCAGTGTGTCATCCAAGCGTTCGGACATGCGATCTACTCGATAAGTTACATTATCTATCTTGCCGTCTATGTTAGAAAGGGTATTTTGTATCGAGGAGAACATGGCCTGCATTTTTCCAGCAGCAATGCCACCTGCAGGGGTTGCGGCCTGCTGCGCAACATTACGCCCTTCTGTTTCATTGTCAGTTGGTTTCTTTTGCTGATCAAATGTTAGTTTGGGTTGAATTCTGTCTGGCTTACCCATGTTGCAGTGATATAGCGCAGTCTGATCATTATAATGCCTGATCCGCAACTTGACACAGAGGCACAATGGAGCGGGCAATTATCCAGTGAGTTTGGTCGCCAAGAGTGCTTTGAGGCAATGCTACCAGTAGTGAGGGCACTCACACAGGGCTGCGTGCACTCCTCAATTGTCACAGGCTTCTGTTACGTGGACAGTAACGGCTCCACAACATGGGGGGAGGAGGTATTGTGTATCAAGTGTCGTAGGTGCCTGGGTATGAGCACAGCGCAAAACGTCGGGGCAGGTAAGTATTTTCAATTGATTATTTTTGTGCCGTGGCGGTGTCCTTCACCCGGCAGCACGGCTCAGTGTCTTTAGATTGGAACAGATCCCGTGCTCTACACT
The DNA here is from genome assembly GCF_964204655.1 of Triturus cristatus. Classification (NCBI taxonomy): domain Eukaryota; kingdom Metazoa; phylum Chordata; class Amphibia; order Caudata; family Salamandridae; genus Triturus; species Triturus cristatus. The sequence continues at coordinate 1,354,495,892 of NC_140591.1, forward strand.
GGGCCAGGCCTGTCACTCACGTCACAGAATGTTATGGCGATGTGCGAGCCACGGAGCAAACTGTTTCCAGGGGCTGTGTAGTCTACACTTCGAGAACAGAGAGGTAAATTATGCCTCCTCCCTTCCAATTCCGGGTGGTACACCCTCCAGACAGATTTTGGTGTGGCTCCTGGTAAGCCCATCCGCAGTACACGCTCAAGCAGTTCAGTTCCGGCCAGCGCGAAGCTCAATGGCGGCGCTCCTCATTGTACTGCGGTGTGCGGACACACCAAAGTATGCGGAGGGTAGGAAAGGTGGGCTACATGTAGATCGTCGATTGGGGTTCCAGGCCGCAGTTTGGCAATCGCCTCTTGCGTTGCTCAGTCTCTGCTTCCAGCCTCCAGATTGGGATCGCATGTTGCGTAGCAAGTAGCGCTTACCTCTGGTCACCAAGGCGGGCTCGGAGGATGCTGTCTGCACCGGCCGTTGCACCTTCCAGGTTTGTGCACCGACCTCCGTTCACTCCGTGTGAAACCTTGGTTGCAAATCCCACTATTGCATCAGACCCACTCTCGCCCTCACACGCCCAGTGCAGCTCGCCTCTTCGCGGGGCAGGGTCACGTTTGCCTATGCTGCTCAGGCCGTGCCGTGGCCGAGTTCACTGCAAAAAAATGTTTTCTGGCCGCAGGTCACATCAGGATGTGAGAGTTGGCTGAACAGGATGGCCAAGCGTTCCGATTCTGTATTATCGCAGATTTACCACTTTGGAAGGCTCATGGTGCAGGATAAATTTAGTATAATTTTGGCGACCTAAGGAGCACGCTTAGAAAGCGGCCATCTTCCGGTGTGGCTAGCTCCGCCCCCCTTTCGGTTCTGACTATAGTTGTGTCTAAATTCTCTATGAAAATTAACGGAACGCCCCAAAATGTTCCATGCACAACAAGAATCACTGGCATACTAATTTTGTGAAGATTTGTCAAACTGGATTAAAGATAGAGGCAACTCAAAAAACATTTTTCCTATGGAAACATGGGGCCATATGTAGAAAGCAAAGTTGCGATCGCAAACGCCGAAATTCGCCGAATTTCGGCGTTTGCGATCGCAATTTTTCTAAGTGGTATGTAGGAAGGCAAATCTGCGTGCAAAATAAGGAATCGCTAAATTTGTGATTCCTTATTTTGCAATTGCATTTAAGGAATCGCAAATTTTGCGATTCCTCAAATGCAATGTATGAAGCACCAAAAAAGTGCAATTTGGCCTTAAGGAATTGCAAATTACCACCAACTACAGGTTGGTGGTAATTTGCGATTTCTTTCAAAAATGCATATTTTTGCATTTTTCAAAGTGGCATGTGGTGCACACACATGTCCTTAGGGCATGTATGTGTGCCACATGTGCACCCATGCCCATGCTCATTTCAGGGGTGCAACAGGGTGTCCTTTTGACACCCTGGCACACTTGAAATTGCATTCTCAATTTGCAATTCTCTAATTGAGAATCGCAAATTGAGAATGTCTTCCCATTCATTCCTATGGGCCTCTAGGCCCATAGGAATGAATGGGGAGGTATTCCTTAATTGCGAATTGCAATTTGCGAGTCGCAATTAAAACAATTGTAGGAATCGCATAAAATTGTGCATGCATAGGCAATAGCGATTCTATAATTGCGATTCTGTAATAAACACATTTTAATAATCGCTATTGTCTATGTTGATGCATGTGCCCGTTAGTTGTTGGAAGTAGGGATATGGTTATATCTGTAACTGTTACATTTGCTAAGGCAACTTTCTTTGATCCCATAGGTTAATTGTGCATTTGTTGCATAACATACATTTAGTGAAGACTGTTGCAGGTGGCTTTAAATACTCTGGTTGAAATGATAGGAAAAACCTGTATAGCTGTATGGGGGTATATGTAATGTGGAACTAAATATTGCTTCTTTGAAAACAGTGATAATACTTAGGGGGTCTCGATTGTTTAGGGTTTTATCCGACTCAGCAATTTGTATTAGCTAGTACTTTGTTATGCAGGTGTATGTTCACTGTGTATGATGTAAATTTGGGTGAATGGTGGAATTAGACTCTACTATGTATCATCCTTAGTAGGTTGGTTACTGTTGCAGAGATTAATATTCTTCTGTTGTTATTAGAGTTATCACACAGAATGAAGGGTATTCTACTGTGCATTACAGTTAAGTTGTCTTGAATATTTGTCTTGTCATTTATGTAGGAGTAGTAGGATTTGCAGTTGTAGACCTAGTTTGTTTGAAAGGTGTTCTAAGGTTGGGATATATCAGTTTCCCTGAAGTGTATTCTGGAAACTTTGGTATGCTATTTTTAAATTAGTTCCTATGGTTTTTTTGTAAACTAGTTCTCACTTCCATAGGGCTTGTAAAAACTACCTAACTTTGGTTACTGTAATGTTTAGTGGGTGATTGTGTTTCTAATGTGTATTACTATATAGTTTCAAGTCATATTGTTTCTAGTTGTAGCCCTCCCATAACATGCATTTGATTATTACTTTGTGCATTACCAGGTCATATCGTTTAAGATTGTGCTCTTTTGACTGAAATATATTCCTTTTAAGATAATAACTGTTTTCCTTTTAGGAAAGTGATGGAACTGTGAATTCTAGAGTTATATATTAATTAAATGTTTGTTTTTACTCCATTTTTGATTAGCATTAATATGTAAATGTGCAATACACTTTTTTCCATTTTGTACTTACAGATATCATGTTATTTTATTTTGAAGAGATGCGTGTTGTGATCTTCATTGATGTTTAAAAGTTAGGGGACAGATGATTGATTTTCGCAGGTTTAAGAGGGTTGGCTACAATTATACGTTTGAAAAACAGTTTTAATTATTTCTAAGGTCTATTTTGTGCTACTTTTGTTTTGAAATTATGCACCAGCTTATATTTACCTAATTGCGATTGTGTGTTTGTGGAGTTTTGCGGATTCAGTTTTTTCATGTTTATGCTTTCGGATTAGCTCCACTACTGTTGCCTATATTAGGGAAATATGAATATAACGAATTAGATGAATTTTTGTGTTTAATATGTAAGTATGGCTGGTGGTGTTATTTAGCTACAATTAATTTTGACTATATTACTTACTTTTTCGACCTCTAAATTTAGAGTTAGATTGTTCTTTTTCCATGTGTCGAATAAAGCATACTGCCACTTTCCTCAAATTTTGGCAGTTTTATTGCAAATAATTAACATTTTTGTGTGTTTTTTATAGTTGTAATTTAATTGGAAAAGTGTTTGTGCAGAGATCATAATTTGCGTGATAGGGGGCAGCCATTTTATATTTCACAATTCATAACAATTCTAAACCCTAATCTGCGTTCTGATGTTAAAGGCATTCAAAATAAATCATTAGCGCCACTGACTGATGAGGAAGGTTACATTTATTGAACTCAAACTGCACGTTCTTGCAGATGAGGTGGTGAAGGAAGAGCAAAGGCTTACAGACAATCAACTTCAGAAAATAAAGGCCAAATGTAAAAGTTAATTAGCACAACATAAGAAAGTGAATATTTTCACAATTTAAAACATTAGGTATGTGAGCTGATATAATAAAACTTCTGTGTAATCCTTGCACCAGATTTGGAGCTACAACCCTGGAAAGAAGCTTTTAGAACAATAATTCACCGAATCAGTCCAGCAGGCATTGATGGAGGAGCTTAGTCAGAAGGTGTCAAAGAGATATGTAAGTCCAACTAAAGTAGCAATATTTTAGCATAGTAAATGACAACCATGTATTACTTTTTATATTGTGATGAGAGGTTTTAAACTTGTTAATGACATATGTACAACTTAAATATAGGACATCAGAAGCTAGGCAAAGGTTTTTGTAAATATTTTTTATCAGTGTTGCAGCAACCTGCAGTTCTTATCAGACCCCAATAGATAGCACAAATGCAGAGCTTCTTGTAAATCAATAGTCCCAGCACAAAAAAAGAAGTGCTCTAATGAAACAACCATTAATGTCCATAGCTACAATTTGCTGATTCAATGCACCCATACTCCTATTTCTAATCATACTAGTGACCAGCTCTTATCTAGTGGTGCTCCAACACCAAATGGAGGAAGGAGAAGCAGGGTCCACATGAAAAACTAATACAAAAAATAGGTAATACAAATCTTGCCACAGAACCATCAGAACCAAAACAACAGTGCCATCAGCAGATATATTAGTTGTCTTTGGTGAAACAGCAGGCACCACACCAAGCACTGCGGCAACTGTCACAGATATGACTACATCTCTCCATGCTTTCCTCACCATGGATGGTACATCTTCCCTTGTTATTTCTGCAGCTATCATTCAGACAGAGAGCAAGCAAAACAGTGCAGATCATGTGACTGCAATGGTGAGTCATAATGTTTACTCAAGGGAGTGGGCTTTTAATGATGTTGAGTGGAACCCCCTGGTGAGCAAAATCTTGTTTTTAAAAGTTCCAGAGGACAAAGGTACATTTTGGGTGACAGTGCACAGTGCAAGGTTACCACATTAGTTTGAACCTTTTCATCTGTATAGTTTCTCTGCAGATGTTCTACAACTCACATAGATTCAGTTTTCAATGGTGAGGTGTATAATCCAAGTAGGTACATGAAGCTTGAAACTGTCAATCTGTCTGGATCTAGTTATTCTTATAGACAAACAGGACAATTTTGAAGACTGGGCAGTTTATTTCTTCCTCAAATAAATCAAGAGGGTTTTTGTCAGGTGCCTGATAATCATTCAAAGATTTCAACTTTTATTCACAGTGATAGAAACACATATGTTGCTACTTGGTTAGTAATGCCAGAATAAATAAAAATCTTCATATATGTTCTAATGAAGTATTTTCATTTGGTTTACATTCTGCACAATTGACACAGGAAGTGCAATAGGTTGAATAGAATTTCCTAACCTCATTAAGGGCCAGAACGGCACAATCTTTATTCTAAGACCCATGGATAATTTGTTTCAGGGCAGTTCTATATGCTTTTGCCTAAAATTTAAATTCGGGGAGCAGGTAGAAGGCCTCAACAGAAGTTGCAAATGAGATTACCACAACAGCAATCATTGCATGTTAATTCTACTTTCTATAGGATACTGAATTATATCACAGGTCTTCTGACTATGTTCAGTTCTCCACTGTCCTCCTGGTAGATCTTAAAAATAGAAATAGAAATAGATGTTCAATTCACATAGGCTTGTTCATCAAATTCTTGCTGGATATGAGATATGAGAGAGAGTGAGAATGAGTGTAATGTTTCTTTCCAACATTGTTGCCTTTTGTTGGGACAACCAGCTGAATCACCATATTTGTCTGCCAAGAACATGAAATGCTACTTTGGACAAAGGATCTGTGGTTATTCTGTACCTCCACTATTGCAGTGGTCCATTGTAGACTAGAGGCCTCCAGAAATTAAATCTAAATGTGGATCTTTACAGGCTTACTTGGATATTATAGTGTTGTTGGTGATCGAAATTTAAACATGTTTTAACATGTTTATTTTAAGAAAATGGGGCAGATATTCAACTCAATACCTGAATTCCAGGAAGCTGTTAAATATCCATGGAAGGCTATGCAAATTTGGCCTATTTTATAAGGTTGCAGACTTCTCACAGGGTTGGTATATTTGAAGATTCTTGAACAAAACCTGCCAGTTGATTCCATTTTGGAGATGCTACTCAACAGAGAAAAAAGGGAGCCGTTCACTGGTGGGTTATTCACAACAACACTGCAGTGAATAGTGTCTCTTGATGTGATTCAAACATTAAGGTGCTGTGGAAATATGTTTTTAGCCAAATGGCTGCAGACATGTACAGTTTTGCAAATCCAATTTTACCTAATATTTCTTCATTATACCTTGCACGCTAAAGAGTTCATTTAGAAGTGATTACATTTATGTTTAGCTCAAGCACAGCATGGTGTGCCAAGTGCAATCAATTTGAATAATAATACAGTAGCAAACATTGTAGGCATTCATTTTAGCCAGTTTCACGTATTAAGTCAGCAAATAATAAACACTTCTGGTTTCCTCCTATTTCCTTGCATGGCCAATTTTTAAAAAAATGTAACTTCATTTTGAAAATCAACAGCACTGTTCCACAACAGTACGACTATACTATAGAATTTCTACTGATCATCAGCCACATTGGAGGCAAGATTGACTCTTTCCTGTAGGGCATTTTTCTCTCCTCAATAATATGTTTGTATTGCTCTTCTTTAGCTGCCAACTCAATTAAAGAAACATCTGAATCTGCTAAAAAGAAGGACAGTATAGTGTTTCCTATTTGTCATCTAATGAATGGGGCTATTTCTGGCACTTATTGTGGGCAGCACTGAGAACATCCAGTAAACATTTCACTTTTAATATTTCTGAAATTAAAACATGTGGTTGTTCTGCATCAGAAGTGATTTCTTTTCAAACAAATTTGTCAGTATCGACTCAATGCATCCAGTTTCTCAATGGGGCTTTTCATGAAATGGGAATTATTTAAATTAATGTGAAAGCTATTAAGTAATGGAACACAGGATACTCATTTTAAATTCACATCACAGTTTTTCATGTAATTGAGGGGTTGATGCTGATTCTAGAGAGTTCCTCCACAGCTGTAAGGATGGAGTCTCAGCACCACTGTGCAGGGACTCAGTTCGGTTCACATGCTCAGTTAATGTTGCAGTCAATTGGGTGTCTCTAACACAAACCCACTAAGCTACTCTGTGCAGGCCGTGCTTTCTGGTTACTCAACAGTTTCAGTAAAGCGGTTTAGGTACCCAGCAGTGGAAACCAAACAATTTGTTCATCTTGGAGACAACACACTCAAACGTTGAAATCAGAACTTATAGTTTTAAAAGGTTATTTTTAAAGCATGTTGAGTATTTGAATTGAAGCACACAGCATACATTTTGAAACAGCAAGTCTGGCTGTTTGTTATCAGAGTTTTGCCATGGTAGAACAGGCCTATGCTTTACCAAGGACAAGAGTTCCCACACAGCTGCTCCTGACTTTTAGCTGGCTCTCCCGATCTATCTCCATGATTGAGAGCAAAGTCTGGATTTGGAACCAGCAAATCAGCATAACCTCTGGCAATAATCTCTAGGGCAAATACCTCACCAAATTAAGGGTAAAAGACAATAGATTTTGTAGGGTTTTTTGGCGCCAACTTTTTCAAAATAAATCTCACTTATTTAAACACCTTCATTTACGGAAGCTTAGTTCCACATGTGAGATTCACAGAAGGCTACCATCTTGACAGATGCATAATCATGTGCGTGATGAAGAATAATGGCAGCTTGCAGTTGAGGCATCCGTTATCCTCAGGCCCCTGTTGTCCTTGCTCCGTTCATTACAAGTTAGATTGACTTACCTCACAAGATAGAAAAAAGAACAGAGGAATACTGGTATATACACCCATCCCCTTCTACTGGGGGATACTGGAGCAGTACTTTCCCAGCAGTCCTTCTGGTATTTTTTCTGTCCGCACACAAAATGAAGGAACAAGGATACTGTGGTTGCTCCTGCATAGCTGGAGTGACTAGTTACAGAGTTTTCAGCAGCTGACAAAGGCAGCAGGTCAGGTGTGATGGCTGTCTGGATTGCGTATCTCCCTACACGCGGGGCTTACGTGGGGTGTTGTGGGTTAGCAGGTTCAAGCCAGACTTGGCTTTTCTGTTCTTGCTTGCATTACGACAATAAGAAGTCACATATGCTGGCTTTGTGGGTAAGTACAGCATAGCAGTTTTTCTTATGCTTTATTGATATTTGTGATTCCTTTTTTCTGTGATTTCTCTTTGTGGTCATCGAGAATGGGAAAGCATACAAAAAAGAAAATATATGAAAAGAAGTAATCATCTTCTTCATCAGACTCTTATTCCTCTCCCCCTCTGCCTAAAAGTCACAGGGAGACTGACGGTGACAGAATTAAGAGGCTTACTAAGGAAACCTTTTTGGATATAGGTTCTGACAAAAGTAAGACCAAAGGACACCCTGCCTCTGGGATTTGCTTTGTCCTCTGGATTGGAGGATGAGCTGCCTGGATCAGAGGATCATAAGGGCAAGTTGCCTGAATTGATCAAACATGTTAAGGCTAACATGGGTTTCCAGAAGATGAGGTTCCTGAGACTTCATCAGTTTCAGAGTGTAGCTCCCCTGGATGTTCCTGTATATCCGTACATTAATGAGGTCCTTAAAAGAGAATGGAAGAGCCTGACAAAATCATGATCCCTAGATTTATGGCCAAATTGTATCAATTGCAAGATATATAGCAGGATTTTCCAAATGCAATTACTATTGATTGTTTTCTGTCCAGTTTGGTGGAGAGAACGTCCTTGGCGGAAGACTCTGTGATAAAAAATTCAGTAGACAAAAATGTTGATGCTTTACTGCACAATATGTATTCAGGCTCACATCTGGCTAGGTGGGCAGGGACCTCTGGGACTTATGTAGCCCAGTCGCTGATTTTGGACATTAAGAAATTACGCAGATCCATGAATGATGATTCTAATTGTTCAAGTTTGCATGAACAAATCAAGCACCAGGTGGAGTACATGTAAGATGTTTCTTTTGAACGGAAGAGGACCTCTGACCTCTGGGGGGCTTGTGTGGATGCCCCACATAACCTGGTACTGAAAGATTGGCGTACTGATTCAGCCCAAAAGGCATCTGCTCTCAGGCATCCTTTTCAGAGTAATGAGATACTCGGGACTGAACTGGAGGATAAATTGCACAAACTGTTTAAGGAAAAGGAGCATTCCTCCGCCTTGAAACAGGCTTCATCCGAGAAGCAACATTTGCAGCTTCAGGCCAGTTGAGGTAGACATAAGAAGGCAAAGTCTCCCCCAGAACCTTGTTCCTGACTATATGGTGGAGGGCCAAAAGTGAGTGGTAGGAGATAGCTGATCCAGCAGTTTTGTCAGGCCTAGGAGGCATCTATCTCAGACGCTTGGGTGTTGGGAATTCTGAGGAAAGGATATCAGAAAGAATATGTGGAGCTGCCTCATATTTCAGGAGTTCGTACAACTTCATGGCTATTTCAGAAGGAGAAAAGGTTGGCGCTGGCTCAAGGCATCAACTTGCTTCTGGAGAGGAAAGCAATTCTGGAAGTTCCTCAAATGGATAGGTTCATGGGTTTCTATTCCATCATCTTTCTTGTGGCGAAGTTCCTGTGAGGTTTCAGGATTGTGTTGGACTTGAAAGGTCTCAATAAATGTGTGCAGTCTCTGCTCTTCAAGATGGAAACCCTGCATGGAGTGATTCATTGGTGATCAAAGGTCACCTGATGTGCACTTTGGGCTTTCAGGATGTGTTCTACCATGTTTCAATTCATCCTCAATTCCAGCAGTATCTGAGATTTTGCATCAAGGAGAAGCACTATCAGTTCAGGGCTCTGAAATCTGCCTCAAGTTGAGGCCGAGGGTCTTCATAAAGGTGGTGGCTCTGTAGGTGCCATCTATTCATCTGCTGGACATTTACCTGTATCCGTACTTGGATCATTGGCTCATTCATTTTCCCTCAGAGAAGTAGCTGCTGAACATCTGGCCTTAATCTGCTCGATCATTCAGCTCATGGGTTTCTGCTCAATTAGGGCAGGTGTCAGTTGCTTTCATCCAGGGATCTGACGTTTCTAGGGGCCAGGTGCCATACAGATCTAAACCAGGTGTTCCTACTTGCTCCCAGGGCTGCTCTTTTAAGGTCTTTAACCTTGAGGGCAATGGATTGCGACTCCCTTCTGGTGCGTCTATGGTCGAGGCTACTGGGACTCATGGCGATAGCTGTATGTATGATTTCTTAGGCCTGATTTCATCTTCTTCCCCTGTGGTTGCATCTTCATTCATTTGGGGACCCAAAGTCAGGTGACTTCGACTCTATAGTACCAGTGACTGTGGAGGTGATCAAGGTCCTGTGCTGGTGCACTCAACAAGACTCTCTCTCTTAGGGTGTGCCTCTGCAGTCGGATTCTACATTGGTCCTCATGACGGGTGCCAGTTCCTTTGTTTGGAGTCCACTCTGGGGGACATGTTACTGCAGGCCCGGTGGTCTCTGCAGGGGGCCCAGCGTTCTTCCAATTGGCGAGAATTGATGATTGGTTACAGAGCTGTGTTAGGGTTCAGACTCCTTCTTGTGGGTCACAATCTAATGGTCCGGTCGGACAACCAGTTTACAATGGCCTATCTGAACCTTCAGTGGGATATGACACTGCTTTTTCAGTTGCGAGAGTTTAATTTGCAGTCTTTTGTGGCAAGTTTACATCCGAGGTGTGGACAAAGGGGTGGTGGATTTTCTCACCCGGTTCTTTCCTTCTTCCCAGTAGATGTGTCTGATCAAGGATATATTTCTTCAACTGTGTGAAAGGTTTGGTGTGCCCTACCAAGACCTCTTTGCTTCCTAGCCCACTGTGCAAGTTCTTAGGTTTTGTTCCAGCAGTGTGCAGGAGGGGGCCTGAGGAGAGGATACAGTGATTGATACATGGCCAGATCGACTGTTGTATGCTTTTCCCCAATTCTGCTCATTCCCCAGTTACTAACAAGACTGTTGGGGTAAGAGAGAGTTATAGTAATGGCGTTTCTGTTTTGGCACCGGCACTCATGGTTCATCAAGCACAAATGTCTGCAAATTCAGATTCTGTGTGTGGTCCTGTATTTTCCCTCTTTTCACAGATCATCTCCCTTTCTGTCTCCACAGAGGCTGTGTCTCTCAATTTGGAAGTTGACAGGTGGGGAATTGCATATTAAGATACTTTCCAAGCATTCAGCTGTTGCTATCCAGCAGTTCTGCAAGCCTTCTACCTTGACATCATGCAAGAGGCATTGGGGTTGTTTCCACCATTGGTGTCAATCTCTCCTGCTGTCTCCCCTTGACTGTAATCTGAATGAGGTCTTGCAGTTTTTGTGGGAAGGATTTGAGAAGCAGTTGGCAGTTTCTATGTTGGATGCCCAATGGGGGGCTATTAAGTCTTTTAAGGCCCCTTGGGGATTTGGCTGATGTGGAGAATTTGGTGCTGTGGTTGTTGAACAGCTTTTCTTTTTCTCGCCCTTTGGTTAAGCCATTATTTCCATTTCAGAGATTTGCCATTGTTTTCAAAAACCCTGGTTTCTACTCCATGTGAACCTTTGAGATTGGTCGATATTAAGTTTGTGAATTTTAAGGGGGTTTTTGTGGTGGCCATAACCTCTGCCATTTACATTGGAGAATTGAGTGCCTTTTTGATGGCCAGAGATTTTTTTGTCATTTTTGGATGTTGTGTTCTTCATCTGGATGTGTCTTTTGTGTCAAAGGTGGTGTCACAATTTTTACATGAATCAGGGAGTGATTCTCTCAGCTCTGTGTGCTGAGTCGGGTGCTTCCACGGTGGACCAGTGGTCTTTGTTGGATATGAAGGCCTTATTGGTCTATCTAGAAAGGATGAAGTCATTTAGAAAGACAGACTCTTCATTTCTTTCTTTTGGTGCTTCTTCCTGGGGGGACAAGGCTTCTACTTTGCCCATCAGTAGGAGGATTATGCAGTTGATTTCTCTTGCTTACTCTTCGTTGTGTTGGGGTCTCCTTCTCCTCCAGGGGTTTAGGGTTGCTCCACCTGGGGAGTCAATGCTACCTTGGCAGAAATTACAGGATTGTCCATCTCTGAGATTTGAAGGGCAGCTACATGTGCGTCCTCTAATACATTTGTTAGGCATTACAAGTTGCAGAATGTTTTATGTGCTGATAACAATTTTGGTTTGGGTATTTTACATTTGCTTGTTTCGTAAAATTTTAGGGGTGGGCGGAATTTGCGTAATTGCGTTACGCAAATCTCCGCGAAACGGTAAAAAATCTCCGCGAACACGCACAAATTCCGCGAACACGCGGAATTGCTTGTTCGCGATGCTTTTTTCCTGTTCGCAATTGCTGTTTGCGTGCTCGAGGAGAATTATCTCGCGAACATGCAATTTGAGAACGCGAACAAGCAAAAATTTCGCGAAATCGCGGAAAGCAGACTCTTGAGCAATTTCGCGTTCTCCGCGGAACGCGAAATTACGCAAATTCCGCAAATTCCGCGAGCGGGACGGAATTTGCCGCCCAGGCCTATAAAATTTCCCTTTTGTCTGTTAGAATAAATCACTATAGAGAAAATCAATATTTGTGTAGGTGTCCTTGTGTGGTTTCTACATTTTCTATGAATGAAGGGTTGCTCGGTTTTGGTATTCTCACTTGTAATAAATAGGACAAGCACAAGAGAGACCTGTGGGTAATGTACTATTACTCATCAACAATCTTCATTACTCCTGGTCCTGTTGTTCTCGTGCCATTCATTACGTTCCTCCCTCCCCCCCGGATGGCCGGCCTTCATATGGTGGGGGCTTGCTTGTCCTGGGGAAATGATGGGTAAGTATTGCTTAAGTATACCCCAGTAGGAGGAGGTGGGGCATTATATACCAGTATTCCTCTGTTCATTTTTTTTTACTGTCTGGTGAGATAGTCAATCTCACTTGTAATGAATGGGACGAGGACAACAAGGAATAAAGAACATCACTGGTAAAAAAAGGACATTACAAGATGTAATCCTACACTGTGGGGCTTTAGAAAACAGGTGACTTGAGATGAGAACTACAAAACAGGGTGGAGTTAGTTATGAAAAATATTTTAAGAATTAAATAGTTATTCTAATAAGGAAATACATTTGTAGGGCGTGGTATTGAGTTAAATCTTGCAGTACATAAAAACTACTTTAATGATCTATTGGCAGTCAATTTAACGGGACAAATGTTATTGTACATAGATGTTGTGAACCTCAAGAAGCAACCTACAAACATCAGAGTAATATTATAGTCAAATTTAAGACTTAAGACAACAGACCTCATAAAGTTAATAATGTGTTTGGAAACGTGTTTCACTTTCAGAACTTTATTCATGACAAAGTTGAATCCTGGAGTTGAATTAAAAAAAGACATGCATGTTATAGCCAAATGTTTTTCCAAGTCTATCTGTTGGTTACATTAATACAGTCTCTGGAAAACTTCCTCTAAAGCTTAGTAGATTGACATAGTAATCATCAACAGAAACTTGACTAGTTAATTTTGGCAACCTTTTGGTCAATCGCTGGCACAGCCTGTTCCACGTTTTCAATAATTTAAACTTTTTGAGCTAAGAAGCCTGTGTTGTTCTCATAAATTGGCAGCTTATGTAGCACATAATGTAATGTGAGGCAAGTGTGACTGTAGAAAATCTGCAGTTTGTGCGTGATCACCCAAGATTTATCACCTTTTTCTGAACATTGGTTTTGCTGGACTTAAAATTCTGTGCACGTTGCCCTACTAAATTATTGTAAAGTGTCTATACTCCCCCTTTTAGGATGGTTACATTACATTTTCCCTGATTGGCATATTTAACTTGCCAACATAGTGCTCACAAGCCCAGGACCGTCTAGCTATAGTGTCTCACTCACTATCTTACTCACAAATAGAGATACCAATGATCTCTCAGGAATCGGGGTAACAAGACACACCTATTAGCTCACATTCTCGTACTTGTCCACAATGAGATCTGACAGAGACATAAAGTTTTTTTTAAATATTTATTTTAACTAACGTGTTCTAAAATGCAGTATACGTGCCATAACCAGCAGCAAACTGCATAATATCAATACAGTTAGCATTGCAGCAAGGCCATATATCATAAAGGGAGATGTCATCATATAAAGACAGTGGATAAAGGACTATAAGACCTAACCACCCTCACCTTGATAAGCAGAAGTTTCATTATATAATAGAAGATCTCTGGGCTTTGTCAGCAGACCCCATACCTGATGGTCATAGATCTACATCACAAGTGCGGGTTGCTCTTCTCTCTGGAAAGGTCCCTCTCCAAGTGTGTGTCACCTAAACATGCATCCCCATAATATCAAAGTACGAGTCTCCAGGAAAAACAGCTGCATTGGTATGTTTTGTCTAAGTGTAGCCTCTACGCCTACTGTACCCACGGCACCCCAAGGTTCCGTGGATCTCGCGAACCCTACGGCCCGAGGAGAACGCCATATGCAGACTCCCAGCCTGCCGTCTGCCGATCGCGGCATCTCGCTGTCTTCCGCAGCCCCTGCAGGCTTCCCATGGCCAGGTGTTGCCTAGGGACTCTGAGGCACACTGAGGAGCGGGTCGACCAGCCCAGGCCCAACACAGTGCCCTGGGCTAAGAGGAGCTTGCACCATTGCCCGAAGCAGCAATTGAGTGGGCTGAGGGTCTGAGGTGTCGAGCCGTGCCGAGGCACAGCAGAGGTGCAGAGGTGACCTGGAAAACTGTGCTACCCAGACTTTCAACTTCCCCAGTATTCGGAACAGAAAGGCACAGGTGAGCGAGGGCATTATAAACCAGCGAGAGCAACATATGGCCTTGCTGAGTGGGCATCCGGGGGGCACGGTGCAACTCGACTTAACCTTGACTAAACTTTCGAGTACAGCCTCCCACCGCCAGCCCCTCCCTGTTGCCCCACTGCACCTGCTCCTTATCTGCCTCGCCCGCTTGCAACGCTGCCCAGTCCTCTCGAATACCGCATAGGAGCGCAAAACATCACTCGGTGAGACCACAGTGTAGAGCCGCAGACACGTCAAGATCCTTCAAAGACTCCCCCCCCATACATGGTGCAGCACTTTCATAATTCTCCAGCACACGCCCCATAGTGCCCGTCGGTGCTCAGTTTGGCAAAGATCTGCAAGCAAATAAATTACCTACCCACTTGGAGCAACTAGCAGGAGGAGCTCCCTTAGCGCTCCACCTAGTAATGGCCCCCAAAAGAAAAGGGCGAGCGCTCATGACACCAGAGGAAACTCTCAAAACTCACTCCCCAAAAAAGAGGATCACAAGGATTACAAGGAACGGAAACACTGCAAGATGCTGCACAAAAGGGTTTGATAAGGTACTTCCTTAGGAAAAAGGACTCCCCCAACACTGACCATGGGACAACCCTCGGCACTCTATCTCATGGCTTGGGGCCGGCCAAAGACAGCAGTCCCAAAGGGCTGGGCAGTTCCCCCCTGGAGCAAACCGGAATATGTGGGGAGGGTCTACTCCCGAGTAAGGAACCCAAGGGACAGAAGGAAAAGGAGGGTGCAGCCCGCAGGCAACTCAACCCAATTCAGCTTAAAGGTCCGATCACGTGTCTAACTCCTTTTCAAACCTCAGATACGGGGCGAGACGCCACACTCTCCAAGCCGCACAAATCAGCTCCAACCAAAGATGCACCAACATTAGTGATGAAACCGCAAATGCATCAAGTTAAAACCCACGGTCTAGACTCACAGAGCACGGAGCCTGATGTAAACTGCACAAGCCCATGGTCACTCTCAGTTACCAAGGGACTAGAGTCCCCTGCGGGAGGGGACCTAACAGCTTCAATCCTCCACCCTCTGGGCCAGAAGATCAAAAGAACCCTTGAATTAACCCCAAATCTTTTGCTGCCAACAACACCCCCATGGGGTATCAATTCAAAAGCTGATCATAAACCTTACAAAGTCAACACAGACACAGACTTGGAGAAATCTCCCCCGACCGTGCCAAACTGTATAAACAACAAAGCTCTTCTGTGATGGAAGTGCAAATAGACCTCTTAAAAGCCATCGCAGCCCGTCTAGTCAATATATGATCCAGGGTGGACGAATTAGACAACAGGCTCTATCAGTACTTGACCTCCAATCCGGGGGACTGTACCTGTTGCTGTTCAACCCTCATGGAGAAATGGGCCTCCCTCCCTGAGATCCTAACGGACATAGTAGAAATAGCTAAAGGACGTTAGGAGACATCAAGTACAACCATCACAGATGACATGGCGTTGACAAGCTGCAACCACCAGGGGGCAAGGGAGCAAGTAGGACCTCAAGTGGGCCTGGATCTAAAGACTCCAGATGATCAGGGAAGCTTTAAAAAGGCCAAGGGGACAGCTAACGTAATCCAGGGGCACAGTGGGGGGCGTGACGCCCTGGCTCCAGACCCACAGGAACACACCATCATCATAAAGGACGCACAAGACTCCACTCTATCTAGGCAAGCAAAAAAGAAGTTGAGGAAACAACGGAAAAAAACAAAGACAAGAGGGAGACAACAGCAGTTGATTCTGAGCATTCCCCCGCCCCCACAAGGGAACACCAACCCACCCCAGCCCTAGCCTATTTTTATTGCCAAACACTGGGTCAAAAAGGTTTCCCAGGCTGTCCAACCTCCGGCAGAAGAGCAAACACGATCAAGTTCCTCAAGCACTCCACGCGAGATGGACCAAAAACTTTCAGCAAGGCCAGACCAGACTATTGGCCATGTCTCAACTGTCATATTAAGCTTGGCACCACGGGAGGCAAGTCCCAAAACAGCGACAGCCATAACAGCGCCACAATCACCGGATATATCCCCATCTCAAACAGAATTTGGACAAGAGTCTGGCATAGGGGGCAATCAGGGCCACAATAAGCGGTCCCAAGCAGGACTCCCGATGATAAAGCAAGGAAACCAAAACTCAAGACTAAGGCCAGTAGAGCCTTCCCCACACAGGGGCAAGGTGGCCCCAAGCCTGGGCTCACCAACAGTGGTCCAAGAGGTAATCCTCACCCCAAGGTATCACAGCACGGGTCAGCACGACATCTTGAACTCGAGCAATATGCTCCGCCTCTTCAAACACCTGGCCACCCTAGAACAAATACAAACAGGTGATATAGTATGGGTGAAATTTTGGAGCACGAAGGGGGACACACATGGCGACTCTACAGTGGTGGGTTTAAACCACATAAAAATACAACAAGCCATCGCGAACAACTCCATACAACTTGCCGAGTGGGGCATCGATGTTCAGACGGTGCCGCATCCAAAATACCCTCATGTCCTGGCACCAGATAACAGGGGAAAGGCCCCTTGGTCGATCCTGCACGGAACAAATAGTTTGGGCACTCCGGGCAAAACTCGGACAGCCCCCAGGGTCCCAATGGATATCAGGATCTCATGCCAAAATAATCATCGGGTCTTTAGTGAAGGCCTCTCTTCCTCAATGCCACCAGGAATCACAAATGGGGGGCACCAGTATCCCCAACCGTGGAGAATTCCAGTTAGCAAGGGGAGCAATAAGGCAAAGAGCAGTGCACAAGCAGCAACTAACCATAATCTACTGTAATATAGCAGGGATAAGTAAAATCAGTGGTAATGAAAATCTGAAGCAGTTTCTGGAAACTGGCGATATTCTTTGCCTCCAAGAGACTTGGGCCTTGTCCAGCACCCCATTGGCAGGGTACTACGAACACTTTATACCAGCTATAAAAAAGAATCTATTTGGCCAACCGGCCGGCGGTCTTTCAGCCTTTATAAAGCATGAAAGTGCCCTCCAAGCTAGAGCTATCTACTTAAACTCACCCGGATTGCAAGCCATACACATCAGAGGCCTGAAACTCAATTCACATCCAACGCCTCTTTAAATAATTAACTGCTACATCAATCCGGCTCATCTCACCGTGAAAGAGAAGCTGGAGGGACTGCTGGGGAAACTAGAAGACCTCTTGTGCATATATAAATCTCACCAGGTTATTCTAGCGGGGAATTTCAACCTGAGGGATCTGGATACAATCAAATCCAGCCCCAGAGTTCCGGCAGGGCAGCACCCATGTCTAACTTCATTAACAATCACAAGCTGATCTTAACACACACGTTGAAAAAAGCCCACTCAAACACATGGGATTCTCCCCCCACCTTCAGAGACATCTCAAGAATTGACTACCTCATGGTCAGCGAAGAGCTGGCGGCTAGATTGGACGACTTTGAAGTTGAAGATAGGATGAAAGCAACAATAGGCCATTGAGAGCGGTCTTTCTGATGACAGTTCTGTCAGCTCTATACCATCGGAGAATCAAGCGGGGACGAAAAACACAGTGTCTTGAGGAGGATCAAATGGTCGGATAAGATAGGTAACACGCTAGAAAATGGCTGGAAGAAAAACAGGAAGGCAATCTGTCTTCATCGCTCTCATCCATAAAGGCCTGGGAAGATACTGTGGAGGACCTACAAGCAAAGCTCGCCAACCCCCAGTTACAACTCCCCAGGCTCAAAGGGCAACCAAGAGGGAGCAGTATAGGGCCAAATAAAGACATACAGGACAGTAAACGCCTCCTACGTACGGATCTCGCAAAAGAGAAAAGAGGGGAGGGCTTATCGGAGGGACTGTCGGTTGCCTCACTGAGGGCAGCACTAAGGAACAAAATATGGGAACACAAAAACGCCATCATGGAAAGGGAATGGCTCCAAGGGGGGATGCCACAAACTGTACTCAGCCCATACATGAGGGAATCGTGGCTGCACCTGTAATGCTGTTGCCCCACTCTCATCAATGAAAGAAGAAGGCCGTGTGCTTCTCCAAGTCCAACACGACAGCCCTAGCAAGACTGGGGAAATGTATCTACTGCATCAGGGCCACCTTAAAAATGGCAAACAAACGAAATAAAATTCAGGAGAAGTGCATTATAAATTCAGCAAAAGATTGTTGAGGTGGTCTTGATCGTGCATTGAAGCCTCCCTGCACTTCCAGTACTCCCTCCAGGACAGCGCGCCTCATAGGATAATGGACCAGAGGTCAATGAGAATGAGTCATAGTTTTATAATGCCATCCACCCTCACAGAACAATGCGGGATTCCGGATAGCCACCAAAGCCATACCCTCAAAAACATAATCTCTGGGGAAGGCTGATTGTGACGGAACTGGGAAGCGGTGGCAAATCCTTCTACTAAAAAAGTGTTCTTTTAAAAAAATCTCTCTTACAAACAACAGTTTTTAACCATTGTTTTAGCTGTAACACGTTGATCGCTTTTTTTACTGTAATGATTTTAATTAATTGTACAGTCAATAAATAATCATTCTCAGAGAGTTCTCATGTGAAAGGCATCAACAGAGTCTTGCAAAAATAAAGACATATAGAGTTGTGCGCAAAGCAGCATCATGGCTACCGGGCTCATGCTAACTTAAAGATGTCGACCATGTCCCTAGCTACCATGTGACATAAGTAGCTAGTAGATGATTTAGAAAATACACCCTCAGGCTGGAGGATAACTGCCGACAATAAACTGCAGCACCATTTGCACCATTCACAAGGCTGGCCTTTAGAACATGGCTTCACACCTACCATGTGTAGCCTGATGATAGTAGCTGAAAAACCTGCTGTCAAACCTGTCTAAATAACCCTTTTTGACAAGCTGGAAAACCTTATTTTTTAAATATTGATGTCACTCCTAGATGCACCTTGCTGCCTATAAGGCAGACATTTAAAATTAAAGCCTAATAGAAATAATATAGGCATGCTACATCAATGATTAGATCTCAAAAGCTATTTTTACTGGCAGGGCTGTAGTGGAACCTTAGAAAATGTTGAACTTCAGATTATGCAAAAACAACAATTGATGGACAGAATGCAGAACAATGTCATACATTCACCCCAGTACTGAGAAATGGGCCTAAATCCATTGTTTATTTGTTCCCCATGCCATTCCAGTTTGAACAAAGCCAAATGCAAATCCGTTTTGACCCTGCCCCCAATGGGAACAGCCCAGCCCTAACTGCCAGGCCAGGTCCTCCCTGGACTGGAAACAAGAACCCTAGGAACGATTTTGGGGTTTCACCCCTCACCAGTCAGGATAGCTTGACTTCAGTGGCATGGAGAGCACAGGATCCACAGGGGGCCCCTAAGTTAACCGACAGCCGACAGCCGTACAGATAAAGCCCATCTGCCCCCTCAGCTTAGCAGCAGACTCCTCTGATTTGGACAGTTACACAAGCAATTACTGGGGGCTCAAGAGTGCCATCTATCTGGTACCTGAGACCAGAAGGAACATCGCCCTTTGAGGCATCTCCTTAAAACTAGCTATAATATACCTCTACCAGGTTCAAGTAATCTTAGCAAAGGTTGCAAATCATGTCAGAGGGGTATGACTCAGCTAGCCAGCACCCCAGGGGAGTGAGCCATCCAATACAGTGTTCTTCTGACCTGCAGCTGGACTCGGGCACTTTATTCCTTACACCTGAGTATTAATTCAGACTCAACGGTGTCATCTTAAACATAAGTAGTGTTCTGCTGCTGCTGTTGCCTGTTCCACATATAGCCATTTTAAGGTCAGCTGACTTACACTCAATAGAGTTCACAGTCCTGAAGCTCGTTCAATGTACAAAGTCATTGGAGAACAATAACAATCACCCAAAAAGCACTAGCAGAACATTGAGTCTTCGAGGCTTGGGGTGTAAACATCCCCCTCATATAACACAGGCTACCCTTTTCTCCTGCTCCCACCCAATCAGAGCAACTGAACCATCAGCACAATCAAACCCACCTGCTTGGTACCCAGAGGTGCTCTGGTGCAGTTACCTATAACGAGGTAGGCATTAAATCAAAGATATAACCAGCTCAAGATTCCATCTATCCAAATAAATTTGTACCATGACTTCAATGGATCTCCAGAACAAGAAATGGCCCCACTGGCAGCCAGTGACAAACCTGCACCAGTGTGCAGCCTCCACAAACAGTAAACTCACCCTCCGTCTCTGCTCATGGAAAGTCAGTGGTCTTGCAAGCAAAGCACCTTCTCAAGAGTTCTTGCACTATATAAAATTCATTGACATAATACTGCTGCAGGAAACCTGGCTGGCTGATCCGCTCAATCTGTAAGGGATCAAATTCTGGCCACTTATCAGACAAGCTGGCAACCGATGTGTCAACAACCTGCACAGCTGAAGCAGAAGAAGTGCATTCTGCTTCAATGACCACCATCACAATTAAGACTGCCCTCATTTTCAAAGGAAACAAGGAGGAGGTAATAATTTTTAATGCCTATATCAACCCAAAACGCAAAGCAAAAGACTTCTGAGCAAACTAAAGCAGGCTGGATACCGTCAACCTTATTCTCTCTTTGGACTTGAACCATCATCTCATAGGATCTTGAGCAGAACAGCTATATGCCTATTGATCTAGAGCATATTAACTTCAGGGTACTCAATGGAAGATTCTCTGAGGATTCTCTGAGGACACTCCATAAGTGACTTCATTTTATTCAGCATCCACCTGCTCAAAATTTGACTACACAATTGTCTCCCTCTCATTCTTTTACCGTGTCTCCTCATTTTGCTTAGGGATAAAGGTGACCGCAATTATTGTCCACAAAACACACTCCTTCTAGCAACTGCGTCGATACTAACTCACCCAACCGAGGTACCGGACTCCAGTTTTACAATCAACTTCAAACAAATTAAAACTGTGCTAGCAATTACGGAGGAGGTGCTCCAGTCAGCAATGGATCTGCTACAAGCATAGTCACATCAAGCTGCCTTATCAACAGATGGGAAGGCTTCACTGCCAGTTTAGCAAATGTTTATGCCACGCCACTTAAAATGAAGATCCACCAAATGTCTAACGAAGTGTGATGGATTCTGACTGTCAAAATGAAGCAACTAAAGCAACTTAAACGGGCTAAAAATAGCACACAGAGATCATTGAGATACAAACATGGGGACACTTACCTCCAAACATTACTCCATCAACAAAGAGGCTTGCTTAAAAAATGTAAGTGGGTTATCAACAGAATACAAGAAGATGAGGTCTGGGTAATTCTATTCTCCAACCTCAAGTTTGAAAACAATATACGCTTTTGGGAGACGGTTAACAAAATATTATTCCCATTTCACAAGGGAATTGCATCGCGCGTCTCTGGGGAGACCTGGGAAGACTTTCTGAGGGTCCATTTTTAACCATCAATGGACTTTAACTGCTACAAACAGTCTGACAGCATGTTGATAGAAGGCACCACTAAAATAGACCATCTCAGCAGAGGAACTCTCAATCAATTAATGCTTCTCGGCATAAATTCAGGCTGGCTTGTACAAACCTAATTAAATGAAAAATTGCTACAGCAAGGAGATAAGGGACCCAGTCCTCCACAGCATCCCACCATCACTCTTCAAACAAAACACCAAATTCTGGGTAGAAGCCCTAGATCCTCTTTTCCTTGAAATTAGATCACTGGGGAAACTCCAAGAGTCTTGGAAAGGCTCAACAATATCTCCTATTCACAAAAGTGAAGATAAGTCCCTACCAAAAAACTATTGCCAGATCGCCTTGATTGCCAATGCGGCTAAATACTTTGCGGAACACAGCTAGATGAACTTTCATCTTGGGCATCGGTGAGTGCTATCATCCTGCTAAATCAGATAGGATTCTCCAAAACAACAGGTACAACAATACATATTTTGGCCATGTCACTACCTCTAGACATGGTGAAGTCCTCCAATCTACCTCTCCACCTCTGTTTTATCAATTTCAGGGTAGCCTTTGACCACATAGATTGGGCCAGGCTCTGGAGAAATTTGAACGGTTGAAACATTCCTAGGGCTAAAAAAGACACTCGAAATTCTCTGAAAAAACAAAGTTGTAAATATTAAATATCTTCCCTATCACTCCCACAGTTGCTTATAAAACATACATCAATGAGCGCGGAGATCGCCATAATCGTGGCGGAGATCTCTGCATATAAATGATCAGAGAGGTTGAGGCAGAGTCCTCCCCACATAGGTTAGTGAATAGTATTTATAGTATGTTAGTAGTATTATTAGAGCAGTAACACAGACTGCTGTTTGTGAATGAGCCATATTTTGTCTCTGTAAGATAGCAGAGCAGTTGCACATAGTCCATATATAAAAGTGAGGAGTAGGTCCACATACGATTTCATTTCACTCAAGGTGCATGATGTGTTTGGGACAATCTAGCATGACTGGTGCATAGGGTGTAAATCTTGTAATACACTTATCAGGAGGAGAAGATGACAGAGGCCTACTTTATCTGCTACCCATCACTGTGCATTCTACAGGGTGTCACATTTGTGTAGTGAGTGTGTGACACAATCCCATGTGTTTCAGACATATTCCTTCTTGAACACACTAAGTCAGCTGGAGGTGCCACTCTCAACAAATTCACTTCACCTCATCCATGGCTGTAGTTCACTGTGCCTCTCTATGAGCAAAGGGTGAGGAATTGGGTCTGGTTACATGTTTTTGGGTCAAGGTAGTTCCATTCCTTATAGGTTTTCATTATTGTATGAGTCTAATGGAGGCCAAGGCACTAGGGGCTGCAACATTTGAGAGGCATATGCTGAAGAGCAAGAGAAATTAGTATGTGAAGGCATCTACAAAGCAACAAATCTGGTCAGATATCTGGTGCCAGAACACTTATACCTGATTTGGTGAGAAAAAACCCATCAGAACTACTTTGCGATAGGGTTACCAGATGCCCCCATTTATCAGTCACTCCTTTTCCAGTCTGGAGCGTTTCGATCTCAAACAAAACAACTCCTTGTGTTCTGATCATTCCTTATTTCAACAAAACATGTAACTCCAGTCTTTGAACCTGATGTTTCTGATGCCATTGCACAGTTGTGTAACTTTACATGGTAAGGGGCCACAGGGTGGCAGGTTAGAAAAAAACACTCCATGTGTGGCAAACAGCCACAAGAGGGGCATCCAAAAAGTTAGAAGCCAGCAGTTAACAGAGGGCTGCATGCCAGGAATATGCAGTGATGAGCAGTGTATGTAGCAGGCTGAGGGGTTAGAAAAGTGTAGTTTGTTAGAATTTCACATAGGATGAAGGGCTAAGAATGTGCAGCAAAGTTCAGTATTTTGTAAAGGGTATAAATCTAGTAACATGCAGGAGGCAATATGATTCTAGCACCAGCACCTCTTGTGAGCTGAGGGAGCAGTAGCATGTAACAAGAACTATTACCTCTCACAGGGTGAGAGGCCAGAAAAATGCCACAATGGGCAGTAGCTCTTCCAGGGTGAGGAGCCAGCAACAAGTAGAGAAGATTAGCGCCTTTGGTAGACTGAGCAACTAGCAAAATACAGTGATGACTAGTAACTCTCTTAGGGTGAAGCATAAGAAACATGACTTAACAACCAGCCCCTCTTTTGCTGTCAGTGGCCAGCAACACACAGCAAACAGGAACATGCACCAACCATAGAATTACCACAGTGCAATAGAAGCTGAGCTAGAAAACTGACAAATCATTTTACTATTTTTGCAGAAAAGTTGTTAATTATAAAATGATCAAATGCCATCCACACTGAGTAGAAAAATTACAAAAACATGTTATCATCCAAGGCACAATATTACAGATTGCTAAAATATCATCCAGCCAACCTGGAATGAATAAGAGGAGCCCCAGACATGTGTTTCACTCTTATTAAAGCTTCTCAGAGAGCTACAGTTTTTCTTCTAGACACAAGGGAGCACTCAGTATAAGTCAAGATAATTCCCTTCCCTGCTCTGAATGCTGTAATTTTATAGAACAAAGAAAGAACTGAACTTTCGGTAGTTATCAGGTGTTACTCGAAAACTGAACACCTTAAAAAGCAGCAAGGGAGTTGGCTGTGTATGATAAAAAAAATGTGATAAATTCGCTGAAAAAACATTGGTTAAAGTTATATTATAGTTAGGTATGGTGGTGATACGGTCTTAGCTTATTGTTAAAAAAACATAGAAATTAACTGAAAAACATTGATCAAGTGACATTATAGTTTGATGTTGAAATAAGATGGAAACTAAGATTTAAAAACTAAAAGAAAAACTAAAATTCACCATTATAGTTTACTGAGCTAACTATACGTGCTGCTCCCTCCATGCACTGCTTATGACCTCACATATTTTGATTATAATGTCAGTTTCTGATAGCCAATCTATGTTGGCCTTTCTGATATAGATTGGCTGTCAAAACCTAACTTTGGGGGGGCCTAGCAGGGCCCCCTTGGGCCTCCACATCTCTGCACCGTGTGCCAGGCACTGTTAGGTGCCTGCAAAGCAGTGCAGGGATGTTTACAAACTTCCAGTTTCAATGGGAGCTTGTGCAGCAGATGGTTTCAGCCCGCCACACAAGCTCTCAATGAAAAATTGAAGTTTGCGACCGTACCATGTGTGGTTGCATCCTAATGGGGTTGCTGGAAACACAGACCTATGGTAGGGCGGTTCCTTCCCGGAAACAGTGTGGGTTGCAGGAAACTCCAACCTACATCGTAATTAGACCCTTAGTATGTTTGTATATTGTTACATGGAATTGTAGTGTTGTTATGTCAGCAGCAATTTAAATTAGATCCTTTCTGCATGTGGGTCTATATCACCTGCTTGACCATGCACTATAACCTTTGCTATTGTTTGCAAGCGCCAGTTGCATTACAGTGCATAGGTTCTAACAACTACCTACATATCCCATCTATCTTTATGACTCAATCTCACTACATGCATTATGCGTTTTTTTTCTTTCTATTTGTGATTGCATCCACTAATAAATAGGCTGTCCTATTGTTGGGCAGAGCCGTTTTAAGTCATGGGCAAAGTGCGCAACTGCCAGGGGTTCCCACTTTCCAAGGGCCCCGCTGATAAAGTGATATTTCTCTCCCTCAATTACACCTATGTTGATTTGTCTGTCAGGACCTCTCTCTGCCTGTGTGCACCACTGAGTTTCTCTACCCAGTAAACATTTTAAGAATATTGGGGTCCTAGGAAAGACTTGTAGCTGTGTTTTTTGTGAATGTTAAAGTGTAATCCAATATTGTTTGTCATCATGTAGACTTTTATTAGCAGAAAATAGATAACATTCAAATGTATTCCTAACCGAGGCCCCCAAAATATTAATTGCCATGGGCCCGGAAGATTCTTAAGATGACACCGTTGTTGGGCAGATTATCTACACAATTTATTTTCCTAATCGAATTCCTTAGTCCCTATGTTTATTGTCCATTCCCATTTCGCACAAGTACTGGTTTCAGATTTTCACATGTCCAGGTTGACTTCCCAAGTCTTGTAGGTTACTTTGATGAGTTTCATGGGCACCTCACACCAGGTGTAGTCAGCATTTAACTATTTCCATTACATAAGGCTGCTGTGATGAGCCATCAATATCTCATCGTGAGCCTTTTATATGATTTATATGCTTGTTGACAAGGTATAGGAAGATCAGATTTAAAATTCTGTATTATTCCAAAGATTCTACTTCACGTAAAGCACTTGTTCTGCAAAAGGTAAAACATGACAAATTGAAAATATAAAGGTTACATTCTAGCCAGATAGGACTACTTTAAATACAGCAATGGTGTATTTATATATTCTTTTCGTGTGAACGTGCCTGTATTTTTGGATTTGTAGCAAAGTATATCAATAAACTCATTGTAGTTCTATCGATTAGTGAATGTCACATTCTGTCAAACACAATTTCATTTGCACTCGCATTCAGTTTAAAAAATTGCAATTCCCACCTGGCGTCACGCTGGATCTGCAATAAACGGAATATTTGACTTTACGTGTATATATTATTTTCTATATATTCCAAATGAAAGGACCATTCCCCAGCTGAAAGAAAATGTTATAATCCAATCGATGATACATAAAATGATTTGAAAGAAAGGTTCATTACAAAACGTTTAATATTCTTGCACCTTTGTTTGATTTGTAATCTTCTACCTATGGTATAGTAATGTCTTTTCAGAGTTATTGAGCCATCAGATTAAGAACTCAAGTCATACTTCAGAAAACAAACGTTTTATTGATAGCATGAATGCAGGAATCTATTATTGGCTGTAAAATGTTAGAGCTTGTGGGAACTACAGCATCGACACCAACACATAAATATTTGGTAGCTTATGCACAGTAGGCCTATCGAGCCTACCTTATAATTGATCTTCAGTAAAGCAAAGATCCTGCAAGCTCTCTAATATGAAGAAAGATGTTTTGATATAATAAAAGTACATAAATAAATCATTTGCAATAGATAAGGTTGAAAATAATAATACAACTACATAAGACAATGATTACAACTGGGCATCTTTCTTCAAGCTAAAGCATAAAATTAGGATTTTGACCCAGCACTTTTTTAAAAATCAAATTGCATGTTAAATCAAGGAATGTAATGAACTTAGATATATTAAAAAAACAAGTTATTTTTTATTTTTTGGTCCTATTAACAAAGTAGGCAGTTGAGGCACAAAACAATTAATGATATACTTCAATATTTCTGCGAGCCGTGGCCGTCCAGGTAAGAGCGGTGGTGCGGTGGGGCCAGGTGAGGGGGGATTTCGACGGACGATGAAGAGGTAAAGTTAAATAAATAATTAATTTTCCCTCTCCATTGTCCATCGAAATCCCCCCTCCCCTGGACCCATCGTTCTTATCTGCACGGGCTGCGGCTGGTTCCTACCAGATAACCCAGAAGTACAATGCTATTGGATTTTTCAAAAGGTTTTTCATTAGTGTTGTCCCTAATATTTCAAAGTATATATACAATAACATCATGTACCGACAATGCCATGGTACTTCCATGGGGAGTACCTTCGTGCCGAGCGTGGCCGGACTATACGTGAGCGATTTCGAAGCAAATTACGTACAGAGTCCTACCAACCCCTTTCTTGACCAGATCATCTTCTGGAAAAGGTACATTGATGATGTCCTGTTGATCTGGGAAGGCGACACAACAACACTAATTGAATTCCACCAGTGGCTGAACACCAGAGACGAGTGGCTGAACTTTACATACTCAGCAAGCCCAAACAAACTTGACTTCCTAGATGTCACCATCTTTATTGACCACAATACCATCCAGACAAAGACTTTTTTCAAGGCCACTGCAAAGAACAGTTTACTCTCCTTCAACAGCTTCCACCCGCGCCCAATGAGAGAGAACCTTCCGTACGGTCAGTTTCTTCGACTCAGACGCAACTGTAGTAACATTCAGGATTATAAAGAACAAGCGAAAGATCTGAGCAAGAAGTTAAAGAACAGAGATTACCCCCTACGAACCATCAAGAAATGTCAAAAGAGGGCGAGAAACCAGCCGAGAGAGGCCCTCATGGAAACAACTGTGAAAGAACCAATGACAAATCTGGTTACCTGTGTCAGCACTTACAGCCCAGTGTCCAATGACGTGAAAAAAATTATCAACAAGAATTGGAAGATTCTGACGTCAGGAGCTTTGAAATGGCCCAAACCGAGGTTCTCAAACAAGAGGACACGGAATCTAAAGGACATTTTGGTACATACAAGACCTCTATTAAACCAACTTTGGAAACAACCCTAAGCCTTTGGAGTAATGTACCAGTAACCGGCCATTATCCATGTGGCACGTGTTCTGTCTGTCATCTCACTACGGCAACTAAAACCCTGCAACTTTTACCAGACCTAAAATGGACAATCCGAGCACATACCAACTGTAATACTACCCATGTGATCTACATGATCACATGCCCTTGTGAATTACGTTATATCGGAATGACCTGTCGAAAAGCTAAACAACGACTCTGCGAACATAGGAGCAATGTAAAATGTAAAAAGAGCACCACTAAAATGAGTAGCCACTATCTGGAAAAAGGTCACACAGTCAACCATCTCCAGTGGGTCATCCTAGAAACACTAACTGCCAAAAATCACAACGGTGAAGGCCGGACAAGGTCGGGTCGGCCTCCGCTCCACTGCAGGCTGTTATTGTATGATGTCTCGTACACCGTTACAGGTTAGGTATTCACGGATTACTCTGCTTAACCTGCGTAATCGGGCACCTTGTAGGCCCTGCTCATTACATCCTCTTTCCGGCCCTGTGAATTGCTCTGACTGTGCCTTTCAATTGTTACCACACACTCCTATTGCTGCTTATAGGAAATCTTCCTTGGGGAGTTTAGGCTGTTTATTATCACCCTCGGATATTTCTCAGCCTCCCCTTAATCTTAAGATCTGTCATCTTAATGTTAGGTCGCTGGTCAGACATTACGGGGATGTGCATAATTTACTTACAGATGCTGCCCCTGATATGTTGTTCATGTCCGAGACCTGGCTACATGAGGATGCCGCGGTTGCGATCAACTTAGCTCTTCCTTCGGAGTACACGATTTTTACTCTCAACCGCAACTCTAGAGGAGGTGGCATTGCGGCCGTTATTAAATCATGCTTTCCATGTGTTTGGAAGCCGCTAGATATAGCTGGTTGCGAAAGTGCCCACTTCCGTATTTCGGTTAGCCCTCATTTTACTTTTTCCGGGCTACTTATTTACCGCCCCCCGGGCCCCGACGCTGCCTTTAGGCTAGCTCTACCAGAGGTTGTTAGTACATTGGCCTTGAATGCAGCCAATTTTAGTATCATTGGAGACTTAAATCTCCATTTTGACTCTCCCCTTTCTCCTGCCGTCAGCAGCACTCTTGCAGATTTGGAAGCACTCCAGCTGCATCAGCTTGTCGATCACAGCACTCATGATGGTGGCCACATATTGGACCCCATTTTCACCAACCTTATGTCAGCCAAAGTGCTGCCTCCCAAGCCTATGGCGTCGACCGACCACCATCTTGTTGAGTTTCACCTTGCAATTAAGGACTCTCCGAACAAAACATCGGCGCCCGTGTCATTGAGACGCCCATGGAGCAAGTTGAACTTAACTGAGTTTCATCGGATCCTCGGCCAACAAACTCTAGGTCCTTTCTCTAACGTAGAATCTGGCTACGATCTTTTCTGTAACTGGCTGACTGATGCGCTGGACTATCTGATTCCAACTGCGGAGATCAAATGTCGCCGTGGCAAGTCTAGCCCCTGGTATGACGATGCGCTTCGGCTCTTAAAGAAATCTTGCAAACAAGCCGAAAGAGCTTGGCGCAAATCTTATTCACTTGATAAGAAATTGGAGTACCGTGCTAAGATTAGGCTTTATCACACAGCGGTCTGTAAAACTCGGGCCGCCTATTTCTCTCGTGAATTTAATCTTAGCTCTAATCCCACTAAATTAATCTTCAGGGTTCTCAAGGATCTTACAACTAGCAGAGCTTCACTTGATGAGATCCGTTCCGTATCACATTGTGAAAATCTTGCCGCTTTCTTCATGGAAAAGGTGGCAGCTATTTATCGATCCTTCCCCGATTCACCTGCCCCTTTGGATAAGGGAGAATCTCCTCCGATGACTACGCTGGCTCTTTGCTCTCTCCCTGAGCTCTCCCAGGAGGAGTTTACAAAATTTGTGGCGAAGGTCAAGTCAGGCTCACCTAGGGATCCTCTTCGTCCTGCCCAGTTTAGAGAATCTGCGTCTCTTTGTTTCTCTCCACTGCGTGACCTTGTTAATTTATCTCTAACAACTGGCTCTGTTCCTGCACGCTGGAAAGAGGCTCAGGTGATGCCTATTTTGAAAAAAACAGCTCTGGATCCTTCCAAACTGAAAAACTATCGCCCCATATCGCTTCTTCCGTGGGCGGCTAAACTGACTGAGGTTCATGTCAACGCCATTCTATCTGATCATCTCCATCGCGCTGATATTCTGGACCCCACTCAGAACGGCTTCCGATCCGGCCATAGCATGGAGACGGCATTGCTTTTTATGGTCGACCATTTACGAACTTAGGTCGACTCTGGTCAAACGGCGGCACTGGTACTTCTTGACCTCAGTGCCGCGTTTGACACCGTCTCCCACGCTATTTTATTACAACGCTTGGGTGAGGCTGGTGTCGGTAACACGGCACTGGAATGGTTTCGATCATTCCTATCGGACCGTACGTTTAGGGTTGTTACACCCCCTTTTCAATCGAGTCCGTATCCTATCACCCAGGGCGTCACGCAGGGGTCGGCTCTTAGCCCCACACTTTTCAATCTTTATGTTCAGCCGCTGGCTGTGGTAGCCAAGCGATGTAACCTGTCTATGGTGTCCTACGCTGACGACACCCAGCTGGCGGTTGCACTAAGTGGGGCATCCGACCTGGAAGCTGCTAAATTCCGGGAGGGTATTAGCTCAATAGCACGCTGGATGACTGATAATTGCCTTCAATTGAATGCTAAGAAAACTGAGGTGCTCTTGGTTGGCAAGCAGAGCCACCTTTGGGGTGATTGCTGGTGGCCATCTGAGCTGGGCCCTACTCCCCTTCCTGTTCTGGAGGTTAAAAACCTCGGGCTTTGGCTAGATTCCAACTTTAGTTTTGTTTCCCATACAAAGAAAACTGCTGCCACTTGCTTTGGGATACTTCGCAAGCTTAGACCCACCTTTAAATATTTTGATGCTCCTACCCGACAGCTTATTGTACAAGCTATGATCCTGGCGCGTTTGGATTATGCGAGCTCTCTCTTGTTAGGAGCCAACATGGCTGAACTTGCTAGACTTCAACGCATTCAGAACGCTGCCGCCCGAGCTCTGGTTGGCCTACCAAGGTTTTGTTCGGCCAAAAAAACTATTGGCAAACTTCATTGGCTCCCTGTTTTGCAGAGGATTAGGTTTAAGTGTCTTTGCTTATCATTCAAAATCCTCAAGCACTCTTCTCCTCATATCCTGAAGCATCTTATTCAGCCCTATCTCCCTTCACGCACTTTAAGATCTTCTGGAGTTCACTTTGTTGTAGTCCCACGTTTTAAGAGGGCTAGGGCCGGTGGGCGCTCCTTTAGAGTATTAGCGGCCAGACTCTGGAATTCTCTCCCCGCCCACATCTGTGCTATTGACGATCTTCTGGCTTTTAGGAAGGCTGTTAAAACCTTCCTTTTTCCCCAGCACTGCCAGTGATTCGATGTTGGCTATGTTTGACCTGATACCTGTCTGTTGCAGCGCCGGGACGCCCCTTTGCTGGGGCAGCTGTGCGCTATACAAATGTGGATAACATAACATAACATAACATAACATAACATTAAATAATAGCTTGTACCGTGCATCTTATTTGTAACTTGTCGAAGAATTATGCTCGTTCTCTCTTTATGGGTCAAGTGCCCTCCATGAAGATATACATTATTTTGACACCACTTGTTCTGTTTCAGAGGTAGCAGAAGTGACATTACATAACATTTGACCCCTCACGCCAATAGCATCACAGGAAGTGACATCACTTACACTTTGACTACCGGTGACATCACAGGAAATTATATCCAGTACCTTTGAAGTGGCATTCCATATGGGAGATGAGACTGTGACGGAGGGTAAATAAGGTCCGCATTTAAGGTTCAAAATACGTTTAAAAGTGTCAGGATGTGATGCAGGACGTACTGACTTTTATACATAGTCCTGCACACCTGGAAAAATTCAAGAAGGACTACAGGACCCTTGGACTACAGGACTTTCACAAGACTTGCCATTGTAGACAGCCATCTTGCATGTCTACATTAAAAGCTCTCTGTGATCCATAGACAGCATCCTTGCAGGTAAATCATGCTATACTGTTGCAGCAGACTGAACTTGGAATTTCTGGTATCTGTTACCCATGTTCTTCATCTAAGCGAAGACATCTTGGGACAAGAAAAATATCTTGCACGATATAGGCTTTCAATTGTTTGTATTCAAGTCATCCATTAGGATTAAGAACTCTATCGCACTTATTATTCAACGGAGAGATATCCATGAGGGTCATGAACTATTTATAGTTGTAAACTCTTACGAATTATGTTGGCACCGTGTTATTGTTTTATGGTGTCATGATATCAGTATTAATAACTACATATTGACCAGGATATAAATGAAAACTCTTCCTCACATCGACGTGCACTGTCCCTCAGCTGAGCTACCTGCGCCAAGGAAGAGGTAAGGGGTCTTGGGCCTTGGGTGGGGCTGCTATTTTAGGGGTTTGCGTTGAAGAAGGGCTGGGAGAGCATAGGGTTAGTGTTTTAGGGTTTAGGGTAGGGGAAGGGCTGGGGGATGGGGGTCACACAGGGGTACGTTTTTAAGGTTTAGGATAGGGCAAGTGTATTTTTTAGAAGGGTTAGGGCTGTGGGTTGGGGTCCAGTGAAACTTTTGCCATGGATGCGCCTTTAACATACATGCTTTTACAACACATTTTGTGGTAAAGGCACGCATGGTAAAGGCATATTCATTAAAATAACATCGGGGAGCATGGAGATCACTAGCAGACCCAATCTAGGATGTACATTCTTTGTCTGCTTGTTCAACATTTTCGCTAAGTGTTCCAGAGGATAGGAATAGAGTTGATAACATCACATTCCTAATAATCGGTTGCCACTTGCTTATGGTTTTATACTCATGCATAGCATGTTTTTTACGACTACCTTACTGAATGGTGATGTTAATCAGCCCATATGCATGGTATTGCATCTGTTATTGCAGGGAAGCTAATCCGTGCGCAGCAAAAGACTATTAAATGGGCACAGTGGCCTCTTAAAAAACATTGGCCACAGTAACAGTAAGAAAGTAACAAAGATGACTTTGAGAGTATTTATAAAGAAATTATGTATTGCCAGAGACGTGCTGATTCATGCACAGATAATCAAGCTTTGCAATGAGATATGTACCTGAGGCTTTCTCCAAACTGTTAAACAAAGTATTGTGCTTTAAAATGTTGTATAGATTAATATTTCCCCATATGTTGGAGGTGATTGAGTCTACTAAAGCTTCCATAAAAGCTATGTTAAAGTGCCAAGGGCCACAGATGTGAAAATGGAGTAAGTTACATTGGGAGACACAATGATTCTGACTAGTAGAGATTCACTTCCCCTACTATTATTGTACATAAAGGAAATAATTAAATGGACTGAAATATTGTGTGTGTTTCCAATAAATCTTTCTATCTTGCAGGAGAGGGCTCCAGCAATTGTCATCTTGAAGTGTGTGAAGAATAGGTTCAGCATATTTTCCAATGTTTGTCTTTTTTGCCAATAGTTTACCACAGAATATATCAAGACACCATTGACACTCTTGGGGATTAATATCGTTTAACAGGCGTTACGTTGAAAATTTCTTCTTTAAAGACTTTGAAATCTATATTTCAACATCAAAGGATGGTTTTGAAATTTCTTCTATTAATACCATTCTATTAAAAACACTACACCTTCTCTACCTAGAGTATATATTCTACAATTAGCCTGAAATTTTCAAGGAAATTTCATTTAAAAATCATTAGAAATGTATTGTGCCAGATCAATATTTTACTTTTTTAAATCCTCACAGCAGCACAGTCACTTTCAGTTAAACCAGGCACTGAGATGTTAATTCCAAGAACATTTAAATCCACTGGAAATAGTGCTTTAAAATCCATGATTCTATCTATTCATCTATAGCAAATAACACAAAAAACCTTCCTTCCGTACATTAGCAATAAGCACTAAGTATCATAGGCAAGATTGTCTCTGCCACCACCCAACTCATGAAATCCAGGGAAACTAACAATGTGTTCAAAAATTACATTAATAAGATTTGGAGAGCCCTCAGGATTTCTGAAAGAAGATGGTTGAAACCACACACTCCCAATCAATTCTTCCAAATAATACAGCAGGATGTCATACAAGTGATCTCTCTGTTGTATTAAATCAACCTTGACCAACATGAGGGTAAGATAAGTACCTCATGATCCCAAACATCTATTCCAATTTCCCCTTAGAGTATACTAACAAACCCACCCAGCCCCATTAAAAAATCAAAAGCAACAGGTAATCACAACTCAAAAAGAATCAAGACAGTCAGGAATTAAAATACTATACACACATCCCTCTTGATGTAGAGAATGTTAAAAAGACCTTTATGCATCTTGAACTGTCTTTCATTCCAATAACCACAGAAAAACAAAATAAATATAACACACAGCTATCAAATGTGGCAGCCAATGCAAATTTATTTCTGGCAAAAGAAAACACAGACGACCAATCTATGAAATTGCTCTAAAGTAATACCTCACTCCATTAGGACTCTCTCTCTGGCTCTCCACAGATTGTACATGTCTGACTTCTCCTCCAGAAGCACAACATGAGCCCTGGACAGTTAAAACACTATTGCTCTGATTTAGAGTTTGCCAGATGGGATTTCCTCCACCAGGGAGACTAAGTAAAGCATGCTCTCATCCGGGCAGAGCTCCTGCCTTCCCAATTTTCAGATATTTGCTGGCCCTGAGGACAGCTACAGCATTGAAAATAACCATAACAACTGCAGTCAGTGCAGTTCCTGTCAATGCATTGTTATTTTGACTAACAGCTCCATCAGCATGGCAAACTTTCAATTTCTTTTTTATTTCTCCTGGGTGGGATTTTGTTTTGAAAAATTAAAAAAACAAAGCCCCTCCTCACCATGGTAGTTTACTCCCATAAAGAGGCAGTCATTTTGCAGTTTTCACTGCTTCTTTCAGCAAGGTTTAACCTGACAATGGGGACAGTGAAAACTGGCCATGTGTTTACCCACTATAAATTGGGTGGGAGGACACAACCTCTGATGACCCTTACTCCATCAGGTCATCGGAGGCGTATGTCAGCCACAGAAATGGGGTAGTCTCCACTGTTGACCTAATATAGGTGTGCCTGACTCTAAAAGAGGCAGGTAGACCTTCAGTTTGTGCAGGAATTTTATATAGCGCAAATCACCAAGCAGTCTCTAAGCGCTTGCTTAGGGAACCCATCCTGGTATTCCCCTGTAAGATAACCCGGCAGGGCATCCACAAGGTGAAAGCCAGGCATCCCGCCGCGAGGGGCCCATGTGGAGATTAAGCAAGCTATTGCCCAGATTTGCAGAGTGTGAACCCATGAATCGAGCATGCACTGGAGCGAGAATTATCGAGTCCATGGACATTTATGGACTCAAGACCCAGCCGAACCGGGAAGTTTGGCAGAGAGGGTTCTCCATCACTGTTGCAACAGTGTGCTCTCTCCAGCAAACTCTAAATCCAGTGATTTATTACCATCACATCTCCCTTTCTTCACTAAGATTAATAAAAGCTACATTAACATCCAATTACACCATTAACAATCATTTTGTAGGTGAATTCCAAGCTGGTTTTTGATCTGTACACACTACCCAGACATCCCTCTTCAAAATTGTTGATGACAACTTAGGCCCCTTTAAAAAAGGAAATTCTTAACTCTTTTTTTCTGATTCACCTTTTCTCTGATTATATTTTTTCCAGATCATAAAACACTTCTTTAACAGACACAATGGGCAGTCAAAGGAACTATCCCCAAATGTTTCAAATCATGTTTAAGTAAGAGTTCACAGTTCAAATAAATTTGCAACTCTTACTTTAAATCAACCAATCTCCCTTTCGCAGTCAGCCAAGGTTGCATTCTCACCACAGTACACTACAATATTTTTATTGAGCATCTATCTGGCATATTGATGGATAGGGAAATCTCCTTTCACAAAAATGTCATCAACATCCACTTTTTCCAGTAGATTAGCTAATTTAAAATTCTAAGAACATTGATATCTTGACCTCTTTACTGAAGGACATCAAATCTTGAATGACAGACATATAGCTAAAGCTTAAATCTCAGAAGACAGAATCTCATTCTACCCTCCCATAATAAAGTTGAGCAGATACCCACAACCTCAATCAATAATCCCAAAGCCCAAAAGCTGGTGACCAAAATGGTGACTTAAATCAAATTGCTTATTATTAGCCTTGATAAATTACTCCATTTTAATGCTCACATCATTACGATATACATAAATGACAGACCCTAACTAAAATCACTCCTTAATTTGGAATCCGGACTCCTCAAATAGAAACACAAACCAGCGTTACCTCACATAGGGCCTCATGTAGGTAGCGAAATACCGGTCGGTAACGGCCGATTTTCGGTAAATATGCCGTTACCGACCGGTATTCAGACAAGTGAGATGTAGGAGTCCAAAAACCACTTTTCGGTAAATATGAGGCGGTAAATACCGATTCATAGTTACCGAATTCTAAAATACCGATTCATATTTACCGAATACACATTTAACGAATCGGTAAATATGAAGTGGTAAATATGAAGTGGTAAAAATTTAAAATGACATGTAGGAGCAGTCGGTAATTAAGAAATCCAGGAAAATCGGTAAATAAGAGTCGGTAATTAACACGGATGGAAAGCAGGTGGTAACCATCAACAATGCACATAAGCAATCCCAAAATGCAACAGCGTGGACAACATGGCCGCCATGTACGTCATTGCAAGGCGCCTACGTCTACAGGCAGCAGGACTGAGGGTGTGGCGACGGGAGGAACAAATCTACAGACAGCGCATCACACTATTCCAGCTGACTGATGCAGAGATACATGAGAGGTACAGGCTACACCCCGAAACCATCATGGACCTGATAAGGGACCTGCACCCACTCCTGGACCAGCCAACAAGAAGGGCGCACGCCATACCACCACATGTGCAGGTGCTCTGCAGCCTACATCTACTGGCATCCGGCAGTTATCAGGTGGTGACAGCTGCGGTGGGTGGTGTATCCCAGAGTTGCCTGTCCCGTTTCTTCAGGAAGTTCCTGGATGCCATGATGCAGAGAATGCACCACTACATAAGCTTCCCAAACACACAGGCTGCACTGCAGAAAACAAAAACAGACTTTTATCACATGGCACAGTTCCCCCATGTCATCGGCTGTATTGATGGTACACACATCCCAATCTGTCCACCAGCTGATACAGAGCACATCTACAGGAACAGGAAGTCCACCCACTCCATCAATGTGCAGGTGATCTGTGATGCAGGGAACATCATCACAGATATTGTTGCAAAGTTTCCTGGGAGCACCCACGACTCTTACATCTTCCAGAATAGTGGGATCTACACACGACTGAGTGCCGGAGAATTCCGAGAGGGATACCTGCTGGGTAAGTAACAGTGACGCCCCTTGAAACCTGCAAATCAGAGTGTATAGAGGCATGTACCTGATGGTTCCCTTTTACTCATCCAGGCGACAGTGCATATGCATGCCGTTCATTCATCCTCACTCCCTACCTACACCCAGCAACCCAGAGTGAGAGACGATACAACGTGGCCCACAAAACAACACGCAATGTGGTGGAGCGCACGTTTGGACTACTGAAGTGCAGGTTCCGCTGCCTCCACAAGAGCGGAGGCGCACGCCAGTACAAACCCATCACCTGCTGCAAGATAATTGCCACTTGTGCAATGCTGCACAACCTTGCCACGAAAAAAGGTACAGATGTGGAACTAACATATTTTGAGGACAACGAGGATGAGTCAGGCCAGCCAGAGGGCAGCGCAGCTAGAGTGCCAACTGCAATCGATGGGAGAGAGAGACGGGCAGAGATCACATGCAACTATTTCTGAGTAAGTGAGGGGACACAGCGAGTTGTGAGAAGTCATGACGTAGTTTAATGTGGCACCACGCCATGAACACATGAACAGGCCAATCTGGCAATATGCCATCTATACAATGAGTATGTCCAGGGTTACGTCACCCAATGGCAAGTGGATAAGCAGGGCCACATCAATGTTTGCGCATACGCGCTGCAGTGGTGGATTGCACGGCCTGTGCATCCTCACTAGAGCCAACCCCAAGCCGCCTGCTGCTCCTGCGTGCTTCGGGGACGGGGGGTGTGATGCTGCTGCTGGTGTCGATGCTCTCCGCAGCATCCCCTGCAGCAGTTGTTGACGCCTGACTAGTCAATAGCACCCCTAGTGCACTTGTCACCTGCACCATCCCCCGAGACAGGTCGCTGCAGCACTGTGTTAGGCCCTCCTGCATCGTCACAGAGCGCCGGCAAAGTAGGGAAGTCGCAGTTGCCAGACGGTTGAGTGCCCTGCTGGTAGTGTCCCTTCTCTGGCGTTCCCGGCGCCGTGCTTCGATGTCAGCATCTAATTTGCTGCACAACTGCTGGATTGACTGGGACATGTCCCGAATGCCCGCAGCCATGCCGCCAATGTTTGTGTCCATGTTGACTAAGCTTGTCTTCATCACCCGCATGTGCCTCTGGACTGACATTACTGCCTTTGATTGCAGGCGCTGTTGCTTCAACATTTGGCCCTCGAGCCCCAAGAAGACACCATGGCCGTCAGTGGGTGCTGGTGGACTCTGGACACGCGACCTGCGGCGCCCTCTTGCTCCCGTCTGTGCTGCCTGTGAGGTGTGGGGCACAGTGGGATGGCTCCCTTCCTGGGGCCCGGTGCGGTCTTCTGGGCCCATGCTGTCGTCTGACGAGGTGTCTAAGGCTCGTAGCCTGGCTGCTGGACGCCTCCTCATTCTCACACCTGCAAGCGGAGATGTGGCCGGTGAATCGAACATGAGTGGCGATGCTGGCTCTGGTGGTGGTGATGCTGGCTCTCGGTGAGGTGATGCTGGCTCTGTGTGCGGCGAGGCTGGCTGCGTAGGTGGTGCGGCTGCAAGTGGGCCTGCTCCCTGGTCTGAACTCGTGCTGGCTAGAGGTGATTTTTGTGGCCGGTGTGCCGTCTCCCCTGCAGCATGCCCTGTACTGCATGATGTCACATCTGTGGACAGAAAAACAACATTGGCTCAGTGTCCCCGAAGGGCTGCATTGCAAGCGTCACAATAAATCATTTCACATTCCAATCTGTCCTCTGTCTCCTTGTGCCTCGAGTGCGTGACATGCCTTGTTGCCCTGTAACATTTACGTCATGGTTAGTGTTGCCCTGACTACATCTCCCGGAATGCATTGCCTGTCTGCACTGACACGTGTGGACTGCAGTGTGATTCTCGTTTCACAATGGGGGATGTGGGATAGGGGTAGGGGAGGCTACATTGCTGTGCTTTCGTCTTACCTTGTTGTGTTGCGGCTCTGGCAGAGCTGTCGGCGTCCCCAAGACCCACGACGCTCTCTTGCTCGAGTGTGGCCGCCACCAGCTCCTCCAGTTCGGTGAGGGCAGGTGCCCTGTTGGTTCCACCTCCGGTCTGGCTGGCCTCCTTCTGGATGTCGCCCATCTTCCTCTTGGTCACAATCCTCAGGTCATACCAGCGCTTTTTGAGGACCTCAATGTCCCTGTGGGTCACTCCCACAGCATTGACCTGCGCCTGGATGGCCAGCCATATGTTGCGCTTTTCGGCCTCAGGCACTTGCAGGGATTGCCTCCCAAACAGCTTCTGGTGCTGCTTCACCACCTCCTCCACCAGCACCTGGAGTTCCTTGGGGCTGAATTTGAGCTTCCTCCTCCTTTCCCCTCCGTCTTTCTGTGTTCTCTGGCTGGACATGCTGTTCGTTTCCCGCTCGCACATGCAACTGCTCCCTGCCTCTCCTCTGCACTCCAAGCCTCTCCAGGGTCGGCTAATTATGTACACCTGCCTGGGTGTGGCCACTTCGGCTAATTGTGTACACCTGCCTGGGTGTGGGCAGTTCCTGGTTGGGTGGGCTGTCGTTGCACAGGATTAGCTGTTTCGTCAAGTCATGTGATGTCATTTACCGAATCCATACGTACCGATTCGGTATTTTCCGATTCGGTAGATACCACCTCGGTATTTTCCGATTCGGTAGATACCACCTCGGTATTTACCGATTCGGTGGATACCACCTCGGTATTTACCGATTCGGTGAATTCCGATTCGTATTTACCGACTGTTACCGAATCGGTAACTGTTACCGAATTTTTACCTACATATAACTTACCGGTTCTAATTTACCGATTCGGTACGGCTCGGTATTTAAGAACCGGTAAAATTTATTTACCTACATGAGGCCCATAATGCCTGTAGTGATGCTTTAATGGCATGACTCCTCAAATCAACTCCTTTTAATGTTGTCACTAAACACGAAAGGAAAGCAGCCAGGGAATTCAAAGTCACATGGCCCAATTTAGTGACAACAATAATCAGAAAAACACCTTAATGGTCAGCTGAACATTGACCATATATTGAACACGTGTTAGTACAAAACATATAGAGAAGCAACGAAAAACACTTTTTGAAGAACACATTCAACATTAAATATTGGTTACTGAATAGATGCTCGGGGGTCTTGGGTGTTGAATTTGTTTTTCACTTTATTGTGTACTTCCAAGAGTGCACAACCAATGCCTTTCTCCTTACAAAGGCTTTCTCTAGGCAAGAGATCTGAACCACTGGAACACACAAAAATCTCCTTTGCGTAAGTTGTAAGGTATTTGTAGTCATTCAATATTAATTCCTGATGATATAAGTATTTTGTTCATTCAGGTGCCAGGTGTAAGTCATCTGATTAAGACATGGGTGATGTGCGTCCAAATGGATAAATCCTAACCACAATCCTGTGGTTCACATATACAAGTCACTTCTGATCAACAGAGGAAAGACTTGTCTTTCTGGTATGGACCCTATGCTAAAGTTCCTTTGCTGATTGGAAGTGACTTGTACATGTGAACCACGGGATCGTGGTTGGATTTATCCATTTGGACGCACATCGCTCATGTCTTCAATATAGTTTGTGAATAGCAACGGTCTTATTGTTTTGTGGGTGGGTGCATGTGCCTCACTAAACCCTTCCCTACCTCTCTGCTAACCCCTCCTTACTCCTCCTAAAACCTGTTCCCATTAGTAATATGTATTCATTGTTTTCCAGCTATTCGTCCCCCCCACCTTTACTACTAAAACATATATCTATGTGTGCTGTGGTGCCCGCAGTCAGAGCAGTGATCTCCCGACATAAACAAAAGGAGAGTCAGAAGCATGCATCTCTGCATGTTGATTAGTGTATAGCATCTTGATGTACCTTAGTGGTACTACTGTGGCATTACTACATGCACTAAAAAAATAGGCCTCACAGTCTCGGGTTAATGAAGATAAACCCTGATTGCTGGGCAAATATGCACACATCCAGTAGCTCATAAGAATCCTTGGAAAACTCACCCCAATGTTTAATTCCTCTGCCTGTTCTTAAGATTGCAGAAAGCAAGTTACAGGCCTAGGTTTACAAAGTCACACAGTCATTTTCAGCTTTTCTAAATTCAAAAATAAAAGGCGTGCATTTGAATTTCAAACAAATACGACACATTGTGGTATTTTCAATTATGAAAACAATTATTACCAAAATGCACCCGATTAACAGTTTTTCAAATTTAAATGCCACTGATAACTCACATATATGTTCCAAGGTGTTCAAACCGTTGCCTAGCAATTAGTTCTAGCCCAGCAGCAGACAGAATTACACTCAATACTCAAAAAAAGGCCTTGAATACTGATAAGCCTGCTGAAGACCTTAGCAAAACAGTTCATATTTCCTACATTAAATACCCCAGGGACAATCTCTTGTAAAGCAGAGCAAGTCTTCAGGAGGCCTTTTTTCTCTCTACTTTAATCTTGCTCAAGCAAGATTGACTGTGTGAACAAGGGGACCATGATAGGGTAGAAGAGTTGGGACGAGCAGCTAAAGCTCGGGTTTTCAATCCTCAGACATATTTAAACATGGAAGCCTTTCTACCTCAGGTACAAGGTGTAACATAACAAAAGCCAATCTTGCCTGACGTCTGCCCCCCAGACTACCTTTACTTGTCTTCTCTTCACGCGTCAAACGCCAGGTAAACATGGGGGCATATCAACAACAACCGGCGATAATTATCGCTAAGCGCACTTAGCGCTAGGATAATTATCGCCGGCTAGCGTTGATTTTTATCGCTGAGATAGCGTGCTATTGGCAACGCTTATCTCAATAGCGATAAAAATCCTCACGCTCAGTGGCTAATGTGAGATTATCGCTGGAAACCCAGCGATAATCTCACGTTAGCTTGTCGATAGGGACAGACAAACTTAGCCATGATATCCTCCTTCCATAGGATATCATGGCTAAGTCAGAAAAATACCAGACGTAAAAAAGCAGCGTTAACCGCGGTTAGCGCTGCTTTTTTTGTCTCTAACAGGGTTAGCGATATTCTTGATAATAGGAGAAATGTCGCTTAGCGACATTTCTCCTATTATTTTACTCTGGAACGCCCCCTTTGCATCTCA
The DNA here is from genome assembly GCF_964204655.1 of Triturus cristatus. NCBI lineage: Eukaryota > Metazoa > Chordata > Amphibia > Caudata > Salamandridae > Triturus > Triturus cristatus. The sequence goes on from NC_140591.1 coordinate 1,354,538,475, forward strand.
TTAGAGATGCAAGGGGAAGCGTAGAGTAAAAGGGTGCTAACATGCAAATTTGAATGTTAGCACCCTGTTGTTGATAGGGCGCTAGTTTTATCTCTGCTTTTTTGGCTTTTAAAGCCAAAAAATCAGAGATAAAGCCCTTGTTGATATGCCCCATGGTTCGTATGTTTTTAGTGGAAGCTTTTTACATTGTTTTTAAACCTACAGGCGCCCTGCATTAATCATGCCTGTTCATTACTTATGCTCCACCTTACCGTCCTAAAGAGGACTCTTATTTTGACAAAATAGATACTTCCTCTGACCCACCTTCCGCCTCTGTATTTGGCATCTACCCAAGAAAGCTTTACTACTCTTCAGTGATCCGGTACAAACGTAACTCATATCCGCAAAAATAGTAAATGGTTTAAAAATGACCTAAAGTAATTATTTCTAAGTTCATGTTTGCCGATAATCAAATCTTCGTCAATTGGAACATAATGTAATTATTTAGTCTATATTACTTTTCTAATCACCCATGATTTTTGCTGTGGTACACAGTTATTATTATTATTAATGCTGCTTTGTAACCGGTCTATAAAAGATGTATTTCTCTTGACTGAATTCTTAGAAGGATCTAAGCTACTTCTTGAATAACTTCATTTTTGAAATATCAAGTTTTCAATGAATTGTGGCACAGATAAAAAATGACATTTGAGCAGTGACATTGATAGAAATTTTCTGAATATTAAATATTGTAATACTTTATTATAGTCTAGTGGCCAACATTAATGATGCATCACAAAGGCCTTTGTCTGTCAGTCAGACTTTTTTTTAAATGAAAAAGCCCTGGAAATATAACATTTTTAACAGCAAAGAATGGAGATTTGAGAAAAGAAATGATCACCATCATAACTTCGAAAAGGTTGTTTGAAGGACTGGGAATGCCCTGAAGGAAGATACGCTGTGTTAAAGCTCAAAGACTGTGCAAGGTCTAAGTCACGCACATTACTACTTTTAAAATATATTTAAATCTGAGTTGGCATGTTAAGACATTTTATATCCGCGATTCTTTAAGAAAATAGGTATCTTTTAAGTCTGGATGTACATTTGTTGGTAAAAAATACTTTTACATGACTACTTGTGAATATGATATAGAAATAAAATATATTTCTACACGATTTTGGCAACCAAAGCCGGCAGAAAATTGTCCTTGCCATGGGTGTATTTACGGTTTTGACATGAAGAAAATGTACAATTTTAAGTATGTAAATGGTATATCTCATAACAAAGAATATATCATTACAACCTAATAGTGAAATTCAAAAGTAAAAGACAAATCGTCAACTGTACTGCAAATAAACAAAAAAGAATTAACTGACCTGAATCTGTGCATAGGTGAGTAATACACATAGACAAAGTAGTAACTATGCATGAATAATTTAGGCCAAACTCCAAGCCATCGAGTGATGTCTGTATTTTTTTGAATAATTATCACCAAGCGAGATAATACATTTTACCGGTTGTGGGAACACACCCACTAAAAGTAAGGGTCAGATTTATTAAAAAAAATAGCCCAACACAGCATAGCAACCAACATCGCTGCGCAACATTGCACTAATGGCAGACAGCAATGCAGAGTGATTTTTAGTAAATATGGCTAGCTGCTGTTCTCTTCCCCTGTGCTGCTACACACATAGATGGCTTAATGTCACGCATACACTTTTGCACCATAGCACATAGGTGTGTGTGTGATGTATAGCATATGTTTTATATTGAAAGGCTGCCCTTTCAGTACAAAATGCTAAGATTAGACCATTCCAATGCTTTAACATTTCACGCATTATTTGTGCACAGCACAGAAGGACAGATGCATGACCGAAATGTTTAAAGAAATTAAAAACAAAAATTCCAACGTAGGCCTGCCTCATGTTTTTTTTTTTTTGTAACAACAAGGCCAGGTGTGACAAACTTTGTAGATCTGGCTTTCCTTCTTAAACCTGCTTGGTGGCATTAGAAGGTATGAGTACTGCCCATTGATTGCCCCTTGATACACAGAGTAGTGAAAAGCAGAGCAAAACACTATAATACCTTAATGGCAACTTTCCAATACAGAGAAGTTCTATGTTGGAAAGTAAATACTTTAGCAAAACATTGTGCAACTTTTTGTCACCTTCCATGGCTTTGCAGAAGCACAAAGAATATATTCAGGCACTGCATAGAGGGAATATTATTGAATAAAATCCGGAGCGGATGAAGACTATTTGTCACAGCATTCACAAAAACATTAGCAATGGGGCTGTTGGGTATGAGAGATGTACTCCAGAGTCACTTTGCTGGTCTCTTTGAACACTGCACGGCAACTGAAGCATAGTAAGCACAAGGTGAATAGTGTTGGACAATAGAAATAGTGTCCATAAAAGTTCAACTCCTAACTTTTCTACTCCTAAATGCCTTTTGTGAAAACTGAAAGTCGTAAAGTTAGGATTTTGTCTCAGATTACTTTTGTGAATCGGGCCCACCATTTTCCACTACATCTGGCATCAACCCCATAACAGCTAGGTGCCCAACAGCATTCACTGTTTAAGGGATTATTCCTTCCATTGTCATTTTACAGCTGCACCTCCCTGAGTGCCACATCACACTTGAGTGACGCCACATGACGTACATACAGCAAACAGTTTCATCTGTATGTTGTTATTTTTGCTCTCTCCTATTGTTCCTGAGTGGTCAGTCAGTCACCATGAAAGTTTATGTTGGTGTGGTTTTCCTTTTTACGAATAGATATACACTGTATTGTTAATTAAGGGAGTAATATCAGTGACCACAATAAATTATATTGTTTTTATTTGTACTACTAATTGAACAGCAACAATGCCAAGTTTCACTGATGTCCTTCTTGCTTCTCTTGTTTTAGGTTCATGACAAAACAACAAGAGCCAACACATCACCCAGAGTACTGCCAGAAAGAAAGCCTATGCACGGCATCAGACATCTCTTCAACTTGTGAAGCCAAGTGCCACTGCTAACTTACAGCTTCAAGATGGCCCCAAAGAAGGTGCTAAAACTGCTACCAAGAAAGTGGCCAGTGACAACAAGAAAGAGCTTACCACCACCACCACTGGTATGTCGCCCCAGATGTTTTTTTAAAACAAAAACTGTGCCTTGAGCACCAGCCTCTGGGGAGCAAGCTGGTAGCAGCACCCCTGAATTAGTGAACCCAGCACAATCTAGGCCCAAGCCCATGTCTGTCAAAGAGGCAGCCAGTCTAATCACAGTTAAGGCTGGGCAGAGCTCAGAGAGTTTCACTTTGCAGAATTCTGTGGAGTTACTCAAAAACTCAGCTGAATTCCGCAGAGTTCAGTGAGCCGGCAGAGTACTAGGAGGACCGACGCTGCGGTAAGTTTATAGAGGTGCACAACATCTACGAGATGTGTGGGTTAAATCTTTGCTCAGCAATGCATGTGCCACATTTTTGGAAACTACAGTACTCACATCTCTGATGTTGGAGAGATGTTTCCACTCCCTGAACAAAAAGAACAGAAGCCAACTGGAGATGCTGTGGGTCTCAGGTGCTGCTGTCCATGAAAGATGCATGCACGCTCCTCTGGATGGTGCTCGGTGCTCCACATGTCAGATGTGAGAGAGGGCGCAGTTGATATGATGTTCCAGAAGGGGTGGGCAGTCAGGTCAGTGTCCGGGCAGGGCTCAGAGTGGTAAGAGTGGCAGCAAGAAGACAGTGGTGCTGGGCGTGAAACTTCAGCTCAACTCTTTATGCTCTATGCTCTTGCTCAGATCAGATAATGGGGGTCCCTCAGTCCAGAGCTGGCGGCACCAGATCAACGGAATTCCACAGACCTGAACTGCCACAGATGGGGTGCTCCGCAATATTACTGTAATGAGTGGATGTGAGTGAACCTGGTCCAGTGTCAGTGGGAGTCCCTCAGGGCCTCTTGCTGGAAGGAAGGCCCACCGCTGCAGCTCTCCCCGATGCTAGTAGACTGCAAGTAGTGTTGTTGTCATTACTGGCCGCCACATTGAGGCCAGAGGGAGCCAGAAGAGGTGCAGGAGATGCAGTGGTTGGGCCAGCCTATGGCGACGCTCATTCCAGTTATTCTCACATTAATCTTATCAGACCAATAATCGCCTCATTAATAGGCCAGGTGAGTATACTGGAAAACTCTGCTCCGCCGGTGCATAGGCGGAGGTCTTTTTCCAAACTCCACGCTCTGAACAGAGCACGGAGTAGCAAAACTCTGACAACTTCGCTGGTGGAACAAAGCTTTTCACTCACCTCTAATCACGGCAATGCCAATGAGCAGTAATGTTGACATTGACTTATCTCAGTCACAGTACCCAATAATTTCAGGAAACTCTGTGATGTGGACAACAACAAGAACAACAACCACAACTGCCAATAGTAGTCTGAAGTAGGAGGAGTTCTAGAAATTGAGGTTTATGCTGAGGAAGTAGATCAATCTGCTCCAGAAGATCCATTGTCTTCAAGATCTCCAGCTTGAAAAAGGAGGGTTAGTGGTGCATCATCTTCTTCAAGCCCTTCTTCTGATGATCTAGATACCATTTAGATTACTGCCTCAGCCTGAGAGTGAGACACACCATGAAATGACTCAAAAGAGGCTAGGGAAAAGGAAGGTTACAGACAGCCTTAAGGTTAAGGTGACAGATGACTGAGGAGGATGACGATGAGCCAGTCATCAGGGATGTTAGCCCAGACCCAGGGGAGACTGACGTTACCCCAACCCAAATTCCCAGGAAGAATGTGGCAGTAGCACCACAGATCCAACCACCACTAGCTTCCATATTTGCAAAGTACCTGCAGCGACCTATATCCAGAACCACCTCAGTAGGTACTGCAGAGTCAAGCGTCAAAATACCCACCTACTGCCAGATCATCCGACATTGGCAGTGGCACCAGCATCAGAAAGTTGAGCTCCCCAGTCGGGGACTTCTTTTCAGTTAGCCAGAAGGAGGTGAACATTTCCATAAGCTGCCTTTGTGGAGCAAGTGTTAGTTGGGGTAAGCTTGGTACAAACTATGGTACTGGGGGCAAACAACCCTTTGGAGAAAGAACCATTCGATCCGTTGGGAGGCGCACCTTAGCGGCCAAAAAACTGCAAGTGTTGGTGAAGTGGGTGAAAGCTGGATGAGTGGGGGATCCGAATCCAATCACAGTGGAAGGTGAAGAAGAGGAAGATATCTTTATTATGCAAAGCAGCCCTCTCCCCAGTAGTGCAGTAGTAGCCAAAATCAGCTACATCGCAATGGCACAAGACTAAGGGCGAGACACCAAGGCAACAGAGGACAGTGACTTCCCCCTGAAAAGTACATTGAGCCTATCACCGCCTTCTCTCAAGAAATCACCTGCATTACTTGCATCAGGAAAGAAAGAAATCCAGGATACTAGTCTTGCCATTTTTAGGTCAGAGGGGCAGTATGAATGCAACCACCCAACAACACATTTGTATAACGTGAAGATGGCTAAAATGTTAGCGCTGGACCTTCTTCCTTTTTATTTTGTTGAAGGGGTGGGTTTTCATGAATTTGTGGCAGCCATCTGTCTGAAATTGAAGGTTCACAGTTGTTCGTATTTTGCTAGAGTTGCTGTTCCAGCACTACATCATGATGCGCTTGATTTGCTTGCACAAGCATCCACCTGACACCAGAAAGAGAAAAAATATCTGCAGGTGTTGACACTGTTGAGATCTTTAATACTGCTTGGAAGCATGCAACAGTAGCAATATGTGCAACTGAGACTTTAAAAACAAGTTCTTTGAATTGCTGTGACCAAGAGGGCTTAAGGTTGGATTTGTTGCCACGGACAATGGCAATAATATAATTAAGGCCATGGCCGATGGGGTTTATTTTAGGGTCCTGTGTTTGGCGCAGTGCATCAACATAATTGTAATGGATATTCTCAAAAAAATAGACCATGTAAGCAACTCTCTGTTCAACTGCAGAATAATCTGCATTCATTTAAAGCCCAGAAACAGCTGAGGGTCATTCAGCGTGATAATAGAATGCCTGTTAAAGCACTAATACAGGAGGTACCAACAAGCTGAATTCCACTTATTATGTGCTTGAATGTCTGGTTGAGCAATACAGACCTATCAAAGAATATGTCAATGCAAAGAGGGGACACAACTGTGAAAGGTATGATCATTGAGATGACCAATGGGGTCTAGTCAAATGCCTGACAGAGATGCTGCTTCTTTTTGAGGTGGTCACACTTGACTTCATCAAAGAGGACAGTACCATGGGCCAAGATATCCTGTTGTTGCACATGCTACAGGAACAGCTAAAGGAGGTGTCTGCAATGGCCATAGGTGCGGAGGAAAGAAAAAGATGTGGATGACTTGGTGGAGAGCTTAATCCTTCGGTTGTCTGCCAATACAAGGGTGCAAAGAGACATTGTGTCCTCCAAGCATTACATATGTGCCACAATTTTTGATCCATGGTACAAACCATTACTGTTCACTTTCATTCCTTTTTCAGACAGCGATGTTTGAAAATGCCAAACATGGATAGCTAAGCAAGGCAGTGGTCTGGAAAAAGAAAGGCAGGGAATTAAATTCCCATTGCTCCAGTGCACAAGTTCTGTGGGTCAGCCTTCAAGTTCAGAGCCTGAGGGTAGTGAAGTTGGCTCACAGCAGCCAAAACCAACAACAAGAGCACCATCAACAACAACAAGATCAGGAGCATCCGCCCCTAAGTCTGCAACTGAGTAGTTTCCACTGGCAGAACTTAAGTCCAGTGCAGAGGTGAAGGCAAAGAGGTCGAGCAAAGTGATGCACCAGCAATAAACATTGAGCAAATGGTCCAGGCCTATCTGGATCACGCTACAGAGGTCTACCTTGATAAAAACCCATTGGTATATTGGTATGGGAAGAGGCATCAATGGCCACTGCTCAGCAGGCTGCCCATAAACTATCTGGCTTGCCCTGCAGCCAGGGTCTCCGCTGAGCATGCTTTCAGTTCTGCTGGTGCTGTTGTCACAGTGAGAAGTACCAGTCTCTTGCCCCAAAATGTGGAGATATTAACCATGACCAAAATGAATCAGCACTTTATGCAACCAGATTACACCATACCTGAAGTTCCACAGGAGGAAGATGACGGAGACTCAGGTCATGGAAGTAGTGTGCTAGATGACCTACGTCTGGGCTATCCATCAGAGTTTGAGGACAAGCCCTACTTCCCTGACTATTAGGCTTTCTTTGTTTTTTTGATGTAACAGAAATGAAAAATATAGCTAGGGGGCATTATTTACTTTGTTAATTGTGTGTGTCTGGTTGACCAATTCCTCCCCACAATCCTATTCTTAGACACATTTTATTGCCATATTGGAGTTGCAATTATGGTCAATGAAGTAGGCTTGACTCGCCCTCCAAAGCCATTTCTCTAAAGCCAGACATTGGATGGAGAATACAAACAAATGAGTGCCTGCCTCCATCCCTGAGCTATGACTATCTATTCCTTCCTACTCCAGAAGAACTAATGTACATGTGATATTATTATAATTCAATTTATACTGGCAATTCTCTGCTTTGTGAACAAATGGATGATCTACATTCGGCAATGTCCCACCAATCGATCATGGTGAGCACACCGGTAGAACAAGTAAATGCTGGCATGCATTGCACGCTGAGTGATTGTTGTTTGTTGTGATATATCATCATCATGTGTATGTGTTGAGATTGAGAAGATATGATGCATGTGGTGTCAGGCAGTGTGAGACTGGGTGCTTGTTTGTTACGCTTAATGTGTTAGTGATGATTGAAATTTGAGATTCACAATGTTGGGGGACTGATCAATAATTTTTCTATGAAGGTTATTTTTTTTCTTTCCCCTTTGAGAGATAGCATAGTGTGATTCCTTCACTGGGTCCACTCCACACAATCCACTATGCTTTTTTTAAAAAAAATGTATGCTTTATACTCCTCAAAGACTCAGACGCGACCATTCGCTTGGATTATGCAATGATTGCAAACACAAATCTAGTTTACTCAGAAAGTAGCTCAACCTTTCCCTTCTTGTTGACGAATAACAAAATTGTACTACTGTAGGCCAATCTATTGCATTTTGAGTCGGGACTCGGTACACTGTTGGTACAGAGTTGTACACCATACTCGAGTCAGACTCAGGAGGATTAGAGATGATGGAATGACTTGGGCATGACTAATTGAGATCTGCCACCAGAAGAAGATGGAAGTTTTCAAAATCATTGAAATCAACAAATTTGGATGTGATGACTTTGAAATGGCCTAAAGGTAAACAACACCAGACCTACACAAATCTGTGTAGTTGTGGTGGTGAGTGTTGAGACTGACAGCAGTGTGTTGATTTTTTTACTTGATTGGGACACTGCTATGCTGCTGGGTCTGTGTGTGCTGTTCAGTGCTGTCTGGCTCAAATTTGAGGAAAGTGGTAGTTGGGTTTGGGCAGGCCTGTTATTGAAGGTAACTGGAGACAGACATTCAGTCATGAATGATAATCGAATTATGCATGTGCTGCTGTTAGGCTACATATTATTGCTATATAATATGTGATGATGAAATGATGATCAAGGCAGTTTGATTAGCCCAATTCCGATAATTACATTACATGCAGCCATTTTTTGTGGGGTTTTTGGTTGTTGTAAATTTGGCCTCACCAATTTGTTCACACACAAGGCATAAAATTAATTAATGCAGCAAGGACTAGTCTTCTCTCCTCTTGCGCTTCCTCTGAGTCTTAAGGTTACACTCCCAGTCCTAATTCAGTTTAATGTCCTTCTTTCTCCTTGATTCTTCAATATTAATTTCTATAGGCCCTCTTATCCAGCACCAAACTGGAAAACCAATGGTTACCTTACCAGGCTGCATCTGCCAGACCCCCAAGAGTGACAGACTGTACAAGAGGTATCAATACATATGCATCTCCTAATTTGGCAATAGAGTATCATTATTTGCTTTCAGTAATAATTGTAACTGTGTGTGTTTGTGTTATTTGCTTGAATCCGGCAAAAAATCCTTCCTGACCCCAACCAATATCGAAGTAGTGTCCAAGAGTCCAAAAATGAAATTGTGCATACATTAACGAAAAACCCAACAAAATCCCAACTTCCACATTCCCATCCTCTCCCCACAACAAGTCCCACCCACACAAAAAGGATTAAAAAAGGGGCTGAAGAGGCCACTAATGGTGGGCTAGGGGTTTCTTAAGATGCCCTTCCATCTGTTCCTGCCAGGCTTCAATATTCTCCAGGCTCAACATAATGCAGCACTCAAATCAGCAAAAATAAGGGGGAGCAGCAGTGATGGTGGAATGGCGGCAGGTGCCTGCTATTGGACCGCGGCAACAGTGTGCTGTTATAGGCATTGGGGCCTGGCTAGGGCCCGGGGCATCTGCAGCAGCTTCTGCCTCCTCATCTTCCAAGGCCACCAGCCACCGGTACTCGACCCTGATGGCCTCCAGGTTCTGCTCCTGCATCCGTACTGCAACCTCCTGCCTGCTAGGTGGTTCAGGATCAGCAGGAGCATATGTCATGCTTGAAAACTACTGTGAGTTAAGGGAGGAGTCTGAAATACCACCTCAACCCTTTGAATAAAAAAAACCTTGATAAAACCATTCCAAGCCAGTAAAGGTGAGATGGACACTACTATTTAGTAAAATCTGCCTTTTTAACTTGTTTTACTAGTGAATTGAATACTATAGCTTCGCTACACTTTTTGGTTTTGACCGGTAAGGACCTACTTGTCCCTTATCTCTTTCCCCTATCCTTCTCTCTCCACCTTAGGTAAACACCTGGAGCTCTACAGAATGACAATTGAACTCCAAATTGATCTTGGGTAATATCCCTTTATCTTCCCACCCAAAATACTCTTAAGGTCCTGAAGAAAGCCCCCCGACCCTTCAGGGCGAATTAAGGGCTGAAACATGTCGACCCATCACTCGGATTGACTGTGCAGTGGACTCCTAATACTCCCTATCTGCACACTCCTCCCCTTTTTTATTCTTTTCCCTGGCTCCAGACAAAAATAAAAAACACAGTCCAGGCAGCTTGAGGAACTTTGTTTTTTAATAATCTCTTCACTGAACACGAGCACTTCACAACTGTTTTTATCTCTGATCACTACTGTTAATACCCAGTGGTTCCCTCCGGGTGGAGGCAGCATAAAAATAAAAACCCAATGATGATGCTATCACGTTTTTAGTAAATTAGGCGGAGAATCAAGATATACCGCCCCACGAACCGCTTAAACGTGATTGAGGGTTTTTTGAAGGAATTGATGAAAAACCGTATCACCCTGGAAAACAGGTACAAGTGATCCATTCTATTTTTGATTATTAACTACTTGCCGGAAGGTGAATGGACCATATCCCCTTCCACCTCCCCTTATCTTGATTCAAATATGAGATGGACACTACTACAGAGGAGCACCTTAGTCCCTTGTTTATTCTCCGTATAAAGGATTTTTCAATTCATCATTGCATTGTTTTTCTAGTATTTTATGCTTTATTCTTCATCCTTAGCTTTGCTTTTTACCATTTAAGTTTTATACTCTCTCAATCCAGTCTTCACCATTGAAAACCATCCATCCAATTCCTCTATATAGCCATCCATCCAAACATGGCTACCTGTCTCACTCTCAACAAACCTTACAGCAACATTCATTTGTCATTTACCCACCCATGCATCCTTTCAATCAAAACTACCACAGGATTCCAATCAGTTCTCCAGGCAGGCATCCTTCACACATATATTTTCACCCCACCCAAGCAGGCTCCCCACCTGTATACCATTCATTCATCCTTTACCCACCCATGAATCCTACCAGCTACCTATATATATGCACCCGCTTTCCCCACGCATCCTTCCTTTCCAGTCATATCACATTTCAACCGTCCGTTCTCCTTCCATCCTTCTTTCCCTTTTCCATCAACCCTTAGTTAAAGGTCTTCTTCATGAAACTTTCTCTACTGAGTTGAAGATAGAAGCGGCCATTAGTTACTCAACTCAACTCCTGTTGTGTTCTCCTGTTGTTCACAAATAAACACCACACCCTTACAGTGAGTAAATAATTAATTATCAATAAGCAAGCAATAGGACTTACCACCATCCACCACTGCAGCTGGCTCACCCCCTACAGCAGTCACACCTGCAGACTGGCTGGCATCGTCACTGCTGGCCCCGGCACTGGTGGTCAGTGCGGCGAGAAAAAACATTACACAGTTCTTAGATGCCAGTTATACCCTCCCCAATAATTTTTTAGAGCAAAACATACCACACACATCACTACAATTTGAATACATTACAGACAGCATCTTCTATTAAAAATATCAGTTTGGGCATTTTGTTGGTGGCAATTTTTAAAAAGCCTCTAGACAAACTGTTAAGGAAAGGCTAGAGCTATTGATGAATCTGATTTTTTCTTAAACAAAATAGTACATGATTGGACAACTGGACATATGGTCTTGGTTGGCAAATCAATGTTTACCTCATACTGCCTTCCAGCCATGGTGCATGGTCATCAGTTCACCAACTTCTGTTAATAATACAAGCCATAGCGAAGGAGACACAACTTTGAGGTATCCATTTTGACCATGGCTGCTCTCTTATTTTACTGATTGAGCCTTCTCATCTCAACAAACATGCGTAGAGTACCTTCCTTGGGCAATGGGTATGCAATCTGCACAGCAGAGAAGTAGTAGTAGAATGTGACCGATGGATTCTCTGAGTCGTAGAGTACCACCACTAGGCAGTCCACATCATATAATATAAGGGGGGAGTGGAAGCTGACTGACAAAGCAGAAGAAAGAGAGCTACAGATAGACTAGTACAGAGACAGTTTGAAGTAAAGTACAGAAAGTTGAAATATAGAAGAATAAGTAAATTGGATATTGCAGGGATAACAAGAATTTAGAAATGGATAGATCGAAGAGGATTTGGAAAAAAAGATATAAAACGGTAGACATAATTTGAAATAAAGAGTGGTAAAAGTTAGGGTAATAAATATATTAATGTGGACACCAGGAGAACTTACTGGTGCCATCAGAGCCATAGGCTGAGGAACTCTGGGAGGCACCTCCAACTCCCTTCCCCGCCTCAGCCCTCTTCTTGCCCCTAGATGCTGATGTAAGGCATAAAGACAGAAAAAGGTTGGTGGTAAATAAATAATCTACCCAAATTATGTTTTGACAAGAAAAAGCAATTGTGATAACATTGAACTTTTCTAAATCAGATAGTAATATCGCAGCCTGTCCTATCATATTCCACATTTCCTAAACCTACCTACCTAGCCCTACTCCAAATTTAATAATCTACATTTTGGAATTACTAATAATAAATTGCAACAAATGATGTTTGCTTCTTCTCATCTCATTTGCAATCTCTCAACCCCCTTTGACGGGCCAATTCAATAAGGGCCTTATTATTACAACAATTTCGGGTGGATGCCGTTTTTGGATCTGGAACCAACAGACCTTAGCGCCGCAGTCCCGACCACACTATTATGATGCAACCGCCCAAAGGCCATAGGGTAGTCGAAAACCTCCATTTGTTAATAGAAGTTTTTGCTGTGGGCAGAAAAGGCCTGCAGCACAAGCTTCCATTGAAAAATGGATGTTGTTCACAAACATCCCTGCACCGTCCGTGTGGCAGGCACCATGTGGTACCTGCCACACGGTGCAGGGAAGTTGACGGGGGCACCATAGGTGCCCCCCAGGCTCCAAAGCAGAGGGCCAGAGGGTAAGGGGACCTGCTAGAGGCCGCCAATATCAGTTTCTGGCAACCAATCCATGTTGGAAGGGCCGACATGGATTGGCTGTCAGAAACTGACATCATAATCTCAACGGCAGAGCCACGCATGGTTCTGACGTCATTGAAGGGAATACTTACTATACCGCTCCTGTTTGGACGGCCTCACGGAGTCCATTGGAAGAGGAGCGGAATCTCCACACTGCTTTCCCTTCTACTGTCAACATCAAAATAGTTACGGCGGCCAGAGGGAAACCATAGGATGTCGGGCAGGGAGCCTCCGACCTCTGGTCGTAGGCTCTCAGCCCGACCTTGTAATGATGCCCTGACCCCTAAGTCTACATTTGTTATATAAAAGTATAGATGGACACATGCATTGGTTGCTTGCTACTGTGCAAGCTACAAAAAATGCTCTATGAACTGAAGTGACAGGACGTGCACCACTAAACTACAAATGCTAACTACCACTATGGTGACATGACAAAGGAGTCACTGCATTACAGTTCTTACATAATCAGCCCAAGTGAGGTCCAACAAGAATGATTAGGTAGTACCGAGTACCTGTCTAGAATAATGATCACATAATATTTGAAAACTTAAGTTACCTGCACATGAGCAGTATGCTTGCTATTTTGGAAAAAAGTATTAGCAATAGCATGGAACACACAATTAATATTAAATAAATAATTTTAGTAAATAGCTACTCACCTAGCCCCGCAACCTCAGCCCCTAGCAGGTCCAGCAGGCCCTTCTTTCAATCCAGCATGTCAGACCATGGTGTGTCAACTGATGATGGGTGCGTTGGACCCCAGAGCAGTGGTACACTGACTGATGCACCCTCACCCAATGCGTCTGCCGCTACCGCATCCTGTACCTGAACCCAGGCTTGCTGTCTGCTACCAGGGTGAAAGGGAGGTGGCGTTGGATATAAAAATCCAGCGCTGCCACCTCCACCTCTGAAAACAGAGCACGGGCTGCACTCAAGCTTGGCGCCACCTACCGAAAGGAAGGTGACTGCTACTTGCGTGCCTTGGTGCGCCCTTATCTGCCATTGCACTGGGGGGAAAGAGAGAGAAAAATGAAATGAGAAAAAGAAGCAAGGAGAGTACTAAGGAAGTAGTAAAGCTAAAAAATCTAAAAGTAAAAAACTAATGTGCAAACACACCCTAAAAATAGAAATAAACGCAAAATACACACTTAGGAAGACAGGCGGTAAGATAATAAATAAAAAAGATCAGAAAAAATGTTTTAGAAACCAAGGATTGAAAAGACTGAAGCAGGATCAAAAAGTAGGCCCCAGCACCATAAACAGAGTAAGACACAAGATGGCCGCTCCCATGCACAACCAAGTGGTGCAGTTTGAGTGATACTTCCGCCCGAACACACAATCCGCCTTGACGTTCAGTGGAAATGTTAGGCGAACAGGTGGGAAAAGCAACTCTGCCTGCTGGTGGAGTTCCGCCTAGTGCAGCTACGCAAACTCCCCCAGGCTTAGTGTAGAACACGAGCACCACCTTCCATTGGAGGATAGAATCCAGGGTAGCCAGCATAGTGCTGGTAAAGGAGGCTGTCTCAGTTAATGGTTAAATTGAGTTTACCCTAGTGTCCCTGCGTGACAGTGAAATGGTTCCTTAAATCCATGTGCCCTCAAATATTACTAAGTATAGGCAATGGCTCACCATCAATGGGCACGGTGTTGAGGTTCTGATGTATACAGGTGCCAGCTTGACAATGGTAAGAAGTCAGAGCAGGTGATTCCCAATGCATTCCACCACGTTGTGGTGGCTGAAAACAGAGAGGGTCACTACCCAGTGGCCCTTGTTCCTTTTGAGTGGGAGGGTTACATGTCTTCTGAAGTTGCTGTGAGCCCTGTCATGCCTGTGGACTGTTTGTTGGGTAGTGACCTTGAGCCCTTTATCTGGAAGGAAGTGGAGCTCAAGGCTCATTTGAAGGTGTTGGTTTTATCTGATTAGAGAACCGCAAAAGATCCACGGCTGTCCAGAATGGGAGTCAAAAAGAACTGGAGCCTGGAAGAATGGTCCAACCAGGTGCTAAAAAGGGGAAAGGCAGAGGGCATGGGAAACCAGCCTGAGTGTCTTCCCAGTAACGTTGATCGGGTGCCTGCGGTGGCCATCAAGGAGCCCATTGAGGAGTGCACTACTTCCCTTGGTGACCTGCCTACACTTGATGAATGGCATGTAGAAGAAGGGCCCACCAAGGAGGAGTTATGTAGGGCACAAAGGGAGTGTATAGCCCTTGAGGGCATGAGGAAACAGGCTAAAGCCCAAGCAGCAAGTGATGTTTCTGGGAGTTATCACATTTACTGGGAGGACAAACTCCTTTACAGTGAGCCTAAGGCTGCTGTGCATGGGACAAACAAGGCCTTCTTACCGGAGCTGGCTCATGAAATTCCCATGGCAGGATACGTGGGCCAAGACAAGATCTTGGCAAGGCTTGTCCCACACTTTTATTGGCCTAGGACCAAGTCTTCATCAGAAACATTCTGCAGGACTTGTGTAACCTGCCAGGGCAGTGCGAAGACAGGGCAGAGGCTGAAAGCCCTTCTTAATCCCTTGCCTGTAATTGGCACACCCTTTGAGTGGATACATATCAACATGGTTGGGCTTGTGGATCCCCAGACAGGCTCAGGGAAGAGGTTTATCCTGGTTCTGGGGGCCACTAAGTACCCAGAGGCAACCCCTCTCAGGACCATGACTGTCCCTGCAGTGGCACAGGCCTTGATGGAGATTTCACCTAAGTGGGTTTCCCCAACGATATTGTGCCTGACAGGGTCACAAACTTCATGTCTGCATACATGCAGTCAATGTGAAAGGAGTGTGGGGTAGCCTACTAGTTCTCAATAGGCCTGGGCTAAAAATCCGTTCCGCTCGCGGAAATTGCGATAATTTGACATTTTCGCGTTCCGCGGAGAGCGCAAAAATGTCAAAATTTCTGCAATCCGCATTTTACCGTAAATGTTTTGCTTGCTCGCGCTGTAAAATAATACATTCTCGCGTGCGTGCGATCACCTTACCTGAATCCCCACGTTCGCCGACAAGTTTTCCCGATCCGGTCGCGTTCTCCACGAGATGTTGGATTGTTGGTAGCCATTTGCGCTGTCTTGCGACAGTTCGCGCCCGCAGTAACGTCATTCGTCGCGCGATCGCGTCTTTCTTCTCGCGATCATGCACCGCGAGACAAGTGAAAACAAGATGGCCACGCCCGCGAGCAACCGCATGGGTAAGTTGGCGAGGCCGCAACCATGCAGAAAATACCGCGAACTGGCGGGTAAAAAACTTCCGCATCTTCGCGATATTTCCGCGTGTTTGCGGAGATTTTTAACATTTTCGCAATAATTTACGAAAATGAATTTCGCAAATTCCGCCCACCCCTAGTTCTCAACCCCTTACCATCCACAAGTAAATGGGCTTGTTGAGAGATTCAACAAATCCCTGATAGGCATGATTAGAGGCCTACCTGAGGCCCAGTGGGACATCTTCTTCCCAGGCCTGTTAATTGTTTACAGTGAGGTACCACAGAAGGGGGAATGCTTCAGCCCATTTGAGCTTTTGTACAGGTAACCTCGTAGAGGACCTCTGAGATTGGTGAAGGAGGGGTGTGAGCAAAACTCCCAAGAAGATTCCCCAGGATGTAGCTAGTTACATGCCGGCCTTCAGAAGCCAACTGGCTAAGTTGTGGAAGCAAGCTTCTGACAACTTATAAGCCAGTCAGGCCTGATGAAAGAGTGGTATGACCACAATTCTACCATTGTGGAGTTTTGGCCTGGGCAGAATGGGTGGGTTATGGAACCTGTGGAACCCTGGGCCCTTCAGGATTGTTGGACCGGGCCTCATGAGGTAATTGAGAAGAAGAAGAGCAAGGCCACCTAACTGGTGGACCTTAAGACCCCCAGATAACCCCCACAGGTGCCTCATATCAATCGCGTCAAACCCACCTTTGATAGGTGTGAGATCACCATGCTGTTGGTGACAGATGGAGAAGAGGAGAAAGAGAGTGAACCTCTCCCTGACCTCTTAGCTTAGACTTCAAGGCAAAAGATGGATATGTGGAATGGGTAATCCTTTCCTGCACTCTAGCTCCTGAACAGCAGAGGGAGACTCACCAAGAATTGGGATAGTACTGCTCTCTTTTCTCCCTTATTCCTGGGATTCCCGACTTGTGTACCCATGATTGGGACACATGGGTCAACCTCCGTGTTAAGAATAACATCTTAAAGGTTGTTGGATAAGGCAAAGACCATCATTAAGAGTGAAGTCTCTTAAATGCTGGGGTTGGGGGTGATAGAACCCTACAGTAGCCCCTGGTCCAGTCCTGAGGATCTGGTACCAAATGCTACCATACCAGGCAGCACACCTGAACTGAAGTTCTCTGTGGATTATAGAGGGATACATTCTGTGACAAAGACAGATGCTCAGCCCATCCCCTGGGCTGATAAGCTGATTGACAGGTTAGGGGCTGGCCAGTACTTAAGTACCTTTGCTCTTACATTATGGTACTGGCAGATTACCCAAACTGAAGGTGCCAAGGAGTGTTCTTTTTGCATTTGTCACCCTGAGTGAGACGGGTATGCCCAGACGTGGGACCTGTGCTCTCCATGCCACTGGAGTCAAGATATTCTGGCTGATGAGGGGTGAAACCCTAAACAGGTACTAGTATGCTTGTTTCCTGTCCAGGGAGGACCTGGTCTGGCAGTTCGGGCTGGACAGTTCCCATTGGGCACAGGGTCAAGACTGATTTGCATATGGCTGGGTCCAAACTAGAATGGCATGGTGAGCAAAAAATCTATGGATTTAGGCCCAGATCTCTGTACTGGGGTGAATAAATGACATTGTTCTGCATTCTGTCCATCAATTGTTCTTTTTGCAAGTAGAGGTCAGCCATCTCCACTCCAGTGGGTTACTGCAAATTTCGTGTGATGCCCTTTGGACTCAAAAATGCCCCTGCAGTCTTCCAAATGTTGGTGAACCAGGTCCTTTTTGGTATGGAGGCATTTTCAGCTGCCAATCTAAATGACATAGCTGTCTTCAGCAGCAGTTGGAAGGACCACCTCTTTCCCCTTCAGGAAGTACTTCAGGCCCTGCAACAGGCAGGCTGGACCATCAAGGCCAGTAAGTGCTAGATAAGGCAGAGGTCTGTGGTATACTTGGGACACCTGTGGGCAGGGGTAAGGTGCATCCCCTCCAGGCCACTATAAATACTATAATGGTCCGGGAGTCCCTTGCTACCCAGACTAACGTCAGAGCATTCTTGGGCCAAACTGGATACTACAGGTTTGTCAAGGATACAGCACCTTTGTTGCCCCTTTGACAGAGCTGATGTCTAAGAATCAGCCTGGAAATGTGATTTGGACAGAGGCATTCCAATTGCACTTGACTCCCTGCCCCTGTGCTCAGGGCTCCTGACTTCTCTAAGGAGTATATCACTCAGATAACTCAGAGCAGGGTATGGGGCAGTCTTATCACATCTCAATGAAGACGCCTGGACCAACCTGCAGCCTTCATCGCTAGGAGGTTACTCCCCGGGGAACAAAGGTAAATTATTAAAGAAAGAAAAGCTTTTGCTGTGGTCTGGGCACTAAAGATATTTAGGCTATACCTGTTTGGCTCTCACTTCCTGATTCAAACTGACCACAGGCCCCGCAGGTGGCTCATGCAAATGAGGGGTGAGAATCCAAAGCTGTTGGGGTTGTTGCAGGGATTCTGCTCAGAAACAGAACTATGATTGTGACCATAAAACATCAGCAGGTAGGAACTTAATCCGCATGCCACCTCAGTATCTATGAGCCTGAGTCTGACTAGCTATAGTGCCTCACTTGCCTTCCTAACCTTTCCAGAGAAACAAGTTAGCACACCAGAACACAACACTCTCAACACTCTCAGGGATTGTGGTAACAGGACACACACTTTCTCATGTGCACTTGTCCACAATAAGATAAACAAGAGACCAAAGAAAGTTTATTCTATTTATTTAAACTACTGTGTTCCAAGAAGCATTAATTGTGCCACATTTAGAAAACAAATTAATACCAAAAATATCATTAGCATGGTTGTCAGACCATACATCATAAAACCCCAGACATGTTATAAGACAGATTAGCCTAAACCCCCCTTTTCTACTGAAGCTAAATGATTATATATGGAAGATCACTGGGACCAGTGGCGGACCCCATACGTTATCATGCATAGGTGGATGTTCTACATTGCAGGTGTTGCAGCATTCTTGCATCAGGACCTTCGCTCAGTGTGAACCCCTGTCCTCAGTTATTTGACAAGATGTGTGTTCACAAACAACAGCTGAATTCTCTTGTTATGTATAGGTGCTAGTATCTGACCATAGAGAATAACAAGTGGCATTGTTATTTGACCTTTTCCAGCATGTATCGATTTAATCCCAAGTAAATAATAAAACACAAAAGCATGTGCAGGTTCTGTGTGAAAATACATCGTTGCACAATAACAAGCACAATATGTAGTAACATGTGCAAAATAAATGATGCCTACAGCGTGCACAATTAGGCTAACATGGGAACAAACGACAATGGGCCATGCAAGAAACACATAACAAGGCAGTCTGTTTTCCTACGGGGTGTGGACTTCAGGGTAGAACACAGACAAGGGGTAACCCAGGCCAATGCTGACGATCTATCCACGTTTTTCTGTCTTCGTCTAGAGGTTGGGTAGGCCTTCCCACTTTCAGCTTGGGATGGACATGTGTTAGACCTGTCATCCTTAGGGTGGTCTACCTCCAACATGTTTGCCTGTTTACCTTCACTTTTTATATATTGTTTTGTTAGCCTTAGGACTCTGAGCACTTTACCACTGCTGACCCGTGCTTAAGCACATGTACTTCTTTCCTAAACATGCTGACACTGATAAACCATATTGGTATATTTCAGTGACCTCTAAGTTCCTTGTAAATTGGTATACCATATACCCAGGGACTAAGATCTAAATGCTACTGGTGGGTTTGCAGCACTGGTTGCGCTACCCACACAAGCAGCCTTTCAAACCTGTCTCACGCCTGCCATTGCAGTTGACTAAAACTTCGGCTAGACATTTAAAACTTCTTGCCAAGGCTTAAAATCCACTTTGAATACACATAGGTCACCCATAGTGGTAGGCCTTAGGTAGCCCTAAGGGCAGGATGCTGTGTAACTAAAAGGGAGGACATATACTTTTAAGTTTTACATGTCCTGGTAGTGACAAACAGCTAAATTCATTTTTCACTACTGTGACGCCTACCCCTCTCATAGCCTAGCATTGGGAATTCCTGAATACACTTTTAAGCTGTAATTCCTGATTAGAAACTAATAGCTGCTTCATGTTTCATATCGTTTGAATGGTAATGATAAATCCTTTTTGCTTGTGAAGGTGGATTGAACATTTTTGCTTTAGAAATGCCACTTCTAGAAAGTGGCAATGTCTCTGTTTGTACTGCTCTGTTTACCTTTTAGCCTGTCTCTGATATACTTCTGGGATGGATGACAGCTACACTTTGTGCATTCACTCCAGATAGCCACAAATACAGGAAGTGTACATTTAACAGAGAACTCATATTTATTTATGTACATTCTGATAGCTCTTCCTGGGAAGGAAGATGGAGGGGGATCTTACACTTACACCTGAATAGGCAATGTCTTATGACCCACAAAGGACTGATTACTCCCCACAGATATCCTGACAGATAGGGCTGGGATGAAAGGAGACCTGTGCACGTCAAGGGCTTGCTTTGAAGTCATTCCACTTTAAAGGCACAACTGGGTATATGTACTGGGCCTCTGACCATAGCAAGACATTATACTACTGGACCTGTGAAGAACTTTGCCAGTTGTAAAGAGTGCTGTGAAACGAGGATTGCCATTCTGCTTGACTGACTGTTCTGAAGGATCTGCTTCTCCGCTTTGGTGAGCTGCCCTGTGCATCTCTTCCCTGCTGAGGACAAGGCCTGAACCCATCTCACTTGAACCCATAGTGACTACAAGGGCTTACACCCTGTTATGAAGCCTCAGGGCCATCAAATACTTCCTGCTATCCTGCTGCTGGACTCTGCCGTCTGTAAGTCATCCCTTGCCTGAGGACCTAATCCAGTCCTGGGTCTCAGAAGTAGGTTCTACAGCTGTTTTGCGTTAAAATCAGCACAGTGATGATTTTGGGCCAATCGGGACCTACACATTCCCCTTTGACGCCGACGCATGTCAATTCTGATTTACGTATCTCTGGAGCCAAACTGGAATGGCGTGATGAGGAAAAATAATGGATTTAACTCACATGTGTGACTGGGGTGAATGGTGATTTGTTCAACATTTCATTAATCATATGTTCTTTTTGCAGCAGCCTAGCAGCTACATCACCTTGACCAACTTCATGGCCTGATGCATACAGACAGCTCAGCTTGACATCGATGCAGCACCTGCATCATAAAGGCGTCAAATGCTGAAGCCTTCCTCGATGGTGCGGACCAGTGCTGAAGCTTTGACTCCATCCACTGGAATGATGATGATGCAGTGCCTCCTCGACTTCTTTGACGTCAATGCTTGCTCCACTCAGGGTACTTTGTCAGTGGGACCTGCCTGACTCCTGTGGCCTGCCTGTCCTCCTTTGCGGTGGGCCTAAACTTTGGATTTACCCCGGTCTAGCATGACCTCAAGTAACACCTTAGCGCTATTAACTTCTATGTACTATTTTTGGTTTATTCTTTAAAAATTCATAGCTCCGGTTCTGCTTATTGGATATTTGTTGTTTTGGACTTGTGTTCTTCATGAAAATATTCTCAATTTTTCTAAACATGTGTAGGGTATTTTTGTGGTGTTTTCATTGCGTTACTGTGTGTGTGTGTTGCACAAATACTTTACATATTGCCTCTTGAGATAAGCCTAGCTGCTCTTTTCTAAGCTATCAGAGGTTTAGCACAGGTTATCTTTTAGTGTGTATCTAGCTAACCGTTGCTAGAACTCGGGCCCCTTCTTGGATAGGGCACATACCACTGTCAACTAAAGACCCACTTTTCACCAGTCTCACTTCCATTTCACTGATGAAATTGTCTATATTCTCCTCCACAGGAATGGTTTCCAGTTCTTCTTTGATGGCTGCAAACTCTTTTTTCACCTCCTCCCTGTCAAACCATGCATATTTGATTAATATTTCTATCATACTCTTTGACATTGCTGCAGAATTAGTAGCCCATTCCTCTAACATTTTGGCATTGGTGGATTCATATAAAGGGACTGTACATATGTGAAGTCTCCTAGGGACCATTACTTTGTCTACATAGATTTGGAGGGAAGAACCTTCCCTCCATGTGGATGTTTCTGCTTTGCATAATTCTTCAAGTCTTTTGAGTGTGTCCCGAATGTCCAAGGTGTTGTTAGGGCTGCTCCTGGTGCTTGTTATCCTGGCTTGTACAATCATGAATAGTGTCTTTGCTCCTCTTCCTCTACAGCTTTTCTGGATTCCTGCTGTATCCAATAAGATGCCAGTATGGTTAAACATGAAAAAAAAATTAAATAAATAATTCTTTAGTGCAGTAGGTAATTTCCCTAACTCAAATGGTTTTTTCTCCTACCAACTTTGATTGTGCCTAGGTGCTTAAATACTGGCTTCGTAGCAGACCATTGTTGCTTGTCAAAACAAAGACAAGAGGATTTGGCAAAACAGAAAAGGTTGGTTTAATAAAAACACTGCACCCAGAAGTACAGCATACAGAAACAAGTCTGAGGACTGACTCAAAGTTGTTTTTTGCACCTTTAAATACAATTCTAGAAGTGTCATAAAACAATTAATAGATCCTGTTTAAGGAGAGGAACGTCGGCCTATTTATGAAGCAATACTTTACTCCCATCCGATGACAAATGCAGATGGGTCTCGAACTTGCGTGGACAGAATGTGGGCCAGTGGGTAACATGTCTAGATGTCCTGCTTGGGTAGCACACCATTACTGCATGTGATGTGTGTGCTGTGTCCTGATTGTCTTACTGTTCTTAACTTGATGTGGCCTTTTTACTTTATGATATTTTGGGAATGCGTGCCCCTCCGGCCATGTGCGTTTTATTGAAGCCAATCCGTCCAGATCATTGTGGTGTTGCTGCCTCTATGTGGGACTAATCTGGGTATTTCCTGCTATCGCCTCAGTCTAAGTTGCAGGGCCTGCCTGACCACATATTTCTGACTCTGGACGGATGAAGCGGTCATCTTGGGTGATTTCAACAACAGTGATTTGATTATGTTTTATGCATATACGTATCATTGCGTACATCGCCATCAAAATTAACACTGTGCAAAGAATCAAGACACACTCACCTCTGACATTTCACTGTCCCGGGACCCATCTCCCCCCGCTTGTGTCTGCAAGCCCCTTGTTGCCATGTATGAATATCCTTAAAGCAAAAAGCCTCACCAGTATGGTTCATTTGCTCTGTGGTTGGGATATCATGCACATTTTTACTGTATGCCGATATCTTACAAAACAAAGCAACTTCGGAGTGCAGTTCTTTGGCTCCATAATAATGACCCCTCATATGCACAAACACTTCATAGCCAGACAGCGTTTCAATACAAATCACTATCCCTTATGCTCCAACTAAGACCGTGATCCTTGGGCGTGAAACTGGAGGAGTACACCAGTGGCACAATCAGAAACCTACACAAAATCCACTCTCAAAAAGTTAAGATTAACGCTAAGAAACCTCGATGAATCATCTTGTACTTTCAAGAATGCACAGAACCACTGCAAGTCATTTCAGCTGACAGGCAACTCAAAAGTATATCATGTCTGGACATGAATTATTCTTCTCCCAGGAGTATGCTAAGATTACTGCAGACCGAAGTAAGGAATTCTTGAGTATGTGAACATTGCTTCACTCGCTTGGAGCTTGTTTTGGGCTTTTCCACCATTGTCTCTTCAAGGTCACATACAATCATAAAATTACTTTATATGATGATCCATCTTGCTTGAAAGACTTTCTTGTGAGTCAGAAGACAAAAATCATTAATTTTACTGCATCACCTTATTTGTCA
Organism: Triturus cristatus; assembly: GCF_964204655.1. Taxonomy (NCBI): domain Eukaryota; kingdom Metazoa; phylum Chordata; class Amphibia; order Caudata; family Salamandridae; genus Triturus; species Triturus cristatus. The sequence continues at coordinate 1,354,562,235 of NC_140591.1, forward strand.
AAATGACAATTTATGGATTTGACTTTATAATTCTTCTGTACTGGTTTTTCGCTTAAGATTTAGAGATATTGGCTAGATGTGTTCCTATAGATAAGATGTGGTTTGAATTTCTATACAATACTAGAAGAGTTCTTTGGTTAATATGTATTGCCTCTCACTAACAAAAATACAATTTTCTTCCTCCAGAATTGATCTTGTGTTTTCTCATGTTCCTATCTCCTGGCATGTGTATCATTGCCATTCGTGTTCCTCCCTTTTCTCTGGGGTTCCAATTTCCCGTCTTCTCATGTGGTCTCCTCTTCCATCCTTATCAATGTTTCTCATAGGTATGTTTATTTTTATTCTTATCCTCTTCTTCTTTTTGCACTCTTTCTCTTTCAAGCATCCTATCCTTTTTTTCTCCTATCATCTCTCCCCTTTAACCTTCTTGTTTTTCTTGCATTCCTCTTCAATATTGTATATATCTTCTGGACAGGTAACTACATTTTTTCACTTTTATTACATGTTTAATTTCTAATGAAGTGTACAATGTCTAACCTTTTTAAGGATAATTCTGATTGTATTCATTGTATTTTTTCTTTTAAATTTCCCCATCAAATGTCAAAGAGTCCTATCACACTTGACAAAACATAATTCTCACATTGCTTTTTTGCAAGAATCACACCATAAAGAGCAGAATTGTATGATAATAAATTTGTTCACCGAGAAACGGTAAGAAAAATGGTGTTATCATCCTATGCCACAAATCTCTACAGGTTCAACTGCTATCACAAGAATTAGACTCAGAAGGCAGATGGTTACTGCTTACAATATCTATTAAAAAAGTTCCCATTGTTTTGTTCAATGTATATGGTCCTACTGCTCCAGATTGTCAGTTATGGTCCACTTTCGCCCAGAAATTATTACGGCACTCAGATAATAATTTAATATTAACAGGAGATTGAAATCATTGCATTGATCACATTGTACACAGACACTCTTCAGCACACTATCTTCTCAAACAATCACAAAAAGCATTTGTACATGCTATTAACCAATGACACTTGACAGATGCTTGGCGGTTATGCAATCCTTCTCTGAGGGAGTATACATATTTTTCTCCACTTCATCATACACAATCTAGGAAAGATCATATTTTTATTTCCCATTATCTTACCAAGTTTTTAGATACTGCAGATATTTGTACCATTTAATTTCTGATCATGCTCCGGTTTCAATTCAATTAGTCCTCTTACCTAAACGTGATTCTTCTAAATGGGGGAGATTGAACAATTCCTTGCTGTTGGCCACCAATTTTACTTCTTCCTTTATTTCATTTTTTCATGAATTTTTCCATTTAAAGCTTTCTTATACTATTCCTTTTCGTACCATTTGGGATGCTTTTAAAGCTTCAGCCTGAGCTTTGATCAGAATTTTTTCTCTAGTAAACAGAAGGCCTCTCAGGCTCACACCAAACATTATTCCAGAATATCAAATATCTTGAACATGCATGTTATACTTATAATTCACAGGAACCTTTGCAACAACTTATCAAAGCGAAATTACTTTTGAACAAACTTTCTACTGAATCTGCCTCGTCTTACCTTCTTAAAACTAGTGGCAAATATTACGGAGGTCAAAATAAGTCTGGTAAGTTGTTAGCAAATTATATCAAAATTAGACAGAATAGACTATTTATATAATCAACTGTAGATGATACTGATCAGACTTAGTCCATTGATAAGGATATTCTGAATCATATTCGCCTTCAGACCAAGACATTTTCCAATGACTCTCCTTTATTCCAAAACTGGACTTTTCCCAAATAGATTTTTCATCTTTAAAAAAGGACTTCTCTCTTTCAGAACTGAATCTTTCTATGATTTCCCCTAAAAAAGATAAAGCTTCTGGGCCTGATGGTTTTACTACCGAATTTTGTATTTATTTATCTCAAATTCTTTTACCCAAAAAACTTAATCCAATCTTTTTCTAATTTTTCTACATCCTCAAGCATCCTCAAGCTCCTTTCTCGAAGCACTTATTTGCCTCATTCCGAGGGATGGTAAAGAGTTGCATCATTGCAAAAAAATATAGATCCATCTCTTTGGTCAATTTAGATTACAAAATATTTGCCAAGGCATTGACTTCCAAATTATAATCTTTTCTTCCTAGTCTTCAAGGAAAGGACCAATCAGGGTTTGTCTCAGGTAGGTATCTTTTAGATAACACCCATTTGTTCTTTGATATTATCTCAAAGTCAACTGATTTTCCTGAACCCTTGGCAGTCATTGCTCTAGATGCTGAAAAGGCTTTTGATTGGGTTAATTGGTCTTTTCTATTTCATACCCTTTGAGGTTTGATTTTTGCCCTAAATTCATTAATTTAATAACCCTCTTGTATTCTTCTCCAGAAGCTGCCCTTTGTGCAAACAGCCTTACTTCTACCTTATTTCCTTTAGGTAAGGGAGTAAGGCAGGGATGCCCTCTTTCTCCTTTTCTGTTTAAACTGGCACTTGAACCTTTTTTTTATCTAGAATTAGAGAAAGCTCACTTTATTTTATTTATATTTTTTATATCAAACCTCTATTCTTTACTCCCGGCTTTTGTCTCAGAGGTTGCATCCTATGCTGGATATAAATGAAACACTAACCAATGCAAAATCTTAACTTTAATACAATTCACCTTTAAGTATGATTTTTCTTTTTCTAATTTAAATTGGCAACCTACTCAAAATAAATATCTTGGTCTTCTTTTTACTCAATCCAAAAGCTTCTTCCATTTATTCAACTCTCCAACACTTACTTAATTATCGCCCTACATCCCCAGCAGAACTTGCTTAGGAAAATGATTTTTGAATCACCCGCCTGTTTCAACCTGGAAGCAGATTTGGATCAAAACTAGAAAATCATCTCATGCAGCAAATACAAAACAAAAATGTTTCTTTGTTAATAAATGACTTTTTACAACACCTATTCTCCTTCATAAGATTCATACAGATACTCCAGACACTTGTTGGGCATGTTCTGCACAATATGCTGACCTTCAGCACTTAATATTTACTTGTCCCTATGTCTCCTCTTTTAGGCTACACATTTGGGATCACATTTGCTCCATATTTGGTTTAAATACTCTTAGGAAGCATATCTAATGTGTGGTCTAATGTTTCATTTAATGTGCAAATAGTGGACCTTTTCAACAAATTACAAAGCATTGAAAGGACACTAAGCAATTTTCGTCTAAAGCACGATGTGTATGCAGTGTGTTACAACCAAAGATTAGATACTGCCTATATGTAACCTATGTCTCTTGTTTTTAAATGGCAAGCATTTTGGACACCCATTACTCAGATTTTGGATGATTCTGGCAAAAGATCCTTTGCAGCTCTACCTGCAAATCAAGAAGTTCTCAAAACCTACCTGACTTCTACTTTTGTTGCTATATTCTTTTATCATTCATTTATACTTGCTTTATATCTTAATGCTTTTATGTTTATTAAAATCAGACATATATGTCATTTAATTTCTCATATGCGTAAATCCCTCTCTTCTTTTCCTTTCCCTTTATTTTTATTGTTCACATTCTTTTTGTCAATTATAATTTTGAATTTGTATGTTTTTTTAAGATTGTATTTCTTTCATAAATTCAATAAAACCTTCCATGTTAAACTTAATGTGCAGGCCACTTCTCAGATCCCTATTGTATAGGTTTAAAACAAAGGAATCATGTGCTTAAAGTTTATTCGCCATTACACCAACAGATGGAGAACAGAAACAAATGGACTGTTATCTAGTTAATATATTATCACAGTTTTGGTAGTAGACCATTAATATTGAAGAAGTTTAGTTTCTCTGTCATAACAAACCCAAGTCCTCTATTCAGAAACTGTCTGATCCCAATGAAGAATACTGTGGGGCCGATTCCGATCCGGGTCAGAAAGCACTCTGACCGAGCCGGATCCGGAGTGTTTTCCAACTGAGCCGGAGTCCTGCAGTCCGACTGAGCGAATACGATGCGGCCGTATGCTGCCAGACTCGGTTCGGTTGGACTCCCATAGAAGTCAATGGGAGCCGGGCGTACGACGCGTACATGGGCTCCCATTGACTGAATGGGTACGTCGCAGACAAGTGCGCCCCCTACAGTGGGTATGCGTCAGTGCCGTCTGCACCGCACATGCCTGTGTGGGGAGACCCATGGGTCTCCCCCTGTGTCCGAGTTGTAGGGCTGTGGGTGACAGGGGGTCCGACATGGACCCCCAAAGGCAACCACCCGGACGATTCACGAGCCGGACACTCCAGCTCGCACAGGCTGTCCGACGTGTGAATCGTACTGGCTTGGTCGTGAATCGCATCCATTGTATGCTGCGATCGAGACGTACGGAGCGGTTCGGACCCGGAAACGACTCAATCGGTGAATTTCATGTAGCTCGCATCGTACTTGCTCGCTCGTACAGCTGTACGAGTCGGCCGGAAAACACGCGTACGGCTCGTAGTTTTTCCAGCCAGATCGCGTTCGGTGCCCTTCCAACCCAGATCGGAATCGGCCCCATTGTGTGATGGTAAAGATCATGGATTTTTCACTAGTGAGTGAATTCATTTCTACCATCATTCATTTTGGTTACTTGTTTGACTTTCCCTGGGATGATACTTTCCTTTATGCCATCCCCAACTTCTTCCATTGTCTCTCTGTTTGCCCCTCCTCCCATTGTGGAAAAGATCAACATGAGGTAATACTGTCTAATCTATCCCTTGGTATGCTGGTTCCTGCTTCGTCTTGTTCATGTGAACTCACAGAGAAGTCCAACAAAGTCACTGTGTGTTTTGGTATACTCAGTATTCAGTGGTACATAAACATCAAATAAAAGATGGGACAGGGCTATCTCCTACCCTCATTTGTATGTGCTGCCCTCCACCTGATGCTGTTGCAAACCTGGTCCTCAATAAAGGTAATGAGTTGGAAAACTCCAGTACCTTCATCCTGTACCAAAAAGGACAGCACCTAGATCATTGGGCAATATTACGAATAGTCTGTTAAACCAGCAGACGAGGATGGGGCAATTGTGATACAGTATACCCATAAATATGACAGGAAAATCATAAGTCATGTGAGCAATGAGACCCACCTCAAAAAAATTGTGTATAACACACTGCAGAAGTTACAGGACAAGATTAGACACTTGCCAGATATAGGATTAGTTACTGGCCAAAGAGATGAAAAGGAGTATGCTGAGCTGAATAAACCTCACTCATGAACACCAATGATCTACACTCTCCCCAAGACCCATAGCAATTATTTTGATCCACTGGGGAGACTGATAACTTCTAGATGCTGATCAGTCTTGAAACCAATCTGTAGATATTAAGATGCCTTCATTGAAGGAGGCTGGGGCCAGGAAGCAGTGGCTGGACTGTAGGGGTGGGCGGAATTTGCGAAATTCACTTTCGCAAATTATCGCGAAAATGTTAAAAATCTCCGTAAACACGCGGAAATATCACGAAGATGCGGAAGTTTTTTTCCCGCCGTTTGCGGTATTTTCTGCGTGGTCGCGGCTCGCCAACTTACCCATGCGGTTGCTCACAGGCGTGGCCATCTTGTTTTCATTTGTCTGGCAATGCATGATTGCGAGAAGAAAGACGTGATCGCGCGACGAATGACGTTACTGCGGGCGCGAACTGTGAGACAGCGCAAATGGCTACCAACAATCCAACATCTCGTGGAGAACGCGACCGGATCGGGAAAACTTGTCGGCGAACGCTGGGATTCAGGTAAGGCGATCGCGCGCACACGAGAATGTATTATTTTACAGCGCGAGCAAGAAAATATTTCCGGTAAAATGCGGATTCCGGAAATTTTGACATTTTCGCGCTCTCCGCTGAACGCGAAAATGTCAAATTATCGCAATTTCTGCGAGCGGAACGGAATTTTAGCCCAGGCCTACTGGACTGCTGGGACATAGCGGTCCTGTGGAATGCAACGCAGCGGGTGAAGTGACCTCCAAGGGGGATGAATATTGGGCCGCAATGCAAACAGAGCAGCCAGGCACTGCCATAGTAAGGGGGGCGAGGAGCAGTGCATAGCCGCCAACATCAAATACACAGCGGAAGGGCAGCCCTTTGCAACCTGGCAATAACATGAAGAGGAGAGTCTCAGATTAGCCTGACACCATACGGCTTGGTTACTCATACATGCTACAGACTGTGTAAAGCTGTGCATTGACAAAACACCGGTAAGAAAAATGGTGTTATCATCCTATGCCACAAATCTCTACAGGTTCAACTGCTATCACAAGAATTAGACTCAGAAGGCAGATGGTTACTGCTTACAATATCTATTAAAAAAGTTCCCATTGTTTTGTTCAATGTATATGGTCCTACTGCTCCAGATTGTCAGTTATGGTCCACTTTCGCCCAGAAATTATTACAGCACTCAGATAATAATTTAATATTAACAGGAGATTGAAATCATTGCATTGATCACATTGTACACAGACACTCTTCAGCACACTATCTTCTCAAACAATCACAAAAAGCATTTGTACATGCTATTAACCAATGACACTTGACAGATGCTTGGCGGTTATGCAATCCTTCTCTGAGGGAGTATACATATTTTTCTCCACTTCATCATACACAATCTAGGAAAGATCATATTTTTATTTCCCATTATCTTACCAAGTTTTTAGATACTGCAGATATTGGTACCATTTAATTTCTGATCATGCTCCGGTTTCAATTCAATTAGTCCTCTTACCTAAACGTGATTCTTCTAAATGGGGGAGATTGAACAATTCCTTGCTGTTGGCCACCAATTTTACTTCTTCCTTTATTTCATTTTTTCATGAATTTTTCCATTTAAAGCTTTCTAATACTATTCCTTTTCGTACCATTTGGGATGCTTTTAAAGCTTCAGCCTGAGCTTTGATCAGAATTTTTTCTCTAGTAAACAGAAGGCCTCTCAGGCTCACACCAAACATTATTCCAGAATATCAAATATCTTGAACATGCATGTTATACTTATAATTCACAGGAACCTTTGCAACAACTTATCAAAGCGAAATTACTTTTGAACAAACTTTCTACTGAATCTGCCTCGTCTTACCTTCTTAAAACTAGTGGCAAATATTACGGAGGTCAAAATAAGTCTGGTAAGTTGTTAGCAAATTATATCAAAATTAGACAGAATAGACTATTTATATAATCAACTGTAGATGACACTGATCAGACTTAGTCCATTGATAAGGATATTCTGAATCATATTCGCCTTCAGACCAAGACATTTTCCAATGACTCTCCTTTATTCCAAAACTGGACTTTTCCCAAATAGATTTTTCATCTTTAAAAAAGGACTTCTCTCTTTCAGAACTGAATCTTTCTATGATTTCCCCTAAAAAAGATAAAGCTTCTGGGCCTGATGGTTTTACTACCGAATTTTGTATTTATTTATCTCAAATTCTTTTACCCAAAAAACTTAATCCAATCTTTTTCTAATTTTTCTACATCCTCAAGCATCCTCAAGCTCCTTTCTCGAAGCACTTATTTGCCTCATTCCGAGGGATGGTAAAGAGTTGCATCATTGCAAAAAAATATAGATCCATCTCTTTGGTCAATTTAGATTACAAAATATTTGCCAAGGCATTGACTTCCAAATTATAATCTTTTCTTCCTAGTCTTCAAGGAAAGGACCAATCAGGGTTTGTCTCAGGTAGGTATCTTTTAGATAACACCCATTTGTTCTTTGATATTATCTCAAAGTCAACTGATTTTCCTGAACCCTTGGCAGTCATTGCTCTAGATGCTGAAAAGGCTTTTGATTGGGTTAATTGGTCTTTTCTATTTCATACCCTTTGAGGTTTGATTTTTGCCCTAAATTCATTAATTTAATAACCCTCTTGTATTCTTCTCCAGAAGCTGCCCTTTGTGCAAACAGCCTTACTTCTACCTTATTTCCTTTAGGTAAGGGAGTAAGGCAGGGATGCCCTCTTTCTCCTTTTCTGTTTAAACTGGCACTTGAACCTTTTTTTTATCTAGAATTAGAGAAAGCTCACTTTATTATATTTATATTTTTTATATCAAACCTCTATTCTTTACTCCCGGCTTTTGTCTCAGAGGTTGCATCCTATGCTGGATATAAATGAAACACTAACCAATGCAAAATCTTAACTTTAATACAATTCACCTTTAAGTATGATTTTTCTTTTTCTAATTTAAATTGGCAACCTACTCAAAATAAATATCTTGGTCTTCTTTTTACTCAATCCAAAAGCTTCTTCCATTTATTCAACTCTCCAACACTTACTTAATTATCGCCCTACATCCCCAGCAGAACTTGCTTAGGAAAATGATTTTTGAATCACCCGCCTGTTTCAACCTGGAAGCAGATTTGGATCAAAACTAGAAAATCATCTCATGCAGCAAATACAAAACAAAAATGTTTCTTTGTTAATAAATGACTTTTTACAACACCTATTCTCCTTCATAAGATTCATACAGATACTCCAGACACTTGTTGGGCATGTTCTGCACAATATGCTGACCTTCAGCACTTAATATTTACTTGTCCCTATGTCTCCTCTTTTAGGCTACACATTTGGGATCACATTTGCTCCATATTTGGTTTAAATACACTTAGGAAGCATATCTAATGTGTGGTCTAATGTTTCATTTAATGTGCAAATAGTGGACCTTTTCAACAAATTACAAAGCATTGAAAGGACACTAAGCAATTTTCGTCTAAAGCACGATGTTTATGCAGTGTGTTACAACCAAAGATTAGATACTGCCTATATGTAACCTATGTCTCTTGTTTTTAAATGGCAAGCATTTTGGACACCCATTACTCAGATTTTGGATGATTCTGGCAAAAGATCCTTTGCAGCTCTACCTGCAAATCAAGAAGTTCTCAAAACCTACCTGACTTCTACTTTTGTTGCTATATTCTTTTATCATTCATTTATACTTGCTTTATATCTTAATGCTTTTATGTTTATTAAAATCAGACATATATGTCATTTAATTTCTCATATGCGTAAATCCCTCTCTTCTTTTCCTTTCCCTTTATTTTTATTGTTCACATTCTTTTTGTCAATTATAATTTTGAATTTGTATGTTTTTTTAAGATTGTATTTCTTTCATAAATTCAATAAAACCTTCCATGTTAAACTTAATGTGCAGGCCACTTCTCAGATCCCTATTGTATAGGTTTAAAACAAAGGAATCATGTGCTTGAAGTTTATTCGCCATTACACCAACAGATGGAGAACAGAAACAAATGGACTGTTATCTAGTTAATATATTATCACAGTTTTGGTAGTAGACCATTAATATTGAAGAAGTTTAGTTTCTCTGTCATAACAAACCCAAGTCCTCTATTCAGAAACTGTCTGATCCCAATGAAGAATACTGTGGGGCCGATTCCGATCCGGGTCAGAAAGCACTCTGACCGAGCCGGATCCGGAGTGTTTTCCAACTGAGCCGGAGTCCTGCAGTCCGACCGAGCGAATACGATGCGGCCGTATGCTGCCAGACTCGGTTCGGTTGGACTCCCATAGAAGTCAATGGGAGCCGGGCGTACAACGCGTACATGGGCTCCCATTGACTGAATGGGTACGTCGCAGACAAGTGCGCCCCCTACAGTGGGTATGCGTCAGTGCCGTCCGCACCGCACATGCCTGTGTGGGGAGACCCATGGGTCTCCCCCTGTGTCCGAGTTGTAGGGCTGTGGGTGACAGGGGGTCCGACATGGACCCCCAAAGGCAACCACCCGGACGATTCACGAGCCGGACACTCCAGCTCGCACAGGCTGTCCGACGTGTGAATCGTACTGGCTTGGTCGTGAATCGCATCCATTGTATGCTGCGATCGAGACGTACGGAGCGGTTCGGACCCGGAAACGACTCAATCGGTGAATTTCATGTAGCTCGCATCGTACTTGCTCGCTCGTACAGCTGTACGAGTCGGCCGGAAAACACGCGTACGGCTCGTAGTTTTTCCAGCCAGATCGCGTTCGGTGCCCTTCCAACCCAGATCGGAATCGGCCCCATTGTGTGATGGTAAAGATCATGGATTTTTCACTAGTGAGTGAATTCATTTCTACCATCATTCATTTTGGTTACTTGTTTGACTTTCCCTGGGATGATACTTTCCTTTATGCCATCCCCAACTTCTTCCATTGTCTCTCTGTTTGCCCCTCCTCCCATTGTGGAAAAGATCAATATGAGGTAATACTGTCTAATCTATCCCTTGGTATGCTGGTTCCTGCTTCGTCTTGTTCATGTGAACTCACAGAGAAGTCCAACAAAGTCACTGTGTGTTTTGGTATACTCAGTATTCAGTGGTACATAAACATCAAATAAAAGATGGGACAGGGCTATCTCCTACCCTCATTTGTATGTGCTGCCCTCCACCTGATGCTGTTGCAAACCTGGTCCTCAATAAAGGTAATGAGTTGGAAAACTCCAGTACCTTCATCCTGTACCAAAAAGGACAGCACCTAGATCATTGGGCAATATTACGAATAGTCTGTTAAACCAGCAGACGAGGATGGGGCAATTGTGATACAGTATACCCATAAATATGACAGGAAAATCATAAGTCATGTGAGCAATGAGACCCACCTCAAAAAAATTGTGTATAACACACTGCAGAAGTTACAGGACAAGATTAGACACTTGCCAGATATAGGATTAGTTACTGGCCAAAGAGATGAAAAGGAGTATGCTGAGCTGAATAAACCTCACTCATGAACACCAATGATCTACACTCTCCCCAAGACCCATAGCAATTATTTTGATCCACTGGGGAGACTGATAACTTCTAGATGCTGATCAGTCTTGAAACCAATCTGTAGATATTAAGATGCCTTCATTGAAGGAGGCTGGGGCCAGGAAGCAGTGGCTGGACTGTAGGGGTGGGCGGAATTTGCGAAATTCACTTTCGCAAATTATCGCGAAAATGTTAAAAATCTCCGTAAACACGCGGAAATATCACGAAGATGCGGAAGTTTTTTTCCCGCCCGTTTGCGGTATTTTCTGCGTGGTCGCGGCTCGCCAACTTACCCATGCGGTTGCTCACAGGCGTGGCCATCTTGTTTTCATTTGTCTGGCAATGCATGATTGCGAGAAGAAAGACGTGATCGCGCGACGAATGACGTTACTGCGGGCGCGAACTGTGAGACAGCGCAAATGGCTACCAACAATCCAACATCTCGTGGAGAACGCGACCGGATCGGGAAAACTTGTCGGCGAACGCTGGGATTCAGGTAAGGCGATCGCGCGCACACGAGAATGTATTATTTTACAGCGCGAGCAAGAAAATATTTCCGGTAAAATGCGGATTCCGGAAATTTTGACATTTTCGCGCTCTCCGCTGAACGCGAAAATGTCAAATTATCGCAATTTCTGCGAGCGGAACGGAATTTTAGCCCAGGCCTACTGGACTGCTGGGACATAGCGGTCCTGTGGAATGCAACGCAGCGGGTGAAGTGACCTCCAAGGGGGATGAATATTGGGCCGCAATGCAAACAGAGCAGCCAGGCACTGCCATAGTAAGGGGGGCGAGGAGCAGTGCATAGCCGCCAACATCAAATACACAGCGGAAGGGCAGCCCTTTGCAACCTGGCAATAACATGAAGAGGAGAGTCTCAGATTAGCCTGACACCATACGGCTTGGTTACTCATACATGCTACAGACTGTGTAAAGCTGTGCATTGACAAAACAAGGCTGGACTCGCTGCACGGTTGTGGCACTAACAGAGTATAGACTGGTCAACGAAACTGCAAGAAATGGCTCCACAGAGCGCAGAGGCAGCACAATTGGCATCCTGGAATAGTAAGCGAAGTAACTAAATGTGTGTAAGAAGATAGGTCCATATTGGAGCCTGTAAGCAAACAACTACCATACGGGGAGACCTTAGAGAAATTAAAAATGACTGCTGTGCAGACCCAAGAACGCGTGTTCTGAGCAGTGTGTGGATGGTGAGGGTGGCACAGGTTGTGATCTCTCCTCTTAGCTGGTCAACAGAGGGGCATTGGTGTGCTTAGAAGGATACACATAGCACAGCACAGTGTTGGTCACGCTAAGAGCACACTGGCACAAAAATAAAGATAGACAGATACTTATAGTCAGCATCTGCTTCACTCATTGTCTGATAAGAGGCAGACAACATTAAAGACCAGTGGGGGTGGCACACCTCAGTCGCGCTCGACATGGGAAAAACAGACAAAGTCCAACCCTGCCTGACATTTGAATCCCAGTGGCTCACTAAGTCACAACCTGATCCCCAGCAGAACCAAGTTGGGACACAGCGCATTCAGAAACAACAGCTCTGAAGAGTATCCTCCTCGCTATGCAACAGAGCCTCCAATCCATAAATGGGAAGATAGACTCCCTCAATATCTGCATGCACCACATGGCAGCCAAAACTGATAAACAATGCACGAGAATTATGGTTGCAGAGCAGAGAATTTCTAATACTGAAGACATTGTGCAGGCTGTCACCTTAAAGTGTCTAAATATGGAAAAGGTACTGGCTGTCATATAAGCCAAAAATGAAGATCTTGAGGCTTGCTTCCGCTGTAATAACCTGAGAATTACCAGGATAACAGAATCTGCAAATACAGGCCAGATGGAGAAGTATGTATAAGCCATGATCAGGGTCTGTTCAGAGCAGAAAACCTTCCATACTAGTAGTGGAGCATGTCCACAGATCCATTGTGAAAAAGTCCCCACTAGGGGAACCTCCAGGGCCAATCATGGCCAGGTTGCTCAATTATTATGATAGAGATGCTGTGCTACACATGGTGAGGGAAATGGGGAAACATCTACACCAGGGCAATGCTGTGGATGATATATTTCAGACTTTGTAGCAGTGGTACAGGCAGCACACCAGGACTTTGCCACAATAAAACATAACTGCAACAGCTTGGGTTAAGGTACGCCATGCTGTATCCAGCTAGGCTGAGGGTGGGGTATCGAGGCTCGTCCAGAATATTGACAACTGCTAAGGAAGCAATGGCATATATCAAAACACTTCAGTCCCTGCGGCAGGACAAGGCTACATCGGATCAAGTGGACCAGAAGCATTAGATGGCTATGGGCCAAGCCTGGCATGGTCGAGTCAGGTGCCCCAGTGGATAAAATGGCTCATGAAAGGGATAGCGCAGAGGGCCGGCAGCAATTAAAGCAAGTGGGATTTGTTGAAAATGGGTAGATCAGAGCTGGGGCAACCCCAGCCAGAGCCACAAGACTGACATGAAACAGTACCCTGTGACCCGTTACTAATCAGGGACAGGCGAGGGCTGAGACATTGTTAACTACTATAATGGTGGATCGTAGCATGGTATGGAGCAATGCCCATGGAATCAATGTACATCAACCAATTTATAACTGTTCCTCACCACCTCCTGTCCACCAGGAGGTTAGTGCTGCCCTGGCAATTGTTCCCATGAGGGTGCACTTCACATTACTTTGTTGTATGTATGCTGATTTGTTGATGCAAATGTGTTTCATAATTGTAGGAGTATTTTGAAAGGTTTTGGGTGGAGATAATGATGCCTTTAGCAGATTGGGGAAGCTAGAGTGGGAGGGGGTTACAGATTGGGCCCATGTTTTCACCTGAGGGCAGTTACAGAAGACCAATGTAAAAGTGACTAGGTCTGTATACCAGCGGAATGGTTTGAGATTAGCATCTATCAGAGAGGGGATGAATTCTAATGAGAAGCAGGTAATTCTATTAACATGGAATGTTTGGGGGCTAAACAATCCTAAAATAAAGAGACCGGTACTGGCCTATTTGGATAGACACCATGTGCAAACTGCCCTCCTTCAAGGAACACACCTGACGAAGAAGACGGAGGGTTGTTTGGGGGCAAGATGGGCAAGTATACCGGTGGCCTCCTCCTACTCCCCTACTCTATGGGGGTACTTATATTAATAAGGAAGGGAGTCCAATTCACGCTCACCCATTTGGAAATTGATGAAAGAGTCTAGATTTGTGCAAGTGCAGGGCAGTCTGTATGGCATCATGCTAATAGCCAAATCCGGGCCAAACATTGACATCCCTGACTTCTACACACATATATGGCACAAAATACACCAGTCACAACCAACACCAATAATTTGGGGGTGATCTTAATCTTTGATCGATAGCTCAGCTGCAGGAGACTGGCAGTGTAAACACTCAGCCAGAGTATGAGTGTAGGGATGGCAGATAAGGGGTTAGCAGATATATGGAGACTACAGAGCCCTGGAGAGAAAGAAGGAACATTTCATCATCCATTCAGGAAACATGGTTTAGACTAGATTATTGGTTAGTGACCAGAGAGGTGGCCACATGGATGACCATGGTCCACACATGCCCAGAATACTGTCCAACCATGCACCGGTGAAATTGACTGTGGAGCTACCATCCCTCACTCCTGCTCCGTTAACCTGGTGGTTTCAGCCCAGGTTCCTGCTAGACACATGCATAGGTATGCAGGCTGGTGTATTGAGGGCATTGCGCACGCAGCTGCAAACAATAGAGAAGTCTCTCCGTACTCTAAAACTCCAAAATGAGTGATCGCCCAGCCCGAATATTTTAGCTTGCATATGAGAAAGAATCACAGAGTATAAAGAAGTAGCGAAGCAAGAAGCACAGCACTTGTCTAAGCATCATGTGGCCCATCATATGTAGAGGGAGGAAGGCCCAGTAGAAACTTAGCATCTAAGGTTGGAGAGCCCCGGGCACTATCACATATAACACATAGTGAGACACCAGAGGGCCAGCGGGTGTACGATACACCAAACATATTAAAGACCTTTAAAAACTTAAAGTTTATATCAACAGCGCAGCACGGCATCAGTGACTGAGACCGCAGATTATCTAGCAGATATAGTACTGGTGTGGCTATCGCAGGGTCAGTGCAAGTACCTGGTCCAACCATTTACAATCGAAGAGGTAAAGGAGGCTATTAAATGATTGCCAAATGGTAAAGTGCCGGGTATTGATGGCCTTTGTGGAGAGTTCTATAAAGAATTTGCTAACACGTTGGCCCCACATCCGCTAAAGGTGTATGAAAAGGCCTACAATGCTCAGCTCAGACGCTGCCTCTTTCTCTTGGAGAGGCTATTATAATTACCCTGTTGACGCCAGATAAAGCACCTGAGTCTTGTGACTCTTATAGACCATTATCGCTCATTTACATAGATGTGAAGATTCTGTCCAAAATACTGGCGACTCGTCTCCAGCCATTACTCACAACCATGATTCTAACAGACCAGATGGGATTTATCCCCTCTAGGCCAACAGCGCATAATCTTCAAACACTCTTCGCAACCCTCCATCAGTTAGACCCAGCAAAGCAAGCAGTAGCAGTGCTCTAAGGAGCAGTCAAAGCATTTGACTCAATAGAATGGGTATATATGCTTACAGTGCTACAACGGATGGAGATCCCCCAAATGTTCACTAAATGGAAACAGTTATTATACACTTCCAGCATGCTTGAGTACAGATAAATGGAGTCACATCGGACGTGCCGGCTATATCGAGAGGAACAAGACAGGGGTGTCTTTTGTCCCGATCATATTTGCGCTGGCCCTAGAAATTGAGCATGTACAATAAGAAGGCGACACGCGACAGCTGGACTTAAATTTTACCAACGTCTCTAATCATATCATTATATGTCGATGGTATGATGTGATGTTATATATTCGGAACCCATGGATATATTTGGCACTAGTGATAAGGGGATATGCCCGTTATGAGAAGTATCAATTGGAGCAAATCAACTATATTCCCATGTACCCAAAGCAGAACACTATATACTTTGGATTTCCCCTTAGAGTGCAGGGAGGAACGAATAAAATATTTGGGGATCTGGATCTATAGCGACCCGGACTTGTGTTCTGGAATAATGATGGAAGGGCGATAGCCATGCTTGAAGACCAAGTTGCCAGATGGATATGCCTGCCCTTCTTGTTGGCAGATAGAATAGCCCTGTTAAAGATGATTGTCATTCCAAAATTTCTGTGTCTATTCATGAACATACCCATCATCTTAACACATGGCTTTTTCAAAACTCTTAGAACAAATATGATCACCTTAACCTGGGGAGGTAAGCAGCCCGGAATTGAATGGAACATACTCACCTTACCATACGAAGTGGATGAGTTTTGGTCTACAGACCTTCAGCTAAATAACTATTGTGAACAAGCTACATTTCCCTGCCACTTATGCCACATTTAATGATTGAAAGCGATGACCTGAACCCACTGCCCCTGGCAGCGATGGTAAAGCACCACCATCAGTCGAGAACCCATAGAGAGATAAATACTATTGACTGGATTACTGAGGCCTGAAGGTCCCTGGGAGCCCAGGCTGGGGAACTTCTGCGGTACCCTCAAGCACTGCCATTGGATTACCACTCACAAATATATGTCACACATGAGGAAAGGGCATTAGCGACATACGGGACAACAAACTGACAAGATTGGGGGACCTGTATCCAGGAGAACAATTTGTGGAGCTAGCAGATTTCACAAAGGGGAAGGAAAGAGGTCCCCTATTGCACTTTTCACATTACCGACGGTGGGCAGCCATGAAAGATCTTTACCCACAGTTCCCAGCTGAACCCCCAAAATTAAATTCCCTACAGACACTATTCACATGCACATCACAGAGGAAACCAATTACATACCTAAATGACATATCACAATGTAAGCAACCAAGGGCAACACAGTCTGCTCTGGAGAAATGGAATGCGGTGTTAGATTTCCCCTTGAGTCTTGAGGACTGTAGATTTTGTTGTACTCTAAAGGGCATGCTTACAGCAAATTGCAAGTTGTGTATTATTAATTTTAGATATTTGCATCAAATGTATTTTACCCTTCTTAGGTTGTTCAGCTATGGGTTGCGGGAACACACCAGGTGTTAGAGGTGTGGGAAAAGGTGGCCGAATTTATAGAGATGGTATGGAACTGTGAGAGGGTTGGCCACTTATGGGTACAGGTGACTAAGGCTTTCACAAAAATGATGATGAAGCAGGTCATAAATATAAATACTTGGTTTTGTGAATCCCTTGTCCACAATGAATAGAAAGCTAGTAGCGGCGGCACTGCTGCTGGCAAAATGAAGGGCAGCGATGAATTGGGGAAAGAAATCAGCCCCCAGCCTGGAAAAGTGGTTGAAAGACATTAGCCTCTGCCAAGAGTAGCTTGAAATATACACTGAGGAGCTCCCACAACCTTCAAGACCAAGAGACATTTGGAGTCCCTTAACAGCTTATTTACAAACCTGAGAGGCTGCAGTGCAGCAGACAAGTGACAACGGATCGAGCAGGACATAAAACTTAAACACAACTGTACTGCAATAACTACATGATCATAGAAAGTAGAACCACACATAACATGTTAAAATCCGATACTGTACTGTACTGGTGTGTATGTTCTTTTTGTTCTGTTGCAAAATCAATAAAACATTTTTTTTTACAAGAATAATTTCAAACACCACTTTTCTCCACATTTTTTCAGATACTTCCTTTCTGAACAAATCACTGCTAAAAAGAATGTGTATGGAGACCATGAAACAGCAAGGATATTCACCACTCAACCCTCTATGTTTAATTCACAGCTAGGAGCAGGGACATTGATTTTATCAGAATTCTAATGGAAAACTATCTTCTGTACCCTCTTCAACAGATTTTACAGAATGTCTTTGCTTGAAGTTACTCGCTCTAAACAAGCACATACAAAGTGTCCCCTTTTTCAGCATGGCCTGCAAAAAGAGGTGTTTTCACAACAAGTAAGAATATTGGGCAAGTGGCCAGTAACTCCTTATTGAAATCATTTAATTTTAGATCTATCAAACATTAATAAAGGCTTAGAGATTGATTGGTTAGCCGTTACCTTGAAATCATCTTCCTCTATTGCATCATTCTTAATTGGTGGTGATTTAATTCCAAATTATGATTTTTAGTGGGACGTTTCTCTTGAATGTCTCAATTGTTTGTTCCCCTAAGTACCAGATGCATTATTAGGAGATGAGATGTTGCCCCAAACTCACAAGCATTTGATAAACCTCTTAAAAACAGCTAAATAATTCAAAATCTTCTAATTTTTTCCTTGGAGTCTGACAAATAAACTGTGCATTTCTAAGGCACAGTAATCCTGCCCTAATTATGGTCTTCAAGTCATTTAAGCATAATTTGATACACATAATCTAGGTGTCCTTACCCTTCTACTGCAAGCTGCTTATTTAACGGTGAAAACTTTTAACGTTGTGCTTCACTTAAGCATGATTCAAACAATTGTATGATTTGCTCCATGGAAATGTATGTTCCGAAATTTTAATGAAAAACAATGAGGGTACTGATATACCATTAAGAACCACTAGAAAGGGAGGAAAATAAAAGGTTAAAACAAGAGTTTAGTCCATTTGGATTCACACAGGTACTCCATTCCTATTTTGTAAGGGGATCACGAGGGACAGGCTTTCTCATCCACTGCAGGGTCCTCTTTCAGTTTCTCAAAACATGGGTTGAAACACACGTAGATATGTTTTTATGGCTGGGACCATTTATGGGGAGCCCCTGGTTGTTGGTAGTGTGTACGCCCCCACCACTCGGCCAGTCATTTGTGGACCACATCATAGGCCTCTGGGGAGCATTGCCAGAATGCTTGGCCGTAATTGGCAGCAACTTGAATGGTATAATGTCCCCAGAGATAGATAGATGATGGGCAGACAGGGTGGTGTGGACGCACAAGCATCTAGGTTGCGGTCCTTAGTGGGGTGGACAGACATATGGATGGCATGTCCTCCTGTGGAAGATGAATATACCTAATACTCTGTGGCACATGGTTCCTTTTCCCAGCTAGATCACTTGTTTGTGCCTACTGGTATAATACATAGTGTCTCTCTCTCAACCTCCAGTCCGCCTCCTCCCAGATCATATTATGGGAAGCAATGAAACCCCCCCTTGGAGGCATAGATGTCAGCTTCTGTATGGCAGAGCGTAGGTGCAGAACCCAGGAGCTGTCCAGACTGGAGGCACAGCTGCTCGATCTAGAAGAGCATAGCCGTGGTGCTACAAATTGAATCACACTTGCTGGAGGTGATTCAGGCTGTGCTCGAAGAATTGCAGATGCCCCCTGACTGAGGACGTGCTGAGATTGTTGTGTTCCCCAAGCCAGTGCATCCACTGGAAGCTCATTCTTCTTACCGTCCGATCTCTCTTATAAACATTGAGGCCAAACTCCTCACTATGGCCCTAGTAAACAGAGTGATAGCACATATGCCGTGTTTTTTACACCCAGATCAGGCAGGATTTATGCCTCACTGCACTACCCGTCATTGCATATGTCACGCACACAGTGCCAGGGGCCTCATGGATCATTTGGGCTGACCTGCGGTGCTTTTGTTGGTGGACATCAAAACAGCCTTTGCCTCCATAATCTGGAAAAATCTGTTCACCCTCCTCCAGTGCCTCAATTTGAGGCCCAGTTTTATATCTCATGTCCAGTTACTATATACCAAATTGACGGCTTCAGTTCGTGTGGCAAAGGCGGTTTCTACCCCATTCCCTATTTGGCAAGGTACCAGACAGGGTTGCCCACTGTCCCCCCTGCTGTTCACCTTGGGAACAACAGGGAGCTGCTGGGGTCCGGGTGGATGGTCAGGTAAGGGGCATCGAGTGGTCCCTTGGCTTGACAGAATAGATCTAGATGCGGACGATGTCCCATTTTTTATGAAGGACCCAGCGGCCTCTGGACCACGTATCTTGTGCATTATGGAAATATTTGGCTAGACTTCTGGGCTATACATGATAATGGGGAAGTCCACACTGCTGCCTCTTTGGGGATCACCGGCCAATGTGGCTTGGGCAATGGGTCTTTCCATCGTGGTTGATAGGGTTGAATACCACCTGTCCCGGCTGTCCCATTGGATCACAATCTGGCCCCAAAACTTGAATCAGGTTAAGATGGAGGTCAAGTCCTGGTCACAGTTACCATTGTCCCGATGTGGCAGATCAGAAGTTTTTTAAGATGGTCTTGCTTCCCCGTCTCTTGTATCATTTAAAGAACTTTATATACCCTGTTCCTCCTGCATGGTTCAGAAAGATTCATGCAATATTGAAGCAGTTCTCTTAGTGTGCGGTGGCATCGCTGCCTCAGACGTTCAAACCTACTAAGCTGCATCTCATCTGCAGGTACTCAACATCTGGTGGTACAGTTCACAAGATGACCCAACCTATGCTGTGGAGTGTTGGCTTATGGGAGGGATGTCCATCCTTGACTTACTCTATAGCAAATCAAATATTAGCACTAACCCTGGGCGTAGTTCGCGAAGTAGCACTTCGCGAAGCTACGCAAAGTGCAGTTCGCACTACGCGAGCTACACGTAGCACTTTGCGAACTGCGTAGTACCTTGTTCGCACTGTGCCAGATGTCGTTTTCAATGATTGCACAGTGCGGACAAGCAACCGGCAATGTGCAATCATTGACAATGGCATCTTGCACAGTGCGAGCTGTAGTTTTCTGCTGCTCGAGTAGATTTTTACTAGAGCGGCAGCTTTCTCAACGCAAACTGGTAGTTTCTCATCGCGAGCGGTCGCGAGCATAAGGGACCACTCGCAATGAGAAACCTGACCTCCTCGCGTTGGGAATCTCGCCGGGAGGTTTATTTTCCATGCTCGTGATCGCCAACTTAATGTTGCTGATCGCGAACAAGGAAAAAGTCTCGCCGGGATGTCATTTTGCTTGCTCGCGGTCGCCAACTTGACGTTGAGGACCGCGAGCAAGCAAAAAATTACCGCAGCACTACGCAACACTACGCTACGCATGTTCGCACTGTGCTACGTGCAGTTCGCATAGTGCGAAGTAGCGTAAACTTCGCAAACTACGCGAGCGTAGCGTAGTGCTTTGCCCAGATTTAATTAGCACTCTTCCACCTGCAGATTGAACTGTGGTTCTGGGGTGGAAACAGACCCTCTGCTAAATGGACTGGTGTCAGTGCTTGATGAAAGAACCACGGCTGTGGAAGGGTATCTTCCTCCCACAGGTGGCCGGATTACAAGACTTTCAGGAGTGCGATTGTATAGGGATCTCCACCTTGGGTGACACCATGCAGGGCCTTATACTTAAATAATTTCAAGAACTCCAGTCTCAATACATGATGCACCAGATTCAATTCTATAAATATTTACAATTACGTCTTGGCAATGTTCCCGTTCAGGGTGACAAATGCAACAAGAACTATTGATGGACGTAATGCAGAACAAATCAAAACATTCACCCCCAGTCAAGAGATCTGGGTTAAATCCATCATTATTTTGCTCACCATTCCACCCCAGTTTAGACCTGGCCATATGCAAATCAGTCTTGACCCTGTGCCTCATGGGAACAGTCCAGCCCGAACTGCCAAGCCAGGTCCTCCCTGGACCGGAAACAAGCATCCTAGGACCGGTTTCGGGGTTTCACCCTTCTTCAGCCAGGATAGCTTGATTCCAGTGGCATGGAGAGCACAGGACTCACGTCTGAGCATACCCATCTCACTCAGGGTGACAAATGCAACAAGAACTATTGATGGACAGAATGCTGAACAATGTCATACATTCACCCCAGTACAGAGATATGGGCCTAAATCCATTGTTTTTGTGCTCACCATGCCATTTCAGTTTGGACCCAGCCATATGCAAATCAGTCTTGACCCTGTGCCTCATGGGAGCAGTCCAGTCCGAACTGCCAAGCCAGATCCTCCCTGGACTGGAAACAAGCATCCTAGGACCGGTTTCGGGGTTTCACCTTGAAAATCATCTCAAAAGTACGTTGTGTATGTAATATACAATGAAGAGTGGAAAGTTTCCAGGCAGGAAACTGCTGAGTGACTTTGTGTGACTCGCAGAGCAAATTTCGGAAAAAGTTTATTTTCTTTACCATTCTCGTTATGCTGATTATACTGCTCTGCTTCCTTTTATTAATAATTGCAGTGCATGTATTTTACACAGGAATCATAATGCTTCAATAAATATTGAAACTCCATGTTGTGTATTTCTTGTGGATCCCTTTGAGTATGCATGAGTTACCAAACAAAAGGGTTCTAGCTCTGTTAGGATGATTTCCTTGGGGAGTCAGGGTTGTCATATTCTGAGGTTGTACATTCTACCTGTTGCCTTACAGGTTAGAGGTACAGATGGTGCACTAAGAGCCAGCAGGACGTATACCAACATATCCTGATGGTCTGCATAGAATCAGTATTGCACAGTTTTGATATTTATGTTGTCCAACAAACAAGCAGGTTTACTAAGAAAGTATGATCCGTACGACAAGCTAGAGTGGCAAGAATATAACGGGCATCCGTTTCTGCCTTCGTACCCTCTGTCCTGGATACCATCATGAAATATTCTCAAATGTTCAAAGTTTCCTTGATCCTAGGGCCGAACAGAGGACTTCTCCTGGATCTAATGATTGGTGCGAACAGCTTTCAATTTTTTTTACCGACAAAATTAAAGCCATACAGGATAGCTTTGGGCCCATCAACCAGTCTCAGGAGACTCAGCTCCATCCTAAATTTGTAATGCCGGGTTTGCGGTGCCCTTCTTTGGCAACATTCTCTGCTATTCCCCTGTCCGAAACCTCAAACTATTCTTAAATCGCTCAAATCAGACTCTCCTACTGACCCCTGTGAAGCAAGGCTACTGGCGGCAGTTGCGGATATAGTCAACCCGGAAGCGAACAATATTGTTAATATGTCCCTTCAGACCGCTTTGATCCCACTTGAGTGGAAGCAGGTGAAACTTCTTCCCTTGCCGAAAAAACCCTCACTTAATCCCACAATCCCAGCTAGCTACCGTCCAATCTCACTTCTTCCGGCTGTGGCAAAGGTATGTGAGAAAGCTGCCCATAAGCAACTCTGAGTTTGTGGAGACCTCTGGTGCCCTCCGCCCTGCCCAGTCGGGCTTCAGGGCATCCCACAGCAGTGAGACGGCCTTGGTTGAGATGGTTGAAGCTATTAGAGATTGTCTTGATGCTGGCGGCAGAGCAGCATTAGTGCTTTTAGATCTCTCTGCCGCGTTCGACACCGTGCCTCACTAACAACTTCTGGCGCGGTTGTCCCACATCAGCATCTCTGGGCAGGTATGGTTGTGGATTGAATCCTTCCTTGCCAATAGATCACAGCAAGTATGTCTGCCTCATTTTTCTTCTACTCCTAGAAGTCTGAATACGGGTGTCTCCCAGTGCTCTACATTGAGCCCTCTTTTGTTCAATGTTTATATGACACCCCTGGTCTATCCGGCAGAGGAGCTGGGTGCGAAGATCATAGCCTATGCTGACGATACCCAGCTCCTCTTCACGTGGAGTAAAATGGAGTCCTCTCCGACCATTGCCAAGAATTGTCTCGCGGAGGTCTTTAAGTGGCTAGCAAAGGCCCAATTGAAGTGCAATGAGGAGAAATCGGAAGTGCTCCTCTATGGTTCCTTCCCCCCCACATTAGAGAAGATATTTGGCCTGTGGGCTATCTTATGCCTAGTTCTTCCGGATGTCCAGCAAAAAATCTGGGGGTCTGATTTGGTGAGGATTTGAGAGTTTTGCCTCAGATCAACAAACTGGCGGGTGTGTGCTACGGCACACTGAAACGCATAAAGAAGTTTTTGCCTCTTTTACCGAAAAGGGCTAAGGAAATGGTGACCCATGTGCTCATCTTGTCAAGGTTAGATTATGCCAACGCCCTGTACATTGGTCTCCCGGCATATCAGCTAAAAAAGTTACAGATTGTCTAGAGCATGACGGCTAGAATCTTGTTGGATATGCCAGGCAGATCCAGTGCTAGTCAGAACCTTCGAGATCTACATTGGCTCCCGGTTGAGCAGCGCATACAGTTTAAGGCTCTGACATTAGTCCATGGTGCCCTCTACAAGGTGTGGCCTCAATACCTTAGGAGACGGTTTTCATTCTATGAGCCATCTCAACATCTTCGTTCTACAGGCCAATGCCTTGCTGTGGTTCCTAGGTTCCACCAGACTAGGTTAGGCGGTAGCTCTCTTTCTGTTAAAGCGGCCAGGGCTTGGAATGCCCTGCCCTTTGAATTACGAAACATTGAGAGCCTCAGGGTGTTTAAAAAACACTTAAAAACCCTGCTATTTAAGTAATCTTCTGCTAGGCCATTTATTTTTCCCTTTTCTACCATTTGGCTATCGTGCTGGGACGCTTTCGAGTAGCCGTGCATGTTATAATTGGAGATTAACATAACATAACATAACATAACATCATCTACCTTATACCTCAGTACCTCCTCTTCCCCAAGACACAACAACAGCAGTGGGAGACCAAGCAAGGTTTCTATACTGATGTGGGATTTCCACTGTGCTAGCTGCCATGGATTGCACTCATGTGCAACTGGTTCCCCCTGCTGAAACATCACATCGGTACAGCAACCGGAAGCACAACTCCTCTATCAACATCCAGGCCTCATGGACCATCTGGGGTTATTCACTAATGAGCCAGCAAAATGCCTGGGGAGCGCGAATGATGCCTACATCTTCAGATACTGCATCATCAATTAGCGCTTACAGAATGAGTGATATGGGAATGGCCTACATAACAGACCTACTAACAGTACAAAATGTATGACATATTAGACATCTCTGTATCTGTCAAAGGATATAGGATCATATGTATGAGGGGTGTGCCACATACATGCACCATGGTACATCTATAATGTAAACCCACAAGTCACACATGTTAAGACACACAAAAACACTTTGTGTGCCTTTGAATGGCATAAAGATAAAGAGCAGTGCAATGTGGTACAAAATGTAGTGTACCATCACTGTGTGCAAGGGTGGTATTCCATGTGCATTGTGAGGGTGTATCCATGCAACTCCCATGGCCCATGAAGCGTGTCATGTATCCCACAGCAGGTAAAACTGCAATATGGCAAAACTATTTATTTCCCCAAGTGATGTATAACAAGAAAAAAGAACAGAAGTCATCCAATTCACTTCCGCTTTCTATGTATGCTGCATTCTGTGGCACACATACATAGATGATCAGGCCTCTGAGGATTCATCATTTGCAGGAAGGTGTCTCCTCCTGCACAAACACAATCCTGCATGCAATGCAGGCACCCGAGTACCATGGTCCAAATATGCCTGTGTTTGTGCTAGGCACCAAGTTGGGTGTCAGTGTAGGGTGAAAGCCTAAATAATGTGAACTACTGCTCTTTGTCAGTGATGCTGTGCAGTGCAGACAGGTGACTCACTGCACTGCACAGTGCTACTTACCCAAATATCTGAGGCCTTGTATCATGTGCATATAGTGGGAACAATGCACTGCAACATGTAGACAATGATGTCCCACATTGACATGCACTTACTAATCTGTCAATGGCAGTAGCAACAGAATGTAATTGAGTAGCAATGTGTCAACTTCACTGGGTAACGAATCATTAATGAAACCATGTGGCATGACAGACAATCCAATATGAGTAGAAAGGCAACACAAGAGATACATGTGAGATGGGTTTCTCCTCAATGGTGCCCCTACTCTTGCTATCAGTCAAAGGTGTGGCACAAGTAGCCCAAATGAAAAGCATATGAACCCAGGAATGTGAAACTCACAAAATCAAACACAATGCTGCCAAACATGGCATACTTCAGTCATCAACATAGAACACAATCCAACCTGGATAATGCACCACATTATACTAAGACTACCAATATGAACATTCATTTGCACAACAATGAGGACAAAATCAATGCAAAGAAGTGAACAATCCCCTACAAATTGGAGTTAAACACATACATGTTTCTACTTTTATAGTAGACAGATGCTTGTTACAACATCAGTGTGTCCCACATAAAGATGGCCCGCATTGCAATACATAAGTGTCTATCAAACTACACCAACTTCTCTGGCAAAGACAATATTTGAATCCTGACACCATGTGTATGCACCAAAATCACAATGGTAAAGTAAGTGACCTGTGAAATGACTGTGCCAATGCCATGTAGGCCACCACATTCATCAGGTTTTAAAATGAAAATATGTATGTGTGAGTGTAAAATGTGTAGGCAATGTCACTACCCACCTATGGAGGACCAACTAGACAAATATCTGATCAATAATCTGTTACTTTACACATTTAGTGAGTGCACATAACATAGTGTGGTCATCAGCATATCTAAATACCCATCACAGGAATCTACTGGATAAACATGAAAGTCAGGATGTAGAAGTGTTCAATGTATCAGGCCATGCTTATCATTTCCTATTAAGCATAGAACTCGAAGAGACATGTTTAAACCTATGGTCAACTGTATAAGTAACCCATATTGTGAAATCCTGTAAGAAATGTGTATCAGTACTTCAGTACAGATAATACGCATGGACAGGAATGTAACTGTAACAGAGTACAAAATCATTGACAGTTACAATTTCTTTTTAACTTTCAGCTGACCAATTTGCACATCCCCAGACTGAGCTGAAATGGCAGTACAACCAGACACTGCTCAATACATTGTGGAGGGAATGTTTGGTGTGCCGAAGTACCTGTTCAGGTGGCTGAACATGTCAGGGGGAAAATTGCTTGCCCACTATGAACTATGAATGAATGAATGAAAGGAGACTTGTAAACGCGCGACTTAGCCCGAAGGCATCAAGGCGCCTAACCAAAACAGTTCAAAAGTAAGGCAGATCATGTCTAAGCGTAGGCATTGGCGAATAACCATGTCTTAAGGGCCTTCCTAAAAGCCTGCGCAGAAGGAAGAGATTTAATCTCCAAGGGCAGAGTGTTCCACAGCTTAGGAGCAAGAGTTGAAAAGGCTCTGCCTCCCCACTTAGCTTTACGTATCCTGGGAACTAAAAGCAAGAACTTGTTGGACGACCGGAGGGTTCTAGAAGGTGTATAAGGGACCAACAGATCCTTCAGGCCTCCGGACCGATTAGTGGCCAGGGCTCTGTAAATCAGAGTCAGGGACTTAAAGGATATCCTGGCCTCAATTGGGAGCCAGTGTAGGGTCCTTCTTGCCGTGTGAGCAGAGGCCCGTTTGGGCAGGTCCAAAACCAGTCTAGCGGCAGCATTCTGCACCATTTGGAGACGGGTTACCAGGCCATTGTTAATGCCTAAATAAAGAGCATTACAGTAGTCGAGTCTGGAACCTATCAGTGCCAGGACAATTTGTTTCCTGGCCTGGAAAGACAAATAGTGCCTAATCTTCCGTAGGATGTTTATGAGGCCCCAGCAGGTGGAGATGGTCCTCTTTACCTGTTGATCCATCCTCAGGAGGGGGTCGATCAAGACACCTAAGTTTTTGGCCATAGTCGTCGGTGAGGGGCACACCCCCATAGTGGAAGGCCACCAATCAGCCGACCAAAAATCCTCCTTTCCCCCAAACACCAGAATCTCTGTCTTTTCTCCATTAAGCTTCAATGAATTACAGACCATCCATTGAGCGACTGCCTTCATACAGTTTTTAAAATTAGAGGCAGCCAGGATAGCAGGTTGGGTAAAAGACAGCAGAATCTGTGTATCGTCGGCATAAGAGATTACCTCCATCCCAAAGGATCTAATAAGCCTGGTAAGTGGGGTAACATAGATGTTAAAAAGGGTCGGACTTAATGCCGACCCCTGAGGGACCCCACAATGCACAGGAAGGGATGGAGACAAAAACTCCCCCAGCTTTACTCTCTGTTCCCTCTGATTCAGGAAGGATGCCAGCAAACTAAGTGCCGTTCCTTCCACCCCTATCTCTCTCAGCCTTGATGTTAGAACTGCGGGAGACAGGGTATCGAACGCAGCCGAGAGATCCAACAGGATAAGGAGAGTGGTCAGTCCCTTGTCAACCCTGGTGCGGATGGTGTCAAGCACGATGGTAAGGGCAGATTCGGTGCTGTGTTCTCTCCTGAAACCGTGCTGCGAATGGTCTAACCTATCATGGGTTTCCAGAAAGTCGACAAGATGCTTATTTAGATGAATTTCCAGCATCTTGGCGGGAGCTGGGAGCAACGAGATGGGGCGAAAGTTTTTAAGCACACCCGGATCAAGTGTGGATTTTTTTAAAAGAGGTTTGACCACCGCTTTCTTCCACTGAGGGGGGAAGGTCCCTTCCTTCATTGCCCCATTCATCACACCCAATAAGGGCGGGAGAAGACAATCCTTGCACTGTTTAAGAAGTTTAAGAGGGCAGGGGTCTAAAGGGGACCCCGACCTAACCTTGGCCAGGAGAACTTCAAGATCCAGTAGGGAGAGGGATGGAAAACTGGACAGACTTCCAAGGGACACCTCCTCAGGTAGAGGTAACAAGGTAATAAGAGAACCTGTGGAAGTGGATAGAGTCGCCTTTTGTAGCTCTAACGCTGAGTGAATATCCACAATCTTGGTGTTGAAAAATTGTGCAATATCATTACATAGCTGTTGTGAGCTAACCACCGGGTCTGGCATCTTTAATGAGATGAGCGTGTCAACGATTTTGAAGAGGTCTTTGGGTGAAGAAAGAGAGGAGGTAAGAGAAGTGAAATATTCTTGTTTGGTTTTTATTACCTCCTTCTTGTATGTCTTCAAAAGAATTTTATGTCTGTCCCTCTCACGCAAGTCCCAACTAGACCGCCAAAGACAATCCTGTCTCCGTAATCCCTGCCTAAGCAGATTTAATGATTCAGAGAACCAGGGGGCCGAGGGGGTTCTTCTGGCAGAATAGCACAGAGTGGCCGGTGCAAGTTCATCAAGGGCTGTTGTAAAGCCGTTCTCCAGCCTCTCCACTGCCGAAGGTACGTCCTCCCCAGGGGTAATCAATAGCCCTGTAAGTTTAGGAGCGAGTAGGTTGTTAGTTAGATTTTTTAAATTACGTCTCCGTTCAAATTTACTAGACCTATTTCCCCTATTGCTGGACGAGGAGGTCGTTAAGACCAAGGGAATCGCATAGTGGTCGGACCATGAGAGGGGAAAAGGCATTTCAGTGACCAACCGAGTGTCGTTGGAGAATACCCCATCGAGCGTATGGCCGGCCGTGTGGGTGGGTCCTTTGACTAACTGTATCAGCCCACACCCAGAGAAGGTATCCAGAAGAGATTGAGTTTCAGGTGAATCCACATTCTCCAAATGAAAGTTTACATCCCCCAAGACAGTGAAATGGTCACAACCAAAATGTGACTCTAAGATCTTAAG
Organism: Triturus cristatus; assembly: GCF_964204655.1. Taxonomy (NCBI): domain Eukaryota; kingdom Metazoa; phylum Chordata; class Amphibia; order Caudata; family Salamandridae; genus Triturus; species Triturus cristatus. The sequence continues at coordinate 1,354,591,343 of NC_140591.1, forward strand.
CATTTGACTGCAAAAATCAGTTTTGGTCCCTGGGGGTCTGTAGATGAGAAGGCCCTTAAACGGCACTCCGTATGCACCATTAATAGAGAATTGGAGAGCCTGAAAAGACTCCTGGAGATCATCTAAAGGAATAATATGGCAGGACAAATGGTCCCTGTGAAGAATGCCAATCCCTCCCCCCATCCGACCCACTCTATCCATTCTCACTAAATTGTAGCCATCCGGGACTGCCTCCACAAGATCGGGACCTGAGGAATCCTTTGCCCAGGTTTCAGTTATAAAGACCCAGTCCGGGACTCTAGTCAATACGAAATCCTTAAAGGCGAGGTTATTTTTAACTAAGGACCTCGCATTTAAGAGGAAACCCGTGTTGCTCCTCACCTTAGGATCGAGTTTAGGCCTCGGAACAGCAGCTGCAAGGGTCGATCCCTGGACAGGGGAGCTGAAGCAGTGACAGTTGGGAGAAGTCAGAAATCCCTCTGGGACATACCCGTGATGGCAAGGGAGTTTGGGCGGTTTTAAAACAGTAAAATCCTGCCTCGTATATACTATCCTCGGGTTCTCCCGAACGATGTGATCTATCCTAGCGCCATCCAGCCCGTCCTTAGCGCGGAGTGGCGCAGACGGGCTGGACTCTGGCGTGACTCCGGCGGGAGTACGGCGAACCCGCTGCGCGAGCCCGCTGCGCGTCAGCATGGCGGAGATATATAGGGCTCTAATCAGGGACCACCTGCGAGCTGGAGCGCTACGTCGCGAGAGTTACTGCCAGCCTCCCCTATCCAAGATGGCGCCTAAAATACAGTAACGGGCGCCTAACGTGCTGGGGATGACCCGCTTAAGCAGCGGTGAGGGCCCGATTTAACGTGCAGGTAAGAGTGACAAATTAAAATCAGGGAAGAATGAGCAAACAGAACGTAACACAAATGGAAATCGGGTAATTTTAAAATTATAGTCCGCAACTACGCTTAAAAATTAGCAGCCTTAAAATGCTGTCAAACCTGAGAGGGCACCTTTTAAAGGCTTCCTCGGTGATTGCCTCTAATCAGGGACCACCTGCGAGCTGGAGCGCTACGTCGCGAGAGTTACTGCCAGCCTCCCCTATCCAAGATGGCGCCTAAAATACAGTAACGGGCGCCTAACGCGCTGGGGATGACCCGCTTAAGCAGCGGTGAGGGCCCGATTTAACGTGCAGGTAAGAGTGACAAATTAAAATCAGGGAAGAATGAGCAAACAGAACGTAACACAAATGGAAAACGGGTAATTTTAAAATTATAGTCCGCAACTACGCTTAAAAATTAGCAGCCTTACAAGATCATCTTAGTGCAATTCTCTGGGTATGGACAAATGTCCTGTGGGACGTAGCCTATGATGATTAGGACCCAGTGGAGGAGGAGGATAAGGATGAGGATGGAGCAGAGATCCAACACACAGTGGCTGGTTGTCGGCGACACAACTACACTGTGCAAAATGTATGTTCTTAAATCTATTATTTGTGTTGGGTTATATTTTACAGTCCCAGTAAACATCAACTCACCCACATTGTGTTAAATTGAAGTAGGCTTCAAAATGTAATAATTATGTTTTCAGACCTGTTGAGCAACATGGGGCCATGCCACTCATCAATCATTTATACAGATACAGAAATGCAATGTGAAGTAGTATACTGCATTAAATGGACAGGGCAGGTATGTCACATTTCCAATTCCTAATTGATTGTTACTTTCCTCTTGCACTTGATCAGTGCAGAGCAGCACAGCCAACAATCTTGCTATGTTGTGCAGCAAGAAAGTGTATAACAGATGGCACTCAGTGATGTTTGGAGTGTGATTTCTAAAAGTTAAAAGTCATACAAAAGTGTATGTGCATGCACACTAACTCATTGCACATGGTCAGATGAAGGGATTTTGCTATGAACTTAACTTTGCATGGCAATAGTTGTTTGCCTCTGACTTGAGTGTACAAGTGGATAGTTAAGAGGATTAAAAATCTTGTATCATCCCAAAAGAGAAATGTAAATTGAGTGGGTGTCATTACATAAGCCTGTGTCAGGGAAACCAGTATCCTTGGACCAAGATGCACACACAAAGAACTGCCCCCAAAGTAAATGTACTGCAACTAACTTTGGCATAGCAAGGCAGAGAACTTGTGTGTATAGCAGCATTATATTAACCCCTTCAGTGCCCATGACGAGCTGGACTCGTCATGGAGCACAGTCGCGCTGTGCCCATGACGAGTCCAGCTCGTCATGGGACCCACCCTTGGGGGAAGCGCTGGCGCTCCCCCCTGATTCGGCGATTTATGTATTTTTTACTAGGGAGGCTGGGAAGACCTTCCCCTTCCTCCCCCCGCACCCCCCGCTCGCGTCATCCGTCATCTCCGAGGCGCAGGAAGCCATTTGCTTCCTGCGCGTCTGAGAGTAAAGGTCAGTTTTGGGGCTGGGGAGGGGGTATTGTTGCTTCGGTGGGTTAGGTAGGGTGGGGGCACAATGCTGGGGGGGTAGAAATGTATTTTTGTTGGCTCTGCTTTGTCAATTACGCTTAGATCGTCCAAGTGCAGGCGCTTGTTGATGTTATTTATGCGAGAAAAAAAACGCTCGTTTTCGTTTTTCTCTCGTTTTCTGCGTCATGGGTGCTGCTAGCGTGGGATGGGGGTGGGGGGCGAAATAAAGTCAGTCCTAGGGGTTCCAAAGTGGCCAGATTGATTTTATTTGCTTACAAAAACACCAGCATTAGAGTTTGCCAGTGCAGTGTGACTTTCGTTTTCTCGTGTAACTTTGAACTGCATTGTTGTACCAAGGGGGGGCGAAAGAAAGTAAGACAGAGGGGTTGCAAAGTGGCCAGATTGATTTTATTTGCTTCCAAGTACACCAGCATCAGAGTTTGCCAGTGATGTGCTTTTTTCGTTTTTTTGGCTTCCTTTGAACTGTATTGTTGTTCCCAGGGGGAGCGAAATAAAGTAAGCCATAGGGGTTGCAAAGTGGCCAGATTGATTTTATGTGCATCCAAGTACACCAGCATCACATAGTTTTCCAGTGAAGTGCTACTTTCGTTTTCTGGTCTTCCTTTGAACAGCATTGTTGTTCCCCGGGGGCAAAATAAAGTTAGACAGAGGGATTGCAAAGTGGCCAGATTGATTTTATTTGCATCCAAATACACCAGCATCAGAGTTTGCCAGTGCAGTGTGACTTTCGTTTTCTCGTGTAACTTTGAACAGCATTGTTGTACCAAGGGGGTTGAAAGAAAGTAAGACAGAGGGGTTTGCCAAGTGGCCAGATTGATTTTATTTGCTTCCAAGTACACCAGCATCAGAGTTTGCCAGTGTATTGCTACTTTCGTTTTCTCGTCTTCCTTTGAACAGCATTGTTGTTTCTAGGGTGGGAGAGTTTACCATTTCTGTAGGTACTGCAATACCTGGTTGATGGGTGAATTGGAAAACACAATGTACACCATGGTTCTGTGTTTATGGATGTGGTCTACCATACTGCTTATGTTTTGTAAGGATGTAAGCAATGGACAGTGAAACGTTTCCCTTCAGGGCCCTCTAGTCATGTCCATAACTTTTCCGGTGAAACCACTCGCTGATTTCTGAATAGTTAGTGAGAGATCGTTTAGGTAACCATGTTGTTTCTGCTTACATTTCACATGCTTGGCATTCCATAGGAGTTTTTTTTTTTGGTCAGCGTATTACTCTTATCAAGTGCATAATTTGAATTGAGCCACATCCAAGTGTTTATAGCGGGCACAATTAGGTTATAGCTGAAGGCAGTGCGAGTTTCTCTCAGTGGGCAAGTATGGCGTTCAGTGGGGATGTGGCACTATGGCCGGAGCTGTTGAATTTGGAAATGGGGAACCGGGTTCAGCATTCATGACCAGTCCACCACACCACTGTACTGAGGGAGCACATTCCCATGCTACACCATAGAAGGCCCCACTGGACCTTAGAAGGCTTGATGTCTTAGCACAAGCAGGTGTACTGTAGTGGTGTCAACTTACAAAAGAGTACAAAGTACAAGTAGAGGTATAATACTGCACTAAATGGCAGACACGCAAAACACAGGAACACACTGGGTAGGCACTTCTACGGGCATGGAGAACAGAATTTCCTATAATGTAAAGACTTCCTTCACACAATAGGGAGGGTGTGAATTAAGTTTGGAAGTGTCTTTGCAGGAGGAGAAATTTGAGGTTAGTTTTGAAGGACTGGGAAGAGGGAGGGGGTGGTCCGGAGCTGAGGCTCAGTTCCAGATTCTCGCCGCGTTGCTTGTAAAGGATTGGGCCATCAATCTTTCCTTTTTTGAAAGTGGGAGGGTCAAACAATACATTTTGCGCAGTACGTGATGGTCTAGAGCATTATATGCATATGTTACAATAAAGTTTTTTTTCTTCTTTTTTTTCTAGTCTAAAGCTTTTCGACGGTGGCTGTTCTGCAGTTTTGTGTAGTTGCATTGTGTTGGTAAGAAATTTTTTGTTGTTGTATTTACACCAAATGAGTAATAATATAATGTCCGAATGAATTTTTTTGTAAGTGATGTCATAATGGCGGCATATTTAGTTAGTGGTTTGAGCATGAAATTCTTTGCGATGTGTTTTGCATAGTCTTATGTGTAATTGCTTTTCTCTTTCTTTTTTAGTGGGATATTGTTGATCCATACTGTGTCTGTACAGAGTTGGTGGTGGTGAGTAGTTTTGCTGCCTCTGGCAAGTGAGTGGTATTGTTTTGGAGTATATTTGAGTTTTTGATAAAGGTGCTTTTTGCTTATTACTTATTTTACAAAGAGTTTGTTGTTGTTGACAAGTTACATTTATTAGTAAGCAATATGGCTAGCCGTAGAATGACTGCTCAACAGGTGGTCGGTATGCTTCTTGAATCTTCCTCTGATCATGATTATGAGACTGACAGTGCGTCTGAGGGAGAGGAGGGAGGGGAAGATTCTGGCAGTGAGTTTTCACTCAACATGGAATCATCGGATGATGAAGGTACTCTCAGTGCAGATGAAGGTACTCTTGGTGTGGATGAAGCAACACTCAGTGCGGATGAAGTGCCTGTCTTAGAGGAGGAAACTGCTGTGCCGATGGTGCAAGAGGCATCTGGATTGCAGTCTGAGGCTGCTAGGCTTCCTACTGGAAGTGCTGGACTTTGGGTTGATCCAAACATGGTGCAGCCGGTGTTGCCTGCCTTTAGCGGTGTTGCAGGGTGTACAGTGAATTGTGAAAACTTTTTGCCTATACAGTTTTTTCAGTTGTTTATGGATGATGTATTTTTGGGTGAGATTGTTGAGCAGACAAATTTGTATGCTGAACAGTTTTTGAGGAACAACAGCGACAAACTTAGGCCCCAGTCTAGAGCTACCCGGTGGACTCCCACATATCTGGAAGAGATTAAGAAGTTTTTGGGTTTGACTTTATTGATGGGTGTGGTAAGGAAGCCAACCTTGGCTTCATATTGGTCTACTAGCCCCTTGTTGGCAACTGCCATATTTCCTGCAGTTATGACTCGTAATCGGTATTTACTTTTGCTACGTATGCTGCATTTTGTTGATAATTCAATGGCGTTGCCACGAGATCACCCTGACTGTGACCGTCTTTTTAAGATTCGGCCCGTTCTTGATCACTTTGTGGATCGATTTTCTGAGATCTATACTCCAGGGAAAGAAATATCTATTGATGAGTCTTTGGTCTTGTTCAAGGGCCGTTTGGTTTTTAGGCAGTACATCCCTAGCAAGAGGGCACGCTATTGAATTAAGCTGTATATGTTGTCTGAGAGTAGGACAGGATATGTATTTAATTTTCGTGTGTACACTGGTAGAGATTCTGCTATTGACCCCCCAGGATGTCCGTCCACTTTTGGAGTTGCAGAGAAAATTGTGTGGGATCTTGCTAGGAGACTGTTTAACAGAGGCCACCATTTGTACCTTGATAACTTCTATACTGCTGTGCAATTATTTAAGGAATTGTATAAAGTGGACACTTTTGCATGTGGCACAATCCGCTCTAACCGTAAAGCTTATCCAAAAGAGCTTGTTTGCAAAAAACTTCACAGGGGGCAGTGCAGTTCCTTGCGTAGTGATGAACTACTAGCTGTGAAATTTGTGGACAGGAGGGATGTGTACATGCTGACTACCATCCATGATGAGAGTACTTCACCTGTGGCTGTTTGGGGTCAGGTTGCTGAAGTGCGCAAACCTGTGTGCATTCTAGACTACAATAAGCACATGGGTGGTGTTGACAGAGTAGATCAGAGGTTGGAACCTTACTCTGCTATTCGGAAGGCTTATGTTTGGTATAAGAAGTTGGCCATCCATTTCTTCGAATTAGCAATGTTCAATGCTTTTATTGTGTTCAAGGAGTGTTCTCCTGCGTCAAAGTTGACATTTATTCAGTTTCAGCACTCTGTGATTGCTAGCCTTGTTGTTGTGGAACAGGCAAGTGTTCCTAGATTTGGAGTGGTGGAGGATGTGGTTCGATTGAAAGATCGCCACTTTCCTGATTTCATCCCTCCCACACCGGCAAAAGATTTTCCCACTAGGAGATGTAGAGTCTGTTGGCGAAGAGATAAGCGGAAGGAGACTCGTATGTACTGCTCCGACTGTCCATCTAAACCTGGGCTGTGTGTCCCTGCTTGTTTTAGAGCGTACCATACCCAAAATAATTTTTGGGAGCAATCATGAGTGGTAAAGTTAACTGATTGGTTTGTTTTCTTTGAAAAATTTGATTCTGTTTCAAGGTTGGCTTTAGTGCAATGTGTTTAGTTTCTGATTTTGTGTTTGTAGATTTTTATCTATTTGTGATTTGTTTGTGTTTTTATTTTTGTCTAAAAAAAACCAAAATGTGTTGGCAGTGTGTGTGGACTGGCACTTCTTTGGCGGTGTACGTGGAATGGTGCTTGGCTGGCGGTGTGCATGGACTGGTGCTTGGCTGTTGGCGTGCGTGGCCTGGTGCTTGGCTGGCGGTGTGTGTGGACTGGTGCTTGGCTGGCGGTGTGTGTGGACTAGTGCTTGGCTGGCGGTGTGCGTGGACTGGTGCTTGGCTGGCGGTGTGCGTGGACTGGTGCTTGGCTGGCGGTGTGTGTGGACTGGTGCTTGGCTGGCGGTGTGCGTGGACTGGTGCTTGGCTGGCGGTGTGCGTGGACTGGTGCTTGGCTGGCGGTGTGCGTGGACTGGTGCTTGGCTGGCAGTGTGTGTGGACTGGTGCTTGGCTAGCGGTGTGCGTGGACTGGTGTTTAGCTAGCGGTGTGCGTGAACTGGTGCTCGGCTAACGGTGTGCGTGGACTGGCGCTCGGCTGGCTGTGTGAGTAGTGACTTGCTGCTGGTCACTACACACACTGCTAGCTGAGTGCCACTCCACGCAATCCATCTGCTTGTGTAGTTGCTGTGTCAGGAATGTGGGCGTGTGAAAGTGATGGGCCCTTGAATGGCGCTGTGTGCTGGTGTGAGTTTTGTTATGTGATGGGCCCGCGGCTGGCGGTATGAATGGTTTTGTATGTCTCACGCGTATGAAAGGTGTATGAATGGCCTGTAAAGAGGTTGGTGCCTTGTCGTGGCTTTACAGCTCACGAGCTGTGAGTCAATGGTTCAGTTTCTCTCCCTTTCAATTATTAACAGTGCATTTCATTTTTGTGAAATCACTTGCTAATACAATTGTATATTCTGAACCATCACTCACTCTCGTGCCAAATCCAACCAGTATGTGTGTGTGCTTGAGGATTAGATGGCTGTGCAGTAATATTTGCCTTTCTGAAGCAGGGTGTACCTTGTCCCTTTTGTGAATTTTGTAATGAGTTGTTTTTGTGCCTGGTGGTGCGAATGGTCTTGTGTGTATCACGTATGAAAGGTGTGTGAATGGCCTGTAAAGCGGTTGGTGCCTTGCCGTGGCTTTACAGCTCACGAGCTGTGAGTCATTGGTTCAGTTTTTTCTCCATTGAATTATTGATAGTGCATTTCATTTTTGTGAAATCTCTTGTTAATAAAATTTAATATACTGAACCATCACTCGCCCTCGTGCCAAATCCAACCAGTATGTGTGTGCGTTTGAGGAATAGGTGGCTGTGCAGGATTCTTTGTCTTTTTAGTTTCTCTGCCAAGGTGTATGTTCCATGTAAAAATAACCCACCGACTGTAGATATGGTCGTAAACCCATGGGAGTTCATGGTGATGTCTCTCTTGTGAATTTCAAAAAGGTTTTTTATCCTCAATGTCCTGCAAACCTCAAAATATCGATCACATTGTCCATGCAATATTGTTCCAAAATTCTCACGTTGTACAAACAATGTCGAAACGTTCTGGTTTTGCAAGGGGGTCAACTGTCTTTTTGGCCCGTGCTCGGCGGCCATCTAGGGAAACCTACCAAACCCACCATTTCTGAAAACTAGACACCCGGCGGCTTCTAGGGAGGTATGGCTTGCGTGGATCCCCCAACGTTTCCTTACCCAGAATCCTCTGCAAACCTCAATTTTTGCTGAAACAATCACTTTTTTCACACATTTTGGGGTGGGAAAGTAGTGGCATCACCGGTCTCACACAAATTTACCACCACCCAGCGTTCCCCCAGGTCTCCTGGTAAAAATGGTGCCTCACTTGTGTGGGAGGCCCAAGTACCCGCGGCAGGCAAGGGCCCAAAACGCAGTGAGGCGACATCAAAATGGCCTGTCGCAAAACCACCTGGTTTTGCAAGGGGGGTCACTTAGGTTTTTGGCCCGGTGCTCGGCGGCCATCTAGGGAAACCTACCAAACCCATGCATTTCTGAAAACTAGACACCCGGCGGCTTCCAGGGAGGTATGGCTTGCGTGGATCCCCCAACGTTTCCTTACCCAGAATCCCCTGCAAACTTCAATTTTTGCTGAAAAAATCACAATTTTCACACATTTTGGGGTGGGAAAGTAGTGGCATCACCGGGCTCACACAAATTTACCACCACCCAGCGTTCCCCCAGGTCTCCCGGTAAAAATGGTGCCTCACTTGTGTGGGAGGCCCAAGTACCCGCGGCAGGCAAGGGCCCAAAACGCAGTGAGGCGACATCAAAATGGCCTGTCGCAAAACCACCTGGTTTTGCAAGGGGGGTCACTTAGGTTTTTGGCCCGGTGCTCGGCGGCCATCTAGGGAAACCTACCAAACCCACGCATTTCTGAAAACTAGACACGCGGCGGCTTCCAGGGAGGAATGGCTTGCGTGGATCCCCCAACGTTTCCTTACCCAGAATCCCCTGCAAACCTCAATTTTTGCTGAAAAAATCACTTTTTCACACATTTTGGGGTGGGAAAGTAGTGGCATCACCGGGCTCACACAAATTTCACACCTCCCAGCGTTCCCCTGGGCCTCCCGGTAAAAATGGTGCCTCACTTGTGTGGGAGGCCCAAGTACCCGCGACAGGCAAGGGCACAAAACGTAGTGATGCGACATTTGGGATAGGCAATGTTGATGTCGCATCACTACGTTTTGGGCCCTTGCCTGCCGCGGGAACTTGGGCCTCCCACACAAGTGAGGCACCAGGGGAACGCTGGGAGGTGTGAAATTTGTGTGAGCCCGGTGATGCCACTACTTTCCCACCCCAAAATGTGTGAAAATAGTGATTTTTTCAGCAAAAATTGAGGTTTGCAGGGGATTCTGTGTAAGGAAACGTTGGGGGATCCACGCAAGCCATACCTCCCTGGAAGCCGCCGGGGGTCTAGTTTTCAGAAATGCGTGGGTTTGGTAGGTTTCCCTAGATGGCCGCCGAGCACCGGGCCAAAAACCTAAGTGACCCCCCTTGCAAAACCAGGTGGTTTTGCGACAGGCCATTTTGATGTCGCCTCACTGCGTTTTGGGCCCTTGCCTGCCGCGGGTACTTGGGCCTCCCACACAAGTGAGGCACCATTTTTACCGGGAGACCTGGGGGAACGCTGGGTGGTGGTAAATTTGTGTGAGCCCGGTGATGCCACTACTTTCCCACCCCAAAATGTGTGAAAATAGTGATTTTTTCAGCAAAAATTGAGGTTTGCAGGGGATTCTGGGTAAGGAAACGTTGGGGGATCCACGCAGGCCATACCTCCCTGGAAGCCGCCGGGGGTCTAGTTTTCAGAAATGCGTGGGTTTGGTAGGTTTCCCTAGATGGCCGCCGAGCACCGGGCCAAAAACCTAAGTGACCCCTCTTGCAAAACCAGGTGGTTTTGCGACAGGCCATTTTGATGTCGCCTCACTGCGTTTTGGGCCCTTGCCTGCCGCGGGTACTTGGGCCTCCCACACAAGTGAGGCACCATTTTTACCGGGAGACCTGGGGGAACGCTGGGTGGTGGTAAATTTGTGTGAGCCCGGTGATGCCACTACTTTCCCACCCCAAAATGTGTGAAAATAGTGATTTTTTCAGCAAAAATTGAGGTTTGCAGGGGATTCTGGGTAATGAAACGTTGGGGGATCCACGCAAGCCATACCTCCCTGGAAGCCGCCGGGGGTCTAGTTTTCAGAAATGCGTGGGTTTGGTAGGTTTCCCTAGATGGCCGCCGAGCACCGGGCCAAAAACCTAAGTGACCCCCCTTGCAAAACCAGGTGGTTTTGCGACAGGCCATTTTGATGTCGCCTCACTGCGTTTTGGGCCCTTGCCTGCCGCGGGTACTTGGGCCTCCCACACAAGTGAGGCACCATTTTTACCGGGAGACCTGGGGGAACGCTGGGTGGTGGTAAATTTGTGTGAGCCCGGTGATGCCACTACTTTCCCACCCCAAAATGTGTGAAAATAGTGATTTTTTCAGCAAAAATTGAGGTTTGCAGGGGATTCTGGGTAATGAAACGTTGGGGGATCCACGCAAGCCATACCTCCCTGGAAGCCGCCGGGGGTCTAGTTTTCAGAAATGCGTGGGTTTGGTAGGTTTCCCTAGATGGCCGCCGAGCACCGGGCCAAAAACCTAAGTGACCCCCCCTTGCAAAACCAGGTGGTTTTGCGACAGGCCATTTTGATGTCGCCTCACTGCGTTTTTGGCCCTTGCCTGCCGCGGGTACTTGGGCCTCCCACACAAGTGAGGCACCATTTTTACCGGGAGACCCAGGGGAATGCTGGGAGGTGTGAAATTTTCGTGAGCCCGGTGATGCCACAACTTTCCCACACAAAAAAGTGTGAAAAAAGTGATTTTTTCAGCTAAAATTGAGGTTTGCAGGGGATTCTGGGTAAGGAAACTTTGGGGGATCCATGCAAGCCATACCTCCCTGGAAGTCCCCGGGTGTCTAGTTTTCAGAAATGTATGGGTTTGGTAGGTTTCCCTAGATGGCCGCCGTGCCCCGGGCCAAAAAGCCAAGAGACCCCCCTTGCAAAACCAGGTGGTTTTGAGATAGGCAATTTTGATGTCACCTCACTATGTTTTGCGCCGTTTCCTGTCGCGGGCACTAGGCCGACCCACACAAGTGAGGTACCGTTTTTCTCGGAAGACTTTGTGTTTTTTGTGTGAATTTTTTAGGTTTGCAAGGGATTCTGGGTAACAGACCCTGGTGGGAGGCAGTCAAGTCACCCCATCCTGGATTCCCATGGGTGTCTAGTTTTCAAAAATGTATAGGTTTGCTAGGTTTCCCCAGGTGCCCGCAGAGCTAGGGTTCAAAAACTACAGCTAGTCATTTTTCCAAAAAAAGGGTCATTTTTCACTGCGAAATTGAGGTGTGACCAGGTTGCGTTTTGCGCCATTTCCTGTCACGAGCACTAGGCCGATCCACACAAGTGAGGTACCATTTTTCTCGAAAGACTTTGGGGAACGCGGGGTGGGTGGAAATTTGTGGATCCACGCAGATTCCGGAACTTTCCACGACAGAAATGTGGAGAAAATGTGATTTTTTTGCCAATTTTTTAGGTTTGCAAGGGTTTCTGGGTAACAGACCCTGGTGGGAGGCAGTCAAGTCACCCCATCCTGGATTCCCCTGGGTGTCTAGTTTTCAAAAATGTATAGGTTTGCTAGGTTTCCCCAGGTGCCCGCAGAGCTAGGGTTCAAAAACTACAGCTAGTCATTTTTCCAAAAAAGGGTCATTTTTCACTGCGAAATTGAGGTGTGACCAGGTTGCGTTTTGCGCCGTTTCCTATCGCGGGCACTAGGCCGATCCACACAAGTGCGGTACCGTTTTTCTCGTAAGACTTTGGGGAACGCGGGTTGGGTGGAAATTTGTGGATCCACGCAGATTCCGGAACTTTCCACGACAGAAATGTGGGGAAAATGTGTTTTTTTTGCCAATTTTTTAGGTTTGCAAGGGATTCTGGGTAACAGACCCTGGTAGGAGGCAGTCAAGTCACCCCATCCTGGATTCCCCTGGGTGTCTAGTTTTCAAAAATGTATAGGTTTGCTAGGTTTCCCAAGGTGCCCGCAGAGCTAGGGTTCAAAAACTACAGCTAGTCATTTTTCCAAAAAAGGGTCTTTTTTCACTGCGAAATTGAGGTGTGACCAGGTTATGTTTTGCGCCGTTTCCTGTCGCGGGCACTAGGCCGACCCACACAAGTGAGGTACCGTTTTTCTCGTAAGACTTTGGGGAACGCGGGGTGGGTGGAAATTTGTGGATCCACGCAGATTCCGGAACTTTCCACGACAGAAATGTGTGGAAAATGTGTTTTTTTTGACAATTTTTTAGGTTTGCAAGGGATTCTGGGTAACAGACCCTGGTGGGAGGCAGTCAACTCACCCCATCCTGGATTCCCCTGGGTGTCTAGTTTTCAAAAATGTATAGGTTTGCTAGGTTTCCCAAGGTGCCCGCAGAGCTAGGGTTCAAAAACTACAGCTAGTCATTTTTCCAAAAAAGGGTCTTTTTTCACTGCGAAATTGAGGTGTGACCAGGTTGCGTTTTGCGCCGTTTCCTGTCGCGGGCACTAAGCCGACCCACACAAGTGAGGTACCGTTTTTCTCGTAAGACTTTGGGAAACGCGGGGTGGGTGGAAATTTGTGGATCCACACAGATTCCGGAACTTTCCACGACAGAAATGTGTGGAAAATGTGGTTTTTTTGACAATTTTTTAGGTTTGCAAGGGATTCTGGGTAACAGACCCTGGTGGGAGGCAGTCAAGTCACCCCATCCTGGATTCCCCTGGGTGTCTAGTTTTCAAAAATGTATAGGTTTGCTAGGTTTCCCAAGGTGCCCGCAGAGCTAGGGTTCAAAAACTACAGCTAGTCATTTTTCCAAAAAAGGGTCATTTTTCACTGCGAAATTGAGGTGTGACCAGGTTGCGTTTTGCGCCGTTTCCTGTCGCGGGCACTAGGCCGACCCACACAAGTGAGGTACTGTATTTCTTGTAAGACTTTGGGGAACGCGGGGTGGGTGGAAATTTGTGGATCCACGCAGATTCCGGAACTTTCCACGACAGAAATGTGTGGAAAATGTGTTTTTTTTCACAATTTTTTAGGTTTGCAAGGGATTCTGGGTAACAGACCCTGGTGGGAGGCAGTCAAGTCACCCCATCCTGGATTCCCCTGGGTGTCTAGTTTTCAAAAATGTATAGGTTTGCTAGGTTTCCCAAGGTGCCCTCAGAGCTAGGGTTCAAAAACTACAGCTAGTCATTTTTCCAAAAAAGGGTCATTTTTCACTGCGAAATTGAGGTGTGACCAGGTTGCGTTTTGCGCCGTTTCCTGTCGCGGGCACTAGGCCGACCCACACAAGTGAGGTACCGTTTTTCTCGTAAGACTTTGGGGAACGCGGGGTGGGTGGAAATTTGTGGATCCACGCAGATTCCGGAACTTTCCACGACAGAAATGTGGAAAAAATGTGGTTTTTTTTCCAATTTTTTAGGTTTGCAAGGGTTTCTGGGTAACAGACCCTGGTGGGAGGCAGTCAAGAAACCCCATCCTGGATTTCCCTGGGTGTCTAGTTTTCAAAAATGTATAGGTTTGCTAGGTTTCCCAAGGTGCCCGCAGAGCTAGGGTTCAAAAACTACAGCTAGTCATTTTTCCAAAAAAGGGTCATTTTTCACTGCGAAATTGAGGTGTGACCAGGTTGCGTTTTGCGCCGTTTCCTGTCGCGGGCACTAGGCCGACCCACACAAGTGAGGTACCGTTTTTCTCGTAAGACTTTGGGGAACGCGGGGTGGGTGGAAATTTGTGGATCCACGCAGATTCCGGAACTTTCCACGACAGAAATGTGTGGAAAATGTGTTTTTTTTGACAATTTTTTAGGTTTGCAAGGGATTCTGGGTAACAGACCCTGGTGGGAGGCAGTCAAGTCACCCCATCCTGGATTCCCCTGGGTGTCTAGTTTTCAAAAATGTATAGGTTTGCTAGGTTTCCCAAGGTGCCCGCAGAGCTAGGGTTCAAAAACTACAGCTAGTCATTTTTCCAAAAAAGGGTCATTTTTCACTGCGAAATTGAGGTGTGACCAGGTTGCGTTTTGCGCCGTTTCCTGTCGCGGGCACTAGGCCGACCCACACAAGTGAGGTACCGTTTTTCTCGTAAGACTTTGGGGAATACGGGGTGGGTGGAAATTTGTGGATCCACGCAGATTCCGGAACTTTCCACGACAGAAATGTGGGGAAAATGTGTTTTTTTTGCCAATTTTTTAGGTTTGCAAGGGATTCTGGGTAACAGACCCTGGTGGGAGGCAGTCAAGTCACCCCATCCTGGATTCCCCTGGGTGTCTAGTTTTCAAAAATGTATAGGTTTGCTAGGTTTCCCAAGGCGCCCGCAGAGCTAGGGTTCAAAAACTACAGCTAGTCATTTTTCCAAAAAAGGGTCTTTTTTCACTGCGAAATTGAGGTGTGACCAGGTTGCGTTTTGCGCCGTTTCCTGTCGCGGGCACTAGGCCGACCCACACAAGTGAGGTACCGTTTTTCTTGTAAGACTTTGGGGAACGCGGGGTGGTTGGAAATTTGTGGATCCACGCAGATTCCGGAACGTTCCACGACAGAAATGTGGGGAAAATGTGTTTTTTTTGACAATTTTTTAGGTTTGCAAGGGATTCTGGGTAACAGACCCTGGTGGGAGGCAGTCAAGTCACCCCATCCTGGATTCCTCTGGGTGTCTAGTTTTCAAAAATGTATAGGTTTGCTAGGTTTCCCAAGGTGCCCGCAGAGCTAGGGTTCAAAAACTACAGCTAGTCATTTTTCCAAAAAAGGGTCATTTTTCACTGCGAAATTGAGGTGTGACCAGGTTGCGTTTTGCGCCGTTTCCTGTCGCGGGCACTAGGCCGATCCACACAAGTGAGGTACTGTTTTTCTCGTAAGACTTTGGGGAATTCGGGGTGGGTGGAAATTTGTGGATCCACGCAGATTCCGGAACTTTCCACGACAGAAATGTGGGGAAAATGTGGTTTTTTTGCCAATTTTTTAGGTTTGCAAGGGATTCTGGGTAACAGACCCTGGTGGGAGGCAGTCAAGTCACCCCATCCTGGATTCCCCTGGGTGTCTAGTTTTCAAAAATGTATAGGTTTGCTAGGTTTCCCAAGGTGCCCGCAGAGCTAGGGTTCAAAAACTACAGCTAGTCATTTTTCCAAAAAAGGGTCATTTTTCACTGCGAAATTGAGGTGTGACCAGGTTGCGTTTTGCGCCGTTTCCTGTCGTCGGCACTAGGCCGATCCACACAAGTGAGGTACCGTTTTTCTCAAAAGACTTTGGGGAACGCGGGGTGGGTGGAAATTTGTGGTTCTACGCAGATTCCGGAACTTTCCACGACAGAAATGTGGGGAAAATGTGATTTTTTTGCCAATTTTTTAGGTTTGCAAGGGATTCTGGGTAACAGACCCTGGTGGGAGGCAGTCAAGTCACCCCATCCTGGATTCCCCTGGGTGTCTAGTTTTCAAAAATGTATAGGTTTGCTAGGTTTCCCCAGGTGCCCGCAGAGCTAGGGTTCAAAAACTACAGCTAGTCATTTTTCCAAAAAAGGGTCATTTTTCACTGCGAAATTGAGGTGTGACCAGGTTGCGTTTTGCGCCGTTTCCTGTCGTGGGCACTAGGCCGATCCACACAAGTGAGGTACCGTTTTTCTCGTAAGACTTTGGGGAACGCGGGGTGGGTGGAAATTTGTGGATCCACGCAGATTCCGGAACGTTCCACGACAGAAATGTGGGGAAAATGTGTTTTTTTTGACAATTTTTTAGGTTTGCAAGGGATTCTGGGTAACAGACCCTGGTGGGAGGCAGTCAAGTCACCCCATCCTGGATTCCTCTGGGTGTCTAGTTTTCAAAAATGTATAGGTTTGCTAGGTTTCCCAAGGTGCCCGCAGAGCTAGGGTTCAAAAACTACAGCTAGTCATTTTTCCAAAAAAGGGTCATTTTTCACTGCGAAATTGAGGTGTGACCAGGTTGCGTTTTGCGCCGTTTCCTGTCGCGGGCACTAGGCCGATCCACACAAGTGAGGTACTGTTTTTCTCGTAAGACTTTGGGGAATGCGGGGTGGGTGGAAATTTGTGGATCCACGCAGATTCCGGAACTTTCCACGACAGAAATGTGGGGAAAATGTGGTTTTTTTGCCAATTTTTTAGGTTTGCAAGGGATTCTGGGTAACAGACCCTGGTGGGAGGCAGTCAAGTCACCCCATCCTGGATTCCCCTGGGTGTCTAGTTTTCAAAAATGTATAGGTTTGCTAGGTTTCCAAGGTGCCCGCAGAGCTAGGGTTCAAAAACTACAGCTAGTCATTTTTCCAAAAAAGGGTCATTTTTCACTGCGAAATTGAGGTGTGACCAGGTTGCGTTTTGCGCCGTTTCCTGTCGTCGGCACTAGGCCGATCCACACAAGTGAGGTACCGTTTTTCTCAAAAGACTTTGGGGAACGCGGGGTGGGTGGAAATTTGTGGTTCTACGCAGATTCCGGAACTTTCCACGACAGAAATGTGGGGAAAATGTGGTTTTTTTGCCAATTTTTTAGGTTTGCAAGGGATTCTGGGTAACAGACCCTGGTGGGAGGCAGTCAAGTCACCCCATCCTGGATTCCCCTGGGTGTCTAGTTTTCAAAAATGTATAGGTTTGCTAGGTTTCCCCAGGTGCCCGCAGAGCTAGGGTTCAAAAACTACAGCTAGTCATTTTTCCAAAAAAGGGTCATTTTTCACTGCGAAATTGAGGTGTGACCAGGTTGCGTTTTGCGCCGTTTCCTGTCGTGGGCACTAGGCCGATCCACACAAGTGAGGTACCGTTTTTCTCGTAAGACTTTGGGGAACGCGGGGTGGGTGGAAATTTGTGGTTCCACGCAGATTCCGGAACTTTCCACGACAGAAATGTGTGGAAAATGTGGTTTTTTTTGACAATTTTTTAGGTTTGCAAGGGATTCTGGGTAACAGACCCTGGTGGGAGGCAGTCAAGTCACCCCATCCTGGATTCCCCTGGGTGTCTAGTTTTCAAAAATGTATAGGTTTGCTAGGTTTCCCAAGGTGCCCGCAGAGCTAGGGTTAAAAAACTAGAGCTAGGCACTTTGCAAAAAAAGGGTAATTTTGCATTGTGAAAATGTGGTGTGACCACGTTGCGTTTTGTGCCGGTTCCTGTCGTGGGCACTATGCCTATCCACACAAGTGAGGTACCATTTTTATCGGGAGACTTAGGGTAATTCAGATTTGTAAAGGAACTGTTATTATCTATTGACTTTCCATGCATTTCTGCTTTCCAAATGAAAGATATTGTGTAAAAAAGAAGTCATTCTAAAAAATGACTGATAATTCTCATGCTAGTATGAGTATTCCCAATTTCAGAAATGTGCAAATATCTACTGTTTCTAAACTCTATATTTTGTTCCCATTTCAGAAATACATAGGTGTCTTTCATACCGATTTTTCCATGTACACTTTTTTACAGAATAATTACTACATACCCGGTACATAATAAAAAACCATTGCAAGTTACTACTCAGTTTTTGGCTCTGGGTTCGTCGGGTTCTTGGTGAACCTACAAGTCCTATATATCCCCACAACCAGTAATGTCCAGCGGATGCAACGGTATATTGCTTTCAAAGAGCTGTCATAATTCGAAGAAGTTACAGGTGAAAACGTTGACACAAAAGGCTGTTTTTTTCAACTAAATTTCAATTTATCCTACATTTAACTGTTTGTTTCTATAAAAAAACCTTGATGGATCTACACAAATGACCCCTTGCTGAATTCAGAATGTTGTCTTCTTTTCGAAAATGTATAGCTTTCCAGGATCCACTATTGCTTTTGTACCCATTTCAGCCACTAACTGGAAGGAGGTCAAAAGCACAAAAAATTGCAAAAATAGGCTATGTCCCAGAAAAATGCCAAAACTGTGTAAAAAATGTTGGGTTTCTGTCAAAAGTCAAGTATCCCCGAAAAGCTGGGAAAATGGTGATTTTAACCCCACAAACCCTTTTTTGATAACATTTGCAGGGAAAAACCCAGATGCTTTCATTTGCAGCCCGTTTTTCCAATTTTTCCAAAAAACCCCAAAATGTTGCTGTATTTTGGCTCTTTTCTGTGACCCCTCCAGGGGAATCCACAAACCCTGGGTACCTTTAGAATCCCCATGATGTTGGAAGAAAAGGACGCAAATTTGGCGTGGCTACCTAATGCGGTCAAAAAGTTACAGGGGCCTAAGCGCGCACTACCCCAAATAGCCAAAAAAAGGCCTGGCACAGGAGGGGGAAAAGGCCTGGCAGCGAAGGGGTTAATTGAACATAACAGCTAAAATGACTATTTGACCATGTTTCACAGAAGTGATGCCTGTTGGCTCACTCCTCTATTCAAAAGGTCTGTTGTTATGTGACACACTCACCCCAGACCTACATCATGGTTTGTTAAATATGTGTGCATGACAACACCATGTGCAGTCAACCAAAGCCCTTCACCACTGGAAGGTTCACCCCTGTTAGCACTCCTCTGCGATGAAAATTCGCTTTACAAAAAGGTAATCAATCCATTCTTTAAATGTGAATAATATTTATTCCAATGGTATTCAATGGTGCAAAGTTGTTGATTAAATCAAAGGTTCTGTGTAATCACACACTTTTCAAACATTCCTTTGTTCAATCTGTTATGAAATCACAGGAGTATAAATCCCCGATGCATTTCGGGACTGGCCCTTCTTCAGGGGGTTCTCCCTGTAAACAAAAATTAATGCTCTTAATAATCCCAGAGCAAAATGCACCAACTCTAACAAACCGTTGAAGTTGCACTTAAACCACACGAAAGTGCTGCATCACTGTGAGATGCATGCAAAATGCCACGGTCACGTGAAATAAACTGAATTTGAGTACGTCCATGGGTATAAATGGCTGTTCAATAATCAAGTGCAGAGTGAAGTGAAATTAAAAATACGGTGTACGGTTCAACATTTGTGAGGAAACCACAATAACGAGAGATTGAATGGAACAATGCATGGTCCGAAATTTGTGAGAAAAAACTTAGTGACATAAATGTGTACAACAATAATACTACGCAAGTGCAGCACCGGAAAGAGCGCCGTGACGTACCGAGAAAATGTGGCATGGCCACCCAAGTTGATATCAAAAGTGGCCCGTGTGCTCTTGGTAATACCGTGCAATGGTGTAAATCAACGGCAACATATACAATGAAACAGTGGCTTAATCCTAAAGGTCAATACCTGTGTCTCCCGATAGAAAAGTTTTGTTAACTCGCGTCTAACGCTGCGTGCCTGGTGCCCCGAAACGCATGATAATGGTCCCAGAAGTGTTTTATGGTGCCTGTGAAAATTATTGTGAACACTAAAAAAGGACCATGCAGAGAGCAGCTCCCAAAGCTTAGTGTTGCTTACGAAGTGAATTACCTTCAGCTTGGATAGCCCAAGGCGTATACAAAGTGAAATCAATAAAGTTGGTTGAAACCAGAAAGTGAAACCAGCTTGTGGGCAAACAGGTGGACGATTGCGATAGGTTACAATGAAAAATAATAAAAAATGAAAAATAATAGAACCCTGAGAGAAATCACGTGCTTAGTGGTGATTCAGTGAGGAAAAACAATAAATTAGGGTCAACATAAAGGTGAATTGATGATATGTGAATTCCTTATATATACATGTTACCACAACAATTATATGAATAAAGAGTACTTAAAAATACATTTAGAAATGCACAATTGTAAATGACAGCTGAATTCCACACAGTCATTAAGCCCCGTTGGGTGTAAAGAATCCAATTTGTAAATCCAAAATAATTCACTTTGCAATAAACAATTGTTCTTGTCTCTGCCTTCTTTGAGTGGTATTTGTTCTAGAATTAACTATTGAAGTTGTCTGATGTTATGTTTTTTCTCTTGAAAATGCATTGCTATTGAAGATTTGTTTTTTTTTAACCTTATATTACTTTTATGTTTGGTTAAACGAGTTTAGATTTTTTGTTCAGTTTTCCCCACATACGTGAGTCCACACAGGCATTTTAGTAGATATACGACAAAACTTGAGTCACAGGTTGCCGTCACATGTAGATTTATGGGAGTACCCTGTGTAGGATGTCTCAAGGTGATACCTTTTATGATGTTGTTACAACTTCCACAGTTGAGGCATGGGGTAGTGTCCATGTATGTCTGTTTTAAACCAGTGTCTTTTTGCTTTAACAATTGTAGTAAGTTGGCTGTACGTTGGTATGCAAAAATAGGAATGTGTTCAAAAATGCCATTGAAATCAGTTTCTGCCTGTAACATTGGCCAATATTTCTTAACTGTCTGTTTGATTTTGGGGCTTTTAGTAATACCATTCGTTCTTGATTTGTTTCAATTGGTTTTTCATGTTGAGTAGTTCATTCCTGCTCTTTTTGTTAGCTCTTTCACTGGCTTGCTGCAAAATCTCATACGGGTATGTTCTATGTTTAAATTTAGCTAATAACTTGTCTTTGTTTTCATGGTACAGTTCCTCAGTGGACGAAATTCTTCGAATTCTAAGCAATTGTGAGTATGGTAAGTGATTTTTCAGACTCATCTGGTGAAAACTCAAAAAGTGAAGAAAATCATTTCTGTCTGTACTTTTGGTAAATACGGATGTGATGAGTTTATGATTTGTAATCTGAACATCCACATCTAGAAATTAAATCCTGTTTTTATTCAAGGTGTGCGTGAATTGAATCCGGTCATCTATGGTATTCAACTCACGAAGTAGGTCGCTTTCTGAGCCTTTCCAAATTAGAAATATGTCATCAATGTAACGTAGAAACGTGATAATATTGTCTATCCAGATGTTTTGGGACAGGATATGTTCCAGTTCAAAATAGTGCATAAACAGATTTGCATACGCAGGAGCTGCGCAATTACCCACAGAAGTGCCATTTAATTTGGTAAAAAATTGACTATCTCATGTGAATTAGCTGTGATATAAGGTGAAGTACATGAGTTCAAGTAAAAAAACTTTTAAATCCTCGCTTTTATCACTCTTCAGAAGAAAAGATTCCATTGCTTGGAAGCCTAAGTTGTGTGGAATCGAGGTGCACAATGATTTCACATCTATAGTGCATAAGATATATTCAGTGTCTTCTTTTAGTTCTAGTTTGTCCAACTTGATTAGAAAGTCTGTCGTGTCCTGTAAGTATGGAGTCATCTGACGAACGCTTGGTTGTAAATGGCGATCTATGTATTTTCCTATAGGTTCGTGTATAGAGTTCCGAGTACTCACAATCGGTCTAAAGGGTGGATTGTGTAGGTTCTTATGAATTTTAGGGATCATGTACAGATACGGTACACTTGGATTTTGTTTGATGAGGTATTTTTTATCCCTTTCGTTCATGGTCCCCATGTTCAAAGCTTTGTCAATGATTGTGATTAAGATTCTTGCAAATTCTCGGGTGGGGTTGGAGTGTAGCTTCATGTAAATATTTTCATCTGCGACATGCGATTGTACATTGTCAAGCTAAAACGAGGTATCAAGGACTGCAAGCGCCCCTCCTTTATCTGCCTTACAACACGTAATTTTCTCATTGTTAGCAAGATTGGTAATCGCTTTCCGTTCTTTGAATGTCAAATTCCGTGCCTTAGTTGACTTAGTTTTAAATATGTCATGTAATTCTTTTTGTACAACCGTCTCGAATGAGTCTAAAACTTTGTGTCTTACGGGTGCTTGAAATGTACTGTCAGACTTTAAATCCAATATTGTACCTTGGTCTTCAGAACCTGTAGGTGTAATAACGTTCTTAAAAAAATGTTTAAGACGTAAAGTCCTCATGAATTTAAACATGCAAATTTGTGTTTCTAATTCATTTGACTCATAGGTGGTAACATATGACAGTCCTTTTTGTAATGTTTGAATTTGGAAGGTAGATAGCTCAGTTTGTGAGATATTTATTACTAAATTCTCTGACTCCTGGTTGATTTCGCAATTGGTATTGAAGAGCCGGTTGTGCTTTGTCCACCTGGATCGCCGGGTGTGCCTCGGCCTTTTCCTAAAAAAGAAGCCGATGTGGTACATGTGGTGTTTGATGTTGAATATCTGTTGTCCTGTTCAACATTGGTGTTTTTCTGTGATGGTCCTCTTGGTTGTGTATAGGAATGTGATCTTTGCTGAGATTCGTCTGACGAAGATGTTTGATCAGTAGATTTGTTACCAAATTGTCGCCGTTGTCTGCGAGATGCATATTCCTCTGCCCAACTGTAGACCTCACCTAATTTATGATCAACAGTGTCTCGTTTGAATTTTCATAATTTTCTCTCCTTGATTTTAGTGGTATACTTCTCAAGTTATAAATTGATGTCTTCTAATGTTGCTTGCCATTCATCCGCTGGCATTTTGTAACAGATTTCTTGTTTTAATTGTGCCACTTTTTTCTCATGTTCTTCCAAAGCTTTTGAAAGCTCCTCGACGATGAGTAAGATAAGGTCTAGAGAGCACTTATTAAGAATGCCATACGATCGTTCGGTGAAACGAGTGTTGTTTTTGCATAAGGCGGACTTGAGCGGTATTCTCAAACCTCTAGGTATCTTTCAACACCATGTGCAGAACACGTGTGCCTGTGTAAGATATACACAATATTAAGTTTGCATTGTGTAACAGTGTGCACGTGGTAAGATTGTGCATGCTGCTACAGTATGTTTAGCTTCAGGCTCTCTACCATAGTCCAAATGGAGTGTAGTTCCAAAGAGTATGTGATGACTGAGAATGTGTGCTGCATGTCATGATGTTTGTTTTGTCTCACATATTTGGAACACAGTATAGTCTACATAATGTCCTATGCGTGTAAACTAAGGGTGGGCGTAGCGGGCGTAGTGGGGCTACGTGAAGCAGCACGTAGTGTGCCCAAATCTACGCACACTACGCGCTTCGCGTAGCCCCACTACGTGCCACCCACCTCCCGCCCGCCCTCCTTTTAAATAATATCAGCAATGTAAAATAAATTAAAGTAAAGAGACTTACCTTAAGCGCGGCATCTCCGGGGCTCCCTCTTCTTCGTTTCTAATTTCTTCTGACAAATGCGCATGCGCGGACGCATGCTTGTGAATCCCTAGAGAAAAGGTTTGATGATTTAGCTGGGAGAACAATTGCCCTAGAGGCGACGGCGGAAGAGCTTAAGGGAGAGGTGCAAGTCAACAAGGAAGAGATAAAAGTTTTGAGGATGAAAGAACAGGGACACCAGGGTTGGGAGGAAAGGATGGAAAACAACCAGAGGAGAAATAATCTACCAATCCTCAAAGTGCCAGAAGGGGTGGAGGGGAATGATCTGAAAAGTTTTGTAGTTAGGCTGATCAAAACGGGGCTACAGTTGGAGGAGTCTGAGCAGAAAATTGACAAGGATATTCAGAGAGTTCATAAGAACCCCTTTAGGCTCAACCCCAACAGAAGCAAACCTAGGAGGATCTTTGTGAATTTTCTCACTTACTCCCAGAAAGAGAGGGTGTGAGAAGTTGGCCTGATATATGCTGTCCACTAGTTATAGCTTGTATAAGCTCATTTGCCCTTGGAATTGGATGGGCATCAGTCCTAGTGACTGCATTGAGAACCCTGTAGTCTGAACAAAACCTCATATCTCTTTTCCCACCATTGGTGTGAGGTTTTGGCACAAGGAACACTGGACTAGCCCAAGGGCTATCTGAGGGTTCAATAACGATCAAATCCAACATTTTCTGGACTTCTGTCCTGATACAGTCCCTGACATCGTCAGGTTGCCTATAAATCTTATTTTTAATAGGCAGACTGTCCCCAGTGTCCACTTCATGAGTGCACCAGGTAGTCTGACTTGGAGTCAGAGAAAACATGTTTCTGAACTGATTGAGCACCTGTCTGCAATCAGTTTGCTGCTGGGCAGTGAGGCTGCCTGCCAAGGCCACACCATCAACTGACCCATCATCAGGGTTCTGTGAGAGGAGGTCAGGGAGTGGGTCACTCTCTTTCTCCTGCCCCTCATCAGTAGCCATAAGCAAGCCCATGTCAGCCCTGTCTACATATGGCTTTAGCCTGTTGACATGGAGAACCCTATGGGGACTCCTGGGAGTTCCTTGGTCTACTAAATAAGTAACCTCTCCCTTCTGTTCAACAATAGTGTGGGGTCCACTCCATTTGTCTTGGAGAGCTGCTGGGGCCACAGGCTCCAACACCCACACTTTCTGTCCTGGCAGGTAAACAGTCAGTACAGTCTTTTGATCATGCCAGGCTTTTTGCAGTTCCTGGCTAGCCTCAAGGTTTTTATTTGCCTTTTTCATGTCCTCCGCCATCCTGGAGCGGAGACCAAGTACATAGTAAACTATGTCTTGCTTTGTGGGCTTGAGAGGTAACTCCCACCCTGTAGCCAACCCCCTTTTGTGGCACGTCCCTGTATGCAAACAAAAGGCAGGGCAAGAGACTGTCCCATCTTCACCTAAGCTTTTCTGGGAGCCCTTTAATCATGCCCTTTAAGGTTTTGTTGAACCTTTCAACTAAATCATTGCATTGCAACAGGGCTCTTGCCACCACAGGTGCTGTACTGGTCCTAAGGGGTATAGCTTCTGGGTACCTGGTAGCATGATCCACTACTACCAGGATAAATCTGTGCTGAGAGGCTGTTTGGGGATCCATGGGGCCAACAATGTAAATCCCGACCCTTTCAAAGGGCACCCCCACCACAGGTAGTGGTATCAGGGGGGGCCTTTGTAGTGCCACCTGCTTTGCCACTGGCTTTACAGGTTACACAGGAGCAACAAAACTCCTTTGTGTCTTCAGATATGTGGGGCCAGTGAAAGTGAGGGACCAGTCTGTACCAAGTCTTGTTCTGGCCCAGGTGACCTGCTAAAGGGATATCATGGGCCAGGGTCAATAGGAAGCCCCTGAACTTCAGAGGTATAACCAACCTCCTGGTAGCACAAGGCTTGGGGTCTCTACACTCTGAGTACAGGAGTCCATCATCCCAATACACCTTATGGGTACCACTAGCACTCCCAGCAGCCTCAGCAGCAGCTTGCTGTCTGAGGGGTTCAAGAGAGGGGCAGCTCTGCTGCTCCTGGCTCAGATCTACCCTGGAATGTCCCCCTGTCCCCAAGAACTCAACCTGATCAGGCTCAAGCTCCTCTGGGACAGTTCCTTCTTCAGGACTGTGATCATCTCCCTCAAGAGACTGATCCTCCTTCTGAGTCAGGGGGGAAGGCTCTGCCTTAACCCTTCTGCTCCTCCTCTTGGATAGCACTTGGTCCATTCTTCCAGAATCCAAGGCCTGTTCAGTTTCAGGCATTTTGGCCTGTGACCTGGTCACAGCAAACACATCTGCAGGGATGCCCAGCATTTCTGCATGAGTCCTGAGCTCTACTTCTGCCCAAGCTGAAGTTTCTAGATCATTGCCAAGCAAGCATTCGACTGGTAGGTCTGCACTCACCACAACCTTCTTAAGGCCAGTTACCCCTCCCCAGGAGAAGTTAACAACTCCCAGAGAATAGTCTGTTCTGACATTGCTAACATTGGTCACTTGGTACATTTCACCAAGTATGATCTACCCAGGATCCACAAGATCTTTTGTCACCATAGTGACACTTGCTCCTGTGTCCCTGAATGCCAAAGCCTGTACTCCATTGATTAAAGGCTGTTGCCTGTACTTGCCCAAGTTACTGGGACTCATAGAGGAGGTCATATACATGCCCCCATTACAGACAAGAACAGCCTGAGTGGTTTCTCTGACTAGGCCAGAGCCCAACTAAGTACCCAGGGTCAACCCTACCAAACCCTTTGGCTGTGTATTCCCACCACCAATTGTAACTGCACTAGGGGGAGCAGGTGCCTTGGGGGCATTGGTGGAGGCTGGAGTATTCTCTTTAGACTTGGTGCAATCACTGGTCCAGTGTGTCTTTTGCTTACAGACTTTGCACCATGGGTTATTTCGGCCTTTCCCTTTGTTAGCCTGTGAATCCCCACCTGAAAAAGATTTTTGGGGCCCTTGAGAAGACTTCTGGTCTTTACCCTTGTCCCCACCCTTGTCAGAGTTCTTAGAATCTTGCTTCTTTGGGTCATCAATTTGGTTCTGTACCTTCTACCTCACACTGGTTCTGACCCATTTGTCTCCCTTCTTTCCCAATTCTTGGGGAGAGGTCAGATCAGAGTCTACCAGGTACTGGTGCAACAGCTGATTTTGACAGTTATTATGAATCTGCTCCCTCATTATCAGATTGTACAATCCTATGAAGTCACACACTTTACTGCCCAATAACCACCCTTCCAGAGCCTTAGCAGCACAGTCAACAAAGTCCACCCAATCTTGATTTTGTGATTTTTGGGGGTCCCTGAACTTAAACCTGTATTGTTCAGTGGTTAGACCAAACCCATCTATCATTGCACTTTTCAAGACCTGGTAATCATCAGCATCCTCTTCTCTTACAGTGAGGAGATTATCTCTACCTTTCTCTGCAAAGGAGAGCCATACGATTGCTGCCCACTGCACTTGGGCGACCTTCTGTACTTTACAGGCCCTCTCCAAGGCAGTTATCCATTTGTGGATGTCATCCCCACTCTGGTAGGGAGGGACAATCTTACTTAGGACCCTAAGTTCATACGACCTCTCCCTATCCCTAGGGAAATTGCCGCCACCAGGGGACTCTAGTCCCTCCTTTTTACTAGCTCTGTAGAGCTCTAGGGCTTACCTATCTAGGGCCATCTGCTGCTTTCTGAGGTTGAACTTATCTTGCTCATACTTCAGCAGTACCTCTCTCCTCTCCTGTGAGGTTTCCCTCCCTCTGTGTGAAGAGATAGAGGTCCATACAGATGAGGTAGACTGGAGAGAGATCTATCCCTTCTAACCCTGTTTTCAACTCTTCCTGGAGGGACAAAGAGGGGAGCAGAGTTGTCATCCTCCTCACCCTCATCCAGGGGGGCTGGGTTCACCAGATCCTGATCATTGTCATCAGTCTGGTCAGCAATAGAGGCGAGATCAGGGGAGATGCCACCCCTAGGCCCACCCTCACCTGCTGTCCCACCCGGTCTGCCTACCCCTTCAGGCCCAATAGGCCCTGAGAGATCATCCAGCCTGAGTATCATTAAGAGATGCTGGGTTTTTGGGCTTTTGCCTGTCTTCAGCTTCCTAATGGAACATAAGGCCCTAAGCTGTGCAAAGGAGAGGTCCTCATATTTATAGGTGAGAAGCCCACTGGCTTCTGGCAGGGACCCACTGGTTCCTGGCTAATTAGACATTACTAGTGTGGTGTGATGTATTGCACTACCTACACTTGTATGGCCTACTAAACTCTCTTGAGTTGTAGAAAGGGTGTCCCATCCCTTAACACACAACTCTAAATTCAGTAGAACTTACTGTATACTAAACTTGATATTATATGTACCTAAGGTACCTTTAGTGGTTTTCAGTTGATCAATTCAATTGAGATTATCTGGTAAAACAATAGCAAGCTGGAATCCCACACGCTGCACACCATTGTGAGAAGTTGGCCTGATATATGCTGTCCACTAGTTATAGTGGGCACCTTGTCTCAGTCCAAACAACCACTTATGGTGATAGGTTAAAGACAACCTTTATTGAAAGCTATCCTAGTGGTGGCTATGGAGAGCAGCCTTCAGGCTAAGTCTTGAAGGAATGTAAAGCAGCATGTTTTTCAGGTCTATAATCTTCTGAAAGGCCAAATGAAAGGACAACCACACCAGGTATATATTTAAAATATATGTATTTAAGATAAAACACACCCCTCTAGTCTCTTTATGAGACTAAAGTTCGAAGTACTTTAGTTACAAGTCAGTATTCAACAGTAAGAGCACAAATACATGATTGGGCTTTAGGGGCGTACCAAACCATATACCAATAAAGTGGTATAAGAACCACAACTGAGCTAGACACAAGGCCTAGAGCCTGTAGAAGTGCTTGGACCACAAGGAACCACCCAAGGTAGTGACACAGGGGACCCACAGGGGACGTGTGCAGAGTGAGAACACAGCCGCAAATCGCCGTTAACTTCTATGGGGAAAGTCGCGGTTGGAAATTTAGAGTTTAAGGACACTTAGAAGACATCTACAGGCAAACCCTTTTGGACTTAGAGGTGTCTAAGGCCAAAACCCATGGGAGCACCGGAGTACTCGAGTTACCTCACTCAGGGAAGCCGGGTGATTAGGTGTCAAATGGTGTAGGGTCGCGTCACTGTTTTCAATGGAACCTGCTCAGGAAGTGCTGCTGCCGTGAAGAGGAGATGTGTCTGGAGAGATCAAAGCCCGGATCTAGGGTGGGGACAGAGTCTGTGTCACTTACCAGTGACCAAGGGCATGATAGTCTAATGCCCACAGATGTCGGGTGCTTCAGGTGAGTTGACGGGTATCTTGACTCTTCAGCTATGAGGTCCAGGAGGTGCCAATGACAACCAGGAGCTGGATTCGAGCTGCTCCACAAAGTCTGTCGAGTGCTGGCATATCGGCGACCAGATTGGACCTAACAAGCCTTGGAAACGGCAAGTCACTTGGAAACAGAGAAAGGACGTCGGTGCAGACCAGCAAGGTCTGGGGGACTCACCCAGCAAGGGTAAGTCGGGGCATGTCTGGAGCAACCAGGAAAGCCCAATCAGATGAGGAGTTGACTTCGTGGGGACCTACTAGCCAACGGGCTAGCGATCGCGAAAGAGCCTCGAGCGGTCGCACTGGAAACTGGACCACGGGTCACTCGTGGAGTGGATTCCAGAAATGTTCGGTGCAGGAGGTGCTCCTGGCTGTGGCTACTTGGAGCCCAAAGCACAACTTCAAGGAAGACCAGGAAGATGATGGATCAGCAAAGATCACAGTGTCCAGGGGTCACAGTTCCACGTCACACACGACAGCCACGGGTTTCAGCTTTGCTGTTGACTCAGGGTAGCCTTGGGGAAGTCTGGAAATCTACCTGTAGGGATGCAGAGACTTCGGCGTCTGGCAGGAACTTCAGAATTGCAGACCAGACAGTTGCTTCTTTGGTGCCTGCCAAGCAGGGGAGTCACTCCTTGACCCCAAGGGAGATTTCTTCAGTCTTCTAGTTAAAGTAGAACATGGAAGGTCCAGGATATAGGTCCAGGATATATGTTGCAGAGTTTCGTCCAGGGTAATCTAAAGTCGCAAGGACTGGGTTCCCATAGTTATGCTAAGTTCGGGGGTTGGACATACTCTAGGGAGCCACCTATGGAGCATTTGGAAAGAGGGGTGGTTACACCCATTTCCTTTGTCCAGTTTCATGCCAGAGCAGGAGCAGGTAGCCCCTGCAACTGGTTTGAACTGGACTATGCACAGGGACACCAAGTGTGCCCCCAGTGCAGGACTTCAAAGCACCAGAGAGTGCTCCCGCCCAGCCCCAATACACATCTGCCTGTCTGGGGAGGTGGTTACACCTCCAGGAAACCTATTGTCCAGGCCTCCCCTGCCGGAGTTTCGGTCAGCAGTAGGAGGCCAGACCCATGTCTATGGCAGTGGCATCCATTTTGTGATGCCAGGGCTGTAGAAAGTCTTTACCGGGTTAGACCAGTGGGAACATGTCTCTCCCTCTAGAAGGGTGGAATGCTACCCCTGCCTCCAGAACTGGTGGGGGGGTAGTATTCCAAAGCGTTTGACACCAAACACAACATGTTTCCGTGCAGCCAGTCCAAAGTTAGCATTTACAGCGAGGTTATAATGCACTTAAGAGTATATGGTCAGGCTGCACCACAAACAGCATCAGAGGAGGTACTCTGAACGCTACAGAGGGGCTCTGCTCATGCAGGGGCACCCTCTCACATAAAAACCAAGCACTCTGCCTTCAGGATTGTTAAGGCCTGCCATAGGGGTGACTTATAGGTTTTATATGTGAGTACAATGGTAGGGATATAGGTAGCCTATGCCACAGTAAGGGGTGTAGGCACTACCTTACTCAAGCTGCAGTAGCAGACCTGTGGTGTCATTTTGGAGCGCTTCCAAGGGGTGGCATAATACATGCTTCAGCCCCTGGTAGGCCTCTGAGGTACCTATGCCCTAGGTACATAGTATACCATATAATAGGGGCTCATAAGGCACTCCAGAATCCAATTAGAAATGTACCTAATGTACATGGGGACCATTTTTGAGAGGAAGCAGCTAGGCTGGGGTCCTGATTAGCAGGGTCACAGCCAGACTAAGGCCTAAAAACAGTGAAACACCAGCAAAAAGTGGGGGCACCCATGTGAAGCAGATCCTACTCTCCTACAGACGGCTTTGTCTAGAGCTCTAAAACTAAAAACAGTGAAGATGGAGGGGCTCTCCTCTCAAATTAGGTCTGATGTCTCATACATCACTTCCAACAGGCAATGGGAATTGGGGAAGAGAATGGACCAATTGAAGGAATTAGGGGCCTCGGTGCAAATGAGATTTCCAGCTGTATTAAAAGTCATGATGAACAACAAGATGCATGATTTCAGAGGAGTGTGTGAAGCAGAGGACATTATGGCATCTTGTAAATAGGGAAAAAATATGTTTGTCTAAAGAGCTAGGGCTCCTGCGGCAGAATTATGGTTGGACTTAAAGCACACTTGGTGGTTAACCCATAGGGTAGGACCATTATTAAGGGGGGCAGGTTCTCCGGGGGGGAGGGGGTAGAGGTCACGGGGTGGAGGGGTAATAGGGTGAAAAGAAATAAAAATTCCTGAGAAGCGGCAGATTTATTTTTAGAGAAAGGCAGCAAGATAGGGGTATGGGAATGGAACGGAAGTTAGAACTGAAGGTTCTGTCTTGGAATGTCAATGGGTTAAGCGTTAGGTCCAGGAGAGACCACATTATACAATATATTAAGGTTGCACTGCCCAGGTCTGTATATTACAGGAGACTCATCTGACGGAAAAAGATTGTAAAGAGATTTCTGAGTCTAGAAGGTGGGTACAGCAGTTAGTGTGTACTAAACAAACTTTTGTTACCAAAGGAGTGGCAATATTTGTAAGGAAAGATCCAAAAGTTGCAATTATAGAAAGTATCTCAGACAGTAGGGGAAGATGGATTATATCTAAATTGAAAGTCGGGGACCATGTTTAGACTTTAGTGGGATACTATGGGTGTAATCAGGACAATTTAGTTCCTCTACAAGAACTTTAGGTGGAGTTGGCTTGTTTCCCTGACCCAATAATTTGGGCAGGGGACTTTAATGTAGTGATTGACAGAACCTTGGATAGGTCAATTAGTAGCAGGGCGATAGTTAACCAAAAAATGAGAACACAAGTAAAATTAATGATGGATCAACTGGGGTTGTGTGATATATGGAGATGGAGAATGGGAGGCAAAAGAGGTTATACATATTCAAACAGAAGGTATCAACATCAGTCTAGAAAAGACTATTTTTGTTGGATTCTGGTTTAAGGAAATAAGTAAAAAATATCCAGCATATAGGGATTCATCTGTCAGACCATTCAGTGGTAGTTTTATCATTTTCCTTACTGAGGACAGCACCCCTACTAGGTGGACTCTGGATCGTACCTTACTGCTAGATCAGGAGGTAGTGAGAAGATTGAAAGAAGATACAGCAGTGTTTTTTCGAAGTCTATTGGGGTTCGGCCCCTGCGGGAGTGGTATGGGACTCTTATAAAGCCTATTTATGGGGGATTCTGATAAGCTCTGCAACAGCTAAGAAAACGGTCTTTCGAGAAGAAATTAGAGAGGTGGAGGAGAAGCTAAGAGTAGCGGAAGAAGCCCTGGTTAGCAGTAGTCTGTCAGAATCTAGACAACTCGAATTGTTGGACCTGAAACTTAAACTAGCATCTATCCTCAATCAAAGGGTAAGGGAGAGATGGGAAGCAGTTAAACTTAGACATTTTGAGTATGGGGAAAATTGTGGGAAATTATTAGCCTGCAAAATAAGAAGGATAAGGTAAGGAATTTAGCACCGGAAATAAAGTGTCAGTACGAGGAGGATTCTAACAAATAGAAAAGAGGTCGAGGGGGCCTTTTATAGCTACTTAAAAAAATTGTATGAAGAAAGCCTAGTGCCATCAGAAGAAGAGAGGGAAAGGTGGTTAAGTCAGGGCTTGGTGGATGTTTTGGAGGAGGAAAAAATCTTGATTCTGAATGTGAAAATTCAGGAAGAGAAATTGCAACGAGCTATGAAAAACGGGAAAACAGGGGAAAGCACCTGGCCCGGACAGTCTACCATTGGAAAAATAAAGAGCGTAAGCAGACATATTGTCCCCGTTTTTGATTAAGTTGTTTCATGAGATCTTTATGGATGGGGCACCTCAACCGGAAACGTGGGCAGATGCCATATTTTGTTTAATCCTGAAACCTGGCAAGAGTAAGAACAGCTGTGACTCATATATGCCAGTGTCACTCTTGAATAGTGACTATAAAATGTTTTCAAAAATGTTGGCAGATAGGCTGAATAGAGTTTTGGAGAATTTGGTGTGTGAAGACCAGAAGGGCTTTATGCAGGGCAGGTCATTACACAAGCGTAGTTATTCCCTCGTAGGGGCGATAGATTTGGCTACAGTAAACAAAGCCCTGTAGCAGTGATTACAATGGACGCTACTAAGGTGTTTGATCAGGTAAACTGGCAGTTTTTATTATTAGTGTTGAAAGCTGCTACGTTGGGCGGACAGATTCTGTACAGCAATAGTAGGTTTCTATAAGACCCCAAAGGCAAAAAGTCTAGTGAATGGGGACATTAACGGCAGCTTTTAACATCATGAGAGGGACAACAGGGATGCCCTCTGTCACCACTAGAGTTCTTCCTATATATGGAGCCTTTTGCAAGGAAGCTGAGGGAAGATCAGAGGATTGTCCCGTTTCAATTCGATGGTTGGGAAAATAAACTGCACTGTATGCCGATGATCTGATTATATATACGGCTGACTTACAAAACTCAATGATGCAGGTGGTAAGAATTGCGGAGGATTTTGGAAAAGTGTCTGGGTACGAAATAAATAGTGGAAAGACGGAGATCATGATCTGGAATTTGAATGGTGGGGATGAGAGACCCACAACTGAGATGATATACTTGGGAATCAGAATAACTCAGGACATAAATAAAATGGTGCAAGCACATTTTAACAGAATCAAAAAAGAAGTATGTGATTTGATGGTAGGTTGGGCTCATTTACCCCTTACAATATTTGGGAGAGTAAACTTAATAAACATGATTATTCTTCTGAAACTCACTTTTCTATTTAATGATTTACCTCTGCCATTCAAGGAAATATGGCTAATGAGGTTGCAGGGAAAGATTGGTTCATTTATATGGGCAGCTAAAGGCTCACCTATTTTGTGGAAGAAACTGCAGAGAAGGAGAGAAAAGGGGGGTTTAGCTCTTCCTGATCTCCAATTATATGCATGGGCCTTCCAACTTAAAAATGGAGGGATGATTTTGGACAAACCTTGGGGATTGGAAATTGGAAGGTTATTCTCAGGATTGCTCAAAGGAATAGAGGGAGGTGATTCAGGCTTTATGATGAAGTTATCTGACCCAAAATACTTCAAAAAGGTTAAGTTAAAAATTCTTCAGGGCTTGGCGGAGACATGGTATAAGATAAGAAGGAAACTAAATATGCCATATGATGGAAATGGCCCTTTTTGCAGGGTTATCCCCAAACCTTTTGCTTCTTCCTACTTTATTTTTCTGACCTGGGTTGTTGGCTATAGGACTCTGTGCAGTTTACCACTGCTAATCAGTGCTAAAGTGCATATGCTCTCTGTTAAATTGATATGATGATTGGTTTTCCATGATTGGCATATTTGTTTTACCTGTAAGGTCCCTAGTAAAGAGCGCGGAGTGTGCCAGGGCTGGTAATTCAAATGCTACTAGTGGGTCTGAAGCACTGATTGTGCCACCCACGTGAGTAGCCCTAAAATGGTGTCTCAGGCCTGCCACTGCAGTGCCTGTGTGTAGTTGCTAACTGCCATGTTGTCCTGGCCAGTGCACACACTTGCCAGGCCTGACCATTCCCTTTTCTTGCACATTATCAACCTCTATGGTAGGCCCAAGGTACCCCCTAGGCAGCTTGTAGTGTATGTGAAAGGTAGGACATGTACTAGTGTTGGTGACATGTCCTGGTAGCGAAATACTGCCTTTTTCGTTTTGTACTATTGAAAGGCTATCTTGCCCATATGCTAGAATGGGGAATGCTGTGTATAATGTTTACCTGCATTTCTTCCCATAGGAGCAAGATGGAAAATTGAAATCAGAATTTAATAACACATCTTTGAGGGCCGATGGTTTTTAAATTCTGTGTTTGAAAATAGCACTTTTAGAAAGTGGCTATTTTCTTGTTCAACCTTCCTGTGTGCCTCTGCCTGTTTGTGTAATGACTGTCTGGTTTGTGAGTGACAGGGGCTGGGGTGGCTGCAGGAGGCTGGGTGAGTCAGCACTAGGCTGAATAGACCTATCTGCATTTGGAGTGGTGGGAGGAGTTGCACCTGGGTCTGAATAGGGCTGTGCCTGCCTTCCACAATGCTGGCTCTACCTCCTGCGGTATGTCTGATGGCCCTGTCCCACACTCAAAAAGGAAAGAGAGGTGCACTGGCAGAATGCACTCTGAACTGGTTTGTACTGGGTCCAGGACCCCTCACACCTGGAGAACAAAGACTTTTGGGTATAAATACTAAAGCTGAAACCCCTGAACTTTAGACTACTTTTGCCAACAAGTGGAATCCCTGCCAAAGAAGATCAGCTGAAGAGACTGGAAAGGAAGAATGCCCTTGCTGTGTGTTCTGGGGCTGACCTACAGTTTGGTGTTACTACTAAGGAAGGGGACAGGGGACTTTCCTGTGTGCTGTGTCCCCCCAAACTGCTTGAAGGAAGGACTTTGCTGTGTTCTCTGTCCAGGAATAAGTATCTCCAAGGGCCTGAGAAGAGCTGGCCTCCTGTTAAAACTCAGGAACACAAATGTTTACCCAAGAGACTATTTCTACACTCAAGAGGAACTTCTGCCCAAGAAGAGCGCCTGACGAAACTGAAGAGGAGTACTGCCCTTGCTGTGTGTTCTGGGACTGGCCTGCAGTTTGCTGATTTTTCTGAGGGTGAGGCTAAAGGACTTGCTGTGTGCTGGTCCCCCCTCCTAGAAGAAAAAAACACTTTGCTGTGTGCTGTGTCCTGAGAGTCTCCAAGGGCCTGAGGAAAGCTGGCCTCCTGTTTGCAACTCAGGGACACAAAAATTGCAGAAGAAAGCTGTTTGTGAACTCCCAGCACATGGGGTTGTACACCACGTGTGGCCTCGTGAGATTTTGCCCTGCTCGCCCTCCCTGCCATGTGGTAATTACTACAGTGTGCGTGTCGGCACACTGTGAGGCGCAGCATGGGGTCTGCTGGGCCTCCTGCATTGTTAATCCGGTGCTCAAGAGTGCGTGTTTGTGCACTACCCGAGGCCGTCTCTAAAAAGGGGGCCAAGATCACCGCTGCCGTCCCGGCACTGTATGGGAAAGAAAAGCGCCATAATAGAAATCACCGCCGCTGGCCCGGGATTCTCCAAAGTGCTTCCTCGTTGAACCCCTGACGTCAGGGGCCCGCCGCTCTGGGATTGGACCCAACCGCAGGCGTTTCTGGGTAACGAAGGGGCTCGTCTGGCCGAAGCAACGCTGGGAGTGGAGGAGGCACGGGCGACTCTTGGCAACCAGGCCTCCACGCTTCCCCCACCTATCGCCACCGAACATCGTATCTGGAACCGGGGAGAAGCAAAGGAAGAAAACTGCTTAGCCCGAGGCCGGCGCCGACAACGGAGACTCCCTTCCAAAGGTAATGGGAGCCGAGTGGCATTTCAGGGGCAGACAGTAAAGAAGTAACAGTCACGACGCGCACTCGTGCATGGGGCAAAGAGAGTTTTTGGTCAGCGCAGTGGGGAGAGCACGATTTCAGTCTAGCGCCATAATTATTCCTCCACGTTGGGGCAGTGATTTGCCATCTGTTAAGTGGGCCAGTTTACTCGTTCCCCACACGCTGGCAAAAGAGGCTCACAGCCAGTTGAGCCCAGAAGTAATTTTTGAATCACAAAGGGAACCCTGTGAGCAGGAACTGTTTTTTGTGGTGAGGTCTTAACTGCCACTAAACTTTCTTTTACCACTGGAGGCATTACTGTTTTGTTGATAAGAGCACCCTTCTTGTTTTTTTATTGCTGAGGTGAACTGAGTGAGCACAAAGAGCATTCCTGACGTGAACTTTTGATAACATTTCCAAAGACAGAGTAACTTTATTTATATGTATGTGCATTTTTCTACCGTTTTGATCTGACCTAAACTATATAAAGATATTGATATTTTTATAAAAACCTGTGTGGTGTAC
The DNA here is from genome assembly GCF_964204655.1 of Triturus cristatus. Taxonomy (NCBI): domain Eukaryota; kingdom Metazoa; phylum Chordata; class Amphibia; order Caudata; family Salamandridae; genus Triturus; species Triturus cristatus. The sequence goes on from NC_140591.1 coordinate 1,354,627,801, forward strand.
ATTTGTGGTGCTTCACTGTGTTACTGTGAGTGTTGGTGGAAATACTTTACACATTGCCTTGGGGATAAGCCTGTCTGCTCATGCCAAGCTACCAAGGGGGTGAGCAGGGGCTATCTACAGTGTTTCCCCCTTACCCTGACTAGAAGCAAGGGTCCCTAATTGGCCAAAGGTATCTACCTCTGCCTACTAGAGACCCCAGATCTAACACCATATTACTGTAATATGGCCTCTATTTGGGATTCACCAGGGTCGCCGGACTGGACAAAGGATAAGCTGGCGGGGGCTCTAAGGAATGCGGGGATAGAGAAATGGGAAGATCTTTTAGAGGGAGAGCAACTGATCTCCTGGGAAAGATTTCAACGTGCAACAAGATATAAAGTCTCACGATTTAAATATATAAAAATTCAGAGCTGGTTCCAGTCTTTGGACAATTGGGAAGGAGGTTTGAGTGATTTTGAAGAAGTTTTGATTTCTGAAGAGCCAACAAAGAAGGAGACATCACAGTGGTATTGGCGAATGCTGGAAGAAGTCAAGGGGGACATTACGATGCCTCAAGAACTGTGGGGGAGATGCTTGCTGGAATAAAAGCTGGAGAAATTAGGGCAAGTATCTCTTTCTATGCTATATCAAGTAATCAAACCTGCCTATTTAAGGAGGATCCATCTTTTCTCTATTTACAGAAATTATTGGACGCCACTAAAGCTGTCGAAAATCGGAGACAGAGGAGAAGTGGCATGCCCAAAATGTGGATAGAGGATGGCAGATGATTCGCATATGTTCTTGAGATGTCCAAATATTCAGGTATTCTGGGGCGAGGTGAATAAGGCACTGACAGATATTTTAAAGATAAAACTCCAGGTAAGCCCTATACTTGTTTTCTTTGGATTGACCCAGGAAGTGAGCGAACAAGATAAGGATAAGCGGAAGTTAATATTTCATGCAGTCCTGTTGGCACGGTGAGAAATATGCAAGTATTGGAATAACTCGAATCCTTCCATATATATTGAATGGAGAGCATCTTTAGAATACTTTTTGAAGATAGATGCAGTCTCTTTAGTAAAGAAAGAGATGTATTTTGGCTGCCATTGGTTGAATGGACGGAACAGATTACATAGGGATAAGAAGTGGATAGGGAGGGATGGTCCAATGATTAACACCAAAACGAAATCTCAGTAAAGCACATATCATTCCCATTCTTTTTATCATCCTCCCATCTTAGCTTACCATTTTGTCTTCGTGGGTGTTCAGCTGGGAGAGACGAATACAAGGGAAAATGCTGTGAAGTGCAACTGGAAGGGTGTCAGATAAGGGCGGATCAGACTTGTTCCTGTCCCAGCAGAAGGGAATGGTTTTTTCGGAGAGAAGTACTGTGGATAGTGAATCTGAGGCTAATGAGGACAAAAAACAAAAAAAAACATAGGACAGTCATCCTGTTAATCTGTAAGATGGATGGCACAAACACTGTAGACTGGCTGAACCAGCCAATTTCTGTGCTTCCCTGAGTGTATATTGCATCTGGAACACATCTTATGGCAGGAACCCCTCTTCGATGCCAGTGCATTGAAAACAATGCCTTGTAGCTAATGCATTGTGCGTTTATCACTCATTGGCAATATCTGTACCGATGCACACAAAAAATCAACGTATTTGCAAAAAAAGGGTGAGGTACACCCAGGAAGTGATGCAATGAGTGTGGCAGGCAGTCTAGGAAGTGGGAATTTATTTTTGCTTTCACTTCCTCTTACACTCTGTTAGTCTGTGCTTTGTGTTGGATGTGTTTGGAGAGAGTGTGAGAGAATATCTAGTGTTTTGGTCATGTCAGTTTGTGTTCTGGTCATATTTTGTCTCTGTGTTATATATGTGGTCTTGTGTCATTGTTTTGTTGTAATATTTGTCATTGCACTGTTGGGAGTAGGTCATTTTAGGGTAGTTAGAGTTTATAGGCGGTTTATTTTTGGTTGTTGTGTATTTTAGGAGGGCTTGTAAAATGTCTGGGAGTGGTAGGAATTTCTCTAAGGTCGAGTTGAGAAGGGTGAGATGTCATTATCTGCCAAAGATGCTAGCAGCTGGTGACAGAGTGATTCAGAGACATCCTGCCTAGGAAAAAAAGGATAGATGGGGGTGTGTGCGCTGGCACCATCAGAAAACCTTTAAAATGTCCGGACCCACCTCACAGATGAAGCACCGATTGGCAGATGGAATATCATGGGAGGCCGATGTCATCGGTTTCCTTGGGCTAAAGATCGGTGGACCCAAAAGTATGTATGTATGGTATGTATGTATGTTCAGTCTGCATTATTTGATGTACCTTGATCAGTAATGCCAAACATAAAGATGGAATGTACTTCATTTGTCTTTTTTTTCCACATTTCAAAGTGCAAGATGTCTATCAATGTAAATTTATATACAGGTAATTGTTTTGTTTGGGACAGTTTAGGCCCACCAAACCAAGAAAACATTCATTTTGAACACACCCCGCAGGGTCTGTACTTAGAAGAACTGATCGCCGGAAATGATTTGATCTACCCCACCAAATATACAGGAGATATCCCAACATATAAAGGAACCGGTCTGGGGTCCACCACTGATTATATTTTTGTGAGCATAAACTTAGTTAGTAGGGTGAGCCAGTATAAAGTTAGCTGGACTACTTATGGTGATCACAACCCTGTTCAGGTGACTTTGGTTGATGACTTAAGGAGAAAAGAATCTGACATCCTGACTGCTGGAATCTTGGATATAAGGCCCACCGATCAAACGCGTCGCCTGAAATGGTGCCGTGTGGTACCGAAGGACTTTAAGGAAAATCTGATGGGAAAGGTTGGGGATGAAATGTCCACTTGTCTGAAAGATGGCTTCATAGGGGATGAGGTCTTAGTAGCCTACGGTAGAATCTGCTCCCAGGTCGATAGTGACCTTAAAAAAGTATGGAAGGGGCAACCCAGAAACGGGGAAAAATGGTTTGATCATAATTGCTCAATAGCCCAACGGAAGCTGATGGTAGCGCTGAAAGCCGTGCCGCCTGACAAAGCGAAAATTGCTGCCCTCAGAAATGTTTACAAAAAGGCACAAAGTAAGCGTAAAAATGAAATTAGGGAGGAAGCGTGGAATGAGCTTTTATCAATAGATGTAATTAAGAACAGTGCTCAATTCTGGTCTGTGGTTAACAAGCCCTTTTTTCAGGATAAAAGTTATAGTGAGCTTGACTGTGGTATTCAAGAAAAAAATGGCACAGTCATTTTAAACAGGTGTATGATGGAAACGGGATGTTGGAAGGCCCAATTTTAAATATGGAGAAATATTCTTAGACCTTCACAGAACTGGAAGTCACACACGCCATCATGCAAATGACAAGTAATAAGGCTCCGGGACCCGATGGAGTCCCGGCAGACCTTTTTAAATCAGATGTAAAAACCTGGTCTAAGATCTTATTCAATGTCTTTGTTAATGCCTGCCATTTGGGTTTGCCCTCTACTTGGGCGCGATCGGTTATTATACCCATATACAAAAAGGGCGATAGAGGTGACCCGAGCTGCTACCGCCCGATATCCCTAATAGATTCTTCTGTGAAAGTACTAGGTAGGGTGGTCCTTGGCCAACTGATTGGCTGGCTAGAGGAATCTGGAACACTCTCTATGGCCCAGTACGGCTTCAGAAAAGGGATGGGTACTATAGATCAATGCCTGAACTTGCAACTACTAATAGGTAAATATACGGTGGCTAAGAAGGGAGCATTATTGGTAGCCTTTATGGACCTGTCCTCGGCCTTTGACCGTGTAAACAGGTCAAAACTGTGGTCCTTGCTTTTATCCTATGGAGTAGACAAAAACATCGTCTACTTCTTAGCTGACTTACATAGGGATCTATCGGCTACGGTCAGGTACGATCAACAGGGCAATTGTACGGAAGATATACCTATATCCAATGGAGTTAGACAGGGGTGCATTCTGGCACCCCTGCTCTTTACCCTATACATAAATAATCTAGACAATGCCCTAATTGCTTCATGCAAAGATATTCCGCGTGCAGGGAAATGCCTGATTCCCGCACTTTTATACGCGGACGACGCTGCCTTACTCGCAAGAACGGCAGTGGGTCTTCAATCATTGTTTGACTCTTTTGCGGGTTTTATGAAGGCACTGGATCTAAGCGTCAACTTCTCAAAATCGCATGTAATGGCTATTGGACAAAAATCTTTAAAGACTAAAACCTTTAAATGTGAGGGACATACACTAACTAGGGTGTCGTCATTCCCTTACCTGGGTGTACTCTTTGACGACCACGGTTCCTGGGTAAACCAAATTACAGCAAAAAAAATCGTATTAACCAGAGCGACTCTGGCTGTATTGGGTTTTGCCAGAAAGTTAGGAGCCAGGCCAATGAAGGCCCTCATCCAAATATATAGAGCCAAGTGTTTCTCGCTAGCTATGTATGGGGCCGAGTTATGGGGCATAAAGAATGTAAAAAACATACAGATTGTTGAAGATAGGTTTTTAAAAACCTCCTATCTGTCCCGAAAACAACTGCCAATTACAATACCCATCAGGAGCTTGGAATTGGCTTTGTGGAAGATTCTATTGCTGTGGCACCATTACTGAAATGGATACGCATCTGGTTAAATCCTGACCTACTGCTTAACCGTATCATCATGAAAGATTGCATGTCACTTGACCATGGGCTATGTATACCCTGGCTTAAATACATCCAGAGACTGGCAATAAAGTTGGGCCGCCCAGAATTATATCAATCACCAGAAGCTCTAGTGAAAGGAGACATAAAATGGTGTAAGGAAATGTATTTGCGTATTGCCACCATGGATAGGGAAGAGAGTGAGTTGTCAAAGGTAACTGTAAGGGCTCACCAGCTATGTAAAACAACACCATTCATGGAACCATATCTAGGATACGTCACAAATAATAACCACCGTTTTTTATTGACTAGATTTAGACTTAACCAATTGCATCTACTTATTGGAGTACAGAAAGGATGGAAAAGGGTAGAGGATCTTGGCCCTTGCACCTGTGATAATTTCTCACAACAAGATATCACACACTTCCTTTTTTTCTGTGAACACTTCATTGCCATCAGGAAACGTTTTATACTCCCTATCTTAAAAAACAAAGGCTTTGTGCAGGTGAGACCTGCCCTTCTCTACCTTCAAATGCTAACTGACGTTTGGGAAACTTTTAACATTGCAAATTTTTTATCTGCAGTTATTAGATTTTTGAGGAAATTAATGTATAACCATATTATGTATATCCTCTTTTTATCGTTTTTAAAATGGAATTGTTTTTAATTGTCCTATTGGATGTTTTTATAGGTTTTTAGGAGCTATTGATTGTTCAAAATGAATTATGTACCTTCAACTGTTTTTATATATTATGTTATGTAGTATGCTTTTATGGTTTGCACTTAAACCGAATAAAGACTTTTGACTGACTATACAGATATGATGTGAAGTAAAGGAAATTAGTGAGCCTGAGAGCCTACATCAATCACACGTAAATCAAGCACAGGTTAATTTGCACAATTTCCATTACTTTATACAAGGGGGTATTTAATGGTTAGTAGTGGTTGAATGACACAACCACGCATTCATTTCCCAAGCATTCCTTAAAAATGCGGCAAAACAATGAATGCGCCTTAATCATGCATTCCATTTACAACGCTAGTCGTTACAATGATTTGCCTTGGGGGGGTGCTTGACTTTTGAATAGTATAATTTATTATTCCAAAGCCAGTCACTGTAACAGTAGGAACGGCATTGTAAATGTAATGTGTAGTTCAGACACATTTGTTGTTCTGCCCACGTTGCAAAGGCAATGCGTTGCTCGGCAGTCATTGTATTTGCTGTTTCCCGTTAGCGGTTTGTTCATATAACTGAAATACCTACATTCATGGGCATTTCCTTAGGTAATTTACAGAAATGATCAGGGGATGCTTACAAATTCCCAGAACACCCAATGCTGAAGGCTGAGCAGCAGATCAATTTCTGTAAAGCTTGTATGTGCTCTCCTCCATGTGTGCTGCATTGTGCTGCACATGTACAGAGATTGCTATGCCTCATGAATATCTACCACTGTAGAACTGTCTGTTTTCAGTGCAAACAAACATTATATATGCTGAGAAGCCATACAGTCTTTCACAAAAGTTGAAAGTACAACAGCTTACTACTACTCAGCACTCTGTGCGCCAGTTCCAGTACATCTTTATATGGTTTCTATGATGTTACATATGATGTATGACTGTCCTTTTCCATCAATGAGGCACACATGGAAAGTGAAACAAATGTGGGGGAAATTAAGTTATTTCTCCCCGTTGCGCTTCCCATGGGGAGGTGTATGGTTTGGGCACATCCCTAGGTTTACATGGTTTTGTAAACCTGGGGAAGCATCAAAACCCATCGGTGTTGCATGAGAACACCCACTGCAATGTCCATGTAACATCTCTCTATTGCAGAGTAAGGCAACACAGGAATTTGTGCTGACTTGTTGTACTCCATATCTATGAGGCCATTCAAAGCCATGCAAAGTGGCTTTGCAAGACTTTATAAATATGATTTTGTAGTAAACATGTATGACAGTGGCATCTGAGTTCCTTCACAATCTAACTAATTTTGAATATGGCAGTTGTAGCATATGTTTATGTGATGGACCTACATCTTCATAGGTAATGTCTTTGAGCCATGGCAGACAACAAATGCCATGCCTATTTGTGTCTGTTCATTTATTTGCTCTTATTGGATGGACATATAGATCTTCAATGTGTTAGCCTACCACAAGATATGTCTTCTGTAATCCAGCCTCAGTGATATTTCTCTCAGAGTTATGGTGCAAGGATCCCTGCATTACATCAAAAACATTTTTATACCAGATGAGTAGTCCGGCAAGCTTACACACACTACTGAAATGCCATGTACAATTTATGATGTATGCATCAGAATGCAGCAATGTGATTATATGTGGTAATAAGCATGTTTAAGTATGACTCATGATTTTCCCTACAAGCCTGAAGCAGGAGATAATTGGTACATTTCTGTACAATTACCTGAAGGTAAAATGTCAGTAGTGTTCCCCAATCATGGTCTACAGGAGGTACATGACAACCCCCTATCCATTTATTAACTGACACAGGGTAAGTGAAGTCGGCAATGTGTGCCGGCTTGTGGAACTCCAGATGTGTATACAAGGCTAATCCACACCGCCTGGACTGTGTCAACTTATCCACTGCCACTTATGTTGATGATCGATGATCAGCACATTTGCATAACGCAACTCTAAATCCCAAATTAGGTAATACAGGACCCATGCGTCCAATTTTAGATATGGATATCATCATGAGTGTGATTTTGTGTCCCGTATGATATGGTATTTATCTCAGTGTGATTACTGTTACATTTTTGCATCCACCCAGATGGTACTTGACTCAGTTTTCCAGGCTCCAGTAGGGAATGTTCATGTAGTGACAATATATTGCCCATATATCCATCTTTATGCTGGTATTGGTCTGGTCAGGGGCCTATGATTATTCATTGATTTTTTTAAGTTTTATAAAGCGCGAACATGACCCAAGTGGGTATCAGAGCACTTTACATAAGAGTTGAGAAACCAAAAAAGGCAGTGATATAAAGCAATAGCAACCAATATAATGATATAAGGCAAAATACAAAACCAAGGCAGCTGGTGAGGAAAGAAAACATAGAGGAGGGAGGCAATGGGTAATACAATTGCCAAGTAGGCTAAAGTCAGCGTTACATGACGAAGGGTAAGAGTTTCAAGCCCAGAGCGGTGTTCATCAGTAAAGATTTCACTTTCCTTTTGAAGGCGATCGGAGAGAGAATCAGTCTAGTTTCTGGAGGCAGGGAGTTCCAGATTCTCGAGGCAATGCCTGAGAAAATACGATTGTAGGTTTTCATTTTTTTATATTTCTTCGGCTTGAGAAGCAAGGTGCTGGAGCTCCTTGAGGAACGGGCACCGCCCGATAGTTCGAGCTTATTTGCCAGGTACAAAGGAGTATTGAAATGCAGTACTTTATGTGTCATGCATGCAATTTTTAATGGAATCCTTGCCTCAAACGGAAGACAGTTGAGAGATTTCAGGTCAGGAGAAAAGTGGTTGGATTTCTTGGAGCCGGTGATAAGCCTAGCCGCCGCATCCAAAGATGCTCTGAGGGGGGCTAATCTGTATATAGAAAGCCCGCAGAGTGTAGCACTACCATACTCCAACCGTGAGATGGCTAACGATTGCACCACATATTTGAAGTCGTCAAGGGGAAGAAAGGGTTCAAGTTTCCTAAGGACGATCAGTTGTAAATGTTTTCCTTTGATAAAAGTGATGGCGTTATCCTGCATGTTTAAGTTCTTATCCATCACTATTCCAAGCGATTTTGTCGAGTCAATGATGTGGGGTGTGCAGTTGAGAGCTGAGAGGTTTTTCAAATATTTCTCCACGATGGGGGTTTGCTTGAACTGTGATATAAGTAAGAATTCTGTTTTGAGGGTGTTAAGTTTGAGGTGGTTGGAGGTTAACCACTTTTGAGTTTTGAGCAGGGTTCTGTTTAGTATCTTAATATCTTCAGGGGAAGAGATTTTCATGTACAATTGGGTGTCACCCGCATACATGTTATATTGGATATTATATGCTTTGAGGATTACAGTAAGAGGTTCCATGGATAGATTGAAAAGCGTGGGGGAGAGAGAGGACCCTTGAGGCACCCCCAGAGTGCAGGAACTGGAGTTGGATAGAGTTTGATTGGATTTGACTCTCTGCATTCTGTTATTGAGAAAGGAGGCAAACCATTTTAGTACAGTGCCAGTGAGCCCAATCCTGCATTCCAGAAGGCACAGTATATTGTCATGTTTGACAGTGTCAAATGCCGATGAGAGGTCAAGTATGATTAGTAGGCAAGATTTGTTCTGGTCAAGCATTGTGAGAGCGTCATCAACAATGTGAGTGATGGCTTTTCCGGTGCTGTGCCCGTGCCGGAAGCCAGCTTGGAATTGATCCAGGAGTTGTAATTCCTCAATGTGGTTACACAATTGTTAATGAACGCATTTCTTGAGGAGTTTTGCCAGAGATGGGATGTTTTTGATTGGACGAAAATTATTTATATCATCAGGGTCAGCTGTCTGTTTTTTAAGAATGGGCAGAACCAGACCCGAGTTTAGGCAGTCCGGGATTTTGCCTTGAAGGAGAGAAGCATTGATAATCTTGGCCCAGAGGGGGACTAGTGATCTTATCATGCTTTAAAGTGATTGGGGGGGAGGGGATCATTGAAGTGATTTGAAATAGCAAGAATGTTGAAGATGGATGTGTCATTGAGAGGTATGAATTGACTACAGGGGACCATGAGAGGCAGCTTGGGTAAGGAGGAGTAAGGAGCGAGTGATAGATCAGGGCTAACCTTATGTCCAATTCAATCTTGTTTGACTGTTCAAGGAAGAAGTCATCGCAGTGAGGCTGAGGGCAGGAGATGAGAGGAGACTGGATAGGTGTGTTATTGGCTTGTGACTTTTGGGTCGATTTTTAGCTTTGGCCAGTTGGGATTTAAAGAAGGTCACTTTCGCTGATTTGATTTGCTTGTTGTAGCTACTCCTTCTTAGTCTTTGAATCTTAAGGCAGTCAATAGATGGAGCTGATCTCCAGGAGCATTCTGCTAGCCTCAGGTTGCATCTTTCATTGTTTAGACTTTCATTGAACCACGGCTTGGAGTCTTTGTTGGACTTATTTTTTTAGATGAAGGGGGCCAATTGCATTCAGTGCAGTCAAGATGGAGTTGTTTTAGTGATCAGTGAGTTTGTGAACGTTGGACATGGAAACAGGCGGCGGAAAGGACAGATTGCAGTGGGAAATGAGCTCACTTATGTTTGTGTTATGCAGCTCTCTTTTCAAGAGTTTTTTTTTAGAGGTTGCCCTCTTTTGGAGTTCTACCTTTCTAGGATTTGGAAGTTGATATAGTGAAGATCCGACCAGTCACACGGATCAATAGATTCAAGCTGAATGGAGTTGGGATGGAGATGATTAGATCGAGGATCGAGCCTAAATTGTGTGTTGGACTGTCGGGGAATTGCTTTAAGTTGAGGTCAGCCAGGATGTTTTTGAGACTGATCACAGCCAGATCATTCTGGTCACTCCGGTGAAGATTGAAGTCACCAAGGAAGATCTGGGGACTGTGTAGACCCAGGTTGGTCGCGATGGTTTCCATCGTTTGTTCAAACAGAGAGATGTTAGCACCAGGAGGATGGTGAAAAATGTGTAGGTTGCATAGGGGTCTGTGTTTGCTGATGATGTCTATGCACATATATTCACAGGATGAGAGGGTAGCGGAGGGAGTCTGAGTTGCTGAGAAACTGATGTGATAGATACAGGCTAAGCCCCCTCCCGTTCTCTTAACTCGGTTGTGTCTAATATTCTGATCTAGAATGAGATCAGCAAGGTCCGTAGCATGTTTCACCGCTGATCTACAGTTGAGCAACATGCAATTTCAAGTGTGATTTGAGGTCTATGGTAGAGGGCTGAGTTATAGGGATTTGCAAAAGGTTAGCAGTGTTTAAGGCATTAGCATGGAATCCGGGCGCTCTGTGTGGGTTAGTTGTAATGGATTGTATAGCTTCTGCTATGGCTGGTTTGTGATTAGTAGCTCCCAGAAGTATCAACGGGGCAGTTTGGGTGATTCCAGTAGGCATTCCTCACGAGAAATGCGCATGCGCGGGCGTCCGCGCATGCGCATTTGCGTGAAGAAGTTACCATCAGCAAGAAGAGGGAGCCCCGGGATGCCGCGCTTAAGGTAAGAGGATAATATTTACTTTTAAACGTATTTTAATTATTTTTTAATTAGGGCGGGCGGGAGGCGGGCAGCGCGTAGTGGCGCTACGCGATTTTGCCACACTACGCGCTGCTCCATGTAGCCCCACTACGCCCACTACACCCACCCTTGAAGAAAACCCTATAGAGGAGGGGGTGAGTGTGGAGCCTAGTAAGATGAATTCATCTCATAAAGGCAGAGAGCCGCAGACGTCAGTAAAAAAAGTGATTGTTTTACAATATCAGACTATTTCTCACAGACGTCATATACATGTACTCTACTTCCATTATCATCCTAGACAACATGACAGCTGAAGATAAAAAAAAAATTAAATGGGATGTGATCATTATCACTACGTTAAGAACATCTTGAAGGCATACAGGAAGATGCAAAGCTCTGTGTACGTGCAAAGGCAGTGGGGTTCTGGAACATCCCTTGACCTACCACACCTGCAATGGCAACATCTGCCCCAAACATCAATACTACCTGCTACCCCTGTAGCCACACAACCAATACCCACACCGGCCAGAAGGCCCATAAGAAGGGAATCTGTATTCCACTATGCAATTATAAAGGAACTGTTGTATTCTGCCAAACTAAGTATTTTTTCCCTCTCCCCGCCTGTTCCCTGCTTAATGGGTTGGCCCCTGTACTCCCCTCAATCTACCTTATCATTCTTCTGCCCTGGTTGCAACTTTCTGCTCCAACTGACTGTTGTCAGTTAGTCTAACAGCAGTGTGACCAGTCCATGGATGTTGTGTTATGAGAATTAAATTAGAACTTAAAGAACAGAACGTACGTGTTTCTTCTTTAATTTATTAGCGACGAGGATGGGATCTTATTCAGAGGTTGTAAGTTAGTTCCTCCGGAAAGTCTACGGGAGAATTCATGGCACCAGAAGATGAGGGACATTTAGGTTGTAGTTTAACAAAAACTAAGGCAGAACTTCACTATTGGTGCCCTGCTATGGATGCATGATAGAGAAAAGCATAAGAGAATGTGGAAGTTGTGCTTGTAGCGACAAAAGCAAACAGTAGTAAAAAGTTTCATTTCTGCAGTAGAGGTACCCCCTGTTCCTTGGAATAAAGTGGCTTGAACATCATTGGTCTGCTAAATTACAAAGGGTTGTGTGGAAGATTCATCTTAACAATGGTTGATTGCCATTCTAAGTGGGTGGAATTTAAGGTCATAGAGAATATTAATACGTGTACAGTGATATCATTTTTACAAGAAGTATATTTGAAGGAGGGCATACCGCAAACATTGGTAACAGACATCTGAGTACAATTCACTTGATGAAAGAGTTTTTAGCTACCCTGTCTGTGGACCATTTAGAAACTGTACTCTATTGCCCAAGGGTGAAGGGTAGGGTTGAATAGGTATACTGTTTAATAATATCTCCAACTTAATGCTAGTAGAAGTTCTAATCCGAGGAAATCTCTTGAGGAAATGATTTGGTCTTACCATGTTACTCCTCATTCAGTCACAGGTATTTCACCATTCCTGTCTTTAAGAAGAAGGAATCCTGGTACAAAACTCAGTCCACATTGTTGTGGAAATTATAGAGAGGAGATCATGGAGAAAATGTGTGCTCGTCAAAAAAAGTATGTGTGCACTTACAATGACAAGGTGAGAAGGCCACATGTATTGTGGCAAGTCGGAGATGTAGTAAAAGTCAAGCTTACTAGAAATGTGTGTTCTGGCGAATCCCAAATTTTCAGTTTCCAAAATAATTCAAAGGGTACCGAGGAATGTAGTTGTATTAGACAACGGACAATCTTGGAGCGTTGACAGAATTGCGCTAGACAATTCTGAAAAGTTTGTGGAAGGAATATTGGAGGGAACATGGTTCCTAAGTACAAGTGTGATACTACGCGTGGCCAGGTGCCAGACACCACCCTGGCACAGAGATTTTGTTATGTATAGATCCTTTTGCTAGTTTCTATGCTTATCATTTCTTTTATGGTTTTCCACTTCTTACATTGTCAACTGTGTTATGTACCATGCCCATTGGTTCACATCTGTCCAGTACATTACAATCTTACTGTAAGTTTTGTTGTTCATATCATTGTGTTTTCGTTTATCACCTTATGGCTAGAGATGTGTTGTATTTTGCCAAACTAAGAATTTTTCCTCTCTCCCTGTCTGTTCCCTTCTTAATGGTGTGGCCCCTGTACTCCCTTCAATCTACCTTATCATTCTTCTGCCCTGGTTGCAACGTTCTGCTCCCGCTACCTGTTGTCAGTTGGTCAAAGGCAGTGTGACCAGTCTACGGATGTTGCGTTACGAGAATTAACCTGTTCGACGCTTGTGACGGAGCGGTTCCGTCACGTGCGTCGGTTGCGCTGTGCGCATGACGGAACCGCTCCGTCATGGCCCCGCCCGCGCACGGAATCTTCAGCGCGGCGCCGAAATCCGCGCTGCGCTGAAGGGGTTAAAGAAGAACTTAAAGAACAGAACCTACTTGTTTCTTCTACATTTCAGGAACTAAGGAAGTTAATCAAAAAATTGATGGTATTCGCATGGAGCAGACTCAACTCGTATAGATAATTTTAATGACCTTTTTTTAAGGTTTTTTATTAATGATGGGGCTTATTTACAAGAGGTTTGCACCACAGGAGCATCACTTTTTTGACCCTCTAGTGGTTCAGGTCCGTCAATCATATCTATGAGACGATGAATAGCCATGCTGAGTGGCTTTGTATGACCTTATAGATATGGAGTGCTGCGTTGCTCTACTCAGTGCCAAGGATACATTCCATGGGGTTTGTGGTGAGTGTACCCACGCAACACCCCTTGATTTTGGCCCTGACCCAGATTTAAGAAATCATGGAAATCTGGGCCAGTGCCATAACCTTACGCTTCACTAGAGCAGGCGTAACAAGGATAATTGTTTTAATTTCTCCTTGTTTTTACCTCCATCTGCGCTGCATTCTGCAGTACACATAGAACTAGGAAAGTACCTCCATGGATTGTTTCTGTGCAGGAAGGATTCCCTTCCTGCACACAAACAATCTTACCAACAACAAAGACACCCTTGCACCATGGTGCAAGTGTGCCTGCATTGGTACTAGGCACCAAATTGTGTGCTGGTGCTGGTTGAAAGGACAGGAATCTCGTAAATATAGTATATTCTTGCTATTTCAAATTGATATAGGGCAGAACAGCGAAAAAACTTTGTATTTTAATAGTTAAGGTAATAGTTTGTTAGCTAATAGGATAGGTTTAGAATAGATTAGTTAGGTTTTAGATTTTTTTTGTATTTTATAGGTACACGTTTTTATATCTTTTTCTATGTTTAGGTGGTTTTAATGGGTGGGGGTTAATTATTAGGCTTTGTTAAAAAAGAATATATATTTGTATAGGTTTACAGAGGTAGTAAATTCGTGTATATGTGTAGTTGATATTTGCATTGTGTCAATCTATGTGTGCTAAGGGGGATGGGGATTGATGTTTAACATGTCATTTGTGCACAGTATTGAAGTCATTGCAGGATAAATTAAGTTAGTGTTAGGTAGTATTAAGGATAGTTAGTTTAGGATAGATAGATGTAGTTAGTTAAAGATAAGATGAGATATTATGAGGTGGTGTTTAGGTCCGGTAGTGTAGTTTAGGTACAGTGGTGGCTGACATGTTTCATGGGTGGTGAGGTGGATGTGGGCATGTGGGGGCGTGAGGATGGAGGGAACTATATGCATTGTTAAAAAAACAACAATAATAACATAAACACTTACCTTGATGCACCAGGTCCCGCATCTCTCTTTTGCTCTTCTCATTGGACTGTGGCACAGGAAGCACTGCCAGGCTCCCCGGACCAATCATAACACTGCAATTCAACATTGTGATTGGTTTTGAGTATCCTGGGTCGATGTTCAACCAGAGAATGGGGGCCTGGGCTTGTTCTCCATGCAGGCTGTAATGCAGCCTGCATGGAGAACAGAGAAAGTGTGCATGACTGGTTTGGGTGGCCCGAGATGTTATGACACTTTCACAACCTCATAATTATTGCATCATTGTGAGTTACTGATATTGACTATGTTGAGGTGAGCACATGATGCAACTATTGCCCTGCAGTCTTTAAAGGTGCATGGTATTTTGTGAGAGGCCTCTGGACAACAGATAGTGTGTTTCACATATGGGTCACATATGGGGACTTAAGCATTGCATTGCGGGGGTGTATTGCATTGCGGGGGTGTAAAGTATAGTTAGCTCAGCTAACTATAACTGCTGAATTTCACTGGCTTTGTAAGAGTGAAACATGGGCCTAACTAGAACATCCCCGTAACCTTTGATTTTTCAGTGAAAAAAAAAAAAATTAGGACTTTGTTTCTATTAAAAAAGCGTTTTTACTTTGGCGCCGGTTGACGAATCTTCACGAAATTTTCAAAACGTTGTTCTCACTCCGGTCAGCTCCTATCCTGAAAGTATTGGGGTGATTCGCCAAGCGGGGGCCGAGAAAAAAAGGTGGTCCCAAAACACGTTTTCTCCATGTTATTTCCCATAGGAAACTTTAGACACGACTACAGCCTGAACTGCTGAGCGGAATTACACCAAATTTTGCAAAAAGGTAGCCCTTGGTTCAGAAAGAGACGTTTTTATTAAATGTTGTGAATCCATTCAGTGTTTGCTGAGAAATTCAAAAAATAAGAGTGAAAAAATCAATTTCCCATAGGAGACTTTATGCAAGGCTACAGCAGAAACTACTGAACGGATTTACCCCAAATTTGGCAAACAGGTACTGCTTGGCTCAGAAAGCGACCTTTTTAAAAATGGTGTAAATCCGTTCAGTAGTTGCTGAGAAAATCAAAAATAAAAGTTTAGATATTTAGAGGCGCGGAGGATCCGCGGATACACGAGGTGGATTTGCGCACCCTCTCTACCACGAGGTTTATTCTAATTGGCTGTCAATATTCCAAACCAGAAAGTGTTGGCAGCCATTTTGTGACTCGGTAGAACCGAGTCAGAAGAAAACAGGGAAACAAAGGTGACAAAGAAGAAAAGGGGGCAGGGTAGAAACACCCTGACCCCCTAGGCCTGCTCAGGGTGTCCCACAAGGACCTCCAGGGCCAAAAAAAGCATATATTTTTTTTAAAACAGCAGAATGTGCGCTGGGTGCGCGGATCTGGGTGAATTTCTTTTTTTTTTAAACGAAGCGAGGGTTTTCTTGCTTCGTTATTTTTAACCCCACGGGTGGGCCAGGTCCCGGGGGGATTTGTTGAATGTAAAGCGGGGGCCCACGGAGGCCCCCGCAGGCCCCCGCCTACCGCCACCTCCCCGGGGCTATATTTTTTTAAATTAAAAAAAAGGTGTGAGGGGGCTGCAGCCCCTCCAAATCCCCCAGGGACCACCACCTGCCCAGGGCTTTGGAATTGTTGGGAGGGGGGCTGCGCGGCCCCCGTCCTGGAGCCTGTGTTGGCCCTGGGGATCGCCACCCCCGGGACACTGTTGTTTGCTACGGTAGGGTGGGAGCATGGTCTCCCGCCCTATCGTTGCAAACTCTGGTTTGGATTGTGGAAAAGAGAGCAGGCAAACCTGCTCTCTTTTCCAAAATCCAAAGCAGAATTGCTTTTCCACTCGGGGAGCGGCATGTTAGCAGCTCCCCATGTGGAAAAGCAATGCCGGCTCTCGCAGGACGCGGGGAGCCGGTGGGACCGTGGGGGCATTGGGGCTCCCCCCACCGTCCCCTATGAAGTGCATAGGCCCCAGAGGATGGGGTCCCCAGGGCGAATATAAATTACTGGTTGGGGCAGTTTTTTTGTTAGCCAAAAATTTGGAATTGCGACCCTAGCGCGATGCTCAGCGTGGCCCCATGGTTTGAACGCGAGGGGTGCGTGACTCCCAGTGCGGCCCCCTAGTGTGAACGCGAGGGGTGCGTGACTCCCAGCACAGTCCCCTAGTGTGAACGTGTGGGGTGCGCGACTCCCAGCGCGACCCCCTATTGTGAACACGAGGGGTGCGTGCGGGGTATGCGACTCCTAATACAAAAAAATTATTATTTTTTCATTAAAAAGATATGTTATATGTTAGCATCTTGGGTGGCTCTAAAAAGAGCCCTTGTGTTTATAGGGAAATATTTTTAGCTACATGTAAGTGCCGATGCAGAGTCTGAAGTTGTTGAGAAATGTCCACCATCTCTCCTGTATATGCCATCCATATTAAAAAGCAGATTGTTGTTGTATATGGACCCCATACTATGGTCTCTGAGATAAGCAGAAACAGCTTTATTGACATTTTTTCTAGCTTTCTCAATCTGAGGACAAAATTGATTGGACCACTTCCATTTCTGTCTTTGGCATATGTTAGAGTAGACAAAGGCAGTTTGGGGGAAAAGCAACATCAATTCTGCAAAGGTGTTCTTCATTAGCATTTCCAGACCTACACCAGTCAATGTGCCTAGGTCATTGCCACCACAGTCCACAATCATGAGGTCAGGGGGTTGGAAGTGCATAAAGGATTTAACCAATGTCATCAATTGGTGCCACTTTAATCCATTTAATATCTACATTTTGTAAAGCTAGGTCTTTGTCAATACGTCTGCTTTCAGCATACCTTTTGCACCAGAAAAAATAGCTCTGCCCAGCAATCCACACTGAAAGCTTCTTGAAGGAATCTCTGTAGGTAATCAGAAGATGTCTGTACCTGAGGTAGGCAGGTGGTAGAATGAAATCTATCTAAAATGGTGGACACGATGCTGTTTTTAAGAAAGTAGAGATTTGATTGGTTGTTTAAGAACATACTACATTCTAATATACAGTGCATTTTACTTTGTTTAGAAAGCATGTTTCTTATTGGTTATTTTGAAACGTTTGAAAGGTACAGCAGAAAGGATAAGGGCATGCTTTGCAAAGCCAACCACACCTGCTGTTGTCATTTGCAACATTGTGTGGTGAACTTGTGACCTGGCAGCTAAGTTGAATGTTGCATGACCTGTTGCTATGGAAACTGATATTAAGGACAAGGGGTGAAACTGTCAGTTGAAAAGTATTATTCTCTGTGCCAAATGGAAAATCGTCTTTCAATTTGAAAAACACTGGGAAGCAATGTCATTTGTGGGTTATGTGTATATGTATGGAAAATTAGAGGGAAAGTTTGCCATTACTGGTTTTACATTGGAGAGTGTGCTGATCTACATTCTCTGTGACTACAAGAAAATCCTGACTGAGTGTGTGAGATTTTTCATTCAACAGATTTATTTAAAAGGTGAGTTATATTTTTAAGCGATTTATGTAATATAAATTTGACATTTTTATGAAACTTTGCTGGTTAAATTAATTTATTAAATGTACCGATATATATTGGGATCATTTTATTGTACTTAAAGTTTGTTTAAAAAATAGTACGTGCACTAATATATATATTATTAGGTGTCTTGAAAGGTATAGTTGAATGATGCTTCTTTTTTAATAATAATTGGTTTAATATGGATAAAGAATGTGTATTATCAAAAAAGTGCATATAAGGTGCAGTTTATTAGGTATGCATATTGCTTCTCAGTAAAAAAGCTACAGTTTAATGAAATGGCAAACGTATAGATAGATTGGTAAAATGAGGTAGAGATGTGCTGTTTGCAAGATGATCATATAAGGTATTGATGATTACAATTCTGTTATTAGGTTGTACATTTTGAGTGGCTTTAGAAATCCTCATAAAAAAGGTGTTGTTGATTTTTCTTCTTAATTAAGTCTATTGAGAGGTACAGTTTGATGATGTTGCATATTTCTAGATTTAATTGGCAATATGTATTTCAAAAGAAAACCACTACATTTTACTCTTTCTGGTATGTAGCAGTTATCTCCTTAAAGAGAATAGTATGTCATTAGTCATGTATTTGTTTAGATGACATTTATATAGTTGTAGCTATATTTACTGAATTAATGAGAGGTACCTGATAGATTACAGGAGTGCAAAGGTAGTGAATATGTGATTTTATAAGTAGGCCTGGGCGGTAAATTCCGTTCCGCTCGCGGAATTTGCGGAATTTCGGTAATTTCGCATTCCGCGGAGAACGCGAAATTGCCCAAAATTCTGCTTTCCGCGACTTCGCGAAATTTTTTCTTGTTCGCGTTCTCAAAATGCGTGTTCGCGAGATATTTCTCCCCGAGCACGCAAACAGCAACTGTGAACAGGAAAAAAGCATCGCGAACATGCAATTCCACGTGTTCGCGGAATTTCTGCATGTTCGCGGAGATTTTTTACCGTTTCGCGGAGATTTGCGTAGCGCGATTACGCAAATTCCGCCCACCCCTATTTATAAGTAGGCCTGGGCGGTAAATTCCGTTCGGCTCACGGAATTTGCGGAATTTGGGTAATTTCGCGTTCCGCGGAGAACGCGAAATTTCCCAAAATTCTGCTTTCCGCAACTTCGCGAAATTTTTGCTTGTTCGCGTTCTCAAAATGCGTGTTCGCGAGATATTTCTCCCCGAGCACGCAAACAGCGATCGTGAACAGGAAAAAAGCATCGCGAACAAGCAATTCCGCGTGTTCGCGGAATTTCTGCGTGTTCGTGGAGATTTTTTACCGTTTCGCGGAGATTTGCGTAACGCGATTACGCAAATTCCGCCCACCCCTATTTATAAGTGCATGAGAAGTGTTGTTGTGGTTTTATTATGTCTAATTTCGTAGTTAGTATGTAGGTAAATGTGCACAATCTATAGGGTCCCATAACTCCCTGCAGCCTACTGATTTACTCCTATCATCCTGACAGAACCAGATCCTTATCTAATCTCTGTGTCAAAACACAAGCACTTATAAACTCACCCTGCTGTCAACTACCAGCACTCTATCTACTCTGTCACTGTGCATGCACTTGTACAATGTTTCAGGCATGAAGAGACACTGTGCTACAGTTAAATGTTCACAATGTGTGCAGGCCCCTCACCCCCTGTAGACCACTGATTCACTTTTGCAATAATCTATGTAGTACTCATGCAGTGCTCCAATCACACTCTCACTCTCTCTTCAGTGATGCAATCATCCTCATAGAACCATGCCCTCATCTAAACTCTGTGCCGAAACACAAGCACTTATAAACCCACCCTGGTGTCAACTACCAGCACTCTATCTACTCTGTCACTGTGTATGTACTTGTACAATGTTTCAGGCATGAAGAGACACTGTGCTACAGTCAAATGTGCACAATGTATGCAGGCCCTTAACCCCCTGTAGACTACTGATTCACTTTTGCAATAATCTATGTAGTACTCATGCAGTGCTCCAATCACACTCTCACTCTCTCTTCACTGTTGCAATCATCTTCATAGAACCATGCCCTCATCTGTTCTCTGTGCCGAAACACAATCACTTATAAACTCACCCTGGTGTCAACTATAGCACTTTATCTACTCAGTCACTTTGTGTGCACTTGTGCAATGTTTTAGGCATGAAGAGACACTGTGCTACAGTTAAATATGCACAATGTATGCAGGCCCCTAACCCCCTGTAGACTACTGATTTACTTTTGTAATAATCTATGTAGTACTCATGCAGTGCTCCAATCACACTCTCACTCTCTCTTCACTGTTGCAATCATCGTCATAGAACCATGCCCTCATCTAATCTCTGTGCCGAAAAACACGCACTTATAAACTCACTCTGCTCTCAAATACCAGCACTCAATCTACCCAAACACTGCCCATGCACTTGGACAATGATTCAGGCATGAAGAGACACTGTGCTACAGTTAAATGTGCACAATCTATGCAGGCCTCTAACCCCCTGTAGACTACTGATTCACTCTTGTAATAATGTAGGTAGTAGTCATGCAGTGCTCCACTCACACTCTCACTCTCTCTCCACTCTTGTAATTATCCTGACTAAAAATATACATATAGAGTGGCCTAGCCACTAACACAAGTACACCTACAGCATTCACTGCACTATGCAGGCACACCTCTAACCACATACATACTATTGGAACATTCCTGTAAATACTAAGGTACTACCCTTACAGTCTAGCAATCCACCTCTTACTGCTATGTACTTTCTCAGTCATCCATCCACCCCTATATACTTACTGTATTTCTCTGCCAATCCTTAAGCTCTTATGGAGCAGATTTACAAGCCCCCTGTGCCACTAGTACATCACTCTTTGTGACGTAGTGGTGGTGCTGGGTTCAGCTCCATGTTTCCAAGGAGAGGAAAAGACACCCTGCATGACTTTTCCTCTCCTTGTAAATACAGCCCCGTCATACGCAACACTTTCTGTTGAAGGGGAGTTCCATGGTTGTTGCTGTGTATTTTCCCACACAACACCTATGGAACAAGATATATCTCTAGATTTACAAGAAATCATAAATCTAGTCATGTTTGTGAATACTGCATCACTCTAGAGGTGATGTAGCAAGACACAACGAGGAGAAATATTTTCATTGCTCCTAATTTTTTCCTCTTTTAATGCGTGCTGCATTCTACACCACACAATGAAGGAGGAAAATGTCTTTAGTGATTGTTTTTGTACAGGAACGTGTCCCTTCCTGCACAAAAACGTTCTCCCCATGATACAGGCATCCTTGCACCATGGTGCAAGGGTGCCTGTGCCAGCACATGGCTACAGTTTGTGCACCAATGCAGAGTGAAGCACAGAGTTACCACATATTCATGTAACTATGTTGCATCTCTGTGCTTCAGAAGTGCTGCAGCGCAGTACAGCAAAAAGGCTTGCAATGCCACACTGCAGCACTTCCTCATACATCTGCCCCTATACATTCACCATTCATTACTAATGCATTCTTTCAGTCAATCATGCACTACACATATATTCAACCAAACTTTCACACATTACCATGCAATTATAGTTCTTTTTTTAACCAGATAATGTAGTTCTGACAAGAACTTTTTTTTCCTTTTTTTCAATTTTTTTGTATTCTATGACCAATTTTATATTTTTTGGGTGTTTTTTTCAAAAAAAGAACAAAAAAATAAACAAAGTAAACAAGCGATTTTTGGAATTAGTTTTCATTCCCAAAAAAACAAAAAACAAAAAAATTAACAGTGGTGGTTGCATTGTGCAGCACAAACTGTATCCCCTGACTGCTCGCCGTAGCAGATAATTTTTTTGCACTTCACACAGTGCTGTTCTAAAAATGCGAACTCTGCCCGAATGTCCATTGAAGGTGTTGGCTGAGATGCTCCGGAGGTGCTAGCAACTGCTGTTGGTGGATTTTCTGCAGCTTGCCTCATTTCCTCCCGAGCAAGCTTCCGTGGGTGTATGGTATGCAAATGTTTGTACATACTTGCTGTACCACAGGAGTATTTTTTGTCACTGCCTCGCGACAGGACCCTTCCACACAGCAAGCATGTCACCTTCCTGGCATTTACTTTTTTCTCTCCTTCTGAAAAACTGAAGAATCTCCAGACAACAGACTCTGGTCTCTTCTTGGGTGGGTCTTCCTCCAACACATCTTCTTCAGGAAGTAGGACTACCTGCTGCTCTCCAGATGCCATTTTAGAAGAGACTTGTGAAAGAAACACCAAAAAAAACCAAAAAGGTTCTAGTTGTAGAAGAGATGCTTCTCTGAAGATGGTCCAAGAAGAATGATTAAAATGGGTGGGGTCCTTCAACAGTTACAGTGGGAAATGTTATAAACCAATCAAATCCTTTTTTAAAGGTCACATGGGAGTCGCGCACCTTGCGCATAGGAAGCACGCACCCAACTCGACTCCGCGAAAATATATTTAAAAATAATATTAGTACACATATATTATTTTAATGAATACCTTAGATAATCTCTTGCCCTAATATGAACATTAAAGACACATATATAATTTTAATATATTAAAAAAATTCACGGGAACCGCGCACCAAGTGCTCCCCAGATATGATGTCGAGAGGGACCCGCCATCGCGCAAGAGTCGCGTACCGTAATGCGCATGTGTCGCGAATTAGCGGGAGCAGGTGTCGCGCATCCATCGCATACCTATCGCGCACAACATGTAATATTATACATATATCACGTAACTGGAAAACACACACCCGTCGCACACCTTACGTGGATCCTTCACGTCTTTTCAATATGGCGGATGCAATACGCGCATCCGTCGCAATAGGTACGCTTTGGGTGTGTGACTCCAAAATTTCTTTTTTATAAAAAAAAGAAAATAATATACATTTATTAAAATTAAATAATAAAACAAAATAATAAGAGTATATTTCAGTTTTAATAATAAAAAAAAATTTAACCAATTTTCAAAAAAGTATATAATATTGTTTAATAAATATTATATTTACACATTAACAGTTTGAAAAAAATCTTCAAATTTTGTACAAAAAACATAGGTATAACTAATTTTATAATTAAAAATTAGCATTTAAAAAACCTTTCAAATTCACTGAAAAAACCAAAGGGTTTCACGCACGTTATAGTTAGAAATTAGCATTTTAAAAACCTTTGAAATTCACTAAAAAAACGTAGGTTTTTGGGTAAGTTATAGTTAGTTGGACATTTCACTCGTATAAAACCATAGCAATTCCCCTGTTATAGTTAGTTCAGCTAACTATAACTCGCTCCCCAGTAATGCACTGCTGATGACATCACATATTACATCACTCATGACATGGTCAGTGACATCACTGATGACATCACTCATGACATCTGAAATGACATCACTGATGACATCATCCAGTAAATGTTTGTTTTAGTAAAGTTTAAATATTTGTCATATATATCTATGAGAAGGTGTATTGAAGAATGAGTGGATTTACAAGTGCCTGAAGGGATTATTAGTAGATGTGTGACTGACTGTATAAGTGAGTGATTGAACATGTCTTACTGAATGCATGGGTTAGTGACTAAACTGTGTGAATGTCTGCATTAGTTTCTCAGTTGGTGTGTAAGCAACTGCATGGGTTGTTGAGTAGCTACATGAGTGTCTATATGGGTTATTGATTTGATGTTTGAGTATCTGTATGGACTGTATGGGTGGGTGAGTATGTGAATGGGTGTGTTTGTGAGTGAATGTATATCTCAGTTGTATATGTATATGTATATGTGTGGGTAACTACATATGTGAAAGGCAGTATATATGTGTGTTGGAGTATATAAATGGCTATAAGTGAGAGTGAGTGATTGTGAGAGTGACTGTGCTTGTATCAGTGAGTGTATAAGAGTGCAAGTATGTGCTAGTATTTGTATGAGTGAGTGAGCTGGTGTATGTATAACTGTGTAGGTGAGTACATGGTAGTGTGATTAATTATTTACATGACTGACTAAGTGTGTGAGTACCTTTATGGATGAGTGCTGGTGTGTGAGTTTCTATATAGGTGTATGAGTGTCTATGATAGTCCTGTACTAAGTGACCGTAAATATGAAGGACTGTATGGGTGAGTGTCTGGATGTTTGTGTAGACCTAATAATCAGTGAGTGGGTATGCAGTATTTGGTGTTGGTGTGTCTATGGTTTTGAGAATGGCAGTCTGTAATTTAGAAGCGGGTGTATCAAAGGTTATATTAGAGTGTGAGAAGATACATCAATTTATCACATGGATGATGTCATGAGTGATGTCATTTGAGATGTCATCAGTGATGTCATCAGTGATGTCACTGACCATGTCATGAGTGATGTAATATGTGACGTCATCAACAGCAGTGCATTGCTGGGGCGCGAGTTATAGTTAGCTGAACTAACTATAACAGGGGAATTCCTATGGTTGTATACGAGTGAAATGTCCAACTAACTATAACGTGCCTGAAACCTATGGTTTTTTCAGTAAATATATATATATACACACACACAGACATCCACCATGGTAGTTACTCCTATGTGCAATAGACATACAACATGCTAGTTCAAGGCAGTGCATTTATGCACAGGTTTTTACATAAGCATATGCAGCTATTGCAGCAGCACCCCCAACTTTGTTCAAGACCAAAGGATGTCCAGACAGAGTCCATACGGGATACATGGCATGTGACATATCGAGGTGGGGAGAATTCCAGTGAGGATGATGTCCAAGGGAAGGTAGACCTCATCAACAGTACACAAATGGATCAGAAAACAGGTGAGCAAACAAAAAGGGGAAAGTACCAGGAGACAAAAGAGGTGGCATGATGATAAACACAGGGCCAATGAGACACTTGCCAAAAGACTCATTCAAATGTTACTGGGCACTTCTCCGCCAGAAATTGGTGAATTCCATATCTTCTTCTTCTGATGTGTGTTGTGCCTCCCCTGTAAGTGGTGGTGTCAGTGTGGGAGGCTTCTGTGGCACAAACACATAAGGGGTAGAAGATGTGGCTCAACTGTCCCCAGCAGCATTTGTCAGTGCCAGCAAGGAAAGGAGCACAGCGTTAACACTGGATTGATGGTTTATCGAGAAGGCAACAACGCCAATGTGCAATGCACCTATTGTTGCAATATTGGAGTCCTGCTTGCGCTCCATATATTTGTGGATGGCACAGATGGCCCCCAGGTGGGTGGCAGCCTTACTGGTGTCAAATTGGTAGGGTTGTTCCTGCCTCTGCCTCATGACACCAGCAATGTCAGCCAGGGACTGTTCCATTGTATGGAGTGAAGGGTAGATGACTTTGATTGCTTCTATGGTGTCCTTATGAGGGCTGAGGCACCTACGGACATCTTCTAGGATGCCTGAAATGGTCTCCATCCCCACTGCCACCTCATCTCCCGCTGCTTCGGGACTCCTACCACTCACCATTAGAAGACATTTTGGGGGTCCACCATATCTAGATATGGGCTTTGGCTGGCAGATTGGGCATGTCTTGTGGTAGATGGTTCCTCTGGCGAGCCAGAGATGCTGCCATCCCTGCTCCATCCCACTGGAGTCCAGGAGTTGCTGTAAGGTGTCATTGTGCATGGGGGGCAGGATCTCATCACCAACAGGTTGGTCATCCAGTAGGCTGGTGGTCAGGAGATGTTGTTTCTCCCTCTGCAATGTAATAGGAATATGTTAATGGTGAGCTATGCTAGATGTTGACATGGGTCATTTGGCTGACATACGTACTTTATTATATGCCTGGGCAGTAAATTCCATTCCGCTCGCGGAATTTGGGTAATTTCGCATTCCGCGGAGAACGCGAAATTACCAAAAATTCCGCGATCCGCGGCTTCGTGGAATTTTTTGCTTGTTCGCGCTTTTAAAATGAGTGTTCACAAGATATTTGCCCCCGAGCACGCAAACAGCATTCGCGATCAGGAAAGAAGCATCGGGAACAGGTGGAACTTTTGCGTGCTCGCGGAAATTATTTTACTGTTTTGCAGAACTTTGCGTAGTGCGACTACGCACATTCTGCCCACCCCTACTTTATTATCATTCACTTTCAGTTAAATATTAATGTGTAGGACATATGTTTCTCATAGGAAATGAGGCTGAGTTGTACTGTGGTTGCTTTGCTCTTAGTCATATCTTTACATTGTTTACATATTTACTGTGTGACAAGGGTGCCTTTTTGTGTCATACCACACATTGCAACACAGTTACATAGCTTGCTGGTCTGCCCTGCCTGTGAGGGTAAGTTGAGGTAAGAGCCATATCTGCCTTGCTGATTAGTTTTCATTTTCATGGTGGCGATACTGATTAAAGTTTCACATATTGACACCACCACTGTGCACATTGCTTCAAGTGACCAGGCTGCCTGCATTCCCTATAAGCACCGCTAAGGCCACAGTTCCTGTGAAAGTGATGTAGGTTTGGTCATGTTTTTGATTTGATCCTACTGTCTGCCATTTACATAGTACACCATGTCAGTCTGCCTTGTTCTGCTGTCTTGCATGCACATTGCGCATTCATGTGACCAAGGGCTCTTATTAAACATGAATCCACACAACTCTACACAGCTGCCAACCTTGCTACACTGCAGTAATGTTAAAGGGCATGTATTTACCATGGTTTACTTTTTCATGTATAATCATGTAATTACATTGCACACACAGTCGTCTCCATAGTTCAGAACAGCAAGCACTGTGTATCAACTCTAAGGGGATAGACCCAGACAAAGTTAGAAAATTGATATCACTGACGCTCACTCCAATTCGTCATTGCCAGAGTTGGTTATCCGCAGAGTATCACACCTTGCGTAACTCAGCCCTGCTCACTCGCACCTCTATATGACTCTTCTGGCAACCCTCATTTAGACCCAGGTACTCAACTTACTGTAACACACTAATGGTACCTCGATTATACACTGACTCTCATCAACACCACCAATATAAGTTAACATATGCAATGGCTACCAGAATTTGAGATCTATGACTCAAGTTGAACCCTATGGCATGTACCTACCATGGTTGGCCACACAATTAGACCCATGCACATCACTCTCCAACTATCCAAAAAACCTGCATCGTAGAAACCACTCTCATCATGTCTCTTAAATATTCCCTGTTTCACATCCTTCAGTTTTGACATATGTGGCATAGACATGCATTTGTTTTTTGGGCCCCCTCCTGATACCCAGGACATCTTCATTCTGGTCCACATTACATGTGCGATGTAGCACACCAATGCACTCTTCTACGGCATCTCTTCACAGCTGCAAGACAAGTGTGACACTATCAGACACAGCAGTGCATGACTATTACTCAGGCTACCTTTCAGTACACAGGCCACAACTCACCTCCTTGCTATGCATTGGCTCCCCATTCAGATACAATGATAGTTCAATGTGCTCAGCCACACCTACATTGCACTACACTACCAGGGGCCCACCAGGCTCACACACCATCTTTTCTGCCAACAAACAATCATGGCCTTCTGTTGTGCATCACTTGCATTCACACCTAACCTAGTATACATTTGTACATGACGGGCAGTAGGGTGGTCTCTTACATGGCATACCACACCTGTGTGCTCTCACTGTACACATCAGGATAGATGCGTGCAAAGTATTTTCATACTAGAAACTATACCCATGGTTGTTTGCAAGATCCTTCTTGGTGATACCTCACAAACTCCAAACTGGAAGCCGCTCTCAGATGAGAAGTTGATCCTCTAGCAACCCTATAGCATTCTATTGTTCTTCAGTCCAGATTTTGCTGCATGGGCCCAAGTTGGACACACTAGCCTCCTAGTCCAAGGGGGGGTCTGTATTGTCACAGTCAGGTTAGTCAGAGTTCAAGTGTCCATGCATGATGTGCTTCTCCAGTTCAGGTTATTTCCTTGAATTGTGGTACTTGTAGTCCTGGTGACTCATGTTCTACACCTGACTACAAGTCCCAGAATACAAAGGTGAACCTGGACTGATGCTGCTTATCACACATGGACTGGACATACTTGACGGAGGTGGACTGAGCTGTACAACATGCAACTGAGCAGTATGACTTACAGTTATATGAATCAACAAGTGAGAGATTCCTGCCAGTTGGCGTGAGCACAGCACATTGCAGCACTGGAACACAAGCTGCTGAGCAGCATAACATGTAATTTTTTACCATATTGGCCCTTCTTGCCACTTACCCTGTATATCTTCCTGGTCCTCTAACCCAGCAATGTCCTGCCCAGGAACTCCTGCCATCAATTCTGTTGGGATGACTGATGCCACCTGCGCCTCCAAGGGCTTTAGCTCTTCCTTGTCCTCAGGTCCTCCTCCTCCTCCTGTCTGCATTGCTTCCTTCAGGTTTTTGGCCCGTTTCTCCTAGTCCCTGTGCTTATAGTCATGTCAGCGCTTCTTGCAATCTGACATTGTCCTTTTAGTTTACCCTACACAGTTTATCTTCTCAATTATGGACTGCCAAATTGCTTCTTTCTTCCCTAATAGCAATTTTGAGGTGGCGAGTTGATGTTCATGCTTTGTACCTCTGTTATTTGAATTTGCTTCTCCTCCTCATTAAAATTGCTTTTCCTCTTCCCCTGGGGTTCTGATGGACATCCTGGCTGCAGCTGGTGTTATTGGAGTTGTTCACTTGACTGCTGCCACCTGCTCCATGACTCCTTTGTGATGTTTTGGAAGACGTTTTTTTCAAAATGCGTCACTTTTTAAGGTGTTGTTGATGCATGATGCACTCCAATGTGGTGCAAAGCTGATTTGTGGTACGTAAGCATTACTTTACAACCTACAAAGCAGCTTAGCATCACTTTCTTTCCACATGCTTCACTTTTCTCTGCAGCATCCGTCCCAAGGATGCAGAATTTTTGGGGGAGCACCTTGGGACCTTAGGACATGGTGTGCCATACAGGAAATAGGGCACATCCATGGTGTTTGGAACTGTGATACCACAGCGGAACTTTTTCTGATGCATCACTGCCTCGTTGCAGCGATGCATCAGTTCTCATAACTCAACCCCGCAGTGTCTTTGAAGGAAACCAGTTGAGTATTTGCAGCAATCCCAACCTACTGCACTACTTTTGCGTAGATAGTATGGGAGTAGCACAGCACGAATTTAGGATAGCATCAGCTTTTAATGCACTTTTACTTTTCATGTGAAGGTTGCTTTTTGCACTGCTTGTCCTGCCATTCTTTGTGTGAGTGCCTTGCCATGCAGGAAGTGTGAAGGATTCTCTTGAATTTAACTGGGCCCTTGCACTGCACCTCTCAAGCTCAGGCGCTACGGTGCACACTGCGAACGGGGAGGGGCAGATTTGCAAGCCCCTTGCGCCACTTTTGCGTCATTTTTAACATGGCAAAAGTGACGTAAGGGTGGCGCAATGGGCTTGTAAATAAGCTTGATCACTAAACTTGCTTTTGTGTGGCTTTGTTTTTTTAGATCGTCTTTCGGCGGCCTCACTTGTAGTTTGCTCTGTCGCACAATCCTATGATATGTCCAATTCTTTCTTTTCCCCTCAGTGTAAAATAATGAGAGTAATTAATAGTTCATTTCCTTGAAACATGTCGTTAAGGAGTCTCTATTTTTCCGGCAAAACATGAGATAGTAAACAAACAATCACATGACCACTCACCCTTGCCAACGAGAGAGACATGTTTGCTTTCATCTCTGTACTGCTGTTGGTTTTTACCCAAGGCTATCTTCATAGCGACCTGAACGTTGCAGCTATTTTTGAACACAGCAGTGAGACTAATCACTGGTTTGGCTGCAGTCACATAGACTCGATAACACCTGCTGCAACCTGCGTGATCTCTTCTGGCTGTCAGATTGACAGCGGGTACTCTTTTAAAATTGTGGTGTTAACTTTGCTGGCACTGCATGATAAAGAGTGTGTGTGTGGTATTTGAATCTCACGCTGGGCAACCACATCCGCAGCAGACAAACATCCTTCACTGATTAAACTAGAAAAACTAGACAAAAAGGAAACAAAAAAAGTAGCAAAGGTAGAAAAGTTCAAAAGCTGCTATGTAGAGCACACATGTACGATGAGGATTAGGGTTAAACATTAAACGAATCTTCAAAGCGCCGTATTTGAGAAGGTAAACCTTCTGGCATCTGTAAACGTTTAAAAATAAAAACTGAGAAGGAAAACGTTTTATTGATTCATAAATACAGCTGTGCAGTAAGCTGAATAGAGAATTCGATTTTATTTTTGTATGGCTTCGCTCCAACGCTTAAAACAGGGGGGCAGATTTATGAGCCCCTTGCGCCACTTTTGCGTCACTTTTCCCATGTTAAAAGTGACGCAAAAGTGGCGCAAGGGGCTCATAAATCTGCCCCAGGGTCATTAATTAGGTAAGACATTGTCACCCACTTCAACGAGGGCTTCACAATTAGGGCAGAGCGCAGCAAACATGCAAAATAAAATAGATGTATTCAAATGTCATTGTTTACTGCTGCCAACCCCTGCTGAGTGTGGGGGTGGGGTAGGGCTGTTGCTTCTCATTATCAGCAGGGAGGAGTGGTGGCCACTCTAGTTTTCAGTGTGCATGTTGGTTCGGCCGGCTGTTTTGCGACAGCCTGCCTCACATCCACACTTTACACCTATCCCACCAGAGTTGTGTGAGACAGCCAGGTGGAGAGGAGGCTCCCAGTGTTGAAAAGGAGCACTGAGCCAGCCCGCCCAAACAAGCCTGGCACTTTTCTCATGCTGGTTAACATTATTACCAGCACAAAAGCAGCGAGAAGTTGACACCGAGACCCCACGCTCAGTCACACTGAAGAAAGGAGGATTTGTAGAAAGTGAGTCAATTAACATTTTTTAGCTATATATTTAAGCAATATAAAAAAGTAACTATATCGCTGACATGCTTTACATTAACATTTTAAAGTTACAAATTTGAACTTCTAAATGTTAACATACTGCATGTCATTGATTTACTTACTGTTTATATTACATGTGTTTTATTCCCTGAGTCAGCTCTGACACCGAAGGGCACTATGGGGCATATTATCAAGAAACGGCGTTAAAATTATCACCGCTTTAGCGGCAGAAAACTGCCGCTAAAGCTGCGATAATGGGCTTGATAATATGGCCTTGAGAATTCCCATAGAAGCCCATGTTCTGCTGTCAACATGGGCTTCTATTGGAATTCCCTGCGGCATATTATCAAGCCCATCATCACCGCTTTAGCGGCAGTTTCCTGCCGCTAAAGCGGCGATAATTTTAACGCCGTGCTTGATAATATGCCCCAATTTTCTTTGTGAGTTACTATAGAATGTTTTAGCAGAATGTTGTCACTTACATAGAAGGGAACCAATGGCTGAAGTGGACTAACCCACTGCCCCATGCTGTATGCTGTAGTGTGTGGAAGAATAATGTGAATGACGCAACATCACTCCTGTGTACCAAGAGGATTAACTGAAAGAATTTGTTTGTAAGCATCATCAGACTGTCACAAATACAAAAAGAAACAACACAATCTCCACATGCTTTCAAACATGACAAAAAATAAAATATACAAATCTCTCAAGTGTTTTCTTAGAGGTAGAAGTGAATTACTTTTTTCTCTCCCACAGTAAAAAGGTTTCCAGTTTTGTAATAGTCCGACTCATTCTGCCATTTAAATACAATGAAAAGATTCAGTTCTCTTTCTTTAACTTAACAGTCAAATCTGTTTGTATGAGCTTTTATTATGATATTATGGTTTTTGTTAACCTTAACAAGTTTTACTTACTTGCTTACTCTAATCAAACACAAACTTCAACAAAGTCAACATAATCATGGAGACAGGAGATTGCGTTACCAGATCAATGGTTTGTGAAGAAGGAAATGCATGAGCAAGTTAATCTACCGTGTGAATAATGAAAGGATGGGCACTGAGAAAAGGGCAGGGAGAAAAGTGGGAGATTAAGCCTTCCTGGAGGTTTTAATCGGGTGTCCCTGCTATGCACAGTGCTGTCATCAATTGTGTAATTGCAGATGTTGCCAATGTCATAGAACATGGTAGGAGTAATGTAATATTTGATGTCATAAGCACTGCATGTTCGGGGTGCAAGTAATTGTTACTTTAGGCATGAGTTATAGTAACTGGTGAATTTTAGTTGTTTTGTTTAATAAAAACATTACGTTTTAACTGACAATTTTATCTAACTATAACGTGCCTTTAAACCTTTGTTTTTGGGGGGGGATTTCCATTTTTTCTGTCAAGTAAAGTAATTTATTATTACCATATGTAACCCCAACCCATGCTGCACATGGCCTTCAGCCATGCGTCCAACTCACTGCAGGCAGCCAAGCCCACACCACGCATTGCCTGGGGTTGGACACAGGGCCAGGCACCCATATCCCACAGGCCAGGCCTTGACTAAAATTCCAAGCACAGCATAGAGTTGGATGCATGGCCTGGTGCCCTTTTCTGAGACGGTGTTGGGCGGACGCAAGTCCGCCCAACATCCTAATAGGCCCCTTGGTATGCGATATGCTTCCATTTATAAACATGTGTGCATTGAGAAAGGCTTTTATGCTGAAATACATCTGCAATAAATGATGTCACTTAGATGCACGCCTGGGGTTTGTGACCCTGATAAATGGCATATTGTGACTGAACAAGGTATGCTGGAATCTCATGTCAGTGGGAGTTTTATTGCATCAAGGAGTTAGGGACTGCAAGGTGAAACCTCACCAAGTTAATGATATGACCCGTATCCACTGTATAATTACACCTACTAAAGGTACAACAACAGTATGGGCATATATCGTTCCAACGAGAAACAAATGAGTCAGAGTACATGCACTGATGGTGCCATGGTTTTTAGGTCTCACTGAGCCAGCACATGCGCTGCTCTGCGAGACATTTAGTATCGGGGTTTTCAAAGTGCTGCCACAGGCTTTTGGTGGCCTAGCGCTTGCACTCACGCGAGCGTGCATGCGTGCAGCCACCATCTGCCTCCCAGCGCGGTTACTTTCACTTTTTAGTGCTGCTGCGCGTGCACATCACTAGCGTTTTTTTTAGGTCTCGCTGAGCAAGCGCATGCGCTGCTCTGCGAGACATTTAGTATCGGGGTTTTCAAAGTGCTGCCACAGGCTTTTGGTGGCCTAGCACTTGCGTTCACGCGAGCGTGCATGCGCGCAGCCGCCATCTGCCTCCCAGCGCACGCACATCACTATTGTGTTTTTTTTACATTAGTTACAAGCTTCCCGCGTCGCGCAGCCAATGCTTGTTTTTTTTAGCAACAGGCCCATTTTTTCTACCCATTCATTAAAGGATGAGTTGTGCTTCCGCCATAAAATACCGTCAGCACTCTCCACCCTTTGTCGGGTGTACGTCTGCCTCTATGACTCCTCCAAGATGCAGCACAAAGACTGGGCCAAGGCAACCTATTCTGTTGTTTCTCTCTTAAATAATTCTACTGCTTTCCTCCAGTGCTGGTACTTTTCTCGCAACTTGATCGCACTGCCGGTTGTAGACTAAACTACTAAAAGCGTATTTCCTGTAGAATGCTTCAAGGACTGTGGTGCTCAATTAACTGGAAAATGTGCAAAGGACACTGTGGCCCAGGAAATGTTCCGGAATATATTTATATATATATATATATTTTTTTTAAATGAATTGGTGAAAGACAACCGATTATATTTGCACTGCAGTTATATTATGTTCAACAAAGCACTTTACAACATATAGAGAGGAAGATTACATCACCCAGAAAGCTAAAGGAAAAAATTTGAAAACAACAGGTGGCGATACTTTAAAGAAAGACCAAAAAGACTCTCAGTGAACATGACCAAGACCGCAAGGACGAAATGCATTGATTGTTTTTCTATGTGTAGTAAAATTAAAAATTAGGACCTCTCGGAGAGTAAGGCGGTATTACCGCTTGATGTCAGCTACGGGTCACCCTGCTTCAGCCATGGGTTCACTTCACTATGAGTGAAGCATTCTGGCCATGCACACGGTGAAGGCCCCTTCAATGCCATCGACTACTGCAGCAATGTCGTTTTTGATTACAAAATATATTTTTTTCTTTAATCCCATGCTTGGTTTTATTGTGTTGGTGCATGACCAACAGCATCCCCAACACTGCTGCCTGGTCACTTGCATCAAACGCGCACATAAAGTGCACAATCCATTGCTTTAAATAAAAGAAAAAGAAAGGTCCAAGAAGGCCACCCAAGCTTCACGGTGTCTACTTGCATGATGCCCATCCTTTAATGTGGTTTACCTTAATACACAAGCATTGGCATAGCCAATATGTCTCGCCTTTGGGACCTTATAAGTGTTTAGCCATGCAACAGTTAATGTTGTTGCAGTAAGGATATTGTGCTGCTTAACTAAATACTTATAAGGTCCCAAAGGCGAAACCTTTTTGCTATGCCAATGCTTGTTTAACTTTCCCTTGTGAATTGGCTGTCCTTTGGTAATATTTATGATTGATTCTCCAATCTGTGAAATCAGTGATGCATTTAAAAACTTCCATTTAAGTGAAATAAATGATGTCTCAGCTATCTGTTGAATGTTCTGCTTCCTTTCATGATGAGTTGGTAAATGAATTATGCGCGAGCGGCCACACTTGTCATAGAGCCGGTGTTCTGCAAAGTTTTCAGCGTTTGTTTGGTTTTTGGACTGAAGTGTTCGTATATTGCTGCCGGAGATGCTGCTTGCCAGACCACAACCACAACCATCGACACAAGTCGAGCATTACTGAATGGATTGGCACTAGTCACTTAGATGCACACCTAGGGTCTGAGACCCTGATAAATAGCATATCGCGGCTGAATGAGGTATGATGCCATCTCATGTCAGTGGGAGTTATATCGCATCAAGGAGTTAGAGACTGCAAGGTGAAGTGTCAAAAAGTTAAATATATGACCTGTATCCACTGTGGAATTACACCTACAACAGGTACAACAACAGTATGGGCATACATCATTCCAATGAGTAACAAATCACTCATAGTACATTCAATGAAGGCGGCATTGTTTTTGAACTTTTCCATGTGAATTGGTAGTCCTTTTTTAATATCTATGATTGATTCTCCAATCAGAGGAATCCGTGATATATGTAAGGAATTGGTATGCAATATGCTTCCATTTACCAACATGGGTGCATTGAGAATGGCTTTGATGCCAAAACGCGTCTGCAATAAATGTTTTCTCAGCTATCAGTTGAGTGCTCCGCTTCCTTTCATGTGGAGCCGGTGTATGTATGAGTGCCAACACTAGTGATGGAGCATCCTTTCTGAAAAGTGTTCGGCAGTTTGTTCTGTGCATTTGGACTGAAGTGTTTGTTTATTACTGCCTGAACCGAGCTTGCCAGAATGATGGCCATAGCCATCAATGCGAGTCAAGCATTATTAAATGGATTGGCGCTAGTCATTTAAATGCATGACTGCGGTTTGTGACCCTCATATCTGGTATATCGCGGCTGAACAAGGAATGTTGAAATCTCATGTCAGTTGGAGAAATATTGCATAAAGGAGTTAGAGACTGCAAGGTGAAGCATCAAGAAGTTAAAGATATGACCCGTTTCCTCTTTGGAATTACAACTTCTACAGGTACAGTACAACAATAGTACAGGCATATATCATTCTAACAAGTAGCAAATGACTCATAGTACACGCAATGATGGCGGTCCCTTTTTAATATCCATGACCGGTTCTCCAATTGGAGGAATCAGTGATGCATTTAAAGACGTGGTATGCAATATGCTTCCATTAAACAACATGTGTTAATTGAGAAATGCTTTTTGACCGAAACGTGTCTGCAATAAATGATGTCTCAGCAATCTGTTGAGTGCTCCGCTTTCTTTTATGTGGAGCTGGTCTATGCATTATGTGCAAGTGGCCACACTTGTGATGGAACACCCATACTGCAAAGTGCTCAGCATTGTGAGTGGCATTTGGACTCAAGTGTTTGTTTA
The DNA here is from genome assembly GCF_964204655.1 of Triturus cristatus. Lineage (NCBI taxonomy): Eukaryota > Metazoa > Chordata > Amphibia > Caudata > Salamandridae > Triturus > Triturus cristatus. The sequence continues at coordinate 1,354,663,736 of NC_140591.1, forward strand.
TTACTGCCTGAACCGTCGCTTGCCAGAAGGTTGATCACAACCATCGAGACAAGCTGAGCATTACTAAATGGATTGGTGCTAGTCACTTAGATGTACGCATGCAGTTTGTGACCCTTATAAATGGCATGGAGCCTAAACAATGCTGAAATCTCATGTCAGTGGGAGTTATACTAAATCAAGGATTTTGAGTCGGCAAGTTGAAGCGTCAACAAGTTAAAGATATGACCTGTATACACTGTGGAATTACACCTTCTACAGGTACAACAACAGTACGGGCATGTGTCATTCCAATGAGTAGCAAATGACTCATAGTACTCATGATTCATTCTCCAATTTTTCCTATTTTTTGTGCTTTCAACCTTCTTCCAGTTAGAGGTGGAAATGGGTGTGAAACCAATAATGGATCCCAGAAAGCTACATGTTAGAAATGGGGGTCTCTAGTTGGCAATGACTTGTACCTTTGCCCAAATATGTACCCTTGCTTCTAGTCAGGGAAAGGGGGATACACTCCTAAAATAACCCCTGCTCTCCCCCTTGGTAGCTTGGCACGAGCAGACAGGCATATCTCAGAAGCAGTGTGTAAAGCATTTGTGAACACATAAAGTAACACAGTGAAAACACTACAGATGGACACCACACCAGTTTAGAAAAATAGGTATTCTTTATCTAGACTTAACACAGGACCAAACGAAAAAAATCCACAATACAGTACTCAAAAATATGACTTTCCATTGGTAGAAATAGCTTAGTTCAATGTAGATGGTAAACGCGACACTTTACTCTCAAAGTAACTTGGATGCGTAACGCAATATAAACAAAAAGGGTCACAGGGAAGGTGATGCGTCAGTTCCTTGCTTCGGGGGCGGCGATGTGTCCGTTTCTTAGTGCAGCGCAAGGGAGCTGATGCGTCGGTTCCTTACCTGAGAGGAGGGGATGCGTCGGTTTCTTACAGCATTCCGGTTACGATGCAACAAGATGGCACCTCGATGCGATGCGATGAGCTGGTGCGATGCGACAAAATGGCATCTTTGATGCGATGCGACAAATTGGATACGATGCATGCGCACCCAAAGGGCTTACAGCAAAATCAGTGGCTGCGACAGGCCCTGCGATGCACTTCTCTGGTGATGCGACGGCAAACAGCTGCGGCGGCGGCACGCTTCTTCAGCAATGCAAAGGGCAACAGCTGCGGCGGAGACACGCTTCTTCCTCATTGAGTTGCGCTTCCAGCTCCCAGCGACACTCAGTCTCTAGAGGCCCTAAAACAACTGCAGGCACCTCTCGGCAGGTAGAATTCCCAGCAAGGAAATTCAGGGGAGGTGGTGGTGAAGTCTTTGTGTCCCTGAGACTTCAGAACAGGAGGCAAGCTCAGCTTCAAGCCCTTGTAGATTTTCCTTAAGATGATAAAGTACACACAAAGTTCCTTTTCTCCTTTCCTTGGCAAAAAGAAACCACTGCAGGCCAACCCCAACCAGAAACCAGCAGAGGAGAAGTCTCCTCCTTCAGCTTCCTTGGTTTCTCTCCTTGGCAATGGTTTGTCTTGATTCCCAGAAGTGATCTAAAGTTCTGGGTGACTGGGCCCCTCTTTTTATACACACAATTCCTTTTTTCTCTGAAGGCAGAGAGTGTCTGTACCCAGTTCAAACCAGTTCTGTCCTCACTGGTGCATCTTCCTGGCAGGAGGTGGAGACAGCATTGTTGAAAGCAGACCTGGCCCAGGTAGCTGAAAGGAAATCGCCTCCCCCTACTCTCTATTGAATGTAGGCTCAGGCAAGTGAAAGGAAATCTCCTCTCCCTACTCTCTATTCAACCCAGGTCCTATTCTGCTCAGCCCTGATTCACCAGACTCCTGGAGCCAAATACCTCTCCAGCCCCCTATCACTCATAAACCACACATGTAATACACAAACCTAGCAGAGGCACACTGGATGGTTAGGCATGAAAATACCTACTTTATAAAAGTTGTATTTTCAAACACAGAATGTAATAATCACACTAAAAGATGCACTTTAACATTCTGAGTTCAGGCATACTAAACTTTATTTTCCTATCTTGCTCCCTGGGTCAGTTATGTTTATAAGATGTTATAATCAAGCTGCCTATTCTGGCCTATGGGAACAGATAGCCTTGCAATAGTGAACAACGAAATTGGCTGTAATTCACTATCAGGACATGCCACACACATCAGGGCATGTCCTACCTTTCACATACAATGCACCCTGCCCATAGGGGTACCTTGGGCCTACCTTAGGGGTGACTAACATGTAGAAAAGGGAAGGTTTAGGGACTGGCAAGTGGGTGCACTTGCCAAGTTGACATGGCAGTCCCAGACTGCATACAGGCTCTGCAATGGCAGGCCTGAGCCATATTTTACAAACTGCTTCTGTAGGTGGCACACTCAGTGCTGCAAGCCCACCAACAGCATTTGATTCACAGGCCCTGGGCACTCATGGTGCACTGTACTAGGGTCTGACAAGTAAATCATTAAACCTATCATGGAGTCACTAATCCATTACAACAATTTACAATAGGGAGCACTTGCACTTTGGCACTGAACAGCAGTGGCAAAGTGCCCAAAGCATGTAGACCAGCAAAAACATAGCAAAAACATAGGAGGCCAGTGAACAAAATGGAAGGAAGACCCATACCAATGGTGCCAGGTCTAACACTATATATTTCTGCAAAGTAGACAAAATTCTGATTTCATCAGGGGTCATTTTTGTAGATCCTTTAAGGTTTTCCTATAGAAAGTGCAGTTGAATTTGAATTAAAAAAATATTGAAAACAGCAATTTGTGCCTACGTTTTCATCACCTATAACTTCTTCTTAGTATTGAAGATTCTTTGAAGCAATATACAGTTACATCTGTTGGACCCTTCTGGTTGTGGGATACATAGGACTTATAGGTTCCCCGAGGACCCGAGGTACACTGAACGGATAACTGAGCTGCGCCTTGCAATGGGTTTTCATGGTGTGTCGGGTATACAGCAAATCATTTTTTTTAAATATGAAGAGTGAAAAATAGGTATCAAGGGAACCTATACATTTACGAAATGAGAACAACATATGGAGTTTAGAAGCATTGGTTATTTGCACATCTGCGAATTTGAGCATGTGAATTATAGGGCATTTTTCAAAAGGACTTCTTCTTTACACACTGTCTTACATTTGGAAGCAGAATTGCATAGAAAGTAAATTGGTAATAACACTTGTTCAACTATTATGTATTACCCAAGTCTCCCAATAAAAATTTACCTCAGTGTGTGGGTAGGTCTAGTGCTCGTGACGGGAAATAGCCCAAAATGCATTGTAACACATTACATTTTTCCAGTGAAATCTGACCCTTTTGTAGCAATGTGCCTAGCTGTGGATTTTGGACCCTAGCTTAGCCGGCATGTAGGGAAAACTAGAAATTCTGTACATTTTGGAAAGCTAGATACCCAGGGGATTACAGGATGGGGTGACTTGTGTGGCTCTCTCCAGATTCAAATACCCAGGTTTCCCTTGCAAACCTCAAACTTTGTAACAAAAACACATTTTCCTCATATTTCTGTGATGGAAAGGTCTGGAATCAGAGGGAAATCACAAAATTCTACCCACCAAAAATTCCCCAAAGACTCCAGATAAAAATGGTACCTCACAAGTGTGCGTAGGCCTAGTGCCTGCGACAGTAAAGGGCCCAAAATGCAACGTGAACACATCACTTTTTCCAGTGCCTTTTTTCGCAAAGTGCCTAGCTGTGGATTTTAGACTCTAGGTACGTCAGCACCTAGGGAAACCTAGCAAACCTGTACATTTTTTAAAACTAGACACCCAGGGGAATACAGGATTGGGTGACTTGTTTGGCTTTTTCCAGATTCTGTAGCCCAGAATCCCTTGCAAACCTCAAGCTTTGTCATAAAACACATTTTTCTCACATTTCTGTGATGGAAGATTCTGGCATCTGTGGAGTGCAACAAACGTCCACCAATACAGCATTCCCAAGTCTCCCGATAAAAATGGTACCTCACTTGTGTGAGTAGGCCTGATGCCCAAGACAGGAAACAGCCCAAAGCGCAATGTGAACATATCACATTTTTCCAGTAAAATCTGACCCTTTTGTCGCAATGTGCCTTGCTGTGGATTTTGGACCCTAGCTTAGTCGGCACCTAGGGAAAACTAGCAAACCTAACTATTTTAGGAAACTAGACACCCAGGGAAATCAAGGATGTGGTGACTTGTGTGGCTCTCCCCAGGTTCTGTTACCGAGAATCCCTTGCAAACCTCAAACTTTGTAAAAAAAAAAGCACTTTTTCTTCACATTTCTGTGAGGTAAAGTTGTGGAATCTGCAGGGAGCCACAAACTTCAACACACCCAGCATTTCCCAAAATCTCCCAATAAAAATGGCACCTCACTTGTGTGGGTAGGCCCATGACAGGAGACGGCCCAAAACGCAACGAGGACACATCACATTTTTCTAGTGAAAACTGATCCTTTTTTTGCAATGTACCTAGCTGTGCATTTTGGACTCTAGCACAGCCGGCACCTAGAGAAACATGGCAAACCTGCCCATTTTTTAAAATTAGACACACAGGGGACTCCAGGATGGAGTGACTTGTGTGGCTCCCACCAGGTTTTGTTATCCAGAATCCCTTGCAAACCTCAAACTTTGTCAAAAAGCACATTTTCTTTGCATTTCTGTGGAGGAAAGTTCTAGAAACTGCAGGGAGCAACACACTTCCACCCACCCTTCATTCCCCCAAGTCTCCCAATAAAAATGGTTTCTCCCTTGTGTGGGTATTCATAGTGCCTGCAGCAGGAAGTGGCCCAAACCTCACTGGGAAGACTTCAAAATTATCAAGCTATAAAGACGTGATGTTTCGAGGGAGACACGTGCGTTTTTAGTCCCAGGCTTGGCAGAAATCTAAGGAAACCTACCAAACACAGGAAGTTCTGAAAACTAGGCACTCAGGGGAGTCTAGAGAGGTATGGCATGCATGGATCTCCCAACACTTTCCTACCCAGAATCCACAGCAAATGTCAAATTTAGCTAAAACAATCACATTTTCCTCATGTGCATGTGGGAAAATTGTGGCATCACCAGGCTGATACAAATTTCCTTACACCCAGCATTACCCCATGTCTCCTAATACCAATAAAAATGGTACCTCATTTGTGTGGGTGAGCCAAGTACCCGCAACAGGGAGGATCCCAAAACAAATTGTTGGAACATCAAAATGATATATCACAAAATGACCTGGTTTTGCAAGGGGTTCACCTGCGTTTTTGGTCCTGGGCTCAACGGCAATCTAGGTAAACCTACCAAACCCAGACAGTTTTGAAAACCAGACCTCCTGGGGAGTCCAGTGAGGTGTGTCTTGCATGTTTCCCCAAAGTTTTCCTACCCATAATCCCCTACAAACCTCAAATTTAGCTAAAAATAATTTTTCTCATATTTTTGAGTGGTATCACTGTGCTGGCACACATTTCCCATCGCCCAGTGTTTTCCTTGGTCTCTTGATAAAAATAATACCTCACTTGCGTGGGTGTCTAATGCAGAAACAGCCTAAAATGTATATATACAAAATATAGTCACAAACCCTAGGCTCAGCCACACAAGTGAGGTATAATTTTACTAAGGAGACCATGAGGGAATCTGGGTGGTAAGTGCCGGCACGGTAATCCTACACAGAAATGTGAGGAAAATTATTTTTTAGATAGATTTGAGGTTGGAAGGGGGTTCTGGGCAAGAAAATGGTGAGGGATCCTTGAAAGCCTGACCTCTCTGCACTCCCCCAAGGTGTATAGTTTTCAGAAATATCTGGGTTTGGTATGTTTCCCTGTAAGGCTGCTAAGTCCACAACCAAAAACACAGGTGTCCTGCTATCTAGCACAAAACAACCTGGTTTTGCAAGGATGTCACTTGCGTTTTTAGTCCCGGACCATTTCCTCTCATGGGCACTGGGCCTACCCACTCAAGTGATTTACCCTTTTTAACTGGAGACCTAGAGGAACGATGGGTGATAGGAAATTTGTGACAACACAGTTATCCTACAACTTTCCCTAACAGAAAAGGGAGGAAAACTAGGTTTCTTTTAGCTAAATTTGAAGTTTGAGTAAGAAATCTTTGGGGGATCCATGCAAACCACACCTACCTGGACTCTCCCGGTTGTCTAGTTTTCAGAACTGTCTTGATTTGGTAGGTTTCCCTGGAGGCCACCGAGCCCGGGACCAAAAACACAGGTGACTCCCTCACAAAACCAGGCAGTTTTATGATTGATAATTGTGGAGTCTCCACAGTATGTTTTGGGCCATTTCCTGTCACGGGCAATTGGACTACCCATACAAGTGAGGCACCATTTTTGTTGGGAGACCGCGGGAAAGCTGGGTTGTAGCAAATTTGTGTCGGCACAGTGATCCCACAACATTTCCACAAGAACAGTGAGGAAAACGTGTTTTTTAGCTAAATTTGAGATTTGCAGGGATTCTGGGTAAAATAACATGTGGAATCCATGTAACTTTCCTGGGTGTCTAGTTTTCAGAACTGCCTGGGTTTCATAGGTTTCCCTAGATGCCGGGACCAAAATTACAGGTTGTTTTGTGATCAATTATTTTGAATTCTCCACAGTACGTTGTGGGCCATTTTCTGTTACGGGCACTAGACCTACCCATTCAGGGTAGGCCCCTCCCCTACAAAAAGCAAAAAACAACCCCTGGTGCCTAGTGGGCTTTCTGCCCTTCCCAGGAGGACAGATCAGGGGCTATTGCCACACCTGCTCTCTAGGGGAGGCAGAAAGACTTTGGTCCCCAATTATATGGGGTGGGGGCATGGCATGTCCTTATGGGGTGGGGGCATGGCATGTTCATTGTGGGCAGCCCCCAACCCTCTTTTATAAATCAAAAAAATCTCTGGTGTCTGGTTGGTTTTTTGCACCCCTGTTGTGGTAGATTGGGTTCCAGTGCCCCATCTACCTTCTGGGGTAATGTCCCTCATTTGGCCCCCAAGAGGTTCAGCACAACTATCCCATTTGTATTTGGGGGGTGGGGGCATTGGCATGTCTGTTTTGGGAAGCCCCACTCCACGTATTAAAAAAACACATTATCTCTGGTTCCCAGTTGGCTTTCTACCCACTGGGAGGCAGAAGAGGGGGCAGAAAGGCTGTCCAATATGTATTTGGGGAGGTGGGGGCATTGCCATGTCCATTTTGGGTGGCCCCCATGCCACGCATTTATAAAACACATAATCCCTGTTCCCCAGGCTTTATGCCCCCATGGAGGCAGATTGGGGGCTATTGTCCCCACCTGTCACCTGGGGGCAGGATGGCTCTCCAATCTGTATTAAGGGGTGGGGGTATCACATGCCCATTTTGGGCTTCCCCCACCCTTATGTATAAAAGAACACATAATGCTTTTTACCTAGTGGGATTTCTGCCCCCCCCCGGGGCAGATAAGGGGCCATTGCCCCATTTGCCCCCCGGGGGGGGCTGAAATACTATTCAATTTGTGTTTAGGGGTGAGGACATTGTCATGTCCATTTTAAGCAGTTCCCACCCCACCCCACATATTAAAAAAACACATAATCCCTTGTGCCCAGTTGGCTTTCTTCCCCCTGGGAGGACAGATCAGGGGCTATTGCCCGCATCTTCTACCCGGGGGGCAGAAAGACTGTCCAATTTGGATTTGGGGAGATGGGGGCATCAGCATGTCCATTTTGGTCTGCCTCTGCCCCTACGTAAACATAGTCCCTGTTGCCGAATGGGCTTTCCGCACTGGGGGAAGATTGAGGGATATTGACCCCTTATGCCTCTAAGGGGGGCTGAAATACTATCCTATTTGTGTTTGATGTGGTGAGGGCTTTGGCATGCCCATTTTGGGCAGCCCCCACGCCTATGTATAAAAAAAAAACAATCCCTGGTTCCTAGTGGGCTTTCTCCCTCCCCATGGAAGATTAGGGGTTTTTGACCCTAACTGCCTCCCTGGAGGGCTGAAATACTGTCCAATGTGTGTTTGGGGTGGGGGCATTGGCATGTCCATTTTGTGCTGACCCCACTCCACATATTCAAAAAACACATAATCCCTGGTGCACATTATCAGCGAAACCAATCCACCAGGAACTTTGCGCCATCTGGCACCTCTGAGTCCTCTGGGAAGCTCATTATGCATAGGTTATTGCAGGGTGATTAGTTATTTGTGTCCTCTGCCTGCTCCTCCAGCATTGCTGCAGACATCAGAAGTATGGCCCCTCCCCACTTGAGGATGGACACATGATCCTTCAAGGAGGACACCCAGCATTTGGCCTCACTGACTCAGGCAGCCACATTACAGAGATCTTGGCAAAGGAGCACCACATCCATCTGGACTTTGCCAATCCTGTTTTCTAGGATCATTTTCAAGTCTTTTGTGGCCTTAAAAATAGTAGCCAAGTCGGGTTTGGCCTATCGCACAGAGTCTGCCACTCCGGAGTGTCACCGAGCCACTATTTGCGTTGTGGTGAAACGATCCATTTTGGTCTCCGCCGGGAAAGGCGGTGGGGCCTTGTCCTTACCCATGCTGAACAGTGAGGATCAAAGTCTACAGTCAAGTTTATTGATTTGCATAGTATCTTAAACCATTGCATTATTAAAACTGCCAGTAAAACACGTAAATACTATCAATAAGTATAATACACACATAAAAAATGAAAATGGAATAAAACAACTAAATTCATAGTAAACCCAGAATGGCTGGTTGGGGCTTCCCACAGCTGGTTTAGCACAATGTTAATCAGGGGATCTCTGAGGTAAGTTCTACCAGGTAATGTTTCCCTCAATTGCAACTCCCACCATAGATGGTAGTTTAGGGTGCCAGGAGCAGCCGGCCTGATTTTATCCCAGAATATGATGACAGCACCTTGGCTTGCCAGAGACTGCTTCTGCAAACCGAATTCCAGCCTTATCTGTGCCGGGAATGTGTGCATTGTGACTTGAACCTCCTGAGGCGAATAGCCGGGAGCCACTTAGCAAAACCTTTTAAAATTGTGTGAATTGTTTTTAACCCACTTGCAAATCCGCTCCCCAGCACTTACTGGAAACTCCCCAAACAGACGACTTTAACTCTGTTCAGGGGCAGAAAACGATCGCTAGCCGCCATCACTTGCCTCGAGGAGCCACGGGACACGCCCACTCCTGTTGGCCACGCCCACCCTCCACCAAGTATAAATACGAGCGCTGACTACGAGCATCGCATTGAGACTTGAACCTCCTGAGGCGAATAGCCGGGAGCCACTTAGCAAAACCTTTTAAAATTGTGTGAATTGTTTTTAACCCACTTGCAAATCCGCTCCCCAGCACTTACTGGAAACTCCCCAAACAGACGACTTTAACTCTGTTCAGGGGCAGAAAACGATCGCTAGCCGCCATCACTTGCCTCGAGGAGCCACGGGACACGCCCACTCCTGTTGGCCACACCCACCCTCCCAACACCACCTATAAATTATGTGTCAGTTCAGGCAGCGCAGCGGACGAGCGCAGCGGGTGCGACGATGGCGCGCCGAAGGCGCGCTTAAGGCAAGCTCGTCTGTGCTCGTCCGCGCAAGGCAGAGCGCAGAGCCAAGCCATACTACTAAATCCAGTACCCAGACTTGGAGATACAATAAAGACGAACTGTTACACCTCAACAAAAAGGTACATAGCTCGTGCCTACATGGCATTTCCGCTGACCACCCTTCTATTCGATGCGCCCACTGTTCATACAGTTGTAATCCCTCCGTATCCATATTGCCCCCCCCTATCCCGATACGCATGGCCCTTATCAACTGCAGATCTCTCCCTAAGCACTCGACAGAAATCCACCTTCTATTGGAAAACCACAACTTAGAAGTGCTCTTCCTAACCGAAACATGGCTGGGACCGGACTCAGATCCTGACATTGTCAACTCCCTTCCCCAGGGTTTCCTCATACAGCGTATAGACCGACCTAAAGGAAGAGGCGGTGGCATTGCCATAATTCATAAAGAACAGCTATCATGCCGTCTCCAAGGCAGCCCACTTGCTGACTGCGAAAACGTCATGTATGCTATTCAGGTCTCCCCTTGCCAATCCATCTCAGGCTTCCTTATTTATCGCCCCCCAGGACCATTAGGTCAGTTCTGCGAATCCTTAACGGAACACTCGTACACCCTGACCGCAACCAACTCCTCATGCTTGATCCTGGGCGACCTAAACATCCATTTCGATAAAAAGGAAGTCAAACAGACCGCCGACTTGACAGCAGACCTTGAAACCCTCCAATTGAAACTACTGGGCCATCTACCCACTCACACCTTGGGACATTTGTTGGACCCAGTATTCACCAACATTCACGACCTCACTATTCGTGATCCTATTCCAGTCCCCTGGTCTGACCATCACCTCGTTCCTCTATATTGGCAGATCACCCGCGCCCCTCGCACTACCGCCCCTCCCAGCAAACCCTCACGATCTTGGTCTAAACTTAATGTAGAAACCTGGAAACACCACCTAGAGAGCTCCCCTCCTGCACCCAACAACAACATCATCAGCGCTGATGCAGAATTCTCAGCTTGGATTGCCAACTCCCTAGACAAAACTCTCCCCCAAAAAATTTCCTGTAATCCACGGAACACACCCACCTCCCCCTGGTTCACTGATGAATTGCGACTACTAAAAAAAGCCTGCAAAAGATCTGAAAGAGAATGGAGGAAAAAATTTGACCATACCACTAAAACCAAATATAAAACTACTCTTCTCACCTACAAAAAAGCAATCAAAGTTGCACAAATTAACCACTTCGAGGAGAAAATTAAATCTTCTCACAACTCAGCCCGGGAAACTTATCAAATAGCGAAGAAACTACTCAAAACACCACATCCTCCCCCTCTGGTGGAACCTTCAGTCACCAGCTGCAACGAACTTGCAGAATTTTTTAATTCCAAAATTACTAAAATCATTAATTCACTCCCCCCTACCTCCTTCAATGCCCTCAGTGCCCCCTCTGACGTCAACCCACCCAACAATCAGCTGTCAGCATTCACTCCGCTCACAACTGACATCACTCTCCGCATACTCAGTTCTATTAAAAGTGGCAGCCCCTCCGACCCTGCTCCGTTGAATATCCTGAAACTAGTCGGACCCACTATTCTACCTAAGCTGACACAACTCATCAACGACTCACTTTCCCTAGGCACTGTTCCCCCCAGCTGGAAAAGAGCTATGGTGAGAGCATTGCTCAAAAAACCCCACCTTGATCCACTAGAACTTGGCAATTACAGGCCAATTTCCTTACTTCCAGGTGTCAGCAAAATAGCTGAGAAACATGTTAACCTAAATCTTTCCCAATACCTCGAGTCCAACAAACTATTGGAACCCTCCCAAACAGGATTCAGGCCAGGCCAGAGCACCGAGACAGCAATATTAGCGGTAGTCGAAGAGGCAAGGAAGATCATAGACTCAGGGGGATCAGTGGCAGTGATCCTCCTGGATCTTAGTGCCGCATTCGACACCGTTAACCACTCCATCCTTATCCAAAGACTCAAACACCTTGGAGTCACAGGAGTGGCCCTGGCCTGGTTAGAATCCTTCCTCAAAAACCGACTCTTTCAGGTGACAGAGGGCACCTTCACGTCCAGACCTACAGCCATCAACTGCGGGGTACCACAGGGCTCGTCTCTGAGCCCAACCCTTTTTAATGTTTATATGTCCCCCCTCGAGAAGGTCGTCGCCCCATATGGCATCAAACTCCTGACATATGCCGACGACACTCAACTTGTGGTCTCCCTTAACCAGCAAGACCTCTCCATTCCCAACCTGCACACTTGCTTGATCGAAATAACAAAATGGATGAGTAGCTCCCACCTCAAGCTGAATAACGAAAAAACTGAGATCATGTTTTTAGGCAACAAATCTTTATACAGCTCCACCTCCATATGGCCGTCAGCCATGGGCCTCCCCCCTGCGTCTAAACCAGAAATTAAGAGCTTGGGCATCTGGTTAGATGAAGAACTTAACTTCTCAGCCCAAGCACGGAAAACTGCTGGAACCTGCCACGGTCTTCTAAGATCGGCAAGAAAAATTCTACCCCTGCTTCCAACTCAATCCCGTAAACTCCTTATCCACGGCCTTGTACTATCTCGTTTGGACTATGGCAATGCCCTATACCTAGGGGCCCCCAAAAAAGTTCTAGCAAAACTCCAAACGGCCCAGAATGCGGCAGCCCGCATTCTTACAGGTACCCATCGCCGCTGCTCTGCCAAACCATCTTTGAAGGCCCTTCACTGGCTCCCCATCCAAGAGAGAATTCAATTCAAGGCTCTCTGCACGACCCACAAGATTATGCACGGCAAGGCCCCTCCCATACTCCAAAATCTCATTTCACCCCACACCACCTCTAGAACTCTCCGCTCCTCCAACTGTAACCTAGCCTCAATCCCCAGGATCAGAAAAGCCCGCTCGGGCGGCCGACTGTTCTCCCTCAACGCTGCCAAACTTTGGAACTCGCTCCCTCCTAACCTCAGAGCCCAACCTAACCTTTTTTCATTTCGTAGAGCACTCAAAACATGGCTGTTCCCATAAAAACATCTCTCACTAGGTTTTTGTCTGTCAGCGCTGGGACGCCTATGGGCAGCCATGCGCTCTACAAATCTGTAAAATAAAAATAAAAATAAATTTGTTAGGCTGAAGATGATTCTATACGCTTTCACTAGGGTGCTGTCCAGGATTTTGGCATCCATACCCCTCAGGAGTTTGCTGCCATATGTTATTGTTAGCAAGAGTTTGCCTTGCACTACCTGAAGGAGGGGGACAGTGTTGGCCCCTTCAACTTTGATTTTAGGTTTTGTAACAACACTGTCAATGCCTGGAAATTCAGTTTTATTGTTTCCCTCTGGTGTTCAAAGATACCTTCCATGTCATTAATCGACCCCAAGTATTTATGTCTGTAGTTCAGGTCTTGCCCCAGTGCCAGGCTGATTACTATTTACTGATATAGTTGATGGACATAGTATGAGTCATATCGCAGCTGACGGTCTGTCAGTTGTCATCAGAGTATTCCTGTACTGTATTCAGGAGAGGCTGTAAGCCTATCTGGGTGTGACTGACTAAAACTACATCATCGGCATTAAAAAAACTTGACAGTGCCTCGCCCCACAGTCTGTGGGCATGGGAGTTGTAGTCATCAAGTGCCTGTGTCAGGTTGGCCCGAAATAGGTTGTATAAAGTAGTGACCCAAGTCCACAGGGCCCTGTAGAAGAGAGAACCGCTCAACTAGCTCGCTTACCAGTAGACAGCATGAATAGCATTAAAACGTATATTAAATGTGGTTTTTGAGAGAGTGCAGTGATGTTTCCCCTGGGCTGCTTGTCACACAGTAGCACAAGAATCCAGGGTAAGCAGGAGTGAGATTATCACAGAACGGGCCATTCGCCAAGGTTCACAAGCCAGGTCCAGTAGAGCTGCCAGTCAGGCTAGAGATCCTGTGATGGTAGTGAAGTCCCTGGAGTAGGAGCCCAACTGTCCATGGAGTCCCTCACAGAATCAGCCCAGGGGGGCCCACCTGCACATCAAGGAGAGACCACCTTGCTGCACCACCCAGGCAAGGAAGATAGTCAAGGCAGGAGTAAAGCAGGACTTCAAAGAGGTAGCAGGTCACAGGAAGCATTCCAAGGGGCAGTGGATACCATCAAAGCACGCAGAACATGTTATTTGCCCTGGTCCCCAAGCATCCACAGACACAGCACTTCACATAAGTAAAGGGGGAGGCGAGGGTCCCAACTGGGCAACAGCCCCATGCCTCAAGTGAGAGGGCCACAGTATCTATATGCAGGGATGTCCTCTAACCTGTCTACCGCTGGCCAGCCTTGTATGGGGTAAAGCAGAGACGCAGCTTGCACCCTTATGCAATATCTAGTGATGAGCCCACCGGTCAGGCCCTAGAATCTTAAAGTCCCATATGTGGTCATGTCTCAGCCTGAAAGTGCATGAGCCTCCCTCAGCCCAGAAACATCTGGCAAAACGCAGGGGGAACAAAAAGAGGAGGCACGTCAGGCACATTCCCTAACTGAAGGTTCACAATGCCCCAGGCATGGGTCCAGAAGCCTTGGGAGGGCAGCCCCATCCAAGAGTCAGGAAGGCCTGGGCACGCTCATGAGCATCCCCATGGGCTGGTGCTGCAACTCATCGGCCAGGGCCGGGAACTCGACCTCCAGTCATCCATGTCATGGCCCGTCCACCAAGCAAGGTGTCCTACCTCTGAAGTGCCTCTCCCCAGAGGGACAGCTGGCGCTTTGTCCTTGCGCTTGGTCATCAGTTACTCACCTATAGCTCCTCTAATAATTTCCTTTTCTTACCAAACAGGGTCCTCGACCGAGAGGATCAACACTACTTCCAAGAAAGAGGGCCTTTTTCCTGAAGGCTCAGAAAAACTTCCCCCTGATGCACCCCCTCTCATCCCTGTCTGGGGTACCTCTGTGCCTCAGCTTGTCAATTCCACACTGTTCCTCTCATTGCAGGGCTACTAGTGGCTCTTTTCATGGTCAGTTTATCTCATAACCTTCCCTGCCACATGCCTCAGCCATGGTTGCCGCCCTCCATTTTTCGCATTCCCTGCTAGAATTCTTGCACCGTCAGCACTTATGAGCATTCTCCCTCAATGCCCTTTTAGATTTACCTTGGCCATAAGTAATACATGGTGTTGTAGGTCTGGGTTTGTGGATCATCAGTCTTAGTCTCAAGGTAATAGCTGAATGGTCTTTAGGGAATCCAAGAAACTAGTGCATAATATGCATCATAACCCTGCCTATCATTGCTAACCATCAACGCTTCTACCCCAGAGCCAAATGTTGACCAACTGAATCAGAATAGTACATTGATAGTGTTACCATAAGATACTCACGTTTTATGGGTCTTACTTCAGGGTAATGTTAATCTAGTGATCACAGTACACCTTTTTCTGTCAAATGATCAATCCAGTTGGGCAACAGATGGTATTGTGGTTCTGCTGTGATTAGCTGTGCCATAGTCACCGTCTTGTAGTCTCCACTTTGCTGAGGTCTTGTCAGAGCATGGAAACTTCAAACCCAAATTCTCCTATCTTATTTGCCAAAGCTGCCAGGATTGCCTGAAGAATCATTCTGGTTGATACTGTCCTCATATCTGTGACCTGTATTGCTCTCTTTGTGGAAATTTCGAAATGATGCACTGGATTATTGTAGGGTTGGGCACAATTTTAATTACTTGAATTTCAGAAATGTCATGGTATGCTTGTTATGCAAACTTCCTGAATTTACTCCACTTTGTGTAATAACATACCAACCATGGTAAATAGTGACTGCGAAGGCACCATTCACTGTAAAATGTATGCCAATGCATAGGAAAAACAGAACGCAAGAGGCTTTCGTTTGCACTTTGCTTTTTTGCACTGTTTTTTAACATGACGTATCCTTGTGTCAAAAATTGCTATAGTGCAAAATTATGGATTTGAATTTTATGTAATTCCTTTTGATTTTGCTAGATTTTCATGGAAATACAATAAAAAAAATTAATTATCCCACTCACCTAGATTTGTGACTTATTTAATGAAGTTGCCAATCTTCCTGTGCAGGAGCGGCCCATGCATGCTAGGGCAGTGGGCGGGGTGGGGAGGAAGTCACAGCACTCCCACAGCCAGCACACAATCAGATTGGAGATAAAGAGTTGTGAAAATGAAATAAAAAAACAAGACAGAAGGTTTTTTCTGGCTATGCAGTCTGGAACAATATCCCTGTATCCATCAGGGTGACCCCCAAATCTGAGTCAGTTTACAAGAGAGTGAAAGAAGCACCTATTTAAAGAAAACTACACAATGCAATAAAAGTACACTTCCTTTCTAAGCAAACAATTACCTCTGCTAACACTGACTTACTGCATCCCTGTCTTTCATCTTGTACAGCTCTCCCCTGCATTTTAGCTAGGTTTTCACAATAAAAATGACACATAAATATTCATTCACATATATACATATATACAATCATAGATACACAAATGATTTCTGCATCTTCTCCAAAATCCTCAGTCTTTCATGAACTGAAAAAAGTACCAGATAACATTATATTCCCTCATCTTTTTTCCCCATCTCTCCTCCCAAAATAGTTTAAAAAGTCAATAGCGAGTTTCCATCTGTTTCATCCAACTTTGATAGTAGTCCTTCCTCCACAAACAAAAGAAATGCCTGGTCTCCTTCTACCCCCACTGCCTCTGTTGGTACCCTCATCTGCCACTTGTTAAAACATGTAAAAAATACTTTCTACCATCCTGTTCCTGGCTCATTCATTGGGATCTCTGCTCTCAAACCGATTATGCAGATATGGCAACGTGCTGAAAGTGAGAAAGATGTCAGTATCCCTGAAGACACAGAAGATGGTGACACAAGCATATTACCTAAATTATCTGGCCGCCTTTTTGTCCAAAGATACCCAAAAGAGGTGGGATGTAAAGAGGAAGACATTAAACTGTCACCTGCCATTCCACCTTTTCACCACATATACGGAGACCTGAGCAGTTCTGTGTGATGAGCACTCAAGTAAGTAAAACTCAGAACTCATTTTTGACAGCTCTTGTACAAAGCCTTTAATAACTACATTACAAATCTAGTGACCTTCCTAGTAGCTTCCTAGGGAGACTTTGTACAATATATTGAATTATAAATGGAAGATTTCATTAACTGGGCTGCTTTCCATCGATGAATCCCAAGTGGGGCAATAAAAAAACAACACAAACCAGAAGAAGTCTGTAATTCTCTTTTAAAACTGGGGTAGAAAGCTGTTCATTATTGATAGCTAGCATTCTGCAATGCCATATTGTGAATACCATCTAGCTTACCACTGCTATAGTGAACCCATGGATCAGCTGTACAGGGGGAGAGGTGCCTTAGTTAGGTTAGCTTGATAAAAAATGCAGTTCCTCATTTTCTTTGTGCTGCCCTCAGACTCCCGCCACTCATCCCCGCCTATGTTTTCGAGCACAATACAATATATATAAAAAAGCCTTTATACTTCTATCTTTTTCCCATCTGCTAATCAATCCCCATTTCCATAACACATTTACAAAAATGGATATAAGGAACCCTGCCAATATACGCATCTTCTTCAGTAACCCCCATAAAAATAAAACAGGGGTTATCCATAGGTAATCTACACTCGTGAGTAATATACATGTGTAATTTACTCTTACACTTTTGACTAACTGTTAGAGAGTTACCCTTTTGCCCCATTCACTCCTATTTTTTTCTGAATGATACTGGTGGTTTCTGACTCTGACTGTACACTGGGCTCTTCCAACCAGGCCAGTGCTATGTGTAAAAAGGTGCATGTAATAGGGTAGACATACAATTGGCAATGAGAGACCCTAGAAGTTCCCAGTAGGTAATAGGGCTAGGCGGTTCAAACTACCTAAAAGTCCCAAGTATGTAATGGGGCATGGAGGCTTAGAGGCCCAGTAGATTTCCTGCAGTTGCATATGTGCACTGCATTTTAAAGGTAGCATGGCTTTGCAGACTGTCTTTAAAAGTACATTGTGTGCAAATTAGACTTTGGTGGTATGGATACTTTAAAAGTGATACTCTACGTTATTATTTCTACATAGTAGGTGTGTGGTGGTGTTTGGCAGCGATTATATGCCTAAATAAATAAGCTTCACTAAACCTGCTGTGTCCTGGAGTGCGGTGTAAATCCTTGGTGTGACAGTAGGTGTAACTATAGGCAGGGACCTTATAAAAGATATTTTATATGCTCTGGTGAGGGAGAAACTGCATATGTCATTTTTTCGCACTGTTGATACTTTTTTATTTAGATATAACTATTGCTAGGGAAGAAATAAAATAACATTCAAATACTTAAAAGATTGGTATTGAAACATGTAACAACCTGCCACTATTGAATTTGATGTAACTATTACAGAAGATAAGTTATAGAACTTTCTCTTCTGTAAGCCAAAATCCAGGCTTCTAGTTGTCTCTGTTGATTGCTCGGTCTTAACAGGCTTAGCCAGGCTGCTTTGATTAGGTGATAACTAACCAGGCTGGAGCAGAAGTTATGTGATGGAGAGAGCTCTGAAGCAGAGGTGGATGGGTCCTGCAAAGAGGGCTGGATAAATCAAAGTGAGCTCAAAGAGTAAGAAGATCAGTATTGAATGCCAGGTTTACCTGCCCCCACATCCTTTGCCCCAGCCAGATGGAAGGCTTAGGACAGGAATTTGAAAAGGTCAGGAGGAGGAGAGCTAATGGAAATGAGCCACACTGTGGGTTGTTATAGCTAGTTCTTACTCCTCTGGAGAGAAATCATCCATGTTGGATATTGAAACTGTAGTGTTTTTAGGGACAAGAAAAGCCACAATTTGGTGGGAGTTGTCATGCTTTGGGGTGGCACCCAGCATCTCATTGGACACAGGCGCCCCTCTGCTTATCTCCCCAAAACAATGAATAAATCTGTGAGAGCTGCATAGTCTCTCAGTTCTGCTGTCTGATACTACAAGGAGATGAAGACCTGCCCTGCTGGAATCTGGATCTGCGCCTACAGGCCTGCACTTTGAATGGTTGTGTCTGCTGCACAACCTGGTACTATAACCTTGGGGACTGCACCTTGCTTCAAGAAGGATTAAGGAGTGGACTCCCTGCAAACTACAGGTTAACAGACCACACCTGCATCATCTGCACCAAGAGTCCCTATCCTGGAGTTCGTCCAGGGGCCTTTTAGGGATTTGGCCAGATGCATTGTGAGAATTTTAGTCCCAACTTCCCAGAGACCATCTAGGAGATTCCAGACATTTCGATTGGTGAGTTGGACATTTTGATCCTACAAGGAGAGCTTGAGGAAACACCTCCTGAAGTTTGGAGAACTTTTATGAAAAAGCTCCATGAAGTGACGGACTCAACCTTGAGAGTCAAGCTGAGTACCTTCAACTGTGTATAATCCAGGATTTCAGGTTTGTCCTGCTGAATGCTTCAGAGCTCCATACTTCCAGGATTTGATCGGAGACTTGTGGAAAGTCAAGCCGGTAACCCTATTTGAATCCAGTCTGCTGTGGAGAGTCAAACGGCATCAGAGGAAAAAACTCCAGTAAAGTTTCTCAGCATGAAGGTAAAATTATGACTGGGGCCTCCTGCTTAGTGTATCCGACCAGGGCTCCATCCCTGTCAGCCTCAAAGTTGACTTGGTCCCTGTCAAGCGTTATCAGATATCCCAGAGTGGCGCTATATGTTTTTAAGCCCTATAAAGTGCTTAATACATAAAAATTCGCATTTCTGGTTCCCTACATTGGATTTTTGTCATTTTGGTGTCCATTTGTTCCTAAAAATTGCTCCAATTCCTATTAATTGATGTGGGCGTTTTATTGTGTGTTATGTCTTACTTATTTGTAGTATTGGTGTTTTTAGATGCTTTATACTGCTGCCTTCTTAGTTAGGCCTAACTGCTCGTTGGCAGGTACCAAGGTTTGAGCAAGGGGCTAATTTACTGATACCTTTACTGGACCCTATACTATGTTGGTGGCCTTATTACTGGTGGTAGGTGCATACTTACCCCTACCAATAACCCACTTACCAACACTAACTTTGGCTACTCACAAAATTTGAGTGTAAAGTTTCTCAAAAGTGTAGACTTACACTATACATTAGATGTGCTCATTGAAAAATCCAAAGAAAAAAACTAAAAATGAGCACAAAATCCTAATCATGAGTCTCAAACACTCTCTTGTCCACCTGAATTGGGATTTCAACCAAGGCAATAATGCCAAACCAGAGTGATAAAACTTTTGCTCTGGGCCAGAGATTTGTTTCTGTTTCCGACTTAACCCTTAATGTACCAATTTTAAGAGCACCTATTTTACGACTGGAATTAAGGTCTTAATTACCTAAATGTAAGTGACTCTTACTCATCGAACCATTACTCTGAAGAAATGCCGACAGCTGTGCTAGCTTATTTCAGTACAATTTTTTTTTCATTCCTCTGAAATAGATTTGGTTACCAATCGGGACGATATTTATTTAGTCACAACTACATTATATTACATAATATTAGAATATGTTAAATATGTTATGCATTTTTGGAATACTGTATCAGTCAACAAACATTAGAAAAGCTGCAAAATGCCATAGAACACATTAATATACTAACATTGTATTTTCCTAAAAGACATCGCTCGTTGATTGACAACATTATATAGTAGAATTGATTAAAGGTTTTCTCACATCTGTGTTTTTAAGAAAACATTAATGTAATAAAAAGAAATGTATCTGACGTTGAAATATATCACTTAGCATAATCGACAAGATTTGCATTACTACACCATAAGTAACAACTCATCACATTACAAATACAGTACAAACAAAATGGAACACACCATCAGAAGCTTTAATTTAAATTTACTTCCAAAAACTTTGAAAGGGGATTTACTGAACTGAAACGCTCCATTCTTTCTATTAGTATTTTGAAGCAGGTCAAGACTAACTCTAGTCTTCATCCTTTTGAGGTTGTTAAAGTGAGTATCATTGTATTGATAAAACTAGCACCTGTTGTTTACAGCACTTCCAAACTGCAAAACTGTTGTACATAAGAGCCTGTTTTTCAGAAAGTAATAACTTCTACAAAAATTACTCCAATCCAATAAGAGGAGACATTTCCATTAGAAAGAGTGCTAGTTAAAAATGTATTTTAATGTGCTAAAAACACAATTCAGATTTTCTACAACAGAGTTTGCTAAAAGCCAAGCTCTAAAATACTTCAGGAGAACTTAGGATTATAATAGTAATTCAAATAACACACTTTCAGTTGAATAGGGACATGTTTATTTCTTAAAAGCTTAAAATGTTTTAAAGATCAGTATAAGTGAATCTTTAAATACCCGTGCTAAAGTAAGTCACTTGAAGGGTGCCAATTTTGAATCCTCTTTGGAAAGCCAAAAAAGGTAAAATTATACATTACATTATGAAGGCAGTGCTAGTATTAGTCATCTCCATACATATTTCTCACCATTGGTTTTTCTAGATTTAGTACTCGGCAATGTTATTCATTTTAATTTATTTTCTATTAAATCGACTTCTAAAGATAAGTACCTATCACACATGTTCAAGGCGTAGAGAATTATTGTAGCTTCCGGGCCCGTATAGTGATTGCGTTTGCAAAAGGACCCCCTGTTCCAAAGCATAATTCTGGGTCTGATGAGACAAAGCCAATTGAAAAGAATTACCTAAAGAGTCAGTGAGATACATATAGCAAGAGAGAGGGGGTGAAAAAGAGGCAGAGAGAAGGCAAGGGTGAAACTGAGAAAATCCATTCCTGCATGTTATTCCCCATTGCATGGCTCAAGAGCTGGAATAAGGCATTAAAACTGTGCCTCTACTTTGTGCAAATGGCTTCTCCCTTGGTGTTCTTTTTGCCCGTCTTCACCACTGCATTAACAGCCAGGTTGTTTGTGTCAAATTGGTTTGAAGGAACCATATTTACGGTATCCCAAAACAAGTACAAATGATGAAAGCAATCAAGGTCAGCTCTAAATAGTGAAAATCCCTGGTGTGGCATCTATCAAAGAGTAAGCAAAGCAGCATGCAGAGTGACTGTTCAGCAGGATATAGAATTCAGCAGAGAAGCTGAACTCATTGCTGACTAAAAATGTGATCCGCAGTAAATCAGTGTGAGGAAGTGGTTTATTAGTAGGGGTGGGCGAAATATTCAGTTCTGCCAGCATAACTGACATGATTTTGGTGATTCAGCATTACACTTGTAATGTTGAGTTCCCTAAAGTAAGTTAACAAGTGGGATTTGTCATCCTTTTGAGCAATTTCATGACACTAGGACGACATCCAGTGTGATTTTCGAATGCGGCTGGTCGCCACTGTTCACTGTCAGAAGGCTACAACTCAAGTAGAAAATCAACTAGATTGCCAGCAAAATAACTTTTCATCATGGAATGTGTTCCAGGCACTAAATCATAGCATGAGCAATGCAGCTTGACTATTTCCACCCATTGGCAGAAATCTGTGGATACAGAGTTTTTATGGAACAACGAAAATTCAGCAAAATCAAATTCCATGAGTTCCGCCCACCCCCATTCATTAGTTGGGGTGGATTGGTGTATATCACAAGTAATACAGGCACCATCTAGCTAGGTACAGTCAAATGTTTCAGTCATTTAAGCCTGAACTCAACCTCTGGTAGCTGTGGCACAGAGCAGACAGGCTCAACTTACAGAAAATATGTGAAGCATTTAGCAATTCCTACTGTTTTAAAAAGTTGAAATCAAATCACAGTAAAATACTACTCCAATTTATAATGCAAACAAAAATGTAAGAAGCAAAGTGACACCAAAACAACAAAAAATCCAATAAAGGGATTTGGAGACATGATTTTTAAATCAAAATAGCACCTTGAAGTGCAAAAAGCACAATCATGGTCAATGATTATGGTAGTCCAGGACCTGGGTGAGATTTTAGGCAGAGTGCGATAGATGCCACAAGTACATTATCTCCGCTAGGTCCTAGAAGTAGGGTAGTACGAAAAAATGCCTAAGTCCCAATCTGAAATGGGCTTTGTCATTTTTCTGAGGAAAGACTGATCTCCAAGTGGGTTGAACATGAAATTCAATCTGACACTGTGTAACTGGCGGTTGGATACGTTTCCCAGTTTGTTCCCTTGAAGCTCTGGAGCCATGGAGAACAAGTTTTGAAAAGGCTTCCAGTGACTAAATAACCAGCGAAGTATACTTCCAAGACCCACAGGATCTCTGGTGGAGCACATAAAGACAATCATGATGTTACACAGAGGGCAACAGCAAAGTCCAGTCCATGCCCAGTTGCCACTAGTCAACTGTAATTTTTCACAGGAATGTTCTCTTCAGCCTTTTTATGTTCTTGGAGCCTCCCAAGAGATCAGCTTTATAATCCTTGGTGCTATTCCTGTCCTTGGATTTCTAGTGAAAGGGGGTCCACCCGCATTAGGTTCATCCCATAGGTCACAGATGCCAAATGCAGCAGGTTCAGTCCACCTGGTATACTTTTGTAAGTCCAGCAGTGTTCTGATGAAAGTGCCTTTGGTTGCCACATTTATGCTTGGCACCAGCTAGTGGGAGAGGGTGACCCATGGACAATACTTAACCAAGGGGTTAAAGGTTTCTGCTGGAAACCCTACACACTTTTTCAGTAGTTCCTGTTTCCTTACTGTGAACAGAGACAAATTGCAATGTGCCCACATAGTTTCACCATGGCAAAAGCCTTCAGCCACACTAAAATGAGTTCCAGGGTCTCAGCATGGGTGGAGAATTCATAAGTTCCTCCCACATCTAAAACTAACAAACTTGTTTGAAGCAGGCATTGTAATCAAAACAAACCCAGAGGCAGAATTCTGGTAGCACAACAGCATGGTCCTTCAGTAACCAAACACAACAATTGCCTTGGCATCCTGTTCTCTTTCATTCCTGTGTGTCCTAAGGGTTACATGAGGCTCAACAGATCTACAAGTAGGATTTGACAATGTGGTCTCAACAAAATGTCCACAGCCTCCACTCTGAATATTCTGTAGAGTTCAGAGGAGTCGTCTGGAAGCTGGCAAAGACTAATACTAATCAGGTTTCTGACACTTCAGACAGGTAATGAATACAAATTACTTTTGCTTGTTATTTACTGAAAACCCAACTTGAATTACATTTTTAATAACGATTTAAAATAGTGCTTAATTATTCTTTGCAGTTTTAACCTATAATCTGGTTTCTACATAGGACAGCTAGGCCTTGCCAATGTAGGGGCATAATAACAATAATGTTCTACATGACCCACTTTAAAATACCATGCACCCTACCATATGGATTACAAGATTTGCATAGGGCTGACTCGCTAATAAAAAAAAGGGGCGTTTTACCTGTTCGGATGATTCTTTAACAGCTTGCACTGCAGGTTTTTCACTGTAGCTCTCATGCTAAAATGATAGACCCGAAGCCATGTTTTCCTTTTTCACACACAGAGATGGCAAAAATAATTGCTGCACTTCATGAGTAACATTTAACATCTTTTGACATGCAAATATTTTGCACCACAATCTATGGACTTGTAGAAACACTAATTAAGCTGTGAGAAAGTGGTTTATTATTTAGAGTAGATTGAGATCAACCGCAAATAAAAAGGTCACTATCTAGTCAGATCCAGTTAAGGGTTTCAGCAAATTAAAACAAAGCACATTGCCTGGTAGCTACAGTGCAGAGCAGGCTGCTAACCTAGAGAAAATAAGTAGAGCAATACCTAAACAGCTAAAAAGTCAAAAACACATCAGCATAAAAAAATCCCACTATAATTTATGAAAATGGACTATAATGTAATAAACAAAATGACATAAACGGGAAAACATCCAAAAGGGTAACTGGAGATATGAATTCTTAAAGATTTAGGCCAAAAAGCACAACATGCCACTGGTAGGCAACAGTTGCAGTAGACTAGAATCTAGGAATGATTTCAGGCCATCTGTGATGGAGCACAGGTTGGATATACCACCAGTCTTGGCCCAGTGTGAGGTTTTTCCTTGGGATTTAGTCTCTTTTATAGAAGTCAAAATCCATTAGCTGTAAAAGACAACTGACTGTATTGATGAAGTGATCACAAAGTCAGATAGATGTTGGACGAGGTCTTGCTGAAGTAATTGGTTTTTGTGGGACAATCTCAAAGTGAGAGAAATTCAAATTCCTTGGCCAACAAAATCTTCTCACCAACTGTATCCTTTAAGTCAGTGTTTCCCAAACTGTGGTCCGCGGACCCCCAGGGGTCCGTGACCCATTCCCAGGGGGTCCGCAAGCAACAGTTTTAAAAGCACTTCAAAGTTCCTTGAATAATTTGGAGTTTTCGGGCAACTATAAAAGTGTCACGATAACATCCAGTGATTAATGTACCTGCTGGAGAGAGAAGCATGTTTTGTTCAGTAGCAGGTTTGACTCATCTAAGGTAGTGCAGAGGGTTAATATGCCTGCTGCAAAGAATGTGTACCGTGCATATAAAAAAAAAACCAGTAGTTTATGTGCATAGCTCAGTGGGTTACTGTTTTTGTCACAGAGATTATTTTTTTATTGTGCAGTTTATGAGTTACAATCATAATCTAGCACCTTAAGCTATGCCCTGCCATCAAACAGCTGAATGCAAACTGCATGGTACAAGTTAGTATGCTATCTGTTTTTCCCAGTCTTTCATAATCCTCATTTTGCCAAAAACGTTTGTTTGGGTAGAATTAAACTGTTATAATTAAAGTCAAAGCTAACCCCTATGTTACATTCTGTATCAAGATGTTGTGCTTCTCCAGACCAAGCACTCTTAAAAAATGCTCACCAGTATGGATGACATGTGAATCCTACACCTTGAAGTCCCCTTTGCCTTATATAACATAGCATTTTCTATACACTGATTTACACACGTACGATTCATTGTCTCTGTATGTGTGTGATGTAAAGTGCTCTGACACCCTACACTTGTATGAGAGATGCTATAAAACAAATGAAATACATGTGACAGTGGGGCTATTGAGAGAAGAGAGGCACTCTTGGAGAGTGATAGTGAGGGATTCATAAAAGATCCCCAAAAAGATTGTTGTATTGGTGCATAGTAAGGTCATCATTTACTATGCTTTAAAAGCAAATTCAATTCAATAGATAATGACAAATGTGTTGCAGAATGCACAATTTTTCCTCATAGATAGCTGATAGATTACGGCTGTACCGCGCCTCTAACTCAACAAAATTAAGTAAGGTTACTCGCCAAGTATGCCATAAGCGCTAGAACAGTAGTGAGGGGTATAAAAACATCTAAACTCACCACAAACTGAAGTGAAGCAATGAGCAAGCAAAGTTCTCCCGATCGTCACGGCCGAGTGAACGAAAAGAACTAAGCTGATGTACGCACATCAGCGTACTGGCTAGTACTTGTACACCGACGTGAAACTGACCCATCAAAATTAAAGGTGCAGTATCACCTGTGTAGTGTGAACAAAGTCAGAAGAACAATATACTGAAAGGGAGACAATACAATCCCATAGTGTGAAATCTCCCACAAGGTTATTGATTCCTTCGAAACTTTAGTTAAGAAACTTTGACTTCTTCTTCTTGTGCATCTTTCCCCGAGTGTCCAGATGACGTTGAATGGGAGGAAGAGGACTTAGGGCTCCTTGAGCGATCCTGCGACCTCCTCTTCTTCAAACGGGATTGTGACTTCCTCGGAGCCTCTCTAGACGGTGTTGACTGCCGTGCCACGAGCAACTTCATTGCCCACTCCCTCAAGGTCTTCAGAGCCATTGCCTGGTAGTATGAACACAACTTTGAATCGTGGTTGCGTTTAAGACACCATAGACATACGTGGTGGGGATAGGGAATTGACATCATGAGGGAACAAGTCCTGCACGGTTTAAAACCTGTCTTCCTACCTGACATCCCTCACACACGAAGTCGTCAAAAATATCGACAAAAGTCGAGAAAAAGCCTATCAAAAAGCGGCAGAGGGGTAGCTTTACCTGGATTGGAGCTTAACTGGTGCGGAAAGAAAAGAACTCACGTCCACGTGCCTGGGTTGCGCCTATGTAGGCACCGCGGCGTCATAACCGATGCTACTGACGCCATCTACGTCACGCGGAGCCGAATGGAGCCACCCGACGTCGCGCATACAAACAGCAAAACAGCAAAAGTTTCCGGATCCAGCCTGACACCTGGATAATTCAAAGGTAAGGAATTAAGTATTCATTCTCTCTCAGGCACACAGAAGCGGATACACTAAAAGCCTATATCTGGAAGGAGATGCAGCTGGGTGTAAATTTAAATGCATTGGAGCTACCATTGACCTCTGCCCTTAGAGATCTCCAGGCAGAAAGCCTGGTAGCTAAATCTACCATACACCAGTTTTAAAACATTGTTAAAAAAACAACTGTACCAGCTCATTTAGGAATAAAGAAACAAATAGGAAAAGTTGCAGCACCGGAGCTGTCTAGCTATAAAAGCTACTTTAAAGTAAGACTTACACAACTAAGCCTTAGGTTGTGCTTCACAAGACTTACTCTCAAAATGGGTGGTAACTTCACCCCATAGTATATGCAGACTGTTTTCACTTTCTCAAGAAACACTATTGCACCTCCTCTGTATTTGTCACAGTCTCTTAACCAAACGCAAATACTGGCTACGACCATTGTTTATTCAATTTGGCATCAGAACTTGAAGCCAAGCTATATTCTTTTTGCATGAAGGGTGGTCTCCCAATCGTTACAGTTCATTTTTTTAAATTGATGTACAAAACGGAGGGGCTTGATTGATAGCTCTTTACTCCAAAAGGCTTGCCCGCTAAGTTGCATTTGAAGGATTTTACCACCACTTTAGTGTTTCAGCACCTAAAATAGCTGCACTATTCATCAGTTTGTTGACACATTTGCGTTATAAGTCTGGCACAAATGTTGTGAATTGTTATTTTATTGAACATTGCGTTGTAGCTCTCTGGGGGAATTTATCTGTGGAATGAGGAAATATTGTCTCTGATTAATTTATACTGTCTTGAAATATATATGTTACTGTAATATTCCTATTTTTTAAATTAATTTTAATAAACTAACTTACTTACATATTTACTAACTTTCCCACCAAGAGCCTGTTGGACCAGATTTGCTACTCCGGAGAAGCTCAGAGCAAGAGAAACTTGTTTCTTCAGCCCAGCTTAATGACACCTTTAGCGGATAGAGGTGGGAGGTTTGTCCCAGGCCCCCTTAGGTCTCGGTGTTCAAGAAGTTTCTAAGTACCAGCATTTGGAAGAAGTCTGATGTGGCACATCCAAGAGTCCAAGGACCTCAGGATCTGAATTCTAGACACACTCCTGCAGAAATTGCCAGAAAGGTCTAGGATAGGTTCAGTTAGTACTGAGTTCAGTTACTTCTGATAAGCTAGCCACTTCAGAAAAATAGGCCTCTTGCAGCTTGTTGAAGCCCTAAAGGATACGCAGGTCAGCCAACTAACCCTTGGGGTCCACTTCATTGCCCTGGGTAGGTTACAAATGGAAGCAGGCCCAGCCTTTCAGTTCTACTTATAGTCTTAAACAACAGGTGCAGTCTGTAGCGTCATGACTCAGGGAGTGAGTCCGACGCTCCTAAAATATATATCAAGCACAGGGTCACCTTTGCGTGCCGCTGGCTCAATTATGAGGTGGACATTGTTTGTTACGTGGTACTTGGGCCTGGCCATGCATGCCACTGACATCACCTCCAGCCTAGCTCAATTTTATTAACTTGGTCATGAGGTAGGTGGGCGCACCCCATACTGCATGAAACTAAGGGGGGGAACGCCGCAACCTCCCAGTCGTGGTGGCCACAATGGTCTGTCTTGTGTCGCACCCGTTATATCACAGGGGCAACACTACATTCCTCCCCAAACAGATTTCACGACTACAGATCATGTGCATTACAGAACAGTGAAAACATTCTGAGCAAACGGTGCAAAACTTTAACCAGTCCACCTTGGGACACTAATAACCATCACTAACACAGGCCCAGCCCCATAATAAAATGGAAATGTTTTACATGAAATGATTCTTCAGCCTATAGGATGGTTCAGGATTTCTTTGCAGTCTGTACCGGGTGCTGGTAAGGCGCCCCGGGATACTGGTTGAGGACACCCCAGGAGGGGCCCCCATGGGGAAGTGGGGTGAACCTCAGAATGAACAGTCGCGGAAAAGTCCTCTTCAGAACAGTCCTGCTCCTCATTGCTTCGATCATCCTGCCACACAGGGGAAGTGGAGCCTTGTCCCTCAACCAGTCTCCACTGAGAGTGGAACCTCTTGAAGAAGGATACATTCTAAGTCACAGTCTCTCGACCTCTCTGGGCTGTGACAAGGATGCCCTGCTGAGGAATGATGGTCCAGGGCTCTCGCTCAAAAGGCAAATTAAATTTGCTGTTGGTGTGGCGATTTTGCATAAGCACGATATCCCCTACTTTGAGGTCTGAATGCCTGGCTCTTCATCGGCAACTTGCATGGTTATTCCGCATTTGGCAGTGGGCCTGTACCCGACAATCATCAAGTCCCTCCGGCTCCCAGAGCGGATGATGAGGAATGGAGTCCACAACCACTCGTCCCATGGACAAATGCCCAGGTGATCTTCCAGTGGTGGAATGTGGGGTTTGGCGGTATACACAGAGAAAAGGGAAGATTGCCAGTTCATGAGATTGCTGGCACGCGTGTGCAATCCAAATGATCATATTTAATGTACGTTTATACCTCTCGGCTTCTCGATTGGCCTGGAGCCACCGTGGCATGACTTTCATGTGTATGATGCCGAGCGAGGACAAGTAGTTTAGGGGCATATTAACAAGCCAGGCGATAAAATTATCACCGCTTTTGCGGCAGAAAACTGCCGCTAAAACGGCGATAATAGGCTTGATAATATGCTCTATGGAATTCCAATTGAAGCCGATGTTAGATGTCCTTCACATCTAACATGGGTTTCAATTGGAATTCCATAGAGCATGTTATCAAGCCCATTATCGCCGTTTTAGCGGCAGTTTTCTGCCACTAAAGCGGCGATAATTTTATCGCCTGGCTTGTTAATATGCCCCTTAGTTGGCTAGTTCTTGGCCGTGAAAGGGAGGACCATTGTCTGTTCTCTGTTCCTTTATTAGCCTGTGAGTGGCCATCACTTTGTCCAGCTTGGGAATCACATCTCCAGCGCTCAAGGACAGAATGACATCTACTTTCGGATGTTTGGAGTAGTCGTCAGTTAGCACGAAGGTGTACCTCCATCCGGAAGAGTCCCAAAATCAAGGGTAACACATGACCACGGAGAACGCGATCCAGGTTCCGTGATTACTGGAGCTGGTAGACTGGCCTCAACAGTGGCCTGGCATCACTCGCAAGATCGCACTGTTTCCTCCACCTTCTCATTTATCAGAGGGAACCACACCTTGGTTCTCAGTCGACTTTTCATTTTCACCATCCCCTGGTATGCAGCATGGGCAAGTTGTATGACTCAATCTGTAAGGGAGGTGGGGATGACCAGGCGGTGGCCTCTTAAAAGACACCCTGAAGAGTCTTTATTTATTTCCTATCGGACGTGATACAAACTGTCCATTATTTGTTGTGCCTCTGGGGTGAGAGTGCTCCAGTCTTTCTTGGCCTTCTCCCATTGGTTGTGTCTCAGGATGTTCAATGCCCTTTGGAAACACTCGTCTCGTCAAGTTTCTTCCTCAAAGACCTCCATGTACAGTGGAAGGGGATATGATCGGGCCGTTACGTAGCAAACATATTCCTCAGTGTCCTCAGCTGCATCCACCTCTTCTGGTGTGGCTGCTCGGGGATGTTGAGATAGGTACGTTGCAGGGTTTAGGGATCCTGGATGTTTTTCTACCTGGCAGTTGTACTCCTGCAGTTGGAGCATCCATTTTTTGATTCTTGGAGGTGGTTTCGTGGCAGTGCCGGCAAACAGGGGAAGAAGAGGCTTGTGGTCGCTCGCCATGACAAAGGGGTGTCCATATACGTAGAAATGGAAGTGGCACCAACCCCAATGAATGGTGATGGCCTCCTTCTCTATCTGAGAATACCTCTGCTCCATGTTGGATAGGGAGCAGCTGGCAAATACCACCGGAGACAAGTCTTTGTCTGCCTAGCCTCTCTGCAGTAAGACGGCACCCAATCCCTTTGGCTCAGTGTCAACAGCAATCATGGTGCTTTTCCATGGGTCAAAATAGGCTAGGCCAGGGTAGTGTTGGATGAAAGGGTGTCTTTGACCGCCTGAAATGCCGTCCCATGCTCTGGGCCCCAGTCATCCAATGCCCTCAAAGACCGTCGGGAATTTGGCCAAAATGTGCTGGATGGTCCCCTGGTGGTTCCCAAAAGCGAACCTGACAATCCCCAAGTCTTCCTCTGTTCTACATCCCAACGGCATGCCGTGCCCTTCCTCTGTAATGTAGATCTGTGATTCTATGGAGCTGGGGCCATACAAGAGCATGGTATTTTATATTCCTCACATTACCAGTGGCTGATCCTGGCCATACGCAAATACTTTGATGGTGGCAGCGTTCAGGGCAGAGCTTGTATCAGACTCACATATGCTTCGGGGGACATGATATTGATGGTAGCTCCGGTATCAACGACAGTGGTGGTGTCTTGTTCACCCACTCGCACTTTGCACTGCGGGAGTCGACGCGAGGATTGGGCCGCCCTGCCTATGGTAAATACCAAGTGGACGGTATGTTCCTCAGCTTCAACGTCATCCATGTCGCAGTTTCCGCCCCTAACAGCAGAGATCATGTTGACTGTGGGCCATGGGCCACCACTCCGTCAGGATCGGACTACTCCTATGAAGTGGTGCTACTTCTGTATGTTAGACTAGAGTAGATAAAGTTCTGTGGCCTTTTATTCCATTAAGTAATAGAATATTTTCTATGATCATCCACACCATTTCATATGCTGCTCTCTATAACACCTTCACTTCAATATCAGAACACCTAGTTTAACAAACATAGTTCTAATTCACAACATTAAATTCAGTGATAAATATATGTTTACTACGAAAACAACTTTCAGTACTCCTTCCAGAAATTCACCAAGAGATTTATGGCAGGAATACATTAATGCACTACTCTGTATTTCTCCTTCACTAGTGAACAGAAATCTTTAGTAGTAAATCCCACTCAATGTGTGAGGAATGGTCATTGCAAGGGATAGTTTGGAATGACTTGGAAGAATGGGAATGCATATAAATATGTGGACATTCACAAACTATGATCTAAAAGCTTTCTATCCTGGAAACAGTCATATATTTATTCCAGACACGGAATGGAGAACTTCCCTTCCAGGATGGGAAGTGAAAAAGATCAACCCATCTCTGCCCCTCTGATTTGTTGGGGTTGTAGTGGAAGGGCTTTCATAATGGGAATAACAATAACTGGCAATGTATGTGTTTGTATTCTATTCTAGATACATTTTCAAAGGGAAGGACATTGAGCATTAGATAGAAGTCACCAGCTTTATCCCTCTATAAATGGATTTCTTTATGATTAAACTGATGATATCTGGTGCTGGGAGTTTACCAGAGCGTAAAAAATGCTTTATTATGCTGACAGGATCATACTAAACTGCTAAATTCACTCCGGGCATGGGCTGAGGCATACCAAATAATTCCGCTAAATCAAACCGGATTTACAAGTAATACTGGCACCACCGTGAACTTGATGGCACTTTCCTTTTTAATTAACCAGGCAGAGATCAGTACCAGTCCAATCTATATGGGGTTTATCGATTATAAATCAGCATTTGACAAGGTCAACAGGTCAATGTTGTGGCAAAAGCTTTCTTTACTGAGCATTCCAAACAGCTTATTGAGAGCTGTGCAGCTTTTACACCAGGATACATAGGTCAGGATTAAGATTGGGGACGGCTCCAGACTGTCACGACCAATTCCGACAATGCAAGGCCTCAAGCAAGGGTGCGTTCTGGCCCCCACACTCTTCAACTTATTTTTGTCGGATCTCCCGGAAGCCCTTAATATTGCCAACTCACACACACCCAAACTGGACAGTCTCCATCTGTCTTACCTATTGTGTGCCGATGATGTGGTTCTTCTAAGCCACTCAAATATAGGCCTACAACGGCTTCTGGATGCAACCACTGCATACTCAAAAAGGAATGGGCTTCAGATCAATAACAAGAAAACTAAAATCCTGGCGGTTCGCTCTGGAAGGCCCAAGAACCTGGCATGGGTCTTAAACTCGAAAAGAATTGAGGAAAACAACTGCCACAAGTACTTAGGAGTTTTCTTTAACAATAACGGCAGTTACAAGAGCCAATTGGATGAACAAAAAAAGAAAGGAACTGCATTAGCATTCACACTCAGTTCCATACATAAGACATTATTTGGCCCGACCTTCGCTCCAACTCTCCAGTCGGCCCTGGCAAAAGTAATTCCAACTCTAACATACGGAAGTGAGGTGCTAAAAAGTCTAGACTGCGGCCAACTAGATAAAATAGTCGCAAACATTTCAGGACGACCTTCCAGCTACCGTCCCACGCCTCTCCGGCACAATTCAGGCTGGAATTTGGCATCTGCAAACAGTCAATGGGCCGAAGGATGACTTTTCTAATGATCTGTCACAAGCTGAGGGCGTCAAAGGAGGGCAGCCTGGCTCACCACTTATGGGCACAGCTGAATAAAAAATGAAGGCCAGCGGTGTACCTCTATTTGTCCAGTGGGCTCAGCATCCTCGCCCTGAGTGAGATCTGGGATTCACACGTAAGCCAAACTGAGTTCAAGAGGCTAACAAAACTCAGCACGAAAAGGCTTTCCTCAGTTGAAGACAGGGCCAGCCTCTCAGCCAGAAATCATGGATGGATGTCTCTCAGCACCTATGCACAGCTTAAACCTCAGAGTTACTTAACTCTCACTTTCAGCGCACGCACCAAGCTCCACTTTCTAACATTGAGAATTGGGGGTGATTCAATTGATCTGACCAAATGGAAAAGAGATTGTACCCTGGAAGGATGCTGACTTTGCGGCCAACATAGGTAAGATCTACTGCATGTACTGTGTCTGTGTCCTAACCTCATGAAGGAAAGAAGGGCTCTTCTACGAAGGGGATGGATCGACAAGGAGGTCAGATCGTGCAGAGACGCAGTGTTGGCTTGTTTTGATCCCTGGAACACCATCCTAAATTGTGCACTGGTTAGGTTTATGGATGGTGCTGCAAAAAAAGTGGCGGAGGGGAACTGTTGAACGCTACCCCAAACTGTGACTCAGACCCCCGGCTTACTGTAATAGCTGCTGGACTCACACGTTATTTTAAACAAGGACTAGATTTTTTTTTCTCTCTTCCTCTTTCCCTCTCTCTTCTTCAAGTGATTAGCACTATAGGAACTATGGACAATGCACCAGTAAGAGAGTTTTATAAATTGGGCTGTTGGATGCTTTTACCTACGGGAATCAGGGTTTTTCTTGTCAGAATTTAAACATTGTAACATAATCTGCAGTGCTTGCAAGGGTTTTTAACAAATCATGCAATAAAGTGTTTTTACAGTTTTACGGTGCTGACAGCATCATGTGCATTGGCAAATCACATATTCACATCTTGTTCATCTTGAAACTGAAATAAATATTTGTTATATTGTCATTCAGAAGGGTGAAAGGCTGATTAAATACACTGAAATTTCACATACAATGTATTCTCCAATGGAATACATAGTCCTCTCATTCCTCTTTGCTTTTTATTTTAAGAATCCTTTCATTCATCCTTGCTGCCTTAATACTCATACAATTAATTCCCAGTGCATGGGTTGAAATAGTTGTGTGATGGCCTGCTTAGGCACAAGGGAAGTCTGGTGGCCACTGTCAACAGCTGAAAAGACAACAATCCAACAAAATCTAAGAAAGTACAAGTATATTGTGTTTCTTCACTCCAGACAGGGGTTTAAGCACACAAGGCCAATCCTTCCTAGTATTCTGCTGTTCCCTTACCTTCACAGAGGTTCTCCATTGAGCAAAGGTTTAAGGAGATTAAGAGTTCTAGAAGGTGGGCATCTTTGCCCACTCCAAAGATACTACATTACCCTTCCAGCTCTGACAGACATTTTCTAGGAGAAGGCTGTAGGCCGCTCCACACCCTTGCACAACATGGTGAGATTCATTTTCAAGCAGCCAGAATCAATCTTTGGTTTGTGATAGCTCTCCCTTTGACCTTAGCCCCAATCTAACTGCCATTGCAAACAGATGTATTCTTTTCCAACATTTCACTACAACATACATTCTTTGGCTAGTGGCAGTGGGTTCTCAGCTTCCCTTTATTCCTTTGGGAAAGGCATGTCCATGCTTGTCAGTGTTTTGACAGTCAACCTAGGCAGCTTTCTCAACTACCCTCCTATTTTTGCCAGTTACAAATATAAATAGCTCAGGGGCATATGGGGAATGAGGACTTTTCATAAACAGATAGGTGTTTCAGCATGCGCATGCTGTGCACATGAGTATATTGCCAGCCCACTTGGGGGTTATTCCCTCCGAACCCAGCAATCATTCTAGTACCGTAGATGTATGTATCCTATCTGAACAGCGGCCCAGTTCTGACATATTTTGGTCAGCCAGCCAACATGTAAGCCATTGTAACTGAGTACCCTCATAGTAAGGGTGCTCAAGCCACCCTCAGATGGAGGGGTATACAGTTTATTAATCGCCACTTGCTTTCTGATATTACCCCATATTGGTGAAAAAAGGACTGTTGGATTGTTTGCAAGTCTTTAAAATACTTCTGAGTCAATAGAATGGAAGGGTTGAAAAAAATATAGCAATTGGGGAGAAACAACATTTTTTAGATGTCTGTGCACCCATAGGGGAGAGTGGCAATGAGGGCAAAATGGAAGGGAAGGTAATGAACTAGTGATGGGCTTACCTATGTTACCGTCCAACAGATCCCTTTCAGAATGATATACCTGGTTGCCCAAATATTTAAATGTATCACATGCCCAAGGAAGTATGATGTCCAGAAGTGCCTGTCTTTTGTCTGGGGAAAGAAATGTCAGTGAAAATAGATGAGATTCATCCAATCTCACCTTTAATCAGGAGGTGTCCCCAAACGGCCCCAGTAGCTTCATGAGACAGTGGCATCCTCATGAAGGTACACCGTGGCATCACCCAAGTACAGAGATATTATATGCTAATGATTGTCTGCTTGTATCCCCCAACTCGTGGTTTGGTGTTGGAGTATGCAAGCCAGTGGCTCCATAGTGAGCACACAAATAATTGGGGATAGAGGGACACCCTGGTGGGTTTTCAAATGAGCCATGGGTGAGTTGTACAACAGAGAATCCCCATTCCGAGCCTACCAAGAACCTCCATCAGGTGATCCCAACCCAGGGTGTCAAATGCCTTCTAAATATCGAGGGATGTGACCCAAGCATACATCCCTATTCCGTGAGCTCAGTCCATCATCATGAATAGCTGGACACTGTTTCAAGAACATATTTCTGCCAGGGATGAACCAGTTTTGATCTTGATGTACCTGTTGCACTGGAGGAATCAGTCTTATGGCTAACACCATCCCCAAAATCTTGTATTCAGAGAAGAGAAAGTGAATGGTATGACCCCAAGAGCCATGGGTCCCTCTCTGTCTTGGGCAGTATTAGCAGCACTGCCTCCCTGAGGGTAGAGGGAGTACCCCCTTGGCATAAATCTCAGTGAAGACCTTGAGCAGGTGTTGAATGAGTTGTGAATTAAAAGTGGAGTAAAACTCCAATGGCCAGCCATCCCCAAGCCATTTGTTTAATTACATCAGAGATTTCGACTTCAGTAAGCGGAGCTTCCAATTCTGCCTACTGGGAAGCTTTTACACAAAGGAGATGTATTCCATCTAGAATGGATTGTAGAAATGCAGGGGCTTCCCCTTGCGGAACACTGTATGCTAGTATAATATGAATGAAAAGCCTCAATAATACCATCTTCGGAATTAAGAATAAGACCTGTTTCATCTTCTATGTCAGTGATTGGGCCCCTTGGTGAGTCAGAGCAGAGAAGCCATGTCAAGAGTCTACCCACCTTATCTCTCTCTGCATGTTTCCTTGCCAAAGTGATCCTTGTACTCTGGAGTGTCTAGCTTCTCAAGAGGGGATCTGTGCGCAAGTCTAGCCTGTGCCAATTGGGCCACAACCGTCTGATCTGTGGAAATAATTATTCATAGCCCCGTATGTCCATTTCCAAAGTGCTGATTTCCCTATGGAGGGATAAACTAGCTCCATATATATCCTTGATTGTGCAGCCATGAAGTATAAATGCATCTCATTCGATACCGGTTCCCAATGCTGAGCTCTCATTATCTTGAAAATAGGAAGTGATATTTTCCGAAAGAGTGCAGTAAAATGAGGCATCATGGAGTGCCTCAGAGGGAAGGCATTGTGAGTCGACTTCTGCCCCAGTGCAACTGTAGCTGCAAGGGACAATGATCTGAAAGAATGTGTCCAAGGTACTTGGCTTGCATTACTTTAGAAAAAAAATCTTGACTACTGTAAAAGAGGTAAATTCTGGTGTGCATGAAGACCTAAGTAATATGAATATTCTATAGAAATAGGGTTCAAAGCTATGCCAGGCATCCCCCCCACTGAGTGATGAGGGCCCACCTTTGTAAATGTTGTGTAATGGTGATCGATTGCGCCCTATGTATTGGAGCTCAGTAACAATCATAATCAAGGTCCGGGTTGCAGTAAAGTCCGCTCCTCAGTAGCTGGATGCCAAAGTGTTATATAGAATTACAGGAGTTTAGGAGTTTTAGGTTGTAGGAAAGGAGCCTGGTTACTGTTGGGTGCATATAGCGATATAAAGGATAAGCGAAGACCATCCAGCAGCCCCTCCAATATCACATGCCTTCCTTCTATGTAAATTCTGGTATTCAACACCTTACAGGGCACTCCTGGTGCCACCCAGATTAGAACTCCCCTAGTATATCTAGAGTATGTGGCCCCTACCAGTGTGCCCATTAAACGCTTGTGCATGGATGCTCGGTGGTTAGATGTGTCTCCTGAATCCTACATCTATGTAAGTATTGATAAACACAGAATAGTTTTGCATAACTTCCCAGCACATGCACATTCCAAAGTCATTATCAAAAATAGGATCTCAAACGTGATTACATTGTCAGCCATTGTGACAAGCGTGTGTTGTCCGCTCCTACATCACAACCACACCCTGGACCCCCACCTAGATTCCACAGTATATCACAAGGCTTGCAAGAACAACATCTATGTCAGAAGTAAGAAAGAATGAATATGCAATAAACTCCCAATGCCTATTTCCAGGCCAGTCCACCAATGAGCAACCAGCCATTAGCACGGTAATGCAATATGAACAAAGATATGTAACAATCTATATGGTATTTTACCTGTGAGGTTGATTAAATGTCTTCAGCAGCAGCCCAGTGTAAATTTATCCGCAACCCCCAGTCATCGTTTCAACATAGCCAAAGTTTCCCAGACAGCAGTTATCTCAAATGTAATTCTTTAATATTAACAGCTTTACCAAATCTGAAGCTGCAGCCTAGATCAAGTCCTCAGCTGTCTGAGGTGTAACAAGTGGGCCACCACCCAGTAGTTTGGCAACCTGCAAGACAGTCACTTTCAGAGAGTCATCAGGACGATTCTCAGTTTCTGTTCCTGTGGGGGAAGAGGCTGCTACGTGCTGTTTCACATCTGCCACCACCTGAGCCCTCTACCTAGCTACTTATTCCCTATTTGGACCATGAGGGCGGTGTCTGTTGCATGATTTACAGTGCATTTTGTGCTTTCCATTCGTGAGGAGGTTCTATCATAACCCCAGAAGGGGACGTTATGCCTCTGTGTTCCAACCAAGACCAGGCATCTTCTAGTGCAGAGCAAAATGAAGTGGTGCCTTCGTGAACAATCTGGATTGTGACAGAGAATTGCAATGCATATTTAATGCCATGGTCATGAAGGCACTTCTTTACTGTTATGAAGGAGGACTTGCGGCGCTGAACCTCTAGTGTGTAATCAGGATAAATGTGTACTTGGGTATTTTCAACAATCTAAGAACCCCTGGCTTATGTGATCTGCAGCATATGATCTCTGTCTCCATGATTGAAAAGGCAAGCAACCACTGGTCTTGGAGAGGCACCCGGAGGGGTGGGGATCTCCAAGGAACCCTATGGGCACGTTCAACAGGAAAGAAAGAGGACTGTTTACGCTGCAAGATCATGGTTACAAACCAGTCCTCTAGGTGCAGATCTATATGTGGCCCCTCTGCCTGTTCCAGGAGGCCCACAATCCTCACTTTGTTCCACCTCAATCTACTTTCCTTATTGCCCATTCTTCACTGTAGATATTCGATCTCCTCCTGCAGGATCCGAAGGCGCTCAGAGTCCACCATCGTGGGTCTTTGGGCAGTCAGTCTTGACTCTGTTTTCTCAACACGGTCTTTCAGTTTCTTGTGAACTTCTCGGAGGAGGCCCATGACTATGCATAAGGCATCTATATTGGGTTCAAGGGTGTATTAAATGTCCCTCACAGTGGATAAGAGCTCATTACTGTGGCAGGGGTGCTTGGAGAGAGTAGCCACCAGGTACGGGCCCGCAGCATCAGCAACATCCATGGTCTCCTCACCATCCCAGCTACTGTCACCGATGATTTTTCGGTCTTTGGGCATACCATCACGTGTGTGGTGTGGAATCGGGTGTTGGCACACTAGAAGATAACTGTCTGTGCTGAATGTACCAAGTACAAAGACACATCTGTATTTGATCTAGCAATGCAGGCATTTGCCCAATATAACTGAGTTAGGATGAATAAGATTAAGAGTGAATGCAAGTGAGTGAGAATTCATAAGAATGAGTGTAAGTGGATGTAAGAGAGTGTGAGTGAGAAAAAATTAATGAGATAATGAACTTGTGAATGTGAACGACAATGTGATGTGATGCTTGCAAGTTTGTTGTTGGCAGTAGCATACTGAATGTAATTATTGTCTTATAGAGACACCCCAGACAAAATACTGGTCCTGTCATACTTGCAGCAATTTGAAGCATGGCAGATTCCTGTGGCAAAATGCTAGCGATGGCACACTAGGAATAATTATTAACATAAAGGGTACCAATGAGAAACTACTAGTACTGGCATACTTTAGATAATTCATAACATATAGGGCACAAGTTATAAAGTACTGGCATATGTACGCCAGTGGCAAAATGATGGTATTAGCACAATGGAGACAAGCCTTGACATAAAAGTAGACATCTATGGTATATGGACAGAAAAAAACGTAAACTTCTGGCACACGCAAAATTTGTCATTTTTTATACAAAGTGGCACCCGTGGTGTTGCAAAGTCATCCTGTGTGCCCTGTACATCCCCATTTTGTGCTGAATGGACCTGGTGGTAGCTGCCTCTGACTGTGTTGTGGGCTCTGCCAGTCAGACACAGGACCAACACAAACACACACATGCATTTGGATGCACTATGTGTTAGGGTACACCTATAATTGGCATGCCATAGCCTATAAGTCCCTAATAGATAATAGGGTAAGGGGTATTTAAGCTACCTTTCATCTCTAGTATATAGTAGGGCATGGCAGTTTTGAGTCCAACAGCCTTGTTGTAATTGCATATGTGCACAGCTGCGAGCCTGAGGTCATTTTAAAAGCAATCCGCTCTGCAACATTGCTTTAAATGTTGATTGTGCCCAAACTTGACTTTGGTGGTAAATGTGCTTAAAAATTGATAGTCTATATTATTTTTACATATTAAGTACCCCCAATGTTTCCCCTGGGTATCCCAGGGTGGGGGGGTCATGTAATTATAAGCAGAGCGATACATGGCTTACCAGGAGAGAGGCTACATGCTGAAGAGGGCTCTGCCACAAAAGAATGCCAGAGCAGGGGAGTGGGTCATAAAGCATGAGGCTTCAAATGTAAAACAGGACAGGCAGGGTATTCAAGTCCGTCTACCCCCATCTCAACTGTCCCTGACACTTGGCAGGCTTAAGGAGGGAACCTGTAGATGTTAGAGGGAGGAGACCTATGGAAATGAGCCACACTATGGGTTAGTTTAGCTAGTTCTTGCTCTGGTGCTGAGATTTCAGTCATCATGAATTTTGAAGAAAGAGTTCTTTCTGGGACAAGAATATGCCACACTTTGGAGAAAGTTGTCATGCACTGGGGTGTTGCCTTACACCTCATTGGACAGGAGCGCTCTCCTGCTTGACCCCCGAAAACACTGTATAAATATGTGAGGGATGCAGCGACTCAGATCTGTTGCTTGAAACTAAGAAAAGAAGATGGCCATCCTGGAAGCCTGATTTGCACCACCAGGCCCTGAATTATGTCTGCTGCACTATCTGGAACGACCCCCCTGTAGATGCACCTTGCTTCAAAAGGATTACAGAGTGGACTCCCTCCAAGCTACAGGTTAACAGAGATCACCATCACCACCACGAGTCCCCTGCCTGGAGTGTGTCCAGCGGACCTTTAAGGGTTCTGTCCAGGTGCATTGTGGGAATTGGGGTTCCAACCTTTCAAGAACCCTCTTGGAGCTTCCAGACTCTTGAATTGTGTTTTGGACACTTTGGACCCTCAAGAGGAACTTCAGGAATGTTACCACCTGAGTACCTACCAACCTCACACAACTGTATGAATGCACTTTTTCCTTTTATTCCCACTTTCCCTTTACTTGAATTTTTCTCCGTCCTCATTGGCCAAGAAGATACCATGTGATGGGAGGCACTCCTATTTAAGAGCCTCCTGTGGCCACATCGCGTTGCTTGGCTTTAAAGCTTCAAATCTGGATCCAAGCAGTACTAAAAGCTCTGTTCCACTGTTCCCGCTTGCAGACATGCAATACTTGACTCCCGTTGCACGGCTGCTGCCGTGAGCATCGCTCCCCCCTCAAGAGGACCGCAGGAGTTGTTCCTTCTCCCATTGATGCAATTACGATGATCGACCGCTGCCGTGAATCGCCGCCATGCCCAGGATGTTCACTTTAGTCCTTCATCACGGTGCCCGGTGCTTGCCGCAAGCACCGCTATGCCACGAAAGGATCGCAGGAGCGGTTCCTTTCCATTTTTTTAACATCTCGGTGCCCGGTAGCAGTTCTGAGCACCACAACTCTCAGAAAAGGACTACAGGAGCGGTTCCTTTCCCTTCCTTGTCCTCTCGGTACCCGACACCTGCTGTGAGCACCACAACACTCAGAAAAGGACTGCATGGGCGGTTTCATTTTATTGCTTCACATCACAGTGCCCGGCAGCAGCCACAAGAACTGCAACAAATATTAAAAGACCACAGGGCGGTTTCTTTTCATTTCTTGAAATCTCGGTGCCTGGCTGCAACCGTGGGCACCGCTACAATTATTAAAAGACAGCAGGAGAAGTTTCTTTATTATTTCAGGACCTCGTGTAAAGTCTTTGTCTTGAAACCCCATCTAGCTGGCTCGAGGACCGCAGGTTCCTCTTTAATATTTGCACCGAGTACAGTCACGGCTGTACTGCACTGCGACATAAAGGTTACCTTGAGACAACATCCTCCGTACCAACTTGCATTTTCTTCCTAAACACATTGTGTGGATTCATCAGTTCTGTTGGTTATTCTTCCTTTGGTGTTCTCCACAGTCATCTATTGACAGTCTGAGGATTCCCTGCTCCTGGAAGGAAGAACTCTCCTATTTCAGAGGTACTTTATCTCTATGGCATTATATGTTGGGTTCAGTGCACTGTCCTAATGGACTTTTAGGACCACTCTTACTCCCGTCAAAGTTACCCTTCCAAACACAATTCAACTTAGGAACCTTTAATCTTGTTCTGTGGAGAGTGGATGCGTTATATGTCTTCTAAAACATTAGTGTAAGATTCTCTCCACCTGTTATATATTCCTGCCTTTTTTCTTTACCTAATCTGATTCTCTTGTGTCTTCCAGACAGTGGCCCTCTCCTCTGAATTCAAGAATCCGACAAGACAGACCCTGTCATCCATCCTCATCCGTTCCCTACAGGATACAAATTATATGAGTGGCACATGAAGAAACCACGCAAGCAAATTAAGAGACGGCACATAAGCACAATGGGATCAGCCATAGAAAGATAAGTGAAAAGAAGCAATAGTCAATGAAGAAAATAAAGGGGCATTTGGGTTCACAGAACATTATTGATTAGTGCTATTTCATGTTGTTGGTGATAAATTAAGACTGTGGTTGCTCCAAACAACTTTTACCACTGTATTATGAAAACAGGATTCGACTGGTGGTAATACTTGAGAAGAACATGTGTGCTTATTTGTTGTGGGACATTTAGTTGTGGTTATGTTCTCTGTTGTGTTTTGTGTAGGGGTGGGCAGAATTTGCGTAGTCGCTCTACGCAAAGCTCAGCGAAACGGTAAAATATTTCCGCGAGCTCGCAGAAATTCCGTGAACAAGTGGAATTGCTTGTTCATGATGGTTTTTTCCTGTTCGCGAACGCTGTTTGCGTGCTCAGGGTAAATATCTCGCGAACCCACATTTTGAGAAAGCGAACAAGCAAAAATGCCGCAAAGCCGTGGAACGCAGAATTTTGGGCAATTCCGCATTCTCTGCGGAACACGAAATTACCCAAATTCCGCAAATTCCGCGAGCGGAACGGAATTTATCGGCCAGGCCTAGTTTTGTGCTGCTTTGTTTTCGTACTGCATTATTGCAATATGAATGTGTTGTGTTGGTCCTGCAATTATTATATTGTGTTCTGTTTTCACTGTTTTATCGTGATGTGTCTTGTTGTGTTTTGTGCTTGTTATGTTGCTTTGAGTGTTAGTGTACCTGCAACAAGTGAACATTTCTCACTATCTCAGGTGTTAGAATAGAGGTGATCCAGCTCTTCAAGTACTTCAGAAACCAGTCAGCATAAAACCACGGACATAACACAAGTCCCTGCAGCTCCTATGGAGCAGGGGGCCCTCAACACATCAGGGGTCCCCAAACCCTTCAAGCCCACCCATTCTGCCGAAAGTCTATGAACATTTGCGAGATATTGGAGACTTAGGGGCCCCATGTCACATTCTGCAGAGAGGCCCATTATTTTGCATCATGCCACTACACAAAACTATGAGAGAGACTATCTTAACTTGACTCACCCTGTGCTCACTTTATGTTTGTAGATTCACTTCGCCATTTTTCAAAGAAAATGAACTGCTCCAATTCGAAACATAGACAGAGTGACAATAATACTTCTGGCTGAATTATATCAGTAAACCAAGACTATGGATTTTGTTTCCCATTAGACTATATTTGTACAGTTTAGAAGGAAGGATAGTATTTAACAAATAGAAATGTGCAGCAATTTAGGCATCATTGCTCTTCAATGAATCTTGCTACCTCAGATTTCATGTCTTAGTTTAAAAAGTTCAGTTGGGATCTATAGTCATATATTTGTTAATAAATATTGGTCTAAATAATGGTTATTGATACACATATACCTACTGATACACGTTGATACAGTGCAGAAATCATTAGCTGTGCCTCCTGTATATCATTACACTAATTGTATTTATAGATGGGTCAGTGTTCACCTCTTCTCTCTCTTTCAACAACAGAATAGTATTGATTGACAGTGCACTTTATTTGAAATAATTATATGACTATCACAACTGCAAATAAACACTGCTACCATAATAATAAAAAAACAGCAATAACAATAATAAGCACCAATATAAGTATTGTTATTATTATTGTTGTTTCCGTTGTTGTTATTGTAATTGATATTATTATAATTGTTATTATTAGCATTGGTAGTAGTAGTAGCAATAGTTGTAGTACTTGCAATAGTAATAATAGTTTCAATAGCAGTAGTAGTAGAATAATCCCTATCTTTGAAGTGGCCATGCCAATAGTATTGAACAAGTATACTGATTAACATATTAATATTTAAATGTGATCTTATTGTATACTCGACATGCGCTGTCAATATTATTAAACTGTCATGTCTTTTAGGATAGTCCCATCATATATACCCCAGTTTACATACATCATCCCATCCACACGACTATAACAATTCTAAACAGGTGACCTTATACCTACTAGCTTGCTACTGTCTCTTCGACACCAGGGTCTTCGTCCTCTCTCAGAATCCCTGTACCTGAGGTACATAAGCATGTCCCCAGGCACGGCGACTTATTCTGTATAAGGGTCAGCACATTTTTTCATCCTTGGCCAACAGCCTGCTGTGCATGATCACACTTGTTTAGAAAAGCATTGTTTATTGTTTTCAAATTATTTTATGATTGTTTTCAAAACATCCATTATTGTTTTAAAAACATATTGACTCTAGAAAAAGCCCTGGCGTGACCACTTAATTAT
Organism: Triturus cristatus; assembly: GCF_964204655.1. Classification (NCBI taxonomy): domain Eukaryota; kingdom Metazoa; phylum Chordata; class Amphibia; order Caudata; family Salamandridae; genus Triturus; species Triturus cristatus. The sequence continues at coordinate 1,354,708,513 of NC_140591.1, forward strand.
AAAAGAGCCTCACTCCCCACTACAAATTAGGGGAGCATTCCTTCCAAGCTGAGACAGGAGTCCTGCATGCTGAATCTTCGAAACGCAGTGGTCTGACACCACTTGCGGGTTGTCATCCTTGACGCAGAGACGGGGTCCTTCACTCTAAACCAAGACACCAAGCCCTCAGTTTAAGTCATCCAAAATGCGCAGGTCCTGGGAAACTCTTAGGAACTACATGACAAAACACTTGTTTCAATACTGCAAACATTACAATGAGATCAAATACATAACATGTCAAGGCCTTTACTAAATATTTAGCTAAATAATAATAACGTATAGCCTATGCCTTATGTTGCTGGACTGACTCCTGTTTGTATTTATGTCTGTGTGTAGACACATGTCCATGTAAACCTAGTTCTGGCATCACTTATGTAGACTTTATTATTTACATTTTTTGGCCTGCTCAAGAGCATGACTGCCTGAGCTGATAAGGTTGTTGGATCATGCCAATCATTTTAACCAGATTCCTTTCAGACACTCTTGGAGAGCACAACAGACGTTGCAATGTCAGCAATTTCTAGATTGGTCAGAAACACTTCATTTACAGGAAAACCCAATAAAACACTGCTCCCCTGGGTACCTGGATCAGAATAGTCGCAGAGCAACAGCAAAATACCCACAATGAAGAAGCTAGATCAGTACCTCTAAATGGAATATTAATGGAATGACAGTTGTTTCTTGTGATATCTGTTGTAACAGCCTAGTGTGTCTTTTTACTTTAGATGTACTTTTCTATGCCTATCTTTTTGTTCAAGTTCCCAATTGGAATGTACACACAGGCATCGATATATATGGAAATACATTGCCCACAGTGTCAAGAAAGCTGGAGCCGCACCGCCGGCCCCTCAGGAAGCTCGTAATACTGTGGTTGGAAGATCACAGGCACATCGGTCTCCTAAAGAGGTGGCAGATGCAGCGCTTTTGTGGTCAGATCCATGAACTCGTAATAAGGCCCTTAACCTCCCAGTGCCTACCAAAATTGATATGTCCTTGTGAAATGTAAATTGTGCTCCCACAAAGCGCTCCAATGCCTTCTGGTCAAGTTTGTGCTATATAAAAATGCAAAAAAAAAAAAAAAAGAAAGGTCGTTTTTGCTGCATATCTAAGCATTGCAAGTTTGTGGAGCTGCATCATGTTGCATAGTCCAGTGCATATAAAGTAGTTTTGCGATAGGCAGGCTTCTCTTGGTTGCTAGTATTTTACTATCTACCTACAATCCTTATAGTGCTTATTGCTTTCTACTTGGTCCTTCAGGCCAATGCATTACATGCCTAGTGCTCATGAAATTCAGTATTTTGAAAACCATTGTCATGACTGCATTTGTTCAAACTTTATTGTGCCATTCCCAAGAAGGAATCTAGGCAGGTACTTGCCCTAAGGGGGAATGGAGGGACCAGGCCCTACATTGGGTACCACTGCTCATAAACTCCCCACTTTTTTAGGTGTCAGAGCTGGTAGATGTCATAGCTTCAAAAAGTGGCTTTCACTGCCAAATAGAGATAGAAAACGAAAAATGGACAGGTAACTCCCACCTCCTCATCATCTAAATTATATTTACAGGAATGCAGGGGCTGTTTTGCATCCAACAGAAACGCTCTTACTCTTCAAAACATTAATTAGTGGCCTTGCCCTAATCCTCAAGAATCAGGACACAACCAAACTCTGTCATTTAAGGCAATTATTATTCATTAGGCAATATTCAAATGTAAATCATTGGAATTATGATTATTCTCATAATAAATTAAAACTCAGTGAATATGAATATTAGCAACTTGAACAAAATATAGACCACAAGCTTAAACTTGCAAACATCCCTAATCTATTAGTCTAAACTCCCTTTTTCCTGGCATCATTATATTTCCATTCATCTATGCCTCTTGTTGCAAAGTCAAGTAATACACATCACCCAGCATTAATGGCCTGATTATGAATTTGGCAGTTCCAGCCCCTTGGGTGCGTTGGCGTCGGATTCACCACCACCATCTAAGCGGTCTGTGAGCTGTATTATGATGTCGGATTTCAAAATGAAAGACTGCCAGAGATCTGCTGCCACCGCCAACCATGCGCTGACCATGGTGGCATTGGTCAGGGGAAAGCAGCTGCAATAGGGGGGTATAGAGAAGTTTCTACGCTGTCCAGATTACGAGTTCGCTTTCCAACAAGCTGACCATGGCTGAGGGACTGCCTGCTTTGAGTCATCGTAAACAAAGGATTTCGGGTGCATTCTCACCCATTTCCTTTTCTTCCCTACGTGGATCCCTTCCATCAGGTCCCCCCTTCACTGCAGCATCTTGGCCCTGAAGAAACCGACCCTTTTGGTGCCAAAATCGAGGTGAGTCCATTTTGTAGTATTTACCCATTGAGTGGGCTGGGTACATATGGTCCAGCCAGCAAAAGGTAGTAGGTATTTTTTCACATCTTACATATGTGTACATTCAACAAATGTGCAGTTAGAATATACACGCATGCATTCTTATTCAGACCACTGTAGTACAGCGGTTGGACCACCCAACTCATAATCAGACCCTTAATCTCCCAGTGCCTGCCAAAAATTCATATGTCCTTCTGTAATGTAACTGGTGCTCCCACAAAGCACTCCAATGCCTTCTGGTCGAGTTTGCGCTATATAAAAATGCACACAGAAAAAGCAAAAAAAAAGAAAGGTTGTTTTCACTGCATATCTAAGCGTTGCAACTTTGTAGAGCAGCATAAGGTTGCATAGTGTAGTGCTTCTAAAGTGGTTTTGTGATAGGCAGGCTTCTTTTGGTTGCTAGGATTTTATCATCTACTTACAATAGTTTAGTGCCCAGTGCTTTCTACTTGGTCCTACAGGCCTATGCATTACATGCCTAGTGCTTATGGAATTAAGTATTTTGAAAACCATTGTCATGACCGCATTTGTTCAAACTTTAGTGTGGCATTCCCAATAAAGAAGTTAGGCGGACCCTTGCCCGAAGGGGGAATGGAGGGTTCAGGCCCTACATTGGGTACCACTGCTCATAAACTCCCCTCTTTTTCAGGTGTCACAGCTGGTAGATTTCCATAGATTCAAAAATTGTGCATGTGTGTCTTTGAACAGTTTATTAATTAGTTCAAGGAATAAAGAGATAGCTAATAAAATGTGACTTATTTGGTGCATTCAGCTGCTATATGCAGTTAAGAAAATACAGTACGATATAATTAGAGATCACATTGCTTTCCATACCAACATTGTTTATATTAGGTAGATTGTAACTGTTATAGAGATGTGTGAACACTATTAGATGAAAGGAGAAAAAAAAAGTTACATTGTAAAACTGTGGGTGGTGTAGATGTGAGTGAAAAAATGATTCGTATTGAAAAGTGATAGCAGAACATGACAAATTTAAATGGAAAAGCAAAATACATTTAAAGCATTATGTATGGGGAACTAGAAACCAAGGGGCCTATTTGCAAGCCCAGTGAGGCCCCGGTGTATCACTTTCCTGGCGCACCGGCGGCTCAATGGGCTCGCCCATATTTAGAAGGCCATGTAAAGACACCCTGCATGACTTTTCATGGCCTTATAAATACGGTCTTCCCACACAACACCCATGGAGCTAGACGTATTCCCAGATTTACAACATTTTGTAAAACTGGGAATGCATCAGAATCCTACTTCTCCCCTGGCGCAATGAGGAGAAATACATTTACTTAACCTTGTTTTTTCATCATTCTATGTTTACTACTTTCTGCAGCATGCATAAAAAGAGGAAAATGCCATTAATTATTGTTTTTGTGGAGGAAGGTATGTCTTCCTGCACAAAACCAATCATCCCCACAGCGCAGGCACCCTGGCAAAATGACACAAGAGTGTCTGCCCTGGCACATGGCAGCCAATTGTGCGCCAGCACAGGTGAAAGCACAGGGCCTGTGCCTTGAAAATTATGCAGCATGGCACAGCTAATTGGTTTGCGATGCCGTACAGCATCATTTTCTTGTAGACGAGGCCCCAAGTTTAAAGAGGTAGCTGCACTTGGATTTTCTCTTCTATTTACTTGCCTGCTGGCTAAATAGTAGAAATTGTTCACTATGTGGCTGGCAACCTAGCAAATAGCAGAGAAACTCTATTTTCACAGTCGCTCGCTAAATGAGAGATTCTGTACAGCGGGCCATAAACATAGAGGAAAGAATTCACTATTTAACCATCCGCTGAATAAATAGCAGAGATTCTGCACTGTTTGGACAGCAGAAGTACCAATAACAAGGAAACTTCACTATTTACCTGGCCACTGGATAAATAGTAAATGTCATGTACTATTTGAGTTGCAGTCAAGCAAGCAACAAAGACAATTCATTCATTACTAGACTGCTGGTAAATCAGTAAACATTATTTACAATTTTGCCAGACTTCATGCAAATAGCAAATACACTTAATATAAACATAAATATTTTCCTGGCTGCTGGTTAAATAACAGAAATTATATATTATTTCACCCGACTGCTGACTAAGGGCCTAACTATGAGTTTGGTGGTCCATGAGACTGCTGAACCCGTGGTGGCAGTCCCTTAAGTGTCAGACTGGCGGTCCCACACTGTATTGCAATTATGGTGTTGGGACTGCCACAGAACTGCCGCAACTGCTGAGGATCCCTGATCCAACGGCGGTGGTGAAGCGGTGAGCCCACCATGAAAAGGGTAGTGGTGAGGAAGCTAATCCCCTTGTTGCCTCTGTGCACAGTGATGCATGCCAGGGGGCACATGGTGCCGGTTCCTGAGGCACCCGCCTTCTTTGCTACGGGAACCCCACAGCCTTTGCTGCCGAACCCTTTGTTCCCGCCCACTAAAATCTGAGCCACTGGCTAGTGAGGTTCTGTAGTGATCCGAACCCGTGAATTCGGCATCGTAGTACTGACATGATTTCGGTACCAATGAACCGCAAATGATCCATTAAATGCATAACAGTGTTTTCGCTACGCAACTAGCATGAATTCACTGAGAAATAGGGCATTCTGTTGTAAAGTCATGGCATCCATTTTAGTTACGGCATCCATTTTGTTTCTTGCCCTCACATAGTCAATGAACGGACGATGACCCCGGCAGAGTCACCTTGTTAAGGACACGTAAGCTCGAGCCCCGAGAAAGGCTGACGCTGCATGACTAGGCAGAATCAAGCTGCCTCCCTTGCCTGAGTCCAGTCCTGCTATACTGGTTCTCGTATCCGTTGTCCTTACTGAAAGGCCGAAGACGGTAGCCATGCCCGTTTATGATCCATAAACACCTCTTATCCTACTTTTCAATCCTTTGCACCTGGCTCTGCTCCTCTCCTTCTGGGCTTTTACAATGGGGAGGTTACGATTTTTATGATGGGGAGGAACGGGCAAAGAATGGAAAACTGTCGAGGGGACCTGATCGAATACCGAAAACCTACGACTAATTATTGTTTGATGTCTATTTACTGTTTTGTTTGGGATACCGGGTTGGGCATGAGAAATATTTGTGTAATGTTGCCTAAAGACATTTTGCGTGTATTTAAAGAACAACCCACTTAATACAATTCGAACAGTCTCGTAGATTCTGCCTCTGTGTGGTTCCTATGACTTCTGTGTCCCTGCAGTGAATAAATCTTGGTCTCTGACGCCACCATCGAGAAACCCGCGTCTCTGTTTATTTGTGCACCGAGACAGGAAGGAACTCAGGGGTCTTCGGGTGTTGTTTCCCTGACACCTCTGGACTCTTAAAAGTCCAGAACCTCAAATTGGCGCCCAACGTGGGGCGACGTCATCCGGTACCGGTCCAAAGCCTGAAAAGTTCGAGAAGTTTCGTGTGAAGATTCCGGAGGGAAGTACCCCGCTTCATCGATCCCTGCATGTCGTAAAAGTGGCCCGACGATCTCTTCCACGAGGGTTCCCGTTCTCAGACGGCTACAGAGGACCGCTGCCCTGACTGTCGCCCTGTCTTGGACCCGAGGTGCAGACCTTAGTACGGCGAGACGTAGACGGGTTCTCCTTGGTGACGTCTTCCACATTTCAGTTAAGTATTAAGTGGGTTACGCTCAGTTTAGTTGTTCTTTGTTGCTCTGGTTTAATGCGTAGATTATCATTGGTTGCTCTTGTTTAGATAATCTTTGTTCTGGTATTAGTTCATTTGATAGGCCCAAGTTCTCTGCGCATTTTGGTTGGAATTTGTCATTGTTTGTCATGACTACCAGTAGTAATTGTTTCCTGTCCTGGTTACGTTGCAACGGGGATTCCCGGTTGGAGGATTTGTGTTCGGTTCCTCCGATTGGAACTCCTACATATGAGCTCTATTGTAAACATGGTGTGGGTCCTATTACGTATAATGAAGTATGGGTCCGTTATACCAGAAAAGATGGTGTCCTTAGTTGGCCACCGCATGGTAGCTTCGAAACCGAAATACTAGACAATCTAGAAATGAAGTTGTTTAAGAGAAAAGCCCGGCCGGCAATGTTTGATTCGTTTCGCGTATGGCGCAAAGAAGCCAAACAGAGAGAAATTAGGACGACGAAGAAAGAACAGAAAGAGAAAGGGTTGACTTTAATGGAGTCTGCTAGGCAGCTGCATGTCAACGAGACTGAGAAAGCAATAGAGATGGCGAATAGAAAATATAATTTGGCAATTGATAAATGTTACCCTGTATTGCCATCTTGTCCTACTAAGCCGATGGAGGATCATGAAAAGGATCCTCTGTTGTCTTACCTGTTGAATTCCCCTCCACCGTATGCACAGGGTATTACAGCACCACAGTTATTACCTGTTGTACAGCCAGCTGCTGGTCAGCCTGGAATAGTTGCTCCACTTCCTTTGATTCCAGCTCCTGTCCTTCCCGTGGTTAATGTTCCTTCGGCACCCCCTCTTCCTGGGTCGCCTGTTCCGCCTTTGCCTGTCGTTTCGCAAACTGCTTTACCTGCTACTCCCACCTTTACTATTTCATCTGCTTCAGCTGCCCTGCTTCCAAACCCTGTGAACATTCTGACTCCGCTTTCCGTTCGTCGGAAAATAACCGACTCTGTAACTAATATCTTAACTCCTCTCTACAGGTCTTTAATTGGGACCCCCGTTTCTGACTCTATACAGAGACGTAGCCAGCTTCCTGGTCCTCAGGAACGAGAAATGTTAGATTCGACAGCTCTTAGGTGGATGTCGAAAGCTGTGAAGTATGATGCACGAAGAGTGTTAGATACCTTTATGCAATGGAATGAACCAACTCAACGTTAAGTTTTTGACGTAATGTGTTCTCTTGTGCGTGAAGAATGGGAAGATGATGACTTAGATTCCGTCCCCTCTGATCTGATAAATATTCAGCAGAAATTCGCCGCAGGAATGGTGATAGGTTCAGAAGTAAGAGGAGTGATAGAACTGATCTTAGCTTATAGGGATGATTCCCCTCTTCGAGCGACAAGGGACCCTGATGGTTCACCGATTACTACTAGGAAAAGACGAGGTCAATATCCGATGAGGGAAGTTCCACCGATATGGCGTGAAGCAGTTCAAGCTGATGGGGCTAATGGTATTGCAGCTGCCCCGGCACAATTCCAGAGAGTGTGGATACACATCCCTTGGAAGCGGGCCGAAGTATTAGCAGTAAAACAGGCGTTGCCGGACCCGCGTAAAAATCCTGCTGGTTATTACAAAGAGTTAACGCAGACAGTTCAAGCGTGTGTCATGAATTTGACAGACATTGAAATGCTATTTGGCAATGTAGTGCCACAGCCTATATGGGCCAAAATTCGGCAAGAGAACCACCCAGTCGCCTTAGGAGGTGATTGGCCAGCTATTGTAGCAGCAGATGGGCATCAAGTTGGTGGTGCTAAACCGGAACCTCTGATTGCTGCCTTACCTGGCAGAATAATTAACCTGATGAAAACGCTGATGCCAGCGTTACGAGTTAATTGGGATAAACTATCGGCATGCAAGCAAAAGAAGGACGAAAGCGTCTCTGACTTTTTCACTAGATTTGAAGAGACCTTCGTAGACCACAGTGGGCAAGATATGAGTACTGAGGGAGGCCAGAGGTTGTTTGTCGACAAGTTCGTGTTTAATTTACTACCTGAGCTTAGTAACAAGTTAAAGGATTCTGAAAGTGCATGGGCAGTGTCGACAACGGCACAGATACTTGCAACTGCTCAGTATTACGAGAATAGAGAAAAAGAAGAGAAGGAAAAGTCAGAAAAGAAAACGAAAGATTTAAAGACTAAAGTTCTATTGCAACAGGCGTATCCGCCTCGTTCGAATTAGTCAGATTCACAGCAGCGACACCAGTTTCAGCAACAGCCACAATTCCAGCAAGGGACGTCCCAAAGATTTAATTATGGTTTTTCCCGACAACAGTTAGCATGGAATCAGTGTGCCTATTGTAAAAAGGAGGGTCATTATAAGAATGAGTGTCCGGTACTGCACGCACAGACTAGTGGTGTCCCAGCTCAGAGAGGTAATGTTGGGTTTATGCAAACTCCTAGAGGTAGAGGACGTGGTACGATGACACCACAGGCTGATCGCCAATCAAATTATTTCGATCAGCGAAATGCACAATCTGCGCAACCAGGTAGGTCTCCACAGTATCATGTTGAAGATTACTATGAACATAATGAAGAGATTCAGAGAAGCGAATACTAGGACAGCCACAGGCAAAGAGAGGGAGTAGTATCAGTTCCAGTTGATCAGAGTGGACCTTATGTCGCAGTAGTTACATCAGGCGTGGTCGAACCGTTTCTGTTGGATACTGGTGCGGCAAAAAGTTCAATTATGCATGCGAAACTCCCTGGCGCACCTTTGTCTGGCTTAACGAACACTTCAGTAGGTTTCTCAGGCGCCCCTGTTCACAATCCTGTTTCTAGTCCTTTGCCAATATCTGTTGGGCCATGCGAACTAGAAGCACCCCTTATTCTAACAACCGGTTGTAATGAAAATCTGCTTGGTTTAGATCTGTTGAAACGCCTGCATGTGACACTGTACTGTTCTCCTTCAGGAGTACAGCTCACATTAGGCAAAAGAGTCATCTCTCCAATGTATATGTCGATGGATAAGCTCCCACCGGAGCTGCGTTCTCTCCCTGATACTCTTTGGGCAACTGGTCCTAACGATGTAGGCCTCTTGGAAATTCCCCCTTATGTGGTAAGTCTGAAAGCAAATGTAAAATTCCCACGAATCCCACAGTATCGGATTTCGAATGAAGGTGAACGTGCACTCTTGCTGATTGTGAAAGACTTAATACAGAAAGATGTGATAGAGGAAACTAGAGGAAATGTCTGCAATAGTCCTATTCTGCCGATTTTGAAACGCACTGACCCTTCCAAACCTCCAATCTACAGATTTGTGATTGACCTCAGAGAAGTTCACAAAATAGTGATTCCGCAGTTTCCTGTGGTACCAGATATCACTGCATTACTGACGTTGATTCCTGCCTCCGCTTCATGGTTCACAGTGATCGATTTGAAGAATGCCTTTTTCAGCATTCCGATAGCCGAAGAAAGTAGAGACATTTTTGGTTTCTCCTTAGGAGGTCGCAGTTTCAGATTCAAACGCGCTCCACAAGGTTATTGTGAAAGCCCTTCAATTTACAGTCAAGCATTGAAGAGTCAATTAGATACTCTTGTACTTCCTCCTGGTGTTGCTCTGATCCAATACGTAGATGATCTTTTACTGGCTGCTGATGACAAGGAAACTTGCAAAGCAGCTACAATTTCTTTATTACGTCATTTGTCAGACTTACATCACAAGGTGTCACCTTCTAAACTGCAATATTGTTGCCAAGAAGTGACCTACTTAGGTCATCTTTTGTCAAAGGAGGGAAGAAGGTTGACCCCAGAGAGAATCAAAGCAATTTCGCAGATGACTGTACCAAGCACACAGAGAGAAGTGCGTGCGTTTTTGGGTATTACGTCATACTGCAGGCAATGGATCCCACATTTTTCTCTCATGGCAAAACCATTGGTAGCCCTGACTGGAAAAGGTGTTCCGAGCCCTTTGCCATGGTCTGATGAATGTCAACAGAGCTTCTCCGTCTTACGTGATGCGCTGTGTTCAGCTCCTGTGTTGGGTACTCCTGACTACAGTAAGCCGTTTACTTTATATGTCCATGAAAGAGAAGGTTGTGCGTTGAGTGTATTAACGCAACAATTTGGTGACAAACAGCGGCCTTGTGCATATTTCTCATCCACATTAGATCCGGTAGCCAAAGCGTTGCCAAGTTGTTTGAGAGCTACAGCAGTAGCAGCAGTGTCTATCCGACAGTCTGCTGGACTAGTCATGAACAACATGTTAGTAGTCATGGTTCCACATGCTGTGGATACACTCATGAATCGAACGAAAACTCAGCACCTCAGCTATGAGCTGACACTTTTGGCAAGTCACATTCAGATCAAGCGATGCAACATATTGAATCCAGCAACGCTGTTGCTGACTACCCAGGAGTCGAGTGATTCAGAGCCCCATGATTGTTGTTTTAGAACTGAGGAAGAGACAAAAGGTCGGATTGATTTAAAAGACACTCCGTTACTAGATCCAGATGGCACTTTATATGTCGATGGGTCATGTTTTAAACTACAGAATGGTGATGTGACGGCCGCGTATGCAGTTACGACTTTGAGTACGATTGTTGAGACCGCAAGAGTAAGTCAGAATTCTGCCCAAGCTGCAGAATTAATTGCATTAACAAGAGCGTGTGTTTTAGCTGAGGGAAAGAGAGTGAATGTGTTTACTGATAGCCAATACGCCTTCGGCGTAGCACATAGCTTTGGACGCCTCTGGAAAGAAAGAGGTTTTCTCACGTCCCATGGGACTAAGATCCAACATGGACAGTTAGTCAGCGATCTATTAGAATCCCTGACCCTACCGAATGAAGTTGCGATTGTGAAGTGCAGTGCACATCGAAAGATTACGGATGATGTTGGCCGTGGGAATGCGTTTGCTGATGAGGTCGCTAAAGAAACGGCCAAGAACATGACAAGCCGAATGTACGTTGCAACGTCTGCAAGATGGATTGCTGAATCAGGGATGTGTGAGAATACGATTGAAAGTGTGAAGACAATCCAGAATGAAGCAACTGAAAATGAGAAGAATGAATGGAAGGAGAAAACGGGTAAAAAGGATTTAAGTGGATGTTGGGTTGATTTGTCTGAGCAGCAACGTTGGATGTTACCTGACGCGTATGTGCTCGCAGTAGTTACGATGGCGCATGGAGCGGCGCACATCAGTTCGAAAGGGATCTGTAAAATGTTAGCTCCAGTATGGAAGAATGATGGAATTACTAAGTGTGCGGAAAGAGTGGTGAAAAACTGCATGATATGCCTGATGCATAATCCTGGCAAGGGAACCCCAACCCCAACTGGTCATTTTGCTCCCCTTCTTGTCCCTTTGAAGTGATTCAGTTGGATTTTATCCACATGGACAGGTGTAACAATCTTAAATATGTCCGAGTGGTAGTCTGTGCCTTTTCAAGATGGATTGAGGCATATCCGTTAAAGGATAACACTGCTATGTCCACTGCCAAAATCCTCCTCAAAGAATACTTCCCCAGGTATGGTATGCCACGGATTGTTTGGTTGGACAATGGAAGTGAGTTTGTAGGGAAAGTTATGAAGAGTGTGTGTACGGGTCTGGGTATTAACCAAAAATTCCACAGTGCGAATCACCCACAGTCAGCGGGTTTGGTTGAAGGGTACAATGGCACCCTGAAGCTGAAACTTGCTAAAATTCAAGCTTCCACTGGTCTATCTTGGCCAGATGCACTGCCTCTAGCTCTACTCTCCACCAGAGCGACTGTACACTCTCGAGTAGGGCTTAGTCCATATGAGATTGTGTTCGGTCACCCTGCTAATGTTTGGGGAGTCCCTAGGCCAAAGGAATTCAAACAGATCGAATACCCAATGTTGATTGATTATCTTTATGACCTGACTGCTAAACTAAGTCTTATTCGTCAACAGGTATTTGAATCCTTGCCTAAACTGCCAGAGAGTCCAGGACACACGTTGAAACCAGGCGACCAAGTGGTAGTGCGGAATTTTGAACGAACTCGGAACCTCCAGCCAAGATTCGTGGGTCCATTCCAGGTACTCCTCACAACGAGAACTGCTGTACGCCTAGCTGGAAGGAAGAATTGGGTGCACGCTAGCCATACGAAACGTGTCCCTCTCCCACTTCCCTATGACAACTGGGTTAGACAGGGATTTGGTGTATCCGAGACAGAACCTGTTCCTAGGCACATCCCTTTCAGTGATGCAGAGTACTTAACGGACCACCCACGAACTGAAACACAGAACTTTGACACCTCAGCAGGAACCGCTCTTTTGAATCCTGGACCGAGTGTTGTACAAAATGAACATTTGTCACCTGTGGAGTCGAACATTTCCGCACCTATAGACCAGCTATTTCAAGATCAGACAAGACCCGGAAAGTACAGATATAATCTACGTTCTCATGTTGTGAACTAATGACATTGCATAATTACCTTTCTGTTTGAAAACTGTTTTGATCTTATTGCATTCCATTCAGTCAGGAAGTTTGCTCTAATTTTTATCTTTTTTTTTTTTTTGTTTCTCTCACCTTGCCGTCTGGGTTACCGTAGGGTCGTAACGTGTGCCTTGTTTTAATTTGCAGGGAACCAGACACAAGGTCGGTTTCTTCTGGTTATCTTGGGAACTCCCAGGGTAAACAGAGGCAAGTTTTTAACAGGTACAAACCATCCGTTGCGAACGGTTGTAGAAGATGGAACTTCCTGAACTGCGACGGGTTAATGTCATAAATGTGCACAAGACAAAACTATATGACATATTATATAGCAAATGTTTTCTAATGCAATGTACTCTGACACTTCTAATTGTTTTGATAACTTTGGTAGGCGGAATTATTTTTGGTATTCAGTTGATCTTTACACCTGCTACATCTACAGTATCTCCCCATGTTCCTGTTTCTCCGACTGTTGTTTCTCTTCATTCTTTCCATCCTTTTCCTGCCCACGAGCAAGCTCGACGCTCTGAATTTATAAATAACACTTTCATTCAGCTCTTACATCAACATCAACTAGTGGTTAACACAACAAACTGCTGGGTGTGTGGCTTGATACCACATACCATGGACAAGGGCATCCCTTATCTGGTTCTGCCCTTTAGTTATAATGGATCATTCTGGGCATTTCAGACCATGTTCACTTATGCCCTAGAGACCTATCCTCCACGACCTCCGCGTTCCACTAGGTATAACTCTGCTAATAGAGCCTTGGTAAAAGGAATCACTGACATGGTTAGAGATGTCAATAACACTCCGTTCATTCCCAAGGATGAATTGCGAGTTTACATGGGTTGGAATGTTACAGAATATGGCATTACTCTGGGTGAGCATAAAGTTAAGGGGAAGAAGAGAGTACCTGCCGCGAATAAATCACACGAAGGCCCTAGAGGAGGGTCCAAATATTTCAAAAACAACCAAAGGCAAACCAGAAAAGGTTGAACAATTAGAGTCTAGAGGAAGGAACGTATTTTTAGAAAAGATCTTTTTTATTTAATTTATAGTGATGATTATTATAAATAAGACATTAATTTTCAGTGCATATGATGAAAGGTTAGACAGACTAAATCAAAAAGGGTGGTCAGACAAACTTCAAAATAATACAATTTCAATACAAATAATAATTAATGGTCCCAAGGGTGCTCCTTCAGACAAGACACACATTCATACCAACAATCACATATGGAAACATATAATGACAATACAATTTTATAAAAACATATAGCAATGTGCAATAATTAATTCGCAACAAGATTCTAGAACAATTAAAGGACTGAACTCAGTCCAGGCGGCTAAAAAGGCATACAACAAAATTCCACGTTGGTAATGGCCGGGGGTGTAATAACACAATGCCAACGCGCGTTTCGGTGATCAAGCCCCCACAGGGGCTGCACCTTCTTCAGGGCGAAGGAGAACACAGATGGAGGGACAGGTACACCTAAAAACAAATCAAATATAAACGATAGCAAACAGGCAAAAACAATTTATATAATAACATAGCCTAGTCAGTCGATAGCATCAATATAGATAATCATGCTTCCGACAGAACATGAAGGTACTCAATGCGACCTCGTTGGTTTAAAGATGACATTTTTTATATATATGAACATGGTTTGCCAAAGGTAGAAGCAATGATATACGGTTATTGCAAATCAACTTAAAAATTGGAATAGAGTGCAACAAAAGAGAACCACCGCCAGATACACCGGATGCTTTGTAGAAATGGGAGAGACAAAGAGAACACAAAAAGTATAGACTACTCGACATATATAATATAGATGGAGGAAAAAACGGTTGATATTCTAAGGGCACATATATACAATATAAATATAGCTAACAATGTAAATAAAGTTTGGTTGTTTTTGAAATATTTGGACCCTCCTCTAGGGCCTTCGTGTGATTTATTCGCGGCAGGTACTCTCTTCTTCCCCTTAACTTTATGCTGATTCCCCTGATAGTCCTGCCTATATTAGTTTTCAGGGGTCCCCCTTCTTAGTGGATTACTCTGGGTGAGAACAAACGTAAAAGCTCGACTCCGATCTGGGTGGTACCCCACCAAGGTCAGGTCTGTTTGCAAGGAAATGGGAGGAATCCGAAAGCTCGACTAGGGAAGAGTGACTGTATCGAAACATATGTTTTCCCGTCACAGTCTTCCCCTGCATTCTTAGCTGCTAAAGGTACCTATTTTGTTTGCCAAGACAGAGCATACACATGGCTGCCCGCTGACTTCTAAGGCTCATGTTATATCGCTCAACTGTTACCTCCAACATACACTGCTGCACCGGACTATCACAAAACTAGAGTTGTGAGAGGTGTTTTCAGTAAAGAAGATACTGCTGGCCAAGAGGCTGGAGACTTCTTCAAAGGTTTCCTTCCATTCTGGGGGCCTATGGTCAACAGTAGAAACTTACGTCAACTAACACGGGTAGTTGAATCTACTATCACCGAAACTGCAGATGCCCTTAGTAATCTGACAGCTGAGCTTCAAGCGGATCGCCTCATGACGTTACAGAACCGTATGGTCCTTGATGTGTTACTTGCAGATCGAGGTGGAGTATGTAAGATGATCCAATCGAGCTGCTGTGTTTTTATCCCAGATAATGCGCCAACGGTATATAAGGCCATCTCTAAGTTACACAAAATCTCTGACTCTATTCATGTAGAGGAAGGTGACTGGTCATTAATGGGATGGTTCTGGAGCCTGTTATCTGCGTGGGGATGGAAGGTTCTGATAGTCACTGGTGTTGCGTTGGTATTTTTATTTTTGTGCTGTCTCATTATTTAGTGTGGTCCTGCCTTATGTAATCTCTGCATTTCTACATGCGTAAGAAGACCACCTGTTTTTAGAGATACGCCACGGGATAGAGTAATGCTTCAACAACATATCAGTGACCTGATGAACATAGAAATGGACTCTGACATAGAGTAAGTTATTGCCTATGTAAGGGCAAAAGGACGGTCTGAGGTTCTGTAGTGATCCGAACCCGTGAATTCGGTATCGTAGTACTGACATGATTTCGGTACCAATGAACCGCAAATGATCCATTAAATGCATAACAGTGTTTTCGCTATGCAACTAGCATGAATTCACTGAGAAATAGGGCATTCTGTTGTAAAGTCATGGCATCCATTTTAGTTACGGCATCCATTTTGTTTCTTGCCCTCACATAGTCAATGAACAGACGAGGACCCCGGCAGAGTCACCTTGTTAAGGACACGTAAGCTCGAGCCCCGAGAAAGGCTGACGCTGCATGACTAGGCAGAATCAAGCTGCCTCCCTTGCCTGAGGCCAGTCCTGCTATACTGGTTCTCGTATCCGTTGTCCTTACTGAAAGGCCGAAGACGGTAGCCATGCCCGTTTATGATCCATAAACACCTCTTATCCTACTTTTCAATCCTTTGCACCTGGCTCTGCTCCTCTCCTTCTGGGCTTTTACAATGGGGAGGTTACGATTTTTATGATGGGGAGGATCGGGCAAAGAATGGAAAACTGTCGAGGGGACCTGATCGAATACCGAAAACCTACGACTAATTATTGTTTGATGTCTATTTACTGTTTTGTTTGGGATACCGGGTTGGGCATGAGAAATATTCGTGTAATGTTGCCTAAAGACATTTTGCGTGTATTTAAAGAACAACCCACTTAATGCAATTCGAACAGTCTCGTAGATTCTGCCTCTGTGTGGTTCCTATGACTTCTGTGTCCCTGCAGTGAATAAATCTTGGTCTCTGACGCCACCATCGAGAAACCTGCATCTCTGTTTATTTGTGCACCGAGACAGGAAGGAACTCAGGGGTCTTCGGGTGTTGTTTCCCTGATACCTCTGGACTCTTAAAAGTCCAGAACCTCACTAGCGGGAATATCGCACAGATGCCTGGAAAACCGAGTCGAGGAGCTTGGAATTCTCATTTTGGCATACTGCATTCTCACTCAGTGGATACCCTCCACCGTCGTTAATCTCTAGATCAAGGAGTTCGTTCCCTGAAGTTCCTTCCACTGGATCCCCTAAAGCGAGCTACTGGGTTCGTGGAGCACCGGTAATAAAAGTCCCAGAATCCTGTCTGCAAGATATTCTCAGCCCCACAGCTGGATCATTGACACACGCCAGATAGAATCTACGGAATTCTGTAAGCGTAAGCGGAGTGGGCAGAGCCGGCGTATGCCAGTCAGGGGCGCAACTAGAGCCAAATTTCGCGGGAGGCTGATACAAATTTCGGGGGTGCTAATTCTTCCAGTCATAGGCAGAGTGGAGATGAAGGGGCTCTAAGAAGAGGTAAAAACGCAACAAAGCCTAATTAACAGGTAAATGGTCTTTAAAAGACCTGTGAATTACTCGGGTGCCGCGCTGAGAGCAGCGCACTCAGCGCGTTCACACTAGGGGCCGCACTGAGAGTGGCACACCCAGCGCATTCACACTAGGGGGTTGCGCTGAGAGCTGCACACCCAGTGCATTCACACTAGGGGGCTGTGCTGAGCGCAGCGTTAGGATCGGCACTCCAAACTTTTCTAAAAAAAAAACCAGTCCACTTCAATTAACCCCTTGTGTGCCACTCCCTTTCCCCGCCCTGTGCCGGGCGTTGCATTAGCGGGCGGGGTTCATGACGAGCTGGACTCATCATGGGCACAGCGCAACCGCGGCCCATGACGAGTCCAGCTCGTCATGGGCACAGAAGGGGTTAATTTATATGCGCCCCGAGGACCCCATCCCTGGGCCATGCCCAATTCTTGAATGTTTTTATTAATCATTAGGAAGGGGGGACGCGTGGTCCACCTTCCCATGTCCACTTCTGGCAGCGGGACCCCATCCTCGGGCCTGGCCTCTTCGTTGGGGACTGTGGAGGGAGCCCCAATGCCCCCACTGTCCCGCCGACTCCATGCCTCCTGCGGGAACTGGCATTGCTTTTGGGCAAGGGGAGCTGCTAATATACAGTTCCCCTTGCCCAAATCAATCCTGCTTTGCTTCATTGAAGCGAGAGCAGGTTTTCCTCCTCTCGCTTCAACGGGGCTTCGGGGGGCCCGTGAGGCCCCCCTGCATATTTAATTAAAGCCCCATGGGGTGGCGATCCCCGGGGCTTGGGGGGCCTTGGAGGCCCCACAATAACTACAAAACAAGCCCAAAAGAGGTGGCGGTCTCTGGGGCTGCGGGAGGGCCGTGTGCCCTCCTGCACCTAATTTACATAGCCCCAGGGAGGTGGCAGTCTCTGGGGCTGCTAAGGCTCCGCCAGCCCCCGCAATATAATTATAGGATTGCCCCCAGAACCTGGCCCACCTGGGGGCTCATTTAAATGAAGTGGGGGAGCCCCCGCTTCATTTTTTTAAAATGTTCTTGTACGGATTCACGCACCCAGCGCTCATTAAGGCGTTTCAGGCCCTTGTGCAACCCCTGAGCAGGAATAGGGAGTAAGGGTGTTTCTACCCTGCCCCCTTTTCTTCTTTTTTAATCTTTATTTGACCGTTTTCTTGTGACTCGTTTCTACTGTGTCACAAGATGGCTGCCAACACTTCCTGGTTTGAAATAATGGCAGCCAATCACAGTGAAGCTCATGGTCGTGGCAGCGAATCACAATGAAATTCGTGGTCGGGAGGGTACGTGAACCCACCGCTGCCCCAGACATCGCAACTTTTATTTTTTTTATTTCTTAGCAACTACTGAACGGATTTACACCATTTAAAACAAAGTTGCTTTCTGAATCAAGCACTACCTTGCCAAATTTGGTGTAATTCCATTCAGCAGTTCGGGCTGTAGCCTTGGCTAAAGTATCCTAAGGGAAATTGATTTTTTGACTTTTATTTTTTGAATTTCTCAACAATTACCGAATGGATTTGCACCATTTAAAAAAAAAAGGTTGATTTCTGAACCAAGCTCTACCTTTTTGCCAAATTTGGTGTTATTCCCTTCAGCAGTTCGGGCTGTAGCCTGTAATAAAGTTTCCAATAGAAATTGACATGGAGAAAACACTTTTTGGGACCCCCTTTTTTCTCAGCCACCGCTTGACGAATCACCCCCAAACTTTCAGGATAGGAGCTGACCTGGATAGACCTTTTTTTCGGAGATTTTTGCGAACATTCGTCAAACAACGCCAAAGGTATTAACAAATCAAAAAATGCTTTTCCTATGGAAACTAGGTTCTAACTATAACTACCTACTGGTGTCCGCCAGTAGGTAATATAGATATATGTGTGTGGGTGTGTGTGTGTGTGTGTGTGTGTATATATTTACTTGTGTATATAGATGGATGGATGGATGGATTAATAGGTGGGTAGATAGATAGAATGTTTTCCTCGATATTTAAACAGTGAAGCACCTACAGATTCAGTTAAGATCATATTTACATATTGTATAGATATTTAAAATAAAAATAGTCCCATTAGCATCTAGTCAAATAATGTATGAAAACTATGCAGTGAACTATATACATGTTAAGCATACAAATAATGCATATATATATATACACACATATACTTTTTTTAACCATAAGTAATGTGTACTGAATATCTATAAACCATAAGTAGAATACATGCTCAGGCACATGCTTTACATTTGTATTTGAGTGTGGTGATCATATAGTAAAGACCCACCTCTTGAATAGTCTTCTCTAGATAAGATAGTATACGTGGCTCTTATATTTGTGGGTAATGAATCTCATACATTGGCTGCTTGAACAGAGAAAGATGTAACACCCATGGTTTTTTTTTTACTTGTATGCTTGGATATTGAGGCGAGGGGGCAATCATGAGTGCTTTATAGGAGATACAAAGAAGCTTGCGTGTGAATCGTCTGGCAAACGGTTATCAATGCAGGGCCTACAAGGCAGAGGAGATATGGGCTTGTGGCTTTTCATGTGGGAGTACTCTGGAAACAGTCTTTTGAATTTGCTGAAGATGTCTGAGTTTCCAATGTCTTTGGGGCTTTCCAGTTTAAGACGTATTTGTATGTTATCTGCATAGTTATAGCATGTGATCTGAAATTCATTGATCATTGTTGCTAATGACTTTAAGTAGAGGTTGAAAAGTATGGGTGAGATTATAGAGCCTTGAGGGATGACTGCTTCTATGAAGCACGGTTTAGAAGACAAAAGGGGAGTATAGATGACATTTGTCCTGTTTTTAATGTAGGATGTGATTGAGTCGAGAGCATTCCCCTCAATGCCAGCTTCATAGAGTCTTTGGATTAGAGTGTGCTGGTCAACTGTGTTGAAGGCAGCTAAAAGGTCCAAGAGAAGTTGGGCAGCAACCCTGTTCTGGTCTACTGTGTTTTAATGTCATCCCAGATGGTTAAGAAGGAAGATTCAGTGACTCTTCCTGGATGGAATTCAATTTTTGGAAGTTGAAAAACATGGGGGTATCTTCAATGAAAAGTGACACCTCTGAAAATTCTTCCCTTTCTATCAGTTTGCCCAGGAAAGGGACATTGGAGTTATGGATGATTTTTCTTAGTGGTGTGGCAGTAGAGGTACTTAAAAGAATGTTCTTGAAAATTTGGGGTGGAAAAGAGTCAGAGAGGCAGGCTGCTGGCTTGATTGCTATGACTAGATCAATAAATTCACTTTCTTATAGTTGTTGAAGGAGTGCAGAGTGTAGGATAGCCTACTCTTTGAGGGGATTGTTTGAAATGGGTTGGTGCTGGTGGCTTTAATTTGTTAAATAGAGTTCCAACATGTCTACTTTGGTTGTGTAATGATTTGCTGTTTTGTTAGTAAATTCTTGAGTCATGGGTGGAGTTGGTTCTGAACATGGCAGACGCAACTTACTAGTGCTCCGCTTTACATCCCTCTGTTATCCTGATCATAATCTTGCATCCGACCCATCCGGTCCTCTAAGTGCGAGGAACGCATTGGTATTGATCAGTGGCCCCAGTTGCTATCCTTTAATCATGCCGCAGACAGACCAAAGTTGCGGAGATGGCGAGTGGTGCCTTGCGACCCACCCAGCGTGGTGCTGGTAGTGGAACTGAGGCCTGATCATGACAGGCAGGCAGTAGGCGCCTGAACCAGCTGCAACATGGCATCTGCGGTGCCACCCGGTGTGGTGCTGGTAGTGGAACTGAGGCCTGATCAAGACGGACTGGCAGTAGGTGCCTGAACCAGCTGCAATGTGGCGACTTCCACTGTCACGATCCCTGCGGTGCCGCCCGGCGGTCCCAAGGAAGTGGCAGCTGTTTTCCATTGACCTGCTAGCGGCCTGAGAGGCACTCCGCGAGGCGGGCTTCAATTGCTTCGGTGAGCCTGCTTCCCGCCACCCGGGGGAGGTGACCTGTAACCTGCCTCGCTGAGCGGCGGCCGCGCCAGCGTGAACCCGGTGCTGGCCCTGCGGTGAGACACACTCCAGTGCTGTCGGATTGCTGGCCTGGTTGCTGAAACGTGGGTGAAAGTGCTGCACATGCTGCGGGACACCGGCTGTGACGTGAACTATCTGTGTGCCTCAGCGATCATCCTCTGGCAGTCCGAAGATAACACAGGTACCCCCTGCTCCATGCCAGAGCCACAATCTGCACGGACACATATTCATTCTCTACCTAGGAGTCAATGCTGTCCACCCAGAAACTAGCCATGGGACGCCTTTGCACCAATGCACAGCAGCTTGCCGCGAAGTCCAACCTGTCGCACTCTTCGCCTTCGGGAGATGACACTGACAATGAAGTACTGAGCACAGCGCTTTCCACCAAACTGGACTCTGTGTTGGCGGCCGTCGAGAAAATTTGGACTGCGCTGGACCAGACTAGGACATCCCTTGAATCACACATTGACAAAGTCACCACAGACTTCACTCTATGGCGTGCAGAACATAATAAGTTAGCAGAGAAAGTCCAGTCGCACGACCACACTCTCTCGGAGCTCAAGCCTGTCACTCAAAGCCAAACCACGGTGCTGTTTCTGGACTATACAGCTCAAGTGCAGAGGCAGAGAGACACCTACGCTGAGGTGAAACTTCAACTATGCCCCCTAGATCTTCAATACTCCCTATTGTTTCCTGCCAGACTCAGAGTGGTAGCCAACGGCACAACCTGCTTTTTCGACACACCTGCAGGTGTCTGAGACCGGCTGGAGAACTCAGGATTGTGGTCAGGACCACGTCCTCTCAATGCAGAGGTGCCACACCCCAGTCGCAGAGGTACCCGCGCCATGGACATCGGAAAAAAGCTGGTAGCATAACTGCGGCAGCGTCGGCACCGGCCCCAGCGCAGAGTCAAATGGAACATCAGGACACCCTGGAAGCGGCATTGGGAACACAGACATACCGTGAAAGCCATGCGGTGGGCTGCTCCGAGTCTGCCACAAATAGCGGATCTTCCACTCCCAGACCTGAAGAACTAGATGAAACGCCGCCGCCGTACGTAATACCGCAGACCGCAGATGAAATCATATAATCACAGCAGCGGGACCAGAATGAGCCGCTGCACAATCAAGTAGAGACTATCCTATAGTGAATGTTCACAGTGTTGCTATCTTCTTTTACTTTGTGTACAGCTGTTAATGCCGTGCCCTTCTGCATACACATGCGCCCAGCTACAGCTACACTCAAATAGGTGTGCACACAGTGCAGGCGTACATCAACACATAGGCTGGGACACGGGTGACAGATCCTTGTTAAAGAGGGATGCGCAATGTTTTCACCAGTGCACACACCCCAACCCCACACTAATCCCTACACTGACATAGTTAAGGCTGCTGTTGGGCCGGAGAAGGTCTGGGCGTGCCCCACCCTGTAGTTGAACGCACATTATACGCACACCCCCACCAGGCACCGTACTGGAATAGTAACTCTATGTCACTGTTAGACACACAGTTTGGACGGACATCGTTGCAGAGTTCGCTCCAGTCGTTATGATATTAGCAGTTGCTTCTATGTTTTGGTAATGTAAGACCAGCCCGACACTACTTACACCTGACACATGTTTGATAACACAGTGTTTGCGCCTGATCCTCTGAATGGTTGCGCATGTTTGCAATGGCACGAGTTAATGTACTAACATGGAATATACACGGCATGCACACACCCACACGACGGTACTCAATATTTGCCTATCTCCAGAGACACTTGGTGGGCATCGCCCTGTTACAGGAAACACGCATGTCACAAATAGAACTGGAGTGGCTACGCACACGTTGGAGGGGACAGATTTTCGGCACTGCGTACTTAGCACATGCGAGAGGCTCATTAGTCTGGGTCAGGGCAGGAGTCCCATTTACACATGAGGAAGCTGTAATCTATGCTGAGGGTAGATACACTTTTGTACGAGGAAGGCTTAGTGGTCAGACAATAATACTAGGCTCTGTATACGCCCCAAATGTGGACCAACCCTCCTTTCTTACACGCCTATCAGACACATTGACTCCATACGCTGGGCTCCCCTGGGTGGTGGGAGGAGACTTCAATTTGGTGCGCAACATTGATCTGGATAGGTCATTCCCCCCACTCCATCAAACTACCACCATGTCTAATGCCCAGGCACGTACGGACTGGCTGACAAACTGGGCAATATTGGATATATGGTGCACTCTTAACCCTACTGAGCGTGTCTACTCCTTTTACTCGGCAGTACATGACCTACATGTACGTCTGAATAGGCTAGTGTGTTCCCAATCACTACTCCCTTTAATTATGAAGATAGAGTACCTCAGCCGGACACATTCCGATTATAATCTCCTGTGGATGCAGCTCAGCTGGGAGGTAGACCGTCCCACTATTCCCACATGGCATCTCCAAACAATTGTGTTAGAAGATCCAGAATTCCGCTCGTCGCTAGGGACGGCGATCCTCACTTATTTTGAACTAAATGAGGGCACAGTGAGCACTGCACTCATAGAATGGGAGGTTTTTAAAGTGGCAATCAGAGGGCACTGCCTAGGGGCCACATGGAGCATACGTAAGCAGCTGACAACTTCCCTCACAAAATTAGAAATCCAGCTGCTAGGGTGTGAGCGGGAGGGGGAGGGAAAGGGTAAGGATTTGCAGTGCCTGGAGCAGCTGCGCGCAGAACATGCACACCTACTGGAGCGATTAAGATGCCATAACTACACAGCACATACAGCTCGCACCCATGCCTCAGCTGATCAAACGGGCCGACGGCTTGCCTGGCTGATATGGCAGGAAAACAACTGCACTCTGATAGGGGCCATAGGTACACCTGAAGGGACACTGGTATATACACAGCGAGAGATACACAAGACCCTGACAGACCACTACACCCAGCTATACCAATCTATAGGGCGCTGTCCAGAACAAGAATTGGAGGAGTTTTTGTGCTCCGTGCAACTGCCTACAGTCTCGGGGGAACACCAGGAGATTCTCAATGGTCCACTAACATTGGAAGAGATTGGAGATGCAATCTGATCCATGGCATCTGGGAAAACCCCGGGGCCGGATGGCCTGCCAGCAGAGTACTATAAGGCATACCGTGAATGTCTCACGTAAAACCTTCACACTCTCTTCACAGCATCTCTAGAAGAGCGGGAACTACCTCCCTCGATGTGTGAGGCATATCTGGTGTCCCTATTAAAGCCGGACAGAGATCCCACGGCCCTGGGTTCCTATAGGCCCCTGGCCCTACTTAATACCGACTATAAAATACTTGCCAAGGTGTTAGCGAACAGACTGGCACCAGTGGTCCCTAAGCTGGTTCAGGCTGACCAAAACGGCTTTGTGCCTGCGCAGAACACCTTCCTAAACCTGAGGCGTTTTTTTTAGAGTGGCAGCAGATGCTACGCAGGAATGGCCTAGGGCTGGGTGCCTATTATTAGATCTGGAAAAGGCATTTGATTCTTTAGAATGGGGCTACCTCTCTGCAGTGCTATTAAAATATGATCTAGGTCTAGGGTTTCTCCAAATGGTTACCTTCCTGTACAAAAACCCTACAGTTCAGGTGCGAATGGGGCCATACATATCGGATGCTATACCGGTGCGCCGGGGCACCAAGCAGGGATGCCCATTGTCCCTCCTCCTTTTCGCGCTTGCAATAGAGCCCCTTGCAGAGGTGATGTGCCCAGTGTTGGGAGACGTCATACCTCTGGGTGATGCAATACACCAAGTATCACTCTACGCGGACAATCTCCTAGTTTATGTTAAAGATATAGAGAGGGTTCCTGCTCAATTGGCACAGCACCTACAGACTTTTGCCACAATCTCTGGGCTGTGAGTGAACGCTGATAAGTCCTGCATGTATGTTTTCCATGAGGGGGGTCGATCTCCGGGCTATACTATTAATGGCAGACGACTGCGGTGGAGAGAGAACACCTTCCGCTACCTGGGGATCTGGGTCTATCACCAGCTGAAAGACCTATTTGATGGGAATCTGGGAAGGGCCTTAACTGTAATTCGGTCGCAAATGCGCTTCTGGGGCATGCTTCCACTGGCGGTTACAGGCAGAGTGGCGCTAACTAAGATGGTAATCCTTCCCCGACTCCTACATTATTTTGCCAATTTGCCTTTATATATCCCTGTATCCTTTTTTACCACGGTAACTAAATTAGTTAGGGACTTCCTGTGGGGGAACGCACGGCACAGAATGGCATTGGCGAAACTATATTTACCTACGGACCAAGGTGGCCTTGCTGCGCCTTGCTTTGAACACTACCATCTGGCTGCTCAACTGCAGTGGATAGCCCGCTGGCTCGCAG
Organism: Triturus cristatus; assembly: GCF_964204655.1. Classification (NCBI taxonomy): domain Eukaryota; kingdom Metazoa; phylum Chordata; class Amphibia; order Caudata; family Salamandridae; genus Triturus; species Triturus cristatus. The sequence continues at coordinate 1,354,733,655 of NC_140591.1, forward strand.
ATAAGAATCGTGCAGACACGGCTACCACGCATCCGCCCTACTCATTGGAACAAATAGTCCGACTTTTTCACCCCGCTACTCAGGTTACAACACCAACACCATTGCTACTAGCAGTGGCATACAAATGCTGTCGCAGATGTGTATACATTACCAGAGGTGTCACTCCCTATGCACCGGCAATACCTAGCGGGCCCACAGTGCTCTCATCGCAGTCAATTGAGGGGTGGCTGGAGGGAGGCCTCCAGACGCTGAGGGACCTATACCGAGATGGAACGCTTATACCGTACACATCTCTGGTAGACAACGAGGGGTTCCCCTGGGACAATTCCTCACACATCGCTCGCTGATTACCACATCAACAGCTAGATGGGGAGACATGGCCACTGAACCAAGCCCCCACCTCAACATACAGTATCAACATGTCATGGGACATAGAAGGAATCTCACACACTGGTTCGTAGCATCCCTCAGAACCCATGCGGCAATAAGCCTCGACTCACTCCGGCGTAACTGGGAACTAGACTTGGGGCAACCGCTAGAAGAGAAAGAATGGACATGGATACTAAAGACCCCGGTACACATACCTAGAAACATGAGGTTTAGGCAAATACAGTTATACATTGTCCACAGGGCCTACCTCACACCCGCCATGATCAATCGCTACTTTCACCACACAGATGCAACGTGTCTGAGATGTGCTGAACCAGGGGCTGAGCTGGTGCACATTCTATGGAACTGCCCCCGAATACATGTACATGGAGTACAGTAGGTAGGTTGCTACGCACTTGCACGGCCGCGAACTGCCTTTTGAACGGACAGTATATCTACTACATCATTTTAAGAGGACCCCTACCACTAGGGTATTCTCCAGGTTCCTGGACTTAGGGATAGTGTTCTCTAACTGGCTTTTCACTAAACGGTGGAAAGCTGCGGATCCGCCCCTTGCACGTGCATGGCACCATTCATTACCTGAAGAACAATCTCGGGTTTTGGCTGTATGGCAGCAAGGCCAAGCCTAATCTTATCCAAAAAACAAAAACGGTGCCAGTGCTGCACTTAACTCTAAAAGGTCCTTTTCGCTTCTGGCAAATCATTTCTACACAATAGAATGCAGTGTATCACAACTGTGTTAATTTATGTTTGTTGATGGCCCTATGTCCATTTACTGCATTTAATTATTTTTTCTGTCATAAACAATGTCTACTGAGTATGTTTGATGAGTGTGTTTGATGAGTATATATGGGTGACTGTTGTATGTAAGTGTTGGTGTCGCGTTAATGTTCAAAAACCAGTATATAAATATGTGGATGTTAATGTTGAATTGTTTATTTCTCTTTTGATATGCCGAAATCATGTTTTGTTAACAGAGAAAAGATAAATGTAATGTATGAAAATATTTTGGATTAAACCCAACGGAAAAAGTGGTTGTTAGTGAAACTGTTCCACTCAGTTCATCGTCCAATCTCTAATAGAGTAAAGTGCAGCACTGGCACCATTCATTACCAGCATGGGCCAAAGCAGAAAGCATCGCCATCAAGCACGAAGAAACATTGGGGCTGGGTAAAGAACCCATAGCAACTCATTGGGACGCCTTCCTGGACGCGCTACAACGAGTTGAGGAGGGCAGATCTGGGGAACTGATAGACTGCGCAGCGCAGAGGCAGAGCAGGCAATGTGAACCATGCACACCCTTGTAGGATGTGCCGCAGTACTCCATGAACACATAGGGATCACTTAAGTGCCTGCGCAGACATGTACACCACTGATGGGAGGTGATGGATGCTGGAATCATAAGGAAATGGAATGGACACATGTGTAGGGACAAGGGGATAGGATCACATGAGCTGGTCACTGTTTTGTTCTTGTTATTTGTTATTTCTAATTGGTGAATTCACTGGAAGGACTATTGCGAAACACCGCAGTTGCCTCATTCGTACTCCATTGTATATGATGTGACTCTACGCAATGTGTAACAATGATTGGAGTGCAGATGTTGTCACTGCCTTCTTAAAACAGTAGATGTTGAATACACACAACCTGCGCATTACAGACTGTGTACTTGATAAAAACAGACATTGCAATGCACTGATGGCAAATGGTCATGCATGTATCTTAACCCGGACTTTTATTGTAATGAATGTTCTCACATGCAATTGTTACCTTTCATGAAAATGTAAAACCAATAAAACAGATTTAAACAAAAAAAATGGGTGGAGTTGGTACTGTGCATTTAAGTTTATACAAATCTGTGAGAATTTATAAAATTATTTGCTCATTAAGCATTTTGAATTCTGTCTGAATAGCACAGTTTTAAGCTTTTTTGAATGTTTACATGTATATTCTGTTAAGATTGTGTAGGTGATGTTTGTCTTGTCTACTATTTGTTTTGAGTCAGGTGTGTTGTAGCTTTGAAATATGTTGTTTTATCTTTTTAAGTTTTGCATTTCTCCAAGGTGCTTGTTTTTTGTCCTGTTGTGATGTTCTTAGGGATATTAGGATATCAAACATTTCCTGGAGTCACTAATAACATTTTTGAATTTATTTATTATGCCCAGATCTGTGTTGGAAGTTTATTGGGTTTCTAAGTATTCAAAATTGAGTTTATTCCACAGTCTATAAGTGGATGCATGTACATTTTTCTTAGATGTGTTAATTAGTAGTATTTTTGTTGGAAAGCTACCAGATGGTGGTCTGACCATGTGAATGCAGTCATCTTTTGAAAGGTTACTAGTTCTGGATTTGCAAAAATCACATCAAGGATGTGTCCAGTGTTTGGGTTTGTGGGTAATCTAACATAGTTTACATGATTCTAGGCCAGTGATGATAGTTCTTGGATGCGGCATATATGGTTTGTCAAACCATATGTTTAGGTTATCAAGGATGCATAGGTTGGAGTTGAGTATCATAAGGTTTGAAAATTAATCTAGAAATGTGTCTGGGAATGTCGCAATGCTAGGTAGTGGTCTGTAAATAAGGAGGAAGTTACAGGAGGAAGTTGGTGTAGGATTGCATCTGGTCGTGAGGGCTTTAGAACCGTGTATGAAAATGTCATCAACTTTAGTGATATTGATTGTTTTCTTGAATATAACACTTAGTCCAATTCCTCTTTTACCTATGCGATTTTGCGTGACAGTTTGATTGCCTGTAAGAATGGCTTCATGCAACACTGGAGCCATGTCATCTCCCAACCATGATTCAGTTATGAAAAGTAAGTCAAGTTGTGGGTCAGTGAGTAGGTTGTAGATGTGGGACTTGTTTTTAGAGAGTGATCAAACATTTATTAGTAGGCAGTTTAGAGATTGTGTTTTGGTGGATGTGTGAATTGTTAGCCATCATGTTTTTTTTCCATATGACAATCCTCACCCAGTAGCTTGAGAATGCCTTTTAATGTGTCCATGTGTGTACCTGTGAAGAGTGGCATGTTGTTTATTTTTTTTTCATCTGTTTAGGGTGAAAGGTGAATGGGTTAGTGGTGGCGGAGGAGCATGTGAGTCATGCTTTAAAGCTCTAAATCGTGTAATGCATGATAGGCTGGTGAATGAGTGTTGTTGTGTTGGCGTGCTTGTGGTGGGTGTTGTTGAAGATAGAAGATGTGAGAGTAAAGAAGGTGTGGAATCTGCATTATTTTTTTGTAGTCATGGTGTGAGAGTGGGTGTTGGTTTCTATTTTATGACGGAATATAGTATAAAGTTGGTGTGAGTGTCGAGATTTTGCTGTGCTGTTGTCTGTGCGTATTTTGCTTTATTTATGTGGAGTAGTGAGAGGAGATATTGATGTAGAGAATGTCTGTGAATGATTTGAATGTAAAGTACTGTTGGTGAGTGGAATTTGAGAGGTGAAGGGTAGTGGTAAAGGGGCAAATAGCAGGGAACATGTATCATGTTGCTTGCCACTGGGTATATACCAGATGTCACGTACTATTTGGCACACAGACATTTAAAAAGCCACTTTCATTTAAAAAGGGTCCACCATTTGCAAAAGAAAGGAATACCTGCAATATAAAGGTTTATTAATATACATATACACATACAACAAAAAGGAGAATTGATGGTAAGAGTAATAACAAGGAATAGGAGGACAATGTATAATGGATGGAAGACAGTAAATCTCATTGAAGTGATAGTAAAACAACAGTATTATAAACACAAATTTAAATCACCTAAGTGTATGATGAAATGCATCTGTTGAGCTCACGGTGCCATATATGAATGAGTGGATAATGTATGGAGAAAACATTTCAAGATAAAACTGGAACTGTCCAAAGAAAATGATGTGCATTTAAAATATGGTGTTATCATCAATTTACTAAAGTATCAACATTTTATTTGACTGAATGAATTTAGGAAAAATATGGTCAGACATGGTTCATGAATGTTAGGCTGCTATTGCTTGAATTATTTTTATATAATATACAGCCCAATGCGGAGAAAAAAGTAATGGATTTATGTAATGAGAAAAAAAGTTAATGTGAGCTCCTAGAAGAGTTTCCTGGGATGTTTAGAGAAATTACTGGTAAGTTAAAAGGCTTTGTTTACTGGCTTGCTTTAATATATATGCATCTGTACTGGGCTGTCTTAGTAAGAAACGTTTTTTTCAAGGGCTTTTAGTGTGGATATCTCTCAAAGTTGACTTTTTGGTTACACACATTTTGAAAATAAACTTAAAAGTTCTATGAAGGATGAGTGGGGTATTGATCCAAATAATAATTACATTAAGAAACTGACGTATCTGACCCTTTAATGATTATGATTTGATGAGGTTTATGGTATGAAAATATCCTAATATTCCCAAAAAAGAACATCAGGAAACTTTGTTTGAATGCGTGGACACCCTGGCCCCATACTAGTAATCAATATAAGACCTTAAATGAGTATGGATCTTTCTCTTAGAAAGCAATGGTTACATATGATGTTAAAACATTGAACAATAAAACACAGTAAGATAGCCATTCACAATCTCTGCAAACAGCCAGGAAAAAATCTGATAGATTTAATTATCTTTTTAATCTTGAGGTCCCATCATTGAGTCTGTACCTGTTGCTACTGACATGTGCACTCAAAATAGCCATTATAATATCAACAGGGGTCTAGCGGATTTCATTTTTATTGTGGCAATTGAGCACCACACAGTCTTGCCACCTAATGCTTTTATGCCCCTTAGTAATTGCCTAAAGGAAAGAAAACCTTAAATCTATGATTAATGAGGTTAATTTGCAGTCAGTATGCTCTGCTTTCGATTAACTTGTAGCTTTTTATTACAGGAGAGCTGCATTAGCAGTGGGCCGGTTCTTTCATGGTATTTTCAAGCAAGCTAAACAATTGTATTTTAATCCTATTTTTAAGTAGTGTGACTGTGATGCTGTTTACTAAAGATATCTGGTACATATATTTTATACTCTTTAAAATGGCAAATGATTAAGTGCTTCTATGGACAACAAGCCTAATAAATGACGATTTAATAGTGATATATAGTCAAGGAAAATGCATTAGTTAGAGATTGCATGGAGCCTTCACATTGGGTATAATAATGTTAATGTCAAAGCTATAGTGCTGTCATTGTTGATAATAAGTGGAGAAGGGACTTTGGTTCTTAGTTCAGATGTAGGAAGAATTATGTTATCTATATGTAGAAAGTTAAAGACAGTTTATAAAGCAACAATAAGGGAAGTGTTTTATTTATATGGTTAGATACAATAGTAGGAAAATGGACAAAACCAAACCCTTATGCCCACTAATGGAACTAGAGTGTGTCATAGAAGCAGCACAGTGGTTCTGCGGGTCTCATTTACATCTCATTCATGTGTCACCATGAATTTCACTACAAGAAACTCTTTATTAATAAAAACAGTGATGCCTTGTGTGTGTTCTATTTAGAGGATAAACACAAGAAGTCACTGTTGTTATTGAGAAAGAATTTATTGAAGTATCACTTCATGGGGAAACGTGAATGAGACTAGCTAAAATAGTAAGCATAGTTGTTTTCTGCCTGCTTGGTTCATTATGGTGAGATATTCTGAAAAGGGTGTCCATATAAAAGTGACTTCACACATATTTTTAACCAGCAGTGGCCTGTTCTTGAGGATGGAAGGGCCACCCCCTCACCTTTTGACCAACATCAATCAATCAATTAATCATCGGACTTATAGAGAACACAGCTAATCAATGATTGTCCCAGTGCTATCTAGGCTTGTAGACTATCTCATCTGAAACAGGTTACTTAAATGTGCTTTTAAATAGCCAGGTCTTCAAATGGCGTGTAAAGGGAGTTCACATACCTATACATAAAGAGTGCCTTTTAGAGCGGAGCAAAGGTAGGCGTTACAGACACTCTATTTTCAAGTCACGCAGCCAGGAGCTGAACTTTGCTGGGATGAAGATGTCATAGCACCTGTGGGAGTGACCACCTCAGCCTGACACAGTGCCTCGAGGCTCTCCTTCTCATGATGAGGGGAAGCATCACTGATAGCCTCAGACCTGGGCGTTTCCGTTTTAAGTAGTACCCAGGGCTGAGTGTCTATCAGTGATACTGAGTCTTAGTGTGGAGTGGGATAAATAGTCTCACTGACTCCATCCCACTCTGTGATGAGTGAGGGATTGCTGCCTCCTCTCATTGGCTGATGTAAGGTCACCCAATGAGAGAAGGTGGCTGTCCGAACCATCATGGACCCCTCCAGACTTTCCTCCGGAGATGCTGTAGAACATAAGTGTCATGTTTTTATTTATTGTTTGGTGCATGCATGTGTGTATGTATGAATATATTTGAGTGTGTGATGTGACTGTGTGTTTGTATATGTGTGAATGCATGGGTGTGAGTGAGCGTGCATGTGTGGCACTCCTGTCATGTAGTTCCTACAAATCTTTATGGGATCTGTACATTTAGACAACATAAACTAAGGGATTGGTGTGTAGATAGCATGTATGTAGGTGTATAACCAAGAATCCACCTAGGAAAGAGCCAATCCCATTTCCTCATCTGAGAGAATGAAGGACCCCGTCTTGGTATCAAATTGGACACCCCGCAATGGATGTCAGACCACTGTATGCTGGAATATCTGCGTGCAGGGACTTCAATGTCTCATTTCAGTGTATCAGCATGGAAGCCTTCTCTCCTCTGGTTTGCCCAGTGAAGATGTGGTACTTGTACACTCAAATGCTACCCTCAGGGGTTCTAACTAGATGTGTCATGGTACTGTGGCATGTCGGCCAAGGATGATGATAGCGATGACCCTTATAGAGAGTTAATATGGAGAAGATGGTAATCCTGCTGTGATGCTAAGAATATTTATACATAATAAATGAGGCTAGTTTTCAGAGAAAACCACACAATATTTGTTTGGCACCTAACTAGGTAAAAGGTCGGCACCAGAACCGTTATGTACAGCAAGGTAGGACAAATGTACATGAAAGGCCTTGCAACTACCTAGGCCTATATTGGAGTACATTGGGGTTCATAACACCCACTCCTCATCTGACTGGACGACAGAACTAATAAATGCTTTAATATGCCTGGTTAAAAAGCATAAAAACATAGCTAAAAAATGAGTTTAGAAACATCTAAAAACATGGTATGTGTTAAAAATGAAGCAAAAGTAAAAAACTGCATGAGTCCTCTAAATAGTCAATATTCTGTTAGACCAACTGAGCACGCTGAAAGCAATAATGCTCAGTGAGAGCAAAAGAGCAAAAATAAAAGCACACATATGTTTCCGAATTCCAATTTAGGTTGTTTCTAAAAAAAGGCTGAAATGTTCCCAGCACACGTAGAGTCGAATGTTTATGTGTCCTGTGTAGGAAACGCAACATCACTGCTTGCCTTCGCAGACGACGGTCCCTGTAACACCTCTAGGATCAGGTCAATGGAGCAAAGGTAATCTTCTGCAGTTCCCACAGCCGCTTCTGAGGAAACACTTAATGCCTGTAAGCCTGGTACAGAGCCGGTGTCCATTCCAACAGGAGCTGAAGCATCCTGTGGTGGCTCTATGAATGTCTACATCAACAGTAGAATACGCTGAGGGAACTGCACTATGTGGGCCTTTATTGGGCCCAGCAGTACATCCACGTCCAGAGGTGCAACCAATGGAAGTGTTAGACAGATGTCCAACACACATTCATATCCACAGAATAGGCAGCGAAGTACAGGCAAGACACAGTCAGCCCAGACTAATCTGAACAATAGAAACCAATGCTCGCTTAGCTTCCGAAGCCGAGGCGTGCCCCCCGGGTGAATACCATCCGTTCACGGCAATGTCGCTCAAAGAGCGCTTTTTCCATCCATTTGGAATATGGGATGTCCATTGTGTAACAGGAGAATTAAAACCAAGAAACCCACTACAAGTTGTTCAGTGGAAGCTCTCCAAAAATGTTCCCGAAACTGAGTGTATCAATGATGGAATAACTCCAAAGATCATCTGAAAGGTGCTGAATAGCCCACAACCTATGTTCTTAAATAGGAGTACCATCCCACTCATATCAGACATGTTAAAAATACGATGTACTATTTCCCTGAAATGGAAAGAGAAGTTAATTTGGACTAGTCTCTTGGACTGAGGTTAAGGCCACCTACTTCTGTAAAAGTATGGCTTTCAGTATACTCAGAGTATAAGGGAAACATTCAACGAAGGCCATAGCGCTTCCTCCCTGACTATGTGGGTCGGTGGAAAGAATGCTTGCATACAGCATGTAACCCTAGAACTTACTGTAACCAGATAGGTGATGCCTGGTAGCATCTCACAACATCCTTGGTCATCCAACTTCAATTAACTCCCATTCAAGGGCAGTTTGAACACGAGATAAATCACAGCAGCTGAGGATCCAATCAAGTGGCATGATAGGTTTGCAACCAAAGCATTCCAAACTTTGTGAAGCATATTATCCTAACCATTTATAGACCCACTTAATGAATTTTCACAGTGTGAACCGCTGAGAAAGACTTCAGTGTCCCCATTCCTGCATCAAAATCTGTAAGGTAATTCCCAAGATTCATGTATGTTTTCCCTACTCAACGCTTCATACCTACCTACTAAGCCATGGTGAAAGGTAATTGGTCCAATTTTTCAATGTTTTCAATGTGCAGCATTGTATACTTTGCATCTCTTTTTGCCATTGTTTTCTGCCTTTCTCTTAGATTATATACAGAAAACAGAGACGTGCTGTTGATATATCACCAGGGCATGTGACCCGAGCGCAATGATTGTAGAATTCAGCTTAGTAATAGAATGGATCGCAACTGCGATTGCCCATGTTGAAGAATGGACAGATCCTGTTCTATTATATCTATTGCAGAAGACATAATGTTACCCAGTAAAAAAATCCTTGCTGTTAGTGAGGTCATGCCATTGTCGACCACTGCCAAATAGTTTTCTAGGTTAACTCTGTCAATTTCACGCAATCTCTCTGCAGCCTCCTGTTGAGAAATTTTTAACACTTTGTTGCAAATAGCATTTAAGAAGCGCTTAAGACATGGGGCCCGATTCACAGAACTAACTTAAGACAAAATCCTAAACTTACTACTTTTGGTATTCACAGAAGGCATTTAGTAGTTGTAAAGTTAGGATTTTGTCTTAAATCTGTCTTAAGTCTGTCTTAAGTCTGTCCTAAGTCTGTCTTAAGCATTGAAATTATTACATCAAGCTGCAGTTCAACTAGTCGTTGCAAGGTGTCCCTCAAGTCAAATGCTTTTGCATTTGACTTATGAGGGACACCTAGTAACGACTAGTGGAACTGCAGCTTCATGAAAGGGTTTCAATGATTTTGCATTTGATTTGTGAGGGACACCTAGTAACAACTAGTGGAACTGCAGCTTGAAGCAATAATTTCAATGCTTTTGCATTTGACTCATGAGGGACATCTAGTAACGACTAGTTGAACTGCAGCTCTTTGTATAATTATTTTGATATTGGATACTATAATATTCACTGCCCACTGCTAATCTTGTCCCATAATGCTTTGCTGGGCCTTTGATTGGGATTGTATGTTTGCCCATAACTGTGCTTAGGGTGGTGCTAAGAGGATGGGACCACCACCGAATCATTCAGCAAGATGTGCTCTTGTTTTCAAGGCATCTGCTTGGTTCTCCCCCAAGTTTAGGGAGGATCCCAAAACCATTACCTCTCTCACTGCTTGCTAAATTTTCATTTTCCCTTTTATGAAATGACTACATGCCTTTTAGCATGTCAAGACAGAGCTATCTGTTATTTTACCAAAGGTAAAGGAGGTTTCTGTTTAATTGGGAGTCCAACGGAATGAAGCTGCGGAATTCTGAGTTTTTGTTCAACTTCGTGAAATTCCACATAGTAGTACTCTGCCAATTATGCCCACCCTTAGTATTCTCACTATGTTGTGTATAGTTTTGCCATCTCTCAAAATGTGAACGCGTGGGAATCTGTGGTGTATTCAAATCCTTGATCTTGGCTAGTCCAAGACAGGAAGTCTGTTGCACTGTGTTGTTCTTGAAGATACTTTGCTGTGGTATGAGGCACACTCTCAATAATGCCTCAGTTCCCTGAACTTGTCAATCTTTAGTGCACCAGACAGGTGTAGGTTTAACCTTATAGTAATGTGAGGCCGGGTCTGAATTGCTATAATCATAAAAATAAGCAAACGTTTATGCAAACGTTTGCGAACTACCTTTCAGTGGTGTTGGGCAATGTTACCCATTGATGGTAAGTTAAAACATTATGTGGGATACTTGCTTTGTGCAAGAAATGAGGACCATAATGTTGGTACCAATACATGGTATCAAAATCAGATGTATAATCATACAATTCATTTTTAGACAGTGCAGCAGATTGTACTAAATCAGACAGCATACTATTCACAGTTTCAAAGTCCAAATCATCAGAGAATGTACTGGAGGTGATGATATCATTAAAATAATTTTTAAATACATGTGGGTCCAAATACATCATATGAAACCCTATCCCAAACTATTCCTTCAGGAATCGGAACTGTTGTAATGTTCACAAAGGACAGGGTGTATGTGGTTTCAGTACCAAGTTCGCATGTTGTACTGCGGAGCGTTGTGGGAGATAGTGTCCATTCAGATGCAGGAAAAAGACAGTCACTACTCCAATCTAAAGAAATAGGAAAAGTAGACCAGCTGGGGGTGGCTCATGTTCACCAGGATCCAGATAAAAGGTGTCAACATTGATGAAGTAGCCAGACTCTGCTAGATCTATCTTTAGTAGCTCAGCAGGTTTTGTTGAACTGGTAGATGACTTGTTGTGAGACATATTCACATAGATGTCGGTATTAGGCTGAATTGAGATTTGTGTTTCATTTGTATTTTGTTGTTGTTCAATTTTGACAGGTACAAGTTCTATTCCATTGTTGGCAACTCCGTTTCTTCATGGAGTAGAATCTTCAAACTTTAATTGTCTTTCTCTCTGAACTTCCTGTATGATAGCAAGAGTAGATGTGCTGCTGCCCAGGAGCCCACACAGCCTGCTATTCAGTATCGGCCACATAGTGTGGTTTAATCAGATCAATAGAGACAAATCTCTTTTCTTTATTTCTGGCAAGAGGCAGTAGAAGTACAATTCCTGTACCTTCAACATCCAGGACAGGTACAGGCGCTCTGTGAGATGGCCAAATTCCTTTTTGTCCACAATCTTTTCTCTGACCAGGTCCCTGATTTTCGGGACCCAGGCAGGTCTTGCCCAAACAGCTTTCACTTATCCAGTGGCATTGCGCTTTACTTGGACGTTGCTTTGAAGCACCCATAAGTCATTGAGTTCCTGTAAAACAGCCAAATGATAATTGATGACAAATGCTTTTTCATCTGCCACTGTGCTGCCACAATCAAGGTTGAGTACCCGCATTTTTGTCCCAAACAGGACCTCATTTGGAGTACAGCCTCCTAGGGAACTTCTTGGCATGTTATTGAATGCCCTCTGGACCACATATAGAAGATTGACCCAACTACCACCTGAGCCTAATACCCTTGCTGTTAAGGATTGCTTTAAGACCTGTTTTTTTGTCTCTGCAATCAAATTTCTATCGGGATGATAAGGAGAGGAGACCACAATGCAACACCCAAACTTCCCATGGCTTTTCTGTAAGCCTGAGAGTTAAATGCAGGGCCACTGTCAGAATGTAATGTGCCAATTGTGTATGTCCCTGTGAAAACCCTCAAATCCTTTATAACAGATCTAGTGTCAGCTGAGCACTGGCGTCATACCCACAGGAATCTAGAGCATGAATCCACTGCCACCAAGATGTACTTGTAAGCCCAATCTGATTGTAAGGGGCCACAGTGGTCTAAATAGACACATGCGAGTGGTCTGTCTGATATCAGTAGTGGTGTTTGTGGCAGACATGCTACGGTGGAACCCTTCATCTGCTGACAGATGATACACTTAAGGACAAAACCCTTGTTCTGCTTTGTAAGACCCGGCCACCAATAACGTTGTTTCAGCAATTTAAACTATCACATTGATACCTGTGTGAGCTAAGCCTAGACCCTCATGCTCAGGTAGTATTAAACATAATCTGTGTTCCATGTTTGGTATTACTCTATCCCCCACTCTTGCAATTTGAGCATACAGTATGTTTTGCGCCTTTAACTTATAGGTACTTGAGTGAAAAAACGTTTGGCAAGGCTGAGCTGGTATTACGCGTAGCGTTGACAGCTACCATTATCTGTCTGTCTATCCTCATGCCAGAATCAGTGATTGCAGCAACAGCAGCAGTTCACACTGTCGCATTGGCGGCTTCATCATCCAATGAATTCCCTTAACTGTGCACACCAACATGTTGATGAATCAGTGTATGAATCACGTAAGCCTGTGCCAAGCCTTTTTTCAGCTCTGCCACTTGTTCCTAGAGTATCTTGTACTTTTTTGTGCAACCTTTCAAATCTTTAAACACATTCTGGCCCCAGTAGTGACAATGTTCACTGTACGCCTGGACACAATAAAATTAATCGCAAAAAATAAGTGTGGGGAATTCTGGATCCGTATTTTTTAGTGCCAGTATCAGGGCTTTTAGTTCAGCCAGCTGTGCTGTGCAATCTCCTAGATACTGCGTCTGCGTATTTCTATGATGGAACTTACTGTCCACATATGCCCCATTTCAATTGCACAAGCTGCACTGTATTGCTGTTTACTTCCTAAGGCAGGCTGAGCTGAACCTTAATTGTAGATTATGTATTCATACTGATCTAGAGGCATTATTTTATTCAGAAGCGGATATTCTTGTATGTACTGCAAAAATGCTTGTGTTTTTAATGTAGAATCAAATTTGTAGTCTACATCAGTTGAAGTGAAATAATTAGCCCATTGTATCCATCGTGGGTGCAGTGCTTTCATGTTTGGAACACTTGCTTTTGTAACAGCCTCTAAGGTTGGTACCGGAGTGACAACAATTATTAGTTTCCCCTGAGAAAGTGCTTTTTCTCTCTCTGAAGCAGTCTGCACTGCTGATAGTATTTTTTCAGTTGATGAAAAACCCATCTCAGCGTTTCTGTGCAAATGTAATATGTATGCAATGGGTAAAGTTTCGCCTTCATTGAAGGTTTGGTAAGTGTACTCAGATTGACCCACAATTACACGGATCACCAAATTTGTAGTATTTACAGGTGTATGTAAATGTTTGGAAGCTATCATGTCAGCATGTGGGTAACAAAGAATTTCTGTATGTTCCTGTGTCCAATGTCGAACTGAGGAGTCAGGTCTAATTAAGTCATAGAAAGGTTTTACTTTTTCTGCGTACTCTAAAATGTATGTTCTGCCAAAATGTAGGAATCCCAAAATGGATTGTAAGTTTTTACTGGTCTTTGGGGGTTGGAGCAGGGTACACATTTCCAAATAATTAGCTGCAAGGCTTTTCCATTCACTTGAGAGCTCCTATCCTAACAATAGGACATTGAGGTGGGCAATTTATGATTTTTTAAAGTTACATTTGTAGCCCTCAGAGGCGAACCCCAAACGTATGTTGTTTACCCTGTTCAAATGATCCAATAGTTAATTGTCCATCAGATAAATATTATCTGAATAGGACAAGGCCACCACATCAACATTTTGAAGTAACTCTGATACTCTTGCTGAGAAAAACCTGGGGCTATTCTTATACCCTTGGGAAATAAAATTTACAGAATTGGCTTTGAGAGCCGAGGGCTGAAAATGCTGTTAAATATCTGCTTGAGGTACTATATTTTGGTAAAATAAATCCATTTGAAATATCTAGTACTGTTTTGTAATTTATCCATACAATGTCATTCATGAATATGCCACTGTGTCTATTTTGTACTGCAAATGTTTTTTGTGTATGTGTTCAACTACCTGTAGTCTAAAACTAGGCGATATGAATTGTCAGGTTTCATTACGAGACATAAAGGATTATTCATGGAAGTGCAGATCTTGATTACACCCTGATATTCAAATTGATACCTGACTTGTTTTTTTGCATCATGTTTAATTGGGTACAGTCTCTGTGGAGTTGGAGTAATTTTTACTGGTATTACATGGTGAGGTGACTACCATCCCATTCTACATGACTGCAGTATAATGCAGGAGCTAGTGCGTGTATGAATGTTTTAATGATTCTGAAATGAGGTCCGAGAAACCCGGTAAAATTATGGTTTCTCCCTTTGCACAGTCCATAACAAACTCAGGTGGCCAATCTTTTTTCAGCCAAAAGAATGTCAAATCCATATGTGAGGTTCTCCCAAAAAAGACCTTTCACTTTCCTTGGTATGACCCCCTCCATATGGAGTGTTATTTCATATTACTGATGTGGGACACTTACCCTAGTATCAGGTGTCTCCACCGTGATATGTTCATTCAACGCTGCTGTCACCAGAAATTCCATAAGGTTCAAGTGAGCTATTGTTACTTCTGCTGTGATGTCTAGCATCATCAGAGCCCATTCACCATTCAGAAGTTGAGTCCTCAGTAGTCTGGGCATTTGTTATTTCAAGGCCAACTACTTTCTTTTTTTTTAAATGAGGTTTACTCTTGGGTTTATCTTCTTTTTTGATAATGTAGTCTGAAGTGTGATGTCTGTCTCTTTGCTTGACTCGCTCTTTTGATCGGTGTTCTGACTGTCCTTTTTTGATGAAACCTGAAAGGAACGAGAGAAATGTGTATCAGTATGCTGATACCTGTCACGTTCTGTAATGTTATCACGGTTCCTAAGTTTATACCTCCAATCAGAGGGCTCCTTTTGAACAGACCAACCCCATGATTGTGATGCATTCAGCCAATTTTTTTGTTGTTAATTATCCAATTTCAGGATTTACTGTTAATTGTGGTTTCACAAGTTTAGCTCCCAAATTATCTCTACCCAGTAAAGCATAGGTCTCTTCGTCAATTTTAGGTAATTCTCGCTTCTGTTGCGCAGGAGTGCATTCCCTCAGGCGTTGGCGTATTGCCACCGCTGCTGCCTCCCCTTTTATGTTTGCTAACATAATTGTAGATACCTGGGAAAATATGCCTATTAATTTTATCCCTAAGTTCAGGGTAGGTTCTGCCTATACTCATTCTGTATTTGTCTTAATACTTAGGGTATCACCGCTATTGAAGGGGTGGCATGAGTCCTGGTATAGATGGCAGCAAAGACTGTACCCCAAGTGGTACACTCCTCTATCTGGGGGCAATCCAAATTGGCAAGCAGATCATTAGTATTCTATGTTTTTCTTGTGGGCCTGTGTGTAGAAACACAGCTTCTAGCTGTGCTATTTTCTGTGCTATCCAGAATGGCATTTGCTCACATTTAGTGGGCATTCTTCCCATAATCGCGTTCAGCATTTGAGGGGTGATTTTAGTTGTGGTCCCTTGTAGTTGACCTGCTGGAGTGACCCTTGTAGGTTGAAGTGTAAGTGTTCTCATAACGAGCTGTGTCTGCTTCTGGCAATGTGTCAATTTCTGGATGCGGTGTGTAAGCAGCTAGGTCAGGCCAAGTTGTCTGTCTCTGCTGAGCGGACTGAGTCTCACTTTTTCTGTGGTGTGTGGGAGGGCACCTTTAAACCAGTTTATATGTTCCTGGTATGTTATTGGGGCTTCTATGTCCTTGTATGGATTATATTTATTTGGTATTTCAACCGCAATATAGGAATGAAATGTATGTGTATGTGCATCTGCAGGTGGGAACTTGACCCAGAAATAGAACACCTCTGCCCTGTATGCCTGGTGGGCCTCAATCACGAAGGTAAACCTAATGCTAAGTAAGTGGATTTTGTATATTTGTTTAAATGTTTCTTGCACCTTCCTGTTCTCCTTCCTCTGCTGCATTTGCATTTAATGCAGGCGTGGCCTCTTCTTGGACAGGCATTGCGAAAAATGGTATTGCACAAGATTGGGAACTATAATCCTTTAAGATTGAGCAAACCTACAGCCAATACATAAGATAAACCTACTTGGCTGAGGTGGATTTTTCCCTTCCCACTCCAGATGTCTCTGGATAAATGTGAGTAGGAGTCTCTGAGAAAGCACAACTGAACTACTAGGATTTGACCGTTCAATAAGAACCAAACCAACCTTGGTGGCGTCATGTCGTGTAGTTTCTACAAATCTATACAGGAGCTGCACGTTTAGACAATACCCTAAGGATATGTTAGTCTGTAGACCCGCTAGCTCACAGTGCTGCTACAAGCCCCATAACCTTACCAAGGAGCAAATACTTTCTGGCAACTATTGAACATGACAACCCTGACCCTTCAGGGATCGTGGAAACAGTACAGTAATTTTTGCTCAGTCACTCATGCTCACTTACTCTCAGAGAGATGTACAGAATAAATGGTGGGGACTTTTTCAAGAAGCATTTATTGAACCAGCGTCATTCTAGTATAAAATACGTGTGCTGCCACAACCACAAGACAGTAGCAGATATATATGATTGCATGCACCAATAGAGTAAACAAAAAGTAGAATTCTACCATGGTGCTAAAACACTGAATATATGCAGGCATATAGATACATGGCAGTAATAATGCGTACTCCTATGATGCAAACCCTAACTAGTTGTACCAAAGTGTACCTAGCATGTATGTGGGTATATAGCCAAGAATCCCTCTAGGGAAGAGCCAACCCCATTACCTGATGTGAGAGAGTGAAGGACACTTTCTTAGGCTCTAATTGGACACCCCACAAGGGATGTCAGACCACTGCATCCTGGAATGTGTCTGCATGCAGGGACTTCAGCGTTTCGTGTCAGCAAGTCAGCATGGAAGCTTTTTCTCCTCAGGTTTGCCCAACGAAGATGTTGTACTTATATACACAAAAGGTATTCTAACTAGATGTGTCATGGTACTGTGGGCATGGTGGCCAAGGATGACAAGAGTGGTGACCCTTATACAGAGTTATTATGTGGAAGATGGTAATCCTGCTGTGATACTAAAATGCTCATACATAATAAATGAGGCTAGTTTTCAGAGAAAACCATAGGACATTTATTCGGCACCTAACTAAAAGGCCGACGCCTGAACTGTTTTGTAGAGCAAGGTAGGACAAATGTACCTAAACTGTCATGCAACTATCTAAGCCTATATTGGGGTGCATTGGGGCTCATAACACTCCCCTGTACTCTAATTACCGTCCACCACTGTTTTTAACTATTTTTCTTTAAGAACTTTTCAGTGCATGGCACCTATGATAACTTGGGAAGAGGCCGGAGAGTGCTGGAGTGCATATTAATCCTGGATCTCTGGAATGCAGGGAATGTTTTATGTATGAATCTGTGGTGAGGCAAACAGAAAGCACTACAATGGAAACTGGTAGCACATTAAGGGCTTTAAAAGTTGGTGGAATATAATTAAATGTAGTACAATACCTGCAGTGGCATTTTGGACCCTCTGTAGTCTCTGAAGAGGGTAAATTGGGAGGCTAAGTTATGGTCCAGTTATAGTCCAGTTTAATAGCCTGGACAAGGAAGAAAAATAGACATAACTGCAATAACTATATAAGTGAATGCTAGTAAATCGAAGTAGAATGCAATTCATGCAGCCTTATTGATTTGTGGAATGTCCAAGAGGCCAGGGTCCCTTGGAATGTCAATATTGTTTGATGTTTTACTTAGAATACAGATTCTACCACATTTGTGTTACATGAGAGAGGACTGGAGATGAAAGATTTGTTTCCTTATATCCTCACTTCTGGCTTGGCTAAGGTTTGCTTTACAGTAATTGTAATTTTTATTCTAATGTCAGTCAGGGATGGCAATTTGAATCAAGGGAGCCAATCATATTTATTAGGTCGAGCTTAGACAGCGCACATGCGCTGTTCGCAGCACCTTCTGTAATCTATATGAGGAGTGTAATCCCACCTGCCACTTGTCATTGGCTAACTCCTGCATTGCTCTTCTTTCCTGGCTCCTTATTGGTTGGCGCTCCCAATACATCACATCCGTATTATGGTGAGAAGCAATAGCCAACTACATTTAACGTACTCTGTAGTTTTTTATGTGTGCGTTTAGGGACTGCTTCTTTTATTTCATGGTAGGGATACTTTATCACCACGGCACCTATTGTATGTTTTTTTTTAATCATCATGTTGCCCGAACTGCCATGCGCATAACTTTAATATGCACAGGCGCCATGCTTCATGTTTCAGCATGACACCCGCTTTTCAGATTCAGATTGGGTTTATGTACATACATTCCTCTATTATTCCTATATCACCATGAGTAATTTGCATTAAAAAATGTGGAATTATTTTGTTAGACTGATGGTAAAATTTGGGTTTCATTATGAGAGAGAGTCAATTCAATAGCAGGTAAGCACGTCAAAGAAAGGCTTGATATCTAACATATTTTCACATTTTCAGAGTGCTAAGGAGGCCCTCCAATGTGGGACCTGCTGAGTGTTCTATAATCCGTACACCACATGTAAAAGTAATTCTACTGAATGAGCTGCTTGCACAGCACCCTCTGAACTGAACTAAATATTAAGCTTGCACTCTCTAAAGTTAAGGGAAATGGCAAGGCAAAAAGGATCACCCAAATTTGCCAAATGTGGAAACTTCACAAAGGTAATCTTACACTTTTGTGTAGGTTTATGATTGTTTGATATTCACAAATGAATTTTACTAGTAGTAGTTTCTTTAGGACTCCGGAGTCTCTACACATATAAAGACAGGACTGTCCTAGCTTTTTATGTGCAGAGACTCTGCAGTCATGAAGATTCTACTAGTAAAACCCTTTGAATATAGCAAACAATAGTTAACTTACACACTTACCTTTGTCAATCAGGGCCATTTGATTTTAAAGCAAGTTTCTTCCAATGTCATCAACTCAGCCGTAGAAAAGATTTAGCTCTTTCTCTGTTTTCAATTGGAAGAGACCACAGGTTTTCAGGGAGCTGTAGGTGTGCATTGTGTTCAGCAAGACGACTTGATAAGCAAGTAAATCATATGGGAAACCAGTTGGACACTATTTGAGAATACTTTGTAGAAACGTTAGTCAAACAGAATGAATTCACTAAAGCGACTCAGGAGCTGTAAAGAGTGGATATCTTCCAAATTGAATGTAAAGCACAAAGCTTGAATTAAGAAATGCGCATGTGCTGGTAAACGAACTGCAATGCTTAAAGGAAGAAAGCAGAGAACACTATTTATATGATAATGGCACTGACCTTAAACGACTTAAAAGCAAACCTATTTTTGTAAAATACAAACACCTTAGTAGAAGCACTAAAGCCAATTATCGAGACAATAAAGTTGTAGAGACGTTGCTTGCAGGTTACTGGCCTCTCTCTGATCTTTTAGACCTGTTCAATTCGACACTTATTGGTGCTTTTTGTTATGCATGTTTATAAACTTGCAGCGGAAGTCATTCATGTGATTTTATTTCTGGTCACACAGTGTTTCAGTAGCTAGCCTTTCTTTAGTTTGTGATTTTTTTTTAAATTGTGCAGATATAAGGCGAGAGAGGAGGACATGTTTTATCTACGGTTCTAGGGCAAAGTTAAAGACAGACAATCGTTTGAGTCAGGCTCAAAGCCGAACATGCTTACGCACTTTTATGTGCCAAATTAGCTAAGGTGTTTTTTTTAGAGATTCCCAGTAGTAGGACATTTGCAAAAATTGCAGCACACACCTGATTATAGCACGTAAATGGGGGTGGGGGGAGGGGTGTAGACTTCTGCAATTTATTGACAGATGTCACTCCACCTTCCAGACTCTGACTAACCCTCTAAGGATGGGTCTCTCAGCAAGGCCTCAAGGACTAGGAAATATTTAGATCTCAACCATCAAATAAGTATTTTGATATGTGACTTTTTGTAATTTTGATGTGCACTTAATCATTGAGGCAGAGGCCTTCAAACTGTGGAAGCCCCACCCCCGTCCCCCGTCCCCCCCCCCCCCGATCCCACCCCCGGGACCGTGACGTCATTTCTGGGGGCTCAAATGCCACAGTAACTAGTTTTTAATAAGGATTGCCTGAAAGCACAACTTTACGTTTTTCGTTTTTCGTGTTTCCAGGACATCATAATTCCCATAAATCGATTGATGTTAGGGTTACCGCCTTTCACAGAGAAAAATGCCAGCCAACATTCATGTTTTAAGACTCTGCAAAGGCCCAGGCATGATTAAGTAAAATCATTTATGACTTAATCTGTATTAATTCTTAACATGGCTCTTATGTCTGTATTTACTTTAATTATCAATCAGGGGTCATTAGGGCAGCTGTAGAAGTTAAAATGTTCTCTTCCCTTCTTTTCTATTTAAAGTATGTACTGATTACAGGAAAAAATATGGACTTTAGGTGATTTTCAAATTTAAAATAACTACATTCCAGCAGCTGTGATCCTGAGTGATCCTGAGTGCTGTGATGATGGCAGTGTCAAAGGCATGGCTAAAACAACAAAATATTCTATAGCTATTTTGTCTTTTCACCTTCACGGCAACTGCATATAAAATAATGCACACTACTTAAACGAAAAATAAATGTAATTTAAACTAATTGGTGGGAATGCACTCTTTTACATATGTAAAAGAGTGCATTTCCCACCAATTAGTTTAAATTACATTTATTTTTCGTTTAAGTAGTGTGCATTGTTAAACATCAATGTTTTAATGCAATCGTTATATATGTTTGTGAGACCAGCGAGAATTACAGAATGGATTCCGACTTGGCGCAGTGCAGAATAGTGACTTGTGTATTTAGAGTGGTATGAGGTCCCAGCAAGTAACAGAAAGAACTGTGTATATTTAAGTCATTATTTTAAAATGTATTGCACACAGTATTAGTGTATATGATAAAACAAATGCTTTTTCAAGGATACATATTATTAAAAGCTAATCAGACTGTTCACAGTGCAGGCATTTTTATAAGTCAATTAAAAGGCACTTTCAAAACTCAGTATCCTTACATTACTCTCTTAAAACTAATAAACAGCTGATTACGATTTTGGTGGTCCAAACACATGAGACCCACATCCATGTTGTCTATGACACCACTGCGTCAGCGATCTACAGTCCACCGTATTACGAGTTGTGCTGTCTGAAATGCAGACCATGGCTACGGCAGTCTACCTGGCAGGACCGTGTTGGTCTGCAATTTTGGCTGGCTGTCCGCTGACGTCGCCAGGTCCAAGGTCTAACCGTCGAGTGTATTATGACTGCATGGTCATACTTTCAGTCTCACAGCAGTGGTCAAAAAATGGCATTTACCCAACAACGGTTGACCACCGCGGTATGCGCAAAAAAACACAACAAAAAAATGACCATTAGATGGATTCAAAAACTACACACCTGATGTGAATTGGCAAGTGGACAAATCAAACTATAAAACACACCCCATGCCTGACCAGCATCCTTTGCTGCAGTCCACAAGACAGGCACCAGCGTTTTCTGCATTTTAGATGAGGCACCCTTTTTTCATATTCTCATTTAACACTCACCACCACCTGTAATTTTTGTTTTGCACATTTTAACAGCTATCACTTGTTTGTTTTTCATTCATATACTCACTCAAATAAACAATATTCACCGTGCCTTGAAAAAAAACAAGCTTCACTAAGCAGTCTCCCGCCATCGGAGACATGTTTTCTGCCCACCACATTAGGATGGCGGGCGGTTTGGTGGTGGTCAGCAAGACCGACCACCATGCATCGGATGGGCTCCTTCTGCCTGCTGGTGTGACGGAGGCAGAGTACATTGGAGGGAGTGCCTGCCGGGCACCGCAGTAGGCATTACGATGCACCTTTCCGCTGCCCCTTTCATGTGGGTAAACCTGCCATGAAAAGGCTGGCAGAAAGGGACATTGGGGTACCCTAGCAGGCCCCCCACCTCCTGGCCCCCAGGCAAGGGACCTGGGGGCAACTATGTTGCCCCCCTACATATCGCTCCACCATGTGGTAGGCACTGGTTTGTGCCTGCCACGTACTTCAGGGATATGTGCAGGGTGTCTATTTTGTATTGCAGTGGGTGCTGTAGAGCGCAGCACCAGCTGCAATTCAAAACATGAGCAATGCGACCACCACAGTGGGGGTCGCATCGTAATTTTCCCTGTGGGACCGCAGCCTTGTAGGCTGGTGGTCCCAAATACGATACGATGACAGATGGACTGAAATCCGGCCGTCATCAAAATGACCCCCACAGTCCGAAACATAATGACCAACTGCAGAAGAATCTGCACTCATTTCAGCCATTCTTTTAATGCCCGGATGCAGTTGTGGATTACTCAGCGTAATATTCGAGCACTGGTTAAAAACTTGATACAGGAGGTGCCAACATGTTGGAGCTCAACCTTTTAAATGTTGCAACATCTGTTT
This sequence comes from Triturus cristatus, assembly GCF_964204655.1. Lineage (NCBI taxonomy): Eukaryota > Metazoa > Chordata > Amphibia > Caudata > Salamandridae > Triturus > Triturus cristatus. Next base: position 1,354,756,362 of record NC_140591.1, read on the forward strand.
GAGCAGTACAAACAGATCAATGATTATGTTATCAAAAAAGGAAGGGATGCATTTGGGACAGCTATGACTATGGATGTGGACAAATGAGTCTTAGTCAAATGCCTTGCACAGATAATACTCTCTCTTGAGGTTTAAGCACAGGAAGACAGTATGATGGACTAAGCTATCCCATTGTTGCATCTTCTACAAGAACAGATAAAAAGGCATCTGAAAGCTTCACCCCTGCAGATGTGAATGAAAACACAGAAGCGCCTGCCTTGGGTGAGACCTTAGTCCTTCGCTTGGCTTGTAATACAAGGCTGCAACATGAAATCAGAGTAAATCTGTGCCACACTACTTGATCCACAGTACAAATAAATTCTGCACACTTCCATTCTTTTTTCTGAAGGGGATGTTTTAAAATACAGGAGGTAAATTGCAGAGCAAGTTTCAGAATTGTTGGAAGAACGGGTGGAACTTTGAGTCCCACCACACAGTTCTAGGGTCCTGCCTTCAACGTTCAGAGAGGACAGTCTTGTCTCACAGCAGCCAACAACACCGGCAACAACAGCAACAGAAGGAACAGACCCCACCTCTGCTTTGTATTAGTTTCAATTGGCAGGGCTCAAGTTCAGTGCAGAGGCGATGGCAAAGCAGGTTGAGCAAGTGGCAGCACCAATGACCATCCACAGGATGTTCCACGATCTGGAGGATCCAAAAGAGTTCTATGTGGATTTCAATCCATTGATGTATGATCCAAAAGAGGTCTAAGTGGTTTAAAATCCATTGGTGTATTGGTATAGTAAGATGCGAAATTCCCAGAGCTCAGCAGACTGGCAATAAAGTGTCTGGCTTGCCCTGTCTCCAGAGTGTTGCTGAGTGTATATTCAGAGCAGCTGTTGCATTTGTTACAGTGAGAAGGACCAGTTTCTCGGCTCAAACCGTGGAGGATATGATCAAAATGGACCAACTTTGGATACCACACAAGTACACTATTCCTGAAACAGCACAGGAGGAGGAGGAGGAGGGTGATTGGTCCAATATTGAATCAAATGTGTTAGCTGATCAACTTCAGGGTGAACCACCTGAGTTTGAGGACAAACTTACTTCCCAGACTAGGTATGCCTTTGCCCCTACAGAACTTTTGTTTTTTAATTATTTCTCGTTGAACTTCTGTCTTCACACCAAAAAAAGTAGCTAGTGGAACAATATTACTTTTGTGTCAGATGTATGCTGCCACACCACCATTTTCTTAGTCACATATATTGTTGGATTGCATTTTGAACCAGTGTGCATTGAATAAGCCTCAACAATTGCTTCATGACATTGGAGACAATGCCTTCCCTCCTCACATGCGTATTTCCTATCCCTTTTTGCATCACTTATCACTAGAAGGTCTTCCCCAGAAGATCATTGCTTTACAAGACTGCCGGCCAATACCAAATTTGAATACCTAAACTACCTGTGCTTGGAGCTAACTACAACTAATGCAATGGGGAGTGAGTGATTATGTGAGAGATGATGATGATCGATGATTCATGTGGTATCAGACAGTGATGGAGGGTGTTGAACTGTGATGTGGGAACTTGCCTGAGATGATTGATTTGCAACGTGTGGGGAATGAGTGATGGGAGATCATTTTCTTCTCTGGATGTGATGTGTAGACTAATTTATTTGCAGGGTCTTCTCCTTTTTCCAAGTTCTTCAGAGACAAGAACAGTCACTCTATTGACAAACAAAAACCTATGCAAAATACTTGAATTCTGATTCTCTACTTGTTGTTCAACAGCAGTGCACTACACGTCTATCTTGCTCTGGTCATGATGATGACTAGTCTAGGATATAGTTATTCAGAGTTAGGGGGAGGATGGAAGAACTCAGGGGCGGGAGCTGCGGGACTACCTCTTCAACAGTTAGAAGCAAGAAGTTATTGACTTAATTCCAAAGGTAAACCAAGAATCTGAGGCCTAGTACTCAGCTTTGGGGCTTGTAGAGAGGTGCGTTTATTTGTGGAATGCTGCTGTGTGTGTCTGTTGGACTTGTGGCAAAAATTAAACTCTGAGTCACCCTCTTGTTTTTTGACCCTGCCTCTGAGTCTTTTTGATACACTCCTCTTGAAGAGTACTTTTCTTCTCTCCTTCTCCTTGACTCTAAAATTCAGTTTCAGTTTTACATTCGGCAGGCTTTCTACTCTCCTGCACGAACAAAAGCGAAAGCTGAGCTCAACACTCCTGCTTACCTACTGGACCAGTCAGGCACCCAAGAGTGGACATTCCCAAGGAAAATGCAGATGCACTACCTAATTTTACAATACAGTATAATTTCTCCTTTAAGAATCATATTTGGAGAACTGGGTGGGTGGGTTTACTCCCCAACCTAGAAGACAGAACATTTAGATATCTGATAACATGGGTCTTGGGGGCCGAAGCACTGTTTGTAAGGCAATTATCAGTACTCTGTCATACTCATTCCTTAGTTTCCTTCCACTACAGGTTGATGACTAATGATGCGCTGCATATTGCCCAGATGAATGCTCTCCTTGTATAGTGTTTGTCTTTGTCAAACCTTTCCGCAAATCCCTTTTCCCATCCATTCAACAAACCCCTAACCCTCTTCCTCCGAGATGTGTGATTTATTGAGGTGTGGCTTAATTTACACCATCAATGGATCACTCACTTGGTGGGTTGGATGTGATAAAAGCAACACCAACTTACTTCAGGATCTTCTAAGCAATAGCCCACATTGGCCCCATTTAGCCTTTTGAGCATGCAAAGTGATCCATATTTTAGATAAATAAATAATGAACAACATCAGTCGTCAGCATCATATTTTCAGGCCTCCTTCTGTTGCGCAACCGTAAATGCCTAACTTAAGCTTGTCCACTCCAGACTTTAAGTCCATTTTTATGATTTGGGGATTTCGTCACTAAGTTACTACCAGACCTCCATTAGCCAAATCATTTTTATTTTGTTTTCACACTATCATGATTTCTTGGTGTGTCATTAATGTGAAGTGCTCTGGTGTTAATTCTTTGTAATGCTTTGATATATAACCCACTAAGTATTTTTATTTAAATTTAGTTACCTACTATGGATGATCATTTTGTTGATTGATCCTACAGTTGGAGCTCACCTGGGTGGAACTGGAAAGGAGACCTCGCTTGTGAATCATCAATATATAGAATTTAAATTCCCGTTAGATTGATAGTAGCATAACATGTATTACTGACAACCACATGCACATTTTCCCTATGTACAGTTTTTCCAACCGCTAACATGGTGGATGCCTGTCCTAGCTAATAGGACATGCCAAACGTAAGCCACCAGCAGTACTAGACTGCACAATGGGTTGTAGTTTGCATGGTGATCACAGATAGTGATGGTCACGTCCCAATGGCTGTGTGTGCTGACACTGATCACTGCATACATGCACGTGGCAGACAGAAACAAATCTCACTTTGCCACCTGACACTGCTGGTATCAACACCTCCTCCATTTTAGCTGCTGTTTACCACCTCTGGGAGCAATCATGGCATGACCTACAGGAGAGAGGGCCTGTCCCTTCATTCCAGAGCAGCTGGATACCCTGGTAGAGGAGGTAATTTCCTTGTAATTCCTTTCTATCCCCCATAGGCTACAATGTGCCTCTGAGTGTCAGACTGTATGCATTATGTTGCTTGCATACACTGTGTGTCCCCTACACAGGGCACACATGTAATGGATTATGGCGCCCTGTACTTTGCAGAGATAAGACCACAATTGGAATGTATAAGGAGGGTGACTTCTAATTGTGTTACATGCATATCTCTATGCAGGGCTCAAGTTCATAGTAGCTACAATGAGTTCTCAAATCACACAATGATATATGTGCATGGTTATGTATAGGCTACAGACCATGTGCCATGTCTGTATACTGTTAGAAGCATTTGAAGATGATGTTAGGCAAGTATACTGATCACTCAGCCTACATCATACTTTGTAAAACAGTTATCTAGGAGGTAGCTGTACCTCAAAGACCCCTTTAGAGTGCCAAACAACCATATGCAACGAGGGCAGGTAGTTCCAGGGCCGGTTGTCTATTTGGCGACTCTGCTAGGGGTTATATACATTAAATATCCTGTCTTATAGAATTGCGCTTGCAATTTATGAGATAACAAATATGTTTGTGCTAGACCCAAGGCGGTACAGAAGGCCTTAGGTGGAGTATTTAATTTCATCTGCCATTTAGCATCTATTTTACTTAAATCGTCTGGCCGTAATTTGTTCATTATACAATAAACATCTCCTATCCTTGGTAGGTTAGAGCCGAGCAATTTATCTATAAGGTCAATCGCTACAAACCCCGCACATCCTCCAGATTTATTGACTAAATAGTTCATAATAGCATTATACTGAAATGTCTAGTTGTTATTCAGATTGTAGCTAATTTTCAAGTCTTCAAATGACCAAATACGGCCAGCGCCATAGAAGTCTCCTAGTTTACAAATGCCAGCCAGATGCCATTGTCGTAAATATGTATTTTTAAATATTAGTGGCAAATTATCATTGTTTCTAATGGGTGTAAAGAAATTGAGCTTGGCAATTCCAAACGTTTTACAAATATTGCTAAAAACCTGGTAAGCATTGATCATCGTCTTAAATCTAACTCGCTTATAATAGCTAAATTCCAAGTGTCGCCACAGACACCTCCTTACATTTTCCCCTATAAGTGAGAAATAAGGAGAGGGCAGGCCTGACGGGCTTAAAATGTGATTCTCATACATCAGTTCGCTACAGTGTTGTAAAGAAGCAGCCCAATAATAAAGTTTTAGGTTAGGAAGAGCCAGCCAGCCCAGAAGAGAAAGAGAAGGCCAATGAGGCCCCCCCTATTACATTAAAGCTTAGGCTTTAAGAGGTTCATCCCCAAGTCCTAGGTTTCAAGTTTCATTTTTGTCTTCTCCCCGCTATTTCCTTTAGGTATTCGCCAGCTTTGATCTCGGATAAGAAAACCCGGGTCGAGCCCTCGAATATAACTTTCAGCCTTGCCGGGTTCATCAGAAAGACTTGGGCCCCTTGCTGTTGTAGGGGAGTAATCATTTGGCGCAGTCGCCATCTTCGTTCTACAGGTGCGTGGCTAAAGTCTGGTTTAGAGAAGAATTTAATCCAATCTACCTCTTTCTGAGAGTTAGGCCTGGCCTGGTCATATATTAATTGTCTTAAAAGAAAATTTCCAAAAAAAAACCAAAAAGCTCTGGGTTTCTCATTTCCAGCGTTGTTACCGTCCTGTCTTTGCTTCAGATTAAAGGGGAAACTGTGCGCCCTTTGAATCTCCTGCTCCCAGTTCCGGCTAGTCTGAGATGGAAAGGCGGGCCGAAGCAGTTTGACAATGTACCCTCTAGGGTAATCTCCCTCAATGCCTTCCGGAATGCCTAATAATCTTAGGTTATTCCTCCGTAACCTATTTTCCTGCTCTTCAAGCTTGGTCATCATATCAGTGAGGCAGGCCTCATGGGATGCGCCTTGCTCTTTTATTTGAGAGACTTCAACTTCGAGGGTCTCTGTTCGTCCTTCTACCATTGAGACCCGGTCACTGATATCGTTGCAGATTTTGTTTAATTTCCTGATCCCCCGTGAAGTTTTTTTGAAGCGCCCTTCGCTGCGAGGCTGCCCGTTCTAACTTCTTCCTGGAATTGCTTGATAGATGCTAGAATCGAAGATAAAGTAGGTTCGGAGTTTTCGATAGGTAGCCGTAGGCGGTTGGGGCTTCCATCAGGCAAAGACCCGTCCGGGTCTGTGTGAGCCCGTTTTGACAGGCTATGTTTTTTACCTCGAGCTTTTTTTTGTTTAATAGTTCTGGGGGCAGAGTCATTTACCTCCCCTTCAGATTGGGTGGTTTCTATAGAGCTTACTAGCTCATTGTCAGACCGGTTAAAGATCCGACTGAGACAGAAAAGAAGTTTTCATTTACTAGGCCACTTTCATCGGTCACTTTATTCAGCCCGCGGACGGTTTCTCCAGCTTCGCAACCAGAAGGGTCTCCAGCAGTAGCAGTGGGAGTAGTGATAGTGGTGGTGGTGATGGTGGCTGTGCAGGGGATGGTAATATTCATAGAAGCAGCAGCAGTGATAGTGGTAGGGGTATCTCGGATGCTAGGATTAGGCTCTGATGCCTGAGCGATTTCTTTAGTAGAGGCCTCTCCAGCAAGTTCATTTATAGCGCTTTGGGTTAATTGCGGGGGAGTCTATAAGGCTCCTTGTTCTAAAAAACCCTCAATTGAGCCATTCAGAGCGATTGTGGTCAGGGTAGGTGCATTTTTAAGATTAGTGAAAAGTCTAGCGATAGATGGGGGGGCACCAGTATTTCCCAGAGTAATCTCTTTTGAGCAGATTGCCCCTCCAAGCCTCCCCATATTTTTCTTGCTCACCCCAGGGTCTTTTTTACCTTTAAGATCCAGTCTATCCACCTTCTCCGCTTTGTCCTTATCCAAAGACTCCTCATGGGTTGCAATAGATTTTAACTTGAGGGTCTTCTGGTCGCGAGTGGTCATCTTGTTGATGCTACTCCTCCTCCCCGTGTTTTTTCCCCCACTGTAGCCGCAACCAAGCAGATCCAACTGCACTCGGGCCCCCTCTGTCTGGATAGCAATTTGGTTCTTGTCTTTGCCTGTAGCGAGTCCTGCGTTGCCACAAAAGTACAGCACCACGGAGACCCAAATGCGGGATTTTTACTCTTCTTGCTCCGCTCCAAACACGGACCAAGGCTGCAGGCATCCGGCGTTTGAAAGCGGGTAAAACTGAGGCGGTCGCGAGCATTGCCAGGTGGAAGTACTTTGAGCAACGAATTAGGTCAGCTAGCCGATAACAGAGACTGTCGGTTCAGAGCACCATCGGGTAGTAGGCGTTGCGGTGGCGCACGGGAGAGAAAGCGCTCACACTAGGCCATCTCCTGTCAAGACATTAGTCTTTGGATGTTGTATATACTATGGTGCATCAATGCAATGTGCTTTGCAGGAAAGTTGTCTGGACAGTCATGCAAGGGGTAGTTTACCCTGGGGGGCGCTAGGTGGCGCAAGCGCGGAATGGCTGCCTCTAGGTGAAGCTCCCGCTGCCCGGTGTCTAATATCCGTTGAATAATCCTGCCTACATGCCAGTGCGGTGATAAGACAGAGTGGGAACGAAAGCTCAAGAGCCCCTGCATCGTTGGTGAAAGAGGGGGCAGTAGCAGAGCGGCTGGCGGGCAGAGGACAGCGTTCGAAAACGGACCGGGGAAGGGGCGTGCCCCGCTGGAGGTCAGAATTGGGGAGAGAGGACCTACGCGAGGGCACGGCGACCACGAGGAGCATGGGCCCTGCGAATCTCGGAGCTGAGGCGGAGGGGGGAAGCAGTGACCCCTCGCCTCGAATAGCCTTTCTGGAGAGTGGGAGCGCTGAAGGAGCTAACGGCGCGGCACGATACCAAGCGAAGTCCTGGCGAGGATTGAGGCAGTGCCAGAGCCGGAGAAAGCTGCGGCTGGGCTGAAACTCGGGCGTGGACCTTAGAGGGCAGGATGAGGCGTGAAGGCCGCGACTGGAAGCGCGAGAGGCCGGAAAGCAGAGCCGCTGGGAGTGCGAAGCGGACAACGGGCAGTGCGAGGATAATTAGCGCTGCGGCCCCTGTGGACGACGGAGACCCCCCTGTCCGCGCTACCTGGAGTGCTGTGTTCTGCTGGAGCGAGGCGACCTGCCCATGTAGTGCAGCACTGAAGCGATAGCGGTAAGACAAACCTGGCATACTGCGCTGTGTGGCCTGTGACTTTGTGAGAGCCCGGTGGCAGCGTCGGAGTGCTCCTGTGACTCGGGGAGCCAAGGGGGGAGCGGCCTGGAAAGATACCCTGGAACCGCGCCTGGAGACGTCTGGCTTGGCGGATGAGGGAGCACCGGCTAAGTTGTGCTGCGAAATTTGAGAACGGCTCTAACTATTGTATACCTGAGAAGGAAGACCTGTAATGGACTGCTGGAGACTGGAGGAAGAGGGGCCAATGCGACCTGAGGAGGGCTGCTGCTGGAGCCTGTGAGTGTGGTGCCGCTGCGGGAAGAGGCGCGGCCTGGCTGGGCAGACATCCTGACGCAGCCTGCTGAGGCGGAGACATACTGGACGTAGCCACGGATAGTGGAAAAGAAGGTGAGCACCACCCAACGCTGTTGCGGGGACTAATACTGGACGAGGCTGCCAAGTGGGAGCTCAGAAGTAATAGAGAGTATCCACCGCCACCAGCGCAGGATGGGGAAAACGGACACGTGACAATCGCGGCTCCCATTTGAGACCAAAAAGAGCTCCAAGGCGGTCCTGGAGGGCGAAGATGGAGCTGCTGCGTTGGGAACCCGGGAGACGCAAAATGAACCTGATACCGACATGAAAACTATCCTTTTGGAAGTGCGACAGGCCATAGCGACAATCGCAACCAAAATGGATGATATGAATACGAGGATGGACAATATAGTGCGCAAACTAGACGGTCATGAAGACAGGCTCAAGGAAGCGGAAAAACGTATATCGGATCGGAAGACGCCGCCACACATATGCAGAAAACAATAACCCAGATGGACAAGCTGTTGAAAGTGATTGCCGCCAAGAGCGAGGACATGGAGGCGAGGAGTAGACGCAACAACCTCCGCCTTATAGGAATACCGGAAAGCACAAATATGGGCAAGATGGAGCTGTATGTAGAAAAACTGCTGATGGCGGTGATAGGGGCAGATTCCTTGTCCCCGCAGTTTGTAGTGGAAAGAGCGCACCGCTCGCTGGGACCTAGGCCCCCAGTGGGGAGCACGCCCCGGCCTATCATAGCTCGCCCCCTCAACTACCGAGACCGAGATTTAGCCCTTAAGGTAGCGCGGGAGAAGACACAACTCAACTATGAAGGAATAAGTTTTACTATCTATCCGGACTTCACCGCAGCGGTGCAGGAGGATAGACGGAGATTCCTCCCCGTGAAACAGAAATTGCGACAGGCGCAAATTGACTACGCCTTACTCTACCGGGCACGCCTGCGAGTCACCCATCAGGGGCAGCAGATGTTTTTCACCAGGCCACAACAAGCGGAGGAATACCTGAATCGTGTACAACGTCGCAATAAAACACCCCGCTCTGCTGCTGAATCTAGAACACCCACCACATCAGACATTGAATGACTGCGAAGTAAGGATCTGGAAACCCTGGATGCGGTTGGTGGGCCCTGAAGCGCATATGAACCCTCTGTCAACACGAATTGTATTTCTACATGACAGTGTATAATTGGCATAATGGAGCATGCATGGGACACACCGGGCACCCTTGCTTCCTCTTTGGGGTGCAGAGAGCCACTTCACGTCCCTGGGGAAGTAAGTGCTACTTGTCGCCGCCTGGTGATAAGCCCCCACCTGGGAGAACCCCTGATTTGTGTTTCTGTTGGTTAACCTCAAATACGGACGGCCTACTGGCCATGTTGGAGAGGTGTGAATGGGAATGGGAGGGGGGAGGGAAGTACCATACTGGCATGATTTGGATGTTTCAGTGGGAGGAGGGCGGGGGGAGAGTTGAGGGGATTATGTTACAATGTACAGCAAAGATACTGAGGGCAAGGTCAGGATATACGAGAACAGGTAACGACAACACGATGACAGCTACACGGATAGCTCTATGCACCACTTATACTCAGACAGGGCAACATGACGCAGAATAACTGTCTGGGAGTTCTGTCCTGGAATGTGAGAGGGCTGGGAGACCCAGAAAAAGAAGACAGATATTATCGTATTTGGACCGCCATCACATCAGCGTGGCATTTTTGCAGGAGACCCACTTCGCCCCGCAGCGCCCTACTTCATTTGCCAGTAAGTGGGCGACTAATTGCCTCTTACTCCTCTTATGCTCGAGGGGTGGCTATCCTTATTAAACGTCACATGCCCTTCCAGCCCCAGGGGGAGGTGATAGACCCACAAGGACGGTATGCCATAGTTTGGTAGAGTTTGGGAAATGACACGATTACATTGGTCAGCTGTTATGGACTGAATGTAGATGCGCCTGACTTCTTCTCAGTCCTCTGGGGGAAAGTAGTGGCATTGGATACCATGCATATCATATGGGGAGGGGATTTTAATGTGGCCTTGGACCCTCACATGGATAGGTCCAGAGCACAGCCACACCATTACACTCGCTCACAAGCAACGTTGCGGGACATTCTGGCGAAGGGTGGGCTCATAGATGCATGGAGACACAGACACCCACAGCATAGGGAAGGTACACATTTTACGGCTGGAGCAGCGTCATGGGCTAGACTGGACTATTGTCTCGTGTCACGGGGGCTGGGTCCGTGCATTGCGGGAGTGAGCCATTTAGCACGCACATAGTCTGATCACTCGCCAGTGCACTTATTGATTGATATCTTAGGAAATGGAGGGGCGTGTCCTATCTGGCGACTACAGCCTATGGCCTTGTTGGACGAGGTATTCCGTGGGGAACTGGAAGAAGAGATCCAAAGTTTCTTTCAGAGAAACAGGGGCTCAGTAGAGTCGATAGCCACTATATGGGAGGCCTTTAAGGTCACGATTAGAGGGGTGTGTATTTCCAAAAGTTTCGGAGTGCTTCGAGACATTAGACGAAGACTTCATAAACTGGAAGAGGAATTGAGGGCGCTAGAGACACGCATGTCAGAGGGAGATGGAGGACAGGCATCAATCGAATTTAGAGAGCACTTATCGGAGTATATAGCCGAGGCGAATCAGGAGGCAAGGTATATGGGAAAATACTGGCATACGGGGAAGGGGAACACCCGGGGAGAATGCTAGCGGACATGATAAGGAAACCCAGGGGCTCCACCTCCATTCTCGAGATAGTAGGTTTGGCAGGGGATACGCATAGGGACACAGCAGACATACAGGCCGACTTCATGGATCACTATACTAAATTGTACGCTACACAGCGTGGGGACACTCTGGAGCTTGAACCTTTTCTAGGGGACGTTGCATTGGGATGGCTGGAAGATCCGTGAGTTCCTGTGTGCCCCGTTTGAACTGGATGAAATACGGGAGGCCATCATGCAGCAGAAGTCTGGCAAAACGCCGGGACTGGACGGCCTCCCTTCCGAGTTTTATAAAGCATATATAGATATCATGGCCCCGGTTCTGTGGGAGGTGTACGGAGAATCCTTAGAGGCAGGGCTGCTCCCCCCCTCGATGAGAGAAGCCTTGATTATATCTATCCTGAAACCAGGCAAGGAGCCCACGCTTTGTGACTCCTACAGACCGCTGTCGCTCCTGAACTGTGACACTAAAATATTGGCGAAGCTCATTGCAAACCGAGTACTCCTTCTGGTCGACAAACTAGTGCTGCCAGACCAGGCAGGATTTATCCATGGGAGGGCGACTTCCCATAACCTCCGTACATTGTTCTCAATAGTACAGAATGTGTCGCCTGAACTACTGATAGCCGCAATATTTCTAGACGCCACAAAGGCGTTTGACTCGGTAGAATGGGATTACCTATTTGGTGTCTTGGGACGCATGGGCTTTCCCTCGGGGTTTGTCTCCTGGATAAAGCTACTTTATCAGCAACCCACGGCTAGAGTGTTCATTAACGGCGGGGTTTCCACTGCTGTCCCCATCACTAGAGGGAATAGACAGGGGTGCCCCTTATCCCCTCTCCTCTTCGCGCTAGCGATTGAGCCTCTGGCGTGTAGGCTGAGGCAACATCATAACGATAGAGCGCTTCGATGCCCCCTGTGACAAATACTAATCTCACTCTATGCTGACGACCTGACGCTGTATGTTAGAGACCCCCAAATCAATCTGAATCCATTGCTGCGCGAATTCATAGTCTTTGGGAAACTCTCTGGAATCTCCATAAACTGGGAGAAATCGCAGCTCTGGCCCCTGATGCCGGCGGTGCACAAATTCCCCCTCGATTACCCGCTAACATGGTGCTCTCCAAGCCGCTGCAACAAATGCTGCAGAGCACAAACTCTGGACACTTGGTGTCCAACCTGTATCGAATAATTCGAACAGAGGGGGATCACCCCTGCAGCGCTGCACGAACACAATGGGAAACTGACATGGGCAGGGATATACCAGATGATCAATGGCACTACTGCTGCTCACAAACCGCGGAAATATCGGCAAGTGCCCGGCTTCGTATAATCCATTACAAGTACTTGCAGCGCATGTATTATACACAGGCTAGGCTATGTCGCTTTGGGTTACGAGACTCGGACAGCTACGATCGATGCGGCAGATCGGGGGCTGGATTCCTCCACCTGGCCTGGGAGTGCCCGACAGTGCTAGAATACTGGACCCGGGTCTTCGGGGCGCTTGCTGAGATGATGGAGCAGCCAATGGAGAAGGACCCGTTAGTTGCGCTCTTAGGATACACGAAGCAAATCCCCAAAGCGCGTCGTAGATATGTTACGATTTCCTTGTTGCTGGCTAAGCGCAGAGTAGCGTGTAGATGGGGGCGAGGGCGAGCCCCCAAGTTTAAGGAATGGCTGAAAGACATGACATATTGTCAGGACCAACTTACAAGGTATGCGGAGACACTGCCCAGGGCCTCGAGACCCCCAGACATATGGGATCCCCTCAAACGTTTCCTGGTGGCACATACAGAGGACCCTCCGCTGGGGGGCGAGGAGGTTGCTCCCCCTCCCCCGATATGCTACCGCCATGAACTCTAGATAAGGGATAGTGTAGGAGTGTCAGTGGGGGCGGTGGGGGGGGGCGGTGGGGGGGAAGGGGGGAGAATGATCGGACTGGTGAAATGTATTTCCAGATGACACATGTGTTGACCTCGGACCTTTTTGCATGGCAGAGAGTCGCATGATGACCGATGATGGCATGCTTCAGAACGCAGTGGGGACGGTCGTGACGAACCCCGGGAGGAGCCAAATGCTGTTAAGGTCTCCTTCATATTTCAGACATAATAACTTGAACTTACAGATATAATGTGATGCGCATGTACCCAAAGGATCCCTGTATGTGTTGAGCTGTATAATTCCTGACCGAAATGTGTTTTTGTCTTTGTGTGAAAAAAAAAAAAAACTATAAATAAAGTTTAAAAAAAAAGGGGTAGTTTACCCTTCAGAAGGTCAAAATGGTGTGTTGTGTGTCATGGTACCTCACATCTCATTCCATGTAGGATGGGCTTAAATTATGTTAGTGGGCTGGCACAGTAAGTGTAGTTGATGGCCAGGTTGAGGATAGTCATCAAATGACCACAAAAGTGTGTATTCATGCTTTAGGTTTGTGTAGCATGTGACCTGAACACATACAATGTGTTGAATCTTGATATCAACATATTGTGTATAAAGCTGACAATTATCCTCAAACTTTCAGTTACAATCTGTTTCTACATCTGCATCCACACAGGTCAACGCTCATCAGGAGGCGGCCATACAACTGGTGTTGTGCCCACTGCAGGAAGAGGTAGGAGAACCTGCTGCACTGGACCCAGAAGATTGTAGAGGTCAAGCTGGGGAAGTCCTCCCAACATGGAAGGGATACTCGCCGGACACTGACCCTCCTGATGGTCTGCATACTGGTGGTGTCCTAACCAGAGCTTGATGGGCAGTCAAGGGACCAACAGCAGCGACAAGGGGTGATTCCAGCCCAGAGTCATACAAGTAACATTGCCAACTTTGAGCATTACAGTCAGACAATTTACCAACCATGTTGGGCGTGGCCCATGTGCCACACACAAGATGAGTCATTGTTAGTGTAAGTGTGGTAGTAGGTGCATGCTGCCTTGCTGTGTCTATTGTCTTTTTGACCTTGAAGATAGCAGAATCCTGTCTACATCCAATTCTCTCCTTTCGAGCAGACACCTTGCTGAGTGAAGTAAGTAATCATCTCATGTTCTCAGCAAATCTGGGTGACAATTGTACCACACATGACACATGCATCTGGTATTGCTTGTGTGAGGAGTGATGTACCCTCAATACCGTCTCTGATGTGATGGTGGTCCTATCCTATTGCATGTGACATGACATAGAGTTCACAGTATATGCAGTGACTGTGCAATAGTTCCCATTGGAATGTACTGGTAATACAGTTCAATGACAGTGCTATCAGCATTAATGCCTACATGTTGGCCAGTGTGCATTTGCCAGTTGATGGTTCATCTGCAATAGTGTTTCAATACAATCATGTGTCTGCACTGATCCTTGCAAGGAAATCTAAGTAAAAACCAAAGATGGTGTGTTGTGCCTGCCCTTTGGGACTCCAGTGATCCCACATCTTCATGTCATAGATGTTCAAGGACACCTGCAACCTTCAAAGGTGTATTGGCTTGTGGACATACAATCTGGTGTAATCACCTGTGCCAAGCAAGATTGGGGATGCTAATATGGATATATGGAGTGTTGTGTTATGTGAATTCAGAGTATATATCTCCCAAATGTTTGGATCTCAATGTTTTCAGGAAATGTTATCTGTTAAGTGCAAAACATAGCTAAACTGCATGCTCAGCTTTCTTGTGACTTTTCAGGTAGTGTACATATGATGTAACTTAGAGTGCATAGTGTCATCAGTGTGCAATGAGCGTTTGCATATGACATGATGCCTGCCACAATATCATGATGTGTTATTAGTAATAGTTAGATTTGTTTGATTTGTTTGATTTTGGGCCTTGTGTGAGGGCTGTGTAAATCTCACACTTGGATCCATCCTATTTGGTTCCATCTCTTTACAATGGTAAACAACAAGTGTGTGCCAAAGAATGCAAGTTGATCAACTTTCCTAGTATGAGTATAAGGATGGAGGTTAGAGAATTCCATCCATGTGTTTGGGACTGTCTGGGGTTCTGATATGAGTGGACCCAACTGTTTGCAGGTTATGTAGCATGCATGCATGTGATCATGTTAACTTGGAAGCCTATGGAGTGAACTATGACGCTCGCGTGATAAGTGGACTTCTTCAATGTTTTATGTGGATTTGTAATGGTCAGGTGTGGAAATGCTGTTGCAATAAACCCATGTTACATGGCATTTCAGAACGTCCAGGGAAAGTGAAGGAGAAGGGGCCAAGGTTGGTGAGGACACAGCTGGTCATGGCAGTTCTGGACTTGATACATCAGACATGGAGGGACCCTTTGACCAGGAGGAGGGTGTGGTGAGTGCTTTGGAGGACATCATACAAAGCTCATCTTCACCTGAGTCATCCTCAGGTAGACAGTTCCAAGTAGTGACGGACCCAACTGGATCATTTCCGTCTTCATCCTTGTCCACCACCCCCAGTTCCATTGCCACCCTTCTTGCTGCACCCCCAACAAGTTGGTGTTTCCCACTCTTCTAAGAATTGAGCAGTCTCCTTTGCTTCAGACACCTCAACACCTGCCCCTGTTAGCCCTGCTGCCATGAGTAAGGAGGCTATTGACCTCCAGAAGAGTATCTCTGTGGGTCAGACTGGAGTGCTGAATGCCATCCAAGGGCAAAACACCCAGACGGTTGCCTACCTGGAAGGTATTTACATTGCAATGTCTGGCGTAGAGAATACTTTTCAGGCTTCGGCCTCCTCCCTTGTGGAAGCCCTCCATCCATCCTGAACTTTTCACCCCCTCCTGCCCCATCCCTATTCCCATTCCCTTTTCCCATTCCTTTCCCATTCATACTTACACCTAAGCATGCACATATTACATCAGACACAAGCACCCCACACAAATGCAAGACAGATACAACCATAAGCCCAGACACCACACAAACACACACTGACCTCTTCAGAGACACAACCTATTTTGCTTGTATGTTCCTATAACATTGGACTTTTTAATTTTGTTGGTTATATTCACCGTCAACTTTTTGCATAATTGTGTGATATTCTTCTGTATAAGCTTTATATTCAAAAGATTGCATTCAAGCCCCAGTTCTATTTCTCACCCAACCTGGACTCTTTAAGGACATTTCAAGTGACTAGAAAATGTTATATGTGCTCCAGTTTAAATCAGAAATGCAGAGATTATTCATTTCCTGAAGCACTTCGTAGGGTACAACTATATTTCATAATATATTTCCGATAATGCCAGGTAGTGCATTAACCGATCTTCATTACATTTTCACAATGTCTGGATTGTCCACAAGGCATCAGTGCAGCTTCGACTTACATGTTCTTGAGCATTTAACTTCATTCTAAAAAAGAATGGTCACTGCACATTTAAGTATATTTCAGAAAGTGCAAACTTTACCATATATCATCACCAGTAATAACTATGGACCTCGTGCAAAAATCCTGTTTTTATCACAAACCCTGTGATTTTCTCTATTTACATAAGCCCTTTTATTAGTTGGAAAATTATTCCAAAATCGTAAAAGGCCTCTTGCATGATTTTCTGAATTGCAAACTTAAGGAGGCAGGAAAGTGGTGTCCCTCTCCTATTTATGATTCATGAATATGTCAGTGGTTTATGACTGCAATTGAGGTTGTAAACCGTTAATCACATACCTACAGCTCAAAGGGGTGGCATTTGATTTGCGAACGGGAAGGGTTCCCCTTTGTGAATCTTGAAATCAAGTTTTAGGGAGAATTGACAGTGGTCCATGAGAATGTTAGTACATTTGAGTGAAATCGTTTAAAATGTGCTCCTGTTTTCTTCATGGAAAATGCTCTGCATTGAATTTCTTTTTTTATTCAAACACAATCACAGACATGGTGGCTTGCTGTTCCGTGCAGACCACCATCTCTGTGATTGCAGGCAGTCACAAGGGTGGTACATTGCGACAGACCTAATAAATTTTAAGAAGGCAGGTCATTCTATGACCCCTTACATTTCTGTACAAGGTGAGCTGTCCTATTTTCACAAAGGTCTGGTTGCAAATTCAGGTTGCACATGCAAAATGTTGGTGTGCCGTTTGCAACCATGTTTTGTGAATGTAAACTTTGTACATGATGCACCAGATTAGTATTTCAACATCTCTTTTTAACATAAAATTAATAGTATACATAATATCTATAATAACTTTACAAGCCAATATTAATTGAGACATCCCACTAGGATATGCAAGTCGCATTATTTTACACTTATGGTGAATTTTAGTAAAACATAATGATTTTTTATCAACAGGGAACTGGGCTGCATGTGTTTTTTCCGGAGCAGAATTAGCAAAGCAGTCAAGTGTGGCTCCCAAATCTGAAGTGACATCTATATTTAGTTCATCAGCAGAGATAACTGTGGACTTCCAATAATCAGCATTCACATTGATCATCCCCCTTTGCAACTTTTTCACTTCATAACCAGTCTTGTCAAATCTTTCGAGGAGGTATTAACAAATATTTCACTTTTTAGGGTAAATGTAAGAGCTAACGCTTCAATATTTTTGTTATGCATGGCTCTCAAATAGAGCTGTTAGCGTGAATGACTAGATTAAAATTTCAGTATTTCATTGCTTTGACATAGCAATAGTGAAAACAGAAACCACTATTGGTTCATAAATGTGTCCCAGACTTCCCTGGAAGGCCTCTCAGAGGGCCCCTCAGAGCAGTTCTTGATAGTAGGAAGCACAGACTCTAGAGGATAGGGAAGGGAGGGCACAGAGTGGTGGGTGTGGGTGGCAGGATGCCATGTTTTTAAAATTTTTTAGACAGACACGAAAGGCCATGATATGTACGGCTCCCCATTAGTCACTTGCCTAGTTGAAGGAAGTGGCAGATGATTTTGGGGCCATACATCCCATTAAATATAGATAGGTAAACTGCGAATTATGGGGATATTTTTCACATCGGGGTTCTGAGTGACATCATACACATCTCAAGCTTCGTTCTTGTTGTCTATTTGGTGTCATTCAGGAGCCCATGGTGAAAACCATCCTCGTAATGCACTATTATTCATCTATAATTATGTAATTGTAACCTAAACATATGACAGATATCCAACCCAATTTCCTCAACTTTCAGCCTCTTAGATTCGAAGGTAAAGATCACGAGTTCATGCCTAGGACAACCTCGCATTTGAGATCAAATAAGTAAACACAAGTAATACAAGAATAATTAAACAACCATCAGAATGTTTTAACCATGATTGTGGACAAACTCAACAAGAGAGATTTGACCAGCATGTGTTAGTGGTAAAGCTAATACGAGAACTAAAACGTTCAAACATTTAAACAAGCCTTGACACACCCAATAGATTTTTGGCAAGTTTACAATGTGTTTGAAAGCATCTTCAATAGAAAGTGATAGAGTTAAAGTAAAACAAAGTAAACATGCTGAAGTGGAAAGGTGCCAGCACATGTTTGAAAAAAAAAGTACAAAATGAACCATCACAGTATCTGGCCAACCAGGTTGCCAATAAAGCACATTGTTTTTTAGGAGGGCATGCTCATGTTAACAGGCAGAATGCCATCACTCAATGGGAAAAGCAACAATGTATGGAGTGGGTTACGCCAATTTGCCCAGGTTGATTGCTATGGTTGTCGGTAAGAAAATGTGAATGACACTTGGACAGACCAAAGAATGAAAAGGGCTGACTCAAAGCACCTTTCTGTACTTACATGTTTATCTGTTTTGTTTTTGAATTGTATTGATTGCACAAGGTTGAAAAGACAGCAAAATCTTTCTCTAGGCTAGACCTAGAAGGGGTTAAAAGTCTGTCAGTATCTTGAAGCTTGCGGATGTTAAAAATTCATGTATTCTCTCTTATTCAGCAAGGAATTGAGAATGACATCTTGAAACATAGTAATGGTACTATCATTTGTTCAATACATTAGACACAGAAACAAAGTAAACTCTTTAGGGGCATATTATCAAGCACGGTGTTAAAATTATCGCCGCTTTAGTGGCAGAAAACTGCCGCTAAAGCGGTGATAATGGGCTTGATAATATGCCCTGGAGAATTCCAATAGAAGCCCATGTTGACACCAGAACAGGGGCTTCTATTGGAATTCTCTGCGGTATATTATCAAGTCCATTATTGCCGCTTTAGTGGCAGTTTTCTGCCGCTAAAGCGGCGATAATTTTAACGCCGTTTAACGCCGTTTCTTGATAATATGCCCCTTAGGGGCATATCAGCAACAACCGGCGATAATTATCGCTAAGCGCACTTAGCGCTAGGATAATTATCGCCGGCTAACGTGGATTTTTGTCGTTGAGATAGCGTGCTATTAGCAACGCTTATCTCAAAAGCGATAAAAATCCTAGCGCTAACTGCCTAACGTGAGATTATCGCTGTAAACCCAGCGATAATCTCACGAAATGTGGCGTTAGCTTGTTGATAGGGCCTCACAAACTTAGCCATGATATCCACCTTCCATAGGATATCATGGCTAAGTCAGTCCTGAAGCAGGCGTAAGGAAAGTAGCGATAACAGGGTTATCACTACTTTTCTTGCTGCTATGCTTCATAGCGTGGGGCTTAATGATAGGAGAAATGTCGCATAGCGACTTTTCATCTGTCATGTTAGGTCAGGAACGCCCACTTTGCATCTCATTAGAGATTTTGTGCGCTAATGCAAGGTTTCATGCGTTAGCGTGACCTTGCTAATTAGACGATAAAATTATCGCCGCTTTTCGGCCGAAAACGGCCGCAAAAGCGGCGATAATTTTCTATCGCCGCCTTGTAGATATGCCCCTTAGTTTTTTTATGGTTTATTTTATTCTCTCAGCTCCACTCTTCTTGTATTTAAGTAATTAGATGAGCGGAAACAATACGATGGACGGTCCAATCCAGCCTAGTGACCCAGTGGAAAAAGTTGTGTAATTAGTCCCCTCTGGACAGTTGGACACAACTTGGATTAACAGGACGCCCAGTGCAAAACAGTCCGATGATCCAAGGACCGATTCTGCGGTGAATTATTACATTCTGGGACGTTTTCATTTCTGCCCTTTCCAGTTTTGTAACCTGTATTTTCCACCTGTTTCTGGCATGGTTCCACATTTTTATTTGTGCAGATTGTTTTCACAAAATATTCTATGACCTGACATGTTTCTAATTGGTTTATGTTTCTGAACCAGTACAAATGGTCCGAATGTGTATTGTATACATTCCCAACATGGATCTATTAATTCCAAAAATTGTTCGTCATTTTTCGCAATCCTTTGTTACTAATATGAAATTATGGAGCAAACCAATAGTCAGACACCATTATAAGTCTTGAAGGCAATCTATTTCCATGATGCCCTTCATTTTATTGGGGTCTTCATAGGTTTAAATAGTTTCAGGAGCCTATCCTAGGAATGAGGTGTGAGAGAGGTAAATACGAGCTATTCACATGTGCTAAATCTTACTTAAACCCCAACAATGCAATTAATGTGATTGCTTTAATGTGTTTGATTTAAATAAAGTAATTTAATAAGTAAATGAGTTTTAAAATGCACCGCTGGAAATGAAGAATGCAACAAATAATGTAATTATCAATTAGCAACAGTTAAATGCCGTATTTAATAGTGTTTCTTTTATTGGCAGGCATTCCTGAATTCAAACGGGAAGGTAGAGTAGTGTGAGTGCATTAAATTCTTGAGTAGCAATAATTTATTTGTTATAAAACAAAGTCGTACATTTTTATGAGGTTAACATATAAGAAAGACTTACTTTGCCTAGTTATAAAGATGGATCTACTTATACGTTCAAGCCTCCAAACTTTAAAAATTATGCTTTAGACTTCAAATTTAGAGAGTAAAATAAGAATACTTAAATACAGCGTCATTTCCTGTTTCTATGCGGTAAATCTAAACACACACCATGAACACATAAATCTATCTATCTATCTATCTATCTATCTATCTATCTATCTATCTATCTATCTATCTATCTATCTATCTATCTATCTATCTATCTATCTATCTATCTATCTATCTATCTATCTATCTATCTATCTATCTATCTATCTATCTATCTATCTATCTATCTATCTATCTATCTATCTGTCTGTCTGTCTGTCTCTTCATCTTCTTATCTGTCACTCTCTGTGCAGTGATAGACCTCTTAACCTCTGTCCACTCTTTGCCTTCACCTGGCGCGTCAGATCTTTTGAAAATCAGAAATTCTGTCACAGATAATCTTATGGTTGTGGCCTGTCAAAGTCCATACAGATACACTCACCAGCTACAAAGTTATTAGCAAATGATCCCTCCATTCCTGTACATCTGGCCCTCTTGATTGAGTTACATACAATACAAAATATTAATAGTAAGGCAAGCATGCTAGCTGGCTGGCAAATTTCATACAGGTCCATGATATGGAACTAAAGATAACAGGAAATCTTTTTTTTACCCCCTTTTTAACTGTGCCTCTCTTATCAAATATTCCTCAAACCACTTGGCTTAATTTGCTATCAATTTTTCAACCAGCACAAAGCCTTTTACAAATGGGCAGTTTTGACCATCGCCATTTATATATGCCCATCATTGATATATGTTCATGAAACTCAATGTGTGAAGCTAAACATGGCATCGATGCACAAAACATCATGCAGATCTGTAATAAGGCACCAACGTTAATAGGAAATCAATTGTTTTGGTCACTTGAATGGTCTGCATAAAACGTCTCATACCAATAGAAAGCTAAACATACTCATGAACTCGTCCTTAATGAAACATATACACATACAAATGTAAATCATCTTACAGACGGGGGTATCTATCATGTTACCCTTACCACTTTGAATGAGCCAACAATGAATGAAAGATCATTAATTGTTTTGACTATGTGTTGTTATTCGACTACATTTTTATATTAGGTGTTTTTATTTATTTATATAAGTATTGTGAGGTCATAAGCATTACATTTGGTGTTAGAGGTTTGGATTGTACTCTGCACCATATCCTGTGAATGCCAATTGTTGCAATTCGAAAACATAACTGCAGTTTAATTCTCTCTATTAAGGTACATTTCTTAGTTTTTTTGTTAAATATAAATTGAAGAGTTACAACCAATGCAAACCATGAATTCGCCTTAAGCTTTGCTTTTTTATTGGACCCTACATCAAGAATCTTCAAACTAGCCCTCTGTTGTTGACCAAGCCATAGGCAGAAGCAGATTGACCTCAGGGTTTGGTGTCCAGCCTGGCTCTGTGTCAAATCCTCTGTGGGTGGCCATTCTAATTCTGCATGCAGACATCAGCCAAATGCAGCAGAAGGTTAGCTGTAGATCCTGGCCTCTGGCCCAGCCCTATGCTCAACCCTCTGTGAGCAGACCCTGCAACTAATCATGGAGGGGGACCTCCCCCTTCATCTATGTGCAGTGGGGGTTGGAATCCAGACCTAACCTACAGCCAGACCCTGTTTCCAATTGTTCATTAGTAGTAAGCAGCCACAGCACATGGTACGTAGGTGTATGCTGCAGCGTTGGCCACAGGGCTTGGTTGCAAGCCAATTGCCAGCCAATCCTTTTTGCCTCTGGTCAGGCCCTGTGTTGAGCTCTCAGTTGGTTTCTGACACCAACTGCATAATGCCAAAGGCCATGTGCACTGAGGGTTAATTGGAGGGTCTGGCCTACAGCCAGGCCTTGCACCTTCACGGACTAATAACCACCACTGAGCATGTGCATATCATAGATTGCCTGTAGAGCGTGGCTATAGGCCAGGCTCTGAGCCCATTTTCTTCAGGGAGCCAATCCCGCTATGCACGGATTTTAGCAGTGCATGGCAGGGGTTTACTGTGCGGTCTGGTCTTTTGTTAAGTCCTGCACACAACCCTACATGAGCAGGCAACCCCTGCTGTGCTTGTCCTTTGGGCATGCGTAGCAGGGGGTTGGCCTGAGGGCCTAGTCTTCAGTCTTACCATTCATTCTTTTTTAATTATTTAATGGATCCACAGATTCAAAATTTGATCATGATACCAAACTAAAGCTTGGAAGCAGGAACAGGAAGACTAGGGCAAGCTTCGTGACCCTGTGATGGAGCCATGGTTCAGGAAAAAAAGCCTTAAATCCAACAACAGACCAACTGTGGCCTGTAAAACTTACAAGACTATGAAGCTTGAAATGGAGCCGTGGTTCCCATCCAGAATCCATAGAACCTTGTCCTCCCTGTGAACGTTTACTTCACCTGCAAGATCTGTGCATCCTACTGATTTTTTTATTTGACTTTAAACCGTCATTTAGGGGCACCTAAAATTAGGGCCGAGGAAAAAGCCGTGCAGCCCCGACCCTCTTATGTTTCTTCTTTTCTTTACTCTCCCTTTTTCCTGTGATGGCAGCCACAACATTGTCCTCTAATAGTGCATCAAGCCGCTAGAATGTTTCAATACCAGAGAACCATTGCTGGATCCGCAGTATAAGAAAAGCTTACAAGAAAAAAGACCCCATTCGCTAAACAGAATCAAGTACTTTTGCATTTGGAAACTGCAGTGGCAAATCCTCCACAATTTAACAGTCCAGATATCTCTAAAATGTAACCTCTTCATGCCTAACCCATGCTCATTTTGAATACTAATTCCTCAAAAACTCCTATACATATCTAGACTAAGCCTAGAAAAGCAAATTAATTGATTGTATTGAAGAGCAAAAAATCCCTATATGAATTAAAATGATAACATGTCCTTTATGGAGCCCTCCTTTTTCTTGGCCCCCACTTAAGTGATCTGTACAACATCTACTGCGAAGAACCCAAATTGGATATACTTTTTCTTAGACCATTTTGTGCACATTTATTGAAACCGAAATGAATGGCTAAAAGGAATTGCACCAAATTTGGGTAGACCTTTACCTCATGGCATTTGCTTTTCTGGGTTTGGTATAGATCTGTTTAGTCATTTTTAAGGAATTGATATTTAAAAATGAGGTCAAATGTTACCTAAGAAATTAATGAAAAACTGTGCCACAAGTGCTTTATGCAAGGATTGTGCTTTTTTATTTGGTGCAAATCAGTTCAGTAGTTTTGAGAAATTAACATGTAAATAGGAGTGGGCAGAACCCCAGTGGGAGTACAGAAAAGCTATGTCAGATTCCACAGAATTAAGCCAAGCCAACAGAAAATATGCAACTCACACTGCAATTTAGCAAGGGTAGTGCGAGCAGTGGTGAAAATCAGAGCAAACAACACCATGCGTTGTGCAAGAGAGCGATGCCATTGAAGTTGATTTTGCTGCTGCTTGAGTAGAAAATGTACTCAAACTGCAGCAAATCTACTTGAAAAGCAATTCCTGACTGCAAATCCCAGTGACCGTCAGCATTAGAAAATAGTGCTAAGGGCCATTAAATCTCGCTCCCAAGCTAGCATTTTCTAGAACCTCAGGGAAGAAAAAATCCACCATGTGGCAATTGGCAGAATCTAGCCAGAACTCTGCATGAAAGATTAACTATAATAAACGTTTAACAAAATAAATATGAACTGCATTAATTTAATTACCAAACACTAAAGACAATAAAAAAATGTAATTGCTATACATAACAATAATAAATTAACAATGCCCACTCAATTACAAAAATATAATATTAACACTTATAAATTGTTTTTTTGAGGTCCTGGTAACTGAAAGGACAATCCAAAAAATGCATTCCCTAAAATTTATTGATAATACTTTTGCCTGTCTAAAAAAAAAATTGCAAAATTAAGCGAGACAAACATAGAAGATGGCAATACAGCTCCAGTAATCCAGTAAATCAATCCAAAAACCCCACAATCTGAAAAAATAAACATTATATGGGAATAAGAAAAGGGAAACAAAAACATAATAAAATGTCAAATAAAAATATATAAAGCAGACTAAACAGAATTTACCACCCTGATATCAAGCAAACCAAAAAGGTTTAAACACAATTTTGAATACATAAAAAAGAATTAGTACATTAAATTTACTTTCTATAATGAGGCCAACCACACTACCTTAAACTAATGCATTCTACATGAACAAATAACATTCACTAAAATACACTAGCCTAACTAATGTTTAGTTCCTCCCTCTGCCACAAAACACTTGAAAAATAAATGTAAAATAGTCCTATCTGAACCGGAGACAAGCAATATGAAAGTGAAACTACAAACACCATTAAACGTCTATACTTACAAGGAAAGACTACAAACGCAAAGTAAAAAAATGGCTGAAAAATGAAACAAAAAGACTTCATTGGAATCATAGTAATTAAAATGTATTTTTTGTAATAATGTTCATAAAATAACACAACATGTTAAAAGTGTTAACAAAGTTTCCTATGTTAATACAATTGTAGAAATGTTATTTATATAAATTCAAAAATACTGTTTACATTATAGAAATTTTGAGAGGATTTTTAAATATTTTATAATGATTACAAAACTTACTAATGCTAAAAAATTATTTGTTAAAAGGGACTATAGAATGTTGTGGGTCACACAGTACAGAAGCGGAAGCAGTGGGCATTGCAGCCAATGCAACTTACTCGTTCTGCTCCTCCCCACGAGTCTGAAGCGGTGTCACCCCCTATTCCAGCTGCAATTTTGCCCTTAAAGACTCCATGATAGACCCCATTGCTAAGCACCACCACCTGTCGATCGCTGGCCATCACCTGACATTCAATACAAGTCTGCTCACCACTGACACAAGGATCCAGCTGGTGCTTACTCTCTCACTTGCTATGAGCGCCTGTGGGTGAACTTGATTTGGCAGAAAGCACAAGAGCATGGGAAGCTGCTAAGCCTAGGCAGAGTTCGCGGAGTTCCGGTATGTGGAACTCCACAAACAAAACTCTGCCACGCTACGGAGAGTACCGCAAGCGGGTGAGCGCATTAGAAAAATGCTGTTTGTCGTAATTTTCAGTACCAGGTGTTTGTCCGTGCTGTGAAATTATCTCAAAAGGTATCATGCACAGTGCAAGCGGGTGCAAGTGGGCGCTGCTTCTTTTCTGCAACTCGAGTAGATTTTCTACTCGAGCTGCAGCTTTCTCAACAAGACCGGATGGTTTCTCAATGTGAACAGTCATGAGCATACAAAGCCACTCGCATTGAGAAATCCAACTGCCCGCCAGAGAAATATTGCTGGGAGGTTGATTTCCCTTGCTCATGCTCGTGCTCGTCAATGTCTGTGACTGGTTGTGAGTATCTGAAACGTTTCAGCACTCCGTCCATCATCTCCTTGTGTTTGCTTTGTTTGCCCTAAGTTGGCAGGGTATGGCCACACGTGGGTCCCTTGCTCACTTTGCCAGTGGATTCAAGCTAGCCTGGCTGATGAGGGGTGTTACACCGAAACCAGTCCCAGGATGCTTGTTTCCAGTCCAGGGAAGACCTGGCTTGGCAGTTCGGGCTGGCCTGTACCCATGAGGCACAGGGTCAAACTGATTTGCACATAGCTGGGTCTGAACTGTGGTGGCGAAGTGAACTACAGTACGATGATAAATTCAACCCAGAGCTGTGACCATGGGTGAGTCTCTGAAAAGTTTCAGCACTCCATTCATCATCTCCTTGTGTTTCCTTGGATTCCCACAGCACAGCACATGATGTTGAACCCACGCAGCTGGATGCTGTGCAGGACTTCAGTGCTCCTAACCCCTCTTATGATCAGATGTTAGCCGAAGAGCCTGGCTTGAACACTTTTAGTGGGCCTTCAATTCCCACAGCATGAGATTTGCCAGGGTTGTGCCTGGGTTTTGACCTGGCCAAGAGCGAGCCCTTCTGTACCCGTCAGAGTACAAAAGAGGGTGGGCTGAGCCACCCCTCTTGCATTCACTGTTGAAGAGGAAGCTGCCTCATTCACGTCTTCATGAAAATGTATTCTTTGTATGGGTAAGAGGAAAGTGTTATTCACCCAGAAGGGAAGGACAAACAGGGTTCACGTATAGCATCATTAGCAGCTATTTAACTAGCGTCATGATTGCAATAAACAACAAAATTGGATTGATGGAGGAGAGAATGGGTGCAGTGCAGAGTCAATCCACACAATCTTCAAATGCACAAGGTCCCACAGATAAGCCAAAAAAGGCAACTGTTAAAGATACTGTCTTTTTTGAAACCACTTTTAAAGTCTTGGGGGATCCGTACTTGTAGACTGGCCATGTTTAGGTTATTACAGCTGGAAAATGAATGTACTATCATTGCAGTAACGAGCTTTTTAAAGCCGGCTGTTAAGTTTCGGAACTCTATGTAATTATTTTAATATGCATTTCATGCAATTTGACAATTTTTTATTAACAGGGGATTGTTCTGATTGACTCTGATTATGTAAAAACAAAATTTTCTTAACAATTTTACTTGTATATATATGCATGTACTTTTTAATGTCTGTTTTTTTTTTTTAATGTATGCTTTTATGATTTCAATTTGAAAATCGAATAAAGCTTTCTTGATTGATTGATTGAAAGATACTGTCAGCATCATTTTCTTCCCATAGTATTCTGCCTGAAGAGCTGAGTCCAGCATAGCATCCAAGTAAACACGCATTTATTAGAAATACACTTGAGTGGCAGCTGTTTTGCAGTACACTCTCTCAGAGCACACCTTTTAATACATTTCTGACTCACTTTGAAACTGTCAACACATATTTTATAGTCTTGGGTTGTTAACGAATCATTTGTATTTAAATGTAGCATCATTAATAATGTCTGTTTGCAAATTTTCATATATGGTATGAAGTTACACAAAGTGAAGCAGACCAAATCTAATTTCCTCTTATCTATCTGTGGCCTACAGTTCCAATGCAGACCCTCCTGCATGACTAATATGTTGTTGCATAACTTTGTCAACTGACGCTCATTTTATTGGCACTGTTATCTATATTTCGTATTCAAATCAGGAGAAATGACTTGAACGACCTATTTTCATGACATACTTGGCCCACAAATAATACTTGACACATTAGTAGTATATTTAAGCAACATCACTTCATAGCACACTCTAAACTACATGTCTCTATATGGGTCTATGAAGGCAAGTTAACTGATGATCTGAAAGAAAAATGGAAGCCTTATAAGAAAGGCAGAACTGAAGTTCATATATAGATATTTATTCTAAAAAGACAGATCCCATCCTTGTATGTTTATGGCTCACTGATTATTTCTGCAGATATGGGGTCCACAACATCAAACTCATCTTCTGCCAAAAAGAAAAAATAGGGACACAACACGTCTGCCGTAGATGGTAGGGGTACTACAGATAAGACTGTTATCTGACACATCTTAACTCCTGCCCACAACAAGCTTACCCTGGATAAGAATGAAAAGGCATGGAGTGAAAAAATGTCAGCAGAATCTGTGTAAGCATTTCCAACTGTTTAAGAACAAAGTAAAAGGAATCTGCAAAATGATTTTAGAGAATGGTCACTATGTGAACCCATAAATAGTAAAGTGAGATCACATTTTCTAGGCGATACCAGTGTTGTCTGGGTAAAGCTATTCTCATATTAGGGTGTGCATTTTGCCTGCACTCTTGGGGACATTTAGGTAAAGTAAGAATGCTGTGATTTTTTAGGTCTGCCAAAGATTTATATACATTTGCACCAAAGTTAACACACAAGCCTAACAGATAGTTACTCCAAATTTACAAGAGTAAATGGATCTCATTGAGATTGTATGGTGGTGTATCTCAAGGGTACACAGATGTAGATCTATTACAGCAGGTAGAGAGTCACACTTGATGCAGAATGTTAGCGGTACCTGAGACATGCACAGCGTTATGCAAAAACAATGCTAGGTTTGAGTTACATGGATAACCTAATCAAAATGCACCCATTGCCTTTATGGACCTCTAGTTGGGCCAAATGTATGACTAGTTTCTCTAGAGAAGAAATTCAAGACTGCATAGATCAAGAAAATATGGAGGCTATTTAATGGTTCTCCTATGTGGAGGCTATATAATGGTTCTACTATGTGAAACAGTCTTTCATCTCACTGGGGTACCTGAATTATTTTTCAACCAAGATTGTGTGACTGCTGAAACAAAACCATATTGAGCTATCTTTTCTGTAATTATTATGAAGAAATCAGTGCCATAATAGAAGTAACTAATCACACAGTGATATATAAATATTCCAGAGTACAGCTGTCATTTGTGTCATTTAGGATTAATTACCCTACATGTTTTAATCTTGTTCCCCAAGCGAGGCATCTGGTTTGCCAACCTCCCAAAGGTCCCATGTGATACTATCTAACCACAAATATTTTTTCTTCTATTTTGAATTCATTGCACAGCCCCAAGGAGATGTTTCTTAATACCTTTGTTGAGTAGACCAAAAATAAAGCACCTAAGTGAAGCTATGTCGAGAATAACAGCGCCGACCCAACGAGGAGCATGTCCAATGATGAAGCATGACACCCAGTGGGCTGGGTGTGTGAGGGAACGATTTCCGAAAGGAGGGATTCCCCATCCTCCTTCTTGGTAGCCAGTTATTTGCACACACTCCAAAGTCACTGTCAGTCTCCTTAGGAACAGCATACTCCTTTTTTGTTATTGAGAATAACAGTTCCCCACTAAATTAAATTCTAGTGCTGTAATTGATTTTATCAGTAGTGTGGTGAAAATTAGGAAACTGCATAGTTGAAGCATTTATGTGTTGATGGCCCTCATTACAATGTCGGGTGGTTGGGTCATCGAAAGGATGTTGGGGATGGTCCGACATCCGAATTATGAGGTGGGCGGTCAGACCCACAGCTGTCAGACAACAGACCGCTGCCTCTGCCAGATACCGATTGCGCAGCAGTCGGAGCATCATCTCAGCATGGCGATGGAGCTAGGGCAGGCACCACCATAGGATTAAAATATCGCTTTCCGTCAGTATTTTCATTGCGAGAACACCTCTATGAAATTGTTTGCGGAAAGGGATATTTAAGGGGCCTCACTCACCTACTTTTCAACATGCTATGCACCACATGGTGCATGGCACACAGTCCACAAAGATGCAGGAGATGCTCCACTGTGGAGGCATGTGCCTGCAACATTTTCCCACGGCCTCAGCATGCCCCACCGTGGTTCCGATGCAATTCTGATCGCCAGCCTGGCGGTTGAATAGGAATGTGACTGTCAGACCACCAATATCCTTGTCTACAGTCTCCTGACTACCAGAATTGTGGACAGCAGTCTGACCAACTGCTATCATAATGATGGTACACATCAATAGAAAGTATGTAAATACATATTTATATATAATAGAAACTACAAAAATATGTTAATAAAGAGAAAGATAATTTGTACTCTGTAGCACTGGGAAACCCCTATGGGATATCCGTGCATGTTAGAAATTCAGAGATAAATAGACTAAGAACTACTTTGTAAGATACAATAACAGAATTGCAGACAAAAGCTAACATTTTACAGATATCACATTTACAGTTCCCACAAAGAACGTACCATCATTGAAGAAAGGGGTGTACTTTGGAAAAGGTTCAATTCACGATTACCCCTCCAAACTTACCGGAATTAGGGTAAGTGTTGGACTTTTTACATTTCCCAATCCAAACTGGATTGAGAAACGCTGGCGAAGTTGTTATCCTTTACAGTGTTCGAATGTACTAGACCCAACCTAAACTTAAACACATTGTGGAAAGTGTTGACTTTAGAGAGTGGAGGATCAAATGTATCATTCCGGCACCAAACTCTCCATATTAGGGAAACCTTTGCAATTTGGTAGGTGCACTCAGATTTACTATTCTCACTCCAAACTGAACCAAATTGGGGAAAGTGTTGGAATGGTTAGATGTAATACTCCTAATGTAAACAAAAGCACATTGGCGAAATTCTTGAACTCTGGAGGGAAGAAATTATTTGTTTCCCCTTAGACACATTGGGGACAGTGTTGGACTTAGAGCACTTCAAATTAACTACTCACAGAAAATTCAAATACATCCAAATTATGTAATCCGTCCCACCACCAGCTCACAGCAGCTGCAGTCGGGTGAAAGCCACGAAGCCGGCAGCATCCGGACCACCACATTTCAATGTTGCTGCCTGGCTGTCAGTGTGTCGGTGATGGGGCCAAAGCGGTGGCATGCTTCTGCTCATAGAGAATCCCTGAAGTATATGCCACTGCAGTGCAGCACCACTTGCAGGTCGCGTGCACTGTTGCCATGCACAATGTCATGTACCGCACAAAGTGCCCACACAACAGTGCATACATAGTGGGGCGCAACATGTGCCCCCAGCCACAATCACCAATGGGCTAAATCACCCTGGGAGCCTGATTGTGGACCCTTCCGTGCCTTTCTGCCAACCTTTTCATGGCAGGGTACCCACCGTGAAAAGGTTGGCAGAAAGGCAGGTCGTGATCCCCAAGATGATGCTGGCACCACCTCCATAGACTGATGCCTTACCTACCGCTGCTGCCGAAGGACCCTAGATCGTGGCAGTGGCGGCAGTCTTATAGCGGTCTTGTGGCAGGTCGAGCACACTGATCGTACTCGGGCACTCGGACCAACGAGGATGTGCAAATCCGACCACCAACGATGGTAGAGCGGTCCCAAAACTACCGTACTCATAATCAGGCCCATAGTCTAGTAAAAAAAAAATCTTTGGAGAAATACATCTTACTTCAAATAAAAAAGAATACACATACTGAAATGGAAGCATTAAAAACATATAAATAAAAATATTGAATATTTTATAAATTAATCAAATTACAAACACAGTAAACTCAAAAGTAAACCTATTAGCTGTTGAATAAATAGAGAACCTAACGTTTGAAAATGTCAGTAGTTTTTGGTTTTCAAATATTAGGTTTTATATTATTTCAACACCACACTTTACTGTCACTTTAACCTTTGCTTTTCTTAGTAAATTTTGACTTCTTTTAAAATAAGCAAAAATCTTATTATCTTACCTAACTATAATGTCACTTAACCTATGTTTTTTTAAGTGAATATCTGAGGCATTTTTATCATATGCACCCTCGTATACTGCAGTGCATAGGCCCGGAACCCAAACATCATGATGTCTAAGACCTACAAAGTCACCAAACTCCATGCAGGGGGGCAACCATTGCAATGCAAGGCCATGCCCTGCGCCAAGCTCCCCAGAAATCAGCTAATGCGTGACCACAGAAGGCCGTTAGTGATGCATGGTGTGTGTTGGGCCACCATTTCTGTCCTGCAGCTAAGCCCTGCACTGAACCACTGGGGGCTACCAACCCCCACCACACCCAGCCTTTGATAATGTGAGTCAGCGTATTGTAAAAAGGACATGGCCTCTGACCAGGACCTGGGCTCAATCCCTTAAGTGCAGCCAGCCCCCCTGTAAACCCCTCCACCTCACAAGTATATTTAGAATTTCATTTTTATTCACTAGAAAGTAGTGCTCACACGGTCCTCCCACAGTACAGCAACCATGTCTCACCTCAATTCTACCGCTAGACCAAACCAGCTTCACTGGGTGTATGTCCAGCACGAGTTCCACAGTACATCAAGGGAGGGCTGTGCTGGGACTCACAGGAGTACTGAAGAGCCCGCAGTAAGATTATTGTTTTTGTCTCCTGCTGGGGGGTTCCTCTGAATCCCCCTCAGTGTTTTCCAACACGGCCCCTTTATACCTTTTTTCTTTTTTTACCAGAAACTCCATCTCAGACCAACCATTCAGAATTTTTCATACCCATAAGCATACCCAGCACATCTTTCACATTGCTTGAAAATGTCTTAATAGACTTATATCAAACAACAAAAAGCACCCAAAAGTAAAAATCTAAGTTTCTGGCAAATTTGGTGTAATACCGTTCAACAGTGTTTTCCGTATTGCTTCCAAACATTTACTATGCAAATTCATTTGGAAATAGTTGTTTTGTATGTCTTTTTTGGCATTGACAGATTACCCAAAACATACCAATTCAATTCAATTAAATGTATTTATTAAGCATTTGGATCTCTCATGAGGTCCACTTAAAAAGTACATGAATAATCATAACATAAATCCAGCAGCCATTAAAACATTACTTCAATAAAACCATTCCATCTACATCATTGTATCAATTTATACAACGGTAATCATACAAAACATAAAAGATTTCCAAAATCACCTTATTTAGACATCAATAAAGCCCAACGATGTAGGCGATCTAAAATAATCACTCCATGATGGATTATAGAACATGTACAAAAAGATAGATTAACATTAAAAAGCAGTTTCAACTGATGACATATTGCAACAATAATAACAAGTCATTAGGAAAAGTGCATCTTACAACGACAATAAGGTAGCAGCAATCCAACAATTATCTCCTGTACTGGAACAATAGAGGATCGGGTCCTGTTAATTATGAATACAATTAGGAAAAAAAATCCTATCATACCAGCATCATATATTTTTATCTAAAGTGCATCAGAAAAGCAGCAAAAATATTTCGGTTAAGATTTTTTTACGATGGGAAAAGGGACCTAGTTAGTGCAAACACCAGAGAATTAGCAACAGTCATATATTTATAATTGTCCACAAATGAAAAAAAAAAATACACGAACACAAATTTATAAGTTGTATAATATAACTAACCCTGGGCGTAGTTCGCGAAGTAGCACTTCGCGAAGCCACGCAAAGTGCAGTTCGCACTACACGAGCTACGCGTAGCACTTCGCAAACTGCGTAGTACCTTGTTCGCACTGTGCCAGATGTCGTTTTCAATGATTGCACAGTGCGGACAAGCAACCGGCACTGTGCAATCATTGAAAATGGCATCTTGCACAGTGCGAGCTGTAGTTTTCTGCTGCTCGAGTAGATTTTTACTCGAGCAGCAGCTTTCTCAACGCGAACTGGTAGTTTCTCATCGCGAGCGGTCGCGAGCATACGCGACCACTCGCAATGAGAAACCTGACCTCCTCGCGTTGGGAATCTCGCCGGGAGGTTTATTTTCCATGCTCGCGATCGTCAACTTGATGTTGCTAATCGCGAACAAGGAAAAAGTCTCGCCGGGATGTCATTTTGCTTGCTTGCGGTCGCCAACTTGACGTTGAGGACCGCGAGCAAGCAAAAAATGACCGCAGCACTACGCAACACTACGCTACGCGTGTTCGCACTGTGCTACGTGCAGTTCGCGTAGTGCGAAGTAGCGCGAACTTCGCAAACTACGCGAGCGTAGCGTAGTGCTTTGCCCAGGCTTAAATATAACCAACCATACTCGAGGTCTAATAAAACTAATTAAAATATATTCATAAACTCCCTAAAAAGTTAAAAAGTTTAGTGCATACTATTTCATTTTTTGGACAAAGCAGAAATTCTCTACCTGATGTAACATTTTTTTATTTTTTTATTTAAATATTTTTATTAGTTTCAATTGTAGTTATGCATACATTAGAATCAATATTTCAGCAATCGATGAGTAAGTATGTATAGTGGCAGGAAAAATCACATTAACAGGTTCTCTGCTGCTCGATCCCCCCCACGTCTCATTTCGAGTTCCAACGTCGAGGAAATACAGAGATTACCACGGTAAACATTCCACTTGCCCCATTTCCTATCCCACTTCTTTGGGCATCCCCGGATTATAAAAACTTCCTTTTCTGCGATCATACATTTATCAACCTCCTGTAGCCATGCTCTTGTCGTTGGAGAGTTCAACGCCCCCCATCTCTTGGCTATTTCTCGTTTGACCAGGGTATATCCGAGTGTGGCTAGCTGTTGTTCCACCTCTGTAAGGTCTGTTGTCGCCCATATATTAAGCAGACCCAGCCCTGGTGTAAGAGTCAGTTCTTCCCGTAGGACCGTTTGGATATGAGTCTTGGCCCCCTCCCATATCTGTAGAAGCTGCGGGCATTCCCATATCATATGATAAAAGGTAGCCGTCTCGTTACAGCCCCTGAGGCAGAGTGGGTCACTCCTGGCTCCCATCTTTGTAAATGTTACTCCCGTTAAATACGATCTATGGAAAATTTTGAATTGTATCAATCGGAAGCGGAGGGTGATGGCCGCCTCTCTAGGGGACATCTGTGCTGCCTGCCAATCCTCATCTTCAAGTGTTCCCAAGTCTCCCTCCCATTGTTCTCTAAGCTTGTGCAGTGTGTCAGGTATGTTATTGCACAGTTTTTTGTAGGTCAGTGAAATGGCTTTGGAGTGCAGTGGCCCATCAAGCAGCCGGTCTTCCAATGGTGACGACTCCGGTATGTCTGCAGGGTTCGGCGATGCTGTGAGAAGAGCGTGCCGGATCTGCATATATCTGAACTGTTCCCCCTGCACCATTGCGTATTGATCCTGAAGCTCCTTAAAACTGAGGATCGACCCCTTTTTAAGCAGGTCTCCTATGACGGAGATCCCGATGGTGTCCCACCTATCAAAGCCTGGTTGATGGCAGAGAGAACCCAACTTTTGGGCATACCACAGTGGCGTAGCCTTTTTGAGGACATTTGACCACCCCAGTCGAGGGTTGGCTCGGTGCCAGATATCAACTGTATGAGCGAGAGGCCCCAAATATCTCCCGCGCTTCACTTTGGAGTACAGTGCTCCTAGATATCCTGAACGCCCCGTCTGATATTTGTCTAGCATATATGCAGGATCATTGGGAGAGCGGTAAATCCGCTGGTTTATCACCACTAATTGCGAGGCCCAGTAGTAAAGTCGAAGGTCTGGGAGGGCTATTCCCCCATCATACCAACCTTTTGTTAGTTTTTGGGTGGCAATGCGGGGGGCTTTCCATCCCAGAGCAAGGTTCTAACCTCACTCTCCACCTCTGTGAAATACTCGTCTGGAACTTGGTATGGCCAATTCTGAAGGATATATAAAAAGCGGGGGAGTGCTAGCATCTTAAATAGGGCAGCACGACCAATCAATGACAGGGGCAAGGATCTCCAGTGTTTAACATCTATTTTAAGCCGGGCCAGTGGAGGGGCCAGGTTACAACCATAAAAAAAGCCCTGGTCAGACGTAGCAAATATTCCCAGGTATTGAACACCATCCCCCGCCACCTCGATTGCGCAGTTTGGGGGGAGACGGGGTACCTGCCCCTGGAGCATAAACAGCACCGACTTACTCCAGCTTATTTGGTAGCCCGAGTACTTCCCAAAATTCGTAAATATATCTAGGATGTCACGAATGGACCTATATGGGGAGGCTAGGTACAGCAGGATATCGTCTACGTACAGAGATATTCGATCTTCTTGACCCTCCGCCCATTTTAAGCCCCGCATCATCCCATCTCAGGCGGCCACCGGTTCCAGCATCAAGGAAAATATCAATGGGGACAGGGGGCAACCCTGTCGAGTTCCCCTACGTAATGTGAA
The DNA here is from genome assembly GCF_964204655.1 of Triturus cristatus. NCBI lineage: Eukaryota > Metazoa > Chordata > Amphibia > Caudata > Salamandridae > Triturus > Triturus cristatus. Next base: position 1,354,792,332 of record NC_140591.1, read on the forward strand.
TGTGCGTGAGGTATAGTTATTAACTCTCACTTGGCCCTTTATATCTGTGTAGAGTAATTTGATCCAGCCTAAGAATTTCGGGCCAAATCCCATCTTGGTGAGGACTTCAAACAAATATGGCCACTCAATGGAATCGAACGCCATAGAGGCGTCTAACGATAACACCACTGCATTCTCCTCCAGAAACTCCCTCCGTGCCAGCACATTGTTAAGTCGACGGATGTTCAATGCTGTGTTGCACCCGGGCATAAACCCCGACTGGTCAGGGTGCACCAATGAAGAGAGAACCGGGGCCAGTCTGGTGGGCAAAACTTTAGCTAGGATCTTAGCTTCCGAATTGATCAATGAGATCGGCCGATAGGAGCTACACTGATCCCCAGGCTTCCCTGGTTTACGGATTACAACTATAGATGCTTCTCGTTGGTCACTGGGCAACTTCCCTCGCTTGTAGCTGTCATTATACATGGCACGCAAATGAGGGGTAACCTGAGAAGCCGTTGCTTTCAAAAATTCAATGGGGAGCCTGTTGGGTCCCATGGCCTTCCCGGAGGGGATTCGACTTATCGCCTTGAGGATCTCTTCATCCGTCAAGTCACCCTCCAATGCTTCCCTTTCTATTTCTGAAAGAGTTGCTATATTACTATCAGAGAGAAGTTGGCGAGAATCCTCTGCAGTGTATGTGGTAGAGGGAGAGTAGATGCGCTCTAGATGATCCGCAAAGGCTTGCGCTATAGCCTTAGGATACGTTATGGCACTACCATCAGACATGGTCAGACTCGGTACCCACCTTTCCCCTTGCTCTCTCTTTTCCAACCAGGCCAGCATCTTCCCTGTCTTGTCTCCGAGTTCATATAGACGATGTTGTACGTTGAGGTGCTTGGCTAACATATGTTCCCTAGTTTTGATCCTATACTCTTCACATTTTATTTCAAGGAGACGCTCCACTTCCTCCGCGGGCTTATCGGAGCTTTCTTGTTCTAAGTCACGAAGTTCGTTTTCCAATTGGGCTAACTGGCTATGCTTCTTCTTTATGTATCCTACCTTCAGGAACAAAGCATGTCCCTTTATCACCACTTTACAAGCCTCCCATAGCGTTTCCGCTGAGTCTACCGAGCCTGCATTTTCATTGAAGTAATTACAAGTTTGCTGACACAGTTCTGCCTTAATATCTGGGATTTTCAGTAACCACGGGTTTAGTACTATTGTGGAATGTGGCTGTCTTTCCCAGTGCGTGAGTTCAACTGTAATTGGAGAGTGATCTGAGATGCCCCTTGGCAGTACATTGGGATCTTGGAAATTGCTGATGGAGGCCGCATGCGTTAGGAAGTAATCTATTCGAGATGAGCTTCGATGCGCATTGGAATAGTGCGTGAAGCGAGTATCATTGGGTTTTAGAGTGCGCCACACATCCATTAGACCCATAGCTGTGGTGAATTCCCTCATCTGCACATTCGGCCGTGTCCCGGCCCGCTGGGGGGACCTATCTTTGTCTTCTTCCATGACCATGTTGTAGTCTCCCCCCATTATCAGTGTGCCCACTGGAAGGTCAGTCAAGATTTCCCCAAGAGCTATCAGAGCTGCTTTACACAACGCAGGAGGCAGGTACACTGAAATTATGTTAATCGCTCTCCCTTCCCATTGGGCTTCTAGGACAGCAAATCTACCCCCCGGATCTGCCTGTGTATTCTTTACCATAATAGCTAGGCTCTTCTTAACGAGAATCCCAGTCCCCCTGGATCCCGTAGTAAAGTCAGCATGCACTAGTAGTTTATACCCACATCGTGGGAGGGCTTTACTTTTGTTCCCCACCATGTGCGTTTCTTGTAGGGGTGGGCGGAATTTGCGAAAGCGACTTTCGCAAATTATCGGGAAAATGTTAAAAATCTTCGCAAACAAGCGGAAATATTGCGAAGATGCGGAAATTTTTTTCCGCCCGTTCGCGATATTTTTTGCATGGTTGCGGGTCGCTAACTTACCCCTGCGGTTGCTCGCGGGCGCTGCCATCTTGTTTTCAGTTGTCTCGCGGTGCATGATCGCGAGAAAAAAGACGTGATCGCGCGACGCATGACGTTACTGCGGACGCGAACTGTCGCGAGACAGCGCAAATGGCTAAAACAATACAACATCTCATGGAGAACGAGACCGGATCGGGAAAACTTGTCGGCAAACGCGGGGATTCAGGTAAGGCGATCGCGCGCGCGCGAGATTGTATTTTTTTACAGCGTGAGCAAGAACCAAATTATCGCAAAGCTGTGGAATGCAGAAATTTTGACATTTCCGCGCTCTCCGCGGAACGCGAAAATGCCAAATTATCGCAAATTCCGCGAACGGAACTGAAATTTTGCCCAGGCCTAGTTTCTTGCAGCAATTTCTATGTCCGGGGCCTGTCGATTCAGATACTGCTGGACAACACCACGTTTAATTTCATCCCCCAGTCAGTTTACGTTCCATGACAGTATAGAAAGCGACGAGTCCCTCTACCCCCATCATCCCAAGTGGCGACAACAAAAATGCAACAATTTAGCAGGACAACATGTTTAACCATCTCCGATGGGGACACAGTCAGGGCATAGCCTGGCTCGTCCTTCCGATCACTAACATCTGGTGTGGACTGTACATGTGGAAGTATGCATAGACTAGGGGTGGGCGGAATTTGCGAAATTCACTTTCGCAAATTATAGCGAAAATGTTAAAAATCTCCGCAAACACGCGGAAATATCGCGAAGATGCGGAAGTTTTTTTCCCGCCCATTCGCGGTATTTTCTGAGTGGTCGCGGCTCGCCAACTTACCCATGCGGTTGCTCGCGGGCGCGGCCATCTTGTATTCACTTGTCTCGCGGTGCATGATCGCGATTCGCGAGAAGAAAGACGTGATCGCGCAACGCATGGCGTTACTGCGGGCGCGAACTGTCGCGAGACAGCGCAAATGGCTACCAACAATCCAACTTCTCGTGGAGAACGCGACCGGATCGGGAAAACTTGTCGGCGAACGCGGGGATTCAGGTAAGGCGATCGCGCGCACGCGAGAATGTATTATTTTATAGCGCGAGCAAGAAACAAATTATCGCTAACCTGCGGAATGCGAAAATTTTGACATTTTCGCACTTTCTGCGGAACGCGAAAATGCCAAATTAACGCAATTTCCGAGAACGGAACAGAATTTTGGCCCAGGCCTAGCATAGACTACTTTGTGAATTCAACTTTCTTAAAGACAATAAACACCCCACCCCTCCTCACCGCCCCCCTCCCTGCCTCCCTGCACGTGGATTCAGAACTACCCACACCCCAACTAGGCAGAGTGCCTCTTCCCCACCCAAACATACCAATAAATTTGGGAATGCGGTCTCCCATCCCCATTTGCAGTCATCAATGGTATACCTCAATTTTAGGAGCTCCCAGCCTGACCCGTGGAGGAGCCAAGTAACCTGTATCTCAAAGAGAGCCGAGCGCCAGCATCAAATACCCTATCAAATGCCTTTCAAATCAGTGAGTCACTGTTAAGATAGGAACGTTCTCACCAATGTCTCGAGGTATCCCTGGAGATAGAATTCTCTGCAGTCCCCAGCATCCGTACATCTGTACAGCTGGTCGACCAAAGTTACATCTATGGGACTGTTGCACCAGCGGGGCCATCCTCTGTAGGTGTTTCCTCGGTCTCTTTGTGCCGTCTAGTCCCTGTATTACGATCACGACGGTGGCCACCTCTGTTGCGCCATCCCTCCAACCAGTCCCACGCGTCGTCTGGCGAGGTGAAGAACCACGTCCTTCCTTCCGATTCCACTCTCAGTTTCGCTGGAAACAACATGGCGTATTTCACCTCTCGATCCCGGAGCTCTTTCTTTACTGCCTGAAAGCCACGCTGTTGGTCCTGGACCCTGGCCGTAAAGTCTGGGAAGAACGTTATGTCGCTGTTTTCTACTTTTAGTGAGGGCCCCGCCCATGCCGTTTGCAGGATGACATCTCTGTCTCAGTAGTTAAATACTCGGGCTATTAAGGGTCTCGGAGGGGCCCCAGGTTTAGGCCTCCCTCCCGGGATCCGATGTGCTTGTTCAATGGAGAAATACTTGGAGAGATTTTTAGGCTGCAGACGTTTAACTATGAGATCCTCTACATAGAGGTCCGCTGCTGGCCCTTCCACCCGTTCGGGCACACCTAAAATGCGAATATTGTTCCTGCGGGCCCTTCCTTCATATTCATCTAGCTGTTGCGCCATTTTCACGTGTTGGCTTTGAATCTCGGCAACCTGGGTTTGGAGTTGAGCCATATCATTCTGCAGCGACGACGTGGTCAGCTTTAGGTCTTTAACTTTTTCATCCATTTTCCGAAAGTCTGCCCTCAGTTGGGATACTTCAGTGGTGACGGAGTCCAGGGAGGACCTCACTCCACCGATGGCGTCCAGCACATCCCGTATGGTAGGTTCCGACTGCGGTCCCGACTCTTTTTGCGACCCTGGGTCCTCCGGTCGCTGCGTCTCACGGTCTTCCCCAGGCTTATTCCAGGCGAATTTTGCAAGCTTGCCCTGTACGTTCGCCTTCGGACCTCGCCCGGTCGCCATGGCTGACGTCGCTGTATACGGGGCCGCAGCTAAGAGGAGGTACCGATCAGGGCAATATGATGGTGCCTAGGATTAGCCCACTCCAGTCCTGTTAACGTCGCCGTCTACGGCTCCAATGGGTAGGCTTACTGTCAACTCAGATCACGAGGTCGCCCTGGCGAGGACCCCTCCCAGCCCCCTGCAGCTGTCAGGCCGACGGCTTCCTATTACCTTCTTCCTCCACAGCGAACCTCCCCTGACCTACAGGGAGGGGTCGGACCCCGATATTGGCACCCCCGGCGATAAGTGCAGCAGTGTAGGCTCCTACCTCTTCTCAGCAGCCTCAGGGGTGAGCTTCAGGGGCACCCCCCTGCACGGACGTCTGTGCAGGTCCTGAGGGGGGCCTGCAACAGGCAGTTGTATTCCAGGCAGAAACAGTGGGAAGGGAGTGGAGAGCCCAGGCCACCCAACGTCCTCAGGCCTAGGCCCACCAGCACCCCCTCCCCAGGCCCGCCGTCCCCCAAGCGCAGCCGAAACAGGTACCTGCTCTTCGCCTGGAGCACCTCCCACTGGGCCTGGATCACGTCGGAGACACAGGGTCAATCGCGCTCAGCGCGGCCCAGGAATCCACCGAAACCCGCTCGGGGCACAGGATCATTAGCGAGCGAAGGCAGGGTCAATCAGAGTCCCAGCAACCTCGCGTGGCTGCTCCCCACCTCGTCCTCTCGCGCTGCACTGGCTCCTCCTTCAACGAGACCTCCACCCGGGCCTGCAAAGCCGGGGCCTCGGGTATCGACGTCACCCGGCAGCTTCACGCGCACTCCTCCGGCACTCAAGCTCCATTCCCCGGGCAGGCTATCACGCAACCCCGGCGCCCGGCACACCAGCTGCCACGCTACCGAGGGGAGTCACCTCGAATGATGTCTGGTCTGGGGCTGCCGGAATCGTCGCTGCCTCCGCTACGGGCCCCGGTGCCGTATTATGCATCTGCCGCCAGCCGCCTCTGCCATCCGCCTCAGGTTTTGCGGGTGATTCCTGACACCCGTTGATGGTAGTGGAGCCTGCTGCCTGCCAGCGGCGTCCCCGGTGGTGGGAACTGTCTTTCCTAGTAATGCTGCAGCTGTTAGGAGGTCATGATGCGGAGCTCCGCTAGCCAGCTGCCATTTGCCTCAGCTGCTAGCCACGCCCCCCCTGATGTAACATTTTTAATGACATTCTTGATAAACGTAGGACATAGCCACCTATATCGAAATGCGATCAGAGCCGGACATACAAACAAGACATGATCGATATTCTAAGTAGCCTGATTACAAAAGTTACAGTTTTTTTCACCTACCCTATTAGGTGACCAATTTCCGACTATGTCATTTAAGGGTAAGAGACTCTTGCGGAAAAGAGTAATCCATCTACGTATACCGTGGCTTCAGTTCCACAAGAGATATTTCTGAGAAACTCTCGGTGAAGCATTCTTAACTATTGTTTCCAGTCTGGCTCTGATTCTGCAAATACCAATATCTCTCGGACAACTAATTAGGCCACCAGAAATCTTTAAAAAAGATTTTTAGGAGAGAAAGATAACACAAAATCCTCTTGCACATTAAAATTTTACAGTGCCAAAAGGAAATCATTATAAAAGGAGTATTTGTACATTTGTCCTTCAAAAATGTCCTGTTGGATAAAACTCCTCAATGAAAAAGGTTCACTATTGTTTAGTTGATATCCCCAACAAATTACCCTAGCTAGAGCTTGTAAAAAGGAGCTTACCAAGCCAAATCTATCCTAATAGCAGCTATTAGACCCAGAGTATTAAAATTACATAGTTTATGGAAAATTTGGCCTTCGATTTTATCCAGATAGCTCCATTCCCTTACTGGTATAGATTCAATTGCATATAACAGGGTAGGGGGAATTTTAGTTTTAAAAACTAACAGCATGCAACGTTGCTTTAGAAGAGCTATGATCAATACGGGAATTATTCTTCGTACTACTTGAAATAACTTTCCTCAGATATAGGTAGTAATCAACAATCTCCAATTATTCAGGACCAATTCTCCAATTAAAATGACAAAAGTTTCTATTTTTTCCTTGTTTTAAGACCAAGACCTTACTTTTGGATACATTTATTTAAAAAAATTGCCCATAATTACAATATCGTCTGCATACATAAGACAAGAAAAGGAGCAGCCACCTATCTACGGCACGTCTCCTTCCATTAAGAAGAAACAATCCAGAAGATCTCTTACATATAAAGAGAACAGTAGAGATGCTAATAAGCAACCTTGCTTCAATACATTTTCCGTATTAATAACTGAGGATAGGCCCTGAGTTCCCCCCATTAAAACCCGGCACCATGTTTGTGAATGTGAGGCAATAACTAAGGATAAAAAAAATAGGAGGCATCCCCATTTTATATAACTTTTTCCAGAGAAGTGGCTGATCTAATTTATCAAACGCAGTAGAAAATTCTATGAATACTACATAGACATTTGTTTTGCGAAAGACCATATATTTCTCTTAATTTCAACAAGCAGATGTTATCTAAGGTGGAATGATTTTTCCTAAACCCTGCTTGCTCAATGGGGAGGATTTTCTCCTCTACTACTCAGTCAGGAAGGTTCTCGAGAATACTGCGGGCGAAGATTTTCCCTACTGCGTCTAATAAGGCTATTTGGCGGAAGTTACCTGGAAGATGTCTTTCGCCCTTTTTGTGCAGCGGAATTAGGATACTACCAGACCATGATGAGGGGGTTCGCCCATAGCGATAGCAGTGTTCAAACAACGGGGTAAAATATGTTGCCCATAATACAGGCTCTTTTTTTATAATGGACATGGGAATTGCATCTGGGCCCATTGCTCCTGAAGCTCTCATTTTTTAAATCAATCTAACAATTTCCTCCTTAGTAGGGGGATGAATTAACATTTTTGAGGAAGTCATTCGAGAGAAGTGGGCGAAAGGGAATTTAAATTTGCGGAATAAAGTTCTACTAAGGGGCCGATTCCGATCTGGGTCGGAAAGCTCTCCGACCGAGCGGGATCCGGAGTGTTTTCCGACTGAGCCGGAGTCCTGCAGCCCGACCGAGCAAGTACAATGTGGCCGTATGCTGCCGGACTCGGTTCGGTCGGACTCCCGTAGAAGTCAATGGGAACCGGTCGTACGACGCGTACATGGGCTCCCATTGACTGAATGGGTACATCTTGCGCAAGGGCGCCCCTACAGTGGGCACGCGTCGGTGCCATCCGCACCGTACATGCCTGTGTTGGGGAGACCCTTTGGGTCTCCCCCTGTGTCCGAGTCGTAGGGCTGTGGGTGACAGGGGGTCCGACACAGACCCCCAAAGGCAACTTCCCAGACGTTTTGCGAGCCGGGCACTTCGGCTCGCACCCGCTGTCCGACGCGTGCATCGTACTGGCTCAGTCGTACATCGCATCCATTGCACGCCACGGTTAGCTTACGGCCGAGATGTACGGAGCGGTTCAGATCCGGAAACGACTCAGTCGGTGATTTTCACATAGCGCGCATCGTACTAGCTCGCTCGTACAGCTGTACGAGTCAGGTGGAAAACACGCGTACGGCTCATAGTTTTTCCGGCCGGATCGCGTTTGGTGCCCTTCCGAACCAAAGCGGAATTGGCACCTTAGTAGAATTTACATTCTTCTTCATGTATTGGAATAGGAAGAGTTTTAATTCTAGCACCACAACTTTCCGCAAATATTTCCCAATATCGTTTTGAATTATTTTTGGCCGCAGCTTCTTTTAATTGAACCCATTCATAATCCTCCTTTTTTTGTTTTGATGAACGTTTTTTCCATTGTCTTTTCCTCTTTAGTAAACCTATTAGTCTATTTTGTTCAGGAGAGTAATTCCCAAATTGAGCCCTTACTAGTTTGTTTAAAACCCTATTTATTTGAAGCAATGGATTAAAACATACTCTATGCTTGATTTTGAGTCAGAAGATTTACAGGACACAGCCATATAATTTATACTATGACTATAAAAGTCTAGCAAATTATTTTTAGGCCTGGGCTAAAATTTCGTTCCGTTCGCGGAAATTGCGATAATTTGACATTTTAGCGTTCCGCGGAAAGCGCGAAAATGTCAAAATTTCCGCATTCCGCAGCTTGGCGATAATTTGTTTCTTGCTCGCGCTGTAAAATAATACATTCTCGCGCGCGCGCGATCGCCTTACCTGAATCCCTGCGTTCGCCGACAAGTTTTCTTGATCCGGTCGCGTTCTCCATGAGATGTTGTATTGTTTTTAGCCATTTGCGCTGTCTCGCGACAGTTTGCGCCCGCAGTGACGTCATGCGTCGCGCGATCACGTCTTTCTTCTCGCGAACATGCACCGCGAGACAACTGAAAACAAGATGGCCGTGCCCGCGAGCAACCACATGGGTAAGTTGGCGAGCCGCAACCATGCAGAAAATCTCGCGAACATGCGGGAAAAAAACTTCCTCATCTTCGCAATATTTCCGCGTGTTTGCGATAATTTGTAACATTTTCGCGATAATTTGCGAAAGTGGATTTCGCAAATTCCGACCACCCCTAATTATTTTGGGGGTAATCTTGAAGTTCCGCTACTCTAAGCTGCTTATCACCTATTCAAATGGTTTATGACTCTTTTAGTTTTGAGATGGCCAAAGAATTCCAATAAATTCTGCTATTTGTTTTGTTGAAAGCTACCGCTTTATCCCTAAATTTTCATGAGCTCTCCTGAGTACAGGAAAAATCTATTTTTAAACTAATCACCATATGGTCATTAAATTGATTTTCCAAAATTTACATATTTGATAGTCTATTAAAGAAATCAATGGAGGAAATTACATAATCAATAATGGAGCCACCCTTCGGTCTCTTATGTGTATTTTTCGCTGGGATGTCTTTTCCTAGTCTCCCATTGACTACTAAAACCTCCAAGTTTCTTAAGCCTTCTAATAAAATTGTTCCTCTTTTATCCGTTCGACTGTGGTTTGGGAATTGAGCCGATGGTATATTCAAAGCTTCCTCCTTAGTGGAGTTAGCAAAAAGCCCCAAACTATGGGTGGAGACTTTAGCATTCAAGTCTCCAACCAACAGTAGGGTCTTACAATCTGAATCTTCGAAAATGGATAACATGAAGGCAAACAAGTCTTTCAATAAGGGGCCGATTCCAATACCGGGTCGGACAGCTCTCCGAGAGCTGTCCGTAGCCTTACTGTGTGACCGACACGTACCCGTAGCCGGTCCGTCCTGTAGAGGAAGTACGATGCACATAACTGCCAAAAACACGACCGACATGTAGGCTGTGATTCAAGCTCCATTCTCCGTCCAAGCCGTAACTCCTAACGCTGAACCGAGTCGCCCGGAAGCAGTATCCATTGCAGTTTCCGGCATTACAAGTACGATGCGTACTTCCTACACGCCGGACGGGTCGCCACGTACGGGACGTCACAGCATCCGGAAAACAAGCATATCAGCTACGATTCACGCCACAACTCAATCCACGGCTACGAGACGGACCAGCTTGCAGCGGGTACGAGACGGAGCAGCAAGCAGCATGTACGACATGAACACATTATGAATCCCATCGCGCAGGTGATACCAGTACTCTACATCTATGACCGGCTCAGGAACCGACGCCGACGGCGCAGGCGGTAAGTCAGACACCTACCACATAAAAAAACGACATGTACCCGCAAAATGGCACACACACACAGGGGATCCACATCCTGGCCACTAACAACAGCCCACCATAGGGGTTGCATGGCCAGCACCACTAACACCCCCACCCATAGGAGACCTGTTGCCCATCACTCCTGCCACTCCCAGCCATAGGGCTTATGTTGCCCATCACCACTGCCACTCCCAGCCATAGGGCTAATTTTGCCCATCACCCATGCCACCCCCACCCATATGGACTATGTTGCCCATCACTACTGCCAACTCCAGCCATAGGGCTTATGTTGCCCATCACTACTGCCACCCCCACCCATAGGGACTATGTTGCCCATCACCCCTGCCACCCCCACCCATAGGGGACCTGTTGCCCATCACTACTGCCACCCCCACCCATAGGGCTTATGTTGCCCATCACTACTGCCACCCACCAGACATAGGGCTTATGTTGCACATCACTATTGCCACCCCCACCCATAGGGACTATGTTGCCCATCACCCCTGCCACCCCCACCCATAGGGGAACTGTTGCCCATCACTACTGCCACCCCCACCCATAGGGCTTATGTTGCCCATCACTACTGTCACCCCCAGCCATAGGGCTTATGTTGCCCATCACTAATGCCACCCCCACCCATAGGGACTATGTTGCCCATCACCCCTGCCACCCCCACCCATAGGGGACCTGTTGCCCATCACTAGTGCCACCACCACTCATAGGGGACCTGTTGCCCATCACTACTGCCACCCCCACCCATAGGGACTATGTTGCCCATCACTACTGCCACCCCCAGCCATAAAGCTTATGTTGCCCATCACTACTGCCACCCCCAGCCATAGGGCTAATGTTGCCCATCACCCCTGCCACCCCCACCCATAGGGGACCTGTTGCCCATCACTACTGCCACCCCCACCCATAGGGCATATGTTGCCCATCACCCATGCCACCCCCAGCCATAGGATCGGTGATGCGCCACTCATCCAGCATACTCTAACATCAGGTATGTCAGCAAAATACATCCCCCCTAACATCATGACAACAGTGTGTAGTCTGTGACAAATCCCCACAACAGTGATTATGACTTCGAACATACAATGTAACTAACAGCACATGTGTGACCAACACATGAGTGTGCCATACACAAGGCAAGCATCACTATAGAACTGTGGCAATGTAAAAAGAACACCCCCTCACTGTGTTGAACAGAAGTTAAGTGGGGGCTTCCAAACTGCAGCAGATGTTGAGCATTGTGGTGATGGGGACTAAACCCCCCCTCATCACAGTGACCAAAAGGTAAGTGTCATCATGGTCAAAGCTGCAAATAATAAACAGCATGTATGATCGCTGCTCCCAACACATTAAACACTTCTGTGGCAAACTAGTGGTTGTGTCCCATTCCCACAGAGATGTGGTGTGGCTAACAGTGCTGTGAAAACATATCTCACTCTCGGCCATGTGCAGACAAGCACCACACATGGGGGCTGACAATGCATACAGTGTACAATGACGCAAGAGCAGAAGTGACCATCACCAAGCATGCACACATCTCGAAAATAGACACACTAATCAAAACAACATGTGTAGACTGTAGGTGTCAGCTCACAAACTCACATTCCATGCCAGCAATGACACCTAACAACCAGGATGAATGTGCACAATGATGTGATATGACTCACAGGGACAGCAGGCAAAAACACAGAAACAGCATCCAGACAAAGGCCCACAACAGCAATACCAATGCACTGGTGCAGATGCACAAACACAAACAGGCAACCTCACACTGCACATCTGACACAGCATGTGTGTGTGTGTGTCACAGTATCCCCAGTCAACTACACAACACATGAGGGGGGCTGAACCACAGTGACACAGATGTGGACATTTTGCCATACAAAAGTAAACCATCATTGGGACACCCTTAGTGGGCAATCAGGCATTGGGAGATGAGAGGGAGCACAACAGACACATGTGACACAAGCTGGAATGAACACCAACTAACACAGAAAGAGACTGACACACAACAGCACTACCCCCAGGGACCAGACATTGGGGTGAAACAAGCATGCATGACAACTCCACTGTGATGACAAAGGCAGATGTCGTACAAACAGGGAAACCCAGACATGTGTCCAGTTCCACAAACGTACATCACACATACACAAACACAAATCACTCAGAATGGCCTGTCATCCATGGACAAACGGGAGCTAGGGGACCATCTATGCGAACATTTACATCAGTCCACCCTCAACACCACACACCCTGAACTGCAACAATGTGTATCTGTGAAGCCCACATGGACAGGTGACATTGCACATGCACCCATGACAAACACAGGAATGTTGGGAGGAACTAAGGTGTACAGACACATCACACAAGGACAGTTTACAACCCTGGGGAATGACAGACATACTGCACAGTATGCGGTACATGTCCATGACCTCAAAGCTCACATAACCTTCAGAATCCCTGCCACTGTCCCAGGACAATGCAGAAGCCAAGGAGAACCACAAGGCACACATGCTGACACCTGCCAGCATTGCAGCCATGAACCCGACAAGTGGGAGCAGTCACACACACATGCAATTGTCTCAATCACTGAAAGGTACCACCTAGGGACAGCTACATGATTTAGCAAATAAACAGGTGCCTTGGGGAACCCTGACTTTGTCCCATCTGTGTCTGACAAAATCATCACCACTGAGAACTGACAAATCCCAATGATGACACACCAATTAACAGTAGTGTGTCATGCATCCACACATCTGGTAGCCCATTGGAAAAGTAGTGGGATGAACCCAGCACCACTCAGCAAGCATCAACAACAGGAACAAATCAAGGGAACACTGTCTGTTTATGAACAGGGATGTGGACACACACACATGCTCATAGAACACACACCATGGGCCCAGGGTATGTCACGGGACAACACACTTACTTGAGGGGACCCAACTCCTGTGGAAGCCCAGCTGTGCCAAACATATTCACCGCACATCTCACTCATGTCTGAAGAACACTTGGTCAGTCAGCCATCAGTTACCACACAATGAAGGCTCTGGTCACAACAGCCTGGGTACGTGAGGCTCCCCTAAGTCATCTGCACATACCCAATACATATGTCTAGCAAGTTGCACAGAGGACCGAGTTGCTCCTATACCAATGATGCCCACACCTGTAGGTCCAGTTTTGATGCACACAAAGTCTGTGGAAGTGACAAATTGGACAATGGGAAGCACATCATATGTGCATGGGTGCAAGCCAGAGATGTGACCATGCAAATGAAATGTTCACAGAGATGTCCACAAATATCTCATGGACCACAGGGAGTACCTCACAGAAACACATCAGTATTCAACATTGGAAACCAAGCATCACAGGTGCAAGGGCATGTTAAACATCATCAACATAATGTACAGCTAAATCTAGTTCACAGGGATAAAGAAAAAAGCTTTATTCAGAATATTACAAGTTAAACGTCTGTTCAAACAAAAGACCAATGGCCAGTCCATGTCCAAATGCCAAGGAGTGAAGTAGAGTGACAACTATCACATTTTGCTTGCCTGCACTGCTAAGGACCTGGGTCATCCCCTTGGAGGGGCATACATGGGGCAGGCCAGGCACCGCAGGGACAGGATCAGGGTGCAGCAGAAGGAGGCAGTGACGAGGTGGTGGATGCAGGCGAGACACTTGCAACTGCAGTGGAGCTGACTGAAGTGGTGAGTGCTGTCACAACTATGGCGCACAAGTCAGATGGACCTGGTGCCGGCACAACTCCAGTGGGCAGGTCAGATGGAGTGGATTGGGTCACCATTGCAGTGCCCAAGTCAGACGGGGTGGTCGTGGACTCCACTGCAGTGCCTACATCAATGGGAGTGGAATGGGATGCAGGTGAGGTCGGCAGGGCAGGGGGGACACGGTCCCCACATCAGTGGCACTAACCGTCTGACCAGGTGTGGAGGAGCAAGTGCTAGGGGGGATGGCCTTAGCATTTTGGGGATGGTGTATCTGTGGGTGGGGGAACCCAGGGCAGGGAGTGGGGGGAACCTCTGGAGTGGTGGCCTGGGGGATGGAGGACGGAGACTTTGCCTTGGAGCTGCGCGGTGGCGGGGGGGTCTTGCTCTTCAGGCGCCGGGGGGACTTGCGGGTGGGGGTCTCAGTCTGACTGCGCCTGGGAGGGTGTCTGGGTGTGAGGGACACTCCCCTCTGTGTGCGGGGACTTCCTCTTCCCCTTGTAATCAGGATCTGCTGGGTCAGTGATGAAGAGGCCAAGGTCACAGAGGAAGAGCTTCTGGGGAGATGGGGTTGCAGGTGATGCAAGGGAAGGGGGCTGGGAGGGAGAGGTCTCGGAGGACTGCGGAGTGGTTGTGGATGACTGTGTGTGTGTCTGCAAACCAGCCCCTGTGAGTGTGGTATCAGTCCCCTGCGCTTGATTGTGTGCACGTCTAGACCTTGGTTTGGGTGTTTGTTTGCTTGGAACAGGTAGGCTGCTAGGAATCGTGGGTGGTGCAGGGGTAGGAGGGGTGAGGGACTGTTGGAGGTGGGACACTGTTGCCATCAGGGAGGAGGACACAGACTGATTGGTCCTCTGTAGGGCAGACATGCCCGAGGAAATGCCCTCCATGAATGACACCAGTTGTGTCAACAGACTTGTGTGTGCATGGAGGACCTTCAGCCTCGACGTCTGCCCTACATGGATCTGTCTAAGTAAGTCCACAAACTCCTCACTCAGGGCAGCAGGGGACACAGGGGCAGGGGGTGCGGTGCCTGGCACAAAGGAGACATGCTCACGAACAGGGGAGCCCACAGGGACCTCTGGGATGGGAGCCGATGGGAGGGTGGTGGTGGTGGTGGTGGTGACGAGGACAGCCTCACTAGCTGGGGTTTGGTGGCTGCTGACACCCGCCTCCACAAGGAAATCATCCTCAGAGCTGCTGTGGCCCTCAGCTGGGGGGGATGCTGCTGATGACTCCTTTGTGTGGCTTCACTCGCCCTCCGTGCCACTGGGCCCCCCCCCCCGACTCCTCTCCTTCTGTCCCTGTAAGGCTCTGTGGCTCCTCCTGGTCAATGGAGCTGTCCCCTCCTGTGGCCGTGGATGTATCTGGATAGGAATAGGAAGTAAGAGAACAACATCAGTCACCTGCACTGACTGCACACACCACAGTGAGTACATCACATTACAGGGCAAGCCCTGGCATCATCAGCTGAACACAGCTCAAAGTGCCAACACTGTTTAGAATAAGCCAATTGACATTCTCAACATCAACCATGGCACACATATCCCTCCCTGACTTCCACACATATGTCTGTTGCATGTTTGATGCTAACACCCAAATGGGCCAACGTGCACCACCCACACATTAGTTGTACATGCAAGTGAACATGTAGGAGTATACACACAGCACATCTCTTGCTACTGACTCAGTACAGGTGTCCGGATGAAGGGATGGACAGAGACTCATTTCACATGCTTGTGATGCATTCCAGCAACACACAGTATGATGTTCTCATGTCCTGATGGGCAATGCCACTATGGGCTGCATGGTGCACACTTGAACACAATGCAGGATCACTCATAGCAAGTTAAATGCCATAGCACTGGGATGCTCTGAAAGTCAGTCAACACTGTCTCCTGTCACAGGGGCAGGGCATCCAGACAACAACAATATGCACTGACTCACAATCCTAGCTCAGGGGTAAAGCTAACTCTACAGATGACCGGCACACTTGCCCATCCCATGCAAACAACATATCCAGGACCCAGAAGACCCCACATCATGCAAATCAGACATATGAGTCTCTGCAAACACAAATCCCTGTACATTAACACATGACAGTCTGCCATGCATGTAACCCAGCTGCATGAAGGACACAGTTGCATACACCATTGTGTGCTGTCAGATGATCACACACCTATATGTCACACAGGTCTTGTCTCTCACAGTCACATCTCAGATGTCACGCTGACCCTCTGAATCATGGACACCCCAGTTGTACGTAACAACAAGCCACTCCCTAATGACACAGAGGCAGACACCTGAGGGCACATGTCACTAAGCCAACCTGCATTTTCATACACAGGAGTGGGATTACAGAGTGTTTCCAAATGCCCGAGAGGAGACATGACTGGTCAGGTCTACGTGAAACAGTGTTTGGCCCTGGACAGTAGTCAGGTGGCTAAGCAAGTGTGACATACTTGATATACATAATCCTGAGGCCCCTAAATTGGAGTCCCCTGCTGCATGGGTTTGTTTGGAATACCCCAGCCACATGTGGCAAGTCAGACCAGCAATTGGAACACATCTCAAGGGCACACACAGATCACATGTCAGATCTCAGGCATTGTGTAAACAATTGACCCACACATGAGACCCACAACAGAGTCACAGGAACAGATGCTGTCCGGTAGCTGAAGCATATCTGACTGCAGGGACACAGTGCCCTAGTGACACAAGCAACAGACTGTAGGGGCCACGCCTGTGGAACAGATGAGGAGGGTGCATCACACAATTGAGGGACCTGAGTATTGTACTACAAGAACTACGTAATGTGGAAGTGTGACCAGGCAAAAAGACTGCTATTAGCATGTCAGACATAGTACACAGATCAGGCATGGACTTACGCCCTTCCTGCTGCTGTCTGGCCTTCAGCTGCCTATCCAGGTCCAGGAAGACCACCGCCAGTATCCGGAGGATGTGGGGAGTCAGAGTCCAGTGTCCGCCCCTCCTGTGTGGAGGTGACAGCTTTAGCTGGACTCTAGCTATCCTCCGGGTCCAGCCCCGAAGGTCCTGCCACCTCTTCTGGCAGTTGTGGATCCGGCGCTTGTAGACCCCCACCGAACGAACAGCCCGGGCGATGGTCAGCCATATTTCCTGCTTCTGGTGGGCATCAACCTGTGAGGATGACAAAGTGAAAACTACATTGACACACGTGCCCCATTTTTGTGCTGCACACATTTGTATAGACATGTCATCATCGCAAAGGGAAATGATTTACACAGGTAGTGCAACCATGGTGAAGGACAAATGCCATGCATGTCTGACATGTTAACAATGCCTGGATAGTTTAAGCTTGCACTAATGCACTTTAGCAGCAGGACACCTATTCATTACATGTACCTACACACTTTGGGAGATGAAAGTAGTCAGTGAGAATGGTTGCCACTGCTTGTACTGCTAGTCAGACAACATGCATAATTAGGAAGGCAGTGGACTGCACACTCACCTGCTCCCCTGGTTTCCCATAGAGCTTGCTGTACTGTGGAAGGAGACCATCCAGCAGGGCCTGGTTCTCCTCCTCAGTGAAGGCTGGGGCCCTCTCCAGAGTACGTGCCATAGCAGGAGCCAGAGGATGCAGAGACAGCAGCAGTGGTAGCAGGGATGTGGTCCAGTAGCATGTAGTGCAGGCAAGTGAGCTCCCTGGGGCCTAGCCAGACTTTTATCTGTGCTGCAGAGGCAGAATCTGTGCCATGTGTCCCAAGTGATAGGTCCAACACGGTTGAATACTATGAATCTGGCCAATCCATTTAAATGTACGACTCGTACACGCCTTCCGCATCGTTCAAATCTTCACCTTTATGAAACACTTGAAATTGCAACATTGTTGAAGGCTTCCAACTGAATTTCCAGTGCACGACTCATACAAGTTTTGAATCCGCATCCGTCTCCATGACAGTCCGGAGCCATTGGGTGCACCTGGCTCGTTCAACTGACTGTACAACGCGTATTTTGAAAGTACACATGCACCTGTCTACATACGATTCAATGGCCAAGGTGTACGCCTGTCTCGGACTATGCCTGTCCGATGCGTATGCATGATGGTCACCCGTGTCGGACCTCATTGCATTCAATGACAAAGCGTACGCACGGCTTGGTCATGAACCGTGCAATGCATACGCATTGTCACCCGCGTCGGACCTCATTGCAAGCAATGGCATGAAACATGCAATGCGTACGCATTGTTACCCACGTCAGACCGTATTGCATTCAATGACAAAGCGCACGCATGGCTCGGTCATGCACCATGCAATGCGTACGCATTGTCACCCGTGTTGGACCTCATTGCAGGCAATGGCAAAGCGTACGCACCGCTCGGTCATGAACCGTGCAATGCGTACGCATTGTCACCCGCGTCGGACCTCATTGCAGGCAATGGCAAAGCGTATGCACGGTTCCCTGGTTCTGCGCATGATGCCTACATTATGAGGAGTAGTCGCATTGCAACGCTGATGTCACAGATGCCAGCTCAGCATGCCTGGCTTGTCGGTGTGTACTGACTGTTTCTCATTGTGTGTGTTTGTCAATGTTGTATTCCGCACTCCTACAAAACTCAGCTACTTGCTCATTTTTGTGTGTGTAGGTGACTCCGGATGCCCAAACATGCCGTGGTTGCTGACACCCCTCAGGAACCCTGTGACACAAGCCGAGATGCGCTAAAATGAGGCACATGGTCGGAGCAGGAGGGTGATTGAGCGGACATTCGGCCTCCTGAAAAGCCACTTTCACTGCCTGGACAAGACCAGAGGGGCCCTCCCATATGAGCCTGCAAAGGTGTGCAAAATAATCCTTGTATGCTGCATGCTACACAACATGGCAGTGCTGAAGGAGGTGCCTCTCATCCAGGATGACGATGACGATGACCAACCTCTGGCACCTGTGGAGGATCCCGGCCTGGGCCAAGATGCCAGTGATGATGAGGATGAGGGTGACGTCCGCTCCCAGCTCATCAACAACTTCTTCACCTGAATGTGAGTTTCAAGGGTTGTTATGTGAATGTATGGAGGTAGCCTGGAATGTGTTGTGGCAGCTCTGTTGCTTTATAAGTGTGTCTGTGTGCCACTTGACTGGATGCGTGCAGTGATGTGTCCATTCAGGTGGTGTGTACTCCACAATAGGGTAGTACTAGTGAGTTTATTTTCAAACATGTGTGAGGGAAGTGAACAGGATGGTGGGTGCTGTACACTGGTTTGGGAATCCAAAGTTCACATTAGAGTTGGAAGTGCTGGTAGATGAAATGTCCTGAGTAAAAGTAAAGTCCATAGTCATCTGCTACATTGGCCCAACATGAACCCTCCATGTCATGTGGGCGAGTTGTGTGCGATTGGACAAGGTGAACGGGTTGCGCACAAAGGACATTGTCCAGAAGAGGTTTAGAGGCCCTGGGGGATGTGCTGGGACATCTGCCTCTCACATGTCCTTCTTCAGACAACCCCTCTTCTTCCGTGGGGGGGATCCTCATGTGCAGGCCTCTGCGGTGCAGGGGACTCACCGCCAGAGTCCTTCTCCCTCCCTGTGGCTCTGGCAGATGGTGTTGCGACAGATGTTGTGACCACACAGAGAGGTGTGGCCTTTTGCTGTTTCTCGAGTTCTTCTCAAGACGTCTACTGGTGAGTCTGGATTCTTGGAGGTCGCCGGTGAACCAGGTAGCTTTTCTGGGGCATTGTCTGTCGGGGTTGCTTAGTGGTGCAAGCTTGTCTGCGCAGCTGGAGATCCATGTGTAGAGTCCTTTGGCTGCAAGGTTGGCATCGATCGATGTGGTGGGGCGACACGGTTGAGGGTGGAGTTGAGTTGTTCCTCAGTGACTTTGCTTCAGTTCCTTTGTGGGGGGCACGGTGCAGGTTTGGGTGGCGTGGGGTTGTCAACGTGGAAGTGTACACAGTGGTGGTCTGTCCAAGGGGGTTGCATGGTGTGGCTGAAGTGGATGTTGTTACCTCCTGTGAAGATGGGGTCGAAGGCATGTCCTGCCTTGTGGGTGGGCATGGTGATGAGCTGTTTCAGTCCAATGTTGGTGAGGTTGTCCTGGAGGCCGGTGGAGTTGAGGTCACTGGGGTTGCCGAGTTGGAAGTTCAGGTCTCTGATGAGTATGTAGTCCATGGAGGCGATAGCGGGGGGAGCAATGAGGTTGGCGATGGTAGTGGTGAATGAAGCACAGGGTCCGGGGGGGTCTGTAAGTGAGGGTGCTGGGGCTGGTCTGAATCTGGAAGTGGAGGTGTTCGATGGTGAGGAAGTTGTCCTTCGTGGTGGAGGTGGAGTGTCGCAGGGAGCTCTTGTGTATGATGACGAGTCCTCCTGGGCGGTTAGGGCGGTCCTCCCTCTGGATCTTGTATACGTCTGGAATGGCGGTGGCGATGTCGGCGTGGAGGTGGCGTTGGTCCAGGTTTATGTAAAGAAGGTGACTTCAGGAGAGAGGGTGATGAGGAGGTCCCAGATCATAACGGCATGTCTGTGCAGGGAGTGCATGTGGAGGAGGATGCACTTCAGGGCTTCAGTGTTGTTGACGTTTGGTGTGGGGGTCGTGGGGGGTGGTCAGCGGTGAAGGATTGGTGCAGTGATGGCAGGAGAACTGGCCGTGGGTGGTGTTCGGCATCGATGGCTGGCAGTTGTCGTTCCCTCTGGGGTTGAGTGTTTGGAGGGCAGTGGAGTTGTAGTGGTAGGAGGTCATAGATCCAGGGTTCCTGGCACTAGCTGCAATTGGGTCATGGATGGGCGCAGATGGGCTTGCCTTTGGCACGCCAGCAGGGTGGACGTGCAGTGGTCCCATTAAGTAGGGGAGGGGGAGAGAAGCGCAGCTGGGAGGCAGGAGCAGGAACCAGCAGGGAAGGAGGGGCCACGGGGGCAGCAGCGGCGGGAAAGGGTACGGAGAGCAACAGGCACAGAAGACAGAAAAATGGCTAAAAATACACACAGGTACAGGTACAACAACTGGCACAATAAGGACAGGCACAATAAAAATACCGTGAAGAGGCTAGAAGGAGGACAGAAAACGGGCACAGAAAAACAGCTAAAAATACACACAGGCACAGGTACAATAACTGGCACAATAAAGACAGGCAAAATGAAAATACAGTGAAGAGGCTAGAAGGAAGACAGAAAATGGGCACAGAAAGACAGAAAAACAGCACAAAGACAGAGACAGACAGCAGCGGCCATCAGAAGAGCAAGGCTCTCCCACTGGACCACCAGGGATGAGGTGCAGGCAGGAGCCTGCGGGTGGAGAAGGGCCAAAAAACCTACCTGCACAGGGGCAGCGGCAGCAGCACTACCGCAGAGCTGCTGGGGGAAAGAGCAGGTCTCTGACCAGGAGGTCAGGGGTCTAGCTCGGTTATCCCAACAGCGGCCACCATTAAGTAGGGGAGGGGGGAGGGAAGGAAGCACAGCTGGATGGCGGGCACCACTGATAACATCTCAAATTATACCATTGATAACAACATTGAGAATTACTCATGGCATGTTCGATGACATCATGATGACGTCACTGATAGCATCCCAAATGACATTATTGATGAAAACACCGGGCATGGTGGAGGCGCAGGTTTCAGTTAGCTCAGTAAATAACAACAGGTACATTTCAGTTTTTTATTTGTTGGAAATGTTATGCTTAATGGACATCTTCACCAAATTACGACGTCACTTTATCCTTATTTTTTTTCAATGATGTGAGATATTGGGTTTTTGATTGACTGGGGTGTTAGCCTTAGTGAATCAATAGCCACAATTTGGCAGGGTGAATCACAAAAAGTAAGTAGGCATGTGTTTTATTTCTGGGTAGCTTGGCATTAAAATAAATCAAGTTTAAACTGCAGTACACAAACAGTAAAAAAGTGAACACACACCACAAAATATTCCAGTACATTTTAATAAATCATTTGACTGCAAAACAACAAGGGCCCGATTCACAGAACTAACTTAAGACAAAATCCTAAACTTACTACCATTTTGTTATTCACAGAATGCACTTACTCATTTTGGTATTCACAGAAGGCACTTACTCATTTCGGTATTCACAGAAGTTAGGAGTCCTAACTTTAGGACTCCTAAATGCCTTCTGTGAATACCGAAAGTCTTAAAATTTGGATTTTTCTCAGTTTAGTAGTAGTATAGTTAGGACTCCTAACTTTAGGACTTCTAAATGCCTTCTGTGAATACCGAAAGTCTTAAAATTTGGATTTTTCTCAGTTTAGTAGTAGTATAGTTAGGACTCCTAACTTTAGGACTTCTAAATGCCTTCTGTGAATACCGAAAGTCTTAAAATTAGGATTTTTCTCAATTTAGTAGTAGTAAAGCTAGGACTCCTAACTTTAGGACTCCTAAATGCCTTCTGTGAATACCGAAAGCCTTAAAATTAGGATTTTTCTCAGTTTAGTAGTAGTATAGTTAGGACTCCTAACTATAGGACTCCTAAATGCCTTCTGTGAATACCGAAAGTCTTAAAATTAGGATTTTTCTCAATTTAGTAGTAGTAAAGTTAGGACTCCTAACTTTAGGACTCCTAAATGCCTTCTGTGCATTCAGAATGCCTTAAAATTAGGATTTTTCTCAGTTTAGTAGTAGTAAAGTTAGGAGTCCTAACTTTAGGACTCCTAAACTGAGAAAAAATCCTAATTTTAAGACTTTCGGTATTGACAGAAGGCATTTAGGAGTCCTAAAGTTAGGACTCCTAACTTCTGTGAATACCGAAATGAGTAAGTGCCTTCTGTGAATACCAAAATGAGTAAGTGCCTTCTGTGAATACCAAAATGGTAGTAAGTTTAGGATTTTGTCTTAAGTTAGTTAAAAAGGAGGTAAAGGCGTGGTATGGGAGTTTTATTACCAACTGAATTCAGGCAGCAATAGTATGTATATGCTTTAAGATACTACTTAAGTGAATAGGTGCAGACCCACTAGTAGAATTTAATTTACAGGCCCTGGGTATGTGGTATATCAATCAACAAAGGATTTATAAGTAAATTAAATAGACAATCAGCTGTAAGCCAATTTGACCATGTTTAGGGGCAGGGCACAAGCCCTTGAGCACTGGTTAGCAGTGGTAAAGTGTCAGAGTCATACGGGCTACAAAAATGAATTCAGCAAAGCGGTGGAGGGTAAAGGAAAAAGATTTAGGGGTGACCCATTGTTGGATCTGGGGGTCTCTAGTTGTCAGATGTAAGTACCTTTGTCCAAATAGAGAACCTTACTTCTTCAGGGTAAGGGGGATACACACTGTTGATAATCCCTGCTCACCCTCTTTGTAGCTTGACATGAGCAGACAGGCTTATCCCCAAGGCAAAGTGTAAAATATTTGTACCAACACTCACAGCAACACAGTGAAACACCACAAATGGATGCTACACAAGTTATTTATAAAAATATAAATCTCTTTATCTTGATTAGGCAAAACGACATAAATTCAACATACAAAAATAGACTCTCTACTAGCAATGGTTCTTTGGTAAACGGTTCATTGTAGCAATGTTCTTTTGTAAAAAGTTCACTTTAGCAAT
This sequence comes from Triturus cristatus, assembly GCF_964204655.1. NCBI lineage: Eukaryota > Metazoa > Chordata > Amphibia > Caudata > Salamandridae > Triturus > Triturus cristatus. Next base: position 1,354,815,775 of record NC_140591.1, read on the forward strand.
GTTCTTTTGTAAAAAAACATAGTTGTAAAAGTAGAGGCACTTGTAGGCTCAGTATGGCTGTGAACCCTTGTTTCTAGCGTGTGGAAAGCTACTTCAAAAATGGTGCCCTTATGGATAATTGACCCCGCTGTACTCGTAGCACGAAAAGTGCTACCTTTGTTTACTCGGTTTCACTTTTAGGAATCACCCCCTCTCAAGGGGCTAGCACGTGCCAGTCAACACCAGATTTAACAACCCCTGAGGCGGCCCGCCAGCAGTGCGTTGGAACACAACTCCCCTGGGTGCACGCTCCGGTCCCGGATCGGAGCCTGTTACCTTAGAGTAAGAAGGGGGCTTGGCAGTCCGCGCTGATCTCCGGTGAGGTTCCTTTCTCTGTCGTGATGCTCCTCGGCCTCCGGTACAGCTCCGCCCTCGATGACGAGCATGAGGAAGCCCCAGTTGCTAGGGGACGCCTCGCGCTGCACAGGACTCGATGCTGCCCCGCCTGGACGAGCCTCCTTGTTGCTGGGAATCCCTCGACGCTGGGACAAAACCCAGCACTGCTTGGTGGTGATGTTCCACGGACTCCGGGCCAGCGACGGTGAAGGTTGGAAGGGTATTCTCGTGGCTCCTCTCCTCGGCGAACCCGGCCTTGGTCACACAGCTTGAGTTGCAGTGGTGATTACCAAGGACACAAACAGCGATAGTAAAGAGATACCAGCCCTCAGTGCTTTGTCTTGATCACGGGCCCACAGCGGTTATGCATGCAGCGCTCGCGGTACTCGTGGCGAGCAGACAAGCGTGCCAGCAAGCCGGGCTTCACAGCGACACCAACCACATCCTGGGGGGCACACAAATAACCCCAGGGACAGCAGGGACAACAGAGCACAATGTAGGGCGAGTTGCAGAAGTCCTTGGCAAACTTTTGTATCCCTAAGCTTCAACGGGAGGCCAGCTCTTCTCAGGCCCTTGTAGACAGGTATACTTCAGAGGTAGCGAAGCACACAGCACAGCTCCTCTTCAAGCAAGGGGGCACAGCACACAACAGACAACCCCTTAGTCCTCTTCCTCAGCAGTAATAGCAACTGCAGGTCAGCTCCCAGACACTCAGCAGTGGGAGCACTTTTCCTCAGTCTTCGTGGCTGTTCTTCTTTGGCAGGGACTCCTTCTTGATCACAAAGTTTTTCCTAAGCTAAAGTTTAGGGGTTTCAGCTCAGATATTTATACCTCAAAAGTCTTTGTTCTTCATGTGTGAGGGGTCCTGGACCCAGTTCAAACCAGTTCTGGGTGCACTCTGCCAGTACACATCTTCTTCCTTTGTGAGTGTGGGCCAGGGCCATCAGACGCACTGCAGGAGGTAGAGCCAGCAATGTGGAAGGCAGGCACAGCCCTATTCAGACCCAAGTGCTACTCCTCCCACCACTCTACATGCAGATAGGTCCATTCAGCCTAGTGCTGACTCAACCAGCCTCCTTGAGCCACCCCAGCCCCTGCCACTCACAAACCAGACAGTCAATCCACAAACAGGCAGAGGCACAAAGAAAGGTTGAACAAGAAAATAGCCACTTTCTAAAAGTGCGATTTCCAATCTTAGAATTTAAAAACCATCTTCACTAAAAGATGTGTTATTAAATTCTGAGTTCAGGGATACCAGATTCCAACTGTCTATCTTGCTGCTATGGGAAGATATGCAGGTAAACATGTTACACAGCATTCCTCATGTTATCCTTTGGGCAAGATAGCCTTTCAATAGTGAAAAAGGAAATTGGCAGAATTTCATTATCAAGACATGTTACCCACACTAGAACATGTCCTACCTTTCACATACACTGCACCCTGCCTAGGGAGTACCTTGGGCCTACCATAGGGGTGTCCAATGTGTAAGAAAAGGGAAGGGTCAGGCCTGGCAAGTGTGTACACTGGCCAGGACAACATGGCAGTTAACAAACTGCACACAGGCACTGCAGTGGCAGACCTGTGATACCATTTTAGGGCTACTCATGTGGGTGGAACAATTGGTGCTGCAGGCCCACTAGTAGCATTTGAATCACCAGCCCTGGCACACTCATTGCACTTTACTAGGGACCTACTGGTAAAACAAATATGCCAATCATGGATAACCAATCACAATAATAATTTAACCAGGGAGCACTTGCACTTTGGCACTGATCAGCAGTGGCAAAGTGCCGAACGCATCTAAGCCAGCAAAAACGAATTCCAGCACAGTGTCAGAAATACAGGAGGTAGAGGCAAAAAGTCAGGGTAAACCATTCCAAGGATGCCAGGTCTAACACACATCCCCTTCAGCTGAAAGGTGGGGAGAGCTACCCATCCCCTGGGGAGTTCTCATCACTAAGGCGGAAGAACCTGGACAGACCATCAGCATTGGTGTGTTCTGTGCCAGGACAGTGTTCCACCGTAAAGTCCATTCCCTGTAGGGAGATGGACCACCTCAACAGTTTTGAGTTCTCACCCCTCATCTGCATTAACCATCTTAGGGGCCTGTGGTCTGTCTGAACCCGGAAGTGAGTCCCAAACAAGTAGGGCGTTAGCTTCTTCAGTGCCCAGACCACAGAAAAAGCATCCCTTTCAATTGCACTCCATCTCTGTTCCCTGGGAAGTAGCCTCCTACTAATGAATGCTACGGGTTGGTCCACGCCCTCGTCGTTCACCTGTTAGAGTACTGCTCCCACTCCATGCTCTGAAGCATCTGTCTGCACCACAAACTCTTTGGAGAAATCAGGCACCTTGAGCATGGGTGCCGTGCATATGGCAGCTTTCAGGGCATCAAACACGGTCTGGCAGGCATCAGTCCAGATCACCTTCCTGGGCTGCTTCCTTGAAGTCAGCTCTGTCAAGGGGGCAACAATGGTGCCATACCCCTTGACAAATCTGCGGTAATACCCGGTGAGTCCTAAAAAGGATCTCACCTCTGTCTGGGTCTTGGGGGGCTCCCAAGCCAGATTGGTATCAATCTTTGCTTAGAGGGGCGCCACCTGGCCATTCCCTACCTGGTGTCCCAAGTACACCACAGATCCCTGCCCTATCTGGCACTTACTGGCCTTGATAGTGAGGCCTGCCGTTTGCAGAGCCTTCAACACTTCGCAGAGGTGTTGCAAATGTTCTTTCCAACTGGAGCTGAACACAGCAATTTCATCCAGGTATTCGGTGCTGAATTCCTCTAGCCCGGACAGTACCCAGTTGACCAGTCTCTGGAAGGTGGCAGGGGCATTCTTCAACTCAAAGGGCATGACACCGAACTGGAAGTGCCCCTTTGGAGTTGAAAATGCTGGCCTCTCCTTGGCCCCCTCAGTTAAGGCAATCTGCCAGTACCCAGATGTTAAATCAATCGTACTGAGGTACTGGGAAGCACCCAACCGATCCACAAGCTCATCAGCTCTGGGGATGGGGAGTGTGTCAGTTGTGGTGACCGTATTGAGCCCACGGTAGTCCACACAAAACCTGAGTTCTGGAGTGGCACCAGGTGCAGCAGCTTTTGGTACTAAGACCACTGGGCTGGCCCACCGGCTGCTTGGGGGCTCAATTACCCTTAGCGCCAACATCTTGGAAACTTCTTCCTTGATGCTGGCCCTGACCTTGTCAACTACTCAATAAAATTTCTGTTTCACAGGGAGACTGTCCCCAGTGTCCACATCATGGGCGCACTAATTGGTGACTCCTGGTGTCAGGGAGAACAGGGTGGCGAACTGATCCAACACATGGCGACAGTCTCTCTGCTGTTCTCGGGTCAGTGTGGGTGAGAGGTTTACCCCATCCACTGACCCATCCAGCTCCTTTGCTGACAGGAGGTCAGGAACAGGGTCACTTTCCTCTTCCATTCCATCATCTGTAGCAAGGAGCATAATCACATCAGACCTCTCAAAGTGTGGCTTGAGGCAGTTCACATGTAGGACCCTCAAAGGGTTCCTAAGAGACTGCAAGTCAACCAGATAGGTTACATCGCTCTTGCGCTCCACCACCCCATATGGCCCAGTACACTTGTCTTGGAGTGTGCAAGGCTCCACTGGCGCCATCACCCACACCTTCTGCCCAGGTTGAAATTCGACCGAGTGGCATTCTGTTCGTACTATCTTTTCAGTTCTTCCTGGCTAGCTTCCAGGTTCACCTGAGTGAGTTTCCTGAAGCGCTGGGTCTGGTTGTGGAAGGCCAGCACATGGCTTAATACATCCTGGGGGGTCTTACCAGGGGATTTCTCCCAACCCTCCTTCAGCAGACGAGATGTCCTATAGCAGGGTGACCATACAGTTGCTCAAAGGGACTGAACCCTAAGGACTTCTGAGGCACCTCCCGGTAGGCAAACAACAGGCATGGTAAGAAGACATCCCACTTCCGTCTCATGGGCTCTTCAAGGCCCATTATCATGCCTTTCAGGGTTCGGTTGAATCTCTCAATCAACCCATTCCCTTGAGAATGGTAAGGAGTGGTAAACTTGTAAGCTACCCCACACTCCTCCCACAAAGACTCCATGTACTTTAAGATAAAGTTGGTATCCCGGTCAGAGACCACCTCTCTGGGGCACCCCACATGGGAAAAAGTCCCCATCAATGCACGGCCCACCAGAGGGGCTGTGATTGTCCGGAGAGGGACAGCTTCCAGGTACCTGGTGGCATGGTCCACCAAGACCAAGATAAACTTGTTGCCTAAGGCTGTCTTGGGTTCCAGAGGCCCCACAATGTCGATGCCCACCCGCTCGAAAGGGGTGCTCACCACAGGAAACGGTTGGTGGGGAGCCTTACACTTCCCTCCACTCGTGCCACTTGCCTGGCAAGTCCGGCAAGTCCTACAATGTGTAACGTCGTGTGTCTTCATCTGGGGCCAGAAAAAAGTGGATGACAAGCCTTTGGTAGGTCTTGTCATGCCCCAGATGACCTGCGAGAGGCATGTCATGAGCCAGACCCAGTAGGAAGGTCCTGAAGCGCTCGGGTACCACCAGCACATGGGCTGCACCGGGCTCAGCGCCCTTAGGCTCACTATAGAGTAACCCATCCTCCCAGTAAATGAGATGATTCTTGGACTCGCCACCTGCTGCCTGGTCTGCGGCCTGTTTCCGCATACCAATGAGAGAAGGGCATTCTCTCTGCGCCTTGCAGAACTCTTCCCTGGAGGGACCTCTTTCTTGCTGTCAATGGGTCAGCTCATGCAGGTCTCCCAGTTCAGCTATCTGTTACCCTGTAGGTTCCAGGGCATCCCCCTCAGGTTCTGTCTCCTACTGGACCGTGGGAATTGTGGGGACTGGTTTCCCATGACCCCTGCCCTTCCTCTTCCAGGCAGGTACCTGGGCCACTGTTTCAGGGCCCAGGTCCGCTTGGTTACCCTTACTGGCTGCCATTGACCGAGTGGTCACACAAACCCACTCAGACAGACCCAACATCTCCAAATGAGCATGGCGTTCCACCTCCCTCCATGGAGAACTCTCCAGGTCATTTCCTAGCAGACAGTCTACAGGCATGGATGGACTAACAACGACCTTCAAGGAACCTGAGACCCCCCCCACTCAAAGGGAACTTGTGCCACTTTGCAGAGGCGCACGGAGTTGTCTGCTGCAACTACAGGGTGAAGTGCATTGGGAATGACCTGCTCTTCAGACACCCACTGACACCTCATGGATGTCACGCTGGCTCCTGTGTCTCTCTGAGCTTCCACCCTCCTCCCACTGATGGTCACCCACTGCCTGTATTTCTTATTGTTCTCAGGCATGTAGGTCTCCTGTACCATCTCTCTGTCTCCTAAAGAGACAAGGGTCATCACTGCTTGCTCCTCCCCCTCACTGGAAACTTATACTTCTCCCAAAGCTACACTCACTAAACCCGGTGCCTGAGCACCAGTGGGTGCTTGGGATTGCTTGGGGCACCTTTGGGCAATGTGGCCCTTCTCACCACAGAGATAGTCACGGGACGGCGCTAGTGCTACTGCCATGTAAAATTGTAAAGTAGGACTCTGTAAAATTCAGCTGATTTTTAAAATTGCTTTTACTTTGTTTTAAAATCGAACTGCTGTTTTGCACATTTCACAAGCTCAAGACTCCCCAGCACCGCACTGCTAACGCGGGACTGCCATTTTGGGAGGAGCTCAGGTTAGCGGGCTAGTCACCACAGCCCCAGGGATACATAAAGACAGGCAGGTGCGAAATCGCAGACCGGAATCCTCCTGAGGCTCAGCCGGGAGATAGTCACGGGACGGTGCTAGTGCCATTGCCATGTAAAATTGTAAAGTAAGACTCTGTACAATTTAGCTGCTTTTTAAAATTGCTTTTACTTTGTTTTAAAATTGAACTGCTGTTTTGCACATTTCACAAGCTCAACACTCCCCGGCACAGCACTGCTAACGCGGAACCGCCATTTTAGGAGGAGCTCAGGTTAGAGGGCTAGTCGACACAGCCCTGGGGATATATAAAAACAGGCAGGCGCGAACGCGCAGACGGGAATCATCCTGAGGCTCAGCAGGGAGATAGTCACGGGATGGCGCTAGTGCCACTGCCATGTAAAATTGTAAAGTAAGACTCTGTATAATTTAGCTGCTTTTTAAAATTGCTTTTACTTTGTTTTAAAATCGAACTGCTGTTCTGCACATTTCACAAGCTCAAGACTCCCCGGCACCGCACTGATAACGCGGGACCGCCATTTTGGGAGGAGCTCAGGTTAGCGAGCTAGTCGCCACAGCCCTGGGGACACATAAAGACAGGCAGGCGCGAACGCGCTGACTGGAATCCTCCCGAGGCTCAGCCGGGAGATAGTCACGGGACGGCGCTAGTGCCACTGCCATGTAAAATTGTAAGGTAAGACTCTGTACAATTTAGCTGCTTTTTAAAATTGCTTTTACTTTGTTTTAAAATCGAACTGCTGTTTTGCACATTTCACAAGCTCAAGACTCCCCGGCACCGCACTGCTAACGCGGGACAGCCATTTTGGGAGGCGCTCAGTTTGCGGGCTTGTCGCCACAGCCCTGGGGATACATAAAGACAGACTGGCGTGGACGCGCAGCGGGCGCGCCGCTGGCGCGCTGAAGGCGCAGCTAAGGCACGCCCATCTGCGCCCGTCCACGCACCGTTCGCGTCCAGCCCCAGCCACCCTGCCAGTTACAGGACAGAAACAAATAAACCCATGTCCATTAACTACTCCAGCAGAACACTTCATGAGTACAATGGGATCGCCTCAAAATCAAACTGTTTGTGTATTTAATTGGACACTTGGTCTACATACAGCCAAACTACCTGCCCTGGTTGTCTAACGGCACTAACAGACTTCCTACTCCTAAAGACAAAAGGGAATCAAAACACAGGTAAAAAGAACAAACAAAACGATATAGTCAAAATCAGAAAATTGGCCCTGTTTAATGCCAGATCTTTAATTAAACATAGTGTGGAATGTGCCTCCCTTATCGAAGAAGAAGATATAATTATTGCATTTATAACTGAGTCCTGGATGGATAATGCGTCAGGTCCAGATCTGGTTAAAGCCACACCAGCAGACTGCCTCTCCTGCACTCTAAATAGACCACATAAGAAAGGGGGAGGCCTAGCAGTTATTTACCACAAATCCATGACAGCAACTTTTAAACCTTCATCTAATGAAGAATGCGAAGCCTTAGATTTTAGCTTTTACCTCTCGGATCACCACCCATTTAAAGGCACCCTCATTTACAGAGCTCCGGGCCCCAGAAGTACGTTCACCACAAAAGCTACCTCCATGTTTGAAAATGGACTAAGTGCCAATTCATATATTATATTAGGAGATAATAATTTTCATATAGAGGCACTAAATGACCCAGAATCCTCAAACCTGATAGATCTAATGAATAGCCTTGACTTAAAACAATTAGTCAATAGTTCAACCCACAAAGCAGGACATACATTAGATGAAATATTTTCCAATAATGAACATCTTTCTTTTACTGGTCTTCTTCCAGTGATCTGGTCAGACCATAAGGTAGTGCTGTTTACAATAGCTACAACCGATCGACAAGTGAGGAAACATATATCTAAAACTACATCTAGCAGCGCTTGGAATAAGGTAGCTGCAAATGACCTACATGATATGATAACATCAACATCATTCAATCCTCCAACTGACCTGGACGAGGCAGCGATTCAATATACTAACTGGCTGCACTCAGCCGGTACCAAACATGCTCCTAAGAAAGTCCTTTGTTCTAGCAACACGCAACCCTCCCCACCATGGTACACCCAGGAACTTGGAGACCAGAAATTGGTCTGTAAGCACCTTGAGAGATCCTGGAGGAGGGAATATAAGGATCATGAAAAAAATGAATATAAAATAGGTTTAGCCAAATGCAAAAAAATGCTACAAGACACAAAGCAAGAGTTCTTCTTGAAAAAAATAAACGCAGCCAAACACTCTACGAAAGAGCTATTTAAAACAGTAACCACTTTAGCATATCCAGCCCCTCCACCCATCCAGGCCAATCAGGAATTATGTGATAAAATCGCAAGCTTTTTCTTTGAAAAAGTGGATGCTATCTTTTCCTCCTTCACCATTACAGAGAACAAAACTTCAATTAAACACTCCCATATTGCCGAGACCAGATTTAACTCTGGGTCTCAGTTAACCATGTTCGCTGAAATAACCACCTTAGACATCTCGAATGCTCTATTGAAAGTCAAAACGGGATCCCGCGCTGACCCATGTCCAGTCTCATTCTTAAAACAAGCAGCTGAGCCTGTTGTCCTCACCCTGACTCCCATTATAAATGGCATGTTTTCAGAGGGATACTTTCCCAAATTATGGAAAGTAGCGTCAATCCTTCCCTTGCTCAAAAAGCCAAGTCTGGACCCTAAAGACGTAAACAATTACAGACCTATATCCAGACTCCCACTCCCCGCAAAAATTGCGGAAATGATTATGAATGAACAACTTAGTTCCTTCATGGAAAAGGGTCAGGTTCTAATCTTGACCCTACACAATACGGCTGTCATAGTGGCCACAGTACGGAAACCACGCTTCTCAAATCTACAGAAGAGATCAGGGCCATAATATATCAGGGAGGAAAAGCAGTCATGATTATGTTGGATCTCTCGGCAGCATTCGACACGGTCCATCATGCACTGCTAATGGACCGGCTGCTAGAGATCGGCATACATGGCATGGCCTGGAGACTACTTAAATCATTCCTGTCAGACAGATGACAGATAGTCACCCTAGGCGAATTTGCTACCAAACCATACTCCTTACCATGTGGGGTTGCTCAGGGTTCATCCTTGAGCCCAACACTTTTTAATATATATGTATCACTCCTGGCTCCCCTGATTGAATCATTCGGCTTCAATTTGACTTCATATGCAGACGACACCCAGATTGTGGTGTCACTAAGGCGAGGTGAAATACAGGGAACAGCATCTAGGCTTCATGACTGCATGATAGCAGTGGGAAACTGGATGGCCCAAAACTGTCTTAAATTGAACTCTAGTAAGACATAGGTGGTACTATTCAGCAATGATGTCAGCTTCTGGACCCCGGAATGGTGGCCAGACACACTAGGTCCCCTCCCAATCCCAGTAAAAAAAGCCAAAAATTTGGGAGTATGGAAAGACAACAAACTTAGCCTCAAGGACCAGGTGAATATAGTGGTTTCTTCCACCTCATACATTCTAAAAGCCTCAGGGCTTAATTTGTGCTGGTGCTTTCCGGTGCTAAGCACCGGCACTTAATTTTCAGGGCCGGGTCTACCTGCGATATCAGTTGTTCACTAAATTCACACGGGTCTCCCAGGTGAAGAGCAGATATTGCAAGCGATTGTGTTTACAATAGTAAAATTTGGATGCCACAGCAGCAGCCCGCTTTATGAGGCACACTGTCACACTCAGATTGAAACTGCCAGGGCCCCAGCCTGCTCGTAAATTACAGGTCACTCTAATCAAGGCTGTGGCCTGCACGCACTGCTACTGCTGGCTTGTGATGATTGCAGCTGAGTTACTGGCTTCTATCAGGCTGACTGTTCTGCACAGCACTGCGGCTACAATGTATTCCGATGCCCGTCCCACGGCGCCGCTGAGGCGGGATGTAAAGCAAAGTCTGCCCACTGCGCTGCGGAGGCAGGGGGACGTCACCTCTAGTCCTGTTGCCAAAGCGGGAAGTTTGCAGAGAAGGCAGCTGGCTAAAAGATGCGTTTGGGTATGGGCCTCCGGGGAGTGAAGGAGGAAAGATAGGAAGAACTGGGGCATGTTAACGAAGAGCCGTCCGTTCAGACACAGCCCAACAAAAATCACATGTAATGTAGGGGCTGGAGGCGGCAACTGGCAGAGCAGAGGAACACATGCTGATGCCAAAAAACTGGGACAGGCGGCCTGGAGGCGCCCCCCTCCACGAGTCTTACGGCAGGGTCATTAACTTAACTCTGGCTACTGCATACATGCCAACATTTCAGAAGAGCAAAGTGAGAGTTTTTATTAAAAAAATCGGGAGAATGGGGCCTTGAATCGGGTTACTGTCATGTATCGGCTTTGGAAGTGTGCAGCTGCAGGATCGGACATTTTAAACACACATGCACATGTTTTTTCTTACCTTTTAGAAGCATGGAGCGCAATGGCAGGCAGAGAGGGGGTGATGCAAGTGTTGTGCACTGGCCTGGCAGGTTGCTGTCAGAGCATACACCACCCCCACCCCCTCTTGTGCGGCAGCTTCCTGGGCACACACACAGCCGCACCCCAGTACTTCACAGGTCTTTAAAAGACCATTTGGATGTGAATGAGACTGATGGTTTTTCACCCCATCTAGAGACCCTGCATCGCCACTATTGCTGGAAGAATTAGCACGTTACACAATACCAAGCCCTGTCAGCTGAAACCCCCGAGGAATCGGGTTTTTGCTTGCAGGAATCTGGAGGCGGGAGACTTACCTTGAAATTGGTAGCCTCCCGCCTGAATCGAGAGGGTTGGCATGTCTGCTACTGGTTTGAGGGACTCAGGCGCGCCGCGCTGGCCTCGCAGCGCTGTCTGCTGCTGTTAGTATATTTATTTAACTGAGCAGATGGAAATATTATAAATGTGCGTAACTGTCACAGTATTGTCCTCCAATCATTGGCATTCAACTCCTTTCACTTGACCCACTCTGCTGCCAATGACGTAGGGCACACGTGCCGTAGTGTTTCTTAGCGCACTGCCGCGTTTCAGGTGGAAATGTTTGTGGCATATACACTAAAAAGGTCAGGTGGTACAAAAAAGGCATTGAGTTATTAGCGCGAGGGGGACACTTGCCCGGTGGCTCGGGTGGTGCTCCTGAGCACTGTCTTTAACAGACACCATCGCACTGAGTCTGACTGTTAGTGTCTCAGCGCCAGGACGTCCACTACCTAGAAACCGAGAGAAGCAAAACACCAGCAGCGTCTCAGCTCAGACCTCCTGCGGCGCTGAGCACAACAGCACAGACCTCCCCTCAGTTCACGCAGGACGGTAACCCACTGCTGGAAAAGTGAGTGGAAGTCGACCTGGAGTTGGGTGATTATCAAATTCCAGAGATTTTGAAAGGAAGCTGTGATTGTAATACAAGCTTTCACAGTGTGTGTTAGTAGCCTGTGCGCTTGTATACACTATACAAATAAATCCAAGCAGAGGCTGAAAGGCTAGGTGGAAGTGAGCAGCCTCTGTGAGCTGAATTCAAAAGTGATGCCAGGAGGAGGCCGCATATAATAATAATTATCCTTTTATCGTAATGCTAATAACGGATTCCTAGAGTTTCTTGTTGCGGAAATGGGTGCAATTTCTGATGTTTATATGTTTCCCTCGCCGTCATTGCTTTAGTTTGCTAACGAGAAACTGTCACTCACTCATAGTCTTGGAAATGTCACTCATAATTGCTCTGAAATCATAGAAAAGTCATACATAGCAATCTAAAACCTTGGCAGCTATACATGGAGGGCTCTGGCAGGCTGTAGGCTGTGGGGCTCCGGCAGGCGGTGTGGAGGCAGAAGGTAAAAGGCAGCAGCCATCACCAGTTCTAGTCATAGTTGGCCGAAACTACAGGCTTCAGCCAAACTTCGATCAATTCCAGAAACACACTTAAGCGTTACCCACTAGGAATGCTTTCAGCCAGGAGCTCTCTTTGCCCGACTAACCTGCGAGGCCCAGTTTTCTTTCCCGCTTCAAAAGAGCTGTAAATATTGTTTATATGTCAGGAGAAGTGTCTCATTAATGACCTTAAAAATTGAGCACGATGCCCTTGACCTATTGAACCCTCTTGTATTCTGGTCCCATGCTCAGCTGGTGATGGGAACCTGAAAGTGTGAGGATGAGGCAATGTTGCCAGTTAGGGCTCAATGTGTGAAAAAAAGAAATGCAGGGGCCCAAAGTTTGTCTTTCGAGACCATTGGGAGAACTTCTGAATGCCAGTGTTGCAAACTACGGAGGCTGTCTGGTCTTGATTCCACCTCATCATGGCTCTTTCTTCACTCTGCACGATTTTCTCTCTTGTGTGTTCTTTTTCAAGCCGGCTTTCTCCCTGTGTCTCTGTTTCCCTACCCTTCTCTTCCGCCATTCAATCTTTTTCACCTCTCTCTCTCCTGCTCTGACTCAAAGTTAGTCTGCTGTTGAACAATAATTCCAGGTCTTCAAAAACGAGGGCTTGTTACCACCACCTGCAACAACTGGCACAAATTAAGCAGTGCAGTAAGGGCAGCACCCAGCGCTTAATTTCAGCTGGTGTTTTCCGGTGCTCGGTGCCGGTACTTAATTCTCAACACCTGTATTCCGGTACCTATGAAAGTCTGGCACCTAGTGGCGCTGTCGTCTGTCTAATTTTGAGTTAAGCACGGCAACAGATGTTTAATAATTTAATATACATTATATATGAATAATATCTAATGCTCATACCATTTTTATAGCTTTAAGTGACTTGAAATAGTCTGAATTGTCACACTTCTAGGCGAGTGATGTGTACTAGTTGTGTTGGTATTGCTATTAGCAGTACTGCCAGGGAGGGAAAATGCGTGGTGCAAGCTGCAATGGCCTCCCAAAAAGGGTCCTGGCGGCTGGCACTTATGTTTTTACAGATTAAGCACTGGTTTACTGTGGCTGGAAGTTAACAACACACCCCGGCTGGATGCCTATATGTTACATTTCAATGGTGTGTGGCCTGGATCATGGATGTTTATGTGTGACATTTCCACGTTTTTTGGCCTAGCCCTGTCCTGGATGCTTATGTGTGACGGATTGTGGCATTTCCATGCTTTCTGGCCTGAGGGTTTAAGTGTGACATTTCCACAGTTTATGGCGTGGGTGCTTGCTTATGTGTGACATTTTCATGGTTTATGGCATCGGTGCTTATGTGTAACATTTCCATGCGTTCTGGCGTGAGGACATATGTGACATTTTCACGGTTTATGGCTTGCGTGCCAGTTGAGGGTGTGGGTGGGGCCAATAGAGGAAGTGGGTGGAGCTAGTGAAGGAAGTGGGTGGAGCTGGGGAAAGGGGTGTGGCCTCCGACAAACATTTGAGCACCTGCACTTCATATTTTACAAATTAAGCACTGAAAAGCCTGTAAGAAAATCCTACCAATTCTGCCTAAAGAAAGTCATCAGCTAATTATCACAGCCAAAGTAATGTCTAGACTAGACTATTGCAACAGTCTATATGTCAACATCCAGGTGGGCTGTGACATCTTAGGCTGGGGGGGCTGGCACTCCTTTCCCTCTGAACTGTTTTGGGGCCCTTTAGAGAACTCCTTTTAATTACCTTTGTCCCCCCCACTCTCCTGCTGGGGACCCTGCCCACCTTTGGCTGTGGTATCCACAATCCCCTTGTGGACCCTGGTGCTAGTCCAGCGGTCCACCTCCTTAGCAGGCTCACTGGGATAAGTTAACTTACTATCCAAAAGATGCTGGCACAGCTTTGGAACACATAGACTGCTCAAGTGCTCCCAACTAATTAGATGGCACAACCCCTCATAATCAGTTACTTTGCTGCCCTTCATCCAAGCTTCCAGTGCGTGGGTGTACATTCTCACACATTCAACCCAAGTGTCTGAATCATTCTTCTTTGAGTTCCTGAACCTTACCCTGTACTGTTTTGGGGTTAGCCCATACTTGAGACATAAAGCCTCCTTCAATTTGGCATAAGTCAGGGCACCCTCCTTCTCTAATGGTGTCAAACCAGCTGTCCCTGACGCCTCAAAATGTTTCCACAGGCCCATTCCCCAGCTCTTTTCAGGCACCTCATGCATCCTCAAAGCAAGCTCATATGATTCAAACCATGCATGAATATCCTGTCCCTTTTGGAAATTCTGCCTATATCCTTGGGTATGTATACCTTACCCCCTTGCACTGGCTGTGCGCTGCCAGCATTTGAACTGGACTCCAGCTGCTTGGCCTTAATATCCAGCTCCCTCATGCTCAATTCATGAGCCAAAAGCAATTTCTTTTCTTCCAGGGCTAGAGCGTGCTTGCACTCTTCTGCCCTCTTTTTACTCTCCAAAAGCAATAATTTTTCCTCCATGGCTGCTTTCTCATTCTGTAGTTTCAAAACTTGTAGCTCATGTTCCTTGATCCTCTGGTTCTCTTCCCGCTCTTCCCAGGAGAAACTTCCTATGGAATGGATGCTGGCAGCCCTGCCGGTTGCTCTTTGCACAGGAAAATCCTGTATCCCAAACCCATTCCCCTGGTCATCCTCCTCCACATTTGTATCACCTCCTCCTTCAGCTCCTTTAGCCTCCCACCAGGCTTTTGAGGCCTTTTGTACCTCATCCTTCTTAGCGCTACTCCTTGTCGGACATCTCAAATCCTTGCAGAATTTTTTAAGTAGGTCTACCTTGTAGGAAAACAAATCCTCAATGTGGAACTCCATTTCTGCCTTTTCATTTGCTGCTCCACCCTTTTGAGACATGATGCGTGGATGACTTTAGGACCAAATCAAAAATAGAACCAAAAAGAAAATACAGTATGTGGCTGCGTAGTGGTCTGCACTAATCTAGTGATGTACACCAATCACTATGGGTCAAGTACAAATACAAGTTCAAATCCTCACCGCTGACCACCAATGTTAGATCTGGGGGTCTCTTGTTGGCAGAGGTAAGTACCTTTGTCCAAATAGGGACCCTTACTTCTAGTCAGGGTAACGGGGATACACACTGTTGATAACCCCTGCTCACCCCCTTGGTAGCTTGGTATGAGCAGACAGGCTTATCCCCAAGGCAAAGTGTAAAGTATTTGTACCAACACTCACAGCAACACAGTGAAACACCACAAATGGACGCTACACAAGTTATTTATACAAATATAAATCTCTTTATCTTGATTAGGCAGAGTCAAAACACCATAAATCCAACATACAAAAATAGACTCTCTTCTAGCAATGTTCACTTTAGCAATGTTCTTTTGTAAAAAAAATTACTTGTAAAAGTAGAGGCACTTGTAGGCTTGGTTTTAGCATGTGGAAAGCTACTTCAAAAATGGTGCCCTTATCGATGAATGCCCCCGCTGTACTCGCAGCACAAAAAGTACTACCTTTGTTTACTCGGTTTCAATTTAGGAATCACCCCCTCTCAAGGCGCGAGCGCATGCCAGTCAACACCGGGTTTAACAACACTGAGGTGGCCCGCCAGCAGTGCGTTGGAACACAACTCCCCTGGGCGCACGCTCGGGTCCTGGAGCTGGTTACCTTAGAGTGAGAAGGGGGCTTGGCAGTCCGCGCTGATCTCCGGTGAGGTTGCTTTCTCCGTCGTGACACTCTTCGGCCTCCAGTACGGTTCCACCATTGATGACGAGCGTGAAGAAGCCTAGGTGTGCCAGGGGACACCTCATGCTGCACAGGACTCAACGCGGCCCCGCCTAGATGGGCCTCCTCGTTGCTGGGGAACCCTCGACGCTGGGACCAATCCCAGCTCGGCGGTGATGTTCCACGGACTCCGGGCCAGCTGCGGTGAATGTTGGAACGGTGTTCTAATTTCTCCTCTCCTTGGTGAACCAGGCCTTAGGCACACAGCTCGAGGTGCGGCAGTGATTACCAAAGGACACAAACAGCGATTCTGGCAATCGGGGGCCGGTGAAGAGATACTGGCCCTCAGTGTTTTGCCTTCATCAAGGGCCGGCGGCGGTGATGCACTCAGCGCTCTCGGTACTCGTGGAGAGCAGACAAGCGTGCCAGCGAGCCAGGCTTCACAGCGACACCAACCACATCCTGGGGGGCAAACAAATAACCCCAGGGACAGCAGGGACAGTGGAGCATGAGGTAGGGTGAGTTGCAAAAGTCCTTGGCAAACTTTTGTATCCCTGAGTTTCAACAGGAGACCAGCTCTTCTCAGGCCCTTGGAGACAGGTATACTTCAGAGGGGGCAAAGCACACAGCACAGCTCCTCTTCAAGCAAGGGAGACACAGCACACAGCAGACAGTCCCTTAGTCCTCTTTCTTAGCAATAACTGCATCTGCAGGTCAGTTCCCAGACACTCAGCAATGGCAGCACTTTTCCTCAGTTTTCCTGGCTGTTCTTCTTTGGCAGGGATTCCTTCTTGATCACAAAGTTTGTCCTAATCTAAAGTTTAGGGGTTTCAGCTCAGATATTTGTACCTCAAAAGTCTTTGTTCTTCATGTGGGAGGGGTCTTGGACCCAGTCCAAACCAGTTCTGGGTGCACTTTGTCAGTGCACATCTTCTTCCTTTGTGAGTGTGGGCCAGGGCCGTCAGACACATCACAGGAGGTAGAGCCAGCATTGTGGAAGGCAGGCACAGCCCTATTCAGACCCAGGTGCTACTCCTCTCACCACTCTACAAGCAGATAGGTCTATTCGGCCTAGTGCTGACTCACCCAGCCTCCTAGAACCACCCCAGCCCTTGTCACTCACAAACCAGACAATCAATCCACAAACAGGCAGAGGCACACAGAAAGGTTGAACAAGAAAATAGTCACTTTCTAAAATTTCTATTTCCAATCTTAGAATTTTAAAACCCTCTTCACTAAAAGATGCGTTATTAAATTCTGAGTTCAGGGATATCAGATTCCAACTGTCTATCTTGCTGTTATGGGAAGATATGCAGGTAAACATCCTGCTGTGTTTGATTCTGTGTCCTGCTATTTTTGTACGTTCTATTTTATAACATTTCTCTCATGTAACGTAACAGGTTCTATTGTACAGTGCTCTGACACCTTCGGGTAAAGTCCACGCTTTATAAAAATACATTAATAAATAAATAAATAAATAAATAAACATGTTACACAGCATTCCCTATGTTATCCTATGGGCAGGATAGCCTTTCAATAGTGAAAAACGAAATTGGCAGTATGTCAATATCAGGACATGTTACCCACACTAGAACATGTCCTACCTTTTACATACACTGCACCCTGCCCAGCGGGGTACCTTGGGCCTACAATAGGGGTGTTCAATGTGTAAGAAAAGGGAAGGGTCAGGCCTGGCAAGTGTGCAGGCTGGCCAGGACAACATGGCAGTTAACTAACTGCACACAGGCACTGCAGTGGCAGGCCTGAGACACCATTTTAGGGATATGTATGTGGGTGGCACAATCAGTGCTGCAGGCCCTCTAGTAGCATTTGAATCATCAGCCCTGGCACACTCAGTGCACTTTACTAGGGACCTACTGGTAGAACAAATATGTCAATCATGGATAACCAATCACAATAATAATTTAACCAGGGAGCACTTGCACTTTGGCACTGATCAGCAGTGGCAAAGTGCCCAAAGCATCTCAACCAGCAAAAACGAATTCCAGCACAGTGCCAAAAATACATGCGGTAGAAGCAAAAGGTCAGGGGAAACCATGCTAAGGATGCCAGGTCTAACACCCATCAGAGAGGGCGAGGTCAAACAAGTAAAAATAAATATATAAGGGGTAGTGAAAACATGTAAATGACCTCCCAACACCATGAAAGAAATCTCTCATGGCAAGGGAGTTACTTCAAAAAAGAAAATCATCATTTAGGATTTTGTTTTTGAAAATAAAAATACATGTAACGATGTTTGCCGTATGGGTCTGTCAAGTTGACAGTGAATCTATCAAACTTTCAATGCATTGACAGGAACAGTCATGACAGCGGTTCCTGTGAATGAAAAAGATGTCCACTGGGCCAGTGGACATCTTTACATTTGGTGGGCAGCTACTCCGTCAGGGTGATTGAATACTTTACTGCATTATCCTGATAGATCAAGTCCTGTCTGCCAATCTCCCAAGTTCAAGATGTTAGTTTCACGGTGGAGCATTCAACACCAAGGCTAACCATCTGTCCTTTTTTTAATACAAGGTTAATCAATGCTACAATATATTTTAAACACATTTTCGAGACATTGTAGTTACATGTATCTTTTTGATTTGGACACAGATACTCCTACACAAAAGTCTAAATGTAACAATAAAAAGAATTATTAATTGTATCTGTGTAATGAGATTAATGGATATTTTAGTTTAGCAGGTTAAGGTAATTAGGGTGTTTATTTAATATGTGGTTAATTGACGTTCCATGTAGGCACGTATTCTGCTATCTGTGCAGGGTTGAAACTGAACACGTTTTTTATTACTTTTTTATGTTTAGTATGCTTTATTGAGATAATTAACAGAGTAAAACATTAATACATGGTCATGTAGCGAAAAAATATAAATAAGAGTACAAAGCTAATAGAACCATCAAAAGGGAAAACCTGTACGTAGAGTAAATGCATTTTAACATTTTTAGGTTTAAGAGAAACTATAAGACAAGACGGGAGAAAAAAAAGGGGGTGGGAGAAGAGGGGGGAGGGGCAAACATCAGAAGTTAAAACAATTATGCAGAGAAATGAGAGACAATTAAACACCATGAATTTAAAAAAGCACTAAAAAAAAAGAAAATTGGTTACATAGATACAGGTAAAGTCAAGTAGCCGACCTGGAAAGAAAAGAGGTTAGTGGTGACCACAGCAAGTCTCTTTTGATCAACAGATGTATTGAGGTGGCGTGGGCACGATCAAGCCTGTGATGGTGACAAAGCAAGTTCCACCAAGCTTGATGTGAAATTATAGAGGTATCCTTCCAATTAGTAGTGATGATCTGGAATGAAATAGCTAAAAACAGATCAATACATTTACCCACATTGCTCTGGACATTCCAGATAGGCGAAGAGCAACCCAAAAAAACATGTACAATATCAAAAGAAACGTTGGTAGATAATATTTCATTCAATTTCAACCATATACGAGAAATATTTAACCAGAGGACAATGGAAGAACATATGAAGAAAGTCACTGTTCTCGTAGGAACAAGACCAACATTTCTAGGAGTCTAACAATTTGAATTTGTGCAAGTCAGTAGGAGTGAGAAAAAGTCTATTATAAACGTGATATAAAGTATGCTTGTGCTAGCTGAGCGTGAGGAAGTATGGATTTTTGTCCAGATGGAATCCCATGTTTGAAATGAAAAATCCTGGGTGAAGTCTTTTTCCCATAAATTTGATTCTAGCATCTACAAGACGGGACAATATAATCAAGTGGGAGAGGGAGGCCCGATCAGGTGTATCAGAGGAATGACCCTGGGAAAAAAGACGAGTCAGAGATGCCCTAAGCAAAGGGTAATGAAGGGCATGTGCGGAGGAGATACCATAAGACTTTTGGAGATCCGAAAAGTCCATAAAGGACCCATCTTTCAACAAATGGTCAAGTGTAATGACGCCTTTATCAATCCATTCCTTTCAGAATAGAGCTCTGTTGTTGATCTTTAAATATGTATTATACCAGACTGGGGTGCGTGAAAGTTGATCTGCAGAGGAGAGGTGAGTTCTAAGCAGAGAGGTTGCAAGTGCTTTGGAATGAGTAAAGGAGAAACACTTCGGGGGATGGGATAAGCGGGTAGCTGTGACAAAAGAGAAAAGTGTGTATTGAGTTTGCTCTAACGAGCTCCAGGCCGTTATTAGGTGTATGTGTGGATTCGGATAAAAAGGTCCATATTTGTTTCAAGGTGAATGCAGAATGGTAACGTCTGAGGTTGGGAAAATTGATTCCACCTAACTCTTTGGGTTGTTGGAGATGGGAAAGTGAAATCCTGGCCTTACAGTTGTTCCAAAGAAATTTGGTCAAGGAGTGATTGATGGTACTTTAAAAGGAAAGTGGGAGGGAGACCGGGAGCACAGAAAGATAGAAAATGTATAACTGGAAGAGGCATCATTTTAATTGTAGCTAGTCTTCCCCACCAGGATAAGAAAAGTGGAGACCAGCTCTCAGTAAGAACGGAGAGCTTTTTAAGTATGTCAGCAAGATTAATTTTAATAGTTTCCCTAATGGTATTATTGTAAAGAATGCCTAAGCATTTGATACTTCTGGAATTCCATATGAAACCAGTGTCATGAAACATATGGGAAAAGCAGCGCTTATTTAAAGGCATGACTTCGAATTTGTCGATATTCAATCTATAGCCGGAAACTATAGAATAATCTTGTAACTAGTAGAAGAATGTCCGCAAGTCCGGAAGTGGACGGATTGGAATATATTACTTTTTTTAACACATCACATGCGATCAACATCTTTCTTTAATGAAAAGCCTGGAAATAAAGACACATATTGAGAATGTCCCTCAACCGCACCCGTTTCCACAAAATCTTTAATAGACTGTTGGATACAAATTCATGCAGTTGGATAAAAGGGGGGAATTTAGCCCCATTTGGCTGTTGCATAATTTCAAGAGATGTTGAGTATCAGGACTGTGAATGGCGACAACACCTGCCCGTGCCCCACAATCACCATCCAGAATAAGGGGGAAAAAAAAGATTCTAGATATATTCTGAGCAGTGATTGCTAGGTACATCATGATAGCTCAGCACATGTACCAGCAGAATCAGGAAGTGAGACAAGAATGCATAGATTTATGCCCCATCTGAATCTGGTGTGTTTTCGTTCTCCAGAGTATAGATTTCCTTCTCATGGTCATCGCTGTGTCCCATGACTGGAGGACCTCTACTGGAGAGTAGCTTCTGCATGGTAATAACCCAACCTAAAGCTATATGGAACGAAGTACTGGTTCCATTATCAGGACTGTAAAATGCTGGTTAAAGTATAGTGTCAGGTCTCATAGACAAGGACAAACTACAGCAAAGAGCCGGCTTTAGCGCTGGTAGCACCTGGTGCAACAATCTTTTTTGGAGCCCCCACAACCAATGACCACCTCCTCAGATTCTCTCACTATCAACAGGCAAAAGTGCCCTCATCTCTCCAATCATATGTTATTTCTAAAAACAGTGCCCCCACCCTTAGGTCAGAGCCCCCTCCACAGATCAGCGTCCAGTGCGGCCGCACCTGTCGCACTGCCCAAAAGCCGGTCCTGCTAGAGCACAAAGGCAAGCATATTAGGGTTAGGCAGATGCTTTTCACGCAAGAACAGCCTTCCTCTAAACCCATAGTAGATTTGCAAGGTTTGAGGTGGATATAATTGTGGTAAACATGATTACAGGTTGTTTCACTTATGAATACACTATGTCTAAAACACTAAGGGCCATATGTATCAAGCAAAATTGCGGCGTTTGCGATCGCAATTTTGCTAAGTGGTATGTATGAAGGCAAATCTGCGTGCAAAATAAGGAATCGCAAAATTTGCAATTCCTTATTTTGCAATTGCATTTAAGGAATCGTAAATTTTGCGATTCCTTAAATGCAATGTAAGAAGCACCCAAAAAGTGCAATTTGGCCTTAAGGAATCGCAATTTACCACCAACTACAGGTTGGTGGTAATTTGTGATTTCTTTCAAAAATGCATATTTTTGCATTTTTCGAAGTGGCATGTGGCGCACACACATGGCGCACACACATGCCCACATGTGCACCCATGCTCATTTCAGGGGTGCAACAGGGTGTCCTTTTGACACCCTGGCACACTTGAAATTGCATTCTCAATTTGCGATTCTCTAATTGAGAATCGCAAATTGAGAATGTCTTCCCATTCATTCCTATGGGCCTCTAGGTCCATAGTGAAGAATGGTGAGGTATTCCTTAATTGCGAATTGCAATTTGCAATTCGCAATTAAGGAATATGTGGGATTCGCAAAATGTATTGAAAATCCTACATGCATAGCGTTTTGCGATTCTCAAATAGCGATTCCCAGAAATTCGCTATATGAGAATCGCAAAACCTAACATTGATACATATGGCCCTAAGTCATATAAATCAAAACTAAGGTTAAGTCTTTCATAAAATATACCCCGAATCACGTGTAATCATCCACTGGACAGAGGGCATTGTAGTTCATAGCTGAACTAATTAGACTATGCATTCAATTCCTATTCAGGCAATAGGACATCGATAATCTACAGTTAATAATTGAAGGTAACTGTGTTCACAGACGACTCCCAAACGTCAATGTGCGGTTTTTAGTGAAACAGAAATGCATCTTCTATACAATAAGTAAATGTTTGCTATGAAAATCATTTTTGAATGACATAAATCAATAAGCATTTACAATTTGCATTAAATTAGCACATCTCCAAGTTTAATATTAGCTAATTGACAAAGTCCAGCCTTGAGTGACAACAGAAAAACAGAGGAATTGTTTGCTGCAGATTTCTGCCAGTTTCACTTTCAATACGACCTTCAGTGGCAGCCAGAGGTTGTGCAAATGTGATGTGAATTTATTACAGTCTTTGGCATTAACTCAGACACATAGAGAACAATGAAGTCCAAAGAAATAATCCTATCTATCATCCCACATAAAAAAAGACCCAAGCCATAAACGTGCTCTCCTGTTGTAATATTTAGTAAATAGTTTAAAGAGGCTTTTGCAAACTGGAGGAAATTGCAAGACATGAATAACCTGACAGCTGAATAATCAAGGTTCATTTAGCATTCTCTAGTGTCTGATAAATTTATTTAGCTATATTCTGAAGTATTGCAATTGTTTGGCTGTCGATTTGGCGTGTGCACACAGAATATTGAACGGGCTATAGTACTTTATCATGCTCTTCAAAGCACTCTTTATGCCACATTTAAATTAAGTACACTTTATATTGCAATAAGGTGGGCACATGCAATAAAGAAATGGGGAATAGATTTATCTATCTATCTATCTATCTATCTATCTATCTATCTATCTATCTATCTATCTATCTATCTATCTATCTATCTATCTATCTATCTATCTATCTATCGATCAATTGATCGGTCAGTCTGTCTGTCTGTCTGTCTAGCTATCTATCTCAGAAACAGCTTAAATTAAGAGGTAGGAACGTGGTAAATTTACCTCCACATGGGAATACTTCTGCTGTGCACACCAGAGACATTCCCACCATGAGCATTTGCTCTGAATAAGCAGCAAAAGTCATTCCAGTGCCATATATGTCCACACAAGCCATGCCACGCTTGACTCTCTGAGTTTCTAGTTTTCAGAAATGTCTGGGGTTGTTAAACTTTACTGAGACAGCAACTAACCATTTACCTAAAACTAACCTTATTGTGAAGAAATTATATGTCCTTCAAAGTCATGTTTTTAAGTATGTCATGTCTCAGTGATAGTCCCACTTAGACATATACTCCCTATTTAGAATGTCAGTCGGAGTTGCCTCGAACAGACATCCCTGCTGTTTCGGAACCTACAAACTCGAGTCGGGGGTCCAAAACAGCATCTAGGATGCCAATGCACATGGTGCTGTCGCTGACTCCAATTTCGCTATGGGAACTTGTGGGGCGGTCAGAAACCGGCCACAGCACAAGCTCCCATAGAGAAATGGGAGACTCTGTAAATCCCTGCACAGTGTGGCAGGCACCTCAATGTGCCTGACACATGGCACAAGGATTTACAGGAAGATACCAAAGGTGCACCCTTGGCCCCCAACCAGAAGCCGCAGAAGAAGGGGGCCCTGCTAGGGGCCCCCAAAGTCACTTTCCAACAGGAAAGCCTTTCAGAAACCGACACCATAATCCTGATGGCAGAAACACCATCCATAAGGGATTACGTTCGGTTTAAGACTGGCAGACGGGCTCCATGAGCGTAATAGGCCAGCCGGATGGCCGGTTGGTTTGAATTCTGACCACCGTAATCGTAATATGATGGTCGAATTTCAAAGCAAGAATGTAGTCGGAGGCTAACCAACCGACTTCCTAATTAGGGTCAAAGTGTGTGATTTTAGTCAGAAAAACAGAAAAAGAATGGGATTGCTGAGTGATAAGACCATTGCTGTTTCTCAAAAATGTAAAAACGTTTCTGTTACTGAAATTTGGGGAGGCTATGCTTTTTACCCAAAAGCTGATATTAAGTAATGCATGGTCAGTACACAATAAAAAATATTTTTAGCCAAATCTTGATTGTAACAAGTTCTCAAAAAAACAGCAGACATACTTCTGTGTCATTTTGTAAATTATCATTCAGTGCAAAAGTTTACACGAAAACCTAAAAGATTTCTCTATTTCCTCCCTGATATTCACTGTTATTAATTTCAACAAATAATTTCATTGAAATTGTATATCTCCAGTTCAACTGATTGGATTCTTGGCGTTTTGGTGTAATAAAATGTATTAAATTCCACTCTGTATTTCTAAATTGGTGTAGATTTTTTCTTGTGTTGTGTTCTCACTTTGTTATTGTTTGTGTGTTGCATACATACTTAACACATTGGGGAAGATTTATGAGCCCCTTGCGCCACTTTTGCGTCACTTTTAACATGGGAAAAGTGACGCAAAAGTGGCGCAAGGGGTTCATAAATCTGCCCCATTGTCTCTAAGTTAATCCTGCCTGCTTTTGTGCCAAGCTACAAGAGGGTGAACCACAGGTTAGTTTAGTGACTGGTTGTGGTTCACCCCAACAGGGATTGTGGCAGTTTTTTTAGAAGGGCTCACACGCCCCTCAATCAACACTCATATCCTGACATGTGGCATTTGTTATTTGTGCCCTTCCTGATAGAATTGGGTCCATTGTGCAGACAGTGAGACAATCCACAGAAGTAAAAGCCATCACTACCCAGGCTAAACAACTGAAGCGGATGCAACATTGGTAATCAAGGAATTTGACAAATTTCTATTGGCTCTGTTATTATCCCTAATAAATTATCTCTCAGTCTCGGAATACAAGATGAAATTGCCAAGTGTGAAGCCATCCCTATGATGTGCTGGATACTCTGCTTTTCAAATGGATAACCACTGAACATGACTTCAATGTTATGATCAAGAACAATGTCCTTCTATAAATTTCTGTGCCATACTACAAATTAAGTGTCAATTGGCCTTTAATTACCTTTTTGGCATACTCTGCATACGTATTCGTTGTTCACTGCTCACCAAAATGAAGCATACTAAATAGC
Source organism: Triturus cristatus (assembly GCF_964204655.1). Taxonomy (NCBI): domain Eukaryota; kingdom Metazoa; phylum Chordata; class Amphibia; order Caudata; family Salamandridae; genus Triturus; species Triturus cristatus. Next base: position 1,354,840,971 of record NC_140591.1, read on the forward strand.
AATGTACATGGGAAGAAATGCTAAGAATCAAGATACACAAATGTTTCACATAAAATCCTGTGTGTCAAAACGTTTTACTGAGCCCAAGACCTCTTCTATCTTGCCTACTAATTAAGTGCATGGCCAGAAATTTCAGATGGGGTGTCCCTCATATGGCACAAAGGCAGGTCTGTTTATTGTCGGAAAAATGCCTTTCTTCCTGGAATGATCCTCTTAAGGTATTATAGTCACTAAAAAGGTCCCCACACGCTCCCCTGCTGTCAACCTCATGAGCTAGCCTTGCTGCTCCTGCTGCAAGTCATCCTCCCCAGCCAGCCTTGCTGCCCAGCTACCATGCCCACACTTAGCCCCCAGGTTCCTGTGCCCCAAGGCAACCAGGACCTTGGCCACTTGCAGATTCTTCCCACCTACCATTTTAGCACCATTTTTCCTGCCTCCCCAGTGCTCCTCCCAGGACCTACTTATTGGAGGCCGCAGTGCAGCTCTATTGAGCAGGTCCCCACCAGTTCACTGCTGTCAGGTGCCTTCTGCTGCTCCAGCCCCAAGTCAACCTCACCAGCCAGCCTTGCTGCTCCCGCTGAAAGTCAGCCTCAACATCCATCCTTGCTGTCTAGGTACCATGCCCACATTTAGCCCTGAGGTTCCTCTGCGCCTAGGACACCAAGACCAGTGCCACTCGTTCCTCCTTCCAGTCTGCTGTTTCCCGTGCCGCTTTTCCTGCTTACAAAACTCCCCAGCATCCCTTCCAGGACCGACTTAATAGAGGCCAAAGCACGGCCAAGCCAGCGGTGCTGGAGGCATGCAAAAGTCCTGTATGTGCCTGTCCATGCCTGGACTGTCCCCAGCAGCAGGAACTCTGGCCCTCAGGACTCTCACAGGTACTCCACCACAGATCTCTGTGTCCTGCAGTCTGGATGCAAGAACAAAAGCTGGCTCGAATCACCACAATCCACAGTGGACCGTTCACCTGCCTCCAATGCTGATTCACCTCCATACCTGAAATGGCCTCCCTCCCAAAAGCCAATGCCACACCCTCCCAACCGGCCCTCACTTCTCCAGAACTACAAGGCACCAATGGACTGATTCCCTCTGCATCACCCATCCTGGTGTCTCCAGCAAACTGAATCAGGCAGTAGGAAACTCCAGTGCCTGCATAACCAGCGTCCCTGACTGAGTCATCCCCACCAAACCAATTAAAACACACAGATCTACCAAATAAGACAATTGGTACAACCCAGAACTCAGCATGGTGGAACACAGATGCAAACAACTAGAAAGGAGATGGCGTACCAGCAAACACAACACAGAGCAAGCCACTTTCAAGTCTGCCCTCACCAACTATCACTACTCTGACAAACAGCATTGAGTCTAGAACCCAACCAGACCAAAGAACTCTTCATCTTCCTCAGAGAGTTCACCTGCTCATAACCACTGAAAACTTGATCCTCTCCTCACATTAACTCTGCAATGCTCTTGCAGACCACTCTGACAACAAGATAGCTAAAACATACAGAAACTTCAATCCCCAACGTACCAACCTTCTTAGCCTTCCTACTTCCACAATGACAGCCACCGACTACCCGCTCAACACATGGTAACAACAACCGAACACTACTGTCTTAATAAACTCCATCCACTCGGGAGCACCCTTTAGCCCATGCCCCCTATTGACTCTTCAGCCTCGTAAGCGACAAGAGCAGCCACCAGCTCACCACCATCCTCAATGCCTCCCTCACCATAGCCACCATTCCGGATGCCTGGAAAACACTCAGCGGTCAGACCTCTCCTCAAGAAACCCTTCACAGACCCCAGCAAACTCCAGAAATACTGAACCATGTCCTGCTCACATTTCCCACCAAAGACCTGGAGTACACAAGCAACCTCCACCTCAAGGCCTACCTGGAGAGAAGGTTTCAGAGCCAACTACAGCCAGAGACAGCCCTTGTCGCTGCAACAGATGTCATCTGCACCCTACTTGACAGAGGAGAATTGTCCGCCCTGATCCTTCTCAACCTCTCCGCAGTCTTAGATATCGTATCACATCCACACACTCATAAACCGACTGCACCAGATTGGGATCAAAGACAACGCTCTCAGGTGGATTGCATCATTCCTCATGGGGCAATCTAGTGATTCCATTTCCCTCAATTCACCTCACATCCAAAGCGTACCATCTGCGGAATCCCTTAATGTTCTTCCCCCATTTCAACCCTCTTCAACATCTCCATGACACTGCTAGCAGACATCATCAGACTCAACAACATCAACATCATCTACTACGACAACAACACCCAGCTAGTCCTCTTGCTCTCAGCGGACTCCACCATGACAACGTCCAGCTTTCACAACTGCATGAAAAATATCTCAACCTGGATGAAGGACAACTCCCTGAAGCTCAACATGGATAAAACTGAAATGCTGATTTTTTGCAGCCACACCTCCCTCTGGAATGACTCCTGACGGCCACCCCCACTCTGAAAGACCAGGCCTGCAATCTTGGCATCATCCTGAACAGCGAACTCTCCATGATGCTACAGGTCAACATTGTCTCCTCAGCCTGCTTCCACACTCTTTGCATGCTCCACAGAATCTTCAGATACTCACCATCAGCATAAGAAAAACAGTGACACAGGCCCTCATCCCCAGCCATCTGGACTAAGGCTACGTCCTCGATGCGGGCACCACCAACAAACTAATGAGAAGACTCCAGACGATCCAGAACGTAGTAGCCAGACTGATCTTCAACCTGCTCAAAAGGACCCACATCAACCAATACCTGAGAGACCTCCACTGGCTCCCGATCCAGAAAAGAGCCATTTTAAACCGCTGACCCATGCCTACAAAGCCCTCCACGACCAAGGACCTGCATACATGAACCACCACCTGAACTTCCACCAACCATCCAGAAACCTATGTTCCGCTCACCGTGCATCTGCCGCTTCAGCACAAGAGGATGCTCCTTCTCCAATCTTGCTGCCAAGTCATGAAACATCTTCCTCCAAATCCTCCAGACTTCAGAAAGGTATCCACAGCCCAGTGCCTGGATATGCTCAGAGGTGATAAGCTGCGCCATACAAGTACTGCATGATTGATTGAAGGAAAACTGTGATATCAGACTCACAATTCCAAACCTTAAACTCGCTAGAAGAGCTCCACCTTAGATTTTTCTGTATGGCAAAACATCCAACTATAGCAATGCCTTTGTAGATATGTAAAATTATGCCTTTGTATGATGCACAAATCCCTGATACATGCATACCTTATTCCCTTACTCAAGAATTGTACTCTAATTCTACAGAACACCTTCTCAGACTACATTAGAGTGACTAGTTTCAGATAGATTATTCTGAAGATGAATGGTCTAACTTATTGACTATCGATGAAAGGGACTATTTCAAATCCCACTTGAAATTATGGGGCATATTTACAAGCCCCTATCACCACCAAAGCATCACTTTTGTTGATGCTCCAGTAGCGTAGCGCCACTTTCAACATTCACAAGGTGGCACTAATCCACTTAACGTGGCTTAACGCCACCTTGTAAATATGCCACTTTCTGCCTTAGTCCTCTGCAGCAAAGGGGCATGCAATGGGTGTTGCTGTCGGCATTCCCCCACAACACCCTTTGATTTTTGATGCTGCCCCAGATTTAGAAGGTGTAAATCTCTGGCAGTGCCAAAATCTAACGCCATGCAAGAGCGGGTATTAGAATGGAGCATGAGGAGAAATGGTTTTATTACTCCTCACATTTGCTTTTTCTGTGTGTGCTGCAATCTGCAGCAAACAGAGAAAGAACAAAAAGCCATTAATTATTGTTTATGTGCAGGAAAAAGTCCCTCCCTGCATATGAACATTCATTCCCTGTAACGCAGGCAACCCTTCACTATGGCGGCAGGGGGCCTGCGAGGGCTCTAGGCAGCTAATTTTAGCACCAGCACTAGGGAAAACAGAGGGGTGCACCCTATTGTGGTGCATACAATGGATCTCTGCATTTTGAAAATGGTTGAGAGCGGCTCTGCCAAATATGGCATTGATCTGTGCTCCGAAATATGCCCCTTGGTTTGTCCAAGATATTCTATGGATGTTATTGGACCATACAAAGGTTATAGAGGGTTGATTTGAACGCGAACTTTTGATGCTGGAGATGAATATGCCTTCGCACAGGATAATCCTCAGAGGGCTTTAGTATTGCTCCACAGTTGCTATGTTTATTTGGATATGGTTCTTATATGATGTGTTCTACTTACTAAAGGAGAACTCATGTCCTTAAATGGATTATCCCCTTGCTCTGTCCTGCTGTAATGTTAATTGATGTGACATTAGTGTCCGTTTGCTGTGCTCACTTGATATTTAGGCCTATATTTACTAAGCGTTTGCATTGGCCATGCGCCAACCAAGTGGGCATAAGTGCTTGAGTGAAATTTTCTGTGACATTTGGGAAGCCACTGAAATTGATATTTGCATGGCCTTGGGTAATTTTCCCCTGTAAAGTAATGCAAGGTACTGCCTTGTTCTGCCTTGCGTTACCCTGCATCAAAGAAGTATTTCATGAGTGAAAACATCCATGTATTTTGACTCAAACCCAGGTTCTGTACACATGTTTTTTTCACCAAAGCACCAGCACAGGGAGAGAGCTGAACCGTGTCATATCTTTGTGTATGGCATAGTTCATCTCTTTCCCCTTCACACAATTCACTGGAAGGAATATCTTACAGTGCAAAAACAATTCACAGAGGCATTTGCCTCTATGAGCCTTTTCTTATTCTATGTGATACACCATAATCATGCATAGAAAAATGAAGGAAGAGGCAGTACTCATACCAGTTTCAAGAAATACCAGCTGTACGAACCTTAGTAAATCTAGAATTGTGTGAAATCCATGGGTGGATGCACGGGAACACCCATGCTCTACCCATGGAATGCCTACCACTAAGAAATGTAACACAACACAGCACAAGCCACCGCACTGCCTTACATCTCTGTGCAAAGCCAAGCACAGCCATGCAAATCAGGCTTTGAGTGGCTTTGTAAACTCTAAATAAGACTTTGCGTTGTCCTGCGTCACTTTGTGCGACTCAAGGGTGACGCAAAAGCTTTGAAAATCTGGGCCTAAACCTAGGCCTCAATGTACCCTTGAGGTCAAGTGATATTAACAATACTGACAACAAAAATTGTGATGCCAAAAAACATGAGTCCACTGAATAAAATGTGGCAAAACAGGTTCATCACTGAGATTGTGGACGATTTGTAAATTGCTGACCCAAACTTAGGGGCAGTTTTACAAGCCCCTTGCATTATTTTTGCTCTGCTGTTGCATCACTTTTTATAATGCATCGGTGGCATGAACAATGCACCAGGTAGCGCCAATTTACAATGTGACCCATCTAGAGAGATACGTCACCTTGTAAAGCCCTGTGCCACATTATACCTGCATCAGGTATAATGTATGCAGGGTGGGCATTCCCATGTGAGAAAAGCCTCAAAGAAGATCTACAAGATTTCACTGCCACACTTCTAGGACACCACTGCATCAAAACCTAATGCCTGTTTGGAGCAGGCGTAAGGAGTGACGCATTGTATTAAGTGTAGGCCTCCCTCAAGCATTGCTGGAGTTGCATCATGCTTACGACACAACTCAAGCAATGAATGACTTTTGCGCTGATAGATGCGTCAGAATTTCTTTATTGTAATTACGACAGATCCAAGGTGGCACAAGGGTTTCTTTGCCCTGCGCAGAGATGCGTCAGTTTCTTGTAAATAAGCCCCTTCATTTTTAAGACTGTACTATATTCTTATTTGACACACTTTTGGTGGTGAAGTCTCATTGTTACCCCTATTTTTCCAAATGTTGTAATGCATTTGATGCAAAATGAGAAGAAAAAAATGTTGGATATTTTAAGGGAATATTCCAAACACAAAAGAAATGGAGACGGTTAATTATTACACTTAGTGATTCATAGGTTCCTATTGAATTTGCTACAAGATGTACAAAAAAGTGAATTAAAGTCAAACATTTTAGCTAAGCAAGAGAATACATTTTTAGAATCACAAAATCAAAATAAAGACTGCTCGCCATTTTTCATCACAAATTTCCGGGAAGAAAATGATCAGCTTTTTATAATTGTCCAAAAGTACCATGGGCTAGGTCAACTGTGAAGGTCAATTACAGTGTCTCTGACAGCTCTAACTTTATTAGCAGTCTTCTAACCCAATGGCCTACAGTGAATAATTTCTGGCAGGCACATCATCATTTTCTTCTAGCAGCTGTCACATTTTACATGCTCAAAAGTGATGGTTCATCTATTCTAAATACAATTCAGAAAATATCTCAATACGTGTATTTCCAATTCAGATGACTGCTGAATAAAGTGTTCGACCTCCGCTGGGGCCATTTCTAGCTACTGTATGCCAATAACCCACTTGCAGCATTAAAATGCATAGGCTAGTTTCTTTTAACGTGGCATACCTGGAAAAATATGTTTGGGGTAAATTGTTCAATTTAATTGAACAGCAGAGAGATTACCTCATATAACTGTGCAGTTATCGGTATTTTTGAGTAATTGGGTTTTTGATTGAGGCGGGTTAAAACCGTTTTCAAGAAACAACCACAATCCTTCTCAGGGTGATCCACAAAAGTCACTATATTAATTGGTGCATATCCCTCTGGAAGCTTGGCACAAAAGTGGACAGGGTTAACTTAAAGACACTGCGTTAAACATGTAAGGAGCTCACAAACAGTAATAAAGTGAAAACACAGCACAATACAAATCCCAAAGCAACTGAGAAAAAAAGAATGATTGTGCTAATAAATAAAAATGAGACCAAAGCCACAAAAATCCAATCAGAAGAACTGGAGATGTCAAATTTTAAATGTTTAAGTAAAAATAGCACCAAGAAGTAGAAAGAACTAACTGGGTCTGGTCACACTAGACTGAACAAAGTCACAAGCTCAGGCTGACCATAGTGGAGTGAGTGAGGGATACAGTGTACAGGTTAGTTCTGCTGTAAAGGTTACCTTGTCAAAGTCCGGCATGTTCAAAACTTCAGGATTTCACAGGAGGAGCATAAGTGATGCGAACCAAAGGTCCAAGACCTGGAGAGGAACCTCTTGGGGATCAGGAACTCACTCCAGCAGGGCTAAGGCAGGTCCAGTTGCATGTCTAGGCAGGTTCAATTTTAGGTACGGGGCCAGTTGCAGCTGGTCAGCTGGGCAGTTGCAGAGAGGCCTCTGGAGCTTATTCTGTCCCTGTAGCTTAGGATAGGAGGTCAGCCAATGGACCCTTGGAGTCACTCTGTTAGTCCTGGATTCAAGGTGATGACCCCCTCTCATTCGAGCAGCAAGTCAGCCCTCAAGCAGCAGGATAATCATCTGAAGGACAAGGCATACCTCAAGCATCAGGGCAGTCATCTGGTAGCAGCAGGGGTGTCCTGTGAGAAACAGGGCAGGCCTTACGTGGCAGGAATGCCCTCTGAGAATTAAGTCAGGCCTCAAGTAGCAGACCAGTCCTTACGAGAACGATTCAGTCCTTCTGTAGCCCTCTCCCCCCCCCCCAAGATGGTTCCAGAATTTCCTTCCTTCCTGCACAGGTCCTAAGATGTCTGCGCTGACTGAAGTCTAGTGTCAAGTTTTTTGTGTGTGTGCTGAGACAACTCCTTTGAAATGTAATTGGGGCAGGGAATAGCTATGCCCTTCCCACCGTGGTAACATGGCCCTCACCCTGCTACACCCAGGTCCTTTTGTTCACTGTCTGGGCCCAATACGCATTCCTTATGGGAGAGCAACTAACAGGCACAGGCAGCTGGAAACTCATAAAAGGCTTTAGAAAGTTCAGGGCAGGAAAATGCTTACTTTCCTAAAGTGGCATTTTCGAAATCGTAATGTGAAATCCGACAGTACCATTAAAGAGTATTTTAAATTACAATTACGATTGAGTAAAAATAGGCTATTTCTCCCCGCTGCCAGTAAAACATTAGAACTTAATAAATGTAATAAGGTAACCCAATGTTATCCAATAGGGAGGTAGACCTCACAGTAATAAAACAAAAAATGTGTACTTTTTCATTACCAGGACATGCAAAACCTAAGGGCACAGATCCAACATTTAAATACAATGCACCTTGCCCTAAAGGATTTTGGGGCCAACCATAGGGGTGACATAAATGCATTAGAAAAGGAGGTTAAGGGCTGGCAATAGATGTACTTTGCCAGGCCGAACTGGCAGGGTAGAACAGCATACAGGCTGCAATTGGAGGAATGAGGCATGTTTGAAAGGACCTCTTGTGTGGGTAGCATAATAAGTGCTGCTGTCGCTGTAGTAGCATTTAATGTATTGGCCCTAGGTACATGTTGTACCATTTTACTAGGGATTATAAGTAAATTATGAGTGCCAATCAAGTGTAGGACAATTGTACCATGTTTTAAGGTGTGAGCACAAGCACTTTAACACTGGTTAGAAATGGCGAAGTGAAAAGAGTCCTAAAGTCAACAAAACAAAAGAGGGCCAGATGTAGGTAAATTCAATTTTGCGAGTCCTTAATAGCGATTTTTACCGAATCGCTATTAAGGACTCTCAAAATGGAATGTAGGTAGGAATCGCAAAAATATTTGCGATTCCTTATTCCTTAATTGCGAATCGCAAAATTGAGATTTGCAATCAAGGAATCCCATCCCATTCATTCCTATAGGCCACTAGGCCCATAGGAATGAAAAGGATTTGTGCCCACAATTTGCGAGTTACCAAGAGGCACTCGCAAATTGCGGGCGCAATTTAAAGGGTGCAAGGGTTCCAAAAGGACACCCTGTTGCACCCCTGAAATGTGCATGTGTGAACATGTGGCGCACATACATTCCCTAAGGGCATGTATGTGTGCTAGATGGCACTTTGTAAGAAGCCAAAAAGTGCTTTTTGAAATGAAAATCGCAAAATACCACCATCTTGAAGTTGGTGGTATTTTGCGATTCCTTAAGGCAAAATCGCAATTACTACCAGCATAGCATTTAGGGAATCGCAAATTGCGATTCTCTAAATGCTTGTGCAATTTTGCGATTCCTTTTTTTGCGAGCAGGTTTAAACTTACCTACATTGCAAGCAGCCAAATTTGCGAATTTCAGCGTTGGCGCTCGCTATTTGGCTTCCTACATCTGGCCCTAAGTTAACAAAGCAGAAGTGGAGGCAAAATGTTTGAGGAAAGACAAACCTAAGGCTGGCAAGTCTATTAGTATTCATGACATCAATTAGTAAGTGTAAATGTGTTTTTTTTTTAAGTGCAAAAGAGACATCAACCTGCTGGCGAAAATGTACATTTGTGCTTACTATTATATTTATTTAGTAATATATTCCCTCAGTATCTCCAAGATACTAAATCAGAAGGGTAGCTTTTACAACTAAGTTTTAGTAGATTTTGACGAGGATTGATCTGCATCTTTTGTGGATCAGATGAGACGAGGTTGATCACAGATTCCTGACTGGGATGAGGTGAGGTTACAATTTCAGAAGGAGATTAGTACCTTTCCTCAAATAAACCTTTTGAATGATGCAGAGTGCTTGACATTTGGATTCTAACCAGAAACTAAGGTATTGTTTTCAGAATATGTTTCATGTAGTAGTTGTCAGAAATGGGGGTCTCTTGTTGGCAGTGGTATGGACCCTGTCCAAGTAGGGACCCTTCTTTCTAGTCAGGGTAAGGGAGTTACACATCCAGGTTAACCCCTGCTCACCCCCTTGCTAGCTTGGCATGAGAAGTCAGGTCTATCTCCGGGGTAATGTGCAAAGTATTTGTACATAACAGACACAGTAACACAGTGAAAACACTGCAAAAGGACACCACAAAACAAGACCAAAACGACAAAGATCCAACATAACTCAAAATATCACTTTTTAAATATTCACGAAATCCTGTCCATAGATCTCTATGGATGCAGTGATTTTACACAAAGTACCTTTGATGTGTCAAAATTCACAAGGAAAAACAGCTGCAGAGGAGGGAAGCATGGGAAAACACTGTGACGCATCGAATCCTGAATCCCTGTGAAAGCAATGCATCAGTTCTGCTGCACGCAGGAGAAGTGTTGCATTGGTTCCTGACTGTAAGAGGAAGTGCATCGAAATCTGAAGACAGTTATGGTCCGTGGGTGAAGCAGTGGTTAAACTTGGTGCACAGGTGCAAAGTGTGGAAATCCAGACGTGCAGGAGGTTGAGGCCGCAGGAAACAGGCACTGCATTGATTCTTTCAGCCATGGACCGGTAATGCATTTATTCTTTCAGCCGCACAGCAGGACTTTCTTTGGAGTCAGTGTGGTGGTCTCGGACATTGGAGACACGGGGTACTGGATGTGGGCTGCGGCAGTTCTTTGGGCTGTGAACAGCATCTGTATCAATTTCTTCAGCTGCATGGCAGCGGTGCTTGGAAACTTCTCCCACACAGTGGTGTAGCATCAGAAAACAAGCGCTCGAAGAGCAACGTTCAATGTTGTAGTCTTTTGCAGGAAAGGAACATACGCCAAGGGCCCAGAACTGGAGTTGGCACCACTTGGCTGGTCAGAACACCCAGTGAGGGAGTTCAGGGATGCTGCAGGTGAAATCTTTGATGGCCCTGAGACTTCCAACAGGAGGCAAGCACACATAAGCCCTTGGAAATCCTTGGAAAAGCAGGATTTAAAAGCAAAAGTACAATTCTTTCAATGCCCACAGACAGAAGCAGCAACTGCAGGCCAACCCAGCAAAGTAACACACAGCACAGAGGCAGTACTCCTTCTGACACCTCTTCAGCTCTTCTTCTTGGCATAGTCCTCAGTCCATAAGTGTTCTAAAAGTCTGGGGTTTTAAGTGCATTACTCATACCCCTTTTGGCCTTTGACGTAAGCATACTTCAAAGGAAAGTATTTGTTGTATACAAGTTCTTGCCCTGCCTTGGCTCCTGACACACTACAGGGGGGAAGATACAGCATTGTGGGAGGCCAGACATAGCCTTTTTCAGGTGTCAGTGACAACTCCTCCCACCACTCTAGCTCAGGAAGGCCCATAGGCCTGGTGATGGGCCATCAGGATATGCAGGACACGCCTCAGCTCCCTTTGTGTGACTGTCTGGAGTGAATGCACAAACAGCCCAGATGTCAGTCTAAATCAGATGCTGATTCCACAGGCAGGCCCAGGCACAGGATGGTAAAGCAAGAAAATGCCCTATTTCTAAAAGGGCCATTTTTAAACGAACAATTTAAAAATCAACTTCACTCAAAGAAGTATTTTTAAATTCTGAGCTCAGGGAACCAAAACTCAAATTCTTTATCTCTTCCCAATTGAAAGTTACACTTGTAAGATGTTACAAGGCAGCTCCAAGGAGGGGGAGATAACACTTGCAATAGCGAAAAACAAAATTGGCAGTATTTCACTATCAGGACTTGGAAAGCATGCCAGTACATGTCCTACCTTTCACATACATTGCACCCTGCCCATAGAGGTACTTTGGGCCTACCGTAGGGGTGCCTTACATGGAGTAATAGGGAAGGGTTGGGCTTGGCAAGTGGTTGCACTTGCCAGGCCAACATGGCAGTTTAAAACTGCACTTGTAGACAGTGCAGTGACAGGCCTGAGACATGTCTGCAGGGCTACTTATGTGGGTGGCACAATCAGTGCTGCAGGCCCACTAGTAGTATTTGATTTACAGGCCATTGGCATACTCAGTGCACTTTACTAGAAACTTACCAGTAAATCAATTATGCCAATCAAGGGTAACCTATCACAGATACCATGTACACAGAGTGTGTATGCACTTTAGGACTGATTAGCAGTGGTAAACTGCCAGAGTCCTGGAGCCAACAAAAACATCTGACAAAATAGGAGGAAGAAGGCAAAACGGTTGGCGATAACCCTGCAAAAAGGCCGGGTCCAACAGTAATGTTTTTATAGTTTCAGGCATGTTCTTGCCACCACATGTTACAGTATTTCTAGTTAAACTTTGATATTTTACTTATATTCAGTTTATTATATTGAATTAGTCCCACAGAACCATCACTAGGAATCATATTAGCAGGCAGTACTCAATAGTTTGATTATAGAAGTGGGAGAACATTCCAGAACATGGAAAAAAGAAAATGCAATCCCTTGTCTACTGTATTGCTTTCAGATATGAAGGTTAGATCCTACTCAACTATAATTCTGAAGATTTCGACACCCTGCAAAGTTGACTGGGACCTCACCAGGCGAGCAAGCTGGGTTAATGGACTCAAACAAGGGACTCACTAGCCACAATCAATACTGTGAATGTTGCCACATTCAGTCTGAGCACATTTCAATTCATCTATTTGTAGATATGGTAAATTGACACATGCACTTAATGAAGCTTTCTTGGCTTCCCAGCTTATTCTCCAGGAGTGTTGTAGTATCATCACCTGCTTTATTCAAAAGTGCAGACAATGATACTCCTATGTAATCCTTGGTGTAGTACTTTGGTCCTACTCGTAGGTCCATCATGAGGGGGAAAAGCCAAAGAGTAATTTACATCCCACACCTTTTTCTCTCAGCTGATATTGAAGAGTTACTTCCCTGAGTCCAAAACAAGAAAAGATTTCTGGTTGAAAAGATGTCAACAGTTTTCTGAAACAGAGGACACAAGGGGGCCAATGCCCTATCTGAAGCATTGCACCTGCCAGTGTCAATTTCCCAAAACAACCTAGGGAGATGTAAAAGTTGTGAAATTTTCTAAGGGTTTTTCATTTTGGAGATAGCTGAGACAGCTTACAATCAGTTGGAAGTTGATTGAGAGCCCTGCATCAGACATTCTAATTGTAGGCCGGGTATTGCCAGTAGAACAGGGTTGGTCTGTCACACTTGCTTCTGGGCACATTTATTAGTTGATTGTGTAGTTCAATAAAGCCAAACAATGGTTTAACTACTACTTGGTTTCTGAAGTGTTATCCTGTGGACCTTATGCAAGGATGAGGGAAACCAGACTGAGTTTTACCCTACAAGCTCAGAGCCAAGATTGTATGCAACATGTAAAATGTGCTCTTAGAAGAAGAAATCCAATCAACTCTTATCTCTCTAACGTCATTACATAAAATACACCCACATAGCGTAGAATCAAAAGGAAATTAAAAAATTCAGCAATTGAGGACTTAGAGTATTTTCAAAGAGATATTTGACATATTCTTTTTTCATGGGTGCAAGTTAACAGGGCTTTTTTCACACTTACCAAATACTACCATCAATCAACAAAGACTGTTGGTGGGGTATTTCCCAATAAAACACATGAGGGTTCCTGAAAGTAACGTATATGAGGGGAAGAACCAGGGAAAATACAGCAATAAACAACAGGAAAACACTTCCCCCTACAAAATTTTTGGGAATTCGGCAATATATCCAGAATAACAATGCCCCACAGGAATGTAGTTTACTTCATTTATTATCAAAACATATTCATCATTTTAGAAAATTATTGATATCACAAGTACATGTTCAGATATTACATATATAGAAAAACAATTATACGCATTGTACATACGTTGCAATAGAGCTCCAAAAGAACCTAATAAGGAACCATACGTAATCTGTACATGTCTCCAAAAATAACACACGAAAAAACAACCATATAATGTGATAGACAAAAACAATATTACATAAGACTTCAATGGACATACATAGACATTTACAAATTACACACATATACAAAAACACATGAGGTGCACGTATGTGCGTTTCAGAAGTACCATGTACTTAAAACATCCTTCATCGGGGCGCTGAATTCATAATTTTGTTCAGTGGTTAGAAGCCATCTGTGACTCGTGCACCAAAAACCATACAATATGGTGCACCGGGCTCTGTACAAAGTAAACACACTACTTATCTAAGGACGTTCTATTCCAAAGGGATATGTCTCTAGAGGATATTAGAAGTCCCTGAGCACAAGGAAACTACCTCGATTGTGGTTGTCGTTTTATCGCAATGGGATCGCCCAAGGTCCCCTAAGCACACACAGCCATGGACGTAAGAGTAGAGGGTGATACGATAAAAGATCATAATTAGAGGTTCGCGTCCAGTAGGCTGCAGAAAGCTGCAATGGAATCTGAAATAGTCAGCAGCGCAATGGGTAAGATTAGCAAACGGCAGGCCACATGTATAAAGAGTTTTCCTATTACGATGGACTTCGATCGCCAAAAAATGCCAGGGCTCTGAATCCAAACATATACAGCAAATCTATAAAGAAAGATCAAGAGAGATTCAGCAGAAGATCAGAATGACGCTCTCCGGGTCTAAGGCCCTTCGTCAGTATTTTCCACCATCCCCTGCATGCAACGATACACTAAGCATGCACACAAATACATCACAGTATTGTATTGGGCTTACTGAGCAAAAAGAACCATAAAGTAACTCAAGATGTCAATGTTTAGTTTGAAGTGTGAGTGGGCATTGGAGATAAGAGCTGTATGAGAGAGGAACTTAAAGTGCTCCTGCTTTAAATCAGGATTGAGGAACCTCGTATTTTCCATGCAAGACACTACACGTGGGATGGCTGCCTGAACAATGTAATGCCTTCTCTCCTTGCCGAATGTCCTTCCAAGATCAGACCAGTCAAGCTTTACTCCATTCCAGGAGATTCCCAGTCATAATATCAGAAATACTGTCTTGATATCCATCAGCGATCTACCATTTTAGTATTTTGTAATGATTTGGAGGTCAGAGATATATTGATCTTGTGTAGTGGTTATACACTGTATATGCACTGGTCTTGAGCCAGATCAATGTTTTGTTGTTCAGAGATCAGAGCTGGAGTTCAGGGTTCAAAACCAGCATCTTTCAAAGTTTTTGTCTCAATTCCACTTGTGTAGCTCAATCGAACCTTACTGAGACTCACACAATTTTCGGCTTGATTAAAGGTGAAAGACTCTGGTTCTGGTTTTTGTGCCCTCTCCAAACTGGGAGAGACATATAAATTTCTGGTGAGACTGAGGAAGCCCTTCCTCTTAGTACAAAGTACTTGCGGGTTCAGCTATTTTGTGATACCAGTGATCCTGTTGTCAGTGTGCCTGGGAATAAAAGGAATCTATTCCTTTGTAAATTATAAGTAAGTGAGCCAGATGGCAGGCCACATGCAGGTTAAAGATGGTGGGAGCCTGTTATGTTCCTGTGGCTCTGAACAGGAGGCCAGCAAACTAGCCCTCGGAGTCACTTCTGGTAGTCCTGGGAGCGGATGTAGGGAGCAGGGCTCAACACTAGGGCTGACCTCTGAGGGCTCAAGGCAGGCTCTAGGTAGCACAACAGTCCTTCCAGGTACAGCAGCTGTCTGGCAGAGTGCACAGCAGGTCACAGCAGCAGGCAGTCCTCTGAGAGTTCTTCCACAGGTCCAGTAGTGAACTGAAGAGTAGGTCTGAAGATCCTATTTTTATACCCTAGTGTCCTTTCTCTTGAAGGTGGAAGAGGCTTCTGCGAAGATTTGTTGAAGTGCTTCTAAATTACTGACTACCCTGCCCTGGCTCCAATTCAGCTGCAGTGAGAATGCATGTGTGTGAAGGCAGAACACAGGCTATTCAGATGTAAGTGTGGCTCTGCTCAGGTCAGCCGACCCCACCCAGCCAGCAAATGACCCATTCAGGCACACCTAATCCATCTAGTGTGTGACTGTCAGCTAGTCTCAGTCATGTGACACAAGACAGACTGCAGGCACAAAAGGCTAAGGGCAGGAAAACGTGAAATACCTAAAACTGGCATTTTCAAAATTGTGATGAAAGATCATATTTATCTTTAAAGAGTGTTTGTCATTACAATTCCATAGGTACTAAACATGACCTATCTACTCCTCTCAATTAGGAATTACAGCTGTAATAAGGAATCCACAATGATAACCTATCAGAGGGGTAGGCTTCATAGTATTGTAACATGAATTTGGGAAAACCTAAAAGCACATATCTAACTTTTTAATCACACAGCACCCTACCCTTTCTACTACCTAGGGCCTACCTTGGGGGTGACTGATATGTAATAAAAGGGGAGTTTAAGGCCTCATGTAACATGGCATTCAGGCTGCAGTGGCAGGCCTTGGACAGGTTTTGGAGTGGTACTTTAGTGGACGGCACAACAAGTGCTGCAGGGCCTCGGAATATGGTACACCAGTTTACAGGGGACATACAAATAAAGTGAATGTGTCAATTCAGTATAATCCAGGTAAAATGTGTTTTAAGGAGAAAACACAAGCACTTAGCACTGGTTTGCAGTCCTAAAGGTCAACAAATATAAATTCAACAAAAAGTGCTGGGTAAAAGGCAAAAGATTTGGGGGTGACCCTGCAGGGAGGGTCAGGTCAAACACACTGTATTGCACATATAGGTGAAAGCTACCTATAAAAAATATTCCACCTACTTTATCCTATTGAATCCATCAGGGTGGAAAGCAGGAGTGCAAACACTGTGAATATGCAGTCCCAGTAGCGACACACATATCAAATGAGGCTCCAAGATTTGTCATATTCATGTGGCTCAGCTCAGAATCAAATTCCAGGCCAGTGTCCCACCTACTGCAACCAGTAAATGACTGTGCCCCAGCAGCGGAATTAATGGTCTTCCCACACAAAAGGACAATCAATAGTGACTGATTCAGTTCCACCTGACAATTAACTTGTCACACTGCACCTGAGGTAGGACAGCACAGGCTCACTGGAACAAAGGAGGGAGCCCCTATTGCTGCAGTCAATACAGTAGGGACTTACTTTCAGAGTTTTGGAGGGAAGGGTTCAGGCATCTTTGTCTTGCGGGCAATTCTGAGGCACTCAAGAGAGCTCCAACCAGAGAAAATCTGAAAATGTGATTTTGGATTGTCCCAGAATATTGTACAGGAGGGTTTGGACAGGTGTGGAGGAATAATGTGGCACCCTTGGATTGGCCAGGGGTGTCTGACATCTAGATTTTTTCCACCTCCACTAAAAACCCCTTGTGAGAAAGTGGATTATTAGTTGGGGTGGTTAGTCGTTCAGCACAGCTAATAATGCCACTATTCATGCTGGGTTCTGTAATGATTTCCATAATTTAAACCTGAGCTCAACCTTTTGTAGCTATGGCACAGAGCAGACAGGCTTCACTTAAGAACTTGTGTAATGCATTTAGAAGTACCAAAATAGTTCTAAAAAAATAAAAACACAACACAATAAAACTCCCACTCCATTTTATAAAAATCGAGCATAACTTTTTAACAGAATTACAGCAAATCAACAGAAACTGATTAATGAGAAATAGGGAAATTATTTTTTAAAGTTTAAATTGAAATTAGCTCCAAAGAAGTGTTAAACGCCAATCACAATCATCTGGTTTCTCTTGACTGGGACCTGTGCATGGCTTAAGGGCAACCTCGATGGAGTGTGGATCAGATGCATAAATAAGGTTCATCCCAGTTAGAAGTTTCAACTTCTGTCTCTGAAATGGAAGTCAAAAATCATCAGTAATATAAGTCAGCAGTCTGTGGCCAAGAAGGGCTCTACAAAGCCAGATAGCTCACAGATAAGGTCCTGGTGAAGCAGTTATCTTTTGACAGAAAAGCACTGAGTGGGTGAAAATTGAAATTCATACCCAAGGAAAGTCCTTCCCCGCCAGGATTAGTTTGGTGCCTTCACCTAGGAAAGATGTCAACACCCAGACTTAGTTCATTTTTTGGAGCTCGGATTCCTCTTGTGGGGCAGGGCTGCAAGCTGTAACTGAACAGCGCTTAATGAGACTGGATAACCTCTATGCGATGCCCCACAGAAATAGATTTTTTTGCTGTGAAAATGCTCCAAGCAAAAGCAACCTTAATCTTTGGACCATTGCCAATGCATCTTCAATGGATTGACTTTGTAGGTCTGTCTTGGTTCTCCAGAGGTCTTTGGAGCCAAAATGTTTCTAAGTCACAGATTTCTCATGATGTTTCGAGTACACTTTGACACAGGTTATAGAACCCCAGGGACAACACTTGGGGGTCAGGACTCAACCTAACAGAAGCCACCAGCCTCCAGAACTGACCCCTGAGGAGAGAGAAATGTCACCCATGATTCAGGCACAGATCCAGTTGGGCACGGCACCGGATTGCACCTTAACTGAAATATGCTCCAGAAAGGCGCTCTGAGGCTCTGGAAAGCTTTTTGCCTTTACTGACTGGTACCAGGATTGTGTTCACACACAGACAAACAATCCCCTTTCCCTTGTGCTCGAAATATCTGACAAGGTATTCCAGACAGACAACAAACCTTGGGGCATATCAACAACAACCGGCGATAATTATCTCTAAGCGCACTTAGCGCTAGGATAATTATCGCCGGCTAGCGTGAATTTTTATCGCTGAGATAGCGTGCTATTAGCAACGCTTATCTCAATAGTGATAAAAATCCTCACGGTAACAGGCTAACGTGAGATTATCGCTGGAAACCCAGCGATAATCTCACGTTAGCTTGTTGATAGGGACAGGAAAACTTAGCCATGATATCCTCCTTCCATAGGATATCATGGCTAAGTCAGAAAAATACCAGACGTAAAAAAGCAGCTTTAACCGCGGTTAGCGCTGCTTTTTTTGTCTCTAAGGGGCATATCAACAACAACTGGCGATAATTATCTCTAAGCGCACTTTGCGCTAGGATAATTATCGCCGGCTAGCGTGAATTTTTATCGCTGAGATAGCGTGCTATTAGCAACGCTTATCTCAATAGCGATAAAAATCCTCACGCTAACAGGCTAACGTGAGATTATCGCTGGAAACCCAGCGATAATCTCACGTTAGCTTGTTGATAGGGACAGGAAAACTTAGCCATGATATCCTCCTTCCATAGGATATCATGGCTAAGTCAGAAAAATACCAGACGTAAAAAAGCAGCGTTAACCGCGGTTAGTGCTGCTTTTTTTGTCTCTAACAGGGTTAGCGACATTCTTGATAATAGGAGAAATGTCGCTAAGCGACATTTCCCCTATTATTGTACTCTGGAACGCCCGCTTTGCATCTCATTAGAGATGCAAGGGGAAGCGTAGAGTAAAAGGGTGCTAACATGCAAATTTGCATGTTAGCACCCTGTTGTTGATATGGTGCTAGTTTTATCTCTGCTTTTTTGGCTTTTAAAGCCAAAAAAGCAGAGATAAAGCCCTTGTTGATATGCCCCCAAGTTGTTCCAGGTATGTGCACCACCTCTGAAACTTAAGAAAAAGGCTTTTTATGTATTTGTCTGATAGAATTAGCATAGCGCCTAGAGATAGCACAGTGATGGTGTTACACATTATAAAGTGTGATTTGTTTTGCATATTTGTGATTACATGTTGCAAATATTGATTTTTTTAATCAAGTTTCTAGATAAAGAAATACAAAGACAGGAAGTACTCTCTTCAAAGTCTCCTTCACCATATTCATAATCATTTTCACCAAATTCTGAAGCTGGAAAATAATAAATTAGCAGCTATACAGTTTTTTCTTCAGTGTTTCTTCAGTGTTCGAAAATACATTTTTAGTTATTACTACACAAATCATTGAATACTGATCTACTTTCTCAAGCGAGCTAATAAGATCCCTTGGATCCCTTCATCTGTGCTTGTCATCTATTGTCCAATGCTTATTATTTGACTTTTAAAAAAAAAATGCTATTACTGACGCTTCAAATAATATAATTATATCGGGTAATTGAAATGCAATTGTGTGTCTTTAGGAAATGCAAAAAGAACTATTGATGGGCAGAATGCAGAACAATGTCATACATTCACACCAGTACAGAGATCTGGGCCTAAATCCATCGTTTTTTTGCTCACCATGCCATTCCAGTGTGTTATGTTATGTTATGTTATGTTATTGTAGTTTATAACGCGCACAGCTACTCCTGGGAGTGTCCCGGCGCGAGCTCAGAGGACAGAGACACAGAGGCAGTTAGAACAAGAAGGTTTTCAGGTGTTTCCTGAACAACAGTGAATCCTGAGTAGCACGCAAGGATAATGGCAGCGCATTCCACAGCAAAGCAGCCTTAGAAGCAAGAGATCTGCCCCCCATGCGATGAAGACGAACGCGTGGGGTATTCGCAAGAAGCTGGGAAGATGATCTCAAAAGCCTGGTAGGCCTGTAGAAAAAGAAACGCTTCCTAAGATAGAGAGGCCCTCCATCGTATAGAGCGCAATGAGCAAGAATCAAAGCCTTGAATTCAACGCGTTTCTTGACTGGCAGCCAGTGCAGCAGGTGGAGCGTAGGCGTAATGCAGTTTCTGATGGGAAGATTAACCACCAGCCGGGCTGCTGCATTTTGGATAATCTGTAATCTTTTAAGTAGGTAGTCAGGAAGGCCAACGTAAAGACCGTTAGCATAATCCAGGCGGGATAAAATCAGAGCCCTGACCACTGTTTCCTTAGCAGGTCTAGGAAGCAAAGGTAAGAACTTTCGCAGGGATCTGAGAATGCCGAAACAGCAGCCTGTAAGTTTCTTAATCTGAGTCTGAAAGGACAGCTGCTCGTCAAACCAGACCCCCAAGTTCTTTACCGGAAGCCCCGTGCAGGAAGGAGAGGGATAGGCAGAGGGCCAAAGAGAGTCTCTGAAATAGGGAGGAAATTTGCCGTAAAGTAAAATTTCCGTCTTGTCCTCATTACACTTTAATTGGGCGCCGGATAGCCAATGAAAAACTGCTGACAGACAGCCCTGTACTCTGGTGGTAGAGAAATCAGATTTACCCCATGTGAACAGGAGCTGAGTGTCGTCGGCATAAGCAACAACTTTAGCCCCACATTCCTCTGCCAGTTGAACTACGGGTGTGACATAGATATTAAAAAGCAGGGGACTCAGCGAAGATCCCTGAGGCACACCGGTAGTAACAGGTTGAGAGGGAGACGCAAAAGGCGGGAGCCGGACCTGTTGGGACCGTTGAGAGAGAAAGGATTTCAGCCACTTCCAGGCGTGACCAGTAATGCCGATATCGGCCAACCGAGACAATAGCATCGCATGCGGCACAGTGTCGAATGCAGCCGACAGATCCAAAAGGATAAGGGCTGCACTTCCACCCTCATCCAGACACTCGCGAATAGCCTCCGAGACCTCAACCAAAGCAGACTCAGTGCTGTGTGCGGCTCTAAAACCCGATTGAGCCGGATGGAGAAGCCCCGATTTCTCAACAAAAGCAGTAAGCTGTCTGTTGACCACTTTTTCGCAGATTTTTGCCAAGCAAGGAAGTAGAGAAATCGGGCGATAGTTGGCAGGATTGCCAGAGTCAAGGGAGGGCTTTTTTAGCAGCGGGATGATTTTGGCTTGTTTTCATTCACATGGGACCTCAGCCTCTGTGAGGGATAAATTGACAAGCGAATTTACCTCCAGGTTGACTGTCTCAGCAATGGAGGCCAACAGCCTGGCCGGGCACGGATCAGACGGGGACCCTGAATTAAGAGATTGCAATAATTTCAGGGACTCGGAGGGGTCCACAGGGGAAAATGTAGAGAATACCACCGTTGGAGAGGAACCTCCAGCTATGGGCACACTCTTACCGGCAAACGTCACCTGAATGGACAGAATTTTAGCAGCAAAAAAGTCCGATAGTTTACTGCACTAGGACGCAGAGACAGGGAGTTTAGTGGCCATAGCTTCCGGGGCCATAAAACTCTGAACAATTGAAAAGATTTCTTTAGAATTGTTACTAGCGGACTCAATCCGCTGAGTATAGTACAGGCTCTTCGCCTGACGGATGGCCTGGTAGTAAGTCTTCAGTGCATCTCTGAGCGCCTTCTTAGCAGTTGGACAGAAGGCGATACGCCAAATGCGTTCCAGCTTTTTACAGTGCCCTTTAAGCTGTTTCAAATTAGGAGAAAACCAAGGTTGCGAAGGAGACTCTCTGAGACGACGACGACAAGACATGGGAGAAAGACTGTCCACAGCTCGGCCGATCCAACCCAGGAAGCAAGCAAGGGCTCCGTTTAGGTCAGATGGAAGAGTAACCCTAGTGTTGTTAAGGCAGAGCCAAAAAGCCAGAGGATCAATTTTGGCCGACGGGGGACACGAGTTGACCTCTTGGTCAGCTGCCCCTTCCCTCAAAGACCACGCAAAACAGGTGAGGAAATGATCAGACCAAGAGACTTGAAGCGGGGTTGCCACAGAAATAGGAAAATTAGAACAGATAGGGTGCAAAATATGACCGCCACAATAGGTAGGGAAACTAACCCATTGGGTAAGCTGAGCTAATTCAACTGCTTCTAGAAAGACTTGACTGTCATTTAAATCCTGTTGGTCAAGGTGTATGTTGAAGTCTCCCAAAAAAAGATATTGCGAAAATCGCAGAGCGCGGGAAACAAGCACCTCGCCAAGACCACTCAGAAAAGGACCGGCATAACCAGGTGGCCTATAGACTAAGGTGCCAGCCAGCGTAGAATGGGCCGAGAAAACAATAATGAAATTGAGGAGTTCACTCTGGTCTAACGAGAGATTATTACCCAGAGTTATCTCCCAGATATTTCTGTAAACAATGGCTACGCCACCCCCCCTACCACACAGGCGATCAGCTCTGCAGATCGAATAGCCTGCTGGGATTGCCAACTGAACAATGGGATTAGAAGCATCATTCATCCAGGTCTCCGTGATAAACAGCAGATCGAGGTGTTGGTCCAGGATAAGGTCAAAAATATCCTGGTAATGTTTTACCAATGACCGACTATTAATCATGGCAGCTTTAATAATTGGATGAGCTCTAGAGCTAACCGCCCCCCTGAGGCGAGATTGTAGTCCTCTAGGAGCATGGCTCAGATGGAATTGACAGACAGTACATGATAGAAGATGACTACAGCTCAAATCCCAATTCAGGATTGGGGAACAGGATGGGGGTCTAAGTGCCAGTAGATCATCGTGGCTGTAAGTCAACAGGCCTCCCGGTAGATAAGTGGCACGGGCAGCGCAACTGGCGCTGGAAGCGGTCGGGACGCGGACGGGCGCAGACGGGCTTGCCTTAGGCGCGCCATCGGCGCGCCCGCGGGGCGCCCGCTGCGCGTATGTCCAGCGCGCATCAAATAGTCGTCCCGTGTGCGCGCGTCTAGAGCGCCCCAGACCCAAGATGGCGGCTCTCAGCAGCACAGCGAGGGACCAGGAAATGGTGGAACACACAAATACACAGGTAAAAATGAAATAAAACCAAAGGATGGGGACGTCGTGATAAAATGTAGTTCAAATTTTAAGGTGCAAGTATGAGGACCATTCCACTCAATGTGCAAATAGGCAATTTCATGTGCAAAAGAAGTAGAGCAAATCAGCAAAGATGTAGAGCAAAGGTACGCCTGACTAACACGGGCGTGGTGTCAGCTAAGCCTCAGAGCGCTGCGCGTCCGTCCGGCGCGCATCAAATAGTCGTCCCGTGTGCACACGACTAGAGCGCCCCAGACCCAAGATGGCGGCTCTCAGCGGCACAGCGAGGGACCAGGAAATGGTGGAACACACAAATACACAGGTAAAAACGAAATAAAACCAAAGAATGGGGACGTCGTGATAAAATGTAGTTCAAATTTTAAGGTGCAAGTATGAGGACCATTCCACTCAATGTGCAAATAGGCAATTTCATGTGCAAAAGAAGTAGAGCAAATCAGCAAAGATGTAGAGCAAATCAGCAAAGGTACGCCTGACTAACACGGGCGTGGTGTCAGCTAAGCCTCAGAGCCTGGACCCTGCCATATGCAAATCAGTCTTGACCCTGTGCCCAATTGGAACAGTCCAGCCCGAACTGCCAGGCCAGGTCCTTCCTGGACTGGAAACAAGCATCCTAGGACCGGTTTTGGGGTTTCACCCCTCTTCAGGCAGGATAGATTGATTCCAGTGGCATGGAGAGCACAGGACTCACATCTGAGCATATCCGTCCCACTCGGGGTGACAAATGCAAAAAAGAACAATTGATGTACAGAATGCAGAAGAATGTCATACATTCACCCCAGTACAGAGATTTGGGCCTAAAAACATTGTTTTTTTGCTCACCATGCCATGGGCTGGACTGTTACAATGAGGCATAGGGTCACACTGATTTGCATATGGCCATGTCTGAACTGGGGTGGCGGAGGGAGCTAAAGAATGATGATGGATTAAACCCAGATCAGTTGACTGGGGGTGAGTGCTTGCAATGTTCAACACTCTGTCCATCATCCCCTTTGGTTTTGCTTTGTCTTTAGGAAATGGCCATCTTTTGTGTGGTTTTCCCTATTTTTTTCCCTAACTTTTTTGCTAAATTTAGAACTCTGTGCACTTTATCATTGTTAACCAGAAGTAAAAGTAAACCCTTATGATATTGGCGTAAGCCTAACTGGAATATTTAACTTTACTATAAGGTTATAGTATATGGTACATACATAAACTCTTGGCAACAAAAGTTAAATGCCATTTGTAGCCTTTAGCAATGAACCTGCCATTCACTACATTGAAAGACATTGGTAACACATGACCTGAGGTTGGGTGGGTGCATGAGAGCCTGACTAGGTCTGTGAGTGGGTGCATGAGTCTCCCATAGGATGTTAGGGATTTATTTTTCAGCAGACGGAATATCCATCACCATTTCTAGCTCAGCATGGATGGCACTGTGCTTAAAAAAATCTTTGGTAGAAAAAGGGATATTTACGGTGAGCAGATTCAGAGGGTTGCTGGTGTTGTAGGGTGCTCTATACAGGAGCTCTACTCCACTTAAACTTGGGATCGACCCAGAGATCTCTGTTTCTTTTTTGTATAAATATAGATAGTTATAGTTAGGACCGTGTTTCCATAGGAAATCTCAAAATTCTATTTTGAATAACTTTGGCGCCGGTTGACGAATCCTCGCAAAATTTTCAAAACTAATGGGGCGCTCCGCTCAGCTCCTACCCTGAAAGTCTCGGGGGTATTCGTCAAGCGGAGGCCGAGAAAAAAGGGGGATCCTAAAACGCGTTTTCCCCATGCATTTTCCCATAGGACCTTTAGTCGAAGGTACAGCCCGAACGGCTGAACAGAATTACTTGAAATTTGGCAAAGAGGTAGTACTCAGGTCAGGGATGTGCCTTTTGTATATATGGAGTCAATCTGTTCAGTAGTTCCTGAGAAAATTGCAGTTAAAGTACATAAATATCTATAGCCGCGCACCGTGCGCGCACCCTAATGTGCGCGAGCGTAATTCTGATTGGTGGTTACATGTCAGTCAACGTTCGAATCGGTCGAAATCAGGAAGTGTCGGCCGCCATTTTGTTTGTTTTGAGTGCGAGAGTGAAAAAGGAAGGTGGCGAACGTGAAAAGGGGGCAGGGTAGAGAGTTCCTGACCCCCTAGCCTTTGTCAGGGGGTCCCTGAAGGACCCCGAAGCCAAAAAAAAACATTTACATTTTTTTAAAAAAAATCGCGGGGTGCGCGCGCGGTGCGTGCACCGTGCGAGCACGGTGAAAAAACATTTAAAAAAAACCCTTTTTAATACGTAGTTTATTGTAAAATAATTATATAAAAAATATTATAATAAATACATAACTTAGCATAGGTTTCACACACGTTATAGTTAGGAATTAGCATTTAAAAAACCTTGCAAATTCACTTAAAAAACCATAGGTTTCACACATGTTATAGTTAGCTGGACATTTCACTCGTAAAAAACCAATGAAATTCCCCCGTTATAGTTAGTTGAGATAACTATAACTCGCGCGACCGCCACTCTATCACAAGGATGATGTCATCGGTGATGTCATGAGTGATGCCACTGACCATGTCATGAGTGATGTAATATGTGACGTCATGAGCAGAGGATTGCGGGCGCGCGATTTATAGTATATATATATATATATTATCTACTGGCGGTAAATACAAACCCATATATAAGTGCTTGTGTGTTTATATAAATGTATAGTATTATATATTAGTGGAATATATTCACATTATATTACATTTATATATTAATTACATTTATATATTAAAATATTTATTAGTGACTACTTTAAACTCTATTTGTATTTGGTACAGAAGATGGTACTGCTCATTTTCCACACAAGAGGTCTGCATAATAGAAAAAGGGTTTCCATTTCTTTCTAGGGCACCGTGGGAGTGTTTGCAGTACCGTAACAGGTACGGCTGAAAACCTAGGTCGTGGTTTCCACCTGAAAATATTTTGCCATAGGTTAGGGAGTGTCTAGGAGTCACTCCACCCACTGGCTAGTGCAAGCCATAAATGTGACACCTGCAAAACACTTTCTGGAACTGTGAATGATCAGAAGAGGAATAAACATTCTGCCCATGACCTGAGAGCAGCCATGGAGGTCTAGGCCTGTGCCCTTTTGTACCCAGGACAAAGGCGTGGAATCCAATGGTGAGTTGGCTTACCTCTTGCCCAGCTACAGGGACGTAACAAACTGCAAGATGCCTTTTTCCAGAAGTGACAAGTTGACCAGTAGCAAATGGACCTGGACTGAACCTTGGTGGTGGCCTATGCTTGAGTGAGTCTCCCAAATTCAGTTCATGTGGACCTTGAGCCTCAGAAATGACCCAGAGAACTGCTCCTAAATCCTTTAAATGTTGGGACTTCAAACATCTGTAGACTTCAAGACCTCTGGACCTGTTAGGGGGGCCTTGTAGCAAAAGTGACTGATATCAATACACCTCCTTCAGATTTATCTTTGAGCTGTCCTCACTGGAAGTTGAGCTCCATAAAAAAGTAGTAATTTAAAGTCTTTGACTGGGGTAAGCCCGCTTGGTGTATTCAACCTACTATGCATCATGTTTCACATGAAATCACACTCAAGCTCGGGTCCACTGCCTCCAAAGACATTTTTATAGTGCTTTTCGGTACTTCTTTTACTGACAACTTTGAAAATGAAAGTCTGTTATTTCCTGTGTTGGATTTTGTCATTTTCTTTATTACACTTTGCACAACTTTACTAATTCTGTTTAGGTTTTTTGTTGTTCAGTATTTTGACTTTATTACTCTCTTCATAGTTTATAAATACTTTACTTATTCTCCAAGTTAAGTGTGCCTGTTCTGTGCCATAGTTACCAATTGTGTCTAAAGAGCACTTGACCTTCCTATGATTAGTGAGGACCATGAATTTTGTTTTAGCAATATTTATTTCTAGTTCTACGGTCATTACAGAAGGCACCAAATTTATCGAGAAGTTGTTGAAGGCCACTCAGAGTTTTGGATATTATAAGGGTGTCATATGTGAATAGCAAGATTGGAATGTTAACATTTGCTAAGATAGAGGCATCCACGGAACAGTTTGACAGATACTCAACCAGCCCATTTAAATATGAGGAAAAAAGAGTAGAGGCCAGTACACACCCCTGGCATACTCTTTTCTGCACAAGGATCGTCTCAGTCTGCTTGCCCGAGGCACCCCATCTGACTTTGGCATAATTATTGTCATGTAACCTTATCAATTAGGAAAGTACTTCTAGAAACAAACCCATTTCTATCAGGACCCACCACAACTTTTGTTGCAGTACCAAATCAAAAGTGTTTTTAGATCAACAATGGTGATATACAAATCTACTCTGTTGTCTTCCAAAAGATAAATGCAAACCAGAAAACCTGGTCAATTATTGAGGTTTTAGATCCAAAACTTGCTTGCAGCGGGCTTATGACGTGATTGTCTAATGCCTTTCAGCAAAAACCTTTTTGAATGCCATCTATAAGGCAGATACCCTATAATTTCCCCAAGAGGACATATCCTACTTTTTATAAAATGGAATGACCACAGCTCCTTGCCAAGATTCTGGAATGGGAGTGCCCAATGCTATCTTCTTAGCTAGAGGTACAATGTAATCAACTCAGATGTCAATATCTTGCACAAAGACATCTAGTTGAAACCCATCAATGTCAGAGGCCCTCCCACTACCAAATGTGGACATGAAATCAATACCAATCTCTATGGTAAATGGCGGAACAATGACATTCTGGAGAGTACTATACAACCCAGGGCCCTCAGTTATTGCAGTAGTTTCTTCACAATAGAGGCCAGAGAATTAGCTAACCCAATCAGTGGGCAGACCATGGTTCTGAGGTATAAGACCATACGGATTAGTGCCACTGGCAAGTGCAGAAAATCCCTAGGGGAACATGCCTCAGCCAGGATAGGCCATCTATCGTCATCCCATTTCCTTTTGTCCTTCAACAACCCACACTTATAGTCATTTCTGGCATTAGAAACCAACTCTGGATCTTTGGACTTTATCACCCTGGCCAAGGAACACCTTAACTGACTGCCTGTTTGTTGAACCACCTATTAGTTTTATAGGGCAGCTTTTTCTATAAGAATACAAAATTACAAAAAGGGCAGTTAATTCCTTCAAAGAGTCCAGTATGCACTATACTTAGATCTGGTGGGTCTCCCTCCTTTTCCCTCCCTTCAACAATCTTTGACAATGTAAGCTTTCGGAGCTCCCTAATTTTTAAGGGGATGCCCGGGTGTGCAACTAACTGCCACCATTTAAGTCACCACCTATCTGATGTATGTACCACAATGTCAGCACTAGTTAAAGGTTGGGCATCAACTGGGAACTTGTCAACCGAAGAGAGCAGAGTAAGACACAGAGGGTTATGGTCACTCTCCAATATTTCCTGGACTACCATATCCACCACTTGTGACCACAATATAAGAACAAACAAAATATAATCAATTCTACTCTTGGACTGATGGTTCCTAAAAGTATAAGCACTCTTGGAGTCTGATTTAGTACGGCCATTAGTGGTCCTGATCCGCAGATCAATAGTTAGCACTTTTAATTGAAGAGCAGCCTGAGACCATCTATTTAATTGGGGCTAGCGCCAGCAGTGGGATGCCCCATGCTTCAGCCTCCTCTGTTGTTAGATTGATGTCTTCACTATCAAGGGGCTCACACCTGATGATAAAGTCCCCACAGATGATCAGGTCGGACCAGATGTAAGGGGCAGAATGAGTAGCAGTGCCCTGTTCATTTTTTCCCCCCTTATCATGTCGGTCCCTTAAGCTAGACCTTGTGGGGGCATCCCTCAGCTACAGGACTATCTACCATAGTATGCCACACCCTCAAGGTATCAGTTAGACAGAGCTTGCCTCGCCTGCCAATTTTAATGAAGATGGTCCTTAATAGCAGTTAAACAATCCTACACAGGGTGAAGTTTACTATTGAGTAACTTGCTCATTTGACTACTAATGGAGTCCCACAAAGAACCATCAGAATTGAAAGAGCGTGTCGACGTGCGCTGATGACTATTGCTTTCCATAGAAGGGATTGTTCTATCCAACTTAACTCTGGTCTTAGCTGCCCCTTTTCTACGTTTGGCTATAGGGCCAGAATAAAGTGAAGTGTTGTCCACATTGTCAGAAGCCACACTACATGCTATTGGGCAAGTAGATTGAACATTCCCAGAGTTAACACAATGGACTGATGGATCAGCTTGCAGCTGCTGAGAAGTAAAAGAAGGGGAAGCTGATGGCAGCAAAGAAACCACATCGCCCATTGTAATAGATAGCCTTCTTTTAGCCAATTGAATCTCTTTGGCAATAATGTCAACCACTTGCACCAAAAAACTATCAATGGTAATACAAGTTTGGCGACCTGATAACCCAAAGCCTACAGGAGTTGCTTTATGCTTGCCCATCATCTGATATCAGCAAGATAAATGTTCCTCTGGAGTCAAAGCATTGTAAAGATAACACAGAGTACTTTTATGCAGGACATGATCATTTAATGCAGCAGGTCAGATTAAGGGACTAAAGATCAAAAGAGGTTGGCCCAGCTCAGTCTCTTCTGGGTGATAATGGGCGCAGATGGGCCCGTCTTGGCCCAGTATTGGCCTAGGCTCAGCCCGGGCAAAGCCCAAGTGTGTCTCGCACTGAGGGTCATGGGAATGCACTTTATAGTGCTGTAAAACACAGGTATGCTCACTACCAAATACCACCTCCTCGGGCCCTGGGGATTGTGTTTCTTGAAGCTCCAAATTGTACCTGCTAGAACACTGTTGCCGAAACTCCCGCGTTGTGGGGCACTGGAATACACTTTATAGCACTCGCTACCAGAGACTTCCTCCTGGGGCCCTGGGATTGTGATGCTTGAATTTCCGAACAGCACATGGGTGGAACACTGTTGGCGAACCTCCCACACCACGGGGTAGTGGAATACACTCTATAGCACTGTAAAACATAGGTGTGCTCACTACCAGATACTGCCTCCAGGGGTCCTAAGGATTGTGGGGCTTGAAGTTCCAAACAGCACCCGCAGGAACTCTGTTTCCAAAACTCCTGCACTGTGGGGCACTGGAATGCACTTTAGAGCGTTGAAAATCATAGGTGTGCTCACTATCAGAGACTATCTCCTGTGGCCCTGGGGATTGTGATGCTTGAAGTTCCTAACAGCACCCTCTGGAACACTGTTGCCCAAATTCATTATTCCATAAAGTGGGCAACTGCTGACCCCTAATAATGTTCACTTTCTTACATTGACCATCTTTAGATGTTTAGATTTAATATGTCTCTATGAAGATTGAAAATGGAGTTTGAAAAGTTATCACTCAGGTAGTTTTATCAAATAGCTGGTATATATATGACCCTGATTGAAAATAATTTCCTTTTAGAAACACATTCAAGGATAGATTCTTATTTTCTGGTTAGAAGTGAGCTCGCATTTTCCTAAAACAGAAATTAGCCAATTTCTTGTGTCTATCACGCTGGACTCTAAACAGAGTGGGAGGTCTGTCAGTTTAGAGAAAAGACCACTCCATTATGTTTGTAGTGAAGTACCATATCCACCAAACTCTAAGTGCTTTTTCTAAGAGTACTACTAAAAATCTTCTTGTTTCACGTCAAGTATTTTGGAGTTTCTAGCAAAATGCTTAAGATCCAACCATATCACTTTTACTCGCATCAGGCTGGTGCAAATTTAAGCTCCTGATGCAGCACGATTGGACAAATCATAATACATGAGATGTTCATAGAAGACACGAAGAAATGAAAAATACACATTGCAAACCTCAGACACAGTGACACATGAAGCTGAGATAAGTGTAGTAGAAGCACCATTAAAGTATGCTTTAAAATGTGAGATGATGAAAACACACACATGCTGATACATATACACAAAGTTGCACTAATAATTTCTATTGCATATGTTGCTTATTAACGTATACTGATAGAAAATATGATATTAAGTGAAGTGGCTTTGTGTATAATGCTGCTGATACTGCCAATCAAATTTTGCAGACACCAAAAGGGTATAAATCGTTGACTAAAAGGACAAGAGCTGATCTTGAAATGAGGGATGCAGGGAGAATCATTGAGCTTTTGTGTTGCTATTGCAGAATGTTCGGTCTGCATAATCCTCACAACTCAAATCCTTCAGGAGGTTGGATCTATGTGTTTCTATCCTTTATTTTTGCAGTATGGTCTTGAGAGTGGTGATCTCAAATTTGTGAAATGGCTGTCAATTAATGGTCCTCATTGGACAGCTAACGTGGAGTTTGAACACCGTAATTTCCTCCCTTCCTATTGGCGGAGAAAGATTCATCAGAGGATCATTGCCTCTGTGGTAATGGAAGTGTTGCAGAATGTTTAACCATAAAGGGCCCAGTATGGTCAGAGGAGTAAATGAGAGTAAATTTATAGTAAATAAGTTCACCACGCTTTATGCTACAACACTCCAGATGGTGGAAATAATGGGGCTAATTCACAATGCCATTTATTAGCACATTAAGTATTGAAGAACTACTTGACATATTTTGAACTTAGCAGCTTTCCTGATTGGCCTGGCAACATCAACAAAGAGAGCATAGGACAAGGTTGAGAGGCCTTCCTGTACTCCTCTGAAATAATTTATTATTGATTCAAGGGACTAGTACTTTTCAAATGTTTCTGCAGAGATGGAGATCTGCTGTCCATCACAGTCCTCCATCCTCCATGAATGTTAAAAGGTGTCATTGCTTGAGAATGGCTTTTTTTTGTTTTCTGTACAATATAAATAGAAGAGTGCAGTACAGCCTAAAAGTTTAGCTTCGTTGCCTCACTGATGCTGCTTAGAAACAACACACATATGGGACCTGGCCAATAATACCTCTACCCAAATATATCCAGTATATGAATAAGTAACACACTAGCGGGTTTGGCCCCTACCGAGGTTCTAATGACTAGAATGACTAGAAATTGAAAAAACCCAGAAGAAAAACAGAAAAAGAAGAAATGCAATATTAAAATAAGAAAGCTACAAATGTTTGCAGATCATTTTTAGTTTGAGCATCAGCGCGCATCGCCTGTCTGCAAGACCTGCTGAAATCACTCTACTGAGTGTAATTACACCTTCTTGCATTCCATTGGTTCACAAACTTATTGCTCCAATTTGCTGGCTCTTTATTGGCCGCTGCTCCCAATATATCACATCCGTTTTTGGGCCAGGAGCACTGGCCACCTACAGTTTCATTACACTTTACGGCCTTATCTATTTCTTGGGGCCTACTTATTTATTACCCCACATCCAGCGGCCTTGTTGATAACCTGACACACTTATCCAGCCATCCGGAGGGCAATACAGTACCAGAGGTCTTGGGGATTGCGCTCCTGTAAACTCAGACCCGCCCCTAGCTCGAGTGGATACTTATTGCACCGTTCTCTGCTTGTTGCACTGTCCTCTGCGTGGAATTATCTGGGAATTGCAACTCCTTGAGCAGCTGCAAGCCTTGCTCGTCCAGCTGCCACAAAGTGTTCAGGGGCTGATAATACCCGGCAGGGTGATTTGTCCTCTTCTCGGGATAGGGCAGTCTCAGGTCGAACACTGCTCCAAAATCACACGCAGTTCCACTATGATTAACATGCAGTTGGCAGCCAAGTCTATGTAATTTGGTCCTCGCCGGCTCCCGTAGTGCTGCGCGGCTGCAGAAACTATGGGTCTCCCAGGGACACGGTATCTGCGATTAAGTCACTTGTCGATGTGAGAGCCCGACACCACAGTGTGGCCGCCGCTGCAGGAAACACTTTCCTCGTTTCTCTTATTAGAGTGTCCTGGGACAAAGGTAGAGGGGAAAAGTCTTTCAGAGTGATTGCTCGTGGAATGGGTACAATAGTTCCTGCAACACAATGGAAACAAGGTGCGACATTGGTGACCTGAACTGTGGTGTGTACTACAGCATCAGAGTGGCCGCGGAGAACGCCCAGTGCAATGCTTCTGCATCTGTTGCTGGTCTTCTGCAGACAGGCAAGCTATACGAGCCTTACAAGAGTTCATCAGTAATTCTCTGAACCCGGGACCTTAGTGGGACTGTGCTCTTGTCGTCACACTCTAATGTAAAATGACAGTAGGAAGGGAGGGAGAAGACAGTGTTTGTTAGATATTTATTGCCCTCTTCATCTGCTTTCTGTATGCAAGCACCCCTCAAGAGGCCTTTTCTAAATCAACGATGAGAGCCGAGCAGAACTTGGCTTCCAGTAACGCGCTCAGTTAAAAAAGGGACAAGCATGTCATAATACCAATAAGTTGCTGGAGCTAGCAGGGGGTTAAATCAACAAATGTGCACAAAGGTATCCATATCTAACTGGCACTCTCCGCCCACTTACTACTCCAAAGAGACACTGTCTCTCTTGTGTCCTCACGCCTCACGATAATCTGAAAAGTATTTTAGATTATCGTGACATCAAATGCCTTATATTTCGGCTAAAATTCACAATTGAGGTTACCAATTGGCAATAAGTGCACCTTTAAAATGGCCGCCTGCCTTTAGACTCTTTATGCTGGGTAATCAATTGAGCACGCTGTCTATGTTCATGAATTTGACTCCCGGTCGTGAGACGTGTTCACGTGACCGGTAAGGGGTGTGTTGTACACTCTGTTGTTCTTTAAATGGATGCAAGTGGCAGAAAACTGCGTTTGATGGAGGACTGAGCGCGTTACGGGTAGCCAAGTTCTGCTGGGCTGTCGTCTTTGATTTAGAAGAGGCCTCTTGAGGGATGCGTGCATACAGAAAGCAGATGAAGAGGGCAATAAATATCTAACAAACACTGTTTTCTCCCTCCCTTCTCTCCCGCCCTTCCTACTGTCATTTTACATTAGAGTGTGACGACAGTCCCACTAAAGTTCCCGGGTTCAGAGAATTACTGATGAACTCTTGTGAGTATAGTGCAGCCACATTTATATCGGCTCAGGTTTTTGATGTTTTTCCCTTAGGGATATGGTAACTGGGACCACTCTCTTGGCAATACAATATCAACACATTGTGGCAGGCTTTGGTTTGAGTATGATTAAGATCTAAATACTTTGAATACATGAGCTTAGTAAAGGCTTGTTTTTATATCCACTGAGATTGGAGGTGTCTGTGTTTTCACGTAGTGTGGTGATTCCCAATAAGATATATGTGTGTGTATATAAAATGACTGGGCTGTACTGAGACGATGTATGTGACCTTGGGGCAAAAGGTTGAAGACATGAATTTTAAATTTGTAAAGAGGAACACACAAATGTTGGGTAGCACAACATCTATAGGTTCTGCCCCCTCTCTTTCTTTTCTTTTTACAGAAATATGAGCCCTCTCAGAAATTTCCAGAGTGTATGACAACTGGACATTGTCCAACTTATAAAGTAAGAAGGTAAACACTTGAATAGGGGTGAAGACCAAAAACTAGGGACCAACATCTTGACGAATGCCAGAGCGACCCGGTTGGGCGCGGTAAAAATTGGCAGAAACATGTTGGTATCTACAGTGGGGATATAAGGGTCATTACCTCCCCTTAATACCCCAGATTCTATGTTTTAATCCTACCAAGGGTTAACAGAAATAAAAAATTGAGCGTTGACCTCTAGGTAGTTTTACTTATATGTATCTGCACTATTTGTTCCTGTCTTTAAGGGGAATATATTTCTTTCCTATCAGTTGTGTCATGCTTTTGCATTGTGTTTTGTGTTTCTTTACATTTACTCTACCCTCACCACTATTCTTCACTAAAAGACTATTGCGCTCCATCCAGTGTGTTGGTCTGCACCTGGATGTATGATGCGGCCCTATGATGAAGCATGACACTGCAAAGTGTGTGAGGGCAGTATTAAGACATTCATTGTCTTCCCTTTGCTTGTTTTTGGTCGAGGTGGAAATGAGATATACCATCCCCATGTGGGTAGGTTTATGAATTGTAGTACCTCCCTGTCCCTCATTTTGGGGAACAGAGTACTTTTTGTAGCACTTCTCTGTTGAGTGAGATTTACATTTCTGTAGTGGCCTGTTGATCAGTGGTAGGTAGGCCTGTACTGGACTGATTGGTTGTGGTCCTGGCCTCTAAGCGCTAGCCGAGGTGTAAATGATTGAAACTGCGTGTTTAACCTTACACAATTGTGGGCCTATTACTTTGATAGGACTTAACTCCTTCCAAACTAATATTCAATTTTTCTACATATATATTTGAAAAGTATTTAACAATCAGGCCTGTTTTGATGATTGAAATAGTAGCAAGATTTTTACAATATTCCTCATAATCTAAATGTTTGGTTTAACAAATACAGTAGTCTTTGTGTTGTGAATTGTATTTTTTTTAAACAATTGATAAGTGGGAAGTTCACTAGTCTCAACAACACAATCAGTAATGTGATTTAAAGGGAATCGCTAAATGTCAAGAAAAACATTAATAAGCTTATTTTAAAAAGTATTGTATCATAAAAGTGACCTACTATAACACAACCATCTGCACTACTATAACAAAACCATCTGCACTTAAAAATTATTAAGCAAATAATAATTATTGGAAACCAGCTATATATAAAAATGATGCATTTTGATAGAATCCTCTCTAGTTGATATCTGTCCATAATTGTCATTGATAGTTCCTGAGACAAGCCTCTTTACAGCATCAAACCACAGAAGGTACCTGTAAAGACCACAGCGTTCAAACAGAAATATAATTTAACACAGAGAGAGCTTCATTTAGAGTTTGTCAGATGGAATTTGCTCAGTCAGAATGATGGAGAAAAGTAGAGTACCCACCTGCCTAATTTAGAGTTGTGTGCTGTCCCAGCAGATATCTCCAGCATTGGAAGGATATGCCATCATGATGGTTTCTGTAAATGCATTGAAAGTTTGACAGACAACTCTGTTAACATGATGAAGCTGTATAGCAAACTTTCATCAATATTTTTTGTTTTCATTTTCAAAAGCAAAATCCCAAAACTGGATTATGTTTTTGAAAATCATAAAAGCAAATATCTCTTGTCATGGGAGTTTTCTCCCACGGTATGGTGGCCATTTTTTAGTTTTCACTGACTCTTACCACCAGTTACCTCCGGACATTGAAAACTTGCCATGTGTTCAGCTTATATAAATTGGGCAGGCAGGCAAATAACAAAACCTCCCAATGAGTCCTATTTTGTCGGGCCTTTGGAGATATATGCCAGCAGTGAAAACAGTGTAGTCACCACTGTTGATATACTAAAGGTCCAACCAAATCTAATTGAGGTGGAATGCCATTAATTTGTCAGAGAGTGTACTTCATCTTTTTTGCCAAGCTCTAAATCAAGCCCAGAATTTTCTTGAACTGGGAGAGATCCTGCAGGAAAAGACAGCATAGAAGCATTACCTTTCCTCTGCAGAAATCTGAATATGTATAAAAAAATGGTGTTCATATCTTCTCTAAAGCTTCCTCAAATAAATTTGTCTTTGAAATAATTCCTTTCCAACTGCTTGCATCATGTATTTGACATGTTATCAGTCTGTGAAAAAGTATATTGCATAACAGTTTGCACTTTGCTTTAAATCAGTTGGTCCATTGTTCTGTCTGAACAACAATATTAATTACTTTAATACGTTTGTCCTAATTACCTTTCAATGTAATCATGTACAAGGTACAAAGATAAACATTTTTCGCAGTCTAAAAACCCCTTTTTTTTGTTGTGCTTACTACCCATGACGAGGCTTTGAAGTACTTTACACCAGTCAGCATGCTATTAACAACTAATCGAAGGATAGTTGTTAGTCCAGTGTTATTTATTACTGTTTATTTTGGGAATAGTCTTCTTTAGTCAAGCAATGCATTCAATGCAGTAACTCCAGTTTTCTTTGTGGTAGGGTAAATTAATAGGACTTAGTTGTTATCATGAAGGCGTAGTACAGAAAGTAAATTAGCAAAAAAAACTTTTGTGCTTGTGACTCTAACCCAGTGCAAAATGTTTGTACTTTTACCCCATAGATTCCTATCACAGAATCGATCACAGTTCATTGGTACGACCTGCAGGTATCTAATTTGGCCATACTGCTTCCAGGCCTTATAGTCTTTCTGCATTACAATAAAAGGTGATAGATTTATGTGTTAGGACTATGCACATTGTAAATAGATTTTTTTACATCGCCTCTTCATGCATTTTATTTTTTTTAAATAGAGCTCTAAAAAGTCAGGCTTTTAACGAGACGAAACACATACTGGTTGGATATTTGAATCACGCTATAATGAAACATCATCAGACCCGAACGTTCGGAATAAGACATCAAGAAAATATGACAAGATGCAGGTTGGATCCATTTTTAGGGACTTTTAGTTTTAATCGGATGCAGACTGCTGTAGAAGTAGAAAATTTCTCTTGTAGTATTCATGGCTTACTCATGTATTTCAGTCGTACTACAAGAGTACGTCACAGCACCATCTTGTGGATCAGGCCCATTTTCTTTTTTCAGGGCTGTACAAAATAATAACACACATACAGGCACATGCATCAACCATTTTTGCGAGCGCAAACGGTATGATTCGCAAAAAACGGCCGTTTGGACCCGCAAAAAAGGCATTTGCGATGCATCAAGGTTCTAGGCACTCGCAAATTGAGGATTCACAATTATTTGCAATTGCATTTAAGGAATCGCAATTTGCAATTCCTTAAATGCAATGCAAGATCCACTTTAGAATAGTGATTTCGCTAATAGAGGGCGCAAATTACCAAGAAGTTGAAATTGATGGTAATTTGCAAAAACTTTGAAAAATGCACTTCTGTGCATTTTTCAAAGTCTCATGTTTTGCGCAACATGGGTGCACACCACTATTTCAGGGGTGCAACAGGGTGTCATTTTGACACCCTTGCACCCTTGAAATTGCATGCGCAATTTGCAAGTACCTATTGGCAATTTGTGAGTCGCAATTAAGGAATTTGTTGGATTCGCTATTTTCTCAGCGATACCTACATGCATAGGCATTTGTGCTTCCTTATTTGCGAATCCTTATTTTTTGCTAATAAGTAATCGCAAATGCCATGTTTGATGCATGTGCCTGATAGGATCCTAAGATGTAGAGTTCAGACTTGTATTGCCTAATTAAGGGTAGGCTTTCCTCCAGTACCTGGCTCCAATTCCTGGGAAGCAAAGCTAATGATCCCTTTAATGGTCCTCCTACACAAAGAAAGAGCTGTACTGCAGACTGAATCAAGAGCAAGATCATGAATAATATATGCGAGAAATTAGACAGGCAAGTTCATGAACTTTAATGCCATTCACATTCAATTGTCAATGAAGATGGAATTGCAAAAAGGATGTATTTAATGAGATGTTTTTTCATTGATTTAGGATTGTGAGTTTACAAGCACTATTCCCAGCAATATTAGAGATGGCAGAGGTGAAAGTGGATTACTGCACTCTTTACAAAGAAAAATTAGGATCAACAAAAAGGTTTTGATTGTAAGGTTCTGGATCTACGATGAAAAAAAACGTTGTTTCCATATTGTCCCCTTTGTTAATGGTACTCGCTGCAAAATGATGAATGGACACCATGGCACCATAAATGGTTGAGGAGAGTAGAATTCCCAGATGAAATTCTGCTTCATTCCATCATGAGTGGGCCTCTGAGTGTAGAAACAATGGGCCCAATTTATTCGGCTAGGTAATCCAGCATTAAAATCGTTATGGAAACGGATTGCATTGCAAGCAAGATGTGTTTTCCTGCCTCCGCCCAACACTCAGCCATGAGAAATAGAAAAAGGTGATAGATGGAGTCGTTACATTAATCTCCGCCGCTGGTAATTGCTCTGAGCTGTATTCCAGCCAATCATTTTTTGGGCACTATACCACTTCAAACAGGAAACAGACACATGCAAATAGCTTACTGAGGAGGCCCAGTTCGAGATGGACTGCTCTCATAAAGGGCAGGGTCAGTACTGATTTGTAAAAGGTAAACCTCTGTCTACAGTTATATGGTGGGTGCAAAATTAATGACTGGTATATGGTCCAAAGTGATCGCCAGTGGCTGAGAATAATTCAAGTATTCCATCCATTACCTTGTTGTTGTTGCAATTCATGCCCATGAGTGTAGAGGGTTTGCCCTAACACAAATTCTAATTATAATTTATAATCACAACAGCAGTTACCTTTAGGTTTACCAGCGGGACAGTAATTAACTATAATTTTACAAAATCCCCTGGACCTATACTACTGCTCAAAAAGCACAACATGATTTAACACGATCTAGAGAAAAATACCGCAATTGTATGTATTTAGTTAGGAATAGAATCTCTAATATTGTTAAACATTTACGCATTTACACATTCTCATATAATCAATACAATTGAATCAATTACATATTTGTTCATTTTTCAGCCTCAAATCCCTAAATCAACAAACTCATGCTCACACATTAATTCATCTCATTAATGAATACCAATGGTTCCTGGAAAAAAGCTCAACCCTCTGAACAGAGTCCATTCTTATCTGCCCATTTATATCACAAACTGTTGGCCTGTATCAAGTGAACCTAAAATCAGTCGAGGGTCAGCATATATTTTGAAGGCTCTATTGGGAATATAAACATCTTCTTCAGGATCGACATCCAAATTATATACTTTGAACATAGGATTAAGCCTTTTCCATCTTTCAAACACAATAATAAATCATTCTTATGGATAATAAAGGATCTGATACATAGTCCTCCTCCACATAAATATCCTACTGCTGGATGCAAAGCTTGACCTGAAAGTGTGGTTATCCAGGTGTAAGTTCTCAGGGATCAATAGCACTATCCTATTTTATACCTGATGAGTCAAGTAGGCATAGTTCTTGAAAGTCCTCCTGAACTTTCTCAGGGGATGTAAAACGTTGCATATAAATACATTTGCCCTAGGACCCTTGTGTCTGTCTGCAATAGGATTGATAGTGTACCTATTGACATTTTAAGGGAAAGTGGACAGATCCGAGGAGCCTAGGCCAAATTTATTTTGGACAACTTCATACATCCCCTGTATGCAGTAACATGATGAATGAAAAATGATGGATTGGTTTGCAATCCAAGTGATTACCGGTGGCTGAGATTAATTTAAGCATTCCATCCGTCCTCTAATTTTGTTTGTGCTTTTGACCTCATCCATGGCAAAGGAACGGTATGTAATTCTCTTGTGCGAAACTACAGCCTTCATTTCTCAACCCCACCATCACCCCAAACCTCCTCCTACCTCATCCCACAGCAAACCCCCACTAAATTGGATTGATAATCCCCATATAAAAGGGAACACCATGGGGAATTGACCAACTCGTTGTAATTACACATTACTGGAGGGGTGTAATCCTCAGTATCTTGTAACTCCTAATCTGAGCCTTAGTGTGTATTTTTCAAAAAAATCAATATAGATTATTGGTAGGAAGAAATTGTTGATTCCTCCCCCAATGGCATTGTACAGCTGAATTAAACAACTCAGAAACCATGCAGAAAAATAAACATGACGCTCGACAACAATTTGGTTGTGATGTTCATCTGATAAAATCACAGGAAGATGAAACAAGTTGCCTTGACCTATAACAGCAAATGAACATTGCAAGGGATTCTGATCTTCCTAAACAGTTAAATATAGAGGCAGAAAGAGAGTACCATATTTTTGGCGATAAGATGCTGATAAATAACAAATGGAGACAAAGAGAAGGTATCCTTTCTTGTGGCATATTTGACACTAGGCACATTTGTTTAGCAGATATTTCAAGCTTCATAGAGAGTTGGTATAAGATTTGATCACCTTTTCCCCATTGCAAGTGAATCACAATCTCGGATCGTTCCATCAAGATTATGGGAAATGGTTTAGTCCTGGAAGCCAAGACAGTTTCCCGTGGCGACTCCAGTGGCTCAGAGTGGGCAAAAACTCCAGGCAAAATTGAAGCTGTGACTGGGGAATAACTCATTCAGCCACTATTCCTCCTTCCTTTGTAGACTCTCAGGGTCCAATTCGTATTGGTGCACTGTTCCTGGCCCCAGTTTACCACAAAAACCGGTGACAGTGACTCCCTGTGCCTGAATTGAATGTCTTATTACCGGAACTCGAAATGATGCTCGTTATTTTTGTCTCATTGCATATGATGGATTTTGTTATATGTAGCATTCAGGGAACACCCATTTGTCCCTGGATGGCCTGGTTTGTGATACTGTGCAATCTCCCCGGAGTTGTGGGATTGAGGTGTGACTTTGAGGCAGGTCCTCTGCCGCACAGTAAAGGATACGGATGCAGGGAAGAAGGGCCTTTGCATAGGGAACCTTGATTGCTGCAAAGCTGCCTGCTGCAGGAGAAGTTGGTGCAACCCAATCAGAAAACTATAATGGAAGATATGTCATCATTTCTAATAGAAACTTTCCGAGTAATCCCAAACAAGCAAAAAATGACATATATATTGCCTAATATATGGATTTACGTTTGCATACGTTTTGTTATGGAACTTTCTTTTAGTGAATGTATCCTAATGACGCTTTTCATGTAATGTTCCAGACTTCTATTTCATATCAAAAACTGCCACTAGCAAGTATCATCCCCCTTCACTATGTTTTGCATATATAATATTTCACCCATTTAACTCTTTTCATTCACTTAGCAAAGCACATGTTGACATAGAATTCTGATTTCTCGGCTTTACAAAAAAAAAAAGCTTTACTTCTTTTATAAATTAAATTGTGAGCAGCTTACATAACACAATAATTTCCAAAGTACTTCCTAAATGGCAATCATGAAAAGCGATTTTGTTCATTACAGCGAACACAATCTCAGTTCAGGCTTTAATTTAGCTAGCTACCATATATTATAAGTGTAGGGCGATTATCACTGTAATTGTCCTTAAAATATTCAAAATGCTTGCGATAGAAAATGTATCTATATGTTAATGAATAGAACGTTTCAATGAGAATGGAGGTAAGATATGAAACTGAATGATATAATTCAGGAGGAATGCGTTCAGCTCGTTAGAAACAATTTCAGCACAATGTTCGGCAAACTAAAATTAGAAAGATATAAATCTGAGCTGCCCTTATAGGGGAAGTGAATACAATTTCTGCAAAAGTTGTCTGTAGCAAACGGTCTGTGAAGGTATGGATATTTTGAAGCATCATTTCATTCTGTTAAACATTATGTGACACAATTCAATCGTGACAACCATCGGGTCTTTTTTAAAGTCGCTACAACCGAATACTTTTTACCCTTACCAATAAATTACTTATTCACGAGTGACTCGATTTAGGCACACTCAGAACCTTTTAATTTTCAGTCCATTTATGGCTTGACTTTAAAACTTTGTAGATACCTTAATGGAATAAAGCATGTGAATCATCAAACACAAGCCCAGGAGGGTAGGATGAGGGTAGGATGAATCTCAGACTTTTAGGATATTACTTTTAAGATACATGTACATGCAAGGGGTATGCTTCATAAAAGTAAATTTACATGTGTAGATCTACTTACTAGCAGATCTAAAACTAAAGTAAGTGCAACGCTATACTTTTTTACTCCGATATTTCCAAGTGGCGATTTACACCTATGTGTAACTTAAAATCGGAACTCCCTCAAATGAAGGGGTAGAGCCTCTTAGAACCAATTTTACAACTGTACAGTTAGTATTAGTAACTTTGTGGCTATTGTTGGAGATCTCCACCACTGGGACTGTAATCTATGTACAGGAAATAATATAAAATATATAAAACTTTATTTTTAAAATATCTTCATATAATATATATATAATATTTCAAATACTCATTAACTCAGAAAAATAAAAATAAAATTTTCATCACTGTCTATTAAAATTAAGTTTGCATTACACTCTCAAACAAGATATATATATATAAATGTTCTTTATTAGTATACAATACTTTAATAATGTATCACACACCCTTATTAAACATTTTCTAACGTAATTTCTTGGGGCCTCATTTATGGGGTTTTTGTCGTAGGGCAGCACATCAGGCCTTGCTGCTGCGCTACCCAGTGGCAAAAGAAAAGGGCCGGAATGTGCTGCATCTATTAGATACGGCACATTCCTGGCCTTTCCCCCTGTGCCGTAACACAATGGGTTGCCGTGCACCAACGCAGGCACCTTGGCACCTTTGCACCAATGTGGGGATGATTATTTTCGTGCAGAAAGGAAAACCTTCCTGCACAAAAACAATCACAAGAGGCTTTTACCTCTTTCTATGTGTGTTGCAGAATGCAGTAGACATAGAAAGAGGAAAAACAAGGAGAAATACAGATATATCTCCCCATTGTGCCTCAGGTTTACGATTTCTCGTAAATCTGGGGCAGTGTTAAAAAACCATGGATGTTGCTGGAAACGTCCACAGCAACACCCATGGGGCGCCCCATTCACACAGTTTTTTTGAAAGGGGCACATATTGATTAGGCCATGAAAAGTCAAGTAACATTGCTTTATGTGGCCTTATAAATATGCCAGTGGCATATTGCGCCACCGGAACGTCAAAAAAGTGACGTTCCGGCGGCACAATAATCCCGGTAGGGCCTTAACTTGTAAGTCGGTTAAAATTTGTAATGATTTAACATTTATAATTAAGATAATTTAGTGTATCAGTATAAAACCAACAATATTTCACTGAAAAGCAGTTTTGAGATGCTATCAGTGATATAATCAATGATGTAATTGTCATGAGGGAGGTAATAGGTCATAAGCAATGCATGGTGGGGGTGCAAGTTTTTGTTAACTCAGTGAACTATAACTGTTGAATTTCAGTGTTTTTTCACATTCAAAACATAAGGGTTTGACAACCATATAACCTATATGCTTTGTTCAGGGAATTGTTTAATTTTCTTTATCTTTTAGGACATAAACTTACTTTGCATGTCGACCTAACTATAAAGTCCAGGCATCTTTTAAGCTTTGTTTTCAATTAATTTCAATGTTGTTTTCCTATTGAATAGTAAAATAATTGTCACTAAACAGAAAACTATATATTTTTGTTCACTACAAAAAACAATCATTTTGATTTTACTTTTAGTTTTATTATTATAGCAAATTTCCATAAAAATGTAAGAACAATTAGGTAAATATATGTTTTTATTTATTAAATTTTGTTGCTCCAATATCAATTAACAATTCCATCGTGGTACTTAAATATTTGGAACAAACACAAAAGAAGTAGGTTGCCTGTGCCCATAAACTGAGCAAAGAGATTGTGGTAAGATCTGGAAAATTGAATACTGCAGTTCACGTATGGTCTAAGAAGAGGCCACCCTTAATGGAAAAGGATGCCTCACACACAATACTGTGTCATGCTTCATTATTGCCATCCTCTCCGCACCCTCGTAAGATGGTGCTAACAGTCGGACTCAACGTCTGAGAAGCTTTTGCAAAAGGAGGGAGTTCTTGCATAAAACTTACAGGACAAAATCGGGATCCAGTACTATTTAAAATATCTCGAAGGTTATCACCTTTATTAGTCAGGACCTCAGGTACGTTTAAAAACAAATA
This sequence comes from Triturus cristatus, assembly GCF_964204655.1. Lineage (NCBI taxonomy): Eukaryota > Metazoa > Chordata > Amphibia > Caudata > Salamandridae > Triturus > Triturus cristatus. Next base: position 1,354,885,531 of record NC_140591.1, read on the forward strand.
CTTTGATGGACTCTACAGAGCATAATGTCTCTTAGCCCATTCTCTAATAAGCCAACATGATTCTTCCCAGGCACAGAGCCTAAGCGGTCTGCGGCGTTCGTCAGGGCTGTCTGATCCCTATCAAATTGCTTTTGGGTGTTCCCTACATCTATTGCATGCTAAAGTGGGAAAGTACACCTAAAGTATGCCCAATTGAATCCTACCTGGGATATTCTTATACACACATCGTCAAATACATACAGAAAGGAAAGAGTAATGAAGGAAGACAGTTTCAAAAAAGTGTATCAGTGTGCACCAAACAGTTATTTAAACGTGCACTACTGTGAACTACATGACTCTCACCATAAGTATCATTACATGCTGAAGTACACCACCCAACACGTGCATTGGATAAACATATATCGTGAGAGTGAATGGGTAATGAAGCACAAAACCCCTTCTATCACATAACAGAAGGGGGTGGTGACATAAAGTGTTGTCAATTTTGTTTATGAAAAACACCACACGTCCATAAAGTGACTAGTTCCCTATAGGACTACTATCACAGGATAATAGGATGCTATATTCTGCATAATAAACTAAGTCCACCAAAGTTACTAGTGATCCAAGTACACAATGTGCCTACTCCTTACCCTAGTTTTTAGGAGATACCAGAGACTCGGTAAAGGAGGGGTGGTGGCCTTCGTAGTCACACTCCAACATGAAGAAAACACAAAGAGGAAGGAAAACATAAAATGAATGAAGGTGGATATAAAAATACCAAAACAGAGTGTGTGACATAGACGCCAATAAACAGTAATTTCTGTTACCAAAATTGAGACTGTTATCAATAGGTCCACACTCAACACTAGTTCTAGATATACGTTGCAGATAGTCACATAAATAAAGTTACTATCTTCCTCCCATATATGTTTAGTGTGTTCACGAGCCTTGAGCTCTAGGCGAACACACTAGATTGTATGGTATCATAGCTGCTTGTTGGTATGGCGGCGTCGAAGATACAGCGAGCCGTAAAAGCCAGAGTGTAGCACTTAATTCCATCATTGTTTATAGTTATTCATAGTGTTTTATTTTTTTAGTTTTATAGATTCTTTGTTTTTACATGATTGCTCGGATAGGCTATTGTATAAGTGTCTTATGAACTCCTGCATTTCAGCAGTGAGCACATGTTGCATCCACAGCCCTAACCTGGTATAGAAAAATTGAGACATGTACAATGTAATGAGTATAACCACATCAATCCCAAGCTGTTTTAAAACATTAGGTATACATATAATCAATAACCGTTCTTTTTAATATGGCGATCCACACCTAGTTTTACATTAACGTATTTATTGAGCACTACAATCGGCCAGCGAAACTGCTGGACACCCCAAGAAAAATCCTCTTACTGTTTCAACAACAGGGGTGTCCCTTTGCGACCCCCCAACTTATGTAGGGGTCAGGGTACATCAACCCATAAACAAGTTCACCATTTTCTTTTGATTTTTTGAGGCCATGGAGACTGATTTCAAAGTCCTAAGATGGCTGCCGCAAATTGCTGGTCAAATCGTAGTCAGACAATCAGACTATACATTTAATCTAGCAGGTTATTGGATTCAGAATAAAGGATCCACTGTGTGAAATATACAAAGTTTTAACCTTAATATCACAAAAAAGTATAGAATAGCCCCCCTCCCGGTGCCTTAGCATGGGCAACCCATCACCTTAGGCCATGTATTTTAATTAAAGGGGAGAGCCTACTTAGAACTGGGGACCCCATCCCACCGCAGTGCTTAATTTGAGCCGGTGTTTCCGGTGCTTGGCACCAGCACTACTTTGTGAACACTGGTGCATGGTGGCACTGTCTGTATAATTTAGAGTTGAGCAGAACAACCGTTGTTTATTAAGTCACTATACATTAAAAACGAATAATAATTGCCTCCCAATCCATTCTTATAATTTTGAGGGCTTGGTGTAGTCTGAATTGTCATATTTGTAGGAGTGTTAAGGTTAGTAGTTGTGTAGGAGTTGTTGATGGCGCTGGCAGGTGGATGGGTAAAGCTGTAGTGTCGTCCTGACAAGGGCCCCGGCATTTATAATATAGCAAATTAAGCACTGCCCAGGCCTTTTTTTTTAATGAAATGGGTAGTGGACTTCCTCTCTGAGCCTTGTTAGGCCCTGGGTACCCCAACCCCCAGGGACATTTTTAAAGTTGTGTGGTCCCACTCCCAAAGCCTTGTTAGGCACTAGGGACACACTTCCACAGGGCGGTTTATTTTAATTAAAAGGGAGAGGCGGCCAAGTGCCCCCCTCCTGAGCCTTGTTAGGCCCAGGGGACCCAGGTTCCCAGATCCACTACTAAAATTCAAGGGGAGAGGGGCCAAAGCCAACCTCCTTGAGACTTTTCCAGTTACAAGGATCCCATCCCCTGGGACCTGCACTGTGAAAGGTGGGTGCCCTGGTGCCCACCCAGGGCTCCCACCATATACTAATTGTGGGTTACAAGGGGAGCCCCAAGGCCCCCACAGCCCCTGCTGGCTCCCGGCATGCTGTGGGATCCAGCATTGTTCCTGCCCAGAGGGATCAGCTAGTAATCATGGCAGGCAGGCAAGCAGATCAGAAGTCTGCTCTCAGCCTACAGGACGATTTTTAAAGGTCTCGCCGGCTGTGAACAAACTTTGTGTTTGCTCCCGCTTGGCAGGAGATTCCATAAATGCTTCCACCAAGCAGGAGCAAACACAGGTTTCCCTGCTGTTGCAGGCAGGGAAACCGCTATGTCCTGGGTTGGACTACCCAGGACATAGCATGTGAGCCTAACTCAGGGTGGGGGACTGCCCAGCTCACCTCCCCAATTTTCATAATTTCGGCCCCAGGGATGGGCTCCCAGGGGCCTTTAGAGGCTCTAGAGGCTCCGGGAAGGGGACCATGCAGCCCCCCTCCCCATTTTTAGAAGTTTCACCTTTGGGGGTAGGCTATATGAAATGTTGTCAGTGGGGTTGGCTTCCCAGGTCATAAACTTAATTAATGCAGCCCGATACTGGATTTCTAGGGGATAATGGTGGGAGATTTGTTTTTTTAAATGTATACTTTAAAATAAACACTGATGTTAATAGGATGATATGCAAATATATAATGTTTATATTTTTGTGCATTTATTTCAGAATTGTATGAATGAGTTAATATGTGTTAAATTGTAATTTCTTTGTTTAAATGTACATTTATAAAAATGTCAATTTTATTTTCAAAAATATTTTATTTTATTATTGCCCATTTTTAATTCATTTTTTTTGTTAATTCATGTTTTATAGTTTTGAAAAGGTTGAAAAAGAATTTCACACATATTGTAATTGTTAAGAGTAATAAGATGTTTATTTCCATTTTAATATTTTAGTTTGTTTATATATAGGTTTGTACTTTAGGTTAGTTTGTTTTTGATGAAATTATATTTAATATTATAGCCCAAAAATATGTATGAGTATGAAGTATTGATTGTGTACTTTGCGTTGCCTTCTTGAAAATGGTTTATGAAGTGGTTATTGTAAATTTCACATCTTTAGCGTCCAATACCTTTTTCAAATACCCTTCAATTAAAGTGGGATTATTAAGTGTTACCCATTTAGTGTCCAACTCCTTCCTCCAATATGTTTGGATTGGACTGGGATTTTTAAATCTTACCCCTTTAGTGTCCAACGCTTTCCTCAAGTTGACTTAGATTGGAGTGGTAATAGAAAATTTCACCTCTTTAGTGTCCAGAGCAGTCCGAAAACGCTTTAGATTGGAGTGGGAATACTAAATATTGCCCCTTTAGTGTCCCATACATTCCCTAAATTGGTTAGGATTTGTGTAGGAATAGTAAATTTCACCCCTTTCGTGTCGAACAATTACCTTAAATTGGTATAGAGTGGTGTGGGAATAGTAAATGTCACACCTTTAGTGTTCCACACCTTGCCCCAACATGGTTAAACTGTAGTGGAAATAGTAAATGTCACCCTTTAGTGTCCAAAGCTTTCACCAAATTTCTTTAGATTGGACTGGGAATAGTAAATGTCACACCTTTAGAGTTTAACAATTTTTTTATAAATGATTTAAGTTGTAGTGTGATTATTTATTTTTATATTTTTATTCTGAAATCTTTTATTTCATTTTTATTTGTATGTAGTAGTACTTTGGGTAATTATATTAGTATTGGTTTTCATTAGTAACCTAATAAAAAATAGTTGCAGCTTTGTAAACAATATTAATATTATTTACATTGTTTTGTATAATAAAGGCATGTCACATATTTTTCTCATTTTGTTTTGGTTTTCTAAACTTATTTATTGTACATTTTGAAATGTTACATTATGATGTCATATATTCAGACATTTTTAATTATATGGATTTCGTCTGAAAAACAAACATTTTTATAACGTTAATTAAATAAAGCATTTATTTTTATGATTTTATTAATAAAAAAATGTCAATTATATTTACATAGTAATGTGTGCTGTCCAGTATTAACATTTATTTCCCTTTGTTTTATATGCCTGTTTTGTGCAGCATTTTAACCTTTTTGTTTGCATATAATAAATAATGTATATATTTTATACTTTCATTTAATTTATATTGTATTCAACTTGTTTTATTTTTTAGTCTATTTTCCGTGAAGTTGCTTCTGTTCATCGGTGCAGTGAGTCCTTTTTTAAGGGTTTCGAGTGTGTGTGTGGGGGGGGGGGGGGGGTTAAGGGAGATCTAGAAGGTTGTTATAGTGTAGATTGTGGATTCTCTGTAGTGCTAGTGTTTTTCACCAATTTGTAGTTTTGCATTTTTGTACACTATTCTGGTTGAATTCAGTTATGTTAGTTATATTTTTATGATTTACTTTCTTGTATTTGGATTCATGGGAGTGTAATCTGTTTTGCAGATGAGTTTTTTACTTACATTGCAGGTTTTTGTCTACAAACGTGTCCTATGGGCATTGGGAGTTCACTTTATTTTAAATAAGTATGTGGATACGTGGATAAAGAGAAAGATACGCAGCTTCAGAACAATACGTTTTATTTTTTACTTTTCTTTTGGGTGGGAAATTTTATTTTCTAATGTTTGTGAAAATATTATGTGATTAATGTGTGGAATTCTTTGGTTTATGTGATGGATTATATTCTTTTGTACATTCTTTGTTGGTGTCGAAAACATTTTATTTTAAATAAGTTAGGTATATTTTTATTATATCAGACAATATTAAAATTGGTATTCTAATTAGTTTTTTGACTGATGTATTAAAATATAATAAGAAAGGAATTTGGTAAGTTACTATTTATTTTATAATATGCTTTTATGCTTTAGGCTATAATTTCTTTGCCGGTCTTCCAGCAGTGCTGCCACCCTCACAGTCCACTGAAGGAGCGCAAAGCCGGCTTGCGAGTTAAATCCTGGTTAGGCGGGCGGATCTGAGACCATCTCATGGTGGGGGGATGTTAGGCTCAATGGAAAGCCTAACATGCAGCCCACCGCCGTAAGCGCCGCTAACTGCATGTTCCTGCATGGTGTGGCATGCATACCACATTGTGCAGGAACTGGAGGTGCAAATCCAGGAAAGCACAACATTTGCCTGCCATGATGCACTGTCAGGCCCAGGAGTGGCATGAGGGCCCTGTTGGGCCCTCTTTCTTGCCTCTCCACCACCCTTTTGATGGTGGGCTCACCGTCATGAAAGGGCCGGCAGACAGGAACCTCGTAATATGCTTGGCAGTGCCACAGGGCGAATTCCATAACCCATTGCCTTAATTCCGCAGAGGAATGGTGAGGTTTTGTGGCCTCGCTAACCAACTAAGACCACCACATAAGTATCCCCCTTGAGTTGTTTTCCACACTAATCTGCATACCATTCCGCAAGTATACATTTCAGTTACTGTTTCATGCGGGACAACACAGCCCTAAATCTTACATGTGGGTTCCATTCCAGCCATATTAGCCTACATCATGGAACTGGTAGTACTGACCATGTATCTAACGATAGGGAAATTGTTTGCACAATGTCAACACATCTGTATTATCTCAGGTTTGTACAGAGGGGCCAATCAGATTTTATATGATAATACTAAATGCGGTTCATCTTGTTCATAGTAACTATTACTTCATACATGGTCCCATAAATCGTGATGTTCTTGTTACAAGCAGCATTCATGTGCCACATTCATTATGTGCATGGCTGTGCAAACAGTGGTCTAATGTGGTCCATTGTGTGGATATATATGTATATTTTTAAATATTTTTGGATACAATTATTATACATGTACCCAGAGATCGTGATGATCATGTTACAAACAGCATTATTGTGCCAAAAACCATTATGTATATGGCTGTATAAAGGTGGTCTAATGTGGGGATATTAATTAATACACACAATTGTATATACTAATCAGGATAATCATGAATTGCAGTCATAAGTACGCCAAGTCCCACACACACAAGACATATATGCCTGATATGAACAAATCTCAATATAGCCACCTTCTATCCTCAGACCGGATAACCCACAATTACATTCTGTAATTCTTAACTCACTCCGTTATCAGGTATGTCTTCTCTTTCTAACAAAAGCAACGATAACCAGAGTGCATAGTCAAGTGGCGATCCATTAGGATGCCTGCCGTGACGTTCGGTGACTAAGCGTAAACTACGAGAAAGCATTTAGCTTCTGCCCACGGCCCAGTCACTTACATTGCAGTGTGGGACACAGATGGAAGCGGTCCCGTTCTAGCGCATAACGGAGACACGCACTGATGATTCACTGAGCCTTCCATCTATTGGCAGCCAGGTAAGAGGCTCCGACGGCTGAAATATGCACGCCTATACCCACTTATCTTACAGAATATTATAATTAGTCACTCTCTTATGTTGTAGGTATGCGGATTGTTGTGACCTTTTCAGACCTTCTTCCCTGAGGTATAAATATAATTTCAACCTAAATTGAAGTGAACAAGGACAGCCACTGTGAGGCTAGGTGTTTATACTTTACAACTTTATGCCACCACTATGTTTTCAAGCAATGACAATTGTTTTCATGCTAGCGCCCACACTAATTAAACGTTGTTGTCCTTATGCAGGCCTTTCAATACACGCAATTCAGAGAGTATGAACTATTGTACAAGTAGCTGCACCTGGGTGCAGGTCAGGTTCCCTGTCATCTCTTCCCTTCCCCTCGCTGGGGTAAGTTCTTTATGCCACATTAGTACTTGACATGTTGAGATCAGTTATAATTCACATTGTGCCTATTCCGGTTTCATTTTATTTTACCAGATGTGCAGCGCCCGGCTGGGTCCCATGTGAGTAACGTTTTGTTTTCCCTCTTCAAATCCTGAGGTGTACATGTATCATGATGATGGGCCAATCATCCTTTCAGGTACAGGCCTACTCTAGTCTCTCAATACAGCTACGCTGTTGTCCTTATGGCTCACCTTAGTTACACTATATTCTTCTGTTTTACATTGTAGATTTCCCTATATCGCTAGGTCCTGAAGAGACCCCCCATACCCACAGGGATCGAAGCGCCGTAGACGAAAACAAAGCAAACCATTCCTATTACAGATTTCTTTGGATGGTCGACTTTAATATTTTCCCGGAAACCATATATATTAATCAGTTTGTCACAAATTGTTGCAGGTTCCATGTTCACTGGTGACACAATGCACTGTTCATTTTTGTAGTTGTTTTTTTATATATATTTATATAAAAGCTACTATTGTCTCCACTTAAAACTGAGTCATGTATGGTTCTTCTCCTTTTGATTTCATCATAACCCATCTCTTCATTGCGATTGTGCATAATAATATTACCATTCCCAAAACTCTATAATTTTCCACAGGGACCATTGTTTCTTCCTATAATATACGTACCCTGGTTCCGTTGTGAGTAGGGTTTCCTTGTAACTAATTTTTGACAGTGGCACCACAAGCATATTGTAGCTCCCTGACCACTGTGCTTTTGCCACGGGATCCTGGATTCCCGGCGGAAACAGCTGTCCTGTGGTGGTCGGACCTCCCAACTAGTAATTCTGCAGGCGAGCCCGCAGTATAGCAGTGGTCGGACCTCCACCGCGAGTACAGTGGTCCTATGGACTGCTGTACTCATAATAAGGCACTAAGTAATCTCCTCCTTTGTTATTTATGAAGAGTTTGACTTTAATTTGTAGCATATTGTACATTCTTGTTTGCTTTGTTTGCTAAGTTTAGGGACAATTAGTCTGACAGATTGCTCCATTCTTAGTTGCTGGTAGCTTTGCTATTTCTGTAAGGCTACTATACATCTTTATAGTGTAGGTTGGGTTCTGCCTAATGTGAATTGGAAGGCATTGATCCATCCTTCCACTGCATTGTTTTGTTTGGCTTCCGGTGCCAAGATGCTGTCGTAAATATTCTACCATGGTATTTCGAATTTTGATTGGTACCTGTGTCTTGAAATATGCAGTCTGCCAAACCAATTGTCTTTTAAATAGTCCATTAGGTGGCTAAGTTTGTCTACATTTTGTTGGTAGAAAGGGCTTTCTGTTAGTAAATTGTAGTGGTTGGCTATTTCTTTGATAGGGACATAGGCTAGGGTTATAATTTTTAATAATTTCAAAGGCAAATTAGATGCTTGCATAGTGCAGATTTTTGGAGGTGCCTCCATACATTTACTTTAGCTGCAATTATAGTAACAACCTTATATAGCTGTGAAGGTAAAATTTTAGAACAGTTTGATAAATAGCTTGCTCTAAGTCTAGGATTTTTTTGTCTGTAGTAGTTATTTCTTTTGGGTTTTATATGGTTTAGGAGCTCGTAGTAAGGGCTGCTTTCTCTGTTTGGTAGCAGAGCATATATAAAAGGGATATTTACAAGAAATACATCTTCTGTAGTAGCTGCCCTCCCATAGAATTCATTAGAATAATATTTGGTACATTTCCAGTTTATAGTTTCTGTTGGTGCAGTTTCTTGGCTGTAGGTATAGCCAATGTGATTGAGTAACTACTTTCCTTTCTGTGAAGTGATATATTTTGTAACTTGTGTCATTGTATCTGAAACTAGTGTAATAGTATAAATATATAGAATATTTTAACATTTAAATCTGTGCAATCACTTCTATAGTGTGCACTTACATGTATATTGTGTGTAGATGTTTCACACGATTTTGCAGCTTTTCCATTTGGGGAGTCCTTCTGTGGAACAGGCGCTTACTTCTTCTGTCAAATGAAAAAAACATTTGTAAGTTTCACTTTAAATGTTAATTCGTTGTTTTCAGACAATGAGGTTGTTAGGTTTATGTTTGCTCATTATTTGGGTAAATTTAACCTTTCCCAATTTATGTACATTTAATTTTTTATATATTTTTGATGGTTCTTGATAGTTGTTATTTTCAGCAACCCTGCAGGACTGCCCACCCCAATATTATAGCGGGAGGTTGGAGGGCGGGCAGAGAGACCGACCGCCATGCATCCGACGGGCTCATAGAGCCCATTGGACCAACAGAGGGACTGCAATCCCTACAACAGCGACAGTGCCTGTTCAGGCACCATTGCAGGGATTACAATGTCCCTTTCCACTGGCCGTTTCATGGCGGTTAGCCTGCCATGAAAGGCAGGTGGGAAATCTCTTAGGGGCACGTAGTGGTCCCCCTTTCCCCCATTGCCTTCTGATATGGGCCCTGGGGAGCACCTATGGGCCCCCCTACATATCCCTGTCCCTAGTGCCTGCCACATAGTGCAGGGATATGTCAGATGTATATTTTTTGTATTGAGGCATGTGCTGCAGCCTGCAGCACACTGCACAATACAAAAAATACACATTGCGACCACCATGAAGGCAGTTGCATCGCATTGCAGCCAGCGGGACCTCCGACTCCTAGTCAGGCTATCCTGCTTCCACGTCAGTCTGCCCCACATCATAATCAGACCCTATGTTTTAATGTGAATATAGCTGTTACTTACTTGGTTAAGTAGTTGTTGAAATGCATATATTTTGTCTGTAATGGTTTGGTGAGAAATCTGACAGTTTCCTTGTCTTGCAGTGTTTGTCATTTTTTAAACAGATAGTTGTTCAAATTAGTGTGCCTATTATATTGTTGATTTAATTGTTTAATTTTATTGTTTAAAGTTGTTTATAGTTTTATTTCATTTGTGGATTTAGTTTTAGTTTGATTTTTTTTAATTTGTTTGGTCCTTCTACGGTAATCACTAATTTAGGTATTATTTTTGATTAATAAGAAATCGTTTTCTACTTTTGAATAAGAGTTCATATATAGATATATATTTATCAATAATTAGGTTGTAATTTAAATGTTTTAGTTTATGGTATTATTTTTGGGGTTTTTATTGTTATCATTTGTGTTATATATTTTGTTAGGGTGAAAAGTAAATGTAATATACTTATTTTAATTTAAGTATGTGTATAAAACATTTTAGGTTTATTTTAAGTAACTGTTTTATGCTAAATATGTTTTTTCAAATATTTATTATTGATTATATAATTAGTTTGGCAATATTATTGTCATCAATAGTGTGTGTATTGAGATTTTCACGTTATATTTTTATTTAATGGTATTGATATTTTTGTATCCAATAATTTTATTTTCAATATAGTTAAAAATAGATATTTTCAAAAATTATATTTTTGTGCCGAAGCACAAAAATATACTTTTGGGGGGTTTTACTAGTTAAGTATAGGAAGTCGATATTTTTGTGATCAATATTTGTCAACCATTTTTAGTTTTGATATTATGTCAGTAATCTATATGTATCACCTGTATATTATGACACACACTATGCGTCAGACTACAAGTTGCTCGTATTCTGTGTGATAATTATCCCACCTGATAAATCACTGAAGTGTTCAGAATTATCACCTATTATGACTTTTTGAGAAAGAACATGTATATATTGATTGTATACACATAAAAATCTAAATTTCACATATATACAAGGCCTTTTTCTACTGTTAAATTCTGTCATGTTTAACCTGTCAAAAATGAACAAAAGTTGACGGTAAATTGCGACCCCTAATAGCGAAGTCGTTATTTCAATTTGCATCATGCATTGCATTCATGGAATCACAATTTACGATTCCTTAAATGCAATCGCAATTTAGGTCATCGCAAAAATCTGTAATTACTTAAATTGTGATTTCTGCATTTGGGATGATGCCAGTCACAAAGAGGCAGATTCTGAGAATCTGCCCATTTGCGACAGTTTTTTTCGTTGATGCATGGGGCCCTATATTTTATAGTAATACGTTCTAATCTCGTTTCTGCACTAACTAGGGACACATACTTGTGTTTTGAAGCAACTGGGAATATTTGCACTTCTTATGATTGCATTTGGTATTAATCTTGCAAAATATGATTGTTTTGCAACATGCTATGAATAGCCACCTGCTCACCTCTTTGCCACCCACGTATATTTAGGAACCTTGGGGCATATGTATCAAAGAACGGTTTTGCGATTCTCAAATAGTGATTTTTCGAGAATCGCTATTTGAGAATCACAAAGCGAGATTTAATTAAAAATTAGCAAATATTTTTTGATTCCTTGGCATCCCTTAACTGCGACTCGCAAATTGTGAGTCGCAATTAAGGAATGGCTTCACATTCATTTCTATGGACCAAGAGGCCCATAGGAATGATTGGGAGTTGCATGCGCAATTTGTGAGTACCCAATAGGTACTCGCAAATTGCAAATCCAATTTCAAGGGTGCAAGGGTTCCAAAAGGACACCCTGTTGCACCCCTGAAATGTGCATGTGTGCACATGTGGCACATATAAATGCCCTAAGGGCATGTATGTGTGCCACATGGCCCTTTGAAAAATGTGAAAACGTGCATTTTTCAAAGAAATCGCAAATTACCACCAACCTGAAGTTGGTGTTAATTTGCATTTTCTTAAGCCAAAATCGCACAACGTGGGTGCTTCCTACATTGCATTTAAGGAATCACAATTTGTGATTCCTTAAATGCATTTGCAAATTAGGGATTTGCAAATTTTGCTATTCTCTATTTTGCGAGGGCCTTTTGGGATCATACATCCCAAAAGTCTTTATCCCTTTCGCAAACGGCAAAAGGGCTTGATACATATGCCCCATAGATACTATCAGGGATCACTTAGAACCAGACTTTTGCATGTTTTTCTTTATTTTTCTTTTTGTTACATAATTTTCTTCATTTCTAATGTAAAGGGGCAGCAACAGTCTTATAAATCGAGCTGGGCCTCTTCAATGTCTCAGGGACTTAGGTCCCAAAAGTAGTGTCTAAATTATGGACAGAATGAAGGGGAGAAAAAGACACGCACTTGAGATGCTAACCTTAACTTTGTGTGTTCTTTACATACCCTAGGAAGCATTCTGAAAGTATTTGCCTTTCATTTGATTTATGCTCTGACCATTTTTTACTGCCTCAAATAAGATGCACTTGAGATTTTTTGGTATCTAGTCATAATTTTACAAAACAGGGATTTGTTTTCAACATGTTGCACATTTTTAGGTAGTTCCACCTTTACAAACAAAATAATATTTGGGCCTATTTGGAACACCTAGAAATTGAGTTTTGCTTGTTTTGCCCTAATCTTGCACCAGTTATTTGTAATTGTCTTTGTAGCATTAAAGCTAAAAACATTTCTGCAAGCAGCCATCAAAGGTGGTGATGTTGATTGACTCTAGCCACACTGACCCTCCTTCCTGCTCTGTGTTTTCTTCCTTCCTAGCCATCTACCCTTTGCAGGCAAGAGCCAAAGCATTAAAGGGGGATTTCCTGTGGTGCCCTCATTTACTGACCTTGTTTGGACTGTCACTTTTAATACTGAACTTGACCTGTTATCCTTGTTTGTCTCTTCACTGAGGCACAGTCAGTATATTGTTTGTGTCCCCCTTACTCTTTTACATTACACACACGGAAGTGCTCCCTTGTATATTATTGTTGTTTTTCTGTTTTTTGCACATGAATTCATCCATTGAACAGCCTCACACTGCACATGGTCCTTAGGATTGGTTTGTGAACTATTTGCTGACTGCCTATTTCCAGGAATCTGGACTAGCCATTCAACTGTTTAATCTCCTGCCTCAGTACTGGTACCCTATCTATACCTGCTGGATACTTGTTTGCATGTTCCTACACCTCATTGCCTAAGGTAAACTGCCTCACTTGGTACACAAACATATCCTGTGCAATGCTTTGTGAATTTCTACTTGCTTCTCTATTTGTTGGGAATATTAAGGGACTAACCATATGTAATTAGCAAAAATATAAATTAATCCACCTTCTTTGTACATTTATGAGAAGTTTTGCTTTCAGGGCTGATCCACAAATGCATGTAAATGTTTGTGAAAGAACATTCCTGCAATACTACTTCTAATACTCTTAATAGGTTTGCTGAAGCAATTGTTTGTGTCCACACATGTAGATTTCCTCCTGTGCCTACTTGTAAATGTATGAGTCTCCACTCCCTCATACAAGAGGCAAAGCCTCCTATGACTTAAATTATCACTGAATGTTACTAAAGGAAAGTCAGATGTCTACTTTATACCTATTTGGAGAGACCTCTATCACTAGGACAGTGCTCCCTGCAGCAGGGGCAGAGCACTCCCAATGATAGCAAGTATAGAAATACCACACACATGACACTTATTAACATTACTAAAAGATAACTAAAGCCCACACCCTAATTTCTGTCCTCTTCTCCATCTACTGTGTGACTGTGAGGACATAGGAATGAGCACAAACAGCTTCCAGTATACACATGAGGAGGGAAACATTACGGAAGAGAAGACAGATCTCCAAGTTAACTTTGCTGTTGATCATTACCGACAACTATAGAGACCATTCAACAGGAATTGGCAGACTCTATAAACACCAATCGATTAAATTGGCTTAGCCCTATAGATAAGTTGGTTACTTTGTCAATGCTAGTTGAAAAACAATTTAAGAATGACTGTTTCTCGAATCTCTGATATTTTCTTACCTGCTGGGGGTGTTGCTGTTCGCCTTGCTGCCCGGCTCTGTGGTTGCTGTCTCCAGGCTCTTCTCGGCTGTGTGTCTCCCCCGCCGCCGCTACTGCATCTCGCGGCTCGGAGCGGGGGGAGACTACAGCCCCCAGACTCCTTTGGGCCCTGACGTCATCTACGTGCCCGGAGGCGCTTAAAAGTCCACCGCTTCCTCTGGGGACCGGGAAGCTCGAATCTCTGGTATTTTCTTACCTGCTGGGGGTTTTGCTGTTCGCCTTGCTGCCCGGCTCTGTGGTTGCTGTCTCCAAGCTCTTCTCGGCTGTGTGTCTCCCCCGCCGCCGCTACTGCATCTCGCGGCTCGGAGCGGGGGGAGACTACAGCCCCCAGACTCCTTTGGGCCCTGACGTAATCTACACGCCCGGAGGCGCTTAAAAGTCCACCGCTTCCTCTGGGGAGCGGGAAGCTCGAATCTCTGATATTTTCTTACCTGCTGGGGGTGTTGCTGTTCGCCTTGCTGCCCGGCTCTGTGGTTGCTGTCTCCAGGCTCTTCTCGGCTGTGTGTCTCCCCCGCCGCCGCTACTGCATCTCGCGGCTGGGAGCGGGGGGAGACTACAGCCCAAGACTCCTTTGGGCCCTGACGTCATCTACGCACCCGGAGGCGCTTAAAAGTCCACCGCTTCCTCTGGGGAGCGGGAAGCTCGAATCTCTGATATATTCTTACCTGCTGGGGGTGTTGCTGTTCGCCTTGCTGCCCGGCTCTGTGGTTGCTGTCTCCAGGCTCTTCTTGGCTGTGTGTCTCCCCCGCCACCGCTACTGCATCTCGCGGCTGGGAGCGGGGGGAGACTACAGCCCCCAGACTCCTTTGGGCCCTGACGTCATCTACGCGCCCGGAGGCGCTTAAAAGTCCACCGCTTCCTCCGCGTCGCGGGACGCGCGCGGGCGGTGCCGGGCTAAGCCCGGGCAAAGGGCAGGCCCTCTTAGGCCCTCAGAGGCCGATAGAGGTTGGGTTGGGACTGCCCTCTGTGAAGTGACTGCTGTTGGATTGAACACCCATTCCCGGGGGTGCACAGGTGATTGTGACGGGCGATATATCGCACGAGTTATTGTGTCAATTACTATCTAGAAGGACTATGCATTTATTGCTCGGTGGAAGCATGTCGAAAGGGTCGTCTAAAGCGAGCACAAGGGTTGCGGGCATGGGGACTTTGGACAGTTATTTAAAACAGGCAGAATCTGCCATTGTGAAAGAGATCGCTTCGGTTGTACGAAGACTGTCTTTGGACCCCATTAGATTATCTGTTCCTTTATTACCTGCTGTGGACTGTTCGTCAGATAACGTCCCTTTGGATGGTGTGTACCCGCTTGAGATTACGAATGGCTCTTGTGTTAATGTCAGTCCTACAATTGTGTCAGCCCCCTTACTTACAATTAGTCCTGCCCATCCCCCACTGGTTACTCGCACTAGACAATTGAGGATTAGGCCTGATCTGAATGTTGGTGGTGGTAAAATTGCCATGGGGAAAAGAAAGGCGAAGAATAACCCTCAGGGCACTAGAAAACTGGCAAAACTATCTAAATCTAGCAATCCCGCTCCTGGATTGGATGAAGTTAATACTGATGCTTCCCGTCCAGTTAGCGAGACTTTGGGAGAGGCAGCGAATGATTGTGTTAAATTGGCTACTGATAGCCCTAGCGAAAAATCTATGTCAGACTTTATAAATATCCTGGATGAGCACCTTAAATTATTTACTGCTCCTTTATTGGTCACCTTGAGGCACATAGAGGATCGCTTGAATGTAATTGAGTCACACTTTACTTCTAAGGTTTCTATTCCTGGTCCCAAGTACCCTGGCAATTAACTCCCTCAGCACAGTAACTGCCTCGGTCAATAACTTGTTGGATTCCATAATTACCGCACCCCAACAACCAGTACCTCACTCCACTACCTCGGCCACTGGTTTAAACCTACCACCCCTAGTTTTAAATCCCACGGGAACAACACAAGGGGTGGTTTCGGGTTTTCAGAATATTGAAGGGAGGTCTGGCTTTTTAGCTAACTATGATAAGAGGGACTCGTTACATCTACCTGTTGAGGCTTGTCCATATACTATTATCTTAGCTAATGTTCCAAAATTGGAAGGGGGAAAAAGAGAACACTGGACTTCCCTGAAAAATAAGGCCATCCATTTCTTATCTAACAAAACTGTCTTGGGACAACATCTTGCCCACAATTTTATGATGATCAGAAGGGTCCCGTGGGTGGGCAGGACAAACAAGAGTCTAGTGGGTGATTGTATTGTTGTAAGTTTCAGATCTCCAAGGTTGGTTGAGGATATATTGAAACAGGCTGGGACAGTGAGAATCCAGACGGATTTCGTTAATGTCTTCCCTCTGGGTTTCTTTTATCCTCCATTTCATGTTGGGTCGTCATTAAGTGACCCCCCTAGGGGTATTGGTTTTAACAACTACGTTGTCCCTGATTCGATGCTCTTTCAAACCTAGACGACAATGAATGACTAGGGACATTGGCAGAGCATAATACCCCAGATAATTGGGTAGTTGGCCCTGAAGAAATTATATTGCAACCATTGGATGACAGTCATGTCGCATTGACTTCTGGATTATTGGGCAATCCATTTAGATTGGTCAGTTGGAATATAGCTGGCCTGAAAAATAAAATCGATGACCCAGCTTGGCGAGCATTTATAGGTTTAGGCCAAATTATTAGTTTACAAGAAACATGGGACGTAGAGAATACCCTGACTATTGACGGGTACAGGAGCTTTTTTGTTCCAGCAGTACCATCAAACGCAGGGAGGGCAAAGGGTGGGTTGGCTACCTTAATTTCCGCTAGTATACCGGGTCTACAGACCCAAATAGATACAGGTTCGCGGAATAGTTTGGCTGTACAAATCTCCCTGTTAGAGGGAGGTGTTTTTTTAATTGTAAATTTTTATAATTCCTATGACAGAGTCACCACAACTGATCATCTTGTAGCTTTAACACGCTTTTTGGCGGATTACAAGGACGCTAATCAAAATGACTGTTTCATTATAATTTTGGGTGATTTCAATATCCACGGCTGTTTAGACAAATGTTTGTCCTCTGATCCTCTAGGTCCGTCTGAACAAGGTGACGCTCATTTTGAGCATTCTGCTCAGGGAGATTTTCTCGAGTCAATCTTAGCAGATTATGGTCTTATACTCCCTTCTTTGACATCTGAGGAAATTCCTACCTTTAAAGGGAATGGCAAACATTCGGTCATTGATTACATTTTTATTAGTTTTGCACTTGGTGATATGATTCACGGTTATAAGGCGATTTGGTCACATTTCAGTGACCATAACCCTGTGGTCCTTAGTATCTCGGACATTTTTATAACCCCTACTAAAACCTTGGATAGGACGGATAAATCCAATATCCGCCCTTCTGATCAGAATCGTAGGATTAGATGGAACAAAATAATTCCGGATGATTTTCATTCTAATCTAAGAAGGAAGGTGGGTCCTGAGATAAATATCTGTTTGGATTTGGACGCCGGTAATAAGGAAGTTTTAGAGGCTTATTCGGCAATCTGTTCCCAAATCTTTGCGAACCTTAGTTGTCCTGCTAAGGGTAAAGATAATACCGACTTAGGCTGGTTTGATAGGAATTGTTCCCTGGCGAACAGAAGGCTGAAGGCCGCCCTAAGTTGTAAACCTATTAATAGGGCGATTATTGCCACGCTTAGGAAAGAATATGATAAAGCTCTGAAAACTAGAAAGCAAAAGATCAGAGAGGATGCATGGGTTGAATTATCTTCTGTGGATGTTCTTAGAAACAGTGCAAAGTTTTGGTCTGTGGTGAATAAACCTTATTTTCGCGACGCTTGTAACGGCCAATTAGACTGTGGCATAGGGGAAGAGTTGTGGTGCTCTCATTTCAAGTCAGTCTATGAAGGGGTAAACAATGGGACATCGACTTTGTCGTCCCCTATTGCAAACCAATATACTTTATCGGTTTCTAAGATCGAGGTAGTCGAGGCCATTGAAAAGATGACGAGTAACAAGGCCCCGGGCCCGGATGGTGTTCCGGTTGACCTTTATAAATCTGACCTTGAGATTTGGTCTTCAGTTTTAATGAACGTTTTTAACAGGGTATGCGTTTCAGGCATTCCGGACACTTGGTCCGAATCTGTAATTATACCCATTTTTAAAAAAGGTTGCAGGGGGGACCCTAGCTGTTACCGCCCTATCTCCCTCATTGATTCTGCAGTTAAAGTCCTAGGGCGCGTAGTTTTGGGGAGACTAACAGCGTGGTTGGAGGTTAACGATACCCTTTCATGTTTACAATATGGGTTCAGAGCAGGTCGGGGTACTATAGACCAAAGCCTGAACCTATATTTATTAATAGGTACATACACTATTGCCAAAAAAGGGAAGCTATATCTTGCCTTTATGGACTTGTCCTCGGCATTCGACCGAGTGAATCGGTCGAAGCTGTGGGAATTGCTCCTCAAGTGCGGCATTGACGAAAACATTGTACTTTTCCTGGCTGATTTACATAGGGATCTCTCCGCCACTGTCAGATACGATCGCCTGGGTAATTGCACTGGTAGGATTGGAATCACCAATGGTGTTAGACAGGGCTGTATTTTAGCCCCCCTGCTTTTTACGTTATACATTAATGATTTGAGTGCTGTTTTAACTAGGTCGTGCAAGGATATTTCAAGAGCTGGCAAGTTTTCTATTCCGGCATTATTATATGCCGATGATGCCGCCTTGTTAGCACGTACACCCGTGGGTTTGCAATGTTTGTTGGACTCATTTGGAAATTTTATGAAAGCACTTGATCTTAGTGTGAATTTTTTTAAATCACATGTCATGATTATGGGCTGTAAATCAAAAAAAGTTAAGACCTTGTACTGCGAAGGGCATGTTTTATCCCGCGTTAGCAGATTTCCCTATTTGGGGGTTATCTTTGATGATAAGTTTACCTGGTCCCCGCAATTAGCAGCTAAACGCAATGTCTTTGTTAGGTCTACCTAGGTAAGAGAAAGGGTTCCCTTAAGGCACAAATAAAAACAGGTATAAAATAATGTACCTTGTAACTTAGCAAATACATACAACAAAATATGGAAAGGTTAAAAGTTCATTTATTTGAATATATTAAAAAACAGTCATTAGGGATAACTAGACTAAATCCCTGAACTGAAACAAGATAAAATTGAGACAATATATATAATTGCAACCTGCACAATTACAAGCAGACAGAACAGTTACAACACACATTTGTTGGATACAGGTTTGTATATTCTTTCTCCGCTCTAATGACACCAGAGTAGTATCACTACCAAATCAGCGTATCTATTATGGTGTTGGAGACTTGAATTATACGCTTTAGGTTGCGTCGACGCGTTTCGGTGATAACTTCTTCTTATAATCCCCTTTATCAAGACATAAAATTTGTCTGCCAGAACCAGAGGGTATGTAAAATCGCCCTAGGATTAAATGTCATGCAGAGAATTAGCATCATTTTTAACTCAGTGGACTTATAGCATTACTGTAGTTAATACATGGAAAAAATCACAACATGTTCACTATTCATGGTCTTCTGTTATCTCTTTTACTTATGTTGGTTACAATGAGCTCCATTTTTTTCTCTCTAGGTTAACATGTGCATTTTTTCAAAATATTAGACAAACCTTAAGAAAAACATAGAAACAATTTACTGGAAGTGGCTCATGGCTATTAACTTTATCGCTCAAAATTTGGCCACATGCTTTATCGACAATAAAAATTACTGTAAACAATTCTGTATTTTCCCGATTTATCTTGAGCTAACAAAGCAGTAAGGGGCATATCAACAAGGGCTTTATCTCTGCTTTTTTGGCTTTAAAAGCCAAAAAAGCAGAGATAAAACTAGCGCCCTATCAACAAAAGGGTGCTAACACGCAAATATGCATGTTAGCACCCTTTTACTCTACTTCCCCTTGCATCTCTAATGAGATGCAAAGGGGGCGTTCCAGAGTAAAATAATAGGAGAAATGTCGCTAAGCGACATTTCTCCTATTATCAAGAATGTCGCTAACCCTGTTAGAGACAAAAAAAGCAGCGCTAACCGCGGTTAACGCTGCTTTTTTACGTCTGATAATTTTCAGACTTAGCCATGATATCCTATGGAAGGAGGATATCATGGCTAAGTTTGCCTGTCCCTATCAACAAGGTAACGTGTGATTATCGCTGGGTTTCCAGCGATAATCTCACGTTAGCCTGTGAGCGTGTAGATTTTTATCGCTATTGAGATAAGCGTTGCTAATAGCACGCTATCTCAGCGATAAAAATTCACGCTAGCCGGCGATAATTATCCTCACGCTAAGAGCGCTGAGCGATAATTATCGCCGGTTGTTGTTGATATGCCCCAATGTAAGGCTAATTATTCGGAAAACGTATTAATAACCTTTCCTAGGTAACCCAATTATACTACCTTGGTTCCACATAAAAAAAAAAATTTTGTTCTAGAAACACAGGTAAGGGGCACTTGGGGCCTCAGATTTCACTAATCTTGAAACAGAAGGGGGGTACGGGTCCACTAAACCAGAAGAATTGTAACACAGAACACCCAAGTTTCAGAGATAGACGTATGGGGTAGTCATATTAATATCAGCTTACCCTGGGATAATATTGACGATCCTTTATAGGGATCACTTCACGTTTCCTAATTGGAGCGTGGGCTTCTGTAGTCACCTTATACAATGCTGCTGGCAGAAGTATATTTCTGTTTCTGTGGTAACATGGAGTTTTGCATTAATGCTTATCTTATATAATGCTACATTGTTAGGGAAAGAAGAGATAGTTTAAATTCATGCGTACCTGTTCTGAATAAATGCGATCTTTTGTTGTCCCCCTGAACATGGACGACCAAGGGAAATTGGTTGTGTTGTAGACCATAAGTGTTATATGCAATCAGGCCAAAATTGCCTGTGCCATAGGACAAGAAAGAAAAACCAAGGAATATTGGTTAGCTAGCGAGTTCTAACATAAAGCTCGAACAATCAATATCATCTGTTAAAAGGAAGTTACCATGTTAGGTCTACTTCAGCCGTCTTGGACTTTGCTCGCAAATTGGGGGTGAAGCCTATACAGGCCATCTTGAACATATATGTTGCTAAATGTCTTTCTATAGCAATGTATGGGGCTGACTTATGGGGAATTAAAGATGTTAAAGTTCTTCAAATAGTAGAAGATACATTTCTAAAGTCCATCTTATGCCTACCTCAGTCAACCCCCGCCTTTATTGTTCATCAGGAATGCGGGATAGATTATTTAGTGGATCGTATTGCTCTAGCCCCATTGTTAAAGTGGATTACAATTTGGTTAAACCCAGATTTGGAATTAAATCATGTGATTCTAAAGGATTGTTTATCTCTTGAGTATGGCAGCACCATTCCTTGGATAAATTATGTTAAGAACTTATCCAGAGAATTAGGCCGTCCCGAATTATTCGATCTACCTGGCAACTTAATAAAGGGGGATCTGAAATGGGTGAAAGCTGCATATAAACAGCGGACAATTTTAGAAAGGGAAGAAAAGGAGCTACTTAAACCTTCAGTAAGGGCTCATCAGTTGGTAATCACTTCCAACAGTATTGAACCCTACTTGGTCACTGTTAACAACATGAACCATCGCTTTTTATTGACCAAGTTTAGACTGAATAAATTCCATCTTTTGCTCACTGATTCCCCAGGGTGGTCGAAGGAGAGGGACTTGGGAATCTGTTCTTGTGACGGATTTTCCCTCAAAGGCACGGTGCACTTTGTCTTCTTCTGCAAACACTTGTCCCCTATTCGTAAAAAATGTATTATCCCCCTTATTAAGGATAAAGGATTTAGGCAGGTTAAACCTGCTCTTTTATATTTACAATTGCTGGGTTCCACATGGGAGATTTTTAATATTGCCAATTTTTTAGCAATCTCAATGAGATTAAGGAAGAAAATTTCTTGGATATAACATAATAATGGGTAACTCATGAATTGAAATCAAGTGTCTTGTATACCTTTTTAACTCAATTGTAGTGTTTATTGTCAATGTTATTTATATTGTACGTCTTTTATATTTATATGCTTTTATGGTTTTTGCTATGAACCGAATAAAGTAATCTTGACTGACTGACTGGTTGCTATTTTACTGTTTGTAGACTTTAGCAAAGCCTTCGGCCATGTGAACCGAATCCTATTAGGAACAAACTGGTAAGCAGGCAAATTCTACATCATATTCAGTTTCTTTATGAGTATATATGGGTTCAGGTTGAGCTCAGTGTTGAAGTTGACCCTCTCTGAAGGGCCACCCCCAAGCTTTTTACCTTCACCGCTCCTTCTTTTCAGATATTTGTTTGTCTTTACGGGTTTGTAAAATGTACTGCTGCTAGCCAGTGCTAAAGTGCTTGTGCACTCTCCTTAAAACATGGTAATATTGGACTACACCTGAATGACACATTACAATTAGTTATAGGTCCTTAGTATATGGCACTGCATGGTCCCCTGGGCCTGTAAATGAAATGGCGCTAGTAAGGCTGCGGCAATGAAGTACCACTTTAAAGCTTGTCTCATACCTGCCACTGCATCCCGTAGTGCAGTTTTAAACAGCCATTTCGGCCTGGCAAAAAAAATCATTTGCCAGGCCTAAACCTTCCTTTTTAATACATATATGCCACCCCGATGTAGTTGCTAAAGACTCATAGGACAGGGTATATTATATTGAAAAGTAGGACATGTGGGTTCATGTTTTACATGCCCTGGTAGTAAAAAACTCATAAATTCATTTTTTTACTACTGTCAAGGCTACTTCTCCCATAGATGTACATTGGATTTCCTTAATAAATGTTTTAAGTGTTAACGTTTGATTAGGAGCAGGTAGAATCCTCATGTTTAGACTCAAATGAATTGTAATTGAAAATCCTCTTCAATGATAAAGGTGGATTTTAAGTCCTAGTTCTGAAAGCTCCACTTTTAGAAAGTTGACATTTTCTTGTCCTAACCATTTATGCCTCTGCCAGTGTCCTGGCTCTCATGACTCTGAAGGTCTCTGCTGTTAAACTTTGTATATTCTTCCCAGTGATACAATAGGGAAGTAGGTATTGGAAGGATGGGCCACCCTGCCAAGATTGCTGGTGGTGGAGCTGTTGCCTGTCCCACTTACACTTTATAGGGCTTACCTCCAGCACAAACAAAGGACCATGGCACCAGTCTTTTGCACCCCGGATTTCTTGGACCCTTGATAGGGGAAGGGAACAGCTTTCCAGAACCAGATGTTGGGGTAATATAGGAAATCCGCCTCTTTAAAGGCTAGCACCGGGTATAAACACTGGACCCTTAGAGAAACTTTCTGTATAATCCTGGAACTGTGAAAATTACAGAAGAAGGTCTACCTTGTTCTCAAGAGGAGTGCCATGCTGCTTGAGGCCTGCCTTGTTCCCAGCGGACTGCCTGCTGCTTGAAGCTGGCCTTATACCCCAGAGGAGTGCCCTGCTCCATGAGGCCTATTCTGCTCTCTGAACAGTAAGACTGGACCTGCTTTCTTCATCCCATGCTAATCTGAGTGATTCCAAGGGTCAGTTTGAAATTAATTTTCTCTGGTTCCACTGATTGGATTTTTGCTATTGAGGTATAATTTTATTTATTAAAATGTACTCTATTTTTCTATATTAGTTTCGGATTTCTCTTGTATTGTGCTTTCACTTTATTACAGTTTGCGTGATGTATAAATACTTCAGACTTTGGGGCATATTTACAAGAAATCTGACACAACGCAGCACCACAAGCCAGCTTGTGCTCCACGCTGCACCATAAGGAAAGAACGAGAATGCGTTGTATTTACAACAATACAACGCATCCCTCTCCTTTCTTTGCGCTGTCCCACAATTGGCTGCCTAGTGCCGACACAGACACCCTTGCACCATGGTGCAAGGATTCCTGCGTCACAGACAGTATTGTTTCTGTGCAGGAATTGACGACTTCCTGCACGAAATGAATCCATGGATGCTTTTTCCTCTTTCTATGTGTGCTGCAAAATACAGCACACATAGAAAGATGAAAAACAAGGAGAAATAAGGTTATTTTTCTCCTGGTTGTGCCTTCCCTGGGGAGGTAAATGATTTTGACAAATCTCCAGGTTTACAGATTCTTAAAATCTGGGAATGCAACAAAATACATGGGTGTTGCATGGGAACACCCACTGCAAAGCCCATGGAACACCTCCCTGACTCAGTGCAAGGTAATGCAGCATCTCGCTCTCCATTGTCCTACACCATAACATGGAGGCAATGAAAAGCTACGCAAAGTGGCTTTGCGTGGTCTTATAGATATGGGCCTGCAAATGCGTTGCTGTTGCATCCCAAAAGGTGATGTACCGGCGGCGCAGGGGACTTGTGAATATGACCCTTTGTCTCTTTGTTAAGCCTGACTTCTGTTGTACCATCTTACCCAAGGGTTAAGCAAAGGTCAAAATTATGGACTTTTGTGGATCACCATGAGAAAGATTGTGGTTGTTGACTGAGCGGGCCTTTCACCCCCTCAACCAATTACCAAATTTCGTAATATCCTCAACAACTAGAGGATCTCTTCAAAAATAGTTATAGAGAGTGGTCTCAAACAAAGCTGAGTGCTAGTGCCAATGCCTTTTCATCTATATTTTGCAAATCTAAGCCTAAAATTGGATGCAGCTAATTTGGCCAATTAGTACATCTCTACAATATGCTGCTGATGTGCTATGTGTTAAATAAACTGGGTTTGGCTTACACAGATTAGTAGACATTTTCACTAACTACTGTTAAGCCAATGAAATGGAGGAATAGTAAAAAAAAATATCGGGGCATATTAGCAAGAACATGTGATATTTATCGCAAAATGCGCTTAGCGAGTTTATTTTTATTGTTGCCTATCGCTGGATATTTTAGCAGAGAAAACATGCTATTAGCAACGTTTATCTCCACTGTGCTAAAATATCCAGTGATAGCGGCTAAATGCCTCAATATCGCTGGAAATCCAGCAATAATCACGCATTAACGCCATGGTGGACTTAGCCTGAAGATCCACCCATTGAGGAATACAGGTAAGTCAGGTTTCTAGCAGGTGTTAAATACCAGCGACAATCGCACTTAGCGCGATTTTTTTTATCGCTTCGCCTGCGTATTTTGTAGGCGATAGCTGTGTTAGCGACTGCTTTCAGTCGCTAACAGTTTGGGTACGCCCACTTTGCATGTCATTAGCGATAAATATCGCTGACATGCAAAGCGGGCCCCAAACCGGTCGCTATCGCCTGAAAGCTGTCGCTAACTGCTGTTAGCGACAGCTTACTGTTAGGGCGATGCTGCTTTAGCCCTTGCTAATATGCTCCATTAATTTTTGGAAAGAATGCAATACAACATGGAGCGTGGTAAACTGTGACTGGTCACAATCAAAGAAACAAAATCAGAATATGCAACTTCGCTTTTGTTGCCTTTCATCTCTCGACTTCCTGCCTAAATGGGTGGGCAGACTTGTTATGCCAATTTTCTGATTAAGTACTCAATATCCAGAAGCTCTGACCCGCCTGTTATGCATTTACCCTCGTTTAATCTCGGATTGCAGATTATTGTGCCAGGAACATTTTATTCAGTAAGGCATTCACTCCTGTTGTCACAATGTCATCTTTTTCCTGCACAGTGAGCATTCGCATGCTGTGACTAGATTTATTAAATACATAGAAATTGAAGACAAATTGCAAGCGAGAGAACAAAGCTACAGATTAAACATCTCTTCATAAAGACTGTTATCAAATTAATGATACACTTTTCTCTGCTATCCTGTCTGCAGAAGGCCATATATTAAATTAAAACCTTGGGCTTTCAGCCTCCATCACACATGAATTAACGGCTAGCCCTTGTTTTATGTCAGACTGACCCTTAGAATTATACTTGGCCATTCGTTTTCCTTAATGCAAAGAAAATAAATTGTTTCCAGTTTTAAACGTTTTAAAAGAATAGCCCGTGGAATCACTGCATTTCAATGGCCGGTCTATATGTATTAACTTTAGATAATTTGAAGACATTTAGAACAATTATTACATTTAGTTAGGTTTTTTTTAAGGTATGGCTTATACGTTATGAATTTGTATTCTCAAAAATATTGGTCTTACTTTGTGATGTCAAAATAAAACCTAGTTGATTTTCGTTAACTGCAACAAAATTATTATTGCATCAGGAGAGGGGGATCTCAAGAAAAAGTTGTTGGACAAGAGGAGGTGGGTGATGGAGAACTTGCTCAGGATAGAGATAGCAAAGCTTATTTAGCCTGCCTGTGCCATGGAGTCTACACATAAGGCAAGTTAAGCAACTCCAACCCTCTGTTTTTATTCTATTTACCTAATGCTCTCATGTCACTGCACACGCCCTCAAGTAAAGGTACCCATCTCTCAATTCTCGTTCACACACACATTTTTAATGCACATGGTTTTCTATATATTAATGCATATCATAATGGCGATGATGTTAATTAAACAGACCCCATTTCCTGTGCATTAGTAGTGCTTGCTTGAGCAGGGGTATCATCTACAGTAGAAGACCAACAACCAATGCATTCATCAACATGCATCCCCACAACGCTCATATTATGGTGCCGATTCCGATCCGTTAAAAATAATTTGCGCACGACCCGTATCTGTATTTGTTTACGTACGAGTCGTACAAGTACCGTACAAACTGCCAAGTACGATTCGTCCGTGAAAAATAACTACGAATAGCGTCGGGAAAAGTCTACGAGAGTGCGTCGGAAAGTTTTCACGTCAGAATTTCGTCGGGAAAAGTGTACGAGAGTGAGACGGACATTTTTACGTGCAAATCATAAAACACAAGTCCGAGCGCGCAAGTACAATCCCGACCGTCCGTCCGAATACACATTCGCACGTTAAATGGCCCGTACGGAGCCATCGCAGTAGCACTCATGTACACGGGTAAACTTATGCCCGTGTACGAGCCGTACAGCCCCCCCACCCCCAAATATGTCAGCACCATACACCACCCTGTCTGCACTGTACCCCAGCCCCACAACTGTACGCGCTGTACCCCCATGTACGTGCCGTACCCCACCATGTACGCACCCTACCCCCTGTCCACACTGTACCCCAGCCCCGCACCTGTACGTGCCGTACCCCCCATGTACGCGCCTTCCCCCCCTGTACGCGCATCACACCCGCATGTGCGTGCCGTACCTTCGCATGTACGTGCCGTACCCCAGGGCCGCACGTGTACGCACCGTACCCCCACCACATGTACGCGCCTTACCCCCCCCATGTACGCGCCGTACCTCCGCATGTACCCGCCATACCCCAGGGCCGCACCTGTACGCACCGTACCCCCACCGCATGTACACGCCCTCCTCCCATGTACGCACCCTCCCCCCATGTACACGCCTTACCCCCCCATGTACGCGCCGTACCTCCGCATGTAAGCGCCATACCCCAGGGCCGCACATGTACACACCGAACCCCCACCGCATGAACGCGCCGCACTCCAACACCGTACCCCAGCACCCTCACCCAGCATCGCGTATGTACGGATCGTACCTACGCGAAAAAGACTCTTACAGAACCAGGACACTGTAAAACAGCACAAGGAGGGTCAATTTGACTCGCACAACACCACAAAACACGTCTACATGACAAAATATATCTCAATGATTGACCTGGCACATCCAAACAGGCAAACAGAGGCCCCAAATCACAACCACCTCTTATAACACACCCACCAAAATTCAAACACAGCCACACCCAAAAATGGACCAATAAAAAGGGCCCACACACAGAACCCATGAGCCTTTGCAACAGACCCACTGCTGCCAGACCCCACTGAGAAACAACTCCACTGAGAAACAACTCCACATCACTCATACCTCCACTACACCTTCACTCACACACCTTCACACAACCTCCTCCACAAACATCCCCCTCTTCACATTCACACACCGTCACATTCACAACCACACACCCGCAACCATCCACACCCACACCCACACCCCACACCATGCTCACAGACAAGAATCCAAAGTTCACAACGGCGGAGCTGGACCTCCTTGTCAACAAAGTCATCAGAGTCGAGCCACAGCTGTTTGGAACATTGGTCAGACAGACCAGCATAGCTGAAAAATCTGCCATGTGGCAGAGGATTGTAGATAAGGTGAATGCTGTTGCGCATGAATGCCAAGCCAGGTGATACGATCTGCACAGGGTGGTCAAGAGGAAAATGAACGAAGAGTATGCCCAGAGTAACATCACTGGAGGTAGGCCGCCCCGCAGACCCGTACACTACCATCCCTGGGAGGACAAGGTGATGGCCCTGCTACCGCCGGTGGGAGTACACGGAGTGGAAGGAGTCGCAGAGCCTGGTGAGTACACAAACAACTTACGTAACATAGGGGCAATGGGGTCCACACCACATATACACCAAATGCACGCAACTTCCCCCAAGTACTCACCGCACACAACCACACTCAAAAACCATGCTCATGCCACTAACGTCTCCATGCACCCTTCACAAATCAAGGCAAGGCCATGTCCAAGGCTACAACAGCCACAAACACAAGACTGGATGTCCGGGAGGCTGGGAGGGTGGGCCCCACATAACACATTGTGAAAATGAGACGCAGACACCAATGCCCTCAGCCCATATGGCATAGGTACATACTCATGCACAATGCACTGGGACTGGCAGAGTACTGACAAGGTAGCTGACACTTGGCCCTGCTGTATGCAGCACAAGGCCCTCCTGGGACCACTGTACACTCAAACACCAACTCCACAAGCACAGGTATCTAGCACAGGAACTCACACTCACTGTCATGCCAGCATGCACCATGAGGGGACACACACATCACCTGGGAGACCCAATGACAACTCACACTACACACAACAGCAGGCCCGGTCACAACCCCCCCCCCTAACACAAGCACACACCCCCGGGGCAGGCAACGGATTTACACACTCCCACAATGGACATGTGACACAACAAGAGCAAACAATCTACAGGTCAAACACTCAGGAGAATATCCCAATCTGTCCCCCGCAACATACCCATCCCCAAGTGGACATTGAGAGGAATGCTAGGCACATCCAACTACCTGGATGAACTGTGTCAACTTGAATATGTATGAAACATAGATGTCGCATGAAACACCATTAACATTGTCTCTCTCACACACACAGGGCAACGTCGACGATCTCCCCCCAACACTGGGGGGGAAGATTCACAGTCCCAGGCTCTGCGTGAAGACGATCCCACCGGCAGTGACGACTCTTACCACTCCGTGGATGACCCCGACCAACCTGGACCCTCTGGTGCCCAAGCCCCTGCAGCACCTGCGTCAGGTACATCTGTGCCAACCACCACCCCCATTCCTGCCACAACCCAGGACACACCCAGGAGCCCTGCTCGCACTGAACAACAGAGCCAGTCTGACCAGGAGGGACAAGGTCCTCCGGGCACCCAGGAGGAGGCAGGCAACCCTGCAAATGCCATCCCTCAGGGGTCCCATAGACCCGATGTGCCCACAAGGGCAGGCCAGGCTCAAGTGGGCAGGGGTGGTGGGAGTGGAGGCAGGCGGAGGCACAAACCTGACCAGCCAGCTCAGGACACCAGTATGTCACACATACGCAACATCCTGGACTCATACCGGCGTGACACCAGAGGCATCAACCAGGTCGTGTCCAGACTCTCCGAGAAGCAGGGGACCCTCGATGACATTATGAACCTGCAGGTCGAGCATCATGCCAGTCATCAACAACACCAAGGACGGATGGAGGCAAGACTGGCTGAGCTCCTGGCGGTGCACAGGGACGTGAGCCAATCACTCCATCAGATCGCCCAAAGCATCAGCAACCCTCCCTGTGCCACCAGGCGTAGACCAGCACCAGACACAGGGAGGGAGGAGGAGGAGGAGGATTCGTCAGACGGAGTGTCCCCAGCATCGTCAAGGCCTGCATCTGAGGGTCCCCGGAAAAGACCGTGAGAGTCAGCGGACCATCCACATCTCCCAGGTCACCTGGCCTGGCACCTGGCCCTCTGGCGCAACAGCAGCACCTCATCCAATGACATTCTCTGCCACATGGACTTGCTGGTCACAGTCTGACCAAGGATGACCAACACTGTGCCCTGGACTCTGATGACTTCCAATGCCAAGGATACCATCTTCCCCTGTGAACTTTGGATTCTATTCCCCCGGTAGAGCATCTAATTGCATCTACCAAACAACTTACCCCACCACAAATAAATATATCACTTTGGACATGAGACGTTCCTGTCATTTTGCATTATTCAATCACATATGTGTGTGGAAATGTCAAACTATGCCTGAGTGTTGAACTAACTCCAGCCCTCCATACCCTGGGATCAGAGTCTGGTACAGGACACACATGGGTCACAAGGTATCATTCAATGTAGGCATGGAGCACAACACTCACCTGTGATGGCCTCTGGCTGCTGAGGGGGTGCGTGCTAAACTGTGCGGACAGACCTATTTGGGAGATTATCATCAAGGCGTAGAGGACATGGCTCATGTGGAGGTTCCCGGGGAGGGAGTCACAGGTATGTGTGGCCAGGTGGGAGAACAATGTCCTGCATGCTGGAGTACGGTGGATGTGAAGAACGGTGGCCAGGGCAAGGTTGGATGCACGGAGATGGCCAAACGGGATCTAGGATGACAGACGTACAAGGTTGGTTTGGGGTCGGGGTTGTGGACTGCCTCCTGAGTGTGGGTGGGGAGTGTGGAAGTCATCCTGCAGCAGACAGTGATCCATTGCAGCTATCTATGGTGTACGGTGAGGTGGCTGGGGCACAGGGTGTTGAATCTGAGGTGTGCAGATGCACCCTGGAAGTGGACAAGTTTCCTGGGAGTTTGGATGTACTTGCTCCGTAGAGGGCAGGGCAGTATTTGACACGGATGTTGTTATGGACCTGGGGGATGGTCTGTCTTTACTTGGAGTGTATCTATCTGTGGATCATGTGCATAATGCAGAGGTTGTTGCAGCATGAGGTACAGATGGTGATGACTAGCATGGCATATGTGAGCGACCAAACATGATGCACACCATCTTGTGTGTGTGGCCACTGGGTGCTTGTGCAGGGCTCTTGCGGGTGGGACACAGGCACTTGACCCAGCTGGAAGGGGCCAATCCTCCGATGATAACCTCAGTCCTGTACAAGTCCAGCCTCAGGTGGCTCGTGTTCATCGCCATTCATCAATGGATCTCATGCATACTTGAATGATGGAACTGCCAATGTCTGTGTCTTTGTTGAGGGTGAGGAGCACCTGGCTGTAAATGGCATACGAGCTGATGATGAGGTGCTGTGCACATGTGATGGTGGAGAGGGGAGTCTTGGACACTCAGTAGATTGACCTGCTGAGAGATGATACCTGTGCCATGTCCCAGACGAAGACACCATACTACATGCTGAAGCCTTGAGTCCCACTCCCATGCCCTTGCTGGGCTACAGAGCCTGTGGGGAGTATTAGGGACGTGATCTGGTTGGTGTGACAGGGCCTGGAAGGCGGGGCAGCGCAGTGTAGGCAGTTGGAGTTGCACACTCAGCATGCAAAGGTGTCGTGTGTGTGCCCAGGGTATGTCTGACAGCAGGCGTTAGATGTGCGGATGGACATAGCTCGGAGTGTGGCTGATACATCAGACTGTAGTGTGATGTGGGTTATGCAAGGACAGGATGGTGGTGCAATGTGGCACCTTGCATGTGCTGATGGTCCAGCCTTTGGCACCGCGTGGCGGCAACAGTGGTATAGACAAGCTGAGGACAGCCAAATGAATGGGTGGAGGGAGGACGTGAGGAGCATCTTGGAGGCGTGTGTGTTGCCAAATCTGGATACTCTGTGGGTCCTTGCTGCAGGGGCCGCAGCAGCAGGCGGCATCTCCTTGCAAAATGACAGAATTTGCACACAGACTAGGATGTCAGAAGGACAACTGCAACAGGTGCGTGTGTAAAGTAAGGAGTGTCCAGTGTCACATGGCACACCCAGAGACAATGCAAGCAAAATCACCAAAGAAGCATGACACCGGATCTGGAAACTGAAGGCCGACCTGCGCACAGGAGACACACCCTCAGCAGCTGTTGATGGCCCATTGTGTGGACCAACATGCCAAAAAACATACACGACCATGTACTTCATGCCCTATAGGGAGCCTAACCCATGAACAACTACATGCATGTTGCTAAACTACACATGGACTCCTATGAATAATCTTCCACAACTATGCCAGATATGCCGCATGCAAAGTGGCAAGAGACCTGCATTGACAGAGATGAGGCACCTTGGAGTGTGACGAACACCTTTATTACTCAGCTTCACACTAGGGGAAATGCATCAATTGGAACAGACTCACAGATCATTTGGCTGACCATGTGTGACCTACACTGGACACCCCCTTCAACACACAGATGTGTCAATCCTACTGAGCTGGCACACAAGTGAAGGGGTTGAGCCTAACACCCCTTGCTGCACACGGAGAGTCTACAATTCACCATTGAGCCTCATATGGGGTTGTCCCACACTATGTCCACCATTAGCATCCCGTATGTTCCTGAGGGACGTTATACACACATTGATGCCTTCATCAGAATCCACAAACCATTACAGATGGCTGTCATGAAGGGTGAACTTCAATTCATGGGAGCCATGCAACACGTCATGTGGCCCATGGTTAGTCGACATGTATGCATGGTAACACAACATGCACAGGAGCAGTCCCCACATATCACAAACACGTACCACCCACAAAATGCCTTGCTGCACTCCTTACCCCAAATGACTTTTCACCATGTCTGTGCATGTAACTCTGATCCAGCACACGTTGCAATACTCATGAGGAATAGCAGGAGGGCAATGATGACATGAGCAGACGACAGCTGCAAGAACCTGTGGAGGCCAGACACACAACAAGTCAGCGAAGAGCTAGTAATCCTCAGACATGTACATGTACTCTACAGGAATGATGTTGTCACCATGCCCTTAATAAATTGAGTGTCCCAGCTAATATGTGTGGAATGACATCATCACTTGAATGACACATCAGAACACACCTCCAAGTCACTTAGCACACAGTCAGCTCGACACACACATTGTAACACATGCCACACAAGGCTCAAAGCGTGCACACTCAGACACAGGGACTCACCATCATGAGAAGAAGTTGCGGATAAGCTGACTCCAGATGTCCTCATCCTCATTCTCATCCTCATCCTCACTTGCCCCGTGCCCGAGCCCTTCATCCTCCACGGGTGGATGATCCTGCTCATCCGGATCAAGGATGAGTGGCACGGCCTTCTCCACTGCCATGTTGCAGCACACAATGAAGATTTTGCAGACCTTCACCGGGGCATATGGGAGGGCGCCGCCGGTCTTGTGGAGGCACCGGAATCTGCTCTTCAGGAGTCCAAACGTACTCTCAATCACGCGCCTCGTCTGCCCATGGGTGTCTTTGTACCGGTGTTCTGCGGCTGTTCTGGGGTTGCGGAGAGGCGTCATCAGCCATGGCATGTTGGGATAGCCAGAGTCCTCTACATGGAAACATCATGTGAAGAAGTGGGTCAGGCGATGCCGTAAGATACAAAGATAGCGCTGAACACAGGACTAACAGAGTATACCCACCAACAAGACATGCTCGTTCCGCTTGCAGCTGCAGCATCATTTCTGGCACCCTGCTACGCCTCATGATGTATGCATCGTGTGCGGACCCTGGAAAACGTGCACAGACATGGGAAATCAGCATGTTAGCAAGACACACCACAAGGGCATTAATGGAGTGGTAATGTTTTCTGTTTCTATAGGCTACCTCCTGTGCCTGTGGTGGCACCAAAGCCACATGTGTCCCATCAATGGCCCCAATTACATGAGGCATCCCTCCCAGGGCATAGAACTCACCTTTGACACCTGTCAACTGCTCACAAGTGGGAAAATGGATGAATTCATCCAGGTGCACCAACATGGCTTCTATAACATCATGCAGGACACGGCTGAACATCGTCTGGGACATGCCACCGACATCAGCTATGGTCAATTGAAACGTGACGGTGGCAAAAAAATGTAGGGCTGCCATCCCCTTCACCTTGGGGGTCAGAGCTGTAGGATACCCGTGTTGTGGTTGTAGGTGTGGTGCAAGCCGGCGGATCAAGTCCTCTATCAACTCTTGCGAGAACCGGTATCTGTGTATGCAGTCATGTTCACGCATGGCATCCAGGTCTGGCATTCGTCTGGGGAGAGGCGGTGCCCTGCAGAGATTTGGAAGGAATAACGAAGAGTGAGTACATTACTACACCAATGTCACTGAGGTGAGCACATGTTCAACAGCTAATACACATCTGCTTAATACAGAGTCTGTGCTGTGCAATACATCCAGGACATGTGGGCCAGCCAGGTGAAACTCCTACGAAGAGCCAGCCACAATAGTTGCATGGCAATGTTGACGTGACATGCCATTACAATAGCTGTGGGCCAGTATAAGTGACAAGCCAGACACATTACATGAGTAACAGACATCCACATATCAGCATTTGAAGGATGTCATCTCATACAGACAGCTGGCGGGAGTCTAGACGCACAGGTCATCTGGAAATGGACAGATTACACACATTTCCATTAAGGGGTCCATGTCAAAAACTGATGACACAGACATTGAG
The DNA here is from genome assembly GCF_964204655.1 of Triturus cristatus. NCBI lineage: Eukaryota > Metazoa > Chordata > Amphibia > Caudata > Salamandridae > Triturus > Triturus cristatus. The sequence goes on from NC_140591.1 coordinate 1,354,920,143, forward strand.
AGAACGCAGATATTGCCTCATGTCAGGAAGTCATCTTCGAACCATCATGACACATGTAACGTGTGAGTCCACATGTGGCATGGTGTGCGTATATGTGTGTCATGCACATATGCACACAGACACATGTTGGATGCTGCAACAGCAGATGGAGTTGACGGAACACCAACGGAAAGCTCATGGGAACACATGACACACACATGACATAGTCACATCATGGCACGCTGGGAGTCACATATCAGGTGTAATTATCCGTGTACCTGGCATCAGGGGACAGTTGCAGGTGTTGCTGACGGTGCCCTACCAGTGATGCAGTGCTTGACACGTGTGTTGTACATGCACACATGTGCAAAGTGTGAAGGGGAAGTGTGCCACGTAGTGCCCCATCACGCATGACATGTGTAAACAGCTCATCACACATCTATTGTGCCACAACATGAGGAGACATGTGCCACATCACTGCCTTACACAACTAGGCCCTGCACATGAAGGACTGCACTGACAATGACTTAATGTACAGCCTTGTGCGAGTCTGACACCTCCATTCCTTTCGTGTGCGCCTCCTATCACCAGTGTAAGCTGTGAAACGCAGTACCCACGCTCTGAGGGCGTGTGTACGGCCCGTACTTATGTGTGAGTACCTGCCGTACACGCGTGAGTACGTGCCTATCACTATAGTTGTGTTACTGTAGGTCCGAGTGATACGGCACGTACTCACGCGTGTACGGCCCGTACATGCGTGAGTACGTGCCGTATCACTCGAACCTACAGTAACACAACTATAGTGATAGGCACGTACTAACGCATGTACGGACCGTACACGCGTGAGTACGTGCCGTATCACTAGGCCTTACGGTACCCCCAACTATAGTGATAGGCACGTACTCACGCGTGTACGGGCCGTACACACGTGAGTACGTGCCGTATCACTCGGACCTACAGTAACACGACTATAGTGATAGGCACATACTCACGCGTGTACGGACCGTACACTCGTGAGTACGTGCCGTATCACTAGGCCCTACGGTACCCCCAACTATAGTGATAGGCACGTACTCACTCGTGTACGGGCCATACACGCGTGAGTACGTGCCGTATCACTCGGACCTACAGTAACACGACTATAGTGATAGGCACATACTCACGTGTGTACGGACCGTACATGCGTGAGTACGTGCCGTATCACTAGGCCCTACAGTACCCTCAACTATAGTGATAGGCATATACTCACGCGTGTACGGGCCGTACAGGCGTGAGTACGTGCCGTATCACTAGGCCCTACGGTACCCCCAACAATAGTGATAGGCACGTACTCATGCGTGTATGGCCCGTACACGCGTGAGTACGTGCCGTATCACTAGGCCCTACGGTACCCCCAACTATAGTGATAGGCACGTACTCACGCATGTACGGCCCGCACACGCGTGAGTACGTGCCGTATCACTCGGACTTACAGTAACACAACTATAGTGATAGGCACATACTCACGCGTGTACGGAACGTACATGCGTGAGTACGTGCCTATCACTATAGTTGGGGGTACCGTTGGGCCTAGTGATACGGCACGTACTCACGCGTGTACGGCCTGTACACGCGTGAGTACGTGCCGTATCACTGTAGTAATGGTGCCCAAGGGGTACATGTGAAATGCGCCGTACCTGTGTGGGGATTTAAGAATTACAATGGGGACACATGAGGGACAAGTATTAGGGCCTAAATGCATGCTGGTTGTCATGCATACCGAGTTTCAAGTTCAAAATTTTACATCATGTGGTCGGGAAAAAGCAGTTGGCCACATTTAACATTGTTGCAAAGTGGTTGTTGACTTGACATGATGCTGCAAAATCGAAAGATGCAAAGGCTGTCACTGGTGTATGTTTAAAGGGATTGGAGGAAATGTAGGATGCAAATGAGTCTGACCAATCACTCTGTACTCCTGTACATGAAATAGGCCAGCAAGGCAGATATAAGGCAGGCAGAACCCATGAGAGGGAACTTGCCTGCACAACATGTCAGTCAATACCACTGCTGCTGTATTGTCTCCCTCTGGCACCATGTCAAGGACTGTGGAGCGGGCCCAGCCTTTCACCCAGGAGGAGAACCAGGCCCTGCTGGATGTGATCCTCCCACGGTACCCCATGCTGTATGGTCGACCAGGGGAGCAGGTGAGTGCTGACTCCACTACCTTTGTCTGTGCACCTTTATTGTGTCTGTCACTTCTGGCATTGTGGCCAGGTGTGACAGACATGCAATGTTGGGTGGAGATGGTCCCAGGGGGGGGTGGCTTATGTCTCTCATGCAGGGCTTGATGTAGTTCATGTGTGCACTCCTCACTTGCATTGTGCTTACTGTGACATTCACTGCATAGTGCATGGCTCATTCCGCCAGCCTATTCCTCTTGTGCATTCTTGTTCTATTGTCCTGCGGTGATTCAGTGGTCTATGTGGAGTGTTGCACCACAGCTGCATGGAGGAGGCAACTGCTCAATCCATCTGATGTGTGAAGTAAGCCGTGCTGTGTGTCTGACTTGCTGAGCTAGCCCCACACCTGTGACCCCCCCCCCTGGCAAGTGGCACATGTGCAGAGTGAGGTTTGCATCCGCTGTTGCCAATGGCAGGTGATTTATGTGTGCCTGTGTGTGTCTGTGTACTCTGCTGAGGTTTTGTCAGTGGCCTGGGGCATGTGACTGCTTTGCGGTGCTGTCCATCAGCCTTGTGTTGCTTGGGATGCACAGTGTGAGCCATGATCAGGGATTGTTTCGCACCCCTCATGCCACCTGTGCACTTACTATGCCATGTAGTGCATTGGTGCATCCCCAGTGGAAAAAGTCACTATGACTAAGGTGCTATTACTTGCCAGCATACTATGTCCTGTTCAACAAATCTAAGATGTTCAAATGTGTGTCTCTGTGACATGGTGCAGGTGTAGTGATGTTGTCCCACTTTGTCATCCACACAGGTATCCCCCTACCACAAGGGGAAGATCTGGAAGGATGCCGTCAAAGCCGTGCAATCGGTGGAGGGTCGCAGTCGGCGCCTGCCACAAGTGAGGAAGAGATGGCAGGACATGCGGGGCTGGACCCGGATGATCGCCCGGGTCATGCTGAAGGAGGAGGCTCCGCGCAAGCAGATGCGGCGTGTCCTGGCGGTGGTCTTCCCTGACCTGGATAGGCGGATACAGGAGTTACAGCAGCAGGAAGGGGGTAGGTACATGTGTGTTTGTTGTGTGTCGCCAGCTTTTGGAGCTGCTCAGTCGCCTGGATACACTGCCAGGCTATATATGTGCAGTGCATATCCTGTACCCCAAAGTCAACCTGTGCTGTTCTTCCTCCCTTCCCCTCCTTGACATGTGTTACCTGGTCTGTGTGTAATCACTATTGCACAGGGTCATCTAGGCTGCCATTTTATCAAAGTGCACACTGCTTTCAGCATCATGTGTGGTGGTGGTCTGCCTGTGCCCTGTCCTGTTCAGTCATTTGGGGGTGCATAATTGTTGGCACTGATGCTGAGTCCCAACGTAGGAGTGTGAGGGTTCAAATGAACAGATTTGCTGCATGCATTACCAATGTTGTGGCCTCAGACACGATGTGCACGAGTGGGATATATGCATAGTGCCGGGACAGTTGCTCCTGTCACAGTCAGCTCATTCCAGGACCATGGAGCAGTGTGCACACTACAGTCCCCTGACACAGCCTGCCCTCCTACTCATGTGTGTCATCCAACACTGTGCACATTCACTGTGGGTTGATCATGGCTCTGCCTCTGTGGCATTGTTCCCTGGCCTAGGTAGTAGCGTTCACATGTGTGATACATTTGTCCACTGGACAGGGTACACCAGTTTGGTTGCGCATACTCACACTGGGCAGTGCCTGTGTGGCTATTCACAACAATCTGTTGATGTTTGTTTGTGACAATATGTTTTGGCAGCCCTACAAGGTGATGTTGTGTTAATGAAGCACGTTTTCAATCACAGTTATTGTAACCCTGAATTAGGGGTGGGCGGAATTTGCGAAAGTGACTTTCACGTGGAAACATCGCGAAGATGCGGAAGTTTTTTTCCTGTCCGTTCGCGGTATTTTCTGCGTGGTCGCGGCTCGCCAACTTACCCATGCGGTTGCTCGCGGGTGCGGCCATCTTGTTTTCACTCTTTTCGCGGTGCATGATCGCGAGAAGAAAGACGTGATCGCGTGACCAATGACATTACTGCGGGCGCGAACTGTTGCGAGACAGCGCAAATGGCTACCAACAATCCAACATCTCGTGGAGAACGCGACCGGATCGAGAAAACTTGTCGGCGAACGTGGGGATTCAGGTAAGGCGATCGCACGCGCGCGAGAATGTATTATTTGACAGCGCGAGCAAGAAACAAATTATCGCTAAGCTGCGGAATGCGGAAATTTTGACATTTTCGCTCTCTCCGCGGAACGTGAAAATGTCAAATTATTGCAATTTCCGCGAGCGGAATGGAAATTTAGCCCAGGCCTACCCTGAGTAAGAGGTTTCACGTCTTGATCGGTATCAGTCACATTGACTCAGGTATGGGTGGGTGTGTGAGGGAAGGGCGTACATGTTCAACCCTGATGTTTCATTGCCAGTTCTGACTTGTGTGTGATGATTCGCAGTACAGAAAGTCATCGTGCAGTGCCCCCGTGATGTTGGCCAGTGCTCAATGTTCGTGCTTCATTGCCTGTGTCAGTTTTTGACAATCATGTATCCTGCTTGTACATTTTTGGCACCTGTGTGTGGTTCAGATGCTACACAGTTGTGACTTTGTGTGCTGACATCTGTGGGTACATTCTGGCTTGCCATGAGGGGGAACCCACAGTACAGCTAGGCTTTTTTGCTAAACAATTGCAGGCCCATTAGCTTATGCATTGTCCTGGGTGTGGACATGTGTGCCACTCCAGATGACAGTCAGTTGGTCATATGTGTAGCCAACTGTGTGATCAAGTGACGGATAGCCATGTGACAAATGACATTATTCAAGTTGTTACTCAGAGAAAATGTCCATTGGCACTCACTACACCTGTCAACATGTCTCAATGTTTCATATGCTTGATCTTGTTGTTTGGTTGTGAAGGACAATGATGTGCCTGCATGACAGATGTCTCCCAAGGAAGTGCACAAGACACCACCTTTACACTTTCCAGGGACACGCTGGCACATTTGAAAGTAAGGCACAGTTTGAACAAAACTTGTTTGGAGTTCATACATATACATGTTCCCACAGTGTGCTAGCATTTGGGTTAGTCCTTGGTTGTTGCTGATACCAACTTACGAGTGTCAAGTCATCCAGACCACTCTGGTGCCATGTATATGTACTTACTGATACGCCATTTATGCCTAACAGTGGCTGCTTTGAATGAGTCTGGCAGCTCAGACAATGACTGTGTACATGTAGTTTGGTGTGCACCTCCTTGTGTGACTTCTGCTATACAGACACATGTGTGTTGTGTTCACAGAGTGCCACATTCACACATGCTAGACATGTCCATTGTGTAAAGGGTTGTGATTCTCGAGGAGTCACAATGTATTTCTTTGGGGTGTCAAAAGTACTCACAGGTCTCTGAGTGTGGGGACACCTTCTGCATTGGCATGTGGTATTTGGCCTTGGGTGCGACAATACTGTTTGTTTCACAGTGAACAAGAGGTGGCATGCCTTCACAGTCTTGCTGTGCTCAACTGATCCCAGACACTAGCTTCTCATGATCTTGTGATTTCAAGTTATTTGCTGTTGTGTCCTAATTTTCATTATTTCCAAGTGGCATGGTGGGTCAAGCAACTGGGGAGTGCAGGGCTTACATATGTGGGGAGTATCCTAGATGTTACTCATGATGCCTTTCCTGATATGCACTGTGGCCTATTTTGTTTGGACTCATGTGTCAGATGTATACAGGTGACTGATTTTTTCCTGTCTCTTCACCTTGCCCACAGCATCATCGGAGGACATCGAGGGAGACACCGGCACGGACGTGGAGGAGGGATCGAGCAGTGGTGCCACCACTGCTGAGGAGTTGGTGGAATCTAGTGGCACGGAGGGCGAGGGGAGTGAGGCGGAGGACCTGCCCAGTACCAACACAGACTACGAGGCAGACGGGTCCGAGGCTGAGCTCACAGAGGGGGCGGAGGCTGCTCCCACAGCTGAAAGCAGCAGTACATCTCTCGCTGCCCCCTCCATTCCCATCACCGCCCTCCCACTTGCTCGGGTCCCTTCTGTCCGTGCTAGGCCACACCGTGTCTCCTTCGTGCCAGGCACCGCACCCCCTGCCCCTGTCCCCCCTGCTGCCCTCACTGCCGAGTCTGTGGACATTCAGCGGCAGTTGCAAGTTGGGCAGACATCGATCCTGACTGTCCTCCATGGCCACACCAGACTGCTGACCCAGATGGTGTCGTACATGGAGGGCATGTCAGGGCATGTCATCAGCGATGTCTGACCAATGGATGTTGCTGAGGTCCCTGGACTCGTCACTGGTGGCAGTAGCGAGTCACTTGCAGCGCTGCGTCCCCCCCTACCCCTGCCCCATCCACAAGTCCCACACCCATGCCTGTCCCAAGCAAACCAAGACATCCACACACACGCACCCCACCAGACAGAAGCAGCACACCACCACATAAGGGCAAGCGCACACCTCCTGACACACACAGTCAGGGGGAAGCAGCCACCCCCACTGGGACACATTGCTGACCAGGCATGGCCAGAGTTGAAGGGATCCATCACCAACAAAGGACATGTAGACACAGGGCAACACAATTGTGCAACTCTCTGCAGGGGAGATGTCAGGTGCCACAGAGGAAGGAACACTCATTGGGACAATGTCTCCAAACACATAGAGCATACACGACAAAGAATCTTTGCAGATACCAGGTTCCACCCCATGAGCAGCAGACTACAACATTTCCCTGAAACATAACACATGCCCACAACCCCAACTCCTGTAGCATCAGCATCAACATCAATACCTGAAATGCAAGACTTTTCAAACAAAAAAGAAAATGCTTTATTCAGCATGAAAATAATAATGTGTAAACAAGACTAATCACAAAGGCCAATGGCCAGTCCATATCATCAGTCCTTGGGGGGGACACATGGCCATGCGTCTCCCCTAGCTTGCCTGCACATCACAAGACTGTGTCGTCGACTGGGGGGGCATCATGTGGGGAAGGACCAGGCACCACAGGGACAGGAGGGGGAAGGGTAGGTGTGGTGGGTGCAGGGACGGACGACTCCACCACAGGGGGTGGGGCAGCGACAAAGGTGGAGGCGAGCTTGGCGCTGCACACTTCTGCCAGTTCTTCAAGCGTCTCCTCTGCACCCGGAGAAACAACAGACCCCAAGGAGGGGGCGGGGGTCGGAGGGATGGGTTGCAGCGCTTCTGGGGGAGGTGGTGGACGAGCTGGGGGACTTAACTCCCCTACCCGTTGAGTGCCTTGACCGTTTGCGTCCACGTGAACTAGTGGGGCTGAGGTCCAGCCCAGCAAAGTAGGCCTCCTTCTCCGAATCTGGGGCAGGGGAGCCAAGGGGAGTGACATCGGAGGGACTGGGGAGTGAGTCATGTGGACGAGGACTGTGGCTGCGTGCCTGCCTGTGTGCTTATCTAAAAAAAGAGGGGCCCATTCTAAGCCAAAGGGGTAGGGCACTATAAAGTGAATCAAAGAAATATCCTTTGGACTAAATAATTAAGTAAATGTCAGAATTATCACACAAGTATCTTGACTCAAACCCAGTACTCTCTTTCATTCATCCAAAACCCAGGAGGATTGTAATACATGCAGACAAGAATGCATAAAACAAGACTATAAACTGCTGAAAATCAGGCTAGATAGATACATTTATTAATTGTTCAACATATATTGAAAGCAAACAAATGATTACATAGAAATGATGATTAGCCATCAAACAATAAAAGCTGACAATAAAAATGAGCGAGCTAAGTTTATCACAATAACATAAAAACCATACAAAATGAGAGTCACTAATATAGACAAAAACAATCTGTCATCAAAGATAGTACACATCCGTAGTAGCAGTATATGGGACGTAAAACCTGGTACTTTCACACTTAGTACTCGTTATTAATCACCCATGTGAACAGATTGGTGTAGAAGAAATAGGCGTCGACGCGTTTCAATGGTTTGATTATGTCTCCATCTTTATCAAGACCAAATTCATGACTCTCATATAGGGCCATATGTACGTAGCCGAATACCGGTCGGTAACGGCCGATTTTCGGTAATTATACCGTTACCGACCGGTATTTAGGCTTTTGACATGTAGGGGGCTCATTTCTGTATTCGGTAATTTACTGATTCGGTAAAATTACCGAATCGGTAATTTTACCGATTCGGTAAATACCGAATACAGAAATGAGATGTAGGGGGAGTGTGTGGTGGGTGTGGGGAGTCGTTATTTACCACCAACTGTAAGTTGGTGGTAAATAACAAATGACTCAGTAAATGCATTTTTTAGCCCTTAGATGTGTGCAATGTGGCAGACACACATGCCCTCAGGGCATGTATGTGTGCCACATGTGCACACATGCAGAAATCAGGGGTGCAACAGGGTGTCAATGTGACACCCTGCCACCCTTGATTAAGCTCCCCCCATTACCGATTCGGTATTTACCGATTCGGTAATGGTAACTGGCTTCCCATTGATTCCTATGGGCCTCCTGGCCCATAGGAATCAATGAGATACAGGTTGCCATTACCGAATCGGTAAATACCGACTCTAAAATACCGACACTTACCGATTCAGTATTGTTTTTCCTACATTACATTTACCGATTCATAAATACCCAATCGGTAACATTCGGTATTTATGAAGTGGTAAATGTAATTTACCTACATAAGGCCCATAGTGATTAAAAAAAATCAAGAACTGGCACAGTAGTTGATCTGTACCTATATATTAAATCATAAAATAAGCACCATCAGTATACTCCATGCAATCAATAAGAGAACAACATATCCATTGTCAGTTGTATAGTCAAAACAGGTTAAAACATGTAAGCATGACAATCTCTCAGCACTATTCAAAAGCCCTTCCGGGCAAATGCCCAACCTGATGTGACTAAATTTACAAGAATGGTGTTTTCCTTATTTTTGCATTCCTCTGCATGTAACAATCAATCCTCTCAGTAACTTTCCACACTATAACACTCTTAGACAAATTGAATTTACTCACAGACACTCATACCACACCCCTAGAGGTGCATCATATTCTCCGATTTAACAAATTATGTCCTCCAAGAATAATAAGGCATAACCCAAAAAGACCTCACCTCTTTTAATTCAGGCAGGCTACCATAAATATATTCGGTCAATAGTTTCCGATTTTCTAGTATAAGAATATCCTGTCGTTGATCTGCCAAGTCCTAAATTTGTTCTATCAATGACAGAATGAAAAGGTTATTTTTGAACTTATGAGTTAAGTTTTTCTTAATCTAACCAATTATTGATTTATCATTATAAACAAGAGTCTCTCACCTTCCATTATAGTGTTTAGACTGTTGTCTTTGAATTATTCTTTCTATTATGATAACGTCCTTATTTATTGGGGATCGCTATTCACCCATCGGATGGTAAGGTCCCTCATGAAGTGTGTTGACCCACCTAAGATATATAATTAGTATGGGTTAGAATAGCGAATGGGTCGGATTCATTCGGTTAAATGTAGCACTAACATAGTCCTGTTTTACCTTAAAAATATATACACTGTAGTTGCCACGCCACCTACATGCTTCTTTATCGTCTTATCATGGACTTGATAGAAACTTCTTTGTGGAGATGTCGCTGTAGTATTTCCCTTTATATTATTAGGGTCTACAATCACAAAGATGTCATTAAAATCACCTTGCTGTAAATACTCAGAGAATACATCTGTTATCACTCCCTAAACAAATTGTCTCCTGTTATGTTTTGCCTATAGCGATCCAAATGTTGCCAAGTTATATTAGAAAAGGAGAAAAGATTGCTGTTCTACGAGGAGAATTTGGCCTCGATATAACTGCATTTAGGCTTGTATCTTAATAGCTATAGGGACGTGTCATTGCTACCTATAATCACATAAATAGGACGTATACTACCGGATCAAATATACCAGAGAGAAAAACCTGTCTCGTGCTAGCCCAGGACCTCCCGATACATGTCATAACCCCCAGTTTGCTCACTACTGGATTAGAGTCTCACTGCATCACTATCTGTGAACCACTCGTTAAAACTAACAGGTTTTGATTAACAAAAAAGGGACTACCTCCTCTCATTTAGACTCATGGGTTCTTATTTACGAAGAGGGACTGCCTTCTCAAATAGAGGATCAAGAATTAAAAATTGGTATGTAACTTACTTGTTATAGTACAGCCCCCTGTGTGGTCGGCGCGGAACGAATAGTCGGCTTCTTATTCTGTCTACGGGCAATGTATATATATTGTTTAAATAATGCCTAACACCTGTGGATGAACGGCATTTTCCCGCCATCCTATTTACCGTGTTCCATCAATCAATTCCGCGAATATCGTTCAATAGCAATCCCTTCCGCTTCCGGGTCAAAGTAAACGTCCAATAGACTAGAGCCTCAATTACCTAGGGAGTTCTGACTTTACGAGCAACGTATTGGGCCGGATACAATCAGTTCGTCCAGCTACCGGCAATAACTTTTGGATATGCCAGACTGGAATATATATCCGTTAATAAAGGCGAGATTACTCGATGTTTATTTGTTATTTATATAAGCTCGCTACTCCCAACTTGAAAAAAAACAAGCGGGGGAACTTAGAAGGATTCGCGATGAAATAACCTACAGTGGCGCCATTTTGAAACGGGGCTCGATATGTGGCATGTAAGTACAGGTTATCATGGTCTGAACGAACCTAAGAGTTCATAAATAAATTAACCAACGGTTACGTTCAAATACGAAGATAACAAAGTATGCTTGGTCCCAAGAGGGAAGAAGAAAGATGTCTTATTATATGCAATAAACTGATGAAATGTTTGCATATCAAGAAATGAAGGCCTGCCTGTGTGCCCCAGACCCAGTGGGGGGGCGTGGGTACGGTCCGTACCACCATTGTACTGGTGATGTAGGGGTACGTGTGTACGGACCGTACCCACGCTCTGGGGGTGTGGGTACGGTCCGTACCACCATTGTAGTGGTGATGTAGGGGTACGCGTGTACGGACCGTACCCACGCTCTGGGGGCGTGGGTACGGTCCGTACCACCATTGTAGTGGTGATGTAGGGGTACGCGTGTACGGACCGTAGCCAGGCTCTGGGAGCGTGGGTACGGTCCGTACATGCGTACCCCTATTTCACCACTACAGTGGTGGTACGGGCCGTACCCATGCAGTGGGGGGCGTGGGTACGGTCCGTACCCACGCTCTGAGGGGTGTGGGTACGTCCCGTACCACCATTGTGGTGGTGACAGGTACGCGTCCACGTCCACTTCCGTTGTGGCGGGACGTGGGATTGGTGGACACGCCCCCCGAAGTGACCACACCATGGAGGTAATAAATCTGCAGGATGTATTAATATTTCGAGGGGTGTGGGTTATGTTTCCTGCTCCTTGCACCCCCCCCTTAGCCCCTGGGGGTTGTTCTGACCTTCTGTGGCGTCTGCGTCGGTTTCTGAACACGAGGTCGTAGGCTATGAGGGCTGGGATGATGCGTAGGTTTGTTTCCATCGCTGTCCGTCGCATACCGGTGCTCCTTGTTCGCGGCGTCCTCAATTTCCCGGCAGTTTTTGGCTCCCGTAAAAAATGCTACTTGCGGAGTGACGTCGGCACGAATCGTACTTGCTGGTCCGTAAAACGCTGCCTGACTCCGTCCGGACGTCGCGTATGCGCCATCCAGAATCAGATTTGTATGTATTTTTTTGCCGGTCGGTGTTTTTTACGACTCATACGGAAATGGTATTTCTGTGCGAATCGTACTTGCGAGTTTGTAAGGTGTTTTTCCCGGGTACGAGTCGGACGGAAAAAACGGTCCGTACGACCATTTGTACCCGGGTTTTACCGTATTGGAATCAGCACCTATATGTTGATATTGAATACGTACAAAAATGTTACATTTACATGATACAATAATTCTATATAGCTTAATTGATCTAAAGGCCCTTGCCTTGGTCTCTACGCAAAGTGTTACCCATCAGGCATCAGAGGACATCCTTTAAGCAGAAATGTGTCCCTTTTCCATCCATCCATCCATCATGTAACACTATGTTAACACATCCTGCATCGCAAACCGAATTTTGTAGTATGCTTTATAGTACTACAATAGGACTACAAATGAACTACAAAATGCCTACTTATGCCATAAGTAAGCATACGTTTTAGTAGTAAATGTGGCAAGAACATGGGTATTGGCTGGAAAATGGAGAACTGTTACTACTGAAAGGGAGAGATTTAGGGAGACCTAATAGGGAGAATTCCAAAGTCTAGGTGGACATCTCTGTATGGTAAAGTATAGGGGAAAATTCTATACCTACTGTGGAAGAATTAGGTTAAATTTCCGAATAGCAGTTGCCCTACTCTTTTGTGGGTGTGTTTAATTACTTGCACTTCCTTCTCCAAAGTCCTTCAATTTTGCCGAACCTTTTTCATAGTGAATATTCACCATTTTACAAACAGTCCCCCTTGCCCCTCATACATTTTCTACATAAACATGTGTTGAGATTTCCATACTCATGGCCAGGTTAATGTTTAAAACCTTATAGGAACGCAGACTTCCTTGTGTAAATTTAATTTGGGGAAAGTCACACACATCATCATTTCAGTCAACCGTGGCTACTTGGGCCTTTTCTGAAGCACAGCGGCAGCCTACAGGCTTGGGACCAGGGTTGGCTGTGTAGTGGTGAGCCTTAAGTAGCTTCCCTGGTACTTAAGGCTCATCTGAATGTTGACTGTTGAGCAGGCCCCTATGTTTTTTTTCAGCCACACTGAATTTATTTTGTTTTTAAAAAACAAACTCCTGATGATGCAGATTTTTTTTTTTTTAAAAAGCAGCAATGGCCTCGAAGTGTCTTATCAGCATAAGGATTAACAATGCATACAACAAAAAAGTTAAAGCAAGGTAACGGTATTAAACACACTGAAATACATTTAATAAATTATTGCTATAATATACAATCAGTGCCATATATTGGATACAACAGACATTATATTATATAATCCAATCCTATCAATCTATTTTGCTACATAGCAATAAGCATCAAATCAAACTACTATATTGCAAACAGCAGCATACAAGATATCCTAGCCTGCGGTTTTTTCATACTAACCTAGCTATGAATATGAAATCAATTTTTAAACAATTAAAACTTCTAAATATTTATACGGTATGCAACAGTGCTCTAACAACCTACCTCAAATGAATTTAAGTCGGTTTGGCTTTTACTTGTTCCTAAATTTGAACTTTATTAATCAATCAATCAATATAAACTTTATTCGGATACAAATATATATTCATAAAAGTGCAGACGAACAGCAGTATATTCACCGAAAAATATCAGCAGCAAAAGGACAGTTATAAAGAATCCAGATGAAATTAAAATTAAAATGTATTAATTATATTACATCACCTATAAATTGTTCAATGCAGTTTCTGCATATGCTTCAAATCTTTCTTCATTATAACCAGTAATCGATCAAAATATATTGAATCTATATTACCTACAGTGCCCATTATATGAACTCCTGCTAATTAGCACTATCTGTCTTTTAATAATCATGGGGCATTGTCATTCAACACAATGTGGGTCTTTCCACAATTTGGATGATACCTCAAGACTTCTCAAACCTAACAGCTTCCGTCTCTACTTTGCAGATAGACTTTTCTGGATCGGTGCTGATGATAGCGATATAATCAGCGTAATCCAAACTTTTACTAGCATGTTATTGGACTCCGATGGACAGATTGCCTTTTTGCTCAGTAGTTTTTGTAAAAAGGGGTCAACGTCTAACGCAAACATGAGAGATGAGCATGAACATTTCTGCTTTGCACCTCTTGTAATGAAGATGTTGTCGGACTCATATCTCATCAGTTGAAACCAAGCTGTCTGGTTTCTGTATAGCGCCTGTACCACAGACCTGAAGCTGGGCACAAACCCTAACCTGTTTGGAATACATCCGAGAAGTACACCCAAGTGACTCAATTAGATGCGTTTTCTGCATTGAGCAGCATCATTGCCAAAGGAATGTTCTTGACCTTACCTATAAGAAATAGCATGATTATCCAACTTTTATGGCCCATGGTACTCTGACCAGGCACAAATCCCTGCTGCCATGGGTAGAATAATTTGGCAATGATCCTGTTCAAACATATCACCATGATTTTTTAATACATTTTGACATCACTACTAATTAGCGTGTCTGTATGAGCCTGGGTTCAGTGGAGGCTTCCCCATTTGAAGTAAGACTAAAATGTTGATAGTAGCTCAAGAGGCAGATAAGAGAGTCCCAACTGAAGTGCTGTAAAAAGTAGTGACCATGCCACCAGAAAGAATAGAGAAGAAAATTCTGTCAAATCTGAAAGGAAAAAGCAATCCGATCAGTCTCAACCATTGTCCCTTGTACCAGAGAATCTAGAGCCTCTTTCGGTTCCTCCAATGTGAGAGGATGATGTAGCTCTGCACAATCACCCTCATCTAGTGTTACACATTTAATCTGTTCTAAATATTGTTTAATCATGTCCTGAGAAGGGGCTATGTCTTCCTGGTACAATCCCTGATAAGACATCCTCAAACACTCTAATAACATAGTCTTGGGAGGTTGCAATTTGCCCATCCCTATTCTAGATGGGATAGATTGAATTCTAAAACTCTTTCTGCAGTATTATTAAAGACAATACCCATCCTACACCGTCGCGATATTCATAGCTTTCCACTCTGTGCAATTGATGCCTGACAGCTATCTTCCTCGCATAAAAGCTGTTGACCCAGGCTTTGGCAACTAAAGGATCTCTGAATTCTCTTGCTTTCCTGTTGTTGTCCTAAAATGCTTCAATTCTAAACTGGCCAACTCATAGTATTCTTTAATTTTACCAATCTTAGCTTGCAGAGTTTGAATATTAAATCTCGGAGCTTCCCTCTAATACCAGCTTTCAATGCATTCCACATGATTTCAGAAGAAGCACTGACCTTATTCCTACTCATAAAATCCAAGATCCATTCCTTCATATGACTGATGTAGTCAGTGTTTAATAGTAGCACTTTAACAAATGTCCAGGGATAATGTTGGCTTACTTTTAAAGAACGACAGCCAATGGGTTATGATCGTGATTATACACTAGGGTATTTCTGTACAAATGCAGTTCTCAGGATGTTTATTGAAACCAAACAATAATCAAAGTGCACATGCTTCGTAAGGGGAAAATATAAACATTCGAAACTGGGATTTGGCCCATTCAAGCTGGTTCAAACATCCATAACTCCATGCAGCTCTATTAGATTATGTACTGCTTTAAAGACATTAAGTTTACGATCAACAGGCGTCTGTGTTCATGCCTGCACTGTGTCCATGTGACAGTCCCCACACACAATAATGGGCATTGACCAAGAAGAGAACTCTACCCCCAGCCCTAAGCAACACCTGCAACATCAGTATTAGATCCATATATTGAACAGATAGTGAATTTGTGACCAGACACCTGGCATTCAGCTATTGGCCATCTCCCAAATCTATCTGAGGTACTCCTATTGATGTCCAAGAAGAGGAGGGACCGGGAGCTGTATTTAAACAGGTCCTGCACACAAGCTCCAAGGTAGAACTGTGCATCAAAGGGTGTGCAGTTCCTAACAGGAGGTGCGGAGAAAGGGAGGTCTTTCTTCATGATGCCCTCACACACCCCGAGGGATGTCATGCTTCATCATTGGGCAATGCTCCTCGTCGGGCAAGAGCTGCAATGCCTGACGGGCTCCTCTAAACGGAGCTCTTTGGAAGAGATCTTGTGAAGAAGCTGTGGGGTGCATGCGGGTGTGAAGGCTGGGTAGTGCACAGGTAAGTGGATTAAAATAAGTCTGGAGCAGTCCTATTCTGATATGATTTATTTGCTAAGGTAGCTCCGGCTTAATTAAAAAGTGTTGGCACGCCCTAAGTGGGTGCAATGTTCCTAAAGGGCTGTCCGGGGCCCGGAGCAAGGGTAGGTACAACACTAGTTGCCTGCCACCCTTCTCCTCAGAGCAACAACATGCTCTGCCTCCCCCGTAATGCTGTAGACTGCTATACTGGGGGTCTACACTACCCCAGTATAAGTCTACTAGGGTACCACTCTACCACGTCTTGATATCAAACCATATCTAGGGAACCAGACTCATGGTAGTGCACCACTCACTACTCTAGGTCCTGATGAAGTGCCACATTACCCGTTAGGGGCAGATTAGGCACGAAACATGTTGACTAACTACACCGTGACAGCCCTTAAGGAACATTGAATCCACTTAGGGCTTCACCACTTTTTTATTAAGCCGGAGCTACTTCAGCAAATAAATCATATCAGAATAGGACTGCTCCAGACTTATTTGAATCCACTTACCTCTGCACTACCCAGACCTCACCCCTGCACGCACCCCACGGCTTCTTCAAAAGATCTCCGCCAAAGAGCCCCGTTTACGGGAGCCTGTCGGGCATTGCAGTGTCGGCCCGACGAGGAGCATGGCCCAATGATGAAGCATAACATCCCTCCTGTTAGGAACTGCACACCTTTTTGATAAACAGCACTCCTATTGATAATACATACATTTCCTTTAATTAAAATAGCTACTTCTCTGATAGTAGTACTTTTGTAGCGCATGTCAGTGAGCGGTACCCAGGAGTCTCCAATAGGGTTTTCTTAGTGACTGGAATATGTGTTTCATGAAGGCAGACAATATCTACCCTAAGTTTTCTGAGCCCTTCAGGAACAATAGCGCTTTGATCTTCAAACCCCAAACATTCATTGCCCTAATGCAAAACTTTGAATATTTTTTACCGGTACCAAGACATGATTTTGATTTGAACCACATACCAGAATCCCCCTTGCTAGTAGTGATTAACATGACCCCATTTATAATGATTATTTCAATCAATGCTTCTCTCGGCCACTGAATCGCTTTGTTATTTTCCCTTCCCATTTTCTGGCCTCCCATCCCTTCCTTTCCCCTCCCACATATCATTCACTCCTGACCCGCACCCCATGTATCTCACCAGACTCACCCACCAACTACTCCATGTAACCTCTTCCACCAAATTGAAGATGCCAGACCTGCCATAGGTGGTCGTTTGATGATGCACTGGTGCCTCCTCCCCTTTGAGTGAGTCAAGTGGCTGTGCTACTGACAGGAAGAAAATCAATTTATATCAGAATTAAATTAAACATCAGCTTTCCCAACATCGCTTCCTGTTGAAGTATCAGAGTAAGTTATCCAAATATTCTTTCACTTTAATCTCAGAACCGAAGATCGAGTCCTGTTCAAAATAGTCTTTAGCTTTGCCAGATTGAGTGGCAAATCTTGAAGTCCTTTGTCTTGGATTTCTTTTCAAACTGATGCAGTCTCCATCATTGGTCCACTGTTGTATGGCAAAAGTCCGGTCTCCCAAAGAAAGAATGCCTGTCTACATTCCGTTTTGAGTTAAGGTGTACGTTTTGGAAGATTATTTGCCTTAGCAAGAAGTTTCCAAAGAAGAGTAGGTTGGTTCTGAGTTTAGGGCTAGCTGATGCATCTTTCTGCAGTGTTTGTCTCAGCACCAGAGAAAACCTATCTATAGGTTGAAATTCATGCTGTCAGTTCCACCTTGTTACCTCAGGGGAAATAGCTTGGAACCTGCCTCTTATGTCATCACCCTCCGTTCCTTCCTTAAACCCCAGAACCCTTAGATTATTCCATCTGTGATGGTTCTCAAAATCTTTCAGTCTACATTCAATGTCTGCAAGTTGGGCATTGTGAGTCGTGGTCTGTTCCCTCACAAAGGCAAAGTGAGGCTTCAATGCTACTGTGCGTCCCTCCACCACAGAGATTTTTCCTGCTATCTCAGAACAGGTTTAAGAAATTTTCCAGATTGCCCACTGCAGTATCCTTGTGATTTCCCTATCCCTTCTATTATCAGCCCAGATCTCTTCCTGATGTGCCATGATTTGCTGAAAGATAGTTTTTAAGGTGGGGAGATCACCCCCCTTTATTGATAAACCTCTACACATGAAGGGCTACAAATTCTATCATCCATCATGATTTAATTAGGTCGAGCATTCAAGATCTCTTGTATATACTTTAGTATATACTTATGATCCTTACCGGCTGTTTCTTTGGACTGCTGTTGCTGCCATTATTGCTCTCTGCCTTTTTTACTTGAAATCCACCAGCAACTCGCCGGACCCCCTTCGCGGGTCCCGCAGCGCACATTCTACCAGCGAGAGTTGCTGCTGAGAGAGGGGCTGTTCTCTGCTTAAAGATCTTGGGCATGTCATTGCTGGCAGGGCTGCGAGTACGTTACCAGGGACTCCATCACCCAGGAGTCCCTGCGAGCCCAATTTGTTTCATCTGGGCTACTCTCCCTGCTGGCCCCGCCCCCCCGCCCACGGAGTTAAAACTGGGAATCAGGATTTTGCCTGTGGGATCCTTACCGGCTGTTTCTTTGGACTGCTGTTGCTGCCATTATTGCTCTCTGCCTTTTTTACTTGAAATCCACCAGCAACTCGCCGGACCCGCTTCGCGGGTCCCGCAGCGCACATTCTACCAGCGAGAGTTGCTGCTGAGAGAGGGGCTGTTCTCTGCTTAAAGATCTTGGGTGTGTCATTGCTGGCAGGGCTGCGAGTACGTCAGCAGGGACTCCATCACCCAGGAGTCCCTGCGAGCCCAATTTG
Organism: Triturus cristatus; assembly: GCF_964204655.1. Taxonomy (NCBI): domain Eukaryota; kingdom Metazoa; phylum Chordata; class Amphibia; order Caudata; family Salamandridae; genus Triturus; species Triturus cristatus. The sequence continues at coordinate 1,354,938,966 of NC_140591.1, forward strand.
TTTCACCTGGGCTGCTCTCCCTGCTGGCCCCGCCCCCCCGCCCACTACTCTCTCTGTTTGCTATTTCAGGAGGCCGTACTGCCGCAGCGCGGGAGCGTACGGGAGCGTCCCGGGAGAAGCCCAGGCAAAGGGCGGGCCCTCTTAGGCCCTCTGAGGCCGGGCTGGGCCCTGTCACTAATCTGTTTTGCCGCCCTGACTCCGCCTCTTCTTGAGGATTCCAGTGCTGTCATGGCCCAGAGCCCCGACAAAGTCAGTGTGGTAAAACCGAGGGGTTTGTTAAATGGCTCTCTGGTTAATTATTTCAAGCGGGTCCAGTCGGCTGAGGAGAGGGATACTCTATTGGCTGAGCGTAGAACAGAGCGCCGGCGCTCTGTTGAAAATCTAAAACTCAGGGCTCCTAAAGAATCTACTCCCCAGGCCTCTCCCCGTGATAGAGGTAGTTATAGTGGTAATGAAGATTCTTTTTTACAGGAGAGGGCCCCACTTTTGCCGCGTGATTGTTCCCCGACAAACTGCGCCCCGATTATTCAGGATACTAGTGATACCCCTCCCCATAGTTCTAGTAGTACACTTGTTGGCTCTAAATCACAGTTCCCTAGCCGCGGTAAAACGTCTAGGAAGAAGTCTAAGAAATTGGATATGGGTAAGGTTCATGGCCCACCACCAAGTAAAATAAGACGTAAGGAGGCGGGCATGCTTAAACCCAAGACCAGTCACTCTGATTTTGGGAAGTACACAAAGACTACCGATAGAATTGAATTGGGGTTAGTGGCTGCATCAGGAACTCTGCCTATATTGGTTTCCTCTTCCCCTTCTGTAGGCCTGGTAAAAGCAGTGATCAGTTCTGAGGCCCCTTCTACATCAGTTGAACCGTCGCAGTTGGTAGTACCCCCCACTGCTTCATTAGTCAATTTGGGTGACCTGATCAGATCCCTTATTTCGCATATTATCGAGAGTCTGAAGAGGGTGGAGCAAAGGATGACGAACATTGAGTCCGTATTAAGCTGTAAGGTTAACTCGGTCGAGGCTCAGTTGCACAAGGCTGCCCCCCGCTCCTCCCTTGCCACACTACCCATCTTTAATGCACCCATGGACATCCCTCAACCCAGCAAAGCCACATCACAGCCAACTAATCAGTTAGTACTTAATCAACATAGGCTAGTGCCCCCTAGGAATGAAATAAATTTGGTTACTAAACCTGTTAGTAATCACTTGGGGGGGAACTCATTGGCACCCACAGGGAATATGTGGGAAGAGCGGGGTAATACCAGTCATAATAGGGTTCTAGCGAACCATGGACCTCAGGTAGAACTACCCCCAGAAGCTGTGCCCTTGGTGGTTGTCCTGACAGGGGTCCCCATACTGGCAGATAATAAGAGGGAAGGATTTACCCAGTTGAAAAACAAAATTATGCATTGGTTAAGTATACATAGACCAATCAATAAGAACATCAACGGCGAGATACTGCACGTTAGGCGACTCTCCTGGCTTGGAGGCAGATCCAAAGATATCGAGGGTGACATAGTTGTGATAAACTTCAGAGATCCAGGTACAGTAGATTATATTCTGAACTGGCCCTCGGGAAATGATAACAACTGCATTAGCCCCCGTGCCTTGACATACTTTTATCCTAGATCCCTGGTGTTTCCCCCAACCCACACTAGCGAACAGGTTGCACCTTATCCAAAGATCCCTATAGCACCCACCACTAGGCATTCTGTATTTGACCCCCAAGGGTGGAAAATTGTTCCCCCTAGATTTAATAGAAATACCTACTGGAGAATGGACCACATGAGACCCTTTACCCCTCTAGAGACAGGGAATAGGTTTGACGTGTTTGCCGGTATGGATGATTGTGATTGAAGTTCACAGTCCATGTTGGGTACACGGGGTAGTGCAGGAGCTGCCAGACTAGTGGGTAGTGATCTTGAGGCTCATGGAGAGGCCACTGGTTCCGACGTTGGGAACGAGGTTCCACCGGTTCCCAATAGACTTGTTATTAGTAAGACCCCAACCACCATTCACTCATTGTCCTTGGGGTGTAGATGTGTTAGTGGTCAACATTTAAACTCACTAGATCGTATTGAAGTTACCATCGACCCTATCGACCCTATCTTAAGTGTGTCAGGTGGTAACAAGGGGGTTATCCCTGTTAAGCCTATTAGAGGTAAGGAGGTTTTACACTTGATATCTTGGCCTTGCCTGCTTACAGTTGTGGGAAGGGCAGACCTGCAGGTGGTTTACACGTATGGGTAAAAACTGAATTGAATTGGGACGTCTCTACCCATGAATTAGCAAGTAGGGACATTCAACACCTTTCATTTGCAGGCCGAAAGAAGGACAGCAGGATTGATTTATTTAATATCTACTCCAGAGGGACCCCGGGAGACAAAACCCCATGTACTTTTACGACTCTAGAACAGGCACTAGCTAACGGTCCCCCATCCTCTAAAATTCTTGTGGGTGGTGATTTTAATTGTACATTTGAACCCCTTAGTGGGGACGATCCCTTGGGTACAGAAGATGAGGACTCCAGCTGGTCTATTCCTGCTTTGTCACTAGCCCCAATCAAAAAATGGTCATCTAAGGCAATACAGATTAATGCCCTCACTGTGAAATATAACCTAAGAGCTCTAAATGGTAGGTCACCTTCTGACCGGGACGGAGCAATGACCTTCAATAGGCTCAGTGGCCCGTCCAGAATTGATTATATTTTACTGGATGTCACTTTGTGGCGTGACCTAATAGATATGAAGGTGGTCCCATCGCAGGATAGTGATCACAACCCCCTATGTATGAAGCTAAGGTGGGGTAATCTAAAAGGAGATTTGAAGAGTGCCCCCTTGAGGCTAACAAGTGAGGTGGTCCCTTATAATGGTAACCGCAGGTTGAAATGGGACAAGGTCCATTTACAGACTGACAACCTGGCGAGGATTAGGGCGCATATAGAACAGCTGACTGTAGAGTTGGCGGGACTTGATTCGGGAACAGGTAGTGCCCAGGAGCCCCTTTTCGCCCTGGTCTATAAGAATGCAATTGAGGAAGTTGGTAAATACTTTCTAATCCAGGGTAAAAGTGGCAGATTGACTAAAAAACCGCCCAAAACCAGTAATCCATGGTACTCTGACCAGTGTAAGGTAAAAAGGAAGGAGTTAACCGTTGCCTTACGCAGAAAGAATCAGTTTCTGGTCAGAGTAGCCAGGAAGGAGTATGCGAAGGAAATGGTGCGGGCTAAAAGAGAGTGGGAGGAACAAAACTGGCAGGACCTCAAATGTGCATCTAGTAGGAAGGATGCATCGCTTTTTTGGGATCTGATTAATAAGGCCAGGCAGCGCACCAAGCCACCATTAGTTAATCATAGAACCAGTTGTAGTGGTTTGCTTTAACTTAGAATTCTTGGGCCCACTATGTTCTGGACCCAGGAATTCTAAGTGGAATGTGGGGGTTTGATTCGGTGACAGTTGTACCTTGAGGAGCTGAAGGAAGCGGCTGCTGCGCAGCATTCAATTGACAATAAAGACTTAATTATTTCACCTCACCGTGTCACGGTGTCATCACTACAGAAATGGCGACGATCTGGTGAATTGGATGCTGCAGAACCCACAGCGTAAAGGAAGAAAAAACAAAGAAAAAAAAAAGAGAAAAATCGGAAGCGAGCTTGTGAATCCGATGTAAGAAGCTAGCAGCAGCGTAATCAAAAGAAGAAGCAAACAGCAACGAAGCTTACCTTAATAACCAGCACCGAAGAGGATCTTGCTGGAGGTTTGCGATCGCCGTTGTTCCGCCACGCAAAGGATAATTGTTCACGTTCCTGCTGTTGTTTTTCACGCCATTTTGGAAGTACGTACACGACGTACCCGAGAGAGAGGAAGTCCGTGAAAAGGAGGCGTCGTTGTCATCGTTACACAGCGTAGGAATCTGTGGACGGAAATATCCTGCACCTGAGAGAGAAAGTGCGTGGAAGGGAGGTGTTGTTGTATTCCCTACACAGTGTAGTACGACGGACGGAGAACGAGAAAATCCCGTTTGGTAAAGAAGGTCGAGAAGGTTTCAGAGGACTTGGTCATTTAAGCTGCGCAAGTATTTCCTGGTTGTGACTGATGTGAAAGAATACATCTTATTGTTGTGTGCACAACGGTCACATGCATAAAGGGTCTTACTGTGTACACAGGAAGCCTGCACTGGGGGTGTAGTGGACAGTTAAGGAATGTACCTCTGTTGAACAGGAAACGCTTAAACCGGGGAGCGTCCAATAACGAAATATAACATTGCAATTTTACAAATACTGGTTGCAGTCTCTCTGGAGAACGTCTGGCATGTGGATCTTGTACTGAGACTTGTCAATTTCAATTGGCTTTGCTGAAACGAATGGGCTAGTGGTAAAATATGTTCATTGTGTAATTCCACATTTTCTGTTAGATAACTGCAAGAAAGAAAGCAACTGTTAGACAGTATTTCAAATGTGTTATTTAATTTGCAGCAAGTGACTAGTGAGACAATGACCAATTAAGGGTGAAACATATGTGCGAGTGTTTTACATAATATCGTAATTGTAATAGTTTTTCTATTTGGGTTGCGTTCAGTCTCTGTTAGGTTTACACGAAAATGCAGTCTGTTTCTCCTCCTCCAGCTTTTCTGGAAACACCTGGAGACCCGCCCATTGCATGGAAGAAATGGTATGATGCGTTTTTAACGTATATTGGTGCCATTGGTGGGTCACGGTATAGAGCAGAGAGGAAAAAATGCCTTTTATTGAATGTTTTGGGATTTGAAGGGAGAGAAATCTTTAAACATTTGCCACCTTTAATACGTGCAGGTGGTGAGGAAGGAGACATGGATGAGTTTCAAGAGACAGTAAAAAAATTAGAGTTGCGTTTTGATGTTCAACCCAGTTTGGTGGTAGAAAGGCATACATTTTTAAAGAGAGAACAAAAAATGGGCGAAAAAGTTGAAGATTTTATTTCTGCCTTACGTGTTCTTAGTGCTGAATGCCAATATGAAGCATTCAGAGACCAATTGATAAGAGATCAATTTATCTGTAAGTGCAACGATAAAAGTATACAGCAGAAGTTATTGTCACTTGGAAATCCCACGTTAGAGGAAACTATACGGATTGCAAAAAGCATAGAGCTTTCCAAGTTGTCGGTAAAAGAACTTGATGGGAAAGTTTCAACTACGGGCGGAAAGGAGGAGGAATGTGTTAATGTAGTAAAAACAAAGGAAAATAAGTACGCTAATGCATATCGTGGGGACAATAAGTTTTTTAAACAAACGAATTTTTGTTTTAAGTGTGGAAATGCTCCACATTTTAGATCTGGACGTGTTTGCCCTGCTAGAAGTGTAACGTGTAGAGCGTGTGGGAAGTTAGGTCATTTTGCCAAGGTTTGCCAAAATGTGAAAAGAAATTATTCATCTACACAGGATGGAAGGATGAGCAGTGGTGTTCCATTTCTTTCTGCAAATTCTTCTGTTGCGAATGTTTCATTGTGTGAATCAAAGTGTGATGAACTGGGGAAAATCCAAGATGATTTGAGAGACATGGTGGTTGTGGTTGTAGATGCGAGTCGAGTTGGTAGTGTTCAGGATGAATGTGTTGATCCTTACGTGGACATGGATATTGGTGGAAAAAATGTTTCTCTTTTGGTTGATTCTGGAGCGAGGATAACCATGGTTACTCAAGAAAAGTTTAAAGAAGTTTGGGGCGTACGTTCGTTATTTCCTCCAGACAGATCGCCTGTCTCTTATGAAGGGAGAACCATTGAACTGGCAGGTTATTTTGAGGATTATTTGACTTTCAGAGGAAGGAGTATTTTTGGAAAGATTTATGTAGCCATCAAGGGGTTGAACATTCTTGGATGGTTCCATCAAGGTTTATTCAAAATGGTTTTGAGGCCAGGAACAAAAGATCAGGTTTCCATTCTTCGTGTTGATGACTTTCTTAACTCTTTATCTGAACATTTTCCTGATGTTTTTGGCAATAAACTTGGATGTGTCAGGGGGTTTATGCATACCATTAAGGTGAAGGAGGGTGCCATTCCAGTTAAACATCGGTTAAGGAATGTACCATTTAGTGTCAGAAGTCAACTTGAACAGGAGCTTTCTAGTCTTTGCAAGAAGGGCATTATTGAACCAATTGAATCTTCTATCTGGCTTTCTCCATTGGTGGTCGCTAAGAAGAAAAATGGCGAGATTCGTATTTGCATTGACTTGCGCAGTTTGAATAGAAATATCTGGATAGATTCTCATCCTCTTCCTAATATCCCAGAAATGCTGTCTTTAATCAGTGGGTCGAAGTGGTTCAGTAAACTAGACCTAGCGTCAGCATATCATCAGGTTGTTCTTGATCCGGCTTCAAGGCATTTGACTGCTTTTGTGTCGCCCATAGGAACTTTCCAATACTGTAGGATGCCGTTTGGTTTGGCTTCTGCCGCGGCAGTGTTTCAAAGGATCATGTCCAATCTACTTAAGGGAATCAAAGGGGTTATTGTTTTTCAGGACGATGTTTTGGTACATGGTGAAACATGTGAGTCACATGATGAGACCATGTATTGTGTCTTAGAGGCTTTGCGCGAAGGAGGCGTTGTTTTAAAAAAAGAGAAATGTGTCTTCAAGGTAAAGAAGATTGAGTACTTAGGACATGTGCTGTCGGAGCAAGGGGTTGAACCAAGACCAGGTTTGGTTAAAGCGATAGTGGAATCATCTCCTCCTGTGGATAAGGCTGGTCTTAAATCGTTCATTGGGTTGTGTGAGTTTTATTCGCGTTTTGTTCCTGGATATGCGTCAAGGTGTCAACCGTTGTCCAACATGCTCAAGAAAAATGTTCCATTTAAATGGGATACTGAATGTGATGACATTTTTAAATGGGTCAAAAATGAGCTCATCAGTCCTAGAGTTCTCAAACCTTTCAGTCCGAATTTTCCTTGCATTATCACTGTTGATGCTAGTGGTTTGGGTTTGGGAGCTGTTCTCACGCAAATAGTGAATGGAGTTGAGCATACTATTGGGTTTGCGTCGAGAGTTTTGCGTGGTTCTGAACTCAATTTTTCGGTTATTGAAAAGGAACTTCTTGCATGTTGGTGGGCAATTCGGAAGTTTAATCCATATATTTGGGGTAGACATTTTAAGTTAAGAACTGATCATAGCCCGCTTGTCTCAATTTTGTCTGGAGATAAGATCAAAGAGCATACTCCCAGGATAGCACGTTTTTCTACCAAATTATTGCAATACAATTTTGATGTCAGTCACATTCAAGGTTCTAGGAATATTTGTGCTGATTATTTTTCGAGGTTTCCTGTTGAATCCAAGCTGGATATGGAGGATGAGGATGAAGAGGAGTGTTTTGTGGCCTCTATAGGCTTAGACGAGATGTGTGCTGTAAGTGAAGTTGAATGGAGAGATTTTCTCTCTAAGGATACTTTATTGGGAGATGTCATCAGATGTGTAAAGGAAGGTTGGCCTAGAGAAAAGAATGTAAAATTTGCTTTACAAACATTTGTAAAAGTTGCTCCTGAACTTTCATTAGAAGATGGTTTGCTTGTACGTGGAGATAGGTTAGTCCCTCCTAGCACGTTAAGAGCAAGGTTGATGCAGGGAGCTCATGAAGGGCATTTGGGTAGAACCCTCACGAAGAGAAGACTTCGTGAACGTTTCTGGTGGCCACAGATGGACAATGATGTGGATTTGTTTGTAGGTGGGTGTGTAATTTGTTCCGGTGCGGATAAGAGTTTAAAAGTTCATACTCCGCCTTTGCAGCCTATCGTTCTTCCCAACAAACCTTGGGAAAAGTTAGGAATAGATTTAGTTGGACCATTCAATTTGCTTCCGAGAAATTCAAAATTTGCAATTGTTGCTATTGATTATTATTCCAAATGGCCCGAGGTACGTTTCATTGATGAACCTAATTCTAAGAATATCATTGATTTTTTGAAGGATATTTTTCTCCGTGAAGGGTTTCCATCCACTATTGTGAGTGATAATGGTGTACAATTCACTAGTCAAGAGTTTGAATCCTTTTTGCATCAGGGTGGCATTGCACATGCCAGGAGTGCACTTTATCATCCTCAAACCAATGGTTTGGTGGAGAGGATGAATAGAGTTCTCAACAATTGTGTTCAGTGGGCTTTGGCTGGTGGATGTAACGTTCAAAATGCGGTAAGATCGATGTTGTGGTTTTATCGTACTACTCCACATTCTTCCACAAAGGTTTCTCCTTATGAGCTTCTAAGGGGAAGGAAGCCTTGTTCTAAAGTTTGTCCAGGATGGATGTCTAAATGGGTAAAGTTGGATTCTATTGGTGATGTGGATGGTGTTGTGAGAGAAAATGTTGTCAAAGCACAGTTACGTCAGAAGACTTATTTTGATGCAAGGAAAAGATCTGTTGAACAGCCTTTGGTTGTCGGAGATGTTGTACGTATAAAGATTCCTGTACATTCCAAGAAAGGGAATTCTAAATTTTCCGAGCCTTTCACTGTTGATAGGGTTTTCAAGAATGCAGTGAGAGTGAATTCAAAAAACTGGTGGAATGTTTCAAGGGTGGTGAAAGTAAATCCGAGTGTTGAAGGAAATTTGTGTGAGAATGACAGGGCAGCTTTGGGTGATGAAGACAGGGCAGCTTTGTCGGATGTGAAAGACTTACGCAGGAGTTCTAGGCAACGTTTTCTTCCTGCTAGGTTTCGTTAGTTGTTTTTATTTCTTGTTTTAATGTATGCTTCTCATGTTTGGTTAATTATTGTCTTTTCTCTGTTTTGTAAGGGAGAGGATGATGTAGTGGTTTGCTTTAACTTAGAATTCTTGGGCCCACTATGTTCTGGACCCAGGAATTCTAAGTGGAATGTGGGGGTTTGATTCGGTGACAGTTGTACCTTGAGGAGCTGAAGGAAGCGGCTGCTGCGCAGCATTCAATTGACAATAAAGACTTAATTATTTCACCTCACCGTGTCACGGTGTCATCACTACACCAGTCAACAATGGTATTCGCATTTTTCTGCTCTGTATGGCGGAGGGGAGGAGATGAGCCCTTCTCTTTCCCATTCAGTTAGTAGGGTCTCTCCCTTACAGTTGCTCGAAGAGCCATTTTTGGCCTCTGAGGTAGTATCTGCTATTCGACATCTGACTCCGAAGAAGGCTGCTGGGCTGGCCCAGATGGAATCCCGGGAGATCTTCTCCTGGAAGAACCCGCAGCCTGGGCCAAACTTATTGCCTTAATAATGAATTTGATCTCCAAGGGACACCCAGTGCCAGATTTGTGGAAGGGAGCAGAGGTGATAACCGTGTATAAAAAGGTGCCAGAGATGACCCTGCCAATTACAGACCGATCAGTCTGATTGACGTGATCCAGAAAGTGGTTGGCAGGGTCATTATCCTGCGGGTGGGTGCCTGGATGGAAGAGGAGCACGTTCTTTCTCATTTCCAAGCCGGCTTTCGTCAAAAGGTGGGCACGATGGTCCAGGTCTTCCGTTTTTTTGCGATCTATTAGAAGTCTGTGACCATCAACAATGGTAGTCTCTACTTGGACTTCATAGATCTCAGGATGGCGTTCGACTTGGTCCCTCGAGCAAGGCTTTGGGACATTTTAGAGAAGATGGGCTTCCCAGGACCACTCTCTGATTTTATTGTGATGCTTCATGAGGGGAACTACGCGAGGATCAGATGGGGCACCCAGGGACAACTGACTGAGAGGGTGCCCGTGAGGAGGGGAGTTCACCAGGGATGTGTTATGGCACCAACCCTGTTCTCTCTCTTTGTGAATGGTGTGGTGGACCATCTGAGAGAGGAACCGGCAGATGCGCCCTCCCTGGCAGGGGAAAAAATACCTTTGCGGATGATACCATTTTGATCTCAAAAACCCCAGCAGGCCTCTAAAAGCTCCTGAATCGTTTTAGTGTGTTTTGTAGTGACAGAGGTCTTACCATCAATACCTCTAAAATTAAGCTTATGGCCCTTTCACCCTCTAAGAGATTCAGGAATAATCTCTCGCTTAATGGCGAGTTATTGGAGATGGTAGACTCCTTTGATTATTTGGGTGTCAGGGTAAATAGTCGGATGAGTTGGAGTCACCATCTGGCCAAAATGTCACTAAATTTTAAAAGAGTCTCAGGGACGGTCTTGAGAGAACAGCGGGAGTCATTGAGTAAACCCGTGGCACCAACTCTCGCAATTTACGAGGGCCAAGTATTACCATCCGCCCTATATGGTTCCGAACTATGGGGGTTCGAGAACATATCGGAGCTAATTACCTCGGAAAATAAATTTTTGAGAGACTTGGTAGCTTTACCTGCTTCCACTCCGTTAATTCCATTACGTCTTGACATGGGTAGGCGTCCCCTCAAAGACTTAGTGCGCCTTCGCCCATTACTTTTTTGGGTTCGATTGAGAAGGACCGGGGAGCTTAAAAATTACGCAGCTGTTTTAGATGAACTTATTCTGCTTAACACAGGCAATAGGATCAAATGGCTGAGTAATTTGAGGCAGTTGGTTGTGCAACTGGGCTTGAGTGACACATGGAAGAGCCAAACACCGCCTCCCAAGCTAGTCATTAAGAAGCTGTACTGGGACTGGGTTCAGATGGAGGATACACGTAGAGGTGAAGGGGGTATACTCACAGAGCGGTTCTTGGAGTTTAAATGGTTCAGGTTACTCGAACCGCTCCTTGATTTCATAGAGAAACCCCTGGACAGATCACTCTACCTAAAAGCCAGGTTTGGGATTCTCCCAGTAAATGTCTTCACCTCCGGGTGGAATAGCCAAAGAGGTACAGTGAAGGCTTGCCCGGGTTGTGCAGCCCCTAGCGAGTCCGTGGCGCACCTCTTCTTTGCCTGCCCCGCCTACAGGGTGCCCAGGAGGATATGGCTAAAACCTTTATGCAAGGGGATAGGTTTAAGATGTCATAAAATGGCCCTGCGGGTTCTTTGCACCGACACGACCTCTTCAGCCATGGTGTGTGGAGTAGCAAAATTCCTTGGTAGTGCTTGGCTGATACGTATGAGAAGAACCAAGCCCTCCATTACTCCATGGCTAGAGGGTTCCTGGACATGAAGTATTAATGGTATTTGTTAGCTGCTTATGCACACTTTCATTAATCTGGTTATTGTGCATACATGATGTTGTACGTATAGTAAGGCCGGTGGGTTTGTGTTAGTATTTTATTAGTATTGTATTGTATACTTTCATGATGAAATTGTTATATGGGAATTAGTAGAAATATTTAAATGGTCTTTGTATATAGATGTTACATCGTGTGCCCGGTCTTGCTCAGACTAAAACGCTGCTAAGTTTTGATTTATACTTAGCAGTGATCAGCTTGTTACAAGTGATTTGACACCGGGCTACTTTTAATCGATACTGCCATTGATTATTGTGCTTTTTTTCACATGAAATGTTTTTAAGATGTTCTCTTTTATGGCTGGTACTCAGCCGAATAAAGAATATTGGAACTTATGATATACTTATATGTGTATGTACTTTGTGGGCTCTGGAGATCAGCTCTAGAACTTGTCTGCTTCCACTTAGGGACTCTTTTTCTGTTCAACTGCCTCTATTTAACTGTCTTGATAGAAAACGACCAGCAGAGGTCAGTAAAATACCAGAATTGCTTTCTGCTGAGGGACTTTCATTTTTTTCTTTTTCTGGCAACTGCCTCCATTTAACTTTCTAGATAGAAAATGACCAGCAGAGGTGAGTAATATACCAGAATCACTTTAGCATTCTCTAAATTCCAGTCCACAAGCACTTGTAGACAATAATATTTTTTTTAAATCTTGTATTTTCAGTGATATGACTAGGCCTGGGTGATAAATTCCGTTCCGTTCACGGAATTTGGTTAATTTCGCGTTCTATGGAGAATGCATAATTGCCCAAAATTCCGCGATCCGCGGCTCCCCAGAATATTTTGCTTTTAAAATGCTTTCAAAATGCGTGTTCGTGAGATATTTCCCCCCGAGCACGAAAACAACATTTGCGAACATGAAAAAAGCATTGAGAACAGGTGGAACAAGCAATTCCACGTGTTCGCGGAACTCTGTGTGCTCACAGAGATTTTTTACCGTTTTGCATAGCACGACTACGCAAATTCTGCCCATCCCTAGATATGACCACCAAAGACCCTGATTTTATATTAAAAACAGAGCTTTGGACTATACCATTTCCCGCTGAAAGGCAATATTTCTCTCCATGTGTTCCCATACCTGGCGTGTCATGCAGTTGGGTGCTTACTTTCCCTCCATGTTAAAGAAAAGTAGATGTTTTAGCACGCAGGCTAATGTGCTGCATAGCTAAATACCTATAAGGTCCCAAAGGCGAGACCGATTGCATTGCAAATGCTTGTTTTTATCAATCACCGCTCCGGAAACATGCTCCATCACAACAGCCAAAGAAGCATGAGAGCCACACCTATTACAATTGCATGTTGTTTACATTTTCAAAATGAACGTCATTTTTGTCGAAATCCTAACCTGAGTTCCAGCTGTGAGGGGAAAATTAGATTCATATATGGGAGAGCAGAGCAGGGCTCCCCTTGAATTTGACAGAGGGACCAGTAGCACAAAATTCCAAACAGGTAGGTGAAGCCTTCCTGAATCTGTTGAAACACCTGAAGTATTGAAGTCTGTGAGGTCTCGGAACCAGAGAGAGGTGTGTCAGTAAGAAAAGCCCCCTCTCACTTCTTCACACCCGGGAGATTTTCACTACTGGGAGCCCTACCTCTCGCATAGGTTAACATGGGAGATTCCTTAGTAAATGTAACCCTGTCGCTGCTAAGCTTCCCCCCCCCCCCATGCTAAGCCTTTTTTGGCTATTTGGGGTAGTTTGCATTTAGGCCCTTGTAACTTTTTGTCCACATAAGGTATCCACACCAAATTTGCGCCCATTTCTTTCAACATCTGAACAATTTTAAAGGTACCCACGGATTGTGGATTCCCCTGCAGGGGACCCAGAAGTTAGCCAAAATACAGCAACATTATTTTTGTGGAGAAATTAGGGAAAAGTGCTGTAGAAGAAAGCATCTCGTTTTTTTCCCTGCAAATGGTATCAACAAAGGGTTTGTGGTGCTGAAATCACCATCTTCCCAGTTTTCAAGGACATGAAGACTTTTGTCAGAAAACGCAAAATTTTCTACACAGTTTTGCCATTATACTGGGAAATAGTCTATTTTTACTATTTGTTGTGCTTTCGTCCTCCTTCCAGTTAGTGGTAAATGGGTGTGAAAGCAATAATCGATCCTGGAAATCCATATATTTCAGAAAAGTAGACAAGATTATGAATTTAGCAAGGGGTCATTTGTGTAGATCCTTCAAGGTTTTCCTATAGGAAATATCAGTTGAAATAAAAATATTTAAATTGAATTAAAAAAGCAGCCATTTGTGCCAACGTTTTCACCTGTCACTTCTTCTAACTATAGCAGATTTTTTAAAGCAATATACTGTCATGTGTGCTCGACGCTCGGGGTTGTGGTGATATATAAAACTTGTAGGTTCACCAAGAGCCCGAGGTACCCAGAGCCAATAACTGAGGTTCGCCTTGCAATAGGTTTTCACAGTGTACCGGTTATATAGTAATTCATTTGGTAAAACAGTAAGAGAGAAAACTAGGGATCAAGGACACCTATGTATTTCCGAAATGGGAGCAAAATTCAGAGTTTTGAAGCAGTAGTTATTTGCACATCTCTGAAATTGTGGGTACCTATACAAGAATGTGAATTAGAGGACATTTTCAAAGTAACTTATTTTTTACAAATTATCTTACATTTGGAAGGCAGAAATGCATAGAAATTCAATAGATAATAACAGTTGTTATACAATTCTGTGTTCCCCTAAGTCTCCCAATAAAAATGGTACCTCACTTGTGTGGGTAGACCTAGTGCCAGCAACAGGAAATGGACTAAAATGCAAAGTGGCACATCACATTTTTCCGAATGAAAATGGAACCTTTTTTTGCAATGAGCCTAGCTGTGGATTTCGGACCCTAGCTCAGCCGTCACCTAGGGAAACCTAGCAAATCTGTACATTTTTTAAAACAAGAAATCCAGGGGAATCCAGGATAGGGGGACTTGTGTGGCTCTCATCAGGTTCTCTTACCGAGGATCCCTTGCAAACCTCAAACTTTGTAAAAAAAAGTTCTGGAATCTCTGGGGAGTCACACACATTCACGCACAGAGCATTACCCTAAGCCTCCCAATAAAAATGGTACCTCACTTGTGTAGGTAGGCCTAGTGCCCGGAACACCAAACGGCCCAAAACGAAAAGTGGGCACATCACATTTTTATAATGAAAACTGACCCTTTTTTTGCAATGTTCCTAGCTGTGGGAAACCTACCAAACCCAAACATTTCGGAAAAATAGATACATAGGGGAGTCCAGTGAGGTGTGGCTTGCGTGGATCTTTCAACATCTTCCTACCTAGAATCCCCTGCAAACCTCAAATGTAGCTAAAAAATCAAGTTTTCCTAGATTGAGGGGGACCCAAAGTGGGTCTAAAAGGCAGTTTGTTTATACATTTTTAGGCTGATGCTCCTTTGGGCACCCACACAATTGAGCTATCATTTTTCTCGGGAGACCAAGGGAAATGCTGGGTGGTAGGAAATGTGTGTCTGCATGGCGAACCTACAACTTAAGGGTCTCTGAAAGTCACCTACTCCTATGATGACCTAAGTGCCTATACGTACACTAAGAAACTAACCCTACACAGGAAGTCCTACCTCAAAGGACGGAATCCCATTATTTACTGAAGTGACATGCTTCATCATCTGGGTCCTCCTCCCGTCTGTAAATCCTAGTACAGTCGAGGGCTACAACCCCCTCACTAAGAGGGAGGAGCACAGGGATGTTTTTTATCAGTGTTCTCGCTATCCTTGGGTTCCTAAAACCTAGAATGAAGAGCTGTTGTTATGGTATGTGAGTGTTGAGCGTAGTGCAAACTGAAACAGTAAATGTGCTGATGTGAACTAAAACTGACTATCAGGAGGCATAGAACTATTTATTGGTTGTCTCATGATGTCAGGATTAAAACCAGTGCAATGAGGCAGTTTAAACAAAATAACTGCAGCCGTGGTCTACATGTTTCAGCTATCACGACCCTATTGGTGTCTAGCTTTCTTCAGGACCTAGATGTAAATTGCTACTGCGTATGCTCAAAGAAACAAAGGTACAACCAAACAATATTTAATATGGAAGCGATACAACCTATACCAAACTAGATCTCAGATAAATGATCCATGTGTATACGTCAACCTGTGTAGAGAAAGTGACAAGGCATCAGTTTATTGGATGTGAGTGAGATACATACATTTAGCATTGCATCAAACCAACTCCCCTGATGTGCAAACGAAACGTACCCATCTCTTGCGAGTAAGGGACAACACCTCACCTGACAACAGCTCAGGACGTGAGGCACCTCTCTGAAACAAGAGAGGTTATCCAAGGATGAGAAAACGTAATGAAAGTAATCTCACTAAATGCACACTAAGAGTAACTACAGATCTCATTGTGTGCTCTATTTTTGTCAACAAATCTGAGCTAAAGAAGAGAATCTATATTAAAAAAACAGTACACCAAACACCATGGCAAACTACCACTTAGACCTTGGGAAGATCAATAAAGCAATCTAGCTTCTAGTAAAGTCACAATCAACAGATCTTAAATGTGGCCTTGATTTATTCAAAACAAGTTGCATTCGTGTAATTCTGTCAAGACCTATCCACTGACATGCCTACAGCAATAGCACACTAATTTCCGAGGCCATACTCGTAATGCTGCCGTTTAGCGGGTACTATCGTGTTAAAAATCATCACACTAACTTTGAAAAGGCAGAAGTTAACAGAACCTCAGGGGAACCGCAATAGATCTAAATAGGTCCACAGACCCCGTGCTTAAAGAGTCTTGATTGAAAAGTGTCTTTATGAAAAAGCCAAACGACACAATGGGCGGCACCCTCATGCTATTTAAACCCGCAATTCTGTGAGAAGCTTGCAATGTAGCTCGGCAAGTCCCCACAGACTAATCAGGGTACTTATACATTTAAACTACCAAATGACTTCGTTGGTAGGAACTGCGCACTCATGTTAGGCACATACACCACTACTGTTGAGGAACATACCTCTCAGTCGGTAGCCCGGGCTGTACAAGGCTGCAAACAGAGGCACCCCGCAAGGCTTTCAACGAGCAATATATACCATCAAGGTGAATGCCAAACAGACGCACACCGGACGCTACGCTGTCAGGAGCTTGGGATGATGGGAAATGTAGTGCCTTACACTACCGAAAAATCTGCCTAAAAAAATAGATATATATATGCCGTATCGAACAACATACTGAAACTGATGCCAGTCAAACCATACAGCCACTCTCCTTATCAATAAGGGGAGTCGGTTTATCTGGAGAAAACTCCGTAATACTAATATCGATGACACTACTACTCGCATGAAGCAATAGAACTCACTATAGTGCCAACGGCCAAGGTATCCAACACGCGATAAAAACGTTATCGTCTGTGGTGTCCACTAACCGCAATATATGGTAAAAAGGTAATGGTGACTAAGCCTGGGCGTTGAACTACGCTCCGTTCGCGGAGCTTGCGAAGTTTTGGTAACTTCGCGCTTCGCGTAGAGCGCGAAGTTGCAGATTGCTACGCAATCTAGCGCGTAGCGTAGTAAATTTGCTTCCTCGCGCGCTCAATATTCATTCTCGCGCGCGTGGTAATGTCTTACCTTGATTCTGCGATCGCCAACTTGCTTTTCTGTCTGTTTGCGAGCGCCACGAGATTTGTACTATGGCTGCCCAAGCCCGCGAGAGTGTGCGACCCCGAACACGTCATTGGTACGCGCGAACTGACTTCCGGCGGCTGTTTTGGTAAGATCGCGATCCCGAACATGGAAAAACTGCAATCTGGCAAAGAATATCTTGCGAGCTTCATAAAACCTTCTCTAAAATGATCATTTTGCTCAGAAAACTCCTCAGATTGTGATCTTGCTGTAGTCTTTGAGTAAGAAAGAGTCCTTTAATTTTTTTAACACTTTTTTTCAAGAGGAAGGAAGTGCCCCTGACACTACAACTTCCTGTTCCTGTCCAGCAGGCTCCTCCCACGTGCTTTGTGCATGTGTTGTTCACTTTCATTTGGATTTGGAGCTGGAAGGATCACTTTTTGTGTCTGTCTGCTGCATCATACCATTTTTTGGGATTTATTTGAGGAATTTTTGATTTGAGATTTAATTTACGACAAGTAAGTTGGAGAATTGGTGTGTTTGTTTCATTGGGGCTTGTTTGTACCTACATTTTTCTGGGATTTTTATTGTTTTTAAAAATGATTGTTGTGGTGGGTGGCCTGTACTACTTTCAATATGGGCCTAGTTGTTTTTCTCTGCAATTTCAGCCAGTAGGGTACCCATGGGTCCATGTTTTGTGGTGTCTGTAGAATTTCTACATCATGTAGGGCATGGATGGCATAGGATTGAAATGCTAAACGTGGCTGTGGTGTATTTCACTGTTGGTGTGTGTGTGTGATTTACCTTTGTTGGATGTGTGTGCTTGTGGCCTAGTAGTCTTCCACTAGGCCCAGAGGTAGTCAGCCTCCAAGCTGTGGTGCGTGATTTTAAATGTACAGTTGGTGTTGTCTGGTGATTTTCCTTTACTCCATGGATGGCTTTGGATTTTATTGCAAAAGGTGTGTTTGGGGTGCAATAGCATTTTTTGGGTGTGTTCTAAACAAATTGGGCTATTTTGGCCTGCATGTAAGGCAAGGGATTCAGCTCGCGAACTTTCGGTAACTCTGCACAGCGCGACAACGCGGACTTACAGTTTTCGTCATTTTTGCGCTCGCAATATGCGTGTTCGTGCACGCGAGAATGCCTTTTTGTACAGTTTGCGATCCTGAACACGCAGCTTTTGCAATCTGGCAAACAATATCTCGCGAGCAACATAGACCCTTCTCGAAAACGCTTTTTTGTGCATTTCTGCACAAAAAACTCCTCAGGCTGTCATTGAGCTGTAGGTTTGGAGCAGGGAGAAGCTGTTATTTGTCTGGAAAACATTTTTATGAGAGGGATTAAGTTCCGCAGACACTACAACTTCCTCTTCCTGTCCTTTCCAATCACTTTTTGTGTGTTATTGTGGTGGGTGGGCTGAGCATGTGTGTGGCGGCCATTTTAGGAAGGCATGCATTGTGCCTTTGCCATAGGCGTCCATTGACTGTCTCCCATTTCTTGTGGCTGTTGTGGGTGTGTGGCGGCCATTTTGTGAAGCCATCCAAGCAGTGTGCTTGCTTTTGCCATCCGGTTCCAAGCTTGTGGCCTAGTAGTCTTCCACTAGGCCCAGAGGTAGTCAGCCTCCAAGCTGTGGTGCGTGATTTTAAATGTACAGTTGGTGTTGTCTGGTGATTTTCCTTAACTCCATGGATGGCTTTGGATTGCAAAAGGTGTGTTTGGGGTGCAATAGCATTTTTTGGGTGTGTGCTAAACAAATTGGGCTATTTTGGCCTGCATGTAAGGCAAGGGATTCAGCTCGCGAACGGCCATTTTAGGAAGGCATGCATTGTGCCTTTGCCATAGGCGTCCATTGACTGTCTCCCATTTCTTGTGGTTGTTGTGGGTGTGTGGCGGGCATTTTGTGAAGCCATCCAAGCAGTGTGCTTGCTTTTGCCATCCGGTTCCAAGCTTGTGGCCTAGTAGTCTTCCACTAGGCCCAGAGGTAGTCAGCCTCCAAGCTGTGGTGCGTGATTTTACATGTACAGTTAGTGTTGTCTGGTGATTTTCCTTTACTCCATGGATGGCTTTGGATTTTATTGCAAAAGGTGTGTTTGGGGTGCAATAGCATTTTTTGGGTATGTGCTAAACAAATTGGGCTATTTTGGCCTGCATGTAAGGCAAGGGATTCAGCTCGCGAACTTTCGGTAACTCGGCACAGCGCGACAACGCGGACTTACAGTTTTCGTCATTTTTGCGCTCGCAATATGCGTGTTCGCGCACGCGAGAATGCCTTTTTGTACAGTTCGCGATCCCGAACACGCAGCTTTTGCAATCTGGCAAACAATATCTCGCGAGCAACATAGACCCTTCTCGAAAACGCTTTTTTTTGCATTTCTGCACAAAAAACTCCTCAGGCTGTCATTGAGCTGTAGGTTTGGAGCAGGGAGAAGCTGTTATTTGTCTGGAAAACATTTTTATGAGAGGGATTAAGTTCCACAGACACTACAACTTCCTCTTCCTGTCCTTTCCAATCACTTTTTGTGTGTTATTGTGGTGGGTGGGCTGAGCATGTGTGTGGCGGCCATTTTAGGAAGGCATGCATTGTGCCTTTGCCATAGGCGTCCATTGACTGTCTCCCATTTCTTGTGGTTGTTGTGGGTGTGTGGCGGCCATTTTGTGAAGCCATCCAAGCAGTGTGCTTGCTTTTGCCATCCGGTTCCAAGCTTGTGGCCTAGTAGTCTTCCACTAGGCCCAGATGTAGTCAGCCTCCAAGCTGTGGTGCGTGATTTTAAATGTACAGTTGGTGTTGTCTGGTGATTTTCCTTTACTCCATGGATGGCTTTGGATTTTGTTGCAAAAGGTGTGTTTGGGGTGCAATAGCATTTTTTGGGTGTGTGCTAAACAAATTGGGCTATTTTGGCCTGCATGTAAGGCAAGGGATTCAGCTCGCGAACGGCCATTTTAGGAAGGCATGCATTGTGCCTTTGCCATAGGCGTCCATTGACTGTCTCCCATTTCTTGTGGTTGTTGTGGGTGTGTGGCGGGCATTTTGTGAAGCCATCCAAGCAGTGTGCTTGCTTTTGCCATCCGGTTCCAAGCTTGTGGCCTAGTAGTCTCTCACTAGGCCCAGAGGTAGTCAGCCTCCAAGCTGTGGTGCGTGATTTTACATGTACAGTTGGTGTTGTCTGGTGATTTTCCTTTACTCCATGGATGGCTTTGGATTTTATTGCAAAAGGTGTGTTTGGGGTGCAATAGCATTTTTTGGGTATGTGCTAAACAAATTGGGCTATTTTGGCCTGCATGTAAGGCAAGGGATTCAGCTCGCGAACTTTCGGTAACTCTGCACAGCGCGACAACGCGGACTTACAGTTTTCGTCATTTTTGCGCTCGCAATATGCGTGTTCGCGCACGCGAGAAAGCCTTTTTGTACAGTTCGCGATCCCGAACACGCAGCTTTTGCAATCTGGCAAACAATATCTCGCGAGCAACATACACCCTTCTCGAAAACGCTTTTTTGTGCATTTCTGCACAAAAAACTCCTCAGGCTGTCATTGAGCTGTAGGTTAGGAGCAGGGAGAAGCTGTTATTTGTCTGGAAAACATTTTTATGAGAGGGATTAAGTTCCACAGACACTACAACTTCCTCTTCCTGTCCTTTCCAATCACTTTTTGTGTGTTATTGTGGTGGGTGGGCTGAGCATGTGTGTGGCGGCCATTTTAGGAAGGCATGCATTGTGCCTTTGCCATAGGCGTCCATTGACTGTCTCCCATTTCTTGTGGTTGTTGTGGGTGTGTGGCGGCCATTTTGTGAAGCCATCCAAGCAGTGTGCTTGCTTTTGCCATCCGGTTCCAAGCTTGTGGCCTAGTAGTCTTCCACTAGGCCCAGAGGTAGTCAGCCTCCAAGCTGTGGTGCGTGATTTTACATGTACAGTTGGTGTTGTCTGGTGATTTTCCTTTACTCCATGGATGGCTTTGGATTTTATTGCAAAAGGTGTGTTTGGGGTGCAATAGCATTTTTTGGGTATGTGCTAAACAAATTGGGCTATTTTAGCCTGCATGTAAGGCAAGGGATTCAGCTCGCGAACTTTCGGTAACTCTGCACAGCGCGACAACGCGGACTTACAGTTTTCGTCATTTTTGCGCTCGCAATATGCGTGTTCGCGCACGCGAGAAAGCCTTTTTGTACAGTTCGCGATCCCGAACACGCAGCTTTTACAATCTGGCAAACAATATCTCGCGAGCAACATAGACCCTTCTCGAAAACGCTTTTTTGTGCATTTCTGCACAAAAAACTCCTCAGGCTGTCCTTGAGCTGTAGGTTTGGAGCAGGGAGAAGCTGTTATTTGTCTGGAAAACATTTTTATGAGAGGGATTAAGTTCCGCAGACACTACAACTTCCTCTTCCTGTCCTTTGCAATCACTTTTTGTGTGTTATTGTGGTGGGTGGGCTGGGCATGTGTGTGGCGGCCATTTTAGGAAGGCATGCATTGTGCCTTTGCCATAGGCGTCCAAACTTGTGGCCTAGTCGTACAGTAGGCCCAGGGGTACAACTCAGCAATCATCACGGCGGGTTTTTTTTCCTTGCTATTCTTCTTCCTAAGTGTACACTACACAGTACAAATACAACAGGATCCCTGGCCTTGTCAGTCTCTTAATGGCTGGCTATACTGTTGATGTTGTTCACTGACTTCATGAAATTTAATAATTGTGATGACCACCCACGAGACACTAATAAATTATATATTATATTATGGATCTTTTGACTGATGTTCTTCTGGCTTTTTTGCTTTTAGGTGCACAAAAGACAGAGGTGTGTCATCATCATCCACTGTTGTGGTGCCAAACCGACGTCCTGCTGCTGTAGTGTACACAACGTGACGTGTCAGTGACCTGACCAGGCATCTCTGCAACTTGTGCAACTGAGTGCTGTTTTGACATCTGTTGAAGATGCCCCCAAAGAAAGCAGGTAGCAGGTCCTCCGGTACCAAGAAAGTTGCCATGGAGAAGAAGGAACAGAAGAAGAAGGAAGTGTCACTTAAGTCTGGTGTGCCTCCCAAAACCTTTTTAGTTCACCAAAAATGAGGCCTGCAGCAGCGGTGTCGGGGGGGCAAGCTGGGGGCAGCACCTCCACATCAGTGGGCCCAACCCACCAACCCATGCCCAAGCAGATGAGTGTGGAAGAGGTAGCCAGCCTTATGGTAGAAAGCAGTGATGCTGAGCCTGAACTAAACTTATCGCTATCTCAAAGTAGTACACAATCAACGCAGGAGGGAACATCATCAACACAGCAGATAAGTGGTCAACAGCCGCAGCTACCGCCCGCAATAGTAGCTGTTCCTCCTGAAGTAGGGGCAGTTCAGGAAATTGAGCCTCATGCAGAGGAAGAAGAGGAAGCCACTCCTTTAGAAGTTGCATTGGCTTTTAAATCCCCAGCAAGGAAAAGGAGGGTTAGTACATCAAGTTCTTCACCAAGCCCCCCTTCTGATGATCTAGATGTCACTTGGAAGCCACAAACTGAGTCTGAGAGGGAAACACATCACAAGAGCAGGCATGGCAAAAGGAAGGTTCCAGAAAGCCTTACACTTATGGATGTTGATGTAGAAGAGCAGGTTGATGATGATGATGATGATGAGCCAGTCATCACAAACATCACTCCCGGGCCTGAGGAGATGGAGAGCAACATTTTTACATTATCCAAAATGGATGCGAGGGATGTAGCACGCATACCTCCAACACAGGTAACACCAACACGACCTCCAGCTTCCATATTTACATTAGCAAAGGGCCGGCAGCGTCCTACATCCAGCACAACAAGCACCACCTCAGCAGAAGTAGGTAGTGGTCCTGCACAGAGTCAAATTCAACACACACCCTCCAGTTCACCCGGCATTGGAAGTGGGAGTGGCACCTCCAGCAGGAGACAAAAGTTAAGCTCCCCAGTGTGGGACTACTTTACGGTTAGCCCAAAGGAGGAGAACATTGCTGTATGCTCCGTTTGTCATTCCTCTGTTAGCCGTGGAAAGCTTGGTACAAACTATGGTACCGGAGGCCAAATGACCCATCTGAAAAAACACCACGCAATCCAGTGGGAGGAGCACCTTAGGCTCATCAAAACTGGAACCATTGCTGTTGGGCATAAACGAGTAGAAAGTCCGCTCACGGTGGAACAGGAAGAAGAGGGAGACATTCTCTGTGCTAGTGGTACACAAAGTAGCCCTGTCCCCAGCACTGCAGTGGTAACGCCCACATCCTCAGCCACATCTCATTGGCACAAGAGTAAGAGCCAGCCTGAGACACCAAGGAGTACTGCTGGGCCAAAAAGTGCGACGTCGACCACAGGAAGGAATACCATGCAGCCTACCATTCTTAGCATGTTTAGTAGGCCGGAGGGGCAGTACGAACGCAATCACCCAATAGCACGTTTGTACAATGCTAAGCTGGCAAAAATGTTAGCACTGGACCTTCTCCCTTTTTCTTTTGTTGAAGGGGTGGGTTTTCTTGAGTTTGTGACCACCATCTGCCCAAAATGGAAAGTTCCCAGCCGCTACTATTTTGCAAGAGTTGCTGTTCCAGCACTACATCACGACGTGCTGGAATTGCTTGGAAAAGCCTTAAAACAGAGTGCTGTTCAGAGTATACACCTGACAACAGACATGTGGACCAGTTGCCAAGCCACTGATTACATGTGCATCACTGCACACTGGGTCTCTTTTTCGGGTGTTAAAGATAAGATATCTGACGGCGTTGTTGACACCGCTGAGATTTTTAAAGACACTCGCAAACATGCAACTGTAGCCATGTTTGCAATGGAGAAACATCATACTGCTGCTAACATTTTGGATGAGTTTAACAGCAAGGTGTTTGAGTGGCTGCGACCAAGAGGTCTTACCATTGGTTTTGTTGCCACGGACAATGGCAGTAATGTAGTTCGGGCCATGAAAGATGGTGGGTATTTCAGGGTGCTATGTTTGGCACACTGCATTAACATTGTTGTGCAAGACTTTCTGAAAAATGAAAGCAAAGTCAGCAGCTTACTGACCACCTGCAGAAGAATATGCACACATTTCAACCATTCTTTTAAAGCCCGGAAGGAGCTGAGGGTGATTCAACGTGAGCATAAAATGCCAGTCAAAGCACTCATCCAAGAGGTGCCAACACGTTGGAACTCAACGTATTACATGCTTGAGCGTCTGTTTGAGCAATACATACCACTTAATGCTTATGTCATGAAAAGGTCAGGGGATCCTACAGTGAAAGGCATGAGAGTTGAGATGACCCAATGGGACCTTGTCAAAAGCCTGACAGAGATGCTACTTCCTTTTGAGGTCTTCACCCGTGAAGTGAGCCGGGAGGACTGTACTATGGGCCAAGCTATCCCATTGTTGTACATGCTAGAGCAACAGCTGAAGGATGTGGCAGAAATGTACGCAGATGTGGATGACAAAGTAGAAGCACATTCTTTGGCAGACACCTTATCCGCTCGCTTATCTCACAATACAAGGATTCAAAATAACATTCTGTCAGATCCACATTACATTACTGCCTCAATTTTGGATCCACGTTACAAATTATTGCTGTGCAGTAATGAAGTCATTCCTTTTTCAGAAGTGAATGTTGCCCAGTACAAAACTTTGATAGCTGAGGAAGCCACTGAGTTTGAAAACGAAAGGATCTTCATTAAAGGCCCGCCCCTCCAGGGCAGAAAAAGTACTGCAGGGCACCCAGAACGAAGTTCTACTTCAGAAGCCAAGAGCAGTGCGTTTGCCTCCCAGCAGTCAACACTGCCAGCAGCAATAACATCAACAGCACCAACAGGATCATCAGGGACATTTCCAAAAACGGCAGGTGATTGGTTTCTACGGAAAGGGTATTGCACATCAATGACTGATGCAAAGGCAAAAGAGGCCCAGGAAATCGGAGCACCCCTGAACATTGAGCGGATGGTTCAGGCCTATCTAGATGACACAACAGAGGTCTACATGGAGCAAAGCCCATTGGTGTATTGGTATGGGAAAAGAAGCCAATGGCCAGTGCTCAGCAGGCTGGCGATAAAGTATGTGGCTTGCCCTGTTGCAAGTGTCTCTTCAGAGCGTGTTTTCAGTGCTGCTGGTGCCATTGTTACTGTCAAAAGGACCAGTCTCTCGCCCAAAAGTGTTGAGAGGTTAACCATGATCAAAATGAATCAACACTTTATACCACCGGAGTACAAAATACGTGAATCACAGGAGGAAGAGGAGAGTGACTTTGATGACATAAGTAGTGGATTGTTAGACGTACTGCTGTCCGAACCACCAGAGTTTGAGGACGAGCTCCTCTTCCCTGACAACTAGGCTTTCAAATTGTTCTCCCTTCCTTTATTTGTGTGTGACTGTGTGTATCTGTTTTTCTGGTTCAAAATCTACATTCACAACAAAGCCATCAACAGTCTCCTTTTTTTATTTCCCTATTGGAGTTGCACGTCTGTGCATAACTGTCCACTCCACTCCTCAGGGTCCTGCTCCATGTTCCTTACTCTCCCTAAGTACATTTCAAGCAAGTCAGACATTGGATGGAGATGGAGAATAGTACAATACATGTTGCCTCTAACAGTCCCTCCATAAGAAGTGAAACGTGACTCCACCTATATTCCATTTTGTTTCCAATCCGAAAGAAACTCATCACTGACTGGCAGAAGGCTAGGCAGGCATCAGATCAGACAGCCAAAGAGAACACCAAGACAGGTAATGAGTGATTATTGTGAATGATGGTGGCATGCATTGCATTGGATGCTGGCTGACTACGAAGAATTGTGCATGCCATGAAGTAGAACTATACTAGTTTATCGACAAAGTACAAGTGACTCAGGTGTGGTGACAGTTAATGTTTCCTTGTTGTTTAATAATGACCACATTGTACTCCTACCACTGCAGGTGCCGGCCAATATCCGTTGCAATTTGGTAATATGGAATATATTATAAACTTAATCAGTCACTACAGACTGAGTTGGTGTTGGAGAATACGTACCACACGGTCACCATCATTGAGGATGCTGAGCATACTATCTTTGCACACAGTCAGTTGGATTGGAGAAAATTTATGGAATAACGGCGTTTCATGGGCTGACATAAAAGGTAAAAAGTTTGAACAAGAACCACAGCAGACCTAGGCTAGATGTCCGTGTAGTGGTGTGGACTGGAGTAGAGTGTAGTGGTATGACGGACAGTGGCGCATTGATTTAGTCACTTCATTGGGAAAATTCTAGGTTGCTGCAGTGCATTTGACATTTCTCTGGCTCGGTCAAAATGTAAGTAAGGGGTAGGGAGCCTGGCCTGTGCCGCGGTTCTCCTGTTCTGTGGCTGTGCTGGCTCCTGAATCCTGTCCCGTTGTTGTTGTACCTTAATGCTTGCTGTAGAGTAGACACACTATGTAGCCTATCCAAGCTGCCTCAGTCTGAAAGTGTTCTCTCCAGAGTGTTGTCTTGCACTCCACTGTAATTGAGTTTATTGTTGTAAAGGCTGTAATTTTTCAATACCCCGTTTGTTTTTCCATCTACACTTACAGGCCGGCCGGCCCTTTACCCTGTGCTACAGTGGGAGAAACGACTCACACGTACCTTACCAATACGCATCAGGCAGGCAGTGATACCCAAGATTGATGTGCGGAGTGTCCATGGAAGGGAGGACCAAGAAGAATGACGAGAATGATGCAACTCCTCATTTGGACCAGGATACTTTAGTATCATCATTCGTCTTTACATTTATTTGCTTGCTTTTTTCTCTTTAATCATTACGACTGTGTGTTGTGGTTTGTTTGTTAATTGATCCAACTTTTTTTTAGTTTCCTTAGCTAGCTTGAAAAATGATAGTAAGCCCGGTAGAGCATGTAATTGGGTTCGGTCTGAGCTCTGAGGGCGTCAGACAGGCAAGGCAAATTTCAATTTCGTCCCTGACTGTACTGTCTCATTGGGTCATAGTAGTTATAGTACAACTCATTATCTCATTAACCATCAAGTTATCCTCCTCAGCATGCATGCATTTGCTTTCTCTCACTTCACACTTTGATTTCTTTGATAATGGATCATGGTCGTCTTATAAGATTGTGTTTTACTTTTGTTGTGTCCATGCATATTGTCTGTTTTTCTTTCTCAAACCTTTCCCAAAACCCCACTTCCCATCCAATCATCGATCCCTAACCCTCTTCCCCCGGGCTGTGTGATTTATATTGAGGTGTGATGTGATGACTATGTACACCAATTGATCACACGCTTGCTGGGGCAGATGTGGTGAAAGCAACACTAATTGAATTTCAACTAAGGCAGGGCAAGGATCTTCTTCTGCTTGACCACCCATGCTGTAGTTTACTTTGTGTTCTGTTCCACTCCTCCTCCCTGAGTCTCAGTCAAGTGACTTTCTCTTTCTTTTTTCAAACGCTATTGCCAGTGTCTACTACTACCACCACTATAATGGCATCTACTCCGTCAATTTGGGAAACCAACCATGCAGCCATCAGTGTGCCGAACTTCATCATCAATCACAGGTAAGATAAGTTTGGTGGGAGGTATGGACTAGGAGGAGAGACTGACAGTACTATGACAATTAAAAATAACTCAGTGAGGGGTACTGCATCTATCGGTTTGTGTGTTACAAAATCGGCAGATCTTTTAAATCAAACACTGGCTGTGGGCATGCAGCAGCACGGAAACAAAGTAAACAACCATGTAACTTACATTGAATTCGGAAAACTGTAACCCACCACAAAAAACATTAACATCATATAAATAAATAGTAAGTATATTTTTAATATCCCCTAACAAAAATAAACTATCCCGCTCTGACCTAACCCACCCCCCTCCCTAACCCCAACGAAACGAAAGTCCAAAGTCCCAATGTCCGTTGAAATCCCCAACGCCCACAAACCCACCCACCAACAAAAGGAATTAGAAAAGGGGCAAACGACGAGGTCCTCTATTGTCGGCGGGCCTTAAGGTGTTTGTCCACCAGGATCTTGACCCGCTCCTCCATGTTCTCCTCCCAGCGGGCCATCCGGTGGAGCAGCTGGCGGTGAAATGCCCTAAAGTTGCTTCCAGGGTGGGGGGCAGCAGTGCTGGAAATCGAGGCGCGGCGGCGGGCGAATGCCGGACCACGGCGCCGTGAAAGTGGAGGCCGGGCCTGACTGGGGCCCGGGGCATTGGAGGAGGCTGCAGCTTCAGCCGCCTCCTCCTCCTCCTCCTCCTGAGCCACCAGCCGGCGATAATGCTCGCAGATGGCCTCCAGTTTCTGGCGCCGGGCCCTAGCGGCCAACTCCTTCCTTGATGGTTTATTGGAAGGAGTATCATCTATATCAAAAAAGAAAAAGAACATGTTGGAGCCAATACTCTTAGCAAAACAGGAACACTAAAATCATTCAACACATAGTGTCACAGTATCACTAGCAAGCACAGTTCATAACATTTGGGATTTGGTGCTGGGGTAAGTATCTCTAATCCTACTTCCTTGGACTCTAACATTTGTGACCGTTTCAGACATTATTTATAAATATAATCGTACTATGTATGTACTGCGGTACACCAGTCGTGCTGTTCTTATCTGTAGTTTAGCCCAATTACATAACCTTGTTGTAGGCGGCATTCCAGGTCCATCAGCTAAGCTTGCACCCAAGAGAAACAGATATGAGCCACATGATGATGCAGACTCACGTTACTTTTATTTACTACTACTTTCTGCAGGTGGGGAAGCTCATCTTTTTGTCTGACGCCTTACGGCCGTTGGCACTGGTCATACTCTGTTACATGAGGGCAAATGGCATGCACAATTTCACTTACACCCTGCCATGGGTACTACAAAAAGGCTGATTATTTATTTATCGGATCCAACGATCATTGCTTATATTCATATTATAGATGCTGCTAGTGCTAATACGATATACGACATCAGGTCGGTAGCGGTCGGTGGTGGGAGTGCTGCCGGTCGGTGACGTGGGAAGGTGCAGGGTGGGGATAGTAAACGATGGATTAAGGACATTCACAGGTAATTAAAGAATACATAAAAAAAAACCATTGCTGCACACAGTAGCACACACTGCATCGCATTCGGCGGTGCAGTGCGCACCTTGAAAATAGTTTTATTTATTTTTATGTTGATTACCTGTATTTGGCCGTAACAGTAATACACAGTTTACTCGCCAGTGCCACCCACCCGTCCCCTCCCCATGTCGCCGCCCGCCAACAATCCCACCACCAACCGCTACTGCAGAGGGTACTTTGCTTTCATTGCTTGTGTAACCAATATACATAAACATTAAACAACAGATAGGCCACCCTTTGCAGGTTGGCTGCCCCAATCGAAAATACATTAATAATAATAGGTAGGGAGTGGTCCCCAGAGTGGGAGGAAGGGGTTTCCGCTTGATAATATATGACGTGCTTGCAAACTACTGCAAGTGTACTGTATGCTCATAATACTACCTTGATTCCTCTAGGCTTTGCTACTGTCGCGCAGTTTCTGTTACATTTTCTTCAAAGTAAGAATCTCCAGTGACACTTTCCACCTATACTGTCTCTTGGTGATAGTACATCCAGGCATACATCCATTAAAGTAAACGTCTATCCTTTTGTATATATCTCTTAACAAACCTTAGTTGGTTTCACCAACAAACACCCATGCTTCTGCTCCTTCCTTCCTTGCCTTGGCTTTGAGTTTGAACCAAAAACACCGCTGATTCTTGCTATCTAGTACTATCCACCCATACTGTGTCGCCCACCCAGGCAGGCATTCTTTCACCTTCCACCCATCCTTCAACAACCCATGCATCTGATCTTATTACTATCAGACTCCTATACATGCTTCCAACAACATATCCTTCTCTGCCGGTCAGTCATATTGTTTATCTCGCCCGTCCTTCCACCCTTAGTGCTTTCCCTCTATGTTCAACACATCCATGAAGGTCATCTGATCTGAGTTTGTCTTCTCCATAAAACATTCACAGCTGATTTTGGAGTCAAATAGAAGAGGCCATTGGTTACTCTACTCACGCTGGTAATGCTACGTAAAGGGTGTCTTCTTCAACCGTTGTATAATGTCGCACAGTACAGTGAAATAGTGAACACAGTTCCATCTAGCTGTAATGTCAAGAAGTAATGAATATAACTTACCGCCGCCGGCCACTGCTGCTGGATCCCCCCTGGGCCCTGTGTCTCCTGCAGGTGCCGCCAGTTCGCCTGCCCCCTCCGGAATGGCCGCATCGCTGGCCCCGACGGCACTGGTGGATGGTAGTGTGCCTAGAAAAAAGCATCAAAAATTTTTTAGATGCCTGTAAACCTCCCCCTATTTTAAGTGTTCACTTGGAACATTGAACAAAAAGTTAATGCGATGCAACATACATCAGCACTAGACAGTAAGTACAGTCAGTAGACAGACACTAGTAGGATATGGTTCCACTTCCTAGGGTCATCTAGTCCTACTCTACTCTTTTGAAAGTTAGCCTGAGCCATGAGTAACCCTTTTAGATTCATCATGTCGACTACTACTCTTTTGGTGCATATTATACCTGCCAGCGTATTGGCATGTGCAGTAGATGCCTTTAAGGCCGCTTGACTGTTGCGTACAAGTGAAGAGGTCGAAAAAAAAACAACATATTGACTTTGTTTAGTTTATATTGCTTAGCCATCACACATACATGTTACACTTTTTGGCATGACTGCAAAATGCTAGCATCATTCACCAGTATACTATCTAACGGCTAACTCGCAGCGTTTTTCTCATATATCATAGGCGGAAGATTCCCTTCTACAAACCAGAGATTTACAGAGCATAGTGGATGCAAGATGATGTAACCAGTATTTCTACGTTCTACGGTGAGGGATCTTCCAGAATTATAAAGATCTTGGCTCTTGTTCTTGTTGTCAATCATGCACTTGTAAATGTTTACTGTTTTAATGTTAGGCTTTTTGCTGGCTTATTGACTATGGCTGTCGTAAATTAAATTTCATATTAACGATGTACAGAGTTTGATACTTGTTTCAAATAAACCTTTTGAACTTACACATAGACTCTGTTGTATTTGGTGTGGTGGAGTGGACTTACACAAGTGTGTGAGCAAAATGGTGTTTGTTATTATGTTCTGGATTGTCTGTGTCATCATCAACATTGTGTATCGTCTTCGTGGGGGGGTCGGGAGTGGGACCCTAATGTGAGACACTATAGCTAGTCTGTTAGGGGATCCTGGGTTCTTCGGACTGAGGTGTGATCAGTAAGATCCAACCTCCCATCAGCATCATCCTATTTTGTTGTGCATAGTTCTGTATGTGGCTCTGCAGAATCCTAGACAATAGTAGTATCATGTACTATCCGATCAAAAATACTAGTCAAATATCTGGTTGGGCATTTTGTTTGTGGTAATTGTCAAAGCCTCAACATTGAGAAGACTTGAAGAGGACAACCCAAAGGACAGGACCCAGTGGCTAGAGCTATTGGTCAATCAGAGTTTTATTGTTGCAAAGAAAACCTTCTATTAAAGAGTGGGCAACTGTGCAAGCTTCGCTACACACAGAGTAATAATAGTAATAGTAGTAGTAGTATTAGTAGCACAGAGAGTCATAGCAGAGGGAGTTAGAAGCAACTTCGAGGCAGGGATAAACAGAATTAGTAAACAGATAGTCAAGGTCAAAGAAGTAAGCTTTTGTAAAAAAGAGATTCAGAAAGTGGAACCATAATTTAGAGTTTGGGAAAAAAAAGATGCAGTAACATAACATTTAGGGAAATATAAATGTCAATCTAACCAATGGAGGACTTACTGGGGCCAGCTGCAGGAGCCTCAGTAGAGGAGAGGTCCTGGGGTTCCCCCGCCGACTCCGACCCCGTCTTCTTGCCCCTGGGTGGTGCTGATGATCATGTAAAATATAATAAAGAAAGAGACCAACATTAAGGAGTGCTGTGAGAAAAATAATAAATCATTTGGAAAAACAATAAGTCAAAGAACATTTTAGGAAACAACAAGTGCAATAAAATTGACCTATCTAATCAGATGGATCGACTACTGGCTGCTTCCTAGTGCATTTACGGATCGTCTACTTATTTATGAACACTCCAGTGTTCCTTGATCATTCTGATTCCAAATACTAACAAAGCCTAGTAAGTACCACCTGACCTACACCACCTATTCCAGACGGGCCAATTGTTCACTAAGTCTGCACTTCAATTTTTTTCAGCCATCAAATGCATAGATGATGAGATGGAGGACACATGCATAGTTGCATACATTAGTGCATACATACAACAAATTGTGGGTTGGTTGCATAATGCTGATCTAGTTCTGCTACTGACTGACCATGCTAAGCCTACCACTCACTAAACAAAGTACAAAAGGTTCGACGGAGGACTGGGGTAAGCAGCACTCAGTGACAGAGGATGCGTCACGCAGACCGCATAAAACAATTAGTAACTACTACTAACAAACTAAACCTAGTATCCAATATCCATCCACCACTATTTCACAGTAGGACAATGGAAGGACTAGAGTCTCTCTAGCAAATCGCATTACCTAACTTCAGTTCTGTAAAGTAAACTCTTACATAATCAGCATCAGCACAAGCTAGCGCAAACTACGTTGCAAACAAGTAAGAGTACCACCGTGCACCTGGGTCCTTAAATCAAAGAACATTTTGCTTTTTGGAACGTAATACCAGCAACGCTTGGCACGCAGCAGTAATCTTGTTGTTCATCTAATTTAATATACACAATCAGTTACTCACCAAGCCCGATGACCTCGACACCTAGCAGGTCCAACAGGTCCTGCTCCCGGTCCAGGATGTCGGACCACCGGTGAGCTAGCTGGTTGTGGGTGCGCCGGATCCCAGTGCACCGGAACACGGCCCGGCGCACCTTCGCCCACCGACGGTGCCGCTCCTGGGTAGCGTACCCGGAGCCGGGCCTGCCGCCTGCTGCCAAGGTCAAGGGGAGGAGGCGCTGTATGAAAAAAACAAGAGCCGCCACCTCCTCCTCCCCAAACAGTTGCCGGGCCTGCACCCCTGCAGGACGCATTCTGCCGCAAGGCAGGCGGCGCTTCTCTGCGCCTGCAGGTCCCTTGCCCTTGGGACTTGGTGTGCCCTTGGCCATGGTTCTGGGGTGGGTGGGAGGCGGAAAAGAAAAGTCCGAAGGGGAAAAAAAGTTAGGGGGAAGAAGATAGAAAGAACTTTATAAAAGTAACAAAAACACAGTAAAAGTAGAAATAAAATGCAAAATATAAACTGAGGCAAACAGAGAGATAGATAATAACTAAAAAAAGTCAGGAAAAAGGCTTTAAAGACAAAGGATTGCTGTGATAAAGGGAGGATACAAAAGTAGGCCCAGAAACATGGCATAGAGTGAAAAACAAGATGGCCGCGCCCATTCGCGACCGCGTGGGTAAGTTCGCGCGATATTTCTCGTGAACATGTACAATTTATCGCGAACAAGTAAAATGCGCTCCGAACACGTCAATGCACATCGCGAACACGCTATCCGCGACCCGGAACAGGAAATAAGGCATCGCGAGCGGGCGGGACTATAGAAAAACAAGATGGCCGCGCCCATTGGCGACCGCATGGGTAAGATCGCGAGATATCCCCCGAGCATGCAAACAGTTCCCCGAACATGCTTACCGCGCTCGCGAACAAGAAAAAGCCATCGCGAACTGGTTGCCACAAGCAACTACGCAAGCTCGCGAAGCTTCGCGAAGCTTCGCGAAGCTTCGCGAAGGTCGCGTAGTGCAATGACATCTTCGCGAAGCTTCGCGAAGCGCGACTACGCGAACTACGCCCAGGGTTAATGGTGACTCAATATTGCAAAAAGTCGCATAGCACTGGGCCCCCTGGGGGATGGTCTACAATGGCATAGTACATACGAACATTTGTAAAAAAAAAAGTCATTAAATAGCAACAGAAGAAGTAAGCACTCGCATGATGCCCAAATTCATATGTAATTGTCCAGCAAAATCAAATACAGCACAAATGTACCCAAAGTAAATGCAACATACTCACTACCGGGTGCTCAGAAGACAAGCCGTCTACTAAGCTTCTTGGATCATAAAAGCAGATTAGATCCAAAAGGTCCAGATAAATACACAGGTGTCACTTCAACATAGAATACATCCAAATTTGTAAAAGATTGGTAACTAATTGCGTGGCGTTGCACGCATGATTGGCTAGTGTTATATATTAGCATGGCCAAACGCGTAGCAGACACCATAATTATCGAAATACAAGAACTGGAATCGCAGATTAAATCTGTTATCTCGGTTACCTTTTTTAAGAAAAGTAATGAAGAATCGAATAAAACCACCAAAGAATTTAAAGACTCGATTTTGACCATGAAAATTGAGAAATTCAAGAAAGAGCTGGCTAAATTCTCTTTGGAAATTATCTATCCTTACACTAGTGAGAGTTATGTGCCACCAGAATTTAATAAAAAAGGCCGACGTTACGGCTCTAACTACTCTTCATCAGGGACGGATGAGTGGTCTAGTGACTCTGACTCGTCTAACCCAACAGGTCAGAACAACCGGAATCAAGGGAGAGGACGTAGATTTTATCAAGGGGTGGGGCTTTTGGTCCCCCACCTCCTCCTCAACTACAATGGTGGCCACCGGGACCATGGGGTTATCCAAATCCCCCTTTCCTCCTCAAGGCGTGCCATTCCAACCACATCTTCTAACCTACCCTAAACAGTCTTTTTTAGGGTATGGCCGAGGGCGCGCACGAGGCAGGTGAAGAAATTCTCAAGCCCAGGTGCACTGGAAGCCAACAGTATCACCGATAAACACACGGAGCAAGAAAAAGATGACACCACAACCAGGAACAAGCTCGGATTGAGCTTAGTGGTCAATCTAAGTGATCACGTCATGACACCTGATGAATATGCGGCACTTAACAGGGGCCTTGGATTTGTTCCCAGTTTCGAGGGAGACTCCTTCCAAACACAACGTGAATTAGCACAGTTTTTTAGGAAAAAACGTCTTCACTTCTTTTTTAAAGGGAAAGATTCCTCCAGCACAGAAACAGAGCCTGCTAATACCAGTCACAAGGTTCGATCTCTTTTTCATCCACCTGCGCACACTGTTCCACCTCAAGTTCTTGCATTGGAGAAAGCGGTGCTTAATGAGGTGAGTGCATTAACAACATGACGGAATCGTCAGTGTCACAATTTACCTAATAATGAGAAAACTGCGCTAAAAGCTCTAGCGAGTGATACACAGATTACCATTAAGCCTGCCGATAAAGGCATGTTCATTATAAACACATCGACTTATCGCGCTGATTGTCTCCGCCAGTGGGGCGATGCCCGTTTCTATCAACCATTGAGAACTGATCACACTGAGAGACTCTCACGGGAGATTAGTGATCTTGTGGAAGAAGCTAAGACAGCAGGCTGGATTACCGACAATGAAGCCAGGTTTCTCACTACCATGTATCCGGTAATACTGTATTTCTACGCATTACCGAAGATACATAAGCCCCAAAGACCACCACTGGGGCACCCCATTATTTCGGGCATAGGGTCCTTGTTAGAACCCCTTTCCACCTTTGTGGACTAATTTTTATGTCCTATGGTCAGTGAGATGCCTACCTATTTGAAAGACACTTCTGATATACTCAGGATGTTACCAGACATTGAATTCAGCATGGCTACTGACTATTTGGTCAGTTTTGATGTAGACTCGTTGTATACCTATATTCCCCAAGAGGAAACTTTGGATGTCATCAGAACTCTACAGGGGAATCGGGATTTAGACTCCATCACCCTCGTGATTTTCATCATGGAATGTGCCAGGTTGGCCATGCATTAAATTTTTTTTCATTTTGAGGACACATTGTATTTACAAACATCGGGAACATCGATGGGCAGTGTTTTTACGCCGAGTTTGGCGAATCTTTATGTTCTTCAGTTCGAACAACAACATGTGCTCAATCTCACTAATCCTTTCCATGATCACATTTTGACATGGAGACGATATATTGACAATGTTTTCGTGGTCTGGCGAGGTGAAAAGGCCACCACCTATGAGTTTCAAACATGGCTCAATTATAGAAATACTTTCCTGAACTTCACTGTAGAAATCAAGCCAATATGACCAGGCCTAACACTCCTAGACTGAACACACTCAGTGCTGCTTCCAACGGTATTTAAAAAGTATTTAAGAAGATATTGACGGTTTTTGAATATCGAAAATGAGACCTTACAACCACCACTCTTTGCCTTCAAAAGAAGCTCGAATTTCAGAGACAGTTTGGTCCACACACGTCCATGTGGCATGGCCCCCACATCGTCCACTCAGAACACATTGTGGAATTTGCCACCAGTTATTGGGCATTACCCCTGTGGGTCTTGTGCGACTTGTCCACAAACAAGTCATACCACCACGGTAGACATTGGAACCGAGAGACCCTGGTCTGAAGTGAGACATACTAATTGCAACACCGAGAGACTTATCTATTTGATAACGTGCCCCTGCCAACTGAAATATGTATGCATGATGACGCGAAAGATCAAAGTTTGCATATCAGAGCATAAGAGCACGATTAGGTGCAACAAAAGATCTGCAAAACTGACCAGTCATTTTTAAACTCTTTAACATAGAGCTGATGAATTACGCTGGACAGTTTTAGAACAACCGGCCATTCCCCCTCATGTCACAGATGTCACACGATTCCTTTTTCAAAAAGAACAATGCTAGGTTTTCAAGCTTAAAAGCGATAGCATAGGTCTCAATGATGATATTCCCTGGACCTTGCTATAATAGCCTAGAAAGGTCATCCCTCTGTTTGAAACATTAAGATGATAAGGCTTTTTATCACCTAGCCATTATACCGATGCTAGGGTGCTTTCTAACTTGTTTTGGGTGTTTTCTATGTTGAAGTGACACCTGTGTATTTATCTGGGACTTTTGGACCTAATCTGCCTTTATGATCCAAGAAACTTAGTAGACGGCTTGTCTTCTGAGCACCCGGTAGTATGTTGCATCTCCTTTGGGTACATTTGAGCTGTATTTGATTTTGCTGGACAATTACATATGCATTTGGGTATCATGTGAGTGCTTACTTCTACTGTTGCTATTTTCATGACTTTTTTTTTTTTTACAACAGTTCGTATGCACTATGCCATTGGAGACCATCCACTAGGGGGCCCAGTGCTATGCATCTATTACAATATTGAGTAACCATTACCTTTTTACCATATATTGGGCATCACAGACAATAAAGTTTTTAGCGCATGCTGGATACCTTGGCCGTTGGCACTATAGTGAGTTCTATTGCTTCATGCGAGTAGTAGTGTCATCAATATTAGTATTACAGAGTTTTCTCTAGATAAACCGACTCCCTTTATTGATAAGGAGAGCGGCTGTATGGTTTGACTGGCATCAGTTTCAGTATGTTGTTCGATACGGCATATATATATATAAATATATATATATATATATATATATATATATATATATATATATATATATATATATATATATATATATTTTTTTTTTAGGCGGCTTTTTCGGGAGTGTAAGGCACTACATTTCCCATCATCCCAAGCGCCTGACAGCGTCACGTCCGGTGCGCGTCTGTTTGGCATTCACCTTGATGGTATATATTGCTAGTTGAAAGCCTCGCGGGGTGCCTCCGGTTGCAGCCTTGTACAGCCTGGGGTACCAATGGAGAGGTATGTTCCTCAACAGTAGTGGTGTATGTGCCTAACATGAGTGCGCAGTTCCTACCAACAAAGTAATTTGGTAGTTTGAATGTATAAGTACCCTGATTAGTCTGTGCGGACTTGCCGAGCTACATTGCACGCTTCTCACAGAATTGCGGATTTAAATAGCACGAGGGTGCCGCCCATTGCGTCGTTTGGCTTTTTAATAAAGACACTTTTCAATCAAGACTCTTTACGCACAGGGTCTGTGGACCTATTTAGATCGATTGCGGTCCCCCAGAGGTGCTGTTCACTTCTGCCTTTTCAAAGTTCGTGTGGTGATTTTTAACACAATAGTACCCGCTACACGGCGGCGTTACGAGTATGGCCTCGGCAATTAGTGTACTATTGCTGTAGGCGTGTCAGTAGATAGGTCTTGATAGAATTACACAAATGCAACTTGTTTTGAATAAATCAAGGCCACATTTAAGATCTGTTGATTGTGCCTTTACTAGAAGCTAGATTGCTTCATTGATCTTCCCAACGTCTAAGTGGTAGTTTGCCATGGTGTTTGATGTACTGTTTTTTTAATATAGATTCTCTTCATTTAGCTCAGAGTTGTTGACACTAATAGAGCACACAATGAGATCTGTAGTTACTCTTAGTGTGCATTTAGTGAGATTACTTTCATTAAGTTTTCTCATCCTTGGATAACCTCTCTTGTTTCAGTGCGGTGCCTCACGTCCTGAGCTGTTGCCAGGTGAGCTGTTGTCCCTTACTCGCAAGAGATGGGTAAGTTTTGTTTGCACATCAGGGGAGTTGGTTTGATGCAATGCTAAATATATGTATCTCACTCACATCCGATAAACTGATGCCTTGTCACTTTCTCTACACAGGTTGACTTATACACATGGACCATCTATCTGAGAAATAGTGTGGTATAGGTTGTATCATTTCCATCTTAAATATTGTTTGGTTACACCTTTGTTTCTTTGAGCACACACAGTAGCAATTTACATCTAGGTCCTGAAGAAAGCTAGACACCAATAGGATCATGATAGCTGAAACATGTAGACCACAGCTGCAGTTATTTTGTTAAGACTGCCTCTTTGCATTGTTTTTAATCCTGACATCATGAGACAATCAATAAATAGTTCTATGCCTCCTGATAGTTAGTTTTAGTTCACATCAGCACATTTACTGCTTTAGTTTGCACTGGGCTCATCACTCACATTCCATAACAACAGCTCTTCATTCTGGGTTTTAGGAACCCATAGGATAGTGATAACACTGATAAAAAACATCTCTGTGCTCCTCCCTCTTAGTGAGGGGGTTGTAGCCCTCGACTGTACTAGGATTTACAGCCGGGAGGAGGACCCAGATGGTGAAGCATGTCACTTCGGTGAGTGATGGGATCCCATCCTTTGAGGTAGGACTTCCTGTGCAGGGTTAGTTTCTTAGTGTACGTATAGGCACTTAGGTCATCATAGGTGTAGGTGACTTTCAGAGTTTTGTAAATGTAGATTGGAGATTTAGTCTGAGCTGGTCTTTAAACCTCCCTTCCTGTTTTTGTATCATTGAACCTACAACTTACCCATACGGAAATGTAAGCCAAATGTGACTTTGTAAGTAAACTGGAGGTGTGCAGGGGATTCTGGGCAAGAAAATGCTGGGGGATCCATGCAAGAAACACCACCAGCTAAGAGTCAGTATATGCATACCACCATCCACGCACACCACCAGCCAAGCACCATCTACACACACCACCAGCCAAATGCCATCCACGCAGACAGCCAGCCTAGCGCCATCCATGCACACATTCAGCCAAGCAATATCCACACACACCGCCAGCCAAGCGCCATCCACGTACTCCATCAGCCGAGTGCCATCCCCACACACCACCAGCCAAACACCATCCATGCACACTTTCAGCCAGGCACCAGTCCACGTACATCGTCAGCCAAGTGCAACTCCACGCGCACCACCAGTCTAGCACCAATCTACAAACACTGTCATCAACCGCGACTCCATGCTCACCATTGGCCAAGTGCAAGTTTGCACACATCACCAGCAAAATGCCAGCAAACTGTCAGTGCACGCAAACCATTAGCCAAACTCCTATCCACATACAAACAAACTCTCCCTATTTTCTAGTTGTTTTCTGCCCCCGCTTATAGCACTGAAATAGCCAAAATGTGTGCCTATAAAATAGTGGAGAGACCCTTGCCTATGGAGCTTCTCCCTGAAATGCCCATTAATATATCCCTGGTGCCTAGTGGGCTTTCTGCCAAGTAGTCTGTGGTAATTTTCTTTTTAAGGGTGGGGGCATTGGCATTCCCATTTTAGGCAGGTCTAACCCCTACGTATGAAAAAAAAACCATTCCTTGGTGCGAAGTGGGCTTTCTGCCCCTCCAGGGTGGCAGATCAGAGACTGTTGCCCCCAACTGCCTCCTGGGGGGACAGAAAGACTGTGGATTTTGGGGGTGGGTGAGGGCATGCCCATTTGGTCAGGCCCCACCTCTATATAAATTTAAAAAAACTGGTTCCTAGTGTGCTTTCTGCCCCCGAGGGAGCAAATTGGGGGTTATTGCCCCCATCTGCCTCCCAGGGCGGGCATAAAGACAGTGAAACATTTTTTTGGGGGGCGGCATTGGCTTGTCCATTTTGGGAAGCCCCCACCCCTATAGACATACAAAAATCCCTGGTGCCTAGTGTGCTTTCTGTCCCCCTTTAGAGGGCAGAACGACAGTTCTGAAATATATTTGCATCTCCCACCCCACTTTTATCAAAACAACCTAGTGCCTATTGGGCTTTCTGTCCCTTGGGGGCAGATCAGGGCTAATGCACCTCATTTGCCCCGTAGGTGGTCAGAAAGTTTGTGGAGGCTGTGTGTGGGGGGTGGGGGCATTTGCATGTCCATTTAGGACAGCCCCCACCCCTAAATACTATAGAAAAATAAACGTTGATATCTAGTAGGGGTGGGCGGAATTTGCGGAATTAACCTTCGCAAATTATCGCGAGAATGTTTAAAATTATCGCAAACAAGCAGAAATATCGCAAAGATGCGGAAGTTTTTTTCCGGCATGTTCGCGAGATTTTCTGCATGGTTGCGGGTCGCCAACTTACCCATGTGGTTGCTTGCGGGCGCGGCCATCTTGTTTTGAGTTGTTCTCGCGGTGCATGATCGCGAGAAGAAAGACGTGATCGCGCGACGCATGACGTCACTGCGGGCGCGAACTGTCGCGAGACAGCGCAAATGGCTAAAAACAATACAACATCTCATGGAGAACGCGACCGGATCAAGAAAACTTGTCGGCGAACGCAGGGATTCAGGTAAGGCGATCGCGCGCGAGAATGTATCATTTTACAGCGCGAGCAAGAAACAAATTATCGCCAAGCTGCGGAAACCGGAATTTTTGACATTTTCGCGCTCTCCGCGGAACGCAAAAATGTCAAATTATCGCAATTTCCGTGAACGGAACGAAATTTTTGCCCAGGCCTAATATCTAGTGTGCTTTCTGCCCCCCATTGGTGGCAGAAAGACTGAATTTACCCAAATGCATTTGAGGGAGCACAGGTCCTTGCCCACGGGGCTGCTCCACCCTCCCTGGTGTCTAGTGGTGGATCCCTGCTTGGGGATCGCCCTCCTGAGGTGCTCCCCCTGCAGGGATCCACTACGAAGGGATACCATCGGAAAGGGTAGATTCTCCCCTTTGCAATGATACTCCTGCCGTCTGTCTCGGTGCTCAAGAAGCTGAGATAGCCCCCTGAGCAATTAGGCAGTGAAACAGAAAAAAGTTGATGGGCACATTTCAGTTTTATTTTCACTGAAATGACATCAGCATGATGTGCGCACTGATCGTCACCTCAGTGAAATAAACTGAGCAGCCTTGGGAGCTGTTTGGGGGAAATTAAATCCCTCTGGTGCCCGCACCAGAGGGAATTCCTGTGCCAAATGTGCGGACGGTCGGGAGCCGTCCTAAGCACATGAGCACTGTAGAAACGGACGGCTCCCTGCTATCCAACGCATTGAAAGA
The DNA here is from genome assembly GCF_964204655.1 of Triturus cristatus. Classification (NCBI taxonomy): domain Eukaryota; kingdom Metazoa; phylum Chordata; class Amphibia; order Caudata; family Salamandridae; genus Triturus; species Triturus cristatus. Next base: position 1,354,980,304 of record NC_140591.1, read on the forward strand.
GTTAAATGGGAGTGCAGGATGGTAAGGAGAGCATTAAAATACCTAGAGTTGCCATTAGAAAGAGGTGGCTGGACAGTGCCAAATTTAAAATATAATTACTTTGCAGCAATGTTAGAGCATATGGATGTGGTCATAAACAGTCAGTGTGTTAAAATATTTGACTCAGGGAGAGGTTACCATCTATATATGAAGTACCTCTTGGTAAAGAAGCTAGAGGATGTTTGTTAAAAAAATGTGAGCCAAGCTATTTAAAATAATGTTGATTCAAGATGATCAGGGTTGTTTGTAAAGCATGGACCAGATTGAGGATAAAAATATGACTAGCTAAATATAGTTATTACACTCTGGTTTGGCATTCTCCAATTTTTCCATCTGCTTTTCAAGACAAATACTTCAAGGTCTGGGAGGAAACAGGTATCTGGAAAACTGGGTATATTTTTTTTCATAACCAAAACTGCTCCTTCTTGGACCTACAGAAGAATTATGCCCTGCCCAAGCAAAGTCATTTTAAATACCTACAATTTGGATTTTTTTTTCTCAAGCTCGAAAAGACAAACTTTCATTGGTGAAGTTCTCAATTGTTACCGCCGGGTGTTCTAGAAATAAAACATGATATACTTTGTTGTTAGACCTGGATATGAATGATATAAATATGCAACTGCAGTGTAAAGGACATCGTTACCTGAAATACACAGCTCCTAGACTTAAACTGACTTGAGAAAGGATATCATTTCACAAAAAGCATATCCTTTCTCTCTCTCTGGGGCATATTCACACAACCCTGTCAGAAAAATGCTTAAATCCTCTTATAAAGCTCAAAGTAAAAGAGATTTTGCTTTCACCATAATGTCCACAAAGTCCAGTTAATACAATGTTACTGTGTTAGCTAGAAAGTGAAAATAGAAATAAATAGGTTATTCTTCACAAGAAACTGAGTGGATCTATATGTGCTTCTATCAAGTCCAGTATTGACCAGTGCCTTGGATGCTAGTTTCAAATACACATTTTTTTCTAGGCAGACAGTGAAGCGGCATAATGACACTTTGAAAACATCTAGGTTACATTGCATTCGAGCAGCGACTGTGTTTATAAACCTTTCACTCTCCTAAAGATCTGCATGCTGAGAATGTATCGGTGGTTGCTATTTACAGAAATTGCATAGGGCCTTCCAAGCTGTCAATGTCATAGAGGATGACGCCCAACTGAGATTGGAAAAGAGGAACCAAAACAATCTTGGCTGAGATTATAGCAAATGGATATTCAACAGTCACAAACCTGCCTCGGTTTTAAGAAATCATTCACAGCTCACCAATACAGTATAAAAAGACCACTGTCTACCAATGCCCTTCATAGATAATCAATTTTGCCAAAATTCAACTGTAAATATGTGGTACACAATTTTTGCTGAAGGGAGTCATACAAGGTGTGCTTAGAAAGCTAGACAAACATAAACATATTTTTTGACGTAAGAATGATCTGACAAATTTAAGTCTTGTTCCTGATTTAAAACTTTGTCCAAAAAAACATGCAGGACAATATCATTGAAACCTGATTAGCATTGTTAAAATGGAATAATTTCCACAATTCTCAGTCAGGTTTTCAGTCCTATGGGTATACAAAAACTAAGGGACACATTTAAAATCTTTTCATGCCACACAACAAAACAACTTGCTGCGCTGCGAGGCTTGAAAGAGCAGGAATGCACGATATCTATCATAATTCGCATTCCTATCCTCTGCCTGCACAGGCGCACAATCTCCAGCCTAGTACTAACGCAGGCACCCTTGTGCCATACAGCAAAAGTCCCTGTGTTACAGGCAGGATTGTTTTTTAACATAAAGAGACATCTTCGCGCACAGACACACTCCATGCAGGCATGTTCCTCTTTCTATGTGTTCAGCAGAATACAATACACTTAAAAAAGAAGAAACAATGAGGAGACAATGCGATATTTCTCCTCACTGCTCCTCTGGTGGTAAGGGGTACAATTCTGATGCAACCGCTGGTCTACCAGTGTTGGTAAATCAGGTAATGCTTCAGAATACATGGGTGGATGCATGGGTACACTCACGTTCCCCCCATTTAACGCCTCCATCATGCAGAGTAAAGTAAGGCAATAGCAACACAAAAAGATGATGGACGGAATGCTGAACATTGTCAAACATTCACCCCCAGTAACAGATCTGGGTTAAATAAATCCCTTGTTTTTTTGTTCACCATGCCACCCCAGTCTGGACCCAGCCATGTGGAAACCAGGCTTAACTTTGCTCCCTATGGGAACAGTCCAGCCCCACCTGCCATGCCAGGTCCTCCCTGGACAGGACGAAAAGCATCCTGGGACCGGTTTCGGGGCATGCGCTGCCTTATGTTACACCAGATTTACTAAGCCACTCAGGGCCACACAAGGTCTGTGTGTTTAGTTTTGAAACACTCTGCATATTTTTTAAATTATCTTGTTTATTCGTACAGTTTCTATGAGTTTCGAGGATTGCCGATAGTAAAGTGCAATAGTGTATTCTGATTGGGGGGTTTGGTATATAATTCAGAGGACCCTTTCAAAGCACACATTTGTAAGTAGATCCAATATATTGGTTACATTTTCATGGTGTGGGATGGAGATCAGACCACTTTATAACCTTTCCATAGTTGGCTTAATGCCAGAACCCCGGATCTTAAATTCACATTATCCCATAACAGTGAAAAGATCAATTTCCTAGATGTATGGATCCAAAACAATGAAGGTTTGTTGGAAGTGAGTTTGTAAACTCATAGACTGAGGCTATCCGAAAAAAAAATCAAGAACGCCCTAAAAAGTGATTGGCTCACACCTAGGGAAGAATTGCTAGGCCCCAAAAAACAGACCAGAGTCCAATCCCCTAACTTGCGTGCTGGCATACAATCCCAAGGCGAGCAAACTTAAAAAGATTATAATACACAATTGGAGGATGATTAGCCATCTGAGTATCCCCAAAATGTTGTTTACTTTCCGTAAAGGAAGAAACATATATCAACATGTAATCAAAACACCACGACCTACAGAAACCAAGAAAGATCAAAGAGGAATGTTAGGCCTTCCCCCTGTAATTGGTCATACAAAATGTCACAATTTAGCTGCATGTAAAATGACAAGAGACACTAAATGTATCACCGTTAATGGCTTGGCACACCACCAGAAGAGCTTCTCTAATTGAAACACGAAGAATGTTATCTATTGTCTCAAATACCCATGTTATATGATCTATATAAGACAAAGCACACAACGAGGAAAGACACACATCTTACAACACAAATCCATGCTGAGGTGTGCAATGCAGAGAGCACCGCTGGTTCAACATTACCAACAGCAGTGACACACTGAAAATGACATTCAGTGGTCGGTATTGATGGTGGTACAAAACACAAACAAAGTAAATTTCCAGGCTACTCTGGATTGACTTGAGGCTAGAATGATCGAGAAGTACAAGGCAGCTACTAAAGGTTTAAATGAATGCGATGAAATGTGGGCCCTGTTATAATCCATTATGTAATGCCCTTTTGAAGATTGTACCGCAGTGTACGAAGCTTTTTGAAATATCCTCGAGCCTCTAATTTCCAGTACTCTGTAACATCTGTACTATGTTCCATTTTTGTTTCAGACTGTATGATTCTCCATGCATTGTAATATAGGTTCCACTCATATTAACGTGATTACCCTTGCGTCCTTTGTGTCTACTTTACAGCCTGGTGACAGGTCTATACACTTCCAGATAGGGCTGTTCAGCTGCTTTGGTGTCACACCTGATTAAGTTGCAATACACTTGAATGCGTTCACTTTTGTGTTTGCCCATTTTTATTGAGTTTTGTTTTTGAGTCTCTAGGCGCATGGATACGTCCCCATCATAGGTCGTTCAGCCATTCCCCATCCAGGCACAGCAGCGCTTACCATTTCCTGACCATGTCTCATTGCCTCCAGTTTTGTCTCATATCGTCTTTAGACGTGAGGACACTGTGCCTTTAAAGAGGTGGGCCTTGTCTGACTACGATTCCACATGCCTCGGATGCCGGATTTGAAGTTCTGAGCATGCGTTTACCGGACCTCTGCCCGAAGTTGCCATTAACTTCCCCATGTTTGAGCAAGTGCCCGTGGGAGACAGGGTGTTCCACAACAGTTAAGGTATTTAATTTGGGTTTGCCCCGCAGTCTTTTATATGTTTAGGAACCCATCCCCTTGGGTTCTTTGGCCTGACAATGGCTATCACAGCTAGTTTTTTGGGTTTGTTGCCCAGCCATTGCTCGTATGGACACGAAGTGTGGCATAATTGTTTTGAATGCTCTTGAAGCATGTGCACTTGGAGGAAGGGACTTGCCATTGGCTTTTAAGGTAATTCGCTAGCCTTTTTTCTTGGCCCTCCAGTACTCTTAGGGTCGTAGCCCTTTGTTATTTACATGGTTCTTTCTTTTTTCTTTTTTTGGTTCGATTAGTTGGTTTGGAGACACAAAGAGCGGCACTTTTTACAGAGGCTTCCCTTGGCACGGCTAGGCGTTTGCCCCATTTCAGTGGCCTTGCACGTTATTGTGAGTACGAGCCTTTCTCCTTACAGAGACTTGGAGCACTGCACCATTGATGGAGCAAGGTTTTGTATAAAAGAAACTTGCTTGTATGCAATCCTCTCGAATAACCAGTAACATTATAACCAACCTGTCCGTGAAAACTAATTTTTTTACCACAGTTTACATAATCGTATCTAGGGGAAGCTTTTCTATGTGCTTTCCTAATAAGTAACCCGAGTGTCCTAAAATGGCCGCCAAAAACACGGGAAATCTTCTGCACATGCGTCTACTATATCTACGTAGTATGACACCTTCTGTTGCATGGGGGAAAATCTTTGCAGCTGTGCAATAGGTTTTAACATGGCTGCCCGAAAACCCTCGCACTAACGCACATGCTCTGCTGAAACTAACCTATGCAAGTTTTACTAAGCTATTAATGCAAAAGAAATATTAAGTAAATGGGGTTAGAGTAGAAGTAAGTGGTATACAGTGAATTTATTTAATTTTGTAGTCTAACATGTTTTTCTCTACTTTTTTACAAGTTCGTATTTGGGCCTTGAAGGGAGAGCGATATCCCTATCTGCTTCGACAGCTACGCATGTGCGCAACCTCCTTGTTCTGAAACGAATGAAGTCATTGGGTGACTGCCAATCCATGTGCCCAGCAAGGACATGAGAAGATCAACTCTTGACCCTACAAGAGGAAGAACTTGAAACATAGTGTTACAGATTTATCGATCCACATATTAAATGCTTGTGGGAATAAAGCTTGTGGGTATTAAAATTAAGGGGCGGGGAAATAGACAATAGAACCAAATAAGAGTATTGAACTTAGTATGGTGTGATGCCCTCACCCCACTGCTTGGCCCAATCAAATTGCGGGTGAACATGGAATTGAAACATTTGGGGGTGGATCATATATTTGGTTTGGTATAACAGAGGTAAGTTCTAGATAATTAGTCACACTTGCCACACTTGACCTACGAGATGCTGATGCTATGCTGAGATGCTGCCCGATTTTGCTGTAATCTGACTGAAGAATCCAACACTAGGGAAAAGTCGCGGTACAACCGAGGAGGCACATCTAGGAAGGGGTGCGGATGAGCCCGATTCGAGAGAGTAGCACCAGAGAGGGGTGTAACGCTTGCGTTACACTAGAAGAGGCCACTTCCCCTGTCCAGAACCTGTCCTGAATCCTTGATACTCTGATGTCTAGGTCCTCACACCATTCTAGGTAAATATAGTTCTGTGGGTTGTGCTTCGTGTTTGCTCTCTGTTCTTTCTCTCCTCAGGTACTGTCATCATATGAGAATAATTAATGTGAATTGAACTTAAAAACTAATTGAACTGTTATTCCTGATGGAGAATCTTGATGTGTCTATGTGTATTCTGATTTGACTCACAAAATTATTAATTCAGATAAACTTTTAAAACTCCTTCTGGGGCTGTGGTTCTTTAAATAAAGATAAATGTATTTCCTCCCTATCCTAATCTACTACTAGATCTTTCGAATGTGCATTTACTCAGGAGACAGGAATGGTAAGATTACTGGTGAAAAAGTTTCTCTGGGTAAACAAAAATTGATGACCAGCAGATATTTGCTAGCTCATTGAGTGTATGAATGTATGTGGGCCCAAATGAGTGTTGTGTGTATTTATGTATAGAGCTGGTAAACTCTGCTGTATCAGTTTTCCATTCTGCTCCTGCTTTAAACCCCACCCAGTTTTGTACACTGGGATTTCTGTACCGGGTAATAGGAATAACATTAGTTGCACACTGGCTTTAATCTCTTTTCTTAGTCCACCAAGGCACTGTTTCTAGTATGAGGTTCTGTTTGTACACCTTTTTACATATTTCATCTTGCACGGGAGATCGGGTACCTTAGATTCGTAATGTAGAGTATTTGATGTATTTATTTAAGTATATTATTTTGTAGGCGTTCTTTTTGCCTATTTCCTGATGAGGCCTGACTTAGTGGGCCAAAACGAGTTGACTTCATGAATTGGAGGAGTCAGACTGGTTAAAAGTCGCATGCAAGACAACCAGATACACTCTTTGGGACTGGGTGGAGGTTGGAAGTAATCCTCTCATGTGTGTACTGGACTATCTCCCACACGGATTGCGCATGAATTGTTTTTTCGTAAACGTCATGTGACAATGATTCCAGACTCCACATCACAGGCTCTCAGCTCTTTGGAACCAACACATCATCAGCAGTGCACTGCATCCCTGATGCTATACTTTGCATCACAAGCCCTGTTCACATGATCTTTGATGATGATGTAATTGGACCTCGTGCCACAGCCTGGCCACATCTCAGACCTGACCTATTGTTTCAGCTGCACAGTGCATCTTCGACAGGGACATGCGCAACACTTAGCAACTAGGATTTAAGGTTCTCTGCTCAGTGGGTCTCACTGGATCCCTGTTGACAGCCCGTGCTCCATTGGGGTCGGCCTAAACTTATGACATTGTCCCGGTCCAGTTCGACCAGATGTCCATAATTAGTGCATTGTCCTTTTTTGGTGCTATTTTCACTAAAAAATCTAAAATTCATCTCTCAGCTCTACTAATTGGTTTTGTGTTGTTTACAAAAATTACTCTATTTTTCTGGTGTACGCTAGCTTTGTGGTGTGTTTTCACTGTTTTACCACACACATTGCATTTGAGTGCAGCCTGACTGCTCTGTGCCAAATTACCAAGGGGGTGAGAACACATTAATTGGGGGTCTGCTTGTGCCTTACCCTGACAAGGAGTGGGGTTGCTGCTTAATCAGGGCTTACACCCAGTCCAATCAACTTCCTAATTTTTTTCACAAACCAGTGCAGTGCGGCACTTCTCCTCGCAGCTATGCATCGGAACTGCTGCTTAGGACACATCTCAAATGCAGCACTCTACCTCTCTTTGGAACTGCCACTGCGCAATGCCTCCTTGACGCAGGACCTCACATAGCAGCCCCGCAATTCCACAGAACTACTGCTGCTCAATGCATCCCTAATGCATCACATCGGAGCCCCCTGGAATTACCACTGTGTGACGCATCCTAGACACAGGACCTTGCAATGCTCCACAACCGAAATTTAAGGTGGTTGGTTCAGCGAGTCTAACTTGGTCCCTGTATTCTGCTTGCACTCCATTGCGGTCAGCCTGAACTTGTGGCTATGTCCCTGCCTGGTCGACCAGATAACCACAGTTGTCGATTTGTGCTTTAAAGCAATATTTCTACTTACATCTTTAAAATTGCACATCTCCAGTTCTTCTGATTGGATTGTTGTCATTTTGGTGTCAAATAATTTATTAAATTTCACTCTGTTTTTCTAAATTGATGTGGGATTGTCTTAGGTTGTGTTTTTACTTAATTTCTGTTTGAAGTGTTGCATAAATACTTTATACATTGCCTCCAAGTGAAACTGTTAGAATTCGGGTTCTCTGGTTTGCACAGGTAGGTACTTGTGTCAAGCAGGGAACCTTTCCTCCAGTCAGGGTAAGGGGGTACACTCCCAAAATAACCCCTGCTTACCCCCTTGGTAGCTTGGTACGAGCAGACAGGCTTTTCTCAGAGGCAGTGTGTAAAGCATTTGTGAACACATACAGTAACCAAGTGACAACACTACAAATGGACACCACTCAGGTTTTATATTAAAAATAAGGATTCTTTATACAGAGTTACCACAAGACCATTAAACGACAAAAATACACAATACTGTTACATCAGATGGTAGAAATTTGCTTAGTTCTCTTAAGTTCATAAATGCGACACTTTAAGTCAATGTACCTTTTAGAAGTGACACACAGGGCAACGGAAGTGTTGCAACGTTGTTGATGCGATGAAGTTTTTGGTGCAAAGAAATAAAGACGTGAAGATCTTCCAGATGCGTTACGCCTCTCCAATGTTGCGAGAAGTCTCGACTCGATGCGCCAGCTGCAACGGCGTCACCCTTTACACAGTGCGACGACAGCGGCCTTGGCAGCGGCACTCTTCTCCGACGTTTGCGAGACGCTTCCGCTCGATGTGATGTTGCAGCAGCGACACCCCTTTACGCTATGCGAGGCGCTTTTCTTGATGCGGTGCAATGTGACAGCTATGACGGCTGGGATGGCGACACGCTTCTTCCTCGATGCGAGACTCTTCTCTTGATGCGGTGCGATGCGTCAGCTACGATGGCTGCGATGGCGACACACTTCTTTGGCGTTGCGAGACACTTCCTGGATGATGCGAGATGCTTCCGCTCGATGTGATGCTGCAGCGGCGACACACTTTATGAGATGCGACGACAACAGCTCCGACGGTGGCACGCTTCTCGTCCTTGAGTCGCGCTTCCAGCTCCTTGCGACACGCAGTCCCTCAGAAGGCCCAACAACAGCAGCAGGCACTTCCAAAGAACTCTGGGGAGCTGGGGGGGTGAAGTCTGTTGTTCCTGAGACTTCAGCAGGAGGCAAGCTCTATTCCAAGCCCTTGGAGATCTTTTTAAGCACAAGTTGAAATAAAGTAATTTGTAGTCTTTCTCCTCTCCTTCAGCAGCAAGGCAACCACTGCAGGCCAATCCCCCTGGTCAGGGACAGTACTCCTCCTTACAGCTTTCCCAGTTCCTTCTCCTCAGGCAGAGGTTCTTCTTGTCAAGCAGGATCTAATCTCTTGGGAGCAGGGTCCCAATACTTAAACCCCTAATTCCTTTGGTCCTCTGGGGTAGAGGGGCCTTTGCCTAGTCCAAACCAGTTCCTGAGCACTTTGTTGACATGACTCTGACTTTCTATTCAGGGTGCAGGGCAGAGACATCAGCCGCTCCACAGGAGATGACGCCAGCATTGTGGTGGCAGAGCACAGCCCTATTCAGAGTCCAGGTGCACTCCTCCCACCCATCTGGATGTCAATCTCTCTATTCACCACCAGGCTACCTAGCCCTGCCCCTCTGGGTTACCCCAGCTCTGTCCCTCACACAAACCAGACAGGCAGATACACATCACAGCAGAGGTGGGCTGAAATGGTTAGGCAAGCAAATATCAACTTTCTAAAAGTGGTATATGCAAACACAGAATATTAAAATAAACTTTACTAAAAGATGTATTTTCTTATTCTGAGTTCAGGCATACTAAACTCGAATTTCTACCATGTTCCCTGGGTCTGTTAGGACAGCCCATTCTGGCCTATGGGAACAGGTAGCCTTGCAATAGTGAAAAACGAAAATGGCTGTAATTAAATATTAGGACATGCCACACACATCAGGGCTTGTCCTACATTATGCTTACAATGCACCCTGCCCTTGGGCCTACCATAGAGGTGACAAATATGAAGTTAAGGGAAGGTTTAGGGACTGGCAAGTGGGTGCACTTGCCCAGTCAGCATGACAGTACCAGACTGCACGCAGGTTCTGCAATGGCAGGCCTTAGACACATTTTACTAGTCCGCTTCTGTGGGTGGCACAACCAGTGCTGCAAGCCCACCAGCAGCATTTGTATTTACAAGCCCTGGGCACTCCTGGTGCACTTTACTGGGGTCTGACAGTAAACCAAATAAGCCAATCATGGAATCCAACCAACATATACATTTTAAATAGGGAGCACTTGCACTGTGGCACTGGTTGTCAGTGGCACAGTGCTCTGAGCAGCCAACACCAGCAAAACACATGAGGCACAGCGACAAAAAGTGGAAGGGAGACTCACGCCAAGGTGCCAGGTCTAACAAAAACCTAACTGCTTTTTTGCCAAGCTACCTGAGGGTTAAGCAGAGGTTAAGTTGGGGTTAGCTTGGGTTTCACCCAGACAGAAATTGTGGTGTGCTGCTTGAGTAGGGTTCTACTCCCTCAACTAGTAACCCAATTTCAAGGCAGGTGGTGGTCCATCTAGATGGTGGGGCGAATGTCCTCTGTCATACTGAGGTTGTCCCACTACCTGCAAACTTAAAATATGTCCTTCACTCTGGCGAATTCTGACTAACATTTATTTATGTATGTTGGAGGGGTCTAGATATTGTAATATCAGAGATTTCACCAGCTGGTCCATAGACGATTGCTCTTCAAGCCCGCCAAATAGCTTTGCCCGTAGCCCATTTTGCCTACACAGATATCGCACTGTTTTTTGTACACAATGGGGCTTATTCACAAACTCCTTGCACCACCGGTGCATCACAATATATGATGCTCTGGTGGCTCAGAATGCTGATGAACCATATCTATGAGGTATGCAAAGACACTTTGCGTGGCTTTCATGGCCTCATCTATATGGTGTAAGGCAACACTGCGCAAGTCACTGCGTTGCCTTACACTGCATCAAGGGGGCGTTCCAAGGGCATTGTGGTCGATTTTCCACACAACACCCACGGGTATTGGCCCATTTGCAGACTTACTAGGATCTGTACACCTAGGAATCCATCAAAACTGCACGCCTACCCAGGAGAGGTGTAACAAGGAGAAATATCTTTATTTCTCTTAGTTTTTTCCTCATTCTATGTCCCTTCCTGCACTAAAACAATCCTGCCAACAAATCAGATAACCTTGCACCATGGTGCAAGGATGCCTGGGTTGGCACTAGGCACCAAATTGTGCAGGCAAAAAGGACAGGAATCATTCAATCAAACAATCAGAGGCTTATATGGTCAAACACTCACCCATGAGAGTCTCGAGGCACTGGGTGGGGGGGGCTGCTGGTCTCTCTGGGGGTATGATCATTCAAAGAGCCAGGTCCTGAGGTCCTTCTTGAATTGGGTTAGCGATGCTGATTGCCTGAGGTAGAGGGACAGGGTGTTCCAGGTCATGGCGGCAAGGTAGGAGAAGGATTTTCTTCCATTCTGGTCTTATGGATCCTGGGGATGGAGGCTAGGGCGAGCTAGGCAGAATGGAGTTGTATGGAGGGCATGTGGGATGCAAGACAGTGGTTCAAGTATGCTGGTCTTTCCTTGTGGAGAGCTTTGTATGCATGTATTAGGAGCTTGACGGTGATTCTCTTGTTGACAGGGAACCAGTGGAGTTGTCGGAGGTGTTGGGTGATGTGGCTGAGGCGGAGAATGTCAAGGACCAGTCTGACTGCAGCGTTTTGGATGTTCTGTAGTTTCTTGAGCTGTTTCTGGGCATAGAGTGCATTGCCATAGTCGAGCTTGCTGGTGATGAGTGCATGGGTTTTTCCGGATTCTATGGGGATCCATCTGAAAGTCTTTCGAAGCAGGTGGAGCGCGTAGACGCAGGCTGAGGAAACTGCATTGATTTGGCGGTTCATTGTGAGCAATGAGTCCAGTATGATGCTGAGGTTGCATGCGTGGTCCATCAGGGTGGTAGGAGAACCCAGAGTGGCTGGCCACCAAGAGTCGTCCCGGGCCAAACAAGTGGGTCCCAGGATAGGTCCCTCGGTCTTGTGAGAGTTGAGCTTGCAGCATCTGTCTTTCATCCAGGTAGCGAAGGCCTTCATTCCACTGTGGAAGTTGGCCCTGGCAGTTGTGGGTTCGTTGGTGAGGGGGAGGATCAGCTGTGTGTTGTCAGCGTAGGAGATGATGTTGAGTCAGTGGCGTCTGATAATATCTGCGAGGTGGGCCATGTAGAAGCTGAAGAAGGTGTGGCTCAGGGAGGTGATCTCTATAAGTTCTGAGAGGAACAGGGGTAGTCTAACTCACTGAGTGCGGCAGGTGATGAAGGGGTGGTTTCAGTCCAATGTCTTGTCTTGTAGACAAGGTGTATTCCTAACTTTTTGAATTGGCATTTGGGAGCGCAGCAAAAAGACTTGCTTGCTTCCCCATGCCAATTCATTGAAAGTGAGGTCCTATATGTGGAGAAACATAGGATTTAAGGATTGCTTTGATTGGAGGTATCTCATTCTCAACCTATGTCATATAAGCTATTGTGTGGAAAGAAGAGTCGAAAGGCTGAGTTACAAACCCAGCTGCACAGGGCAGTGCCCAAATATGCCGTCCTCCAGGACTCAACTAGTAGACCAGAGAGAGAAGGGACCCCTAAAGAAGAGAAAATCTATTGGTTTTAAAAAAAAATAGATTTAATTAATCAAATGACACGTATAAAGAAGGGCTCAGTAACCCAGAGACATAGATATAAAGCTTCATGACTTTGACTTTTCAATGATAAGATCAAGAAGAAATGGAAAGCAATACAGATTAAAAAAACCATATGCAACCCCCCAACAACCCCCACCCCCCCAGTCGCACTAAGGGCCTCCCAGAAACAGCCCAGCTGTGCATTTTGCACCACAACCTCATGCTACAATAAATGTAAATGCAAGAAACTACAGCTTGCACCTGCAGGGTAATATTAAACTGAATGGGGGGACCCTGTGGCATCAACCAGCTCCAAAAGCAAGCCCCGATAGTCTGCCCACCGCTTCCAAATGTTATAATGCTTCTGCGGGCACCCTCTTGCAGTGAAAATAGGAAGTACCAAGCCCATACAGAAGTCCAGTCCCTTCTTCCAAGCCAACACCAAGGGTGGCGCCGGTGCCTTCCATGCTCTAGGAATGTCCCTCTATGCCAGAGGAAACCCTAGCAACATAATATGGCATTTATAAATATTACCCCTAATCCCATCCATGACATGCAAAAGCACAAATTTCGGCGAGTGGGGCAGGTCACAGCCCAACACCTTAGAGAGGCAGGTCACTACCCCTCGCCAGAATCATGACAAGGAGAGACAATGCAATGCCAAATTGTGTGCATCAGGGTCCCTTCCTCCAGCTAGCATCTAAGACATACAGGAGAGGCCATTAGTCCTGACCTCCATAACTGGACCCGCGTGAAGTAGACCCGATGGAGATATTTAAACTGGACAAGGCGCAGACGTTTCGCTATGGCTGCCCCCCGCGGGGAGGCCACGGCCTCCGTCCAGTCCTCCGTCCAGTCCTCCTCATCAAGTGGGCCAACGTCTCCCTCCCAGGCCCCTCTAAGCTTCTGCAGTGTGGGGGAGCTGTGAGTCACCAAGGACTGGTAGATCTTAGATAATTTATGATCCTGAAGGTCCCCCGTTAAATACCTTTGCTTCTATCAGGCTGAACTCCGCCAGTGACTCCAAGCCCTCCAGACTAGGGGAGAGGGCATGTCGAAACTAGAGGTATTTGTAAAATTGGGTTTTCGGCATTTGAAAGTCTTTTTGTAGGTCTTGAAATGACTTCAGGATCGGCCCCCACATGACATCCCCCAGGGTAGAGATACCAATGTTGTCCCAACCACGAAACCCTGACAGAGTGGCTAGTTGTGGCAGGCGGCCATTCTTTCATGAGGAGGTTTCCCGTGTCAGCGTGTTCTACCACCCCATCCTCTGCAAGGCCTGTCACCAAATTTAGAAAACTACATGGGTCGCTGACAGCAGGGATCAACGTACAGGTGCTGAGTACAGAATCATGTGTAAGGAGATATCCCCCACAAGACTCCGCTCTACAGTATAGGCAGGGTCGTCTCTACCCCCATACCATCACTCATTTAAGACCACTAAATTCGAGGCCATGTAATATGATAGTATATCAGAGGTCGCCAGTCGTCCACAATACGTGGAGAGGAAGCATGTCCGTAGGGCGACTCTCACCGCTCCCACAGCCCATTGAAATTGACCCAAAGCTGCATTGACCTGCCGGAACCATCTAGGGGGGATCAGGTAGGGGTGATTCTGCAACTGATACAGTAAATGGGGCAGAGAGACCATCTTGAAGATGGCCGATTGACCATACATAGACAACGGCATATAAGACCATGACTTAAGATCCTACCAAACACGTTCCCAGACCGGGACCAAATTTCTTTCCCATGCCACAGTGGGTGAGTCCAATAAAAAAATACCCCGTGAAACTCCATCCGGCCAGTAACAAACCGAACCGACGAGGCCCAGTCGCCCAGACCCAACGTGTCCCCAAGAAGCCACAAGGTAGACTTGCTGGGATTCAGTAAAAAACCGACGATTCCCCAAAAATCTGCATAATACGAAGCAGCCGGGCGCCCATTCGAAGCTTGTCACCTGTGCGTCCATGCATACCCAGGCGGCCAAAGGTTCAACCGCCAGTGCAAACAAGTTTGGAGACAGTGGGCAGCCTTGCCGGGTACCCTGTCCAAGAGAAAAGGAGGAGGAGGTAGAGCCAGCACAGTGTACCGACGCAGTAAGATCAGTGTAAAGTAGGGACAGGTAGGACAAAAAGCACTGTATACGATTCAACCAGCGTAGCAGCGCGAATAGATATACCCAACTAAGGGAATCAAACGCCCTGTCCATATCTACCAGCAAGAGTGCCGCCCGTTCACCTAGCCCCTGAATGGCCACAACAGCTAGCTCTGCCCAGCGAATATTATGTCGGGTTGCCCTCTGGGGCATAAACCCAGCTTGATGTGGGAGTACCAAGGAAGTAATGTGGGACCGCAAGCGCTTGGCCAGTACCTTGGCCAATATTTTAGCTTCTACGTTCAGGAGCAAAATAGGACAATATGAAGCGTGCTGGTCTGGGGGTCTGCCTGGTTTATGGAACACCAGAACCTCTGCATGTCGCCAATCCCGAGGAAGACACCCTCACTCACGGGACTCCTCCTCCACTGTAAGGTAATGGGGTCCAAGCTGCAGAAAGAATTTCTTTATAAGTCACCGGGGAACCCGTTTGGCCCCGGAGCCTTACCCGAGTTATAATCACCCAGGGCTGCACCCAATTCCTCCTCTGTGAGCGGGGGATCAAGCTCCACACTTGCCTCATTGGTCAGGGCTAAGGGTGGGCGTAGTTCGCGAAGTAGCACTTCGCGAAGCTACGCAAAGTGAAGTTCGCACTACGTGAGCTACGCGAGCTACGCGTAGCACTTCGCGAACTGCGAAGTAACATGTTCGCACTGTGCAAGATGTTGTTTTCAATGATTGCACAGTGCGGACAAGCAACCGGCACTGTGCAATCATTGAAAATGGCATCTTGCACAGTGCGAGCTGTAGTTTTCTGCTGCTCGAGTAGATTTTTACTCGAGCTGCAGCTTTCTCAACGCGAACTGGTAGTTTCTCATCGCGAGCGGTCGCGAGCATACGCGACCCCTCGCAATGAGAAACCTGACCTTCTCGCGTTGGGAATCTCGCCGGGAGGTTTATTTTCCATGCTCGCGATCGCGAACAAGGAAAAAGTCTCGCCAGGATGTCATTTTGCTTGCTCGCGGTCGCCAACTTGACGTTGAGGACCGCGAGCAAGCAAAAAATGACCGCAGCACTACGCAACACTACGCTACGCGTGTTCGCACTGTGCTACGTGCAGTTCGCGTAGCGCGAAGTAGCGCGAACTTCGCAAACTACGCGAGCGTAGCGTAGTGCTTCGCCCAGGCCTAGTCAGGGCCCGAGGCGGGAGGTCATCCAAAAACCGGCCTATCACGTCTTCGTGGAGCCATTCTCTGGGGACATACAGCTCCGCAAAATATGCAGAGAAGCTTTCAGCAATGTCCCGGGAGTCAGTGAGGGGCCTTCCACTCGGGCCTAATATACTGCGGAGGAGCTGGGAATGGAACGCCGCCTGACACAACCGATGAAGCATCTTACTAGATTTATCCCCCCATTGGTAGACCCTACTGCGCATTGCTAACAAACTAAGGTGGGCCTCATCCATAAGAAGAGCTGCATAATTCTGTTGTGCCAGCAACAACTGTTGCCGTGCTTGGTGACCCCCTCTGCTGCGATGGTCATGATCTACAATATTAGCCTCTGCTTGTAGCAGAGCCTCCCTCCGAGTCCTGCGGGCTGCCACGCAAAAAAAGATATCTACGCCCGGTAAGGTGGGCTTCAGAGCCTCCCACAGAGGTTCAGCCCCAGAAACCAACCCCACATTAAGCATCAAGTATTGATCGAGCGCGCTCTCCAGACACTCCCTGTAATCTGCTTTCTGGAGGCTCCACGTCAAGAGGCACCAGCGGACGAGCTGTTTTGCCCAGCCCATCTGTACCTTAAGAGTAATCGGCGAATGATCCGAAAGAGCCCCCTCGGAAGGATATCTGCCTCAACCACCCTACCAACTGCCGCCCGAGGGACGAACAAATAGTCGAGGTGAGAGTAGGAATTGTGGACCGCAGAGAGATATGTGTATCCCTGAGCATTTCCATGCCAAGGGTCCACCCAATCGAGCCCAGACACTAACGAGGAAAGTTTTGTAACTTGGCGAGCAGCCACACTCTCCCCAGGCCTCCAACGGTCCCACGACACATCCAGCACATCATTCCAGTCACCCCCAATCACGGACAGGCCATCCGGCATATACGCTCATAATGACATAAGCCGCTCCAAAAGGCCCCATGATAGCGGAGGAGGTGCATAGACACAGCCCGATACCACTGGTTCCTCCCTGATCATGCCCTGCAGGAACAGGTATCGCCCCTGGGTGTTTGCCAACCTCTTAACATGTGTGTATAGACCTCAGTGGTAAATCAAAATTGCCACTCCCCGGCACCCCCGCACAAACCCCGAATGGAACACCTGAGCGTAACCTTAATGCTGGAGGCAGAGAGCCCATAGGATGTGTTTCTTGTTGCATGAGTATGTCGGCATGAGCCCTCTTAGCCTGCTGAAGAATAGCCCCGTGCTTAATTTTATCTAATACCCCCCTGACATTCAGGCTCACTATTTTGAGAGCCCCAGGTGATACCCAGGCACCACTACGTGGGTCAACCATGAGTAAACCCTGATGAGATACGCTGGTGCAAAAGAAAATATGCAGTGTGTGCATAAAGGCCTAACAATACAGTACAATACAATACTTGTAGACAGAAACATAAACAACCCAACAACCCCCCCCACCCTATACTTCAATAACGCTGAAGCATCTGTTGCAGCGGGGGCTGCCAGTGGACCCCAACGGGTACACCTCGACCATTGGATCCCCAAGTTACAGCCCAACATCAGCAGTAAGCCTCTCTGTGGGAAAGTCCAACAGAGAAACCGGCCCTCACTTATACTCCTCAGATCAAAGCAACAATATCAAAGTTACACAGGACTGCAATCTCCCCCTCCAATTAGGAGGCCGATGTAGACTGCCGGGAAGCTGATCCACCCTTGGAGGATGCACTGCAGGAGCAGGATTGACCGCTGGATCTAGAGCATCTGCATTCTTTGAGCTTCGATTGAGGCTGCTTACGAGCTGCCTCACTGGATGAAGAGTTGGATTCCCGCTGAGGCGGTGTATGGGGATGCTATCATACTGTCTCATCGGTCCACTGAAACACTTCCTCCAGCGATTCCAAAAAATGAGTCCGGGATCGATACACCACCCGCAACCGGGCCGGATACAGCAGAGCGTATGGAAGTTTAAGATCACGAAGTCGAGCCTTGGCTGCCAAAAAGGACTGTCTCCATTGCTGGACCAGCTTTGTGTAGTCCGGAAAGATCAATATGTGTGCGTTATCAAATAGCAGAGATTCCTGTGCTCTGGCCTGTTTCAGAATGACATCTCGGTCATGATAGTTCAGTAGCTTTGCGATGACCGGCCTCGGACGGGCTCCAGGTGGAGGCTTCTGCATGAGGGCCCTATGGGCTCGCTCAACCACGAAACAGCGGGATAGGGACTCCAGGGGCAGCCAGCTCTCCAGCCACCGAGTAAGGAACTGCTCCATAGCTCCCCCCCGCACCCCTCCGGGAAACCCACAAAGTGGAGTTTGTTACGCCTGGCCCGTCCCTCTGCATCCACCACGCATGTTGCAAGGCCCCGCTGGTATGTCTCAAGGGTGGCCACCTGCTTCTTCAGAATGGCAACTTTGTCCTCCACACCAGAGATCCACGTTTCAGTCTCCATGATGCAGGCCACCGCGTTCCGTAGGCCTTGTCAGAGGAGCATGACATCAAAGCTGACCGCCCCGATTTTAACATCAAGGACATCTCTGGACTGCGTGATAGCGGCCATGAGTGCAGAATTGTCCGGTATTTCTGGCACAGCCCCCTGTGCCCCTCCAGGTGCTGCAGAGGCAGCCCCAGGGCCTGTAAATTTGTCTATAGTGCTCTGTTTGGCCAAGCCCCCAATCATCTAGTCCCTCGTCATGGCATCCACGAAGCCTTCCTATTCCCAGGCCACCCGGCGCTAGATCTCCAGGCCACTGTGTGCGAGGACCACATGCACGTCTGTGTATAGGGAAAGAGCGTCACACTCCTGTGAACGTAGCTGGCTGACATGACACCCCAGGTGCAAGGATAAGCAAGGCGGAGAGAGGCCCCTGGGCCATAGTTCCAGTTCCCGCGCGACCCGACCTGGCCACCAAGCGCGGGAAAAACAGCAGGCCACAATGGGGCAGTGGCGAGCGGAGGGGGCTCCAAGGGATGACCAAAATCAGGTAGACTGGAGTCAAGGGCAACCGCCCACTGTAGAGGGCCACCCTACCGCATCCAACCCCCCCCCACCTTCTCAGCAACAGTTATGGCAGCTTCCGACTGGGCTCAAGGTCTGGGAGCCAGGTGGTCACCAACACTCTCCCCAGGGCCTCATGTAGTGTCCCCTCCTACCTCTGGGATACTCGGCTATGATCCAGGACCGCCCAAAAACTCCAACGGTCCCATGAGCCGCCCACGCCGACTCGCAGGACCCGATATGGGCGCCAGAGCGAGTGTGTTGTGTCACCAATGCAGAGCGAGGCAGAGATCTGCCCTCCAAACGTCCGATGACTCAGGGTGCTCAGGCCCAACGTCGACCCCAGGGCAGCAAGGCGAATGTCAGGCACTGTCCGCGGCACCCCTCTCCTCTCGGCACCCCTCCTGCGGCCCGATAAGACCACCAATGGTTCAGTCTAGTGCCCCCACGCAGCCTGATATAACCTCCAACAGCTCTGCCACAATGCCAGCGGAAGAGCGGGGGAGGGAGACGGCCCCCACACGAGACCCCCACGGCTGACTCCAAGAAGCCACCGCCACCTGACACCCTCACCTCACAAGCCGCCTCTGCATTCACATGGCGACCGGCTCAGCAGACCAGCTGGAGCCCCAGGTACATTGCTCTCCATGTGCCAGTCACCGCTCCAGGCTATGGCGCAGCTCCGCTACTCCCGGTCCACACCCCAGGCCACCATCACCACTGGCTTTCCACGCTGAGATGCGGGGCTAAAATGGGCAAAGATCGCAGCCCCCACTCGCGCCCCTCTAGGGACACGGTCCAAATGCAGGAAAAGGATAGGAGGTCAGGATATATTCAGGATAAATGTTTAGGTTGGACGGAGCTCGCTTAGCACACATCCGCCATCTTGGCTGCCAGACCACGCCACCGACAAAATCTATTGTTAACACTGTGCATGTTGGTGGGACATGAAATTGTAGTTCCTGTCAGTGGGAGGTAGGAGGTGCCATATTTCTACTGGGCCATGAACAGTGAGCAAGTCTGTCAAGATGGCTCTTGCATTGCCATTTCCAAAATCTGGGCATCAAGATTTAGCCATAAGAGACTTTGGGACTTGGTTTCAGTAACCACCATCCACCAATGGCATAGTGTTGAATTCAGCGAGTTGTCTGGCTAACTTAGAGAAAACGTGTACTCTCTGCATGCTTGGGGCATATAACACACCTAATTCCAGTGCTGCATTAAACATTTTCATTATTCATGAAGGCAATGGGTCTGACCATATCTTGAGAACCTTATAGCATAGTGTCCTGTTAATGAGAATGACCACATCCTATTTCTTAGAGACATTACCAGATGAGATTTTTTCACCTTAGTCAATTAGTGTGCAAATATTTTTAACTACAGAACCCACATAATCAAAGTGATTAGACAGCTGGGTTTTCTACAAGAATACAATTTCTAAATATTTTGTGTGGAGGTTGTGCAGAACCTGCCTATATTTCCCAACATGGGAGAGGCAATTAACATTTCATTGGCTTACAGTTTTGAGCAAATGAATGAGGGGGTGTACCCAGTGGTGTCAAGGGAGCCCTGTGGGAATGCACCAGGTTTTGTTACGCATCACCACTACTTCAGCACACGGAGAAGGAAGGAAGGAAGGTTTTACTTTAATAAACGTTGGACTCACATGTCATGGTAAGCACACAATGGTTCACGTTTGTTTTTACGTTTTTGTTAAAAACTGCTGCATTGAGCAGTATAAATAGGGGTAAATGGATTGAGAAACCTTCGAGTTAAGTATAAATGATGCAACATAATAGAGCATGAAAATGTACCTGAATGTGCAGCGCTGTGTAAACTGGTTTCGTAAAACGTTATTGTTAGATTGCCAATGAAGTTCACATATTTGAATATGGTTTTATAATGACGCATTTTTGTATTTATAGATGCCCCTGATGAAGTGATTTCCCAAAATGCATTGGGTTATTTTATTAAAATCATGGCAAGTGGAACCCTACATGGATTTCTGTGCTTTAATGGAATAACTACGCTTACAACATTGAGTAAAATGAATTGATAATGAACGAAGAGTAAATGGATTTAAAAGCATGATGAAACAAGGATTAAATTAAGGAGTAAATTTCAAGAAATTGATACATTGGACTCAAACCATGAGTGTGGCAGTGCAGCCTGGTGGAATCAGATAAGGGGTTCCTTGTGGTAAAATAGGAATGCACCAGGTGCCAGACTCAGCTTGCCAGCAGCTGTAACTTTTACCAACTAGAAGACCGCATAACAGAATGCGCAGAAGGGTACCCATGACATGCACAGTACCTTAACTCAGTGGGCATTAGGTTAGTCCTGAGATTGTCCCCATTAACTGTGGGTATATATTCCCAATAAAAGCACTCTATGTGAGGCTGTTCTCACAGCAAGTTAGTCAAAGCGCCCCATCACACTGATCAAAGGCCCATGCTGAGGTTGTCAAAAAAGAGGGCACGACAGGAAGTCAATTTCTGGAAGGGCTCCACCTCTGAGAGCAGATATCGGCACATTGCGTTTGAAGAGCTAAGTGCCGTAGGTAGAAACGCCCCCAGGCAAGGTGTTAGCCATAGGACAGGAGACAATAAGAGCATCCCAGATTAGGTTGAAAACTTTGCAAGCGACAGATGGGAAAGAAGTGCACAGGTCTGTGGCGTATGATAGGAAATGTGTGAAAGGAATACAAATGCAAGTGTTGAGAGGAGAAGTATAAAAGAGACAGAGGACATGCAGCAAGGAAAACAATGCTGGTACTAGCCAGGAGGTTAGACGTCCATGGTCTGCAGCTGACACAACTGTGTTGAAATCAGATGAAGTGGAAGCCCTCTCCCATGCAGCAGATTGTAGGACACCTCCTTGCGAGGGCTGTGTGATGAATGGATCGACATCCTGATTATCCTGGCACTCTGTTCCATTACCTGATCTCCTCGCTGTACTGACTACAGTAGAGGCCGGCTATATCAGCAAATGTTAAGTACTTTAATGGCTCATGAGAGAATAAGTGGTATGGGCAACCAAGGCTGTGACTCCAGGTGTGGGCATGTGAGCAAGACCAGAGGCATTATTCCCCTAAAAATCAGCAACACGCCCTTGCTGTTTGAACTTGGAAAAACAAAACAGCTTTTTATCATAGGATACCTGCCACAACCATGGCCCATATCCACAAAGCAGCCTTCATGAGAGGAAAATAGCCCCTCCCCGTTACAACAACAGTATTTATCAAGAGGATTGGCTAATACCACATACCCAGAAGAACTGATATTACAAGCAGAGTATAAAATAAAAGCATGTAAATGCATTGACATAATTTCAGAAATGTTATGGCAATTGTTGCATCATCCTATAAATAGTTTATACATATGTACTTTTTAAGCTGCTGCGATGCCTTAAAAGTATATAAAATATTTTTTGTGGAATCCATGTGTGCCAAGCAATGGCTATTTAGATAGGGGATAGAGACATATTTAATTGTTGAATCTCATTGAACAAACATATGTCCCTGTGTGTATGAACATACCATTCAAATGGTATTGAAATTACATCATATAAATTAACGTATATTATGACTTTAGTTGCATTGCCCCTTTGGAAAAAAAATAACTGTGCAGCTTATATAATATAAAATAAACACCAGTGAATTACCTAAAAAGGGCCTCACAATTATTTATTGTCAGGTACTGTGAGACATACACTGCTAACAACCCCTAAACCAAAAATAAATTTCCTCTAGATGTAAACCATTTATCATCTTTTGACAACAAATCAATATACCACTGCAAAAAAGTATTAAGCAGTTCCTCTTGCTTTTTTATCTTTGTCATTCTTTATTAGTTCTTCAATAACACAGAATGACACCTGGTTACTTAACTAAGTCTCAAAACAAGATTTGTTCCTAAAGAGAAGAAATGAATCTTGTGGCTAATAGTCATACATGCCACCCTTTTTCTTTCATTTATTTTGTTTTTAGAAAATGCAAGCATGTGAACTACCACTAGGTGCTCTGCACAGTTAAATGGAAATTATTGTGACTATATTGTACAGTTTTTTCAACATACCATAATTTCAACAAAAACCTGAGTATAATAGGAGCTACAGGCTCTAAAAATCCAAAATTCCAACATCATGTTGATGGATGTTGCTATACATGTGTTCTGGCATTGAGTTAGAAAAACTGAAACTTATGGTCTGCACAACATTATTGGTTAAGTGTTTCAATCTGGTGTCAGGTTACAAAAATTGTACTGACCAGGTAATTAATCAAAATGTTTATGGTTATCTTTTCTCGCATGGTTTGTTTTGACAAATCTTTTTTGCATAGCACTATTTGCAAGCTTTCATTTATGAGCTGCATATTTTATTTTTTAGGGTGACTGTGTTGCTTGGAAAATGGGCAAAGCTCAGCCTTTTTCTGTTATTTTACATGTATCTCCAATATGGTTTTATTTTAGAGCACTTATAATGCTGAGATTGAGGTTGCGGTACAAAAGGGGGTGGTGATGTACCGAGATTGAGGTTGCGGCAATCAATACTGTTATATTGTGCTGTCAGTTTATTTTTTCAGTAGACTATTTTGGATAGAGCTGTTGATTCTTGTTCAACAAAAGTATTACTGCCCAATGAAAAAATCTATCAACGTAAATCTATCATGCAAACGACTTTGGGGGTTTAACCTGGTTGAGTCAAGCTGCAATTTTGGGTCTAAATGAACATTAATTTGGTCTCTGGGATAAGATCAGTGTTAGGAGGTAACTGCAGGCTAGTGAGATGTGGCGATATTACAATAGTTGAGGGCATGCTTTTGTGAATGCATGGACTGAAGTGGAGTAAATGAAGGATAAGATAGAGAGAATGACAGACGTGGTGGAGAAGGAGGTGCAGTGAGATAATATAGATGGGGTAATACCAAGGGCATAGAAATGTAAGGTATGTTAGAATTGGGCAGGAGGTAGAGATCACTGAGACTAAACAAAGAGGGATGTAAAGAGGATGGGGAAGAGTGAACCTAAAGCCTAAATCATGGTCATTAGAGGTGTGAATAGATGTCAGTTATCTAAATGAAAAAGGAAGAAGAATATGAGAAATCGGATGATTTACAGTGAGGCATGAACATCTATTATGTATAAGTGTAAAGATGTTTTAATGTCAACCTACCTGCTAATATGGATACTCTCCCACTACTTTTGCATAATTTATTCTCTTCTTAGAAAAGAATGCATTAATTTCCAAAGTAAATGGATACAACATTTATGCAAATGATATTTATCATGAATAACTAAGACCTGAAGAAAAGAGTGTGCAAATAAATAGAAATACATAATAAGTTATTACTCATATATGGGAGCTTTCAGTACAAACAGAGAGGTTGCACACTCACAAGGAATAAACAGATATAACATATCTTTGCATCACACCTCAGAGACCTCAGACACAGAGCTTTTTGGAAAACATTATTCACATGAGTATGGTTAAAAAAATAGTTATCTTATTTTGTTCAATCAGGTGGTATATTGATGTTTTGTTAGAAAATTATAAATGGTTCACATCTAGAAGACATTTATTTTTGTGCAGGGGTTGTTAGCATTGTATGTCTCAAAGTACCTGACAGTAAATAATTGTAAGGCCATTTTTAGGTAATTCATCGGTGTTTATTTTATATTATATAATCTGTTCAGCTATTTTATTTAAGAAGGCAATTCAATGAAAGTCATAAAGTTCATTAATTTATATGATCTCTGTTACAACTTGTAGTGAAACATAAACCCCACTGCACAATGTAGAGACATTTTAGAAGCAACACTGTGATAAATATGGGACAAAGATGATGCCTTTCTTCCCCATGTCCACCTATCAACACATGTTGGTGAAATAAACGATAGAATTGACAACCCACTCATCCTCAATTGTTAGAGTCATCAATCTCAACATTTCAACATTCTAAGCATGTCAAGCCAAAAACATAGATTAGTTCCCGCCACCTCCCCATTCCAATCACAGTTCTCTTTGTGACTCTGGGACAGTTTATATTCACAATCCATCTATTTTATATACTGTGAAAACAACAGAAGTCCATAATACTCACTTCTAGAAGGGCTCATAACAGAAAAGCTGCTCTATATGGGCTCCCTCTCCTCACTAATAATTATATAGCAAATAAGTCTGTTCCAAGATGTTCATGTGAGGCAAATGGGTGGCACAAAGTTTTATAAAAAAACGTTACTGTCATAAGGAATACTGTGTAGGTATTCTGAACATGAGTTCTAGCATGGCCTACATACAAGCTCAAACAAGAGGCTATTTTCCACATTTCATTTGTTAACTATGATCCTGCATCTGCCCTCCATTGTCTCAGACAATAGACCTTGGCCAACGTCATCACTATTGGTCTGTGTGCAGCTTCTCAGACCTATTATATCATTCATATCATGTAGAACGGATAATTGCAACATATTAAAACCACATTTGAAAGGCATATTGCGCCATAGAACAAACAAGCATTTAAGTAAATGTGGACAATGTAAAGTATATGAAAAGTATTGCTTCTTCCTTGGGTGCATCACCAAAAATTATCAAGTGGGAGTAAACCTACCCTTTTCAACCTCATGGGGGACCAGTGCCAATAATGTAAAACGCTAAAATGAAGAAATGTGCCTCTAAAGTGTAATTTTCAGGCATATTAAGGAGTTCCACACAGTTATCCATTTCCTACTCCTTTCCTAGCTCCCTTCCTAAGTGGGAGTCTTAGTCACATTCATGCAGGTGTATTCTTTGATGTTATAGGAAGCAGTTTCCCCATATATTAAATTAAGTCCTAATATGTGATACTAGTTGTATTAGCGATCCTATTTTATGAATGTGCCTTAAACAATAAAGGAGTTTTCTGTTTTGGCAAAGATGTTTATTTTTCAACCATATTCCTCTAGAGTGGTTAGAAACTATTTGATTTTTTTCTCCTACAAATTCTCATTTTGCTCCTGGTGGCGAGCTCCTATCCCCAAGGGAAGTTACACCAATCCTTTTAACCTTAAAAGCATCGCAGTCCTCAAAAGAGCTGATCATCAAGGTTGCCTGTACCACTTCACCTCTTTATCTTTGTTTCTGGGTGCTGAAAAGTCCAGGGCATTCACCCAACTGGTCCTCAGGGGTGTGAGGGGGGCAGCCTCACTGGCCCTAGGGGAGATCCACTGATCCTGGGGTCAACAGGGCAGAGTCTTTGGTCCTGAGTGATGGTCAGGGGGGTTCTCCTTCAAGTTCTTCAGAGCTGTCCCAGGATTCAGCAGCAAAAGTGAAGAAAAATCCACAGGCAAGAGGGAGCATTCCTCTTGTGGCAGAGTTTTTAAAGGGAAGAGGAAGGTTACAGAAGACAGGTGCGCCTGGCCGATCCTAGGGTGCCACATTACCTCTTCACCCCTGTCGTAACCTTCCTACACAGCATGCTGGGACAGTCCAGGATAGCATCATCCAGGAGCCACTGGTCACATCAGTTCCTGGGGTCTCAATTCCACCCCTCATTGACATCACCCGCAGGGACCTGCACACTAGGATTTCAAAGAAAGACCCCCCCCCCCCAGTTTGGCCCAAGTTGTCTGGACACTCTGCTTTTTTCAGTGGGCTTGGGCAGACCCATCCCTGGCCGAGTGTGACAGCTGGATGTTTGATGTAGCTCATTCTATCCCACCCCTTTCCTCCTCAGGGGTGGCCTTTGTTCCTGCTGGTGGAGAAAATGTATCTAACTGGGTATAGCAGGGTGACACACGTCCTGGGCTCTGATCCTGAGCCAGGGAAATATGAAAATTCGGGATGACCCATAAGGTGTACAGTTATCATTTTGGAAGTTGCCTATTTGGTGTTCTGACACAGGTTACACTCCAATTCAAGACATCAATGGTCTCTGTAGGCCAAGGGGGAGTGAAACTAAACTTTTAGGCAGTTCTCTCCATATGTCTATAATGGGGTGCCGCTACAGGCAAAACAGTAAAGCTCACTGAATTTCCCCTATTATTGTACACTACCCTTACAAGGCTTACCACAGGTGAATACCTAATTCTCCAGAGTCCCCATTGCACCAGGCTAGCTGTTCCCTATTACATAGCTTTGCACAATAGCAGTCACCCGCATACAGCCTACACATGTGAGCATACATGTGTACTCATTTGTGCATGTTTGACCAGCCAAGTGCCCCTTATTCTTGTTGAGTCATGGTGGCCTTATCTTAAAAAGAGGACTCCAGCAGTAAACACGTGCAGTCCTTATGTAATGCGATTACTGTGGGTGAGACACTGGTAGTAAGTCTCACTCACAGTAAAAAGAAAAAAAACGGGTGATTAGTAAAGCAAAAGATCTGGGCACACCTACGGGTCAGTTCACATCGCAACAGTACATTAAGGTGCCAATTCCGATCCGGTAAAAACCGGGTACGAACCGTCGGACGGAGCCCTATCTCCGTCCGACTCGTACCCGGTGCTAAATCCATCCGAAAATGCAAGTACGATTCGCACGGAAACACCATTTCCGTACGAATCGAACAAAACACCGACCGAACAGAAACTAAACACAATTCCGATCCTGAAAGGCGCCGACCTGATGTCGGTACGCATCCAGCCTACGTTTCACGAACCAGGAAGTACGAATCGAACCGACGTCATCCCGCACGGAAAATATTTACCGTCTGCCAAAAAAATCAGGGAAATCAGGACGACACACGCAAGGAGCAGCTGGACGCGACGAACAGACATGGACCCGAACCTACGTGCCATCCCTGCCCTCCTAGCAGTCCACCTGGCGTACAGGAACCGACGCAGACGCCGCAGAAGGTCAGCACAACAACCAGGGGCAAAGGGGGGGCAGGGGCAGGACACACAACACCAACACATGGTACCAAATCACACATGGCCTGGACATACCTGACCATCAGGGCCTGGTCACTTCCAGGGGGTGGGGGCGAGGCCAGCAACGCAAGCGTCCGCCACAACGGAAGTGGATGGTCACGCGAACCGGTACGTACCCTACCCAGGCCGCAAGAGCGTGGGTACGGAACGTACCACGCGTCCCCCTACGTCACTCCAACAATGGCGGTACGGCCCGTACCCACGTCAGAAAGGCCTTGGTACGGCTCGTAACAGCATTGCTGGGGTCATGTAGAGGTACGCGTGGTACGACCCGTAGCCACGCCCCCAAGGCCTGTGTACGGTGTGGACCCCACGGCACCGCAACAATGGGGGGACGCACCGTACCCACCCACCAAAGGCATGGGTACGGGCCATACCCAGGCACGCAGAGCGTGGGTAGGGGTATGTACGGACCGTACCCCCACCCGTGGAAGTACGGCCCGTACCCCCACCCGTGTATGTACGCACCGAACCACCACCCGTGTATGTACGCACCGAATCCCCACCCCAGCAGTGTATGTACGCCCCGAACACCCACCCGTGTATGTATGCACCGAACCCCCACCCGTGTATGTACGCATCTAACCCCCACCCCAGCAGTGTATGTACGCCCCGAACCCCCACCCGTGTATGTATGCCCCGAACCCCCACCCGTGTATGTACGCACCCAACCACCACCCGTGTATGTACGCCCCGAACCCCCACCCGTGTATGTACGCACCGAACCCCCACCCGTGTATGTACACCCCGAACCCCCACCCGTGTATGTACGCACCCAACCACCACCCGTGTATGTACGCACCGAACCCCCACCCGTGTATGTATGCCCCGAACCCCCACCCGTGTATGTACGCACCCAACCACCACCCGTGTATGTACGCACCGAACCCCCACCCGTGTATGTACGCACCAAACCCCCACCCGTGTATGAACGGACCGAACCCCCCCCCCAGCCGTGTATGTACGCACCGAACCACCACCCGTGTATGTACGCACCTAACCCCCACCCGTGTATGTACGCATCTAACCCCCACCCCAGCAGTGTATGTACGCCCCGAACCCCCACCCGTGTATGTACGCACCGAACCCCCACCCGTGTATGTATGCCCCGAACCCCCACCCGTGTATGTACGCACCCAACCACCACCCGTGTATGTACGCACCGAACCCCCACCCGTGTATGTACGCCCCGAACCCCCACCCATGTATGAACGGCCCGAACCCCCACCCGTGTATGTGCGCACCCAACCACCACCCGTGTATGTACGCACCGAACCCCCACCCGTGTATGTACGCACCAAACCCCCACCCGTGTATGAACGGACCGAACCCCCCCCAGCCGTGTATGTACGCACTGAACCACCACCCGTGTATGTACGCACCTAACCCCCACCCGTGTATGTACGCATCTAACCCCCACCCCAGCAGTGTATGTACGCCCCGAACCCCCACCCGTGTATGTACGCACCGACCCCCACCCGTGTATGTACGCCCCGAACCCCCACCCGTGTATGTACGCACCCAACCACCACCCGTGTATGTACGCACCGAACCCCCACCCGTGTATGTACGCACCAAACCCCCACCCGTGTATGAACGGACCGAACCCCCCCCAGCCGTGTATGTACGCACCGAACCACCACCCGTGTTTGTACGCACCTAACCTGCAATAAGAATGGTGTGTGCCTAACACCCCCAGCAGTGCCCAGAGACAGGAGGGGTGGGTGCAGAGTCCTCCCAGCAGTGCCCAGACACAGGAGGGGTGTGTGCAGAGTCCTCCCAGCAGTGCCCAGACATAGGACAATATACCCCATCAACAAGTTCAGTGACCAACAAGGGTGATACCCCAGATGCAGGTGGAGCCTTCGCTGAGCCAGCATGGCTATATTGAAAGGCAACCCTCACACATCCAGGAAATGTAGACACAGCACAGCACAGCATTTGGGAGACACCCTGCAGGGAAAATGGCCTGATCCACAGAGGATGGAACACACCTTGGGACAATGTCACCATACAGTGAGAGCAAACATGACCAAATACCATTGGCAGAGACCTTTGTGATGGCACGCAGATGGCAGGGTACACCCCATGAGCAGCACACTCCAACATTTCACAGACCCCTAACACATTATCACCACCCCAACTCAGGGAGCACCAGCACCCACAGCAAGTCCAGGAAAGCATCAGTGTGCAAAACCAAAAGAAAAGGCTTAATTCAGCAGGAAAATATCTCAGAGAAAATGTCCACTATGTACAAGGGCCATGGGCCAGGCCAGCAGCAAAGTCCGGGGGGGGTACACATCGGGACGTGTGTCCCCTAGCTTGCCTGCACAGTTCACACGTCCATTTCATCCACAGAAGAGGGGGCATCAGGGGGGAGGGTGGAAACAGGCACCGCAGGGACAGGAGGGGCAAGGGTAGGTGTTGTGGGTGCAGGGAGGGATGATCCTGCCACAGGGGGGGTGCCAGCGCCAAAGGTGGAGGACAGAATGGCGCTGCACACATCGGCAAGTTCCCCCAGCGACTCCCCCGCACCCAATCGAACCACAGGCCCCAAGGAGGGGGGGGGGAGAGGGATGGGTCGCAGCGCCACTGGGGGAGGGTGTGGACAGGGTGGGGGACTGAACTCCCCTGGATGGGTCCCGCCTCCACCACTTGCGGGGTGGTGTCATCCTGGGGCTGGGGGGCACACTTGCAGTGGATGATGCTGTCACCGACTGTTGGCCAGGAGAGCTAAGGGGAGTGGATTTGGAGGGAGTGGGTTGTGTGGACTGCGGACTCCCACTGTGGCTGCGTGTTGTACGTTTCCCCCCCGACCCAGTGGGTGTGCCTACATCACCCTGTGTGTGCGTGACAGGAGGTGTGCGCTTCGACTTCCCTGGTGGTGTGGTGCCTGTGTCTGTTGGGGTGCGTGCACGCTGACGTCTGGATGTGCGTGGGACAGGCACGGGAGTGGGAATTGTGGATGGGGCAGGGGTAGGGGGGGGTAGGCAGCGCTGCAGGAGATCCAGTCCTGCAGTCAGTGTGGAGTCTATGGACCTCAGCAACTGCCGTTGGTCAGACTGCGCAGCCGACATGCCCTCCATGTATGCCTCCATCTGGGTCAGCACCTGGGTGTGGGCATGGAGGACATTTAGCATCGCAGTCTGACCAACCTGCAACTGCCTCAGGATGTCCACAGACTCCGCACTCACCGCAGCAGTGGTGACAGGGGCAGGGGGTGCGGTGCCTGGCAGGAAGGAGACATGTGGGGACCGAGCACGGAGGGAAGGGCCACGAGCAGGTGGGAGGCCGGTGATGGAAACTGAGGTGGCGGGGGGATGTGGAGGGCTGCCTTCAGCTGGGTGGGCAGACTCCGCCACCTCTGGGAGCTCAGCCTCGGACCCGTCTGCGTCATAGTCTGTGTTGGCAGTCAACAGGTCCTCTGCCTCACTCCCCTCGGCCTCCGTGCCACTCCATGTGCCAGACAGGACAGCACTGCTGGCACTGGTGCTCAATCCCTCCTCCCGGTCCGTGCTAGTGTCTCCTTCCGTGTCCCCCGGCGATGCTGTGGGTAAGGTGAAGAGACAGGAGATAATCAGACACCTGTACACATATGTCACATGAGTCAAAGATACATAGGTCACATTGCATAGCCTGAAAAGCAACAGGAGTTACACCTACAAAACAATGTACACATGTAGGCCATGGAACACACAGTTTGTCGACCCACCATGCCACTGAGAAACAATGGAGAGCATGACACAATAGCAAATCACTTCACTTCAAATTTTACAGAGGAGCCAGCCTCTGGGGACAAATGTGCACAGCATCTGCACCACACTGCGTCGTCAAAAAGGGATGAGCAGGAATCATATCCATTTACTCTTGGCACATGCTGCAAAGGCAATACATGAAACCATGCCAAACATGACCGGGTCACTGCACCTTGAGCGTATGTCCAGTCAAACATCACACACAGGCCAAACCCAGCAAGGAGGATGGAGATCTTGACATGTAGGCCTTGTACGCACAAACCACCCACACCTGAGACAATCTCATGGAGACGGAGAAAGTATGTACACCCCTTACTCTGGGATGAAAACACATGGCCTCCACTAATTCATGACTGTACACACACTGCCCCTCGTGCGCCTGTCCACACATCATTGACAAGCAAACATCATCAGATTGTCTTAACAACACACACAGGTAATGCCCACTGTGAGTATGCACAAGCAAAATGGGTCCCCCTGTACAGTGGACACATGTAGCAACCTGTAGGTCATAACAGTTGAGCCCAGGGTACAATGCCACCCTACCCAACCCCTGGCGAAGACACAGTGAATGTCCATATTGTTGGATGACGCACATGATACCTAGGAAGAGGTGCCCCAGGGCACAGTAGTGCCCACACTCCTCCATGGTCCAGGATGGACATGACTGCAAATTAAGCAACCGTCCCTGCACTTAGCAGGCCTCCCACTCAGGCACATCATGTCAGAGGGCACACAATTGGACATGCATGCTGGAAGGCTGTACACTTTGGAGACACACCCCTATGTCGTGATTCACAATCATTGCCAAGTGACATGGACCCCACAATGACTGACATTGGCCATGGCACACGCAAGGTCCCCAGACCTGTGACACATCACCCCCACACATGATGCTGCTAGCATTGGGCACCAGCATAAACAGCCTGCCTAAATAACCCTGTGCAAGAGTGGCTACACACAGACCAGGGAACACATGGCAAGGAGGGGAAGGGAGGGAGTGAGAACAGCACCGGGCTACTTTGGGGAGAAGTTGACGCACTGCACAATCAAACCCTGGCAGTGTATCCATGCAACCGCGCACTTACATTGGCTGGGGACACACAACTGACACACATGTACCTACCCCCTTCCTGCTGCTGCTTCTCCTGTAGGCGCCTGTCCATATCGGGGAAGACCACCGCCAGCACACGCTTCTGGATGTGGGTCAGACGACGGCGCCCACGGTTCTTACAGCTCTCAGGTGAGTCCCCCAGCAGGAGCCGTGCAATCCTCCTCATCCAGCACCGGATCTCCTGCCAGCGTTTCCTCACCTGAGACAGGCTCCGCCTCCGACCCTCTGTACCCCTCACGGCACTGACGGCTTCCCTCCAGATCTCGCCCTTGGCAATGGCGCCTACCTCTGAGGATGCAAAAGTGAGAATACATTAATCCACATGAGCAAAGACACAGAGACACACATATAGTACAATCCTCATTATGAACAGGCAATGGTATGCATGCAACTGATTGCCCCTTTGTCATAGGGACATTATCCACTGTGGAAGGCCAAATGCACTACGTGTCATTGAAAGTACACGGGTGGCATGAGGGGCACCACACACTCACTGTCCAGGGATCACACTGTGCCTCACAGGCTACACCAGGATTATGTACAGCACCTCACAGCAGTCACCTGCCCCAGCACACTGATGCTACCTCAGCAGAGTACACAGACACACACAGGTACAGGACAATCACATGGCATTGCCAACTGTGGGTACACACCTCACTCTGCCCATGTGCCAGTAGACGGGGGGTGTCACAGGTGTGGGGCTGGCTCAGCACGGCATGCACACAGCACTGCTCCCTGCTCACATCGGATGGCCAGGCTATAACCATCCCTCATGCTGCTTGTGTGCAACACTCCCCATATGCACTCACCCACATGACAGGGGACTTACACACACACCAATGTGCAGGGGACGAACACGGACTTTGGACACTCACAGCAAAGGTACACTGAACAAACACACATCCATGGGTACTGTCACCTGTCACACTGGGGGGAACACAGGATCACATCAGGACTGTGGAAACAACATCCCCAGGAGGAGTATGCAGGCAGAATGTGGCATGCACCATGCATTCATTGTCACAGTAGGCACTATGCAAGTGAGGAGTGCACACAGGAAACACAGCATGCTCTGCATGGGTGACATGAGGCCTTCCACACCCTGGGACCCACTCTAAACAACAGTGCATGTCTGTCACACATGGACACAATGCCAGAATTCACTGTCACACAAAAGGGGCACAGTCTAAGCTAGTGGAGTCTGCACACACCTGAACCCCTGGTCGACCATACAGGCTCTGGAACTGTGGGAGGATCACATCTATCAGGGCAAGGTTCTCCTCCTGGGTGAATGGCTGTGACCTCTCCACAGTCCTCGACATGGTGCCAGAGGAATCACTATCAGCAGCAGTGGTCATGCATGAATGGATGTGCAGGCAAGTGCTCTCTCATGGGACCTGGCTGGCTTATATCTGCCTGGCTGGCCTGTTCATGTACAGGAGTACAGATTGATTGGTCAGTCACATTTGCATCCTACGTTTCATCCAATCCCTTCAAACCTACCCCAGTGTGTGGCTTTGCATGGTTTCAGTTTTGATGATGATGTCAAGTCAACATCCACTTTGCAACAATGTAGATTCTTTCAAACTGACTTCTGCTGGGCACCTGGTGCTCAAATTCAAAATTCTAACTCAGTCTCCATGGCAACCATCATGCATTTAGGCCCTTATACTTGTCCCTCATGTGTCCCCTATGTGATTTCATACATTTACACACAGGTACGGTGCGTTCCACGCCCTAGGGCACCCCACAAGCAGTGATACGGACTGTACACGCGCTTGTACGGTCCGGATCACAATATGGGCACTGGCGTATGCGTACGCCACAGTAGTACGGACTGTACACGCGGTTGTACGGTCCGGATCACAATATGGGCGCTGGCGTATGCGTACGCCACAGTAGTACGGACTGTACACGCGCTTGTACGGTCCGGATCACAATATGGGCGCTGGCGTATGCGTACGCCACAGTAGTACGGACCGTACAAGCGCTTGTACGGTCCGGATCACAATATGGGCGCTGGCGTATGCGTACGCCACAGTAGTACGGACCGTACAATCGCTTGTACGGTCCGGATCACAATATGGGCGCTGGCGTATGCGTACGCCACAGTAGTACGGACCGTACAAGCGCTTGTACGGTCCGTACTACTGTGGCGTACGCATACGCCAGCGCCCATATTGTGATCCGGACCGTACAACCGCGTGTACAGTCCGTACTACTGTGGCGTACGCATACGCCAGCGCCCATATTGTGATCCGGACCGTACAAGCGCGTGTACAGTCCGTACTACTGTGGCGTACGCATACGCCAGCGCCCATATTGTGATCCGGACCGTACAACCGCGTGTACAGTCCGTACTACTGTGGCGTACGCATACGCCAGCGCCCATATTGGCCCAGGGACCCTATACACGCACTCAGAGCGTATGTACAGTGCGTTTCACACCTGTCAGTGGTGACAGGCGGCCCACAGACAGGAATGGAGCGGTCAGATTTTGCCAAGGGTGGACACCAATGCATTGTCTGTGCAATACCACATGTGTGTGACACAGGTGTGTCAGGATGTGATGTGCCACTTTACCCCTGAGGTGTGGGCAAAGCATATGTACGATGAGCTGTGTACACATGTCGTGTGTGATGGTGCGCATTGTACCACACATCCCCTGCACTCCTTTGACATGTGTGCATGTCGTACACACTAGTGGAGCCATGAGTCACTTGCATGTCCCTGTCACGGACACCCGCACCTGTCCCCTGATGCCAGGTACACGCAATTTTACACATGACATGTGTATGGCTGCGTTTCACGCTGCAACCATGTCATGTATGTGGCATGTGTTTCCATGATTTTGCTGTAGGTGTGTGGTCCAATGCATCAGCAGTTGCTGCTGCCAACATGTGTCTGTGTGTAGATGGCCATGGCACACTGTTCCGCACACCAGCCCACATATGTGATCTGCCATGAGGTGTGTATGTATGCAACTACACGGAGTATCAAAACAAGTACATATCCACATGCTCTCTATGTATGTTCTGTCTCGACATGTACCCCTCCAAGGCAATGTGTGTGGCCTGTCCTTTTCCTATGACATGTGACCAGTGCATATCGCATCCACCAACCTGTCTGTACCATACGCATACTACTTCTGCACATGTGTGGATGTCTGTGAATCCTGTGATGCGTGTGCATGTTCACTTACACTGGCCCACAGCTAGTCTCATGCCATGTCATCGTGAGCTTGCCCCACTCCGTTAGTGGCTGTCCCTTGGTAGGAGTGTCACCTGACTGGCGCACATGTCCAGGAAATGTGGCACAGACCTGACTCAGAATGTGGCATTTGTGTATTGGCTGTGTAACATGTGCTCAGTGCATTGACAATGTCGTTGTACAGTGCTCACTCTTCGGTGTTCCTTCCATTTCACTGCAGGGCTCCGCCTCTCCCTCGACGTATGCCAGACATGGCTGCCCTGCATGAACGGGACTGTATACGCCGCTACAGATTCAGCCAACGGTTGATTGATGAGTTGACTGGCCGGCTGGAAGCACAACTCCTACCGCGCCACAGGTATCCCAGTGCACTGACACCCAAGTTGAAGGTGATGGCAGCTCTACATTTCCTTGCCACGGGTACGTTCCAACATACCATTGCTGACGTCGGGGGCATGTCCCAGACGATGTTCAGCCGTGTTCTGCATGATTTCTTAGAGGCCATGTTGGTTCACCTGGATGAGTACATTAAATTCCCAATTCATGAGCAGTTGACAGATGTCAAGCGTGAGTTCTATGCCCTGGGAGGGATGCCCCATGTCATTGGGTCCATAGATGGGACACATGTTGCGTTGGTACCACCACAGGCACAGGAGGTGGTGTATAGGAATCGCAAACATTATCACTCCATTAATGCCCTTGTGGTGTGTCTGTCCAACATGGTGATTTCACATGTCTGTGTTCGCTTTCCAGGATCAGCACACGATGCCTTCATCATGAGGCGTAGCAGGCTGCCTGAAATGATGCTGCAGCTGCGGAACGAGCGAGCATGTATTGTTGGTGGGTAGACTCTGGCAGTTCAGTGTTTGGCGTCATCTTCCAATCTCACTGCATGTGCTGACACACTTCTGTCCATGATGTTTCCTTGTAGGGGACGCTGGCTATCCCAACATGCCATGGCTGATGACGCCTGTCCGCAACCCCAGCACGGCTGCCGAGCACCGCTACAACAACGCCCATGGTCGGACCAGGAGAGTCATTGAGAGGACGTTTGGACTTCTGAAGAGCCGATTCCGGTGCCTCCACAAGACCGGCGGAGCACTCCCATATGCCCCGGTGAAGGTGTGCAAGATCATCATCGTCTGCTGCATGCTGCACAACATGGCAGTGGAGGAAGCTGTTCCACTCATACTGGATCAAGATGACCAGGACCATCCACCCGTGGAGGATGAAGGCCTTGGTGACGGGGCAAGTGATGTGGAGGAGGAGGAGGCTGTGGAGGACATGCGGAGTCGGCTCATACGCAACTTCTTTGCTTAGTGGTGAGTTCCAGTGTCTGAGTGTGCACGCATTGGGCCGTGTGTGGCATGTGTTGCAATGTGTGTGTCCATCTGCATGTCTGCCAAGTGAGTCAGTGGTGTGTATTGAAGTGTCACTCGAGTGATGGCGCAATGGAAGGATGTTGTCAGAGAGTCATCATTGTCACC
This sequence comes from Triturus cristatus, assembly GCF_964204655.1. Lineage (NCBI taxonomy): Eukaryota > Metazoa > Chordata > Amphibia > Caudata > Salamandridae > Triturus > Triturus cristatus. Next base: position 1,355,017,567 of record NC_140591.1, read on the forward strand.
TGTCATGTTCACAACATGATACGTGTTGAGTACATGCTTGCGGATGTGCTCCTTTGGGCTGACTCCTTGTGTGTCTCTCTTCCAAAGGTCCATGGGCATGCTGTCTGCTGGTGGCATTGTTGTGCTCCTGCTACTCCTCATGAACACAGCAACATGTGCTGATTCTGCGTCACATGCACGGGCAAGTTTGGAAATCTCCTTAGGGTAAGGGATGCCTCACGGCGTTTTGGGTGTGTAAATTGTTTGTAGTCTGTGTGCACTTCTCCGGTTCATGTGTGGTCAATTTGCATACATGTGGATCCTACATGGGGAACATGACATGGGGCAGGCTTCACCTGGAGCCATGGTCAGACTTGGTGACTGTCATGTGTCAGGGGATTGGGGATTGTGATGAGGCCATCAATGTGTGTAACACTGGCCTCGGAAACATACAGGTTGCACCGGGTTGACATGGTGTGTGATTGCCCCATCAGGGCCTCAATGGTGTATAGCAGCCTCTCCGTGGCAGCAGGGGGTGTTTAGCTGTTATCCGTCACTTGTGTGCCAGTTCAATTGAATACCAGCATCTGTGTTGCAATGGGGGGTGCCAGTGTTGCTCCCACATGTTCATCCACTTGACCTGTGTATGTGTTGACAGAGTATCATTGTCATTCCGACACACATGACTAATAAATTTGTCCCTCTGTCTCCAAGGTGCCTCTTCCCTGTCAATGGTGGCCTGTTGCCACTGTGCGTGCGGCATGTCTGGCGTAGTTTTCAGAGGTGGTGCATATGTGTCTATGTGTAGAGTGTCAAGATGCTAGCGGTTTGTCAGGGAGTGGAAACTGTATTATGCACATGATGCACAGTTCCATCCACCTCAAGGCAAGATAGACCATCCCACAGGGCAACTACAACATCCGTGTCGAATCCTACCCTGCAGTCTACTGACATGTGCCTTACGACTCCCATGATACTTGTCCATATCCGGAGTGCATCTGCACACCTCTGCTACTGCATCGGGCAACCAGGCCACATCAACGTCCAAACGGGATGGGGGGAATGATTCACAGCCAGCTGCAGGATGACCTTCTCGATCCACGCCCACACTCATGATGCAGCCCACAACCCCAACACAACCATGTGGCACTGTGATCCAAAACTGCATTCTGGCATCTCCATGCATCCAACCTTGGCCTAGCCACCATTCTCAACATCCGCCTGACGCTAGCATGCAGGACATGGTAGGGACACATGTCTAGACATACCTGGGAGCGGCAAGCCAGGTCACTCCACATGATCCCTGACCTCTGCGCATGACTGTTGCTCCCCTGAATGTGTCTGTAGCCACAGTTGTGCGGGAACCACTCAGCTGGTTGGGCCCAGCACAGGTGAGTATGGTACTCCATGTCTGTATCAGATGATACATTGGGACCCATGTGTGTCCTGGGCAAGACTGAGACCCCACGGTTTGGATGGTTGGAGTTAAATCTGAGATCAGGCATGCTTTGACTTTACGACACACACATGTATTGTAATAATGCAGAATCACGGCATCATCTTGTAAGTGTGATTAATTTATTTGTGGTGGGGTACGGGTTTGTGGGGATGACAAGAGGTGCACAGCGGGAGTGTAGACTCCAAAGTTCACTGGGGGAGTTGGTATCGTTGCCGTAGCGAAATGTCAGAGTCCATGCCACAGTCTTCGTCAACATAGGTCAGACAGTGACCAGCAAGTCCATGTGGCAGAGAATGTCATGTGCTGCTATTGGGCCAGAGGGCCAGGTGCCAGGCCAGGTGACCTGGGAGATGGTGATGTTCTGCTGACTCTCACAGTCTTTTTCGTGGACGACCCACCTTCCTGCGGGGACCCTCGGAAGCAGGCCGTGACGATGTCTGTGACGCTCCGTCGGATGAATCCTCCTCCTCCTGATCCCTCCCTGTGTCTGGTAATGGCCTTCGCCTGGTGCCACAGGGAGGGTTGCCCATGTTGTCGGCAATCCGACGGAGTACACCGGTCATTTGGGTTTGCACCGCCACGAGCTCAGCCTGTCTATCCTCCATCCTTCCTTGGTGTTGCAGTTGACAGGCATGTTGCTGGGCCTAAAGGGTCTTCATCTCCTCGAGGGTCCCCTTGATGTCATTGAGGGTGGACGCAATCTGGTCCATGCTCCTGGTGTCGCGCCGGTATGTATCCAGGATGTTGCTGACCTGGGACACTACCGGGTCCTGAGCTCCCTGGTCAGGTCCGCGCCTCCGCCGTCCTCCACTCCCGCCACCCCTGCCCACGTGCACCTGGCCTGCCGTTGTGGGCGCATCGGGTCTCCGGGACCCCTGAGGGATGGCATCTGCGTTGCCGCCTGCCTCCTCCTGGGTGCCCGGAGGACCGTGTCCCTCCTGGGCAGACTGGCTGGGTGGTCGTGTGCGGGCAGGGCTCCTGGACGTCTCCTGGGATGTGGCAGCAATGGGGGTGGTGGTTGGCACAGTTGTACCTGACGCAGGTGCTGCAGGTGGTTGGACACCAGAGGGGCCAGGTTGGTCTGGGTCATCCACGGAGTGGTGAGAGTCGTCGCTGGCGGTGGGGTCCTCATCCCGCGGAGCCTGGTCCTGTGAGACTTCCCCCCCAGTGTTGGGGGGTGATCGTCGACGTTGACCTGTGTGTGAGAGAGACAATGTTAACAGTGTTACATGTGGCATCCATGTTTCATGCATTTCTGATTTGGCACTCTTCCTCTGGGTAGTTGGATGTGTCTTGCATTCCTCTCACAGTGCACTTGTGCATGGGTATGTCCCTTGGCCACAGCTGTCAGGGCTTTACGCATGTGTGACACAATCTTAGTTGATGCATCTATTTGGGTACACAGTCAGCAGTGTGGTGTGCGGGCGTAGCGAGCCATGCAGAGGCGCCTTACGTGTTGCACTGTACGTGGCCAAATGGTGTTTTGCCAAGGCAATTTGATGTTGCAGGTAGGTGACTGAAGCATTTGTGACAGGGTTCTTACCGACACAGTGGGTGGGTATACTGGGTGTGTGGTTAGGTCTGTGCCTGCAACACGGATGGACTCGTGCACAGATTGACACATGGACCGGTCTTCATCTACGGTAAGGGGGTGGTTGAGGCACTGCGAGACCTTGGTGCCGATTACGATCCGTTAAAAACGGCGTACGAACCGTCGGTCGGAGCGAATTCCCCGTCCGACTCGTACCCGGTTGTAAAACTTTACAAACATGGAATTACGATTCGCACGGAAACACCATTTCCGTACGAATCGTAAAAAACACCGACCGACGAAAATATACATACGAATGTGATCCGGGAATGCTGCGACGTGACGTCGGGACGCTTTCAGGCAGCGTTTCACGAACCAGGAATTACGATTCGAACTGACAGCAGTCCGGACGGCAATATTTTCACGGCACCCAAAAAGTGCCGCAAAAGCGAAGTACGGCGCGAATCGACCAGAGTAGGTGGCCCGGTACGCGCCGACCCCCCCCCAGCCCCCGTAGGTACGCGCCGACCCCCCCCAGCCCCCGTAGGTACGCGCCGACCCCCCCCCAGCCCCCGTAGGTACACGCCGACCCCCCCTGTGTGTACACCCGTGTACGGTGCGTACCCCCCCGTGTACGCTCGAGTCGAACCCCCCGTGTACGCTCGAGTCGAACCCCCCCGTGTACGCTCGAGTCGAACCCCCCCGTGTACGCTCGAGTCGGACCCCCCCGTGTACGCTCGAGTCGAACCCCCACCCGTGTACGTACGGTGCGTACCCCCCCGTGTACGCTCGAGTTGAACCCCCCCGTGTACGCTCGAGTCGAACCCCCCCGTGTACGCTCGAGTCGGACCCCCCGTGTACGCTCGAGTCGAACCCCCCCGTGTACGCTCGAGTCGGACCCCCCCGTGTACGCTCGAGCCGAACCCCCCCTTGTACGCTCGAGTCGAACCCCCCCGTGTAAGCTCGAGTCGGACCCCCCCGTGTATGCTCGAGTCGAACCCCCCCGTGTACGCTCGAGTCGGACCCCCCCGTGTACGCTCGAGTCGAACCCCCCGTGTACGCTCGAGTCGAACCCCCCGTGTACGCTCGAGTCGGACCCCCCCGTGTACGCTCGAGTCGAACCCCCCCGTGTACGCTCGAGCCGAACCCCCCCGAGTACACTCGAGTCGAACCCCCCGTGTACGCTCGAGTCGAACCCCCCCGTGTACGACGCTGGGGGTACGCACCGTACATACACGGGTGGGGGTTCGACTCGAGCGTACACGGGGGGGTCCGACTCGAGCGTACACGGGGGGGTACGCACCGTACATACACGGGTGGGGGTTCGACTCGAGCGTACACGGGGGGGTCCGACTCGAGCGTACACGGGGGGGTTCGACTCGAGCGTACACGGGGGGGTCCGACTCGAGCGTACACGGGGGGGTTCGACTCGAGCGTACACGGGGGCTACGCACCGTACACGGGTGTACACACAGGGGGGGTCGGCGCGTACCTACGGGGGCTGGGGGGGGGGTCGGCGCGTACCTACGGGGGCTGGGGGGGGGTCGGCGCGTACCTACGGGGGCTGGGCGGGGGTCGGCCCGTACCTACGGGGGCTTGGGGGGGGTCGGCGCGTACCTACGGGGGCTGGGGGGGGGGTTGGCGCGTACCTACGGGGGCTGGGCGGGGGTCGGCCCGTACCTACGGGGGCTGGGGGGGGGTCGGCGCGTACCTACGGGGGCTGGGGGGGGTCGGCCCGTACCTACGGGGGCTGGGGGGGGTCGGCGCGTACCTACGGGGGCTGGGGGGGGTCGGCCCGTACCTACGGGGGCTGGGGGGGGTACGGCACGTACCGGGCACCTGTTTGGACGTCTCCATGGTTGTTATGGGAGTTCGGTGCGGACGGTCTTTTCACCATACGGTTGTACATTCGGACGCCCGGGATGGATCGTGATTCCCCGGTCGGAGTTCACCTTTCACGTTTGTACGGTGAATCGTACGAGGACGTGTCGGACACATTTTCCGACCCGAGGACGTGTGGGGAAATATTCCCAGTGCGGTTCGTATGGACTTTTTACCATGCGAATCGTGATTGCCAGTTCGTACGGCACTTGTACGATTCGTACGGTAAAAAGACCCGATACGAGTCGTTCGGGGACATTTTTTACCGGATCGTGATCGGCACCCTTGTCTGCATGCACACAGTCCACCGGCTGACGAGTGGACATGGCCACACCACCCAAGGGTGATTTTGTCTCCCTGTGTCTCCCTTCCTCCCTCCCTCTGTCACCCTCCTCCCTCTGTCGGTCTCCCTCTGTCACCCTACTCCCTCCCTCTGTCTGTCTCCCTGTGTCCCCCTCTGTCTCCTTCCCTCTCATTCCCCCTCTCCCTCCCTCTATTTGTCACCCTCTGTCACCTCAGGCCAGCTTCCTGGCCACACACAGTTAGCCGGTCTTTGAATGGCCATTGGCTTGTTCATGTGAGTTAGTTCCTGTTCTCCGGGCACCCATTGGGCAGTGTGTCTGAGTGTAGGCTGCTGCTGTGGCGGTGTGTGCTGTGACTCTATCAGAGCGATGCATCTTCATTGTCTGCTGTTATGTGCAAATTGTGCCTTCAGACCCATGTCATCCTGCAAGGCAGCCACCATTTGCAGGCAAGACAGTACTGTGTGGGTACACACAGTTTGTATGGCTGTGCCCTGGGCCATATGGGCTGAGGGCATTGTTGTGTGCTTGTGAGTTGCTCAATGTTAGTTTTGATGCCCCCACTCCCAGCATCGGCCACATCCTGTGTTGTGTTGGTGTTTTGTGTGGCCTGTGACTTGGCATGGCCCTGATTGATGCATGGGGCATGGAGGCGCTAGTGGCATGTGTGTGTTTGTGGAGTGTTGTTGTGTCCGGTGGTGGCTTGGGGGGGGTGGCATGCATGATTGATTGTGTATGGCATCCCCCCCATGTGAGGTGAGTTGTTTGTGTACTCACCAGGGTCTGGGAGTTCTGGTAGTCCGTGTAGTCCCTCCACCGCCAACGTGGACATCACCTTCTCCTCCCAGGGATGGTATTGTACCGGTCTGGGGGGCGGCCCTCCTCCAGTGATGTTCCCCTGGTTGTGATTGTCAGTCATCTTCCTCTTGACCATCCTCCGCAGATCGTACCACCTGGATTGGCACTCGTGCCTGGTCCTTCTGGTGGTCCCAACAGCATTCACAGAATCGACAATCCTCTGCCACATGGCCGTTTTTTCGGATATGCTGGTCTGTCTGACCAATGTTCCGAAGAGCTGTGGCTCGACTCTGAGGATTTCGTCGACAAGGATCTCCAGCTCCTCCTTTGTGAACTTTGGATTCTTGGTGGTGGACATGGCGTGGGGTGTGGGTGTGGATGGTTGTGGGGGTGTGGGTGTGGATGGTTGTGGGGGTGTGGGTGTGGATGGTTGTGGGTGTGGTAGTGGAGGTGTGTGTGTGAATGTGATGAGGGGGTGTTTGTGTAGGTGGTTGTGTGAAGGTATGCAAGTGTGAGGTTCAAGTATGGTGGTGTGGGTCGTCTGTGGGCTCTGGCAGCAGTGGGTCTGTTGCAAAGGCTCATGGTTTGTGTGTGTGGTCCATTTTTATTGGTCCATTTGTGGGTGTGGCTGTGTTTGAAATTTGTGTGGGTGTGTTATGAGGAGTGATTGAGTTTTGGGCCTCTGTTTGGCAGTTTGGCAGTTGCAGGTCAGTGTATGTGATGTTTGTGGGGTTGTTGGGCATGTTTGGTGGTGTGGGGAAACTCTAATTGACTCTCCTTGTGTAAATATGGTTTGTCCTGGTTCAGTACGTGTGTTTTTGGCGTCAGTACGGTCCGTACATGCACTGGTGGGGGTACGGTCCGTACATTCCCTGGTGGGGTGTGGGTACGGCCGTACATACACGGGTGGTGGTTTGGTGCGTACATACACGGCTGGGGGGGTTCGGTGCGTACATACACTGCTGGGGGGGGGTTCGGTGCGTACATACGCGGCTGGGGGGGGTTCGGGGCGTACATACACGGGTGGGGGTTCGGTGCGTGCATACACGGGTGGGGGTTCGGGGGCGTACATACACGGGTGGGGGTTCGGGGCGTACATGCACTGCTGGGGTGGTGGTTCGGTGCGTACATACACGGGTGGGGGTTCGGGGCGTACATACACTGCTGGGGTGGGGATTCGGTGCGTACATACACGGGTGGGGGTTCGGGGCGTACATACACTGCTGGGGTGGGGATTCGGTGCGTACATACACGGGTGGGGGTTCGGGGCGTACATACACTGCTGGGGTGGGGGTTCGGTGCGTACATACACGGGTGGGGGTTCGGTGCGTACATACATGGCTGGGGGGGGTTCGGTGCGTACATACACGGCTGGGGGGGGGTTTGGGCCGTTCATACACGGGTGGGGGTTCGGGGCGTACATACACGGGTGGGGGTTCGGGGCGTACATACACGGGTGGGGGTTCGGGGCGTACATGCACTGCTGGGGTGGGGGTTCGGTGCGTACATACGCGGGCGGGGGGGTGGTGGGGTGTTCGGCGCGTATGCGGGCACATGTCTCCATGGTTGCTATGGGAGTTCGGTTCGGACGGTGTTTTTTGCGTACGGTTGTGAAATGGGGAGGACGGGAGGGATCGTACTTGCGCTGTCGGACTTTATTTTTCCGCACAGTGGGTTTTTCGACCGGGGACGTGTCGGTGACTTTTCCCGACCCGAGGACGTGTGGGGAAATCTTCCCAATGCGATTCGTATCGACTTTTTTCCGTTCGAATCGTACTTGGCAGTTTGTACGCTACTTTGACGATTCGGACGGAAAAAAATCCGGATACGAGTCGGACGGGGAATTTTTTTACCGGATCGGAATTGGCACCAAAGTCTTTATTTGCCCATTTTTTTCAGTGTACATCTCAAACACCAGTACGAATGGTCTGATATACCACCAAGTGGTAGCTCACATTTGGCTAATTTTGGTATAAGAGACATGAGTAAAAGAACAAAATCTATCCATGACTCATTTTTCTTTGTGGGCTGGATATAAAGGCATATTCTTTGTCTCTGAAGTGCAGCAGTCATCATACAGCTACCTGCCCAAAGTCAGAGTCAATACCAGCTAATACAGCCTTAGTCTTCTGGTGCAGACAAATAGAGGGTCTAGTTCCAGGTGCCAATTTCCCCTCAGAATCAGTTGGTCAGCGTTCAAAGTATCATAACCTTTGAAAGCACTAAGAGAAATGGTATGCCTGTATGGTTGGGCATCTATACTGAACCTATGCTAAGTGTAGTATCCATAGTGTTGATTTTTTTTTTTAACATATCAGCACATCCACACTTCCTTGCAGGATACTTGACATGTGGTCACTCTCAACTTTTGATGTGGATAAGCCACTAGTCATGAACATGTTTGGCCAATCCCTTTTCAGATAGAGAGAATATGTATCCAAGAGATATCTTTTCTGTAAAAAAAAGGCTGTGTCAATATTTTTAATCCTAAAATAGTACAATATTGTGTGTGATTTGGCATACTTGCTGGGACCACTGTCATTGAGCGAGGAGAATATCAACGGTTTCGTATTTTGTATGTGTGAATTATACAACTTTCTCTTCTCACCTTAAAGAGAGGTAATTTCTGTGAGTCTATTGTTTAATGTGTCCAGAGGGTCAATGTGTTCTGCAGTGGCACAACATTTAATATATATCATCAGTGGACTATGTGTACATTGATAACATACTACTATTGACTGGGGCTCTAAACCTCAGGTGATAGGTCCCAAACCATGCCTGGGCTCTTCATACCAAACATGTATGGGCCATTCACACTATATATATAATAAATCAATGAAAAGAGTGGTGGAATTATGTGGAAGAATTAGAGCTAATAACTCTACAATAATAGGTGTCTTACCACAACCAAGTTTCAAAAACAACCATAAATCAGTTCATAAAATTTGTCATCTGGCATAGGGTGTTTAGCCAAAATATCGAGTTTTAAATTTCGACCTACAATAATATCGTGTTTTTAATATCGTAGGTACAGAATATCGAAGTCAAGAATATCGATGGACAGAATATCGATCCCAAGGTAAGTAATATCGAAGTTAATAATATCGAAGTACTTAATATCGATGTAAGTAATATCGTAAGTAAAAATTTCGATGTCAATAATATCGATATTTATTTAGTTTAATGTCATTTAATATGTATTTTATTTGTATGTTAAAGATTATTGTAATGTATTTTAATACATTTAAAAATAAATGTTTAGAGATTTATAATTATTTTACATTTAATTTAGCGTTTTAGTATCAGAGCGGGTTGTGGGTTTATAGGGGAATAGGGTGGGAAGTAATTTAATTATAATTAATGAATTAATATGTATTGTTTAATTGGTATTTATGATTAATTAATTGGTAATTAATTAATAATTGGTAATTAATTGATTAATTAATTGTTAATTAATTATTAATTGTAAAATTATTTTATTAATTGGTTAATTATATACATTATAATGACTTTATTATTAATATTTATGTATTGTTATTGTTAATTAATTAATTGTTAATTAGTAATTAATTGGTGATTTAAGTTTATTAAGTGATTAATTGATAATTAAATTAATTATGTGAATTTTTATGTGTAGTGGGTTGTGGGTTTATAGGGGAATAGGGTGGGAAGTAATGTAATTATAATTAATGAATTAATATGTATTGTTTAATTGGTATTTATGATTAATTAATTGGTAATCAATTAATAATTGGTAATTAATTTGATTAATAGATTAAATAATTTTTAATTAATTATTAATTGTAAAAATAATTTATTATTTGGTTAATTATATAAATTATAATTAGTTTATTAATAATATTTATTTATTGTTATAGTTAATTAATTAATTGTTAATTAGTAATTAATTGGTGATTTAATTTTATTAAGTGATTAATTGATAATTAAAATTAATTATGTGAATTTTTATGTGTAGTGGGTTGTGGGTTTATAGGGGAATAGGGTTGGATGTAATTAAAATAAAATAAATAATGATATATTTTATATATATGTAATTATTATTAATTAATTGTTATTAGTTAGTTAAATATAGTAAATATAAATAATTGATTATTGTATTTTATTTGTTGTTATTGCTAATTAATGTATTGTTAATTAATAATTAATAGGTGAATATTTGTAATTTCGTAGTTAATATGTATTAATTAGTGAATTAATAACGATATTAATTATAAAGAATGTATTATTAATTGTAAATAAGAGATAAATTGATATTTAAATCTATTGTGTATTTTGTATGTGTAGTGTGTTGTGTGTTAAAGGAGGAATAGTGTGGGATGTAATTTAAATTTATTTATTTAAATATTTATTTTACATAATTGGTATTTAATAATAATTATTTTTTTAAAACATTGTTAACATGCAATTTTTTTATAACAAATTATTGAATTGGTTATAATGTTCATAGAATCACTATGCTATCTAGTGCTTTCCCAACTGTTTTACTATCTGGAGTGGGAATAGTAATTTTTACCCCTACGCTATCCAGCGCTTTCCCTACTGTTGCACTCTCTGGAGTTGGAATAGTAATTTTTACCCCTACGCTATCCAGCGCTTTCCCTACTGTTGCACTCTTTGGAGTTGGAATAGTAATTTTTACCCCTACGCTATCCAACCTTTTCTCTACTGTTGCACTGTCTGGAGTGGGAATAGTGAATTTTACCCTTACGCTATCCAACACTTTCCCTACTATTGCACTCTCTGGAGTTGGAATAGTAATTTTTACCCTTACGCTATCCAACACTTTCCCTACTATTGCATTCTCTGGAGTGGGAATAGTAAATTTTACCCTTACGCTATCCAACACTTTCCCTACTATTGCACTCTCTGGAGTTGGAATAGTAATTTTTACCCCTACGCTATCCAACATTTTCCCTACTGTTGCACTCTTTGGAGTTGGAATAGTTATTTTTACCACTACGCTATCCAACGTTTTCTATACTGTTGCACTCTCTGGAGTGGGAATAGTAAATTTTACCCTTACGCTATCCAACACTTTCCCTACTATTGCACTCTCTGGAGTGGGAATAGTAGATTTTACCCTTACGCTATCCAACACTTTCCCTACTATTGCACTCTCTGGAGTTGGAATAGTAATTTTTACCCCTACGCTATCCAACGTTTTCCCTACTGTTGCACTCTTTGGAGTTGGAATAGTTATTTGTACCCCTACGCTATCCAACGTTTTCCCTACTGTTGCTCTGTCTGGAGTGGGAATAATAATTTTTACCCTTACGCTATCCAACACTTTCCCTACTATTGCACTCTCTGGAGTGGGAATAGTAATTTTTACCATTACGCTATCCAACACTTTCCCTACTATTGCACTCTCTGGAGTTGGAATAGTAACTTTTACCCCTACGCTATCCAACGCTTTCCCTACTGTTGCACTCTTTGGAGTTGGAATAGTAATTTTTACCCCTACGCTATCCAATGTTTTCCCTACTGTTGCACTCTCGGGAGTTGGAATAGTTATTTTTACCCCTACGCTATCCAACATTTTCCTTACTGTTGTTTTTGTTGAAGTTGGACTAGTAGTTTTATTGTGTCTGATATTAAATATGTTTTGTAATATTTTAGCTATTGTAATATATAATTAATAATAAAAATTATTCAAATTAAAATTATTGATTATTATTTGCTATATGTAATTATTTAATATTTAATAATGTTATTGTTTTATGTGTATAGATGTATTGGTAATTTAAATAAATATTTAATAATTTATATGTTACAGAAATTATTATTAAAAGTAATTATTAAGTAAGTGTATATATTATATATTATATATATATGTTTCATTAAAGTTTCATTTAATTATATATATTTATTATACATTTTACATATTATACAATATATTTAATTATGTTTCTTTGATTTATAAGTATTATTTGGTTTATTTTACATATATTTTTAAACTAAAAAAAAACGATATTTTTGTTGATAGGATGTCGATATTCTTGACCACGATATTTTTGTTGCGATATTTTTGTAGGTCGAATTTTTGTCTTTCGAAATTATGTCATACAATCCTGGCATAGTACAGAGAGCAGAGTGGAGCACAGGAGCCTCCACAAGTGATGATCAGATAAGTGAGTTGTGGGTTTCAAAGAAGACCAAGATTTGTCTTGTTCTTTGCATATAATCTCTATTTTCTTCACCAATGTTCCTTGTCAGATCCCTGTCTTCTTGGCTTGACACGATGTGTCTTCTTGGCTTGTCTTGTGGAAGGGCTGTTGTCTATGTTAGGCTACAATTGTCCTGAGATGTAGTGGCAGTATCAGTTCAAATGCTTCTGCACTGAAAAATAGTGCCTATTGCATCTGTTTCCAGATGATTTTGAAATGTTTCCAGGACTTAAAAGAACTTAAATTCCATTGTGCTACCACCTGAATAGAAGTGTGAGTATCTGGACCAGGTGGGAGGTGAAGGTTTTGTAAAATTCCCCAACGTAGCCATCGGGGCCAGGTGCTTTGCGGGGTTGCAGCCTATGTATAGCCGTGAAGACCTCCTGTACTATGATGTCCTTCTCTAAGTCAGTGTGTACTGGCACCACCACGTCAGGTGGATAGACCCAGGACAGGTATATCTCCATGTCTACATCCTGTATGGGTTCAGCAGTGTAAAGGGCCCTATAGAATGCTTCAAAGGAGTTTGCGATGCCCTCATCCGTGGTATAGGTGGGGTCATCCTCCCCTTGTATTTTGGATATCCACCGCTCTGCAAACTGTGCCCGGAGGAGGTGTGCTAACATCTTCCCCACCTTATTGCCTCCAGCGTAGTATTTCTGGTGCAGTCGCAGCAGTGCGTACTCTGCCAAATCCATATCTATGGCTCGTAGCTGTTTCCGTGCAGCTGTCAGCTGTCAACGAACCGTCACTGTCCCTGATTGGGAATGTGCTGTCTCCAGCTCCTTAACCTGGGCTTCTAGCTGGCAATGCTTATCCTGCCACTCCCTATTGTAGCCTGTCGCAATGCAAATAAAGTGGCCCGAAGAACACTTTAGTGTCTCCCACAGTGTGGCAATATTCATCTCGGCCTTATAATTATGCTCCAGAAAGGAAGTCAATTTTCCTAGGATGGCCTACCTACCTTATCGTATGCGAGGAGTTTTGTGTTAAGGTGCCAACATTAAGGTTTTGTCATTTGCGATTTGGGGTGAAAGTGTAAACTGATGGGGGAATTATGGGAGAGGGCAGCTACCCCTATGTCCACAGCTGTTGTGTCCCTCGTTATCCCTGGTATGTTTGGTGCATCGCTGAGAAGAATGTATAGTCCACATCCGTGGGGTGGGTGTGTCCCCAGATATCAGTTAGCCCTGATTTGTCCAGCCAGCTCTTCGTGCCTGGGGTGAGACCTCTGTTGTGGTCCACCCATAGGAGTTTGGATTCCATGTCGACACCAGGTCTTTGCACTGGAGTTGAGGTGATCGTCTCGATGAAGCTCTGCAGGAGGACCCCTGTAGCTAGGGTACCAGAGTCCAGATTCAACTAGTCTCAACAGCCCCCATTCGGGGGACCGACATGTGACCCGCAGGGCCGGCGGGAGCGAGGTAAACCTAGGCATTCAATGACTGGTAATGAAGGGCCCAGAGTTACCCTTTATTGTAGCTGTTGGGGCTGCCACGAGCGCTCCACACGGCTATCAGCTTCTGTAAGCTTGTTCAGTGTTTTCTGTCCCCACCTAGAAGAGCGTCTTATTCTCCGTCCCTTGTCTGAGGGCTAGCGGGTCGGCGAACCTGAGGGAGTAGATTGCAGCAAGTCTGGTACTTCTGGCAGTTCATGAGCATCGTCCAAGGCGCCGACTATCTGGACTAGGGGTGGGCGGAATTGGCGGAAGTGCCTTCCGCCAATTATCGCGACAATGCACGCAATTTCCGCGATCAGGCGATATTTCCGTGATCGCGGAAGTTGCGTGCTTCCGGCCTGCCGCGAGTCAGTGACCATGTGTGTCTCTAACGTTGCCACAGCGCCGACGTCCCTGGGGTCCCTCGAGTCAGCTCAGTGGAGGAAAGGGCGGAAGACGTTGCCCACCGCTGGTGTGTGGGGCGGGGCTTCCATGCAGTTCACAACATGCCTCTTGTTTATGGGCTAGAGACCGAGCAGAGCAGCAGATGAGGAGACTGAACCTCCTGGTGTCAGAGACTACGTGGGGATTGCGCTCGAGAGTCATGGATGCACAGAGCTCCATCAAGGTAGGATCCCAGGTAATCGTTGTGTGCCATGACAGTAGATATGGGGAGAAAAGCACACCTGCCCAGCCTCGACCGAGCTCCCGAATGTTTTTGCTGATTAATGCGTTACTGAATTTGAGCTTCCACTCGGGCCCCTGCTTTATTTATATCTGTAAGTGCTTCCTGTGAGGTTGGCCAGGCGACAATTTCCGTTCCCACGCGGAAATTGCGACAATTCGGCATTTCCACGTTCCGGTCGGAACGCGGAAATGTTGAATTGTCACAATTTCCGCGAGCGGAACGGAAATTGTCGCCCACCCCTAATCTGGACCTCCTCCTTCCATACAAACTGTAGGCGGAAATGGTGTTCCCATTTGTATCGAAATTCCAGGGCACGGAGAAAGTCGGTTAGTGGCATGAGGGCCCTGAGGCTCTGCAGTGTGGTCTGGGACAAGTCCTGGTAGAGCAAAATCTTGAAGCCCTCAAATTCAATATTTCTCAGTTCTCTTGTTGCAGATATTATTGCTTCTTTCTGCCTATGATAATGCAGGCACATGAGTAAGTCTTGGGCCAACCCGGCACTCCCACTGGTCTCCCAGCCTGATGTGTGAGATCCAGAACAACCTCCTGGTCCTGCAGTGAGGGCGACACATGCTTGAAGAGTCGAGTCACAAACCCCTCCAGGTGATTAGGGATGGCCCGAGCCGGTACACCTTTAATAAGTATGTTCGAGCACCGGGATTGATTTTACAGATCTTCAACCTGGTAGCGCAAGTCTGAGTTCTGGTCCCGTAGTTCTAGTAGCTCCCAGTGATGGGTCTCTGGCTCTTCCTCCCAGACGTCTTGTTTTTGCGCCACTGACTCCAATCTGGGGTCGATGGTGATGAGGTCTTGTCTGATTCCTTTAATATCTAATGCAAAGTCACGTTTGAGCTGTGTGAAGTCATTCAGAGGGTACTAAACAGCCACTCCATTAGTGCTTGTGTGATGGGGGACTCTTCCCTGCTGCCGTTGTGACCACTAGCTTTATCCTGGGGTGCCCTGTGATCCTCGGCCTCCTGTGCACCATCTGCCATTTTTGTGTTTGATCGGGCAAACATATCTTTTACGGAGGGGTCCTTCTTCGATTGACGATGAGTAGACATTCCTGCTGGAGAGTGGCTTCCCTACTGTGTATCAATTTGCACCCCCCCGTCTGCGGGCCTCTCCTCGTATATGTCGCCAGGGAGATCGACACGGGTTGATATGGTCCCAAAGTCTGCAGTCCCTAGTAAGGAAGAAAGGTGATGGTTAAGATCAGGGTTCAGCCAGGATGAGGCGGGCCGTCCCTCCACCAGCAGGCCACAGAAGACTGCAGTCCAGTGCTCTCACCGCAAATTTTATTCTTTAGGTGAAAAGAGGGTCAGCAGATGCCTCAGTGTGTGCCTGTAGACAAGGGGGGAGGCCCAGATGCACCACCAGGGCCAATGACCGCCCACCAAAGTGCAACAGGCCGGTCCACTCGGCACAGACCTCGGTAGATCATCAATGGCGACCCGAAATGCTGAAAAGACCTCAGCTCCTTCACCAAGTATTTATCGTCAGGCAGCCCAGCACTGGTCGGTGAGCCTCATGAGTCTGCAGGCCCCAAAGAGGAATGGAGGCGTTTGGTCAGAGTGAGGCGGGCCAGCCCGCCACCAGTGAGCCACAGAAGGCCACAATTCTGTGCCGTCGCCTCTAACTATGGTTCACTGGCCCAGGGGGGAGCCGATGCAGGCCCCCAGGCCCGCTGGTAAATAAATGAAGGCAGCGCACAGATACTAATGGGGCAGCAGCTTCGTAACACCAGTATCCTAATAGTGGGCCGGGCGATGCGGTGGTACAAGCAGGTGCGCTCCTGCACTGTGGGGGTCAGCAGGCTGCCCCCCTGGCCCCAGTATCTCCACTCATTTTAATTTCTGAAGTCCCCAAAGGGCCGCCAGTTCTCCACTGCACAGCCAGAGCTCGATTGCCAGGTTAACAGGGCCAGGCATGTCCTGCCCTGCTCTGGACAGCCCTAAGCCGGAGGTCGCTGCACGCCGCTGCCAGACTCTCCAATGTGCTCCTGCCAGGGTCCCGCGGGTGAGCGGCCACTTCTGCTGGTTCTGAGCATCCGTATCGATTGCTATGTCGCATCTGGGCCTAGAAATCCAGCGAAGCTCTGAGGTGTACGTCTTACACTGCCGCCATCTAGGACACGCCCCCTACATCTGAATTTTAATTGAAAACTGCTTTAAATCCCTTGAAACCATTTCTAACTTTTCTGTTGACTGGAAGACTGACAGGTTTATAAGGGTTTAAACTACTTGTGGAAATTATGGCTATAACACCAATGGAATGGTCCAGTCTACTGTAAGTACTCTTGCATTGTTCTCATCATGAATTGCACAGTCAATGAAGAATCTCACTATAGGGAAAACTCTCTTACAAGAATGTAGGTACTTATATAGGATTCAAATTAGCACCTGTATAGACTCATCTATCTTTTTGTGTAAAATTTCAGGCAGTGTTGAAAGTTTGTTCACACTATAACTGTAGGGAAATGTGTGATGCTTCAGTTAGTGCACCTGACTCAGGAGTGTGGGGCTCATGGTTTGAATGTCAGATGAAGCTCAGCTCAGTCTCATGTGACTTAATTTTCCTAATGGCCCCCAGCGCCCTGAAACCCTTTAGGGGGTGATATGTTCACACTTTACAAATATGAATTATTTATTATATTATTTAGATGCACAAAGCAAATGTGTATGACTGAAGGTTAGTCAAATGACACTACTAAGCCTCCTAATGCTTTCAGCCTGGTCAATTGTACTTTTAGTTTATTTGAAACCTGTTGGACATGGACCTCTCTACAGGGTGTCCCCCACTTGTTTTGCCTGCATCCCGCCTGTTTGTGCTGAATTTGTTTATGTTGGCCTCAGGAATCCATGCACTTTACTACTACTGACCATTGCAAAAGTGTTTGTGCTCACTCCCTAAAACATAGTCAATTTGGTTTACACCTGATTGGCATATTTAATTTGCTTATAAGTCCTAAGTAAAGGGGTATGTCTTATGCGCTGGACTGGTAAAACATATGTTTTATTGCCATATTGATAAAAATACATGTTCAGTGAAACATGTAATAAAACGACCATATTATCACAATTCCAGGCAATGCTTATATACCGTAATTCTAGAATAAGAGCCATTTTACAAGTATGGCAGTCCTGGCAACATCACACTCACTGTGGTTGTCTGACCACCACCAACTGTCTGCCCTAGAGCGAGTGTGGCGGTGGGACTGCCACAAGACTGCTGCCTCTACTGGGATCAAGGTCTGTCAACAGCCTAAATATGCTGGTGGTGTCAATGCCAGCACTGTCGAGAATATTCCAACCTGCATATCCACTGCCCTTTTCATGGTGGGGACTCCACCATAAAAAAGGTGGTGGACATGCAGCCCCCCAGCCGATTCTGGGCCTGGAGGTTAATGCAGGAAGGCACATGTTTTGCCCCCCTGGAATTGCACCCTTGTTCCTGCAGAGTGTGACATATAAGACATGGTACATGCTACGCCATGCAGGAATATGCTGCAGGCTTTCATGGCAGCAGTATGCCTTTTAGGCTCTCCAATGAGCCAAACGTAGCACAGCCGTGAGACTGCCACTGCTCCGCTCAGCCACCCTGGATTAAAGTTGTAATCTGGAGGGCGGACTCACCATGGCCTTGGCGGTCTTCCAGGAACCGCAGTGGTGGGGGCCCAGTCAAAGACCACCAAAGTTGTAATAAGGCCCTAATTTTCTTTCTGTGGCCACATCCCACATTAGCACCCACAGTTTTCCAAAACAAAGCTTAATGCTCCCCAGCCTGTACAGGGAACACAGTCGGGCCAGTCATAAGCTAGGAGGCCACTTGGGGTACCGTGAGGGGACGGGCTGCTATAACATTCAGTTTCCCTATAAGTGGTATCGTAAGCTGGCACACCTATGTGGGGATTGGGATGTTACTGTAGTGCCAGAATAAAGAAAACTAACAGAAAATAACAAATTCAATATGTGAACTAAACCATTT
Source organism: Triturus cristatus (assembly GCF_964204655.1). Lineage (NCBI taxonomy): Eukaryota > Metazoa > Chordata > Amphibia > Caudata > Salamandridae > Triturus > Triturus cristatus. The sequence continues at coordinate 1,355,035,818 of NC_140591.1, forward strand.
TCCTGTGTCATCTACTGTCCTAGTGGGGTGTCATAGTGTCAGTAGGAGAACAGTGGGGAGGCGTACAATGGACAGGCGGGCCACTTGGGGCAGAGGGGTAGCCCTACCTGAGGATACCACAATCCAGGCTATTGGTTTTCTGGTATTCAATCAGCCCTGAACAAAACCCCAGTCCATCCAACAAGGTCAAGCATTTGACCCCAGTCTCTCTCATTCATTATCAACCAGTTCATCTGCAGCTGTTAAAGACTCCCATTCATCCACCACCTCCGGCGACAGCGACACTATCCTACAACAGACCCCACATGCTTCCTTCAGCATCAATGCTCTTTCTTCAGCTAGAGAGGGTTCCCCGGAGGAGCAGGACATGCAGCTCCGTTCTCCGAATTCAGGCTAACTGATGCAGCCCTGACTCGCAAACAACCGGCCCAACGCTTCTTCAGAATTTTCTGAATTAGCAGGACACGCAGCTCCACACTTCACCTTCAGGCACATTAATGAAGTCCTGAATGAGCAAATACTGGCTATGTAGTTTCACTCCTCGATTGACAGCCCTGACAAGCTGCAACACGCTGTGCTGCCAGGATTTCGCAAGACTAAGCGGCCCCAGCTTGCACGTCTTCCTAATTGGTCCAATTGAGCTCCTTTTCACAGTATCTTCCAAGGCAGCTGCCCCCTGTGGCTGAATTGCTTCATTCTTCTGATTTTCTCTGGCTCTGTCCATCTCAGAATTCAACTTGCTCACAACTGCTATGTCCTGAAGATGATCTCGAATAGCTGAGATCGAAACGTCGTCGACCTCCTACAACAAGAACTCCTTACACTCTGTATGAAATTCTTGAGGAGTTCTCCTATAAGTTGTCAATGCGATGTCTATGTTTTAATGTCACCCCCACTTTTTCACGTCATGCTTGTTGTCACTTACCTATCTGAGCACCTGATTTTTTTGCTAAATCTTCATAAAATAAATAACATACGTTATTTTGACCTATATGTCCCTGTGCATATTACCTATCGCTCCCTGAGATATTGATTATCCATTACGCCTTCAGTACCTTGTCCCCATAGTGGAGACCACCTACCTTGGACCTTTCTTGGCAATTTCAGAACCATTGTTTTCTAAAATATTAATCCACCCCAAGTTCACATATTGAGGTCCCCTTGTTTCTTTTACTACACTTTCTTCAGCTACGGCATACAAAGTGAGATCTTTGACAGGGATGTCTGCCTTAGGTCCCACCGCAGAATTCCAGGCCATAGCGATGCATTGCTTGGCCAGGATCAGTGCCAGGTCAAGAAACCTTTTCCCTACTTTCTTGGGTGTGGGTCTAGGGAAGGCACTAAGAGACATATTTCAAGAGTGTTTGAAAGTGACCTATTCAGGGTCCCATTATTCTATGAATTTACCTCATTCCAGACCCCAGAAAGCCAGGGCAGGCTCTTGTCATATGTCCTAAGTCTGCATCCAGAGCCGCACAATGGGGGCATCCCTTGGGGTCACCTCCACAGACTGCCCTGACCCTGTGTGGCATCAGATAAGTCCTACGTGTGCAATTATTTAGCATGTACTTGAGACGTGAAGTACAGGACACTTTCTGGGTGTATGCTAATGCTCTCCCCCATTCAGCATCTTGCAAACCCCATCTCAACTTTGCGGCCAAGCATGGCCAAATGGTATCCAAAGGTATCTCAGTCAAACTGTTTAAAACGTTATAAAACCACATGACCAAATGGTTGCCGGTGCCCATTTTCAGCATAAGTTGGAAGACATTGAATGTTCTATTGCTCCCGTTCCATAAAGATCTCAGAATGTGCTTGTGAATGCTTCATAGGTGAGGAAGTGGCACATAGACAGGCCGGTCTGTTCCATTAATTCTCCAAGGGTTGCTCATAATCACTATTCCCCCCGCTGTCCATGAACACAGTCACCCCAGCATAAAGAAAGTTTAGGGATCACCGTGAGGCAACCATACCAATGGTAGTTCAGGGGCATAAGGCTTTATTCCCCCTGGCAAATTCACATAGCACCATCAACAAGACAAATCTGTGGACAGGACAATGCCCAGGAAGGGAATCCTCAGAGCAGGCTTAAGCAGTTTGGCCAACAGTATGCACTGGTTGGGTTCACACCCCATCTGACTAGTCTCTGCCATTCCGACCCCATCCAGACACCTGGTGATCCACTGGAGCTGTACTGCCATGAAATATAATTTAAGAGCTGGCACTCCCAATCTACCCTCAAGTGTATGGCAATGGAGGGTTACAAGTAAGACCATGTGGCAGCTGTAGTCCCAGATCACCTGTCAAAGGAGAGCGTCAAGCCCCTGGAACCAAGGTGCTGGAAGATTCATGAAGAAATAAAGAAGCAATGTGAGCATGATCATTTTGGAGAGCACTATGTGCACCATGATGGGCAGCTTGAGCAAACACCGAAAGGAGGCATCCGACCTGAGCAATCAAAGTGCCTTCCACAAGTTACCCTCATGTAGGTCTGGGAGGTCAGAGTAAATCTGAATGCCCAAATACTTACAGGTGCATGAAACTCAAGCTATATTAGGTGGGCAGGTGACTGTGCTGGAGAAGTCCATCGACCACTGGAAATACACAGATATTGACTCTGTACACCTGAAGCCACGAGTACAAGTTTAACTCTTCGAGGAGCTGCAGTGCTCAGGTAATGTCCTGCTCACCATTATGCAGATAAATCATCTGATCGTCTGCGTTGAGGGAGACAATATGTTCCATACTCTCCACCTTTTTACCCCAAACTGCACCTTCCACACAGAACCGCTCTGCCAATGGCTCTATGCCAACGGCAAAAGCAAGCTGCCCTGTCCCAAACCATGCACGGCTCAGATATCGTTTGTCCAGTCCTGACTCATGCCATAGGATGGGCATATAGAAGGTGGTGGAGCAGGTTAAATGAAAAATGTGTATACCTTCTCTATTTTGCATGAAAACACTAATTATGTAATCAATTTAAATATTAACCTGTATTAATTGTTTGCAGTGTTAATACTAACCAACATTACACCTTAGTAAACACAAATTACACACGGGACTAAATGATAATTGCATGGCAAAATGACTTTTGTGACTAACTGTGGTACGCATATTACGATAGAATGTGTGGTGATAGAAATTGCATGATTTATGTTGCTTTGTAATGATTTGCGTTCCTGGTATGGCAAAATGGTGAGTATTATTGCTTTAAATGTTGTTATAAGCTAGGAAAATATTAAAATATTAAAGGGTTAGTGTGGGTTTAAACATTAGAATCTTCATTTCCGTATATTGATTACTTTTTATGTTTGATTTGCTTAAGTTGGCATTCGGGCCTACTAGGCCATGATATTCAAAATGGAGTTCAGAAGTGGCCACCGTCGTGTGAGCGCGATGACTACTACGCAGACTCGGATAGCTCTGAAGATCTCCAGGCGCCCCCCGATCAGGGCACAGTGTTCCTTGTCAAGGATAGGAACGTGGAGGACTGCCAAAACTCAACTAGTGTGAATGACAGAAAAGACAATGGAAACCTGTCCGTAGGGGTCTACATATTGATACTTGGGACCCTTTCGCACGAGAACTGTACCAGCTAAAGAATGTCGTATTCGTTTCCCTGAGAACCCAGAAATCGCTGGGAATCATGTTAAAAAATTACAAAATTGAGGGGCTTAGCCAATCCGAGTGTTTAGATTTTAGAAATTGTTGCCGATTACTTTAGAAATTACTATAAATGGGGAACTGTAGAAGAGGGTATAGACTAGTGCGTTCCAGAAGGGTGTCCTTACCTTGCGTTGGTGGCTGTAGACCGATTTGCTTGCACGATTGCCTGGTCCTTTGGATATCTGTGGGACAGTGTCGTGCCAAGTGAAAATAACTTTTCCCGGACGCATTTGGATATTAGCCTGCAATCGATTGGACGATTTCACTGGAAGGGATTTGATTTATGCAGAACTAACAGGGTATAAGAAATGGTCACTGATATCCAGATTTAGGTAAATATAATTGTCATGATAATTTGTGCCGAATAATCAAATTTGAATTCTGTGCTGACTATCATACTGATTATGCAAAGGAAAGCGAATTAATTAGATAAACTAAACATTGATTAACAGAAAATGAGTTTGTGGTTCATTAAATAAGGTATTATTTAAAAGTTCCAAGCTTTAAATGTGTTTTAGCTGGATCTAAATCACCATCATTCAGTCCAACTAATTGGTCCGTCGACCAAGTGGTGGAGTGCCTTGATGTTAAAGTTAGGATTCTATTGATGCAGATGTACATAATGGATGTAATGTAAATATTTTTATTTCCTGTAGGTAATAAGGTACCCCCACATGTCCAGCGCTTCTTCCTCCTGTGTGCAGATTCAGAGTGAAACGTATGAGTGTTGGTGTTATGGGCCACACCAATGAATGCGTGTATGAATGAGTTAGTGTGATGACGGGTCTGTGACGCAGGGAGGATATGTAAATTTGCCCTTACCGCTGGAGCAGTTTCCTGGTAGAAGATTGATAGTTTTATTGCATTGGTTTGGTGATTATTGATTATTGATTTGAAGAATTGAGTATTGATGATTGATTATTGATTTATGTACTAACATTCTATGTTGAGGTATGTCACGTTCTATGTTGTTTTTGAAGACTTCCGGGATGTAGGAAGTTAGATGCCCTGTAGGTACACGGGGAAAACGTGTGGCAAGTGAAGTCGCATGGTGTATTGTCCTGTTGCCCTGTAGCTACATGGGGAAAATGTGTGGCGATTGGAGTCGCACGACGCATTGTCTGGGTTCGATTTGATAACATCGTCGTGTATTATCATTAGGGATATTTCGGTGTGAAAGTGCGTGAGTGCAATAGCAACAGGTTCTCTCGTGAAACTTGGGCCTTAATTCTCAGGAGCAGTGTAGTCTCCACATGTGTTTTATCCCAAGAAAAACGGTTAGCCTTTTTGCTTGTTAGAAGGGTAAGGTAGAGGGAAGTGCTACTTTATTCTGTGGAAGGGCAGAGGTAAGCGCTGCTCTTGAGAAATACAGGATTCTTGTGTAATTGGACAAAACTATCTCTTTGGTTTAGCGGAACAGGCAATGGTGGTGTTTTTATGTCGTTACTAACAGATTTTGATTAAAGAAAACATAAGAAAGGTTTGCCGATAACTTTTGTAAAGGAGGGGTCAGCAGAAGCAGGAGTAGTGAGAAAAGCTGACTCAGAAAGACCGCCCTGGGATTGGCCAGCCATTAAGAGACGAGGTTTTCACGGATTGGTGCGCTGGTGCACGCCGCGCTAGGAGTGGAGAATTGCCAGTGTGACGTAGACACCCCTGATTGGTGCGTTAGTGTGAGTCGCGCTGGGATTGGAGAATTTCAATGTAACGTAGACGCTCCTGATTGGTGCGTTAGTGTGAGTAGCGCTATGATTGGACAGCAAACAGAATAGTCGTAGAGAAGCGATTCAGGAAATCTAGTGATTCGAGATTGAAGAATAAGAAAAATGATGTATTACGATCCACCAGAGAAAGAGAAAAAGTCCTGGTATGGGAAAATTAAGAACCTATTTAAAAAGGATAAGCCAATTGTGACTAGGGAGGGACAGCTACTTCCCCCACCGAAATCGCCCGCATCATTTATGGTAGCGAAATATGAGTATCATACATGTATTTGGCTAGATAATTGGGCAAAGTATACTAAAATAGATGGAGTTCTAGCATTTCCAGAAAGTGGTTCATTTAGTTTAGCTGTATTGAGGAACTTAAGAGAAAGGATGATGAGATTAGAACCGAGACGTAGACCTACTCACTTTGAAGCTTTAAAGGAATGGGAAGATGAGATGTACGAAAGAGAACGACAGCGGAGTGGTGGAAGGTATAATTACATGTTTGGTAGACCGTGTGGACATGAAAGTCATGATGCCAGGATGAGGAGCTGGCAGAGTGCAAACATGGCTGATGGGATGTTCCCTTTGAGAAACGCTGAAGAGACTAGTGGTAGAAAGTGTACAGAGAAGAGAAACAATATAGAGTCAGAAGGTTACAAGTATGGTGTGAATGAGTCGGAGGATGATATGCTCGAGGACATGTTTTATAAAAATCCTTCCCCGTATCAACCAAACTCCACGTTGCTGACGCCGAGTGCGCCAGTAAAAGAAACGTCGCAAAATAAAACTTTTGAGCAAACGCCACCTGATATAGGGAAAAATAATCCATTTAGAGAATCTGAAATTACACAACCTGCTAGGATAGTAAATGAGAATTCCGCTGAGTTGGCTAGAACTACTCTGGAATTAACAGAGAAAATTAGGGAATTGACCAAAAATATGGAAGCTGCAACTGTTTCTGCAACGATAGGACCAGTGATGCCTGTCTTTGATAAACAGAAAGGTAGTGAGCATTGTTTACAATAGTAATAAACAAATGGAGACGGGAAAAAGAGATTCAGGAGAGAATCCATGGGGAAAATTGGTAGGAACTTCAGGGTTAAGTACTCCTAAAAATCTGACAATGAATCAAAGTCCAGCAAGTAAAACACTGATGACAACAGAATCGGCACCAGTGTCCCCAGAAAGAAGTATAGAGCGAGCAAGGAATGAAACAATTCCTGTAGGTCCCAAATCTGATGAACTGAGCGATTGGTTAAGGAGTATTCAGCGAAAGATACAGAACCCCAAACTCTAGATGTGCCAAAATTAAAAATACCTTTGGAGGAATTAATAGTAGGGACTATTCCAACTGAAAAATTAAAAGCATATCAGGATGAAGAGCTAATGTTCCTATGTAAAAGTATAACTTGGAGAGCAAGAAGTTTGCACGAGAAGTTGGAAGAAGTGGCGAGTGAAATGGGTCTTGATTTTGAAAGAATAAAATCATTAAAGAAACCATATAGAGTAGATTTCTCTGAAAAAGATATTGAGAACTTGAATACAGCAGGAAGATTAACTCAAATTAAAGAACTGATTGCATTGCTAAGGAAATGGGGTGATGTAGATAGATGGGAAAGTAGGTGGTTTCGAAAAAGAGACGATGCAACAGATAAGACTTTTTCAGCTTTTCCAGTAAGAGAAAAGGAAGTTGTAGTCTTGGAATGCCTTATGAGGGAGATTCCAGGAGGAGGTTATGTGCATGTTCCCTGGACTAGACAGGATATTTTGTCATTTACAAACAACTTCCCCAGGCTCCGGGAGAAGCCTGTGGAGTGGTATCGACAAGTAGAAAGATTTGTCAAATTATCGAAAGTACTGTGGCTAGATTTGAATGGTCTATTCGATATAATTGTGCCGGCAGATCTATGGGCGGAATGTAAAATCACAGTAGGTTGGCCCACTCAAGAATATCCTAGGGATCCTAAAACAGGTGCCCCTGATCCAGAAGTAATAAGAAAGTATGAGCAGGTAATTACTTTTTTGAAAAATAAAGTACCTCCGAAAGAAACTGATTGGGTGAAAATTGATAGAACCCACCAGGAAGTAAAAGAATCTGTACATGCCTATTATGAGAGATTGCTATTGGCTTTTAAGCAATACAGTGGTGATGAGAAATTGAGTGAAAAGGATTTAAGTCATTTTGTATATCGATTTGTGTATGGGTTGAGACCTGAGGTAAGCGAAATAATTAAACAGCATACAGTGGATTGGCAAAATAAAAAGATAGATGAAGTACTGAGACATGGGAAATATTTTAGTGATGAAATTGAAGCAAAGCAACGCAAGCTAAAAGAGAAGGCCATGTGGATCAGGTTAAGGTAGCGGAAAGGCAGGAAGCCAAACTGATTGAACAAGCAAATGGCATGGGCCATGTGAGACAAAAACCTAATATTGGAAAAGGGAAGGGATAGATTAATGGCCATGTCATAACTGTGGGAAGGTAGGGCATTGGAAATCCGACTGCTAATGGCGATAATGCATCATTGAATCCACAGGTGCAGAATGAGGTGAGTTGTCAACCACAGTGAAAGCAGCAGGTTGTTTCCCAACAGTGTCAGGTGCCAAAGCCACCTTTTCCACAGAGCGTAAACCCTCAGAGATGCAGTAATGAGACAGGATTCTACACTGAGGAACAGGTAACAAAGCTACCACGCGCTAGTGCTGTTTCGCAGTATTGGCTGCAACACGATGAGAGTGAGTCAGAAGAGAGTTATTGACGGTGCCGAGGAGAGAAAGAAGAGTACGTACTTGGCGCAACTCTAGAGGTAGACCAGACAGGCCCTTTTGTGGACGGAAAGGTAAGTGATGAAAATATTACTTTCGTAGTAGATACTGGTGCTACTCGTTCAACTGTTAGATCAGCTGACGTCTAAAATCTTCCTCTCTCGGATGAGACAATTCAAGTAGTTGGAGTTTCAAAAAGACAGATAAAAACGTATCTTACTGAACCAGTAAAAGTTAAAATAGGGACATTTTCTGACATGCACCGCTTTGTCATGTGCGATACCAGCCATGTAAATTTATTAGGGAGGGATTTGTTGTGTAAAATGAATTGCACGATTTTCTGTACTCCAGATGGCATAGCTTTTGAAACTCCTGATGACGATGTACTGTATAAAATGACCATGGCCAATTTGGAACCCAAAGTTACTGAGGCATTTGTTGTATTTGACCCAGAAGAATTGCCTCAGGAATTAAAGAAAACAGTGAAACCCAAGGTATGGGATTTCACAGGAGAAGACATGGGATTGATGAGAAATGTGGATCCTGTAAAGATAACTGCAAAAGAAGGAATAAGCTACCCAAATATTCCCCAGTATAAATTGACACCCGAAAAAATTACAGGAGTGACTCCTCTAATAGACAAAATGATTGAACAAGGTATTTTGAGAAAGATAATGAGTAGTCCATGTAATTCACCAATCATGGGTCTGAAAAAGCCTAACGGAACTTTCAGGATAGTACAAGACCTGAGAAAAGTGAATAAAATTGTTGTACAATGTTGTCCCATTGTACCAAACCCTTCAGTGATCCTATATCAGATTCCTCATGATGCAGAATGGTACACAGTCATTGGCCTGTGTCATGCTTTCTTGTCCATCCCATTGCACCTTGACAGCCAACAGATTTTTGCGTTATGGTTCGGCGAACTTACTTTGGCATGGTGCCGAATCCCACAGGGGTATACAGAAAGTCCATCGATATTTAATCAGATTTTAAAGAAATCCCTGTAAGATTTAAAAATGCCCGAAAGCTCAGTACTAGTTCAATACATCGATGACCTACTGGTGGCATTGAGAACCCGAGAAGCCTGTGTACTAGATACCATTGCGTTACTGAATTATTTGGCGGATGGAGGACTTAAGGTATCCCCATCGAAATTACAATTTTGCAAAAAGGAAGTACAATATTTAGGCCATAAAATTGAGAAAGAGTTGAGAAAAGTGACTGCAGACAGGATCAGAATAATAAAGGGAATGAGAGCACCAATGACTCAAAGAGAAGTGAGAATGTTTCTTGGAATGGTTGGATACTGCCGTCAGTGGATCAGCAACTTTTCACTGATTGCAAAACCTTTGGTGCGATTGGTGAAGAGTGATGTGAAAGACCCCCTTGAATTGAACGAAGAAGAGTTGAAGGCTTTGAAACAATTAAGAGACAGCTTGTGTGAAGCCCCAGCTCTTGGAATGCCTGACTATGAATGAGTTTGAGCTTTATTGCAGTGAGAGAGATGGGTGTGCGCTTTCTGTGTTGGTACAGAAACATGGAAAATTGAGACGACCAATTGCATATTTTTCGTCTGTACTAGATCCTGTAGCTGTGACATTGCCTGGTTGTTTGAAAGCAGCGGTTGCTATCTGTAAGAGCTTGGAGAAAAGTGAAGGAATTGTGATGGGATATCCTGTGAGAGTGTTTGTACCTCATGATGTGGCGATCCTTTTAACAAGGAGCCGCACCCAATTTATGACGCATAGTCATCTAACTAAGTATGAGAAAGTTATTTTGGGTGCAACGAATGTGAGTCTTGTGAGGTGTCTCAATGTAAACCTCTCAATGTTGTTGCCTGATGCTGTAAATGTTGAAGTAAAGGATGAAGTGGATCATGATTGTTTGGAAGTGCTTGACTTTTGCACTAAGCTGTGTCCTGACATAAAAGAAGTACCTTTGAAAGAAAGGGACTATGTGATGTTTGTGGATGGGTCATGTTTGAGAACCGAAGAAGGAATTTTGAGTGCATCGTACGCAGTGTGTACTGTAGCGGCTGTATTGGAGGCGTCTTGTCTGAGAGGAGTGAGATCAGCTCAGGTTGCCGAACTGTTTGCATTAACGAGAGCATGCAAACTGGGAAAGAATCTGAGAGTCACTGTGATTACTGATAGTCAGTATGAATTCGGAGCTGTGCATGACTTTGGGCAGATATGGTCCCAAAGAGGGTTCCTGACATCGAGTGGAACTCCTATAAGGAATGCAGAAGTGGTTGGGAAGTTGCTTCAGGCGATACAACTGCCTACGCAATTGGCATTAGTAAAATGTGCTGCCCATTCAAAAAATGCTGATTACTTATCGGCGGGAAATGACTTAAAAAATGACATAGCGCAATATTGTGCGCGCAACCAGAATTCGGTTAATCAAAACCGGGAAAAGGAAATGAACTCATGTCCCTTACTTTTTACTAACACTGTGAATACGTGGGAAGAGGTGAGGCAGTTACAGGAAGAGGCAGGAGATGAGGAAAAGAAACAGTGGATAAAATCAGGATGCGCACCCCGAGAGGCCGACCGAGTCTGGATTTATCGGGATGGAAGACCAGTCAAGCCGGTCTCTACCATGGCACCGATGTACCATGGACAGGCACATGTAGGAACGGATGCTATGATCAGACTTTTTAAACAGACATGGTATGATGCTAAGTTTCGGCTTGTAGCTGAGAGCCATTGTCAAAGATGTCTCATATGTCAGCAATACAATCCAGGAAGAAATACAGTGGTGAGCTTTGGAACGATAGGACGTGAAGGAGGTCCTTTCACCAGAATGCAGATAGATTTCATTGAAATGCCCACATGTAATCAGCTAAGGTATGTCCTAGTGGTTGTTTGTCTGTTTTCACGATGGGTAGAGGCGTACCCAAACAGAAGGAGTGATGGGGTTACAATAGCAAAACTCCTATTGTAAGAGTTTATTCCTAGATTTGGTTTCCCAGTTACGATCGAGTCAGATAGAGGAAAGCATTTTGAGAATGAAATCATAAAATTGATTTGTGAAGCATTGAATGTAACTGCATTGTGCCTACCGTCCAGAGGCTTCTGGAGTAGTGGAACAAATTAATGGCACCATTAAAAACAGATTGGGAAAGATGTGTTTGGCCCTAGGTTTAAAATGGCCCGATGTCTTGCCTCTAGTGTTCATGACTGTCTGGTCCCATGTTGGGGAAAACCACGTCAAGTGATTTTGACCACGGCGACGGTTATGAAATGTGCCAGAGTAAAGAATTGGATTCATGCGAGTCATACTCTCTGAATCCCGAGTCCTGCAGGTAGACCTGAAGAAGAATACCTGGGAGAGTCAGATACCAGTTCTGGGTCAGAATCCGAAGAAACCAGAACCAGACCGACTCCAAGGAGAGGAGAGCTGGAACCAAGCCAAGTTACAGAACCAGAGAGTTTGCCATTGAGAAGACGATTGGAGATTTCTGATACTACCACCGAGTCAGATACTGAACAGATGAGAGTACAGGAAAAGGTAAATGAAAGTATTGAAGAAACTGTCAAATAAATCCTTGATAAAGAAGCTCCACATGCAAGTACAAGAGAAATTCCACCTGAGGTCATAGAAGTAGAAGGTGAGGAATTAGATACAGAGAGTGAGGGTAAGATTGTTGCGGAAGACCCCGGAGGATGCATAGGGAAAAAACACATCCAGGTAGAAGAAGTGACAGTTAGTCAGCAGGAAGATTGCGTGGAAGAAACACGAGGAGGGACAACTGTAAACAGGGAACAGGAAGTTGTAGAAGAAAAATCAAAGGAAGGTAAAAGTCACCCTGAGACCGAATCCGAAGAAAATGAAGGAGAAGCACAAGAAGGACGAGTTTTGAGGAAGAGAGCTTGGAAAACCGAACAAGGTGAAAAGGGAAATAAGTTGAAGAGGCCAGCAAAAGAGGAAATTTGGACAAACAAAATAAAAAGACTAAGGTATCGATTAACAAGAGTGAAATCAGCCAAAGCAGAACAAGTAAATGAGGTGTCTAGCCAAGAAAAATCAGATGACCTTGATCCGACACAATTGAAGAAAGAAAAACGAATTAAGAGACCCAAACAGAAGTATAAGTCACCAGAGTGGACGTATGTGGCACTTCCTGAAGTACAAGAGGAAGCAGACAGCCAAGAAAGTCTAGGTGTCACTGTACCGGAAGTGGTTGGAGAGGAAGAAGAGTCAGAAATCCTGAGAGTTATCTTGTCTGATATCGGAGAAGAAATGGATGTTCAGGAAATTCTGAATCAAGATTGTGAGACCAAGAACAAAGACGATCAAATGCCAGACTGAAGTGGCAAAAGGAGATACAGAGAGATTGAATTACAGGATAAGACCTATAACTGAAAAGAACGCAGTAGGCACTTAGAGCCTTGGGTTTAGACAAAGTTAGCTGTAAATAAAAGAGGCTAAGTCAAAAGACACTGGTCAGTTCCGAGCTGGCAAACACAGGAGATAGAAAATCTATGTGTGTGTTCCTTCGAAGATGGTGCAAGGTGTGTTGTTGTTGTACAGGATTACTAATGCTTCTGTGGAGTGTATTGGCTTTAAGAATCTCATTTAAAGTAACGTTCGAAATGGTAGAGGGTCATATGGAGAACAAGACTAATATAGAAAAGATTCATGATACTCATGTAACTAGAGTAATAGACAGAACTGATCTGCATAAGGATAGGTCTATAGCAGATTTTTCTAATAATGTTTTTTCAAAGTTATTGTATGAATATGTAAAAACTATGGAGGTTAGAGATTGTCATGTTTGTATGCAATTACCGGCATCGGTGTCTGAAGGTGTTACATATCACCACCTTCCTGTGACATATGGAATAACATGTAGTGTATTAGCAAGGTTGTTTTATAAAACAGGGAAATTAGAATACTATTTCTCTGATGTAGATAACATTTTCTCACAAGTACCTGTAGTTCCTGAATTGAATAAGATAAAACCTGGTAAGACTTTAGGTGAATATTTCTTAGAAACTAGAGAATTGACATTAGAAGCAGTGTTTAAGAATAATCTTACGTGTTGTCTGAAGAAGGAAGAAAATACCTTCTTGGACATGGTAGAAGAGAGGAGAATCTAGATGCAAAGAAAGATACCTGAGGGAAAAGGAGAGAAGACAGTTTGGGACGTAGAAAAGGAGAAACATTTGAAGGGAGAAACAAGTCCCGCAATGGCTTTAGATTGGCCTCAGAGAGGAAAATTGTGTATCAGAAGAAATGAAACTGTGTATGATAATTATTTTATCGGTGCGAGTGAATGCCATGATACATATAGAATCGTGGGAGGATGGGGATTTAAAGGAGGGAACGATCCAGTATTTTCTGGATTATATTTTATCTGCGGGAGCAAAGCTTATTATCGGTTGCCGGACCATTGGTATGGCACATGTTACCTAGGCCTGGTCCTCCCAATGATATTTCATGTGGGAAGGGGAAAGGATGGTGTGCATGAGATAGGTAGACAATTAACACGTAGAAGGAGGGAAAGTTGGTCAGAAATTGTAGGGGATATTTTTGGAGCACTGATACCAGCCGTTGGAATATCTCTGAATGGACAAAAAATTAGAAAATTGTCTACAGTAGTGGATCGCTGATCGACAAGCACTGCTGGAGGGTTCTTACTGGTAAATACCAAAATGGTTGCCATGAGAGCCATGGTGATGCAAAATAGACTTGCCCTTGATATTATTTTGGCAAAAGAGGGAGGAGTCTGTGGAATGCTGAAAGTGCAACATTGTTGTACTTATATTCCTGACGAGAGTCAAGATTTAAAGAAATATATTAAAAATATAACAGACTTGCATGAGAAAATTGTTCCATTGGAGGTTCAAAGTGTTTGGGAAAAGATTGGTAAAGGGTTTTCTACAATAAAAAGCTTCTTAATAAAATTAGGTAGTTCATTTGTGGGTAAGATTCTAATTCCAGTGACTTGTGTGGTAATATTAGTATTAATATTTAGATTAGGGTGTTTATGTATAAAAAGAAGAAAGTTGAAAAATAAAATAAAAAGAGAAGTAGCTAAGAAAAGAAAGAAAGAAATAAAGTAAAGAGAAATGGGAGGTATAGAACTGGAAGAATGGAAAGAAAATATGTATAAGAAAACAAGAGAGGATGTGATCGGGGAAACAATGATGTGACGTAATCAAATGTAAGAGAACTGAGAATTAATTTCTGTAAATTTGAACTAAAATTTAGTGGGATTTGTGGTGATATTAAAAATCACCAAAGGGGGGATTGGTGGAGCAGGTAAAATGAAAAATTTGTATACCTTCTCTATTTTGCATGAAAACACTAATTACGTAATCAATTTAAATATTAACCTGTATTAATTGTTTGCAGTGTTAATACTAACCAACATTTCACCTTAGTAAACACGAATTACACGCGGGACTAAATGCTAATTGCATGGCAAAATGACTTTAGTGACTAACTGTGTTACGCATATTAACGATAGAATGTGTGGTGATAGAAATTGCAGGATTTATGTTGCTTTGTAATGGTTTGCGTTCCTGGTATGCAGAATGGTGAGTATTATTGCTTTAAATGTTGTTATAAGCTAGGAAAATACTAAAATATAAAAGGGTTAGTGTGGGTTTAAACATTAGAATATTCATTTCCGTATATTGATTACTTTTTATGTTTGTTTTGCTTAAGTTGGCATTTGGGCCTACTAGGCCATGATATTCAAAATGGAGTTCAGAAGTGGCCACCGTCGTGTGAGCGCGATGACTACTGCGCAGACTCGGATGGCTCTGAAGATCTCCAGGCGTCCCCCGATCAGGGCACAGTGTTCCTCGTCAAGGATAGGAACATGGAGGACTGCCAAAACTCAACTAGTGTGAATGACAGAAAAGACAATGGAAACCTGTCTGTAGAGGTCTACATATTGATACATTGGACCCTTTCGCATGAGAACTGTACCAGCTAAAGAATGTCGTATTTGTTTCCCTGAGAACCCAGAAATCTCTGGGAATCATGTCCAAAAATTACAAAATTGAGGGGCTTAGCCAATCCGAGTGTTTAGATTTTAAAAATTGTTGCCGATTACTTTAGAAATTGCTATACAAGGCGTACTGTAGAAGAGGGTATAGACTAGTGCGTTCCAGAAGGATGTCCTGACTTTGCATTGGTGGCTGTAGACCGATTTGCTTGCACGATTGCCTGGTCCTTTGGATATCTGTGGGACAGTGTTGTGCCAAGTGAAAATACCTTTTCCCGGACTCATTTGGGTATTAGCCTGCATTCGATTGGACAAATTCACCCGAAGGGATATGATTTATGCAGGACTAACAGGGTTTAAGAAATGATCACAGATATCCAGATTTAGGTAAATATAATTGTCATGATAATTTGTGCCGAATAATCAAATTTGAATTCTGTGCTGACTATCATACTGATTATGCAAATGAAAGCGAATTAATTAGATAAACTAAACATTGATTAACAGAAAATGAGTTTGTGGTTCATTAAATAAGGTATTGATTAAAAGTTCTGAAGTTCTAAATGTGTTTTAGCTGGATCTAAATCACCATCAACCATTCCAACTAATTGGTCCAGCGACCAAACGGTGGAGTGCCTTGATGTTAAAGTTAGGATTCTATTGATGAAGATGTATGTAATGGATGTAATGTGAAAAAAAAAATTCCTATCGGTAATAAGGTACCCCCACATGTCCGGCGCTTCTTTCCTCCTGTGTGCAGATTCAGAGTGAAACATATGAGTGTTGGTGTTATGGGCTCCACCAATGAATGCATGTATGAATGAGTTAGTGTGATGCCGGGTCTGTGATGCAGGGAGGATATGTAAATGTGCCCTTACCGCTGAAGCAAAGCATAGCAGCCTCCAGAAAGACCCACCTCACTGTGTTGAATGCCTTCTCCAGGTACACCGACATAATCATAGCAAGCAGGTTGATGATGAACATAGAGGACAGTGTTGTGGGTTGACGTGAAACCATTTTAAACCATGCTGATCAGGTTTTGCGTATGGGGCAATCACCATTAGGCAAGAACTTTGCTAAGTATTTTAACATCAGTATTTACCGTGGAAAGGGGCCAGAAATTGGTGACCGTCACCTATGGGGAACAGGACTTGGGCAAGAGCACTACCAGGGCTTCCATAGTCATGGCTGGGAGCAATCTAGCCTTGTAAGCCTCTGCATGAACTTGTTCCAATCTCGGTGCCTACACTCTCACAATTTCCACATATAACTCCTAGGGGAGAATGTCTGGGCCTGGGGATTTGCCCGTCGCCTTGGCCTTAGCAGAACCTCTATTTCCTGTTCTGTGACAGGGTCACCAAGACCCTCCCTCACATCCATGGGAAGAGTCCTAAGCAGAAGACAGTCCAAAAATGGGCCAAACATTGCCAGAAGGGTGGCCTCAAGTGGTCAAAGGAGACATATTAGCCCCAGAATGCCCTGTTGATGTCTTGCAGGGTGAAGAGAGTTACCCCGTCTGAGGTCAGCTGGTCGGTAACGGGGGCCTCTATTCTCTCAGGCCGAAAAAGACAAGCTAGTTGTTGTCCAGATTTCCCATCTTTCTCATGAGCATGACTCACATAGTCTTTATAATTGTGGAAATGGTGATGCCCCAGAGCCACATTGTACTGCATCTGGGTTAGGCCCTGTATGTTATCCCACTCATGAAGAGCATTCTCCAAACTCATGAATTCCCGATCAAGGTCTCTACTTATACCCACCAATTAGTCTAAGCAATGCCCTCTTCTCACAACTTTTAAGGCCTCCCACAACATTTGCCTACAGAACACCGGCAAAGGATTTGTGACCAAAGTAATGAGTTGCATGCTCTGCTACAGAGGCCCAGAAAGTGACATTGGTAAGAGCCTCTAAGTGCAGTATTCACGTAGGTGTTAGAGGATGCTTTTCCTTCGACTGGAGTGTCGGCAGGAGTGGGCTGTGGTCAGAGAGGGTGCGGCCCAGATATTCTGAGTGGTTGAACAACTACTCAATGCCCTAGAGCATCCAAAGTAGTTGATCCTAATTGGACCCAGTGTAGACTTGAGTAAAAGGAGTATTCCCTATCTGCTATGTTCTGGGTCTGTCAGGCATCCTCCAAACCCCAGTGTGATAGCCAACTTCTGAAAGCAGCAGCTGCCCTAATGTTGGGTGCTCCGGGTAATGGGTGGCTGGAATGATCTAGGGTGGGATCAAGTATGCAGTTGAAATCACCTCCAAGAAGCAGTGCCCCCCCTAAGTTCTAGATTATCTTGCACTGCTGAATCAATTGGCAGAGAACAGACATAAAGTATCCCCAACCAAGTTTCTGGTTTGCAAAACAGAAGTCCTGTACTTAGGACATCACATTGAGAAAGGAGCAAGAAAATTGTTACATGAAAGGATTGCAGCAATTGTGAACATGAATCCACTGACTATCCAAAGGAAAGTCTTGAACAGTGCAAAAGCATAGTCATGTGACATTTGCTGACTGTATCTGTCTACCATTCAGTGGATATACACATTGACACATACTCATACACAGTATCTGACAAATAGTCATTTGACTAAGTATGAAAATATCTTGCTTGGTGCAGAAAATGTGACCCTAAAAAGATGCCTGATTTTAAACCCAGCTACTCTGAGGCCATTGCCTAGAAATGAGAACGTGACTGATGAAGGGGAACATTATTGTTTGGATGTGACTGAAATATATACTAAGTCACGTCCCGATATTTTGGATGAACCATTACGTGAATCTGATCATGTGTTGTTCACTGATGAATCCTGTTTGAGAGACAATGAAGGAAATCAGTTGGAGGTGTTTCTGGTTATAAGGAGTGTAATCTGCTCAAGTCACTGAACTTGTCACCTGCACATGGCCTTCCAATCAGAGTTATACTTTCACTGATAGTCAGTACAGCTTTGGAGTCGTACATGAATTTGAGAAATTGTGGTCACCTCATGGGTTCACAACATCCTCTGGTTTCCCAATATGAAATGGAGAGTGCGTGAAAACATTTTGCTGTCCCTTCAATTGCCTGTCCATATTGCAGTCATGAAGTGTGTTGCTCATTGACAGGGCACTGACTAAGATACCATTTAGAATCAATATGCCAATTAAATGGCAAAGTATTGCGCCTAAAATGTACATAATTTGATTTAGGAAATCTTGAAGGAAATATTAGACATCACACATGGCAATTTACTGTTGTCAGCAGTAGATACCTGGGACGAGGTGAGGAAGTTGCAAGAGGAAGTGAAAGAAACTGATCAATAAGGTTGGGTGCGGGCAGGATGTAACAAAAGAGAGGATGATTTGTGGGTTTACACTGATGGCAGACCTGTTTTGCATGACAGATTGTTACCACATATGGCGAGACATTACAATGTACCTGCACATGTGGAAATAGATGCAATGATACACCTTTTCCAACAGATGTGGTTTAATCCTAGATTCAGAGTAACTGCAGAGACACTGTGTCACAGGCGTGTAGTATGTCAGCAACAAAATCCTGGTAGAAAAACAGAGTTAGTCATGAGTCACATTGGTAAATCTGCAGGTTCCTTCAACCGAATGCAAATGGACTTCATTGAAATGCCCCTTTGCAATGGTTTGATGTATGTTTTGGTCATTGTATGCATTTTTTCAAAATGGGCAAAGCTTATCTAACATGCAGGTATAACAGCTTAACTGTGTAAAAATGATAGTTAAGAGAGTTGATTACACGGGTTGGATTTCCAACTTCTTTGGAGTCAGATCGAGGAACTCATCGTCATAATAAGGTCCTGAAAACGTTATGTGCAGCATTACAGGTCAAGCAGAAGCTCTATTGGAGTTACCGTCCAGCTTCTGGCTTGGTGGAGCAAGTTAATGGCACATTGAACTTCAGACTGGCAAAAGTGTGCACTTAAATGTCTTTGAAGTGACCTGATACGAGGACTCTTGTGTTGATGAAGTCATTATGGGCCGAGTGATGAGACTGCCAGCTGTTCCTGCTAATGCATTAGTAAACATGACGGATGATCTTATCTTAGATTACTGCAAGGGACTTGCTAATGTGGTATGTTCTGTGTCTCACCAGGCTGGCAAAGTCGCTTTAGCAGTTAAACAGGTGAAGAAACACATGCACAAAATATATCTGGAACCTCACTGTTGAGGGCCTTTTTAGGTGATCTTAGTCACCAACACCACTGTGAAATGGGGAGGTCTTCAGAACTGGGTACATGCAAGCCGCACTTGCAGAGTCCCAAGTCCCCTTGATGACATAAAGGCATCTGTTCCCGATGTACCGGTGGTTTCAGTAAGACAGAGGGATCAGGTAAGTCAAGCTGTTGTCAAGATTTTGGGGACCAGCAGGCTACTCTGTCTTGACCTAAAGGGGGGTCCGAGAGAGTTAACTGTAGGTACCAAAGAGTGTGAGCAAACTTAGGTGACTGTGAGAGATAAAAACCCTAGTCAAGGGCCTAGTGTAGTAAGAAAGCAAGTAGCAATCGTAGACTGTTGGCCCAGAAGAGGTGAGATTTTGAGAAGTTGCCTAACAACAGTGCCACCAATTATTCTCAAAAGACTCAAGCAGTTTGAACAAAGTGTTACCAATGATAAGCCAACAGCTGTGAGGAGATTGAAAAGAGCAAGACTGCCCAGTCAAAAAGACTCATCTCCTGAACGGACCTATTTAGCCAAAATTAATGGGAACAGGAGTGTATTACCCATTGTATTAACAATATGAATCCACCTGAACCTCCTTGAAACAAGCTTTGTTGTAGATCTGAATTTAAACCTTGGTGTACCAATCGAAGGAATAACACAATGTTTCTTGAATATACTCATCAATGAAACTGATCTAAGAATCTTTCCGCATTGAAAGAAGCTGCTGAACTGAACCTTGATATTATTGTGCCAAATTGCTCAAACCACTGCTGCTATTTTTGAATTCCCTAGTTGAATGATCTGAATTTTGAGAAGCCATAGGGTCCAATACTGGAATCTCTCCTAGATGGAAATGTGGAATCTTTTCTATTACCTCTCTGATATTACTTGTTTTGCTTATCATTTTAAATTCACCACACTATATTCCTGCAAAAGATTCTAAACTTTCAATTTCTTTTGAAACTGTAAAGATTAATGACATGGTTCTATCACATTGAATGCTAAAGTTTTACATAATGATGTTATAATAACTGGTTTGTCAGCAAATGTATATACTAGATTGCTAAATTAATATGTTAATACAATGAATGTTCGTAATTGCTATATATATATGCAATTACCTTTATCAGTTGCTAAGGGCGTAATCTATCATAGCTTTCCTCTGACATATGGAAATTCATGCAGTGTACTAACTAGCTTATTTTATGGTACTGGTCAATTGCATCATTATTATTCTAATCAAGACCGGATCTTTTTTGAACTTCTGGTCTCAGAATGTTTAAATCGATATTATGAAGCTTCAAACACTAAAACTATGGGCTATATATTTGGACCAACTCACAATTTAGACACTGCTTATGTACTTTGAAGTAACCTAAAATTAATGAGAGGTGAGCACATTTTTATAAAATTTGTGGAAAGTAGAAAAGATAATATAACAATAAATACTAATTCATTGCCAAAGATAACTCCTTGGAAACAACCACAGGAAGAAAAGAAAATATTAGAAGAGATTGCTTCATCAGCTCTAGACTGGCAATAGAAACGTGAACTGTATATCAAATGTTAAAACAGTTTATGTAGGTTCTAGTGAATGTGAGCATGGTTTTGAAATGTTTGCAAATTGGGGAAGATATTTAGAGGGTGTTGATCCCATCTTTCCTGGAGTGTTTTATATTTGTGGAAAAAGGTTTTTTATAGATTAACAAGAGTTTGGTATGGAAGTGTTTCCAAACATTTATCATGTTAAAGATTTTGAAAGAGAAAACAAATTTGAGAACGGGAGAACGAAGAGAGGTGCAAGTTCAAGTGAGAAACCATGTGATATTTTTGGAGTTTTAATACTTCAGCAAGGGTAGCATTAAGTTCACTTAAAATTATAATACTTTCTACTTATTTATAAGTTAGGAACCAGTGCAGCTGGGGGGATTTTATGTTCTAGATGAAGAAATGATTTCAATAGGATCGAAGGTGATCCAACATTGACTTGCACTTGATATCCTTCTCGTGAAGGAGGGCGGAGTTTATTATTAAAGGTCTGACATTGTTGCACCTACATACCAGGCAAGAGCATAGACTTAGTTACACCCTAAAAAGATTATCGATTTAAATAAGGACTTAATAGTTTTAAAAGCAGATAGTTCATGGGAAACAATAGGCAAAGGATTGTCATCTGTTAGCAACTGGTTAGGTAATTTGGAAAACAGATTGGTAATTTCCATCTGGGGAACTTTAGTGGCAATCTCTTTGTGATTAATGCTGCTGATATTATCTATCAAATCTTGTAAATACCAAAAAGAAAAACAAGTTGTAAAAACTGATCTTGAAATTGAAGATGAACAATGTAAATACTATGATGAAATGAACATCTTGGAAGAAAGTAGAAGGAAGTGGTTAAGGACAACAAACGTGTAATCTGTGAGGATATTTGATGAGTAGATATCGTGATGGCTTGATTCACCATTAGATGGCGACTTGATAGCACTCCTATCTCAAAATTACTTTGCATAACACTATTATCGATTTAGACACAAAAACCTGAATGTGCAACTTGCACAAGATGAACAAAGTGATACAGCCATAGAGACAAGTGAAGTAACAGCACAGTAAAAGCGTGCTTGAAAGAGTTAGACATGGAGAAACATTCTCATAATAAGGCTGAGTCTTGCACTATATGCTTTGATATTCTTGACTGAGATGCTTAAGAAATTGCTTATCTGTATCAATTTTGGAACATTATTAAAATAACAAATTATCTAAATTGCCTGAGTCTATTATTGCGTCCTGATGTTCTTTTTCTGAAACTAAGCTAATATACTTTTTTGAGCTAAATGCATTGTAGGAAGAATTAGCAAATATTTTCAGACTATCAAGTTGTGTTTCTTTTGTTCTGTGTTGCCTTAGCAGAGCTTCCAGTTTGTATCATTCTGGTTAAACTACATTTCTTTAGGAGATTGGGTTTCCCTATTACAACACTTTACTTGTATAGTATGGTTCAAATTTGTAAGTTAGTCGCCAATTTATGGTCCACATTGGGTGATTAATGTTGTGTTTTTGGACACCCCAATTTCCATGCCTGCTATGGGAGGAGAAAGAGCAAACAGAGGACCATTTGCCTCTGTGGTAAGGGTGATGCTGTGATCCAACTAACAGTGGGGGTCCCAGTACAATTGGAGGAAAAATGAGTAAGTTGTATATTGAGAGTTAAACTTATAATATTTAAACTTCTTACGGTGGATCACTTTTGCTACAATGTAATCTCCGGGTATGTAGAAGGAATAGTGTGAGTCATATATTATCTGTTCCTTTAGTTCAGAATTGTTAACTTTGCCCATCTTTGCACTTGTGAAAGTGCCAAGGAAGCTTCTATTAAGTCGTATTTTAATGATGGCATTACATTTTGATTGAATTCAAAAACCGTTGTTGTCTTGGAAGTACTATCAGACAGCAGAAGATACTTGTCTGTCCAGCTGCATAGGAACAGGCATTCCAAAGAAATATATATGCTTTTTTAACATGAGGGCAGTGTCAGGCACAGACTGGACTACTCATTGCACCACGGTGGGATTGCCCACGTAGGTGACAGGAAACTTTCAGAGGACTACCATGACCCAACCATGCCCCTATAGCAATGGAAGTATGAGACTCACTTGAACATCTTTTCTGTAGGCTGTTTTAGGTTTTCTGGTCAAACACTATAACAGGACTATCAAAGTAGGTCAACAGTTAATCAGTTTGTTACATAGGTATTGCTATAAAACTTTTCCTAATAACTGAGTTGTCAATCTTCTCAGCCAAGTAGGATCTTGACTGCTTGCTGGATAACTTCTGGGCACCAGCCTTTCTTACATTGTGTTAGTTTACTTTTAGACCAGACATGCCTTTTAGAGCTTAAGAACCAAGGAGGCCGGCATACTGCTTTTGCTAGTAACCTGCTGACATCTGTTGACATCCGTCAACATCTTTTAAAGGAATTGAAGTTGAGGTTGCAGCAAGGGAGTATCCCTGAATAAATATGCATGAACACAGATTACCAAGTCCTCTAGTTTCTAGTTCTAATATTCCCTACTGCTGGAATTAGAATTATTTCTTCCACCTCTTCACTTACTATTGAGTCACACATTTAATAAAGGGTTTGTGCTTGGAGGTACTGTATGTGCAATAGCAGTGTCCTATGTCAGAATGCCTTCTTCCTGAACAAAATGTGGTCAGCAACGTTTGACGGACGTGATGGTGGGATAGTGACAACTTGACAGGAGAATACCTCAGAGTACCTGAACCTCAATCAAGCAAACTATGGTCTCTAGTGCTAATTCCCCTATTTTTGATATGATCCATTTTTCTGCTGCCTTTGCTCAATAAAGTCAAACAATGTAAATAAAGATTTTGTTCCATTTTGTCACGGACCTGCAACAATGTGGTCTTCTTCTAGAATGTCTCTCTTGTTAAAAGACCTGTAATCATTGTTTTTGAAGGAATGATGGTGAACCTAGTAGGTAGGGAGTGTCGCAGAACTATTGCACTAGTCCTTCCTATATCGTTTGTTAGTCGCTCCTGCCGCAGATGCAGTGAGATTTACTATGACTCATTCACTTAACAAAGTGTCACAAGTTGAATGAAGTACTCAAATGAGTCAGGTAAATTGCACTGGCATCTTGTTTCAAAATGTCATAAAATCATGTTCATAATCACTGCTAAGTCCACAACATTACTTTATTATGATGCATTGCATTGATGACTGCTGCTTTCTCTCTTCTGACCGCTGACGCTTTACACATTGTACGAAGAATTGTGCTGCAGAACGACAATCCCACTGTCCAACCAATTATGTTTTCAGAATGACGCAATAAGTGGTACAACAACACAAAGTATTTGTTGCATAAAGTGCACATGCTGTTTCTGCTTTCATGTAGTTTGCTGGACATAGGAAGTAGGATGACATGACATCCTGTTGAAAATTGTTTTGATTTTTTCTGGTGCTGTTGCTCATCTCATCGTTTTCCAGTGGTAGCTAGTGGAATTTTAAAGAGGTAGTCAAAAAAAAATTATTCAACTAATGCTAGTGATTGAGGGAAATGAGCGAGTCAGACATTAATAGTGGTTTGGGAGGGTTCTTCCTTTGAGTAATTATTTTTAAATTGGTGTATTTTGTTGCACTTTGCAGCACAACTTCTGTGATAAATGGACCACAAAAACAGTTCTTATAGGCATTTATAAAAGACAACTCATAAAATATTTTACTTTAAATGGCTTATATATCCCTCTGAAGCCCTTGGGTCCATCAGTACCTTAAAAATTATCCAATTAAAATAAATTATGAAATGAAACTAACATGCATTGCTTAAAATATAAGAAATATCTATTAAAATAATTTCGTTTTTTAGAAAGAAACAACAAAAACTTTATATTTATATGGGGGTTAGAAATAATTGTACAAATATAAAATGTTTTACTATATTTTTAAATACTATGCATGTTGCTCTCATGACATTGTGCCTGTCAGAACGCTAGAGAATGGTTATATAAAAAGAAGTTATCAATGTTGTACAGTTTAAGAAATATCCCTTCAAAACCGATATGATATTTTTAAAAACAGACTACAAAAATATTTCAAATAAAAATAAAATATGAAAACATATATATATGTATATATAAACACTTCACCCACTTCTCCACAAAAGAAGTATGCCAATGTCAAATCTCAAGGAGCCTTGATCACATGTGTTATTTAATGTTATTTATAGACCACAGTCACATTCTCTCTCAAGATATGCAGCTTTAAAAAAGCAGCCTTGGGAGGTACAGGGATTATACTGTACTCATCTGGGGCTGCTTGGAAATATGACGCTGCCTTGTGTCATTTGTGAGAGGTGTCCAAGAACCCCCAAATATTGTAATACAGGGCTGGCACCATGTCAGCATGTATTTCCAGTGCTGCACATCTTTTTATTTGACACATACGCACTAGTGTATGCGTCACAAGAAACCTACCTGAATGCCTGCCTGCTCTGTCTGATGCCCGTGTCTGACTCAGAGCATCATCCATCAGGCAGGCAGTAGAGCAGAAGGAGTTTCTGAGGCAGCAGGCCAGGCACAAGGCTTCTACATTTCTCTTAGAATGTAAAGTAACATCGCCACTGTTGTTTCTTAGTATTCTAAATGTAACGTGGATGCTGGTATTTGCAACTACCATCCTGCACATATTCAAATAGGGTAGGCGTAGCCCCAGCACACTGTGAAAGAAACCACCACTGTTGTTTTCAGAAACATCATAAGCTAATTATATTGAATATGGAAAACTTTCTGTACAGCATTGTGCTGGTTAACATGCCTCATAAGTTAGTATGCCAATTTCTGCTAGAATTATGGAGTCTGATATAAACTGTAGTCTACCTTCCTTCTTGATGAAATGTTTATTAGTTACTGCCACTTAACAATGGACAACCGATAATATTTTTACAAACCCTTTGAAGTTATTGTAATCAATACTTTAGTCTGGGGTCCAACATTTGTTTTCTAAATCCACCCCATTTGGATTTACCAACAAACGCAGATTTGTGTAATGCAAGCAAGAGTAAATTCACTCTTGGGCCAAAAGAGATCTAAGAACTGACATCCACTTTACTACTACTATTAACCGATGACAATGGGCACTTTAGCAATGTTTTTAGATGTTTAAGCTTTATCTTCTACTAGGATTGATGTATATGTTCATTTAAACTGTGAAAATGGGAAGGTGGATTTTGACTACTAATGCAAATATGGTCTTGCACAAAGAGATACAATCTATTAAAATTAGAGGTCTGCATTTATGCCACTTCCCCTATTTATGTACCATACACAGTAATTGGCATAGTATAAGCTGCCATTCACAGTTGAAATGTACAGCGAACACATGTGAATAACAGAACGTAAGTGGAGGTGGTGCCCTTAAGTTAATATTGAATAATGATAATTGCGTTACTAGAAATAAAATAGCCAAGTAGACTGTTGTAGGGCTGCCACTAGAAACGAGGGCTTACAATTGACTATCCAAGGATCCTTACTACTGAAACCACACAAATTTAAGAAGAACACAACTTACAACCGGGCATTTTCCGGCATTGCTCCTAGAATATAGAATTCTTGACCTTCTAATATCCGAATGAATCCTTCACTGGCTTCTTTGAAAAAAACAAGTGAAATTGTTACTGAAACACGAATTCCTGAGCTAACCCACAGGACCTTCACTCTAAGGGTGGGCGGTGAACTCCGCTCTGCCAGCGGAGTTTGCGGAGTTTAGCCAACTCCACTGGGACTGCAAAGTTCAGCCAAAAAAGCAGATTCTCCATATTGCTGAGGTTTTGAGTGTGTGCCCGTGACTGTCCTGAGGCGAAAACCCGGGACTTGTGTGCGTGTGCTTAATTTAGATTGTGTTTTTTTAAAATACTTGCACTTCTCTCCATTTGCACAGACCCTGTTTTTAAATATTTGGTAAATCGTTAACACTGTTAACAATTAAAGCGCAGCACTAACCTGCCTATATGCGACCTGATACTCGGTCTTTTACCCCATTGCAATCGATCAGATGCTGCCTGGGGGCTTGTTCTTTAGCGGCCACCATCTTCGGTGAGGACTAGGGCGAGCAGACTAGTGCTCGGCCCCTCCCGCCCTTGTAGGATATAAAATGGATCCTCCACCTAGGAAGCGCAGCGGACGGGTGCAGAGGGCGCGCCGGCGGCGCGCCCGTCTGCACCCGTCCGCGACCGGTCGGGACCAGGGGCCACAACCCCTGTATCTTTCCTTCGACAGATAAGGTATTACAGCTCTGAGTACCTCCTTATCATGAGAACTACTGGGGAAAGAGGCTATTTGCACTCATTCCAAGCGTTGGAATTGCCCGTGGTTTGTCCTATGTGCAAATATAAGCTGAATACTATCCAGCATCATGATAGGAAGCAGGACTATAACATGTTACTCCTAAACTGCAGGTCCCTACCCAAACACCAGACTCCGACCCAGACATTGTATCAGCCATGCCCCCGGGCTTCCAAATTATGCAGAAGGACCGGGCTGTAGGGAGAGGAGGTGGCCTGGCAATAATATATAAAGAACAGTATCCTTGTCGATGTACCTCTGAATCAATCCCAGACTGCGAAAGCCTCGCGTTCAGCATTGAATTCTCCCCTTATAACTGTTTCTCAGGCACCCTTATATATCGGCCACCGGGCCCCCCAAAGCAGTTTCATAAGACCCTCCCACCGACT
Organism: Triturus cristatus; assembly: GCF_964204655.1. Taxonomy (NCBI): domain Eukaryota; kingdom Metazoa; phylum Chordata; class Amphibia; order Caudata; family Salamandridae; genus Triturus; species Triturus cristatus. Next base: position 1,355,063,340 of record NC_140591.1, read on the forward strand.
CTGGCCGAGTCGGTTACAAGTTCCTCCAACTATACACTGCTAGGCGATCTTAATCTCCATTTTGATGTCGCCTATGACCATACCGCCACTGAATTGGCGGATGACTTAGCGGCTCTACAATTGGACCAGCTGATCGACTCACCTACCCACATTAAGGGCCATCTTTTGGACCCAGTATTCAGCAACTGTATCGAGCTCAAGGCTGGGCAACCTATTTGTATTCCTTGGACCGACCATTCACTTGTCCCCCTCACATGGTCTATACGCAAGCCACCCCACTCAACCCCCATTGTGAGGAACTCTAGAAATTGGGCTAGACTCCCAGTGGAATCCTGGTCCAGTAGCCTCATTACCTCCCGTCCCCCCTGTAACGGGGATCCTTGCGTAGCCAATCAGGACTATGAAGAGTGGATCTTGAATTCTCTTGAGGCCACCCTCCCCCTCCGTAAAATCACTACGAAGCGCTCACAAAAAACTGCCCCCTGGTTTTCCGAGGAACTCAGGGAAAAAAAACGGCACTGTAGGAAATTAGAAAGACGGTGGCGCTTGGATTACTCCTTGGACGATAACACCCAATATAGAGAGGCAATTAGAGCCTACAAAGATGAGGTAAAAACTGCCCAATTAACCTACTTCTCTACACAAATCATGCGGGCAAAATCTAAACCTAAAAATTTTTTCAGATAGTAAAGAGCCTCACTAAACCTCCCCCACCCTCCACGCATCCGTGTAAAACAATAGCCCACTGTAATGACTTGGCAGAATTCTTTCATCAAAAAGTTCACCAAATTTACTCCTCCTTTCCTGCCATGGAGCTCGACCCCGCTGCTCAGGTATGGTCAAGACCGGTGGAAGCTCCCCCTCAACCCCCTGTAACTTTGGAACACTTTCCGTTGTTAGAACAGGAATCCCTGGAATCTCTAGCTCGGCAAGTAAAATCAGGGTCACCATGTGATCCAGCTCCACCAGAGGCAATGATCTCGGTAATTCAGGTCGTCCTCCCCACTATTATGAACCTCCTCAATGCCTCTATCACCTCCTGCATTGTCCCGCCCCCCTGGAAGCAGGCTATGGTGTGTGCCCTGCTGAAGAAACCGAACCTGGACCCTGGCGACTTTAGAAGCTACCGCCCCATCTCCCTGCTTCCCTGGGTGAGCAAAATTCTTGAGAAGCACATCAATATACATCTGATGGACTTTCTCAAGAATAACCAGCTGCTGGATGCCACCCAAACGGGCTTTCGACCTAGACATGGGACGGAGACCGCCTTACTAGCAGTCACCGAGGAAACCAGAAGGATCTTAGATCGAGGGGGATCAGTGGCAGTGGTCCTCCTCGATTTGAGCGCAGCATTCGACACGGTTAGTCACGATATGCTGTTGCGCCGCCTCTCTGACGTTGGAATCTCAGGTAGGGCAATACTCTGGCTTAAATCCTTTCTGAGCAACAGGTCTCCTCCTTAAGCCCCGCGTTATTTAACATCTATATGAGACCACTGGCTGAGGTCGTTCTTTGCACTTTGACTCTCTCTGGCCCCCATGCTTAGGCAAGCCTCCTGTACCCAAGGACAACATAAAAAGCTTGGGGGTATGGCTGGATAAAGCCTTAACCTTTAACACCCAGGCCACTAAGCTTTCTGCAACTTGTTTTGGCCTCCTTAGGATGCTGAAAAAAGTACTCCCACTTCTACCTATGGAGGCCAAGCAAGTTGCCGTCCAAGGCCTGGTCCAGTCTCGACTGGACTTTAGCAACGTCCTGTATCTCGGTGCCCCTGACTACACTCTGCGCAAGCTGCAGATTGTCCAAAACTGCGCGGCTCGCACATTGCTCCGGTTGCCACGCAGACTGTCAGCCAAACCTGGGCTGAGTAGCCCGCACTGGCTCCCGGTTCGGCAAAGAATTGCCTTTAAGGCAATGTGCATATCCCATCATGCCTTTTGGCATAAAGGACCGGCAATTAGCCACAAACTAATTACACAGTACCATCCTCGAAAACATCTTCGCTCTAGCCAGGCCTTCTTAGCCACAGTTCCCAGAATTAAGAGAATGAGAGCTGGTGGCAGGATGTTCTTCTATAATGTCGCCAAACTGTGGAACTCCCTTCCCCTCCAACTTAGGTCCAACCCTAATCTGCCCTCCTTCCGTAAGCAAGTAAAGACCTTTCTCTTTAACGCTCATAACTAATTGCTCAGCTGACCGCCTCTGACAAGTGGCTCCACTCTCTAGTCAGCGCTTGGACGCCTCAGGGCAGCAATCGCGCTCTATAAGTCTACGTTTCATTTCATTTCCCCCGCCTCCCAACCCTACTTTCCCCGCCCTAACTCCTTGATTGCAGCGCCTCAGGAATCTAGGAACCTGCCCCCCAGTTTGTGCCTGGCTGTTGCAGTGGGGGCGGGTGCTCATGTGTCAGGGTCACTCTTTCAGCTGCGGAGGTTGTTTAAATGAGGCTGTGCACCCCCCTGAGCAAGCAAGCCCCACGCTCTACATGTGCACACAGTACCTGCATGACCCCAACATACGGCCTGTGAGATGTGGGGCTCTTCCTGCTGCTGCCTCTGGTGTACGTCCGGGTGATTGGAAGCAAAAACTGAAATTGGGCTACGTACTGCGTCAACTCTCTTGTTGGGGGCGGGCTAATTCAACTCGTCATCATCAACTGGCTACGCATGGAGCCTGCTGATTGGCCAGGTCTACTGCTCCGACCCCGCTGCTGAATAAAAATTAACCATTGCAGCTGGTATTGGGTGGAGTAAAATGGCATAAAAATCCTGGAGCTGAGGCGGAAATGTCATCTGAGCAGCAGTATGAAGGTGATGGCAGGCTGCTCAGTGCTAACGGACCATTACCGGTGACCTGAAGACGGTATGCAGCCCTCACTGGTGCGCTCCATAGATGGCTGCTGCCTCCACAGCTGGACAACTGAGAGGAGGCTGTGCCAACATTCAACTGTCCCAGATTCTTCAAAACTGCAAGGTAGGTGGTACACAGCGAGGAGTAGTGCGTGTGGAGAATGCATGCACGTTTGGGGTGTGCAGATCCAGGCAGACTTTCCCTATGTATTTGTGATGCTGCTTCTGCAGGGAAGCCAGGAATTAATTTAAATGGGCGAGCAAAGTATCCTGAGGCCATACATTTGAATTTGTCATTTCATGGTTATGTGCCTGTAGTGTATGGGAGCTGTGTGAATGTCAGGGGAACTGAAGGTAGCCTACGAGCTGCAGCACATCAGCACTGTAAGGCAGAGCGGACTCCAGAGAATTCCACGTAGTGGAATTAAGGCAACTTTGCGGAATTCCGCGTAGTGCAACTCCGCAAACTCCGACCATCCCTACTTTACTCCTCAGCATTGACAATTCACACTGGCTATTCTGGCGAATTGTCACTAGATGTTATGGCCATGTAGTTTCTATCTGTAGGATTAATGATAGTTGGCCACCCTGACATTGTACCACTACTTCCTGTAGTGTTATTTTGACTGTTATTTTCTCTTATCATTGTCTGCTTTGTTTTTTTTTCTCTCAACCAGTTGATGTGTATAGCACTTTGATACCCTAATGGGTCATGTTTGCGCTGTATAACACTCTAAATAAATATATAAATAAGGATTAATAGTAGACAACAATGATGGCTTTAGAGTAAATGACATTAGAAAGAGGTTGACGATCCCGGGGAAATTGAGAAGAGGAGGGACCATTGTGAAGGATTGGCAAAAATGAACAATACGATTATAGAACCTATTACCTACCCTCTGGAAAAAGATCAGATCTAAGTTAAATAAATATTTGGTTCATTGAGACAAGCAGCAGCAATGTAATGGATAAAGAGCAAACTGAAAATGACACTAAAACTTCACTTGTGGTGAATATTACTAATTCGTGCAGGTGCTGGTGTGAACAAAACTGAGCTGTGGCTTAAAAAGAAGGGCTGGGTTAACCTCACACTGGGAATTGTTTTTGATCTAACAGTCCTAGTGGATAATCCAGTTCTAAGTTTTACCTCAGATCAGAAATACAGTAAAATATACACAGATGATAGCATAGAGAGTCAATTATGTAAGAATCAAACAAATGAAAAAGATGCAAACCTATACCCATGGACAAAATATAAACCTAGCTTAAATCTACTGGTACCTATCCTTGGAATATCAAATACTTTCACAATGGATTTTGGCAAAAATGAGCACAGCAACTGAAACAAATTGGGTAAGTTTAAGAAGACCTGATTTGCTAGTCAATTTCAAATCTAAAGGTAAACATAGCGAGGAAGTACCCTTTTACGTGTGATCACCTCCATTTCTTAGGATGGATTAATCGGGTTTGGTGCTCTGTGAACTGTGACGCTACTAGTCTGGATCCAGTGCATGTGCTGTGACCTCTAAAATGGGGTCAAATTGGATAATTCCTAATTGGGATATTTAATGTTCCTATAGGACTATAGTATATAGTACACAAATGCACCCATGGCATAGAAAGTTAAATATTACCTGCTGACTGTAGCACTTATTGTGCCATCTACTAGTGTAACAAAGAAAACAAGGCCTCAGGCTGAAGAATGTAGCCTTACTGATGCAGTTTAAACCTGCAGTCTGCACTGTTAAAATAACCCTTTTTGACAAGGAAAAACATTCCTTTTAAATATTATTGTCACCCCTATGTAGGTCTTGCATCCAACAAGGTAGGGTGCATGGTATTTAAAAGTGAGGCATGTAGACATTGAATGTTACCATGTCCTTATAGTGACAAGATCCCAAAATCTATTTTCACTATGCAAGGCCCTGGCTGTCCTATCAGGAATATAAGGCACAGATAAAAATTAATTCTGCAAGACCAACTCAATGCTTGGGTTGGATTTTTCATATGTATTTAAGAAAAGTGACTTTTAGAAAGCTTCTTTTTCCCAGTCTAAAGCTTCTTGAAGCTAATTTAAATTACCTCTCTAGCACTGATAGTGCTTTACCCTAATGAGGTGTGAAGACTACTCCCAGGGCAGGAACAATGACCTGGGTGTAGTTAGGTGCGTGTTTTTTTTCACCTTGCAGGAGAAACAGTTAGCTTTGTCATTAACTTTATTTTGAGTGTTCCCAGAGGAGGGGCAACTCAATCCCCTGGCAACATCTCTGGACTGGCAAAGGCTCTGCATGAGGGAAAAAGATTTACCCAATTTTGAACTTTGTGTGTAAGATGCAGTGTGGAATTGCTAATTGTGGACCACACCGGAACTGCTCCAAAAGAGGGTACAGATACCCCTGGGAACCTTTACCACATTAGTAAGGGACAAGCCAGGAGTCAACCCTACCCTTTAGGGGGTACAACCATAAATGTAGCACCCCAACGCAATCTTCTTAGAACAGTCACGAGACCTGTATTGGAGCAAAAAAAGGACTACAACTGTTGTGTGAGACCTATGAAAAGACCTGAAGTACTGGTTTTGCTCTTACTTTCATTCAGGATAAAGAAGTGAACTCCCAAGGGCAGTTGGATGACATCCTGTGTGGCAACAGGGACACAGCCACCAGCAAGAGGTCTTTCCCTGAAATGCCTCGCTGACCAGTAGTGATGACGGTACTTGGACTGAACCCTGCTGATGGGCTCTGTTAGAGAGGGTCTTGACCTCCAAGTGCTGTTCCATAGGTCCTGAATTGCTTGGCTAAGCCTAACAATGCTGAAAAGTTGGTACTGGGGCTTTTTTTGTGCTTGTAAACCTTAGGAGGATGAGGCTCACCCAGCCACAAATCTGCTTCAGCGGGGACTCAACAGGAAGATATTTAGCCTTGTGGAACTCACTGCTAGATAGAGCCTGCCATCCCATCCCACAAGTGGATTCTGAGCTCAGAAAAAAAAACTAGGGACCTGATTTATATTTAGGCAGGCTGCTCGCCCTTCCGCCATGGGGACAGACTAATTTACTCTGTTCCCATGGTGGAGAGGTCACCCACTTAATTTACAAATGACAGCCAAGCAGGTAACTCATTTATAAAAGCATTGCCAGTCACCGCTGTGATGGGGGTCCCCAGCAATGCATATTACTCTGTGCTACGAGGATGCTGCAGCAGGAAGCAGCCTAGTAGCACAGAGTGAAACAGGTTTTGTTTTTTTGTTTTTTTAAAGTATGATGCTCCACTCACCATGGGAGTCTTCTACCATGGCAGGAGGAACATCGTAATGATTTTGTTGTTCTTTACCACAAGGTTTTACCAAGCGGAATAAAATGGTACAAAATTAGGACATGTCTGCCCATCCAAATTGGGTGGGTGGACATATAGCCCTTTCTCTGATGGCCCTTAATTCTCAGGGACATCTGAAAAATGTGACCACGGTGGTGACAGAGTCATCTCTGCCATGGCCAAACTGAAGGTCACAACAGCAACCATATATAAATTGGTTCCTAAGTCCGAACACAAGAATATTGACCAGGGGAAGGATCCAAAAGTATCTGGCTGATGTAAGTGCTTTCCTGGGTCCAAAAATTGAATTTTCAAACTTAGAATTTTTCCTACCAATCCCAACGGCTTGAGCAGGATCTCTTGCGATGTCTATCTGACTTTGCGAGGTATTCCTCAAAAATAGCCTGCATCCTTGTCCCACTGGAGGATTTCCACTTTCATTTCAGATACTAACTTCAAAGGTAACTCTCTGACCAGGACAAAGCTGGTTGGTGTCTCCAACCACAGCACCTTCATGGTTACCCTGAAATTGTACCTAAGTCCCGGTCTACCGCACCATGGACTATAATTGGTGCTTAGTGCGTTCTGGAGAAACCTTTTCCTTAAATCTTCTAAAGTTCCCCTTTTTGGATTTTTGCCATTTTTATGTCATTGTCTTTAATAAAGTTTTCTCTATTTTTCTAAATTGGAGTGTGACTTTTATTGTGTTGAGGTTTTGACTTTTTAACTGTTTTGGTACTTCTGAATGCTTATTCAGTTTTTGCTCTGTACTTCAGCAACCAGAGTTAGAGCTCAGGTTTAAAATGCTGAAACTTTTGACTAGTCTAAGCAGGTCAGTCACTTTATTTTTTGCGTTGGACTTGTATCCACCCCCATTAATAACTTTACATTCTTACAAACATTATTTCAAATAAAGCCAATATCTTGTACTGGTTTAAAACATTGATGAATGTAAGACTGTTGCTGTATTGCTGAGAACCCATGAGTGATTGATTTCTTATCATCTCAAAGTGATAATTGGAAAAATCCCACACAGATCTCCTGGTCTGATACAAGTCTCACAAACAACTTTTATTTGCTTGAGTATCATCAGGTAAGCAGCTTAATATTGCCGTTAAAGATGTTGAATCAAAATACTTTGCATTGCAAACAAAATAATCATTAGTCATGTCTGATACCCTGAGAACACAGAGTAGGTTTATTAAATATTAGGACGTGGACTAAAAAACGTAATAATTCCGGAAAACTACAAATCAAATTGATAATTTAGGTACTTTAGTAAATAAGTGAGACCACTTATGTTATCAGTGAAAGGAGGCAAGCTAATTTATTCTTTCAAAAATGGATCAAAATAATATTAGTAGCTCAAAACACCCCTTAAAACATGTATTTATTTATTTATTTATTTTGAGAGTTTTATATAGCGCTGGCTAGACCCGGAGGTATCAGAGCGCTTAACATAAGGCTCCACATAAATTACAAAATTACATCAGTTACACGTTACATCAGTTACTAGAAAAACATTTCAAGAGAGTAGAAGACAAAATACATGGAGCTTAGAAGGGTAAAGGGGTGGGGAAAAGGGGAAGGAGGTAGATAGGATGGAGAGACGAAGGAGAGTCTGCTCAAAGTCCAGTTGGGTAGGTGACGGCCGAAGAGGAAGTCTACAGCCCATCTCCTCTTTAGCTATCGCGTAGCTCCACTGGGCATCAGCCAAACAGCTAGGTCTCAACGGGAAAGGAGCAAAGAGGAGGGATAAATGGAGCGTAAAGGAGGAAGGGGGTGAAGTGAAGGGGTAAGAGGGAGAATACTTCAGTACAGGAGTTATTAGCGAAAATGAGAAGCAGGATCCAAACAGATCAGGGAGAGTTGGGAGTCCAAAAGAAGGAGACAGCACAGCAGTGGAGGAGAAGACAAGACAAATGTCAAAAACCGGCTGGGTATGTGACGGCCAAAGCGGTGTGCCAGAGCCAGTCTCCCCTATAGCTGTCGGAGCAGCTCCACCGGGAATCGGCCATGCGGTTCGGACTCCGCCGGCATAGGGTGATGAACAGGGGTAGGTCAAGGTTGTTGATCACTGTAGCTCTGAGGCTGGGGGTTTTCAGCCACGAGGCTTGTCCATGTGAGATCAGTGGCATCCATTTTAGGGTCAGGCGCTGAGTGTTGTGCAAGTCTTTTGTTGTTAAAAGACAGGCCAGTTCCCTGGATAGAGATTATGGTCAGCCAGGAGACTACAAGATGATCCAGAACATGACAGAAGCTTTGGGTAATCGTAAATAACTTCTCAATTTGCCTTTTTCCAATTGATAAATTTTGATTATTTTAACCTATTATTCTAAAATATAATTGGGTTATGTAGGAATTTTAGAAAGGGCATGATATTTCGATCCAGATCTTTAAAGATTCTGTTATTATGATTTTCCGAGAAACTTGGAACACAGCCTTTTAAAATAATCAGCATTGCCTGCTACTGAAATCCTGCCAAAAAGGGCCCTAAGTGCCTTCCTACCAATACATTTTCTTTGCTTTCTACTTGTTTCCCTGAGCATCAGAGTAATATCATTTTTATGATATCCAAATAATTGCTGGTCATGGATCTACTCTCATGTTCCACTAGAATTTCCAAGAACATATTTACCTCTCCCAATCAATAATACAAAGAACTGCAAATCTAAACCATGTGTTACAGGAACATGAAATTAATTCTTGAGAGATATCATTAAGCATTATCTAGACTGTTGTTTTGGATGAAAATGTTCATACACAGTAACACATAGATACCCTTCCTTGAAATGAAAGTTGCATGTTATATGATTCCTCCACAATTCTGTCAGCCTAAAGACGATCCCTGGAAAAGCAAAAAAAAGTCTTTGCTGTACAAAAGAATTACACTCCTAATGACAGTTTTAATTTTTGTCTCGACACTATGTGCACACAACTCCCATGACACCAGTATGGTAGTAGGCTACACACCTTTAAATGTTTGATATCTGCAGCTTTGTACTGCCGTCTTCTGACTTTGTTTCAATGGACAAACAATTACACCGAAATAAAGTAAAAGTAATCCCAAAGCAAGAGTAGTTCTGGCTACAAGCGGCCACACAGGTGCTGATCTTGTTAAGTGATAATAGTAGGCACTCACCTTCTCAAGGTCAAACTACTCTAAAACCATAAATACAAATTAGCAGACAAAAACACAAAAGGGAGTGCCAAAATAGACCAACAATTGTACTGTAGAGCTTGTTCTCTTTTTTTTCCCATTCAGAAAAAACACATTATACAATGGTTTCAGTATCAATATTCTCTTCTCGAAGATCTTGAAGGTACTTTATGGTGGTCGTGTGTCGAAGTATCCGGTAAGAGCTTACAGAACTCAATAGGATTTGGATATTAAACTGCTCTTTTATATGGCCTTCCATTATTTCCCTTCGATATCAAAGGAGCAATATAAATGTTCCCAGAATTTTTGAGAACACTGATTCCCTTAAACTGAGACATCGATGGGCTATTGCTGCAAAGAAAAACCCTGATGAAGTCCACTCAGAGGACAAAACGCATTGGCTCGGCTGAATCATTGATATGTTGAATAATAATAAAGAGAATTGTTGAGAGACTTCACACTACAGCTCTCATGTTATTTTGATCCTGGAGAAGAGTATATTGACACTGACGCCATTTAATAATGTGTTTTTTCTGAAAGGGAACAAAGAGTACAAGGTCTACAGTACAATTGTTGGACTATAGCGGCACTCTCTTATGTGTTTTGTTCTGTTCATACTACTCTGAATCAAGTAAAAAAATAATAGGGTCTTGTGAAATCACTTCCATTAAATTATATAAGTAATGTGTAAGTACTTGGAGATTGTAGGAATACTGGGGCATTGCAGAATTGCCTCAAGGAACTTCAGTTTCTGCATCAATTCTCAAATGTTAATCTTCATGTGCATGATTTGTTCTATTTTTGTCTCTTACCATAGGCAAACTAACCTGTTGGTAAATTTAGAGCCAGTGTCTTCATAAAGTGTTCTACCACAATATTAACTTTTACTATTTGAGCTACAACAGTATCTACTCGAGAATATCAACTACCACTATGAAGAGAATTGCAGGTATGTCTGGACTTTCCATTGTTAACACAGCATATATTTACCTTGATGATATTGATTACATGTTTTCACAAAGAGGCCGCTAGTAACCTGACATTCTAGTTTCTTGTCAGAACCATACCCACAAGCTACAAAGTCAACAGTAATTGTCCACATGTGCAGGTGGTTCTTTCCAGTTCCACCTCCTTTACTTTCGATCTCTTTTCTTATAGTGCTCATGTACTCATCTACTCTCTTATGGTTCAGGAAAAGCTGAAGACCTATTTGTTTGGTTAGGAGCCGTGAAAATACGTGAGCCATTAGGGTCGTGGGCGTGCAACACTTCAGTCATTTACTCATTCATACTACTCTCCCCCCATGATTTTATAGGAAAATACATGACGCAGAAGAGCTCTTTTGGTGCCTCCGTGTACAATCAAAATACCCCATATATTTATCACTGGCATGAGCAATAAATAAATCCTTAACAAATGTAATTCGACCACTAAGATACGTTTAGACTTTAGAAAGATTGCACTCTGTGAAAGGTCAGCTAATTATATATGTGCACATATAAAAACTGAAGTCTGAAACAATAGAATCAGCGAAGCATGCGTTGAATAGATAATTTAATGCTCGAATGATAGCGCAGATTGCACAAAATGTTTGGCACGACATAATAGAGCTTTGTCGATTTCCCTCTAATTTGCAGATACACTGCAGTTAGTTTGTCGCAACAAATCATTCAGTGTAAGCAATTTTTCTAACCAGTAATAGCTTGATTTTCATGAGTGCAGAACGTCAGGAGAAACTTTGCAAATTAAACAGTCTTCCTGACTCAGGGTACACGCCAATTGTAGCATCAGTCGATTTGATTTTAAAACTTGGAGGGTTAGGCAAGGACAAGAACGTGCTCATATATGTTAATATGTCATCTTTTCTGTGGAGACATTTCAAAAGTACACACTGAATAGAATAATGTACTCCATGGAGTGATGTTCTTCTTACCTTCAGTTAAACTTCAAAACGAGGAGGGAGATTTACAAGCCCCTTGCGCCACTTTTGCGTCACTTTTCCCATGGCTTATAAATCTGTCCCGAAATGATCACTGCCGAGCTTTCCGTTTGTGATCAGCCCCTCTGCGATCACTGCACCTTGTTCCTCGGACGAGTTCGCCATTTGTTGAGTTAAAGTTGTGGTTTTTTTCACCAAATGAATGAACACCACTCAAGAGCCCACCCGCCCCCAAATTTGTTCTGCAACCCGTCTACTTAATTCAGTGTTACGCATAACTTTTTGCATTCAAGCTTCATTCAGTAATATTTATATGTGTGGTATTTTCATAAATCACTTCTACGCAGAAACTAAGGGGCATATTAGCAACGGAATGCGATAATAATCTCAGATCGCGCTTAGCGCGTTTTCCTGTATCGCCGTCTATAGCTGGTTGACATCGCCATGTTAGCGGTGTATTAGCAACGCCTTGCTCAGAGGCAATGTCAAAACCAGCGATATACGGCGATAAGCAGCAATAACATGAGAAATAATGCGATGATTTCTCAGCGCTACTGAAATGCTTGCTAATATGCAAGTGTAAACCTAACCAGACAATCCACCTCCCATGCAAAAGGTGGTTAAGTGACCTTTCAAACAGGTGTCAGATTCCTGCGATAACCGCGATTATCTCGGATTTTCATATCGCTTCGCGTGTCTGGGGCAGGATTGTAAATAGTGCGATGTTTGGTTTGCGACTGTTTCCCTTTACTGTTAGTGAGGAACGCCTACTTTGCATGTCATTAGCGATAAATATTGCTGACATGCAAAGCGGGGAAAAAACGGGCGCTATTGCCAGTAAACTGTCGCTAACAGCTGTTAGCGACAGCTTGCTAATAGGGCGATAAAAATATCGCCGCTTTAGCAGCAAAAAGTGCCGCTAAAGCGGCGATACAGCCCTTGATAATATGCCCCAGAATACTGAAGAAAATGCCGATGGCAAAGACAACCATGAACACAACTACATAGGGTAAACTATTACCGGGTTAATTTTATAATTTCTTCCTTGATGACGACATTACAAGAGACAGCCTACGCACGGGCATTTTAACAACACACAGCGATAAATATCGCTGAGCGCGATTAGCGCTATTTTTTATATCGCCGACTATCGCCGGATTCAATCGCTGAGAAAACGCATTATCATAAACGTTTATCTCCACAGCGATAACAAATCCGGCGATAGCGGCAAAATAAGGGGACATCGCTGGAAATCCTGCGATACAAATGCGGCGATAAGGGAATCCTTGGTAATAGGGAGATATGGACTTAGCCACAGAATACACCTCCCTTTATAAATATGACTAAGCCTGACATTTTGAAGACGTTAGGTTATGTTATGTTATTTTCATTTATACAGCGCACAGATACTCGGAAGTGTCCCGGCGCTATAGACCACTGGGGAACCCGTCCTGGCTATCCCTGTGAGATGGTCCCTTTCTGGGTATCTCCAAGGTGAAACCAGACATCCCCTGCATCTGTGGGGGGCCGTTGTAGAGATGAGGCAAGCTTAATGCCCAGAGTTGCCGAGTGTGTTCCTGGTTAGAGTAGGTACCGAGGCGAGAATTATCGAGTCCGTTTTGACCCTGGTCCACGACCCTGCCGCGTCGGGAATTGAACCCTGGTCCCTGGCCGATTCTCTGCTTACGGATCTGCCACCTCTAACCCGTGAGCCACACCTCTCCACTGAGCCACGCCTCTCCACTGAGCCACACCTCTCCACTTAGCGCGGCTTTTTCGCTATGGGTGTCCTGGGCCGGCTTGGTAATATGGAGGAGTGCAGTTAGCGACATTTTCTTTGTTATTTTGAGATGAAACGCCCACTTTGCATCTCATTAGAGATACAAAGCGAGGCGTCGGTAGCAAGGCTGCTAACATGCGCTAATGCATGTTAGCACTGCCTTGTTAATAGGACGAAAACAGTATCTCCGCTTTTTTGGCTTTTAAAGCTTAAAAATCGGAGATAAGGCCCTTGATGATATGCCCCCATGAGTTGAAAGCATGAATTTTCTCCAGGGGCAATGAGGCAGAGAAAGCAGATGGTTTGAATTAGACCAGCGCAAAAGCAGTTCTCAGGGTGCAAAACAACAAAAGGACATGTACCCACTATAACCCTCCTCAGGCGCAATAAACTGCTGCCTGAACGTGTGGCCCTCCACTCCCAGCCAGGATCCCACCTTAAAACGGAATCCTATCCTCACCAACGTCAGAAGTTACAAAAAGAACATATACCTTAAAAAAAAAGCAACAAGTCAGGATCTATAGCTGAACGTTGTATGCATATTCAAATGTGTTTTCTTTCTTGTTATTTTGAGTAAACAGGCATCCTGACAGGGCACACCAGAGTGTCACATTTACTGAAGATTTCATTCTTGATAATAATGAATTCTAGACAACCTGATCAGTAGCTTCACATGTGGAGCCTATTTTTCACCCGCCTACCTGAAATATGTAAACAAACAACATATTTGGGTTATTGTGCCTCATCTGTCTCAGCCACAGGGCCGGTAGCCCCAGGTAGCCCCATGTTATCTTAACTAAGGAATAGAAATAAGCACTGTTGACTTCTGAGGAGTTCTGCCAGTAAGGCTGTGGACAATGTTTGCAGAGATGAGCAACATTAAATGCACGCAATGCAAATCAGGCAGGAGTCTACGCTCTACCTCAGACTCACAGAAAACTGAAAGCACATGCAGGATGAGAGAAGAACCACAGACACAACCCACAATCACATGCTTGTGTTACAGCCCTGAGCCACTGAGCAAATGAATGTAACATGAAATACATCAAACATGAACAGTTTTTTGTTTTTTGTTTGCAAATTGCGATTCCATAAATGCAATGCAAGAAGCATTCTCAGAATGCGACTTTGCATTGAAGAATCGCAAATTACCACCAACTTCAAGTTGGTGGTAAACTGAAAATCCTTAGAAAAATACACTTTTGTGCATTTTTGAAGTGCCATGTGGTGCATACACATTTCCTTAGGGCATGTGTGTGCACCACATGTGCACACCTACCTTTCTTGGGGGTGCATCGGGGAGGCCTTATGGCCCCCTGGCACTAGTACAATTGCATTTGCAATTTGCAGTGACCTATTTGGTAATCGCAGATTGCGAATGCATACCCATTCATTCCTTAATAGCGAATCGCAATTTGTGATTCGCTATTAAGGAATATGTGGGAATCGCTATTTTGGTAGTAAAACCAACAGACATTGCATTTTGCGATTCTAAAATAGCTAATCAGTGAAATTCACTATTTTAGAATCACAAAATGCAAAGTTGATACCTCTGGCCCATAGTCGATAATATTATATTCGGACTTCTATGAAGAATACAATTAACAGAGGAGCACAAGAATGACTCAGATGTGTAGCCAAAAGGACTGGACAGAAATGGCAATGATTTCATACTCATCAGCAATACTTTGATGTGCATTGCTATGCTTAATAGCTACACAACAGTCATTAACATTATTTTTCATCTTTAGCCATCAGTCCCACAACAATTTAGTAGGATCCTTTCTCATTGTCCTTCTCTCCTTTCACATGTTGGCGCGAGTACACTCTGGGGAAGGTCCAACCAGAAGAGCTGGAAAAGCAGGACATGGAAGAAAAACAGCATTATGGTAACATATACCTGCAATGCCTCTCTTGTGACAGTGAACCAGAGGAATCAAAGGCAATTAGATGCAAAGGCCTTAGATGTACTAGAAAGTCAGAGACGTCTGCCACCGACAGTGGTAACTGGTGATAATAGAATCAAACACACAAAGGTTAGTGGGAGGTATGCTTTCAAATAGCCTAACCCCAGGCGATCCCTCTGCTTATCATTCCAACACATTGTTTATGACCCATTATACCACTCTAGACAAGGACATGGTGTATGCAAATCAGTACTGACCCTGATCCTTATGGGAAAAGTCCACCCCCTAAATGCCACCCAAGGCTCCACGAAGAAGGCAATACAAGAAACCTCACACCACATTTGAACGTATTTGGGCTCATCAGTGAGGTATAGCTTGGATCCTGAAACACATTTAGCAAGGGTCCCACCTTGAGGCATTCCCATGGCAACTTGGAGTGTTACATCAAACATACAAAGATGAATGAATGCAAACAGTTAAAACCACCCACTGGCAATCTCTCTGTAGTATTCCAACTCATTGTTTTCGTCGATTGCGCCACTGTAGACAGAGCCCCAAATCAAAACTTAAGGACCCTGCTATTCTTGGGAGATGGCGGTCTAAATTACTAGGCAAGACCTTCTCCAGAAGCAAACCCAAGCAACCCCAGACATCCAAATCAAAATGAGTCTGATGCTTTAACTTTCGAGATGTACAACTATAGTGATCAAGGGAACCAGAAGTGTCATCCTGATCAATGACCTATAGTTTCTTTTTTCAGCTTGCAGAAGAACCGAAAAGCCAACGGAAGTTTGGAAAAACTGTTATTCTGCATCCTGCTTCTAGTAGCAGTTTTGTCTGTAAACTGGTACAATAATTTACAGATCCAAATTTAAGGATTTCACGTCAAGTGCACGGGTTGATGTTAAAAAAGCAAAACTAGTCTACAATTAGATATTTGTTGATTCAGCAGACATATGCTTAGCAAGCACAGCGCCATCCAATACCTACTAGCCTAGCATGTAGTTGTGATGATGGCAGCATTTCCAACAATACCAGAACTAAAGATCCCAAGAAAGATGTTTGTAGTCAAACTTTTGTTTACTAACCAATCTTCTATACTAACTTGCTTTTCCATGTGTTACCAATAAACCATTACAATAGTTTTAAAAATGATAAACTAATTAAATGAATGAGTGAATGAATACATGAATGAAGGGATTTATATAGCACTCCGCTACTGCAAGAGTGTCCCGGCACTAAGGTAGACAGCCATCAGGAGGATCATAAACACCTTATCCCTTAAACAAATGGGATTTCATTTGCTTTCAGAATAACATTTTATCTGGTATACATCTGAGGGGAATGTGGAGCTCGTTCCAATATTTAGCTGCCAGAACCGAACCGGCAGAACTGCCCGACTTCTTTCATTTGGTGAAGAGGATGATCCACAGTTGGGCCGACTGTGAGCGCAAAGAACTTTTAGGGTAGTGTACGGTCATCCTTATTATGTAGGTATTTAGGACCTGTCTTGTAGAAAGCTAAATGTGCCACTATTAAGGCTTTTAAAATTACCCTTTCCCTCACTGGTAGCCATTGCAACTGGTTACGATACTGGAAGATTTGAGGTGTGTTTGGGAAGGTTAAAAAAAAAGGCAGACTGCCATGTTTTGTATCTTTTGCAATCTCTGTATAAAATATTCTGGGACTCCTAGGTACAAAACTTGCCATAGTCCAGCCTAGTTAGAATACGTGTTTGTACGACTGTTTTCTGGGCTTCCCAGGGCAATAGTTTAAGGAATTTCCTTAACATCATCACACTCCAGCATGGGGTTTTAACCACCACTGAGATCTTGGGTTTAAGGGATAAATGTGTGTCAACAAGAAGACCTAGGTTCCTGGCCACTTCAGCAGGGGGAGGGGAGGTGCAGTGTAGGTGGCTCGCCAGGCCGCCGACTATCCCAGCAGGGTGTCGACACAAAACAACATGATGCCAGTTTTTTTCAGGGTTGCATTTTAAGGAGTTGGTTTTAAGCCATCCCAACACTGCTACCATACAGGCTGCAAATTTAGCATGTGCCTCCAACTCATTGTTATTATAGGTCAACAGATGTTGGGTATCCTTTGTGTAGGAGACTACCTGGATACCAAAGGATTTCATAGGGTATGTCAGTGGTGCCATATATATATCGGAAAGTGTGGAGCTTAGGACTGAGCGCTGAGACACTCCATATTTTATGGTTTTAGCTTCAGAGAAAAATGGCTTGAACCATGCTATCTGTTCCCTGTGCTCTAGAAAGGATCCCTGCCAGACTTGAGCTTTTCCCTGCACTCCAATATGGGCAAGTCGATGTGGTAAGATCTCATGCGAGATTGTGTCAAATGACGCTGAGAGGTCTAATAAAATTAATGCGGCATTCTGGCCTGCGTCCAAATGGAAATGTGTTGGAGTCTGTTATTTCCATGAGTGCTGTTTCAAGAATAACGTCTGCTGGGTATTTATGACTTTTTCTTTATTGTTGGAGACCCTAGGGAGCAGAGAGATGTATTTGAATTCATAAGTATTTCAAGGTCTGCATTTGTATTTTTTGAGATGGGAATGATGCTTGCCGTTTTCCAAGAGGAGGGTACTATTTCCGAGTGCAGAGAGGTAGTAAAGAGATACTGGTAAATAGGGCCTAGGCTATCCCCTACAAGCCTTATAATGTGGGGGGGTAAGGATCGAAGGATGAGTCAGATTTACACTTGACAAAGAAACTTTCCTGTTCTTAAACTGTCATATGGATAAACTGCAACAGTTTAACCTGATCCAGGGGCATTAATTGACCTTCAACATCGTGCATGGGTTCATTGTATCGTATTTTTGCTAGTCTGTGCAGGATTTTTAAAATGTTATCTTCAAAGAAGGTCCTCAGTTGAGTACGGGGGGAGTGCAGTATCTTTAGGGTTTATAAAATCGGATACAATTTTAAATATTTATTTCCCATTGTTTGCTTTCCCAATTGTGTTGGCGTAAAGGGTGCGACATACACATTTCAGATTAGTGTGGAAGGTGCTCAGAACCCTTTTTACACAGTTGGTTTCCAGAAGCCCTTTTACTGACTTCAGGGGCAGCTGAAGAGCTTCCCTCCTTGAGTCAGTTATTTGCTCTGGCCTCATCTAACACTATATCACCAGTTAGTATGGGTTTGCAGGCAACTAGAGTATCCTTCAAAAAGGATATATCCACCTTATTGCAGGTAACATTCTTAGAGAGAGGCCCTTTCTCCCTTTACTCTTCGAAGGGGACCAAGGTCAGGTAAAGGGTAGTATGAAATGATCCGACCAAGGAAATTCTTTTGACCTGCTGAGATCTAGTGAGGTGTTAGCGAATATAGCATGTATTGTGTGGCCTGCTCTATGTGTTGGTTCCTTTAGAGTTGTCGAAAGATCCACATCCACCAGCAAGTTGGACGGTTTTGATGGTAGACAGTCCGATGAGTTGGCCAACTGAATGTTGTTATTTCACCAAATCATAAAACTTTCATAGTTGATGATTTTGCTGACCAGTGCTTGGGAAAATGAAGTTAATTAAATCTTTCACATAACATGGGGGCAGTAAAACAGGACTTCTGCAAAGGAGCATTGCACAGAGGGTGAGATGGCAAAGCCTAGAGCCGCAGTGCCAACTAGGTCCTCATTCTGGAATGTAGTGTTCCTAAAGACTATGGCGGCCCCTCCTGATGCCTCCGTCTAGGTGTAGGCAAGCATAGTTGGAGGGAATGCCAGTTGCAGGTCAGGGCAGGAGTCTTGGTTTGACCAAGTTTCGGTCATGAGGAGAACATCTCATTGTTCTTCCTCAATCGGGTTGTAGATATCTAAGATTCCAATTACTCTATGTCACCCGTATACAAGAGACAAGACTTCTAATGTGCAGGCATTTCTCCATTGATCCCAGGTACAGGGCAGAAATTGAACATGACCACAACATGCACTTCTCTTATGAATACACAGGTATATTGTCAACATCAAAGCCTGGTCATTAAGATTCTCTAGAAAAAAACATGTTTAGTGTTCACACGATTAGATAGTCAATAAGATGATGCAGAGAATTTAACTTTCATAGATGATTTTTGTTGCACAATTCTTGCCTGGCATCTCTTTAAACAACAGTGTATTAGCTTACATCCAGTGCTTGCCCTTTATTTTGTCTTCTTCACCAGGTTGATTCAATGATGGACAACACCACAAGGTCACCATTGAAAGGTAGCACCACATGGAAACATTCCCATACATTAATAAATTGGTATAAAAGCAAGAGTATTTCCTGGGGCGACAGTGACATATTTCAGAAGATGGGGAATTATTCCAGCAAGGATGGAGTTGTTGACCATTCCATTTATGTCTATCCCAAGAGATGTAAAAGAGTTATGTGAGGCATGTAGCAGAACATTGAAAATAGGGTGTACTAGAAGCTTTTGTTTTGAAGTCCAGGTTGGGGACCTTGTTGGGTTCCTGTTTTTTTTTATGGGATAGGGTGATTGTAGTTGGGTAGAAGGGATGTTAAGGAAGTGAGGTAGTTCCAGGGAATTGGCATTGGAACTACTTATTTTGGAAATGTTTGGTTTGAAGAAAATGAACAGATTTTTGAAATGTTGTTTTGGTGTAGGTGTGTTGCTACTTAAGGCTTATGGTTTAGTGAGCTCCTAGTAGATGTTTAAGATTCCTTAGTGTGGATGTGTTGAGTGTAGCTTTTTTGGCACTCTAGATGGTCTAGTAGAAACCCTCTCTATTGTCTCTTGTAGCAGATTCATTTCTTCCGATTGGCATTTATTGTATTTTCTGGGATTGGCAGGAGCTAGGGAATCCAGAGAAGACGTTAGGTAGCAGTAGAAGCTGACGAGTAGAGTTTTATGGTTATTTCATTTATATTTGTTGTTTTTGACAATGACTGAAACATCTCAGTGCTAATGTCAAAAAGGCGGGGGATTGGCAATCATTCA
Organism: Triturus cristatus; assembly: GCF_964204655.1. Classification (NCBI taxonomy): domain Eukaryota; kingdom Metazoa; phylum Chordata; class Amphibia; order Caudata; family Salamandridae; genus Triturus; species Triturus cristatus. The sequence continues at coordinate 1,355,083,250 of NC_140591.1, forward strand.
CAACAACATCATGTCCGTGACCGAAATAGATAACTTCAACTATAACACATTTGAATGCTTAACCACCAACATTAACACAAGCGACATCAAGACACTACACTGCCATCTACTATACCATCCCCCAGGAAACACCACCACATTCACTGAACACCTGTCAGACCTGGTTGCTCACTGTTCACTCCAAGACACCAACAACCTAATTCTGGGTGACCTCAACCTACACTGGAACGAAATAACCAGCTCACTAATACTAAACCTGAATGAGCTATTACATAGCAACAACCTTACCCAGCACTGCTCAGAAGAAACCCATAACAAAGGAGCAATCCTGGATGCCATCATTGCCCAATGTAACAATGGACCACATCTTACAGGTTGACTTGTCAGATCACCACTTAATCCTTTTCCACATCACGCAACCGATCATGTACCAACCTCCCATCCAAGACCCCCCCTCATATGGACGAGAAACCTAACACAGATCAGCATGGTGGACCTAGAAGAAAAGAGAAGCACGCTCCTGCCCATCTCCCCAGACGGTCTCTCCACAACAGAACTCACGTCTCACTACAACACAACTATGACGTCCATCCTAGACCAACTAGCCCCCTTGAAACTAAAAAAAAAACAGGAACATTCCTTCCAGATCCTGGTTCAACACGGACATTAACGCTAATAGGAGACAACTTAGAGCTACAGAACGTCTATGGAGGAACAATCCCTCTACAAGCCTTCACGAGCAAATCAAAGCAGCCCAAAGGAAATACAAAAAGCACATCAACAACAAAAAAGCCCCTTTTTCTGCACCACTCCGGATAACGTGAAAAACAGTCCCAAAGAACTCTTTAACTTCATCAGGAAGCAAACTTCTAAGACCTCTGCATCCCCAGTCCAGGTCTCTAAAGACCTGTAAGACAACTTCGTCAACTTCTTCAATGACAAAATCACCAAGATTGAGCTATCTCTATACATCAACCTCAATTCCTCCTGCAGAAACCCAACCCCAACAATCAAAACCAACACATGCGAGCTCCCCAACTAATGCCTGGAAATCCTTCGACTACGTACTTAAAGCTGAGATTCTTACACTGATCTCCTCTTCCAAGCCCGCATCCCACATCCTCGATCCTGTACCCACCCAATTGACCAAAAAGCTGAAACTCTCCCTTGCACCACTCTGGTGCGAAATCATAAATAGCTTCTTGAAAACCGGCATCATACCAGTCTGCCTCGAAGTCGGCCACGTCACACCACTATTGAAAAAGCCAGGCCTAGACACCAACGATCTGAACAACTTCAGACCTGTTTCCAATCTCCCCTTCCTTTCTAAAATCCTTGAAAAGTGCGTTCTTCTACAACTGACCCAGCACATGGACAACATCACCTGCTAGATCCCTACCAATCGGGCTTCAGAAAAGGCTATAGCAGCGAAGCCGCAATCCTTAACATTGTGGATGACAGCTACAAGTATCTAGATACTGACCAATGCTGCCTACTCATCCTCCTGGACCTATCGGCAGCCTTTGACACGGTTGATCACAATCTACTCATCAGGGCTCTCCAAGACCGAGTATACGTGGACGAGGTGGTCCTACAATGGTTCTCCTCCTTCTTACACACCCGCTCCCAAAGGGTAAAAATCAAAACCTTTATGTCCTACACCCCATCAGCAGAGGTGTCCCCCAAGGCTCAGTGGTCTCCCCTCAACTGTTCAACATATACATGGAACCCCTCACAACCCTACTCAAAAAAGCCAACATCCCCTTCCACCTATATGCAGATGACACCCACATCTACTTGGAAACCTGCTCCATTAACAACATTCTAAGACTCAACAACATTCTTAGAGAAGTTCAACACTGGCTATCAGCAAACCACCGTAAACTCAATCAAGACAAAACCGAAATCCTTCTCATCTCCAACAAAGAAGAAAACCCTCAAATCCTAGACTGGCTAAAAGCAATGGATGCCCTCAATGGTAATCTCACCCTGGCTAACTCTGGAAAATCTAGACCCAAAACTGAACATGACCAAACACATTGAGATCTCCGCGAAGAGTGCCTTCCTCAATCTGAAGCTTCTCACCAAAATTAAGCCCATCATCCCGCCCAAGGACCTCAAACAAGTTACCCAATCACTGGTGCTATCTAGACTCGACTATGGGAATGCAGTCCTCACCGGTACAGCTCGATCCCACCTAGCTCCCCTCAAAACAACTCTCAAATGCAGCTGCCAGAATGGTCACCGGAGTTAAGAAATACGACCACTTATAACCCGCACTCAGAGAACTAAAATGGCTCCCAGTCGAAATGTGTGCCAGCTAGAACTGCCTGCCTCACGCACAAAGCCTTGCACACAGGGAAACCGGAACACCTGGCATCCAAACTCGAGAAAGCCGACCAGACCGACCAGACAAGAAACCTCAGGCGCTCCAACACCCTGCTACTCATCCCTATGACACGCAAACAAAAAAATGCTGCACGATCCTTTGCTGGAAACGCATCCAAAATCTGGAACTCCATCCCAGCCGATATCAGGACTATCCCTTCCTTTATAAAAATCAAAAGACTCCTAAAAGACCTCTACCTCAACCGTGCCTTACCAAACCGAGAACCACCACTGAAACGCACAAGCCAGCACTCTTCAGCCCCTTGACAATGTTCCACTACAACCTACCTTTTCCTGCACTCTGTAGCCACTTGACAATGTTCCACCAAAACCTACCTCTTCCTGCACTTTACAGCCCCTTGACAATGTTCCACCACTACCTACCTCTTCCCCTCTCCCCGTCCCCCTCCTCGTTCCCTCCTCCCGGAATGAGGTTTAGCCCAAGATACTATGCACTCATCGAGGCTATCTAAGGACTTCCCTACCTCAATGACGCTTAGCACACTGGGTCTTCTGAACATTTATGTTTACCTATGCCTTTTTATGTGATTTGTGCTTTAAATCTGTTGTAAAGCATCCGATACCCTCGGGTCTGGCCAGCTCTATATAAACCTTCTTAATAATAATAATTATAATAGTAATGTTTCTGAAATGCCTACAGTGAATTGAGGGAATTTTGGTTCCATGTCAGCTGCTTGCTTTGCAGGTTAGTTTAGTGAGGTTGAAGGCGAGGAAAGGTAATTGGAAAATACCTGTGTTTGTACTACCTTATTTGAAATATTTAGGTTCTGTATAAAAATGAAGAATAACATGTACCCTGCTGATGGCATTGGGCTGTGTGGAACCTGCATATATCAAAGGACGTCCACGTTGTCACAGAGGTCGCAGGCAAATTTGTTGTGTAGACTGAGGTACCACAGGTTGAAATCTCACATGACAGCTTGATTGTTGGTTTAAGTCCGATAAATAACTGTGAATTCAAGGAGCCAGGAGGATGGGTATTAGTCAGGGGCCAGTATGCAACTATTAAAAAAAAGAAGCTTTTGGATCTGATGAGGCATCAAGCAGGGAGGAACACAAAGGACAGTACTGTGGTGATGGGTGTGGCAAGTAAGTTCCACTGTGTAGGCTAGTAATGTCTTAAGTCCAAGCTTGCACTCCCGTTTCTAACCTGGATTTTCTGGCCTTGGTGAAAACGGAGCTTTAATAGTGGGGCTTGCATAATTATCAAACCACGTCTTGGTGACCCCAACGCCTTGAAAGTCACACTTAGCTAAGAGGTCGTGTGTGTTATGGTAGTGTTTCAACGCTAATATAGTGTTAATTAGACTGAGATTAAGATGAAAGCTGAGGGCTTTGGAGGTATCAAGGCCAACAGAGGTGGTGGCTCTATGTGAGATTGGAGCTTGAGGTGAGCAGTGGACAACAGCGCCATGAATTCTCATCAGGGCAGAAGCATCAATATTGGGCAGTTTTATGTTGTATGTTTTGATGGTACTGAGTGATCTCTACGTGGGATGACCTCTTAAAGTGTTCCTGCACACCAGTGGGTATTTGGATTTCACTGTGTTACTTTTTTTCACAACTTTGAGGCTTTGGAAGAGACCTTTTGAATGGCCAGCAGATCCATTTATTTGGCATGGATCATGATAGCACTATTGCTTTATTTGTTTTTAGTATGCGTCCTGGAAGCACCAAATGAGATGGAAGTATTGAGTATTAGACTTTGAATTGCTATGAAAACTATACAGTCGTGTGCATGGTTATTTAAACTGTTATAACTATGCAAGCCATGAATATATGTACACTACTCAGCAACCTAGATAAATACATTTTCTAAAAAAATATTTAAAATAAAAAATATATATATTTGGCAAACAATAAAAGCAATAATCATTGAACTACAATAAAACCCTAATAATTGTCTGAGCTGAGAAGTCATGGAAATTAGCTTGAAGTTAGAATCTAAGATTTTGCATGAAAGTAAATGTATGTTCTTAAAATGCATAGGGCGATATAAAACTATGAAACATAGATTATCTGATGACAACAAATATGAAAGCATAAAAAAGAGTGCCCAAAACAGAACTCAAATTTGACAGATGTTGACAGGCTAGTATGATTTTTAAAACACCAATAATTACATAGGAATATACTTGCTTTTCACCACCCTCTGCTTTACCTTTGTTGGTCTCGCCCACTATATTTTGAGAAATTCACAGACAAGAATCTGAAATATATACTTATGGATTGGTAGCAGCCTCTTTCTCTCTAGGAGAATATATTTCCTTTGTAATGCTTATTTATTGTGTTTTGAACACTGAGTGAGGTCCTACCACTCTACTTTGGTGCAGAATAATCTGTTATTAAAGAAATATGTTGTTTAGTTATTTCGAAGAATGCATATTTTCCTCAAGGGGGTTTGTATCAATTAATATAGAAAGTGAAATATGAATTGCATAACTGTCTACTTTTAAGCTGCTTCTTCATTATTAGTTAGCTGTTGGTCATTCTGAAAAAAAAACATCTACACCCAACTTTTATAAACCTGTTAGGACGATAGCCTGCCACGGATTTGATGACAGTGAATGTTGAGAATCTGAAGACACACTAGGCAAGCTGGTCTGAGGGGATTCCTAGGAACATAAGCAGTGATCATTAAGAGCAAAAAGACATAATCAGTGGTATTCTTGTAGCAGCTGTTTGTCCCCTTTCAAGTAAAAAAATCTTTCCTGAACTTACAGCCAGTGTAATAACAGGATGCATCAAAACATATTTAAAAGGATTGCCTAGAGCAGATGCATAACTTTGCTGCAAGAAGTAAGCTATTGTAAACAGTCACCAATCTGTGAGCTGTCAAATTTCTAACAAACTTCGAATCCCAGTAAGAAGTGCTGGAAAGTGGCATTATGTTACATTATGGCACACTAAGTGTCACAATCCTGAAGGGGAAGTGTGGCCAAGATGTTAGAAACTCTGATGATAATCCTCCAGTCCCCCACACAGAAGATCACCCTGGCCAGTGTGAATCACCACCTTAATGTCATCTCTGCGGGGTAAAATAGCAAATAGGGTATTGGGAAGGAGAGAGAAACACAGGGGTCTTAGCCCGTCTCACATCCCATGGCAATAGACTGCGTCCCACAGTAATATAGACACATGATGCTTGGTCTATAGGAAATATACAAGAACAATCTCCGTGAATGTGAGAATTCATCTTAAATATGTCTTAATCCCCTCTCCAATGAGTAAGTCTTTCCTGATGCTCGAATTACAATAACACGCAATGACCCTAGGAGAAACTTGGGATCCTCAGGGGGCCACAGTGAAGGACTTCCTTTTGGATCTAACTGGAAGACATGTAATAGAAAAGCCATGACATGACTTTGCCCTAAGGAAAAAGTAAACGCCAAGACAAAAGTAAAGTAAAATCTCTGGTCACAGATCGTATTATCAAGTATAATAAACACCCTTGTCCAAAACTACTGAGAGAATTATTAAAAGCCAAGACTGAACTCAGTTCTTACCTTACCGTGGGTGTGGACCACAAGAGTTTGAGAATTCAATAGTGGCATTATAACACAGTAAGAAAGCACTGAGACTCATGGCAGAGCAAATACATCAAATGGAAGCATCCAGTATAATAAGAGAAATACTTAACAGGCATGGTACACTTTTAACACATTGTGCAGAACAAACCGAAGAATTTCCAGGCCAATTTAATTCCCTGTATAATTTGGACCAAAAACCAAACACTGATCTAGAAGAAAACACTTTTACAACTGTTGCTCTACAGAAACTGTCTACGACTGATTGGAATTCCACAATATCAATAAGCCAATCCATTGACTCTGCTTTGCAGGGTATTGAATGATGAAGAATCCCTGAGCACTAAACAGCCTGCATTAGGCAGGCTGTGAAATCCCTCTTACCCAAACCTGGTAACAATTCTTACAATACTTCAGTTATAGGCTGATCTTATTTAATACTGACATCAAAATCTTTGTTAATCTTTGGAAAGGTTTTAGGCAACTGATTGAAATGGATAGTAACATTTCTCATCCATTCATTTTAAGTGGGATTTGTCTCATGCTCTTCCTCTGGTAATAATTCATGAACTGCTCCATATTTAAAGTAAGTGTACAATGAACTTGATGACAAGGTTGCATTTTTTAGAACAATGCAGAGTGTTGGACTGGGCAATAACTTTATAAATATTGCCAAACACATGTTTTCTACCCTGTGGCAAGCATCAACTGTGAGAGATCGAGGTCTGTCTGCTTTCCTATCAAGCCACATATTGAACACGGTTGCCTGCTTTCCCACTGTTGTTCTTACTCACTCTGGAACCACTGGCATCAGGCATACTTCAAAAGGAAACAACATGAAACATTGATAGGCCCAGAGAATAATATCTTATTTGTAGGCCTGGGTGGTGAACTCTGCTCCGTTCGCAGTTTGCTGAGTTTTCTCCCAAAAACTGCACTTCGCGTAGTGCAGCGGACTTTATTTCCTGCTCACGCTAGCGCGGGCTACCTCTTGGGTCGAATTTCTACCCGAGCGGCAGGAAGACCAGCGCGAACAGCAGTTCGCACTGCACTCGCTACTTGCGGAACTTCGGGGAGTTTTTTTGTCACTTCGCAGACTTCTGCGTAGCAAAACAATGCAAACTACACCCAGGCCTGCTTATTTGGGTATAATATTCATACTACTTTGTTCCAGTTTCATTCTTCAATATGATTTTTTTTTTCATTGTTTCAAAGTTTTCCTCATGTTAAGGGTATAGGATCAGCAGGACCAAAAGTGAAGTACTTGTGAGGACATCCAGAGCAAAAAAAAACTCCCTTAGAAAATATTTCTTCAAATCGAGTCTTACGCACTTGAAATGCATGTTCATTGCAGAAAATATGAAACACAATAACCTACAACTACTCATGCAAAGAATGTCAGCAGAATTTCTTACATGGTCACATCTCACTCTGAGGAAGGTTACAGGTAGTACAGATGGATATAGTACTGGACTTCAACTATGTGTTTGACATACTACCACTGAAGGTGACCAAATGTCTCTTAACAACACTGGATGATGACATGATTTGTCTGGGATTCTGCAAAACAATATGTTAAATCTATTTGAAACAATGCCAACTAGTAGTCTTCATTTGTCACTCATTAGCTCTTTATATGTTGCCCACCAATTGGTTTGTCTCAAAACATTACATTCTGCCTGTAAAAAGAAACTCATATGTGCATCCCTAGAAAAAGTCAACTGAACTGAGCAACATAGACGTACTATCCTGTCAGCTGTAAAACATGCAATAAGATGTCAGTCCTATTTTGCATTCTTCAATTCTTGCATGCCTCCATTCCGAAAAATCTCCAGATGCAAGTAGCTGCCTACATGCCTGTGCTTCTATATGGAGAAACACTGGACTTAAAATTGATAACTGCTCCTACAATTAGCCAAGCTGATCTGTAGCAATCAACAGACTTAAAGATATAGCATGTGGACATCAGGTGAAATTATCCCAAAACTCACAGGAAGATGCTAGTCTTGTCTCCTCTCAAACATATACATATTGCCAGTAAAAGCACAGCCTGTAACCCTCATTGGGCCCTCAACTACTTAATCCCCCTGTGACTCCTATTTGGTCCTATTTATGAATTTAGGGGTAATGCACTGGTTTTTTTCAGGTGTGCACAACATTAGCATTGCACTGTTATCCTTAGACTCAAAAATAACATTAGTTGCAGAAGAATAGCAAGAATGCTTATCAATGGAAGTGGTAGATGATGAATGGGTGGTTCTTATGATCTCTCATGACCAGGGACTCAGAGAAGCCTGACTTAAGATGAGCTACTACAAAATCCTACATAGCTGGTATTGGCCATCATAAATCTCAGTTTTAATACAAAATGCAATAGATGGAGGGAGATATTGTACACATTGTGTGGCTATGCCTCAACTTGACCAAAATACTGATATTGAATATGGAAACTGTGAAAGACTCCTGAGAATTTATTTTACCTGAAATTGTGTCATTGGCTATACTTGATGATACCTGGAAACCTTCAGGTCTGTCAAACTGTCAAACTACTGAGGAAATGGTCTTCAAGTTTCTTGGTGGTTTGTACGGTTTTCCTCTTAAGAAAGTGGCATGTTCCCAAGCATGGTGAGTGGTCTAAGTAACTGATGGTTATGTCTGTAAATGAATGTTTGATGTACCATTTGATATACCATTTAAGTGATCAGGTTCAAATATGTAAAACTAAGTTGTGGGCTTTTTTTGTATTAACCCGGCATAATAATGCTGTCCTCCAACCGTTATTGAGGAGAGGGACCTACATAAATAGATTTACACAAAACTTCCATTGGTTGAGAGCATTTACTTGTTTTTAACGACACATGTTTTACTGTTGTCATTTGACATGTCTATTTTATTGCCATATCAATCTTCCAAAGGTTCTATGTTCTGAAGACATATTGTGTAATGCTGAAAAAACTTCCCATACTTACACCTTGCATATACATTGGTTATTTTGATGCTGCTTAACAATATCACTGGCCTTGTTTGCAAATACGTGATGTTACATGTCTACGGAATGGTTGGAAAGATTAATCTTGAGTTTAATCATATTAATTTATGCAACTTAAATTTTCCTCATTAATAAATATTTATTCAAAATAGATAGCTCCCAGCATTCTTTACACTAGTAAATAACTAGCACAGTTTGGACAGCAGTGTAGCAATTTGCTGTTGTTAAATATTTGACTTAGAATTATATATTTATCAGTGGGACTGAATATTTTAAACTTCAATTGAAAGAGAAATGTCCTTCAACTTTTGTACACCAACAAACATATTCCATAAAGCCAGTGTTGATTAACTAGTAAATAACTAGCACAGTTTGGACAGCAGTGTAGCAATTTGCTGTTGTTAAATATTCCACTTAGAATTATACATTTATCAGGGGGACTGAATATTTTAAACTTCAATTGAAATTGCAATGTCCTTCAACTTTTGTACACCAACAAACATATTCCATAAATCCAGTGTTGACAAATCTTTAATACCTATGTTAAATATTGAATTGTACAATGCATCATATTTCCTGGTGTGTGGGACGAAACAGTGGTCTTCATCTGTTTGAAGTCAAGGATTCTGACAGATCCTGAGGCATGTGTTATTAATGTAGAATGGGGACTAAGAGAAAAGAAAATGTGTGCATTCATTTTTGTTTGGTAATGCCTGGTGGTAGTTCAGCATCTGTAGATAAGTGTTTATATTTCTGCGTGTTAAAGGTGTGGAAGTGGTGAATGGGTGTTATACCAGTCAGCCTTAGTGCGGTCGTGCCCAAAACTTTCTGTCCTCTGCCCTTCTGTTTTTGTTGGCCTTTAGAGTTTATGCACTTTACTGATTCTAACTAGTGTTACAGTGCTTGATCCCTAAAAAATGCTAAAAGACGTGATTGGCATATTTATTTTTACTTACAAGTACCTCGCAAAGTGGTATACCATATATCCAGGGCTGGTAAATTACTACTAGGGGGTTGCAGCACTTATTGTGCCACCCACTTAAATAGTCCCTCAAAACATTTCTCAAACCTGCAGCCTATGTGCAGTTTTAAACTGCCACTTCAACTTGGCAAAAAAAACATTTTAACAGACTAAAACGCCCTTTTTAATACCTATACGTCACCCCCAGGGTGTTACTTACACAGTCCATTGGACAGTGTGCATTGCATTTAAAAAGTTGGACACGTACTTTTGGGGTTTACATTTCCTCGTAGTCAAAAACTCACCAATTAAATTTTCATTGATGTTAATCCTACCTCTCCCACAGATTACTTATTATATTTAATAATCAATCAGGTATTTGTTGAGCGCACTGCACGCTCAAGGAAGGCACGGGGGGGGGTTTAGGCAGCTTCAGTCATCTGAAGAGCCAGGTCTTGAGGCTCTTCCTGACTGCTTGCAGTGTGGGGCTTCGTCTGATGCTGAGGAGGAGTTTGTTCCAGGTTGTGGCCATGATGTAGGAGAAGGATCTGCCTCTCATTTTGGCTCTGTGGTTGCGGGGTTTTTTGGCCAAGGCTTGAACAGCAAAGCAGAGGTTTCTCTTGGGGACGTAGAAGGATATTCTTTTGTTGAGGTATTGGGTTCTGATGTTGTGGAGGGCTTTGTAGGCATGTGTGAGCTGCTTGAAAGTCAGTCTTTTTTCACTGGGGAGCTAGTGGAAGTCTCGGAGGTGCTAGACGATATGGTCTTGTCGCAGGATTCTGAGGAGGAGTCCGGCTGCGGCGTTCTGGAAGGTCTGGTATTTGTGAAGTAGAGATTTCTTGATTTCGGTGTAGAGTGTTCCCATAGTCCAGCCTGCTGGTGATGAGTGAGTGGGTGACTGTCTTCCTGGATTTGGGGGGATCCATTTGAATGTCTTGCGGAGTATGCAGAGAGTCTTGAAGCATGTGTAGGATGCAGCGTTGATCTGTCGGTTCATGGTGAGGGAGGAGGCCACCAGGTGTCGTCCAACGTGGAGGGAGTGGATTCAAGAATGAGGACTTTTGTTTTCTCTGAGTGGAGCTTCAGGCAGCTTCTGCTCATCCAGGATGTGACGTCCTTTGTTCCTTTCTGGGCATTGTGCCTGGTAATGTCAGGTTCGTTGGTGAGGGAGAGGATGAGCTACGTGTCATCGGAATAGGATACTATGCTGAGTCCGTGTTTTCCGATGATGGTTGTTAGGGGGGCCATGTAGATGTTGAAGATCCTGGGGCTGAGGGAGGATCCTTGGGGTACTCCACATCTTATCTCTGTGGGTTCAGAGACAAAGGGCAGGAGTATTTTTCTTTGAGTTCGTCCAGCGAGGAAGGAGCAGATCCAGTATGCCGGCGTCTTGGAGTCTTGTGGCTAGTGTGCAGTGGGAGACTGCTGAGATTTCTAGTAGAATGAGGGCTGCAGTGTGACCTTAATCGAGGAGAGCGTGAATGTCTTCTGGGGCGGCTAGGAGGGCAGTCTTGGCGCTGTGGTTGCTGCGGAAACTGGATTAAGAAGCATTGAGGATGTTGTTGGATTCTATAAAGTTTGTTAGTTGGATGTTGCCGATCTTCTCAGTAACTTTGGCAGCAAAGGGGAGGAGAGAGATGGGCCAGTAGTTCTTGAGGTCCATTGGGTCTGCAGAGGGCTTCTTGAGGAGGGGATTGACTTCTGCGCATTTCCAGTTGATGGGGACATGACTGTGCAGTTGATTGTCCATCATAGTTCGGGTGCCATGGCTGAGGTGGCCCTGTGGAAGATGTGCGTTGGGCAGGGGTCAGTGGGTGCTCCTGAGTGGATTCTCCTCATGGTCTTTCTGGTGTCTTCTGTGGTGACAGGTGTCCAGGCAAGGATGGTCAGCTGGTGGTGTTGCTGTTGGAGGGTGTTGGGTCGGTGCCTTGGTCATGTTGGTCAAAGTTGTCGTAGAATGTCCTGATCTTGTGGTGGAAGAAGGAGCTGAGTTTGTTGCAGATGTCCTGGGAGTAAGGACGTCAGAGGTTTCGCTGAGGGGTCTGGTGAATACTTGTATGATGTTGAAGAGTTCCTTGGAGTTGCTGGAGTTGGAGAGGATTCTGTCCGGGATGAAATTCTTTTTTGTAGATCTGATGAGTTGGTGGTGTGTCATTGTGGAGGTCCTATAGGCGGTGCGTGCTTCCGGGGTTTTGATGTTCCTCCCTGCTTTCTCAAGTCGTTGGCACGAGTGCTTGGATACTTGGAGGTCCATAGTGAACCAGGTGGCTTTAGTGGTGTGTTGTCTGTTGGAGTTCTGGAGGGGTGCGAGTGTGTTGGTGCAGTCAGCAACCCATTTGTGGAGTTTGTTGGCTGCAGAAATTGTGTCAGTCATGGTGTGAAGAGGCGTGCAGCTGAGGGCAGAGGTGAGGTGCTCTTCAGTGATCTTGCTCCAGTTTCTGCGTGGGAGTCATGGCATTGGCTTGTGTGCGGTGGGTTTTGAGAAGGAGTAGTGGACACAAAGGTGGTCTGTCCAGAGGGCTTGTGCAGTGTGACTGAAGCAAATGTTGTTTCCTCCAGCGAAGATGGGGTCGAGGGTGTGTCCCGCCTTGTGGGTGGGAGTGGTGACGAGTTGCTTCAGTTCTGTGTTGGCGAGGTTGTCTAGGAGGGTAGTGGAGTTGGGGTCACTGAGGTTTTCAAGGTGGAAATTCAGGTCTATGAGCAGTACAAACTCCATGGAGGTGAGGGTGTGGTGCGCGATGTGGTCTGCAATGGTGTTAGTGAATGGGGTGCGGAGTCCGGGGGGTCTTTGGGGGAGAGTTCCACATAGCATCGTTCTGGGGTTAACCTGGATCTAGAAGTGGATGTCTGCCATAGGGGGTATGACGTTTTTTCGAGATGGAGGTTGTCAGTCAAAGGGAGCTTTTGTGGACGATGGCGAGGCCTCCTCCAGGGTGTTTTGGGCGGTCTTTCCACTGGATCTTGTACCGTGTCAGGGATGGTGGTTGCGATGTCAGGTGCGGAGCTGGAGTTGGTCAAGGTCTCTGTGAGGAAGGCAGCATCTAGCGAGAGGGTGTCGAGGAGGTCTCAGATTTCTACTGCGTGTCTGTGCAGGGAGCGCACATTGAGGATGCTGTAGCTCAGGGGTTTTGGTGTGCTGGTGTCCGGTGGGTTGGGGGTAGCTGTCAGGGTCCAGAGGTGGGTGAAGGTGCAGATGCAACGTAGGCAGTAGAACGGGCCTTAGGTGATGCTCGGCTTTGAGAGCAGATAGTTTTTGGTGGGTCCAGGGTTGAGTGCATGGAGCGTTTTTGAGTCGTAGCGGTGTGGGGTAGGAGGTCCAGGGTCTCTGGCACTGGTCGCGGTCAGGTCACAGATCAGTCGCGGATGGGCGCAGACGGGCTTGCTTTTGGTGGCCACCATTAAGTAGGGGTCGGGGGCGCAGCTGGGAGGCAGGAGCGGGAACAGGCAGGGGGGAGGGGCCGAAGGGCAGCAGCAGCGGGAAAAAAGGCCAAAATCTGCCACAGAAAGAGGCACAAACTGGGTACAGAAAATAAGCAAAAAACAGCCAGATAAGCAAAAAAAACTGCCAAATAAGGAAAAAACAAACATAGAACAGAACAGCAGAAGCAAAAAACAGACAAAAAACAGAACAACTGAAAAAACAGAGCAACAACAGAAAAAACAGAACAACAACCAAGCACGGCTCTCCCATTGGACCAGCAGGGATGAGGTGCTGGCAGAAGCCTGCGGGTGGAGAAGGGCCTCAAATACCGACCTGGAGACCAGAAGGCACTGGGGGCAGTGCCTTAAAGATGGAGCTGCACAAGGGGAGAGCAGCTACCCTGACCAGGAGGTTAGAGGTCTTGCTCGCCCTGTCGCATAGCGGCCGCCAATATGTAGGGGTCAGGGGGAGGGACAGTAGCTGGAAGGCAGAAGCAGGAACAGGCAGGGGGGAGGGGCCTTGGGGGCAGCAGCGGTGAGAAAAAGGCCAAAACCGGGCACATAAAGGGGCACAAACAGGGCCCAGAAAATAAGCAAAAAACAGATAAATAAGCAAGAAACAGACAAATAGGCAAAAAAACAAAGAACAGATCAGCAGAAGCAAAAAACAGAACAGTAAAAAACCCCAGAAAAAACTGCAACAACCGAAAAAAACAGAACATCAACAGAAAAACAGAGAGAGACAGAAAAGGCAGATGGAGGGGACCAGCAGAAGAGCAAGCCTCTCCCACTGGACCACAAGGGATGAGGGGCAGGCAGGAGCCTGCGGGTGCAGGAGGGCCTCGAACACCTACCTGGAGACCAGAAGGCGCAGTGGGCAGTGCCTTAAGGATGGAGCTGTGCAAGGGGAGAGCGGTTACCCTGACCAGGAGGTCAGAGGTCTTCCGGGAGGTCAGAGGTAAGTGATACATTTTGTTTTTAAACAGGAAGAAATATTATGTTTGGGGTCTAAAGAATTGTAGTTTAAAACCCTATTTCATGGTAGGATTTCAAGTTAGAATTCTGAAATGCCACGTTATGAAGTTGCAAGAAGAACTATTGATGGACGGAATGCAGAACAAATCAAAACATTCAACCCCAGTCAAGAGATCTGGGTTAAATCCATCATTCTTTTGCTCACCGTGCCGCCCCAGTTTAGACCTGGCCATATGCAAATCAGTCTTGACCCTGTGCCTCATGTGAACAGTCCAGCCCGAACTGCCAAGCCAGGTCCTCCCTGGACCGGAAACAAGCATCCTTGGATGGATGGATTTAGGCCCAGATCTCTGTACAGGGGTGAATGTATGACATTGTTCTGCATTCTGTCCATCAACAGTTCTTTTTGCATTTGTCACCCCGAGTGGGACGGGTATGCTCAGACGTGAGTCCCGTGCTGTCCATGCCACTGGAATCAAGCTATCCTGGCTGAAGAGGGGTGAAAACCCGAAACCGGTCCTAGGATGCTTGTATCCAGTTTAGGGAGGACCTGGCCTGGCAGTTCGGGCTGGACTGTTCCCATGGGGCACAGGGTCAAGACTGATTTGCATATGGCTGAGTCCAAACTGGAATGGCATGGTGAGCAAAAAATCGATGGATTTAGGACCAGATCTCTGTACTGGGGTGAATGTATGACATTGTTCTGCATTCTGTCCCTCAACAGTTCTTTTTGCACTTTATGAAGTTGGCATTTTCCTGTCTTAACTATTTGGTGCATGCAGCTTGCATCCTTGATCACATGACTAGCTGTAGTTGGCAGTTGGCCTTTGTGTACTCCTCCCAGACAGTAACACATAGAAGGGCTAGTTGTTGGCAGGATCTGCTATCCTGGCAGGTTGGGAGGATTGCAACTGTGCACAGCTTCACTTACATTTAAAAGGAGCTGCCTCAGGACACACACAAAGAGATTCACAGTAGGCTCTTAGGACCCAATGCTCAGTGGATCCTGGGCAGGGAGGCAAGAAATTCCAGGACTATGAGAAATTGGGTTCTTGGTTGACTGAGGTGTGAGCCATGGCCAAGCAACAGCCACAATCCCTTGCAGGTTAAAACACAAAAAGTCACTAAATGAACCTGTGCTTAACCCTGGGGAGCTTGGTACGAAAAACAATCTGATGAAACTCAGAGGCAATGTGTAAAGCATTTATGCAGCACACAAACAGTAATAAAGTGAAAAAAACAACACAAGAAAAAATCCACACTAATTTAGAAAAATAGGACAGATTGTAATAAATTATTTGACACTAAAACCAAAAAAAATCAATTAACTGGAGTTATACATTTTCAAAGTTTTTAGTTCAATCTAGCACCTAAAACATTAAAGCACCAACAGCAGACATCTAATCAAGCGAGACAAGTCAAAGTATAAAATTATGTCAGAATGCAATGGAGCGCAGTTCAGATACAAGAAGTGCATTGGGCTCAGTTGCCACTTACCTTTGGAAAAATGTTTTGAAAAGGTAAAGTTCAGCGGGGAAAGGCTGCAGGTGGTGTGTAGAAGGGACATCGTGTGACATTGCATTGTCACCTTAAGGTTTGAGAACCATTTGGCAATTATAATTCCAAGTGGAATGTTGGTCGTGGGAGCGAGATGAATTCTTGTTTGTAGGCAGTTGGAGCTGCGTGTAAGATGGCTGAGGTGAATAAACCCTACCTAACACAAACTACGTGTGAAGAGGCATTCTTTTGGTGAAGTTACAACTTTACATTGGCGACGATCGTGGGAGTATAAAGAAACATCACCTCAACATCCAGCGCATCGGTATTCACGAGCGTTTCACATCGGCGGATTTCCCAAGCGGCTGCTTTGGAAGATCAAAGAGGAGGAAACTCTGCGTTTGCGGCCGTTCGTCAAACCCCGGAGGACAAACTTTGAAAGGTGAAGGGGTGTGAGGAAGGGGCGTAGATCGGCTGATTCATGCGTTCCAGTGACGGTGTTTGAACCTTCCTTTCAAGAGTGCGGGTCAGTGACGTGAGGAAAGTCATCTGCGCATGTCTCAAGTGCGCATGCACTGTGCGCACTACAGGAAGGTTTTGTCTGTCATCGACGCATGCGCGAAGTGATTAGAGGAGACACTTCTAGTCTCTGTTCGCGCGTGCGCATTTTAACAAGAGAGACTCGTACAGGCTGGAGATCGTGAGTGGGAGATTCTTCAGTGTTACATACTCATCCGGAGGTACCATGCAAGCATTTTGTGATCGGAGGGTGAGCTCAATGTTCTGTACTTTGCTGTGAGGAGACATGGCAGGGAGGAGAAAGTTAACACTCTTCTGGCTCTTCAGATTCATATGCTGGTGGTGTTATTTAATTAATTTAAACAGGGTCTGATGCTACTATGCCATGTTAATGGACAACAGTGAAATTTAAAACACTGATTTTTTGTTTTTATTTACTGTGTACAGTGGTAAAATACCTGTTAGAGGTGATATAGGATTTATAAGTAGTGGCAAATAGATTTTTTATTTTTTAAATCTCATTCAGGATTGCTTATGACAGATTTTGTTTTAAAATGATAACTCTATTTAGGGTTGATATTTTTAGATCAGAATGCAGAATGTTACGCAACCTCCATTTTTTTGTCAAGTCCTGGTGAGCCAAGCATTAAATGGCAAAAGTGGAAGAAAATTTTCGTGGAACTAATCTAAGTGCAGAACGTAAGCACTCTCTCTTGTTGCATTGTTTAGGAGGAGAAGGTCAGGAGGTTCTGGAACATTTGCCTGGTCTTACTGTCGCAGAACAGAGATATCTAAACGAATATGAGATTTGTATGGTACAATTAGATCATCATTATCTTCCATGTTTAAGTACCATCATGGAAAGGTATCATTTTGGACTGCATGAACAAAAGAAAGATGAGTCAGTAGAGGAATTTCTCTCCGCTTTAAGAAAACTAGCATCCTCATGCAAGTTTGGAGGTGCTACTGAAGAGAGGATAAGAGATCAGTTTGTTTTGAAATGTGCTCATGATAACATTAGGAAGGAACTTTGGTTAAAAGATGAGCCACCGTTAGATGAATTAATTACAATTGCAAAACAAGTAGAACATATGATGAAATGTGTAGATGAGCTGAGTGTTGAGAAAAACAAACCTATCGCCACTAACACCAGTGTTGATAAGTTGGTATGTCAAGTTGTAAAAAAAGATTTAGAGGTAAAAGAGAAAGATAGATCTGCACAGGGTAATGAGAATGTGCAAGGTAGTTTCTGTAAGGCAACATGCTATAGGTGTGGGAGACTAGGTCATCTAGCTAATGCACCTTTTTGTCCTGCTCTTAAGGTAATGTGTAGTACGTGTGGTAGAAAAGGACACTTTGCAAAGTGTTGCAGAAGTAAAGTAAGGAAAGGGGATCAAGTAAAAGTTCAGCCTCAAGTCAAAGTTGTTACTTTTCAAGTTGATGTTCTGGAAGCAGTTCCTCCTTCTCACTCAGTTAACATTGAAGGCATAGAATTAGAATTCAAATTTGATTCTTGTTCTCATTTAACAATGATAAATGAGGATGTTTTCACAAAACATTTCAGCAGCTCTACGAAACTTTTCAAAAGTGATGTGTCTCCGCAAGGATATGGTGGGGCAACCATTAAAATGTTAGGATATTTCTTAGCAACAATAGAGTTGTGTGGACAAATGACTGCTGGAAAAGTGTATGTGGCTAAATGTGGGGATGCGCTTTTGGGTTGGCCTCATCAACGTCTTGTGGGTGTTACTCTGAATCCTAACATGGTTCCTCAGGTTCAAATACAACAAGTTGGTGATGTCGGTTCAATGTTTGCAGAACAATTTCCTGAGGTATTTGAAGACAAACTAGGTTGTCTCAAGGGATACAGACATTGCATCCGTTTAAAAAAAGGGGCGAAAAAGGGGCCATATGCACACGCCAAGTGTAGAAGAATACCTAATAATGAACAAATAGGTGTAAAAAAAGAGATTGAACGGTTGGTAGATTCAGGTATCATTGAGCCAGTGGAAGCAACAGAATGGTTGGCTCCCATTGTAGTAGCCAAGAAGGCTAGTGGGGAGCTTAGGCTTTGCATTGATTTGCGCTCTCTAAATAAGGAGGTGATAGTAGACCATTTTCCGTTACCTAATATAGATGAGATGATTGGGACCTTGGAGGTTTCAAGGTTTTTTACCACACTGGATTTAGCATCAGCCTATCACCAGGTTGAACTGGATGAGTCCTCACAAGAATTAACGGCTTTTGTGACACCAATGGGCACCTATAAATTTCGTAGAATGCCTTTTGGTCTGGTCTCTGCGGCTGCAGTTTTTCAACGGATCATGAATAGGATATTAAAAGGCATTGGAGGGGTCAGATGCTATCAAGATGATTTGCTGATTTATGGAGGATCAAAGTCGGAGCATTACTCGAGGGTGTGTGCTGTGTTAAAACGGTTGAAGGAATCAGGTTTGACGTTAAAGAGAGAGAAATGCAGGTTTGGTGTTGAGGAGGTGAACTATCTGGGACATTGCATTACCGGTCATGGTGTTTTCCCAAAGAAGGAGTTAGTGGATACTATTGTGAACATGTATGAACCTACCAACAAAAAGGAACTTTTATCTTTTCTTGGAATGGTAGAATTCTATAGTAAGTTCATTCCTGGTTATGCTGACAAAACTCAGAGTTTGAGGAGACTTACGGCCAAGACTGTCATTTTTCAGTGGTCTGTAGAGTGCGGGAATGAGTTCTGTTCCTTAAAAAAAGAGTTGATGAAAGCTCCTTCGCTACAGGCATTTGTTCCGGGACAAGATACGTACATTTTCACAGACGCTAGTATAAAGGGTCTAGGAGCTGTGGTGGTTCAAAAGTATGAGGGTGCAGAGAAATTAATTGCATGTGCTTTGAGGTGTTTGAGAGGTCCAGAGTCAAATTATTCGGTAATTGAGAAAGAATCATTGGCTATTTTTTGGGCTCTGAGAAAATGTAAGAATCTGATCTGGGGTACCAAGGTAAAAGTTTTGTCGGATCACAAGCCACTCAAAGAGGTGTTTTCAAGAAAAGGTTTGGATTCTATCTCCTCGAGGATTAGGAGGTGGATTATTTCCCTCCAGGAATTTATTTTGAAGTTGACTATATTCCTGGGGTGGTCAACAAGTCTGCGGACTGTCTTTCTAGGCTAGTTGATCCTAATGCGTGTGTGTTCGATGATGATATCAGTAAAGAAGAGGATAGTGTCAATGTTTGTGAAGTGACATCAGGTGCCATTAGTGAATCCGATTGGAAGGAGGAAGGGGAGAAAGATGGAGAGATAAAGAAAGTAATGGAAACATTGATATGCAATGGTCGGTTGGAAAAATCATGGGCTTTAGTTGGAGATGAACTCTCAGTTAATAAGGGTCTCCTCACTCGTGGTACCAAGCTTATTCCTCCTGCAGGCATAAGAGGCAAACTTCTTGGTTTAGCTCACGCTGGACATCTTGGGATTGTTAAGACGAAAGAGTTTATAAGGTTACAATTTTGGTGGCCAGGCATGGATCTAGAAATTGAAAGGTTGGTTAGGGATTGTGTGGAATGTTGTGCGAGTGATAAAGTATTAAAGACTAGACAAATTCCTATGTCTTGTAGAAAATTACCAAAATACCAGTGGGATGAGATAGCTATTGACATTGTGGGTCCATTGCAAGATGTGAGTGACACTCCTTATCTCATCGTTGCGTTAGATCTGTATTCTAGATGGGTTGAAGTGGGTGCAGTGAGAGAAATCTCAACGGGATGTGTTATCAAGTTTTTGGAAGGGATTTTTAAAAGGGAGAGTTTTCCCAATAGCATTCTTTCTGATAACGGGCCACAATTCTGTTCTAGAGAGTTTTTAAGGTTCTTGAGTGATTGTGGGATTGTTCAAAAAAGGAGTGCAATCTATCATCCGGAAACAAATGGGGCTGTAGAACGAGTAAACAAAACAAGGAAAGCATACAACTTGCGAGGGTAAACAATCTGAACTGGAAAGAGGTTTTGCAAGAAAGAATAACAGCCTATCGCATGTCTCCGCATATGACTACTGGGAGATCACCTTTTGAACTTTTCAAAGGTAGGGCACCAAATTCTAAGTTATGTCCAGGTTGGATGAAACTAAACAAAGGTTTGGTTAATAATCAAATTGGCTCCTGGAGAGATAGGGAACTAGATAAACAGGTCGAGAGGAAGGTTTATTTTGATTAAAAAAAATCTGCACAGTTTAATGAGGTAAAAGAGGGTGATTTGGTGAAGGTTAAAGCTCCAGTTGGATGTCAACCTGGTTGTAAGTTTTCTAGGTGCAAGTCGATAGTCAAATTGTTAAAAAATGCTGTTAAAACTGATGATGGCCAGATATGGAACAAAAATCGAGTTGTGGTAGTTAATCGCAATTTGTCGTCCTCCAAAGAGCAGGGAGTTCCTAACAATTCTTCATGCTCTTTGGCGAATTCGTCTAGTTCCATCTCCAATAGGTCTCCAGAGGCATTTACATGTGTAAGGGAAAGGAGTCAGAGAGTGCGGAGACTCCCAGAATACATGAAAGTTTATGTGTGATTTGTTTCTTATAGGATGACTCGTATGATTACACATGTTATAGTTGTTTTTAGATTTAAACTATGTAGTTCATAGTTATTTTATGTACGTGTATATATTTATTTGTTATTATTGTAAAGAGGGGAAGATGTGTGACATTGCATTGTTACTTTAAGGTTTGAGAACCATTTGGCAATTATAATTCCAAGTGGAATGTTGGTTGCGGGAGCGAGATGAATTCTTGTTTGTAGGCAGTTGGAGCTGCGTGTAAGATGGCTGAGGTGAATAAACCCTACCTAACACAAACTACGTGTGAAGAGGTATTCTTTTGGTGAAGTTACAACTTTACACATCGTTGTCGGGGAGCCTTGAGTTAAAGCAAAGGTTGAAGATATTTATGTTCAGATATAGGCCCATATATAGATCTTGGCAGATGGGTTACTCCATCAAAATGGTGATGGATATCTCATCCACCGAAATATAAATACCATTATATCTTACGTGATTATTAGTTCAGGCCCTTTGTGTCTTTTTTTGGTGGAACGAGGCAGAGGGCTGTAGCCGAGGTTGTACGAGGGGCTCAAATATCCCTTTTGCAAAAGACTGCTAAACAGGATAGTTGTTGTGGAGAAGAAATGAATTAGAGAAGCTGTAAAGTCAACCTGACCGGTGATGCACTTCGGGTGAATAGGCAAGTTGGCAGGTCCCGGGCTCCTTTCATTTCTCAGAGCAGGTTTCGTCCAAAAATGTTCTAAGACCTCAGTTTGGGATTTTGGCTATCTGGACATCTTTAGAACTACAACAAAGGGTCGGTCCAGGACTGGTGGGGCACCACTTGGCAGTTAAGAACTTACTCAGGCTGTGTCCCTGTGGCTCTGGACAGAAGGCCAGTAACCTAGCTCTAGGAGTCACTCTGCTGGTCTTGGGTTCAGATGATAGAGCAGTACTCAACAGCAGGGATGAACGCTGAGGGTTCAAGGTAGGAGTGGGTGATAAACTCCACTCCTCCAGCAGAGTTTGCAGAGTTTTATCTACTCTAAGCTCTCCATGAAATTCAGGAAAACGCCACCAACCGCGATGTGGCAGATGTTTTCTCACATAGAGCTCGCCAATGTCCTGATTTGCCTGCCCCGGCTCCAAGATGGCTGCAGTGACAATATGGAGATGATAACTCCTTTGTGTGAGGGCAGAGAACATCTATTGTGTTGCAAGTGGGCCTGTACTCCACCCCTCATCATGCCAGCAGATGACCCATTCAGGCACACGTAATACCTCTATTGTTGTTTAGGGTTTATTCACAAAGTCTATCTGTTGGTTACACCCAGTCATGTGAATCAAGACACACTGCAGCCACAAAAGGGCTAAGGGCAGAAAAATACCAACTTTCCAAAAATAGCATTTTCATAATTGTAATAAAAAAACGACTTTACCATAAAAGAGTGTTTTCCATTACAATTTCATAGATACCAATCATTAACTGGTTACCAGTTCTCAATCAAAGGTAAGCTAGCACTTATTAAATGTAATGAGACAATTCAATATTATCCTATGGGACAGGTAGGCCTCCCAGTAGAAAAAAATGAATTTAGGAGTTTTCACTGCAAGGACATGTAATGTAAAACGTGAAAGCACATGTCCAACCTTTTAATTACACGGCACCCTTCCCTATGGGCTACTTAGGGCCTACCTTACAGGTGGCTTCAAATGAAATAAAAGGGGAGTTTAAGGATCAGCAAGAATGGTTATATTGTTACACAGAACGGGCAGTTTAAAATTGCATTTGGGCTCCAATAGCAGGCCCAGGACATGATTTAAGGTGCTACTTAAGTGGGTGGCACAATAGGTGCTGCAGGTCCACTAGTAGCAACTTAAATATTTGGGTGAAACTTCTAGAGTTGTCCACCCAATCAGGTGTAAGACAATCAAACCATGTTTATTGGAGTGAGCACTAGCACTTTAGCACTGGCTAGCAGTGGTAAAGCTTGCGGAGTCTTAAGGCCAACAAGAATGAATTGCAAAACAAAACTTGGAGCTAAGTAGGCAAACTTTTTTGGGGAAGATCACCCAAGGCGGACAGGTCTAAGAAGAACCATATGTGGGTGGACAACTCTAGAAGTTTCACCCATTTCAAAGCTAGCATCAGGTATAGAAACAGGACCTACACTTCAGTTCACTTCCGGGCACGCAAGGGACTCTCAAATGACTGCCCTGTTGATTGTGGCCTGCTGTAAACTTCAGTTGGTTGCCCTGATACTCTAAGAAGACTGCTCTGTTCCTGAAGCTTGCCCTGTGGCCTGAGAGAACTGCCATGCAGATTGAGACCTGGGTTTCTGCTTGAACCCAGGACCACCAGAGTGACTCCAATGGCTTGTTTGCTGGCCTCCTGTTCAGAGCTACATGGATACAAAAAGCTCCAAAAATGTTAAAGTACACCTTGAACCAGCCTAAATTGATTGGCAAACCTTCTAATGGTGCCTCAGTCCTGGACCCTTGGAAGAAGTGTCAATGGTGCACAGCCAGTCAAAATTCAAAACTTGACACTTAGAAAAATGTTCTGCCAAAAAGTGCTCTGAGAACTGAGAGGAGACTCGGACCTACCTGCTCACCAATCCATCAGAAGTGCATCGCAATTCGGCCTGAATTTGCAGTTCTTCTCTACAGCAGCAAAACCTGTTCAGTGGCTCTTCATCGGAGGGGTATTCAGTGTTGTTGAGCCCTCATAGGCTACAGCCTTCAGCTATGTCCCATCAGAGATCTTTAGCTTCCAAAAAAGAGACCAAGTCTGTAAGTACAAATCTTCACCACAACTTCATCCAGCTGCTCCACAATGATGTCACCTCCTCCTCAGACACTCCCAACTGCCTTGCCCTTCTGAACTTTACCTTCTCAGCTATTTTTCCTGAAGCTTCTTCTAAGTCCAAAGGTAAGCCAAGACTGGGACCAATCCAGTTCTTGGCCTTAATTTTTGACTTTGCTCTGGTCTTGCGCAATTATATGTCCGAGGTTGGTGTTTTGCTCTCGTAGGCACTAGAGTGCAATAAAATGTTTAATAATTCATACCTCTGGATCTACTGATTTTCATTTTTGTCCTCATTGTGCAATAACAGGTTAGGATAAAATAAGAACTGCCGGGCGGTCCTTTTCTAACTGTACCAGCCTGGCCCTGCACCCGGACATACACCAAGGGAAGAGTGTATGGGGGTGTCCTTCCGACCACTGGCCCCCCTAGCATCCCATCCCACTCTTCGCTGGTGGGAGGGCTGCTTTTCTGGAGCCACCAGCGCACAACCTATGCTTACGGGTTATTGCTGTTATGCTTAATCATTGGACTTTAATTATCTAAACCTCAATCCCGCAACTCATAATGTTGCTCCCATATATCCCAAAAACCTGTTCTCCTACTTTTTCTCTATTCCCAGTCCAGCTTATTAACCCTTTAGACCGATGCTAACCACTCGCCTTGTGTTGGCGGGATAGGAAGTATACATTTAAAACAAATCTCCCGTCTAGCCAGTAAAATTAATACAAAAAGCAGGTTATTCTGTTTTTTACTTAACTTAACGCTTCCCACGTTACCACTTAAAACCTCAAACATAAATAAATCTGTGCTTACCTCTATGTATTGACCCAACACCTCCGTGAGGATCTTACCCAATATCCCTGGAGTTGGGGGCACTGCCAAAACATATGGATATAATTTGCCCTCTCTTCTCCGCATTAGAGAAAAAATCTCACCTCTTGCTTGTTCATCTTTGTCAGCTTCTTAGATGCCCAGTATTTTCTATGCATTGTGAATAAATGACTTTTTCTGAGAGGTGCAGATTTAATAATATACCAACATGTAGACATTGATACTAGCCATAGTTTTTGTATATCCAGCGTTGGCAGGTTCTTCCCCCAAATCTCTGTGGGTAAGAAAGCATCCTCCTCTCCTGCTGAGATGAGCAATTAGTACCAACTCTATACTTCTTTCTTTATTACCAAATTCCCTTGTATTTTCTTTCAATGTTACTATTTCCTGACCCATCCTTCCATAGGGACCTTGGCCAGCTCACTATTTGATTATACTTACATTTATAGAGTGTACCATTAGTCAATCTTGATAGCTGATTCCATCCTATTATTTTCTTTTATCAGCTGGTCCCATTTTGTTGTCCCTTCATCTCTCAGATGTGCTGATCAGGCAGTCCGGTGTTCCTGGGGAGAGTCAGATTAGAGCATATCACTATAGTATGGAATTTTTAACTAGCATCTGATTTAGTACCATAGTCTGGAGGCTGATAATAACACCTTTAGTTTCACTTTAAAATAAAAATGTGGATGTCCAAATTTATATAAAAAGAAACTGCCTTCCAGACGGGTCATAGCCTGCAGATATATGGGAGAGGTCTGGTGCTCTTTAAATAATGTTGTTATATTCTTGAAATGAAACGCTCTATAGTACTGATAGAAATCTGGGGTAGCAATCCCTCCATGTTCCTTTTTCCTTCTTAGCTTTTCCCAAGCTATTCTAAGCCCCTTTGAGGCCCATATGAAGCTGCTCAGATCTCCTTGTAGCTTGTTAAACCATTCTCTCCTAAATTCCAGTTGTATGGTATTGAAGATGTATGTGAATTTTGGGAGAACCGCCATCTTCAAGACATTGGAACAGCACATAAATAATAGGGAGAGGCCTTCCCACACTTTCAAGAGCTTTCTAGTTTGTGATAGTACTTCATTAAAATTCTGGTGAGAAACTTTGCCTATATCTTTCACTATCTGTCTACCTAGGTATCATATCTGTTCCTTTACTAAGGGATTATTGTTTTGAGAATTCCACTCCATAATTTCTGTTTTTTGTTGATTTAATTGATAACGTGAGACTTTTTCGAACTGATCCAAGGTGTCTGTTATTATAAGGAGTGAGCCTGCTAGGTTATCAGTAAAGACCTTTAGGCCATCCGCATAGAGGGCAACTTTCTTCTCCCATCCCTCGAACTTAAAAGGAGTTTTCATATTATTAAATCTGAGAGCATTAGCCAATGGTTAAATATATAGGTTGAAGAGAAGTGTGGATAGTGGGCATCCTTGCCTAGTACCCCTTCTGATGGCTAACCTCTCTGTGAGATTTCCATTGACCAGAACCGTAGCTTTTGAATTTTTATACAGAGATTTTACTACACCTAAAAATGCAATCCCCAGGTTGTATGTTTCAATACCTTTGTGTAGAAAAGGCCAGCTAACCCTGTTGAAATCCTTTGCTGCGTCAAAAGTATTCACAGACAGGGGGATCCTTTCCTAAACAGCCACATCTATTGCCCCCACCAATTCATGTGTTAATACTTGAATTTGTCTACCCCTGATAAAGCCTTACTGATCTTGATTTATTAGTTGGTCAACAACCTTTCCCAGTCTCTTGGCCAGCATTTGGTTATAGCTTTTATAATCACTATATAATAATGATATAGGGCTATATGATTCACATCTCTTTGGGTCTTTCCCTGGCTTCGATAGTATACATATAATTGCTTCTTCCCAGGACTTCGATAAGTCTTGTCCTTTTATGAAGACTGCATTAAATACCTCTTTCAGGCGGAGAACAAATTCTTCCTTTAGAGAGCTATACATTTCATTAGGTAGTGCATCTGGGCCTGCTGCTTTTGCCTTTTTTAATTATTTTATCACACTTGCTACATCTTCTGATGTTATTTTGGCATTTAATTCATTCCTCTGCTCTTCTGATAAGGATAGAACTACTGATTTTTAAAGGTAGCGATCTATTTATTCTCCTGTGGGTCACTGTATCCTCTGAATGGAGCTCTTGGAAAAATTTGGTGAAAGCACTTTCGATCTCCAAATCTTCTGTAATGGGTTCTGTCTGTTTTTCCCCTTGGATATGCAACAATCTTATTTCAATTGTGTTCTGTTTTTCTCTCCGAGGCTAACATTTTGGCACAGCCCTCCTTATAATCTTAATGTGAGAGCTTACTTGCCTCCCACTCCCTTCTAGCTATAGAATCCACTATGCCAGATACCTCTTCTTTTTTATTGTTCAATTCCTTTTCTATTTTGTCAGTCTATTGATGGGTTTTGTCTTTCTCCACTCTCCCACCTAAATGCTGTAATTAATTTTCAAATTGACTAATTTGTGTCCTTGTTTTTTTATGCCTTAAAGCTGCTTCGCTAATTAACTTCCCCCTTATCACTGCTTTGTATGTATCCCAGGTGACCTGCATAGAGGTCCAGATTTAATTGTTGAAAAGAATTGTTCCATCTCTGTACTAAACCTTTCTTTAACCTGAGGGTCCAAAAGCAGACACCGGTCCAATGTCCATCTCGGTATGGCCCGAGCCTTTTCAAAACATAGCTCTATCTGAGCTGCAGAGTGATAATACAGATGTGCTGGTAAATACTCTACTCTCCTAACACTACTACATAAGGCCTTGTATACTAAGAAGAAATCTATCCTAGAAGCATGGCAATGTTTTTTATTCCTTAAAGTGAATTTATGTGTTTCAACCCCCTTCTCATTCCATACATCTACCAGCCCCAGATCCTCAAAGTAGTGTCTCAGACATTCCCTCATTCTAGGCAGATTTAGCATACTCCTCACCAGTAATCTATCCTCCCTTGGGTTTATAATCAAATTGAAATCTCAGCCAAGGATTACAGGGATTGAAGCATCCAGAAAGTGTGCTTATAAAGCCTGCAGGGAGGTGGGATTATCCACATTGGGGCCATAGTGTCCTGCTAGAACATATATTCTGCCAAACATTCTAACCTTCACTATGACCCATCTCCCCTTGGAGTCACAACTAAGAGCTTCAATAGTTGATTTTACTGCTCTCTTAAACAGAATAATGACCCCTTTCACACAGCACGCCTGATCAGTACAGATGTATGTGTCCACCCAGTTTTGTTTCTTCATTATTTGACCCCATTCTGCCTTTAGAAGATGTGTTTCCTGTAAAATTATTATTTTGTTTTTTGCCTATTTTAAATGCTCTAAAATCTTTTGTCTTCTACTTCTGACCAGGAGGCCATTTTACATTCCATGTTAGGATATTGACTGACGTCAGGCTGGTTTGTATCATTCCAGATGCTCCCACCCTTAAGTCTTAATTCACTTAGGGCCATATGTAGGTGGGCTAATACCAGTCGGTAACGGCCGAAAATCTGTAAATTTCCCGTTACCGACTGGTATTTAGCCCTTTGCGATGTAGGAGGCTGGATTTAAGGATTTGGTAATTTACTGATTCGTTATTTTAAGGAATCGGAAAAATACTGATCCCTTAATTTAAGGAATCTGTAAGTTACCGAATCCTGAAATCCTATGTAGGGAGGACTCAAGTGAGTGCATTTTTGGTTTAAGGATTCATTATTTACCAGCAACTACAGGGTGGTGGTAAATACCGAATACCTTTTAAAAAGCAATTTTGTGCTTTTTTTAAAAGTGCCATGTGGCAGACATACATGCCCTGAGCATGTATGTACGCCACATGTGCAAACATCCACGATTCAGGGGTGCAACAGGGTGTCAATGTGACACCCTGCCACGCCTGAATATGCTCCCCCTATTACCGAATCGGTATTTACCGAATCGGTAATAGTGAATGGCTTCCCATTCATTCCTATGGGCCGCCACATAGGAATGAATGGGAAGGTATTCCTTATTACCGATTCGGTAAATACTGAATCAGTAATAACGAATATTACCGAATCGGTAACATTTACTTATTGTTTACCTACATTCTATTTACCGATTCCTAAATACCGAATCGGTAAAATTCGGTATTTAGGAATCGGTAAATAGAAGTTATCTACATATGGCCCTTAGGGCCATATGTAGGTTGGCTAATACTGGTCGGTAACGGCCGAAAATCTGTAAATTTCCCTTTACCGACCGGTATTTAGCCCTTTGCGATGTAGGAGGCTGGATTTAAGGATTCGGTAATTTACCGTTTCTTTATTTTAAGGAATCAGTAAAATACCGATTCCTTAATTTAAGGAATCTGTAAGTTACCGAATCCTGAAATCCTATGTAGGGAGGACTCAAGTGAGTGCATTTTTGGTTTAAGGATTCATTATTTACCAGCAACTACAGGGTGGTGGTAAATACCGAATACCTTTTAAAAAGCAATTTTGTGCTTTTTTAAAAAATGCCATGTGGCAGACATACATGCCCTTAGGGCATGTATGTACGCCACATGTGCAAACATCCACGATTCAGGGGTGCAACAGGGTGTCAATGTGACACCCTGCCACCCCTGAATATGCTCCCCCTATTACCGAATCGGTATTTACCGAATCGGTAATAGTGAATGGCTTCCCATTCATTCCTATGGGCCGCCACATAGGAATGAATGGGAAGGTATTCCTTATTACCGATTCGGTAAATACTGAATCAGTAATAACGAATATTACCGAATCGGTAACATTTACTGATTGTTTACCTACATTCTATTTACCGATTCTTAAATACCGAATCGGTAAAATTCGGTATTTAGGAATCGGTAAATAGAAGTTATCTACATATGGCCCTTAGGGCCATATGTAGGTTGGCTAATACTGGTCGGTAACGGCCGAAAATCTGTAAATTTCCCTTTACCGACCGGTATTTAGCCCTTTGCGATGTAGGAGGCTGGATTTAAGGATTCAGTAATTTACCGTTTCTTTATTTTAAGGAATCAGTAAAATACCGATTCCTTAATTTAAGGAATCAGTAAATTACCGAATCCTGAAATTCTATGTAGGGAGCACTCAAGTGAGTGCATTTTTGGTTTAAGGATTGGTTATTTACCACCAACTACAGGTTGGTGGTAAATACCAAATACCTTTTAAAAAGCAATTTTGTGCTTTTTTAAAAGTGCCATGTGGCAGACATACGTGCCCTTAGGGCATGTATGTGCACCACATGTGCACACATGCACGATTCAGGGGTGCAACAGGGTGTCAATGTGGCACCCTGCCACCCTTGAATATGCTCCCCCTATTACAGAATTGGTATTTACCTAATCGGTAATAGTGAATGGCTTCCCATTCATTCCTATGGGCCTCCAGGCCCATAGGAATGAATGGGAAGGTATTCCTTATTACCGATTTGGTAAATACCGAATCGGTAATAACGAATATTACCGAATCAGTAAAATTTACTGATTGTTTACCTACATTCTATTTACCGATTCTTAAATACCGAATCGGTAAAATTCGGTATTTAGGAATCGGTAAATAGATATTACCTACATATGGCCCCAAGCTCCTCACAAATTGGACAATTTATTTTTATTTTTTTCCAACATGCTCCCACACCCATTGTAAAAGTTTCATAGGACACACTTGTGAACCCCCCATCCCTCACCGTCCCTTGGAGAACCATCCCTTTCTTCCTGTGGCTAGACATTCTCGCCCAATTCGAGATCCATATTCTCTAGGCATTAATTTAATTTTGTTTGTTGCGCTTTAATCTGATTGATTAGACACTCCACCTTCTTGAGGTTCCTTAGGTTATGCATTTGATTTCCCCACATTATTCTCAAAGATGCTAGGTAACGCATATGGACTGATGCCCCCAGGGTCCTTAGCTCTTGCATGTGTTGCTCCAGCTCCCAATGCGTATCCTGCATTGCTTTAGAGATATCTGATCCTATTCTGAATGTCCATACACCTTTTGTGTAGAATCCTGTTTTTAGACCCTCATTTAAATGTTCTCCTTCAAGGCATATGTTCTGAAGTTTATCAGAATGTTTCTTTTTCCTTTCCTGTATGGGTCCCTATACACCCTCTGGATGTCTTCTCCCAGTACCCCCGGTTTTGCCCATGGGAAAAAATTCCTTCAGGAGATCAATCACAAAGCTTTTGCTGTTCTCCCCTTTCTGTCCCTCCGGGACATTCAGGATCCTCAGATTGTTCTGCCTTGCCTGGTTTTCCAGGGATTCAACTTTTTCTCTGAGGTCTTTCTCATTTGCTTTCAGGGTCTGTATTTCCTCATTATTTGTCTCTTCCAATCCCCAATTCATCCACAGTGGCCTTCACCGTGGTTATTACCTCCATCAGGGTATTGATCTTTGCCTCCAGAACTTCGCATGCCCCTTGCATTTTAACTTGATTTCTTTCTAAGGTAGCGAAGTTCGCTCTCATTTCTGAGATTAGGGACTCAATCAATTTTTCTGTTCCTCTATCTTCTCCTGGGTGGGATAACCCTGCCACTTTCAGCTCCATCTTTTTTGTTGAGGAACCCCTGCATCTATAGCTAAAGCCTGGTATCTGGTGATAGTAAGGGTTAACCCCTCTGCTGAACTGTCCCCTGTCATGTTTAAGCCTTCTCTCATTTCCCCCTTTTCTCCTGGGAGAACTTTTGGGACGTTCTGTTTAATTTTAAAGCTGGAGCGTAGTGAGCGGGTGATTTTGTATTTTGAGCCTGCTGCTCTGGCTTGTGGTGGCTCAGGAGGGGGATCCAGGTTTTGGGGAGATGTAGCCTCTTTGCTTTCCTTATTCTTAATTATAGGCACTGAGACTGGAATTTTCCGAGTTGTGTCAAGTTCCTGCTTCTTAGTCAACAGCTTATCCCTCTTCTGTGGTTAAATTCCTGCACTTGTACTTCTGTGTGCCCTTGCCACCCTCTTTTTTCTTTCTTTAAACGGCTTTAATATGGTGTGATCTCGTATGGGGCTGTTTCCTTCCCCTCTGTCAGCTCGATCACTTTCTGGAATCATGCCCCCCTGCACCCGCTGCCTGTGCCCAAGTTCCTTCTCTGTGCTTTTCTGCTCCCCTGCGTTGAGAACAATTCTGCCGCTGCACTGCTGATGCTACCTCGACAGACTGCCGTCTTACCCCGGAAGGAAACCCAGGCGGCAGCCTTCCTGTTGCTCCAGCCGCCTCAGCCCACACTGTGTCCGCGGGGGTGCCAGGACTCGGCGTCAACTCGTCTTGATCCCCGCTGCCATTGCGACGTTCCACTGGGAGTAGGCACTCTTCTGTAGAATTCACTATATTGTGGGACATAGTATTTTCAGCGTGCTTTCTAGATCATTGTGTTCCGCCTGAAGAGCTCGGGAGTTCCTAACCAGACTACTCAGCCGGCCGCCATGTTCTTACCCTGGATCTACTGATGAGATTTTTGTCACTTTGATGTCAAATTATTTATTACATTTTACTCTACTTTTTCTAAATTAGCGTGGGATTTCACTGGTGTGTGTTTTCACTTTGTTACTGTTTGTGTCTCTGATAAAATATGTGATCACTGTGCTATGTTGTAAAATTGTTACATACATACGATGCTGTAATTAAGGCACTATGTTGTGGTAAAAAAATAGCAACATATTTTTCAGATAAATATTACTGTCACTACATGAAAATTCAATTGATCATTAGCCAAATTACACAGTTAAAGCAGAGAAAAGTAAAGGGAAATGGCTGTGTTCTACTCCCCTTTTTAAAAATATATATTTCCCTTTCCGTCTGGTTTGACATTTAAGCCCTTTTGCTGGTTCCATGTAATAATTTGCATACCTAGCTTTTCAAGTCTATTACTTATCACATATAACCCACCTAAAATAAATATGTTCATGATTGTTTACCTCCATTCCACACTTGATGCATCATTTTATCTACAGGCTTTAGAAGGTTATTTTCTTATTATCTGCACTGTGTATTTATTTACTTATTAGCAGTTTTATACAATGCTATAATATTATTGCCTGTTATGCTGATTGGCATGTAGTGCAGCAACAAAAGACCTCCAATTCAGTTTGTGTTGAGCAGCTTTCTGTACAGTGCCAGGGCAGTGGTTCAGGGCCTTCATTTCTATTTCCACTGTTCGCCTCCAGTAGTTTTCTGGCCTGCCTCTCTTCAGTTTGCCTTCTGGGGTCCATCTCCTTCTTCTTCTCATAACGATGGTGTCCATGATCTTGTGCTTGCATCTGTGAGCAGTTCATGGTTGGAGATAGTTTGCGGCCAGGAAATGTGCAAGATTCTTCTCTGCAGTTTTTATAGTGCAGAATATAATTTAAGGGGGTGAAAGAGAAATTTAAAGAGGGTAGGCAGTACAAGTCATATTAAAGAGGAAGAAAACAAAAGTTTTAATCACAAAGAGACACAGACCTGACTAGTCACCCACAAATATTTCAAAACAGAAAGTGTAATGACAAAAATATGTAACAATGGTATCTGTGACGCCAGGAGAGGCTAATGAAGTCCTGCCAGCATAGCCTAGCTTAAATAGAAAGAATGATACACTTTTGAATGCTGTTCTCCATCTGTGGCTGGACAACAACAATACTTATTAACTGATAAAACTAGTAAGGCATATGCACAATGATGTCTATCTAAAGCCATGTGTAATCCTAGCAAGTTGCCATAGGCAAGGATTAATTCAATCTTAATTAAAACGTAATTGCATTGTAGGAAAAAAGAGCAGATGGTTTTGCATTTATCCACACTAAAACCCCAAAAAAACACAATCTAAGAAGGATGAAAACATTGAAACAAAATACAATATTTTGGCATGTTGAAAGTGATGAGCATTAATGTAACAGTAATATCTGCAAATAAAAAGCCATGAGGCATAGTGAAACATACCTCTGTTCAACCCATTTATTAATAAGTAGATATCATCTATTTATAAACTCCGCACTCTCAGACGTAAAAGAATAAAGCAACATGCAGTGTTAATTCATGTCTTTACTAAGAATCTTACTATCTAATAAATAATATTGTTAATCTGAATCAAATAAAACGTTCAGACTATCCATTCATTGTACCCTATTTTTATAGAAAAATACCCAGTATTATTCATGTGTTGATCACCAATGATACTATTGACAACTTTTGATCAATATCATTGTTGTCAGTGTAAGTAATACATCACGATCTTGAAATATGCTGTCCATTTTATCAGTTTGCTCAGTGATCGATGGGACCTCCACTATAGGTTGCCATTGCAAATAAGTCAAGACAGCACTATGCACATCAGGCTGGAGTGATTAGTGCTCTCTGTTGCTGACGTGTGTAGATAGATATCGATTGGATTGCTTCACAGTTACTGGACATCATTATTTTGCATTATCTTTGAGCAACTTTTCAATGTTGCTAGTAAGCTCCCACAGCACTGACAGGATCAAATGTCTGGCTTGTTTTAAATGAGGCATGAGATACTGAAACTGAATGCAAAACAACTGTGATCTGCTTGTTAAGAGCACACCATAGCTATGCAATCACTTGAATACTTAGGGGCAGATTTACAAGCCCCTTGCGCCACTTTTGCGTCACTTTTTCCATGTTAAAAGTGGCATAAAGGTGGCGCATGGGGCTTGTAAATCTGCCCTTTGATTTTGCCACTCTACACATAATTTGCATCTGCATTTTCTCAAGAATGTATATATATATTAAATTAAACAAACCAAAGGTTGAAGATTATAGTTAGGAAAACTTGATTTATTATTTCTATACCAAAAAAAAATGTAACTACACAAACAATAGAAATTCTAAAGTTTTAGTAATTACCTAAAGGTATAATTTACACCCAGAGCAAAAACGTAATATAACTTGCAGACCTCCGTACACAGAATTGTGAACTCGCTTGGCAGACTATATTAACTCTTCCCCCTGCCATGTACAGCTTATACCCTTTCATATGACATCACTTATACCACATTGAATCATAGCATTCATAGCAAAAGTCATGAACATAAATGGATTTACCTTATTTTCTTTATATAAGTTTGTTTGAAACTTGTATCGGTATTGTTGTGCCTATATGCCCCTTCTGCCCAGATAGAAATGTGACAATAAATAATGATGTTCCTTTTCTAGCCTGTGACTCAAATATTATTTTTGTTTAAAGCGTGGGCTGTTGAAGAAAAATCTTCCAGACATTTTTGATGAAGCCATCGTTCGCTAGCTGCAGAGGACATGGGCATGCGGTTACTTGTTTCCAGTACATAACAACGTTATTTAACAGCGTTATGTTGTATTAATGTCCGCAATCCGAGGCATATTAAATTTCACCACCTGTAGTTACAATGAGAGAAGAGGATTCTCAGGTCTACCTTACGTTGAGAGAAGAATATGAAATACAAGCAGCATATCTGAATGAGCTGGAAACATCCGCATCTGGACGAGGGAGGGATACCTCTGTTTGAATGCCTCAATAAAGTTGGGCTGCGTTTAACACAAGAACCTCGCCTTTAAAATGATCTCAAATTAGGGCGGGCAAAATGTCATATTCTTTCCATACAAATTATAATCAATTTTTAGAAACCTTGCGCGTGTTTAATTGTGTCTTCTGTGTGAAAATTGTACTTTAAGTGATCCCTCACGTACCGAAGCGATATGTTGAATATATTTTCCGTAAACTTTCTTACGTCACTTGGTGAAAGTTGCTAAGGAAATGATACAAAAACGCATAAGCAGAAAAAAAACAGTTGCACAAAGCAAAATAATAAGGGGCAGATTTACAAGCCCCTTGCAACACTTTTACGCCGCTGTTGCGTCACTTGTGTGACGCAGCGGCGGCGTAAACCATGCGCCACTTTGCAACTTATTTACATCGTGACGCATCTAGGCAGATGTGTCACGTTGTAAAGCCCTGCGTCAGGTTTCATGTGGGCGTTCTGTCGCAGGGTGGGAGTTCCCTTGCCGGAAAGCCCCGTAAAACTGACGCAGTGAAATCTACAAGATTTCACTGAGTCCGTTTTACGAGGCTGCTGCGTCAAATCCTTACGCCTAAGGAGTGACGCACTACATTAAGTATGAGCGGCCCCTGTGCATTGCAGACTCCAGCAATGCGCCCCCCATACGCCACAAGATGCGTCACGCATCTGCCTATCCTTGCACCATGGTGTGCCACATTGTAAATGCGACGCATCCGTGGTGGCGCAAGGGGGAATTGCGTGCTGCATATGATCTGGCGCATTCCTGCTGATTTGCAGAGATGCGCCAGAAGTTGCAAATCTGCCCCTCAGTATTTAACTGAGAATAAATATCACCCGGGCATAGTTAAGAAATTGGGCAAAGTCTCCCTAAACCACAAGTAGGTCTGAGCAATGGCAACCTGTGTATAAAATAAATATTGGTAAGCAGTAAATAGAATAAGCATACCCCTAAAAAGACACTAGTTTTAGAGTCACATATACTAATGATTTATGGAAATTACCTGAGGAAAATGCATTCAGATTTTCCAATAAAGTAAATGTGTTTCTTTTTATAAAATTTAAAGTGTGATGCACTTATGAAGGCACACATGGAATAGGCTACAGGAAAAAAAAACAAATGTGTGTTAAAATATGTAAGGTCACGTAAATGAATTTGCAAACGTCAACAGGCTTATATTCCAAGTTTAAGACCAACAATGGTGGTAAATTCATTCCACAAAATATAAAAGGTGTGCACACTCAGGGTATGCTGTGTTAGGAAGAAAAGCAATGCCTCACTGTTTGACATTCTAAAACGTTAATACCCGAAGGTTTTCTTTGCACAAATCATTGCATATTCTGCTGATTTTTTTAAACTTGCCGATTCACGCATTATTTTATATATATATTTATCAGGCATAAATAAGAACAGGAACGTGTGGCGGCGTATATTTAATAAGTTGTGTGTGCTCGATCAATGTAATTATATCTTGTTTTTCCACTCCACTTAAGCTCACAACATTTTTAATTAGTCATTTCAGTTATTCATTTTGGTAAAACACATATTAACCCAAAAGGATTTCGAAATTTCAGAACAGTGAACTGCCAGGAGCTGTGCAAGACTTTTAATAGAGAAAAGTTTAGCTGAGAAGTTCCAACTTAGAACCTCCGCAAGACATGTAATTGGCAGTGACCTCATTTGTCCCACTGTTGTAATGACATTAGTGTAACGACCATTAGGTGTACCTACACTCCCTTAAATAAAGAGGGCATTCTACCGTATTCTTTATGACCTGGTTTTGAGATTTTCTCTGGAGAAGGATCTTCTTGGAATCCAGTCGCACATCCTATGGAAGTTACTTTTAATGCTTGGGAATATGAAACTGTAAGGAAAGGTCAATTTTTTACATGTTCAGGCCCCAATATTTTGACTGATGCTGTTGGTGTATGGCATTTTTGGAACACTGCGGCCCTGCTGTCCAGCGCCCAGTGTATATGCTCTAACCCTTACAAACATGTAGAATTGGCTAATACCTGATTGGCATATTTAACTTACATATAAGTCCCTAGTATATGGACAGGGCCTGTAAGTTAAGTGTCACTAGTGGACTGCAGCACCTATTAGGCCACTACAAAATTGACAAGGCAAAGAGTGTCTTCAGGCACAACCCTGTGGTCTGAGTGTGCAGTTTTAAAGCTGCAAATATGACCTGGCAATATAAATCTTTTGCCAGACCTAAACCTTACTTTTTAATTTTTAAATATCCTCTGATATGGGCATTCAATGCCCTTGGGGCATGATAATTAGTAGGACATGTGTACATAGGTTTTACATGTCCTGGCAGTGACAAATCTCCAGAGTATTTTTTCACTGTTGCAAAGTTGGCTCTCCCATGAATAAACACTGGGTTGCATTATACCACATTATAATGTATAACTCCAGTTTAGGAATAGCTAGAATCATGATTCAATCACTCAAATTAATAGGAATTTAAAATGCAATGGAATGGTAAAGTTGGATTTTAAATTAACATTTAGAAAATGCCACTTTTAGCATGCTTATTATCAGAAACAATGGTTCCTGTGGAATAATGAGACGTTTATTGGTAATGGGATGTGCAATCACAATAGTTAGAATAATGTCAGGGAGCAAAGAAACCACATACACAATTGGTTTAGTTTGACACAGTTGCGTTTTATAATTCACATAAAGATATATAAAAAAATTAAAATGAGAATAATTGTGTGTAGTGTAAAAGTCGACCATTGACAAATATATACAAAATGAACCGCAACTATATACAGTGATACGAGCTGGTTAAATGGTTCGCTTTTCCTTTGTGTCGACGATGTTTTGACCCTTGTGCAGTCTAGTGTCTCATCAGGACCTAGGGATGTAGGGACATCTGGTAAATAGACTGCGCAGCCGCTTGTCCAGTATGTGCCACAAGTGAGTGAAAATAAGAGAAAAGATACTCACAAGGGAACCCAGACGGGTCTCCAAGTGAGGGAGGGGCTGCCAATCAATGGATAGCACAGTATTTTGGAATGAAGCGATGACACACTACAGCGTGCGTAGGCTGATAGTATGACACGGAACTCTGAGTATAGTATCTGTTAACCAGGATGTGCTGTCGCAATTATTATTGAAATCATGTACTAAATGCAGAAATTAATTTAAATTAACATAATTGGTGTCTTATTAGAAAAATTCCAGCCGGGAACTATTTTGTTTTGTAATCACTTAAAACCAGGTCCTATGGTTTACTGGGTTCATCCGTTGTTGTGTAAGAGGCAGATTGTGTGGGCACAGCCCATTTTTACAGCAATATGATGTAATGGTGAGGTGTGAAAAAAATTGAACAACTAACAGCAATGAGAATGAAGGAGATTGAAAAGGAGCATCATGTCTTCCTCCTTGGTGCTAGGGAAATAAAGCAAAGGCAAATTAAATGTTTAACCAACAAAGAAATGTCAATTAGTATAAAAATATTCAGCAATTGTGCTATAGGAATTAAAGTAATGAAATAAAATAAAGGATATAGGCGGCTGAGAACAGGCTCTCCAAACATACAAAGAAATTAAAATGCATGTCAAAATATTTTAAACCTGGAGAGCTGGTACCTTGGTACACTGGTTATTCTTTTTTTTTTTTTTGATTTCAAAAGAATTTTATTTTAAGGGAGCAAAAAGGGACATAAGATACAAGCAAAAGTGATACAATTGATATTAGACAGGGATAAATAATATGATAAAATGAAATTAAATAAGAAGAAAAAACAACATTACCAATCATTAATCTGCAGATATCATATAAATAAATTAAGTAAGGAAGACAAAATTGATACTCTGCAGAAGTAATTATCAAAAGTATCACCATCAACTAGCAAAATAGGGATGAGAGGAAGAGAGAAAGGAAAGAAGAAAGAACGGAGAAAGTAGGAAAGAGATGAAGAAAGAGAAAGAAAGACAGGAAGGAGTGAAGGAAGAGGAGAAGATTTCCAAAGGATTCATCCGACACACAAGACAACAGTGACCAAGCAACATTAACCAGACAAATCAAAAGGATATTGATCCCCCAACCCCTTTGAAACCAAGTCCATGTATGTATCTAAGGCTTTCCAAACACCAGCAGATATAAAAGGAGAGAGGTGAGCATGATCCACTGACGTGTGAGCACTTCGTAAAAAGGAAACCCAAGCCCACCAAGTATGGTAAGAAACTGAAGAGAACAATTTCCACTCCATGAGAATTACTTTGACTGCAATAGTCAATAAAAGATCCAGCAATTGTAATTCCATGGAATCTAAAGGCAAAGGGACCTGGGCCGCCAACGGACCCAAAAGAATTAATGGAAAAGAGAGTTGAAATTCAATATTAAAGATAATCATGAGGTGTTTGTGAATTAAATCCCAAAAGGGTTGAAGAAGGGAACAATCAAATAACATATGTTGAAAATTGCCTGGTAAGAGACCACAACTCCAACACAGATTATCTTCCTTGAGATTTATCGCATACAAACGAATGGGAGTCCAGTGAAGAAGATTAATAGAGAAAAACTTAGACTGCATTAATGAGGGGGCGATTTTGTTACGAAGAGAAAGTTTAGCAATATCTTGCCATGTGTCTGAAGAGATATGATCGGTAACACTATGATCAAAATGATGTAGCCATTTTTGCTGTGCGACAGTGTGGGAAGGAAGTATAGAGGACGATAAGAATTTGTAAATCCTAGACGCTACATGGCCAGTCCTGATCCATAATTGAAAAAGTGTAATCGTCGGGGAGGAAGGATGAAGGTGCACTTTAGCAAGTGCTACCTTTATCTTAAGAAAGGTATAAAAGTCTAAGTTAGATAAAGAGAATTGTTGAGCTAGGGAGGAGAAAGGGAAAGGGTCATTATTGGAGTCATAGAGATGTTTAACAAGTGAGATACCTTTCCCAGCCCAATAAGACATCAATTCTGAATCAATATTAATTTTGATTTTAGAATTCCGCCAAATAGACAACCATCTAGTTTTATGCAATGGAATTGCCACTTTCTTATCAACCTTACGAACTGCAGCAATAGTGTCTAAAATAATAGACCGAGAGAATGGAATAGAAAGGGTATTTGTGGTTAAAAAAGAGGCAGTCAGCAGAGGGGAGGCCAATTCTTGTTCTATTATCAACCATGATGGAACATGAATAGAGGGAGAAGAAAACCAGAGAGCACCCTGAGACACCAGAAAAGCAGTTTGATATTTCCCCCAATCCGGAAGATTACAACCTCCCATATCGTAAGATTTCCGTAAGAATTTATAGGCAATTCTAGCCCTTTTGTCATTCCATAAAAATTTGGAGGTAAGTAAATCAAGTTCGTGAAAGAAGGAATCAGATAGCTTTACCGGAAGCATAGAGGAAACAAAATTAATAATAGGTGTTATCATAATTTTAAGAGTCTGCAATCGACCCCACCAGGAAATATGCTTCGGGGACCAAGTTTCTAAAAGACGTTGCACCTTAAGAATAGTTTGAGATTCATTATAAGTGACCGTAGCATAAAGAGTGGAACAAAAATAAATTCCCAGATATTTTAATTGTTTAGGTTGCCACTTAAAACCCGCCGAACCCATATGAGAAGAGAAACAGTAAGCATTTAAGGGGAACATCTCTGTCTTAGCTTTGTTCAGGGTATATCCTGAAACCTTTGAGAAAAGAGAAATCGTATCCGACATAGCAGGGATGGCCAGTGCAATATCATCAGAGAAAATAAGAACATCATCCGAATAAGCAGCTGTTTTGATCTGATGAGACCCAAAAGAGAAACCCTTAATGTCTGGATGTAAGTCAATCAGTCTGAGAAGAGGATCAATGGATAACAAAAATAAAAGAGGAGACAAGGGACATCCTTGCCTAGTACCCTGGCGAAGATTAAAAAAGGACGATGTAGCTCCATTTACTCTTATATTAGCTCTAGGTCGGGAATAAAGAGACATAACCATACCGATAAAGGAGTCACCCAGATTGTGTGCACATAAAACAGCTCGTAGAAAAGGCCAAGAGACCTTATCAAAGGCCTTTTCAGCATCAAGGGCCAAGGCCACCGCCAGAAGAATGGATCGCTTGGCTGAACCTAGAATGTGACAAAAAGTCCGGATATTATCACGCGCAAGACTACCCTTTACAAACCCCGTTTGGGAAGGATGAACCAATTGAGGAATAAAGGATTCTAAATGTTTAGCTAAGATTTTAGCAAAAATCTTAGCTTCCATGTTAAGAAGAGAAATAGGACGAAAATTCTTGGGGTCCGAATGATCTTTCCCTTCTTTAGGGATTACTACAATAGTAGCATCAGCAGCAGAACCAGACACAGAACCATCTTTAATAAAAGCATCAAAGACGGATTGAAGTTGCGGCACAATCACAGATAAAAAGGTTTTATAAAACAAAATAGGATATCCATCAGGACCTGGAGCTTTACCGGAGCGAGTAGCTTTAATTGCAGAAATAATTTCATCAGAGATTATCGGGCCATTCAAAGAGTTATTATCGTCCTCCGATACAGTTTTCACAGGAATTGTCTTTAAGAACTCTTGGCACTGTTCAAAAGACGATTGATTAGAAGGGGTATATAAATTACTATAAAAATCTCGAAAGACCTCAAGAATTTCTTCAGTCTGAAATTTTTTCTTACCAAGATAGTCATTGATAGAAGAGATTTGGGAAGACTTATAAGAAGATTCCTGGCACTTCAATGTAGCCGCAAGCATCTTGCCCGCACGGTTTTTTAACAACAACTTCTTAGATTTCTGAGCCTGAAGACCTATATGAGCTCTTTTAGTGACTATAGTATTGTATGTATATTTTAAATTTCTTAATAGATTGTAAGCAAGATTTGTCTTTAGAGTGTCGAAAAAGAGACTCCTGATTTTTAATCTCAGCTGCTAAGTCCGTGAGTTCCTTTCAAATAGCAGCGTTCCTCCTTGACATACATTTGATGACCTGACCACGGAAAGTGCATTTAAAAGAGTCCCAGAGAACAATAGGGGAATCGACTGAACCAATATTCTCAAGGAAAAACGTCTCAATATCATTGGAAAACTCTCGAATCAGGGAATCATCATGTAAGATTTCTGTGTTTAGTCTCCAAGACCGAGATCTCGTTCTAGGGACAAAAGACAAAAGTGTAAAAGTCACCGCTGCATGGTCTGAAATCAAAATAGGATGGATAAGCGGAGATGAGGAAGATTGAACAAGAGAGGAATGAACCAAAAGATAATCAATGCGTGAAAAGGACGAATGTGGGGAAGAAAAAAAGGAGAAATCACTACCAGTGGGATAATGAAGACGCCAGATATCCTGAAGATGAATAAGGGAGCACATATGAATCATTTGTTTATGTGATTTAGGGGGACAAAAGTTAAAGGCAGAATTCCTATCAAGGATGGGTAAATTAAAGTCTCCACCTACAATAAGATTACCAGAATGAGGTGTGTCATTTAGCTTTTTGGTAATTGCTTTCCAAAAAGACGGATCATCCGTGTTAGGGGCATAAATATTCATGACAAAAAGATCAACGTTACCATCAGTCAACTTAGATAATAACCACCGTCCCTCAGTATCACATTCAGAGGAAGCAATAGACAAACCAGAATGTTTAGAAACTAAAGTAATTACCCCATTTCTTTTGCCACAAGCATCTGAGCAAGCAACCTCAGAAACCCATTCTTTCTTCAAAAATAGCGCCTCTCTGGCAGAGACCTTCGTCTCCTGAAAAAGGACGATATCTGAAGAAAGAGATTTACAGTAGTCTAATATCTTTGACCTTTTTACTGGGTGATTTAACCCTTTCACATTAAGGGAAAGTATATTCACTCCAGACATAGAACCAATAATAGGGAAAAATGATGCACCATATATGATAGAGGATGTACAGCAACCATAGAAATGCACCACCACACACTAGACAGCAACACGAAACAGGAAGACTCCACGAAGGAAATCCGCAGGGAAAAATAGAAAGAAGAAGAAAAAGAAAGAAGGAAAGTATAAAGAAGAAGAAAGAGAAGAACCATCAAGGAAGGTCTGAAAGAGACCAAATTCATACCAGGGGGAACATGGGAAGATGAGCAAGGGAACCATCACGAGGAATAAATACAATCAGCGTAAATGGCCCCAATACAGTACATAAGTGATTATAATAATTTAAGAAAATAAAAATCTGAAATATGAACTAGAGTTAGTTATAGTATACAAAGACAATTCATCATGTAAGACTATAAAGGTGACATGTATATGCCAAATTGTAAATATAACATGCAATGAAGCCCTATGGCAAATAAATAGAAGAAACAGGTACATATTTAAAAATATAAAATCTAAAGATAGACATCTAATTGACTAACCACAAATATATAATTTGTTATACTTATGTAATTCAAGGGGGCAAGAATATCGTAAATGTATAACCATAGAAGTCAAGAACATGAGACTAAAAGTGCAATATAAATATATTAACTTAGAACTAGTAGAGAGAAGCAGTTAATAATAAAAGGAAACAAACCAATCACTGATATAGCAATAAAATAGATATAGAAATGAACTACACATAAATTAGAATCAGCTCTATGTATAATAATTAATAGGTATCTAAGAAACAATACATGTAACCAATCGACAAAAACAATCAGTGAAGCCCTATGGAAAAATACATAAAAGAAACAAGTAAATATTTAAATATGCAAAATCCAAAGATAGACATCTAGTAGACTGTCCACAAATATATAAACTTGTTATACTAATTAATGTAAAGCAGTAAGAATATCGTAAATGTATAACCATAGAAGTACAACACATGAGATTATAAAGTGCAATATAAATATAGTAAATTAGCGCTAGTAAAGGGAAGTAGGTGATAATAATAAGTAAACAAACCAATCAATGATAAAGCAATAAAATAAATATAAAGATTACCTGTACAGAAGTTAAGATTAACTCTATATACAATAATTCATAAATACCTATGAGCAATTTATGTAGCCAATCTAGAAAGTAATACAGATAATAAACAATGGCATACTCCATAGAAACAAAACAACAAGAAAAAAAGAACACGCGAAAAGACCAAATAAAAGTACGGCAATGGAAGTAACATTAAATGGGGTCTGGAAGGAAGGAAGAACAAAAAAAAAAAGGAAAAAAAGAGATAAGACCAAGTCTCACACTAAAATGCTAAGGAAATAGAAGAAGTCATAAAGTGAGGTAAAAAAGATCCAGAGCCTGCCATGGACAAAAAGCGAGTAGGGAGGAAAAAGATCGATAAACATAAACAAAACAGCGAGCAGAAAAGAGGACAACCTA
The DNA here is from genome assembly GCF_964204655.1 of Triturus cristatus. Lineage (NCBI taxonomy): Eukaryota > Metazoa > Chordata > Amphibia > Caudata > Salamandridae > Triturus > Triturus cristatus. Next base: position 1,355,127,527 of record NC_140591.1, read on the forward strand.
TAAGGAAAGATAATATCACGAAAGATTAGAAAATACAGAAAAATATACATAACATAGATAATATTCACTTATACGATAAAAATTGGAAGGTAGAACAGATAAGGAAAAGGAGAAAAGAAACACAGCCCATCACATAGCTTACAAAGCCACGCACGAAAAAACAGCAAAAGCACACCAACAACAGTGTACAATAAGACCATCACGTAAATCTAAAAAAGACAATCTTAATAGATCTGGAAAAGAGAAAACTCATTGCAGTGGTATGAAATCACATCAGGTGCCAGATGGACCAGGACCCCGCGAGGCTTCCATTTGAAGATCCATCTGCAGCTCCATCTGATTATCCAAAAACGAGGCCAAGTCAGCAGGTTCATCGAAAATTCTGGAGCGACCTTTGAAGGTAATGCGGAATTTTGAAGGACCAGAAAAAGAAAAGGGGATATTCATCTCAGAGAGACGCTTCCGGAGATTAAGAAATCCCTTCCTCCTTATTACCGTGTCTCTGGCAAAGTCCTGAGAAATTGAAATGCGATGACCATTCCATGAGACAACTTTAACCTTCCGCATATGAGCCAGAATTTGTTCCGTATGTTGATGGCGCAGTGGCTTAAAAATTATCGCTCTTGGCTGCGTGGCTGATTTAGAATGAAAAGTGGGAACCCGATGTGCCTGTTCCAACTCAAAGTCTCTTTGGAATGAAATTTGCAGCGTAGAAGGAACTCATTAGATAAGAAACCAATCATAGAAGGTGCATCCTTCTCAACCTCCTCTGGAATACCAAAAATGCACATATTGGATCTGCGATTACGATCTTCTTGTTCAGTCAGTTCCCTCCGCAACGCCGCCATTGAACGCTCAAACTGGCAAAGAGACCTAGATTGCTTTTGTATAGAATCTTCTGCACCACTAATACGTGTTTCTGTGGCTGAAACACGAAGGGACAAGGCCTTAAGATCATTCCTGATGGCTGACACCTCCACTTGCAGCAGATCTGTGTTAGTCTTGGTAGACTGCGCAATTGCATGAACATCATTAAGGCGCGTCAAAATAGTCTCAAGAGTAGAATTGGTGTCTTTTTGAGCAGCCTCGGGTGTAGGAGACACTTGTTTGGACCTCTTAAGAGAGGCTTTAGAATCCTTGGCATCTTTAGCATTCGGTGACAAGCCCATATTCGCAGCCATAGAACCACAGCCACAGCGGGCGCAAAATACCCCACTTCAGAGAAATGAAGGGAAGGAAGAAGCCAGAGGAAACTAGTAAGCACAATATGTAAAATAGAAAAGCGCAAAAAGTGAAAAGCGCACATTCAGCGATCACTCCCGGATAATAATAATGGAGGGTTTACATGACAGAAGAGAGAATTCCATCACAAAAATATCATGTTCTGCAGGAATCAAAAAGACGTCGACCGAAACTAGAAAGCCAAGAAGCAGGGTATCAAAAATCATAAAAGCGCCATATCAAGGTATTGAAGGCACTTTGAAGAGAGATATATTAAAATAAAATCCAAAATGCTCTCACCATAGGCAGCAATGTAAATGAGGCAATAAAAAAATCCAATATACACTTATAAGTAATGAAAACGTCACCAGCACCTGTTTGACATCATTCCTGGCCAGTTCGCAGTAAAAACGTCGTCATGTTGTAGAAAACGAACATCTCCTTCAGTGAAAAACAAGCATCTCCGTCAGTGAGGAAAAAACAAAATGGCGGCCGCTGGCAAAAACCCCGAGCGCCACCATAAAACAGCATAAATATAGTCACCAGTAGTGACAGAGCGCTGGAGAGCCTCTCAGGCAGAACACGACATCAACAGCAGCATGAGGCCAACTTTTGGTAGGAAAGGGGCACTCCAAAGCAGTGTAAAAGCCTCCGACGGCCCACGCTCGTCACAGAGCTCAAGCGCGATCCGCCATCTCGCAGCGGCGCGCAAGCCACGCCCCCGGTTATTCTTTGTTTTGTCTAATAAACATGCTGTTTCTGGTGGTCCAGCCCCTGGTTGTCTTCCCAGCTAGCTAGACCGCGAAACACCCTTTTGGTCTGTGGTGAGCCTTTTATGATCTTGGGCTTGCACTTGTCCCAATGGACCAGATTGAATCTGTCTGCTCTTTTGTCATTGCTAGTGCCCATTGAGTGAGAAGCCACTGAATCAGAGCCCCTATACTAGTTATAAATATTTCCTAAGCTTAGGAGACTGACTTTGCAACCATTAATCTATGAGGTCGGAGTAACCTCCACCTCCCAGTTCCAGTCAACACACAACATAATAATAATCATATGATTTGATTGCTAAGGTGTATGTTTCAAATATAAAAGCACATTTTTTAATGACATTATTCCTTTCAACTTGTTAGCTAATGTGATAATTAAGTCTGCTTGAATATATTCATATTTCTTTCTGTATAGTTTGGATTTCCAGTGAAGCGTTTTTAAGTAATGTACAAGGCTTCATTGAAATTGATATCTTGATGTCTTACCTATTGTTTTCAAACAATATGCAACATTTCGCAGAATGTAAGCACATGAAAGGCTACAAAAGGCTTTGCTCCAAATTATTCATTCAGAAAATGTTCAACAATGTTCTCCCACAATATATAAACCAGAACAAAGTGTCACAAAATAGAAAGAATTTTCTTACCATGAATTTGAGACTGGGGATCATTAAGAGCTATAACTGTAATCATTTTCCTTTGTTTAATGGTGTGGTAAAAGCACATACAGACTGCATTCAGCTTGTCTACTGCCTTGCAGATGCAGAAAAGAATAGCAGGTTTCTTTGCTAAAAATTGGTTCAGAAGAGGTATGCAGGTGTGAACCATCTTTAAACTCGAAGTAGGCTTCTCTTGTTGCTAGGTTTAGCTTAGTTAGCTGAAAGAAAGTGGGTCAGGGCATGTTGAAATAAAGAAGTGTTAATGTACAATCACAATGTTGCAGTACTTTTTATTATTTTACCTTTTGTACAATTGCCACTATCTTGTTTACTTTAATATTAGTTTCTATTCATATTGTGTGCACTGGGCTAGGATTTAGATTCTAATTAACCTTTAAAATATATCCCTAGTTTCTTAGTATTCTTCAGGGTTTTACTAACTATACCCTGTGAAGTCTCATTTGACTGATCATTACCTAGAACGTTCCTTACTCACGTAAAGCTTATTGGGTTGCAGAGTGGTTACAGTCCACCCGATTTTCGGTCTCAGGTTGGCATATTGAAGGTCCGATTTATATTTTGGCAAGCAACCTGTTTTTCAGTCAAGGTGACAGAGTGAATAACTTCACAAACCTGAGGGTGTGGTACCCACCAAATTTTAAAATATCCCTTAGCCCAGCAGAAATTTCAAATATTAATAGGCACTGCCATCATGGTGGACCCCGCAATGGATTTTATGATTTATGGACAACACATTTTTTATTTTTTCAAAAAGCAAACCCCAAGGTGGCTTTTTCTTTTTGAAAATTTAAAAAAAGGACCAGCTCGCCAAGGGACAATCATGTATCCACCAATCTAAATTAGGTGGGTTTGTCGTGAGGGTTTAGGGTTGCCAGCGGATGTTGCTAAGTTAGCATTAGTTTGTGCTTTGGATCACCGTCATCTTGCCGCTTATGCACGTGACACTACATGCCTTGGATCCCATGAACACTTGCTTGTGCTGCTTCACATGGGAACTGTCTACCTTTCACCATTTCGGCTGTGCTTTGTGTTCTTCTAGTCTGTACAACGTGTTCAAGGACAGAAAGCAACTTCACTGGTTAATTGGCTTTGGTCTGTCCCACACACATATGGACATAACATGCAACACAGCTGCGCTACTGACTTTTCGGGTGTTTTCAATATGGTACGAGATGCAAGTTAAGACACTTGGAGAAAACCTTTCCAGAGGAAGAGCTGTGCTTGTCCGGAGATGTAAATCCTATCATCTAAGACTTGAAGGTAGGGGGTTCCGCTGTCCAAGTCCAGAGGTCTTTAACTGATATAAAAACATAGCTTGTAGCACTAGGAAGGTGGTAAAGCGCTATAAGGCTTTTCCACTGTCATTATAATATGCTATCCCCATTCGTATTATATGGAATTGTAACCATGCTGATTATATTATTTTTATGCATTTCTTTGCTAGTGTTAGCACGTGTACTGTATTACAGAACATGTTAGTTGAAATAAACATTTTAAACTATACAGTGTCTCTGGTTACTCACATTGTGAACAAGTATGAGTATCTAAGCTAAAGAGTGTCTTGTTCCCACGAATTCTGAGAGGCCCTGAGTCGCTTATTCTAGGATATCCAATCATTGGTAGCTCCGCTGTAGTATGGAGAACGAATGGGATACTATATCTAGCCGGACAGGGTTTTGGGCACTGAGGCGTGTTTTTGGTACACCACAATACACCAAAGTCATGGTTTCCTGTGCATAGTTTTGTATATGTGCAGAATCCCTGCAACATGGCGCACCTAACGTTTGGTCTGGTACTTATTTACAAGGTGCTCTAGTAATTCTCAGTACTTGTTCACAATCCCCTCGCCTCGGTTTCCAGAAAACATTGGTGACGGTATACCTAATTATATTGTCGCTTTTATAGGTGATTCAAGCTTGAAATTTACAGAAAGGTATCATTCGTATTTTGAATTACGACCCAACATTGTCTTGCCGCCTTTTTTCCTTAGTAATTCCTTTTCAAGTTCCTATATGGAAGTTGACATCGTGGCAGACAGCCGCGTGGCGGTCCGGCATCATTTGCAAGCATTTGGGGTGCCGGACGCAGGTGTCAATCTGATCTTTGTGGTTAAAGCCAACCCAGTATACACATATGAAGTGTTTTAATCCTGGGTCACGTTTCCAGTAGTTGAAGGAGTGGATAATTTGTGGCATAAATACAGCCATACCGCACTTCCTGCTGTGTATCGACCATATAGAACTCTCGAAGATCCGTTGACGGCATGGCAACATCGCATTTGGTTTGATGGCGCCCTATCCGAACCCCTGACACCTGTCATGTTGGGCCCGTTGTCGATTGATGGGGCCACTTGGCCTGTGTTGGCAGGTTACACGCCGCATCCACGGCATTTAAAGTGTGATGTGGTGGCCCTACGTCACATGCACACTACTGTAATCCATGTGTGTAGAGCATTGGTTCAGTATGTGAACCGCAACATCCAGGCGGGAGCGCCTGGAGTTGCTCAGCAACCAGCTGGTGCTGGCGGTGTTATTATTAGCCCCGTAATGGTTAATTCGGTTATGGGCAAGCCTCCCCCAAATAAGGAAGATTTACCTTATTGGCTTGCTGAGAAATTTGACCAGCTGGAAGCGGTGTTTCCACATACCACTCCAGTGGAGAAGCATTGAATTTTGATAATTAGTTTGCAGAAAGACTTAGTACCTGAAGTCACTGATTGCGAGAGTTGGGGAAAATTATTTGTGGCAGTTTATGCAAAGTGTTTTGGCACGCCGTCCATGACAGTACTGCCCTCGGTAATAAAACATGTTCAATATGAACACGGACCAGATGCGGCAGTCGAATTGGGGATGAGGTTAGTTGGAACATATGACGTGGTTGCTGATCTAATCCTTGCTAATGTTAATGGTGAAGCAGTCAACTTTCAAGTGTCTAATGCTTTGGCACTTGTCCCTGATGTGGACAAGCCCCGCAAATTACCTAAGATAATTGCCCAGGCTTATAAACAGTTGGGCATAATAGTTTGGGTGTTAAGCCTTTTGCTAAAGTGCACCACCGCAGGCACAATGGATGCCTCAAACTGATCAAGGAGGCCATCCTCAATTCCTGAAAAAGAATTGGAAGAATAATAAACAGGGGAAGACACAACAAAAGCAGGGGGGACGAGCGTCGTCACTTACACCTTCGATCCTAGAACGCACTTGTGAACTGCGTAACCGCGCGAGAATTAAATCTCCTGAGCGATTTCAGGTTCCTGATATGCGTTCTCCTCGTTCTTCACAGGAAGCATCAGGCTCATATGCCGGTGGAGGTGATCGTCAGGAGCGCGGTAGAGGTCGAGGTACCCCGCTGGGATATGAGCAGCCACGGACGAGTGACGGAAAGAGTAAACAAGAGGATTTCCCTCATCAGCGCCCTCCATTCCAGAAGAAGAAGGTGGCCGCTTTGACTGCGAGGTATGCCACGGATGGTGAGGACCCAGCTCCGGGATCTAACATGGGCAGTGACACTGCTAGACAGCACAGCGGAGGTTACAGTAGTGCGGCAAGCACTGCATCCATTTCTGGAGGCGACAGCAACTGATTCTTTTATTACAGTTGAATCTGCTGACACCCAAGTGGCTCCCCCTGACAGACTATATGAAATTAGTATTCTCATAGAAGGTGACATAAAACGCATAATCAAAGGTTTTTTGGGGGAAAATATGACTTCCTCGTATGACATCCTGTTGGCGGAGGTAGACTGGCCCCGCCTTTTGTTCTGCCAGCTCTGAGAGGGGAGGAGGTCATCCTCCCTAGTATTTCACACAGTGTCTCAAAAGAGCATGTACAACATTTTGCAGCACAATGGGCTTTGGTGCTTGCACCGGCTTTATACCGTACTCAGGTGGGATGGGATACAACATCTCCTCACCACAAGATTCCCTTATGGTCCATGCCACAGGCACAACCCCAATATCCCATCCGAGGGGAAGCAAAGGCTACTGTAGCGGAAATACTCGACCAATTGGAGTATCAAGGGGTAGTTGAGACATGTGTGTCACATATGAACAACCCTCTTTTTACAGTAAGAAAGCCAGATGGGTCGTACCACATAAGTATGGATTACCGTCATTTGAACTCTCATTGTCAGATGAATGCGGTACAGAATACCCATAGTTCAGCTCTAGGTGCCCGTCTGGTTCGGCAAAAATATAAGACAACGCTAGATATATCCAATGGCCTTTTTAACCCCAATCTGTCCCCCTTGTCAAGTCAGAGCACAGCTTTTACACACGGCGGCAAACAAAAACAGTTTACAAGATTAGTGATTGACTATGAAAACAGTCCACGTGTGGTCTCGTTGTTAGACACAATCGACCCTGATGCATATTCGTATGTAGATGACATTTATCTCACAGACGACGAGTTATATCAGCATCTTTGTCACGTGGACCGCATCATTGTGGAGTTTGCGGACTACGGTTACATATAAAATTTTGCAAAATCATACATTGCTGAATTTGCAGTGTTGTTCCTGGGCTACGAGCTCAATAAAGAGGGACGCGGATTGGTATCACACTTCCTAGAGAAGTGCGCACACTTGCGTCCTCCGCCAACCCTGAAATAATTACAATCCTAGCTTGGTTTCTTAAACTTTGGTCACACCTACGTACCAGAGTATGCCCAGCGTATCAAGCCTCTCTATGCTTTGATACAACCAACATTTGCGAATGCATGCTGGTCACACTTGTACACTTCAGCAGAACTGCGGTTTTCCTCAGTCAAAAAGTTCTTGATGGCAGTCCAGATGGCGATTCTGAAAGAAAGCATCCTGGCTTAAGGAAAACCCATGTTGGTGGTAACACCATATCCTGCTCTGGAAGCAGTGACAAAGGCGAGTGTTCCTAATTCCAATGCTTTACATCCACAGTGGATACAATGGGCTACATCATTGATGTCCCCTGAAGTCACATTTATCTATGATTCTTCGTTACAGACTCAGTTCATCCAGCTCGTCTGTCCATGCGCCCGCTCAAGGTATACCATTGGATCATTTACACTGACAGTTCGGCGCAACCGGCGATTGGATCTAAAACATTCTTATTCTGTAGCCTGTGCGATTGTGTCTGGTTCCATAGTGAAAGGCGAGTTTAAGTCCAGTGTGGTACACACACAGGAACTCGGTGACTGCACCGCCCAATTGGCTGAGCTGCTTGCTTTGGTGCTTGCACTGGAGTTTGCAGATCCTAATGTGACTACTTTGATTGTAAGCGATTCCTTTTACTGTGTACAATCTTTTAATGACAATTTATTCTTTTGGTCACAAAATGAATAACATGATTCCAAAGGCAAGACAATTAAGCATAAGATGCTATGGGTTTGGGTGGCAGAGCTGAAAGGGCGCCTGCCGCTAACACAAGTGATTCATACTCTTGGCCACCAACGTGTAGGAGTACACATGGTTGGTAACAGCTTAGCTGATGAAGCAGCTAAGTCGGCAGTGGACACGTGCTTAGTAGCAGCAGATACAAGATCCATGAGTAAGATTGATGATGACTTCTTGGCAGCTATAGCTGCTACAGAAAAGGAAGGTAATTATCCGAAAGGATTCCCTTCCAAATACTCTTATCATTTAAACCCTGATAACGTTCCCTATGTGACAATTAATAACGTTGTTGAGAGTTTCATTCCCAACGCGGACCGCAGGCTTACACTGATAATCGCAGCACACGAGGGCATGGCCTCGGTACATGCTGGTGTGTCTGCTACAGACAGTATTCTGCAACAACTTTACTGGTGGCGTGGCTTATATAAACAAACACGTACTTATGTGCTTTCTTGTGACATTTGCCAGCAAATCAAGCCATCTACTGTGACTCGTCCACCACAAACAACATTATGCATATCCAATAGACCATTTGCTTGTGTTTATTTGGATCACTGCGGTCCATTTTCTTCTGATGCTGCCTATAAATTCATCTTAGTTGCAGTTGATTTGTGCACATATTTTCTATGGGTTTGGCCACAACGCAGCGCTGACGCTCAAACTGTAGTCTGAGATTTGCTTGTCTTTGTGGGAATTTTTGCAGTGGGCACCTTACATTCGGACCAGGGTCCGGCGTTCGCCTCTAAGGCGTACAAAGAATCAATGCGGTCTTTGGGGTGCAAGTCAAATTTTCGTCTCCATACCGGCCTGAGGGCAATTCTGTTGTGGAGCGAATGAACCAAATAACAGCTAGAGTCCTAGGCACTGGCAGGAACTGGCTCGCTCATTTGTATAGTGTACAACGTGCACTAAATAATCTCCCTAGAAGACCTCTGGGTGTGCGGACCCCTTACAAATTGCTCTTTGGCATGAAAATGTTTGTGCCAGACCTTGATGGTCTGGACTTGGCGGCTGCGGCCATCCCTTTTGACGTAGATTAACATTGTGCTATATTAGAGAACCTACAAGACACAAGAGACAATCTTGCAAAGTAACATTTACCTGCCGCAGAGAATGGTGCACTGCAGATTCCAGTGATCGGCTGGCTGCCTAAAGTTGGAGAACTGGTCAGAGAGAAGGTGGAGAACAAAAAAGAATTTGGTCCATTATATCGAGCTCCTGTTCCGGTGCTGGGCGTGTAGGGAACTCGTACAGTAATTTTACCACCACTTCCAGGTCGCAAGGACAGCAGATACATCTCAATTGACAATGTCAAGCTACACCATCGGGCCGATTCTTAATAGTTTGCCTCCGGCTTCATCATAAGCCACTATTCCAGGGCATTCTGACACTGCCGTAGAGGTGGACTCTGTTGCTAATCCTGCGCTGGCCTTACAATCCACAGATGTTAATGATGAACAAGAATATACTTACCCTACAAGTGAATCTTTGCCTGGGTTCAATGCCGCAGCCAGGAACGAGTGACGTTTTTCCTTTGACTCTCATTCAACATCGACTTTAACCCCATCAAAATTTGCAATTCTTATCTCCTGGTTTAAACACACTTATTTGGTACCCCCATGGAGATATATTTGGCTGGTGCTCATTCTTATTTTTCTATTTATGTCCATTGGTTTTGTGATAGTATTTTTTGTTTTGATCATTGGAAACTACCTTAAAGAACGCTCTGCTGTACAACTGGTGGATGGAACTTTGGCCCCGCATTCTTCATCGCACATCATGAAGAGGGACCTGACTTTCATCACCATGACAGCCTTGCCAGTTACGGATGGAATAGTTTGGGATACAGTCCTGTTTCAAGTTCATAGTCCGACAGAGATTGTTAATGTCCCAAATGTACTTCATGTCTCAATGGGTAATGTGGTTAAATATAACATACGTTTGGAGGACTGGGATGTGCGTGCAATACACTCTCTGTTTTCAGATTTGAAATATTATGCAGCATTTGATGCTGAAGACTTGTATTTAAATAGTGCAAATAATGCTGACTTGTTTTGCTATCAGCATTATGGCCACCATTATTTGCACAAAGCTTCTACTTTTAGAGCTATTGTTAATTACACTCAATGGGAACAGTGCCCCGCGCCACCAATAGGGAGTTCTAAAACCCTGTTGGATAAATTTACATATTTTACTAATTTTGATCGGTCGGACCCCGAATCTTACTATTTTACCTTGAATTCTACATCAAATTCAAAAGTTATGCTTACCCACACTAAATTGTTATACTCTGATTCCTTCATCCTTAAATTGGCAGTGGGTGGCTATGATCATTGGAAAATTACAGTTGATATAAAATCAGTTTGGGTGCAGGGCACAGAAGCTTTGTATCGTGCATGTCTTATACCAACGCAAATACTATTTGTAAACAATTCTATCTATCAGACTACTTGTCTTGGTTGAGCTACGGCTAAACAACTGAAGACTCCTGCTTTACCTTCCCTTGCAGAATATCCAGACTGCAATGATACTACCTATTACACGATTGAGGAGTTGCGGTCGTTGTATACAAATGCAACATTTAATATCTCGAGTCTTGACTCTATGGGGTGGTTGGTTTGGCAGACCAGTGCAGATACATGCCAAATGCATTTCCATAACAGGACTCCAGGTTACACTAAGGATAGACCTGATCCACGATTTACAACAACAGATACTGCTACGATGTATTCTGTTGATAAATTATGTCAAACTTGGTTACAACACTCTACCTTAGCTTCTGTTAAGCAGCATTTGTCAATGTTATCAGATGATGTGGATTAATCAGATTTCATAAAAGGCCCATTTTGCCCATGGCTGTCAAGAAGTACCTGAATTTCCACAGAAGCAGCATGGACGACTAATCCCAATGCCCCCGCACCAGTGGCATCACCAGTTTACTAAGTAACTCCACCAGCAAGGGGGAAAAGGGAAATAGGAAAAGAAGAGACTGCCTCAGGACGGTGTAACTGCCTCCTCACTACAGGAACCCTTCTTGGAAGATATCTCTTGAAGTTTTCAATCAACCAATGGCGAGCCCTGGCGAGGAACACCTAATGCACAGATGGGAACAAAGGTTACAACGACAGTCTACTCTACACCTTTCCTAGTAGCAGTAATTATCATAGCTAACTTCTACCTAACACTCGTGGAGGCTTGCTTCTCTTCTGAATATAGTTATTTCAAGTGCTAAGACATCTTATATCATTTTCAGTTTTAGTCAATAGCATTGAATTGGTAAACTGAGTTCTCTCAGTATAGTGGTACATTATATTATACTTTAGATTCTCTGGATACTTTCTTGCAGTTCTGTAGCGCTGGTAATCTGAAGCTGGCTTCTCGCTCTACAGTTCTTTAAACATTACTTTAGCATTGAAAGTTCCGCTTCTTAAGAAGTCTAATAGGTCAACACGCAAAAAGGAACAGGGAAAGGGAAAGAAGGGCGGAAAGGAAAAGTAAAGGTCGCCAAAGAAAGGAAAAGGAATGCTGGTTCAAACTCTCCAAACACTCTCTTACTGACTCTAGTTGCTGTTGCTGAAATGATGTCTTTCTCTCCTCAGGAAACAAGAATTATTACTGCGACAGCCCCGGAATGGCGCTACTGACTTGCGCTGGCTGTTAGGATTTCAGCGGCAGCCCAGGAAAGCCGCTACTGACTTGCGTTGGCTTCAGACGACAGCAACAGCTCAGGAAAGCCGCTACTGGTTTGCGTAGACGTTCAGCTCCATGACGAACACTGAAATGCCACTCTAAGCCTAGAGAGGCAGCCGTAAAGGGTAATAACCCTTCTAGAGCGCTTGAAATCCGCCTCCCACTCAATTAAGAGGAGCGGACCAAAAAACAAAACTGCTCACAAAAAAGTCACGATTGAAGTGCGCAGATTACCGCGCGTTCAATCGTCTTTTAACGTCCTGCCTCAGATATACAGTAATTCAAAAAAGGGCAGTGGCCATCTTGGAAAGTCTAAATGTCCACTGTAACACTATAAGTTCCAATAGAGATTTATCATTTGAGGCTTCACAAGAGTTTGCTGTCTCTTCAATTTTCCCAGATTACCCTGAACTACAGATACTACACTAATCTGGTTCCTGACAATGACATAAACGATGGATACACTCAGTTTATAATGAGATTTGGAAAATGTCTCAAATTGAAGCCACTTCACGTTTAAGGGCTATAGACCAAGCTAATCTTGATAAAGTTCTTGCTGTAGTGGATAACAGTATTAATACCCTTTCTTCCAGGATATACACATTGGACAATATTGTTTCTTCTGTTGTTGATATTGTGCAGGAAGAGGTATCTGTGTTATATCATGGCCAGAACCAATTGTGCCCTGTTATGCAGTTGGCATGGACCTTACAGACACTTCAAATGGGTGGCGTGCCATGTTACTATGTAAGCGCGTCCTCTTTGTTTTTACCTTTTAATTTGACTGAAAGACAACCTTCTATGTCCATGAAAGATGCCACTTATACCCTTTTACAAATAGAAAAAGTAGACCCTTTACCATTCACAGTAGCGGAAACAAACACTGCAGTTTGGCTCGTTCATGCGGTTATAAGACTGCCGTTCTCCTTATTTAAGTTTACATCATGCATGAAACATTTTCCCCTAGGACGCTACGAACCATTGAGAAAGTCGTTCCTTCCTGAAGTTTGGTCACTCCCCTTCATGTTTAGATGTTTGCGTGATGACACAGAGGTGTATCTGACTGGTGAGTCTTGTGATTCTTCCATTGGACACTCCCTTGTGTGCAAAAATATACAATTGCACGGCGCTTGTAATTTAGAGGTGCCTAATTTAGCACGCATTTTAAAAGGAAAACCCGTCCCCTCGATCAAGTCAACATTCACACTGTTGTCTTACGGCAGTTATTTACTTCTGAATAATGAACAATGCTGTGGCATGTTAATAGGCATACCCTACATTGTGACTGTGTCACAACATGCAGTTTGCTGCAAAAATGTGCTGTTTCCTCCACCTCCTGAGAGTCTCGATATCTCAATTTGGCCTTCCATTCCGATCTTGACGGCAGAGTTCGACAAGCTGAGCCAAATAGGAGCTTTATTGTCCCAGAAATAAGTTTCTCTCACTTCTTCCGGTGAGACCTATGTCCTGTAGGTGGCTAATACAAGAACAGAAGTTCAAGCACTTTTAAACACTGACCTCCCACAACATTTTGGTGAGCTAATTCATTCTATCTTCAATGCTTCGCATACAACAGGGCTCGCTAATTTTTTTAAAACTGTGGGCTCTGGCCTTGTAACATCTTTTAAAACTATTTTTGGTGAGATCCCGGCTTTTATTCATTCTATTTTTTCCAACGTCTGGATAGATTGATAAGGCTAGGCCACCCAGACATTTTTTTTTCTCTCACTCCATTTCATTCTTTTTTTTTTTGTTTTACTTCCAAAAGGATTTTTTTAAAGACAAAAGGACCTTTGCTCTTTTTCATACCCAATTGACATTCTTCGCTTCCAGGTCGCATAAGCTTTGTGTTCTACTTCGATCAATATGTGTAGGACTGCCCAACGGGAGGGTGTCATGAGGGTTTAGGGGTGCCAGCAGACGTTGCTAAGTTAGCATTAGTTCATGCTTTGCAACACCGCCATCTTGCCGCTTATGCACACGACACTACATGCCTTGGTTCCCGTAAACACTCTTGCTCATTCTGCTTCACATGAGAATTGTCTGCCTTTCACCATTTCAGCTGTGCTTTGTGTTCTAGCCTGTACACCGTGTTCAAGGACAGAAAACAACTTCACTGGTTAATTGGCTTTAGTCTGTCCCACACACAGATAGACATAAAATGGGACACAGCTGCGCTACTGACTTTTCGGGTGTTTTTAATATGGCACGAGATGCAAGTTAAGACACTTGGAGAAAACCTTTCCAGAGGAAGAGCTGTGCTTGTCCGCAGATGTAAATCCTATCATCTAAGACTTGAGGTAGGGGGTTCCGCTGTCCAAGCCCAGAGGTCTACCACTGATATAATCAACAAAGCTTGTAGCACGGGGAGGATGGTAAAGCGCTATAAGGCTTAATCCACTGTCATTATAATATGCTATTCCCGTTCATATTATATGGAATTGTAACCATGCTGATTATATTGTTTTTATGCATTTCTTTGCTAGTGTGAGCACGTGTACTGCATGGCAGAACATGTTAGTTGAAATAAACCTTTTTGAACTATACAGTGTCTCTGGTTACGCACATTGTGAACAAGTATGAGTATCTAAGCGAAAGAGTGTCTTGTTCTCACGAATTCTGAGAGGCCCTGAGTTGCTTGTTGTAGGATATACAATCATTGATAGCTCCGCTGTAGTACGGAGAATGAATGGGATACTATAGCTAGCCGAATAGGGTTTCTGGGCACTGAGGCGTGTTTTTGGTACACCACAATACACTGAAGTCCTGGTTTCCTGTGCATAGTTCTGTATATGTGCAGAATCCCTGCAACAGGTTGACATACAGCCAAATCTCTGACAGCCCTTAATCATCAGGCTGTGGGAGGAGTTTGATCACAGGGGAGATGAAGTAGTCTCCGCTCTTGTGAAGCTATGGTCTGCTCAAATTAAAATCGGGTGGGAGGTCCATTATTTTGGCCTGGAAGGAACACCATTGCCTTTGCCACGAAATTCCTTCAACACCAACATATAATTCAGGCCCTAATTTCTTAGTGCCCAATGCTCTAGAAAACCCATATCGGACAGTGTCTTAGAAAGTAATCCAAGACGCATATCACTCGAACTTTCAGTCACTGCTCCTGCATTTTCAGGTTCAATACACAGTTTGATCAATTTGCCACTGTTTTTGCTTTGCTTGGCACTGCTTTCAGCATTCACTTGATCCACTTTGTACATGATAACTATTTTTAGTAGGGAGGCTGTAGCTTTCCTTTTCTTATAGTTCTCCTTTTCCTTTCAAGAATGGCTCATGGAAAGTTGTGTTTTACTTTGCTGTGATGGCATATATTGTGAGTACTGTGACTATTAGAAATGGAATTCCTGGTTCGCTGAGGTAAGCACTCAGGCAAGGCAAGAATCATCACTGTAGCCAGAGTAAGCTAAGTACACACTAAGAGATAGCTTGTGCTGACCCACTGTTAGCTTGGCATAGAGCAGTTAGGTTTATCTAAAGAGGCAATATGTAAAGTATTTTTGCAACACACACACAGTAACACAATGAATCCACCACAAAAAGTCTCTGCAAAGATTTAAAAACATAGAATATTTTATTATCGACAAAACAAGACCAACATGACAAAAATCCAATGTATAGTATTTTAGATATTGAAGTTCAAAAGAATAAGTGAAAAATATCACATAGCAACAAATAGCACTTTAGGGGTTACTTGAGGTCATGCTGGACCATAGCATAGTTAAAGTGTGGGTTGACCACAATGGAGCGCGGGCTGGCTACACTCAGGGTATAGTGAACAAAGTATCTTTCCCGGTCGCAACAGAGAGATGTGTCATGTGAATCAGCCTTGACCCTGTGCCTCATGGGAACAGTCCAGCCCGAACTGCCAAGCCATGTCTTCCCTGGACCGGAATCAATCATCCTAGGACCGGTTTCGGGGTTTCACCCCGCTTCAGCCAGGATAGCTTGACTCCAGTGGCGTAGTGAGCACGGGACCCATGTCTGGGCATACCCTTCCCACATAGGGCGAACAGCAAAACACACAAGATGATGGATGGAATGTTACACATTGGCAAAACATTCACCCCCATGCCACTGGAATCAAGCTATCCTGGCTGAAGAGTGGTGAAACCCTGAAACCGATCCTAGGATGCTTGTTTCCAGTCCAGGGAGGACCTGGAATGGCAGTTCGGGCTGGACTGTTCCCATGAGGCACAGGGTCAAGACTGATTTGCATATGGCTGTGTTCAAACTGGAACGGCATGGTGATCAAAAAAACCATGGATTTAGGCCCAGATCTCTGTACTGGGGTTAATGTATGACATTGTTCTGCATTCTGTCCATCAACTGTTGTTTTTGCATTTGTCACCCCGAGTGGGAAGGGTATGCCCAGACGTGGGTCCCGTGCTCTCCATGCCACTGGAATCAAGCTATCCTGGCTGAAGAGGGGTGAAACCCCGAAACCGGTCTTAGGATGCTTGGCCCAGTCCAGGGAGGACCTGGCTTGGTAGTTCGGGCAGGACTGTTCCCATGAGGCACAGGGTCAAGACTGATTTGCATATGGCTGGGTTCAAACTGGAAAGGCATGGTGAGCAAAAAAACGATGGATTTAGGCCCAGATCTCTGTACTGGGGTGAATGTATGACATTGTTCTGCATTCTGTCCATCAACTGTTGTTTTTGCATTTGTCACCCCGAGTGGGAAGGGTATGCCCAGACGTGTGTCCCGTGCTCTCCATGCCACTGGAATCAAGCTATCCTGGCTGAAGAGGGGTGAAACCCCGAAACCGGTCCTAGGATGCTTGTTTCCAGTCCAGGGAGGACCTGGCTTGGCAGTTCGGGCTGAACTGTTCCCATGAGGCACAGGGTCAAGACTGATTTGCATATGGCTGGGTTCAAACTGGAACAGCATGGTGAGCAAAAAACAATGGATTTAGGCCCAGATCTCTGTACTGGGGTGAATGTATGACATTGTTCTGCATTCTGTCCATCAACTGTTGTTTTTGCATTTGCCACCCCGAGTGGGAAGGGTATGCCCAGACGTTGGTCCTGTGCTCTCAATGCCACTGGAATCAAGCTATCCTGGCTGAAGAGGGGTGAAACCCCGAAACTGGTCCTAGGATGCTTGTTTCCAGTCCAGGGAGGACCTGGCTTGGCAGTTCGGGCTGGACTGTTCCCATGAGGCACAGGGTCAAGACTGATTTGCATATGGCTGGGTTCAAACTGGAACGGCATGGTGAGCAAAAAAACGATGGATTTAGGCCCAGATCTCTGTACTGGGGTGAATGTATGTCATTGTTCTGTATTCTGTCCATCAACTGTTGTTTTTGCATCCTTCTGTGAGCTGTGCAGCTTCATCGGTGGAGCAGACAAAACGTAAAATTACTTATTTTGTGTATGATGTTAATGCACCTAACATACCTTTGTTGTTTAGTCACAATAAACTTGTGCAAATAAAATCACTATGTTTCATGTACTACATGTTCCATAATGCACTGGTATGGCTGCAGAGCTACCTTAACCTGTTTCTTTAGATTTGCAACAATTTCTTTACATACAATGGACATGCTCACTTACTTGAGGTGAGTCCTGAAGTCAAGGTGTCTATATGGACAGAAACACCAACTACCTCAAGGGTGTCTTCCACTAGTGCTTTTATGGCTGTAGGCGGGAGTACTCTGGAAGGGCCTCCCCCTGTAGCACGACTCTCCACCAGGCAGGGGGCCACCTTTTCTTTGGTTCTCAATCTATAGTTGTACCTTCTTTTTCTGATTTCATCAACAAAGTGCTGTGTGATTATGACTATGTTTATTTTGACCTGCATATCAAGCCAGATCTTCTTTTTTTGTGGATCTGGGACAGTCATTGAATCCCTCCCAAATAGCATATCTTGATGATTGCAACATTCCTCTGTTAGGATCTCAATCTCCTTCTGAGAAAATTTCAGTTTTCTTTTTTTGCCCCCTGCCACCTTATCTCATTCCTGGATTGCCAATGGTTTTTTCTTTGGGGGTGGTTTCTCCAAGCCACCAAACAAAAAAGAACCACCAGCAGTTTGCGGCACCTCCTCTCTCTCTGCTTCACTGGCAGGCAATGAGTACCACTTTCTGGTTCAGGTGTTTGGCCCTCAAGGTGAAACACTTGAACCAAAAAGTGATTCTTGTATTTATCATTGAGGGGTTTGGGAAACAAAACTTTCATGTACGATTTTTGAGAGGGGAGAACATTTCAGCTAACTGAGGAAGTCCCGTCGTGAGCTCCTGATTTCTCCAGGCCTACATCATGGTTTAAGCGGATGAAGCAGTCTTTAATTTTGACTCAGCAGGGGTCACAAGGAGTTATCTTTAAATTAACTACATACAGTGGTTCTCCGTAGCTGCGCGCCCGAAGTACAGGAACCGGTGACGTGACAATGGGAGCGCCTGAGGATCACAGCGGACTACTGCAGCCCGTGGCTAATGTGTGGGAGGAAGCAGCAGCGGATCTCTGGTGGAGTCGGAGGGCTGTTGCTCGGCTCTCCCTCCAGGATATAATGGGAAGCTTTGATTCTGGCTTGGATCCCATTACGCTCTATCCGCATTACGCTAGTGGGCTACAGGAGTGCACGCAGAAAGTAGAAAGAATGCTTATGACACCGGTATGCAGCCGGGGTGGGGGAAAAGGAGGGCAAAAGTTCCCGCAGCCCCAGAGACA
Source organism: Triturus cristatus (assembly GCF_964204655.1). Lineage (NCBI taxonomy): Eukaryota > Metazoa > Chordata > Amphibia > Caudata > Salamandridae > Triturus > Triturus cristatus. The sequence continues at coordinate 1,355,145,941 of NC_140591.1, forward strand.
GAGGGAGCTGAGGTAAAAGGTAAAAAACATAACACTTCAGAGGTACGGCCTCACAAATATATTCAGAAACGGCAGACTAGCTACTTTTGAAATAGGAACTCAGTGGCCACAACTACCATTACCACTTCAGGGAAAAGCCCTGTGCTGGGGCCCTTATTTAAATAATCAGACAGGGTAATACGGCACAGTAGTCCAGTGTCTAGAGGCACCTCCTGCCTTTTGATCAAGAGGAAGGCCTGTAGGAATTAAGATTAAAATCACTCCCTCATTAAGTGCATGACAGCCTGTCAGTGGCGGTCTCACCACAATTGTAATCATGTTTCCTGCCACCCCATTAGGATGGTGGGCAAAGGGGTGGTGGTCGGAGAAACTGACTGCACAGATCCTAAAAAGATTAGCGAAGGCGCTCTCCATCATCTCTGTGTTGTCCGTGCTAGGAATTCTCTGGCCCACTACCCTGACTTGTAGAATCCTATTTTGATTTTTTTCTGTTTTAAGTTTCCAGAGTAATAATTTCCTGAATCCTTCCCCATTTTAATAATGTGAAAGATTCCTGCCAACCCATTTATTTCTAACTATGATCTCTAATGTATTGGCCGGTTCTTCCCTTTTCTCTTTTATTTCCAAATCAATCTTACTTAAGTATTGAGGATTATTTATTTGTTCTGCTGACCTGTCCAACTGATGTAATCTAGTTTCTAGAAGGCTTATTTTGCTATTAGTATTTTTTGTTCTTAAAGGCCGCTAAGCTCATCAGCTTTCCCCTAATAACTGCCTTATACGCATCTGAGGTAGGTTGGATGGAGGTTCCAGATTTATTTAGAAAAAATATTCCTTTGTTTGCTCTTTAAAATTTGCCAATACCTGCTCATCTAAGAGTAAAGTTCAATCCAAGGTCCACCTAGGGGAGACACATGTCTTATCTAATATTAGTTCCATTTGAACTGCCAAATGGTCTGACAAGTACCGGTAGATGTTCCACTTTCCTAAAATTTTTGCTTACTCCATCATCTACTAAAAAGTAATCTATCCTTGACGCATGCCCATATTTTTTATTTCTAAATGTAAACTTACTCTCTCTCACCCCTTTCACTTTTCAGACATCCACGAACCCTATATCTTCCATACAATGTTTCAACCACCACCTCAATGAGCCTGTCGGACTATCGGGGGGCACTCCGATTCCTACAATGGTGGTGGTACCTGTCAGGCACCACCGTAGAGTTTATGATGTCCCTCCCCACCAGCCATTTCATGGAGGGTTACTTGCCATGAGAAGGCTCGGGAAAGGGACATTGGGGGCCCAGGCCCCCTTTCCCCCTATCCCTATATATCCATGCACTATGTGGCAGTTCTGTATATGGAGGACACAGTGGCTACAAAAGATCAAATTAAGTCCTATCTTGAGAGGGTAATAATCCCGACTTTGTCGCAGAAGCCAAGGGAGGGGTTAAACTTAGCGATAACAATTGAGGAAGTGATGATCTCAATAGGGAAACTAAAAAAAAGAAAGTAGCTGGCCCAGACTCATTCCTTAAAGTACAAGGTTGCCCCGTTTTTGATGGAATTATTGAATACAGCCTTCCTTAAAGAGCAAGATTTACCAAAGACATGGGAAGAAGCAATTATTTGCATAATGTTGAAACAGGAGAAGGACCGGCAATCTTGTAAGTCTTACAGGCCCATCTCACTATTAAATAGCAATTACAAAATACATACCCAGATCCTGGCCTGGAGATTAGGAAGGTTAAATTGTGGTTCCAAACAACGGCGGACACAGTGACCGCACTATCCTGTGTTGTTCCCTTGTTGTCAACTGGTAGTCAGACGTGGGGTGAGCGTGCACAAACAAACTCCAGCACTCGCCGTCGTTGAGTGCCAACTGTTGTGCAGAAAACTAAGAGAATCGGTTTGGTGGAGTGGTGCACTGCTCGTTATTGTGACAGTGGTGGTCAATTAGTCCATGAGTCTTGATGTATAGTAAGTCTTTTTTTATTTTCAAGGATTAGTTTGCCAGCCTGAGTTAGATTAGGAAGGTTGGTAGATCAGTTGATACATCAAGATTAAAAATGTTTTCTCAGAGGAAGGCAAATTTTTGAGCTGACACACGTGCTGTTTGGGACAATAGATCTGGCCACACAAGCATGGTCTCCTCTGAGTGAGCTTCCTTTCAATGCAGCAAAGGCCTTTAACAGGGTAAGCTGGCCTTCTCTGCATAGTCTCAAAGAGTAGAATGGAGTAGGACAGGTGTTTTTGTGCACAATAAATTATTTGTACAAAATCCAACCACCAATATATTGGTAATGGTAACCTCACAGGGAAGATAGTTATTTCCAAAGGTACACGCCAAGGCTCCCCACTCTCCCCTCTGTTCTTTGACCTCTATTTCGAACCATTAGCTAGTGTAGTAAGAGCTAACCAACACTTCACTCCCTTTGAATATCATGTAGATGACTTAATATTTTGTACAAATAATTTACCATCTTCGTTTCCAATAATATTAGTTATTTTAGACCATTTTGGCAAAATTTAAGGCTATCACGTTAACCAACAAACGTGTATGGAGTGGATGTCCCAAAGTAATACCATCTTTAATAAGAGAGAAGATAGGATATCTTGGTGTGACTGTAATAAAAGACATTGATGCATTAGCACTTGAATAAAGAGGTAACTGAGACCAGGAAGCTTCTAAAGGTATGGGCAGGTCTCCAAATCGATGTTTTGGGCCGAGCGAATATTTTAAAGATGTAAATACTACCAAAATGTACATATATTTTTAATACAATACCATTCATTAAAAGCAAAAATAAGAGAATGGAAAAAACTCAGAAGGAAAAAAGAGCAGGGAGGGATAGCTAGCCTGGACTTTTTTCAATATTGTAGAGCATTTCAATTTAAGAACATTAGATCATTTCTCAAGGAGCTTCCCTCATGTACTCCACATCTTCAAGCCATGACACGCATGGGGGGCAACTTTTGCCTCTATAAGTTTGGGCATCCAATTTGTTTTTAAAGTGAAATTGAAGCTATTACTATCAGTGTGTAAACTTTATTACCAATCCAGAAGATCTTTAGAAATCTCATACTATAGTGACCATGCCCCAATAAGGGCCTCCCAGGTACCCCAAAATTTCTGAAAGGCAAACTTTTAAATCCTCTGATCAAGGAGGGAATAACAAAATGGGGTCAACACCTTGTAGAGAACACCTTAGTAGACTGGGAGCAGATGTCGAAAATGACTAATGGTAACTTATATAGATTCAAATACTACCAGTTGGTAAGCTCGGTGAAGTCCCAGGAGAAGGACAGAGCAGCAAATAGCCAACTTGAAGCAAAGCTACAAGAATGCTCAGTATAAAGAAGGAGGTCTCATGTTGGTATTGGCTGCTAATGCTTGCCAAGGAAGAAGAGTTCACTTTGCCTACAGAGGTCTGGAGGAAATATCTGCTGAACAAGATCTCTGGCAAGTATCAATGTCTACTTTGTGGTATACTATTAGTTCAGCACCTGTCAGAAATACTCAGCCAGTCACAGTGCACAGAGCGTACTGGATGCTAAAAAAAAGCTAATGAAAATTAGTATTCAATGGGTGAAATCTTGCCCCATATGCGGAGAGGAAGAGACAAACAATATACATATGTTTCAGAAGTGTCCTCAACCCCAGACATTTTGGCAAAATGAGGGTGAGGTCCTCTCGGAAGTGCTGGGTCAAGAGCTTGAGGTAAGCAAGGCCTAGTCATGTTCGGGTTGAAAGTGGAGATGGCATGAGGGCTAAGCTAAACAAAAAACAAAAACCCTGCTATTCGTATTAATATTGCTGGCTAGATATGAGCTATGCATTAAATGGATAACACATGAGCGTCCCACGCATTGGGAGGGGCTGGTCTCTGTCCAAATGATTGGGGATTGGGTCATAGTAAAGCAGCGGAGCACAAAGTAAGAGGACTGGATTCTTGGATATTTGGGCCCAGGATTTTAATCTTGGAATGTAAGGGTGTCTAAGGAGGTATTGATGTCCAATGATTATGTATTACAGCAATAACCCACAAACAAGGAAGTGGACCTGGTGGACCAAGAGCTAGTTTCTACTTTAACTACTGGGACAGGAAGATAGGGGGCCCATTGTAAAAGCATCTAAGTTGGTACAGAGAGAACACGGGATCCCTGATCTCTTCTGAGTTGTTTATTTCACAAATGAGGACAAGGAAAAAAATATTGAGGGACTTATTAGACTTATTTGCAAGGAGCTTGCATGACAGTTGCATATACTGTTATTGCTCCATATTTACAAGGTGACACTTCTGAGCTGATGTGTAATTTTTTGTTATCCTGCGTCAGTTTTTTCCTTAGTTGGAATCAGCTACGTCAGTTAGTTTTACTATATGCAAGGTAGGCGTTCCGTCTAAAATCCCCAGAGGTATTTATGAAATTTTAAAAAAATACGTATTGGGCCTTATTACGATGCAAGCATGCGACGACATTGATCCCACTCCCAATTTTATATTGTGACCACCAGCACAGTGGTCAGAAAAATAACCTTTACCATTGAAGCTTGTGCTGCGGCCTGCAAAAGGCACACAGCACAAGCTGCAATGGTAAAGCGTATGCTATTATACATCCATTCACCGTGTGCCAGGCACCATGTGGTGCCTGAAGCATGGTGCATTGATATTTGGGGGGGTCACCACATGTGCCCCCAGGCCACACAGCCGAGGCCGTGGGGGGACAGGGGCCCAGCCAGGGCCCCAAAAGTCACTTTCTGACAGCCTTTCCATGTCTTAAAAGCCGACATGGAAAGGCTGTCAGCAAGGAACAGCCTAATCCCTACGGTGGTGCCTCCGCAGGCACATGCTCCATTGTAAGGATTAGGCCTCTGACTGATACCCTGACGGGACCCTTGATCTTTTCAAAGGTGGCGGTCGGTCCCTCCAACGACATCGCTCTGATCGCCAGCATCGTAATCCGGCGGTCAGACTGATGCCTTGGATGTCGGACAGACAGCCACCGATGGCCTGTCGGTGGCACTCCGTCCAACATTCTAATAGGGCCCATTGTCAGGAAGAGAGCTTCTGCAATAGAAAAGCACTAAACATTCCTATCATATTTTAAGGCTGATAAAGAATGTCATTAGGATAAAGCCAAACTAATGTTATCCAAAAAAGAAATGTGTTCTCGGATTGTCCAAAATGTCCAATTGTAATATGATCTCTATGAGCTGCCTATACTTACAAACATGGTACTTCTCTAAAGCATGTGGCCAAACCCAAAGGCTTGTTGGATTCTATGAAAAAAACCTATAGCCCAAACACAGAAGATCCAGAACTTCATTTAGCAGTACTTCTTTATGGGCTAGATTCACAAATGATCACAATAACATATTTGTAAACATTTTTTATGAGCTAAATAAAAACAAATGTATTATTCCCTGTGGTTCACAGTAGGGAGAATCCACAGTTAAGGCAGAGATCGCCAGATAGCAAAGTATAGGGAACATTAAAAAAGTTCATTTAATTCTAAAAAGTTATTAAAAATATTTTTCTGTCGGAAATTAATGTAAATTAATGTTATATATTTTAACTGTAGAACAAAAATATAATGCTATTTCACCATTCATTTTATTCTCTTTAAATATATTATTTTTTTCATTTACATATAATAAGTTAAAATAATGCTTCATAGTTCACATTAAATAATACCTTACCACAAAAAAGAAATACATATTTTTATAATGATTGAATATATATTAAATAAGATGTGCAGAAACATTTACAAGTAATTGAATTATATTTTAATAGCAAATGTTAATTTAAAGTTTAAATTCCCCCCCCAAAAAAAGGTGGTTAAAAGATTTTATAAGTAGAACATAAATATGTACTATTTGTAGATTTATTTTTATAATTAAGATATATTTATGAATAGTTTTAACAATTTAAAATGATTTAATTTCATTTAACATTAGTTCTAATGGGGTTTTATTTAATGTCTCCATCTCCATTATATTCTATGGGTGTATGTTGCAGTATCAGTGGTTGGCCTTGTTAAGTATTGCGTTCGGGGTGGAGCTGATAAACTATGCGGACGACACCCAACTGGCCTTCTCCCTGGAAGGCAAACAGGCAGTTCCTCTGGAGCAGTTCCAAAGCTGCATGAGGCAGACCATGGATTGGCTACGGAAAAACTGTTTACAGTTTAACGGAGACAAAACTGAATTGCTGCTCTATGCACCATCGAAACGGATCCAAAATCTTCCTGTGGAACTTAGGCTTACACCAGACTCAGCTCCACTGACCCCAGCTAGTACTGTACGGAACCTGGGGGTTTTATTTGATAATAACCTCCAGTTGGTCTCACAGGCTAGGAAAACCTCCAGCACCTGCTTCGGCCTGCTACGACTTCTACGCCGTGTTCTCCCATTGTTGCCTATAGACTCTCGCAACATGGTTGTTAGAAGCGTCATCCTCAGCAGACTGGATTACTGTAACTCTCTGTACCTCGGAGCCCCCCATCACATTCTGCAGGGGCTACAGAGAGTGCAGTCAGCTGCTGCCAAGTTGGCACTCGGTCGCAATTTCGACTCATCCTCCACCCAGGCACTAAGGGAACTACATCGGTTACCTGTTAGAGAGAGGGTCCTTTTCAAATCTCTGTGCTTGGTGCATAAGGCAATTCACGGAACAGGCCCGATCCCACTACAGGAAAGATTTGCCCGGTACTCCCCCATAAGGCAGCTGCGGTCATCCAGGGCCAACCTGCTGGTACAGCCCAGCTTTAAACGGGCTAGACTAGGAGGTAGGGCTTTTAGGGTGGTCGGAGCTCAAAGCTGGAATGCACTCCCACCCGCTCTTAGGCAGACGCAGTCATTGACAGATTTCAGAAGGGGCCTTAAGACCTGCCTTTTCCCAGTAGCTTGAAGTCCCTAATCTTCCTTTCTCGCGCGATAAAACATCTTATCTGGTCAGAGCGCCTGGATACCCGTAGGGTTACAGTTTCTCCGCGCTATATAAATCTTTATACAATACAATACAATACAACTGCTACTATTTTGCAATAGTACATTAGAAGTGCAGCTTGTGAATTGCATTGTTTAGTATGTTTGTAGGACCATTGTAGAACTATTGTGGTACTAAACTTACTGCAAAATATAGTTTGTGAATAAAGGCATTGTAATGCTGAAGTACACAGAATTATGTTCACAAGTTCATTTCCTGGTAGCACACGGAATTTCACTATTCACTCCATTAGCTATTTTTGAAAACTACTGCTTTAAAATTTATGAAATTCCTGTGTTGGTTCTCCAACGATCAACGTGTAAACATGGTTTTAGCGGTGAGATTTAATTATGCTTTTGCCCTTCTCTAAGATTTGCAGAAGCAGCTTACAATAACATTAGTCCAGAGGCTCTATGAAAGACACATGATCAGGTTATGTAGCCAATACCTCCAAAACCGAGGTAATGTGTTGGAATATTGATGGGTGGGAGGGACAGGCAAGTGAAGAACTAAAATATCTAGGTGTCACCATCGTTAAAAACCTGGACAAAATCCCCCAGATTAATCTATCTAGGACTAGTAATGAAATGGACCGTATATTTGCCTGTTGGAGGAATCTCCCATTGACAATATATGGTAAGGTCAACCTAGTGAAGATGGTCATCTTGCCCAAATTGACATATCTTTTTCATACAATTCCCCTAGCCTTTCCCAGTAAGGACATTGATAACATTCAAAGCAAGATCGGAAGTTTTATCTGGGCCAACAACGGAGCCAGATTGTCCTGGAAAAAGCTGAGACACAGGCTTGTTAGAGGGGGGTTGGCCCTCCCTGATATTAGGTGGTATTCTATAGCATTCCAGTTTAAAAATATTAGGATGCTACTAAAAGCCAGAGGAGTCATCCTGGGGGAGACTACTGGGTGAAATGGTCATGGCAGAGGGCGGCTGTGGGAAGCAGAGCTTTTTGTATAAGTTTGGGATGCAAAGGTTCTTCAAACGAGTGCGCTTGAAGGTACTTAGGGCTGCCTTTGATATTTGGTTCAAGGTGAGTCGCAGATGGGGGATTAGGTATTAATCAGATTTTGTCCCTATATGGGATTCACAGGGAGCTCCGATCTGCCTGAAGGACAGCCTCGCAGTCCCAATAAAAAAGGCAGGTATTACAATTTGGTCAGATCCGATCTCAGAGGACCAGGGTTGGAAGTGATTTCTCTAGGTTTAAATACTTGCAGCTGATCTCCTGGTTTAATGCGGAAAAGGGGGACATAAGTGGAGACTGGGAAATAGAGTATCTCCTGCAGGCTCCCAATCGTAAAAAGAAAGAAGTGTCCATCTGGTATGGGAAGCTCATGGAAGCTAATGATATAGAACTCACTCCCCAACATGCAGTTTGGAACCAGTCATCCCTTGAGTTGATTGCAGCAGATCTTTATGAACCCTCCTTGAAACTTTTGTATAAATATGTTAAACCGGCCAGCTTAAAGAAGAACCACTTTTATGTGGTCAACAGACTTTATTATACACCTGCTAAAATTGCTAAGTTTGCCCCCACATCCTCCCCCAAGTGCCCAAGATGCAACGCCCTGAGTGCCAATGATATACACATTTTTTTTTAGTGCCCTGTCCTTAGAGGATATTGGAGAGAAGTGGGGAACACCCTTTTTGGTATTTTTAATTTTAACATCATGATGAATATCTCTTTGGTAATTTATGGAGGAGATGGAGAACCTGGGAATAACTTATCGCAGATACAGAGGGGCCTGTTGTTAAACCTGATACTATTAGCCCGGCATGAGATATGCATGAAGTGGAAAGATCTGTGCCCTCCTAGGTGCGAGGACTGGCTTAAGGCTGCGTTTGTTATGGTTCACTTAGACCAGGAAGGAGGCAGGGAAAGTGAGGTGAACATCTAGCAGGTCTATTGTCTTGGGGCATGAACTTGATGCTGGTATAACTTGTTCCTGGTACCCCCTTCCTTGGTCCTATGATTACACCAAGCCTACATCAATGGGGCTGGTCTGGTTAGACCTAAGCGAAGGCAGTGGCCGCAGGGTGCATAGAATTGTATGACGGCCTCCTCTGTTAATGCTTATTGGTGAGATGAGGACATAAAAAAAGACACATGATCATGACTTACACGATTATCATATGCTGAGGTGTTGAAAATGTCCACCACCTTCCAAGTACACAAGAATCATTTATGATAGAAAAGCGGCATTAGCTAATTTTACAACCTACAAATCAAAGCTAAGGGTTCTGCTGTGCACAGAGCTTCTGGCCTTTTCAATTCCTAATTCTTTATTGCTGTATTGAGCCTGTAAGGAAACATTCTTTATATGTTCTCACAGCATGGATATTAGTTACCATTGCTTTCTGCTTGTTGGGACTTTTGATTGTCTCACTTCTTGGGAGTTAGGATTATACAAAGTGACTTAATGGATATGGCCATATCATTCTGAAATGTAAAATAGATGTTGATTGGGTGTCTCATTAATTCATTTTTTATGAAAGATTTCTCAGATTTTTTATGGTGTGCTCTTTACACTGGTTCAATCAGTCTTCCGCTGTTTTGGTAAAAAAACTATTTTGAGTACTGGCCATTAACAGCTTATAATTCCTTTTAGGAGAAAAAAAGTATATGGTCATAAAGTAGAGTGAAACTACAAAATCCAATCAGTAGAATTGGAGATATGCAAAGTTTATTTAGAGGGGTGCCTAGGTGCACAAAGGATCAATGGTGGTTATCTGGTCCTGCTGGACTGGGAAAAACAAAGAGGATTTGGCCGACCCCAATGGAGTGCGGCCATCTACAGGGACCAAGTTAGGCTTGCTGAACAAAAGTACCCTAAATCCTGGTTTTCAGAGTGCTGCAAAAGCCCCTGTCAAGGATGCTTCATGCAGAAGCGGGGATGCGAAAGCCTTGTGGGGAGATGCGTCACTCAGAAGCAGTACCATCGGAGTTGTTTAGCGATGCAAGGTCCGTGCGTGGGGGTGCATTTCACAGCGGTGGTTCCGAGGAGCTACAGTGGTAATATGATGTCCTGCATGGTGAGGTGTCATTCAGTGGCTGTTCCTAGGGGCTGCGATGCAAAGTCCTGCATTGGGGATGCTTCATGCAGTATTTACGGTGTGGAGCCAAGCAAGGCGATACGCCGGGTCTATTTTGCTGGGGCTATAATGAGCTGGCAAAGCACATTTAGTCCCACTTCCAAGGGTCCAGGACTGGGGTGGTACCACTTGCGGAAGACAGAAATCACAGCTGGCAGAGTCCAAGTGCAGGGTTCTAGGTTAAAAACTAACAAAGCAATTTCTGCCTGGTAAATGTGTGTGAATACAACATAGAAGCATACATTAGGAAGCACAATAAGTCGCAAAGTAGCCCACAAGGACAAAATAGCAACAAGTCTCTTAGTTCAATCTTTCTCATGGGATTGAAAACATCATATTTATTCCTTTCTTTTGTTAACACATTGTTGTAATAGACACATTTTTAAAGTCGATTAAACAATACAAACACATTACACCATACAATATTTACACAAAGATGAAAAGGAATCTAAAGCAAAACTCCCCAAAAATCCAAAACAACACCCACGATATCTCAATCAAATTCACATACACACCAGACCATTACCATTCTTCAATCATTCAGAGACAAATACCACTCCTCAATAAAAACAGCAAGATTTCATTTTCGGTAGCCCAGGAATGAAAGAGTTGATTAGTAATGAATCATTGTTTTATATATACATCCATATATTTCAGAGTTTTAACTGAGTGGCCTAAAGATTCCCAACCTTTGGGACTCTATTCAAATGAATGTCCTGGTCTGACAGATCTCAACGTGGGGAATATGCCGCTTTTCCCCGCATACAATTACCCCGCATGTTGTCACAACACGGTTGTTGCAACGAAAGCGTTGTAACAACGAATTCCATTACCCCGCAAGTCTTAACAACTGGATGTTGGAATAGTAAAATGTACTATTCCAACTCCAGTCTGTGCAGACTGTAGGGAATGTGTTGGATTTTAAATCCAACACCTTCCCACCCCTCCGCAAGTCGTTGTAACGACTTGCAGGGTAATGGTATGCGTTGTCACAATGTGGTCGTTGTTGTTGTTACGACCGCGTTGTAACAGCATGCGGGGTTACGAATGCGGGGTGGCGGTTGTTTACCCAACGTGGGTGCTGATGCATGTTTTGGTATAGACCTCACTATGAGGTCAACCTTCTTCAAGGCAAGAAAAGAACCAGGTCAAAATAGATCCTAGTGGGAAGCAACCCAGAAATGTCACTTAGGGATTCCTATGGGATAAGAGGACCATCACTACAAAAAATATATTATACTAGGCTATAAAAAGCAGCCTACATGACAGGAATAGACAACATACTGAAACAGGTAATCATTCTCCCAAAATAAAAGCAAAAGGTAGGGTCATACATACCAGATCTCTGTTACTCAATTAGAAACAGAAGAAGAAATAATCAACAAAGTAAGTATTTATAGAACCAATACCTAAATGAGTGTAGACTACCAAATATGTGCAGAGAAATAAAATAGACTTCAGAACAATCAATGTATGTAGTTGATAAACAAGAACTTAAGACCAAGGTCTGTGCCTCAATACTGTTTCTAAGATCCTACTGTTCATACTTACAGAAGTTCGATCAACTCACAATAATGTACCTACAATGGTAGTGGTGGCAATGATGTAGCTCATCTTTTAATTCAGAAACTAAATCTTAGAATGAGGTTGTTGGAGTCTGTTTTCTCCCCAAGGCTCTGATCAGGATGCCAGCCAACTGACATTTGGAGTCACTGTGATTGCCTTGGGTTCAATATGCAGGTCCAGTCCTTCACTCAGGCAGCAGGGCAGCAGGGCAGCAGGATAGCAGTCCTTCTTTCAGAGCAGCACAGTCCTTCTAAGTCTTCCACAGGTCTAGTGTTGGGTTTGAGGGTCCAATATGTATACCTGGTGCCCACTTTGAAGTAGGAGAAGGTTCTGAAGGTTCCCAACCACAGAGGTGTTTGGAAATGCCCGGTCAGAGCTTGCCTGATGTCACAATAGACTAATGTCCAAAGCTTTGTGAGTGTGCTCACGCAGAGCCTTTGTGATGGGAAAGTGTGGTATGTGTAAGCTACTCCCACTCATCAAGTCAGAGATGGCCTGTCCTGCCAACACCTATGCTTCTTTGTCTCCCTGTCTGAAAACAAACCACAAAGACAAACCTAACTATTCCTAGTCATGTCACCCAGGATACAGGCAGCAGACACCATATGTTTAGGACAAGAAAATAGCATCTTTCCAAAAATTATATACTTAATCCCAAGAGAGGATTGAGTCATATAGCACAGTAGGTAAAGACCACTGCAATCATATTTCAAAAATTAAACGTTCTTGCATGTGACACATTCAGTAAATACTTTCTATACACATAACCAAATAATGAATTAGATGATCATATTGATTTCTTTAAATGCATGAGACTCAAAAATACATCGCACAATACAAATACAAGTAAGAAAAATGCCACATCCACTGAAAACATTTAGTGAATGGCTATAGTGGGCATTAGTGCAACTTTGTGACCCGAAAAGAAACCACACAAATAATTGCAAAATAACAATAAACAAATAAATACATAATTATGTCAAAGATTGTCCATATTATTAGGAGGCACCTGTTCCAGCATATTTAACACAGAATGTAATAGTATGGAAAGAGATCTTAAAATGAACGAAGATAATCTCCATACACAAATTACATATCGAATGCCAAAAGGAAGTAAGCAATAATAATATTAGGAAAACAGAAAACTGCTTATTGAATATTATTGCTTGTTTGCTAAATTAAGTTTTGGCTTCTTTCTCAAGGCCTAAGCAATCTTTGAATGAGTTAAGAATTCATTCTTAACCCATGGTAAGTCTCTTAAAAAACGTAAAGGGGAAATGGAGATACGGGTGAACGCCCTGTGTATTATTGAGAAACAACATGTTGAGGCGGTAAAAAAAGATCAGAGGATCCAAGATAGTCTGCTTCTGTTGTTAATAGATGCAAGAACTTTAGTGAAGCAGTTCTTTAGGGATAAAATTGTGGCTAGTTATAGTAAACAGCGCTTAAAACAATACAAATATGGGGAACATATAGGGCAGATGCTGGCCTATCAGACAGCAGAGGTGAAGGCTAAAACTAAGATAAGCGCTATAAAGGGTATGTATGGGCTTTTGCATACTGAACCCTCAGCCATTTTAGAAAAATTCTTATTGTTCTATCAACAACTTGAAGTGACCACAATCCAGTTATGTAGAGGAAGAAGTCAGGTTTATTACCGCTCATCACAACAGCTTCCAGGGAATAAACAGCATATTCAAGTGTAGACATTCCATCACCCAGGAGATGACAGAACGCACAGTAAGTGATTACATCACACCTTAGATATTACAATATCTCCCTTCTTCACAACAACACAAACAATAGAAAATGGAAGAAAGACCAAAAAGTAGAATTTTCCTAAAGAGAAATAAAAAACACAATACTATAAATAACATGAAAATAAAGAAAATAAACATTCAATATGAATAGAAACAAGATAACCGAAACATACTATAAGTCCATACAAATAAGATAACAAATACATACTATAAGTCCATACGTTTGGGAACATATCTCATCCGGGTGCTTCTCCTCAACAATGAGGTAGACTTATCTTGTGAAACATTATCACAAAATGAACTTCTTCCAACAGCATTATCAGTCAAACCCATTTGAAGCACAACTTTGTCAGGAATTTTATAAATCCTGGCTACGTTCCACCAATTCTTACCATCAACTCTCACAGCATAACGCGAAACCAGGTCAACACACATTGGTTTACTAAATTTAGATAAACCCTTGGGTACATTCTGAGGAATCTTAATCTTGACCCAATCCCCCACCTTAATGTTGTGAGACCACTCTTCTTTATGATAGCTCTGTCTTGAACGACTGGTAGAATTATCATTGGCATTGATTTTGTTGAGTACCTGAGAATGTACCTTTCCCTCAACTAACACAGGAGAAGAAGGAGGAACAGATCTAGACAATAGACCCCACTCCTTCATCCAAGCTGGACACATGTTAAACGTTGCAGCTCTCCCTCTCAGTAACTCAAAAGGACTCTTCCCAAATTCAATACCAGGAGCAGTGCGATGAGCCCACAACATACTTTGCACAGCTCCTCTAATATCTATGTTACCAGCAACAGCCCATTGCACACAATCAACCAATATGCGATTCATGCGCTCAATAAAACCATTGCCTTGCGGGTGATAAAGAGCTACACGCCGATGGAAAATCCCAGATTGGTTCAAAAATGAAGACATTTCTTTGGAAACGAACTGTACCCCATTGTCCGACACTAATTCTTTAGGGAAACCTTCCCTCGCAAACAAGCTCTCCAAAAATTTAATAACCTCATTAGTGTTAGGTTCCGTCAAAAAACAAACCTCCCACCATTTGCTGTAATAATCCGCAATTACCAAAGCAAATCTATATTTGTTTGGTAAAGCATTGAATGGTCCAATGAAATCTAAGGCAAGTTTCAACCAAGGACCTGAAGGTAGCTCAACCTTCACCTTTGGAGGAGTGACAGTCTTGATTACCTTATCACTAGAACAGCACGTAAAACAATTTTCAACCTTGTTCTCAATATGACGGTCCATTGAAGGCCACCAATAAATAGCACAAATCCTACGCTTGGTACAAGTTTGACCCAAATGACCTTCATGTCCAGCTGTAAATATACGATCTCTCAAACTAACAGGAGGAACAAATTTATCACCCCGTAAGATCATTTCACCCTCTTCTAGAGAAAGTTCATCAGCCACTTTTGAAAAAGGTTGCAGTTCACTATCCAGGTGTTTTTCCTTAGGCCAGCCCTGAATAATGCATTTTTTTACCTCCATGAGGACAGAATCAGACTTCAACGCATCAAACCATTCTTCCTCCCTGAAACACCCCTCTTTACATACATCAATGCTCGCAATTAAGCATTCTTCATCCTCCTCTGGTAAACACTCACCCTGCACCACCGGCAAAGGCAACCTGGAGAGAAAATCAGGTCTGATGTTTTTACCTCCAGGAATATGTTCCACTGTAAAATTGTATTGAAGAAGTTTAGAACTCAATCTCGCAATCCTAGGGGTATGATCTTTCACTAAAACCCCATTGAGAATAGGAATCAGAGGTTTGTGATCAGTCAATAATTTAAAAGATCTTCCCCAAAGAAAACTCTTAAACCTCTCAACAGCCCAACAACAAGCTAAGAGTTCCCTTTCTATAACAGAATAATTTTTCTCACTAGGACGTAATGATCTAGAGATGAATCCAACAGTGAATTCCTTTCCAGCTTTGAACTGGGTCAACATACCACCTAAACCATCAAGACTAGCGTCAACAGATACTACTGAATCTAAAGAAGGATCATAAGGAGTCAAAATATTGCACTGTCCAAGATCATCCTTGATTTGATCAAAATCTGTTTGACATCTGTGGTCCCACATAAAAACAGTCCCTCTCTTCAACAATTCACGTAAATGAACAGTCTTAGCCGCAAAATTGGATATGAATTTGGAATAAAACTCACACATGCCAAGAAAAGACGAAACCTGCTCCTTGGTTTTGGGAGAGGGAACTTTAACTATAGCCTCAATAAACCAACTCTGGGAAGAATGCCCTCACCAGATATGCGGTGTCCTAGATAATCGATAGACTTGACACCAAAAACACATTTGCTCAAATTGGCCACTATACCTTTCTCTTGCAGCCTATTTAACACTTCCATCAAACTCTTGTCATGTGATGACCTGCAAACTCCAGCAATTAAAATGTCATCTTGGAAAACAACCGTATTATGCACTCCCATTAGAACTTGTTCCATCACACGTTGAAAAACTGAAGCCGCTGAAGCTAGACCAAATGGCATACGTTTAAATTGAAAAGTTCCTGACGGTGACACAAAAGCTGTTAAATGTTTTGAGGAGATGTCTAATTCAACTTGATGGTAAGCAGAAGACAAATCTATCTTAAAAAACCATTCAAAACCCTGAAACTTGGAAACAATATCATCAATGCGGGGTAACGGATGAGAATCCACCCATATGTTCTTATTGAGGCTGCGTAAGTCAATACAGACTCTAAGATTTCCATTTTTTTCCCGTGCGACGACCAAAGGACTTAACCAGAGAGATGATTCAATAGGCTCAATCACACCAGATTCACGCATCTTCTCAAGCTCTTTTGTTAAATCATCCCTAACACTTAAAGGAACATTTCTCAGTTTATGTTTGCTAGGGATTGCTCCTTCTTTCACCTTGATAAGATGTTTAAAACCTTTGATCAAACCTTAAGAATCACAGAAAACATTTGGAAATTTACTTCCCCAGATTGAAGGATTGTCACAAGGTGTTGATTCATTGACAATAGAGACTGGATCTTTTGTACCAGGTCTAAGGGTCATTCCAAATAGACCTTGGTGGTACCACCCCAGGATGTTTAACCCTTTAATAGCGACATAAATTTTCCCAGTGATAGTTTTTTCTTCAAACTCTAATGTGCTTTCAAAAAAACCCTTCAGCTGAATCTTCCTTCCCTCATAGGATACAGGACTCCTATCAGGAGGTTGAAGAAATTTGTCACCCCACACAGATTCAAACAATTCTTCAGTGATCATTGTCATGCGTGCACCTGAATCAACTAATAATTTCAAACTTTTCCCATCCACTATGATGTCCACAATAGGGTCTGGACATTCCTCACAGTCATCCTTAACTACTAACATTAAGTCGGACATAGAACTTATGACTTCTGTGTCATTCTCCAACGTATTACACTCCTCCCACACAGCACTGATATTCCTCCTGGCCATACACACTTTTGAAAAATGACCCTGTTTACCACAATTCCTACAGGAGGCATTACGAGCTGGGCAAATACGTGAATTAGGAAAATGGGAAGGATAACCACACTTTGAACAGACATTCCTCTTTTGAGGATACATTTGTTTTTTTTCTTGCCTGGCTGCAGGCACTTTTCCTTTGTTATCAGTACTGTTTTTCTCAGGAACACTACTTTTTTCTCCCACAACTTTCCCTTCATTAACTACTCCAATTGTAGATTTGTCTGGCCTAAGTTCATTTGAAGAGGTTTGAGATAGCTCAATACTTTTAACAATGGACACAGTTTCTTCAAGTGAGGGATTTTTCAAAGTCAGTAATTTCTGTTGCACTTTTTTGTCTCTACATCGTACTACGATTTGATCTCTGATGAGTTGGGACGTAAAATTCTCAAACTCACATTCAGAAGCCAAAATACGTAGAGAAGCAACATATGACACAATACTCTCCGATGTTTGTTGCTCCCTTGTAAAAAACTTGTGCCTGGCTACTACTAAACTCTTTTCCACATCAAATTGTTTTTCTAACATTTGAATGGCCTGATCAAAATCATTTAGGGGTTCTTCACCCTCAACTTGTTCAGGTAAAGGTAAATGTTCCAAAACAGCCTGACCTTCAAAACCCAAATTGTGTTCGAGAATAAATCTCTTACGTTCAGCACTAAATCTAAGGCCCCCTATGGCACCTAGATACTTCGTAAATGCCCTGTACCATACTTTCCACTCTACTGGTGGGTCTCCCGGAAGCTGTAGGAAAGGGGAAGGTGCCTGCACATTCTGCATATTGAAGAAAAAATACTGTAAATAACCACTATACAGAAAAACACTAGAATTACTCGCTTACGCAGAGAGTTTTCTTCTTATGCCAAAAGAACAAAACTAAAAAAACACAGCGTTCTGTATATGGAAACCCAAATCTATGGGGGAGACTACGCAGACAAACACCTAGTTTTCTCCCTTACACAGTGAATATTCTTTTTTTCCTTAGAGAATATTACTGATAACAAATACAATAGTTTTCACCCTCTTTAAAATAATAATAATTAAGCACAGTGAAAAAAACGATAAAAAGTTCCAACAATTGAAATAGATTGAATAGATTTTGACTTTTCTGTTCCAAAAACAACCACAAGATGGCAGTGGTGCGCTGTTAGTGTAGAATTATCCGTAGCAAAGTGGAAAAAACTGTAACTCCGTGAAAAACGTGTGGTACCTTGTCCTCTGGAGAAAATGTTCGTCCATCAACTGCTCAAATACCTTCTAGTAGTCTTGTGAAGTAATACTCCAATATGACTACTGCGTTCAAATGCGCGCCGATCCCGCAGACACAGAACGTAGAAACATGAAAGGAAGGCTGTCTCTATGACGCTAGTAGAATTCAGCTGACAGGAAAAAGCACAGAGAACGTGGGCGCGTCACAGCACACACGCACACCACGTCATCATTTCTAGGCTCAGCACGAACGAGTGAAGATCAACGGTCTCCTCCAGAGCTGCGCGTATCCAACGGCGAAACGAATGACCCAAAAGTGAACCGATCACATCCACGGCAGAAACAAAGGTAGGAATAACTCAATTTCCTTACGTTTTGCTCTCTTCCACAATCGTGTGACGTCTGAAGGTTCGGTATTACTTGCAGCTTTCCTCGTTTAACCTGTTCGGCAAAAAGCTTTTAAAACTTCGTTTTTTCCTTGTGATTACGATGTTGGCAAAAGAGTGAACAGTCTTTTACGCCAGATAACTGCTAACCGAGACTGACTGTCCCATCGTCAGCGCAGAAAAGTCTTTGATCGATATTTTAAAATCAAAATGTTGGTAAAAAAAAACAGCAGTCAGTTTGTACTCTGCACACGTAGGTATAACGATGAGCGGTGCGTCTCAAACTCGTCGCCAATTGAAGTGACCACAATCCAGTTATGTAGAGGAAGAAGTCAGGTTTATTACCGCTCATCACAACAGCTTCCAGGGAATAAACAGCATATTCAAGTGTAGACATTCCATCACCCAGGAGATGACAGAACGCACAGTAAGTGATTACATCACACCTTAGATATTACACAACTCTATTCACTTACTTGGACACCAAATCAAGATGATATGCTACGATATCTCGAAGACAGCTGTCTGCCAGTAGCAGATGCTGAGGAAGCCGCCATGTTAGATACAACAGTATCAGTGGAAGAAGTGGAGTTGGCGGTTTCAGCATTGCCAACGGGGAAAGCTGCTGGAGACGACTCGATACCATTAGAATTCTATAAATCTTTTAAAAAGATTTTGCTCTTGCCCCTTAGTAGGGTAATACAATTGGTGTCCAGTAGTGGGCGGGCACCGGAGTTGTGGTGTATGACACAAATAGTGTTTTTTTTTATAAAGGATAAACCACCAACAGAATGTGGATCATATCGGCCAATCTCTCTGATAAATGCGAATGCCAAGATATTTTCAAAAGTCTTGGCATCTCGCCTGGCCTCGCTAATGCCGCAACTAGTTTCTGAAAGACAGCATGGATTTATCATGGGTAGGGATACTACTGCCCACATTAATATGGCTATTGGAGCGTTTGATTTTGCTGAGAAAAAAAAGATTGACTTTGGTATGATTTTTTTAGATGCCGAAAAGGCTTTTGACCGGGTCAGGTGGGATTAGTTAAGGCCGGTCTCGGATCACAGTTTTGGTCTTGGGTGCAGGCTTTATATTGCAATCCTCAGGCTAAGCTGTCTTATTTGGGGTCTCAATCCATACCATTCCGAATTTTATGTGAGACTAGGCAAGGCTGTCCCTTGTCTCCATTACTGTTTGCTCTATATATTTAGCCATTTATACGTACGCTACAATCTTGCATGCAGATTAAGCCATTGGAATCTTAGACCGCCAAACTTAAGGTCACGGCATATGCAGATGATATCGCGGTCTACGCAATTAATCCAGGCGAGGCCGTGATAAGCATCAAGGAAGAAGCAGAGAAATTTGGCTATGTTTCAGGATATAAACTGAATGTTAACAAGAATCAAGCGCTTACTAATTTCGATACTCAAAATTCAATAAGCGGGGCTTGCACTACTGTGACTTATTTGGGGGTAAAGATAACCACTAAAGTCAATCAGATTACATACCACTTCTGAATGAAACTATTAGACTGCTTAAAATCTGGCATAAGCTCCCTATAGGGTTACTAGGCAGATGTAACCTAATAAAAATGAAAATACTCCCTAAGTTCTTGTATTTGGTTCGGTCCATTCCTTTAAAAGTTTCTAATATTTTTTTTTAAACATGAGGGGATCTTTAGTAGCTTCATATGGGGATATAAAAAACCTAGGAGAGCAATTGATTTGCTCAAATACCATTTGATCAAGGCGGACTTGTATTCCAGATTTTAAAATTTATTTCTGGGCTGCCTTTACGGGTCGATTCCGTAGTCTGCTTGGTCTTGACCAGACAGACTCAATTTTTAGTTTTATCTTAGGCAATCAGAAGGAAAAGTTCTTATATGGAATTAGAGGTCCAAATTATTTCAAGCGAGTTAGGTTCAAGAGCGTTAGAGATACTATATATATCTGGCAAGCTATGTCTGCTGTTTTTGCAGATGTAAATTATCGGCATTTCATGAAAAATGTCCACTAGGGGGGAATCCTTTGTTTCCCGAAGTGTTTCATGACCAAGCAGGCAAATCTTGGGTCAAATATGGAATTACTTGTCTATGTGATCTGTTCGATGAGAAAGCAATTAAATCATTTAAAAATTTACGATTACTTCATAAACTTCCTGCTCATTTCTTTTTTTAAGTATTTACAGATCAGAGACTATTTGGCCCTAAATCTGGAGGTAAAAGCAATAAGGTACTCAAGCATCTGGGACTGCTTGTACGGAGGGAAAACTAAGTCCTTGATAGTGTTAATGTATGAACATTTACATAGTTTTAGACCAGATGGCAGAGAGAAACTAGCAGAGCGCTGGAGTCAAATCTTGGGCATATCTTTTACACCTAGAGTGATTAAACAGGCTCTAGGCCATGTTAAGGAATCGGTTCACTCTTTTAGCTTGCAACTTCAGCAATTACGCATTACTTGTATGTTGTACTATACCCCGGCTAAAATAGCTAAATGGGCTCAGGGAAACATGACGGGGGATAAGATAAATTGCCCTAAATGCGGATTATATGCTGCTAATCTGATACATATGTTTATTGAATGCCCAGAGTTGAGGGGTTATTGGCAGAAAATCGAACTGATACTCCAGCTTAAGCTAGGCTTGGATTCCTCACTCACTAATATTGAAATCATGCTGGGTTATAAGGAGGATGACCCGGCAATCGCACATCTTTTTTCAATCCTAATGGCTGCTGCCAGACTGGCCGTCGCCCGGGTGTGGGTCTCTAAGATATCGCCCTCGGCTGAGGATTGGTGGTTTATCACTAGAGAGATGTATGGATTAGAGGCAGCCTTGGCTAAGGCAAGGGGTGTCCGATCTTTAGTCAAGTTAGAAGCACTATGGAGACCATTGATCTTGGATGGAATAATTTAACTATTGACAGTATTGTATGAAATAATCGTGTGTCCCCTTTGTAATAATTTTACTTTTTCTGTTTTTTTTAATGTACTTGTGTCTTCACCTGATGGGTAAATTTAAAATCTCCAGCTGGTTTTTCCTCTTTTATTGTTGTATATATGTGCACTTTTTGATGAAAACAAAAATCATTTAAAAAAAAAAAAAAAGGTGAGTCTCTTTTAATAGATTGTTTTGGAGTACAAAAAGGGATGAGTCTACCAATCTTGCTACATAATTTCCTAACATAACAAAAGCACATTCATTTTGAAGGCAATCAATAATGATATCTCTGTTGAGGGTTGTGGCTGGATTAGTCCACAGTAACAGTCAGAGAAGCAATAGTAATACCTAAATTATGTCCTCATGTCATGACACGAAAAGTCATGTCTAAATGGGAAGAATCTCAAAAGGGCCCACAAATCCAATGTTTTTTAGCTTGAAGAGGTTTCAAATTAGCACTATATGGCAGTTGAAAGACATTTACAATGTGTATATATCCAGCATATGGTTAACAGGTTTAGACACTAATCTCAATGCAAAATAATACACAGTTCCTAATTAGTGAACAAAGCTTTTGCACAAGTTCGATATTAGAGTAAACAAGTGGCCAGAGGAGGCAATGTTAATGCCCACGTAATTAAATGGGGTCAATTTCTTCATGGTTTAACATTTGATAGTCAGTGATCTGGTTTTGGTCGACCTCTGGTCCCAAACCATCATAAATATTTTTTGTGAGGTTGCTTTCCAGATCCAGACCCACCACGAAACTGACAAAGTCATCAATATGCGTATTCTCTTTGTTATGCCTATCTCATTGAATCCCAGGATTTTGACACAAATTCCCATCTGCAATACTTTGTAGAAAGAGATTTGCTTCAAAACCCATGGGTGATTGCATGGGAACTTCCATGCACCTACCATAGAATGCCTCCCTGATGCAAAGTAATGTAAGGTATCACAATGTAAAGCTTTGAATTTCTTTTGATTATAATCCAATGCAAATCATGATTTGTCTTAGATTGTAAATCCCACAACTACACTTTGCAAAGTGTTTGTAAATTAGGGCCTTAGGGCCAGATGTTTTAAAAGAGCATTTTGTGATTCCCAAATAGCGATTTCTACAGAATCGCTATTTGTGACTCGCAAATTGCTAGGTATGTAGGAATCGCAAAGAATTTTGCGATTTCTTAATATTACTTAATAGCGATTCAGTAAATAGCGGATCTCTATTAGGTAATATGACATCATTCATTCCTGTGGGCCAAAAGACCCATAGTTGCAAATGGTTTTGCATTAGCTAATTTGCGATGACCTAATTGGTAATTGCAAATTAGTGAATGCAAATCCATGGGTGCCCGGGGGTCTAAGGCCCCCCGAAGCAGCCCCAACATTTTAATTGTGCATATGAAAAGCTCAAGTGTGCCATGGGACTTTGAAAAAAGCACTTTTGTGCATTTTTCAAGATTCACTCTTAGTTACCATCAACTTGAAGTTGATGATAATCAGCGTTTTCTAAATGCACAGTTCGCATTTAGGAAAGGCTTCTAACATGTGCATTAGGAATTCGCAAATTGCGATTCACTATCTGCATTCGCAATTTAGGTAATCACAAAAATGTGCGATTACTTAAATTGCGAATCCAAAAACCTTTCAAACATAAGGAAAGGACATTTTGCATTTGCAAATGGCCAAATTTTGCAATTCGCAGCCTTTCCGAATGTAAAATGCTTTCATACATCTGGCCATTAGTTCTTTCCATTGCCAAGTTGGTGCTGTCTTGGAGCCTTCAAATATTGCAGACATAAACCTGAGTCCTGATCGAATATCAGACATGAATACGAAAAACTTTGCACCCTGGTACATTACTACAGGTTCATTTCAATGCATACCTTTACAATGCATTTTAATGTACCACAATGTAAAGTAGTTTTACAACAGAAACTGTACTAGAAAAAAAACTTACCTCACTTTACCTCTACCCACCCCTGAACCCTAAATTATCTCTTACCTCACTTTACCACTACCCACCCCTGAACCCTAAATAAACCATTGCCCCACTTTACCTCTAACAACCCTTGAACCCTAAAAAAATCCTTCCGGCCCTTTACCTCTATGAAAACCTGAATCCTACAATAACCCATACATCTCTTTAGCTATACCCATAATTGAACCCTAAAAAAAGCATTACCTTCCATTACCTCAACACACCCCTGAATGCTAAAAGACATTTACCGCCCTTTATCTGTGTGACCTCTAAATCATAAGCTTACCTTACAATTCTCCTTCATTATAAGTGCATGCATTTTTAATGCATGTGCTGTAAAGTTTCATACATTGCAAAATATTCATTGTAATGATATATCATTGTAAAAGATGCCTTGTAATGGCAATAAACCTTCCTGATTCTGTCATTTTTCTGTAGACAATTGTTATAAATGGGGGTCTCAAGTTGGCAATGGTATACACCTTTGTCTAAATAGGGACCCTTTCTTCTAGTCAGGGAACGGGGGATACACTCATAAAATAACCCCTGCTCACACCCTTGGTAGCTTAGCACGAGCAGGCAAGCTTATCTCAGAGGCAATGTGTAATGCATTTGTGAATGCATACAGTAATACTGTAACAACACTACAGATGGACACCACACAGGTTGTGTTATAAAAATAAGTATTTTTATGTAGACTTAACATAAGACCCAAACGACAAAAATCCACAATACAGTACTTAAAATATGCTGAAAAAATAGGTTATTCACGTAAATGCAGTCTCTAGCAACAAATAACTCTGCCTGGAGTTATTACGACATCGTGACACAGCATAGGGGTAGTCTCCTGCTTCAGTTTCTTGGTTCTTCCCCTCAGAAAAGATTCCTCTTGATTCCCAGAAGTGATCTAAAGTTCTGAGGTCTGGGTCCCCCTTTTTATATACACAAATCCTTTGTCTCCGAAGGCAGAGAGTGTCTGTACCTACTCAAAACCAGCTCTGGGTGCATTCTGCCAATGCACAACTTCTTCCTTTGTCAGTGTGGGCCAGGGTCATCAGAAGCACCACAGGAGGTGGATCCAGCATTGTGGAAGGCAGGCACAGGCCTATTCAGGCCCAGGTGCTCCTTCTCCCACCACTCCCAATGCAAATAGGATTATTCAGCCTAGTGCTGACTCACCCAGTCTCCTGGAGCCACCCCAGCCCCTGTCACTCACAAACCAGACATACAATACACAAGCTAGCACAGGCAGGCTGGATGGTTAGGAAAGAAAATACCTGCTTTCTAAAAGTGGTATTTTCAAACACAGAATGTTAAAACCAACTTCACTAAAATATGTATTTTATCATTCTATGTTCAGGCATACTAAATTAGTTTTTCTACCATGTTCCCTGGGTCAGTTAGGATTATAAGATGTTATAATCAAACTGCCCATTCTGACCTATGGGAGCAGCTAGCCTTGCCATTGTGAAAAACGAAAATGGCTGTAATTCACTATCAGGACCTGCCACACACATCAGGGAATATCCTACCTCTTACTTGCAATGTACCCTGCCTGCAGGCCTACTTGAGGGGTGACTAACATACAGAAAAAGGGAAGGTTTGGGGATTGGTAAGTGATTGCACTTACCAAGTCAACATGGCAGTACCAGGCTGCACACAGGCTCTGCAATGGCAGGCCCTAGCCAAAGTTTACAAACTGCTCTGGTAGGTGGCACAATCAGTGCTGCAAGCCCACCAGCGGCATTTGATTTACGGGTCCTGGGCAGTGGGCACACACTGTGCACTGTACTAGGGTCTGACAAGTAAAACAAATAAGCCAATCATGGAGTCACTAATCCATACATCCCATAGGGAGAGTATATGCACTTTAGGACCGATCAGCAGTGGTAAAGTGCCCAGAGTCATAAAACCAACAAATACAGATGAGAGAAAATACAGGAGGAAGGCAACAAGTTCGGGGATGACCCTGCAAAAAGGGCAAAGTCCAACTCAACCCCCTTCCAGCCAAAACGTAGGGGAGACCAATCACTACCCTGATGGGCTTCCCTGCTTTGGGCGATATAACATGGACCCTGGCCCACAACTGCAGGGGCATATTCCAATTCTACACCAATCTGAACCTATTTTGGTCGCTCTATCCATACTCTCAGGGCCCTCCAAGCTAACCCGTAGGGAACCCTTCTTCTCACCTGTGGACACTATCTGTGCAGCACCTAACCTTAGCTTGCCCACAGGTGTGTCCCAACACAGAGACAGTAAGCCACAGTGGCCCGTGACATCGATCAGTGCTTTGACCCAGGTCTTATTCCTCTCAAACCTCTGTGGCGTCAGCTTGTCACCCTTTGTCCACTCTCCCAACTGTCAGGTTGGGTATGACATCCTGACATTGACCTACCAGCCCCGGGCATGTACCTGGCGGCTGGACAGGAGACTGGGTTTGGCTTTCCCACACCCATTCCTCTTCCTCCTTGGGGATCTACACCCTCCCACCTGGAGTGGTACCCCTTTCCAGAATTGACAGGGCACCTGTGGCAGGTGTCCTGCACAATTTGCCCACCAGTTCAGGGGTTCTATCCTGCAACTGGGATTCCAGGTCAGGGGGGACACCCAGAACCTGGCCCTCCAACCTAGGGTCTAAACCCTCCAGTTGAACCGGGGTCAAAGGTGAGGACTCCCTCCCTCTGCACCCGCTTCCAGAGTGCTGTACCCTCCCACCTGGAGTGGTACCCCTAGAAGAAAAACTGGTAGGGACACTGAGTACAGATGTCCTGCCCTCCAGGTCAGGCAACACCTGAACCTGGCTTCCCAACCCAGGGACCAACCCCTGCAGTTGAACACTTGCCAGCACACCAGGACTTAATTGGGAGCACATATGCCTCCCGAGGGTGACAAACAATGCATGTGTCATGTGACAGTCTGCCTGGCACAGATCTCGCGACCCCTCTCCAATTGACAGTGCGTGAAGATCCCCCAGGACAGAAGTGGTGTCACCATGGTCATTCATTGGTGACTCGGCCCTTCTGGCTGGCCCCTGACCCACTGGTTCTTCCACTGGGGACTCTTTCTCTCTCTCACCCCTCAATCTGAACTTCTGCACCCTCCCCTTAGGAGTGGCACTGTCAGACACCAGAACCGATGGAGGCCTGCTGACAGACACTCCCAGTTCACCAGAAATTAAGGGATCCCACTCAACGTGCGGCCCTTCAGGACAGACTAGTCTCCCTACCTGGTGTTCCCTTAAAGAAGCATCCAGGCCCTGACACTGGGTTTCAGGGACCTTGGGACACGCAGCCTCACACTCACTCCATCTTCACTGAGACAGGACGTGAGACCCTATACCCCTCTACACCGGGACCTAGTTGGGCCACTCTGAACCTCTCCACCACACAGGTCCGTAGGATACCTGAGCCACTCCTTTTAGTGTCACTCCCAAATGCCTCATCAGACCCTCTCACACGCAGTCAGAGGTCTGCCTCATGCTCAAGCTCCCTGGGATCAGGGGACTCACACTCCAACAGGTGTTGGCATAGCTCTGGAAAACAGGGACTTACAATATGCTCTCCCACAATTGGATCACACAGCCCCCCACAGGTGTTAACCAAACTATCCTTCACCTCACAATCCAGCGCCTCAAACACTTACTCCACACCACTCTCCTGAGATTGACAAGACAGTATATGGCTGTCTCTGTCACTCAACCCACACTCTTCTGGGTGGTCTTCAAACTCATACCCCAGGACTTCAACCATGGGGGAACCCCTCTACCTGTACCTTTCATCTAAAGTCAATAGAGTGTCCGTCCCACCACTAGGACTATGAACCCCTGTGCCAGTTCCCCAATCCCCCTCAGGGACACTGCACACCGCTGGAGCCACCTCAAATCCTAGGACCCCCTGGTGTATGTTAACCCTCTCCTTCAAGTCAGGCACCCCATCTCTGGGTGTGTGTACTACTCCCTCAGCACTAGATAACTCAATATTGCTGCCACCGTCTGAGCTGGACTCCACCTCCAACTCAGCTAAGCTCACTTCCTGAGCTACCCAAATTTCTTCTTCTTGGGTTAAGGCCCTCTTAGCCTCATCATGCTCTCTCAGCTCCTCGTCAATCTCTCTCAGCCTCTGCTCACAAGCCAGAAGCCAGCTATCCTTTTCTGTTTCTCCCTCACTTTCAGAGATTTCCTCCTCCTCAGACTCAACTGGTAGTGTTGCCTTCCAGCAGGGTAACTCATAATAAAATAGGGATGCCTCTAGATCCTTCCTGGACCTTCTCCCCACAGGCAGCCCCCTTTCCTTGCAAACAAACGTAGCTCCTTCATTGTGTAGAAGAAAATGTGCCAGAAGTTAAGTTCCATTTTGCAACAACTAACCAGAGTCCTAGTATCAAAAATACTTCCAGGAGGACACCAAGAAACAGAAAAAACAGTATGTGGTTGTATTTGGTCTGCACACAGTAGTAGCGTACACCAATCACTGTATATGAGTCACAAATGCAAGTCCAGAATCCTCACCGCTGACCACCAATGTTAGAAATGGGGCTCTCTAGTTGGCAATGGTATGTATACACATTTGTCCAAATCGGGACCCTTGCTTCTAGTCAGGGAAAGGGGGATACACTCCTAAAATAACCCCTGCTCACCTCCTTGGTAGCTTGACACGAGCAGGCAGGCTTATCTCAGAGGCAGTGTGTAAAGCATATGTGAACAAATACAGTAATACAGTGACAACACTACAGATGGACACCACACAGGTTGTGTTATAAAAATCAGTATATTTAAATAGACTTAACAGAAGACCCAAACGACAAAAATCCACAATACAGTACTTAAAATATGCTGAAAAAATAGGTTATTCACTTAAATGCAGTATCTAGCAACCAATAACTCCACCGAGAGTTATTACGACGTTGTGCCAGAAGAAATCCCAAAGTACAGTGCCGAAAGCGAGGGGCGCAGTGTCGGGACCGGAGTCAAACAGACCCCCATAGAACAGTACCTTGGAAAAGGGATGAAAAACAAAGACAGCTCACGGCGTCGGGAGGTGCTGCTTCATTGGCGCTGCGCAGCGTCGGTTCCTTACGACCACAGAGGAGGTGTAGACTTGGTTCCTTACTGCAGGTCAGGGGAGGTGAGACAACAGTTCCTTACTGCGTCGGGGAGGTGACATCACGATGGCGCCGATACCACGGTTCCCTACGATGTTGCGATGTCGATGGATTCTTGGTCACCCACTTCGAGGATCGGCTCCGCGATGACAATGTCGGCTTTGGAGTCGATGCGGCAGAGCAGCAGGCGTCGGGCCTACGGCACAAGTCGAAGCGGTGCTCTCGGCTTCGGTCAGGTTACGGCGTCGCTCGCTGGTGTTGATTTGGCATGGTGGCCGGCGTCGGGTCTACTTTGCAAACCGGAGCAGCGCTCATGGCTTTGGTGCAGATTACGGCATCGCTCGCTGGCATCGGTGTTGCAATTTCCTTCTGTAGCAGCTAAACCCACAGTTCTAGATGCAGGCAAACAGAAGGGGTGACGTTTTGTATCCCTGAGACTTCAGGCAGGAGGCAAGCTCAATTTCAAGCCCTTTGAGATCTTCCTGAAGATGATGAAAGCACACTCAGTCCTTTTCTCCTTTCTTTGGCAATAAAGTAACCACTGCAGGGCAACCCCAACAACACACAGCATAGGGGTAGTCTCCTCCTTCAGGTTCTTGGTTTTCCTCCTCAGCAAAGGTTTGTCTTGATTCCCAGAAGTGATCTAAAGTTCTGGGGTCTAGGTCCCCCTTTTTATACACAAAAATACTTTGTCTCTGACGGCAGAGAGTGTATGTACCTAGTCAAAACCAGTTCTGGGTGCATTCTGCCAGTGCACAACTTCTTCCTTTGTCAGTGTGGGCCAGGGTCATCAGACGCACCACAGGAGGTGGAGCCAGCATTGTGAAGGCAGGCACAGCCCTATTCAGCCCAGGTGCACCTCCTCCAACCACTCCTCATGCAGATAGGTCTACTCAGCATAGTGCAGACTCACCCTGTCTCCTGGAGCCAACCCAGACCCGGTCACTCTCAAACCAGACATGCAATACACAACCTAGCAGAGGCAGGCTGGATGGTTAGGTAAGAAAATACTTACTTTCTAAAAGTGGTATTTTCAAACACAGAATGTTAAAACCAACTTCACTAAAAGATGTATTTTAATTCACTATCAGGACCTACCATACACATCAGGGCATGCCCTACCTCTTACTTACAATGTACCCTGCCTGCAGGCCTACTTTAGGGGTGACTAACATACAGACAAGGGAAGGTTTGGGGATTGGTAAGTGGGTGCACTTA
This sequence comes from Triturus cristatus, assembly GCF_964204655.1. Classification (NCBI taxonomy): domain Eukaryota; kingdom Metazoa; phylum Chordata; class Amphibia; order Caudata; family Salamandridae; genus Triturus; species Triturus cristatus. The sequence goes on from NC_140591.1 coordinate 1,355,175,715, forward strand.
CCAAGTCAACATGGCAGTACCAGGCTGCACACAGGACAGGCCTGAGCCATAGTTTACAAACTGCTCCGGTGGGTGGCACAATCAGTGCTGCAAGCCCACCAGCAGCATTTGATTTACGGGCCCTGGGCACACACGGTGCACTGTAGTAGGGTCTGACAAGTAAAACAAATAAGCCAATCATAGAGTCACTAATCCCTTCATCCCATTTACAATAGGGAGAGCATATGCACTTTAGCACTGATCAGCAGTGGTAAGGTGTCCAGAGTCATAAAACCAACAAATACAGATTGGAGAAAATACAGGAGGAAGGCAACAAGTTTGGGGATGACCCTGCAAGAAGGGCCAAGTCCAACACAACCCCCTTACAGCCAAAAAATAGGGGAGACCAATCACTACCCTGATGGGCTTCCCTGCTTTGGGCGATAGAACATGGACCCTGGCCTGCAACCGCAGTGGCATACTCCAGTTCTACGCCAATCTGAATCTATTTTGGTCCCGCTGTCCATCCTCTCAGGTCCCACCAAGCTAACCCATAGGGAACCCTTCTTCTCACCTGTGGACACCATTTCTGCAGCACCTTACCTTAGGCTGCTCATAGGTGTGTCCCAACAGACAGACAGCAAGCCACAGTGGCCCCTGACAGTGGTCAGTGCTGAGACCCAGGCCTTATGCCTCTCAGGACTCTCAAACCTCTGTGGCCTCAGAGAGCGGGGGGCAGTAGCCCCAGGTGCTTGGCACCCTTTGTCCACTCTCCCTCCTGTCAGGTCAGCTATGACATCCTGACACTGACCTATTAGCCCAGGCCTATATCCGGCGGCAGGACAGGAGACTGGGGTGGGCTTTTCACACCTGGTCCTCCTCCTCTTCGGGGCTCTACACCCTCCCACCTGGAGCGGTACCCCTTTCCAGAATTTCCAGGGCACCTGTGGCAGGTGTCCTGCACAATTCTCCCACCAGTTAAGGGGTTCAATCCTGCAACTGGGATTCCAGGTCAGGGGGGACACCCTGAACCTGGCCCTCCAACCTAGGGTCTAAACCCTCCAGTTGAACCGGGGTCAGAGGCGAGGATTCCCTCCCTCTGCACCCCCTTCCAGCGTACTGTAACCTCCCACCTGGAGTGGTACCCCTAGAAGACAAACTGGTAGGGACACTGAGTACAGATGTCCCACCCTCCAGGTCAGGCAACACCTAAACCTGGCTTCCCAACCCAGGGAACAACCCCTTCAGTTGGACACTTGCCCGGCGCACCAGGACTTCATTGGGAGCACATTTGACCCCCTGAGGGTGGCACACAACACATGTGTCATGTAACAGTCTGCCTGGCGCAGATCTCCCCACCCCTGTCCAACTGACAGTGCGTGAAGATCCCCCAGGACAGAAGTGGTGTCACCATGGTCATTCATTGGTGACTCAGCCCTTCTGGCTGGCCCCTGACCCTCTCGTTCTCCCACTGGAGACTTTTTCCCCCTCTCACCCCTCAATCTGGACTTCTGCACCCTCCACTTAGGAGTGGCACTGCCAGACACCAGAACTGATGGAGGTCTGCTGACACACACTCCCAGTTCACCAGACACTAAGGGATCCCCCTCAACGTGTGGCCCATCAGGACAGACTAGGCTCCCTACCTGGTGTTTCCTTAAAGAACCATCCAGGGCCTGAGACTGGGTTTCGGGCAACGTGGGACACTGTCTCCACTGAGAAAGGACAAGAGCCCCCACTACACCGGGACCTAGCTGGGCCACTCTGAACCTCTTCCACCACACAGGTCTGGAAGTTACCTGAGCCAGGCATAAAAAATTTGTTTTTCTACCATGTTCCCTGGGTCAGATTGGATTATAAGCTGTTATAATCAAACTGCCCATTCTGGCCTATGGGAGCAGGTAGCCTTGTCATAGTGAAAAACGAAAATGGCTTTAATTCACTATCAGGACATGCCACACACATCAGGGCATGTCCTACCTCTTACTTACAATGCACCCCGCCCGCAGGCCTACTTTCGGGGTGACTAACATGCAGAAAAATGAAGGTTTGGGGACTGGTAAGTGGATGCACTTACCAAGTCCACATGGCAATACCAGACTGCACACAGGCTCTGCAATGGCAAGGTTGAGTTATAGTTTACAAGCTGCTCCAGTGGGTGGTACAATCAGGGCTGCAAGCCCACCAGCAGCATTTGATTTACGGGCCCAGGGCACACACGGTACACCGTACTAGGGTCTGACAAGTAAAACAAATAAGCCAATCATAGAGTCACTAATCCATTCATCCATTTACAAAAGGGAGAGCATATGCACTTTAGCACTGATCAGCAGTGGTAAAGTGCCCAGAGTCATAAAACCCCCAAAAAACAGGTCATAGAAAATACAGGAGGAAGGCAAAATGTTTGGGGATGACCCTGCAAAAAGGGCCAAGTCCTACAACAATTAAGACTATAATCATGGATTGCCTCCACTGAGCCTCACAGTCTTTATTATATGAATGACCTTTCTCAGGATCTTCAGCAAGCTCGTTATCACGCCACTGCATACTCTCAGGACACACATCATAAAAACTAGTGTATGAATGTATGTGCTTTATACCTGTAGTATTTCTGAGTAGGTTGCCTTATTCTTTTAATATTCCCAGCTTACTCATGGATTTCAGGAGTAAACCTGGAGTATTCCTTGCTGACTCTGGGCTTACTCCTGGAATCCAGGAGTACTACAAGAGTAAGGAACAGCAAGATCATTGTGAATCTCCCTCCTTTATTTACTAATACTCATTTTCAGGCTTTCCTATTAACGCACAGAACTTCATCTGAGAACTTTATGGAATCAATGCATCCATTGCTTGAGTCAATGCTTAATTCATATAGGTCTTGCCACTGCAGTTCTTGCCATCACACCTCCTCTCAACACTTCTTGCCACACAGCTATCTATTTTTGGGTCTTCACAGCTGCCACAGCTACTTTCACACAGACATAGATTATTGTGGGATACAGGACACACAAGTGGTATTTACCCCGTGGCTGCTTCCACAAGTTACAACCATGCACACTTGTAGCCATATTGTGCAAAGTGCCCCATAGAGCCAAGAGGTCTGTGCACCTGTTGTTTGAACCCCAGTGCACTTTGGTATTAGAAAAGGGACTGCAGACTAGTAATATGGATCATTCAAGTGCAAAGAATGCGCTAGCTAGGTCACAATAGGGTGTTCTCATTTGCATGCGAACATTACCCCATGCACATTAGGTGACACTTTGTCATTGAGCCTATGCCATAGTAGAGGTGTGTCTCGCTACTCTACTCCTGCTCTCCTCATGGGACTAGAGGAACTGGAAGCCAGGAAGAACAGCCAGGCTCCCCTGACCGATCACAATGCTGCAATGCAGCATTGGGATTGATTTTGTGCGTCCTGGTTCGACTCTCAACCAGGGGATGGGGTCCTGGGCATGTTCTCAATGCAGGCTGTAATGCAGCCTGCATAGAGAACGGGGAAATTGTGCATGACTGGTCTGGATGCAGCATTGTGATTGGGTTTGAGCGTTCTGGTTCGACGCTCAACCAGAGAATGGGGGCCTGGGCATGTTCTCTACGCAGGCTGTAATGCAGCCTGCATGGAGAACTTAGAAAGTGTGCATGACTGGTTTGGGCAGACGTAAAGGGCCACTCCTCCACTGCCCGACTCCGATAGCAGAGCACCCCTGGCCACCCACAAAGAAAACATAAAATAATAATAAGTCAAAGTCATTATGATTTTATATTTCCTTTACTTTGCTCTGCTCATAAGCAGTGGGGCGACACACCTCTGTCACAGCGAAGGAGCCTCATGTTCCCCAGAGTACTCGTTGTGACATGGTTATGGGTACCCCAGGACTGCCAGTGATCCCCCAGCAGGCCAGTGCAGTCATTCACTTCACTCACCTGCATGTGATCTTTGCTGAACTTTGGCAGTGAGGCTGGGACTCCTGATGCAATAAAAGGCAGACTGGAGGCTTCAAATATCTGGTCCGCCTCCCAAAGACATTGTTCACAATGTAGGTGCGAGTTTGCATTCCACTGTGAATAGCGCTTTACCTGTAATGGGGTACACCGTCGCAGTCTGCAATTGGCGCATCTATTAAAGGTGCACCGCAGAGTGGTACAGTGAACTCTCCATAACACAACCCCTGCATGCTGAGATTATTGCGAGACCTAATTTGTGTATGGTTTGTCATTAAACATCATGTAAGTGTAGACTCCGGTTGCCTGACAATATTCAATCAATCAATCAATCAGGACATTTGTAAAGCACACTACTTACCCATGAGGGTCTCCAGGTGCTGGGGGGGGGCGGAGGGATGCTGCTACTGCTCGAATAACCAGGTCTCGTGGAGTCTTCTGAAGGTTAGCAGCTTCTGGATCTGCTGTAGGATCATGGGGAGGGTGTTCCAGGTCTTGGTGGTGAGGTGGGAGAACGATCTGCCACCGAAGGTCACTCTTCGGATGAGGGGGACTATGGCGGGGGCGAGGTCGGCGGAATGGAGCTGGCAGTTGGGGGTGTAGAAGTTCAGTCGTCTGTTGAGGTATGCTGGTCCGGTGTTGTGTAGTGCATTTGTGGGCATGGGTGATCCTCTTGTTGACAGGGAGCCAGTGCAGGTCTCTCAGGTGGGGTGTGCTGTGGCTGCGACGAGGGATGTCGAGTGTCAGGCGAGTGGAGGTGTTTTGAATACGCTGGAGTTGTTTCAGGAGGTGGGTCGAGGCTCCTGCATAGAGGGCGTTTCCGTAGTCCAACCTGCTGCTGATGAGAGCCTGGGTGACCGTTCTTCTAGTTTTGGTGGGGATCCACCTGTAGATCTTGCTGAGCATGCAGAGGGTGTTGACCTGCTTTGTCATGGAGAGAGTAGAGTCGAGGATGAACCCTAGGTTGCGTGCATTGTTGGTGGGTGTTGGAGCTGTTCCCAGTGCGGTCGGCCACTAGGAGTCGTCCCAGGCCGAGGGGGTGGAGCCGAGGATGAGGACTTCTGTCTTGTCCGAGTTTAGCTTCAGTCAGCTGTTCTTCATCCACTCAGCAACGGCTTTCATTGCTTCGTGGAGGTTGGTTTTGGCGGAGAGGGGGTCCTTGGTGAGAGAGAGGATCAGCTGTGTGTCGTCGGCGTAGGAGATGATGTTGAGGTCATGCAGTCGGGCGACGTGGGCGAGCGGTGCCATGCAGATGAGCCCTGGGGTACGTCATAGATGATCTCGGTGGCTTCGGAGCAGAAAGGGACGAGGCAGACGCTCTGGGTTCTGCCGGAGAGGAAGGAGGTGGTCCAGTCCAGTGCCTTGTCTTGGATCCCGGCATCGTGGAGGCATGTGCGTAGGGTGCGTGGCAGATGGTGTTGAAGGCGGCTGACAGGTCCAGGAGGATGAGGGCCGCAGTTTCTCCGTTGTTCAGCAGGGCCCTGATGTCCTCGGTGGCAGTGATGAGGGCAGTTGCATTGCTGTGGTTGCTGCGGAACCCAGATTGGGATGAGTCCAGGATGCTGTTCTCCTCGAGATAGTGGGTCAGTTGTCTTTTGATGGTCTTCTCGATGACCTTCGCTGGAAACGGGAGCAGGGAGATGGGTCGGAAGTTCTTGAGGTCCTTGGGGTCAGCCTTGGGTTTCTTGAGTAAGGCGTTGATCTCGGCGTGCTTCCAGCTCTCCTGGAAGGTAGCTGTCTCGAAGGAGATGTTGATGGCTTTCCGGAGATGGGGTGCGATGGTGGCGCTGGCTTAGTTGAAGATGTGGTGCGGGCACGGGTCAGTTGGAGTTCTGGAGTGGATGGTGTTCATGATTTTGATGATGTCGTCATCGTCAATGTTGTTCCAGGCGAGCAGGGGGTCTGTGCGGATGGTGGTCGTGGGGATGGAGGTCTCGGTGGTTGTCTGGGCGGTTGTGACATTGAAGTTGCCATGGATGTCAGCGATCTTGCGATGGAAGAAGGTGTCAAGGGAGTCGTACCGGTCTTGCGAAGGTGGGATGTTGTTGGTGTTGGAACTGGAGTAGGAGAGTTCCTTTACGATGTTGAAGAGCTCTTTGCTGTTGTGTGCGTTGAAGGAGGCCCTTTTGCCGGATCTGATGAGGTGATGGTGCCTGCGGGTGGCGTTCTTGTGGGCTTCGTAGCTGTCTGGTGTCTGTTCGCGGTGCCATTTCTTCTCTAGCTTTCGGCAGGTTTGCTTGGAGGCCTGGAGGTCTTCAGTGAACCAGCTGGCTTTCTTGCTGGTGTGTCTGTTGGAGGGTTTCTTGAACAGGGCGAGGGTGTTGGCGCAGTCGTCGGTCCATTGTCTGAGGATGCGGGCGGCAGTGTCTGGGTCGGTGGGGTCAGCGGGTGGGCTCTGGGTGAGGGTGGTGTTTAGCTGGTCTTCGGTGACTTTGAATGTATGTAAAGGCTCGGGAGGGCCAAGAGACAGGGTACCTCAATTACATGAGAAAAAGATATTATCTTTGGTATCTATAAAGACCACCTTTTTTCCCAAATATACACTATCATATCATACATACATCAATCACTATTATTCCTAACCAGAGGTAGAGGCACCCCAGTATTTCTCCTGACTCAAGCTTCAGTGTGAACCCCAACAAACAACCACATGTGACTAAATGATAAAAACTGAAATGATATAAAATATGCACAATTTATTAAAAATTACATGATCACATAGACAATAATTAACAGAATCATACAATCCTCATGATGAAATACATAAAAAGTGTGTGTTAAAAATGAAAAGAAGGCCTAGAGAGCAAAAACATTGCGTGTAATCATTACTTTCATCAAAGAAAGGTTATTTCCAGTAAGAATCAATATATAAAAATCATCAGTCTATTATTTCATAATGGATTTCGACATGAGACAGTTCCTGGATCTTAACCAATTCTTAAAGACACAAGCGTCGACGCGTTTCAGTGGTGGATGCTTATTTGCTCACACTGAAGCTTGAGTCAGGAGAAATACTGGGGTGCCTTTACCTCTGGTTAGGAATAATAGTGACTGATGTATGTATGATTTTATAGTGTATATTTGGCAAGAAAGGTGGTCTTTATAGATACCCAAGAGAATATCTTTTCTCACGTACTTTGGTGACTTTGCTCCAGCATCTGTTGGGTGCGGTGTTGCGTGGTAGGTTTCTGGAAGGTAAAGTGAATGCAGTGATGGTCGGTCCAGTAGAGTTTGGTGGTGTGGTTGAAGGAGAAGTGGGAGCTTGCGGAGAAGATAGGGTCAAGCATGTGACCGGCGGAGTGGGTGGGTGTTGTGACGAGTTGTCTGAGTCCAAGGTTGGCGAGGTTGTCGATCAGGGTGGTGGAGTTGCGGTCGTTGTTGTTCTCAAGGTGGAAGTTCATGTCCTCGAGAAGGATGTAGTCTATGGAGGCGAGGGCGTGTGTACTGACGAAGTCAGCGATGGAGTCGATGAACTCTGGTCAGGGTCCGGGGGGGTCTGTAGACGAGGGTTCCTCTGAGGGTGGTGTTGGGATCGGTGTAGATCTGGAAGTCTAGGTGTTCGGTGGCGCTGAGGGTGTCGTCGGTGTTGGTCGAGACTCTTAAGAGTGTTCCTGTGGACGATGGCGATTCCTCCTCCTACTCCGTCTGGGGAGGTTGAGTCGAGTAGGTCCCAGAGTTCAACGGCATGTTTGCAGGCGGAGCGGGTGTTGAGAAGGATGCATCTGAGGTGGTTAGGATCTTTACCGGTGGGTAGATTTGTGGATCGGATGCTGGTGAAGCTTCAGTTCCGGCAGGTGAAGGGTCCTTGCGTGCGTTTCGGGGCGGCCAGGAAGCAGGTGTGTGATCGTCAGATGTTGAGTGCATGGAGGGTGCTGGCATCGTAGCGGCGTCGGGTGTTGTTTGCGGGGGCCAGGGGTTCTGGCGCTGGGCGCGGTCCAGGCGCAGATGGGCTTGCTTTAGGCGCGCCTTCAGTGCGGCTGCGCAGCAGCCGCCATATAAGGGGAGGTGGGAGGGAGGAGCAGCTGGGAGGTGGGAGCAGGGCCACGAATGGACGAGCGGGTGGCGGGTCGCAGGGAAGCAGCGGCAGGAAAGAACGTGGGGAAACACGGGCACAGAGAAAAATAAGGAAAAATAACAGTGTCAGTAATACAGTGAATCAAAATAAAATACGGACCAGGGAACAAGAAACAAATCAGGGGCACAGGAGAACAACAAAAGGGGAGGGAACACAAATACCAAGAAACAATGCAAGCAGGAGTGCAGCCGAGGCACAGGGGCCTCGAACCTACGACGCTGACAAGAGCAGAGAGACACCGGCACACAGTTGGTGCTGTGCGGCGTGGGGGAGCGACCTACCTGAAGTCAGGGTCAAGGGTCGCTTCAACAATGTGCACTGCCAATGTATAGGTCTGGAATTCATGCAATTTAACAAATGTAACTTAATATGGTCTAAGAGAGGCGAGACGGTTAAAAGCAACTGGAAATCAGAGATTGGCTTTGTCCAAGAAATTGAAAAACAAGGAATAAATGACAGCACATCCAAAAGCAATAAAGGTCAAATTGGAACATCGTGCACGATAGAATAGCATTCTTTTCTCTGCCTTGAGCTGGTATTCTGAATTAAAAATGGTATTGACTGTGTCATCTGTATAAGCAGGAGGACAGACAGTAACGTTGCTATATTTTATGCTAACTCATTAGGCCTCGGTCTTTACTTCCAGCACCCCCCAGAGCATGGTAATTAAATGCACTGCCATACGGTAATGCTATCCTCAAGAAATACTTTATTTTAAGACGATGGTTTGTGCTTTGCCTAGCTTTAGCTCGGAGTAGACATACCGTACAGGCGTAAACACAAAAATGAAAAAGGGCACCAGATGTTTGCTAAACATCTGTTAAACTTTCATTTTGAAATTAAAACTTTTATTGTTGCAGGAGCAAATCTGAAAGTTTTTCATGAAAATGGTTATTTCATTCATCCGTCAGGACAGGCTTTAGAGCTGTGCGACCGGTGCGGCAGCACTGGGCAGTGCCCTGGAAGAGAGAGGGGATGGGCACTGACCTCAGAGTGGGGGGGGGGTGATGTGTTTAGCAGTAACTTACGAGTTAAGTTAACAGAGTTCCTTGTGTGTATTTTATGTGGATAGCTGAGTGGATTAGTAAAGCCAGCGTTTACCAGTCTTTTAAAACTAATGATGTGTATGCGCCTGAGGGACTTTGGAGAAATGAGGGGCACATTTCCCTGGCGATAGTGAGGGAATTTGAGGGGGCGTCATAAGGGGGTAGGCACCGAAAAAAGATTGCTGCGCCTGGCGCCACCAGTGCTGAATCCAGCCCTTTTTCCCGTTATTGCTTTCGCATTCTGCTATCCTTTCTGATTAACAATATTTAATACTTCCATGCTGCTGAGACCTTGACATGTGACATACTAAAACAGAGAACATGGTACATCTTGCCGTGCTGTCTACCGGAGCTTCTGCTGTATTAATACACGTCCTTCTAATACTTGCTTGCCTAATGATGTCCAGAATGTTGTACTATTGGATTGAAACTTTCTACAAGTATTGGTTTGAAGATCACAGTACACTGCAAGTCGCCATATTGATTGAATTATTACTTAAGCAAGGCGGGGCCTATTCAGGGAGGCATTTTGGAGCACTTAAAGAAGTACACTTGTTTTGCTTTTTTGTGTATTGTTACCCTAGTAAAATAGCCTCAAAACACCCGAAATGGTAATATTCGGGGGATACTCCTATACAATTAGTACTGCCAGAAATGACTGGCGCGTGTCTGCACTTGTATTAATAGAAGGTTGGAAGTTCTGGGGACGATTCACAATAAGACGAGATACTTAAAAGGGTACTACAGGAGTAAAAAACATACAACTAATAGCCTTGTGAATAGGCCCCATTTAGTTTATCTACAGTGCATTTGTGTGGACAGTTATTCACACATAGTGCAACAAAAAACGCACATTAACTTATACTTGAACCAGCATGACTTTGCTATATACTATGGGGCAGATTTATGAGCCCCTTGCGCCACTTTTGCGTCACTTTTAACATGGGAAAAGTGACGTAAAAGTGGCGCAAGTGGCTCATAAATCTGCCCCTATGTGAGCTATATTCAGGCAACTCCATTTCATGTACTTTAGCAAGGGGTATAGAGGCAGAGGCATAACAAAGGCCACCGCAGCCCAATGAATATCCATGAGGCACGGAGTGGCAGAGGTCCCTCACCACATTCTGAGTGGGGGCTACATCATGTTGCATTAGATCACTCTCCACAGGGACGCGTACAGTGATGAGCAATATGCTTGACTATTGTGTTTAAATCATCTTGGGGCATATTATCAAGAAACAGCGTTAAAATTATCGCCGCTTTAGCGGCAGAAAACTTGTGAATTCGCATAGAAGCCCATGTTCTGGTGTGAACATGGGCTTCTGCTGGAATTCTCTGCAGCATAATATCAAGCCCATTATCGCTGCTTTAGCAGCAGTTTTCTGCCGCTAAAGCGGCGATAATTTTAATGCCATGCTTGATAATATGCCCCCTTATGTTTATACCAAAAACCAGGAATTCCTCTGGGTTTATGGGTATACTTTAGATGGAACTTTAGACAGAGCAATTTGGCTACAGAGAGACACAATCTCTGCTGTTTCCAACTTGTGCTCTCCGCATTTCACAAATGAACTGGGAGCAATTCTGAGTTATATGTAGGAACTTTAGGCACTTCAATTTCAGAAAAGCAGATACCAGTCTTTAAATTAAGCCAGGGCAGGCCTAAATGACAATGTCCAGAGTGTCATAGTCCCAAAAATGTCTGAAGGAAATCAAATGATTTTGTGTGAGAAAAGGGTTTATTAATTAGGATGGAAGGCAGTCCCCCACAAGTAATAAAGACACTGACTGGTTAGGTCTAGTCAAAGGTTAAACCCGAGCTCACCATCTGGTAGCTATGGTACAGAGGAGACAGGATTAACGTGAAGAAAATGGCTAAACTTTTTGGAAGTACCAAAATAATTAAAATGTCAAAAACACAATACAATAAAAATCCTACTCCGTGTCTAAAAATATGAACAAATTACATTAAAAAGACAAAAATCCAATAGGTAGAATCACACATAACATTTTTTAAAGATTTAGGACAAAGAAGGGCTAAGCGCCAATGGTCGCAGTAGACTTGGACCTGGCGTGATTTCAGGCTGACTGCAATACAGTGCACATCGGATACATGAACCAGGTTCAACACGGTTGGAGGTTTTAACTTGGGATTTTTTTCTAGCCGACAAAAATCTGCAGTCTGTATTTGATGAAGTTCTCAGAAATCAGGATAGGTGTTGGCAGAAGGTACTGCTGAGGCCATTGTATTTGGTGGGAAAATTTCTCAGCATGAGAAATTCAAATTTCATGCCCAGGAAAGCTTTCTCACTAACTGGATACTTTTGGCCCCTGTTCACTATGAATCCTGCCTTCATACTTAGGGACGCATTTAGATCTTTGGCGATGGTATACTCCATTACAAATGTGACAATTATCCCATCCACTGTATTACAAGTGCAAGAGGATATAATGCACTTGCAATACATGGACAGGATATCTGTCAGGTTTGTGATGGATGATCTTATCTGCCAATATCTAAATCAGGCACTTAGTGTCTTGTTTTGGAGCTCAGAATATTCCAGTGGGCAAGGCTGCAGACTGTGTTGATGAGGGCTTTCAAGAGGCTTGATTGGACTGGCTAAAATTGATTTGCCTCTGTTGAAAAGCTCTGAGCATGAGGCATCTGTTTCTTCAGTCCAGCGAGGTCACACCTTGAGCGGATCGACTTGGCAGGTTTTTTCTTGATGGAGGTCTTGAAGTCTAAAAATGTTCTAAGTGAAATGCTTTCAGAGGTGTTAGGAGAAATCCAGACAGACATGCCAAGGGTTCCAGGACCTCAGGAACAGCACTTGGTTGTTACCCTTAACTCAATCAAAGGCGATCATCAGGGTCCAGGTCAGATTCAGTTGAAAGAGGGTAGCTAGTTGTTTGCAGGAAAATTCCTCCTGCAGCTTTTCGAGGCTTTGCAGCCAAACTGAAGGCCAGCCAACTGAGCCTTGAAATCCACATTTTTGTCCTGGGTGTAAAAAGGAGCAGGTCCATTCCATCACAGCTCCTCTCAGGCCACAGACAGCAGGTGGTTTAGCCCTCTTCTGCTCTTCCTCAGGTACAGACGTATTCTGAATAAGGTACCACAGAATGTTACATTTATGCTTGGCTCTTAGCTTGAGGGTGGGGTTGCTCCTGGCCCCTTCCTAACCAATAGGTGAAAAATTCCCAGGGGTAACCCTCCCCGCTTTGCAGCAGTTCCTGTGTGCCCCGCTGCACACAATCCACAAGTGCCACTTAGTCACTGAACCCAAGATAGAGAAACCATGGATGTCATTTGAAGGTAGTCAGGGGTCGCAGCTGTGGCTATTAGCTTGCTTTCTGGTACTCTTGGAACTTCCTTTGCGACCCCTGGCCTCAGATGGACCAAAACATTTGCCAAAAGTAGCAGGGAGCAAGTTGGAGATCACAGCTGCGACCCCTGACTACATCCAAATGACGTCCATGGGAGATACCCTTCTACAGTTGTGCAGAGCCATGTACCTACGTAGAGTTGCTGCGAGGATAATGAGCAGTGCCCTCCCCAGTGATCTCTCTAAACCAGTTTTAGGGTTTACGCTCCCTCTACTGGGTTTGATGCCTGCCTGACTGGGATGCCAATACAAGGGATCTAACAATTGATCATCTGCTTGAGGCAGGGGAGACCCCGTTGAAGTAAATTAGGTTCCTGGACACAGTTTTAACGGGAAATGGATGGAACCATGCCAGCAGAGCCATGTGGGTCCGAACAACACAAGAGCTACCACGCTTGCCTTAACCAAGCATATGTGTTAACCACGCATATGCTACATTAAGGCAGTGCACAGGCTAGCTGCCAGAATGGGCAGAAGCAGAAAGGATTGGCAGAGGACACAGTGAGGTAAGTGGGGCCAGATTTTGGGGGAAGTTTTTAAGGGTTGGGGTAGTTTTGAGGACTGAGCGGGTCGGGGTTGTTTTCAGGGGGGTGGGGGGTTGGGGACGTTTTCGGGGCTTAGTGGGGGTTTAGGGTTGTTTCTAGGGCTCGGGAGGTCCAGTAGGCTTTAGGGCTTAGGGTGGGGTCAGGGACGTTTTTAGGGCTCAGGGGGTTGAGTAGTTTTTAGGGCTTGAGGGGGACAGGAAATTGTTCAGTGCTTTGGGGAAGGTGGCTGGGTTTAAGGAGGCAGGAAGGTAGATTTAGGTCGTAGGGTGGAGGCTTGAGGCTGTTTTAGGGCTCAGGGTGAAAAGGCATGGATCGGGGTGCTTTTTAGTGCTTGTGGGGGCAGGGATGTTTTAGGTGCCCAGGTGAAGGGGTTGGTTTTAGGTGTCAGTGCGAGGGCTTGGGGCCCATTTTAGGGCTCGGAGCGGGAGGGAGGGATCGGGGTACTGACACTTACCTGAAAAGTCCTCACCACTCATATGTTTTTGCTATACATCCCTTGATGCATATTGCGTTATAAAGGCATGTGTAGTAAAGGCATATGCCTCGATTAGACTGCGCGCAACTGGCATGCATGGCAATCGCATACGTAGTTCCATCACACAACCAGTTTTCACACCTCGTCAGGGCTAAGCACTCACTGGACCAATGCTAGGGAGCTAATACAATATTGCCTCCAGGAGCTTCACTAAAGGAAGAGGTAGCTTTCAAAAAGATACTTTTTATTAAGATTGTTTTAAATTCTGACTTCACTTTTGAGTTAGGTGTTTAATAAATATTACAAATATAGGTTTAATCATATATCAAGCGATTCTCAATTTCAGAGATAGCACTATTAATATTCAATTTGTATTCCCGATATTTCTCTTTGGACCAGCCACCCTTGCTACAGTGAATATAGCTTTTGGTTGCTGGTCACTGTATGAACATATTACCCTTACATTTACACATACCCTACTTTTAAATACCATGCCCCCTGCCTTGTAGATTGAAAATCCTACATAGAGGTGACATATTAATACTTAAAATTAATGTCTTCTCCTGTCTAAACAGTTGATTGTGACACATCAGGGTTCAGATTTAAATTGCAGCTGCCAGGCTGCATAGGCAGGCCAGGAGTCATGTTTGCCTGGACAAAGTAGTACTGCGGTCCATACAAGACATTTAATTTTCCATGCCATGGTTTGGTTTTGAGACAACATATACTATGGCCTTATAGGGAAGTTAAACATTTCAATTAGGCATAAGCCAGTTTCAACATAATTAAGGGGTCAGGGGTTAGCTGCGTCGCTGTACACAGTGGAAAAGAACAGCAGCATACGTCCACAAAAAATGGGGATGACCATGCATAAAGAGGTAATTTCTATGATTTACCGTCGATTGTATTATGAATCAGAACCTATTTTAAATATATATGCCTGGACTGGTACGCCAGCAAAGCAGTTTAGTTGTGTTTCATTCAAAATTACGAATAGTAGCAGAATTTAAGCTCACACAGTCAAAAGACAATTCTAAATTCAGACGAAAAGAGAAGTAGTTGTATTCCGTGATGTAGATGCCTCCTTATACCTGTGAAGTGGTAGTCCTTTAATTTGAATTTTATTTCATATTTTGTTTAACATAAAATTTGGCGACGATGAAAAATGTTAGCAAAAACAAAACCGGTAAGGTCGCAGAACATATCTGTGAAATATACGCACTTCTAATCATAGTATTTATTGTATTTCTTTTTGGAAAGTGAGAACTGCAATACAAGTAGCTAAAGGCGCTTTAAAATGTAAAAGAATGTTTCCATAAACCAACTCAGTGGTACTCAACCGAGTAAGGATGTTCCTCTAAATTCAAACCCATGTGAAGCGTACATGAAAACATGAAACACCTGTTGACCACAACTTCTTCATTCAGACTCAGACAGAAACCTTTAAATTTAACACAAAGGCATACAATCGTATTTGCAACTGCAAAGTTAATCTTTATTGAATGCGGCACAGTGACACAAGAACCCGCAGCAGCTCTCACATGATATTCTCAGTAGTACATCTTTAAACATATGCCTGGCACAGCTTTAGAAACATATGTCAGGGGCTGTTTTTGTATAAGAAAGCACAGAAGTGTGGTCAGGATAGGATATAACTTGTCATCCATGCTTTATGTGATATTTTAGGTCCAGATCCTTTATGGAGAATTTAGAAAGTGCTGAAATGTGACCATCATGATGTCAATGTCAAATTCAATTTTCCTCAAAACTTTATATAGATGCAGTGCTTAATTTGTAAAATAATTAGTGCCAGGACCCTGAACAGTAGGCCACTGGTACTTTCACTACCCATTGCCCCGTCATCGCTGCCAATGATGGTTCCAAAACTTCTACTAACCATTTGTCTCGCCTGCAAGTGCAACAGTTCAGAGTATTCCAGGTTCCCAAAGCTACAGGAATGGCTGGGGAGGCAGGTATTAGTCATTGCTTTATATATATTGTATTCATAAACAACGTTGTTCTGCTCATCCCTAATTTAGATGAGTAGCCCCACCATGTGGCAAAGTGCCAAGAGTGTGATGATGACAGTTGTGTGCAGATGCCTAGCACAGGAAACCAATAAAGTCCCGGCGCAGGGCACCGGAAACCATCGGCTCAAAGTAAGCTCTGTAGAGATGACTTTCATATAACTCAGAGGATACATTATTCATCTAGTGCAGACATATTTCATACTGGACAATGACAAAACAATCAATCATCTCAAAATCACATTAGGATTGTCAAGTGTGGAGCATAACTTAGGAGGTGTTCCTATTTGCACAACACAAGCTCTAAAAGGCTGGTTTGCTCTCGCACCAATTAATTTTTCTAAGCTTGGCAGACATTATTTCTAGATTTCAAAAAAGCTGTCTGATTGGTTTGGTGTGTAGCCTTCAGCCGAGCCATACACACAGACCTGCATGGAGGACTGCTATGACAAACAAACCTGAATACATGATTTACAGAAGTGACATTAACATAATAAAAGGGCGCAGAAGATGCAGCTTTATTAACCCACAAAAATATGGAAAATAGTTAGAAAAAATATTTACTTTTAATATTTATAAGGTATCTCATTGATATCTGCTGTCTGCCCTGATCTTTTGCTTATTGTGACCCACGCATCAGACTCATTGATGTCACAGGGCACCGAGATAATTGTACATGTGAGTAAATCTAGGTTGGTAAATTTTGACATACAGCTATTCATTCAGAATTTAGATTTACCTCAAACTGTGCCTCCACCGACTAAATACTAGGGGCTAGAGACACATTAACGAGTGTAAGTTTGCTACTTGAGACCTCTGCCACCTTGGTGGACATCTCCCTATAGGATAGAATAGGGAAAAGTATTGAAGTTCTTTTATAGTCAGAAATTGATTTCATTTATTTTAATGTAAAAATAAATGTAAAATAAAGTAGAATAATGATTTTACCCTAGAACTAACTAACTGAAATTTTAGAGACATTAAGTTTTCAAAATAAATTAGCATTAAATAAATTAAAAATGATTTACATATATTAATTTTATTTTATAAATATAAATTTTTAAGCACCCAACCTAGCAATTTTATTTGTACTTATTATTTTGGAAATGAATCAAATGGTGTATTTAATTAAAATAAAATACCTTTTAATTTATATTGACAGTCAAAAATATTGTATTTTTAATAAGTTGGCCTGACCACAAAGGTAACTTACATTTTTGACTAATTTACACTTTTAAGTTTGTTTATTTCTCTTTGGCTACTCAAACAATCAGACTGTAAATTACTCCAAAAGTGCATATCACATGTCTCCACCAAACTGAACGGCCTGGGAGCTATGCACTTTGCAGTAATATCCACTTATGAGTGAGTTTATTACTTTTGGGCTATTCACAATAACCAAGTGTAAATTGACTCCAAAAGTGTGACTTATCTTTGTGAATACGGCCCTTAGGGCCAGATGTATGAAGGCCCTGTTTTGCGATTTCCTAATTGCAAATCTTTGCGATTCAAAATTGAGCAATTGCAAAACAGAATGCATGAAAGTGTGTTTAACACTTTTAGCGATTCCTAGGGGATCGCAAATGACCTACCTCATGAATATTAATTAGGTTGGTCGCAATTCCTCGTAGGAATCGCAAAAATCAAAGTGATGGTGGCCTGCTGGACTCAGCAGACCACGATGTCTGTGATTGCTTTTTAATAAAGCAATTCTTTTAAAAAAAAAATGCAGCCCATTTTCCGTAAAGGAAAACAGGATGCGTATAAAAATAAAATGAAAAGTTTTCTTTTCATTATTTAGTAGCACTGCCTGCTCTTAAAAAGTGATTTAACTAACATTCACAAAGGGAAAGGGGTCACTTGCGGACCCCTTCCCATTTGCGAGTGGGTTACCACATACTTGAAGTAGGTGGTAATATGCAAATGTTTTGCGACCGCATTCACGGTCACAAAACATTCATGCATACAGTTAGGATTCGCTATTTACAAAAAGCCCCTTCCAAATAGCAAATCACAAACCCATTTTGAGATTCGGTAACATGTTCCTGAATCAAAAAACTGGGCGTGCTGCATCAGAAATGCATTTTTTACGATTGCAAATGGGCCAATTCTGCGAATCGGCCCATTTGCGAGGTGCAAAATGCATGATGCATCTGGCCCTAAATGTTTAAAGTAGTAACATATTTAATTATTAACTCTGCATAATTTTAACACAAAGGGGCCGATTCCGATCCTGGAAAAACGCTGTACAAATCGTGGTATGGAGCGTTTTCCCCATAAAACTCTTACTTGTAAGGATTCCCCTACAACCTAGGAAGTACGATCAGTACAAATAGACGCTCTCCATACAAATTGTAAAAAAAACCATACAACACGTAAATACAAGCGATTCCGATTCGGATTGCCCTGCACGCGATGTTCACATGTATTCCCGGCAGCAGTTTACAACCCGCCAAGTACGATTCGTACAAACGGCTCACCGTACGGCTCTTTTTTTGCAGGAGCCAAAAAGTGCCAGGAAAACATTGTACGCCCCGAAAACAGTACGAGACGGACCCCCATGTACGCGTCGTACACCCCATGAATACAGGGGTACGGTGCGTATGTACGGTGCGTACTGATGACACGGAAAGTGGGGTACGGTGCGTATATACGCGCTGAAGGGGTACTGGTCGTGTACGCACCGTACAAGCACCGTACCCCAAAATCGCTTGAGTACGCACCGTACCCCTAAATTGTGTACGTACGGTGCGGACCCCAAAATCGCGTATGTACGGTGCGTACATGCGCGATGTTGGGGTACGCTCCATACACACGCCTCGCATGTGGGGGGACCCCTGTACGCCTCATACCCCTAAACGACCCGTACCTCGGTACGAGTCATACCCCCAGAATGAGTCATACCAGGGTACGAGGCATATAGGGGTTCGCTTCGTAGCCCGGTACGAGTTGTTCCCCGTATATAGGCCATTTTCCATACAAATCACATGCTGACAACCCGGTACGAATCATACTTGACGGGTTGTACAGCCTTTTTACAAATTGACAGTAAGGTAACTTTCTGCACTGCCCTATGCCAAATCCCCATAAATATGCCCCTTAGGGCAGTAGAAACTTTAGAAGTGTGGTCCGTAAAAAGCAATGGCATTTTCTTGGTTGGTGTTTGCATTAGCATGCCATCCATAAACTCCTCCTTATCCTTCCCGAATCCCCTCCGATTTAGTAGTAGATATCCTCTATTTTCCCACAACTGTGCATTCAGACTGTAATGGCAGACCTCGGGCATGTTTCAAGGGCCACGTCAGTGAGTGGCACTCTAGTAGCATTTAAATCACAGGCCCTGGGTATATGCTATACCACTTTACTAGGGACTTATAAATACATTAAATATGCCAATCAGGTGCATCCAAATTTTAACATGTTTTAGGTGGCGAGTACAAGCACTTTAGCACTGGTTAGCAGTGGTAAAGTGCACAGAGCCCAAAAGCCAACACAAATTAATTCAGCAACATAGTAGGGCAAAGTCGAAATGTTTAGGTGGAGACTACTGTAAGGCTGACAGGTCTAATATGTGTCCCCCAGTTGAAAGTGGGGAAAACCACC
This sequence comes from Triturus cristatus, assembly GCF_964204655.1. Classification (NCBI taxonomy): domain Eukaryota; kingdom Metazoa; phylum Chordata; class Amphibia; order Caudata; family Salamandridae; genus Triturus; species Triturus cristatus. The sequence continues at coordinate 1,355,194,790 of NC_140591.1, forward strand.
CAACCTCCTGGGAGCTCTCATCACTCATGTGGAAGAACCTGGACAGACCATCAGCAGTGGACTGGTCTGACCCAGGGTGGTGTTTCACCCTAATGTCCATTCCTTTTAGGGAGATGGACCACCTCAACAGTTTTGGATTCCCACCCCCCTCATCTACCTGAGCCATTATGGGGACCTGTCATCTGTCTGAACATGGGAATGAGTTCCAAATAGTCATGGTCTCAGCCTCTTCAGTGTCCAGACCACAGCAAAGGCTCCCCTTTCAATAGCCAGTCAGTCAAATAACTTTATTCGATTCATTTGAATCATAAAAGTTTGCATACATACATAAAATAATTAGGTATTTATAAAAAACGTATGCAAGAATTTGACACAGAATACATATAAAAGACTTCAAGGTTTAAAACTTTAAAGCAGTGTACACTTTGCCTAGCTTAAAAAGTAAAAAAACATATCCTCCTACATGGCTCTTGTTCCCCCTGTACAAATTCTATATTAATAAAATTAATTCATCATGTCTGTTTTCAACGCATTAATACAAAATAAATGAAACTATAAAATCATTTATAACTTAATTTCCTATTACATTTCATAGCGTTTCCTAATTGATAAAGCAGTTCTAATGAAGTTAAGCACAGCGATACAAATAGCAGCAGTAGATAAAGATCATAAATAATTAAAGCCCTCCTGGTAAGAACAGGGTTGAATATCGCTCAAGACAGGCTTGATAAAGCGTGCCCTTGGATCTTTATAAAGTGTGCAAAACGGCCTAAAGTGCATGGTGCTTTGTTGGGCTAAATTATTGCACGGACAGGGAGTTAGTCTCTCACACCAACTTGCCTGTTTGGGAAAAGCCACAAAAAAGTGCAATGTGCAAAGACGAAATCCAGTCATAAGGAAACATGATTGTACATGGATAGTAAAAGACAGATAAAATTGCTGATGTTTAGGCGCCCATCTACACAGTTTCGTGTTCCACGATCCCGATTAGACATACTTGATTCAGCATAATATGCATTTTTTATGATCAGTTTCATGTTAGATTGAATACAATCGGGACTATCATAATTGTTGGACTTTTGGCTTTCTCCTATATTTTTTCTGACCTGGTGTTGGCTGTTTTATAACTCTGAGCACTTTACCACTGCTGACCAGTACTAAAGTGCATATGCTCTCCCTATTGTAAATTGATGTATGGATTAGTGATTCCATGATTGGCTGATTTGGTTTACTGTCAGACCCTAGTACAGTGCACCAGGAGTGCCCAGGGCTGGTAATCCCAATACTGCTAGTGGGCTTGCAGTACTGGTTGTACCACCCACAGAAGCAGCCTGTAAAAGTGTGTCTAAGGCCTGCCATTGCAGAGCCTGCATGCAGTCTGGTACTGTCATGCTGGCTGGGCAAGGGCACCCACTTGCCAGTCCCTAAACCTTCCCTTTTCTTCATATCAGACACCCCCATGGTAGCCTCTAGGGCTGGGCTATGTGGCATGACCTAATAGTGAATTACAGCCATTTTCGTTTTTCACTATTGCAAGGCCAGCTGTTCTCCATAGGCCAGAATGGGCAGTTTGGTTATTACATCTTATAATCCTAACTGACTCAGGGAACATGGAAGAAATTCGAATTTAGTATGCCTGTACTCAGAATGATAAAATACACCTTTTAGTGAAGTTGAGTTTAACATTCTGTGTTTGAAAATACCACTTTTAGAAAGTAGGTATTTTCTTCTCTAACCATTCAAACCTGACTCTGCTAGGCTGTGTATTCCTTGTCTGGAGTTTGAGTGACAGGGCTGGGGGATTCCAGGAGACAGGGTGAGTCAGCCCAGTGGTGAATAGAGAGATCTGCATCTAGATGGGAGGGAGGATTTGCACCTGGGACCTAAATAGGGCTGTGCCTTCACTCCACAAAGCTGGCTCCACCTCCTGTGGTGCGTCTGATGTCTCTGCCCTGCACTCTGAAAGGAAAGAGGGAGTCATGTAAACAAAGTGCTCCAGGATTGCCCAGAACTGGTTTGGACTAGGCAAAGGCCTCTCTGCCTTCAGAGAACAAAGATAAACTTGGTATAAATATTGGGACCCAAACCCAAGAACTTTAGATCACTTTGGCAAACAAGAAGAAACCTTTGCTGAGGAGTGGAACCAGAAGAAACTGAGGAGAGACTATCCCTTAGCTGAAGTGCTGCTTGGGGGATTGGCCTACAGTGGTTGCCTGACTGCCAAAGAAAGGAGAAAGGACTTTGTGTGCATTTTCATTCAACTTGTGAAGGATCTCCAAGGACTTGGAAAAGAGCTTGCCTCCTGCTGAAATCTCAGGGAGAACAGACTTCAACCACCAGCTCGCCAGAGCTCTTTGGAAGTGCCTGCTGCTGGTTTGGGCCTTCTGAGGGACTGCGTGTCACAAGGAGCTGGAGGTGCAACTCACGGAGAAGAAGCGTGTCGCCGTCGCAGCCGCTGCATCGCATCACTGAACAAAGGTGTCACCGCTGTCGCATTGCACCACATCACGAGAAGCGTCCCGCAACACGAAGAAGCGTCTCACATTCGCAGCCGTTGCCGTCGCATCACTGAACAAGGGTTTCGCCGCTGTAGCTTTGCACCACATCCCGAGAAGAGTCTAGCAATGAAGAAGAAGCATGTCGCCATCGCAGCCGCTGCCGGCGCATCACTGAACAAGGGTGTCGCCGCTGGAGCTGTCCCATTGCACTGCATCACAAGAAGCCCCTCACATCCACGGTGAAGTGTGCCGCCGTCGCTGCCGCTGTCCTCGCATCACTGAACAAGGGTGTTGCCGCTGCAACTGTCGCATCGAGCGGAAGCGTCTCGCATCATTCAAGAAGAGTGTCGCCGGCAAAGCTGCTGTCGTCACATCACTGGACAAGGGTGTCGCCGCTGCAGCTGATGGATCGAGCCTAGAAATCTCGCTACATCAGAGAAGCGTGCCGCATCACGAAGATCTTCACGTCTTTATTTCTTTGCACTAAACTTCCATCACATCACCATCGTTGCAACACGTTTGTTGCCCTGCGTGTCACATCTAACGGTACATTGACTCAAAGTGTCGCATTTAGGAACTAAAGAGAACTAAGCTAAATTCTACCATTTTTAAAGTAACAAGATTGTGAATTTTTGTCGTTTATGGTCATGTGTTAAATCTATAAAAAGAATTCTTATTTTTGATATAAAACCTGTGTGGTGTCCATCTGTAGTGGTGTCACTTGATTACTGTATGTGTTCACAAATGCTTTACAAACTGTCTCTGAGATAAGCCTGTCTGCTCGTACCAAGCTACCAAGGGGGTGAGTAGGGGTTATTTTAGGAGGGTTCCCTCTTACCCTGACTAGAGGCAAGGGTCCCTATTTGTCACAAGTGCATACCTGTGCCAACTAGAGACCCCCAAATCTAACAATAATAGTGCCCCAAACCAATCCTATTAAAATTATCTTTAACGTAACAAAGCCAGGAGATAGCCAGAGCCTTTTCAAGGTTCATACAGTCTCTGAGAATACTCCTTGAAAATGATAAGTCCTCTGAGGTCCTAACATTTCCCCAGAGAATCAGTGGGGCGATGTTTACTCTATCTTCTACAAAATCCAGCCCCACTTCCAAGTGACAAAAAATGTAGGAGAACTAATAGGGATCATCAACAATCTTTTTAGGAATTTATTTTCCGAAATTTGTATCTGAGTACTTTTATGATGTCCCCATACACCCGCCCCGTAGGTAGCTACTGACAGGCATTTTGAGTTGTATAGGGTTCTCATTTCCGCTACCGGCTTATGTCCCAGCTTGCAGGCAAAGCGGAACAGCCGCTCTACTATTCTGCTAGTGTGTTGGACCCTGGCCACAATCAGTTGCTCTGAATTCAATTTATTATTAAAAACATTCCCTAGGTAAGTAAAATTGGACACCTTATCAGTAATCTTTTCCTTGTTTTGGTTTGGTTGGGACCAGATACCATGATAAAAGATTTACTAAAATGTACTTTTACGTCTAATGCCAACATAAAGTCAGTAAAAGCATTTAAGGCTTTTTGGAGGCTGTTGGCCATCAAAGCCGTCAAAACGTGTCATCAGCATATGAAAACAAGGGTACTGGTTTGCCTCCTATGCTAGGAAAGTCTAGTTGTTCCTCTAGCAGAAATGACTCTAAACCATTTGTATATAAAAGGAATAAAAAAGGGCCAGGTTTAACCTTGGCAAACCCCCTCTGTAGAAATTTGGGCCTAGTCTTCACTCCCTCAGGACCTCAGGACCATAACGAATGGCAACAGGATGCATGCAACCTGCGCAACAGTGTAATAGGGGCTTCCTCAAAGCCCATTTCTTCCATTTGTTTCCGCAGCTTCCCCCGATTTACTGTATCAAAAGCACTGGATAAGTCCATGAAGGCCAGGTGGATAGACCCCCTCCTGGCCTTCATGTACTTACCCATGATCAGGGACAGGTTGAAGCACTGTTCGTTTGTTCCCAAACCCCTCCTGAAGCCATATTGTGTATTGGATATAAGTCCAGAGGCATTAGCCTATGACTCCAGGCATACAAGGATTACCCTTCCAGGACTTTGAATGTAGCATCGATTAAAGAAATAGGCCTGTAGTATACAGGATCATTCCTATTACCTTTTTTTATAGATCAGCACCAGTACTGCCTCTTTCAATGATGAAGGAATATGACCCACTATGACCGCTTTGAAGACATTAACCATCAAGGGTGCCCATAATTGGGGATTGCTTTTAAACAAGTCCAAGCGCACCCCATCAGGGCCTGGTGCTTTTGAGGAGATGCACTTTACTAAAGCATCCTTAACCTCACACACACAGTCAGGGAAGAACTAAGTTGGTGTGCAGTTTGTGAATTAATTACTATTTCATCCCTTTGTTCTTGTGGTGAGATGCAAATTGGGTTGAAAATTTTGAGAAATGAGATTCCCAGACTTCCCCTGGTATTGTTGAATCCATACTCCTTGCATCGTTCGAAAAAAGGGGGCGATTAATAACTTCCCAAGCACTCTTGGAATCCCTGCGATTACTAGCTCTTTCAAGATCTTCCCAGGCCAGTCTCCTCAGTTCATCCTTCCTCTGCTCAATTATGCATTTATAGGTTTGTCTCACGCTCTTGATTAAAATGTGGTAACGGAGGATTGCATGCAAGGCTTTCTTAAGATCTTTTTGAGCCCCGGAACACTCAGCATTAAACCATCTTGTTTGCTGAGGTTCCCACCTTTTCAACGATTTTGTCAAGATTTTAGCAACATTTTTACAAATTGATTCAAAATCCTGTATGACCACATCTGGCGGAGAATCATAGGATAGGCATGACATAATTTGATTTAGATTAGTTTTACCAATATTCTCCTCAAATAGTGAGGAATTCATTTTACTCCATTTTAATCTCACCCCCTGATTGCGATTATGCTTAAGTGGGCAGTTGTCATCCTTACCCACCTGCACCAATACGTACAGGGAGACAGTAAGGGGATTGTGGTCACTAACAGGGTTTGGTTCAGCCGTGAAACTTTCTACAAGGCAGGTGAATTTTCTAGATATTAATATAAAATCAATTGTGCTGGTCTTGCCTCCACCTAGATAGGTTGGATACTGTATGGTTGGGGTACTATCCAAGGTGTCAACCAAACATAAATCGTTTACAACAACGATGGTATTTAATGCTTCACCCCTTTCAATCCAACCTCTGTTCCCTAGGAAGTATCCTCCTAGAGATGAAAACTACAGGTTGATCTAGGCCCTTCTCATTTAGATATGTTAAAATTAATGCCAATGATCTGAGGCATCAGTCTGCACAATTAACTCCTAGGAAAAGTTAGGAACCTTGATTACAAGAGCTGTACACATGGCCTGTTTAAGCATGTCAAAGATTTTCTGACAGGCCTCTGTCCAGATCACGTTTTTGAGCTGCTTCTTTGAAGTCAGCTCAGATAAACGGGTGGCAATGGTTTCATAGCCCTTTAGAAACATCCTATAATAACCAGTTATGCCCAAGAAGGTACTCACTTTTGTCTAGGTTTTGAGGAACTGCGAAGTAACAGGAGCATTCTTCAATCCAAAGGACATCACTCTAAATTAAGAGTGGCCCTTTGTGGAAGAATATTTTGACCTCTCCTTGGTCCTCTCAGGTGGAACAATCTGCCAGTACCCTGAAGTGCGATCAGTAGTAATCAGGTAATTGGCAGTCCCTAATCTATCAATGAGTAAATCAGCTTGAAGGATGGTTTGAGCATCAGTTTTGGTGACTTAGTTGAACCCCCTGTCATCTATGTAGAACCTGAGTTCTGAGGCAGAGCCCGGTGGGGACGTATTTGGTGCCAGCACCAAGGGGCTGGATCAGGGACTACTGAAGTGCTTAATCACTCCCTATTCCAACATCGTGGAGACTTCCCTTTTAATGCTAGCCCTCCTGTTGTCTATCATCTAGTATATTGTTTTCTTCCCACCAGTCTGTCAAGCATAAAATTGCATCCTGTAGATTTTATTCTTGACAGTCAGGCTGTCACCAGCATCAATATCCTGGGTACAAGTGTGTAAAGCTAGGAGTGAGGGAAAACAGTGAGTAAAACTGTCCAGGAACTGGGGATAATCCCTCTGCTATTCAGGAGTCAGGGTAGGGGAGAGGTTGACACCTTCGACTGACCCATCATTTTGTTTGGATGACAGAAGGTCAGGTAGAGGTTCACTCTCCTCTTCCTCTCCATCATCTGTCTCCAACAGTATGGTGACCTCAGATTTCTGATAGAGGGGTTTGAGGCAATTTATTAGAATGCCCTTGAAGTCTGCTACATAGGTGGCCTCCCCTCCCTTTCACTCACCTCATAGGGCCCTGTCCAGTGGTCTTGGAGTGTCCTAGGCTCCACTGGCTCCATAAAACATCTTATGGCCAGTTTGAAACTCCACATTTTGTTCAAATCAGAGTTTTATGACTTCCTGGTTAGCCTCCAAGTTCTCAGAAGCTTTCTTCCAGAACTTGGCTAACTGGTTTCTGAGGGGTAGCATAGATCTAACCACACCTTAGGAGGTGGTTCTTGGGTGCTTGCTCCTACCCCTCCTTCACCAGACTGAGAGGTCCTCTAACACTGTGCCCATACAGAAATTCATATGAGCTAAACCCAACTTCATTCTGTGGCAATTTTCTGTAGGAACAGAGCAAGCTTGGTATGTGGATGCCCCACTTCAGCCTCATGGCCTCAGGCAGCCCTATAATCATGTTTTTCAGGGTCTTGTTGAACCCTTCAACAAGCCTAATCATTTGGGGATGATAGGGTGTGGATAACTTGTAGGTTGTTCCACACTCTTCAAACGTGGACTTCATGTAGGCAGATATAAGCTTGGTACACCTGTCAGAGACCATTTCCTTGGGGAACCCTACCCAAGTGAAACTCATCATGAGACCCTGGCCACTGCAGGTGCAGTCTCAGGCCTTTACAGACCTCAGAGGAATTACCTCTGGCTATCTAGTGCCATAGTCCACCAAAACCAGGATAAACCTGTTGCCAAAGGCAGTATGTGGGTCCAAAGGTCCAACAATGTTGATGCCCACCCTTTCAAAGGGGATACCAATGACAGATAAGAGATTCAGGGAAACCTCCGGCCTCTTCCCTGTTTTCCAATTGGCCTGGCAGGTTAGTCAGGTCCTCCAGAATGCATTTGAAGATATCCTCAGAGCCAGTCCCAGTAGTAAGGCCCTGTAATGATGGGGGACTACCCACACACGTCTTGCTCAATGCAGAGTCGCTTTAAACCCACTGTACAGAAGGACATTCTCCCAGTACAAGAGGTGATCTTAAGAGATGTCACCATCTATCTTGACTTCAGCTTGCGTCCTCCTGCCCTCTATGGCTCAGCACTCCTACTGTGCCTTGCAGATCTACTCCCTGATGTGCCTACTCTCAGTTTTCCATTCAACAAGCTCAGGAAGTTTCAACTTGGTACTGGGCCTTTTTGAAGGCAGATGATAAGGGCTTGTCAGAAATTACCAATATGTGGGAAGAGGGATATATGGAAGGAAACCTAAAGCAAGTATGGCAAGTATAGTTCTCCATTTTATATGCAGCGGTGAAACCCACCTCACTCAAGAGAGAGCGCCTGTTTACCACCCACAGGGTATACTGGTCTCTGGCCAAGCTTTAAAGAGTAACCAGGAAAGCATGTGGGTGTCGGAAGTGTATGTCTTCATCGGAAGACGATCTGCATATGTTCATGCAATGTCCGAAGATTTCGCATTACTGGATATCGGTATGTAACTTCATAAGGGAGGTGATTGGACTACAGATAGAGGTAAGCCCTTAACTTATATTTTTTGGGCTGCATCCAGAAGCACTCGTAGAAGCAAACTCCAACATAACAGGAGGTAGAAGGTGGAACAGTTATGAAGCCATGATATGCAGTGTCCCACAGGGTCTATCCCTCAACCCCACTCTTTTAAACATAGACATGCACCGCTTGCCAACATCATCTGATCACAAGACATCTCCGCCATCTTTCACGCCAATGACACCCAACTCATCATCTTCCAGATGAACAAAACAAACACTACCAAAACCAACTTCACAAACTGCATGGTAGCAGACTGATTACAAATAATCTACCTGAAACTAAACTCTGACAAGACGTAAGTACTAGTCTTCGGGAACAAGACCTTCTCATGGGATTCCACCTAGTTGCCTTTGAAGCTAGGACTAACAATTCACATCCACAGACCACCCAAGAACTCTAGGGGTCATCCTAGATGACAAGCTCAACCTGACGGCTTAAGTCGGCAAGTCAACACAGTGTGCACCTCCTGCTTCCACATCCTAGGCATGCTGCAAAAATCTTCAAATGGTTGCCTTAGAGCACCAGATGGGCTGTCACACACGTGCTCACCAGCAGGCTGACCTACAGCAACACTCTCTACTCCAGAATCGCGAAACAAGTCCTACTTGGACTCTAGGCCATCCAAAATGCAGCTGCAAGACTCATAGTCGACCTACCATGCCTCACCCATAATGCACTGCACTTCAGGATGCTTCACTGGCTCCCAATTCACAAGCACAGCCAATTCAACATTCTCATATAGACATACAAAACCCTACACAACACAGGGCCAGAATACATGAACAGGTGCATATACTTTCACCAACCCACCAGACACCTACTCTATGCCTCACTCTCAGTTCTGCAAAAGCAAAACTGGAGGTTGCTCATTCTCCTACATCACACTCAAGACATGGAAGGACCTCCCACAAAACATTAGAGCTTCCTCCTCAAGTATTGAGTTCCACAAGACGCTGAATACCTGGCTTTTCATATAAGCTCCTTGAGACCACACACCTACACACCATGCCCAAACACCTGGATTCCCTCTAGGGAGATTAGTGCGCTACACAAATCAACATAGCATAACATAGCATGAAGGTAGTCACTTAGGCAGAAAATGTGGGAGAAAAGAGGCACATGTCGAGATGGGATTGTAATTTATGGGCTGGTTTGGAATAGAAGAATGGAGTAAGTTATAGGTGAGGGGGCATTGGGCACCACACTAACCCTGGGCATCGTTTGCGTAGTAGCGCCACGCGTAGCTACGCGAAGTGCACTTCGCACTACATGAGATACACGTAGCACTACGTGAACTGCGTAGTACGCTGTTTGCGATGATTGCACAGTGCCGGATGCTTGTCGTGTTCTAAGCAGTACCTTCCCAAGCTTAATGTTCTTTGGCTGTGAAGCATTAAAAGTAGAAGTGTTGGCAGCCATTCCCTCCTCGTCTGCGGAACACCATGGACATTTTATTGGCCAAAGTGTTATGAGTACAAGATTGCTCCTTATTGGCTGGGAATGGTTCACTGTTGTCAGCCATTTTGTGACGCAGTTCAAAGGAGTATGGGAAAAAAACAGTAGGGGAGGTTAGGAACACCATTAACTATGTACAGTGTTTGCAAGGTGGTTTATAGGGACTGTAAAGGCAAAAATTGCTTTGTATATATTTTAAGGGCCATTTATATAATTTGCGTGGACCTTACAAATCAAGGCGGTAAAATAACAGAGTGTGTTGCGGACTTCTCTTTATTAAGTCTGCGGGTGGGATACATCTCAGAAGCACTATTTACTTAGAATGTGGTGTTTACTTTTCTGACGGGGAGGTGTGGTTGTGCTGCAAACATTTCAGTCTAGGTTTGAAACAGTTTTTATTAACCTCTTCAGTGCCCCGCCCTTTCCCCGCCCTGTGCCGGGCTTTGCATTAGCAGGCGGGGTTCATGACGAGATAGTCTCGTCATGGGCACAGCGCAACCGCGCTCCATGACAAGACCATCTCGTCATGGGCACTGAAGGGGTTAAGCAATCACTAATATACTTTCTTAGGAAAGTGAAGCTGAATATATCAGAGAGGTGACAAATAAAAACGCACTTCATAAAATATCCCTTAAGCGTGGCCACACCCTCCCTTTTTTTGCCTGCTATAGTTTGTAAAAGTGTTGCCCCATAGTCTTGTTAATAAACAAGGGCATCAGTTACTTTTAGATAAAGTAGAAAAGAAGTGCTACAAGAAACACTCCTGCACTACATAATCTGAGGTCACAACAACAATCACCAGTAAAAAACTGTTAAACACAAATGACGTGATATTACATATAAATGTACACTTCATCAAAACATTACATGAAGCACTATGTATCCAATTTTTTGTGCAACTACTTTTTGATGAAACATTAGCAGTGTAACAAACTGTGAGGTACTAAGTTATCTACGGAAATAAATATAGAATGCATTGTAAATTTGTCGCACAGATAGATGTCCAAATCCTTTGAAGTATTATAAAGACACAGTATATGAATATACAGGGTGAGTTTGTAGTATTCCACAGAAGAAGAATAAGGGTCCCCACAAAAAATACAATTTTTATACAATTTGTATTCCGTAGAATGCGGGAAAGTTTTGTCATAGTGCTTAGAGAATTATAGGATAATAATATAATATACACTACTATTCCAATACATTCTATAAGGAGAAGGAGAATAACAAAATATTTTCCAGCTGTGAATATGTTCAAAGAGTCTTTTCTCCGGGACTTCGAAATCTTTCGTCCTCACGCCGAGTGGTCATGAAGTCTTCTGAGAACAAAATGACTGTGAATATTAGAATATACATACTCACACTATATGATCCCGGGGGGGGAGACAAACTTAGAACAAGAAGCTGCTGACGTTACATATAAATCTTGAGTTTTGGCACCCACGGGTCACCAACACGTCTGTGGTCAAGTATATTGTTACTATTATAATATAGAAAATCACACTATATGAGCTCAAAGGAGCCAGTAAAGGAACAGTGTATCCTCAATTCTGTCTGTTTCTGAATACAAGCTGCTGACGTTACATATAAATGGCAAAAACAACCAATAACACTTTTTTGTAAATACAAATCTTTAAATATTCACAAATAGCTAGATATTGTATGTATATACTATGCCATAATGAAACAACTTACAACTCCGTAATATCTTTTGTTGTCGCAAAAGAAGAATCCGACGCTAGAAAATAGAACCTGCATCACAGAATGGACACGCGTAAATAACTTGCAAAAAAGAAACGAATCGAGCAATGGGTGTGGTTTATATACGTTTTGCTTATTCAATAGTCTATGGAAGGAACATGCTGCTCTGCCCATTTAGATGTCACGTTTTACTGTTGAAACATGCTCACATTTTCACTCTTTAACTTGTGCAAAGTTACAAAATGTGAAGCTGTAAAGGTTTTGATTTTGATCCATACACGTATATGTATAACGTTGGAGAGATTAAAAACTGTTACCCGGCAAACCGTGTCATTTCCTTATTCATGACTAAAAACATCTATTAATTGCCGTAATTCTAAATAGATGACATAAAGAAAATATCGTTCAGAATAAAATAAAAATAAAAAACGTGCTAATATTTGTCATCACTATGGTTTTAAATTAAAAAAATGCCAGGATTTGTGAAGCCTACAGCTACCTCCAGAGAGGTGTCCCAGCGCTCGGGAAGATTAAGCAAGTTATTGCCCACAGTGACATAGTGGTGGGATAACGTGCCGCCGGAGCCGGGAATCGAACTGTGAACGCTGTTGTTTGAAGTCAGGTATCATAGCTGCTGCGTCACAGTTTTTCTACACTTACATTTTAATTAGTGCTAATTCAATTTTAAACATTGTTAAATTATAACTTATATCAGACTACTGTTACAGTTAGTTTTTGCCTACAAAACGTATGCACGTCTTTTTAAAATTTACTTAAGAACAATATAGGTTTCAGGGACATTGTAGTTAGAAATTAGCATTTAAAAAACCTTTGAAAGTCACTGAAAAAACCATAGGTTTTGCAGACGTTATAGTTGGAAATTAGCATTAAAAAACCTTAGAAATTCACTGAAAAAACCATAGGTTTCAGGGACGTTATAGTTAGCTGGACATTTCACTCAAACAAAACCAGAGAAATTCAACCATTATAGTTACTTCAGCTAACTATAACTCGGGCACCTGCAATGCACTGCTCATGACTTCACATATTACATCATTCATGACATGGTCTTATAGCTACTGACCAACCCATGCAGCAGCTTCCACAACAACAGACACACTGATACAGACATTCACACAGATTAGTCAGTAACCCATGCATTCAGTAAGACACATTTAATCACTCACTTATACAGTCAGTCACCCACCTACTAAATCGTCCATCCAGACACTTATACAGCCACTCATTCTTCAATACACCTAGGACTATATATAAAACATATTTAAAAATTACAGAAATACACAGTCACGGGATGATGTCATCAGTGATGTTATCAGTGATGTCATTTGAGATGTCATCAGTGATGTCACTGACCATGTCATGAATGAAATATCATGAGCAGTGCTGAAGTAACTATAACAGTGGAATTTCTCTGGTTTTGTACAAATGAAATGTCCAGCTAACTATAACGTCCCTGAAACCTATGGTTTTTTCAGTGAAAAAAAATAAAAAATTATATTTATATATATATATATATATATTACCTACTGGCGGTCGCCAGTAGGTAGTTATAGTTAGGAACCTCTTACCATAGGAAATCCGCAACATTCTATTTTGAATAACTTTAGCGCCGGTCGACGAATCCTCGCCAAATTTTCAAAATAGGTGGGGCGTTGCGCTCCGCTCCTACCCTGAAAGTCTCGGGGGGATTCGTCAAGCGGGGGCTGAGATAAAAGGGGGGTCCCAAAACGCGTTTTTCCCATGCATTTTTCCATAGGACCTTTAGACACAGCTACAGCCCGAACGGCTGAACAGAGTTAAATGAAATTTGGCAGAGAGGTAGTCCTCAGGTCAAGGAAGTGCCTTTTGTAGGTTTGGTGTAAATCTGTTCAGTTCAGTAGATTCTGAGAAAATAGCCTTTAAATCAATATATATATCTGAGCCAGCTTACGGTGCGCTTACGGTGCGCTTACCGTACGCGTACGGTGACGTGCGCGAGCGCAAATCTGATTGGCTGATAGATCTTAGTAAACATTCGAATCGGTCGAAACCAGGAAGCGGCGGCCGCCATTTCGTGTGTTTCAGTCAGAAAAAAAAAGGGAGATAACTTGAAAAGGGGGCAAGGAAGAGAGTTACAGACCCCCTAACATTTGAAAGAGGGTCAAAGAAGGACAGAAAAGTACAAAAAAAACATTTATTAATTTTTAAAAAAATCACGGGGTACGCGTACGGTAAGCTCACCGTACGCGTACGGTAGAAAAAAAAATAAAAAAAGAAATGAAATGCAGATTTAAGTGTTTAGATATTAGGGGGCTCTAAAAAGAGCCGTTGTGTTAATGAAGTGATTTTTTAGTGGTACCTACAAGTAAGTACCGATGCAGAGTCTAAGGTTCAAGAGGAAGACTCTGTTCCCTTCATCATTGAAGTGCACACCATCTCCTCTATAAATGTCTTGCATGTCGTAACGCAAGTTGTTGTGGTAAATGGAACCCATACCATAGTCACGGAGGAAAGCAGAAACAGATTTGTTGACGTGCTTTCTTGCTTTGTCAATCTGTGGACAGAAATGATTGGACCAGTTCCATTTTTGCCTTTGGCATATGTTAGAAAACACAAAGGCAGTTTTAGAGAAAAGTGAAAACAGTTGTGCAAAGGTCTCCTTCATAAGCATTTCCAGACCTACCCCAGTCAAAGTGCCTAGGTCATTGCCACCACAGTGCACTATTATGAGGTCAGGGTGTTGGATTTGCATGAAGGATTTCACCAATGGCATCAATTGGTGCCACTTTAACCCTCTCTGACCAATCCATTTAATGTCTACATTTGGCAAAGCAAGGTCTCTCACCATACCTGTTTTCTCTGCATACTTTTCACTCCAGAAGACATAGCTGTGCCCTACAATCCACACTGTGAACATCTTCAAAGGAGAACTGGATGCACTCAGGAGGTGTAATTCAGTAGAATGGTAAAAAGAAATGAAAGACAGTTTGGAAATGGAGGCATACATATTTTTTTTTTTTAAATAAACTGATTGGCTGTTTCATACCATTCTACAATAAAAACTAGGCTGTATGTGTAAATTTATAGAAGCATGTTTTGTATTGGTACAGAAAAATGTGTTACCAAAGAACAGTACTATGGATTTGCTGTTAGGTTTGATAAGTCAAGCACTCCTGCTCTTTGGAAATGAAACATTGTTTGGCGAACTTCTGACCTAACTCTGCACAGCAGTGTTTCATGAGCTGTTGCTATGGTAGCAGGCAGAAGTCAAGTTGGGGGAAGGGTACTAGGCAGAAGTCAAGTTGGGGGAAGGGTACTTTTGGAAAAGGGTTGGTTTTCAACCAATAGAAATGTGTGATTACATTTGAAAAAAAGGGGGAAGCACTGAGATTTGAAACTTACATGTATATGTGTGGAAAAAGAGAGGGAAACTTTGCCATTATCTGGTTCTGCTGAGAGGAGAGAGGTGTACAGAACAGAGATCCTGGCTCTGATAATCTGCTGTTTGAGTGCCACATTTCTTTCACAACTAACTAATTTTAAAGGTGAGTTTAGAGTTTGAGAGGGGATGTATATGGTAAATTAAGAAATGAATAATAGAATTGGAATTCCTTTTGTTGAAGTTGTGTTTATCATTTTCTGTTTTGGGAGAAATTTAAATGTGAGGAACATGTAAAATAATATGGACTATGTTTTCACGATAAATTAAGGTGTACTGGTATAAATAAGGAATACTTTAAGGGTTTGAGGTTGCACTCAGTAATGCAAATACATTCAGCATCAGTAAGGCTGGTTGCCCTTGCTGGAGTGTAGTCAGTCACCCAGGCTACACATGTTGTTGGTCTCAGAAAGCTGTTTGGTATTGCTCTGGTGATTTTACATTTGCATTAGATGGAAAGGGGGAGGTATTTTTTTCTGCAGAAGCAGACTCTTAGCACACAGCCAGCTGCATATCCTGTGGAATCATGCATAGTATTCACAACCGAGTGGGGTTTGAGGTTTCAGTCAGTAATGCAAATACATTCAGAATCACTAAGGCTGGTTGCCCTTGCTGGAGTGTAGTCAGTCACCCAGGTTACACATGTTGCTGGTCTGAAAATGTTGTTTGGACATGTGCTTTTTTAAGAATCTGAAAAGTGGATTCATAATGTGTCAGACTGTAAAAGTACTTATCACTTGCCAAAAAAAAGAGTAGTAAGTGTGCTTTCAAATTGGCAAAGAAATTTCGTTTTGTGACTAATATGAAAACATGACTCTGTGTGCAAATAGGAATTACAGGCAGAGATGTATTGCATATTGCTCTGGTGATTTTACATTTGCATTAGATGTAAAGGGGGAGCTATTTTTTTGTGCAAAAGCAGACACTTAGCACACAGCCAGCTGCTTATCCTGTGGAATCATGCACAGTATTCACAACCGAGTGGGGTTTGAGGTTGCAGTCAGTAATGCAAATACATTCTGCATCACTAAGGCTGGTTGCCCTTGCTGGAGTGTACTCAGTCACCCAGGTTACACATGTTGCTGGTCTGAAAATGTTGTTTGGACATGTGCTTTTTTAAGAATCTGAAAAGTGGATTTAAAATGTGTCAGACTGTAAAAGTATTTATCACTTGCCAAAAAAAAGAGTAGTAAGTGTGGTTTCAAATTGGTAAAAAAGAAATTTCGTTTTCTGACTAATATGAAAACAAGACTCAGTGTGCAAAGAGGAATTACAGGCAGAGATTTATTGCGTTATGCTCTGGTGATTTAACATTTGCATTAGATGTTAAGGGGGAGCTATTTTTTCTGCAGAAGCAGACTCTTAGCACACAGCCAGCTGCATATCCTGTGGAATCATGCACAGTATTCACAACCGAGTGGGGTTTGAGTATGCAGTCAGTAATGCAAATACATTCAGCATCACTAAGGCTGGTTGCCCTTGCTGGAGTGTACTCAGTCACCCAGGTTACACATGTTGCTGGTCTGAAAAAGCAGTTTGGACATGTGCTTTTTTAAGAATCTGAAAAGTGGATTTAAAATGTGTCAGACTGTAAAAGTATTTATCACTTGCCAAAAAAAAGAGTAGTAAGTGTGGTTTCAAATTGGCAAAGAAATTACGTTTTCAGACTAATATGAAAACATGACTCTGTGTGCAAATAGGAATTACAGGCAGAGAATTATTGCGTATTGCTCTGGTGATTTTACATTTGCATTATATGTAAAGGGGGAGCTATTTTTTTGTGCAGAAGCAGACTCTTAGCACACAGCTAGCTGCTTATCCTGTGGAATCATGCACAGTATTCACAACCGAGTGGGGTTTGAGGTTGCACTTAGTAATGCAAATACATTCAGCATCACTAATGCTGGCTGCCCTTGCTGGAGTGTAGTCAGTCACCCAGGTTACACATGTTGCTGGTCTCAGAAAGCTGTTTGGTATTGCTCTGGTGATTTTACATTTGCATTAGATGGAAAGGGGGTGTTATTTTTTTAAGCAGAAGCAGACTCTTAGCACACAACCAGCTGCTTATCCTATGGAATCATGCACAGTATTCACAACCGAGTGGGGTTTGAGGTTGCAGTCAGTAATGCAAATACATTCAGCTTCACTAAGGCTGGTTGCCCTTGCTGGAGTGTACTCAGTCACCCAGGTTACACATGTTGCTGGTCTGAAAATGTTGTTTGGACATGTGCTTTTTTAAAAATCTAAAAAGTGGATTCAAAATGTGTCAGACTGTAAAAGTATTTATCACTTGCCAAAAAAAAGAGTAGTAAGTGTGGTTTCAAATTGGCAAAGAAATTACGTTTTCAGACTAATATGAAAACATGACTCTGTGTGCAAAGAGGAATTACAGGCAGAGAGTTATTGCGTTATGCTCTGGTGATTTTACAGTTGCATTAGTAGGAAAGGGGGAGCTATTTTTTATGCAGAAGCAGACTTTTAGCACACACCCAGCTTCTTATCCTGTGGAATTATGCACAGTATTCACAACTGAGTGGGGTTTGAGGTTGCACTTAATAATGCAAATAAAAACATGTAAAATATATGGACTATATTTTCACCATAAATTAAGGTGTAGTGGTATAAATGAGGAATACTTTTTGGGTTTGAGGTTGCAGTCAGTAATGCAAATACATTGAGCATCAGTAAGGCTGGTTGCCCTTGCTGGAGTGTAGTCAGTCACCCGGGTTACACATGTTGCTGGTCTCAGAAAGCAGTTTGGACATGTGCTTTTATCAGAATCTGAAAAGTGGATTCAAAATGTGTCAGACTGTAAAAGTACTTATTACTTGCCAAAAAAGTAGTAGAATGTGTGCTTTCCAATTGGCAAAGAAATTTCGTTTTCTGCCTAATTTCAAAGCATGACTCTGTGTGCACACAGGAATTGTTTTTAGATATTTAATTTGTGAATGTGTTATTGTGATTTTCACTTCTAGGAAAGGGGTACTTAGTATTTTAAGATTTGAAAAGATCATAAAAAATGTAGTAATATATTTAAATATAAAAAAGGAATTTTTTTTTAGTTTTTTTCAGGTATTGCTGAAGAGCAGTGAACAAAATTTCAGATGCCTACAAAATCCAGAGTAACGAAAAACCACAAAAAAAACTATATTTGAAGACAACTGGAGGACCTAAGTTAGTTGGAGATGCTCATGTTGGGAAAAAGAGAAAGTCTTCTGGTAAGCAGACAAAAGATTTTTTAAAGAACATCTTCAAAAAAAGGAAAAATGTACAAAATGTCTGTACTGGAAAGAATGTTTTCAATAGAAAAGGACAGGAAAAAATTGAGAATTTAGTTAATGCAAATATACCTTCTGCAATAACAAAGATTAACTTAAACAGAAAAACAGCGTTTAAAGAGATACGTAGAAAAATGTTTCAGAGAAGAGTTATGTCCAATTTGATAAAGGATGTGAAGAAATATAAGAAAAAGGCAAAATATTACAAGAGAAAAAAAGAAATTGAAGCTATTGCAGCAAAGGCATTAGAATTAAAAAGGAAACTATTCATTTTAATTTTGAATAGGATGCGTACATTAGATAAAATGGTTAATGTACTGAAATCACAAAGCAAAAGGAAAAGAGTAGTGAAAAGAACAAACTTTTGTAAAGTGTTTTTAGGAGAATGGATGCATAGTTCAAGTAGTGAACCTTTTTTTAATGAAGAGAGTTATTTTCAAAGTAATAGTTTGCTGCATGCAGTTGACACCAGAGGTCGTGCTTATGAAGTGAAAAATGGTTGCATAATGGAGAAGGAGATAATGGTTCCAAGAGATGAGGTACAAGTGATGGCGGATGAGGCTATGGGGAGACGTCCTAAAGCCCCAGTGTACACTTGGAATTGTAGTAGTATTTGCACTGTGCGTCAGGAATCTATTGATAAATTTCGTGAGTTTCTAAGAGAATATAGTAAAGAAAGTGTAAAACAGAAGATTAAGGTGCTTCAAAGTCTAGGTCCATGCAGAGTGAGAGAGAATACTGGTTTGCAGGGTCATTCTCTGGCTTGTCTATCTAGAAAAGTGTGTAATAGTGTTTTCCATCATTTTAGGATGCTGGCTGTTCATCATACTGAAATGAGAAAGTTTGTGAGACGGTTGTATTTTGCTAAAAGTCCAGCAATAAAGTTAGATGAATTGAATAGGGCTCTGCTCCGTGGATCGGTATCAGATGTAGAGAAGGTTGTTGATGAAATTCAGTTTTGTTACTTTGGTCCTGAACAAGACAGTGCAGAAAAGGACACAGTAAATGAGGAAGAAGTGGAAGAGAATGTAGAACCCTCTGTAAGTAAAACATTTAATGATCACATAACAAAATTTGCAATAATCTCTAATGAAAGACCAAATATAACTTGTATTTGTTGCCGCAGAACTCATTATAGAAAACAAACTAGGAATGTTGATCTCTACAGAAAGAGTGAAAATGAAGATAATTATAAGTGGAAGGATTTTGCCACATATATATTTCTTGAAAATTGTTTTGAATTGGGTGAAGATCAGCGTATTTGTAAATACTGTTACAACAAGTTAGAGGAAAATAGAATGCCAACCAGAGCTGTACATAAAAATTTAGAATTGGATGTTATTCCTGCCGAACTTTCTGAATTAAATACATATGAGTCTATACTTATTCAATGTGTTCATCCGTTCCAGACCATAGTACGTATGGAGCCCAAAACTGGTAAATTACCTCCTTCAGATTTACTGTGAGGTTTAAAAGGTAGAGTGGTGTATTTGCCCTTGGATTTGAAAAAAAATATGGAAACTATTGATGCAGATACTTTGGAAACTGAACCATTAGTTATTCTGGTTAATGGTGTACCTACAAAGAATAAGAAGATTTGGCAGGAGCTGGTAGATGTACGGAAAGTACAAAGAGCAAATTTGTATTTGAAAAGGAATAACAAATGGTATGAATCAATTTATATAGAAGAAGAAGAAGAAGATTTACAAGAAGACACAGAAACACCAACTGGACAAATTGAAAAAGTGGACAAGTCAAAGGAAGAAGAAATTTATGAACATTTTAGCATACATCCTCTACATTCAAAAGAAGTAATGGGAGACAATATTGATCTGTTTCAGATGAAGAAAGCAAAAGGAACTCCCGTGAGTGTATGGGAGGAGAGCTTGGAAGCTCGATGTTTTCCCCAGCTGTTTCCTAAAGGAAAAGGAGGACGATACGATGAACGTCCAGAACAGATTCCAGCTTCTGAGTATCGGACTACAAGACTATATGCAGAAGATCCCAGATTTCGACAAAGTATTCCTTATTTGTTCCATCTTTTATTTGAAAGCGACTTGTCTGCACTATCTTATGCAGTAAATCACATTTTAAAAAGTGGAGTACATTTACAAAATGTGTCTGCTAAGGATTTTATGGAGAAAGTGCAGCACCGAGATGATCATTTGGAAACACAACTGATCAATCTGATGGCTTGTCAGCATGGGACAAATGAATATTGGTACCGACGCCATGGTGAATTAAAATGCATGTTACGGAATTTAGGAACACCAACATGGTTCCTTACCCTAAGCTGTGCTGAGTACGCTTGGGATGATTTACTGGATTTTCTACGAGAGGCAAATTCAAACATTAAAAACATTGAATACAAGACAGCAGGAGAACTGTGCTCATTGGATCCGGTTAATGTTTGCAGATATTTCAATCATAGATTTGAGGCTATGATGTCCTTCATCTGCAATAAAAAAATCCACCCCTTGGAGAAGTAGTGGATTTCTTTTGGAGAAAAGAGTACCAGGCAAGAGGTGCTCCTCATATTCATATGCTGTTGTGGATCAAGGATGCCCCAAAGTTTGGAACAGATACTGATGAAGCAGTGTTATCTTACATTGAAGAATATGCAACATGTGCTATACCAAAAAGCACAGAAGAGAAAAAGTTAAAGGAGCAAGTTTTACGTTTCCAAAGTCATCGGTGTGGAAAATACTGTCGACGGAAATACAAGAGCAAAGATAAATACTACACTAAATGTCGATTTGGATTTCCTAGACCTGTTCTTTCAAATGGAAGAGTAAACAGTTTTATGTCATCTGTGAGACATACTATCACAAGAAAATCAGCTAAGAATACCTACAACCTAAAAAGAAAAGAAGAATCAAAAAATATAAATGACTACAACCCAGTCATTTTATCCATGTGGAATGCTAACATGGATATACAGTATGTAGCTGACAATTCCATTGCTGTTGCTCGATATGTAACGTCTTACATTACTAAATCAGAAAAAACTGAATTGAAAGAAATGTGGGAAGAGATTTCTCACGAGAAGACTGTCAGTAAGAAGCTGTACAGTTTCAGTTTAAAGATGTTATCGCATCGAGAAATTGGATCCTACGAATGTTCAGATAGGTTATCTTCTGCAAGTCTCTACTCGAAATCAAGAAGAATAATTTGGGCAAGTTTAGGCCTTGCAGCAATGAGAAATCGGGTACTGAAATCTGTTGGAGAAATTGAATTTTTGGCCGAGAATGACCCAGAAAGTACAGATATTTTGAAATCAAACATGTTGGACACATATTATCCAAAAAGAAGTCATCATCTGGAGAACATGTGTCTCTATGAAGTGCTGCAGAACTACATTTATTCACGGAAAGCCGCAGAAGACATCAACAATGGAAAATATAAAGTCATTGGTGAGGAAGGATGTTTGGTGAAGCAAACAAAAGGAAGTTTGATAAATCACAGGAAGCTGAGTTGCGACACTACTGACAAAAAGGAATTTTACTACTTGGCTCTTTTACAGCTGTTTAAACCATGGCGTACAGAGGACGAACTACTGGGAGAATTTCAAAGCTATGAAAATTCTTTTAATGCTTGTAAAGACAGCATACAATGCAGTACATTCTCAACTTATCTGCAAATGTTAAATGAAGAAATTGATCAGGAAACTACAATTGCAGCTGAAGTAGCTAGAGACAGTTCTCAAGACAGCCAAAGTTCAGGAACACTCAGTCAAGATCCCCTAGGACAACCAATCGTTGAAAATGAAGCATCAATGGCCATGAATGAAGTGGAAACAGCTATGAATCAAGCTCAAGAAGAATTTATAGACTTACAAAATTTGGAAAGACAACTGAATGAAGAGCAGCAACAAATTTATGAAGAGATCAGAAGCAAAATTGATCACGGGTTTCTACATGAAAAAAAAGAGTGCTCATGCACATCATTTCATCCAATCAGGATGTATGTAAGCGGACAAGCTGGAACTGGAAAAAGTTTCTTAATAAAAGTCATCAGAAGCTACCTACAGCAAAAAACGGATTCTACTTTGTCTTGTGTGGTTACTGCTCCAACTGGGTTAGCAGCATATAACATAAAAGGAATCCCCTTACATCGTTTGCTAATGTTACCAGTGGAGCATGAGAACAAATACAATACAACAAGCTAACTGGAGAAGCATGCTTGGAAGTTTCAAGAGTATTGAAGAAGATGCAAGTTCTCATTATTGATGAGGTGAGCATGGTATCAAACTTAATGCTTGCCTTTGTGCATTTAAGAATGCAGCAAATTCTAAGGACAGACTATGACGTGTTATTTGGTGGAAAACATGTCATAGTTTTTGGGGATCTTCTACAACTTACTCCAGTTAAAGGACAACCAGTGTTTAATACTGTGACACATGAAGACACAAAGAAGTCATTGGGAAGCATCAGTAATGCAAATATTTGGTCCTTCTTTGAGTACAAGGAACTTACTACTAATATGAGGCAAGCAAACGATGAAGAATATGGAAGTATTCTGAAAGATATCAGAATTGGACTACTCACAGAAGTTGGCAAAAAAGCATTACAGAGTCGGCTGCTACATAATTTATTTCCAAAGAAAGAAATAGTTGCAGAGAAGATATACAAGAACATTGCAGAAAAGAAAAGTGTCATCTTCTTAATGCCAACTCTACGTGAATGCTCAATATTCAATGAGGAGCTTTTAAAATTGGAAAAGGAAGATATCAGGAAATTGGAAGCAGTGGACAAAATTGAGGATGGAAGAATTACAATCACATTAACAGGCACACTGAAAAATAAATTGGATTCACTAGAGAAGAACATTTCCAAAACAGCTGGATTAGAAAAAAATCTATATGTTTGCATGAACTGTAGAGTATTTTTAAGGAGAAATTTGGGTGTTGAAAAAGGTTTAGTTAATGGAGCTATGGGAAGAGTTGTGGGTTTTATTAATTATCAGAAAAAAGATGGAATTGAATGTTTAAAAATAAAATTTGATCAGATAGAAGAAGTTAAAGACATTTGTCGTTGTTCAGTTCGTTTCATGCTTGTGAAAGACTTATATGTACGTAGGAAGCAGTTTCCGTTTTCTCTAGCATTTGCTGTAACTATTCACAAGTCTCAAGGATTGACTGTAGATTGTGCTTTTGTGAACATTGGTTCAACTGTGTTCAAAGAAGGTATGGCTTATGTAGCTTTGTCACGAGTGAAAACATTATCTGGTTTATTCATGATAGACTTTGATGACTCAAAAGTTAGTGCTGATACAAACTGTGTAAAGGAGTATAATAGATTAAGAAGAACCTATGCTCCTCATTTAGGTCAGTATCCTGTGTTGGAGAAACGTGTAGTTTCTCGTAAAAGGAGAAATGAGAATATCTGTAATGAAGATGTAGAGAGGAGGAAAAAAAAAGGAGTGATGTAATTGCAAGCAAAAAGAAAAAGGACAATGTTGAAGAGGTTGTTGGTTGTCATTTTGAAAATAGCTCTGGTGTCAACTGCTACGCTAATGTAGTGCTGAATGTTGCATTTTATCTGGAAAGTGTGCAAGAGCAGATAATAGTAAATCAGAGAAAAAGATTCTGTTCTGAGTTGAGTCTCCTTTTTCAAAAGCTGACTAATGATAAAGCTCAAATAGAAAGTGCTACTGAAATTAGAAAACTTTTAGATGTATGTTCAGGATGAACACAGTTTTCTCAAAATGTACAGCAAGACGCACAGGAATTCTTGATGTTTTTTCTTCAGGTACTGGAAGAAGAAGGGGTTCCCATTGAAAATATGTTTGGTGTCTCTTATAAATGGGAACATAGTTGTGAAAACTGTTACAATACATGTGGCTCTAATGTTGATTCTGAAAGGTTTATTTATTTAACATTGCCAGACAGTAAAACAGTCACTTTTGCTAAATTAGTTAAAGATGCTAATCATAGCATGGAATGCGGTGAGTGTCAATCTGAAATGTTTTCAACGTTAATTTTAAAGGAATACAGACAATATGTAATTTTCATGATGCAACGATGTAAAGCTGATGGTTCAAAATTGGATACTTTAATAAAGAAGTTTACAGGACAGCAATTATCAATTTCAGGAAAAACGTTTGTAACAGTTGCAATAATTTTCCATGAAGGACCTACTGTTACTTCTGGACATTACACAGTTTATCTTAAATGTGAAAAAGGCTGGATACTGTGTAATGATTCCCAATTGATTTTCACGCAACGTTTGCCTTTTGATTTAGAAAATTCCTATCTAATCTTCCTGAAACCTACATTTTAGAGAGACTTGGCAAGATCTGTACAAAACAATTTTACCATTTTATTGGATTACCATTGGAATTTTCAAATTTAAAGATTTTTAAAATTATCATTTGGCCTAAAGGAAAGGTAACCAATTGTATTGTGGACTTTTTAAATTTTTAATGAAACTTTGGAAAACCAAAAATTTAGACAAAATCGGTAACATCTGCACAATTTAAATTTTGGAATGTTATTGGATTGCCATTGGAAATTTATTCAAAAAAGATTTTTAAAATTACTATTTGGCCATGAGGAAAGGTAAACAATTGTATTGTGGACTTATTTAATTATTAATTAATCTTTCGGAAACCAAAATGTTACAGAGAATCGGTGAGATCTGTACAATTTAAACTTTAGAATTTTATTGGATTAACATTGGAAATGTAATCAAAAAAGAATTTTAAAATTACTATTTGGCCTAAAGGAAATGGAACCAGATGTATTGTGGAGTTATTTGAGATATATTTTTGTGATTATACTTCTGAAACAAAAATGTCAGACTGTATTTTAAAGAAATAAGTATTGATATTAGATGATATTTTTTTAGAATATTATGCATTTCTATAATGTTATGTTTAAGTAAAAAGAGATTCTGGGCTTTTTTAAAACAATCTTTGAGATTGTGTTTTTTTTTTTGCCCGCTGTTAAATGATGAATGCAATTGCTTTCACAATTTATAGTGAAATGCAATATATTCTGAAAACAGCAAAAAAAAGGCAAAAATGTTTTTGGGAAAATATGTAAATATGTGTACTGTATTAAAAAATGTTTTATTAAATATTAATACTTTTTTCTTTTTTTTCAGATTGAGATAGAAAATTTTCGAAAACTTGAACCATTTTTAAAGCAATTAAAATTAAATTTTAATTAATAAATAATTTTTTGAGTGGGTATGGTAAGTCAAAAATGTCATGGTCCCTTTTTTCCACTTCTCCACAATCACATTTTCAGTTTTTCATTGTAGTCTCTCAAGGACCTTGTAATGTGATAATTGATTTTTAGTGTTTTTAAAAAAAAAAAATTACGCGTACCGTACGCGTACGGTAAAAAAATAAATAAAAAAAAGTTTAAAAAAATATATAAAAAAAGTTAAAAGGTAAGGTTAGCTCTTAAAAGAGCCGTTGTGTTCATGCAGGGACAGAGGAAAGAAAGAATGGGAATATTAGTTGGTACGACAAATGTGCTGATCTATTCAATTGTTCACTAGGGCAACACTGGTCTCCCTATGACAAATTAGATCATGACAAGTGGCGCACCGAATTAAAACCCTCGCAAACCGATGGTTGGTTTCCAGAGGACCAGAAAAAGGAGATGCTCCCCCCACAGATGAAGGGCTCAGCTGACCTGCCGAAGATGGACTCGGCCCTGCAGATGATGGACCAGGCTGAGCTGCTGTGGATGTGCTTGGTTGACTTACTGAAGGGTTACCTTCAGTATGTCGAGCATATGTCCTACCGTGTACATCATGAAGGTGTCTCAACATGGTGTGATTCCCGAAGGAATACTTCTTGTTGGGATTCCCTCTTGAAAGTACACGGCCACAAAGCTTTCAAGTCACTAAGGGTGCATTTACCTTTTTCTTGCCCTCTGGAAAAGAAAAATACTCCCATATGAAAGAGCTCTTTTGTTTCCTCCTTCTCTGCCTCAAGGTAGTGCTGCTAGCCTCACTCTCAGAAGAGGTCTGCTGTTCTGCCATCGTATCACAAAGACAACTCAGCTCCTTCTCCTAAGGGATCACAAGCAGAAATGAGGGGAATGGGTGTGGTGTAGGAGAGTTCTAGAACTTAAAGTACTTTAAACCAATCAAAAGTTTTGTTTCTTGATCACATGACCTACCGTGCGCGTACGTTACGCTTACGGTGCGCTTACGGAGCGCTTACGGCAAAAGTACGCATGCGCGTTAAAAAGACACGCGCACGCGCAAAACAGGCACGCCCCTTCACTTCCGCGTAACATGCGCGTGCAGCGTGCGCGTTACGCGCTGCGCACGCGTGACGTACGTCTAAGCAAATTGCATAACTGAACGCATACAGCGTAGAAATTTAACGTTATAAAAGCAAGACGTGCGCTTACCGTACGCGCACGTTAAAAAAATACAAAAAAAAAAAAGGGGAAAAAAAACACACTATGTTATACTAATAAATCTTACCTGTTTAGTTTAAAAAAATTGTAAAAATAAAAAATATATTGTATAATTTTTAAAATTTAACCATAGTCTTTAAAAAAGGATAGAAAATTAAAATAAAAATATGTTAAAAAAATTGGAAAAAAAAAAAAAAAGGTAAATATAAGAATTAGCATTTAAAAAACCTTGCAAATTCACTGAAAAAACCATGGGTTTCACACACGTTATAGTTAGGAATTAGCATTTAAAAACCTTAGAAATTTAATGAAAAAACCAAAGGTTTCACACACGTTATAGTTAGGAATTAGCATTTAAAAAACCTTGCAAATTCAGTGAAAAAACCATAGGTTTCACACATGTTATAGTTAGCTGGACATTTCACTCGTAAAAAACCAATGAAATTCCCCCGTTATAGTTAGTTCAGCTAACTATAACTCGCGCGCCCGCAATGCACTACTGATGACGTCACATATTACATCACTCATGACATGGTCACTGACATCACTCATGACATCACTGATTACATCTCAAATGACATCACTGATGACATCACTGATGACATCATCCTTGTGATAGAGTGGCAGACCTCCTCTTCCCCTAATATAACCTTTGATACACACATTCAAAAATAGAGACTAAAATTTTCAAAACAATGGACATACCAATACCAGTTACAACACCCTCTTCAGTAATTCTAAGATCCATATACACATCCACTCATTCACCAACAGTCCTATACAGTCACTCATACATGTACTCACTCATCATATGGACTCATACACCTATACATCCTGTTACACAATGCCACTCATCCATAGAATAATTCACACATAGTCACTCATGCTAATAAAGAAACAAACATACATTTATTTGCATATACAGTTATACACACACCACCACACTTACTTCTACGGAAACTTACACATACTTAGTCTTATAAACAGTCACTTATAGATACACATACTTATTCATACAGGAACTCTTTCAATCTCGCACTCTCACATATACTCACTTATATACACCAATAGTCACATATACTAGTTTAATAGATATGTAGTTACTCATAAAGACACTATTAAAACAGTCATTCACTCACTAACACACCCATACACACACTCATCCACCCATACAGTCCTGCACACATGTTGTCTTCAACACATACAAAGAGTGAATCACTCATTCATGCACCTATGCACTACGTAATACCCCCCACCGAACCATGCAGACACTCAGACTGATACTCAAAAAAACAACTAATAACCTATATAGACACCCATGAAGCTAATCACCAACCCATGCAGCCACTTATACACAAAGTGAGAGACTGATACAGATATTTTCATATTTAAACATTACTCAGTAAGCCATGTATTCACTATGATACACTTAATCAGTCAGTTACACAATAAATTTTTCAAAAACAAAGCATCCATTTAGACACTTATATACCCATTTATTCTTCCATTGACCTTGAGATATACATATATAAAACATATTTAATTTTCAGAAAAACACACATTCACTGGATGATGTCATCAGTGATGTCATCAGTGATGTCATTTGAGATGTCATCAGTGATGTCATGAGTGATGTCAGTGACCATGTCATGAGTGATGTAATATGTGACGTCATCAGTAGTGCATTGCGGGCGCGCGAGTTATAGTTAGCTGAACTAACTATAACGGGGGAATTTCATTGGTTTTTTACGAGTGAAATGTCCAGCTAACTATAACATGTGTGAAACCTATGGTTTTTTCACTGAATATATATATATATATCACACTCTTTCTAGCATTGAAAGAAATGGGTCGCACTCCGGTCTGGTTTTTTCCACTTTGATGATTTTTAATCTTTGTAATTTCACTCCATAACAAACACAAACCAACGTTTTTCGGTCTCCACCGAGACCTTGCTCACGGTAACGCCCCTCTATAGGTCACATGTTATAAACCTATCTTTCTCATTACATCATTTCCTGTTATTTGTGAAGGGGCATTCTGGGAGTTGTAGTGAAAAAATGTTTTTCTTGCTCAATTAATTCTAATGAACCTTGTATGGTGATATAATCACAATGTGACAAAATTAATTTAAATAAAATAAAGGGTTTTAACATCAGCACTGATTTCAATGCTAGAAAGAGTGTGAGATTTATTGGCGGCCAGGCTCGGTCGCGGGACAACGCACAACTCTTAGAGCGCCATATCAGCGAAAGGAGCCAAAAGGAGGACTAATATATATATATATATATATATATATATATATATATATTACCTACTGGCTGTCGCCAGTAGGTAGTTACAGTTAAGACCTATTTTCCTTAGGAAATCCGCAACATTCTATTGCCAATAAGTCTGGCGCCGGTTGACGAATCTTCGCGAGATCTTCCAAAGTTTTGGCCAGCTCCGGTCCACTCCTATCTTAAAAGTTTGGGGGTGATCTGTCAAGCGACGGCCAAAAAAAAGGGGGGTCCCAAAACACGTTTTCCTCATGCAATTTCCCATAGGACCTTTTGACGCAGCTACAGCCGGAACTGCTGAACGGAATTACACCAAATTTGGCAAAAAAGTTCAGACTCATGCCTTTTGCTTAAATGCTGTAAATCTGTTCAGTAGTTCCTGAGAAAATTAGAGTTAAAAGTACATATATATCTATGGTCTCGGAGGATCCGCGCACCCTATGTGCACCCTGAGCGCACCCTCTGCGAACCATGCACTCACCCTCCCGATCACGTGCTGAATGCTAATTGGCTGTCAAGTGTCTGTCAACATTTGAAACCAGGAACTGTTGGTAGCCATTTTTTGCCTCGGTAGAAGCGAGGCTGAGGAAGTAAGGGAAATAAGTGTGTGAAAGATGTAAAGAGGGCAGGGTAGAAATACTCTGACCCTCTAGTGTTGATCTGGGACCCCCCCCAGGGCCCCCTTCTTTATTTTTTTTAAATGGCAAAATGCGTGCAGGGTGCGCAGATCTGGCCGTAAAAAAAAACGAAGCGTGGGCTTTCGCGCTTCCTTAATAATTAGCCCCCGGAGGGGGGCCATGCGGCTCCCCTCACCAAAATAAAAAATACATTTAAAAAAGGCTGTCAGGCCCCAGGGATGGGGCTCCTGGGGACACAAGTGGCCCAGGGAAGGGGGGTCATGCAGCCCCCTCCCATAAAATAAATAATTAAAGAAAAAAAGAAACAGTCAACTCGCCGGAGGCCCTGTCCCCTCTCTGCATGACTCTGCAAACAAGCCCCCTGTTGCGTTCTAAGTTGGGGAATTAAGTCCCCTTGGCTACTGATGGTCCCAGGGGCCCAACTAGCGCACGAGGTACCTCCAGTAAGCACCACACAGCTGGATTGCAGAGAGGTGATCAGAGGCCACACCCCTTTTTACACCACTATGCAAACATGCCTCTTGGCGCACTGCTTGTGGGGCGATGAGGTCCTCTTGTGTCCTGAGGACCTCAGGACAGAAGTGGACTTCATCCCGCGAGCAGCATCTTTCTGCACCTCCGTTGCTTCTTTCTAAATTCACTTGCATCTTTCTGCACCTCTCTTGCCTTTTTCGGCACCTCTGTTGCTTCTTTCTGCACCCCTCCTGCCTCTTTCTGCACCCCTCTTCCCTATTTGTGCAACTCTCTTGCCTCTTTCTACATCTCTCTTCTCTCTTTCTGCACCACTCTTGCCTCTTTCTCTACCTCTGTTGCTTCTTTCTGCACTTCTCTTGCCTCTTTATGCACCCTTCTTCCCTTTTTCAGCATCTCTGCTGCTTTTCTCTGCACTTCTCTTCCTTCTTTCTGCACCCCTCGTGCCTCCTTTCGCACCTCTGTTGCTTTTATCTGCACTTCTCTTGGTTCTTTCTGCACTGCTCTTGCCTCTTTCTGCATTCCTCTTGCCTCTTTCTCCACCTCTGTTGCTTTTTTCTGCACTTCTATTGCCTCTTTCTGCATCTCTCTTGCTTCTTTCTGCACCTCACTTGCCTCTTTCAGCACCTCTGTTGCTTTTTTCTGCACCTCTCCTGCCTCTTTCTGCTCCCTTCTTCCCTATTTGTGCGACTTGCCTCTTTCTACACCTCTCTTCCCTCTTTCTGCACCATGCACCACTCTTGCCTCTTCCTGTACCTCTGTTGCTTTATTTCTGCACTTCTCTTGCCACTTTCTTCCCTTTTTCAGCATCTCTGTTGCTTTTTTCTGCACTTCTCTTCCTTCTTTCTGCACCCCTTGTGCCTCCTTTCACACCTCTATTGCCTCTTTCTGCACATCACTTCCGTCTTTCAGCACTTCTTTTGCTCCTTTCTGCAGATCTCTTTCTTCTTTCTGCACCCCTCTTTTCTCTTTCTGCACCACTCTTGCCTCTTTCTGGACTTCTTTTCCCTGTTCTGTACCTTTCCTGCCTGTTTCTGCACCACACTTGCCTCTTTCAGCACCTCTGTTGCTTTTTTCTGCAGATCTCTTGCCTCTTTCTGGACCCCTCTTTTCTCTTTCTGTACCTCACTTGCCTCTTTCTGCACCCCTGTTCCCTGTTTCTGCACCTTTCCTGCCTATTTATGCACCTCTCTTGCCTATTTCTGAACCTCTGAGTTAGAGGTACTTTTAATCCCCAGCCCATTATGTACTAGGGCATTACAGGGGAGGTCATGCCAAGCACAGGGATACCCCAACCCATAGTGTACCCTAGTGTGTGTAGGTGTTTTCACTGTATTCTAAGTGTCTTTCAGCATAGCACTGGCGCCGGGCCTGGTTAGTCAGAGTCAGTTACCACAAATACCAGTCAGTAAAAAGTTGAGGGCACAGGATGACTTTGAAACAAGGCCACTTTCTGCACCTCTGTTGTTTCTTTCTGCATGTCTCTTACTTCTTTCTGCACTTTTCTTTGTCCTTCTGGACTTCTGTTGCCTTTTTCTGCATTTCTCTTGCTTCTTTCTGTGCCTGTCTTCCTCTTTCTTCACATGTCCTACCTCTATAGGCATAGTTAGAAATTAGCATTTAAAAAACCTTAGAAATTCCCTGAAAAAAACATAGGTGTCAGGGATGTTATAGTTAGAAATTATCATTTAAAAAACCCTTGAAATTCACTGAAAAAAACATAGGTTTCAGGGACGTTATAGTTAGAAATTAGCCTTTAAAAAAATATTGAATTTCACTGAAAAAATCATAGGTTTTAGGGACGTTATAGTTAGTTGGACATTTCACTCGTACAAAACCAGAGAAATTCGGTCGTTATAATTGGTTGAGATAACAATAACTTGTGCCCCCGCAATGCACTGCTTCTGACGCCACAAATGACATCATTCATGACAAGGTCAGTGACATCACTGATGACATCACAGATGACATCTCAAATGACATCACAGGTGACATCATCCACGTGATAATCAAATGCACCTCCTCAAACTCTAATATAACCTTTGATACACCCACTCTAAAATGCAGACTACCATTTTCGAAACCATAGACACACCAATACCAGTTACTATAGACCCACTCACTGATTCCTAAGTCTCCACACACGCCCACTCATTCACCCATACAGTTACTCATACATGCAGTCACTCATCAATACAACAGTATCATATGCACTCATACACCTATACAGACACTCACTCACCACCACTCACCCATAGAGTTAATCACACACCTAGTCAGTCATGCAAAGAATCAATCACACTCCCATTTACTCACCTATACCATTATATACTCACCACTTCACTTATTCATACAGATACTAACAGATACTTACTCTCTTCTACAATCACTGACACAGGCACACACTAATCCATACAGCCACTCTCACAATGACTCACTCTCACATATAGTCATTTATATACTCCAAAACTCACATATACTGCCTATCACATAAGCAGTTACTCACACATGTACCACTGAGACATCCATTCACTCACCAACACACCCATACACACACTCACGCACCAATACAGCCCTTCACAGATGCACTCTTGAACACGTACACCCAGTGAATCACCTACTCACAAAGCAATGTCACACACTTCCACCCACACACAGAGACATTCAGGCACCCATACAGATACTCAGACAACCAATCAATAACTAACATAGACACTCATGTAGCTACTCACCAACACATGCAGCCACTTGCACACCAACTGACAGACTAATACAGACATTCACACAGTTTAGTCACTAACCCATGCATTCAGTAAGACACGATTAATCACTCACTTATACAGTCAGTCACGCACCTACTAAATAATCCATTCAGATACTTATACACCCACTCATTCTTCAATACACCTTGGTATAGATATATATATATATATATTTATATATATATATATATAAATAAAACATATTTAAACTTCACAGAAACACATAGCCACTGGATGATGTCATCAGTGATGTCATTAGTGATGTCATTTGAGATGTCATCAGTGATGTCATCAATGATGTCACTGACCATGTCATGAATGATGTCATATAATATGTGACATCAACATCAGTGCATTGCGGGGGCTCAAGTTATAGTTAGCTCAACTAACTATAACGGCCAAATTTCTCTGGTTTCGTACAAGTGAAATGTCCAACTAAATATAACGTCCCTGAAACCTATGGTTTTTTCAGTGAAAAAAAATATATATATATATATTCAGTGAAAAAACCATGGGTTTCACACACGTTATATTTAGGAATTAGCATTTAAAAAACCTTGCAAATTCAGTGAAAAAACCATGGGTTTCACACACGTTATAGTTAGCTGGACATTTCACTCGTAAAAACCAATGAAATTCCCCCGTTATAGTTAGTTAAGCTAACGATAACTCGCACACCCGCAATCCACTGCTGATGACGTCACATATTACATCACTCATGACATGGTCAGTGACATCACTCATGACATCACTGATGACATCTCAAATGA
Organism: Triturus cristatus; assembly: GCF_964204655.1. Lineage (NCBI taxonomy): Eukaryota > Metazoa > Chordata > Amphibia > Caudata > Salamandridae > Triturus > Triturus cristatus. The sequence goes on from NC_140591.1 coordinate 1,355,228,296, forward strand.
CATCACTGATGACATCATCCAGTGAATGTGTATTTGTCTGAAAATTAAATATGTTTTATATATGTATATCTCACGGACGATGGAAGAATAAATGGGTATATAAGTGTCTAAATGGATGATTTGTTTTTGAAAAATTGATTGTATAACTGACTGATTAAGTGTATCTTAGTGAATATATGGCTTACTGAGTAATGTTTAAATATGTAAATATCTGTATCAGTCTCTCACTTTGTGTATAAGTGGCTGCATGGGTTGGTGAGCAGCTACATGGGTGTTTATATAGGATATTAGGTGGTTTTTTGAGTATCAGTCTGAGTGTCTGCATGGTTCGGGGGGGGGGTATTACGTAGTGCATAGGTGCATGTATGAGTGACTCACTGGTTGTATGTGTTGAAGACAGCATGTGTGCAGGACTATATGGGTGGATGAGTGTGTGTATGGGTGTGTTAGTGAGTGAATGACTGTTTCAATAGTGTCTTTATGAGTAACTACATATGTTTTAAACTAATATATGTGACTATTGGTGTATATAAGTGAGTATATGTGAGAGTGAGAGATTGAAAGAGTTCCTGTATGAATAAGTATGTGTTTCTATAAGTGATTGTTTAAAAGACTAAGTATGTGTAAGTTTCTTTTGAAGTAAGTTTGGTGGTGTGTGTATAACTGTATATGCAAGTACATTGATGTTTGATTCTTTATTAGCATGAGTGACTATGTGTGTCAGTAACTCTGTGGATGAGTGGCATTGTGTAGCAGGATGTATAGGTGTATGAGTACATATGATGAATGAGTACATGTATGAGTGACTGTACAGGACTGTTCGTGAATGTGTGGATGTGTATGTGGATCTTAGAATTACTGAAGAGGTTGTCGTAACTGGTATTGGTATGTCCATTTTTTGGAGAATTTTAGTCTCTATTTTTGAATGTGTGTTTCAAAGGTTATATTAGGGTGAGAGGAGGTCTGCCACTCTGTCACAAGGATGATGTTATCAGTGATGTCATTTGATTGTCATCAGTGATGTCATGAGTGATGTCACTGACCATGTCATGAGTGATGTAATATGTGACGCCATCAGCAGTGGATTGCGGGTGCGCGAGTTATAGTTAGCTTAACTAACTATAACGGGGGAATTTCATTGTTTTTTTACGAGTGAAATGTCCAGCTAACTATAACGTGTGTGAAACCCATGGTTTTTTCACTGAATTTGCAAGGTTTTTTAAATGCTAATTCCTAACTATAACATGTGTGAAACCCATGGTTTTTTCACTGAATTTGCAAGGTTTTTTAAATGCTAATTCCTAACTATAACGTGTGTGAAACCCATGGTTTTTTCAGTAAATTTGTATGGTTTTTTAAATGCTAATTCTTACCTATAACATGTGTGATACCCATGTTTTTTTCATTGATTTTGTATGGTTTTTTTAATACAAATTCTTATATTAAACGTGTGATTTTTTTTTTTATTTGCAAGGTTTTTTACATTTTTTTTTTTTTACTTTATATTCTCTTAAAACACTATGCTTAAATTTTAAAAATTCTGCAATACATTATTTTTTCTCATATTTTTTTTTTACCAAACAGGTAAGATATATTAGTATAACATAGTGATTCTTTTTTTCCTTTTTTTTTTTTTACGTGCGCGTACGGTAAGCTTACGGTAAGCGTACGGCTTGCGTAATGTACGTAATATTTCTACTCTTTTTGCGTATGGTTACGCAATTTACGTAGCCGTGCGTACTGCGTACGTAGCGCGTAAGCGCATACGCTACACACGCACGTTACGCGGAAGTGTTGGGGCGTGCCTGTTATGCGCATGCGCGTGTGCGCGTGTCTTTTATACGCGCATGCGTACTTTTACCGTAAGCGCTCCGTAAGCGCTCCGTAAGCGTAACGTACGCGCACGGTGGGTCATGTGATCAAGAAACAAAACTTTTGATTGGTTTAAAGTAGTTTCAGTTCTAGAACTCTCCTACACCACACCCATTCCCCTCATTTCTGCTTGTGATCCCTTAGGAGAAGGAGCTGAGTTGTCTTTGGGATACGATGGCAGACCAGCACTCCTCTTCTGAGAGTGAGGCTAGCAGCACCACCATCAGGCAGAGAAAGAGGAAACAGAAGAGCTCTTTTATATGGGAGTATTTTACTTTTCCTGAGGGCGAGAAAAAAGTAAATGCTGCTTTAGTGACTTGCAAGCTGTGCCAGCGTGTACTTTCTAGAGGTAATCCTAACAAGAAGTATTCCTTCGGGAATCACACTATGTTAAGACACCTTGAGGATGTACACCCTAGGACACATGCTCGACATACTAGAGGAAACCCTTCAGTAAGTCGTGCAAGCACATCCACAGAAGCTCAGCCGAGTCCATCTTCGGCAGCTCAGCTGAGCCCTTCATCTGTGGGGGCAGATTCACCTTTTTCTGGTCCTCTGGAAACTAACCATCGATTTGCGAGGGTTACAATGCGGTGCTCAAATTGCCATGGTCTAATTGTTCGAGGGGAAACCAGTGTTCCCCTAATTAACAACCGAATAGACCAGCACATTTGTCCTACCAGCGAATATTCCCATTCTTCCTTTCCTCTGTCCCTGCATGAACACAACGGCTCTTTTAAGAGTCAACCTTACCTCTCAACTTTTTAAAAAATTTTCTTAAAAACTTTTTTTTTTTTTTTTACCGTACGCGTACGGTAAGCGTATTTTCTTTTTTTTTTAAAAAAAAACACTAAAAAACAATTACCACATTACAAGGTCTTTGAGGGATTAATAACGAAATACTGAAAATCTGTTTGAGGAGAAGTGGAAGAAAGGGACCATCTAATTTCTGACTTACCTGACCCACCCAACAATTTAATTATCAATTTAAATTTAATTGAAATTGCTTGTAAAAATGGTTTTTTTTTCGAAAATTTTCTTTCTCAATCTGAAAAAAAAGAAAAAAGTATTAATATTTAATAAAACATTATATAATACAGTACACATATTTACAAATTTTCCAAAAACAATTTTTTGCCATTTTTTTGCTGTTTTCAGAAGATATTGCATCTCACTATAAATCGTGAAAGCAATTGCATTCATCACTTAACAGCGGGCAAAAAAAAAATAACAATCTCAAAGATTGTTTTAAAAAAGCCCAGAATCTCTTTTCACTTAAACATAACATTATAGAAATGCTAAATATTCAAAAAAATATCATCTAATAACAATAACTATTTCTTTAAAATACCGTCTGACAATTTTGTTACAGAAGCATAATCACAAAAATAATATATCTCAAATAACTCCACAATACATCTGGTTACCTTTCCTTTAGGCCAAATGGTAATTTTAAAATTCTTTTTTGATTAAATTTCCAATGGTAATCCAATAAAATTCCAAAATTTAAATTGTACAGATGTTACCGATTCTCTCTAAAATTTTGGTTTCCAAAAGATTAATTAGTAATTAAATAAGTCAACAATACAATTGGTTACCTTTCCTTTAGGCCAAATGGTAATTTTAAAAATCTTTTTTGATTAAATTTCCAATGGTAATCCAATAAAATTCCAAAATTTAAATTGTACAGATGTTACCGATTCTCTCTAAATTTTTGGTTTCCGAAAGATTCATTAGGAATTAAATAAGTCCACAATACAATTGGTTACCTTTCCTTTAGGCCAAATGGTAATTTGAAAAATCTTTTTATTTGAAAATTCCAATGGTAATCCAATAAAATGGTAAAATTGTTTTGTACAGATCTTGCCAATTCTCTCTAAAATTTAGGTTTCAGGAAGATTAGATGGGAATTTTCAAAATCAAAAGGCAAACGTTGCTTGAAAATCAATTGGGAATCATTACACAGTGTCCAGCCTTTTTCACATTTAAGATAAACTGTGTAATGTCCTGAAGTTACAGTAGGTCCTTCATGGAAAATTATTGCAACTGTTACAAAAGTTTTTCCTGAAATTGATAATTGCTGTCCTATAAACTTCTTTATTAAAGTATCCAATTTTGAACCATCAGCTCTACATCGTTGCATCATTAAAATTACATACTGTCCGTATTCCTTTAAAATTAACGTTGAAAACATGTCAGATTTACACTCACCGCATTCCATACTATGATTAGGATCTTTAACTAATTTAGCAAAAGTGACTGTTTTACTCTCTGGCAATGTTAAATAAATAAACCTTTCAGAATCAACATTAGAGCCACATGTATTGAAACAGTTTTCACAACTATGTTCCCATTTATAAGAGACACCAAACATATTTTCAATTTGTACCCCTTCTTCTTCCAGTACCTGAAGAAAATACATCAAGAATTCCTGTGCGTCTTGCTGTACATTTTGAGAAAACTGTGTTCGTCCTGAACATACATCTAAAAGTTTTCTAATTTCAGTAGCACTTTCTATTTTAGTTTTATCATTACTCAGCTTTTCAAAAAGGAGACTCAACTCAGAACAGAATCTTTTTCTCTGATTTACTATTATCTGCTCTTGCAAACATTCCAGATAAAATACAACATTCAGCACTACATTAGCGTAGCAGTTGACACCAGAGCTATTTTCAAAATGACAACCTACAACCTCTTCAACATTTTCCTTTTTCTTTTTGCTTGCAATTACATCACTCCTCTTTTTTTTTCTCCTCTCTACATCCTCATTACAGATATTCTCAATTCTCCTTTTTCGAGAAACAACACGTTTTTCCAACACAGGATACTGACCTAAATGAGGAGCATAGGTTCTTCTTAATCTATTATACTCCTTTACACAATTTGCATCAGCACTAACTTTTGAGTCATCAAAGTCTATCATAAATAAACCAGATAATGTTTTCACTCGTGACAAAGCAACATAAGCCATACCTTCTTTGAACACAGTTGAACCAATGTTTACAAAAGCACAATCTACAGTCAATCCTTGAGACTTGTGAATAGTTACAGCATATGCTAGAGAAAACGGAAACTGTTTCCTACGTACATATAAGTCTTTCACAAGCATGAAACGAACTGTACAACGACAAATGTCTATAACTTCTTCTATCTGATCAAATTTTATTTTTAAACATTCAATTCCATCTTTTTATTGGAAATTAATAAAACCCACAACTCTTTCCATAGCTCCAATCACTAAACCTTTTTCAACATCCAAATTTCTCCTTAAAAATACTCTACAGTTCATGCAAACATATAGATTTTTTTCTAATCCAGCAGTTTTGGAAATGTTCTTCTCTAGTGAATCCAATTTATTTTTCAGTTTGCCTGTTAATGTAATAGTAATTCTTTCATGCTGAATTTTGTCCACTGCTTCCAATTTCCTAATCTCTTCCTTTTCCAATTTCAAAAGTTCCTCATTGAATATTGAGCATTCATGTAGAGTTGGCATTAAGCAGATGACACTTTTCTTTTCTGCAATGTTCTTGTATATTTTCTCTGCAACTATTTCTTCCTTTGGGAATAAATTATGTAGCAACCGACTCTGTAATGCTTTCGTGCCAGCTTCAGTGAGTAGTCCAATTCTGATATCTTTCAGAATACTTCCATATTCTTCATCGTTTGCTTGCCTCATATTAGTAGTAAGTTCCTTGTACTCAAAGAAGGACCAAATATTTGCATTACCAATGCTTCCCAATTACTTCTTTGTGTCTTCATGTGTCACAGTATTAAACACTGGTTGTCCTTTAACTGGAGTAAGCTATAGAAGATCCCCAAAAACTATGACACGTTTTCCACCAAATAACACGTCATAGTCTGTCCTTAGAATTTGCTGCATTCTTAAATGCACAAAGGCAAGCATTAAGTTTGATACCATGCTCACCTCATCAATAATGAGAACTTGCATCTTCTTCAATGAAACTTTTAAGCATGCTTCTCCAGTTAGCATGTGGTATTGTATTTTGTTCTCATGCTCCACTGGTAACATTAGCAAACAATGTAAGGTGATTCCTTTTATGTTATATGCTGCTAACCCAGTTGGAGCAGTAACCACACAAGACAAAGTTGAATCCGTTTTTTGCTGTAGGTAGCTTCTGATGACTTTTATTAAGAAACCTTTTCCAGTTCCAGCTTGTCCGCTTACATACATCCTGATTGGTTGAAATGATGTGCATGAGCACTCTTTTTTTTCATGTAGTAATCCGTGATCAATTTTGTTTCTGATCTCTTCATAAATTTGTTGCTGCTCTTCATTCAGTTGTCTTTCCAAATTTGGTAAGTCTATAAATTCTTCTTGAGCTTGATTCATAGCCGTTTTCACTTCAGTCATAGCTATTGCAGCTTCATTTTCAACGATTGGTTGTCCTAGGGGATCTTGACTGAGTGTTCCAGAACTTTGGCTGTCTTGAGAACTGTCTCTTGCTACTTCAGCTGCAATTGTAGTTTCCTGTTCAATTTCTTCATTTAACATTTGCACATAATTTGTGAAAGTACTGCATTCTATGCTGTCTTTGCAAGCATTAAAGGAATCTTCATAGCTTTGAAATTCTCCCATTAGTCCGTCCTCTGAACGCCATGGTTTAAACAGCTGTAAAAGAGCCAAGTAGTAAAATTCCTTTTTGTCAGTAGTTTCGCAACTGAGCTTCCTGTGATTAATCAAACTTCCTTTTGTTTGCTTCACCAAACATCCTTCCTCACCAATGACTTTATATTTTCCATTGTTGATGTCTTCTGTGGCTTTCCGTGAATAAATGTAGTTCTGCAGCACTTCATAGAGACACATGTTCTCTAGATGAAGACTTCTCTTTGGGTAATATGTGTCCAACATGTTTGATTTCAAAATATCTGTACTTTCTGGGTCATTCTCGGCCAAATATTCAATTTCTCCAACAGATTTCAGTACCCGATTTCTCATTGCTGCAAGGCCTAAACTTGCCCAAATTATTCTTCTTGATTTCGAGTAGAGACTTGCAGAAGATAACCTATCTGAACATTCGTAGGATCCAATTTCTCGATGCGATAACATCTTTAAACTGAAACTGTACAGCTTCTTACTGACAGTCTTCTCGTGAGAAATCTCTTCCCACATTTCTTTCAATTCAGTTTTTTCTGATTTAGTAATGTAAGACGTTACATATCGAGCAACAGCAATGGAATTGTCAGCTACATACTGTATATCCATGTTAGCATTCCACATGGATAAAATGACTGGGTTGTAGTCATTTATATTTTTTGATTCTTCTTTTCTTTTTAGGTTGTAGGTATTCATAGGTGATTTTCTTGTAATAGTATGTCTCACAGCTGACATAAAACTGTTTACTCTTCCTTTTGAAAGAACAGGTCTAGGAAATCCAAATCGACATTTAGTGTAGAATTTATCTTTGCTCTTGTATTTCCGTCGACAGTATTTTCCACACCGATGACTTTGGAAACGTAAAACTTGCTCCTTTAACTTTTTCTCTTCTGTGCTTTTTGGTATAGCACATGTTGCATATTCTTCAATGAAAGATAACACTGCTTCATCAGTATCTGTTCCAAACTTTGGGGCATCCTTGATCCACAACAGCATATGAATATGAGGAGCACCTCTGGCCTGGTACTCTTTTCTCCAAAAGAAATCCACTACTTCTCCAAGAGGTGGATTTTTTTTATTGCAGATATAGGACATCATAGCCTCAAATCTATGATTGAAATATCTGCAAACATTAACCGGATCCAATGAGCACAGTTCTCCTGCTCTCTTGTATTCGATGTTTTTAACGTTTGAATTTGCCTCTCGTAGAAAATCCAGTAAATCATCCCAAGCGTACTCAGCACAGCTTAGGGTAAGGAACCATGTTGGTGTTCCTAAATTCCGTAACATGCATTTTAATTCACCATGGCGTCGATACCAATATTCATTTGTCCCACGCTGACAAGCCATCAGATTGATCATCTCGGCGCTGCACTTTCTCCATAAAATCCTTAGCAGACACATTTTGTAAATGTACTCCACTTTTTAAAATGTGATTTACTGCATAAGATAATGCAGACAAGTCGCTTTCAAATAAAAGATGGAACAAATAAGGAATACTTTGTCGAAATCTTGGATCTTCTGCATATAGTCTTGTAGTCCGATACTCAGAAGCTGGAATCTGTTCTGGACGTTCATCGTATCGTCCTCCTTTTCCTGTAGGAAACAGCTGGGGAAAACATCGAGCTTCCAAGCTCTCCTCCCATACACTCACGGGAGTTCCTTTTGCTTTCTTCATCTGAAACAGATCAATAGTGTCTCCCATAACTTCTTTTGAATGAAGAGGATGTATGCTAAAATGTTCATAAATTTCTTCTTCCTTTGACTTGTCCACTTTTTCAATTTGTCCAGTTGGTGTTTCTGTGTCTTCTTGTAAATCTTCTTCTTCTTCTTCTATATGAATTGATTCATACCATTTGTTATTCCTTTTTAAATACAAATTTGCTCTTTGTACTTTCCGTACATCTACCAGCTCCTGCCAAATCTTCTTATTCTTTGTAGGTACACCATTAACCAGAATAACTAATGGTTCAGTTTCCAAAGTATCTGCATCAATAGTTTCCATATTTTTTTTCAAATCCAAGGGCAAATACACCGCTCTACCTTTTAAACCTCTCAGTAAATCTGAAGGAGGTAATTTACCAGTTTTGGGCTCCATACGTACTATGGTCTGGAACGGATGAACACATTGAATAAGTATAGACTCATATGTATTTAATTCAGAAAGTTCGGCAGGAATAGCATCCAATTCTAAATTATTATGTACAGCTCTGGTCGGCATTCTATTTTCTTCTAACTTATTATAACAGTATTTACAAATACGCTGATCTTCACCCAATTCAAAACAATTTTCAAGAAATATATATGTGGCAAAATCCTTCCACTTATAATTATCTTCATTTTCACTTTTTCTGTAGAGATCAACATTTCTGGTATGTTTTTTATAATGAGTTCTGCGGCAACAAATACAAGTAATATTTGGTCTTTCATTAGAGATTATTGCAAATTTTGTTATGTGATCATTAAATTTCTTACTTACAGAGGGTTCTACATTCTCTTCCACTTCTTCCTCATTTACTGTGTCCTTTTCTGCACTTTCTAGTTCTGGACCAAAGTAACAAAACTGAATTTCATCAGTAACCTTCTCTACATCTGATACCGATCCACGGAACAGAGCCCTATTCAATTCATCTAACTTTATTGCTGGACTTTTAGCAAAATACAATCGTCTCACAAACTTACTCATTTCAGTATGATGAACAGCCAGCATCCTAAAATGATGAAAAACACTTTTACACACTTTTCTAGATAGACAAGCCAGAGAATTTCCCTGCAAACCAGTATTCTCTCTCACTCTGCATGGATCTAGACTTTGAAGCACCTTAATCTTCTGTTTAACACTTTTTTTTACTATATTCTCTTAGAAACTCACGAAATGTATCAATAGATTGCTGACGCACAGTGCAAATACTACTACAATTCCAAGTATGCACTGGGGCTTTAGGACGTCTCCCCATAGCCTCATCCGCCATCACTTGTTCCTCATCTCTTGGAACCATTTTCTCCTTCTCCATTATACAACCATTTTTCACTTCATAAGCACGACCTCTGGTGTCAACTGCATGCAGCAAACTATTACTTTGAAGATAACTCTCTTCATTAAAAAAAGGTTCACTACTTGAACTATGCATGCATTCTCCTAAAAACACTTTACAAAAGTTTGTTCTTTTCACTAGTCTTTTCCTTTTGCTTTGTGATTTCAGTACATTGACCATTTTATCTAATGTACGCATCCTGTTCAAAATTAAAATGAATAGTTTCCTTTTTAATTCTAAAGCCTTTGCTACAATGGCTTCAATTTCTTTTTTTCTCTTATAAAATTTAGCATTTTTCTTTTATTTCTTCACATCCTTTATCAAATTGGACATAACTCTTCTCTGAAACATTTTTCTACGAATCTCTTTAAACGCTGTTTTTCTTTTTAAGTTAATCTTTATTGTTTCTGAAGGTATATTTGCATTAACTAAATGCTCAATTTTTTCCTGTTGTTTTCTATTTAAAACATTCTTTCCAGTACAGACATTTTGTACATTTTTCCTTTTTTTGAGGATATTGTTTAAAAAATCTTTTGTCTGCTTACCAGAAGACTTTCTCTTTTTCCCAACATGAGCATCTCCAACTAACTTAGGTCCTCCAGTTGTCTTCAAATATAGATTTTTTTTTGTGGTTTTTCCTTAGTCTGTATTTTGTAGGCATCTTAAATTTCCCTGCTCTTCAGCAATATCTGAAAAAAACTAAAAAAAAATTCCTTTATTTTATTTAAATATATTACTATATTTTTTATGATCTTTTCAAATCTTAAAATACTATGTACCCCTTTCCTACAAGTGAAAATCACAATAACACCATCACAAATTAAATATCTAAAAACAATTCCTGTGTGCACACAGAGTCATGGTTTGATATTAGTCAGAAAACGAAATTTCTTTGCCAATTTGAAGGCACACTTACTACTCTTTTTTTGGCAAGTGATAAGTACTTTTACAGTCTGACACATTTTGAATCCACTTTTCAGATTCTGAAAACAGCACATGTCCAAACAGCTTTTTGAGACCAGGAACATGTGTAACCTGGGTGAATGACTACACTCCAGCAAGGGCAACCAGCCTTAGTGATGCTGAATGTATTTGCATTACTGACTGCAACCTCAAACCCCACTCGGTTGTGAATACTATGCATGATTCTACAGGATAAGCAGCTGGGTGTGTGCTAAGAGTCTGCTTCTGCAGAAAAATAGCTGCCCCTTTCCTACTAATGCAAATCTAAAATTACCAGAGTAATACGCAATAAATCTCTGTCTATAATTCCTATTTGCACACAGAGTCATGGTTTGAAATTAGGCAGAAAACGAAATTTCTTTGCCAATTTGAAAGCACACTTACTACTCTTTTTTTGGCAAGTGATAAGTACTTTTACAGTCTGACACATTTTCAATCCACTTTTCAGATTCTGAAAACAGCACATGTCCAAACAGCTTTTTGAGTCCAGGAACATGTGTAACCTGGGTGACTGACTACACTCCAGCAAGGGCAACCAGCCTTAGTGATGCTGAATGTATTTGCATTAATGACTGCAACCTCAAACCCCACTCGGTTGTGAATACTATGCATGATTGTACAGGATAAGCAGCTGGGTGTGTGCTAAGAGTCTGCTTCTGCAGAAAAATAGCTGCCCCTTTCCTACTAATGCAAATGTAAAATTACCAGAGTAATACGCAATAAATCTCTGTCTATAATTCCTCTTTGCACACAGAGTCATGGTTTGATATTAGGCAGAAAACGAAATTTCTTTGCCAATTTGAAAGCACACTTATTATTCTTTTTTTGGCAAGTGATAAGTACTTTTACAGTCTGACACATTTTGAATCCACTTTTCAGATTCTGAAAACAGCACATGTCCAAACAGCTTTTTGAGACCAGGAACATGTGTAACCTGGGTGAATGACTACACTCCAGCAAGGGCAACCAGCCTTAGTGATGCTGAATGTATTTGCATTACTGACTGCAACCTCAAACCCCACTCGGTTGGGAATACTATGCATGATTCTACAGGATAAGCAGCTGGGTGTGTGCTAAGAGTCTGCTTCTGCAGAAAAATAGCTGCCCCTTTCCTACTAATGCAAATGTAAAATTACCAGAGTAATACGCAATAAATCTCTGTCTATAATTCCTCTTTGCACACAGAGTCATGGTTTGATATTAGTCAGAAAACGAAATTTCTTTGCCAATTTGAAAGCACACTTACTACTCTTTTTTTGGCAAGTGATAAGTACTTTTACAGTCTGACACATTTTGAATCCACTTTTCAGATTCTGAAAACAGTACATGTCCAAACAGCTTTTTGAGACCAGGAACATGTGTAACCTGGGTGACTGACTACACTCCAGCAAGGGCAACCAGCCTTAGTGATGCTGAATGTATTTGCATTACTAACTGCAACCTCAAACCCCACTCGGTTGTAAATACTATGCATGATTCAAGAGGATAAGCAGCTGGGTGTGTGCTAAGAGTCTGCTTCTGCAGAAAAATAGCTGCCCCTTTCCTACTAATGCAAATGTAAAATTACCAGAGTAATACGCAATAAATCTCTGTCTATAATTCCTCTTTGCACACAGAGTCATGGTTTGATATTAGGCAGAAAACGAAATTTCTTTGCCAATTTGAAAGCACACTTACTACTCTTTTTTTGGCAAGTGATAAGTACTTTTACAGTCTGACACATTTTAAATCCACTTTTCAGATTCTGAAAACAGCACATGTCCAAACAGCTTTTTGAGACCAGGAACATGTGTAACCTGGGTGACTGACTACACTCCAGCAAGGGCAACCAGCCTTAGTGATGCTGAATGTATTTGCATTACTAACTGCAACCTCAAACCCCACTCGGTTGTAAATACTATGCATGATTCTACAGGATAAGCAGCTGGGTGTGTGCTAAGAGTCTGCTTCTGCAGAAAAATAGCTGCCCCTTTCCTACTAATGCAAATGTAAAATTACCAGAGTAATACGCAATAAATCTCTGTCTATAATTCCTCTTTGCACACAGAGTCATGGTTTGATATTAGTCAGAAAACGAAATTTCTTTGCCAATTTGAAAGCACACTTACTACTCTTTTTTTGGCAAGTGATAAGTACTTTTACAGTCTGACACATTTTGAATCCACTTTTCAGATTCTGAAAACAGCACATGTCCAATCAGCTTTTTGAGACCAGGAACATGTGTAACCTGGGTGACTGACTACACTCCAGCAAGGGCAACCAGCCTTAGTGATGCTGAATGTATTTGCATTACTAACTGCAACCTCAAACCCCACTCGGTTGTAAATACTATGCATGATTCAAGAGGATAAGCAGCTGGGTGTGTGCTAAGAGTCTGCTTCTGCAGAAAAATAGCTGCCCCTTTCCTACTAATGCAAATGTAAAATTACCAGAGTAATACGCAATAAATCTCTGTCTATAATTCCTCTTTGCACACAGAGTCATGGTTTGATATTAGGCAGAAAACGAAATTTCTTTGCCAATTTGAAAGCACACTTACTACTCTTTTTTTGGCAAGTGATAAGTACTTTTACAGTCTGACACATTTTGAATCCACTTTTCAGATTCTGAAAACAGCACATGTCCAAACAGCTTTTTGAAACCAGGAACATGTGTAACCTGGGTGACTGACTACACTCCAGCAAGGGCAACCAGCCTTAGTGATGCTGAATGTATGTGCATTACTAACTGCAACCTCAAACCCCACTCGGTTGTAAATACTATGCATAATTCTACAGGATAAGCAGCTGGGTGTGTGCTAAAAGTCTGCTTCTGCAGAAAAATAGCTGCCCCTTTCCTACTAATGCAAATGTAAAATTACCAGAGTAATACGCAATAAATCTCTGTCTATAATTCCTCTTTGCACACGGAGTCATGGTTTGATATTAGTCAGAAAACGAAATTTCTTTGCCAATTTGAAAGCACACTTACTACTCTTTTTTTGGCAAGTGATAAGTACTTTTACAGTCTGACACATTTTGAATCCACTTTTCAGATTCTGAAAACAGCACATGTCCAATCAGCTTTTTGAGACCAGGAACATGTGTAACCTGGGTGACTGACTACACTCCAGCAAGGGCAACCAGCCTTAGTGATGCTGAATGTATTTGCATTACTAACTGCAACCTCAAACCCCACTCGGTTGTAAATACTATGCATGATTCAAGAGGATAAGCAGCTGGGTGTGTGCTAAGAGTCTGCTTCTGCAGAAAAATAGCTGCCCCTTTCCTACTAATGCAAATGTAAAATTACCAGAGTAATACGCAATAAATCTCTGTCTATAATTCCTCTTTGCACACAGAGTCATGGTTTGATATTAGGCAGAAAACGAAATTTCTTTGCCAATTTGAAAGCACACTTACTACTCTTTTTTTGGCAAGTGATAAGTACTTTTACAGTCTGACACATTTTGAATCCACTTTTCAGATTCTGAAAACAGCACATGTCCAATCAGCTTTTTGAGACCAGGAACATGTGTAACCTGGGTGACTGACTACACTCCAGCAAGGGCAACCAGCCTTAGTGATGCTGAATGTATTTGCATTACTAACTGCAACCTCAAACCCCACTCGGTTGTAAATACTATGCATGATTCAAGAGGATAAGCAGCTGGGTGTGTGCTAAGAGTCTGCTTCTGCAGAAAAATAGCTGCCCCTTTCCTACTAATGCAAATGTAAAATTACCAGAGTAATACGCAATAAATCTCTGTCTATAATTCCTCTTTGCACACAGAGTCATGGTTTGATATTAGGCAGAAAACGAAATTTCTTTGCCAATTTGAAAGCACACTTCCTACTCTTTTTTTGGCAAGTGATAAGTACTTTTACAGTCTGACACATTTTGAATCCACTTTTCAGATTCTGAAAACAGCACATGTCCAAACAGCTTTTTGAAACCAGGAACATGTGTAACCTGGGTGACTGACTACACTCCAGCAAGGGCAACCAGCCTTAGTGATGCTGAATGTATGTGCATTACTAACTGCAACCTCAAACCCCACTCGGTTGTAAATACTATGCATAATTCTACAGGATAAGCAGCTGGGTGTGTGCTAAGAGTCTGCTTCTGCAGAAAAATAGCTGCCCCTTTCCTACTAATGCAAATGTAAAATTACCAGAGTAATACGCAATACATCTCTGTCTATAATTCCTCTTTGCACACAGAGTCATGGTTTGATATTAGTCAGAAAACGAAATTTCTTTGCCAATTTGAAGGCACACTTACTACTCTTTTTTTGGCAAGTGATAAGTACTTTTACAGTCTGACACATTTTGAATCCACTTTTCAGATTCTGAAAACAGCACATGTCCAAACAGCTTTTTGAGACCAGGAACATGTGTAACCTGGGTGAATGACTACACTCCAGCAAGGGCAACCAGCCTTAGTGATGCTGAATGTATTTGCATTACTGACTGCAACCTCAAACCCCACTCGGTTGTGAATACTATGCATGATTCTACAGGATAAGCAGCTGGGTGTGTGCTAAGAGTCTGCTTCTGCAGAAAAATAGCTGCCCCTTTCCTACTAATGCAAATCTAAAATTACCAGAGTAATACGCAATAAATCTCTGTCTATAATTCCTATTTGCACACATAGTCATGGTTTGAAATAAGGCAGAAAACGAAATTTCTTTGCCAATTTGAAAGCACACTTACTACTCTTTTTTTGGCAAGTGATAAGTACTTTTACAGTCTGACACATTTTCAATCCACTTTTCAGATTCTGAAAACAGCACATGTCCAAACAGCTTTTTGAGTCCAGGAACATGTGTAACCTGGGTGACTGACTACACTCCAGCAAGGGCAACCAGCCTTAGTGATGCTGAATGTATTTGCATTAATGACTGCAACCTCAAACCCCACTCGGTTGTGAATACTATGCATGATTGTACAGGATAAGCAGCTGGGTGTGTGCTAAGAGTCTGCTTCTGCAGAAAAATAGCTGCCCCTTTCCTACTAATGCAAATGTAAAATTACCAGAGTAATACGCAATAAATCTCTGTCTATAATTCCTCTTTGCACACAGAGTCATGGTTTGATATTAGGCAGAAAACGAAATTTCTTTGCCAATTTGAAAGCACACTTATTATTCTTTTTTTGGCAAGTGATAAGTACTTTTACAGTCTGACAGATTTTGAATCCACTTTTCAGATTCTGAAAACAGCACATGTCCAAACAGCTTTTTGAGACCAGGAACATGTGTAACCTGGGTGAATGACTACACTCCAGCAAGGGCAACCAGCCTTAGTGATGCTGAATGTATTTGCATTACTGACTGCAACCTCAAACCCCACTCGGTTGGGAATACTATGCATGATTCTACAGGATAAGCAGCTGGGTGTGTGCTAAGAGTCTGCTTCTGCAGAAAAATAGCTGCCCCTTTCCTACTAATGCAAATGTAAAATTACCAGAGTAATACGCAATAAATCTCTGTCTATAATTCCTCTTTGCACACAGAGTCATGGTTTGATATTAGTCAGAAAACGAAATTTCTTTGCCAATTTGAAAGCACACTTACTACTCTTTTTTTGGCAAGTGATAAGTACTTTTACAGTCTGACACATTTTGAATCCACTTTTCAGATTCTGAAAACAGTACATGTCCAAACAGCTTTTTGAGACCAGGAACATGTGTAACCTGGGTGACTGACTACACTCCAGCAAGGGCAACCAGCCTTAGTGATGCTGAATGTATTTGCATTACTAACTGCAACCTCAAACCCCACTCGGTTGTAAATACTATGCATGATTCAAGAGGATAAGCAGCTGGGTGTGTGCTAAGAGTCTGCTTCTGCAGAAAAATAGCTGCCCCTTTCCTACTAATGCAAATGTAAAATTACCAGAGTAATACGCAATAAATCTCTGTCTATAATTCCTCTTTGCACACAGAGTCATGGTTTGATATTAGGCAGAAAACGAAATTTCTTTGCCAATTTGAAAGCACACTTACTACTCTTTTTTTGGCAAGTGATAAGTACTTTTACAGTCTGACACATTTTAAATCCACTTTTCAGATTCTGAAAACAGCACATGTCCAAACAGCTTTTTGAGACCAGGAACATGTGTAACCTGGGTGACTGACTACACTCCAGCAAGGGCAACCAGCCTTAGTGATGCTGAATGTATTTGCATTACTAACTGCAACCTCAAACCCCACTCGGTTGTAAATACTATGCATGATTCTACAGGATAAGCAGCTGGGTGTGTGCTAAGAGTCTGCTTCTGCAGAAAAATAGCTGCCCCTTTCCTACTAATGCAAATGTAAAATTACCAGAGTAATACGCAATAAATCTCTGTCTATAATTCCTCTTTGCACACAGAGTCATGGTTTGATATTAGTCAGAAAACGAAATTTCTTTGCCAATTTGAAAGCACACTTACTACTCTTTTTTTGGCAAGTGATAAGTACTTTTACAGTCTGACACATTTTGAATCCACTTTTCAGATTCTGAAAACAGCACATGTCCAATCAGCTTTTTGAGACCAGGAACATGTGTAACCTGGGTGACTGACTACACTCCAGCAAGGGCAACCAGCCTTAGTGATGCTGAATGTATTTGCATTACTAACTGCAACCTCAAACCCCACTCGGTTGTAAATACTATGCATGATTCAAGAGGATAAGCAGCTGGGTGTGTGCTAAGAGTCTGCTTCTGCAGAAAAATAGCTGCCCCTTTCCTACTAATGCAAATGTAAAATTACCAGAGTAATACGCAATAAATCTCTGTCTATAATTCCTCTTTGCACACAGAGTCATGGTTTGATATTAGGCAGAAAACGAAATTTCTTTGCCAATTTGAAAGCACACTTACTACTCTTTTTTTGGCAAGTGATAAGTACTTTTACAGTCTGACACATTTTGAATCCACTTTTCAGATTCTGAAAACAGCACATGTCCAAACAGCTTTTTGAAACCAGGAACATGTGTAACCTGGGTGACTGACTACACTCCAGCAAGGGCAACCAGCCTTAGTGATGCTGAATGTATGTGCATTACTAACTGCAACCTCAAACCCCACTCGGTTGTAAATACTATGCATAATTCTACAGGATAAGCAGCTGGGTGTGTGCTAAAAGTCTGCTTCTGCAGAAAAATAGCTGCCCCTTTCCTACTAATGCAAATGTAAAATTACCAGAGTAATACGCAATAAATCTCTGTCTATAATTCCTCTTTGCACACAGAGTCATGGTTTGATATTAGTCAGAAAACGAAATTTCTTTGCCAATTTGAAAGCACACTTACTACTCTTTTTTTGGCAAGTGATAAGTACTTTTACAGTCTGACACATTTTGAATCCACTTTTCAGATTCTGAAAACAGCACATGTCCAATCAGCTTTTTGAGACCAGGAACATGTGTAACCTGGGTGACTGACTACACTCCAGCAAGGGCAACCAGCCTTAGTGATGCTGAATGTATTTGCATTACTAACTGCAACCTCAAACCCCACTCGGTTGTAAATACTATGCATGATTCAAGAGGATAAGCAGCTGGGTGTGTGCTAAGAGTCTGCTTCTGCAGAAAAATAGCTGCCCCTTTCCTACTAATGCAAATGTAAAATTACCAGAGTAATACGCAATAAATCTCTGTCTATAATTCCTCTTTGCACACAGAGTCATGGTTTGATATTAGGCAGAAAACGAAATTTCTTTGCCAATTTGAAAGCACACTTACTACTCTTTTTTTGGCAAGTGATAAGTACTTTTACAGTCTGACACATTTTGAATCCACTTTTCAGATTCTGAAAACAGCACATGTCCAATCAGCTTTTTGAGACCAGGAACATGTGTAACCTGGGTGACTGACTACACTCCAGCAAGGGCAACCAGCCTTAGTGATGCTGAATGTATTTGCATTACTAACTGCAACCTCAAACCCCACTCGGTTGTAAATACTATGCATGATTCAAGAGGATAAGCAGCTGGGTGTGTGCTAAGAGTCTGCTTCTGCAGAAAAATAGCTGCCCCTTTCCTACTAATGCAAATGTAAAATTACCAGAGTAATACGCAATAAATCTCTGTCTATAATTCCTCTTTGCACACAGAGTCATGGTTTGATATTAGGCAGAAAACGAAATTTCTTTGCCAATTTGAAAGCACACTTCCTACTCTTTTTTTGGCAAGTGATAAGTACTTTTACAGTCTGACACATTTTGAATCCACTTTTCAGATTCTGAAAACAGCACATGTCCAAACAGCTTTTTGAAACCAGGAACATGTGTAACCTGGGTGACTGACTACACTCCAGCAAGGGCAACCAGCCTTAGTGATGCTGAATGTATGTGCATTACTAACTGCAACCTCAAACCCCACTCGGTTGTAAATACTATGCATAATTCTACAGGATAAGCAGCTGGGTGTGTGCTAAGAGTCTGCTTCTGCAGAAAAATAGCTGCCCCTTTCCTACTAATGCAAATGTAAAATTACCAGAGTAATACGCAATACATCTCTGTCTATAATTCCTCTTTGCACACAGAGTCATGGTTTGATATTAGTCAGAAAACGAAATTTCTTTGCCAATTTGAAAACACACTTACTACTCTTTTTTTGGCAAGTGATAAGTACTTTTACAGTCTGACACATTTTCAATCCACTTTTCACATTCTGAAAACAGCACATGTCCAAACAGCTTTTTGAGACCAGGAACATGTGTAACCTGGGTGAATGACTACACTCCAGCAAGGGCAACCAGCCTTAGTGATGCTGAATTTATTTGCATTACTCACTGCAACCTCAAACCCTAAAAGTATTCCTCATTTATACCAGTACACCTTAATTTATGGTGAAAACATAGTCCATAATATTTTACATGTTCCTTACATTTAAATTTCTCCCAAAACACAAAATGATAAACACAACTTCAACAAAAGGAATTCCAATTCTATTTTTCATTTCTTAATTTACCACATACATCCCCTCTCAAACTCATAACTCACCTTTAAAATTAGTTAGTTGTGAAAGAAATGTGGCACTCAAACAGCAGATTATCACAGCCAGGATCTCTGTTCTGTACACCTCTCTCCTCTCAGCAGAACCAGATAATGGCAATGTTTCCCTCTCTTTTTCCACACATATACATGTTAATTTCAAATCTCAGTGCTTCCCCCTTTTTTTCAAATGTAATCACACATTTCTATTGGTTGAAAAACAACCCTTTTCCAAAAGTACCCTTCCCCCAACTTGACTTCTGCCTAGTACCCTTACCCCAACTTGACTTCTGCCTGCTACCATAGCAACAGCTTATGGAACACTGCTGTGTGAAGTCAGGTCAGAAGTTCACCACACAATGTTTCATTTACAAAGAGCAAGAGTGCTTGACTTTTCTAACCTAACAGCAAATCCATAGTAATGTTCTTTGGTAACACATTTTTCTGTACCAATACAAAACATGCTTCTATTAATTGACACATACAGCCTAGTTTTTAGTGTAGAATGGTATGAAACAGCCAATGAGTTATTTTTATTTTTAAAAAAATATGTATGCCTCCATTTCCAAACTGTCTTTCATTTCTTTTTCCCATTCTACTGAAATACACCTCCTGAGTGCATCCAGATCTCCTTTGAAGATGTTCACAGTGTGGATTGTAGGGCACAGCTATGTCTTCTGGAGTGAAAAGTATGCAGAGAAAACAGGTATGGTGAGAGACCTTGCTTTGCCAAATGTAGACATTAAATGGATTGGTCAGAGAGGGTTAAAGTGGCACCAATTGATGCCATTGGTGAAATCCTTCATGCAAATCCAACACCCTGACCTCATAATAGTGCACTGTGGTGGCAATGACCTAGGCACTTTGACTGGGGTAGGTCTGGAAATGCTTATGAAGGATACCTTTGCACAACTGTTTTCACTTTTCCCTAAAACTGCCTTTTCGTATTCTAACATATGCCAAAGGCAAAAATGGAACTGGTCCAATCATTTTTGTCCGCAGATTGACAAAGCAAGAAAGCACGTCAACAAATCTGTTTCTGCTTTCCTCCGAGACTATGGTATGGGTTCCATTTACCACAACAACTTGCGTTATGACATGCAAGACATTTATAGAGGAGATGGTGTACACTTCACTGATGAAGGGAACAGAGTCTTCCTCTTGAACCTTAGACTCTGCATCGGTACTTACTTGTAGGTACCGAAAAACACTTCATAAACACAACGGCTCTTTTTAGAGCCCCCTAATATCTTAACACTTATATCTGAATTTTATTTATTTATTTATTTTTTTTTCTACCGTACGCCTACGGTAAGCTTACCGTACGCGTACCCGCGATTTTTTTTTAAAATTAATAAATGTTTTAATTTGTACTTTTTTGGCCTTCTTTGACCCCCTTTCAAATGTTAGGGGGTTTGTAACTCTCTTCCTTGCCCCCTTTTCACGTTATCTCCTTTTTTTTTTCTGTGTGAAACACACAAAATGGCGGCCGACACTTCCTGATTTCGTCCGATTCGAATGTTTACAGTCATGTGACAACCAATCAGATTTGAGCTCGCGCACGGCGCCGTATGCGTACGGTAAGCTTACGGTAAGCGCACGGAGCGCGCTTACAGATATATATATTGATTTAAATGCTATTTTCTCAGGAACTACTGAACAGATTTACACCAGACCTACAAAAGGCACTTCCTTGACCTGCGGACTACCTCTCTGCCAAATTACAAGTAATTCTGTTCAGCCGTTCGGGCTGTAGCTGTGTCTAAAGGTCCTATGGAAAAATGCATGGGGAAAACGCGTTTTGGGACCCCCCTTTTTTCTCAGCCCCCGCTTGACGAATCCCCCCGAGACTTCCAGGGTAGGAGCGGAGCGTAGCGCCCCATTAGTTTTGAAAATTTCACGAGGATTCGTCGACCGGCGCCAAAGTTATTCCAAATAGAATGTTGCGGATTTCCTATGGAAACAGGGTCCTAACTATAACTACCTACTGGCGACCGCCAGTAGGTAATAAATATATCTATATATATATATTATCTACTGGCGGTCACCAGTAGATAGTTATAGTTAGGACCGAGTTCCCATAGGAAATCTAAAAATTCTATTTTGAATAACTTTGGCGCCGGTTGACTTATCTTCGTGAAAACTAATGGGGCGCTCCGCTCAGCTGCTACCCTGACAGTCTCGGGGTGATTCGTCAAGCGGGGGCTGAGAAAAAAGGGGGTCCCAAAACGCGTTTTCCCCATGCATTTTCTCATAGGACCTTTAGTCGAAGGTACAGCCCGAACGGCTGAACAGAATTACTTGAAATTTGGCAAAGAGGTAGTCTTCAGGTCAGGCATGTGCCTTTTTCTCAAATGGTGTAAATCCGTTCAGTAGTTCCTGAGAAGATCAAAAGTAAAATCACATATATATCTGGGCGGAGCCTAACCACACATCTCATCGTGTGATCTGATTGGCTGTCAGCACTTCATCCAAGAAGTGTTGGCAGCCATCTTGAAACCAATATACATGATAGCACCTCATTAAAAAGCATTGCAGTTAATACAAGGTTTTAAGACTTTAGTTACATTTTAAATCATTTGTTGATGGTATCATACTCATTGTAGGAATTGTGGTGTGTTCTAAGGCGATTTTACCATGTGAAAAGCCTTCTGCTGTGATATCATGAATCATGTTTGAGAGAAAACTATTTTCTCATGCTTTTGCCACAGAGGTTTGGAAAATGATCTATAAGCTAAACTGAGAGCATATTTTCTGTAAATTCACATTATCTTTCTCAGTCATGTGAGAATGAAGTCTGACATTCTCAGTAAACCATGTACATCCAACAAGGGCAGAGACTGTCAGTTGATTCCTTTGTGTTCCACTGCAGCTTCTTAGAGGGTTCTAAAGAACAACTAGAGCGCTAACAGTCCTACTTATGACAAACGTATGGCACACCTGAAGCCATCTTGGTTGGAATAAAGTGGTAACCCTTAAAACATTTAATTTACAAAGGACCAAAATGAGGGGGTTCATTTTGCCATAGAAATTATGATTAGTGCTGCAGAAAGAAAAATTAGGGCACATTTTGACTTCTCAAATCCTCTTCTATTTCATAAAAAAAATTCTGACATGCAGACTGAAACATGCACTTTGAATACCAGCAGCAGACTTCCCTGGTGAGCAGTAGCTTTACTACAGTGATCTAATGAGCAACAAGAGTGCTAACATTCAGAATTTATGGCAAATGTGTGACACATCTGAATGCTTTCTTGATGGAACCAAAGTAAAAAACTGAAAGTATTTCCTACTGAGGAGACTGCAGTAAATGAGGAAATTAGGAAACTTCATAACAAATAAATCTCCCAAGATGGCCACCAGAGACAAAAGAGCCCAAATGTAGCCCAAATATCACCCAGATGTAGCCCAAGTATAGCCCAATGACAGAATGTCCCAGAGTGTTCTAACGAACAACTAGAGCGCTAACAGTCTTACTTATGACAAAAGTATGGCACACCTGAAGCCATCTTGATTGGAATAAAGTGGCAACACTTAAAACATTTAATTTACAAAGGAACAAAATGAGGGGTTTCATTTTGCCATAGAAATTATGATTAGTTCTGCAGAAAGAAAAATTAGGGCACATTTTGACTTCTCAAATCCTCTTCTATTTCATAAACAAATTCTGACATGCAGACTGAAACATGCACTTTGAATACCAGCAGCAGACTTCCCTGGTGAGCAGTAGTTTTACTACAGTGATCTAATGAGCAACTAGAGTGCTAACATTCAGAATTTATGGCAAATGTTTGACACATCTGAATGCCTTCTTGATGGAACCAAATAAAAAACTGAAAGTATTCCCAGGAGACTGCAGTAAATGAGGAAATTAGGAAACTTCATAATAAATAAATCTCCCAAGATGGCCACCAGAGACAAAAGAGCCCAAATGCAGCCCAAATATCACCCAGATATAGCCCGCATGTAGCCCAATGACAGAAGTGTGCAAAACACTTATTTTTTGTGTATTTGCAGTTTTATATAGTGCAGACTTGTCAGGTATTGGAGTGCTTTACATGAGCATTGGTTACATCACACAAGAACAATTTCATTTTGCTTGTATACATGGGGAGATTAAGTGATTTGACCAGAATTACAGAATGTCGAGCTGAAGCAGAAACTCCAACCTGGTTCCCCAGTTGCAAAGTCCGCAGCTCTGGAAGTAACATCACATCCTCTCCCCTATGTCATGAATGATGTAATATGTGACATCATCAGCAGTGCATTGCGGGTGCGTGAGTTATAGTTAGCAGAACTAACTATAACTGAGGAATTTCTATGGTTTTGTACGAGTGAAATGTCCAGTTAACTATAACACCCCTGAAACCTATTTTTTGTTCTGTGAATTTCTAAGGTTTTTTAAATGCTACTTTCTAACTATAACGTCTCTAAAACCTATGATTTTTTCAGTGAATATATATATATATATCACTCATTTTAAAAAACACTCAGTCACTGGATGATGTCATCAGTGATGCAATTTGAGATATGAAAAAAGAACAATTGATGGACAGAATGCAGAACAATGGGAACAGTCCAGCCAGAACTGCCAGGCCAGGTCCTCCCTGGACTGGAAATAGGCATCCTAGGATCGGTTTCGGGGTTTCACCCCTCATCAACCAGGGTAGCTTGACTCCAGTGACGTGAAGAGCACGGGACCCACGTCTGGGCATACCCGTCCCTCTCGGGGTGACAAATGCAAAAACAACAATTGATGGACAGAATGCAGAACAATTAATTTATTAACAACAGATGTCTCTCAAATCCCGAATTATAGTGATGTGTGTGGTGTGTGTATTTTCAATCTTACTCTGGAAAAAAAGAAATAGTGAGAGGGGCATATGGCATTGGAATGTTTTTTTTTTAAATTCGAGCCATACTGACCATCAGTACCGGGGCCAGTGGGGACGATGATGCCAGCCAGCAAGGAGCAGATGAGACAGTTGGAGACAGTGAGCCATCAGCAGTGGCGGGCAGTGGTAAGTAAAATGCTTGCTTATTGACAGTTTATACACTCGTCACAAGGGTGTACACTGTACACTATACTGTTGAGACTAAGCTGTGAACAGTTGAAGACACCCTTTACTTAGCATATATAGTGGAAGTTGAGTAAATAATGGCCTCTTCTATCTTCAACTAAGCAGAGAAAGTTATATGAAGAAGACTCAGACCTTGTTGGGTTGACGGAAAAGGGAAAGAAGGATGGAAGGAGGAAGAACGGGTATAATGTAATATGACTTGCAGAAATGGATGCATGGATGAAGGGATGTGTCTTTAGGTGGCTGATAGGATACATGGGTGTTTGAAGGATGGGTGAAAGGTGAAAGAAAGTATGCCTGCCTGGTGGGTGAAAGTGTATGGGTGAAAGGAATCCTCCATGGGATTTGATGGGTCAAACGCAAGCAAGGATGCATGGGTGGATAAATGACAAATGTATGTCAGTGAAAGTTTTGTTGAGAGTAATGGCCATTTTTGGATGGATGGAAGGAATTCATTCATAGGCAAAGACTGGATGAAGAAGATGTAAAAAAAACTTAAACCGTGCCGTAGTAGCAAAGCCAATGTTGAAGAATAAAAATAATTCTAGAAGAACAATGCAATGATAAATGGAAAAATCCATCGGAAGAAGAATAAACAAGGAATGTTTTTTTATCAAGATTTTTTAATCATAGGTTTGAGGTTGTATTTCAGACTACTCCCTAGTTTTCAAGCACAATAAATATATGTACCCACCCATCATCAATTGCCTCACTCCGAGGCCCATTCTATAACCATGGCATTTCCACAGTGTCAGCCATGGGTGGCCTATCGGCTGCATGGTTACAACAGTTGTACCTCAGGTGATGTTGTGCTGTATATCATCATTCATATTAGTAACTATTCATATCATCTGCCTTGTTGTAGTCATTTAACAGAGAATGGCCATAATAGAAAAAAGATAATTGTGTAGTACAGCTGCCCCACCTACAGACAGTAGTAAAGTAACGCGATTCTACGACACAAGTATGTCTGTCTAGGGCGCAATCTGTGCTGGCATGCCCACAAGATTAAGTTAGTTAAACAGGGGAGAGAAGAAAAATAAAATGAATTGTCTGCTCTATAGTGCTTAATGCCGGAAACTCTAATCACATACAAACTTAGGGGCTGAGGAATTGAGGATTCCAGAAATGTTATGCACTGCTAGTGCTATGCATCTATATAATTTTATGTGTTACTGTTTTGCTAAGAGGATTGGTTACAATTGTCTTTTTTCTTTTGTGAATTAGCTACACGTTGGCAACCAACCAGGATGGAGATTGCGGGCAAGGCCCGGTAACGGAACCTGGAGGCCATCAGGGCAGAATATCAGCGGCTAGTGGCCTTGGAGGAAGAAGCGCAGCAGCTGCAGCTCCAATGCCTTAGGCCCCAGCCATGCCCCTCAGTGCCTCCGGTGGTATAGCACTGTGGTCTGGCAGCTGCTCACTGCCATTCAAACACTGCTGCTCCCCCCTGTACACTTAGAAGTTCCTTTCAGCACCACATTCTTCTGAGGACGGTGCACTTGGAGGCTAGGGTAAAGGAGCATTGTTTTATGGGTAGGACTTGTTGGGGAGAGGGTGGGAACGTGGAGTAGGGAAAACTTGGGTGTATTTTATTTTTTTCAATGCCATTTGATTTATATGCATAATTTTAATTTTGAACTTGCTTTCCTGGACATTGGTTGTGGTAAGAGAGCAGAGTGGGTCAGGTGTTGTGGATTTCCTTCTAGTTTATATTTGGTTGGGGAATTTATAGGTTTGCATATTATACAAATCTTTTTTGGGGATTACTCTTTTACTTCACACTGTTTTCTTTGCTGCAGGGCCATAGACAGTTTTTGAAATCTGCTGATAGTGTAACACACCAACAGATAGATCCAGTACCCTCACTTGTCCTACTACTCTCATCCTCCTGGTCTATGCAGTCTGCAACTATATTAAACCTATGGACTTGGAAGGGGTGTGTGAATTAATTTCCATAGTATATAGATTATTGCATTTTGAATGAATCCCCCACATTTCTTATCTTACCTGTGATTAGGCGAAGTGATGGCATGTTGATGGTTTCCCAAGGTGCCATGGTGGTGGTAGTAGTAGACAGTAGCAGCATGCTAGTGGACTAGTTGAATACTGGCATCAGATTCTGCAGTGAGGTTCCACTTCCTCTAAGCTGAACTCAAACTGTAGGAGGAGGAATATTCCTTGCAGGGAACTAATTAAATTAACATATTAAAAATGTAGTTAATGCCGTTTTATATGCAAGCTTTGCACAAAAAATTAAGTTGTCACCTGAGGGAGACTAAAGTATGACTAGTAGTAGTACACAGGAAGAAGACGGTAGAACAAGAAAACATGATAAGCAATGCTAAAGTAGAATGGTCGGCTAGTACAAGTTACAAACTGAAGTCGACTTGGGCTATGAAGTTCAGCGGACAAGCATAACCTTTCGTGCTGGAAAGTTGATGATGCTGGCAATTCTGATGGATTATGTTCCTCTGAAAAACAAAATTGAATATCGAATACTGTGCATGGGTGGGCAATCTAATATATATAATAATGCTTGTGTGGGCTGTACTTGGAGCAGAAGAAGATGATCCTTGCCCTGGTGTTGCTTTCACCACATCCGACCCACCAAGTGTGTCATCAATCAATGGTGTAAATTTAATGTAGTCGCACCTCAATAAATCAGCGTAGGGGAAGAAAGTTAGGGGTTTGATGAATGGACGGGAGGGGGGATTTGAGGGAAAGGTTTAACAAAGACAAACACTACTACACAAGGACAACACATTCATCTTGCCAGCCAACCATCCTAAATTTGTTATGGGAGGAAAAGGAAATGCATGCATGATGATGAGTACTAGACTAGTACAGGTAAATCAAATTGTCCTTTTGCCCTCAGAGAGACCCACGTTTCATTGTGTTCTGTTGTACCAGGACATGAAAGATAGCAAATAAAAATAAAATATCTGTATTAGTCAAGTAAACAAACATACAGTTGTAATAATTGAAGAGAAAAAATGATACTCTATTGCCAAATTAGGAGTTGCATCTCTACATTCCTATGGGACTGTCCGTTAATCTTGGGTGCCTGGTGGGTTCCATTCATATGGTAAGTGTGAGGTTTTTTTCCAGTATGGCACAGGGTAAAGGACTTGTAGATAAAAAATAGTATGCATAACTCAAGCCAACAGCTTAAGTTACTAAATAAACCATATACTGCCCATGCACCTGAACACCTTGTTAACCCCTTGACATGTACCGTCATCTATAAAGAAGTCAGGGATACCACTCCTAAAAAGTTAACTCCTCTTCCTAAACTTCAAGGAAATAATGTTAGTAATACTACTCTGACCTCTAAACAACTATAAGGGCTTTATTTTAACGCCCGGTCGATTCCAAAGCACGCATTGGAAATATGGAGCCTTCTAGACTTAGAAAAACCAGATATCTGTTGTATTACGGAAACCTGGCTTCATGAGCATGCTTCCCCTGATGTGGCAATCGCATTTCCCACAGAATACCAGCTAACTAGACTAGACCGAATTAGCAAAAAGGAGGTGGGATCGCAGTAGTCACTAGAGTTGAATTAAGCACAACTACACTAGACACCTCTGCCACAGAATCGTCCAAAATCCTTATCTTTAAAATTGAAACGCAACTAAAAGGAACCTGGAGAGGTGCTCTAGTGTATAGCCCCCCATGCCTGAAAACTAATTTTACAAACCACCTACTGGAGACAATTGCCCCACACGTGCTAGCTTCAGACAACTTTCTCCTAATTGGAGATTTTAATTATCATGCTGAGTTGGCACCTGATCTAGATACAAGTCAATTGGGGACAAATCTGAGCTCACTGGGACTAGCCTAGATGGTGTTGGACCCCACTCACCTGGCCGGCCATACGCTTGATCTCTTGTTTACAAACTCCACTAATGTAAGAGTTGAATCTCCCCTCCCGCTGCTCTGGTCGGATCACAACTTGTTAAAGTTCACTTTACCTACAGATAACCAAAAGTTTGTTCTTCATTAGTGAACCTACATGGAGAAGACCATGACGTAAAATCACACTAGCAACTTTTGCAGCCCATTTTAACCCCCCAACTCCAGCCCATCCTGAGAACATTGATTTTGTGGCAACAGCTTTCGAGGACACAATTACTTTGGCCTTGAACACTGTTGCACCTTTGTCAAGGGTCAAGAGCAGGCCCAGGGCATCACTCTGATTTACAGAAGATTTGAAAGCCGAAAAAATGTCTGGTAGGTATGCCGAGCGCATATGGAGAAAAACTAAGATCAGTGAAGCTCGGCAAAACTACAAACAGATCCATTGAGGCTATTTGAATAATATCAAACTCGCCCAAAATCTATACTTTACTGACAGGATCAATAGAGCGGGCAACTCCAATAAGGAGCTTTATAAACTATTAAATGAGTTTAATACTTCCTCGTCTGACCAGCACAGTAATACACCGTCGCAAGAATGGGTTGATACACTGTCTACTTCTTCAATGAAAAGAATACAACTATTCATACTTCCTTTCCTGCTATCAATACCATAATACTTGACAGTAACCCTGTCAGCAACCTGGATTCCACCACCGCTCCCCTGCTAGAATTCACTATGCTCACGTTAGATGAGGTTTCAACCACCCCGGCTAGGATAAAATCGGGCTCTCCAATTGACCCGCTCCCGCCCAGCTTCTTTCCAACCTTTGCTAATAGATAAACGTACAGACTTATTTAATATGTCAGCAGGTCAAGCAAAGATCCCGGTCAGATGGAAGGCAGCCCAAGTTAAGCCCATTATGAAAAAAAACTCTGCTGATCCCAAAATACCCAGCAATTATCGTCCAATCTCATTGCTGTCCTATTTTGGGAAGGTACTTGAATACCTGGTTAATAAGCAGCTTACCATCCACCTGGAGAGCCAT
Organism: Triturus cristatus; assembly: GCF_964204655.1. Taxonomy (NCBI): domain Eukaryota; kingdom Metazoa; phylum Chordata; class Amphibia; order Caudata; family Salamandridae; genus Triturus; species Triturus cristatus. The sequence goes on from NC_140591.1 coordinate 1,355,257,735, forward strand.
GGACTCCTTGATCCATCACAGTCAGGGTTCTGGGAAGCGCACAGCACTAAAACCTTGTTGGTGGAGGTTGTGGAAAACATCAGGCTGGCCTTGGACAACGGGCAGTCAGTTATGCTCGTTCTGTTGGATTTGTCGGTGGCCTTTGACACCATCTCCCACAGCATCTTAGAACAACGACTCTGGGAGGTGGGTGTCAGGGGCAAGGCCATGGTCTGGTTCAGTAACTATTTCACAAACCGAACAACCACAGAACAAATAGGCACCCTGGCCTCTTGCAGTCGGTCTGTAAGCATGGAAGTTCCTCAAAGATCTATCCTGAGTCCCATGCTTTTTAACCTGTATGTACACACCTTTGGCCAGGGGATTCAGGTCCTACACCTTTAATGTGGTGTCATACGCTGATAGCACACAGCTATTAATCACCCTAGGCCCTGACCCCCTCAACACAAAGGCCTGTTTTGAAAACTGCATGACCCATGTTGATAAGGGGATGTGTACCAACCACTTACAACTAAATAGAAGTAAGACAGAGGTCATCCTTTTTGGCAAGATGGATTAATATTGGTCCAGTGACTGGTGGCCGCAGAAGCTGGGCCCGTGTCTATCCCCCAAATCTGCGGTGCAGAATCTCGGAGCGATCATTGACAATCAGCTGTCGATGAAAAGCCATATTAGCCATGTAATCAGTATTTGTTACGGCATACTGTGTAAAATTAGGCAACATATTTCAATGGATTCCCATTGAATCCTGGAAACCATTAGTTCAGGGCCTTACGATGAGTCACATCGACTATGCTAATGCCCTGTTGGTCTCTTTAAATGAGGAGCTCTATTCTAAGCTTCAGGTTATGCAAACTACTGCAGCTAGAATGATATGAAATCTCCCAGCAAGAGCTCTATCTGTGTCAAGTCTGAAGTCCCTTCACTGGCTTCCTATTAGGAAATGATGCATAAGAGTATGAACGGAATTGGGCCAAGTTACTTGGCTAAGAAACTTAGATGGTATCAACCAAGTAGGACGCTCAAATCCAGTTCTAAATGTCTCCTCACCCCTGCAGAGTCTGCACCGCTAGAAGCGGCGGTCGATCTTTCTCCGTTCTTGAACAAGCTGCCTCCTCATCTTCTTTCCATCGCGGACCATAGGTCCTATCATAAGGAACTGAAAACCTGTCTATTTAACCATCACCCCGCACACATGATTGTCAGTCTATACGGAGTCCTCGGTAGCGCCATGAGACCCTATGTTGATATGTGCGCTTAACAAGTTCCTCTGACTTGACTTGAAACAAACATGATATTGAAGAATCAAGGAGAGAAGTTAAACTGCATAAGTTAGCACAGTCAATTTGCTAAGAGGTGGTCTGAGGCCACACCTCCTTTCTGCACCACTATGCAAAGACGTCTCCTGGCACTCTACTGGTTGGGGAATAACGTTGTCTTGGATGCTAAAGGACCTTGGTGACCAAGTAGCCCTCTTGGTACTTTCTATAAGTCCTACTCAGTGGGATTTCTGAGACTGGTCAGAGGCCCTGCCCCCTTTCCACAGCATTCTGCAAAGACCATTGCTACTTGAAAAACCATGGAAATTCACTGAAAAATCAAAAGTTACAGGTAAGTTATAGTGAGGAATTAGTATTTAAAAAACCATAGAAATAAAAACAAAGTTTACAGGGCTGTTATAGTTAGGAAATAGAATTTATAAAAACCTTAGCTATTCACTGAAAAAACAAAGGTTACAGGGACATTACAGTTAGGCTGATATTTCACTCATAAAAAAACAGAGAAATTTAGCAGTTATATTTAGCTCAGCTAACTATAACGCATGCCCGTGCAATGCACTACTGATGACATTGCAGAGTCAAGACTGATTTGCATATGGCTGGATGGATTTAGGCCCAGATCTGTGTACTGGGTTGACATTGTTCTGCATTCTGTCCATCAATTGTTCTTTTTGCATTTGTCACCCCGAGTTGGACGGAATGCCCTGACGTGGGTTCCATGTTCTCCATGCCACTGGAGGCAAAATATCCTGGCTGATGAGGGGTGAAACCCCAAAACCAGTCCTAGGATACTTGTTTCTGGTCCAGGGAGGACCTGGCTTGGCAGTTCGGGCTGGACTGTTTCCATGAGGCACGGGGCCAAGATTGATTTTCATATTGCCAGGTCTAAACTGGGGATGGCATGGTGAGCAAAAGAATGATTGATTTAATCCAGGTCTCCTTACTGGGGGTGAATGTTTTGATGTGTTCCTCATTCTATCCATCAATTGTGTGTCTTTTGATAGATGAGAAGAAGGCACAGCTTTGGGGTGTCTAACAGGTCCATCATTTACTCATTGAAAATTAGAAAAAAAAAAAGAAATCCTTCTAATCTCAACAAACATGCGTAGAATACCTTACTTGGGCATGCAATCTGCACAGCAGTGTAAAATTACTAGTACTAGTAGTAGCAAGGAACAATGAGTTCTCTGAGTCTTACAGTACCACTACTGGACAATCCAAAAAATATATAATGAGGGAGGGAAAACTGACTGAAAAACCAGAAGAAGGATAGCTACAGACAGACAAGTACAGACAGAGGCATTTTGAGGTAAAAATACAGACACTAGAAATATAAAATAACTAAGTTAGTAAATAGGATGATGCAGAACGAAGAGGATTTGGGAAAATGAAATTAGGAAATGGAAAAAATGGTTCAAAATAAGGAGTGGTAAAAGTTAGGGAAATATGTATATTAATATTAACAACAGGAGGACTTACTGGGGCCAGCAGAGCCACTAGATGAGGAACATTCTTGGGAGCCACCTCCATCTCATGCACCCGCCTCTGATAAACTCGTCTTGCCCCTGGTTGCTGATGATCATGTAAGACATAATTAAAGAGACAAAAACGATTGGTGTTAAATACATATTAAATAATCACATCAAAAACATTTTTCAAAAGGAAATGGCTATTGTGATAACATTGACCTTTCCTACATCAGATTGACTAGTAGTAGACTAGTATCGCTGTTGCAGATCTTTCTATCTTTATTATTCCACAGATCCAATTCCTGAAACCTAAACCTACCTAGACCACCTATTCCAAAGACTTTGGAATGAATTGCAAAAAAATTACTTTTGCTTCTATGTTCTGATCTCATTCACAATCATCTCAACCCCTTTGACTGGCCAATTCACTAAGTTTGCATTTAGTCATTAAATGCATAGATGGATGCATGTATATCGCATACACCAAATTGGTTGGTTTCTAGTCAGTCCATATACAAACTACAAAAAAGGTTCTACTAAGGACTGAAGTGATCGGACACTAGCAGCTAAATTACTAATGCTAAGTAACTGACTAACCATCACTATCTTAGTAACAGGGCAAAGGAAAGGAGTCTCCCTAGCCTGCATTATCTAACTTAAGTTCTCTTACATAATCAGCCCAAGCGAGCGCAAAGTTGCAAACAAGTACGATTAGGTGGCCCCAAGCACCTGTCTAGAATACCCATCACATAAATTATTTAAGATTTGCAAACGTAACTTACCTGAATGTGAGCAGCATGCTTGCTATGTGGGAAAAATATTAGCACTAACATAGAACACACAATAATATTAATAATAATTAGCTACGCACCAAGCCGGCGACTTCAACCCCTAGCAGGTCCAGCAGGTCTTGCTCTCGGTCCAGGATGTCAGAGCAGTCGTGCATCAGAGTGCTGTTGGTGTGCCCAACCCAGAGCAGCGATAAACTGCCTGGTGCACCCTCCTCCACTTCTGCTGCCGCTCCTGGAACCCCCTACCTAGACCCAGTCCTGCCGCCTGCTGCCAAGGTGGAGAGGATGTGTGCTGCACAAAAAAACAAGCAATGCCACCTTCACCTCAGCAAACAAAGCCCAGGCTGCACCCCTTCTAGGCACCCCCTTCTGCAAAGCGAGGCAGCTCTTCTTTGCTTGGGCCTCACTCTGCCATGATGCTGTGGGTGCGGGGGTGGAAAAGAAAATTTAGAAAGTAAAAAATTAAGGGAGAAAAAGAAAGGAAGTAAAAATCTTTGAAAGCAAGTAATATAGAAAAACAGTAAAAAACTCACTGAAACACAAAAAATGTAGGAAAAAAACACAAATATACACTTAAGAAGACCGAGGGAAAGATAATAAATAAAAAGGATCAGAAAAAAAGTTTTGTGAAAGAAGAATTGAAGAGATTAAGACAGGATTGAAAAGTAGGCCTTAGCACCATAACAGAGAAGAAAACAAGATGGCCATGCCCATGTGCGATCGAGTGGTGTAGTTTGCGTGATGTTTCCAACTGAACAGGCAATCCTCGCTGAGAAACTTCACACAAATGGGCGGGACAAGCAGCTCCGCCCGCTCGCAGAATCCCGCAACAGAGTGCAGTTCCACTTAGCGCCGCTACGCGAACTTCGCCCAGGCTTGCTTATTTCTCCTAAACATAAAACATGGGTTTTCACATTATACAGTCTCCTTCCTAAATTTTGCATTGTTGAGTGATACTGCTTATTTTGTGTTTTTTTTATTCAAGTCTTTTTTATTGAATTTTGAAACACAGGATACATAGTACATGTGCATAAAGTACAGTTGCAAAATAAATACACAGGTAGCGAGTACTCTTGGCAATGGGGTACAAAGATGGTGAGAAGAGGAGGCTGTGTAGGATTCGACTTGAAGACATAGATGTTATGCAGATACTTTGGTTGTTGCACCCAAAATTCACACAATGCAGGTATGCAAGTCTTGAGTTACACATCTAGATCAGTAGTAATGACAGTACGTCACAGAAAGCGTGAACCATTATTGAAGACATCTTGTTAACCATTTTTTGTAACATGACCAGGCTGTTTGTTAAATGATAGATCCAAAAGTATAACTGATATATCCGGATTAATCTGGCGATCAATCCGGATATAACGATATATAATCACATAGATCAGGTAATGTAAGTTTCGATGTGCAGGATGATTGCATGAAAGGTGTATATATAATGTATGATCAAAAAACATTACATCATCGTAGTTTTAAACAAGTGCTGAGGATGTTTTAGTGACTTAACGAGAGACCCGGCAATGTGGTTGATATACAAGTATTGATCTGGTAATGAGCAGATCATAAATCATACACAGTAGAATAAAAAGTACAAAAGCCATGTGTGTCTGTAGAAGAAAATGAGGAGGGATTTGTGTTGTACGATAGTACTGCTGTGAAAGAGTATGTCTTATGAGAGAGTGACAATCCCCTGAGGGATTTGACTATGGGGGATTGTAGCTAAGTAGCTTGGAGTCCAGTGAATACCATATTGGTCTGTGAGGGGAATGCCAGGGTGAAAGTTGTAATGATATATTGTCTGCTCATTTAAGGAAGCTGATCCACTCTTGCCACATTCTAAAAGATACTGCCTTAAAGTTCTCGCAGTTGTGTAGTATTAGTTTGTATGCTAAGGTGAGCATGAGGTCCAGTAGGTGGTGATCACTTTTAGTTTTAAGTTGATTGTCTAACCGGCTGAGGAGGATATAGGAGAATTCCCCTGTAAGGGGTAATATGAAAAGTGTGACTGATAAAATTCAGTATATTACTCCAGAATGTGTTTAAGATTGGGCATTCAAAGAGCATGTGTGCAAGATTGCCTTTGTGTTCCTCACAGTTCCAGCAATTGGGATTAGGAATGAGTTCTATTTAAAAAAGTCTAGAGGGAGTCCAATATGATCTGTTAATAATCATATATTTAGTTTGTGATAAAGAAGGTGATGTCTTGAAAAGGGCAAGTTGTTGATGTAGTCCCAGTAAAACACCGTATCCCTAATGTGCACTTCCGCTTCCTATTTCACTTAGTTGCATGAGAGGGATTTGCTCAGATTAGGTTGTAAGAATTTATATATGCCTGACACCATATGGCCGGATCTGACTAAATGGCCTAAAAAGTTAGGTAGGGATGGAGTTATCGCTTTGACTGATTTTGTAGAGATCTGGACCTTGAGTTGCAGCATCCAAAAAATCCAAGATTTCCAGGTTGAATCGATTATGTAATGCTGAGAACGATAATGGTGATGAGTCTAAGTACAAGTCTTTTAGTAGCTTAATGCCATTACTAGACCACTCCGACCAGAAGATTGGGGAACCATAAATTTTGAGGTTAGGATTGTTCCATAGAGACCAGAAGATTGGGGAACCATTCATTTTGATTTTAGGATTGTTCCATAGAGATGCAAGATTAGAGTCTTTTAGTTTTAATTCCAATTTTGAATCTAGACGGAGAAGAGCATTCTTTGTGTTTTGTATTATGTTTTTGGGGTATGGTAAGTGTAATGTATGCATAGTTGCCATAGCTGGAGTTTGAACTTTAGGTAAGACGCAAATGATTTGCCAGCCTTATTAGATTTGCAGAGCTTAATGCTTTTCTGTTGATTAATCTAGATTCTGAAACGTGTGCTTATAATTTTGTTGCAGTTGTACTGTCTTTGTTTGAAATGTGTTTATTGATTATGAACAAAGACAAAACAAGAAAAAAAAAGGAATATTTACACATGTCGCAGAACTTGAAAGACCAGGGTGGGGAAGGAACCAAATGCAGGGAACAGGAGCAACAACCAGATCAAGACCCCCACAATAGGATTAATTGAGCTACGTGGGATTAAGAGTACAAATGCAATGCAGGCTCAACACCGTTCTAGAATATAGGGGGTCTCTATAAAAAGCAGAAGGGCCTTCATCCCACCCATTGGGGAAGCCATGAAAGGGACCATCCAATGTGGGCCTAGCTAAAGTCTTGTTGCCCAGTATTAGCAGCCATCAGCCACATAACCAATGAGAACCCCCCTAAGTGGGTAAGGTTAACAAAATCCAAACAAGTCTAGAGTCCCCATCCTCCCGCAAGGTACAACACATACTGCGACAATATCAATACACTTTGCCATGTATAGAACCAAGATCATTATAGCACAGAAGAAGTATAAGAAGAGGAACTAGTGATAGAGGAAGGACGAAACAGAAGGAAAGAACAGTGGAGGGCATGACCCTCTAAAGGAGAGAAGAAGAGAAGAGAGGACAGGTGTGGATGCGTCCAAGAAGTGTGGGGGAGGGGAGGGGAGAGCCAAGGGCTAGGGTGGTGCCCAGATCATGGAAGGTCCCAGGGGCCAGCCCTGCCAGACAGACAGGTTACTTGCCCTGTGTGAAGGGCTCCAAAGGATCATCGAACAGTTGAAGGGCCCGCAGTCGAGGGGGCATCAGGCAGGAGTGTTCAGTTTTAGTGAGAAAATGTATAAGTGGACGCCAGATGCGGTCATAGCGTGTGTTCGTGTGGGTGAGATGAGCCATGAGTAGCTCTAAAGACAGGACATCCCACAGTCGGAGAAACCACTCTGCAATGGGGGGGTGGGGCTACTTCCAGCAGGATGCGATGAACTGTCGTGCCGCTCCCAGTGAGTGCAGAATTAAATACTAGAGGGACGTAGACATGGCATTCAATGTACCAGGATGATTGCCCAGAATCACTAGAGACGGAGCAGAAGGGATCGGGAAACCCACCACCTCTTTAATATGGCTGAGGACCTCCTTCCAGACCATGAGAAGGCTAGGGCACAACCACCAAATGTGTTGGAAGTCCCCACTGTCTGTCTGACAGCGCCAGAATGTCGAGGGAGTGTTCGGGAACATCTGGTGCAGGCAGGTGGGGGTGTAGTACCAACGGGTCATTAGTTTCTAAGCGCATTCGCGCTGGGAAATGCTACAGTATACCTTAGGGGTGTCTGTTCACAAGCTGTCCCAGTCCTTCGGGGGGATGTCAGTGGCCAAATTGGAGGCCCAGTGCACCTGGTAGCCATGAGGCAAAAGCTGTCGAGAGTGCTGAAGGACAGAGTAGGTTTTAGAGATTAAGTCCCGAGCGCCCTCGAATCTACGCACCAGGGATTCGAAGGGAGTGAGCTGACGAGTCACCCCCGGGGAGTACACCGGGGAAGATAGTCAATGACGCAACTGACAATATTGCAGACGCGCATTATCTGTGAGATGGAAGAATTGCTTGCATTGATCAAAGGAGCAGAGGGCAGAGCCCTGAAAGAAATCCTGGAGTACTCGCCGACCCTCTACAGTCCAAGCCACAAAGACCTGAGATTGTAAAGCATGGGGGAATGCAGGGTTGAGTGTTAGCGGGGTGTTAGGGGAAGGGAAGGTCGTACGGCCCCGCGAGAGTGCCAATTTATCCCATATTTCCAAAACCGTTCTCGTTGGTGTTGCTATGTAGGCACTGCGTTGGCGCGCCCCACGTGGGAGCCAGGCCAGGTCCCACAGTGGTCTACATGCCACCGCACGGTCCATATAAAACCCGCCCCCAAGCCAACCTTCTGAAGGATGGCCCGGAGGAACCCCCAAAATACGCGATCAAACGCCTTTTCGGCATCGAGGGAGACCAAGCATGCAGGGATATCTCAAATTCATGAATTTTCTACCTAATGGGCAATCCACCATATGTTATCCGTGCCCTGACGGTGTCGGATAAACCCCACCTGATCCGGGTCTATAAGGCCCGGGAGATGAGGCTTCAAACGATTAGCCAAGATTTTGGTGAATAACTTAGCGTCAGTATTTAATAAAGCGATGGGACGAAAGGACGCCGCTAGGGTTGGGTCCTTGCCAGGTTTAGGAAGAAGCACAATTTCTGCTTCATTCATCATGGGGGAGAGGCTGGTGCGATCAGTAAAGTTATTAAAGAGATGGAGAAGATGGTCCTACAACTGTGGGTAGAAGATTCGATAAAAAGTAACTGGGAGGCCGTCGGGACCTGGGGTTTTGCCCATCGGCAGCTGTTTCAATGCTTTCACAATTTCCTCGTGGGAGAAAGGCTCATCAAGTATCTCCTTGAAGTAGGGATCGATAGGGTCCCAGGGACAGGAGTTAAAAAATTACGCAACCTCCTCTGGAGGGCAAGGATCCCTGGCATACAGATCAGAATAGAAGGCCATCAGAGTATGAGCCTTGTCTGCCTCAGATGTAGCCCAGGAGCCATTAGGCCGCTTGAGCTTCGCAATATGGGATCAAGCCGTCTGAACCCGTAGACGGCGAGCTAAGCATGCCCCAACTTTATTACGACCCACGTAATATTTCCGTTTAAGGACACTTATTGGCAAGGGAGGGACAGGCATGATCCTCACGCTCTAAGTCCTTAATATCCTGGGAGAGGGTGGTTTCAACCAGTCGCGACTCTCTGGTTGGGGCAATGGAGATTGAGGTGATAACCCCCCAGACAGTAGCCTTGAAGGCATCCCAACGGATGTCCTCAGGAGTATCAGAGAGAGGGTTCATCACAAAGAAGGATTCAATCTCCTTACGAATGTCCACCACGTCCACTGGGTCACGGAGGGCTTGGGGGGCAAATGCCACCGCAGAAGGGGTGCGCCATGGGCATCGGGGATCCGGGGCAGAAGCAGGGCATGTGTGTAATCGGAGATGGATATGTCTGAGATATCCTCGGTGCACAGCAAGTGAGCCAAGGGAAGCGAGAGAAAAAATAGTAGATGCATGAATAAAAGCGATGGACGTGAGAAAAAAAAGAATAGTCCCGGGAGTCTGGATGGAGGTATCTCCAGACGTCAACCAGTCCCAATTCAGTGATGGCATTCCTCAGTGGCCCCGACATCGCCCCAGTAACATGGTGCCCTTGCGCAGTGTGATCTTGTTCAGGGTCCCAGACCAAATTAAAATCACCCCCAAGCACAACAGGGGTCGAGAGGAAACAAAGCGGAGACCCAAGGTGTTGGAACAGGAACATATCTTGTTTCTGGTTAGGTGCATAGACATTAACAAAGGTGCAGGAACACCAACCCCATACCATGTTGACTTTAAGATACCTCCTTCAAGCATCAGCCACAGTCTGAGCCGTCGTAGCGCGCCTACCAGGTTTAAACAAAATTGCCACTCCACTAGTCTTAGTCGGGGAGCACGCCCAGAATTGAATAGGGTATTTGCGGTGCGACATGAGGTGGGTGTCAGAGGAAAGCAAGTGGGTCTCCTGTAAGAACACCACATCCGGGTCATGGTGAAGAAGATAGCACCACACCTTTTGGCGCTTGTTAGGGGAGTTGAGTCCCTTCATGTTAAGGGAGAGGAGGATGACAGTGCGAGTCAGGGTGGAAGAGAGGAGGGGTAATGCGCTTCAGCCAAATCAGTGAATCTTAGAGACCCCAAGAACACACACCCAAGCAGGCACTCTCCTAGAAAGCAGCAGGGAAATAAAAACCATGGCTGAGAAAGAGTCAGCCCCCCAAGGTCCTACAAGGGAGGGAGAAGGGCATGATGATGAGGACAATGACAGAGGGAATGGATAGGGCACAGGAGGAAAGGGCCAACTGACCCGAGCAATTGACAACATCTCCCCTTCACAGCCCCAGGACAACACCACATGACCGTCTCGAGCAGGGACTCATCCAAAGTTAGCCCATAGAGGGGAGAAAGAATAAGAAAAGAAAGAAGAAAGAATAAACAGGCCAACTGGGCCAAAGCAATGAAGAGTCCATTCGGAACAGCCCGGATTCCCATAGGTGGGTCATTCCAGAGAAGTCACTCTCCTATAGGACTCTGGAGAGGGGGGGCAGCAGACACGCAGAGGGCGAGGAGCCTCCGCTGGCAGCATCCCATGTAGTAGTGAAAAATGCGCAGCCTAATCCGGTCACCAGGCCCGGTCGGGGGGTCCCCGGTAGAAACACAAACAAGCACAGCTCCGCATAGAAGGCATCTAGTTCGTAAGAGACGGGGAGGCACTTATAGAGCGTACATGGTTGGTGGCATCCTGCTTGGCTTGTGTCGAATCAAGGTCTCTCGAGAGGCGTCTGGAGCGAGGGGGAGGAACAGTGGACCACTCCGTCCGGAGCGATCTCGCAGTGCGAGCGGGAGAGGATGAAAGATCTTCATTGTCCGAATCCACTGGAAGGCGGAGGAGACGTTGCGCCTCCTGTAAAGACCAAACAACTCACCGTCTACCCTCCCAGGTAAACATCAGGGCAAAGGTATGGCCCCACAGGTATTTAATCTCCAGGTCCCACAATTTGTCAGTCACAGGTTTAAAGGTCTTCCTCCGGCGGAGCGTAGAAGGTGCGAGGTACTGAAAAATTTGTATGGAGAGCCCATTATAGGAAACCACCTCAATCCCCTGCACCTTACAAAGGATGGCTTCTTTGTCCACAAAAAAGTGGACTCTTGTGATAATGTCCGGGACAAAATTAGGACGGTTGTGGGGGTCAAGAACTCGATGCGCTCTCTCCAGCATGGGTGGCGAGGTACCCTTACCCTCGCGGATGGCATGCAGGAGGTCCGCCGTGTACGCCAGGATATCTGTTCCCTCTGTGCCCAATGGGACGCCTTTGATGCGAAGGTTGTTCCGCCGACGGCGGTTCTCCAGGTCTTCTTCCTTCAACTGCAGCGTGATGTTCTGATCCTCCAACTCAGGTACCTTCTTCCAGAGGCCATCAATTTTTTCCGTCCTAGCATCCAGTGTCCTTTCAAGGCCATCAACTCTGTTCAATCTCTACGACATCTCTGGGGATATCTTGCAACCCGGCTTTGAAGTCCTGTCAGAGAGAGGTGATTTTGGTCTTTATTTCCTGCAGGAAGGACAACATATAGGCCTGGGTGATTGGCACCGAAGAGGCAATAGGATCCTCCTGAGTAGATGGGGGCACATTAGACCACAGGGAGGTCACTTGATTGTCACTGGAGGCCGCTGAATCAGTATCTTTATTGCCTCTGTGCTTAGGAGGCATGGTGATGGGGCCCAGAAGCGCCAAGCCAGGGAAGAAGCAGAGCATTCCAGGCGGAGACAAGGCCAAGGAGGGGTGCTGGTGAGAGAGCAAAGAAGTAAGCGGCCACACAGCGTGTGTAAGGCATGCCCAACTACACACAGGATGAAGCTAGGTTCGAGGTCACCCAAGCATTGAGGTGCGATAGGAGGAAGAGAGAGACCAGTGCACATGCCAGCTAGTGAGGGTATTGCACAAGGCGGCTCCCCGGCTCCACAGGTCCAGCAAGGCCCCTGCCCAAAGGGCAGATCAAGTAGGTCAGGTGGGGGGGTTACACAAGCCAGGGAGGCAAGGACAGTCTCTGGAGTCACAGCGAAGGCCCCACCAGGCCCGACGGGCAGGGAAGGAGCACCAAAAGCAAGTCAGGTTCCACAGGGATTGGGAGATCTCCAGGGCCTTTACAGGTTGACGCTGCAGCAACACAGGGCCCAGGAAGCAAGGGAGTTGGGCCCAAGTTCTGCCAGGAGGGCACCCGCAGTGTACACGCCCCTACACTCTGTGCCACGAAGACAAGGCCCCAAGAGCAGGGCCAAAGCAAGGCTGGGATTGGGAAGTGCCAGACAAGACAGGCAGGGACAAAATGGCGGGCTGGGCATCGAAGGGCCTACAAAGTCTAGGTAGACCAGGTATTAACGTGGAACGGGCCCCCCATCCCGGTACCTGCACCACACTAGACCCGGTCTGTTGTCACCACAAGGCACAGAGGGGGACGAACGCCCTCACAGCCAGGCGTCTCAGTCTGGAGGGGAGCCACAGTCTGGCTCAGCGATCACCTGGGCCTCTCAGAGATTCCAGCGCCAGCTTGGGGCCCCAGTAGGTTGGCGGAGGTCAGGATGGCAGAGACCTCACTGCTGTTACCAGCGCTGCTCTCCACCTCCGGAGAAGGGCTCCAGGCGCCAGCGGAGGTGTGGTGGCAGACGGGGCCCAAAATGGTGGCAGATGTGAGGTGGGCCGGTCCCGGCCAGGAAAGACCAGTCTTGGAGGTTGAAGCGGCAGCACGGGGTTCCAGCAGGGCGGCGGGGTCAGGTTATCGAAGTCCCCACCTTCGTCGCCAGCGCCACTCCTCACCACCAGAGCAGGTCACCCAGTGCCAGTGGAGACACAACGCCAGCCGGGGCTCAAGATGGCAGCTGAAGCGAGTCAGGTCGAGCCCGGCCAGAAAGGTCTCCACATGTGAGGCTTCGAGGGGCCCCCACAGCCCAGGACGATGTCCAGAAGGTCCCAACAGTAGTCCGAGCTCACCACAGCAGCATGAGGGCCCGGTGACCAGGAGAGAGGTAAGTGCAGGAGGCGCTGGAGCAGAGACTCAGTGGAACATGTCTCACTCCATGTGCGCTCAGGCCACACCCCGTAGTTGTACTTTTTATTTAGGAGTGTGTTTACGGTATTTTCATTTTTAATGGAATACATTTTTTCTATGTCAGCAATTTCTCTTTCTAGATGGGAAAGTTTGGAGTTGGATTCTTTGTTCATGTTGGATCTTAACTTAATGATGTCACCTCTTACTGTAGCTTTAAAGCCTCCCACCATGTAAGGCTTGAAGTTTCACCTTCCTTATTCTCTAAGAGAAAAAGTTGAATAGAGTCTGTGATTGTTTTGATGTTATCTGGAGGGGAGATAATTTCATCGTTGAACCACCATAGTGATTGTTTTTTGTTCGGTGTGCGGTCAGTAATGGACAATGTGATGCAGGAGTGATCTGATATTATTCTAGGTTCTATTGTGGATTGGTCTACCTTACTTATCGCACTGCTTGAGATCAGGATATAATCTATTCGGAAGTATGATTTATGGGGAAAAGAGTAAAAAGAGTAATCCCTTTCCGAGGGGTTCTGCATTCTCCAAGCATCTATTAGATTAAATTTTGCACAGATTTGTCTTTTGTGATTTGTTTGGGTGAAATGGGAATTTCACATTTCTATCTAAGTGTGGGTGTAGCCGTAGATTACCAGCTAGTATGATAGTGGCTATATCTGGACTTCTTTCTAGTTGAGTGTAAACATCTTCCCAGGTGCGTAAATATTAACTATATAGAACTCAGAACTGTTTTTGACTAACTTTGTTATACACCATCTTCCTTGTGAGTCCAATGTGTATGAACCTACGGTGATTCTTGAATTATTGGCTTTTAAGGTCATTACTCCAATCTTTTTACCAGTTGCAGCAGACCAAGCTATATCAGAGAATAGATGATTTTTGAACGATAGGGAGTGTGTCATCGAGTTTTGTTTCTTTGTAAGAGGATTATAACCCCTTTTTGTTAGTTAAGGTATTCAAGGACCTTCCTTACATAACTGGATGATTGATCCCTTTCACATTCAAGGATACTATTTTAATGGATTGTATTTTTCCTAGTCATTGTTCTATGTTGTGCTTGATGGTGATGTTCATCTTTTCCTGTAACACCATAAGTGAGGTTTTCGACATAGTATTTTCTTCCTTCTAAGTGTGTCATTCAAAATTAATAAAAAGCAGAAGAGGAATAAAGTGCAAGAGAGCGTAGAGGCTTATTTTGTGTTTTAAACTTCACCATGGAAAGATACATAGGAATTTTCTTAATATATCAATGGATTATACTAGAAACACTACTACAATTCCATTTGTGTACAGTACCCTTACAACACATTCCTCATACCTCTTCTGGAATACCTTCTTCTACATTTCTAGCTATTATCACCTCTTTGGCTATAGGACTACCATTCTTCATTTGATAACATTGTCCTCTTTAATCAAAAGCATGAATTAATGTGTTATACTGGAGATAACTTTTTTCATTATAGAAAGCCTCTGTGCAAGAAGTATGTACCCATTGTCCACTAAAAACTGTAGAACATTTGCCTCTATTCACTAATCTTTTCTTTTGGTTTTTTCTCCTCATGGAAAACACTATTTTGTCATGAGTCTTCATTCTATTTCAATCTAAATGAAAAGCTTCCTCTTCAAAGTAAAGGCCTTATCAACTACTCTCACAACTCTTTTTGTTTCACTACATCTTGCCTTCTTCTACACTTTTTTAAATTCAACACTTAATTTACAAGGCTGTAAATATGCAATTATTATAACTTTTGCACATAACCAATGTAGCCATCTAAATACCTACTTACAACCCATGCACACATTGAAATATTGAGGCATACCCATGCAAAAAAAAGGAAACAGTCCGGCTCTACTCATGCACTAATGTAATTACTTAGAGAGTACCGTTTTAGTAAACATATCATACATATTCCTAAGTAAAACTTGTAAATACATGGAATTGTGGTTAAACACATCAACACTCCCTAGATGATTGAATGAGTAAACAGGGCATGCCTATGTGATTCCCTGAGGATACAAGTAGTGCCTAGATGATTCCCTGACTATGTCATAACTACATGGGTCATTACATATCTGCATACTGACTGCCTGTGTGTTTGCATGAGTATAACACTAGTATCTGGGTGTTGGATAAGTGCATGAGTAGAGCCTGAATGATTCGACAAGTGCGTGACAAATGCTTTAATAATTCAATACATGCATAGATACAGGTAGGGTGAATACATGAGTGCACATCTAGTGCCTGGATGATTGCAAGAGTTCATGCATAGTATATAGGTGATTTATCCAGTGCATGGATAGTGCATACATCATTGTTCAAGCCCATGCATAGCACCTAGCCTATTGGATGAGTGGATGAATAGTGTTTCAGAGATTGGATGCAGCTCATGTATTTTTGGTTCAGTGATCAGGTAGTCCTCAGATGCCTACATAGCTTCATGGGTTGTGCCCCAGAAATGAATAAAGTAGGCCCTACTGATAATTGGTATCAGTAGGGCCTACCTAATTAGATGAGTGCATGTCTGAGTAAATGCATTATTCCATTGGTAAAGCTTGAGAGATTGGATTAAAGTAAGTATACTGCTGGGGTGATTGTATTAGTACAAGACTATTGGCTCAGCAATTAAATAACTGTCTAGGTACTGGATAGGTGATAGGTTTACTACAATGGTACTCGCTAAATACTTACATGAGTAGATCCCAAGTGTTTCATCAGTGCACGCGTATGCCTCAGTATTTCAATGACTGCATGGGTTGTTAGGGGGTGCTTAGATGGCTGCATAGGTTCTGTGTGAATGTATACGTAGTTGTTGCATACTTCAATAACTACATAATTTCTGCCTGCCTTGCCCCATTGTGTCATCAATTCTCAACTTTTCAAAAAAGTGCTCTGTTTCTTTAACACCCTTCCCCTATACAGTCTTAGCTCAGTGTAGCTAGCAATGCAGTGGAACCAGTAGGTCAAAAGTTCACAGCACATTCTAGAAAGAACATTCTGCTTTCAAATAAGATACAGCAGGTATGGTTTACTCCACAGATTCAAATGCATTTCCATATCTGTATTATTTTTTGCACAACAACCAATATTACGATTTCTTTCTCAGCCATCCATCATACTACCTAACTATATTCACTTTCATGCTCAGAGCATCCAATGAA
This sequence comes from Triturus cristatus, assembly GCF_964204655.1. Taxonomy (NCBI): domain Eukaryota; kingdom Metazoa; phylum Chordata; class Amphibia; order Caudata; family Salamandridae; genus Triturus; species Triturus cristatus. Next base: position 1,355,273,994 of record NC_140591.1, read on the forward strand.
ATATGTATATATATTGTTTGTAAAAAAAACTCTATTTTAACTGCTTTTCATTTGAAAAACTACCTCATTCAGCTCCAGCCTGACTTCTTTTGCTCTTTCAATGTAAAATGCTTACAGTATGTATTGTTGGCCACAGCTACATATATTGGGCTAAAGAGGCTGCAAAAAAGAGAGGTATTGACAGAGACTTGGGTTTGCCAAATGTGCAGATTACTTGGTCTGGCCAGGGAAGGTTACATTTTTATCAGTTGCTGGCTTTGTTTAAATCCATTGTGGATTCCCAAGCTCTTCACCTCATGATCGTGCACTGTGGTGGCAATGACCTAGGCACTTTGACTGGGGTAGGGTTGGAAATCCTAATGAAAGAAACCTTTGCAGAAGTGATGTCGCTTTTCACTCATACTGTCATGATGTACTCTAATATATGCCAAAGACAGAAATGGAAGTGGTCAAATCAATTCTGTCCACAGATTGGAAAAGCAAGGAAACATGCTAATAAAATAGTTTCTGCATTCCTCAGAGATCATCGCATGGACTGTATCAATAGCACCAACCTGCATTTTGACATGCATGGAATTTCTAGAAATATTGGCGTGCACTTTACAGACGAAGGCAACAGGGTGTTTTTAAGTAACCTGAAACTCTGCATCCCGTCGTTAGCAGCCATATACATACAGCCAATACAATGCCTCTCATCATAGCCACCCTAGTATCCAAAATATTGGGAACTGTTTAAAAAAAAAATCTATTTCGTTTTTTGGGATCTTCGCAACGACGTCACGATCCCTTCGAATACGTCGCGAAAACAGAAAACAAAAGTAGGCATTCAGTGGCCACCAATACATCCAAAAATAATATATAAAAACATTTTGCACATTGTTCTACACACATTGCTTTGTACATACTTCTTTCAAAGCATGTTTAAATTAATTTAAAAACCATCTTTCAGACCTTTTAGATGGGTATTTGGGACATAGCAATGACATTGTTAACCGCAACAATTGCGCCTTTCCCATAAAGTTAAAACACATATATGCATGGACATTGCAGTATTCTACACACTAGGGGCCTGATTTACAAAGTTAATCTGAGATGAAGGTCTAACTTTTCGACTCTCTGTATTCACAAAGGGCATTTATGAGTAGGAAAGTTAGACTTTTGTCTCAGTTAAATTTAGGTTTTGGTCTTAACTGAGACCAAAAACTGAGACAAAAGTCCAACTTTACCACTCGTAAATGCCCTTTGTGAATACCTAAAGTCGTAGAGTTAGACCTTTTGTCTCAGGTGAACTATGTGAATCAGGTCCCAGAGGTTTATTACTGTACACTTCAAACTCATGTTTTTCTAGTGTATTTCTAGAATAACCATCTCTAAATCCTATTTTTTTAGCTTAACTATAATGTCCCAGTAACCTTTGTTTTTTTCTGTGAATTTATATATATCTATATATATATATCTATATATATATTCACTGAAAAAACCATAGGTTTCACACATGTTATAGTTAGCTGTACATTTTACTCGTAAAAAAACAATGAAATTCCACGTTATAGTTAGATCAGGTAACTATAACTCGCGCGACCGCCACTCTATCACAAGGATGATGTCATCAGTAATGTCATGAGTGATGCCACTGACCATGTCATGAGTGATGTATTATGTGACGTCATCAGCAGTGGATTGCGGGCGCGCAAGTTATAGTTACCTGATCTAACTATAACGTGGAATTTCATTGGTTTTTTACGAGTAAAATGTACAGCTAACTATAACGTGTGAAACCTATGGTTTTTTCAGTGAATTTGCAAGGTTTTTTAAATGCTAATTCCTAACTATAACGTGTGTGAAACCTATGGTTTTTTCAGTGAATTTGTACGGTTTTTTAAATGCTAAGTTATGTATTTATTTTTTATTTTTGCGCGCACGGTACGCTTCGCGCACCGTGCGCGCACTGTGGGCACTCAGTGCGCTTCGCGCACCGAGCGCCCACGTGGCGCATTTCGTACCGTGCACGCCTCGCCATTTTTTACAAAATATCAATTGTTTTTTTCTCTCTTGGGGGTCCTTAGATTTATATATTAAATGTGATTGTTAATTCTTTTTTTTTTTTTTTTTTTTTTACCGTAAGCGCACGGTAAGCGCACGGAGCGCTGCCACAGATATATATATTGATTTAAATGCTATTTTCTCAGGACCTACTGAACAGATTTACACCAGACCTACAAAAGGCACTTCCTTGACCTTATGGCTACCTCTCTGCCAAATTTCAAGTAATTCTGTTCAGCCGTTCGGGCTGTAGCTGTGTCTAAAGGTCCTATGGAAAAATGCATGGGGAACACGCGTTTTGGGACCCCCCTTTTTTCTCAGCCCCCGCTTGACGAATCCCCCCGAGACTTTCAGGGTAGGAGTGGAGCGTAGCGCCCCATTATTTTTAAAAATTTCGCGAGGATTGGTCGACCGGCGCCAAAGTTATTCCAAATAGAATGTTGCGGATTTCCTATGGAAACATGGTCCTAACTATAACTATCTACTGGCGACCAGCCAGTAGATAATATATATATATATACATATATATATATATAGATATAGATATATATTATCTACTGGTGGTCGCCAGTAGATAGTTATAGTTAGGACCGTGTTTCCATAGGAAACCTAAAAATTATATTTTGAATAGCTTTGGCGCCGGTTGACGAATCCTCGCGAATTTTTCAAAATAGGTGGGGCGCTCCGCTCCTACCCTGAAAGTCTCGGGGTGATTAGTCAAGTGGGGGCCGAGAAAAAAGGGGGGTCCCAAAACGCGTTTTCCCCATGCATTTTTCCATAGGGACCTTTAGTCCAAGGTACAGCCGAACGGCTGAACAGAATTATTTGAAATTTGGCAAAGAGAAAGTCCTCAGGTCAGGGATGTGCCTTTTGAATATCTGGAGTCAATCTGTTCAGTATTTCCTGAGAAAATTTCAGTTAAAAGTACATATATATCTATAGGTCCAGCACAACATCCTCCGTTTACTGGGGGCCACCGACTCTGCAGGGTGGGCTCAAAGGTTGCAGGAGCGGAGAAGCCTGCATGTTCAATGCTTCAAAAGTAAAGCCCCACTCCGACTTCTGTGCAAACACAAAACTTTATTCGTCTGAAGCAGCATATATATAACTCAAGTCCTGACCGGTTTCGGCGTCACCACGCCTTGCTCACAGGTGAGTTCAATAATTACCATGTGGTCACGAGGCCATAGGATCAACTACAGCCCCCAGCATGCATCATCGTTGCTTTGTAATCACGAGGCATTGCTTAACCGACCCGGTGGCCCCCAGTAAACGGAGGATGTTGTGCTGGATTTTATGGAGGGGGCATGACACGCTCTCGCGCACTAAACGAAGGATTGCCAGAAGTATTGGTAGCGCATCAGAGAGAAAGGGAATAGGGGAGTTTTCTCCTCTTGGAAGCTCCGCAGTGCTAACCCTTATCATGGACAGAGGCAGCATAAAAGTGCACTTGCTGTGAAAAGGAATGCGTGCACATTACAATTTGGTACGTTGTTGGGACATTGTTCATAAAACGCTATTTGGGCAAAACATGAATATTAAGCAATGCCTCGTGATTACAAAGCAACGATGATGCATGCTGGGGGCTGTAGTTAATCCTATGGCCTCGTGACCACATGGTAATTATTGAACTCACCTGTGAGCAAGGCGTGGTGACGCCGAAACCGGTCAGGACGTGAGTTATATATATGCCGCTTCAGACGAATAAAGTTTGTGTTTGCACAGAAGTCGGAGTGGGGCTTTACTTTTGAAGCATATATCTATAGGTGAGCACCGTGCGCGCACGGTAAGCATACCGTACGCACACGCTGACGTGCTTGAGCGTAATTCTGATTGGTGGTTACATGACAGTAAACATTCCAGTCGGTCGAAATCAGGAAGTGTCGGCTGCCATTTTGTCTCTCGCAGTCTGAGGCAGTGAAAAACAAAGGTGGAGAATGTGAAAAGGGGGCAGGGTGGACAGTTCCTGACCCCCTAGCATTTGTCAGGGGGTCACTGAAGGACCCCCAAGGTTAAAACATTTTTTTTTTCCGCATAAGCGCGGGGTGCGCGCATTATGCGTGCACGGCACGCACAACGCATTGTGGGTGCTCGGTGCGTGAAGCGCACCGAGTGCCCACAGCGCACGCACGGTGTGCAAAGCGCACTGTGCGCGCACGGTGCGCGCACGGTGAAGAACCTGAAAAAAAAATATTAATAAATACATAACTTAGCATTTAAAAAACCTTACAAATTCACTTAGAAAATCATAGGTTTCACACACGTTATAGTTTGGAATTAGCATTTAAAAAACCTTGCAAATTCACTTAAAAAAACATAGGTTTCACACATGTTATAGTTAGCTGGACATTTCCCTCATAAAAAACCAATGAAATTCCCCTGTTATAGTTAGTGCAGGCAACTATAACTCACGCGACCGCAATCCTCTGCTGATGACGTCAGATATTACATCACTGTATTTAGACACCTATTTACCCATGTCTTCTTCCATTAATCTTTAGCTATACATATGTTGCAAATATTTATTTTTCAGAAAGACACATATTTAATCAGTGATGTAATATCTGACATCATCAGCAGAGGATTGCGGTCGCGTGAGTTATAGTTGCCTGCACTAACTATAACGGGGGAATTTCATTGGTTTTTTACGAGGGAAATGTCCAGCTAACTATAACATGTGTGAAACCTATTGTGTTTTTAAGTGAATATATATATAGATAGATATATTTTTACTGGGTCATTGTAATTAGCAAATAGAATAAATAAATCCTTAGAAATTCAAAGAAAAAAAAAATGAGGTTACAGGGACGGTATAGTTAGGGTCAGATTTCACTCTTACAAAAACAGAGAATTTAAGTAGTTACAGTTATCTGAGGTAACCATAACTTACATCTCCGTAATGCACTGCTTATGACCTCACATATTACATCATTCATGACATGGTCAGTGACATCACTGATGACATCTCATATGACATCACTGAGGACAATTTTGTCCACGTCACGCTAGCCCCTGGGCCTGCCTTTTATTTATTTATTTTTTTAATAGGAGGGGGGCCATGCGGCAACCCTCCTGAGGCCATTTTCAGCCCAGGGGACATCAATTCGGGCAATGCCTTTATTTATGTTGTTTTTTTTTTAAATAAGGTAGGTCCCTGCTGGCTCCCCGCCTCCTGTGGGAGCTGAAATTTGCTTTTGGACAATTTGTGCAATTCTGCTCCGCTTCATGGAAGCTAGAACATTTTTAACATTCTTGCTTCCAATCAGCAGACCAGAGTTTGCTATGGCTTAGGGGGAGCAATATCCCGGGGATGAGGACTTCTGTTTTACTAGAGTTGAGTCTCAGGCAGCTCTTCTTCATGCAGGTGGCGATGACTTTCATTACGTCTTGGTGATGTTGGGTTTGTTGTTGCGGGAGTGGATAAGCTTGGTGTCGTTGTTGTAGGAGACAATGTTGAGCCTGTGGTTCTAATGATGGATGTGAGGAGGCCATATAGATGTTGAAGCAGGTGGGGCTGAGGGAGGATCCCTGGGGCACTCCACAGTTGCTCTCTGTTGGTTCAGAGAGGTAGGACAGTAGTCTGAGTCGCTGAGTTCTGCCGATGAGGAATGAGCATATCCAGTCAAGGGCCGTTCTGCTGGAGTCGTGGAGCCGGGTGGCTAGTTTGCAGTGGGAGACGGTGTCGAAGGCAGGTGAGAGGTCTTAAATGATGAGGTCTGCCATTTGGCCCTGGCCAGGGAAGGAGTGGATGTTGTTGGTGGTGACAAGTAGGGCGGTCTCGGTGCTGTGGTTGCTGCAGAATCTGGATTGGGAGATGTCCAGGACGTTCTTCACTTTGATGAAGTTTGCTAGCTGAGTGTTGACGATCCTTTTTGATTAACATGGCTGTTGATGGGAGCAGGGAGATGGCCTGAAGTTTTTTGAGGCCCGTTGGTATGCACAGGGTTATTTCAGGAGGGGGTTGACTTCTGAGTTTTTTCTGTCATCAGGGAATGTGGGGGTCTCGAAGGGAGCAGTTGATCGCCTGGCGTAGCTCGGGTGCAATGGCCGCAGGCACTCTGTGGAAGATGTGGGGTGGGCAGGGGTCTGAGGGTGCTCTGGAGTGGATCCCCTTCATGGTCTTTATGGTGTCTTCTGTCATGAGTGGGGTCCAATTGAACAGGGTCTGTTGTGTGGTGTCGCTGGGGGAGCTGGAGCAATATGGAGGTCTTGGTTGTCGAAGTTTTCTGAATGTGTCGTTCTTTGTCTATCTTGAGAGGACCAAGTGTGTCAGCTCCGTTCATGATCCAACGGTGGAGGTTGCATGCGGCAGTGTTAGCTTCTGGCATAGGTGGAGTGCTGATGAGGGTGGAGGTGAGACAGTGTTAAGTGACTTTATTCCAGCTTCTATGTGGGAGGCAGTGGGCGTGCTTGTGTACAGTTTTTTTTTTAATGAGAAGTGGATGCAGTGCTGGTCTGTCCAGAGGAGTTATGTGGTGTGGCTGTAGGAGATGCTGTTTCCTTCTGCAAAGTCGGGGATGAGTGTGTGTCCCGCTATGAGCATGGGGGCAGTGACTAGTTGCTTCAGTTCTATGTTGCCGAGGTTCTCTAGGAGGTAGGTGGTGTTTGGGTTGGTGTGGTTGTTCAGTTGGAAGGGTAGGTCTCTGACCAGGATGTAGTCTGTGGAGACCAGGGTGAGGGGCGTGTTGAGGTCAGTAATGGTGTCAGAGTAAGGAGCGCGGGGGCCAGGCGGCCTGTGGATGAGGGTTCTGTGGAGATTCGTTTAAGGGCTGCTCTGGATTTAGAACAGGAGGTGCTCCATGAGTGTTGTGCGGTCCGGTGGTAGTCAGTCCGTCAGTCAAATCACTTTATTCGATACTTAAAAGTTTTAAAGATCATAAAAGTACAAAGATGCACAGTATACAGTTAAAAACCAGGATACAGCTTTCACAATAGAAAATTGTAACAGTAATTTGATGACAGACATTAAATTTAAAAACAGGACTAAAATATATATTTCCCAGTTCATGAAACAGAGTGGTCCCGTGGCCTAGTCTTCCATGAAAGTAGATATGAGGCCACAGTATAACATACTAATTCATTGGGTAGTGATTGTTAAATGTACAAAGCTGGACAGCATTGAGTAAAATGGCATTTACGTATTAGCGGCCAGATAAATCTTTTGCGGGACGCTTTATAAAATTCACAAAAGAATATGATATGTAGATTGATTGGGGAGAATAGCCGCCACACAGACAAGGCCGCAGGTCAGTTAGGAAATAAATGCCAGCCTCATAGGAAAACATAGAGGTAATACGGTTAAAAGGGAATCGTACCAAAATAAATCAATGGTGCAAATTAGTTACCAAGGATAGATATTCCGGGGCACCATCTTGTTCGATAGGCCACTCTAGATATGATTTTACAGATGCCTAGGAACAATCTAGATTAGAACCCTCCAAAGCCCTTTGGTTAAAAAACAGTGTTTTTATTTCTTATTTTGATACTGTAGTACAGTTTAAGGGAGATGTAAATAGTTGACCTAAGACAAGGGCGGTGAGACTATTTTTAATGTATAATAACCATGGGTTTCTTAGGGCATGTTCCAACATGAGAAAGTCTTCTATTAGTCTGGTGGTAGTCTTGTGGAGGATGGTTTTGTGGACGGTGGTGGATATGTCGGGTGCGGAGTTGGAGTTGGTCCCAGTTTCTGTGACAAAGGTGATATCGGGTGCGTAGGTGTTGGGGAGGTCCCATCTGGGCTAGTCTTAGGCCCACCTTCAGAGTGCCAGCTGAACGGGTGTGGAGCAGCAGCCATAAAGTAGGTATCGGGGAGGGTGGGTCAGTTGGGTGGCCAGAAGGACACACTGGAGGGGCCACATTGCAGCAGTGGCAGAGGAAAAGAGCAGGGAAAAAATGGCACAGATAAGAGGAAAAAGAGGAAACAGAAAGAAAAAGTAAGAAAAGGAAGCAGAAGGAGAATAAAAACGAAAATAAAAGGATGACATTAAAAAAGAGGCAACAGGGGCAGAACGGCAGAACAGCAGAATGCTCTCCCACTGGACCACCAGGTATGAGGTGCAGGCAGGAGCCTGCGGGTAAAGGAGAGCCTTGAACACTCTGCAAGAGTGGGCTCAGGGGACAACTCTGAGTGGTGGAGCTGCATGGGGGAGAGCAGTCACACTGACAACTAAATTCAAAATTATAAGAAAAGTATGGGAAAGTACTGCTAAAGTAATAAAAGGCAACCAGCAAAAACATATCTGTTGGTGTTCCTTGATAAAAATAGGCAAACAATCATTATATTTAATGGTGTGTGCATTATTGTGTGCTGTTCAGGTGCGCTTATCTCAGATGTGTGAAATGAAAGTCCGTCCTTAAGATGGAGGAATACGGTAAGTCAAAGCAGGTCTGGCCAGCCTGACAGCCATATTTAAATTTGGTGGGCAGGTATCGCTACTAGGATGCCGATGGATTATTGTCCGAAGGCAGACGTTTGGGAATCATTGATGGAGAAGAACCGATGATCAGATGGGAATGCCTTCTTCAAGGCTGATGGAAGTTCTCCCATCCAACATATAAATCAGGCAGGAGAAGCCCTGCAAACTTGGTGGACAGAATGAAACCCCCATCACAGAGGACAGATAGCCCAACTGCCAAGATTTAAATTCAGCCCTAAGTCCTTGTGCCAGGTGTTTAGAAACCTGACCCATGCCAATCTGGGAGCATATCCCCACAGAACATATCAATATACTTTGTGATATTAGACTTGAACTATGCTTTGTCCTATTGGTCATCAGTTTATTATATTGCACAATCTTGAGGTTGCCATCTCTGGATTCCTTCTTTTCATGGGTGCAAATTGAAGCACCTACTCTTATTGGACTTTCTGCTTCCAGGATGAGCGGTCTGTCAAACACCTGTCCCCTGGCTGTAGTAAAGCATCTAGTGGACTTGAGCTTTATCCTAACAGGCTAACGTTGAAGATATGGACAAAGCAGTCACTAACTAATTTCCTGTCTCTGTGGTAGTGTTGACTATTTTTTATTGGACATATTAATGAATGCTACTGTCACATAGATAATGAGTTCTGATTCTGTCTCATGTGAACATGTTCACTTTACCGAAATGTCTCTTGATTCATAGATCTTGTCACACATCCAGGTTTCCTAATATGTATTCTGGTATTGCGAGAAAAAGCAGTATTAAAAAGAAAAGCTAAGGGCAAATTTTGCTGCAATATTCATAATTATTACACTTTTTGGTTATGGATTTTGCAGTTTTCTGACAAGTATTCTTTATCATCTCTCCATGGTGCCCTCCTGTATCCTTGTGTGTAGTTTTCGTTTCTTAAACTATTGGTTTTTCTTTCATTATTTTCTGTATTTTCCCTGCATTCTGGTAGGATTCCTTCTTCTTGCAGCTTTTTCTTCTATCTTTTTTTCTTGGCATCCAGATCTGCATTTCATTTCCAGAGCTCCAAAGTAACAGTTAAAGAAATATTTAGTTTTATATATGCCCAGGTGTTTTAAGCACTGCAGTGTATGTTAGTCACCTCTGGGCACTTAGATTTGTGGTGATGGGAACTCGTTTCACTGCACAATGTATCACACCTGATTGCAATGTTCACAGGAATGTTTTGGAAGTTAAAAGGACATCTTAGAGCCAGATATGCAAACTTTTTTTCATGGTCTCAAACACCCTGAATAAGAATTTGCAGTTCCATAGCATATTTTGTTATATGAAGCAATCCCATTTGTGACTGAATATTGAGTAGGTATTTGGAAGTGGCACCCTAAGATAGCGTGGTAACTGATTCACAAAGGGAGAGGGGTTCCTCCTCGGACACTTTCTACTTGTGATTCTTTTGTAAAAGTTTCAGGAGGAGGAAGGCAGTGGTGTAGGGAACCACTTCCAACTCTGGGCCTGATTAAGATGTTGGGCGGACTTTTGTCCGCCTGACAGTGTTGCGGTTTGGAACCGCCCAACCTTAGGTCAGCAGTTCCGACCACATGATGATGATGTGACGCCTATAGGGCGGTCACAAACATCCATTTTCCAATGGAAGCTTGTGCAGTGGGCAGAAAAGGCACACAGAACAAGCTTCCATTGAAAAATGGATGTTTGTGAACATCCCTGCACTGCATGGCAGGCTCCATTGCAGAGGGCTAGAAAGGGGAAGGGGGCACTGCTAGGGCCCCCAATGTGTCTTTCCGACAGCCTTTCCATGTCGGAAATGACAACATGGAATGACTGTTGAAAACGGACGTCATTAATGGATGTACTGTCTGTCCGACAGACAGACGGGTTCTTGACATGTCGGAAGTATATCGGAATCACCCTCAGGTTTAGCTCTGACCGCCGTCATCCTAATACGATAGTCAGACTGCAAACCTACCAAGTTCAGGCTGAAAGCCTCCGACCATTGGTCAGATGCTTTCAGCTCCGACATTGTAACAATGCCCTCTGATTTATTTTAAAGCAACCATGGGGCATATTATCAAGAAACGGCGTTAAAATTATCGTCGCTTTAGCGGCAGAAAACTGCCACTAAAGCGGAGATAATGGGCTTGATAATATGCCCTTGATAATTCCCATAGAAGCCCATGTTCTGGTGTCAACATGGGCTTCTATGGGAATTCTCTGCGGCATATTATCAAGCCCATTATCGCAGCTTTAACAGCAGTTTTCTGCCGCTAAAACGGCGATAATTTTAACGCCGTGCTTGATAATATGCCCCCATTTTCTTTAAGGATATGGGCTACTTAAACAAAATTGATATTTAAAATCAGTCACAGACTTTGTCCTCTGCATGAGCTTTGCGGCCCACCATTCCTTTTAAGGTTCTAATTTGATTGCGTTGCAATTTGTGCACTACCTCATGAATATTAGTGGGGCGGGTCGGACTGCAACCAACTATGATTCATAATTCTATGGGCCTACCTATAAGCACATAGGTCAGTACTTAAAATGTAATACTGTCTGCAGAATAATCGTACATCTTGTTTAAAGACAGAGTACCCGTCTCCATCATAAACTTTCAGGAACTTGCTTCTTTTCCTTTGTCTTGAACAATTCATTAGCTCAGTTCTTGTGTGTTTTTTCATCTTTGCTGCTTAAGCTGTTTCTGTGGCTGTTGTGTTTACTTTCGACTTGCTTTTGCTGAAAACACGAATGCAGGGTTCTCATGGATTTCCTAGCTGCGGTTCAGTTTTTCGAGTTGTGCCATTCTTAGCCGAGCAGCTTTTGCAATTTGAAAGATCTATTCTTACCTACTTATTGCTCGAGCTCATTTTCCTGTCCACGTATTGATGGGTTGTTTTTCTGTTCCCCTCTCAGGCAGATACGAATGTTCCGTGCGGTATTGTATTATGAAGAGTGCAGCTTCAAACAAAAAGTTCAATACCCTCTAGAAGAAATTTAAAGAAAGCAATATTTATTCTGTGTGTTTCCAATTATTATGTTGTATAATGATCTCTTTTGTGTGTTTGTAGTGCACAGACGCTGTTATTGGAGTGTACCAATAAGTCGATTGAGCAACCCTCTTTTCAAGGTTGGCACACACTTCAATATTTCATGGCAGAAAAAATAAATATTGCGAGTTTTCACAGGTAATTTTGCACGGATCATGCATCACAAAAACTTATATATAAATACTGAAATGATGTTTGTTTTTACTGAGTTTTTTTTAAGTGAATAGCCAAGAAGTTGAGTGGACACTTACGATACAGAACTGTGGTTGTTATAAGTTCACAAATTAGAGACATATTGAAAAGAAGGCAACATTTATGATATTCAGACATGCCCTTTGTCCCGAGTTGTGTTTAACTGTACACGACATTTGATGGTATCAAATGTACTTTTTATTTGAGAGCTCAAAGCCATGGAGGGCGCATCCCAATCAATACCAGTGTGTCTTTCTTTTTAGGCTTGTAGGTGGGACCTTGAGCACTCCGATCTTTGCAGGTGTTAGCAGTCATTCCTACAATTACTCAGCCTATGTCTTGATAAAGGAATGCTGCTGTGACCCATGCCAAATGCATGCAGCTAAAACTACTGAAGCTATTCACAAAGGCAACTAGGCTTGTGAGTAACTTATATGTGTAATTTTACTCTTAAACGTTTGAGTGACTTTAGTACTTTTCGTTATTCAAAAACAGTAGTAACTGCAGTGCCACACATGGTCAGCCAAAGATAATGCAACTCTTTCCCATGGATTATAATGGAGTCTTGGACTTGAAATGCAATTCCATTGGAAATGTTGTTAAAATAAATTGCATTATTTAAATAGAGATGAAAATAAACAAATATAATTTCATTTCGATATATGTTTACTTTGTCCACTGAAATTTATACTGTAATAAACATTTTCATAAATGTGCATATAGAGTAATCTTACATTAGCCAAAAGTTCAATGTGTCTTGGTTAATGAATGTGACATTAAATAATACCATGTAAGATGGTGAGATGGTGGGTCAGACAAATGTGCTAGTCTGGTGCAGACCCTAACATCTAAAAATGCATGATACTTTTTTGTTGCAAATGGAGTTAGAGTGCATGGAGAGGTTCAGTGCATGATATTCACAGCACCAATTTGTGCATAGGCGATATATTGCTACCACTGGGCACAGAGTCTCTGGGTTATGCAGCCAGTGCAATAGACACAGGTAAGATCCACAGTCCTGTAGGAGTGTGCTCGGTTCTTAGATGCTGTATATGCTAACTCAAACTTGTGCCCTAAAGCAACTATAACTCTCTCCCCACCATGTAGTGCTGTCATCAATGATTTCATCTGAGATGCTCAATGATGTTAACAATAATTATGAGGTATGTGATATGTGAGGTAATTAGCAGTGAATGGCAAGGGCGCGAGTTATAGTTAATTTAGTGAACAAGGTATAGTTAATTGAGATAACTATAACTGGTGAATTTCAGTGGTATTATTTGTTTAAAACTATATGTTTTAACTGACATTTACACCTAACTGTAAAGTTTGTTTAATCTTTGTTTTTTTCCAGTGAGTTTCTAATTTTATTTTTATTGTGAAGTAACATGTTGATTGGCATGCACGGCATGGGTGTGGGTGCAGAAACTGAGCTACAGCCAGATTCTTTGCCAAACCACACATGGGCACACTACCCCTGCAGCACATAGCCCATGGTTGAATGGAAAATGCCTGGGAAACTGCAAAACTATAGGAACAAGAGAACTAGCAGATACAGATAAGTGATGTTATCTTGAATGGCTATATACATGGCTAAATTAGAACCATAGTGCATGGACACTGTCTGGGAAGTATATAAGCCTAGGCTAAAATGTGACTGGGATATTGACTGATTTGCCATATGCCATCATACTATTTGTAGATCAGACGCAAATGTTTTTTTTTTTTAAAGCTACCCCCCGTTTGTCTTCCAACCGGGGTACTCGGCTGGCAGCTCCCACCCACATATGTGCACCAAACAAAGTTTGTGTTTATTTTGGGGGAAAGTTGGGAGGGATGGGGAAATTGGGAATGTCTCCGCTATAATTGGGATGGCGGAGTGGGTGGGGGGAGGGAAGGAGGGAAGAACATTTTGAAAACATGGTCGGAGACATGGTTGCAGATACCACATGCAACATGAGCAATGAGTCCACACAACAAGAACCACAATCCACTCAGAAATCAAGACACACAACAGGTACTACGGCACAAAACACTAGATCCCTGACATTCATGACATGGAACATGAGAGGCTTGAATAACCCGCAAAAAATCAGAAAAGTTCTTGTATACCTAGATCGTCATAAAGTAGATGTAGCCTGAATTCAAGAAACCCACCTTTCTGAATCTACAGAGGGTAGAGTGGGCACATGCTGGGCATCATTCCACATATCTTCCTCATACTCCACCTATGGCAGGGGGGTATTAATCCTAATTAAGTGCGGGACACCATTCACCCTACTCAGCTCTACCACTGACAACCAGGGGCGATACATCATATTCCAGTGTAACTTTGAAGGAACTGTTTTGACTCTTGTCAATACATACAGACCAAATACAGATGATCCGTCTTTTTTTGCACAAATTTGGGCCAAACTGCGTACATTAACACTGGCAGAAATTATATGGGGAGGTGACTTCAATACATGTATAGACCCCTTCGGTGGATGGGTCCACATGTAATGACAAATATGGAAAACAGGCTGCTAAGTGCTCAGAGAAGGCATGGAGGAGTGGGAGATGGTAGATATCTGGTGCATGCAACATCAAGGACAGAGAGGGAACCTGTATCTCTACGACTCACAACACTTGCTCTAGAATAGACTTCTGGATTGCCACCAGTGATATTAGCACATGGACAACATCTATAGAACATATGAATAAAACACTATCAGATCACACACCGGTCCACCTCGAACTTGCACTCCCTACACATACTCCAAGACAGTTTACTTGGCGTCTTCAACCGATGGCTATGCTTGATCAGGTGTTTAGGACAGAACTAAAGTAGTCAATTACTCACTATTTCGGACGTAATGTGGGATCAGTAGATAGCGCTAGAATATTATGGGAACATTTCAAAGTTAAAAAACGGGGATTCTGTATAGGTAAACACGCATTAATATTGAAAGATATTCAGCAACAGCTTTCCAAGGTAGAAAAAGAAATTAAACAATTAGAAACAGAATACACAAGAACACTAAATCCTACGATACTACCAGAAATCAGATACAAACTTAATACATATCATGACTTCGCAGAAAGCAAGGCGAAATACATCTCACGCAGATACACAGCATGAAACTATGGCGAGGCAGGACGCCCAGGCCGCACACTATCCAGCAGAATATGCCCTGCGCACTCAACGTCCCCATAACACAAATATTAGGCACAGGGGATGTGCCACAATATGATACCCAATCTATTATTGTAAGCTTTTCAGAATATTACACACAAATATATTCCATAATGACGGCAACAACGGCACTGGAGACAGATAAGTACTTAGATGACATTGCCTTAGCCTGGCTGTCTGATGAAAACCGAGAATACTTCAGTCATCCCATAATAGAGGATGAGCTAAAGGAGAAGATGAATTCACTTCCAAATAATAAGGCCCCAGGAATGGATGGGTTACCCAGGGAGTTTTATAAAGAATAGAGAGATTTATAAATATCTCACCAGACAGCGATGTACTCCGAAGCCTATGAAAAATGTATATTACCACCCTCTCTGCATGAAGCACTGTTAATTACACTCCTTAAGCACAACAAAGATCCTAGTAAATGTGAGTCCTATTGTCCACTATCATTATTTAACATAGATGCCAAAATACTGGCCAAAATTATTGCACTGACGCTACAACCTCCAATGCAAAAACTGGTCTTTCCGGACCAATCTGGTTTCAGTCCAACGAGGTTAACAACACTAAAAATGTGGACCATTTTTCCAATGTTTTAACACTTGAATCCAGATTTGCCTACAGCTGCGGCCCTATTAGCCCTTCTTATTTACTGTACTGCAGAGGATGGGGTTCCCTGAACCATTACTATTCTGGATAACACCACTATATACAGAACATCTGCTCCACTTCACCCATGTCGTGGCGTAGATCCTTAAGCTCCTTAGCCACTTCTGTGTGGAGGGCTGTTATATCTTCCTGTAGTGTAACAAAGAGGGCTTCCATGAAACCTCACCTGTAAGATAGGGCTCCCTGCTAGAGGGTGACCTACCTAGGCCCTATGTAGTGGCTATCAGGCATGGAACACAGGGATGTGTGCCATGTCAAGTCCTCAGTTTTCTCTGAACCAAAACATGTAGCCTGCAATGGCAGTGTTTGGGTGTTAAGGTGCAGGGCCTCTAACAGTGGCACAATAGGTGCTGCAGCCCTTAGAGGCCTTCCCTGGTCATAGTGTCTTTGGTACCCATGGTAGATTTTACAAGTGGCTTACCTGTGGCCAGGTATGTGCCAATTGTGGGTACAAATGTACAGTTTTGGGAAAGAACACAGGCCCAGGGCACATCAACTCAAAGTGCATCAAATTTCAGGCAAAAATTAGGGGATAACCAGGCCAAAAGGGCCACTTTCTTACACAACCCCCCTCTCAAATGAAAGAGGATGAGACTAACCCTTCCCAAGAGAGTCTTCCTTGTCTAAGTGGAAAAATCTAGAAAGGACATCTGCATTCGCATGGGCAGTCACAGGTTGTCAGAAACTATTCACTCGTTGGTAGGTTAGGGAGGGACTTACAGTGGCACTGTGAGCTAGCTGGTCTATAGGCCAACATATCCTGATGGAGGTGTCTGGAATCAGTCTTGACACCAAGCCCTTAATTTATGTTGTCTGAACAATGCGCAGGTCCTACAGATTTCTAGGAACTACACAACATGTCGCTGCCAACATTGGTTAGGCTCTTATTTAATGGTAAATTCTGAGTATTTCAGTTGTGCTTTCTCAGAAACCCCTACTCACATTTTAAACGGAGACGTCCGTAGTGGGAAGGGTAACAAATCTGCATTAGCCGATTTGGTATACTTTATGTATTCGCTGTAGGTTAAATCAAGCTTGGAGATTTAGAAGTTCCCACACTGTGCAAACCATATATCTATAACAAATTGACTCAGTATTGTTGCTCTAACAATAAACGGAACAAGATGAGAACATTGGAGAACAGATAGATAGAATAAGTATTTCAGACAATTGCAGCCAGTCAGTTACCATGAAATTGCTGCAACATGGCTTCCAGGCAACAGGTGGAGATGTTACCTTCGTGGTTGAGGCAAACAAAGCATTCAGATCAGAGGTATTCTATTCTTGGGTAAACTTCTGCCTGCAGATGCACACACCAGTTTATTCCATGAATACGTTGAAGATGAACCATCTGATGAGTATTTTCCACACATGGACTTAGAAGTCCCATTAACTTACCAAGAGCACATTAATTGGTTTAATGGTGCCCTACCCCATACAACAGAACACTTGAGACTTGGTCCATTCAGCAGAGAAGGAGCTACTTGGACAGTTTTAGCATCATACACACCGCATCCAGAGTGACGTTGCTACCTTAACACCATCAGGAATGCACAAACTTTACAGAGATTTAGTAAAAATTTACAGAAATCTAATATTATATGTAATAACAACATTGACAGTCAACCTGTGGGGGCTGCTCAGGCTACAAAACCCCACATGACTACCCCAGGTATTAGCCCGCAAACACTATATGCCATTTTGAGAAAGGTTCCCACCAATCGAGAACAAATTCCGTTCTGGATAGCAAAATGCTTGAAGCAGTTTTCCCCATACGGGCCCACAGGAAAAACACAGAATACTGACAAATTGCTTGCCGATGGGGATGGCCCCCATTTTAGAAGATTGTGCCACTTGGGGTACAGGCTGCTGTACACACCAACACACCTTGTACCCATTCAATATGCCTCTCTAGGCAGAGATAATGTGGGAGCCAAACCTGGGAAACTAATAGTTAAGAGTAGCTCTGAAAGAGATACCTCTAAGCAAGCACCCGATTCTTCTAAGAAGAAATAAGGTAATAAATAAAAAAATAAACAAAACAAAACAAAGTCACAGGGTGGGTCTCCTCAACAGTAACACACCGACTGGAGATATAATTTGCGAAACCTTGTTAATATTAAAAAGCCTGTCATGTATCAGGATACTGATATACATTTATCCTGTTCCTTTTAGAAGACACCTGAAAAGTGTTCTGAGAGGGGAGGCACGTTGCACTTCGAATTACATCATTAAACAGGAAGACAAACAAAATACTTCAAAACCTCAATGTAAAAAGAAGAAGTTAGGCCGAATTAAAATTTGAAATGCTCAGGCTACTGAGGAATCTGCTTCTGAATGGGGAATGGGCATTGACGATGCTGGATAGCGTAGCCTAAGTCACCATAGCTCATCAGAACCTGTTGGACTTTCTAGCGGTAGCAGTGCTGAGTGAGCATATCATTGTGGAAATACCTTATACAAGGTCAAGTGTCCCACATCACTTATAGGAAATAACACTCCAAATGGAGGGGGACATACCCAGGAAAGTGATGGGTCTCTTTTGGGAGAACCTGACCTAGGTTTACGACATTCTTTTGCCCACCAGAGTTCCTAATGGAGTGCACAATGGGAGAAGAAGTTATTTTACCTGCTTTTTCTGACCTCGTACCAGAATCAGTTAAAAATTCATACACATAGGAGTGGGTGTTAGTGTTAGCTCCTACACTTTACCGCAATCATGTTGGGTGGGATGATGAGTGACCTCATCACGAAATCCCATCAAAATAAATTCCTCAACCTCAGAAACAAAACCCGATTAAACCAGGGGATGACAGAGAATTGCACCTCACCTATGAATAATGCCATTTCCTGTAATGAAATCTGATAATTCATATAGTCTGGTCTTAGATTACAGACATTTGAATGCATCCACGTGCATATTTGCAGTACAGAATGCACACAGTGCCGCCCTACTGAAAAACCTTGTGCAGAAGAATTACAAAACAACACCAGACATCTCAAAAGGATTTTTCTGCAAAAATACCGCACCTGGAAGCAGATAATTGACAGCATTCTCAGTGTTAGGCTCCAAACGCCATTTTTGTTGATTACCTCACGGTTATAAGAACAGCTCCGGTTTGTTTTCAGCCAGGGCAACAGAGTTACTTCAAATGTTTTATGAAGAGGCATTGTCCTATGTGGATGATATCTGTCTGATGGAAAATGAATTAATGGAACCCTTGACCAGATTGAACCACATTATCTTTGGGTTTGCTGACCTGGGTTACAAATTCAATTTGATAAAATCAAAAATTGCCCACCTCTGTGTACTTTTTCTAGGGTACTAATTGTCAAATGAAGGCAAAAACCTGGCAACAAAATTTTTAGAAAAATATGCACTGCTCCAACCTCCAACGACTCTGAAAAAAATACAATCCATTTTAGGATTCTTGAATTTTGGCAGGGCATACATTCTGGATTGCACACAAAGGGTAAAACCTTTATACAACTTAATTAGACTGTAAAGCTGATATGATAGCTTCAAAACATTTAGACACGTGTGTCAGCACAACTAACCTGGTGATCTGCGTAGTCTCTTGACCAACCGGGTATACCTACATTACTTTTAATGAAGGCAATACAGTACCTATTGCATACAAATTACATTTGTACACAAACACTGAAATGTGATTTGCACCAACAGAAAAAATACTCACAGCAGAGAGTGAGCACTAGCATAAGGGAAACGCATAATAGTTGTGACCCCGATACTGACCTTGTAGGCAGTTACGAAGGCAAGCATTCCAAATGCTATAGCACTGCATCTAAGATGGATTCAATGGGCTAACTGCAACATAAGTAGATTACAGATTTAAATCTACATTACAAACACAAGCATTCCTGCAGTATGAACAAGAAAATCCACTACCTTTAGATCGATACGAATGTATCATTTATACAGATGGATCCGCCCAGCCGGATGTAGGAATGAAACAGCAATATTCATCGGCATGCAAAATTATAAAAGGGTGCATGTAGGAAAGAAAGTTTCTTTCTGGAAAAACACACCCACACAGTCTCTAGGAGACTGCATGGTGCAGCTGGAGAAACTAAAAGGGCTGATACTGGCACTACAAAACACAGATCATGAATTACCCACACTCATAGTGTGCGATTTATTCTACTGCATCCAGTCCTAAAAGAAATATTTTAATTATTGGGGCCAAAATGGATTTAGAGAATCCAAAGTTTGCACAATAAAGCAAAAGATGCTCTGGAAACAAGTAACAAAGCTGGAAGAAGGCCTGCCATGGCCTAAAGTTATTCATACAGTGAGTCATCAATGTGTTGGCATTCACATTGAAGTGAATTCAATGGCAGGTGAGGCTTCCAAGGCAACATCGCACACTGCCGCCATTGCTGCAATAACTTGCTCAAGCTTGAGAATAGACGGAGCAAAAATGATAGCTGTCAATGCCACATGCAACACCTCAGACCTGCCGAAAGGCTTTCCACTCAAACACTTCTACAAATTAGATGCACAAAATATTCTGTATGCTCAAATTCTAGGAGTGGGGTATAGAGTAAAACCAAACACATTTCACAAATTGAGAATAATACTAGCTGCACATGAGGGTCTGGGTTCTGCACACACAGGAATGTCTGCAACAGTGTCACACCTCCTAAAACAGCGAAATTTGTGACCAGGTCTAACAAAACAGACCAATCACTTTCTCCTCAAATGTGTCATGTGTCATATTCCAGCAGATGAAGGGCTCCACCATAGCACGTGCGCCTCAAACACCTTTATTGATCTTAGACAAACCTCTTGCATGTGTCCATTTGGATCACTGCGGCCCCTTACACTCTGACGGGGCTTACATGTATATCCATGTATATCCTTGTGACAGTGGATGCATGCTCTAGATTCCTGTGGGTGTTGGCCCAAACTCTCAGCTGACGCTTGAACAGTTATAAAAGATTTGCGATTCTTTATCAGGACATACACAATTGGCACACTACATTCTAACCAGGACCTGGGGTTTAGCTCTTGGGCATACAAAGAAGTAATGAGCGGTGTGGGTGTGGTCTTTTGGTACTTCTCCCCCTATGATCCTGAGGGAAATTTAGTAGTTGATGGGGAAAACCTTGATTTAGAGCAGTCCTTAACAGCAGGCGTATTAGGTTTGGGTCATAGTTAGGTCAATCACATATATGGGGTCCAGAGGGCACTTAACAACATGCCAAGAAATTCTCTGGGGCGTTGTACAACTTATGAGGTTCTGTTTGGGGTAAGAATGTGGGTGCAAAACTTGCTGAGCTGCTAAGAGTAGACCAGACAGTGTCTGGCTACTTTGTGCATTATCATGATTTCTCATCCGATTCAAGTGAACCTGAGGTGCCCACTCCACCTCTCCCTTTCAAGCTTCGAGTTTAGCTTTCTATCTTTAGCTGAAAAATACTTACTTCGTTGTTCCCTTGATAAATCCATGAATACAATTGTCTCACCTTTCCTGGTACTTTGGAGTGGTATAGTAATAGTCTTTTCCCTACTTTTGAATGGACGCTTTCTCCCAGAACATTCTGCTGTGCAACTTGTAAACTTGGTTCTTAAGCCACATGCATCATCACACCAATTAACTAAGAGACTTGTCCTTGGTGAACATTACAGTGGTTTCAGGTCCAGAATGAATTGTATGAGTCAGGGTATCATATGATGTACATGGTCTTACTGAACTTTTGAAAATTCCTTATTTGTTCAAAATGTCTTTAAATTACATCATCACCTCTAGTACTTTCTACGATGATTGGGACATTGAAGCTGTGCATAATTTGCTTTCAGATTTAGAGCAATCAGCCAGTTCATTTTCAAACGATGAATTGTATGATGCTACTAGTAATTTTGGGGACATGTTCTGTTACCAGCATTATGGTCACCATTTTTCACATAAAGTGAGTATTCAATGTACTGTTTATAATTACACACAATATGAAAACTGACCAACACCACCAAAAGGTAGTTCAGAGACTTTTGCACAGAAGTTTGCTTATTTTTAAGGTTTAGAAACATCAGACCCAGCCTTATATTACTATAGGCTTGCGCCTACACCTGCAAAGAAAAATATGCTAACAAACACCAAGCTGATATACTCTGCTTCTTTGCTTTTCCCAACTGTCTACACAGGGTTTGGAAAGACACAATAGACACAAAGTCTATCTGGGGCTAAAATACTGGCAGGTTCAGGGGACAAAGGCCTTATTTAGAGCATGACTCTTAGGACACCAAATGATTTTCTTGAAAAAGACAGTAGGACAAAGGAATTGAACATACCTCGTATTGCCACATTCTCACATTTTGAGAACTGGCAGCACTTGACACACTTTGGTGAGGATACTCTAGACACCATGATGTGTAATTGTTCTTTCATTTCATCGGACACCAATTTGAATGGTTGATTAGTTTGGCCTGTGGACACAAACAGGTTTCAATCTAGATTCCTGGGAAACACAGAAGGGTTTAAGATCAATAGGCCTGATCAACAATATGGACAGACGGAACACTCTGGTTGGTGACATCATATAGAGTTCGGAAGTTATGCCTAGATTCGCTAAAAACCTCGACACTCTACCAGGATAAACAACATTTGTCTTTTTTTTCTAATGACATGGATCTCAGGGATTTTTTACTAGATCCCTGGAACCCACGTGAAAAGCGTTTTTTGTGTAGAGTATACAATGAGCTGTGGAAGATTTCTCAACAGGAAGCTGCTGAGAGGTTGTGTGGGATTGTTAGGGTTGATTTAGAAAAAGCTTTTTGCTATGGTCGACAGTGGTATGACCACTTTATCATCCAGAATATATTCATTGGGCAACATAGTGTCTATATTACAACATGTAGTAGTCACAATTACGGTCATAAGTAATACTGAGCTAGACGTTAGAGATATTATGTTCTCTCCACATGCCATGGTGTTACATCAACAATATAAATATGTTTTCAGCATACAATCTAACAGAAAGACAGATGACAATGGCGCATAGAGATGCAATATATACATGTTGCGCATTAACATTTTTTGACCAATTACATTTCACTGTGGCTGGGACACCATTCACTGAATGGATAATCCATGGTTAAATCTCCCTCCCGGTCACAACCTTTCAGTTCCACTATTGTCTCTAATCCCAACAGTGAGGCAGATATGAAGTGCTAGGGGAAGGATATGTGCACCAGTATTGAGAATTACCATTTAGGTTTAGATGCAGGAATGGGGACACAGAGGTCTTTCTTAGTGACTCCGACTGTGAAGATACCTTAAGCCATTCCAAGGTTTTTCAAGGACATTTCTCTCCATGGAGCATGGAATGCTTCAATGGTGAACTTGTATTGCTATCTGAAGGGTTCACCAGCTGCCTTGATTCATGCAGTTCTGAGGCTACTCTTGAATGGGAGCTATTTGATTCTGAATGATCAAGGTTGCTGTGGAATGTAACCGGGCATTGCTTATCTAGTAACCTTCAATTCCATAGTCACTTGTTGTACACTAGTACTGTTTCCACCTGCCCGCACAGTACGGGAGGCAGAGCTATGACCTTCGATAAATGATTCCAACATAAAATTTGACTACCTGAGCAAACTGAAAACAATGCTTTTACAGAAAGATATGGCCTTAACTTCAGCCAAATAGATGTTTGATCTCCAGGTTGCAAGGTCCCCATCTGAGATACAGACACTACTCCACACTAACTTCCCACTACATATTGGGAGCTGGTCCATCGTATCTTTAACATGTTTGATAAAAAAGGAATAGTACACTTCTTCAAATGTATCGATTCTGGCTGGTTAGCACCTTCCAGACGATATTCTGAGTTACACCATATTTCTTACACTTTGTGTTGGGAAGCATTTTTGGAGGATTCCTGCTTGTCCTGCTGCATGTGGAGTGATTTTATTCTATCTGCTCCAAAATGGACATCCCAGTTCAACTTGGAATGGAGACGGCACTGTTAGTGCTGCCTTTCCATGAGAGCATAATACAATGCTTCTGCACATCTCGGCTCCAAGAACGAAATGAGCCCTGATTCTTGTCTTTCAGGCCGGTCTGGTTTGACTGCATTCAACCTGTCTTCTGATGCCTGCTTTGCAGCCAAGAATTCGTCCTGGATATATGTCACAGATCAAAAGGGGTTGCGCCACTGGACATAGAAGTAATAATGAAACCCTTAAAGGCCAATTCGTATTGGTGTCCCCGGAATCTTCCATTGCTGACAAACGCATTCTTAGAGCCACCCTGGGATGCTTCAGCTCCTAGTGAGGTAAACAATGGCTCTGCGAACAACTTGTGAGATGCAACACCTACCTTAGCAGTAACTGTGGGAATTGGATGGAATCACTTTTGCTCCATAAACATGCTCTGAGGTGCACCTCTTGGAATGTCTGCGGATGTAGCCAATAACAATGTTGCATTTACCACTCGGAACACATAAACAATTGGCCTTTTATTGGTGTGGGAACAATTTAGTATCTTTTTAAACAAAATGTACCAAAACAGCCTTTTCTTTTTCTAGGCACCTTGACTTTCTTGGTGCTTGAGATCTCAAATAATATAATGACTTATAAAACATTTTACGTATTTTATTGCAAAGCCCACTTTTAGTTTTTAACATTTTTAAAACTGTCAGCTGGCTTTTTGGATAGATTTTTAGATATCAACCCTTAGCATGAGAAATGGGTGTTATGTTAGGCCCATGTAGCAAAGCAGCTTATCTCTTACATTGTCCTCACAAACAACATTTCCTAGCTGTGACATCTTGTATACATTTGCACACACAACAATGTTGGATTAGTTTCTCTGAAACCAAACTTCTTTTACTTCTAGCTTCACACAACATTATCACGCCTGAACAATATGTACAAGGTATTGTTCCTTACTATGTACAAATGTCATCATTATCTTTATCCACAGGGCAACAGGGCTATCTATATATCCCCAATAACCCTAATCTAAGGCGTACATCGCAAGGCTGCTTTTTATTATAAAAGATGAGCATCCGAATGGATTGGGAAATGAAAACTTCCACTGACACCAATGGTCCCTGCATGCTGAGAAATCACCATGCAGCAATCTGACATCTCGTGAGGGGTGTCCAGTTGGTGACCAAGATGTGTCTTTCACTCAAGCCCATCAAGTACTGGGGTTGGATTGTCCCTTGGGGGGATTCTTGACTCCAAACCTACACACACTCCAGGTACACTTAGAGTAGGGTTCGCATGGTAGAAGTACGCCAGATTAATGCCTTATTTACATGCCCGTGTATATACAATTGTTTAGGACCAGGGTAGAACTATATCGACAGTTTATGCTTTTGGGTCTTGTAATATAGCCTTATAGCCTGCCGTAGCGGGCTATACCGGATGTTAAAGGCCCGCTGCAGCATTAAAGGGCCGAGCCGAAGGCGAGGGACTTTAACAAAGCAGAGTGACTTTAAAAGCCGGTATAACACTAGAGGGCAGAATGTTCTAACAAAACAAAACAAAGCCTTCAGGAAGTGCAAGGGGATTAAAATCCCCTCAGGCTCCCTGAAGTCTTTGTTCACAGCCAGAGCTGTGAACAAAGATACATTGGAATATTGGTGCTCCGGGCTTATACCAACCATTATAAGCCCGGAGCACTCCATTGTTTTCAATGGAGCTCCCAACATTCCAATGTTCTAATCACATTTATCTGCTTCTGTCTACTAATAATTGCAGCACATGTATTTTATGCAAGAATAAGGTTGGTTCAATAAGTACCACTTTGTTTTCACTGTATATTTCTCTGAGAATAAGTGAGCAGGAGTGACTGAGCAAAAGGTTCTGTACTGCTGTTTCCATGATTCCTGAGGAATCAGGGTTGTCATGTTTAGTAGTTGCCAGAAACAATTTGCTTCCTTGTAGGTTAGGTGGGGCTTAGGGTGGCACTCTGAGGTAGCTAGTCTATAGGCCAACATATTCTGTGGGGTTTCTAAAATCAGTCTTGACACCAAGCACTTAGGTTATGTTGTCTGAACAATGTGCAGGTCCTACGGATTGTTAGGAACTACAGGACGATAGGGCTTCTCCCATCCTTTCTTCACAAGAGAGAGTGGTACCCTTAAAGGGTGGCCAAACAGAAGTTCAAAGGGTGAAAACCCTCCTCCCTTCTGAGGCACCTCTCTAATGGCAAAATGCAGGCAAGGTAATAGAACATCCCATCTCTTTTTGAGTTTTTCACGGAGTCCCATTATCATGCCTTTTGATGACTTGTTGGATTTTTCAACAAGGCCATTGGTTTGTGGCTGATAAGGTGTTGTGAACTTATAGACCACTCCACACTCATCCTACATGTATTTCAAGTATGCAAACATGAAGTTGGAACTTGGGTCTGGGACTACCACCTTGGAAAACCCTACCCTGGTGAAGACACCAATGAGGTCCTTGGCTACTGCAGGGGCTGTAGTAGACCTAAGGGGAATGGCTTCAGCATACCTGGTAGCATGATCCACAACTACCAGTACGTGTTTGTTTCCTGAGGTTGTGGGAGGTTCAAGTGGACCCAGTATATCCACCCCTACCCTTTCATAGAGTACTACCAAGCACTGGTAGTAGAATTTTGTGGGCATTTGGATGTCCACCTGCTTTGCCACTGGCTTGACAGGTGATACAGGATCTTACAAACACCTTTACTTTTTGGGACATCTGTGGCCAATACAAATTGTTGACTAGTCTTTCCCAAGTTTTTGTATGGCCCAGATGTCTAGCTAGGGGGATGTCATGCTCTCTATACAACTGTAGAACTACCACTCTCCTAGTGGCACCAGGTTTGGGGTCTCTGGCCTCAGTGTGCAGGAGTCCCTCCTCCCAACATACCTTGTGGGAGCCACTGATAACTCAATGCTCCTGTGCAGCAGCTTGCTGCTTCAGGTTTTCAATAGAGGGGCAGAACTGCTGCCCAAGGCACAGCTGTTTCCTAGAAGTTCCCCCTCGGACCAAGAGTTCTACCTCGTAAGGCTCAAATTCCATGGGCTTAGTTTCCTCTTTGGCTAACACGTACTCTCCTTGAGGAGAGGGTACCTGATCCTTTTGCTGTGTGGAAGCTGTTTCGCCAGTCTTCCTACCTTTTCTCTTGGGAGGTTGGGCCATCATTTCAGGCTCCAACTCTCTTTTTTCAACCTGTACTAGGCATCGTGCTCTTGTTTTCACAATCACTATCTCATGGATTAGCAACATGCATGCATGTGTCTTTCTTTCTACCATGCTAAGGTCTCCAGATAATTTCCAAGCAGACTGGAGACACCACTACCTGTTTTGTGCCAGCAACTACCGTCTAATGTCACCACAGCCATGGCATGGTTCGCAGTGACACTGCCATCATTAGTAACTGGATATACTTTTCCAGTCAGGTATTGCTCTGGGGAAACCAGTGTGTCTCTCACCATGGTGACACAGGCACCTGTATCCCCCAGGGCTTCTATTCTGGTCCCATTCACTAAGGGGTATTGCAGGTATTTTGTTAAATTAGGAGCAGACAGCCAAAGTGGCTAACCCTCCCTCCACCTCAGAGACTAGTACAGCCTCAGGGCAAACCCTGATTTACTCTCTGGGCACATTGTTCATCCCATCTGGAGATTTGCAACACCATTAGACACTGGAGGGGGACAATTGACATTCTTATTGGGATAGACAGGATCCCTAGTTTGGTGACCCTTCTTGTTACAATGGAAACACCAGGTCTTAGCAGGATCAATGTTTTTCCTCTTCTACCTAGCAGTAGGCTGGGAAGAGTTCTAGAGCCCATTAGAATACACCTATTTTTTATCTTTGGGCTTCTCACCATCTTTCCCCTAGAGAGGCTTTTAAACCCCTTTCTTTTGGTCACCCTAAGTGGTTGTCATGACGCAGTGATCTACCTTCTTTCCCAATTCTTGGGGAGAAATTGGACCAAGGTCTACCAGATCTGACCAACCTTTCATTGATACAGTAACTTAAAATGTGTCCCTTCATAAACAAATTATAAACTCCCTCATAATCCTGCACTTTGCTTCCAGTCAACAAGCCACCTAGTGTTTTTCCTGAGTAGTCTACAAATTCTACCCAGGACTGACCGGGACTTCTGAGCTCCCCTGAATTCTAATTCTGTACTCCTCAGTTATGAGTTCAAATCCCTCAATCGGGGCTCCCTTAATTCAGTCCCAGCACTTATAAGTGAACAGTTCCCAATGGAGTGCCCCCCAGTGAATCTTCCTCATGTTGCTGGCCCTTTCAAAGGCTGTGAATCATTTGGTGATATCATCACCATCCTCAAACATACGGATAATCCCCTTGGGGATTTTAGGATCATAAGATCCTTCCTTTTCTTGGTTTTTTAAATTGCTGTCACCATTGATAGGTACTGGTCCCATCTCTGATCTTTCTTTTTCTAGAGCCAGGGACCTATTCTCTAGCTCTAGTCTTGTGGCCCGCCTTATTAAAATGTGGTGTTCCTCAGTGAAGTTCTCATCACTGTATGGTACTGAGTATGCCTACATCTGTCGGATCTAGACTCTGTACTCCTTGGTCTGGAGATGAGGGCACAAAGTCCCCATCCTCCCTTGGTAGTTGAGGGGGTTTGTTTAGGACCTCATCATCCTCACTACTTTCCTGATCTCCCTGGAGATCATCTCCTTCAGTAGTGGGGTGCTCCTTTGCATACCCTGCCAGAAACTCCATGAGTTGTGCTTTGGTAGTGTTGAGACAGTTCGTATTTCTTTAGCTTTACATAGAAGCCTTAACTTCTAGGCTGGAGTAAGGGGTGAGGTTGAGCTCCTCAGACATCTTCTCTGGGATGCTCGTTATTTTACTTAAGTAGGGTTCCTTTTAGAAGACCTACACAAAACGTTCTAAGTACTCCCCCCTAACTTCACTGAGTTTCAATGTTTCTAAAAAATAATACAGGGAATTAATCCAAGGCCCTATCAAGACTTTCAGAAATTTGAAAACTAGTCAATTCACAAATGAGTTGTACTAAAGTCAATTTTAAATTCTTGTTTTGTGATCGGGTCAGTCCAACCAATGCAAAGTCTGAGATCCCACCGCTGCCAACAATGTGGGAAACTGGCTATGTATATACTATACCGGAGTTAGGTATAATGTGCACAGAGTCCAGGGGAACCCCAGAGGTATAGTAGAGGCTAAATTAGATATTCACTAACAGCTCTCTTTGTGGTAGTGTGTTTGAGCAGATAGCCTTATCAGGAGGGTGTGTTAAGCATTTATTGTATTCACTCAATCAAGGCTGATGGCACACACTCAGAGACAGAATCCAAACCAATTAGGTAAGCATAAAAAAGTATACTCGTGACTTATTTCTAGAACCAAGCAGGACTTGACACGTGTAGGTGAAATATGCTTTCAAATACAAAACATTATAAGGAAATATAACAATTGTTTCAGGTTTGTATTTGCTTTTAAAGCAGTTGAAAATACATAGGAATTACTTTTTGATTACCTTTCAGTTACTTTGACTATATGGGGTGATATGCTGAGGTATCACACAAAGGGACCTATAACTTACAGGTAAGTATGATAATTCTTGATTCAAAGAGAGTTACTTGCAGTTAATGATCTGCAAGGGTAGCTTTTGGGGGTCATAACCAAGGTTCAGTTGGGCACTCAAATCGCACCACCAGTAGCACTACGGTGGCTGTGTGCAGAGTGCAGGGGCCCAATGTTAGCCAATGGGGCTAGGGAACCTTCAGTCAGGGGCTGCCTATGAACATGTCACTTGGTTGTGGAAGCACAGCTCCTGGGGTTAGGTTAAGCACTGAAGGGGCCAACAATCAGCACAGGAGCTGCATCACCAGTGGCATGAATGCAGCCAGAGCAAGAGTGCCACTGGAGCATTGGAAGCCCTGTGATTTGCAATGGCGTTTTCATGTTGTAAACTGCCTCTGCTCCTTTATCGAACAGTCACATTTTATTGACCATCATCAGGCCGGCATCCGACCCTCTCATTCTAGAGAGGCAGTTATCTTGACGGTTCTAGATGAACAAAGAAAAGGGACAGACAAGGGCACTACACATGCCCTGGTGTAACTCAACCTCTCTGCTGCGTTCAACATGGTCGACCATGAACTCCTGGTTGACTGTGCCAGTAAAGCAGGGATACAGGGCCTGGCCTTTAAGTGGCTATCGTCTCTTCTAGATGATCACACTCAAGCTGTACGCCTCGCCCAATTCTCTGCCTCTGAAGTGAAATTGAAATGTGGGGTGCCCCTGTCACTGCACCTTTTCAATTTGTACCTTTATCCTCTGATTCAATCCTTAGGTGAAAGGAAGGTATATACTTTCAACTAGACTGACGATCTTCAACTGATCTTTGATATAGACAAGTCTACTGCCTCCGTCACTAACTTCCAATCTACCATGTGACATTAAGTAGCTGGATGAACAGTAACCACTTGAAATTAAACCCAGAGAAAACTAAAGTGATCTTCATTGGAGGGCCCTCAAACCCCTTGAATTCTAAATTTTAGCCGATTGAGGTCGGAAACCCGCCCCTACCATTTCAATCAACTAAAATCCTTGGTATCACTATTGACTGCGACCTGTCCATGAAATCTCAGATTGGGACGGTGGTCTCTACCTGCTTCTTTCAGTTCCAGAAGGTCAGGAATATTAGCAGATTCCTTACTTCTGTATCTCCTACCCAAGTAGTTTAAGCCTTAGTCATTTCCAACATCAACTACGCTAACTCGCTTTACTTTGGCATACCGGCATATCAATCAAAAAGTAAACAACTGGTGAAAAACCACCAGCCATGATGGCAGACTGCCACCCCTCTTATGAAAAAGATACATTGGCTCCCAGTTGTCAAGCGCAGTGCATTCAAGTTGGAATGTCTCACCTTTAAAGCGCTCCATGGTAACTGCCTGGTTTTCGTCTCTACTCGAGTCCAGAGATGTAGCCCCACTCGGGATCTTAAGTCTTCCCATTTAAATGTCTTAGCTACCCAATCTTTTAAATGCAAGCGACTGGGAAAACTAAGATTCGCGGTCTTGGCCCCTCAATTCTGGAACTCTCTTCCTTTAGACATCAGGTCAAGAATATCATACCCCCAATTTAGGAAACTATTAAAGACCTGGCTATTTCACCAGGCTTATGAACGAATCACTTAGCTGCAGTACTCCCTTGATCCTAGCACCAAGAAACCATGTGGTGTATGTGCGCCTTTTAAATATTTGTTTTTGCATTTGAAGAAAATGTTGCAGGCTCTTGCAAGGAGGTTTCCTGAAGGTGATCACCGGCATGGGAGGTGAGTTGGGTTCTAGTGGGATGACTTGACACCTTTGGTTGGGCCACCCAAGTCCGTGGGGCATCAGGGACAGCGGTGTCTTTGGGCGTCAGATATTCTAATTGGCTGGGTCTCCTCAGCTTCAAGGTAGAGGGTACTGATATGTATGCTTTACCTCGTCTCCCCCACCAAAGGCAAAGTGGGTCCACCACTCTTCCTAACTTGATTTTCCAGCCGATTCTCCCAACTAAAGTATGGATCAGAACCGGTGGAAGCCAGTTGCTGGGGACAGCAAAAGTCAGGGACAGCTTACAAAGGCGCAGGACTTTAGAGCATCCCCTTCGCGGACCCAGCCCATCCTGGAGGATGAAGCATGAAACCTCTGCCCAGGATGGGCTTTGTTTCTGAGCCAAGGAAGTAGAGGTCCTCTAACCAGCGGTCCATAAACCTATCTGGTGGTGGCAAATGGTGGGCAGCCATTTAGGACCACACCAGGGCTGGTCGTTTTTCAGGGGGCATCTCTAAGATTCCCTCTGAATGTATTTTGCATTAAATACCACACTGGCATCAATGTGGGTTTAATGTGGTGAGAAGTTTGCTACCAAACTTCCCAGATTTTAGTAAAGACATTATGGAGCTGTGGAGTTTGTAATGAACAACTCCCAGACCACATACTCGTTATGGCCTTAATGCACTTTTAATGTCCATGAATTGACTAAGACACATAGGGGGCCCCAGTCACTGCACCTTTTCAATTTGTACCTTTATCCTCTGATTCAATCCTTAGGTGAAAGGAAGGTATATACTTTCAACTAGACTGACGATTTTCAACTGATCTTTGATATAGACAAGTCTGCTGCCTCCGTCACTAACTTCCAATCTACCATGTGACATTTAAGTAGCTGGATGAACAGTAACCACTTGAAATTAAACCCAGAGAAAACTAAACTGATCTTCATTGGAGGGCCCTCAAACCCCTTGAATTCTAAATTTTAGCCGATTGAGGTCGGAAACCCGCCCTTACCATTTCAATCAACTAAAAGCCTTGGTATCACTATTGACTGCGACCTGTCCATGTAATCTCAGATTGGGACGGTGGTCTCTACCTGCTTCTTTCAGTTCCAGAAGGTCAGGAATATTAGCAGATTCCTTACTTCTGTATCTCCTACCCAAGTAGTTTAAGCCTTAGTCATTTCCAACATCAACTACGCTAACTCGCTTTACTTTGGCATACCGGCATATCAATCAAAAAGTAAACAACCGGTGAAAAACCACCAGCCATGATGGCAGACTGCCACCCCTCTTATGAAAAAGATACATTGGCTCCCAGTTTTCAAGTGCAGTGCATTCAAGTTGGAATGTCTCACCTTTAAAGCGCTCCATGGTAACTGCCCAGTTTTCGTCTGTACTCGAGTCCAGAGATGTAGCCCCACTCGGGATCTTAAGTCTTCCCATTTAAATGTCTTAGCTACCCAATCTTTTAAATGCAAGAAACTGGGAGAACTAAGATTCGCGGTCTTGGCCCCTCAATTCTGGAACTCTCTTCCTTTAGACATCAGGTCAAGAATATCATACCCCCAATTTAGGAAACTATTAAAGACCTGGCTATTTCACCAGGCTTATGAATGAATCACTTAGCTGCAGTACTCCCTTGATCCTAGCACCAAGAAACCATGTGGTGTATGTGCGCCTTATAAATATTTGTTTTTGCATTTGAAGAAAATGTTGCAGGCTCTTGCAAGGAGGTTTCCTGAAGGTGATCACCGGCATGGGAGGTGAGTTGAGTTCTAGTGGGATGACTTGACACCTTTGGTTGGGCCACCCAAGTCCGTGGGGCATCAGGGACAGCGGTGTCTTTGGGCGTCAGATCTTCTAATTGGCTGGGTCTCCTCAGCTTCAAGGTAGAGGGTACTGATATGTGTGCTTTACCTCGTCTCCCCCACCAAAGGCAAAGTGGGCCCACCACTCTTCCTAACTTGATTTTCCAGCCGATTCTCCCAACTAAAGTAGGGATCAGAACCGGTGGAAGCCAGTTGCTGTGGACAGCAAAAGTCAGGGACAGCTTACAAAGGCGCAGGACTTTAGAGCTTCCCCTTCGCGGACCCAGCCCATCCTGGAGGATGAAGCATGAAACCACTCCCCAGGATGGGCTTTGTTTCTGAGCCAAGGAAGTAGAGGTCCTCTACCCAGCGGTCCAGAAACCTATCTGGTGGTGGCAAATGGTGGGCAGCCATTTAGGACCACACCAGGGCTGGTCGTTTTTCAGGGGGCATCTCTAAGATTCCCTCTGAATGTATTTTGCATTAAATACCACACTGGCATCCATGTGGGTTTAATGTGGTGAGAAGTTTGCTACCAAACTTCCCAGATTTTAGTAAAGACATTATGGAGCTGTGGAGTTTGTAATGAACAACTCCCAGACCACATACTCGTTATGGCCTTAATGCACTTATAATGTCCATGAATTGACTAAGACACATAGGGGTACAGTGATCATGCAACTCTACCCTTACCTGTGGGCTAGGGTACCCTGCTAGAGGCGTGACTTACCCAGGCCCCAGCATCAAGTGGGTTGCAGGCATAGCACACAGTGAGGTGTGCCATGTTGACTCCACTTTTCATTGCACCAAAATATGCAGCCTGCAATCACAGTATGGGGTGGTAAGGTGCAGGGTCTCTAACAGTGGGGCAATAGGTGCTATAGCCCTTAGAGGCCTTCCCTGGTCACAGTGCCCTTGGTACACATGGTACCTTTTACAAGGGGCTTACCTGTGGCCAGAGATGTGCCAATTGTGGGGAAAAAAGGTACAGTTTGGGAAAAGAACACAGGCCCTGGGAACCTGATTACCAGGTACCCAGTGCACATCAAGTCAAAGTGAATCAAATGTCAGGGAAAAAGTTGGGGGGCAACCATGCAAAAAGGGGCACTTTTGTACACACTCTCACTGCCAGCTTCACTTAGCATGTAAAAGCTGTTTGGCTAGTCTCAACTCCATGTTTTAGTACACAGAACTCTCCTCTGAGATATTCTGTAGGTATGCCATAAAGCATAGTGCTTTGTGTTTAAAAGAATGAAAAGTGTCCTTTTGACTTTTACGGACTTACTTGACCTCAATGTTATTCATGCAGTTAGTGGCCCCTATGGCAAGTACTACATAAAGTATTTCTACCATAATGTAAAGGACATTTTGGAAAACATAGAGCCTCTCTCTCACCCACTCACAGAGCGACAGAGGGACTTATACATTCTCTTACATATTTAGAATCTGCTTATGTACAAAGCAGTATCTGAGGCAGTTACAGACACTCTTACATACCTCTCCATTCCCTAACAGAGGCACTGAAGTATTTCTCAGGCCACTTACATACACATTTAGAAAACCATTGAGATACTAAAGCAGACAGTCACATACTGCTACATTTACTTAAACATCTCATAGCATTGGTATAGGTAAATTCCTGCAGACACTGATATATGTAGGCGAGCAGTGAAACAATATTGTCATCCATCCAGACAAATCGTCTTTTAAATATGTGTCAGCCCTATTAGTGAAGACCTGACTATACACTGTCACTGCTAGCTTCACTTGGCATGTAAAAGATGTTTGTCATGTCTTAAATCTATGTTTTAGTACACACAACTCACATCTGACATATGCTTTTGGTATTCCATAAAGTACAGTTCTGTGTGTATAAAAGATCGAAAGATGTTCTTTTGAGTTTTTGCAAATTACTGATGTACTTGCAGACCCCTATGACAAGTACTACTTACAGTATACCATCCATACTGCTATTGACATACATGTTTATAAACCATAGAACCTCTCTCTCACCCAGTCACAGAGTGACTTCTGTATTCACTCACATACTTAGAAACTGCTTATGTATGCAGCTGTATGAAAGGCAGTTGTAGAGACAACTATATACATCTCTATTCCCTAATACAATCTCTGAGGCATTTGTCAGGCCACGTATGTACACATTTAGAGAGCCAGAGAGTTTCTAAAGCAGACAATGAAATATCAGTACATTTACCTCAACATCTTATCGCACTGCTGAATTTGGACTCACTGAGACATCTAGGAAGCAGTGACACACGTTTGTCATCCATCCAGAAAAATAGTCAGGCCTACTAGGGCAGACCCTATCTGTGCACTATCACTCTCACCTTCACTTGGCATACAAAAATACATTTTTTAAGTCTTACATCCATGTTTTAGTATACATAACTAATTCTCAGATATGTTGCAGGTATGCAATACAGCACAGTGCTTTGTGCTTAAAAGATTGAGAGAGTTCCGTTTGAGTTTTAGTAAGTTACTCATGCACTTCAAGACCCCTATGCCAAGCAATACATAAAGTATATCACCAATAATGCAACTGACATACTTGTTTCAAAAGCATACAGCTTCTCTCTCATCCATTCAAAGAGTGATAGAAGTACTTATACATTCAGTCATATACTCATTGGCTGATTATTTATGAGGGAACACCCTGTATTTTTTCACTCTTGCCCCTGGGGATTTTTCAGGCCACTTACATATACATTTAGAGACCTATATTTTAAAAAGAATACTGTTTTTGTTAGTAAGTGAATACTATAAATGTGGACTCTCATAGTACATAATGAAAAAATAAATATTGTTACTTTTTCAGACATCAATTTCTACTTCAGAACGGACAGCTACAATACCATTAAAAAGTCAAAGAAGAAATAAACAGTAGAAATGACACTGCCTCCTTATAACTGAGAAATAAAAGGGGCAACATTTGGCTCTTTGAGTACTCACTTATTAGCCAATACTTCCAGAATCAGAATGTAGAGATTTTCTTAATTCCCACCACAGACCTTCTCACAAGCACCAAAACTACTGGCGGCCGTGTGAACCCTGCCGGGGGAAAGGGGAATTGGACAGAGAAGAGACTGCCTGGCTTTCTTTGGTTCTCCTCACTCACTCTTTTCTTTCTTCTGAATGTACTTTTCTTTCTTGCTCTCTCTCGCTCTTTCTATTGCTTATTGTGGAGAAACTGTAACAGAAAGCACATAATTAATACTTCTCTGGAATTCCCTCCTTAACTCTCCTTAATATCTTTCCTCTTAACCTTCCTTACACAACTAGCTTAAGAATTTTGCTCCTCTTCTTTTCTTCTATTCAAGGTATTACATCTGGTGTCCTAAATCACAAACAAGGTTAAGTATTTTCTATCACTCTCTCTCTTACTTGTAATCTTCTGTAACAAACTTATCATTTTCTTCCACAGGAGGGCATACTTGCAGTTCGCTGTTGTCTGTCCACTGGAAGACCCAGGACCAGCAAAAAAACGGTAAGTGAATAAACTACTATTTAACCTAGAATGCTATTTCCTATATAACTGTACGACGCTAAAGAAGCTTACTACCCTATGCCTAAGCCTAGCAAGAAAACTACCCTAAATCTCTGACTAACTAAACGCTGCTTCAAAACATCTTCTCTCGGGAAATCCGTTGGTGAAGTCCGTGGTTTGGAATTCAACCAACGCACTTCACAGCTGGTTTAGACCTCGCACCCTTACCCAGGCACGAGAAACTAGACCGGCAACTGCCTGAGCATTCGTCCATTTTGGGAGTGCTTGACAGGTTGCTTTCTTTCGCGCTATGATCACCGGCGATTTATTGCGAGCGGGCGATCGTTTCAAAACTAGTTCTTCCAAAGCTACAGTGGCACAATGGAGTTTGTGAACTCCATTCTTTTGAACCCTGACAAAGACAAAGATGCTTCTGGTAAAAGAACATTTCTTAAAATACTATGCAGAGAACAGGATGGACAGCAAAAGCAAGTAAATAAAAACAAAGATTTGAAATCAACTAAGAAAGGAGAAAAAGTATATGACATGAAGAGTAAAAAATAAAATATGAAAGGAGAGAGGTTAACCAGGAAACAGAAGCAGTTTATGTAAATCAGAATTAGAATGTTCCATAGTAGAGTTATTCATAATTTAAGTAGAACTATGAAGAAGTATAAAAGAAGAAGGGAAGCAGTCAGACAAAAAGGAACGCATGTAAGCTATAGTATATAAGGCATTCGCTCTGAAGAGAAAGCTATTAGTTTTGATTCTTATCAGAAGAAGACACTGAATAAAATAGTGCTGTGTATGAAAAGAAGAAGCCAAGAGAAAAGACTTGTCATTAGAACTAACTTTTGGAAAGATTTCAGTGGTGAATGAATACATACTTCTAGTACAGAGCCTTTCTTTAATGAAGAAAGCTACTTGCAAAAGAATACATTAGTGCATGCAGTTAACCAATCTGGACAATTCTATGAAATGAAAGACGGTTCTCCTTTTCCAAAAGAGGTGATGGTACCTAGAAATGTTGAGAAAGTTATAGTTGAAGAGGTACTGGGAATGCATAGACATATGCCTTGTGTACACATGGAATTGGAGCAGTGTTTGCAGTGTTCGGCAGGAATCAATTGATATACTGAGAGATTTCATACGTCAGTTTATCTGCAAAAATCTGAAACAGAAAATTGGGATTTTGCAAAGAGAAGATCCATGCAAAGTATGGAGATTTACTAATTTACATGGGCTTTCGCCAACATGTCTATCCAAGAAAGTGTGCATAAATACCGTTCAACGGTTTAGAATGTTAGCTGTTCACCGTTCTGGAATGCAAAAGTAGTTAGGAGGCTTAACTATGTGAAAACTTTGCTTCATGTTTAGGAGAAATGAATAGAGCTTTTTCACATGATACAGTAGTAGAGGTACAGCAGTTTTGTGATGATGTTCAGATTTGTTTCTTTGGTCCTGAGGAGGAGTGTATTGAAAATGAGAACTTGCTACGCACAAGTGTAGTAGAACAGAACACAGGTATTACTGTTGAAAACTTTCATGAAGAGATTAGAAATTTTAACACAGTGCATTCAGACAAGCCAGACTGTGTTTGTATATGTTGTTGATGCACTCACTACAAAAGTCAAACTTGTTATGTTACTGTATCAACACAAACTGAACAAGACAACACAGGTAAGTGGTGAGAATGTGCAGCTTAGTTATTTGTAGAGGAACGGTTTGATTGTTCCACACGACAAATTATATTTAAGTACTGTTATAATAAGCTGGAGGACAATAACATGCCAGCCAGAGCAGACCACAACAGGATAGAATTAGTTGCAATACCCAAAGAACTACAGGATTTGAACATTTAAGAATCAATTCTAATAAGTATATACATCCGTTCCAAGCTATACTTAGTATGACAGGGAAGTTACCTCCAACAGAGTTACAAAAAGGACTTAAATGTGTACTTGCCATTAGAAATTTAAGCAGAATATTGAAACTACAGGGGTGCAGAGAGATTTGGAAGCAGCACCTTTTATTCTAGTGAATGGTGTCCCTAGCAAGAGTAAAATAAAATGGCAGGAGTTATTGGATGTTATTAACGTAAAAAAAGCAACAATATATCTGATACAAAATAATATTTATAATAAATATATAGATGCTCTTCAAGACTTAACACATATGGAGGGTGAAACATCACCAAGAGGTCAGATTGAAAAGGTGGATCAGTCCTGATCCAAAGAAGTTTATGAACATTAAAGTATCTACCCTCTGCATTCTAAAGATATTATTGGTGTTGCAATTGATTTATTTCAAATCAAAGAAGCAAGAGGAGCTCTCTTAAGTGTCTGGGAGAAAAGTTTAGAAGCTCAATGTTTTCTGCACATCTTCCCCACAGGAATGGGTGGTACGTATGATGACCGGCCTGTACAGATGCCAGTAGCTGAGTACAGATCAACTAGACTATAGTCAGAGGATCCTAGATTTCACCAGTTTATTCCCTATATATTTCACCTTTTATTTGAGAGCGACTTGTCAGGTTTATATTATGCATTAAACCTCATTCTCAAGACAGGAGTGCATCTGCAAAATAACACAGCAAGTGAATTCATTAACAAAGTTCAAGGAAAATATGAAAATCTTGAATACTACTTGATTAATTTAATGAGTGCCAATGTAGTACCAATAAATATTGGTATTGTTGTCACGGTCAGCTGAAATGCATGTTGAGAAACCTAGGAGCACCTACTTGGTTACTAACATTCAGTTGTGCTGAGTATGCATGGTATGACTTCCTTGAATTCCTACAAGATGCAAACTCAAATATAAAAAACATCAGTGTGAAGACAGAAAGGTAACCTTTGCTCTCTGGACCATGCAAATATTTGCAGGTATTTTAGCCACAGGGTTCCACAGCCTGTCATATCAGAAGGAAGAGACACAAGCTTCCTGTCTGTAGTACATACGCTGACACTGAAATCACCCAAAAGAAAACGTGCAGACTGAGAAGAACAGACACTTACAAGTATATCAATGACTGCAACCCTGTGATTCTGAAGATGTGGAATGCAAATATGTATCTACAATTTGTTGCAGACAACTCCATTACTGGTGCTTGCTGCGTGACTTCAGATATAATAAAATCAGAAAAGACTGAGATGATAGAAATGTGGGAGGAGATTTCTGCAGAAATGAGTCTTACCAAGAAATTGGAGAGCTTTAGCTTCAAAATGCTTTTCCACAGAGAAATAGGTTCATATGAATGCTCGGACAGGTTGAGCTTGGCAACATTTTTCTCCAAGTCAAGAGGAATTGTATGGGTAAGCATAGGCCTTTCAAGCAATTGAAATAAAGCACTAAAGTATTTCCCAGAAATACAGTATCTCACAGAATTCAATGCAGGAAGTATAGATATTTTTAAAACTATCATGCTGGATACATACTTCCCAAGGAGAAGTCCTCATCTTCAAAACAAGTGTCTCTATGAAGTACTTCAACACTACACATATAGAAGTAACATAGCTGAAATCTTAGAAGAAGGAAGATATGATGTACTTGGATGTGACTGTTATTTGGTGAGACACAACAAAGGCAATCTAATTAACCACCAAAAGATTAGTTGCCAAACCCATGAGAAAATAGAGTTTTTTTACTTGGCATTTTGCAGATTTTCAAGTCATGGCATGCTGAATCTATGGCTTTTATGAAGACTCTTTCCATGCTGTGAAATACAGCATTGAGTGTTAAGTCTTTCCAACCTACCTGCAATGTTGAAAGATGAGATTGAACATGAAGAAACTATTGCTACTGAGATAGCGAAAAGAGAGTTCACAAAGCAGCATAAGTTCTGCACCGGCAAATCAAGATTCTTTTGAATAACTAATTGTTCAAAATGAAGTAGCTATAGCTGTGAATGGGATGGAGACTACAATGCAGCAAGCAAGAGAGGAAAGTATGGATTTTGAACACTTAGTCGAACAATTTAATAATTAGCAAAAATCTATTTACCAAAAAGTTAAATATAAAATAGAACATGGATCGCCATGAGAGGAAACAGTGTGATTGTTCTTCATACAAACCAATATTTCTGTACATCAGTGGGGAAGCTGGCACTAGAAAAAGTTTTCTAATTAAAAGTTCTCACTGGTACTCTATAGAAGACTACAGAATAAAATGTGTCATGTGTAGTTTCAGCATCAACAGTATTAGCTACACATAGCATTAAATGTATTACTTTACATCGCTGACTAATACTACCTGTTGAACATGACAATAAACTGGAAAAACAGAAACTGAAGCTTGCCTTGAGGTGTCAAGCTTTAATTCTCGATGAGGCTTGCATGATATCCAACTTAATGCTTGCCTTCATATACTTAAGAATGCATCAGATTTTCAGGTCAAACTACGATATGCTCTATGAAGTAAAACATTTGATTATATTTGGTGACCCACTGCAACACACCCCCTTAAAAGGATGACCTACTTTCAAAACACTTGTGCATAATGAAACAAGACATTCTCTGGGGAGCATTGGCAAAGTAAATATTTGGTTAACCTTTGAATGCAGGGATCTAGTGAAAAATATGCGTCAAGCTGCGATGTAAATTATACAGAAATATTGAAGGCCATTCGAATAGGAGTTCTAACAAAAGAGCGGTAATGTGCTTTGTAAAGTCAACTTGTGAAGAAGCTATTTCCATCTAATATTACAGCAGCTGAAGAAATGCACAATTTAATTGAGGAACAGAAGTCTACATTTTGTTTAATTCCAACACTTGAAGAGTTTAATGAACAATTACTACAACTGGAGAAAGAAGATGTTTTGGAAATTACAGCTATTGATATAAGGGAAATACAAGTGTTGGACTTGGCCCTTTTTGCAGGGTCCTCCCTGAACTTTTTGCCTTCTTCCTATATTTTTTCTGGCCTGTTGTTGGCTGTTTTATGACTCTGGGCACTTTACCACTACGGATCAGTACTAAAGTGCATATGCTCTCCCTATGATAAATTAATGTATGATTTGTGATTCCATAATTGGTTGGTTTGGTTTACCTGTCAGACCCTAGTACAGTGCACCAGGAGTGCCCAGGGCTTGTAATCCGAATGCTGCTGGTGGGCTTGCAGCACTGGTTGTGCCACCCACAGAAGCAGCCTGTAAAAATGTGTCTAAGGTCTGCCATTGCAGAGCCTGCATGCAGTCTGGTACTGTCATGCTGAATGGGCAAGTGCACCCACTTGCCAGTCCATAAACCTTCCCTTTTCTTCATATCAGACACCCCTATGGTAGGCCCAAGGGCAGGGTGCATTGTAAGGATAAGGTAGGACATGCCCTGGTGTGTGTGGCTTGTTCTAACAGTGAATTACAGCCATTTTCATTTTTCACTATTGCAAGGCTAACTGTTCTCCATAGGCCAGAATGGGCAGTTTGGTTATTACAACTTATAATCCTAACTGACTCAGAGAACATGGTAGAAATTCGAATTTAGTATGCCTGAACTCAGGATGATAAAATACATCTTTTAGTGAAGTTGGTTTTAACATTCTGTGTTTGAAAATGCCACTTTTAGAAAGTAGGCATTTTCTTGTCTAACCTGCCTCTGCTAGGCTGTGTATTCCTTTGTCTGGAGTTTGAGTGACAGGGCTGGGGAA
This sequence comes from Triturus cristatus, assembly GCF_964204655.1. Classification (NCBI taxonomy): domain Eukaryota; kingdom Metazoa; phylum Chordata; class Amphibia; order Caudata; family Salamandridae; genus Triturus; species Triturus cristatus. The sequence goes on from NC_140591.1 coordinate 1,355,315,771, forward strand.
TTCCAGGAGACAGGGCGAGGTGCCCCAGTGGTGAATAGAGAGATCTGCATCGAGATGGGTGGGAGGAGTTGCACCTGGGACCTGAATTGGGCTGTGCCTGCCTTCCACAATGCTGGCCCCACCTCCTGTGGAGCGGCTGATGTCTCTGCCCTGCACAGTGAATGAAGAGGAGGAATCCTGTCAACAAAGTGCTCCAGGGCGGTACTTGCCTTCCACAATGCTGGCTCCACCTCCTGTGGGGCGTCTAATGTTTCTGCCCTGCACTGTGCAAGGAAAGGAAAAGTCTGGTAAACAAAGTGCTCAGGAACTGGTTTGGACTGGGCAAAGGCCCCTCTGCCTTCAGAGGACAAAGGATTTTGGGGTATAAATATTGGGACCCTGATCCTAAGAATTTAGATCACTTTGGGAAAACAAGAAGAACCTCTGCTGAGGGAGGAACCAGAAGAAGCTGAGGAGGAAACTATCCATGAAACTGGGGGATTGGCCTGTAGTGGTTGCCTTACTGCCAAAGAGAGAAGAAAGGAACTTTGTGTGTACATTTGCTCAACTTGTGTAGGATCTCCAAGGGCTTGGAAAAGAGCTTGCCTCCTGCTGAAGTCTCAGGAACAACAGACTTCACCCCCCAGCTCCCCAGAGTTCTTTGGAAGTGCCTGCTGCTGTTGTTGGGCCTTCTGAGGGACTGCGTGTCGCAAGCAGCTGGAAACGCGACTCAAGAAGGAGAAGCGTGCTGCCGTTGGAGCTGTTGTCGTCGCATCTCGTAAAGTGTGTCGCCGCTGCAGCATCGCATCGAGAGGAAGCGTCTCGCATCATCCAGGAAGTGTCTCGCAATGCCGAAGAAGCGTGTCGCCATTGCAGCCATCGTAGCTGACGCATTGCACCGCATCAAGAGAAGAGTCTCGCATCGAGGAAGAAGCGTGTCGCCATCGCAGCCATCGTAGTTGTCGCATTGCACCTTCCAAGAAAAGCACCTCGCATCCACGGAGAAGCGTGCTGCCGTCGGAGCTGCTGTCGTCGCATCGCGTAAAGGGGTGTTGCCGCTGCAACATCACATCGAGCGGAAGCGCCTCGCAAACTTTGGAGAAGAGTGCCGCTGCCAAGGCCGCTGTCGTCGCATCGTGTAAAGGTTTTCGCCGCTGCAGCTGGCGCATCGAGTCGCGTCTTCTCACAACATCGGAGAAGCGTGCCGCATCTGGAAGATCTTCACGTCTTTATTTCTTTGCACCAAAAACGTAATTGCATCAACATCGTTGCAACGCTTTCGTTGCCCTGCGTGCTGCATCTAAAAGTTACATTGACTTAAACTGTTGCATTTAAGAACTTAAGAGAACTAAGCAAAATTCTACCTTCTAAAGTAACAGTTTTGTGTATTTTTGTCATTTAATGGTCTTGTGGTAAATCTATATAAAGAATACTTATTTTTGATATAAAACCTGTGTGGTGTCCATTTGTAGTGTTGTCACTTGGTTACTGTATGTGTTCACAAATGCTTTACACACTGCCTCTGAGATAAGCCTGTCTGCTTGTGCCAAGCTAGCAAGCGGGTGAGCAGGGAGTATTTTAGGAGTGTACCCCCTTACCCTGACTAGAGCAGAGGGTCCCTATTTGTCACAAGTGCATACCTGTGCCAACTAGAGATCCCCAAGTCTAACATCCGGTATTAACAATACTACTCACAGATAAACTACAAGCAAAATGTGATACTTTAGAGAAGTCTGTCTTGTAAACAGTAGGTTTAGGAAAGTGTTTATGCATCAGCAAAAACTGTTGCGTTATTTTGTGCCCTAATTTAAGTGTAGAGGAAAGATTGGTAAATGGTGCAATGGGTAAAGCAATTGATGTTATTAATTTCCCAAATTGAGATAACTTTGAATACTTTTGAATAGGATTATTGGTAAAACGTAATTGTCTGTAATATTTGATTTATTTAAATATAGACGCATCAATTCTATTATCGGTATGAGTCCCTGTATAGGTGGGATATTTTTTCGCTGGATTATATGTAGAGCGTAGCTGCCTTTTAACAATGTCCTCCATCACAGATGTAGTTGCAGGCGTATACACTTGCTCCTCAAAGCTGCCTGGCATTCAAGTCTTAAACTAGTACACATAACTGTAGGCTATTCCAGTTAGACAACACGCGGAAAGACACAATGCCTCCTCAGTGTTTAAAGCATAAACCGTGGGAATACAGTCTACTCTTATGAGGCCTACAACATATGACATATCCAGCCACTGTATTGGCCCATTCCTTAATGTAGCATATCTGTCCATCTTTCTATTAAGTATGCATACAAATTATGGTGAAAGAAACCTGTTTCAAATAGAAGGCTATGACCTAATATTTCCCTTGAAGGATTGGTCTAAGCATACAATCTTTTGGTAAGACAACCAGGGATATTGAATACATTTCAAAATCTCCTCTTATAGGCATGCAATACTGATCTGTTGTATTGTAATCTTTTGCCCCATACAGAAGGCCTGCATATATGTAAAAACTGCTACCTGCTATTATCCATTAGCGGGCATACTGCTCATTTGCATTAATAATCGACAAGCAGCAATAGATGTGAGAACATGCAATCTTCATTGCCCTTCTAGCAAATTAGAGGAACACTCAACTAATTATGGGCTAATGTTCAGGTTAGTCATCTGTACCCAAGAATGACAAAGTCATATTTGGGGAGATCAGCTTCTTTCTTTTCCTTCTTTTTAATTCTATTTTCCATTTCTCATTCGTTTTGAGTGCGCTTATTGTGACAGCACCACAGATTATTGGTTCTTTTCCTTATCACTATTCCCTTTTTTGTTTCAATTTGTTTCTTTTTTGGAATACTTGTCTGTTGACATGCATGTGCATGAGTGCTCAATTTACTCGCTTGGTGGAGGCTTTTGACAGGCTGCAGATCTAAGCAAAGTCTATATTTCAGCACCGATAGAACACACCCTTCTTGTGTCATAAATGTTCTTATGTAAATTTACTGTGTTGTTTAGGGCAGTCACTTTTTATGTACATATTAGTACATCTACTGTATATTTACCCACAGATTTTGACCCCCTCGACTAACTTGAAAGTAGCAGATAAGAGTGGTACTGATGAAGGTGGAAGATAATTATTCCCACCGAAGCGTACGTTGACCAGACTGCTGGAGACCCCTAAAGGACAACACCAAACAAATCAATATTTTGATTTGCTCAGTCTGTTACCTTTGTCATAGGTGTATGTCAGCCTATTTCTGAGAGTTTCCCACATATACTTTTGTGTGGCACTGTACTGTTTGTCAGAGTGAGTTTTGAGAGGTGAGATTGTTTGATGTGAGTTTTATTTGTTTGAGGGTTATGGATTGTATAATTAGGATTAACACACGTCTTTCTATGTTTTTTAACTGTGAATAATATTTGTTGTATATGTCAATTGTATAAAAACTTGAACTAACACACTTTTATGAACAGATATGGTATACCTAAAAAAGAAAAAAAGATTAATAAAAATCAATATATTTTGCATGATATGTCTGATTTCTGTGGGACAGCCCAATTTGAGCATTGCATAGGTCATTAGATAAATAGACATAGGTCTGACAGAAGCATTGCTTATATCAATTTTTCATGTATTTTTCCCCTTGGATTCTGAACCTCTAAAGTATGGTTAGAGGCTGGATGTATGATGTTACAACGCATGCTTTTACAACGCATGCTGTTACAACGAAATTTTTACAACGCAAATGCAGTGACAACGCAAGTCTCTACAACGCAAGTCTTTACATCGACTTGCACTAGATGGCATGCTAACATTAAAAAAGTGTAATTTACTATTCTAACTCCAGTCCACGTAACAGTAGGGAAGGTGTTTGGATAGTAACCTACACTATTTTTAATGTTAGCACGCCATCTAGTGCAAGTCGATGTAAAGACTTGCGTTGTAATGGCATGTGTTGTCAATGCATTTGCGTTGTAACTGTTTCGTTGTAATGGTAGTGCGTTGTAAAAGTTGTGTTGTAAAGGTTGTTCACCTTAGGGGCTACCTTTTGTTGAGGATTCGAGATTGAATACTTGGCCATAAAATTTGATCAGATAGATGGCGTGAAGCAGATTGGCCATTGTGTTGTACATTTCTTGCTATTGAAAGGCTTATATGTGCGGCGCCAACAGCTCTTACTCTCTCTAGCATGTGCTATAAGTGTCCATAATTCAGTGGAGATGCAGCTTTTGCAAATATTGGAAGTACTGTATTAAAAGAAGGTAAGTCATATTTAGCATTGTTGCTAGTTACAACATTGCCTGGGGTGTTTTGATTGATTTTGAGCAAGAGAATGTATTGATGCGAGTTGTGTAAGAGAGTACAATCATTCAATACATGTATATGTTCCTCATCTAGGCCAATACCCTATTTATGAGAAATGTATAATCTGCCCAAAATGGATAGTTACAAAAGAGTGTACAGATGCTGAAAAAAAGAAAGGACAGAAGGACAAATTCGAAGTTGTTAAGAAAAGAAAACTGGAACATGACAAAACTGACACATTCTGCTTTAGGCGTTCAAAACCTTTAAGAGACATGTAGTGGACCAGTACTGTTTACCTTCAACGGTCAACAAGAACAAAATAATTTATTATAGTTATACTTGGAGTTGTAGAAGAAGATGTAAATATTGAGGTTTATTTAAGTTACACATGGAACCATAACTGTGAAGATTGTGATTATTCATCTACCACAAACATGTATTGTGAGTGTTTTCTCTATGTAGCTTTACCAGATTCTAAAAGTGTGCCTTTTTTGACAAATTGTTGAAAAAATGCCACCCCAAACATGACCTGCTAAACGTGTACTTCAGATGTTATATCTATCTCAATCCTAAAAAGAAGTGGAAAATACCTTATACTAATGCTACAACAATGCAGAACAAGTGGTTCTAAATGTTAAACTCAAATTACAAGCTTTAAAGCTGGACAAGTATCAATTTCAGGAAGAATCTTTATTTCTTTAGGTATCATTTTCATGAAGGAATTGATGCAACCTCTGGACAGTACGCTGCCTATTTAAAGAGTAAAATTAGATGGGAAGAAGGTAATGACATCAACCTAACATTCAAAGTAAAACTTCCTTACAAAATACCAAACTCGTATCTTAGTGTGCACAGGCCTCCCTAAGGCACTACTCTTGTGGGACTTAGATGGGTCTTTCTCCTTACGCTTTTAAAAATGGATTTGAACTGTTTAAAATAATTTCTGTTTAGGCTAGCCACCTTGTGCGGTCATAATATTGTCGGTACTCGATATTCAGAAATAACCTGAGGGTTATTGGGGGAAATATCCTGCACAATCCAGTATTTTCTTGTTCCGATCTTCAAAACTTATATAGCATATACTCGCTGTATTTTTAAAGCCTGCTTTCCTCATGATATTCTGCCCTTCCTCCCAGCTCTTCCATCTGCCAAGTTTGTTTCTAATTGAGCAGACGGCCGCCATTTTAGACTTCTTGTGCACTCGCCCTCCCTGGCCACGACCAGGTACCAGGACTCCTGCCCCTTTTATGACTCCCAAAACTGTATTCTCTTCTCAACCAGCTTACAGGCCTTCACTTCATCCTTCACTTCTCCATCCTAGCTGTAAACACTGTGATTTTTCTTGGCGTTCTAAAAACCCCTCCGCATGCTATGATAATACTTCCTTTGTCGCCCTCTCAGCACCGGAGATAGGAATGCCCTAGATGGTGATCAAAAAGTGTTTTCATTTTTACAACGTAAATTGTCATTCACTTAACAGTCACCAAGAGTACATGCATGACTTCCTCACTCATGATGCCCCTAATGCCATGTTCCTGAGAGAAACATGGCTGCATGAAGCATCCATTCCAGATTTTACCGCTGAACTACCACATAATTATTGTAGTGCGATAAGGGAACGCAATGACAAAAGAGGGAGTGATATAGCTATTATTTATGGAGACGTTTTTTCGGTGTAATATAGAGGAACATCCATTTATAGCTTGTGAAGCTGTTCTCTTCTCCCTCAGCCTTACACCCAAATTAACGTTTTCTGGCATCCTAATTACCAGTCTTTTGGTCCTGCTGGAAACTAGTGCTCTAGTATACCTGTATTAGTACCCCCATATGCACTTAATAAATACTCTAATGTTAGATTATTGGGTGATCTGATTATTCACTTAGAAGACACTGCATGTAACCTAAGTCAAGTCTTGATCGAGGTTTTGGGTGCTCTCAACCTTGATTTGATTAACTCCTCCCCTACTCATATAGCAGGCCATCTGTTGGACCATACTGTTTCTCATATTACTGGGCCTCACTTCATATCCACTTCTTCCATAGCTCAGGTCAGATTATCTGGCAGTGCCCTTCTCTACACCATCTTCTTCTTCATGTGCTCCAGCAGAAACCAGGCATAAAGTAATGGCAAGATAGTGGGCCAAACTTGACATTTTTGCCCTCAATACGAGTTTATCCAATACTCTTTCCTAATTAGTACATCAAGTCACCTTACACTTACAACTCTCCATGGTCGACAACTGGCTATGCAGCTCTCTTTACTCAATCTTTGCAGCTAGAGTGAAAACTGGGTCTAGATAGCACCCCCTGCCCCATTGTTCAATGAGAACCTACAGGAAGAAAATAAATCCTGCAAGAGACTTGAAAGAGTCTTGAAAAAGCAATATGACAATAATTTAAAATCAAAATACAGGACAGCGCTGAATATCTCTCACGGACACTGCAGAACAGCCAGAACTGCCTTATACTCTAATGAAATATTAAAAGCACAAAACTGTCATAAAGCCATCTTTAAAGTGGTCCAAAATCTATCCGACCCCAGCAACATCATTCCCCTCCCCCACTCTTACAGGCTCAATGTGAAGAGTTGGCAAATTTCATTGTCAATAAGGTGACAAACATCTGCCTCACTTTGGCCTCAGAAGCGAAGGGTTTCACTCTACCTGTAAATGCCTGCTCTTATCTTACCCCATCCCTTCTCTGCTCTGCTCAAGGAAGTAAATACTCTGGACACTACTTTGTCACAGGCCAAATGCAATCCTTTCCTACCTTGAATCCTGCCCATTTCCAGGACCTACTGTGGTCCATTGAATCAGGCTCCCCACATGATCCTCTCCCGCCATGCAAGCTCAGCACTCTGAGCCCACATGTTCTATCCTTATTAGTGGATCTACTGAATTCCTCACTAAGTGAAGGTCACTTACCTAAAACTTGGAAACACACTGTGGTGCTTCCCCTGGTGAAGAAAAATCCCATTTGGACCCTTCTAATTAGGCCAACTATAGACCCATTTCCTTACTGCCCATTCTCTCTAAAATATTAGAAAAACATGTTAACACCCAACTGACCACCTTCGCGGAAGCCTAGCATGCACTTTACCCCTCCCAGGCAGGATTCAGATCTGAGCACAGCAACGAAGTTGCCCTTCTAGGAGTCATGTAACATCTACTTTGACTCCTAGACAGGGGTGGAATGGCCACGCTGATCCTATTTGATTTCAGTGCGATCTTTGATACCATGTCTCACAATATTCTTGTTGAAAGACTGGCTCAACTTGCGTGTTTAAAATCCTTCTTGATGGACCATACCTTTCAGGTCTTCTCCAACAACACAGCGTCAAGCAGTTCACATCACTTACCAGGGGAGCCTGCAGGTATTTGCCCCTAGCCCCATGCTTTTCAATATTTATGTCTGCCCTTTAGCGGACCTAGTGGAGAGCTGTGGTCTGACCCTTATTTCATATGCCAACAACACCCAGATTATTTTTCCTCTGTTGTCAGAACATGAAACCTGCTCTGAAGATCTTAACTCATGCCTCAGCCACGTCGCCATCTGGATAAATGCCAACTCCCTAAAATTAAATGGAGACGAGAGAGAGGCTCTGATACTAGGTAAGAATCCTCAGTTCTGTGGTCCCTAACACTGGCCTTCCACTCCCCAAACCTGCGAACATGGTAAAGAGCCTGGGATTCTGGCTAGATTCTGGTTAGATTCCACCGTGTAATGAGGTCACAAGTAGCCAAGGTTGCATATTCCTGTTTTGCCATAATTAAATAACTCAAAAAGATCCTATGGATACTTCCCTTCTCCGCTCAGAGAACTGTTATCCAGGACATGATACTATCCAGGCTGGATTATGGTAACATCTTATTTCTGGGGTCTGATGAGACAGTGATTATACATCTTCAGATGGTTCAAAACATGGCAGCTAGGCTCTTATTTTGGCTCCCCAAACACTGTTTTGTGTCTGGTCTTGCTCACAGTAGACAAACACATCAGCATCATAGCCCTCTGCTGTTTTTTCAAAATCAAGCTCCATTCAGGACCGCAATATCCACAAAATCTAGTCGTGCCCTATTACCCTTCCCGCACATTGCACTCCAATAATCAGTCCCTCTTCTTAGTGCACAAAGTCAGACGCTCTTCAATAGGTGGCTGCTCATTCTCATTTTTGGGCCCCAAGATTAGGAACACCCTTCCTAAGTCTATAAGAGGCTGCAGTTCTCTAACCTCCTTCCATTAGAAGCTCAAAACCTGGTTATTTTAACTGTAGTTCTTAGGCTACTGACACCTGTCCTCAAGCACTGGCAATCCTCAAAGGTAGTTATGGGCTATATAAGAACCTCAATAATAATAATAATTTTTTCTTTCTTCAAACAAAGTTCTAATGAGGAAATGTGGATAAAGAAGTGGTGCACAGTGTTTCTTCTACGTAGTTTCTTAATCTTTCAGACATTATTTGACGTAATGGGGGTAATTACTTTAAAGTCTTCCTGAAAACTAAACAGTCCTTTTAGCTTCTAAAACGGACTCAATACCACATCTAAATACTACACTATAAAATTCAAGTCAGATACTGAATGAACACGATCCAATTAGAGCAGCTATGACGTGAAACCAAAAACTACACTTTTAACAAAAATTGACCACTTTTGTTCTACCAAACAAACATCAGCATACTGTTGGTGGAAAAAAACTAAAAATTACACAATAGGATGTTGTTTAAATGGATAGTGAGTGTAATGCATAGTGTCTCTTAATTATAGTGGTGTACTATGCAGTTATGTTTTTTACAGTTCATTGATTGTTTTTTACCCAATGTTCAAGATGGATTCTTCATATAGACCACTATTTAAGGTGAACACGTGTAAAAGCTGAGAACAATTAAAAAGGGAAAATTATATTTTCACTATGTTGTTATACAATGTTACAGTATATGTAATATATGTTGGTATGACTGCAATTCTGAAGATCAAATACTCGCATATCTTTATATTCTTTTTCTTTTTCCATAGCGGCTGCAGTTAAGATTCCTTAGATATCTCAAAACACTTTTTCTATCACAGAGATATTAGTTAGCGATATTCAAGGAGATTGTTTTTGAGCATAAAGTGCTCCTGTCATAGCTTGTCATTAGTTTCTTATGCCTATTTTGTAATTAAAACTTTCAGTGTAGTTCAGCACATTTGAAGGCACTTACACAACTTTTTACCCATCCACCCACTGACACACCCATTCACTCACCTATACAACTATTAGCACACCCACTCACTCACCCACAAAGCCACTCATTAAACCACTCACTCATCTATACAGTTATTCACATAACCTCTCACTATCCCATAGGACCATTCATACAGCCACTCTCTCAATCAAACAATTACTAACAAACACACTCACTCACTCACTCACTCATACAGTCACTGATACACCCTCTCACTCACCAACATAGCTATTTACAAACCCACTCACCCATACAAACAATTATGCAGCCACTAACTCACCTATGCACTCACTAAAGCTACTCAGTCACCAACACAACCATTCACACATCCACTCACTGATCCAGGTACTCACTCACCTGTACAGATATTTAGACTGTCACTCCCACAGCCATAAATATACTTACATACTCTTTCACTCATTTATACAGACCATCACACAAGGAGTCACTCACCCCTACAGCCACTCACAATGACAGTCACTCTCTAATATGGCTACTCACACAGCCAATATATAATCAATGCAGGTACTCACATATGAACTCACCAATAGAGTTGCTGATACACCCACTTACTCACCCATACAGCCACTGATACAACCACTCACTCACCCATACACTGGCTCATTTGCCTTCTGACTCACCTATACAATCAATCACATACCTACTCACTTACCAATCTACCTTCTCACACTCATTCATAGAGCCATTTACACTAGCACTTGCTCAGCTATACAGCTACTCACACACCGACTAACTCACCTATAACCCACTTATACTAGCACACACTAACCCATGCAAATACTCAAACACTCAACCAATCTCTCACTTACTCGAAAAGCCAACCATACCAGCACTCACCCATCCATAGAGCTACTAACACACCGATTGTTATACTCAGCCATACACCCTCTCACACAGGTACCTTCTCACTCACACAGCCACTCATACACTAGTCACTCACTCATACAACTAGTGACACAGTCACTCAATTACCCATTCACCTACTCACATAGACATGCACTCATAGGTGTGGTACATTGTGAGTAAGGCAGTTGAAATTTCCTTTTAGTTGATAGATTTCACTTTGGTTTCTGCTATTTCATGTTTTCAAGGTTTATGTGTCATGATTTCCGTATTTTCTTTGTTGTAAGAAAATGCTTTATTTTGACATATACCATTGTGCGCTATTAGCCAGCGTAAAACACAATGGGCCTTTTCAAAAGCTGTATTTTGTAGCAGGTTCAGTATTATTACAGCACTATAAGTAACATTCTAAACAATGCTATTCACAAACGCCCATGCAGAGGTCGAAGTTTCTCCCGCTCCTATCTTTTCTTTTCTATTTTCTCCACCACCAGGGTGGAGATCTCCCTATGGCTAAGCATTAGGAACATATAAAATGCTTATTAAACAGGTAAAGAATTGGTAAAAATATATTTGTTTGAGATATCAATGTAATTAATTTTAGATAATATTTTTAAATGTAAAACAAAACACAAAACAAACGCATGCACTAATTCCTGAATTTTTTATTAAATATTAAACAAATTTAAATACATTATATCATATTAAAATTTAAATTTAAAAAATCTCACCTAATGTAAAAATGTATATATAAGCAACACAACCCTTACATAAAAATGTATATTGACTTGGCTGTTAAATCACCTTTTCCATAAAAAAGAGAAGGCCAGGGTTGCATATTCTGCTGAAGGTTTAATATTGCAGCCATTAGCTAACTTTGACTGCCGATCATACATAGAAACAGGTAATCTGTAGTTAATGGTTTCAATGGGTGAAGGGATGGTGCATTTAGGATGAAATAATTTGATTGTATTTTTTCTTACGCAGCATGTGACTCTAAAGGCAAAAGTATCATTTAAAGGATTGGAGGCAATAAAGGAGCATCTGCAATGCATATGTTGCAGCGCAAGCATGATAACATACTTTACTTTACAATTACTCTCATTTACTACTCTAACCATACTGGGCTCATTATGATTTGACAATTTACAGCACTCCCATTCACAACAGAGGCAACGATCCTCTGACTAATCTTTCTCTGCCAATATGAGCGGTGGAAATGAGGGTAACCAAATACTACATTAACTGTCCAAAGAGGACCCTTAATTGACAGCCAGCTCGCAAATTTCAAATCAGATTTAGGTACACCACTTTCAAAACCATGCTGTAGAAATAAAAGATAGCAAGAGGTTGAGTCAAGTTAGGATTAATCGGACCAAAAACTCTGTACCAGCAATGCAAAACAAAAGATGTAACACCTGATGTTCTGGCAGAGCTTGATGATTATCAATACAAGACATTTCGGGGCTGATTATGAATTGGTGGTGCGGGAGCGGGGCGGCACTCTACTGCCCTGCTCCTGCACTGCCAAAGTTGACAGCTGTGCGCCTGCCAGATTAGGAGTTTTCTCCTGGTCTGGTGGGCAGTCTTTTGGCGTTCCTACAGCAATGCCTTTGAAAAAGCAAGTTTCTGCATGGCATGGACTGTTGATGCAGTTCAGGAACTGGGTGTGCATGCACACAGATGGGCACACCATGTTCCCCCCTGCATGCATCCCAGTGTACATGGACAACAGAGGGGCCTTTAGGGGCCTATATGTTTTCCCACTACCAGAATTTTAATTGCAGGCTCACTGCCATGAAAAGGATGGTGGTGGAGAAACTCAAAATATATTTGGAGGTGCCCCAGCGGCACCGCCAAACATTTTTGCATCCCAGACCGTCACACCCCAGCCAGAAAACACGGTAAGTCATGCCCTCAGCAACTGATGAAGATATTTGCATACAAATGTAGCAATCACCAACATCCATAGTATTTACATGTTTGCTACGGAAGTAGCTTAAATGTGAGCTAAAATCAATTTTCTAAATATTATTGTGTCACATATCTTTTAGTGGCTCCAGAAGGAATAGAACGTTCAGAATCGTTCACAGAAATGTATTGTGGCAGATTTAATAAAATAAGCATTACAATTATTATCAAAACACCAATAAAAAAATTTAACACAGTGTAGACACATTTGCATTTGGAAGAGTTGCCACCATCAGACTGCATGGCAAGCTTCAGACCGTTTAACTAAAGAAAAATCAAAAACAGCAGCAGTGGTTTGAGCAATTCAACATAATCTTGGCACAAAAAAACAAGCACACTTAACACATATTGTATTACTATTTCTGACATGTAGTCACAGAAAAATAGAAACTTGTCTGTGATGACTGAAATACTGCTATGAAACATACATATGTGCACATTTTGCTGCATTTGCTTCTGGATGGGTGTAGTTTTTCAATGGTATGTGGACGTTGTGCCTCTGTATTTGGCCGATGGACATTTTGTTGCCCGATTTGTAGGGCCTAATCAAACAGCGCTGCTGTTGGAGGTGGCAAAATGCCTGTGGGCAGGGTGGGGAGGGGAATGGGTGGATAAGGGGGCACGATGGGGAAAAAAATAAAGAGACACAGTTATCAAAGGGCAAACAACTGCATCAGGGATGTGTTGTGTTTGCCTGGCGGTAAAAGTTCTGCAAATCCTTTCCAATAGTGTTCAATTCATTCTATCATCTTTTAATCAAAACTAGTGATCTTCACTATACATATGTCCATGTTCTGTTACCATGACTGCAGAATATCAGCATTCATTTAGAGGCCTTCTGGTAAAAAAAAAGTCACATTTATTATGCACTTCCAAAATTATACTTTCTTTTAAAATATTGTTTCTGAACAATATTATATAAAATACTTCATCCATGGAATAACTTTGGTACAATATATTCGACAAGGCTCTTTGTCAATAGAAAATTAATAATTCACCTCTTGTCAAGCATAATTTTCCATGAGAATCAATCAAAGTCAACATGTTCCTTTCCTTCCTGTTAGTTGTTGAACAGTGCACAATTTATTATTCAAACTGAAAGCAATGGAGGTATTTTTTTGGGGGGGTGAGTAAATTATATAGGTAAGACTGCAGATTTGTTTTTGTCAAAGTATTAGTTCATTTAATTTTTCAAATATTATGCCTACTGTCTCTATTTGATTTTCTGCTGATGGAAAGGTTGATTTAACGTTTTGAATAAAATCGCAGATTCATAGATTGAGAGTATGCACTATAACTTAGCAGCACTACTTGTAATAACCTACTTTACATTGGATATTTCATGCAATATTTCTTCATTATACAATTACGGAGGGCACTATTTATTGTGCACTGTTACTTTCCATTTCTAGGAGCATCTGACACAATGTAAACCTAATCGTCCGAGCTCATTTTAAAGAACAAATGGCCTGATTTAGAGTTGGATGGATTGGTATTCTGTCACAAACCTGATGGCTATCCCATCAGTCAAATTACAGCTTAATTATAACTCAATGGATTTGTAATAAAGGAATGGGATATCTATCTTTTGTTACTAATGCGGAGGTTAGTCAAAACTATGACTCTTTGGTGGAGCGTAGTTAGCTGGCCCCTCCACTCTCCCAAAGTAATTATAAATTAATTAAAAAGGCACTTACCTGCCTCCACCTCACCATAGCAGCTCTCGTTTCTCCTCCTCCAATGAGCACTCGCAAGACTTACAATGTTGGGGTTATCAGAGAAGAAGGACGGCGAGGAGGAGGAAGGATCGCCGCCATGGTGGAGGCAGCCACCACAGGTAAGTGCCATTTTTATTAATTTATAATCACTTTGGGAGGGTAAGGGCATGTAGCGGAGCGGAGCGAAGTTCCATGGAGTTGTTTTCCAACTCCCTGGAACTTTGCGTAGTGGCACTACGCCTGCTCCACCCACCCTTAGTTTTTACTTATCTGAAATAAAGCTTTTAGCATACAATCTCTTATTAACTGTTACATTTATTTTATCTACTGTGTTTTTTTATTTATTTTTTTTTAGTCCTCATTTGCCAAACCCTTACGTGTGAAGAAAGAAATCCGCCAACCACCATTTTGTGCTATCTTGTCCTGCCCACCAAACCCTTTAGTGTGCTATGGACAATTGCACAAAAAACAAAAGAAACAAATTGGCGGGAGAAGGAGCGAACAACAAACAAAAAAGGACGACCTTCAGAAACTCCATCTAGGCATATTTCAACCTGTTTGGACCAGAAAAACGAACGAAGACCCTTGTTATAGATCCATGGAGCAGGGAAGCTGACATAATCATAGGACCCGGGGAGAAAAAAAAAAAAAAACCCCGGGAGACCTGCTTCCACTGTATCAAATAGTCCCAAAAGGCAATTTTCTTTTTTTTTATACTACAGGGTCTAGCCAGGTCTACTTTAGGAACTTCATATAGGGAAGATAACCATCCCATATATGTTGGAGGAGCTGTGTCTACCCAAAATCTGCAAATCTGTCTCCTGGCCAACAGGATTGCAAAGAACAGGAAGGATCTAGCAGGCCCTAGGATATTTTCATCAAGCCCAAAGAAGATCAAAGGGAGAGTATTACTAAGAGTGATATTTAGCATAGAAGATAATGCTTCCATCACCTCTTCCCAAAAACGACTAATGGCTGGGCACTCTTTAAACAAATGAACATCCGAGGCCTCAACTAGGTCGCATTTGTTGCATTTTTTTCCATGTTGAAATTTGGCTAACTTTTGGGGGGACAGATAAGCACGGTGTAGAGTGAAAAGATGGTTTTGCCTCAGCCAGGCTGGCTTCACGATTTTATATAGTAGACTAAATGAGTTCGACCACAACTGCTGGCACTGTTCACCGATATTACTGCCCCATAACACCTCAGGGAGGGTTGTGTTGTCATCTATCTCCTCCAAGATCACCCAATACCAACATGCAAACTCCTTTCCCCCCCTGGCCTTGTCACCAATGGATGTTCTAAGTTGCTGTACTTTCCCAAAGGGACTCCCTTTCTTATCAAGGCCTGAGCCCAACTAGTCAGTTGTACATACTTAAAGTAAGATAGACCTGGCCCGACTTTCTCCCGCAAAGCCTCCCGAGGTAGCATTGAACCACCAGCTATCAGCTCTCCCCAATTCAGAAATCCGGCTTTCTTTATTGGACCTGCCAGTCTGTCTTTAAGACATAAGGGAGTACCTGGTGAATCCCATATAGGTGCTAAGTTGGAAAAATAGCACAACCCTGTTCTATTTCTGATTGTGGACCAACTCCTAGCCAGAGATTGTAGAGATTTTAATTTTATTCTTTTGAAGAATTTCTGGTCTCCAAACTTAAAAAGAAAGCAGTCAGATGGAAGATCAGACCCCTCCAACATAGCACGGAACATCCTCCCTCTAGGGTTGTCCGCTGATGATTTTAGGAGCATTCTCGAGTAGGATAGTTGGAACGCCCAAGCATAGTATTGGCTGTCTGGTGACGTAAGGCCTCCTTTCTCTCTCCTTCTCCTCAGCTTTTTCCAGGCCAATCTCGAGGCTCGATTCTTCCAAATAAAAGAGTTAATTCCTTGTTGACATTTAGATATTTGTTTAATGTCAAAAGCCATAGGGATATAGTTAAACAAAAAGGTATATTTGGGTAGGACAGACATTTTTATAAGGTTTGTCCTCCCAAAGATGGATAAAGGGAGGTGATTCCATGCCTTTAGTTGTTTCTGACATTCCTTATATACTCGGTCAAGATTAAAGGTGGTGATTTTACTTATATCTTGGGTAATTCTAATTCCAAGATACCGCATAGAGGACACTACCTCTGTGTGTTGGGGGAATTCCAGGCCATAATTTCTGTTTTCTCAGAATTTATGTGGTACCCAGAGATTTTACCAAACTCCTCAGCTTTTCTAATCACAGAGGGGAGAGCCGAGTCGAGGTTTGATGTCATAATGAGAATGTCATCGGCATATAGGGCAACCCGCCTTTCCCACCCTCCAAAGCTAAATGACGGAATAGTAGCCTCCTCTCTAAGAATCTGTGCAAAAGGTTCAATATAGAGGTTAAAAAGGAGAGGGGAAAGTGGGCAGCCCTGCCTTGTACCTCTGGAAATTCCAAAAGACTCTGTTAGAGAATTATTTACATTGAGTCTTGCCGTCGGGGCCTTATATATAAGTGAGATCATACGACAGAAATTTTCGGGCAAATTGAATTTCTTCAAGACTGCAACCAGATAGGACCAGTTTACTCTATCAAAGGCCTTAGTCGCATCCAGCGTAAAGGCGGCCAGAGGCAGAGAAAAAGTGGTAGCGATATTAATCGCCCCTACCAGATCGTGTGTAAGGTCAGCTAAGTGTCTGCCCTTTATAATGCCCTTTTGGTCTTCATGAACTAAAGAGCTTATCGCCTTCCCCAACCTAGTTGTCATTATAGCAGCAAAGATTTTATAATCGTTGTTGAGGAGCGAAATCGGGCGATATGACCCACAATCATTCAAATTTTTCCCTGGTTTAGGTATTAAGACCACCGTGGCATCATTCCAGGACTTTGGAAGGTCCCGGCCCTTCAAAAGGATGTTATTAAAGACAGAGGCCAAAACCGGAGTGATCTCGTCTATGAGGGCCCTATAGAATTCCCCTGGCCTGCTGCCTTCCCCCGCTTTACCTGCCCCAAAGCCTTCCTGATTTCTTCAACGGAGATCTCATTCTCCAACATCTTGCTATGCTCTGGGGATAACTTGGGCAGGGAAATTTGATCTAACCAGGCCTCCCTCTCTGCCTTATCTTCCCGGATATCTCCCTTATAGATTTCCTGAAAGAAGTCCCGGAAAGCCCCGCCTATTTCATCCTTGGTAGTACGGGTGACAGATTCCGCCTCCACCTTAATCTCTCTGATGTAGTTTCGAGCTTGGTCGGATTTGGTTTTCTGAGCTAAAATTTTTCCAGAAGCCTCACCAAACTCAAAATGAGAGATTTTGCTCGCCTCCCAACTTCTAGAGACCCTAGTTTGTAATAGATTTTCTAGGTCCAACTTTAACTCTCATGTCTTTCATATAGTGCCCCTGATCTAGTTTGGGGGTCCAGGGTGTTTTCAATTCCCTCTCCAGGTTATCAATACCTTCCCTATATTTCTTCCTTCTATAGGAGGCTCTATGCGTGATACTCCCCCTCCAAAAAGCTTTTAAGGCATCCCACATAATGTGCAGATCTGTTGAGTCTATGTTTGCCTCCATAAAGTGAAGTGTCTCTGATCGTAAGAAGTTGACTTCCTCATTTTCTAAAAGAATAGTACGGTCAAATGACCAGGAAGTATAACACTGTTTGTGCTCAAGCTTCAATACAAAAAAGATGGCCGAGTGGTCGGAAAGATGTGAGGGAAGGTAGGAAATGTCTATCAGTAAATCTTTCAAACTATAACTAAAAAAAGCATAGTCTATCCTAGACACGTGGTTGTATTTGAAATTCCGAAAGGAGACCCCCAGTGTATCCCCAGCCTTTTCCCTCCAAACATCTGCGAGCCCCAATTGTGATATTGCTATTAGGAGGTCTTGTCTAGATCTTGATAAAACACAGGCTCTGGATTTGGGAGACTTATCTAGCTCTGGGTCTAAGACGATGTTAAAGTCACCCATCCAAATAACTGGGTCCTGG
This sequence comes from Triturus cristatus, assembly GCF_964204655.1. Taxonomy (NCBI): domain Eukaryota; kingdom Metazoa; phylum Chordata; class Amphibia; order Caudata; family Salamandridae; genus Triturus; species Triturus cristatus. The sequence continues at coordinate 1,355,333,790 of NC_140591.1, forward strand.
AAGGCCAATAGATTATCTCGAATAGTGTTTAGATGGGAGGAATCATCCTGATTGGGGCCGTAATACCCGGCCAATGTGAGGAGAAAACCATCCAACATTACCCTTACAATGAGCCACCTACCACTCCCATCTTCCCTATACTCAATGATTTGAGCCTTAGCTTGTTTTTTAAAAATAAAGAGCACCCCCCTAATATTTGCTGATTGATCTGTGCAAATGAAACTGTCTACCCATTTTTCCTTTTTCAAGAACTCTGTTGTTTCACCCTTGAGGAGGTGTGACTCCTGGATGACAATGACCTTCAAATACTGAAAGATCTTTGCTCTCCTGCTCCCAGTACGCAGGCCATTGACATTCCAAGATAGAAAATTTAGCTGAGTCATTTCGTCCAGCAGTCACCACCCCCCCTACCTCTTTCAGGTTTCCTACAACTGAGTTGGCATAACTTTCCCTACCTTCGTTCACGGGCAAAGTGTCGGAGGGGGTGAATCTGTTTCGTTTGAGAGCCCTAGTCTAACCTCCTGCAAAAAGAAAGCATTTAAGGGTAAATTACGAAAGGGTAGGGGCAGAGGAGTGGGGACGAATGGCAGGTACGGTACCCAGGCATCTTTGGCTGATTGTGGCAGCAAGAGCAGATTGCAGGAGGGGATTGTTGCTGCTGTTTTAATAGGACCCCAGAGAGGGCTTGTGAGAGCGGTTGTTAAGGGCAGTCAAGGAGAGCTTAAACCATCTCGCATCACACCCTCCTTGCGCTCTTTTTTCAAAGTCCTGCCCCAAGTTCTGACCATTCCAAAACCCCACCTTTCCAATCAAGATCGCAGCCCTATATGTCCAGGTCTTCACGAGAAAATGGCTTCTCAATTGGCAGTTTCTCCTTCAGCGGATGTAATCTTACCAGCGCCTGGATCGGGCCACGATGAACAGGCAGCAGAAGATGTCAGGGCAGCGGAGAAAACGACACCTAAGGGGGGTGTTAGCTCACAAGCTGTCCTAACACCACAGGGTGGTTTATTGATAGAACCAGAGAGATTAACATCTACTGAGGCTCTTGTGAAGCAAACTACATGCCCTGATCAATCCCCTGGGCTTCTAGATAGGTGAGAGTTTTGCGACAATGCAGCCTGTTCTTCGATAGAATCTTTGCTAAACTCTTTAAAAGCAGATATAAAGCAGGGGTTTATGATCTCTGCAGTGAACCAATCTGAGATAAGGGCTTCCTGCGACGTATTGCAGCGAAAAGTAGATCGGCTTAATGAGAGGATAGAAACCCTCGAAGGCACTGTAGAAGAGCTTAAAACCAACCTAGGTTCGGCCCAAGCAAAAATCCACAATTTGCAAAAAGAGGGGGATGTGTTTCGTGAGAGGGTGGAAAGCTTGGAGAACTTTTCAAGAAGAAACAATCTCTGACTTTTGAAGGTTCCCGAGAGAAAAAAGGGGAGCGACATCAAAAGCATCGTCATAAACCTGCTCAAGGACTCACTCAATCTAGAAGAATCAATCACTAGTTACTTTGGGAAGCGTTATCCAAAGGATCCACAGGGACCCCTTTCGTTTAAAACCTGGCAGAGAAAAGCCTGGGAAGATTTTGGTTAACTTTCTTACCTATTCAATCAAAGAAAAAATCTTAACTTTGGCCTTAAAAAATAAGTCTCTAAGAGGCCCTGACTTTCCTTTCGAAATACGTTCTGACCTGTCCAAAGCCACCTTGGATCGTCAGTGGGAATTAGGTCAAAGGATGGAAAAATTTCGTGCCCTAGGTGCAACAGTGCAGATGAGATGTCCTGCTTTTCTGCGTGTGATGTTTAATAACAAAATGCACAATATTAGATCTCCTCTTGAGGCGGATGAGATGTTGAACTCATTAAAAGATCTTTCTCGGGGAGGTGCAGGAATCCCTTAAGAATCCCTTAAGATTGAGAAGGCAATGAAGGAAGAGGTGAAATTAAAAAAGAAAAATGGGAGTCTTTCCTCTGTTTTTTTTTGGTCACAAAGATGAAGAGGTAGTAAAACCCCTACCAGGCTACAAATCTAATCAGTCCTACATGAATTGTAAGGGGGCTTAAAGAATAAAAGAAGAGGAAAAAAAAGGGGAGAAATAAAAAAAAGGGGGGAAGAAGAAAGAAAAAAAAAAACTGTTTGCCTAAAATTAGCGTAAAAAAAAAAAAGGTATGATGGGGAAAAGTATTTCAGAATTCGTAATATGTACTGTTTGGGACACACTATGCAGTTTGTAGTGTGGTGTAGGGGAGGGGAGGGGGAGGAGAAAGGAGGGTGGAGGAGGAAGAGGGCGCAAAACTGGCATTTCATCTGTCCAGTATAGGTTGGGTAGGGTTTTCCGGGGGGGGGGGAGTTGCACAGGGTGGTAAGGGTAAAAATAAAAATAATCCTCTACTGTGTTGCTTGACAATCTGGACTATGCACTTTAATTCTTTGGCGATAGCTAACATATTTAAGTCTCCTCCTATTGGATTTTATTTTAGCTTGCTAGATGGCATAACAGACCCACCTGGCACGACCTACGGTTCTTTTGTCTAGGATTTTTTCTCTAGGATTTTGCTTTCTGGCACTCTGTTTTCTTATGTAGATATATTTTTGAGGGTATTTTATCAGATCCCTCAAGTATTTGTTTCTAATTTATGTTAATATGGTTTGGAACTTACACCATTCTACCTAACTGTATTGTGGCAAATTGAGCTTGCAACGTATCAGTAATTATTGTATTTATTCTAATCTGCTATTATGGTTCTTCCAACCAAAATAAAGATGATGATGATGATGAATTGCTTTTTTAATCTGTTTCTGTTAGGCAGGTTAAGTCCCAATATAAGTTTATTTACTATTACTTCTGATATCCATAACTAGTTATTATACTTGCTATTTTAACAGAAACATATGAAAGTGTGTCTGAACAAAGCGGTCCAATAACCTGTCTTATTTATTCCACAGTTTAAAAACAATCCATAAAAAATCAAGCATTAATTAAACCTTTATGACTAAACTAAGGAAGGATAGAAATAACACGTTGTAGGAGAGTCTGATCCTGATGAAGGCTGTGTCATGGAATGAGAAGGAGTGTTGTGCTGTTTGTTCAACAGCATTGTGATAATGATGGCAACATCTCTGAACCTATGACAATGATCTCATTATTCACAAACTGAAGATGCATTGACTAATGCAGATTAGTGTCACAGAGCTTCTTCTGTCAGTAATTAAAAAGAAACAAATTGGTTTTAACTGAGACATGAGTTTATCTATGTTCATTGTCTCTGTAAAAGAGTGATGTAACAGAACCATTGCTATAAGCCAACTGAGTAAACCATAGCAATGTGCAACTGCTGCAAGAGCGAATGTCATAAAGGTTCATAAAAAAACAATTAGGTTCCTGTAGACAGGTAGTTGAATTATTATGATATAAACTTATTAACTCTGCCAGCGAATGAGGTAACAGACGCACTGCAGCAAATAAATCTGGGTAACCATAGCAATAGGCAACATTAGCAGCATAGAGAATCAGAAAAGCAGAAATATAGGGCAGGCAAAGGGTAAAAAGGACCTTTCCTATGCAAAGAAATAGAGCTGAATTTAAGTCCAGAAATATGTGTAAAAGTTGGCAATGGAGTGTGAAGAAGAAGAAATTACAAAAAGGCAAATAAAGAAACAAATATGTGGAGAAGAGAAAAATGTGAGACTATAGGGTTAGGGCAAACTGAGGCAACAAAAGGAAATAGAAAGAATATTATTTATTATATTCAACATATACATATTACAAACTTCTATAGAAAGTTTTTTTTAAAGGAAGAAAATAAAAATGTGGTCATTCTTTAAATAAAAAAGCCTGTAAAGTTCGAAACACTTGAATTTGTAAAGATGCTTCTAAATCATTGGCTGCATGGCACCAAGAAAGCAAAACGTGAACAAGGAACTATACAGAAAAATATGCAGGGAGAAATGAGTCAGGAAAAAAGTAAATTCTTCACCAGTCACAGTCATGGTAGAGGAAGGGAAGAAACTATTTGTTGTCATAAATGATGTTAGAGAACATGTCATGAATAATGTGATATGTGACGTCATAAGCAGTGCATGGCGGCAGGTGCAAATTATGGTTAGCTCTGCTAACTATAACTGGTGAATTTCTGTGTATTTTTGTTCAAAATGTTAATGTTGTCACTGAAAAATTCACCTAATGATAATGTTTCTTTAACCTTTGGGTTTTTCAGTAAATCTCTAGAGTTTGTTTAACCTAAAGAACTATTTTATTACCATACGTAAAGCCAACCTCCCGCTGTGTATGCAGGGGTGTTTGTACACAGGGCTTTAAGTTTTCAGAAAGGAGGGGGGCCACATGGCCCCCCTCCCTGAGCCTTATTAAGCCCATTAGGCACTGGATACCCCAGGGCCTCATGTATTTTTAAACGAGAGGGTGCTCCAAGGGGACCTTATCCGCAAGGGCCATTTTGTTTTAATTAAAGGCGAGGAGGGCCATGCACCCCCTTCCCTGAGCCTGTTTAGAACCTAGGTTCCAATCTCTAGGACCCTTTTTTAATTAAAGGGGAGAAAAGCCATGCACCACCCTTCCCTGAGCCTCTTTATTCCCTTGGGACCCTGTCCCCCAGGGCAGTACATATAAATCAATAGGAGGGGCTGCATGACCACCCTCCTCAACCCTCGTTGGGCCTTGGGGACAAACCTCCCCCAGTGCTTTACATATACGTTAAAAGGGAAGGAGGGCAGAGACGCCCCCTTCCTGAACCTTGTTAGATTGTTATATGTCCCCTTCAGGCCTATAGTCTTTTTTTCCCTTATGTTAGCCTGAGCACATAGCAGGCTGCTCTCTACTTTGGGTGCATTACTTACTATACAAACGTATCTTGCTTTGTGCCACATTGTACTTTCACACAGACCCTTCTGTTGTTTCTGCATTCTGTTCTTTCCTGGGATTTAGTCTGAACACGGTAGACAAGGGAAAACAACAAGGACTCTTTTAATTTTGTTCTGGTCAGGCTCTAGCACCTAGACACAACACACCAATGCAGCTGTTGTTTGGGAACACATACTCTTTGTCATATAGGTATGCACAGACATGCAAATACGCTATTTGGAGAGAGATTCAGAGAAGAGATCACAACTACACCTGAGATGTAGAACTTTCGTCTGTGCATCGTAAGGTACGGGGTCTGCTGCAAACACGCAGAGATCTTCTGATATATAATCACCTTGTTTCTGAAGAAGTGGAAGGGGGGTTAGTTTGCCCATTCTCATACCATGACAGCTCCTTTTTTATGTTATATCGATTACTTACTAAGCTGACCGTATTTGTGTTATGTATCTTCTTACTTATTGTGGCACATATAAGGCACAATAGTTAAAACATTTTCTTTTTACTTTCCTCGTGTCTCTGTCAGATCTTATTGTGGACAAGTACGGGTTTGAGAGAGAAAAGGTGTGTCCTGCCACTGTGATTCCTGTTGGGAATGTTGTGTTCTGGGGTGCCTAATCACTTGTTCCTATGTGAGTGAGTAGAAGGGCAAGTCAGACACTGTAGCTACTCGGTCCCAGTCTCATGGGTACTAAGGTGGTAGGGTAACTCAGTCCCTGCCTACTAAGGGCCTTATTTACAAGAAAGGACTGCAAGCCCTTTGGCTGTGCCATGCTGCAGCACTTTCAAAGCACAGAGATGCAACATATTTACGATAATATGTTGCATTCCTTTGCTCTCCCTTGTGCTGAGCACAATGAGCTGCAATGTGCCGACGCAGGCACCCTTGCACCATGGTGCAAGTTTGCCTAAGTCACTGGGAGGATTGTTTATGTGCAGGAAGGGTTCCCTTCTTGCACATAAACAATCTGAAATGGCGTTTTACAACTTCTATGTGTGCTACATCAGCACACATAGAACTTGCAAAACTTCACTTTTTTAATGATTATTTATATGCAGGAAGGGACACCTTCCTGTACATAAACAATCACCAGATATCATTTCCTCATAGAAAGAGGAAACAAATTAATACATTTTTCCTTGTTGCACCTCCCTATGCCTCCCTTGGTGAGGCATAGCATTCAGACGCAATTCCAGGTTTACAATTTCTCATAAATCTTGAAATGTGTCAGGTTCCATGGGTGTTGCTTGGGTACACCCACAGAAACACCCATGGAATGCCCCTTACACGCAAACTGCTGCGAGTAAAGGGGCTGTATATACAAGGACAGAAAAAGACACAGAGGGTGGATTTTTCTGTCCTTGTAAATATGGGGCAGGTAAATGCACTGCCGGTGCGTCACAAAAAGTGACGCACTGGCTGCGCAAGCGGCTTGTAAATAAGTCTTCAAGTTTCAAGTGGTACCAAGCATAGTTCTGAGCGTCTGCAGAATTCCTGCGACAAGATACTGGGGACCATATCCCCAAGTGCCAGACATGTATTTTATAAGTGGATGGGGGCTGAACAGCTTACTCCCTGAGCAGTTATCTGCCCCACGAACCCTATCCCCAGGAGCCACTTAGTTAAATAAAGGGGAGGGGGCTGCGTGGCCCCCCTCCCTGAGCCATTATCAGACCCACTCAGGTAACCCACCATATACTTGTTGGGGGCTGCTGGGGGAGACCCATGGTTGTTATCCCTGGGCCTTTAGAGGTCTGTCGTGGGCGCGCCTGCGCCGTGCACAGCTCTTCCCGGCAGCTCCGGGGCGGCGGGAGGTGAGACGGGCGTGCGGTGCGGTGAGGATAACGGGGAAATAAGGCGGTGCGGGCCCCGAGCCCGATACTGGAACTCCTTTAGTGATGTGGAGGGTCGGCACAGGTCGGTGCGACTCTCCGCTTGGGAAGTGTTCTTGGGTCCTCAATCAGCGGGTGTGGGCAAGTAGGCAGGCACGGCCAGCGACCCTTAGCACGGCGGTGCAGGGGGGTCTCCACAGTGGGGGCGGCGCGGCCTGGGGGTGTTCCAAGGATAACGAAGCGGGGTCACAGGGCACGGTCCGTGCAGCTGGTGACCCGGCGAAGATCACGATCGTTGGAAGGATTCCGGCGGGAGGGGTGACAGCGCTTTCAGCGTGCTCCAGTGGCAGGCGGTGACAGGGGTGCAGGCAACCTAGCCCGGGAACAGAGAGCGGCTCCGGACGGAGCGGGGCTCTCACGGGGTTGAGGCAGGCAAGCTCCTGAGTGTCACGGCCCTAGGAGGGGCGATGAGGGGCGCAGTCTCTTTCCAGCGGGATGCACACACGGCTCGAATTGGAGGACGAGCAAAAGCACAGAGAACCCACTGGTCCTGGGGTTCAGTTCAGGGGGCAAGCTCAGATCAAGCCCTTGGAGAATGTTCAAGCACAAAGCAGCAAAGTCTTTTCAGCAAGTCTCTCCCTCTCCTTTCTCAGCAAGGCAAGCAGCAGGCCAGCTCCTCCAGCGTCTTCTTCTCCTTCTAGTCGGGCAGAGGTTCTTTGTGGTAAAACAGGATTCTGATTTCTTAGGAGCCAGGCTCCTACTTTTATACCGTGATTCTTTTGTTCCTTAGCGCCAGGGGGCCTGGGCCTCGCCTAGTCCAGTTCTGGAGCACTTTGTTATGGTGACTCTGCTCTTTCCTTTCAGCAGCAGGGCAGAGACATCAGCCGCTCCACAGGGGGCGGCGCCAGCTTTGTGGTGGCAGAGCATAGGTCTATTCAAGAGTCAAGGTGTACTCCTCCCACCCATCCTGGTGTAATCTTTCTACCCACCACCTGGCAGCCAACCTGTCTCTGGGGATTCCCCAACCCTGCTTCTTACTGTTGCTAGGCAGAACACACACACACACAGCAGAGGCGGACTGAAATGGCCAGGTCAGTAAATACTAACTTTCTAAAAGTAGTATTTACAAACCCAGGATATTAAAATAAACTTGACTACGAGAAGTATTTTATTATTCTGAGTTCAGGCATACTAAACTTGACATTCTACCATGCTCTCTGAGTCCACTGGGGTCACAGCGTGTAGTGACTCCAGCAGCCCATTCTGGCCTATGGAGAGCAGGTAGCCTTCAATAGTGAAAAACAAAAATGGCTGTAATTCACTACTAAGACATGCCACACACATCAGGGCATGTCCTACCTTATGCCTACAATGCACCCTGCCCTTGGGCCTACCAGAGGGGTGGCTAATATGTAGGTAAGGGAAGGTTTAGGGACTGGCAAGTGGGGGCACTTGCGCAGTCAGCGCGACAGTCCCAGACCGCACGCAGGGTCTGCGGTGGCAGACCCTAGACACATTTTACAAGGCCGCTTTCTGTGGGTGTCGCAACCAGCGCTGCAAGCCCACCAGCAGCATTGGCATTCACAAGCCCTGGCACCCCTGGTGCACTTTACTGGGGACTGACAGTAAATCCAATAAACCAATCATGAATATCAATTACAGGTACACTTTACCTAGGGAGCACTTGCACTGCGGCACGGATTAGCCGTGGCGCAGTGCCCTGAGCGGACAACACCAGCAAAACATCGAGGCATACCATCAAAAAAAGTGGAAGGGAAACTCACGCCAAGGTGCCAGGTCTAACAGTGCAAAATATTAGCACCATAACAGTTAAGTCAAAAACAAAACACAATATTATTCTTACTCCAGTTTATAAAAATGCACAACATTTTAATGACCATTGTTACACCAAAACAACAATAATCTAATAACGAGTACCAGAGATATGAATTTGTAAACTTTGAGTTACATTGTGGGCAACTAATAATGCTAGACTGGTAAAAAAAAAGGTAAAGTTTGAGGCTAAACATGATGGAGTGCAGTTAGGATGCAAGGCCCAGGGAGGTCCCAGTCAAAAGAGTTACCTTCGGACTTTGACATTTTCTGAGAAGGTAGAGTTCTCAGTGGGGCAAGGTTTCAGGCTGAATCAAAAGATGAGATCGTCAATGGCAGGTTGGTGAAGGGCGAATTATTGTTAAAGCCATCAATGAAGGCGGGAAAAGCTCGAATTGGTAGAGTCCAGAGTGTGCATCTAGGCATCCATCAACTTTGAACCAATGATGCTAGGAGTCGGTTCCAGAGAAGATTTCTACCAAGGGACTTAGGGACATATTTATGAGAGGAGTTGAGTGGCTCTTCCACCACACAATGTGGTGCAAGAGCGAGACAAGACCAAAATGCAATTTATGAAGTGATGCAAGGCCACCTTGCATGGCCCTGAGAGGCTTCATAAATCAGGAGTAACACAACGCAGCACAAATCACTGCATTGCGTTATTCTGCCTGGGAAGGCATTCCATGAATGTTGCATGTGTTTTCACATGCATCTCTGATGAATTTTGAGGCCTTTCCACATTTGCCAAAAGTGGTAGACCTGGGAATGCACCAAAAAAAATAAGCCTCTTTAGGAGAGGTGTAATGAGGAGAAGTATCTTTAATTCTTCATGCTGCTCCCTCTTTCTATGTGTGCTGCATTCTTCAGCACACATAAAAAAGAGGAATATGCCGCAGGGGATTGTTTTTGTGCATGAAGGTGCCCCTTCCTCCTTGAAAATACACAGCAGCTTTCCTGTGAGGGTCTCAAGGTGCAGGAGGGAGGAAAAGGGGGCTGATCAGTCTGAGCGCTAGGGTTCAGTCGAAAAGCCAGGTCTTAAGCTTCATGTTGCAAAAGTTCTAGCATTGGCACTAGGCAGCCAAAATTGCGCAATGTTACTTAGGTGTTTCTTACCCACAGCCCGAAGTGCTCAGACCTCTGCAGCATACCTGGGAGGCAGAAAAGATTACATTTGCAAAAGCATCCAAAAATCAAAAAACCCTGTAGCCGGAGAGCAAAATACAAAAACAAAGCAACAGGGGAAAATCTGGTGGCTAAGGGCAGCCGTTTTCAAATGTGCAGGAACAGAGAGCTCTCCACTCACCCTCTGCCCTAGTGCTCTGGACCCTACCTTTAACCCTACGGCAGCCTGTCACTAAGCCACTTGGGAGAGGAAGATCTGCACATTTTGCAATGAGTCAAGTCAAAGGGTTAATGGGCAGAGGACTGTTGCAGGGGGAACAGCCTTTAAAATGCAGCCATTACCACACAATATCTTTACCATGCATTAATTAAAATATATATGACATTACAACGCATGCCTGTACTAGGTAAACATTTTACCACACACAAGCATTCAAAAGCATGCCTCAATGGAAATGTAAGTATTTTGCAGGTAAGTGTATCATATACACACACACACACACACATGCGCGCGCGCACACCCACACAAACACACAATTGTTTTTTCTGCAAATACCAGTCCCATCCACCTAGCGGGGTCTGTACGGATGAAACGCATTGGCATATATAGAATTGCTTGGAGTTCATCCTGCAGTGCAAGCATATTATTGTTGGCAGAAAGGATGCAGCAGAGTTTTCTTTGATAAAAACCAAAGATCATTTGAGATGTCATCAGTAATGTCACGGACCATGTTATGAGTGATTTAACATGTGAGGATATAAGAAGTGGATTGTGGGGGCGTAAATTATGTTAGCTCAGGTAACTATAACTGCTGAACTTCATTGGTTTTGTACAAGTGAAATCTGAGACCAACTATGACATCCCTGCCACCTTTGTTTTTTTAGCAAATGTCTTTGTTTTTTTATCTAGATGTTAACTTTAACATCACTGCATTTGTGAATGCACTGCAGAGGTCAGTCTTTATAATAGTAGAGACACTAAATGAAATAATGGTTGGAGAAGTGGAGACTAATAGCTTTTATATCTTCAGTACTATCATGTCTCAACCTGTCACAGAAAGCACTGTGATTATATAATTCATTCTTTGCACACAGTATAAAATGGAATGCTACAAAATGTGCAAACAGGTTTAAAATACAAAAAATATCTTGCAAAATATATATGTTAGTAATGCACAGAGCATACATGGGGCAATTTATTGTATAACTGGCCATTGAAAGCAGAAACTTCACTGCTCAGCTGGAACCTCAGTATAAGTTACAGTCACAATGAATACTTCTGCGTCATCATGAAGCTTCAAGTGGTTCGATTATTCAGAGCCAATACCGGCTTCTGAGCACTCTTTACATTTGCAGATTAACATCTTGTGCCCATTTACGTTTCTTTCACAGAAGCAGACCACCCTGCAAGAAGGCTTGTATAGTTGTCTGCCCCTCCCTTAGTATGACTATACTCATATTGAAGGTGAAGCATTTCACTCACACAAATAACCATTCTTAGATGGGTATCTTTCAAGAAGAAGTAGAGGGAGTAGTTTCCATAAATTAAAAAAGTATGGGCACATCGTGCCCCTTATTGTGCCCAATTTGACCACTTACCTTGGCCAATGGTATCAGATACACTTTGGCTTTTAAATCAGAGTTAATTGAGAGTTTGGCCGGCTGTTTTCATTTCTTTTCAAATTTTGTAGAATTTGGGAATGCGTTGTGAAACATTGCAATACGTATAGTCCGGTATTGCAGGTATTCACAAACACGGTGTGATTTTAAGAAAGTGTAAAAAACATATATACGGATATTAGATGTTTGACTCAGTAGTTCAGTAATATAACATGTAAAGTGAGATTTTAATAAGTAATTTTATGGTACAAAACTGTTTTACTCTATTTCCCGTTTTTGTGACTACATAGGCATTTGCAACTGTGCCAGCATTCGTGAATTTCACATGACTATGGAAGAAAGGGATTTCATTGGAAAGGACACTTTTGATTATTCTAGAAAGCCAGTTCCCACACAGTTTTCTTTTTTCACACTACTAGTACTCAGATTGAAGTACTTATTGCAGCACCTACTATTTTTAGTAATACCAAATCATTTTGCAGTTTCTGGGGAACTTTTTTACAATAAAATGGCATCTTGTGGCAGTGGAGAACAGGAGACACACAATGAAGGCCACAATTCTTCAGAAGAGGAACCTGCAGCAAACAAACAGCCTATTGCATGGGATTTTTTTTTACCATCCCCTCTGGGAAAAAGGGGTGCATCTGAAATATACTCCTGTGGCACTAACAGTATGTTGACCTGTTGTAAATTGAAACAACGATGTGATTAAGCATTTACTAAAGACATTAATTCCCTTATGTAGATCAAGTTTTCTCCGTTATGTTGACCGAAGTTCGGACTCCATTTTGTATTGTCATGCTTCCACGTGTTCCCCACGAGAAGAGTCCAACCTCTGTGTTAGTTGCTCTTGTAATCTGCCTAGTAACAGTCTATAAATAGCTCCTTTGTCCATCTGGCACATGCCCAGACTTGACCACATCTGTTATCAGTTAGCCTTGCTTGACCATGTTTTCGCGGGCTCAAGGAGTGTGTTAGCTCCGCCCACATATTGATTCAGTATCGAAAATGACCATAAATGGTAATGTTCTTCGGCCTCATGTAGTATCCACCCACTTCTGAGCCCCTCTATTGTGTATAAAAGGGGACCATGTACGTAAGTTCTTTGTGCTACTCTATGCAATACTGAAGAGTGTTGTGTGGATTGTAGGACCACCCTTAAGGGTTAATAAATGCTGTCTTTGTACTTTGCAGTTTCCGTGCCAACTTCCTTATAGATTCCATTACAGGAGAGCGAACCCCTGTGTCCTGCGGGCCTAGCTGGGGCCTGTATTCATCAATTGGCGCCCGTCACGTGGGGCTCATCGGCGACTCGGATGCTCGAAGGACTGGTCGCGACGAAGGTGAGGAATTTGGCCGGGGACGTGATCACTGCCAGCGGCGTCTTAGCCCTGGCATCCCGAGGTTTTCCTTCCTTCCCTTCCGAGCTGACCGTCTGGGTGGCGCCGGTCCTCGACTGAGACCTCTTCTGTCGGTCCTGCCGTGAAAGCCGTTTGGGCGATTGTGGAGCTTGGCAGTTGGAATCTGGACTCTTGATTGGTAAGAACCGGCGTACGGTACTTGCTCCGAGTTTTTGAAGCCTGGTCCGGCTATTTGAGTTTGATTTGTGATGACTAGTCATATTTTGTATTTGTCTTTGTGAAAATATATGCGTTGCAACACATATAGGCAGGTAATGTGGAGAGATTTCTCCGGAGCTGTGTAACTTTGAACGGCGCAACGATTAAGTGCCATTTTCTCTATAATATTGCATATTTTGCATTATTCCTGAGCATGCCTGCTTTTAGCGCACTCCGTAAGTGGTGTTGCTGTTTTGGAAACCGGTTGAACCTCGAGGAATCTGCTCCAGCTCCCCCAGAGGGGACTCCTAATAGGGATATGTATGTGAAGCATGGTCTTTCTTCCATAATGTACAGCACAATATGGAGGAAATATACTAAGAAAGATCCTGAGTTGCGATGGCCTTTGTATGGATCGTTTGATATACGTAAGATTGAGTATGTGGAACAGTGTATGTGTAAGCGGCGTGCTCGTCAGGATATGTTTGAGTGTGTACGGTTGTGGGTGAAGGAGGTGCGTGAGCGAGAGAAGCGTGAGAAAGCGCTGTTCGATAAAGAACAACGGAAGAATGATCATGTGCGAGCACAGGAAGCGAGGCGTCGGGAGGACAAAGAACAAACGGAGAGACAAGAGAAAGAGCGTAGGCTGCAAGTCTCGGGTCAATATGCTGTTCGGCAGCCACTTTATCCTGTCCTTAATAATCTTGATGATGATTTTTATTTACTAGATCGCTCTCCGCCCCCTTATGTTGGCGCATCTGCTCCGAGGCCACAAGATTCTGTCCCGGGTCCGGGTAAGGTAGATACGCGGTCCATGTTATTGGCTGAACATATGGCTGAGCTTCGGCAAATTTCTTTCCGTGCACTTAAGGGCAAGGTGTCCGTGGATGAATTGTTCCATACTTGGGGGTCGTGGCAGGATAGAGAGAGATTGTATTTTTTGAGTCATTTCGCTGAGGAAGTGATTGCTGCTTTTCGGAAATATTCTAGTGTCTTTGAGCCTGAAGAAGTGACATCGGATGCTAAAGCATTGCATGATGGTGTTTTTTCTCCCTCTAAGGCTCCTGATACGGCTCGGCGGCTATTCGCCTTGCGGGACGCGGTGCTGGCCCATAAAGAAAAAGCGCGCCAACGAGCAGGGGAGGAGACGCAGTCGGATTCGTGTACCGCAGAAGGCCACTCATCCACCTCTCAATCAGATAAGAGCGATCTAGTGCATGCTAAGCCAATGCGCGAGGCGGCGCCTTTGTATGTTCCTCCTAAAGGAGCGGGGACTAGCTCGGATATTACCTCCGCCGATGCTAAGGGATATTTTGTGTATAATTGGGTTTATACTCCGTGGCATAGAGCTGACGTCATGGCATTAAAGAATGCGTTGCCTGATCCCCGCAAGAATCCAGCGGCCTTCTACGAAGAAGTCGAGGGGGCCTTGAATTCTTGTGTTATGACTTTAGCAGATATAGACCTGTTCTTTGGCCTTATTCTACCACCGGATATGTGGCGATCTGTCCGAAAGGTAGATGATATAGTTGCCTTTAAGGCCCGGTGGTCTGACCTTGAGGATGAGGATAGGGAGCGGAAGCCCGCGCAGAAACCGCCCCAGAGTATTTTAGATCTCCCTGCTGCTATTGTGGCTAAGTTGAAGACAATTATCCCCCCTAAAAAGATTGACTGGAATATGTTAGCTGCATGTAAACAGAAAGTTGACGAGTCAGTTGCGGACTTCTTTACGCGCTTTGAGGAGACGTTTCATGATTTTAGTGGCCAGTCGCTTACTGACGATACGGGCCGCCACCTTTTTGCGGATAAATATGTGGCTAATCTGCTGCCGGCAGTTGCGGCCCGTTTAAAAGCGAGTGAAAGTTCTTGGTCTTCCGCTACACCGACAGCCCTCCTGACTATCGCCCAGTATTATGAGCGTCAGGAGCAAGAAGCAAAGGGCCAGGAGGAAAAGAAGTCGAAAGATTTGAAAACAAAGGTGATGTTGGCACAAGTCTATGGCCCGCCCCGACGGGGTAGTAATAGAGGTAGGGGAGGATCTTATGGTCCTCCCTCGGGCCGATCTGATTTGCATAGGAACCAATGTGCGTATTGTAAGCAATCGGGTCATTGGGCTAGGGACTGCCCGGTGTTGCATGCATCGCGTCAGGGGCATACCCACGGTGGCCCGCGAGGTAGAGGGGGTTTCTCGAACTTTCGAGGGAATTCTAACGAACAGGCTCGTTTTGACTCTGCTGGGCAGCACCGAGACAGATCAAATGTTTTCGATCGCCAGCATCAGTACCAAGTGTCGGGGATTGACCGGTCGAGGTACCATGACTCTCAGCATGCATAGGGATGCGTTGGATGGGGGTTAGAATCAGTTGAGGTGCTGGTCGATCAGAAGGGTCCTTATGTATCGGCTGAGGTTTTGGGCTCTACTGATCAGTTCCTAGTGGATACAGGAGCGACACGTAGTGCGCTGTCTAAGCAATTGGTTCCGGGGGCTCCCCCATCCGGCTTAATGGTCACATCGGTAGGGTTTGACGGTACACTCTCCCGAAGCCCTCTTTCGCAGCCCCTCATGTTTAAAGTTGATTCTTTTTCTGCACCCTGTCCGTTTCTGCTTGCCCCGTACACACCGGACAACATTATGGGTGTTGATATGTTAAAGCATTTTAGGGCTACGATCCGCTGCTCCCCTGCCGGTGTGCGGGTAATATTGAACGACAATTACCCCCGCTCTGAACGGATGTGTGCGATGGCAGAGGATGCGCTGTTAGCTACCCTCCCTCGTGCTTTGTGGGCAACTTCGGATACTGATGTGGGACAAATGGTGATTCCACCGGTCCACATTAGCGTCCAGGAGGGGGCGGTGTTACCACGCCTCCCACAGTACCGTATTTCCCAGGAGGGTGAGGAGGCTCTCATACAGATAGTGCAGGATTTGATAGCGGTAGGGGTAGTGGAGGAAGTCCCCTACAACATTTGTAACAGTCCGATTCTTCCTATACTGAAAAAAGATACGGATGCCAGAGTTTATCGGTTTATAATTGATTTGAGAGAAGTGAACAAGATCGTGATACCTCAATACCCAGTGGTTTCCGATATCACGACGTTGCTTACTTTGGTACCACCTACGGCGACTATGTTCTCCGTGATCGATTTGAAGAATGCCTTCTTTTCCATTCCCATTCACCCTGATAGCCGATATCTCTTTGGGTTTACATTAAATAATAGATCTTATCGTTTTTGTAGGATGCCCCAGGGCTACACAGAAAGCCCTAGCATTTACAGTCAGGCTTTGAAAAGACAATTGGATTCCTTTGTTCTGCTCGAGGGGGTCGCCCTCATTCAATATGTCGATGACATCTTGCTGGCGGCTGACACCCTGGAGTTGTGTGAAAAAAGTACGTTATCCTTACTTTCCTTTTTAGCATCCCACAATCATAAGGTATCTAGGAAGAAATTGCAATTCTGTAGACCAAAGGTGACTTATTTGGGTCACCTTTTGTCTAAGGAGGGACGTGCACTCACACCGGATCGTATCCAAGTAATTTTGGACACACCGAGACCGTCCACACAGAAGGGTGTGCGTGCATTTCTGGGCCTTGTTTCTTTTTGTAGACAGTGGATATTGGGGTTTTCACACATAGCTAAGCCATTGTTAGCCCTCTTGACAAAGGACACGCCTATCCCAATCCCTTGGTCAGATGAGTGTGATACTGCTTTTCAGCAACTACGACAGGCCCTTTGTTCAACACCAGTGTTAGGGACCCCTGATTATGCAAAACCCTTTTCGTTGTATGTGCATGAGAAAGATGGTTGTGCATTGTCAGTTTTAGTGCAGATGCACGGCGATAAGCAGCGCCCTTGTGCATATTTTTCGGCTGTACTTGATCCTGTCGCCCGAGCATTACCAGGGTGTTTTCGCTCGGTTGCGGCGACAGCTGTGTCAATACGCCAAAGTGAGGGAATTGTGTTATCTCATAAGTTGTTGGTATTAGTCCCCCATGCTGTCGATGCCCTGCTCAATCAAACAAAGACGCAGCATTTGACCAGCGCCCGTTTAACGGGATATGAGTTGACGCTTTTGGCTCCTCATATTACATTAAAAAGGTGCGTAACGTTAAACACGGCAACATTGTTGCCATACCCCGAAACCCAGCCTGAGGCGCGGAAAGCGCATGATTGTATTCTCGTGACTGAGGAACAAACAAAGGGTCGTATTGATCTCCAGGATACGCCCTTTTCAGATGTAGATGGAGAACTGTGGGTGGATGGATCCTGCCTGAAGCTACCAGATGGTACGACTTCAGCAGCGTATGCGATTACCACATTGCAAACGATAGTGGAGACAGCACGCATACCACAGAAATCAGCTCAAGCAGCGGAACTGATAGCATTAACACGAGCATGTGAGCTCAGTACAGGACTATGTGTGAATGTTTATACAGATAGCCGCTATGCCTTCGGAGTAGCGCATGACTTCGGCCTACTCTGGAAGGAGAGAGGGTTTTTGACGTCACATGGAGTACAGATAATGCATGGAGAGTTAGTTCACAATCTTTTAACCGCATTGACATACCCAAAGAAAATTGCCATCGTTAAGTGTAGCGCCCATAGGAAAGTAGTTGATAAAGTTGGAGAAGGGAATGCGTTAGCGGATCGAGTAGCACGGGAGACTGCGATGCAGCCCGGTACTACTGCCATGTATGTAGTAAAGTCACAGGTGGAAAGATGGCATGATGCGAAGGAGGAAGTGCGAGAAATGCAAAGGACTGCTTCTGACAAAGAGCGGGAACAATGGGCTAGCGAGGGAGAATTGGATGACGAGGGTTGCTGGAGAAATAAGCAGATGGATAGATGGAAATTACCCACGGCTTTTGTACAACCTATGGTTCAGATGGCACATGGGCTAGCACATGTTGGAGCTTCCGCAATTGTGAAATTGCTTACCCAAGTCTGGGAGCATCCAGAGATTGCTAGCACAGCGAAGAGGGTGGTGCAGACCTGTATGATCTGCCTGAGGTATAACCCAGGAAAAGGTACTCGAACTCCGGCAGGAGGATTTGTGACACCTACTGCATCCTTCGAGGTTTTGCAGATGGATTACATCCAGCTTGAGCGCTGTAACAATCTGAAGTATGTTCTAGTAGTGGTTTGCGCTTTCAGCAAATGGGTTGAAGCGTACCCTACGAAAGACAATACTGCAATGACTACTGCGAAATTGCTGCTGAAAGAGTTCTTCCCTCGATATGGCGTCTGTAGACTTCTGTGGAGTGATAATGGGCCTCACTTTGTAGCGGATGTTATAAAGTACGTCTTGAAGGGCCTGGGCATCACCCAGAAGTTTCACGCGGTATTCCACCCTCAGTCTGCATGACTAGTCGAGAAGTATAATGGTACACTGAAGCTCAAGATCGCTAAAATCCAAGCTTCGACGTCCTTGACTTGGCCAGACGCTCTGCCACTGGCGTTATTGTCAATTAGATCGGTACCGCACTCTCGAACTGGCCTTACACCGTACGAGATTGTCTTCGGACGCCCAATGAATATTTGGGGTCCACCAAAACCTAAGGCTGTGTATGATGTACCTTGTGTAATGATGAACGATTATCTGGCACAGTTAACGGATAACTTGGTTTCTATTCATCAACAGGTCCGAGAGGCGCTCCCTGATCGGTCTACCGGTGAAGGACATGGTCTCCGACCTGGTGACCACGTGATGGTGAAAATATTTGACAGAACAAACAGCTTGGAACCGAGATGGGTGGGTCCTGAGCAGGTCCTCCTCGCAACGAGGACGGCTGTGCGAGTCTCCAACAGAAAGAATTGGATCCATTCCCTGCACTGTAGGAAGGTGCCGCCCGGATTGGTGGAACCTGCCGTGCTGACCGATCAACGAAAAATTTTGGCTGCAGAGACAGGCCGTGCTGCAGAGCCAAACGCCACTGAGGAGCTCTTTCCGGACCACGCGACTCCTGGAGGAAGGCGATATCATCTTCGACCAAGGAAATGAGTTTTCCAGTACCGGGACATACTGTCAGAACGGCCCTTGGGTTAGTGAAACGGAGAGCCGATGAGGCAAGGGGGGGGGATCAGCCCTGCATTAGTGTAGCGACACCCGTCTTGGCCCGCTGGTGAAGAAATCGACCGCTGCCCAAGGGGAAGAGTTCTGACAGACTTTTAGTTTCAGGAAGATATTGGGTTTTTTATTTTTTTACTTTGACATGGAGAAAAAGAAAATCCTTTGTGCATTAGGGTTCATGTTGACAGTAGCCATTGTTGGGATAACCACATGGTTCGTGGAGGATGTGACTCCCGCTCGGAAGATTCTTGTGTTGACAACTCCGGTGCCTGAGGAGCACTACTTTTATACATTACCGTATCAAGAGTTGAAGCATCGACAGTCTTACTTGAACAACACTTTCATCCAGATGCTGCATCATACCCACGTTGCTACGAATGCTACGAACTGTTGGATATGTGGGATGATGCCAGCTCATCAGAAGAAAGGAGGAACGCCATTTATACCACTTCCTTTCTCTCATAATGGCTCTTGTAGAGCATGGTATACTTTGCCTTTTGCCACTCGGAAACCGACAGTGGGACGATTGCTCTTCAGACTCAATAAAGAATGCCATCAAGACAAAAATGGGTATCCACAAGCGAATGGGACAATTTGGGAGTGGGAAGAGTACCGACCAGACAATGAATCCATTCCCTACATCTTCACGAACACAAGAGACACTGTGGGAAAGGACAAATTTGTGATTCAAGTAGCACAAGCTCAAGCGGACCTGTGTGTCCAGAGTGTGGGTTTTATCCCTGTTGGTGTTAGTGATTGTATTACTGTTCTGAACATTGATGGGTTGAACAATAGTACCTTTTTAGCCTCCCATAATACTTACTTTGTGTGTGGAAATAAAGGTTATTACCGTCTGCCGGCTGGGTGGTCTGGGGTATGCTATGTATCATTCCTATTACCTCCTGTATTCCTAGCTCCCGCATCTTATCATAAGGATCTGAAATTATTGAATAATGTGACTGTAAATAGGTATAAACGTACTTTATCAATTGACGATGTAGATCAGACTGATACCAGTCTGCAGCAGTATATTGATTTTAACTTAGGACTGTTTTTCTTTGTTGGAGCTGCCCTGAACAGTAGGAAGATCCGAAGATTAACAAGAGTGGTAGAAGCTGTGACAAATCAGACTGCTGCTGCACTTGGGAATCTTACGGAGGAATTGCAAATTACTAGAATTGTTGCATTGCAGAATCGTATGGTATTAGACGTTATGCTAGCTGACAGAGGAGGAGCATGTACAATTATTGGAAGTAGCTGTTGTGTGTTTATCCCTGATCATACGCCATCAGTTTATAATGCCATCAATAAACTGCATAAAATTGCAGCTGAGATCCATACAGAAAACGGCACTTGGTCCTTTTCTGGATGGTTTTGGGCGTTAATTACTGCCTGGGGATGGAAGGTTCTAACTGGTCTCTGCATTATTGTAGCGGTTCTGTTTTCGTGCTGTATCTGTGTTCAATGTGGTCCCTTGCTCTGCTCATTATGTGTATCATTCTGTATCCCTGATAAGAAAGCTATTGCCGATGTTGCTCACCAGAAACGTTTAGCTAAAAAAGTTGAAGAAATGATGACAATTGACATATATGATGATTACCCTAACAAACCGGATGTCTTCAGTAAATGCTGAAAGGGTCGTCTGTTGTAAATTGAAACAACGATGTGATTAAGCATTTACTAAAGACATTAATTCCCTTATGTAGATCAAGTTTTCTCCGTTATGTTGACCGAAGTTCGGACTCCATTTTGTATTGTCATGCTTCCACGTGTTCCCCACGAGAAGAGTCCAACCTCTGTGTTAGTTGCTCTTGTAATCTGCCTAGTAACAGTCTATAAATAGCTCCTTTGTCCATCTGGCACATGCCCAGACTTGACCACATCTGTTATCAGTTAGCCTTGCTTGACCATGTTTTCGCGGGCTCAAGGAGTGTGTTAGCTCCGCCCACATATTGATTCAGTATCGAAAATGACCATAAATGGTAATGTTCTTCGGCCTCATGTAGTATCCACCCACTTCTGAGCCCCTCTATTGTGTATAAAAGGGGACCATGTACGTAAGTTCTTTGTGCTACTCTATGCAATACTGAAGAGTGTTGTGTGGATTGTAGGACCACCCTTAAGGGTTAATAAATGCTGTCTTTGTACTTTGCAGTTTCCGTGCCAACTTCCTTATAGATTCCATTACAGGAGAGCGAACCCTTGTGTCCTGCGGGCCTAGCTGGGGCCTGTATTCATCAGACCCACCTGAAGATGTACCACAGCAAGCACTTGACTGTAGCCCAGCGGAGGCGCACTCAACAGGATGCATCAACCTCAGGTGCAACACAAATTACACCAGGGGAGCCTATTCCCACTTAAATAGAGCAACGTCTCCCAGAGAAGTCCCCAGTGCTCCAAATGATAAACGTTTTGGTTGGAATACAAAAAAGTGTTAATAGGGAAAAATCAGTTGCTGAAGTTCTAGAGGCAGTAAAGCACCACAACTGTTATTTTATTTGCTTAAATGACACTTGGAATTGCTGTTTTGGGTTCATATTTTTGGAGTTGTCATTTTATTTCATTTTTTAAAACAAAAAACTGCAAAATACTTTAAAAAAAGCTTTAAAAAGATCTGAAAACAAATAAAACTAAAGTTTTCGTTGAGACAATCTTTCATGGTTTAAAAACTCTATGTATGTGTATCTATAAAAAAAGCATGATTGACTGAGTTTCTGTGTTAGTTAGTGAGTGGGCGCATGAGTGAGTAAGTGGATGTGTAAGTTTGAGTGAATGGGTATTTGGGCAAGTGAGTGGACGTAACAGTGGGTGCGTGAGTTCATGAATGACTGTGAGTTTGTAAGGGTATATGAGTGGATCCATCAGTGGCTGTATTGATGAGTCACTGCTTATGTGAGTGGGTGTGCTGATGTGTGATAGATGCATGAGGCTGTTTGGGTGAGTGAGTAGATACATGGATGTCTGTATTTTTTGAGTGACAAGGTCTTAGTAGCTATATGGGAGAGCGAGTAGTTGTCTCAGTGACTGTATGTGTGTGTGTGTGGGTGAGTTAGTGGATATGTAGGTAAGTGACTGCATGTGTCAGTGACTGTATGAGTGAGTGATTTGGTGCATCAGTAACACTATGGAGGAGTTTCTGTGTATGTCAGTTAGTCAATGGGAGAGTGAGGGAGTGAATGGCTGTATGGGTGAGTAAATGTGTGGGTTCATGGCTGTATGGGTGAGTGAGTGGGTTTGTCAGTGGCTGTATAGAAGTGTGACCGGATGTGTGAGTGGCTGTTTGGGTAAGTCAGTGGCAGTGCTAGTACCTGTATAGATGAGAGAGTGGCTGTGTTAGTCACTGTATGGCTCAGTGAGTGTGTGTTAGTGACTGTATGAATATGTGTTTACATGTGTCAGTGACTGTGTGGGTGAATGAGTGTGTGCGTCAGTGACTGTATGGCTGAGTGGGTGAGTGAGTGTGTGACTGGCTATATGGTTGAGTGAGTGTGCATGTGCTATTAGCTGTGTAGGTGACTGAGAGGGTCAGTGAGTGCTTGAAGTAGTACAAGTATGATTGAGTGAATGGGTTTGTGGGCATCTGTATGGGTAAGTAAGTACATGTGGTAGGAGATGTGTTGGTATGTGACTTTGTGTGTTATTGATTCTTTTGGTGAGTAAGTGATTGTGTGAGTGGTTGAATGGGGCTGGGCAAATGAGTGGCTCTATCAGTGTGTGTTTGGGTGTAACAGTGGTTTATGAGACTACCTTGTTATACCTTGGTATATACCTTGATAGTAATAGTTTTCAGAACTGCATTTAAATAAGTAATTAGGAAATTACTTACTCCAAGAGATGCCGTCATTCATCTGTTTGAAAACATAAGAAACATAAATTTACATAAGTATTACTTTTTGCAAAAACTCCATGATAAACTATTAGGGGTCGATTAGGATGGCGGACGGACTTGAGGTGTAAACCGGGACCGTCTGCCATGTATGTGGTGGTCCTGCACACCTGATCAGGATGCGAACCCCACCATGGCGATCAGATCCTGATCATTAACATTGCCGCGGGTGCTGCTGGGAGCAGCACCTGCCTGTTATGTCAAAATGCCATTTAGTGCATTTCACAGCACTCCGTAGCAGGCACCATATGTTGCCTGCCACGTAGTGCTGTGAAATGTAGGGGGTACCATGGGTAACGCCCAAGTGCATCCTCGCCTCCCCTAACAAAAGGGGGGCCTGCAACAGGCCTCCAATCCCTTTAGCCTTTCCATGGCAGTTTCACCGCCATGGAAAGGCTGTCATCAGCCAACATCGTAATTTGGCGGACAGTGCCTGCTAGGCACTGCCGCCATTTTGCTGATGAAGACCGCTCCGCAAGTCAATCGTAATGATTGCCTGTGGTGATTCCCTGGCACAGTCGGATTCCTCCGCCATCCTAATTTGGCAGGAGGAAAATCACTGTCAGAAGACAGAAGGACCGCCACCGCATAAAAATGTAGCGCTTATAGGTCACTGTGCAGTCCCCTCATTCCCTATGTTTTTGGCCCCATCCTAGTCGCAGGCCCTTGGTCCAACCACACAAGTGAGGTAGGATTTTACTCGGAAGACCAAGTAGAAAGCTGGGTGGTAGAACATTTGTGCCGGTATGGTGATCCCCGGCAGAAATGTAGGAAAAGTGTGATTTTTTTATCTAAATTTAAGGTGTGGTGGGGATTCTGGATAAGAAAACATTGGGGGATCCTTGCAAGCCTAACCTCCGTGTACTCCCCGGTTGTCTAGTTTTTGAAAATGTCTGGGACTGGTAGTTTTCCCTAGATGGCCACTGAATCCAGTACCTAAAACACAGGTGCCCCCTATCTATCACAAAACAAACTGGTTTTGCAAGGGGCACCAGCATTTTTGGTTGTGGGCTCGCACTACACATGCATGGACACGCACTCATTCGCAGTCCTCCCAAGACATACAGCGTAGGGAGTTTGCATCGATGAGGAGAGGAGAGGAGACAGCCAGGAGGAAACTCTGCTGTTAGCAGGGAGTTTGCCAACATTCCTTACAATCCACATAGAAGAAATATGGTACACGTCCTTAGAAATTTGGATTAAGAAACAAGAGGTGAGAATTTGGAAGTTTAAAAGGCAGATTTTGTTTGTTTTTAAGGTTAGTGTCTTTGCATTCCGTCCATCCAGTTTCACTCTTTAAATAGTATAGTGTCCAGATGTTACTTTAAGTCCTTCCTGAAAGATGATAGCAATAGTAGTATAAATTGTTCCAGAAACGGATATCTGTCCAGCTTTGAAGTTTTATAATTTCAGTTTCCAAATTAGATCCATCTGCGCTGTATTGTTGTCATATTAATATAAGGTATTTTCCACTTCTTCGTATATGCAATGTAGACATACCTTCTGATCTAAATTTTATGGAAGTTATATTTTTGTTAGCTGGTTTTATTATTCTGTCAAAAGACACAGTTCTTCAATCTGGTAATGTTAAATACAGAAATTGCTCAGAATTGACTTGAGTGGTAGACCTAAAAGAGCAATCTTCACACTTGTAGTTCCATAGGTAACCCAGTCCAAATAAGTCATCAATACTGATTTCTTCTTCTTCTAAAACTCCAAGGATGACCATTATAAATGTGTGTGCATCTTGTTTACTTTTCTGAGTAAATATTACAGATCCACTCAATATATTTACTAGATCTCGAATGCCTGAAGCACAACGTATTACAGTCCTATCACTATGTAAAGTTTGCAACAAATCACACAGTGCAGAACATAATCTCCTCTGTGGTTTCGGGCAAATTACATTTATAAGATGTGGAAAATGAAACAGTACATTGAGAACAACATTTGCATAGCAGTTGATACCAGAGTGTTGACTGGTAACATACAATATATCTCTCGTTCTCCTGTTTTTTATTTTTAACAAGGTGCTTGCTCTCCTTGTTTTGCGCAACATCTGTAGATGCTTTTGTGAGCTTCCACTTTGGACAGATTATCCATTTTTCATAAATGGCATTGTGTCCTAAATGATGATCATATACACTTCTTAACAAACTGGACAATGTTCTCACTTGAGATAATGCAAAATATGAAATGCCTTCTTTAAATACAGTACTAGCAATATTAATAAAAGCAGCGTCCACACCTAAACCTTGTGATTTATGGATAGATACAGAATATGCCGCTAGACATACAAGTCCTTTACAACAAAAAGCGTACAACTCATCGGCTGATTTGCTTCACGCCATCAGTCTGGTCAAATTTTATACCTAAATATTCAACCTCATCCCTATTTGGAAAATTAATTAAATCATTAGCTTGACTCATCGCACCATTTACTAATCCTTCCTCAACATTTAAATTATGCCGGGAAACTACTCCACAGTTTTTAAACATATGTAAACAATTTTCTAACCTTGCAGCCCTGGATACATATTTCTCCAATTAATCCAACTTGCTTGTAGCTTTCCACTTAGCAGTAGTGTTACTCCATGGTGTTACATTTTGCCAGTAGCTGTTTTGGATGTGGCCCTATTAGCATGGTTATATCCAAACATGTTGCCTTCTTCCTCCTATATTTCTGACTCTCTTTTTGATGGCTAGAGCACTCTGGGCACTTACCCCTGCTAATCAGTGCTAACATTCATGTGCTCTCTCCTTTAAACATGTTATGATTGGTTTATACCTATTTGGCATATTTAATGTGCATGTAAGTCCCATGTACAGCAGTATCCAATATACCCAGGGCCTATAAATTAAATTCTACTGGTGGGCCTGCAGAACAGATTGCGCCACCCAGAGAAGTAGCCTTACAAACCTCTCTCAGGCATGCCACTACAGTGCCTGCATACACAGTTTACTGAAACTTTGACATGGCATTTAAAACTACTTCCCCACTTCCTGGATTCAAGCAAGCCTGGCTGAAGATGGCTGAAATGCCAGAAACCGGTCCTAGGAAGCTTGTTTCCGGTCCAGGGAAGACATAGCTTGGCAGTTCGGGCTGGACTGTTCCCATGAGGCACAGGGTCAGACTGATTTGCATATGGCCATGTCTGAACTGGGGTGGCAGAGTGGGCTAAAGAACGGTGATGGATTAAACCCAGATCAGTTGACTGGGGGTGAGTGCTTGCAATGTTCAACACTCCGTCCATCATTTCCTTTGGTTTTTGCTTTGTTCGCCATAAGTTGGCAGGGTATACTCAGACGTGAGTCCCTTGCTCACTTTGCCACTGGATTCAAGCAAGCCTGGCTGAAGACGGCTGAAATGCCAGAAACCGTTCCTAGGAAGCTTGTTTCCAGTCCAGGGAAGACATAGCTTGGCAGTTCAGGCTGGACTGTTCCCATGAGGCACAGGGTCAGACTGATTTGCATATGGCCATGTCTGAACTGGGGTGGCAGAGTGGGCTAAAGAACGGTGATGGATTAAATCCAGATCAGCTGACTGGGAGTGAGTGCTTGCAATGTTCAACACTCCGTCCATCATTTCCTTTGGTTTTTGCTTTGTTCGCCATAAGTTGGCAGGGTATGCTCAGACGTGAATCCCTTGCTCACTTTGCCACTGGATTCAAGCAAGCCTGGCTGAAGACAGCTGAAATGCCAGAAACAGGTCCTAGGAAGCTTGTTTCCGGTCCAGGGAAGACATAGCTTGTCAGTTCGGGCTGACTTTTCCCATGAGGCACAGGGTCAGACTGATTTGCATATGGCCATGTCTGAACTTGGGTGGCAGAGTGGGCTAAAGAACGGTGATGGATTAAACCCAGATCAGTTAACTGGGGGTGAGTGCTTGCAATGTTCAACACTCCGTCCATCATTTCCTTTGGTTTTTGCTTTGTTTGCCATAAGTTGGCAGGGTCTGCTCAGACGTGAGTCCCTTGCTCACTTTGCCACTGAAGTCAAGCAAGCCTGGCTGAAGACAGCTGAAATGCCAGAAACCGGTCCTAGGAAGCTTGTTTCCAGTCCAGGGAGGACATAGCTTGGCAGTTCGGGCTGGACTGTTCCCATGAGGCACAGGGTCAGACTGATTTGCATATGGCCATGTCTGAACTGGGGTGGCAGAGTGGGCTAAAGAACGGTGATGGATTAAACCCAGATCAGTTGACTGGGGGTGAGTGCTTGCAATGTTCAACACTCCGTCCATCATTTCCTTTGGTTTTTGCTTTGTTCGCCATAAGTTGGCAGGGTATGCGCAGACGTGAGTCCCTTGCTCACTTTGCCACTGGATTCAAGCAAGCCTGGCTGAAGATGGCTGAAATGCCAGAAACCGGCCCTAGGAAGCTTGTTTCCGGTCCAGGGAAGACATAGCTTGGTAGTTCGGGCTGGACTGATTTGCATATGGCCATGTCTGAACTGGGGTGGCAGAGTGGGCTAAAGAACGGTGATGGATTAAACCCAGATCAGTTGACTGGGGGTGAGTGCTTGCAATGTTCAACACTCCGTCCATCATTTCCTTTGGTTTTTGCTTTGTTCGCCATAAGTTGGCAGGGTATGCGCAGACGTGAGTCCCTTGCTCACTTTGCCACTGGATTCAAGCAAGCCTGGCTGAAGACGGCTGAAATGCCAGAAACCGGCCCTAGGAAGCTTGTTTCCGGTCCAGGGAAGACATAGCTTGGTAGTTCGGGCTGGACTGTTCCCATGAGGCACAGGGTCAGACTGATTTGCATATGGCCATGTCTGAACTGGGGTGGCAGAGTGGGCTAAAGAACGGTGATGGATTAAACCCAGATCAGTTGACTGGGGGTGAGTGCTTGCAATGTTCAACACTCCGTCCATCATTTCCTTTGGTTTTTGCTTTGTTCGCCATAAGTTGGCAGGGTATGCTCAGACGTGAGTCCCTTGCTCACTTTGCCACTGGATTCAAGCAAGCCTGGCTGAACACAGCTGAAATGCCAGAAACCGGTCCTAGGAAGCTTGTTTCCGGTCCAGGGAAGACATAGCTTGGCAGTTCGGGCTGGACTGTTCCCATGAGGCACAGGGTCAGACTGATTTGCATATGGCTATGTCTGAACTGGGGTGGCAGAGTGGGCTAAAGAACGGTGATGGATTAAACCCAGATCAGTTGACTGGGGGTGAGTGCTTGCAATGTTCAACACTCCGTCCATCATTTCCTTTGGTTTTTGATTTAAAACTACTTACCAAGCATTTAACTCCCATTTTGCTACATATGGATCACCCCTAAGGTAGATCGTAGGTAACCCTTATGGCAGGGTGCTATGTGCTTAAAAGAAAGACATGAGCTTTGAAGTTTTAGTGAGTTACACACACACTTACAGACCCACATGCCCAGTTATACATCTAGCCTCCCATGCCATACTGTGACCCACATACCTATGTACAAAACCATAGAACCAATCAAACATCCATTTAGAGGGTGACAAAGGCACTTACACATCTACACAGCATTTATGTTTCCAGCAGTAACAGAGCCAGTTGTGCACACAGTTACATACAGTGATGCTCAATAACACAGCCAGTAGGCAATGCACACAACCACTTACATGCACATTTACAGACCCATAGAGTTACTAAAAGAGCCAGTCATACAGAGACATAGTTACTTGCATACACTAAGACACCCAGGCACACAATGACCCTTGTAGGAGAAAGTGATGCATAGGCTAACATACCCAGATACACTCTGATGCATGCAATAGCACACCTAGGCAGACACAGATATATACACTAACATTCGCAAGCAGACAATGATGGATACACTGGCACCCCCAGGGAAACACTCATGCATACATAAACACACCTAATGACACACTTAAGCCTACATTGACACACTAAGACACACACTGATCCATACACTAACACACCCAGGCACACACTTTTACATAAACAAATACATCTAGGCACACATTAACGGATTTGCTTACAGACCCAGGCACACACCGATGCATATGTTGACACACTCAGGCACATACTGATTTAGACATGAAAAGTAACAGACTAAGAGTGGCTGTAACATAGTGACATAACTGTTTATTTAGGTATTTAAATGCTTAAATTATGTAATTTAATAGTATATGATGAAAAACTATTTGTATTGATTTGCTTTTCTTTCCACACATCTGCTTGTGTTTTAAAAAGAGAGTTATTATGCAAAAAAACAGACAAGAAAGAAACAGAGGAAAGGACACTGTCTCGTTACAATGCAGGGAGAAATGTGACAAAATGTGTAGAATGTGGTTAAAGAGAAAAGAGCTGCTGGTAAGAAAACAAAGAAGTTTCTTAAAATAGTATGCGCAAAAATACAAAGTGAGCAAAACCATGCAAATAAAAGTAAGGTTTCAAATCAGTTAGGAAAGGGGAACAACTAAATAACATTAAGAGTAATAACTCTTATAGGAAAGCAGATGGTTTGACAAGAAAACAGAAGCAATTTAAGGAAATAAGAGTCAGAATGTTTTGTAGTAGGATAATTCAGAATTTGATATGAACTATGAGGGAGTTTGAAGGGAGAAGAGAAGCAGTTAAACAAAAAAAACATATTGAGGTTGTAGTTGAAACACCATTTGCCCTGAAGAGGAAGCTATTTATTTTGATACTGAACAGAATGAGAACACTTGAAAAAAAAAGTTTGTCTATGAAAAAAAGAAGCCAAAACAAGACTTGTGAATAGAAGTAAGTTTGGTAACCTTGTCAGAGGTGAATGGAAACATACTTCCAGTACTGAGCCTTTCTTTAATGAAGAAAATTACTTCCAAGAGAACTCACTAGTGCATGCAGGTCGAACAACTGGTCGATGTCATGAAGTGACAGATGGTACTCTCATTGTAAAAGAGAAGATGGTTCCTAGGAATGTGGAGAAAGTGATAGCTGAACAGATGTAAGGAATACGTAGACAGACCCCTGTACGCAAAAGGAACGGTTGCATTTTGTAGTGTTCATTAGGAATCAATTGATATACTGAGAACTTTTCCACGTAAGTTTCCATGCAGGAGTATGAAACTGAATTAACAATTTTTCAAGCATTAGATGCATGAAAAGTATATTAATTTACAGGGACATTCCCCTGCATGTCTATCGAAGCAAGTGTGCAGGGGCATCTTTCATCCCTTCAGAATGTTAGCTGTTCATCATTTTAAAATTTATAATTTAGGAGCATATTTACAATAAAGTGGCAAAGTGTGTGGTTAAGCCAAGAAGGCTAACCACACACTTAGTCACTTTATAAATGCTGGGATGCACCATATTTACTAGAATATGGTGCAGCCCTGTGCTTGCCCCTGCACTGGCACTAACTTTAGCTCCCTAGCACCAATGCAGGCACCTTTGCACAATAGGCGACTTTACTTTGTGAAAACTCCTGCCTTATGTTTGGGAGAAATGAATAGAGCTCTATTGCATTGTACAGTGGCAGAGGTAGAAAACGTTTGTGAAGATGTTCAGTTTTGTTTGCTTGGTCCTGAACAGGAGTGTAGGGAAAAGGGGGAGTTGTAGAGGTGTAGAGGACCAGGACACAGGTATTAGTATTGATAACTTTACTCAAGAGGGTGCAAAATTTAACACAGTTTCTTCAGAGAAACCAAACTGTGTTTGTACTTGTTGTTGAAGAACTCACAACAAAAGCCAAACACTCAATGTTGCTTTGTTCTCAAAAACTGAACAAGCGAACAGAGATAAATGGCAAGAATTTGCTGCACATTTATTTGTAAAGAAACATTTTGATTTGTCAACACAGCAAATTATATGTAAGTATTGTTATTATAAGTTAGATGATAACAAAATGCCGGTCACAGCAATACATAACAAGTTTGAATTGGTATCCTTTGCAGAAGAACTTCGAGAATTACATTTTTATAAATAATTATCATACAATGTACACACTCTTTCAAGAAATAGTTCGGTAGGGGCCCACAGACTAGGAAATTTCTGCCAACAGATCTACAGTCCTTAAAGGAAGAGTGTTGTACTTACTCTTAGATTTTAAACAGAAAATTGAAACTGTTAGTCTAGAATGAGATGTTAATTGACCACTTATCATTCTTGTAAATGGTATGCCTAACAAAAAATAAAAAATCTGGCAAGAGTTAGTGGGTGTTAATGATGTAAAAAAAAGTTACAATGTACCTGAAATTAAATAATATTTATCATAAAATGTTGATTTGCTTGGAGTTGTAAGTTGTATGGAGGATAGAACATTACCATCAATTCAACAGATTGAAAAAGTGGATGGATATAAATCAGAAGAAATATATGAACACTATAGTAACCCTCCATTGAATTCCAAATAAGCTATTGGCAATGCGATTGGCCTCTTTCAATTGAAAGCAAAAGGTGCTCCAATGAGTGTGTGGAAGAAATCTTTAAAGCTCACTGTTGTTCACAACTATTTCCCACTGGAACCCCCCGTACATATCCATCAGATTATATGCAAAGGATTTCAGATTTCAACAGTGTATTACGGTCAAATTACAATTATTATTTGAAAGTGGCTTGCCTGAACTGTCATATGATGTAAAACATATAGTGAAGACAGTAGTTCATCTACAAAATCTCTCGGCAAAAAAATTGTTGACAAAATTCATGGTAAGGATGAAAATTGGAATACAACTTGAATAATCTGATGACATGCCAATTGCACCAATGATTATGGGTATCGTTGTCATGAAGAACTGAAATGTATGTTGTGAAACATAGGTGCACCTACTTGATTTGTGACACTCAGTGGGATGACTTACTTGAGTTTTTGAATGAATCAACTCAAACATTAAGTACATCAATGTCAAAACTGCAGGAGATCCTGCTAATATTTATGGATATATTAAACACAGCTTTCAAGCAATGCTGTCTTCCATCTGCAACAAAAGAAATTCTCTTATTTGTAAAGTTACTGATTCCAATATTCTAAAAATGACCAAGTAAAAGGAGCTCCTCATAGTCACATGGTGTTATGGATAAAAGATGCACAAACAGTGATGACTCTGTACTCTCTTTCATAGAACAGTATTTGATATGCGCCATCCCAAAAGAGATTGAAGAAAAATGCCTAAGCTCTGCGCCTTCGAGGTGTTGTTTTGGATTTTTCCAAGGCTTGTCATTTCCACAGGAATAACCAACAGCTTTCTATCTGCAGTCAGACATACACTGATATGAAAACTCACCAAAAAGCACATACAAAGCCAGAGGAACCAAATCCTCAAAGTATATTAATGACTATAATCCTGTGATTCTGAAAATATGTTGATTGCTGACTAACCAAGAAGGGGCCCACACCTTAAAAATGTGTCTATTTATGAGATACTTCATCACTATAAATGTAGAAACAATGTAACAGAAAACATAAATGAAGGGAAAATGTAGTACTTGGTTGTGACAGTTGCTTAGTACGACATATAAAAGGAAGTTTAATAAACCACAGAAAAGTTAGTTGCCAAACTCCTGGCAAAAGAGAGTTTTCATATTTGGCACTTCTGTAAGTATTCAAGCCTTCAAGCTCGGATCGTAGTTAACCAAACACGCTATGAAGATTCTTTTGATGTTGTGAAAGACAGCATTGAGTGTTTTGTCTTTCCTAACTACATGAAAATGTTGAATGATGAGATTGAACAGGAGGAAACAATTGCTGCTGAGATAGCTAAGGAGAGTCAAGATTCTGTTGGACAACCCATTATTGAAAACGAAGTCGAAGTAGCCGTGAATGAGGTGGAAACTGTAAAGGAACAAGTGTGACAAGAAACTGTTGACTTTGAACTGTTAGTGGACAACTGAACAACAAGCAGAAAGAAATTTACATAGAGGTAAAAGAGAAAATAGAGCACAGATTCCTCTGTGAGAAGAGGACAGGGGTCAAGTTGGCCCTGGGAAAAGCTTTTAAATTAACGTTCTCACTGCTTGGCTACAGAGGACAACAGAATCAAATGTATTGTGTGTAATACCAACACCAACTGGATCAGCTGTACACAACATAAAAGGAATTAATCTACATCGACTATTTATGCTACCTGTTGAACATTACAATAAACTGGAATTTCAAAAGTTATTTGGTGAATCTTGTCATGAGTGGTCCAAATCATTGAAAAAACTGAAGCTTTTAATCATCAATTAGGTGAGCTTGGTCTCAAACTTAATGCTTGCCTTCATACACTTGAGAATGCAATAGATGTGGTGTTTGAATGAAGCATTTACAGCCTCATGCATCAAGCCAAAATCCAGTCGGTAAAATACCGATTCGCTAATAGCTCCCGGTAGCGAGTTAAAAATACCCACTTCAAATGCATGAACCCAAAACGTGAGCAAATAACGAATCGCTAAAATAAATCAGCCAAAATACCGAATCGCTAATAACCAAAATGCAAAATTACCGAATCGCTAAATACCGCTTTAGCAGTTACCGAAATCACTATTAGCTCCCGGAAAGTGCCAATAGCAAATAACGAATCGCACCCCAATGCAATAACAGTCGCTAATAACGAAAATCCCCAAAATCGCTATTTTGCAAGAGCTAAATAAGGGGAATCAAAACCTGGAGGTAAAGTTAAAAAAAAAAAAAAAAAATGCAAAAAAACAATTTCAACATGTGCAAATGATTGAGGCAATCACAAAACCCTTAAATGTGGCCCAGGAGACCCTGTTGGCTCCCACAAAATGGCTGCCCTCTACGTGCTTGCAAGGAGGATGCGTATCAATGCTGAAGGACAGCGCAGGAGAAGGGTCCAGGAGCGAGTTTTCATACTGCGCATAACCTTGCTCGGTTAGAATGAGGACGAGGTGTACGAGATGTATCGCCTCAATCGTGCAATGATCATGCGCCTGATTGCAGACCTTGAACCATTACTGCAGCACCAGACACACCGGACCAATGCAATCCCTGCACACGTTCAGGTCCTATGCAGCCTGCACCTACTGGCCTCAGGGAGTTTCCAGGGGGTAATTGCGGTGGCCGGAGGCGTATCGCAAAGCGCACTGTCACGCTTCTTCAAGAAATTCCTCGATGCCATGCTGACAATGCTACACACCCACATCAGCCTCCCCACAACCCCACAGCAGTTGGACCGCACCAAGCAGGCATTCTACCAGGTGGCACAATTCCCACATGTGATTGGATGCATCGACTGCACGCATATCCCCATATGTCCACCCGCAGCAAATGAGTACATTTTCCGGAACCGCAAGTCATACCACTCAATCAACCTGCAGGTTGTGTGCGATGCCAATAACATCATAACGGACCTAGTGGCACAATTCCCAGGGAGCACACACGACTCCTACATCTTCCGCCACAGTGGAATGCACAGGCGACTAATAAACGGAGAATTTGGAGAGGGACTCCTGCTAGGTACGTAAATATACGCTTCCCCACACCAACACCACACATGTATGTACATCACCAATGCTAAGTCTATGCTTCTATCTTCTAGGTGACAGTGCTTACGCCCTGCGTGAATACATACTCACACCATACATCAATCCAGCAACCCCGCAGGAACATCGCTACAACGCTGCACACATCAGCACTAGGAATGTCATAGAGAGGACATTTGGGATTCTGAAGAGTCGCTTCAGAATCCTACACAAGACTGGCGGCGCATTGCTATACAAACCTGAAACATGCTGCCGGATAATTGCTGTATGTGCAATGTTGCACAACATTGCCACCAGAAGGGGGATACCCATAGAGGTGGACAGGGATGACGACCACCGGGATGACCAACCACCCGCCCAACACCGACAGGCACACGTCCCTAACACAGCAGAGGGCCACAGGAGGCGGATATACATCATGCAACATCATTTCTGAATCAGGTGGGAATGAAACGTTACAAGTCTGTTTTGTGTGCAACTGTTTAATGCACAGTAGCACTGTGGTATGTGCAAATGAACAAGCTATGGAAATAATGCACCACAGGAAACAAGTAACAACAACTGTGCGGAAAAGTCACACCTGTGCAGTCTCAGGAAGGGTAGGTCCATGGTTGCCCCACCATGGTCCGGTATGTCTGTGTATGTTCCTAGTGGCGCTTGCCACGTACCCCAAGCCTCCGCTCAGGTGTATCCAATGCCTCACCACGGCCTGTCCCCATGGAGGCACGCGAACTGCGGCGCCTGGTGCTGGCCTCTGCCAGTGACACGCTGCTGACACTGGAGGCAGCCTCACTGGCGTCATCCCCTCCCAAAGCAGCAGCACTGCATGTGCTGCTCTGAAGGTGTTCCACAGCAGTGGTGATCAGTCCTAGTGACTTTGCTACATCCCCGCAGAAGTGGCCAAGGTCCACCTGCAGGGACACAGAGCTGCGTGCCAACACTGCGGTGCTGTTGCTGTGCCGTGTGATTGCCTTTGTAGCGGCGGCGGAACGCACCAATTGCTGCTGGTGCCTCCTCTTCTGGCACTCATGGCCCCCCCTCATGGCACGGGTGAGCTCATGGACGTCTTCCCTGAGCTGAGCATTGCCCTCTGCCACCACAGTGGTCATGTCCCTAACCGCCGTGCTCATGTCCGTAACTGCCGCAGTCATGGCGCGCATCTCCCTAGCAAGGCACATGATATTGCAGCTAATGTTTGCCACGTGTTGTCCCTGCAGGCGCTGTGCACGCAGCATCCTCTCCTCGATTGCAGAAGTTGGTGGGACATCCTGGTCGGCTGAGGAGATGGAACTTCGACGAGCCCTGCGCCGCCGTGCGCATCTTGCGCCTCCAGGTGGTGCATCAGGTGGTGTGATGGTGCGCTGACTGGGTGCCAATTGCGTGGAGGGTGTTTCCATCTCCTGCAAGGGCGCAACTTGGGACCTGCGCCTCTGCGCTTTTGTGGCTGTTGTGGCCGCAGCGTGTTTGGCTGGTGCCGTTGCTGGTAGCGCTGGTGCTGGTGCCGTTGCTGGTGGCGCTGGTGCTGGTGCCGGTGCTGGTGGTGCTGTTGGGGTGGCAGGTGTAGGTGATGCATGCGCATCCTGCGCTGTCTCCTGGTCGGAATCGACGGGTGTTTCGGAGATTATCAGCTGGCCGCTGTCGTCCGAATCCCCAGGTGATTCATCTGTGTGTGAAACAGTGCATGGTTAGTGGGATAGTTACACCTACATAGTGTTGTACACATACATGTCCCTCTGTGGTCCACTAAATAAACATTCTCCATCCATGTTCAACTGATGTGGTGTATGGTCATTGGATTTACGCCTGTACATGCACACTGGGCTGACTAGACTACGACTCCCATGATGCACTAGTGTCATGTGTAAAGCTGTGTGTGCCAGAGCTGCAGACACACTGAGATCGGGCTGGGGGCATGGATATGGATTTACGCTATGCTGGGTGTGGGCACAGGCATGATTCTTACCTTGGGCACTTGTGGCTGCGCCGGACGTGTCCATCTGGGTCACCCCCACGACGGCTTCCCGCTCTATCGTCCCTTTCACCAGGTCCTCCAGGGCAGTGTTGGATGGTGCTGTAGAGGGGCCGCCTCCAGTCCTGGTCGCCTCCCGGAGCCTCTCCGCAATCCTCTCCTTGGCACGCTTCCGCAGGTCGTACCACCTTTTATTGAGGTCGTCGATGCTGCGGGGCGTGACACCAACTGCATTCACCCTCTCACGGATGCGCAGCCATATGCGCCGCTTCTCTTGCTCAGGCACCTTGAGGGACAGCTTGCCGAAGAGGCGGTCGTGTTTGCTGGAGACTCCCTCTATAAGGTACTCCAGCTCCCTGTCCGAGAATTTGCGCTTGCGCTTGCGTGCTGACTCAGCGCTGGATGGCACTTCCTGCGCCATGATGTATGTGTCTGGCGATTTGCAGAGTCGGTGTGGCTTCACTCTGCACAGGCAGTCTTCCTTCACAGCTCCTGTTTGCTCCTCTGTCGAGGCTATGTGGGTGGGGCTGCAGTATTTCCTGGTTGGTGATGTCATCTGCACGTTCCCGGAGCGACGCGGTCATTAGCGATTTCGCTATTACCGATTCGCTAATAGCTAACTCGGCATTACCGAACTCGCTATTAGCTACTTCGGTATTACCGAACTCGCTTTTTGCTAATGGGAGTTTGCATGCCCCGCAATTGAGAAATCGGTAATTTTATCGAGTTTTAAGGAATCGCAATATTTTACCGAATCTGTTGATGCATGCCAAATACCGATTCCTTAATGGCGATTCCTTATTTTTCGCAATTAAGGAATCGGTATTCGTTTGGTTGATGCATGTGCCCCTTAGTTGTCTTCAGTGACCTTCTGCAACTTACCCCCATCAAAGGACATACAGTTTTCAAGTCACTTCTGCATGATGAAACTCTGTATTCTTTGGGAAACATTTGAGAATATGAGTGCAGCATCTGACGTGGTATACGGAAATATCCTGAGGGGCATTAGAAAATGAATTCCGACAAAGGAAGGAAGCAAACCTTAGAAACTTGACTTATTAAAAAACGATTCTCCTCTAAGAATACAACAGCACAGCTAAGGTTCAGTTTCATTGAAGAAGGGAAATGCATAGTCAGTTTAATTCCTACTCTTCAAGCGTGCTCGAATTTGAATAAAACTGGAGAAAGAATACATTATCGAAGTTACAGCTATTGACAAAGTAAAACACCAGGGAGTAACACTACTGCTAAGTGGAAAGCTACAAGCAAAATTGGATTCATTGGATAAATCTGTATCCAGGACTGCAGGACTAGAAGTGTGTTTATTTGTGTGCAAAAACTGTAATTTTGTGGCAGAATTTAAATGTTCAAGAAGAATTAGTAAATGGTGCCAAGGGTAAAGTTATTAATTTCATTTATTTCCAAATAGGGATGAGGTTGAATATTTAGTTATGCAGTTAGATCAGATTGATGGCGTGAGGCAGATTGGCTGATGTGTTGTATGTTTTTAAATATTTAAGAATTTGTTTGTACAGCAGCAGCAGTTTCTAGTCTCTCCAGTATACGCTGTAACTATCCATAAATCTCAAGGTTTAAGTGTGGTCGCTGCTTTTATTAATATTGCAAGTACTGTATTTAAAGGAAGTATGTCATGTATTGCATTGTCTTGATTTAGAACATTGTCCAGTTTGTTTTTGGTTGATTTGAATGACAGGAAAGTTAGTGCGGATGCGTGATGTGTAAGAGAGTGCAATCGATTACGAAGTGTAAACGCTTCTCATTTAGGACTGTATCCCATTTATGAAAAATAGATAATCTGTCCAAAGTAAAAGCTCACAAAAAATCCACAGATGTTGCTGAAAAGATGGAAAAGATGGGGAACATCGAAGGGGTTAAAAAGTCAAAACTGGAGAATGAAGGAGATATTTTAGGTTATCAGTTATCAAACATGTTTGGAGCCAACTTCTATGCAAATGTTGTTCTCAATGTACTGTTTCATTTATCACAAATGTTATTAGTGCAATTGTACCGAAACCCCTGAAGAGATTATGTTCTGCACGTTGTGGTTTGCTATAATGTTTACATAGTGCTAGGACTATAATAGATTTTGCTTCAGGCATGTGAGAACTAGTAGATATGTCTATTGGATCAGTACCCAAACCATCAACAAGATGCTCCAGAATTTATAATGGTTATCCTTGGAGTATTAGAAGAAGACTAAGTCAGTATTGATGCCTTATTTGGACTGAATTATACATGGAACCTTGATTCTGAAGATTGCTCTTTTATTTCTAACACTCAAATCAATTCTGAGAGATTTCTGCACTTAAAACTACCAGAGTGCAAAAAAGTGTCTTTTAACCAGTTAAATAAAATGGCTGACAAAAATATGACCTGCCCAAATTTCAGATCCGAAGTTACGACTACATTCCATATATGAAGAAGTGGAAATACCTTAGATTATTGGTACAACGATGAAGAGCAGATGGATCTCAACTGGAAACCAAATTATACACTTCAAAGTTGGGCAAAAATCTATTTCAGGAATAACTTATACTGCTATGGCTCTCATTTTTCACGAAGGACTTAATGCAACATCTGGACACTATACTGTGTATTTAAAGATTAAAACTGGATGGTCAGAATGCAATGACACCAACCTTGAACTCAAGCAAATACTGTCTTTCAAACTTCCAAATTCTTAATTCTTGTTCCGTCAATCAAAGTTCTAAGTCAGATTTCTGGGGGAAACAAAAGTGATGTACGGTATTTCTTCTATGTGGATCATCAGTATTTAAGGCATTATTCAGCCTATTAGGGGTGATGTTTTGAAAAGGATATCCAAAATTCAAGTGTGCTTTATATTGATCACTAGTATTTTACCAGGTATAATAATAAAACTGTGACTTTTAGCATATATTTGTTTAGATTAGTGTACTAACCTTTAATAAGACATCATATTAACTCATTGTAGTGACTGCAATGCATGACACTTATTAGTAGTGATACACAGTGCACTTCAGTTTTTCTACAATCTATGCAATTGCTTTTCCCCATTGTTTCAAGATGTCACTTTATGCACTACATTACTTATGGTGTACCAATATGAAAGCTGTAAACAGTAAAAAGGGGGAAATTAAATGCTTTTCTACAATGTTTTATATTGTTACAGCATGATCAATATGTATTGTTTGTTTTTGAAATGTTGTAAGTATAATACCAACTTATATTTATGTTCTACTGCTTTTTCTATAGTGGTTGGAGTCATGCATTTTTAGATGTGACATCCTACTTATAGTGCAACACAAATATTTATATGATGCATGAGGGTGTTGATGCTCAAAGAGCACTTTACATGATTGGCTACCATTTTGTTTTGCCTGGAGGGGATGGTAAAACACTCCCATGCAATTGTTTGCTGCTTTGCCAAGGATTCCCCCTCCAAAGAACCGTGTTCAAGAGGTTTTTGCCACTAGATGTCATTTTATTGGCAAATGATAGAAAAGGCAGCAAAGTTTAATGTGGAAAAGAAAGAGAGCAATTGTTCAAATAATAACTTTTTTTTAGAATCTTTATAATTGTTTTTCCCCACTGTTCGAGAATGAAAGTGTCTACACAACAATGATTATGATGTATGAGTACAAGAGCTGAGAACAGTTAAAAAGGGAAAAGAAAAAGCTTTAATATTGTTTGTTTTATAGTATGAAGTTGTGCATTACAGAAACTACAAGTTTATCATGGAATTTTGCAACAAGTAATCCTAAATTATATTTATTTTCTTTATGTTTTCAAACAGATGAATGACACCATCTATGGAAGTAAAGTAATTTCCTAATCACTTCTTTCTGTGTAGTTCTACAAACTAACATTGCCAGAGTATACACCAAGGGACAGCCTCATAGAGCCACTGAGACACACTGATAGAGCTACTCATACACCCAATCATTCACCCATTCAGCCACTCACAACGCCACTCACTCACTCAGTATACATTCACTGACTGAAGGATCCCATGCAAAAAGGCTTTTTTTTGCATGGTTAGCCCCCACGTTTTGCTGTATGCCTGATGTAATTTCAAACTGTTAGTGCACTGGATCCCTGCTAACCAGTTTCCCAGTATCAGATCTCTTTCCCAAAACACTGCACTATGGTTGGCATTAATTCAGCAACCCTTATAAGTCCCTAGTAAGTGATACCGCTGGTACCAAGGGCATGGGTACTGAAGAGGGTCCTCTGGCTCTCCCCTGAGGGCCCTCTCACCAAGGCCATGCACTCAGCCCTTGCATGCTGCATGTATTGGTGCAGGAAAATCTGAAGAGTCAGCATGGCACACAGCCCTGTGAACCATGCCAACCATACACAGCTAAAGATATAGGTAAGTCCACCCTATTGCAGGCCTTTCAACCTAAGGCAGTGTGCACTATATCCTATGAATTGGCATACCTGAATGAGAAGATATGACCCTACAATGCCCAGTATAGTCTGAGATATTGTAAGTATACAGGGAAGCTATAGAGAACATGGGTTGGATACTTGTCAACACGAGTCTCCTACCTCAATGGTGGCCTCACTAATTTCTTAGATGTTTAGTACCAAACATCTTGTCTTAATAAACCCTAACTCTTCCCAGTGTTGGATTTACTAATACATTCACACAGGAGAACCTGTGCCTGCCACCACCGGACATGTTTCTGATCTCATGGGGTGAGAACTAGCGCTCTCAGAGGACAGAAACAATATCTGATATGGATGGAGGTGTTTCACAACTTCTCCAGGACAGGATGGCCTTCCTGAGCGGAAAGCTTCAAAGGAAATACTGCCTTTGGAATCCAACCCAAGAAACTCCAGATAGTGGGGGAGGCCAATCCCACTGTACTGCTCCACTTTTAGCAGGATGTATGGCAGGAAAATTAGTTAGAGGAGGAGGATAGTTCCCAGTCACCTTCTACCACCTGTAGGGCAGGGCAAGTGAAGTGAAACCCTCTCCTGAAAGTTCCCATTTTGAGTTAGTGAGAAAACTTATGAACAGGGCTAGGGTAGTACCTCTTCCCACAGGAAGTGGTCACTAAAGGCTGTAGGCACCCTAAAGGTAATTAGTC
Source organism: Triturus cristatus (assembly GCF_964204655.1). NCBI lineage: Eukaryota > Metazoa > Chordata > Amphibia > Caudata > Salamandridae > Triturus > Triturus cristatus. Next base: position 1,355,375,066 of record NC_140591.1, read on the forward strand.
CAATGGCTATTACCTGTCTCCCCTTGTAACATCCATAAATGCAGTATTTAGGTCGCTTCCCAAGACCTGAACCTCAGATTCATCAGACCAAAGAAGACCAGGACAAAGAAGACCCGTTGCACGAGAAATTAAGCCCTGCTGTAGAAAGAAAAGGGTCCAAATCTTGCCAGCTGAAGACGAGCTTGACTATTGATGCTCATGAAACCTGCAAGTACTCCAAGAACCCGAGTGCACCTCCAGCCTTTAGGACATCTCAGAGAAGCTCTCTTGGAGTGAAGGTATGAGGTACCAATCCCATGAAGTCTGGTATGTCAATTTGCTTCTCCCTGACAACATTGATGCAGCACCAAAGCAAAAAGAGATACGCACACTCCTTAATCAGATCTACCAGAAAAAGTACCCTTCGAGGGACATCGAGGCTCCAAAGACTAACTTCCTGAGTGGCCAAGCTGTCTGAGATCAACTCTCCAAGTTGCCAGCTCCTGATCATGACCCTGATGATGCAAAACACCTGCTGACCTGTTCGGTCTTTACCCAGATGCACTGGCCCCAGCACCGATCAACTGGCTCTGCTCCTGTGGTCCCCAAGCCCTTGCACTGCACAGATGGACCTAGGTCCATCTGTGCAGTGCATTTCAAAGTTGTCCCCCTTTGTCTTTGTGCACCATTTGCCAAGACCCTCAGCACTCTGCTCCTGCCCAATCCTGGATGCTCCGGAACGTCTCCTGCTGAAACCTTGGACCTGGCCAGATATCGACTGAAAACAAGAAGGTGAACTTCATGAAAGAATTGCCTGATTTTAAATACACATTTCTACTTTCTCTCCATTGATTCCCATAGTGCTTAATTGCGCAGAAATGTGACACATTTTCCGAACTCTCTAAAAATTGTAACTTACTTTAAAACTGTGTTCTTGATCTCTAAAAATACATAAATATAGTATTTATTTTTACAAATTGGTCTCAGATTTAGTCTTATGTGTGTGTCTCACTTATTGCTTCTGTCTGTGGGAGCAAATGCTTGGAACTACCATCTAATACGCCTAACTTCTCGCCCACACTCCCACAAAAAGAGCAATAGAATTATCTACTTTTACATCTGCATACCTATTGGGGAATAATTGGGCAATAACTGGACTCTCTACACAGTATACTTCCTTTTTAGTGCACTAGATAGAGAGCCAGCTTCCTACACTAACACATCCACTAAGTCAACCACACAGTTACCAACACATTTACTCACTTGCCCTTACAGTCACTGACATACAGTCACTCAACCATATGGATACTAGCACGGCCACTCACTCATGTATATAGGTATTAGCATAGCCACTGACTTATACAGACACTCACACACACAGTTCAGAACCTTGAGACCCTCACAGGTGAGTAGCCTTGCTATAAACTCTTGATTGATTGATAGGCACCTACACTTTCATTGACAAACCCACTCATTCACCCATACAGCTACTAAGACATGCTCTTTATCAACCATAGAGACTATCACACACTCACTCACTCATAGAGTAACTTGTAGTTAGAACCTAGTTTCCATAGGAAAAGCGTTTTTTGATTTACCAATATCTTTGGCGCCGTTTGACGAATCTTCAAGACATTTTTAAAACTAATGGGGCGCTCCGGTCAGCTCCTGTCTTGAAACCTTCTGGTGATTGGTCGCGCAGGGGCAGAGAAAAAAGGGGGGTCCAAAAGTGCATTTTCCCCATGTTAATTTCCATAGGAAATTTTGGAACAGGCTACAGGTCAAACTGCTGAACGGAATTACACCAAATTTGACAAAAAGGTAGCACCCTTTTTTTAAAAATTATGTAAATCTGTTCAGTAGTTGCTGAATTAAAAAAAATTAACTATTGATATCTGAGCACCAAGGAGGAGTTGCGACTCCTCCAGAGCACGAGCTGATTTCTAATTGGCTGCCACCACTCCAAACCATGAAGTGTTGGCAGCCATCTTGTGACTCTGTAACCAAGTCACAAGAAAACTATGGGAAAAAGGTTGAAAAACAGGAAAAGGAGGCAGGGTAGAAGCAGGTCAGCTCACAAGGACCCAAAGGGCCAAAAAAAAGCTTTTTTCCTTTTTCAAAATGGCTGAATTCGTGCTGGGTTCACCCACAAGGTACCTCCAGTATGCGCCACAGAGCTGTGTTGCAGAGAGGTGGTCCGAGGCCATGCCCCTTTTTAAACCACTCTGCAAACGCACCTCTTGGCACACTGCTGGTGGGGGGATGAGGTCCTCTTGTGTCCTGAGGACCTCAGGACACAAGTGGATTTCATCCTCCGAGCTTGGTTAGTCAGAGTCAGTTACCACCAGTACCAGTCAGCAAAAGGTTGGGGGCACAGGATGACTTTGCAACATGGTCTCTTTCTGCACCTCTGTTGATTCTTTCTGCAAATCTCTTCCTTTTTTCTACACCTTTCTTTGTCTTTCTGGACTTCTGTTGCCTCTTTCTGCATTTCTCTTGCTTCTTTCTGCGCCTTTCTTCCACTTTCTGCACATGTCCTATCTCTGTCGGCATAGTTAGAAATTAGCATTTCAAAAATCCTTTGAAATTTACTGAAAAAAACATAGGTTTCAGGGACGTCATAGTTAGAAATTAGCATTTAAAAAACCTTTGAAATTCACTGAAAAAACCATAGGTTTCAGGGACGTTATAGTTAGAAATTTGCATTTAAAACAACATTCAAATTCACAGAAAAAAACGTAGGTTTCAGGGACGTTATAGTTAGTTGGACATTTCACTCATATAAATCCAGAGAAAACCGCCCGTTATAGTTAGTTGAGCTAACTATAACTCGCGCGCCCGCAATGCACTAGTGATGACATCACATATTACATCACTCATGACATGGTCAGTGACATCACTGATGACATCACTGATGACATCTCAAATGACATAACTGATGACATCACTGATGACATCATCCACCTGATAATCTGATGCGCATACTGATGCCCTAATATAAACTTTGATACACGCACTCTAAAATACAGACTACTATTTTTGAAACCATACACACAACAATACCAAATACTACATACCACCCACTATTTCCTAGGTCTACACTCACACTCACTCACTTATACATGCAGTTACTCATCAAAACAGTACTATAATATGCACTCATACACCTATACATACAGTCCGCCACTCATCCATAGAGTTATTCACACACCTTGTCAGGCATACAAAGAATCAATCACATACCCATTTTCACATGTATACAGTTATACACACCAACTGCATTATTCATACACACACCACATCACTTATTTATGTAGATACTAACACATACTTACTGTCCAATACAATCACTGATACAAGCAGACACTCTTTTATACACCCACTCTTTAAATAACTTACTCTCACGTATAGTCATTTATATACTCCAACACTCACATATACTGCCTAAAACATATGTTGTTACTCACACATATACCAGTGAGACATTCATTCACTCACCAACACACTCATACACACACTAACTCACCCATACAGCCCTTCCCAGATGCACTTTTTAATCTATACAACCAGTGAATCACCCATTCAGACATGTATGCACAGAGTCACACCCCCACCCACCCATACAGACACTCAGGCACCCATACAGATACTCAGACAACAAATCAATAACCCAGCAGTGCATTGTGGGGCATGAGTTATAGTTAGCTCCACTAACTATAACGGCCAAATTTCTATGGTTTTGTACGAGTGAAATGTGCAAATAACTATAACGTTTTTTTCAGTGAATTGCAGAGGTTTTTTAAATGCTAATTTGTAACTATAACGTCCCTGAAACCTATGGTTTTTTCAGTGAATTTCAAAGGTTTTTAAAATGATAATTTGTAACTATAACGTCCCTGAAACCTATGTTTTTTTTGTGAATTTCAAAGGTTTTTTAAATGCTAATTACTAATTATAATGTTCATTAAACCTATGGTTTTTTCAGTGATTAAATTATCATTCCATCTTCAACCTGGTGAAAACAGGCGATATCACCAGTTTTCCAGCAATAGCTTCCGCAAAAATCTAACACAAATATTATGCGGAGTAGGCGTTCCTGTACAAAAATAACATGAAAACACCACTTCCCGATATTTTCAACGAGCAGCCAAATCAGTGTTGCGATCCAAAACCAGGCGATAAGCTGCGCTAGCAGTTGGAATCTACCATCTGTCTTTTACTGGTGTAAAGTAGGATGGCTACATACAGTGTGAATGGGAGCCAAGCCCAGAATCACATCTGAAGACCAACACATGTCATAGAGCTACTGATCATGTACCTCCGCCACCCAAGAAGGCCACAAAACCCACTGCCACCACCCTCAGGACCTCCCCCCGGACGACCCCCCACTACTACCACCGAGGCAGCGCACAGCAGGACAGTAGACCTTCCAAAAATGGCATGGCTCCTCAGCCACACAATAGCTGAATGTTGGGAGATGTAGCAACCAAACATATGTGAAGGACGCAAGTCACCCACCAATAATAATGCCCACAATACCAAGTGTAGAGGTGATATGCTGGACAGACCTCACTATACAGAGCACAAACCTCTCCATGTGTACATATACTGTTGGTGCTTGTAATGTTGTGGACAGTGGATGCAACCATGTTACCTCAGGCAGTGGGGAAGATCTCGGTCATGTACCTGTATCCTCGTCCCCTGCAAGCGGAAGCGCAGTGGGCGGGTCCTACATATGCCACTCTATCGTAGAAGTGTGAATAAATAGGCCGGGAGTCTAGCGTGGTTCACTTGTGTGAAAGCCAATGCATCTGCCAGAGCAGAGGCCCTCACCCTACCACGTAGCTGCCGCCATATCCGCTGGCCTCCTCAACACACACCCCCTGTGAACACAGCGGCACAGCGCTGCAGACTTATATCTGTACAGACTACTGCCTTCAAACTACACTGCAGACAGCAGGGCTCACAATTCAGATGGAGTGGCGATTGCAGATGACACAGTCCAGTAGGCAAGACACATTCTTCCCAGCGTCGCCTGCCCGGATCCGACCCACCCGGCTGTGTACATGCTGAGCGCCAGAGGTACCACTAACTCAGTGAACCACAAGTCACCGCCATGTGGCCTTTCTGAGGCAGAATTCATTAGACGAAAGACTTGCTACCAGTGCGGCCCACCCAGACCACGCATCATCGCAGGGTGCGTATACGCTGAGTGCTTCAGGTGCCACTAAATTAGTGAACCACAAGTCACCGCCAAGTGGCCTTACTGAGGCAGAATTCATTAGACCAAAGACATTGCTACCAGTGAGGCCCGCCCGGACCATGCATCATCGCAGGGTGCACACATGCCGAGTGCTTCAGGTGCCACTAACTCACTGCACAACAAGTCATCGCCACGTAGCCTTATTAAGGCAGAATTCATTAGACAAAAGACATTGCTACCAGTGTGGCCTGCCCGGGCCACGCATCACCGCAGGGTGCGCACATGCTGAATGTTTCTGATGCCACTAACTCAGTGCACCAAAAGTCACCGCCAAGTGGCCTTACTGAGGCAGAATTCATTAGACAAAAGACATTGCTACCAGTGCGGCCCGCCCAGATCACGCATCATCGCAGGGTGCACACACGCTGAGTGCTTCAAGTGCCACTAACTCACTGCATCACAAGTCATCACCACGTGGATTTATTAAGGCAGAATTCAGTAGGCAAAAGAAATTTCTCCCAGTGCAGTCCGCTCAGATGACACATCATCGCAGGGTGCGCACACGCTGGTTGCTTCAGGTGCCACTAACTCAGTGCACTACTTATCATCGCTGGCAGCACACACTCTGAATTGCCAATAACTGTGCAGCTCTTCTGAACGCCATGTGGCTGTGGACCCTTGCTGACCACTGCCTTTGGCCTACACTGCGGTCAGCACTGCTCACAATTTGAGTGTTCATTCATTAATTACAGAGTCCAGTAGGCAACTAACTCGACGTCTTCAAAACCTAAAAAATACCCTTTTATTATCCTTGCTTCAAGAACTTTTTTGATATCAATGATAGCTTTAGTACAATCACGAAATTCATCTTGCAAGTCCAAAGGAACACTGAATGGCAGTTTACACTGCAGCTAGCAGAGCTCACAGTTCAAATTCAGTCTTTATACATGATTTCAGAGTCCAGTAGGCAACTAACTATAACGTCCCCGAAACCTACACATTTCGACAATGTATTCCATACATATTTCATCTTTTGTTACCTACGCTGCGGTCAGCAGAGCTCACAATTTACATTGAGACATGATTTATAAATTGCACACAGAATTTTACTCTATGTCCTTAGATTTTGTCAAGAGGAAGTGACAAAAAGCATTCCTCCATGCCTGTGCTGACTACTGCCTTCCATCTACATTGCAGATAGCAGGGCTCACAATTCACATCGAGTCACAATTGCAGATGACGCAGACCAGTAGGCAAGAGACTTTGCTCCCAGTACGGCCCGCCCGGACCACGCATCATCGCAGGCTGCACACACACTGAATGCTTCTAATGCCCCTATCTCAGTGCAGTACAACTCATGGACCCTTTATGATACAATATTTGGTGTATAATTTCACATCTGGTGCCCCTACCTCAGTGTACCACAAGTCATGGACCCTTTAAAGTTGCGTCTCTGTGTCTGATCCAATGATTACTGTTCTACTTGTTGCCAGCACCAACCATTCCCAGAAGGCTGGCTTACACTCACCCCACACGCATCCAGCACAGACTCACTGGGCAAGTGACCCTGATAATAAAAAGGAGTCGAGCGCACATGCCCGTACCCAGTTCCACTACCTATCTGTGTCTGTGTGTTCATTATGTATGCAACATGCTGCCCCTGGGCCCTACCACATTACATTGTGCTCTGGACAGCATATGCAACCAACTTACCTTTGACAGAGGGAGAAAACTTTGGTTATGTAACTATGTCTTGGTCATTGTACAAGTATGTACGTAGAGACTGGATGATTAGAGTACTGCAAGGAGAGTGTATAGTGAATTTATAAGTGCGTGGGGATTGGTGGAGTGATTGTATAAGTACATATGTTGGCGCAGCCTAACTCCGACAACAAGCTTGTCTCTAATTGGCTGCCCTCCATGTCCCAAAAACTGAATTTTGGACTTTGCATGACCCAGTATTGCTACAGCTGCAATACTCCACTGAATGTGCAATAAACATTCACATCCACACAGATGTGTCATGTCCATCAGCTATCTAGTGTGGAACTATGGATGAATGTGGGGACAGTGATTCCCCGTACCTTCCATGTTGACCATGTTGTGGGACATTGACGCTTGCGACCCGGGTGACGGCAGCACTACAACAAAAACACACACATGCCAGTGTTGCCAGATTTTTTAACCATTCTCTAGCCCAAAGACAACCAAAAAGTAGCCCAAATTTGCCCAATATTGCTACTTTAAGGAAGGAGGGCCAGGGACATCGTCAAGCAGGCAGTGAATGCATTGGAATTGATTTTGCAGCAGGTTGCCAAGTAAATATTTGTCTAATAAAGCGCTTTAACATATATATTTATAATCTGACAACTAGCACAAACCAAAAATTTACCGCACATCCGGGAAAAATAAAATATAGTCCAATTGTGCGTGATCTAGCCCAATCTGGCAACAGTGCTGCATCAGCTGATTCCTCATACAGCTCACAATGGAGCCATGCCCATAGCTCCGGAGTCATTCTTCACAGCCTCACGCAGGACTGGCTGCCACTCCCTCACAGCTGATATACACCCACACCACACCCATCCAGCACAGGTATCACAGGACATGTGACCCTACCAATAAAAAAGACCGGGCACATGTGCTCTATGCCATTTTAGAGTTGCTCCCACCGCATGCACTGTGATGGCACGTCCCGGTGGTCCGGACACCTCATGTAGGCCTGAGCCACCGAACAGGGAGGCCTACCGCCATGTGCATGGCCTCACTGGTCACTGAGTTAGTGACACCACAAGGACTGAGCAGGTGTGCAACCTGAGATGATGATAGGTGCACTAGTATGTCCTCTGCCAAGGCAAAATCAAGACTCAGCACCAAATGTGAGACCTGTTGGCCTGCGGAGCGGGACTGCATGATGTGGAGGGTGCCCTGTCCTGGAAAAGGTGAGCAGTGAGGCCTGGGTGCGCAGCGGTGGGCCAATACGCCTGGGTGGCGGAATGGTTATACAAAGGCGGCATAGCAATTTAGGCGTACACAGTCGTATATACTCTCCCATTACTAATTCTGTACTATGTTTCAGATGTGGGAGCTTGAAGGCTCCACTAGGTCCTGGCATGTGGTTGGAGACACAGCGGTGGCGTAAAGGTGAGCTGTGAGGGTTTGGTCAGCAGTATGGGCACTCACTTTCTCTCCTTCACACTCTTTCTCTCTCTCTTCTTCTCACACTGTTTCTCTCTTTCTCTCTCTCTTCCTGTTTCTCACACTCTTTCGCTCTCTCTCACTGTTTCTCTCTCTCTTCATCTCTCTCACTCTTTCTCTCTTCCTTTTGTCTTCCTCTCACTCTTTCTTTCTTTTTCTTTCTCTCTTCCTCTCACTCTCACTGTTTCTCTCTTTCTCTCTGTATTCCTCTCACACTTTCTTTCTTTTTCTCGCTATCTTCCTCTCATTCTTTCTTTTTCTCTCTGTCTCTCTTCCTCTCTCCTTTGATGGACGCATGACGCACAATCTTATCTTGCAGGCCTGCGATGATGCGTGGCCATCCTGCAATCAACAAGCAACCTGAATTGTGATCTCTGCTTCGCAGCGTGTACACAACGGGTGACCCTCTTCGACACATGCCAGTGGTGTAAGGTGAGCAGAGAGGTTTGTTTACGCAGCAGCGGACAGTCACCTCCGGGCAGTAGGAGTCGATGGGGTGCAGCAGCCTGGGTGCGCAGTGGCATGCAGTCACCTCCGGGCAGTGGGAGTGCATGGATTGCAGCAGCCTGGGGGGCAGCGGCTGTCATACACCTCTGGACAGTGGGAGTGGATGTGGTGCAGCAGCCTGGGTGTACAGCAGTGGGTAGACACCTCTGGGCAGTTGAAGTGGATTGGGTACACTAGCCTGGATACACAAAGGCGGGACAGCAATTTAGGCATGCGCAGTTGTATGTACTCATTCATTACTGATTCCATACTATGTTTCGGATGACTAAGCTTGAGGGCTGCCCTTTATCCCTGCACATGGTTGGAGACACACCGGTGGCAGAAAGGTGAGCTGCAAGGATTTTCTCCACAGTTTCAACACTCGCTCTCCCTCTCCATTTCTTCCTTTGTGTCACTCATACTCTTTCTCTCTCTCTCACTCTCTCTCTCTTCCTTTATCTCTCTTTCTCTGTCTCTCCTTTTTCTCTCATTCTTTCTTTCACTCTCTTCCTCTCTCTCACTCTTTCTCTCTCTCTCTTCCTCTCTCTCACACTGTTTCTCTCTTTCTCTCTTCCTTGTATCTCATTCTTTCTATCTTTCTCTCTCACACTCTTTTTCTCTTTCTCTGTATTCCTCTCTCTCTCACTCACTCTTTCTTTCTTTCTCTCTCTATTCCTCGCTCTCACTTTCTCTCTCTCTCTCTCTCTCTCTCTCTCCTTTGCTGGACGCATGACACACCATCTTATCTTTCTTTTTTGTCTTGAAGGCTGTGAGTCACAAATTGTGCACTTGTATGTACTCATCCATTACTGATTCCATACTATGTTTCAGATGATTAAGCTTGAGGGCTGCCCTATATCCTGGCACGTGGTTGGAGACACACCAGTGGCAGAAAGGTGAGCTGTGAGGATTTTCTCCAATGTTTCAACTTTCCCTCTCCCTCCCCATCTCTTCCTTTCTGTCACTCACATGCTTTCTCTCTCTCTCACTCTCTATCTCTTCTTTTCTCTCTCTCACACTCTTTCTCTGTCTCTTCCTCTCTCTCTAATTCTTTTTTCTCTCTCTTCCTTTCTCTCACTCTTTCTCTCTCTCTTCCTCTCTCTCACACTGTTTGCCTCTGTCTTCCTCTCTCTCACACTGTTTTTCTCTATCCCTCTTTCTTGTATCTCACTATTTCTCTCTTTCTCTGTCTTTCTCTCTCTCTCACTCTTTTTCTCTCTCTTTCTTCCTCACTCTCACTCTCACTCTTTCTCTCTCCCTTTTCCTTTCTCTCTGTCTTCCTCTTTCTCACGCTTTCTCTCTCTCTCTCTTCGTCTCTCTCACTCTTTATCTCTGTCTTCCTCTCACTCCTTCTTTCTTTTTCTCTCTGTCTTCCTCTCACTCTTTCTTTCTGTCTCTCTCCCTTTCTCTCTCTCTCTCTCTCTCTCTCTCTCTCTCTCTCTCTCTCTTTCTCTCTCCTTTGATGGACGCATGATGCACAATCTTATCTTGCTTTTTGTCTAACAGGCTGTGATTCACGAATCAATGTCCCCCTCAACACTACCCACAGCTGAATGCGTGTAGAACCTGTGATGATGCGTGGCCATCCTGACAATGGCTGAGAAAGTTGCTTTGGTGCACCCTCTTACACACATGCTGGTGGCGGAAGGTGAGCAGAGAGGCTTCTTTCCGCAGAAACAGGCAGTCACCTCTAAGCGGTGGAAGTGGATAGTAAGCAGCAGCCTGGGTGTGCAGGAGCGGGCAGATAACTCTGGGCAGTGGGAGTTGATGGGGTGCAGCAGCCTGGGTGCACAGGCGGGACAGATACCTCAGGGCGACGGGAGTCGATGGGGTGCAGCAGCCTGGGTGTCCAGGGGCAGGACATCGATTTAGGAATGTGCAGTTGTATGTGCTCTGCAATTACTAATTCTATACTATCTTTCAGATGACTAAACTTGAGGGTGCACTATGTCCCAGCTCGAGGTTGGAGACACACCGGTGGCACAAAGGTGCGCTGCGAAGATTTTCTCAAGTGCCAACACTCCCTCTCCCTCTCCATCTCTTCCTTTCTCTCTCATACACTTTCTCTCTTTCTCTGTCTCTTCCTCTCTCTCATTCTTTCTTTCTCTCTCTCTCTCACTCTTTCTCTCTCTCTCTTCCTCTCTCTCACATTGTTTCTCTCTCTCGCTTTTCCTTCTATCTCACTCTTTCTCTCTCACTCTTTCTCTTTCTCTGTCTTCCTCTCTCTCACTCCTTCTCTCCTCTCTCTCACTCTGTTTCTCTCTCTCTTCCTCTCTCTCACTCTGTTTCTCCCTTTCTCTCTTCCTTGTATCTCACTCTTTCTCTCTCTCACTCTGTTTCTCCCTTTCTCTCTTCCTTGTATCTCACTCTTTCTCTCTCTCACTCCCTCTCTTTCTTTGTTTCTCTCTTTCTCCCTCACTCTTTCTCTTTCTTCTTTGCTGGACGCATGATGCACCCTCTATTCTTTCTTTTGGCCTTGCAGGCAGTGATTCACAAATGGTCCAGCAATGACACAACATGGCTGTACATAGTTTTATTTGTTGTTGTTTTGTTTTAATAACATTTTTTATATGTAAATCCATACATGACTAAGATTATTATTTGTACAACCTCACAAGCATCTTCATATTAAACATTTTAGAACATTACCCAAGTTGTGGGGGGTGGGGGTGAGGGAGAATGGCGGACAAGGGGCAGCTGGCGGGGGGTGTCGGAGCAGTGTTGAGTGTCCAACCTGCATGATTGTTGGCTCCATTGCATCTGCTGTCAAAGACTTGCGAGCTGGCGGGCTGGCTCGTAGATGAAGAGCTGCAAGCTGACTGGCTGGCTCGTAGAGGGAGAGCTGCGGCCCGTCGGTTTGCAGAGGGAGAGCTGTGGGCCGGCTCGCAGAGGAACAGCTGCGGGCCGACTGGTATAAGGAAAGGTGCGGGCCGTTGGCTTGCAAAAGGAATAGCTGCGGAACAGTGATGTGGGGAGAGGGAGTGTGAAGAGCATATCTCGCAGAGAGAGACCTGCGGTATATTTCCAGTCTTGGATTCACAGATACAACTGCGGGCCCGAGAACTCGCACTCAAAGAGCTGTGAGCCGACAAGTTGTTCACAGAGGGAGACTAGCGGGCCCAAGAATGTTGTTGGAGGTATGATGTTGATGTGGAAAACGGTGCGTTACCTGCTGATGTAGGGAGACACATCATGAAAGCGGTATCTTGCACAGACAGAGCTCTGGTATATTAAATTGCCCCCGGGACCTTTCTTTTATATTTTCACTCGATGCGAGGCACAAGATGTCTGCTAACACTTCCTGGTTTGAAATGTAAGCAGCCAATCAGAGGCAAGCTCGTGCTCGGGAGTTAGGCACCTTCCAGATATATATATCTTTTTTTCCTTTAATATTTCAAAGACCTTTCTCCCTGCCAAATTTAGCGTAATTCCGTTCAGCAGTTTGACCTGTAGCCTTGTGTAAAGTTTCCTATGGAAAATGCATTGAGAAAACTTTTTTTCGGACTGCTAATCTTTTAAGATAAGAGCTGATCAAAAAAGAGAAACTTTCTGGAAAATTTAGCAAAGATTCGTCAAACGACTCCAAAGTTATAAGCGAATGGAGGGCTCCAGGAGGGGAGCCACGCAACCCTCCTCCCAACATGAGTGAAGCCCCGGGTCTGCGGGGACCCCAGCAGGCCCCCGCAGCCACATCGAGCCCCTGCTATTATTTTTTAAGAAATGCCGCCGGGACCTAGCCCACCCCGGGGTCTAATTAAAATAAAACGCGGGCACCCGCGACCCCAGCACGAATTGCGCCGATATTTAATAAAGAAATGCTTTCTTTGGCCCCGAGGGTCCTTCTTGGACCCCCTGAGCAGGCCTAGGGGGTCAGGGTGTTTCTAACCTGCTCCCTTCTCTTGTTTTATACCTTTGTTTCTCTGTTTTCTGGTGACTCGCTTCTACCAAATCACAAGATGGCTGCCAACACTTCCTGGTTTGGAGTGTTGACAGCCAATCAAAGTGACATTTGTGCACAGGACTTAGGCTCCACCCAGATATCAAAACTTTTATTTTTCTAATTTCTCAACAACTACTGAACGGATTTACACCAGTTTCCTATGGGAAATAGATTTTTTTACTCTTATTCTTTGAATTTCTCAAAAACTACTGAACGGATTTACAGCAGGTCGCTTTCTGAACAAAGCTCTACCTTTCTGCCAAATTTGGGGCAATTCCGTTGAGCAGTTTGGACTGTTGCTCTTCACAAATTATCCTATGGAAATTAACGGGGGAAAAAGCATTTTGGGACCCCCTTTGTTCTCAGCCCCTGCTTGACGAATCACCCCCAAACTTTCAGGATAGGAGCTGACCTAGATAGCCTTTGGGTAGACTCTTTTTTTGAGAATTTCGCGAAGATTCATCAAACGACGCCAAAGTTATTAGCAAATCAAAAAATGCTTTTCCTATGGAAACTAGGTTGTAACTATAACTCGCCTGTAGGTAATATATATATATATATATAATACTTGTATTCCAACTGGATTCCGGATGGATAAGGAATCAAATGTGGACACAGACCCAGGGTACGTGCTTAGAAGATGTTTATTTTTCCAAAGTCGTCGATATATATATATATAAATTTATAAATATATAAATAAATAAATGTAAAATATATATATATATATATATATATATATATCGACGCTCCAAATCCTTATTGTTGAAAGGAAGTAAGCACTCACGGGAGACACTCGGAAGAGATTTTATTCCGATACAGCAATCAAACGCGTTTCGGTGGACTGCCTTCCTCGGTGTTTGCTAACGCACCGGGAGGCCGCCATTTTAATGCCTGCATTAGTTGTAACACCCGTATGGCAACATGAAAAGGGGACTTGCGTGCTGATTGCACAGAGTCCGCCATTTACAAATGTATAGTTGTCACTCATTCAATGAAAACCTTATTTAGATATCATTAAAAAAATTTACCAGGCATACAAGTGAAAAGAACCATTAATACATTTATCACGTGCAGCACCTCATATGTAGTATACTGCTTAGTATGTCCATGTGACCTATGGTACATAGGTAGCACCATACACCCACTGAAGATCAGGATATTAGAACACCAAAGGGCATTCACCAACAAAGACACTTCATATCCTGTAGCGAGACACTACGCTGAGAGACATTCCAGCAATAGGAACTTATTAAAATTCTACGGTTTGGATCTCGTACCAGAGAACATCAGAGGGGGTGATAGGCTGAGGAAGCTGCGAAGACTTGAGTCACAATATATAGTTGACTGTCAGACAAAGTTTCCCAAAGGCCTAAACAGTGGCGAAGAATTGGCATCCCATTTGGGATTATGAGGTGTTTAAGATTGTGACTTGTTATGCCAGGAAACTATAAATTGAAAGTAGAACTGCCATTAACTGATTGATGAAATGATTGGTATGTGATTGTTAGGGGGATTTGGGCATTTGAAATTGATGAATTCGGCCATAGTATTAGGACGACATAAGCCGATCCACGGCTGGATCTTGTTGGTTACCTACTTTGAGTTAATCTGTGGGTCTATTAAAAACTGATACACAGTAGTGATTATTGGGAAATGTCAGAGCCAATACATGGCATTATGTGATGAATAGTGACGAAATGTGCATTATGCACAAAATGTAAATCGTTTGTCTGCACATTATCCCAATGGAGTCTAGACCCATAATATGCATTTAAAGATGTTGATTTTCTCGTAATTTTGAATGGAATCTAAAAATGGTCTGATTAAGCGAGCCACAATCACATATTTACCAATGGCGGAGTGTGTGATTATCGCACTAGTCCGCTTTTAGTGTTGCTACATGGGTGCTTTAGCCAATACATGGCAGGAAATACGTTGAAATTCCACAATACGTGCATTATCTATGAAATGTAACTCGTACATCTGGGCATTGTTCTCACAGAGCTCAACATTTATGATTAAGAATGTGTTTTTTTAATGATATCTAAATAAGGTTTTCATTGAATGAGTGACAACTATACATTTGTAAATGGCGGACTCCGTGCGATCAGCGCGCAAGTCCCCTTTTCATGTTTCCAAACGGATGTTACAACTAATGCAGGCATTAAAGTGGCGGCCTCCCTGTGCGTTAGCAAACACCGAGGAAGGCAGTCCGCCGAAACGCGTTTGTTTGCTGTATCGGAATAAAATTTCTTCCGAGTGTCTCCCGTGAGTGCTTACTTCCTTTCAACAATAAGGATTTGGAGCGTCGATGATTTGTGGCTTGCACCGCCACAACTAGAGCACCCACCCGTGAGTGAATTCCCGAATAAAGGTGCAATTCGAGCCGATATATATATATATATATACAACATAAGTAGATTAGGCTTTAGTATTTTATGGAGGCTGCCGCTTGAGTTACAAAGAAAATGCCAGAGTCCAAAATAAAATGTTCAGCTCAGACGCATTTCATGCTCCTGAATTTTTACAGCATACAGAGCATGCAACGGAAGCTTAAGTACACCTGATAGTCAATCTTGACATCTGCATTAAGGTGCGGCTGAGTAACAAGAGATGTCTGACCACTGGGCCTGAAGCAAGAAGGTAACTTAAACTTGTGAGTAAGTGTATACTTTATACTAAGTTTACTATTATCAATATTCACAAACTAAAAGTGTAAACTTACTACTCAAGTGTAAGTTACATGTCTCCATCCCCCAAATGACGCAGTTGGCTTACTCTTATGTGGGTGGGTGATGTCCCTCCCTAAAACCCAAACTAATAATAAGCCTGCACCTTTCCCCACCCATTTCCTTGTGTCCCTACTAAATAAACTACAGGAAACTAGACTAATTTGTTTGGAAACTCTGTAGTCAGGCCAGAGAACTACACACATATAAGTACAGGCATAATCTACCTTATGTAGTAAGTTTTGCAGTATGTTTAGTAGTACTTCAAATTGTTCCACAAAGAACAGTTTAAGAATTAGGACCTCCATCTACTAATAGGAAAGATTATGAAAGAAAATAAAAACAAAACTACCATTGACCTCATGATGCTGAAGTTCTTCTTCACAAAAGGCACACACCGCCTCACATCAGCCAAATCAATGTACTATGCCAACAATTAAGCCAACAACAAAAGCAGAAAACTTTTCATGAGAATAAACCCTCATCAAGCCCCTGCCTGTCCACCTGGGCAATGGCCAGACAGGTGCAATTCAATCAACCTCTTCTTCAGTGAAAAAATAAATATCATATAGCATGTCAAAAACACCATCCCGGCTTCTCCCCTACGCCTACCTCTGCTTGTAGAATCACACAATGCTCATCCTTTAAAGCCCTGTCTCACAGAAAGCATTCCTGTCAGCTCGAGACCCATGACCTATTGGGTGAGTGCTCTATTTGAAAAAATAAAAAAAATGGGAAGCAAAGATTGTATTATATAAAAGGTTACTTTCCTGCAACTTTACAATGATCGCCGCTTTTCACTATAACTAGCATAAGACACTATGCGCTGACAAAGGAAATGCTTCTTTACAAAAACTAGCTGTAAGCCCTTTTTGCGGCCGGACACAGACATTGCCTATACATTGTATGCCATACCTATGCACAGAAGCCATCCTCTTGACAGGGTTCCCATGTGTGATTAACTTTGCTATGTGGCATCAATCGATAGCACTCGTTTAAGTAACGTTTATAACATGCGAATCTGTTTAAAAAAAACTGTATCTATGTGTCCTAAGTTTTGATGCTGTCAGTTTTACTTTACTGTATGTTATTTTATCTCTCCATTTTCCTCATTTTTCCAGGTCGCTCAAAAAAAGAAAATCACTGTAAACCACAGCACGGCTGGTTACTGTATTAACCTGTACACTTGGAAGGACTAGCCTTGCAGTAGTGTAAGATAATTGGAAAAAGAATCATTCTCAGTCCTGACGAATTGCCAAGAGACCCGTTAGGGGCTGGGTGAGGCATGAAAAATGTTGACCAAATGTTTATAGCAAGCAAGCACTATAGGACAATTGTATCCCATAGGGGCTACTCTGTTTTATTTAGGTTAGAGAGCCACATCAATAAAGTTTAATAACACAGAGCATCTCAGAACCTATTTTAAATCACTTCTATCACTTCACTACACTACTTACCACAGCCCACACACCCTCACACTCACTTTGTGGGTGCCGGTCGGGCATTGCAGCACCGGCTCGACTAGGAGCACGCCCAAATGATGAAGCATGACACCTCTCGGGGTGTGTGAGGGCGCTTCCTCCAATAGGAGGATATTCTACTGACCTGATTACACTTCCCTTCCTCAGGAACGACAAACCGCTATATTTAACTATCACAGATTTCACCAACATACCCAACTCCTTCAAAGCCACTTTCCATGAAAATGATGCATTACCTTTATCCTTCATCAAAGGTTTCTCAGGGGAAAGTTTCTCACCCCTTCTCACCATTGTGAATACCTCCCTCATTGAATGCATTTTCCCAGAAGCTCTCAAATGGCAGATGCTTCCACCGCAAAAGAAACCTAAACTCTGAGGACCTCACCAGCTACCAGCCTTTTACTCATCTACCCCTCATCGGGAGAATCATTGGAATAAATAGTCTACTCTTAACTTCAAGGTCACATCAGTGCTAAGTGTCTTCTGCATGGCCTCCAGTCTGGCTTTGGATATGCTGCTGCATGGAACCTGCTACTTTAAACATCATAGTCAACGCTGTCTTTACCACAGATGAAGATGACCTCTGCCTCTTGATAAATTCCAGACCTCTCAGTTGCCTTCAACACAGCCAATAATCCTGCCCTTATCCACAGCCTAAAATATTGAATTGGATTCACTGGCAATGTCCTTCACTGGTTGTACATATATCTTTCCAATTGACCACAGTTTATTAACACAGGCACCTTCATGCCCTACGCCAAAAGATCCCTATCCCCCCAAGGAGGCCCCAAGAGCTCCACACTGTTTCTTGTATATTTAGCCTCTATAAGGAGCTCATTCAGGCTCTACTCAAAGACAAAAACATGAAGATTCACCATGCCTTGTTAATGATAAAAAACTTTAAGTGAAAATCTCATCTGCTCCAGATATCTAACATCTCATACACACCCCACACCTGATCCAAACTTGGATGCCTAATGCCTGCCAGAAGCGCAAATAGACAGAGTCAAATTTACAGTTGTTTGCAAAGAACAACAAGCAAGAAATGGTCCAAACCTAGTTCAATGGTTTGAATCTTACCAGCTTTGAATGCCAACTTTCACCGAAACCAGGATTCACCTTGCACACCAACCTCACACTCAAGGAAGACTCTGCCCAAAAAAATATGGCCTGGAATAAGCTCTTTCTTCTAAAGAAGGTGAAACTGTTTCTTCCATAAAGAGACTTTGGGGCTCCTTTTCAAACCCTAATACTCTCTAATCTGGAAAATATTAACACCCTTTTCCAAGGCCTCCCCTCTCCACAGTGGCACCTCTTAATATCAACCTACACAGTTCAGCCTGTCTCATCCAGGTCAGGAATAAATATATCTTGACACCCATACAGAGGGGACTTCATTGGATCAATTTTCCGGGTTGAACCATCTTCAAAACCAGCTGCATCATTTTCAAAGCTATCACTGCCAGCAAACAAGATAGCAAGCATCTTCAATGTATGCACCCAAGATCAGGGTCAAAGTCCATGTATCCATGAGGACTTTCTCAATGCTGCTCCAGTTTAGTAAAACATTGAAGACTCACCTTATTATTTAACGCTAAATTACAAAGCAGTAACAACAATACCTATCTCCTTTTCCTGCCACTTCTTAAAGGTATACTTGCCTTTGACCATACACAGGGCGCTGCTGTGGTGGGTGCCAGGTTCATTCCACACAGACACAACCCACCCACATATATAGATATGGTGTATTTAAAAAAGTTGGTTTTGTTTACTTTGTTTTATTATCAATTTTTCTTTTGGGGGGGGGGGGTTGAATCCTACTTCCAAACTGTAAGAAAGAGGGTGAGACCCTCTTGCTGTGCTCTCATAGTGTAATGCGTAGCTCACATGAAACTTATTGTCATGGATGGTTTTGATTCCTGATTCAGCCTTGATGGAGGTGATGTCACTTTCCAACTTTGGCGATGTTATGTTTTCTAAATAATTGCGGAATTATGTTTCGTGGTTAGAAATTTGTATTACCACTCCCATTTAAACATAAAATACTCCAAAATAAATGCATTATCACGTGGTCTACACAGTATGCAACATTACACATTTAAAAATGCTAAGGGACATGCTTATAAAAATTTGATGCAGGGCCGAGCAGCAAGTTACCTTGCTGCACTGCCCTGCATCACAGGGAAAGGACAGGAATGTGTCATATTTATCCAATATGGCACATCCCTTTTTTTTCTCCCATTTCTGGTTCCATTTCGGCAGCCTAGTTTTAATGCAGGCACCCTAGCACCATGGTTCAAGGGTGCCGGTGTTGTAGGCAGAATTGTTTTTGTGCAAGAAGGGGCACATTCCCACACAAAAATAATCCATAAAAGCATTTTTCTCTTTCTATGTGTGCTGCAGCACACATAGAAAGAGAAAAAACTAGGAGATATAAAGATATTTCTCCTCATTACGCCTGGAAATGTGTCAAAAAGCATGGGATTTTTGTGGGCACACTCACAAAAAGGCACACTGAATGCCTCCTTTGTGCAGAGTAATGCAATGCATTGATTTTCGCTGCATTGCAATACTCCATATTTTTTAATTTATTCAAAGGCACACAAAGTGCCTTTGCGTGGCTTCATAAATAGGACTCAGAGGTTTGCTTTGTACATGTACCATGTTGCTTGGTGCAAGCTTGACTCAAAGCCCTCATAAATATGCCCCTAAATCAACAGAATGAATTAACTACTATATCAACATTATAAAAGGAAGATTGAATATTTATTTATATAAACCTACTGTAAACATCTTACTCCAAAACATGTCATCTTTCGAAAAGCAATGTTGACATTATGTGTAGCAAACTCTTCTGTTGCTATAATTGCAAACTATTTTTTTGCTAAAATAAATGTTATATCCTTCACGCTCATAAGATAAATATTAACAAAAATAACAATGCATTGAGAAAGTGCTAAATAATGGAAAAAATATTGATCGTACCTTCCTCGTACAGCTCAGAAGGATAGTATGACTTTAGGAGTAAATCAAATAATCAACTCTTAGTAAAATGGAGGACTACATGAATAATGCAATGGTAGATCCTACATAATGTTCAGCAGATTAAATATCTTTTAAAGGTTGAGACCAGAGTTTTGAAGTAAAATTAATCTTTGACTTCTACATAAAGTTAATCATTTAAGTGCTTTTTTCAAAGACCTATAGGTTATATGGTTGTTCTCAGTGTCAGTACAATTTAATGCTGACAACAATTAGCACCAGTAATGTCTCCTTCTAACTGCCTTTTACATTTAGCAAGCAGAGTACTGAAAGGACATTTATTACATTTGAATTCTTTGGCTGAAACACCTCTCTAGAGATTCATCTGTAAATGATATACCATTTAATTTTCTGAAGTGAATATATACTGCCCTCTTCTGCTGAAACAGTAATGAATAGCCTAAAAGCATAAATGGTTCGGTAGAGGAAAATCTATATTTGACTGGGACATTTGTTTAAGCTACTATATACAAAAATAAATAAAACATGCCAGAGTTTTTTTTAATCCAGTAACTGCATGCATAAGCATATATATTTTAGCCTTCTTCTAAAAGTCATGCAACTTAATTTCACTCAAGCACACACAACACACAGGTGAACAAAAAAAAGAAGAAAAGAAAGAAGCAAGGACATTGAATCAGCAATGAATAATAACAAAATACATAATTTTGAGAAAGTGGTTTTATTTGTGTGGGTGATTTGGTACAGCAAGTACTAAAATGTCAGTATCCTGCTAAGTGTAGTTAAAGGTTTCAGTAATGTAAACCAAAGTTCAACCCCTGGTAGCTATGCCACGGTAGAGACAGTCTTAACTTAAAGGAAATGTTTAAAGACTTTAGAAGTACTAAAACAGCAATAAAGCACAAAACACAAAAAACACACTTCAATTTAAAAAAAGAGAGAAAAAATCAAATGTATTAAGCAGAATGGCACCTTAACTACAAAAATGCAATAAGGGAAACCAAAGATATGATTTAAGTGGAAATAATGGCAAAAAGCGCAAATCCCGGATGGTTGTAAATGGTGACAGTAGACCCGATAGACTGGGACCTAGGAGCAATCGGGCTAATAGCAATGGATCATGGGTCAGCTACATCAAGTAGATTGGTCCTGCTACAGCCTCAAAGTAGGGAAGTCCGAAAAAGTCTGTAAGTGTCAAAGTGAAAAGGTGATTTGTCATTTTTCTGAAGAAAAAACACTTCTCTTTGATGTACAAGGCTGAAATTCAGGTTGATGCAGTGAAACTGCCTTTCAGATACTTTTCGCAATTGGTCCCCTTAAAGGTCTGGAGCAAAAGTTTTGAAAAAGTTCCCAAACTTGTTTTGGTGGACACACAACCACATGAGCGCACTTTCAAATGCCCCCCAGGAGATCAGGGGAGAACTTCTAGAGACTCTGGGTGTCAGGTAGAGGCTAACTGCAAAATTCAGTCTAGGTCCAGTTGCTTTACACTAATGCCTTCTTCGGCTTTTTTTTATGTTCCTGGGGCCACTAAGAGGATTAGCATTATTTGCCATGGAGATCTTTCTGACCTTGCATTTTAAGTGGAAGGGGGTCCAATCTCCTCAGGTCCTTCTCACATGTCACAAATGCCAAGTTCAGGAGGTTCAGTACACGTGGAATCTTTTGCAAGCCCAACCGTGTTCTGAGCAAGGTGCTAAAGGGTGCTATATTTATGCTTAGGACCAGCCAATGGGAGACAGTGCATCCTGGCTACCTACTATGCAATAGAATAAAAGTTCCTGAAGGCAACCATGCCCACTTTTTCAGTAGTTCCTGTTTGCATGACTGCAAAAGGGCCCAAAATGCCATGTTTCAAGACTTTTTCAAGATGACAAACGTCTTCTGTCACACTAAACTTGGGTTCCGACAGCTGTGGGTGTGTTTGTCATAGGGAAATCACAATTCCAAAATCCAGTTTGAAGCAGGCATCATACCCACATCAAATCCAGACATGGAAGTCTGGTAGGCCAAAAAAAGGGTCCTTCAGCAAGCAGATAAGGGATAAACAAGAAATGTGTCAGCATTCAGTTTTTTACCTTTCAAGTGCACCACAGGTGGTCGACAGGTCAACAGACCTGTCTTGCAGGATTTGATAACCTGGTGGCACAGGATGCCCACATCGCCCACTCTGAATATTCTGTGGAGTTTAGAAGAGTCATCTATGATCAGTTTAGCCTTTTGAGTTCTTCTGTGAGGAATTCTGTGCTCATTTAAACCTCATTCAAGCCAGGTGCTGGTAAGGAATAGTTAGAGAACAAATTATCCTCCAGGAAGTGCAGCAGTGAAAAGGTGATTTTTTTAAATTTACTTTTGAATTATATATATATTTTTTTATTTGAAAGGTGCAACAGCTACCCAAAAAGGGTTTTCTGGTGCCAACTAAAAGGACTAGAAGGAAGGGATGATTATTGGTTGAAGAGCCAAGTTATTAAACTTTTACAGAAATTCTCATAGACAGTTTCATTGCGAAGCAACGCTGGGAGTGAGTTCCACAAAGTGGGCCCTAAGTAGGCAAAGGATCGACCGCCCATGCGGGACAGTTTCGTTCTAGGAACAGAGAACTTAGCCTGAGTGGCAGAGCGGAGCACATGTGAAGGCAAGTAAGGGTGAGCCAGAGCCTGCAGGTATTGAGAGGCTACTCCAGATCTGATTTTGAACATATAGCTTAGGGCTTTGAATTTAATTCAGCTCTCCACCCTGAGCCATTGAAAGTCATGCAGAGAGCTTGAAATTGAGGCAATTATGGGAATCTGACAAATCAGTCTGACGGCGGAGTTCTGGACCATCTGTAGCTTGCGTGTCAAATCCTTATTTACCCCCAGGTAGAGGATGTTACCGTAGTCCAGTCTAGACATAATCAGAGCCTGGAACATGGTTCTCTTAGTAGGGCTGGGCAACATCCAGATTATCTTTTTAAGCCTTTTCAGCCTGGTAAAGCAAATTGCCGCCACATTCACTGCTTGGTTTGTCATAGATAATACATCATCTATGATGAAGCCTAGATTGCGAATATGGCGAGAAGGCTGAGGATATATTTTGAAAATCCGACTTCACCATTGAAATAATTTTTTAACAAGTGTTTAAAATATTTGCTTAATTATTTTTTAACTGATCCCATTTCTGAGCTAGCAGAATTAATATTTTAATTTGTACTCTGGTTTACCATAAATGACAGATAGGTCTCTCACAGTAAAAGTAGTTTTTAGGGTTTGTCACTACAGGGACATGGTAACTTTAATTTTCTACATGTCCCGGTTTTAAATAACATGTAGTCTACCTTGTGGTCTACATGTATAACACAGGGGTTACTTACTAATATTTGAGAGGGAGGTTTTACCTCTTTAAAAGTGTTATTTTAACAGGTCACAGTGCAGGTTTTACCCTGCAGCATTAGGGCTACACTGGTAGGCCTGAAGCCATATTTTCCTTTGTCATACTAGGGGATGGCACATTAAGTGCTGCAGTCCAGAGGTGAGATTTAACTTTTCATGCTATGTGTGCAATTTCCCCGTCATATAGCGTGGCCTTACAAGAGAAGCAGAGTACATCTACTGGGCACTAGACAGCAGTGCCCTAGTGTGCAGAATCTAAAAACCCGCTATAAAATTCCACAAAAAATGGGAGTGATGATGCAAAAAGGGATTTTATTTCAGAATAATAAAAGCGCTTAGGTCTACTTTCAATCTGTAACCTTTGAGTGTGGCATGAAGACTAAAGTAAAAATGTGCAGAACCGTGGGCCACAAGTACAAAGAATGTGTTCAAAAAAAGGGATGGGGGGTTACACAATAACGCTTAATGAATATTAATTAGCAAGGTTACAATTTACAACCTACTTCCATTGCTTACAAACACAGTGAGGTTAGCCTGCAAAGAACAGAAGACCACCACCATCCCTGCGCTTATAAAGCAAACTGTGTTCCTTAAAGTCACCAGTGCTGCTTAAAAATAACCAAAACATTTTCCTTTTCAGAAAAACACCAGACTGCCTCATTGATTCCCAGAAGGGGAGGGGTTCCAAAATGCACCCCTTCCTTTTTTTCCTAATCTGTTACCACCTCCTTTGGCTTGTAGGTAGATGTACAATGGTTCTCGACGAATTATGGTCATAACCCATTCATAAATTACACAACAAACAGCAATTTAGACGGAATTCTCCTTTCACCCTCTTCTAAGTTGTGATTCATTATGTGATGCAAAACGCATTTTATGAATTACAATTTCACATTTCTGGTTATATATCCAGCGGTTTTACAACATCAAAAGCCTTTAGTGCATCCGTCCCAAGGTGTTGCTTCATAGGTATCTACCGTACATCATTTTATCAAATGGTCAATTTAGTTGTGATTCCCTTTCATCACTAGTCATTTTTGATTGCATTGTAAAGACACTTAAAAAATCTGTTCGGACTTCAGTAAACAGTAATTGCTTTCTTTTAGCAGTGGGCATTTGTAATTTGACTACAGTTCCTCCAGCAATCTCATCTCTTCATAGTACTAAGAGCACTGTAAATTTCCTTTAAACTCTCTTCTTTCTAAACACGTTTTAGTGCACTAATTCCCCATACTGAGGCACACGTATGCTCACATCAGACCAAATACAATTTAAAGGTGCTTTTACTTCATTTATACACCTTCAATTACATTATAGCGATGGAGACATGAGTAGTTACCATAGACTTAGTAACCAAACTCACGACCTAGCCTCAGCTCACAGTTTGCAGTCAATATATCCAGTTCTATTCTATGCCAAGGCCCAATCAGAGCTGAGACGACAGTATCAACGGAGAATTTACCACACAAAACCACATACCACACTGAAAGCATTCTACAAACCTACAGCTATGGGTACAGCCATTTTGCATCAGTCATTTCTGTACCTTGAAAACCTCTACGCACATCTTCAGCATGTGGTCCCTTGTGTGCACAGTTGTGTTCACAATGTTTCCGATGAAACAGGAGTAATACTCTGCCTTATAATCAATTAATTTCTCTTGGACGTCAGATGCTGGGGCTCGATCATTGTTTCAACACCCATTTTATTCTTTTCAAAATATCTTCGCTAAATACATGTCATACATAGTAAATACATCCACTCTGAATATACTTTTTAATTTATCAATCTAAATTTCTCACTCTTCGAGGTGAGAAATACCCTACAATAACCTGTATCCTGCGTTTTAATTGTATCACAATGCTGTCTTAGAAAAAGACGACTTCTGATACTGTTTTTTATTTTAGGCACCCAGAAATACTGCCTTGATTAATACCAGTCTGTAATACATATTTTGATAGTGGAACACACCTAAGTTACAGAGGATGAACAATAAGGATGCAATTCAAACTGGAGAGAAAGCCAATTAAGGAGTAACACGATAAAGAACTGAGGATGAGATTAGCAACAAATGGCGTTATTTATCACTAACCGCGTTTACCGCAATATTTTTTATCGCCGTCCAACGCCGGAATCTATTGCCATGTTAGTGGCTAATTAGCAACACGCCGCTAACAGGCAATAGCTTCCCTTTGGGGCAGAAATGGACGGCGACAGATTTAGCGTGACGGCGATAAAAAGCCTGAAGCTAACATAAAAAAGTGGCGACGGGCCAATTAGCGACAGAATTGGATCGCTAATTGGCACCAGGCCTGCATTTCTCACGTTCAGCGGGGAAATGCACCATAACAGGCCAGCCAAGCAGAAAAAAAATAAAACATGGAACATAGCAGAGGAGCCATGGATGTAGCTGGGACCAGTGCAGAGGCCACAAACAACCCCACAAATACCCAGGAGGACCAGCCAGAGACCCATGTGAAGGCCAAAAGGAAGAGGAATCCCAAGGTCAGCCAGCAGGAAAACCAGGTACTGATTGCGGAGGTGACTGAACACCAACAAGAGCTGTTTGTCACCTCTACAGTGACAAACAAGAAAAAAAGAAATATGGCAGGACATTGTGTCCAAGGTGAATGCCGTCAGAGAGAAGAGGAGGACAGTGGACGACTGCAAGAAGCGCTGGCCTGATACTAAGCACAAGACCAAGGAGAAACTAGCAGCCAACCTGAAAGCAGCAAAGCAGACTGGAGGTGGGTGTCAAGCGCCACAGGAGGAGCTGGATGAGTTGGAGGAGCAGGTGTCCCCAGTTATCAGTGAGGAAACGGTGGTTGTAGTTGTGGGCCAGGAAACTGCTGAACGTGACCAGACAGAACAACAGCAGGGTGAATAACAACCAGGGACTGGGGGGACAGGGGTGGATGGGCCCAATAGCACTCATGTACAATTAAATATATTGCAGTGCATACCCACAATTCCTGTGGATCACGTCCCGGATACCCTTATACATGGTGAAATAGACACATATCACCCTACTCAAACAATGCATTGCAAGATACATATTGGTGGGCAAACAGACTTGGAAAAGAAAGCCCAATATAGTCCAAGATCAACATCAGACCACAAAATAAGTGCAACCTTAAAAAATGGCAAAGTGGAACTTGAGATGCGACAGTGTGGCAAAATGGCCCCCTTGCCTCATCACCACGCATATACAAATCGTCTACACAAGGACGCTTCTCTCTCTGACGGAAAAATGAGGATGCACTGTGAATGTGACTGACCATGTGCACGAAGAGGCATGCCACCACCAATGTCAGCACACCTGCAACATTGTGCATGTGTGTCTGACTTGTGTGCAAGGTGTGTATGTGCAGAAAAGTCAACCTATATGCACATGCACATTTCTGCCCACAAATCAGGTACACGTGCACAATGTTGCAGGTGTGCTGACATTGGTGGTGGCATGCCTACTTGTGCACATGATCAGTCACATTCACAATGCATCCTCATTTTTCCATCAGAGAGATGTGGCCATGTGCAGATGAATTAGATATGCGTGGTGATGATGCAAGGGGGAAATTCTGACATTCTGACATCCTCCCGCATCTCCAGGCAATGTGCCCCCTTGCCTGTTCATGAGATGCAGTCCTGTGTACACCCAGTGGGGAAAGCATCTAGTGAGTCCGCATACCAGACACACATGCTATGTCACAACAAATTGACCATGTAGGCCCCAGGATAAAAGATGCACATCCAAAAATGCACACAACCAGCAGACTTCACTCTAAGGGAGATGGAATACAATGAGCAGGGGGCTATGCCTACAACACCACAGTGCATGGACAATGCAGATCAGGAATGTGTCACCCAAATATGTACTGCATGCCTTGTCTGTGTGATATACTCACAGAACCACAATGTGCCTGTACAGCAGTATGACAACCAAAGTAAGACAACAAGCAAGGATAGCAAAGTTGCAACAATTAATGACCAAGGCCCAAATGGCACCCTCAACCCTTAGGTCAAATTGCACTCCTCCACCCCAAGTGTACACATCTGCAATACAGAAAACAGCATTCCACATCAGTCCTGATGTGAGTTGCTCATCACACCATCATGTGCAATTAAACTTAACTGTTTGGTAAGTCAGCTGTGTTAGTGAACAAATATGCAGTCAGGTAGTTATCACCCACACGCTAAGCCAGGCATTGAATACTAGAACCAGGACACCATGTATCATCCATGTCAGTAGCTGCTTGGCACATACACAAACACATATCACCATACCATTTCAATCTCTTGTGAGGGTGGCGGTGACAAGTCTGAGCACCATAGATAGGCATTAGGAAATGCACATTCATCAAATCACGGACCACTTACACACCACATGTGGGGTCAACCTTGAGGGTAATGGGTGTTGACACTGTCTGTTCAGACAGCAACAACAATAGAAACTCACGCTGCACCATACTCACAACAGGTAAGCCAACAGGAGGGCAGTAAGCAATGTATGCAAGATAAAACATGAAGGACGACATACACACAAGACTAGGGGTGGGCGTCATTTGCGAAAGGGACTTTCGCAAATTATCGCGAAAATGTTAAAAATCTCCGCAAACACGCGGAAATATCGCGAAGATGCAGACGTTTTTTTCCCACCCGTTCGCGGTATTTTCTGCGTGGTCGCGGCTCGCCAACTTACCCACGCGGTTGCTCGCGGGCGCGGCCATCTTGTTTTCACTCTTCTCGCGGTGCATGATCGCGAGAAGAAAGACGTGATCGCGCGACCAATGACAATACTGCGGGCGCGAACTGTCGCGAGACAGCGCAAATGGCTACCAACAATCCAACATCTCGTGGAGAACGCGACCGGATCGGGAAAACTTGTCGGCGAATGCGGGGATTCAGGTAAGGCGATCGCTCGCGCGCGCGCGAGAATGTATTATTTTACAGCGCGAGCAAGAAACAAATTATCGCTAAGCTGCAGAATGCGGAAATTTTGACAGTTTCGCGCTCTCCGCGGAACGCGAAAATGTCAAATTATCGGAATTTCCGCGAGCGGAACGGAAATTTAACCCAGGCCTACACAAGACTAATCACAATAGACAAAGCTCCCTGGATGCCCATGTGTACTGCATAGTGTAGCACATGTTTAAACAGCAAGTAGGCTCTCATTGCTAATGTGCCTAAAGGGTGCCCTCCTCACACATAGCAATTCTTGCACAGAACACATGCACATGTGCAGTACCCTGCAAAGCTGCATATCTGTGGGCCACACTGACAAGGCAAGTGACAGTGCATGATGAATATCATGCCTGCAGGCCCAACATATTAACATGGTGCAGGCCACCTCACTGAGGTAGCTGAGTGTGGACCACATCCTTAAAGGAGCAGGTCACGCTCTGACACATCCTCGTGTACATACAACCCCAGACGTAAACAAGTTATTTGATGACAAACAATGCACAAGTCTCCCAACTCTGACCAAGACCCATATTCCACCCAGGTTGCAACATCTCAGCATTGTAAATGCACAGAAGTACAAGGCTCACTGCCTGAAAGGTATAACAGGCAGTAAAACCCAAGCTGCAGGTGCCACTATGACAAAATGCATTGCACACACATACAAATCTGAGCTCATCAACATTGACTACTATGTGGTACAAACTGCATTACCCACACAAATGAACAGAGGACACAACTGGTGCCGCTTGTGTGTAGAAATTGTACAATCACATTTGTCATAGCTGTAAACTGTGAGATGACAATGTACAACAACAACATCACATCCGTGATTTCCTCACAATAATCACTATCACGCAACAAATAGGCAGCTCCTCAAAAACAGTCTGAGTGTACACTGTCCTGCAGTCTGCTTGTAAACTCATCCAATGCATTATCATACATGAAACACACTGTTAAACTTTATCTTCCCTATCACATTGCAGAGGAAAAAAGAGACATCACCTCCTGGACAGCTGACTGGCCCAACATTCACTGATGATGAGGATGATTACCCCACCATAAATCATGATGAACTTCAAAATCTGCTAGACTCCTTCAGCTCCCCACCTCCAGGAGCAGGGCAACCCAGCAGCTTTGCAGCCACCCTGCCCCCTGCACAGACCAACCAACAGCAAGCACCTCCCAACACAGCTGGCTCCCAGGACCACGAGGACCCACATCTGGCCTTCCAACGCCGTGTGCTAGAGGTCCAGTGGGAGATGGCGGATCAGGTGCGGATGGGGTTTGAGAGGCTGGCGGACAAACTTGATGCTATACGTGGGTGTCTGAGTCCCATCCGGGACCACAAACAGAAGATCACAGACACCCACAGCCTGCTTGATGCTCTCAAACGGTCCATGGCTGACATTGCTGGAGTTATAATTCTGATACAACAACAACTCTGGTCAGAGTGGCTCCAGCAATGTCAGCCAGGATTTGGGCAACATCCGTCAGATAATGGAGAGCACGGAGCGGATGCAGGCACAACAAATGGCTGCCAGGGCTGCCCACCAGCGCGATGTAGCTGGAATCTATCATGCCCTGCACCTGCTCATCACTGCATTGCTGTCCCAAGGTCCAGCGTCGATGAATGCTGCTACTGCTTCTACATCCTCAGCTCCTCCCCCTGATGTGTCAGTGCCTCACAGTGCTGCACCCACTATACCACATCCCACATGTGAGGTACATGACAGATCAGAGGACGAAGATGAGGACGATAGTGCATTTGTGCAAAGGAGAAAGTGGTAGCATCCATCGACGCCAAAAGGCCTGTTTCTTCTTGGTGCAGGGCTTAGTATCATGACACGGGACATCATCTTCCACTGTCTTCCACTGTCCCCCGACAATCACCTTGGACCTCCACATGGACTGCCATATTATGTTTTCTTACCAATGACACTGCAATCAGCCTGCGGACTGAACTCAGCCTCTTCCCTTGGACCTCTTACCACCAAAGAATTCTGTCTTGCCCTCTAATGGGCATCTATGCAATGTGTGCTTGTATGGTCAAGCACTGGTCCAGTCTTCATCCTTTCAATATAAATAAAAAAAATTAGGTCACACAGATGTGCGTTGTGCATGACCAATCAAGTATAGACGTCTGTAAAAAGTGTATGGACACTGAATCCACCAGAAGGTACACCAAGGGAAATATGAGCAATGTAGAAAAGAAAAAGTATGCAGTTCCTCAGACAGATGGGGGGGTGTGAAGAGAAAGAAGAGACCGTAAGAAAGAGGAATTCCTCTATTCGGAACTAGGGTCCTCACACACCCAGCAAGCTAGGTGTCATGCTTCATCATATGGACCTGCTCCTCGTCAGGCCGGCGCTGCAATGCCCGACGGGCACCCTGAAAGGGGCTCTTTGGCGGAGATCTTCAGTTCCTGGCCGTATGATGCAGTGTGTGTGAGAGGGACCTAGCGGTGTAGATGTGAGTGCAGGAAAGTGAATTAAAACAAGTTAGAGGGTCCAAAAATAATTTTATTGGGAGTGGCTCTCTACCTGAATAAAAAGTGGAAACAGAATGGCAGCTATATCTGTTCTGGCACCTATCCGGCCATCAGTATTCCCGGGTCGAGCGGCGCGAGGGTAGGTTGATACCCCCTACTGGCAACAACCTTTAAGTGAGTATATCAGTGGTATTGCTACGCGGCCTGAGGTGAACGACTGATCAGGTGAGTGGTGTCGTTGTGGTCTCTGCTTCTGTTGGGATGTCTATCGGTGGTCATATCCCCGCCGCCGAACTGACAAACATGACGTAGACGCGATGTTGACAGTGCCTGCTTAACTTTGGGTATTATTACCGCATTTGACTAGTGAGCAACACGGGACTCAAACTTTGGGCAAAATTACGCTTCTCGCTCGGTACTCGGGGAGAGCTGGCGGGTCCTTGGATTTTGGCCAATTTACCATACACAGCAGCCTCGGGCTTGCCTTTGACTCACCATGAGGAGCGAGCGAGTGTGATTGTGTACCTGGTGTCCATGGTCACGCGGTTTAACTGGCTGATACCTATACTGGCTTGGCATTTGCAATTTCCGTGACTTCTTCTTTCTTTTTAAGTTCGTTCTGTGGTGCTATTGTTTCATCTGATTACCTCCTGTGTTCTGAGACTCGCATCACAGCAGCTCATGTGACAGGGACACACGTGGGCTTTATAGTTCATTTCTGCTGACAATACTTGTCGGATTTGTTGTTGTTATCCCTTATTACCTTGTTTCTCACTAGAACACCAGAATCTTGGTGTCCAGGTGGCGCCACGGATAGGAGCATGGTACTAAACCATCTTAGGTGAGTTTCCCATAAATGCAACCTTGTAATACCTGTAGTCACCTTATCCTAGTTTCCATTAGGATACCATGACCTTTCCAGTCTTCTGTTTTAGTTGTTTTTAGATTGGTTTTAATTCACTAGTTGTAGGAGTATCACTACTCACTGTATAGAAACATTGACACATGGTGATTAAGGACTTCAGATTAGACCATCTAGTCATTAGGGGGTTATCACCACTATGTGATATATACCTGTACAGTACTCACTCATTTCGTTTATTGCCTTTGCTTGGGATGCCTTACTTACAGTTTCTTTTCCTTTTAGGTTCCCCTAGGCATATGGCGAGACCGTTCCCATATAACAGGTAGTAGGTAACAACTGTACTTACCGCTTTGTGTAGATTCTTGACAGCTTGTATAGGTCCTGAGGAATTGCCACGGATCACTAGGACCATTGGGCAAGAAACATGTCGACCAGCACAGATGAGCTTAGCCAAGCTGAATCATAACATCAGCTAGCTGCCATTCTGTTTCCACTTTTTATTCAGGTAGAGAGCCACTCCCAATAAAATTATTTTTGGACCCTCTAACTTGTTTTAATTCACTTTCCTGCACTCACATCTACACCGCTAGGTCCCTCTCACACACACTGCATCATACGGCCAGGAACTGAAGATCTCCGCCAAAGAGCCCCTTTCAGGGTGCCCGTCGGGCATTGCAGCGCCGGCCCGACGAGGAGCAGGTCCATATGATGAAGCATGACACCTAGCTTGCTGGGTGTGTGAGGACCCTAGGTCCGAATAGAGGAATTCCTCTTTCTTACGGTCTCTTCTTTCTCTTCACACCCCCCCATCTGTCTGAGGAACTGCATACTTTTTCTTTTCTATATGACTAACTGGGCATGTATGTTGGACCTCCTTAAATAAAAGCCCTTCAGTCCCTCCTTTGTCTATATAGTCTTATGCACGGGCGACCCCCGTGGGACAGTATTTAGGATACCACACGGTGTAATTGCGCTAAGTGGACCATTCCCATCTCCAAAGCACCGCTCACCCAACGGTTGCATTGTGTTGACCTACCTGTCATGGAGGACAACCTGGGGCTCAGCTTCAATGATGAAGCAGTAGCTGACATTTTAAGAAAGACTCCCTCCCTTCTGGGGAGTGGGGGTTCTGTGGCCTCAGGGTCACAAACAGAAGACTGGACTTCTCTTACAACTTTGAAAAGGGAGTGGATTAAGATCACACTACATGGGGCCCTCATGACGGAGTATTTAAGAGCGAATATAGCACCCAGTGGACTCATCATTAATGTCTACCCTAGACTTTTCCTGGAAGACCCGACTTTCAAGAAGGAATGGAGTCTAGTCTCGTGGAAATGCACCAGAGATCTCTTGGTTCTCATTATTAACACGGCCCAGAGATTAGCAGACGCCCTGTTAGTGAGGATCCAGGCAGCAGAGAGTGCACTAAAATCCACAACCCAGAATACCGCGTTTAAAGCCAAACTGGCGGAAATAAACAATGAGATCGCTGAAAACAAAGAGTATCTACTCAAACTTAAGATCAACAAACTTCAGAAGGACATTCAGAAGTTTGATAAAGAGAAGATTTATCCCTATTTGAGAGCAGACTTCCAGGCAACCAAGAATAGCTACTCATGTGATGAGAATTCAGACAATTCGAGAAGAGGGTCAACGAGTAGTGACTCGAGTTCCAATAGTTGGGGAGGGAACCAACAGAAAAGGAACTTTCAATCACCTTACCCTGTTTACAGCAACGCCCCGGTCTTCACGGGTCCACCACAACCTCCTTTCTGGCAGTACCCTATGTTTCCACATGGCCAGCCCCAATTCTATCCCCCTGGCAACCCTCCTTTTTTAGACAGAGGTTGGGGCAGAGAAAGAGGTCGAAAAAGAGGACCAACCAAAGGAGTTCAGTGGCAGGATCAGGAGCAATTCCCGTCAGCACCCAGGGGCAGAAACAGAGGGAAAAAGAATTAGTGGTGAACCTGTCAGACAGACCCTTGAGTCCTTTGGAGGAGGTAGTTCTCGAAAAAGGACTCGGGTTTGTCCCCACACCGAGAACTGACAATTTCAGGGATAATTGTGAGATACATGAATTCCTTAGAAAGATACGTCTTAAGGCTTTCTTCCAAGACCAACCAGCCATTGAGTCTATGGATACGGGTTTACGTAACCCTTCTAGATTTACTCCCACTAACAACATGGTGCCCCCTGAAGTACTCACATTTGAGAAAGCTGTGCTTCGTGACTTGGGTGCAATTCCTGCTAGGGGATTTTACCACAACATGTCCAATGCGGAGTTGTCAGCAGCTAAAACCTTAGCCAATGATAATAGTATTATCATCAAACAGTCAGACAAGGGAGGGGCGACGGTCATACAGAATACCATTGACTATGACCGAGAGTGTAGACGACAACTTGACAACACTAAGTACTACACCCCGATCTCCACTGACCCCACACCGAGGCTTACCACCAGGATCGCGACCATCACTTTTGAAGCGGAGAGTAATGGTTGGATCAGCAAAAAGGAAGCTGAATTCCTTAACACCAGGGAACCTAAGACCCCGTACTTTTACACTCTACCCAAGATACATAAGGGCATTACACCAGTCCCGGGACGACCAATTGTATCGGGTATAGGTTCACTCCTGGAACCCCTCTCGAGATTTGTTGATCATTTCTTACAACCTCTGGTCAAAAAAACTCCATCTTATATCCGTGACACTACGGATATCTTACAAATCATAGAGGAGACACATGACACAAGCAATATCGACCTCCTGGTAACGTTGGATGTGGAAGCTTTATACACAAATATCCCCCAACGTGCCACCTTGGTGGCTATCGAGAATGCCCTGATGAAAGAGGAGTGGACATCACCTACTCCCATTCCCTTTGTGATGGAGTGCGCTACATTGGCTTTAACTGAGAACTACTTCGAGTACAATACACAGTTATTCCACCAATCACAGGGTACATCGATGGGTAGTACCTTTGCCCCTAGTGTGGCCTGTATCTACATGGCCAGTTTTGAGGAGGAGGTCATCAGGCACCCCAGTAATCCTTATATCAATAATCTAACCTTGTGGAGGCGCTTTATTGACGACATCTTAATCTTCTGGAAAGGAGACCAACAGACATGCCTAGCATTTTGCGATTGGATTAATGCCCAGAATCCATTCCTGAAATTTACACATACTATCTCTGACTCTAATGTACCTTTCTTGGATCTCATGGTCACATTAGGGGACACAGGCCTCAGCACCACACTTTACAAAAAGCCTACTGATAGGAATAGTTTACTCTTATACAGTAGCCATCACCCTAATGCCCTTAGGGACAATTTACCCTTTGGGCAATTCCTCCGCTTGAGGAGGAACTGCTCTACCACCAATGATTACCTAATTGAAGCTGACCAGCTGAGCTCTAACCTTAGGCAAAGAGGCTACCCCGAGCGCAAAGTAAAAAACTCATTGAAGAGGGCTCGTAATAATCCGCGAGAAGTCTTACTACAACCTAACACTAAGGAAAAGACAGAAACTTTGACTTGTGTCACATCATTTACTCCCAACTCCACTACCATCAAGGGTATAATTAAGAAGCATTGGGGGATTCTCACTGCGGGCGACCTCACTATCCCGCCACCTCGCTTTGCCTTCAGACGCACCCAAAATCTGAAAGATATTCTTATCAACACGAGACCCAGACAGACTAACCACCAGGTTCAAAACACCCTCTGGGGTCTCCCACCAGTGAGAGGACACTACCCTTGTGGTTCCTGTGCTGTGTGTCATCAAACTGCGGTGATTAAAGAGGTGGTTTTCTCAGACTCATTTACATGGAGGTTACAGCGTCATACTAATTGCAACACCACGCAATGTATTTACTTGATTACCTGCCCCTGTGAACAGAGATATGTAGGCATGACCATGCGACCAGTAAAAACTCGCATAACAGAGCACAAGAGCAATGTGAGATGTCAAAGAATTACTACGAAACTGTATACCCACTGCAAAGAGAACAACCACACACCAGACTCCCTAAGATGGTTAATCCTTGAGACACACCCTAGGATTACACAGAGAGCACTATTCAAGATCGAACAGCGATGGGTGCACCGTCTCAGGACAGACCGGGAAGGCTTGAATGATCAGATCCCATGGGCAGCGCTAGTGGAGAGATAAATCAGTGTTCCATGTGATTAGCGGTAAACTCTATCCACTCTGTGACTTTGTAACCACTAACCCCATATCCATAGGGTCCCTTGGATTCTTTGTGCCCAAATACCGGTCCATGATGGCCGCTACATTTGACAACCCCAATGCTAGGTTCTTCCCACTTTACATGTAATCGCCACACACATATCCAAAGCGTAAACTTAGATTCGGTTGTGCCCAGAGACCGTTCCAAGATGGCCGCGGTATTTGACATCCTATTGTGAGGCTCTACCCACATGATACACACCTCTGGATATTAGACACGCCCCCTGCTGAACGATGGCCGCCTTATTTGACAACCCCAATACTAGGTTGTTGCCACTTTGCACGTAATCTCCACACCCATATTCAAAGGGGAAACTGAGATTCGACTGTGTCCAGAGGCCGTTCCAAGATGGCCGCGGTACTTGACATTCTATTGCGAGGCTATACCCACACGATACACACTTCTGGGTTTTAGACACGCCCCCTGCTGAACGACTCCGCCGGTATATCTGTTCTGGCACCTATCCGGCCATCAGTATTCCCGGGTCGAGCGGCGCGAGGGTAGGTTGATACCCCCTACTGGCAACAACCTTTAAGTAAGTATATCAGTGGTATTGCTACGCGGCCTGAGGTGAACGACTGATCAGGTGAGTGGTGTCGTTGTGGTCTCTGCTTCTGTTGGGATGTCTATCGGTGGTCATATCCCCGCCGCCGAACTGACAAACATGACGTAGACGCGATGTTGACAGTGCCTGCTTAACTTTGGGTATTATTACCGCATTTGACTAGTGAGCAACACGGGACTCAAACTTTGGGCAAAATTACGCTTCTCGCTCGGTACTCGGGGAGAGCTGGCGGGTCCTTGGATTTTGGCCAATTTACCATACACGGCAGCCTCGGGCTTGCCTTTGACTCACCATGAGGAGCGAGCGAGTGTGATTGTGTACCTGGTGTCCATGGTCACGCGGTTTTAACTGGCTGATACCTATACTGGCTTGGCATTTGCAATTTCCGTGACTTCTTCTTTCTTTTTAAGTTCGTTCTGTGGTGCTATTGTTTCATCTGATTACCTCCTGTGTTCTGAGACTCGCATCACAGCAGCTCATGTGACAGGGACACACGTGGGCTTTATAGTTCATTTCTGCTGACAATACTTGTCGGATTTGTTGTTGTTATCCCTTATTACCTTGTTTCTCACTAGAACACCAGAATCTTGGTGTCCAGGTGGCGCCACGGCCACGGATAGGAGCATGGTACTAAACCATCTTAGGTGAGTTTCCCATAAATGCAACCTTGTAATACCTGTAGTCACCTTATCCTAGTTTCCATTAGGATACCATGACCTTTCCAGTCTTCTGTTTTAGTTGTTTTTAGATTGGTTTTAATTCACTAGTTGTAGGAGTATCACTACTCACTGTATAGAAACATTGACACATGGTGATTAAGGACTTCAGATTAGACCATCTAGTCATTAGGGGGTTATCACCACTATGTGATATATACCTGTACAGTACTCACTCATTTCGTTTATTGCCTTTGCTTGGGATGCCTTACTTACAGTTTCTTTTCCTTTTAGGTTCCCCTAGGCATATGGCGAGACCGTTCCCATATAACAGGTAGTAGGTAACAACTGTACTTACCGCTTTGTGTAGATTCTTGACAGCTTGTATAGGTCCTGAGGAATTGCCACAGATCACTAGGACCATTGGGCAAGAAACATGTCGACCAGCACAGATGAGCTTAGCCAAGCTGAATCATAACATCAGCTAGCTGCCATTCTGTTTCCACTTTTTATTCAGGTAGAGAGCCACTCCCAATAAAATTATTTTTGGACCCTCTAACTTGTTTTAATTCACTTTCCTGCACTCACATCTACACCGCTAGGTCCCTCTCACACACACTGCATCATACGGCCAGGAACTGAAGATCTCCGCCAAAGAGCCCCTTTCAGGGTGCCCGTCGGGCATTGCAGCGCCGGCCCGACGAGGAGCAGGTCCATATGATGAAGCATGACACCTAGCTTGCTGGGTGTGTGAGGACCCTAGTTCCGAATAGAGGAATTCCTCTTTCTTACGGTCTCTTCTTTCTCTTCACACCCCCCCATCTGTCTGAGGAACTGCATACTTTTTCTTTTCTATATGACTAACTGGGCATGTATGTTGGACCTCCTTAAATAAAAGCCCTTCAGTCCCTCCTTTGTCTATAAAATATGAGCAATGCACATGTTTTACCTGACATAGATAGGCAGTGTTATGACGGGGTATGTGTGAACTAGGTGTACCCTCATTGCTCCAAAACAATAATCTAGCAATATCCCAACCTAGTCCCTCGTCCATTAAGGAAATAGGCATGTGTGCTAAAATATCCAAGTCCTTTTCAGGCCACAAGTAGTGTCCACCTTAGCAATTGCAAACAATTAACTCTTGGCATATCTACTCACACTCTACGGGGTGGACAAAGCCTGTTGTGATGGTGCGCATTGCATGTCACATCCCATGATGGTGCACACCATATTCACATTGATGAAGACACGTAAGGGCACATATCTATCATACACATATGGAACCACAATGTCTGCCTCAGTGTAGTAGAGTTGCCAATAGGAACTCAGCCCAAAGGCATCAGTCAGCCCCTTCCTGTGGAACAACAATGCATACCAAATTTGGACTCCTCTCATGCTGTGACCACTGTGAGCGTATCGGGCAATGTGAGTAGGGATGTGTGGTGCACTGCACTTAGCATTTAGTCAGATGCAAGGCAAACATTTCAAGGGTGGCATCACTATGAGGCAATACCAGAAGTAACAGCTAGAAAAAGTGGCTATGACACTATCACTACAGGGAGCAATGCAACATCCCCCCTTTTGTGCAGCAGAACAATGTGCCCGCACCAAAATGTTAGCTGTGATAAAACTATAACTTGACAAACTAAGGGAGTCACGAAGGGCATTTCGGAGAAATGAAGTCAGTTTACCTAACTGTACTACTCCTAAATTCCATTTGAGAATACCATAAAATGTAAAGTCATTACTTACTCTCAGATGGCTTTTGTGAATCTGGAACACTGTTCCGTTCACAATTAACACACAAATTTACTAAATCATGCATGGCCCGGAGATTGAGCATCCATGTACAGGAACATATAATTCTAAGGAAGCTGACACACTGGCACTACGCAGCAATTGTGCCAAGGTCTGTGCAATGTAGATGGACTCAGCGCCAGGAGCATCTGATATGCAGGTGTGTGACGGAATCTGTGGTACCCGGCGCATACATCCATCTCCATGATGGATAACAGTAGCTAATTATATATACTCTCAATGCCATGTCCCTAGGTTGTGTTGTAAATGGGCAACAATGTGCTGTCCAACTCTGTGGGTCACATTTAAGATGTAGAACGTCACAAACGACTATCCCTAGACTAGGCCGTAAATCCTACTTGCCACCCTGTCATCCATGCAAGTTCACTGTGCTCACATCTAAGGTATCCTGACACAATACATCCTACTAAATAACATGTCATGAACAGACTTACACATTCCATGGCTGGTCCAGTGATGGTATGAGTTGCATACAAGGTAATAAGCCACACTCCCCAACATCATCCCTAACATAGGTGAAAGCAGAAATCCAACATAGTAAACATTTATTAGAACAGTAAAAATAATGAACTACCCTAAACTAACACTGATCACTAGAACTACTACTAAAATCTAAACTCACTAGAACATTCTTACTTACCTAAACTATCTACCCTAACCAATCCTAAACACGCAACAACATATCTAAGACATCAA
The DNA here is from genome assembly GCF_964204655.1 of Triturus cristatus. Lineage (NCBI taxonomy): Eukaryota > Metazoa > Chordata > Amphibia > Caudata > Salamandridae > Triturus > Triturus cristatus. The sequence continues at coordinate 1,355,414,757 of NC_140591.1, forward strand.
CCCCCCCCCTCCCAACCTTAAGGCACACCACGAGACAGGACAAAAAAATCTAAGCTATACATAAACTAACTACACATGTAACCTACACAAAGATATATTTTTTTGCTTATATTTTTTTCACAACAAATATATCAACCCCCCACCCAAAGGAAAAGGAAACGTAGCCCCAAATGCTGCACAATAATACATATCTAAAAACTATCTGAAAATTTAACACTAACTATAACCTCCTCTAAAACTACATTACCTAACAATTAAAAGAACTAACCCAACACTACCCGATATCACAAGTAAAACAGTGGGGGAAGGAAGAAGAGAGGGATGGGGTCCAACATGTCGAGGCATCATGGCAATCCAAGGTGTTTTTTAATGTCTGTGATATGTCTGTTCAGCTCTGCCATTTCTCACCTTATCTCTGCCAGAAATACATTGTTGTCATGCAGGATCCTCCTGTCCCTCACTGTGAATGGCACCACCTGATCAGCAGGTGCAGGTGGGACTCTCCCTTGGGGGGATGTGGCCGTAGGGGGATGGGACACCTGTCCAGGCTGGGACCCACCACTGACGCCAGAGGGGCCCGGGATGGCCTGTGTGCCAGTTGCTGAAAGCTCAGGCACCGTCTTCCATGTACCTGCTTTACGTTCCTCCTGGTATCTCTTCTTGCAGTACCCTTTTGCCATCTTCTTGAAATGCTTGGAGTGATCCTTCCTCCCATGAAAAGCATGTTGTTCGGCTGATGTCATGTTGTCTGTAAAATACGAACAATGGGAGTTTTGAGTCCTTTAGATATTGTCAATGTTCTCCATTCAAATCTGTAATACAAGATCACTTCAACATGGAAGCCTACACTCCATCTCAACTATGTAAAGTCGGAGAGTGACCTGGACAATGAAATGTGGAATCCTGGATCGGGTGACTCAATCAATCAATCAAGAAATTTGTATAGCTCGCTACTCACCCGGGGGGTCTCAAGGCGCTTGGGGGGGGGGATGCGGTCCGCTACTGCTCGAACAGCCAGGTCTTGAGTTGCTTCCTGAAGGCGAGGTGGTCCTGGGTGATCCGGAGGTGGATGGGGAGGGAATTCGAGGTCTTGGCTGCCAGGTAGGAGAAGGATCTTCCTCCCATGGTGGCTCTTCGGATGCGTGGGATGGCAGCGAGGGCGTGGCTGGTCGATCGTAGTTGGCGGGTGGGAGTGTAGAAGGTCAGGCGGTTGTTGAGGTACCTGGGGTCCAGGTCATGGAGGGCTTTGTGTGCATGGGTGAGGAGGCAGAACATGATTCTTTTGTTGACGGGGAGCCAGTGCAGGTCTTTCAGGTGTCCGGAGATGTGGCTGTGGAGGGGGATGTCCAGGATGAGTCGTGCGGAGGCGTTCTGGATGCATTGCAGTCTTTTCTGCAGTTTGGCTGTGGTTCCGGTGTAGAGGGTGTTTCCGTAGTCCAGTCGGCTGGTGACAAGTGCCTGGGTGACCGTCTTCCTGGTTTCGGTGGGGATCCATCGGAAGATCTTTCGGAGCATGCGAAGGATGTTGAAACATGAAGACGAGACGGCGTTGACTTGTCTGGTCATTGACAGGGAGGAGTCCAGGATGAAGCCCAGGTTGCGTGCGCGGTCCGTTGGTTTGGGTGCGCTGCCTAGGGCCGGGGGCCACCAGGAGTCATCCCAGGCAGATAGTGATGATCCGAGGATGAGGACTTCCGTCTTGTCTGAGTTCAGTTTCAGGTGGCTGTTCTTCATCCACTCGGCTACTTCTCTCATCCCTTCGTGTAGGTTAGTTCTGGCGGTGGCGGGGTCGTTGGTGAGGGAGAGGATCAGCTGGGTGTCGTCGGCGTAGGAGATGATGTTGAGGCTGTGTTGGCGTGCGATGGCTGCGAGCTGGCTCATGTACACGTTGAAGAGGGTGGGGCTGAGTGATGATCCTTGTGGTACGCCGCAGATGACTACATGCTGGGGAGACTGACATGACAGTACTTGGCATGGGAAATGCACTGTCACAACAAAATGAGACTGACAGTGTCAAATGATGGTGCCATGACATACCCGGACAGAGGGTGACATGTACAAGCAATCGGAAGAGCGAGGTATTAGCCTTCCTTGTGTAGCACCACCCTCATCCTGTCCTTTGACACAGTGCTGCATGATATGTACAATGCCCATGTGCAGTCCTGTGTGCCCCCCAGTAACTGTGTGCAGTTCATCAAGTCAGCTCCAAAACAGGCAGTCTTGCACAAGAGTGCAAGGGTGTCTGTGTGCAGAGGGCTTGTTAATGTTTTGGAAGGTTGCCCTACCTGCACAAGAGCAATCCTGTGACAGCCCTACTCACACTTTCAACTATGCTGCATCATGCAGCACATATGGAAACCTGTTGTGTTTGTGAACGCTGACTTATACATGAGGCGCTGTCCCGCTCTCCACCACTACTACACAATATGTGAGGTGTTGCCACTGAGAGGGAGAAACATCATTGTCTCTAAATTGTCACTCATGCATGTCTTTGTATCCGCTAATCTCACTCCGTAGTAAATCGAAATACGCAGGCCTTTACACCACAAACTGTCACGATGCATTCCCCATTGTAACTGCACTGGAGTCATGATGATTATTGTGTTGTTATGGGTAATGCTTTCTCACAGATACCATTGTAGAACCCTGCATTGCAAAATATATGGCACAGCAATGAAGGCAGAGCTAAGAATGCGTGGTAAATGTGTGCGGAATAATGTCACCAATTGGGACAGATGGATTCGTACACCTGATCCAGAGTCAATCAGGGAATGACCCCAAGGAGACAGCTTGACAACACCATTGCAGTGGCCAAACATGCCAATGAGAATCACAGGGCCATCTTTGCTGTGTGTTTGGGGAATGTGCCTTTGATATCCAATCCAATCCAATGTTTCTTTATTTTGGTCATTCACCAAATAAGAGCAAGCACAAGTATATACAAAAGATTAAAATATTTAACATAGGTTAAAAGAGATAAAATAGAACAGTTCATGCATTTTAAGTTAAAAAACGAGAAAATAAAGTAATCAACAATCAAGACCTTGGTTTTGTATTTTAAGTACATTTCTCCTGACATACCACATGAGATTTAGGAAGCGTGAGACCGCGAAAACTATATGAGAATCTGTGTTATATTTTAGGATTCTAAAGGCTTCAATACAGTGGGTTGTGCCTAAGTTTTTACATAGCCGGACTAACCATCTCTATTTTGCTGTGTGATATCCTCAACAAAAAAAGAACACATGAAGTTCAGACTCATCACGCGTGTTGCAGGTTGGACTTAAATGACCCCCCTCCATTTACATGTGAATGCACGCAGGGGGATGCAGCCATGTCAAAACTGTACATATAATTTCCTGGCTAGTGCCGGGCGGATTGCATCTAGGCATGCCTCCAACCTGCAAGTGTCTTTTACTTCCAAGAAGAGTGAGGTGAGGGATCCATGAGCGGATTCTGTTTGGAGTTTTGTGGATAAGCTGCACCAGTAGCTAGTGGTTAATAACTTGCGTGGTGTTCTCAGGCACGCTGTATCAGTGGTTTCCCATAGTTCTTTCAGTCCTATTTCGCAGAGGCCCTCCCTGATGAATCTAAGCCATGGCAACTTTCCTGAACCGGGAAGTATCCGAATTTCCAATAGCTCTGATTTGTATTCTTGAAGGTCCCATGTAGCCCAAAGGCGCCGCCAAAATAATATTGGCCTGCAGACAATTTCATCAAAAATAGATCTCATCCCTAGGTCCATAAGCAGTGGAGCCAGGGGGGAGCTGATCGGTAGGTTAAGTAGTTGTCTCAGAAATTTGTTCTTGGTGATAACCAGAGGCCTAAGATTGGAGTGCCCCCAGAGTTCAGCCCCATATAGGGCTGCACTCCTGGCCTGGGTTTTATATATCTCCATAACCGGGCTCACTGTTTTTTGGGATGTTTCCCTAAAGAACTTGGCAAGTCCACCTGTGGTTTGTGACATTTTGAGGTTAGATTTGCTAATTTGTGCCCCCCAAGTCATATTCTCTGTGAGAGTTAGTCCCAAATAGTCAAATACGGAGACCTGCTCCAAAGGGCTACCATTCATGTGCGGGTTAGGACGTGTGGATTACTGGGGTTAAACACCATAAATTTGGTTTTGTTGATGTTGATTTCAAGACCCCAAGTCTTGCAAAATTCGCGAAATCCATCTAGGATTCTTTGGCTACCCATTGGTGACTTAGAAAGTAGAAGGGTATCATCTGCGAACATCATGGCAGGGATTCGCCTAAGCGTGATTTTAGGAGCGTCAATATCTTTGCAGGCTCTCAGCGCATCGATCAGACCATTTATGTATATGCAAAACAGGGTGGGGGCAAGCACACATCCCGTCTGACTCCCCTTTTTACAGGGATGGGCTGCGTTAATTCCCCATTTTTCCCGTATCTAATTTGGGCATAGTTTTCATTATGTAACCTTCTCAATACATTTAGTAGGTAAGAAGGAAGTCCCAGATCGCTTAGTACCTTCCATAGAGCGTCTCTGGGTACCAAGTCAAACGCACTCTTCAGGTCAACAAAGACCAGATACAGGCTGCCCCCATCCAACTGGACTGTTTTCCAGTAAAGAAGCTGGAGCCTGAAAATCTGATCTGTTGTTGATGTTTTCTCCCTGAAGCCAGCCTGCATGGGGGTCAAGATATTTTGTTCTTCCAGCCAAGACTACAGATGTTCTAGAAGAACCCTAGCAAAGATTTTTTGTGAGACATTGATCAGACTGATCGGTCTATAGTTTGCTGGTGATAAAGGAGATCCGTTCTTAAATACCAGGATAATCTCGGCACATAGCCAAGTTACAGGAAGAGCCATTCCCATTGAAATGGCATTGAAAATTGCCCAGAAATAAGGGCCCGAAAATTGGGTTCAGCCTGGTAGAGGTCCCGGTAGAGGTCCCCTGGAATCTTGTCCAGACCGGCAGCCTTGCCAGGTACAATTTCATTTAAGGCTTTGAGGACTTCTGACAGGGAAATCTCAGGAATGGCTGTCACCGGCCTTGGGTGGGACGGAGTTGCAAGGTTCTGACTACTCTCTGTGCCAACTAATGGGGCATAGAGGGCTGCAAAATGCTCCCTCCAGCATTCAGCCGCGATGTTAGGCTCAAATGCCACTTGAGTGTTACTACTACCAGTGGTGACAATGTTCAAAATGCTTTCAAATCTTTAGTTTCCAGGGCCGATTTCAGGCTGTCCCACTGTTCAATTTCCCACTGGGATTTGGCAGCTGCAATGGTGGTTTTATAGTGATGTCTGGCTACTATTATTACGATGTTGTTCTTTGTTTTAATGGCCTCTAATAATGCCCTTTTTGCTGCCCGACAGTCCCCATTGAACCAATATTGCCTGGGTGTCCTACCACAACCCCTAGTACACGTTATCCAAAATGTCTCCTCCAGCCTTGTTGTTATGGATTTATTGATCTTGTCAACCTCGTCAAGGGAAGTGGCAAGGTCTCCAGATTTCACAATCTCAGATAAGGCCTCTAAGTTGAGGATGATGGAATCGAATAAGAGAGTCAATTTATCCTGCGATTTTTCCACCCAGGCCCACCTAACATTCCGTCTATTATTAGAGAGGGTCAATCTGTGATCAACACAAGAGGATTTAACTGATTTGTTCCCTATAGGGGGAAGATTAAGTGTGAGGATTAGGGCGTTGTGGTCGCTATCTTGCCGCGGGTAGACGATGAAGTCTTTTGCCAGGGGCCATAGCTTAGTTTCAATAAAGATGTAGTCTAAGATGGAAGAATGACCAGCTCTGTTAAAAGTTTGGTTCCCCGGGGAGTCTGAGCCAAAGCGACCAATACAGGCTCGCAAAGAATACATTAGAGTAAGCGCCTTAATTTGAAGTGCCAGAGGTGTCCAGACCCTAATGGGGGTAATATTGTTCTCGGGGATTGCCCACACCTCGTCCTCCTCAGTTACTAATGGGCCCAATAGGTCTTTCAGTGGTTCAAATTAGCAGTTTACATCACCACCTAGCACTACCAGTGCTTTGTTCGGAAGACTAGCTAACAGGTTATCGAGATGTTCTAAGGTTGCTGACTCCAGGCCAATCCTAACCGCTCTTGAGTAATGAGGGCGATTGTCATTTCTGATTTGAACGTTAGTACGAGGCACAGTATATCTGGGGAGGTATGCGGCACTAGGGCAATCCTACATCCAAGATGACTCCCAATCCACGTGCATAGCCCACCCGATGGCCTACCTCGTCCCTTGTTTACAGTCAATATGTGAAATGTGGCAAAGCCCTTGCGGGTTGGGTTCTCCACTAGCCAGGTTTCCTGGGACATGCAGATGTCACACATTTCTATAAAACCCCCCCAAGTCAGGACAGTCAAGCTTGTTTTTAATTCCAGCCACGTTCCAAGATACAATCTTGAGATCATTTGCTGTACTATTAGTAGCTATATTATTCCCCTGTGTTTTGGTAATTGAGTGGTCTACAATGTCTAGTGGCACTGCATAATCTATGATTTTTACCTGAGACTCATTCGGGGAATCTGGAGTGAGTATGGTGTCTGTCCTCCAAGCTGCATTGCTGGTTTCTTCCCTATTTCCATGTGGATAAATAGAACCATGCTGGTGTATATCAGTACCAGCTTGTGAGTCCTTAGTGATGAAGGAAGCTTTAGATTTACAGGTCATGGTAGAATTTGTGGGAGGTTCAGGGTGAGCTATCTCCCCTGTGCGGGCATTGTCAGTGGTCTTGGGTGGATCAGTTTCACGGTGGCTAAATCACTTTTTCTTAGGGTCCATGGTCCTTACCACCAGGTATTTCCTTATGCAGGGAGGCCGTAGTGCCCACCTCACCATGAGTCAGTCTGCCTCTTCCAGAGCCTCGAATCTGTTCGCTAGAGGTAAGTTGAAAATGTGGGATTGCATTAGGAAATTGATATGCTTGGCTCAAAGATACGCACTGCCACTTCTGTGAAACTGGTATGCAGCATACTTACAAATTCACAGTGCCGAACTGTGTCTGAGCACTTACGGACTGAAAAGCACTGCCTCCTTGTGCATCTTCCGGCACACTTGCACAGTCATCTCAGTCATGGATGTACATGCATTCCATGTCATCTGATAGTCATCAGCAGCCCCACTTACATGTCTCCTCTCCTATCAGTGCATGCTGTAATCCACATGCATGTGCTGTGGTGACAGAACCCATAGACCTAGCGACATATTGACAAGGAAGTGGCGGAGAGAGGCGTTAGCCTTCTTGGCTTAACGCCTTTCTCCGCCACTTTGGAAACGCAAGGCTGCACCATATTATCAAGGATATGGTGCAGACCTGCGTTTCCCCCTGCAATGGCGCTGAGTTTCACAAATTAGTGCCAACACAGGCACTGGTGCACTAGAGTGCAAAGGTTTGTGTGTGCAGGGAAGGTTTGTTTCAGTACAGGAAGGTGCCCCTTCCTGCACATAATCAATCCTAGAATACCATGTTGTAACTTTCATGTGTGCTGCTTTTTGCAGCACACAGGAAAGTTACAATATGAAATATTAACAAATGTTTCTGTATGTACAGGAAGGGCCAACTTCCTGTACATATACAAACCATGTAATTTTGCTTTTTCCATGTGTGCTGCACAAGGCATCTCACATAGAAAAAGCAAAAATAATGAGAAAAAAGCATTCATCCTTGTTTTGCAAAATTAAGACCAGGATTTCACTGGTTTTAAATTGTGCGCTGCCACCTATCAACACCGCCCTTGTTAATAGGTGGCAGCGTCAATGCAATAACTGCAACACCCACTGCATGCCCCTTTCACGCTAAACACAGCATGAAAGGGTGCCTTATTAACAAGTCAATACACGTGAAGTTGATTAACGCTGTGTTAGAACGGGGGGTCTCTAGTTGGCTGCGGTAGGTACCTTAGTCCAAATAGAGACCCTTGCTTCTAAGTCAGGGAAAGGAAGGACACCTTCTCAGATAGCATCAGCTCACCCCATCAGTAGCTTGGCACGGGCAGCCAGGCTTATCTTCAGAGCAAATGTGTTAAATATTTGCAACCACACTCTCAGCAACCTAATGATGACACCACAAATAGACTCCAGATGAGTTTCATAAACAAATGATTATAGGTTTATCAACAAGATATACAATGAGACCACACGATAAGAATCCAACATATGCGTATTTGTAATATTTCACCTTGCCGTTTATTAGGCCAGCAAGCCCTTGTAGGTTCTTGCAGTATTAATGAGCAATTCTCTATGATCCAATGCAGTCCTAATGCAATGCTATGCAGTTCGTAATGCAAGTATCAGGCACTTCGTAATGTCAAAATAATGCAGTTTGTTATGCAACAATCAGGCAGTTCATAATGCCAAAATAATGCAATTCGTAATGCAACAATCAAGCAGTATGCAAAAATAATGCAAAAATAATGCAACAATCAGGCAGTTCGTAATGCAAAAATAATGCAATGCGTAATGCAACAATCAGGCAGTTCGTAATGCAAAAATAATGCAATGCGTAATACAATGATAATGTACTCCGGCACCGATCAAGGTGCTCTGGACTGTCTCTATGCCACTCTTACTGACTCGCAGTCAACGTTTGCCAATATATGCCCCCAACACGGGTATGGTGGAAAACAAAGTGCAGCTCCATACTCCGGCCCCGATACTACCACTCCTCGGCAAGTACGGGCCGCAATACCAGCTTGAGCGGAGGCTCGCGCTGCGAGAATGGGAAAGGCCGAGAGCGTTTCTCTCAGAGCCCGCACCCCACCCCAGGCAGCGACACATGCACGTTCGCTGACCGCTACCTGGGGGGTGTGATCTCACTCTCCTCTCCTCGCAACTTGGGCCTCTGAGGCGACTTCGTTCATTTTGGGCAGTAGAACTCGCCCCCCCCCCACAGGGATGGTTTGAGGTCCATCCTTGGCAAAGGCAGGCTTGGGTCGGCAGCACCGCTCTTCTGGGCCGATGGTCTGGGCCGATGGCAATGATGAAGGTCTCAGGCTGCAACAGGGCACAGCATCGCTGAGCCTCACTTGAGCTCCGGGTGTGCACGGTCACAGGGCAATCCTCACAAAGGTCTCAGGCTGCACGAAGCACATGCACCCAGCGTCGCTGAGACTCACTTGAGTTCCGGGTGCACACGATAACAAGGCAATCCTCAAGAAGGTCTCAGGCTGCACAAAGCACACGCACACAGCTTCGCTGAGACTCACTTGGATTACGGGTGCCCACGATCACAGGGCAATTCTTACGAGGGTCTCAGGCTGCAAAAAGCACACCCACACAGCGTCTCTGAGATTCACTTGGTTTCCGGGTCCACAAGATGACAGGACAATACTCACGAAGGTCTCAGGCTGCACCAAGCACACGCACACAGCGCCGCTAAGACTCACTTGGATTCCAGGTTCGCCCAGGATCACAGGACAATTCTTACTACGGTCTCAGGTTGCAAAAAGCACATGCACACAGCGTCGCTGAGAATCACTGTGTTTCTGGGTGCACACGATCACAGGACAATCCTCAAGAAGGTCTCAGGCTGTACAAAGCACAAACACACAGCGTCGCTGAGACTCAGTTGGATTCCAGGTGCCCACGATCACACAGCAATTCTTACGAGGGTCTCAGGCTGCAAAAAGCACACGCACACAGCGTCGCTGAGACACACCTGGAAACCTTTGTGTTCCTGAGTTTCCACAACAGGGAGCCAGCTCTCCTCGGGCCCTTGGGGATAAGTTACTTCAGGACACAGCAAAGTCCTTTCAAGCACGGGGCACAGCACACAGCAAAGTCCCTTTAGCCTCTCATTGATTAAATCAGCAAACTGCAGGCCAGCCCCAGAACGCACAGCAAGGGTCAGTCCTTTTCTTCAGTCTCTTCAGCTGTTTCTTCCTTGACAGAGGTTCTTGAACAGTTCCATTCATGTTCAGTCTTGATCAGTTCCATTCCAAAGTTCAGGGGCTTCAGCTCTCATATTTACACCCCTCAATGTCTTTGAAGTCTTTGTGTTCAGGGGGGCACTGACCCCTGTCCAAACCAGTTCTGGGTGTCTCCCTGCCAGTGACACCTTTTTCCTTTGATAGTGGGGGTCTAGATCCTCAATGACTCAGCAGGAGATGGAGCCATTGTTTTATGGCAGCCCCCCAGGCCTCTTCACCTCCCTGGGCTACTCCTTCCCCCTACACTCCAGATGCAGGTCAGCCTGTTGCTGTCTCACCTCCTCCCCTGGGTCAAGACATTCCCCAGAGCCTATCACATTCAAATGCAGACAGTAAATCAACAACCAGGCAGAGACACACAGAAATGTTGTAACACAAAAAAAGCCACTTCTAAAAGAGTGGTTTCTAAACACAAAATGCAAAAAACACCTTCACAAAAACATGTGTTATTAAGTTGTGAGTTCAGGCACACTAAACCTCACCTCTCCATCTTAAGCCTATGGGAAGATAGGCTGGAAACATTGCACAACCTTCCTCATACTGTCCCGTTGGCAAGATGGCCTTGCAACAGTGAAACATGAATTTGGTAGTTTTTCACTGTCAGGACATGGTACACACCTTAGTACATGTCCTACCTTTCACATACACTGCACCCTGCCCAGGGGGGTACCCTGGACCTACCATAAGGGTGTCTGATATGCATAAAAAGTAGGCCTGGGTGGTAAATTTCGTTCCGCTCGCTGAATTTGCTATATTTTTACATTTTCACGTTCCACGGAGAGCGCGAAAATGTCAACACTTTCGCAACGTGCCGCGAAACAGAAGTATTTTTCTTGTTCGCGCTTTAAAAATGAGTTCTCGTGCGCGCAGTTGGGACTTACTGGGTCCTTGCATTCGCCGACGACTTTTCCTATCCGTTCGCGACCGCCACAAGATGTTGGATTGCTGGTTGCCGGTCGCGCTATCCTGCGAGAGTTTGAGATCGCGAACTGGAAATAAGCATAGCGAGCAAGATGGCCGTGCCCATTAGCGACCGCATGGGCAAGTTGGAGTTATATTTCCCTGCGAGCACGCAAAAACACATCGCGAACGGGCGGGAAAAGCAATCTCTGCATCTTCACGAAAGTTCCACATGCTCGCGGAGATTTTGCGCAATTTCGCGATAATTTGCGAAAATCAATTTCGCAAATTCCGCCCACCCCTAATTTTGCCCACCCCTAATAAAAAGGGAAGGGTAAGGCCAGGCAAGTGGGTGCACTCGTCAGGACAACATGGCAGTTTAACAAACTGCGCACAGGCACAGCAGTGGCAGGCCTGAGTTCTCTCTTTAGGGCTACTTGTGTGGGTGGCACAATTAGTGCTGCAGGCCAAGTAGTAGCATTTGCATTACTAGCTCTGGCACACATAGTGCACTTTACTAGGGGCTTTACTAGTAAGGCAAACATACCAATCATGTAAAACGAATTATCATTACACATTACACAGTGGCACTTGCACTTTGACACTGATCAGCAGTCGCAAAGTGCCCAAAGCATCCACGTTGGCAACACCATGTCAGATAAAAGGTCTAGGGGGAAGGCAAAAAGTTTAGGGAACTTTAGCCAAAAAGGGCCAAGTCCAACACAACCCCCTCCCAGCCCGAAAGCCAGGGTAGAGCAATCAACTACATTGATTCACTTCCCTGCTTGGGGCGATGGAACACAGACGCAGGCACTCTACTGCAGGGACACCCTCCTGTTCTATGCCTTCCTGACCCCAGAGGGTTCTCTTGGTCATTACTCCCTGGGCCAACTATGCCACTCCATGGGTACTTCCTGGCAGTTGGGGGCCTTCCAGGCGTACTGGTCCCTTGCCAACTCCCACCTAGAGCGGTACCCCCAGAAGACCAATCAGCCAGGATACTGTCTCTAGTTATCCTGCCCTCCAGGTTAGAGGTGGGTTTACCCCAGTCACTTCTAGGGGACCTGGCCTGACTGGCTGGGCACTGTCCCACGGGTTTTCCCATGGGGGAACACCTTCCTCCCTTAACCTTCCATTTAGATTTCTGTGCCTGCCATTTAGGAATGGCACCCACAAACTTCAGGACCACAGGAGCTCTGGTTACAGATGAGCCACACCCTCCTGAAGCTAGATGTTCTTCGCCACACAGCTGGCAATTAGGCGCTAGGCTTCCAACCTGGTGCTCCTTTAAGGAACCCTCCAGTCTCTGGGGTGGGGTGGTGAACCCCTGGGGACGCTGCTCACACTTCATCCCTCTCCTTTGAGACAGGGCACTAGCCCACATGCCTCCCCACTACTCTGGGACCTAACTACTCTACTTCGCTTCTCTTACCTTTCTAATGCCTCTTCAGACCCTTGGACCCATGACCAGGGGTCAGGCTCTTGTGCCAGCTCCCGGGAATCAAAGAGCTTGCACCCTAACAAGGGTTGGCGCAATCCTGGAAAACAATTACTGAGCCTAGGCTCCCTGGGGGTCACATTGAGCAACCCCTTCAAATCATTTGCCATGCTAACCATCACCCAGCACGCTCGTACTCATCCACACTTGGCACTGGCTGTGCGCTGCCACCATACAAACTGGACTTCACCTGTTTAGCCTTAATATCCAGTTCCCTCATGCTTAACTCATGAGCTAAGAGAATCCTCTTCTCTTCCCAGGCGAGAGCGTTCCTGCTCTCCTCTGCTTGCTTTTCACTTTCAATGAGCAGCTTCTTCTCTTCTGCTTGAGCTTCAAGTTTTAAAACCTCCAACTCATGTTCTCTGACACTTTGGTTTTCCTCCAGCTCCACTGGGAAAAAACTCCTCCCTGAACGGTTACTATCAGCCCCTGAGGCTGGTCATTCCACTGACAAATCCTGTGGCCCAAATCCATTCCATGGGTCATCCTCATCCACCTCAACATCACCTGTCTCCTGAGCCTCTTTGGCTTCCCACCAGGCCCTCAAGGCTGTTTGCAGCTCCAGGGATCGGCAACGTTACAACTGTGAGACAAATGCATTCCTCCACCTTCCCTTACTGATTTGTACACAATTCTGACTCCACAATACATCATCAAACTGTGGGCAAGGGACATGTGATACACATCCATACTGCATACTACAACGTTGATCATTTGACCCAGACATCCATGACACCGCACTATGCCTATATATGATGTCCAAACTCACCAGTGGCATGTGGGTCCTCGAAGCTGTCGATGTCCCCCTGGGTGATTGGTGGCTGACCATCTGTGAGACAACAAATTAAATATGTGTTGGTATCAGACGTTAAATCATATGTGTCATATTCCTCATAACAAACATCACCACAACTGAAAATGCTACGTAACTGTAGTGTTGCGTCTCATTTTGACTACATGATTGGGTCCACTTTGACTGCCATTCACACCAGACCTGTGAATGCTGAGTCAGGACAAACTAGACAATAATGTTAGCTAACATGCACATAATAGTTCTGTGACACATCCACAAGGCCCCATTATTACATGTAACATAATGTTATACATACTCTGTGTACAATTGCATTGCTGCAGATCTCACAAGGCAGTTTCATAGATGTTGTTGGTGTATGACAATCTGGAGATGTCCGATTTCCTTTGACCATTTGTTCATATCAAATACATTGTCACACAGTAACTATATACAAGGCCAGCCTAGCGAACGTACCACAATTTATGAGGACAGCACTTTTACACTATCTTTTGGCCAGCACACAGCTTCCATAAACAATGCCTTGAGTTGTTCATGTACAGTCACCCTTCCTGTACACAAACAATCTTTATCCTGCACATAGCTTTTGCGCAAGTGTGCCAGCTTTGGCACTACAGTCCTAAGTGTTGCTCCAGCGCAGTGGGTAACACAAACTAGCACCCTATGCTTGTCAATATGATGCAGCGTTGTGTCTCGGGTGTTCCAACATTAGGCGTGAACGCATTACGTCTCCCACATCACTCAGAAGTGTCACACCCGGCCTAGTTATTTTTCGTTACAGTATTCACAATTAAATGTGGAGTTTGTACTTACCACCGTGTAGGCCACTCATGACTCCCCCACAGTCCAGGACGTCAGCTTCATGGGCCAGCAGATCCTGCCAGCGGTGCTGGTACTGGCGCACAGTATGGTCCACTCCAAAGAACCAAAGCATCTGCACCCACACACGCTCCTACCTCATCTTCCGCACACTTACATTGTATCTTGCAAGGACACAGCCCCCCATCTCCAACATCAAGGGCAAGTAGAATTTGACCATCCACAGGAACCCCCCCAATAACGTCTCAGACATCCTGCCTTCCCTCCCCCCAGCCGGCATCTCCCTGCACACCTGTGAACCCAGTGCAAAACCAATGAACCCTCAATAATATCCCCAACAACAACAAAGAAAGTGAACTACCCCAAGACAAACACCCGACAAGATTGAGGACAGGAGACAAATAAACACATACAAATCTGTACACAAGAATTCACAGACACTATCAAGAGGACACAGGTCACAGCAACACTCTCCAAATTTCAAAACTGCATCACAAACTACAAAACACCTCCAACACTCTCCACAATCACCAGCAATGTGCTCAAAAGAGAAAGTGAAAGTGCAGAACACTACTCCAGTAGACAGGAAGCATGCAGACATCACTTACTGTGTGTTTGCAGGCCGTTTTTGACAAAGCGGTGAAAATCTGCACGCAATAGGCTCATGAATAATATTTTGTATTGTACAATGTGTTGAGCAATGTATTTTTTCATCCAGCGATTGAAAAAAGCATGGCGTTATCGATTTAGCGGTCAGATCTTCACGCTAAGAGCAAGTTCATACACAGATCTACAGTCTTAGAGCAAAATTCATTTCATAGCCCAATAACAACATGAAAATCTTAGCACACAAATGACACCCTAAATATAATATTTCGCCATAGATGACACCCTAAATTGCATTTTTCACCCCAGGTGACACCATAAATTGCATATTTTACAACCAATCAATCAATCAGGGGAATTTTAAGTGTGCTACTCACGAGGTGCTGGGGGGGCCGTGCAGATCTGTTAGCCAAAGAGCCAGGTCTTGAGGGGCTCCATGAAGGTGTTCAGGGAGGGGCCATGTCCGATGTCTGCCGGTAGTTCGTTCCAGGTCTTGGCTGCAATGTGAGAGAAGGATCTTCTGCCTGCTCTGGCTCTGTGGATGCGAGGGGTTTCGGCCAGTGAGAGATTTGAAAATTTCTGTTTTTCTTTTGGGTACGTGGAAGTTGATTCTGTTATTGAGGTATTTGTGTCCATTGTTGTGTAAGCATTTGTAGGTGTGAGTGAGGATGTTGAAGCTGACTATTTTCTCCACTGTGAGCCAGTGGAGTCTTCGTAGGTGTTGGCTGATGTGTTCGTGCCAGGGGATGACGAGGACGAGTCTGGCGGTGGTGTTCTGTATAGTCTGCAGTTTGCAGAGTATGGACTTGTTGATGCTGGCATAGAGTGCTTTTCCGTAGTACAGTCTGCTGGTGATGAGTGCATGGGTGACTGTCTTCCTTGACTCAGGGGGATCCATTTGAAGGAATTGCAGAGGATGCAATGTGTGTTGAAGCAGCTGTAGGTGACGGTGTTGATCTGTTGGTTCATGTTGAGTGATGAGTCGAGTATGATGTGGAGGTTTTTGGCATGGTCTGCAGGGGGAGGTCTTCTGGGAGCCGTCAGCCACCAGGTGTTGTCCCACGCTGAAGGGGTGGTTCCAAGGACAAGGTCTTCTGTCTTTTCTGGGTTGAACTTCAGGCAGCTGTTGGTCATCCAAAGTTGCATTCCTTTCTGGAAGTAGATTATGGTGGTGGTGGGGTCTTTGGTGAGATAGAGGATGAGCTGGGTGTCATCAGCGTAGGATAGGATGTTGAGGCCATGTTGTTGGAAGATGACTGCAAGGTTGGCCATGTAGATGTTTGAAGAGGGTTGGGCTCAGTGATGACCCCTGTGGGACTCTGCAGGTGATTTTCATGGAATCGGAGATGAAGGGTGGCAGTCTGATCCTTTGCCTTTTTACGGTGAGGAATGATCGGATCCATTCCAGGGCTGTACTTTGGATGCCTGCATCATGTAGTCTGGTGACTAGTGTGCGGTGGGAGACGTTGTTGAAGGCTGCTGAAAGGTCGAGTAGGATGAGGTCTGTGTAGTGTCCTTGGTCCAGGTGGGTGTGGATGTTGTCTGTGGTGGCAAGTAGAGTGGTCTAAGTGCTGTGGTTGCTTCAGAATCTAGATTGTGACGGGTCGAGGATGGCGTTCTCTTTGATGAATCGTGTCAGTTCCCTGTTGACTGTTTTCTCTGCTACTTTGGCTGCGAAGGTGAGAAGCGCGATGGGCCGATAGGTAATGAGGTCGATGGGGTCAGCTGTGTGCTTCTTAAGCAGGGGCCTGACTTCTGCATGCTTCCAGTCATCTGTGAAGGTGCCTGTTTTGAAGGTGGTGTTGATGTTGCGTTGTAGTTCATGTGCGATGGCAGACGTGGCTCTGTGGTAGATGTGAGAGGGCCAGGGCTCTGTGTGGGCCCCCAGGTGGATGCCTTTCATGGTGGAGGCGGTGTCTTCATCTGTGCCTGGTGTCCAGTTGGAGATGGTGGGCTGATTGGTGTCTCAGGGGGGCGGGTGGGCTGGCTGATGCGTCCAGTGTGTGGTCCACAAAATTGTCGTAGAGATTTATGATCTTGAGTTGGAAGAAGATTCCAAGCTTATTGCAGATGACACCCTAAAAAGCATCTTTTACCCCATTCCACACCCAGTTTTCATCTTTTACCCCATTTCACGCCCATTTTTCATCTTTTACCCCATTCCACATCCATTTTTCATCTTCTACCCCATTTCACGCCCATTGTTCATCTTTTACCCCATTCCACACAGCATTTTTCATCTTTTACACCATTTCACGCCCATTTTTCATCTTTTACCCCACTTCACACCCTAAATTTCATTATTTAACACAACGGACACCTTCAAATAAGTCATTTACCACAAACAACACCCTACAATTATGAATTTAGCACAGAAAACAACCTATAATTCATGATTTACACAAAAGGACACGCAAAATATTTGAATTTACACCATGAAAACTCTACGTTTACACAATTGACACACTGAAAAGCATCTCTGTACTGAGAAGACATTCCCACCATGAATTGACTGTTGTGATATTAGTTGCACTTATTGTGCAACCTACACTTTTCAGAGTGATGTACTTATGCAAGAGAGAACATGCACACAGGGTATGTGTGTTGTATTTTTTATTGGCACAAACCGTGATTTTGGTCATTTTGCACTGATATACATTTGATGAGGACTGTCACAATGTGATATGCTCAGTTGAAGAAATTGTTTATTATTCGGTTCCTTCAAGCAGTTCCTGCTGCATTAACTGTGGGGTGTGCTCAACCTGCCTCATCTTCATCATCATCCTGGTCATCGTCCGGTGCAGCAGGCACTTGGATCAATGGGGCATTGGTGTGCACACATATATTGTGCAATACACAACATGCTATGAAGATTTTGTTCACCATTTCGGGGCTAAACAGCAGTCTGCCACCTGTGACATCCAGGCAACGGAAACGTGACTTATGTGGGTTCCACAATGGACCACGTGGGTCTATGGGCCGCATTATACTGCCTCTGGGCCTGGTTGGTGGGGTTTCAGAGGGGCGTCATCATCCACGGGCAGCGTGCATATCCTTGATCACCTGTCACATGTGATGGAAAGATGTGTCCATTATTGGTTATGCATGTGGTGTTGGTAGTGTTGATAGTTTTGTGGTGTGTGATTTGTGCTATTTTGGATTTCATGTTAGCCATGTGTCGCTTCTGACTATTTACCAGCATCAATGCTGATTACATTACCTTACAGTTGATCCTCCCTCCCTCGAGCCGATTTGATTGTGTTCACTGTGCGGTTGCATTATTGGCAGTCCTACTGTGCAAGAATGTTAAGGCCATCTGCTCATATCCGCAGGCCTAACACAAACACCAGCAGGCACCCCGGCTCTTCTACCATCTAGCGATAGCACTCATCCAACCTCCTCGCAGTCAATGCCATGACAACGTTTAACTGCCAATAGGCCTCACCAGACACGGCTAACGTTCAGTTTAGCTGCTGCCGCTGCCGCCAGGCCTGCCTGAGTTCTTTTATCTTTTGATGCTACCTCACTTTCCTTTGTTTATGTTATAAAATAAAATTGTTTATTCTCTCACTGGAAATTAAATTACACAGTCTCTATTATAATTCTGTGTTGAATTACTCTACTTATCTGTGTTGTAAGTGACCACTGTTCCTTTGGCCTTACTAAATTCACAAATGATATTGGGAAAGTAGGAATAATATCTAACTCCTCTGATGTTTGTGTTTCTGAGACTAATGTGAGCACTCCTCAGTCTCCTATTCCAACACCACAACATCCATTGAAAGCATAACACTCATTGGAGGTAGGAGATGTACAGTTCCCCAGTTACAGAACAACAAATTACCTCCTGGCCAGTTTTACTATTTGTCCAGGACTGTACATCATGTTACCTTATTTGTAGATTTGCTCTACTGTTCTTATCATATAGCATCCTTATTTGCTAATCAGAATTTGTTCCACACCACATTTCTTATGATACATATGTAATTGAGAACTACATGTTCCTGCTACATGCATTGTTATTCACTACAATTCGGTTTTTCACCTTTGTGATGAACCAATGTAAGTGTACTTATCACATGATTAAATGTGTGATTCTGAACAAGCTATATATTAAATATTATTTCCATACTGTTACCTGAATTGTACTGTGTAATCTCAAAAGTCTCAAAACATTATTTTAAAAAGTCATGAACATTAATATTTAAGCCATAACCTGACGTTAAAAAAGTAAATATTGCATGCATGGAACAGGTGAATGTTGATATAGTTTTAATGAATTTTTTGCGTGATTTGCAAAACGGCCTCTCTGCCAGCGTTAGGTTTGGCCCCAATGGGGAATGAACTGAGCACTTTAAACTTCAACGAGGGGTACGGCAGGGTTGCATTTTAGCTCCTTTTTTATTTATATTTTATATCAACAGCTTAGAGCAAATCCTGACTGTCACAGGTGTTGATGTCCCCAGAGTAGGTGGCCGTCCCAATCCTGTCATACTATATGCGGACAACACAGTACTAATGGACCGTACTGCTAAAAGCCTGAACAAGCTTCTTTCTCTTCTTATAAATTTTATGAATAGCCTTGACCTATCCACTAATTTTTCTAAATCACATGTCATGAATTTTGGCCCATCAAAAACAAAAACAATGAAATATGTAATCGAAGGGCAACACATTAGAAGGGTGGATAAGTTCAACTGGATTCTGAGTTCAATTGACACTCGCTCATTAATCAAAATGTTTCTTCTTTTAGCAGGGCGATATTTGGTGTCAGGGATTTTTTCCACTGATTGGGGTGCACTCACCTGCGATCGGTGCTGGAGATTTACAGGTCTAAATGTATCCCCTTAGTGTGTTATGGCAGGGGAATCTTGGGATGCGGCCAGGTTGCTCCACTCCTAGTCGCAGAAAATACATTTTTAAGGAGTTCCCTGGGCGTGTGCCAAAGCGCACCTTGTGAAGTTGTACACATAGAACTAGGTATGGATTACTTAGATGATCGGCTTCGCCTTAATCCATTAAAACTTTGGAACTCAATCTGGACAAAGGAGGATTTGGGTTTTAGTAGACTGATCTTGCAAGACAGCTTACAATTTGACAAGCCCCTACAGATCCCATGGCTGGCATATTGCGGGCTATAGGGAGGCCGGATATGTTTGTTAACACCACAAGCATAACTCGCGCAGATGGAAAATGGGTTGAATCTGCACTTCTGGACAAGCTCAGGACAGAGCGGAAAGATGTTTCTCTAACAAAACATTCTATGCGACATGCACTGTGGTGAAAACAGTTAGTAATATTGAACCATATCTGACCTGGGATATATCTCTCCATCAACACCGATTGTTGACCTATTTTAGGTGAAATTTATTTCACCGTCTGGACCCTTTTAACCGGGGTTGTTTTAAACACTCAGATCTGCCCCCCTGCAACTGCGATAATACTTTGATCAATGACACATTACATGTGGTTATGTTCTGCCTAAAATATAGTTATCTGCATCACAATTTTTTATGCCCAATTTTATTACCACTCAATTTGAACCAAGTTAGGCCAGCCGTACTTTTCTTACAGCTGCCAAATTCACCTTTTACCTGCTTTTTTCTTGTACACTTTCTGGTGGTAGTTTTAAAATATGAATGACTATAATACTGATATTCTGTAGGTTGTTTTTGAATGATCTGTCTTTTGTGATTTTATCTATAAAATCGAATAAATATTATGATGATGATGATGGCATGCAGTTTCTGATTGTGCAACTGAAACAACAACATCCATTGAAATGGAAGTTTGACCAGTTTGTAGTACCTCTTGTTCCACTTTAAACCGCTTTGCATACTTCATTCGATGAGAGCCAGTGAACAAGAGCATTCATGCTCGAAACGCATTTGGCAGTCACACAACAGGAATTGGAGGGCTGGCTGAAGGGTCTGCTACCGGTGGCTGTGTGCGTAACCCCGTCATAGTGCGACATCCTCATTTGGGGCAACCTGTGTTTTTGTGTAGAGCGGCAGCCTAGCCGCGAGGATGTCCCGCCGCCATCTCTGCGGTTCCAAGGCGTTCAATATGCTGAGCGCTGTTAGGAGTGAAGGGGGCCTAGCTGCTGGATTGACATTGGCGAGCTTGGAAGCGGCCCTTTCTTTTCGTGTGCCCACTTGGGTAAGACATTTGAGTGAACTCTTCAATTTGCAAAGTGGTACCCAACCGGGTTTTGGATGGAACTCTGTCAAATACTATGGGCGCGTCTACATTGACCAGCATGCCCGGTTCTGCCACGCCCACATGGGCGGGACTATGAATTTAAATAAATTAGTGTTCCACTTTAAACCGCTTTGCATACTTCATTTGATGAGAGCCAGTGAACAAGATCTTTCATGCTCGAAACGCGTTTGGCAGTCACACAACAGGAATTGGAGGGCTGGCTGAAGGGTCTGCTACCAGTGGCTGTGTGCGTTACCCCGTCATAGTGCGACATCCTCATTTGGGGCAACCTGTGTTTATATATATATATATATATATATATATATATATATATATATATATATATATATATATATATATATATATATTCACTGAAAAAACCATAGGTTTCACAAACGTTATAGTTAGGAAATAGCATTTAAAAAACCTTACAAATTCACTGAAAAAATCATAGGTTTCACACATGTTATAGTTAGCTGGACATTTCACTCGTAAAAAACCAATGAAATTCCTCCGTTATAATTAGTTCAGCTAACTATAACTCGCGCGCCCGCAATCCACTGCTGATGACATCACATATTACATCACTCATGACATGGTCAGTGACATCACTCATGACATCACTGATGACATCTCAAATGACATCACTGATGACATCACTGATGACATCATCCAGTGAATGTGTGTTTCTGAACAATTTTAATATGTTTCTTTTTTATAGGGAAAGGCCTGTTGAAGAATGAGTGGGTGTATAAGTGTATGAATGGATGATTTTCTAGGTGCGTAACTGACTCTGTAAGTGAGTTATTAAATGTATCTTATTGCAGACTAGTGACTAAACTGTGTGAATGTCTGTCTGTGTCTGTTGTTGGTGTATAAGTGGCTGCATGGTTTTGTGAATAGCTATATGAGTGTCTATATGGGTTATTGATTGGTTGTCTGAGTATCTGTATGGGTGCCTGAGTGTTTGTGTGGGTAGGGTGTGTGTGACTCTATGCATAAATGTGTGAGTGGGTGATTCTATGGGTGCATGTTTTTAAGAGTGCATCTGTGATGGAATGTATGGTTGAGTGAGTGTATGTATGGGTGTGTTAGGGATTGAATGTATATCTCAGTAGTACATTTGTGACTAACTACATATGTGAAAGGCAGTATATGTGCGTGTAAGAGTATATAAATGAGTAGATATGAGAGTGTGTGATTGTGAAAGTGACTGTATGGATGAGTGTGTGCTTGTATGAATGATTCTATAAGAGGGTAAGAATGTGGTACCTTTTTATGACTAAGTGAACTTGAGTGTGTATAACCGCATAGCTGAGTATATGGGAGTGTGATTATTTGCGTGACTGACTAGGTGTGAGAGTACCTCTATGGATGATTTGTGGTGTGTGAGTGTCTATATAGGTGTATAAAAGCATCAGATAGATTTGTATGGAGTGACTGTAAGTATGAGTGACTGTACAGCTGAATGATTGGAGGTGTATCTAGACCTAAGAGTTAATAAGTGTGTATGTAGTTATTGGTATTGCAGTATGTATAGTTTTGACATTTGAACTCTTAAATTTTGAGTTGGTGTATCAAAAATTATATTAGGGTGTGAGAAGATGTGCTAAATTTTCACATGGATGACATCATCAGTGATGTCATCAGTGATGTCATTTGAGATGTCATCAGTGATGTCATGAGTGATGTCACTGACCATGTCATGAGTGATGTAATATGTGACGTCATCAGCAGTGGATTGCGGGCGCGCGAGTTATAGTTAGCTGAACTAACTATAACGGAGGAATTTCATTGGTTTTTTACGAGTGAAATGTCCAGCTAACTATAACATGTGTGAAACCTATGGTTTTTTCAGTGAATTTGTAAGGTTTTTTAAATGCTATTTCCTAACTATAACGTTTGTGAAACCTATGGTTTTTTCAGTGAATTTGCAAGGTTTTTTAAATGCTAATTTCTAACTATAACGTGTGTGAAACCTATGTTTTTTTCAGTGAATTTCAAAGGTTTTTTAAATGCTAATTTTGTAGTTTTTTAATATATTTTTTATATATTTCTTTTACAAAAATTTCCCTATGTATACATTTATAAATTATCTGTATCCTTTAATTTTGTGTGGATAATTTTTTTTTTACATTGAATTTGGATAAAGTTCAACAGCATAATTAATATCTTCTATTAACTTATGTCCACTTTATTTCTTTTTTTTTTTTTCTATAAATTTTTTGGGTGCGCGCACTGAGTGCGAACCTAGTACGTTTGCGTACGTTTTTCATGTATGCAGGCGTACGTTATCTACGCACGCATACATACGTTTTAGTGCGCGCTCGCAGCGCGCACCCAGTACGCATGCGTACGTACGCATGCGTGCGTCGTACGTGCTCCACGCGCTGCACTCGCGTATAGGCGTAGAGTACGCGTGCTGACGTTCGAGCATGTGCGCGTGCTGCGTATGCGCGTTACGTACGCGCATAATACTTATGCGCATGCGCGCATACGCGTTCGCGCATGCGTAATTGCACGGTGCACGCTCTGTGCTTGCTCCGTGCGCACACCTCGGGTTATGTGATGAATAAAACAACACTTTTAATTGGTTTTCATTACTTTCAGTTTCAGATTGTTTCAACACCACATCCAATCCCCTCATGGCAAGTTATGTGATCAAGAAACATCACTTTTCATTGGTTCAAAGTACTTTCAGTTCCAGATTCTTCCAAAACTACACCCACTCCCCTCATTGTTAGTTCTGATTCCCTTGGAGAAGGAGCTACTCTGTTTTTGTGAGACAATGGCAGAGCACCAGCCACCTTCTCAGAGTGAGCAGGACACTCTTGAGAGACAGAGGCAGAGGAAGCAGAAAGACTCCTTTATATGGCAGTTTTTCACTTTTCCAGAGGGACAAAAGAAGGTGAATGCACCAAAGACCACCTGCATACTTTGTCAACGCATCTTGTCACGTGGGAATGCTAATAAGAAGTACTCTTTTAGTATTCACACTATGATGAGGCACGTTGAGAAAATGCATCCTGTGACTTTTCATCAAGCTTCTGGAGCAAACCCTCCACCTGCTGAGGCGATGACATCTGCAGCAGCTCAGCCGAGCACATCTTTGGCAGCTCAGCCGAGCACTTCTTCTGCAATGGTGCCTTCACCTTCTAACACACCTCTGGATATTTGTCCTTGTTTTGGGAGGATGAGTACACGGTGCATGGATTGTGGCACTCTTATTACTATGGGTGAGAGCAGTATTGATCTAATTCAAAGAAAATTTGAGGAGCACCCTTGCACTAGGCCATAGGTTAGTTATTTTTTTTCTTCGTTTTTCTCTTCCTCTGTCCCTACATTAACTCAAGGGCTCTTTTTAGAGCCACCTAAAATCAAAACACAAAAATTTGTTTTTTGAATCTATTTGTCTTTTTTTTTATTGGGGTGCGCGCACCCTGCGCGCACCCAATGGGGTTTTTTAAAAAAAAAAATCATTTTTTTCACCTTTAGTAAACCTTCAGGGACTCCCTGACAAAGAGAGGGGAGTGGCAAAGTAATTAAAAAGAGATGGTGTACATTTCACCGATGAAGGGAAGAGAGTCTTCCTATTAAACTTTAAACTCTGCATCAGTACTTATGTATAGGTACCCAAAAATGATAATAGCTCATTTTAGTGCTGCATTTGAATTGGCTGTATTTACAAGGAGAGGAAAAGACACACAGAATGGCTTATCCTCTCCTTGTAAATATGGAAAAGCACCCTGCGCCACTAGTACGTCAAGAAAAGTGACGTAGTGGTGGTGCAGGTGGCTTGTAAATCTGCCCCAGAGATGTTAAGGAAATTAAGGGTAAAACATACAAACAGAGAGTGACAGATACAGAGACAGAGAGCAAACAACTGAGAAGGAGTAAGGCAGTTAAAAAGAGTAAGACATATGGATACAGAGAAAGAAACATGGATGAAAAATTAGTGATGGAGGTAGTAAAGGTAGGGGAGTAGTAGAGAAGGAGTGAGGGAGTTACAAAAGAGTAGTAAAGCAGGAAGAGTGAGTGAGAAAAGAAATGAGAAAAGCAGAGTAAGGAGAGGTGAAGAAAAGGAAGCATGAAACGAAAGCAGTGACACATACAGATATTTTAAACTTACCTGCCCATCAAAGTAACTTATTTAGAAATAAATGTTTTAATTTAATTGCAAGGAAACTGAATTACATTTTCTAAATTTTCTTTCTAGTTCTGATAATAAGAAAAAAAGTATTAATATTCAATAATACATTTTATTAAACAGTACATGTTTTTTCATATTTAGCAAAGCAATTTTTTGCCCTTTTTTTGCTGTTTTCAGAATGTTTTGATTTTCACTGAAAATAGTGAAATCAATTGTATTCATCATTTAACAGCGGGCAAAAAAAAAAACAATCTGAAAGATTGTTTAACAAAGCCCCAAATGTATCCTCACTAAAACATACCTTAATAGAAATGTCAAAAATACCTTTTAAAAACAATAAAAAATTAGAAGAAATCAAGTCTGTAAACCTTGTTGCAAAAGAACATTTTCCAAAATAATATCTGTCAAAGAAGTCCACAATTGTTTGTTTTACCTTTCCTTGAGGCCAAATGGTAAGTTTAAAATCCTTTTTGAGTAAAATATCCAATTTTAATCCTTTAAAATTTAAATAATGCTTTCTTCAGATGCTGAATTTAGTATTTAAAATTTGGGTTTCAGAAAAATTAAGTAACAATTTGGTAAATCATAAGGCAAACGTTGCTTGAATATCAATTAAGAATCATTACACAGTGTCCAGCCTTTTTCACATTTAAGATAAACTGTGTAATGACCAGAAGTTATAGAAGGTCCATCATGAAAAATTATTGCAACTGCAACTAAAGTCTTTCCTGATATTGATAATTGATTACCAACAAACTTCTTTAGTAAAGTTTCCAATTTTGTTCCATCAGCTCTACAACGTTGTACCATTAAAATTACATACTGTCCATATTTCTTTAAAAATAACGTTGACAACATTTCAGATTTACATTTAGAACATTCCATGTTGTGATTAGCATCTTTAACTAATTTACTAAAAGTCACTGTTTTACTTTCTGGTAATGGTAAATATATGAATCTTTCAGAATCTACATTACTACTACTTGTGTTCATACAGTTATCACAACAATGTTCCCATGTATAAGAGACACCAAATAAATGTTCTACTTCTACTCCTTAATCTTCCAGTACCATCAGGATATACATCAAGAATTCCTGTGCATCTTGCTGGACATTTTGTGTAAACTGTGTACATCCAGAACATACATCTAAAAGATTTCTAACATCAGAAGTACTATCTATTTTAGTTTTATCATTACTCAGCTTTTCATAAAGGAGACTCAGCAAAGAACAGAATCTTTTTTCATGATTTAGTATTATCTGCTCTTGCAAAGTTTCAAGATAAAATACAACATTCAGCACTACATTTGCGTAGCAGTTGACACCAGAGCTATTTTCAAAATGACATCCAACAACCTCTTCCACACTGTCCTTTTTCTTTTTGCTTGCAGTCACATCACTATCTTTTTGTTTTCTCTTCTGTACATCCTCATTACAGATATTCTCAAATCTCCTTTTCCGACAAACAACACGTTTTTCAAACACAGGATACTGACCTAAATGAGGAGCATAGCTTTTTCTTAATCTATTATACTCCTTTACACAGTTTGCATCAGCACTTACTTTTGAGTCATCAAAGTCTATCATGAATAAACCAGATAATTTTTTCACGCGTGACAATGCAACATATGCCATACCTTCTTTGAACACAGTAGACCCAATGTTTACAAAAGCACTATCAACAGTTAATCCTTGAGACTTGTGAATAGTTACAGCATATGCTAGAGAAATCGGAAACTGCTTCCTACGTACATATAAGTCTTTCACTAGCAAAAAACGAACTGAACAACGACTAATGACTTTAACCTCTTCAATCTGATCAAATTTTATTTTTAAGAATTCAATTCCATCTTTTTTCTGGTACTTTACAAAACCCACAACTTTACCCATAGCTCCATTCACTAAACCTTT
Organism: Triturus cristatus; assembly: GCF_964204655.1. Lineage (NCBI taxonomy): Eukaryota > Metazoa > Chordata > Amphibia > Caudata > Salamandridae > Triturus > Triturus cristatus. The sequence continues at coordinate 1,355,441,576 of NC_140591.1, forward strand.
TTCTACATCCAAATTGTGTCTTAAAATTACTCTACAGTTCATACAAACATAAAGATTCTTTTCCAAACCAGCTGTTTTTGAAATGTTTTTCTCCAGAGAATCCAATTTAGTAGCCAATTTGCCTGTCAATATAATAGTTATTCGTTCATGGTGAATTTTATCCACAGCTTCCAGTTTTATGATCTCTTCATTTTCCAATTTCAAAAGTTCTTGATTGAATACAGAGCATTCATGTAGTGTTGGCATTAAGCAGATTACAGTATTTTTTTCAGCAATTTTCTTGTATATTTTCTCTGGAACTACTTCTTCTGTTGTAAACAAATTACTCAGCAATCGACTCTGTAATGCTTTTCTGCCATGTTCTGTGAGTAGTCCAATTCTTATTTCTTTCAGAATACTTGCATAGTCCTCATCATTTGCTTGCCTCATATTGGTAATGAGTTCCTTATACTCAAAATATGTCCAAATATTTACATTTCCTATACTTCCTAACGACTTTTTCGTGTCTTCATGTGTAAGAGTATGGAATACCGGTTGTCCTTTAACTGGAGTAAGTTGCAAAAGATCCCCAAAAACTATGACGTGTTTTCCTCCAAATAACACGTCATACTCTGTCTTCAGAATTTGCTGCATTCTTAAATGCACAAAGGCAAGCATTAAGTTTGATACCATGCTTACCTCATCAATAATGAGTACTTTAATTTTCTTCAATACTCTTGAAACTTCCAAGCATGCTTCTCCTGCTAGTTTGTGGTACTGTATTTTGTTCTCATGCTCTACTGGTAACATTAGCAAACGATGTAAGGTAACTCCTTTTATGTTATACGCTGCTAACCCAGTTGGAGCAGTAACAACACAAGACAAAATGGAATCCATTTTCTTCTGTAGGTAGCTTCTAATTACATTAATTAAAAAACTTTTTCCAGTTCCTGCTTGTACACTTACATACATTCGCATTGGTTCAAAAGATGTGCATGAGCACTCTTTATTTTCATGTAGTAATCTGTGATCAATTTTTTTCCTGACTTCTTCATAAATTTGTTTTTGTTCTTCATTCAGTTGCTGCTCCAAATATGTTAAGTCTACTAATTCTTCCTGAGCTTGATTCATAGCTGTTTCCACTTCATTCATGGCTATTGCTGCTTCATTTTCTACAATTGGTTGTCCTAGAGGATCTTGACTGAATGTCCCAGAACTTTGACTGTCTTGAGAACTGTCTCTAGCTACTTCAGCTGCAATTGTTGCTTCTTGTTCAATTTCTTCATTTAACATTTGAACATAAGCTGTAAAAGTACTGCATTCTATGCTGTCTTTGCTAGCATTGAAGGAATCTTCATAACTCTGGAATTCTCCAAGTAGTTCGTCCTCTGAACGCCATGGTTTAAACAGCTGCAAAAGTGCCAAGTAGTAAAATTCCTTTTTGTCAGGAGTGTCGCAACTCAGCTTCCGGTGATTTATCAAACTTCCTTTTATTTGCCTCACCAAACATCCTTCCTCACCAATGACTTTATATTTTCCATTGTTGATGTCTTCTGTGGCTTTCCGTGTAAAAATGTAGTTCTGCAGCACTTCATAGAGACATGTTCTCAAGATGATGACTTCTTTTTGGGTAATATGTGTCCAACATGCTTGATTTCAAAATATCTGTACTTTCCGGGTCGTTCTCGGCCAAATACTTAATTTCTCCAACAGATTTCAGTACCCGATTTCGCATTGCTGCAAGGTCTAAACTTACCATATTATTCTTCTGGATTTGGAGTACAGACTTGCAGATGATAACCTATCTGAGCATTCGTAGGATCCAATTTCTCGATGCGATAACATCTTTAAACTGAAACTGTATAGCTTCTTACTGACAGTCTTCTCGTGAGAAATCTCTTCCCACATTTCCTTCAATTCCGTTTTCTCAGATTTAGTGATGTAAGATGTGACATACCGAGCAACAGCAATAGAATTTTCAGCCACATACTGTATATCCATGTTAGAATTCCACATGAATAAAATGACTGGGTTGTAGTCATTTATATATTTTGACTCTTCTTTTCTTCTTAGGTTGTAGGTATTTTTAGGCGATTTTATTGTAATAGTATGTCGCACAGCTGACATAAAACTGTTTACTCTTCCTTTTGAAAGAACGGGTCGTGGAAATCCGAATCGACATTTTGTGTAGAATTTATCTTTACTCTTGTACTTTCGTCGACAGTATTTTCCACACCGATGACTTTGGAAACGTAAAACTTTCTCTTTTAAGATTTTCTCTTCTGTGCTTTTAGGTATAGCACATGTTGCATATCCTTCAATGAAAGATAAAACTGCTTCATCAGCATCTGTTCCAAATTTTGGGGCATCCTTGATCCACAACAGCATATGAATATATGGAGCACCTCTTGCTTGGTACTCTTTTCTCCAAAAGAAATCCACAACTTCTCCAAGAGGTGGATTTTTTTTATTACAGATGAAGGACATCATAGCCTCAAATCTATGATTGAAATATCTGCAAACATTAACCGGATCTAATGAGCACAATTCTCCTGCTGTCTTGTATTGGATGTTTTTAATGTTTGAATTTGCCTCTCGCAGAAAATCCAGTAAATCATCCCAAGCGTACTCAGCACAGCTCAGGGTAAGGAACCATGTAGGAGTTCCTAACTTCCGTAACATACACTTCAATTCTCCATGGCGTCGGTACCAATATTCATTAGTTCCACGCTGACAAGCCATCAAATTGATCAATTGAGATTCCAAATGATCATCTCGCTGTTGCACTTTGTTGAGAAAGTCCTTTGCTGACACATTATATAGATGTACTCCAGTTTTTAAAATGTGATTTACTGCATAAGATAGTGCAGACAAGTCACTTTCAAATAAAAGATGGAACAAATAAGGAATACTTTGACGAAATCTGGGATCTTCTGCATATAATCTTGTAGTCCGATACTCCGAAGCAGGAATTTGTACTCGACGTTCATCATATCGTCCACCTTCTCCTGTAGGAAACAGTTGGGGAAAACAACGAGCTTCCAAGCTCTCCTCCCATACACTCACAGGAGTTCCTTTTGCTTTCTTCATCTGAAACAGATCAATAGCGTTTCCCATAACTTCTTTAGAATGAAGAGGATGTATGCTGAAATGTTCATAAATTTCTTCTTCTTTTGACTTATCCACTTTTTCAATTTGCCCAGTTGGTATTCCTGTGTCTTCTACTATTTCTTCTTCATCTTCATCCATATAAATGGCTTCATACCATTTATTATTTTTTTTCAAATACAAATTTGCTCTTTGTACTTTCCGTACATCCACCAGCTCCTGCCAAATTTTCTTATTCTTTGTAGGTACACCATTAACCAGAATAACTAATGGTTCAGTTTCCAAAGTATCTGCATCAATTGTTTCCATATTTTTTTTCAAATCCAATGGCAAATAGACAACTCTTCCTTTTAAACCTCTTTGTAAATCCGAAGGAGGTAATTTACCTGTTTTTGGCTCCATACGCACTATGGTCTGAAACGGATGGACACATTGAATAAGTATAGACTCATACGTATTTAAATCCGAAAGTTCTGGAGGAATTTCAACCAATTCTAATTTATTATGTACAGCTCTTGCTGGCATTCTATTTTCTTCTAACTTGTTATAACAGTATTTACAAATACGCTGATCTTCACCCAAATCAAAACAATTTTCCAGAAATATATATGTTGCAAAATCTTTCCACTTATAATTATCTTCATTTTCACTTTTTTTATACAGATCAACATTCCTTGTTTGAATTTTGTAATGGCTTCTCCGGCAACAAATACAAGTAATATTTGGTCTTTCATTAGAGATGATACCAAATTTTGTCATTTCATCTTCAAACATTTTACTAACAGTAAGTTCTACATTCTCTTCCACATTTTCATCAATAACTGTGTCATTTTCTGCACTTTCTTGTTCTGGACCAAAGTAACAAAACTGAATCTCATCAGTAACCTTCACTACATCTGATACAGATCCACGGAACAGAGCATTATTCAACTCATTCAACTTTAGTGCTGGACTTTTAGCAAAATACAATGTTCTCACAAACTTTCTCATTTCAGTATGATGAACAGCCAGCATCCTAAAATGGTGAAAAACACTTTGACACACTTTCCTAGATAGACAAGCCAGAGAATGTCCTTGCAAACCAGTATTCTCTCACTCTGCATGGATCTAGTCTTTGAAGCACCTTAATCTTCTGTTTAACACTCTTTTTACTATATTCTCTTAGAAAGTCACGTAATTTATCAATAGATTCCTGACGCACAGTACAAATACTACTACAATTCCAAGTGTACACTGGGGCTTTAGGACGTCTCCCCATAACCTCATCAGCCATCACTTCTTCCTCATTTCTTGGAACCATTTTCTCCTTTTCCATTACACAACCATCCTTAACTTCATATGCTCTACCATTGGTGTCAACTGCATGCAACAAACTATTACTTTGAAGATAACTCTCGTCATTAAAAAATGGTTCAGTACTTGAACTATGCTTCCATTCTCCTAAGAACACTTTACAAAAGGTATTTTTTTTCACTTCTCTTTTCCTTTTGCTTTGTGACTTCATTGCATTGACTAATTTATCTAATCTACGCATCCTGTTCAAAATAAAAATGAATAGTTTTTTTTTATTTGTAATGCCTTGTTAACAATATTTTCAATTAATTTCTTTTTCTTATAAAAAATTTTTCTTATATTTTTTCACATCCTTTAGCAAATTTAACATCACTCTTCTCTGAAACATTTTTCGACGCATGTTTTTAAAATCTATTTTCCGTGTTAAGTCACTCTTTCTTACTTCTGAGTCTACATTAGCATTTTGTTTTTGCTGTCGACTCTGTTGTTGTTTTGTACTTGAAACACTGTTTGAATCTTTCGATCATTTTTTTTTTTTGGAAGATATTTTAAAAAAATTCTTTAGTTTGTTTACCAGAAGACTTTTTCTGTTTTCCAACACACGCTTCGCCTCCTATTTTTTTTTTACCAGTCGTCTTCAAATATAGTTGTTGTTTCTTTTCCTTTCTCTTTCTTGACTTTATAGGCATCTTTATATTTTTTCACTGTTGCTCAGCAATACCTGCAAAAAACTAAAAAAAAATACCTTTATGTAATTTTAATTCATTACAATTTTTTTTTCAACTTTTCAAATCCTATCACATGAGCTGATCCTTTCCTACGAGTCCAAGTCTTACAAAACAAGAGAAACATGAATTAAATCTCTGACAACAATTCCTGTGTGCACACAGACTCATGGTGTGATTCTAGGCAGAAAACGATATTTGATTGGCAATTTGAAAGCACATTTACTTCTGTTGAGGAGCAAATGATAATTACTGTGACAGCCTTATACATTTTTCTTATATTTTAGACAAGCAGAAAAGAGCACATGTCCTAATAGCTACTTGAGACCATCAGCATGTGTTACAGGGTGAGTGATTAGAGTAGAGCAAAGGAAATGAGCCTTGGTGACGTTGAATGTGTTCGCGTTATACACTGCTATCTGAAACACAACACAGAGCTGAGTATTACACATGGGAGTGTAGGAGAAGCTGCTGCATGTGTGCAAAGAGTGTGGTTCTGGAGACTGTATTGTCAGTTGCAAGAGAGATCTGCATGGAGACTTTTTCAACTGCATGAAGACTGCAGATATGTGTGTAAGAGTACATGTTTGGTAAAGGATAATTGGAGTTTTGAACATGTAGGAACTACCTCACCCATTGCAGGAGTGGAAGGAAAATCTACCCTGTTGATTTAAAATGTGTTACCATTTACCTCTCATTTTTCTGATAGTGGTTTCTGCTGAGTACTAACCAACACATTTGAACAAAACAAGCTGGCCCTTTCCTGAAAGTGCAAATTTTGCAGAATAACAGCAACACAAATAAAATCTCTGACAACAATTCCTCTGTCCACACAGACTTATGCTGTGATTCTATGCAGAAAATGATATTTCCTTTGGCAATTTGAAAGCACATTTACTTCTGTTGAGGAGCAAATGATAATTACTGTGACAGCCTGACACATTTTTCTTATATTTTAGACAAGCAGAAAAGAGCACATGTCCTAATAGCTACTTGAGACCATCAGCATGTGTTACAGGGTGAGTGATTAGAGTAGAGCAAAGGAAATGAGCCTTGGTGACGTTGAATGTGTTTGAGTTATACACTGCTATCTGAAACACAACACAGAGCTGAGTATTACACATGGGAGTGTAGGAGAAGCTGCTGCATGTGTGCAAAGAGTGTGTTTCTGGAGACTGTATTGTCAGTTGCAAGAGAGATCTGCATGGAGACTTTTTCAACTGCATGAAGACTGCAGATATGTGTGTAAGAGTACATGTTTGGTAAAGGTTAATTGGAGTTTTGAACATGTAGGAACTACCTCACCCATTGCAGGAGTGGAAGGAAAATCTACCCTGTTGATTTAAAATGTGTTACCATTTACCTCTCATTTTTTTGATAATGATTTCTGCTGAGTACTAACCAACACATTTGAACAAAACAAGCTGGCCCTTTCCTGAAAGTGCAAATTTTGCCGAACAATAGCAACACAAATAAAATCTCTGACAACAATTCCTCTGTCCACACAGACTCATGCTGTGATTCTAGGCAGAAAACGATATTTCCTCTGGCAATTTGAAAGCACATTTAGTACTGTGGATGGAGCAAGTGATAGTTACTGAGACAGCCTCACACATTTCCCTTATATTTTAGAGAGGCAAAAAAGAGCACATGTCCTAATAGCTACTTGAGACCATCAGCATGTATTACAGGGTGAGTGATTAGAGTAGAGCAAAGGAAATGAGCCTTGGTGACGTTGAATGTGTTTGCGTTACACACTGCTATCTGAAACACAACACAGAGCTGAGTATTACACATGGGAGTGTAGGAGAAGCTGCTGCATGTGTGCAAAGAGTGTGTTTCTGGAGACTGTATTGTCAGTTGCAAGAGAGATCTGCATGGAGACTTTTACAAGTGCATGAAGACTGCAGATATGTGTGTAAGAGTACATGTTTGGTAAAGGTTAATTGGAGTTTTGAACATGTAGGAACTACCTCACCCATTGCAGGAGTGGAAGGAAAATCTACCCTGTTGATTTAAAATGTGTTACCATTTACCTCTCATTTTTCTGATAGTGATTTCTGCTGAGTACTAACCAACACATTTGAACAAAAGAAGCTGGCCCTTTCCTGAAAGTGCAAGTTTTACAGAACAACAGCAACACAAATAAAATCTCTGACAACAATTCCTGTGTGCACACTGTCTCATGGTGTGATTCTAGGCACAAAACAGTATTCCTGGGTGATTCCAGGCCCTTTCCTGAAAGTTCAAGTTTTACAGAACAACAGAAACACAAATTAAATCTCTGACTACAATTCCTGTGTGCATGTTGTCTCATGGTGTGATTCTAGACAGAAAACAGTATTCCTGAGTCATACCAGTACACCTTATCTTATGGTGAAGACATACTCCATAATATCTTTCAAGTTCAAGGCACATACATATCTTCCTTAACATGAAATGTAAAACACAACTTTTAAATTGGTAGGAAAAAGTACCATGCTATTTTCAAATGTATTTTCATTTGCCACACACTTTTCAGATAGTGATTTCTGCTGAGTGCTAAGCAACACACTTGAAAAAAAGAAACTGCCCTTTCTTAAAAGTGCAAGTTTTACAAAACAACAGCAACACAAATTAAATCTCTGACAACAATTCCTGTGTGCACACAGACTCATGGTGTGATTCTAGGCACAAACCGATATTTTCTTTGGCAATTTGAAAGCACATTTAGTACTGTGGTGAAGTAAGTGAAAACTACTGTGACAGCCTGACTCTTTTTTCTTATATTTTAGACAAGCAGAAAAGAGCACATGTCCTAACACCTCCTTGACACCATGACCATGTATTACAAAAAACAAGCTGCCCCTTTCCTGCAAGTGCAAGGGTAATAGAGCAAGACCAACACAAATTAAATCTCTGATAACAATTCCTGTGTGCACACTGTCTCATGGTGTGATTCTAGGCAGAAAACAGTATTCCTGGGTGATACCAGTACACCTTAACTTACAGTGAAGACATACTCCATAATATCTTAATAGTTCAAGACAGTTAAATTTCTCCTAAATCACAAAATGTAAAACACAACTTTAAAACAAGAATGACAATTCTATCATTTATATCAAAATACACCACATACTTCCCCTCTCAAACTCATAACTCACCTTTAAAATTAATTAGTTGAGAAAGAAATGTGGCACTCAAACAGCAGATTATCAGAGCCAGAATCTCAGAGCTGTACACCTCTCTCTTCTCTCCACAACCAGTAAATGGCAATTTTTCCCTCTCTTTTTTCCCACATATACATGTTAATGTAAAATCACAGTCCTTCCCACATTTTTTCAAATGGAATCACACATTTCTATTGGTTGCAACTTTCAACCCCTTTCCAAATCATCCCTTCCCCCAACATGACTTCTGCCTGCTACCATAGCAACAGCTCATGGAACACAGGTGTGAGCAGAGAGGTCAGAAGTTCAGCACACAATTTTTCAAATCCAAAGAGCAAGAGTGCTTGACTTTTCAAACCTAACAGCAAATCCAAAGTAATTTTCAGTGGGAACACATTTTTCTGTACCAATCCAAAACATGCTTTTAAAAATGTAAACATACAGCCTAGTTTTAACTGTAAAATGGTTTGAATCAGCCAATGAGTTATTTTCATTAAAAAAAGTATGTATGCCTCCATTTTTCAACTGTCTTTCTTTTCATATTGCCATTCTACTGAAAGACACCTCCTGAGTGCATCCTGTTCTCCTTGAAAAATGTTCACAGTGTGGATTGTAGGTCATAGCTATGTCTTCTGGAGTGAAAAGTATGCAGAAAAAAGAGGTATTTTCAAAGACCTTGCTTTGCCAAATGTAGACATTAAATGGATTGGTCAGAGAGGGTTAAAGTGGCACCAATTAATGCCTTTAGTGAAAACCTTTCTACATCTCCCACAGCCTAACCTTATTATTGCGCACTGTGGTGGTAATGACCTAGGCACTTTAACTGGGATAGGTCTGGAAATGCTTATTAAGGACACCTTTCTGCAATTGATGTCACTTTTTCCACAAACTGCCTTTGTATATTCTAATATATGCCAAAGGCAAAAGTGGAACTGGTCCAACCAATTTTGTCGGCAAATTGACAAAGCAAGAAAGCACGTCAATAAGTCTGTTTCTGCTTTCCTCAGAGACTATGGTATGGGTTCTATATACCAAAACAACTTGCGTTACAACGTGCAAGACATTTATAGAGGAGACGGTGTACATTTCAATGATGAAGGGAACAGAGTCTTCCTCTTGAACTTTCGACTCTGCATCGGTACTTACTTGTAGGTACTGAAAAACACTCAATGAACACAAGGGCTCTTTTTAGAGCCACCTAATATCTAAACACTTAAACTTGATTTTTATTTCTATTTTTTTTAATGGTTTTTTTTTCGGGTGTGCGCAGAGTGCGCGCACCTCGCGATGTTTTTTAAAAAAATGAAAATCTTTTTTTTTCCCCTTCGTGCTCCTACTGTGACCCCCTTACAATGGCTAGGGGGTCAAGAACTCCCTACCCTGCCCCCTATTCATGGTCTCCACCTTTCCTTTTCAGTGCGACAGACAAAATGGCGGCCGACACTTCCTGATTTCGACCGATTCGAATGTTTACTGACATCTAACAACCAATCAGAATTACGCTCGCGCACGGCAGGGTGCGCGCACAGGGCTTGCACAGTGCGCGTACCCTGCGCGCGTATAGATATTGATATGCTTTTAAATGCTATTTTCTCAGGAAATACTGAACAGATTTACACCAGACCTGCGAAATGCTCTTCCTTGATCTTATGGCTACCTCTCTGCCATAATTCAAGTAATTCTGTTCAGCCGTTCGGGCTGTAGCTGTGTCTAAAGATCCTATGGGAAAATACATGGGGAAAATGCGTTTTGGGACCCCCCTTTTCTCGGCCCCCGCTTGACGAATCACCCCGAGACTTGCAGGGTAGGAGTTGAACGGAGCGCCCCATTAGTTTTGAAAATTTCGCGAGGATTCGTCAACCGGCGCCAAAGTTATTCAAAATAGAATTTTGAGATTTCCTATGGAAACACGATCCTAACTATAACTATCTACTGGCGACCGCCAGTAGATAATATGTATGTGTATATATATATATATATATATGTGTGTGTGTATATATGTATACATATATATACACATATAATCCACTTTTCAGATTCTTAAAAAAGCACATGTCCAAACTGCTTTTTCAGACCAGCACCATTTGTAACCTGGATGACTGCCTACACTCCAGCAAGGGCAACCAGCCTTAGTGATGCTGAATGTATTTGCATTACTGACTGAAACCTCAAACCCCACTCGCTTGTGAATACTGTGCATGATTCCACATGGTAAGCAGCTGGGTGTGTGCTAAGAGTCTGCTTCTGCACCAAAAAATGGCTCCCCCTTTCCATCTAATGCAACTGTGAAATCACCAGAGCAATACGCAATAAATCTCTGCCTGTAATTCCTATTTGCACACAGAGTCATGTTTTCACATTAGTCACAAAACTAAATTTCTTTGCCAATTTGAAAGCACACTTACTGCTCTTTTTTTTGGCAAGTGATAAACACTTTTACAGACTGACACATTATGAATCCACTTTTCAGATTTTTTAAAAAGCACATGTCCAAACTGCTTTTTCAGTCCAGCACCATTTGTAACCTGGGTGACTGCCTACACTCCAGCAAGGGCAACCAGCCTTAGTGATGCTGAATGTATTTGCATTACTGACTGAAACCTCAAACCCCACTCGCTTGTGAATACTGTGCATGATTCCACATGGTAAGCAGCTGGGTGTGTGCTAAGAGTCTGCTTCTGCACCAAAAAATGGCTCCCCCTTTCCATCTAATGCAACTGTGAAATCACCAGAGCAATACGCAATAAATCTCTGCCTGTAATTCCTATTTGCACACAGAGTCATGTTTTCACATTAGGCCCTTAAACGAAATTTATTTGCCAATTTGAAAGCACACTTACTACTCTTTTTTTTGGCAAGTGATTAACACTTTTACAGACTGACACATTATGAATCCACTTTTCAGATTTTTTAAAAAGCACATGTCCAAACTGCTTTTTCAGACCAGCACCATTTGTAACCTGGGTGACTGCCTACACTCCAGCAAGGGCAACCAGCCTTAGTGATGCTGAATGTATTTGCATTACTGACTGAAACCTCAAACCCCACTCGCTTGTGAATACTGTGCATGATTCCACATGGTAAGCAGCTGGGTGTGTGCTAAGAGTCTGCTTCTGCACCAAAAAATGGCTCCCCCTTTCCATATAATGCAACTGTGAAATCACCAGAGCAATACGCAATAAATCTGTGCCTGTAATTCCTATTTGCACACAGAGTCATGTTTTCACATTAGTCACAAAACGAAATTTCTTTGCCAATTTGAAAGCACACTTACTGCTCTTTTTTTTGGCAAGTGATAAACACTTTTACAGACTGACACATTATGAATCCACTTTTCAGATTTTTTAAAAAGCACATGTCCAAACTGCTTTTTCAGACCAGCACCATTTGTAACCTGGGTGACTGCCTACACTCCAGCAAGGGCACCCAGCCTTAGTGATGCTGAATGTATTTGCATTACTGACTGAAACCTCAAACCCCACTCGCTTGTGAATACTGTGCATGATTCCACATGGTAAGCAGCTGGGTGTGTGCTAAGAGTCTGCTTCTGCACCAAAAAATGGCTCCCCCTTTCCATCTAATGCAACTGTGAAATCACCAGAGCAATACGCAATAAATCTCTGCCTATAATTCCTCTTTGCACACAGAGTCATGTTTTCACATTAGTCACAAAACGAAATTTCTTTGCCAATTTGAAAGCACACTTACTGCTCTTTTTTTTGGCAAGTGATAATCACTTTTACAGACTGACACATTATGAATCCACTTTTCAGATTTTTTAAAAAGCACATGTCCAAACTGCTTTTTCAGACCAGCACCATTTGTAACCTGGGTGACTGCCTACACTCCAGCAAGGGCAACCAGCCTTAGTGATGCTGAATGTATTTGCATTACTGAGTCCAACCTCAAACCCTTAAACTATTCTTTTTTTATACCAGTACACCTTAATTTATTGTGAAAACATAGTCCATATTATTTTACTTGTTCCTCACATTTAAATTTCTCCCAAAACAGAAAATAATAAACACAACTTCAACAAAAAGAATTGCATTTCTATTATTCATTTCTTAATTTACCATATACATCCCCTCTCAAACTCTAAACTCACCTTTAAAATTAGTTAGTTGTGAAAGAAATGTGGCACTCAAACAGCAGATTATCAGAGCCAGGATCTCTGTTCTTTACACCTCTCTCCTCTCAGCAGAACCAGATAATGGCAAACTTTCCCTCTCTCTTTCCACATATATACATGTTAATTTCAAATCTCAGTGCTTCCCCCTTTTTTTCAAATGTAATCACACATTTCTATTGGTTGAAAACCAACCCTTTTCCAAAAGTACCCTTCCCCCAACTTGACTTCTGCCTAGTACCCTTCCCCCAACTTGACTTCTGCCTGCTACCATAGCAACAGCTCATGGAACACTGCTGTGTGGAGTTAGGTCAGAAGTTCGCCAAACAATGTTTCAATTCCACAGAGCAAGAGTGCTTGACTTTTCTAACCTAACAGCAAATCCATAGTACTGTTCTTTGGTAACACATTTTTCTGTACCAATACAAAACATGCTTCTATAAATTTACACATACAGCCTAGTTTTTAGTGTAGAATGGTATGAAACAGCCAATCAGTTCTTTTTTAAAAAAAAAAATATGTATGCCTCCATTTCCAAACTGTCTTTCATTTCTTTTTACCATTCTACTGAAATACACCTCCTGAGTGCATCCAGATCTCCTTTGAAGATGTTCACAGTGTGGATTGTAGGACACAGCTATGTCTTCTGGAGTGAAAAGTTTGCAGAGAAAACAGGTATGGTGAGAGACCTTGCTTTGCCAAATGTAGACATTAAATGGATTGGTCAGAGAGGGTTAAAGCGGCACCAATTGATGCCATTGGTGAAATCCTTCATGCAAAACCAACACCCTGACCTCATAATAGTGCACTGCGGTGGCAATGACCTAGGCACTTTGACTGGGGTAGGTCTGGAAATGCTTATGAAGGACACCTTTGCACAACTGTTTTCACTTTTCCCTAAAACTGCCTTTGTGTTTTCTAACATATGCCAAAGGCAAAAATGGAACTGGTCCAATCATTTCTGTCCACAGATTGACAAAGCAAGAAAGCACGTCAACAAATCTGTTTCTGCTTTCCTCCGTGACTATGGTATGGGTTCCATTTACCACAACAACTTGCGTTACGACATGCAAGACATTTATAGAGGAGATGGTGTGCACTTCAATGATGAAGGGAACAGAGTCTTCCTCTTGAACCTTAGACTCTGCATCGGTACTTACTTGTAGGTACCACTTAAAAATCACTTCATAAACACAACGGCTCTTTTTAGAGCCCCCTAATATCTAAACACTTAAAGATGCATTTCATTTCTTTTTTTTTTTTTTTTTACCGTACACTTACCGTACGCGTACCCCGCGATTTTTTTTAAAATCAATAAATGTTTTCTTTGTACTTTTCTGTCCTTCTTTGACCCCCTTACAAATGTTAGGGGGTCTGTAACTCTCCTCCTTGCCCCCTTTTCTTGTTATCACTCTTTTTTTTCTGAGTGAAACACAAGAAATGGCGGCCGCCGCTTCCTGGTTTCGGCCGATTCGAATGTTTACTAAGATCTAAGAGCCAATCAGAATCGTGCTCGCGCACGCCACCGTACGCGTACGGTAAGCGTACCGTAAGCGCACCGTAAGCTGGCTCAGATATATATATTGATTTAAAGGCTATTTTCTCAGAATCTACTGAACAGATTTACACCAAACCTACAAAAGGCACTTCCTTGACCTGAGGACTACCTCTCTGCCAAATTTCTAGTAATTCTGTTCAGCCGTTCGGGCTGTAGCCCTGTCTAAAGGTCCTATGGAAAAATGCATGGGAAAAACGTGTTTTCGGACCCCCCTTTTATCTCAACCCCCGCTTGACGAATCCCCCCGAGACTTTCAGGGAAGGAGCGGAGCGTAGCGCCCCACCTGTTTTGAAAAATTCGCGAGGATTCGTCGACCGGCGCCAAAGGTATTCAAAATAGAATGCTGCGGATTTCCTATGGAAACGTGGTCCTAACTAGAACTACCTACTGGCGACCGCCAGTAGGTAATATATGTATATATATATATATATATATATATATATATATATATATATATATATATATATATATATATATATATACAGGTCATGGAACACTGCACTGAGCTCACAGGTCACAAGTTCAGCACACAATGAATATATATATATATATATTAACAGAAAAAACCATAGGTTTCAGGCACGTTATAGTTAGGAATTAGCATTTAAAAAACCTCAGAAATTCACTGAAAAAACCATAGGTTTCAGGGGTGTTATAGTTAGCTGGACTTTTCACTTGTACAAAACCATTGAAATTCCCCTGTTATAGTTAGTTCAGCTAACTATAACTCGCGCGCCCGCAATGCACTGCTGATGACGTCACATATTACATCACTCATGACATGGTCAGTGACATCACTCATGACATCACTGATGACATCTCAAATGACATCACTGATGACATCACTGATGACATCATCCAGTGAATGTGTGTTATTCTGAAAATTAAATATGTTTTATATATGTATATCTCAAGGTCGATGGAAGAATAAATGGGTATATAAGTGTCTAAATGGATGATTTGTTTTTGAAAAATTGATTGTGTAACTGACTGATTAAGTGTATCATAGTGAATACATGGCTTAGTGAGTAATGTTTAAATATGTAAATATCTGTATCAGTCTCTCACTTTGTGTATAAGTGGCTGCATGGGTTGGTGAGTAGCTACATGGGTGTCTATATAGGTTATTAGTTGGTTTTTTGAGTATCAGTCTGAGTGTCTGCATGATTCGGTGGGGGGTATTACGTAGAGCATAGGTGCATGAATGAGTGACTCACTGTTTGTATGTGTTGAACACAGTATGTGTGCAGGACTGTATGGGTGGATGAGTGTGTGTATGGGTGTGTTAGTGAGTGAATGACTGTCTCAATAGTGTCTTTATGAGTAACTACATATGTTTTAAACTAGTATATGTGACTATTGGTGTATATATGTGAGTATATGTGAGAGTGAGAGATTGAAAGAGTTCCTGTATGAATAAGTATGTGTTTCTATAAGTGATTGTTTAAAAGACTAAGTATGTGTAAGTTTCCGTAGAAGTAAGTGTGGTGGTGTGTGTATAACTGTATATGCAAGTAAATGTATGTTTGATTCTTTATTAGCATGAGTGACTATGTGTGTGAGTAACTCTATGGATGAGTGGCATTGTGTAACAGGATGTATAGGTGTATGAGTACATATGATGAGTGAGTACATGTATGAGTGACTGTATTGGACTGTTGGTGAATGAGTGGATGTGTATGTGGATCTTAGAATTACTGAAGAGGTTGTTGTAACTGGTATTGGTATGTCCATTGTTTTGAAAATTTTAGTCTCTATTTTTGAATGTGTGTATCAAAGGTTATATTAGGGTGAGAGGAGGTCTGCCACTCTTTCACAAGGATGATGTCATCAGTGATGTCATCAGTGATGTCATTTGAGATGTCATCAGTGATGTCATGAGTGATGTCACTGACCATGTCATGAGTGATGTAATATGTGACGTCATCAGCAGTGCATTGCGGGCGCGCGAGTTATAGTTAGCTGAACTAACTATAACGGGGGAATTTCAATGGTTTTGTACAAGTGAAAAGTCCAGCTAACTATAACACCCCTGAAACCTATGGTTTTTTCAGTGAATTTCTGAGGTTTTTTAAATGCTAATTCCTAACTATAACGTGCCTGAAACCTATGGTTTTTTCTGTTAATTTCAAAGGTTTTTTAAATGCTAATTTCTAACTATGCCTACAGAGATAGGACATGTGAAGAAAGAAGAAAAAATGCACAGAAAGAAACAAAAGAAGTGCAGAAAGAAGCAACAGAAGTCCTCAAATACGAAGATAAGTGCAGGAAGAATGATAACGTGCAGAAAGAACAAAAAGAAGAGCAGAAAGAAGCCTTGTTGCAAAATCATCCTGTACCCTCAACTTTTTCAGACGGATACTGGTGGTAACTGAGTCTGACTAACCAGTCCTAGAGCCAGTGGTATGTTAAAAGACACTTAGAATACAGTGAAAACACCTACATACACTAGGGAACATTATGCGTTGGGGTCCCCCTGTGATTAGCCTTACCTCCTCTATAAGCCCCTAGTATATAATAGGGCATGGGGATTAAAACTACCTCTTAAAACAGGCCACAGGGCGTTTTTGCACACGTTAACTCAGGCCCCGTCCCCTCCTTTCACCATTGTGTAAACACGCCCTGTGTCCGTTTTTAGTTGGGAGATTAAGTTCATTTGAGTCCTGAGGGTCCCTAGGGTCCAACTAGCCCACTAGGTACCTCCAGTAAGTGCCACAGAGCTGCGTTGCAGAGAGGTGTAAAAAGTGGCACGGCCTGGACCACCTCTCTGCAATGCAGCTCAGTGGCGCTTACTGGAAACACTTGGTGGGCTAGTTAGCCCCCAGGGGCCTCAGTATTGAAGGGAAATTATATCCCCAATTTAAAACGTGCCATGGTGCGTGTTTGCACACGTCACCTCAGGCCCCGTCCCCTCCCTTCACCACTGTGTAAACGCGCCCTGTGGCTGTTCTAAGTTGAGAGATTAAGTCCCCTTGAATCCTAAGGGTCCCTAGGGTCACACTAGACCACTAGGTACCTCCAGTAAGCGCCACAGAGCTGCGTTGCAGAGAGGTGTAAAAAGGGGCTTGGCCTCAGAACACCTGTCTGCAGCGCAGCTCCCTGGCGCATACTGGAGATGCCTGTTGGGGGTGCGTTTGCAGAGTGCTGCATGGAGGGGGCATGGCCTCCGGGACGATGCCAGTCTTTTATTTATTTTATTTTTTTAAGAAGGGGGGCTGTGTGGTTCCCCTTTTATTCTAATTTATTGGCCCTGATGACCCCATCCCCCAGGGCCTGTCTCCTAATTATATTTTTTTGACCCCAATCCCCAGGGCCGGCCACTGTTTTTTATTATTTTTAAAAAATATATATTTATAGACACACCTAGGACATGCTGGACAAACCGTACGTACCTATCACCATGACGATTTGCGTGATATTCATTAAAAGGCGACTATGCATGCAATTAATCCACGTGGAATGTATTTACACCACTAGTGAAGCTCTGACATGTCTGATGCTCTACCGTGCCTAATCCCGGTAGACACCCTTGTCGTTTATTTATACAAACATGGGTAGCTATTGACGGGCACATTTAATACACATGCACACCAAGCCATTCAAAGGGGATTCGACAAAAATTCGACCAAAACTATGCAAGAAACCCCCCTCACAGTTAATAAAACACACATCCACTGCCGGATGTGTAATACTTTTTATTTTACTCTCTGGAAAGGGGACGAACATCACTTGCGAGTCACAGCGCGCTCCTGACAGAGCCCAATGCTGTGTTACACCCACCATTGCCTGCCGAGTGCCACACACCTCTGTATTGTATTCCACTAGCTAGTGCATATGCTATGACACTCTCTAGCCCATGTGCACTGTAACACCACCCCGTGAAAATGTCATGCCACACTTGTCTTCGCACGGGTTATATTGCCCCATCTAACGTGCCTTCCTCGATGCCTATGTTATAACGCACAGTGCTATGCCATACATATTACAATTTGGGATCCATATCTTTGTCACAGTGCATATGCAACGTTACACTCCCCAGCACATATTTTATATTACAACTTTAGAGACTAGTTAGGTTACACAACATTGCCCTGTGCATATTACACTCCAAGGCGCATATCGCATAGCACGCGCTAGTGCCTGTGCTATCTCGCGCTCTCCAATGAATCTGTCATTGCGCACAATGTATTGCATATTATATTTCACGCCTGGTTCATCTTATATCACACTTTTTGGTGCATAGTTTATACCATACACTATATCTAGTTTTCATTTTCAATCGTGCTCTCAGGACTATGTTCTATATAACACTGTGTTCACCTACCCTTTTCACGGGCATTACATTTTGCGATAGGGGGTGGAGGGTCAGGGGGTGTTTTTGCCAAGTGAGCCCGGAGTCACAGTCACTAACGTCTTCTTCTTCCTGAATAAAAGTGAGATTATGCTGCATACTTGTTCATATTTTAAGTAGTTTGCACAGACAAAATGTTTTAAAAACAATAAAGTTTCTAATACCCGCCTTCTCTGAACAGTTAGCTTGCTGCCCCATCCCCCTCCTCCCTATCCTCTGTTGTGTGAATCCATGGACTAGCCTCCTCCCTCCTGCCATGCATGGTCTGATGTGCTGCCACTGCCCTCAATTTAGTATGATGTACCAGTCCACTCGTCCTGCCCTCCATTGCCCAATTCTATGCCCCATCATTGACCTCCTGCTTAAACTCTGTGCTTAGCTTGCTGCCCCTATTCTCCTTCCCCCTGCCCTCCGATGTCTTTGTGCATGCCCCTGCTCCATCCTTTTTGCCCACCATGTCCCATGGACCTGCCACTCCTATCTACTCTGAGTGTTCTGTTGAGCTGCCACTCCCCTCCCACCTGCCTAGCATTGTCAGATGACTGTAACCTGTCCCTGCCACCTCCACCCTGCCTGTCCACATGCCATGCCCCTATCCCCTTCCTCCTGTCCTCCATGGTCCATTTTACTGCCACACCCTTCTGCCCTCCCTGGTCTGTTGTGCTGCAACTGCTCCTCCTGCCTGCCCCGCGCGGTCTGTTGTGAGGCCCCTTCCTCTGAACTCTCTTGTCTGTGCACAGGTCCTGACCCTCCCTTCTATCCTCCATCGTCCTTTGTGCATGCCCCTGCACCCTCCTTCTTGCCCATCATAGCCATTGGCTGCCACTAACCCTCCCACTTGCCATGCATGGTCTTCTGTGCTGCCATGGCCCCTCCCACCTTCCCTGTGTGGTCAGTTAGCTGCCCCTGACCCCCTCCCACCTTCCCTCCATGGTCTGTGTGTATGCCATCACAGTCTCACTGTTGCTCTTCATGTTGTGTCTTGCTTCTAGTGCCCATCCTGCCTGACCTCCATGGCTATCTTGCTGCTCCTGCCCTGCCCCCTTGCCCCCAGCCCTCTGTTTACATGTGCAGACCCCTACTCCCTCCCTCCTGGCTTGTCTGTTCCATTGTAATGCCCCTGATCCGTCCCTCCTGCCCTTTATGGTCTGTTATGCTGCAGCCTTCTCTCCTGTCTACCATTGCCTCTTGCCCCTCTGTTCTCTGTTGTCCATGTGCATGGTCCTGTCCCCTCCCTCTTGCTTTCTATGGATTGTTGTGCTGCACTCCCGTCCTGCATGCCCTGTGTGGTGTATTGTGCTGCTGCAAACCCTGATGCCTGCCCTGCAGGGTCAGTTTGGTGCACCTCTCCATGTCTCTCCTGTCCTCTGTTATCCAAGTCCATGTCCCTATCCCATTTCCTTCCATGATCCAATGTACCATACTTGCGAACATTTTGAACTTGGTAAGAGGGAGATTTTGAAAAAAAACTGGGGTATTGATTTTCCCCTTTGAGTTACATTGAAAAAGAGGATATTGTAGACAGGAGACAGATCAAATAAAGCCCATTTGAGCTTAAAAACATTGGACGTTTCCTGGCTGTATCGGGTCTGTTGGCATGTATGGTTGTACTACCATTGCCTCTTCCTTCTGCCCACAATGGTTTATTACATTGCCACAGCCTTGAAGGAGGGTAGATTTTGTATCACAGGGGGCCCCTAGCCCGTTCTGTCCGCACCTGAATTATGAGACCCTTGTCCTTGCCCTGCCAGCCGCATTTGTAGGCCGTATTAAATTGACCAGCGGGTCCTGTGTTGCTATATAATTATCCTGAGACATCCTTACCACTCAGCCAGCATAAAACCCCTGTGTAGGCCCTTCTGTTCAATATGTAGGCCTCTTTGTTAAATTGACCATAGCTCTGCAATTTTAGTGTATAGCAGTCTGAAGGCAGGTCTGCGAGGCCTTCTGCTCCAAACTAGTAGCCCCCACCCTACCCGAGTGCTCCGTGCTCGGTATCAAAGTTCAACATCCCCCTGAAGCTGTCGACATACAGTAGGCTGCATCCTGGACTGGTACTTGCTTCCTGGGCAGGTTTCCCGCTTTTAAGGAAGTGGCAACCGCAGAGCGTCAAGTTAGGAGAACTGAGGAGATTTTATACATGAATATATTGAATTCCTGTACAATACCCATTATTTTCTGCTTGCTCTATGGAACTTACGATAAGCGATTGGCCTGAGAGACTGACCTTTTCACCCAGTCCATTGTCAGCATTAAGTGGGTAAATGACGAAATGTCTGGTAAAATCTGCAGACGAAGCTTTTGGGTAGCATACGTAGGTAGATGTAGCGTGCAAAGGAGCCCACAAAATGATATAAAAAGGGAGCACCCACAGATATCGACGGACAACCTCGCCGTCTGTATGTAGGTTAACAGGCTGTGCAGGTTTTCCCCAAGAACTGGGAGCTCTTGTCTTCCTTTGCTTAAAATGTCTTGCTCTGCTTTGCTTGAAGTATCTTATTCTATTTTACCTATATGAAATGTCATGTTATGTTTAACCATTGTTTTCTTTACTTTTGCATTTAAAAGATGTTGTATTGTAATTGCAGGAATGCTTGCTCTAAGAGTAAATGTGAGTGTCCCTAGGTAACATTTTCCTTGGTGTAACTTGTTTCTCATGATGCATTTATAGATGTGTTTTCTCTCTCTCTCTGTCAGTCCATTAATTGAGATACAGAGAATATCATGACAGCTGTATGATTATCTGGATTCTGTATTTTGTACTTTATGTCTCTATTCTGCGGTTTCTTTGAAGTTGCATCTTCTCATTAAACTGCCATTGTATTCTGCCTCCAATTCCATGTCTCATATGTCTGTTTTCTTCATTTTTGGAGCAAGCGTTCCTAGGCACCCCGGCTCAAATTAAGGTGCCCCTTTTGTCCCTGACTCACTCTCCTGCTCAGTTCTGTGGTGGCTCCCGGGGCTCTGGGGACCGCCCCTAGCTTCCTTGACCCGTAATAGATCTTCCCTCCAACAGCCTCTCTTGCAAGTCCTGTATTGTTGGTTTGTTGCCCCTGCCCCCTTTCCACTGCCCTCCATAGTCTGTTGTGCTTCCACGGCCCTTCCTGCCTGCTCAGTGTGGTTAAATTGTTGCCTTTGCACCCTCCTACCTGCCTTCAATTTTCAGAGTCCGTGCCCCTGGCCTCTGCCTCTCAACAGTATCCTAATGAACAACTAGATTGCTAACATTCTATATTTATTACAAAAGTGTGGAACGCCTGACATCATCTTAATGTAATCAAAACTGTAATACCTAGAGCATTCCTTTAGAAATTACATATATGAGAGGGTCTTATTGGCTTCAAAATTATGGTTAGTGCTCTAAAAGACTAAAATAAGGACATATTTTCTGAGTTTTCAAATAGCGACAAAGCACTTTTAAATTATTTGTTATCTTTATGTTTTTTTATCTAGTTGACAACTTGATTAAATGTTGCACTTAGGGGAGAGGATGTGGTGTTACTTCCAGAACTGCAGACTTTGCAACTGGGGAACCAGGTTGAAGTTTCTGCTTCAGCTCGACATTCTGTGATTCTGGTCAAATCACTTAGTCTCCCCATGTCTACAACCAAAATGAATTTGTTCTTGTGTGATGTAACCAATGCTCATGTAAAGCACTCCAATACCTGACAAGTCTGCACTATATAACACTGCAAAAACACAAAATAATAAGTGTTTTGCACACTTCTGTCATTGGGCTATATTTGGGCTATATCTGGGTGATTTTGGGCTACATTTGGGCTCTTTTGTCTCCGGTGGCCATCTTGGGAGATTTATTTGTTATGAAGTTTCCTAATTTACTCATGTACTGCAGTCTCCTCAGTCGGAAATGCTTTCAGTTTTTTACTTTGATTCCATCATGAAGGTATTCAGATATGTCACACATTTGCCATAAATTCTGAATGTTAGCACTCTAGTTGCTCAATAGATCACTGTAGTAAAACTACTGTTCACCATGGAAGTCTGCTCCTGGTATTAAAAGTGCATGTTTCAGTCTCATGTCAGAATTTTTTAATGAAATAGAAGAGGATTTGAGAAGTCACTCAAAATGTGCCCTCATTTTCTTTCTTCAGCATTAATCATAATTTCTATGGCAAAATGAACCCCCTCATTGTGTTCCTTTTTAAATTAAATGTTTTAAGTGTTACCAGTTTATTCCAATCAAGATGGCTTCAGGTGTGCCATACTTTTGTCATAATGAAGACAGTAAGTGCTCTAGTTGTTTTTAAGAACATTCTTGGACATTCTGTCATTGGGCTATACTTGGGCTACATCTGGGTGATATTTGGGCTACATTTGGGCTCTTTTGTCTCTGGTGGCCATCTTGGGAGACTTATTTGTTATGAAGTTTCCTAATTTCCTCATTTACTGCAGTCTCCTCAGTAGGAAATACTTTCAGTTTTTTACTTTGATTCCATCAAGAAGGCATTCAAATGTGTCACACATTTGCCATAAAATCAGAATGTTAGCACTCTTTTTGCTCATTAGATCACTGTAGTAAAGCTACTGCTCACCAGGGAAAACTGCTGCTGGTATTGAAAGTGCATGTTTCGGTCTGCATGTCAGAATTTTTTAATGAAATAGAAGAGGATTTGAGAAGTCACTCAAAATGTGCCCTAATTTTTCTTTCTGCAGCACTAATCATACTTTTTATGGAAAAATGAACCCCCTTATTTTGTTCCTTTTTAAATTAAATGTTTTAAGAGTTACCACTTTAATCCAAGCAAGATGGCTTCAGGTGTGCCATACATTTATCATAAGTAGGACGGTTAGCGCTCTAGTAGTTCTTTGGAACACTCTGGAAAGCTGCAGTAGAACACAAAGGAATCAACTGACAGTCTCTGCCCTTGTTGGATGTACATGTTTTACTGAGAATGTCAGACTTCATTCTCACATGACTGAGAAAGATAATGTGAATTTACAGAAAATAAGCTCTCAGTTTAGCTTATAGATCACCTTCCAAACCTCTGTGGTAAAAGCATGAGAAAATATTTTTCTCTCAATCATGATATCCCAGCAGAAGGCTTTTTCACATGGTGAAATCACCTTAGAACATACCACAATTCCTAAAATGAGTATGGTACCATCAACAAATGATTTATAATGTAACTAAAGTCTTAAAACCTTCTATTAACTGCAATGCTTTTTAATGAGGTGCTATCATGTATATTGGTCCCAAGATGGCTGCCAACACTTCTTGGATGAAGTGCTGACAGCCAATCAGATCTCAGGATGAGATGTGTGGTTAGGCTCCGCCCACATATATATATTGATTTAAATGCTATTTTCTCAGGAACTACTGAACAGATTTACACCAGACCTACAAAAGGCACTTCCTTGACCTGAGGACTACCTCTCTGCCAAATTTCAAGTAACTCTGTTCAGCCGTTCGGGCTGTAGCTGTGTCTAAAGGTCCTATGGAAAAATGCATGGGAAAAACGCGTTTTGGGACCCCCCTTTTTTCTCAGCCCCCGCTTGACGAATCCCCCCGAGACTTTCAGGGTAGGAGCGGAGCGTAGCGCCCCACCTATTTTGAAAATTTCGCGAGGATTCATCGACCGGCGCCAAAGTTATTCCAAATAGAATGTTGCGGATTTCCTATGGAAACAGGGTCCTAACTATAACTATCTACTGGCGACCGCCAGTAGATAATATATATATATATATATATATATATATATATAATATTACCTACTGGCGGTCGCCAGTAGGTAGTTATAGTTAGGACCCCTTTTCCATAGGAAATCCGCAACATTCTATTTTGAATAACTTTGGCGCCGGTCGATGAATCCTCGCGAATTTCTCAAAATAGGTGGGGCGCTACGCTCCGCTCCTACCCTGAAAGTCTCGGGGGGATTCGTCAAGCGGGGGCTGAGATAAAAGGGGGGTCCCAAAACGCGTTTTTCCCATGCATTTTTCCATAGGACCTTTAGAACGAGCTACAGCCCGAACGGCTGAACAGAATTACTAGAAATTTGGCAGAGAGGTAGCCATAAGGTCAAGGAAGTGCCTTTTGCAGGTCTGGTGTAAATCTGTTCAGTATTTCCTGAGTAAATAGCATTTAAAAGCATATATATATGTGGGCGGAGCCTAACCACACATCTCATCCTGAGATCTGATTGGCTGTCAGCACTTCATCCAAGAAGTGTTGGCAGCCATCTTGGGACAAATATACATGATAGCACCTCATTAAAAAGCATTGCAGTTAATAGAAGGTTTTAAGACTTTAGTTACATTATAAATCATTTGTTGATGGTACCATACTCATTTTAGGAATTGTGGTATGTTCTAAGGTGATTTCACCATGTGAAAAAGCCTTCTGCTGGGATATCATGATTGAGAGAAAAATATTTTCTCATGCTTTTACCACAGAGGTTTGGAAGGTGATCTATAGGCTAAACTGAGAGCTTATTTTCTGTAAATTCACATTATCTTTCTCAGTCATGTGAGAATGAAGTCTGATATTCTCAGTAAAACATGTACATCCAACAAGGGCAGAGACTGTCAGTTGATTCCTTTGTGTTCTACTGCAGCTTCCCAGAGTGTTCCAAAGAACTACTAGAGCGCTAACAGTCCTACTTATGATAAACGTATGGCACACCTGAAGCCATCTTGCTTGGATTAAAGTGGTAACTCTTAAAACATTTAATTTAAAAAGGAACAAAATGAGGGGGTTCATTTTTCCATAAAAAGTATGATTAGTGCTGCAGAAAGAAAAATTAGGGCACATTTTGAGTGACTTCTCAAATCCTCTTCTATTTCATTAAAAAATTCTGACATGCAGACTGAAACATGCCCTTTCAATACCAGCAGCAGTTTTCCCTGGTGAGCAGTAGCTTTACTACAGTGATCTAATGAGCAAAAAGAGTGCTATCATTCTGAATTTATGGCAAATGTGTGACACATCTGAATGCCTTCTTGATGGAATCAAAGTAAAAAACTGAAAGTATTTCCTACTGAGGAGACTGCAGTAAATGAGGAAATTAGGAAACTTCATAACAAATAAGTCTCCCAAGATGGCCACCAGAGACAAAAGAGCCCAAATGTAGCCCAAATATCACCCAGATGTAGCCCAAGTATAGCCCAATGACAGAATGTCCCAGAATGTTCTTAAAAACAACTAGAGCGCTTACTGTCTTCATTATGACAAAAGTATGGCACACCTGAAGCCATCTTGATTGGAATAAACTGGTAACACTTAAAACATTTAATTTAAAAAGGAACACAATGAGGAGGTTCATTTTGCCATAGAAATTATGATTAATACTGAAGAAAGAAAATGAGGGCACATTTTGAGTGACTTCTCAAATCCTCTTCTATTTCATGAAAAAATTCTGACATGCAGACTGAAACATGCACTTTTAATACCAGGAGCAGACTTCCATGGTGGAGTAGTTTTACTACAGTGATCTAATGAGCAACTAGAGTGCTAACATTCAGAATTTATGGCAAATGTGTGACATATCTGAATACCTTCATGATGGAATCAAAGTAAAAAACTGAAAGCATTTCCTACTGAGGAGACTGCAGTACATGAGGAAATTAGGAAACTTCATAACAAATAAATCTCCCAAGATGGCCACCGGAGACAAAAGAGCCCAAATGTAGCCCAAAATCAACCAGATGTAGCCCAAATATAGCCCAATGACAGAAGTGTGCAAAACACGTATTATTTTGTGTTTTTGCAGTGTTATATAGTGCAGACTTGTCAGGTATTGGAGTGCTTTACATGAGCATTGGTTACATCACACAAGAACAAATTCATTTTGGTTGTAGACATGGGGAGACTAAGTGATTTGACCAGAATCACAGAATGTCGAGCTGAAGCAGAAACTTCAACCTGGTTCCCCAGTTGCAAAGTCTGCAGTTCTGGAAGTAACACCATATCCTCTCCCCTAAGTGCAACATTTAATCAAGTGGTCAACTGGATAAAAAAACATAAAGATAACAAATAATTTAAAAGTGCTTTTTCGCTATTTGAAAACTCAGAAAATATGTCCTTATTTTAGTCTTTTAGAGCACTAACCATAATTTTGATGCCAATAAGACCCTCTCATATATGTAATTTCTAAAGGAAATGCTCTAGGTATTACAGTTTTGATTACATCAAGATGATGTCAGGCGTTCCACACTTTTGTAATAAATATAGAATGTTAGCAATCTAGTTGTTCATTAGGATACTGTTGAGAGGCAGAGGCCAGGGGCACGGACTCTGAAAATTGAAGGCAGGTAGGAGGGTGCAAAGGCAACAATTTAACCACACTGAGCAGGCAGGAAGGGCCGTGGAAGCACAACAGACTATGGAGGGCAGTGGAAAGGGGGGCAGGGGCAACAAACCAACAATACAGGACTTGCAAGAGAGGCTGTTGGAGGGAAGATCTATTACGGGTCAAGGAAGCTAGGGGCGGTCCCCAGATCCCCGGGAGCCACCACAGAACTGAGCAGGAGAGTGAGTCAGGGACAAAAGGGGCACCTTAATTTGAGCCGGGGTGCCTAGGAACGCTTGCTCCAAAAATGAAGAAAACAGACATATGAGACATGGAATTGGAGGCAGAATACAATGGCAGTTTAATGAGAAGATGCAACTTCAAAGAAACCGCAGAATAGAGACATAAAGTACAAAAAACAGAATCCAGATAATCATACAGCTGTCATAATATTCTCTGTATCTCAATTAATGTACTGACAGAGAGAGAGAGAAAACACATCTATAAATGCATCATGAGAAACAAGTTACACCAAGGAAAATGTTACCTAGGAACACTCACGTTTACTCTTAGAGCAAGCATTCCTGCAATTACAATACAAAATCTTTTAAATGCAAAAGTAAAGAGAACAATGGTTAAACATAACATGACATTTCATATAGGTAAAATAGAATAAGATACTTCAAGCAAAGCAGAGCAAGACATTTTAAGCAAAGGAAGACAAGAGCTCCCAGCTCTTGGGGAAAACCTGCACTGCCTGTTAACCTACATACAGACGGCGAGGTAGTCCGTCGATATCTGTGGGTGCTCCCTTTTTATATCATTTTGTGGGCTCCTTTGCACGCTACATCTACCTACGTATGCTACCCAAAAGCTTCGACTGCAGATTTTACCAGACATTTCGTCATTTACCCACTTAATGCTGACAATGGACTGGGCAAAAAGGTCAGTCTCTCAGGCCAATCGCTTATCGTAAGTTCCATAGAGCAAGCAGAAAATAATGGGTATTGTACGGGAATTCAATATATTCATGTATAAAATCTCCTCAGTTCTCCTAACTTGACGCTCTGCGGTTGCCACTTCCTTAAAAGCGGGAAACCTGCCCAGGAAGCAAGTACCAGTCCAGGATGCAGCCTACTGTATGTCGACAGCTTCAGGGGGATGTTGAACTTTGATACCGAGCACGGAGCACTCGGGTAGGGTGGGGGCTACTAGTTTGGATCAGAAGGCCTCGCAGACCTGCCTTCAGACTGCTATACACTAAAATTGCAGAGCTATGGTCAATTTAACAAAGAGGCCTACATATTGAACAGAAGGGCCTACACAGGGGTTTTATGCTGGCTGAGTGGTAAGGATGTCTCAGGATAATTATATAGCAATACAGGACCCGCTGGTCAATTTAATACGGCCTACAAATGCAGCTGGCAGGGCAAGGACAAGGGTCTCATACTTCAGGTGTGGACAGAACGGGCCAGGGGCCCCCTGTGATACAAAATCTACCCTCCTTCAAGGCTGTGGCAATGTAATAGACCATTGTGGGCAGAAGGAAGAGGCAATGGTAGTACAACCATACATGCCAACAGACCCGATTCAGCCAGGAAACGTCCAATGTTTTTAAGCTCAAATGGGCTTTATTTGATCTGTCTCCTGTCTACAATATCCTCTTTTTCAATGTAACTCAAAGGGGAAAATCAATACCCCAGTTTTTTTTCAAAATCTCCCTCTTACCAAGTTCAAAATGTTCGCAAGTATGGTACATTGGATCATGGAAGGAAATGGGATAGGGACATGGACTTGGATAACAGAGGACAGGAGGGACATGGAGAGGTGCACCAAACTGACCCTGCAGGGCAGGCATCAGGGTTTGCAGCAGCACAATACACCACACAGGGCATGCAGGACGGGAGTGCAGCACAACAATCCATAGAAAGCAAGAGGGAGGGGACAGGACCATGCACATGGACAACAGAGAACAGAGGGGCAAGAGGCAATGGTAGCTAGCTGACCATAATGGACAGACAGGAGAGAAAGCTGCAGCATAACAGACCATAAAGGGCAGGAGGGACGGATCAGGGGCATTACAATGGAACAGACAAGCCAGGAGGGAGGGAGTAGGGCTGGGGGCAAGGGGGCAGGGCAGGAGCAGCAAGATAGCCATGGAGGTCAGGCAGGATGGGCACTAGAAGCAAGACACACCATGAAGAGCAACAGTGAGACTGTGATGGCATACACACAGACCATGGAGGGAAGGTGGGAGGGGGTCAGGGGCAGCTAACTGACCACACAGGGAAGGTGGGAGGGGCCATGGCAGCACAGAAGACCATGCATGGCAAGTGGGAGGGTTAGTGGCAGCACAATGGCTATGATGGGCAAGAAGGAGGGTGGAGGGGCATGCACAAAGGACAATGGAGGATAGAAGGGAGGGTCAGGACCTGTGCACAGACAAGAAAGTTCAGGGGAAGGGACCTCACAACAGACCACACGGGGCAGGCAGGAGGAGCAGTTGCAGCACAACAGACCAGGGAGGGCAGAAGGGTGTGGCAGTACAATGGACCATGTAGGACAGGAGGAAGAGGATAGGGGCATGGCATGTGGACAGGCAGGGTGGAGGTGGCAGGGACAGGTTACAGTCATCTGACAATGCTAGGCAGGTGGGAGGGGAGTGCCAGCTCAACAGAACACTCAGAGTAGATAGGAGTGGCAGGTCCATGGGACATGGTGGGCAAAAAGGATGGAGCAGGGGCATGCACAAAGACATCGGAGGGCAGGGGGAAGGAGAATAGGGGCAGCAAGCTAAGCACAGAGTTTAAGCAGGAGGTCAATGATGGGGCATAGAATTGGGCAATGGAGGGCAGGAGGACTGGACTGGTACATCATACTAAATTGAGGGCAGTGGCAGCACATCAGACCATGCATGGCAGGAGGGAGGAGGCTAGTCCATGGATTCACACAACAGAGGATAGGGAGGAAGGGGATGGGGCAGCAAGCTAACTGTTCAGAGAAGGCGGGTATTAGGAACTTTATTGTTTTTAAAACATTGTGTCTGTGCGAACTACTTAAAATATGAACAAGTATGCAGCATAATCTCACTTTTATTCAGGAAGAAGAGGACGGTTTTTTAAATGCTAATTTCTAACTATGCCTACAGAGATAGGACATGTGAAGAAAGAAGAAAAAATGCACAGAAAGAAACAAAAGAAGTGCAGAAAGAAGCAACAGAAGTCCTCAAATACGAAGATAAGTGCAGGAAGAAGGATAACGTGCAGAAAGAACAAAAAGAAGAGCAGAAAGAAGCCTTGTTGCAAAATCATCCTGTACCCTCAACTTTTTCAGACGGATACTGGTGGTAACTGAGTCTGACTAACCAGTCCTAGAGCCAGTGCTATGTTAAAAGACACTTAGAATACAGTGAAAACACCTACATACACTAGGGAACATTATGCGTTGGGGTCCCCCTGTGATTAGCATGACCTCCTCTGTAAGCCCCTAGTGTATAATAGGGCATGGGGATTAAAACTACCTCTTAAAACAGGCCACAGGGCGTTTTTGCACACGTTAACTCAGGCCTCGTCCCCTCCCTTCACCACTGTGTAAACACGCCCTGTGTCCATTTTTAGTTGGGAGATTAAGTTCATTTGAATCCTGAGGGTCCCTAGGGTCCAACTAGCCCACTAGGTACCTCCAGTAAGTGCCACAGAGCTGCGTTGCAGAGAGGTGTAAAAAGTGGCACGGCCTGGACCACCTCTCTGCAATGCAGCTCAGTGGCGCTTACTGGAAGCACTTGGTGGGCTAGTTAGCCCCCAGGGGCCCTCAGTATTGAAGGGAAATTATATCCCCAATTTAAAACGTGCCATAGTGCGTGTTTGCACACGTCACCTCAGGCCCCGTCCCCTCCCTTCACCACTGTGTAAACGCGCCCTGTGGCTGTTCTAAGTTGAGAGATTAAGTCCCCCTGAATCCTAAGGGTCCCTAGGGTCAAACTAGACCACTAGGTACCTCCAGTAAGCGCCACAGAGCTGCGTTGCAGAGAGGTGTAAAAAGGGGCTTGGCCTCAGAACACCTGGCTGCAGCGCAGCTCCCTGGCGCATACTGGAGATGCCTGTTGGGGGCGCGTTTGCAGAGTGCTGCACGGAGGGGGCATGGCCTCCGGCACGATGCCAGTCTTTTATTTATTTTAGTTTTTTTAAGAAGGGGGGCTGTTTGGTTCCCCTTCTTATTCTAATTTATTGGCCCTGATGACCCCATCCCCCAGGGCCAGTCTCCTAATTATATTTTTTTGACCCCAATCCCCAGGGCCGGCCACTGTTTTTCATTATTTTTAAAAAATATATATTTATAGACACACCTAGGACATGCTGGACAAACCGTACGTACCTATCACCATGACGATTTGCGTGATATTCATTAAAAGGCGACTATGCATGCAATGAATCCACGTGGAATGTATTTACACCACTAGTGAAGCTCTGACATGTCTGATGCCCTACCGTGCCTAATCCTGGTAGACACCCTTGTCGTTTATTTATACAAACATGGGTAGCTATTGACGGGCACATTTAATACACATGCACACCAAGCCATTCAAAGGGGTTTCGACAAAAATTCGACCAAAACTATGCAAGAAACCCCCCTCACGGTTAATAAAACACACATCCACTGCCGGATGTGTAATACTTTTTATTTTACTCTCTGGAAAGGGGACGAACATCACTTGAGAGTCACAGCGTGCTCCTGACAGAGCCCAATGCTGTGTTACACCCACCATTGCCTGCCGAGTGCCACACACCTCTGTGTTGTATTCCACTAGCTAGTGCATATGCTATGACACTCTCTAGCCCATGTGCACTGTAACACCACCCCGTGAATATGTCATGCCACACTTGTCTTCGCACGGGTTATATTGCCCCATCTAACGTGCCTTTCTCGATGCCTATGTTATAACGCACAGTGCTATGCCATACATATTACAATCTGGGATCCATATCTTTGTCACAGTGCATATGCAACGTTACACTCCCCAGCACATATTTTATATTACAACTTTAGAGACTAGTTAGGTTACACAACACTGCCCTGTGCATATTACACTCCAAGGCGCATATCGCATAGCACGCGCTAGTGCCTGTGCTATCTCGCGCTCTCCCATGAATCTGTCATTGCGCACAATGTATTGCATATTATATTTCACGCCCGGTTCATCTTATATCACACTTTTTGGTGCATAGTTTATACCATACACTATATCTAGTTTTCATTTTCAATCGTGCTCTCAGGACTATGTTCTATATAACACTGTGTTCACCTACCCTTTTCACGCGCATTACATTTTGCGATAGGGGGTGGAGGGTCAGGGGGTGTTTCTGCCAAGTGAGCCCGGAGTCACAGTCACAAACGTCCTCTTCTTCCTGAATAAAAGTGAGATTATGCTGCATACTTGTTCATATTTTAAGTAGTTCGCACAGACACAATGTTTTAAAAACAATAAAGTTCCTAATACCCGCCTTCTCTGAACAGTTAGCTTGCTGCCCCATCCCCTTCCTCCCTATCCTCTGTTGTGTGAATCCATGGACTAGCCTCCTCCCTCCTGCCATGCATGGTCTGATGTGCTGCCACTGCCCTCAATTTAGTATGATGTACCAGTCCACTCCTCCTGCCCTCCATTGCCCAATTCTATGCCCCATCATTGACCTCCTGCTTAAACTCTGTGCTTAGCTTGCTGCCCCTATTCTCCTTCCCCCTGCCCTCCGATGTCTTTGTGCATGCCCCTGCTCCATCCTTTTTGCCCACCATGTCCCATGGACCTGCCACTCCTATCTACTCTGAGTGTTCTGTTGAGCTGCCACTCCCCTCCCACCTGCCTAGCATTGTCAGATGACTGTAACCTGTCCCTGCCACCTCCACCCTGCCTGTCCACATGCCATGCCCCTATCCTCTTCCTCCTGTCCTACATGGTCCATTGTACTGCCACACCCTTCTGCCCTCCCTGGTCTGTTGTGCTGCAACTGCTCCTCCTGCCTGCCCCGTGTGGTCTGTTGTGAGGTCCCTTCCCCTGAACTTTCTTGTCTGTGCACAGGTCCTGACCCTTCCTTCTATCCTCCATCGTCCTTTGTGCATGCCCCTCCACCCTCCTTCTTGCCCATCATAGCCATTGTGCTGCCACTAACCCTCCCACTTGCCATGCATGGTCTTCTGTGCTGCCATGGCCCCTCCCACCTTCCCTGTGTGGTCAGTTAGCTGCCCCTGACCCCCTCCCACCTTCCCTCCATGGTCTGTGTGTATGCCATCACAGTCTCACTGTTGCTCTTCATGGTGTGTCTTGCTTCTAGTGCCCATCCTGCCTGACCTCCATGGCTATCTTGCTGCTCCTGCCCTGCCCCCTTGCCCCCAGCCCTACTCCCTCCCTCCTGGCTTGTCTGTTCCATTGTAATGCCCCTGATCCGTCCCTCCTGCCCTTTATGGTCTGTTATACTGCAGCTTTCTCTCCTGTCTGTCCATTATGGTCAGCTAGCTACCACTGCCTCTTGCCCCTCTGTTCTCTGTTGTCCATGTGCATGGTCCTGTCCCCTCCCTCTTGCTTTCTATGGATTGTTGTGCTGCACTCCCGTCCTGCATGCCCTGTGTGGTGTATTGTGCTGCTGCAAACCCTGATGCCTGCCCTGCAGGGTCAGTTTGGTGCACCTCTCCATGTCCCTCCTGTCCTCTGTTATCCAAGTCCATGTCCCTATCCCATTTCCTTCCATGATCCAATGTACCATACTTGCGAACATTTTGATCTTGGTAAGAGGGAGATTTTGAAAAAAAACTGGGGTATTGATTTTCCCCTTTGAGTTACATTGAAAAAGAGGATATTGTAGACAGGAGACAGATCAAATAAAGCCCATTTGAGCTTAAAAACATTGGACGTTTCCTGGCTGAATCGGGTCTGTTGGCATGTATGGTTGTACTACCATTGCCTCTTCCTTCTGCCCACAATGGTCTATTACATTGCCACAGCCTTGAAGGAGGGTAGATTTTGTATCACAGGGGGCCCCTGGCCCGTTCTGTCCACACCTGAAGTATGAGACCCTTGTCCTTGCCCTGCCAGCTGCATTTGTAGGCCGTATTAAATTGACCAGCGGGTCCTGTGTTGCTATATAATTATCCTGAGACATCCTTACCACTCAGCCAGCATAAAACCCCTGTGTAGGCCCTTCTTTTCAATATGTAGGCCTCTTTGTTAAATTGACCATAGCTCTGCAATTTTAGTGTATAGCAGTCTGAAGGCAGGTCTGCGAGGCCTTCTGATCCAAACTAGTAGCCCCCACCCTACCCGAGTGCTCCGTGCTCGGTATCAAAGTTCAACATCCCCCTGAAGCTGTCGACATACAGTAGGCTGCATCCTGGACTGGTACTTGCTTCCTGGGCAGGTTTCCCGCTTTTAAGGAAGTGGCAACCGCAGAGCGTCAAGTTAGGAGAACTGAGGAGATTTTATACATGAATATATTGAATTCCCGTACAATACCCATTATTTTCTGCTTGCTCTATGGAACTTACGATAAGCGATTGGCCTGAGAGACTGACCTTTTCACCCAGTCCATTGTCAGCATTAAGTGGGTAAATGACGAAATGTCTGGTAAAATCTGCAGACGAAGCTTTTGGGTAGCATACGTAGGTAGATGTAGCGTGCAAAGGAGCCCACAAAATGATATAAAAAGGGAGCACCCACAGATATCGACGGACTACCTCGCCGTCTGTATGTAGGTTAACAGGCAGTGCAGGTTTTCCCCAAGAGCTGGGAGCTCTTGTCTTCCTTTGCTTAAAATGTCTTGCTCTGCTTTGCTTGAAGTATCTTATTCTATTTTACCTATATGAAATGTCATGTTATGTTTAACCATTGTTCTCTTTACTTTTGCATTTAAAAGATTTTGTATTGTAATTGCAGGAATGCTTGCTCTAAGAGTAAACGTGAGTGTTCCTAGGTAACATTTTCCTTGGTGTAACTTGTTTCTCATGATGCATTTATAGATGTGTTTTCTCTCTCTCTCTGTCAGTACATTAATTGAGATACAGAGAATATTATGACAGCTGTATGATTATCTGGATTCTGTATTTTGTACTTTATGTCTCTATTCTGCGGTTTCTTTGAAGTTGCATCTTCTCATTAAACTGCCATTGTATTCTGCCTCCAATTCCATGTCTCATATGTCTGTTTTCTTCATTTTTGGAGCAAGCGTTCCTAGGCACCCCGGCTCAAATTAAGGTGCCCCTTTTGTCCCTGACTCACTCTCCTGCTCAGTTCTGTGGTGGCTCCCGGGGATCTGGGGACCGCCCCTAGCTTCCTTGACCCGTAATAGATCTTCCCTCCAACAGCCTCTCTTGCAAGTCCTGTATTGTTGGTTTGTTGCCCCTGCCCCCCTTTTCACTGCCCTCCATAGTCTGTTGTGCTTCCACGGCCCTTCCTGCCTGCTCAGTGTGGTTAAATTGTTGCCTTTGCACCCTCCTACCTGCCTTCAATTTTCAGAGTCCGTGCCCCTGGCCTCTGCCTCTCAACAGTATCCTAATGAACAACTAGATTGCTAACATTCTATATTTATTACAAAAGTGTGGAACGCCTGACATCATCTTGATGTAATCAAAACTGTAATACCTAGAGCATTTCCTTTAGAAATTACATATATGAGAGGGTCTTATTGGCATCAAAATTATGGTTAGTGCTCTAAAAGACTAAAATAAGGACATATTTTCTGAGTTTTCAAATAGCGACAAAGCACTTTTAAATTATTTGTTATCTTTATGTTTTTTTATCCAGTTGACCACTTGATTAAATGTTGCACTTAGGGGAGAGGATGTGGTGTTACTTCCAGAACTGCAGACTTTGCAACTGGGGAACCAGGTTGAAGTTTCTGCTTCAGCTCGACATTCTGTGATTCTGGTCAAATCACTTAGTCTCCCCATGTCTACAACCAAAATGAATTTGTTCTTGTGTGATGTAACCAATGCTCATGTAAAGCACTCCAATACCTGACAAGTCTGCACTATATAACACTGCAAAAACACAAAATAATAAGTGTTTTGCACACTTCTGTCATTGGGCTATATTTGGGCTACATCTGGGTGATTTTGGGCTACATTTGGGCTCTTTTGTCTCCGGTGGCCATCTTGGGAGATTTATTTGTTATGAAGTTTCCTAATTTCCTCATGTACTGCAGTCTCCTCAGTAGGAAATGCTTTCAGTTTTTTACTTTGATTCCATCATGAAGGTATTCAGATATGTCACACATTTGCCATAAATTCTGAATGTTAGCACTCTAGTTGCTCATTAGATCACTGTAGTAAAACTACTGCACCATGGAAGTCTGCTCCTGGTATTAAAAGTGCATGTTTCAGTCTGCATGTCAGAATTTTTTAATGAAATAGAAGAGGATTTGAGAAGTCACTCAAAATGTGCCCTCATTTTCTTTCTTCAGCATTAATCATAATTTCTATGGCAAAATGAACCTCCTCATTGTGTTCCTTTTTAAATTAAATGTTTTAAGTGTTACCAGTTTATTCCAATCAAGATGGCTTCAGGTGTGCCTTACTTTTGTCAAAATGAAGACAGTAAGCGCTCTAGTTGTTTTTAAGAACATTCTGTCATTGGGCTATACTTGGGCTACATCTGGGTGATATTTGGGCTACATTTGGGCTCTTTTGTCTCTGGTGGCCATCTTGGGAGACTTATTTGTTATGAAGTTTCCTAATTTCCTCATTTACTGCAGTCTCCTCAGTAGGAAATACTTTCAGTTTTTTACTTTGATTCCATCAAGAAGGCATTCAGATGTGTCACACATTTGCCATAAATTCAGAATGTTAGCACTCTTTTTGCTCATTAGATCACTGTAGTAAAGCTACTGCTCACCAGGGAAAACTGCTGCTGGTATTGAAAGTGCATGTTTCAGTCTGCATGTCAGAATTTTTTAATGAAATAGAAGAGGATTTGAGAAGTCACTCAAAATGTGCCCTAATTTTTCTTTCTGCAGCACTAATCATACTTTTTATGGAAAAATGAACCCCCTCATTTTGTTCCTTTTTAAATTAAATGTTTTAAGAGTTACCACTTTAATCCAAGCAAGATGGCTTCAGGTGTGCCATACGTTTATCATAAGTAGGACTGTTAGCGCTCTAGTAGTTCTTTGGAACACTCTGGGAAGCTGCAGTAGAACACAAAGGAATCAACTGACAGTCTCTGCCCTTGTTGGATGTACATGTTTTACTGAGAATGTCAGACTTCATTCTCACATGACTGAGAAAGATAATGTGAATTTACAGAAAGTAAGCTCTCAGTTTAGCCTATAGATCACCTTCCAAACCTCTGTGGTAAAAGCATGAGAAAATATGTTTCTCTCAATCATGATATCCCAGCAGAAGGCTTTTTCACATGGTGAAATCACCTTAGAACATACCACAATTCCTAAAATGAGTATGGTACCATCAACAAATGATTTATAATGTAACTAAAGTCTTAAAACCTTCTATTAACTGCAATGCTTTTTAATGAGGTGCTATCATGTATATTGGTCCCAAGATGGCTGCCAACACTTCTTGGATGAAGTGCTGACAGCCAATCAGATCTCAGGATGAGATGTGTGGTTAGGCTCCGCCCACATATATATATGCTTTTAAATGCTATTTTCTCAGGAAATACTGAACAGATTTACACCAGACCTGCAAAAGGCACTTCCTTGACCTTATGGCTACCTCTCTGCCAAATTTCAAGTAATTCTGTTCAGCCGTTCGGGCTGTAGCTGTGTCTAAAGGTCCTATGGAAAAATGCATGGGGAAAACGCGTTTTGGGACCCCCCTTTTTTCTCGGCCCCTGCTTGACGAATCCCCCCGAGACTTTCAGGGTAGGAGCGGAGCGTAGCGCCCCACCTATTTTGAAAATTTCGCGAGGATTCGTCGACCGGCGCCAAAGTTATTCCAAATAGAATGTTGCGGATTTCCTATGGAAACAGGGTCCTAACTATATCTACCTACTGGCGACCGCCAGTAGGTAATATATATATATATATTCACTGAAAAAACCATAGGTTTCACACACGTTATAGTTAGGAATTAGCATTTAAAAAACCTTAGAAATTTAGTGAAAAAACCATAGGTTTCACACATGTTATAGTTAGCTGGACATTTTACTCGTAAAAAACCAATGAAATTGCCCCGTTATAGTTAGTTCAGCTAACTATAACTCGCGCGCCCGCAATGCACTGCTGATGACGTCACATATTACATCACTCATGACATGGTCAGTGACATCACTCATGACATCACTGATGACATCTCAAATGACATCACTGATGACCTCACTGATGACATCATCCAGTGAATGTGTGTTTTTCTGAAAATTAAATATGTTTTATATATGTATATCTCAAGGTTGATGGAAGAATAAATGGGTATATTACTGTCTAAATGGATGATTTGTTTTTGAAAAATTGATTGTGTAACTGACTGATTAAGTGTATCATAGTGAATACATGGCTTAGTGAGTAATGTTTAAATATGTAAATATCTGTATCAGTCTCTCACTTTGTGTATAAGTGGCTGCATGGGTTGGTGAGTAGCTACATGGGTGTCTATATAGGTTATTAGTTGTTTTTTTGAGTATCAGTCTGAGTGTCTGCATGGTTCGGTGGGGGGTATTACGTAGTGCATCGGTGCATGAATGAGTGACTCACTGTTTGTATGTGTTGAACAGAGCATGTGTGCAGGACTGCATGGGTGGATGAGTGTGTGTATGGGTGTGTTAGTGAGTGAATGACTGTCTCAATAGTGTCTTTATGAGTGACTACATATGTTTTAAACTAGTATATGTGACTATTGGTGTATATATGTGAGTATATGTGAGAGTGAGAGATTGAAAGAGTTCCTGTATGAATAAGTATGTGTTTCTATAAGTGATTGTTTAAAAGACTAAGTATGTGTAAGTTTCCGTAGAAGTAAGTGTGGTGGTGTGTGTATAACTGTATATGCAAGTAAATGTATGTTTGATTCTTTATTAGCATGAGTGACTATGTGTGTGAGTAACTCTATGGATGAGTGGCATTGTGTAACAGGATGTATAGATGTATGAGTACATATGATGAGTGAGTACATGTATGAGTGACTGTATAGGACTGTTGGTGAATGAGTGGATGTGTATGTGGATCTTAGAATTACTGAAGAGGTTGTTGTAACTGGTATTGGTATGTCCATTGTTTTGAAATTTTTAGTCTCTATTTTTGAATGTGTGTATCAAAGCTTATATTAAGGTGAGAGGAGGTCTGCCACTCTATCACAAGGATGATGTCATCAGTGAGGTCATCAGTGATGTCATTTGAGATGTCATCAGTGATGTCATGAGTGATGTCACTGACCATGTCATGAGTGATGTAATATGTGACGTCATCAGCAGTGCATTGCGGGCGCGCGAGTTATAGTTAGCTGAACTAACTATAACGGGGCAATTTCATTGGTTTTTTACGAGTAAAATGTCCAGCTAACTATAACATGTGTGAAACCTATGGTTTTTTCACTAAATTTCTAAGGTTTTTTAAATGCTAATTCCTAACTATAACGTGTGTGAAACCTATGGTTTTTTCAGTGAA
Source organism: Triturus cristatus (assembly GCF_964204655.1). Classification (NCBI taxonomy): domain Eukaryota; kingdom Metazoa; phylum Chordata; class Amphibia; order Caudata; family Salamandridae; genus Triturus; species Triturus cristatus. The sequence continues at coordinate 1,355,480,716 of NC_140591.1, forward strand.
TTTCTAAGGTTTTTTAAATGCTAATTCCTAACTATAACGTGTGTGAAACCCATGGTTTTTTCAGTGAATTTGCAAGGTTTTTTAAATGCTAATTCCTAACTATAACGTGTGTGAAACCCATGGTTTTTTCAGTGAATTTGCAAGGTTTTTTAAATGCTTTTTTTTTTTTATATTCTTCATTTGTTTCAAACATATTTTTATTTTAATTTTCTTATCTTTTATAAAGACTATGCTTTAATTTTTAAAATCCTTAAATATTTTTTTTATATATATTCTTTAAAATAAACATGTAAAATTTATTTCCAGATTTTTTTTTTTTTTTTTTTTTTTTTTTATAGTACGCGTACCGTAAGCTCACGGTAAGCGTACGGTTTACGCAACGTCCGTAATCTATCTACGCTGCTTGCGTATAGTTACGCACTTTGCGTAGCCGCGCGTACTGCGCGTGGGACGCGTGCGCGCTTACGCAACACGCGCACGTTACGCGGAAGTGCCGGGAAATGACTGTTATGCGCATGTGCGCAAGCGCGTGTCTTTTTTACGCGCACGCGTACTTTTTGCCGTAAGCGCACCGTAAGCGTACCGTAAGCGTACGGTAGGTCATGTGATCTTGAAACACAACTTTTGATTGGTTGAAACTACTTTCAGTTCTAGAACTCTCCTACACCACACCCATTCCCCTCATTTCTGCTTGTGATCCCTTAGGAGAAGGAGCTGGTTTGTCTTTGGGATACGATGGCAGAACAGCAGAGCCCTTCTGAGAGTGAGGCTAGCACCAGCAGCACTGTCTTGAGGCAGAGAGCGAGGAAAGTAAAGCCTTCTTATGTTTGGGATTTTTTTACTTTTCCAGAAGGCCAGCAAAAGGTGAATGCACCCTTAGTTACTTGCATTCTGTGTAAGCGTGTACTTTCTAGAGGTAATCCTGACAGGAAGTATTCCTTTGGGAATCACACCATGATGAGGCACCTCAAAGAAGTACACAGAAGGACACATGGTCATCTTTTTGGAGGTAACTCTTCAGAAAGACGAGCCAGTACATCCACAGCAGCTCAGCCTGGACCATCATCTGCAGGGCAGACTCCTTCTTCTGCAGGTCAGGTGAGCCCTTCATCTGTGGGGGGAGAATCTCCTTTTGCTGGCCCTCTGGAAATTAACCCTCGGTTTGCGAGGGTTGAAGTACGGTGCGCCACTTGTCACGATCTAATTACTTATAGGGAGACCAGTGTTTCCCTGGTGAACAGTAAAATAGATCAGCACACTTGTCGTACCGTCTAATATTCCCAATCTTTCTTTCCTCTGTCCCTGCATGAACACAACGGTTCTTTTAAGAGCCAACCTTATCTTTCATCTTTTTTTTTCTTTTTTTTTAAAAACTTTTTTTTTTTTTTTTTACCGTACGCGTACGGTAAGCGTACCTTTTTTTTTATTTTTTAAAAAAAACACTAAAAATCATTTTTCACATTACAAGGTCCTTGAAAGACTACAATTATTACTATTGACTTACCATACTCACTGAAAAAAATATTTATTCATTTGTTTTTTTAAAAAATAGTTTTTAAAATGGTTGTAGTTTACGAAAATTTTCTATATCGATCTGAAAAAAAAGAAAAAAGTATTAATATTTTTAAAACATTTTATAATACAGTACACATATTTACATTTTTTTCCAAAAAATATTTTTGCCTTATTTTTGCTGTTTTCAGAATATATTGCATTTCACTATAAATTGTGAAAGCAATTGCATTCATCATTTTACAGCGGGCAAAAAAAAATAACAATCTCAAAGATTGTATTAAAAAAGCCCAGAATCTCTTCTCACTTAAACTTATCATTACAGAAATGCATATTATTCTTAAAAAATGTCATCTAAAAACAATACTTTTTTCTTTAAAATACCGTCTGATATTTTTGTTTCAGAAGTACATTCACAATAATATATCTCAAATAACTCCAAAATACATCTGATTTTATTTCCTTTAGGCCAAATAGTATTTTTTATTCTTTCCCTGGAATAAATTTCCAAGGGAAAACCATTAAAATTCTAAAGTTTAATCTGTCCAGATCTCACCGATTCTCTGTAACATTTTGGTTCACGAAAATTTTTCGAATAATTTATTTAGTCCACAATAGAATTGCTTACTTTTCCACATGGCCAAATAGTAATTTTTGAAATCATTTTTGAAAAAATTTCCAGTGGCAGTCCAATAACATTCCAAAATTTAAAATGTGCAGAAGTTACCGATAATCTCTAAATTATTGGTTTTTCAAAATTGCATTAAAAATTTAAAAAGTCCACATTACAATTGGTTATCTTTCCTTTAGGCCAAATGATAATTTTAAAAATCTTTTTTCTACAAAATTGCAATGGTAATCCTGTAAAATGGTAAAATTATTTTGTCCAGATCTTGCCAAGTCTCTCTAAAATTTAGGTTTCAGGAAGATTAGATAGGAATTTGCTAAATCAAAAGGCAAACGTTGTTTGAAAATCAATTGGGAATCATTACACAGTGTCCATCCTTTTTCACATTTTAGATAAACTGTGTAATGTCCAGAAGTAACAGTAGGTCCATCATGGAAAATTATTGCAACAGTTACAAAAGTTTTTCCTGAAATTGATAATTGCTGTCCTGTAAACTTCTTTATTAAAGTATCCAATTTTGATCCATCAGCTCTACATCGTTGCATCATTAAAATTACATACTGTCCGTATTCCCTTAAAATTAATGTTGATAACATGTCAGAATTACACTCACCACATTTCATGCTATGATTAGCATCTTTAACTAAGTTTGCAAAAGTGACTGTTTTACTCTCTGGCAATGTCAAATAAATAAACCTTTCATTATCAACAATAGAACCACTTATATTATAACAATTATCACAACTATGTTCCCATTTATAAGAGAGACCAAAAAAAATGTCAATGGGAACTCCTTCTTCTTCCACTACCTGAAGAAAATACATCAAAAATTCGTGAGCATCTTGCTGTTCATTTTGAGAAAACTGTGTTCGTCCTGAACATACATCTAAAAGTTTTCTAATATCAGTAGCACTTTCTATTTGAGTTTTATCTTTACTCAGCTTTTGAAAAAGGAGACTGAGCTCTGAACAGAATCTTTTTCCCTGATTTATTATTATCTGCTCTTGCAAACTTTCCAGATAAAAAGCAACATTCAGCACTACATTTGCGTAGCAGTTGACACCAGAGCTATTTTCAAAATGACATCCTACAACCTGTTCTTCATTTTCCTTATTCTTTTTGCTTGCAATTACATCACTCCTCTTTTTTTTCCTCTTCTCTACATCTTCATTACAGATATTCTCATTTCTCCTTTTACGAGAAACTACACGTTTCTCCAACACAGGATACTGACCTAAATGAGGAGCATAGCTTCTTCTTAATCTATTATACTCCTTTACACAGTTTGTATCAGCACTAACTTTTGAGTCATCGAAGTCTATCATGAATAAACCTGATAATGTTTTGACTCGTGACAAAGCAACATATGCCATACCTTCTTTGAACACACTAGATCCAATGTTCACAAATGCACAATCTACAGTCAATCCTTGAGACTTGTGAATAGTTACAGCATATGCTAGAGAAAACGGAAACTGCTTCCTACGTACATATAAGTCTTTCACAAGCATGAAACGAACTGAACAACGACAAATGTCTTTAACTTCCTCTATCTGATCAAATTTTATTTTTAACCATTCAATTCCATCTTTTTTCTGATAATTAATAAAACCCACAACTCTTCCCATCGCTCCATTTACTAAGCCTTTTTCAACATCCAAATTTCTCCTTAAAAACACTCTACAGTTCATGCAAACATATAGATTTTTTTCTAATCCTGCTGTTTTGGAGATGTTCTTCTCTAGTGAGTCCAATTTATTTTTCAGTTTGCCTGTTACTGTGACAGTAATTCTTCCATCCTCAATTTTGTCCACTGCTTCCAATTTCCTGATCTCTTCCTTTTCCAATTTCAAAAGCTCCTCATTGAATATTGAGCATTCACGTAGAGTTGGCATTAAGCAGATGACACTTTTGTTTTCTGCAATGTTCTTGTATATCTTCTCTGCAACTATTTCTTCCTTTGGAAATAAATTATGTAGCAGCCGAGTCTGTAATGCTTTTTTGCCAGCTTCTGTGAGTAGTCCAATCCTGATATCTTTCAGAATACTTCCATATTCTTCATCGTTTGCTTGCCTCATATTAGTTGTAAGTTCCTTGTACTCAAAGAAGGACCAAATATTTGTATTACCGATGCTTCCCAATGACTTCTTCGTGTCTTCATGTGTCACAGTATTAAACACTGGTTGTCCTTTAACCGGAGTAAGTTGCAAAAGATCCCCAAAAACTATGACGTGTTTTCCACCAAATAACACGTCATAGTCTGTCTTCAAAATTTGCTGCATTCTTAAATGCACAAAGGCAAGCATTAAGTTTGATACCATGCTCACCTCATCAATAATGAGAACTTGCATCTTCTTCAATACTCTTGAAACTTCCAAGCATGCTTCTCCAGTTAGCTTGTTGAATTGTATTTTGTTCTCATGCTCCACTGGTAACATTAGCAAACGATGTAAGGTGATTCCTTTTATGTTATATGCTGCTAACCCAGTTGGAGCAGTAACCACACAAGACAAAGTAGAATCTGTTTTTTGCTTTAGGTAGCTTCTGATGACTTTAATTAGGAAACTTTTTCCAGTGCCAGCTTGTCCGCTTACATACATCCTGATTGGATGAAATGATGTGCATGAGCACTCTTTTTTTTCATGTAGAAATCCGTGATCAATTTTGTTTTTGATCTCTTCATAAATTTGTTGCTGCTCTTGATTCAGTTGTCTTTCCAAATTTTCTAAGTCTATAAATTCTTCTTGAGCTTGATTCATAGCCGTTTCCACTTCATTCATGGCTATTGATGCTTCATTTTCAACGATTGGTTGTCCTAGGGGATCTTGACTGTATGTTCCTGAACTTTGGCTGTCCTGAGAACTGTCTCTAGCAATTTCTGCTGCAATTGTAGTTTCCTGTTCAATTTCTTCATTTAACATTTGCAGATAAGTTGAGAATGTACTGCATTGTATGCTGTCTTTGCAAGCATTAAAAGAATCTTCATAGCTCTGGAATTCTCCCAGTAGTTCATCCTCTGAACGCCATGGTTTAAACAACTGTAAAAGAGCCAAGTAGTAAAATTCTTTCTTGTCGGTAGTGTCGCAACTCAGCTTCCGGTGATTTATCAAACTTCCTTTGGTTTGCTTCACCAAACATCCTTCTTCACCAACGACTTTATATTTTCCATTATTGATGTCTTCTGCAGCTTTCCGTGAATAAATGTAGTTCTGCAGCACTTCATAGAGACACATGTTCTCCAGATGATGACTTCTCTTGGGATAATATGTGTCCAACATGTTTGTTTTCAATATATCTGTACTTTCAGGTTCGAACTGTGCCAAATATTCAATTTCTCCAACAGATTTCAGTACCCGATTTCTCATTGCTGCAAGGCCTAAACTTGCCCAAATTATTCTTCTTGACTTCGAGTAGAGACTTGCAGAAGATAATCTATCTGAACATTCGTAGGATCCAATTTCTCGATGCGATAACATCTTCAAACTGAAACTGTACAGCTTCTTACTGACAGTCTTCTCGTGAGAAATCTCTTCCCACATTTCCTTCAATTCTGTTTTTTCTGATTTCGTAATGTAAGACGTTACATATCGAGCAACAGCAATGGAATTGTCAGCAACATACTGTATATCCATGTTAGCGTTCCACATGGATAAAATGACTGGGTTGTAGTCATTTATATTTTTTGATTCTTCTTTTCTTTTAAGGTTGTAGGTATTCTTAGGTGATTTTCTTGTGATAGTATGTCTCACAGCTGACATAAAACTGTTGACTCTTCCATTTGTAAGAACAGGTCTAGGAAATCCAAATCGACATTTAGTGTAGTATTTTTCTTTGCTCTTGTATTTCCGTCGACAGTATTTTCCACACCGATGACTTTGGAAACGTAGAACTTGCTCCTTTAACTTGTACTCTTCTGTGCTTTTAGGTATAGCACATGTTGCATATTCTTCAATGTAAGATAACACTGCTTCATCAGTATCTGTTCCAAACTTTGGGGCATCCTTGATCCACAGCAGCATATGAATATGAGGAGCACCTCTTGCCTGGTACTCTTTTCTCCAAAAGAAATCCACTACTTCTCCAAGGGGTGGATTTTTTTTATTGCAGATGAAGGACATCATAGCCTCAAATCTATGATTGAAATATCTGCAAACATTAACCGGATCCAATGAGCACAGTTCTCCTGCTGTCTTGTATTCGATGTTTTCAATGTTTGAATTGGCCTCTCGTAGAAAATCCAGTAAATCATCCCAAGCGTACTCGGCGCAGCTTAGGGTAAGGAACCATGTTGGTGTTCCTAAATTGCGTAACATGCATTTTAGTTCACCATGGCGTCGGTACCAATATTCATTTGTCCCACGCTGACAAGCCATCAGATTGATCAGTTGTGTTTCCAAATGATCATCTCGGTGCTGCACTTTCTCCATAAAATCCTTAGCAGACACATTTTGTAAATGTACTCCACTTTTTAAAATGTGATTTACTGCATAAGACAGTGCAGACAAGTCGCTTTCAAATAAAAGATGGAACAAATAAGGGATACTTTGTCGAAATCTGGGATCTTCAGCATATAGTCTTGTAGTCCGATACTCAGAAGCTGGAATCTGTTCCGGACGTTCATCGTATCGTCCTCCTTTTCCTTTAGGAAACAGCTGAGGAAAACATCGAGCTTCCAAGCTCTCCTCCCATACACTCACGGGATTTCCTTTTGCTTTCTTCATCTGAAAGAGATCAATATTGTCTCCCATAACTTCTTTCGAATGGAGAGGATGTATGCTAAAATGTTCATAAATTTCTTCTTCCTTTGACTTGTCCACTTTTTCAATTTGTCCACTTGGTGTTTCTGTATCTCCTTGTAAATCTTCTTCTTCTTCTTCTTCTACTATATAAATTGATTCATACCATTTGTTATTTTTTTTCAAATACAAATTTGCTCTTTGTACTTTCCGCACATCTACCAGCTCCTGCCAAATCTTCTTATTCTTTGTAGGTACACCATTAACCAGAATAATTAATGGTTCAGTTTCCAAAGTATCCGCATCAATAGTTTCCATATTTTTTTTCAAATCCAAGGGCAAATACACCACTCTACCTTTTAAACCTCTCAGTAAATCTGAAGGAGGTAATTTACCAGTTTTGGGCTCCATACGTACTATGGTCTGGAACGGATGAACACATTGAATGAGTATAGACTCATATGTATTTAATTCAGAAAGTTCAGCAGGAATAGCATCCAATTCTAAATTATTATGTACAGCTCTGGTCGGCATTCTATTTTCCTCTAACTTGTTGTAGCAGTATTTACAAATACGCTGATCTTCACCCAATTCAAAACAATTTTCAAGAAATATATATGTTGCAAAATCCATCCACTTATAATTATCTTCATTTTCACTCTTTCTGTAGAGATCAACATTCCTAGTTTGTTTTCTATAATGAGTTCTGCGGCAACAAATACAAGTAACATTTGGTCTTTCATTAGAGACTATTGCAAATTTTGTTATGTGATCATTAAATGTCTTACTTACACAAGGTTCTACATTCTCTTCCACTTCTGCCTCATTTACTGTGTCCTTCTCTGCACTGTTTTGTTCAGGACCAAAGTAACAAAACTGAATTTCATCAACAACCTTCTCTACATCTGATACCGTTCCTCGGAACAGAGCCCTATTCAATTCATTTAACTTTATTGCTGGACTTTTGGCAAAATACAACCGTCTCACAAACTTTCTCATTTCAGTATGATGAACAGCCAGCATCCTAAAATGATGGAAAACACTATTGCACACTTTTCTAGATAGACAAGCAAGAGAATGACCCTGCAAACCAGTATTCTCTCTCACTCTGCATGGATCCAGACTTTGAAGCACCTTAATCTTTTGTTTTACACTTTTTTTACTATATTCTCTTAGAAACTCTCGAAATCTGTCAATAGATTCCTGACGCACAGTGCAAATACTACTACAATTCCAAGTGTACACTGGGGCTTTAGGACGTCTCCCCATTGCCTCATCTGCCATCACTTGTACCTCATCTCTTGGAACCATTATCTCCTTCTCCATTATGCAACCATTTTTTACTTCGTATGAACGACCTCTGGTGTCAACTGCATGCAGCAAACTATTACTTTGAAAATAGCTCTCTTCATTAAAAAAAGGTTCACTACTTGAGCTATGCATCCACTTTCCTAAAAACACTTTACAAAAATTTGTTCTGTTCACTACTCTTTTGCTTTTGCTTTGTGATTTCAGTACATTAACCATTTTATCTAATGTACGCATCCTATTCAAAATTAATATGAATAGTTTCCTTTTTAATTCTAATGCCTTTGCTGCAATGGCTTCAATTTCTTTTTTTCTCTTATAATATTTAGCCTTTTGCTTATATTTCTTTATATCCTTTATCAAATTGGACATAACTCTTCTCTGAAACATTTTTCTACGTATCTCTTTAAATGCTGTTTTTCTGTTTATGTTAAACTTTTCAATTGCAGAAGGTATATTTGCATTAACTAAATCCTCAATTTTTTGCTGTTCTGTAGGTTTTGTTACATTTTTCCGAGAACAGACATTTTGTACATTTTTGTTTGTTTTCAATATTTTGTTTAGGAATTGTCTTTTTTGCTTACCAGAAGATTTTTTCTTTTTCCCAACATCAGCATCTTCTACTAACTTTGGTCCTCCAGTTGTCCTCAAATATAGTTTTTTTTTTAGCGTTTTTTGAACTCGAGATGTTGTAGGCATCTTAAATTTTGTTCACTGTTCTTCAGCAATACCTGCAAAAAAACTAAAAAAAAAATTCTTTATTGTATTTAAATATATTACTACATTTCTTTTCACAATAGTCACAAAACGAAATTTCTTTGCCAATTTGAATGCACACAAACTCCTCTTTTTTTTTGGGCAAGTGAAAATCTGTATAACAAACTGTCACATTATGAAACCAAGCTGTTTTTTTTTCAGACCACCACCGTGTGTATTCTCTGTGACTGCCTACACTCCAGCAGGGGCAACCAGCCTTAGTGATGCTGAATGTATTTGCATTACAGACTTAAACCTGAAAACCCCACTCGCTTCTAATTACTGTGCATGACTATACATGGCAAGCACATGGGTGTGTGCTAAACCTCTGCTTCTTCCCCCAAAAATTCGCTCCTCTTTTCCATCTACTGCAACTGTGAAATCACCAGAGCAAGACGCAATACATTTCTGCCTATAATTCTTCTATGCACACAGAGTCATGTTTTCACATTAGTGCCAAAACGAAATTTCTTTGCCAATTTGAAAGCACACTTACTGCTCTTTTTTTTTCGGGGGCAAGTGTATATCTCTTTTTTCAATTTGAAATCACTTTTACAGACTGACACATTCTGAAACCTTTTTTTTAAATTTATTTAAATGCACATGTCCAAGCAGTTTTTTTTTCAGACCACCACCGTGTGTATTCTCTGTGACTGCCTACACTCCAGCAGGGGCAACCAGCCTTAGTGATGCTGAATGTATTTGCATTACAGACTTAAACCTGAAAACCCCACTCGCTTCTAATTACTGTGCATGACTATACATGGCAAGCACATGGGTGTGTGCTAAACCTCTGCTTCTTCCCCCAAAAATTCGCTCCTCTTTTCCATCTACTGCAACTGTGAAATCACCAGAGCAAGACGCAATACATTTCTGCCTATAATTCTTCTATGCACACAGAGTCATGTTTTCACATTAGTGCCAAAACGAAATTTCTTTGCCAATTTGAAAGCACACTTACTGCTCTTTTTTTTTCGGGCCAAGTGAAAATCTCTTTTTACACTTTGAAATCACTTTTACAGACTGACACATTCTGAAACCTTTTTTTTTAAATTTATTTAAATGCACATGTCCAAGCTGTTTTTTTTTCAGACCACCACCGTGTGTATTCTCTGTGACTGCCTACACTCCAGCAGGGGCAACCAGCCTTAGTGATGCTGAATGTTTTTGCATTACAGACTTAAACCTGAAAACCCCACTCGCTTCTAATTACTGTGCATGACTATACATGGCAAGCACATGGGTGTGTGCTAAACCTCTGCTTCTTCCCCCAAAAATTCGCTCCTCTTTTCCATCTACTGCAACTGTGAAATCACCAGAGCAAGACGCAATACATTTCTGCCTATAATTCTTCTATGCACACAGAGTCATGTTTTCACATTAGTGCCAAAACGAAATTTCTTTGCCAATTTGAAAGCACACTTACTGCTCTTTTTTTTTCGGGCCAAGTGAAAATCTCTTTTTACACTTTGAAATCACTTTTACAGACTGACACATTCTGAAACCTTTTTTTTAAAATTTATTTAAATGCACATGTCCAAGCTGTTTTTTTTTCAGACCACCACCGTGTGTATTCTCTGTGACTGCCTACACTCCAGCAGGGGCAACCAGCCTTAGTGATGCTGAATGTATTTGCATTACAGACTTAAACCTGAAAACCCCACTCGCTTCTAATTACTGTGCATGACTATACATGGCAAGCACATGGGTGTGTGCTAAACCTCTGCTTCTTCCCCCAAAAATTCGCTCCTCTTTTCCATCTACTGCAACTGTGAAATCACCAGAGCAAGACGCAATACATTTCTGCCTATAATTCTTCTATGCACACAGAGTCATGTTTTCACATTAGTGCCAAAACGAAATTTCTTTGCCAATTTGAAAGCACACTTACTGCTCTTTTTTTTTCGGGCCAAGTGAAAATCTCTTTTTACACTTTGAAATCACTTTTACAGACTGACACATTCTGAAACCTTTTTTTTTAAATTTATTTAAATGCACATGTCCAAGCTGTTTTTTTTTCAGACCACCACCGTGTGTATTCTCTGTGACTGCCTACACTCCAGCAGGGGCAACCAGCCTTAGTGATGCTGAATGTATTTGCATTACAGACTTAAACCTGAAAACCCCACTCGCTTCTAATTACTGTGCATGACTATACATGGCAAGCACATGGGTGTGTGCTAAACCTCTGCTTCTTCCCCCAAAAATTCGCTCCTCTTTTCCATCTACTGCAACTGTGAAATCACCAGAGCAAGACGCAATACATTTCTGCCTATAATTCTTCTATGCACACAGAGTCATGTTTTCACATTAGTGCCAAAACGAAATTTCTTTGCCAATTTGAAAGCACACTTACTGCTCTTTTTTTTTCGGGCCAAGTGAAAATCTCTTTTTACACTTTGAAATCACTTTTACAGACTGACACATTCTGAAACCTTTTTTTTTAAATTTATTTAAATGCACATGTCCAAGCTGTTTTTTTTTCAGACCACCACCGTGTGTATTCTCTGTGACTGCCTACACTCCAGCAGGGGCAACCAGCCTTAGTGATGCTGAATGTTTTTGCATTACAGACTTAAACCTGAAAACCCCACTCGCTTCTAATTACTGTGCATGACTATACATGGCAAGCACATGGGTGTGTGCTAAACCTCTGCTTCTTCCCCCAAAAATTCGCTCCTCTTTTCCATCTACTGCAACTGTGAAATCACCAGAGCAAGACGCAATACATTTCTGCCTATAATTCTTCTATGCACACACAGTCATGTTTTCACATTAGTGCCAAAACGAAATTTCTTTGCCAATTTGAAAGCACACTTACTGCTCTTTTTTTTTCGGGCCAAGTGAAAATCTCTTTTTACACTTTGAAATCACTTTTACAGACTGACACATTCTGAAACCTTTTTTTTTAAATTTATTTAAATGCACATGTCCAAGCTGTTTTTTTTTCAGACCACCACCGTGTGTATTCTCTGTGACTGCCAACACTCCAGCAGGGGCAACCAGCCTTAGTGATGCTGAATGTTTTTGCATTACAGACTTAAACCTGAAAACCCCACTCGCTTCTAATTACTGTGCATGACTATACATGGCAAGCACATGGGTGTGTGCTAAACCTCTGCTTCATCCCCCAAAAATTCGCTCCTCTTTTCCATCTACTGCAACTGTGAAATCCCCAGAGCAAGACGCAATACATTTCTGCCTATAATTCTTCTATGCACACAGAGTCATGTTTTCACATTAGTGCCAAAACGAAATTTCTTTGCCAATTTGAAAGCACACTTACTGCTCTTTTTTTTTCGGGGGCAAGTGTATATCTCTTTTTTCAATTTGAAATCACTTTTACAGACTGACACATTCTGAAACCTTTTTTTTAAATTTATTTAAATGCACATGTCCAAGCAGTTTTTTTTTCAGACCACCACCGTGTGTATTCTCTGTGACTGCCTACACTCCAGCAGGGGCAACCAGCCTTAGTGATGCTGAATGTATTTGCATTACAGACTTAAACCTGAAAACCCCACTCGCTTCTAATTACTGTGCATGACTATACATGGCAAGCACATGGGTGTGTGCTAAACCTCTGCTTCTTCCCCCAAAAATTCGCTCCTCTTTTCCATCTACTGCAACTGTGAAATCACCAGAGCAAGACGCAATACATTTCTGCCTATAATTCTTCTATGCACACACAGTCATGTTTTCACATTAGTGCCAAAACGAAATTTCTTTGCCAATTTGAAAGCACACTTACTGCTCTTTTTTTTTCGGGCCAAGTGAAAATCTCTTTTACAGACTGACACATTATGAATCCACCATGTGTAACTACAACAAAAACAATTCCCATTTCTATTATTCATTTCTTAAGTTACCACATACATCCCCTCTCAAACTGTAAACTCACCTTTAGAATTAGTTAGTTGTGAAAGAAATGTGTCACTCAAACAGCAGATTATCAGAGCCAGGATCTCTGTTCTGTACACCTCTCTCCTCTCAGCAGAACCAGATAATGGCAAACTTTCCCTCTATTTTTCCACACATATACATGTAAGTTTCAAATCTCAGTGCTTCCCCCTTTTTTTCAAATGTAATGACACATTTCTATTGGTTGAAAACCAACCCTTTTCCAAAAGTACCCTGCCCCCAACTTGACTTCTGCCTAGTACCCTTCCCCCAACTTGACTTCTGCCTGCTACCATAGCAACAGCTCATGGAACACTGCTGTGTGCAGTTAGGTCAGAAGTTCGACACACAATGTTTCAATTCCACAGAGCAAGAGTGCTTGACTTTTCAAACCTAACTGCAAATCCATAGTACTGTTCTTTGGTTACACATTTTTTTGTACCAATACAAAACATGCTTCTATTAATTTTCACATACAGCCTAGTTTTTTTTCTAGAATGGTATGAAACAGCCAATCAGTTCTTTTTGTTTTGTAAAAAATATGTATGCCTCCATTTCCAAACTGTCTTTCTTTTCATATTGCCATTCTACTGAAAGACACCTCCTGAGTGCATCCAGTTCTCCTTTGAAGATGTTCACAGTGTGGATTGTAGGGCACAGCTATGTCTTCTGGAGTGAAAAGTTTGCAGAGAAAACAGATATGGTGAGAGACCTTGCTTTGCCAAATGTAGACATTAAATGGATTGGTCAGAGAGGGTTAAAGTGGCACCAATTGATGCCATTGGTGAAATCCTTCATGCAAATCCAACACCCTGACCTCATAATAGTGCACTGTGGTGGCAATGACCTAGGCACTTTGACTGGGGTAGGTCTGGAAATGCTTATGAAGGACACCTTTGCACAACTGTTTACACTTTTCCCTAAAACTGCCTTTGTGTTTTCCAACATATGCCAAAGGCAAAAATGGAACTGGTCCAATCATTTCTGTCCACAGATTGACAAAGCAAGAAAGCACGTCAACAAATCTGTTTCTGCTTTCCTCCGTGACTATGGTATGGGTGCCATTTACCACAACAACTTGCGTTACGACATGCAAGACATTTATAGAGGAGATGGTGTGCACTTCAATGATGAAGGGAACAGAGTCTTCCTCTTGAACCTTAGACTCTGCATCGGTACTTACTTGTAGGTACCACTAAAAAAATGACTCCATAAACACAACAGCTCTTTTTAGAGCTCCCTAATTTCTAAACTCTTAAATCTGATTTTCATTTATTTATTTTTTTTTTTTTACCGTACGCTTACCGTGAGCTTACCGTACGCGTACCCCGTGATTTTTTTTAAAATCAATAAATGTTTTTTTTGTACTTTTCTGTCCTTCTTTGACCCCCTTACAATTGTTAGGGGGTCTGTAACTCTCCTCATTGCCCCCTTTCCTTGTTTTCACTCTTTTTTTTCAGAGTGAAATACACAAAATGGCGGCCGCCGCTTCCTGGTTTCGGCCGATTCGAATGTTTACTAAGATCTAAGAGCCAATCAGAATCGCGCTCGCGCACGCCACCGTACGCTTACCGTAAGCGTACGGTAAGCGTACCGTAAGCTGGCTCAGATATATATATTGATTTAAAGGCTATTTTCTCAAAATCTACTGAACTGATTTACACCAAACCTACAAAAGGCACTTCCTTGACCTACGGACTACCTCTCTGCCAAATTTCTAGTAATTCTGTTCAGCCGTTCGGGCTGTAGGTCGTTCTAAAGGTCCTATGGAAAAATGCATGGGAAAAACGCGTTTTGGGACCCCCCTTTTATCTCAGCCCCCGCTTGACGGATCCCCCCGAGACTTTCAGGGTAGGAGCGGAGCGTAGCGCCCCACCTATTTTGAGAAATTCGCGAGGATTCGTCGACCGGCGCCAAAGTTATTCAAAATAGAATGTTGAGGTTTTCCTATGGAAACGTGGTCCTAACTATAACTACCTACTGGCGACCGCCAGTAGGTAATATATATATATATATATATATATACATTATCTACTGGCGGTCGCCAGTAGATAGTTATATTTAGGACCTATTTTCCATAGGAAATCCGAAACATTCTATTTGGAATAACGTTGACGCCGGTTGACGAATCCTCGCGAAATTTTTCAAACTTTTGGCCAGCTTCGTTCCGCTCCTACCCTGAAAGTTTTGCGGTGATCTGTCAAGCGGGGGCCGAGAAAAAAGGGGGGCCCAAAACGCATTTTCCCCATGCAATTTCCCATAGGATCTGTTGTCGCAGCTACAGCCCGAACCGCTGAACGGAATGACACCAAATTTGGCAAAGAGGTAGTCCTCAGTTCGGACTCGTGCCTTTTGCATATATGGTGTGAATCTGTTCAGTAGTTCCTGAGAAAATTAGGGTAAAAAAGTTAGTGATATCTATGGCCGCGGAGGATCCGCGGACCGTACCCGCACCGTAAGCGCACCCTCCCCGAACCGAGCGCGTACCCTCACGATCGCGCGCTGAATGCTAATTGGCTGTCGAGTGCCTCTCTACATTCGAAACCAGGAACTGTTGGCAGCCATTTTCTGCCACGGTAGAAGCGAGGCTGAGGATGCAAGGGGAATAAGTGTGTAAAACATATAAAGGGGGCAGAGTGGAAATACTCTGACCCTCTAGAGGTGCTTAGAGGGTCCCAGAAGGACCTCCTGGGGCCCCCTTTAAAAAAAAAAAATGAAAAACGGGGAAATGCGCGCACGGTGCGCGTATCCTATCGCGTTGGATGCACGGATTCTCTCGCGGTGGGTGCGCGTATCCACGGCAACATTTTTTGAAAAACAAAAAGAAATCATTGGTTATATGACACTGAAAGGTAGGGTGTATATTTCTGTTTTTTATGATTGTTATTGGTTAACAAAAACAGATTGTAAGGAATACTATATATGATAAGCTGATATGTTGATATGATATGTTGAAAAGTCAAGCACACTTCCTGTCTTGTGTAGGAACATTGTGTGCTGAACTTGTGACCTGTGAGCTCAGTGCAGTGTTCCATGACCTGTTTCTATGGTAACAGGCAGAAGGCAGATTGGGGAAAGGGTTGAAATGTATTTCAGTTGGAAAGGGTTGAAATGTTTAACCAATAGAAATGTGTGTTTGTTTTTGAGTTTATGTGCGAAGGATTGTGATTTGATGTTTACATGTATATGTGTGGAAAATGAAAGGGAAACTTTTCCATTCTTTGCTTTTGCTGAGAGGTGCACAGTGCAGAGATTCTGTAAAAGAAAATATGGTGAGTGATTGATATACTTCTTAATCTACAAAAGAACTTGAAAGATGAGTTATTTAATTGTGAGGGGATGTATGTAGACTATTTTGATTTTAATCAGACTAATGTATTTCTCCTGCTAAAGTGTATGGAGTACTTTGTTTCTCTACAATGTGTGTGCATGTAGAAACCATTCTGTGATAAGTATTTGTGTTTTTCATGTGTTTGTAGACAGATAACTGTGCTGGTTTTATATTTTGGTAGAATTAGAAACCAGTCATTGTTTAAGAGTTTCTGAAATGAGTTATGTTATGTTTCTATACTAAAATGTAGTACTACTTCTAGATGAAGAAATGTGTTTTGGTATAGTGCAAGGGATAGTGTTGTTTGTCTAGAATCAAACAGTGAGTCTGTGTGCATTTGGGAACCACTGTGAGAGAAGCATTTGGTAACATCGTGTATTTGCTGACAGATAACTGTTTTAACTTGTCATGTTGTGAAGAGTAGCATTAGAAGACAGTTATGGCTTATGATTTGATTAAATTAGTCAGGCTTTGACAGAAAAGTGGTCCTGAAATATGTAGATTGTGTGCAGTTCCCTTACCAGTTGCACTGTAGTGAATGAGTTTTTGTAAACTCCTAGGGATAGTGGTGCATGTCTAGAATCGCAGTGTGAGTTAGTGTGTATTTGGGATCAGTGTGAGAGAAGCATTTGGTGATATCATGTATTTGCTTACAGATAACCTTTTTTAAAACGTGTCATGTTGTGAAGTTTTAGTAGCATTAGAATCGAGTCTTTGCTTATGCGTTGATTAAATGAGTCATGCTTTGACACTGATGTGCTGTACTTAAATATGTAGATTGTGTTCAGTACCATTAACTCTTCCAGACTAGTGAATGAGTTTTGGTAAACTCCTAGGATAGTGTTGTTTGTCTAAAATCACACTGTGAGTCTGTGTGCATTTGGGTAAGGATTGTGAGAGAAGCATTTGGTAACATCGTGCATTTACTGACAGATAACTGTTTTAAAACCTGTCATGTTGTCAAGTTTTAGTAGCATTAGAAGCCAGTCTTTGCTTATGCGTTGATTATATTAGCCAGGCATTGACATTAAAGTGCAGTCCTGAAATATGTAGATTGTTTGCAGTTCCTTTACCACTTCCACTGTAGTGAATGAGTTTTGGTAAACTCCTAGGGATAGTGTTGTTTGTCTAAAATCACATTGTGAGTCTGTGTGCATTTGGGAACCACTGTGAGAGAAGTGTTTGGTAACATCGTGTATTTGCTGACAGATAAGTGTTGTAAAACATGTCATGTTGTCAAGTTTTAGTAGCATTAGAAGACATTTATGGCTTATGCTTTCATTATATGAGTCAGGCATTGACAGTAGATTGCAGTTGTGAAACATGTAGATTGTGTGCAGTTCCCTTACCACTTGCACTGTAGTGAATGAGTTTTGGTAAACTCATAGGGATAGTGGTGCTTGTCTAGAATCACACTGTGAGTTAGTGATTATTTGGGATCACTGTGAGAGAAGCATTTGGTAACATCATGTATTTGCTGACAAGATAACTGTTTTAAAACTTGTCATGTTGTGAAGTTTTAGTAGGATTAAAATCCAGTCTTTGCTTATGCGTTGATTAAATGAGTCATGCTTTGACACTGATGTGGTGTACTTAAATATGTAGATTGTGTGCAGTACCATTAACTCTTCCAGACTAGTGAATGAGTTTTGGTGAACTCCTAGGATAGTGTTGATTGTCTAAAATCACACTGTGAGTCTGTGTGCATTTGGGTAAGGATTGTGAGAGAAGCATTTGGTAACATCGTGTATTTGCTGACAGATACCTGCACCATTAAAGGGAACACAGCCAAGAGCCACACCAGAACACCCACAGGTGCCATAGAGTCAATGAGCATGATACAGGGATACCCATGAAGGCCAGAAGACTTATCTCAACAACTCCAGGACTGCCAATGCCCCCCAAACCCACATCTTAGTAAGTGTGTCCCTGTGGTCATTGTCTTAGCATGATAGGCACAAGCCCTGCAACATCACAGTGTGCTGTCACCTCAGCGTTGGCAGTGAGCCTGGTTGTGTAGCTACGCACGCATCCTCCTGCATGCACAACTGGCGTGTGCTGGTCTGGGGTTCACAGGTCAGTGGAGGGGTGTGCCTATCCGGCAAGGGGAACAGGGTGTCTCGGACATGTCTGTTTACAGGAAGTGCGGTAAGTGTGTCTCTGTGTTCTGGTGTGGCCTGTTTCAAGAGCCGCAGCAGTCGATGTTGTAAAGTGGCATGCACCACCTCCAAACGGCACTGTGATGTTGTAGTTGGAATGTAGCTGGACATGTGCAAATAGGCATTACAATGGTGTGCCGTACGAGTGCACGAGATACAACAGCGCGCTGTACAAAAGTGTGGAGGCTCGTGGGAGGGAGAAGCAGCCATTTGGAAGCATAACACACAGTGAACTCGACCATGTGCCACATGCTGGGCGTCTCATCCATGATGACCACGGTCGCAGACATCCCACAACACCAACGACTGGCCTTTGTACACATCCTGTATGAATACAGCATGGTTTTCACTTCTATGCTCGTTCAGTGGTGTGATGTTGGCGGGTTTGTGTGACTTGTGCTCCTTGTTAGTGTGTTTCATTTTGGCCATTGTTTGTCTATACTTGTGCTGTACTTAATTTTGCATGTGTGCCATTCTGCCCATCTCCCCCCGTCCCCCCACTCCCTGCTTCTTCCTCTTCCTAGTGCTGTTTTGTCTATAATTTTGTTGCTGCACACATACATACATGTAAAGAATAAATTAGAATAGTTCCTTGATTCTTTTAGGTTTCAAAACTTCTCTATTGGTTTCTTTTTAATTTTCCATATGAACCGTTTTTTTAAATATTCAACAACACATAGAAGTCAGAAGTGCAACGTATTCTATCAACACACTTTCTAGAACATTCTACAATATCTACAGGTTAAAAGTTCCTCAATTTTTTAAAACTTTACGATATTTTTTTGTAACATTTTCTTGAACATTTAACGACACGTGCAGGTTAAAAGTTGACGATTGTTTTAAGTTCGAACAGTGCCTTCCAAATGCAAGTAGCAGGTGTGGTTGAGCTGAGCAAATGTTATCCTATGATATGTACTCCATGTTGAAACTGCTTTTTCTTAACCAATCACAAAGATGCTTTTCCACAAAACTAATGTGCACCCTACTTTAAAAAAAGAATGCTTTTCATGATATCTTTAGAGATAAGTTATAGATGGGAATTAGCATTTAAAAAACCTTTGAAATTCACTGAAAAAACCATGGGTTTCATGCACGTTATAGTTAGGAATTGGCATTTAAAAAACCTTTGAAATTCACTGAAAAAACCAAAGGTTTCAGGGGCGTTATAGTTAGGAATTGGCTACTGCTACTCCTGAGGCGGAAGCCGGGAGATTGTTTGTTTGTCTGTGTTCATTTTAAAAACTTGCAACTTGTGCTTTGTGCATATTTTACTCACCTGCCGCCCCCCTGATCACTCCCACGCAGCGGACCTAGCGCTGACGGAGGGAAATTGACGACGCCTTCGGCGAGCACTGAGGCCACGCCCACTCCTCAGGCCACGCCCCCCGCTCATAGTTTAAAAGGCGCGCTGACCAATACGCGCTCAGAAGACTGCTACTCCTGAGGCGGAAGCCGGGAGATTGTTTGTTTGTCTGTGTTCATTTTAAAAACTTGCAACTTGTGCTTTGTGCATATTTTACTCACCTGCCGCCCCCCTGATCACTCCCACGCAGCGGACCTAGCGCTGACGGAGGGAAATTGACGACGCCTTCGGCGAGCACTGAGGCCATGCCCACTCCCCAGGCCACGCCCCCCGCTCATAGTTTAAAAGGCGCGCTGACCAATACGCGCTCAGAAGACTGCTACTCCTGAGGCGGAAGCCGGGAGATTGTTTGTTTGTCTGTGTTCATTTTAAAAACTTGCAACTTGTGCTTTGTGCATATTTTACTCACCTGCCGCCCCCCTGATCACTCCCACGCAGCGAACCTAGCGCTGACAGAGGGAAATTGACGACGCCTTCGGCGAGCACTGAGGCCACGCCCACTCCTCAGGCCACGCCCCCCGCTCATAGTTTAAAAGGCGCGCTGACCAATACGCGCTCAGAAGACTGCTACTCCTGAGGCGGAAGCCGGGAGATTGTTTGTTTGTCTGTGTTCATTTTAAAAACTTGCAACTTGTGCTTTGTGCATATTTTACTCACCTGCCGCCCCCCTGATCACTCCCACGCAGCGGACCTAGCGCTGACGGAGGGAAATTGACGACGCCTTCGGCGAGCACTGAGGCCACGCCCACTCCTCAGGCCACGCCCCTCCTCTCTACTTAAAATGTGTCAACACAGGAAGCGCAGCGGACGGGCACAGCGGGCGCGCCGTCAGCGCGCCGAAGGCGCGCCAAAGGCAAGCCCGTCTGGGCCTGTCCGGGCCCAGCCGGCCCCAGGCCCAGCCACTCTGCCCATTTTAGCCAGGAACCACCGGACCTACTCCCGTGAGGAGCTTCTAGCCTAAAATACCCAAAAACATCCCTCCTGCACGCGCATCCTGAAGGGTGATAACCAATTCACAAGATGCACTACCTGTAACCCCGCAGATCAAGACCCGGCACACAATGGCCTGCACCTAGGCCTACTCAACTGCAGGTCGCTTGTGAAGCACTCGCACGAAATTAACCTTTTAATCACAAACCAAGCCTTAAACATCTTGTTTCTCACGGAAACCTGGCTCACCCCTAGCAGTGGCCCCGATATCGTCCTCGCACTACCCCCCGGGTACCTTATGTGCTCGCTGAATAGACCAGAGGGTAGAGGAGGTGGATTAGCAATAATCCTCAAGGACGACTTTACCTGCAGAATATCTGACTGCAACATCGAGGGACACGAAAGCTGTCACTTCGCTATTCAAATTTCCCCAGTTACTTCGCTGTCTGGAACGCTGGTATATCGCCCCCCGGGCAATCTAGCAGACTTTCCGAACAAAATCATCGAGCAGACCTCCATTAAATGTACATCTTCCATCAACTACCTACTACTGGGAGACTTCAATGTACACTTCTTGGACCCGGTCGACAAGCAGGCCTGTGAACTGCTACAGGACATCACCTCCATTGGCCTTGACCTAAAAAAAACCACAGGCCACTCATGAAAGAGGGCAACTGCTCGATCCCATCTTCTCAAACATCCCAGACCTGAAAACCCTTGATCACATCCCCCTCCCCTGGACTGACCACTTCCTGGTCCCCTTCGTATGGGACATCAACATTCCGCCCCCTCAACCTCCCAAAACCAGAACTCATACCAGACGATGGCAGAAATTGGAACCAGACGTATGGGCAGCCAAACTAAGGGAACACGTTCCCTACCCCTCTCAAGACACCATAGCAGCGGACAAGGAATTCAACACCTGGGTCACCCAATCGCTTGACGCAACCCTGCCTAAAATCAACTCTCTGAAACACACCAAGAGAGTTAACCCTTCACCCTGGTATACCCCTGAACTCAACCTTTTGCGTAAGGTTTGCAAAAGGAATGAACGCCTCTGGAGGAAGGAAAAAACAGAGGAAAAAAAAGAAACATTTCGTACCTCCGTAAAATCTTACAAAAAGGAGCTACGCAACACCAAAATCGGTTTCTACGAAAGCAGAATCATAAATGCTGCCTGCTCGGCCCACGAAACCTACTCCGTTCTTAAAGAACTCCTCCATGCCCCTGATCCCCCACTCAAACCTCTCGATCCTAAAGAAGCAGAAAGCAAATGCTCCAATCTCGCCACCTTCTTTGACGAGAAGATCCAAAAAATTCTCCTGGCTATACCCCCCCCTGAACCGACTCACACGGATCGGGATCTTACCATCTCTACCACTAACCCCCCCATCCGTCTGACATCCCTCGACCCTCCCTGGATGTCTTTGGCCCAGTGACAACGGAAGAGGTAGGGGCAACTTTGGCCTCAATTAAAAGTGGTTCCCCCCTCGACCCCGCACCCCTCCGCTCCCTGAAAAAAGTGTCTAGCACCATCATCCCCCCCTCACGGCTCTGATTAACTCCTCCCTTTCGGAGGGCACAGTTCCCCCTAGCTGGAAAGCGGCAGCAGTTAAAGGTCTACTAAAAAAACCCTCTCTAGACCCTCAGGACCTCTCCAATTACAGGCCCATCTCCCTTCTCCCAGGAAACAGTAAGATCGCTGAGAAGTTAGTGAACAAACAACTGTCACTTTTCCTGGAGAGCAATAACCTATTAGGGGTCTCCCAGACAGGGTTCCGTCCAGGTCAGGGCACTGACATCGCCCTCCTGGCAGCAGTGGACAAGGCCAGAAGCATTTTGAACAGTGGCAGTGATCCTCCTGGACCTCAGTGCGGCCTTCGACACTGTAGACCATCCCACCCTAATCCAACGACTGGGAGAAATTTGATTAAGGGGTATGGCCCTGAAGTGGCTAAAATCTTTCTTATCAGGCCGTTCCTTCCAGGTTTGGGAGAACGACAGCCACTCACCTATCATCCCCCTCCGCTGTGGAGTGCCGCAGGGCTCATCTTTGAGCCCTACGTTATTCAACGTGTACATGGCCCCACTGGAGAAGAGAGTTAGTTCGTTCGGCGTTTCAATTATCAACTACGCCGACGACACCCAGTTGGTGGTAACTCTCTCACATCCCCATCACGCCCCCTCTGATCTCCACAGCTGCCTCTCCGAAGTCCACCGATGGATGAATCTCTCATCGTTAAAGCTGAACGGGTCAAAGACCGAGATACTCATGCTGGGTCATAAGGGGCCCTCCCTGCCACCTCACCTCTGGCCCAATTGCTTGGGTGACCCTCCCGCTCCCAAGGACGAGGTCAAAAGCCTAGGTGTGTGGATCGAGAAGGACCTGAGCTTCAAAACCCAGGCAAAAAAGACGGCAGGGACATGCTTCGGTCTCCTCAGAGCCTGTAGGAAGATCTTCCCCCTGCTCCCCGCTAACGCAAGGAAGCTCCTCATTCAGGGCCTCATCCTGGCGAGATTGGACTACTGCAACGCCATCTATCTGGGAGCTCCTGAAGCCACCCTTAATACGTTGCAGAAAGTCCAAAACGCCGCTGCCCGCCTACTTACGGGCACACCGGCTAGATCTTCTGCCAAGCCAGCTCTCAAATCTCTACACTGGCTTCCAGTCAGAGAAAGGGTCGCCTTCAAAGCCCTCTGTCTGGCCCACAAAACCCTCAACAATAACGGCCCCCCCCCTTCTCAAGGAACTCTTAATCCCCTACAAGGTGGAAAGGGATCTCCGGTCCAGCGGAGAAAATTTCATCTCAGTCCCCAGAGTCAAAAAAGCCAAGACCGGTGGCCGTCGTTTCTCGGTCCACACGGCCAAATACTGGAATCACCTCCCACGAAGACTGAGGACAGAATCGAATCACCTCCAGTTCAGGAGATCATTAAAGACTCTCCTCTTCCCTCAAACATAATTCTTTAGACGGCTGAAACCCCTGGAGATGCAGGTTAGCGCTGGGATGCTCATTGGGTTACTACGCGCTTTACAAAACCTTTAAATTTTAAATAAATTTAAAAAACCTTAGAAATTCACTGAAAAAACCATAGGTGTCAGTGGTGTTATAGTTAGTTGGACATTTCCCTCGTACAAAACCCTAGAAATTCCCCTGTTATAGTTAGTTCAGCTAACTATAACTCGCGCCCCCGCAATGCACTGCTGATGACATCACATATTACATCACTCATGACATGGTCAGTGACATCACTGATGACATCACTGATGACATCTCAAATGGCATCACTGATGACATCACTGATGACATCATCCATTGAGTATGTGTTTCTGAGCAGTTTTAATATGTTTAATATATATAGGGAAAGGCCTGTTGAAAAATAAGTGGGTGTACAAGTGTGTGAATGGATGATTTTCTAGGTGCGTAACTGAGTCTATAAGTGAGTCATTAAATGTACCTTACTGCAGACTAGTGACTAAGCTGTGTGAATGTCTGTATGTGTCTATGTGTTGGTGTATAAGTGGCTGCATGGTTTTGAGAATAGCTACATGAGTGTCTATATGGGTTATTGATTGGTTGTCTGAGTATCTGTATGGGTACCTGAGTGTTTGTGTGGGTAGGGTGTGTGTGACTCTGTGACTAGATGTGTGAGTGGGTGATTCAGTGGGTGTATGTTTTTAAGAGTGCATCTGTGATGGACTGTATGGTTGGGTGAGTGTATGTATGGGTGTGTTAGTGATTGAATATATATCTCAGTTGTACATGTGTCAGTAGCTACATATGTGAAACGCAGTGTATATTTGTGTAAGAGTATATAACTATCTATATGTGAGTGTGTGTGATTTTGGGAGTGGCTGTATGCGCCATCATGCAAGGATATTTGTGTCATGTGCTGTTTGTTTTTCTGCAGGAAGACACAGAATTTGTTAGTATTTTTATGAGTAAGTGAACTTCAGTGTTTTTAACTGTATAGGTGAGTAAATGTTACTGTGATTAATTATTTGCATGACTGACTAGATGTGTCAGTACCTCAATGGATGATTGGTGGTGTGTGAGTGTCTATATAGTTGTATAAATGCACAGAGTGACTGTAAGTATGAGTGACTGTACAGGTGAGTGAGTGGACATGTATGTAGACCTAAAAGTCAATAAGTGGGTGAGTAGTTATTGGTATTGGAGTATCTATGATTGTCAAAATGGCCGTCTGAAATTTTGAGTGGGTTTATCAAAGGTTATATTAGGGTGTGAGAAGATGCACTAATTTATCACATGGATGAAGTCATCAGTGATTTCATCAGTGATGCCATTTGAGATGTCATCAGTGATGTCATCAGTGATGTCACTGACCATGTCATGAGTGATGTAATATGTGATGTCATCAGCAGTGCATTGCGGGGGCGCGAGTTATAGTTAGCTGAACTAACTATAACAGGGGAATTTCTAGGGTTTTGTACGAGGGAAATGTCCAGCTAACTATAACACCCCTGAAACCTATGGTTTTTTCAGTGAATTTGTAAGGTTTTTAAATGCCAATTCCTAACTATAACGCCCCTGAAACCTTTGTTTTTTTCAGTGATAGTATATATTGATAAATGTTGTGTGTTTTATACACAAATCATTCACCCCCCCAAAGAAATATCGAAACATCTAACCTTGATTCTCAAAAAATGTAATTAAATTCCTCAAAAATGAGTAATAAAACATATTATCTCTAAAACTAAACTATACCCTAACTAACAATTATAACACCTAAAAATCTGTAAAAAAACAAGTAAAATTACTGGGAAGGGAATGATTGGTGGGAAAGTTCAGGCTCATATTTGCTGAGAAATATTATAAAAGACCACATGGCACCGAAGCAAAATCTTAGTGCTTTTTATATGCACTTTTTGGTCAGTTTAGCTATTTGCTTGTTTAGTCTCTCCATACAGCTCACTTGTTTCTGGATCAGCCAGTACAGCGAGGGTCTTTTTTTTAAAGTTTTTGGTTGCCTATTCCTCTGTCCAAAGGATAATGCTGCGGTGGTGTTTGGGATGGACTGGCCATGGGAGGTTCCATGACGGGTAGTTGTGCCTGTTTAAGTGTTGGCTTGCTGAAACCCTTTAGAGGCAGCCTATGTTTCTGCTATTTTTTCTCTATCATACATCCTTCTAATTTTCCGGAAATCATGGGCATTTTTTAGGACTCTCAAATATCTTGCCCTTCTGCCTGCAAAGGTCTTGGCCACATAAACAATCATATGAACTAGAGAGGAAAATATTCATTATATTTACCAAAGTTTTGGATGAAAAATGTTAAAATACAAAACTTTCACACATTGTTACAATTTGCACATGCCAGTACATACATACACTTGATATTTGAAAACATTTATAGACAATATTCCTTCATACCAATGTAAATTGTAATTATAACATGTATATCTTGCAAGACAGTCTGTGTAGGGTGACCCAAATCTGTGTAATCAATCAGAATGTCACACCCACACATTTAACCCAGAACAATGATTTCTACTCATACCGATGTCAGATTGTATTGAATACAATTTGAGTATATGCATGTTCAGTATAGAGAAAAAAATTTTTTTGCAGAGTTTTATATAGAGCGAACTTGACACGAATCCAATCAGGTATCAGAGCGCTTTACATAGCACCAGTTACGTTACATGAGGACACACATTCATTTTTTGTTAGGCACGGGGAGATTAAGTGATTTGCCCAGAATCACAGGATGTTCAGCATCATTACCGATACTCAAACCCAGTTCCCCAGGTCTGAGGTCGAGCGCCCTCGCATGCGCATTTCTCGCAAGAAATGCGCATGCGCGGGTGTCTGCGCATGCGCATTTGTCAGAAGAAGTTGAAAATGGAAGAGGGAGCCCCGGAGACGCCGCGCTTCAGGTAAGTTTCTTTACTTATGTATTTATTGTAAATGCGGGGGTTTGATTTAAAAGGAGGGCGGGCGGGAGGCGGGTGGCGGCAGCAGGCAGCTACGCTTCGCCCTAGGTGTGCGTAGCGCTAGCCTGCTTCGCCTACTCCGAAAACTGCGAAGCAGGCAGCGCTACGTACACTACGTGGGCGAAGCGTAGTGTCTCGCCCAGGGTTATTGCTAATAAGCATACCATTTGGCAATATGAAATTGACATTCACAGTAAATTATTTTCACATTTTTGACATTGGCTCATTATATCCTGCTATTAACCTTATGTACAGTTTACAATAATGGGTTGAAGCAGGCTACAGCCCTACCTCATTCTCTATATTGATCTTGGTCATAGACATACCTGTAAGTGTACCGATAATGTGTGCACATACATATGTGATTAGCTGGTACAATTACACGTATATAAATATAAGTGGGACTATCGTCTGACTGGCTCAACAATGTGATGTATAGCAACATATTATCAGTATTGGCAAATAGATTGCAGAGTTGCAGTGCTTTGGGAAACTATCATAAAGGGCTAGATGCACCCAGGTCAGACTTTACTCAGACAGAGTGACACCGGTTAACCACTTGAGGTGGCTTGCATTCTCTGATAAATTACCTAGCCATACAAGAGCTTGCAAATGTTAACCACGTCTGCCTTTTGAATCAGACTAAAGGTAAATATGTTCCTCCTGGTGGCTGAGGGGCATATTTCTCTTTTTTTGGTATCACCCTTGTGCGACACAACCTAGAATTGTATTAAAAAGCCGTGCAAGGCTACTTTGTATGGCCCTGCATGGCTTGGTAAATATGTAGAATTACATGTCAGCACAAGTAGCTGCCTTGTATTACTCTTCCCTCAAGAGGCCTTCCATGGGTGGAGCGTGGGTGTTCCCATGCATCCACCAATGGATTTTGGCACATTCCTAAATGTACCATTAGTTTTAGACTTAGGAACACACAAAGATGCTATGACTCCCCAGGGAAGGCTTAACAACGAGAAATACGCTTATGTCTCCTTGCTTTTCATCTTTCGATGTGTGCTCCATTCTGGAGCATACCAAGAAACAGAAAACATCCTCAGAGGATTATTTCTGTGCAGGAAGGTGTATTTTCCTGCACAGGTGCAATCCAGCCTATAATGCAGGCACCCATGCACCATGACTCTAGGCTGCCTGTGCTGCCACTGTACAGCCAGATTATATCCAATAAAGAAAGAGGCTAGATTTGACACACTGTTATGTTGCTTACATTTTGTCTCAATTTTAGTTTCTCATTTTTAACTTAGCATCATTCTCTATTGGTGGTTTGCACATGTTTTTTTTACTACAAGAGTGGCTCATGCACGCATTTATTTCTGATAAGCATTGTCGCCCTGTAGTCTGCACATTTAGTTCCAGAGTCGTACAACTAAGAGGATGATGCCTCATTTTATTTTGTTCATTGGAGACAAATATTTCTCCCCAGGCAAAGTAAGATGCTGCTCTGCACCTTTGTCACAGTGTGATAAGACTGCTGTTTTATTATTTAAACAGCATCCATGCTGAAGTCAGTGAGAGGTTCACTTCCTGCCAAAGTCAACATGGAACGTTGCTTTGATCAGCATCTGCAACTGAGATGCAGACCCGCTGTTCCTGACATTTATCCTGAGAAGGAAGAAAACTTTACATTTAAATGTAGGGGCATTTGCGAATGGACTGAGACTGACTTCCTGACATAGAGTGCTAACATATAGGTTTAGGTCAGTCCTATAGGCCTGGCAGATTGGTACTTCTGGCATGCCCTCTTAAACGTAGGGAATTAGTAATAGGTCGGAGTAATTTTAGTGATGTTAGTAACATTATGAACAGTTAAAGTGGTTGAATTGTTTGTATTTTTGTATTTTGCTTATAACAACGATGTGTTTCATCTTTCTAATAATCACAGTTTATATTTTATTTGCACAGAATAGAGCCTTGCAATAAATGTTTGAAAATGCACTACTGTATCTTTTCTTTGTGAACACTTTGGGAATGCAAAGATCCTACTAATGAGTATCAAAGTGTCTTGAATAAAAAATGTTAAAAGCATTGGAAATGGAATGGATCAATGATAAAACGTTTAAGTATTTGAACAATGAGTATCCACGACGGCCACAATTCTACATGTTGCCAAAAATACATAAAAATCCCCCAAAAACTCAGTTTAGACCAATAGTATCAGCTTGCGGTTCCATTTCAGAACCAATAGCTAAATATTTGGATTTTTTTCTTCAACCCATGGTGCAACAAGGTCAGACATACATTAAAGACACTACAGCATTTTTGAATATCTTGACCACATTAAATCTGGATCAGATGGAACACTAGTGGTTATGTACCATCGATGTAACCACACTGTACACCTCTATCCCTCACAATGAAGGAATAGAAGCAATGGAATGGGCTCTCCTAAAGCAAGGCGATATTGGAGCCAACAATATGTTTCTATTGGAACACTTTTATGCTCAATGCAATGGAAAAGGTATTCATGGAAAAGGGGCAGGAAACAGTCTCACGACTTGAACAACGAGGATATGATCGCAATAGACTTACCAACACACTGACTGTAGTATCTCAAACTGAACGGAAGAATACCCTATAAACAAAGAAAAAGCAGGAGGGCAACTCCATGATCTGTTTCATTACAGACTATCATAATGGACAACATACATAAGAAAAATTCTGAAACACCATTGGCATCTTTTACAACACACACCCAGCCTGAATGACAACCTAAAAAACTATCGGAAATGACCTTCAGAAGAGCACCTAACCTAAACAGCATACTATGCAAATCAGAATTTGAGGATAAAAGGAAGAGTACCACTACATTTTTGAACAGACCACCAGGGTTCCACGGATGTAAAAACTGCAGCATTTGTAAACTGAGCGAAAGCAAAATCACCAAAGTACTGATGCCTCAAGACAAACAATTCACCATCACGGAATGGATTGATTGCAATAGTAAATTCACCATCTATGTAATTCTTTGTCCTTGCAATCTCCCATACATTGGAAGCACGATCCGACCACTACAGATTTGAATACAAAAATACTATCGGAACATTCATAAGCACAATACTGGCCACCCACTTACAGAACATTTCCACTGCATGCATCCACACAGAAAGACTTCACCTTCTTTGGCCTGGAAGTGGTACGTCCTGCCAAAAAAGGGGGAGATCGTGAATTGAAACTAAGAAGACGCGAAAGCGAACTCTTTCTCAGGTTCAAGACAGTGACACTGGGACTAAACAAAGATGCTGAAATGCATTTAGGGCTGGGAGATGACTGATACATATGTCAACTGATGGACCCTCAGCATGACATATACCAAACCTGTGGGGCACAATGATAAGATACTTTCAACAATACATTGCTCTGTCTTTCTTCTTTACAAAATGTGCTTCCTTGAACAAGGTCATAAAAGCTTGTATCCCCTTATTCGACTATTTATGACTGCCTTTTGCCATCAGTCAGTCCTTGATACCAACCCACATACATAATACCCTGCACAGTTCGTAGCAGGACTCCACTTCGAAACACTTAGATTTCCCACCCCACCAGGTCCTGGCATCCCTCCCACCAAGGCCTTGCCTTGATAGGCACCATACCCTGAGAACCATAGGATGCTGCCCGTCTGCTCCTGGAGCCGATTTAGAACTAGCTTGCGAGCAACTCGCAGTCCTTCTAACTAGGACCCTAGATTTATTTCAACCCCCGCCTCTATCACTTAGGGACCCTTGAGTTAACTGTTGGATACCCTTCACCTTCAAACATCCATTTCCCTCCACTTCAATATGGCACCCAATGATGAGGCACTAGTTCACTTTTACACCACCCGACCTATCAAATACACATTACTAATCTGCACTGCATTCACTTTTTGGTGTGGAGGATGAAGATACAGAGGCTAGTACAGATACAATAACTGATAAATCAACACAGTGCAGCGAATGCCACAAACACCAAACACACACAGTCAAACAACAACAGAAAGTGGGAATACCCACAAAGATGACACATGTGCCATTTGAATGACCAATAAGCCCATGTCTTGCACCACTAACACTGTGCATGAATTATTCTACATCACCACACTGATCTGACAATGCTATAGTCACATAAGCACAAACAATAACACATATGCCAGCTATGGGCCAACTGGCTGGACAGTACCACACAACAATGTGAATGTAGGACCATGTACCTGCCAATGCAATGTCAATAAAGTCTTGATGTCACATGCACACCAACATGAGAGTGTCATGGCAATGAAGGGGTAGAATGGGCTACATCCTCATCCAATAACTCTTGCTCTGTGTTCACACCTCCAAAACAGAGAACAGACATATACATGAGTTATGTGCTTAAGGGAATACAATAATTACAGCCCAAATCTTCTAATAACGTGCAACCTATGACAACAGGAATTTACATTCTTATGGGTCATACGGACATGAAAATACTTAATTTAGCCCATGAAGGTGCACCACCTTGAACTGGATTATCAATACAAGTTTACTCATGTCAATTGCATGATATGTGTAAATGTTCTCTTCAGCACAACAACAACAATCAAAATAGCCACACATCCGCAGGCATAGTTGAACATATAGACAAGCATTCTTGTAAGAATACATGTTATTGTCACACAATGTTGTATCTCTCAAGCAATGTACACATACTCCTCATAAAACGGTGTTGGGCAAGCTGGCCAGCCATCATGTATGATTCATGTAGCAGTCCAGTGTAGACAACAAGCCACTTGACTCCAGTCAGGTGGAGATTGCCCTAATACATTGTTTTTTTTCATTTGAAGGCACCTACTATCTACAGACCCACTGCACCTCTATGGGTAGTGAGTTTCCTCTAAATCTGGAGGATCTCTTAGTGGCGTCCTTTGAACAACTATTCATTTTCAATCCTGAAAGTCCTTGGAGTAAGAACATTAGACTGTGGAGACAATTCACAGATGATGTGCTGCTAGTTTGGGTGGGTGACTAATTATTCACTGTGGATTTTCTACATTGGCTGAACAACCAGAACCCCCTACTACACTTCACATCTACTATGACGAAGGAGACTCTCCCCTTTTTAGATCTGGAAATCATCCCAAAGGATGGTAAACTCCAAACATAGGTTTTTCACAAACCGACCGACAGGAATGGCCTCTTATTTGAGAGTTTCCATCCAAAATCTCTAAGGAAAAACCTACCGATAGGACAGTTCCTACACTTACGGAGAAACTGTTCCAACACAAGTGACTTTAATGTAGAGTCAGGTGCACTGGCAGAAAAGCTCTAAAGGAGGAGATACCCCAAGAGATTTATCAAGAGGGCACAGAAGGGGGTACTTAACTGCAGTAGGGAGTCCCTTCTGGAGAAAGTAGACAAGACACAGAAGAGGAGTGCTATCAGTGTTACTACTTTCAATACCGCTTCTAACAACATCAAACACATCATATTGCGTAACTGGCAGATCTTAAATTCTAATGGCCTAAACTTGGATAAGACACTCTTCTCCTTCAGGAGAAGTTGGAACATAAGGGACTTCTAATGCATACAAGAACTCGACTAGACACACAGAAGGACCAACAAAGATTATGGAATCTTCCCCCAGTCACTGGGCACACACAGTGTGGATCATGTGACCTCTGTAAACTAACAGAGAATACAAAACGTGTTGATGTAGGCCTGAACTACCCGTGGGAACAACGCAGGCATATCAATTGTAATTCTACCAACGGTATTTACATGATCACATGCCCATGCGGCCTAGCATATGTAGGCATGAAAACACAGAAGGTGAAAATAAGAATTATGGAGCAAAGCTCGAACATTAGATGCCAGAAAACAATGACACGCTTTATCACACACTACGCAGAGGAAGGGCATATGGTGGATAACCTTCCCTGGACTGCTTTGGATAAAACATTATATTTCTGAGAGAACAAAAGTGGATCAATAGGATGCATAGCCATGAGATCGGCCTGAACGATGATATTCCCTAGAACTACCTCAATAGATTATGAGATTGGCCTTGGAGGAAAAGTCTCTCCTCATTTCTTTGTCTTTTTTCCCCCCATTGTATCTTCCATCTAGGGATGGTCCCTGGCAGGGGATACTCCTGTTTGATACTTCACATAAGGGTTGTATCAGCACACAACAGGTTCAGTCCCACCATTGTAATGAGAGAATAATAAAACCTGAGGGAATATACTGGAGGCATTAAATGAAAGGTCGCAGGCTATACCTGAATTTATCTTCTAACCATAAAAACCCCTAAACATTGTTTACCTGATGGCAGATACTCAGGCTCCATTCCATCATGCCACATTCCCCCCACTTTTTCTTTGATATAGGATGGGGGCGTGCTGCCTTATAATATAAAGGGGGTTTTATTAAACGTATCTTCTTTGGGTCCCTGAGGGGAAGACAGTATATTTCACATAATAGTCCAAGACACGTGTGGCAGGGTTCACCGACTAACCAATTTACATACAGACATACATGCCCAGATCGTGTTTTCTCCCTCTCCAAGATGGTGGATTGGTCAACGGTCTAGTCCCAAACAAGAAGAACGGGTCACATGATGCTCACCAGTGATCACGTGATACTCACCCATGATCACATGACGGGAAGCAATCACACAATGTAAAGGGTGTTTTAAGGACCCCACAGTACCTACATGGCGCTGGGAGGGATACAGTTGCAGTGACAGGCTCACCTTGACGAAGTAAGTGGGCACTGAGACGCATATATGCTACAAATCGGATGGCACACTTTCTTTCTTTCTTTGTTTCTAGACCATTGAGTCACTGAAAAACACAAGATCTGAGATAGAACGACAGATCACACGAGTGATCGGGGGTATTGATGATGAGTCAGCACTCAGCAATCACTGAGATGGAGCGATAAGTCACATATTTGATGGGGAGAACTTTTTATGACACTGACCTGCAATCTTACAGTGCATGGAGAACGAGTCACACTACTGATCATCCTTATTGTGTGTGCTAACTGTCTATGTATTATCCCCTTATTTATGAATAGTGTGTGACTACAGGGAGCCGTCCTCGCTCCCTCGCCTTTTCGAGCATGAACTACAGTGAAGTTCGGTAAGACCTACCAAGCATATGCCCGAATGGTCCGAATGATTATGATGGGTGGGGAATCATGTAATGTTTTCTGAGTAATGATTTTTTTATTCAATATGAGAGAGAGCGATAATTACAAGCTCAATTAGGACAAGTGTCCAGATGAACGGAGTTTCATAAATGAGAATATTTTGAGACCGTGTCACACTAAATCAGTTTGGAGGGGCAAAAATGATTTATTTTATTTTATATTAACATACACAGATGTATTCATTTATGTTTTCACGTTTGTGTGGGCATATATTTTTTGCGCATACAAATTTTAATCAGTGTGATTACACGACCTACATATTCATACAGTCTCAAACTTCGATCTATATATTAAGGTAGGAAAGAAGGGCATACACACTGGGATCCAGTAGTCCTGGTGAAAGCCGGGGAAGACACTAGGTCCGGCTAAACATGTCGACAATTTTGCTCAGTGGAGGGGTGAATGGTTCATAACTCACCAGTTTACCACCAACCACAGGTTTAGCATAACTTTTTAATCCCTAGCCTGGGAATCCGCAAATAAAATAGGCATTTGGAATTCCTTGAGTTAGTTTTAACTTTGTTTGTCTGCACCTAATTTTTACTTGATCCTGACTCTTCAAGGTGTTTGTATTGTCTCCCCCACCCTATTGCTCCACCTCATGCATTGGCTTGCGCAGAGGTGTGTTTAGCAGCCCTATGATGAAGCATGCCACACACTTTTGTGGGTGAGGGCAGTTTTTCAAACATTTCACTTTTGCCTGGTTACCTTTAAAAATAGTGACCCCCAACCCTCCTACTTCTGTGTTTGTGTTGTGTCTACTATAAAGGAGGTCAAAGTAGGAGTTCTCCTCCTTCCCCTTAGTTTTGTGTGTGGCTCCTGTCAGGAGTATGCCTGACAGAAATATCTGTCCCTCTAGCATCCATGGTAATCCTACGTACACCCAAGAGCTCTATAATATGTAGGCATGATAGGCTGCACCACATGTTTGCCTCATGAATGGCAACATTGGCAAGCAGATCACAGGTTCTATATTGTTCATGGAAAACTATTTGGTACAAGCAGTCTGATTACAGCTAATGAGCAGATACAACCCCTGGGCCTCATCTGCGTGACAGCCAGCCATCTCCCAAGCTTGAAAACCACACCAGGCTTCAAATCACAACATCCTCTCTCAGTCACTGACTCAGCCAGCATAATGCTCTGTCAGTCCAGATCATACAAGCTTGGGTACAGCATGGTAGTCTAAATATGCATTTGAAACTACTGATACAGGAGATGCAAGTGGACCCTCTTATTTGCCTACTCACAGGTAACCTGGATCACAAGTCTTGTAGAGTAGATGGGCCTAACCCTCGACATCGACAGACAGCACTACCTACTCAGGCATAATGAAGTTGAGAGGCACTTCAAAGATATAGACTGTCTCCTCTGTCTGCCTAGAGTCCTATTGGTGCATGTCATGCAATGCACACCACCCTTTGTACATGATCAGTAGCACCTTGAATGATCAACACAACACGTTTCACCATGTGTACTTCTCATGTCAGCATTGTGTAAACCTATAACATGCAATTCCTTGTTACCAGGTAATGGTCATTGCTGATGCATGGATGGCAAGAGCCAAGGCCCACTGTCTCATGCACAACACAGGCATTGATGTCAACGTTAGTATGCTGTAACTCTGCAGTATCTGTGTCTAGCCACCTGGGTCTAAAAAAAAAAAAACAGCGTGGTCTCCAGGCGATACGGGCTGTTTATGCTTACAGGCATTGGTTGCTTTCTGTTGCAGTGATTGTGACATGCAAAGTGCTGCTTTGCTGTTCCAAAGTAACAATGTCATGTTCACATGTGAATCTGGTTCTACAACATATTTGTACATACGGTGTTGAGATTTTTAGGGGGAAACTAAACTCCACTTTTAACCAACATGTGACCAAAATCTATAAAAAAAACTCTTCATCTGCCCAAAACTGCCTCTGCTGCTCAGATTAGACTTGAATTGGGCCTATTAATCTATGAAATCTCTGGCACGGGATTGTATTTAAATCTGTGCCATAAACTGAGACAAGCAAACACAGGCTCATTGGAGTCTTTAATTTGGCTGGACATCTCCCAGAAAAACCCATGCAGCTCTTATAGACGTTTTTTTAAGGACTCGATCCAAGAACTGTCTGCGTGCGCCCTATGGGACCTTAACCCTAGTAGGTTAGTATTTAAAACTAGCATTAAGAAATGTATTCGGATAAGGTCCCTGATTATTGATAAAGCCCACTTTGCCAAACGCAGACATGCATGGGCTACAATGAGCTCGTATGGTCGGTTATCCCCTGCCTCCTACCTATCCTGCACTTACTCCTGGCACCTAAAACTTAGTTTTATGGCCGTCAGACTGGGCAATTGGCAATTTTTAAAGGACATGACCGCCTGGCGCCGTTTGTCAGAGGATGTAATGTGCAGAGGGTGCGGCATGACCCCTGAAACCCTGGTTCACATAGTATGCCTTTGTCCCACTTTTATGTCACTACGTAGACGTAAATTGAAAACTGAGTGGAACAGGCTGGGAATCCGGTCATGCAAACAAGTAATTATTGCAGCATTAATGCCAGAAAATGCAGCTCTAAATATTGCTTTTACATTCTTTATACGACATGCATACCGCACCCTCAGGCTGTAACGGGAAGGGTTTGTCATCACGCCCTCTTTTAGGAGCTCTCCCTTACCACATTGCAATCTTTTTAATGCTGCTAAAATTGATCTTATTTGACTGCTCCCCTGTATATTCTGCTGCTACTCTACGAAACATTGAATTGCAGTTATGGCTGATTGTTAATACCTGAAATCGAATGTATTTTAATTGTCATTGTCATTGTTATTTGCATATTCTGCTCTTTAATCATTAATTCACCAGTGTAGTTTTTTAATGTAATTTGAAGTTTTTAAGAATTAGTTCTCTTATGTTATGGTTCTTTTTATAATGTGTATTGCTGCTGGAATTTTGAGGTGTTCTTTTAAGGATATTTTTTATATCCAAATAAAGTATAATAAAACATATTTGTACATGGCTCAGTAGGGCTTGTTAACCTATGCAGAATTTGGATTTGGCTGCTCCATTCTGCTATCTATCACACACATGTAAGTGTGAATTATCTGAGGTGTCCCTGTAAGGTCTTGTAGCCGTTAAGGGATACAAAAAATTGGATGGCAGACTAACATCAATAAATTGTATTGCTATCTGTCCAGCCATAACATCATTGTCTATACCTGCTACTATTTGCTCATTGCTGTCATGCTAGACTGATCTTTAAATGTTGCTCGAACAAGAAGATCCTTACACCATGTAACATCTGGTTTTACATATTTTGCAATGGTGACAGTGGATATGGTCATCAGACACCGGTCATGTCAAGCATAGCACAGCAGGAAATGCATAGACCTATCTCTTGAAAATATGGCCATGGGTGCCTTTGCACAAACCATTCAAATACTCAAATGTGAATGTGCAGTCATAGCTGTGCATTGTATGCTGCATCACTAATCTCATATACAAGTAGTGACTGCTTTTGTGTTGAGTGCATGTGTGTAGCAAGCCCATGTAACTGCCATGGAAATCTCAGCAATGTGTGATCTAAGAGTCTCGCATGTAGTGACACATACCACCAATGCTAACCCTAATGAGTGACACTAAGGCATGCTTTATCTTACACACATGAACAGTCATAGAAAGACATCAATATGAGTAACTAGTGTCTCTTAGCAGCTCAGGATCACACATATCAGGACAACCATCCACTACACCACACAGATCACATCTCATATCTATAATGTGTTGTTAGGCCTGCTAAATCAGGAGAAATGGCACATATACTGATCAAGTAGCAATTTGCGAATAATGTTTCTTCGCAGATCCATGTAAGCGTTAATATTTTTCATATAGCCCATGGAAAATACTCCCAAGAGACATGTATATTATATATGGAATATTCCCGCTTACCTCTTAGTGTGTAAGATTGTATCGCAAAGTGTGAAAACGGGCCGCAACTGGCCAGAAAGTGATGTCAGTCTGCATCCTGTTCCATTGAGGAGTACTGTACACTTTCACTTTCTCTTTTAACCACCCTGTTAGTGTCAGTTGAGATTTGTCAAGGTGTTGAGAGGTGTCCACTATCCTACTGTACCAATTGAGTCCTGTGTCTTTGTCCTTACTTCTTTTTTGCGTCTAAGTGATTGTCTTGTCAAGTATTTGTCCTAGGGGTATATTTGTATTTTCAACAGGTTTTTTTCTTCAAATTGCTGTGTTCGATTGTGTTTTGGGAGATGTTGGGTCAGGGTAGGGAGGGCAGGATGTCCGAGGGGGCCTTGGGGGGCTTTCTATGGCTAGTAAAGTTTTATTTGCCATGGATGGTTGAGGCTGGGGGACGTATCCTCCAGGAATATAATGTAAAAATATGGAAGGTCAGGTGGGAGCACATCTGAGAAAATGTGATGAGAATGTTTGGTGTGGACAGTACTTCACAGCAGTGGAAGCACCTTTGGCAAGATTGCATTGGGCATGAGGGAGACCTCATGGATCACCTGGGAATCATCGTTGGCAGGCAAGGTGGTAAGTACATGACCAAATTTGTTTCAGATCAGAGGATGAATCCACTGACCACTAATTAGTTTCTGGATCACATCTACGCCGCCCTCATGTAATGTGCTACATGGCTAAATGAAATGCTTGTCATGATGTACTGTCCATCGCTATGCACATTGATATTGGAACACTTCACATGATTAACAGGGTGTCAATCTCTGTGCGAAACACAATGCGGAATATCAAAATGTCAAAGGTTGTGACACACATGTGGGGAGGCAAATGGACCCATTTGATCAAACAACGTAACATATATTGACGTTGTTGAGGTAAAAAGTAATTCATGAAGTTGTAGTTGTATTCTGTTTTGTCCCACTGTTCCTGGAAGAAATGTTTAGAATGTGTTGTCATGTGTTGGGTGTCAGCCAGGCAAAGTAAATCACAAAATGTATTTAACGTTGACACACACCTGACTGTTACAGTGAATGAAATTGTTTTAAGAAGACCTCAATGATGTTTGTGAGATGTGTGGAATGTGATGTTAAATCCACATATCTTTCTTGCCATCCATTTGTCACAGCTGGAGGACCCTTGATCACAAAGGGAGATGAGGATACCTTCTTGGACCCACACGCCACTGGTGAGTGCCTTGCCCCTCCCTTTGAATTGTACGTATTGGCATATATATGTCATGCCACTGGCCCTCTATGTTGTTGTACACAGTGTGGATGTGCATCACATGGAATTCACCTCTAGTGTGATGATGCAGCATCAAGTCAAGAGTCAAGCACATCATCAGCATGTGCTGATGGAAAACAGCATTGGCCTTCTTGACTTGAAATTGCAACTCCTCATATGATTCACTACATCCTAGCCACGCACAAATAGTCCATGATTTTGATAACCTTTTTGCAATGTCATTGAGCCTATCATGCAGCATCACAAACATCTATGCATCCTGACATGATTGTGTAAGAGGGCCTGATGTGGTACAGGCCATTGCAAGTGTACACTGTTGTAAATGATGATAAATGTCTACCCCTGATCATGTCACAGCTGTTGTTGAGTATCATTTGCTATGTGTTGTAGCATATTGACATGGACTTTGGACAAACATGAAAACACAGCCTTATTTCCACATGTTGGCCGAGTGCAACCATTGCCATATGATGTTTGCCCCTATAGTATCAACTGTGTCACCACAATTCAATTATTTAATGTAAGCTGTGACTGTGGGTACTCATGCCACGTTGAATGGAATATGTAATTTCCAATTCCAATTCAAAATGTAATAAACAGTGTCCAAACACTTTTGTGATGACTGTGCATCTTCGCATCCAAATCTCCAAATTATTATGGCTCTTTGTCGTACTATAATGTGTACAGGTCAGCTTGGGGACTTGTTGCATGCCGCTACTACATCAAGTTAAATATGTCTACTGACCATGAAATGATTTGTCACATGAATATTGTATAGTTACGGATACAGTAAGTCTTAGTCCATTGATGCAAAGTTTGTATATCACTCCAGCCAATGCAGGTACATTTCAAAGTGTAAATGCTTAAGATGATACATTTGAGTAATGTTGGTGATGGGTATGACCAGATATGGAATCCATTGACACCCAGCACTGATGTGCCTGACAGCAATTGACAGTTATTTTGAGTTACAGTTGTCATTGGCAGTTAGTTGTCCAAAGAGCAGGTCCCATAGCCACAATTACAGCTTGTGTACATGTTACAAATGGCGGAGTGGCATGAGCCAACTTGAACAACTTTTGCACATTAATCTTTTCAAATGCAACACAGATTGAGGTAACCTAAATATGCTCCAGATATTGCTTACCATTTTGATAATGATTCTTGTGATTCATTTCCATGTTGATGTAAGTGACAGGGCCTCTGTAGCCAATGCAAACTTTGGTGGCACTTCATTGTCTTGGCAAGACTGTCTAAGCCTCAGGGTCAGACTCAACATTTTGGGGATTAAGGGTGGGCAGTGTTACCCTGCTAAGCCCATTCATAATCACACATAACCATTTCTACAGGAGCACAGCGAATATTGTGGAGTGCGTAATAGTTTAGACCACGAACAACAGTTTTTTCAAATGTGCTCTGTACTGTGAAATACTCAATTTCAATTCAATTTGTAACTTTATTCGATTGTGAATGAATACAATCATAAAAGTATAAAATAACAGCAGTACACTTCATTGTAAAAGGTTTAAAAAAAAAGACGCAACATATACAAAAATACATTGTCATGAGAGAGAGTATGGGGAGAAAACCGTTTACATAATAATCCTATTTCTAATATAAATCACTTTCTTTAAGTACAATGTAATAG
The DNA here is from genome assembly GCF_964204655.1 of Triturus cristatus. Taxonomy (NCBI): domain Eukaryota; kingdom Metazoa; phylum Chordata; class Amphibia; order Caudata; family Salamandridae; genus Triturus; species Triturus cristatus. Next base: position 1,355,521,341 of record NC_140591.1, read on the forward strand.
TTGCAACACAGAGGCAAGTGTCCAACCATTGAATTTCGTACATGGCCGGGCGGCATTGCCGGTGGCCAAGCTCTCTTAGAAAAGGTAACAATTGGGCATTCCTCATTTGTTGATAAAATTTACAAAATAAAACAACATGCATTTTACTTTGGGGAGAACTTCCATCACAGGGACAAGGAGGTAATACATGGGACCAATTATTAACTGATGGAAAACTAACCAGTCTGTGAAAAAGGCCCAGCCTAAAACGAGTTAATAAAAATCTGTCATAATTACGTGTAACATGGATCAAGTAGGGCTGAATATTAAAAGAAGTTAAGATTAGGTGATGATTTAAAACAGTGGGTTTTAAGACCTCAGCAGTAATTCTTAAGGATTCTAAAAAGTGCAACCCCTCTTTTTTAAGGTCTTTCCATGAAATATCAGACATGGTGTGGGGTTTTGAATAATAATCCAATTTACCAATGTCACTTAAGAATTTTTGAACATAGTTTAACCACGGTATCCTCAAGTATCCATCTAGTTTTAAAACATCTGCCAGTATGACTCTGTTGAGTTTGGGTTCTTCTTTTGTCCAAACCCTGTGCCAAAGTAATACCGGTTCCAACTTAATAAGGTCAGATATAAAAGGGAGACCTAGTTCCGAATGACAAATAAGATTAGAGGTACCCCTAGGAACAGCGAGGGTAAATTTAAAAAAAGAATTTTCAAGAATCTGCAGCTGGGAAACATCAGCAAAACCCCAGATCCCACTACCATACATTGCGGCAGAAACGCATTTGGCTTTATATATCTTAATTAGTTCAGTGGGAGGTCTGGTGCCGAGTTTTCTCGAGAAGGATCTAAGAGCCGCAATTGCACGATTCATTACCAATTTTTTAGCTGATATAGCCTCGCTCCAAGCATCCTTCGCGGTAAATAAAATGCCCAGGTAGGAGAATTGATTTGCACAAGATAGCTGCTGACCCTCAATAAATATGTTTTTTTTTACTTTTGCACTTCTACCACATCGCATGATGACGGTTTTTGATATATTGACTCGTAAGCCCAGATCTTTCATAAAAAGGGCAAAATTCTCAACCATGCGTTGTAGACCCACTTGGGTGCGAGACATTAGTGCGGCATCGTCCGCGTACATTAATAATGGAATAGGACGGCCAGCTACATATGGGGGATCAAAACTTGTCTTACATAGGGCGTTCTCCAATCCATTAATATATAAATTAAAAAGGATTGGTACCAGGACACAGCCCTGCCTGAGACCGCTCCTAATGGGGATTTTGCCCGTGCCCTCTCCCGTTCGTCCAAAGCGGACCCGAGCAGATGCATCACTATAAAAACATTTAAGAAAATAAATAATATTTTCTTCAACCCTTATGTGATCCAAAAGTGTCCATAGTTTAGAGTGGACGACACAGTCAAAGCGGCTGAGAGGTCGACAAAAGCCACAAACAAGTTCTCCCTCTTAGCCCTGGTATACTTCCCGATCAGCATTAAAAAGTTAAGGCCCTGTTCCACTGTTCCCAGGCCAGGACGGAATCCATATTGTAAGTCGGACAAAATAGCATTAGTCTCAACCCATGAAAGTAAGCGGTCCAGGATAACACGACCAGCTATTTTGGTATAGGAATCTAAAAGGGAGATAGGTCTATAGCAACCCGGGTCAAGTCTATCCCCCTTTTTATAAATTGGGACTATAATCGACTCCACCCAGGTAGGCAATAGGTCCGTCCTACAGCTAGCGTTAAGCACCTGAACCAGAAGAGGGGCCCACAGAGATGGAAGAGACTTAAACACATCTATAGGCACACCATCAGGGCCAGGGGCCTTCCCACCTTTACTTATTGATATGGCTTTTTCAACCTCTTCTAAGCAAAACTGCATGTTACCAAAAAGCGGATAGTCCAAAGCTTTGCAAGATAAATAAGGCAAGCCATCACCCTTATATACATTAGAGAAGTGGTCAACCCATTTATCCTCTGGGATGGCTATCTCTATGGAGGGGCAGACCACATCTGTAAGAAAGGGGTTTCTGATGATTTGCCAAAAGCTTGCACAATCATTGGTGACCGAAGCCTGATAGAGCGCATCCCGAGATTCTTTCCTTAACTCGTCTTTTCTCTCTTTTAGAGCTAATTTGTAAACTTTCCTAGCTTCACGAATGTCTTCCGAGCATCTGGGATGGATAGATAGCGTTTTCTTTAAATATGAGTATGCTCTAGTGCAACTAGAGTTAAACCAACCATTCCTAGGTGCAGAATTATTTTTACATTTCCTCGTTAAGGAGGACTTAATTTCGACACAGATTTTCGAAAAAGAAGCGAGGATATTAGCTGGTAGAGCATCCTCTGAGAGGCAAGTCAGGAAATCCGGAACACATTTGTTTAGTACGGAAATTAATACTTGAGATTGGTCGACCATGTCCCATTTAAGTGTGTAACCATTGGTACAACCAATGGTCAAGTTTTTCCACAATATATCCCTATCGCTGCTCTTAGAAGCGGATCCCTTGGGGATTGTAATTGATAAACATAATGGGAAATGATCACTCAGCGCCATGTCAGAAACGTTAAAATTAACAATCCTACCCGCATGGCGAATTGTGGTTAGTGCAAAGTCTATGGTTGAAAAGCAACCACGGCCATTAAAAGTTGGTGGAAGGGGGAAAGGGTTAGTGCCAATGTCATTTAAAAAGCCCAAATCAAATTGGCCCAGAAATTCATTATAATGTTCTCCCAGAAGAGAGTGATTAAAATGTAGGGAACTCATGCCATCTTCTCTCCCTATGTTACATCTCTTATAGGTAACCATATTGCACAAAGTACAATTAAAATCACCCAATAGAAGGATCATCAAATTCTGTCCAAAAGATTTTTCTTGAGAGGACACTAAGTTGGTCAGTTTATTGAGTATAATAGGAGCCTCCTCCAGGGGAAAATTATTGTAAAGATTGATTAAAACAATCGGAGAGGTTATAGTAAAAACCAGAATCAGGAGTTGAAAGTGAGGATCTGTAACTGGCTCCAGAACCTTTAATAGAGGCAGTTTATTAGATATATAAATTGACAGACCTCCCTTTGCTCTGCAATATGCAGAGTTCACTGCTGGAGTATGATACGTTATAAACCCATTAATATGAACTGGGTCCCCTGTCCATGTCTCTTGGAGACTGTGAAATACTCAACAAATCATCAATGTATATGTTACAAAGTGTTCAGCATAGTGTGGCACACCTGAAAAAAGCTATAGTTCAAAGAATGATCAAGTGCCTGATGGTGATCCTTCCATCACATTGACTACCTTCTGCTCACTATTGTGCAAGGGTGCATTCCTTGCACTAGCATGAAGGGGTTCACAATGTCACTAGTTGAAAAACAGTGCAGCCAAATAGGATGTGGAAATGCAGCAGCTTTGCTGTTCCATTGTGTTATAGCACACCGCCACACAATAATTCATGGAACATATGCCCTTTTTACTACCATTAATCTAAATTTATGGGCATGTTCACACAGATTTGCAAGCAAATGTGTACATCATCTGTTATGGATGTGTAGCTGTGTTGACACCTCCAAATTGTTCTTAATTCAATTAAATTGCATTTCTTCAAATGTCCCACATGACTACCACTGTTGTGATTAGTCTTCTGCTATGATTGCAGACAGTGCAGCCTACTGTCTTTGTGTAGTTGTAATGGTAATGTCCTGCAATTAGCCTGTTGAACTTCATCCTTACAGCACTACCCTTGTTGGATTCAATCAGTGTTTTTTTGGCAGCAGGCAAATTCTAAACAGCTATGCTACAACTGTTGTCACTTCACTCTGCCCTTGCTATGTCCCATCTCATGAGTCAACATGTTGTTATCAACATCAGATTAGGATTACTGTTATTATTTAGTTGTCAGGTCATGTGTGACGTACACTAATTTTTAGGATGTTGTTTCAAGAACATATTGTGAGATTTTTGTTTGTGCCATATATGCAGAATGCTATAATTTTTGGGGAGTCAGTAAACCTGACTGGTATTCTTTATTTTCAGACAACATATCACCGTAGGAACAGAGGTTGTTTCTTGTGCATAAGGAACGGTATTTACATATTCGGCGTGTGGCAGAGAGCTTCAATGACATGTCACAAAGGTACCATGAGGTGAGAGCTTCTGCTAAGTGGAAGTCCATTACTGTCAGCGCCAAGAAAGGTGGAAAGAAACATGCTACCCTGCCTGCCTCATCAACCCACCAGAAGAACACACAACAAATCCCTGGCACATCAGGTGTTCAACAGAGTGGCACACATTCGCAACCATCAGCAGTTCCAGGTCCATCCACCCAGGATCAATGTGCTGCACCCATCTCAATTCAACAACCTGTTGCCCCATCACAGAGTGCTCAACCAGGCACACCATCATTGAGACCGGCAAGACACCAACAGTTGTCAGTCCTGACAACGAGGGAGCAGAGGTTGGAACGGAGGTCTGGAACGTGACCATGATGAATTCAAGGGACACCTCATGGACATTTAGGGGGCTTGGGGCTCCACTAATGATGGCCAAACGATGTTTGTTGTCCCCCCTGTACAGTCACCCAATTCCCTTCACCCAGTTTCCATTCTTTTTTGGACAATCTTTTGTTATTTAGTGATAAGTGTAGTGTAGGAAAGTAGGAACTTCTTTTATGGTTACCCCCACTTTTTGCCTGGTGTTATGCTATTTGTAACTAGTCTGACTAGGATCCTCCTAACCAGAACCCCAGTCTATTTGCTTTCTCCCATAAATTGTTATGGTGAGTAATTATGTACATTCCAGATTGGACTCTGGTGTACCCTTATCAGTCACTAGTATGGGGTACTAAGGTACCCAGGGCATAGTTACCCCAGGGGTCCCCCATGGGCTGAAACATGTATTATGCAACCCAAGGGAGACCATTCAAACTGCCACTAAAGGCCTGCCATTGCAGCCTGTATAAGCTAAGGCTAACCCGACTTACGAAAGATATAGGTTCCCTGGGGCCGGGTGGGAGCGCTTTCCAACCCCACTCAGTCTGCTTGAAGGGCACATTTGGTGCCCTCCTTGCATGGTCCATTTCTAACCAACTCAGGAAGCAGTTGGCTCCCACGCGAAACTCTACAAAAGACATAGGATTATCCAAACCCTCCCCTGGGAGGGAACACTGAATCCTCCCAACCCTTTCTTTAGGGTACTTAAGGACTTACCTGAGGGTGGGTCCCTAGATTTGTTGTTGGACATGATTCAATTCAGATACCACTTCAACTTCGACCATCTGGGCACTCTGGACTTCGCCGAACTTCGCTCTGAGCATCAAGGCTGCAACCGGGAAGACTCCTGCTGCTTCTGATCGCTTCACCCTGCTCATCTGCTGCAGTGTCTGTGCCTGTACTCTGAACAGGAAACCCTCCAAGGCCTGTGGGCATCCAAGACACCTGAAGGAATCTCCCTTGAAGTGAAGGAGTCACTTACCTGCATCTGCAGGCACCGCAACGAAGCTGACAGGTCTGCTGATCCTGGGCTCCCACAGACTACAAAAGGCTCAGCAACACAGGTGGTGGTGCTCCACATCCTTGAGGCCTGCCCTTTCCTCTCACCAATATTGAGGCCAGTATCCCGTGTCGGAGCCGCAGGAACCGAACCCCTGTGCACTGCATCGACTTACCGTTGCAAAAGCATGTTGGCTTCCTTCCATCAAGATCTTCTGGCTCCAAGTAGCCCCAGCCTCTAGCATCTCACGTGACCAATATCTTCAACCACACTGCATTGCTTGCACTGTGGGTCTGCTTCTTTGATAAGCTGCTCAAGGTCCTCTTGCGACTCAAGCGCCTTTGGCATCTGGGCCCCCTCTAGAGCCATCTTTGAATTCTTTGGGCTCCACTGATTGCTCGGTGCATGCCCTGACTCCCCTGCTTGTGGGGAGTCCCCTGGACCTTACTGGTCCTGACATTGCACCTTCTTCTACTTCCATGTTGTTTGCAGTTGCCAAGGCTTGTTGGTGCTGCCGCCGGACACAGACCCCCTCAACTCTCGACATGCAACATCGGCCAGCATGTGTATGGATCCTGATCTTCGTCAGCATCGCCTGGTCCACAGAGCTGCAGTTCCAAGGTCACCATCAGCTCTCCTGGAACACCCTACAATGGTGGGCATTCGTCTTCTGTGCCTCCTGGTCACTCCTGAATGGCATGGACTCTGTCCTCTCTGCTTGCAGGTTCTTCACATCTTGAATCAACCTTTGGGTTTCACCGGACACTTTCACCTTGTCCAGCAGCAGCATCTTCTTGAAGTCTTTCATTGAGGATGACGACGGTTTCCGACACCACTTCACACCTTTGCACCCAGCTTCCCTGGGGCAGGTATCCTGGTTTCTAAGGTATCCACGGGTGGCGTGGCTCTCCAACCTCTTGTCTTCCACAGGGTTTTTTCAGGGTCCACTGGGAAGGGTCCTTTTTCTTTAAAATTGCAACCGCGACTTACACGTTGATTTGTATGGAGAACGCGGTCATGTTCCTACACTGTACACAACCTCCATGGGGCTCCTAGATACTCACCTTGGGTGGTTCTTTGGGTCCCCAGCACTTCTTCATCCTCTGACTGCTGTCTTGACTCGGGTCGTGGTGTGCATACCACTATTTTAGTATTTGGTTTGGTCTCCCCCTTGGGACCACTGTGTATTCTTTGCTACTTACCTGTTTCTATTGCAAAGTATTGTGTGCATTGTGTATATCTCCGGCTGGGAGATATCTATATAAGTTAGTGAGTGTCTTATAATAAATACATATTTTTATAAATACACTGCGTGGTTCTTTTTCACTTAATCTATACCTATAAGATTGTGTTCAAGTAAAACAAGCTGCTTTACACTCCTTCTGAACTAAGCCTGAAGGCTGCTCTCCACAGTTACCCCTTAGAGAGCTTTCTAAGGTTGTCTAACACCACTAAAAGCAACATAAGGGTGTCTGGATCAGTGCAAGGTGTCCACTTACATATGTGTACATCATATACTGAGCCAACCTCTCACATGTAGTTTTAGTTTAGGGCTAGTATAGTGTTAGATGTAGGTAGATTTTAGGATTTTCTGATTTTTTGTCTTACTGTTTTTGATTAAGTTTCTTTTTCCTTAGGGTGGGGGATGTTGTGTTTTTAGACTTGTTCTAATAAAAATCAAAATAAATATTTTTTTTTTAAATATATTTTTTAGGATGTATGTTTAGTTAGTTCATGTATAGATTAAGCTGTCTTTGTCCTGTCCCTGGATGTGTCTCAAGGGGGGAGGTGGGTTGATGTATAATATATGTTGTTATGTGTATAGTCTTCGGTAAGCTAGTTAGTTTTTTCTCGGTTTATATTAGTACAAGTTAGATTAGTGTAGTCTAGGATAAGTCATTAGTATTAGTCTAGGTTATTAAGTGTATATTTTTTACATAAAATCCTAGTGGTTGATGGTTTGTGCTGTCAATGATTGTTGATGTGTTGGCATGTACTGTTGAATTTGTAGTTGATTACAACAGATGCATCACCCGCACAATCAGTTTGAATGTCAACAAATATAATTACGCCATCTTCAAGGGGCAGGCTACCATCAACCTGCAATTTGAATGTGAGTGAACCAAAATTATGGATATGTAGGGTAGCATAGTTTAGTTTTGAGATTGTTTTGGAGTGGTCTGATGAATTAGTATCCATATGATACTGTTTTGAAAGTACAGATACACACATGATGCACTGTAGGCATTGTGCTCATATAGCAATGGTTACATGATTTTGTAATGTTGTTAGGATACTTAGGTGCATCTTTGATAACACCTGTCCCGACAACAGCTCCACTTTCCATGTGGGAGTGCAGGGGATATGTGCTTTCTATTATATTCTAGTCATCCTAAAGCCTCTGTATGTGTTTCAACACAGCCTTGTACATTGTGGACAACACTACAAAGTATGTTGCATACAAGTGTAGGGCAAGGGGTGTTGTGATGAGCATTACAGCAGAACAGCCCTAGGATCTGATCCAGAAACACACTTTGACATATTCTATCCTACACCAACCTACAGCTTTGTCATCATATGCAACAGATTGAGGGAATTGTCTTTACACGTGTCATGGCATGATACCCATCTATTCAACCATTTTCCACCCCATTGACAATGAGTACATGTTCTAAGTATTCCTTGTATGCATGTACAGTTTGAGCCACTTCAGGTGGCTTGAAACTGACTTGCGTATTGTTCCAAGTCACAATGAACATCCTGAGCATAGAGTATTTTTAAGTTGCTAAAACAGTGTTGTCTTTGAGATCTGAGCACTGGTAGAGTCACACGTGTCTGGGCTTCACAATGCCTATCAGGGACACAGATTCAGCAGATTGCCTTTTCCAAATGTTGCTCAATTTGTAGTGTTGGCTAAACTGGCCATGTATTGTTGTCACGTTTAAACATAAATGTTCACAGGCAACACACATCTTAGTGACATAAGTGCTTTTATTTACATGTGAATTCACCGAGGTAGCAGACTGATCCAGTTCTTTGAACAGCAACCCCCACATTGTGTACATGCCCAGTGGAGGGCCAGACAGAATCCTAGGGGGTGGTGGGAACATGCCCAGAGACATGTTCAGTCAACAGCCTGATTGCAGTGTCATTGGGATCAATGGCAAATTGACAGTCCTTATTAAAGTTCATGGTGAGGGTAGCAGAGTCATTCAGAGGACAGTGGAAGCTGCTGTTCCGAGGCATGATGGTAAGCACAAGACCAGGCAGAAACCGCCCATTTGACACAGATCAATGCTACAGCTGACTTTTTCATTTGAATATTGATTCATCCACATCTTCCTCCTCTGATGTTTCATGTACCTCCCGTAAACCTGATGGTGGATTGGCTGGAGCACCATGACACAGTGACACATCAGGGGGTTAAGAAGTGGATGTTGAAGGTGCAGCAGCATTCATCTGTGCCAAATGATCAGGCATCACTACAGTGATGATAAGCTGCAGGGCTTGCAAGACTCCAGCAACGCCGCTGTGGTAGGCAGCCATGGCAGCCAAGTGTGAATCCTGCATCCGATTCTTGCTCTCCATGATTTTTCGCATTTCACTCAACTCCTTGGTGACATCGATGGAGCCACTTTGACTGGACAGTTGTTCTTGTCTCCGAGTAAGGACTCCAGCAATGTCATGTAATGCTGGAGAGCATGGAGAGGACTGTGGTTTCTTCTAATGGATTCTAGGTGGTCCCTAGTGGGACTAAGACAGCCTGTGCAACCCCACCCGCACCTGACCAGCCATCTCTCACTGGACTACTACTGCATTACGTTAAAACGTTAACAGTGGGTCCTCAAAGTCCTGGGAGATAGCTGTGGTGGTAGGTGCTGGCTGCTGGAGCAACCACGACGCTGCTGTATGTCCATGCATCCGGAGATGGGCTTCCAATGGAGTGGGACAGGCTGCTGAACAGGAGGTGATGTATCCCCCTCTGCAATGCGGGAGATAATGTTGTATGTGTTTGTCTACTTTGGTCAGGCATTTAAGCAGTTGACAAGCAGAATGCATGACAATGTGCATTCTCTATTTTAAAAAGTTACAACTATTACATGCAGGTTTGTAATCAACATACAATGTCACTGATGTGACATTTAGGTCGAACATGGTTTTTGACAGTTTCCGTGTATGCCAACTGTGAGGGGCTTGTTTCTACACACATGCTACACCTGTTGTATCCCTTGTTCAGCAGTGACAATGGTACAGGTTGTTTTACATTATTGGCAATGCTGATTTGATCAGTTTCATGAGTCTTTAAATTGCATTGTGGTTGAGTCTCCCCTACTCAGTCAAGTTTACATGTTGTTTTATTAGCTAGGTTCAGAGGTGCAGATTAGACTGCACCCCACCTTGTTGTTCACACTGTCACATAATAGTTAGTGTGAGATCAGGGATGCAGTGATGTGCACCATGATGTGCCACATAAATGTGCCTGATTTGCCATACTCTGACACATCACATTGACACATAGTTACAAGATGATGGTGCAGCCCGCGTTTCCCCCTGTGCAGGTGCCTGACTTATCAGCCTAGCCCTAACACAGACACCTTTGCAACATAGTGCAAGGGTGTCTGGGTTCAGGGGATAGATTGTTTATGTGCATGGAGGCAAAAACCAAATGAAATGATGGACGGAGTGTTGAACATTGCAAGCACTCACCCCCAGTCAACTGATCTGGGTTTAATCCATCACAGTTCTTTAGCCCACTCTGCCACCCCAGTTCAGACAGGGCCATATGCAAATCAGTCTGACCCTGTGCCTCATGGGAACAGTCCAGCCCGAACTGCCAAGCCATGTCTTCCCTGGACCGGAAACAAGCTTCCTAGGACCGGTTTCTAGCATTTCAGCCGTCTTCAGCCAGGCTTGCTTGAATCCAGTGGCAAAGTGAGCAAGGGACTCACGTCTGAGCATACCCTGCCAACTTATGGCGAACAAAGCAAAAACCAAAGGAAATGATGGACGGAGTGTTGAACATTGCAAGCACTCACCCCCAGTCAACTGATCTGGGTTTAATCCATCACCGCTCTTTAGCCCACTCTGCCACCCCAGTTCAGACATGGCCATATGCAAATCAGTCTGACCCTGTGCCTCATGGGAACAGTCCAGCCCGAACTGCAAAGCCATGTCTTCCCTGGACCGGAAACAAGCTTCCTAGGACCGGTTTCTGGCATTTCAGCCGTCTTCAGCCAGGCTTGCTTGAATCCAGTGGCAAAGTGAGCAAGGGACTCACGTCTGAACATACCCTGCCAACTTATGGCGAACAAAGCAAAAACCAAAGGAAATGATGGACGGAGTGTTGAACATTGCAAGCACTCACCCCCAGTCAACTGATCTGGGTTTAATCCATCACAGTTCTTTAGCCCACTCTGCCACCCCAGTTCAGACATGGCCATATGCAAATCAGTCTGACCCTGTGCCTCATGGGAACAGTCCAGCCCGAACTGCCAAGCCATGTCTTCCCTGGACCGGAAACAAGCTTCCTAGGACCGGTTTCTGGCATTTCAGCCGTCTTCAGCCAGGCTTGCTTGAATCCAGTGGCAAAGTGAGCAAGGGACTCACGTCTGAGCATACCCTGCCAACTTATGGCGAACAAAGCAAAAACCAAAGGAAATGATGGACGGAGTGTTGAACATTGCAAGCACTCACCCCCAGTCAACTGATCTGGGTTTAATCCATCACAGTTCTTTAGCCCACTCTGCCACCCCAGTTCAGACATGGCCATATGCAAATCAGTCTGACCCTGTGCCTCATGGGAACAGTCCAGCCCGAACTGCCAAGCCATGTCTTCCCTGGACCGGAAACAAGCTTCCTAGGACCGGTTTCTAGCATTTCAGCCGTCTTCAGCCAGGCTTGCTTGAATCCAGTGGCAAAGTGAGCAAGGGACTCACGTCTGAGCATACCCTGCCAACTTATGGCGAACAAAGCAAAAACCAAAGGAAATGATGGACGGAGTGTTGAACATTGCAAGCACTCACCCCCAGTCAACTGATCTGGGTTTAATCCATCACAGTTCTTTAGCCCACTCTGCCACCCCAGTTCAGACATGGCCATATGCAAATCAGTCTGACCCTGTGCCTCATGGGAACAGTCCAGCCCGAACTGCCAAGCCATGTCTTCCCTGGACCGGAAACAAGCTTCCTAGGACCGGTTTCTGGCATTTCAGCCGTCTTCAGCCAGGCTTGCTTGAATCCAGTGGCAAAGTGAGCAAGGGACTCACGTCTGAGCATACCCTGCCAACTTATGGCGAACAAAGCAAAAACCAAAGGAAATGATGGACGGAGTGTTGAACATTGCAAGCACTCACCCCCAGTCAACTGATCTGGGTTTAATCCATCACCGTTCTTTAGCCCACTCTGCCACCCCAGTTCAGACATGGCCATATGCAAATCAGTCTGACCCTGTGCCTCATGGGAACAGTCCAGCCCGAACTGCCAAGCCATGTCTTCCCTGGACCGGAAACAAGCTTCCTAGGACCGGTTTCTAGCATTTCAGCCGTCTTCAGCCAGGCTTGCTTGAATCCAGTGGCAAAGTGAGCAAGGGACTCACGTCTGAGCATACCCTGCCAACTTATGGCGAACAAAGCAAAAACCAAAGGAAATGATGGACGGAGTGTTGAACATTGCAAGCACTCACCCCCAGTCAACTGATCTGGGTTTAATCCATCACCGTTCTTTAGCCCACTCTGCCACCCCAGTTCAGACATGGCCGTATGCAAATCAGTCTGACCCTGTGCCTCATGGGAACAGTCCAGCCCGAACTGCAAAGCCATGTCTTCCCTGGACCGGAAACAAGCTTCCTAGGACCGGTTTCTGGCATTTCAGCCGTCTTCAGCCAGGCTTGCTTGAATCCAGTGGCAAAGTGAGCAAGGGACTCACATCTGAACATACCCTGCCAACTTATGGCGAACAAAGCAAAAACCAAAGGAAATGATGGACGGAGTGTTGAACATTGCAAGCACTCACCCCCAGTCAACTGATCTGGGTTTAATCCATCACAGTTCTTTAGCCCACTCTGCCACCCCAGTTCAGACATGGCCATATGCAAATCAGTCTGACCCTGTGCCTCATGGGAACAGTCCAGCCCGAACTGCCAAGCCATGTCTTCCCTGGACCGGAAACAAGCTTCCTAGGACCGGTTTCTGGCATTTCAGCCGTCTTCAGCCAGGCTTGCTTGAATCCAGTGGCAAAGTGAGCAAGGGACTCACGTCTGAGCATACCCTGCCAACTTATGGCGAACAAAGCAAAAACCAAAGGAAATGATGGACGGAGTGTTGAACATTGCAAGCACTCACCCCCAGTCAACTGATCTGGGTTTAATCCATCACCGTTCTTTAGCCCACTCTGCCACCCCAGTTCAGACATGGCCATATGCAAATCAGTCTGACCCTGTGCCTCATGGGAACAGTCCAGCCCGAACTGCCAAGCCATGTCTTCCCTGGACCGGAAACAAGCTTCCTAGGACCGGTTTCTAGCATTTCAGCCGTCTTCAGCCAGGCTTGCTTGAATCCAGTGGCAAAGTGAGCAAGGGACTCACGTCTGAGCATACCCTGCCAACTTATGGCGAACAAAGCAAAAACCAAAGGAAATGATGGACGGAGTGTTGAACATTGCAAGCACTCACCCCCAGTCAACTGATCTGGGTTTAATCCATCACAGTTCTTTAGCCCACTCTGCCACCCCAGTTCAGACATGGCCATATGCAAATCAGTCTGACCCTGTGCCTCATGGGAACAGTCCATCCCGAACTGCCAAGCCATGTCTTCCCTGGACCGGAAACAAGCTTCCTAGGACCGGTTTCTAGCATTTCAGCCGTCTTCAGCCAGGCTTGCTTGAATCCAGTGGCAAAGTGAGCAAGGGACTCACGTCTGAGCATACCCTGCCAACTTATGGCGAACAAAGCAAAAACCAAAGGAAATGATGGACGGAGTGTTGAACATTGCAAGCACTCACCCCCAGTCAACTGATCTGGGTTTAATCCATCACCGTTCTTTAGCCCACTCTGCCACCCCAGTTCAGACATGGCCATATGCAAATCAGCCTGACCCTGTGCCTCATGGGAACAGTCCAGCCCGAACTGCAAAGCCATGTCTTCCCTGGACCGGAAACAAGCTTCCTAGGACCGATTTCTGGCATTTCAGCCGTCTTCAGCCAGGCTTGCTTGCATCCAGTGGCAAAGTGAGCAAGGGACTCACGTCTGAACATACCCTGCCAACTTATGGCGAACAAAGCAAAAACCAAAGGAAATGATGGACGGAGTGTTGAACACTGCAAGCACTCACCCCCAGTCAACTGATCTGGGTTTAATCCATCACAGTTCTTTAGCCCACTCTGCCACCCCAGTTCAGACATGGCCATATGCAAATCAGTCTGACCCTGTGCCTCATGGGAACAGTCCAGCCCGAACTGCCAAGCCATGTCTTCCCTGGACCGGAAACAAGCTTCCTAGGACCGGTTTCTGGCATTTCAGCCGTCTTCAGCCAGGCTTGCTTGAATCCAGTGGCAAAGTGAGCAAGGGACTCACGTCTGAGCATACCCTGCCAACTTATGGCGAACAAAGCAAAAACCAAAGGAAATGATGGACGGAGTGTTGAACATTGCAAGCACTCACCCCCAGTCAACTGATCTGGGTTTAATCCATCACAGTTCTTTAGCCCACTCTGCCACCCCAGTTCAGACATGGCCATATGCAAATCAGTCTGACCCTGTACCTCATGGGAACAGTCCAGCCCGAACTGCCAAGCCATGTCTTCCCTGGACCGGAAACAAGCTTCCTAGGACCGGTTTCTAGCATTTCAGCCGTCTTCAGCCAGGCTTGCTTGAATCTAGTGGCAAAGTGAGCAAGGGACTCACGTCTGAGCATACCCTGCCAACTTATGGCGAACAAAGCAAAAACCAAAGGAAATGATGGATGGAGTGTTGAACATTGCAAGCACTCACCCCCAGTCAACTGATCTGGGTTTAATCCAGCACCGTTCTTTAGCCCACTCTGCCACCCCAGTTCAGACATGGCCATATGCAAATCAGTCTGACCCTGTGCCTCATGGGAATAGTCCAGCCCGAACTGCCAAGCCATGTCTTCCCTGGACCGGAAACAAGCTTCCTAGGACCGCTTTCTGGCATTTCAGCCGTCTTCAGCCAGGCTTGCTTAAATCCAGTGGCAAAGTGAGCAAGGGACTCACGTCTGAGCATACCCTGCCAACTTATGGCGAACAAAGCAAAAACCAAGGGAAATGATGGACGGAGTGTTGAACATTGCAAGCACTCACCCCCAGTCAACTGATCTGCGTTTAATCCATCACCGTTCTTTAGCCCACTCTGCCACCCCAGTTCAGACATGGCCATATGCAAATCAGTCTGACCCTGTGCCTCATGGGAACAGTCCAGCCCGAACTGCCAAGCCATGTCTTCCCTGGACCGGAAAAAAGCTTCCTAGGACCGGTTTCTGGTATTTCAGCCGTCTTCAGCCAGGCTTGCTTGAATCCATTGGCAAAGTGAGCAAGGGACTCACGTCTGAGCATACCCTGCCAACTTATGGCGAACAAAGCAGAAACTTGATTCCGGTCCTACAGAGACTTCATACCATAAAGAATACTGCTGCCAAACTCATCCTCGGCCACTCATATCACACCCCACCTCAGGCAACTTCATTAGCTGACCATACAGCAGGGATGCCAATTAAAGCTGCTGTTCATGCACACAAGGCTCTACACAACCAAGGACCAGCATACATCAACCACTGCCTAAACTTCAACCAACCATCAAGAAGACTACGCTATGCCACACTTTCACTTACTCTCCGCATCTACCAAAGCGCTTCTGTTGGTGACTGGGGCGACTCTGCAGCAGTTTGGTCTGTGCTTGTGGCTGGTGACTATCTGGGCACTCACCTTCTTCTTGCATCATCGCCGCCACAGCAAATTTTTACCCGCCGCGGGGCACAGCGAGGACTACAGCCCCCAAGCTCCTTCGCGGCGGAAGCCTGCCTTCGTCAGTAGCGCGCCCGGAGGCGCTTAAATCGGAGGACTTCCCCGGCAGAGCGGGTGCTTCTGTTGGTGACTGGGGCGACTCTGCAGCAGTTTGGTCTGTGCTTGTGGCTGGTGACTATCTGGGCACTCACCTTCTTCTTGCATCATCGCCGCCACAGCAAATTTTTACCCGCCGCGGGGCACAGCGAGGACTACAGCCCCCAAGCTCCTTCGCGGCGGAAGCCTGCCTTCGTCAGTAGCGCGCCCGGAGGCGCTTAAATCGGAGGACTTCCCCGGCAGAGCGGGTGCTTCTGTTGGTGACTGGGGCGACTCTGCAGCAGTTTGGTCTGTGCTTGTGGCTGGTGACTATCTGGGCACTCACCTTCTTCTTGCATCATCGCCGCCACAGCAAATTTTTACCCCCCGCGGGGCACAGCGAGGACTACAGCCCCCAAGCTCCTTCGCGGCGGAAGCCTGCCTTCGTCAGTAGCGCGCCCGGAGGCGCTTAAATCGGAGGACTTCCCCGGCAGAGCGGGTGCTTCTGTTGGTGAATGGGGCGACTCTGCAGCAGTTTGGTCTGTGCTTGTGGCTGGTGACTATCTGGACACTCACCTTCTTCTTGCATCATCGCCGCCACAGCAAATTTTTACCCGCCGCGGGGCATAGCGAGGACTACAGCCCCCAAGCTCCTTCGCGGCGGAAGCCTGCCTTCGTCAGTAGTGCGCCCGGAGGCGCTTAAATCGGAGGACTTCCCCGGCAGAGCGGGTGCTTCTGGTGGTGACTGGGGCGAATCTGCAGCAGTTTGGTCTGTGCTTGTGGCTTGTGACTATCTGGGCACTCACCTTCTTCTTGCATCATCGCCGCCACAGCAAATTTTTACCCGCCGCGGGGCACAGCGAGGACTACAGCCCCCAAGCTCCTTCGCGGCGGAAGCCTGCCTTCGTCAGTAGCGTGCCCGGAGGCGCTTAAATCGGAGGACTTCCCCCGCGACGCAGGACGCGTGTGGGTCGGCGCCGGGCTAAGCCCGGGCAAAGGGCGGGCCCTCTGTGGCCCTCAGAGGCTGAAGTAGGCTGGGCTGGGCCTACTTATTTATATTTTACTTTTACTTCATATTGACTTTCAGTATTTTGTTTAGTGCAACATGTTTATCGTGGTGTATTATGACGGTGTGAACATTCTCTTCCTGACTAGGAACTCATCGTAACTTACCTCCAAAAATGTAATCTTTTAGTGTTTAACTGTTATTAATTGCACTCATCGGGGTTACGGTCTCCCCTGTTTCCCACGTATAAGGATGTCGGCCAAAAAGTTACGTTCGGGTAGATTATTGGGGGGAAGGTCTTGCATGTTGTCAAGATCCAACCCCCTTAGTAACAAGACTGCCAGTAATTTGGTATTAAAGGGTCAATGCCAGCTGCCGCAATTATGGGAAAAGAAGGTCCCTTTTGTGGGGAATGAAGAATATTCAGGCTCTCTGACTACTGAGAAATCCTGCCCTGCGCCCCCTGAAATGTCTGGTGACTTTAAGGGTGCCTCTTTTAATTCAGAGGTTGGGCAACAAAATAATGGGTCGGCAATTCATAAAGTGTTATTATCCAATGATCCCATGGGAGGTTCACAGTCTAAGGTGGATAGTAAGGGAGATTTACAGTTGTCAAGTATTGACCTGGAGCTTTGTGGTCGATACTTAGCCGATAGTTCTTTGAAATCATCTGAAGCTATTAAGTCCCCGATCGGTGCTACTCCATCTGGTCTTTTGCTTTATAGCAGTACCCCCTCTTTAAAATCCCCAGATATATTTTCTCAGTATAACATTTCTAAGAGCCCACTGCTTAATTTATCTGGCATTGGTCCCATGGGTCTTCCAGGTTATGAGAAAGTGGAAAAACCGATTTCTGAATCCCTGATTGCATTGGAACATTTGCTGGCATCTATTTTACAGCTATTGGGTAAATTTGTGGGAAGCTCTGATTGTATTTTGGAATCAGTCACTCAGATATTAAATGCTCTACTGTTAAAGCTCCCGGAAAAGGTTCCTGACTTAGTTTCTAAGGCAGGACTGCAGGGGCACGAGTTGGGTAGTGAACATTTAATAGGAAATGTAAATTCAGTTCAAAATAAACTTGTGGCTACTCCTAAAAATGAGCTATTTTTAGTTCGCACATTTCCAGTATCTAACTGTGTAAAGAATTCTGACCTCGAAATTGAAGAAGAAAGTGTCGAGGTTACCGCTCTAAAAGCTGAAAAAGAGCTATTCTCAATTTTTGTGCCTGAAATAAAGGGGATAGGGGGGGTTGAAAAAGAAAAAACTGGAAAACAACGAAAGAATATAGGAAAAAAGAGGAAACCAATCCGCAGATACAGGAAGAAAAGGCAGAGACAAATAATCTTTGAGGATTCCCAAGTCCCGGATACCAATGTCCCTATTACTGGAGAATCTGTGGGTGGGTCCTTGGGTCGGGAGGTGGCCACTCACCCTTTTGATACTTTGAAGCCCTCAGTATTGGGCATTGAAATCTCTTCTGATTGTCCGGTCCCTCCTGGGGATGGCCCCCTATTGGATGTGGGGGGGTGGATGATTCCTGGTCCCTACTGTGTCTGTAGCACTTGATCCTTCTGCCCCTGCTTTTCCTGCTTCGGGTGGTGGCGTTGTGTGGCCTCATCATCTGCCTATAAAAGTACCAGAAGTTTTTGTAAATACATTGACTGTGGATTTTCTATCGTTATTTGATTTTGATTTACCCTTAAATAGAGCATGGCTACTTAAGTATTTTAAGAATATAGAGAGCCTAAAATTAATTCAATCTAACGATATTGATCTAGTCTCTATATCAGGAACAGCTGCCGCGCCTTATGTCAGGGTAAAGTTTTATTCCAAACTCATAGTAAATCTTATATTGCAACAGGCTGAGAATTTTCAGTGTAGGGGAATTGATGTATTACTTGTTCTGTCTTTTGGGAGAGATAGTTTCCCTCATAAAAGACTCTCTCAGCAGGGCATTAGCCAAGATAGTCTCCCTCCCTCATTTGATGATTTAAAGATTTGGGTCTCGAAAAATACACGTTTGGTGACGCATGTAATGCCTGCCCCGATAATCCAGAATACCCTCCCAATAGAAGATAACCTACTGTGGAATTGGCTGCCCGGTGCTTTGTCTAGTAAATTTATAGACAACCCTAAGCTCGTTCAACATCTTTAGCAGTAATTTAAAAATTATCTCTTGGAATGCTGCCGGGATAAATAATAGTCCCGAGAAATTGCATTATTTGTTCTCTTTGAATGCTAGTGTTATTTGCATCCAAGAGACCTGGTGTGCCAGTAGATTGTGTGGAGGGAGAGATTATTTCGTCCTTGAGGCAATGGCTTCTCCTTCGAAGAAAGGGCATGCAAAAGGGGGAATTGCGTGCCTTTTGTCCAATAGATTAAAATGGAATTTCACCCATTATGTTGACCCAAGTAACCTCTTTCAGGCGGTGACCCTTTGTAGTCTAACTAGTATGGGAAACAATAATTCTTTGGTAATAATAAACGTATACATTCCCCCGGATGAATGTTTTAATATTCTATTGAAGCAAGTTTTTTCGTATATTAAACAGATTAAAGAGTTAGAACCTCCCCCCTATGTGTTGTTAGTAGGTGATTTTAATTGTAAAGTTTCTAACTCTAGTTTAGAGTTATTTAGAAACAAATGTAAAGAAGAAGCATATTTTATTCCTCAAACTCTCTTCCCTAATAAAATTAAAACTAATAAGAGAGGGAAGCTGTTGCTAGAAGAACTTTCAGCAGCGGAGGGGTTAATAGTGAATGGTAGGCTCCCTTCTGATGTTCCTGCAAAATATACTCATAGATCTTCTCAAAGTGAGTCAATCCTGGATTATGTAATCACCGACTATAGTTTCTTCTCCTTAGTGAAGGATTTGGTGGTCTCTCCGACATCTTTTAGTGACCACAATGTGATTACTATAAGCCTTTCACTACAACCTCCTAATTCCGATTCATGGTTCCTTAACAGTGATGTAGTTAATTTTCATAAGGACTCAGGAAGATGTTTTTGGAATTTTAAAGCCAAGAAGGGCCTGGAGTGTATCCTAGGTAAAACAATTTTAGAATTGAATGGTTGGCAGGGTTCTGAAATAATTCACTTTGAGAACTTTATGAAGGAGGTTATTCGTGTTGCCAAAAGATCTAGCTCTTCCGTAAAAAGGACTTATGTTCCTAGTTCAATTATCCTCCTAAATAAGGAAATAAATAAATTAGTGCGGGAGCAATTTTTGTGTAGATCTATTGAAATAAACACTAAAATATATCTATTAAAAAGAAGGAGAAGCAGAATTAGGAAGAAACTTAAAAAAGAAAAAGAAGATTCTCTCTGGATAAGTTTACGGGAGGCCGTAGTTCATGGCACAGTTAGACAATTTGGTCTCTTATTGGGGAGGGTTGTGGAGTAAGAGTTAGCCCCCTCCCTATTCCCATTGCTGAATCGTCATGGGTCACTTTCATTTCCATCCTGTATGCTGGGAACGGCGTAGGGCTGGAATGTAAGAGGCCCACTAAAGACGATGAGTTTTCTATTGACGCTCTTTCAGAGAAAACCATTGAAATGGCCATTAAGGATATGCGTTCCTCTGGAGCAATGGGGCCTGATGAACTTCCCATATCGATATTGAAGTTGGACCCTGTTTTATGGAGCAAGATTCTCTTTCCATTATTTAGAGCTTGCTTCATTAGTAAAACTGTGCCCTCTTCTTGGAAGGGGAGCATTTTGGTTCCATTATTCAAGAAGGGCGATAGGGATAAGCCAATGAACTATCGCCAGATAGCCCTTCTTGATGCTATTGGAAAAGTGTTTTCCAAATGTCTCCTATCACTAATTACTGATTGGGTTGAGGTGAACCAGATATTACCCCTTGAACAAACTGGATTCCGTAAGGGGCATGGTACATTGGATAACCTTACAGCCCTTCAGGTTATTTTGGACAAATATATAAGAGTTCGGGGAGGAGGAGTGTATGCGGCTTTTATTGATTTCTCCACAGCATTCAACAAAGTAGATCGTCCTTTGCTGTGGAGAAAGCTAGCTGTTCTGGGTATGCCCCCTCTTTTATTAGATTTGGTGCGGTCTTTACATACGGACACCTGGTGTCGAGTGCTACAAGGTGGAGAAAGGGGTTTATCACGGGTTATTCCCTCTATTAATGGATTAAAACAGGGTTGTTTACTGGCCCCATTGCTGTTCTCCCTGTACATTGCTGACCTACCAGCTTCGCTTGAATTTTGTGTTGGCATAGCCCCAGTAGTGGGGGGATCCTCTATTTCCTGCCTCTTATATGCAGACGATATTCTTATCCTAGATTTAACGCCTAAGGGATTAGCTAATCGTCTGCAGGCTTTACATCTCTTTGCAGAGACCCACTTCATGAGGATAAATGCCACAAAAAGCAAAATTATGTGCATTACAGGGAAGAAAAAATCTAAATCAGAGAATTTTGGTTGGTCAGTTGGTGGTCAGAAATTGGAGGTGGTTAAGACATATACCTTTTTAGGAAAAATAATTTCTGCCAATCTGAGTGAGAAGCCTCATATCGATGATAATTCTCGTAAAGCCCTGTCCCAAGGTAAAAGTTTGAGTGCCTTTTATTCCGCCACAGGGAGAAGACACTTTGCTTGTCTACTGGAGGTTTATAGGGCAAAAATTCCATCAACCCTCCTGTATGGAATGGAATTGGTCGATTTAAAGCACTGAGGTTTTCTACAGACGGTTGAAGGAAAATTATTAAGGTCTATAGCCTCTCTCAACCCCGCCTGTTCTGTAGCTGCCTGTAGACTTGAATTCGGTCTCCGTAGTAGTTGGGTGCAGGGCCAAACCGCTTTAGTACGATGGGTTGCCAGCCTTGCTAGAGTAGAAATGGGGACTTTGAGATCCCTCCTCAAGGGGGAATTGTTGGGTAGCTTAAGAGAGTACTCTCAAATTGTTAAGAATTTCAGAAAGGCTGTGGCACTTCTTGAATTGGAAGAGAGTACCATTTTTACCATTTCTCCTTCCCAGCTAAAATCTCTTTTGAAACAGGCTTCCTGGACTCTTTGCTTTTCGTTGGACAAGAAGTCTATGTTAGTTAAGAGGGGAGGTGATCTTCTTGTTAACACTTACTCAAGGAAGCTTGCCCAACCCTACGTCTCCTGGAATTTACCTCATGGTGTTCGGAGATTTTGGTTCCTTTGGAGGCAGGACTTACTGCCCCTAAATACTCTTATGGCAAAATGGTATGGGTCCTCTCCTTTATGCAACTTTTGTAATATGTCTGCTCACGATCGCTCCCATGTACTGTTTATATGTCCTGTATTGCGTCCACTTCGTTTGAAGTGGTTAAGATCAATATGCTTGCAATTGGGTATTCTTAATTTGAATTCTTTTTTGCAGGCGTTATATACTCCTCCAAATGAAATGTTTTGCTTCAATATTTTTAACTTTTTTAAAGGTTTTTTAGCTATTTATTGATGAATTTTGGAGGTGTGTGTCGCTGACTATCTTGCTCAGTGGAGAGTGTTGTAATTGTCATTTTTTACTTTGAAAATATGTATTTGTATTTGTGTACTTTGCTTATGTGGCCCTCTTCGGAGTGCCAAAACATAATAAAAATAAATTGAAATACCAAAGCAGAAGTGGAGTACGCTCCTTTTCCCACATCACAGCAAAGACCTGGAACTGCCTCACCACTCAAATCCAGACCATCACCTCACTTACTGAATTCTGAATTGCCCTCAGAACCTTTGCTGTTAGTGTAAGCCTTTGAGACCTGCAAGCGCCTGGATACCCTATTGGATGATTAGCCGCACTTTTTAAATCCTGATTGGTTGAGCTTGTCTTAAAATATAAGGCTGTTAGATTTGGGCGCCTCAGTACGCCCAAAGACAAAAGAGGTGAGGGGGCAGCCCTCACCCCCCCTTCCAGGAATTAGCAAGCCAAGGAAAAGGGTGCCATCATACCTGGCCAATGGGGGGGCAGGTATTGGTTTGAACCCCTCAATGAGGAAGCCGCCGCTGCAACGAGGGGCTTGGGGAGAGTTTAAGGCACCACTCTGTCAGCGCAGGCCATATACTTTCCCACAGAGAGCTGGGGAGCGGTGCCACCACTAATTACAAAACCCACACCTAAGGAAGAGCAGCACCACAGTGCTGGATAACGGGCAAGGCAGATAAGAGGGGGTACAATTGCTTGTTACGGAGCACACCGACAGTGCGGTGTGTAGGATGAGGGCCAATCACTTGGGGATGTCTTATGGCAGGGTAAGTAGGCAGGAAAAGGAGGTAGCAAATGGAGACGACACTCGCCGCCCAGACCCGCCGATGGCAGGGCACAAAAGAGACAAACAAAGTAGCGAGTTGGGGCCTAACTCTCTGGAGAGACTACCCCCACACGCAATCAGCGAGAAAACCAACAGACAACTGTAAGACCCCAAAACTGGCAGGAATGATTTATGACACCAGTAACAGGGCGGGATAACGAACTGTCACAGGATGATTTATGACCTGTAACATGGAAAATAGTTTTATGATAGCAATGTATGACAGTTCTCTATGATGATTTATGACCAGGGCATTGTAATACAAGACCTAACGTTGTGTCATGTGAATAAAACTGAGACCAACATCGACCACAACATAACAACGTGTGTTGGCTAATTCATTGTAAGAGGAGAATGTAAGGTTTGCAGGTCAATTGGAGTGGGCACAATGCGGGGTTATAAATTCGGCCACCATTTCCACCCTGTGATAGATAGGAGTCCTGGCTTGATAAAGGCACTTCATGACTGCCCTGCTGAACTTTCTGATTGAACGCCTCTTGGCATCTATAATAGTCCCTGATATATTTCATTTTTTTCTGCATAAAATATTGACACTGAAGTTACCATTTGTATGCTTTAGTGTTGTACTTTGGCATTGCAACTATGCGTTGTATCCTGAAGAGTGACATGTGTGCAAACTGCACATAAAAACAGGCAAATGAGACGTTTACAAAGCAACTTCACCCGAGTGCAAATATTGTGCATCCCTCCAGTAAATAAAACAAAAAAGTTGTCATGCTAATGTTCAATACCATATTTGTATGAGCAGCAAGACGTTCTGACAGTAAACCCACTCCTCAACGTAGCACTTGAACTTCACTTCAGTGTATGCATATATACATTAGTAGTTTGTGTGTACATATTTTTATTCGAATTTAATAAGCAAACCAACATTCACTAGAATCGACGTGTTTTGCAGATAGCTCCTATTTGGTCTTTCAGAACGCGCTTTAGATATTCCAGTTTCCACATTAGCATCCCTATGATTTATTTCAATTTCCAATACTACTGTTGCGTGTAGCCTTTACCAAGTATAAAATGCAATCTTAAAGAGACGTTATGCACCTTTTTCCATATTCTTTCCCGGGAGGAAGTTATATCAGTAAAATCTACATGAAATGCAAATATTAAGAGTTATCATTATATGGTTGAAATCTGTATCATTAAGTTCTGTTTATAAACCTAGCTTTTCAATTACTGGATATTTTATTAACACACTGAACATAGATATTGAGCTCAAATGACTTAGATTTTCTTTTCCGACTGCAGATATCAGAATGTGAAGATGTTCAATTTAAACCAAATAAAAAAATTCATTTAGAAGAAGCATTAAAATGCAAATAAGAAATGGAAAGTTGACTAAAAATTGAAAAATACACTTTGGCCTGAAATATGAAGTAGAGAATGAAGAGGAATTAATCTGTGAGATGCAGCAAAGACATGTTGGAAAAATCAAATGATGGTTATGTTAGGTCGCAATAGAATGGGTAAATCATACATATTATTGTTTTTTGAACCCGAAAAAATATACGGGTGGATCTTTTGACTTTCTACCAGTGCGACGTTGTTTAACTGTCGATTTTATTGTTTCAAATGAGGATCAACATAAATAAAAATAAACATATTTTAGCTGGTACATTTGTAAGTAAAAAGTACTCTTAAAATGGGATGCAGTTTATATGTTATAGGAATCCCCCTCCCATCCCTCCTCTGGTCGGAGTGCGAAAGGCACAATGGAAATATTCAGTGACAACACAAAAACATGAAAATACGCAGACGCATAAGCATCGATTCATGCTTCAGATTACAAATCATGCCCCCCATGACATCATGAGTCCCTAGCCTAATTCCATTAATTCCAATACATCAGTCTTTCGTCGCTTTTTAAGAGTGGCAATATGTTGTTAAAGCAGGTAAAGCTCTGAGGCATTTCAGGAGTGGTACTCCAATTTGAAGCTAGATTATAGAGGGTTAAATGTATTTCTTTTACTTTTCAAGTAATAGGTCGTAGGAGAGGAGAGATTTTGTTTTCACAATTGGCTGTAATGCGTGAGGAGCGGTTAAGAACTAACTAGCACATGAATCAAAAATGCCATTTGCGATTCCTTATTAGCGAAAAATAAGGATTCGCTAATAAGGAATCGCAAAAGCCTATGCATGTAGAAATCGCTTACAAAATAGCGATTTCGAAATATTTCTTAATTGCGAGTCTCAAATTGCGAGTCGCAATTAAGGAATACCTCCCCATTCATTCCTATGTGCCTAGAGGCCCATAGGAATGAATGGGAGGAACTTCTCAATTTGCGATTCTCAATTAGAGAATCGCAAATTGAGAATGCAAATTTCAAGGGTGCAAGGGTGTCAAAACGACACCCTGTTGCACCCCTGAAATCGATCTGTGTACAAATGTTGCGCACACACATGTCCAAAGGACGTGTGTGTGTAACCTACCACTTTGAAAAATGCACTTTTGTGCATTTTTCAAAGTTTTTGCAAATTGCCATGAAGTTCAACTTCATGGTAATTTGGGCCCCCTATCAGCGAAATCGCTAATTATTTTCCTTTAAGGCATTGCATTTAAGGAATCTTAATTTGCGATTCCTTAAATGCAATCGCAATTTGAGAACTCGCAATTAATTGCGAATTCTCAAATTGTGAGTGCCTTGACCCTTCATGCATCGGAAATGCTCTTTTTGCGGGCGCAAACGGCTGATTTTTGAGAATCGCACCGTTTGCCCCCGCAAAAAAGGTTGATGCATGTGCCCCAAAGTGGTTGCACGAATCCAATCATTTTTGTCATATTATCGTGGACATTCGGGGGTAATTCGTCCCAACAAAATTGCCATATGGTCACGAGGTAATGGGTAAGCTAAAGTCTATTTAGTATCACCCTCAAAACTTCAGACGATCTGGTTCTATTCAATACTACATTTGGGGCTCATTTTTGTGAATTATTTTAAACCAATGTTAAGCAACGATATGGCTCAATATTAGGTACGTGGTGTGTGGGATTTTCTGATTTGTTAATCAGCGATATATATATTCACTTATTTTCATAGAAGGTGTAATTTCTCCTGTGTCTTGGAATCAGTTCAAACGTTTAGTTAAATGGTGTCTTAGAATCAGTTCAAATGTTTCTTTAAATGCGCGAACAAAATTGAGCATATGCAATTATAAAATGCGTTGATGAGGTTGTCTTTCTCTACATCTGATAATAATAGTGCTTCAATCAATCAATCACTCACATAAAACTTTATTCAGTTTTGTCAAACCATAAAAGTCACAAATAAAAAAAAAAACAATACAGAAAAGGGTATCAGGATAAAAGAAAAAAGAAACAGGTTGACATATTTAAAAATCATGGGGACCCATCAGGGCCCTCCAAATCGAATAATTTAAAAATTAAAATTCTCAGTCAGCCATAATAAACCATTAATTTATTTTATACTTAATACATCAGCTATGTTAAAATTTTACAAAACATGTCATGTCACCCTGTGAGTAAACAATTTATTTTCTTTATAAAATACATAGGGCTTTTGGCCAGAAAGTCCAAAATGAAACACCTCAACAAGTTTAAAATTCACGAGGACACATCTAATTAAGAGCCGTCCTGATCAAGTCATTTTAAATTCAGTGTCCTACATTAGACACAATAAAACAATAATCATTCAGTTTTCGTTATAAAGTGGATGGCGCCTATAACCAACGCCGAATAAATCTCAAACA
Source organism: Triturus cristatus (assembly GCF_964204655.1). Lineage (NCBI taxonomy): Eukaryota > Metazoa > Chordata > Amphibia > Caudata > Salamandridae > Triturus > Triturus cristatus. The sequence goes on from NC_140591.1 coordinate 1,355,547,916, forward strand.
CAAACAGGAGCCTTAGAGACAGACAATTGTACTAAGTGATAGTGCCTGTTAAAAAGTGCCAGAAAAGATTTAAAAGTCTCAAGAGTTGTGAGTGACCTGTTTAAAAATGATCTTACAGACATGATCTTACAGGAGAAACAAAGCAATCATTTTCCTACTAGCCTCCTTAAACAAATTGCGGCAAGATAAATCTGTAAATAATTTCGCAGATATTCTGATTGGAGTAGCCGAAGGTGGACTAGGGCTGGCCTGCATTTTCTAATATTCAGCACCCTCGGGAGTGGTAAAATGAGTTCCCTGTGCGGATTAAGCGTTCGACAAGCTGCTGATGGGACAAGAGCTGTAACTTATTAACCAGCAGCCAGAACCGTCTCCCGTCGATCAAAGGATTGTGAGATATCCGAACTCATGGCATGCAGTAATTGTACTGTTGCCTGCAGAGCAATCTTGGTATAAAATCCAGAGGCCTGGCGAGGGGTACGCAACGTGCAACAACAGTGTTGCTGCCCATGTGGTGCTTAGACACGAGAAGGGACTGATATGCAGCATGACATGCTTTAAAAGTAAGGACAAGGATTTGTGCCTTTATTTTTCAACATATAAACTATTGTGGAATTAAAGTTGCTATGGCATTACAACAATTAATATTGACACATTACATTACTACTATGTCAGCTGTAATACAAAGAACATTTCTGCAGTCCTTTCTTGTTTGCCACTACCCCTAATTCACCAATGAGGAGAAAGCATTTACATTTTAAAAAACCGAACGCTTTGCGCAAAAGGAATTACACTTTAAGCACTGAGGAAAGCTACTGGCTGAAACGTGTCTGTATTTAATAAAGTGTATTATGAGCTACCCCGTGAGTGCCCTGCATGTGCTGGAGCTGTTATATAAAACGTGAGTCCCATCCTCACAATCGAAAGGCGCCCGCCTTAAGAGTTCGGCAAGCTGCTGATGGAACTGAAAAAAACATAGGTTTCAGTGACGTTATAGTTAGTTGGACATTTCACTCATACAAAACCATAGAAATTCCCCCATTATAGTTAGTTCAGCTAACTATAACTCGCACCCCCGCAATGCACTGCTGATGATGTCACTTATTACATCATTCATGACATGGTCAGAGACATCACTGATGACATCTCAAATGGCTTCACAGATGAAATCACTGATAACATCATCCAGTGACTGTGTGTTTTTGTAAAGTTTAAATATGTTTTATATATATATTGGCCAAGGTGTATTGAAGAATGAGTGGGTGTATAAGTGTCTGGATGAAGGATTTAGTGGTGCGTGACTGACTGTATAAGTGAGTGATTAAATGTGTCTTACTGAATGCATGGGTTGGTGACTAAACTGTCTAAATGGGTGCATCAGTATGTCTGTTGTTGTGTAAGCTGCTGCATGTGTTGGTCAGTAGCTACATGAGTGTCTATATGAGTGATTGATTGGTTGCTTGAGTATTTGTATGGGAGACTGAGTGTGTGTGTGGGTGGCTGGGAGGTGTGTGACTGTGCATAGATGTTTGAGTGGTGGATTCACTGAGTGTATGGGTTCAAGAGTGCATGCGAAAACAGCTGTATGGGCGGGTGAGTGTGTGTATGGGTGTGTTGGTGACAGATTGGATGCCTCAGTGTACATGTCCAAGTAACTACATATGTAAAAGGCAATGTATGTCAGAGTTAGAGTATATAAATGACTATACGTGAGAGTCAGTGATTGTGAGAGTGGCTGTATGGATGAGTGTGTACTTGTATCAGTGATTGTATAAGAGAGTAAGTATGTGTTAGTATATGTTTGAATAACTGAGGTGTTGTGTGTATAACTGTATAGGTGAGGAAATGGGAGTGTGATTGATTCTTTGCATGACTGACTAGGTGTGTGAGTAACTCCATGGATGAGTGGCAGTGTGTGAGTGTCTGTATCGGTGTATGAGTGCATATGATAGTGTTGTATTGATAGGTGACTGCATGTATGAGTGATTGTATGGGTGAATGAGTGGATGTGTGTGTAGACTTAGGAATCAGTGAATGCGTACGTAGTAACTGGTATTGGTGTGTCGATGGTTTCGAGAATGGTAGTCTGTATTTTACAGTGGGTGTATCAAAGGTTACATTAGAGTGTGAGGAGGTGCATCATATTATCACGTGGATGATGTCATCAGTGATGTCACTGACCATGTCATGAATGATGTAATATGTGATGTCATCAGCAGTGCATTGAGGGGGCGCAAGTTATAGTTAGCTGAACTAACTATAATGGGGGAATTTCTAAGGTTTTGTATGAGTGAAATGTCTAACTAACTATAATGTCCCTGAAACCTATGTTTTTTTCAGTGAATTTCTAAGGTTTTTTAAATGCTAATTTCTAACTATAACGTGCCTGAATCCTATGGTTTTTTCAGTGAATGTAAATGGTTTTTTAAATGCAAATTTCTAACTATGCCTACAAAGTTAGGACATGTGAAGAAAGAGGAAGAAAAGCGCAGCAAGAATCAAGACAAATGCAGAAAGAGGCAACAGAAGTCCAGAAAGATGAAGAAAAGTGCAGCAAGAAGCAAGAGATGTGCAGAAAGACCCAACAGAGGAGCATAAAGTCCTCCTGTGCCCCCAACTTTTTAGTGACTGGTACTGGTGGTAACTGACTCTGACTATCCAGGACCGGAGCAAGTGCTATGCTAAAAGACACTTAGAATACAGTGAAACACCTACATGCACTAGGGAAAACTATGCGTTGGAGTACCCCTGTAATGAGCATGACCCCCTCTGTATTTGCCATGAGTTAGTGCCTGGGTCATTGCATGAGTACATGGGTAGTGACTGGATGATTAGAGTGCTGCAAGAACAGTGCATGGTGATTTTATAACTGCTTGGGTTTTGGCGGAGTGATTGGATAAGTACATGATGCTAGATGGGTGATAGGAGGAGTACATGGGTAGTGACAGATGGATTTCTGGAGTGCATGGGTACAACCTGGGTAATTGGAGGAGTGAATCACTACTGTGTAGGTGGTAAGAGGTCTGCATGGGTAGTGCACAGGGGATTGTAGCAGTGCATGTGTTAGTGCCTGGATCACTCCATGAATACATGGGTACTGACTGGAAGATTAGAGTACTGCAAGGAGAGTGTATAGTGAATTTATAAGTGCCTGGGTTTTGACGGAGTGATTGGATAAGTACATGGTGCTCGCTGGGTGATTGGAGGAGTGCATGGGTAGTGACAGGGGAATGGCTGGACTGCATGGGTACCGCTCAGTGTATTGTAGCAGTGCATGAGTTAGTGCATGGGTCATTCCATGAGTGCATGGGTAGTGACTGGATGATTAGAGTGCTGCAAGGAGAATTTATAAGTGCTTGGGTTTTGGTGGAGTGATTGCATAAGTACACACATGTCCCATCAGACCCGCCCCCTCCCTTCACCACTGTGCAAACGCGCCCACTGGCGGGTTTTAATTTGGGGGATTAATTCCCCTTGAATCCTGAGGGTCCCTGGGGGTCAACTAGCCCACCATGTACCTCCAGTGGGCACCACAGAGCCGCGTTGCAGAGAGGTGGTCCGAGGCCACGCCCCTTTTTACACCTCTCTGCAACGCAACTCTCTGGCACTTACTGGGCGTACCTGGTGGGCTAGTTGGCCCCCAGGAACCCTCAGGATTCAAGGGGACTTAATTCCCCAACTTAAAACATGCCACAGGGCGCGTTTTGCACACTTGTCACATCAGACCAGGTCCCCTCCCTGTGCCACTGTGCAAACGCACCCCATGGTGCGTTATAAATTGGGGGATTAGGCCCCTTGAGTCCTGAGGGTCCCTGGGGGCCAACAAGCCCACCACTTACCTCCAGTAAGCGTCACAGAGCTACGTTGAAGAGTGGTGTAAAAAGGTGGCGTGGCCTTGGACCACCTCTCTGCAAGGCAGCTCCCTGGCGCTTACTAGTGGTACCTGGTGGGCTAGTTGGCCCCCAGGGACCATCAGGATTCAAGGGGACTTAATCCCCCAACTTAAAATGGGCCACGGGGCGCATTTGCACAGTGGTGCAGGGAGGGGGCGAGCCTGATGTGACAAGTGTGCAAATGCACCCTGTGGCGCATTTTAAGTTAGGGGATTAAGTCCAATTGAATCCTTAGGGTCTCTGGGGGCCAACTAGCCCACCAGGTATGTCCAGCAAGTGCCAAAGAGTTGCGTTGCAGAGAGGTGTAAAAATGGGCGTGGCCTCCAAACACCTCTCTGCAGCGCAGCTCCCTGGCACATACTGGAGGTACCTGGTGGGCTAGTTTACCCTCAGGGACCCTCAGTATTGAAGGGGACTTAATATCCCAATTTACAATGTGCCAGGAGGTGCATTTGCACACTTGCTATGTCTGGTCCCGCCCCCTCTCTGCACCACTGTGCAAACGCATCCCCTGGTGCCTTGTAAATTGGGGGATTAGTTCCCCTTGAATCCTGAGGGTCCCTGAGGGCCAACTAGCCCACCAGGTACCTCCAGTAAGTGACACAGAGCTGCTTGCAGAGAGGTGTAAAAAGGAGCGTGGCCTCTGAACACCTCTCTTCAACACAGCTCCCTGGCACATACTGGAGGTTCCTGGTGGGCTAGTTTGCCCCAGGGACCCTCAGTATTCAAAGGGAATTAATTCCCCAACGTACAACGCGCCAGGGGCGTATTTGCTGAGCGCTGCAGGGAGGGGGCGGGGCCTAGCCACAATGCCGTTTTATTTTATTTTATTTCATTTTTTAAGACGGGGGCTGCCCCCTTCTGTTGCCTTTTTTAGGGCCCTGGGGACCCCATCCCCCAGGGCCTGTCCCCCTTTTTTTATAAAATGTAAACAGGAGGAGGACTGCGTGTGCCCCCTCACCTGGCCAATTCCGGCCCCGGGGACCCCATCCCCGGGGCATGACCATATATTTTTTTTATAGGAAGGGAGACCTCTTTTGGCCCCCGGGACCCCATCCCCTGGGGCCGGCCTTTATTTATAAAAAAAATTATTTGGGGAGGGGGGCCGCTTGGCCCCAGGGACACCATCCCCCCCACACAGGTGTATTTTTTTACTTTTAAAGCCCTGGGGGTGGCGGTCCCCGGGGCTTGGGAGGGCTTGGAGGCCCCCCACAGATTGGACAAAAAGAAGCCCCGGGGGTGGCGGTCGCCGGGGCTGCGTGCCCCCCCACAACTCAATAATCTTGCCCCAGGGAGGTGGTGGTCCCCGGGGCAGTGTGGGGGGATTGGGGCCTCCCCCTACACTGTTTTTTCACTGCCCCCAGGACCTGGCCCACCTGGGGGCTTCAATACAATGAAGGGTGGAGCCCGCACTTAGTTTAAAAAAAAAAATTGGCCAGATTCGCGCACCCAGCGCAAATTTGGTTGATTTTTAAAAAACATAATGCTCTTTTTGGCCCTGGGGGAACCCCCCCCCGAGCAGGCCTAGGGGGTCAGGGTGTTTTTACCCTGCCCCCTTTTGTTATTTTTCCCCTTTTGTTTTTCTGTTTTCTTGTTACCGAGGCACAAGATGGCTGCCAGCACTTCCTGGTTTGGAGTGTTGACAGCCAATTAGAATAAAGCTTTTTGATTTTTTGATTTTCTCAGCAACTACTGAACAGATTTACACCAGTTAGAAAAATAGTTCTTTCTCAAACAAGGGCTACCTTTTTACCAAATTTGGTGTAATTCCGTTCAGCAGTTCGGGCTGTAGCCGTGTCTAAAGTTTCCTATGGAAATTGATTTTCCGACCTCTTTTTTATAAATTTCTCAGGAACTACTGAACGGATTTAACACCATTTAACAGAGAGGGCTCTTTCTGAACCAAGGGCTACCTTTTTGCCCAATTTGGTGTAATTCCGTTCTGCAATTCGGGCTGTAGCCGTGTCTAAAGTTTCCTATGGAAAATAACATAGAGAAACATGTTTTGGGACCCCCCTTTGTTCTTGGTTCAGGATAGGAGCAGATTGGACTGCCCAACGAGTTTTGAAAATTTCGTGAAGATTCGTCATCTGGCGCCAAAGTTATTAGGAAAACAAAAAATGCTTTTCCTATGGAAACTAGGTCCTAACTATAACTACCTACTGGCGACTGCCAGTAGGTAAGAAATATATACATATATATAAATATATGTATATATATAAAATTCACAGAAAAAAACATAGGTTTCAGGGGCGTTATAGTTATCTGGACTTTTCACTCGTACAAAACCAGTGAAATTCCCCTGTTATGATTAGTTCAGCTAACTATAACTCGCGCGCCCGCAATGCACTGCTTATGACGTCACATATTACATCACTCATGAGATGGACAGTGACATCACTCATGACATCACTCATGACATCACAAATGACATCACTGATGACATCATCCAGTGAATGTGTGTTTTTCTGAAAATTACATATGTTTTTTATATGTATAACGCAAGGTCGATGGAAGAATAAATGGGTATATAAGTGTCTAAATGGATGATTTGTTTTTGAAAAATTGATAGTATAACTGATGTAAATATCTGTATCAGTGTCTCACTTTGTGTATAAATGGCTGCATGGGTTGGTGAGCAGCTACATGAGTGTCTATATAGGTTATTAGTTGGTTTTATGAGTATCAGTATGAGTGCCTGAGTGTCTGTATGGTTCGGTGGGGGTATTATGTAGTGCATAGGTGCATGAATGAGTGACTCACTGTTTGTATGTGTTGAATGGGTGGATGGGTGTGTACGTGGGTGTGTTAGTGAGTGAATGACTGTCTCAACTAGTATATGTGACTATTGGTGTATATAAGTGAGTATATGTGAGAGTGAGAGATTGGAAGAGTTCCTGTATGAATAAGTATGTGTTTCTATAAGTGATTGTTTAAAAGACTAAGTATGTGTAAATTTCTGTAGAAGTAAGTGTGGTGGTGTGTGTATAACTGTATATGCAAGTAAATGGATGTTTGATTCTTTATTAGCATGAGTGACTATGTGTTTGAGTAACTCTATGGATGAGTGGCATTGTGTAACAGGATGTATAGGTGTATGAGTACATATGATGAGTGAGTACATGTATGAGTGACTGTATAGGACTGTTGGTGAATGAGAGGATGTGTATGTGGATCATAGAATTACTGAATAGGTTGTTGTAACTGGTATTGGTATGTCCATTGTTTTGAAAATTTTTGTTTCTATTTTTGAATGTGTGTATCAAAGGTTATATTAGGGGGAGAGGAGGTCTGCCACTCTATCACAAGGATGATGTCATCAGTGATGTCATTTGAGATGTCATCAGTGATGTCATGAGTGATGTCACTGACCATGTCATGAGTGATGTAATATGTGACGTCATCAGCAGTGCATTGCGGTCGCGCAAGTTATAGTTAGCTGAACTAACTATAACAGGGGAATTTCAATGGTTTTGTATGAGTGAAAAGTCCAGCTAACTATAACACCCCTGAAACCTATGTTTTTTTCTGTGTGATTTTTAAGGTTTTTTAAATGCTAATTCCTAACTATAACGTGCCTGAAACCTAGGGTTTTTTCAGTGAATTTCAAAGGTTTTTTAAATGCTAATTTCTAACTATGCCTACAGAGATAGGACATGTGAAGAAAGAAGAAAAAACGCACTGAAAGAAAAAAAAGAAATGCAGAAAGAAGCAACAGAAGTCCTCAAAGAAGAAAAAAAGTGCAGGAAGAAGGATAACGTGCAGAAAGAACAAACAGAAGAGCAGAAAGAAGCCTTGTTGCAAAATCATCCTGTACCCTCAACTTTTTCAGATGGATACTGGTGGTAACTGATTCTGACTAACCAGTCCTAGTGCCAGTGCTATGTTAAAAGACACTCAGAATACAGTGAAAACACCTACATACACTAGGGAACACTATGCGTTGGGGTCCCCCTGTGATTAACATGACCTCCTCTGTAAGCCCCTAGTATATAATAGGGCAGGGGATTAAAACTACCTCTTAAAACGTGCCACAGGGCATGTTTGCACACGTCACCTCAGGCCCCGTCCCCTCCCTTCCCCACTGTGTAAACACGCCCTGTGGCCGTTTTAAGTTGGAAGATTAAGTCCGCTTGAATCCTGAGGTTCCCTAGGGTCCAACTAGACCACTAGGTACCTCCAGTAAGCGCCACTGAGCTGCGTTGCAGAGAGATGTAAAAAGGGACATGGCCTAGACCACCTCTCTGCAACGCAGCGCAGTGGCGCTTACTGGAAGCACCTGGTGGGCTAGTTGGCCCCCAGGGTCCCTCAAGATTGAAGGGGAATTATTTCCCCAACTTAAAACGCGCCACAGGGTGTGTTTGCACACGTTAACTCAGGCCCCATCCCCTCCCTTCACCACTGTGTAAACACGCCCTGTGGCCGTTTTTAGTTGGAAGATTAAGTTCATTTGAATCATGAGGCTCCCTAGGGACCAACTAGCCCACTAGGTACCTCCAGTAAGCGCCACAGAGCTGCGTTGCAGAGAGGTGTAAAAAGTGGCACGGCCTGGACCACCTCTCTGCAACGCAGCTCAGTGGCGCTTACTGGAAGTACCTGGTGGACTAGTTAGCCTCCAGGGGTCCTCAGGATTGAAGGGGAATTATTTCCCCAACTTAAAACGTGCCATAGGGCGTATTTGTACATGTCAGCTCAGGCCCCGTCCCCTCCCTTCCCCACTGTGTAAACACGCCCAGTGGCCATTTTAAGTTGGGAGATTAAGTCCCCTTGAATCCTGAGGGTCCCTAGGGGCAAAATAGCCCACTAGGTACGTCCAGTAAGCGCCATTGCAGAGAGATGTAAAAAGGGGCACGGCCTGCACCACCTCTCTGCAACGCAGAGCAGTGGCGCTTACTGGAAGCACCTGGTGGGCTTGTTGGCCCCCGGGGTCCCTCAGGATTGAAAGGGAATTATTTTCCCAACTTAAAACGCGCCACAGGGCGTGTTTGCACATGTCACCTCAGGCCCAGTCCCCTTTCTTCACTACTGTGTAAACGCGCCCTGTGGCTGTTCTAAGTTGAGAGATTAAGTCCCCTTCAATCCTAAGGGTCCCTAAGGTCAAACTAGCCCACTAGGTACCTCCAATAAGCGCCACAGAGCTGTGTTGCAGAGAGGTGAAAAAAGGGGTGTGGCCTCAGAACACCTGTCTGCAACGCAGCTCCCTGGCGCATACTGGAAATACTTGTTGGGCTAGTTGGCCCTCAGGGACCCTCAGTATTGAAGGGGAATTAATTCCCCAACTTACAACTGGCCAGGGGGCGCATTTGCAGAGTGCTGAAAGGAGGGGGCGTGGCCTCCGGTGCGACACCAGTCTTTTATTTATTTGATTTTTTTAAGAAGGAGGGCTGTGTGGCCCCCCTTCTTTTTCTAATTTATTGGCCCTGGGGACCCCATCCCCCAGGGCCTGCACCCTAATTGTTTTTGTTGAAAAAAATATTATTTGAAAGGGGGCCGTGTGGCCCCCCCTCCCAAGGCCTTAATCGGCCCCGGGGACCCCAATCCCCGGGTCATGGCCTTTTTTAAAAAAATTCTTTAGGAGTAGGGCTCTGTTGTCCCCCTCCTCCGGCCACTTATGGCCCCGGGGACCCCATCTCCTGGGGCTGGCCTTTGTTTTTTATTATTTAAAAAATATATATATTTATAGAAACACCTAGGACATGCTGGACAAACCGTATGTACCTATCACCATGACGATTTGCATGATATTCATTAAAAGGCGACTATGCATACAATGAATCCACGTGGAATGTATTTACACCGCTAGTGAAGCTCTGATGTGTCTGACGACCTACCGTGCCTAATCCGCCGGTGGGTACTCTCCAAGTAGACACCCTTGCCGTTTATTTATACAAACATGAGTAGCTATTGACGGGCACATATAATACACACGCACACCAAGCCATTCAAAGGGGATTCGACAAAAATTCGACCAAACTATGCAAGAAACCCCCCTCACGGTTAATAAAACACACATCCACCGCCGGATGTGTAATACTTTTTATTTCACTCTCTGGAAAGGAGACCAACCTCACTTGAGAGTCACAGCATGCTCCTGGCTGAGCCCAATGCTGTGTTACACCCACCAGTGCCCGCCGAGTGCCACACACCTCTGTGTTGTATTCCACCATCTAGTGCATATGCTATGACACTCTGTAGCCCATGTGCACTGTAACACCACCCTGTGAATATCTCATGCCACACTTGCCTTCGCACGGGTTATATTGCCCCATCTAACGTGCCTTCCTCGATGCCTATGTTATAACGCACAGCGCTATGCCATACATATTACAATCTGGGATCCATATCTTTGTCACAGTGTATATGCAATGTTACACTCCCCAGCACATATTTTATATTACAACTTTAGAGACTAATTAGGTTACACAACACTGCCCTGTGCATATTACACTCCAAGGCGCATATCGCATAGCATGTGCTAGTGCCTGTGCTATCTCGCGCTCTCCAATGAATCTGTCACTGCGCACAATGTATTGCATATTATATTTCACACCCCAGTTCATCTTATATCACACTTTTTGGTGCATAGTTTATACCATATACTATATCTAGTTTTCATTTTCAATCGTGCTCTCAGGACTATGTTCTATATAACACTACGTCCACCTACCCTTTTCACGGGCATTACATTTTGCAATGGGGGTAGAGGGTCAGGGGGTGCTTCTGCCAAGTGAGCCCGGAGTCACAGTCACAAACGTCCTCTTCTTCCTGAATAAAAGTGAGATTATGCTGCATACTTGTTCATATTTTACGTAATTCGCACAGACACACATTTTAAAAACAATAAAGTTCCTAATACCCACCTTCTCTGAACAGTTAGCTTGCTGCCCCATCCACCTCCTCCTATCCTCTGTTGTCTGAATCCATGGACTAGCCTCCTCCCTCCTGCCATGCATAATCTGATGTGCTGCCACTGCCCTCCATTTAGCATGATGTACCAGTCCACTCCTCCTGCCCTCCATTGCCCAATTCTATGGCCCATCATTGACCTCCTGCTTAGCCTCTGTGCGTAGCTTGCTGCCCCTATTCTCCTTCCCCCTGCTCTCCGATGTCTTTGTGCATGCCCCTGCTCCATCCTTTTTGCCCACCATGTTCCATGGACCTGCCACTCCTATCTACTCTGAGTGTTCTGTTGAGCTGCCACTCCCCTCCCACCTGCCTAGCATTGTCAGATGACTGTAACCTGTCCCTGCCACCTCCACCCTGCCTGTCCACATGCCATGCCCCTTTCCCCTTCCTCCTGTCCACCATGGTCCATTTTACTGCCACACCCTTCTGCCCTCCCTGGTCTGTTGTTCTGCAACTGCTCCGCCTGCCTGCCCCGCGCAGTCTGTTGTGAGGCCCCTTCCCCTGAACTCACTTGTCTGTTGCCAGGTCCTGACCCTCCCTTCTATCCTCCATGGTCCTTTGTGCATGCCCCTGCACCCTCCTTCTTGCCCATCATAGCCATTGTGCTGCCACTAACCCTCCCGCTTGCCATGCATGGTCTTCTGTGCTGCCATGGCCCCTCCCACCTTCCCTGTGTGGTCAGCTAGCTGTCCCTGACCCCCTCCCACCATCCCTCCATGGTCTGTGTGCATGCCATCATAGTCTCATTGTTGCTCTCCATGGTGTGTCTTGTTTCTAGTGCCCATCCTGCCTGACCTCCATGGTCATCTTGCTGCTCCTGCCCTGCCCCCTTGCCCCCAGCACTCTGTTTCCATGTGCAGACCCCTATTCCTTCCCTCCTGGCTTGTCTGTTCCATTGTAATGCCCCTGATCCGCCCCTCCTGCCCTTTATGGTCTGTTATGCTGCAGCTTTCTCTCCTGTCTGTCCATTATGGTCAGCTAGCTACCATTGCCTCTTTCCCCTCTGTTCTCTGTTGTCCATGTGCATGGTCCTGTCCCCTCCCTATTGCTTTCTATAGATTGTTGTGCTGCACTCCCGTCCCACATGCCCTGTGTGGTGTATTGTACTGCTTCAAACCATGATGCCTGACCTGTAGGATCAGTTTGGTGCACCTCTCCATGTCCCTCCTGTCCTCTGTTATCCGAGTCCATGTCCCTACCCCAATTCCTCCTGCCTACCATGATCCAATGTACCATACTTGAGAACATTTTGAACTTGTTAAGAGGGAGATTTTGAAAAAAAACTGGGGTATTGATTTTCCCCTTTGAGATACATTGAAAAAGAGGAGATTGTAGACAGGAGACAGATCAAATAAAGCCCATTTGAGCTTAAAAACATGGGACTGTTCCTGGCTGAAACGGGTCTGTTGGCATGTATGGTTGTACTACCACTGCCTCTTCCTTCTGCCCACAATGGTCTATTATATTGCCACAGCCTCTCTTGCCAGTCCTGTATTGTTGGTTTGTTGCCCCTGCCCCCCTTTCCACTGCCCTCCATAGTCTGTTGTGCTGCCACTGCCCTTCCTGCCTGCCCAGTGTGGTCAAATTGTTGCCTCTGCACTCTCCTACCTGCCTTCAATTTTCAGAGTCTGTGCCCCTGGCCTCTGCCTCTCACCAGTATCCCAATGAACAACTAGATTGCTAACATTCTATATTTATTACAAATGTGTGGAACGCCTGACGTCATCTTGATGTAATCAAAACCTAGAGCATTTCCTTTAGAGGTTACATATATGAGAGGGTCTTATTTGCATCAAAATTATGGTTAGTGCTCTAAAAAATTAAAATGAGGACATATTTTCTGAGTTTTCAAATAGAGACGAAGAACTTTTTAATTTGTTGTAATCTTTATGTTTTTTTATCCATTCGACCACTTGATTAAATGTTGCACTTAGGGGAGAGGATGACGTGTTTCTTCTAGAGCTGCAGAGTTTGAAACTGGGGAACCAGGTTGGAGTTTCTGCTTCAGCTCAACATTCTGTGATTCTGGTGAAATCACTTAATCTCCCCATGTCTACAACCAAAATGAATTTGATCTTGTGCGATTTAACCAATGCTCATGTAAAGCACTCCAATACCTGATAAGTCTGCACTATATAAAGCTGCAAATACACAAAAAATAAGTGTTATGCACACTTCTGTCATTGGGCTACATGTGGGCTACATCTGGGTGATATTTGTGCTGCATTTGGGCTCTTTTGTCTCTGGTGGCCATCTTGGGAGATTTATTTGTTATGAAGTTTCCTAATTTCCTCATTTACTGCAGTCTCCTCAGTAGTAAATGCTTTCAGTTTTTTACTTTGATTCCATCAAGAAGGTATTCAGGTATGTCACATATTTGCCATAAATTCAGAATGTTAGCACTCTAGTTGCTTATTAGATCACTGTAGTAAAGCTACTGCTCATCAGGGAAGTCTGCAGCAGTCGAGAGTTCCGAGATTTCTTAGAGCATCTGAATATAAAACCTCAGAAGATCAGGCCTCTGTGGCCACAGGCCAACAGACTTGTTGAGCGCTTTATGAGTGTGTTAAAGAAAGCCTTGCAGCATGCTACTCTAGAGAAGCTCGATTGAAAAACTGTGTTAAACTTTACCCTAATAGTTTAATATTCAATACCTCACTCAATCAGATATGAAAGTCCTCTAAAATTGAACATTTGGGAGAGCAATGACAACCAAGTTTCCTCAAAGGACTAATCAGAGACAGAAAGAAGAGAATGCAACTTGTGAAAAGGGCTTGGTTCATAAACAATAGAAGAATGTGTGTTCTGAAAAAAGACGAAATGCGAAGAACATCTTGCTTATTTAGGTATCGACAATTTGTAATATAGCACTGATCATTTCTCTATTGGCCAAAACTACTTCACCTGCCAAATTTGGAAATTTTTGCTGATCCAGTAGTCATTTCTAAAGCATTGGCAGGAACTGCGGTCACAGTGGTTCCTGTCAATGCTTTTTCGTTTGTTCGTTCATAAACTTTATTCGGATGTATAAAAAATACAACCATAAAAGTACATAGCTAAAATCACACATTTCATATAAACATACCTTGATGATTCCATAATATATATATAAAATATTAAATCAGACAAGTATTTAAAACATATTTAAAATAATATGTAGACAATTTGATAGGTGGGTACTGCAATCAATAATATGAGCATGTCAAAATTCACCGTTCCAGGACCTTTTGGTACATCGCCTTTAGCTACTACAGAGTGATTTCCTAATTTTAATAGCATTCGTTATAAATAGTGCAACATTATAACACACATGTGGGCTACCTAGTGAGACGAAAAAGTACAGAGCTTTTCCGTGCGTTCGAATGTTCTGGGCAATAAGCATAGGTTTCAGGAAGCAGGCCCTCGGATTCTGGTACATTTTACAAAGGAGTAAAAAATGCAGAGTACTTTGTTTACTGTGGGCATCACAAAGGCACAAACCTGCATTGGGGGGCTGATCCTTATTTGTGGAAAAGCAACTAGATGATGCACAATGCCGCATCTCAGCCTTTTCAATACAAAGCGGTGTTGAGTAATATTTACATACGTCAAATTGTGGTTTGCCCCCACTTTCTTGCCCAGGGTCTCATAAAAACCCACAAGGGTTTTTTTTTCTCATTGTCCAGATCACGTTTAATGAGCCTAGATTGGAGAAAGGTTTGCTTGATCTTATTTCTGTTAAGTAACATGAACTGGTTGGTATCAGGCCAAATGGACAAGTTGCAGAATTCACCCAAAAGAGAGTTAGTGTAAAATAACCACAGTACTTTTAGGGCTTTATCCATTGTTAAGCAATCAAAAATAATGTTTCTGGTAAAACTAACCTCATCCTTAGCCCACAAAGATATCCATAATAACAGGGGTTTGACCAGAAGGGTGTCATCTAGAAATTGCATATTGACCTCATTGTGTACTATGGTGTTTTCTGCACAAGGTGTCAGAAATAATAACCTTTTTGTACATTTATTTTCCTCAATTTGCAGGGGATGGATATTTACATACACCCACAATGCGGCTCCATAGGTTGCCGTTGGCAAACCCTTTCTTTTATAGATGGTCACCATTTCCTTGATAGGACAACTACCCAATTTTGACGCAAACTTAAAAATTCCTTGGGAGACCTTGCCCTTTTTGGCACTGATATTCAGTACATGCTGGATCCATGAGCCATTGGCCGCAAACGATATCCCTAGATAACAGAAGGATTTTACTGTACTAATTGGGGTACTATCAATAAAAAATGTTCAATATGGTTTTCTTATATGACCACACTCCATAGTAACTGTTTTGTTTTTGTTGATAACCATTTTCCTTGAGGACATGAATTTCTCAAATGCATTCATCAGTTCCTGCAGTCCCACTTGTGTTCTGGCTAGGAGTACAGCGTCATCTGCGTAGAGCATTACTGGTATTGAAAGTCCTCCTGCCTTGGGGGCAGCAGTCTGCAACGACTTAAGATGGCTGTCCACCCCATTAATAAAGAATGAAAAAAGTAATGAGGCCATAACACATCCCTGATGGATGCCTCACCATACTTTAAATCGTGGTGTACATTCTCCTTGGGGGCCAAAGCATACATGGCACACTAGCTTTTCATAGAGGCGTGAGAGAAACCCAACGATCGGCCTTGGTGCACCTAGGTAAATCAACAGTACCCACAATAAATTGTGGTCGACCAAATCAAAGGCGATGCTCAAATCAGCAAAACATAAATATAAGTTACCCTTCTTAGCCCTTGTGTATTTACCAATTAAAAGTGCCAGGTTGGTTCAATGCTTTTACAAGTTTGGCACAAGCTGTTGATAGAATTATTCCTCAAACTTATTTTTTTAATTTTAAAAATGAAACTCCAGAAGCAGGATTTTCTTTTTGAAAGAAATAAATAAATGCCCCCTCACCATGAGAACTATCTCTCTTGGTGAGGGAGGCATTAGACTGCTTTCACTGCCCCTTGCCACTAGGTTTTTCCATGAAGTGACAGATGGTGAAAACTGGCATCTATTTCTGTCCATCTAAATTAGGTGGGTGGACATACAGGTTAGCCTCTGATGGACCTTACTCTGTCTGGCCATTAGTGAAGTGTAACCGTGGTAGTTACACCTATGGTCCACCAAATTTAAATTCAGTGGGCGAACTATCATGTTGGTGGTTGCAACGGAATATTCTTACAGATAAGTTTCAAGTTAGCCCCTAAGTATTATTTTAGTTCTTAAGAATGTTCATTGTGCATATAGGAAAACTACATCAGGGTTTTCCTGCATCCTGTTGAAATATAGGGGCATATTCACAAACTGAATTTTATAGCATGTTTAGCAATACTATAATAGTACTAGTATCACAGTACAAAATGCTATTCACTAATAAATGTGCAGAGGTCTACATCTGTGTAACCCGTGTCTTTTATGAGAGGCAATTTTCTCCCTAACTGCCAAGATCGCTACACATAGGTATAAGTTATAGCAGTAAATGTGAGCGTCACATGGGAGTGGCTTGAAATTAGGATATTTATGAATAAATAGTAGGGGTTTAGTGAGAAGTAATAAGGTACTAGGGTCCCACAAAAGAATATGCCAATTGCTAAACACAAACTGCACTTCTACAGTTACTACAGATAAAATAATATCCAAAACACTGCTAAATGTACTCCATGTAAGAGCTGGAGTAAGTCCTGTCTCACACAGGCCAACCACTGGTATTGCAATGCCCTTCCTTAGAAAAGAATGGAGGCATTGCCTTAAAATAAAAGCCCATAGGAACTGATGTTCAATTTAATGAACTCATATTAACTATATAAACCTTTGTTTTAAATCAAATGAATAATCTTTCTCTCCCAAAGTGCCACATAAAATAGGCAAAACAGAATGTCTGGGTTGTTCCCAAGTTGTTGGTTGAAATCAGATTCCTTATATGGAACACTCCATAACACCACTGATACTGTAAAACTGACCACCTCAAATGTCTGTTTTTAAAGCAGAGTTTTAAGCATAGCATTAGCAAAGTGCCATAGTGCTAAGACTTGGGAACCAACCAACGTTCCCTACTTCCTTTTAATGCATAATCGTTTAAAAAAAAAAAATGATTTAAATTAAGTGCAATACGTACATTTAAATATTTGGAACTATGTGGTAAATAAATGTAAATGGTATACTTGGGATTCATTGAAAAATCTTAAGAGGAATTACTTTTATTTCATTTAAAATAATAAAAAATATATAGTTGACTAAAAATTATATTTACATCGTGGGAGCATTTTTAATTTTATTCTACATTCAAAATATGTATTTTGATTTAAATTACATGGATATTTTACATAGAAAATATTTTTAATAATTTATTTTATCCTTAAAAACTTTTAGATTTTTCACGAAACTTTACTATAGTGATATCTCATCCATTACATAGGACCTAATGTTAAATTGAACTCACTTTTTATAACTTTTTGATATATTAATAAAAATGTCTTCAAAATTGTGACATTCACGTAAATTAGTTCTATATAAAATTTTAAATAATTTTTACTATGTAATAAATAAATTTACGTTTTATATGTAGGAATCTTGTTACATCCTAATCTACAAAAAAATAAACATCTCAAATTAACTTGCATTAATATTTAAAATGAAGCATGTTTACTAATTTATTGTTATGTTTAATAAAAGTTCAATCTTTTCACTAAACTTTACATTAGTGTGATCTCATCCACGGTGGAGAAATCATCTGACTATGCCTGGAAATGTATTAGTAACTTTACACTCTTAGATTATGCTCCAACCCTAAATTCAGGGAGTCAGGAGTTGTAGTTCTACACATTTGTGTAATTTTACAGAGAGCATGTTTCTTTGCCATTCACCCAGTGAAAAGCATGGGGCATCGACAATACAGGCTCAAATTATATCAATTTTGAAGTTTTCACTCTCTTGTGAAATGTGATGAAAGAGAGAAGCAGATACATCCTCTATATTTCTTCCTTTGACAACTTTTAAATATCTGAATATTATGTTATCACATTTGGATCAAGAGTTTCATCAAGGAGTTTGATGGATGAGTTTCATCAAGGATGGGGCCTATAGTAGACACTGTACCTTCATTAGCACTTGTTATTGACGGAATATTCTTAGCTTCAATGTTTTTTTCAGTCGTAGCTGCTCATACTTAGTCTGTGAAGATTGTACTGAGTTTGACTTGTGGGCCCACAAGTTTCTTTAGTAGACATTCCTTCGTCGTCTATGTAACAGTGTTTTTCTAGGATGCATAGTTTTGTCCTGCTTATTCTGTGAGTCCTCAGATACTGTGCTTCTAGTGACCTGCCTCATCCCTCCTTCTCCCAGCAGGATCCTGGGATATGTCCATGTCTGATTTCTTCATGAATGTTCTATTCAGACCTCAAAGGTCACTAACACTACCGATATCCTGAACTGTCCACTGCTGAGCAAATAAAGCCTGGTGATTTTGTGGTTTTGTCCACTGATGTATTTATTTATTTATTTAAGCATTTATATAGTACACATCTACCTGAGGGTGTCAAGGCGCTTGAAGAATCGACACATAATGTAGACTGAGTGTCATATTTCCAGACTTTACGCGAGGTTACAGAGTAAAGAGTCATGTCTTTAGACCCTTCCTGAAGAAAAGCAGATCAGAGGCATTTCTCGAATCAAATGGTAGCTTGTTCCACCATCTTGTAGCAATGCAGAAGAAACTTTTTCCACCCCATCTCTGAAGACGAAACGTAGGCTCGACAATTAACTTCAGTGAGGTCGGCCGAAGTGTTTGTCCAGGGATGTGCCATTTAAAGCGCTTTGTCAGGTAGCTGGGACCTGAATTATGTAGTGCCTTAAAGACAATGCATAAGGCCTTAAACCTTATGCGCTTCTCCGTGGGTAGCCAGTGTAGAGTGTTAAGGGCATGTTTAGCTGATGTATGTTTGGCTAATCCAAAAAGCAGTCTTGCGGCGGAGTTCTGAAGTAGCTGTAGCTTTGCTAGAGCCGATTTGTTTACTCGGACCAGAAGCCCATTGCAGTAATCAAGTTTTAGGGCTGTCAGGGCTGACACCACAGTTTTATGTAGGTTTGTTGGGATGAAAGGGAACACTTTCCTTAGGATTTTCAAGGTGTAATAGATAGATGTAGTGAGCATTTTTATATGCTGGGAGAAGGAGAGGGTGGGGTCCATAATGACTCCTAGAATTTTAGTCTTGGCAGCTGGGATAGGGCCAGCTCCCCATTCTAATGGCCACCAGTCTGCGGACCAGAATGTTGTATCCTTGCCAAAAAGTAAAACCTCTGTTTTATTTGAGTTTAACTTAAGGCAGTTTTCGGCCATCCAACTGCTGACACTTCTCATGCAGTCCTTAAATTTTAGTGCAGTATCCTGTTTTTTGCTTGAGATTCATATCATAATCTGTGTGCCATCTGTGTATGACACCAGTTCAAAACCATGAGTTTTGATCATACGAACCAGGGGAGCAATATAAATGTTGAACATGGTGGGGCTCAAGGAAGAGCCCTGGGTCACCCCACATGGGAGCCTAAAGCATTTTGATTTAAAACCTTCTATTTCAACAAATTGTTCCCTACCATGCAGGAATGACTTATGGAGTGCGAGGGCCAAGCCACCAACTCCTGCCTCACAAAGTCGATCAATTAAAATGCCGTGGTCTACCGTGTCAAAGGCAGCTGACAGATCTAGTAGTATCAGAGCTGCCGATCCTCCTTTGTCAACTGCCAGTCTAATTTCCTCGGTGGCGGTAAGCAAGGCAAGTTCAGTACTGTGTTGGCATCTAAAACCATACTGGGTAGGATCTAGGACCTGATTTTTCTCAAGAAAGGCACCTAGTTCCTGATTCATATGTTTTTCTAGAATCTTAGCCCGGTAGAGGTAGGCGGGAGATGGGACGATAGTTTCCTACATCAGTTTTGTCTAGATCGGGCTTTTTTAATAAAGGTAGAATGGATGTCTTTCTCCATAGTAAGAGGAAAGTTGCAGTTTTAATGGCAGTATTTAGAATGAGAGGGCAGGCGAATGTCTCAACTAACATGTGGCTTATTTTCGGAGGACAGGGGTCCAGTGGGGATCCTGACCTAGTTGCTACCAGAATCTTGGCAGTTGGTTCATGAGACATTAGTGTAAAGTTTAAAAGACAGGGTGGAGTGTGATCGAGGGCCACGGTGAGCACGTCTGAAAATGAATTTTCAATATCAGTTGGTGGGGCCTGAACAGTTAGTGTGTTGACCGATTGGGCAGAGACTTTATCACAAAAGAATGAGGCCAAATTGTCACAGAACTCTTGATCTGTTGTATTTTGACTGGTCTCCTGCAAAACTGTAGCAAATAGCTCCTTAGAATTGTTTTGTGCCCCTTCTATTTTTTCTGAGTAATATCTGATTTTAGTGTTTTTAATCAGTTCTCTATATTGTGCCAATCTTGATTTGTATTTTCCTTTTTCCTTAGGGTCATAATGTTTGCGCCAGCATCTTTCTTGACTGCAGCAGAGTCTCCTTAGTGATTCTTCAGAGAACCACGGTTCCGTGGATGCAGTCCTGCTAGTTTCACCAGTTCTCTGTGGGATAGTTATAAGAGCTGCTGCTGAAATCCAGTTATGATATTGTAAAGATGCTGCTTCTGAATCTGTTGAAAGGCATGGTTTGCTTTGATTCAGTTGACCAGTAAAAGCGTGTTTATCGAACCGCTGCCACGAGTAGCTTTTAAAGCTGTTTGCTTGCCCATGTTTATAGAATTTTGAAGGCGGTAAATCGAGGGTTAGCATAACTGCCGAATGGTCTGACCATGGCAGTTGCAAGTTACTGTTGAATTTAAGCTGAGGACAGTCGGAAAAAACAGCGACCAAGAGATGGCCTGCAGTATGAGTATGTCCTACTACCATCTGTTCTAGACCTGCACCTGTCACTAAGTCGATCAAGGCCACTGAGTCTTTGTCAGACACAATATCTAAATTAAAATTAAAATCCCCTAAACTGGTGAAGTTTTGAGAATTTACTTTATATTCCATGAGCTCGCCCATGGTTTGCAGAAAATTATTTCTGGACCCCGGCGGCCTGTAAACTAGTAGCCCGTTGAACGAGAAAACAGGACAAGCTGCTATCTTAAGAGAGAGCACCTCAGCATGTAAGTCTGTGGGGATAGTTTTAAACAATGCTTTTCAATAATCCCTATAGATTATCGCCAGCCCCCCTCCTTTTCTGCCAACACAGTCCTTCCTAGCTATTGCGAACCCCGGTGGGATTGCTATCGCCAGGTCTGGGCCTGAGGATTCATCCTCCCAGGTTTCAGTGACAAAAATAAGGTGTAAGTCATTAAAATTAACAAAAAGGCCAAATTCATACTTATGTTTAATCAGTGAGCGGGCATTTAGCAGTGCGCATGATAGTCCTTGAGGCGTTTTTTTAAGGCTTGGAGTCATTAAGATCCCTCCTTATTCCCGTCTGAGGGCCGTTCTGACTATCTGTAGCAGCCTCGACTGAAAGACATTTGATTTTTATGTCAGTTAGTTTCAATTTATATTTCTGACATGTCTGATCCCCGGTGCTCTGATAGCCTCCCAGAAGTGACCCAGAACATTTCTGGCTCCGATGAAATGCTTCCAGGAGCTCACCTCTGGTATAAGAGTAGGTAGTTATCATTCCTGAGCCGAAACCAGCAGCACGGCTGGCGCTGAGCGCGTGCCGGGAGCAGACAGTCGAGCCTTCAGCGCTCCAGCGGCGCGCCCGCTGCGAGAGTCTGCTGCGAGCGTCCACTGCATGTCCACGTCTGGGGAGTTTAAGTACTCTTCCCCATGATGTGTTTACAATGGCAAGAGCGCTGACCGCTTCAAAATGCCGGCCGATAACGCTCTGCTCCGCATGTGAGAGCTATGGTCCGGAGAGCGGTACAACTGGTAAGATTTAAAATAACTAAACTAAGGCAGTCGAAATATTACCTGATTGTGTTAAAAAGCGCCACACAACTAGACGGATAAAATCACAACACATTCAGTTCTGTGCAAATGAGCAGTGCAAATGTAGCATCAAAGTGCAATAAGGAAATTACAATCTCAGTTCGCAAGAGTGCAGTCTTCAGCTGCTTCTGGGGAGTTTAATCACTCTTCCCATGATGTGGTTGCAATGGCTAGAGCGCTGGCCGCTTCAAAATGGTGCCCAATAACGCTCTGCTCCACAAGTGAGTGCTATGGCCAACTCTCTCCACTCAATAGACACTAGTGCGAGCCGTGGTGGACCGGAGAGCGGTACAACTGGTAAGATTTAAAATACAGAAAATAAGGCAGTCAAAATATTCCCTGATTGTTTTAAAAAGTACCGCGCAACTAGATGGATAAAATCACAATACATTCAGTTGTATGACTTGAAATCAGATACCTTACCCCCTTAATTTATGTTTTACTATAGAATGATTTCTTAAGACAAGTGAACAGGTGAGGGTATAATTCTCTGAGCCAACAATAGGAAATATATTTCAGGATCTTTATCGCTTCACAGTCGGTGTCAAAGGATCGGTGCTGTGTGGTTGTTAAACCTCACAGTCGGGACACTTGTTGTCATGGAATTGGCACTGTGTTGGCATCAGAGGGCACTGAGTCAGTTCTAATTGATGCAGCAAAGGTGTCACTGTGCGGGTTTTTGCAGAAAACAGCTGCAAAACCCACTTATGGACCTGAGGACACTCGCCAGGAAGAAGGACTGCTGTGCAGCTGAAAGGACTGTCACTCTGCTCGACTCTGCTGGACTTTGGTAGACTCCTGCTTTGCTGTGCCCGCCCTGCTACTAGCTGTCATCCTTGCCTGGGAGTGAGAAGGGCTGGACTAACATCTCTAGAACTGAGGTGAATCCAAGGGCTTGCTAGCTTGCCTCCCGTTCTGAAGTCTCAGGGACATCAAATACTTCTAACAACCCTGATCTGGCCTCTGAACTCTGTCAACTGTGAGTCCTGCCCTGCCAAGTGGTGCAAATCCAGACAAATCTTAGAAGTGGGTTTCTAGCTGTTTTCTGAAAAATCCATGCATCACTGTTGTTTTGTAAGCCTATTGCCACTCCCACACCCATCCCTGCTGCTACCCTTTGTGAGAAATTGGGTTATTGGTTGACTAGGGAGTGAAACCTGGTCAAGCAACAGCCACAAACCATTGCAGGGCGAACCACAAATAGTCACTAAACTAACCTGTGCTTAACCTTGTGTAGCTTGGCACAAAAAGTAGTCATGGTTAACTTAGAGACAATGTGTAAAGTATTTATTCAGCACAAAAACAGTAATAAAGGAAAAATACAACACAAGAAAATTTTAAACCAATTTAGAAAAATACGGGAATTTTTATTAAATCATTTCACACTAAAGCGACAAAAATGTAATCATTAGAACCGGAGTTAATAACTTTTAAGGTAGAAACTGGCATCTAAAAGTTCTTTACCGTGGACGTCTAGCCTTGCGAGACTGGGTCAAAGTAAAAAATATAGCCAATCGTGATGGAGTGTGGTTCAAATGCAAAAAGTGGATTTGGTCCTGTTAGCGCTTACCTTTGTACTTTGCAAAAATTTTAAGGAAAATGGTCTGAAAATAAAAAGTGAAGTGGAGCAAGACTTCAGGAGGTGTCTGAAGAGGGAGCATCGTTGTCGGATGGCCTTGGGTTGAAGTTGCAGTGAAGATTTCTATTCTTGTACTTAGCTCCCGAATTGGAAGTCAAAAATCTCCAGCAAGACCAGGCAGAGGGCTATAGCTGATGACAGTTCCAAAAGGTTGGATACTCCTTTGGCAAAGGACCACTGAAAAGGATTTGCTGCTGTGGAGAAGAATGTAGCGGAAGAAGTCACAGTGTTAATCCAAGCGGCGATACATCTTGGGCGGTTAGGCGAGAAGGTTGGTCCCAGTCTCCTCCTTGTTCTCAGAGCTATTAGCCAAAAAGTCCAGATTTTGGGATTTTGGCTATCTGGGCACTTTTAGCACCACCTCCAAAGATCCAGAAATGCACCGCTTGGAGAGTCAGAACTCCCTCTGTCTGGGTCCAGATATGGGATCAAGATGGAAGACGCCGGGCCTCTGACCAGCCCAAATTTGGGTACGGACAGAGTGCAGCTGGGGGTCCCAGAAAACAAAAATGGATCAATACACTCCCACAGGCATGGGGGCAACCTGCTGTCAGTGGGTAGATGAGGACTGGATGTCCCTCAGGGCCAGATGGGCACTCAGATTGTGGCGACATTGAAGGCTTCCAGTGCCAATATGTAGGCCAAGCTAAACTCTGTCTCTATGGATGTGAATCTGCTGCATGTTGACCTGCATATAGTAGCCAAGAGGTCGCTAGAGATGGAACAACATGTCAGGAAACCCCAGGAAGAAGTCAAAGCTCTCAAGTCCATAGTAGCTACCCTAATGTCCCAAACGCAGCGGCTTGAGATGCGAGTGGAGGATGCTGAGAGTTGCTCCCAATGCCATAATTTGCTATTTGTAGGGTTCCCCATGGGGGTGGAAGGAATGGACCCTGAACACATTTATGAACAATGACTCCAGAAGTCGCTCTCGGATGTGGACTTATCATTGGTCTTTGTGGTGAGTGGGCACACACAACCCTGCCACCGCCCCCGAGGGGCAAACCCAGAACTATCATTGCCAAGCTCCTTAACTACAGGGACAGAGATGTTGTGCTGCAGATGGTTGGCTGCCAAGGGGATCCCTTCTATGAAAACCACATCATAAGGATTTTCCCAGCCAATACTCAGTATGTGCAACAAATGCGGAAAACGTTTAGGGGAGTAAAACAATAATTGAGAGCCATGGGATTGAAATATATGTTGTTGTTCCCTGCAAAATTGAAAGTCATCCATGAGGGTTGGACCCACTTCTTTGTAACACTGGAGGAAGTGTGAGAATGGCTGGACATCAGAGGAGGTGACAGAATCCTGGTACTTGTGCCCAGATCAGCCTCTGATTGGTCGACTAGCTCCCGTCATAGAGGCGGGGCTGGAAAACATTGTACAGCTACTAGAAGGGCAGGCGCTTGAGCTCCCATGTGGTGGCCAGACAGGATGGCTTACTGGATATGGAATGGCAAAATCTTGAAAAGGAAGAAGTGATGATGCTGCAGGAGGCAGTCACATCAGCGACTTCTGCTGATAGCAGCTCGAAGATTGTGGAAGAAACGCCTGACCTGTCTGATCAGTAACACCTGAGACTACATGGAGACACAGACCATTGAATCTACAGCTCAGGCCGGGAGAGACGCCAGGGAGCCCCTAATCAACCTTTGTGCCTCTGAGATGCTAGCTACCATGCCATTTTGCCTTGGCTGGGGTTACTGGATTTCTCCTGTTATGTGCTCAGAGAACCTTTAGGAGCAGTTCATGTGCCATTGAAGTAAGACAGTCAGCATTGTGGTGTACTGTGAAGAGCAAAGGTGAGCATCTGTGTCACTCCCCCTCTCATTTAAGTTCATTCCTCTTTGTTGTAAGTGCAAGGGGGAAGTGTAGTGCAAACTTGTTAAGAGTCAGTGTATCCCCGAGGCTGCTTTGCTGTACTGCCCAGAGGTGAAACTGGCCCCCGTGACAAAGTACAAAGGTTTCATAGGGGCTTCATCACTTCCCACTGAACCCGTGTTACTTAACTGAATTATAGAAGTTCAAAGTGGGGTTTGGTCCAGTTTGTGTTTGTCATTGTTTACCCAGGGGAGGGGAGTGAGGTTGTTGTTTTTGTTCTGTTGTTGAAGCATGCTGATACATCAGAGGCCTCTGTGAGGAGCACTGTGGGTGTGGGGTGTCCATGGAGCCCCATCCTAGGAGTGTCGGGGGATCCTGCTCAGACTCACAGAAGGGTGGCAGGCTGCATGGTACAATGGAGGGACATGTCCTTATGATCAAATGAAATGTTCCGGACCTGACCACCTCCATGGTGAATGCTTATCCAAGCAGGATTTGAGTGCACATAGCAATGCTTCATTAAACACACTTGATGGACGGAGAGACAGAAGTTGCTGAAAAAAATGGAGGAGACAGTTTTTCTCTTTGACCTACTCTAGTTACACTAGGGGGGTTTCGATATAGATGGCCCCACATGTTTTACTCTGCTCCCTAAGGTCTTTGGCTGATGTTGAGGGAAGATATATTCTTCTACATGGATTATTGAATAGTGTTAAGGTGTGTTTTGCAAATGTGTATGCCCCGAATTTGAATGATGGAGACTTTTTCAACACTCTGAAGGAGAAGCCTATTTTCGTATGTTGGGATGCCTATTATTTGGGCTGGAGATTTTAATTATGTGGTCGAATAGTTACTTTATTTCGGCCAAAGGTCATAAAAGTTTCACACATAAAAATGTTTTCAGTTAACTATGCTCATCATACTTTATGCACATATTAAATACGTATTAAATTTGGGCTAAAATTGAACATACAATATATAAAAAATCCACAATAAACTCTCCATTGGTTGCAGTTTAGAAAAATAATATTTACAGGTCATTAAGTACTTCAGTGCATCCCCCTATTATATGTATATTTACAATGAGCTAACAATATGTATGATGCAATTAAAATAGCAAAACAGTGTAAAAAATCACAAGTGTTGTTCCAGGTAATTGCATTGTTCGTGGCAGTGTCACAATTTCAGCCCCTTTGTATTTCTTACGATCCCCACTGCAAACAGATATCGTGATAGGGCAAATATCACATTGGGGGCAGTACTGATTGTCAAGACCCTTAGTGCATCTTGATGCTTCCTGAATCCCAAATTATTGCACAGCAGGCATATCCATTTCTCCCTTGCCGGTGTATATGCTGTGCACAAAAAATATATGTGCTATATTTATGATTGACCTTGAGGTATATACCGAACATAAAGTACAAGTGCTATCCCCCTTCATCCCACAATTTGCTGTGTAGCTCTTAATCTGTAAAGTACCATAAGTTAGTTTTGGTTACAGAATTGTTGCAAAGTGTGGCTGTACATGGTCAAGAAACTCTTCAAAGCTTGGGTTAGGTTTTACAGCAAGAAAATGGGTTGTTAGCCTTCCCAAGCTTGGGTTACAATGAAGGGCATTCAGGATGTGTGACCAATAGGTTCTTTTCAATGTGTCTTTACAGCTTGGTATTAAGTTATATGGTTCAGTCTAGTATATACTGAGGCCTATTTCTTTGAGCCCTTTCTTAATGAATATTAACCAGGGAAAAGTGAGACAGCTGTCAATGGCTAAGAGTTCTCTTACACCATCATGATATACTACTAACTCTGGTGTTATCCACAGGCATACCCAGTAAAGCAGTAGTCGAAGTACCTGTATAGCTAAAGTGCTGGCGTCAATGGTTTGCTTGATGGTAGGCTGTACTTTTTTAAGGACAGCCCCCCAAGGCAAGTCGCAGCGCTGAATGGTTTACCTGCAATTTCCATGACAGCTTTGAATCAAGCAATATACCCAAATAAGTAAAATTTGGGACATAATCTAGTTTTTGAATATTCATCTTAAAATACTTTCTAACACCTTCATGGGGATTTATGGCAATGTACTTAGTTTTACCAGCATTTATTTTTAATCCTTTTGCGTCGCAGTATCCATTAAAAGCATTCAGTGAGTTTTGCAGGCCTCTGGGTGTCTGTGAAATCAAAAAAGTATTGTCTGCAAATAGCAGTGCTGGAACCAAGTTGCCACCCAGCCTAGGAGGGTTGTTTTTGTTTTTTTGTAGATAACTGACCACTTCATTAATATAGAGTGAGAACAGGGTGAGGGCAAGTACCCACCCCTGTCTCACTCCTCTATCTATTGGGATCTGTTGCGTGAGCTCCCCGTTCATACCCCAACAGACTCTTGCATAGTTGTCACAGTGTAGCCTTACTAACTGTGCTAATAAAGTTGGGGGAACTTGTTTTTTTTTGTCAAAGTTTAGTTTATTCAACATGACTGATACATTGCACAATACATTGGAGTTCATAGAAGGATAACATGGAGTACTTCTCTCATTGAAGTCGCTCTAATTGAAGTCCAGTTTCTCTATATGTGAGGTCTCCATACCCGCCTACCCTCTTTTGTGTGATGGTCATTTTGGTACAATAAACATCATATACAACCCTACATAAGCAAAAGAGGGAAAAAGAAAATAACCCCCTAATGCTATGAACTAATTCCCCCCTTACTCCCCTCCCTCTCCTTCCCTGGTGGTGGTGGAACACTTATCTACTCACCATAGGGCAATCGGAGTCGCATTCAAGAAGAGAACTGGCTCCAAAAGGGCCATTTGTGTATACGGATATCTATAGTCAGGAGATAAAACCCTACTTAAAGCAGGAAGAGATGTTACTCTTGTTTGGAAGGCGGACATACCGCCGAGGGGAGACAGCTCGAGAGGAAGGAAACCAGTGTGCCCTATTTATATTCAAAAATTTTATGATCGTCTCTGAGACGTGCTTGCCAGAGTGACAGAGCTGGTGTCTCCCTTTTTTTCTTAGCCATCGCTATCATACCCAGACAGGCCCACATTATGGCATTGTCTGCTTTCGACTGGTGCTCTAGGTCTGGGTCCCTGATGCCTAGAAGCACTTCTGCAATAGAGGTCGGTATGGGGTAGCCCAGCATGTCTTTGATATGAGTGAGAATCTCCTCCCAGAAAGGCCGGATTGTAGGGCAGTCCCACCATTTGTGGCATAAGTCCCCCAGGAGGCCACACCCTTGCCAGCAGAGATCTGGGGAGTTAGGGAAAATCTTCTTGAGTTTAGTGGGGTACATGTACCAATCAAAGAGAGTCTTGTAATGGGCCTCATTTAGGGCTACCAAGTGATTGTTATTGGCAACATCGGACCATAAGTGCTTCCACTCTTCCTCTGAGATATCCCTCTCAATTATATGTTTCCAGAATGATTGGTAAAGCACTTGTGGGGCGTGAATGCCCGAGGGCAGTAACGTGTATAGAAAATATATCAACCTCTTCATGGTACCTGCTTTCTGTACCCATCGTTCTATCAAGGTGTGGTCTCCTGTGGCTGCCTCCCGCACCCATGGTTGGGAAATCCAGTGTTTTAGTTGGAGGTAGTGGAAGTGTTCTGTGTGTGGGATCCGAGATTCTCCTTGGCAGCTCTCAAAGGTGAGCACCTCAAAATTGTGAAACAGGTCCAAAACCACCCGACAACCCCCCTCCCGCCACGTGTCGAATGGGCCCTTACGTTCAGCTGGTGGGAAGTCGGGATTAAAGTGAATGAGGGTGTATGGTGATGAAAAAGGAAGTCAGCCTCCCCTTTTTCATGACCTCATCCCAAACCTTGAGCGTAGTGCGCGTTGGAGTGTTAATCTACGCATTGGCAGGCCTCTCTCTCTTCGATCTTCACGGTGTGTCCCAAATCGAACTCCCCATTGTTGCCCTGTCCATATGTAGCCAATGTTTATCAGATTCTCTCATAGACCATTCCACCAGCACTCTCAACTGGGCCACCTTGTAGTATACTGAGAAATCCGGTAATGCCACCACCCCTCGTTCTTTGGGCGGCGTAACACATGGAATGCAAGCTCTTCCCCCTGCCATACTAATTTAGTGATAGGCGAGCAAAATTTGGGCATTAGCTTGGGGTCTAGATCTACTGGGAGTGCCTGAAACAAATAGAGCAACTTTGGGAGTAGCGTCATTTTGACAGCATTGATCCGGCCCAACCAGGAGATGAATAGTGGTTGTCAGCATTTGAGGTCTTGTTGCAATTGGCTCAACATTGAGGGATAGTTGGCCTTATAAAGATTCTCCACCCTAGGGGTGAGTTGAATACCTAAATATGAATGGAGTTTTTGGCCCATTGGAAGACAGACTGACTCCGCAATTGTTGTACCTCTCTCTAGGGAATGGTAAGATTTACGATGAAGGATTTCATGGTATTGACCTTAAAACCAGCAACCAACTCAAATGTATCTAGTTCCCTCTGAAGCGCTTGTAGTGAGGTGCTTGGGGTAGTCAGCTTCATCAAAATGTCATCTGCAAAGAGCGAGGCCTTGTGTTCCGTACCCCTGAATGGTATTCCGCTGATGTCAGGAATAGTTCTAAACTGAACTGCAAAGGGCTTAAAGCTAAGGGCGAATAGAAGTGGGGATAAGGGACATCCCTGACTCGTCCCCCTACTAAAAGCAAATGGAGGTGACTGCGACCCCCTGACCTGTACTCTCGATTGTGGGTGTGCATAGTTAGCCCGGACCATGTTGATGAACCTATGCCCAAATCCAAATTTTTGCAAGGTACGAAAAAGGAAGGACCAATCTACCCTGTCAAAGGCCTTCTCGGCATCCAATCCCACCAAAAGAGCTGGAATGTTAAAATTAGAGACTTTTTCAATCAGATGCACGGTCCTATGGATGTTGTTGTGTGTCTGCCTCCCCTTTATGAAACCTGATTGATCAGGGTGGATTAGTGAGAGCATTAAGGTGTCGAGTCTTGCGGCTAAAATGGCAGAGAAGAGTTTAGCATCAAGATTAAGCAGTGCAATAGGCCGATACGAGGCACAGTGGTGCGGGTTTTCCCCCGGTTTGGGAATCACCGTGATTGCTGCTTCAGCCATAGACTTTGAGACTGCCGCCTCATCTGCTATTGCATTGAATAAAAGGGTGAGGTGAGGTGTGAACTCAGCTGCAAACATTTTATAGAATTGGGCCGTTAAGCCATTGGAGATTTGCGTATTTTGAGTTTTGAGATCGTTGTCCCCCCTTTCTCCTCAGTGATAGGTTCATTTAACCCATCTATCTCTGCTGGTGATAACCGCGGGAGTTCCAAGGAGTCTAAGTATTGCTGTTGCATTACCACATTTGGTTGCATCCCTGTATAGAGGTCTCTGTATAAACCTCCAAAAATGTGTGCCTTATCGGCATCTCTGTGAGCCAGCGAGCCGTCCTTATCTTGTATGCTTCCTATGTATTCCCGCTCCCTTTTATCCCTTAACTGTCTCGCTAGATGAGCTCCCACTTTCCCTCCCTGTGTGTAGGACACTTGCCGGAGTCTTAGCATAGTGTATTCTGCCCTATTTGTGTAGATTGCTTTAACTTTCCCCTTCAGAGCAGTGAGTTGTATTTGTAAGACCTGTGTAGGAGTTTTCTTGCTAACCTTTTCTCTTTCCTCCTTTTGTTTAATATGGAGTTAAATTCTAAGCACTTGCCTTGGGGTGTGGCATTAAATGCGTCCCAATTGTTCTGGGGTGAGGTAGCCTGGGGTTGGTTTAGTTCAAAGAACTCTAAGATCGAACTCCTCAGCTCCTCAACTCTTCCCTTAAGAGTCTATCCCTGGTCACCGAAAATGGGAAGTACCATCTATGCTTGCCTGTTCCGTTGTGACCCCAAGACCAACTAATGGCTATCAGCCTGTGATCTGAGATCGTGATTGGGAGTATTCTTTCTGCATCTAGAGAGCCTAGGAGATACTGTCTTATAAAGATGTGATCTAGTCTAGAGTGTGTCGAGTGCACATGGGAAAAGAAAGTGAAATCTTTAGTCGTCGGGTATAATGGCCGCCATGCATTCTGGAGGCCCAAAGTCTGTATTTTCTGCTTGATTTCTTCAGAGAAGGTGCTTGTAGCTGCCCTCTGAGTGTGTGTACTATCCATCTCAGCTTGCCAAGTCAAATTAAAATCAGCCATAAGTATCGTCGGTCCCTCTGCAAACTCGCCAATCGGGTCCAGGAGGGAGGTTAAAAACCCTGTTTGGTCTGTATTGGGGACGTATGTAGATATAAACGTACACATGTTGCCTCTCAATTTCCCTTTTACCATTACCATTCTGCCTTGCTGATCCATCTTAATAGCCTCAGTTTGAAACTTTGCAAAGCTGCGAAATATCAGAGCTACACCCTTCTGCTTCGAGTAAGAGGACGATCTATAGATTAAGGGATAGTTTTTGTGGTGGAGTTGTAGTTCTTCGGTTTTCTTTTAGATGAGTTTCTTGCAGCGCAACTACTTCAAATTGGTGGTCAGTAAGGTATTTCCAGATTTTTTGGCTTTTAAGAGGCAGATTCAGACCCTTCACATTCCAAGAGGCTATTGAGACCATACTGCTAGTTCCCAAATGTTGTCCCTCTCAAACCGTCTCCTGCTGATCTGCGATGTCCCCTCGACCCCCCCAAGTGTTCCCCAAATTTGCTCCTGCCCACAACTATACATGGTCCTACAGGATCCCGCTGTTGAGATTGTCCTCCTACCCCTTGAGTCCACCACCAGGTACTCCCCCAGTTAACAAAATAAGAAAAAGATCCCCAACAACCCTGTGGTGGAAAGTCAACGGGCTACCAGCCAACTCAATCTTGGAAAATCAAGGCATGTTAGTGGAATACTCGGGCAGTGTCCTTGGACGGAGTATGCTTCCAAAAACAGTTCCAATTAGAAGAAGTTCCTTGATTGCTTGATCCAGCACATTCATTTATGGCTGGCGAGGGAGCTGAGGTCTCTGTCCTCAGCAGTCGGCCTGTGACCATCGTGCGGCTCATTTTATCTCTCGTCCCCCGCTTGGACTGCGGTATTTCTTCCAAACAACATTTTGGCTGTTCCACGTTGTCATTTCCCACTGGGTTTACTCTTGGTGATGGTGCTCCATTGCTGACTCAGCCGCACTGTTGCGTCCAAGCCTTTCGTAGACCTTTGGCTGATTTTTTCCTCAGGCATCGGGAGGCCCGAAATGCGCATGCCCTCCTCTAGGATGAGACATGTTGAGATTTGTTGTTCAGTTCGAAGGCAAGGCCAAATGGGAATGTACATGTATAATGTATATTGTCCTCCCGAAGCTTTGTTGTGATCGGTCTAAGTTACTGCCTGCGTTGTAACGTAGAGGGTGCCAAGTCCTGGAACAGGCGACATTTGTACCCCTGAAAGGCACTTTCTTCCTTTTTTCTCACTTCTTGTAGAATTGCTTCTTTAGTTTTAAACGAGTGTAGCTTAACGAGGACATCTCTAGTGCGTCGCCGTTCGCCCGACTGCTGGTTGCCAGCGCGATGGGTTCTTTCAATCTTGATCTTTAACTGGTGTGGGCTTAGTGTCTCGGCAAAGATCCCTTCCACAAAGGCCTCCAAATCCGGTCCCTTTGCGCCTTCCTCTAGGTCTCTTATGCAGATATTCTCCCTCGGGGATCTCTTTTCTAGGTCCTCTGCCTTTAGGAGTGCCTGTTAAAGCTGAGTCTGAGGCTCTTGCTGCTTTTCTTGTAGCCTGTTGGAGCGCAAATCCAACTCCTGTGAGTGTTCTTCTATCTTCAGGACTAGAGAGCCCATAGCGTCCATGTCATATTGCAATGGAGGTAGTCTGACGAGTAAGTGAGTGTTCTTCTATCTTCAGGACTAGAGAGCCCATAGCGTCCATGTCATATTGCAATGGAGGTAGTCTGACGAGTAAGGGAATTTCCTCATCCCATCATGAGGAAACGCGCTCCGGTCTAAGAAGGCGATTTTGTACGACAGTTGTGTACTTGCCCGCATGAGGGACTCACTCTTGGAGTTATCCTCACTGTGACGAAGTGGAGAGCTGATACGAGCGACTTGGGCCCCTACATGTCACTGTATGGAACAATACTAGTGTCCCTGATTGGTGATTAATGACCCTACAGCCCTGACGAAATTGCATTAAATCAAGATTGGCAATGAAACATGTCGGCCTAAAGGTTTGCAACAATGCAGCCTGTTTTAGTTTGAATAAGTGCACATGTGAATAATAAAGTTGGTAATTGTGCTACTGATTTCAATTTTATTTTCACTGGGTCTTGTTTTATAAACACCACACTTGGTATTTTTTTGCACTTTTTTGGGGACACAACTTTATTATTTGAGGCAAGATGGTTACCAATGATGAGAAAAGTGGGCATAGCTGGTGAGTACCAATCAGCAAGCTCTATTGGTGGTGTGCATGTGAGGTGCCATCTTATCCTTTTTTCACATAGAATTTTTTTTAGGTTTACATACAGATTGATGTAACCTCTTTTGACACAGTACCAAAAATGTACATCCCTGTATGTATAGGGGGTATGGAGATATAGTGACTGTTGTGTGAAGAAGTTTTTTAAGTAAATAAAGAAAGTCTAGGCAGTAGAGTGGGAGTACACTACCTCGGCTGAAAGTGAGGAGTGTTTTGGGAAAAAGTGTGACAGAACCCCCTCCTCCACTTATACCACCATCCTCCAGATGAGGAGCCTATAATGAACAGGTCTTTGTATTTATATTGTGTATTGAGTGGAGGGCGACCTGTTTGTTATTTCCCTCTGTAGCTCCTTGTTGATTGTGTCCTTTTAAACATTGACATAAATATAATTTCCAAGATATTGTCCACAAGACTTAAGACGGGGGTGTTGAGCCTGGTGGAGAACGATCGATGCAGGTTGATGCTGAGGAGGGGTACTCACATGAATCTTGTGATCCATGTGATGAACTCGACTCATGAGTCAGACCTAGAAGCACCATTAGTGGCACTGGACAAAGAGAAGGCCTTTGAAACCCTAGGTTGGGAGTATTTGTGGGTGATGTTGCAATGATTGGGGTGGGGCCAATTTTTTTCCTCGGTGCACCTTCCCTAAACTGAACCAATAGCATGGGTGCAGAAGGACAAGGTGGTGTCTCCGCCTTTTCGTGTGTGGAGGGGTACGAGGGGTACAAGAAAGGGATGCTCCATGTCCCCGCTAATTTTTGCCATGGTATTGAAGCACCTGGCAGCATGCCATAGATTGGACCTTGGAAGAGTGAGGTATATGTGTGGGAAACGTGGTACACCCAATATCGATGTATGCAGGTTATTTGCCCCTGTACTTGTGCAGGCCTGGGTTATCAATCCTGTTATTGATAGGGGTTTGGTAGGACTTCAGGATTACTCGTTAACAGAGCTAAGACAGTGCTCTTCTCACTGGTGGGCCTGGTGGGGTGCTCGAGGGAGGTACTCCTGGAAGGAGGTCTGCCATAGGATTTGGTGAAATGTCTATACTTGGGAATGCAAGGGCCCCAATATGACCTGACTATAGTGAGGGTGATTGATGGTCTAGGAACTTCAGGTCCGGTTCTGGATCACAATCCCGGTTTTGGTGATAGGCAGAGTAGCCCTACCCAAGATGGTGCCTTTGGCCCGCTGTTTGTATGCAACTTAACGAGGGCTATGTTCATGGAACGTAATAGCCTCTTGGAGTACTTGGTGTGGACTGGCAAGAGGAGCCAGGTCCAATTAGATATGTTGAAACTGGACCCCGAAATGGGCTTCGAGATTTACAGCTCTGTTATCTGGCAGCACTCCTGCAGTATGCGGCTCAGCGGTGTGATGATGGTGCCGGTAGGGAAAAGCTTTTATTGGAATGTTTGGTGGAGGTTGATGCTCTCTCCAGACATACTGATGAGCAGCGCTGAAATGCTGGAGGAGTGTCCCCACATAGTGAGGCAGATGGTGGAAGACTGGGAGAAGGTGGTGAAACAGTTCTTACAAAGGGCTCCATATCCTCGCTACTTCCTCACTGATGGTTGAAGCCTTTCCTACAAATACAGTCCGTAATGGATCTGATGCAGTGGGGTAAGGACAGCTGCCAGGCAGCGGGTGACTTATGCTTGAATGGTAAGTTCTCCCACACATCTCAATGATTTGGTTGACCTTTGCTGAGGAACCAGAGGAGTCATGTAAGCTTGGAGTCATACTAGATCCAGCAGTGAATAGGGGTCTCATTTCCTGGCTGTATGCTGTGTTGAAGGCTGATATATGCATAGATGTGGCTGGTCATAAGATCTAGATGACCCTCTCATGAATGCTGAATGGAAGGGGTACTGAGCCTAAATGAAGGAAACTGCAAGGAATGTAAGCTTCAAGCTTATGCAGTTTTACTGCCTTCACCGGGCATATCCCATGCCACAGTGGTTGAACAGGATCTTCTCTAGATGTGCAGCATCCACAGCAGGTTTGCAACATATGACAGGGAGATGTCCGTGGTTGGATGCTTACTGGGTGGGAGTGCTGCATGTATGCGGTGTGGTCACTTGCAGCAAACCAGAAAGGATGGTGCACCATTGCCTTCTCAGGTTTTTACCACTCGCAAAAACAGAGAGGAAAATGGATTACAGATTCGTACTGCTGGGGCTGGTGTTAGCAAGGAAATGCATAGCAAAACACTGGATAGTCTCTACCCCCCCACCATGTCACAATTGGTTGTTGGATCTGAGTGAGTCGTTGGGCACTGAGAAATGTCGGCTGTGGCGAGTGCAGATGAATGCAGACCGGAACCTGGAATTGTATGGTGAGATGGTGGAACACTTAAGAGGGATGACTGAGATGGATGAATTCAGAGTCTGAAGCTTGTAGTTGTGTGGAATGAGCAAGTGTGTTCATTATGTGGTGGTCCTGGAGTTTGAGCAGGACCCTTTGTGATCTGTACCAGTACAATATTTGTTGCTAATATGGGGGAGGTGTTCTCCCACCTGGCGGGGGCACCTTGAGGCATCCCATGTGAATTATGATTTTGAATCAATCTTTATATCTATCACTACTGCAGTGTTTAATTTTATTGCTAGTTTGAATGAAACAACAAACTCTAATAAAAACAAGTATAAAACAAAGACGGAGGAAGCCTTTTGCGTCCCTGTGGCTCTGAACAGGAGGTCAGCAAACTAGCCTTTGTAAGTCACTCTGGAAGTACTGGGATAGTTGAAAATCCAATCCTTGTACCCAGGCAAAGGAAGTAGAGCAGCAGGAAAATCTGAGTAGCAATTCAGCAGGATAGCAATCCTTTAAAGCAACAGTCCAGTAGAGTAGCAGCACAGAATTCCTTCTTCCTGGAAGAGTATTCACAGGAGGACACTGAAGAGGTCCTACATTTACACCCCGGTGCCCTGGGTCTGGAATGTGGGAGAAGCTTCTAGACAGTGGCTTTGCTGTCCATGGAATTTCCTGCATTCTTTGCCTAGGTTCCAAGTTGGCTGCAGTGATAATGTGAGGTCCTAATTGTACTATAAGTCCCCCTATAAGTTACATTTAGTAATATACATTTTTACAAGTTTCATAAATACATTTTATTAACACATTTATTATTATACAATAAAAACATTTTAATAAATGAACGTAACATGACTTACTAAACATTTTTTACAAATGCAAAACACTAAGTTTTCTCTGTTTTCCATTAATTCGATAAATCCACTGCAATGCCACCACAAATCTGGCCACTTGCTCACATTGAAATCCATACCCTATATCAGTTATTTCATTTTCACATCTCTCTGGAGACTCTCTCTGCAGCACAGCTCCTTTGTATTTTTCTTTGTTCTTCAAAAGAAGAGAGTTTTCTGCTGAAGATAAAAGAGAATGGAAAGAGCAGGATGAAGAACATTTGGAAATACTTCTCCATCCCTTCAGGAGAAAAGACAGTTCTGGCTAAAACTATCCAATGCAGTCTATGCAGTAATAAACATTCAATAGCGACTCTGAAGAAGGAGAGGATTGTTGTGGGTCCTCGAGTCCCAGCAAATTCCTCAGAGCTGCTGCCTGCTATCCACAAGTGCTATACATTGCCACTCCAGGACCTGCTGTGTGGGGAAGCATTGCTGCAGGACCTTGACTCCAAGAAACGAATGGGGTATGGGAGGCAGCCCCAGAACATTCCTCACACCTGCTGCCAGCCATCTACAAGTGCTATGAAGTACCACGCTAGGACCCGCTGTGTGGGACTTGTCTGGCAAGGAAGGGGCAGGGCAAGGCCACCCTCCTTGGCTCAGCTTCTAAGGTACTGTTGCTCTCTAAAACTATTGTTCCCCGGACAAATATTGACTGGCTTGAATATTATTATGCTCATAATAAATGTTGCCCCCTTACCTCTGCATGTCATTCTTAGTGGAGATTGTAACTCCAAAATTTGTAGGGGCCCACTCTACTTGTTGCTGTGATTCAATTTTTTCCTTACATCATGGGGAAAAGAAAAGTCAAAGTATTTAACGGGGTTGACAAACACCTTAGAAATAGCAGCACCATCTTGTCTTTTCTAAAAAATGTGGTGGGTGCTCTTTCATAGGAAATCTCATGTGTTGAAGAACAGTTGACACAAACTCGCCAGGAGTCATATCTTTCATCGAGAGAAGGAGATCATACTACCTTAGTTGGTAGCTCTCAGGAGTCCTCTAATATCAGTGGCCAGCAGGGAATACAGGAAATACTGGGCATAGCTCACCAAACATACTTTGCCCTCTACCTTAAAACAATCGGCAGGGGGATTCGGGGGGGGGCAAGGCTTCAGCTCAAAACGGGGCCCTCTCCTCAAGCCGACTCTAATACTAACAGAGGGTCTAAAAGGGCCAATTGATCTCTGCCCCAGAAAACTGCTTGACACAGGATTTGTTAAGTAACTTGGAACTGAAAATATCCTCTGCATTTGAGAAGCTAAGGCAAAGAATTGCTAAAGTGGAGGAAATGGTTGGGTCTTTGTGGAATTCAGTTGGGCTCTCCAGAAGCAGTATGATGCTATCTCAAGTAGAATCCTTGTCCTGATAGCCCACACCCACGTTCTTGATACTCTTGCTAGCAAAATGTCTTTTGAAGGAACTCACAACCCCAGAGCTCGACCAACATCGGAAGCCGTTTTCGGGTTGGGAAATGTAGGAACCTCAGGTAATAATTTGCCTAACCCCATGGGCAGCTTACACTCCCCACGCCCAGTCTAACCAGCACCGCTGAGGGTTATCAACTTGGATGTGGGAGAAAGAGCTCTGGTAGTTTCAGCTATGGAGCAAGAGGCCCAATGGTGATTCCCTTTTGCCTCACCTGGGCCCATGTGGGTATCATTCCCTCAGATCTTATCCTGCACCATCCCTCAGCCTTTACCCCAGATGTTTTAGTTCTGGCCACACCTAATGCATGTGACCAGGAATACTTCCAGCAGAATAAAAATAACATTGCCTATTGGCTTGCAGCAAGGATCCCTAGTTGTGATGCTCTTTCACTACTTGCTGTCATTAGAATAGCCCATAGCATGGATTGAATTAAGAATGCCCCTAAACATCAACTTGGGGATTGCATAGTTGTTAACCTTCGCAAAGCTTGGAGTGCTGGTTTTATCATAAACAGTCTTGGGACTAATAATATCACCCATTGCAGTATCTCAGTGTTACCATTGTTTTTTTTAATAAACCTAGGAACCAGGGAAAAAATTGGTAGAAGGCCCCTTGTCAGGAAGACAGGGTGGCACTGGTCTGCAATGATGATGTCCCAGATCAGAGTCCCTACCCCATTGTCAGCAATCAATTTAAATTGTTAAGCAGGTTAAATGACCAAGATCGACTGAGATGGGAAACCAAGAGGACTGAATCATCTAGAGTGTTAATTTCCACAAGGGAAAACCCGAAGGGGCGGTTAACCAACAGAGTTGATTCTACCAGAATGCCTGTTCCTTGTAGGAAGCTTCAGGTACCAAGCTGGAACATAGCGGGAACTCAAGGGAAATTGTGTGACCCCCCGCCTTACCAAAGTTACTTGATGCATACAATATTATTTGTTTTCGGGAGACATGGGATACCTCAGGGAGCCTGTATTTTGAGTGCTATGCAACCTTCACTACAAGTGACGTCCCATCCTCTGGCCTGTGCGCGGGGAGCAAGACTTGTTTATCAAATTGAATTTTGATTTGTAATGTGAGAGGTCACATCTAACTCCCTCCACATTCTTGATGTCCATCTTTTGAAAATAAATTAAGGATTTTAGGTGTCAATGTATACAACACCATTGATGTAAAGAGGCCCATGATAAGCTGTCAGCTTTGGGAGTATTGTTAACAGATTTGTAAACCCCATACCCTCCTCTGTATACAGCTTTAGTGATTCTGGGAGATCTTAATACCAATCCATGCAGGGTTTGTTGTTTATATTTCCCATCTGATCAGGATAACGATATAGTGGACCAATTTTTCAGTGCAAGGGCAGGTCCTAAGTAAGGTGGATACATTTACTTATTTAGCGATTTAATTAACCTCTGCCCTTAGTTGGCAGCCCTTAATTAGAAAGAAAGCAGGTTGTCAATTGGCTATTGCCAATCCAAATGACTTTTCCAGTCACCTGGGGCACAAACCAATTCAGACAATGTTAAATGTTTTTAAAGGCAAGTGCATCCCTGTGGCAATGTCTGACTGTGAGAATTGGGGCTAGGCAAATATTGCCACAATCCAGTTGGAGGAAAACAAGATTATGAGGGGCATCCTAGGTGCTGGTCAAGGCACACCAAAGAGATCACTACATTTATTCACCTTCACCCTCTCCTATTGTGGTGATTAGTTTGGGTTAAGGAGGAGTTAAATTTAAATAGGATAATCATACAAGATTGCCTATCCTTGGACAATATGTCCTATATACCTTGGTTTCCCTATATAGAATCAGATTTTAAAGCTCTAGGGAAAGCTATTTACTAGCCCTTTGGGCACAACCAAAGCTGATATAATTTGGTTGAAGCAGCCATTCTCCTTTCGGGTCGCAGCTGAGAGGGAAGCCTCTGCCTTAGCCAAACTGTTGATGCCTATCTTTTGTGTGGTAAAAACAGTTGAGGGTATAGAACCGTACCTAGTGTTAGAGAATGCCCAACCATCATCAGCTACTCAGTATTTGTCTGTGATGAGGGTTCGACCTCAGATATTATGCATATTGTTCTTTCATGCCCAAAATTGAATACCCTTCCTGTCAACCACGGATCTCAGCCTGTTGTTTTATACTTACAGCCTTTATCTCCACCCACAATTTGCTTTTATGTGTCCTGGGTTCTGTCTGGGGTCATGAGATCTAGATATTAACCTAATTTGAGTTGTATCGTTTGTGTGACACTACCAACCCCATACCGTCTGTTTTTAGGTATTCTTCCGAAGAGTCATCATATATAGTGACACTTATCTACAGCTGATTAATATATGATGCTGATTCATCTCTTCTGTATAACAATGAAAATGTTTTTAACACTGTTATTGTCCTGTTTTGTATTTTCTTGCACCTTTAGTTTTTATGTATAGTTGTTGAATTAAAAAAAAAATTGAATAAAGTTATACTAGGTGGTGATGATACTCTGAAAAAGTGTTCATATGGTACTGTTCCCTTTCTACATGTTATGCAAGGGACTTCCACTCCTGCGAGATTTCCTGCACCCGCGAGACTACCCAAACGCCGGCAGTACGAAGAGGTATATCTGTGAAGATCCCTTTACACAGATTACCAACGCGGTTCCGGCGGCAGGGTAGGTCCCAAGAGGAGTGTTCAACGAGTGCTGGTAAGTAGACACCCTCTCTTAATGATGCTGTAAGGCCCAGGGCGCCCAGTACTACTTTGCAGGTAGTTCACATGGGGATTGAGTAGTTTGGGGTGCCGGTATAATTTCCCTGCACTCTGCTATGGGTCATCCCCTTGTTGCCCAAATATTGGTGTTTCGTGGTATTTTTATTAATGCGACTCGGCGGCCGGTACCCTTTCCGCCTACCCCGCAGCTTTGTGATGATACTTCTGATAATTTTGGACACACAGGGGACTTTTTGGCATTCATAGGAGGGGCCTGCATTGATCGGACCCTCAGTACCCCTTTCCTCCTCCCCAACTCCTACTGTATGATTCTGTCGACCAGGCAGTAATGGATATCATTAGATGGGGTTGTTGCTTTACTCAGCTACTCTATATTTTACCTTTACCCCAACAAGCCACAAATTGGTGTCATGTATGACCGCTGGATACTGTTGAAGCACCCCTTGTAAAACAGTTTAGGTGAGCAATATTTCTGTCTTGGCTGGTAAATGTATACTTACAATATGTAACCCTGAAAATCGTGCGCTTTAACGCTGTTCTGCATGAGTGTTTTTCACCCTGAGGCTTCACTAAGAGTACGGTTGTGCAGCACGGTTGTGTGACATGTATTTACACGGAATGCACAGATATAGGCCACCATTGTGTTTCATGGACAGACCTATGCGATACATGTATTTTTTATGTTTACAATGTTATGTTCTTCATCCTACTTCTAGGTAAATACCTGGACATCGTGGTAGGTAGCTTTCCCCTTACCAAGTCGTGTAGATAGTGTTTTTTGGTCCTGAAGAAGTGCCTTGATCCTCCTGACACCCATGGTACGAAACATGTTGACCGACTGAGAGTAGGGCGAACATAGCTAGATACATAGCCTCTAGTTTTCCGCCACAGTTTACCTACCTGAATAAAATCAATTCTAGGACTAAATGGCCTGTTTGAATTCACTTTTTCTCACATCTACACACACTAGGCCCCTTAACCCCACTGCATCCCCGTTAAAGAGCCCCATATTGGGTGCCCGTCGGGTTATTGCAGCGCCGACCTGACGAGGGGCAGTCCCATATGATGAAGCATGACATCTAGCTCGCTAGGTGTGTGAGGGCCCTAGTTCCTAAGGGAGAAATCCCCCCATATTACAATACCATGAGACAATGATACTCACCTGATCCAACCATTTGTATCTCGCTCTTCCTGTTCACTTTGCCTTAGAGGAACTTCATACCCCCTTTTTTGTTTTATACTTTGGGTATGTATGCAGGACCTCTTTAAACAAGCCCCTCCGTCCCTCTCTTTGGAAAGACTGTTAGCACCCGTGGGACTTCTGTTAAGGTTACCAGGGATAACTGACGAATCCCACCTGGTCCAATTCTTAGCACACTTAGAACTCTCTGTGTGCCTACAGGTCTACTTCTGACCCTTTTATTTTAATTTTTCCATACCAATGGATAACAACCAGGGGTCTCGGCTTCGGTGATGAAGCAGTAGCAGATATCTTAGACAGAACAGACTCTTTATTGGGAGCAGAGGGCAGCTCAACATCAGGCACACAATCAGATGATTGGAACTCTTTAACATCGATGAAAAAGGAGCGGTTGAAGATCACTCTCCATGGCGCACTAATGACAGAATATCTGCGGGCTAACATAGCCCCTAATGGCCTAATTGTCAGTAAATTCTCGAGGCCCTTTCTGGATGATGCAACCTTTAAAAAGGAGTGGTCCCTAGTTGCATGGAAGTGCACTAGGGACTGGCTTGTGTTAATAATTAACACAGCCAGAAGGATTGCAGATACACTCCTTGTCAGAATTCAAATTGCAGAAGGAGCTCTTAAGACAACCATACAGATCACAAGCTTTAAAACTTGGCTAGCAGAAATCAATGCTGAAATTGCTGAAAACAAGAATTATCTAATGAAGCAAAAAATATCTAAACTTCAAAAGCACATACAAAACTTTGATAAGGAAAAAGTATATCCTTACCTCAAGGTTGACTACACGTCAGCAAAGACTAGCTACTCATCCGATGATAACTCAGATAGGAGGGGTTCTTCCAATAGTGAGTCGAGTATGAGGAGCTGGGAGAGAAACAACTCCAGAAGGACGCAACGTCCCAACCAGTATTACAACATACCAGCCTACCAGGGCCCACCAGCCTACCAGGGTCCACCTCCTCCATTTTGGCAGTTTCCACCATACCAACATGGGCCACCTTAGTTCTTCCACAATAGCAACCCCCATTTTTTAGGCAGAGGTTGGGGCAGAGGAAGAAGGCGCAACAAAAGAGGATCACAGAAGCAGGTCCAATGGCAAGACCAGCCGGCTCACAATACAGAGACATGGAGCAAAACACAAAGCAAGAGGAACTAGTGGTGAACTTCTCACACCGGACACTGACAGAGAATGAGATATCAGTGCTGGAGATGGGTCTGGGCTTTGTCCTTACACCAAGGGTGGACAAATTCAGAGACACTTGCGAGGTACAAATCCTGTTCAGAAACATACATCTAAAATCCTAATTCCAGGACAGGCCTTTGTTAGAACAGGAAGACTCCGGGTTGAGTAACCCTTCCACCTTTACCCCTAGCGATAGCATGGTACCGGTTGAGGTCCTAGCATTTGAGCAAGCTGTGCTAAAGGAACTGGCCCTACCACAGAGTAAGACCCCCTTTCATAATCTTTCTAACTCAGAACAGGCAGCAGCAAAAAGCCTCGCTGAGGACACAATTATAATCAAACAGGCTGACAAAAGTGGGGCAACTGTAATCCAATCTACTATAGATTACGATGCAGAATGCAATCGGCAGCTCAAAAATGACAGGTACTACACCCCCATTACACAGAACCCTACCACACGCCTGGCCACGAGGATCTCCACAGTGGTGTATGAGGCTGAGACTAACGGGCGGATTAGTAGAAAGGAGGCCAATTTTTTGATCGCCAAGGAACCGAGGATACCATACTTCTATACCCTCCCCAAAATACATAAGGGCATTACCCCGTTTCCTGGCCGCCCCATTGTTTCT
Source organism: Triturus cristatus (assembly GCF_964204655.1). Lineage (NCBI taxonomy): Eukaryota > Metazoa > Chordata > Amphibia > Caudata > Salamandridae > Triturus > Triturus cristatus. Next base: position 1,355,591,975 of record NC_140591.1, read on the forward strand.
GGCATTGGCTCATTACTTGAGCCATTGTCCAAATTTTGTGATCACTTCCTACACAAAGCACTGATGAAATAGACCTCCTCGTCAAACTTGACGTGGAGGCACTATACACAAATATCACTCAGAGAGCCACCATGTCAGTCATTGAGACAGCACTCAATGCCTTGGAATGGACCTCAACCACTCCTGTTTCATCCATTATGCAGTGTGTGACCCTGGCCTTGACTGAGAACTTTTTTGAGTTAAAAAAACAATTGTATCATCAAGGCCAGGGTATGTCCATGGGCAGCACCTTCGCCCCTAGTTTGGCCTGTCTTTATATGGCGGCTTTTGAAAAGGATGTCATCAATAAAATTAACAACATATACTTCAACAACTTGAAGCTATGGTAGCACTTTATTGATGACATTCTCATTTTTTGAAAGGGCAACTGTTCCACCTATGAAGAATTTGTGGGTTGGATCAACAATCAAAATTAGTTTCTGAGATTTACCCATACTATCTCTGAGACCACCATTCCTTTTCTTGATCTGAATATCATTCTGACCGATGGGTTATTAAGCACAACACTGTATAAGATACCCACAGACCGTAACAGTCTGTTACTATACAGCAGCCATCATCCTAGGGCACTTAAAGACAACTTACCTTTTGGCCAGTTTCTACGCATAAGACGTAACTGCAATACACTCTCGGATTATAAGACTAAAGCAAACACCTTGGTCTCTAACCTTAGTCAAAGGGGTTACCCTGAACGGCAGATCAGGGACTCTATAAAATGAGCAAGGAATAACCCCAGAGAGACACTCCTTGAGGTGTAGCCAAAAGCTACCACTGATACACTGACATGTGTAACATCATTCACCCCCGACTCAGCCCGTATCAAAAAAATCATTCGAAAACACTGGCCACTTCTGGGTACAGGTGACCTGTGCATTCCTAGGCCTAGGTTTGCATATAAGAGGACCCGTAATCTCAAGGACATCTTGATACAACCAAGACCTACGCCAGCTAAATCAACTATACAAAGAACCCTGTGGGAACTCCCTCCAGTAATGGGTCATTACCCGTGTGTCTCGTGTGCAGCATGTAAACTTACAGTTGTTGCTAAAGAGGTAACCCTTTTCACAAAATTCAAAAGGACATTAACAAGACACACTAACTGCAATACCACACAGTGCATCTACATGATCACCTGCCCTTGCGGCTTGAAATACATAGGTATGACCATGCGGATGGTCACAACCCGTATAACAGAACACAAAAGTAACATACATTGCCAAAGGTTTACAACCAGAATGGATACACACTTCAAAGATGCCCACCACCCCCCTGAGTCATTCCGTTGGTTGGTTCTAGAAGCACACACACATATATCTCAGACAGCTCTGTTCAGGATAGAGCAGAGATGGGTCCACAGATTATCAACAAATCGAGAAGGACTCAATGATGACATCCCGTGGGATACACTTACTTAGAATGAGCCCTGTATTTGAGACCTTCTCGCCTGATGTGTGTCATGAGGAATCATGTACTTACAATAGACCATTATATTGTTTTATGCATATACCATGACTTTTGAGTGTATGCACTTTGATGCCTCTCCATCATTTCCAATATTGAACTGTATTACTATCCATTATGATAATGCGACTACACTGACATTCAGCACATGCTTGGATGTATTGCTACCATATTTGTTAATGACTGCCATTCAGGTACTTAACTGAGTGTTTGGTTGCCTAAGACTATTCCTTTTTATGTAAAAAAGATTCAGACATATATGGCTTTGCATCAGTTTAGCCAATCTTTTCATGGATGAATATGAGGTTGTGAATATATACAACATGGACAACCCATATTGAAAATATAACGATGTAGAAGAGATACATCGATGAAGTCCTGATGATTTGGACAGGCACTGAAGTGGATTTGATGAACTTCAGACATGGTTAAATGCCCTATCAGTGGATATCAAATTTACCATGGATATAACAATAAAACTATTTGCTTCTTGGATCTATCATTGAAGGTGGGGGACAAGATGATTTATACCACACTGTTTAAGAAGCCAAACGAATGCAATACGCTGCTTAAATACAATTCACACTTCTTCAGAGAAACAAATATTCAAGACTGAGAGAGAGAGGCTACCCCAAGAGCCTGCTAAATAGGGCCAGATAAAGAGCCTGGTATTGCTTGCATGACACACTATTGGAAGTAAAACCTAAAGACACCACAATGAATAAGTTGGTATGTGTAGCAACGTTCAGTACAAGAAGCCATGAGTTAAAGAAGGTGATAAAAAAATACTGGAACCTAGTCAGCATGGACATTAACATCACAGAAGATCCGATTTTTGCATCTAAAAGAGCTAAAAATGTTAAGAACTATGGGCCATATTATCGCCGCTTTAGCGGCAGGAAACTGCCGCTAAAGCGGCGATAATGGGCTTGATAATATGCCCTTGTGAATTCCAATAGAAGCCCAGGTTCACACCAGAACCTGGGCTTCTATGGGAATTCACAAGGGCATATTATCAAGCCCATTATCACCACTTTAGCGGCAGTTTCCTGCCGCTAAAGCGGCGATAATGTTATCGCCGTTCCTTGATAATATGGCCCTATGTTGTTAATTCCTACTTGAGATCACCAGATACACCAGACCTCAGGTAACAATTGGGTTTTGCTCCCCTACGGGGACACTTCAAGTGTAGCCATTGAAAGGCCAGCAAACTCACAGTAGAGGGTGCTTCCTTTACACATTTGGGGCGCACACCCTCACTACTAACACACATGAACTGCAACAGTACAAATGTGATAAAATGTCCCTGTGACAAGCTATATGTTGGCCAAACAACCCAGAAAGTCAAAGCCAGAATTCTACAGCACTGCAGCACAATTCGCTGTAAGGTCTAAGGGGCCCCATGGTGGAGAATATCGCCAGCACTGGTCATCATGCAGACAGTCTAAAATGGTGGGTGTTAGAAAAGGTTAGCCCACATCCAAGTGGGGGCAGCGTCACATCTGCCTTGAACCTAAAAGAATGTAGATGGATAGACATCCTACAGACAAATGGGGCAACCTACCTTCACTTGATATTCTGCACTTCACATAGCTACACATACAGTGACTGGTCAACTAGATCACAGTTTACCACGTTCTAGGACTCCCCTGTACTGCTTCATTTTATGTGTTTTTTTCAAAAACGACCTTTGATTATTTTAGCTTTGTGTTGCGCCATTGTCCAACATTGTAAACCGCGAACTAATCTGGATGGAATGACTGTAAATATGTTGAAACATGGTACTGTCTCCCAAAGAAATACCATATTAGTAAAACTGTGGATGCATAGTACAAAAGATACACGGGGCTTTAAATGTAGGATAAATGTATAACAATAAGGATACATAGCTTTTCATTGGGTTGTATGCCATTGTCCAATATTGAATACCGCAAATTAAGTTGGGTGGAATGATCGTAAATTTGCTGCAACATGGTATTGTCTCTCAAAAGATCCACATATTAGTAAACACTGTGTGTACACCATACAAGATCTGTTACGATTTATGCATGAAAACTAGACAACAATGCAGAAGCATAACCTTCTGATTTGATTTTCCATTGGTTTAGGCCAATAGAATAATTTGTTTCACATGCAACTACATTATAACTTTGGAATTATCAGTGTATTTTAAGTCACAATAATCACTTTTCATTCAGTCCTGACCACCATGTTTAGTGATATGGATTTATCCTGCCCCTTAGACTTTGTACTACCTTTTGTGTAAATATACACCCTCGTCGAGTGTATAATAAAAAACGCACTTCCTTGAAGCTTATAGGCATGCTCGGGGCATTTTCAAATACCTCTTCCAGCCCGCCCATATCAGGCTGTTGCCCTCTGGCCTCAACAGCTAAGTCTCGACATCTGACGTACAAACAGCTGATTTGTCTGCATGGGACGCATCCTGTCAAATATGGGCTACCGAGAGCCCACGTTTCTGGGCCTTTCGGCATTTGTTGCCCTCGATTCGAAAGGAACGACTCCGTCAGCGTGTTCTTTAATTAAATCTCTAGGTAAAGTTGAGCGCATCAAACAGAGCACCCCGTGTGACTTTACAATTTCCTCCTTTACTAGCACGAACAGATCAGCGTCCAGTGACTATGGCATACCGTACATTGTAAAAGGACATTTGTCACCTTTGTCAGCATGTTCATTTTCTTTATTTTGGAATTAGGTCGTATGTGTTAAGCAGAGCACCCCTTGCGACTTTACAGTTTTAGTTTTTCACTCACAGTGACAAGCAAAAGCAAGACCAACATCTAGTGACTGAGGCATAGTGTATGGTAGCCTAATTAACATGCTGTGTCGCCAAGAAGGTAAGAAGCTTTAGCACACAGTTGCACATAACATACTTTAAATCTCTAGCAATCTCAATCTTTTGTTCAATTAATCAATAAATCACTCAGAACATTTGTAAAGTGCACTACTCACCCGTCCGGGTCTCTAGGCGCCGGGGGGGAGGGGGGATGCTGCTACTGCTCGAATAGCCAGGTCTTGAGTAGTCTTCTGAAGGTTAGCAGGTCCTAGGTCTGCCGTAGGAGGATGGAGAGGGTGATCTAGGTCTTGGCGGCAAGGTGGGCAAACGATCTGCTGCCGGAGGTCGCTCTTTGGATGCGAGGGATGGTGGTGAGGGCAAGGTCAGCGGAGCGGAGCTGGCGGTTGGGGGTGTAGAAGGTGAGTCGTCTGTTGAGGTATGCTGGTCTGGTGTTATGGAGTGCCTTGTGTGCGTGAGGAGTTTGAATGTGATCCTCTTGTTGACGGGGAGCCAGTGCAGGTCTCTCAGGTGGGTAGTGATGAGGCTGTGGCTAGGGATGTCGAGGATCAGGCATGCAGAGGCGTTCTGAATGCGTTGTTTCAGGAGTTTAGCCAAGGTTCCTGCATAGAGGGCGTTTCCATAGTCCATCCTGCTGCTGATGAGTGCCTGGGTGACCGTTCTTGTTTCGGTCGGGATCCATCTGTAGATCTTGCAGAGCAGGAGGAGGGTGTTGAAGCATAAGGACGAGACGGCATTGACCTGCTTTGTCATGGAGAGAGTAGAGTCGAGGATGAAGCCCAGGTTGCGTGCGTGGTCGGTAGGTGTTTGTGCTGTTCCCAGTGCGGTAGGCCACCAGGAGTCCTCCCAGGCCGAGGGGGTGGAGCCGAGGATGAGGGCTTCTCTCTTGTCCGAGTTCAGCTTCAGACGGCTGTTCTTCATCCACTCGGTGACAGCTTTCATTCCTTCTTGGATGTTGGTTTTGGCGGTGAGGGGGTCCTTGATGAGGGATAAGATTAGCTGGGTGTCGTCGGCATAGGAGATGATGTTGAGGTAATGTAGTTGAGCGACGTGGGCGAGTGGTGCCATGTAGATGATGAACAATGTCAGGCTCAGGGGTGAGTCCCGGGATACACCGCAGACGAACTCTGGGTTCTACCGGAGAGGAAGGAGGTGGTCGAGTCCAGAGCCTTGTCTCGATCCCGGCGTCATTGAGGCGTGTGCGTAGGGTGCGGTGGCAGATAGTGTCGCAGACGGACGACAGGTCCAGGAGGATGAGGGCCGCGGTTTTGCCGTTCTCCGGCAGGGCCCTGATGTTATCGGTGGCGGCTATGAGGGCAGTTTCGGTGCTGTGGTTGCTGCGGAACCCGGACTGGCACAGGGCCAGGATGTTATTCTCCTCGAGGTAGTGGGTCAGTTGTCTGTTGACGGTCTTCTCGATGACCTTCCCCGGGAACGTGAGCAGGGAGATGGGCCGGAAGTTCTTGAGGTCCTTAGGGTCAGCCTTGGGTTTTTTGAGTAAGGCGTTGATCTCGGCGTGCTTCCAGCTCTCCTGGAAGGTTGCTGTCTCGAAGGAGGTGTTGATGGCTTTCCGGAGATGGGGTGCAATGGTGGTACTGGCTTTGTTGAAGATGTGGTGTGGGCATGGGTCTGACAGAGATCTGGAGTGGATGGTGTTCATGATTTTGATGGTGTCGTCGTCGCTTATGTTGGTCCAGGAGAGCAGGGGGTCGGTGCGTATGGTGGCCGTGGGGACGGAGGTCGCTGTGGCTGTTGGGGCAGTCGTGATGTTGAAGCTGTCGTGGATGTCTGTGATCTTGCGATGGAAGAAGGTGACAAGGGAGTCGCACAGGTCTTGCGAAGGTGGGATCTCGTTGGTGTTGGAGCTGGGGTTGGAGAGTTCCTTCACGATGTTGAAGAGCTCTTTGCTGTTGTGTTTGTTGTCATCTAGGCGGTCTTTGAAAGAGGCCCTTTTGGCGGATCTGATGAGGTGATGGTGTCTGCGGGTGGCGTTCTTGTAGGCTGCGTAGTTGTCCGTGTCGGTTCACAGTGCCATTTATTCTCTTGTTTCCTGCAAGTTTGCTTGGAGGCTGGGAGGTCCTCGGTGAACCAGTAGGCTTTCTTGCTGGTGTGTCTGTTGGAGGGTTTCTTGATTGGGGCAAGGGTGTTGGTGCAGTTGTCGATCCACTGTCCGAGGTTGTGGGCGGCAGTGTCGGGGCCGGTGGGGTCGGCGGGTGGGCTCCGGGCGAGGGTGTTGGTTAGCCGGTCTTCGGTGACTTTGCTCCAGCAGCGGCGAGGGATCTGTTGGGTGTGGTGGTGCGTGGTGGGTTTCCAAAAGGTGAAGTGGATGCAGCGATGGTCGGTCCAATGGAGTTCTGTGGTGTGGCTGAAGGAGATTTGGGCACTTGCAGAGAAGATGGGGTCAAGCGTGTGGCTGGCAGAGTGAGTGGGTGTTGTGACGATCTGTCCGAGGTTGGCGAGGTTGGCGATCAAGTTGGTGGAGTTGGTGTCGTTGTTGTTCTCGAGGTGCAAGTTCAATTCCCCGAGGAGGATGTAGTCTGTGGAGGCGAGGGCGTGCGTGCTGACAAAGTCAGCGATGGAGTCGCTGAACTGTGGCCGGAGTCCGGGGGGTCTGTAGACGAGGGTTCCGCTGAGGGTGGTGTTGGGATCGGTGTGGATCTGAAAGTGCAGATGTTTGGCGGTGCTGAGGCTGTCGTCAGTGTTGGTCGAGACTCTGAGGGTGTTCCTGTGGATGATGGTGATTCCTCCTCCTGTTCCGTTGGTGCAGTCCCTGCGGATGATCTTGTAGCCATTCGGGATGGCTATGGCGATGTCGGGTGCCGAGGAGGGGTTCATCCAGGTCTCCGTCAGGAAGGCGACGTCTGGGGAGGTGGAGTCAAGTAGGTCCCAGAGTTCAACAGCGTGTTTGCGGATGGAGTGGGTGTTGAGAAGGATGCATCTGAGTTGGTTGCGTTCTTTCACGGTGGGTGGCTTGGCGGGACGGATGCTGGTGAAGCTGCAGTTCCAGCAGGAGAAGGGTCCTTGTGTGCACTTCGGGGCGTCCAGGAAGCAGGTGTGTGATCATCTGGTGTTGAGTGCATGGAGGGTGCTGGCATCATAGTGGTGTCGGGCATCGTGGCGTTCGTGGGGGCCAGGGGCCCTGGTGCTGGGCGTGGCCCAGGCGTGGACGGGTGCAAATGGGCTTGCCTTAGGCGTGCCTTCATCAAGCCAGCGGCGCTTCCGCTGCGTGCAGCTGCCATATAAGGGGAGGTGGGAGGGAGGAGCAGCTGGGAGGCGGGAGCGGGGCGGTGAATGTGCGAGCAGGGGGGGCGGGCCTCGGGGACGCAGCGGCGGGCAGAAACTGGCGAAGCAGGGATACAGAAGGCAATATATGGGGTACAGTGAAAAAGGGGAACAAGGGTACAATATAAAATAATTACAGGCAAAGCAAGACAAAGCAGTGAGCAGATGCAGCGGTACCTTACTACCGGACCAGAGGTTTAGAGGGGCCTCGAACCTGCAGCAGCGACGGTGACAGGCAGCGCGGGCACACGGACGCACTGGTGGAGCTATGCGGCGTGGGGGGAGCGACCTGCCTGAATACAGGGTCAAGGGTCGCTCTCCTCACCGTGCAGCGGTGCCATAGAGGGGAGGTGGGAGGGAGGAGCAGCTGAGAGGCGGAGCACCGAACAGGCGAACAACAGGGGGTGGGGCTGCGGGGATGCAGCGGCGGGAAGAAACTGGCAAAGCAGGGAAACAAAAGGCAATACAGGGGGTGCAGTGAAAAAGGGGAATGGGGGTACAATACAATATAATTACAGGCAAAACAAGACACAGCAGTGAGCAGAAGCAGCGGTACCTTACTACCGGACTACCGGGGCAGAAGGGCCTCGAACCTGTGGCAGCGTCAGTGACAGGCAGCGGGGCACACGGACGCACTGGTGGAGCTCTGCGGCTTGGGTGGAGCGACCTGCCCGAAGACAGGTTTGTCAGGTTTGTTAACACACCTTGTTTGCCACACCAGCATCTTTCTTTAGCAATAAGGCACACACACGCACAACCCGAGCCGCAGCGGCGCACCTACAGTCCCAAACAGGCAGGGTACTCCACCTGTCCTCGGTGCCCACTCTACGAACCCTGTTTCACACTTTTACCCTCCATGACTGACACCTACAAAAGTAGGGAACTACTTCGTATAATGTCATGGAATGTTAATGGGCTGCTCGACAGAGTCAAAAGAACAGCTGTCCTGTGCTACGCACAGCACCAAGCAGCCGACATACTGCTGCTCAAAGAAATCCTCCTTATAGGTAATAACTGCCCCTTCCTAGCATGGTACGGCTATGACAGGGTGTGGCATTCAGGATTTAACCAAGGGTCAAGAGGTGTGGCGATCCTCATGTGACGCACTCTCCCATTTGAGTTGACCAAAACCACTAGCGATCCCTTGAGCTGCTTCTTAGCGCTAGAGGGTACCATAGGATACAAATACCCTTAATCTAATGTCCATATACTCCCTGCCATCCCTACTAGCTCCCAGCCTCAAAGACACTGCAGACCACATTACCTCTCTACCCTCCAGGATGACGATAACCCGAGGCGGTTAAATGCAGTTATGAACCCGGTCCTCAACACTGCAAACACCCCATCTGCCACCAGAGCCACCCATGCTAATCTCTTGACAAACTGGGCAAGCACCTTGGAAGTCTGCAATGCCTGGAGAATCTGGGACGCCCAGACCAAACAATACACACACACCTCGGCCGCACACCACACACACGCATGACTGGACCACATCTTCATGCCTGCCATTGACTACCGGAAATTCAGAGACATTGCCATCCTTCCTAGGGTATATCTGATCACTCGACCCTAACGATGGGAGTGGGGGATCCCCCAGATACACTGCGTCCAGTCTGGAGACTGAATGCGTGGTTTCTCCAAGACAAGGACTTTGAGAAATCGGTGGGAAAGGAACTCAAACAGTACTTTGCAACTAACCGGGACTCCCTCTCCTCCCCAGGCACTCTGTGGGAAGTTTTAAAGGCCATCATTCTCTGCTTTGCCAAAGGCCAGGTTAAACTCAAACAACTTGCGCAAGACGCCCAGGCAACCTCATTGAGAGCAAACCACCAGAGCAAAGAACCGACTCACAAGACAGGCGACTTGCACTTCTCAGGTATGAGATTAGACAGGCTTTCAAGGAGGCCGCCAAGATACTGTGGAGGTCCTCAGTAGCTAGAGTGATTAGATGGGGGGACAAGAATGGAAAGATCCTTCATAGGCTGGCCACATATCCCTTGGCCAACCGCATAATTCCAGAAATAATAGCCCCAGACGGTGCTACTCAGCGCTCAGCCATGGCGATCGCCCAATGTTTTGCCACCTATTACTCTACCCTTTACACCGCACAACTCCACAGCCTTTCACTCCCGGAGCTGCTTCATCAAGAACATGTCTCTCTATCGCGACTCAATGCGACAGAAACAGCGGTCCTGGACCTCACCATTACTCCGGAGGAGATTAATGATGCCATATCCTGCCTTGCATCTGGCAAAACTCCAGGTCCAGATTGGCTACCACAGGACTTTTACGCGGCATATCGGGATACATTAGTTCACCACCTCCTAGAGGTATACGCTGAAGTGGTTGATAGTGGGTCGTTTCGGTCACAAACAGATACCGCCACCATCGTGGTGATCCCTAAGTTCCAACCTCCCTCTGCTCACTGCTCCAAATACCGTCCCATCTCTCTCATCAACTCGGAGGTCAAAGTATTCGCATCAATCTTAGCCAACCATTGAAGACCACATCTAGCCAAACTGGTTCATCCCGACCAATGCGGCTTCATGCCTTCCAGGGGTACTAGACACTGCCTCAGATGCCTCCATCAGGCCCTAGTGAACCGCCAGTCACTGACCCCTTATCTGGTGCTTCTTCTCATCGATTTTAAGAAAGCCTCTGACTTCATAGCCTGGCGGTACCTAGGGGAGGTGCTGGCGGAATTGGGATTACGGCAACACTTCTGGAAGCTAGTGAAGGTTTTATTCAACAGGCCACAGGAGTGGGTGCTTGTCAACGGGGCACTATCAGGGCCCTTTCCTATCAGGAGTGGCACAAGGCAGGGATGCCCCCTCTCACCGCTCCTATTTACCCTAGCGATGGAGCCCATGGCTTGCCTCATACAATCTGATGAACAGATCATGGGGTGGAAATGGCCCGGATCAGACAAGGACAAATTGCTCTCTATGCAGACGACGTTTTGCTCTATCTAGCCGAGCTGGCCCAATCCGGACCCCTGTGCCTCCGAGCATTACATCTCTTTGGGCAGGCCACTGGCCTGCGCTCGAACTCAACCAAGTCTGTCCTAGTACCCCTCCACATTTTGAGAGACTGCTTTGACTGGCAAATTACAATACTCATCTGGAGACAGTCCTTTAAATACCTTGAGATCTGAGTTGCTCCACTACCTGACCTCGCATGGTCACTTAACATGACTCCACTAGTGAAGAGAGCCTGTGCTGACATCCACAGGTGGCAGACACTGCCACTGAACCCCCTGGGCAGAATAGCCCTGTTCAAAATGATGATACTACCCAGGTTCTTACACATACTTCAGAATACACCCTTCCTTTTTCATGAACCTGGTTCAAGGAGATGGACAGCCTTGCTACCAAATTCCTTTGGGGGGGTCGGAGACCTCGTCTGGCTCTAGCCCAATTCCAGATCCCGCCCTTCAATGGAGGAATGGGCATGACTAACCTGTACCTATACTATTTAGCAACCTGACTGCTCATTATACATGACTGGTTCAACGGCAGCTGGCCGGACTCAGTGTACAGAGTGGTACTAAATGCCCTTGGCCTATCAAAGATCCAAGGGATGATGTACAGAGAAGCTATCCCCAGATCCCTGCCCACAGTGACAAAGAGGGTTCTCCTGGCCTGGCGTGCCTCTCTACGTCATACCCATTGGCCAAACATACTGACTCAATACACTCCATTCTGGCAGGGCACCTGGCCCCAGGAGGTTAAAGACCTGGGAGGCTTCAGGGCTTAGGACCTTATCGGCATCTCGCAACTTGAGGACATATGGGGGGTGACCACATCGATGGGCAGCACCTTTGCTCCTAGTGTGGCGGGTCTGTATGTCAATGACTTTGAGCAAAAATACATTCACAACCCTGACAATCCGTACCTGACCAAAGTAAAATTCTGGAAGCGTTACATAGATGACGTAATAATGATTTGGGAAGATACTGCTGAGTCTTTAGGAGATTTTCTTACATGGATCAACTCCAGAGACGAGTGCTTAAAATTCACCTGCACTTTTGACAGACACAAACTTGACTTCCTAGACATAACTATCTATTCAGAGAATAACCTCCTCCAAACTAAGACGTACCACAAACCAACAGCAAAGAACAGCTTGCTGTCTTACAATAGCTTTCACCCGCGTCCTCTCAGAGACAATTTACCATTCAGTCAGTTTCTTAGACTCAAGAGGAACTGTAGCAATCTTCAAATTTACAAAACTCAAGCCAAAGAATTGGGTGAAAAACTAATCAAAATAGACTATCCAGTAAAAATCATAAGGAAGTGTCAGAAAAGAGCCCTATACCAACCGAGAGAAAACCTTTTGCAGACATCGACACGGGCAGAACCAGATGATCTTCTAACGTGTGTCACCACTTATAATACTATGTCCAACACAGTGAAAAAGATTGTGAACAAGAATTGGAGAATTTTAACCTCTGATACTTTACAATGGCCTAAACCAAGGTTTGCAAACAAAAGAACAAAGAACATAAAAGATCTTCTAGTACATACTAGACCAGCTCTGCAAACAAGCACAGAAACCATAACAGCAGCATGAAATCTTGCACCGATCACAGGACACTATCCATGTGGGACGTGCTCAGTCTGCAGCCTAACAAAAGTGACCAAAACCATCCAACTACTTCCCAACCTTACGTGGACACTGCGACAACATACTAACTGCAATACTACCCACGTAATTTACATGATCACCTGCCCATGTGACCTCAAATATATTGGAATGACTTGCCGAAAAATAAAATTGAGGATCACAGAACATAAAAGCAACGTGAACTGCAAAAGAGCGACCACCAAAATGAGCAGACACTTCATAGAGAACAACCATGCCACCAGTGACCTCAAATGGGTAGTCCTAGAAAGTTTGAGAACTGTCAACTACAATGCCGAACGTATTTTGTACGAGAAAGAACAACGTTGGATTGACCGTTTGTCCACGGACAAACAAGGCCTCAACGATAATATCCCAACACGAAGCAGATTTCCTAATAACCAAATCACTTAGAACACCATATTTCTATTCCCTACCAAAAACACACAAGAATAGATCTCCACCACCAGGACGACCAATTGTCTGAGGAATTGGGTCGGTATTGGAACCTCTTTCACAATTTGCCGATCACTTCCTCAAACCTCTTGTACAACGAACACCCACGTACCTGAAGGACACACGTGACCTCCTCAATCAACTGGACAAGCAGGTATACAATGAAAACAACATGTATCTAGTGGGACTGGATGTGGAAAGCTTATACACCAGTCTCCCCCAACAGAAGACCCTAGACACACTTGAAAACGTGTTGTTCTCGGAACCTTGGACCAACTCAACACCGAGACATTTCATACTACAGTGTTGCAAGTTAGCTCTAACTGAAAACTTTTTTGAATACGAGGGCACACTCTATAGACAACGCCACGGTACATCGATGGGCAGCACCTTTGCTCCTAGTGTGGCGGGTCTGTATGTCAGTGACTTTGAGCAAAAATACATTCACAACCCTGACAATCCGTACCTGACCAAAGTAAAATTCTGGAAGCGTTACATAGATGACGTCATAATGATTTGGGAAGATACTGCTGAGTCTTTAGGAGATTTTCTTACATGGATCAACTCCAGAGACGAGTGCTTAAAATTCACCGGCACTTTTGACAGACACAAACTTGACTTCCTAGACATAACTATCTATTCAGAGAATAACCTCCTCCAAACTAAGACGTACCACAAACCAACAGCAAAGAACAGCTTGCTGTCTTACAATAGCTTTCACCCGCGTCCTCTCAGAGACAATTTACCATTCAGTCAGTTTCTTAGACTCAAGAGGAACTGTAGCAATCTTCAAATTTACAAAACTCAAGCCAAAGAATTGGGTGAAAAACTAATCAAAAGAGACTATCCAGTAAAAATCATAAGGAAGTGTCAGAAAAGAGCCCTATACCAACCGAGAGAAAACCTTTTGCAGACATCGACACGGGCAGAACCAGATGATCTTCTAACGTGTGTCACCACTTATAATACTATGTCCAACACAGTGAAAAAGATTGTGAACAAGAATTGGAGAATTTTAACCTCTGATACTTTACAATGGCCTAAACCAAGGTTTGCAAACAAAAGAACAAAGAACATAAAAGATCTTCTAGTACATACTAGACCAGCTCTGCAAACAAGCACAGAAACCATAACAGCAGCATGGAATCTTGCACCGATCACAGGACACTATCCATGTGGGACGTGCTCAGTCTGCAGCCTAACAAAAGTGACCAAAACCATCCAACTTCTTCCCAACCTTACGTGGACACTGCGACAACATACTAACTGCAATACTACCCACGTAATTTACATGATCACCTGCCCATGTGACCTCAAATATATTGGAATGACTTGCCGAAAAATAAAATTGAGGATCACAGAACATAAAAGCAACGTGAACTGCAAAAGAGCGACCACCAAAATGAGCAGACACTTCATAGAGAACAACCATGCCACCAGTGACCTCAAATGGGTAGTCCTAGAAAGTTTGAGAACTGTCAACTACAATGCCGAACGTATTTTGTACGAGAAAGAACAACGTTGGATTGACCGTTTGTCCACGGACAAACAAGGCCTCAACGATAATATCCCATGGTACACCTTAGCCACGTAAGCATTCCACCACATGAATATTTTGTTACAAACAAGAATGCAGTACCTGATTAATCTATTCATCAAGGCACGCTCATTACGCATAACGAATACTCATTCCACCATTCGACCTCAGAATCATGAGAGTGTCTCAGTTCCTCTACCATTATACCCTATTCCAATCATAACAGTTTCCCCAGGCAACATCACACACTAACAAAGTATAATTTCAAATCACGAACAACATTGTCTCGACTCGATCAGTGTATACAATCCCACTCAGTAACAACCCCTTTTCTTCCAATTGGTTCCAACACACATGTGTACTGTGCCAACCATGATACTTTGCCAATCTTTACCGTATAACGTGAAGTCCTTCTTCAACCTCCACTACCTCTGCTCCTCTTAACGGTAAGCCTACACGGACGATTCTGGTTGGGTGTACCGCGAGAAGAGGCAGATGCAGACACCGAACGTGCGAGAATCGGTAAGCTCCGATGGCCGCCGCAGCTTTGGAACAACGTCCTAACTAAAGTAAGGTCTTTCTAATTTACCTCTTGTGTCTTTTATTTAACTACAGCAATGAATTCTCGGCCTGCCTCTGGGCATCCACGTAAGAATATTATTAACCTTGTCTGAGGTAAATACGCATTGACATATTACTGTAGCTTGTTGTTAGAAACACCAACGACTGGTTATTTAGAAGATGTGACTAAGTTCATCTTACTCACGTCGCAATAAGCGGCAACTCGCTATTAATGATGATGTTTATGATGACAATTTGAGTCCATCGCATGATTACAAACATACCTTGAATGATATTATCCACAGGGCTTTGTAATTCTTTAACCACGACGTGTCCCCTCGAATCGTTATTAACGAGACATTTTTCTACAATGTTTTTAATTTCATCCCGCCGAGATTAGCATCTCTTTACCTCACGTAACTGCCCCTGACTTCCGCCTACTTGCTCTGTATTTACATACTATCCTCACTTACCTCCCCTCACACAAGTAGTTGCCCTAGACGACCGCATGAAGCAGCAAATCATGGCCTCGAATTAAGAAAAACTTGGTGAAAGTAACCTTTTCTACCTTTTCTAGGTACAGATACTATCGATCTGACCCCTCTACTCAGAACAAGTGACAAGTTTTCTCACTTTAGGAGCGACAGAGCGCCTTCCTACAAATAACGGTCCTGATGAAAGCCTTCAGACCCTTGCAGAAGGCTGAAACATGTTGACCCCTATATCATGAAAAGTACGGCAGACCAGTAACTCCGTCTCACCCCGCACTTCTTTCTTTTAACTCTCTGATCAAGCTTTCAAGAATAAAGTCACTATGGAAACAATGACCAAGAGATTTTAACTCACTAAATACGAACCCTCTCACATTTTTTGTTTTTCATGTCTGGACACTACTGTTGAACCAGAAGGTCTTCCTCCGGGTGGAGGGCAGCGTACATGCGAAAAAGACCCTATGATGATGCTGCACTTTTACACTTAAGCGGTAACCCAGTTCATGCCGCCTCCAGTACCTGTGTATAGTTATGAGGGTTCTTTTACGAAGGAAATAACAGTGATAAGACCCTGGCTACACAGGACAAGTGGTCCACTCCCTTTTTGATTTTTTGCATTAAACATAGGAAGCCGAATGGACCACAGCTTCTTTTTCCCTCCCCTTTGATAACTTGTAATTAAGCAGCGTGCAGCTGCGGGAAACTCTTTCGAAACTTGGATTGACCACCGAAAAAGAGGTTGAGTCTCCACTTGAGGTGGTAGCAGAAATACCCCTACACAGTTTAGCAATCACAAAGAACGGTCTTTGACACAGAGCAGTGCAGGATCACCACTATTTTTTCGAAAACAGGCAACATGGCGGATAACCAGGGCTTGAGTTATTCTGAGGATGAGGTGAATGCGATTCTTAGCGAATCATCTTTATTACAAGACAAGGACCTAGCTCAAACACTGACCCAAACTAGTGAGTGGGATGAATTGACCGAGATGAAAAAAGACCAGGTACGAACTGCCATTCATGGCATTATAATGAAGGAATACTTGCGCGCGAATGCGGCACCTAAAGGACTATGGATACAAAATGCTCCACGGATCTTCCTGAAAGACATACTATTCAGGAAAGACTGGTCTTCCATTTCATGGAAATGTACCAGAGACTATCTAGTCCTAATCATAAAAACAGCCACAAGGTTAGTAGAAGCTCTCACAATCCAAATCCAAACAAGTGAAGCCAGATTGAAAACAACGGTTCAACTCACAATATACAAGAAGAAACTTGAGGAGATCAACAGAGAAATGAATGAGACCAAGGAGTACATCACTCAGAACAAAATACAGAAACTGAGTAAGGATCTCAAGAAATTCTCAGTTGAGAAGATGCACCCTTACTCTAGAGAAGACTACACAATACCTGACCATTATAATGACGACTCCACTGGCGAAACATCTAGCAATAACTCAGATTGGAGCGGAGATGAAGGCTCTTATCCTAGACGAGGAAGAGGTCGATACAGACAAAATCAACGACGAAGAGGTGCAAATTGGTCAACGCCACAGTTCTATGACCAACCACAACAATTATACCAACCATTCGCACCTAACTTTCAGGGATGGATGAACCCATATTTACAAGGACCACACATGATGGGCCCTATGATGAACACCCAACCCCCTTTTTTAGGGAGAGGTCGGACCACCCAACGAGGAAGGAAAAAAGAAGTATCCTGGAACGACCAAGAGAGACAGATATACACCAGGAGCATGTCCAGAGACCAACCAGGCCCCAGCAACATGAATCCCTGGTGATAAATCTAACGGACACCACGATAACCCAAGACCAAGAAGAAATACTAAACAAAGGACTAGGATTTGTCCCCACACCCCCTTTAGATTTATTCAAAGTCAAGTGCGAACTATCAGAATTCTGTAGAAAAATAAAATTGAAAGCTTTTTTCAAAAACAAACAGAACGATGCACCAACAAGTGACACCAGCCTCAGACCTAAATCCACCTTTTGTCCACCCAACCATCTGGTCCCTATAGAAGTATTAGCTTTCGAACAAGCTATTCTCAAAGGAGTGGACAACATCAAACCCTCATCCCAAAGACCATTTATGAATATCACCAAACGAGAGAGACTGGCAATAAAAGAACTAAGCAGCAATGAAGACATAATTGTCAAACCTGCTGATAAAGGGGGAGGAATCGTCCTCTTGAACAAATCAGGATACGACACCCAATGTCAAAACCTACTATCAGACCACAAATTCTATGAAAAGATTACCATTGACCCAACGAAGAGACTGCAAAGTATCATTAAATCCATGATAGAAGAAGCTGAGACGAACCAGTGGATATCAAAACACGAAGCAGATTTCCTAATAACCAAATCACCCAGAACACCATATTTCTATTCCCTACCAAAAACACACAAGAATAGATCTCCACCACCAGGACGACCAATTGTCTCAGGAATTGGGTCGGTATTGGAACCTCTTTCACAATTTGCCGATCACTTCCTCAAACCATTTGTACAACGAACACCCACGTACCTGAAGGACACACGTGACCTCCTCAATCAACTGGACAACCAGGTATACAATGAAAACACCATGTATCTAGTGGGACTGGATGTGGAAAGCTTATACACCAGTCTCCCCCAACAGAAGACCCTAGACACACTTGAAAACGTGTTGTTCTCGGAACCTTGGACTAACTCAACACCGAGACATTTCATACTACAGTGTTGCAAGTTAGCTCTAACTGAAAACTTTTTAGAATACGAGGGCACACTCTATAGACAACGCCACGGTACATCGATGGGCAGCACCTTTGCTCCTAGTGTGGCGGGTCTGTATGTCAGTGACTTTGAGCAAAAATACATTCACAACCCTGACAATCCGTACATGACCAAAGTAAAATTCTGGAAGCGTTACATAGATGACGTCATAATGATTTGGGAAGATACTGCTGAGTCTTTAGGAGATTTTCTTACATGGATCATCTCCAGAGACGAGTGCTTAAAATTCACCTGCACTTTTGACAGACACAAACTTGACTTCCTAGACATAACTATCTATTCAGAGAATAACCTCCTCCAAACTAAGACGTACCACAAACCAACAGCAAAGAACAGCTTGCTGTCTTACAATAGCTTTCACCCGCGTCCTCTCAGAGACAATTTACCATTCAGTCAGTTTCTTAGACTCAAGAGGAACTGTAGCAATCTTCAAATTTACAAAACTCAAGCCAAAGAATTGGGTGAAAAACTAATCAAAAGAGACTATCCAGTAAAAATCATAAGGAAGTGTCAGAAAAGAGCCCTATACCAACCGAGAGAAAACCTTTTGCAGACATCGACACGGGCAGAACCAGATGATCTTCTAACGTGTGTCACCACTTATAATACTATGTCCAACACAGTGAAAAAGATTGTGAACAAGAATTGGAGAATTTTAACCTCTGATACTTTACAATGGCCTAAACCAAGGTTTGCAAACAAAAGAACAAAGAACATAAAAGATCTTCTAGTACATACTAGACCAGCTCTGCAAACAAGCACAGAAACCATAACAGCAGCATGGAATCTTGCACCGATCACAGGACACTATCCATGTGGGACGTGCTCAGTCTGCAGCCTAACAAAAGTGACCAAAACCATCCAACTTCTTCCCAACCTTACGTGGACACTGCGACAACATACTAACTGCAATACTACCCACGTAATTTACATGATCACCTGCCCATGTGACCTCAAATATATTGGAATGACTTGCCGAAAAATAAAATTGAGGATCACAGAACATAAAAGCAACGTGAACTGCAAAAGAGCGACCACCAAAATGAGCAGACACTTCATAGAGAACAACCATGCCACCAGTGACCTCAAATGGGTAGTCCTAGAAAGTTTGAGAACTGTCAACTACAATGCCGAACGTATTTTGTACGAGAAAGAACAACGTTGGATTGACCGTTTGTCCACGGACAAACAAGGCCTCAACGATAATATCCCATGGTACACCTTAGCCACGTAAGCATTCCACCACATGAATATTTTGTTACAAACAAGAATGCAGTACCTGATTAATCTATTCATCAAGGCACGCTCATTACGCATAACGAATACTCATTCCACCATTCGACCTCAGAATCATGAGAGTGTCTCAGTTCCTCTACCATTATACCCTATTCCAATCATAACAGTTTCCCCAGGCAACATCACACACTAACAAAGTATAATTTCAAATCACGAACAACATTGTCTCGACTCGATCAGTGTATACAATCCCACTCAGTAACAACCCCTTTTCTTCCAATTGGTTCCAACACACATGTGTACTGTGCCAACCATGATACTTTGCCAATCTTTACCGTATAACGTGAAGTCCTTCTTCAACCTCCACTACCTCTGCTCCTCTTAACGGTAAGCCTACACGGACGATTCTGGTTGGGTGTACCGCGAGAAGAGGCAGATGCAGACACCGAACGTGCGAGAATCGGTAAGCTCCGATGGCCGCTGCAGCTTTGGAACAACGTCCTAACTAAAGTAAGGTCTTTCTAATTTACCTCTTGTGTCTTTTATTTAACTACAGCAATGAATTCTCGGCCTGCCTCCGGGCATCCACGTAAGAATATTATTAACCTTGTCTGAGGTAAATACGCATTGACATATTACTGTAGCTTGTTGTTAGAAACACCAACGACTGGTTATTTAGAAGATGTGACTAAGTTCATCTTACTCACGTCGCAATAAGCGGCAACTCGCTATTAATGATGATGTTTATGATGACAATTTGAGTCCATCGCATGATTACAAACATACCTTGAATGATATTATCCACAGGGCTTTGTAATTCTTTAACCACGACGTGTCCCCTCGAATCGTTATTAACGAGACATTTTTCTACAATGTTTTTAATTTCATCCCGCCGAGATTAGCATCTCTTTACCTCACGTAACTGCCCCTGACTTCCGCCTACTTGCTCTGTATTTACATACTATCCTCACTTACCTCCCCTCACACAAGTAGTTGCCCTAGACGACCGCATGAAGCAGCAAATCATGGCCTCGAATTAAGAAAAACTTGGTGAAAGTAACCTTTTCTACCTTTTCTAGGTACAGATACTATCGATCTGACCCCTCTACTCAGAACAAGTGACAAGTTTTCTCACTTTAGGAGCGACAGAGCGCCTTCCTACAAATAACGGTCCTGATGAAAGCCTTTAGACCCTTGCAGAAGGCTGAAACATGTTGACCCCTATATCATGAAAAGTACGGCAGACCAGTAACTCCGTCTCACCCCGCACTTCTTTCTTTTAACTCTCTGATCAAGCTTTCAAGAATAAAGTCACTATGGAAACAATGACCAAGAGATTTTAACTCACTAAATACGAACCCTCTCACATTTTTTGTTTTTCATGTCTGGACACTACTGTTGAACCAGAAGGTCTTCCTCCGGGTGGAGGGCAGCGTACATTCGAAAAAGACCCTATGATGATGCTGCACTTTTACACTTAAGCGGTAACCCAGTTCATGCCGCCTCCAGTACCTGTGTATAGTTATGAGGGTTCTTTTACGAAGGAAATAACAGTGATAAGACCCTGGCTACACAGGACAAGTGGTCCACTCCCTTTTTGATTTTTTGCATTAAACATAGGAAGCCGAATGTACCACAGCTTCTTTTTCCCTCCCCTTTGATAACTTGTAATTAAGCAGCGTGCAGCTGCGGGAAACTCTTTCGAAACTTGGATTGACCACCGAAAAAGAGGTTGAGTCTCCACTTGAGGTGGTAGCAGAAATACCCCTACACAGTTTAGCAATCACAAAGAACGGTCTTTGACACAGAGCAGTGCAGGATCACCACTATTTGTTCGAAAACAGGCAACATGGCGGATAACCAGGGCTTGAGTTATTCTGAGGATGAGGTGAATGCGATTCTTAGCGAATCATCTTTATTACAAGACAAGGACCTAGCTCAAACACTGACCCAAACTAATGAGTGGGATGAATTGACCGAGATGAAAAAAGACCAGGTACGAACTGCCATTCATGGCATTATAATGAAGGAATACTTGCGCGCGAATGCGGCACCTAAAGGACTATGGATACAAAATGCTCCACGGATCTTCCTGAAAGACATACTATTCAGGAAAGACTGGTCTTCCATTTCATGGAAATGTACCAGAGACTATCTAGTCCTAATCATAAAAACAGCCACAAGGTTAGTAGAAGCTCTCACAATCCAAATCCAAACAAGTGAAGCCAGATTGAAAACAACGGTTCAACTCACAATATACAAGAAGAAACTTGAGGAGATCAACAGAGAAATGAATGAGACCAAGGAGTACATCACTCAGAACAAAATACAGAAACTGAGTAAGGATCTCAAGAAATTCTCAGTTGAGAAGATGCACCCTTACTCTAGAGAAGACTACACAATACCTGACCATTATAATGACGACTCCACTGGCGAAACATCTAGCAATAACTCAGATTGGAGCGGAGATGAAGGCTCTTATCCTAGACGAGGAAGAGGTCGATACAGACAAAATCAACGACGAAGAGGTGCAAATTGGTCAACGCCACAGTTCTATGACCAACCACAACAATTATACCAACCATTCGCACCTAACTTTCAGGGATGGATGAACCCATATTTACAAGGACCACACATGATGGGCCCTATGATGAACACCCAACCCCCTTTTTTAGGGAGAGGTCGGACCACCCAACGAGGAAGGAAAAAAGAAGTATCCTGGAACGACCAAGAGAGACAGATATACACCAGGAGCATGTCCAGAGACCAACCAGGCCCCAGCAACATGAATCCCTGGTGATAAATCTAACGGACACCACGATAACCCAAGACCAAGAAGAAATACTAAACAAAGGACTAGGATTTGTCCCCACACCCCCTTTAGATTTATTCAAAGTCAAGTGCGAACTATCAGAATTCTGTAGAAAAATAAAATTGAAAGCTTTTTTCAAAAACAAACAGAACGATGCACCAACAAGTGACACCAGCCTCAGACCTAAATCCACCTTTTGTCCACCCAACCATCTGGTCCCTATAGAAGTATTAGCTTTCGAACAAGCTATTCTCAAAGGAGTGGACAACATCAAACCCTCATCCCAAAGACCATTTATGAATATCACAAAACGAGAGAGACTGGCAATAAAAGAACTAAGCAGCAATGAAGACATAATTGTCAAACCTGCTGATAAAGGGGGAGGAATCGTCCTCTTGAACAAATCAGGATACGACACCCAATGTCAAAACCTACTATCAGACCACAAATTCTATAAAAAGATTACCATTGACCCAACGAAGAGACTGCAAAGTATCATTAAATCCATGATAGAAGAAGCTGAGACGAACCAGTGGATATCAAAACACGAAGCAGATTTCCTAATAACCAAATCACCCAGAACACCATATTTCTATTCCCTACCAAAAACACACAAGAATAGATCTCCACCACCAGGACGACCAATTGTCTCAGGAATTGGGTCGGTATTGGAACCTCTTTCACAATTTGCCGATCACTTCCTCAAACCTCTTGTACAACGAACACCCACGTACCTGAAGGACACACGTGACCTCCTCAATCAACTGGACAACCAGGTATACAATGAAAACACCATGTATCTAGTGGGACTGGATGTGGAAAGCTTATACACCAGTCTCCCCCAACAGAAGACCCTAGACACACTTGAAAACGTGTTGTTCTCGGAACCTTGGACCAACTCAACACCGAGACATTTCATACTACAGTGTTGCAAGTTAGCTCTAACTGAAAACTTTTTTGAATACGAGGGCACACTCTATAGACAACGCCACGGTACATCGATGGGCAGCACCTTTGCTCCTAGTGTGGCGGGTCTGTATGTCAGTGACTTTAAGCAAAAATACATTCACAACCCTGACAATCTGTACGTGAACAAAGTAAAATTCTGGAAGCGTTACATAGATGACGTCATAATGATTTGGGAAGATACTGCTGAGTCTTTAGGAGATTTTCTTACATGGATCAACTCCAGAGACGAGTGCTTAAAATTCACCTGCACTTTTGACAGACACAAACTTGACTTCCTAGACATAACTATCTATTCAGAGAATAACCTCCTCCAAACTAAGACGTACCACAAACCAACAGCAAAGAACAGCTTGCTGTCTTACAATAGCTTTCACCCGCGTCCTCTCAGAGACAATTTACCATTCAGTCAGTTTCTTAGACTCAAGAGGAACTGTAGCAATCTTCAAATTTACAAAACTCAAGCCAAAGAATTGGGTGAAAAACTAATCAAAAGAGACTATCCGGTAAAAATCATAAGGAAGTGTCAGAAAAGAGCCCTATACCAACCGAGAGAAAACCTTTTGCAGACATCGACACGGGCAGAACCAGATGATCTTCTAACGTGTGTCACCACTTATAATACTATGTCCAACACAGTGAAAAAGATTGTGAACAAGAATTGGAGAATTTTAACCTCTGATACTTTACAATGGCCTAAACCAAGGTTTGCAAACAAAAGAACAAAGAACATAAAATATCTTCTAGTACATACTAGACCAGCTCTGCAAACAAGCACAGAAACCATAACAGCAGCATGGAATCTTGCACCGATCACAGGACACTATCCATGTGGGACGTGCTCAGTCTGCAGCCTAACAAAAGTGACCAAAACCATCCAACTTCTTCCCAACCTTACGTGGACACTGCGACAACATACTAACTGCAATACTACCCACGTAATTGACATGATCACCTGCCCATGTGACCTCAAATATATTGGAATGACTTGCCGAAAAATAAAATTGAGGATCACAGAACATAAAAGCAATGTGAACTGCAAAAGAGCGACCACCAAAATGAGCAGACACTTCATAGAGAACAACCATGCCACCAGTGACCTCAAATGGGTAGTCCTAGAAAGTTTGAGAACTGTCAACTACAATGCCGAACGTATTTTGTACGAGAAAGAACAACGTTGGATTGACCGTTTGTCCACGGACAAACAAGGCCTCAACGATAATATCCCATGGTACACCTTAGCCACGTAAGCATTCCACAACATGAATATTTTGTTACAAACAAGAATACAGTACCTGATTAATCTATTCATCAAGGCACGCTCATTACGCATAACGAATACTCATTCCACCATTCGACCTCAGAATCATGAGAGTGTCTCAGTTCCTCTACCATTATACCCTATTCCAATCATAACAGTTTCCCCAGGCAACATCACACACTAACAAAGTATAATTTCAAATCACGAACAACATTGTCTCGACTCGATCAGTGTATACAATCCCACTCAGTAACAACCCCTTTTCTTCCAATTGGTTCCAACACACGTGTACTGTGCCAACCATGATACTTTGCCAATCTTTACCGTATAACGTGAAGTCCTTCTTCAACCTCCACTACCTCTGCTCCTCTTAACGGTAAGCCTACACGGACGATTCTGGTTGGGTGTACCGCGAGAAGAGGCAGATGCAGACACCGAACGTGCGCGAATCGGTAAGCTCCGATGGCCGCCGCAGCTTTGGAACAACGTCCTAACTAAAGTAAGGTCTTTCTAATTTACCTCTTGTGTCTTTTATTTAACTACAGCAATGAATTCTCGGCCTGCCTCCGGGCATCCACGTAAGAATATTATTAACCTTGTCTGAGGTAAATACGCATTGACATATTACTGTAGCTTGTTGTTAGAAACACCAACGACTGGTTATTTAGAAGATGTGACTAAGTTCATCTTACTCACGTCGCAATAAGCGGCAACTCGCTATTAATGATGATGTTTATGATGACAATTTGAGTCCATCGCATGATTACAAACATACCTTGAATGATATTATCCACAGGGCTTTGTAATTCTTTAACCACGACGTGTCCCCTCGAATCGTTATTAACGAGACATTTTTCTACAATGTTTTTAATTTCATCCCGCCGAGATTAGCATCTCTTTACCTCACGTAACTGCCCCTGACTTCCGCCTACTTGCTCTGTATTTACATACTATCCTCACTTACCTCCCCTCACACAAGTAGTTGCCCTAGACGACCGCATGAAGCAGCAAATCATGGCCTCGAATTAAGAAAAACTTGGGGAAAGTAACCTTTTCTACCTTTTCTAGGTACAGATACTATCGATCTGACCCCTCTACTCAGAACAAGTGACAAGTTTTCTCACTTTAGGAGCGACAGAGCGCCTTCCTACAAATAACGGTCCTGATGAAAGCCTTTAGACCCTTGCAGAAGGCTGAAACATGTTGACCCCTATATCATGAAAAGTACGGCAGACCAGTAACTCCGTCTCACCCCGCACTTCTTTCTTTTAACTCTCTGATCAAGCTTTCAAGAATAAAGTCACTATGGAAACAATGACCAAGAGATTTTAACTCACTAAATACGAACCCTCTCCCATTTTTTGTTTTTCATGTCTGGACACTACTGTTGAACCAGAAGGTCTTCCTCCGGGTGGAGGGCAGCGTACATTCGAAAAAGACCCTATGATGATGCTGCACTTTTACACTTAAGCGGTAACCCAGTTCATGCCGCCTCCAGTACCTGTGTATAGTTATGAGGGTTCTTTTACGAAGGAAATAACAGTGATAAGACCCTGGCTACACAGGACAAGTGGTCCACTCCCTTTTTGATTTTTTGCATTAAACATAGGAAGCCGAATGGACCACAGCTTCTTTTTCCCTCCCCTTTGATAACTTGAAATAACTATTGCCAGGGCCACTGAGAAAGAAACACATAATTGAGAAAGGACAGAGCATTTTTTGTTTGTGTGTGAATATATATATATATGTATTTTTACTGAAAAAAACACAGGTTTCAGGGATGTTATAGTTAGTTGGACATTTTACTCGTACAAAACCAGAGAAATTCGGCTGTTATAGTTAGGTCAGCTAACTATAACTCGCGCCCACGCAATGCACTGCTGATGACATCACATATTACATCATTCATGACATGGTCAGTGACATCACTGATTACATCACTGATGACATCTCAAATGACATCACTAATGACATCATCCACGTGATAATCTGATGCACCTTCTCATACGCTAATATAACCTTTGATACACCCACTCTAAAATACAGACTACCATTTTTCGAAACAGTAGGCACACCAATACCAGTTAGTACATACCCACTCAATAATTCCAAGATCTACACACACATCCACTCATTCAGCTATACAGTCACTCATACATGCAGTCATCCATTAATACAGCACTATTATATGCACTCACATATCTATACAGACACTCACACACCGCCACTCATCCATACAGTTACTCCCACACCTAGTCAGTCATGCAAAGAATCAATCACCCTCCCATTTACTCACCTATAAAGTTATACACACACCACCTCACTTATTCAAACATATACCAACACATACTTACACTCTTATACAATAACTAATACAAGCACACACTCATCCATACAGCCACTCTCACAATCACTCACTCTCACATATCATCATTTTTATACTCCAATAGCCACATATACTGCCTTCACATATGCAGTTACTCACACATGTACCAATGAGTCATCCATTCACACACCAACACACCCATACAACCCTTCACAGATTCACTCTTAAACCCATACACCCAGTGAATAACCCACTCACAGATCTATGTACAGAATCACACCTCCCACCCACCCACACAGACACTCAGGCACCCACACAGATACTCAGATAACCAATCAATAACCCATATAGACCCTCATTTAGCTACTCACCAACCCATGCAACCACTTACACACTAACTGACAAAGTAAACTGTGTGAATGTCTGTATCAGTCACTAACCCATGCATTCAGTAAGCCGCATTTAATCACTCACTTATACAGTCAATCAGGCACCTACTAAATCATCCATGCAGACACTTATACACCCACTCATTCTTAAATACACCTTGACATGCATATATATATATATATATATATATATATATATATGTCACTGACCATTACATGCATGATGTAATATATGACGTAATCAGCAGTGCATTGCGGGGGCACGAGTTATAGTTAGCTGAACGAACTATAACGGCCGAATTTCTCTGGTTTTGAATGAGTAAAATGTCCAACTAACTATAACATCCCTGAAACCTGTGGTTTTTCAGTGAATTTCTAAGGTTTTTTAACTGCAAATTTCTAACTATAACATCTGTAAAACCTATTGTTTTTTCAGTAAATTTCAAAGGTTTTTTAAATATCGAACTACTATTGTGCTATTTGTCATTACTACTGTTTTTCCTAACTTTTCAACTACATAAAATAAACTACTAAACTACTATGTAAAGTAATATATTTCACAAGTTACAGTGAGTTTTTAAATAATACATAATAGTTTAACCATTCAGAAAACAAAAAAAATTCTCCCTTTTTTTGCTGTCATCAGCTACTACTTAACTTCACTATTCAGAGTGAAGTCAGAGTAGTTTCATCATAAACAGCAGGGAAAAAAAAACAATCAACTAGATTGTTAAAAAAACACCCAAATCCCTAATTCTCACAAATATAATACAAAATCAACACAAATAAGACATCCAATACTATTTCCAATCTTCAAATCTTACCTTTACTTCGTAGTTTCTGTGAACATTTTCTCAATACACCAAATAATGTATCACAAATTTCGCTTTGAAAGCATCCAGTATGAATTACTTAAACGATCTTTACACCTTCCCACAAAGCCGAATGGTGTGTCTAAAATCTTTGTTTTTGAAATATCAAGTATGAGTTGGGTAATTCATAAGGCAATCTCGGTTTCATTTCAAAGTGTGTATCGTTGCGGTGACTCCAACCATTATTACACTTGAAATAAACTGTATAATGTCCACTTGTGGTAGTACTTCCAGCATGGAAAACAATAGCAACTGTTGCAAAAGTTCTTCCAGAGATAGATACTTTACTAGCAACAACATTTTTAATTTTGGTTTCCACTTTTCTTCCATTTTGTCTCCAGCGTTGTAGCATTATAATCAAATATTTTCCATATCTTTGTAGGCATAACCTAAATAGCATTGTTGATTTACAATGAGAACAGATCATCTCGTGATCTGCTTCTTTTAGTGATTTGGAAAATGGTACAGATTTGAAGTCAGGTATTTTCAAATATAGAAATCGTTCTCTGTGAAATATAGTGCTTAAAATTAACGAACACTGTTCACAGTCATGTTCCCATTAGTAACTGAGTCCAAATAAACTCTCAATATGAATTCCTTAATCTTCTAGTACTCCAAGCATAACCATCAGAAATTCTTGTGAATCTTGTTGTGTATTAGCACTGAACGTTAAAGGTCCAGTACATGTATCCAACAGTTGGCGAATACCAGAAGCAGAATGGATCTTACTTCTATTAGTTCTCAATTCTTGAAATAAAGAATAAAGTGCCGAACATAATCTTTTTTCCTGACTTTCCATAATTTCACCATAAACATCTTCAAGATAAAATATAACGTTTAGAATAACATTACTATAGCAGTTGACCCCAGAAGCATTTTCTAATTGGAATCCAACAACATCATCACTTGTTTGCATGTTCTGCTTCTTTACATCTTTTCTTTTCTCTTGATTTTGTTTCTCCTTTCCTACCATAATTAATTCTTCACCATGTTTGCGTTTTGAACACAAAACACGTTTCTCATAAATAGGATATTCACCTAAACTTGGAGCATAAAGCCTTCTCAAACGATTATATTCTCTTACACAATAAACATCAGCACTAACCTTGTTCTCATCAAAATTAAATAAATACAAACCATACAACGTTCAAACTCGAGATATTGCAACATATACCATTCCCTCTTTAAACACAGTTCTTCCTACATTTATCAAAGCACTATCTACACTTAAACCTTGAGATGTATGAATAGTTATTGCATATGCTAAACAGAAGGGAAACAGTTTTCTACGAACATACAAGTCTTTTACAAGCAAAAAATGTACAGCACAACACGCAATCTGTTTTACCTCTGTAATATGATCAAATTTAACTTTCAAAAATTCAATTCCATTTCAATTTGATATTTCACAAAATCAACAACTTTCCCCCTTGCTCCATTTCCTACACCTTCTTCTACATTCATATTACGCCTCAAAATTACCCGACAGTTTAAACATACATCTAAAAATGTTTCTAAGCCAGCAGTTTTTGATGCAGACTTTTCCAAAGAATCCAATTTTGGTGCCAATTCCGATCCGGTAAAAACCGGGTACGAACCGTCGGACGGAGCCCTATCTCCGTCCGACTCGTACCCGGTGCCAAATCCAACCGAAAATGCAAGTACGATTCGCACGGAAACACCATTTCCGTACGAATCGAACAAAACACCGACCGAACAGAAACTAAACACAATTCCGATCCTGAAAGGCGCCGACCTGACGTCGGTACGCATCCAGCCTACGTTTCACGAACCAGGAAGTACGAATCGAACCGACGTCATCCCGCACGGAAAATATTTACCGGCTGCCAAAAACTGCCGGGAAATCAGGACGACACACGCAAGGAGCAGCTGGACGCGACGAACAGACATGGACCCGAACCTACGTGCCATCCCTGCCCTCCTAGCAGTCCACCTGGCGTACAGGAACCGACGCAGATGCCGCAGAAGGTCAGCACAACAACCAGGGGCAAAGGGGGGGGCAGGGGCAGGACACACAACACCAACACATGGTACCAAATCACACATGGCCTGGACATACCTGACCATCAGGGCCTGGTCACTTACAGGGGGTGGGGGCGAGGCCAGCAACGCAAGCGTCTGCCACAACGGAAGTGGATGGTCACGCGAACCGGTACGTACCCTACCCAGGCCGCAAGAGCATGGGTACGGAACGTACCACGCGTCCCCCTACGTCACTCCAACAATGGCGGTACGGCCCGTACCCACGTCAGAAAGGCCTTGGTACGGCTCGTACCAGCATTGCTGGGGTCATGTAGGGGTACGCGTGGTACGACCCGTAGCCACGCCCCCAAGGCCTGTGTACGGTGCGGACCCCACGGCACCGCAACAATGGGGGGACGCACCGTACCCACCCACCAAAGGCATGGGTAAGGCCCGTACCCAGGCACGCAGAGCGTGGGTAGGGGTATGTACGGACCGTACCCCCACCCGTGGAAGTACGGCCCGTACCCCCACCCGTGTATGTACGCCCCGAACCCCCACCCGTGTATGTACGCACCGAACCACCACCCGTGTATGTACGCCCCGAACCCCCACCCGTGTATGTACGCACCGAACCACCACCCGTGTATGTACGCCCCGAACCCCCACCCCAGCAGTGTATGTACGCCCCGAACCCCCACCCGTGTATGTACGCACCGAACCCCCACCCGTGTATGTACGCCCCGAACCCCCACCCCAGCAGTGTATGTATGCCCCGAACCCCCACCCGTGTATGTACGCCCCGAACCCCCACCCGTGTATGTACGCCCCGAACCCCCACCCCAGCAGTGTATGTACGCCCCGAACCCCCACCCGTGTATGTACGCCCCGAACCCCCACCCCAGCAGTGTATGTACGCCCCGAACCCCCACCCATGTATGTACGCACCGAACCCCCACCCCAGCAGTGTATGTACGCCCCGAACCCCCACCCGTGTATGTACGCCCCGAACCCCCACCCGTGTATGTACGCACCGAACCCCCACCCGTGTATGTACGCCCCGAACCCCCACCCCAGCAGTGTATGTACGCCCCGAACCCCCACCCGTGTATGTACGCCCCGAACCCCCACCCCAGCAGTGTATGTACGCCCCGAACCCCCACCCGTGTATGTACGCCCCGAACCCCCACCCCAGCAGTGTATGTACGCCCCGAACCCCCACCCGTGTATGTACGCCCCGAACCACCACCCGTGTATGTACGCACCAAACCCCCACCCGTGTATGTACGCCCCGAACCCCCACCCCAGCAGTGTATGTACGCCCCGAACCCCCACCCGTGTATGTACGCACCGAACCCCCACTCCAGCAGTGTATGTACGCCCCGAACCCCCACCCGTGTATGTACGCCCCGAACCCCCACCCGTGTATGTACGCACCGAACCCCCACCCGTGTATGTACGCCCCGAACCCCCACCCCAGCAGTGTATGTACGCCCCAAACCCCCACCCGTGTATGTACGCCCCGAACCCCCACCCCAGCAGTGTATGTACGCCCCAAACCCCCACCCCAGCAGTGTATGTACGCCCCGAACCCCCACCCGTGTATGTACGCCCCGAACCCCCACCCCAGCAGTGTATGTACGCCCCGAACCCCCACCCGTGTATGTACGCCCCGAACCACCACCCGTGTATGTACGCACCAAACCCCCACCCGTGTATGTACGCCCCGAACCCCCACCCCAGCAGTGTATGTACGCCCCGAACCCCCACCCGTGTATGTACGCACCGAACCCCCACTCCAGCAGTGTATGTACGCCCCGAACCCCCACCCGTGTATGTACGCCCCGAACCCCCACCCGTGTATGTACGCACCGAACCCCCACCCGTGTATGTACGCCCCGAACCCCCACCCCAGCAGTGTATGTACGCCCCAAACCCCCACCCGTGTATGTATGCCCCGAACCCCCACCCCAGCAGTGTATGTACGCCCCAAACCCCCACCCCAGCAGTGTATGTACGCCCCGAACCCCCACCCGTGTATGTACGCCCCGAACCCCCACCCCAGCAGTGTATGTACGCCCCGAACCCCCACCCGTGTATGTACGCCCCGAACCACCACCCGTGTATGTACGCACCGAACCCCCACCCGTGTATGTACGCACCGAACCTGCAATAAGAATGGTGTGTGCCAAACACCCCCAGCAGTGCCCAGACATAGGAGGGGTGGGTGCAGAGTCCTCCCAGCAGTGCCCAGAGACAGGAGGGGTGTGTGCAGAGTCCTCCCAGCAGTGCCCAGACACAGGAGGGGTGGGTGCAGAGTCCTCCCAGCAGTGCCCAGACATAGGACAATATACCCCATCAACAAGTTCAGTGACCAACAAGGGTGATACCCCAGATGCAGGCGGAGCCATCGCTGAGCCAGCATGGCTATATTGAACGGCAACCCTCACACATCCAGGAAATGTAGACACAGCACAGCACAGCATTTGGGAGACACCCTGCAGGGAAAATGGCCTGCTCCACAGAGGATGGAACACACCTTGGGACAATGTCACCATACAGTGAGAGCAAACATGACCAAATACCATTGGCAGAGACCTTTGTGATGGCACGCAGATGGCAGGGTACACCCCATGAGCAGCACACTCCAACATTTCACAGACCCCTAACACATTATCACCACCCCAACTCAGGGAGCACCAGCACCAACAGCAAGTCCAGGAAAGCATCAGTGTGCAAAACCAAAAGAAAATGCTTTATTCAGCAGGAAAATATCTCTGAGAAAATGTCCACTATGTACAAGGGCCATGGGCCAGGCCAGCAGCAAAGTCCGGGGGGGGGTACACATCGGGACGTGTGTCCCCTAGCTTGCCTGCACAGTTCACAAGTCCATTTCATCCACAGAAGAGGGGGCATCAGGGGGGAGGGTGGAAACAGGCACCGCAGGGACAGGAGGGGAAAGGGTAGGTGTTGTGGGTGCAGGGAGGGATGATTCTGCCACAGGGGGGGTGCCAGCGCCAAAGGTGGAGGACAGAATGGCGCTGCACACGTCGGCAAGTTCCCCCAGCGACTCCCCCGCACCCAATCGAACCACAGGCCCCAAGGAGGGGGGGGCAGAGGGATGGGTCGCAGTGCCACTGGGTGTGGACAGGGTGGGGGACTCAACTCCCCTGGCCGGGTCCC
The DNA here is from genome assembly GCF_964204655.1 of Triturus cristatus. NCBI lineage: Eukaryota > Metazoa > Chordata > Amphibia > Caudata > Salamandridae > Triturus > Triturus cristatus. Next base: position 1,355,625,090 of record NC_140591.1, read on the forward strand.
GCCTCCACCGCTTGCGGGGTGGTGTCATCCTGGGGCTGGGGGGCACACTCGCAGTGGATGATGCTGTCACCGACTGTTGGCCAGGAGAGCTAAGGGGAGTGGATTTGGAGGGAGTGGGTTGTGTGGACTGCGGACTCCCACTGTGGCTGCGTGTTCTACGTTTCCCCCCCGACCCAGTGGGTGTGCCTTCCTCACCCTGTGTGTGCGTGACAGGAGGTGTGCGCTTCGACTTCCCTGGTGGTGTGGTGCCTGTGTCTGTTGGGGTGCGTGCATGCTGACGTCTGGATGTGCGTGGGACAGGCACGGGAGTGGGAATTGTGGATGGTGCAGGGGTAGGGGGGGGTAGGCAGCGCTGCAGGAGATCCAGTGCTGCAGTCAGTGTGGAGTCTATGGACCTCAGCAACTGCCGTTGGTCAGACTGCGCAGCCGACATGCCCTCCATGTATGCCTCCATCTGGGTCAGCACCTGGGTGTGGGCATGGAGGACATTTAGCATCGCAGTCTGACCAACCTGCAACTGCCTCAGGATGTCCACAGACTCCGCACTCACCGCAGCAGTGGTGACAGGGGCAGGGGGTGCGGTGCCTGGCAGGAAGGAGACATGTGGGGACCGAGCACGGAGGGAAGGGCCACGAGCAGGTGGGAGGCCGGTGATGGAAACTGAGGTGGCGGGGGGATGTGGAGGGCTGCCATCAGCTGGGGGGGCAGACTCCGCCACCTCTTGGAGCTCAGCCTCGGACCCGTCTGCGTCATAGTCTGTGTTGGCAGTAGACAGGTCCTCTGCCTCACTCCCTTCGGCCTCCGTGCCACTCCATGTGCCAGACAGGACAGCACTGCTGGCACTGGTGCTCAATCCCTCCTCCCGGTCCGTGCTAGTGTCTCCTTCCGTGTCCCCCGGCGATGCTGTGGGCAAGGTGAAGAGACAGGAGATAATCAGACACCTGTACACATATGTCACATGAGTCAAATATACATAGGTCACATTGCATAGCCTGAAAAGCAACAGGAGTAACACCTACAAAACAATGTACACATGTAGGCCATGGAACACACAGTTTGTCGACCCACCATGCCACTGAGACACAATGGAGAGCATGACACAACAGCAAATCACTGCACCTGAAATTTTACAGAGGAGCCAGCCTCTGGGGACAAATGTGCACAGCACCTGCACCACACTGCGTCGTCAAAAAGGGATGAGCATGAATCATATCCATTTACTCTTGCCACATGCTGCAAAGGCAATACATGAAACCAGGCCAAACATGACTGGGTCACTGCACCTTGAGCGTATGTCCAGTCAAACATCACACACAGGCTAAACCCAGCAAGGAGGATGAAGCTTCTGACATGTAGGCCTTGTACGCACAAACCACCCACACCTGAGACAATCTCATTGAGACGGAGAAAGTATGTACACCTCTTACTCTGGGATGAAAACACATGGCCTCCACTAATTCATGACTGTACACACACAGCCCCTGGTGGGCATGTCCACACATCATTGACAGGCAAACATCATCAGATTGTCTCAACAACACACACAGGTAATGCCCACTGTGAGTATGCACAAGCAAAATGGGTCCCCCTGTACAGTGGACACATGTAGCAACCTGTAGGTCCTAACAGTTGAGCCCAGGGTACAATGCCACCCTACCCAACCCATGGCGAAGACACAGTGAATGGCCATATTGTTGGATGACGCACATGATACCTAGGAAGAGGTGCCCCAGGGCACAGTAGTGCCCACACTCCTCCATGGTCCAGGATGGACATGACTGCAAATTAAGCAACCGTCCCTGCACTTAGCAGGCCTCCCACTCAGGCACATCATGTCAGAGGGCACACAATTGGACATGCATGCTGGAAGGCTGTACATTTTGGAGACACACCCCTATGTCGTGATTCACAATCAGTGCCAAGTGACATGGACACCACAATGACTGAAATTGGCCATGGCACACGCAAGGTCCCCATACCTGTGGCACATCACCCCCACACATGATGCTGATAGCATTGGGCACCTGCATGAACTGCCTGCCTAAATAACCTTGTGCAAGAGTGGCTACAGACAGACCAGGGAACACATGGCAAGGAGGGGAAGGGAGGGAGTGAGAACAGCACTGTGCTACTTTGTGGAGAAGTTGACGCACTGCACAATCAAACCCTGGCAGTGTATCCATGCAACTGCACACTTACATTGGCTGGGGACACACAACTGACACACATGTACCTACCCCCTTCCTGCTGCTGCTTCTCCTGTAGGCGCCTGTCCATATCGGGGAAGACCACCGCCAGCACACGCTTCTGGATGTGGGTCAGACGACGGCGCCCACGGTTCTTACGGCTCACAGGTGAGTCCCCCAGCAGGACCCGTGCAATCCTCCTCGTCCAGCACCGGATGTCCTGCCAGCGTTTCCTCACCTGAGACAGGCTCCGCCTCCGACCCTCTGTACCCCTCACGGCACTGACGGCTTCCCTCCAGATCTCCCCCTTGGCAATGGCGCCTACCTGTGAGGATGCAAAAGTGAGAATACATTAATCCACATGAGCAAAGACACAGAGACACACATATAGAACAATCCTCTTTATGAACAGGCCATGGTATGCATGCAACTAATTGCACCTTTGTCATAGGGACATTATCCACTGTGGAAGGCCAAATGCACTACGTGCCATTGAAAGTACACGGGTGGCATGAGGGGTACCACACACTCACTGACCAGGGATCACACTGTGCCTCACAGGCTACACCAGGATTATGTACAGCACCTCACAGCAGTCACCTGCCCCAGCACACTGATGCTACCTCAGCAGAGTACACAGACACACACAGGTACAGGACAATCACATGGCATTGCCAACTGCGGGTACACACCTCACTTTGCCCATGTGCCAGTAGACGGGGGTGTCACAGGTGTGGGGCTGGCTCAGCACGGCATGCACACAGCACTGCTCCCTGCTCACATCGGATGGCCAGGCTATATCCATCCCTCATGCTGCTTGTGTGCAACACTCCCCATATGCACTCACCCACATGACAGGGGACTTACACACACACCAATGTGCAGGGGACGAACACGGCCTTTGGACACTCACAGCACAGGTACACTGAACAAACACACATCCATGGGTACTGACACCTGTGACACTGGGGGGAACACAGGATCACATCAGGACTGTGGAAACAACATCCCCAGGAGGAGTATGCAGGCAGAATGTGGCATGCACCTTGCATTCATTGTCACAGTAGGCACTATGCAAGTGAGGAGTGCACACAGGAAACACAGCATGCTCTGCATGGGTGACATCAGGCCTTCCACACCCTGGGACCCACTCCAAACAACAGTGCATGTCTGTCACACATGGATACAATGGCAGAAGTCACTGGCACACAAAAGGGGCACAGTCTAAGCTAGTGGAGTCTGCACTCACCTGAACCCCTGGTCGACCATACAGGCTCTGGAACTGTGGGAGGATCACATCTATCAGGGCAAGGTTCTCCTCCTGGGTGAATGGCTGTGACCTCTCCACAGTCCTGGACATGGTGCCAGAGGAATCACTATCAGCAGCAGTGGTCATGGATGAATGGATGTGCAGGCAAGTGCTCTCTCATGGGACCTGGCTGCCTTATATATGCCTGGCTGGCCTGTTCATGTATAGGAGTACAGATTGATTGGTCAGTCACATTTGCATCCTACGTTTCATCCAATCCCTTCAAACCTACCCCAGTGTGTGGCTTTGCATGGTTTCAGTTTTGATGATGATGTCAAGTCAACATCCACATTGCAACAATGTAGATTCTTTCAAACTGACTTCTGCTGGGCACCTGGTGCTCAAATTCAAAAATCTAACTCAGTCTCCATGGCAACCATCATGCATTTAGGCCCTTATACTTGTCCCTCATGTGTCCCCTATGTGTTTTCATACATATACACACAGGTACGGTGCGTTCCACGCCCTAGGGCACCCCACAAGCAGTGATACGGACCGTACACGCGCTTGTACGGTCCGGATCACAATATGGGCGCTGGCGTATGCGTACGCCACAGTAGTACGGACTGTACACGCGCTTGTACGGTCCGGATCACAATATGGGCGCTGGCGTATGCGTACGCCACAGTAGTACGAACTGTACACGCGCTTGTACGGTCCGGATAACAATATGGGCGCTGGCGTATGCGTACGCCACAGTAGTACGGACTGTACAAGCGCTTGTACGGTCCGTACTACTGTGGCGTACGCATACGCCAGCGCCCATATTGTGATCCGGACCGTACAAGCGCGTGTACAGTCCGTACTACTGTGGCGTACGCATAAGCCAGCGCCCATATTGTGATCCGGACCGTACAAGCGCGTGTACAGTCCGTACTACTGTGGCGTACGCATACGCCAGCGCCCATATTGTGATCCGGACCGTACAAGCGCGTGTACAGTTCGTACTACTGTGGCGTACGCATACGCCAGCGCCCATATTGTGATCCGGACCGTACAAGCGCGTGTACAGTTCGTACTACTGTGGCGTACGCATACGCCAGCGCCCATATTGTGATCCGGACGTACAAGCGCGTGTACAGTTCGTACTACTGTGGCGTACGCATACGCCAGCGGCAATATTGGCCCAGGGACCCTATACACGCACTCAGAGCGTATGTACGGTGCGTTTCACACCTGTCAGTGGTGACAGGCGGCACACAGACAGGAATGGAGCGGTCAGATTTTGCCAAGGGTGGACACCAATGCATTGTCTGTGCAATACCACATGTGTGTGACACAGGTGTGTCAGGATGTGATGTGGCACTTTACCCCTGAGGTGTGGGCAAAGCACATGTACGATGAGCTGTGTACACATGTCGTGTGTGATGGTGCGCATTGTACCACACATCCCCTGCACTCCTTTGACATGTGTGCATGTCGTACACACTAGTGGAGCCATGAGTCACTTGCATGTCCCAGTCACGGACACCCGCACCTGTCCCCTGATGCCAGGTACACGGAATATTACACATGACATGTGTATGGCTGCGTTGCACGCTGCAACCATGTCATGTGTGTGGCATGTGTTTCCATGATTTTGCTGTAGGTGTGTGGTCCAATGCATCAGCAGTTGCTGCTGCCAACATGTGTCCGTGTGTAGATGGCCATGGCACACAGTTCCGCACACCAGCCCACATATGTGATTTGCCATGAGGTGTGTATGTATGCAACTACACGGAGTATCAACACAAGTACATATCCACATGCTCTCTATGTATGTTCTGTCTCGACATGTACTCCTCCAAGGCAATGTGTGTGGCCTGTCCTATTCCTATGACATGTGACCAGTGCATATCGCATCCACCAACCTGTCTGTACCATACGCATACTACTTCTGCACATGTGTGGATGTCTGTGAATCCTGTGATGCGCGTGCATGTTCACTTACACTGGCCCACAGCTAGTCTCATGCCATGTCATCGTGAGCTTGCCCCACTCCGTTAGTGGCTGTCCCTTGGTAGGAGTGTCACCTGACTGGCGTACGTGTCCAGGAAATGTGGCACAGACCTGACTCAGAATGTGGCATATGTGGATTGGCTGTGTAACATGTGCTCAGTGCATTGACAATGTCGTTGTACAGTGCTCACTCTTCGGTGTTCCTTCCATTTCACTGCAGGGCTCCGCCTCTCCCTCGACATATGCCAGACATGGCTGCCCTGCATGAACGGGACTGTATACGCCGCTACAGATTCAGCCAACGGTTGATTGATGAGTTGACTGGCCGGCTGGAAGCACAACTCCTCCCGCGCCACAGGTATCCCAGTGCACTGATACCCAAGTTGAAGGTGATGGCAGCCCTACATTTCCTTGCCACGGGTACGTTCCAACATACCATTGCTGATGTCGGGGGCATGTCCCAGACGATGTTCAGCCGTGTTCTGCATGATTTCTTAGAGGCCATGTTGGTTCACCTGGATGAGTACATTAAATTCCCAATTCGTGAGCAGTTGACAGATGTCAAGCGTGAGTTCTATGCCCTGGGAGGGATGCCCCATGTCATTGGGTCCATAGATGGGACACATGTTGCGTTGGTACCACCACAGGCACAGGAGGTGGTGTATAGGAATCGCAAACATTATCACTCCATTAATGCCCTTGTGGTGTGTCTGTCCAACATGGTGATTTCACATGTCTGTGTTCGCTTTCCAGGATCAGCACACGATGCCTTCATCATGAGGCGTAGCAGGCTGCCTGAAATGATGCTGCAGCTGCGGAACGAGCGAGCATGTATTGTTGGTGGGTAGACTCTGGCAGTTCAGTGTTTGGCGTCATCTTCCAATCTCACTGCCTGTGCTGACACACTTCTGTCCATGATGTTTCCTTGTAGGGGACGCTGGCTATCCCAACATGCCATGGCTGATGACGCCTGTCCGCAACCCCAGCACGGCTGCCGAGCACCGCTACAACAACGCCCATGGGCGGACCAGGAGAGTCATTGAGAGGACGTTTGGACTTCTGAAGAGCCGATTCCGGTGCCTCCACAAGACCGGTGGAGCACTCCCATATGCCCCGGTGAAGGTGTGCAAGATCATAATCGTCTGCTGCATGCTGCACAACATGGCAGTGGAGGAAGCTGTTGCACTCATACTGGATCAAGATGACCAGGACCATCCACCCGTGGAGGATGAAGGCCTTGGTGACGGGGCAAGTGATGTGGAGGAGGAGGAGGCTGTGGAGGACATGCGGAGTCGGCTCATACGCAACTTCTTTGCTTAGTGGTGAGTTCCAGTGTCTGAGTGTGCACGCATTGGGCCGTGTGTGGCATGTGTTGCAATGTGTGTGTCCATCTGCATGTCTGCCAAGTGGGTCAGTGGTGTGTATTGAAGTGTCACTCGAGTGATGGCGCAATGGAAGGATGTTGTCCGAGGGTCATCATTGTCACCTGTCATGTTGACAACATGATACGTGTTGAGTACATGCTTGCGGATGTGCTCCTTTGGGCTGACTCCTTGTGTGTCTCTCTTCCACAGGTCCATGGGCATGCTGTCTGCTGGTGGCATTGTTGTGCTCCTGCTACTCCTCATGAACACAGCAACATGTGCTGATTCTGCGTCACATGCACGGGCAAGTTTTGAAATCTCCTTAGGGTAAGGGATGCCTCACGGCGTTTTGGGTGTGTGAATTGTTTGTAGTCTGTGTGCACTTCTCCGGTTCATGTGTGTTCAATTTGCATACATGTGGATCCTACATGGGGAACATGACATGGGGCAGGCTTCACCTGGAGCCATGGTCAGACTTGGTGACTGTCATGTGTCAGGGGATTGGGGATTGTGATGAGGCCATCAATGTGTGTAACACTGACCTCGGAAACATACAGGTTGCACCGGGTTGACATGGTGTGTGATTGCCCCATCAGGGCCTCAATGGTGTATAGCAGCCTCTCCGTGGCAGCAGGGGGTGTTTAGCTGTTATCCGTCACTTGTGTGCGAGTTCAATGGAATACCAGCATCTGTGTTGCAATGGGGGGTGCCAGTGTTGCTCCCACATGTTCATCCACATGACCTGTGTATGTGTTGACAGAGTATCATTGTCATTCCAACACACATGACTAATAAATTTGTCCCTCTGTCTCCAAGGTGCCTCTTCCCTGTCAATGGTGGCCTGTTGCCACTGTGCGTGCGGCATGTCTGGCATAGTTTTCAGAGGTGGTGCATATGTGTCTATGTGTAGAGTGACAAGATGCTAGCGGTTTGTCAGGGAGTGGGAACTGTATTATGCACAAGATGCACAGTTCCATCCACCTCAAGGCAAGAGAGACCATCCCCCAGGGCAACTACAACATCCGTGTAGAATCCTACCCTGCAGTCTACGGACATGTGCCTTACGACTCCCATGATACTTGTCCATATCCGGAGTGCATCTGCACAGCTCTGCTACTGCATCGGGCAACCAGGCCACATCAACGTCCAAACGGGATGGGGGGAATGATTCACAGCCAGCTGCAGGATGACCTTCTCGATCCACGCCCACACTCATGATGCAGCCCACAACCCCAACACAACCATGTGGCACTGTGATCCAAAACTCCATTCTGGCATCTCCATGCATCCAACCTTGGCCTAGCCACCATTCTCAACATCCGCCTGACGCAAGCATGCAGGACATGGTAGGGACACATGTCTAGACATACCTGGGAGCGGCAAGCCAGGTCACTCCACATGATCCCTGACCTCTGCGCATGACTGTTGCTCCCCTGAATGTGTCTGTAGCCACAGTTGTGCGGGAACCACTCAGCTGGTTGGGCCCAGCACAGGTGAGTATGGTACTCCATGTCTGTATCAGATGATACATTGGGACCCATGTGTGTCCTGGGCAAGACTGCGACCCCACGGTTTGGATGGTTGGAGTTAATTATGAGATCAGGCATGCTTTGACTTTACGACACACACATGTATTGTAATAATGCAGAATCACGGCATCATCTTGTAAGTGTGATTATTTTATTTGTGGTGGGGTACAGGTTTGTGGGGATGACAAGAGGTGCACAGCGGGAGTGTAGAATCCAAAGTTCACTGGGGGAGTTGGTATCCTTGCCGTAGCAAAATGTCAGAGTCCATGCCACAGTCTTCGTCAACATAGGTCAGACAGTGACCAGCAAGTCCATGTGGCAGAGAATGTCATGTGCTGCTATTGGGCCAGAGGGCCAGGTGCCAGGCCAGGTGACCTGGGAGATGGTGATGTTCTGCTGACTCTCACAGTCTTTTTCGTGGACGACCCACCTTCCTGCGGGGACCCTCGGAAGCAGGCCGTGACGATGTCTGTGACGCTCCGTCGGATGAATCCTCCTCCTCCTGATCCCTCCCTGTGTCTGGTAATGGCCTTCGCCTGGTGCCACAGGGAGGGTTGCCCATGTTGTCGGCAATCCGACGGAGTACACCGGTCATTTGGGTTTGCACCGCCACGAGCTCAGCCTGTCTATCCTCCATCCTTCCTTGGTGTTGCAGTTGACAGGCATGTTGCTGGGCCTGCAGGGTCTTCATCTCCTGGAGGGTTCCCTTGATGTCATTGAGGGTGGACGCAATCTGGTCCATGCCCCTGGTGTCACGCCGGTATGTATCCAGGATGTTGCTGACCTGGGACACTACCGGGTCCTGAGCTGCCTGGTCAGGTTCGCGCCTCCGCCGTCCTCCACTCCCGCCACCCCTGCCCACGTGCACCTGGCCTGCCGTTGTGGGCGCATCGGGTCTCCGGGACCCCTGAGGGATGGCATCTGCGTTGCCGCCTGCCTTCTCCTGGGTGCCCGGAGGACCGTGTCCCTCCTGGGCAGACTGGCTGGGTGGTCGTGTGCGGGCAGGGCTCCTGGACGTCTCCTGGGATGTGGCAGGAATGGGGGTGGTGGTTGGCACAGTTGTACCTGACGCAGGTGCTGCAGGTGGTTGGACACCAGAGGGGCCAGGTTGGTCTGGGTCATCCACGGAGTGGTGAGAGTCATCGCTGGCGGTGGGGTCCTCATCCCGCGGAGCCTGGTCCTGTGAGACTTCCCCCCCAGTGTTGGGGGGTGTTCGTCGACGTTGACCTGTGTGTGAGAGAGACAATGTTAACAGTGTCACATGTGGCATCCATGTTTCATGCATTTCTGATTTGGCACTCTTCCTCTGGGTAGTTGGATCTGTCTTGCATTCCTCTCACAGTGCACTTGTGCATGGGTATGTCCCTTGGCCACAGCTGTCAGGGCTTTACGCATGTGTGACACAATCTTAGTTGATGCATCTATTTGGGTACACAGTCAGCAGTGTGGTGTGCGGGCGTAGCGAGCCATGCAGAGGCGCCTTACGTGTTGCACTGTACGTGGCCAAATGGTGTTTTGCCAAGGCAATTTGATGTTGCAGGTAGGTGACTGAAGCATTTGTGACAGGGTTCTTACCGACACAGTGGGTGGGTATACTGGGTGTGTGGTTAGGTCTGTGCCTGCAGCATGGATGGACTCGTGCACAGATTGACACATGGACCGGTCTTCATCTACGGAATGGGGGGTTTGAGGCACTGCCAGACCTTGTCTGCATGCACACAGTCCACCGGCTGACGAGTGGACATGGCCACACCACCCAAGGGTGATTTAGTCTCCCTGTGTCTCCCTTCCTCCCTCCCTCTGTCACCCTCCTCCCTCTGTCGGTCTCCCTCTGTCACCCTACTCCCTCCCTCTGTCTGTCTCCCTGTGTCCCCCTCTGTCTCCTTCCCTCTCATTCCCCCTCTCCCTCCCTCTCTTTGTCACCCTCTGTCACCTCAGGCCAGCTTCCTGGGCACACACAGTTAGCCGGTCTTTGAATGGCCATTGGCTTGTTCATGTGAGTTAGTCCCTGTTCTCCGGGCACCCATTGGGCAGTGTGTCTGAGTGTAGGCTGCTGCTGTGGCGGTGTGTGCTGAGACTCTATCAGAGCGATGCATCTTCATTGTCTGCTGTAATGTGCAAATTGTGCCTTCAGACCCATGTCATCCTGCATGGCAGCCACCATTTGCAGGCAAGACAGTACTGTGTGGGTACACACAGTTTGTATGGCTGTGCCCTGGGCCATATGGGCTGAGGGCATTGTTGTGTGCTTGTGAGTTGCTCAATGTTAGTTTTGATGCCCCCACTCCCAGCATCGACCACATCCTGTGTTGTGTTGGTGTTTTGTGTGGCCTGTGACTTGGCATGGCCCTGATTGATGCATGGGGCATGGAGGCGCTAGTGGCATGTGTGTGTTTGTGGAGTGTTGTTGTGTCCGGTGGTGGCTTGGGGGGGGTGGCATGCATGATTGATTGTGTATGGCATCCCCCCCATGTGAGGTGAGTTGTTTGTGTACTCACCAGGGTCTGGGAGTCCTGGCAGTCCGTGTAGTCCCTCCACCGCCAGCGTGGACATCACCTTCTCCTCCCAGGGATGGTATTGTACCGGTCTGGGGGGCGGCCCTCCTCCAGTGATGTTCCCCTGGTTGTGATTGTCAGTCATCTTCCTCTTGACCGTCCTCCGCAGATCGTACCACCTGGATTGGCACTCGTGCCTGGTCCTTCTGGTGGTCCCAACAGCATTCACAGAATCGACAATCCTCTGCCACATGGCCGTTTTTTCGGATATGCTGGTCTGTCTGACCAATGTCCCAAAGAGCTGTGGCTCGACTCTGAGGATTTCGTCGACAAGGATCTCCAGCTCCTCCTTTGTGAACTTTGGATTCTTGGTGGTGGACATGGCGTGGGGTGTGGGTGTGGATGGTTGTGGGGGTGTGGGTGTGGATGGCTGTGGGTGTGTGGGTGTGGTAGTGGAGGTGTGTGTGTGAATGTGATGAGGGGGTGTTTGTGTAGGTGGTTGTGTGAAGGTATGCAAGTGTGAGGTTCAAGTATGGTGGTGTGGGTCGTCTGTGGGCTCTGGCAGCAGTGGGTCTGTTGCAAAGGCTCATGGTTTGTGTGTGTGGTCCATTTTTATTGGTCCATTTGTGGGTGTGGCTGTGTTTGAAATTTGTGTGGGTGTGTTATGAGGAGTGATTGAGTTTTGGGCCTCTGTTTGGCAGTTTGGCAGTTGCAGGTCAGTGTATGTGATGTTTGTGGGGTTGTTGGGCATGTTTGGTGGTGTGGGGAAACTCTAATTGACTCTCCTTGTGTAAATATGGTTCGTCCTGGTTCAGTACGTGTGTTTTTGGTGTCAGTACGGTCCGTACATGCACTGGTGGGGGTACGGTCCGTACATTCCCTGGTGGGGTGTGGGTACGGCCGTACATACACGGGTGGTGGTTTGGTGCGTACATACACGGCTGGGGGGGGTGTTCGGTGCGTACATACACTGCTGGGGTGGGGGTTTGGTGCGTACATACACAGCTGGGGGGGGTGTTCGGTGCGTACATACACTGCTGGGGTGGGGGTTTGGTGCGTACATACACTGCTGGGGTGGGGGTTCGGTGCGTACATACACGGGTGGTGGTTTGGTGCGTACATACAGTGCTGGGGTGGGGGTTTGGTGCGTACATACACGGGTGGGGGTTCGGTGCGTACATACACGGGTGGGGGTTCAGGGCGTACATACACGGGTGGGGGTTCGGTGCGTACATACACGGCTGGGGGGGTTCGGTGCATACATACACGGCTGGGGGGGGTTTGGTGCGTACATACACGGCTGGGGGGGTTCGGTCCGTTCATACACGGGTGGGGGTTCGGTGCGTACATACACGGGTGGGGGTTCGGGGGCGTACATACACGGGTGGGGGTTCGGTGCGTACATACACGGCTGGGGGGGGGGTCGGTGCGTACATACACGGCTGGGGGGGGTTCGGTGCGTACATACACTGCTGGGGTGGGGGTTCGGTGCGTACATACACGGGTGGTGGTTTGGTGCGTACATACAGTGCTGGGGTGGGGGTTCGGTGCGTACATACACGGGTGGTGGTTTGGTGCGTACATACACTGCTGGGGTGGGGGTTCGGTGCGTACATACACTGCTGGGGTGGGGGTTCGGTGCGTACATACACGGGTGGTGGTTTGGTGCGTACATACAGTGCAGGGGTGGGGGTTTGGTGCGTACATACACGGGTGGGGGTTTGGTGCGTACATACACGGGTGGGGGTTCGGGGTGTACATACACGGGTGGGGGTTCGGTGCGTACATACACGGCTGGGGGGGGGTTCGGTGCGTACATACACGGCTGGGGGGGTTCGGTGCGCACATACAGGGCTGGGGGGGGTTCGGTCCGTTCATACACGGGTGGGGGTTCGGTGCGTACATACACGGGTGGGGGTTCGGGGGCGTACATACACGGGTGGGGGTTCGGTGCGTACATACACGGCTGGGGGGGGGTTCGGTGCGTACATACACGGCTGGGGGGGGGTTCGATGTGTACATACACTGCTGGGGTGGGGGTTCGGTGCGTACATACACGGGTGGTGGTTTGGTGCGTACATACAGTGCTGGGGTGGGGGTTCGGTGCGTACATACACGGGTGGTGGTTTGGTGCGTACATACAGTGCTGGGGTGGGGGTTTGGTGCGTACATACACGGGTGGGGGTTCGGGGTGTACATACACGGGTGGGGGTTTGGTGCGTACATACACGGCTGGGGGGGGTGTTCGGTGCGTACATACACTGCTGGGGTGGTGGTTTGGTGCGTACATACAGTGCTGGGGTGGGGGTTTGGTGCGTACATACACGGGTGGGGGTTCGGGGCGTACATACAGTGCTGGGGTGGGGGTTCGGTGCGTACATACACGGGTGGTGGTTTGGTGCGTACATACGGTGCTGGGGTGGGGGTTTGGTGCGTACATACACGGGTGGGGGTTCGGTGCGTACATACACGGGTGGGGGTTCGGGGCGTACATACACGGGTGGGGGTTCGGTGCGTACATACACGGCTGGGGGGGTTCGGTGCGTACATACACGGCTGGGGGGGTTCGGTGCGTACATACACGGCTGGGGGGGGTTCGGTCCGTTCATACACGGGTGGGGGTTCGGTGCGTACATACACGGGTGGGGGTTCGGGGGCGTACATACACGGGTGGGGGTTCGGTGCGTACATACACGGCTGGGGGGGGGTTCGGTGCGTACATACACGGCTGGGGGGGGGTTCGGTCCGTTCATACAAGGGTGGGGGTTCGGGGGCGTACATACACGGGTGGGGGTTCGGGGCGTACATGCACTGCTGGGGGGGGTTCGGTGCATACATGCACTGCTGGGGTGGGGGTTCGGTGCGTACATACACGGGTGGTGGTTTGGTGCGTACATACAGTGCTGGGGTGGGGGTTCGGTGCATACATACACGGGTGGTGGTTCGGTCCGTTCATACACGGGTGGGGGTTGGTGCGTACATACACGGGTGGGGGTTCGGGGGCGTACATACACGGGTGGGGGTTCGGGGCGTACATGCACTGCTGGGGTGGGGATTCGGTGCGTACATACACGGGTGGGGGTTCGGGGCGTACATACACTGCTGGGGTGGGGGTTCGGTGCGTACATACACGGGTGGGGGTTTGGTGCGTACATACACGGGTGGGGGTTCGGGGCGTACATACGCGGGCGGGGGGGTGGTGGGGTGTTCGGCGTGTATGCGGGCACATGTCTCCATGGTTGCTATGGGAGTTCGGTTCGGACGGTGTTTTTTGCGTACGGTTGTGAAATGGGGAGGACGGGAGGGATCGTACTTGCGCTGTCGGACTTTATTTTTCCGCACGGTGGGTTTTTCGACCGGGGACGTGTCGGTGACTTTTCCTGACCCGAGGACGTGTCGGGAAATCTTCCCAATGCGATTCGTATGGACTTTTTTCCGTTCGAATCGTACTTGGCAGTTTGTACGCTACTTTGACGATTCGGACGGAAAAAAATCCGGATACGAGTCGGACGGGGAATTTTTTTACCGGATCGGAATTGGCACCCTAGTCTGTAGTTTTTCTGAAAGAAGAATTGTTATTCCTTGATGCTCGATTTTATCAATAGCTTCAATGTGAACTATTTCTTCATTTTCCAATTTCATAAGCTCTCTATTAAATGTATAACACTCTCCCACTGTAGGCATTTAGCAAACTATAGACTTTTTTCCTTTCATTTTCTTGTACATTACTTCTGCTGGTGTGTTTTCATTTGTAAACAAGTTCTTTAGTAGACGACTTTGAAAAGCTTCTTTACCATGTTTGCTTAGAACACCAATTCTTACATCTTTTAGAATATTTCCATAATCTTCATCTCTTCCCAGAGATTTCTTTGTGTCTTCATGTAGAAGAGTTTTAAACACTGGTTCTCCTTTTACAGGTGTTAGTTGTAGCAGATCTCCAAATACAAATAACTGTTCTATAGAACCCAGAACTCATGGAACAGGAGAAGACATCACACTGTTTTCCTCCAAAGAGAACGTCATAATCTGTTTTAATACCTGCTGCAATCTTAAGTGTACAAAAGCAGGCATTAAGTTTGAGACCATGCTCACCTCATCAATAATTAATAGTTTCATTTTCTTCAGCACTCATGACACTTCATGAGAAGCTTCTCCAGACAATTTCTGATATTGTAATTTACTATCATGCTCAACTGGAAACATCAGTAATCTATGCAAAGTAACTCCTTTAACATTGTGTGCAGCTAATCCGGTTGGAACTGTTACCACAGAACATAAATGTGAACCAGTAGTTTTTTTAAGATAACTGGTCAAAACTTTAATTAAAAAACTTTGACCTGTCCCAGCTTGACCACTGATGTACATCAGAAGAGGTTTAAAAGATGAACACACACATTCTTTTTTTTCATGCAACAAACCATGTCCTATTTCTTCTCTCACTTGTACATATATTTCTTTCTGTTCAACATTTAGTTGTTCTTTTAACTTTTCCAATGTAATATTCTCCTTGTGTGCTTGTTGCATTGCAATTTCAACTTCATGCAAGCAATCACTGCTTCATTTTCCAGTATTGGTTTCCAAGAGGATCTTGGCTACATTGACCACTACTTTGACTATCTTGAGAACTTTCATTAGCTATTTCAGCTGTAATAGTCTTTTCCTGTTCAACTTTATCATTCAACATTTTTAAATATGTAGGGAAAATTGTACATGCAATGCTATCTTTACATGCATTAAAAGAATCTTCGTAGCATTCAAAGTCTCCAAGTAATTAACTTTCGCTATGCCATGGTTTTCTTGTGGTTTATAAGATTACCCTTTGCATGTTTTACTAAACAACCATGACATCCAACTACTGCATATTCTTCTAAATTCTGTTTAACATTTCTTTTGAAGCTGTAATGTTGAAGTACTTCATACAGCAGACATAGCTGTTCCAGATGTCAACTCTTTTTCGGATAGTATGTGTCCAACATATTCGTTTTAACAATGTCGGTACTGTCTGGTTCATTTGCTGCTAAGTATTCAATTTCTTCTAATGATTTCAACACTCTATTCCATGAGCAGGCAAGACCTAAACTTACCCAAATGATTCCTCGAGACTTTGAATATAAACTTGAAGAGCACAAGCGGTCTGAACATTCATTGGATCCAATTCCTCGGTGGGAAAGCATGTTCAAAGTAAAGCTGTACAATTGTTTGCTAACGCTTTTCTCTTGGGCAATTTCTTCCCACATTTATTTCATCTCTGTTTTTCTGATTTTGTTATGTACGATGCAACATAACGGGCAACAACAATTGAGTTATCTGCAACATACTGGATGTCCATGTTCACATTCCACATTTTTAAAATGACTGGATTGTAGTCATTGATATACTTTGACACTTCTGTTCTTTTTACGTTTTAGGTATTCTTTGGAGATTTCCGAGTTATTGTATGCCTTACAGAAGAAAAAAAATAATTTACTCTTCCTTTACAAATGACTGGACGTGGAAAACCAAACCGACATTTGGTGTAAAATTTTCCTTTAGACTTGTATTTTCTTCTGCAGTACTTTCCACAACGGTGACATTGGAAACGT
The DNA here is from genome assembly GCF_964204655.1 of Triturus cristatus. Taxonomy (NCBI): domain Eukaryota; kingdom Metazoa; phylum Chordata; class Amphibia; order Caudata; family Salamandridae; genus Triturus; species Triturus cristatus. The sequence goes on from NC_140591.1 coordinate 1,355,641,493, forward strand.
AAAACTTGCTGTCTCAAGCTTCCATCTCCTTCTTCTCTCGGAATCTCACATGTCACATACTGTTCGATGAAAGACAATACTGTTTCATCAGAATCATTTCCATATTTAGGTGCATCCTTGACCCATAGTAGCATATGTATATGAGGTGCACCTCTTGCTTGGTACTCCTTTCTCCAAAAGAAATCGGTAACTTCTCCAAGAGGTGGATTCTTTTTATTGCAGATAAAAGACTTCATAGCTTGAAACCTATGATCAAAATATCTGCACACATTTACAGGATCCAATGAACACAGTTCACCAGGAGTCTTTATTTCAACATTTTTAATATTGGAATTCACTTCTCTCAGAAACTCAAGCAAATCTTCCCATGCATACTCTTCCCATGCATACTCTGCATAGCTAAGTGTGGCAAACCATGTTGGTGTACCTAAGTTCTGTAACATACACTTGAGTTCTCCATGACGACAATACCAATACTCACTTGTTCCACTTTGACATGCCATCAAATTGATTAACTGTGCTTCTAAATGTTCATCTGTTTTTTCAACTTTCTCCACAAATTCTTTTGCAGAAAGAAGTGATTGATGAACTCCAGTTTTAAATATGTGGTTCACTGCATACGACAGAGAAGATAAATCACTTTGAAACAAAAGGTGAAATATGTATGGAATGCACTGTCGAAATCTAGGATCTTCAGAATATAATCTTGTTGACCGATATTCTGAAGCTGGAATACGTACAGGTCGGTCATCATATCGTCCGCCTTCTCCAGTAGGAAACAGCTGTGAAAAACAACCAGCTTCCAAGCACTTCTCCCATACACTCATTGGAGTTCCCTGTGCTTTTTTCATTTGAAATAACTCAAGGCTGCTTCCTATCACTTCTTTTGAATGCAAAGGACATATTGTGTAATGTTCATAAATCTCTTCAGTCCTTGACTTGTCCACTTTCTCTATTTGACCACTTGAAATTTCACATTCATCTTCTAAACTTATTACCTGTTCATCCACATTTACAGTTGTGTAATAAATATTGTTATCTATAACTTTATTAACATCCACAAATTCTTGCCATATTTTCCGACTCTTTGTTGGTACACCATTCACTAGAATGACGACTGCCTCATTTTCCTCTTTCTCTCCATCAATAGTTTCAATATTTTTCTTAAAATCCAAAGATAAGTACACCACTCTTCCTTTCAGCCCTCTTTGCAAGTCTGTTGGTGGCAGTTTACCTGTTTTAGGCTCCATCCGAATTATAGTTTGAAAAGGATGAACAGATTGAATTAGAACCGACTCATGTGTATTCAATTCTGCCAGTTCCTCCGGAATAGCTACTAATTCTATGTTATTCTGTACTGCTCTAGCAGGCATTTTTTTCTCTTCTAATTTGTTGTAACAATATTTACATATACGTTGATCACTACCTATCTCAAATCAACCTTCCACCAACAAGTAAGTTGCTAATTCTTCCCACTTACTATTGTTCTCCTTTTCACTTTTCAAATACAAATCAACATTCCTAGTTTGACTTTTATAATGACTATGTCGACAACAAACACAAACATAGTTTGGTATTTCAGAGCACACTACATTAAACCTTCCAATTTCTTCTTCAAACTCATTAGTGCTAATCAGTTTCCCATCTCCTTCAACATCTGTAATTGTCAAACTTTCACTTTCTATTGACTGCTCTTCTGAACCAAAATATCGCATTTCAATATCATCACACTTTTTTTGAACATCTGATAAAGAACCATATAAAAGAGCTGTATTCAGTTCACTTAAACATAATGCAGGACTTTTTACATAGTACAGTTTTCTTACAAACTTCCGCATTTCTAAATGGTGTACTGCTAACATCCTCAAGTGATGAAAAACACTTTTACACACTTTTCTTGAAAGACAAGCCAGAGAATGCACATGTTTCTTAGTATATTTTCTTACATTACATGGATCTAGTCCTTGCAACAACTTAGTCTTCAGTTTAATCCTTTTCTGTTTATATTCTCGTAGCAAATTTCGCATTATATCAATAGATTCCTGTTGAATACTACAAATACTGCAACAACCCTGCACTTCTACCAACCAATTCCTCTTTTAGAAGGGGACAACCATCCTGAACTTCGTAGCAACGACCTCCAGTATCAACTGCAAATGGTAAACTATTTTCCTGGAAGTAACTTTCCTCAATAGAAAAAGGCTCACTACTAGAAGTATGTTTCCAATGTCCACTAAAGATTTTGCAAAAGTTGGTTCTGTTCACAAGTCTTTTTCTTCTACTATTCTCTTTCAACACTTTGATTACTTTATCTAATACTTTGATCCTCTTCAAAATCACAATGAATAACTTCTGTTTTAAAGTAAAAGCAGTATCCACTATACTTTCGATACGCTGCTTCTGTTTGAATTGCAGAACTTTCTTTTTATATTTGCAGCATGTTCTCATTAAATTCTGAATGCCTCTAGTTAAAAAAAGTCTCTGACGAATTTCTTGAAATTGTTTTTGTCTCCGGGTAACAGATACTGTTTCTTTATCATGTTTTCGTTTCCTTGTATTTGAAATTGAAGTCTCCTTCTCCTTACTTGAAAAATTCTTCTTTTTCCTTTGTGTGATATTATTTTCATTAAATGTTCATAATATTTTTTTCAGAAATTGTCTATTGTTTTTACCAGAAGAAACTGTTTGTGTAGTGCTCTCTTTTTTTGTACTTCCAAATCTTTTCTTTTCTGCAAATATAAATGCTTCTTTTCTTGTCTTTTTTTCTCAGTTCTTCTAGGCATTTTCAAATTTTTATCCAAACGAAATAATTTTCTGAAAAAAAAATAGATTCAATTATTTTTTACATCAGTTCAATATATTACAATAATAACATAAAATTACATAAATTTGGCTTCCAGAGGCAGTGCTGCAACATGATGGAGCACGGCAGGGGAGCAGTAGGATGACGTAGTGCCATAGAACATACAGCAAGTATTTATTTAAATATTTACATGCACCTTTTAAAATTTATATGTAACTGCACTACCTCGTACTTTACACCTCTCCACAGCGCCCCACCACCCCAAACACTCCCTCTGCAACCCACTGCAGACAACTTTATAGATAATATTTTAAAAAATTGTAATCTATATACTTAGGATTATATTACCAACCAAACCGCACACAGAAAAATTACCATTATTAGCCTAAGAATTTTATATACAACTTCACAAACATAACACTGCACCCAAAGCTTTAATTGGAGGGGAGGGAGTCTGAGCACCGGCAGTTTATTTTTGGGGGACTTGAAACAGATCTCTATGGGGCTCTATTTTTGGGCCTCACAAAGGTAGTCCATTGTTTTTCTTTTTATTGGTCTGTAGTGAGACAGTGAGACCATGCACATTGCTCACTACTAAAAAGTGGAGACATCATGTCAGGTGAGTCGTGTTGTAGGAGAAAAGAAATCCTTTAAAGAGAGCCATTTTCTCTCACGATTTCTCTTCTATTTTTGCAGTGCAGGAGCAACATCATCGTGGTGTGATTAGCAGAGAGACCACCAGGTGAACAATGCCCATTACCCCGGACTCCCTGAGACAGCTTCCCAATAGCACATACAGAGCCGCACCCGAGTACTTCACAGGTCTTCAAAAGACCATTTGCTTGTACAAAATGCTCTGTTTTTTCCACCCATTTTTAGAGCCCCTACATCCCCACTCTGCCTATTGCTGAAAGAACTAGCCTCCCCTTGCACCTTTGGAGACGACCACACGCAGCCAACTCCAACACAACCCTGCTCTCACCTTTCACAGGGTGTTGTTGCAGAGCTACGAAAACACACGCCTGGCTCACTTATCAAGAACGGCATTAAAATTATCGCCGCTTTAGCAGCAGGGAACTGCCGCTAAAGCGGCGATAAAAAGCTTGATAATATGCCCTTGTGAATTCCCATAGAAGCCCAGCTTCACACCACAACCTGGCTGGCTATGGGAATTGACAAGGGCATATTATCAAGCCCATTGTCGCCGCTTTAGCACCAGTTTCCTGTGGCTAAAGCGGTAATAATTTTAAAGCCGTTCTTGATAATCTGCCCTGTTATCTTTCTAAATTAACATCTTACACTGAAAAGCTGCTTTACATTTCTTTCCCTACATCAAACTTGGTTTAAAACACCACTAGAGAAGGGTGGTGAACTCTGGTCCACAAAGAGCAACTAAAAGCTTTCTTGTTCTTTATCAGAAACTTCATCTGCCTCTCAATGATTATCGCCAGCCTTTTCGGCCCCTTAAGAGGCTGGGTGGATGAGTATAATATGCAGTATTTAGGATCGGCGGCGGAGAGTGCACGAAAATAAGGACGGATAGTTGAAAAAAGCGCGACTGGATGGATGGCCAGATGGATGAATGGATAGCTAGATGGATGGATGGATGGATATATGGATGAATGGAAGGATATATGGATGCATGGACCAGTACTTAGGATACACGGGTAGGCTAGGTTCTGGGACAGATGTATATATGAATATATGGGCGTATAACTGGATGGATGGCACAGTGCTTACCATAAGCGAGTGGGCTGATAGATACTTAGAATAACTGCAGGGACAGATGTATGTATGCATGTAGGTACTAATGTCTGAATGACTTGAAAGATGGTTGGATGGCTTAGGATGAATGGTTGCAGGTCGTTAAGTGGGCCGGCTCTGAGCCCCGGCAGTTATTTTCAGAAAAACTTGAAACGGGTCTCTATGGGGGTCTATTTTCGGCACTCGCAAAGGTAGTAAAGTTTTCTTTTTTTTTTGTTGCATTTCAGTGAGAGCATGCACATCGATGTGCGCATGCTCATTTTGCTCACTACTGAGAAATGGAGACATCATGCTACGCGAGTCAGGGAATTTTCTTAAGCACACCATGCTATTTATCTTTATGTAGACCACGCTCCTACCTGGATAGTCCACACCCCTTTAACAGGTTTGCCCCGCCCCTTTTAGAGCACCCCCAGTTTTTTTCCCACTTAAAGGCCTCACTGCACCATAGTAAAAAAGAAATGATCCAAGCTTCCATTTAAATGTACAATGGCACCAAGTTTCATATTTTGCCTTTGACGCTGGCAGCCTTCTACCACAGTGCAAGAGTGTCTATCAGCACAAAGATTTGTTATCCACAGAAATGTGATTTGCGTAGCTGTCTGCTGGAACACTCATCACCAAAAGGTATTACAACATGCAAATTTGCGAGAAAAACGTATACCACACCATAAACCGCTTCATAAATGGGCCCAGTGCCACTACACCACCCTCATCCCTAGCAAACCTGGTAGAGCCACTATAGCAATACAGGGACTTAATTTGAACAAGTCTCTGCCGGAACGCCCAGCAACTAAAGGTATTAAAACATGCAAATTTCCGGATAAAACATGTACCATGCCATAGAGAGCTTTATAAATTGACCCAGTGGCACTACATCACCTTTACTAGCTACATATATGCACGTTACAAATGTCCGTGTTATAATCAGCAACATACCCACCTCTCCCACCCCACTCCACCCCTCCCACCCCACTCCACCCCTTCCCTTGCTTAACCTTACGAAATCAAAACAACAAGCCCCAGCACTCCTGTTAGCGTCTCTATAGCCATACATAGTCTTAATTTCAACAGGTGTCTGCCAGAACGCTCATCAGCAAAAGGTATTGAAACCTGCAATTTTCCAAGTAAAACATACACCATACCATAAGACGGTTTATAAATAGTCCCAGTAGCACTACACCACCTCCACACCCGCCATTGCTTAACTTTATGCAAAAAAACAAAGAGCCCCAGCAAACCTGGAAGCACCACTCAAGCCATACAGAGGCTTAATTTCAACAGATATCTCCCGAAACACACATCAGCAAAACGTATTAAAACATGCAAATTTGCGAGTAAAATATATACCATCCCATAGTGCGCTTTATAAATGGTCCCAGTGGTACTACATCACTTTTAGTAGCTAGACATCTGCACGTTACTAAAGTCTGTGTTTTAATCACCAACATACCCACCTCCCTCACCCCACCCCCGCCATTGCTTAACCGTACGAAATCAAAGAGCAACCGCCACCATTCCTAGTAGCGGCACTATACCCATACTCGGGCTTAAATTTTAAAGGTGTCTTCCGTAACGCTTATCATCCAAAAGTATTCAAACATTCAAATTGGTGTGTAAAACATAAACCATACCATAGCACGGTTTATAAATGGGCCAAGTGGCACTACACCACCTTTACTAGCTATACATCTGTATGTTAATAAAGTCGTTTAAACACTCTGTACAGTGTATAGCAGAGGATGGGAAGAGTAAACAAAGTTGTAATTCCCAAACTTTTAATATACCGTCCCTTTACTGTATGTATATTAAGGACATTAAATTGAATGAAAAAATTGATGAGTGTCTCAAAAGAGATAGTGAAACTGAGCACCGGTAAAACCCGGACCACTTAAACACCTACGTATATTCAGCACAGGAACACAGCCTGACAATTACTATCACTTGTAATGACATGTACTTTACTAATGTCAAGAAAGTCATACAGAAAATATACCGAACATTTTCATTTCTTTTTCATCTCTCACACATTTATAAAACATCTCTTCTAAAGAAACACTCCCCAACCACTTCTATTTCATAAGAACAGACAATAATTAATATGTTTACTACCATATAATTTAGTATATCTACATTTTTATTATTCATCAGTCACAGACTACTAAAACTATTAACTATACCCAAATGCAAACCAGAAATCATGTTCATATTATATCTCAACCTATATTCAAATGATTCAAACTATGCATGCATATAAAAGAGACTGGAAGCATGCATCAATTCTGCCACTTCTGAAGAAACCTAGCTTGGATGTCAGTGACCCCTATAATTTTAGACAAATATCTAGAATTCCACTCCCGGCGAAGGTCATTGAAAGGAATATTAATGCCCAACTAAATAAGTTTCTGCAAGACTCACAAGCCTTAGAGCCAACTCAGTTCGGATTTAGAGGGGGCCACAGCACTGAAACTGTGCTTTTAAAATTCCACGGAAGAGATCAGGAATATTTTGGGCCAAGGAGGGAATGCCGCGTTGATCATGTTGGATCTCTCAGCGGCATTCGATACGGTCCACCACGGTATATTGATGGAACGTTTACAGGAAATAGGAGTCAAGGGCTCTGCCTGGAAACTTCTTAAATCTTTTCTGACGGATAGAGTACAAACTGTGGCCCTGGATGATTTTGAAGCTAAATCCTTCTCCTTGCCTTGTGGTGTCCCGCAGGGATCATCACTGAGCCCGACCCTTTTCAATGTCTGTGTTTCCTCACTGGCACCCCTTGTTGAATCATTTGTGTTTACATTAACCTTATATGTCGATGATACCCAAATAGTGGTTAACCTTTTTCCAGGTGGCTCTCAGAATATTTCTGCAATAAGGCTGCAAAATTGTAAGAGTGCCGTGGGGGGTTGGATGGCAAAAAACTGTTTAAGGCTCAACTCCACTAAAACGGAGGTGGTTCTGGTTGGCAATAACCCCAATCTATGGACACCAGTCTGCTGGCCGGTATTTCTGGGCCAGCTCCCCACGCCAGTGGGGGAAAGTGAAAAATGTGGGAGTGTGGTTAGATGACAAACTGAGCTGCAGTGACCAGGTAAATACAGTTGTCTCTACTACCACCTACATCCTTAAATCTTGTAAAAACATCATGCCACTACTCCCAAAAGCAGTACAACAAACAGTTGTTACTGCACTTATCATGCCAAGATTGGATCATTGCAACAGTCTTTATTTGAAGATACATGAAGGATCCCTAAACAAATTACAGATTCTGCAGAACGCAGCTGCCAGACTACTTACAGTTACACCTAGGACTGACTCCATCTCTGTCCAAATCAAAGCAGTGCATTGGCTGCCAGTGAGGAAACGTATTAAATTCAAGGCCTTGACTTTGTTTTTTAAATCCCTGAATTTTTAAAACCACGACTCAACTGGTACACCCCTTATAGAACCTTGCGATTTTCTGACGCCAAATTGGCAACAGTACCCAGGGTGAAGAAGGCCAACTGGGGTGGCAGAAGCTTCATAGTCAACGCTCTTCCTTTATTCCTAAGAAGTACGACCAATCTTCTTGTATTTAGAAAGACATTAAAAACCTGCCTCTTTACTGATTGATCCTGCGTGTTTCCCCATCTGACTCGGTTCCTCTGTAGGCCTTCTTCCAGCGCCAGGACACCTTTGGTTAGCATTTGCGCTCTATAAATGGCTGTAAAAAAAAAAAAAAGTAACATATCACTTTTACTATCTCCATCTCCTCTCCATGTAATCTCCAATCACTGTAGACGGCCTCACAGTACAACAACCAACCTAGACTTATATTCAAATCTACCTCTCACTGTCAACAATTAGACCACAACCTGTCCACATAACATTTCTGGCTTTGGTTTTATCGCTTTTAACTTAATAACACATACATCTCCTACCCCCCCTTCCCCACTGCTTCCACAACAAATATAATTTGAAAACGTGGGACATTTTGTTTATCTCGCCTGAATACATCAACAAACCCAAATTAACGCTGTACCTCATTTTCAAAACCATACAGTCCTTTAAAGATGACAAACTACATTTCTTTTTTGCGATTTATGCATATTTTTTAACCAATATGAAACACCACACTTTACTAACAGGATATTATTTTCAAATAAAAAATACTTTCAAACTTAAAAATATCACCTCAAATACTTAATCACTACTACAGAACACATAACACACCTTGTTCATTTCTACCTCACCTTTGTAATTGGAATGCAGGTTTCAAATGTCACACACGCATGCAATTCTTTCTTTGTCACACAGTACATGTAATGCACCGCTTTCATCAAGAATGGAACCAGTAATGGAACAATTTCTCTGTCACTCCACATATAAATACATGTAAAGAACAAATCAGAATACTTCATTCCTTCATCGACATTCCAAAACTTATCTCCATTGATTATTTTTTAATTTTCCATCTGAAAAGCTACCTAATATTCCACGTCACATACAGGTCAGAAGTTCAACCTATTTAATCACCACACTTTCTGGAACATTCTATGGCACCTGCAGGTTAAAAGTTCATGATTTTTTTAAACATAACTTTTTTTTCTCAGCATATTGTCGAACATTTAACAGCACCTACGGGTTAAAAGTTCACCATTGTTTTAAGTTCCAACTGTACCTTCCAAATGCAAGTAGCATGTCTGGTTGAGCTTTGCACATTTCATCCTATCGAATGCACTCCACGTTTAGACTGCTCTTTATTGAACAATGAGAAACATGCTTTTTCACGCAACTATTATGTACCCTAGTTTTTAGTACCCAATGCTTCTTATCTTCCAATCAATTATCGTTTTCTGTATAGTTTACACTTTACAAATACCATATTCATTTACCTTTGCACTCCCTATATAACACCACCTAGGCACCACATACAAATTACCATGTAACAAACAAAACTTCCTCCTACTACGTATAAAATATTACTGACCCTACTTAGACAGGTGTGGCACAGCGGCCAGGACACAAGACTTCACACCATAAGGCACACAGTTTAGGCTCATGCTTTCATCCCCGACTCCTGCACCAGCTCACCTTAGCAGCATCAGACTCTACGCAATACCTCACTTATTTTCCGTACCCAGCACATTCAGACCGTTAGCTATGAGTAGTTCGCTTCACATCCCCTCTATAGCACACCCTAAACACCCCCACAAAGGTTACAGTGCTCCTATCGTCCTCTTTCCTACTTTTTTTGCCCTTTTTCCCCTTACTTACTTCAACGGAATCACAAAATGGCGGCCAACACTTCCTAATTGCAACCGCTCGCAGCGCTCCCAAACAATAAGCAGCAAGCTCGTGCTTGTAACGCCTCAGCCAATCAGATGGCAGATTTCCCAAATATCGATATCTGTAAATTTCGATATTTCTCAAAAACCACTGAACTGATTTACACCAAATAAACAAAAGCGTGCTTTCTACACCAAGACCCTTCTCCCTGCCAAATTTGGGGTAATTCTGTTCACCCGTTCGACCTGTAGCCTTGTCTAAAGTTTCCTATGGAAATTAACATGGAGAAAACATGTTTTGGGACCCCCCTTTTTTCTCGGTCCCCCCTTGACAAATCACCTCCAAACTTCCCACATAGGAGCTGATATGAAAATATAATTAGTTTGGAAAATTTCATGAAGATTCATCAAACAACACAAAACTTATAAGCCTCGTTCCAGCTTTCTTCCAAATTCCGAAAAAACGAGCGTAGACTCAAAGTTCGTGCAAGATGTTTAATAACACCAATTCAGTCCGCCATGACACGTTTCGGCCGAAGAAACGGCCTTGATCACATGATATATATATAAACAATATTAACAATTCAACTGAGAAAACATTAAACAAATTACCATATAAATTAAATTTCATGAAACTATACAATCCCAAAAACATACAATTACTAAAAATAACATAAAATATTATAAAAACATAACAAATATATACATAAACAAAAAATATAAAATTGAAAAAATAAACAAATATTAATTATAGATATATTTAAACAATATTAAAAAAAAGTATTAAGAATAATAGATATACTAATCCACCTCCAGTTTATGGAACATTAGCAAAAGCATAGGCTTTCTGAGGGGTTACATTTATTATTACCACTCCAAATAGATCAACAGAAGGGAAAGTATTTTACTTAGGAAGGTTAAGATTTCCTCTTCCACCTCCAGTCTCTGCAACAGTAGGGAAAGCATTGGACTTCAGTGGGGTAATATTTGCTATCCCCACTCCAGTCTGTGCAACAGTAGGTAAAGCAATGGACTTTGAAGGGGTTACATACTATTCCCACTCCAGTCTGTGCAACAAAAGAGAAGCAATGAACATCAGAGAGGTAAGATTTATTATTCCCACTCCTGTCTGTGCAACAGCAGGGATAGCGTAGGACATCTGAGAGATTGAATTTACTATTCCCACTCCAGTCTCTGCAACAGTAGGAAAAGTGTTGGACTTCAGAGGGGTAAGATTTACTATTCTCACGCCAGTCTATACAACAGTAGGTAAAGCATTGGACTTCAGAGTGATGATATTTTTTATTTCCACTCCATTCTGTGTAAAAGTAGGGAAAACATTGGACTTTGGAGGGGCGAAACTTAGTATACCAACTCCAGTCTGTACATAGTAAAAAAAAGCCTTGGACTTCGGAGGGATTTAATTTACTATTCCCCTTCCAGTCTGTGCAACAGTAGGGTAAGCGCTGGACTTTGGAGGGGTAATATTATTATTCCCAGTCCAGTTTGTTCAGCAGTGGGGATAACATATATTAAACAATTTATATGATTATTAAACTTTTTTTTTTTTATTATTCCACAGCGACAAAAACAGCCATAATGCGAGGAAGAGTAAAGAAAAACAAAGAAAAACAAAAGGAAATTGTTTCATGAGTTCATATGATCAAAAAAGTCCCCCCAAATAAACATTCCCATTTGCCGTTTCCTTACCCCCTTTACAGAATACAAACTATTTTCTAAATGAAATTAATTATACATTTTAGCACGCCAATGCTCGAACGCGGGGGGTTCGGGTTGAAGCCAATTAGAGGCAATACACAATCGAGCGACAGTCATAGCAATGAAAATCAAAAAACAGTGTTTATACAGAGGATACCCCTTTTCTACGTCTTGCCCAATTCCTATTAGCATTAAGGCAGGGGTAATATTAATAATGGTTCCGGTAATCGTGGTCAACAGTTTTTTCAATATCAGTCAAATACTTAAACTATTTTACACAGTTGAAAAATATATGAAGACTATCCGCATTATCCACCCCACAACGAAAACATTTCCCGTCATTTCTACCCCCCCACTTGAGCATGCGTGCTGGAGTATAATACAAATTAAAAATCGTTTTAAAGAATTGTGCTTTCAGGTTGGCAGATAAGAGAGTTTCCCTAGATCTGACAATACCCCGCTCTATTGAAATATTGCATTCTCCCAATATGATAGACCATTGGGCATTATGCTTCTCCAAATCATCCATTCTAAAAGAAAATAATAGTTTATAAAGCCCACCTATTTTCTCCTGCCGCCTAATAGCCTCAATAAGTGGATTTGATGTCAATATCAGATTTTTACGATGAAGAAAATCACGAATTTGGAGAAATGTAAAAAATTGGGAGTTAGGCAAGTTATATTGTCTCGCTAAATCTTCATACGTAGGAAAAAATCCCCTAGTTTGATAAAAGTCGCCCAGCTGTGAAATACCTTGTTTCCTCCAACCCAATGCCACACTATCCCAAAAAATGAGAGGGAGGATCTTTGAAGCATTCATGGGTGTATAGTAGGTTAACCCCGTCAAGGAGCTTAGCTTACGTATTTTCTGCCAAACTTTAAAAGCAGCTGCCAGTACTTTGAACCTGGTTCTTTTGAAGTAACTACCATCGATTTCTTTAAATAAAAATTGTCTAGCCTCAGGCCCTAGTAGCAGATAGAATATCGGGGGAGCCTCTGCTCTATTACTAGCGTCCTCACCAGTCAGTAATAGCCGCATCTTTAAAAGAAAGCAAACATAATAATAAAAAGTGAAGTCTGGTATAGCCCGGCCACCTCTCTCAATAGGTAACGTCATAAATCTGGTAGCTCGCCTAGGTTTACAGAGGGCCCAAAGAAATTTGGCACAAAGCGATTGTAACTGTAAGAGTTGGGCCGGCGACACTTCCAGAGGAGTAGATCTAAACAGATATAGCACCTTTGGTAAAATATTCATTTTCATAATATTACCTCTGCCTACTAATGTAAGGTGAAGTCGACCCCATCTCTCTAGTGAGTCCCTGGTACTACGTACTATGGCCAACCAGTTAGCTTCAACCAATTCTGACGGCAAAGTTCTAATTTTAATGCCCAAATATGTCACTTCCTGTACTACTCTAGCATCTCGCAATGCGATATTATCTGTACATAAAATTTGTGTTTTGGTGACGTTAAGTTTATAGCCAGAGACCTGACCAAATTCAATAGCGATACCCTCAATCTCTGTAATTGCGGTAGATGGGTCAACCGACGTCACAGCTATGTCGTCCGCATAAGCAAATACGGCGTGTGGAATATCTTGTACCACAAACGGCTTGATCAGAAAGTTATTACCCAGCATTTCCACCAGCGGATTTTTATATAAAGCGAACAACAGTGGTGAACAAGGGCATCCTTGTCTCGTTCCTCTCGTGATTCTCACTTTATCTGATGTCAAGCCCATAGCTGCAATTTTGGCGACCGGTAAAGTGTACAGCACCTGTAGAGCTGTCATGAACCCCTTACCAAAACCCAACTGAATCATCAATTTCCACAGGTAGTTCCACTCCACACGGTCAAATGCTTTTTCAGCATCTAATAGAATCAACCCTAATTGCCGGTTTTCAGCCTGAGCTATATCAAAAAGCGTCACCACTTTATTAATATGAGTGACTGTCCCCCGACCAGGAATAAACCCGACGATTTTAAAGACCATATGTCGGTTTGGATTAAGGAATTTTTTTATCAGAATAGACATTCTGCACATGTATCAATTATATGGGATACCTTTTTCAGGGGAGAAGTATTAAGCTTTGGTTTATTCTATCAAAATAAAATTAAATTAGAGATGCAGAAACTATACTTAGCTTTAAGAAGGCAGAGGAGGAATTGACGCTGGGAATAGCACACCAAGGGAATATATCAGATTTGGAAAATGCAGCTGCTAGATGTTGGGCAAAAATTAATGGGGTATGGAATACAGAAAACGCCAGGAAATATTTGATTTATAAAAGGTAGTGCCATGAATATGGGGAAGCAGTCGGTAGGTGTCTTGCACTTCGGCTGCGTATGAAAGAAGCTTCTTGTCGTATTTTAGGGCTAAGGGATAGTTCAGGGACATTGTGTCATGATCCGCAAGGGATATTGGCAATTTTGCATCAGTTTTATCAGGAACTATACACACACCAGGAAGTAATAGGAGTGGGGTGCAACAATGTATTTTTATCCGGGGTTATGCCACAATTAGACCCTTGTGATGTGGAATATTTGGACAGTCCAATTACCATGGAGGAGTTAGAAATGGCAGTTAAGAGCTTGGCACTGGGGAAATCCGCGGGCCTGATAATCTCCTGGGTGAAATTTACAAGACACTTTTTAATCAATTGAAGTGCGAAATGCTCGCCACCTTTAGAGCGGCACAGGGGGGGCAATCTCCTAAATCATGGGATGGAGCTACCATTGTGGTTTTTAGCAAGAAGGGCAAAGATACGGAATTGCCGGGTTCATATCGCCCGATTTCTTTACTCAACTGTGACGGCAAAATATATTCGAAAATTTTAGCTAATCGCCTCTCAAAGATTATTGCTTCACTAGTGTCAGAAAATATATGATTATTAAACAATGTAATACATAATGATGAATTCAAGGTACTTCAATTAACTTCCCACACTATATTCCCATAAACCTAGCACACCCCTGTAGGAAGCTGTCTCTTTATGTGATATATCAAAAATCTGATATACAATGTAAAGTTTCCAGGCGTTCCTTTATAAGTGGACAGGGGCTTGCTATGCAATCCCAAAGTGAACTGTTAGGGGGTTGTGTGGTTGAGCAGCCTTAGGGCATTATTATGAGTTTGGCGGGGCAGGAGCACAATTGTGTTTGGTGGACAGTTCTTTGGTGTTAGGGGGCATGGGACACAGGGATGTGTGACATGTTGTGTTTTTACTTTTGTCTGCACCATGATGACACACAGCCTGTGATAGCAGCTTTGCATGTGCTTGGTGAGGGGTCCCTTAAGGTGGCACAATTCGTGCGGCTGCCCTTAGGGACCCTCTTTAGTACCTCAATCACTTGGTACCAGGGACACCATTTACTAGGGACGTACAGAAGGTGCTAAAGGTTTTGCCAAATGGGGAAACAATTGTACAGTTTTGGGAAAGAGCTCTGGCACTGGGGACCTGGTTAGCAGGAGCCCAGTGCACTTCCAGTCGAAATCACATCAGTTACCAAGCACCATGTCAAAAAGGGCTACTTTCCTATACCCACCCTAAAAATGTAACTGAAATAATTAATCATAGCACATTTTACATATTTAATAATCAATTAAAAAATTAAAAATACATTAATAATTAATTATTACTTAACTTCCCTCCCTTTACCCCTACGAAACTAGCAGTCCGCACCAAATATATAGCTTTAAAAATATAATTATTACACAGTTCACATAATGAATAATAATTTAAATATTAATACATTAATAATTAATTGTTGATTATTGATACTTATTTAACTTCCCATCCTGCGCCCCTTCAAACCTAGGAACCTGCTACAACATTATAAATTACTATTAGCAATTAAATCAATTAAATAGAATTCACAATGATACAAACAATACTAACACACCAAGGGGCCGATTCCGATCCTGGAAAAAACGGGTATGAATCGTCGGACGGAGCGTTGTCTCCGTCCGACTCGTACCCGGGAAAAATACCTTACAAACATGCAAGTACGATTCGTACGGAAACACCATATCTGTACGAATAGTAAAAAACACCGACCGGCTAATACATACCCACAATTCCGATCCGCGTACGCGACATTCGGAAGGAGTCAGGCAGCGTTTTACGGACCAGCAAGTACGATTCGTACCCACAGCACTTCGCACGGCAATATCTTTACGGGAACCAAAAAGTCCCGGAAAAGCTAAGTACGCCACGATGCATGCCGAAAAGCGGGCCCGGTACGCACTGTACCCCCATCCCTACACGTCCGCACCGTACCCCCAGCCCACCCCATGTCCGCACCATACCCCCACCCCCCCGTATGTACGGTGCATACCCCCACCCCCCGTATGTCCGCACCGTACCCCCACCCCCCGTATGTACGGTGCGTACCCCCACCCCCGTATGTACAGTGCATACCCCCACCCCCCGTATGTCCGCACCATACCCAAAACCCTGTATGTACGGCGCATACCCCCACCCCCCGTATGTACGGTGCGTACCCCCAGTGCATAGCGCTGGGGTACATGCCGTACATACAGGGGTGGGGGTGATGGTATGTGCCGTACATACGGGGGTGGGGGTACGCGCCGTACATACGGGTGTGGTGGTACGCGCCGTACATACGGGGGTGGGGGTATGCTCCGTACATACAGGGGTGGTGGTATGTGCCGTACATATGGGGTGGGGGTACGCGCCGTACATACGGGGGTGGTGGTACGCGCCGTACATACGGGGGTGGGGGTACGCGCCCTACATACGGGGGTGGGGGTACGCGCCGTACATATGGGGGGTGGGGGTACGTGCCGTACATACGGGGGTGGTGGTATGCGCCATACATACGGGGGTGGTCGTACGCGCCGTACATACGGGGGTGGGGGTACGCGCCGTACATACGGGAGGTGGGGGTACGCACCGTACATACAGGAGGTGGGGGTACAGTGCGGACATACGGGGGGTGGGCTCGGGGGGTGTTCGGCGTGTATGCGGGCACATGTTTGGACGTCTCCATGGATGCTATGGGAGTTCGCTCCGTACGTTGTTTTTGCCATACGGTTGTGCATTCAGACGGACGGGATGGATCGTACTTGCGCGCTCGGACTTCAGTTTACCGAATCGTACGTAAAACTGTCCGAGGATGTGTCGGACACTTATTCCGACCCGAGGATGTGTCGGGGAATTTTCCCAATGCGATTCGTATGGAGTTTTTCACATACGAATCGTACTTGACAGTTTGTACGGGACTTGTACGATTCGTACGTAAAAAAATCTGGATACGATTCGTACAGGGAATATTTTTAGCGGATCAGAATCGGCCACTAAATATATATATGAACTAAAACCAATAAACATAATTCAAAAAATGAAATTTTTTACAACTGTATTGAGAACAATTTTAACAGTGATATTCTTTTAAACAATATTAATTACCTGAAAGATATTTCTGCATGACGCTATATATTTGTATCACTAAATTTTTAGCTCATATTTCTGCAGCTTGATATTTAAAACTGGAAATTTGTCCAAATACCAGCCTAATATCTGAAAATTCGTACCCAGAGCACTTCGCATGGCAATATCTTTACGGGAACCAAAAAGTCCCGGAAAAGCTAAGTACGCCACGATGCATGCCGAAAAGCGGGCCCGGTACGCACCGTACCCCCATCCCTACACGTCCGCACCGTACCCCCAGCCCACCCCATGTCCGCACCATACCCCCACCCCACCCCATGTCCGCACCATACCCCCACCCCCCGTATGTACGGTGCGTACTCCCACCCCCCATATGTCCGCACCGTACCCCCACCCCCCGTATGTACGGTGCGTACCCCCACCCCCGTATGTACAGTGCGTTCCCCCACCCCCCGTATGTCTGCATCGTACCCCCACCCCCCGTATGTACGGTGCATATCCCCACCCCCCATATGTACGGTGCATACCCCCAGCGCATAGCGCTGGGGGTACGCGCCGTACATACAGGGGTGGGGGTGGTGGTATGTGCCGTACATACGGGGGTGGGGGTACGTGCCGTACATACGGGGGTGGTGGTATGCGCCGTACATACCGGGGTGGGGGTACGCGCCGTACATACAGGGGTGGTGGTATGTTCTGTACATATGGGGTGGGGGTACGCGCCGTACATACGGGGGTGGTGGTACACGCCGTCCATACGGGGGTGGGGGTACGCGCCATACAGACGGGGGTGGGGGTACGCGCCGCACATACGGGGGGTGGGGGTACCCGCCGTACATATGGGGGTGGTGGTACGTGCCGTATATACGGGGGTGGTGGTACGTGCTGTACATACGGGGGTGGGGGTACGCGCCGTACATACGGGGTGGGGGTATGTGCCATACATACGGGGGTGGGGGTACGCGCCGTACATACCGGGGTGGTGGTACGCACCGTACATACGGGGGTGGGGGTCCGCGCCATACATACGGGCGTGGGGGTACGCGCCGTACATACGGGAGGTGGGGGTACGCACCGTACATACAGGGGGTGGGGGTACGGTGCGGACATACGGGGTGGGCTCGGGGGGTGTTCGGCATGTATGCGGGCACATGTTTGGACGTCTCCATGGATGCTATGGGAGTTCGCTCCGTACGGTGTTTTTGCCATACGGTTGTGCATTCAGACGGACAGGATGGATCGTACTTGCGCGCTCGGACTTCAGTTTACCGAATCGTACGTAAAACTGTCCGGGGACGTGTCGGACACTGATTCAGACCCGAGGACGTGTCGGGGAATTTTCCCAATGCGATTCGTATGGAGTTTTTCACATACGAATCGTACTTGACAGTTTGTACGGGACTTGTACGATTCGTACGTAAAAAAATCTAGATACGATTCGTACGGGGAATATTTTTAGCGGATCGGAATCGGCCCCTAAATATATATTTGAACTAAAACCAATAAACATAATTCAAAAACTGTATTGAGAACAATTTTAACAGTGATATTCTTTTAAACAATATTAATTACCTGAAAGATATTTCTGCATGACGCTATATATTTGTATCACAATATTTTAGCTCATATTTCTGCAGCTTGATATTTAAAACTGGAAATTCGTCCAAATACCAGCCTAATATCTGAAAATGGTACATTTGAAATAAGAAAAAATCAAAGAACTAGAATATGGTGTCCTTGATGACATGAAATCCTCTGGTAAGCTTAAGGTAAATGACAAGCCTTGACAGGCAATTTAAACTAAATGAATGTTACAACACATCGCTTGCATTAAATTGAGTTCAATTAATGTTTAAGATCCTAATAGAGAACTGCTTATGCAGCTGAGTGTCGGAGAGGGAGAGGAACACCGATCCATGTTAAACTGTATATCGAAGCCTGAGAGTTAAGCTCAGGAGTATCAATGAAATACCGATCAGAAACATAGCAAATTACTAGCATATAAATCCTGTATAATTCTCACTGTGAGTAAATCCTTTTTTATTCTTGGGCACCCTATTTTTTGTAGATTGGTATTGCTGGCTTTTAAACTCTGCACACTGGGGTACTGCTGTTCACAGTGTAGGTGCTCTGAGTCATTGAAATGTAAAATTGGCCAACCCTCAATTGGCATATTTAACTTTCCAGGAAGGCCATAGTATTTGGTGATGTAAAATATACCAACGACATGAAGAGTCAAATTTAATGAAGGGCATAAATTCAATTACAACCGCGTATTTGGAGTTATTCAGTAATTTTGTCTTACTCTTTTGATGCATAATTAACAATTTTAATGCCATAGCGTCACATTGTATAACTGATTTTCCAATTTGGGTAGCAAGTGAAAGCACTAATGCGCATGTAAGTTTTCTTTTGGGGAACATGATCAGAATGTTCAGTGGTCAATTTGAACGCAAGTGGTAGTTCTGTAATGTGGATTGTCACCAGTCAGCAATTCAAGTAGATATTTACCTGAGGGGATCATTTGGCAATTTTATTTTAGAGGGAAATTTCATTTCATATTACTTTTTAGTTTTGTTTTATTGTTTTTAAACATGAAGAAAGGGCCATAGAGACAGGAATGCTACTGTACATATAGTAGCAGCTACCTTTTCTTGTCCTAATGACTCTTCCCTCTGCTTTTTTCAGCCCTTGGTTCCCTTTGGATTTTGAAGGGAAAGCTTCACTATATTTATCGCAATCTATGCTACATCCACACCCTTGGCATTTTGTTTTCCTTATTTTTTTAATTTAGCATTTTTGTTCTTGGTGGGTGGCCTGGAGTTTGGACTGGAGTTGGGTGGGGGAGGCATGTGTGATTAACTTTCTTCTTTTAGGAGAAATATTTGCACTTTTTTGATGGTGGCACTCACAGGTTTAATATACTGTTTCTCCAATTTTCTGAGATGTTTATGATTTTTTTCCAGATTTCTTTATTATTTGATTATGACTGCACTAGGACCTGGATGTATTTTTTGATGAATTTTACACTCATGTTGTGCTATAGGTTTTTGGAAAATGTAGGGGGTTACTGAGGATGGCCTTAGATTAAATGCAAAAGGTATGTTATTTTTTTCTTTTGTTGGCTAGGCTTAGGGTGGCTCCTGGGTTTCAGGCCCTTACAGCCAGACATTTCTCTTTGTTCTCAGCTAGGTCTTTTTCCATATTTGCTTGTCCCCAATTTATTTGTGATTTTGTATATATGTTACATGGTTGATATATTGGGGTTGCTGAATTTAGAAATTTAATGAAAAAAATCATTTATGGCATTGATGATTTAATGTTGGTGAGTAAAGGTCAGTTACATGTGTGGACCTAACTACATTTGGTGAATACTACCTCCACCATGATCTGGCTGCAATGCCTTTTTGGGGAGGGGTGCTCCAAGCAGGACAGGGAAAGTGTCTTCCTTTTTCTCCAGTCCTCATCCCTTGCCGTCCATGCAACGGTGCACATTTTGTGTAGCCATTGTATTCTGTGTTTGTCATAGGCCATCTTTTGTATTTCTTCTCTATGCCTCCTTCTGTGCTGGCCATGTGGCAGTGACCATTGCGTGTAGCCAGTGCGTTCTGTGTTTGTGATAGGCCACCATTTTGTCTTAATTCCCTGTGCCTCCATCGTTGATGGCCATGCCGCAGAGGCCATTTTGTGTAGTCAATGTGTACCGTTTGTCTTAGGCCATTATTTTGTCTTTGTTCTCTATTCCTTCTTCTTCTCTGGCCATTCTGTGACCATTATCTTGTGGAGTTACTGAGATGTATGCATTTGATGCCCATTTTGTCATGGTTTTCCATGCCTCCATGAGCTACCTACCCCCATTTTGTGCAGCCAGTGGGAGTTTTCTCAATCTTTTCAAAGGTTGTTTTCTCGGAACATTAATAGAAGAGCCCTATAACATTTTTGTAAAACAAATTCCTGATCTATTGATTTTTTCTATTGACAAATTGCTGTGCAGTGTTGTTTTTTACTTATTTGTTTGATTTTTACCTGTCTATCTTTGCTTCTCATCGAGTCCCCGAGGGCCCTGACGAGAAACAAGCAATAATTTGATGCATTTTGTTTATGCTGGCTCCCAAGAGCCCTCTTGGGCCCTGGAGGGACACCAGTAATTGCTTAATGTATCCTTTTAATTTTTGCCTTCCTCCCCCTGTTTCCTCCATACACAAAAGGCCAATCAGCAAGAGTTTCAAACTTGAATTAGTCTTAGTTATGAGATGGGTTGTGTACGCCAATTCACTGTATGGCACTGCACAAACACAAATCCCATCTCACAACTGCACCAATGTTAGAAATTGGGTTACTTGTTCCCTGGGGTGGGAGCCCTGGTCAAGCAGTAACCACAGTCCTAGTCAGGGTGAGGCACAAGCAAACCCCAAATTAACCTGTGCTCACCCCCGGTAGCTTGGCTCAGGGCAGGCAGGCTTAAATTAGAGGCAATGTGTAAAGTAGTTGTGCAACACTTCAAACAGTAAAACTGGGAAAATACCACAAAAAAGATACCAAATCAGGTTAGGAAAATTGAGCAAAAAGTATTAAATCAAACAAGACCAGAATGACAAAGATCCAGTCAGTAGAACTAGAGTTATACATTTTCAAAGAATGGACTGCAAAAAGGAGTCTAAAAGCATAAACGGCCTGGTATTTGGAAACGTGATAAAATTCTGCTACTGCTTAAGAAGCCCTCTGCTGACCCCTTAGTGTCAGCAAACTACAGACCTATCTAACTATTGACATTTTTCTCCAACGCCCTAGAGAAATATGTCAATTCAGTGATCTCTGACTATGTGGAAATAAATCATCTCCTGCACCCGAGCCTGTCGGCTTTCAGAGCCAACTATTGTACAGAGACTGCCCTACTAGTGGTCTTGGAGCATATTAAGGAGAAGCTGGATCAGGGGGGTAAAGCCATTTTGATGTTATTAGATCTTTCTGTGGCCTTTCATACCGTTCCTCACACTAGACTCCTAGACAGGCTACAGGACTGTGGAATAGGAGGCACCATTCTGAAATGGTTTTCCTCCTTCCTAGAGGACAGAAGCCAGGAAGTCTGGACCCCCCCTGCGCGGCACCCATCCTCAGTCTGAAAGTGGGAGTTCCTCAGGGCTCTATACTGAGCCCTACTCTTTTCAAGCTATATATGAGATCTCAGGTCCAGTTGGTAGCAGGCTTCTGCAGATGCTTAGAAAATGTTGCCCGCTTTTGCCTCTTGAACACAGGAAGACCGCAGTCTAGGCATTGACGGGTGGGCGACAATTTCCGTTCCACTCCCGGAAATTGCGAAATTTCAACATTTGCGCATTCCGCATGGAACGCGAAAATGTCGAAACTTTCGCGATCCGCGGGGGAACGGATTCATTCTGGCACGATGCTCCTGTCATTTTAAACCTCAACAGGAAGCACTATCAGATTTAAATAAAGCAGGTGCCTGAGTTAAAGATCAAATTCAGTAACATGGTCGTTGGAGACAACTCTTCTGGCCCTTTACGCAGCTGTAGTGTAGGAAAAGCACTATACATTTCCCAATGAGGTGGCACTTACTGATTAGCCAGTAGAAAGTACTCCAGTTGAGTAGAGGTATTGCACAAAACGGTGGCATCTTCTTGGATAAATATGCAGGGCAAGATTCCTTCTGGCACGATGGTCCTATCACAAAAATTAAACCTCAACAGGAAGCACTTACAGATATAAATAAAGCTGGTGCCCGAGTTGAAGGTCAAATTCAGTAACGCATTAATCAGCACAAAATCTCAGCGATCACGCAAAGTTTCACGTGTTCGCGGAAGATTTTTGGAGTTTCACGATATTTTGCGAAAGGCACTTTCGCAAATTCCGCCGACCCTAAGCATTGATCACCTCCAGACTGGACTATGCCAATGTCCTGTTCCTGGGCTTCCCGGAATATTTACTCAACCCCTGTACACAAAGCAGCCGCCAGAGTGGGCCTTCTGCTTAAGCCCAGGACTCATATCTCCCCGCACCTCAAGGCTTTACACTGGCTCCCTGTAAAAAAGAGGCTCAGGTTTAAGGCTCTGGTGCTATTCTTCAAGGCCCTTCATGGAAGCGGTGCGGAGTATCTCAGAAGCAGAGTTACGCACTTTGTGCCGCCAAGAACCCTGAGGTCCTCCACGTTGAGCCAGGCATCCGTCCCCAGGACATGCCGCACCAAATCGGGCAGCTGTTCCTTTTTGTTCCATGAGCCAACGCCTGTAACCTTCTCCCACTTACTCTCAGAACAGTCACAGATGCAGCCGTTTTTAGGAAAATGCTTCAAACCTGGCTTTTCTGTAACTAAGTCCTGGTCTCCCGCTTCTAGGGGTGGCAGAAGGTCTGATAGTCTTTTCTGCGCCGGGACACTCTTTCTGAGTAGCTGCGTGCTCTATAAACGCTCTTTCATTCATTCATAAAGTACCAACTGCAGCTAACTGGTCATGCGGGACCGGGTCACAGTACCCCCTGTGGGCTGGTGTGCAGATATATAGCGGATTTTCATTATGGACAGTTTCTGTTGCAAATGGGCATGTTTGAGGTCACAAAGAGCCCAAAAGCTTGAATTTAGAGCTACATCAAGGGTCCAGGACCTGGGGGCACCTCCTGTGGGTCAGGAACTCACGTAATACGGGTCCAGGAGACCAGCAGACTAGCCCTTTGAATCCCTCTGGGGTCCTGGGTTCTAGATGAAGTTGCAAGTCCAATTCTTCTTTTCAAGTCAAGCATGCAGGAGGCAGCAGGTCAGCACAGCAAGACAGCAGCTCCTTCATAGTAGCAGTCCAGTGGAGTAACAGTCCTTTCGGCAGCACAGAAGTCCTTTTTCCTGGCAGTTTCCATGCCAGAAGTGAACTGAAGTGTAGATGCCTGATGTCCTTCTTGAATACACAACTTTGCCTTTGAAGGGGTAGAATCTTCTAGAGGCATGCCTTTCAAGTGCACAAATGTCCTGCCTTTCTGTACCTGGCTCCAGACTAACAACAGGGGTTATGCAGTCCTTTCTGTGGAGGCAAGACACAGCCTATTCAGGTGTAAGTATTGCTGAGCACTGTAACAATATACCGTATTGATGCTTGTAATATGATGTTTGTAGATTGATCCTCACATGCATACTACCAATACATTTTTTTTAAAGAAAAGTAGTGCTGAGCACAGCTCCTTCCTCACATCCTGCCAGAGATGGCCCATTCAGTCACAACCCAACTCTCATTGCATGTGGATTTCTAGGAGGAATACACAACGCCCAACTGCCAACTATTCCCACTCATGTGACCAGAGACAGGCTGCGGGTACCAAATGTCTAAGGCAAGAAAATGCCAACCTCCTAAAGTGGCATTTTCAGAAGTGTAATTTTAATCAAGCTTTACCATAAGTTAGGATTTTAAATCAGGAGTCCAGAGACACCAATCATGAAACAGGTAACTATTCTCATTTGGAAATTACACTTATTAAATGTAATATGGCAACTCAAATGTTATCCCAAAGGGGGAGCCAGGCATTGTAGTACTGAAAATATAATGTAACTGTTTTTTACTACCAGAACATGTAAAACATAAAATAACACGTCGTACTCTGTACCTACACTGCACCCTCCCATTGGGGGTGTCCAGACTCCAAGGCCTGCGTTAGGGGTGACTTATATGTGTTTAAAAGGAAGGTTTGGGCTTGCCAAAAGGTTTATTTTTCCAGGTCTACATGGAAGGTTCAAACTGCACACAAAGGCTCTGCAATGTCAGGCCTGAGACATGATTAAAGGGTTTCTTAAGTGGGTGGCACAATCTGTGCTGTAGTCCCACTAATAGCAATTAATGTACAGGCCCTGGGCACATTTAGTGCACTTCACTTGGGTCTTATAAGTAAATTAAGTATGCTAATTGGATATAAGGCAATGGTACCATGATTTGAGCTGGTTAGCTGTGGTAAAGTGTACAGAGTACAAAGGCCGGCAAAAATTAAGTCAGCAAAAACAGGAGTTCTGAAGGCAACAAATCAGGCTAAAACCACTCCAAGGATGCCAGGTGAAACAGACACCATGGGATCTTAAGGAGTATCAGTAATGTATTAATGTATTGTTTGATTTTCCAATTTTGATGTGTGATGGATGCAAATCAAGTATTTCAGGGTATTCTTTCATAACGTTTTGGTAATTGCACATAATTATGCTATACAGAATTACACAAGTTACACCCACTGTCACCTGTTGGCTCCAGTATATGTTGTGCAATGCACTAGACTGACAAGGAAAATCTAGGTTCAGGTCTACATGTATAGGCTGACAGTGGCAGCTTGTAAACCTACATACAAACCTATCAAAATAAACATTTTTGCCAGGAAAGAAGTAAGAGCCCCACTTTAAGCATAACAAATGTCCCTAATTTGGCCTTGCAGCCCACAAGGTAGGGTGCCTTATATTTAAAAGTGGTACATGCATAAATTTAGTGTTGACACATACCTCTAGTGGCTAGCCTGCAAAATCTATATTCAGAGTAAGGGGCTATGGCTGTTTCAATGAGAAAAATACTAATGTTCAGAATGCAATACTATTTCTAATATCGTTGGTTTGGGATAAGATATGGAAATAATTTTCCCACACCTGTAAATATTTAGTAAAACACCCATTTAATGGTGGGGTCAGATTTTTCATAAATATTTAGGAAAAGTAACTTTCAATGAGGTCTGAAAATGTCTGCCAGAACAATGGCTTAGGCCTTATTGGGTGTTAAGAATTTGACTCCTTTCCTCTCAGGGAGGGAAGCTGAGAAAAGTTCAGAAACTTCATTAACTTCAAATGAATCAGGGTGAGGCCTGTCCATGTATACTTAAGTAGAAAATGAAGCATGACAAAAGAAATCTTTATTCCCTGGGCTAGCTGCAGCCAGCTTGGCACTAGTCTAGTGGGATGTGGGTCTGGGCTCAGAACCAATTTGGTAGGGATAAAAAGAAGGGGTCTGCACACATCACTAGACACACCATTAGCTGGGACATCAGATACATCAAAGAGCAGAAGGTTACAGCCATGTTGAATTATCCCCAGAATATTTCACTATGGGAGAGTCTGCAGTAAGGCACACATGGTTTTGCAGTAAAAGTAGGAAAGGTTGATCGCGTGAACCTTTTCTCATTGGTTAGGGAGTGTCCTGTGATCACCTCACCCACTGGCTAGTAAATCCTTAAAAAGCCGCACCTCACCCCCAGCTAGTTAGAACACATCTGGACCGGAAGAAGAACAGAAAAGGTCTACACTTTCTGTCTGTGACCTTCCTGGAGACCTAATTGGCTGTACCTGCTCCAACCTGTAGACAGGACTAAAAAGTAGACTCCAAGGGTGAGTTGGCTGACCTTTTGTGTAGCAATAGGGATACAACAAGCAGCAAGAGCCTCTATCCAACCTCTACACCATTGCAATTGACCGGAAATTGCACTCAGATCCCGGTGAACTGTGAACAATATGTTCGATGAAAGATAAACTTTTTCTTACCACTTAAATTGTTTTCAATTTTGATAATTTGGTTGTGGCATTTTTAATGTGTTGTATTTTGATTTTTTTCATTTTTTTGATACGGTTACATTCTTTATATACTTTTTCTTAAATAAAGCGTGTCTGCTCTGTGGCATAGCTCCCAGAGGTTGAACCCAGATGTATTTAGTGAACTTGGATGTTGGACTTGACAGAAGTTTGTACTTATAATTTAGAAGAAATTGAATCTTTTCCATCTCATGTTTACACATCAAATTGAAAAGGAAGAGGAACAATTGCCAATATTGAACAATCCAGCACCTCACCTAACCCTCCTTGTTTTTTCTTCTGGTACATTCTATCTAAAAATATCACTCCCAATTACTAAATGTAAATAATTTGACCCCTACTTTTTAAAAAAATATGTGATCCATCACAAATACAAAAGAAACATCCTTCCTAGTGATGGAGCAGGTAGTGCAAAATGTTGTATACCTCTTCTATTCTTACATGAAAATACTAATTATATAATCTATTAATTATAATAATATTAAACAAGTGTTGCATATATGCCAATCAACATTATTAATACTTAAGGTATATGTGGGATTTGCATTTTGCATGGCTAAATAACCTAATAACTAAAATCTGTACGCATATTAATAATAGTATATGTGGTAATAGAATACTGCATGATATATGTTGCTTTGTGATGTTGCACCCTCGAGGAGGATCGAAAAAGGTAAATGTAATTGCTTTAAATGTCGCTATATGCTAGATAAATACAAGCACATGGAGGGATTAGCAAGGGGTTAACATTCTTTTGTGTTTGTTTCGCTTAAGTTGGCATCTGGACCTAAATCCAATATGGCCGCTGTCACCACACGCAGAAGTGGCCACTGTCTCATGAGGCGCGGAGTGAGCTGCGCATGTGCGAGAAATCTCCTAAACCTCGTAGCGATCTTTGTTCATCATGTACCCGGTCAAGGATATGGAACGGGACATTCCCCAAGATAGGGGAACAATCAACCTTACAGAAAACCGGAACAAGCCGACACTTCGCTGACAAATGACCTCACCCCTCGAACAGTACTAAGAATCTGGGAATAAAAGTCGGACGATCACGACTGTTCTAAGGCTTAAAAATGTATCTCCTTTGACTTGATTCTATTATAAAAAAGGGTAGTAGAATAGGGAGGGTTCACCATTATCCATTTTTCATTTCATTCATAATTTTTCCGCCTTCGTTCGATTTGACGCCTTTCCTGATGATCCAGATGCTGCCCGACCGCTTGATGACTGCAGAATTTTTCTAAAATCCACGGGCTATGATAGATGCTTGCACGATTTCTGGTCCTTTGATAAATTGGGACTGTAACGTGCTGAGCAGAGGACTTTGAGCTTTGGCCTGCTTTTCGGACAATTTACGACAAAATTTGGTTATGCAGAGCCAATGAATTAGAGGACTTCAAATAGCCAGATTAGGTAAATATGATGTTCTGCGATTTATTTGAATTGATCTAAAAATTCTAAACTTTGACGAGACAAATACAAAAATGAAATCCATATGAAAATTTAGATAAACAAATATTAATTAACAAGAAATATGAGTTTGTGGTTTCATTAAGGGAAATAAGGATTCTGAGCCTTAAAATGTGTTTTAGCTGGTTCTAAATCACCATCAACCAATCCAACTAAATTGGTCCGTTCACCAAGTGGGTGGAGTGACTTGATGTTTAGGATTAGGAATCTATTGGCGAAGGATATTAATGTATATTTTGTAAAATAACTTTTCTCTCCCTATAGGTTATAAGGTGTTTTCCCCCACATGTCCAGTGCTTGAATTACTCATCCCTCCTGTGTGCAGACTTGTGAGAGAGATGTATGAGTGTTGGTGTTATGGGCCCCACCAATGGCTGCATGTGTGAATAAGCTAGTGTGACATCAGGTCTGCGACGCAGGGAGGGTATCGGTAAATGTTATTCCCCATTTTTCTCGTGCTAGATCACCAGTGAACAATAATTATCAGCTTTCCATTCAAAGCTGCTTAAAGTAGAAAGCTATTGTCTTAAGCATATGACTGTGAATATCATGAACAACAAAAGTCACATCATGAAATCCACTGTGTTCCATTTTATAAACACATTTCTCAATTTTACCAGCCGCTTTGGAGACTGGACAGATTACTTTCAGATTGTGTTCTAATAGAACCATCTTCATCCAGGCTTACTGTCCATCTTTCAACTGGCATCTATCATTCTTTGACTATTGAAAGCCATGGAAAGATGAGTTGCAATTCAACTATAGTGACCAAAGAAAACCTTATGTAAATGCTGCTTTTGTAGTGGTTTCAGCAGAGAAACAACCACCATGAAACGTCTGGTGTGGTAATTGTGTGGTGCATACTGCACAATGATATGCCAGTTTATTTATTCTTTTAAACCAGTCAGTGGCTTTCAAGGTTTTTGGTGATGGCATATTGAGAGGAACTCTCAAAATCTGCTTACGTTTTAGTGGTCAGGTTCTGATTTGCTTTTCCATTTCTCTCACTAACGAATATCAAATTGGGAACATTATGAAAAACATTATAGAAATGCTTTGAGTGTCCACAAGTGCTTGATCTTTGCTGCCACATTAAACCCATGCTTATAGTCACTATGTATGAACTTACATGTCATTGGTGCCTTTTCGACAACAGTATGTGGATGATACACAACCATGTACATTTGAGGACATTACCACACTTCACAGTTGACTTGACAAAGGCCATAACTGGATGTCAGAAAAAATCCTTAAGCCTAAGCCGAAAAAATAGATGTGACTCTTTGCATCATGTCCTAGGATAATTTTGACCTTGGCTACTAAACCAAATGAAATGAAATATTCTACTTTGGATAACCTATTCAACTATGGCCATGTGAAAACATTGATTCAAGCCTGCATTGTCTCTAGACTGGGCCTTCAAAAATGCTATGCTTACAGAAGTTCTGCAATCCTCACTTTCTATTATCAAAGCAATACTTGATTTGGCTTCAAGATTGCTCACAGACACAAGAAAATATAACTTCTTCCCTCATCTATGTGACCCGCAATCAGCTTCCAATAAAAACAGGGATATTTTTTAATTATGCTGCCATGCTTAAAAAACCATACTAATGTAGAACCCACTTTACCTCTTGCCTGATATTCTCTCCATATTAAATGGCCAAATTTGCCTGAAAAGTTCAAATACCTAAAACTGATTTAGAACTTTGTCTACCTAAAAGCACTCCTTTCTGGAGTGTAAATGCCCCAATTAACTGTGTGTCTCCTTAATTTCAAAGAAATGCCACCCTTAAATTCAGAAAATAGCTCAAACACACCTTCTATACCTACCTTCAGCTAAAATTCACACCCCATCAAAAACCTTGCCCTTGTTTGTCTAGATGTCATTCTAACCCACAACATCCTTTATAGGCTCACTGGAAGAGTCATATTACTGTTATATATTGGTCCAATATCTCTGCACTGTCATGACCAAGATTTTCCAATGCTGTTTTTTTGGTGAAATTATGTCATATAGATCAAAAGCAAAAGTGTTTCCCACTGCTGTGATGTAACAATCCTCATGTTTCGAACACCATCTGAAACACAACTCAGAACATCCATGAAAGAGTGCCTTAGAAGCTTTGGTACTCTAAAGTCATAGTTGCTCCTAAGATGCACATCAAAATTACCAAATTTCAAATAGTCTTCATCTGATTAAAAAAACAAGGGATGGTGGGTACAGGGTGGGGTGCAGTAGCTCAGGGTAGCCCTGATGAGAGAAAAGTCCACAAGTGGAAAGGAAAGGTGTCCCTGAGCTGAGGGAGATGTGTCTGTGAGAGGGGGAGACTGAAGATGTGTCCCCAATTGAGAGAGAGAGGTGTCTCCAAGATAAGGTAGAGGAGTCCCTAAACAGGTCATGGCTGAAGGGTTTACAGATTAAGGGGCATATTCACAAGGAGCTATCGCCAAATTAATGGCACTTTATCGCAGCCAAAGTCATGATAAATTTCCCTCCCCATTCACAAGCTGGTGCTCACAGCACCATTTTACCCATGATAGCAGCCACAAAAAACATCGCCACAGAGGCCCCCCGTAACTAACGCTAATGAGATACAGAGTGGCGTTCCCGTGCCAAAAGCCGTGACAACATCACACCTCAACATTCTCAACGACCAGCCAGATCTGCAACAAAAACAAAAAACAGGTGATAAGGTGCGTTAGCACCAGGAAATCTACACCTGCTCTGACCTCGTGTTAAGTCGAACGGCAGCCTGCACCACAAAAGGGAGCACAGCCCAGGGCCACATCGGAAGGGCAACAGATACCATGGAGCCACCCATCATGCGGCCCGGACACCCAAGAGGGCCACAACACCCACCGCAACCACCCCCAGGACCACCCCTAACTGGCACCGCCCCGACCAAAGACATGCCACATCAGCTACACCTAAACATGTACAAAATAATCCGCCTGACGTCGCACAATCACAACTAGTGACATGCATGTGTCAACACAGAAATGAGCAGCACACATTCAATTTTAAAGCAACACACAAATCTTTATTAAAATTAACACTGAAATTTAATGAAGACACATGGCTGCTCCCCTCCCATTCCATAGATCCCAGCCTGCAGGACAAAAACATGATGAGAAGGTGTGTCCTGCGCACATCAAAGGACAGAGAGAATGAAGGAGAGAGAGAAGAAGAGAGGGAGAGAAAGAGAGAGTGCGAGAGAAGAAGAGAGGGAGAGTGAGAGAGAAAAGAAGAGAGGGAGAGGGAGAGAGAGAGAGAAGAAGAGAGGGAGAGAGAGAAGGAGAGAGAAGAAGAGCGGGAGAGAGAGAGAGAGAGAGAAGAGAGGAAGAGAGCGAGAGAGAAGAAGAGAGGGAGAGAAAAGAAGAGAGAGAGAGAGAGAGCGAGAGAGAAGAAGGATGGGAGAGAGAGAGAGAGAAAAGAAGAGAGGGGGAGAGAGAGAGAGTGCCGCCCCTGCGCATCTAGGCCACACTGCTCACTTGCTGCCACCACTGTGTCTCCAACCACATGCCGGTATGTATCGCAGTTCACCAGGTCACACATCTGAGTCAGAGCCGTTAGCTGAAACAGAGTCCAGATGCATGACTGGCACAGTACATACACCTGCACAAGACAACATCGCCTGCCCGCCCATGCACACACAGGCAGAGGCACCCCAACCCCTCCCGCCGCCCATCGGAGCATGCCCGCCCATGCACACCCAGGCCTCACTGCTCACCTTCCGCCACTGGCGTGTAGACAGGAGGTCCCACCAAGCCACAAGCCTGGGGTAAGCAGACAAGGCACTCTCAACACCATGCAGCCACGCTCTGTAGGCCAACAGGTCTCACGTTTTGTGCTGGGTCTTGATTACTCCATGGCAGAGGACATACCAGTACACCCGGCACCATCGCCGGCTGCACACCTGCCCAGCCCAATGGGTGCCACTAACTCTGGGTTCCCGGAAGTGACGCCACGTGGCGGTAGTCTTACCACTGGCTCTGGCCTACACTGCGGTCCAGCAGGGCACACTAAACCTGAGCTGTCCGGACCGCCAGGACGGGGCATCATCGCAGGCTGTCCACCCGCTCAGCAGCTTAAGGTGCCACTGACTCAGTGCACCCAAAGTCACCGTCCCGTGGCGGGGTGCCCATGCCGTCCACAAGGTCTCAGATGCCACTAACCCTGTGCAACCCCAGTCTGCGCCACATGCCGGTAGGCCCGTGCCGTCCGTCAGGCCTCGGATGCCACTGACCCTGTGCAACCCCAGTCTGTGCCACGTGGCGGTAGGCCCATGCCATCTGCCAGGCCTCGGATGCCACCAACCCTGTGCGCAACAACTCATGGGCCCTTTATGAATGAGAAGAGTGGAGCAGCCGTCATACTGTCACCACCAGAAGAGGGGAATGTGACATTGTCGGCCCCTTATGTTGGCGGAGTCACATGGCCAGTGATGCCAGTGCCGGATGGGTGTGGTGTGTGTGCAAACCTGCCCTCAGGGAGTGTCTATGACATGCTGACGACTAGACCAGTGACCTGCACACCACCAGCGAGTACGCCTGCAACAGGTAACAATGATGGCCCCCCCTCGGTGCGTCATCGGAGTGGTCTGGCCTGCCGTACGCCGGACCAGTACAGGGCTTGCCACAATGGCTCGTGGGCTTGGGACGTAGTCCAGTCCATGTCTGGACAAGGAAGTGACTGATGCGTGTGTTCCTGTTGTAGTGTTCACGGGACCAGTTGAAGGCACTGTCCTCACATTCACCCACACATCCATTCCTGTATGATATAAGACATGACACAGTAGTGCTTCCCTGGATGTTTATTTGCACATCCAGTGCAGTCATTCAGCTGGAGCAGTACAGGGCAATGCCAAGCACACTACACAATATGGGCCCATGGAGGGCCAGCCAGAGTCCATCCGGGGATGACATGTTCAGCGGAAGAGGAAGGGTACAGTCTACAGTCTGTCCGCTGTGTCATTGGTCATCGTACAGGATGTGGCAGTCCATGTCACTGCCCAAGGTGAGTGTATCGGAGTGTATCGGGGGTCAGTGGAAGGTCATGAGGCCATGTGAGGCACCAAGCAGAAACAGGCCAGGTGCCAGAAATTAATGCTAGTGCCTCCTGATCACAAACCCATCAATTTCCTCGTCCCTGGATGTGTGCTCTGCCGAACTTGCAGTACTGGCTGTGGGACTGTGTGCCACTGACACATCAGGGGCCGGAGGGGGAATGTTGGCAGCACTATATGCCACTGACACATCTAGTGCCTGAGTGGATATGCCTGCTGCACTGGGAGGCACTGACACAACAGGGGGCGGGGATATGGATGGTGTGGGGGCAGCAGCTTTCATCAGCGCCATGCCTTGTGGCGGCAATGCCATGATGGAGGTCTGCAGGGCATGATAGATCCCAGCTACATTTCAATGATGTGCAGCGGTGGCTGCCATCCTTTCCGCCTCCATCCGCACCATGTCCTCCATGAGCTTTCGCATGTGTGCCAGCTCACGGCTGGCATCGCTGGAGCCACTCTGAGTGGACAGCTGTTCCTCTCTCTGTGTCATGACTCCAGCGATGTCAGTCAGGGCTCGTAGAAGACCATGGGGTGGACATAGACACCCAAGGATGGCATCCAGTTTGGCAGCCATGAGTTTGAACCCCACCCGCACCTGCTCAGCCGTCAACCTCTGGCCCTCTGGCCCTCCAGCACACGGTGTTAGAAGGCCATTTGTTGTTTCTGGAGGACTTGGGAGGGTGCCGGGGCTGTGGGTGCCTCCTGCTTGGTGTATTGGGTGGTGGGTGGTGGGTGGGGTCTCATCGATGTAACTTGGCTGCCCTGATCCTGAAGGTGAGTGGCGGATGAGGTCAATGATGTCTTGGAGAGCTTGTGTGTCGATGCTGGGGGTATCCTCCTCTTCATCAGTGAAGAGTGGCTGGGACTGCTCTGCAGGAGGTGTTGATGGTGCCCCTGCAATGTGAAGGAGAGATGGTGTATTACTATGTGTCCACATGTGTGTAGGCGGATGGTACATGTTGACATTCAGACAGCATGGCATTGTACATTGTGACAGTCTGTAGATCAGGGCCATGACCCAGAGTCATTGTGGACATGCACTGTGCTCTGTTTGATTGTGCATGTCTGCCATTGTGGCCATCTCCACCCGTCCCTCCAGTACCTGGTGGTCACTCACCCTGTTGCGGTTGTGTTGTATCCTGTCGAGCAGTGTCCGGTCCTCCGACTCCGGCCACAGTATCCACACTGATGACTGTCGACACCAGCTCCTCCATGTCATCTAGCACGAGCTGTGGGGCCGGTCTGCGTTGCTGCCTTTTGGTCAGCGCTGAGTTTCTCCTTGGTCTTCCGCTTGATGTCATTCCATCACCTCTTGACCTCGTCCATTGTCCGCTTGTGCTCTCCGACAGCATTCACCTTGTCGACGATGTCCTGCCATATTCCAGTTTTGGTGCCCAATGACACGTTGGAGGTGACAAAGAGTTGTTGATGGTGTTCCATCACCTCCGTGACTATGATCCTGCTCGCCTGCAGACTGAACTTCATCTTCCTCGTCTTCTTGTCCTTGCCCTTCCCTGTCCCCAATGTCCCGGGCTGGTCGGCCGGGGTGCTTGTGGGGTTGCGCTCGTCCTCTGCGCCTGCTCCGGCTGCCTCCATGGTGCTTGGGTGTAGGTCAGCTTGTGTGTGGGTGTTTTTTCTACTTTTATGGTGATTTTTTCAGCCTACCAGTTGTGTGTTGCAGTCCTGGCACTGCTTATCGCTGATTTCCTCATCCCGCTTGGGCCCATCGCGTTTTTTTGGCGGTGTGGTTTGTGTTTTTATCTCCGTAGTGGTGGTTGTATCGCAGACATTGTCCGCGGTGTCAGAGGACTATCGCGTTGCGTTACGCTACTCTTGCAGTAGTTATCACACGTTCTTGTGAATATACCCCTAAATTTTCTAAAATTTGACTTTTCATTCAGATCAGGCAGTCTATGCAGCTGTTCTCAAGGCCATATTATGCAGAATTTCTGACAGTATATCTTAAAGAGTTAATTTCAAAATCCATCACAGTAACCGTAGAGCTGTTAGCCTTAGGGTGGTCTCCCCCCCAATTTTTTGCCTTTCTACTCCACTTTTCCTGACCTCGTTTTTGCTGCTTTTAGAACTCTGTACACTTTACCACTGCTAGCTAGAGCTATAGTACTTGTGCCCTCTCCTCTAAACGTGGTAATAATGGCTTATCCCCAATTGGCATATTTAATTAACTTATAAGTCCCCTGTAAATTGTCACTACCTGAACCCGGGGCATGTAAATTAAATTAAAAACTAGTGAGCCTACAGCACTTTTGTGCCTTAACCATGTCTCAGGCCTGCCATTGTAGAGCCTGTGTGTGCAGTTTTAAACTACCATTTCGACCTGACAAAATAAACCTTTGCCAGGTACAAGCCTTCCTTATTTTATACATGTACATCCACCCTATAGGAGGCCCTGGACAGCTCACATGGTATGGTGGGATGTATTTAGAGAGCAGGACATGTACATATAAGTTTTCCATGACCTGGTAGTGAAAACCTTTACATTTGTTTTTCACTGCTGCAACGCCTATCTCTTCCATAGATAACTCTGGAGTAGCCTTATTACATTTTATAAGTGTCATTTCCAAATGGGAAGAGATAACCAGATCATGTTTAGTGTTTCTGGAATCCTAATTTAAAAATCCTAACTTATGATGAAGTCGAATTTTAAATTACAGTTCTGGAAATGCTACTTTTAGAATGTTGGCATGTTCTTACTTTAGCCATTTGGTGCCTGCAGTCTGTCTCTGGTCACATGACTGGGTAGAGTTGGCAGTTGGGTTTTGTGGATGGGCCATCTGTGGTAGTATGGAAGAGTGGAGCTGGACACAGCCTTGCCTACACCTGAATACGCTATGTCCTGTCTCCACACAAAGTTCCTAACAACCCTGCATTGTCCCTCTAGCCATCATCCCACCACACAGCAGCAAACATCTCTATTGCCTCGAGAGCCTCATGGGTGATGTGCGGCGCTTTATAAAAATGTCGATTGATTGGGTTGTTACTCAGCGTACATGAAATCAACTCTATAGCATTCTAACCGTTTTAAATCAATTATAGAGCTAGAGTGATACAGACTAATGATTAGGCATGTCTGTCTCTGAAGTACTGCATTGAATGGATTGATCCTTTGTGATTATAAAGAGGGTGGCCTGCAATATGCTTTCCTGATTGACAGTATCCTTAAAATGATGCACTATTTTTGCCTGTATTCAATCTGTGGTTATTTGCTTTGATTCTACATTGTTGTTCTATTTTGCTCCATAATGATCTCCCCCTTCTGATAGTTGAAAGGGGTAGATTTTGAAAATCACAGGACACTGGCCAGAACATGGCCAGGCATCCGTGCTTTAGGTGGTTTTGCAAATGGTCAATAGCTATCTGACGTAATTAGATCCACATTAATCATCCTGTGCAAACTTATTTTGTAGAGTCTCATTAACTCACTGTGTAATTTGTGGTGCTTTTTTGTATGCACTACAGTCTATAGACAGTTGCGGGTGCAAGTGTACTATTAACAGCTGGCAATCTGAACAGGTAATCCAGAGGCAACTCACCTTAAATGTATGCCCTCTAATCTCAAGGAGATACGTGGTAGGCTCCTGTCTGTCAAGGCACATGACAGAGCAAATTTGGATTTCTTGCTCACAAACTGCATTTTGTAATATGGTTAGTAGTACTGCAATAGTAAAGTAAATACCACCAAATGCTAATTAGAATCTTACAGGTATAAATCTCCATCTCCACCTCTCTTTTCTTTTCTACAGGCAGATCCTTACACGAGTGAGTTCACTACTTAGGGGCCGATTCCGATTCCGATCCGGGTCGGACAGCCCTCCGAGAGCCGTCCGTAGCCTTACCTTATGACCCACTCGGTCCCGGAGCCGAACCATCCGGTCAAGGAAGTACGATGCGCAAATGTGTCCGATTGCCGACCGAGCTGTAGGCTCCGAAATGTGCAACTTGTTCCGTACGAGCTGGAACCATAACCGCTGAAATCGACTCGTCCGGAGGCATTTAAACAGCAGCTTCCGGTCGGGCAAGTACGATGCGCACTTCCTATGCGCCAAATGGTTCGTCACGGACGGGACGTCTCTGGATCCGGAACAGGAGTCTCTTCACGCTGATTCACGCCACGACATGAACAGGGGGTACACGAGGAACCAAGCATGTATCCGATTGTGCATGTCATCCCTGCACTGTACGTCTATGACCGATTGAACAACAGGAATCGACACGTACCCCGCAGACGGCAAGTTCAACACCCATAGGGGGTAGATATCCATAACTACCAGCAGGCACAATCAATAGGGGGGCATAATTACCAGCAGTGTTTAGCTCATGGGGGTGGATGCCTATCACTAGCAGCATACTCTACCTACAAGGGGGGATGCCTATCACTACCAGGAGTCCCAACCTACATGGGGTGGATGCCTATCACTAACAGCAGTCCCAACCTGCATGGGGTGGATGCCCCTCACTACCAGCAGTCACAACCTACATGGGGGTAGATGCCTATAACCACCACCATACTCCACCTACAAGGGGGATGCCTATCACTACCAACAGCCCCAACCTACATGGGGGTGGATACCTATCACTAACAGTAGTCCCAACCTGCATGGGTTGGATGCACTTCACTACCAGCAGTCCAAACCTGCATGGGGGTGGATGCCCATCACCACCTGCATACTCTACCTACACGGGGGGATGCCCATCACTACCAGCAGTCACAACCTACATGGGGGTGGATGTCCA
Source organism: Triturus cristatus (assembly GCF_964204655.1). Lineage (NCBI taxonomy): Eukaryota > Metazoa > Chordata > Amphibia > Caudata > Salamandridae > Triturus > Triturus cristatus. The sequence continues at coordinate 1,355,679,313 of NC_140591.1, forward strand.
TCACCACCAGCATACTCTACCTACAAGAGGGTTGCCTACCACTACCAGCAGACTCCACTTGCATGGGGATGGATGCCCATCACTACCAGCAGTCCCAACCTGCATGGGGGTGGATGCCTATCACTAACATCAGTCCCAACCTGCAATGGGGGTGGATGCTCATCACCACCAGCAGTCCCAACCTGCATGTGGTGGATGGCTATCACTACCAGCAGTCCCAACCTGCATAGGGGTGGATGCCCATCACCACCAGCATACTCTACCTACAAGGGGGATGCCTATCACTACCAGCAGTCCCAACATACATGGGGGTGGATGCCTATCACTAACAGCAGTCCCAACCTGCATGGGGTGGATGCCCATCACTACCAGCATACTCTACCTACAAGGGGGATGCCTATCACCACCAGTAGTCCCAAGCTGCATGGGGGTGGATGCCCATCACTACCAGCATACTCCACCTACAAGGGGGGATACCTATCACTTCCAGCAGTCCCAACCTACATGGGGGTTGATGCCTATCACTAACAGCAGTCCCTACCTGCATGGGAGTGGATGCCCATCACTACCAGCAGTCACAACCTACATAGGGGTGGATGCCTATCACCACCAGAAAGGGGGCATGCCTATCACTACCAGCAGTCCCACCCTGCATGGGGGTGGATGCCTATCACTACCAGCAGACCCAACCTGCATGAGGGTGGATGCCCATCACTACCAGCATACTCTACCTACAAGGGGGGATGCCTATCACTACCAGCAGTCCCAACCTACATGGGGTGGATGCCTATCACTACCAGCAGTCCCATCCTAAATGGGGGTGGATGCCTACCACTACCAGCAGTCCCAACCTGCATGGGGGTAGATGCCCATCACCACCAGCATACTCTACCTACAAGAGCGAATGCCCATCACTACCAGCAGTCACAACCTACATGGGGGTGGATGCCTATCACTAACAGCAGTCCCGACCTGCATGGGGTGGATGCCCATCACTACCAGCAGTCCCAACCTGCATGGGGTAGATGGCCATCACTACCAGCAGTCCCAGCCTGCATGGGAATGGATGCCCATCACTACCAGCATACGCCACCTACAAGGGGGGATGCCTATCACTACCATCAGTCCCAACCTACATGGGGGTGGTTGCCCATCACTAACAGCAGTCCCAACCTGCATGGGGGTGGATACCCATCACCATCAGCATACTCTACCTACAAGGGGGATGCCTATCGCTAACAGCATTCCAACCCATACCTGGGCATCCACTGACGGCGCTGATCACTGAGAAGCTGGTGATTGCGCTCACCTTTGAGAAGGAGGAGTCCTGCGCAGTCAACAGCCTGTGCAGTCCAAGAGGAGTGGAGTGGAGCAGAGCCGAGATCGAGGCCGGTGCTTGGAGGAGCTGGGGTCGAGCTGAAGGGTCGAGCCGGGTCAAGCCGAGCAGGTTGGTGCAGCGGCAGTTCTCTTTTGCTCCCCCCTCTCAGTTCCCTCGGCTCGCACACTCTTCCTTCCCTCCCCACGCATTGTGATGGGTAAGCAGTGCAGAGCGGAGGCCCAGAGCCGCTCTCCTGCTCCCGCCGTCTTGAATCAGATTCTAACTGCGCCCGTTCCGGAGACTGCAGAGATCCGGACACCACAGTTTCGCACTGACCGCAGCAGCAGTCACAGCCACAGTGGAGCAGGAGGGTGCAGGCGGGAGGACGCGAGAAGAGCGGGGGATGCCGAAAATCTGTCTGCGGTTTTGGTCCTGCCTTGGCCCCCCATACCCCCTGCATCCCCGCTCCTCATTTTTCACTGTTTATCACACCAAGTCGCACAGCACAGCAGTCCGGCAAGCCCCACACGCCAGTTGGCCGGTTTTTGCCTCCTTGCTTCCTGCACCTCCCGTGCTCATGTTACCTCCGTGATACCTCCGGCCTGAGACAGTTTCCCTGCCCTTCACTACTAACGTACTATTCCTACTGCATTTGATACCTCATTTGGAAGTAATCGGAGGTGAATCCAGTTCTGGTTTGCAATCTTGACGGCCCGAATCAGAGCAGACCGGGGCATACCAGAGTTGCGAGCAGAGAGGAGAGGAGAGGAGGTGTCAGCGGAGTCAGTGGAGGAAGAAGCAGAGGAAAAGCAGCTACAGCTACCGCTACCACAACCGTGATAAAAACACTGTAGGAGTTCCGGAGTCTGTACTCCCGCTATAAGGAATTTGGCGGCGAAATAACGGAACCGGCGGATCTTCCACTTCCAGTCAGCTCGGGTGAGATCACCCCCAGTGACCGCAATCTGCAACAACAAAAAAACAAAACAAAAAAAACAACCCGGAGGGGCCTGGGGAAAATCCGGTGAAACCAGTGGGAACGCGTTTTTTCATCTCGGACCCAGGTTCCCTGGACGCCCACTCCCCGGTGAGGTCCACAGCGGCGGGGTTAAAACGGTGGTCAATTGCATGCTTAGCGTGGCAGGGGTCAGCAGAGGCTCAGAGGCTTAGCGGCTTCAGTCCTCAAGCTCTCCCGGCCCTATACAAGCCTCATACAAACTTCCTATAGTTCGCTGCCTGTCTGTCTGAGGTTCAACCCAGCGGTAGCTACTCGACTACCTGACGAAGTGGGATTTTTCTAGCACTAGGGTGGCAACAGTCCAAATGAGATCAGGAAGGATAAGGGAAGAGATGCCGCCACTCCCATCCAAATCCAGGCGGGGGAGAGACAAAAATCAAACCCGTGCTCAGCCTAGCTCAGTGCCTGCGCTTATCAGCTGGAGTCAAGAGCAAGACCGCGCGCAAGACCTAGCAATAGAAACAGTGCAAGAGCAAGAGCTTAGTAAGGGTATGAAGCAGTGCTTTCCCACTACCACCATCACCACCAAGGCTACTTGTTCCAGCCAGCCCAAGATATACTCAGAGTTTCACTTCCTAAAAAACAATGGGTCAGCACTGTACTCTAGCAACGCCGCACTCACAGGAGTGCAATCTCCCATGCTGCCTACGCAACTTAACGTCTCCGCTCAAGTCCACAAAGAGGACTCATATCAGGAAAATCAACCAACTAAACAACAAACAACCACCCTTATACCACAAGAAGGGCCTATGACAGCTCAACTGGACATCACTGCTTCCACACCAACAGAGACCCAAGGGCCAATGAGTAAGAGGCCAAGAGCAAGCATGAGCCACCAAGGGCTGTCTCCAGGGTCGCTAAGGGCTCAGCCCGTGGCTCAAGCACTTAAACAACTCTCAGAAATTGTGGAAGCCCCAAAAACAACGTAGAAGGATGGTGTGAGTCCCGGGAAATACTCTGTTAATGAACACGATACAGTGACCACAGAGACCTCAACCGGAGAGAAAGAAGAATCAAAGAGTGCAGCAACTACCACTGGCCACACTAGTATAAACAACAGCTCATACTTTGGTAATCTCAGTGATGTTAACACCAGTCTTAGCACGGGTAATGATCTGGGAAGGGGTACCCCAAGTGGAAACTCAACAGCAAAGCCCTCCCTAAATTCACATCCAAGAAACGAACTGGAGGGCCTAGGGCCAATACACACAACTTTAATTGGGGAACTGGAGGGCCTAGGGCCAATACACACAACTTTGATTGGGGAAAGAAAGAAGACCATGACCACGACTGCGACACTGACTAATACAAGCAAACTACAATTAGATCCTCAAGAGCATGAGCAGGACTACAACAACTCAGAGGTCCACCAATCAAACCCAGAAGACGCACTTGAGCAATGGCAGGCCAGCCCCCAAATTTCCTCTAACAACCCAAGCAGTATAAATCAGGCGAACCTTATCGTCAACGATTCTGAATCGGCAAAGGCACAAAACATCAGTGCTTGGGATTCTTTACTGAACACAATCCAATTGGCCGTCAACGCCTTGCAATTTCAATCAGAAAAAATTGAGATTCCATTAACACTCCTGAACACTCTGGCCGTTTTCACCGCTGGCATAGACGAAAAACTGGGCAACTTAAACAGCCTGATCATAAGAGCACAAACAACCTCTAATCTCAGATGCAACTGCGACCAGGTTGTTGAAAAACTATCCACTTTACCCTTAATGCTTAATAGCATGTTATCAGAGATCAAAAATGTAACAACAAAAGCAACTGTGACAAATACACAACACATGTTTGCGGTCTCAAACAACGCGGAGGGACCTGAAACCAACTGTCTGGCAGAAGCTCTACAGCAGGGCAATGTCACTAAGGCAAAGGCAAAGGCTACCTCTACCGTCCTTAAAAATGGCGATGATTCAAAACTAAATGCTAAACAGCGCCGCAACCTAAAAAAGAAAGGTCGGAATTTAAAGTTAGATAAAAGCTCGTCTTCCTACAACCCCATTTTCGTCTATCCGCATGATAGTCACGCTAACAATGAAATCATTTCAGACACCACAAGCAATCCATCAACATATGATCTTTCTCCTGCGAATATTTTAGAACAATTCCCGGAACCTGAAAGTACTCAAAATCCGTCACTGCGCGCCTGCAAATACGTAAACAAAGCCATTCCAGAGCAAATAATAACCACGTCAATCTCACAACAAGAAGCAGGGGGAAGTCAAAGTGACTCAACTGACCCGAAAACTATAAAAAATCCGGTGACAACACAAAATAAACAACAAAAACAGAGCACAGACCAAAATAGTTCACCATGGACAGCCCAAAACAAGTACATGCGATCAAAAGCAAAGGGCAGTCCTATGCGTGCATCTATACAGGACAATCTAACTCAACATAATCAAAAACCAACACAAAATCAAGGGAAAAAAAGGGATGCCCAGGGAATGGAAGCTAGGCCTGATAGGCTAACGCAGGCGCTAACACCAACTGAGTACAAGCACCAGGAGCAAGCCAACGAATGCACCAGTTCTAGGCTAACAGACAACAAGGCACAGTCCTGCAGTGTCCCTATAGTCACCAGCACATACACACTCCAAACATATGTATGGCAAGTTGCATTGATGACACAGATGACATGTTCATCACCCATGCATTAAAATGCCTGTCCGGTGCAGATGGCACGAGTCAGTAATAAGTAAGATGTGCACACATGTCAGCACTAAACCTGTTCAAAAGTGGAAACAAAATATGTTAAGTACTTCAAAGGCTGTCCCAATCCCTGTGCAAAAGCAGTTGTGATCATAAGAATCTGACTTGACACCCAATGATGAGTTGGAGACATACTGCAATAAGACTCATGTACCTTGGCACACATGAGACACATCACAACATCATATCACTTTTTGGCAAATGACAAGAGCACAACAGCAACTTAAGTACACTCCTTAGCAAGATTATGTACATGAGATGCAATTCAAATAAATAACTTTATTCAGCAACGTAAAGGGGGAAAGTCCAGTCCGGAATGCAAAAAGGCCAATGGCAAGTCCATGAAATTAGTCCATGATGGGGGACAACTGACAACATGGCACCCATAGCTTGCCTGCACTGACACACAGTAGGGGACATCACCCTTTGGAGGGGCATCTATGGTGGCAGGCCAGGCACCACAGGGACCGGATCAAGGGGCACAAAAATGGGGCAGGAGAGTGGTGGTGGGTACAGGGGTCACAGGAGCAACTGCAGTGGATGGGTCATGATTAGTGTGTGGGGTCTCCACTGCAGTGAGCATGTCCGATGGAGTGGGTGGGGGCTCCGCTGCAGTGGCCAGGACAGTTGGGGGGGACACGGGCTCCACTGAAGTAGCAGGAACAGGCTGAGGGGCGGGTGTTGTGTGTCTGTGGAAGGGGGGAGGGCCTAATGACTTTCGGGATGTGCCACCGGTGGGTGGGTGAACCTGGGGCAGGGTGTGGCGGGGGCACATAAGGAGTGGTGGCATGGGAGCTTGAGGCCAGAGAGCGTGTGGTGGGGTCTTCCAGGTTCTTGGGGATTGCCAGGTGGGGGCAGCAGTGTCCCTGCTCTTGGGGGAGGGTGTGCGGGGTTGGGGGTATACCCTCCCAGTGAGGTGACTTCCTCTTCCCCTTGTGAGGTACATCTGAGGGGACAAGGCCAAGCTCACAGAGGAAGAGCTTCTGGGAAGTGAGCTTTGCAGGGGAGTCCAGGGAAGAGGCTTTGGTGGGAGAGTTGTCTGAGGACTGCGGAGTGGTTGTGGATAGTTGTCTGTGCGTCTGTACCCTATCCCCTGTCTGAGTGCCATCAGTCCCCTGTGTATGCATGCTGGTGCGTTTAGACTTATATTTCCCTGTGCGTGTGCTGCTCGGGGCTGTTGTTGTGCGTGACGGTGCAGGTGTGAGTGTGGTTGGATAGGGAGGGTAGTGGGGATTGTGGAGGTGCCAGACGTAGTGGGTTGAGGGACTGGTGGAGGAGGGACACTGCTGCTGTCATTGAGGAGGCCATGGACTGACTGATCCACTGTTGGGCAGACATTGTTGCTGACATGACTTCCACGAACAACACCAATTGTATCAAGAGATTAGCATGAGCATGGAGTACACTCAGCATTGATGTCTGCCCCACATGGATCTGCTTCAGCAAGTCCACAGACTCCGTATTCAGGGCAGCAGGGGAGACAGATACAGGGGGAGTGGTTCCTGGTCTGAAGGAGACGTTCGCCCTAACACGGGGGGCTCAACGGACATCTGGTATGGGAGCAACTGGAAGTGTGGAGATGGTAGAGGTGGCGGGGACAGACTCACTGTCATTGTCCTCTGGTGTTGGCACACCCACCTCCTCCAGGGAAGCATCACTTGAGCCTTTGTTGTCCACAGTAGATTTAGTGACTGTTGACTTGCCCTCAGTGTGGCTCCCCTAACCCTCCGTGCCACTGGCTCCCTCCGACTCCTCCACAGCTGAACCAGTCTTGCTGCGCCCCTCCTCGCGGTCCGTGGAGCTGTCCTCTCCAGTGTCTGCCGATGATGCTGTGAACAAGGAGGTGAAACAGATTCCCATCAGTCACCTGTATTTACTGGGCACATGACCTCAAATGGATCACATCCCTGTGCAAGGCCTGGCATCATTTAAAAACAGCAACACAATCTACCACACATATGTGAACCTGGCACCTATCAGTCTGCCCGTGAACCATGCCTTCTTTACCCATGATGACAATGGACCCATCAGCCCATGGTATTTATGATGTCGGACAGCACATGTGAAGACTACCCAGTACTCTGTTCTGCTCTGATCGTTACTGTCATGTGTTCTGACACACATGTCACATACCAGGCCACTGACTCAGGTTTTGGAACAGCATTTGTGATGGCATGACCTCATTGTTGCTATGATGAACATACTTCCATTACCAGACACTGTTACGGCCCATGTCTTGAAATGTAAATCTCGCACACTTTGGCTGCAGTATACGACACACGTCACAATACTGCATGCCCCAGATCTTAGTGTCTAACATAAGGCCACAGGCCTGTCTGGCCAACCAGTCAGTACTGACTACTGTCACAGGGGCAGTGCATGCCAACTCCACATTCAGCAACGTGTCGCACTCATGATTACACTGTAAATGGTACTCCGGAAGTAGTCATGTATACATGGTCACCACATGCTACACACATTGGACAGAATATGATAAAGCCACATAAACAACATGACACATCACAGTTTGTGAGTCTACAACCCTGTATACTTGATCACAGAGGACATCATAAGTACATAGTAAAGCTGCTGAGACAAATCTGTTGAATACACCATCATGCACATCATAGTGACTACACACATATGTATTTCCCTGTGTGCATAACCAATAGTCACGTGTCAGATGTCTGTCCATGACAAACATGTAGCAAACCTCAGACATAAAAAAAGCTATGGCAGCCCAGCTTGACACAGAGTCACACACATGATAATAAACGTCCACAATGGTCGAAGTGTTGGCTGACACACAAGATTAGGAGCCCAGAGTGTCTCAGATGACCGTAGAAGGCAGACCTGTCCATGGGCCATGTGATACATGGGATTAGCAGGAGCACAATGAAGGTGACCATGCATTTTCTGGAACTCATACACATCACATGTCTGAGGTGTCATGCTTGTGCATGGCTGCTGCATTGGTATGTAGTCAATACATCATACTCCTATGCTGACCCACAACAGCAATTAGTGCAGAGATGTTGAGCACACACAGAGCACAGGTTAATAATCCATAAATGATCTGACACATGTCCCAGATTAGCCTCCCCCATGTAGCTCAAGTAAATGTACATTTTGATGATGTTGCTGTCAACATTCCCTTGGACGACAGTAAATACACACAACCCAAGTGACACATGTGAAAGAGTGGAAGGGACACATCTGGGTATCAGATGTGAATGGGTCATCAACAAATATAGCCACATGGGACTTGTCTGAGCAGACAGACTAACTGTGCGAGTGTAACTTGGCTGAAGGAGTGCAAACTGCAGGTTATAACAATGACACCAACAAGGCATGGACTTACCCCCTCCTTGCTGCTGTCTGGCCTTGAATTGCCCATCCAGGTCTGGAAAGACCATCGCCAGGATCAGTAGCATGTGGGGGGTCAGGTTCCGGCGTCCGCTCCACCTCTGAGGAGGCAACAGCTTCAGCTGAACCCTTGCTATCCTCCGTGTCCAGCCACAAAGGTGTTGCCACCTCTTCTGGCAGTGGCGGATGTGGCGTCTGTAGACCCCCACCGACCTAACTTCCCAGGCGATGGTTTGCAATTTTTCATTCTTCTCATGGGTAGTGACCTGTGAGGATGACAATGCGAAACAACATCACTACACATGCCCAATGTTCCCAAACACACAGTTGTACACACATATTGAACGTTGCAGTGCGTATCATGTATACAGGTGATGCAACTATGGTAATGGGCAGTTGTACTGTGTGCAAGCCCCAATTCATGACATGGCAGTGCCGGCAGACCGATGGCCTCAGACTGGACACCCACTCACTGCTCAGACTGGACACTGTGAGGCACAGAGTTGCACATGATGTGTACCAGCATGGGTAGACCAATCACATGGGCCACTTCACTTACACCCCCTCCCCAGCCTCTCCCTAGATTGCATGACCCACATTGCTCACTGAACACTGACAACAACAGCATATCAATTGAGTCTGCAAATTTGCTACCGGGGGGGGGGACCGGTGTTTGCTTAACTTTTGCAGCCAAGCATACAGCACTGTATCTGCAACACAGCTGATGAGGAGAGCTGGGATCTAGCGTCTGCAGCTGTGGCGCAACTCTTCACCAACTATCTCACTGCAATGAACAGGCAATTTTTAATTCCCCAACCACCATGAGGCCCTCCTGCAGATTGACACCCTCACATGTCTGGTGTATTGCAGCAGTTCATAGTTGCCCTTACATTTTTTGTTTGCTGAATTGGCTGGAATGGCAGACATTGTCTCATTCCCCTCTTCATCATTGCTAGGTTTTGCAGGTCGGGAAGTGTCACTATTAGTCGCTTGTAGGTCACACATGAACACATTTAAATAAGGGGAAAGGACACTAAGCCAATCAAAAACATTGCCAGCTGTGTACATGCATCAGCACACTCAGAAACTTAAACTTACTCTGTGTGCATGCTTGCCCTTGGTGAGCACAATGCGAGTAGTGCCAGTCAGATAACATGTTCAAATGCCAAGGCAGTGGACTATACACTCACCTGCTCCCCTGGTTTCCCATACAGCTTGCGTTACTGTGGGAGGAGCCTGTCCAGCAGGGCCTGGTTCTCCTCCTCAGTGAATGCTGGGGCCCTCTCCACAGTACGTGCCATTGCAGGATGCAGAGACAGCAGCAGTGGTGTGATGTAATGCACTCCTGTGGTATGTAGTGCAAGTGTAGTGCAGTCTCTGAAGAACACCCAGCCTTATATCTGTGCTACAGAGGCAGTGTCTGTTCGGTGCGGCCATAGAAATAGGTCAGACTCTTTCGCACTATCCGAATTTGCCCAATCCATGTCTGTGAATGTATCGGACACTCCTTCAGCGTCGTTCAAACTTTCAGCATCATGACACCATTGAAATTGCAACATTGTTGTAGTGGCCCAACTGAATCTGGCAGCACACAAGTCGTACTCATAGCAAAACACAAGGCTCGTCTCCATGACAGCCAATAGCCAATGGGTGCGTATGTCTTGGATCCTAGGCGTCCGACGCGTCATTCAGAATTCCACCCATGTATATAGACATTACAGTCTATGACCAAGTCGTGCGTACGCCTTGGATCCTAGGCGTCCGACGCGTCATTCAGAATCGCACCCGCGTATATAGACATTAGAGACTATGGCCAAGGCGTGCGTATGCCTTGGATCCTAGACGTCCGACGCGTCATTACGAATCGCACCTGCATATATATAGACATTACAGTCTATGACCAAGGCGTGCGTACGCTTTGTATCCTAGGCGTCTGACGCGTCATTCAAAATTGCACACGCCTGTGTGACCATTACATTCGATGGTCAGAGGCTGCCAGCCTAAATGTTTTGACATGGACTGAGGGGCTGGACAACACAGTGACAGCCTGTCACACAGTAAGGCAATCACTATTCATGCTTCATTACATGTGTGGGTACATGTCTAAACATGTCATATTTGATGTGCACAATGCGGTACACACTACCAGGATGTGCCATGTTACATGGTCACAAAAAGGCATTGTGGTGATGCACCTCCCTACTGTGCTTGAGGACATTGCTGGTCAACACACATGGTCTGGGTATAGTTACAGGCCACATTGTGTATTGCCATGTTACATGAACCCTACATTGCATATGATATGCCAAGTGTGTCCCTGGGCTTGCTGTGTGTGGTACATCATGAGTGTTTGCATATAGTGCTAGACACATGTACGTATTTGTATCTGGGAGTTGTTAATCCCCCCCAACCTCCATCATTTTTGGGAATGTGATTTGGTGTTGTATCTGTGTGTCACAGACATTCACGTTTGCCATGCAGACAAGCCTGTTTGCACATCCTGTGTGTAATGGTGGTTTTGGAACGTGTACATCAGACGTTATATGGTGACTGTGTCTATGTTGCAATACATGTTCCCCATGTGTGCGACCCCTGTCATTTTGACAACACAACTATCCTCATTAGTTGTTGAGGCGTGTATTTGGTATGTGACATATGTTCAAATGTGCTGTGACAGGGCCCACAATTTGTCGACAGCAGAGCATGGCACTTGTAGTGTCACCATGTGGAGCTGACATGTTAGGTGAGGGGAAAATGGCTGGCATATATGTCCATGCTGAATTGCACACACCTGACTCAATTGTGTCCTGATGTGATGCAGCATGTGGTATTTGGCATGGTCATAGCCACAGATGTGGGGGAACTGAAATACTTTCTTTGATTCCCTATGTACTGCAGGAGCCCTAACGTCCACAGACCCTTCCCAGATCTTGCAACAATGACTGAACGTGACTGCATCCGACGGTACCGTTTCACAAGCCAGCTGATTGAGGATTTGGAGGAGCAGTTGTCCCCACATTTACAACCTGGGCATGCGAATCCAACTGTGCTGACCACCAAGGTGAAGGTGATGGCAGCCCTACATTGTTTTGCCACCGGAACATTCCAATACACAGTGGCTGGTGCTGGTGGGATGTCACAGACCATGTTCAGTGGTGTTCTTCGTGATGTTTTGGAGGCAATGTTGTTGTATCTGGACCGATACATCCGATTTCCAAACCAACAACAAATACCAGGCATAAAGGGAGATTTCTATGCACTGGGAGGAATGCCAAATATCATCGGCTCTATTGATGGGAAACATGTGGCTTTGGTACCACCACAGGCCCATGAGCAGACTTACCGCAACCGCAAACACTTTCACTCTATTAATGCCCTAGTGGTATGTCTTGCGGACATGACAATTTCACATCTCTGTGTCCGTTTTCCTGGTTCAGCATATGACATGTACATCATGTGGAATAGCAGGATACCACATATGATGTCACAGCTGCAGAACCAGCGTGCCTGGCTTGTCGGTGTGTAATTGCACTTTACCCTGTGTGATTTTTGTATCTTGGGATTACACACTCTTTCCTGACCCATGACATGTTTGGCTGTTTGTATGCAGGTGACACCGGGTACCCCAACATGCCGTGGTTGCTGACACCTCTTAGGAACGCTGTCACACCAGCCCAGATACGTTGCAATGAAGCACTTGGGCGGACCAGGAGAGTGATTGAGCGGACCTTTGATTTTCTGAAAAGCCGATTCCGCTGCCTGGACCGGACAGGAGGGGCCCTCCAATATGCACCTGAAAAGGTGTGCAAGATATTTATTGTGTGTTGTATGCTACACAACATGGCAGTGAGGGAGGAGGTGCCTCTCATCGAAGATGATGATGGCCATCAACCACCAGCATGGGAGGATCTTGGCCTGGGACATGTTGCGAGTGACGATGAGGGTGATGTCCGGACTCAGCTCATCAACAACTTCTTCTCCTAATTGTGAGTATACAGTGATGTGTTGTCAACAATTCTTGCATCGCCTGATATGGGTCTGTGTTTTGCACTGTGAGAGCATATGTGTTTCTGCATGCTACGTGTCCTGATTGTTGCATTGATGTGTCCCTTGAGTTAGTATGTCCACCCAATCAGTGTTGCCATGAATCTTCGTATCTTTTCACAACTTTTTATAAATAAACTTTTTTTTATTAAAGTTAAAGCACAACATCATTAATACAGTACATTTGTGGGGTATATTACTTAAGCAGCACAGCACTGGAAGTTGAACATATCACATATTAAGGCATTATGGATTTTCAATTCTTGGCCGCCTCATCGCCATATCTTCTGTGGGAGAAGTGCATATTTCCCCCCTAAAAGTGTTCCACCATCCCCACTTTTTATCCCACTTCTTAGGGCAGCCCGTACATTTGTAGACCTCTTTTTCTGCAATCATGCATTTGTCCATTTCAGCTACCCATCCTATCGTAAGTGGCATTCTGCTGGAACCCCAGGACATTGCTACGGTGAGTTTAACCAATAAGTATTTCAACACCGTCCATTGCTGCTCGACTTCCGTTAGATCGGTAGGCTCCCATATATTTAGGAGCCCCATTTTTGGCAACAGTTGAATGTGTTTGCCCAAAGCATCTTTTATCTCTGTGGTGGCTCTGACCCAAAATGGGCGTATGAGGGGGCAATCCCAGAGGATGTGATAAAAGGAGCCGTCTTGTCTGCATTTCCTCAGGCATAACGCATCACTCCTGTTACCAATTTTCGCCAGGAGGATGCCAGAGAAATATGTTCTATGGAGTATTTTTAATTGTATGAGACAGAAGCGGTGGTTCACGGCTGTTTCTCTGGGGGACATTAGGGCAGTCTGCCAGTCTTCATCGTCCAATTCCCCTCAGTCTGCTTGCCAGTGATTTCTTGGAGCTTGAAAAGTGTCAGGTAGGTTGTTGCATAGTTTGCAATAGGTGCAAGAAATGGGTTTCGTCAGAAATGGTTCTGTAAGTAATGGGTCCTCTAAAGGGGAAGCATCTGGCAGGGAAGAGAGGTGGGAGATTTGTTGAGAATTGTGTGCCGGATTTGTAAGTATTAGAAGATCTCTCCTTGTGTGAGTGAATATTTGGTTTGCAGTTCTTTGAATGTGAGGACTTTCCCTTTGGCAACTAGGTCCCCCAAATTGGTGATTCCGATAGCATCCCATCTATCAAATCCTTTATGAAAGCAGAGTGACCCTAATCGTTGCGAGGACCACGACATCGTAGCCTTGGTTAATTTGTCCGTCCAACCCATGCGTTCGTTGGCCTTGTGCCAAATTATCACCGTATGTGACATGGGTCCTAAGTACCGGCTATTGCAGACTTTGCTATAAAGAGCTCCCATATAACCTTCTCGGCCTGTCTGATATTTCTCTAAATGAAACGCCGGATTTGTTGGGAGTCCGTGGTTCCAGTAGTTGATGGGTACTAGTTGGATGGCCCAGTAGTAAAGGCGGAGATCCGGAGGGCTATTCCCCCATCATACCATCCCTTGGTGAGTTTCTGAAGAGCGATGCGTGGGCTTTCCCTTCCCATAATAAGGTGCGGAGCTCTCCTTCTATGGTGGTGAAATAACTGTCTGCTATGGGGAATGGGCAGTTTTGAAGGACATATATGAATCGGGGAAGGGCAAGCATTTTAAATACAGCCGCTCTGCCAAGGAGGGACAGGGGCAGCGACCACCAGTATCGCACGTCCTCCTGTATTCGCTTTAGGAGGCCTAGGAGATTGTGTTCATAGAACAATTTGGGGTCGGATGTGATAAAGATGCCCAAGTATTTAAAACCTGCCGTTGTGTTTTGGATTGACTATCCACAAGGGGACTAGGTGGAGGGCCATGGAGCACATATAATAGAGATTTTGACCAATTGATAGAATAGCCTGTGTATCTGCCGAAATTTGTGATGATATTAAAAAAGCTGTTAAGGGAAGTTCGGGGGGATGCCAAATATATAAGGATGTCATCAGTATATAGTGATATTTTGTCTTCTATATCTTCACTCCATTTGAGACCCCGTACTGAAACATCCAGTCTGATCCAGTGGGCTAATGGTTCCAGGGTAAGAGCAAACAATAAGGGGGGTAAAGGACAGCCTTGTCTAGTACCTCCTTGTAAGGCGAATGTGTGGGAGGTGTGATTGTTTACCCTGACCTGTCCCAGTAAGTCTTTGTACAAAAGTGCCACCCATCGTCTAAACTTGGGGACAAAGCCTAGCACTTCGAAAAGATAAGGGCATTCTATCGAATCGAAAGCCATAGTGGCCTCTAGTGACAGTCTGACCGCATCTTCCTGCACAAAGGGTTGTCTGCTCAGGACGTTCTCGAAGATTGAGGGCGGTGTTCCAACCAGGTATGAAACCTGATTGGTCTTCATGGATAAGAGAGGAGAGCACAGCTATTAGTCGGGGCACCAGAAGTTTGGCCAGCACCTTGGCCTCCGAACTGATCAACGAAATATATGAACCACATTGTGTTGCTGGTTTACCTGGTTTACGGATGACTATTATGCTAGCTAATCTTTGATCTAAGGGGAGGATCCCTCTCTCTCTACTCTCATCGTACATGTTTTTGAGGTGTGGAGCTACCTTAAGAGCCATCCCCTTGAGGAATTCGATGGGGATTCCGTTGGGTCCCATCACTTTTCCAGAATTTATAGCAAAGATAGCTTTGCAAACCTCGTCCGCCGGTATGTCGGCGTCCAAAGCATCCCTGTCAGCATCTGATAGCTGTGGCAGAACCATTTCTTCCAGGAGCTGGCGAGATTCCTCAGAGGAGTATGAAGTTTTGGAGGGGTATATATCTTTCAGGTGACTTGCAAACGTATCTGCTACCTCCAGGGGTTTGTCACCCGCTTCCCGTCTTCTAGTGTGATTTCTGGGACCCATCTCGACTCTTGATCCTGTTTTTCTATCCAGGCCAGCATTTTCCCGGCCAGTTCCCCGAGTTCATAAACCCTGTGTCTAGTTTGAAGTAGCCTGACGTGGGCTTTTCCTCTTGCTAGCTCTTTATATTCTAATTGTTTATTGCGGAGTTTGTGAGCTGTGTCGTCAGTGGGAGAGGTGTGGTGCTCTGTTTCCAAAAGAAGCAAGTCGCTCTCTAGCCGGGTCAGTTGTTCGTTGTGGTTCCGGAGGTATCCTATTTTTAAGCCCAGAGCGCGACCCTTGATGACTGCCTTATAAGCCTCCCTGATGGTATTCGCTGTGTCTACAGAGCCTAGATTTTCAGTGAAGTAGTGATCTGTGTGTTCGGCGAGGTCATCTTCGATGTTAGGAATAGTGAGTAGCCATGGACTGATAATTATGGGGCCACGGACCAGGTGTCGATGGAATGTGAGGTCTATCTTAAGGGGAGAATGATTGGAGATTCCCCTTGGTAGTACCTGAGGGTGTTGGAAGTTCCCTACATATGGGAGAAAGGTGAAAAAATGGTCAATGCGGGACATGCTGTTGTGCGCATTAGAATAGTGTGTGAAGTGAGGTCGGTCTGGGTTCATCGAACGCCATAAGTCTGTAAGTCCCATCGCGTGGGTGAAGTTTGCTAGAGATGTGTGGCATCCGGGAGAGATTTTGTGTGGGTATCTGTCGATCATATCGTTCATAGTCATGTTGAAGTCTGCACCTAAGACGAGTGTGCCCGGGGGAAGATCTATAAGTATTTTGCCCAGGTCTTGTAGTGCCAGTTTGTCCAGGGCTGGTGGGAGATAGGCTGAAATTATGTTTAGTTGCTTTTCGTCCCGGGTGGCCTCTAGAACTGCGAATCTGCCCTGCGGGTTGGCCCAAATATGGGTGGGATCAAGAACTAGGTTTTTGCATATGAGAATACCGGTGCCTCGAGAACCTGAGGTAACACCTGAGTGAGCTATAAGTCTGTATCCCCATTGGTGGAGTGCTTTGCAGCTATTACCCACTAGGTGGGTTTCCTGCAGTAATACCAGATCTGATGCATGTCGTTTAAGATATTGCAGGACTATCCGCCTCTTAACTTTGCTAGCTAGGCCATTGACATTTCAAGTTAATATGGATAGTCTCCTATCTGTAGAGTCAGCAATGTCCAATATAACAGGGCAATGAGTGTGGAGCCGCTAGCCCATAGTTTCGCTTTTGGCATTGGACTCGGTGGCAGAGGGTAGTATGTGACCGAGTTTCCTGTGGGAACCTCCCTGCGCTACCTCTCGTGATTGTCAACAGATGTTGTCTTGTGCTACGGTGAGTCAAACATTCCCCAGTGGCTTGTGTATATCGTGCAACAAAAACAAAACTAACAAAACCCCAACCAGTTCTCCCTCCCCCACCCTGCGCCTCCCACCCAGCCCCCCTGCCAGTGGAATCTGAACTATCCACTCCCCAACAAGACAGAGTGCCTGTCGCCCTCCACCCTTTCTCGAGGAGCCTGGCTAACCACCTCCAGCCCCTGCCGTCCCTCTTAATATCAATGTTATGCAATGAAATGACTTGTAATAATGTCCAATCTAATAGTAACATTTCGATAGTGTCAAAACAGTGGAGCTTCGCTCAGTTCCGCAAGTCCTCCAACTAACACTGAGTTTGATGCAGTTTCAAGGAGTCTCTGTATGAGAATTAAGGATTATCGATTCAGTAGGTGTGGATCTTACTTCTGCGTGAGATCTATGGGACCTCACAGCTTGTACGTCTTTCGGTTCTTCCTCCGATTGTCTCCCACCCGTTGCGGGAAGTGTTCGTCGGTCACCAGTAATGCCACCAGCATTTTGTCGATCTGGGAGTTTGCCCGCTCGGCGCCAGCCTTCTATTCAATCCCAGGCCTCTTTTGGGGACAGGAAGAACCAGGTCTTACCTTCGGACTCCACTCGGAGTTTGGCCATGGATAGCATGGAGTATTTGATATTCTTGTCACGGAGGGCTTTCTTTGCTGCTGTAAAGCTGCGTCTTTGTGCTTGTACCCTGACCGTTTAGTCCGGGAAGAATGTGATGTTGGTGTTATCTACTTTCAGTGGCGGTCCGGTTCTAGCAGTTCGTAGGATAACATCTCTATTCAAAAAATGGAATACTCTTGCAATCATCGGACGTGGAGGTGCTCCAGGTTTAGGGTGCCCACTGGGAACCCTATGAGCTCGCTTGATGGAAAAATAGCTGGATAGACGGTTGGGTTGGAGTTTATTGAGGATAAGGTCCTCAGCAAAGATGTCAGTTGCTGGCCCTTTCATTCCTTCGGGTACTCCAAGGATGCGAATGTTATTCCATCTGGCCCTCCCTTCATAATCGTCGAGGAGCTCCTCCATCCTATTCTGTTGGTGTTGTAATTGTGCGATCTGATCCTGGAGGGCAGAGGTATCAGTCACTAGGGTTGCCGTGGTGGTCTCCACCTCACAAACTCTAGAGTCCTTTTTTTCAAATCTGCTCTCAGGAGGGTTATCTCTATGTTCACAGAGTCAATGCGTGATTCTAGGGATGTGCGCACCCCTGCTATGGCCTCCATGACATCCTCTAGGGTAAGAGTTTTAGCTTGGGGGCGAGGCTGTTTTAGGATCATCTCCTGGAGCCATACTGGTTTCCTCACCTTGTTTCGTCCAGGCAAACTTCGCCAGTTGCTTTTGGATTTGTGTTTTGGAGCCTCTGCTGTTAGCCATGGGGCTCTGTGGGATCACACCTGTAATGGCTGCCGCCTGCGCGTAGGAAGAGAAATCCCTTGCTGGCCTGTCGGTGTTCCAGGTGGATCTTGTGGGCCAGGAGACGAATCGAGGCTCTTGCACAGGTCACCTTCGGCGGTCAATGTCTGTAGCTGGTGGTTGTTTGAAGTGACTGAATGTGCACCCTTTAATTCACGGGCTCCGAGGGTGTCCAGTGAGCCTTGGATGGCAGCAGCGGCGGTTAGGGCAGTTGCACATCTGGGTACTTTGGAACTGTTCAGATTTTCGTGCCCCTCGCAGCCGCCTCTGCGGGGGTAGGTCCCGTCACTGTTGGTTCCTCGCTGGGGGCCGCGTCGATCAGGGCCACGCTGGACGGCCGTGTGTGTTTCCCCGGGCCTAGCACTACACCTCTCACCATCTAGGACCCTGGGGAGGAGGTTAGTCCAGGGTCAGGCACTGTTGTGATGTCCCTGTGAGGTAAGTCATGCTGTTGTTAACGCCTTGCTGGGGCTACGTTCATTAGGGCCGCGCAGCTGTCCGGCCTTTTTACAGCACACCCAGGCAGTGGGTCGCACTGGTTGCTGTATGGGGCACCAGGAAGGGAGCAAGTCCAAAGGTAGGTATATCCGTCAGCGGGATGAGCCTGTGTCTGAATCACAGCTGTGAGGTCAGGCCGCAGTGCAGAGGGCTCGATTTTGTCCACCGCACCGGCTGCATCGTACACAGTCCAGGCCGCAGGGCGAGCTCTGTGTGCACTTCCTCTCGCCGCCACCCCCAGTGCACAGCCCCTCACCTTAGATCACCAGAGGGCCCAGCGCAGCCCGATCGCGCTCCGCAGTGCTCCAGAGAGGCCCCCGAGCCAGGGACCCCGGTCAGGCAGCACCCTGACAGGAGAGCAGCGCGGGGGGTTCACGTCACAGCCTGTCACTCTGCCTCAAAAGCTGAAAGAATCCACTCTGGTGCTGATCAAGAAAGGATCGTGGGGGCCGCAGCAGTTGCAGGCTGTATCCAGCCACCGCTCCAGGTCGCAGCAGCTACCACCTGCAGATCACGATCCCGGTCGCCGGAGTCGTTTGTTTTCAGGTCGCCATTTTGGTGACTTCTATGGCCTCTCCGAGTCAGGTGCCCCTACAGGCTCTAATTTCAGTTGGTTTGCCGTGGAAGTGATGTCGCAGAAGGGGACTGGGATACGGAGCGTTCCCTGCCTTTTTGGGGAAATCTCCAGTGCATATGTAGGATATTTTGTTGGATTTGTCGGCGAAGGCTGTGGAGCCACCTCAGCAAGCAACCATTTCCATTGGCCGCCAGCCACACCCCCGTTTTTCACAACTCTTTGAAATAGTGTTTGTAATGTGTATTGTAGATGTATGCAGTGATTTAGTGATTTCATTACTGTTGTATGTCTGTCATTAAAAGGGACCATTGGCTGTTGTCTGGTGACATGTTGCCTCTGAATCGCACAATACTGTCACAGAGTGCAACCTTTCATGGTTCCCAGATGCATCATCCCACACACCCCGGTGCTGGCAAGTCTGCCATTCTTGGTTACTTTTGGATCACTGTGATGTGAGGGTACCTTGCATCTGATGTTTAGTTTACTTGTTGTGTATGTGTAATAAAGATGCGCACCTGTTTGTGGTGGGCTTCCACTGTGTCCACACACCTGATAATCCTTGGCATGCTGTACCTGTGGGCTGATTGCCACTGCTTCGGCATTTGTGTGTACTTGCAGTTCACAATGTCTGAGGCAAAGAATCTGATGGGTATTGTGAATTTCTGTTGTTTTGACTTAGTAGTGTGTACCTCTCATATATGTCACATCAACATAAATCACATTTCAGTGTTTAGATTGCTCTAGTGGTTTGCCTGCACAGTCTGACTTTAGCATATCATCACCTATATGTGACACACCCAGTTAAATTTAACACAGAGGCTACAAATGTGAGTTGAAGTGTTTATTTACATACATGTGTGTGACTGATATAGGTGACATGAAGTGCTGTACAGTGCAATGGGAATCCAAAGTTCACAGGGGAGTTGGTAGTGTTGGTAGATAAAATTACCAGAGTAAAGTCCAAAGTCATTAGATCCATTAGCTCAATACAGACCTTCTATCACATGTGGGAGAGTTGTGGACAGTCAACAAGGTAAAGGGTTTGCACACAATGGTGGACATCAGGAACAGGTGTTCACTTCCTGTGGGATGTGCATGGCCATCTGCCTCTCACTTTTCCTACTTTGGATGACCCCTCGTCTTCTTTGGGGGAGCACCTCAGGTGCAGGCAGGGTTGGTGCCCTGGAGTCTCCGTCAGAGTCCACCTCCCTCCCTGTGGCATTTGCAGATGTTGTGGCAACTGATGTAGTGGGCACACAGGGAGGTGGGGCCATGTTGTTTGCAATCTGACGTAGGCATCCAAGTATGTCACTGTGCACCGCCGTGACATCATCCAACTTGACCATCTTGGACTCCATGCGGGCCAGGTGTGTCTCCACCCGCGACATGTGTGCCTACAATCGGGCATGATGTTCAGCCTGCTGTTGTTTAATGTCCCTGAGGTACCCCACAACCTGGCCAAAGTCTCTGGTGCATTGCTGGTACGCATTAATGATGCGTCCCAACTGGGGATCAGCTTGGGCTGCATCACCATGGGCATGATGTGGCCTCAGCCTGCCCCCACTCCCGCCACCCCTACCCCCACAAGCAGATCCTGCTGTTGCAGGCACAGATGACACTGGGACTCCTCCTGTCTGTGATGGCACTGGTTGTATTGGCAGCCACCTCCAGGGTACCCTGTAGTGCTATGTCCTCGGTGTTGGTTTGGCTTGGTCAGTCCGTGTTAGTAGGGGTCATCTTGGTGTTGTCAGATGTAGCAGGAGTGGTGGCAGGGGTGTAGATGTTACTGATGCTGCATGCTGATCCACACCGGAGGGTCCAGGTCATTTGTGGTCGTCGTCAGAGGAGTGAGAGGCATCCACACTGACCAGCTCTGTGTCGACCAGAGTCTGGGACTGGGAATCTTCCTTGTCTGTTCTTGCAGTTTCCCCAGCTGCCCCTGTGGGTGGAAGAGACACACAATTTATGTTCTGGTTCAGCACACATCAACATATCACACACATTAAAATTGGTACTATGCCTCATGATGAGTGTATGTGCATGGCATTGTCCTCATTTATCACAGGCAGGTGCCGATGTGGGTTCGGGACATTGTCCTGATAACCAGATGTATTTTATGTGCACGTAGAGCTGTGTGCATGGACATCTCATGTATAGTTTAATTTACTTACATGGACATTGCGAAACGTGCACTCCCGTGCCTAACACCGGTATGTTGTTTGTTGGTGGGAGAGGTGTGTGTGACAGGGCCTGCTGGGAGATGTAGTCTTAGGTGGCACCCCTCCTCACCCCTGGACCAGAAAGGCCACCATGGACCATGTGTCCATGACAGTGAGTCTGAGTACATGTTCAAGTTGTCTTATAGTGGTATCCTGGTGTTTGTTGGAGCCCAAGTCCCAGCAAGGCCTTGTGCGCCCCACACCAGAGGCCAGTGTTAGCAATCTTGGCAGTACTTTGCCACTCCCTGTGAGGTGAGCATTGTGCATGGGGCTACTCCTGGGATATGTGTGATTAGGGTTATGGGCTGAGACTTCAACTCCCATCATACATTTGACTCCACCCACCTTCCCAGCAAACCCATGCTTCCTTCATGTGGCTCAGCTTTCCTGCTATTGAATGTGTGCTGACAAGATGGCTGCTGCATGTGACTGGTGTTTGGATCCCATTGCCTTGCTGTGAGTTTGTTCTCAGTTTAGTGAGTTTTGGGACTGGGGATTTTCCTGTTACATAGCAGGTATGTTTGTACTTACAATCTGCATTGGGACACAAATAGCACCATGGCTTGCTGCTCCTCCCCCCAGGGCCCAGTTTCAGGCATCTTGGAAGTCGATTTACCTTGAGTTTCAGGTTGTGCTTAGTCCCAGGTGTGTTGTTTGGTGTTGGTGTGACGGGTGTGTGTGACAGGGCCTGCAGGGGGATGTAGTCTGAGGTGGCACCCCTTCTCTCCCCTGGACCAGATAGGCCATGGACCATGCTTCCAAGACAGTGAGTCTGAGTACATGTTCAAGTTGTCTGACAGTGGTGTCCTGGTGTTTGTTGGAGCCCAAGTCCCAGCAAGGCCTTGTGCACCCCACACCAGAGGCCAGTGACAGCAATCTTGACGGTACTTTGCCACTCCCTGTGAGGTGAGCATGGTGCATGGGACTACTCCTGGGACATGTGTGATGATGACTATAAGCTGGGACTTCAACTCCCATCATGCATTTGACTCCACCCACCTTCCCAGGACACCCATGCTTCCTTCCTGTGACTCAGTTTTCCTGCTATTGAATATGTTCTGACAAGATGGCTGCTGCATGTGACTGGTGTTTGGATCCCATTGCCTTTCTGTGAGTTTGTTCTCAGTTTAGTGAGTTTTGGAAAGGGGGATCTTTCCTGTTACATAGCAGGTATGTTTGTTCTTACAATCTGCATTGGGACACAAATAGCACTATGGCTTTGCTGCTCCTCCCCCCAGGGCCCAGTTTCAGGCATCTTGGAAGTCGATTTAACTTGAGTCGCAGGTTGTGCTTAGTCTCAGGTGTGTTGTTTGATGTTGGTGTAAGGGGTGTGTGTGACAGGGCCTGCTGGGAGATATAGTCTGAGGTAGCACCCCTCCTCCCCCCTGGACCAGATAGGCCACCATGGACCATGCTTCCATGACAGTGAGTCTGAGTACATGTTCAAGTTGTCTGACAGTGGTGTCCTGGTGATTGTTGGAGCCCAAAGCAAGGCCTTGTGCACCCCACACCAGAGGCCAGTGTTGGCAATCTTGGCAATACTTTGCCACTCCCTGTGAGGTGAGCATGGTGCATGGGGCTACTCCTGGGATATGTGTGATTAGGGTTATGGGCTGGGACTACAGAACCCATAATGCTTTTAGCTACACCCACCTTCCCGGCACACCTTCCTTCCTGTGACTCCGCTTCCCAGGAAATGTGTGTAACTGTGGTAGCATGATGGCTGATGGTGTTTGGTGGTGTTTGGGTCCAAATTTGTGTATTTGTCAGTAGGTTTGTACATGTATTGACCTAGGTACATGTTACTGGGACATTGCAGGTATTGTGTTTCCCTAGGTGGCATACATATGTGAGGATAGTTATCTTTAGGTTGATGTGGTTTGATGACAGTGAATGTTTTCTCTGTCCCCCTGACATTAATGTCTGTGGGTACAGATTGCTATTACATCACAATTTGGAATAACTGTTTGTGTACTCACCAGGCTCTGGTATTCCAGGCAATCCATGGAGGCCAACTGGTGGGAGCATGGCCCGCACCTTCTCCTCCCAGGAAGTGAAATGCACTGGTTTGGCAGGAGGGCCGCCACCAGTGCAGTCGCTCATGGCATGTTCTTTGCAGATGAGTTTCTTGACCCTCCTGCGTATGTCGTACCACCGGTTCCTGATGTCATCCATTGTGCGCATGCTAGGTGCTAGTGCGTTCACCTTGTTGACAATCCTCACCCACAACTTGTTTTTCTGGGATAGGGGGGTCTGTTGGACCAAGGAGCCAAATAAATGTGGCTCTACTCTGATGATTTCATTTACCATGACTTCCAACTCACTGTCTGTGGACTTTGGATTCTTCTTTGGGGGCATGGTGATGGGTGTGGGTGGAGATGGATGGGTGGGTTGGCGTGGTAGTGAGGGTTAGTGAGTATGTGTATGGCAGGGTGTCTGTGAGTGTGCTTATTGTGTGGTGCTAGTGGTGTGTAGTGTGTAGGTTGTAGCTGTATGTATCAGTGTGGTGGTGTTGTCTGTTTGCAGGTCTGTGTGATTTGCAAAGGATCATGGTCTGGATTTTTGGCCTTTTTATAGGTGGAGTTCTGGGTGTGTCTTGGTTAGAATTTTGAATTTTTTGGTTTTCTAACTGCCTGATTGGCCTTTTTCTGTGTCAATTCCATGATTTCTTTAGGGCCTGAAGGAGATGTCCAGTAGACCGGGTCGTACGCCTGTGGCATCACTTGTGGGGTGATCCGAGTCAGTCACACTGACATTGTGCTATGTTGCATGTTTCACGTACACGCTGGTCGCGACGGGCTCGTCATTTTTCAAAAATGTACATAAAAAATATATATTCCCATAAAAAGTAAAATAATGTTTTATTATGCATTAATTATTATTCAAGTGATGTATAAAACTAATAAAAAGTACTGTAAATACATTTTAATATTTAGAATTAATATTACATTTCTGTTTAGATTAAACTATATTTATTGAAAGATTATATTCAAATAGTGCATATGTAATACTTTTAGATAACTTTTTACACTAAACTATATTTATGTATAATTCTACCTACTTTAAATAATGCAATTTCATTTAACTTTATTTCCTTCGGTATTTTTTCAAGTCTTTACTTCTATCATGTTCTAGGTGTATGTTGCGTTTTTGTGGTCGGCCATGTGTGGTTCTGGATTTCCTACTGTGTCTTCTTTGGCAGTAGTAATTTCTGCTCATACATTTGTTACCACCTTTTTTGCAGTAGGTAGATATGTGTAAATCTATACTTCTGCACAACTTGACACTCAGATTTCGTGAATAGCCAGAAGTAATTAAGTTTCCCAAAACTATAAGAGTAAATTACATGTGTATATTACTCATAAGTGTAATTTACAATTGTGAATAGTCACTCTGTTGATCACTGGAAGATAATTATAATTGGAAAACACTTACTTCTTGTTTCCATTCACATATCCTTATAAACCCACCTAAGGCCGATACATCCAGATACAATCATCTATCCATCCACCGTTCTACTGACATTTATTCACCCATGCACTTTTCTAATTATTATTTCAATCATCATTTGCTAAATAAATGCAGCAAATGCTTAATTACGTGTGGGTGTAAGGACGGCAGAAATAGCATACAAATATCAAGCCTCCTCAAAAATACACTGGAGTTGGCATATCTTGCGGGCAATACCAACTGGAGGTCACATTTTGATGATATTCGAAGGAGTTCAGCAAAGATAAACCCATTTCTCGGCACACAGACTTTTTCAACTCTGAAAATTGTACACTATATTTGTTAGTTTAACTTTTTGCATAAAAATGTGGGGCCAAAGAAGTTCTCAAGTTTATTTGCCTCCCACTTGAGATAGACAGCTCCACTTTTCTCGGAAGTGACTTTCAGTTTACACTGCTCAAGGCCAATGCTGTGCTCATATATAGTTAATGTCCGGTTTGAAGTTTCAGCACACAATGGGTGACAGAATAATGAATAATCAAGCAGCTGTGGATATTTCTATTTTTCTAAACATTACTTTTTGATGTTTTAGGAAAGTACTTAAAGTTACGTGTCAAGAACTTATCACATTTTCTCAGTAAAAAGTGATTCACTGATCTAGACCACCCAGGACGCTTTTCAGCCTCAATCCTTTTTTAAACGTAGGCAAATTCTTCATGGTGATGTTGTAGGTCAGCGCAATCCAGCCAAAGTATATTACTCAATACCTTTGGCACAAAATCACATACACTGGTACCAGGAATTACATCCTTCCATCTATCTAAAACACATTTGTATGTTCTCAAAATGTTCTCAAAGATTGCCAACAAGATTTTAACATGTGTGTTCGTGGCTGATGCACAAATATACTCGGAATAAACTCTGAAAGGGCAAATCATTCTTATTTTGAGAAATGGATTCTGCACCATCCAAAGATATTCACACATACACATAAGGGCATCTATGTATTCATCAAATCCATCTCCATTGTCCATCATCC
Organism: Triturus cristatus; assembly: GCF_964204655.1. NCBI lineage: Eukaryota > Metazoa > Chordata > Amphibia > Caudata > Salamandridae > Triturus > Triturus cristatus. The sequence continues at coordinate 1,355,705,193 of NC_140591.1, forward strand.
ATCCTTGCCCAAGCTCATATAAACCTTTACGCCACATGTGCATTAATCCTTCAACTTCATCTGATTTTCTTCTAGCAAATGACCTACACTCATTTATCTCTGTATGCAGCTATAGGCATCCAAATCAAATCATCCCTTTATGCAACCACACAAGCATTATTCTATCTATGCATTCAACCAACATAAACTTGTGACTGAATGATACTGTACGCACATTGTATGATTGCATGTACCTGCATGTGTGCTGTCTCAGTGTGCATGGGCACCTCAGTATTGTATGTATGATTTTGGGTGCCTGCATAAGCATTTTCTGTTTGTTCATTGGGATATATCACAAATAGCATACAGCCTTTTCAAGAACGCCTAAGGGGCCAATTATGATGTTGATTGGGAAGCTTCCAACCACAGGTCGGAGGCTTTCCAAGCAACATCTCCAGTTTCAATTACGACCGCCTAATAACAATGTAGGTGGTTAGAATTTACACTGGCCGCTCATTCCGCCTGGATTCTGACGGGCTCAAGGAGCCCATCGTACAGTCGGAGGCCCCAACGTAATCCCTGAAGACACCGTTTCCGCTGTCGGGAATACAATGTTGGTTTCCAACAGGCTCTCCATGTTGGGCTTTCCGACATGGAAAGCCTGTCGGAAAGTGACTTTTGGGGCATCTAGCAAGGCCCCTATTCCTCCACAGCCTCAGGTTGGGTCAGTCCGGTTTACAACAGAGGCACAAACTCCCATTGAGAAATGGGAGTGTGCAACCGCACCAGGTTTGACCACATTGTAATTGTGGGGTTGGGACCGCTGACCGGAGGTCGGTCTGTGCCTAGACCGCAGTGACATCATAATCAGGCCCTATATAACCTAAAACAAGCCAGACGTACTAGTTTTGCCATTGTTTATTTTTTTTACTTGTGAGTAGTCAATCTCAGAGCACAGAACACAAGAACTGGTGTTCTTATCTATTACATTTCTCTTCATTTTGGTTTCCAAATACATGTCAATGTGCAAGACAAAACACATTTGAAAAATGTCCCCTGATTCACATGGTATTATGGGTAACCACAAACTCATAGCTGTACAAAAACCATTCCATCGACTGAAAGAATTTATCAGATGTGACTGAATATTACTTTTATAGATCAGCAATCACGACAAAAAGATTAAAGATTAAGATTCTCACCTATTTGAATTTTTTCATACAAAGGGGTATATTTACAAGAACTGGTATGCTGCTGTTTTGCTGCAGCTGTGGTGTGACAGATTCTAAGTTTGTTTCATATTTACAATATCACACACAATGGCTTTAGGGAGAAGCTGGCGTTGTAAAAATTGATGCTGTTGTTTGCACCACGTTGTAACGAAATTTGACGCTTATACTGCAAAAGTGACGTTCGGCCAATTACCGTCTAGAAAATCGAAACTACCCAGCCATTCTAGCATCACTTTTGTACGGATAGCAGGAAAAAACGAATTTAAAAAAACGCTGCTACATGAAAAAAAATGGCAAACTTACGTGAAAGCATCAGTGGGGCAGTCAACAGTGAGCACAGCTCTTGTCAACAACCTCATCAACCCCAGTACCAGACAGGATGACCAGCCAGAGTCCTAGGGGAAGAGGAAGTGCAAGTTTAGTGAGGTAGAGAATGAGATATTGATCACGGAGGTGACAAAGCACTAACACCAGCTCTTCGTCAGCTCCAAAATGTAATTGAGGAAGAAAAAGGCCATATGACAGACCATTGTGGACAAGGTAAACAGCATTACCGAAGTCAAGAGAAAAGTAAGTGACTGCAAAAAGTGCTGACTTGATTGCAAGCGTAGGACAATGTAGAAACTGGCAAACAATTTCAAGGCAGCCATGCAGACAAGAGGCGGTAGTCCAGCGCCCCAAGAGCCTGGAAACCCTTGGAGGAGCGGGTGTCATTTTTCATCTCCTAGTAGTCAGTGGTAGGAGTAGCGGGACAGGACAGTGCTGGCTATGATGAACTATAACAGCAACAGGGTAAGTTGCAATAAGGGGCAATGTGGGTAACTAGGCCATGTTGTGCAGTGCAAGCAGCTATGTCCCAGCACTCTGCGGCACTGTCTGCAGGCCAAAGGGTAGTATGCTGGCTCATCTACGGTTAAACAACATAAATGGATCTCTCATGGGTATTTTGATAATATTCTGGGATAGGGCAGTGCAGCAAGCTGTCAAGCTGTGCTGCCCCGTATCTACAGGATGCAGCGCATTCCTGTCCTTTCTGCCAGTGCGGGCACACAGACAGCAGCTGACTGCCAACACAGGCACTCTTGTTCCATGGCTCAAGGGTACCTGCATTGGTGCTTGCCAATTTATCATGCACCAGCACAGAGGAAAGCACAGGGATGTGTTGTGTCGTCGCAAATACAGCGCGTCCCTCCACTTTCCTAATAACACTGCTTGGTGCCGAAAGATGGTTTTTGGTGCTGTTCTGCAACATATGTTTTGGAAATATGCCATTCTGTCTCACTAGGGCCACTACACACTAACCTAGTGTTATATTTTTCCCCCTTGGTACATTCCTCCCACCCCCACCCCAGTATTCCTTTGGCTCACCCTTAGAATCTTCACTTGAAGGCAACCTTGGAATGTTGACAAGGTGGGCCTGACAAACGTTTCTGGCACCAGCAAGCTGAGGGTGTATGCTTCTTTCTTTATAAATAAAGAACTTAAAGATTTATCTTTCCCAGTGATTCATTACTACATTTTGGCGACAAGTGAAGGGATGCTGTGACAGGGACAGCGCTGTACCCTCCTCTGTTGAGTTTTCGTCTTGCTGGTTGCCTGCTGGAGCTGCTCAAGAGCCGAGTTTATGTGGAGTAATTTCTTCATGGACAGTTTGGAACAGGTGTCAACTCCAGGCGGTGAGGTTCCCCTCTTTAAATTTTCGGGGATTGTCCTTTTGAATGGATTATTGAATACAGTTTGGAATGGTGCTTTCCTTGCCAGCTGCCCGTCCACACTAGTTCACCGGGGTAGACAGGCTTGCAATCAGCTGCTTCTACATTACATTTTTCAAGCCAGAGTCCTTCTGTCATCTAAGCTTGTGAGCTGCCCTCGGGTCATGCATCCCATTGGGTACGCTCAAGTTTAATTTACTGTTTCATTGCTGGAGCTCACCCTGTGGTACTGTATGCACGATTTTTGTTTCACGCTTCATGGGGGTTAAAATATTTCAGGCGTTTCAGGCGCTTTCCCCGTGCAGTGACAAATCATCGTTGCGAGCTGCGCTCTATTGCGACTGTGAAGAGCTTTTCGCCGCAAAGAGCGAACTGGTTGTGTCCTGTTTCCTGGTGGCTGACTACATCTGAGGTGCGTGTCGACTCCTTTAACGGCGCTCGTGTAGAAGGTGTCACCCAACGGCAGCGAGGCAAAGTTGGAGCTCAAACATATAGCGTCTCTGGAGTTTTAATAGGAGACATGTTTTTTAACGGAGCTCAAGGATTTCGCATCTCTATTGTGCAGCGGGAACTGAGTCAGAGGAAGTCAGCTACGAATATCTTCTCACTCTGTTTCTGGTCAGGAAGTTCCCGCCTACTCTTCAAGACTGTTTTTTTTTTTTTTTAGTTTTCCACAGTCATAAAAAGAGGACTTTAGTAAACAAGGGTACAGCTCTTCATTTAGCTATAGGTTTCGAGTGTTTTTACTTTCTGTCTTATACATTGGTCTTGCATTAAAGGTTTAAATATATATATTTTTTTGCATTTGCACTTTTATTGGACTTTTCATATCATCGTGTACCATGGTATATTCTGTTATTGACATGGCAGGTGCAGGCATGAGTCAGCCACCCCCCTTTTTGAACGAGTTAGGAGAGCCAGAAATACCCTGGAGAAGGTGGGAAGGTATTTTTAAATCATACCTGATAGCAATAGGGGGTGGTAATTTATCCAATGTAAGGAAACAACATATACTGTTGCCAATCTAGGAATTCAGGGAAGGAAAGTTTTTGAGGACATTACAGGGAGATTAGTGGATGATGAAGCTTTGGAGGAGGAGGCTGGCGTTGATGTGTAGGAATATACATTAAGGAAGTTAGAGGAACACTTCAGAGTTAAAGTTAATGTGGTACTAGAAAGACACAAATTTTTCAAAAGATGTCAAAGGAAGGATGAGAAAGTATCTTCTTATGTAGCGGTGTGGCGGGGCATGGCTGCAACTTGTGAATTTGGTGCGCTTACAGACTCCCTTATCAGGGACCAATTAGTCAGGTGCACAAATGATGGGAAAATTCAGGAGGAATTACTTACCTGACCTAGATGAAGCTATTAGAATAGCCAAGGGATTGGAACACACTGCACTATGTATGCGTGAGATGAAGATTGCAGAAGGGTCAAAGGAGAAGAGCGAACCCAAGGCATCTAATAGCGAGGATGCTGTTTGCAAAGTAGGTGCTAAAAATAGAGAAGTTTCCAATAAAAAGTCTGAAGACTTACAGTGTTTCAGATGTGGTAGCCTTAGTCATTTGGCTAACAATTGGAAATGCCCAGCTACGAACATATTATGTAGGAAATGTAATTTTTCATAAGTATGTAAAGCTTTTAGTCCCAAAGTACATGTTATTGAACACCCGGAGACAGAGAAAGATGATGAAAAGGCTTTTATTTTCCAAATTGAGGAAGGGAGCATGGAGGGCAAAACTCAGTATCCTACATGTGAGATTAGCCTGGATGGTGAAAACTTCATGGTCTATGCTGACTCGTGTTCCCCTTTTACCCTAGTGGAGAAGAGTATTTTTAATGAGAAATTTTCAAAACACAACATCAAGTTAGAAAAGGCTGATATAAGTCCTTCCGGGTACAGCAGAGAACCTATACCCTTGGAAGGTATGGTGAGAATGAGAATTTCTTTTGAAAACAGACACACAGTGGGGAAGGTTTATATTACCAAGCAGGGCTCTAGTCTTTTAGGATGGAAACATCAGAAAGATTTAGGGATTACCCTAGCCCCAAATAATCTTGAACAAGTCTTACTAATTGATCCCCCAGTAATTGGTGACAATCTCACAAAAGTATTTCCTGATGTTTTTAATGAAAATTTGGGTTTGTTAAAAAACTATATGCACATAATTGTCCTAAAAGAAGGTGCTATCCCAGTAATACACAAATCACGTTCAATACCTTTGCTCATGAGAGAACCATTAAGATTGGAATTAGAAAAACTGGTCAACCAAGGTGTCATTCAATAAATAGAAAGTTCAGCATGTTTGGCACCCATTATTATCACAACCAAGGACAGGGGACAAAGTATTAGACTATGTGTGGACTTGAGAGCCTTAAATGCCAACATTGTAGTTGATAGACATCCTTTACCGAGGATCCATGAGATGGTGAGCACGATCCAAGGGGCTAAGTTTTTTAGTGTGCTCGACCTTTCCTCTGCATATTATCAGATCAAGTTACACCCTGAATCGCAAACATTGACAGCATTCACCACCCCTTTTGACAACCACAAATTCTTAAGGATGCCATTTGGGCTTGCGTGTGCAGCTTCTGCATTTCAACGAGCAATGCAACATGTCCTTATAAATTGCCCTAAGACTATGTGTTTTTTTAAGACGATATTTTGACCTATGGTTCAAGTGAAACAGAACACAATTCCAATGCAGTCTTGGTTCTCAAGAAACTAAGAGAAGTGGGGTTCACTACTAAAGTAAGCAAATGTAAACTTGGCGTTACCTCAGTTGACTACCTGGGACACACAATCTTGGAGGAAGGAATAAAACCTAAGATTGATCTCGTGGATGCAGTGAGAAGAGCGCCCACTCTAAAACGTAAAGAAGACATTCTGTCTTTTTTAGGTTTAGCTGAATATATGGCTAAGTACATTCGAAATTTCGCAATGCTTTCACAACCTCTCAGATATCTCATTAAAAAAAACACCACGTTCATTTGGGGCAATGATCAAATGGAAGCGTTTGAGAGAATAAATGAAGCTATAATTTCGGGCCCATTCATTTGCAATTTTGATGAGGGAAAAGACACTATCATTTCCACAGATGCCAATGGAAGAGGCATTGGAGCCACTCTATCACAAAGAATTGACAACAAAGTAGTGGCTTTCGCTTCCAGAACTTTGTCTAAGGCTGAATCAAATTATTCCACAGTTGAAAAGGAGGCATTAGCTGTGTTTTGGGCAATAAAACACTTCAGTTTCTACGTTTGGGGCCTACCTTTCGAAGTATGTACAGATCACAAACCATTATTGTCATTGTTCACTAAAAAGGACATGGAAAACATGACCCTCCGCATTGCTAAATGGTACTGGGTCTTCAAGGCTTCAATTTCAAAATAGTTTATGTTCCTGGCCACCTGAAAAAAGAAGCAGATTTCTTATCTAGGGCACCAGTTGAAAAGGAAAACATAGAAGCCACAGGTGAAGAGCGTGTTCTGGAGGTAAGACTCCCTGCTGTTACAAAAGATCAATGGGATTATCACATGGAGCATGATGATATCATCAGGAAAGTAAAAACATATTTAATAAAAGGTTGGCCCCACAAATTCAAAAATCTTCCTGAAGACATACAACCTTACTGGAACGTCAGAGATGACCTGTCTATTGATAAGAGGTTGCTTCTCAAGTCAGGGAATATAGTTCCGCCAAACGGAATGAGAATTCCAATAATTGATCTCACTCACGAGGGACATTTAGGGAGGAGTCTATGCAAGGCAAGACTAAGAGCAGAATATTGGTTCCCTGGCATGGATCAGTTAATGGAAGAAATAGTGAGGTACTGTTATGCTTGTGGAATGAGTGATAAATCCAAATGTACCAGACGCACTCCTCTCATACCAGTTGAAATTCCTAAGTCTCCTTGGGACAAGCTGGGTTTTGACATCACTGGGCCTATACATGCAAGGGGACCGCAGGAATGGTACCTTTTAGTGCTCATTGACTACTACTCAAACTGGATCACATACAAGTTTGTGAATAACATCAACACAAAATCCCTAATTGTGTTCTTGAGTGATGTATTTTCTAAGGTGGGTATTCCCTCCACCATAATAACGGACAATGGTGTTCAGTTGGTGTCGGAGGAAATGAAAGAATTTTTAAAGGACATGTCCATTTCCCACATTAGCACTCCTTTGTATTGTCCTAAGGCAAATGGGAAAGTTGAGAGGGCTAATCGTATGATAAAAGAGTGCATTCAACTTGCTGTCAAGTCTGGAAAGCACATTGAGTCTGCCATTAGAGGCATGCTTTGGTCATACCATACTACACCTAGTCTCACCACAGGTCATACTCCCTTTGAATTGTTAAGGGGGAGGATGGTGGGCTCAAAGTTATCTCCCAACTGGCTGTGCCCGAAAGATAAGGTAGAAGTCAATCAGGAAGAGTTCAGTAAGAGGGTGGAATCCAAACAAAAGAGGTACAAGGAGTGGTATGACAAGAGATGGGGTGCTAAGGACAGGTATCTCAGACCGGGGCAAAAAGTTTACATCAGAAAACCTGAAGGCATATGTGGTAAAGGCGACAAATATTATGCTCCTGAGAAAATAAGAGAGGTTAAAAAGAATGTGGTCATTATGGAAGATGGGAAAAAATGGAGCATGGATTGTGTCGCCATAGGCGCCAATGTAGTAGGACACAGGGAGGACAGTTTGCCCCCCGCCCAAGGTACCAGATCAGATGATGTTCAAGTGAGAAGAGGAATCAGACTTAGAAACTCTCCTGGTTGGCACAAAGATTACAGAGTGGGATGAGTAGGGCATCAGAGTGTAACTGGATTAGCATTTTAGTCTTCTGTGCAAGACGTAAAGTTGTACTATTCATTATGGTCAGTTTTTATTTTCACTTCTTGATTTTTTCTCTCTCTCTTCCTTCTCCTCTGTCCCCTGCTGTTGGTCTGCTCTGCCCCACCATTTTCCCTCTACTTTCCTTCTTTTGTTATCTCCTTCTGTCTCTCTCTCTCTCTCTCTCCTTTCTCTTTCTTGCTTTCTTCTCTTCTTTTCCTCTTTCCTTCAGGGGGGAAGATGTGTTATATGTTTCCCCCTTGGTACTTTCCTCCCACCCAAGTATTCCATTGGTTCACCCTTAGAATCTTCACTTGAAGGCAGCCTTGGAATGTTGACAAGGTGGGCCTGACAAACGTTTCTGGCACCAGCAAGCTGAGGGTGTATGCTTCTCTCTTTATAAATAAAGGGCTTAAAGACTTACCTTTCCCAGTGATTCATTACCACACCTAGCCTGCAAATCCATGGCATGTAATTGGTTTGTCAGAGGAGAAACAACCCACCTGAGGGCTGGGGGATATTCGGATCATGGGAAGTATCGACACAGAGGGACATTTCAAAAGCCCTGTCCACAGTAGCCTGGATTAAACTAAATTGCATGCAGCTGTCCTGTCATGCAAGGTCAGAGCACACAGGCTTCAGCTGCCACAGTAGGGACCACAAGAACTTCTCTCATCTACTAAATATGACTGGGTTGCGGGGGTGAATACCAGTGATGTACATCAGTGGACTATGGGGCATAATAACAATGAAATGGTGCAGTGTGTCACTGCAAATCATTCAGCTGCGCTGAACTACATCATTTAAAAAATGCAGGGATGCACTATATTTTACAGGAATACGGAGCACCCCTGTGCTCACCCATGTGCTGGTGCAAAAAGAACAGCTGTGGGCCAACGCAGGCACACTTGCCCCATGATGCATGGGTGCCTGCATTGCAGGCAGGATTGTTTATGTGCAGGAAGGGACACCTTTGTCTGGACATCTTTTGTGGTTGTTGTCCTATAAACTGTACCTATGAACTGCATCTTAGTACTACCTGTATGTTGTTTGACTGTTGGAGTATGGACAAAGTTGATCATTGTGCATTCTGTGAGGCAAGACACCAACTACTTGCCAATGGGACATGCATTGTTTCGAGTGAGGAACCGTGCTAGGCAGTGTGAGTAAAAATATTTGATGAACCCCATGTTTGTGTTGACTAGCAAGTGGTTACTCATGGTTGCCAGCATGAAGTACATCTGGTATCATGCAGTTAATTTTATTGCTGATTGAAGTCACACCACAAGTGCCGGGTCTACCCATGGACACTAGAAAGCAAACAACATTGGGCTGACAAGTAAACGCTGCAAGTATGAGTGTGTACGGGGCAGCCATCAGTGTGTGAGTCCAAAAACCCACAACATCCTTCCAAAGCATGTTGCAGGATGTACTCTCACAGAGCTATCGTATGTGAATACATGTGTTGCACTGCGTGCCATTCCCATCATGATTGCCATGTGCACTGCTCAACAATGTCTGTAGATAGATAATGTATGGCAATGGCCAACCTGACAGATCCCTGTCCATAGGTAAAATACATACACACACATGTTGCCAAGTACTTCTAGTAAAGACAAATGCATGTACATAACATTACCTGAGCACACATGCTAACTCCCACACAGTAAATCATGATACAGACCTGTATGTAGAAAACATTTACATTTAATGTCAACAGAAACATTTTAATTACTAAAACTACATAACCTACACTATCCAACTAACTATTCTAACCTAACATACACTACCTAATCCTACATACTATCTAAAACTACCTTAACTTAACCTAGTTTACTCAACACATTTAGCACAACATGATAAACATCAACCCCCCTAAGACGTGTCTTCACACAAGTACAACAGAAACTACATCTAAACATCAAATAACTACACATAGAATCCTAAACAATCATATATTTTTGGGTCTCTTTTTTCATAACAAATCTAAAACATATCAACCCCCACCCCAAAAGAACACAAAGTACCCCTACCCACTAACATTTTTACCACCTGTTAAAAAAAACTTAAATCTGCTACCCCTACACTAAAACTACACTAACTAACCAAAAGTAAGCTATAAAAAACATTGAGACCAACATTAAAACTATGTAGAGGGGAAAGAGCAGAAAGGCTCCCTGTGGCAAACATGGCTAAGGTCTTGCCAGTGCCTGCTTCACTTCCTTGAGCAGTGTAACAGTCTGGTCCATCTTGTGCTCAAGCACTGCCACCCTCTACTTTAGGTCAGACAGGTCCTTCTATATTTCAGGCACAAATGAGCTAGCTCCTCCTGTGGGCTGAGGTGTAAGGACAGGTGGTTGTGTGGGTATGCTGGTGGAGGTGCAAGGTACCGTGCCTTTGGAGATACCTTGCCCTGCACGGCCATCTTTTCCTTTGCTTCTAGTGTCCAATGTCAGTGGTCCCTGAGGGAAGAATTTATTACATTTCCCAGAGCCTTCTCCTCCTCATGTAGCTTCCTCATCACCCTGTGAGCCTTTGTGATTTGTCAAATGTGCAGGTATTGGTCCTATCTGAGCCTATGCCTCCTCAACTGCTCTGGGTTCTTGTTGTGTGTTTAAGCAAAAAGGAAAACTGTCAGCTAAAAGGTGACTAGGAGTAGGTCCGAACATCATGAAACAATATAATTTTCACAACATCAAAGGTAACAGCCCCTGCAGCTTAAATTCATCTTGCAGCCTAGAGTGAGCATACACATGCCTAGTATCTGTCATCTCAGATTTACTAAGGACAAATGGCAAAGGCATGGAAATTGTTGTACAATGCAATTACACCACCTTGGCACATCTAGGTATGACCATGTCAGTACATAGTATGGCTTAGGAACAATGCTGGTGTCTACCCATGGGACGGTACACATGTCTTCTTTACTGAACATTAGTGTGCCCTCTGCATCCTTCAATTGACTTTATGCCATTGCCATTTGCTGCAATAAGATGTGCAATGTCTGCAAAGTACTTGTATTGTTTCACATCCTAGTGTAACTGAGATGGCAAGAGCCCATATCAGGACACATTGCTAACAATATTGAACACTTGGCAGGTATTATATGTAAGAATGGATGCTGGATAAGTACCTCATATCACACAGAGACATATGAAACCTTTACTATCTGAACTGTTGTAAGTCCATGGTGGACCATGCCACAGCTTATTACATGCTCCTAATATCATAGCATGTGAAACAGACATGCCTTCTGAATTTTTCCCATCCACAGCCTTGTTCAGATGTGTATCCACTGCCACATATTTTCACATAATATTGCCACTGTGATCATGGCTTCCCTGTCAAGCCTCTGTCATGCGATACATCCCAGATTGGTAATGTATTCTCCTTGCCATTAGTCAGAGAATGATACACATGCAACACTTAACATCCACTTTTCCTGACCTATTAATCATTATACAAATGTTAATTAGTGATAGCGATGTACCTTGAATCTGGCTATTTACACAGCATCTGACATCACACTCAATCCTTGCACTACATGTTTAGAATAGATGAAGGCACTCATTGGTGATCTTGGGGTTCTTGAAACCATCCACCTCACCAACTGCGTATGATGGTGGTCCACCTGCAAGACATAACATGTAAAACACATCAGTTAACTTAGAACACATGTATTATATGCAACATAAGTACACCACATATGCATAGCTGTTGGCTTTGTAGCCCTTCAAGATTTACGTAGTCAAATGGCACAGTTGACATGACTGAATAATATTCACCAGTAAGACAGCCTTAAGTGTGCAAACACATGATGAGCCAAAACATGCACCTGTTGGCCAATTTGTGAAACCCTTTCTTCAACCTTATCACTACTATATTTCACTATGGTAGCTGACTTTGATTAGCCTTTGTACCTATATAACTCATATACCATACTCAGCAAAGTATAGCAATGCCCATATGCTCTTAATTTTGACACCAAGAAATGGGTACGCTACATACATGGCACATTTTGCGTACTTGTTTCTTAGTGAGTTCTATACCTGTCAATCCTGCAGAGTACCAGATATTGTTCAGATAAGTTCCATGCATCCCTAAGTATTTTATTGGAAAATTGCACAATAACATGTATGGGATATGTTTAGATGTGTCAGATTTAGGCTGGTATACCATGGGATCCAGGACCATGTGAGTGGGCTCTCCTTCGACACGCATTGGGCCTCTTATACCAGAGGAATGTACAATGGGATTCTCATATGTCAGGACAGCTCCTGTGGCTTTGGCCTCAAAAGACCTCGATGAGATCATGCAAAGGCAGCATTTGGGAACTGCGGTGCATTCAGATGTATGGAGTCATCTAAGCCAGTGCAAAGCACAGCAAAGCTGTATTGGACATCAATGACCCATATCTTTTACATATGAAATGCTGTTCAAGACCAGTGATCTGTGTTTTGCCACATTCCCAGGTTAGCTAAGCTGTCTAAACCATGGCAAGGCCTCATTATTGCGTTACTACCCAAGGGAGGTATAACAAGGAGGATCATTGGAACATTACTATGTGTCATTCGGTATTGTATGCATACTGCATTCCAATGGACAGACACAAAAGTTTCTTTACTCTGCCTAAGCATTTCTTTGTGCTGAGAGCTGTCCCTTGCAGCACAATACCAAACATGTCAACAATGGACACACATGTACACAATAGGTCAAGGGTGCGTGTGTATGCTAAGCACACCAAGGTGATAATTTGCGAGCCCCTTGTGCCACTGAGGCTTCACTTTTTTAACGTATGTAAAGTGATGCACCAGCACTGGTAGTGGATTTTGAATAAACACTGTTGTTGATAAGGGGGTCTGCTATAACTCAGCGGACTGCCCCTCCAATCTTTGACTTCTGCCAATACTTGCATTCACTCTTTCTTGCTGGACAGCCCAGTTAAAAATCCTCATGAATTATACTCCCACAGAGTTTTGCAGCCAACTCTGGGGCTTATTTCATGGCCCGTGGACGCGGGTGCATCACTTTTGATTAGGGAAAAAGTGACCTGTTGGTGGTGCAAGATGCTTGCAAATAAACCCCTTTTTGTGTAACTATGTTCTGTAATGACCCATCACAACTGAACCTGAAAAATGCTTTTGGTGTGCACCGGCTCAATCCTTCCATGAGACACATTTGTACTATTTAAAGGGACAGTAACTTGCGTGGCCTGCTCAGTGTCATAGATAGCACTTGTGCACATATCGTGCCAGCGCTATTGCCTCACCATTTCCCTAATTTGCAGTGGGCTTGGCTTTTTTGTGCAAAACGTCATGTGAGCCATACCTAATGTTACCACTATTCATCAATGGGTAACGCACAAATCATGTGTACATACCAGCTTCTCCACCAACTTGGATCCACATCCTCCCAGTAATGTTTGAGTTGATGGACCATCCGCCTGACTCCAATAAGCCTCCTTATCTGTTGCCACACACGCTCCCAACATTGCTTCCGCACCTTCACGGGGTAGCCCAGGAGTACACATCCCCCACTGCTTACCATGTTGGGCAGGTAATGGGTCACCAGCCACAGGAAGATTCCAAACTCCTCTTTGCTCATGAGGCAAACCCTGCCCTTCCCAGGCATGATACCACCGAAAGACAACAAATGCCTAAACAAAACAGAACCCCCAACAACCCACAGATAGCCCTATAACAACAATTCCCCGGAAGACAAACCCAACTGAACATTAGACAATACACAACAATAGGCAACAAAACATCACAAAAATGACTTGAGGGACGCTACTGGGACAGCTGACACAACTAATCAGCTTCAAACACACTAAAACACTCTCAGGCATAACACAACCACTCACAAGCTCAGAGAATAAAACTGTGACTTAAAATGAAAATAAAAGTAACTTCAAACTTCCTGGTTTTCAGCATGCAGGATTAATGACACCACTTCCCTTTATCAATAACATAACTTCAAGGATGGATGCATGGCACGATGGCCAGGGCGACTGACTCCAGAATCTGGGGTTCACGGTTCGATCCCCGGCATCGGCGGCAGATTAGCCCAGCACCATGTGACTCTGGGCAATAGCTTGCTTAATCTTCCCAATGGCCCCCAGCGCCTAGAGACCCTTACGGGTGATTGTTCGCGCTTTACAAATGTGGATTATTATTATCACATTTCCAGACAATGCCTTTTTTTTTTATGCTACTAGTCAATGCATCAATTTGACAAAAGTCCAGACAAGGCACCATGGGGCCATTCAGATGCCTCGACAGGGAAGCGTCAGCTGAGGTGGCAGCAAAATCCATGGTTTCGGCTCACGCGCTAATTGTTTTATGCAAAAGGGCAAATATGTGTTTTTTTGTGTATTGGGATGTGCAATGCATGTAATAATTTACAGTTATTGCCGAGTTAGGTGTGAATAGTGGAGCTGTCCTGCTTTTCAGGGATCATGCTATGCATTGGGCCCAATCTCTCTGGTAGCGCAAGGGCATACCTAACAAGAGGTGTCTTGTGTGCTACATTGATATTAGCACCCAATGACATTGCTTTAGCTTCCCCTAAGGATGCCACAAACTAGTTCTGCCATGGGGTCAGTGAACCCACATCTTCAACAGCACAGCCAATCTGCACTGTGTACCACAGTACAGGCCGCAGGCTTTGGGGATACTTGGGGGAGTTACATTTTCCCTTGCACGCCAGTGCTGCGGTTGGCTGCAACCACCTGGAAGGGGAGGTATGCATTGTATCAGGTGATTGTTTGAGTTTAGGCCATTCATATTTAAGGATCATACCCCACAGGTCATCATTTGTGTGCCACATGATTCTGAGACATGTGATGAGACTCACATGGACCTGGCACAGTCCAAAATCTGTGAAAATACACAACAAAGGTACAAACCTTTAGTTCCATCAAGCTGCACTGCCCCATCGTCGCCTGAATCTAATGAATTAAGTTCATCCATTTTAAACAACTTTTCACTTTTTCCTTTAACTCCATCATTTTCATCCTGTCTTTTGATTGTTTCAATTCATTTTACTCAATGCATATTAACCATCGCTGTTCAACAATAACTCAGAAGCATGAGGTGGGTTCCATGTCATGATTTATTTGCCAAGCCCAATGCATTTCGGGAAATAAAATTCCTTTCGTCAGGGACATCTGAAAATACAAACAAATATGCATGCTTAAAACCAATTTCTCCCCATTAAACATATTGTTAAGGATTAAACAATTAATACCAATTTTTACACTGAGTCTCTCAATGGTCCACTCGCAAATGTTCAAATTTATATACAAGTAATTTTCACTAACCCTCAACATACCAACATTTTTATGCCTGTATTTTATTCTCATGTTACTCCGAAGCTCAATAGCTCCAAACTATTGAATAAACCTCGCTTATTGCGAGAAAAAACAGTTCACTCAATTAAAGGCTCAAAGACTTTTTAACAGTTCAAAAACGTTTTAAAACTTTGGAAAGCTTACCATGACATGTGATTAAATCTTTAAGTTTCCAACATCAATTCCACGGTAAGTTCATACCAATTTAAATATGTGTAGCAAGGACGTGATATTATTTTCATTTTCACCAGCGTGCCGATGCACGCGTATCGTATTTTAATTTGAAAGCTGAAGCGCAAACTCCAAAACACCGCTTTTTTATGTTACCGCGCCTTTTAACTATCCCCAGGTGATTCATTATGTCAAACTTTATCGGTACACAATGTTTAAACATGAACAATGTGTAATACGATCAATTACTTCTTCCACTGTGTTTTGGCCCATACGACTTCAAATCCCAAAATGCAATGTATCACAACTCCTTACATCTGGTATAATACACAGGTCTGTCCAATGAA
Organism: Triturus cristatus; assembly: GCF_964204655.1. Lineage (NCBI taxonomy): Eukaryota > Metazoa > Chordata > Amphibia > Caudata > Salamandridae > Triturus > Triturus cristatus. The sequence continues at coordinate 1,355,720,821 of NC_140591.1, forward strand.
TAATATAAATGAAAATTAAGATGTATAAAATTTGAGTCCAAAATCTGCCAGACATGCCAAGTAGTGATAGACCAAGGATATATCAATTGATGTAACCTTGGGTAATCTGGTTTCATTGGCCATGCTGAACTATTCCATGAATGGTTTATGTGCAGGGAATTGTTGTAAGAACCCACCATATCATGTTGTGGTACACAAACATCAGCTGTGTGGCCTTGTGTCTGGAAGGATACCTGTGGGCCATGCACATACAATTTACACATAGTCTGTACCACCAAGTGTAGCTTATGATTTGTGGATCACAAGTCCAGCTGCCTAGTGGCAATTAGTAGCATGTGTGATGTAAAGGTTTTGATGTTTCTGTGACTATGAAATCAAAATGCATACACACTGGTAGTGCTCATATGTTTATTTACATATATATGTACACAGTTTCATGTAGATAATATTTTGTGACATCATGTAAGTCATTGGTGCATTAATGAAAAGATTGTGAAAGGTCCCTCTGCCGTGTTGCTACTACTGATGCTACTGTTTGATGTTGCTCCTCATCCTCATCGTTCAGCAGTTCCTGCTCTCATAGGCATCAGAACATGGTATATTTGCCCGCGCATAATTATTGTGCACTATGCAACAAACAAGTGTAATTTTGCATACCATTGCGCGTGAGTAGAACAATCGTCCCCCAGAAATATCCAGACTCCGGAAGCGTGATTTGAGTATGCCAAATGTACGCTCTACTATGGGCCAGGTCCTGCTTAGGGCTTGATTGCACCTCCGTTATAGTTCTGTCAGGGTTTCTTTTTAGAGGAGTCATCACCCACAGCTGCAGAGCATATCCTTGGTCAGCTGCAAGGACAGGAGGGGTACAATTAGAAAGAGTCATGACAAGGGATGGCCCCACATTTATGTACATTATGTTATGTATCCTGAATGACTCATACACTTTGCCTAATGTAAGAGATATGCTATGGCATTGTCTGGCATACACACAATTGAATTGAGTGACATTTTAGAACAGATATAGGGGTGCTATGCTCTGTGATTCACTTACTATTTGTCATACTTTAGAGTGCCAATGCCACCAAGGTGTTGATTTTTCACCAGTAAGGAGAGTCAATAGCCATTGAGTAGACACATCTCTGACACTCATCTATTGTGTCTGCTATTGACTACTATTGCCCTTTCTGAACTGAATGGTAAAAAAGTATCAATCCCTTAGGGAACCTAAGTTCACGTTAACTCATACGCACCACACCTTAGTTGTATGTACAGCATTCCACTTCAAAAGAGGATATACCCCAAACTGTAACACCACCACACCAAAAGATGGGGTGACAAAATTCTTTATCTAAAAAAAAGATCTAGTACAGATAAAAACACAGTGCCTGGTACCGCTTAGTTATTATAAAGATTTACCAAAGATCAAAATTCCTCAACACATAAGATTCTGATACATATTTAAAAACATTACATTATATCACAAGTGCATTTAATAATACATGAAATACATACAATAATGAAAGCCATAGCATGGGAGGCTACTTTTAGTTTGAATATAGTACAAGATTGTGCAGCACAAAAGTAAGCTGAGGAGTTGCATCAAGCACTAATGGTTCGCAAAATCAAGCATGTTAACCTTGTCTTCTGCCAAAGACCCTAAGTCAAAATGTTTCTAGTCTATCAAAAATGATGCACCACTAAAATGGCATTAACTGGGATGGTTTGGGAAAAAGCTATTAAACGTTCATGTAACCAAGGATTCAATCATGTTGCTCAAATATGAATTTACCTTGGAAAAAAAAAGACAAGTGGTGTTTGGCAAAACAGGAAGAGTTGTTTAAATTAAACACTTTCGCTGGGATCACAGTTGCACACACAGATCTGAGGACCATCTCAAAGTACAATCAATCTGAATGAGTCTTTATACAGTTTTGGGGTATCATAAACATACTTCAGGTGATCCTTATCTGGTCAAAAAATGTGGGCCTTATTGATGTAGTCAAAAATAAGGTAGGGGTGGGCGGAATGTGCGTAATCGCGTTACGCAAATCTCCGCGAAACGGTAAAAAATCTCCGCGAACACGCAGAAATTCCGCAAACACGCGGAATTGCTTGTTCGCGATACTTTTTTCCTGTTCGCGATCACTGTTTGCGTGCTCGGGGTGAAATATCTCGCGAACACGCATATTGAGAACGCGAACAAGCAAAAAATTTCGCGAAGTCGCGGAACGCAGATTTTTGGGCAATTCCGCGTTCTCCGCGGAACGCGAAATTACCCAAATTCCGCAAATTCCGCGAACAGAGCGGAATTTACCGCCCAGGCCTAAAATAAGGCACTTGATAAAAAATCCAGATGGGCCTCGACCTTGTGTGGACACAATGGTGGCCAGTTGCTAACGTGTCCATATGTCTGACATGAGGGGCACGTTATCACTGTGTGTACTGTGTGTGCTCTGTACTGATAGACTATGTGTTTTAAACATCGTGTGGCATCTGACTTTAAAATGTTTTGGGAATGCGTGCACCCCTCGAGCATGTGTGCTTTATTAGGGGTAATCTCCCTGGACCATTGTGGTGTCACTGTGCTTATCTCGGGGATGTGAAGTGTCAATCAGTAACCTCGACCCTATGATCCAAAGAATGTCTGACCACATATTTCTGATTCAGGGTTGACGGAGAGTTCATGATGGACGAGTTTGTTAATAGCGATGCGATTTTGTGTATGCGAGTCTATCATTATAAACACTGACATCGATTTAATCAATATTAACATTCCCCCCTCTAGTTGAATTTTCAACTGCATTATCTAGTCCATACTTTATGACAGTCACTTTATTAAGGACGTGTTGTTCTTCAGTTTTGACCATTACTACTTTCCTAGTTACTTACATTCTGCCTAATTTGAGGAATGTGTTTATTTGCCGGAAACCACACCAGAAGAATAAAAATATAAAAAAATGGGCAACAAAAACGTGCACTGTCCAGTCAGCTACCGGGGAGCCAGGAAAACCATTTCAGGTACCATAACTGCTCAGGAACTGCTTTCTCCTCATGCATGTCTCTTTGTAAATTATGCAATGCTAGGATTTTATGAGTTAAAGTCCTGTTGTATAGGTCTTTGCCTGGGGCAAATGTACTGCAGGATGCTCTGATCTTGGCACCCCCCCTCCATTGCAGTCATTAAGTCTAATGTTATATTACCGAGTTAGACCCGTGTAGCGAAGTAGCTTAATTCTTACGTTGTCCTCACAAATGACATTTTCAGCTGTGAGCATTTGCACATATTTGCCTGCACAATAATATGGATTAATTTCCCTAAAACGAAACTTGTTTGCACATTTAGCTTCATACAACATTATCACAATGCCCTGAACATCATGTACAAGGTCTCGTTTAACACTATGTACAAATGTCATCTCTATCTTCATCCACGGCGGCGACAGGGCGTTCTACATATCCATAATATAGCTAATCTATACGTAAATCGTAAGGCTACTTTCTATTACAAAAGATGAGCATCCCGATAGATTAGCAGAGGAGGTTCTTCTGTTGACACTAAGGGTCCTTGCATGCTGAGACTTAATCACGCACCAGTCTGACATCTCCTGAGGGGTGTCCAGTTTGTGACCAAGAGGGGGTCCTTCATTCTCTATCATCAGGTAATGAGGTTGGATCTTTCCTTGGGGGGATTCTTGGCTCTACACCTACATACACTCTAGGTACACCTAGACTAGGGTTCACGTAGTAGGAGTACGCTTGTTTACTGTACTCACTTTTATCTGCTTCTGTCTATAAATCATTACAGCACATGTATTCTATATAAGAATAACGTTGGTTCAATATATATTATTAAAAATGTCCCATTGTGTATTCTCTGTATATTTCTCTGAGAATAAGTGAGTACCAGTGACTGATTGAAAGATTATGTACTGTTTCCATGATCCCTGACTGTTCAGGGTTGTCATAATCAGTGGTTGCCAAAAAACATTCGCTCCCTGGTAGGGTAGGGGGCTTACATCTGTACTGTGAGCTAGCTGGTCTATAGGCCAACATAACCTGCAATGGTATCTGGAATCAGTCTTGACACCAAGACCCTAGGTTATGTTGTCCGAACAATGCTCAGATCCTTTGGATTAGATGAAATTAGACTACATGGCTCCCAACGCTGGTTAGGTTCTTATTCAACGGTCAAAACTGAGTAGTTCAAGTTGTGGTTTCAGAGAGACCCCTATTCAAATTAAAAACCGAAGATGTCCGAAGTAGGAAGGGAAATAAATCTTCCTCAGCTGAGTAGGTATACTCTATGTATTGGCTGTAGGTTATTCAGGCTTGGAGGATTAGAAGTTCCCACATTGTGCAAACCACATCTCCATAAAATGAATTAAAATAAAATAGCTTTTCTTTTCATGCAATATCCGTAAATGGAGAAGCAGGTGTAGACTTTGAAGAGCAGGTAGTGGCTCTTAATATTACATAAAATTACAGACATGCAGTTACTATGAAATTATTACAGCATGGCCGGGCAACAGGTGGAGATGTTACCTTCATTGTTAAGGCACATGAAGCATTCCAAACAGAGATGTTCTACTCATGGGTTAAATTCTTACCTGCAGATGCACGTACACATTTGCTTCACACTTACATTGAAGATGAACTACCTGAAGAGTACTTCCCATACATGGCCATAGAAGTCCCATTAACTTACCAAGAGCAGATTAATTGATTTCATGGCTCCCTACCCCATACTTCAGAAAATGTGAGACATGGTCTACTCAGCAAAGAACGAGCGGCATGGCCAGTCTTAGCTTCATATACACCACATTCAGACATTGCTACATTAACAGCAGCATGAATGAGTACACTTTATAGAGATTTAGTGAACATTTACAGAAATCTTACTCAATACACAATGAGAACATTGACAGTCCAACCTGCAAGGGCTGCTCATGCTGCACAGCCTCAATTGGCCACTACAGGTATTAGCCCCCAAATGCTGAATGTCATTATGAGATAGATTCCCACCTGTAGGGAGCAAATCCTGTTCTGGATAGCACAGAAAACAGCATAACTTGAAGCAGTTTTTCCCCAAACTGGCCTGCAGGAAAAACGCAGAAAACTAGCAATTTGCTTGCCAATGAGGATGGCTTGTGGGTAGAAGATTGTATCACTTGGGGTACAATCTTCGTTGCCATTTATTTCAGAACTCATGTTATCAATTCAATAGCAGTTAGAAGTACTGAAACAAATACAGAATGAGTACAGGGCAGAGTCCGCCCTAGAGCTGGGGATTAATCTTTTTGGCAATTTTGCTCAGGTATCTGCAATTATGTTGAGTAACATAAAAGAAGAGGCAGCAGCAGTGGCTATACTCCAACACCTGAGGACATTCAGTCCTGCACAGCAAGAGTGAGAATTGCCTAAGATTGTCAAAGAAAAATATGCTTCGCTATGTAGAAATAATCTGGGAGCCAGACCAGGGAAACCAATAGTTAAGAGCAATTCTGAAAAGGATAACTCTAAATAAGCATCCAATTCTATAAAGAAAAAATGGGAAAATAACCAAAAAAATAAACAAGATAAAACACAAGTGGGTGGATCTCCTCAACAGGAACACACCAAGAGAAGATGCAATTTGAGAAACCTTGACAATATTAGACAGCTTGACAGATATCAGGATACTGATACACGTTTCTCTTGTTCCTTTCGGAAGACACCCAAGAAACGTTCGGAGCACAGATCAGAAGAGTGAGTCAAGCGGAAAAAAGAGACACATTGCACTTCGGACTCCATCATAAAACACGAAGACAAAAAAAAGACTTCTGAACCTTAAATTAAAAAGAAGAAGGTAGATGGGATTACACTTAGAAATTCCCAGGCTACTGAGGACTCTGCTTCTCAATGGGGAATGGGCAGTGACGATGCTAGACAGCGTGGCAGAAGTCACAACAGCTTGTCGGAGCCTCATGGATAATCTAGCAGCAGTAGCCCTGAGTGAGAATATCATGGTGGAAACACCTGATACAACAGTAAGTGTCCCACATTCTTTATACACACTAAAGATCCAAATGGAGGGGGGCATACCCAGGTAAGTAAAGGGTCTCTTTTGGGAGAACCTAATATATGGTTACACCATTCTTTTGTCCAAAAAAGAATTGGCCACTTGATTTCATAGTGGATTACCCACTAGGGAATGCTTCCTCTGACTTCGTACCAAAATCAGTTAAAAATTCTTATTCGCAGGAGTGGCAATTAGCACTAGCTCCTGCACTTTACCACAATCATGTTGGGTGACATGATGTGTCACCTCATCATGTAATCCCACTGACATTGAATCCTCTACAACAGAAACATCAACCCAATAAAGCATGAAGTAAAGAAACAAGTCAGGGCAATCCTAGATCAACTTGAGTACCAGGGTGTGATAGAGAATTGCACCTTACCTATGAATCATCCCTTGTTTTCAGTAATGAAACCCAATAATTCATATTGTCTACTCTTAGATTATAGGCATTTGACCACTTCCACTTGCACATTTGCACTGCAAAAAGTGCATTATTCTGCACTAATGAATAGCATTGTGAGTAAAAAAAATCACTAGACATCTCAAATAGATTTTTCTGCGAAAATATAGTGCCTGGGAGCAGATATTGAACAGCATTCTCAGCGCTAGGATCTCAACCCCAATTTTGTCAATTACCTTGGGGATATAAGAATAGCCCGGGGTTGTTTTAGCCAGGGTAACAGAGTTACTTAAATTTTTGATGAGGAGGCATTGTCTTATGTAGATGACAACTATCTGACAGATGATGAGTTAATGGAACACTTAGCTAGAGTGAACCACAGAATCCTTGTGTTTGTTCACCTGGGTTACAAATTAAATTAAAAAAAATCAAAACTTGCCCACCTCAGTGTCCAATTTCTAGGGTACGAGTTGTCAAGTGAAGGCAAAAGCCTAGAGGCACAGTTTAAAAAAAAATGTGCACTGCTCAAACCTCCAACGACTCTGAAAAACTACAATCCACAGTAGGATTTCTTCATTTCTTCATTTCTTCATTTTGGCAGGACGTACATTTTGGATTACGCAGAATGAGTAAAATCTTTTTACGACTTAATTAGACCTGATGTTTCAGTGCATCATTGGACACAGAAACATACAGGCATTCTACGTTCTGCACAAGCTGACACGATATCTTCTAAACATTTACATGCACGCATTACCACAACAAACCTGGTGATCCATGTAGTCGCAAGTCCAACTGGGTAGACATATATTACTGTTAATGTAGGTAATAAAGTCGCTATTGCATACAAATCAAATTTTTTACACAAACGCTGCAATGCGTTATGCACCAACTGAGAAGATACTCACAGCCTTACTGACTGCTGTAGTGAGAGAGAGAGAGCACTAGCGCGGGGGAAATGCACAAGCAAAATGCATAATTGCCATGACCCCAGTACAAAAGCAAGCATCCCAAATGCTAAAGCATTCCATCCACGATGGACTCTACGTGTTAACTCTCTCACTCAACAGATGTGGATTACGTATATGACTCTACATTACAAATCCAAGTATTCTTGCTGTAAGGGCAAGAATGCCTCTAGATCAATATGAATATATCATTTATACCCATGGTTCTTCCCAGCAGGCCGTAGGAATGACACAGCAATATTCTGTGGCATGCGCAATTGTAAAAGGGCACATGCATGACAGAAAGTTCTGTCCAGGAAAAATTTACACTCAGTCGCTAAGCAACTGTATGGCGCAGCTGGCGGAACTAAAAGCTCTGATACTGGCTCTACATAATGGATTGTGAATTCACCCACTAATTATGTGAGATTCATTGTATTGTGTTCCGTCTTATAATTATCATTTACATTATTGGGGCTAGAATGGATTTAGAGATTCCAAAGTTTGCACAGTAAAGCACAAGATGCTTTGGGAACAAGTAGCAAAGCTGAAAGAAGGCCTTCCACAGGCTCACGCCATTCATACATTGGGTCATCAATGTGTTGGCATTCACGATGAAGGGAATTCCATGGCGGATGAAGCTGGTAAGGCAAGGGTTTGTACTGCTGCTGTTGCTGTAATAACTCGCTCAAGTATGAGGATAGATGGAACAACTATCATGGCAGTTAATGCCATGCCCAATGGAACAGCCTTGCCAAAAGGCTTTCCACTCACGTACTCCTACAAGTTACATGCACCAAACATTCCATACGCAAAAATTCCAGGAGTGAGGGATAGAGTCATTCCAAACATTGATCTCAGATTAGAACTAATACTAGCTGCACACGAGGGACTGGGTTCTGCTCACACATGGCTTACCGCTACTGCTTCTTTACTGAAATATCTAACCCTGGGCGTAGTGGGGCTATATGGAGCAGCGCGTAGTGTGGCAAAATCTACGCACACTCGTGCGCTCCGCATAGCCCCACTACGTGCCGCCCGCCTCCCGCCCGCCCTCATTTTAAAATACCTTAAAGAATGTAAAAAGTAAATAAAATGACCTTAACTGCAGTGCGGCGTCCTGGGGCTCCCTCTTCTTGCGTGCCGGTAACTTCGTCTGCGCATGCGCATTTGTGTGAAGAAGTCACCAGCAAGCAGGAAAAGGGAGCCCCGGGACGCCGCACTGCAGGTAAGGTCTTTTATTTACTTTTTATATTCCTTAAAGTATTCTAAAATGAGGGCAGGCAGGCGTCAGGTTGCAGGCAGGTCCGCTTCGCAGCGGCATGGGCGTAGCGCTGCCTGCTACACCTACTTCGTAAACGGCGAAGCAGGCAGCGCTACGTGAACTCCGTGGGCAAAGCGGAGCACAACGCCCACCCTTAGAAATATCCCTGTTGGTGGCGAGGTCTATCAAAACAGACTAATTCCTTAAGTGCAACATCTGCCAGCAGATGAAAGGCTTCACTGTAGCATGTCCAGCACAGACACCTTTACTGATTTCAGACATGCCTTTGGCTTGTGTTTATTTGGACCACTGCGGCCCCTTACAATAAGATGGGCCTTACAAGTATATCTTGGTGGCAGCGGATTCATGCTCCAGATTCCTGTGGGTTTGGCCACAGTGCTCGCTTGACTCTTGAATTGTTATAAAGGATTTGCTAGTCTTTATCCGGACATATGCAATTGGCACACTATATTCCAACCAGGGTCCGCCATTTAGGTCTTGGGCTTACAAAGAAGCTATTGGAAGTTTGGGTGTGGCCTTGCAGCACTTCTACCCCCACCCTCTTAAGGGACGTGTGGTTGTTGAGAGGAAGAACTGTGACTTAAAGCAATCCTTAAGCTTAAGAGCTAGGGTACTAGGCTCTCGTGGCAGTTGGGTCAATCAGCTATATAGGGTCCAAAGGGCACTTAACAACATGCCAGGAAAATCCTTAGGGGGTAATACATCTTATGAACTCCTGTTTAGTGTGAGAATGTTGGTACCAGACCGCTGTAGTGGCAGCACAGTGGCAGCTGAAACACCATTTGACATCAATAAATGTTTGGCTGTTTTATAAGAACTGAATGAATTCCATGCCTTGCAAGGCAATGTCCAAGTAAAACGCACCACCACTGGAAAAGTGAAGGTAGTTCCGGCAATGCCTGCTTGGGTCCCGAAGATTGGGGACCTGGTCCGAGAAAAGATAGTAGACAAGAAGAATTTGGTCCATCATACAGAATGCCTGTACCTTTCCTGGCTGTTTAGGGCACCAGAACTGTACTTCTTCCACCACTTGCTGGTTGACGGAAAAAAAAGATTGTATCAATTGATCTGATCAAACCACACTATGTGGCCAATTCTCAAAAGTAGGACATGTGGGCTCATCGGTTGCTGCCCCCCTCCTCTTGCTACTCTACAGGAACTTCAGATGGAAGCTTTAATAATGACTGTAGACTCCACTCTCAAAAGAGGAGCTGTAAACAACAATGAAATTATATTTCTCCCTGTTGAAACAACTACAACTGTACATTCAACAAGTACAGAAATGTCAATTTCAAAAATTGACATGTCTGTGTGAACATGCCACAGAATGAATCATATACCAGCTCTACAAAAACTGCTGAGCTGCCAACCACATGCATCATTCCACTGTGAACTGAGGGACCTGTCCCTGGTAAACATTATAGCAGTCCCAGACTTGAAGGAATTGTTTGGGACAGGGTATCATATAATGTGTATGGTCCTACTGAATTATTGAAAATTCCTTATATTTTTAGATTTCCTGAAATTATATTATCACCTCTAGTAATGTTTCTGATGATTGGGACATTGAAACTGTGCATACATAATTTGCTTGCAGATCTAGAACAATCAGCTGCATTTTCTAATGATGAATTGTATGATGGTACATCTAACTATGGATACATGTTCGGCTACGAACATTATGGTCACCATGTTTTGCACAAAGCTAGTACCCTGTCTGCTGTTTATAATACACACAATGGGTACACTGCCCAACACTGCTGAAATGTAGATCAAAGATATTTGCACTAGAGATTTCTTATTTTTCAGGTTTTAAATACCAGACCCATCCCCATAATATTATAGGCTTGAACCTACACCTGCAACGAAAAATATGCTAACAAACACCAAGCTGATATACTCTTCTTCCTTTATTTCCCATCTGTCTATACAAGGTTTTAACTTTTGGGAAGCCCCCATAGACACTGGGGGGATAAAAGATTGGCAAGGACAGGTAACAGAGGACTTATTTAGTAGGGGTGGGTGTAATTTGTGTAATCGCGTTACACAAATCTTCGCGAAAACGAAAAAATTATCTGCGAAGACGCAGAAGTCTTTGTCCCGCTTGTTTGTGATTTTTTTTGCGTGATCGCGTTGGAAATGTGTCGCCAACTTGCCCATGCGGTCACTAATGGGCGCGGCCATCTTGTTTTCACTTGTCCCGCCCGCTCGTGATGCTATTTCCTGTTCCGGGTCGCGCAATACATGCTCGCACCCATTCGCGATAGGTATTTCCTGTTCGGGAATGCGTATTACGTGTTCGTAACGCTTTTTGCGTGCTTGGCAAGAAAATATCTCACGCACTTGCCCATGCGGTCGCAATGGGCACGGCCATCTTGTTTTTCACTCTATTGATATGGTTCTGGGGCCTGCTTTTCAATCCTCCCTCTATCTTTTCAATCCTTTGTTTCTGAAAACTTTTTTTTGATCTTTTTTATTTATTATCACTCTCACTATTTTCTTGATTTTATATTTTTTGTTTTTGTCTACTTTTTGTGTGTTTTTAACTACTTTTTCACTCTTTTTCTATTATCTGCGTTTTTATTTCTTTTACTTACTTTTTTAATTTTTAACTTTTCTTTTCCGCCCCCGCCTACCCCAGAACCATGGCAAAGGGCCACAGGGTGCATCGCAGCCAGAGCCGCAACCGCCTTCCTTGCAGAAGGCGGCGCCCTCAAGGGGTGCAGGCACGGGCCTTATTTGGGGAGGTGGAGTTGGCCACACTGGTTTTTTTTGTGCAGCGCCACCTCCCCTTAACCCTGGCAGCAGGCAGCAGGCCTGGGTCCGGGTACGGGCTCCGAGAGCATCGGCAGCGGTGTGGAAAGGTGCGCCGGGCAGTGTTTCTCTGCTCTGGTGTCCGGCACAGGCAGAACCAGTTGATGCACCGGTGGTCCGATATCCTGGACCGGGAGCAGGACCTGCTGGACCTGCTACGAGTGGAGGTCCCGGGTCTTGGGGAGTAGCTTTTTAATTATTACTACTTTGTGTCTGTTCTTCTGCTCTGTGTTATATATTGCGAATATATTTTTTTCCGACTAGCTAGAATGCTGCTGCTTACATTACAGGTAATTTATATTTAAAAGTCTTCTGTGATTGTTATGACACAGGTGCTCTGCGCTACTTATCTTGTTATTTGAAACTTTGCGTTTGCGCTCATTTTGCTTGATTATGTAATAGTTTATTTTAGAAAACTTAAGTTAGGTAATGCTAGAGTGACTCTAGTCCTTCCTTTGTCCTGTCACTAAGAGATAGGGGTAGAATGATACTTAGGTTTAGTTACTTATTATAAGTTTGTAATTTTTTAGTGGTCTGCTACGCATGATGCCCCCTCTGTTATGTCACGTGCTGCTGAATGCTGCTAGTGCTTACTCCAGTCCTTAGTAGAACCTTTTGTAGTTTGTTCATTGAGTGGTAATAGGCTTAGCACTAGCAGAACATCAGCATCAACCAACCAACAACTTGGTGTATACAAAAATGCAGGCATGTGTCCTCCATTTATGCATTTTTGAGGACTAAAAGAAGTGGAACTGCTTACTTAATGTACAATTGGCACGCCTGGAATAGGTGGGCTAGGTCAGGTGGTATGTACTACTTAGGCTTAGTTAGTATTCTGGAATCAGAATGGAACACTGGATTAGTGTAGATAAATAATAACTAGTCAGTCAGCGAATCCCCAGATAATGCTTGTCGACCAGATTAGATAGGTCAATTTTATTGCAATTGTTATTTACACAAATGTTTTTTTGGCAGTCTTATGAAAATATTTCATTTGTTTCACACCAATCATCAATGTTTGTCTCTATTTCTTATATCTTTCATGATCAGCACCAAGGGGCAAGAAGACGGGGGCAGAGTCGACAGGAGCAGTTCCAGAACACCAAGGACAGGAGGACCAGAACAAGGGCTCTTCTGCTGGCCCCAGTAAGTCTTCCTGTTTTTAATATTAATAATTCTTATTCACTAACTTTTACTGCACCGTATTTTTTTTGCGAACTATTGTTTCCGTTTACTAATGCTATTTTTTACCAACAGTTATCCTTTGATCTAGACTATCTGTTTCTAAATTCTTGTTATCCCTGCCTCTAACTGCCTCTGCAATGACTCTCTGTACTACTACTATTAGTCTGTCTGTAGCTAAGCATGCCAAGTTGGCCACTTTTTATTTCAAAGGTTTTAAATAATACTCAGATTCACCAGTAGCTCTAACCATTGAGTCCAGTCCTTTGGGTTGTCCTCTTGTACTCCTTCTATTCTTGTTAATCTTTGAGGCTTTATTAATCTTGTGCCCAACCAGATTTTACTATTTTGATAGGATAGGACATACTACTACTGTTGTAGGGATTTTCCACATACAGAACTTTGCACAAGAAAATAGGATGTTGGTGATGGGAGGTTGGACCTTCCTCACACCTCAATCAGAACAGAACCCACCACAATCCCCTGCCCGACTAGTTATAATAGTGTTCCATTACTATTAGATCTCTGAACCCCCCCTAAGATCCCCAATAAGTAGACAACCCAGAAAATAACACTCCCTGCCTCTCAGTCGTGGAAGCAATGCACATGCACAGTTTGCACACCCTTCCTTTCGCTTGCTCACTCGTGTAAGTCCATTCACACCAAATACCACCGAGTCTATGTCAGTTCAAAAGTTTTATTTGCAACTGACAAGCTCTGTACGTTGTTCTATAATGCAGCACCAACAGCAAAATGCATAAGATTAAAACTATAAACATTGTTGCGCTTAGTTACACTTACAACAACTACAAGTCTAGAGAACAAAGAAAAAAATGCGAAATCATGATAACTGAACAGTGGTGGAAGCACCAACATCTCCTTTGTAGGAATATAGTTTATATAAATGTATAAATGAGTGAATTCTGTGGACCCCTCACCTTAGAAGAACCTAGTACTGGTTACATCATAAGCTCTGCAAAGCTCTGGTTCGTAGAAAGGAATCTTCCGTCTGTTAGGAGAAAAATGGTGCGTGCTAGTATATTGCAAGCATTTCTCAGTCGTGCCAAAAAGTGTAGCATTTTGGATAAGCAATATGGACTAACACCAGAACTCCATAACAAAGTGGCTTGTTTTGTTTGACCTTGTACGCAGTGCTTAGACAGTAGCAGTATGAGCTCATGTGGGCTCAAAGGCGTCACGCTTTATACAACAAGCTGCGAGGTAATGACACGTGTGCAAAAATAAAAGACACAAAGGTAAAATGGTTGCATGGCTCGGGCTAACTAAGCAAAGACTAGAATGACCCTCGGGACCATATAACTACTAGTGTCTACTCTACTACTACCTGATTTGTACTAGTGATGTATGTTGTATATGTATGTATTACTATTAACTAATTTTTCAATTTTGCTAGTGAAAAATAGGGGGAGGTGTATATGACACCTAAAAAATGTGTAATGTTTTTTCAAGGCACACTACCAACCACCAGTGCCAGGGCCAGCAGCGAAGGCGATGCGGCAGGGGGTGAGCCAGCAGCAGTGGCGGGCAGTGGTAAGTTAGAATCCTAATCCTTACTTATTGACATTACACTCACCTCAAGGGTGTACTGCATAATACTATACAGTTGATACTTACTAAGTAAGAACTTGTTGTGAACAGTTGAAGACACCCTTTACTTAGCATTAGTAAAAGAATTAGCGGCGGGAGTGTTGAGTAACCAACGGCCTCTTCTATCTGATTTCAACTCAGCTGTGAAAGTTTTATGGAGAAGATTAAAAGTCAGATCAGATGACCTTGATGGATGGGTTGAACGAAAAGGGAAAGAAGAGTGGAAGGAAGAAGGACGGGCGAGATTTAATATTTATGACTGGCAGAGAAGGATTTGTGGGATGCATGCAGCATGCATAGGTGGCTGATAGGAATCAGATGCATGGTTGGTTGAATGCCTGAAACTCCCACAAATGTTAAAGTCCAAGAAAGTGGGAGGATAGAGACATACCACAAATGTTATGTACTGTGCTTGCTAGTGCTACCGTGACACTCTGGTGCCGATTACGATCCTGGAAAAAACGGGTACGAACCGTCGGTCGGAGCTCTTTTTCCGTCCGACTCGTACCCAGTTGTAAAACTTTACAAACATGGAAGTACGATTAGCACGGAAACACCATTTCCGTACGAATCGTACAAAACACCGTCCGACGAAAATAGACATACGAATGTGATCCGGGAATGCTCCGACGTGACGTTGGGACGCTGTCAGGCAGCGTTTCACGACCCAGGAAGTGCGATTCGAACCGACAGCAGTCCAGACGGCAATATTTTCACGGCACCCAAAAAGTGCCGGAAAAGCGAAGTACGCCGCGAAACGACCAGAATAGGGGGCCCGGTATGCGCCGTACCCCCCCAGCCCCCGTGAGTACGTGCCGAACCCCCCGTGTATGTACACCCGTGTACGCGCCGAACCCCCCCGTGTATGTACACCCGTGTACGCGCCGAACCCCCCGTGTATGTACACCCGTGTACGTGTCGAACCCCCCGTGTATGTACACCCGTGTACGTTCGAGTCATACCCCCACCCGTGTATGTACAGTGCGTACCCCCAGCGTGTACATACACAGGTGGGGGTACGACGTCGGACGCACGGGATGGATCGTACTTGCGCGGTCGGACTTCACTTTTCACGTTTGTACGGTAAATCGTCCGGGGAAGTGTCGGACACATTTTCCGACCCGAGGACGTGTGGGGAATTATTCCAATGAGACTCGTATGGAGTTTTTCCCATGCAAATCGTACTTGGCAGTTTGTACGGCACTTGTACAATTCGTACGGTAAAAAGACCGGATACGAGTCTTACGGGGAAAATTTTTCCAGGATCCTAATCGGCACCTATGTGTAGAAATAATTTATCTTACTGCTTTGCTAACAGTATATTTTACAATAGTCTTGTTTCTTCTTCTTCATATATAGCTACTCCTTCCAAGGGGAAACCTGACAGAAAGGAGTTGGCAGCCTAGGCCCGGTGCCGGAAGCTAGAGGCCATACAGACTGAATATCGTCGGCTGGTGGTTCTGGAAGAGGAGGAGGAGGCGGCAGCAGCTGCAGCCTCCTCCAATACCCCGGGCCCCAGCCACCGCCCTCCAGTGGTGCGGCACCACCATCTGGCAGCTGCCCGCTGCCGCCCCTCCATCAGTGCTGCCCCCCCCGTGGATGCAACTGCCGCGCATTGAAGCACCGTGTTGCCCGCCTCGAGAAGCATGTCGTATCCTCCAGAGTCAAGCCAGCCGAACTTAGACCCTGTTTAATGCCCCTTTTTTAATTATTCTTTGGGTGGGTGGGTATCGGGCGTTGGGTTTTCTCTTTTCATTGGACAATTGGACATTTTCTTTATGGACATTGGTTGGGGTTAGGGAGAGGGGTGGGTTAGGTGTTGTGGGATTTTTTTACATAGTTTATTTTTGTTAGGGTATTAAATAATATATTTCTACTTTACATAAAATGTTGTTAATGTTTTCTGGGTGGGGTTACTGTTTTACATCACACTGTATCCTTCTTTCCTTGCTGGTGCAGGGCCGCCCACAGCCAGTGTTTGATTTTAATAATTGGATGACTTTGTAAGACACGGCACCTCTCACTGAGTGACTTGTCCTACTAGTACTGTCAGTCTCTTCTACTCTAGGCACTCTGCAACTGGACTCAAAGGGGTGTGTGAAATTGAATTAATGAAAACATGTCCATTATTAATTATTCCTCCCCCAAACTTCTCTTACCTTTGCTTGATGTTTAACTTAAGCACAGCGATGGCTGCATGGTGATGATGGTTTTCTTTCCTAACATGCCATGGTTGTGGTGATGGTAGTAGTAGTAGTAGACACTGGCAGCAGCATTTGCCAAAAAATAAAATGAGACAGTCAGTAGCCTGAGAGAGACTCTTCGAGGAGTAGTAGAATGAAGTACAGTACAGAACTTACTGCCAAACAATAGTATGCAAAAATGCAACAAAACATAATGGTGGTGGGGATAGCCTAGTAGTACACAGAGTTATAAACTCTAGTTGTGTTGAGTCACTTGACAAGGCCTACAGTACACTGGACACAAGCATAACTGGTAGTGCTGTGTAGGAGGATGACAACAAATGAAATCCATTAATCCACTCAATGCCGGCAATTAATGCTGACGTATTAGGTTGCTTTGGTAAAAAAATTACCTCACAAATATACTGCTCATGGGTGGGCAAGCAAAAGAAGATCCCCGCCTTGCCTTGAAATTGAAGTACTGTTGCTTTTATCACATCTGCCCCAGCAAGCGTGTGATAAATTATTGGTGTACATTAAATGTAGTCATACCTCAAGAAGGTTAGGGTCTGTTGAATGGTTGGGAAGGGGGGGTTGGGGAAAGGTTTGAGAAAGAAAAACAGTACTCATGGACAAACATCAAACGACAGAATCTTTGTAGACTCCCATATCCATATCAATATGTTAAAGGAGAAAAAGTAAATGCATGCACGATGATGATAAGGAGACCCGGATTACATACAGTTTGTGTTCAGTGTTACTGGGCTTACTTTTACAGATAGCAAAGAAAATGTTAAAATATCTGTAGGGATGAATTATAGACAGAGAGCAAACCTAATGATAATAATAATAATAACAGCAAAGAACACACTGTTGTAATGATTGTAGACAAAAAAATTAATCGAATTATTTAAAAGATGATGAAAGTTGATACGGTTACTGTGTTATCCTGGTCAAATGGGGAATTGAATCTCGGCATTCCTCTTGGTCCTTCCTTCCATGGATGCTCCGTCCATCAATAATGGGTGATGCCACTGCCTGCCTGGCAGGTGTAGATTCATTGGTAAGGTAAGTGTGCATTGTTTTCTAAAGTATAGCACAGGGTAAGGCCTGGCCTGTAATTGTAGATGCAAAAACAAAAGGGATATTGAGAAACCAGGTTGAAAAAAATGCACAAGTGATGGTGTAGTGCAACAAGGGCACTTTCCGAGGCGGCATGGATGCATTATCTCTACTCTAGTCTGTTTCCAGCATTAACCTACAGAACACCAACAGGACAGAGCAGGCCCACGGTGACAGCACCCTTAGTTTGCACATCCTCCATTTAGCGTACATGTTTTGGAGGAGTTGGACAAAGCACATATCCAGCAACATAGCATTTTACAATTTAAGTGACTAAATCAATGCACCGCAGTCAAACCACCGCTACACTTGACTCTACCGCTACACAGACATTTAGGTCTGCTGTGTTTGTTATTTACTCATTTACCTTTTATGCCACTCATGAAATGCCCTGACTTATTCCATCAATTATCTCCGATCCGTATACTGAGTGACTGTGAAGATACTATGTCACTGTGGTCATCATGATGGTGTTGTTCAACTCAGTCTGCAGTGTACCAAGTGAGTCCCATTCCTATATTCAAAATGCATTGTATCGGCCTGCAGTAGAAGTACAAATTTGTTATTAAAAATACAAGAAGGGAAAAGGGACTTAAGTTAGTTTTAGTGTGTAGATTATTACATAAAGTACACAATGAAGTAACTTCATGCAAAACAAACAACAAAACAATCACTCAGTCAGCGTCCAATGCATGTCATCATTCATTACCTGTTCCTTCTCATCTTCAGTTAATGGGCAGTCTATCTCGGATCAGAAAGGAGGATAGCTATAGTAGTCATCATCAATCATGTACCACTTCTTTTGGCGGGACTAGGAAATATTTTCTTTTTCTTCTATTTTGCATCATCCAATCATCATCTGTCTTCTTGAGGGAAATGGATTTATGGAGATTTAAGAGGATGGAGGAGCAGGATTTGGAGGAGTGTACTGTGATATGCAGACAGCCAAAACTTGTTTATAGCAATAAAACAATTAGAAGACGTGATGGATTTGTTGTGATTCGAAGTTTCTAACCAGAAAGACAGACACACAAATAAAAGAAAATAAGGGAGCAAGCCTAATTGTCAGGGAAGTATAGCTCGTCCTCAAACTCTGGGGGTTCAACCAGAAGTAGGTAATCATCACCTAACACACCACTTCCGTCACCTGAGCCGCTGTCCTCATCTTCCTCCCTTGATTTATGTATTGTGTAATTCGGTGGTATAAAGTGCTGATTCATTTTGATCATGGTTAACCTCTACACGTTTTTGGGCGAGAGACTGGTCCTTCTCACTGTTACAATGGAACCAGCAGCACTGAAAAGACATTCCGAAGAGACACTTGCGACAGGGCAAGCCAGATAGTTTATCGCCAGCCTCGTGAGGAGTGGCCATTGGCCCCTTTTCCCATGCCAATACCGCAATGGGTTTTGATCAATGTACACCTCTGTTGGGTCGTCCAGATAGGCCTGGACCATCCGCTCAATGTTCAGGGGTGCTAAACATTTTTCCGGCTCTTTTCTCGTTGCATCAGCACTGAACTTACCAATGCCTTTCTGTAAATACCAATCCTGTAACGATTTTACCGGGCCTGAAGATCCAGTTCTTGCTGTTGTTGATAGTGTTGTTGAGTATTCTGAGCCAAACGCACTGCCCTCAGACTCCGAAGTTGAACTTGACGCCGGATGCCATGCTGCATACTTGTAGTGGGTTTATCTAGCGGGCTTTTAATTAGCAACTGTTTATTTTCCAACTTACTCGCTGACTCAGCTATTCAAGTTTTGTACCGGCCAACATCCATTTCTGAAAAAGAATCAATGTCTTCAATGCCCATTTTGGCCGTGGATCCAGAATTGTGGCACAAATATAATATTTTTGTGACAAAATCTTATTTTGCACCCTTGTATTCCAGCTAAGCGACGGGCTAAGCTCTCCACCAACTCATATGCTTCTTTTTTTCCTCTACATCTTAGTATGCTTCAGACACCTACTTCAGCTGATGCTCTAGCATTTGCAACAATGGGATAGCTTGGCCCATAATACAGTCCTCCTTGCTGACTTCATGTGTGAAGACCTCGAAAGGAAGAGGCATCTCAGTCAGGCATTTAACTAGGCATCATTGGCCCATCTGAAGGGACATGCCTTTCACAGTAGCATCCCCTCTTTGCATGACATATTCATTGATTGGACTGTACTGCTCAAACAGACGGTCAAGCATGTAATAAGTTGAGTTCCAACGCGTTGCCACCTCCTGGATGTGTGCTTTGACTGGCATTCTATAGTCACGTTGAATGATCCTCAGCTGCTTCCGAGCTTTAAAAGAATGGCTGAAATGAGTGCATATTCATCGGCAGGTGGTCAGTACGTTGCTGACTACGGCTTCTTTTATCAGAAAGTCTTGAACAATTATGGTAATGCAGTGCGCCAAACACGGAACCGTGAAATAGGAACCAGGAAGTATAGGAAGTATTTCTGAAACCTTCAGAGGGACACAACTCATGCTTGGGCACCCTCTCACATAAAACCAAGCACTCTGCCTTCAGGATTGTCAAGGCCTGCCATAGGAGTGGCGTATAGGTTTATATGTGTCTGTATAGGGTAGTGATATAGGTAGCCTATACCACAGTAAGGGGTGCAAGCACACCCTTACCCAGGCTGCAGTAGCAGACCTGTGGTGTCATGTTGGAATGCTTCCCAGGGGTGGCATAATATATGCTGCAGCCCCTGGTAGGCCTCTGAGGTACCTATGCCCTAGGTACATAGTATACCATATACTAGGGGCTTATAAGGCACTCCAGAATCCAATTAGATATGTACCTAATGTACATGGAAACCTTTTTAGAGAGGAAGCAGCTAGGCTGTGGTCCTGATTAGCAGTGCCACAGCCAGACTAAGGTCGAAAAACAGTGAAACACCAGCATAAAGTGGGGGTACTCATGTGAAGCTGATCCTAGTCTCCTACACACATGACAAGACAAAGGTATGTAGGAGATGACAATGGCCAGTTCATGGCCAGATGTAACATCTGACAGGGCAGAGTAGGCAGAAAAGAGTCCTCACCGAAAGTTTTACTTGCGCTAGTCCCTAGATGGCAACATGTCCCTGTACTCAGAAATTATGCACTTTGCGCATGGTAGGTATTTTACACCTCACACCATGGGCAAGTAATGCATGTATCACAGCACCATGTCAAGAGGCACATACAACAAAATGTGATGATTAGTCAACTGTGTGGTGTACAAACAGTGAATGACATACAGCTAACACAAAGCTTTCGGGGTGCACTACAATGACCATCTCCCATCTGACCCACAGGCGACCAAGAACTCACTGCATAGGACAACACCAGCAACCTGCACAGCCAGACTCCCCCCGGTACATGGACTCTCGGATGTTGTCTCCCAGGATTCTCTGGACGATGAGCTCGAAGCCGGCCCATCTGGTGGGCCAGCATGCAACAGGTCCCAGGACCCCACTGTCTCCCCACCACATCTGCTGCAATAACTACGTCTCTGCAGACCCCTGCTGTTACGGCCTGTGCGTCCTCCACCACCACCATCAGCACCACCATCACCACCACCAGTGCTGCCTGCAATACTCCCCTTGTCCCAGAGGATGACCACCCCACTCCATCGACTGAGGAGGGCAGGGAGAGGATGCGGGTGCCTACAGTGGTGAGGCAACAGGTCCTTGGCAGCAGGGAAGGTGGGAGGGGCAGGGTCACTCACAGACAACAAGAGGCTGGGACCCAATCCCTGGACCAACAGTGTCCTTGGGGCATATGAACGGGTCCAGGGCTGAACGGGCCGGTCAGACGAAGTGTTCTGCAAGCTCATCCTGCTGATGAGGTCCATCGACACCCGCATGGGACAAATTGTGGGCCAGCAAGTGGTGGCACTGAGGGACAGGCCTGTGCCACAACCAACACCACCACCTTCCTCTGGTGGGCCGCAGGATGACAGTTCACCATCCTCCCCTGCACCCACAGAGAGGGGTAAGTCCTCAGACCCCACTGGCCCTACAGCAGGGCCCCCCTGCCAAGCGACGAAGGGGCAGTCCTAAGAAAACCCTGGGAGTATCTGAAGGCAAAGCACCTGCCAAACGCCAGTCACAGAGCCAGCCCTGATGGCAACCCTCTTCACCACTGCATTGACTTTTTGGACTGTTCTTCCCCACACTGCCTTGTGAATGGCAATTTGTCTGTTGGACTGGGCCACCACATCAATGTGGTGGCAACTCGACTATCTCATCTACCATAACTGTCAACTCACTCCTCCAATAATTACCTCAATGTAAATGTTCACCCCCTCACATGTCACCATTGTAAAAAAAAAATCCTTACACACATCTTGTTGTGTCCGCTCCATCTTTATTCCAGGATGTACTTTCTTCAACATGATTACAGTGTACCAGGAGTATGGAATGTATGTAGGCAAGGAGAGTTTGAAGGCACCTAGGAAAACACAACATTCACTAGTCTTGTTGTGGCATCACAGACATCACACAACACCTACCATCAAGATAATCCCACATGCACACATTACAATTGGCAACAAGTGCCAACATACACATCCTGTCAAAGTACAAAACTGCCCTGTTCCAGAAACATTGTCAGCCGCCACTGAGTCAACAACCAGCTGCAGTCACAAAGCCCACATACACCTTCACAACAACAGCAACATCATCAGACAATGGATCCGATGTACATTGTCACTCACCTTCAAGTGAAGTAGCGGGTGATGAGCTGTTGACGCAGGTCAACACCTTCCTCCTCTCCACTGTCCTCACAACTGGACATGGGTTGGTTTGCAGGCGGTGACCTTTGCTGCTCATCAGCATCCAGGAGCAGGGGGATCGCCTTGCGAATGGCTAGGTTGTGGAGCATGCAGCATGCCCCTATAATCTGACACACCTTCCCGGGAGAGTACATCAGTGCACCTCTGGTCTTGTCCAGGCATTGGAAACGTGACTTCAGCAGACCAAAGGTGCACTCCACCACACAACGTGTCCTCCCATGGGCATCATTGTAGCGGACATCAGCTGGTGTCCTGGGTTTCTGCAGTGGGCTCACCGACCAAGGATGGTTGAGATATGCAGAGTCACATATGTGTGACAAACACAGATACACATTGCAATGTTGCTGGGTCAGAGGACAGCCTGTCACACACACAGCATGCTAGTTGACTAGGCATACTCACCCACAATCCATGCACGCTCGGGAAGCAGATTAGCCATCAGCTGTGGTACAATGCTGTTCCACAGGATGTAGGAGTATTGGGCCGAGCTTGGAAATTTGGCACACATGTGTGAGATGATCATGTCTACCTGGCACACCACCTGCACATTTATGGAGTGGAAATGTATCAGATTCTGGTAAATGTGCTCACGTGCCTGTGGTGGTACAAGCCCAACATGGGTGCAATCAATGGCACCAACCACATGGGTGATGTGTCCAAGGGGATTAAAATCTCCCTTCACAGCAGCCAATTCCTGCCCCCTGGGGAAATGGACATATGTGTCCTTGTATCTCATCATGGCGGACAGGACATCACGTAGCACCATGCTGAACATGGGTTGCAACACCCCACCTGTACTGGACACCGTGTGCTGGAACGAGCCACTGGCAAAAAAATGCAGGGCTGCCATCACCTTAGATGTGGGGGTGAAAGCGGTTGGATATGTTCTGCGAGGCTGCAGGTGGGGCTTCAACTGAGCACAAAGGGTCTGTAGGGTGGCTCTATCCAGATGGAATTTCCAGATGATCTCCTCATTCTCCATGTCTGCCAGCACTGTAAAGGGACGATGCAGATTTGGTCTCCTCCTAGTTGAGATGAAAGTGGACAAATGTCAATGCAATACATCATGAGATAGGCAGAGCATCTCACCTTTTGGTGGACACAATGCCAACAATGACTGTCCTCTAGATTGTGTTACAGACCAGCTGATATGTAGGGACTCCTTCAGCTACACTGACCGAACACCTGTCAACTGACACACAGCAAGTACATCCAAATCATACTCGCCATATGAGAATGCACATATAGATATGGCCACGTTTACCATGGGCTCACCTGGGAGTATATTGTCCAGCATTGATGTAAAAATGCAACAAGAATGTCCCACACCTAGCTGCTGCACCTGACACACCTTCAGGCGTTAGTCGAACCTGGCACACATCAACAACACAATGACCACAGGCTGAGCGTACATGACAAGTGTGTGCATGGTCAAACATAAGCGAACAGGCACATATGGACAATCTTCAACTTGAAATACATCACAGTGATATTCCCTGCACTTTTACACCTTGACATGTTTACACATTGGGGAGTCCATAACAACACTGTCCTGTGTACAGGCACATTAATATCACAAATGACATGTGAGGGAGTACATGCCAATCTAAGAAATCACATACACAAACATGGCATGAGTGCTCAGCAGTGGGGTACATGGCACATTGGCATTGTGTGCACTGTGACGTGTCATCAACCATGGGGACACTGTGCACTGTAGATGACTGCCAGATGGCCATTGACACAGCATGATGTGTCCATTGGTGCTGTCAAAGTCACCCGCCACCCAAATCCCGGTCACCCATGTCACTGTATGGCACCCAACTCACAGTACCTACCGCTTTGCCCCTGTGGTGTGTCACCGCCAATGCCCAGGACACAATCGCTGTAGTCATTGATATATATATGTATTGCCAAATGGCAGTTGGCATGCTCCGCCACCCAAATCCCAGTCACCCATGTCACTGTATGGCACCCAACTCACAGTAGCTACTGTCTGGCCCCTGTGGTGTGTCACCACCATGGACCATGCCCTTACAGCCAATGGGATCCGCTATCGCGGTAGCATGATGCAATTTTGAAAATCGCATGTAGCCTTGCTCCGCCACCGTGTAGCCGGT
This sequence comes from Triturus cristatus, assembly GCF_964204655.1. Lineage (NCBI taxonomy): Eukaryota > Metazoa > Chordata > Amphibia > Caudata > Salamandridae > Triturus > Triturus cristatus. Next base: position 1,355,745,321 of record NC_140591.1, read on the forward strand.
CATTGGATGCAATTGAATGAGGCACCACCGCGGTAGCTACCGCCTGGCCCCTGCAGTGTGTCACCGCCATGGACCATGCCCTTACAGCCAATGGGATCTGCTATTGCGGTAGCATGATGCAATTTTGGAAATCGCGGTAGGGGTGCTACCCCACTGCAGAGCCGGTTTTTTGATGCATTTGAAAAAGGTTGACCTGAAACACAAATTGCAGAAGCTTAGAACCACTGAAATGACACTAGGGGGCTGTATATGTGTGGGAGAGAGCCCCACATGTCAACTGCTCACAGAGCCTGCTGCCTGAGACCCCTCACCTGCTGCTGCCTCCAGGGACTGCTGCCTGAGACCCCTCACCTGCTGCTGCCTCCAGAGACTGCTGCCTGAGACCCCTCACCACCCACTGCCACCGCTGCTGTCTCATGTCTACAGTGATGGCAAGGACTGAGAAGATCTGTGCCAGTCCCTTCACAAGTGAGGAGCTGGAGGTCCTGGTGGACGAGGTGCTCACACAGTACCCAAGGCTATATGGTGCCCCAAATGTCATGGTAAGTCTTCAGCAGGGGGGATGAGAATGCAGGGGGGCATTCAAGTAGCTGGTCTGATGCAGTATGTGCCTGAGAGTGTGGGGTTGGGTGATGCACTGCCTAACATGCTGTCTCCAGGGGTAAGGGGTGTGTAGGCTATTTTACACGTTTTCCTGCCTGCACATCAAGATTGGAGGGACGTGTCTTGTCTTGTCAGCCATACAGTGACGCAGCAAGTTGGTAATGCAGGAGTCAGGGCAGTGATTACTTGTGTGAATGGCTGTGTGGATCCCTGTTGTCCGTCTCAGTGTAAGCCCACCTGGCCTGCACAGTCTCCGCCCAATCTGGCAAGGACACATCACTGAATGTACAGAGTGTTACATGTGTGTTTTTTGCAGGACTTTCCATCAATGAGCCATATCAGCACTGTAGATTGCACACAACTGGCCCGGTGAGAAGGGTATGGGTTTGTGAGATCATGTCCCTCAATGTGACTTCCATGACACAGTGAGCTATTCACAGGGCAAGGTCGTTGAGGCCTGTGCAGTGTTGGACACAGTGAGTCTCCCCCAAACACATGTTGACATGTGACGTATCTCTTGCTCTACCTGGAAATGGACAGTAGATGTGGGCAGTGAAACACATGGTTTTCTTTGCTAGCATCCTGCTTGTATGTGAGATGTGCAGATACTGTGTCGCCCCTCACACCTGCATGCATTTATGTGTGCTTCTCACATGCAGATGTACCCTGAGATGCATTCCTGTCTCTGCAAGACATATCTGTGGAGTTGGGATGAGTCAGTATCATGCTACTGTACTGAGAGATTTTGTTACATAACACTGTGTCACTGATGTTTTCCCACTCTTGTCTCCCATGCCTGCAGCTCAAAGTACACCAGCGTAAGGCCATGTGGAGGGCCATTGCGACCAAGATGTGGGCCCTGGGTGAGTCAAACCGCGGCGCACCCACTGCCACAAGAGGTGGGACGACATATCACGGCTGGCAAAGAACGTTGCGGAGATGACACTGGGTCTGCTCCCTCGCAGTGGCAGGTTGGCACGGCGCAGCATGACACAACTGATGTGCCGCATCTTGGCCATGACAAACCCTGAGCTGGATGCACGATTGAAGGAGCATCAGCAGCAAATTAGGGGTGAGTATTCTGGGAAGGGTGACTTTGGCTGTGTGTGGCTGCATGTGTACCAAGCCTGTGCCAGTGCTGGGCTATGTGATGTTGGTAATGTGATGCAGTGGCTTGTGAGTGGTATCTGTGCTGGGTGCAGCTGTCATGCATTTGTCCTACCTGTACTACCTAAGGGAATTCGAGTACTGGGCATTTCAATAGCATTCTGGGTGGTGGGCTTCATGTCTGAGCTATTTGTGTTACTGTTTGAAAGGAGCCACATGCAGGATGTTGTGGTGTGTGGTCATCACATGGCTCACCTATGAATGTTTTTCTTGTTTACACACACTGTTTAAGTAACAAAAGTGTGTTTGCACAATGTTATTGCACAGGTTGGCGTGCAACATGAAGATTTAGTCATCCTCAGTGGTGCTTTGCTTGCATATGTTTGTTCTGTTGCTGCCACTGAACTGACCCTACATCTCTCTCTCTCATGCAGCATCTCCCGTGGTCACGGAGGGACAGGGGACAGACACCAGTGGTGGGGAAACAAGCACAACAGCTGCACACGTGCCCAGTGACACAGATGTGACCAGCGCCTCGGAGGGGGACAAGAGTCTGCTGGAGGAATCACAGCTCGAGAAACAAAGTTCTACATCATCTGATGCCAGCGGTGACGCATCCATGTTGGCGGGCACAGGGAACGTTGACTCTGCATCATCTTACACCACACAGCGAACAGCACCCACCCTCCCAGCCACTTCCTCTGGTGCTGCCTGTGTTCGCACCAGTAAGAGGGGAAGAGTGTCCTTTACCCCAGGTACTGCTGCCCTGCCCCTGTCCCCCCTGTTGCCATCAGTGCTGAGTCTGTGGACCTTTTGCGCCAGCTGTGTGTTGGCCAGACAGCTCTCCTCAATGCATTCATAGACCATGAGAAAATATTGGCACAGGTGGTTGCTTTCATGGAGGGCATACATTCAGACGTGGGTGGGCTGCACCGGACTGTCCAGTAATGGCAGCCCTTCAACTGGCACAATCTCGTAGTCCAGCTCCAATCCCTTTGTCCACCCCATGCCAGTTGCCACGTCTGACGATAGTGGCCATGCTCCACAGACCTCAAGGTCATGATACAGCACATGTAGCACACAGCAGCAGCAGCCCAAGTGGTCCGGGCTGCAGACACCATTCCCACAGAAAACCAAAGCCATCACCAGCCAAGGACTCTCCTGTCCCAAAAGCATCTCACAAAGACAAGCAGGCAGTTTCCGTGCCCCCTGAGAAGGTGGTGCCTGCCAAGGCTACACATAAAATGTGCTCCAAGGCAGATTCACCCACTACCTCCACTCCCATTCCAAGCCCAGTGAAGAAGGGAAAGGAGGGCACTGTAGGGGGAACACCTGGTAAACAGGGGATGGAGGGGCAGGGGCAAGGCCAGGCAAAGCATCCCGCTGAATCCAGCACGTCCCCAGAAGGAGGGACAGTGTCTGCACCTGATGCAGCCTTGGTGTTGCGTGTGACTGTTGTGTCCACACCACTTCCCATTGATCCAAAGTCAGGCAAACCATTTAGAATCCCCAAGAAGTGGAAAGCCACCCCTCCAACATCTCCCACCCACGCTGTGTCTCATGTCCGCATGACTCCACCTCCACATGCCACTACACCACCTGGTCCAAGGAGCCCTCCGGCATCCAGAGCCACCTCAGCTGGGCCTCTCTCTCCCCAGTCAAGTACTCCAACTATGCCCAACACACAGCCAGCTCCCAGTCCATCTGACAGCCAAGTCTGAATGTTGGTCAACCTCACGCACCTGTCTCTCCAACAGCGGGGCCTGTGCTGCCCATCGTGACACCCCAGACTGTGTTGCTGACCATGGCAGGGTACAGTCACACACATACCCTGTGCAGCTTCTCATGGACTCACTCTGCACTTTGTCCTGCCCACTGGCCTTGTCGTTCACTGCTGTGTGACCCCTGCCTGTGCAGCTTCTCATGGACTCAATCTGCACTTTGTCCTGCCCATTGGCCTTGTCGTTCACTGCTGTGTTGGACTATTCCCTGTGCAGCTTCTCATGTACCTCATCTGCACCTTGGACTGGCCACTGGCCTTGCTGTTTGCCCCTTGACTGTGCAGTTTCTCATGTTCCTCAGCTGCACCTTGGACTGGCCACTGGCCTTGCTGTTTGCCCCTGCCTGTGCAGATTCTCATGGACAAGCTCTGCACTTCGTTTTGACCACTGGCCTTGTTGCTCCTTGCTGTGTTGAACTATTCCCTGTGCAGCTTCTCATGGACTCAATCTGCACTTTATCCTGCCCACTGGCCTTGTCGTTCACTGCTGTGTGCCCCTGCCTGTGCAGCTTTTCATGTACAGGCTCTGCATTTTGTGCCTTGCTCTTGTCTAGTATTGGTACCCATCGATGCACTTTGTGAATAAAGACAGTTGCTCCTGTTGTCTGTTTTGTCAGTGTCCTTCCTGAATAAAGTATTTCCTGTGTGTAAATGGTTTACTGTGCCACATGGCCTCTGTGCCACTTCAACATTGCCAATGGCTTGTCTGACTTGTTCAACTTTGTACTGGGGTGACAGGGAATTCAGTTGTGATACTTGAGGATGCAATGATGTTTTTAGATGGTACACCCTTGTCATTTTCATTCTTTGTTCATGTTGGATATCTTGTACACATGTCAGGTTTGGGGGTACTGCCAGCACAGTGCGGAATTCTTTCCACAGGATTGCAGGCAGGCTGGCCAGGGTCATAATGTATGTGTGTTTTACTTTCTGTATGCCCAGCAGTATAGGTCTATGGTCATGTTGTGATGGGCAGTCATCCTAGTCACATGGGTTACTTTCAATGTGTGGACGTGGGTGGTGAAGAAGTGAGCAGTGTGAAAGGGGTGAGTTTGTCATGGGTGTTGATGTGTGTGTGCCCATGTAATGTCAACTACACACATGTGTCACCCATGAGTTTGTTGCCTGTTATTTGGATTGTTCAGGCTTGTGAATGTGATTGTGTGCACATGTGTGAGTTGTATGTTGTGCACTGTGCAGTGTGTTGGTGTGTCCTTGCAGTTCTGGCTGACTCCTACTTGTTGCTTTAGCCAATTGTGAGTATGCAGAGTGTGTGACTGGAAAGTCAGGGTTTTTTATTGTTGAACAGCCATGTGTTTTGATACTGTTTGTACTCACTGTGCATACCTGCTCAACCACACTGACATTGTGGGTGTGATGTTCTCATGCATTGCTGTCACATGGTGCTTTATTGCCTCCAGTGTGGCATGTGGTGTGCGGTGTCATACCATCCCCTATCTGAGCTTCAAATGCCTTGACATTGTGAGTCAGCACTCCCTCTATTTGTGTATAGTACACTCCTGCCATGTCCACTACTGAAGTGCACACCACTTCACTTTGATGTCAGCTCTCCCCTTGTGTTGCCTGTGTGTGTGCCTCCCCATCACTTCATTTGTGACACTGTGCTTGCTGGTGCAGATCTCTGACCAGAAGCACTGTGCCACTCATGACATTTCCCCAATTAGTTATCTGTGTTGTTCTTGTTCTGTTCAGCAGTCATGGTTGCTCATATGTAGTTCAACTGTCTGTGCTGGCCAGTTCTCTGGTCAACTTGGTTCCACTTTTGTGTCCCAGACTTGTGCATCTGTGGGTGTTGTGTTAGGTGTATGTGTGTATGCTGAGGTACTGCTTGACTTCCTGGGTGTGATGTTGTCAGTGTGCTGTTTTGATTGTTGTTGTGGGTGTTCATGGTGTGTCACTCATGGCTGTGTGGGACTGTTATGTTTTGTGTGCACACACTACTTGTTGTGCATGCAGTGCTGTGGGTGTATGCTGCCTTGTCCTGGCCTGGTGTTCATCCCCTGATGTCCTGCTGTGTTTGGTCTGTGATTTATTGTCATGTGCATCTGTTGTGTGTTTGATGTGGCTGTGTTGTTCTGTGATGGTGCACTTCTTGTCTGTGTTGTGGTATGTTGTCTGTGCATTGTTCCTGACTGATGAGGTTGCGCACTCCTGTTGTGTCTGTACTCCCATTGCCTTCCCACAGTTTGGCTGCACAGGTCATGTGTAGTCTTGTTGTGGTTCTGTGTGTGTTTCTGTTGAGTTATGTGCTTGGCTGTTGTTTTGGTGCAGACATTGGTTCTGGCATCCCTATGTGTGTGTGTGATGTGTGTGGATACCCCCAGGGAGTGTGATTGTTTGTCTGTGTATTGACTGGACATTATTAACACCCGTCTGTGTATCTGACACAGGGGTTGTGTGCTGCAGGTGTGAGGGGGTATGTGTGGAGAATCATACTTGTGTTTGACAGTCATGGAGTGGGTCAATGTGCCCTGTGTGTTTTGCTGCTGGCATACCCCAGTGTAGTTGTTGTGTACATATGTGTGGCTGTTCAGAGTTTGACTTCAAGGCCTTCCTTTCATCCCTGTGCCTATACATGATTTGCCTTGCTGTCTCCCTGAGTTGTTGTACTGAGGTGAATGTGGTTTGAGTTCACTCACTATGCCAGCCATGTGTGCTTTGATGGGGTGAGGGTGCTGTTCTCTGTTCCTTGTCTTGCATGTGATGTACACATGCTTGTTGGTTGTTTCCTTGGCCTCCCATTTGTGTGCATCTTACTTTGGCTTTTCTATATGTTATGCTCCATTGCTGGTGGCATGTGGTCTGTGTATGTGGCTGTGTGTCAGTGTGGGGTATGTCTGTGTGACTTGGCAGGCTGTGTGTCCAGTAGAATGTTTGTTCATTGTATGTGTTTGTTTTCATATTGTGCTTGTACTCAGCTTTCTCGCCATGAATGTGGTGTTGTTGTGGTGTGTGGGTTGCCCTGGGCCTGTGCTTCTGTGTTGTGTGTTCCTCTGCAGCCACTCCTGCTGTGGCTATCTCCCTAGTTGTTTGGTGTGTGGTGCAGGGTTTGGATTCACCTAGCTTGGTGTTGGGCATGGGGGTGCACAGGAGGGTGCACATGGCATGTCCATTCATGTTGAGGGGGCCAGTGTGTGGAGTGTGGAGGTGTGGCCCTGTGTAATTTATGCCCCGCCCATGCCTGGCGCTGGCCCTGCCTTCTGCATTGTGTGCATGTTTTCCCTTGTCTTGACCGCTGTGGTGATGTGACCGGAACATTACTTGGAGATCGCGGTGATGTGTGACCTGACTGCGGAGGGATGACTTGGTGGCAGGTAGGAACTGTGTGGGTACACTTGTGGATGTGTTCCTGTCCCCACCAGGGTGTCTGGTGTGGCCAGGGACCCTGTATCAGCCCATTAGTTGTGTGTTGTGGTTGTGTGAGGGATTGTGTTGTTGCATACCTGCGGCAGCGTCCGCAACGGTTCATGAGTTGCTGGTGATGTATCAGTTACAGCACCGGAAAGACGTGAAGAGCTGGATCCATTGTGGTCTCCGCTGCGGTGCGACTGGCTTTTTGAGGCATCCTGATTTGTACAGTGGACGGGACGTCATTCTCACGGCGGTGAGTCTCCATTGGCTCCCACCACCGCGGTGACGGGTGCACTTTGATGGCGTTGTGCGTTGCACCGTGGCAGATGGGAAATTGGCTGTGTTTGGCCATACTAATTTGGCGGGTGGGAGGCCCGCTGCTGGTGTGCGGAAAAAGGCATTTTCCGCCACCACAGGCACCGCGGTGGTGCCACCGCCCACCATCCTAATAGACCCCTAAGTCTCAACAGTACAGTGTACTGTGAACACCCTTGCAGTGAGTATATAAATTGTCAATATGCAAGCAATATGAATTACCACCTCCCGCCACTGCTGCTGGCTCACCCCCTGCAGCTGCCACATCTGCTCTCTGCTGGCTGGTGTTGCCGTCCCCGTCGGTGGTCTGTATGGCTGGAAAAAACATTACACATTTTTTAGATGCCATATTTGCCTCCCCTAATAATTTGTTTTCATAGCAAGATTAAAAATACATACACCACACACATCACTACAATTTGGGTACAGAAAGTATGTCCTATCAAAAATAATAAAATATCCAGTTGAGCGTTTTGTTGGTGGCAACTTTTTACAAGCCTCTGAAGAAGAAAAGCTGTAAAGGACTGGACTGAGCGGCTAGAGCTTCGGACACAAGGTCTTCTTGGTTGCAAAATATAATGGTGCCATCCACCTCCTCCTCCTCATACTTCCTTCTAGCTATGGTGCACAGCAATCACTTTGCCATATACTGCTGCTAATAATACTAGGCCTAGATGAGAAGAAGACACAACTTTGTGGTGTCCTATATGGCCATGGCCACTCTTCCGTTTTACTGATCGAGCATGAGAAAGTAAAATAAGACTTCTTATCTCAACAAACATGTGTAGAATAACGTACTTGGGCATGCAATCTGCATGGCAGAGTAGTAGTACTAGTACTAGTGATAGTAAGGACCAATGGGTTCTCTGAGTCTTACAGTACCACCCCTTGGCACTCCACAAAATATATAAGGGGAGAGGGAAAGCTGACTGAAAAACCAAAAGAAAGCAAGCTACAGAGAGACTAGTTTAGACAGAGGCAGTTTGAGGTAAAATACAGACACTTATAAGTATTAAATAACTAAGTTAGCAAATAGGATAATGCATGGATAACAAGAATTTAGAAACAGATAGATCAATGAGGATTTAAGAAAATAAAATTAGGATATGGAAATAATAGTTCAAAATCATAAGCGGTAAAAGTTAGGTAAATATATATTAATATTAACAGCAAGAGGACTTACTGGGTCCAGCAGATCCATCAGTTTCTTTGGGAGGCACCTCCAGCTCCTGCACCTGCCTCGGACAAACTTGTCTTGCCCCTGAATGCTGATGTAAATGTAAATGTCAAGGTACTTATAGAGCGCACTGTCACCAGACGGCCACCTTGCGGCGTCGCCTTTGCGGTTTCCTGGCGCTGATACTCATACCACTGTGGAACCCCTCCTGGCTTTCCCTGTGAAGTGTCCACTCCTGGGCACCCCCAGGGTGAAGCCAGGCATCCTTAGCGCTGTTGGGGCTGGTGTGGAGGCTAAGCAAGCTATTGCCCAGAGTTGCAGCGTGGGGCCCATGATTAGAATAGGCACCGAGGCGAGAATAGACAGGTCCGAGGAAATTGAGCCTGAGCCCTGCCAAGGCGGGAATCGAACCCTGGTCCCTGGCCAGAACTTTGCTTCAGGGTCTGCCGCTCTAACCATTGAGCCACACTCCTCCACACGATGATCATGTAAGACATAATTAAAGAGACAAAAAATGATTGGTGTTAAATAAATATTAAATATTTGCACCAAAAAGATTTTTTGACAGGAAACGGCAATTGCAATAACATTGACCTTTCCTAAATCAGATCGATTAGTAGTAGACTAGTATCGCTGTTGCGGGCCGGCCTATCTTTATTATTCTGCAGTTCCAATCCGATTCCTGAATCGTAAACCTACCTAGCCCGCCTATTCCAAAGAATTTGGAATGGATTACACAGAAATTATATTTCCTTCTGAGTTCCGATCTCATGCGCAATCTTCTCAACCCCCTTTGATGGGCCAATTCACTAAGTCTGCATTTAGTCTTTAAATGCATAGATGGACGCATGCATATTACATACGCCAAATTGGTTTGTTGCTAGTCACTCTCTAAATGAACTACAAACAAGGTTCTACTAAGGACTGAAGTGAGATTACTAATACAAAGTAACTAACTAACTATTACTATCTTAGTGACAGGACAAAGGAATGGAGTCTCTCTAGTCTACATTACCTAACATAAGTTCTCTTACAGAATCAGCCCAAGCAAGCGTAAAGTTGCAAACAAGTACGATTAAGTAGCACTGAGTACCTGTCTAGAATAACGATCACATAACATAAGATTTATAAACGTAACTTACCTGCACGTGAGCAGCATGCTTGCTATTAGGAAAAAAAATATTAGCAATAACATAGAACACACAATAATAATAATAATTAGCTACTTACCAAGCCCCGTGACCTCAACCCCTAGCAGGTCCAGCAGGTCCTCTTTTCAGCCCAGGATGTTGGACCACCGGTGTGTCAGCTGGTTGTGGGTGTGCTAGACCACAAAGCAGCAATACACAGCCAGGTGCACCCACCACTGCTGGTGCTCCCGTAGCCCGTAGCTGGATGCAGGCCTGCCTCCTGCTGCCAGGGTGGAGGGGCTGTGGTGCTGCATAAAAAAAACAGTGCTGCCAGCTTCACCTCCGAAAACAAGGCCCGGGCCTGCATCCCTTCTGGGAGCCTCCTTCCACAAAGTAGGCTGCTCTTTTTTGCCACCTAGGCCCGGATCTCTTTCTCTACCATGGATGCTGGGGGAAGGTGGGGTAGTAGTATAACAAATAACAGGGAGAAAAAGGAAGGAAGTACCACAGAATTAGGAAGAAAGTAAGAATTGAGAAAAATAGTAGAAAAAAAAACAAAACGCACTATAAAATACAAAAAATGGCAGAAAAAATGCAAAGTATACACTTAAGAAGAGATAATAAATAAAAATGGCCCCAAAAAAGTTTTGGGAACAAAGGATTGGAACTATTTAGGGAGGATCCAAAACAGGCCCCAGAAACATAACAGAGAATAAAAACAAGATAGCCGTGCCCATGCACGACTACGTGGTGTAGTTTGCAAGATGTTTCCCCCTGAACAAGAAATCCACATTGACAAATGGTGGAAAACATCACAGGAACGGGCAGGACAAGTAACTACGCCCACTTATGGAACTCTTCGTAGCACAGCAGAGTTTTTTTGCTACTTCACTCAGTTTTGCATAGCCCCACTACGCAAAGTCTGCCCAGGCTTAGTCTGCCCTTCTCCCACCCTGATGATCTGGTGAGGCTCGGATTTCAACCAGAAGCCTCTCCTCTAATTCTACCTCTTACTCTCCCCCGAATGGTGCTCTGTACCTACCCCCACTCTCCTCAGGTGTTCTCGCTCATCTAGATTGCCTCCTTCTCTTTGACCTAGGCTGTGGTTTTTTGGTCAGAACTTACGCCCAAACTCCCTTCCAGTTGTTTCTTTGGCTACCTGATTAAACCCTGTGGCATCCACCTCGTCAATGGATCCCGGAGGTCTGGTATCCCTTTCCTCACCCCGCTGGTTGAATCATTTTCCAGAACTGCTGGAATCTCCCTGTCAATCAGGTGTGCTTACCTGACTCGGTGGGAGTGTGCGTTTTTTGAGTCGCTGGAGTTTGGTGGGCTGATCATGGTTGACCGTGCGAGTCAAACTTCAAGGAGCTCTAGCACTGGACTGAGGTGGTGCTTGGTATGCTTGGGCCTGCTGGCCTGTTAGATTTCCATACCTGAATCTAACAGTTTGTTGTTCAGTAGGGGACCCTCTGGCTCCCTCTGCTGTCGGGTTGGTGTAGCCTAATAAGGGAATAGCAGGCAACGGGGAGAGCACCTCCATACCTGCATATGGTGGGGAGGATGTGGCACTTTGCTTATTGTCTGTTGGATAGAGTTGTCAGTCTGTTCCTCCACGAAGATGGCCCACAGCTTTAATAGTGCCTCTCTCTGGTCCTTTTTCTGTCCTGAGTATTTTGTCCATATGTGTGTCCTGATGTGTTAGTTTATGTTGGTGTCAGAGGTTTCCTCCTATGGCCAGGGAAATGCGTGTACAAATTCTTGGTAATTGTTATAGCCTGTGTGGCGAACCTGGTTTGCAGGTGCTTTAGTGGCGACTCCATGACATTTTGGGTACTTTTTATCAGACAGGTACACCCTAGTTTTTTCTGGTTTAGGTGATCTATAAGTTGTTTGAGTTCTAATCTGGTTGTGGGGAAATATTATGCATGGGGAGTGATGGTTCTAACTGCTTGCTATGAGCTCAGTGCTATTTACAGATGCATCAATATGTTTCACAAACACAAATAGCAATGCATATAAAGGGTCGCAACCTGGAAGAAAATGCAACTGTTACAATGTCATGAAATTTGGCAGAAAAATAGCTGACTTTACTGCGATTTGAACTAATGATTGTGAAAATAGCAAATCCTCATATAGCACATTAAAACATTGACAAAATGCAATTCTCAAGACAGAAAACAGTTGCATCAATATACCAACACAACAGCATCAAAGAACCACAACATAAAATATACCTTGCATCAATTTATTACTACATTAGGAAAAATATAGCAAACATTTATGACTGTTAAAAATGCTTTAACCCACTCCTGTCCTGGAAAAGGGGAAGTCCTGCATGGTGCACAGGACTAAGTGAGCCTGACAGTCTGTCAATATAGGATCTGAGACAAAGAAAATGACAATCTTTTTTGCAGAGAGAAAGTAAAACCTTGAAAAACCACAAGCCCCTCTTGGCCAAACTCAAGGTACACCTGATCTCCCATATCTGATTCTATTATCCTAATATCCAAATTGCTACAGTTTCAAACCCATGAGCTTAGCGTATCATCTGTGTCATGCCCAGTGGTCCAAGCAAACAACACCTCTCACTTCTTTCACATACCACCAGTGTTCATAAGCCGGTAGCACTGAGAAAATCCTTTAGAATAAACAATAAAATTGAGGTGCCATCCCTACATCACACCCATGGCCCACGCATAAGATCTGTATCACGTTTAGCAGTCCAAGCGGTGAGGCCTCAACCCTGTATCACACTAACGGGCAAGCACACCACCTGTATCACGCCCAGCGGTCCAAGCGATAACCACTTTCACCCTTCCTAGCATGCTGACTATTGAAAAAAGGTGACCTCCGCAGGAATGCCTCCGAGACCACCTTGTGACTACTCAGTTTCGACACATAAATCAGGCAATATGCCACAATTCTGTCAGTGGTGGGGCACTCGAGGTTACATTTTTGTGCTTCTTCCTAGTTTGCCATACACCAAGTGCTGGGGACTAAGTATCAAATGTGGTCTCCTACACTTTGTCAGTGGCTTCAGGATGGACATCCGCCTGCGTATTCAACAGAACTTCCAATCATTTGTGGCATCTGCTCACCGTCCTTACTGCGCAGATGTGAATCCGCTCTGGCAGGACCCTTTTTCTTTGGCTGTACTTGGGTCTGAGGTTCGAATCTCTCCTATCTGGCTCACCAAATTATTGCTTGAATATGAATTTACCTTGAAAAAACAATAGACACTATGTATTTGCTAAAACAGTAACATTTGATTTAATTAAACACTTTCCCCGGGAGTACAGTTACAGAAAACTGTCTGAGACGTGTCTCAAAGTTTCCTGCCGCTAAAGCTGTAATAATGTTATCGCTGTTCCTTGATAATATGGCCCTCAATTCCTAAAATGAGCGTACATTTAGAATATCCAACATGTGGGGAAATACCGATAAAGTTGCCCTGTGTTTAGTTTGTTAGGGCAAAAAAAGTTGGGACAGTCCCAAATATCAAGCAATGGGCACAGCACTGGGTAGGATTAAACTCGAAACTCAGAGTTTAAGTGGGTACAAGGTGCATTTACTGTACTCACATGCGGAACATCATACTCAGAAATCTAGGTCAATGAAAAAGAACATGTCAATATAAGGAGCTAGAAAGTAAACCTAGCTTAGACCTGATTGTAAAGTTTATGCAAGTTGATATTTATGTACTGAACCGAGTGTTCTATAACTACCGTAGAGGATCTAAATTAAAGCAAGAGCCAACACAACACAGATTAGCTTGTCCCATATAATTGGAAATTGCTGAGGTATTGATTCATTAAATCAAAGTTTTCTTTTTAGGTGCCCAGATAGAGTAGTATGAGTTCAATTTATATGAAAAGTTATATTCACATCATAACTCAAAGGTTCGGTAATTACTTTTGCGGGATTTTGCATTAAGCAAGTGTCAAAAGTATGATTACTGCCTCCATTCTAATTAATGTCTAGGTACGTTAATTAGAAACTTGACTAATTTTAAGCAAGGTGGAGAAGTGCTATGCGAGCCATATATAGATTGGAAGGAAAAAGACACGGCATAGCAATAAAATGCTGAAGATTTTTTCCTTTCACACTCAAATAATTCCCCTTGATATCCTATTACTGCAGAGAAGTGAACGCAATACATTGTGATGAGATTAGGCGCTTGTGTTATATCTTAATATGGTAAATGTAAACGTTTTACCTAAAAAGCAAGAAGCATTGCATTGTTATTATGTGTTTTGTGTCCACATATGCAAAAAGTACCCCAATAATTCAAATATTGCATTTTGGAAGAAGATGTCACTGATCTAAGTTTGATACTCCTTGCATTTTGTAGGATATGTTGAAGTTTTCCATGATTTACCCTCTTTTGTTTTGACTGTAATCCCTTTGTTAGAGTCTTTAAAGCTTTTCATTGATGCAGTCAAAAAACGAAGCCCTTATAAATTATATTTTGTATAAAAATTTATGAATATTTTCATGGTATTGATATTGCAGAATATCGTGTTAATGTGTAGGACAACAGTTGTCAGATGTTTCTTGTCACTCAGGAACCCACCGATATCCAGGCACAGACTAATGATAACTAAGTAGTACAGAAAGTAATTAAATAACCAATCTGCTTTCATTTTGAGATCTAAAGTGAGTTCAAGAATTGGTAACAGAAGGGTCCAATTATTTTGTAAACGAACTCCATGCTAGCTGAGTAGGTCTACCACTAGATATGGCCACTCAAAGGTACTGCAGTAAACTCCCATGAAAAATCAGGTAGGCAGTGACTTAAAATAAAACCACATAGGCAATAGGGTTAAATAAATAACATCATTTTGACGTTCAATATACTGGACCGTTAGAGCTAGGACCATGCTTCCAAAGGAAAATCATTGTTTTGGTTTGCTAATGATGTTTGCTGCCGTTGGATGCATCTTCATAAAACACCCCCTAAAAAAAGTCTGATACCCTCAGCTTCTTCAAGCAGAGGCTGAGAAAATTGGGGACCAAAATGCATTTTCCCTATTTATGTTTCTGTAGGAAAATTGAATGACAATACTGTAAAGACTGCTGAACGGAATTACATAAAATTTGGAAGAAAGATCGATCTTTGCCCAGAAAGCATGACTTTTGTATTTGGCGTAAATCCGTTCAGTAGTTTTTGAAAAGATAAAGTTCTTAACTTTAGTATATTTGATGCTAGGGAGTATCTGTGCAGCCAACAGATTTTAAGATAAGATCTGATTGATTCTCACCACTTCAACAAAGATGTGACCATAGACATTTTAGGTTTAGGGTTTGGGGACTCAGTCTCCCGTTCTGTAGAAAAAATTAAAAAAACATGTGTGTAGGGTAGGGAAGTGCGCACTTAGGTTTCTCCAACCCAGCTGTGATGTACTGCCAGGCTGGAGAAACTGCACAGACTCTCTGTCCCGAGCAGAGCATCTTTCCAGCCCACTCAGGCCAATCCCCACAACAGGGCTAAGATTGCACAAGAAGTCTGTCCCACTGTCTGCTGGGAGTAGGAAGAGCACAGGAGGCACGATGCAGGAGTCAGCCATAGCTTAAGGTAAGTTCTTATTTTTTTTAACACCCCCAAGCTCTCTCCACCCGCCCCACCACCATTTGTTTGTTGCAGCTGCCAAAGCTATACTCTCATGAGCGAAGAAAAGTGCCGCTCCCAACCACACAAGAGCAAAGTTAAAATGCTGGCTCCTGGCAGTACCACAATGAGTGCTGGCTGTGAAGCTGGCTGGGCTTGCAGGGGCCTTGGCTCTTTCTTGTGCTGCCAAAGATTAAAAATGGTGTGGTATGGGTGCTGGATGGGTAACCGGGCAGGGCTCTCCCACTTCCCCACAACGTGTGGCTACACTGCAGGCAACCCATTAAAAAGAAGAACAAAAAATAATAATAAATGAGTGGCAGCAGGTGCTCCATTGGCTACTTTTGGGAAGACATCAGACAAGAATTATGGCTTGATTCCTAAAAATAACTAAGAGCCTTTCTTTTCAAACAACATTTAATTGTTTAAATCTCATTTATGTGATGTCCACACAACTGCTTGAAACTTGACTACTCTTTACATTGCTGATCCCTGCTCCTTCCCTCACTCCATACTCGTTTCACAGTTAACAACTCTCTTGTATTTGAAAGAATTTCTGTCCTCAAGCCTTAAACGTTACGCGGATTAACTGTTATCTCTGCACCTGAATTCCTCAAGTATATATGCAACTGCCCTGTGGACAGTGCTGCACTATATAAGAACCCTAAATAAAATGACAGTAAAAAATATATATATCTCCATATCAGTCTTCCAGGATATTATATGTAGCCATTAACTTAAATGTATCAGCAAACATATGATTTACGTTGCCATCCGATTTAATTTAGTGCTTGAGAATATAATTTAGAAAATCTGTTCCCCTTACTGCACATCATCGCTATATCCCCTGAGGTATGACTGTTAGCATTTTAACAGAACACATCCTCAAATTGACCACAGCACAGGCTCTAAAGCATGTTTTCTTTGCGCTATCACTGTTATTAGGAAAATACATTCATGAAACAAATAATGGAACTGATTACTTTATTAAACGGCAATTTGAAACATTAGGTTTAAACATTTTAGGAACATATACACTGATATAGAAGCTTACTACCACACATTTCAGATCTTTCATTTATCTATGTTCGTACACCAGATATGAACAGCAGAAAAAGAGACTAGGGTAAACAATTGTCTTGCCATTCAAAGAATGCCACATTACAGATAGTTTCCTATCAAGTAGTCAGAGCAAAGACTATATACACTTGTATACAATGAGGTATATTTACTAATATTTCTCGTGGTAGAACATGCTGCATTTCATTGTGTGAAAGACAAAGCACAGAAATGCACCATATCTGCTAAGATATGGCAGGGTTCTGTTATCTCCTTGAGCTGGTGGACTGTGTACTGCCTAGCACCAATCCAGGCACCCTTGCAGCATGGCACAAGGGTGCCTGCAGTAAAGGAAGGATTGTGTTTTTTGTGCAGGAGCTTTCCTACACAAAACAATCCTAAGAGGCGATGTCCTCTTTGTATGTGTTATGCAAAATGCATCAAGCATAGGATGAGGAAGTAATGAGGCGAAATATTTCTCCTCTACACCTCTTTGTCATAGGCAGATCAATTTGCTACAATCCCAGGATTACTGCTGTTAGTAAATCTGGGATTTCATTCAGTTGGTGGATGCACAGAAAAACCCAACTCCACCCATGAAATGTCTACCCATCGCAAAGTAATGCAGAGCAGTGCTTTGAACTGCATTGCCTTACTTTGTATTTAGATTTGCGTGGCTCAGTAAATACCAAATTTGATTTTGTGTTGGGCTTGCCCCACAAAATGACGCATCCCGAAGTAAAATCTTGGTAAAGATGACCCTATAGCTACATAATGTCCTTAATTTAGTATAGCTAGAAAACTTTGCATCGAGAGGAGGCCTTTTAATAGACTGAGGGGAAACTAAGGAGAGAAACATAAACTCATAATGTTGGGTCAATGTCTCTCGAAAGATATGAAAAACTTGAAATAAAAGAAGTCCTTTAAGGAAGGAGCATTTCCATAAATCATTTATATCAATTATATCTAGTGGGAACATATCACTTGTATACACTGCAAATACAGAACTTGCTTACTCCGCATCCACAAAGACAGAATTGAAAAGATTATGGGGAAATTGTTAGAATATAGATGTACAAAAAGATTTGGGGTTGGATATTGTATTCAAAGTGGGTGTGGGAGATGGATAACAGACAAAATATAGAGTTTAAATTATCGATCTACCAGAATATCGATGTTGAAATATCGTCATGCCAGAATATCGACAGTCAGAATATCGCCGACAAGAATATCGAGTTGAAGGTAAGTAATATTGTTTTTTAAAATATCGATGTTAAAAATATAGTTTTTTTAGTTAGCGTTATGTATGTTAGTATTTATTTTAAATGTATGTGTTATATATTTTTATGGAAGTATTGCTTTTGTATTTTAATATATGTGTTAAATGTTAATTTATTTTATTAACATTTTGCGTTTTTGTTCCGTAGCAGATTGTGGGTTAATAGGGGAATAGAGTGGGAAGTAATTTAATTATGATAAATGTAATAATAATTTTTGTAAGTTATTAACTATTTTTTAATACAATTTTGTGTTTTAGTTCTGTAGCGGGTTGTGGGTTTATACGAGAATAGGGTAGGAAGTAACTTAATTATAATATATTTATTAATCATTTTCAGAGGTTAATAATTATTTTTTAATTGGATTTCGCGTTTTAGTTCCGTAGCGGGTTGTGGGTTTATACTTAATTAATCAATCATTTTTAATAATTAATATTTGTGTATTTAATTATTTATATTGTTAATTGTGGTAGTCAATTTAATATTAATGATGTATTAATTGGTTATTAATAATTAGGGCTTCCGGTTTTATGGTATTTATTTTTTTGATATTTCCATCTGTATTTATATATATTTATTTTTTGTCAACTTTATCTGTATTTATCCATATTTATTATGGGCTGTGTGAAAAAAATAAAGCTGAAACTGGTATATTTCCACATTTATTTAATCAATAAATATTCAGTCATGCTTGAATGCCTCCTAGGTTTCAACTATATGAACACCCGCAGAAGATAAATCAATGCACCTATATGAAAATATGCACATTTCTGAATCACCCTTGTGCACATCTACTGCTATTTAAGTCTCTTTACAAAATTTCCTTTCTTTTTTGACCCCCTTACCTATCAATCGACGCAGCTATTGGCCAGGCAGTCATGGTAAATTGTATTTAGAATCACTCAAGAAGCACCCAATTACCGTTTTTATCCACATTTAAAAATAAATACAGACAAGAAAATGAATGGTTTTCTGTCTGTATTTATATAAAAAAAATCAGTAAAAATGGAAAATTGGGAGCCTTATTAATATTTATTAATTACTTGTTAAATATGTTAATTGTCTCATTTTTTAAGAGTGGGTTGTGGGTTTGTAGGTGAGTGAGGTGGGAAGTGATTTAATTCTAATTAATATATGGTTTTTATTAATTAATATTTAAGTTTTTAATATTTTATATCGTTACATGTGTTATTAATTTATTATTAATTATTTAATATTTGGATAATAATAAATTATTAATTACATTAATCATGTCTCTTTTTTAGGAGTGTGTTGTGCATTGATAGGGGAGTAGGGTGGGAAGAAATTTAATTTTAATACCATTTTTATAATGTTTTTCCATAATATTTATTTAAAGTTATTTTGGAGTGTTAACTGTGTGAACTAATTTATTAGTGATTGTTTTTAATGTGCTTGTTAATTGTATTAGTTAATTAATTGTCAATTAATTCTGTTAATTTTGTCATGTTTTACAATATCGGTGGTGTCGTTTATAGGGGAATATGGTGGGAGGTAAATATTTTTTGAATAATTAATTATTTGTTAATTAATGTTAAATATTTTGCTGGAGAGGGAATAGTAATTTTTACCTACCCGCTATCCAACACTTTCCCCACCGTTGCAGTCACTGGAGTGGGAATAGTAATGTTTACCCCCCCCCCGCTATCCAACACTTTCCCTACTGTTGCATTTACTGGAGTAGGAAGTCATTTTTACCCCTACGCTATCCAACACTTTTCCTACTGTTACACTTGTTGGAGCGGGAATATTAATTTTTACCTCTCCGCTATCCAACACTTTCCCTACTCTTCCACTCACTGGAATGAGAATAGTAACATTTACCCATCTGCTATCCAACGCTTTCCCTACTGTTGCACTCGCTGGAGTGGGAATAGTAATTTTTACCCTCCCGCTATCCAACACTTTCCCTACTGTTGCACTTACTGGAGTGGAAATAGTAATTTTAACCCACCCGCTATCCAACACTTTCCCTACTGTTGCACTCACTGGAGTGGGAATACTAATTTTTACCCTCCCGCTATCCAACACTTTTCCTACTGTTGCACTTCCTGGAGTGGGAAAAGTAATTTTCACCCCTCCGCTTTCCAACACTTTCCCTACTGTTGCACTTGTTGGAGTGGGAATAGTAATTTTTACCTCCCCGCTATCCAACACTTTCTCTACTGTTGCACTCTCTATTGTGGGAATAGTAATTTGTACCCCTCCGATATCCCAAAATTTCCCTACTTTTGTACTAAATTATTATTTAAAATGTATTTAATATTTTATGTATTAAAATTATAATATAATTTTTTTAATTTATAATATTTATGTTACAGGTGTTTGTGTATATATATTTAATTGTATTTTTTATATTTTTCTAATATGTTATAATGAAATAAAAATAGTATTTATTCATTAATTTAAAGTTAATATATATATATATAAAATTGTAAATATGTATGTTTATTTTGTTAATTAAATTTAATATTTATTATTTATAATTTGTAAGTTATTTTGTTTTAAATCTTTATTTTACAATATTTTTTAAACATTAAAAATACTGATATATTTATCTTCAATATTTTAAACAACAATAGGTTTTTTTCTTGATATTTTTGTACATACCATGTTGTAGATAGGATGTCGATATTCTGTACATCGATATTCTTGACACAATTTTCTGGTAGGTCGATATTGTTGTCGTCGATTTTATGTCAGTGATCCGTGGGAGATGATTCTGTCATTGTAATGCACCACAGAGTGACATTCTACAAGCGATATGTCCTATCATTCACTGGGATCAGATTTAGGGGCCGATTCCGATCCGGGTCGGAAAGCACTCTGACTGATCCAGAACCGGAGTGTTTTCCGACCGAGCCGGAGGCCTGCAGTCCAACTGAGCGAGTACGATGCGGCCGTACGCTGCCGGACTCTGTTCGGTCGGACTCCCACCCGCACCATACATGGCTGTGTTTGGGAGACCCATGGGCCTCCCCCTGTGTCCAAGTCGTAGGGCTGCAGGTGTCAGGGGGTCCGACGCGGACCCCCAAAGGCAACCACCCGGACGTTTTGCGATCCAGACACTCCGGCTTGCACAGGCTGTCCGACGCGTGCATCGTACTGGCTCAGTTGTAAATCGCATCCATTGCATGCCATGGTTAGCTTACGACCGAGACGTACGGAGCGGTTCGGACCCGGAAACGACTCGGTCCGTGAATTTCACGAAGCTCGCATCGTACTTGATCGCTCGTACAGCTGTACGAGTCAGCCGGCAGACACGCGTATGACTCGTAGTTTTTCCGGCCTTATCGCGTTCGGTGCACTTCCGGATCGGAATCAGCCCCTTAGAGTTTTATTTTGTGCAATTTCTGGAAACGTTTATCTAAACTAACCCAAGTCATCTTTGTCTAATTTACAAATTAATAAACTCAGTTTACACAAGGAAAAAAACTCAAGGGCATATTCACAAGGAACTATCGCCGAGTTAACAGCACATTATCGCAGCCAAAGTTGTGATAAATTTATCGCCCACCGTGCCAAAAGCCGTGACAACACAACTCCACAACATTCACATCAACTAGACAGAACTGTGATAAGAACACAAAACCGGCGATAAGGCACGTTAGTAGCAGGCAAATAACACCTCCTCTGACCTGGTGCTAAGTTGAACCACAGCCTGCATCACAAAAGGGAGCCCAGCCCAGAGCCACACATGAATAACCACAGAGGCCCCTGAGCAACTGCCCATGCAGCATGGACACCCAAGAGGGCCACAACACCCACTGACACCACACCCAGGCCCGCACCCCCCCCTGGAATCCCCTGCCCCCCCGGACAAGCAAACTGCACACCAACACCACTAATCCCCCCAAAAAATAAAACTTTGACTGATGTCGCACAAGCAGGAATACCAACACACATGGCTGCCCAGAAAATGGAGAATCAGTCATACAGCAATGCAATCACCAACACAAACCACCATTCAAACCAAAACCCAAATAACATTTGGATGAGTCCTACCGGGTCTGCACTGGACAATCTGTAGGACACGGCCTGGAAGACAAATTCCAAGAGAAGAAGGAGTGCCATGCGCACAACAAAGGAAAGAGAGGGAGAGAGGGAGGGAGAGAGTGAGGAAGAGAGATGGAGTGAGACTGCACAAGCAGCGCAAGGCCTCCCGGGCACCTGGCCATACATGCCAACATGTGTGTGTGTACCGCTATTGGGACACCATGAGCCCAAGGCCTTGCCCCAGTCTCTGTGCCAAAGCCACATCACATTCCAAAAATGCAAGTAGAAGTCAGACACACATCAGGGATGAAAACTCCTTTGTACCAATGCAGAAGCGGGAGGACACCTGCACCTCTAACCTTGGGCCTGAACGCGGCTCGAACACCCTGAGAGAGATGCCATGGCAGTCGTGGACGACTCCCACACCACGCATTGCGCAAATGAACAATCCAACTGATCCACAGCCCACACACAGAAGGCCCTGCCGGAGGTACCCCCCGCATGGGATGCCCTTGACACTCGCAGAAACAGTAACCCATTCTACCCAATGTGGCACACACAATCTGATCATAGCCCAGAGCTGTGGCATATCCTCCACACAACTGCCGCAGTCCAGAAGAGTGCCGGTTCCACGAGATGCAACAACGCAATGTCAGGCGATCCCGGGCCCATGCACAACCCCGTCACGTGGAACAGTACCGTGCACGTATGCTGCATTCACTGGGTGCACTGCCACTGGCAGTAATGCAGATCAGCTACCAGCTGAGCTTCTGCCTGGCCTACGTCACCTGTGTCCAGCACTGGTTCCACTGCCGAACATGCACATTCGAGTGTCCCATGGATGTCTGCCTATCCAATACAACCGTAGATGAATTGGACTATGACTTGTGTCTGCGCCCCCTGTTGGATCACGAACAGGAGTGTAACCGAGACAGCCATGCATGGGATGCATTGACATACTGCGTATATATTGGCAGTTGTGCATGGGAGATTGCACAATCCCTCGTGTGCATTGACCACATCGAGGCGCTCCCCTATTGGGCTGTGTTGGGGATTGGGGAAACAGCGTGGGCTGAGCACACCTGCCTGGACCAGTTAATGGATTGGCTCACCGTGGTGTTCCTCGAACACGACAACAACGTACCATTGGAACACATTGCACATGAAACTGCGCTGGCATTCATGGATGAGTAACTAAGTCCCTGCAGCCACATCGGATTGACACCCACAGCACAGGTCCCAACAACTTGTTGCATCATGAGGAATGCTCACATATCCCACCAAAACAGAGGACAGGTCAGCCATCCTCAGGGCTCTAGATGCATGTGCGTGGAACTACGTGTGTGTACACTAGGCCTGGGCAGTAAATTCCGTTCGCTCGTGGAATTTGCAGAATTTGGGTAATTTGACATTCCGCGGAGAACGCAGAATTTTTTGCTTGTTTGCACTTTCAAAATGCGTGTTCGCAAGATATTTTCTCCCCGAGCACCAAACATCATTTGCGAACAGGAGAAAAGCATTGCAAATGGGTGAAACAAGCAATTCCACGTGTCTGCAGAACTTTTGTGTGCTTGTGGAGATTTTTTACTGTTTTGCGTTGCGCGACTATGCAAATTCCCCCCACCCCTAGTGTACACTGTACACACCTGTGCAAGGTGATGCCGGTCCATGCTTGGAGGAACACAGCGTCATTTTGCAACATTACCAATTCGTACACACTGCTGGGGTGAGTGAACACACATGGCAATGTAGGACGGCATGTGAACCGGTCTGACCCTTCCACCTGATCACTGTCAGCAGAGCAGACAATCTGCACACTCCGGTGGCAGAGCACTATGCTAATCAAATGGGCAGT
This sequence comes from Triturus cristatus, assembly GCF_964204655.1. NCBI lineage: Eukaryota > Metazoa > Chordata > Amphibia > Caudata > Salamandridae > Triturus > Triturus cristatus. The sequence continues at coordinate 1,355,768,621 of NC_140591.1, forward strand.
GAGTCGAGCCCCGTCACACAGGGCAATGGGCAGATGCCAGATAACACATGACTCGTCCAGAATGGCAAGGTGTGCTGTCCATTTTTGCCTCACCATTTCCTGAACCTCGACATGTTCCCATGCTGCGTGTAAGTGCCTGAAGCCTGTCCCTGCCTGTTGTGGCCATTGCTTCGTCCATACTGACACGCACATGCCAATAATGTCTATGCCAATCCACTGGCGTCTAACTGTGATGAGTGTTGAATCGACTGTCCACTTGTGTGCCACAATGTGCATCATCTCTACACAGGGAGGAACTGACTGACGCATGTACAATGGGGGTGGCTCCCTTTTGCAATCTTTACCTCTGTGGGCCAGACATTGTAATGGGATAGTTGCTGGCCGACCTGTGCACTTACGTGACTTCTGAAATGAGAGTATGGGGTCCAAAATCAGATCATGTGTAGCTATGTCATGAATTGTAACAGGACGTGGCCACACAGATGTGTGCGTGTAGGTATACATAGTGAGGTCCGGTTGTAACATGTATTGTAGGACACTACCTCTGGCCTCTACCAATCGTGCATTCCTACACACAGCCTTATTCAATACATGTACATGTGCCTACATTGGGGGGTTGTGAGACTGTAGTTAATATGCAATGGGGACACAGCTAGTACTCACCTCCACAGTCATCCAATTGGCCATGTGTCTCAGGGATACACATACGCATAACTGTCAGTTACCAGGGTGTACCTACATGTGCATCATTGTCCCTACATCCCGCCATACCTCTATACGTAAGTGGACATAGTCATGACACATATGTGTGATTTAGAATGTTTTATTCACATTCAGGTGATTGACGGAGCTGGAGCTGTACATGGCCATCCTAGCCCACATTACATTGAAGCCCAGTAGTGGGCCAAACAGAGTCCTTTGTGGAATGAAAAGTGTTTTGGACGGGGCGGAGTGCAGTCTGCAGTGAGGATATGGCAGTCCGTGCCGGGTTCTGAGTGAATGTCGCAGAATATTCCGTGGGTCAGTGGGAGGTGTTGTTCTAGGGCATGATGCATAGGTCAGAGCCAGGCGGGGACAGGCCATATGGCGGTGATGTATACTACTGCCTCCTTCCTCACACAGTAATTTCCATACCAATCTTATTCCCCTGATACGAGTTCTGTGTCCGGTGTGTCCGGTGTGTGTGGCGGGGTAATGGCTGCATCACTGTGTGCCACTGACACATCAGGGGTCGGAGTTGTGTGTGGCGATGTTCCCACTGCAGCCATCTGTGACAGGCTCAGTGGCATCAATGGGAAGATGATGTACTGCAGGGCGTTGAAGTTACCAGCTACTGCTCGCTGGTGTCCAGACGTGGCAGCCAGTCATCCAGCCTGCATCTGCTTCATGGCCTCCATTGCCCTCCGCAGCTGTGCCAACTCTGTGCTGTCATCACTGGTGCCTGTCTGACCAGACAGTTCTTGATTAATGGCCCCAGCGAGGTCAGCCAAGGTCTGTGGTGGAGCATGTTGCATGCAGGGGGTGTCCGATAGGGACTGTACGTGGTCCATGTTGGGACTCAGACACCCAAGTATGGCATCGAGCTTGCCTGCCACAAGCTCGAATCCCACCTGCAGCTGATCAGCCAACTCCACCTGGCATGCCCACACATGCTGTTGTAATTCCATGTCTTGGTCGGGGGGTCCTGGGAGACTGCTGTGGTGGTGTGTGTTTCCTGCTGTGTGGTTTGTTCAGGTGGTGGGGTCACCTCGAGGCAGCTGGCCTGCCCTGCTCCTGGGGATGGGGTGCGGAGGCTGTCCATCGTCCGTTGGAGGGTGTCCTGACATATGTGCGGGTTGTCCTCTTCATCATCACTGATGGGAAGTGTGGTGTGCTCTGCATGAGGTGTTCTTTGTCCCTCTGAAATGTAAAGGGGTGATGCAGGTTAACAGTATTGCATATGTATGTTGGAGGATTGCAGATGTTTACATTCAGACTGTAAACCAAAGTACATTGTGACTGTTTTGGTGGAGCTGGATATTTGATGGGAGACAATGTGTTTACTGAATACATGACGGATGTGTGGCAGTACCCGTACATTGTCATCACACAGTGTCAGGCAATGCATGATGTGAGTGGACAGTTGATACGCACGAGCAGAACATGTTGTGAGCTCTGTCCTCTGGTGTTGTTCATTGTACGATGTTGCCATCATTGCTAGTGTACTGTGATTGCTATGTGTGTGTGCTGCATTGAGGGGGAGTTGCCCCTACAGCTCTGAGTTTGTGTCCCATTTTACCTTTGAGGCGGGGTGCCTTTGAATTGTGTGCTTTTCGGGGGCTGTATTGTTTTTGACATGTGTCATATGTGCTCCCGTACCAATTTTGTGACCTGGTGCCTTGTTTGTGTGCTGTGTGGGTTGTGCGACATGGGTTGTGGGTGCACGTGGATATGTCAGTGTGTGACCTGCTCCTTTATGGATGTGATCTGCACTGGGGCACCTCCATGTCGATTCGTGGGTCATCACATATATTGTGACTGCAGCCATGCTATCTGTCATGCATTGTCACTTGCATAGTCAGTGTGGCTCACAGAGCCACTGCTTTCCTGGATTCAGCACATGTGCATGGGTAGGTTGTGATATTGGTGTTGGGGAGGGGGCCCCTTTGTGCACATAGTGGATGGGGGCCTACTTGGTGTTTCTTTGTGTGCTGCAGTATGCCAAGACTGTCAGGGACATGTTCCACAATCATTGTGGGTGTGCAGTGTGCGCCACATTTTCGTGCATGTGTGCCATTGTGCCCATCTCCCCCGTCCCCCCAGTCCCTGGTCGTTACTCACCCTGTTGCTGTTGGGTCAGGTCGTATCGGGCTGTGTCCAGGACCACAACTCCTGCCACAGTCTCCACACTGCTTACTGTGGCCACCATTTCCTCCAGCTCATCCAGCTCCTCTTGTGTCGCAGGACTCCCACCTCTAGTCGCCGTTGCTGCATTCCTGTTGGCGGCAAGTTTGTCCATCGTTTGGCTGTGCACTTCATGCCAGCGCCTCCTGACCTCCTCCATTGACCTCCTCGACACTCCGATTAGATTGACTTTTGTGACGATGGAGTGCCATATTTCCGTTTGTGTTGCCAGTGCCGCAGGAGAGGTTCCGAACAGTTGTTGATAGTTTTCTATCACCTCCGTGACGATTATCCGGTCTTCCTGCGAACTGAACCTCGTCTTCGTTTTCCTCTTCTCCTTGCCCTTCCCCGACCCATGGGGTTCCGTGCTGGTCCTCCATGGTGCTTGGTGAGTTCGGCATGTCCTCTGCACTTGTTCCAGGTGCATCCATGGTGCTACGAAGTTTGAATTGGTCTTGGTGTTTTTTTTGTTTCTTTTATGGTGCATTTTCATGCCAGTCACGTGGGATCTGCAGGCCTGTGGCTGGTTTTTGCTAAAAAAAATTATGCAATTGGCCTCATCGCATGATTTTTTGCGTTCACATTTCACATTTTTGCAGCGTGGTGTTGGATTTTGCGCAGCCATTTGATGCGTTATCTGACTATCACATGCTAGCCCCGCGTTGTGAATACTTAGTTGGCACGGCGTAATTTGCCCGTGTTGGGCTGCGATGTTGAAAGTTGCGTTAGGCTAATCTTGCGGTAGCTATCACACGTTCTTGTGAATATACCCTTCAGTATTTATCTTTTTATGAGATGTTACTATTAATGATTACTTAGAGAAAAAAACACAAATTAAAGAAAGTGCATACATTGCAGCTGATAAATGGCAACCAACCTCTAACTGTTGTGTCTACAGTTCAACCTAACAAACACAAATCAGCCCCTCATTCACATGAGGACAACATGTTTTTCAGTATAATTGACAATCGTGGCCCAAAAAGATGGATACAATTTTTACCATGTGATTTTTTGTCTTTGTCCAAGATCTTTATTTCATTTTATTTCACAAAACACTGGATTCCTACTGCATTGAGGCTTTAATGTCATAAGCGTACATCACTGCTGCTCCTGTCATAGTGTACCAGCCCTTGTGGTGTGGGAAGGTGGACTTCAGGAGCAAAATCACAAACACGCAATCAAGCCATTATAGTGTGCTGTAAGCAGAGTTTGCAGGATGGGAGGATCAGAAAACAGGAAGCAGGGAAGGAAGGCAATTACAGAGGACAGGCCAGAAGGAGAAGGGAGCAGGGAACGAAGGCGATTACAGAAGCCAGGCCTGCGCTAGAACATGTATAAGGAAAAAGAACAAATATTGTAGTAAATTAGAAAGAGCATGGAAGAAGGTAGGAGCTGGAGCACACACAGGTAGGAAAAAGGGCAAGGCGATGAGGTGGAGTAAAGGAAAGCATGGTGAGCTGCTGAAAAGGAGAACATTTACAGGTAAGTTTCCAGTCTTCTTTATTGCATCCGATCACCCAGCTTCCCGAGAGCAACTGCCAGTGCCACGGCATTCCATGCTCTACGCAGGGAATGCAAAAGGAAAGGAATGCAAAGCAAGTGGTACGAGAAGGAAAGCAAAGCAAGTGGCACAAGGTCCCAACACACCCCCTTCCTTCACATGGAAAACAACAAGATGATGAAAACATTCTTGACAAGCATAAGAGAAGCAGAAAGAAAAATACATTGCAAAGCTGACAGGTGAACAAAATCGAGAAAAATTCAATACCTAACATAGTGCTGGAATCTAGTGGAGCAACCATTGTTCTAGAAGAGGATGCCCAGGGAACAACCTCCTTGGCAGGAACGGACAGTTTTGAAATTTCCTCCATGGAAGGCAGAGTCGTGCAAGGAGTGTGAACCACAAATTTTCCTCTCCCAAACTCAGCTTTTGACTCCGGCACCACTGAGACAGCACACTTATTCCAAATCTTCCCATTCTCCAACACAACAACATGGTCTCTCACCTCTCTCGCTCTAAATGGAGCAGCCCTGACATCAGCTACCTTGCCTTGCCTCTGCAGATCCACCTCCTTTCTTGACATCCAATCTTTTTTCAGCTTAGGACCAGCAACCCTATCCCTTAGCAAAGTGAAAGGAGACATGCCAGTACTCGAGTGAGGGATGATTCTCATTGCCCACAACATGCTAGAAATCGCCTCCTTCCAGTGCAAGCCATTGACAAAAGCCAACTGTAACTGATCCTGGATCACACGGTTCAGGCGTTCAACCAGACCATTGTTGCGAGGATGATAAAGAGAGGTTACAAGATGCTTGATGCCATGCACTTTCAGGAATTCCTGCATTTCCACAGACACCAACTGGGTCCCGTTATCAGTCACCAACTCCTCCCGAAAACCTTCCCGAAGAAAAACATCCTTGAAGAAATTGATGACGGTTGCAGAATTGATGCCATCTACAAACCTAACCTCTGGCCATTTGGACATATAGTCGATTAACACCAAACCGTATTTGGGAGAACTACCCATACCACCAAAAGGACCAGCAACATCGAAAGCCAACTTACACCAGGGTGAGTTCTTCACGGCTACAGGATTGATGGGAGAAGGATAAGTTACTTGAGTTTTGTCACTCAAGACACAAGCCCCACAATCACGAACATAGTGTTCAATAGACCTATCAACAACCGGCCACCAGAAATCCTCCCTAACCCAACGCTTCATAGCACGGATGCCCAGATGACCTTCATGGGCCAGATCCAAAACCTTTCTGCCAATGGACACAGGCCCAACCAATAATCCGCCTCTACACAGAATCCCATCAACAAGGGACAACTCATCACATACTCTCTTGAAATGAATCAGTTCAGGAGCCAAAACCATGTTGTTTGGTCAGCCATGAACCACAAAGTCCATTACCTTACTTATCTCGATATCTTCAGACAAAGCCAATTTCCAATCCATTTTAGACAAAGCAGCTCCTGTGTCAGCTATTGCACTAACAGCACACACCATTTCCAAATCCTCACCCACAGAGTCGAAAAGCAGACTCAGAAAGGGGTAACCTGGACAGGCAATCAGCTACGTGATTTTTCACACCAGCCACATACTCCAGACCATAATTAAATTAATTTAATCTGTACTGCCACTTAGCTGTCAGTGGGGTGGCCCTGCCACCACCCTTGGTGGTAAAAAAATCTACCAGTGGTTTATGGTCGGTCCTTAGAAGAAACTCATTCCCCCACAAAAAATGACGAAAATACTGTACACCCCACCACAGAGCCAGGGCCTCCTTCTCAATCATAGAGTAAGTACTCTCCACTACCCGAAGTGCTCTAGAGGCAAAAGCAATAGTCTCCTCCCTATTGTCAGATCTTTTCTACATAAGAACCGCCCCAAGACCCACATTGCTCGCATCAGTGGTAACTATGCAGCAATCATTAATGTTAAATAACTTGAGTGGGCATGCTTGCACAATTGCTTCTTTCAATAGCTTGAAATCACAAGCGCACTGGTCTGACCATACATACTTCACATTCTTTCTCAGAAGCTCACGCAAACACACCGGTCTATCCAAGAAATTGGCCACAAATTTGGCGTAATACTCAACCAGTCCAAGAAAGGAATGAAGCTGAATTGTGCTCTAATTCTGTTTTACTGTGAATCAAAATGTCATCTTGGAAAAACACAACTCCCATGAGGCGCTGGAACACTGCAGAAGCCGATGCTAAATCAAATGGCATACGTACATAACAAAATGAACCTTCAGGTGTCACAAAGAACGTGAGGTGTCTCGAGACCTTGCACAATTCCACTTGATGGTAAGCAGAGGAAATGTCGAGAGAGGAGAAATACTTTTCACTCTCCATCGTAGAAAGCATCTGATTAATGTTGGGCAGGGGTTGGCTGTCCACCCATATGCAAGCATTTAGGTTGCATAAGTCCACACACATTCTGAGGGACTTGTCAGGCCTTGCACGCCAAAACAATGGGGGACAACCATTCAGACCCCTCAATGGGCTCAGTTACACCCATGGAACATAACCGCTCAAGTTCCTGTTTGAGCTCTCCACGCATACTAAGTGGTACCTTGCGCACTGTATGTGCAACAGCTCTTGCACCCTCCTTCAAAACAATGCGGTGCTGAAAACCCCTGAGTTTACCCAAATCACCGCTAAAAATTTCTATGTACTTTTGAATCCAATCACTCTTAGATAACAATTTCGCAGTGACCGTATTCACTGGGGTAACAGCACGAAAACTGGAGTAAAACTTTTTGGCTTCGTGTTTGAGTAAAACCATATCCAGATGGTTGGGATCTAAAATGATCCCCTTCTCACCCTGCTCCTCCCATCCCAATAAATGTGCACCTTCCTTTACAATGCATACAGTCCCTTGTGCTAAATCCCCTTTGAATTCCAACTTGCCCTCAAACTTGCCAAGAACCTCTACTCTTTTACCACCATAAGCAAATATTTTTATGCTGGACTGGTCAACAGGAATGTTGTCCAATCCCTCAAGTCCTTGGCATTGATGAGGGTAGAAGGAGAGCCAGAATCAGCCAGAAACTTTATATTCCTTCCATTTAGATTAATGAAACACACAAGGGATTGTCTTTTATGTGGTTCCGCAATGGAAGCAATTTCCACTACCCCATCCGATTGAATAGAGGAAGAAGAGAACATTAACAATTCGTAACTTTCATTATCTTCCCCAGAGTGAACATAGTCCTCCTCATTAGCTTTCACAGTTCTTGACAGTCCCTTGTGTGCTACAGTAGCCTTACACATGCATGCCAAATGTCCTTTCCTACCACATTTAAAGCAAGTTTGATTTACAGCAAATCAAAAACTTTAAATTGCCCAAATGAGATCTGCTCCCACATCAGTAACAGGAAAGGTCAAGTTTTTCAGGTCTTTCAGATTTGGATTTGGGCAAACTGGGTGCAGATGGGGAAATGCTAGGTACGTTTGTGTTAGTTCCTTTAGTAGGTTTACTTGTAAATTTAGTACTGACTAACTTGACTTCGTTGGGTGATGCAGACTCAGTCATCTCTTTCATGTATAGTTGAGAATGCTCGATGCTTCTAGCTAAAATGAAAGCAGTTTCTAAGTCAGGATCTTCGGAAGATAAAAGTTTCTCTTGAATCTTTTTATTGCATGTGCGCTCAATTAGCTGATCACGTATTATCTCATCTCTGAACTCCCTATAATTAAGTGATAGCAAGGGTTCGGAGAGCAGCTACAAAATCATCGATGGATTCACCAGGAATTTGAGCACGTTGCAAAAATTTGTGACGCTCCAGTACAATATTTATCTTGGGATAAAAATCTCTTGTCTAGAGTTTTGATGAGTGAAGCATAATCATCAACAATTAAAGAGTCACCCTCATCACCAATACTAACACATGTTCTTACAAGTTCTAGAAGTAAAGTCTTTAAAATACTCCTCCCCTCTGCACCCAAATTGTATACAAGCAAATGCTTTTTTTTTCTTTGAAGTGAAAGTGTCCCCATCAATCGCCTCAAGATAGGCATCAAATGTTTCTTTCCACTGTTGCCAATTAACAGGAGGAGTACTGGGTGACTGCAAAAAGGGAGGTGGTGCAATTACACGATCCATAGAATGGCCTTGCATGGGTGAGTTGCTGCCCCAAGTCACCACAAACAAGTAATTATCTTGCAGGAAAAATAAAAAATAAAATTGTAGAGTGTACAACTGTGTTTGATGTCGCAATACAGTTAAAGAGAATAAGTTGTGCACATCACCGACATGCTAATGAAGAGAATGTTGTCACAATGCGCGATAAACTAACACGCCAGGTATGTGCATCACTTTTGCGAAAAATGTGTACACCAGAATAATAGCAAGGTGTGCGTGTCACCGTTGTGAAAAAACCACACAATGTAACTGGTTGACACACTTCGTTTAGCTATAATCTCTTAGTTTCTGCACACTCTGTGTATTGCTCAGTGCCAGAATACTACACAGGTTGACACGCTTGGTGTGCGTGTCACCATAGACAATACAGGATATTGACCTTTGAAATTGTTCACACAGTTTTCACTCGTCAAAATTCGTGCTTTCCGTTTAAAAGAAACAAATCTTTATCTGAATGCAGAGACGCGCTAACATGCATGCTGGTTGTCATGCCAACAAGAGCCTCCTTCAAAAAGAGTGATGCGTGCCGACTCACACGCCGGTTGTCACAACAATAGAAATCTTCATTTCGCACCAAGCACCAATACAGCCTCCTTCGTTACCAACAAGCTCGAAATCCACAAAAGAGGCAAAACTGCACCAGAAGCTCCAGAGAAACCGCAGTTTACAGGACAGAGGGCGATCGGCATCGAGGTCTTCACCGGATGGACCTCAGAAACCCTCAACTGGTTTTCCTCGCCAGAATCAGCAGACTTGGAATTAAGGCATCATTAACTTGACACAGCAACAAATGGAGGGAAGACTGGGGACCGGACAACTTGTCGCTATTGAAAAGTGCACAATTTCCAGGTAAGTTTCTAGTCTTCTTTAATACATCTGATCACCCAGCTTCCCAGCAGCAATTGACAGTGCCACGGCATCCCATGTTCCACGCAGGGAACGCTAGAGGAAAGGAATGCAAAGCATGTGGCACGAGAAGGAAAGTAAAGCAAATGACACAAGATCCCAACAGCTGCCTCTTCACCCTCTTGCAGCAGGACACCATAGACCCAATTCCCAAAAGTAAATTTAGATCGAAAGTCTAACTTTACTAGTAGTAGCTTACCTTTGTGAATGCCAAAAGTAGTGAAAATAGACTTTTGGTTGAATTTTGACTTTTAGTCTAATTTTACCTTTGTGGATACTGAAAAGTACTAAAGTTTGACTTTTGGTCTAACTTTACCTCTGTGAATCTGACCCTATGTTTCCAGTCCCAGACTTATTTATATAATCCACTGCTTTATTGAAATGTTTCTGCTGACTCGGATTGACATATGAACTTGATGTTGGAGATTTGGAACAGAAAAGCCTAAGAATCAATGTATCATGGATGCCTAGCGAAAGTGATGTGGCAAAGCTGCCTAGCTATTGTGGAGGGAAGATTGAGAGCTGGCAATCAGTGACAGGAAAGGGCGATGAGAAGCCATTGTGAGGAAAAAGAGTGGGAGACTGTAGGTAGGGTAAGGATGAAGAAATGAGGTGTCACCTAAGAAAGAAACAAGAGGATGGACCACACAATTTAAGAATAAAATATCACGCTGGGAGGTGGAATATTGATAGGAAATACGTGAAGGGGAAGCTGCACATGTTGGATGGTATGGTATTTCCCTATGTTACAAATCAAAAAGAAGGAGCTGGCAGGACTTTGTCAAGGAGATGAAAACCGACAAGACACCAGGCAGGAAGTACAAAATGGTAGTATGTAGTCAATGACTTCATTTTAAAATAACAAGTGAGCACAACTGTAAAATAACAGCAGGCATCAGAATTGAAACATCAAATGTTTGATGATTGAAGCAGAAGAAAAACAATAATATCCAAAATCACAAGAAATGCATTTTAAATTTCCTATAGGCCTGGAAATGATTCACTCATGTATTACTCAATCAATGAATCAATCATAGCATTTATAAAGCACACTATATACCCGTGAGGGTCTCAAGGCGCTAGGGGAGGGGGGAACGCTGCTATTGTTCGAAGAGCCAGGTCTTGAGGAGTCTCCTGAAGGTAAGGAGGTCTTTGGTCTGCCGCAGGTGGATCGAACACAAGTTAGGCGGAAGCAATGCAGGCAGAGGCGGGCAGAGCCGTGCAGCAGCGTGGGGAGCGACCTGCCCACGAACAGGGTCAGAGGTAACTGTGACTGCACTCTTACGTGCAGGAATATATCTCCATGTTTTGAGAGTTCACCAACCTTTACAGTAGTGACATTGAAAACATTTCCCCTTGTGAAGAAACCCCTTCCTCCACTCTTACACAAAGATTAGAAGCATTCCGTTTCCAATCCCATCCAGGAAGGGAAGTTATTTTACCCCTTCGAGGAGATCATTTCCGACCACGTCTTGGCTGAGAAGGCGTCAGACAAAAATTTGTGAATAATAATTCTTAAAATGAATGGGTGTTCACAAACTCGTCAGGCAAACTACACCTCGATCCAACCACTCCTCACCCCTTTTGTGTAATTTAATGCTAAATAACTGTAACGACTATTTGCATACATTTATGCAGTAATAAAATTATCTACCTTGCCATATATCCTGTTGTGGCTATCTAAATGACTTAAACAAACCCTTTTGACTCTATACAGAGGTTTACATCTATATCTTTCTTTGTGAATAAGACCCAAGTTATTGCAGTGATGAATTGTTCTCAGGAAAATCTGAAGGCTATTGTGACATACCTCATTTATATTCATGGGGTAGGTCAATTTGTGAACTCACTAGGAATCTCCATTTTAAGAATAAGGGCCAGATGTATGACCATTGAAATTAGTGACTTGCAAATTCCAAAAAAATGCGATTAACAATTTGCGAGTCACTAATGCCAATGTAATGTCAGAGACACTGTTTGTGATTTCCATTTGACTCGCAAATTGCATGCCTCATGAATATTCATGAGGCACTCACAATTTGCGACCCCATTGGGAATGGCTGGCCCTCCCAGGTATGGTGGCCTGCTCAACAGACCTCCATGTCTGGGATTGCTTATAAATAAAGCAGTTTTTTTACTTTTAAATGCAGCCCGTTTTCCCTAAAGGAAAATGGGATGCATTTAAAAAAAGAAAAATTTAACGTTTTTGTTTCATTTTTTAAGGGCAGGTCACTGCCAGTCCCTGAAAAATATTTTCCCCTTCATTTGCAAAAGGGAAGGGGTCCCCTGGGGACCCCTTTCTATTTGTGAGTGCTTACCACCCTCTTCAAGATTGTGGGAAACTGCGAGTATTCACAAACGTCATTAACTTGAAAGGGACATGGGTGAGGTCTTTCCACTCATAGTTAAGTATAAATGGAGACCTGGGAAAAGAGAAGCCTTTTGTTCCGTAGGCCCTCTGTAGCCAGTTTGGCACCAGCTCATTGGGAAGCGAAGATGGTCCCAGAACCAGATGGGTGTAGCTGAGAAGGACAGAAATGTTCATTTCCTAAACACAACTCTGGCTGGCACACAAGCTCCCTTCAGGGACTGAACGATTCTACCTTATTGTATTTGCCTCAGAATACAGCATACAGCAGTGAGGAATATTTTGCAGTAAGGCAGACAGTATTTGTGGCAACAATTGGAAGTGATTCCCTTGGGGTCTTTTTTCTAATTGTTTAGTGAGTGTCCAGGAGTCACCCTTCTACCAACTGCTAGTGAGACCTACAAAGCTAGCACCTCATCCATAGCTCATCAGAACAGTCTCTGGAGCTGCGTAAGAATAAGACAGGACTGGACTTAGAGCTTGAGACCTGTGTGGACACATGAAGGACTGGATCTACTCCCCATGTTCCCAGGACTAAGATATGGACTCCAGGGGTCAGATGGTCTTGTGTGACTACAGGGACACAATAAGCTGCAAGAGGCATTTTCTCTGAAGTAGCCAGCTGACCAGCAGCAAATGAAAGTGGACTGCATCCTGCCGGCAGTCTCAGCTGAAGTGAGGCTTGGCTCCATAAATGATCTCCCTGAGCTTCCATGAGTCTTAAAAGTGGCCAAGACAAGCTGTTCCAGAAACTCTGAAAAGTTTTAAAGAAGAACATTGTTGGACTTCCTAGACCTCCAGAGCTCCAGCAGGACGTAGCGACAACTGTGGCCAATTTTGAGGTGACTTAATCAGATAAAGCTCCAGGCTTGCCCCACTGGAGAATTTACAAAAAAAGTCAAAGTCTTAAGGCACAGTGTCAAGACTGGTTTCAGCGCTCCATCCATCATCTCCTTGGGTTTGCTTTGTTCGCCCTTAGTTGGCAGAGTATGCCCAGACGTGGGTCCGTAGCTCACTTTGCCACTGGATTCAATCTAGCCTGGCTGATGAAGGGTGTTACCAAAAAACCAGTCCAAAGATGCTTGTTTTCTTCTCAGGGAAGACCTGGCTTGGCAGTTCGAGCTGGACTGTTCCCATGATGCAGAGGGTCAAGACTGATTTGCATACAGCTGGGTTTGAACTGAGGTGGCAAAGTGAGCTAAAGAATGATGATGGAATCAACCCAGATCTGTGACTGGGGGTGAGTGTCTGAAAAGGTTCCGTGCTCCATCCATAATCTCCTTGTGTTTGCATCTTTGAGATAAGCCACAAGTCAAAATCTTTGACCGTAACAAATCCACTCATGCATCAAACCCATGCTCCATTGCGGTTGGCCTGAAATCATGCTTAGGCCCCAATCAACCTCCAACACTGACGACTGATTGCCACTTTACTTTTATTTGATGCCTTTTTCCTTTAATTCTCTAAGATTTTGTATCTGTAGGTCCCTTGATTGTTCAACATTTTTTTTTATTGGTTGTGGGATTTTTATTGGTTTGCATTTTGCATTTTTACCTTTTGTATTATTGTTAAATGCTTTACACATTTTCCTAGGCTAAGCCTCTCTGCTTTGTGCCTCAGCTACCATGGAGTTGAGCTCAGTTTCAAATGATATCTGTGGTCTTATTCCTGGTGGTGGAATCGTATTCACACCAACTAATTATCAGCTTTTTACCAGATCCTTCCATACATGAGTAGAGCATGTCTACTGGTGTTTCAATGTCTGCCTTCAGGGCCTCTGCTGTAATGCTGTCAGGTGCTGCTGCCTTCCATTTCTCAGATGTCTGATGGCTTGCTGTATTTTTTCCTTGCTTAGTTTGCTGCAGTTGATTGGCAAGTCCATGTCACTACCAGCCGTCACCAGTCCTTGTCAACTGGTAGTATGTCTGGTGGAGACTTCAGCATGGGCTGATTCAGCAGTTCTTCACAGTGCACCACCCATCTTTGTTGTTGGCCTTCGTTACTCATGATTTGCTCCTCAGCTTTGTCTTTAACAGGTCTATCTGCCTTGCTATGTCTGCCAGATGCAGACATGGTCAATCTGAATTTCTGTTGAATTCATCTGGTGACACCCATGTTGCCTTTTGTATTCTTTTGTGTGTGAATACACTACCGCCCATCACCAGACTGTTCACAACACAGTGATCTGCGAGCCTTTCATCATTCTCATTCATGTCACTAAGTTCATGGTTGCCCATGACTTCTTTCTACTTACTATTGTCACTTTCAGTAATATAATTTAAGTCCCCCATCAGTATGGTGATGTCTCTCTCAAGTAATTTCTCCATGGTGGACTGGAGTCTGTTGTAAAATTGTTATTTTTCCCCTTTGTTGCAATCATTTGTAGGTGCAAGTCACTGAATAACATTCATATAGATCCTCTTTTTCTTTGTGCGGAAGATCACTGTGATGATTTTGAGACCGTGGGCTTCCCATCCAATCAGAGCTCGGTTGGCTGCTGGCTTTAGCATCTGTGCTACTCCCTGAGGGCGTAGGGCATTTTCTTCCTCATGTCCATCAGTATGGTGATGTCTCCCTCAAGGCAATTTTCCAGGATGGACTGTTCTTTCCCCCTTCTTTATTGTCATTTGTAGGTGCAAAGCACTGGATAACATTCATGTAGGTCTTCTTTTTCTTTGTGCAGAAGATTGCTCTGATGACTCTGGGGCCGTCACCTTCCCTTCCAATCAGAGCTCTGTTGTATGCTAGTGTTAGCATCAGTGCTACTGATGGAGCGGGTAGTAAAAAATGTTGAATCCCCCCCCCCCAATTTGTGTGTTCATATTAATAAGAATAATGTATTAATTATAATAATATTAATGTGTTTGCATGAAAACCCTAACCAACCATACTAATGTAAAGATTACACGTGGTAATGCATTTTGCATGGCTAAAATAATTTTAAACTAATATACGTACGCATACTAATAATTAGAAAATAGAATGTTGCATGCGGTATGTTGCTTTTATGACGTTTAATGTATGTCGCACCAGATGACATAATTGGGTGAATATAAACGCTTTAAATGTTGCTATTATGCTAGATAATTACATACACATAGGGGAATTAGTGAGGGTTAAACATTTTATTCGTTATTTCTATGTTTTAATTACTTTTTGTGTTTGTTTCGCTTAAGTTAACCTTTGGGCCTACGTAAAAATGGCCGACCAAAGTACTCGACGAGACGGCTACCATTCCACGAGGTTTCTGACCAAGTGCGCATGACCTAAGTTTCTATTCAAGTGGCCTCCAGATGACCTACCCTGTCTGTACCAGAACAAGAACACGACTGGACTTATGCCAAGAACTTTAACAATGGACAATTTTTATATCCGGATGGATCATGCCTGACAGAGTGACATCATGGACTTTGTGAAACCGAAACGGACGATCTTAAACAGCCAATCAGAAGTCCCTAAAACTGACTTTCATTACATTTTGACATTATTTCCATTATAAAATGACAGTAGAATAGAGAGTTCGATCCACCTTTTTCTTTTTATTTCCTGAAGTTATGCTGACGGAGAGGGCGGCAATATTACAGGAGAGCTGTTTTCCCAAATCTTTGACAAACTGAATTGCTGCCCAATTTTCTGATAAATGAAGACTTTGATGCTAGGGAGGATTTGGGTGTCCACACTGCAGCACTACTCCCTAAGTGAGTGGGGCATTCTCTTCCTCGTGTAAAGAATACAGCAGCATCCATTCTCGAGCCAGCCTTTTCTGTCCAGGCTATATCCATCTGGTCTCACTGATGCCAAGTGGGGCAATTTATTTTTTCCATCTCCACTGTTGCTTAGACTGTCTTGCCTGTCTCATACATGGTCCTTACTTTACATGTCCCGATAGTGATTGTAGATTAATGTATGTTGTGTGCTAAATGGAGGAGTTATATGGTGGTAATTTCAGATCTGTAGCATCAATGTTTTAGCATAATTTTAAGTAGTACACATGCATTCTTTTTTTGGGTGTTTTTAAATGAATCCTGCTGGATCAAATATCCTACACTTTTATTAAATTAATTTAGACGCTGTCACAAGTCTATTTTCTGACAATGGCAGTCTTTGATGAGTCAATTAATTAAATTGGTACATATACATATAAGAATAATAAAATCACCAACAAACAATCTCTTTGTATGAGGTAATCAATATCTTAATAAAACATATAATGGGATGCCCAGAATTTTACCTAGTGCCAGCAAGTGTTGTTTAAAATCAAGTATAACCATAAATTACCATAGATTAGTTAGAGCGCTAGCAACCTTGATCAAAATGTGCCTGCGGCCTGTGCTCACCGAATGATAGAAATAGAAATTAAATCCATAAATTTGCTAGAGCCGGCCAAGTTCATCAGTGTATCAGTTATAGGAAAAATGTTCCATGCATTCGTGCAGATGGAAGATTTTAAAAACATTGGCTTCAGTAAAGTTTGTTATGCATGAAGAAATTGCAGACAGCAGCGATGTAGATGAAGCATAGTGTCTCTCGTATTGCAAAATCTACAGGGACAAATCCTACAATTCGATCCCCAAATGGTGTGAAATTCATTCAATCAATCAATCAATACATTTGTAAAGCGAGCTACTTACCCGTGAGGGTCTCAAGGCGCGGGGGGATGCTGCTCCTGCTTGAAGAGCCAGGTCTTGAAGAGTCTTCTGAAGGTCAGCAGGTCTTGAGTCTGTCGTAGGGGGATGGGGAGGGTGTTCCAAGTCTTGGCGGTGAGGTGGGAGAACGATCTGCAGCCGGAAGTCGCTCTTCGGATGCGGGGGACTG
This sequence comes from Triturus cristatus, assembly GCF_964204655.1. Classification (NCBI taxonomy): domain Eukaryota; kingdom Metazoa; phylum Chordata; class Amphibia; order Caudata; family Salamandridae; genus Triturus; species Triturus cristatus. The sequence continues at coordinate 1,355,785,253 of NC_140591.1, forward strand.
TGGCGAGGGTGAGGTCGGTAGAGAGAAGCTGGCGGGTGGGGGTGTGGGAGCTGAGTCGTCTGTTGAGGTACTCCGGTCCGGTGTTGTGGAGTGCTTTGTGTGCGTGGGTGAGGAGCCTGAAGGTTATCCTCTTGTTAACAGGGAGCCAGTGCAGGTCTCTCAGGTGGGGTGTGTTGTGGCTGCGGAGAGGGATGCCGAGGATCAGACGTGCACAGGCGTTCTGAATGCGTTGAAGTCGTTTCAGGAGATTGGCCGAGGCTCCTGCATAGAGGGTGTTTCCGTAGTCCAACCTGCTGCTGACGAGGGCCTGGGTGACCGTTCTTCTCGTTTCGGTGGGGATCCAATTGTAGATCTTGCGGAGCATGCGGAGGGTGTTGAAGCAGGAGGACGAGACAGCGTTGACCTGCTTTGTCATGGATAGAGTGGAGTCGAGGATGAACCCTAGGTTGCGTGCGGTAGCCAACGCGTTTCATCCTTTTAAAGGACATCTTCAGGGCTACAAAAACAAATAATATACAGAATATTCTTTTAAAAACCACATAATTATAAAAATACACTCTCATATTCACATATTTACATTATTTCAACACCGAATCAATTCATTAGAAATGAAACCATGATCTTAAAATAAGTCCAGAGACACATCCATTACACAACACTGTCATTTAAGCCTTTGATATGACTGATCATCATGCTCTAGACGGTATGGGCAGCTCTATAATAGGAGAACTGTCCTTTGCTAATCATTACATCATATACATTGCTTAATCCCTATTCACTTTGGGGAGGAAAGATAGGAGGTTCAACAGATTCCATTCATATAATTATATCATCACAAGAAATTATTATTTCCTTTATAACACGTAGTCTCCTTTGAGTGTAACATAGTCAGTGGACATTTTAGAATACCCTTATTTTCATCATGGGAGGCAAACAGACTTAGGTGCCGATTCCGATCCTGTAAAATCCGGGTACGAACCGTCGGATGGAGCGTTTTCTCCGTCCGACTCGTACCCGGGAAAATCACCTTGCAAACCCGCAAGTACGATTCGTACAGAAACACCATTTCCGTACGAATCGTAAAAAACACTGACCGGCTAAAATATACCCACAATTCGGATCCGGGACACCGCGTACGCGACATTCGCACGGAGTCAGGCAGCCTTTTACGGATCAGCAAGTACGAATCGTACCCACAGCAATTCGCACGGCAATATTTTTACGGGACCCAAAAAGTGCCAGAAAAGCTAAGTACGCCGCGATGTTTGATAGAAGGCCTGAGTGTCCATGCCCCCAGCTCCCTTATTAGAATCTCAGCATAGGTTTTGGTCTGCATGTCCAATAGTGTACTCAGACAATAACTATTTGGAAACAGAGTGTCCCCTTTTTTGTATATTGGGTGAAGGATTGACCCTTTCCACGAGGGAGGAAATTTGACTGATTGAAAGTGATACGTATAAAGGGGGTTAGTAGGTCCACACAAATATTCACATCTACAGAGGGAGACTAGAAGGGCGTTGGGGCCGGCTGATCAAATTCATGACTTTGCACACAGCTGTCTTATTGAAGAACTCACTTGAATATGTATCAAATTCTGATTCTGATATTCGGTACCTAAAATGACTATTTCTGTGGCTTAGTGTGTCTGCTTCAGTGTTAAGTGTGATAATATGTTTAATCAATGTTCCCTGTGGTGCGGCATTCTCTGCAACAATGGGTCTGTTGCTTAGCTCATTGATGTACTGTCAGAATTTGTATTGATTTTTACATGTTGAGAGTGAATGCACAAAGAGCAATTCTGAAACTGTGTATTTTGCTTTATTGTTCCACAAGAAAGCACAATGAGCTTTTCTTATTTTACCTAGCTGGAGCTGGGCAGTCAAACTTGTTTTTTGTTGACTATGGTGCCGATTACGATCCGGTAAAAAAAATCCCCGTGCGACTCGTATCCGGTCTTTTTACCGTACGAATCGTACAAGTGCCGGACGAACTGGCAATCACGATTCGCATGGTAAAAAGTCCATACGAACCGCATTGGGAATATTTCCCCACACGTCCTCGGGTCGGAAAATGTGTCCGACACGTCCTCGTACGATTTACCGTACAAATGTGAAAGGTGAAGTCCGACCGAGGAATCACGATCCATCCCGTGCGTCCGAGGCTACAACCGTATGGAAAAAACACCGTCCGCACCGAACTCCCATAGCAACCATGGAGACATGTGCCCGCATATGCGCCCAACACTCCCCCCAGCCCCCGTACGTCCGACACGTACCCCCCGTGTATGTACAACCCCACCCGTGTATGTACACCCCTGTACGTTCGAGTCGTACCCTCACCCCTGTACGTGTCGTACCACTGTCCATGTACACCCCCCACCCCTGTACGTGTCGTACCACCGTCTATGTACACCCCCCCACCCCTGTACGTGTCGTACCACCATGTACCCACACCCCAGTAAGTTTGAGTCGTACCGCCACCCCTGTACGTGTCGTACCACCGTGTACCCACACCCCAGTACGTTCGAGTCGTACCCCCACCCCTGTACGTGTCATACCACCGTGTACGTACACCCCTGTACGTTCGAGTCGTACCCCCACCCCTGTACGTGTCGTACCACCGTCAATGTACACCCCAGTACGTTCGAGTCGTACCCCCACCCCTGTACGCGTCATACCACCGTGTACCCACACCCCAGTACGTTCGAGTCGTACCCCCACCCCTGTACGTGTCGTACCACCGTCAATGTACACCCCAGTATGTTCGAGTCGTACCCCCACCCCTGTACGTGTCGTACCACCGTGTACCCACACCCCAGTACGTTCCAGTCGTACCCCCACCCCTGTACGTGTCATACCACCGTGTACCCACACCCCAGTACGTTCGAGTCGTACCCCCACCCCTGTACGTGTTGTACCACCGTGTACCCACACCCCAGTACGTTCGAGTCGTACCCCCACCCCTGTACGTGTCGTACCACCGTGTACCCACACCCCAGTACGTTCGAGTCGTACCCCCACCTCTGTACGTGTCATACCACCGTGTAGGTACACCCCTGTACGTTCGAGTCATACCCCCACCCCTGTACGTGTCGTACCACCGTCAATGTACACCCCAGTACGTTCGGGTCGTACCCCCACCCCTGTACGTGTCGTACCACCGTGTACCCACACCCCAGTACGTTCGAGTCGTACCCCCACCCCTGTACGTGTCGTACCACCGTCAATGTACACCCCAGTACGTTCGAGTCGTACCCCCACCCCTGTACGTGTCGTACCACTGTGTACCCACACCCCAGTACGTTCCAGTCGTACCCCCACCCCTGTACGTGTCGTACCACCGTGTACCCACACCCCAGTACGTTCCAGTCGTACCCCCACCCCTGTACGTGTCGTACCACCGTGTACCCACACCCCAGTACGTTCGAGTCGTACCCCCACCCCTGTACGTGTCATACCACCGTGTACGTACACCCCTGTACATTCGAGTCGTACCCCCACCCCTGTACGTGTCGTACCACCGTCAATGTACACCCCAGTACGTTCGAGTCGTACCCCCACCCCTGTACGTGTCGTACCACCGTGTACCCACACCCCAGTACGTTCGAGTCGTACCCCCACCCCTGTACGTGTCGTACCACCGTCAATGTACACCCCAGTACGTTCGAGTCGTACCCCCACCCCTGTACGTGTCGTACCACCGTGTACCCACACCCCAGTACGTTCCAGTCGTACCCCCACCCCTGTATGTGTCGTACCACCGTGTACCCACACCCCAGTACGTTCGAGTCGTACCCCCACCCCTGTACGTGTCGTACCACCGTGTACCCACAACCCAGTACGTTCGAGTCGTACCCCCACCCCTGTACGTGTCATACCACCGTGTACCCACACCCCAGTACGTTCGAGTCATACCCCCACCCCTGTACGTGTCGTACCACCGTCAATGTACACCCCAGTACGTTCGAGTCGTACCCCCACCCCTGTACGTGTCGTACCACTGTGTACCCACACCGCAGTACCTTCGAGTCGTACCCCCACCCCTGTACGTGTCGTACCACCGTGTACCCACACCCCAGTACGTTCCAGTCATACCCCCACCCCTGTACGTGTCGTACCACCGTGTACCCACACCCCAGTACGTTCGAGTCGTACCCCCACCCCTGTACGTGTCGTACCACCGTGTACCCACACCCCAGTACGTTCCAGTCGTACCCCCCATTCAATGTACACCCCCCCCTGGATGTACACCCGTGTACGTGTCGAACCCCCACCCGTGTACGTGTCGTTCCACAGTCAATGTACACCCTAGTACGTTCCGGTCCTACCCCCAACACAACCTCCTAAGTACGGAGCGCACCCTAGGCCCCAACATCACAACCGCATGTACGAGTCGTACCAACCCACACACAAGGACAGCACCGTACAACCAAATGGCCCATGTACACACCGTACACACGATCAAAACGCACGTACACAACCAGGACAAAACAAAACCACACAATAATACACTATACGAATGGCACAAAGCCACTAAACATGGCCAACAAACACTACAAAAACACCTTCACTGACCTGCAACTGCCAAAGACAAACAGAGGCCCAAAACACCACCACTACTTATAACACACCCACCCAAACTTCAAACACAGCCACACCCACCCATGGACCAATAAAAAGGGCCCACACACATAAACCATGAGCCTTTGCAACAGACTCACTGCTGCCAGACACCACAGCACCATACTACAAGCTTCATCACACCTTACACTTGCACACCTTCACACAACCACCTTCACAAACACACCCTCATCACATTCACACACACACACCCACAACCATCCACACACACCCCCAACATCCACAAACCCCCCCACCATCCACACCCACACCCCTCACCATGCCCACCACCAAGAATCCAAAGTTCAGTAACCGAGAGTTGGAGGTCCTTGTTGATGAAATCCTCAGAGTCGAGCCACAGATCTTTGGAACATTGGTCAGAAACACCAGCATGGCAGCAAAAACAGCCATGTGGCAGACCATCGTCGATGCTGTGAATGCTGTTGCGGACACCAGAAGGACCAGGCAGAAATGCCAGAACAGGTGGTACGATCTGCGGAGGAGGGTCCGAGCCAAGAGGCAGGAGGAACACGACCAGGCCAACGCCACAGGAGGAGGGCCCTCCCGCAGACCCGTACACTACCAGCCCTGGGAGGAGAGGGTGATGGCCATACTGCCGGTGGAGGCAGTCGAGGGATTAGAGGGACTCCGAGACCCGGGTGAGTACACAAACAACGCACCTCACATGGGGGGAACGGCATCCACAACCAAAATCACTAACAGGCACGCAACCACCACAAGCCATCGCATGACTCAACCACACTCCATGAGCACGCACATGCCACTGCTGCCACCATGCCCCATGCACCCAGCTGGACAATGTCAAGTCACAGGCCACAGAAGACACCAACACATGACACGGTAACCCGGATGGCGGGAGGCTGGGCCACAAAAATCACTAAGTGCAACTCAGAAGCAGACAACAATGCCCTCTGCCCATATGGCCTAGGTCATAGCCAGACAAACAGTGTGTCCCAACACAGGAATGACTTGCCAGCAAATGGCGGACGCCTTGCATCAACACATGGGGGTGAAGGCACTGTTTTGCACATGACAGCAGCTGATGAACAGCCAACATTGTGAAAGAGTTGCAGCACACACCACCACAGCAGCAGCACACAGACACACATCACACCCAATGGGTGCCTGCAGATCAGAAACAAACTCACATCAACAAGCCAAGGGCCACTCAAAGATCTGCTAACAGTGTGTGCCCAGGAAGCTGGGCTGAGGTGACAGAGGGTGACACACAGAGGGAGGGAGAGGGGGACAGAGAGGGAGGGAGACGGACAGAGGGAGGAGGCTGACACACGGAGGGAGGGAGAGGGGGACACAGAGGGAGGGAGAGGGGGACACAGAGGGAGGGAGAGGGGGACAGAGAGGGAGGGAGAGGGGGACAGAGAGGGAGGGAGACGGACAGAGGGAGGAGGCTGACACACGGAGGGAGGGAGAGGGGGACACAGAGGGAGGGAGAGGGGGACAGAGAGGGAGGGAGAGGGGGACAGAGAGGGAGGGAGACGGACAGAGGGAGGAGGCTGACACACGGAGGGAGGGAGAGGGGGACACAGAGGGAGGGAGAGGGGGACACAGAGGGAGGGAGAGGGGGGCAGAGAGGGAGGGAGACGGACAGAGGGAGGAGGCTGACACACGGAGGGAGGGAGAGGGGGACACAGAGGGAGGGAGAGGGGGACACAGAGGGAGGGAGAGGGGGACAGAGAGGGAGGGAGACGGACAGAGGGAGGAGGCTGACACACGGAGGGAGGAGAGGGGGACACAGAGGGAGCGAGACACAGGGAGAGCAAATCAGCCGTGTGGCGTGTGCGAATGTCTGCTCATCAGCAGGTAGACTGCGTGCATGTAGACAAGGGTGGCCAGTCCCAGAACCCCCCCTCTTCACCATGGCAAAACACAGGGCCATGTCACAACCTGTTCACGAGCACAACGACAGCTACCTGGATCATATAAGTGTGTGGATCCACTCCATGTGCACATGTACAGTGCTACACGGAAGGCGCCAATGCATGGCTCGCCACACCTGCCCACTCCACTGCTGACTGCAGTCACACTTGACGCAGCAAGTAAGACCGTGCCACACATAGTGAAAAGGGCAAAAGTGGTGCACAAGGGACACACCCATGCACAAGTGCACTGTGAGTGGAATGCAAGACAGATCCCAATTCCAAGAGGAAAAGTGCCAACTTTGACACTGATGAAACATGGATGTTGCATGGACCAAAATTAACATTGTCTCTCTCACACACAGGTCAACGTCGTGGTTCACCCCCCAACACTGGGGGGGAAGCCTCACAGGACCCGGATCTGCAGGAGCCCAATCCCACCGGCAGCGACCACTCTCACCACTCTGTGGACGACCCCGACCGACCTGGCCCCTCTGGTGTCCAACCACCTGCAGCACCTGCGTCAGGTACAACTGTGCCAACCACCACCCCCACTCCTGCCACATCCCAGGAGACACCCAGGATCCCTGCCCCAACACCACAATGCAGCCAGGCTCGCCAGGAGGGACACGGTGTCCCGGGCACCCAGGAGGAGGCAGGCGACAACGCCAATGCCACCCCTCAGGGGTCCCGGAGACCCGATGTGCCCACAAGGGCAGGCCAGGTGCAAGTGGGCAGGGGTGGTGGGAGTGGAGGACGGCGGAGGCGCGAGCCTGACCAGTTGGCTGGGGATCCGGTATTTTCCCATGTCCGTAACATCCTGGACTCATACCAGCAGGACACCACGGGCATGGCCCAGGTTGTGTCCGTACTCGAGGGGATCAAGGCCCAGCAGGCCCAGCAACATGCGGAGCTACATGCCTGTCTACTGCAACACCAACGGAGGATGAAGGAAAGACAGGCTGAGCAAGTGACGGCATTCCAGGGGATTCACGCTACACTCCGTCGGATGGCCGACAACATGGCCGACCCTCCCTGTGCCAGAAGGCGGAGAACATCACCACCCACAGGGAGGGATCAGGAGGAGGAGGAGGAAACATCCGACGGAGCATCCCAGATGTCGTCACGGCCTGCTGCTGAGGGTCCCCGCAGGAGGCCGGGTCGTCCACGGAAAGGACCGTGAGGGTCGGCGCAACATCACCACCTCCCAGGACACCTGGCCTGGCACCTGGCCCACTGGAGCAACAGCATCACAGCATCAAGAGACATTCTCTGCCACATGGCCCCGCTGGTCACTGGCTGACCAATGTTGACAAAGACTGTGGCATGGACTATGAGGATTTCCAATGGCAAGGACACCAACTCCACTACTGAACTTTGGATTCCAAAATCCCGGAAAGCCCCTCACTTTGTCCCCCCCCCCCAATAATAAATCACACTATGAAGAGTAGATGCCTGCTGGTAGCATTATTACCTAACATGTGTCTTGTAAAGTCTAAACATGCCTGAGTCATCTTTTGTCTTCAACCATCCACACCCTGGGGCCTGAGTCTGGCACAGGACACATGGGTCACAGTGTATTAGGCAAGACAGACATGGAGCACCATACGCACCCGTGATGGGCCCAACCAGCTGAGGGGGTTGCCGAACAACCGTGCTGACAGACACATTGAGTACAGCAACAGTCATGCGCAGAGGTCAGGGATCCAGTCCAGTGTCCTGGGGGGCACCCAGATATGTGTAGACAGGTAGCAGAACCATGTCCTGCAAGCTTGAGTCCGGTGGATGCAGAGAATGGGGGCCTGGCCAAAGTTGGATGCATGGGGATGGCACATGTCACAATACCCACACAGTCATGGACATCATGCCCAATACACAGTCTCAGCCCACACACAGCTTGCATCTTGCTACTCGACACATTGACACATAGCCACAATCAGGAAATACCATGCCAGACATGCTGGATGCACCATGGCAACACACCAGCATTGACTGAGAAGAGGCACCTTGGAGGCATAGGGACACCTTTATTAGTCATGTATTCGGGATTGCAGAGGCAACTCGAAGTACACATGGAGACGTCATGTGGAGTAACATGTGGGTCCAACACTGGCACCCCCCTTCTGCAGCACAAATGCGTGTTCGCCATGGAACTGGCACACAAGCGTCGGCTAACAGCTAAATACCCACAGCTGCACACGGAGAGCCTTCCATACACCATAGATCCGCTGATGTCGAAGTCCCACACCATGTCAAGCCAATGCTAACCGTATGTGGCCGAGGGCAGTGTCACACACATTGATGCCATCATCACAATCCCCTATCCCATCACTGATGACGGTCAACCAGGCAGACCATCTATTCAGGTGTACCCAGCTGCATGTTGTGTCCCATGGGGATGCGACATGGCTGCAGAGGAACCAAACATCGACAGGGGCAGTGTGCACACATCGTGAACAACTGCCACACCCAATACACCCCAGATGCATCCCTTACCCCATGGAGACTTCCAAACGTGTCCGTGCCTGTAACGCTGAGTCAGCCCACGATGTCATGTCCATGAGGAATAGCAGTGCCACAACAATGCAAGCAGCAGACGGCATGCGCAAGTACCTGGGGAAGAGAGACACACAAGAAGTCAGCCACAAGAAGCACAGCCACTTGCATGTGCATTTACTCGACACATGTATGGATGACAACATGCTAGGTCACAATTATGACTGGGGAAGTACAACCATCACTGCCACCATCACTCCAGTGACACACCCACACACACCTCTGACTCACGTGCCATACATGCAGGTGGACACACACATCACAACACATGCCACACGGGGACCAATGCGTGCACACTCAGACACTGGTACTCACCACTAAGCAAAGAAGTCGCGTATGAGCCGAGTCCGGATGTCCTCTTGCGGCTCCACATCCTCCACATCACTAGCCCCATTGCCAAGCCCTTCGTCCTCCACGGGTGGATGGTCCTCGTCATGTTGATTCAGGATGAGTGGCACAGCTCTTTCAACTGCCATGTTGTGCAGCATGCAGCAGACCATGAAGATCTTGCAGACCTTCGCCGGGGCATATGGGAGTGCGCCGCCGGTCTTGTGGAGGCACCTGAATCGGCTCTTCAGCAGGCCAAACGTCCTCTCGATCACTCACCTTGTCCGGCCATGGGTGGTGTTGTAGCGGAGCTGGGCCGGCGTGATGGGGTTGCGGAGAGGTGTGAGCAGCCAAGGCATGTTGGGATAGCCAGCGTCCCCTACATGGGAAGCACATGGACATCGTTAGAAGTGGCGAAGCGGTCGTGCTGGTAGGTTATGCAAAATACAGGACAGACAGACTGTACCCACCAACAACACATGCCCGTTCGTTGCGCAGCTGCATCATCATTTCAGGCATCCTGCTACGCCTCATGATGTAGGCATCGTGTGCTGATCCTGGAAAACGAGCACAGACATGTGAAATCACCATGTTCGACAGACACACCACAAGGGCATTAATGGAGTGGTAGTGCTTTCGATTGCGGTACGCCACCTCCCGTGCGTGTGGTGGTACCAAAGCTACATGTGTCCCATCTATGGACCCAATGACATGGGGCATCCCTCCCAGGGCATAGAATCCACGCTTGACCTCAGTCATCTGTTCAGGGGTTGGGAACTTGATGAAGTCATCCAGGTGAATCAACATGGCCTCTAAGAAATCATGCAGCACATGGCAGAACATGCTCTGGGACATGCCACCAACATGAGCTATGGTATTTTGAAAGGTACCCGTGGCAAGAAAATGTAGGGCAGCCATTACCTTCAGCTGGGGTGTCAGTGCCATAGGATACCTGTGCTGCGGTTGCAGGTGTGGTGCCAGTCTCGCCGTCAACTCCAGAATCAACGGTTGGGTGAAGCGGTAGAGCCAGATGCTGTCATTCTCCTGCATGGCATCCAAGTCCGGAATTGGTCGGGCAAGAGGCGGCGCTCTGCAGTAATTTGGAAGTGACAAGGAAGAGTGAGTGCAGTACGACAACAAATCATGTGTACTGAGCACATGTTAATCTGTCAATACACACATGCTACATAGGGAGTCAGGTATGTGCTACATGGCCAGGACACGTATGGATGCAAGGTGACACTCCTACCAAGACCCAGCTACACACGGAGATTGAGAACCTCCCCATGCCACGCCATGGGAATAGCTGTGTCCCAGTGCAAGTGAACAGCCAGACGCAAGACAGGAGTGACATACGCCCACACATCAGCAGCCGTAGGATGCCAATTGCAGAGACTGGTAGCGGAACACTGGAGCCACAGGTCACATGACATTACACTAGGACAGCCCACACACCTTGTCATGAAGGTGCACATGTCATGACTCACCACACATTCCTTGTGAGGATGCTGACATGTCCTTGTCACGCTACTCCGTGTCCCATGCATACATGTGCACCTCACATCCGATACCACATGTGGCATGGTGTGCGGAACAGTGTGCACTGACAATCTACACACAGACACATGTTGGTTGCTGCAACGGCTGCAGCTTTTGAGGGTGCTCCAACATCAACCTGATGGGAAGCCCCCACACATACATGACATAGTCACATTGTGCACCGTGGGTAGTGACAAGTCAGGTGTCATGACCCCTGTACCGGGCATCAGGGGACACTTCCGTGTGTTGGTGTCCGTGCCATGCCAGTGCCGCTCACCCCAAGTGTGCAGTACGACATGCACACATGTCAAAGGAGTCAAGGGCATGCCTGGCACACATAGCACCATCACACAGTACATCTGTACACATCTCATCATACATCTGGTGCGTTCTCGACTCAGGAGTAATGTTCCACATCACAGGCCGTCACACCTGTGCCCCACACATGTAGTGATGCACAGACGATGCCTTGATGTCAATTAATGGACAAGTATGTCCATTCATGGACAAGTATGTCCATCCATGGACAAGTATATCCGCCCTATCCCTACCTGTGTGCCGCCTGTCACCACTGTGATGTGTGAAAACCGCTGTACTGCTGCGAAGAGGGCCTGTGTACGTTCCCATATCACTATGGGATTGCTGCCGTATGTGTACCCATCGTGATGGCGAGCGTACAGGCATGTGTACGGCCCGTACCACGAGTACGCATACGTGAGGACACACATAGTGATAGGGAGCGTACAGGCGTGTGTACGGCCCGTACCACTATGGGTGTCCTCGCGTATGCGTACTCGTAGTGGTACGGGCCGTACACACGCCTGTACGCTCCCTATCACTACGAGTACGCATACGCGAGGACACCCATAGTGGTACGGGCCGTACACAGGCCTGTACGCTCCCTATCACTATGAGTACGCATACGTGAGGACACCCATAGTGATTGGGAGCGTACAGGCGTGTGTACGGCCCGTACCACTATGGGTGTCCTCGCGTATGCGTACTCGTAGTGATAGGGAGCGTACAGGCGTGTGTACGGCCGGTACCACTATGGGTGTCCTCGCGTATGCGTACTCATCGTGATAGGGAGCGTACAGGCGTGTGTACGGCCCGTACCACTATGGGTGTCCTCGCGTATGCGTACTCGTAGTGATAGGGAGCGTACAGGCGTGTGTACAGCCCGTACCACTATGGGTGTCCTCGCGTATGCGTACTCGTAGTGGTACGGGCCGTACACACGCCTGTACGCTCCCTATCACTACGAGTACGCATACGTGAGGACACCCATAGTGGTACGGGCCGTACACACGCCTGTACGCTCCCTATCACTACGAGTACGCATACGCGAGGACACCCATAGTGATAGTGAACGTAGGCACGCGTGTACGGGCCGTTGCAATGCATTTGGGGTGCCCTAGGGCCCCGGAACGCACCGTACCTGTGTGTGAAGCTCCAAATTACATAGGGGACACATGAGGGACAAGTATTAAGGCCTACATGCATGCTGGTTGTCATGGAGACCAAGTTCAAAAATCAAATTTCTTCTGGAAGGTGCACAGCAGAAGTCAGTTGGAATTAATCTACTTTGTTGCAATGTGTTTGTGGAGCTGACATCATGCAGGAGAATAAAACCGATAGAGTACACACAGACTGCTAGGTTTGAAGGGATTGGTGGAAACATAGGATGCAAATGTGAGTGACCAATCACTCTGTACTCCTGTGCATGAGACAGGGCAGAAAGGCACATATAAGGCAGCCAGGTCCCATGAGGGAGTACTTGCCTGCACATCTTTGAATTCGTCGACCCAGCTGCTGCTACTGATTCCCTGGAACCATGTCAAGGGCTGTGGAGAGGTCACAGCCATTCACCCTGGAGGAGAACATGGCATTGCTGGATGTGATCCTCCCACAGTACCCCATGCTGTATGGGCGACCAGGGTATCAGGTGAGTGCAGAGGCCACTGGCACAGACTGTCCCTATGTTGTGACTGTGACTTCTGCCATTGTGTCCTGGTGTGACACACATGCCATGTACTGTAGGGGGGGTCCCAGGGGGGGGATGCCTGATGTCTCCCAGCCAGAGCATGCTGTGGTGCATGTCTGCTCTCCTCTCTTGCATTGTGTTTACTGTGACATTCACTGCATGTGGCATTACACATTGTGCCTGTCTAATCCTCCAGGGAATGGGGCTACTACAGTCCTCCTGTGATTCTGTGGTTACCCCAGTGTGACAGTTGACTGTGCCTACAGATGTGTGTTTGTCCACTGTACCTATGCTGAGGGTGTCCACATGATGTGTTTGTCCCCTGGACATCTGTGTGTGTAAGTCCAATGTCATTTGTGTGGGTGCATATGTGTAGTGGACCACCCCAGATGCATGAGGCCTGGATATGCCCTGCACATCTCATGTGAGCAGGGAGCAGTGCTGTGTGTCTGACGTGTAGAGACAGCCCCACACCTGTGAGCCCCCCCGATCTAGTGGCACATGTGCAGTGAGGTTTGTATCTGCATTTGGCAATGGCAGGTGAATGTCCTGTGCCTGTGTGTGTCTGTGTACTCTGCTGAGGTGGCGTCAGTGGCCTGTGGCATGTGACTGCTTTGAGGTGCTGGCCAGACACAGGAGGTGTGTGTGCAGAGTCCTCCCAGCAGTGCCATGAGACAGGAGGGGTGTGTGCCTATCACTACCAGCAGTGCCCTGAGACAGGAGGGGTGGGTGCCTATCACTACCAGCAGTGCCCTAAGACAGGAGGGGTGGGTGCCTATCACTACCAGCAGTGCCCTGAGACAGGAGGGGTTGATGCAGAGTCCTCACAGCAGTGCCCTGAGACAGGAGGGGTGGGTGCCTATCACTACCAGCAGTGCCCTGAGACAGGAGGGGTGGGTGCAGAGTCCTCCCAGCAGTGCCCTGAGACAGGAGGGGTGGGTGCCTATCACTACCAGCAGTGCCCTGAGACAGGAGGGGTGGGTGCCTATCACTACCAGCAGTGCCCTGAGACAGGAGGGGTGGATGCAGAGTCCTCACAGCAGTGCCCTGAGACAGGAGGGGTGGGTGCAGAGTCCTCCCAGCAGTGCCCTGAGACAGGAGGGGTGGGTGTGGAGTCCTCCCAGCAGTGCCGTGAGACAGGAGGTGTGGGTGCAGAGTCCTCCCAGCAGTACCCTGAGACAGGAGGGGTGGGTGTGGAGTCCTCCCAGCAGTGCCCTGAGACAGGAGGGGTGGGTGCCTATCACTACCAGCAGTGCCCTGAGACAGGAGGGGTGGATGCAGAGTCCTCCCAGCAGTGCCCTGAGACAGGAGGGGTGGGTGTGATGCACAGTGTGAGCCTTGATCATTGATTGTGAAATTGCCATCATTCCACCTGTGTACCCACAATGGCACGTACTGCTTTTTCCCTCACCAGAGGATCATGTCCCTATGACAAAGGTGCAATGCGTTGGCTGCATGACATGCCTTGTTGTAACCAGCTAATTTGTTCTCATATGTCTCTCTGTGACATGTGGCTGGTGTATTGATGTGGTGTAACTTGTTCTTCCTCACAGGTAGGCGCCACTGCCAAGGAGCAGATCTGGCTGACCGCCGTCAGTGCCGTGAGGGGTGTGGATGGTCGGAGGCGGAGCCTGTCCCAGGTGAGGAAACGCTGGCAGGATATCCGGTGCTGGACGCAGAGGATTGCACGGGTCCTGCTGGGGGACTCACCTGAGAGCCGCAAGAACCGCGGGCGCCGCCGTCTGAGCCACCTCCACAGGCGTGTGCTGCCGGTGGTCTTTCCAGACTTGGAGAGGCGCTTACAGGAGATGCAGCAGCCGGAAGGGGGTAGGTACATGTGTGTTTGTTGTGTGTCACCGGCATTTGTAAGGGCACAGTAGCATGAATTCACTGCCAGGGTTTAAAGGTGCTGTGCAGATCCAGTTTGCCCCAGTATAGCGCTGCGCTCCTTCCACCCTTCCCCTCCTTGCAATGTGTTCCCTGGTCTGTGTGTAGTCACTCCTTCACAAGGTAATGTAGGCTGGCGCTTTGTCCACGAGAACTATGCCTGTGGCATCATGTGTGGGGGTGGTGTGTAACAGGTTTTGGGACCTTGGCTGTGCACTGTCCAGTTCACTGCATGTGGGTTCCATGTCAGTTGGCACTGATGCTGAGTCCAGACATGGGAGTTAGTCTCTCAAGTGTCATGCCTGACAGCGCGCATGTCCTATGTAGTGGACTGTGACATGATGTGCTTGAGTGTGCGATACGCATAGTGCAGGGATGGTGGCGTGTGTTGCAGTCATTACCTTTCAGGAGCATGGAGTTGCGTGGCCACTACTGTCCCCTGGGGCACCTTTTCCTCAGTGTTGTATGTGTCATCACAAAACGTGGACACTCTCAGTGTCTACAGCGTAGGTTGTGCTCTGTGCCATTGTCCCCTGGCACCATGTATATTGACGTGCAATTTTGTACAGGTGTCCACTGTGCAGCCTGACCTGAATGTCCTTCTTCATACTCACAGTTGCCAGTGCCTGTGTGTCTTGTTATACTCATCTGAGGATGGGCACTGGTACCTCATTATTTGTACAGGCGCACCTTGGGTGTTTGGCGTCCAATCTTGCATTTTGCCTGCCCCTGTGTTTATCACCCAGACTATGAGATGTTGGTGCCACCTGTGTCTCAACAATTTGCCTCGTGTAGGGGTGGTTGGTGCGGGCAAAGCCTATATGTCAAATCCTGATTTCTACTTGCTGGGTCTGGGCAGTGTGTGATGTTTGTCTGGACACACACGCAAGGTGCAGTGACCCAGTCATGTTGGGCATGTTTTCAGCATTACCTATGCAGCATGTGTCTCAAGTTCATGGATATGGTCCCTGGTCATCCCTATTTTCGCCAACGCTGTGTGGTGCAGATGCAGTGCTGGATTGTCCCCAGGGCCTGGGTGCTATGTCAGACTCCGTTTCCTGTCTTTTGCTATTGTCTCATGCTCTCCATGGTATTTCAGTGGCATGGTGGCTCAACCAACTGTGTGTTTCATGCCCTACATCGGTACCTTGTTTAGTAGATGTTAGGGATCTTCCTTTTCAGGCTATGCAATGTAACCTATGTAGATTGGACTCATGTGACAGATGTGTACAGGTGTCTGATTAATTTCTGTCTCTCCACCCTGCCCACAGCATCGTCGGGGGACACAGAGGGAGACATGGACACAGACCAGGCGGAGGGACCGAGCACCAGTGCCAGCCGTGACATCGGGGCTGGCACATCGAGTGGGACAGAGGCGGAGGAGAGTGCGGCCGAGGACCTGTCGACTGGCACGTCAGAATACGAAGCTGACAGGTCCGAGGAGGATGTCTCCGAGTGGGCGGAGGCTGCACCAGCAGCTGACAGCGGAACAACACCTCGCACCGCCCCCTCAGTTCCCATCAGCCGCCTCCCACTTGCTCGTGTCCCTTCCCAGCGTGCCCGGTCACCGCATGTCTCCTTCATGCCAGGCACCGCACCCCCTGCCCCTGTCTCCACTGCTGCCGCCAATGCAGAGTCTGTGGACATCCAGCGGCAGCTGCAGGTTGGTCAGGCTGCGATCCTTAATGTCCTCCATGCCCACGGGCAAACCCTCACCAACATCGAGGCATACTTGGAGGGCATTCATTCATCGCAGGCTGACCAACGCAACTTGCTGAGGTCCATAGACTCCACACTGACTGCAGCAGTGGGTCTCCTGCAGCGCGACCTCCCCCCACCTACCCCTGCCCCATCCACACTTCCCACTCCCATGCCTGTCCCACGTACACCCAGACGTCGGCATGCACCCACATCAACAGACACAGGCACCACACCAGCAGGGAAGGTCCACCGCACTCCTTCTGACACGCACACACAGGGTGAGGTAGGCACACCCACTGGGTCGGGGGGCAAACGTGTGACACGCAGCCATAGTGGGAGTCCGCATTCCACCCAGTCCACTCCCTCCAAATACCCTCCCCTCAGCTCTCCTGGCCACATCTCCCCCAAGGACTCCTTCATGGCCGCTCTGTCCCTGAGCCCCACAGTGACACCACCACGCAAGCGGTCAAGGAAGTCCTCGGTCAGGGTGGTTGATTCTCCCCCCCTGTCTCCACCCTCCCCCGGTGGCGCTGCGACCCATCCCTCTGACCCCCCCCCCTCCTTGGGGCCTGTGGATCCTTCGGATGCAGGGGACTCCCTGGAGGACCTTGCAAAGGTGTGTAGTGCCATCCTGGCCTCCGCCTTTGGCCCTGCCCCACCCCCTGTGGTGGAGTCCTCCATCCCTGCACCCACAACGCCTCCCCTTTGCCCTGATGTCCCTGCGGTGCCTGGTGCTTCCCCCCCCCATGATGCCCTCACCCCTGTGGAAGACGAAGGCATGTAACTGTGCAGGCAAGGTAGGGGACACGCATCGCACTGTGTCCCCCATCCAGCTGAGACCCATTGACTGCCCTATGGGCTTTGTGACTATTGAACTGCCTGCGATCCACGGACATTGTGCTCATGCTGAATAAAGCTTCATTTTTTTTTCATTATAACACTACTGCTATGCTGGTATTGGTGTTGGTGGGGCTGCTACATGGTTTTGGGTGGTGTTTATGTGTTGGGTGTGTGGGAAATGTAGTTGTGTGCTGCTCATTGGGGGGACCCGGGGATCTGTGTGCCATCACAAGGTGTTAGCTCACTTTCTTTGTTCATGTAAGCAGTTACTGCATGGTGCAATTGTCCCAGGGTGTATTCCTTCCTCTGTGTACCCTGATATCTTCCCTGCAGGGTGTTCCCAATATTTAGCGCAGAGCTGTGTCTACATGAGCTGTGTGTGTGACGGAGCCCTTCTACTTTGGCCATGCATGCAGGGCCATGTCTCCACCTGCAACATTCGTGGCATCCTTGGTGATCACTGTACTTGTGTATGGAGTCTGTTGACATGAGTTCATGGGGACATGTTCCCTTGTAGGCAGTATGCATGTGTGTACTTCCAGCCTCACACACATGTGTTACACCCCTCCTGTCTCAGGGCACTGCTGGGAGGACTCTGCACCCACCCCTCCTGTCTCAGGGCACTGCTGGTAGTGATAGGCACCCACCCCTCCTGTCTCAGGGCACTGCTGGGAGGACTCTGCACCCACCCCTCCTGTCTCAGGGCACTGCTGGTAGTGATAGGCACACACCCCTCCTGTCTCAGGGCACTGCTGTGAGGACTCCACACCCACCCCTCCTGTCTCAGGGCACTGCTGTGAGGACTCCACACCCACCCCTCCTGTCTCAGGGCACTGCTGGGAGTGATAGGCACACACCCCTCCTGTCTCAGGGCACTGCTGGGAGGACTCCACACCCACCCCTCCTGTCTCAGGGCACTGCTGGGAGTGATAGGCACCCACCCCTCCTGTCTAAGGGCACTGCTGGGAGGACTCTGCACCCACCCCTCCTGTCTCAGGGCACTGCTGGGAGGACTCTGCACACACCCCTCCTGTCTCAGGGCACTGCTGGTAGTGATAGGCACCCACCCCTCCTGTCTCAGGGCACTGCTGGGAGGACTCCACACCCACCCCTCCTGTCTCAGGGCAGTGCTGGGAGTGATAGGCACCCACCCCTCCTGTCTAAGGGCACTGCTAGGAGGACTCTGCACCCACCCCTCCTGTCTCAGGGCACTGCTGGGAGGACTCTGCACACACCCCTCCTGTCTCAGGGCACTGCTGGTAGTGATAGGCACCCACCCCTCCTGTCTCAGGGCACTGCTGGGAGGACTCCACACCCACCCCTTCTGTCTCAGGGCACTGCTGGGAGTGATAGGCACCCACCCCTCCTGTCTCAGGGCACTGCTGGGAGGACTCTGCACCCACCTGTCCAATTTCACCATATGTACGCTCATGACATACACGGATGTGGGTACGCTCCATGCATTCGAGGTGGGGGTACGTGTCATACTTACACTGTTGGGGTGGGGCTACGCTCCATGCATTCGAGGTGAGGGTACGTGTCTTACTTACACTGTTGGGGTGGGGCTACGCTCCATACATTCGAGGTGGGGGTACGTGTCGTACTTACACTGTTGGGGTGGGGGTACGCTCCATACGTACGTGGGTGGGTACGGGTCGTACTTACACTGTTGGGGTGGGGGTACGCTCCATACGTACGCGGGTGTGGGTACGGGTCGTACTTACACTGTTGGGGTGGGGGTACGCTCCATACGTACGCGGGTGGGTACGGGTTGTACTTACACTGTTGGGGTGGGGGTACGCTCCATACGTACGCGGGTGTGGGTACGGGTCGTACTTACACTGTTGGGGTGGGGGTATGCTCCATACGTACGCGGGTGGGTACGGGTCGTACTTACACTGTTGGGGTGGGGGTACGCTCCATACGTACGCGGGTGTGGGTACGGGTCGTACTTACACTGTTGGGGTGGGGGTACGCTCCATACGTATGCGGGTGGGTACGGGTCGTACTTCCACTGTTGGGGTGGGGGTACGCTCCATGCATACGCGGCTGAGGGTACGAGTCGTACATACACTGGTGGGGTGGGGGTAGGCTCCATGCATACGCGGGTGAGGGTACGAGTCGTACATACACTGGTGGGGTGGGGATAGGCTCCATGCATACGCGGGTGAGGGTACGAGTCGTACTTACACTGGTGGGGTGGGGGTACGGTCCGTACGTGCGCGGGTGAGGGTACGAGTCGTACTTACACTGTTGGGGTGGGGGTACGCTCCATGCATACGCGGGTGAGGGTACGAGTCGTACTTACACTGTTGGGGTGGGGCTACGCTCCATGCATTCGAGGTGGGGGTACGTTTCGTACTTACACTGTTGGGGTGGGGGTACGCTCCATGCATACGCGGGTGAGGGTACGAGTCGTACTTACACTGTTGGGGTGGGGCTACGCTCCATGCATTCGAGGTGGGGGTACGTGTCGTACTTACACTGTTGGGGTGGGGGGTATGCTCCATACGTACGCGGGTGGGTACGGGTCGTACTTACACAGTTGGGGTGGGGGTACGCTCCATACGTACGCGGGTGTGGGTACGGGTCGTACTTACACTGTTGGGGTGGGGGTACGCTCCATACGTATGCGGGTGGGTACGGGTCGTACTTACACTGTTGTGGTGGGGGTACGCTCCATGCATACGGGGTGAGGGTACGAGTCGTACTTACACTGTTGGGGTGGGGGTACGCTCCATGCATACGCGGGTGAGGGTACGAGTCGTACATACACTGGTGGGGTGGGGGTGGGCTCCATGCATACGTGGGTGAGGGTACGAGTCGTACTTACACTGGTGGGGTGGGGGTACGGTCCGTACGTCCGCGGGTGAGGGTACGAGTCGTACTTACACTGTTGGGGTGGGGGTACGCTCCATGCATACGCGGGTGAGGGTACGAGTCGTACTTACACTGTTGGGGTGGGGGTACGCTCCATACGTACGCGGGTGGGGGTAGGGTCCGTACATATCCGTCCCCACGCTATGTGATGCTTGTGCGGGCCGTACCCAGGCCTTTGCCACGTGGGTACGATCCGTCCCGCCATTGTTGGGGTGACGTGGGTGTGGGCGTGGTACGTCTCGTACCCACGCTCTTCAGGCGTGGGTACGGGACGTACCGGTCTGGTTGTGTTGCCGGTTCGCATGGTGACGGACTTCCGTTGTGGCGGTCGCTGGCTTAGCTGGACACGCCCCCACCCCCTCGTAGTGACCAGGGCATGGGTGTCAGGTATGTCCTGGGCATGTGTGGTGTGTGACTTTGGTGGGGGTTTTGTGGCCTGCCCTGGTCCTGCCACCCCCACCCCACCCCACTTTCCCCCCTCCCTTAGTTATTCTGATCTTCTGCGGCGTCTGCGTCGGAACCTGTAGAGGAGGTCGACTGCTATGAGGGCCGGGATGACACGTAGGTTCGGGTCCATGTCTGTCCGTCGCGTACGGGTCCTCCTTGTTTGCGTTGTCCTGTGTGTCCATCGCGTACTGGTCCTCCTTGATCGCGTCGTCCTGTCTGTCCGTCGCATACTGGTCCCCCTTGTTCGCGTCATCCTGTCGCGTACTGGTCCTCCTTGTTCGCGTCGTCCTGTCTGTCCGTCGCGTACTGGTGGTCCTTGTTCGCGTCGTCCTGCTTTCCCGGCAGTTTTTAGCAGCCGGAAAATATTCACCGTGCGGGGTGACGTCGGTGCGAATCGTAATTCCTGGGTCGTGAATGGCTGGCTGCGAGCGTCCCGACGTCAGGTCGGCGCTTTCCCGGATCGCATTTGTAGGTTTATTTTGTTCGGTCGGGCTTTTTTACGAATCGTACGGAAATGGTGTTCCCGTGCGATTCGTAATTCCTTGTTTGTAAATTTTGACGACCGGGTACGCGTCGGACGGAGAATATGCTCCGTCCGACGGTTCGTGCCCGGTTTTTACAGGATCGTAATCGGCACCTCAATCTTCTTGCTCTGTTATTAAGCACTGTTTTACTTTTCCTAAATTATCTGGTGTACCATGGGTGGGTACTAGGCACTTGCTTCTTTACAGCACACAGCCCACAGTTATTGTATGCCCTTAGGCAAAATATAATGAATCTGTTATTTGATTCCAGTATTGGGTCAGGTGACCAGATTGAGTCAGCAGTTGGAGAGTGGGTGCTTTCCATTGTTAAAGTTAGCCATGCAGAACTTATTTATTATAAGTCTCCTTAATAGTGTGTTCTTTTCCTCGCCCTTTGGAAGGCCCAAGGTTTTTAATTGAGTGGTTGAATGATACTCCAAGTCAAGCAAGATGACCTCTGGGTTATGGTCAGTTTCGGAGCAAGCCTGCATGGTTATGCCAGGGTCGCAATGATATAGTATAAGATAGGGATAACCTTAAATGATGGTGGGAGATTGCCTGGGGATGCAGTGACTGTTCGCATGAATACAACATTGTGAGATAGCAGCCATCTGGCAACGTCTCCATGGTTGGGAATGTAGATCCACCCCAGGAATTTGAAAAAAGTGTGTAAAATATGTGTGTGTTAAATATTATAGTAAATTAATGTAATATGTTTAGGTTAAATGTAGAACAAAAAAATGCAAGAGCACTATCAAACAAATTTTGGATAAAAATGTTAATTAATTTGAATATATTACATTAAACTAACATTATTTTTCCAAAGTTTAATTAAAAAAGTTAATTCCCACTGAATATTAAAAAATAATCTTTTTAATTATGCTTTAATAATTATGCAAATTGATGTATACTATTGGGAAGTGAATAATTAAATACAACTTTATATAAATATATGTGGTCTGCACACACAAAAAACAGGGCAGTCCATTCATTCAATGATAGTTCACACTAATCTGTGTTTCTTCAATCTTTATTTTGTTGTTTACACTCTGCAGTAGCCAACGCGTTTCATCCTTTTAAAGGACATCTTCAGGGCTACAAAAACAAATAATATAAAAAATATTCTTTTAAATACCACATAATTATAAAAATACACTCTCATATTCACATATTTACATTATTTCAACACCGAATCAATTCATTAGAAATCAAATCATGATCTTAAAATAAGTCCAGAGACACATCCATTACACAACACTGTCATTTAAGCCTTTGATACGACTGATCATCATGCTCTAGACGGTATGGGCAGCTCTATAATAGGAGAACTGTCCTTTGCTAATCATTAAATCATATACATTGCTTAATCCCTATTCACTTTGGGGAGGAAAGATAGGAGGTTCAACAGATTCCATTCATATAATTATATCATCACAAGAAATTATTATTTCCTTTATAACACGTAGTTTCCTTTGAGTGTAACATAGTCAGTGCACATTTTAGAATACCCTTATTTTCATCATGGCAGGCAAACAGACTTAGGTGCCGATTCCGATCCTGTAAAACCCGGGTACGAACCGTCGGACGGAGCGGTTTCTCCGTCTGACTCGTACCCAGGAAAAACACCTTGCAAAAACCCGCAAGTACGATTCGTACAGAAACACCATTTCCGGCTAAAATATACCCACAATTCGGATCCGGGACACCGCGTACGCAACATTCGCACAGGAGGGGTGTGTGCAGAGTCAGGCAGCCTTTTACGGATCAGCAAGTACGAATCATACCCACAGCAATTCGCACGGCAATATTTTTACGGGACCCAAAAAGTGCCAGAAAAGCTAAGTACGCCGTGATGCTCGATGAAAAGGGGGCCCGGTACGCACCGTACCCCCATCCCTACACGTCCGCACTGTACCCCCAGCCCCCCCATGTACGCACCCTACCCCAGCACCCATACGTGTACGCGCCGTACCCCACCTCCGTACCAAATCTGTACCTGTACGCACCGTACCCCACCCCCCGCATGTACAGTGCGTACCCCCACCCCCGTATGTACAGTGCGTACCCCCGCATGTACGTTGTGTACCTCCACCCCACTATGTACGGTGCGTACCCCCCGCATGTATGGCGCGTATCCCCCGCATGTACGGTGCGTACCCCCACCCCCGTATGTATGGTGCGTACCCCCCGCATGTATGGTGCATACCCCCCGCATGTACGGTGCGTACACCCACCCCGTATGTACGGTGCATACCCCCACATGTACGGTGCCTACCCCCACCACCGTATGTACGGTGCGTACCCCCAGCGCTATGCGCTGGGGGTTCGCACCGTACATACGGGGGTGGGGGTACGCACTGTACATGCGGGGGGTACGCACCGTACATACGGGGGTGGAGGTATGCACCGTACATGCAGGGGGTACGCACCGTACATACAGGGGTGGGAGTACGCACCTTACATACAGGGGTGGGGGTACGCACCGTACATGCGGGGGGTACGCACCGTACATGCGGGGGGTATGCACTGTACATACGGGGGTGGGGGTACGCACCGTACGTGCGGGGGGTACGCACCGTACATGCGGGGGCGGTGGGGGTACGGTGCGTACAGATACGGGGCTGTGGTACGGAGGTGGGGTACGGCGCATACACGTATGGGTGCTGGGGTACGGTGCGTATATGGGGGGCTGGGGGTACGGTGCATACATGGGGGGCTGGGGGTACAGTGCGGATGTACGCAGGAGGGATGGGGAGCTGGGGGGGGCGTGCGACTCATACCCCTCTCCCAGGTGTGCCCGGGGTAGGGGTGGTACACAGTTCGCTCCGTACGGGATGTTTTACATGCGGTTGTAGATTCGGACGGACGGTACAGATTGTACTTGTGCGCTTGATCTTCAGTTTTACGATTCGTACGTAAAACTGTCTGGTGGACGTGTCGTACACTTTTCCCGACGATATTCGGACGTAATAACTTACCGACGCACTCTCGTAGACTTTTCCCGACGCTATTCGTAGATATTTTCCACGTACGAATCGTACTTGGCAGTTTGTACGGTACTTGTATGACTCGTACGTAAAAAAATACAGATACGAGTCGTACGGTAATTTTATTTAACGGATCAGAATCGGCACCTTAATGTTAGAGTTATTGAATAATTACCTCCTCACTCTATGTATATGTTCCACTGAGCTTTCCTTCTTTATGACCACCTTGGAGTCAGATCCCTCTTCTAAGAATAATGGTAAAACATTTTTTTACAAAATAATAAAAGGAATTCTATCACTATACGTTCAGTTTCACAGTTATCTTTGTCCACAAACTTACAAAGATTATATTTTACTTCTTCATCGTACCTGTAATATCACGTATGGGGATCTCTCCCTTTCTTTTTTCGACAGTGTTCTCCTACACCCCTTGTTTGGCTCTCCTCAAAAGTATCTCACGGTCTTCAAGATACACAAAAGGACCTGTCAATGAGCATAACAGGCATGATATCCCTGAGTTGCCATACGTAAAGTGCACTGTATTAAGCATCTGCTGCACATTACTATTGGTTAGCCATCTACCCGTGGATATCCGAATACAAACACTATAATAGGACATACCTTAATCCAATAAGTCACGTGTTGTCCTCGGCCCATGTTATTTCAACCAGGCGTGCACAAATCGGACAACTCCTCAACCGATATATGGTCACTGTAGACCTCTTCCTTCAAATAAAGGACATACCCAAAGGTCACATTAGTTCCAACTAAGTCTAGCTACATACATGCTTTCAGGTCACAAGAAGAACAGGATACACTGCTCCCTAGTGCGAGCGAAAACGGGATACTAAAAGCATTAAGTTGTAAATAGCTAGACATAACTTAAACCCATAAGGCAGTGCCTTATTCCATTCCAGTTAAACCGTGCATATAAGACACTATGATCGGTGCACATATCCCAAAGCCAGGCAAATGTGCTATAAGATACCCCAACTTCGAGTGTGATTGCGAGTAAATTGCATTGTCAGACCACGAACCCGTGGCCCTCCCTGTTATATGGACAGTATTTAAAACATAACGGGATCGAATTATTAATTAGAAGTTGTTGTGCCCACTTCTTAACCCCTGTTTATAATATTGAATCTTGTATGGTCAATATAAAGAGCACGCAAATGTTAGGCACCGGCGTCATATATATGTTCAATTGAGAAAAATAATTGAAAATATCGTTTAAGAAGAGCAAATCTAACATTGTACCACATAAATTAAAATAGCACATTCTATTGCATTGTTTGAGGTAAACAACCTAGGTACCATGCCTCCTGGAATACTTCTATGGGTGCTATTGCTTAATTCAAGAACTTCTGGCCCAATTCACAAAAGTAATCTGAGACAAAATCCTAACTTTACGACTTTCAGTATTCACAAAGGGCATTTAGGAGTAGTAAAGTTAGGAATCTTAAGAAGACCAAAATTTAAGTTTAACTAAGACACAATCCTAACTTTACGACTTTCAGTATTCACAAAGGGCATTTAGGTAACTTTACTACTCCTAAATGCCCTTTGTGAATTCCGAAGGTCATAAAGTTAGGATTTTGTCTCAGATTATGTTTGTGAATTGGGCCCTCTCATTTGAAAATAAAAATACCACCTTATTAATTAATAAAAATACTTTAAAAAACTGTCTAATATTGTAGTATCCAAATTCAAAAAGCTAGAAATGCCAGCTGTTCTAAATTCAATGGTTTGCATACACTGTTGAATCATAAAGTAAAATACAGTTCAAGTCAATGTAAACAGATTTAGGCCCTGATTCACAAAGGGTCCCCTGCAGTCGTGGGGGAGTCTACGCACTCAGGGTGGAATTTCCACTATGGGATTCTCATTGTGAAGATTCTGTCCTGAGAGCTGAGATTCCCCCACGACTATGGGGCCTCCACCACAAGTGCGGAGGCCCTATGTGAATCATGCCAATAAAGTCTGTAAAGGTCAGGCTGTGGTCTTATAGAAGTGAGTAAACTCTTCAGCTGAACAAAAACCTATTGTCTCCCTCAGAGTACAACAGGATGTTGCATTTGTTGAGTTGTATAACATCCGAATCCATTTCTTTTACTAATCATCGTGTTAATTAGCTTTCCATGCCCTGCAGGATCTTCAATAAAGCTGGTTCAATTGAGAACATGTTCATTCTAAGAAAGCAGGGATGAAAACATTTTCATCTCAATTCTAACAAGTAGGAGCAACTACAAATTATGTGTTCCAGCAAGGGTTTATAGAACTATATAAAAGGAATGTAATTGTATTTTATTACACTTTAATGCTATGCTCGTTTTTAAATTCATTTAAAAAAATATATATATATTTAAATATTAATTATGTTTTATTTTAAGATATGTCTCTTAAGAATAAATTATTTAGCTCGCATATTTATTTGTCCAATTATTTTAAATAAATTAATATTGTTTTAAATGTTTTACTTTAAGTCCCTAATTCAATTATTTTCTGAAGGAGGGAGTTGCAATACCAGTTGTTGGTCAGGTGTGGTCCTGGAGTTACTTCAGCTCAGAGCTTGAATAACTAACTGTTGTTTTAGGTCCCTTTTTGGCTGTGGTAACTTTAGAAGTGCAGTTTGTGAATACCAATGGGATTACTGTTTTTTGGGGTAGGTGCTCATAACTCCATAAACCCTTCTCTAACTCTCTTTTAACCACTCCCAAATCCTCCCTGTAGGAAGCTGTTTTTTATGTAGTCTACAAAAAGAGGTACACTATGTAGAAAATCCTGGGGGCCTTATTGGCTTACAGGGTTTAAATTAGTAATCCCAAATGCTCCATATTTTGGTAGTGTGGGCGAGCAGCTTAGACATGTCAGAGGGTAGTGTTAATGCATTTGTTGAACACACACTGAGTCACTAAATGAGACACACACTCAATAGGAAGCTCAAGAACAAGTTAGAAAATAACACTTATTTTTATGTATATTTCAACACTAAGAACTTCGTAATTGGATAAGTACATTCGAAGTTATAACTTTTACAGTTTTGAACAATGTTAGCAAACAGTGCATTTTTATGTGATAATGCTTTTTCTATAGAGAGAAGAACATTTACTGCATATAGGTATTTGCAATAGAATTTCTAGGCTCCCCTTTATGTTGTGAAGTGTTGGGGCCAAGGTTCCAAATTCCATCAGCATTTTGTTTAACCTGCCTTGGTGTGGAGGTGCTGGGCCGGTGGGTAGCCTTGTGCACCACACAATTGGCATATAGGGGGGTCACCTAAAAATTGGCTGCAAAGCGGAATTTGGGGACAAGTCTGGGAGCTCCCAGCTGGGGGCTCAGTACATGAGGGACCAAGATGCTAGGGAGAGCAGTTTGTGTTTGTGGACCTAGGCCGTGGAGCTCCAGTGCAGAGGGTTTTGGTTGACTGGCCTCATACATCATTGGCTGGTTACAGTTCTCAGTCTAGACCAATAAAGGGGGACAAATCAGGGTGGCTGGGCCACTCTCTGTGTTGGCCTCTGCAAAGCTGATGTCCCTCATTAGCTGGTTGGTCTTTGGATCATTGGAGTCCAGATTGGCTCTAAACAAGCATTGGTCTTAGCAAGGTGTCCGATGCCTCAGGAATTAGTGCAGAGAAGATTGTAAGGTACCTGGAATCTCCAACTCGGTAGGGAGATGGATCTGATTTCTGGGAGTACACTGACCTCCTCCTGGGTGTCTACTGCATTAGTGGACCCGGTGGTCAGCAGCTTCTTGGAATTGGATGTCATGGACGGTGCATGCAGGAAGCAGGAAAGTGTCTCCTCCATACCAAGGGAGATGCTGGCTGGTTTTCGAAGTACTGGCTACACTCCAAGTCCTTTGAAGGGTGCACAGCTGGAGAATAAGTTGGGTCTTTGCAATTGTCGAGTCAGGCAGGGTTTGGCACCAAAAGTCTAAAGCAGTTTTGAGTTCTCGTGTTCATAGGCTCTTCTGTGTCCTCTTCTTCTGTAGTCAGGTGAATCATTTTTCTGGTGTCAGGGAGCCACCTAAATACTCAATTTAGGGGTGTTAGGAGAGTGTAGGGCACTAGCTGTTACCACTGGTTTACACCTTGTCCATGTAGGGACCCTCACTCTCTTCAAGGTAAGAGAGTCACCCAGCTAAGATAACCCTTGCTCACCTCCTTGGTAGCTTGACATGAGCAGTCAGGCTTATCTCAGATGCAACGTGTAAAGTATTTGTGCACACACACACACACACATACACACAGTCAAAACACTAAAAAAGAGTCCACACCAGTTTAGAAAAATAGGCAATATCTGTCTAAAGACCAGAACAAAAAAACATACACAAGTCAAAATATCACTTAAAAAAGATTAGGCAAGTTTAGTCCATAGAAATCGATGGACGCCTTTTTTTTAATCAAAAAGTGCCTTAAAAGCATCAAAAATCAAGCACAATGTGAGCCGGAATAGCAAAGCGATACCTCGGATCCTTACTATGTAGGGGAGATGATGGGTCAGTTCCTCACTTGCAGAGGAGGTGATGTTTCGGTTCCTTACTGCTAGGCAGGGGAGGTGATGCATTGGTTCCTTACCGGCAGGGGAGGTGATGTATTGAATTCTTACTGGCAGGGAAGGTGATGCATCAGTATATGCATTGATCTTTTACAGCTGTACATCAATAAAACTGGTGCTTGGAGTAAATACATGAATTTTCTCCTTAAGATCACCACGTTGCACGTCCAAGGGCCCAGGAACTGGGTTTGGCACTACTTGGCAAGTCAGGAGTCTACACAGAAGAGCCCAGGTACTGGCAAGTGAAGTCTTTGATGGCCCTGAGACTGCTTAACAGGACTTCAACTCCAGCTCTTGGAGATCCTTGAAAGCATAATACAGAAAGCAAAGTCCATTCCTTTCACTCCCAGGAAGGTATTTGGATAAAATATTGAATCAAAAATACTGAGTTGCAGAAATATTGAGTTTTTAATATTGTGATACAGACATATCTTGTGCCAAAATGTTGGTAACAAAAAAAAAAAAAATGAAGTAAGATTTTTTTTTTTAAGTATCTGTGTTTTTCAATACTATTTTATTTGTGTATGTTTTATATTGTTTGTGTCATTGTTAATATTTTTAAATATAGTTTGTAATTTTAAGTTATTTATATTATTAATTTAATGCCAAACTACTCATTTATAGTGTTTTAGCAGGGTGTGAGGTTTGTAGGGTACATGGTTGGAAGTTTATTTGGTATAATTAATATACATTTGTATGTGCTTATTAATTATGTAAATTATGTAAATAATATTTTTAATGTTTATATCGGGCGTGGGTTATTTAATTTGTAGCGGTATAGGGCGGGTTAGTTAATTAAATATTGATTGATTAATTATTAATACATTATTAATTAATTAATTGTTTAAAATGATGTAAATGGTGCATGTATTATAATTGTAGGTGCATGTTGTAAAGGTTTAGGGTGGGAAAATAAATAATAATTGAATCGATATTAATTATTGATGACTTGTTAATTAATTATTTGTTTATTAATTATGTAAATTATGTCATCATTATCATTTTTGGGATGTCCATTTTAGGTGAAAGTTGCTAGGTTTGTAGGGGTATAGGGTCGGAAGCTAATTAAATAATAAAATACTGAATATACATTATTGATTTATTATTGCCTAATTAATTGTCAATCAATTATTTAAATTGAGTAATTATTATATATTTTTAATTTAGATATAACTTGAATGTTTTTTTCTAGGTATGTGGATCATTACCTTGTGAATTAGATTTTTTTAAATAATATTTATTTTCATTTTTGGAATAATTTTGTAATTTATGTATTTGATTTTATGGAAATAGTTTTATAATTTTATGAAATTGATGCTTGTATTAAAATAAGGTATGTGTTTGAACTGAAGTACCTTCCCTACGGTTTCACATACTGGAGTTGGAATAGTAAATGTTATCCCTCCTGAGTCCAACACTTTCCTTAATGTTGCACCGACTGGAGTGGGAATTGTAAATTTTACCCTTCTTGAGTCCAACGTTTTCCCTAGGTTTGCGCAGACTGGAGTGGGAGCAGTATAAGCTCCTAGAATTTTATAGTTTAGTTCATATTGTTTAAAATGATATCATTATGTTTCAAAATTATAATATTTTGGTTCTGTGTATTTAAAATTACATTTTTTTATTTAGTAATATTTGAAATATATAATATATTTTTAGTAAAATATATTCTTTTATATTGTTTGCTTTCATTTGTTACAGTTTTTAGTTTATTGTATATATAAATTTATAGATATTTTTGGTTTTGACCCCTTGAAGGATTTTTGGCACTCAGTTACGGGTGGTGCATGTCCTCTGGCAGGGTCATGCCGGTAATATCCACTCCACGTTTTTTCTCACGTTCGTGCAAGAAAAGGACGCACTCACAGGTTTATTGCTGCAGATTAATTAATTTTGTGCTCAAAGTTGGTCACAACGCCCCAATGCAATTTGGTCTCCTTCTGAGACCTTGATCACGGTTTTAGGATTATTGGCGCTCTGAATTCAAACCAGCTAGTCATTCTGTCTGACTTCTGATGGGCTCATGGTGCCCGTC
Organism: Triturus cristatus; assembly: GCF_964204655.1. Classification (NCBI taxonomy): domain Eukaryota; kingdom Metazoa; phylum Chordata; class Amphibia; order Caudata; family Salamandridae; genus Triturus; species Triturus cristatus. The sequence continues at coordinate 1,355,816,036 of NC_140591.1, forward strand.
CGCCAGTCAGAAACCAAACATAACACTGTGCAGATGGCCTTTCCGCCATCGGGATTATGATGTCAGTTCTCAAAAGGCTTTCCATGTTGGACAATCTGACATGGAAAGCCTGTTAGAAAGAGACGTTTGGGTCCCTAGCAGGGCACCCTTCTTCCTGAGGCCTCCGTTTGGGGGCCGAGGGGGCACCTAATTAAATCCAAGCACTGTAAGGTAGGCACCTCATGGTGCCTGCCACATGGTGCAGGGATTTACACAAACTCCCATTTCTCTATGAGAGCTTGTGCTGCAGGTGGTTTCGCCCCCAACACAAGCTCCCATTAAGAAATGGGAGTTTGCGACTGCACCACGTGCTGTCACAAGAAATACAGTGCTCGGAAATATTTTTTCTCATCTTTTATATTTAACAGCCAAACAGAGGCGTACCTTCCTGGCAATCAAGAAACAATTTTGTGCTCATGACCTCAAATACTCAATGGTATTCCCCTCGAAATTGAGAGTGGTAGCGGATGGCAAAGTGTGGTTCTTCACGTCGTCCCCGGAGGACACCCAAGACTGGCTTGTTGGGTGGTGCCAGATCACAAATCGCGGAAAATCAGGAAGAGACAACGATCATCTGGCATCAAGTGCAACACAGTCACAGCCACAAGAGGAAGGAACCATGAGAGACGGCAGTTACCTGCTCGACACGTATGACTCAGACAATATGCGACCACTGGGCCACCCTGGATGAATATTTCCTTGGATGCTCACAGCTTTTAATGCCGCTTGCTACACTGCCCTCGGACAGTATACTAAGACTTTTGGAGAATCGTGATCACCTCTTGAGATCCATGCACAACCGCAAGAGACACCGCAACAGATAAGAAATAAGATGTGAGACCACATTCCATAAGTCAGGTACACTGCTCTGATTTGAATAGTTCTAATGTCACAGGTGACCACACACCCTAACCCAGTCATTTTCCAGTCCACACAGGTCCAGCACTTGCCATTTATTTCCTGGAATGTGAATGGCCTCGGAGATAAAGTGAAGAGAGGCTTAGTGCTACAATTTCTTAAATGTAGAGCACCTGCGGTGGTCCTCCTGCAGGAGACCCACCTAGTACGCACCACGTGTAAGACTCTCGTCAGAAGGGGCTTCAAATTGATAGTACACACTGAATTCTCCACAGGCTCCTGAGGGGTTGTTATTCTGGTTAGGAAACAGTCCGCACTCATGATCAAACGTATATATTCCTATGATCAAGGCCGCTTTGCAGCCACTACATGCCAATGGGAGGGGAGATCCCTCAATATAGTTTCAGTCTATATGCCCCTGCATTTCATTTGGTTGCGCTCCCAGCGCTTGGCGTGTTTCTGTTCCGTCTCCCAGAGAAAGAGCTTATATTGGGAAGTGACTTTAACGCAACTCTCAATGATGATCTAGACCACGGCTCCCGTGACAACAACACCGCTCCCACTCTCTCCTCATGGACTTCCTTGAGATGATAGGCCTCGTGGACGTTTGGCATTCCCACTTCCTGCACACAAGTCAATTGACGTATCACTCAGGAGCCCATAATAGTCTTTATAGAATAGATTATATCTTTTCATCAGCAGATAACTTAGGAAGATTTGTGGAGATCATTCCCCCATATCAGCCAAATTCACGGGAGACACCTCCACACAACGTCGCATATTCCCGATCTATCCGGCGTACTTTAAAAGCCCAACATTTGGAAAGGTCTGTCCACAGCCATGAAACACTACTTTGACGAAAACATATCTTCGGTCTCATCGCCTCTTATTCTTTGGGAAGCATACAAGACGGTCCTACGGGGACAAGCTATTTCCCTAATTACGGTCCACAAAAGGGAGATGGCACACACGGTTTCAACACTCAAACACGATCTACAACCACTAGAATCACAACACTCCCATGACCGTTCCGACATTAACAAGCATCTACTCCAGCTTAAAAAACAGGAATACAAGGAATATTTGTGGGAAGACACCAAAACCCGACTGACAGCCACGCACCATAACATATATGAAGTAGCAGATAAAGCCAGCCGGCTACTGGCATGGCTAGACAAAAGGGAGCGTGTGAGCCGCTGGGTGGCAGAGCTCCAGCCCGTGCCGGGTGTGGTGGTAACAGATCCACAGATTATTGTAGACACATTAGCGCACCACTACTCTGAGGTCTATACTCCAGCAGTCTTGATAGAGCAGGAAGAGGCAGAGTTGTTTCTCAAAGATATCTGCCTCCCTATGCTAGCAGAAGATGATGTCAAACTACTAGAGTCAGAGCACACTACTGAGGAATTAACGTTGGCAATAGGAAACATACAGTCGGGGAAACCCTGGGACCGAATGGCATTCCTATCGAACTATTTAAAAGGGGCGCAACTACGCTCACCCTCTACATATTGAATATGTACAACGCCAGTTTAGAAAGAGATGAACTCCCTAAAGATCAGAGAACAGCAACTGTTGTGGCCATACATAAACGTGGGAAGCCAGCCTGGGACTGGGCTTCCAATAGACCCATCTCCCTAATCAACACAGAAGCCAAGATCTTGACCAAAGTTTTAGCAAATAGACTCACACCCCACCTTACTACTTTGATTAACCCCAACCAGTCAGGGTTTATGCCTGGCAGGAACACAGCCCTAAACTTAAGTCGACTACAGAGTGTACTAGGAGGCAAACACACGATACAGGAAGAAGCTGTGATATTGTCCCTGGACGCCCGTATGGCCTTTGATACGGTAGAATGACAATTCCTATTTGCTGTCCTCATGCGGTTTGGTTTTTGACCTAAATTCTGCTCATGGGTGAGATTACTCTACACAAAACCCCTTGCGCATGTAGTGGCTAATGGGCATATTTCTAAGGAATTCCCGCTAGAGCGAGGTACAATACATGCCTGTTGTCGCCCCTGCTTTTTGCACTGGATTTAGACCCTCTCGCGGCATGGATATGACAAGATCCAGTTACTCGCGGGCTCCACTGGACGAAGTGCTGCGAGGATTGCATATCCCTCTATGCTGATGATATCCTGTTATATCTGGCTTCCCCTTATCGTTCCTTGCATAGCATCCTGCATATTTGCGAGGCCTATGGTAAACGCTCAGGATATACCATTAATTGGAATAAATCCATACTGTATGTCCTACGTGGTCCGCCTCCAAGACTGCTCAAAGGTTGTGCAGTGAAAATAGTAGAAGACAGCTTCAAATACTTGGGGATCCACATCACATCTGACTCTGAGGTTCTTATGACCTTAAGCCTGCTGGAACCCCTAAAGAGATTGCATAGAGACACCAAACACTGGCAGTCACTGCCATGGACACTTCTAGGAAGGGCAGCACTTTTTAAAATTATGGCACTCCCCCGGTTTTTATATGCCCTACAAAACACCCCATTCCTAGTCCTTCCGGCCTATTTCCAGGCCATTGAGAAGGAAGTGACCAAACTTTTATGGAATGGGAACCCGGCCCGGATAGCGATAACCAAACTATTTCGCTCATGGTATGACGGGGCATAGCACTACCTAACATACAAATGTACTATTGGGCATCACAGCTGACCGTGATAAACCAATGGATGTCCCACACACTGATCCGGCCTATCATCTTGACAGACTTGCATTAGGGGTAGAGGGACTTAATCGAGCACTGTATAACACTAACCACCAGATGGCCCTGGTAGGGCCGACTAAGCGTACGGTCCATCTTTGGCACAGTGTACACAAAAAGCTCGGATGGAATAAAAAGATCACACAAGCAACACCCCTTTGGGACACTGCCATGCTGGGTACACTACGCAATAGTAAAAGTTTCAAGCAATAGGATGACATTGGGATATCCCATGTGGGCGATCTCTGGTCCAAGGGAAAGGTAATTTCATTCACCCAACTCCAAGACCAATACGAGATGGCACCTACAGAACTGTTCTGCTATCACCAAATTCGACACACATTAGAAGCAGCTATTCCGTCGGACACCGTCCTTCCAGAGGCTTCTACCTTGGAAGACAGGATACTGACTGAACGCATGCACAAAAAAGCCATGTCCTTAACATATCGGAAACTCATTAATAAGCACCCGACCCCAAACTGAGAGATGGCAGGAGGAGGTGGGGGAAATGGACGAGACGGATTGGCAGTGATGTCCACAATAACGAATGTCAGTGGGGCCCCGGTACAACTGGAGCCTAGGGGATGTCTTCTGAATATCTGGGAATCCACAGACCTTAATAATGCAGCACAAACATGGGCGACACCTGGTATTACAATAGCTAAAAGGAACAATGCAAAACAGTGGGGAGCACAAACTACTCCCACTGTAATGGACTGGAGTGGGGATATGGACATGGAAATGGTGGCCAAAAGAGCACTATAAACACACAGGGTGTGCCCTAAAAAGTGGGAACGGGTGTGGGGAAAGTGGAATGCCTTCAGAGGTAACATCTGTGCTTTGCCAACCAATGATCTATCAATGCACAGCAGTGAATGAATAACGGACTAAAGAATGACCCTAACTGTACAAACGTAATGCTATATTGTATGGGACATTGTGTAACAGCAAAGAATGTCACAATGTACAGTTATTGATGGTCTCATTACTCTTTAAACCTGATGATGTTTTGTACCAAATATCAATAAAAAGAGATAAAAAAAACAAATATTGCAAATGTATTAAAAACACATGGACAAAATTTAGTAAACTGTGAAACATTTTTCCTTTACAAATTTAGAAAAATAAAATGCAAAGAAAACAGTGATCACTAGGCCTCTACTGAAACAACAGGCCACCTACCACAATACATTTTTGGAAAAACATTACATTAACAAATAAATGCAGGTACATGGCCCCAATCAAACAAACAACACCAGTTTTTCAACTTACTTGTGAAATGAAATCTCAAATACGAAAAGTTTTTAAATCTAATGGGATATGCAGCGGACACAAAGAGTGATCCTTCCAGCTACAAATACAAATGAAAAGTGACCAGGAGATGAACAAAGCAATGAGAGGAGCCTACTGAACAGGAACAGGAGGTTGGTGACTATGGGGAACTTCCTTCCAGTTGGAAATAATGTTTTAAAAAAAAGACCCCTGGCACAAATAAAACCATGCCAAATGTCAATTCAACAGGGTTTTTAACTCCAAATCATCAGTTCTGTAAGATTTGGATGTAACTCGAGGAGAGAACCATCCCTAGCTGAAGCCTTGGTAGTTCCTGCACGTTCAGGATCGCGAACATCAGACAACATTTGCCAAAAGTCGGTGGCGCGCCCGATTGACGTGTTGCTGGCTGAAAAATCTAATTGCAGCTTGCAGCTGGCTAGCAAATCACCCGGCAAGTCACTCATGTGCACGCAAAATTACATTTCGAGCTCGCAGACCAAAAAAACTCCACTCTGTTGCGGAGTGCGGAATTTAACTGTAAGTCTGCATTCTCCATGGAACGAGGAGTTGTGGAATTCAGCAAACTCTGCAAACAGAGTGGAATTTTATGGCAGGACTTACTTTATAGTGCACAACACTCTGCCTTTCTCTACCCTGGCTCCAGTCACACTACATTCGGGTGGAGACTGCTATGTGTGAGGACAGGCACTGCCGTATTCAGGTGTTGGCTACAACTTCTCTCACCACTCTAGCTCAGAAGGCCCATCAGCCTGGATGGGTGGGCCACCAGAATAGGCAGGGAACACCTCAGCTACCTTTGTGTGATTATCTAGAGTGAATGCACAAGAGCCCAACTGTCAACCAACCCATATGTGTATTCTACAGACAGGCACAGAATGATTAAGCAAGAAAATAATCTCTTACTAAAAGTGGCATTTTCAAACTTACAATTCAAAAAACAACTTCACACAAAGATGTATTATTTATTTTTTTTAAACATTTTTATTGGCATTTTTGGTTTTCTTCTGGACGCAAAATAAAACAACCAAACAAACAGGTCAGCACCGGTCAACACACCCACCTTGCCCGCCAGCCACCCCCCCTCTCTCTCATTACACAAGGAGTCTGTTCCATAAGTATTCTGTGGTTGGCACCATCATCCTCAGTATACACCACCGCCCGTGCCCCTGGGCTGTACACACCTTCCGCGAACCATGCTGGACCCCCCCACTCAGCCACCTCTCTAGAGATTCCCCTCCAGGCCATGATATTTCTGCCACCGGGACCACACCCTGCAAAAAATTTTGGGGCAGCCCGCGCCTTGTATGTAACCCTTTCAGCCGCCATGTATAAGTCAAGACCTCTCCTCCATTCCTCTAGTCGGGGTGGCGAGGGCGCTCCCCAGTATTTAGCCACATCCCTTTTTGCCACCACCAGGGCCAGCAGCAGGAAAGTCAGCAGTGGGCGGGTGAGGTCCACGTCATGTGTCATGCCCAGTAACACTAACTTGGGGTCCTCCTGCAGTGGCACCTCTAGCACCTTACTCAGTTCCCCCAGGACCCCCCGCCAGTACCCCTGAATCTGCGGCACAACCAGAGTATGTGATAGAAGTTCCCTCCTTCCCTTCCGCATCGTAGACACGACGTGTCCCCTATCCTTCCCATTTTATACAGTCTGAGTCTGTCAAAATACGTCCTATGCAGAATATTGAATTGGATCAGCCGCAGCCTGGACTTAATCGCCACTTCTCGCGGATGCATGAGAACTGTATCCCAATCCACCTTGTCCATCTCACCCACGTCTGCCTCCCATGTTGCCCTAAGCGCCCCCATATTGTTCATGAGGGTCCGATATGTGAGGGACACCGCCCTTTCCACCATGTGTTCCTGCAGCAGTCTCCCCTCCAGTGGTGCGTATTCTGGGAGAGAGGTAGTCTGTAACCCCTCTGCCTGCTAGGCATGCTTCAGCTGCGCGTATTTGTAGTACTGCGTGGGGAGAAATCCAAATTCCGTGCGGAGCATCGAAAAGGACTTCAGTTCCCCCCTCACTAGCACGTCCCCCAGTGTCGACACCCTGATGGTATCCCAGTGTGTGAACCCTCTCAACCTTTTCAATTCTGGTAGCCACGTGCAGCGCCATAGGGGCATTTGTCTACTTAGTTTCCGTTCCCAGCCAATCTCCCGGGTCGCCCTTTTCCATATCGCCACGGTGATTTTAGTGGCCGTCAGTAACCGTCCCGTACCCTTGCCACCATATAAGTAGTAATTATACGAGTGGGCGCTCATGATATACCTCTCTAGAGCATACGTTGGGCGCATTGCTGGGGCATGGAGCCAGTCATTAATGGACACTAGGTGTTCCGCCCAGTAGTAAGCCTCAATGTTGGGAAGCGAGATCCCCCCGCTATATTGGTGCCGCTGCAGGGTCATTAGCGCCACCCTGGGTTGTTTGCCTAACCAGAGGAAGCTACGTACTTCCGAGTCAATCTCCCGAAAGACCCGCCTAGGAATCGGATAGTATTCATTCTGGAACGCGTACAGGAACCTGGGCAGCGTTATCATTTTAAACATGGCTGCACGCCCTAGTATTGTAAGCAGCAGCCAACGCCATCTGTGTGCGTCCTCCACGAAATTGTTCAGAACCCTCCCGACATTCTTGCTATAGGAGACAGTCCGGTCCAGTGTAATGAACACTCCAAGATATTGAAACCCATCCTTCGTTGTCTGGAGCCTGTCCGGGAGACACGGCCAGTGCTCCCGCCCCTCCGGGTCGTATAACACTGACTTATGCCAGTTAACCCTATATCCCGAGTGGGCACCATACCGTTCCAGCTCTGAAAAAATGATCGGGATCGTCGTGTCGGGGTGGGTAACATAAAGAAGGACATCATCCGCATAGAGGGATATTTTTTCCTCCATTTCGTCTAGTGGTCCCTTCCGAAAACCCCTAATCCCCGGATGTCGTCTGACCCGCGCCGCCAGTACCTCTATTGTCAACGTGAAGAGCAGGGGGGACAACGGGCATTCCTGTCGCGTACCCCTACAGATAGGGAATTCCCGCGACGTGACCCCATTTACTCTCACTCGTGCCCTCGGGTCCGTATACAGTAATCGCACCCACTGGCGCAAGACAGGTCCGAAGCCCATGCGCCCCAGAACTCCCTCCATGAAGGGCCAATGCACCGCATCGAACACCTTCTCCGCGTCTAGGGAGAGAAACCAGTGGGGATCCCGTCGGCCACTCACCGCCTGTAGCCAGTTGTGCGATCTCCGCATATTCAGTCTCGTCGCCCTGCTGGGGAGAAAGCCCGTCTGATCCAGGTGAACCAAATCTGGGAGCACCTTCCGCAGCCTGAGGGCCAGCACCGTCGCCAGTAATTTCACCTCAGTGTTAAGTAGTGAGATTGGGCGATACGAGGTGCACTCCTCCGGCGGTCTCCCCTCCTTGAAGATCGGGACGATCGTGGCCAGTCTGAGATCCGGGGGGAGGCGCCCCTCCTCACGTGCCCCCTCAAATAATGCCAACAGATGGCGAGCCAAAAGATCCGCCGTTTTTTTAAAGAATTCCGCCGGGAACCCGTTCGGGCCTGGCGCTTTCCCCACCCACAGCTTGGCCAGCGCCTTTTTAACCTCATCCAACGTAAGGGGAGCCTCCAGCTCTTTCAGGTCCCCGTCCGCGAGCATCGGTATGTCTAGATCCGCCATGTACTGCAGCGAGTCGTCTTGCGAGCCTAGGTCCCGAGCTGCATAGAATGTCCGAAAGTGCACCGCAAAGGCTTCCGAGATCTGGGCATCAGAACTCACCAGATTACCCCGCTCATCTCGCACCTGCTCTACCCATCGCGCATCCCGCTCTTTTCTACTTAACCACGCCAGCAGCTTTCCCGACTTATCTCCGACATCATATAGACGGTGGAGTGTCACCAACGCCTGCTTTTTGGCTTCTCCCGTAGCCAGATCTCTATACTGCCGTTGAACATCGAGCAACCGGCGCAGTGTCTCCCGTGCCTTATCAGCGAGATATTCCCTTTCCAACTGAAGTATATGATGCTCCAGTGTCTGTAGCTCCCTTTGCCTTTCCCTATTCTCCTCTGCAATCCTATCCTGGACCCTACCCCTCATGACTGCCTTCATGGATTCCCATAAGGTCACCGGCGACGACACCGAGCCCACATTTTCGGCTAAGCAGACTTTAACATCTGCGCGGATGCCCTTCAGCACCTTCGAGTTCTGAAGGTCCTACGCTGATACTCGCCACTGCACCTGCATCGTATCTGACGTGTCGAGCATTATTTCCACCACGCCTTTTAATGTGGCTACCTGGAGCTTAGGTGGGGCATAAACAGACACTATTGTGTATTCCTTCCGCCTCCACACTCCCCGGACACCCACGTAGGTCCCCAGTGAGTCCGTCCAAGTCTGTGTCACTCTAAACGGGTGTGTTTTCCGTATCAGTATTGCCACCCCTCTCGAACCTTGGGTAAAGCCCGCATGTGCTAGGACCTTGTATTGTCCTCGGGCTAGGAATCCACATTTAGTCCACATAAGGTGCGTTTCCTGCAATAACGCAACGTCTGGGCCTAACTTCTTAAGGTATGCGTTTACCAGGCATCTCTTGATTTTACTACCGAGCCCATTGACGTTCCACGTTAGGATCGAGAGCCATTCCCTGGCTGCTCCCTGTGTTACCTGTGTGTCTTGCATTGCGTCTCCATCTGTGTGGAATGATGTGGTGTCTCCTCACTGGCGGCCAAGCCCCGTGTCGTGTCGTGTGTGCCTTCAGTGACCTGTCCCCACCCCCTTCCCACCCAACCGGCCCCAACTGTCCCGTCCCCCCCTCCCATCCCCCAACACCCCAAAACTGTAAACCCCCAACACTCCCCCGCTCCCTCCCCCTCCCCCTCCCCACCTCCCCCCATCAGTCCCAGTCTCCACAAACACAGGACTGCTGGCGGAGTAGGCCTGTCGCCCTCCCTTGCTATCCCTCCCGTCGTCAACCTATCACGTGCCCTCTATGTGGTCAACACTAGAACAGTCCCAGTCTGCCCGACCCGAGAACACAATACATTGACGACTGAATGAGAAGATGAACAAAGAATAAAAACAGGGGGGGGGGGGTGTAGCCACTTGCGTGCTCCATCAGGCAGAAGCTGCAATCAAAATTGTCCAGTCCGGTCTCCCTCAGGAGTGGGAGTCTTGGGTATCCAGCCTCAGCTCGTCCGTGGGATCAGGTGCGTCCCGCTTTAGATCTCGGATCGCTGCTTCCAGCGGGTGCATGGAACTCTGTTCCGTCTCTCCCCTCCCTGACTCGCGGCCAGTCCCCCCATCGTCCTCCTCAGAACTGCCGCTGCCCGCCAGGCAGCTGAAGCGAGATCCCGGCACTCTAGTCCCTCCGGGTGAAAGGGAGTCCCGCTTTCGACGTCTCGGCGAGCCACCTTCCGAGCAGGGCGTCTTACGCAGTCTCTTCCCAGTTCTCCGCCTTGACTGTCCCTGAGTCTGCCTGAGCGCCACTTCCTTGGGCCGTGCACCACTGCCAGACGGTCGCTCCCGGCCTTCGTCTCGGTCGTCGGTCCGCCGGCCTGTCATAGGTCTTTCCTCTAGCCACTGCCAGGCCTCCTTCGGATGGGTGAAGAAATGCGTTCCGCCTTCGTATATCACCTTGAGCTTCGCCGGGAAGAGCAGCATGTAGGTAATGTGTAGATCCCTCAATTTCGCTTTAACCGCGTCGAAGGCTCGCCTCTGCTTTTGCACTTCTTGACTATAATCCGGGAAGATCATAATGTTTGTATTTTCTAGTCGGAGCGCTCCCTTCTTCCGAGCCTCCTGCAGAATCAGATCCCTGTCGACATAATTGAGGAACCGGGCAATGACGGGACGCGGTCGCGGGCCCACCGGCGGCTTCACCAGGGGCGCCGTATGTGCCCGTTCAATCACAAAACAGTTCGAAAATTGGTCCTGTGGAAACGTGCTCTTCAGCCAGGTATGGAGATATAGCACCATGTCCGATCCCTCGATGCCTTCTCTAAAGCCCACGAATCGGAGGTTGTTGCGTCTCGCCCTGTTTTCCGCATCATCCACCTTCCAGAGCAGTTGTCTGTGCGATGCCTGCAGTTCTGCCACATCTCTGCGGAGATGGGTGATGGTATCCTCAGCTTCACTGATCCGGGTTTCGCCCGTCTGCACCCTCTCCGACAGGTTGCGGAAGTCCTGCCGCAGCAGCGTGACTTCAGAGCCCATCTTAACCTCCAGCGCTGCCCTTGACTCGTGGATGTCCGTCCTGGAGGCTTGTATGGCCTCCAGCAGCAGATCCGTGTCAGAGCGGACAGCAGGGGGGGGTGGCGGCACCCCTGTCTGCGTCCGGGTGCGGGCATAGTCTTCCATGGTCCCTTGCCTGGTGGGTTTCTCCAGCGGGGCCTTCTTCCCCATTTCCAGCCTCGATGACAGGTCCCTGACTCCCGCGCGGGCCCTCGGTCTGCACTCCACCGCTAGATCCTGGGGGTTGCGCCTGCCTTCTCCTTCCTCTGTAGGACCCTGCCGCAATATCCACTCTGCCCGGAGCTGCTGTGCTCTGTGGGCCCAACGGTGGCGGACCGGTTGTCGCAGGGCTCCCCGATAGGGTGAACTTCACCGCCGCAGGTGGGACTACCGCCGTAGAGCCAGTGGCCTCCGCAGCCCGGGCCCCGCGGCAGGCTACCGAGTAGGTGGGGGGGGAAAGGGCCCAGTCCTACGATACCGCCCCCGGCAGGGCAGAGATGCACCCAGGGCCCACCAGGCCGGCTCCTCCGTCTCGCGGCCCCTCCGCTTCCCGCAGCCCCAGATGCCCGTGCGGCCGGATTTCCCACTTTGCGGTCCCCACCGAGCAGCTCCCCCGATCCGTGGACGTCGCACCTTCGGTACCTCACAGGCCGGCCAGGTCCCCCTACAAAGTTCACCAATGCGGGCCTCGTCCGTCCGGGTCTTGCCGTAACGCCGAGGGGAGGTGACACGCGTCCCAGCCCCCCCCCCCGCTCCAGCCCGTTTCTTCCTACCAGAGATATGCGGGGGAATCTGCGGCCCCAGCCTGTCCACTCGGGGCGTCTAGGCGGCCTCTTGCTGTTCTGCGCCGCACTCCGTCTGGCCACAGAGACGTCCCCTAGGTCTCGGGAGCCGCCGCCATCTTGCTGCCTCCCGGCCTCGCTCGTCTCGCGGGCAGCACCTCGCGTGTTCCGGAGTTGTTGCGCTCCTCGGGTCTTTCCCTCGGCTCTGTGAACGCCTCCGATCCCGAGGCATGTCAGTCCCATCTCCAGCGGACCGCCAAACACAGGTATAACGCCGGATTTAGAGCAGCTCTGCTAGAGCCAGCACGGAACACGTCTTACTCGGCCATGTTGCTGGCCACGCCCCCACAAAGATGTATTTTTAAACTGTGAGTTCAGAGACCCAAAATCTCTATCTGTTTCCAATGGGAAATTACACTTAAAAGGTATTTCAAGGAAATCCCCATGTTACTCTATGGGAGAGATAGGCCTTGCAAGAGAGAAAAACAAAAATAGCAGTTTTTCACTATTAGGACATATACAACACACTAGTACATACCATACATTTTAAATACACTGCACCCTGACCATCGGGCTGCCTTGGCCTACCTTAGGAGTTACTTACAGGTAGTAAAAGGGATCATTGGGGCCTAGCAAAAGGGTACACTTGCCAGGTCGATGTAACAGTTTAAAACTGCACTCATAGACACTGCAGTGGTAGACCTGAGCCATGTTTGCAGGATTAATCATGTGGGTGGCAAAATCAGTGCTGAAAGCCCACTAATAATATTTGATTTACAGACTCTGGGGCACACCTGGTGCATTTTACAAGGGACTTTACTAGTAAATCAAATATGCCAATCCTGCATAAACCAAACACCGATACAATTTAGATAGGTAGCACTTGCACTTTAGCACTGATCAGTAGTGGCAAAGTGCCCAGAGTTCTAAACCTGCAAAAGTGAAATGCAGCACACAGTCACAATCATGAGTTAAGAATCAGAATGACAGGGTATTCACACCAAAAGAGGCCAGGTCTAACAGTACCCAATGGGCTACTTACCCTTGGGATCAATACTCCCCCTATATGACCACTTCCTGTGGGAAGTGGGCATAACGCTGTCCCCTCATTCCTAATTCTGCCACCACCAAGATGGCAAGATTTTTCTAGACTGCGGCACATTAGGCAGTTCACCTTAGGGGTGTGTCTGACCTGGGTGTGCTTCACGCCTCCTCACACAACTAATTTCTCACCTGCCCTGGTGCTAAATGGGCCTCAGAGCAGTGGGTGGCATCTCCTGGGTTTGGGGGAAACCAAGGTTGAATATCAAAGGCAGCAGACCCTTTGAAGCCTCTTGCCTTGATATGCTGATTTACTAGTCATCCTGCTGGAGGAGGTATAAAGACCTCCTGTAGAGCAGGCATTGTTCCTGAAATGTTATAGTGGGACCCTCTTCTCCTATTGTAGACAGAAGCATGTATGTTGTGGCAGGCAGGACTGTACCAGTCAGTCAGCACACTCAAGGACTAGTCAGGTTCATAGGGTACTTATAAGGTTCCCTCTGGAATCAGTGTGGGTTTATTAACATAAGGTGTTTGATACCAAAGACTGTTGATTTCAGTGAAGCCATCAAGTAGCTGGTACATATATTTACAATGGCTTCCCAGTTCCCTTGTAATGTCCAAGAATCAACTTAGACATCAGAAGGGTATATCTGCTCATGTATATATGTCTACAAAAGTAACATAATGCACACTGACTTATGGCTGTAAGACCTGCTGTAGGGGTGACTTACGTATATTGCATGCAGTGTCTGTAGGTGTGGCACAGAGGAAGTGTACCATGTTGTGTCTTCACTTTTGTCTGCAGTATTTCATGTAGTCTCCTATGGCAGTCTGCATGAGTGAGGGGTCAGTGAGTGTAACACAATACATGTTGCAACCCCTAGGGGCCCTCTTTAGTACCTGTGCCCTAGGTACCAGGAGTACCAGTTACTAGATACTTACGGGAGTGCTAAAGGTCTTGCTAATTGGGGAACAATTGTACAGTTTTAGGGAAAGAGTTCTGATGCTGGGGACCAGATTATAAGGAACCCAGTACACTTCTGTGAAAATTGAATCAGATACCGTGCAAAAAGTAGTGATGACCATATACTCCCAGAACCCCACCTATTTAGCTGAAAGTTCATCCTGATTTTAAATCACTCTTCCCTGTCTCTCTTACATTTACTACTAAATAGTAAACAAGCATGTGTATGGAGCTTCACAAAGAAAAGTTGGGAGAGATGGAAGTGGGGAATTACACTTGTAGGTTTGTGAATTCCATTCTGTAGTACTCAAGTAGTACCATTATAGTACTACTATATGTTCTACAAAATGCAGTTTGTGAATAGGCCCAAAGTCTAACTACAATGCAAAACACAAAGCGGCTAATTCACAAAAGCATGTATGAGTACAGGAAGTAGTACTACAGGTGTACTCCTTTACCTACTCTTAAATCCTGCCTTCTGAAAACAATTAAAAACCCTTCTGTTCCCCTAATCTCCTCTGCCCGATCACTGGTCATACCTAGCACTGGGAGGCCTCCGGGTAGCCATGCGCTTTACAAATGCCCTTATCATTTCATTTCATTTTATTTCACATTCCTTTGTGAATCAGCTCTAAACATCCAAATCTCTATTAGTAAAAGTGGACAGAGGGCACAGTCCTTTCTATTATCTTTGAGGTAAAGTAGCACATAACACTAATTTGTAATACATTATGTAACATTCCAAAACAAATCAGGATTTGGAAGTAAATTCCAACACAACATTTTGTGCCGGATATGAGCCAATTTTGTCATGCAAACCTGGCACAAAATGTTATTAAATCTGGCCCATAGTTGTTATAACATTATGCTTATCTATATTATTTTTTTAATTAAAGTACGGCATTGTTTAGACTTGTAAGCCACTCTTCCTTCTGACTCTAACAGTTTTGCCATGTGTTGACACACAAGTCAAATTGTCCATCCTCCAACTCCTCAAAATTGGACGGTCTCTTTTCCTGCCTACACTGACCTGTCAGTGCTACTCCACAGATAACCACCAAACCACCCCCTCACAATAAACTATGACCAAGCTATTAATAAATGTCTTATTCACAATTCACAAATTTACAAATAAAACATCCATAAACAGACCAACTACAGACAATAATACATCAAATAAAACACTTACCTTTCTGCATTCCTGCAACAAGGCAGGGTCCTCCATCACCTTCTTTCCTTGGTGCCAGGCTCCAAAGCCAATCCTGGTGCTGCTCTCATACTTATGAGCTCAAACCAAAAATGGAGGTAGGCCGAAAGCAGTAAAGCTGAGCCCGTAATAGAATAAACAACAGATTTGCTAGTACTGCTACTGTTTTTACCTCAAAATCATTTATGAGGACACATTTTGAAGAACAACAAAATGCGGGAAAGAATTTCTTTTTTCGATTTAATCGATCAATTTAATTGTATCAAAAAACTTTATCGTCCTTCCATTAAACAAAATGAGACAAAAGGATTACGAATCACATGAGTGAAATAACATACATGAAATGACCAACACACTTTTCAAACAAACATTTCAGCCATTCTAGACAAAACACTCTTCTTTGTTTCAAACATACTGGTACCGATGCAACATTCACACAACTCTATCAATCTTGTGAAAAGGAAACTAAATACTAAATGTTCTATTTTGTCAGACCACAGAAAGTATCAATAACACAGTAACTCTCAATATTGTTAGATTTTAGACCCTTTCCAATTTCTTGTGGTCGCTCAACAAGGTCTACGCGTTTCGAGAACCCTTAATTTAGGGGGTCTCTCATCAGGACCTGTGAAAAATGAAAATAAACTAGGGGTGGGCGGAATTTGCGGAATTAACCTTCGCAAATTATCGCGAGAATGTTTAAAATTATCGCAAACAAGCAGAAATATCGCGAAGATGCGGAAGTTTTTTTCCGGCATGTTCGCGAGATTTTCTGCATGGTTGCGGGTCGCCAACTTACCCATGTGGTTGCTTGCGGGCGCGGCCATCTTGTTTTGAGTTGTTCTCGCGGTGCATGATCGCGAGAAGAAAGACGTGATCGCGCGACGCATGACGTCACTGCGGGCGCGAACTGTCGCGAGACAGCGCAAATGGCTAAAAACAATACAACATCTCATGGAGAACGCGACCGGATCAAGAAAACTTGTCGGCGAACGCAGGGAGCAGGTAAGGCGATCGCGCGCGCGCGAGAATGTATCATTTTACAGCGCGAGCAAGAAACAAATTATCGCCAAGCTGCGGAAACCGGAATTTTTGACATTTTCGCGCTCTCCGCGGAACGCAAAAATGTCAAATTATCGCAATTTCCGCGAACGGAACGAAATTTTTGCCCAGGCCTAAAATAAACCTTAATGAGTAACAAAGGGGCGTGCAATTTCCTCTCAATGCATACTACCAGAACTCAGTGTAGCCTTAATTACCTCCAATACATGAAGAGAAGATCAGCCGATCTAATCCAAAAAAGGCTCTGAAAAAAGGACTCTAGAGAAAGAAAGAGAGGACAAGGCACTAAGCTCCGGGGTTGAATTACAAGTTGTCGTGATGTAAACGAATAAAAAAAATGTTAAAAACATCTGCACATTCAACAAGCACTTACATGTTTATTGGCGCGTGACTTCTGTCTTGGAGTGCAAGATCAAGTTTTCAGAAATCAGTTTACTGCAGAGTGGGATCACTGGTGGACTGTTGAATAAAATGTGATAGATTCAGTACGGGGAAAATGATGACTATGAGGGACTGATTCTTTATCTTATGTCCAATTGAATACCTGGAAAGACGTGCTGCGCTGCTTAAAGATGATGAGACCATATTCAGCCAGCAAGGAAGGACGTAATGGTTCACTCGCGGCAGTGGCCAGATTACTCGGTCGCAGTTTAAAGTAGAATCTGTGAAGATGTAACGAGGGCATTTTTAGAACGGGCCGCAGTCAAAACAGGCTGAAGCGGTTTTGGTAACTAAGATTTTTAGTTAAAGAGAGGGGGGGGAGTGAAGGATTGCTGGTCAAACGCTGGGGGATTTTTTGGGTTAAAAGCTTACCTGAATCAATCTCGTTCGTGTCTTCGGTCAATTGCCAGTGCCGATCACGTGACGTGACATGTGATCGTTACCTTTTATTCTCCTATGGTGAACATAGAAGTGGGACTGATGATGTTTGTGTGAAAAAGCCCAATTCAAGATGGAGGGAGCTTGAATATCGGAACAACTAAAACTTAGAGCAATACTGAGTGCGGTACTAAGTCTCTTCAAAAATTATATTTACGGGTATGTAGAAAACAATGTGATTTCCAATTGAAAAAATGAACATCACAGATTGAAAATATTTTTCAGTTTTTTTTAAAGAAGCTGTGATGGCCAGAAACATTGTCGCAGCTTGTGGAGTAATTATATCGGATGATGTCATTTTAATAGACAATATGAAGTATGTAGATCACCATGACAAATCGGTCAGTGGAGGGTCCACCGAAAGGATGAGGAATGGAACTTAATTTGAGTTGGTGCGGTGTTAACTCAGTTTGTATAACTCAGACACTTCGTTCAATCCGATGGAAGCTGTATTGAACTTGAGTATCATAAACGCCTCTCTTCGGGAAAGCTTAAGTTCTAGGTCGCCTCCCCTTGGGTCTCGTTCTACTTTGGATATGACTGTCCATTTAAGATCATTAATTTGGTGATTTTTGTCTTTCCAATGAATGACCAATGGAGCTGTTTCCACATTTTTATTGATCCTGGATTTGTGTTGCGATATCCTGGTGCGAATCTCTTGACTTGTTTTCCCTATATATAATAGGTTACAGGGGCAACGGATACCATAGATTACGAACTTGCTTTTACAATTTGTAAAAGAGTCGTGTTTCCAAAAAATTGAATTATGTTCGAACAAGTTTCCTTCCTCTGTAGAATCGCAACACATGCATGTGCCGCATTTGTGATGTCCTTGCACTGGAGGGAGACCCACATACTCACGTAAAGTGCTTTGTCTTTCTTTGGGCATAGATGCTCGCACAATTTGGTTCGCTCTTTTTCGATCCTTTTTGAAGGCAAAAAGTGGATTCTGATTGAGTGAAACGTCAAGATTTTTTATCAAGTGCCAGTTTTGCGTGATTACCTTCTTAAGGTTGTTAGAGTTAGGGCAAAAGGTAGAGACACAAACGATCCTGTCTAGTGGTGTTGTTTCAGTTTTTTGGAGGAGGTCATCTCTTGGAGTCCACCAAGCTCTCTTCATTGCTCTTTTAAGAAGTTTCTTGGGGTAACCTCTTGTGATTGAATTGTTTAGCAGTCTGGTTGCGTGGGATATGTATTC
Source organism: Triturus cristatus (assembly GCF_964204655.1). Taxonomy (NCBI): domain Eukaryota; kingdom Metazoa; phylum Chordata; class Amphibia; order Caudata; family Salamandridae; genus Triturus; species Triturus cristatus. Next base: position 1,355,834,321 of record NC_140591.1, read on the forward strand.
ATCTTTAAATTTACAATTACGTCTCACACGTAAAAACTGACCAAAAGGCAGATTTTCTCGCAAATTCCTAGGGTGATTGCTGGTAAAGTGTAACATTTTGTTACGATCTGTTGGTTTTTTAAATAAAGTCGTTGCAAGACCATTGTCAGATGGATATACTTCCACATCCAAAAATGGAATTTTGACTTTGGAATAGTTCAGACTAAATTTGATGTCTTCAGTGCGATTGTTCAGCCAACAATGGAATATTTTAAGAGTTTCTTCTGTGTTAGTCCATGTCATAAAAATATCGTCAATGTAACAACTCCAGTGTCCGATGTACTGGGAAAAAGGATTATTGTTATAGACGAATTTTTCTTCGAATTTTGCCATAAACAATATGGCTAGCTCCGGCGCAAAAGGACACCCCATCGCCACTCCTTTGACTTGATAGTAAAAGTCGCCATTAAAATTAAAGTAGTTTTTCTTTAATGCGAAGCTGGCTAGTTCCATAATGAATTTGGTGGGAACTTTAGGATTGGGACGATTATCCAAACAAGAGCTGATCACTGAAAGTCCATCGTCCTGTGGGATTTGCGTGTACAGAGAGACCACATCTAGCGTTACAAGATAGTGGTTCTCTGGCTCAGAGTCAATTAGTGTTAACTTGTTGATAAAGTCAGTCGTGTCTCCTAGAAACGATGGTATTTCAAAGATGAATGATTTTAAAAAGTAGTCCACGAATTTGGAAATGGATTCCATCATGGAATCGCAACCAGAAATAATAGGTCTTCCCGGGGGTGAAGTTGCGTTTTTATGTATTTTGGGAAGTACATAAAACAGAGGAATCCTTGGATTTTTATTTTTCGTGAAATCGTGTTCTTTTTTTAGAAAGAAAACCTTGTTGGAATCCTGCGTCGAGAAGTGGAAAAAGGATATTTTGCAATTCTAATGTGGGGTCCTTATTTATTTTGCGATAGCAGACAGCATCGTCGAGTTGTCTCATAACTTCCTTGGTGTAATCAGATTTATTGAGTATGACTATGGAGCCACCCTTGTCCGCATGTTTGATTATTATTGAGTCATCGTTTTGAAGGTTGGATAAGGCTTCCATCTGTGATTTAGTGGTATTATGTTTGACCCATCTCTTTTTCTTTTCCATCTCCGCAATTGCTGACAAAATCGTTTTTTCAAAAGTAACAACTTCCTTTGGAATTTTGTTAGTTGGTGGACAAAATGTGGATTTTTTCCTAAGGCCAGTATCATCATTCGTTTCTGCAAAGGGATTCAACATGAAAAAAGTTTTAAGTTTGATCTTTCTGCAGAATTCTATTGTCTCTGTTTTTAGACGAATAAAATCAGTGTGTTTTGCTGGGACAAAGGAGAGGCCTTTTTCTAGGATGCTTTGTTCATCTTTATTAAGTGTTCTCTTAGATAGATTATACACTAAAGATGGTCCTAGTTCTTGTAATTTTGTCTGCGGGTAGACATCTCCCATAGTTGAGTGTTGAATCTCACTCTCCCCCGTGATCTCTGTTGGCCTCTTCCTAAAAAAGGGGGTTGTTGTTGATTTTGTTGAAAATTACCTCTCTGATTGTTGGTTTTGTATCTATCGTTAGATTCCCCTTCACTGCCGCTCGACGAGGAAGAAGTCTCTGAGAAGGTTATAAAATTGTTTGAAGATCTGCCCAGGTATTCTAGCAAGTATCGGCGAGATTCTGATCTTGTATAAAAGTCTGGTTGTAAGTAAGGATAGACTCTTGTGAGGGAGAAATTCCTTTTGTCCTTTTCGAATTTGTTACTCTTTTGATTAACTTTATAATCCTTGAATTCTGCAATTTCCTTTTCAACTTTGTCCAATAAAGCTTTTGAATCCGTTATGATTTGGTTGGTCTTTATTTCAGATTCTAATAATGCAATTTCTTCAAGTTGTTGTTTAGAAATGTGTTGGGCAGTTTCCACTGTGAGGACCATAAGGACTCTACTGCATTTTGTCTGAATCAAGCTATATCCTTTTTTGTAGAGTGGATCCTCCGTGAAGATGACCGGAATATTTCTAATTTGTAATCCCCCTGGGATAGTACCTGTTTTGAGATGTTGGATCAAAAAGTGTCCGTGGAGGACTGTCCGTATTTGCTTTTTCTTAAGTCTTAGAAGTTTGTCAGACTCATTTTGTTTTTTTGCTGAAACACTGAGTGATGCTGATGCAAAGAGGGGAGGAGCATCCAAAAGATTTTTTATATGTTCCTCGCTGTACGCAAAGGTGTCACTTTCAGTCATACTGTCACACAGACACAAATAAAACGAAAATTAATGTAGGTTAATAAAGTGAAATAGGTGGAAGGAAAAAGACAATTGGTTTCAAAATAGTTCTGTGATCAAAACACAGATTAACCTCTCGCAGAGAGACCTCTGCCAAGGAAGCTCAAACCAAAAATGGAGGTAGGCCGAAAGCAGTAAAGCTGAGCCCGTAATAGAATAAACAACAGATTTGCTAGTACTGCTACTGTTTTTACCTCAAAATCATTTATGAGGACACATTTTGAAGAACAACAAAATGCGGGAAAGAATTTCTTTTTTCGATGTAATCGATCAATTTAATTGTATCAAAAAACGTTATCGTCCTTCCATTAAACAAAATGAGACAAAAGGATTACGAATCACATGAGTGAAATAACATACATGAAATGACCAACACACTTTTCAAACAAACATTTCAGCCATTCTAGACAAAACACTCTTCTTTGTTTCAAACATACTGGTACCGATGCAACATTCACACAACTCTATCAATCTTGTGAAAAGGAAACTAAATACTAAATGTTCTATTTTGTCAGAACACAGAAAGTATCAATAACACAGTAACTCTCAAGTTACTGAGTGTGTGAGTCTCCCTCCAGTGCAAGGACATCACAAATGCGGCACATGCATGTGTTGCGATTCTACAGAGGAAGGAAACTTGTTCGAACATAATTCAATTTTTTGGAAACACGACTCTTTTACAAATTGTAAAAGCAAGTTCGTAATCTATGGTATCTGTTGCCCCTGTAACCTATTATATATAGGGAAAACAAGTCAAGAGATTCGCACCAGGATATCGCAACACAAATCCAGGATCAATAAAAATGTGGAAACAGCTCCATTGGTCATTCATTGGAAAGACAAAAATCACCAAATTAATGATCTTAAATGGACAGTCATATCCAAAGTAGAACGAGACCCAAGGGGAGGCGACCTAGAACTTAAGCTTTCCCGAAGAGAGGCGTTCATGATACTCAAGTTCAATACAGCTTCCATCGGATTGAACGAAGTGTCTGAGTTATACAAACTGAGTTAACACCGCACCAACTCAAATTAAGTTCCATTCCTCATCCTTTCGGTGGACCCTCCACTGACCGATTTGTCATGGTGATCTACATACTTCATATTGTCTATTAAAATGACATCATCCGATATAATTACTCCACAAGCTGCGACAATGTTTCTGGCCATCACAGCTTATTTTAAAAAAACTGAAAAATATTTTCAATCTGTGATGTTCATTTTTTCCATTGGAAATCACATTGTTTTCTACATACCCGTAAATATAATTTTTGAAGAGACTTAGTACCGCACTCAGTATTGCTCTAAGTTTTAGTTGTTCCGATATTCAAGCTCCCTCCATCTTGAATTGGGCTTTTTCACACAAACATCATCAGTTCCACTTCTATGTTCACCATAGGAGAATAAAAGGTAACGATCACATGTCACGTCACATGATCGGCACTGGCAATTGACCGAAGACACGAACGAGATTGATTCAGGTAAGCTTTTAACCCAAAAAATCCCCCAGAATTTGACCAGCAATCCTTCACTCCCCCCCTCTCTTTAACTAAAAATCTTAGTTACCAAAACCGCTTCAGCCTGTTTTGACTGCGGCCCGTTCTAAAAATGCCCTCGTTACATCTTCACAGATTCTACCTTAAACTGCGACCGAGTAATCTGGCCACTGCCGCGAGTGAACCATTACGTCCTTCCTTGCTGGCTGAATATGGTCTCATCATCTTTAAGCAGCGCAGCACGTCTTTCCAGGTATTCAATTGGACATAAGATAAAGAATCAGTCCCTCATAGTCATCATTTTCCCCGTACTGAATCTATCACATTTTATTCAACAGTCCACCAGTGATCCCACTCTGCAGTAAACTGATTTCTGAAAACTTGATCTTGCACTCCAAGACAGAAGTCACGCGCCAATAAACATGTAAGTGCTTGTTGAATGTGCAGATGTTTTTAACACTTTTTTTATTCGTTTACATCATGACAACTTGTAATTCAACCCCGGAGCTTAGTGCCTTGTCCTCTCTTTCTTTCTCTAGAGTCCTTTTTTCAGAGCCTTTTTTGGATTAGATCGGCTGATCTTCTCTTCATGTATTGGAGGTAATTAAGGCTACACTGAGTTCTGGTAGTATGCATTGAGAGGAAATTGCACGCCCCTTTGTTACTCATTAAGGTTTATTTTCATTTTTCACAGGTCCTGATGAGAGACCCCCTAAATTAAGGGTTCTCGAAACGCGTAGACCTTGTTGAGCGACCACAAGAATTTGGAAAGGGTCTAAAATCTAACAATATTGAGAGTTACTGTGTTATTGATACTTTCTGTGGTCTGACAAAATAGAACATTTAGTATTTAGTTTCCTTTTCACAAGATTGATAGAGTTGTGTGAATGTTGCATCGGTACCAGTATGTTTGAAACAAAGAAGAGTGTTTTGTCTAGAATGGCTGAAATGTTTGTTTGAAAAGTGTGTTGGTCATTTCATGTATGTTATTTCACTCATGTGATTCGTAATCCTTTTGTCTCATTTTGTTTAATGGAAGGACGATAACGTTTTTTGATACAATTAAATTGATCGATTAAATCGAAAAAAGAAATTCTTTCCCGCATTTTGTTGTTCTTCAAAATGTGTCCTCATAAATGATTTTGAGGTAAAAACAGTAGCAGTACTAGCAAATCTGTTGTTTATTCTATTATTTTATTTTATGTTATTCTCATACTTATGAGAGCAGCACCCTTATTGGAGAGAACGACCTCTGTCAGCGCTCCTGAAGGCACTGGATGCCTACACTTACTCTCAGCCCAGTTGTCTTAAGACAGCTTGGTTGAGAGGTTTAAAGTGAGTGTGCATGTCTGGATGGCCATTTTTGTTGGACTCTGAGAGTCTCTAATTGACCTATCCTGCAGTCCTAGGGACCTGTGGTTGTTTGCAACAAAGTCCCATTCTGAATTAGGCTTAAAAAACCTTTCAAACAATTTGGCTTTCACCGGGACCAATTGGCTTGTTGTATCCGGCAAGGGTTTCATCATGGTCAGCATCAAATTATGCCCAGGCCCTGGCCTACACCTTTCATAAAGCATCAATGCTGTTTTGCTCTCTTTAGCACCATTTCTGCTTAAAGCATAAAAAATTCATATCTCCGGTTCCCTTTAATGAATTTCGTTCATTGTTTGTTGATTCAGTTTGATTCTATTTTCTAATTTGCTTTGCGATTTTTATTTGATCTTTTAAATCTAGCAATATTTTTGTCCTGCATAAATACTTTGAACATTGTACTAAGTTAAGCCTGTTTGTCCCATGCCATAGTTACAAGAGGGTCGTGCTCAGGCCAAATTAGAAGGGGCTGCTCCTCCGCAATGGCACACTTGCTAATAGCCAGCAGGTGGAAAATAAAACAATATAGTATAATTGCTTTATTTTTTATCTGAAGTCTCAGAGCCAGCATGTGCAGGTTGGGGCGGGGCCAGGGTCATGGGACTGGTTTGGGCACTTATAAATGTGCATTTGTGTTTGGCCGGCCAACTCAGGCAGGCCAAACACACATGCACACTTAGGTTTCTCTAACCCAGCTGTATTGAACAGCCAGGTTGGAGAAACAACATTGACTTCCTGTCCTGAGCAGAGCATCAAACCAGCCAGGGCAGGCCAATCCCCGCATTGATCTCATAGCATGATCAGTGCGCGGATTGCAGATGGAATCTCTGCTGCTGTCACAGTGTCTGCTGGGACTAGGAAGCAGCAGAATACTGAGGCACTAAGAGCGATTTGGCTGGCAGCTTCAGGTGTTTTCTAGAAATTATTAACCCTCCTTGTGCTCCCCCTCCTTCGCTCTCCCTCCCACGCTTCCCTGTGCCCCCTCCACCTGCCCGCCACCTCTTCATTGTGTCAGCCACCACTGCAATTTAATTACTTTAGGAGATTACAATGTCTAGAGTGTTAATTATTCCTTGAGGGTGGCAGTTCCCATTACAAATTATAATTCAATTACTTACAAAATGCACCCTAGGTTAAAATAGAGTGTTGCCAGCAGGGGGCTTCAGGGTCTGAAGGGGGTCCATTAACAGAGCCACTGCTCCCAGCACTGGAGAAGACAGTAAAATCCACCCTTGCACTTAAGTCAGGCACTGGGTCGAACGGGATTGATTCAGCTACAGCCACACCTAAAGGTCACACTTACTACCCTGTACCCATATACTGTCATATTTTGCCATGTGCTTGTATGAGTCTGTACAGAGTATATAAACATATAATGTTTCAAAATGTAAATCGGTATTTCATACCATCACTGCACTGACGGTGAAATGCATTTTAGGAGGTGTAAGGCTATAAGTTTAACATCTAGTATTGTGGACAACATCACAGCTGCTGTCATCTGCAGCAGCTGGAAAGCCTTTTCTAGACCCAATTTTGAATAACGTAGCACAGCAGTCAACAGTCTTGCATGCCATTTCAGGAGAATGTTGTAGTGCACCTCCACTTTTGCTTAAACACCAGAAACTAGACTTTAGGGTCCAAATATACCTTCTGATACTGAACGAGTGCAACTGTATGCAATATTATGTCATGCTTATTTGAGTGTGACTACATTTAGATTAGACCTAGGCGTAGTTCGTGGATTCATGATACAAGGAGTTCCGAGAAGTGCTAAAAAATCTCTGCTGTGCTACGCGGAGTCCTCCAAGTGGCAGAGTCCAGTCTGTTGCACTGTTCTAGTAGATTTTCAGTGCCAGGAGTTTCTCCTGCACTGTAGATCAGCATGAATGGCATCACTGGGAGCACCAGAGGGTGCTAGTTCTTTCTGCTGCTCGAGTACATTTTCTACTTGAGCGGCAGCTTACTCAACGCGAGTGGAAGTTTTCTCAATGCAAGCGGTAGTGTCCTGCCGCGTGCACATATTCAGAAATTTCATCAGGAGGTGGTCTAGTAGATTACTCTTGCTTACCCGTGCAAGGGAAGCACCTTTGCTCCACGTTGCTTCGCAGAGTTTCACCGGCAGAATTATTTGTCCTCCCCTAATTTGGATATGGTGTAAATATCTAGGGCCAGATGTACAACCATTCAGTTTAGCGAGTCGCAAATTGTGCAGAATTGCGATTCACAATTTGCAACTCGCTAAACTAAATGCACAAGAGTCTCACAGACATTGTTAGCGATTCCCAATGGGGTCGCAAATTGCATGCCTCATCAATATTCATGAGGCAAGTGCTATTTGCTACCCCATTGGGAATGGCTAGCACCCACAGGGATCGTGGTGTTCTGGGGTCAGCAGACCACCATGTTTGTGACTGCTTTTTCAATAAAGTAGTGTTTTTTTTCAATGCAGCCCAATTTCCCTAAAGGAAAACTGTATGCATTCAAAAAAGAAAAATTAAACTGTTCAGTTTCATTTTTTATGGGCTGGCAGTGCACCCTGGGACCACTGCCTGTTCCTAAAAAACATTTTCGCACCCATTCACAAAGGTAAAGGGGTCCCCTGGGGACCCCTTCCCGTTTGCGAGTCGTTTACCACCTACTTGAAATAGGTGGTAAACTGCAATAGTTTTGCAACCGCAAATGAGGTTGCAAAACAATAGTACATTAATGTTAGAGTCACTATTAGGAAGGGATGCTCTTGGCCCGCCCCTTCCTAATAGCGAGTCACAAACGCTAATTTGCGAGCGTCTGTACATACCACCACCGTTTTTTGCGGCAGCAAACGGGTTGATTTCCCTTTTGCGACCGCAAAATACCGTCGTACATCTGGTCCTTGATGTCCTAAAATATGCACACTGATAAGCAACTCACAATACTTTAAAACAACACCCCCTTAGTTAAAAATTGGCATTTCTTGCAGATACACTAAACCTCCTCCTTAAAATACATTAATTACCCACAGGATGAACTGGTGTACTCTATTTTATTTTATTGTATTTTACATTTATGTGGGTCATAGGCAAAGACAATGTACTAGCAAAAGGTCGCCATCTTAAAAGCTTCAGCCATGTGCTAAGGCACAGATGTTGTTCACAGAAATATTATGTAGAATAGTTAAGAATGTATTAGTGGTAAGGCATATAAAATGTATAATTTTACTAAAATCCCACATCGAAACGTTTAAAGTTGATTTCAATTTTTCTAATTTGCATTCCTCCCCATCCACCATTAAAGAGCCTTAAAGACTCATCAAGGCAATCTGTGTTTTATTAGTCAATGTCTTATGTGAATGAATCTTTGTTTTTTTATTTAAAAGTCGATATGCGGGTATTGTATGGTAACAAACAAAAACAGTACAATGTTCGTATATGAGTTTTAAATGAGAAGTAGTTAGTGAAGATATAATAAATATGAAGATATTACACTTTATAACACTTGAAAAGTATAAAACAAACAATTTATCCTAACTGAACTTTCAGTGGTTTTCAGCCTTATGTCAAACCCTTAAAATACATCAGTAAGCGTATGGGAGGTGAATTATTGATGTTGGTGGCACCTTCAAACTTCACACTGTGAATAGATGCACTGCTCCCCATGTACAAATTGAACAACTGACTTTAGGGCATTATTTTTGTTTGAAATAATAACTCACTCTTGTTTTTCTGAGTGCTGTTATGTTGTCAAAAATGTGCAGCTGCTTTGTTCCCCACTGGAATTAAACACCAGGAGTCTGTTTTTAAGTGCTTCCCTGCTTGAAATTAGGATTTCTTATCAAAAGAAGAATATCTTTCAAAGATTAGCATTTAACATATTTAATCGAAGTGTTCTTGGCATCAAAGGCACCAATTAACAAAGCAAAACAACTGCAGTTAGTCCCTTAGTTAACAAAAAAAAACTATTTTTGCAAAGGTCAAGCAAACCCAGCACATTCCACAAAAAGAGGAACTACATTTTCAAATCTTTTAGCCAGACAGAGTTAGGACATTGAAGACTAATGGACCCGCTTAACATTGTGTTTTTTTCATCTGTACAGTGGCGGCTCCTCTGCAATGGCAAAGAAGCGTTGTCCCAATGCGTGGCTCAGAGCCAGAAAATGTAAATTAAAATGATGTTCCTGCATCTTTTTAATTTACATTTGCTAGCTCTTAGCCAGCAGTTTTGGGAGGGGAGGGGTCAAGTTATGGGTGGGGGGAGAAGAGTGCTAGTGCACGCCACTCCACTCCCTAAGTCTGAATATGTGTTTTGGCCGGCCTTCTCAGGCCCACAGACTCCCTGGTCTTAATAGGGCATCTTTCCTGCCTAATCAGACCAGAGCAGCGCAGGGATTGGACAGGGAGTCTGTCCCAGGGGCTGCTGGACCAGCAGGCAGGAAGAGGAGAGGTGGCGTGGCGTGAGGGGAGGCAACGCTGTAGTGGCCCACGGCAAAAGGTCAGCTTTATTTTTTTTACAAGGTATTCCTACCTCTCCCGTGCGATGCCTCCCATGCAACCCCACCCGCCTCTCCACCCTTTATTTATGGCGGCCGCCACTACATCTGTATACTTGACGAATGCTAAAAAAAAAATTGTAAGTTACACATGTAGGACATAAACCCTATTCACACAAGGGGGGTAAAGTATTACTGTTTTACAACTGGAATTTGGTAACAAAACATTCATGCATACCATTCTGATTCGGTATTTGGAAGTGCGCCCCTTCCAAATGCTGAATCGGTAATTGTTAGCAAATGCAAATTGTGATTAGGTCACAAGCTACCGAATCGCAATATGCCTTTTGGTGGCACTGCAGCTGGAATATCCCTGACAAGGCAGTCAGTGTGCCTGCCTCAGGGGTGATTTAACTTAAAGCATGAACTTCACATCTGCGTTAATCAATTTGTGCAAAGGAAGGCTTGGTTTTCGCCAAACTCTTTTGTCGCTGCCTCAGTGTGCTTGAAGCACTGGACTGCCAACAAGTAGCCCTTGTAAAAGTGATCCTAATCAACGGGTAGTATCATGTTTATGTATTTTGTAAGCAAGATCCTTGGTTGTGAAGTCTTCCAAAGTTGGTCCTATAAATTAGACACTGTTTAGTGCTTTTTTTGCGTATTTAATTTTGTATGTGACAATGGTGAACTGCTACTAAAATAGGTCAGCCAACACGTTTCATCCCTTGTAGCCCGCAAGCTGAGGCATTTTCATGGCGTAATAAAAAAAAACAATCTGATTGATCCTAGGTATCAGTGCTTCCAGTATAAAAAATGTCCACAAGTACTGCTCATAATTCAAGTCGTATTGCATCTGTCTCTCATCAGCTTAAATCATCTTTTTAGTCTCAATGTGGTCTGTTGTCACCTTACTCTATCGGCCGTATGCATACATATGCACATACATATACATGTCTTCATCTGTAGGTTGAGAGACAGTAACTTTTGTCTTCTTGATCCTGTCATACATATAGAAGTAGGCCTGTGGCATATGTAATCAATTGGAAACTTAAAAGTGCAACCAAAGCATAGACAATCAGGGCACCCCATAATTTAATTAGATAAAGTATGCTGTTTGCAATATGTGTTGCATAAATAATGTATATATGATTAACATGGTTTAAATGACTTCTGACAGGAAAATAAAAAACCTAGATAGAAATTAAATGTAGCAGGAGCTACTAAATGTCAGACTGACTGACGATATGCCATGGGCAAATTGGCTGGCAGGCAGGACCTGGCAATTAGTAGGTTTTCTGTGAAGTTTTTGTAAAAACATTTTCTATGTCCCAGCTTTTGGGGAAGTACCATCAACACTACTGGCAAGGGTCCTGGACCTTGTGGATGCACCACTTGGGGGTTAGGTCTTCCTCCATCAATGGCCAGCAGCAGGGTTCATGGGCACAGGAGCTTGTTAACCCCTGTAGCTCACACAGGAGGCCTACCAATTAGCCCTTGGTGCCACTTCTTGTGGTCCCGGGTTCAAGGAGAAAGTCCAGTTCTCCTTAAAGCAGCAAGATAGTCCTTCAAGCACCCAGGCAGTCCTCTGGTAGCAGCAGGGAACTAATTGCAGGGCAGTCCTTCTAAAGTCTTCAGCAGGTCCAGCAGTGTACTGAAGAGTTGTTCTTAGGGTCTAAAATGTATACCTGGTGCTAGCCTTTATAAGTGGGGAAACATCCTGTCCTACCTTCACATCAGGGTCTCGAAAGCTCTTCCTTTCAAATATCAAGGCTCCAATGAGTCTGGGTGACAAAAGACTCATGTCAGGTTCCTTTGTGTGTGCTGGAGGCAAGTTATTTGCAGTTAGGCGGTGCAAGGAACAGCTTTGCCCTCTGCCATCCTGGCAGGACATCCTGCCCATCCTGAGTCCCTTTTTGTGTCATTGTCTGGGAGGAATACACAAAGCTGAACAGCAGAGCAATTCATGGTCATGCGACCCAGGACAATGGCAGAGGCACAAATTGGGTGGGACAAGAAAATGACAACTTTCAAATAAAGGCATTTTAGAATTGTGACTTAGAATCTGCCTTTGCCATTAAATGGTTTTTAAATTATGATTAATTTGAGCCTAAACATGACATCTCTACCTGCTCCTAATCCAAAGTTAGCCATTATTAAATATAATAAGGTGTTCTAGTGTTATTTATTATTATTATTATTTCTTATATAGCGCTCAACTCACCCTTGGGCATCTTGGCGCTTGCATTGGGAACCCGTCCTGGTTTTTCCCTGTGAGATAACCCGTACTGGGCATTCCCAAGGTGAAAGCCAGGCATCCCGCCACGGGGGGGCTGTTGTGGAGATTAAGCAAGCTTGTTGCCCAGAGCTGCATAGTGTGAACTCGTGCTTAGAGTGGGCACCGAAGCGAGAATTATCGAGTCCGTGGACAATTGGGCTCCGGACCCTGCCGCGTCAGGAATTGAACCCTGGTCCCGGGTCTGACCTCTGCTTCAAGGTATGCCTCCTCTAACCAGTGAGCTACACTTCTCCACTAGCAGAAGAGATAGGCTTTACAGTAATGAAAAATAAGTTTAGGAGTTTTTCAATACCAGAACATGTACAACTTAAATCCACATATACTACTTTTCAAACACAAGGCACCCTGCCTGATGAGCCCATAGGGGATACCTTATAGGTATTATGGGTAACTTATAGGTATTAAAAAGCTAAGTTAGGCCTTTCAAAAGGTTTACTTTGCTATAGTGAATTGTTTTTTATAACTGAGCTACAAACTGCAAAGGCAGACCTGATATATGTTTTAGTGTGCTAACTTGGTGTGTGGCACACTGAGTGCTGCCGGGGCACTAGTAGAATTTATTTTACAGGCTCTGTGTCCATGTAATACCATTTACTAGGGACTTAACTGTAAATTAAAACTGCCAATTAGGTGTAGGCTAATTTTTACTTCATTTCAGGGAGAGAGCACAAGCACTTCAGCACTGATTAGCACTGTAAGGTGCACAGAGTCCTAAAGCCAAAAAAATGAATTCAGCAATGCAGGAGCGGTGAAGGCAAAAAGTGTGGGGGTAATCCTGCAGGGAGGGAGAGGTACAACACATAGCAAAAACATTGATAACCAAAAAGTCAAGTCCTTGAAAGCACTACTAAATTAAACATATCAACTACAAAAATATTGTTATAAAACATATTGAAAATTATCAGATATTTATAACAAAAATATAAAATAGTTAAATGTCAAGAAAACAGGGAAATAATGTACAACAAAAAAATGCAAAGTGCATAAATTCACTTCACCTATTAGCTATTGAGGCTTTTCCAACCCAGTGTAGAGGCTTCTTTTTGTGGTACAGTGCACATTTGCCTCCAGAAGGTTTTTTCCACATGAGGTAGCCACATCAGAGTTGGTTTAATCTGTTCCTGACACAGGCGCTATGCCCATGAGGCTGTGTGAGCCTTGGACTGCCAGGGAAACCAATGGCCCAATAACGAGTTGCTTAACAGCTGGCTTGACGGTGGCAGTCCATCAACCACATCTGAGCCTGCAGAAAGGAAGTGATATAAGTGTGAATCTCACCTCTACTCATCTCTATGTCTTCTGTCATCAGAGAGCCCATTGTACACATCTTGCCGCTGCTGTACCTGCTTGATCATGTCTAAAACCCACTCCGTCACGGATGAAATTAGCGGTAAGTCATACAAATATCAGTTTCCTAGACTGCTAAGCAAAACAATGCCCCACCGTGGTCCAGGGAGGGGAATTGGGGCCCCTAAGTAATATACACATTTACAGGGACCCTGTCTGGGATATAAATATGAGAATAAGATATCTGTAGGATGCCCTCCTAGGTTCAAACACTGATACTGCACAGGCTGACTATACACCAATCGACATGTGCGTACAAATCATATTCAATGATAGTGATGTGTGCATTAACTTTTGTTCCACAACAGCACCCCCACATCAATACCACAAATATTAATGTCTGTGATGAACTTCTTTTGTCGTTCACACTTATCTACCATGTCACTACTGATGGTCACTCTTCATGCAGGTTACCATTTGTCAAGTCCTGGTAAGTACACATAGAAATCGCTAAAACAACCATGAGGCCCTGTGACTGCACTACAAACCAAGATGCCTTACTCTTTTTGCCATTTCTCACTTGTCTGGCATCCACTACTGATGGTCACTAATAATGCAGCTTACCATTTGTCAAGTCTTGGTAAGTACACTTAGAAATCACTACAACTACCATGAGACCCTTTGACTACACTACAAACCAAGATGCCATACTCCTTTTATCCTTTCTAAATTTTCTGCCATGTCACAACTGATGGTCACTTTTCATGCAGCTTACCATTTGTCAAGTCTTGGTAAGTCCACATAAAAACAACTACATCTACCATGAGGCCTTCTGATACCAACTCAATCCAAGATGGAATAGTGAAAGTGATACACACACATTGCACCCATGCCAGGTCCTGTTTTGAGATAAAAAAAATCTGTATGCATGTTTCATGCATCTGAAACACCTTCTCTGCTACAACTCTGTATTGAACTCTCACCCATCACCCACATGAAAAGGCAATGTCAGTTAATGGGATTGCATAGAATCAGAGTGAGAAGCATTCTATTGGCACAATTAAAACACTCTTTGCAAGATAGATATGTCTGTATCGGGGGAACCTTGAAATGTTGGGGTCATAGGGCACAGTACAACTTTGAACATGCCTGACAAACTCAAAATGCGAGGTGGGTCGCACACCGCTCGTCATACTAGCAAATAGCCCCATAGGATTCTGGAGGATGTAGTGACAGCGGCGGGTACACCTATGCCACGAGTATATAGTTAAAATGCCATCCCTGGACACGTGTTTCGAGGTAATTGCCTCTCGTCAGCAGGGAGCAGGTAAGTATGCGGGGTGCCAAGTAGACTGCCAAAAAATTATCAGGTATAGTACCTCTCACGGCGCGCGGGTGCGGGATCCGGGCTCGTCAACCCATGGCTCAGGGAGCTTTAAATACAAAATGCGAGGTGGGTCGCACACCGCTCGTCATACTAGCAAATAGCCCCATAGGATTCTGGAGGATGTAGTGACAGCGGCGGGTACACCTATGCCACGAGTATATAGGTAAAATGCCATCCCTGGACACGTGTTTCGAGGTAATTGCCTCTCGTCAGCAGGGAGCAGGTAAGTATGCGGGGTGCCAAGTAGACTGCCAAAAAATTATCAGGTATAGTACCTCTCACGGCGCGCGGGTGCGGGATCCGGGCTCATTACCCATGGCTCAGGGAGCTTTAAATACAAAATGCGAGGTGGGTCGCACACCGCTCGTCATACTAGCAAATAGCCCCATAGGATTCTGGAGGATGTAGTGACAGCGGCGGGTACACCTATGCCACGAGTATATACTTAAAATGCCATCCCTGGACACGTGTTTCGAGGTAATTGCCTCTCGTCAGCAGGGAGCAGGTAAGTATGCGGGGTGCCAAGTAGACTGCCAAAAAATTATCAGGTATAGTACCTCTCACGGCGCGCGGGATCCGGGCTCGTCAATCCATGGCTCAGGGAGCTTTAAATACAAAATGCGAGGTGGGTCGCACACCGCTCGTCATACTAGCAAATAGCCCCATAGGATTCTGGAGGATGTAGTGACAGCGGTGGGTAAACCTATGTCACGGGTATATAGTTAAAATGCCATCCCTGGACACGTGTTTCGAGGTAATTGCCTCTCGTCAGCAGGGAGCAGGTAAGTATGCGGGGTGCCAAGTAGACTGCCCAAAAATTATCAGGTATAGTACCTCTCACGGCGCGCGGGTGCTGGATCCGGGCTCGTCAACCCATGGCTCAGGGAGCTTTAAATACAAAATGCGAGGTGGGTCGCACACCGCTCGTCATACTAGCAAATAGCCCCATAGGATTCTGGAGGATGTAGTGACAGCGGCGGGTACACCTATGCCACGAGTATATAGTTAAAATGCCATCCCTGGACACGTGTTTCGAGGTAATTGCCTCTCGTCAGCAGGGAGCAGGTAAGTATGCGGGGTGCCAAGTAGACTGCCAAAAAATTATCAGGTATAGTACCTCTCACGGCGCGCGGGTGCGGGATCCGGGCTCGTCAACCCATGGCTCAGGGAGCTTTAAATACAAAATGCGAGGTGGGTCGCACACCGCTCGTCATACTAGCAAATAGCCCCATAGGATTCTGGAGGATGTAGTGACAGCGGCGGGTACACCTATGCCACGAGTATATAGTTAAAATGCCATCCCTGGACACGTGTTTCGAGGTAATTGCCTCTCGTCAGCAGGGAGCAGGTAAGTATGCGGGGTGCCAGGTAGACTGCCAAAAAATTATCAGGTATAGTACCTCTCACGGCGCGCGGGTGCGGGATCCGGGCTCGTCAACCCATGGCTCAGGGAGCTTTAAATACAAAATGCGAGGTGGGTCGCATACCGCTCGTCATACTAGCAAATAGCCCCATAGGATTCTGGAGGATGTAGTGACAGCGGCGGGTACACCTATGCCACGAGTATATAGTTAAAATGCCATCCCTGGACACGTGTTTCGAGGTAATTGCCTTTGTCAGCAGGGAGCAGGTAAGTATATACTCGTGGCATAGGTGTACCCGCCGCTGTCACTACATCCTCCAGAATCCTATGGGGCTATTTGCTAGTATGACGAGGGGTGTGCGACCCACCTCGCATTTTGTATTTAAAGCTCCCTGAGCCATGGGTTGACGAGCCCGGATCCCGCACCCGCGCGCCGTGAGAGGTACTATACCTGATAATTTTTTGGCAGTCTACTTGGCACCCCGCATACTTACCTGCTCCCTGCTGACGAGAGGCAATTACCTCGAAACACGTGTCCAGGGATGGCATTTTAACTATATACTCATGGCATAGGTGTACCCGCCGCTGTCACTACATCCTCCAGAATCCTATGGGGCTATTTGCTAGTATGACGAGCGGTGTGCGACCCACCTCGCATTTTGTATTTAAAGCTCCCTGAGCCATGGGTTGACGAGCCCGGATCCCGCACCCGCTCGCCGTGAGAGGTACTATACCTGATAATTTTTTGGCAGTCTACTTGGCACCCCGCATACTTACCTGCTCCCTGCTGACGAGAGGCAATTACCTCGAAACACATGTCCAGGGATGGCATTTTAACTATATTCTCGTGGCATAGGTGTACCCGCCGCTGTCACTACATCCTCCAGAATCCTATGGGGCTATTTGCTAGTATGACGAGCGGTGTGCGACCCACCTCGCATTTTGTATTTAAAGCTCCCTGAGCCATGGGTTGACGAGCCCGGATCCCGCACCCGCGCGCCGTGAGAGGTACTATACCTGATAATTTTTTGGCAGTCTACTTGGCACCCCGCATACTTACCTGCTCCCTGCTGACGAGAGGCAATTACCTCGAAACACGTGTCCAGGGATGGCATTTTAACTATATACTCGTGGCATAGATGTACCCGCCGCTGTCACTACATCCTCCAGAATCCTATGGGGCTATTTGCTAGTATGACGAGCGGTGTGCGACCCACCTTGCATTTTGTATTTAAAGCTCCCTGAGCCATGGGTTGACGAGCCCGGATCCCGCACCCGCGCGCCGTGAGAGGTACTATACCTGATAATTTTTTGGCAGTCTACTTGGCACCCCGCATACTTTCCTGCTCCCTGCTGACGAGAGGCAATTACCTCGAAACACGTGTCCAGGGATGGCATTTTAACTATATACTCGTGGCATAGGTGTACCCGCCGCTGTCACTACATCCTCCAGAATCCTATGGGGCTATTTGCTAGTATGACGAGCGGTGTGCGACCCACCTCGCATTTTGTATTTAAAGCTCCCTGAGCCATGGGTTGACAAGCCCGGATCCCGCACCCGCGCGCCGTGAGAGGTACTATACCTGATAATTTTTTGGCAGTCTACTTGGCACCCCGCATACTTACCTGCTCCCTGCTGACGAGAGGCAATTACCTCGAAACACGTGTCCAGGGATGGCATTTTAACTATATACTCGTGGCATAGGTGTACCCGCCGCTGTCACGACATCCTCCAGAATCCTATGGGGCTATTTGCTAGTATGACGAGCGGTGTGCGACCCACCTCGCATTTTGTATTTAAAGCTCCCTGAGCCATGAGTTGACGAGCCCGGAACCGCACCCGCGCGCCGTGAGAGGTACTATACCTGATAATTTTTTGGCAGTCTACTTGGCACCCCGCATACTTACCTGCTCCCTGCTGACGAGAGGCAATTACCTCGAAACACGTGTCCAGGGATGGCATTTTAACTATATTCTCGTGGCATAGGTGTACCCGCCGCTGTCACTACATCCTCCAGAATCCTATGGGGCTATTTGCTAGTATGACGAGCGGTGTGCGACCCACCTCGCATTTTGTATTTAAAGCTCCCTGAGCCATGGGTTGACGAGCCCGGATCCCGCACCCGCGCGCCGTGAGAGGTACTATACCTGATAATTTTTTGGCAGTCTTCTTGGCACCCCGCATACTTACCTGCTCCCTGCTGACGAGAGGCAATTACCTCGAAACACATGTCCAGGGATGGCATTTTAACTATATGCTCGTGGCATAGGTGTATCCGCCGCTGTCACTACATCCTCCAGAATCCTATGGGGCTATTTGCTAGTATGACGAGCGGTGTGCGACCCACCTCGCATTTTGTATTTAAAGCTCCCTGAGCCATGGGTTGACGAGCCCGGATCCCGCACCTGCACGCCGTGAGAGGTACTATACCTGATAATTTTTTGGCAGTCTACTTGGCACCCCGCATACTTACCTGCTCCCTGCTGACGAGAGGCAATTACCTCGAAACACGTGTCCAGGGATGGCATTTTAACTATATACTCGTGGCATAGGTGTACCCGCCGCTGTCACTACATCCTCCAGAATCCTATGGGGCTATTTGCTAGTATGACGAGCGGTGTGCGACCCACCTCGCATTTTGTATTTAAAGCTCCCTGAGCCATGGGTTGGCGAGCCCGGATCCCGCACCCGCGCGCCGTGAGAGGTACTATACCTGATAATTTTTTGGCAGTCTACTTGGCACACCGCATACTTACCTGCTCCCTGCTGACGAGAGGCAATTACCTTGAAACACGTGTCCAGGGATGGCATTTTAACTATATACTCGTGGCATAGGTGTACCCGCCGCTGTCACTACATCCTCCAGAATCCTATGGGGCTATTTGCTAGTATGACGAGCGGTGTGCGACCCACCTCGCATTTTGTATTTAAAGCTCCCTGAGCCATGGGTTGACAAGCCCGGATCCCGCACCCGCGCGCCGTGAGAGGTACTATACCTGATAATTTTTTGGCAGTCTACTTGGCACCCCGCATACTTACCTGCTCCCTGCTGACGAGAGGCAATTACCTCGAAACACGTGTCCAGGGATGGCATTTTAACTATATACTCGTGGCATAGGTGTACCCGCCGCTGTCACTACATCCTCCAGAATCCTATGGGGCTATTTGCTAGTATGACGAGCGGTGTGCGATCCACCTCGCATTATGCCTGACAAACTCAATTTGTATTGGACCTGTGAATTGAAGTGTATCAGAGACAACCAATGGCATTACCAAGTGCCATGCATGTGTAGGGAATGTTTAAGTGTAACTCATGACAGCAACTCAATTTGAGATGCAATAGTGAAAGTGATACAATCACACTGCACACCAATCTCAATTCATCCTATGTATACATATCTCCAACATTACCCCTTGTCCTGTGTAAGTCCAGCACTGAGCCCAAGGACACATCATAGTAATCACTTTAAATAGATCAGCAATCAGAGAACAAACAAACACAACTGTAGTCACACATCACTAACAATCAAGAACATCAAATAGTTAGCACAGTAATGTCAGGGCCAATGTCTTAAAAAATGAGGAAAGTTCTATTTATACTTGAACAATCCATCAAGGGAAACACAAGCCAATGGGCAGTCCATATTCATGGCCAGTGTCACAACTCAATGCTGTGTGATGTAACTTGCCCTTACTTACACTGCCAGGGAATGTCCTCACAGAGGGGCATCCATTGGGCACATCAGGCACCTCAAATATGGTACTTGGGATGGGAGAAGTTGAAGTTTATAAAGGTGTGGGGTTTTCCTTGGGAGGGGTTGTGTATGGTTTTTCGTGATTTTGGGCTGGTTATAGGGGGGTGGGAATGCTGTTTCTCTGGGGTGGGCGTGGTAAGTGAAAGGGTGTGTTTGTCTTAGAAAAGGTTTTATGTTTTTTTGAAATTATGGGCTGGATTCATGGTGATTGGGATGATGTCTCTGGGGTGGTGTGTGGAGTGGAAGGGATAGGTTTGGGTGCAGAAGAGCTTTTTGGGACTTTGAGAGATCAGGGCTCCGGTTTCAAAGGGCTAAGGACAAACAAGACATCATCAAGGGGAAACTGGGTAGGATGTTTGTATTGGAGCTCAGGTTGGGAAGAAGAGGGAGTGTAAGTGTGAACTGGGTCTGCTGTCTGCACTCTGTGTTGTGTTGGTTTCTGTTGTGTGGGTGAGTGTCAGAATTTGCGTTTTGTGCCTGTGTGTGCAGTGGACATGCTGGTTGTTGTGGAGGGATCAGTGTATGTTGCTGTGTTGTCTCATGGTATCGGTGTATTTGCGAAGGCGTCAGTGTTTGTTGCTGTGTTGTCTGTGGGTATGGGTGTATTTTCGGAGGTCTCTGTGTGTGTTGCTGTGCTGTCTGCAGGTATGGGTGTGTCTGTGGACTGCTCAGGAGTATCCACCACAGGATGACACAGATGATGATGAGTTTGAGCTGCTGACTCTAATGCACTCTACACACCCTCCTGGTCACTGGTTCCCTCTGTGTCTGACATCTAACATCCAGAACCACTATGACCAGCTGTGTCCTTACCAATGTTGTCACCTTGTCCTACGCTTACCCGGGATTTATCGAAAATGACATGCAACATAGGTTTAGTGCAACTGCGTTATCACACCTGAACATCTCATCAGAAAACATTTAAGAAGTCCACATATCCCACCAGCTTCAAATTTAGCATGAGCACATGCATGCATGCTACATTACCTGCAATACCCCAGGCAGGCCTACATACATTGATGGAGTTGTCTACACTTCATCCTTATGTTCCTACATGGATAGTTGATCACCTTGCATACTTTGGCACTTGTAGTATACAATTGTAAAATGATGCAACCAAATAGGATGAATACAAGTGTGAGATTCACATAATGCCCACACAGCCCATATTGAAACAAATCTACATATTGTTCATAACACATCATGATGTGCTGAAGGTCAAGTTCACCACCAATGTACCACCAATTAGTGTTGTGGCAGACTCAATTTCACATGCAAATGCTCATTGCACACTGATGACATTATACAATCTAAATTACATAATATGTCCACTACCTCAAATGTAGTTTTGTTATGTATCACATTTAGCATATAAGATACCCTGAAAAGATTGAGGTACAAACATGTGTCTGATAGATACTCGGAATTCACACAGCACAACTCCATATAGCCATATTGACATCCCCAATCCTGCTTGGTACAGGCAATGACGTGAGTCATAGATTGTATATCCACAAGTCAATGCACCTTTGAAGGTATTGGATGTCCCTGATGATTTATCTCTCGGTGCCAGAAGTAAAGGCTCGGAGCGTACTCTTAGAATATTCAGCCTGAATGTTAGGTCCTTGGTGCAACACCATCAAGACATCTTGGACCTTTTGCAGGATGAGTCCCCTGATGTCTTCGCCATCACGGAAACCTGGCTGCAGGAGGATGATGCAGCTATTATCAATCTGGCTTTTCCCCCTGAATATTCAATCTTCACGCTTAATCGATCTACTAGAGGAGGGGGCACTGCCCTTGCTGTCAAATCTAGTTTCCCCTGCAGCTGGAATGTTTTAAGTATCGCTGGGTGCGAAAGTGCCTCCTTTAAGATCAGGATCAGCCCTCAATTTTCGATTTCAGGGATAGTGGTATATCGACCTCCAGGAAACGATGCTGTGTTTAGAGAAGCTTTTCCCGACGCCGTAAGTTCCCTGGTTTGTGGCTGTGCCAATTTTCCGATCCTGGGAGATCTTAATCTCCACTTTGATAATCAGAGTTCCCCGGCGGTCTCGACTTTCCTAGCGGATCTCGAGGCCCTTCAGTTGGTTCAAAAAGTAACACAATCTACCCATATAGGGGGCCATATACTGGACCCCTTTTTTACGAATCTAACTGAAGCCATAGTCTCCTCCATTTTACCTGTAGGATGGACTGATCATTTCCTTGTGGATATTCGGCCCTCCTTGCCTGATAGTCCCTCTACTCCTCTGGTTAGATCAGTCCCTCGAAGGCATTGGAGTAAACTTAGGCTAGAGGACCTGCATCATCTTCTGGCTATCGATCCGCTAGGATCCCTGGATGACGCTGAAACGGGTTATGACCGGTTTTGTCAATGGCTGACCAGGGCGCTTGACTCTTTGATTCCTATTACTACAAGTAAATTGAGCCCCAGAAGGTCGAATCCCTGGTACGACAGCGCTTTACGTGCTTTGAAGGGGAATTGTAGGCGGGCTGAGAGAGAATGGCGGAGGTCTTATGACACGGCTAAGAAAGCGGTGTATTTGGCCTCCGTGAAGATCTATCATCGTGCCAGCTGCAGAGCTCATGCGGCGTTCTACTCTTTGGAATTCCGCAACAGCAAGAACCCATCTAAAACCATATTTAAGGCTCTTAAAGACCTTCTCCGGTTATAGCTTCTATTTCTCATTGTGAGGCTTTGGCATCTTTCTTCTTGGAAAAAGTGCAGGGCATTTATCAGGCCTTTCGCTGCACGGGGTCTCCCCCGGAGCCGTTGGACATTACTCCCGCCTCTCATTTGTTGGATTCTTTTCCTCTGCTCCTCCCTGAGGTTTTTGATAAATTGGCCCAGAAGGTCAAATCTGGATCTCCTCTGGACCCGGTAAGATCTGCCCTTTTTAGGGATCAGTCTTTTGTGGGTCGGTCCACGATTTGCTCTTTGATTAACATCTCGCTGGCTACGGGTATCGTTCCAGCTAAATGGAAGCGTGCAGTAGTCTCTCCTATCCTGAAGAAACCATCTTTGGATCCTCTAAGGTTGGAGAGCTACCGGCCCATCTCTCTGCTTCCTTGGCCGGCAAAATTGGTGGAGGCCCACGTCAACCAGGCTCTCGCCGACCATCTCACCCGTGCTAACATTCTGGATGCTACCCAGAACGGGTTCCGGGCTGGGCATAGCACGGAGACAGCCCTCCTTGCCATGGTTGAACATTTGCGTTCGGTACTGGATGGGGGACAGACGGCGGCGCTAGTATTATTAGATCTGAGCGCCGCCTTCGATACTGTCTCTCACCGCATCCTTCTACATCGCCTGGAGTCGATTGGCATTGGTGGGTTAGCCCTTCAGTGGTTCCGTTCCTTTCTTGCCGACCGGTCTTTCTGCGTTGCTATACCACCGTATCAGTCCAAATTCCATCCCCTGGACCTAGGGGTGCCGCAGGGTTCCTCGCTGAGTCTCACGTTATTCAATCTTTACGTGAGACCGCTGGCTGATGTCGCCAAGCAGTGGGGCATGTATATGGTATCATATGCGGACGACACTCAGCTGGCGGTTACTATCAGCGGGGATGCGGACGGGGATGCCCCTCGGTTCCAGAATGGTCTGAGAGCGGTGGCAAGCTGGTTGAATGCCAACTCTCTCCAGCTCAACGCGAAGAAGACTGAGGTTATGGTGGTAGGGAGGGGTAAGGAACTCTGGGGGGAGAGATGGTGGCCTCCGGAACTTGGGCCGTCTCCAACTCCGGTTGCGGAGTTGAGAAATTTGGGAGTGTGGTTGGACTCCTCTCTGAGCTTCGCTGGGCATACCAAGAAAACTGCAGCCTGCTGTTTTGGGGTCCTTCGGGGTTTAAGACCTATCCTGAAGTTTTTCGACCCCCCTACCAGGCAGCTGGTGGTTCAGGCAACAGTCATATCTCGTCTGGACTATGACACCGCGCTCCTGATAGGGACAAACCAGGCAGAAATCATCCGCCTTCAGCGGGTTCAAAATGCTGCAGCAAGAGCCGTAGTTGGCTTGCCTAGATCTTGCTCGGTCTCAAGTACTCTTCGATCGTTACACTGGTTGCCGGTCAAGTCTAGAATCCATTTTAAAGTCTTATGCCTTGCTTTCAAGATTATGAGGGGATTAGTCCCCCAGATCCTTTCGAGTCTTTTAACCTGTTACACTCCGACCCGTTCTCTAAGATCAATGGGCCAAGCGCTGGCTGTAGTTACGAGGTTTAAGCTCAGTCGAGTTGGAGGTCGAGCTTTTCGGGTAAAAGCAGCGGTGCTCTGGAACTCGCTTCCGCTTGAGATTCGCGTGATGGATGACCTTTTTCTGTTTCGGAAAGCTATAAAAACCCTCTTGTTCTAAATTCCGTTTCCCTTTTTTCGGCCCCCTTTTTTATTTTTGTTCAGTGTTTGTTGTGTTTTACTGGTCATGCGCCAGGACGCCCCTTAGCTGGAGCAGCTGTGCGCAATATAAAAGCTCCTAACATAACATAACATAACATAGATACTCGGAATTCACACAGCACAACTCCATATAGCCATATTGACATCCCCAATCCTGCTTGGTACAGGCAATGACGTGAGTCATAGATTGTATATCCACAAGTCAATGCACCTTTGAAGGTATTGGATGTCCCTGATGATTTATGACATGAAGATGTGGGATCAGTCCCAATGGGCAGATACATCAAACCACTGTTTGATATTGCATACTCAAATTGTCTTGTAAAAATCAGTGTACACACTCATATACCATCCCTACAGTTCTACATTTCACTCCCTCATACATGTCTCTAGTCAGTCATGGGGTCTTTTGAAACACTATTGCAGAGGAACCACAACTGGCAAATGCACATTGGCCAACATGTAGGCGCTAGTGCTGGTGGCACCAGTGATGTTTGCATTCTCATTTCACTGTATAATCAGTACTTACCAATGGGAACTGTGGTACAGTCACTGCATGTACTGTGCACTCTATGTTATGTCACACATAGTCGGATCACCATCACATGAGAGACAGTAATGAGGGAACAACACTCCTCACACAAGCAAGACAAGTTGCCTGTGTGGTACAATTGTCACCCAGATTTACTAAGAACATCAGATGATTACTCAATTCACTTAGCCAAGTGTCTGCTCAAAAGGGGATCAATGCATGTCGACTGCTGTGTTCCAGGTCAAAAAGACAATAGCCCAAGACAGCAGCATGCACTTACTACCAGACTTACACTAATAATGACTCATCTTGTGTGTGGCACATGGGCCACCATCAATATGGCTAGCTAAATGCCTGTCTGTAACACCCAAAGTTGGCAATATATCATGTATGACTCTGGCCAGGACTCAGCCCTGTGTAGCTGCTGTTGGTCTCTCAACTGCCCATTAAGCTCTGGGTAAGCCACCACCAGTATGCAGGCCATCAGGGGGGCAGGGTCCGGGTCGTGCCCCTTTCATGTTGGAAGGACTTCTCCAGCTGTACCTCCACTATCTTCTAGGTCCAGCTCCGCAGAACCTCTTCCTTCTGCAGAGGACGCTATGCCAATTATAGACCCCCAGGGTTCGCACCTTCTGGGTGATGACTCTCCAAATGTCCTTCTTCTGATGTGATTTGACCTATATGGATACAATAGATGTAGACACAGAATGTAACTAGAGGTTTTAGGATAACTGTAGCGTTGATATGCATTTTATTATCATCTAGCACAAACATTCATCAATAGTCAACATAATACATGTGTCCATGTCACATGCTAAGCACAACAAAGCATAGTTACACACTGTTGTGGTCATCTAACCTCAACTCTGATCATGACCTACAGTGACTGACACAGCCCACTAACATCATGTAGGCCATGCCCATCCTACATGGAATGGTATGTGAGTTACCATGACACACAGCACACCATTTGGACATTCTGAAGTGTAAACTACCTGTTCATGACTGTCAAGGCACCTTTCCGGTCAGGCCCATTTCATTGATGCATATGGTTCATGGAGACAAATACCATATTATACCTAACAGCCTAAGACTAAGGTTAAAGTTTAATTGCTGGTATGTGTGTCACTGAGAGTTACCTCTATGGGGGATGTGTGTACATGCGGACTACTTATTGGGATATCATAATACATCAGAATAGGTTTGTGCAGCATGTACTGCCATCACAGGACACACCTTTTGTCATATGTGGCACTGTCACGGGGATGACAATCAACATACCATTGTATGTATTGTATGATTGGAAATATTGTAACCGAGCAGATGAATCACATTTCTAAATATATTCAAAAGTAACCCACTGTCTACACTGTCTATGTCTCAGATGTGCAATAGGCCTGTTCAGAGGAAGCAACACCATTGGAAAAGTATCAACAGACCTGAGTGAGTAAGTGAAATGTCTTTGATGTCAGACACGCATTGACACTGTGGGTAAATGGAAAGACGTATCAGGTCAGGGGGGCACATCAGTCACAATTCCTGACATTATCTATGTAACAGTTATCAGGGCTACTAATGGTACAGATAACTATCTGGGAACCTCCATGGGTCAGAGGGTCTACAGGGACAAAACTCTGTGCATCAGTTCTCCTGCCAAAGTAACTCTGTCCCAGGCTGGGCCATAGCTCATACTGCCTACAAATAGTTGCCAGGCCTTGCTCTCTGCAGGCTGAGCCTACTTATCCCACATAAATCTCACATTTCCACACATTCAATAGATAAAAGTGAAACTTTTTGCCATCGTATATGTGAGCATATGGTTGTGGGGCACTCTGAAGGGGTCTGTGAGATATAGATACCTCCCAGACAGCTGTTTTACATAGCCTGATGTGGGCTAAGTGATCTTTGGGATGGTACGCATGGCTAACTCATCCTCAAATGCTTATAACAGTATACAGACTTGGCTCATGGTATACAGACCATACAAAAATATGCACATATCCCATGATGTGATTTGAGAACTAAATGTTGCTACTATGAACTTGAGCCCTGCATACATAAATGCATGTAACACAAGTAAAAATCAACCTTATCACACATTACAATGGTGGCATTCTCTCTACAAAGTACAGGGCCCCATAATCCATTACATGTGTGTTCTATGCAGGGACAGCACAATGTATGCAAAAAACTCGGACAGACATTGTTGCCTAGGAGAATACAAAGTAAGCAATTAAATAGAGTTAAATATGTATGTGACATAATTACCTGTTCCTCTGGTGAGCTATAGAGCTGAACATACATGGGAAGAACCTCATCCACCAGGGTATTCAGCTCCTCTGGAGTGAGGGGGTGGGTCTTCTCCCCTGCAGTGTGTGTCATGTTTGCTCCTAGAGGTGGCTAATAGCAGCTAAAATGGAGGGAGGAGGTGTTGATAGAAGCAGTGTCAGGAGACAAATGAGCTATGTTTCAAACTGCAATGTACATATACGCCATATATGCAGTCATCAACATCAACACACACAGCCATTGGATCGTGACCATCTCTATTACCAATGTTAGCCTATGGCTGAGTTTGCCGTGCATGAAACCTCCTAACGCACAGTTGACTTCCACCTGTGACAGACACTTCAAATGTCCCATTATCGAGGTCAGTCATTCCCCATGTTAGCAGTTGGGAAAACAGTTTTGGTGAAAGTTAAGTGCATCACCACCACTACACATGAGGGCAAATATGTTACTTTTGCAAAACTGTTCCCATGTCATGTCCAGTACATAACAGCATATGTGTGGTATATTACTGTGCACATAGGCAAAATGTGTGCGGTGCACTGTACATCATGGTTGGTGGTATTTCATATGCCATCTAATGATGCCCTCACTGGGGATGAATGGTGGATGTTCAACATTAGACAATGATGAGGTGAAATGTGTAATGCTTTATGAAGCATTTAGATTTAGTCAAATGACTTTTGCCTTACACTTCCCATATGTTACTGTGCACACTGTGACCAATATACATGTTTGTGTTACTCCTCACAACATAGGTACCCTGGAAGAGGGAGGGGACGCCATGCTCCAGTGTTCCGCCCATTTCCAGGCCTTCAGACCATGGAAGAGCAACATGTCATACAGAAATTTCATTTGAATCATCTAACTATACTGGACTTAGGCCATCAGTTGGAACCTGACCTGCAACCTCACAACATTTATCCTACATCAATCCCACCACTTGTCAAAATCATGTCTGTATTGCAGTTTTTTAGCAACAGGTTCTTTTCACTTCACTGTTGCTATTACAGGTGGAATGTCACAACCAATGTTCTTACAGGTACTCCAAGAGGTGCTAACAGCACTTTTGAGACACGTGGACAGCTACATCCAATTCCTCAGACGTCAGAATTTAGCCACTGTGAAGCAGATTTTGATGGTTTTTGTCATATCCCACATGTGATTGGTTCAATTGATAGCATCCATATTGCCTTACTACCACCCAAGTCAGGGTACCACCCAAGTCATGGAACAAGTGCAGCACAATAGGAAGCACTTCCATTCTATCATCATGCAAGTTGTATGCTTACCGAATTTTTGCATCTCAAATGTCTGTGCTCAGTTCCTTTATATGCACATGATTCCTTCATATTGAGGAACAGCACCATGCCCCAGCTGATGTTATAACTACTTTCACATAGGGCCTGGCTTGTAGGTAAGTGTGCTCTGTCCTAAAATTGTGTGGGTGATGTGGGTAGTATAGTCTGAAAGGGGCCGATTCCGATGGCCGGTCGGACAGCTGTCCGTAGCCTTACCCTGCGACCGACACGTACCCGGAGCCGGTCCATCCTGTAGAGTAAGTACGATGCGCATAACTGCCAAAAACACGACAGACACGTAGGCTGTGAATCAAGCCCCATTCTCCATCCGAGCCGTAACTCCTACAGAGGAACTGTGTCGCCCGGAAGCAGTATCCATAGCATTTTCCGGCATGACAAGTATGATGCGTACTTCCTACGCGCTGGACGGGTCGTCACGTACAGCACATCACAGCATCCGGAAAACAAGCATATCAGCTACGATTCGCACCACAAATCAATACACGGCTAAGAGACGGACCAGCTTGCAGCGGGTACGAGATGGAGCAACAAGCAGCGTGTATGACACGAACACATCATGAATCCCATCGCGCAGGTCATACCAGTATTTTACATCTATGACCGGATCAGGGACTGACGCCAACGGCGCAGACGGTAAGTCAGACACTTACAACACAAACAAACAACACATACATGCAAAATGGCACACACACACAGGGGATCCACATCCTGGCCACTAACAACAGCCCACCATAGGGGTTGCATGGCCAGCACCACTAACACCCCCACCCATAGGGGGCCTGTTGCCCATCACCCCTGCCACCCCCACTCACAGGGCTTATGTTGCCCATCACCCCTGCCACCCACACCCATAGTGGACCTGTTGCCCATCACTCCTGCCACCCCCACTCACAGGGGACCTGTTGCCCATCACCTTTGCCACCCCCACTCACAGGAGACCTGGTGCTCTTCACTACTGCCACCCTCACTCACAGGGCTTATGTTTGCCCATCACACCTGCCACCCCCACTCACAGGGCTTATCTTGCCCATCACCCCTGCCACCCACACCCATAGTGCTTATGTTGCCCATCACCCCTGCCACCCCCACTCACAGGGGACCTGTTGCCCATCACCCCTGCCACCCCCACTCACAGGGCTTATGTTGCCCATCACCCCTGCCACCCACACCCATAGTGGACCTGTTGCCCATCACTCCTGCCACCCCCACTCACAGGGGACCTGTTGCCCATCACCTTTGCCACCCCCACTCACAGGGGACCTGTTGCTCATCACTACTGCCACCCCCACCCATAGGGACAATGTTGCCCATCTCCCCTGCCACCCCCACTCACAGGGCTTATGTTGCCCATCACCCCTGCTACCCCCACTCACAGGGCTTATGTTGCCCATCACCCCTGCCACCCACACCCATAGTGGACCTGTTGCCCATAACCCCTGCCACCCACACCCATAGTGCTTATGTTTCCCATCACCCCTGCCACCACCACTCACAGGGGACCTGTTGCCCATCACTACTGCCACCCCCACCCATAGGGACTATGTTGCCCATCACCCCTGCCACCCCCACTCACAGGGGACCTAATGCTCATCACTACTGCCACCCCCACTGATAGGGACTATGTTGCCCATCACCCCTGCCACCCCCACTCACAGGGGACCTGTTGACCATCACCCCTGCCACCCCCACTCACAGGAGACCTGTTGCCCATCACTACTGCCCCCTCCACCCATAGGGAGTATGTTGCCCATCACCCCTGCCATCCCCACTCACAGGGGACCTGTTGCTCATCACTACTGCCACCCCCACCCATAGGGACTATGTTTCCCATAACCCCTGCCACCCCCACTCACAGGGCTTATGTTGCCCATCACCCCTGCCACTCCCACTCACAGGGCTTATATTGCCCATCACCCCTGCCACCCACACCCATAGTGGACCTGTTGCCCATCACCCCTGCCACCCTCACTCACAGGGGACCTGTTGCCCATCACCCCTGCCACCCACACCCATCGTGGACCTGTTGCCCATCACCCCTGCCATCCTCACTCACAGGGGACCTGTTGCCCATCACCCCTGCCACCCCCACTCACAGGGGACCTGTTGCCCATCACCCCTGCCACCCCCACTCACAGGGGACCTGTTGCCTATCACCCCTGCCACCCCCAGCCATAGGATGGGTGATGCGCAACACATCCAGCATACGCAAACATCATGTATGTCCGCTAAATACATCCCCCATGACATCATGACAACAGTGTGTAGTCTGTGACAAATGCCCACAACAGTGATTATGGCTACGAGCATACAATGTAAGTACCAGCACATGCGTGACCAACACATGAGTGTGACATAAACAAGGCAAGCATCACCATAGCACTGTGGCAATGTAAAAAAAACACCCCCTCACTGTGTAGAGCAGAAGTTAAGTGGGGGCTCACAAATGCAGCAGATGTGGAGCATTGTGGTGATGGGGACCAAACCCCCCTCATCACAGGGACCAAAAGGTAAGTGTCATCATGGTCAAAGCTGCAAATAACAAACAGCATGTGTGATCCCTGCTCCCAACACATCAAACACTTCTGGGGCAAACTAGTGGTTGTGTCCCATACACACAGAGATGTGGTGAGGCTAACAGTGCTGTGAAAACCTAACTCTCTCGGCCATGTGCAGACAAGCACCACACATGGGGGCTGACAATGCACACAGCGTACAATGACACAACAGCAGAAGTGAGCATCACCAAGCATGCACACATCTCGAAAATAGACACACCAATCAAAACAACAGGTGTAGACTGTAGGTGTCAGCTCACAAACTCACATTCCATGCCAGCAATGGCACCCAACAACCAGGATGAATGTGTACAATGATGTGAAATGACTCACAGGGACAGCATGCAAAATCACAGAAACAGCATCCAGACCAAGGCCCACAACAGCAATACCAATGCACTGGTGCAGATGCACAAACAGGCAAACTCACACTGCACATCGGACACAAGTATCCCCAGGCAACTACACAACACATGAGGGGGTCTGAATCACAGTGACACAGATGTGGACACAGTGCCATACAAAAGTAAACCATCAATGGGACACCCTCAGTGGGCAATCAGGCATTGGGAGAACGGAGGAAGCACAACAGACACATGTGACACAAACTGGAATGAACACCAACTAACACAGCAAGAGAGTGACACACAATATCACTACTCCCAGGGACCAGACAGTGGGGTGACACAAGCATGCAGGACACCTCCACTGTGATGACAAAGGCAGATGTTGTACAAACTGGGAAACCCAGACATGTGTCCTGTGCCACAAACGTACATCACACATACACAAATACAAATCACTCAGCATGGCCCCTCATCCATGGACAAACGGGAGCTAGGGGACCATCCATGCAAACATTCACATCAGTCCACCATCAACACCACACACCTGAACTGCAACAATGTGTATCTGTGAAGTCCACATGGACAGATGACATTGCACATGCACCCATGACAAACACAGGACTGTTGCCAGGAACTAAGGTGCACACACACATTACACAAGGACTGTTTACAACCCTGGGAAATGACAGATACACTGCACAGTATGCGGTACATGGCCATGACCTCAAAGGTCATGTAACCTTCAGAATTCCTGCCATAGTCCCAGGACTATGCAGATGCCAAGGAGGAACACAAGGCACCCATGTTGATACCTGCCAGCAGCGCTGCCGTGAACCCGACAAGTGGGAGCAGTCACACACATACAAATGTCTCAATCACTGAAAACTACCACCTAGGGACAACTACATGATATTGAGAACAAACAAGTGCCTTGAGGAACAGGGCACAGCAGAAGGAGGCAGTGAAGTGGTGGGGGATGCTGGCGAGACACTTGCAACTGCAGTGGAGCTGACTGAAGTGGTGGGTGCTGTCACAACTGTGGGGCACAAGTCAGATGGGGTGGGTGCCGGCACAACTCCAGTGGGCAGGTCAGATGGAGTGGATTGGCTCACCACTGCAGTGCCCAAGTCAGCCGGGGTGGTCGTGGACTCCAAAGCAGTGCCTACATCCATGGGAGCGGAATGGGAGGACAGGTTAGGTCGGCAGGGAAGGGGGGGACACGGTCCCCACATTAGTGGCACCAACTGTCTGACCATGTGTGGAGGAGCAAGTGCTAGGGGGGGGCTTAGCATTTTGGGGATGGTGTATTTGTGTGTGGGTGAACCCGGGGCAGGGAGTGGTGGGGGAACCTCTGGAGTGGTGGCCTGGGGGATGGAGGATGGAGACTTTGCCTTGGAGCTGCGTGGTGGGGTCTTGCTCTTCTTGCGCCGGGGGACTTGCGGGTGGGCGACTCGGTCTGGCTGCACCTAGGGAGGGTGCCCGGGTGTGAGGGGCACTCCCTTCTGTGTGTGGGGACTTCCTCTTCCCCTTGTAATCAGGATCAGCTGGGTCGGTGGGAAAGAGGCCAAGGTCACAGAGGAAGAGATCTGGGGGGATGGGGTTGCAGGTGAGGCAAGGGAAGGGGGCTGGGAGGGAGAGGTCTCGGAGGACTGTGGAGTGGTTGTGGATGATTGTGTGTGTGTCACCAAACCAGCCCCTGTGAGTGTGGAATCAGTCCCCTGCGCTTTCTTGTGTGCACGTCTAGCCCTTGGTTTGGGGGTTTCGGTGCTTGGAACAGGTTGGGTGCTAGGAATCGTGGGTGGTGCAGGGGTAGGAGGGGTGTGGGACTGGTTGGTCCTCTGTAGGGCAGAAATGCCCAAGGAAATGCCCTCCATGCATGACACCAGTTGTGTCAACAGACCTGTGTGTGCATGGAGGACCTTCAGCATCGACGTCCGCCCTACATGGATCTGTCTAAGTAATTCCCCGGCTCCTCACTCAGGGCAGCAGGGGACACAGGGGCAGAGGGGGCGGTGCCTGGCACAAAGGAGACATGCTCACGAACGCGGGAGCCCACAAGGACCTCTGGGATGGGAGCCGATGGGAGGGGGGTGGTGGTGATGGTGGTGGCGGTGGCGGTGGCGGAGACAGCCTCACTAGCTGGTGTTTGGTGGCTGCTGACACCCGCCTCCACAGGGGAGTCATCCTCAGAGCTGCTGTGACCTTCAGCTGGGGGGATGGTGCTGACGAATCCTCTGTGTGGCTCAACTCGCCCTCCATGCCACTGGGCCCACCTGACTCCTCTCCTTCTGTCCCTGTAAGGCTCTGTGGCTCCTCCTGGTCCGTGGAGCTGTCCCCTCCTGTGGCCGTGGATGTATCTGGATAGGAATAGGAAGTAAGAGAACAACATCAGTCACCTGCACCGACTGCACACACCACAGTGAGTACATCACATCACAGGGCATGCCCTGGCATCCTCAGCTGAACACAGCTCAAAGTGCCAACACTGTTTAGGATGAGACAAATGTCATTCTCAACATCAACCATGCACACATATCCCTCCTTGACTTTCACACATATGTCCGTTGCATGTTGGATGCTAACACACCAATATGCCAACATGCACCACCCACACATTAGTTGTACATGCAAGTGAACATGTAGGAGTATGTCAATAGACACACAGCACATCTCTTGCGACTGACTCAGTACAGGTGTCCGGATGAAGGGATGGGCAGAGACTCATTTCACATGCTTGGGATGCATGCCAGCAACATACACTATGATGTCCTCATGTCCTGATGGGCAAGGCCACAATGGGGTGCATGGTGCACACTTGAACACAACGCAGGCTCATTCATAGCAAGTTCTATGCCATGGCACTGGGATGCCCTGAAAGTCAGTCACCACTGTCTCCTGTCACAGGGGCAGGGCATCCAAACAACAACAATATGCACTGACTCACAATCCTAGCTCAGGGGTAAATCTGACTCTGCAGATGACCGGCGCACTTGCCCATCCCATGGAAACAACATATCCAGGACCCAGAAGACCCCACATCATGAAAATCATTCATATGAGTCTCAGCAAACACAAATCCATGTACATTAACACATCACAGTCTGCCATGCGTATAACCCAGCTGCATGAGGGACACAGTTGCATACACCGTTGTGCACTGTCAGATGATCACACACCTATATGTCACACAGGTCTTGTCTCCCACAGTCACATTGCAGATGTCATGCTGACCCACTGAATCATGGACACCCCAGTTGTACGTAGCAACAAGCCACACCCTAATGACACAGAGGCACACACCTGAAGGCACATGTCATTAAGCACAACCTGCAATTTCATACACAGGAGTGGGATTTACAGAGTGTTTCTGAATGCCCTTGAGGGGGAATGACTGGGCAGGACTAAATGAAACAGTGTTTTGCCCCGGACAGTAGTCAGGTGGCTAAGCAATTGTGACATACTTGATATACATACTCCTGATGCCCAAAAATTGGAGTCCCCTGCTGCATGGATTTGTTTTGAATACCCCAGAAACATGTTGCGAGTCAGACCAGCAATTGGTACACATCTCAAGGGCACACACAGTTCACATGTCAGATCTCAGGCATTGTGTAGACAATTGAACCACCCATGAAACACACAACAGAGACACAAACTGATACTGACTGGTACCTGAAACATAGCTGACTGCAGGGACACAGTGCCCTAGTGACACAAGCAACAGACTGTAGGGGCCACACCTGTGGAACAGATGAGGAGGGTGCATCACACAAATGAGGGACCTGATTTAATGACTACAAGACCTATGTAATGTGGAAGTGTGACCAGGACAAAAGACTGCTATTTGCATGTCAGACATAGTAAATAGATCAGGCATGGACTTACCCCCTTCCTGCTGCTGTCTGGCCTTCAGCTGCCTATCCAGGTCCGGTAAGACCACTGCCAGTAGCCGGAGTATGTGGGGAGTCAGGGTCTAGTGTCCGCCCCTCCTGCGTGGAGGTGACAGCTTCAGCTGGACACTAGCTATCCTCCGGGTCCAGCCACGAAGGTCCTGCCACCTCTTCTGGCAGTTGTGGATCCGGTGCTAGTAGACCCCCACAGAACGAACAGCCCGGGCGATGGTCAGCCAGATCTCCTGCTTCTGGTGGGCATCAACCTGTGAGGATGACAAAGTGAAAAGTACATTAACACACATGCTCCACATTTGTGCAGCACACAATTGGATATACATGCCATCATCACAAAGGGAAATAAATTACACAGGTAGTGCAACCATGGGGAATGAAAACTCACATGCATGTCTGACATGTTAACAATGCCTGGATAGTTTAATCTTGCAATAATGCACTTTAGCAGCAGGATAACTATTCATTACATGTACCTACACACTTTGGTGGATGAAAGTAGTCAGTGAGAATGCTTGCCACTGGTGTACACACTGCTAGTACTACTAGTCAGACAACATGCATAATTAGGAAGGCAGTGGACAGCACACTCACCTGCTCCCCTGGTGTCCCATAGATCTTTCTCTACTCTGGAAGGAACCTGTCCTGCAGGGCCTGGTTCTCATCCTCAGTGCTGGGGCCCTCTACAGTTTACGTGCCATAGCAGGAGCCAGAGGATGCATAGACAGCAGCAGTGGTAGCAGGGATGTGGTCCAGTAGCATGTAGTGCAGGCAAGTGAGCTCCCTGGGGGTCAGCCAGCCTTATATCTGTGCTGCAGAGGCAGACTCTGTGCCATGTGTCCCAAGTGATAGGTGCAACACGGTTGCATCCTATGAATCTGGTCAATCCACTCAAAAGTACGACTCGTACACGCCTTCCGCATCGTTCAGATCTTCACCTTCATGGAACACTTGAAATTGCAACATTGTTGTAGGCATCCAACTGAATTTCCAGTGCACAACTCGTACAAGTTTTGAATCCGCATCCGTCTCCATTACAGTCCTGAGCCAATGGGTGCGCCCGGCTCGTTCAACTGACTGTATAACGCGTATTTTGAATATACACATGCACCCGTCTCCATATGATTCAATGGCCAAGGCGTACGCCTGTCTCGGACCATGCCTGTCGGATGCGTATGCATGATAGTCACCCGCGTCGGACCTCATTGGATTCAATGACAAGGCGTACGCACGGCTCGGTCATGACCCGTGCAATGCGTATGCATTGTCACCCGCGTCAAACCTCATTAGTGTGACTATTAGACGGAAGCAACACACATATACTGCCCATGGACACCTGCACACATCTGCCACACTATAGCATTGGCCACACAATGTACCATGGCATGTGAGGCTGCATTCCCTGGGTGTTTGAGGGGGCCACAGCTGTTTTTTTGTCTGGCACTTTGTGCATCCACTCCCAGGCTGTTATCTTGCACATGGGGGCAGAGTCTTTTGTGTGTTGTGCACATTAGCACTGTGATGTGCAATTGGACAGTAATGGGCATGAGTGATGGCCACAGTGTCAGGTTGGATATGTTTAAGACATGTCACATACACCCTGAGTCCTGGGGGTGATGGCATGTACGTCACAGTGAGACCTGTAGCCCCAATACTGATGTGCACCCACAGTCTGTGTGCATGTTGTGTCTGATCACATGTTACCAATGGGTGACAGTCTCCACATCCATGTGGTATATGCATCAACCTTGATGGGGTGTGTGTCTAAGAGACGTACATGTAGGGCCGGCAGGAACAACAGTGGCCACTACCTGTGGGACTTACGCTTGCCTTGTGGTATGTACGTGCTACGCCATGTCCATTGCTGTGTTGATGTGGCAATACAGGGAGCCTGGGTTTCTGCATGGCAAAGATCTGTGATGCCTGGGAGACATGAGTCCTCATTTGTCATTGGGGTGGGTTTTTTGAACATTGCAGCAGCACATAGGTTGGGTAACACAGCCAGATGATTAGCCCATTGCACTACATGGCACTCGTGTGAACATGTGGAATTGAGATGTGAGGTGGTGGTCTTGTAGGTGACATATGTGTCCATGCCCAACAGCACACACCTCAGTACATTGTGTAATGTCATGAACTAGCATGTGATAGTGATCGTGGTCATGGCCACATGGGTGAATGTACTGACAATCTGCATCTCTGTACTGCAGGGCACCAGCTGTCCATCGGCCGTTCCCAGACCTTGCAACCATGCAGGAACGCAACAGCATCAGACGGTACCGCTTCACCAGGCCACTGATTGAGGAGTTGGCAGAGCAGTTGGCGCCACATCTGCTACCTGGCCGGACATACCCTACAGCACTGACCCCAGAGGTGAAGGTGATGGCAGCCCTGCACTTCTTTTCTACCTGTACCTTCCAGTAAACTGTGGCTACTGCTGGTGGTATGTCGCAAACCAAGTTTAGTCGGGTGCTACGCGATGTCTTGGAGGGGATGTTGCAATTCCTCGACCTGTATATAAAGTTCCCGAGCCAAGATGAACTCCCTGAAATTAAGGATGCCTTTTATACACTGGGGATGATGTCAAACGTCATTGGATCCATTGACGGGACACATGTTGCCCTGATACCACCCCAGGCACATGAGCAGGCATACCGGAACAGGAAGCACTACCATTCGATCAATGCTCTGGTGGTCTGTCTTGCTGACATGTTGATCACACATGTGTGTGCACGGTTCCCTGGTTCGGCGCACGATACCTACATTATGAAGAGTAGTCACATTGCAACGCTGATGTCTCAGATGCCAGATCAGCGTGCCTGGCTTGTCGGTGTGTACTGACTGTTTCTCATTGTGTGTGTTTGTCAGTGTTGTATTCCACACTCCTACAAAACTCAGCTACTTGTTAATTTTTGTGTGTGTAGGTGACTCTGGATACCCCAACATGCCGTGATTGCTGACACCCCTCAGGAACCCTGTGACACCAGCTGAGATGCGCTACAATGAGGCACATGGTCTGAGCAGGAGGGTGATTGAGCGGACATTCGGCCTCTTGAAAAGCCACTTTCGCTGCCTGGACAAGACCGGAGGGGTCCCCCCATATGAGCCTGCAAAGGTGTGCAAAATAATACTGGTCTGCTGCATGCTACACAACATGGCAGTGCGGAAGGAGGTGCCTCTCATCCAGGATGACGATGACGATGACCAACGTCCGCACCTGTGGAGGATCCCGGCCTGGGCCAAGATGCCAGTGATGATGAAGATGATGGTGACGTCTCCTCCCAGCTCATCAACAACTTCTTCACCCTGAATGTGAGTTTCCAGTGTTGTTATGTGAATGTATGGAGGTAGGCCTGGAATGTGTTGAGCCAGCTCTGTTGATGTCTGGGTGTGTCTGTGTGCCACTTGACTGGATGCGTGCTGTGATGTGTCCATTCAGGTGGTGTGTACTCCACAATAGGGTAGTACTGCTAATTAGTGTTTGTGTAGGTGTTTTGCAACATGTTTTGTGCATGTGTATTGCATTTCTCACCTGTTCGTCTGTGCTTTTGACTGTATCTTGTCTGTCCTTCCCAGGGTCCTTTGCCTGCTGTGTGATCAACACTGACCCCCAACACCCAGAAGCCAACACCAGTGTGGAAGTTGACAATTCCCATCAACTCATGTTCCACACATCCCTGGACTTCCATTCTCCAACACATTGTGAGCGTGTGTCCACTGTTACGTAGAATTACTGTGCAACTAGTGTGGAATAAACATGTTGCTGATGTGTAATGAACCTGTGCTACTCTTTGTTATGTGCGTTGTCTGTCTTCCCACATCTGAGTGACATCTGCTTACCTCACCTGTGGACTTCTTACCACTGACTGTGCTTGGTGTTGTGTCTGTGCATGCCAATGTGTTTCAGGTCAACATCATTGTGTGTAATGAGTAACATGGCCATGGTGAGTATGTTTTGTGCTGCCATAGTGGTGTGTCTCCCTCACATGTGTCACATCCTCATGACTCACCTTACGTTGGTCACATTGTTGCAGTATTTGGCATGCACTGTGTTGTGTAGCAGATCGACTTCGCCCTTAACATGACAAGTTGGAATCACAACAGAGGCAAGTATGGTGTACTGGTGAGTTTATTTACAAACATGTGTGAGTGAAGTGCACAGGATGGTCTGTGCTGTACAGTGGTTTGGGAATCCAAAGTTCACATTGGAGTTGGAAGTGCTGGTAGATGAAATGTCCAGAGTAAAGTCCACAGTCGTCTGCTACATTGGCCCAACATGAATCCTCCATGTCATGTGGGCGAGTTGTGTGCGATTGGACAAGGTGAACGGGTTGCGCACAAAGAACATTGTCCAGAACAGGTTTGGAGGCCATGGGGGATGTGCTGGGACATCTGCCTCTCACATGTCCTTCTTCGGACGACCCTTCTTCTTCCGGGGGGGGGGGGGGGGATCCTCATGTGCAGGCCTCTGCGGTGCAGGGGACTCTCCGCCAGAGTCCTCCTCCCTCCCTGTGGCGCTGGCAGATGGTGTTGCAACAGATGTTGTGGGCACACAGGGGGGTGGGGACAGGTTGGTGTTGATCTGGCGGAGGCATTGTAGTATGTCCCGATGCACCGCAGTAAGGGCATCCCACTTTGCCTCCATGCGGGCATGGTGGGCGACCTGCTCCTGTTGCATGTCCTTGAGGATCCCCACTACCTGGCCAAATCCTCCGGTGCTATCCTGGTACACATCTAAGATGCATGCCAGTTTGGGGTCATCATGCAGTCCAGACCCCTCTGCAAGGCGTGCCCTGTGCCTCCCACCCCTCCCAGCACCCCACTCCACACGGGCAGGACCAGAGGCGGTACGCACAGGTGACACTGGGACCCCTGGGGTGGTGTTGCTGGTGGTGTTGGCTGTGGCTTCCGGTGGGTCCTGTGTCCCTGTGCTGTGGGTGTTGATTGTCCTTGGTCTGTCCGTGTTGGCAGGAGTGCTCTGTCGGTGTCCAGATGCTGGAGGCGTGGGTAGAGGGGTAGATGGGGGGCAGATGTTGCTGCTGCTGGTGCTGCATGATGGCTCACACCGGATGGGCCAGGTTGGTCGTCGTCATCTGAAGAGGACAGTGAGAGAGTCAGACCAGAGAGATCGGTGTCCACCAGAGTCTGGGACTGGGTATCCTCGTCATTCTGCGCTGGGTGCCCAGCACGACCTGTGTTTGGAAGACACACACAGTGTGATTTATGTTTCTACATGCATCGTTGGTGCACAAACATGACATTTTCTACTTTTCAAACAGATGCCTGCCTGTACACTGCTTTTTTCCAGCTTGTCACAGACAGAGTTTGATCTTGTTGTTGGCCATTTGCCAGCATGGCCTTGTGCTCCCCACAACAGAGCCCAGTGTCAGACATCTTGTCAGTCCCTTCCCACTCCCTGTGAGGCGAGTATGGTTGAGGTTGATCTTGCAGGGCCATGTGGGTGGGTGTAGGTTGTCTGTGACTGCGAGTCCCATCATACTCTTGGCTACAACCTCCTTCCCATCATGCCCATGCTTCCTCCCTCTTGACTCTGCTTCTCTGTGAGGGGGTATGACATCAATGGCAAGATGGCTGACTGTGTAATCCTGGTGTTTGTTTGGCTAGAAGTCCCAAGTGAGCCCCTGTGCTTCACACAGCAGCACCCAGTACGGGGTATCTTGTGCTGATATTGCAGTGAGGTGTGTGTCAATGCATTGTACTCTGTGAGTTGTGTGGAGTTTGTGTTGGGGGGGTGTCTTCCCATGCTGATTAGTATGGTCAGGGCTGTCAGTCCTCCTTCCCATCATGAAATTTGCTTCCATTGTAGGGCGTGCAAGTTGTCTTTCAGGATGTCAGTCAGTGGTGTCCTGCTTCTGATTTGCACACAAGCCCTAGCAGGGCCTTGTGCTCCCCACAGCAGGAGCCAGTGTCAGCCATCTTGTCAGTCATTTTCCACTCCCTGTGATGTGGGCATTTTTCAGAGGGGTCTTGATGGGCCAATCAGGAGGGGGGGGCACTATCTGTGACTACAGGCCCCATCATGCTTTTGTCTACACTCACTTCACCTGCATCCCCACCATTCCTTCCTGACAGTCAGCTGCACTGTGAGGTGGTGTGTTTGTGGTGGCAAACTGTCTGGCTGGGTGTATTTGGCTTAGTGCCACTGGTTTGCTCTATTTGTTTGTAGGTTGGTGCATGTCATGACACAGTCCCCAGTCACTATGAGACGGCAGGTATTGTGTTTCTGTGACTGGCATACACATCTTGGGTTGATTATCTATTGGTTAGTGTAGCTTTGCTTGGGGTGCATGGTTTCACTGTCTCCTTGCCACACAATCTTGGGTATGTTGTTTGTGTACTCACCAGTCTCTGGGATGTCTGTTAGGCCATGGACACTCTCTGGTGGTAGGATGTCCCGCACCTGCTCCTCCCAGGTCCTGAAGTAGACTGGTTTGGCAGGAGGGCCACTGCCGGTGTGCTGACTCAAGGTGTGATCTTTCTCGATGAGTTTCTTGACCCTCCTGCGCACGTAATACCACCGGTTCTGGATATCGTCCTTTGTGCACAACGTTGGTGCTTGTGCGTTCACCTTGTCCACAATCCTCGCCCACATCTTGGTTTTCTGTGAGATGGGGGTCCTTTGAACAGAGTGTACCAAACAAATGTGGCTCTACTCTGATGATCTCGTCTACCAGCACTTCTAACTCACTATCTGTGAACTTTGGATTCTTCTTTGGAGGCATGGTGATGAGTGGTGGTGGGGGATGTGTGTGTGAGGGTGCAAGTGATGTTGGGTTGGTGTTGGTTTTGCTGTGTGTATATGTGTGTGCTTTTGTGTGAGGTGCTGATGGTGTGTGAGTTGTGTGATGGGTGAGTTGTGAGTGTGTCTGTGGTTGCTGTGTACTGGTGTTTGCTGCTGGCTGTGACTCCTGTTTGCAAGGGATGATGGTAGTATTTGTAGTCCTTTATATAGTTGGAGTTGTGGGTGTGTCTTTGTCCAATACATTTTTTTAGGGTATTTATTGGCTTAGTCATTGCTTGTTTGTTCCTTTTTTTGTGTTTTTTCCTTTGTGTTTTGTAGGCATGAAGGAGACGTTCATGTGACGGAAACAGACGCTACTGTTGTCTCGTGCGGGCTTCTCCGCCTCGTTCACGCTGCCTGTCTTCTGTGTTTGGGACGCGTCGTTTGTGTCAGTCTCTATTGCTTGTGTGCCGGGTTGTCTGTGCGTGTCGGTTGTGCGGCTTGGTCCCCGTGAGAGTCGGTCTGGATAATCACGTTGGTTTTCCGGCCGGATCACTATGTTCCCTCCAGCTCGGTCGTACGGCTTGTATTCCATACGTGTCGGTTGTAATTCACTCGTGTTGCATCGTACTGCACGGGTCGTACGGCGCTGGTCCGTTTCGGTCGGTATTCGGTCCGGGTCCGTGTCGGTCGGTTTGTTTTCCATCCGGAATCGGAATCGGCCCCAAAGTGTATAACACATGTTTGCACTTCTGTTTATCTTCCATGTGGGACACTCAGCGCATCCAAACTGACCATAGTTGTTGGAACTGCTGAGGAATCCTACTGCACCAGGGGAAGTCCTCTTCAATGAGGCCCATGGAAGAATATGGTAGCTTGTGGAGTGGGCTTTGGGCTCCTGAAAACCAAAACCAGATGTCTGGAAAAGACTGGGAGAGCCCTCCTCTATTCACCTGGGATGGTATGTAAGATCACCGTGGCCTGCTGCATGCTCTACAATATTGTTCTGCGATAGAACATCCCTTATATCGCAAAGGATGCAGGCCATGAAGAGCCACCGGGTGATGAATCTGAAATGCCAAATAATGATGATGATAGTGGGGAAGAAGAAGGAATGGACTTGCATCAATATCTCATCTGAAGCTACTTCTCCTGAGAGTAATTATGGCGTGAGATGTGACAACTTTGACTTTATTGCAACTCTTGTTGTGATGTTGCCAGGAGGATGTTAATGCAACATACTAGGAATATATATGAGTCTTGCAACATCTGGGGGACGGTGTTTGTTAAGTGTAGCTTTGTTCAGCTGTAAATGTTGTCTGGGACTGTGTTCTCTAGGAGCTGAAAATGTGACTTGTGCCATTTATATAGTTGCTTAGCTAAACTCTCTGTGTTTATCTGTTTTAGATTCCTTCACCATGGCATCTTCATTTGGACATTTCAGAGTTATGACATTAGCAGGTATAGGATGCTGTTCAGATGTACGAAGGGAACATGGATTAGTCCATCCTGGGAATGTCTGTCGAAGAGTTTGGGAGTGCAAAGCAGGTAACATGACGGCTTGAACAGCGATAGGAAGGAAGGTACCTGGCATCCATTAGACTTGTTCCTTGTGGTATGTTGGTCATAATGCAATACGTTTACCATCATGTAGTCTAACATAATGTTGTGTTGTGCCCAATTCATGCTACCTTGCCTTCACATTGGCTAATTCTTCATTGTGTATGAACTGGATGTAGCTGATGATATGTCTCCTCATTGTAGACCAAAGCACTTGCGGCACATCACCCAT
Organism: Triturus cristatus; assembly: GCF_964204655.1. Classification (NCBI taxonomy): domain Eukaryota; kingdom Metazoa; phylum Chordata; class Amphibia; order Caudata; family Salamandridae; genus Triturus; species Triturus cristatus. The sequence continues at coordinate 1,355,877,922 of NC_140591.1, forward strand.
ATGTCTTTGTGACATTCCAGAAATGGCAATCAACACTAGATTGAAGTGTTCTTGAACATTGAAATTAAAAATTACTATTCCCACTCCAGTGACTGCAACAATAGGGAAAGTGTTGGGTAACAGAGGGTTTAAAATTACTATTCTCACTCCAATAAGTGTAACAGTCGGGAAAGTGTTTGATAGTGGCAATATAAAATTCACTATTCCCACTTCAATCAGTGCAACAGTAGGGAAAGTGTTGGATAGCAGAGGGGTAACAGCTAATTTTCCCACTCCAATCAGTTCAAAATTAAAAAGAATCAAAATATTAAGAACAATGAAATATTTAAAAAACAAAATAAATAAAATATATATAAATATGTTAGTAAAACAGTAGGGAGAGTGTTGGATGGGAAGGGGTACAAATTACTATTCCCACTCCAGTGAGTGCAACAATAGGGAAGGTGCTGAATAGCAGAGGGGTAAAAATTACTATTCCCACTTCAATAAGTGTAACAGTAGGGAAAGCGTTGTATAGCAGAGGGGTAAAAATTACTATTCCCACCCCAATAATTGCAACAGTAGGGAAAGTGTTGGATAGTGGAGGGGTAAAAATTACTATTCCCACTCCAGTGAGTGCAACAGTAGGGAAAGTGTTGGATAGTGGCGGGTAACAATTAATATCCCCACTCCAGTCTGTTCAAACTTAAAAACAAACAAAATATTAACAACAACAAAAAAAAATTAAAAAACAAAATAAAGAAATATATATATATATATAACTTTGTTAAAATTTAAATGCAAATATATTTAGTATAAAAAATTTAAAAAAATATTATAATGTTAAATACATATGACAAATATTATATGAAATAAAATAAAACATATTTTTCAAACAAATAAATATTTTGAATGAGAAAATATCTAGAAACAAAAATATTAATTATTATATAAATTTAGTTTATTTATTTCCTACGTATAACACCACACAATTCACAACCCATATCTAAATTTACAAAAATGTACTTCCATTATTATCATGAATAAATACCAATTAAAGAAATATTATTAATAAAAAAACAAATTAAAACTCATAACAATTAATTAACATTCCACACTTTATATTCCACATAACACGAACCTGAAATTAAACTGTAAAATAATTAATTGTACAATTAAAACCTATTTTAAATTAAAAAGCTAATAGTATTTAACAACTTATTATAAAGTAAGGAAAAATGAATGTACTCCCCACAGTTTACCCCGATAAAAGTAAAAACCCCACACAAAAAATAAACAATTACCATAATTAATTATCAATTAATTAATGAATAATAATGATCAACTAATTATTAATCAATTACACATAAATTCCTTACCACCCTTTACCCCAATAAACCTCACAACCCACACCTAAAATTATTTACACAATTCCCATATTTCATTTTCAATTAATTAATTAATATTAATTAATAACTAATTATTAACTAATTAAACATTAATTACTTACCACCCTTTAGGTTTATAAACCCCACAACCCACACCTAAAATTATTTACACAATTTCCATTCTTAATTTTCAATTAATTAATTAATATTAAAAAACAACCTAATAATTAATTACAAATAAATTACTTCACACCCTTTACCTCTATAAACCCCACAACCCACAACTAAAAAAACTTACACAATTACCATTTATTTAATTAATATTAATTCACAACAATTAATAATTTATTAATAGTAAATTACTTCCCACAATTAACACTATAAAATCCCAATTAAATAAATATTAACAAATAACAAATAATTATTAATTTATTATAATTAAATTTCTTCCCACCCTATTACCCTATAAACCCACAACCCGCTATAGTACTAACAACACAATATGTAATTAAACTAAAATAGTTTATTACAAAAAATGTAAGACATACATTAATAAACATAAACAATTCTTTTGCAAAAAAAATACATCACAAACATTTAAAATATATACAAAAATACATAACGCTAATTAAAAAATCGATTTTTTAAACAACTTTATTTTTTGCAATTATATTATTGACTGCTATATTTTTTTAAACTATATATCTTACCTTAAAATTGATATTCTTGACTGCAATATTCTTACTGTCGATATTTCTGACTCACAATATTTAGGACTCGATATTACTGTAGTTCGACATTCCAACTCGATATTTTGTCTGCACACCAGTCTGGCTAGGAGAATAGACATTTGACTTTTCCAGGTTTCCCCTTACATTTTCTTGTGAAGGTACCAGCCTCTTTATAAGTTAATGAATTTCCTGGCTCCACCCTAACAGGTCTTCCTGTAAGGGGAAGAAAAACACCTCCCAAGATCCAGGTCATTTTACCTGCTCTGGGTGAATTTTTCTCACCTCATTAAGGTCAAGCACTGGATAGGCAGCTGATCGAGAGCTAATGCAAATTGGTTTCTAGGTGCTTCAGGCCCGGAAGGTAACTTTAAAACACTTTCCTATACTAAATATTGATTAAACTCAAACTTCACCATTAAATTGAACTTTTATTGAGTATCAATTAGTGGTTTAACTATATTTCTGACAAGTCCCAAAACTTACAAAGTAGAATAAATATTTTAATCTGTTCTATAGCTTTATTTATCTGACAGCCAGAGCCATCCACAGTGAAAATAGCTTTTGGGGCCTTGTCAGTCTAGGACCATGGTAACGTAAAATTTCTACATGTCTCCTTTTTGATACCATGCACCTTGTGGGCTACAAGACCTGCATAGGGGTGACTTACTAACATTTGTAATGGAGATTTTTTTGACAGGTCGGAATGCACGCTTTAGCTTTAGCAGTCAGGCTACACTGATAAGCCTAAAGTCATGTTTTCCCTGTCACACTTTTGGGTGGCACAACATGTGTTGCACTTCACAGGTGACATTTAACTTTCCATGCAATAGATGTCAATTCTAAACCATATACTGTGGCCTTACTGGACGATTAAGTATGCCATTATTGGATTAGCCTATTTGTACATGTTTTAGGGGTCAAAACAAATACTCTGGGGACTGGAAAAGGTCCAGCAATAGAATTCATCAAATACATGGGAGTGAACAAATTTAATTTTCCCTTATACATTTTTTTTATAATTTTTCTTACTCTGTGCTCATTGGAGATTATGCTTATCTGTACTAATAGATTTTATGAATTAAACTGATGTTTGACTATATAGATATTAGTCAAGTGATTTATTGCTCTGAGATTTGTCATTAACTGTCTACAGTAAATAGAATTTAGAGCTGACAATTAGGCCCAGGTGGTAAACTCCACTACACTAATGGAGTTTGTGGAATTCCGGTATACCTTGATCCACGGAGGATTTTCTGAATTCCGCCTTCCCGGGCTTGAAGCAGAGTCGTTTTCCATTTGTGCCCCCAAGATTTGTTTTGCTTGTAAGCGCCATGATAATCACGGGTTCCGGCTGTGATGGCACCAATGTAGTGCCGATAGTGAACGCAGCGCTCCAGCAGCTTTTGTGCTCGAGAAGCAGCTGAGAGGCTTTTCAAGTGGATTTTCTTCTCCAACAGGCCATTCGAGTTGTTCTTTGTGCGGGATGTATTTTTTTTTACTCTTTTTTTCCTGCAGGCAGAAACTGTCCCAGAGACTCCAACTTTCTGTTCCTATCCAGCAGGCTTCTTCCAGTGCTTTGTCTATCTTCTAGTCACTTTCCATTTGGATTTTGAGCTGGAAGGATCACTGTCCTTCTCTGCTGTATATATTCCATTAGATTTAAGGACTTGGTATTTGACATGTCACAAGTAAGTTAACAAATATTGTATAAGGGTGTTGGGGGCATGCATCAGGATTTATTTGTAGTTTTAAAATATTGTATACAGGTGTTGGGGGCATGCATCAGGAATTATTTGTAGTTCTATTCGACTTTTAAAATATATTGCAGTGAGTGGCCTGTAGTTTCAGCAGGGGCCCTAGTTATTTTTTTGCAGGTGATTTTTTTGTTTTGCAAAGGAAAAATGTTGCACAGTTTAGCAAATAATTTCCATGTTTTGTTTTATAAATTGACAATATTCATTTACATTACTATGTGGCCTACTGTGCCAATGGTCCTTCCAGACAGTAGGCCTAGTACTAGTCATGGGTGTATAAATCAACTGTTTCTGTGGTGCAAGTTTAATTGAAACATCATTTAGGCCATGGATGGCATTTGATTAAATTACAAAATGTGCTTTTTGGGGTATTTTAATGAGGTTTTTTTACAAACAGTTTATATGTGGGATATTATATTTGATGCCTTTGAATGATGTGTGCTGTTGTAACAAATGTTAGCCCAGTTAATTTTCATCATAGTCCTGCATGTTTTCTTTGTGCCCCATGACATTTTGTGCATCCAGCCAGTGTGTCTTTGCCATTGGCTTGCATGGATGGATGAGATATCTGCTTAATAATATGCTTGAGGATAATTGTAGCATGTATATTAGGAATATGATTTTGATGAACAGTGCCTACTTATATTACAAAAGACACAATTGATGGACGGAATGCAGAACAAATCAAAACATTCACCCCCAGTCAAGAGATCTGGGTTAAATCCTCCATGCCACCCCAGTTTAGACCTGGCCATATGCAAATCAGTCTTGTCCCTGTGCCTCATAGGAACAGTCCAGCCCGAACTGCCAAGCCAGGTCCTCCCTGGACCGGAAACAAGCATCCTAGAACCGGTATCGGGGTTTCACCCATCTTCAGCCAGGATAGCTTGATTCCAGTGGCACAGTGAGCCCAGGACCCACGTCTGGGCATACCTGGCGCACTTAGGGCGAGAAAGCAAAAGACACAATTGATGGATGGAATGCAGAACAAATCAAAACATTCACCCAAGTCAAGAGATCTGGTTTAAATCCATCATTCTTTTGCTCATCATGCCACCCCAGTTTAGACCTAGCCATATGCAAATCAGTCTTGACCTTGTATCTCATGGGAACAGTCCATTCTGAACTGCCAAGCCAGGTCCTCCCTGGACCGGTAACAACCATCCTCGGACCGGTTTCGGGGTTTCACCCGTCTTCAGCCAGGATAGCTTGATTCCAGTGGCACAGTGAGCCCAGGACCCACGTCTGGGCATACCTGGCGCACTAAGGACGAGAAAGCAAAAGACACAATTGATGGACGGAATGCAGAACAAATCAAAACATTCACCCCCAGTCAAGAGATCTGGGTTCAATACATAATTCTTTTGCTCACCATGCCACCCCAGTTTAGACCTGGCCATATGAAAATCAGTCTTGACCTTGGGCCTCATGGGAACAGTCCAGCTCGAACTGCCAAGCCAGGTCCTCCCTGGACCAGAAACAAGCATCCTAGGACCGGTTTCGGGGTTTCACCCGTCTTCAACAAGCAGAGCTTGATTCCAGTGGCGCATTGAGCCCAGGACCCACGTCTGGGCATACCTGGCGCACTTTGCATTTGTCACCGTGAGTGGGATGGGTATGCTCAGATGTGAGTCCCGTGCTCTCCATGCCACTGGAATCAAGCTAGGAGGATGAAAGAATTCAGGGTGAGACTACTTGATCAACTGCTAAAAGCAGGAATTTATCAGCTTCAAATGGAAACCATGAGTTTGGGCCTAGTACTCTGCTATGTGGAATGGAGAGAGTTGTGTTGATTTGTGAAATGCTAGCGTGAGTGTGTGCCTTCTAGTCTCCTGCATGAACAAAAGGCGAAAGCTGAGCTCAACCTGAGGAGAATGCAGATACACCACCCAATTTTACAATACAGTGTTGTTTTTCTTTTAAGAATCATATTTAGACAACTGGGTGGGTGGGTTTACTCCTTCATAAGTTTAGATATCTGATAACTTGGGTTTTGGTTCAGAAAGACTGTTTACCATGCATTTAATTGTACTGTTTCATACTGTGACCCTCAAGAGCCAAGGGTACTTCATCCCCTAACTATTAGTGTGCCAGGAGGCGCATTTGCAGAGTGGTGGAGAAAGTGAGCGGGGTGTCCGACAACCTCCCAGCAAACCTCCTGTGTGGAACTTACTGCAAGTAACAGGAGAGGTAGTGGACCCCAAGGAGGTCCTTGAGTGTAAATATGGAAGAGTGTTCAGAGTTCAGATTGGTTGCCAAAAAAGGACACTAGCCCTCACAAAACGAAACAGCTTGACCTGCTGTGAACGAGGACCGGTAGTTCAGTTACAATGGATTCCTGCTGGCTCAAACAGGACTTTGAGGGAATTCTGTGGCCCAAGCCCCACATCCTCAACCATGGACCAACGAACAACCTCAGGAAGACCCCCTTTGACTTCACAGCACCCAGAGCATCTTTCAGCATCCTGTATCCTCAGCATCAGCATTACTCCATTGAAGTCTATGGCTGTTTTGGTGCAAAGTGTCTAAAAATTAATAAACATATAATCTATTTATATAAATTGGTGTCAAATTTCTTTGTTCCTGGGGCTTTCTTATTCTGTTGTTGGGCACGTCTATACTAGTTCCTTTCTTTAAGCCTTGCTGCTCGAAGCCACAGCTACCCAGGGTCGAGTTAGAGGTGTTATAAGTGTTTGAATTAGGTGAATTATATGTCAATGAATACAATGATATAGGTAGGTCCAAAAATGGCAATTCCAATAAAGGCAATATCAATGTATGCTATAACCTGTGCACGCATGACCATGCCAATACCTGTAAATATAATGCTGATATGTTGTTGATCAATAGAGTTACAGTTTACAGTTTTTATTTATTATGATTTGGGACTCTGAAACGTTCCACATAAAACTAAAAAGATACATCTAAAAAATCAACATTACATTCCATAAAAAGAGAGACAGTGAAATACTAAATTCATCATATCATATAGTATCAAAAAGTGCGGGGATTTGTCAATTCACAATCTACATGCTATAATTAAAACTTTCAAAATTAAAACCATATAATAAATTGCAGGGATTTGTCAAATCACAATACAGTACAAGATAACCAGCAGCATAACCAAGTAGTGAAAAGAGGGAATTTGACAATTCACAATACAGTACAAGATAACCAGCAGCATAATAACAGTGCAAGAATATTTAGAACTTCAGCATACAGTACTCGATAGCTAGCAGCAAAAAAGGTTGGAAAAGTGCAAGTGCTCAGAAACCTACATGGTAAATCAATCAATACTGTTCTAATATATATTTAAAAATTGTTTTAAAAAGCTAACAATTTTAAAACAAACAAGTTCAGATGGAGGTGCCAGCAGACAATAACGGGCCTCTTCTGCTGTAGTGAAATTATACTTTAAAAAACAATTCCTTAGGTATCTGCGACGTGCTGGTTGTAATGTGGGGCAAACAAATAGAACATGATTTTTAAGTCTTGTATACAGGATTTACATAAGTGACAAAGTGGTCCTGGACACATTGAAGATTGACACGCTGAGAGATGAACCCTGGGCCATGTTCCAGATGATGCCACTATACCACATGCTGAAGGCCTTAGTCCCACTCCCATGGCCTTGCTGGTGTACGGAGCCGGTGTGGAGCAGGAGGGACATGATGTGGTTGGTGTGACAGGGCCTGGAAGGAGAGGCAGCGCTGTGTAGGCAGTTGGAGTTGCACACTCAGCATGCAAAGGTGTCATGTGTGCGCTTAGGGTATGGCTGAGAGCAGGCGGTTGAGTTTCGGATATACATTGCTTGGAGGGTGGCTACAACCTCAGACTGTAGTGTGATGTGGGTCATGCAAGGACATGAGGGTCGTGCAATGTGCACGTTGCATGTGCTGACGGTCCTGCCTTTGGCACTGCGTGTACCCAACAGTGGCACAGACAAGGTGATGACAGCCAAATGAATGGCTGGAGGTAGGCAGGGAGGAGCATCTTTGAGGCATGTGTGTTGCGGAATCCCGCAACTTTGTGGGCCCTTGCTGCAGGGGCCACAGCAGCAGGTGTTATGTCCTTGAAACTATGCCAAAAGTAGCACACAAAGACAAGGATGTCAGAAAGGACAAATGCAACAGACATAATTAAAGGAAGGAGTGTCCGGTTACCCATGGAACACCCAGAGAAAATGGATGCACAATCACCAAAGATGACTGACACAGGAGACACACCCTCAGCAGGCGTTGACGGCCCGTCGTGGGGACCAACATGCCAAAATACATACACAAACATGGACTTCATGCACAATAGAGATTCGGACCCATGAAGACCTGCATGCATGTAGCAAAACTACACATAGACTCATATGCACATTCTTTGACAACTATGCCAGAGATGCCGCATGCAAAGTGGCAAGAGACCTGCATTGACAGAGATGAGGCACCTTGGAGGGTGAGGAACCCCTTTATAACTCAGGCTCACACTAAGGGAAAAGCATCAATATGAACAGACACACAGGTAATTTGGCTGAACATGTGGGACCTACACTGGACACCCCCTTCACAACACAGATGTAGTAAATCCTAATGGCCTGGCACACAAGTTAAGGGGATGAGCCAAACACCCCCTTCTGCACACGGAGAGGCTGCAATTCCCCATTGAGGCTGTTATGGGGATGTCCCACACCATGTCCACCCGTAGCAGCCCGTATGTTTCTGAGGGTAGTTATACACACATTGATGCCTTCATCAAAATCCACTAACCATTAGAGATGACTGTCACGAAGGTAGACTATCAATTCATGGGAGTCATGCTACATGTCATGTGCCCCATGGTGAGTCGACATGTATGCATGGAAACCCAACATGCACAGGAGCAGTCCCCACACATTCCAAACACCTAACAACCCCAAAATGCCTTGCTGCAATCCTCACCCAAAATGACTTTCCACATGTCCGTGCATGGAACGCTGATTCAGCACATGTTGCAATACTCATGAGGAATAGCAGGAGGCCAATGATGACATGACCAGACAGCATGCGCAAGAACCTGTGGATGACAGACACACAAGCAGTCAGCTAAAAGATTGTTATCCACATACATGGTTGTTAGACTTGGGGGTCTCTGGTTGGCGCAAGGTTGCCCTTTTGTCAAGCAGGAACCCTCTCCTCTACGTCAGGGCGCAGGATAACCCCTTGTGAATGACCCTTGCTCACCCTCTAGGTGCGTGGCGTGAGCAGCCAAGGCGATTCCTCAGGCGTTGTTGGTTAAGCACTTACAATCACACACACAGTAAATACATCAATCCCCCCAGAAACGGACACCAGACTTGGATATGTAGAAAAATACGCTTCTTTATGTAAAAATAGGTATATATATCTCAGCAGACTTATCACAAGACCAATAACGTTTTCGCTATGCCACCAGGTTGTAAAGCAGGCAAATGTTCTTTGTTCGTAGCTTCAAATGGATACTTTGTAGTCTCTTGCAAATGTTACTTGTGGTTCCAGTACTCACAGAGATCGGCTCCTGCGAACGGGGAAATAAGGCGTTGCGGGCCCCGAGCCCGATACTGGAACTTCTTTCGTGATGTGGAGAGTCGGCACAGGTCGGTGCGACTCTCAGCTTGGGAAGTGGTCTTGGGTCCTCGATCAGCGGGTGTGGGCAGGTAGGCAGGCGCGGCCAGCGACCCTCAGCACGGCGGTGCAGGGGGGTCTCCACAGCGGGGGCGGCGCAGCCTGAGATGTCCGGGGATAGCGAAGCGGGGTCACAGGGCACGGTCAGTGCAGCTGGATGACCCGGCGTAGATCACAGTCGTCGGACGGGTTCCGGCGGGAGGGGTGATAGCGCGTTCAGCGCGCTCCAGTGGCAGGCGGTGACAGGGGTGCAGGCAACCTAGCCCGGGGACAGAGAGCGGCTCCGGACGGAGCGGGGCTCTCACGGGGTTGAGGCAGGCAAGCTCCTGAGTGTCACGGCCCTAGGAGGGGCGATGAGGGGCGCAGTCTCTTTCCAGCGGGATGCACACACGGCTCAAATCGGAGGACGAGCAAAAGCACAGAGAACCCACTGGTCCTGGGGTTCAGTTCAGGGGGCAAGCTCAGATCAAGCCCTTGGAGAATGTTTAAAGCACAAAGTAGCAAAGTCTTTTCAGTAGTCTCTTCCTCTCCTTTCTCAGCAAGGCAAGCAGCAGGCCAGCTCCTCCAGCGTCTTCTTCTCCTTCTAGTCGGGCAGAGGTTCTTTGTGGTAAAACAGGATTCCGATTTCTTAGGAGCCAGGCTCCTACTTTTATACCGTGATTCTTTTGTTCTTTAGCGCCAGGGGGCCTGGGCCTGGCTCAGTCCAGTTCTGGAGCACTTTGTTATGGTGACTCTGCTCTTTCCTTTCAGTAGCAGGGCAGAGACATCAGCCGCTCCACAGGGGGCGGCGCCGGCTTTGTGGTGGCAGAGCACAGGTCTATTCAAGAGTCAAGGTGTACTCCTCCCACCCATCCTGGTGTCATCTCTCTACCCACCACCTGGCAGCCAACCTGTCTCTGGGGATTCCCCAACCCTGCTCCTTACAGTTGCTAGGCAGAACACACACACACAGCAGAGGTGGACTGAAATGGCCAGGTCAGTAAATACTAACTTTCTAAAAGTAGTATTTACAAACCCAGGATATTAAAATAAACTTGACTACAAGAAGTATTTTATTATTCTGAGTTCAGGCATACTAAACTTGACATTCTACCATGCTCTCTGAGTCCACTGGGGTCACAGCGTGTAGTGACTCCAGCAGCCCATACTGGCCTATGGAGAGCAGGTAGCCTTCAATAGTGAAAAACGGAAATGGCTGTAATTCACTACTAAGACATGCCACACACATCAGGGCATGTCCTACCTTATGCCTACAATGCACCCTGCCCTTGGGCCTACCAGAGGGGTGGCTAATATGTAGGTAAGGGAAGGTTTAGGGACTGGCAAGTGGGGGCACTTGCGCAGTCAGCGCGACGGTCCCAGACCGCGAACAGGGTCTGCGGTGGCAGACCCTAGACACATTTTACAAGGCCGATTCCTGTGGGTGGCGCAACCAGCGCTGCAAGCCCACCAGCAGCATTGGCATTCACAAGCCCTGGCACCCCTGGTGCACTTTACTGGGGACTGACAGTGAATCCAATAAACCAATCATGAACATCAATTACAGGTACACTTTACCTAGGGAGCACTTGCACTGTGGCACGGATTAGCCATGGCGCAGTGCCCTGAGCGGACAACACCAGCAAAACAATCGAGGCACACCATCAAAAAGTGGAAGGGAAACTCACGCCAAGGTGCCAGGTCTAACACGTGTCCCCTCCAGCTGAAAAGTGGGGAGAACTACCCTTGCCCAGGGGGTTCCTCGTCACTAAGGCGGAAATACCTGGACAGACCGTCAGCGTTGGCGTGATCTGTACCAGGACGGTGTTCCACCGTAAAGTCCATACCCTGTAGGGAGATGGACCACCTCAACAGCTTCGGGTTCTCACCCCTCATTTGCATCAACCATCTGAGGGGCCTGTGGTCCGTCTGAACCCGGAAGTGAGACCCAAACAAGTAGGGTCTTAGCTTCTTCAGCGCCCAGACCACAGCAAATGCTTCTCGCTCAATTGTACTCCACCTACTTTCCCGTGGAAGTAACCTCCTACTGATGAAGGCTACGGGTTGGTCCCAGCCCTCCTCAGTCATCTGTGAGAGAACAGCCCCTACACCATGCTCTGAAGCGTCTGTCTGCACTAGGAATTCCTTGGAGAAGTCAGGGGCCAAGAGCACGGGCGCCGTGCACATGGCAGTCTTCAGGGTGTCGAAAGCTTTCTGACAGGTGTCAGTCCAGATCACGTTCCTGGGCTGCTTCTTGGAAGTCAGCTCTGTCAAGGGGGCAACAATCGTTCCATAGCCCTTGACAAACCTCCTGTAGTACCCAGTGAGCCCCAGGAAGGCCCTCACTGCGGTCTGCGTCTTGGGGGGTTCCCAAGCCAGGATGGTCTCAATTTTGGGTTGCAAGGGTGCCACCTTGCCACTCCCCACTTGGTGTCCCAAGTACACCACGGAACCCTGCCCGATCTGGCACTTGCTTGCCTTGATCGTGAGGCCTGCTCGGCGCAGAGCCATCAACACTTCCCAGAGGTGGCGCAGGTGTTCGGGCCAGGTGGCACTGAACACTGCGATGTCATCCAGGTAGGCGGCACTGAACGCATCCAGCCCAACCAGTACCTGGTTGACCAACCTCTGAAAGGTGGCAGGGGCATTCTTCATTCCAAATGGCATGACTCGGAACTGGAAGTGCCCATCTGGGGTAGAGAATGCTGACCTCTCTTTGGCCCCATCGGTCAAGGCGATCTGCCAGTACCCAGACGTTAAATCAAACGTGCTGAGGAACCGGGCAGCCCCCAGCCGATCAATGAGCTCATCAGCTCTGGGGATGGTGTGCGCGTCAGTCTTAGTTACTGAATTGAGTCCTCTGTAGTAGGCCTGGGCCAAAATTCCGTTCCGTTCGCGGAAGTTGCGATATTTTGGCATTCTCGCGTTCCGCGGAAAGCGCGAAAATGTCAAAATTTCCGCATTCCGCAGCTTAGCGATAATTTTTTTCTTGCTCGCGCTGTAAAACAATACATTCTCGCGCGCGCGCGATCGCCTTACCTGAATCCCTGCGTTCTCCGACAAGTTTTCTTGACCCGGTCGCGTTCTCCACGAGATGTTGGATTTTGGTAGCCATTTTGCGCTGTCTCGCGAGAGTTCGCGGCCGCATTCAAGTCATTTTTCACGCGATCACGTCATTTGTCGCGCGATCAGGTATTTCTTCTCGCGATCATGCACCGCGCGAGTATGAGAAGATTGAGATCTCGAACATGTCATTCTACATCGCGAGCCAGAGAATGAGGACGCGGGCACATGAAATCGAACGCGAACAGGAGAAAGAGACCGCGAACACGTCATATCCAACGCGACAGGGACAAAGAAGAGAACGCGATCATATCGTTTTCGACACGCCGGCGGAAGTAATGTGAAGCTGGAGAACTCAACAATGTAAAATTTACAATTTGGAGAGGAATATCGGCTCTAGCAGCATGAAACCATCTGCAAATACTGATTTTGGATGAAAAGAACTCCTTACATTCACATTTGGCTTTCCTTTTTTGTGCAAGGACTCCAGGATTCATTTTTTTTTTACAAAGTGGAGAGAGGGAGGAAGTGACACAGATTCTCCAACTTCCTGTTCCTGTCCAGCAGGCTCCTCCCAGTGCTTTGTCCATCTCCTGCTCATTCTGCCTTTGGATTTGGAGCTGGAAAGATCTCTCTTTTTGTCTGCTGCATCATTGCAATTGGATTTCAGGATTTTTGGAATAGGATATTTTACAAGTAAGTGGTTGTTGTGTTTGATTGTGGGCATTGCAGTTGTTGTGTAACTACAATTTATTTTTGATAATTAATTATCATCATTCCTTTTTTTTTTTTTTAATTTATTTTAATTTTGTGGGTTGTAGTAGTAGGCCCGAGCTAGCCATGGGCATGGCCTCATGGGTGTGTGTGTGCATGATGAAGCAACTGTTCCTTTTGTTTTTTGAATATATTTCATTTTCAATCACATTTAGGGCATGGATGGCATTGGATTGAGTTGGGGAAGTGTGTATTTTGGGGTGGCCTTGCTGATGTTGTTGGGGCTCTCCATGTGGCTGGTGGCCATTTTGAGGCCTAGGCCTGCAAGCTTGCCTGGCCTTGTCTGCCAGCAGGCCTGCTTTCATCCACTGCTACCAGAGCAGGTAGCCACAGCTTTAGTAATCTACTGTTTTCTGTGTGTTCTGTTGATTTTAGACATCATTTTGGGCATGGATGGCATTGGATTGAGTTGGGGAAGTGTGTATTTTGGGGTGGCCTTGCTGATGTTGTTGGGGCTCGCCATGTGGCTGGTGGCCATTTTGAGGCCTAGGCCTGCAAGCTTGCCTGGCCTTGTCTGCCAGCAGGCCTGCTTTCATCCACTGCTACCAGAGCAGGTAGCCACAGCTTTAGTAATCTACTGTTTTCTGTGTGTTCTGTTGATTTTAGACATCATTTTGGGCATGGATGCCATTGGATTGAGTTGGGGAAGTGTGTATTTTGGGGTGGCCTTGCTGATGTTGTTGGGGCTCGCCATGTGGCTGGTGGCCATTTTGAGGCCTAGGCCTGCAAGCTTGCCTGGCCTTGTCTGCCAGCAGGCCTGCTTTCATCCACTGCTACCAGAGCAGGTAGCCACAGCTTTAGTAATCTACTGTTTTCTGTGTGTTCTGTTGATTTTAGACATCATTTTGGGCATGGATGCCATTGGATTGAGTTGGGGAAGTGTGTATTTTGGGGTGGCCTTGCTGATGTTGTTGGGGCTCGCCATGTGGCTGGTGGCCATTTTGAGGCCTAGGCCTGCAAGCTTGCCTGGCCTTGTCTGCCAGCAGGCCTGCTTTCATCCACTGCTACCAGAGCAGGTAGCCACAGCTTTAGTAATCTACTGTTTTCTGTGTGTTCTGTTGATTTTAGACATCATTTTGGGCATGGATGCCATTGGATTGAGTTGGGGAAGTGTGTATTTTGGGGTGGCCTTGCTGATGTTGTTGGGGCTCTCCATGTGGCTGGTGGCCATTTTGAGGCCTAGGCCTGCAAGCTTGCCTGCCCTTGTCTGCCAGCAGGCCTGCTTTCATCCACTGCTACCAGAGCAGGTAGCCACAGCTTTAGTAATCTACTGTTTTCTGTGTGTTCTGTTGATTTTAGACATCATTTTGGGCATGGATGCCATTGGATTGAGTTGGGGAAGTGTGTATTTTGGGGTGGCCTTGCTGATGCTGTTGGGGCTCGCCATGTGGCTGGTGGCCATTTTGAGGCCTAGGCCTGCAAGCTTGCCTGGCCTTGTCTGCCAGCAGGCCTGCTTTCATCCACTACTACCAGAGCAGGTAGCCACAGCTTTAGTAATCTACTGTTTTCTGTGTGTTCTGTTGATTTTAGACATCATTTTGGGCATGGATGGCATTGGATTGAGTTGGGGAAGTGTGTATTTTGGGGTGGCCTTGCTGATGCTGTTGGGGCTCTCCATGTGGCTGGTGGCCATTTTGAGGCCTAGGCCTGCAAGCTTGCCTGGCCTTGTCTGCCAACAGGCCTGCTTTCATCCACTGCTACCAGAGCAGGTAGCCACAGCTTTAGTAATCTACTGTTTTCTGTGTGTTCTGTTGATTTTAGACATCATTTTGGGCATGGATGGCATTGGATTGAGTTGGGGAAGTGTGTTTTTTGGGGTGGCCTTGCTGATGCTGTTGGGGCTCGCCATGTGGCTGGTGGCCATTTTGAGGCCTAGGCCTGCAAGCTTGCCTGGCCTTGTCTGCCAACAGGCCTGCTTTCATCCACTGCTACCAGAGCAGGTAGCCACAGCTTTAGTAATCTACTGTTTTCTGTGTGTTCTGTTGATTTTAGACATCATTTTGGGCATGGATGGCATTGGATTGAGTTGGGGAAGTGTGTTTTTTGGGGTGGCCTTGCTGATGTTGTTGGGCCTGGACATGTGGCTGGTGGCCATTTTGAGGCCTAGGCCTGCAAGCTTGCCTGGCCTTGTCTGCCAGCAGGCCTGCTTTCATCCACTGCTACCAGAGCAGGTAGCCACAGCTTTATTGATCAAGTGTTTTCTATGTGATCTGTTGAATTTTTAGACATCACCTTCCTGAGAGTGTAGTGTGGCTGTACACAGTACTAGTAGTATAACATAGCTCTAGTTAAAAAAAATTCATAAATGGCTAGACTATCTTTTGTTTGCACTAGTACAGTACTAAGTAACTGAACCACAAAAACAAATGCAACATTTCACTGATGTTCTTCTCCTGTCTTCTTTGCTTTTAGGTGCACAAAAGACAGAGTAGGAGGTGTCATCGGCATCACCTGGCTACCCGTTGTACTGCCAGCCAGACAGAAGTCCTGCTGCGCATCACGCCCACGTGTGACCAGAACTTGTTGTGCATCTGCCTCCTGCCTGACGTCGGAATAAGATGGCCCCAAAGAAAGGTACCAGGTCCAGTACCAAGAAAGTTGCTGGTGAGAAGAAGGAACAGAAAAAGGAAGTGCCATTAACCACGACTGGTGGTGTGCCGGCCAAGGTTTTTTTTGGCACCAAAGCGTTGTCCGGGAACCAAGCTGGGAGCAGCACAGCGGTCCAGCAACCCCACCAACCTAGGCCCAAGGGCTTTACTGTCGCAGAGGTAGCCAGTCTACTAACGGGCAGCGGTGTTGAAGAAATGTCATTACCGCAAAGTAGTACACAATCAAGTTCAACGCAGGCGCAAACTCAGCAGATCAGTGTGCAGCCGGCGCAACCAGAACAGCAGCAGCAGCCGGCGCAACCAGAACAGCAGCAGCAGCCGGCGCAACCAGAACAGCAGCAGCAGCCGGCGCAACCAGAACAGCAGCAGCAGCCGGCGCAACCAGAACAGCAGCAGCAGCCGGCGCAACCAGAACAGCAGCAGCAGCCGGCGCAACCAGAACAGCAGCAGCAGCCGCCGCAACCAGAACAGCAGCAGCAGCCGCCGCAACCAGACCAGCAGCAGCAGCCGCCGCAACCAGACCAGCAGCAGCAGCCGCCGCAACCAGACCAGCAGCAGCAGCCGCCGCAACCAGAACAGCAGCAGCCGCCACAACAGCCCACCATAGTAGTTGTTGCTCCTGACGTAGGGGCATTTCAGGAAATCGAGCTTCCTGCAGACAAAGCGGAGCGAAGTCAAACCACTGTTCCAGAACATCTATTGTCTTCCAGACCACCAGCAAGGAAAAGGAGGCTTAGTCCATCATCTTCTTCTTCAAGCCCCGCTTCTGATGATCGTGATGACACTTGGGTCCCACCAGCTCGGTCTGAGAGTGAAGTACGCCACAAGACATTGCTTCTGAAAAGGAAGGTCCCAGAAAAACTTAGAGTTATGGAGGTAGATGTAGAAGAGGGGGGTGATGATGTTGATGAAGACGAGCCAGTCATCACGCACATTACTCCCGCCCCAAAGGGATTGGAGACCGACATTCTAACCCTATCCAGAAAGGCTGCTACTGAGCGGGATGCAGCACGGATCTCACCAACACAGGTTACACCACCACTACCTCCAGCTGCCATATTTTCCAAGGCCCGGCAGGGACCTACATCCAGCTCAACCACCTCAGTAGGAAGTGGTAGTAAAAGTCACAGTGTAGGTGGACAGGGTCACATATTTTCAAGGACCCCCTCAAGTTCATCTGGTGTTGAAAGTGGCACATCCAGCAGTGCCAGAAAGTTCTCCTCCCCAGTTTGGGACTTCTTTTCTGTTAGCGCCAAGGAGGAGAACGTTGCTATATGCGCAATTTGTCGGCAAGGTGTTCGGCGTGGTAAGCTTGGTACAAACTATGGTACCGGAGGACAAGCAAGTCATCTCAGAACACACCACACTATTGTGTGGGAGGATCACCTACTTAAGTTAAAAGAAAGTAGGAAAACTAAACCCTTTGAAGTTGGTCAGGAATCAGGGAGCGATATTATTGTGGTGGCAGGTGAAGAACAGGGAGGCATTTCTAGCCCTGTCTCCAGTAGTGCAGTCACTGCAGTGGTAACGCCCACATCCTCCTCAGTAACATCAGAGTGGCACCGCAGTAAGAGCCATACTCAGAGTGTGGGTGAGACACCAAGGCGACCGGCGGCGAGTACCTCAATGAGACAATCTGTGTCGTTGAGCCTTAGTGGGTTAATGGCACCACAAAGGAAAGTAAGCCAGCCTACCATTGACAGCATGTTTAGGTTGGAGGGGCAGTTCCAACGCAACCACCCAACGGCACGATTGTACAATGCGAAGCTGGCTAAAATGTTAGCGCTGGACCTTCTTCCTTTTTCATTTGTGGAAGGGGTGGGTTTCCTTGAATTTGTGTCTGCCATCTGCCCGAAATGGAAAGTTCCAAGCCGGTCCTATTTCGCAAGAATTGCTGTTCCGGCACTACATCATGATGTGCTGGAATTGGTTGGACAAGCTTTGCAGAAGAGTGCTGTGCACAATATCCACCTGACAACAGACATGTGGACCAGTTGCCAAGCCACAGATTACATGTGTATCACTGCACACTGGATCTCTTTTGTGGGGGTTAAAGATCTACTATCTGCACGAGGTGTTGTTGACACAGCTGCGATTTTTGAAGGTACTCGGAAACATGCAACTGTAGCCATGTTCGCCATGGAGAAATCTCATACGGCTGAAAACATTTTAGAAGAGTTTCGCACCAAGGTTTTGGAATGGCTGCAGCCCAGAGGGCTTGGTATTGGTTTTGTTGCCACAGACAATGGCAGTAATGTACTTAAGGCCATGGAACTTGGTTCCTATTTCAGGGTTCCGTGTTTGGCACACTGCATAAACATTATAGTGCAAGACTTTCTGAAAAAAGAACCCATAGTAAGCAATTTACTGTCCATCTGCCGAAGAATATGCACTCATTTCAGCCATTCTTTTAAAGCTCGGAAGCAGCTGAGGATCTTCCAACGTGAGCGTAGGGTGCCAGTCAAGGCACTCATCCAGGAGGTGGCAACACGTTGGAACTCAACGTATTACATGCTTGATCGTCTGTACGAACAGCACAGGTCACTCAATGATTATGTCTGGTACAAAGGCAGTGATGCTAGTGTTAAAGGCATGACCCTTCAGAGGGAGCAATGGACCCTAATTCAATGCCTGACTGAGATGCTGTCTCCTTTTGAGGTCTTCACACGTGAAGTCAGCAAGGAGGACTGTACAATGGGCCAAGCGATCCCATTGTTGCAAATGCTAGAGCATGAGCTGAATAATGTGTCTGAATCCTACAAAGGTGTAGAGGACAGAAGGCAAGCCCATGACTTGGTGGAGAGCTTATCCAGGCGCTTATCAGAAAATGTAAGGATACAAAATAAAATTTTGTCACAAGACCATTACATTTGTGCCACAATTCTGGATCCACGTGCAAAATTAGGACTATTCCGTTCTTTTTCCGACACTGATGTTGCCCGCTACAAAAGTTGTATAGCTGAAGCAGCCATCAAGTTTGAAAACGAAGGGCTGCTAATTAAAAGCCCGCCACATCAACCCACAACAAGTACTGATACTGAAGCAGGCCATGCAGAATCAAGTGCAACTTCGTCGGCTGAGGGCAGTGCGGTTGGCTCACAATCGCAACACTCACCATCACCATCGACTACAAAAACAATAACTGGATCATTCGGCCGAGTACAATCATTATCAGATTGGTATGTAAAGATGGGCCGTAAGCACAGTGCTGATGCACAGAAAAAACAGCACAAAAGCTTACCAGCAGCAACCCTGAACATTGAGCGGATGGTCCAGGCCTATCTGGACGATCCAACAGAGGTGTACGTTGATCAAAACCCAGTGCAGTATTGGTATAGGAAAAGGTCTGAATGGCCACAGCTCAGCAGGCTGGCGATAAGCTATCTGGCTTGCCCTGTCGCAAGTGTCTCTTCCGAACGTGTTTTCAGTGCTGCTGGTTCCATTGTAACCTTGAGAAGGACCAGTCTATCTCCCAAAAACGTGGAGAGGTTAACAATGATCAAAATGAATCAGCACTTCATACCACCGAATTACACAATGCATGAATCAACAGAGGAAGATGAGGACAGCGGCTCAGGTGACGGTAGTATTGTGTCAGATGATTACCTACTACTGGAAGATCCCCCAGAGTTTGAGGACGAGCTATACTTCCCTGACAATTAGGCTCGCACTTACTGTCTTCCTCCCTTTTTTCCCCCTTTGTTTGTGTCTGTTGTTCCGGTTATAAACTTGTGAATCGCAACCAATGCATTATCACCGTCTTCTAATCTTCTAATTTAAGATACAAGTTTCAGGTGTCTGCCATTTGACACTACAGTCCTCAGAATCCAGCTCCTCCGCTCGATCATACTGCATCTCCTGGTCAATTCCATTTCCCTCATGAATGATGATTGGATGATGGTAACAACAAATTCAAACTTTCCTCGTCCTTCCAAAACAAGTGGACCATGAATCTGATGACTTCTATAGCTACCCTCCTTCAGAGCCGAGAGAGACTGGCCATTAACTGAAAATAAGA
Organism: Triturus cristatus; assembly: GCF_964204655.1. Lineage (NCBI taxonomy): Eukaryota > Metazoa > Chordata > Amphibia > Caudata > Salamandridae > Triturus > Triturus cristatus. Next base: position 1,355,897,847 of record NC_140591.1, read on the forward strand.
TGCAACAGGTAATGATTGATGCCATGCATTGTCCGCAGAAAAGCAGACTGAGTGATGTAGATTTTGTTGTGTGTGTTGCGCATGAATGAATTGATGTAATTGTGCACTGCCACTAATCAACTTTCTACAGAACACACTAGTAATTACTAATTTTCCTCTTCTGGCAAACAAGAAATGTGTACTTCTCTCCTGCATCTTGGTGATACATTGCTTTTAATTCAATACAGGAAGGGCACTCACTCAATCTGCTGCGCAATGCAAATGACTGTGACTTAACAGCACCGTCCATCATGATGATGGCGAAAGAGACGGCCTGCAGCGTTAACGAGATGAGATGCAACAGGTAATGATTGATGCCATGCATTGGCCGCAGAATAGCAGACTGAATGATGTAGATTTTGTGGTGTGTTTCGCATGAATTGATGTAATTGTGCACTGCCACTAATCAACTTTCTACAGAACACACTAGTAATTACTAATTTTCCTCTTCTGGCAAACAAGAAATGTGTACTTCTCTCCTGCATCTTGGTGATACATTGCTTTTAATTCAATACAGGAAGGGCACTCACTCAATCTGCTGCGCAATGCAAATGACTGTGACTTAACAGCACCGTCCATCATGATGATGGCGAAAGAGACGGCCTGCAGCGTTAACGAGATGAGATGCAACAGGTAATGATTGATGCCATGCATTGGCCGCAGAATAGCAGACTGAATGATGTAGATTTTGTGGTGTGTTTCGCATGAATTGATGTAATTGTGCACTGCCACTAATCAACTTTCTACAGAACACACTAGTAATTACTAATTTTCCTCTTCTGGCAAACAAGAAATGTGTACTTCTCTCCTGCATCTTGGTGATACATTGCTTTTAATTCAATACAGGAAGGGCACTCACTCAATCTGCTGCGCAATGCAAATGACTGTGACTTAAACAGCACCGTCCGTCATGATGATGGCGAAAGAGACGGCCCGTTAACTTAAGATGAGAAGTAACAGGTAATAAATGATGATAATTAATGGCATGCATTGGACACCTGACTCTGAGCTATTGATCTTTGTGTTGGCGTTGTTTGTTGTGCACAAAGTGAATGATGTCAAAGTGTACTAGTGTTAATCTATCTTTCTGTACACAATAAAGAATGACTCAAGTCAGTAATATTTATATTTCTACTCTTGTTGTGTTCTAAAAATTACACTTGTACTGCAGGCCGATCTTCAGTCAGTAGAAGTATCAGAGCTGATGATGAAGTCAGGAGGATGTTTCATGAGTGGCATAAAACGGAAAAGCCTAAAGGTAAACACGTGAACCACAACCACAGCACACCCAAATGTCTGTGTAGAAGTTGAATAGAGTGTAGCGGTGGGATGACTGCAGTGCATTGATTTTACTAACTTTAACTGTAAAATGCTATGTCTGGAATGGATAATGTGCTTTGCGTTTGTCCAACTCTTTGAGAGAAAAAAAAAAGGACTGTAAAGTGGTAACGTAGGATGTGCTAATGGTAAGCACTGTGGGCCTGATCTCTCCTGTTACTGTTGAAGGTCTATGCTGGAAACAGACTACAGTAGAGATGATGCATATGCATACATGCCACCTCGGAAAGTGTTCTTGTTGCACTACACCATCACTTGTGCATTTGTTTTCACTTTCTTTCTGAATATCCCCTTTGGTTTTCAATCTAAAATTACAGGCCGGGCCTTGTCCAAAACTTTGTAAAACATTACAATGCATATTAATTACCTTACCAATCAATCACCTTTTTATTCCAGCCGGGCAGTGGCGAGTGGTGAGGCGACACACCCTAGATTGATGGACGAGAGGAGCAAGAGGAATGCCGAGATGCAAAAAACCAGTCCACATTTTTGACCAGGATAAGACAGTAACAGTATCCACTTTTCACTTCTTTTAAAAAATTTGATTAATATCTTGTATACATTCTTTACAACAGTGTGTTCTTGGAGTTGTTATTATCAATCATCATTACGTTTTCTCTGTGTTTACGATTCTTCACTACCAATATTTAAAATTTCTATTAGCTATCTGTTAAAGTTTTAAGGCCGGAACAGAACAAGAAATAGAAGTGTATGTAATCCGGGTCTCATCATGCATGCATTTCCTTTTTTATACCTTAACATATGGAATGGATATGGTATGGTAGTCTTCAATGATTGTCGTTTGTTTGTCTATGTATGCATACTGTTTTTCTATGTCAAACCTTTACCAAAATCCCCCTTCCCATCCAATCAACGGACCCTAACCCTCTTCCCCCGGGCTGTGTGACTTATTGTCGAGGTGTAACTAAATTAAAAGTACACCAATACTTAATCACACACTTGCTGGGGCGGATGTGGTGAAAGCAACACTACTTCAATTTCAATGCAGAGCGATGATCTTCTTCTGCTTGCCCACCCATGAGTAGGATATTTCACAGGTTATTTTATTTAACAAAGGAACATATACCTCAGCATGAATTGCCGGCATTGATTTGATTTGTTTGTTGTCATTCCTCATATACAGCACTAACTGTTAGACTGTAGGCATAGCCAAGTCGACAAAACTATAGTTTGTAACTCTGTCTAGTAGGCTATCCTCATAATATCCAGCATTCATTTTTTTTGTCAAATATTTGAACATATAATTGTTGCTCGGTAAATTCTGTGATGTACTTCATTCAACTACTCCTCTAACAGTCTCTCAAAGGCGATTGACTATCTCCTTTTCTTTTTTTGGAAATGCTGCTACCCTGCCAGTGTATACTACTACTATACTACCACCACCACCCCAATCATGGCATGTATGAAAAAGGAAACCATCTTCACCATGCAGCCAGTGCTGTGCCACAGTTGGACATAAACATCAAGCACCGGTAAGAGAGAAGTTTGGGGGAGGCAGAATCAATAATGGACATGTCAATGATGTCAGTTTCAAACACCACTCCAAAGAATGCATAGTAGGACCAGTCAATGAGTGAGGTGTGTCGCATCTATCTGTTTGTGTCTTATACAGTCAGCAAATTATTGAAATCAAACACACGCTATGGGCGGCCATGCACCAGCAAAGAAACAGTGTGATGTAAAACAGTTACCCCACCTACAAAACATTAACAACATTGCATGTAACATAGAAAAATATATTTAATTGACCCTAACAAATAAACTAAACCCACAAAAGCTGACCCACCCCCCTCCCTAACCCCAACGACTGTCCATAGAAATAGAGAACGCCCAAACGAGTGAGGAAACAAACAGGAATTAAAAAAGGGGCAGTGACAGGGACTAACTGGTGGGGCGGGACTGGAGGAGGACACGAATCTGGTCCTCTAAATGGGCGACGCGGCGTCTAAGGCCGCGGCAGTTGCAACCACAGTGGGGGGGGGCACCGGAGATGGCACGGTGGCGGCGGGCAGCCGCCAGACGGTGGCGCCGTACCGCTGGAGGGCGGTGGCTGGGGCCCGGGGCACTGGAGGAGGCTTCAATTGCTGCTGCACTCTCCTCCTCCTCCTCGGCTAGGACCACCAGCCGCCGGTATTCCTGCTGGATTGCCTCCAGCTTCCGGCGCCGTGCCTTGGCGGCCAACTCCTTGCGGTTGATTTTCGGAGTAGCTGTGTATCAAAAAGAAAAAAACACGACAATTGTAAAATATAGTCTTAATAAAACAGTAGGACAAGGTAATTATTTATACACATAGTGGCATGGTAGAGTAGCACTATAAAATAAAGCACAGTAGTACATAACATTTTAAATGTCGCCCGTCCTTCTTCCTTCCACCTGTCTTACACTTTTTAGTTGAACAGTGCACCAGGTGCTCTTCTCCATAAAACTTTCAAAGCGGAGTTGAAATCAGATAGATGAGGCCATTGGTTACTCAATACTCTGGCTCCTAGTCCTATACCAATTAAAGGGAATTCTAGTCTTCTAGTTCACTCTTCAAACGTCCCCAAGAACTCATACTTACTTACGACATCGGATAGCGGGCGGACTTTGTCCGCCCGCCATCCGACTGCTAAAAAGGGTGGGGGTCCCGTGGGGACAATTAATTAGGATGATGCGCCCGGCACAGTGGCGGGCGCACCCTGTTATTTTAATTTTAAATTCTGGTTGGCTTTGCTGAAAGCAATGCTAAAATGTTGTGCTGCTTTTCCAAGCACAACATGACGGGCCTCGCACGGAGCCTGTCATGTTTTGCTTTGAAAGTCGGGGGGTACCATAGCATCGGTAGGTACCCTCCATGGGGGCCCCCAAGCATACTCTGCAATGTGTGCATGCCTTTCCGTGGCGGACGGTAATGCCGCCACGCAAAGGCATTCCAAAATGCAGATTATATGGCTGCCGGTGTGGTGAGAGAGACACCACCGCCATATTGAACCCTTTTCCGCCTAGACATGTCTGAATATTTTCTACAGGGATGGCGGGAGGTTTGCCCCTGCTGTGACGGCAGTGAATTCCAGCCAGCCCGGCGGGGGCAATACGCCCACCATCCTAATGGGGCCCTAATTCACAACTTTACAGTATACATAGACATACAGTACACCTTTGCAGTGAGTGTGCTGTCAAGTTCAACAATAGTTAAAGATTATGAATCTAACTTACCACCGCCTGCCACTGGTGCTGCCACTCCCCCTCCGTTGCTATCTGCAACTGCCGCATCCTCGCCCTCGGCGTCGCCTTCGCTGGCCCCAGCAATGGTGGTCGGTAGTGCGCCTAGAAAACATTACACATTTATTAGGCAACATATACACCTCCCCCCTATTGATCAGTAGCAAGGTTGAAAAATGAGTTAATACTAACATAAATCACTAGTACAAATCAGGTAGTAGTAGAGTAGACACTAAGTTATATGATCATTGTAGCATTTGCTTGATTAGCCCTAGCCATGCACATGTGACGTTACCTTTACCTTGCAGCTTCTTAAGACACCTTTGAGCCCACATGACCTGCCTCACACTGCTACTGTCTAGTCTACGCGCTGCGTACAGGCGGTCAACAAACATTAACCAGCCACTTTTTTAGGAAGAACTGGTGTACTACTGTTACTGTTAGTCCATATTGCTTATCCATAGATGCTACACTTTTTGGCACGGCTGAGAAATGCTTGCAAGTTGCAATATACTAACGCACACCATTTCTTTTTTCGCATTACAGACGCAAGATTCGCTTCTACGAACCAGAGCTTCTGAACGATGCACCAACTACCAGTACTAGGTTCTTCTGAGGTGAGGGGTCCCTTCACTCACATCTTCATTTATAAATGTATATAAACTAAATTGCTATGGGATGGTGGTGCTGCCTTCCACCACTTCAGTTATCATGATTTAATTCCCAACTGTATTAGTGTAACAATGTATTTTGTTTTAATGTTATTGATTTGCCGGTTGGTGCTGCTAAGATAACAGTGTACAGACCTTCTCAAATTGAAATAAAAATTTTAAACTTACATAGACTTCGTGGTATTTGGTGTGGAGTGGACTAACTTACACGATTGAGCAAATTAAAGTAAGGGTGTGCATGTGAATTGCTTCCACGACAGAGGTTGGGTGTGTTAATGTTCTGGGTTGTCTACTTGTTGGTTGTCTTGGGGGGAGGGTTCCGAGACCTAATAGGTATGACAAGACAGTACTATAGTCAAGCAGTGGAATTGTGGTGGGTGCGGAATTTCTGATTGAGGTGTGCAAGGAAGGTCCAACCTACCATCACCAACATCCTATTTTCTGGTGCAAATGTATGTGCAAGATCCCTACAACAGTTGTATGTCCTATAGGGTATCATATCAAAATATTAAGAAATCTGGTAGGGCTGTTGCTGTGAATTTTCAAAGCCTAAACATCAACAAGAGTAAAAAGTAGTACAAGACAACGACCCAACGGATTGTACGAGCTACTGGTGAATATGAGTTTTATATTACAACCTTTCACAAAGAGTGCCACTGGGCAAGACTAGCTACTACAGTACAGACAGACAGACTGATAGTATGTAGTAGTACTCAGTCATCGTAGCGGAGGCAGGGATAAGCTTTTTGAAACCGTACAGATCGAAGGATAATTGGTGGTAAAAAAATAGCATTTGGAAACACACTATAGTTCGGGAGAAATGGGGCAGTAAAAGTTATGGAATAAGAAATATTATTAAAAACAAGAAGACTTACTGGGGCCAGCAGAGGAGCCCTCAGCGGTGTCCTCCTCGTGGTGTTCCTGTCCCGCCGACTGCCCAGTCCCTGCCCGTCTGCCCCTGGGTGCTGATGAACAGGAAAGATATAAGAAAGACAAACATTGATGGATGGTGTCAACTTAAGCAAATACAATTTTTTTCAACAACGGTCAAAAAACACTTATCTAAACAATTGCAATAACTACATTGACCGATCTCATCTGGTCAACATGTAATATCGGGGGATTCGCAGTTCGACTACTTAAGTTACTATTTATCAACAGTAATCCATTCTTCCATTCTGATTCCAGAAAACTAAGTTACAAGTAAGCCTAAGTATTAGTACAACCTACCACCCAACCTAGCCCACCTATTCCAGGCATGCCAATTGTACATTAAGTATGCATTTCGACTGTATTCCTCAACAATGTGTATGATCCAATCATGGAGGACACATTAACATGACTACATTTTTTGTATATACACAATTTTGGTTTGATTGATGCTCATCTGCTACTGCTAAGTAACTGCAAAGCCTACCTCCACTCATTGAACAAACTAGAAAGGTTCTAAAGACTGGCGTACTAGCAGCACGTCACGTAACTGAGTGAGGGGGCATCACGCATACCACTAACCAATTAGAAGCTCATACAAAGTACCTAAACCTATGTATCAATCCGCCCCTATCTATTAGTGACAGGACAAAGTAAGGAGTGGACATGAGTCACTGTAGCATTACGTAACTTAATTTCTCTAAAATAAACTCGTAAAGAATCACGCTAAGCAAGCGCAAACGCAAAGCTGCAAACAAGTAAGATTAGTAGTAGCGCAGAAGAGCACCTGTGTCATAATCACAGAAGACTTTTAAACATTATTAACCTGGAATGTATTGCAAGCAGCAACATTCTATCTGGTTGGAAGGAAAAAAAGATATTCGCAATATATAACATAGAGCAGAAGAACAGACACAAAGTTGTAATAATTAAATAGGTACTCACCAAGCCCCGGGACCTCCACTCCTAGCAGGTCCAGCAGGTCCTGCTCACGGTCCAGGATGTCGGACCACCGGTGCGTCAGCTGTGCCTGGGTGCGCCGGACCCCAGAGATGCGAGACACTGCCCGGCGCACCTTCCCCCACCGCTGCCGACGCTCCCGGAGGCCGTACCCGGACCCAGGCCTGCCACCTGCTGCCAGGGTTGAGGGGAGGTGGCGCTGCACAAAGAAAATTAGTGCAGCCAACTCCGCCTCCCCAAATAAGGCCCGTGCATGCACCCCTTGTGGGCGCCGCCTTCCGCAAGGAAGGCGGTCGCGGCTCTGGCTGCGCCGGCGAACAGCCCTGCCCTTGGACATGGTTCTGGGGACGGGGCGGGAAAGAAAAGGTAAAATAAATAAAGGAGTAAAGGAAATAAATAGCAGGCAATACAAAGAGAAAAAGTAGCTAAAAAACAAAAAAAAAGGTACACAAAAACCAAAAATATAGAGGCAGGAAAATAGTTAGAGAAATAATAAGTAATAAAGATCCGAAAAAAGTGGCTATAAACAAAGGATTGAAAAGATTTAGGGAGGATTGAAAATCAGGCCCCAGAACCATGCAATAGAGTGGAAAACAAGATGGCCGCGCCCGTTGCGACCACGTGGGCAAGTTCGCGCGATATTTTCTCCCTGAGCAAGCAAAAAGCAACGCGATCAAGTAAAAGCGATCGCGAACAGGAAATATCGACCGCGAACATGCATTGCGCGACCCGGAACAGGAAGTAAACAACGCCAGAGGGCGGGACAAGTGAAAACAAGATGGCCGCGCCCATGAGCGACCGCATGGGTAAGTTGGCGACCCGCGAACACGCAAAAAATACCGCGAACAGGCGGCAAAAAACTTCCGCATCTTCGCGATATTTCCGGCGTGTTTGCGGAGATTTTCTGCAATCTCGCGATAATTTGCGGAGGTTAATTCCGCAAATTCCGCCCACCCCTACTCTGTAGTCCACACAGAACCGGAGTTCAGGTGTGGCTCCCGGCGCAGCAGCTTTGGGGACCAAGACCACGGGGCTGGACCAAGGACTGCTGGAGGACTCAACCACCCCTAGCGCAAGCATCTTGGAGACCTCCTCCTTGATGCAAGCTCTGACCCTGTCAGTTACCCTGTAAGCCTTGTGCTTCACAGGTAAGCTGTCTCCTGTGTCCACATCATGGACGCACCAATCTGTGACACCAGGAACCAGGGAGAACCTATCGGGAAACTGCCCCAGCAAGTGGCGGCAATCTTCCTGTTGTTCGGGCGTCAGGGTGGGGGAGAGGTTAACTCCATCCACTGACCCATCTTTCTCAGAGGCTACTAAGAGGTCAGGAAGAGGCTCGGTCTCCTCTTCCATTCCATCATCAGTGGCCAGCAGCATGCCCACTTCGGTCCTCTCTAAGTGGGGCTTAAGGCGGTTAACATGTAGGACCCTCAAAGGGTTCCTGGGAGACTGCATGTCCACCAAGTAGGTGATAGGACTTTTGCGCTCCACAACCTCAAATGGACCTGTCCACTTATCCTGAAGTGCACAAGGCTCCACTGGGGCCAAGACCCACACCTTTTGTCCAGGTTAAAGCTCTACCAGAGTGGCATTCCGGTCGTACCACTGCTTCATCTCCTCCTGGCTGGCTTCCAGATTTGCCTCAGCAAGTTGCCTGAAACACCTAGTCTGGTTTCGGAAGGCCAGCATGTAACTGTATACATTCTGGGGAGGTTTCCTGGGAGATTGCTCCCAGCCTTCCTTTACCAAACTCAGAGGTCCTCTTACCGGGTGACCATACAGAAGCTCAAAGGGGCTGAACCCTAGAAACTTCTGTGGCACCTCTCGGTAAGCGAAGAGCAGGCATGGCAAGAGGACGTCCCACTTACGCCTCATTGGACCGTCCAGGCCCATGATCATGCCTTTGAGGGTTCGGTTGAATCTCTCAACCAACCCATTTCCTTGGGGGTGGTAAGGAGTGGTGAACTTTTAAGTTACCCCACACTCCTTCCACAGGGATTTCATATATGTGGATATGAAATTGGTCCCCCTGTCGCTCACCACCTCTAGAGGGAATCCCACTCGGGAGAAAATTCCCATCAGTGCTCGTCCCTCCACGGGGGCCGTCACTGTCCTCAGAGGGATGGCTTCAGGGTACCGGGTGGCATGGTCCACCAAGACCAGGATGAACCTGTTGCCCAGGGCTGTCTTGGGGTCCAGAGGCCCCACAATATCAATACCCACTCGCTGGAATGGCGTACCGACCACGGGGAAGGGCTGCAGAGGAGCCTTGTGCTTCCCTCCGCTCTTACCACTTGCCTGGCAAGTCTGACAGGTTCTGCAGTAGGAATCTGAATTCTTGTGCATTTGGGGCCAGTAAAAGTGGGTGACAAGCCTGTCATAGGTCTTGTCCATGCCCAAATGTCCTGCTAAAGGCACATCATGAGCCAGCCCCAGTTGGAAGGTTCTGAACTTCTGGGGTACCACCAGCACACGGGCTGACCCAGGTTCAGCAGCCTTAGGCTCGGAATACAGGAGGTCACTCTCCCAGTACACGTAGTGTGTTTTGGCCTGAACACCATTGGCCTGGTCTGCAGCCTGCTGCCGCATACCCACGAGAGAAGGGCATTCTTTCTGCTCCCTGCAGAATTCCTCCCTGGAGGGACCTCCTTCTTGCTGCCAATGGGTCAGCTCAGGCAGGTCTCCCAGTTCGGCAATCTGTTCCCCGGTAGGCTCCAGAGCATCCCCCTCAGGGTCTGCTTCCTCCTGGGCCGTGGGAACTTCGGGGGCCGGTTTCCCGCGCCTCCTGCGCCTTCTCCCTAAGGCCGGTTCCTGGACCTCTCCCTCAGGCTCCAGGACCCTCTCAACACCCCTACTGGCTGCCATGGACCGGGTGGTCACGCACGCCCAGTCGGGTAGACCCACCATCCTCAGATGTGTGGTCTTCTCCACCGTTTCCCAAGGGGAGCTCTCCAGGTCGTTCCCTAGCAGACAGTCTACAGGCATGTCAGTTCTCACAGCGACTTGTAGAGTACCAGAGACCTCCCCCCACTCAAAGGGAACTTGAGCCATTGGACAACGACTCTCTATGTTGTCAGCATTGACAACCCTACAGTAGGCATTGGGTACAATCTGCTCTTGAGACACCAGGTGTTGCCTCACCGAGGTCACGCTGGCTCCTGTATCTCTAAGAGCCTCAACCTTCTTTCCATTGATGGTCACTACTTGCCCATATTTCTTAGTGTTAGAGGGCAAGTAGGTTTCAGGGACCATCTCACTGTCTCCTAGCGAGACTAGGGTCATCTGCCCGGGACCCCCACCCTCCTGGACTGCTACCTCCTCCCCATAATTAATATTAGCTACTTGCCGGGGTGGAGCACGAGTGGGTGCGGTCTTACCAAACAGGCGACACTTAGGATCAGAGGCAATGTGACCCGGGTCACCACACCTGTAACAATTGAAGGGCCCCTTTGGAACAGGTCTACCTGTCGGGGCCCCGTTCTGCTGTGGGGTTGGGGGAGGCAGAGAACCCTTCTGCTGGTTCCCTTGGGGATTACTTTGGGGGCCTTTTTGGAACCCTTTCTGTTTACCCCTGTCCCCCCCACTCTTCTGCTGGGGACCCTGCCCACCTTTGGCGGAGTCTCCCACTTGACCCTTGTGGACCCTGGTGCTGAGCCAGCGGTCCGCCTCCTCAGCAAGCTTCCTCGGGTTGGACAGCTTGCTATCAATCAGGTGCTGGCGTAGCTCAGGAAAACATTGACTGGACAAGTGCTCCCATGCAATTAAATCAAGCAGCCCTTGATAATCATTCACCTTGCTACCCTTCACCCAACCATCCAATGCTCTGCAGAAAAACGTTACATACTCCACATACGTACTCTCAGGGATCTTCTTAGTCTCCCTGAACCTCTGTCTATATAGCTCAGGAGTTAACCCATACCTGGTCATTAAAGCTTCCTTCATATGGGGGTATGAGGCTTGGAGATCTAAGGGTAAATCTAACAGTGTGTCACGCCCTTCAGCAAGGAACCTTCCCCACAACCCCGCTCCCCAGTCTTTCTCAGGGACCCGGTGTGAAGACATGGCCACCTCATAGGCTCTAAACCACTGCCCTATGTCATCCTTTCTAAAATACTCCTTTACTACATCTTTGGGGATGTACACCTTGGACTCTACCTGCACCGGTGGAGTGCTGCCACCAGAAGGAGCGGTGTCCAAACTTTTCACCTTCAGCTCCAACTCCTTCAATCTTATATCATGATCCATTTGGCGTTGTTGTGCCTCCAGGGCCAACTTCTGCTTCTCCATTTCCATTTGTCCTGCCAACTTTGCCATCTCCATTGCATGCGCCCTGTCTGCTGCCCTGTCTGCCAGCTCCTCTGGCGACCGGACTCTGCTGGGCTCCTCAAGGTTGTCGGGTGGAACGATGTCCCCCGCATTCTGTGGATCTCTTGACTCCTTCCAGGCTCTCAACGCCTTGGCGAACTGGACCCTCCTCTTGAATCCAGCATGGGGAACTCTGAATTTTACACTGTAGCCTCTCAATTGCTCTACCGTGTAGCCTTCCAGTCCCTCCCAATCCACCTCATCCATTCCAGAAATCACAGAGTGTGCTCTTCCAGCAGAGAGTGAGCCAGGCATGGTTGCAAAAATGGCAGATGTCTCAACAAAGTTCAAAAATGAAAACCTGTGGCTGCGTTACTTGGTCTGCTCTCTCTATCTGGTGATTAATAATTCACTGTATGCAAATTACAAGTGCAAATCCGAAATCCCAGCCGCTGCCAACAATGTTAGACTTGGGGGTCTCTGGTTGGCGCAAGGTTGCCCTTGTGTCAAGCAGGAACCCTCTCCTCTACGTCAGGGTGCAGGATAACCCCTTGTGAATGACCCTTGCTCACCCTCTAGGTGCGTGGTGTGAGCAGCCAAGGCGATTCCTCAGGCGTTGTTGGTTAAGCACTTACAATCACACACACAGTAAATACATCAATCCCCCCAGAAACGGACACCAGACTTGGATATGTAGAAAAATACGCTTCTTTATGTAAAAATAGGTATATATATCTCAGCAGACTTATCACAAGACCAATAACGTTTTCGCTATGCCACCAGGTTGTAAAGCAGGCAAATGTTCTTTGTTCGTAGCTTCAAATGGATACTTTGTAGTCTCTTGCAAATGTTACTTGTGGTTCCAGTACTCACAGAGATCGGCTCCTGCGAACGGGGAAATAAGGCGTTGCGGGCCCCGAGCCCGATACTGGAACTTCTTTCGTGATGTGGAGAGTCGGCACAGGTCGGTGCGACTCTCAGCTTGGGAAGTGGTCTTGGGTCCTCGATCAGCGGGTGTGGGCAGGTAGGCAGGCGCGGCCAGCGACTCTCAGCACGGCGGTGCAGGGGGGGTCTCCACAGCGGGTGCGGCGCGGCCTGAGATGTCCGGGGATAGCAAAGCGGGGTCACAGGGCACGGTCAGTGCAGCTGGATGACCCGGCGTAGATCACAGTCGTCGGACGGGTTCCGGCGGGAGGGGTGATAGCGCGTTCAGCGCGCTCCAGTGGCAGGCAGTGACAGGGGTGCAGGCAGCCTAGCCCGGGGACAGAGAGCGGCTCCGGACGGAGCGGGGCTCTCACGGGGTTGAGGCAGGCAAGCTCCTGAGTGTCACGGCCCTAGGAGGGGTGATGAGGGGCGCAGTCTCTTTCCAGCGGGATGCACACACGGCTCGAATCGGAGGACGAGCAAAAGCACAGAGAACCCACTGGTCCTGGGGTTCAGTTCAGGGGGCAAGCTCAGATCAAGCCCTTGGAGAATGTTTAAAGCACAAAGTAGCAAAGTCTTTTCAGTAGTCTCTTCCTCTCCTTTCTCAGCAAGGCAAGCAGCAGGCCAGCTCCTCCAGCGTCTTCTTCTCCTTCTAGTCGGGCAGAGGTTCTTTGTGGTAAAACAGGATTCCGATTTCTTAGGAGCCAGGCTCCTACTTTTATACCGTGATTCTTTTGTTCTTTAGCGCCAGGGGGCCAGGGCCTGGCTCAGTCCAGTTCTGGAGCACTTTGTTATGGTGACTCTGCTCTTTCCTTTCAGTAGCAGGGCAGAGACATCAGCCGCTCCACAGGGGGCGGCGCCGGCTTTGTGGTGGCAGAGCACAGGTCTATTCAAGAGTCACGGTGTACTCCTCCCACCCATCCTGGTGTCATCTCTCTACCCACCACCTGGCAGCCAACCTGTCTCTGGGGATTCCCCAACCCTGCTCCTTACTGTTGCTAGGCAGAACACACACACACAGCAGAGGCGGACTGAAATGGCCAGGTCAGTAAATACTAACTTTCTAAAAGTAGTATTTACAAACCCAGGATATTAAAATAAACTTGACTACAAGAAGTATTTTATTATTCTGAGTTCAGGCATACTAAACTTGACATTCTACCATGCTCTCTGAGTCCACTGGGGTCACAGCGTGTAGTGACTCCAGCAGCCCATTCTGGCCTATGGAGAGCAGGTAGCCTTCAATAGTGAAAAACGGAAATGGCTGTAATTCACTACTAAGACATGCCACACACATCAGGGCATGTCCTACCTTATGCCTACAATGCACCCTGCCCTTGGGCCTACCAGAGGGGTGGCTAATATGTAGGTAAGGGAAGGTTTAGGGACTGGCAAGTGGGGGCACTTGCGCAGTCAGCGCGACGGTCCCAGACCGCGCACAGGGTCTGCGGTGGCAGACCCTAGACACATTTTACAAGGCCGCTTCCTGTGGGTGGCGCAACCAGCGCTGCAAGCCCACCAGCAGCATTGGCATTCACAAGCCCTGGCACCCCTGGTGCACTTTACTGGGGACTGACAGTGAATCCAATAAACCAATCATGAACATCAATTACAGGTACACTTTACCTAGGGAGCACTTGCACTGCGGCACGGATTAGCCGTGGCGCAGTGCCCTGAGCGGACAACACCAGCAAAACAATCGAGGCACACCATCAAAAAGTGGAAGGGAAACTCACGCCAAGGTGCCAGGTCTAACAATGGTCATTTACTCGACAGGAATAATGTTGTCACCATGCGAATATAATAATTAGGGTCACAGCTAAAATGATTGGAATGACATCATCACTTGAGTGACACTTCAGAACACACATCTAAGTCACTTAGCATACAGTCAGCTGGACACACACATTGCAACATATGCCACACAAGGCTCCAAGCGTGCACTCTCAGACCCAGTGACTCACCATTATGAGAAGAAGTTGCGTATGAGCTGACTCCGGATATCCTCCTCCTCCTCCTCACTTGCCTCGTGGCCAAGACCTTCATCCTCCACGAGTGGATGTTCCTGCTCATGCTGCTCCAGGATGAGTGGCACTGCCTTCTCCACTACCATGTTGTGCAGCATGCAGCACACGAGGAAGATTTTGCAGACCTTCACCGGTGCATATGGGAGGGACCCGCCTGTCTTGTGAAGGCACCGGAATCGGCTCTTCAGGAGGCCAAACGTCCTCTCAATCACTCGCCTGGTCTGCCCGTGTGTATCGTTGTAACGGTGATCTGCAGCTGATCTGGGGTTGCGGAGAGGCGTCATCAGCCATGGCATGTTGGGATAGCCAGAGTCACCTACATGGAAACATCATGGAAAAAAGTGGGTCAGGAGATGCCGTAAGATACAAAGATACCGCAACACACAGGACAAACACAGTATACCCACCAACAAGACATGCTGGTTCGTTGTGCAGCCGCAGCATCATTTCTGGCACCCTGCTACGCCTCATGATGTAGGCATCGTGTGCTGATCCTGGAAAACGTGCACAGATATGGGAAATCAGCACGTTGGCAAGACACACCACAAGGGCATTAATAGAGTGGTAATGTTTACGGTTGCGATAGGCGACCTCCTGTTTCTGTGGTGGTACAAAAGCCACACGTGTCCCATCAATGGACCCAATTACATGGGGCATCCCTCTCAGGGCATAGAAATCTTCCTTGACACCTGTCTACTCCTCAGGAGTCGGAAAATGGATGAATTCATCCAGGTGCTCCAACATGGCTGCCAAAACATCATGCAGGACACGGCTGAACATCGTCTGGGACATGCCACCAACATCAGCTATGATGAATTGAAACGTACCTGTGGCAAAAAAATGTAGGGGGGTCAGCGCAGTAGGATTACTGTGTCGCGGTTGGAGGTGTGGTGCCAGCCTGTTTGTCAGGTCCTCAATCAACTGTTGGGTGAATCTGTAACGGCGTATGCAGTCACGTTCCCTCATGGCATCCAAGTCTGGCATTGGTCTGGGGACAGGCGGCGCCCTGCAGAAATAGGGAACAAATAACGATGAGTGAGAACATAACAACATCAATGTCAATGAACTGAGCACATGCTCAACTGCTAATACACATCTGCTAAATACAGAGTCTGGTCTGTGCAATACATCCAGGACACGTATGCCAGCCAGGTGATACTCCTACGAAAAGCCAGCTACACCCGTTGATTGGCAAGTGTACATGACATGCCCTGAAACGAGCTGTGGGGCAGTGTCAGTGAATAGCCAGAGAAATCACAAGAGTGACATACATCCACATTTCAGCATTTTAAGGATGTCATCTCATTCAGACAGCTGAGGGCAAGCTAGACGCAAAGATCACATTAAAGGTCAAATGTACAGATCACACACATTGCGATGAAGGGGTACACGTGAAATCAGAAAAACAGACATTCAGACGACGCAGATATGTCCTCATGTCAAAATATCAAGTTAGATGCATACAGACACACGTTATGTGGAAATCCACATGTGGCATGGTGTGCGTAGATGTGTGCCATGCCCATCTAGACACAGACACATGTTGGATGCAGGAACAGCAGATGCAGTGGACGGGACACCACAGCAAGCTCATGGTAACACATGACACACACATGACATAGTCACATCGGTGCACGCTGGTCGTTAAATGTAAGTTGTCAGTGTCCCTGTCCCTGGCATCAGGGGACAGTTGCGGGTGGTGGTGACTGTGCCATACCAGTGATGCTGTGCGTGACACGTTTGTACTACATGCACACATGTGCAAAGTTTGAAGGGGAAGTGTGCCACGTAGTGCCCCATCACACATGACATGTGTACACAGGTCTTCACACATCAATTGTGCAAATACATGTCAGTCAAATTGTAGCAGACCTAATTGCTGCTGCCAGGATTGGTGTCCCTCTATGTCAGGGGTCAACTATGTTTTTAAATGGGAGAAATTTAAAGGCCACAAACATGTTCTGCAAAATTGTTCATAAAATTGAATATTTTTCTGCACTATACATTCCTTCCACTTGAAATAATGGCTGCATTTTCACGTATAAGTAAGGCACTGTGTCTACCAGCCACTGGGAGGAAAATGCCTGCTGTGTGTAAAGGCAACGCTTTGAAATGGGAGAAAATTAAACTGAAGAGTTGATATTATGTTTATATGGACTCCATAAAACTCATCATAGAAATGTTCTCCCATTTTCAAGTGTCACACTTACAAACACCAGGCCTCATGCTCCTAGTGGCTTGTAGACCCAGTGCCATATTTCTAACAGAAAAATACAGCAATTTGTTTAAATGAGAGGACGTTTTAGTGAAGATACTTGCTTCAGAACAAATTAGCCATATTTGGCTTAATTAAAAGTGGAAAAATACATTGAATTAATATTTAATAGAATTATTTTTCTTCACTTTAAATTTCTCCCATTTTTAGGACAATTACTGTTTTTATTAGTATATGGCACAGTGTCTACTGGGCACTATCATTTTGTTCTCATGCTCCAATATTGAGTCAACAAGGACTTTTATTGAAGAATTTAATACTTCAGTGCTTCAGTTCTTTACCTCTGGCCTGGCCCATAAATCTGAGTGAGCCTTCCCTTATATTTAAAGAAAACTGTGACCCTGTGTTTATTTAAAATATGAACTCAAGGCTGTGAGCAATTCTGGAGGTGTCTGGGAACTATTGGTGGCTTGCAATTGACTTTTTGGAGATACCTGTTCTATGTCATAGGTGTTGGTGTTAGCAAAGTGGACCCCAGGGGCTATTGTGTGACAAAACATTACAGGAGAGAGCTTAATACATAGAGGAGTAGGCCATTTTATGTCTTAAATGATAGCGATATTTTGATGGTTTTTATTTTCTGCTGCTACATCTTGATCATCAGTGTAAAATATCCAATCTCTCATATATACAGAACGTATCTCCTGAGTTAAGGTTTTTCAGCTTTAAAATATACTTTTAGCAAAAAAGCAGTGTTTATAGTGATTTTGGGTGCACACTTTTGAGGCCTGAAGTCAGAGTTTTTTCTCTCTCTTGCATTGTGGTTTCATTTTTTTTTTTTTGCAAATTCTTTTTTTCACCCATGGCACACACACAATGGCTCGCCCAACATGAACCAGGAAATCTGTGTGGCAATCCGCTCCGAGCTCCAGCTGCAAACTCTGGACCTATTCAAAAGGTACATTTGGTTGCGAAAGTAATTTTATAACTATATTTAGCTTTTTTTACACCTGCCAGGAATTTACAAAGGGATTCCTGGCAGGGTTAAATGGTTTTACAGCTGTGGATTTCAGCGCCAAAAGTGTGAAGAAATCTGCAGTAGAAAATCTCACTAAAAGGGATGGGGAAAGTCCGTGCCAAAATGTGGTTTGCCTTGGAAGTTTGTGAACAGCCATCAACGTTTATTTGTGGGCACTCACAAGCTTTAATCTAACTTCTTTCTTCCCTGGAAATCATGGGAGATTTACTCCAGTCAAGTGTGAAGAGGAAGGGATCAACCCATATTGGGAGGGAAGTGTAATGGAAGGGTTTTCTCCAGAGAGAAAATATTTCCTAGAGCGAGAATATGTCTAGTTGCGAAGGGTCTCTATCTATGGAGATCCCGCACAGCATTAGTAAGAATCTGTGGCAGTGCTGGACTGGCCGTAGCAGGCACCAGGAGTTTCCCCGTTGGGCCGCAAGGATGGGTGCCAGTTTTAGACTCCTGGGGGGGGGTTTGTTACCTGGGGTTGGGCAATTTCAGTCCCCAGCAGCAAAAGCGTCAGGCTTTCCACTATCCCCCCCCCCTGGGATCCCCCCTACTTGCCGGCCAAAATCTTTGCCAGGGCCGGTTTCAGTTCCCAGTCCGACCCTGATCTGCAGGACATGACTCCTGATATTCTCAGTGGTACGCCTTGAATCCAACTCCTGGCATAGCTTTCCAGGCGTATGGAAAACTATATTCAGACAGAGGAGTGAATGTCTGTCCATTTTCTACCTTTATTTTTGTGAATTGGACCACCTATGCTTAAGTAAGAAAATCAAAGCACAGTTTGCAGAGGAACCAACCACTCCCTCTGGTTTACAGTAAGGTGTCATTCTCACTCTACGGGTCAATGTCACCTGCACGGACTGGCAAATCAGGTTGCAAAATTGTTTAATTATTAACCATTATATCGATCAACTTTGAAGTTATCTATCAGGTCGGAATGTGAAGTATTTTGAAAGAGCTGTGTGCCCATGGAATATTAGTGACACATCTGCAGCTGTGATAAGTCTTTCTACGCACATTTGGCTTTACGTAAAAGTTGGCTCATCTTGTAGATACCGGTTTAATCTCCTAGGGCCCAATTCACAGAATAAATTTAAGACAAAATCCTAAACTTAGTACCATTTTGGTATTCACAGAATGCACTTACTACTTCTGGTATTCACAGAATGAACTTACTACTTTTGCGATTCACGGAATAAACTTACTACTTTTGCTATTCACAGAATGGATTTACGACTACTAACTTTACGTCCGCACTCGGGCCGGAAATTCCGGCCCGGAGGCGGAGCTTCCGGCCCGGAGGCGGAGCTTCTGGCCCGGAGGCGGGGCTTCCGGACCGGAGGCAGAGCTTCCGGCCAGGAGGTGGAGATTTTGGCCATGGCTAAATCTCCGCCACTGGCCGAAATCCCCACCTCCGGGCCGGAAGCTCCGCCTCCGGGCCGGAAGCCCCGCCTCCGGGCGGAAGCTCCGCCTCCGGGCCAGAATTTCCGGCCCGAGTGCGGACGTAAAGTTAGTAGTCGTAAATCCATTCTGTGAATAGCAAAAGTAGTAAGTTTATTCTGTGAATCACAAAAGTAGTAAGTTCATTCTGTGAATACCAGAAGTAGTAAGTGCATTCTGTGAATACCAAAATGGTACTAAGTTTAGGATTTTGTCTTAAGTTTGTTCTGTGAATCGGGCCCTAATCACTTAAAGGTTTGTTCTCAATGACACTATGTTTTAAGGGACGGATTACAAAGACTGTACGAGTTCGAAAAATTTTCACTAAAGAGTTGGTTTTATAAAGAAAGGTTTGTGTTTTTGCCCCTTTTTTTTTACTTTAGTGGCGGTCAAAGTTATTCTGTGGCAGCAAAAATCAATGGGACATATTTATAAGCCCCTTGCGCCGCAGATTAGTAACTTTTTGTGATGCACCGGTGGCTCATTTTGCTGCCCCATTTTTACAAGGACATGTAAAGCCACCTTGCGTGGGTTCACGTGTTCTTGTAAATAGGGCCCCTTATCATGCAGCACTTTGCATGAAACTGGCGTGCCATGGGTGCTGCTGTGGGTGTTCTCACGCAACACCCGTGGCTTCTGCCGTATTATCAGATTTACAACATTTGGTAAACCTGGAAATGCGCCAGAATGCTACGCCATCCCACAGGAGGGTAAGGGAGGTGCAACAAGTAGAAATGTTTTCATGTCTCCTCGTTTTTTCCCTCTTTCAATGCATGCTGCATTCTGCAGGACACATATAAAGAGGAAATCACCTCTTGTGATTGTTTTTTGTCCAGGAAGGTGTCCCTTCCTGCAAAAAAACTATCTCCCCTAAAATGCAGACACTCTTTCACCATGGTGCAAGGGTGCCTGCGTTGGCGCATGGTAGCCAATTGTGCGTCAACGAGTGGGAAAGCACAGGGATGGGACATATTATTGTAAATATGTCACATCCCTGTACTTTGAAATAACTTGTGGTGCACACTGAGTCACTTTCTTGTACATAGGGCTCAAGGTCTATTTTTAATACACAGCTGATATTAATAACATTAATGAACACTTCTTTAAAATAGTACTGACCCTGTCAAAAAGAGGTTGTGCTAAATGGCCCACTTGCAAAATGTGTATTGCGGTTCTAAATAACTAGCACTCAGGCCGTGGTTACGAGTGCCTTGGAGGGGTCCTATGGGCATTTCTAGAAAACCCTCTATTTTATGTCGTTTTGGGTTATGCTGATGCTTTCTCCATTAAGAATGAAGAAAAAACACACTACTTGTTAGAGTTTGCTGTTAACATTAAATTAGATCTCTATTAAAAGTTACTCCATATCCTTACTTACTTACTTACAAAGATTCCTTTACTCCCCCTTTATGGTTTAATGCTTGCTTGGTCAGAGACATAAATAAACAAAATTTCTATATATAATGTATCAATGTCAATTCTTCACATAGGGCTGAGGTTGATATTTGAATGAGTGTCATTGTGGATTGAATTATATTTTATTTCACCAATACCCGGGGGAGCTTTCTTGTTGTTTCAGGTTTATTATCCTGTCCTCTTGGGTTTAGGGGTTGCTCTCTTTTGGCTATATTTGATGTGGTACTATCTATACATTACTCTTCCAATACATTTTCATATTTCTTCTTAAGTGGTGCGCTAAGCTATGCTTGTGTTTTGACTATGCATTTTGATATGAATACCTAATTGCATCTATGCTTCTTTACACTTGCTTTACTGTTCCAACCTGGACTAATAGTGCAATCAGCTCTATGCATGTAAAACACATTGACAGCCCTTTCGCCTGTGGTGATACTATCCAAATTCTCACAATAAATAAATATAAACAGATAGGCAGTTAAAGAGGACTTAAGTGTTGTCTTGATTATTAAAAGTGCTCTCATTGTCAGATATTGATGCCTCTCCAGTGTCTATTTGGGGGATTAATTTGCACACGTTTGAGAATTGAGGTATTGGTGACTGGGGTCTGAACCCTGGTCAAGCAACAGCCAAAATCCCTTGGAGGGGGAACCACAAAAAGTCACTAAATTTGCCTGTGATTAACCATGGGTAGATTTACACAAAAGTAAGCCAGGCTTAACTTATAGGCAATGTGTAAAGTATTTATGCAGCACTGTTAGACCTGGCATCCTTAGGGTGGTCTTCTACCAGACTTTATGCCTTTTACCTTCTGTTGTTGATGATTCATTTGGTTGACCGTAGGATCTGAACACTCTATCACTGCTAACCAGTTGTAAAGTTCATGTGCTTCTCCCCTAAATATGATGGCATTGATGTCTACATGAATGGCATATTCATTGTACAGGCAAGTTCCTTGTAAAGTGGTATACCATATATTAAGGGCATGTACTTCAAATGCTACTAGTGGGTTGCAGTACTGATTCTGCTACCCACAGAAGTAGCCTTTCAAACGTGTCTCAGACCTGCCACTGCAGAACCAAAGTGTGGTCTTTACTGCTACGTTGACTTGGCATGTAAAACTAATTGCCGAGCCTTAAACTCCCCTTTTATTATGTATATGTCACCCCTAAGGTAGTATCTAAGTAGCCCTCATGGCAGTGTGCTATGTAAGTAAAAGGTAGGACATTGTACCTTTATGTTTTGTATGTCCTGGTAGTGACAAACAGTTTAATTAATTTTTATCACTGTGAGGCCTACCCCTCTTATGGGCTAGCATTGGGAATTCCTTAATACACTTTTAAGCTATAACATACCAATTTAGAAAACCAGAGTCAATTTAAAAAAATGATTTGACTCCAAGGCAACAAAATTTCAGTCAGTAGAACTGGAGTTATGAATTTTTAGTAAAACCTGTGTACATCTACTCGTGCAAGACCACAATGTAGCGCAGTTTGGATACAAAAAGTGGATCAGGCCTGGTCAGCGCTTAATTTGGAGAAAAATGTTCTAGGAACATAAAGTTCAGTGGGGCAGGGCTGCAGGTGGTGTCCTAAGAGAGATCATCCTCGTCGGGGAGCCTGGGGTCAAAGCCACAGTGAAGATTTTGGGAAGTCAAAAATCTCCAGCGTAATGAGTTCGAGAGCCGTAGCTGAAGATAG
Source organism: Triturus cristatus (assembly GCF_964204655.1). NCBI lineage: Eukaryota > Metazoa > Chordata > Amphibia > Caudata > Salamandridae > Triturus > Triturus cristatus. The sequence goes on from NC_140591.1 coordinate 1,355,920,067, forward strand.
TTCCATGACTCTTATTTCCCCTTTGGCGAAGGATTGCTGTGGAGAAGAACGTACAGGGAAAAGCTGCAATGTTAATCGGATGCACCTTGGGGAGAAAGATGAGAAGGTTGGTCTCAGTCTCCTCCTGGTTCTTGGTGCAATTTTTGGGCAACATTTTTTAAGATTTGGTTTGAGATTTGGCCTTCCTGGCACCTTAAGCATCACAACCAAGGTTCTAAGACTGGTGGGACATCACTTGAGGCTTCAGGACTCATTCACACTGGGTCCAGGTGCATGTTTAAGATGGTGAGAGCTTTTTGTGTCACTGTGGCTCTGAATAGGAAGCCAGCAAACAAGCCCTTGGAATCACTCTGATAGCCCTGGGTTCAAGAGAAGATGCAGGGCTGACCTCTGAGGGTTGGAAGCAGGGTCTAGGCAGAAAAGCAATCCTTCCAGGTACAGCAAAGCTGTCTTGCAGAGTGGGCAGCAGGTAACAGCAGTAGACAGTCCTCTAAGAGTCCTTACACAGGTACAGGAGTGAACTGAAACGTTTGTGACTGAGCTCCTATTTTTATACCCCAGGGCTCTCTTTCTGGAAGAGAAGATTCCAAACAGTATTTGTGAAGTGCATGGCATTTCCTGACTCCCCTGACTCCTAGCTATCTGTGGTCACAATGTGGAGGTGATAGGTCTCTTGTGTGAAGGCAGAGCACTCCCTAGGTGTTTTCAACTACCAGAACATATAAAACTAAAATGTGCATGTCCGTTCTTTCAATTACAAGGCACCCTTCCCAATGGGCTACCGAGGACCCACCTTAGGGGTGACTTATATTTTAAAAAAGGGAGTGTAGGGCTTGGCAAGGGTGTTATATTACCAAGTCGAAATGACAGTTAAAAACTGCATTCGGGCTGCTATGACAGGCCTGGGACATATTATAAATTGCTATTTAAGGTGGTGCTACAATAAGTGCTGCAGGCCCACTAGTAGAATTTAATTTGTATGGGTATATAGTATAACGCTCTACAAGGGGCTTACAAGTAAATTTTATATGCCAATCAAACCATGTTTAGGGAAGTGAGCACTTTAGCACTGGCTAACGTTTGTAAATTGCGAGGGTCAAAGGTAAGAAAAAGTTTGAGGATGATCTACAAGGGAAGGTCTGGTCCACCAGCATGTCAGTGAGGTTGTATATATTTTAGAAATGTCCTAGATTTTTACCATGGTTGTCCATTGGGTCTTCTAAAGTTCTTGGATGGTAACACTCTACTTCACAGAAATATTAATGATTTTTTGATTCAATTTAAAGAACTACCTTAATTTATGCTTATGCTTTGTAGACTTTGTAAACTTCCCTCACTTCAGACAAGACTAATTGGGCTTGCCACTTTACAATAATTCTATATTTTCAAGAACCTGGCTCAATAATCCATTTTATCTGTAGTGCACCATGGCTGGGCTTTTATTTATTTATTTAAACATTTGTTAGGCGCAGGACAAATCATCCCCACAGGGATCTCTTGGCGCCACAAAGTCAGAGGCAGAAAGGAAAAGAAAGCTGAAATTAATGACTACAAAAATCATTTTTTCAGACGTTTTTTAACAGCCCAAAAGTAGGGCTGGCACAGACGTCATCTGGCAGCCTGTTCCAGTGGTAGAGCGTACGATAAGAAAAGGAGCGCCCTCCCGTCCTAGTTTTGTTAATCCTCATTGGACACAACAGGCAGCGATTGCTTGACCTTAATTGCCGGCAAGGTATAAGGGTATCAATTTTTTCCTAAGGTAGGCCGGACCCTGCCCCTGTAGCGTTTAAAATACCAAACACAGAAGCTTAAACAAAGCTTGCTTCCTAATGGGCAGCCAAAGAAGTAGCTTCTGAAGACGAGCGGAATGGCCGGTTAAGCGCAAGACGTGGAGCAGTATTCTGCTCGATCTGCAGTCCTCCCTGATCCCTACCAATAAAGAGTTGCCGTAATCCAGCCTGCTCACTAGTAGAGCCTGAATGGGTGACTTTCTTGTAGAGAGGGCAATCCATGGGAATCCATGGCATTTTGGCTCAAACACTTGCACAGTACAGTGTCTCCTGCTTAAAAATGCTAAATAAGCTTCCTATCAAGTTCTCATTTTCCTTTGCTCCTATAGCAATGTCACCTAGTGCCACATCTGCCTGCTACAGTTCTCCTTTCCACCATGCCCGCAGTCTGCTACCTTCTCCTGCCTGTCTAATTGCTGCCCTATATTGTTGCCTTCTCTGCTCATTTCTTGCTGAGTTTTCCCATTTCTGCTTGTTTTTCTGCCCTCTGTTGTGCCTTTTTCCACTCGTTTTCTGCCCTCTGTTTTGCCTTTTCTGCTCATTTCTCTGCTCTCTGTTTTTCTTTCCTGCAAATCTTTCTGCCCTCTGTTTTCCATTTTCTGCTTGTTTTTCTGTCTCATGTTTTACCTTTTCCTGTTCGTTTCTTCCCTTTCCTTGCCGTTTCCCTCCTCCCACCACCCAGCACCCTGCCCTCCCCCAGGACCTACTTAATGGAGGCCACAGTGCAACCCCATTGTTCAGGTCCTCGTACCAGCTCTCCCAGCAACAGTTCTCCTGTCCTGCTTGCCTGCAGTCCATTTTACTCTGCTGCCTGTCTACCTGCTGCCCTGTGTTTGTGCCTCTGTGCCTCTGTGCCTCTGTTTTCCTGCTCTGTTTTGTCTTTTCTTCCTGTTTTGTCTCCCTCTGTTTTGCCTCTTTCTGCTCATTTTTCTTCCCTATGTTTTGCCTTTTTCTGCTTATGTTTCTACCCTCTGTGTTGCCTTTTCTGCTTGTTTTTCTGTCCTTGGTTTTGCCATTACTGTTCGGTTTTGCCTTTTCTGCTAGTTTTTTACCCTCTGTTTTGCCTTTTCTGCTCGTTTGCCCCGTCTTCCCCCTTTTCCTCAAGACCTTGCTTTTCAACAGAGACTTCACACTCCAGCACTCCGATAACTTCAGGGGTGACACTGCTGCACTCTTCAAATGCTGATTGATTGATTGACTTTGTTTGTGGTTTCTTTGTTTTTTCTTCATCATTTATGTACTTGTTTTTCTGAATCTGGGCACAGTGAAACTACCTTTCAATTTCGTAGTGCATGAGATCTGTCTTTAAATATTAAGGTACAATTGCATTAATGAGCTTACTTTTCTATTAATTGTGGCAACATAAATTTGTTTCAGGAAGTGCACCTATGTCAATGTAACATGTACTGGTATACACATTTACACCATCAACATATATGACTTGTAAAACGTTCCTGCAGGTTCACTATTTCAGCCGGACTGGCTGCAGCTTAAAGATTTCACTTACTTCTGACATGTAGGAAAGCCTACTTATACAATAGCTAAGTCATTATTGAGGGAGACATGTAGTCCATAGGGCTGGATGCGTCGTTTGTAAATGTTTGACTTGCTAACATTAAGGGAGCATGTGTCCCTATAGTAGTGATTCCCAATCTTTTAGTATCACGTACGCGATTTACAACATCTGAAAAAGACAAATTCCGAGACAATTAGGAATAGAAAGAACACATATGTATCTTGGTAAAAAAGAGGACTCATGTTATAAAGAAAAAAGAAAACATGGCTTCCTCTATTATTTTTTCAATGCTTGAAGAAATTCTGAAAGGAAAATGAAGGAAATATAAGTACACCAACGTAGTAGAAAGGTAATGGTTATTAGGGGTTTGGGAAATAGAAAACACAGCAAGGAAAGTGAAGGGTTAAGTGCCTCACTGCCAGCGCAGGGGGTAGAGAGCTGGGATGGGAAAAGGGAAGGAGTAAGAAGGCAGCATAAAAAATACACAGAGAGGGACTAGGGTTTGTGGATGAAGCAGTAGTATCAAGAGTCTTTTAGGTTGGCGGGATTGAATGAGGGATGTCCAGGAGAATTCCCAGCCTGAAGTAATTAAGAGAATGGTACAGAAGCTGCAGAAAAACGTAATTAATGAAAAACAAACTACTTTTTAGAATTGTCGTCAAGCAGCATAATGATACAGTTTGTTTAATCAAACTTTGGAATGCCATGCTAGGTGAAAGCTTTGTTGAATAACCTTGATGAAATGACACACAACCATCAAGCTCAGTTCAATTACTGGTAACTCATTATTAAGAAAATGCATTTGTAAAAAGTTGCTCATATACATATTTATGCCACGGAAGTGCAAAAAGATGAAGGTTAATAACACATTAGGTAGAACAACTGTACTATTAAAAGCACATTTCACTCATTTATTATGACATTGCGAAAGACAAAGGTCAAAGCATTGTTAATTGCTTCACAGATTGCATGTTACAATGACATTGTGCAGGGAATCAACACTACTATTATTTATGATGCATCTTCAGTCTGATTTTACCTCACTGCACAAATATAAGCCTTTCAATTTTGGTTTTGGTTAAAATGTTTTTCAAACAAATCCATGCAAAACATCACCATAGCATAAACCCTGTATGCATATGTGCAAAATATTATATGCTATCCATTACCATTGTTGATGGGGCCTCAGCTCCTGTGAACCAGGCACCCTCCCACAGGCAGCAATTATAATAAATCACACATTACTCTTTGCACATTTTATATACATGAAGACATACAGCATGCAAATCTTTACAAATAATGACAATGGTAACAAAAACGTTTTTTGCCAATTTCTTTTAATTTGCATTGTACTTCACGAGGCAAAGACTACATCACATTGGACCACGCACATAACTGGTGACCTGTAAAAATGAAAGCAAAAAAGTACAACTGTCAAGATCTAGTAGTTGAAAGGCACTGCATTATTATAACTAAAGTGCCAATAGTGTTTGTATAAAAATTAATTAAAAAAAGGTAAAACCCAGCTTAGTGCTGCGTCTTTCACAAGGAAGGATGGAATTTTGCACTGAACTGCAGTACATAAATGTTATGTTATGTGCATTTATAAAGTGCACTATCACCTGTAAGGGTATGCTAGCACTGATCAGGTGTATGTGCCTAGCCCTGCATATGATAGGATGTTAATTGATAAGCCAGGTCTTTATCTTCTTGCAGAATTCAAGGAGTGAGGAGAAAGCTCTAATGTGGAGTGGGAAGTCATTGCACACTTTGAGAGTGATATAAATTAACACCCATCTCTGATTCTCCATATGCATAGGATTTGTGCATGTAGGAGTCATGCAGAGGTGCCTGGGTGGTTGGTAGGAGGAGATGCAAATGTTCATGTAGGTGGGGCCTGAGTTGTATAGTGCCTTGATTGTGTGTATGAGGAGTTTAAATTGAGTTTGTTTGTGTATCTGTAGCCAGTGTAGTTCTCCAAGGTGTGGTTTAATGTGAGTTCTGTGTGGGAGGTTGAGGATGAGTGTCACTGCCGTGCTCTGGATGGTTTATAGTCTTCCAGTGAGTTGCTTGGTGACTCCAGCATCGAGGGTGTTCCTACAGTCCAACTTGCTGGTGACTAGTGCCTGAATGGCAGCTTTTCTAGTGTTGCTTGGGAGCTATTTGAAGACCTTCCTCAGCATCTTCAGTATGTGGAAGCAGGATGCAGCAATGGCATTGACGTTTGCGGTCATGTCCTCTTTGCTGTCGATGATTATGCCAAGGTTCCTGGCGTGGGTCTGAGTTTGGTTGGTCACCAGTTGGAGTCCCATAAAAAGGTGTTCATGCCGAAGATCAATTCTTCTGTCTTGTTGGTGCTGATCTTAAGACAGTTGGCTTTCATCCAGTCAGCGAATTCGGTCATGGACGAGGTGAACTTGTGTCTAGTGTTGTGGGTTTTATTCGACAGAGAGAGTAAGAGTTGTGTATCAACTGCATAGGAGAGGATTTTGATGTTGTGTGCCCAGATGACATTGGCCAAAGGGATCATGTATGAATTGAAGAGGGTGGTTTTAAACTGAGTGCTTTGAGGCACACAGCAGATGAGTTTGCAGGCTTCCAAGGAGTAAGGCCACAGTCTGGCATCTTGTGTTCTCTCCATTAGTTAGGAGCAGATCCAGCAGACAATTGGATTACAATCTTGTGCAGGGATGAACAATGGAACAATGAATGCCTTTACCATACATGCCTTTACCACACAGTCTTTATATTGCATATACAGTAACCCCACAGGTCTTTACCATGAATGCTTTTAAGACGAACATAGTTAGGATTACGTTAAAGTAATCATTACCGACTCTCCCAAACCATTACTATGCATGCATTTACCATGCAAACATTAGCCAAGCTTTATTTAAATTGTATAAAATTACAATTGAAGATATGGAAAAAATATATATAGATTTAGCCAAAACATTTACATATTGAAAAAAGTATATTTTCACAAATATAAAAAATACTCTTGCTTAGAGCAGCATTTTTAACCTTTAAAAAAAAGAAAACTAATGAAACTAATGTATTTTCCATTTCTACACAACATGTAACTCTATCCCCAACAGATATGGAGGCTGAAGTCACTCAGGGAAGTCAAATACATGTAAAAAAAATGTATACCATAATTATATATTTAGTCATGCATTTGTTCATAAAAAAAAACTGATTGAAACAATTGTGTTACCGAAAATTGTAATTAAACATTACTATACATATAAAAACAGGTGTCCACCATTTTGTGATCCGTGGTACATTCATGGAGAAAGCAGGATTACTAGAGAGACACTATTTGAAACTGTGCCATCTTACTGTTACTGTAAATATAAATAAAAACCTTCATACATGTTAAAGGAGTAAAATGGATTACAGCAAACACATTTTAATACATTTAAAAAAAAATGCATTTATTTTCCATGGAGTCTACCAATTGCAAAAACATTTCAGTTTGTTAACATGTAGAAATGTGTCAAAATTGTAAGTGAAAATGAATTTGGAAATTATATTTCAAATAGCAGAACAAAAGGTTGCAATATAAATAAAAAATAATAAACAAAATTAAGAAACAAGATGTATACAAGGAAGAAACCTTACAGTAACTGTGTGAACCAATTGCTATTTCAAATCCAATAGGTGTTACCTCAGGGAAGGTACTGGACATTTACTGTGGGAGGCATATTTTGTATTGCTACTCTGCCAATTGATACCTCAGGGAAGGTTCTGGACAATGGCTAGGGGTAACAATATATTTCTACTCCTCCAAGAGTTGCCTCAGTTGCCTCAGTGCCGCAGTTGTTGAGGGGCACATTTTACTATTACTAATCTACAAAGTGTTAACTTAGGGAAGGTGCTGGACATTTGCTGGGGGAAATTAATATTACTACTCTGCAAGATGTTGCCTTAATGAAGGTGGTGAATAGCTTGCTGTGGGGCAAGGTTACTATTACTACTTCACCAAGTGTTACCTCAGGGAAAGTGTTGGACAGTGGCTGGGTAGGAAAAAAATAATATTCCTACTCCACCAAGTGTTGACTCAGGGAAGGTACGTGACTGGGGGAGGTCAAATTTACTAGTCCTACATCACAAAAGTGTTACCTTAGGAAAGGTACTGGACATTGGCTGGAGAGGCACATTTACTATTACTACTCTGCTAATGTTGACTCGGGGAAGGTGCTGGACAGTGGCTCTGGGGACAAATTTACTTTTATTCCTCCATGAAGTGTTACCTCAGGAAAGGTACTGGACAGTGGATAGGGGGAAAATTTACTGCTCCTGCATGGCCAAGTGTTACCTAAGGAAACGTGTTGAACAGTGGCTGGAGGGCAAATGTTCTATTCCTACTCCACCAAGTGTTACCTTAGGGTTGATGCTGGACAGTGGCTGGTGGCCAGATTTATGTGCTCTACAACAAGCTTAAAACATTAAAAAAACTTTAAGAAACACAGCTGAAAGATATATATTTTTTATCTCATATGAGCATACTATACATATATATTTTTCCCTCATTTAGTTGAAAAATAACTCCATGCTAAAGAAAAATCAGTGATAAACCAGCTTACAAAAACTTTTAGAAAATACTCTAACGGGTAAAAACAATTCCAAAATGAAATAGTATTACTTTAACATAAATATTCAATATAACAGGAACCGATTAACCTAAAATGTTTTCTTGCAGCACAAAATGAAAACATATTTTCTATCTAAAACATTGCTAGAAATTAAACATAATTTTTTCAGCTTTAACACATAACTGAGTCTCAAAGAACCATTTGATCACTAAGAACTGAAACCACAAATCACAGTGAATAAAATATCTCCAGAAGAACAAATCAATCATTACAAAAAAGGTAATTGCTATACCTAAAACAAGAACCTTAAAACACTTCTCTTTAAATTTCACAAAACTCACTCTTTTCCAGACAATATACTATGACATTTTAATCCAAACAGGCCATTAAAACTAAAAAATATTTTTTACAACCATAGATGCCGCAAAGGTTCCAGGCAACTAATGTAAAACCTTTACAAAACATTTTAAATTTTTTTCAGAAAATTGAAAATCCAGAAGCTGCATATGTGCTGTCATGATAAGGAAATTGACAATGGTTACCTTTATTTTACAGAGAGATTAACTGAACACAGAGGTGTCACTGGAGATGTTGTGAGTATTTCTCATCCAGTTGCAAAGGCAGAGCAGTTACCCTTGGTGGCATGGTTTAAATAACCACTGAACATAACCACGCTGCCTCTGCAATGTAGATTGAGGTTTGAGAAAAAGTACATCATATTAAAACTCTAGCTGCCACCTCCAATGAACCATGTGGCTCAATTTTCAGGGCGGTACACCAGAACATCCCCATTCATGCTGCAAGTAGTATGCCCACAATTTCCAATTTGAGAAGAATTATACACCAAAAAAAACCAGGAGATTAAATCCCATGGGAGTAGCTCCCAGAACCTACTCAGATATTAACATTGCTCCTGAACTTACTAAAACCTCCAACCAAGAACCTTTCCTACTAAATGATAATGAAATCACTCTGAAACGCATACTCATTTTTACTACAATTCATAATACAGTTACACTTGAAAATAGGGAAATTTGTGTGATGGATGGAACTTTTAAATCAACACCACATCCTTTTGCCAACATTTTTACTGTTCATGCAAATATAAATAACGCCACCATCCCTTTAATTTAGAGCTTACTGTCTGACAAACATTCCTCAAAACATATTGAATTTTTATTAGTTGTAAAACCCCCAAATAATAATGGACTTGGAATTAAAAATGATAAATGCTATGATTAAAATGTACCCGATACCAAAATTCAAGGATGTTTATACACTTTTTCCAGGCGTATTTGTGAAAAATGAAAAACAGTTAAGCAATACATGACAAGCAGTATACTACAATATAAACTTAAGAAACAAACAGTGATGGTTTTGTACTCCTGAATATGTGGGTGGAATCTACACCTCTATTATAAAATCTGAATTTTTTACCCAAAATAAAAATAAGGATAATTGGTAGCACTTCTATATTATTTTGAAGATGCGTGGATTGGCTATCTAAGCAGAATGAAACTACGTTTTGCAATTGAGCTGTGGAACTGTTACTCATCCTGCTTAGATGGAGGTTAAAAAATCAACAATGCAATAGAAGGACGGCATAGTTCATTTAGGAAAAAGAACAATTGATGGACAGAATACTGAACAATGTGAAATATCTATCTCAGTACAGAAATCGGGGCCTAAGTCTATAATGTTTTGCTCACCTTGCATTCCAGTCATAAACCCAGTCTGGAAAGCAGTCTTGACTCTACTCTCCATGGGAACACTTCAGCCCGAACTGCAACGCCAGATCCTCCTTGGACCTGAAACAAGCGTTTTGAGACTGGTTTAAGGGTCCAAACTAGGTTGGCGTAGTGAGCAAAAAAATGATTAAATAAACCCAGATCTGTAACCAGGGGTGAATGCTTGATTTGTTCAGCATTCCATCCATCATTTTTTCTATTTGCGTTTGTCACCCTAAGTGGGAAGGGCTTGCCCAGATGTGGATCCGATCCTCACTGTGCCATTGGATTCAAGCTAGCCTAGCTGATGGGGGGTGATACCCTGAAACTGGTCCTAGGATGCTTGTTTCTGGTCCACGGCAGACCCAAGCTGGCAGTTCGAGCTAGACTGTTCCCTTCGGGGGCAGGCTTAAGGCCGATTTGCATATTGCTGCATGCAAACTGGGGTGGCATGGTGAGGAACAAAATTATGGATTAAACCCAGATCTGTGACTGGGGAATGAGTCTGTTAGAGGCTGGGCCACATCGCCAAGAACTGGGACTTGAGGTATTTGTTTTTTGTGTCTTTCTCCAAAGACTTACCCGCTTAGACCTACTATCATATAAGTCTATTATATAAGTCTATCTGTGTGGTACTTTGAAATGAGTAAACGGAAATACATGGCAGGGCAGGGTGTGGTGGAGACACTAGATGCTTTTGTATTGAGAGCAGAATCAGCACTAATTCACGAGATAGAACTAACAGAGGCAGGTTGTCTTTGGAGCCATTGCCGTCTCAAGTTAAGCTTATCCCGGATACTATCGCCCCTCTTCCCTTGCAGCCTCTTAATAAGGCTACCCCATGGAGCAACCCTGTGTCCAACACTATAACAAAATCTACTTCTTCCCCAGAATTATTGAATTCGAGTAATAGCCCCCACGTATTAGCCAAAGGGCAGGGCATTGTGGCAAATCGCAACACTTCCCGAGAGCCACCTACTAAGAAAAGGAAGAGGAGGGGTACGCTGAGATCTAATCCCAAAGTAGACAGCCCAATGACCACGAGACAGAAATCAAGAAATAATATTAAAAACTCTAGCCAGGGAAACACTACTATGGTGCAGCCACTAGCATTAAATAGTTTACCACTCTCGTTACAAGAGGATGATTTTTGTAAAAGACTGGAAATGATGATTTCTGTTTTATTAGACCCATTGGCCCAAAAACTGACTTCAATGGAGGACAGACTCACGAGATTGAAGGGGTCAGTTATGAATATTATTGATGATGTCCAGAAGTTAGTTATAGGGGGGAGGCGAGTAGTATAAGGGGGTCACTAGATAACAATCGGCCTGCTCCATGTTCCAATTCGAGTACTGGCATTCCTGAAGATCAGCCCCAGATTCACCCCAAAGATCTTTGCCTCCTGCACTCTCCCTACCAAATAATCTAAGCACACACCCATTATCTAGGGGATTAAACTCTGGTAACAACCAGGTTCATAACCCAGCCATTACGGCAGCTAGTTCATCAGAAGGTACCGTACTTGCACATGGGGTGGGATTATCCGTGTCTATGCATACCCAGGGTCATCATCAGGGCCATAATCAGGGAATTCAAACTGACATAGGTTTGTTCCTGTATCTCCCACCCGAGGCCACACCATATACGATAGTATTGGCCAATGTCCCGCCTCTTCCTCATAGTAATGGTGAGCATTGGTCTACGCTAAGGAACAATTCTCTACATTTACTATCAGGTAGAACTGGGATGTCCGATGCTCTTTTCTCTGAATTTAAAATGGTTCGGCCAATACCCTGTGTGGGTACATCTTCTAAGTCCCTGGGGGTAGATTTAACCTTTAGGTCACCTAGTTTGGTGAAGTCTATCATTGATGTTGCAGGGACACGGATCATTTCTAAGGGTGGGCGTAGTTCGCGAAGTAGCACTTCGCGAAGCTACGCAAAGTGAAGTTCGCACTACGCGAGCTACGCGTAGCACTTCGCGAACTGCGTAGTAACATGTTCGCACTGTGCAAGATGTTGTTTTCAATGATTGCACAGTGCGAACAAGCAACCGGCACTGTGCAATCATTGAAAATGGCATCTTGCACAGTGCGAGCTGTATTTTTCTGCAGCTCGAGTAGATTTTTACTCGAGCGGCAGCTTTCTCAACGCGAACTGGTAGTTTCTCATCGCGAGCGGTCGCGAGCATACGCGACCCCTCGCAATGAGAAACCTGACCTCCTCGCGTTGGGAATCTCGCCGGGAGGTTTATTTTCCATGCTCGCGATCGCGAACAAGGAAAAAGTCTCGCCGGGATGTCATTTTGCTTGCTCGCGGTCGCCAACTTGACGTTGAGGACCGCGAGCAAGCAAAAAATGACCGCAGCACTACGCAACACTACGCTACGCGTGTTCGCACTGTGCTACGTGCAGTTCGCGTAGTGCGAAGTAGCGCGAACTTCGCAAACTACACGAGCGTAGCGTAGTGCTTCGCCCAGGCCTAATCATTTCACCCCATAATATAAGCATACTACCTTTAGGGTATTTCTACCAACCATGCAGATTTTATCGAAGACCCCCGAGAACTAGCACCTTGGGGGAATTACAATCAAGGAATCATTGCCCAAGATATTTAATCCCAGTCAGCAACCGGTTTGGCATCCTCAGCACGCTAGATGAACAAGATTGACTTAATTCTCACCTAAGCCCCTCTTTAGAAAACAACTGTCACAGTGATGGGACTTGTAATGTGAACAATATTGACGAACATACCCTATATTTTGCGGAGGCTCAGGATAAGGCCCCTTTGGTTCCCAGCATTAAGGCCACTTATGATTTTAGAAGTATCTCCACGATAGAACAATCCCACCGAGTAGTGACAACTGTTTGGTGTGTTTATCAGGTACTCCATCTCAACATGTCCTTGTAGAGAAAGGAAGTTGCAATATAGTGTCTTGGAATATTGCAGGTTTGTCGTCCAAGCTGACTAATCCACTTTTTGGGGACTTTATAACAACATTCAACATTGTATGCTTGCAAGAAACGTGGGCTAAGGAGCCAATTCGTATCAATGGCTTTAAGACCTTCCACACTCCAGCTATTGAAGGATGTAGCGGTAGAGCAAAAGGGGGTCTTGGTATCCACATTTCAAATAGGTTGGCCTTAGAAAAGGTAGCGCTCCTTGCCGGGGATTCTTATCATCAACTAATGTTAATCCATGTTGAAAGTAACTATTGCATATTATTAGTAAACTTTTACCACAACATTCCCCCGGCGTTAGTGAGAGACGTCTTAATCAAAATACATAGCAATCTGCAGACTGAACATAGGAAATACCATAGAGATATGATGCTGATTATGTTAGGTGACTTTAATTGTGCACTTTGTTCAAGAGGAGGGGGGATAATCTGCGGCGTTCTCCCTGAGGACGGTATTGGTAATACCCACTTCCGTCATTCCCCATTGGGGGAATTGTATAACAACCTGTTTTTTAGCATGAATCCGGGTTTTGCTAATGAACTAATTAGCACACCTACTCCTATGTCCCACACTTTTAACCCCTTCGCTGCCAGGCCTTTTCCGCCTCCTGTGCCACGCCCTTTTTTGGCTATTTGGGGTAGTGCGCGCTGAGGCCCCTGTAACTTTTTGACCACATAAGGTATCCACGCCAAATTTGCATCCTTTTCTTTCAACATCATGGGGATTCTGAAGGTACTCAGGGTTTGTGGATTCCCCTGGAGGGGTGACAGAAATTAGCCAAAATACAGCAACATTTAGTTTTTGGGGGGGAAAATGGGAAAAATGGGCTGCAAATGAAAGCATCTGGGTTTTTCCCTGCAAATGTTATCAAAAAAGGGTTTGTGGGGCTGAAATCACCATTTTCCCAGCTTTTAGGGGATACCAGACTTTGTCAGAAACCCAAAAAATTTTACACAGTTTTGGCATTTTTCTGGGACATAGCCTATTTTTGCTATTTTTTGTGCTTTCAACCTCCTTCCAATTAATGGTAGAAATGGGTACAAGAGCAATAATGGATCCTGGAAAGCTATACATTTTAGAGAAGTAGACAAAATTCTGAATTCAGCAAGGGGTCATTTGTGTAGATCCATCAAGGTTTCTTTATAGAAACTAACAGTTAAATATAGGATACGTTGAAAATTTGTTGAAAAAAAGCGCCTTTTGTGTCAACGTTCTCATCTGTAACTTCTTCTAATTTTGACAGCTCTTTGAAAGCAATATACCATTACATCTGCTGGACATTACTGGTTGTGGCGATATATAGGACTTGTAGGTTCACCAAGAACCCGACGAACCCAGAGCAAAAAACTGAGCAGCAACTTGCAATGGTTTTTTATTATGTACCAGGTATATAGTACTTATTCTGTAAAAATGTGTACATGGAAAAATCGGTATGAAAGACACCTATGTATTTCTGAAATGGGAACAAAATATAGAGTTTAGAAACAGTAAATATTTGCACATTTCCGAAATTGGGATACTCATACTAGCATGAGAATTATCAGTCATTTTTTAGAATGACTTCTTTTTTACACAATGTCTTTCATTTGGAAGGCAGAAATGCATCGAAAGTCAATAGGTAATAACAGTTCCTTTACAAATCTGAATTACCCTAAGGCTCCCAATAAAAATGGTACCTCACTTGTAGGGGTAGTCATAGTGCCCACAACAGGAAATGGCTCAAAACCCAACATGAACACACCACATTTTCACAATGCAAAATTACCCTTTTTTAGCAAAGTGCCTAGCTGTAGTTTTTTAACCCTAGCTCTGCCGGCACTTAGGGAAACCTAGCAAACCTATACATTTTTGAAAACTAGACACCCAGGGGAATCGAGGATGGGGTGACTTGACTGCCTCACACCAGGTTCTGTTACCCAGATTCCCTTGCAAACCTAAATAATTGCCAAAAAAAACAAATTTACTCCACATTTCTCTGGTGGAAAGTTCTGGAATCTGCGTGGATCCACAAATTTCCACCCACCCCGCGTTCCCCAAAGTCTTCAGAGAAAAATGGTACCTCACTTATGTGGGTCGGCCTAGTGCCCGCGACAGGATACGGCGCAAAACGCAACGTGGACACACCTCAATTTCACAGCGAAAAATGACCCTTTTTTGGCAAAGTGCCTAACTGTGGTTTTTGAACCATAGCTCTGCCGGCACCTAGGGAAACTTAGCAAACCTATAAATTTTTGAAAACTAGACACCCAGGGGAATCCAGGATGGGGTGGCTTGACTGCCTCCCACCAGGTTCTGCTACCCAGAATCCCTTGCAAACCTAAAAAATTGCCAAAAAAACCACATTTTCCCCACATTTCTGTGGTGGAAAGTTCTGGAATCTGCGTGGATCCACAAATTTCTACCCACCCCGTGTTCCCCAACGTCTTCCGATAAAAATGGTACCTCACTTGTGTGGGTCGGCCTAGTGCCCGCCACAGGAAACGGCGCAAAACGCATCGTGGACACGCCTCAATTTCGCAGTGAAAAATGAACCTTTTTTGGCAAAGTGCCTAGCTGTAGTTTTTTAACCCTAGCTCTGCCGGCACCTAGGGAAACCTACCAAACCCACACATTTCTGAAAATTAGACACCCGGGGGATTCCAGGGAGGTATGGCTTGCGTGGATCCCCCAACGTTTCCTTACCCAGCATGTCCTGCAAACCTCAAATTTAGCTGACAAAAACACCTTTTTCACACATTTTTGTGTGGGAAAGTTGTGGCATCACCAGGCTGACACAAATTTCCTACCACCCAATGTTCCCCCGGGTCTCCCGATAAAAATGGTGCCTCACTCGTGTGGGAGGCCCAAGTACCCGCGACAGGCAAGGGCCCACAACGTAGTGAGGTGACATGAAAATTGCCTACCTCAAAACGACCTGGTTTTGCAAGGGGAGTCACCTGGGTTTTTGGCCCGGTGCTCGGCGGCCACCTAGGGGAACCTACCAAACCCACACATTTCTGAAAACTAGACACCCGGGGGATTCCAGGGAGGTATGGCTTGCGTGGATCCCCCAACGTTTCCTTACCCAGAATGTCCTGCAAACCTCAAATTTAGCTGAAAAAATCACCTTTTTCACACATTTTTGTGTGGGAAAGTTGTGGCATCACCAGGCTGACACAAATTTCCTACCACCCAGCGTTCCCCCGGGTCTCTTGATAAAAACGGTGCCTCACTCATGTGGGAGGCCCAAGTACCCGCGACAGGCAAGGGCACAAAACGTATTGAGGCGACATGAAAATTGCCTACCTCAAAACGACTTGGTTTTGCAAGGCGGGTCACCTGGGTTTTTGGCCCGGTGCTCGGCGGCCACCTAGGGGAACCTACCAAACCCACACATTTCTGAAACCTAGACACCCGGGGGATTCCAGGGAGGTATGGCTTCTGTGGATCCCCCCACGTTTCCTTACCCAGAATGCCCTGAAAACCTCAAATTTAGCTGAAAAAATCACCTTTTTCGCACATTTTTGTGTGGGAAAGTTGTGGCATCACCGGGCTGACACAAATTTCCTACCACCCAGCGTTCCCCCGGGTCTCCAGATAAAAACGGTGCCTCACTCGTGTGGGAGGCCCAAGTACTAACAACAGGCACGGGCCCAAAACGTATTGAGGCGACATGAAAATTGCCTACCTCAAAACGACCTGGTTTTGCAAGGCAGGTCACCTGGGTTTTTGGCCCGGTGCTCGGCGGCCACCTAGGGGAACCTACCAAACCCACACATTTCTGAAAACTAGACACCCAGGGGATTCCAGGGAGGTATGATTTGCGTGGATCCCCCAACGTTTCCGAACCCAGAATGCCCTGCAAACCTCAAATTTAGCTGAAAAAATCACCTTTTTCACACATTTTTGTGTGGGAAAGTTGTGGCATCACCAGGCTGACACAAATTTCCTACCACCCAGCGTTCCCCCGGGTCTCCAGATAAAAACAGTGCCTCACTCGTGTGGGAGGCCCAAGTACTAACGACAGGCAAGGGCCCAAAACGTATTGAGGCGACATGAAAATTGCCTACCTCAAAACGACCTGGTTTTGCAAGGCGGGTCACCTGGGTTTTTGGCCCGGTGATCGGCGGCCACCTAGGGGAACCTACCAAACCCACACATTTCTGAAAACTAGACACCCGGGGGATTCCAGGGAGGTATGGCTTGCGTGGATCCCCCAAAGTTCCTTACCCAGAATGCCCTGCAAACCTCAAATTTAGCTGAAAAAATCACCTTTTTCACACATTTTTGTGTTGGAAAGTTGTGGCATCACTGGGCTGACACAAATTTCCTACCACCCAGCGTTCCCCTGGGTCTCCCGATAAAAACGGTGCGTCACTCGTGTGGGAGGCCCAAGTACCCGCGACAGGCAAGGGCCCAAAACGTATTGTCTCCTCAATAGGTTTTGGGCCCTTGCCTGACGCGTGCACTAGGCCTACCCATGGAAGTGAGGTACCATTTTTCTCTGAAGACTTTGGGTAACGCAGGGTGGGTGGAATTTTGTGGACCCACGCAGATTCCAGAACTTTCCACCACAGAAATGTGAGGAAAATGTGTTATTTTGGACACATTTTTAGGTTTGCAATGGATTCTGGGTAACAGAACCTGGTGAGAGCCAGTGAAGTCACCGCATCCAGGATTCCCCTCGGTGTCTAGTTTTAAAAAATGTACAGGTTTGCTAGGTTTGCCTACGTGCCAACTGCGCTAGGGCCCAAAATCCACAGGTATGCACATTGCTAAAAAAATTGTGGGCTTTCTGCCGCCCTGGGGGGGGAATCGGGGAAGGGGGTTTCATCCTGATATGCCCCTAAAGAGGCAGAAAGACTGTGGCTATTTTTTGGGGGGTGGGGGCATTGGTATGACCATTTTGGGCAGCCCCCACCCCACACATAAAAAAAGCCTGCGTACTCGCTGGCGCCTAGTGGGCTTATCAGGGGCCACTGCCACCATCTGCCCTCCCGGGGGGGGGGGGGGGGGCAGAAAGACTGGAATTTCTCTGGGGGTGGGGTGGGGTATTGTCATGCCCATTTTGGGGAGCCCCTACCCCAACACTAATAAAACAAAAAAATCCATGGTTTCTAGTGGGCATTCTGCGCCCCCAGGGGGGGCCAGATTGGGGGCTACAGCTCCCATCTGCCTCCTGGGGGCAGAAAGACTGTCATTTTTGTGGGTGGGCAGCCCACACTCTAAAAACAATTGCGCCAAAAAAATCCCTGGTGTTTAGTGGGCTTTCTGCCCCCCCCCCCCGAAGGGGCAGATTAGGGGCCAATGCCCCATCTGCCCCCTGGAGGGGGCAGAAAGACTGTAATGGTGGTGGGTGGGTGGGGGCATTGGTGTTCCCGTTTCGGGCAGCCCCCACCCTAAAAAAAAACTGAAAACAAATCCCTGGTGTATAGTGGGCTTTCTGCCCACCCGAAGGGGCAGATTAGGGGCCAATGCCCCATCTGCCCCCTGGAGGGGGCAGAAAGACTGTAATAATTGGGGGGTGGGGTGGGGGCATGGGCCTGCCCATTTTGGGCAGCCCCCACCCCTATTTATTTATGTTTTTTAAATTCCCTGGTGTCTAGTGGTCTTTTTGCCCCCCCCCCCGGGGGGCAGATTGAGGGCCAATGCCCCATCTTCCCCCAGGGGGGGGCAGAAAGGCTGTAATGGTGGTGGGTGGGTGGGGGCATTGGGGTGCCCATTTCGGGCAGCCCCCACCCTAAAAAAAATGAAAAGAAATCCCTGGTGTATCGTGGGCTTTCTGCTCCCCCGAAGGGGCAGATTAGGGCCCCCCGGGGGGGCAGAAAGACCGTGATAATTGGGGGTGGGGTGGGGGCATGGGCTTGCCCGTTTTCAGTGTAATGACGTGCGCGCCGATCGTCATTACACTGAAAGCAGGGGGGGCCCCTGCTCCCGAGGCTATTTTCAGTAAAAGGGAATCCCTCTGGTGCCCGCACCAGAGGGATTCCCCGGGGAATACCTCATGACGAGCTAGACTCGTCATGGGCACAGCACGACTGTGCTCCATGGCGAGTCCAGCTCGTCATGGGCACAGAAGGGGCTAATGGCAGGGGCTGTCACTCCACCATTGATTACATTCTCGCATCGAATAGTCATGCTCATAGACTGACATCATTTTCTGTAGACGATAACTCTTTGAGCGATCATTATCCTTTGTGCCTCTTTGTGTTGATCCCATCTAGTAAAATACATAGGCAAGACTTTTTATCCCAAAGAACAACAAAAAAATTACCCATAGCTGGTTCGACCTAAAATGCTTGCGATGATATTAGGAGTGCAAGGTGGGAAAATAGAGCAGCTCTCAGGGAACATAAAGCCACAGTGAGAAATGAGACGTGGGAATCACTCCATGAAGCATCTTTAAGGGGTGACAGTGCGGCTTTTTGGAGGGTAATAAAGACCCCCTTCCTGAATTCGGGTGAGGGGCCATCCATAGAGACCGCTATAGCCGAGCATCAGTGGATTGACTACTTCTCAAGGGCGTACAATGCTGATGGAAACACTGTTTGCGCCCCTGATAGAATGTCTAGGGAAAATGTTAATAACCCGGAATACATGTACCACGAGATGAGGTTTACATTGGAGGAGGTAATTTGTGCGCTTGACGCAAGGTTAGGGGGGAAGGCCCCGTGTCCGGATAGGGTTCCCATAGATCTTTTTAAATCCAACAATGAACTATGGGGCCCAATCGTTACCCAGGTTTTCAATGCCAGCTGCCTTGCCCCCTTTCCTTCTACATGGGTGGAATCCACCATTGTTCCAATTTTTAAGAAAGGGGATCGTCAAGACCCAAAGTGTTATTGACCAATTTCTTTATTGGATGCTCTGACTAAAGTAGCTGGTCGCATAATACTGGAAAGGTTAGGTGACTGGGCTGAGGAAAACACTATACTGGCCGACATTCAATATGGTTTACGGGCAGGTATGGGGACAGTAGAGAAGAGTCTAAACTTATCTATCTTAATGGGAAAATACATGAGAGTGAAAAAAGGCAGATTATTCTTGGCATTTGTCGATCTTACTGCTGTCTTCAACTCTGTAAGACATGAGGACTTATGGGCTATCCTTGAATATCTAGGAGTAGATATACACATAATCCACTTCCTCAGATGCCTATATTGTGACGCTAAGGCGCGAGTTCGTTTTGGCCCAAATGGAGAACATACGGCCCGTTTTCCCATTAGGAAAGGAGTCAGGCATGGTTGTGTCCAGGCTCCTTTCCTTTTTAACCTTTATATCAATGGTTTATGTAAAGCATTAACTAAGGATAATAATGACTTTCCACAATTAGCTGGGTGACCCATTTAATGTCCCGTACGCAAATAGGTCTGTAACGAGTTTTAAACAGTCTTGTCAAGTTTATGGGACATTTGGATCTCAGGGTGAATATTTCTAAAACTTACATCATGAGATGTGGGCCTGGGAGCCACATATGTAGGAACATGTTCTTGGAGGGCAAGAAAATAGATCACACTACCAGCTTTGCCTATCAGGAATTCTGTTTAAGAACACTGATTCTTGGACACGAGCCATTACTGCCAAAAAACTTGTAATGGCTAGGACTACATCGTCCCTAGTAAACTTTGCAAGGAAATTAGGGAGAAGACCTCCACGGGAACTTTTACAGATTTATAAAGCGAAGTGCGTCTCTGCAGCGATGTATGGAGCGGGTCTATGGGGTTTTGTGGAGACTTATTCACTTCAAACCATGGAGAATATCTTGCTGAGATATATTTTAGCTGTTCCCAGTAGTATCTCAGCATATGTCTGTCACTCAGAGCTCGGGCTTCCTTTTATTTCAGACCTGATAAAAATGGAGCCTGTTTGGCACAGAATTTGATTGAAACCTGAAACCAAGCTAAATCAGGAAGTTTTACAAGATAGCTTAAAGCTTGAAGGTGTACTACTGATCCCATGGCTGAGGTTTATTAGAAATTTTATGTCCGATCTCGGCCACTCGGAGTACTATAATAGCCCGAGTTCAATGCATCTGATCAGTAGAATGGAATTAAAAAAACAGGGCCTACTTCACTTGGACTCAATTAGATTGACTAGCAAGAGCTCAAAACCCATTGTGCAATATAATCAATTGATTTTATCCTCTTTTAATATTCAGTCCTATTTATTGATTGTACCTGGTGGCTATGACAGATTTTTATTAACCCGTTTTAGATGTAACATTTTCCACAGGCTAGTAAGCTTCCCAGGAATGAATGATTGGTCACGAACTGAGCTGGGCCTGAGACAATGCCGCCCTGCTCTGCTGGTGCTGCAGCTCCTCGACGATGTACATAGAGCTTGGCGGATTGGCACGTTCTTAAAAAAATCCTTAGCCACAGGAAATGTATTACTTTGTAACTTTGGAAACTATTAAGATTGATTGTGTGTTGATTTTATCAATGTAAACATTTATAATTTTTTCTATCTCACAATTTTAATGAATGAGTTATCTATATGTACTTTTATGGTTGTCTCAAAAAGCAATCGAATAAAGTCTCTTTTGATTTGACTGGGGAATGAATGTTTAATTTGTTCAGTATTCAATCCGTCATTTGTTTTTGCTTTTGTCACCCTAAATGAGAAGGGTATGCCCAGATGTGGGTCCGGTGCTCACTGTGCTACTGGATTCAATCTAGCCTGACTGATGAGGAGTGATACCCTGAAACCTGTCCCTGGATAATTGTTTCCGGTCCATGGAGGACCTGGCCTGGGAGTTTGGACTGGACATGGGGAGCAAGGTAAGATTGATTCGCATATGACTGGGTCCACACTGGGGTGGTGTGGTGAGCTAACATATGATAATTTAAACCCAGATCTGTGACTGGGGGTGAATGCTTGATTTGTTCAGCATTCCACTCATCATTTGTTCTTTTTGCATAATTTATTTAGCAGCAATATTGTTAAAACCAATCATAACCTATTATTTCTAAGACATTTTGAAAAAAGAACAAAGCTCTCAAGAAAGGAGAATGGCAAAAACATTGTCAGGCATTCTGAATACCTGAGTTTCTAAAAATTATAAAGAGATGTCAGAGAGAGTATTGGGCTAAACAATTTTTGTTGACGGGTGCTTCAGAGTACCTAAGCAACTTTGAGTACATCCTACACTATTAAAATTAACAACAACCAATGGTGATTAATCTCCTATTTTAACACTCTAAAATAATGCAATTTTTCACAAATCTTTTTACAATAAATTAAGAAGTATAAACCCTACATGCACAAGTTATCTTTTTTTAACCTTTGGTTATTTTCCTTAACTCTACTCACCAAAGCTTACCAGCAAACCTATAAATAGAAGTGAACAACCTAAGTCAAAAAACAAAAGAAAATCTTTCCTAGGTAAAATTTGTTTTTTCAAATATCCATCTCCTTCTTCCCCTTAATCATTATCCATGCAGGACACAGAAATTCAAAAAGATCTAAACATTAGTTAGTTAAAAAAAAACTATATTTAAAAAAAGGCCAACCCTTTCAAAAAAATGAGGAGAACTAAATCCAAATACAATCCATTTCTTCTTTTCTTTTTTTGTCCAGTATTAATATTTACCTCCTGGATCCCAGAAGATTTGTAGAAAACACGAGGCACATTATAAAAAAGAATATATATATTGGGCTTTAAAAATAAACTTTACCTTTAATTTTCTTTTTTAAACCTCTGTTATAAAAATAAAACTGCGTTCCCATGTGGGCATACGAAAACAACCTGTGTGGGGATCTGAAAAATAAAAAATCATAATACAAACATGTTTTCACATAAATACCATTAACTGCCTCCTTCATTATAGAGCTACTAGTCTGTCGGCCTTATTACAGGTTTGGCAATGCAGAGCGTGGTGATTCACCACACCCCTGCACCAACACCACCAAACCCAAACGCTGCCCACCCATAAGATAATGATACAAATTGCTGTCTGGTGAGCGGGCAGCGTGGCAGTCCCAGGGCGGTGCACTAAAAAGGCTCAGTGAGCCTTTAATACTGCCCGCACTGGGACCACCACAGCAACTGAAAAGCCTGTGCCAAGCTGGAACTGGGGGGGTTCTTGCAGATAGGGGGACATAGTATGTTTCCCCACTGCATGGACATATCTGCATGGGGCAATGGAAGCCCTGTAGGGTCCACTTTGTTTTCTCACCACCAGCTTTTACATCACAGTGCAGACTGCCATGTATTGGTGCAGGGGAGAACCTCAAAATATGTATGGTGGTGCCGCACCAGCACTGCCAGCATATTCTGTACCCTTAACACGGTTCACTGGCCGTTGCAATGGTCAAATGGCGGTACGATAGTTGAAGTGCAGTGCAGCGGATGCCTCTTTCCTGAGCACAGCTCTTCTGTCCATCCGATCATGACCAAAACCCTCCACCGACTGTAGAAAAAACGTGAATGACTACCTGAAAGCAGAGAAATGTATTCCATTGAAATTAATGGAAAAGTGTTTAATAATTAAAAAAAGAAGTCTGATGCTGAAAAAATTCAAACATTAATACTTTATTTTATAAAATGTATTTGAGTTATTTTTAATAAAAAATTGTATTTATTGTTAGGGTTTAACATATGTTTTAAAAGTAATAATTATATCAGTTTCATAAATGTTGTCTAATAACTTTTTGAAATGTCTAACACTTTTTTAATTCTAACTTTAATATATAAACGTTGTTCAAAAAAATTAATTTTAGGGAAATATTAGTATTCATGGAGTATTAATATTATTACCTGAGCATGATTACCCTTCCCTACCTATTGTTCCTTTATCCCTTAAATACAAATCCTTAAAACTTTATTTTATTATTTTCAAATACATTTGAAATATTTATTTTAAAATGATTAAAACTATTATTAAATAGATTATAAAAGTAATACTCAGGTATCACAGATGATACCTGAGTATCAATACACTTCTCAACTCATTACCCCTATATCCCTTACATCCTGCTCCTAAAATGTATGATAAGATCCTTATGTTAATTTGCACTATACATAATACATACTTTTTTGCAAAAATATTATCATATGATTAAAATAAAAAAAGCTTAACCATACTTACATATACTCACCAATAAACTTAACAAGAGACTGTGTCGTAGAGGCATGAGTGGTAAAGGAATTTGGGATAAAGACATAAGCGTGGTAAAGGCATGGCTTGTATAGTTGTATGCATGGTAATTACACTGCATGGTAAAGACTGCGTGGTAAAGTTTGTTTCCCCTTATGCAGGCACCTCATGAGAATGAGGAGTGAGACTATGTCAAATTTCACTGTGAGTTAGTAGTCAATAGTGCTCAGCATAGAGTGTGCAAAAGGTGGGCCCTTCCTCTCAAGCCCATCCTAGTTTTCAGATTAGAGATCTATATATCACTGTACTCTCACCCGCCATACTCCTCTTTCTACCTGCAGTCTTGTTTTTTCAATTACCTGCGTGTAACTGGTTTAAACTACCACACCTATTGGAATCTAGCAGTCATTGTTGGTTACCTGTGAGTAGACGATGACTGTGATGGAGCAGGTAGAACAACATTTTGTATACCTCCTCTATTTTGCATAAAAATAATAACTATATAACCTACTGATTATAATTTACTAGCGGTTTGCAGTGTTTAACTAAACCAACCATTTGCATATACCAATTACACGTGGGACTAATAGCTATTTGCATGGCAAAATAATTCAAAAACTAAAATATGTATGCATATTAATGGTAGTACATGGGGTAATAGGATATCGCATGATTCATGTTGCTTATGTGACGTTTGCGTTCCTGTTTGGATCCTGAAGGTGAATAGTATTGCTTTAAATGTCGCTATATGCTAGGAAAATACTAATACATAAAGGGATTAGTGAGGGTTTAACATTAGAATCTTCATTTCTTTGTATTAATTATTCTTTTGTGTTTGTTTCGCTTAAGTTGACATTTGGGCCTAACTAAAAATGGCGTCCGAAATGGAGTTCAGAAGTGGCCACCGTCTCGTGAGCGCGATGCCTACTGCGCAGACTCGGATGGCTCCGTGAACTTCCTGATGACCTCAGTTCACCGTGTTCCTGGTCAAGGATAGGATCTTGGTGGACTGCCAAACTTCAGTCAGTAAAAACTGGTCTAAATGAACAATTGGGACATACAAGCAAACCTTCAACATTGTTGCAAAAGGGCAACACTGACAGAGGAAATGAACCAGCAAAATCCATTAGAACCTCATAGAATAAAAATCAGACATTCCCCAACCAGCCAATCGCCGTCTTTCTTGGCCTAAAAATGTTTCATGTTATCCCGAATTTTATTATAAAAAGGGTAGTAAAATAGGGAGGGGGATCTCCATTTCCCATTTTCCCGATAGCGGTCTAGCATTCGGCGGTTTGGATGACTGCACACACTCTTTGACCCCACAGGTGATGACAGATGCTTGCACGATTTCTGGTCCTTTGGAGATCTTTGGGACTGTAACGTGCTGAGCAAAGAACTTCGGACTTTGAGCTTTGGCCTGCTTTATTTGGACAATTTAACGGCTAAATTCAGTTGTGCAGAGCCAAATGAATTAGAGAAAAATCCAGATAGCAAGAATAGGTAAATATAAATATCATACAATTTGTTTTGCTTAACTGAAAATTCTAAACTTTGGACGGGACAAATGCTAATATTAATTGCAAATAATATTTAGATAAACAAATATGATTAACAGAAATTACGAGTTTGTGGTTTTTAAATGAAAAGAGTAAAGGATTCTAAATCACCATCAACCAATCCAACTAATTGGTCCGTCGACCAAGTGGGTGGAGTGCCTTGATGTTTAGGATTAGGAATCTATAGGTGGAGAATGCTAATGTATATTCTGTAAAATAACTTTTCTTCTCTATAGGTAATAAGGTACCCCCCACATGTCCAGCGCGAAATCATCATCCCTCCTGTGTGCAGACTCGTGAGTGGAGACGTGTGAGTGTTGGTGTTATGGGCCCCACCAATGACTGCATGTGTGAATGAGCTAGTGTGACATCGGATCTGCGACGCAGGGAGGATAGCTGTGTATATAAATATTTTCTCCTTTTTCTCTGGTCTTGCGCTGGATCTGTTTTTCTGGTAGCAATTCTGATGGTTTTATGGCATTGGTTTGGTGATTATTGCTTATAGATTTGATCACTGCTTATTGATTTCCGATTTTTTGAATATTGATTATTGATTGTGGATGTTTGGATGAGTATTGGTTTATGTATTAACACTCTATGTCGAGTCGCGTTGCGTTCTATGTTGTTTTGAAGACTTCTGTGATGTAGGAAGTCGGATGCTTTGTGACGGATGTAATGATTCCGTAGTAGGGCAGATTGAAGCGCTGCTCTCGGGAAAGACGGAATTATAGTGCCCTGTAGGTATATGGGGAAAACGTGTGACGATTGAAGTTGGACAACGCATTGTGTGGGTTTGATTTGGTAACATCGCCATGTGTTATCATTAGGGACATTTCTGTGTGAAAGAGGTGTATGGATAGCGAAGGCCACCTGTGAAATGTTGGTCTTAAGTAACAGGAGTCCACGTGAACTCTGATTACGCTTATCACTGGAAAGGTAATAGGTGTTCCCTAAGCTTGATTAAAGTGTAAAGTAGATGCTACTTTATTAACGAGTGTAATAATTCTGTAGTAGGGCATATTGAAGCACTGCTCTCGGGAAAGACATGATTCTGTGTGAAAGAACTACAGTTTTTCGTATGAAAGTGTGTAAATGAAATAGCATTCGACTTAATTGTGAAACTCTGGTTTTATTTCTCAGGAGCAGTGCGTCTCCAACCGGTATCTTATTTACAGAGAAACGGTTAGTTAATGCTTGCTAGAAAGGTAAGGTAGAGGGAAGTGCTACTTTATCGGCGAATTTAATGATTCCGTAGTAGGGCAGATTAAAGCGCTGCTCTCGGGAAAGACGGAATTCTTGAGAGAAAGGTCAAGACTATCTCTTTTGTTAGCGAAACAGATAATGGTGGCGTATTTATGTCGTTACTAACAGAATTGAAGTAAAAAGTGAATGTAAGAAAACTTGCCGATAAACTTTGTAAAGGAGGGATCAGCAGAAGCAGGAGTAGCAAGAAAAAGCTGATGTCAGAAAAGACTGCGCTGGGATTGGCTAGTCAGTAAGTGACGTAGACGCTCTAGATTGGTGCGTTCGTGTGAGTCGTGCTGGGATTGGAGAATTGCAAAAGTGACATAGACCCCCAAGGATTGGTGCATTAGTGTGAGTTGCGCTACGATTGGATAAAACAACAGAAAAGTCATAGGAGAAATCTAGCGATACTGAAAAGAGAAAATGATGTATTACAATCCACCAGAGAAAGAGAAAAAGTCCTGGTTCGGAAAGATCAAGAACTTATTTAAAAAGGACAAACCGATTGTGAGTAGAGAGGGACAGCTGCTTCCTCCACCGAAATCACCCGCATCCTTTATGGTTGCGAAATATGGCTATCATACATGTATTTGGTTAGACAATTGGGCAAAGTATACAAAAGATGATGGAATTTTAGCATTTCTGGAACATGGTTCATTTAATTTAGCGGTATTGAGGAATTTAAGAGAAAGAATGATGAAACTAGAACCGAGACTTAGACCTCCTCAGTTTGAAGCATTGACAGAATGGGAAGATGAGATGTATGACAGAGAACGACATTGGAGTAGCGGAAGGTACAAATATATGTTTGGTAGACCGTGTGGACAAGAGAATCATGATGACAGAATGAGGAGATGGCGAAGTGCAAATATGACTGATGGTATGTGCCGTATGAGAAGTGCTGAAGAGACTACTAGTAGAAAATGAACAGAAAAGAGAAATAATACAGGATCAGAAGGTTATAAGTATGGAGTGCATTTGTCGGAGGATGATGTTCTTGAGGACATGTTTTATAAAAATCCACCCCCGTATCAACCAAATTCCACATTGTTGACACCAAGTGCCCCAGTAAAAGAATCACCACAGAATATTAAATTTGAATCAATACCACATGAGGTAGGAAGAAATAATCCGTTTAGAGAAACAGAAAATACACAACCTGGTAAAATGGCAAATGAAAATTCAGCTGAAAAGATCAGGGAATTGACTAAAAACATGGAACTGTTCCTGTAACAATAGGACCTGTAATGCCTGTAAGGATAGTGAGCATTGTCTGACGATTCCTTCTAACAGTAATAAAGAAAATGAAATGCAAAAAAGAGGTTCAAGAGAGAATCCATGGGGACAAGCGATAGGAATTTCTGAACAAAACACTCCTAAAAATTTAGACAATAAATCAGAGTCTAGCGAATAGAGCAATAATGACGACAGAATCAGTACCAGGATCACCAAAAAGTTTAAAACAAACACAAAATGAAATGGTTCCTGTAGGTCCTACTTCTGATGAATTAAGTGAATGGTTAAGGAATTTACAGCAAAAAGATGCTGAACCTTGACCTTTAGATGTGCCCAAATTAAAAATAGTTTTAGAAGAATTAATAGTAGGAACTATTCCCACAGAAACGTTAAAAGCCTATCAGGATGAAGAATTAATGTTTCTATGCAAAGGTATAACGTGGAGAGCAAGAAATTTACATGAAAGATTAGAAGAAGTAGCAAGTGAAATGGGCATCGACTTTGAAAAGGTAAAGTCATTACAAAAGCCATACAGAGTAGACTTTTCTGAAAAAGATATTGAAAATTTGAATACTGCAGGACGAACAACTCAGATTAAAGACAATTAATTTACTGAGAAAATGGGGTGATGTACATAAATGGAAAAGTAGATGGTTTCGAAAACGAGATGATGCAACAGACAAAACGTTTGCAGCTTATCCAGTAAGAGAAAAAGAAAAGGTAGTGACTGAATGTCCCATGAGGGAGATTCCAGATGGAGGCTATGTGCATGTCCCCTGGACCAGACAAGATATTTTATCATTCACCAATGACTTTCCTTGCTTGTGCGAGAAGACGGTCGAATGGTACAGGTAGGTAGACAGGTTTGTAAAATTATCAAAAGTACTATGGATTGATTTGAATAGTTTATTTGACATAATTGTACCAGTAGACATATGGGCAGAATGTAAAATTACAATAGGTTGGCCTACTCAAGAATACCCTAGAGATCCAAAAACAGGTGCCCCTGATCCAGAAGTAATGAGAAAATATGAACACGTAGTTACCTTTCTGAAAAATAAAGTGCCTCCTAAAGAAACTGATTGGGTAAAAATTGATAGAACTCATCAAGAAGTGAAAGAGTCTGTACACACATATTATGAAAGGTTGTTGTTAGCTTTTAAGCAATACAGTGGTGATGAAAATTTGAGTGGGAAGGATTTGAGTCATTTTGTATATCGATTTGTGTATGGGTTGTGTCCTGAAGTAAGTGAAATGATTAAAGAGCATACAGTAGATTGGCAAAATAAAAAGATAAATGAAGTACTGAGACAAGCAAAATATTTTAGTGATGAGATTGAAGCAAAGCAGCGTAAATTAAGTAAAGTAAACGTGGCAGAAAGACAGGAAGCTCAATTGATTGAACAAGCAAATGGTACGAGCATGAGACAAAAACCCAACATTGGGAAAGGGAAAGGACAGATCAGTCTAGATGAAGCCAAAAAGAAGTGGCCATGTCATAATTGCGGAAGAATAGGGCATTGGAGAACCGAATGTAAATTTCCAAGTGCTAATGGTGATAATGCATCATTGAATCCACAGGTGCAGAATGAGGTGAGTTGTCAACTGCAGAGACAGCAGCAGGTTGTTGCCCAACAGTGTCAGGTGCCAAAACCGCCTTTTACACAGAGCATAAATCCTCAAAAATACAGTAAGGAGACAGAATTCTACAACGAAGAACAGGTAATTAAGCTGCCGCGCGCTAGTGCTGTTTCGCGGTATTTGCTACAACACAACGAGAGTGAGTCAAAAGAAAGCTATTGACGGTGCCGAGGGGAGGAAAAAGAGTGCGTACTTGGCGCAACTCTAGAAGTAGACCAGACAAGCCCTTTTGTGGATGGAAAAGTAAATGACGAAAACATTACTTTCCTAGTAGATACTGGTGCTACTCGTTCAACTGATAGGTCAGCTGATGTCAAAAATCTTCCTCTCTCGGATGAAACGATCCAAGTAGTTGGAGTAGCCAACAGACAGATAAAAACGTATCGCACTGAACCAGTTAAAGTTAACATAGGGAAGTTTTCTGAAATGCACTGTTTTGTCGTGTGTGATTCAAGCCCTGTAAATTTGTTAGGAAGAGATTTGCTGTGCAAAATGAACTGCACAATATTCTGTACTCCGGATGGTATAGCTTTTGAAACTCCTGATGAGGACGTATTGTATAAAATTACTATAGCTAATATGGAACCTGAAATTACCAAGGCATTTGCTGAATTTGACCCCGAGGAATTGCCTCAAGAATTGAAGAAGACAGTAAAAATGGAGGTATGGGATTTCACAGGAGAAGATGTGGGATTAATGAAAAATGTAGATCCCGTAAAAAGTGCTGTAAAGGAAGGAGTAAGTTACCCAAATATTCCACAGTACAAATTGACACCCGAGATAATTGCAGGAATCACTCCTATAATAGACAAAATGATTGAACAAGGTATTTTGATTGAAATAATGAGCAGTCCATGCAATTCACCAATTATGGGTCTGAAAAAGCCTAACAGAACTTTTAGAATAGTGCAAGACCTGAGAAAAATAAATAAAATTGTTGTATCTTGTTGTCCCATTGTACCAAATCGATCTGTGATTTTGTATCAGATTCCTCACTATGAAGAATGGTATACAGTGATTGATTTGTGTCATGCTTTCTTTTCCATTCCGTTGCACCCTGACAGCCAACAGATTTTTGCGTTCCGGTCTGGCGAACGTATTTTTGGCATGGTGCCGAATCCCACAGGGGTATACAGAGAGCCCCTCGATATTTAATCAAATTCTGAAAAAGTCTTTAGAAGATTTAAAAATGCCTGAAAGTTCGGTATTGGTCCAGTATATCGATGACCTACTTGTGGCATCGAGAACTCAAGAAGCTTGTGTTGTGGATACCATTGCATTGTTGAATCATTTGGCAGATGGAGGACTTAAAGTATCCCCATCAAAATTGCAATTCTGTCAGAAACAAAGTACAATATTTAGGCCACAAAACTGAATAAGGATTAAGAAAAGTAATTGCAGATAGAATCAAGATAATAAAAGTAATGAGCGCCCCAATGACTCAAAGAGAAGTGAGATTGTTTCTTAGAATGGTTGGATATTGTCGTCAGTGGATTAGTAATTTTTCCTTGATTGCAAAACCTTTGGCCCGCTTGACAAGGAGTGATGTAAAAGATCCCATTGAATTAAATAGAGAAGAGTTGAAGGCTTTTAAACAATTGAGAGATGGGTTGTGTGAAGAACCAGCTCTTGGCATGCCTGACTATGAGAAAGAATTTGAGCTCTATTGCAGCGAAAGAAATGGATGTGCACTTTCTGTGTTAATACAGAAACACAGAAAATTGAGGAAACCAATTGCATATTATTCAGCTAGATTAGACCCTGTAGCTGTAGCATTGCCTGGTTGTTTGAAAGCTGTAGCAGCTACTTGTAAGAGTCTGGAACAGAGTGAAGGAATTGTGACGGGATATCCTGTGAGAGTGTTTGTACCTCATGATGTGGCAATCCTTTTAACAAGGAGCCACACTCAGTTCATGACGCATAGCCGTCTGACTAAATATGAGAAAGTCTTCTTAGGCGCAATGAATGTGAGTCTTGTGAGATGTCTGAATGTGAATCCTTCAACATTGTTACCTGAGAATGTGGAAGTCAGAGATGATGTGGATCATGACTGTTTGGAAGTGCTTGTTTTCTGTACCAAACCACGTCCTGGTATAAAAGATGTACCTTTGACAGAAAGTGACTATATGATGTTCGTGGATGGATCATGCTTGAGAACGGATGAGGGAATTCTGAGTGCAGCGTTTTCAGTATGTATGGTAGCAGCTGTATTGGAAGCATCTTGTCTGAAAGGAGTAAAATCCGCCCAAGTTGCTGAACTTTTTGTATTAACAAGAGCATGCAAGTTGGAGAAGAATGTGAGAGTGACTGCGATAACCAACAGTAAGTACGGCTTCGGTGTGGTGCATGATTTTGGCCAAATCTGGTCTCATAGAGGGTTTTTGACATCGAGTGGAACTCCCAGAAGGAATGCTGAAGTGGTTGGAAAATTGCTTGAGGTGATACAGCTGCCTAAACAGTTAGCAGTGGTGAAATGTGCTGCGCATACCAAGTCGGATGATTATATTTCAGCGGGCAACAGGTTTGCCAATGACATGGCTCAGTATTGTGCACGAAATCAGAACTCAGTAAATCGTGGGAGAGAAAACGAAAAGAATTCATGTCCCTTGTTGTTTACTAACACCGTGAATACATGCGAAGAAGTGAGGCAGTTGCAGGAAGAATCAGAAGATGAGGAAATGAGACAGTGGGTAAAAGCAGGATGCACCATGGGAAACAGATCATGTGTTGGTTTATCGGGATAGAAGACCAGTTATGCCTGATAGCATGGTTTCTACCATGGCACGGATGTATCATGGACAAGCACATGTAGGAAGAGATGCTATGATCAGACTTTTCAAACAGACATGGTATAATGCACAATTTAGACTTGTAGCTGAAAGCCTTTCTCAAAGATGTCTTATATGTCAGCAATTCAATCCTGGGAGAAAAACAGTGGTAAGTCTGGGAACGATAGGACAAGACGGGGGCCTTTCACAAGAATGCAGATTGACTTCATTGAAATGCCGCCCTGCAACAGGTTGAGGTATGTTCTAGTGATGGTTTGCCTGTTCTCTCGATGGGTGGAAGCATACCCAACTAGAAGGAGTGATGGAATTACAGTAGCTATTATTGAGAGAGTTCATTCCTAGATTTGGTTGTCCAGTCACGATCGAGTCAGATAGAGGAAAGCATTTCCATTATGTAATCTTGAAATTCATTTGGGAAGCATTGAATGTACAACAGAAACTACATTGTGCCTATCGCCCAGAGGCTTCTGGTGTGGTGGAACAGGTAAATGGCACCATTAAAAATAGAGTGGGAAAGATGTGTTTAGACACAGGTCTGAAATGGCCTGATGTCTTGCCTCTGGTACTCATGACTATAAGATCTATTCCGGATAGGAATACAGGCTTGAGTCCTCACGAAATAGTGATGGGGAGAGCAATGCGACATGTTTTCATACCAGTCAACAAACTATTGCCTATATCTGATAACTTGGTGTTGGATTATTGCAAGGGGTTGGCTGATTCTGTTCATTCTGTGTTTCATCAGGTTGGATCCGATGCCACCACTCTTGAAAAGAAGCCAGCTCATGATCTGAGCCCAGGTGACTTGGGTGAGAATAAAAGTGCATAGAAGAAGAAATTGTTTGGTACCAAGGTGGGGTAAACCACATCAGGTGATCCTGACCACGACGACAGCTGCAAAATGTGCAGGAGTGAAGAACTGGATTCATGCTCGTCACACCTTGTGAATTCCAAATCCAGTGCATAACAAGGAAGGAGAATACTTTGAAGAATCAGATACAAGTTCCGAATCAGATACTGAAGAAATACGAGCAAGACAAACTTCTGAAAGGGGGGAGTCAGAACCAAGTCCAGCTATAGCACCAGAGAATCTTCCATTAAGAAGAAAATTGCAGATTTCTGACACCAGCTCAGAATCAGACACTGAACCAGTACAAGCACATAAAAGTGAAAATAAAAATAGTGAAGAGACTGTCAAAGAAATTCTTGATTAAGAAGTTGCGGATGAAAAATCAAGAGAAATTCCATCTGAAATAACAGAAATAGATGGTAAGGTACCAGATACAGAGAGTGAGGGAAAGGTTTTTGCGGAAGACCCCAGAGTAGATGTAGGGAAACCATACATCCAGGTAGAAGAAGGGACAGTTAGTCAGCAGGAAGATTGTGAGGAAGAACCACGAGGAGGGACAGAAGTAGATAAGAAAAAGAAAGTGGTGGAAAGAAGAATTACTGAAAGTAAGCGTTAAGTTGGAACTGAATCGGAGGACAGTGACGAAGAAGTACCAGAAGGTTGAGTCCTGAGGAAAAGCATAGAGAACTGAGAGAAATGAAAAGGGAAGTAAGTTAAAAAGGCCAGCAAAGGATGAAATTTGGCCCAACAAGATAAAGAGATTGAGATACAGATTGACACGAGTAAATTCATCTAGACCTGAACAAGTGAATGAGGTGTCTAGCCAAGAGAAATTAAAAGGCGTTGAACAGACACCATCAGAAGAAAGCAAGCGAACAAGAAAACCTAACCAGAAGTATAAGTCACCAGAATGGTCGTATGTGGCACTTCCTGAAGTACAAGAAGAGGCAGACAGCCAAGGAGATCTAGAGGTGACTATACCAGAAGTGGTTGAGGACGACGAAGAATCGGAAATCCTGTGAGTTATCTTGTCCGACATCGGGGAAGAGACGGATGTTCAGGAAATTCTGAATCAAGATTGTGAAAGAAAAGTGAAAGACGATCAAATGCCAAACTGAAGAGGACTAAGGTGCTCTAGAAGGAGAACTTGAAAATTACTAAATAAAAGAAATAACAGAAAAAGAACCAAGTAGGTGCTTAGAGCCTTGGGTTAGACAAAACTAGTTGTGAAGTAGAAGAGGCTAAGTCAAAAGACACTGATCATTTTTCGAAATGGCCAACACAGAAAGTAGAAAATCAACATGTGTGTTCCTTAGAAGATGGTGCAAAATGTGTTGTTGTTGTACAGGATTACTAATGCTTTTGTGGAGTGCGTTAGCTTTAATGGTCTCATTTAAAGTTACATTAAAAACAATAGAAGGTCATAGTGAGACTAAGACTCATGTAGAAAAGATTCAGAAGATTAATCCAACTAAAATAGATAGAAATTATTTACATAAAGTTAGGTCCATAACTGATTTTTCTAACAATGTTTTTTCAAAATTATTGTATGAATATGTTAAAGACTGCTACGTTTGTATGCAGTTGCCTGCATCGGTGTCTGAGGGAGTGACATACCATCACCTCCCAGTGACATATGGAATAACATGTAGTGTATTAGCAAGTTTGTTTTACAAGATAGGGAGACAAGAATATTATTTTTCAGATGTAGATAACATATTTTCACAAGTACCTCTAGTCAATAAACTGAATAAAGTAAAACCTGCTAAAGTGTTAGGTGAATTTTTCTTAGAAACTAAAGAATTAACATTAGAGTCAATATTTAGAAATAATCTAACTTGTAGTCTGAAAAGAGAAGAGAAGACTTTCTTAGATATGGTAGAAGAAAGGAGACTAAAAATGCAAAAGAAGGTTCCTGAGGGAAATGATGAAAAGACAGTTTGGGATGTTGAAAGAGAAAAACATTTGAAAGGAGAAGCTAGTCCAAAAATGGCTCTAGATTGGCCTCAGAAAGGGAAGTTGGGTATTAGAAGAAATCAGACTGCATATGATAACTATTTTGTAGGCACAAGTGATTGCCATGATACTTATAGAATCATGGTTGGATGGGGATTTAAAGGAGGAAATGATCCGGTTTTTCATGGAATATATTTTATCTGTGGGAACAAAGCATATTATCGATTACCTGACCATTGGTATGGCACATGTTATCTAGGCCTGGTTTTCCCAAAGATATTTCATGTGGGAGGAGGAAAAGATGGTGCACAACTAGACAACTAACACGTAGAAGAAGAGAATCTTGGTCAGAAATTGTAGGAGACATTTTTGGAGAGTTGATACCAGCAGTTGGAATATCTCTGAATGCACCCAAAATTTGAAAATTATCAACAGTAGTAGATCGCTTGTCAACAAGCACTGCTGGAGGATTTTTATTGGTAAATACCGAAATGGTTGCCATGAGAGCTATGGTAATGCAAAATCGCCTTGCCCTTGATATAATTTTTGCAAAAGAGGGTGGAGTCTGTGGAATGTTGAAAGTTCAACATTGTTGTACTTATATTCCTGACGAAAGTCAAGATTTAAAGACGTACTTAAAGAATATAACTGATTTGCATGAGGAGATTGTTCCACTGGAGGTTGAAGGTATTTGGGAAAAGATTGGAAAAAGGGTTTCTACTATTAAAGACTTTTTGCTAAAACTAGGTAGTACCTTTATTAGTAATATATTATTTCCAGTAACATGTGTGATTATTCTAGTATTAATTCTGAGATTAGGATGTCTATGTAGCAAAAGAAGGAAAATACAAAATAACATAAAAAGAGAAACTATAAAGGAAAGAGAGAGAGAAAGAAAAGAAAGAGATTTTGAAGAGGTAGAATTAGAAGAGTGGAAAGAGAATATGGACAAAAAGACAAGAGAAGAAGAAACAGAAGAAACAGTCATGTGATCTAACCAAATATTGAGAGAACTGAATTCATTTCTATTTACAAATGTTATAAAACTTTAAGGTAGTATGGTGATGTTTAAAAATCACCAAAGGGGGGATTGATGGAGCAGGTAGAACAAAATGTTGTATACCTCCTCTATTTTTCATGAAAATACTAACTATATAACCTACTGATTATAATTTACTAACGGTTTGCA
This sequence comes from Triturus cristatus, assembly GCF_964204655.1. Lineage (NCBI taxonomy): Eukaryota > Metazoa > Chordata > Amphibia > Caudata > Salamandridae > Triturus > Triturus cristatus. The sequence goes on from NC_140591.1 coordinate 1,355,956,203, forward strand.
GTGTTTAACTAAACCAACCATTTGCATACACCAATTACACGTGGGACTAATAGCTATTTGCATGGCAAAATATTTCTAATAACTAAAATATGTACGCATATTAATAGTAGTACATATGGTAATAGAATATTGCATGATTCATGTTGCTTATGTGACGTTTGCCTTCCTGTTTGGATCCTGAAGGTGAATAGTATTGCTTTAAATGTCGCTATATGCTAGGAAAATACTAATACATAAAGGGATTAGTGTGGGTTTAACATTAGAATCTTCATTTCTTTGTATTAATTATTCTTTTGTGTTTGTTTCACTTAAGTTGACATTTGGGCCTAACTAAAAATGGCGTCCGAAAAGGAGTTCAGAAGTGGCCACCGTCTCGTGAGCACGATGCCTACTGCGCAGACTCGGATAGCTCCGTGAACTTCCTGATGACCTCAGTTCACCGTGTTCCTGGTCAAGGATAGGATCTTGGTGGACTGCCAAACTTAATTCAGTAAAAACTGGTCTAAATGAACAATTGGGACATACAAGCAAACCTTCAACATTATTGCAAAAGGGCAACACTGAAAGAGGAAATGAACCAGCAAAATCCATTATAACCTCATAGAATAAAAATCAGACGTTCCCCAACCAGACAATCACCGTCTTTCTTGGCCTAAAAATGTTTCATGTTATACCGACTTTTATTATAAAAAGGGTAGTAGAATAGGGAGGGGGATCTCCATTTCCCATTTTCCCGATAGCGGTCTAGCATTCGGCGGTTTGGATGACTGCACACCCTCTTTGACCCCACAGGCGATGACAGATGCTTGCACGATTTCTGGTCCTTTGGAGATCTTTGGGACTGTAACGTGCTGAGCAAAGAACTTTGGACTTTGAGCTTTGGCCTGCTTTATTGGGACAATTTACCGGCTAAATTCGTTTGTGCAGAGCCAAATGAATTAGAGAAAAATCCAGATAGCAAGAATAGGTAAATATAAATATCATACGATTTGTTTTGCTTAACTGAAAATTCTGAACTTTGGATGGGACAAATGCTAATATTAATTGCAAATAATATTTAGATAAACAAATATGATCAACAGAATTACGAGTTTGTGGTTTTTAAATTAAAAGAGTAAAGAATTCTGAGACTTAAATGTGTTTTAGCTGGTTCTAAATCACAATCAACCAATCCAACTAATTGGTCCATCGACCAAGTGGGTGGAGTGCCTTGATGTTTAGGATTATTAATCTATAAGTGGAGAATGCTAATGTATATTCTGTAAAATAACTTTTCTTCCCTATAGGTAATAAGGTACCCCCCCACATGTCCAGCGCGAAATAATCATCCCTCCTGTGTGCAGACTTGTGAGTGGAGACGTGTGAGTGTTGATGTTATGGGCCCCACCAATGACTGCATGTGTAAATGAGCTAGTGTGACGTCGGGTCTGTGAGGCAGGGAGGATAGCTGTATATATATATATATTCTCCTTTTTCTCCGGTCTCGCGCTGGATCAACTGCACTGACCTCAACTCCATACTGCGCTACATGCACCTGATGTCTCTGTCGAATATCTACTGCAGCCTAAATAGCATCTCACTGCCTGCTCTGTTGTGAAGAGATCGGCAAGCAGTTTTGTTTTGTCTGTTCTCCATGTTCAATTCCTACTCACCCCTTAGCCCCAAACTCTGTCCCACCTCCACACTATCAGAGCAATGATGAAATTGAAATCAGCTCTCTAAGGCAAACTCCTCTCCCACGAACCAGATGCCGAAACCCCCCCTTACCCAGTAATACTCAAAACAAACCCCTCTCACTTACATACATCGCAATAGCTTTCTCTTTTGCCCATACCCAACTAACTCTCTTCTTTCTCTCTTACTAATTCCTACCGCATAAGGCTTCTGTAAAATCTCTCCAAAATTTCTGATAAAAACTAGAAGCACAAACTGCTCAAGGAACACCCAGACACACTAATAACTGACATTTACTACTGCTCAATGTACAAAGGCCTTATAATGGGCTTCCTCTTCTACACCAAGAAACCTGCCAAATGGAGAGAAAATTTCCTACAGCACCTGCTTGTAACCAACACAGCCAACATCCCATATGGATCCAAACTCACCTTATCCCCATGCCAAATGTTTGGTGGACAACTGTCCATATCCATATACAAAGATGGGAAAATCTTAATACAAGCCTCAGAGCACAACCTCTCCACTTTTGATCTCCATTTCCATGCTCTCTGTACCTCGATGCTATTCCCTCTCAAGAACCCTCGGCCTCCTTCCCCCACATATCCACACACTCTCTCCTCTCCTAGTGGAGTCTACCATTCCCTATTCCCCTTGCACCAACACCACCTACACCCCCAACATCCTTTCTCATCCCTATACCCCTCGAAAATATGGTCACACCACAAGAATTGTTGTCTCCTCTGCCTAGACACTCGTCCCCTGCACAATTAGACCAAATTACTACACCTGAATCTGCATAGCCTTCGAACCACACCAGCCTACATCCAACCATAGCCCCTATTCCTACTTACTCCTACTTGCAAAGACCACCAGTCTACCCCACCATTTGCCACTGATTTTCCTGCCTCTCAATTAATCCCCTCAATCACCTGACTAGAACCCAAATTTAACACCAAACTAGAAAAAAATCACCGTACTACAAAAGGATACAAAGATCTGCTCCATCTCTCTTCCTAATCACAAAAGTATGATGAACATGGTTCTTGCCGCAAACATGCACTTTTCCTCCTCACGCTCTACCCCCTGGTCAACTATTCCCTTCACTAATTACCCCCTCAAACCTAGATAAATCACCATTGGAATGTCGCAGCTAGAAGCAGAACTGTTGAGCAACACGTACGACAAAGCTCACAATCAACCCCACCACCACATGATTCTGGTTATCCTTGTAAATAGTATGATCCTTTCTACTAATCACCCTCCAAGGCTACTTGCCCAATTAATTCCCATCCGGCTTAACCAATCTGAACTGAGAATGTCACCCTCATTAAACTGCATGCTATTAAACTGTCTGTCCGCAGTCAAGAACACCACCAAAATAGTGGAAGCCATTCTTCTACATAACATTTACATCTGTTTTCTGACTATAACCTGTATTAATGACTACTCAGCCCACATTATTAATCTCCAGTAGAACCTACCATTCCCCATTCACCTTGCACCAACACCACCTACACTACACCAGGCTGCTCAATCATTTGCTGCGACAGTAAATACTGCACCGGTGGTGGTTTAGCTATCATACACAAAAATGGACTTGACCTAAAACTTTTCCCCACAGCTGAATACTCTACCTTCAAATATCTTGGAGTTCATCTATCCTCTATAGGCTGTATGCCTATCAAATTCCACATCATCTACTACCGACAAGATGAAAACCCACAATTCTTCAAGAATTTAACTGTCCTAATTACACAAAACTCCTTGAAGGAAACCACAGACATTATACTAGGAGACCTAAACCTGTACCTCAATGATACAGAACAGAACACACCCTATCTACCCTCCTTGAAATGAAAGGTCTCACCCAGCACTGCAGTAAGCAAACCCACAACAAAGTATCTACCTTTGATGCAATAATTTCCAACCAATATACCAAATCCCTCCAATCCATCCTATCCACCTACTGGATTTACTACCACCTAATTCTATTCAGTTTCAATACCATTCAACCTAAGCTCCACATCCAAACTAATCATCCTTAGCACTGGATGTGGAATACACCAAATCCCTCAATCAGAGTTAAAATCCCTAATCAGTTCCTGAATTCTGCCTCCACCAAATCTTACTTCCGCTGATAACCTCACTTCCCACTATAACACAAAAATGGCAGAACTTCTACACACTGTCACCCCGCTAAAACTTAAGAAATCAAAAATCATCCTCTCCAGATCCTGGTTAAACAACAACCTTAAAAAGGAAAGACAACAACTTAGGCTGGCTCAAAGAACCTGGAGACAACAACTCTTGCTGACCCATTTTGCTCTCCTCTGAGCTGAATGCCTAAAATATAAAAATCATACTTACAGAGATAAATCCTTCTTCTTCCGAGCACAAACTGACAACATTCCACTGATGATTCTGCTAAGCACTGTGAAGAGCTTGCCATATTCTTATCAGAAAAAATAACCAACATCAAACTTTCTCTGGACCCCTCCACCCTTACCAAAGATGGCCTGTCTACCAAAGATGGCCCATTTACCAAAGATGATCCTCCAACTGTGACACACCCAACTAATGGTGATCCCCAAACATACCCCTGCAGTGAGACAGAACAGCAAACCCAATCTCCTATATCTGAAAAACAGTGCAACCTGGGCCAAGTTTGAAAATATCACTAAAGATGAAATCATTAAAACATTTGCAAGCATAAAGCTAACATTTCACTTTTCTGACCCTCTTCCCTCCTCTCTTGTCATAAATCTCAGACAAGTCTTCTCCCCAACATGGACTTAAATCATTAGTTTCTCCTTATCCAGCGGCTCTATGCTGGCCTCCCTCAAACTCGGCCAAGTCATCCCCTCATTAAAAAGCAGACATCGAATCGAACATCCTTAACAATTACAGACCTATAACTAACCTCCCTCTTCTTGCCAAGACTATTGAAAAATGTTTGCTCTCACAACTCAACAACCACATCGAAAAATTCAACCAACATGACCCCTTCCAATCTGGGTTTAGGAAAAGCTGCAGCATGGAGAATGCAATCCTGAACATCACTGATGACTTACACAGAGTGCGAGACAAGGGTCAGGCCTGCCTCTTAGTCATCTTGGACCTCTCTGTGGACTTTAATACAGTTATCCACAAAACTCTCCTCAACACCTTCTCAAAGCATGCAAGAATCAATGGTATTGTCCTTAAGTGGTTTGCCTAATGCCCCAAGTAATGATCTATTATAAGCAAACTAAGCAATTCCACCTCACCAGCTGTACCAGTCACACATGATGTCGCCAAAGGTTCAATTCTGTTGCCTGCCTTGTTCAACCTCTACATGGAACCTCTTATAATAATATTGAAACAAGTCAGAATCACCTACCATCTCGGTGTAAATGATACCCAACTCTACATTTAAATCTCATCACCTAAAGACATCCATCAACTCAACACACTCTCCATGGTACAATACAAGCTGACCAACACCCACCTAAAGCTAAACCCCAACAAAACTGCATTTCCCCTCCTCCAGCCCAAAGGAAAGTCCTCTCTTTGTCACAACTGTCTCGGCAACCCAACTTCATTAAACTGTAAACTATCTTTCCCGAACTCTGTTGAGTCTTTAGAGATTACGCTTGACAAAAACTTGAACAGGAAAGACCATATTAATGCATCAGAAAAAGTGCCTTCTACGCGTTGAAACGCCTTAAAAACATCCAACCCGTAATCCCCTTTGAAGACCTATGAACTGTAGTTCAATCCTTAGTCCTCTCTAAACTGGACTTGGTAACGCAACGATCACTGGTACCGCAAAAATACACGTTATTCCTATGAACACCACACTCAACACAGCAGCCAGATTTTATCTGAGGGAGCAAATATGATCACATCACTCCTACATTTAAGAAACTCAACTGGCTACAAATTGAAGTCAGAAGCATATTAAAAGCAGCCTGCATAATTCACAAAGCTCTCTACCTGAAAATCCTATCTACCTCGCAAACAATCTTTCAAAAGCTGGCTGGACGAGGCATCTGCGAAGTTCATACACACTACTCCTGTTTCCTCCCAAATTCAAAAAAGAAAAATCACTTTGCATGCTCCTTCTCAGGGAATACACCTAGACTTTCTCAAGCTTGCCACAGGACCTACGTGACAATCAATCATTACTACACTTTAGAAGAAAACTCAAATGACTTCTTCTCAACAAATACCTGAACCCACCCACCCAAAATCTATACCCGCCACCTCCGAATTATATTGTTCATCTAGTTCATGATTTATTGCATTATATTACCCTGTATGCCTACTATTTTACATGTGTATTGCTTTTAAATGTTGAACTCTGTAAAGTGCTCGGGTCAAATTTAGGTTATATAAAAATAAAAATAATAATAATTGCTGCAGAGAAGTCCATGAGAAGGAGGACTACCATGGCTCCTCTGTCAAGGATCATGCAGTTGTTGTCTGTGGCTGCAATGAATGCTGTTTCTGTACTGTGGTTCAGCCTGAATCCAAACTGCGTGGCTGGTTGTTGCTGAGCAGGGTTGATGAGGGATGGGTTAATTATTTTTTCCAGAACCTTTTTAAGGTTTGATAGAAGGGATATGGGTTTGTAGTTGGAAAGCGTGACTGGGTCACTGGATGGTTTTTTGAGCTGTGGCACAGAGGTGGCATGTTTCCAAGTGTTCAGACACAGAACAGCCATGCAAACCATAACTCACTCACCATATGCAATGCTTGTGATCTCAGACTTGATGCAACAGGTTAGTTGCAAATAATTTAAACAATCTTTAAGCGACATTACGCATCATATTATCACATAGCATACAATTAACTATTGGATTTAATATGTGATGTTATTTAATGATGCTGTGCTTGAACATATCGTTACTTATTGGTATAAATATTTGGAAGTCATAAGCATGGCACTTGGTGTGGAAGTCAATGTTTGCATGACTGTTGTGTGAGGTATACATTTTGAAGCCAGCTATTATGGGAAGAATTGGTGTTTTTTAGATTTATTTTTTAAACGTCACTTCACAGGCTTTTTGTATGGCTATATTTAGGTGTTCTGATGAATATAAATGTTAATTATGTTCTAACTGTATTTAGGGGCTCTTTATGGTATATTATATACATCTTCTATAAAAGTATTCCCTACAGAGCTGAGTACGGTCTTCAGCCATATATTGCGCGGTCTGGCTCAAAGAAAGAAGTCATTGTAATTGTATTTATATACTGCTTACTACCCCTGATGAAGCGTTGAAGCACTTTTTAGCAAGTAGCACGCCACTGCGGAACAATAAAAGGAAAAGTATAGGGAAATATGAATGAATTTGAGTGGTGGACATGTAAGTCTGTTAGTTGGATTGAAAAGGATAATGGAGGAGTCGAAGAGAGAAGAGTCTAGAAAGTTTTTATTAAGATATCATAGTAGCAGTGGCAGGTTTCTGATGAGTAAAGGAGAGTTGGAGGAGAGAAGAGTCTCTCAAAATGGATTAGGGAGCTCCTATTAGTAAAATGAGTTATCAGATGAGTCCAAGGAGGGCTACATAAGAGACAGTATTTAGAAATGGGTCGGAGATCGTAGCACTAAAATTAGGTTTGGGGTGATAGAAGGAGGGAAAAGTCTAGAAAGGGTTTTTTGTGGATCATTGTAGTAGAATGAAGTTTGGAATGATTTAAAATATGAAACAAACCCTATCTGGGCAAATAAAATCAAAGAGGTAATGGCAGCCCTTAGAGAATAGTCTAGTGTTGCCAATTATTAGGTAAGAATTCCTCTACTATTTCATGTGATGTTTGGATTTATTTACAATATTAACCAGTTACATTTGTTACTCTATTTATTTTCTTATGGACTCCTTCACATCTTAATTTTTATTATTCCATGATTTCTTGGTGGATCCTGGGATACCCCTCACAATGGTCCAAGTGTTCCTGGTATTCTCCCAGACCATTGTTGCGAAATGCTGCACTGCAGTGAATAGCTGCAAAATGCTGTTTTCACTGTATAAGTAAATGTAGCTTCTTTCTTTGGACAAACATGGCTGTGATCACAAATGGATTTTTCATACATAGAGAAGTCATTCAAAGTTTATTTTTAATATTTGTCAAAAACCTAGTTCAATGGATAGAGTTTTGGTACTTATTGCTGAAGGAATCATACGTGCTTTGACTTGAAAGCTTCAACAGTAAGTTATTCAGTTCTACTTTGCCTCCATCCATACATTTATTAAGCATTGATAAGAGTTGAAAAGCTTCATTGCCTGTGAAAACGTTTGGCTGTGTGCATGTAATCATTGTCCACTTAATTAAGATGTTAGTTTGTGTTATGCAGATTTATTAAGTCCTAACACACCTCAAAAGCGTATGTTACCATGGACGTGGTCAGAATGCTGCTGTACAGCTTCCAAGTTTAGAACTGACAAGTTTTAAGCTTTTTTAGAAGATGTGGAGTGGGCTGGTCAGCAAGAGAGGGAGTAGGTTCCAGCTTGAAGCTACCAGATATAAAAATGAGTGCCCACTGGATTACAAGAGCAGGATACACACGATTGCTACTAGCTGCTACAGAGAACATAGTAGTCAAGGAGGATGAAGCAAGGAGATTAAGTTGTCCAGAGAACAGAGGCCAAAGGTGTATAGAGCTCTATGATTTTGGCAAAGAAGACTGAACTGTGCACTTTTCTGAACTGAAAGGCAAGGAGGAGGCCTGAGATCAGGCTTATAGAGCCCTGTGCAAGAAGGTTTGAGTATTAAATGAGCAGTGTAATTCTAAACGGTCAAAAGTCCCTTGATGACGGTAGTAGGAATACCTACGTAAAGAGTGTTTTAATGTTAAAGATGACTGGTAAAAAGGCCTTAAATAACCAATTCGTAAGAGTCTTAAGGCATCCCACGAAGCACTTTGTTGATCATTTTGAAATGCTGAAGTAAGATGCTGCCACTAAAGGTACTTAATTACCCTGGACAAGTTGGTATCAAGGATCATGCTGAGATTTCTTACAGTGTTGACGGAGGGGTGTCCCTATTTTCCTTGGGTCACCAGGCATCTGTGCAGGATGATGATGCTTTACCACAAAACATAAACTTGGTTTTGTTACACTTGAATTTCAAGAAATGGCATGCATCCAGACAGTGATTTGTGTCGTACAGGATGCAAATTTGGTATGTGAGGCTAATACATTGTCTGAGATAGAGTTGATGAGCTGTATATCATCTGCATAAGAGACAGTATCAAAACTATAGGATCTCATTATATTGGTTGAAAGTGATGTGGAAAAGGGTTTTCTATGGACCCTCCTTTGCCAGAGCTCATTAGGCTGCTTTATGTGAGAATTCAGGAAAGATATCACATAACAAATGAAGAGGAGATTTGGTACAGAGGTGCTCTGTTAGACTCATGTTTGAAAAATGGTCCTTTGGGGTGTATACAAAACTAGCTAGACTTCGTGGGGTCTATGTGACGAGAAGAACCTGAATCGCTCAAGAACAGAGCATCCAGCTGGTAACTGCAGTGTGGTTGATACAGGTGACTTTTGAGGACTACTGGATGCTCAATCAGGAAGAGAAATGAGTCCAGTCTGGGTTAAATCTCACAATGTTTAAAGATAATATTAATTTTGCTCAAGAGAAATTTGCCAAGCTGGAGTACAGGTCTTGCAACAGGATAGTGGTTTGGGAAAAAGATCAGGAGACATTTTTAATAAAAGAAAATGTCTCCCAGAAAGAGTGGGAACTACTTTGAATGTACAGCATATTCATCTGAGATAGTCATTCGGGGGCTCTGTAATGCCTGTCAGTATGAGAATAGCGCGCAACCCCAGATACTCTTGAGCTGTGTGCTGTAATTAATGTTCAGAGTACAGAATGTGCAATTGAGAGTGGACAACTACAGATGATAAAATAAAGGGCCAACTCAGGCCTAACCTTTGATCTGATTAAGTCAGAGAACACCCCAGGTGGTAGAAGCTTTCTAAACCAAGCTACCCTCTCAGTCATTGCTCTCTGTTCCTAGTAGACGATGAAATCTGTTCCAACATAGTCAGATTAGTGGATTCTGATTTTCATATGGCAGGGTGTGGGAGAAGACTGAAAAATCTGAACTGGAACACCAGACTCCTGCCCTCTTGAACAAAGGTTTCTGGGCTAGCTTGCAGGCAAGCTAACAAGAAGTGCAGCAAAATTACAGTGTTTTAATGGTGGGGCTTCCACAGTAAATGAGTCTGGAATGTCACTAATCATTAACTATGACACAAAATAAAGATGATTTCTCTCCATCGGCTCATCAGAACACTACTGAATATGGGTGAGGACATAGCAGAATAAAGAATCTGTGTGGAACTTTCTGTGAAAAGTGTTGAGTTGCAGCCTGCTCTCTATTTGAATCCATGGACTTTAATTGCTTTTCAAGTGTAATTGGATGACTTCCTAAACAGTTGGAGGGACAACAAAAGCAAGGAAATGGCTTTATCCTGAGTAGGGCAATCAATTACCAAATGAAAGTGAAACGAAACATGCCTCTTTACACTGTCAATATAAGCCTAGTATCTGTGGAAGTCACCAGGAAAATCTTTGATATCATATTGAAAAATAGGGACATTGACTGTTCCAGGATTCAACAAAAAAGAGATGTGTCTTATCCTTTGAAATGAGCCTTTATCACAGTCCATGCCAGGAAAGGTGGTAATTATTGATCACTGCCTAATAAGTTTTGCGTCAATTGTTATGTGCCTGGATTTTTGCAACTATGTGTTCATTATGAACGTGTTCTTTATACAGAAATGTTCTGAGTCAAAAGGATCTCTAAGATTATAATATATTTGGCTGAGCACTCCAACACTGGTACCCCAATTCTTCTCCTTTCCAAACATCAGTAAACCTTAATAATTGTTCTATCAAAGCATGGAATGTGGGTATCCATCGCAGATATTGTGTTGCTCAACTCAGATTCTCTGCCTCTTTTGTAGGAAGGACTTTTAAATGTTGGAGTCAATTCAATAAGGTGTTTATAAGTACATCATGTTCTGCTCCTGTAGCACCATTTCACAAACTCATGGACTCAATAGCCCATACATTTTTCACTGTGCAGATTGAACAATATTCTCACTGTGCCATGCTGTTATTGAATTCTCAGGTGATTGAGTCACTTCTTTATTTGTGAATGTGTCCCTCATAATTACAGTACTTCCTATTTAAAAATACAATTTTTGCATTGTATCTCATTTCTTTAGTTCTTACTGTCCTTCAATTTTGTATTGCTCGTAAAGGTTTAAAGTGGCATTTTCCAATTGTCATATGTGAGAAGGTGGTTCTGACCATCTAATCTGCCTGTTTTTTTTGCTTTTTGATCACCTAGTTTTTGAACTTTTACTGTGGGAGAGCCTCATAACCTGTGACTCACCCTCAATAAAATCATGATAAAATGCAATGCACGTGTTTACCGCTAGTGTCTGCCTTTTAAGATAAGCCTTCAGCGACGTAGGCAGGGTAAGGGGCACTTGGCTGGTTACACATGAAAATGTGTGCACATATGAGAGGGCTGCATGTGATAGACTCCTGTTGTGCGCAGCCCAGAAACTGCACCCAGGTAGAGAGGCACAGTAGAGACTGTGCAGAGTTGGATCGGTACCTGTAATAGGCCTTATAATGAGGCTGTACACATGTGAGGGTCTTCAGTGTGCTTTAATGTTTGAATGAAGTGACAAGACAAGGCTGCCTTTGGTGCAGCTCCCGTTCTCTTTGGGTTAGAGACTCCAGAATTGCACAAATGTATACTGTAACCTGTATGAAAAGAACAATTCTGTTAAGTCCAAAAGCATATCTGTACAGCTTATGGGTCATCCAGGAATGTCATGATTCTCTGGCTCAGCTCAGAATCAGAGCTTAGGCCTATTGTCACCCTGCTGGGTTAGGTTAATAACGTTTCTCTCCGGTAGCAGGATAATAATTCCTCCCCCCACAGAGGGAGCAATTACCCTTGATTAGGTCATATCCTCAGAAGGAAGGGGTGGGTGAACTGCCCTGCATCAATCAACCAGCTGTCATCCTGTGCCAGGGAGAGGGCCTGTTTCAGGCCATTTAACAAAGAACGAAGACCAGAACTCTGAAGGCAAACCAGAGAGGGAGCTTCTTTGAAGATTTGGTGGGGGAAGGCCCTGGCAGTGACATCAGAGAGGGGTGAAGCTGAGAAACCCCAGAGCCCATGCGGCAAGTAACGCCTGGGTAACACCATTTCAAGCTATCCCACAAGACTCTTCAGGGAGGTTGAAACAGGGATGGAGATATGATGTGGCACATCAGGATAGGTCAGGGTGCAGCCCTGCTGGCACCCTCCACCTCCACTTAAAAGGTCTTGAAAAAAATGGGGAGAGCTTTCTTGCCTGTGTTTTTCTGCTGAACACTGGAACTGCAAGCAGACACCATGGACAACTGGAAGGAGAAACCCTCTGACTACCATCTAGCCACAGGACTCTGACTCTAATTGACCTAGGATCATGAGGGGCATGCCCCAGGACCAGAGAAACTGGTCCACTTACACCCCTAAGGACCAGTCCGGAGAGACGATATTTGAGATGTCATCAGTGATGTCATGAGTGATGTCACTGACCATGTCATGAGTGATGTAATATGTGACGTCATCAGCAGTGCATTGCGGGCGCGCGAGTTATAGTTAGCTGAACTAACTATAACGGGGGATTTTCAATGGTTTTGTACGATTGAAAAGTCCAGCTAACTATAACGCCCCTGAAACCTATGGTTTTTTCAGTGAATTCTAAGGTTTTTTAAATGCTAATTCCTAACTATAACGTGCCTGAAACCTATGGTTTTTTCAGTGAATTTCACAGGTTTTTTAAATGCTAATTTCTAACTATGCCTACAGAGACAGGACATGTAAAGAAAGAAAAAAAAATGCACAGAAAGAAAAAAAAGAAATGCAGAAAGAAGCAACAGAAGTCCTCAAAGACGAAGAAAAGTGCAGGAAGAAGGATAACGTGCAGAAAGACCAAACAAAAGAGCAGAAAGAAGCCTTGTTGCAAAATCATCCTGTACCCTCAACTTTTTCAGACGGATACTGGTGGTAACTGAGTCTGACTAACCAGTCCTAGAGCCAGTGCTATGTTAAAAGATACTCAGAATACAGTGAAAACACCTACATACACTAGGGAATACTATGCATTGGGGTCCCCCTGTGATTAGCATGACCTCCTCTGTAAGCCCCTAGTATATAATAGGGCAGGGGATTAAAACTACCTCTTAAAACGTGCCACAGGGCGTGTTTGCACACGTCACCTCAGGCCCGGCCCCTCCCTTGCCCACTGTGTAAACACGCCCTGTGGCCGTTTTAAGTTGGGATATTAAGTCCCCTTGAACACTGAGGGTCCCTAGGGTCCAACTAGCCCACTAGGTACCTCCAGTAAGTGCCACAGAGCTGCATTACAGAAAGGTTTAAAAAGTGGCACGGCCTGGACCACCTCTCTGCAGCGCAGCGGCGCTTACTGGAAGCACATGGTGGGCTAGTTGGCCCCAGGGTCCCTCAGGATTGAAGGGGAATTATTACCCCAACTTAAAACGTGCCACAGAGCATGTTTGCACACGTTAACTCAGGCCCCATCCCCTCCCTTCACCACTGTGTAAACACGCCCTGTGGCCGTTTTTAGTTGGGAGATTAAGTTCATTTGAATCCTGAGGGTCCCTAGGGTCCAACTAGCCCACTAGGTACCTCCAGTAAGCGCCACAGAGCTGCATTGCAGAAAGGTGTAAAAAGTGGTACAGCCTGGACCACCTCTCTGCAGCGCAGCGGCGCTTACCGGAAGCACCTGGTGGGCTAGTTAGCCCCCAGGGGCCCTCAGGATTGAAAGGGAATTATTTCCCCAACTTAAAACGCGCCATAGGGCGTGTTTGCACATGTCACCTCAGGCCCCATCCCCTCCCTTCCCCACTGTTTAAACATGGCCTGTGACCGTTTTTTAAGTTGGGAGATTAGGTCCCCTTGAATCCTGAGGGTCCCTAGGGGAAAATAGCCTACTAGGTACGTCCAGTAAGCGCCATTGCAGAGAGGTGTAAAAAGGGGCACGGCCTGCACCACCTCTCTGCAACGCAGAGCAGTGGCGCTTACTAGAAGCACCTGGTGGGCTAGTTGGCCCCCAGGGTCCCTCAGGATTGAAAGGGAATTATTTCCCCAACTTAAAACGCGCCACAGGGCGTGTTTGCACACGTCACCTCAGGCCCCGTCCCCTCCCTTCACCACTGTGTAAACGCACCCTGTGGCCGTTCTAAGTTGAGAGATTAAGTCCCCTTGAATCCTAAGGGTCCCTAGGGTAAAACTAGCCCACTAGGTACCTCCAGTAAGCGCCACAGAGCTGCGTTGCATAGAGGTGTAAAAAGGGGCGTGGCCGCAGAACACCTGTCTGCAACTCAGCACCTTGGCGCATACTGGAGATACCTGTTGGGCTAGGTGGCCCTCAGTATTGAAGGGGAATTAATTTCCCAACTTACAACTGGCCAGGGGGGGCATTTGCAGAGTGCTGCAAGGAGGGGGCGTGGTCTCCGGTGCAATGCCGGTCTTTTATTTATTTTATTTTTTTAAGAAGGAGGACTGTGTGGCCCCCCTTCTTTTTCTAATTTATTAGCCCTGGGGACCCCATCCCCCAGGGCCTGTACCCTAACTTGTTTTGTTGAAAAAAATAAATTTGGCCCTCCCAAGGCCTTAATCGGCCCCGGGGACCCCAACCCCGGGTCATGGCCTTTTTAAAAAAAAATCTTTAGGAGGGGCGCTGCGTTGCCCCTCTCCTCAGGCCACCTATGGCCCCGGGGACCCCATCCCCTGGGGCCAGCCTTTGTATTTTATTATTTTTTTTTAAAATATATTTTTAGAAACACCTAGGACATGCTGGGCAAACTGTATGTACCTATCACCATGACGATTTGTGTGATATTCATTAAAAGGCGACTATGCATACAATGAATCCACGTGGAATGTATTTACACCGCTAGTGAAGCTCTGATGTGTCTGACGCCCTACCGTGCCTAATCCCGGCGCCCCCGCCGGTGGGTACTCTCCAAGTAGACACCCTTGTCGTTTATTTATACAAACATGGGTAGCTATTGACGGGCACATTTAATACACACGCACACCAAGCCATTCAAAGGGGATTCGACAAAAATTCGACCAAACTATGCAAGAAACCCACGGTTAATAAAACACACATCCACTGCCGGATGTGTAATACTTTTTATTTTACTCTATGGGAAGGAGACGAACCTCACTTGAGAGTCACAGCGTGCTCCTGGCTGCGCCCAATGTTGTGTTACACCCATCAGTGCCCGCCGAGTGCCACACACCTCTGTGTTGTATTCCACCAGCTAGTGTGTATGCTATGACACTCTCTAGCCCATGTGTACTACAACACCACCCCGTGAATATGTCATGCCACACTTGCCTTCGCACAGGTTATATTGCCCCATCTAACGTGCCTTCCTCGATGCCTATGTTATAACGCACAGCGCTATGCCATACATATTACAATCTGGGATCCATATCTTTGTCACAGTGCATATGCAACGTTACACTCCCCAGCACATATTTTATATTACAACTTTAGAGACTAGTTAGGTTACACAACACTGACCTGTGCATATTACACTCCAAGGCGCATATCGCATAGCACGTGCTAGTGCCTGTGCTATCTCGCGCTCTCCAATGAATCTGTCATTGCGCACAATATATTGCATATTATATTTCACACCCGGTTCATCTTATATCACACTTTTTGGTGCATAGTTTATACCATATACTATATCTAGTTTTCATTTTCAATCGTGCTCTCTGGACTATGTTCTATATAACACTGTGTCCCCCTACCCTTTTCACGGGCATTACATTTTGCGTTGAGGGGTGGAGGATCAGGGGGTGTTGCTGCCAAGTGAGCCCAGAGTCACAGTCACAAACGTCCTCTTCTTCCTGAAAAAAAGTGAGATTGTGCTGCATACTTGTTCATATTTTAAGTAGTTCGCACAGACACACATTTTAAAAACAATAAAGTTCCTAATACCCACCTTCTCTGAACAGTTAGCTTGCTTCCCCATCCACCTCCTCCCTATCCTCTGTTGTCTGAATCCATGGACTAGCCTCCTCCCTTCTACAATTCATGATCTGATGTGCTGCCACTGCCCTCCATTTAGCATGATGTACCAGTCCACTCTTCCTGCCCTCCATTGCCCAATTCTATGGCCCATCATTGACCTCCTGCTTAGCCTCTGTGCTTAGCCTGCTGCCCCTATTCTCCTTCCCCGTGCCCTCCGATGTCTTTGTGCATGCCCCTGCTCCATCCTTTTTGCCCACCATGTTCCATGGACCTGCCACTCCTATTTACTCTGAGTGTTCTGTTGAGCTGCCACTCCCCTCCCACCTGCCTAGCATTGTCAGATGACTGTAACCTGTCCCTGCCACCTCCACTCTGCCTGTCCACATGCCATGCCCCTATCCCCTTCCTCCTGTCCTCCATGGTCCATTTTACTGCCACACCCTTCTGCCCTCCCTGGTCTGTTGTGCTGCAACTGCTCCTCCTGCCTGCCCCGTGCGGTCTGTTGTGAGGCACATTCCCCTGAACTCTCTTGTCTGTGCCCAGGTCCTGACCCTCCCTTCCATCCTCCATGGTCCTTCGTGCATGGCCCTGCACCCTCCTTCTTGCCCATTATAGCCATTGTGCTGCCACTAACCCTCCAGTTTGCCATGCATGGTCTTCTGTGCTGCAATGGCCCCTCCCACCTTCCCTGTGTGGTCAGCTAGCTGCCCTTGACCCCCTCCCACCTCCCCTCCATGGTCTGTGTGTATGTCATCATAGTCTCACTGTTGCTCTCCATGCTGTGTCTTGTTTCTAGTGCCCATCCTGCTTGACCTCCATGGCCATCTTGCTGTTCCTGCCCTTCCCCCTTGCCCCCAGCCCTCTGTTTCCATGGGCAGACCCCTATTCCCTCCCTCCTGGTTTGTCTGTTCCATTGTAATGCCCCTGATCCATCCCTCCTGCCCCTTATGGTCTGTTATGCTGCAGCTTTCTCTCCTGTCTGTCCATTATGGTCAGCTAGCTACCATTGCCTCTTTCCACTCTGTTCTCTGTTGTCCATGTGCATGGTCCTGTCCCCTCCCTATTGCTTTCTATGGATTGTGCTGCACTCCCATCCCGCATGCCCTGTGTGTTGTATTGTGCTGCTGCAAACCCTGATGCCTGCCCTGTAGGGTCAGTTTGGTGCACCTCTCCATGTACCTCCTGTCCTCTGTTATCCAAGTCCATGTCCATGCCCCAATTCCTCCTGCCTACCTTGATCCAATGTACCATACTTGCGAACATTTTGAACTTGGTAAGTGGGAGATTTTGAAAAAAACTGGGGTAGTGATTTTCCCCTTTGAGTTACATTGAAAAAGCGGAGATTGTAGACAGGAGACAGATCAAATAAAGCCCATTTGAGCTTAAAAACATTGGACGTTTCCTGGCTGCAAAGGGTCATGTATGGTTGTACTGCCACTGCCTCTTCCTTCTGCCCACAATGGTGTATTATATTGCCACAGGCTCTCTTGCCAGTCCTGTAAAGTTGATTTGTTGCCCCTGCCCCCCTTTCCACTGCCCTCCATAGTCTGTTGTGCTGCCACTGCCCTTCCTGCCTGCCCATTGTGGTCAAATTGTTGCCTCTGCACTCTCCTACGTGCCCCTGGCCTCTGCCTCTCAACAGTATCCCAATGAACAACTATATTGCTAACATTCTATATTTATTACAAAAGTGTGGAACGCCTGACGTCATCTTGATGTAATCAAAACTGTAATACCTAGAGCATTTCCTTTAGAAATTACATATATGAGAGCGTCTTATTTGCATCAAAATTATGGTTAGTGCTCTAAAAAACTAAAATGAGGACATATTTTCTGAGTTTTCAAATAGCGACAAAGAACTTTTAAATTATTTGTAATCTTTATGTTTTTTTATCCAGTTGACCACTTGATTAAATGTTGCACCTTGGGGAGAGGATGTGGTGTTACTTCCAGAGCTGCAGACTTTGCAACTGGGGAGCCAGGTTGGAGTTTCTGCTTCCGCTCAACATTCTGTGATTCTGATCAAATCACTTAATCTCCCCATGTCTACAACCAAAATGAATTTGATCTTGTGTGATGTAACCAATGCTCGTGTAAAGCACTCCAATACCTGACAAGTCTGCACTATATAAAACTGCAAATACACAAAAAATAAGTGTTTTGCACACTTCTGTCATTGGGCTACATGTGGGCTACATCTGGGTGATATTTGTGCTGCATTTGGGCTCTTTTGTGTCTGGTGGCCATCTTGGGAGATTTATTTGTTATGAAGTTTCCTAATTTCCTCATTTACTGCAGTCTCCTCAGTAGGAAATACTTTCAGTTTTTTACTTTGGTTCCATCAAGAAGGCATTCAGATGTGTCACACATTTGACATAAACTCTGAATGTTAGCACTCTAGTTGCTCATTAGATCACTGCAGTAAAGCTACTGCGCACCAGGGAAGTCTGCTGCTGGTATTCATAGTGCATGTTTCAGTCTGCATGTCAGAATTTTGTTATGAAATAGAAGAGGATTTGAGAAGTCAAAAGTGCCCTAATTTTTCTTTCTGCAGCACTAATCATAATTTCTATGGCAAAATGAACCCCCTTATTTTGTTCCTTTGTAAATTAAATGTTTTAAGTGTTACCACTTTATTCCAATCAAGATGGCTTCAGGTGTGCCATACTTTTGACATAAGTAAGACTGTTAGCGCTCTAGTTGTTCGTTAGAACACTCTGGGACATTCTGTCATTGGGCTATACTTGGGCTACATCTGGGTGATATTTGGGCTACATTTGGGCTCTTTTGTCTCTGGTGGCCATCTTGGAAGATTTATTTGTTATGAAGTTTCCTAATTTCCTCATTTTCTGCAGTCTCCTCAGTAGGAAATACTTTCAGTTCTTTACTTTGGTTCCATCAAGAAGGCATTCAGTTGTGTCACACATTTGCCATAAATGCTGAATGTTAGCACTCTAGTTGCTCATTAGATCACTGTAGTAAAGCTACTGCTCACCAGGGAAGTCTGCTGCTGGTATTCAAAGTGCATGTTTCAGTCTGCATGTCAGAATTTTTTTATGAAATAGAAGAGGATTTGAGAAGTCAAAATGTGCCCTAATTTTTCTTTCTGCAGCACTAATCATAATTTCTATGGCAAAATGAACGCCCTCATTTTGTTCCTTTGTAAATTAAATGTTTTAAGTGTTACCACTTTATTCCAATCAAGATGGCTTCAGGTGTGCCATACTTTTGTCATAAGTAAGACTGTTAGCGCTCTAGTTGTTCGTTAGAACGCTCTGGGACATTTTGTCATTGGGCTATACTTGGGCTACATCTGGATGATATTTGGGCTACATTTAGGCTCTTTTGTCTCTGGGGGGCATTTTGGGAGACTTATTTGTTATGAAGTTTTCAAATTTCCTCATTTACTACAGTCTCCTCAGTAGGAAATACTTTCAGTTTTTTAATTTGATTCCATCAAGAAGGCATTCAGATGTGTCAAACATTTGCCATAAATTCAGAATGTTAGCACTCTAGTTGCTTATTAGATCACTGTAGTACAACTCCTGGTCACCAGAGAAGTCTTTTGCTGGTATTGAAAGTGCATGTTTCAGTCTGCATGTCAGATTTTTTTTATGAAATAGAAGAGGATTTGAGAAGTCACTCAAAATGTGCCCTCATTTTTCTTTGAGTCCCTTGCTCACTTTGCCACTGGATTCAAGCAAGCCTGGCTGAAGACGGCTGAAATGCTAGAAACCGGTCCTAGGAAGCTTGTTTCCAGTCCAGGGAAGACATGGCTTGGCAGTTCGGGCTGGACTGTTCCCATGAGGCACAGGGTCAGACTGATTTGCATATGGCCATGTCTGAACTGGGGTGGCAGAGTGGGCTAAAGAACGGTGATGGATTAAACCCAGATCAGTTGACTGGGGGTGAGTGCTTGCAATGTTCAACACTCCGTCCATCATTTCCTTTGGTTTTTGCTTTGTTCACCATAAGTTGGCAGGGTATGCTCAGACGTGAGTCCCTTGCTCACTTTGCCACTGGATTCAAGCAAGCCTGGCTGAAGATGGCTGAAATGCCAGAAACCGGTCCTAGGAAGCTTGTTTCCAGTCCAGGGAAGACATGGCTTGGCAGTTCGGGCTGGACTGTTCCCATGAGGCACAGGGTCAGACTGATTTGCATATGGCCATGTCTGAACTGGGGTGGCAGAGTGGGCTAAAGAACGGTGATGGATTAAACCCAGATCAGTTAACTGGGGGTGAGTGCTTGCAATGTTCAACACTCCGTCCATCATTTCCTTTGGTTTTTGCTTTGTTCGCCATAAGTTGGCAGGGTATGCTCAGACGTGAGTGCCTTGCTCACTTTGCCACTGGATTCAAGCAAGCCTGGCTGAAGACGGCTGAAATGCCAGAAACTGGTCCTAGGAAGCTTGTTTCCAGTCCAGGGAAGACATGGCTTGGCAGTTCGGGCTGGACTGTTCCCATGAGGCACAGGGTCAGACTGATTTGCATATAGCCATGTTTGAACTGGGGTGGCAGAGTGGGCTAAAGAATGGTGATGGATTAAACCCAGATCAGTTGACAGGGGGTGAGTGCTTGCAATGTTCAACACTCAGTCCATCATATCCTTTGGTTTTTGCTTTGTTCGCCATAAGTTGGCAGGGTATGCTCAGACGTGAGTCCCTTGCTCACTTTGCCACTGGATTCAAGCAAGCCTGGCTGAAGACGGCTGAAATGCCAGAAACCGGTCCTAGGAAGCTTGTTTCTAGTCCAGGGAAGACATGGCTTGGCAATTCGGGCTGAACTGTTCCCATGAGGCACAGGGTCAGACTGATTTGCATATGGCCATGTTTGAACTGGGGTGGCAGAGTGGGCTAAAGAACGGTGATGGATTACACCCAGATCAGTTGAATGGGGGTGAGTGCTTGCAATTTTCAACACTCCGTCCATCATTTCCTTTGGTTTTTGCTTTGTTCGACATAAGTTGGCAGGGTATGCTCAGACGTGAGTCCCTTGCTCACTTTGCCACTGGATTCAAGCAAGCCTGGCTGAAGACGGCTGAAATGCCAGAAACCGGTCCTAGGAAGCTTGTTTCCAGTCCAGGGAAGACATGGCTTGGCAGTTCGGGCTGGACTGTTCCCATGAGGCACAGGGTCAGACTGATTTGCATATGGCCATGTCTGAACTGGGGTGGCAGAGTGGGCTAAAGAACGGTGATGGATGAAACCCAGATCAGTTGACTGGGGGTGAGTGCTTGCAATGTTCAACACTCCGTCCATCATTTCCTTTGGTTTTTGCTTTGTTCGCCATAAGTTGGCAGGGTATGCTCAGACGTGAGTCCCTTGCTTACTTTGCCACTGGATTCAAGCAAGCCTGTCTGAAGACGGCTGAAATGCCAGAAACCGGTCCTAGGAAGCTTGTTTCCAGTCCAGGGAAGACATGGCTTGGCAGTTCGGGCTGGACTGTTCCCATGAGGCACAGGGTCAGACTGATTTGCATATGGCCATGTCTGAACTGGGGTGGCTGAGTGGGCTAAAGAACGGTGATGGATTAAACCCAGATCAGTTGATTGGGGGTGAGTGCTTGCAATGTTCAACACTCCGTCCATCATTTCCTTTGGTTTTTGCTTTGTTCGCCATAAGTTGGCAGGGTATGCTCAGACGTGAGTCCCTTGCTCACTTTGCCACTGGATTCAAGCAAGCGTGGCTGAAGACGGCTGGAATGCCAGAAACCGGTCCTAGGAAGCTTGTTTCCAGTCCAGGGAAGACATGGCTTGGCAGTTCGGGCTGGACTGTTCCCATGAGGCACACGGTCAGACTGATTTGCATATGGCCATGTCTGAACTGGGGTGGCAGAGTGGGCTAAAGAACGGTGATGGATTAAACCCAGATCAGTTGACTGGGGGTGAGTGCTTGCAATGTTCAACACTCTGTCCATCATTTCCTTTGGTTTTTGCTCATTTTTCTTTCTGCAGCACTAATCATACTTTCTATGACAAAATGAACCCGCTCATTTTGTTCCTTTTTAAATTAAATGTTTTAAGAGTTACCACTTTATTCCAATCAAGATGGCTTCAGGTGTGCAATACGTTTGTCATAAGTAGGACTGTTAGAGCTCTAGTTGTTCTTTAGAACACTCTGGGAAGCTGCAGTAGATCACAAAGGAATCAACTGACAGTCTCTGCCCTTGTTGGATGTACATTCTCACATGACTGAGAAAGATAATGTGAATTTACAGAAAATATGCTCTCAGTTTAGCTTATAGATCACCTTCCAAACCTCCACGGGAAAAGCATGAGAAAATAGTTTTCTCTCAAACATGATTCATGATATCACAGCACAAGGCTTTTTCACATGGTAAAATCACCTTAGAACACACCACAATTCCTAAAATGAGTATGGTACCATCAACAAATGATTTATAATGTAACTAAAGTCTTAAAAATTTCTATTAACTGCAATGCTTTTTAATGAGGTGGTATCATGTATATTGTTCCCAAGATGGCTGCCAACACTTCTTGGAAGAAGTACTGACAGCCAATCAGATCTCACGATGAGATGTGTGGTTAGGCTCCGCCCAGATATATCTATCTTTTTTACTCTAATTTTCTCAGGAACTACTGAACGGATTTACACCATTTAAGCAAAAGGCACGATTCTGAACTGAGGACTACCTCTTGTATTGTTTATTTGCTGCATGTTTCAATAAAATCTACACACTTCAAGAATATTTGGGCTTGAGTGGATTCTGTACGTAAAGTACGAAGGACTAAGACGAGTATATATATATATATATATATATATATTACCTACTGGCAGTCACCAGTAGGAAGTACGAAGGACCAAGACGAATGTTTATCGAGGGCCGCGACCTCATCTCAAGCCCGCCACCAGAAAGAGGAAAGGAGACCCGCAACTGTGGTTGTGAATATATATATAGTTATATATATATATCCATGAACCCTCCAGAAAACATGTAGGAAGAGGCCACACGAGGTACTCAGGAAAGAGCCTTTATTGGAAAACGCAGGTAAGGCATAATGCATTTCGACATTTCAGTCTTCCTCAGATGCCACTGCTGCACTAGAAAACAACCCCACGCCTCCACTTTTAAGTCCATCTGCAGACCTCCCACATTTGAAAGGAAGCACCTCTCCTACCATGTGATCGCTCACCAGCTGTAATATAATCAGTCCTACAGCGCCAAGAATACATCAACTCTGGGTAGGTGCTGCGAGGGGAATAGATGGATGGAGTCCTCGGGCATCCCTGGGTCCCCGCATACGTCATAACCGCCACAGCACAAGTCCGCCGAGTTGCAGGCCGGTTTAATAACCAAACCTCTTTGTGAAGTCACGCATGCCTGTGGCACTTACTGGAGGTACCTGGTGGGCTAGTTGGCCCCCAGGGACCCTCAGGATTGAAGGGGAATTGATTCCCCAACTTAAAATGTGCCACAGGGCCTCCCTTCTTTTTACTTTTTTGGGCCCTGGGGACCCCATCCCCAGGGCCTGACCCCCATTTAAAAAAAAAAAATATATATATATATATATATATATGAATGGGAAGGGGGCTGCGTGTGCCCCCCTCCCGTGGCCAAATCCGGCCCCGGGGACCCCATCCCCCGGGGCATGGCCACATATTTTTTATTTTTTTATCGAGGGGGGCTGCTTGGCCCCCCTCCTGAGGCCTCTATTGGCCCCGGGGACCCCATCCCACAGGGCCGGCCTTTTTGTAAAAAAAGTTTTATTTAGTAAAAACTTTGGGGAGGGTGGCCGCGTGGCCCCCCTCCCGGGCCACTTCTAGCCCTGGGGACCCCATCCCCCGGGGCAGGCCCTATCCGTTGGGGACCGTGAGGGGAGCCCCAATGCCCCCATGGTCCTGCCGGCTCCTGCAGGATTGCTTTTCCACATGGGAAGCTGCTGACATGCATCTCCCCATGTGGAAAAGCAATCTGCTTTGCTTCATTGAAGCGAGAGTAGGTTTCCCTGTTTTCGCTTCAATGAAGCAAAGCAGTTTGCAATGACAGGGCGGGAGCTGCATGGCTCCCGCCCTGTCATTGCAAACAGCAGTGTCCCGGGGTGGACACCCCGGGACACTGCAGGAGCCGGCCCTGGGGGGTGGCAATCCCCAGGGCCATGAAGTGCCCTCCAACCTATTGCACAGCCCCGAGGAGGTGGTGGTCCCCTGGTCTCGGGGGTCCTGCGTTTTAATATTAGTGCCTTGGGGCGGTGGCAGTACCCAGGGCATGTGGGGGGCTCGAGCCCCCCACACAGGTGTATCTTAAAAAAAATAAAAGTCCTGGGGGTGGCGGTCCCCGGGGCAGCAGGGGGGTTGTGTGCCCCTGTGATTATAATTAATAAATGCCCCGGGGTTGGTGGTCCCCGGGGCTTGGGGGGGCCATGTGCCCCCCACAAATATTTATGGAAAGCCCCGGGGGGTGGTGGTCCCCAGGGCTGCGGGGGCCTCCCTTGGCCCCCGCAATTACATTATTGCATGCCCTTGGGACTTGGCCCACCCGGGGCTAATTATTCTTTTTTTTTCGGCCAAAATTTGCACTGGGTGCGCGAATCTCATCGATTTAAAAAAAAAAATGCTTTTTGGGGCCTGGGGTCCTTGTGGGACCCCCTGAGCAGGCCTAGGTGGTCAGGGTGTTTCTACCCTGCCCCCTTTTCTTTTTTTCACCTTTCTTTCCCTGTTTTCTTGTGCCTCAGTGGTAGAGGCACAAGATGGCTGCCAACACTTCCTGGTTTGGAGTGTTTGTTGACAGCCAATTAGAATAAAGCACGTGGTCGGGAGGGTGCGCGGATCCACCACTCCTCTATCTATCGAAACTTTTATTTTTTGATTTTCTCAGCAACTACTGAACAGATTTACACCATGTAAAAAAAGGGCGCTTTCTGAAGCAAGCACTACCTTTTTGCCACATTTGGTGTAATTCCATTCAGCAGTTCCAGCTGTAGCTGTGTCTAAAGTTTCCTATGGGAAATTGATCTTCTGACCTCTTTTTTTTTAATTTCTCAGGAACTATTGAACGGATTTACACCATTTAACAAAAATGTCTCTTTCTGAACCAAGGGCTACCTTTTTGCCAAATTTGGTGTAATTCCGTTCAGCAGTTCGAGCTGTAGCCGTGTCTAAAGTTTCCTATGGAAAATAACATGGAGAAAACACGTTTTGGGACCCCCCTTTTTTCTCAGGCCCCGCTTGGCGGATCACCCAGAAACTTTCAGGATAGGAGCTGACCGGAGCGGCCACAAGCTTCGAAAATTTCGCGAAGATTCGTCAACCGTTATTGAGAAAAGAAAAAATGCTTTTTCTATAGAAACTAGGTCCTAACTATAACTATCTACTATCTACTGGCGACCACCAGTATATAATATATATATATATATTACCTACTGGCGGTCGCCAGTAGGTAGTTATAGTTAGGACCTATTTTCCATAGGAAATCCGCAACATTTTATTCCCAATAGGTCTGGCGCCGGTTGACGAAATTTTCCAAACTTTTGGCCAGCTCCGGTCCGCTCCTATGCTGAAAATTTCACAGTGATTCGTCAAGTGGGGGCCGAGAAAAAAGGGGGTCCCAAAACGCGTTTTCCCCATGCATTTTCCCATAGTACCTGTTGACGCAGCTACAGCCCGAACTGCTGAACGGAATTACACCAAATTTGGCAAAGAGGTAGTCCTCAGTTCAGACTCGTGCCTTTTGCTTAAATGGTGTAAATCCGTTCAGTAGTTCCTGAGAAAATTAGAGTTAAATGTACATATATATCTATGGCCTCGGAGGATCCGCGCACCCTCCCCGCACCCTAATCGCACCCTCTGCGAACCGTGCGCGCACCCTCCCGATCACGCGCTGAATGCTAATTGGCTGTCGAGTGTCTGTCTACATTCGAAACCAGGAACTGTTGGCAGCCATTTTGTGCCTCGGTAGAAGCGAGGCTGAAGAAGTAAGGGGAATAAGTGTTTAAAACATATAAAGGGGGCAGGGTAGAAATACTCTGACCCTCTAGTGTTGCTCAGGGGGTCCCAGAAAGACCCCCTGGGGCCCCCATTTCTTGTTTTTTTAAATCGGCGAAATGCGCGCAGGGTGCGCGGATCCGGACGAAAAAATAAAAAAAACCCGAAGCGCGGGCTTCCGTGCTTCGTTAATAATTAGCCCCCGGGTGGGCCAAATCCCGGGGGCAAAATGTTTATATATTAATAGGGGATGGCCCTGGGGACCGCCACCCCCCATGGCCAGCTCCTACAGTGTCCTGGGGTGCCCACCCCTAGGAAACTGTTGTTTGCTATGAGAGGGCGGGAGTCTCCCGCCCTCCCATAGCAAACTTCGTTAGGATTTTGAAAGAGAGAGCAGGTCCTGCTCTCTCTTTCAAAATCCAAACGATATTGCTTTTCCACACGGGGAGCTGCATGTCAGCAGCTCCCCATTGGAAATGCAATGCCGGCTTCCGAAGGACGCGGGGAGCCGGCTGGGACCGTGGGGACGTTGGGGTCCCCCCACAGTCTCCAACATTTTTTTATAAGCTCCGGGGGATGGGGTCCCTGGGGATAATAAAAATTAGTGATAGGGGCAATTTATTTTTTTACGGTAAAATTAGGAGTCGCGCATCCTAACGCGTTGGGTGCACGGTTCCTCTCACGTTGGGTGCACGGTTCCTAACGTGTTGGGTGCGTGGATCCAAGGGAAAAAAAACAGAAATTTTGGGGAGATAAACATCTAGCTTAAGTGTTTTGTTCTTGAGTGGCTCTAAAAAGAGCCGTTGTGTTCATTGAGAGTTTTTGGTACTTATAAGTAAGTACCTATACAGAGTCTAAAGTTGTTGAGGAAGACTCTGTTTCCTTCATCAGTAAAGTGTACTCCATCTCTCCTATACATCTCTTGCATATGAAAGCGCAGATTGTTATTGTAAATGGAGCCCTTTCTATAGTCTCGGAGAAAAGCAGAAACAGATTTATTCACATGTTTCCTAGCTTTCTCAATCTGTGGACAAAAATGATTGGAGCAGTTCCACTTCTGCCTTTGGCATATGTTAGAATACACAAAGGCAGTTTTGGGAAAAAGTGAAAACAATTCTACAAAGGTGTCCTTCATAAACATTTCCAGACCTACCCCTGTCAAAGTGCCTAGGTCATTGCCACCACAGTGCACTATTATGAGGTCAGGGTGTTGGATATGCATAAAGGTTTTTACGAATGGCATCAATTGGTGCCACTTTAACCCTCTCTGTCCAATCCATTTAATGTCTACATTTGGCAAACCTAGGACTTTGTGAATGCCTTTGTTTTCTGCATACCTTTGGCTCCAGAAAATATAGCTGTGTCCCACAATCCACACTCTAAGCATCTTGAAGGGAGGTCTGGATGCACTCAGATGGTCTCTGTAAATGAAATGGCAGTTTGAAAAGTAAGATTTTTCTAAAATGGTGGCTAAGATGCAGTTTTGAAAAAAGACAAGAAATCATTGGTTGTTTGACAACCTTCTACACTGAAAGGTAGGGTGCATGTTTCTGTTTTTTAAACGCATGATTCTTATTGGTTAACAAAAAGTGTGTGAAAGGAACAATCTATATGATAAGCTGATATGTTGAAAAGTCAAGCACACTTGCTGTTTTGATTAGCAACATTGTGTGCTGAACTTGTGACCGGTGTGCTCAGTTCAGTGTTCCATGAACTGTTGCTATGGTAACAGGCAGAAGGCAGATTGGGGGTAGGGTTCAAATTTATGTAATTTGAAAAGGGTTGAAATGTTTAACCAATAGTAATGTGTGTTTGCTTTTGAATTTATGTGGGAAGGAATGTGATTTGATGTTTACATATATATGTATGGAAAATGAGAGGGAAACTTTGCCATTCTTTCGTTTTGCCTTTGAGGTGCACAGTGCAGAGATTCTGTATAAGAAAATCTGGTGTGTGACTGATATCTGGTGTGTGACTGATATATTTCTTAATCTACAAAACAACTTGAAAGGTGAGTTATTGAATTGTGAGGGGATGTATGTAGACTATTTTGATTTTAATCAGACTAATGTATTTCTCCTGCTAAAGTGTAGGGAGTACTTTTTTTTGTCTGCAATCTTATTGACAGTGTGTGTGCATGTAGAAACCATTCTGTGATAAGCATTTGTGTTTTTCATGTGCTTGCAGACAGATAAGTGTGCTGTTTTTATATTTTGGTACAATTAGAAATCAGTCATTGTTTATGAATTTGCAAAATGAGTCATGTTTGAACACTATAATGTAGTACTTGTAGATTAAGAAATGTGTTTTGGTAAACTCCTAGGGATAGTGTTGTTTGTCTTGAATCACACTGTGAGTCTGTGTGCATGTGGGAACCACTGTGAGAGAAGCATTTGGTAACATCATGTATTTGCTGACAGATAACTGTTTTAAAACCTGTCATGTTGTCAAGTTTTAGTAGCATTAGAAGCCAGTGTTTGTTTATGGATTGATAAAATGAGTCAGGCTTTGACACTAAAGTGCAGTACTTAAATATATAGATTGTGTACAGTACTCTTACGCCTTCTACACTACTGAATGAGTTTTGGTAAACTCCTATGATAGTGTTGCTTGCCTAAAATCACACTGTGAGTCTGTGTGCATTTGGGTAAGGATTGTGAGACAAGGATTTGGGAACATCGTGTATTTGCTGACAGATAACTGTTTTAAAACCGGTATTGTTGTCAAGTTTTAGTAGCATTAGAAGCCAGTCTTTGCTTATGCTTTGATAAAATGAGTTAGCTTTTGACACTAAAGTGCAGTACTTAAATATGTAGATTATGTGAAGTCCCCTTACCCCTTGCACAGTAGTGAATGAGTTTTGGTAAACTCCTAGGAATAGTGTTGCTTGTCTAGAATCACACTGTGAGTCGGTGTGCATTTGGGAACCACTATGAGAGAAGCATTTGGGAACATCATGTATTTGCTGACAGATAACTGTTTTTAAACCTGCCATATTGTCAAGTTTTAGTAGCATTAGAAGCCAGTCTTTGCTTATGCTTGGGTAAAATGAGTTAGGCTTTGACACTAAACTGGAGTCGTGAATTATGTTGATTGTGTGCAGTCCCTTTACTCTTTGCACAGTAGTGAATGAGTTTTGGTAAGCTCCTAGGGATAGTGTTGCTTGTCTAGAATCACACTGTGAGTCTGTGTGCATTTGGGAACCACTGTGAGAGAAGCATTTGGGAACATCATGTATTTGCTGACAGATAACTGTTTTAAATCCTGTCATGTTGTCAAGTTTTAGTAGCATTAGAAGCCAGTCATTGCTTATGCATTGATAAAATGAGACAGGCATTGATAGCAAAGTGTAGTACTGAAATATGTAGGTTGTGTACAGTACCCTTACCCCTTTCACAGTACTGAATGAGTTTTGGTAAACTCCTAGAGATAGTGTTGCTCGTCTAGAATCACACTGTGAGTCTGTGTGCATTTGGGAACCACAGTGAGAGAAGCATTTGGGTACTTCATATGTTTGAATATGCATAACTGCTTAAAAACTTTCCTGTTCTCAAGTTTTGTTAGAATTAGAAGGCAGTTATTGCTTATGTAATCACCCAGGAAGTGTCCTTGCAATACTGTAAACATTCAGTCAATATTCAAGTAGTAACTAAGTGAGGCAGGCCTTAGCATATGCTTTGATTCAAATGCTTATCCACTATGCATGCAGTCCTCTAACCATCTACACAGTTCTCTTACACACCTTTAATTCCACAGTCAGTATTCATACACTTCAAGCAAACACTCTGTTACTCCCCATGTACTCCTCTAGTGACCCATTCAGTAGCATATACTAAACCATTCACTTTGCCAAAACCCAAACACTTATAAATTCACTCAGGCACTCTCTTTTTAGTACTCTTATCATTCAGTCAGTATCCAAGTGCTCATGCAGCGAGCCAGGCCTTACAACATGGACTGCTTGAAACCCCTATGCAGTATGCATACAGGCCTCTAGTCACCTACACATTTGTCTTTCACTTCTTTAATTAACTAGTCAGTTTCTATATACTTCAACAAACATCTTGTCACTCATCTTGCACTCATCCAGTGACTAATCCAGTACCATATACTAATCTTTTTACTGTGCCAAAACTGAATGACTTAACAGTTTTACCCAGGCACTTTTCTAGCAGTAGTCTAATGATTCAGTCAGTTTCCAGGTACTCATGTAGTGAACCATGCATTACCATATAGAGGGCTACAAATGTCTATGCAGTATGCATGCAGTCTTGTAACACACTATACACTTGTCCTTAACAGCTTCAATTCCCCAGTCAGTATCCATGTACTTTCAGCAAACATCCTGTCACTCCCCTTGCAGTGTTCCAGTGACTTATTTAGCACCATGTAGTAATGCATTCACTGTGCCAAAACTAAAACACTTGTAAATTCACCCAGGTACGCTTCTTGCAATAGGCTAATCATTCAGTCAGTACCTAAGTACTAATGGAGTGAGGCAGGCCTTAGCACATGGATTGATTCAAATATGTTACCAGTATGCATGGAGGCCTGTAAGTACCAACACAATTGCCTTTGAGACGTTCATTTTCTCTGTCAGTATCTATAAACTGCAATAAACACTCTGTCACTTTAATTGCACTCCTCCACTGACTCATTTGGCAGTAAGTACTAACCTATTCACTGCACTAGAATCCAAAATCTTAAAAAGATTCACTGAGTCACTTTTTTTTGTAGTACTCTAATGATTCAGTCAGTAGTCAGGTAGTTTTGCAGTGATCCAAGTGTTACTCTATGGACTGTTTCAAACGTCTATCCATTATGGATGTAGGTCTATAGCCACCTACATACTTGTCTTTCACACCTTCAATATCCCAGACAGTATTCATACAGTTCCTGCAAATACTCTCTCACTCTCCTTATACTACTGCAGTGACCCATTCAGCACCATGTACTAATCCATTCACTGCACTGAAAGGCAACCACTTATAAATTCACCTAGGTAGTCTCCTTGCAGTGCTTTAATCATTCACTCAGTATCCAAGTACTCATGCAGTGAGCCAGCCCTTAGCACATGAATTGCTTCAAACGTCTATCCAGTATGCATGCAGTCTTCTAACCACCTACACACTTGTCTTTCACATCTTTAATTCCCCACTCAGTATACATATAGTGCAGCAAACATCCTATCACTCCCCTTGTACTCCTCCAATGACCCATTCAGCACCATGTACTAATCCATTAAGTGCGCCAAAACCCAAACACTTATAAATTCACCCAGGCACTCTCTTTGCAGTACTCTAATCATTCAGTCAGTACCCAAGTACTCATGCAGTGAGCCAGGCCTTAGTACATGAATTGCTTCAAATGCCTATCCACTATGCATGCAGTCCTCTAACCACCTACACACTTGTGTTTTACACCTTCAATTCCCTAGTCAGTATTTATACACTTCTAGCAAATACTCTGTCACTCCTCTTGGAGTCCTCTAGTGAACCATTCAGCACCATGGAGTAATCCATTCACTGTGCCAAAACCTGAACACTTATTAACTCACCCAGGCATTCTTCTTGCAGTACTCTAATCATTTAATCAGTACCCAAATAGTATTGGAGTGAGACAGGCCTTAATGTATGAATGTATGCATGTAGGTCTCTAATCACCTTCACACTTGTCTTTCACACCATCAATAATCATGTCAGTATTTATACACTTCTAGGAAATACCCTGTCACACACCCAGTTTGTTTCCTAATAGTATTGTAATCATTCAGTCAGTTAGCATGTACTCTTTTAGTGAGCTAGGCTTTAGTGCATAAACTGTTTCAAAGTATTATGCACTATGCTTGTAGTGTTTTAACCATCGTCACACTTGTGCTTCATGGCTATAGTTCCTTAGTCAGTTTTTATATAAAATGTGTTTTTACAGTAATAGATAGTATGAATTTGACAGTTATTAATATACTTTTATGTGTGATTCTTTTTTACAGATACTGTTTTTCGATGTTAAAATAGAGAAATCATGCCTGAAAAAAAAAGAAAAAGAAAAGAAGAGAGACAGGAGAATTACTTGAAGAAAAGTCAACCACAAGTATTGAATGTACAAGATAATGTGGCTAAAAAGAAAAAATCTTCTGGTAAGATCGCAAAGCAATTTATTAAAAATGTTTGTAGGAGGAAACAGAATGTACAGAACGCTGAATCCACTGTGAACGTTTCAACTAGAAAAAAAGTTCAAAATAAGAGGAAAAGCAAAAAAACAAATATTCAGTCAAAGGAGACAAAGGGCCTCATGTAGGTAAATAAATTTTACCGGTTCTTAAATACCGAGCCGTACCGAATCGGTAAATAAGAATCGGTAAGTTACATGTAGGTAAAAATTCGGTAACAGTTACCGATTCGGTAACATTCGGTAAATACGAATCGGAATTCACCGAATCGGTAAATACCGAGGTGGTATTTACCGATTCGGTTAATACCGAGGCGGTATTTACCGATTCGGATAATACCGAGGTGGTATTTAGCGATTCGGAAAATACCGAGGATACTACCACCTTCCCTTAACTAAGTAGCCAACATCAGAATCATGTCATCATAGAAGGCCTCTCAGGCTTGAATAGGGGACCCCATACCTCACAAATCAGCTCAGTGAAATCACATCACAGGAGCATCAGGAGCCGTCTCGCAGGAAGGCTCGTCTTCGGTCTGACCAATAAACATGATGTCTGTGATATGAAAAGCACCAACTCACAGGTATGTGCAGCTGCGCGTGTGTCATGGCTAAATAGTGGGTCGAACAACCTAGAGTGGAAAACATGCATTGTGTAAAATTCCAGACTGTGTGTCACAGCATGTACAGACCAAGGTCGCTGCGCAGAGCTTTGGATGGGAACAACAGAATGCACTCGTCTGAAGGAAGTCTCGAGTCAGCAGTTTATTCAAGAAAGAACATGTAAACGCAGTGTCGTGTGCAAAGACAAAAATATGGCTACAGAACATTCAACGTGGTCATGCTAACTGAACAATGTATGTACGTATTCAGGGAGAACTCACTACACGCCCCCTTGAGCGAAGCAACATGTAATAGGCAAGAAAAGAGAGAACGCAGAGTTCAGTTACGTCAGAGCAGAACAAGGCGTAACCAATGCAGCGCCAAAGTCTGAAAGTCCAATTAATCGCAGCATGAAATCCCAAAAAACACAATGCAAGTATAGTTAAAAACTCAAGGCGACCATCAGGAAGAGTAAAACGATGAATAACAGAAATGAATGTTGCGCCAGGGTGCTGTCCAGTAGCACAGGCGCAATGGACGACAATCCAGTTAATCCATGAATGTATAGGCAGCAAATGTGGCCACGGCTTCCAACAACAAATCGTTTTCAGGGCCACTAAAAGTCTCAGCCATCCAATTAAGTAAAGAAAAGGAACATACGTGTTCTCCAACCAACGGAGCCTCTAGTACAATCAGAGGGCACCCGGAATGTTCCTCAAAATAGCTCATGGACAAGAAGTCGTAGGCTGCCGCTGAGATGTCCCAATTACCCAGGATACCATGCGCCGCACCACACGCCATGATCCGGACACCAGAACAGGCCAACTCGTGAGACACCAAGGGCCTCATCAGTCGATCGAAATCCGGCACCGGAGACACCATGTTGGTCAAGCACAAATCCAGAGGCCATTCAAAGGGACAATCCAGGCAGTGCAATACAGGTTGTACGCAGGTGAAGTAGGAATACCTGAAGGATAATCCATAAGCCAGGCTCAAAGTCGCCAATGGCAAAGTACCATAGAAGTCAAGCATCCTATCACGAAGAAGATGCAGACGGGACAGGTGCTCGTGTGGCACAGCAGGAGCAGCCATTCCGGAGTATGAAAAGGAAAAGCAGCACACCTGCCACTAGCGCCAGAAGCAGCGGGACACCTCCAAAGATGCACGGGAAAAGTGAATGTACAAATGCCGGAATTACACCTAAAATAGTTTGGAAAGAGGTCACGATATCCGAGCCCACATGTTTAAAAAAATGAGCCAGGCCGGTGGCGGACGAGGCATTGATAATAGTTCGGATCAAAGAGCCGAAATGCAGGGGGAGGTCAGTATTCAGAGGCGCCTGTACATCACTGCGCGTATTAGCAACGTGAAGGACAACTTTTTCACGAGAGGAAGTCAAAGGCACCTCTTTGTGGGACAATGGCGCTCTATTCAGCTCCACTTGTTGAACTCTGCTTTCAAGGTTGGAATCGAAGGCCAGATGGGAACATCCCGCCGCACATGCGGGGGTGGAATAAGAACAGTATTGCAGCAGCCAACTTCATGCGAGACAGTAATGTACGGGATTCTCAATCACATCCCGCAGCACGCTTCATCAATCATAATGTAATAAATACCGTTTGCAAGCAGAGTGTAAGAAGGTGTCATCACAGGCACTGGGATACCTCGTAGGACGCACGCCACAATCGGGGCTTGTACATTGCATGCGCCGTGTACTTGCATGTGCCTATTGTCTCATGTATGAATCCTAGAAGTGAGAGTGCTGGAGCTATTATTTATGACGGCTGAAGCCTTCTCCATGTTTGCTTGGTCAGTAGCTCTCAAACTGGAAGCCGCCTCACTGTGCGACAACTTGCAGACTTCGTTGTGAATAGCATACGCCCACCTTTTGGTTCTGCCACCCACAGGACCATTCCCAAATTCATTCAATTCGGTATTCACATTGATGGAGTGGGTGGAGTTCCTGATCCTGTAGATGTGCTCTGTGTCAGCTGGTGGACAGATTGGGATGTGTGTACCATCAATGCAGCCAATGGAATGGGGGAACTGTGCCATGTGAGAAATGTCTGTTTTTGTTTTCTGCAGTGCAGCCTGTGTGTTGTGTAAGCTGATGTAGTGGTGCATTCTCTGCATCATGGCATCCAGGGACTTCCTGAAGGAAGGGGATGGCCAACTCTGGGATACCCCACCCACCGCAGCTGTCACCACCTGATTACTGCCGGATGCCAACAGATGTGGGCTGCAGAGCACCTGCACATGTGGGGGTATGGCGTGCGCCCTTCTGATTGGCTGGTCCAGGAGTGGGTGCAGGTCCCTGATTAAGTCCATGATGGTTTCGGGGTGTAGCCTGTACCTGTCATGTGTCACTGCATCAGTCAGCTGGAATTGTGTGATGCGCTGTCTGTAGATGCGTTCCTCCCGTCGCCATACCCTCAGTCCTGCTGCCTGTAGATGTAGGCGCCTTGCAATGACGTACATAGCGGGCATGTTGTCCACGCTGTTGCATTTTGGGATTGCTCATCTGCACTGTTGATGGTTACCACCTGCTTTCAATCCGTGTTATTTACCGACTCTTATATACCGATTTTACTGGATTTCTTAATTACCGAGTGCTCCTACATGTCATTTTACAATTTTACCACTTCATATTTACCACTTCATGTTTACCGATTCGTTAATTATGTATTCGGTAAATATGAATCGGTATTTTAGAAATCGGAAGATATGAATCGGTATTTACCGCCTCATATTTACCGAAAATTGGTTTTTGGACTCCTACATCTCACTTGTCTGAATACCGGTCGGTAACGGCATATTTACCGAAAATCGGCCGTTACCGACCGGTATTTGGCTACCTACATGAGGCCCAAAGTGTGCTAAAAGAAGGCAAAATCAGTATAAGGAATTACGAAAAAAAATATTTTACAAGAGAGTAGTACATAATTTGCTGAAAGATGTGAAGAAATATAAAAAGAGAGCTCTGTTTTATAAAAAGAAGAAGCATATTTAAAACATTGTTGAAAAGGCTTTAGAAGTAAAAAGGAAACTATTCATTTTAGTATTAAACAGAATTCGATCACTAGATAAACCAATCAATTTAATGAAGACTAAAAGTAGCAGGAAAAGAGTAATTAATAGAAAAAAATGTTGTGATATTTTTTTGGGAGAATGGAAACACAGTTCCAGTTCAGAGCCTTTCTTTAATGAAGAGAGTTATTTACAGAGCAAAAAATTACCGTTTGCAGTTGACGCCAGTGGTAGAGGTTACGAAGTTAGAGATGGTTGTCCAATTGAGAAAGAAAAGATGGTTGAAAGAAATGCAGAAGAAGTGATAGCTGATGAAGTTCTAGGGAGACGTCCTAAACACCCTGTGTATACATGGGATTGCAGTAGTATTTGTAGTGCATGACAGGAATCTATTGATACATTATGTCATTTTTTACGAGCATATACTAAAAAAAGTGTTAAACAGAAGATTAAGGTGTTGCAAGGACTAGACCCTTGCAGAGTGAGAAAAAATACTGTTTTGCAAGGTCATTCTCTGGCTTGTCTTTCTAGGAAAGTTTGTGAAAGTGTTTTTCACCATTTCAGGATTCTGGCAGTACATCATACTCAAATGCGGAAGTTAGTGAGAAGATTGTATTATGCGAAAAGTCCAGCACTAAAGTTAAATGAGTTGAACAGTGCTCTTTTACGTGGCTCAGTATCAGATGTGAAGAAGGTTTGTGAGGATATTGAGTTTTGTTACTTTGGTCCTCAGCAAGAGAGTGGAGAAACTGTGACATTAGTAGAAGAAAATGTTGAAGACAATGTAGAACCTGTGATTACAAAAAATTTTGAGGATGAAATCACAAAGTTTAAGGTAATTTCAGGTGAAAGACCAAATGTTTCTTGTTTTTGTTGTCGGAGAACTCACTATAAAAATCAGACTAGGGGTGTCAATCTGTATTTAAAAAGTGAAATAGAAGATAATGATAAGTGGATGGAATTTGCAACTTATTTGCTGATAGAGGATTGTTTTGATTTGGGATCTGAGCAGCGTATTTGCAAATATTGTTATAACAAATTAGATGAGAATAAAATGCCTGCTAGAGCAGTTCATAATAATCTAGAGTTGGTTGCTATTCCTCCAGAGCTGATAGATTTAAATACGTATGAGTCTATTCTCATTCAATGTGTTCACCCGTTTCAGGCTATTGTTTGTATGGAGACTAAAACAGGTAAATTACCTCCATCAGAGTTGCAAAGAGGATTGAAAGGAAGAGTTGTGTATTTATCATTAGACTTATGGAAAAATATTGGTGTAGACCATGCAGAAAATGAGCCACTAGTCATTCTAGTTAATGGTGTTCCTACTAAGAATAAGAAAATCTGGCAAGAGTTAGTGGATGTTAGAAAAGTGCTGTTAAAAAATAATGAGCACTAT
The DNA here is from genome assembly GCF_964204655.1 of Triturus cristatus. Lineage (NCBI taxonomy): Eukaryota > Metazoa > Chordata > Amphibia > Caudata > Salamandridae > Triturus > Triturus cristatus. The sequence continues at coordinate 1,355,993,104 of NC_140591.1, forward strand.
AGAAATGTGTTTGTAGGAGAAGAAGAAATAGATTTAGCAGAAGATACTGAAACATTACGTGGACAAATTGAGAAAGTGGACATGTCCAGATGTGAAGAAATCTATGAACATTACAGTGTACATCCACTTCATTCTAAAGTGGTGATGGGGAATACGATTGAGTTGTTCCAAATGAAAAAAGCAACAGGAAGTCCCATGAGTGTATGGGAAGAGAGTTTGGAAGCTCGTTGTTTCCCGCAGTTGTTTCCAACAGAAAAAGGTGGACGATATGATGAACGTCCTGTGCAGATTCCTGCATCTGAATATCGGACAACAAGATTATATGCAGAAGATCCAAGATTTAGACAATGTATCCCTTATATGTTTCATTTTCTGTTTGAAAGTGACTTGTCTGGACTTTCATATGCAGTAAATCACATTTTAAAAACTGGAATGCATCTGCAACATATAACTACTAAGGATTTTATGGATAAAGTGCATCAGAGAAATGATCATTTAGAATCTCAGTTGATTAATCTGATGGCATGTCAGCGAGGAACTAATGAATATTGGTACCGTCGTCATGGAGAACTGAAATGTATGCTACGTAACTTGGGAACTCCTACATGGTTTGTTACACTAAGCTGTGCTTGGGACGATTTACTTGAATTTCTTCGAGAGGCTAATTGCAATATAAAAAATATTGAATACAAGACACCTGGAGAATTGTGCTCATTGGATCCTGTTAATGTATGCAGCTATTTCAATCATAGATTTGAAGCTATGATGTCTTTCATCTGCAATACAAATAATCCTCCTCTTGGAGAAGTTGTGGATTTCTTTTGGAGAAAGGAGTATCAAGCAAGAGGTGCTCCTCATATACATATGTTGTTATGGATCAAGGACGCCCCCAAATTTGGAACACATTCAGATGAAATTGTTTTGTCTTTCATTGAAGATTATGCCACATGTGCTGTTCCCAATAGCAAAGAACATAAAAACTTAAAACAACAAGTCTTACGATTCCAAAGCCATCGATGTGGAAAATACTGTCGACGAAAGTACAAGTCAAAGGATAAGTTCTATACCAAATGTCGTTTTGGATTTCCACATCCTATATTATCCAAAGGAAGAGTGAACAGTTTTATGTCAGCTGTGCGACATACTGTCACAAGAAAGTCTCCGAAAAATACCTACAACTTAAAAAGAAGTGAAGAATCAAAATACATAAATGACTACAATCCAGTTATTTTATCCATGTGGAATGCTAACATCGATATTCAGTATGTTGCGGACAATTCCATTGCTGTCACTCGGTATGTAACGTCCTACATTACTAAATCAGAAAAGACGGAATTGAAAGAAATGTGGGAAGAGATTTCTCACAAGAAGACTCTAAGTAAGAAATTATACAGTTTCAGTTTAAAATGTTATCGCATCGTGAAATTGGAGCATATGATTGTTCAGATCGGTTATCATCTGCAAGTCTATATTCAAAAAGTAGAAGAATCATTTGGGTGAGTCTAGGTCTTGCAGGAATTCAAAATCGGGTAATGCAATCTGTTCAAGAAAATGAATATTTAGCAGAAAAAGAACCAGAAAGTACAGATATTTTGAAAACGAATATGTTGGACACATATTACCCGAACAGAAGTCATCATCTTGATAGCATGTGTCTCAATGAAGTGCTGCAAAACTACACTTTTAAACGGAATACTACAGAGAACATCAATGATGGAAAATATGCAGTTATTGGTTCTGAAGGATGTGTGTGAAACAGAGGAAAGGAAATTTAATTAATCACAGGAAACTGAGTTGCGACACTGCCTGATAAAAGGGAATTTTACTATTTAGCCCTTTTGCAAATGTTCAAACCATGGCGTTCAGAACTGGAATTACTTGGAGATTTTCAGAGCTATGAAGATTCATTTAATGCTTGTAAAGATAGCATACAATGCAGTGCTTTTGCAAATTATGTGAAAATGTTGAACGATGAAATTGATCAAGAAGCTACAATTGCAGCTGAGATTGCTAGAGACAGTTTTTAAGACAGTCAAAGTTCACTAGGACAACCAATTGTTGAATATGAAGCAGCAACTGCCATGAATGAGGTGGAAACAGCAATGTATCAAGCTCAAGAAGATGTAGTACAGTTAGGAAACTTGGAAGAACAACTAAATGTTGAACAGAAACAAATATATCAACAAGTGAAAGAGCAGATTGACCATGGATTACTTCATGAAAAGAAAGGGTGCTCATGTACATCATTTCAACCTATCTGAATGTATGTGAGTGGTCAAGCTGGAACAGGAAAAAGTTTCTTAATTAAAGTAATTACAAGTTATCTGCAAAAAACAACTGAGTCGCATTTGTCTTGTGTTGTCACTGCTACAACTGGGTTGGCAGCACATAACATTAAAGGAATTACTTTACATCGTTTACTAATGCTACTAGTAGAGCATAAGAACAAATTGGAATACCACAAGCTATCTGGTGAAGCTAGTGGGAAAACATGGCGCCCGCGTGCTGAGCGGCAGCGTGCGTCCTCGGAGAAGCTCTCCGCTCCTCCCTCTCCCTTGTTAGCGTGTCGAGTATACACCGTGTTGCGGCGTCCTGGAGTAAAGGGATCTTTGCCTCTCCTGGATTTGGCTTTAATGTTCAGCGGATGTGCCTGAGAGTCTTGGACCGGGCTCCTGCCCCCACCTTCCTCTCTGTCCCCGGGCTCTCCCTGCCGCGGCGCTGGGAGGCTGCAGCCATGGAGTTAAGACGCGGCCGCAGCGCAGCGGCTCGAGGTCTCCTTTGGGGGAGAATAGTGCAGGGAGGCAGTGAAGTTTGCGGTAAGGTGACGGGGGGTAAAGGGATTGGCACTTTTTTCCCCCAGGCGCCCCCCTTGTTGGAGCCTCTTAAAGCTCCGGTGGTGTGTGATGGGGATTTAATAAATGCTGCAGTCCATGGGCAAAGTATCTGTGGGGCTGAATCTGTATCTTTTAAGAGCTCCAACCCAATCCCCTGCAAAAAGAAAGTAGTTAAGTGCAAATCACGGAAGGGTAGGGGTAGGGGCAGAGGGGGGACGAAGAGCAGGCATGGTACCCAGGCATTTTTGGCTGACTGTGGCAGTGAGAGGGTATTGCAGGAGGGGAATGCTGCTGCTGATCTAATAGGACCCCAGAGAGGGTTTGTGAGTGCTGCTGTTAAGGGGAGACAAGGAGAGCTTAAACCATCTCGCATCACACCCTCCTTGCGCTCTTTTTTTAAAGTCCTGCCCCAAGTTCTGACCATTTCAAAACCCCACCTTTTCGATCAAGACTGCAATTCTGTATGTGTAGGTCTCCATGAGAAAATGGCTTTTCAAGTGGCAGGTTCTCCTTCAGCGGATATAATCTTACCAGCGGCTGGGTCAGTCCACGACGATCAGGCGGCAGAAGATGTCAGGACAGTGGAGATAATGGTACCTAACAGGGGTGTCAGTTCACAATCTGTCTAAAATTCTCAAAGTGGCCCATTGATAGAGACAGAGAAATTAACATCTACTGAGGCTCTTGTGAAGCAAACACCATGTTCTGATCAATCCCCTGAGCCTTTAGATAGGCGAGAGTTTGGTGATAGCGGAGCGGTCACAGCCTGTTCTTCGATAGAATCTTTGCTAAACTCCCTAAAAGTAGACATAAAACAGGGGTTTATGATTTCTGCAGAGAACCAATCTGAGATTAGGGCTGCCTGTGATGTTTTGGAGCGAAAAGTAGATCGGCTCAATGAGAGGACCGAAACCCTCGAAGGCACAGTAGAAGAGCTTAAAACCAACTTAGGATATGCCCTGAAGATTCCTGAGGGGAAAGAGGGGAGTGACATCAAAACGTTCGTCATAAACGTGCTCAAAGACTCACTCAATTTAGAAGAACCATTGGATATCTTGGGGAGTGATATCCAAAGGATCCACAGGGACCCCTTTCGTTTAAAACCTTGCAGAGAAAAGCCTAGGAAGATTTTGGTCAACTTTCTTACCTATTCGATCAAAGAAAAAATCTTAACTTTGGCCTTAAAGAATAAGACATTAAGCAGTCCTGACTTTCCTTTTGAGATCTGTTCTGACCTGTCCAAAGCCACTTTAGACCGGCAGTGGGAATTAGGCCAAAGGATGGAAAAATTTTGTGCCCTAGGTGCAACAGTGCAGATGAGATTTCCTGCTTTTTTGTGTGCGATGTTTAAGAGCAAAATGCACAATATTAGGTCTCCTCTTGAGGCGGATGAGATGCTAGAGTCATTGAAGGATCTTTCTCTGGGAGGGGCAGGAATCCCTTAAGGAAAAATAAAAAAAAAGAGAGAGAAGGGAACGAAGGAAGAGGGGAAATAAAAGGAGAAAAAAAAAGGGGAGCTTTCTCCCTGTTATTCTTGGGTCACAAAGAGGAAGAGGTAGTAAAACCCTTAGTAGGTTATAAAACTGACTAGTCTTATATGATTTGTAAGGGGGGTTTAAAGAGTAAAAAAAAAAATACATTTCGCTCAAAAACAAGCGTATAAAAAGAAAAAAAAAAGAGGGAAAAGAAATGAAGGGTAAAGTGTGAAAAATGTTTTTTGATTAATTGAAATTCTGTACCGGTCATGACACATTATGCAGTTTTGGGTGTGGTGGGAGGGGAGGGGGAGGGGAAAGGAGGGTAAGGAAGAGAGCGCAAAACTGGCATTTCATCTGTCCAGTGTAGGTTGGGTAGGGTTTTCTGGGGGGGGAGGGCGTTGCACAGGGTGGTAAGGGTAAAAATAAAAATAAACCTCAAATGTCCAAGCCTAAAAAAAGCTTTAATAGTTCGTTATTTTTATTTATATTTCTTGTCTTATGCCCTAAAAAATGTAGAGGTAGAGTAAGCTATGCCAACTTAGCTGTAGGAAACTTGAAAGAGATGGGGGGGTGACTGCTGTATGAAATGACTCAGCTAATCTTTCTATCTTGGAATGTCTATGGCCTGCGTACTGGGAGTAGGAGAGCAAAGATTTTTCAATACTTGAGGACTCCCCGGCACAGGTCATCGTCATTCAGGAGTCACACCTCCTCAAGGGTGAAACAACAGAGTTCTTGAAAAAAGAAAAATGGGTAGACAACTTTATTTGTACAGATCAATCAGCAAACATTAGGGGGGTGCTTTTAATTTTCAAAAAACAAGCTAAGGCACAAATCATGGAGTATAGGGAGGATGGGAGTGGTAGGTGGCTCATTGTAAGGGTAATGCTGGACGGCTTTCTTCTTACTTTGGTCGGGTATTACAGCCCTAACCAGGATGATCCCTCTCATCTAAACAGCATAACCTATTGGCCTTCCATGACCCAGTTATTTGGATGGGTGACTTTAACATTGTCTTAGATCCAAATCTAGATAGGTCTACTAAATCCAGAGCCTGTGTTCTATCAAGATCTAGACAAGACCTCCTAATAGCAATGTCACAATTGGGGCTTGCAGATGTTTGGAGGGAAAGGGTGAGGGATACACTGGGAGTTTCTTTTCGGAATTTCAAATATAATCACGTGTCTAGGATAGACTATGTTTTTTTAGCTATAGCTTGAAAGATCTATTGATAGACATTTCTTACCTTCCCTTACATCTTTCCGACCATTTGGCCATTTTTTTTGTATTGAAGCCTGAGCACAAACACAGTTATACTTCCTGGTCATTTGATCGTACCATTCTTTTAGAAACTGAGGAAGTTAACTTTCTACGATCAGAGTCCCTTCACTTCTTGAAGGCAAACATCGACTCTACAGATTTACACATTATGTGGGATGCCTTAAAAGCCTTTTGGAGGGGGAGTATTATGCACAGAGCTTGCTATAGAAGGAAGAAATATAGGGAAGGTATTGATAACCTGGAGAGGGAAATGAAGATCATCGAAAACACCCTGGACCCCTAAATTAGATCAGGGGCCGAATATGAAAGACATAGAGAGTTAAAGTCGGACCTAGAAAATGTATTACAAGCTAGGGTCTCTAGAAGATGGGAGGCGAGTAAAATCTCTCATTTTGAGCTTGGTGAGACTGCTGGAAAAATTCTAGCTTGGAAAAATAAATCCGACCAAGCTCGAAATTACATCAGAGAGATTAGGAGTGAGGGGGAAGTTGTCCCCCATACCACCAAGGATGAAATAGGTGGGGCTTTCCGGGATTTTTTTCAGAAAATCTATAAGGAAGATACCCGGGAAGATAAGGCAGGGAGGGAGGCCTGGTTGGAACAAATTTCCTTGCCAAAGGTATCTCCAGAGCATAGTAGGATGCTGGAGAATGAGATCTCCGTTGAAGAAATCAGGAAGGCTTTGGCACAGGTAAAGCGAGGGAAGGCAGCAGGCCCTGACGAGTTACCAGGGGAGTTCTACAGGGCCCTCACAGATGAGATCGCTCCGGTTTTGGCCTCTGTTTTCAATAATATCCTTTTAGAGGGTCGAGATCCTCCAAAGTCCTGGAATGATGCCACGGTGGTCTTAATACCTAAACCAGGGAAAGACTTGAAGGATTGTGAGTCATATCGCCCAATTTCGCTCCTCAACAGCGACTATAAAATCTTTGCTGCTATTATGAAAACTAGGTTGGGGAAGGTGATAAGCTCTTTAGTTCATGAAGACCAAAAGGGCTTTATAAAGGGCAGACATTTAGCTGACCTCACACAGGATCTGGTAGGGGCGTTCGATATCGCTACCACTTTTTCTCTGCCTCTGGCCGCCTTTAAGCTGGACGCGACTAAGGCCTTTGATAGGGTAAATTGGCCCTATCTGCCTGCAGTCTTGAAGAAATTCAATTTGCCCGAAAACTTCTGCCGTATGATTTCACTCATATATAAGGCCCCGACGGCAAGGCTCAATGTAAATCATTCTCTAACAGAGCCTTTTGGAATTTCGAGAGGTACAAGGCAGGGCTGCCCACTTCCCCCATCCTTTTCAACCTCTATATCAAACCTTTTGCACAGATTCTTAGAGGGGAGGCTACTATACCATCATTTAGCTTTGGAGGGTGGGAAAGGCGGGTTGCCCTATATGCCGATGACATCCTCATTATGACATCAAACCTTGATCTGGCTCTTCCCTCAGTGATCAGGAAGGCTGAGGAGTTTGGCAAAATCTCTGGGTATAACATAAATTCTGAGAAAACAGAAATTATGGCCTGGAATTCCCCCAATACCCAGGTGGAGGTAGTGTCCTCTATGCGGTATCTTGGTATTAGAATAACCCAAGATATAAGTAAAATCACCACTTACAATCTTGAGCGAGTATATAAGGAATGTCAGAAACAACTAAAGGCATGGAACCATCTCCCCTTATCCATCTTTGGGAGGACAAACATTATAAAAATGTCTATCCTACCTAAATACGCTTTTTTGTTTAACTCTAACCCTATGGCCTTTGACATTAAACAAATATCCAAATGCCAACAAGGAATTAACTCTTTTATTTGGAAGAATGGAGCCTCGAGACTGGCCTGGAAAAAGCTGAGGAGAAGGAGAGAGAAAGGAGGTCTAACGTCACCAGACATCCAATACTATGCTTGGGCGTTCCAATTATCCTACTCGAGAATGCTCCTAAAAACATCAGTGGACAACCCTAGAGGGAGGATGTTTCGAGCTATGTTGGAGGGGTATGATCTTCCATCTGACGGCTTTCTTTTTAAGTTTGGAGACCAGACATTTAAAAAAAAACAAAAAACATTTTTTTCAATCATTGGCTAGGAGTTGGGCCACAATCAAAAGTAGAATAGGGTTGTGCTATTTTTCCAACTTAGTACCCATATGGGATTCGCCAGGTACTCCCTTGTGTCTTAAAGACAGACTGTCAGGTCCAATAAAGGAAGCCGGAATTTTGAATTGGGGAGAGCTGATAGCTGGTGGTTCAATGATACCTTGGGAGTCTTTGCGGGAGAAAGTCGGGCCAGGTCTATCTTACTTCAAGTATGTGCAGCTGACTAGTTGGGCTCAGGCTCTGATAAGAAAGAGAATCCCCTTGGGAAAGTACAGCAACTTAGAAAATCTATTGGTGACAAGGCCAAGGGGGGGAAAGGAGGTTGCATGTTGGTACTGGGCGATCTTGGAGGAGATAGATGATGACACCAATCTCCCTGAGGTGTTATGGGGTAGTAATATCGGCGAACAGTGCCAGCATTTATGGTCGAACTCATTTAGTTTACTATATAAAATTGTGAAGCCAGCCTGGCTGAGGCAAAACCATATATATACTCTACATCGCGCTTATTTGTCCCCGCAAAAGTTAGCCAAATTCCAGCATGGAAAAAAATGCAATAAATGCGACCTAGTTGAGGCCTCGGACGTGCATATGTTTAAAGAGTGCCCAGCCATTAGTCGTTTTTGGGAAGAGGTGATGGAAGCATTATCTTCTATTCTAAACATCACACTTAGTAATTCTCTCCCCTTGATCATCTTTGGGATTGATGAAAATATCTTAGGGCCTGCTAGATCCTTCCTGTTTTTTGCAATTTTATTGGCAAGGAGACAGATTTGTAGATTTTGGGTAGACACTGCCCCTCCAACATATATGGGATGGTTATCGTCCCTATATGAAGTTTCTAAAGTAGATCTGGCTAGACCCTGTCGTATAAAAAAAAAGAAAACTGCCTTTTGGTTCTATTTGATACAGTGGAAGTAGGTTTCCCGAGGTTTTTTTTTTTTTTTTTTCCCTGGGTCCCATGGTTATGCCAGCTTCCCTGCTCCATGGATCTATAACAAGGGTCTTTTTCAATTTTCTGGTCCAAACAGGCTGAAATATGCCTAGATGGAGTTTTTGAAGGTCGTCCTTTCTTGTGTGTCGTTCTCTCCTTCTCCCGCCAATTTGCTTTTTGTTTTTAGTGCAATTGTCCAAAGCACACTAAAGGGTTTGGTGGGCAGGACAAGCTTGGGGAAGCTTGTTGTGAAGTTTCAAGAGTCTTGAAGAAAATGAAACTTCTCATTATTGATGAGGTGAGCATGGTCTCTAACTTGATGCTTGCCTTTGTGCATTTAAGAATGCAACAAATTCTTAAAACAGAGTATGACGTGTTATTTGGAGGAAAACACGTCATAGTTTTTGGAGATCCATTGCAACTTACTCCGGTAAAAGGACAACCGGTATTTAAAACGCTTGCACATGAAGATACCAGAAAGTCTCTTGGTAGTGTTGGTAATGTGAACATTTGGACTAATTTTGAATACAAAGAACTGACAACAAATATGCGACAGGCAAATGATGCTGAATATAGAAGTATTCTTCAAGATATAAGAATTGGAGTTCTTACAAAACATGGCAAACAAGCTTTGGAAAGTCGATTACTTTGCAATGTCTTTCCAAATGAAAATGTACTTCCTGCAAAAGTGTACATGAAAATTGCTGAAAATAAATCAGTGATCTGTTTAATGCCAACACTGCGAGAGTGTTCCATATTCAACGAAGAACTATTGAAACTGGAAAATGAAGAAATTATAAAAATGGAAGCAATCGATAAAATAGAGCATGAAGGAATTACTATTATTTTGACGGGAAAGTTGAAAACAAAACTGGATTCTTTAGAAAAAAAAATATCTAAAACAGCTGTTTTAGAAAAGACACTGTATGCATGTGTAAACTGTCGGGTAATTTTAAGGCGAAATTTGGATGTAGAAAAAGGGTTAGTTAATGGTGCAATGGGTAAAGTGGTAGATGTTGTTAATTATGAGAAAAAAGAAGGAATTGAATTTTTAAAAATTAAATTTGATCAGATTGAAGAAGTTAAATAAATTGGTCGTTGTTCAGTTTGTTTTTTGCTTGTTAAAGATTTATATGTCCATAGGAAACAATTTCCATTTTCTCTGGCATATGCAGTGACTATTCATAAATCTCAAGGATTAAGTGTAGACAGTGCATTGGTGAACATTGGATCTACTGTATTTAAAGAAGGTATGGCATATGTTGCTTTGTCGCGAGTCAGAACATTATCTGGTTTGTTTTTGATTGATTTTGATGAGACAAAGGTTACTGCAGATGCAAACTGTATAAAAGAGTATAATAGGTTAAGAAGGGTGTATGCTTCAAATTTAGGTCAACATCCTGTATTTGAAAAGCGTGTGGTTGGTCTAAAAAGAAGGTTTGACAGTATCTGTTCTGAAGGTGTTGAGAAGGGAATAGCACAAGATAATGTTGTGATTGCAAGTAAAAAGAAATTGGACACTGTTGTAAAGGTTGTTGGTTATCAGTTTGAAAATAGTTCAGGTGTCAACTGCTATGCTAATGTAGTGGTCAATGTTGTTTTTTATCTTGAAGGTTTGCAAGAACAAATTATGCAGAATCGGCAACAAAGATTTTGTTCTCTGTTGCATTCTGTTTTTGAAAGATTGACAACCGACACAAGTAAAATACAATCTGTTTCAGATGTTCGTAAACTTTTAGATGTGTGTTCTGGTTCTACACAATTTTCACAAAATATTCAACAAGATGCTCAGGAATTTTTAATGTATATGCATACCATTTTTGAAAATGAAGGTGTAGAAATAGAAAATATTTTTGGCCTTTCTTACAAATGGGAACATTATTGTGAAAATTGCATGTATACATGTAGCTTCAATGTAGACACTGAGAGATTTCTGTATTTAACATTACCAGACTGTAAATCAGTGTCTTTCAATAAATTAGTTAAAGGTGCAAATCAAAACATGGGGCCCGATTCACAGAACTAACTTAAGACAAAATCCTAAACTTACTACCATTTTGGTATTCACAGAAGGCACTTACTCATTTTGGTATTCACAGAAGGCACTTACTCATTTCGGTATTCACAGAAGTTAGGAGTCCTAACTTTAGGACTCCTAAATGCCTTCTGTGAATACCGAAAGTCTTAAAATTAGGATTTTTCTCAGTTTAGTAGTAGTATAGTTAGGACTCCTAACTTTAGGACTCCTAAATGCCTTCTGTGAATACCGAAAGTCTTAAAATTTGGATTTTTCTCAATTTAGTAGTCCTAAGTTTAGGACTCCTAAGTTTAGGACTCCTAAATGCCTTCTGTGAATGCCAAAAGTCTTAAAATTAGGATTTTTCTCAGTTTAGTAGTAGTATAGTTAGGACTCCTAAGTTTAGGACTCCTAAATGCCTTCTGTGAATACCGAAAGTCTTAAAATTAGAATTTTTCTCAATTTTGTAGTCCTAAGTTTAGGACTCCTAAGTTTAGGACTCCTAACTTCTGTGAATACCGAAGTGAGTAAGTGTCTTCTGTGAATACCAAAATGAGTAAGTGCCTTCTGTGAATACCAAAATGGTAGTAAGTTTAGGATTTTGTCTTAAGTTCGTTCTGTGAATCGGGCCATTGGAGTGTAGCCAATGTAAATCAGAAATATTATCCACATTATTTTTAACAAAATATGGCAAATACATAATTTTAATGATGCAACGTTGTACAGCTGACGGAAGAAAATTGGATACTTTAATAAAGCAATTTGTGGCAGCACAACTATCAATATCAGGAAGGACTTTTGTAGCAATTGTTATAATTTTCCATGATGGTCCTTCCACCACATCTGGACATTACACTGCCTATCTAAAATGTGACAAAGGCTGGACACTTTGTAATGATGCCCAGTTGGTTTTCAAACAATGTTTGCCTAGTGAATTACCAAATTCCTACCTAATATTTTTAAAGCCAAAGTTTTAGGAAGATAATTCACTCTCTGAGAAATGTATTATTATTATAATTTAATAGGACTACCATTGGACAATTTACATAAAAAGTGAGTGCAAAAATACCATTTGGCCTCAAGGAAAGGTATATGTTTGAATTATGGACTTTTGGTGGTCATTGATTTGGTGAACATTTAATTTTGTTAGCCGTAAGCATTTCATATATGTGTGATTTGTATTTTCTGGTATTTTACTGAGAATAGCATGTTGTTGTTTTTTTAACAATCTTTCTGATTGGTTTTTTTTTGCCCGCTGTTAAGTGATGAGTACGATTGAAATCACTATTTCTAGTGAAATTCAATATATTCTGAGAACAGCAAAAAAGGCAAACAAATTACTTTGTGGAAATTATGCTGTGTTGTAAAAAAAGTATCATTACATGTTATAACTATTTTTTTCTTTTCTTTCACAGATCCTAATTTTAAAATAAGAAAATTACATCAATTTAGATTGCAAAGAAAATCTGAAAAACATGTATACGATTTTTATTTCTATTACTGTGAAGGTAAGTTTAACTAAGCATCAATATGCCGACTGGAGAGATTTGCAAGAAGCTACAAAGTTTAAACACGTTTTTAAAAACTGTTTATACCTATGTAGTTTTGAAATCTGACCGTAATCGGATATCATGTGACCTGCAAAAATAGAGATTTGAGGGGTTCATAATATTTCCCATTGTACCTATTGATGGACCGCAATCATTTCAATCATTCTTCTTTGAACATCTTTGCAGACAAAACTCTGTGCTTACCTTCTATCATTTGCAAGCAATTTTAAAAACAGAAATATGTCACTTTTTGTAACATAGTTATTGCGCAAGACACTCTTTCATATTTACAAAGAGAGGAAAAGGCACTCTGTGCACTTTTTCTACTCCATGTAAATACAACCTCATCATACACACCACTTTGCGTTGAAAGGGTGTTCTATAAGTGTTGTTGTGCATGATTGCACTGAATACTCATAGAACAAGACACATCTCTAGATTTATCAGAAATCAGAAATCTCGATATGTGTATGAATGCTGCACCATTCTAAAATTGGTGTAGGAAAGCACAACAAGGAGAATTGTTTTCATTTCTCCACATTTTTATATCTTCAATGCATGCTATAATGTTCAGCATACATTGAAGGAGAAAAATGCCTTTACTGATTGTTTTTGTGCAGGAAGGTGTGTCTTCCTGTACAAAAACAAACAGCATATGACACAGATATCCTTGCACTATGGTGCAAGGGGGCCTGTGTCACAACACATGGCTGCAGTTTAAGCAGCCGTGCAGAGAGAAGCATAGATTTGCAACATATTTATGTACATATGTTGCATCCCTGATCTTCGGAAGTACTACAGCACACTGCAGTTAAAGAGGTTACTGTGTGATGCTGCAGCACTTCCTCATAGTTCTGCACTTATACATTCACCATACGCTACTAATGCATTCATTCAGTCAATTACGTACTACACATACATTCATCTAAACTTTCACACACAAACAAACAAATATATCTCTTTTTTTAAACCAGGAAAGTTAGTTCTTACAAGAACTTTTTTTTTTCTTCTTTCTTCTTTTATATTTTTTTGGCGGGTTTTCTGAACTATTTTTTAATTTTTTGGGTTTTTCTGCAAAAAAAAAAGGAAAAAACAGAACAGGAGGAAAAAAACAATGAACTTCAGGGGAAAAAATAAACAAAAAAAACTAGCAATGGTGACTTTCTTGCCTACGGCAGATCAGATCAATAGACTGCTCTCCGTAGCATAAAGTCGCATTGCATTTAGTGCAGAGAACTTTCAAAAATTGGAATTGTGGACGGATGTCCAAATTTTGTGCTGAAGGATGCACTCTTGAAGTGCTCGGCTGCGATGAGTCGGAAGGAGCAGGAGCGACTCTCATCCTTCGGCATTCCTCCCGAGCAAGATTTACCGGATGAAGGGTCCTCAGGTGCTTCATCATGCTCGCCGTTCTGCAAGAAAATTTCTTGTTTGGATCCCCACGAGACAGCACTCTCTGGCAGATCTTGCAAGTGACCAAGGTGGCATTGGTCTTTGTTTGCCCCTCTGGATAAGTAAAAAATGTCCACACCACAGATGAAAAATGTGGTGTGCGTGCTGGCTCTTCCACAAAATCATCCTCGGATGTATGAGGAGATGCAGGAGATGCCTGCTGCCCTGAAGCCATTGTTTGTTCTGAAATAAAGTTTGAGCTAAGTAAAAACTTAGTCAAAAAAGCTTCTTGTCTGCAGAGATGCACTTCCAAAGAAGGTCAAAGAAGAATGATTGAAATGGGTGGGGTCTTTCAATAGTTAGAACAGGAAGTATAATGAACCAATCAAATCTCTTTTTTTGCAGGTCACATGGGATCCGCGCACCCTGCGCTTACGTAGCACGCACCCAGCGTGCATCCGTGAAATTGAATTTAAAAGGAATATGGGATTAGATGTATAAATATATTACTTTTAAGAGTAGTTTAGAGTTTCTCTTCAATTAATATTCACATGAAATATATATATATTCACTGAAAAAACCATAGGTTTCAGGGACGTTATAGTTAGCTGGACTTTTCACTCATACAAAGCCATTGAAATTCCCCCGTTATAGTTAGTTCAGCTAACTATAACTCGCGCGCCCGCAATGCACTGCTGATGAAGTCACATATTACATCACTCATGACATGGTCAGTGACATCACTCATGACATCACTGATGACATCTCAAATGACATAACTGATGACATCACTGATGACATCATCCAGTGAATGAGTGTTTTTCTGAAAATTACATATGTTTTATATATGTATATCTCAAGGTCGATGGAAGAATAAATGGGTATATAAGTGTCTAAATGGATGATTTGTTTTTGAAAAATTGATTGTATAACTGACTGATTAAGTGTATCTTAGTGAATACATGGCTTAGTGAGTAATGTTTAAATATGTAAATATCTGTATCAGTCTCCCACTTTGTGTATAAGTGGCTGCATGGGTTGGTGAGTAGCTACATGAGTGTCTATATAGGTTATTAGTTGGTTTTTTGAGTATCAGTATGAGTGTCTGAGTGTCTGTATGGTTCGGTGGGGGGTATTACGTAGTGCATAGGTGCATGAATGAGTGACTCACTGATTGTGTTTGTTGAAGACAGCATGTGTGCAGGACTGTATGGGTGGATGAGTGTGTGCATGGGTGTGTTAGTGAGTGAATGACTGTCTCAATAGTGTCTTTATGAGTAACTACATATGTTTTAAACTAGTATATGTGACTATTGGTGTATATAAGTGAGTATATGTGAGAATGAGAGATTGAAAGAGTTCCTGTATGAATAAGTATGTGTTTCTATAAGTGATTGTTTAAAATACTAAGTATGTGTAAATTTCTGTAGAAGTAAGTGTGGTGGTGTGTGTATAACTGTATATGCAAGTAAACGGATGTTTGATTCTTTATTAGCATGAGTGACTGTGTGTGAGTAACTCTATGGAAGAGTGGCGTTGTGTAACAGGATGTATAGGTGTATGAGTACATTTGATGAGTGAGTACATGTATGAGTGACTGTATAGGACTGTTGGTGAATGAGTGGATGTGGATCTTAGAATTACTGAATAGGTTGTTGTAACTGATATTGGTATGTCCATTGTTTTGAAAAATTTAGTTTCTATTTTTGAATGTGTGTATCAAAGTTTATATTAGGGGGAGAGGAGGTCTGCCACTCTATCACAAGGATGATGTCATCAGTGATGTCATTTGAGATGTCATGAGTGATGTCACTGACCATGTCATGAGTGATGTAATATGTGGCATCATCAGCAGTGCATTGCGGGCGCGCAAGTTATAGTTAGCTGAACTAACTATAACGGGGGAATTTCAATGGTTTTGTACGAGTGAAAAGTCCAGCTAACTATAACGCCCCTGAAACCAATGGTTTTTTCAGTGAATTTCTAAGGTTTTTTTAAATGCTAATTCCTAACTATAACGTGCCTGAAACCGATGGCTTTTTCAGTGAATTTCTAAGGTTTTTTAAATGCTAATTCCTAACTATAACGTAAGCGCCACAGATCTGCATTACAGAGAGATGTAAAATAGGGCACGGCCTAGACCACCTCTCTGCAACGCAGCGCAGTGGCGCTTACTGGAAGCACCTGCTGGGCTAGTTGGCCCCCAGGGTCCCTCAGGATTGAAGGGGAATTATTTCCCCAACTTGAAACGTGCCACTGGGCTTGTTTGCACATGTTAACTCAGGCCCCATCCCCTCCCTTCACCACTGTGTAAACACGTCCTGTGGCCGTTTTTAGTTGGGAGATTAAGTTCATTTGAATCCTGAGGGTCCCTAGGGTCCAACTAGCCCACTAGGTACCTCCAGAAAGCGCCACAGAGCTGCGTTGCATAGAGGTGTAAAAAGGGGTCTGGCCTCAGAACACCTGTCTGCAAGGCAGCTGCCTCGCGCATACTGGAGATACCTGTTGGGCTAGTTGGCCCTCAGGGACCCTCAGTATTGAAGGGGAATTAATTCCCCAACTTACAACTGGCCAGGGGGAGCGTTTGCAGAGTGCTGCAAGGAGGGGGCGTGGTCTCCGGTGCGATGCCGGTCTTTTATTTTTTTTATTTTTTTAAGAAGGAGGGCTGTGTGGCCCCCCTTCTTTTTCTAATTTACTGGCCCTGGGGACCCCATCCCCCAGGGCCTGCACCCTAATTTTTTGATGTTGAAAAAAATAAATTTGGCCCTCCCAAGGCCTTAATCGGCCCCGGGGACCCCAAACCCCGGGTCATGGCCTTTTTTAAAAAAAATTATTTAGGAGGGGGGCTGTGTTGCCCCCCTCCTCAGGCCACTTATGGCCCCGGGGACCCCATCCCCCTGGGCCGGCCTTTGTTTTTTATTATTACTTTTAGAAATATATTTTTAGGAACACCTAGGACATGCTGGACAAACCGTATGTACCTATCACCATGACGATTTGCGTGATATTCATTAAAAGGCGACTATGCATAGAATGAATCCACATGGAATGTATTTACACCGCTAGTGAAGCTCTGACGTGTCTGACGCCCTACCGTGCCTAATCCCGGTGCCCCCTCCGGTGGGTACTCTCCAAGTAGACACCCTTGTCGTTTATTTATACAAACATGGGTAGCTATTGACGGGCACATTTAATATACACGCACACCAAGCCATTCAAAAGGGATTCAACAAAAATTCGACCAAACTATGCAAGAAACCCCCCTCACGGTTAATAAAATACACATCCACCGCCGGATGTGTAATACTTTTTATTTTACTCTCTGGAAAGGAGACGAACCTCACTTGAGAGTCACAGCGTGCTCCTGGCTGAGCCCAATGCTGTGTTACACCCACCAGTGCCCGCCGAGTGCCTCACACCTCTGTGTTGTATTCCACCAGCTAATGCGTATGCTAAGACACTCTCTAGCACATGTGCACTGTAACACCACCCCGTGAATATGTCATGCCACACTTGCCTTCACACGGGTTATATTGCCCCATCTAACGTGCCTTCCTCGATGCCTATGTTATAACGCACAACGCTATGCCATACATATTATAATCTGGGATCCATATCTTTGTCACAGTGCATATGCAACGTTACACTCCCCAGCACATATTATATATTACAACTTTAGAGACTAGTTAGGTTACACAACACTGCCCTGTGCATATTACACTCCAAGGCGCATATCGCATAGAAAACGCTAGTGCCTGTGCTATCTCGCGCTCTCCAATGAATCTGTCATTGCGCACAATGTATTGTATGTTATATTTCACACCCCGGTTCATCTTATATCGCACTTTTGGGTGCATAGTTTATACCATATACTATATCTTTTTTTCATTTTCAATCGTGCTCTCAGGACTATGTTCTATATAACACTGCGTCCATCTACCCTTTTCACGGGCATTACATTTTGCGATAGGGTGGAGGGTCAGGGGGTGTTTCTGCCAAGTGAGCCCGGAGTCACAGTCACAAACGTCCTCTTCTTCCTGAATAAAAGTGAGATTATGCTGTATACTTGTTCATATTTTAAGTAGTTCGCACAGACACACATTTTAAAAACAATAAAGTTCCTAATACCCACCTTCTCTGAACAGTTAGCTTGCTGCCCCATCCACCTCCTCCCTATCCTCTGTTGTCTGAATCCATGGACTAGCCTCCTGCCATGCATGGTCTGATGTGCTGCCACTGCCCTCCATTTAGCATGATGTACCAGTCCACTCCTCCTGCCCTCCATTGCCCAATTCTATGGCCCATCATTGACCTCCTGCTTAGCCTCTGTGCTTAGCTTGCTGCCCCTATTCTCCTTCCCCCTGCCCTCCGATGTCTTTGTGCATGCCCCTGCTCCATCCCTTTTGCACACCATGTTCCATGGACCTGCCACTCCTATCTACTCTGAGTGTTCTGTTGAGCTGCCACTCCCCTCCTACCTGCCTAGCATTGTCAGATGACTGTAACCTGTCCCTGCCACCTCCACCCTGCCTGTCCACATGCCATGCTCCTATCCCCTTCCTCCTGTCCTCCATGGTCCATTTTGCTGCCACACCCTTCTGCCCTCCCTGGTCTGTTGTGCTGCAACTGTTCCTCCTGCCTGCCCCGCGTGGTCTGTTGTGGGGCCCCTTCCCCTGAACTCTCTTGTCTGTGCCCAGGTCCTGACTCTCCCTTCTATCCTCCATGGTCCTTTGTGCATGCCCCTGCACCCTCCTTCTTGCCCATCATAGCCAATGTGCTGCCACTAACCCTCCCGCTTGCCATGCATGGTCTTCTGTGCTGCCATGGCCCCTCCCACCCTCCCTGTGTGGTCACCTAGCTGCCCCTGACCCCCTCCACCTTCCCGCCATGGTCTGTGTGTATGCCATCATAGTCTCATTGTTGCTCTCCATGGTGTGTCTTGCTTCTAGTGCCCATCCTAACTGACCTCCATGGTCACCTTGCTGCTCCTGCCCTGCCCCTTGCCCCCAGCCCTCTGTTTCCATGTGCAGACCCCTATTCCCTCCCTCCTGGCTTGTCTGTTCCATTGTAATGCCCCTGATCCGCCCCTCCTGTCCTTTATGGTCTGTTATGCTGCAGCTTTCTCTCCTGTCTGTCCATTATGGTCAGCTAGCTACCATTGCCTCTTTCACCTCTGTTCTCTGTTGTCCATGTGCATGGTCCTGTCCCCTCACTATTGCTTTCTATGGATTGTTGTGCTGCACTCCCATCCCACATGCGCTGTGTGGTGTATTGTGCTGCTGCAAACCCTGATGCCTGCCCTGTAGGGTCAGTTTGGTGCACCTCTCAATGTCCCTCCTGTCCTCTGTTATCCGAGTCCATGTCCCTACCCCAATTCCTCCTGCCTACCATGATCCAATGTACCATACTTGCGAACATTTTGAACTTGGTAAGAGGGATATTTTGAAAAAAAACTGGGGTATTGATTTTCCCCTTTGAGTTACATTGAAAAAGAGGAGTTTGCAGACAGGAGACAGATCAAATAAAGCCCATTTGAGCTTAAAAACATTGGACGTTTCCTGGCTGAAACGGGTCTGTTGGCATGTATGGTTGTACTACCACTGCCTCTTCCTTCTGCCCACAATGGTCTATTATATGGCCACAGCCTCTCTTGCCAGTCCTGTATTGTTGGTTTGTTGCCCCTGTCCCCCTTTCCACTGCCCTCCATAGTCTGTTGTGCTGTCACTGCCCTTCCTGCCTGCCCAGTGTGGTAAAATTGCTGCCTCTGCACTCTCCTACCTGCCTTCAATTTTCAGAGTCCATGCCCCTGGCCTCTGCCTCTCAACAGTATCCCAATGAACAAATAGATTGCTAACATTCTATATTTATTACAAAAGCGTGGAACGCCTGACGTCATCTTGATGTATTCAAAACTCTAATACCAAAAGTATTTCCTTTAGAAATTACATATATGAGAGGGTCTTATTTGCATCAAAATTATGGTTAGTGCTCTAAAAAACTAAAATGAGGACATATTTTCAGAGTTTTCAAATAGCGACAAAGAACTTTTAAATTATTTGTAATCTTTATGTTTTTTTTATCCAGTTGACCACTTGATTAAATGTTGGACCTAGGGGAGAGGATGGGGTGTTACTTCCAGAGCTGCAGACTTTGCAACTGGGGAACCAGGTTGGAGTTTCTGCTTCAGGTCAAAATTCTGTGATTCTGGTCAAATCACTTAATCTCCCCATGTCTACATCCAAAATGAATTTGATCTTGTGTGATGTAACCAATGCTCATGTAAAGCACTCGTATACCTGACAAGTCTGCACTATATAAGACTGCAAATACACAAAAAATAAGTGTTTTGCACACTTCTGTCATTGGGCTACATGTGGGCTTCATCTGGGTGATATTTGTGCTGCATTTGGGCTCTTTTGTCTCTGGTGGACATCTTGGGAGATTTATTTGTTATGAAGTTTCCTAATTTACTTTCCATAAATTCAGAATGTTAGCACTCTAGTTGCTCATTAGATCACTGTAGTAAAGCTACTGCTCACCACGGAAGTCTGCTGCTGGTATTAAAAGTGCATGTTTCAGTCTGCATGTCGAAATCTTTTAATGAAATAGAAGAGGATTTGAGAAGTCACTCAAAATGTGCCCTAATTTTTCTTTCTACAGCACTAATCATAATTTCTATGGCAAAATGAACCCCCTCATTGTGTTCCTTTTTAAATTAAATGTTTTAAGTGTTACCAGTTATTCCAATCCAGATGGCTTCAGGTGTGCCATACTTTTGTCATAAGTAAGACAGTAAGCGCTCTAGTTGTTCTTAAGAACACTCTGAGACATTCTGTCATTGGGCTATACTTGGGCTACATCTGGGTGCTATTTGGGCTACATTTGGGCTCTTTTGTCTCTGGTGGCCATTTTGGGAGAATTATTTGTTATGATGTTTCCTAATTTCCTCATTTACTACAGTCTCCTCAGTAGGAAATACTTTCCGTTTTTTACTTTGATTCCATCAAGAAGGCATTCAGATGTGTCACACATTTGCCATAAATTCAGAATGTTAGCACTCTAGTTGCTTATTAGATCACTGTAGTAAAGCTACTGCTCAGCAGGGAAGTCTGCTGCTGGTATTGAAAGTGCATGTTTCAGTCTGCATGTCAGAATTTTTTAATGAAATAGAAGAGGATTTGAAAAGTCACTCAAAATGTGCCCTACTTTTTCTTTCTGCAGCACTAATCATACTTTCTATGGCAAAATGAACCCCCTCATTTTGTTCCTTTTTAAATTAAATGTTTTAAGAGTTACCACTTTATTCCAGCCAAGATGTCTTCAGGTGTGCCCTACGTTTGTCATAAGTAGGACTGTTAGCGCTCTAGTTGTTCTTTAGAACACTCTGGGAAGCTGCAGTAGAACACAAAGGAATCAACTGACAGTCTCTGCCCTTGTTGGATGTGCATGTTTTACTGAGAATGTCAGACTTCATTCTCACATGACTGAGAAAGATAATGTGAATTTACAGAAAATATGATCTCAGTTTAGCTTATAGGTCACCTTTCAAACCTCTGTGGGCAAAGCATGAGAAAATAGTTTTCTCTCAAACATGATTCATGGTATCACAGCAGAAGGCTTTATCACATGGTAAAATCACCTTAGAACACACCACAATTCCTAAAATGAGTATGATACCATCAACAAATGATTTATAATGTAACTAAAGTCTTAAAACCTTCTATTAACTGCAATGCTTTTTAATGAGGTGCTATCATGTATATTGGTCCCAAGATGGCTGCCAACACCTCTTGGATGAAGTACTGACAGCCAATCAGATCTCACGATGAGATGTGTGGTTAGGCTCCGCCCAGATATATCTATCTTTTTAACTCTAATTTTCTCAGGAACTCCGCCCAGATATATATGTGATTTTACTTTTGATATTCTCAGGAACTACTGAACGGATTGAAACCATTTAAGCAAAAGGCACGAGTCTGAACTGAGGACTACCTCTTTGCCAAAGTTGGTGTAATTCCGTTCAGCACTTCGGGCTGTAGCTGCGTCAACAGGTCCTATGGGAAAATGCATGGGGAAAACGCGCTTTGGGACTCCCCTTTTTTCTTGGCCCCCGCTTGACAAATCACCGTGAAATTTTCAGGATAGGAGTGGACCGGAGCTGGCCAAAAGTTTGGAAACTTTCGCGAAGATTCATCAATTGACGCCAACGTTATTCCAAATAGAATGTTGCGGATTTCCTATGGAAAATAGGTCCTAACTATAACTACCTACTGATGACATCATCCTTGTGACAGAGTGGTAGACCTCCTCGCACCCTAATATAACCTTTGATACACACATTCAAAAATAGAGACTAACATTTTCAAAACAATGGACATACCAATACCAGTTACAACAACCTCTTCAGTAATTCTAAGATCCACATACACATCCACTCATTCACCAACAGTCCTATACAGTCACTCATACATGTACTCACTCATCATATGTACTCATACACCTATACATCCTGTTACACAATGCCACTCATCCATAGAGTTACTCACACACATAGTCACTCATGCTAATAAAGAATCAAACATACATTTACTTGCATATACAGTTATACACACACCACCACACTTACTTCTACGGAAACTTACACATACTTGGTCTTTTAAACAATCACTTATAGAAACACATACTTATTCATACAGGAACTCTTTCAATCTCTCACTCTCACATATACTCACATATATACACCAATAGTCACATATACTAGTTTAAAACATATGTAGTTACTCATAAAGACACTATTGAGACAGTCATTCACTCACTAACACACCCATACACACACTCATCCACCCATACAGTCCTGCACACATGCTGTGTTCAACACATACAAACAGTGAGTCACTCATTCATGCACCTATGCACTACGTAATACCCCCCACCGAACCATGCAGACACTCAGACTGATACTCAAAAAACCAACTAATAACCTATATAGACACCCATGTAGCTACTCACCAACCCATGCAGCCACTTATACACAAAGTGAGAGACTGATACAGATATTTACATATTTAAACATTACTCACTAAGCCATGTATTCACTATGATACACTTAATCAGTCAGTTACACAATCAATTTTTCAAAAACAAATCATCCATTTAGACACTTATATACCCATTTATTCTTCCATCGACCTTGAGATATACATATATAAAACATATTTAATTTTCAGAAAAACACACATTCACTGGATGATGTCATCAGTGATGTCATCAGTGATGTCATTTGAGATGTTATCAGTGATGTCATGAGTGATGTCACTGACCATGTCATGAGTGATGTAATATGTGACGTCATCAGCAGTGCATTGCGGGCGCGCGAGTTATAGTTAGCTGAACTAACTATAACGGGGGAATTTCAATGGTTTTGTACAAGTGAAAAGTCCAGCTAACTATAACACCCCTGAAACCTATGGTTTTTTCAGTGAATATATATATATATATATATATATATAGATATATATACATATATATTACCTACTGGCGGTCGCCAGTAGGTAGTTATAGTTAGGACCACGTTTCCATAGGAAATCCGCAACATTCTATTTAGAATAACTTTGGCGCCGGTTGACGAATCCTCGCGAATTTTTCAAAATAGGTGGGGCGCTACGCTCCGCTCCTACCCTGAAAGTCTCGGGGAGATTCGTCAAGCGGGGGCTGAGATAAAAGGGGGTCCCAAAACACGTTTTTCCCATGCATTTTTCCATAGGACCTTTAGACACAGCTACAGCCCGAACGGCTGAACAGAATTACTTGAAATTTGGCAGAGAGGTAATCCTCAGGTCAAGGAAGTGCCTTTTGTAGGTTTGGTGTAAATCTGTTCAGTAGAATCTGAGAAAATAGCCTTTAAATCAATATATATATCTGAGCCAGCGTACGGTGCGCTTACGGTGCGCTTACCGTACGTGTACGGTGGCGTGCGCGAGCGCGATTCTGATTGGTTGTTAGATCTTAGTAAACATTCGAATCGGTCGAAACCAGGAAGCGGCGGCCGCCATTTCGTGTGTTTCACTCAGAAAAAAAAGAGTGATATCTTGAAAAGGGGGCAAGGGAGAGAGTTACAGACCCCCTAACATTTGTAAGGGGGTCAAAGAAGGACAGAAAAGTACAAAGAAAACATTTATTGATTTTAAAAAAAATCGCGGGGTACGCGTACGGTAAGCTCAACGTACGCGTACGGTAGAAAAAAAATAAAATAAAAGAAATGAAATGCAGATTTAAGAGTTTAGATATTAGGGGGCTCTAAAAAGAGCCGTTGTGTTTATGAAGTGATTTTTTTAGTGGTACCTACAAGTAAGTACCGATGCAGAGTCTAAGGTTCAAGAGGAAGACTCTGTTCCCTTCATCAGTGAAGTGCACACCATCTCCTCTATAAATGTCTTGCATGTCGTAACGCAAGTTGTTGTGGTAAATGGAATCCATACCATAGTCACGGAGAAAAGCAGAAACAGATTTGTTGACGTGCTTTCTTGCTTTGTCAATCTGCGGACAGAAATGATTGGACCAGTTCCATTTTTGCCTTTGGCATATGTTAGAAAACACAAAGGCAGTTTTAGGGAAAAGTGAAAACAGTTGTGCAAAGGTGTCCTTCATAAGCATTTCCAGACCTACCGCAGTCAAAGTGCCTAGGTCATTGCCACCACAGTGCACTATTATGAGGTCAGGGTGTTGGATTTGCATGAAGGATTTCACCAATGGCATCAATTGGTGCCACTTTAACCCTCTCTGACCAATCCATTTAATGTCTACATTTGGCAAAGCAAGGTCTCTCACCATATCTGTTTTCTCTGCATACTTTTCACTCCAGAAGACATAGCTGTGCCCTACAATCCACACTGTGAACATCTTCAAAGGAGAACTGGATGCACTCAGGAGGTGTAATTCAGTAGAATGGTAAAAAGAAATGAAAGACAGTTTGGAAATGGGGGCATACATATTTTTTTTATAAAAAAAAGAACTGATTGGCTGTTTCATACCTTTCTACAATAAAAACTAGGCTGTATGTGTAAATTAATAGAAGCATGTTTTGTATTGGTACAGAAAAATGTGTTACCAAAGAACAGTACTATGGATTTGCTGTTAGGTTTGAAAAGTCAAGCACTCTTGCTCTTTGGAAATGAAACATTGTGTGGTGAACTTCTGACCTAACTCAACAAAGCAGTGTTCCATGAGCTGTTGCTATGGTAGAAGGCAGAAGTCAAGTTGGGGGAAGGGTACTAGGCAGAAGTCAAGTTGGGGGAAGGGTACTTTTGGAAAAGGGTTGGTTTTCAACCAATAGAAATGTGTGATTACATTTGAAAAAAGGGGGAAGCACTGAGATTTGAAATTAACATGTATATGTGTGGAAAAAGAGAGGGAAAAATTGCCATTATCTGGTTCTGCTGAGAGGAGAGAGGTGTAAAGAACAGAGATCCTGGCTCTGATAATCTGCTGTTTGAGTGCCACATTTCTTTCACAACTAACTAATTTTAAAGGTGAGTTTAGAGTTTGAGAGGGGATGTATATGGTAAATTAAGAAATTAATAATAGAAATGGAATTTGTTTTGTTGAAGTTGTGTTTATCATTTTCTTTTTTGGGAGAAATTTAAATGTGAGGAACATGTAAAATAATATGGACTATGTTTTCACGATCAATTAAGGTGTACTGGTATAAATAAGGAATACTTTTAGGGTTTGAGGTTGCACTCAGTAATGCAAATACATTCAGCATTACTAAGGCT
Organism: Triturus cristatus; assembly: GCF_964204655.1. Classification (NCBI taxonomy): domain Eukaryota; kingdom Metazoa; phylum Chordata; class Amphibia; order Caudata; family Salamandridae; genus Triturus; species Triturus cristatus. The sequence goes on from NC_140591.1 coordinate 1,356,018,459, forward strand.
GGTTGCCCTTGCTGGAGTGTAGTCAGTCACCCAGGTTACACATGTTGCTGGTCTCAGAAAGCTGTTTGGTATTGCTCTGGTGATTTTACATTTGCATTAGATGGAAAAGGGGAGGTATTTTTTTATGCAGAAGCAGACTCTTAGCACACACCCAGCTGCTTACCCTGTGGAATCATGCACAGTATTCACAAGCGAGTGGGGTTTGAGGTTTCAGTCAGTAATGCAAATACATTCAGCATCACTAAGGCTGGTTGCCCTTGCTGGAGTGTAGTCAGTCACCCAGGTTACACATGGTGCTGGTCTGAAAAAGCTGTTTGGACATGTGCTTTTTTAAGAATCTGAAAAGTGGATTCAAAATGTGTCAGTCTGTAAAAGTGTTTATCACTTGCCAAAAAAAAGAGTAGTAAGTGTGCTTTCAAATTGGCAAAGAAATTTCGTTTTGTGACTAATATGAAAACATGACTCTGTGTGCAAAAAGGAATTACAGGCAGAGATTTATTGCGTATTGCTCTGGTGATTTCACAGTTGCATTAGATGGAAAGGGGGAGCCATTTTTTGGTGCAGAAGCAGACTCTTAGCACACACCCAGCTGCTTACCCTGTGGAATCATGCACAGTATTCACAAGCGAGTGGGGTTTGTGGATTCAGTCAGTAATGCAAATACATTCAGCATCACTAAGGCTGGTTGCCCTTGCTGGAGTGTAGTCAGTCACCCAGGTTACACATGGTGCTGGTCTGAAAAAGCAGTTTGGACATGTGCTTTTTTAAGAATCTAAAAAGTGGATTCAAAATGTGTCAGTCTGTAAAAGTGTTTATCACTTGCCAAAAAAAAGAGTAGTAAGTGTGCTTTCAAATTGGCAAAGAAATTTCATTTTGTGACTAATATGAAAACATGACTCTGTGTGCAAAAAGGAATTACAGGCAGAGATTTATTGCGTATTGCTCTGGTGATTTCACAGTTGCATTAGATGGAAAGGGGGAGCCATTTTTTGGTGCAGAAGCAGACTCTTAGCACACACCCAGCTGCTTACCCTGTGGAATCATGCACAGTATTCACAAGCGAGTGGGGTTTGTGGTTTCAGTCAGTAATGCAAATACATTCAGCATCACTAAGGCTGGTTGCCCTTGCTGGAGTGTAGTCAGTCACCCAGGTTACACATGGTGCTGGTCTGAAAAAGCAGTTTGGACATGTGCTTTTTTAAGAATCTAAAAAGTGGATTCAAAATGTGTCAGTCTGTAAAAGTGTTTATCACTTGCAAAAAAAAAGAGTAGTAAGTGTGCTTTCAAATTGGCAAAGAAATTTCGTTTTGTGACTAATATGAAAACATGACTCTGTGTGCAAAAAGGAATTACAGGCAGAGATTTATTGCGTATTGCTCTGGTGATTTCACAGTTGCATTAGATGGAAAGGGGGAGCCATTTTTTGGTGCAGAAGCAGACTCTTAGCACACACCCAGCTGCTTACCCTGTGGAATCATGCACAGTATTCACAAGCGAGTGGGGTTTGAGGTTTCAGTCAGTAATGCAAATACATTCAGCATCACTAAGGCTGGTTGCCCTTGCTGGAGTGTAGTCAGTCACCCAGGTTACACATGGTGCTGGTCTGAAAAAGCAGTTTGGACATGTGCTTTTTTAAGAATCTGAAAAGTGGATTCAAAATGTGTCAGTCTGTAAAAGTGTTTATCACTTGCCAAAAAAAAGAGTAGTAAGTGTGCTTTCAAATTGGCAAAGAAATTTCGTTTTGTGACTAATATGAAAACATGACTCTGTGTGCAAAAAGGAATTACAGGCAGAGATTTATTGCGTATTGCTCTGGTGATTTCACAGTTGCATTAGATGGAAAGGGGGAGCCATTTTTTGGTGCAGAAGCAGACTCTTAGCACACACTCAGCTGCTTACCCTGTGGAATCATGCACAGTATTCACAAGCGAGTGGGGTTTGAGGTTTCAGTCAGTAATGCAAATACATTCAGCATCACTAAGGCTGGTTGCCCTTGCTGGAGTGTAGTCAGTCACCCAGGTTACACATGGTGCTGGTCTGAAAAAGCAGTTTGGACATGTGCTTTTTTAAGAATCTAAAAAGTGGATTCAAAATGTGTCAGTCTGTAAAAGTTTTTATCACTTGTCAAAAAAAAGAGTAGTAAGTGTGCTTTCAAATTGGCAAAGAAATTTCGTTTTGTGACTAATATGAAAACATGACTCTGTGTGAAAAAAGGAATTACAGGCAGAGGTTTATTGCGTATTGCTCTGGTGATTTCACAGTTGCATTAGATGGAAAGGGGGAGCCATTTTTTGGTGCAGAAGCAGACTCATAGCACACACCCAGCTGCTTACCCTGTGGAATCATGCACAGTATTCACAAGCGAGTGGGGTTTGAGGTTTCAGTCAGTAATGCAAAAACATTCAGCATCACTAAGGCTGGTTGCCCTTGCTGGAGTGTAGTCAGTCACCCAGGTTACACATGGTGCTGGTCTGAAAAAGCAGTTTGGACATGTGCTTTTTTAAGAATCTGAAAAGTGGATTCAAAATGTGTCAGTCTGAAAAGTGTTTATCACTTGCCAAAAAAAAGAGTAGTAAGTGTGCTTTCAAATTGGCAAAGAAATTTCGTTTTGTGACTAATATGAAAACATGACTCTGTGTGCAAAAAGGAATTACAGGCAGAGATTTATTGCGTATTGCTCTGGTGATTTCACAGTTGCATTAGATGGAAAGGGGGAGCCATTTTTTGGTGCAGAAGCAGACTCTTAGCACACACCCAGCTGCTTACCCTGTGGAATCATTCACAGTATTCACAAGCGAGTGGGGTTTGAGGTTTCAGTCAGTAATGCAAATACATTCAGCATCACTAAGGCTGGTTGCCGTTGCTGGAGTGTAGTCAGTCACCCAGGTTACACATGGTGCTGGTCTGAAAAAGCAGTTTGGACATGGGCTTTTTTAAGAATCTGAAAAGTGGATTCAAAATGTGTCAGTCTGTAAAAGTGTTTATCACTTGCCAAAAAAAAGAGTAGTAAGTGTGCTTTCAAATTGGCAAAGAAATTTCGTTTTGTGACTAATATGAAAACATGACTCTGTGTGCAAAAAGGAATTACAGGCAGAGATTTATTGCGTATTGCTCTGGTGATTTCACAGTTGCATTAGATGGAAAGGGGGAGCCATTTTTTGGTGCAGAAGCAGACTCTTAGCACACACCCAGCTGCTTACCCTGTGGAATCATGCACAGTATTCACAAGCGAGTGGGGTTTGAGGTTTCAGTCAGTAATGCAAAAACATTCAGCATCACTAAGGCTGGTTGCCCTTGCTGGAGTGTAGTCAGTCACCCAGGTTACACATGGTGCTGGTCTGAAAAAGCAGTTTGGACATGTGCTTTTTTAAGAATCTAAAAAGTGGATTCAAAATGTGTCAGTCTGTAAAAGTGTTTATCACTTGCCAAAAAAAAGAGTAGTAAGTGTGCTTTCAAATTGGCAAAGAAATTTCATTTTGTGACTAATATGAAAACATGACTCTGTGAGCAAAAAGGAATTACAGGCAGAGATTTATTGCGTATTGCTCTGGTGATTTCACAGTTGCATTAGATGGAAAGGGGGAGCCATTTTTTGGTGCAGAAGCAGACTCTTAGTACACACCCAGCTGCTTACCCTGTGGAATCATGCACAGTATTCACAAGCGAGTGGGGTTTGAGGTTTCAGTCAGTAATGCAAAAACATTCAGCATCACTAAGGCTGGTTGCCCTTGCTGAAGTGTAGTCAGTCACCCAGGTTACACATGGTGCTGGTCTGAAAAAGCAGTTTGGACATGTGCTTTTTTAAGAATCTAAAAAGTGGATTCAAAATGTGTCAGTCTGTAAAAGTGTTTATCACTTGCCAAAAAAAAGAGTAGTAAGTGTGCTTTCAAATTGGCAAAGAAATTTCATTTTGTGACTAATATGAAAACATGACTCTGTGTGCAAAGAGGAATTACAGGCAGAGATTTATTGCGTATTGCTCTGGTGATTTCACAGTTGCATTAGATGGAAAGGGGGAGCCATTTTTTGGTGCAGAAGCAGACTCTTAGCACACACCCAGCTGCTTACCCTGTGGAATCATGCACAGTATTCACAAGCGAGTGGGGTTTGAGGTTTCAGTCAGTAATGCAAATACATTCAGCATCACTAAGGCTGGTTGCCCTTGCTGGAGTGTAGTCAGTCACCCAGGTTACACATGGTGCTGGTCTGAAAAAGCAGTTTGGACATGTGCTTTTTTAAGAATCTGAAAAGTTGGTTTAAAATGTGTCAGTCTGTAAAAGTGTTTATCACTTGCCAAAAAAAAGAGTAGTAAGTGTGCTTTCAAATTGGCAAAGAAATTTCGTTTTGTGACTAATATGAAAACCTGACTCTGTGTGCAAAGAGGAATTACAGGCAGAGATTTAGTGCGTATTGCTCTGGTGATTTCACAGTTGCATTAGATGGAAAGGGGGAGCCATTTTTTTGTGCAGAAGCACACTCTTAGCACACACCCAGCTGCTTACCCTGTGGAATCATGCACAGTATTCACAAGCGAGTGGGGTTTGAGGTTTCAGTCAGTAATGCAAAAACATTCAGCATCACTAAGGCTGGTTGCCCTTGCTGGAGTGTAGTCAGTCACCCAGGTTACACATGGTGCTGGTCTGAAAAAGCAGTTTGGACATGTGCTTTTTTAAGAATCTGAAAAGTGGATTCATAATGTGTCAGTCTGTAAAAGTACTTTTCACTTGCCTAAAAAGTAGTAGAAAGTATGCTTTGCAATTGGCAAAGAAATTTCGTTTTCTGTCTAATTTCAAAGCATGACTTTGTGTGCACACAGGAATTATTTTTAGATATTTAATTTGTGAAGGTGTTATTGTGATTTTCATTTATAGGAAAGGGGTTTATAGTATTTTAAGATTTCTAAAGAACATAAAAAATGTAGTAATATATTTAAATAAAATAAAGGAATTTTTTTTTAGTTTTTTTCAGGTATTGCTGAAGAGCAGTGAACAAAATTTAAGATGCCTACAAAATCCAGACTACGGCAAAACCACAAAAAAAACTATATTTGAAGACAACTGGAGGACCTAAGTTAGTTGGAGATGCTCATGTTGGGAAAAAGAAAAAATCTTCTGGTAAGCAAACAAAAGATATTTTAAAGAACATATTCAAAAAAAGGAAAAATGTACAAAATGTCTGTACTGGAAAGAATGTTTTCAATAGAAAAGGAGAGGAAAAAATTGAGAATTTAGTTAATGCAAATATACCTTCTGCAACTAAAAAGATTAACTTAAACAGAAAAACAGCGTTTAAAGAGATACGTAGAAAAATGTTTCAGAGAAGAGTTATGTCCAATTTGATAAAGGATGTGAAGAAATATAAGCAAAAGGCTAAATTTTACAAGAGAAAAAAAGAAATTGAAGCCATTGCAGCAAAGGCATTAGAATTAAAAAGGAAACTATTCATTTTAATTTTGAATAGGATGCGTACATTAGATAAAATGGTTAATGTACTGAAATCACAAAGCAAAAGGAAAAGAGTAGTGAACAGAACAAACTTTTGTAAAGTGTTTTTAGGAAAATGGATGCACAGTTCAAGTAGTGAACCTTTTTTTAATGAAGAGAGCTATTTTCAAAGTAATAGTTTGCTGCATGCAGTTGACACCAGAGGTCGTGCTTACGAAGTGAAAAATGGTTGCATAATGGAGAAGGAGATAATGGTTCCAAGAGATGAGGTACAAGTGATGGCGGATGAGGCTATGGGGAGACGTCCTAAAGCCCCAGTGTACACTTGGAATTGTAGTAGTATTTGCACTGTGCGTCAGGAATCTATTGATAAATTTCGTGAGTTTCTAAGAGAATGTAGTAAAAAAAGTGTAAAACAGAAGATTAAGGTGCTTCAAAGTCTAGATCCATGCAGAGTGAGAGAGAATACTGGTTTGCAGGGTCATTCTCTGGCTTGTCTATCTAGAAAAGTGTGTATTAGTGTTTTCCATCATTTTAGAATGCTGGCTGTTCATCATACTGAAATGAGAAAGTTTGTGAGACGGTTGTATTTTGCTAAAAGTCCAGCAATAAAGTTAGATGAATTGAATAGGGCTCTGTTCCGTGGGTCAGTATCAGATGTAGAGAAGGTTGTTGATGAAATTCAGTTTTGTTACTTTGGTCCTGAACAAAACAGTGCAGAAAAGGACACAGTAAATGAGGAAGAAGTGGAAGAGAATGTACAACCATTTGTAAGTAAGACATTTAATGATCACATAACAAAATTTGAAAAAATCTCTAATGAAAGACCAAATATTACTTGTATTTGTTGCCGCAGAACTCATTATAGAAAACAAACCAGGTATGTTGATCTCTATAGAAAAAGTGAAAATGAAGATAATTATAAGTGGAAGGATTTTGCCACATATATATTTCTTGAAAATTGTTTTGAATTGGGTGAAGTTCAGCGTATTTGTAAATACTGTTACAACAAATTAGAAGAAAATAGAATGCCGACCAGAGCTGTACATAATAATTTAGAATTGGATGTTATTCCTGCCGAACTTTCTGAATTAAATACTTATGAGTCTATACTTATTCAATGTGTTCATCCGTTCCAGACCATAGTACGTATGGAGCCCAAAACTGGTAAATTACCTCCTTCAGATTTACTGAGAGGTTTAAAAGGTAGAGTGGTATATTTGCCCTTGGATTTGAAAAAAAATATGGAAACTATTGATGCAGATACTTTGGAAACTGAACCATTAGTTATTCTGGTTAATGGTGTACCTACAAAGAATAAGAAGATTTGGCAGGAGCTGGTAGATGTACGGAAAGTACAAAGAGCAAATTTGTATTTGAAAAGGAATAACAAATGGTATGATTCAATTTATATAGAAGAAGAAGAAGAAGAAGATTTACAAGAAGACACAGAAACACCAACTGGACAAATTGAAAAAGTTGACAAGTCAAAGGAAGAAGAAATTTATGAACATTTTAGCATACATCCTCTTCATTCAAAAGAAGTTATGGGAGACAATATTGATCTGTTTCAGATGAAGAAAGCAAAAGGAACTCCCGTGAGTGTATGGGAGGAGAGCTTGGAAGCTCGATGTTTTCCCCAGGTGTTTCCTAAAGGAAAAGGAGGACGATACGATGAACGTCCAGAACAGATTCCAGCTTCTGAGTATCGGACTACAAGACTATATGCAGAAGATCCAAGATTTCGACAAAGTATTCCTTATTTGTTCCATCTTTTATTTGAAAGCGACTTGTCTGCATTATCATATGCAGTAAATCACATTTTAAAAAGTGGAGTACATTTACAAAATGTGTCTGCTAAGGATTTTATGGAGAAAGTTCAGCACCGAGATGATCATTTGGAAACACAACTGATCAATCTGATGGCTTGTCAGCGTGGGACTAATGAATATTGGTACCGACGCCATGGTGAATTAAAATGCATGTTACGGAATTTAGGAACACCAACATGGTTCGTTACCCTAAGCTGTGCTGAGTACGCTTGGGATGATTTACTGGATTTTCTACGAGAGGCAAATTCAAACATTAAAAACATCGAATACAAGACAGCAGGAGAACTGTGCTCATTGGATCCGGTTAATGTTTGCAGAAATTTCAATCATAGATTTGAGGCTATGATGTCCTTCATCTGCAATAAAAAAAATCCACCTCTAGGAGAAGTAGTGGATTTCTTTTGGAGAAAAGAGTACCAGGCAAGAGGTGCTCCTCATATTCATATGCTGTTGTGGATCAAGGATGCCCCAAAGTTTGGAACAGATGCTGATGAAGCAGTGTTATCTTACATTGAAGAATATGCAGCATGTGCTATACCAAAAAGCACAGAAGAGAAAAAGTTAAAGGAGCAAGTTTTACGTTTCCAAAGTCATCGGTGTGGAAAATACTGTCGACGGAAATACAAGAGCAAAGATAAATACTACACTAAATGTCGATTTGGATTTCCTAGACCTGTTCTTTCAAATGGAAGAGTAAACAGTTTTATGTCATCTGTGAGACATACTATCACAAGAAAATCACCTAAGAATACCTACAACCTTAAAAGAAAAGAAGAATCAAAAAATATAAATGACTACAACCCAGTCATTTTATCCATGTGGAATGCTAACATGGATATACAGTATGTAGCTGACAATTCCATTGCTGTTGCTCGATATGTAACGTCTTACATTACGAAATCAGAAAAAACAGAATTGAAGGAAATGTGGGAAGAGATTTCTCACGAGAAGACTGTCAGTAAGAAGCTGTACAGTTTCAGTTTAAAGATGTTATCGCATCGAGAAATTGGATCCTACGAATGTTCAGATAGGTTATCTTCTGCAAGTCTCTACTCGAAATCAAGAAGAATAATTTGGGCAAGTTTAGGCCTTGCAGCAATGAGAAATCGGGTACTGAAATCTGTTGGAGAAATTGAATATTTGGCCGAGAATGACCCAGAAAGTACAGATATTTTGAAATCAAACATGTTGGACACATATTACCCAAAGAGAAGTCATCATCTGGAGAACATGTGTCTTTATGAAGTGCTGCAGAACTACATTTATTCACGGAAAGCCGCAGAAGACATCAACAATGGAAAATATAAAGTCATTGGTGAGGAAGGATGTTTGGTGAAGCAAACAAAAGGAAGTTTGATAAATCACAGGAAGCTGAGTTGCGACAGTACTGACAAAAAGGAATTTTACTACTTGGCTCTTTTACAGCTGTTTAAACCATGGCGTACAGAGGATGAACTACTGGGAGAATTTCAAAGCTATGAAGATTCTTTTAATGCTTGCAAAGACAGCATACAATGCAGTACATTCTCAACTTATCTGCAAATGTTAAATGAAGAAATTGAACAGGAAACTACAATTGCAGCAGAAGTAGCTAGAGACAGTTCTCAGGACAGCCAAAGTTCAGGAACACTCAGTCAAGATCCCCTAGGACAACCAATCGTTGAAAATGAAGCATCAATAGCCATGAATGAAGTGGAAACGGCTATGAATCAAGCTCAAGAAGAATTTATAGACTTACAAAATTTGGAAAGACAACTGAACGAAGAGCAGCAACACATTTATGAAGAGATCAGAAACAAAATTGATCACGGATTTCTACATGAAAAAAAAGAGTGCTCATGCACATCATTTCATCCAATCAGGATGTATGTAAGTGGACAAGCTGGAACTGGAAAAAGTTTCTTAATAAAAGTCATCAGAAGCTACCTACAGCAAAAAACGGATTCTACTTTGTCTTGTGTGGTTACTGCTCCAACTGGGTTAGCAGCATATAACATAAAAGGAATCACCTTACATCGTTTGCTAATGTTACCAGTGGAGCATGAGAACAAAATACAATACAACAAGCTAACTGGAGAAGCATGCTTGGAAGTTTCAAGAGTATTGAAGAAGATGCAAGTTCTCATTATTGATGAGGTGAGCATGGTATCAAACTTAATGCTTGCCTTTGTGCATTTAAGAATGCAGCAAATTCTAAGGACAGACTATGACGTGTTATTTGGTGGAAAACATGTCATAGTTTTTGGGGATCTTCTACAGCTTACTCCAGTTAAAGGACAACCAGTGTTTAATACTGTGACACATGAAGACACAAAGAAGTCATTGGGAAGCATCGGTAATGCAAATATTTGGTCCTTCTTTGAGTACAAGGAACTCACTACCAATATGAGACAAGCAAACGATGAAGAATATGGAAGTATTCTGAAAGATATCAGAATTGGACTACTCACTGAAGCTGGCACAAAAGCATTACAGAGTCGGTTGCTACATAATTTATTTCCAAAGGAAGAAATAGTTGCAGAGAAGATATACAAGAACATTGCAGAAAAGAAAAGTGTCATCTGCTTAATGCCAACTCTACGTGAATGCTCAATATTCAATGAGGAGCTTTTGAAATTGGAAAAGGAAGATATCAGGAAATTGGAAGCAGTGGACAAAATTGAGGATGGAAGAATTACTATCACATTAACAAGCACACTGAAAAATAAATTGGATTCACTAGAGAAGAACATTTCCAAAACAGCTGGATTAGAAAAAAATCTATATGTTTGCATGAACTGTAGAGTATTTTTAAGGAGAAATTTGGATGTTGAAAAAGGTTTAGTTAATGGAGCTATGGGAAGAGTTGTGGGTTTTATTAATTATCAGAAAAAAGATGGAATTGAATGTTTAAAAATAAAATTTGATCAGATAGAAGAAGTTAAAGATATTTGTCGTTGTTCAGTTCGTTTCATGCTTGTGAAAGACTTATATGTACGTAGGAAGCAGTTTCCGTTTTCTCCAGCATATGCTGTAACTATTCACAAGTCTCAAGGATTGACTGTAGATTGTGCATTTGTGAACATTGGTTCAACTGTGTTCAAAGAAGGTATGGCATATGTTGCTTTGTCACGAGTGAAAACATTATCAGGTTTATTCATGATAGACTTTGATGACTCAAAAGTTAGTGCTGATACAAATTGTGTAAAGGAGTATAATAGATTAAGAAGAAGCTATGCTCCTCATTTAGGTCAGTATCCTGTGTTGGAGAAACGTGTAGTTTCTCGTAAAAGGAGAAATGAGAATATCTGTAATGAAGATGTAGAGAGGAGGAAAAAAAAGAGGAGTGATGTAATTGCAAGCAAAAAGAAAAAGGAAAATGAAGAACAGGTTGTAGGATGTCATTTTGAAAATAGCTCTGGTGTCAACTGCTACGCTAATGTAGTGCTGAATGTTGCATTTTATCTGGAAAGTGTGCAAGAGCAGATAATAGTAAATCAGGGAAAAAGATTCTGTTCTGAGTTGAGTCTCCTTTTTCAAAAGCTGAGTAATGATAAAACTCAAATAGAAAGTGCTACTGAAATTAGAAAACTTTTAGATGTATGTTCAGGACGAACACAGTTTTCTCAAAATGTACAGCAAGACGCACAGGAATTCTTGATGTTTTTTCTTCAGGTACTGGAAGAAGAAGGGGTTCCCATTGAAAATTTGTTTGGTCTCTCTTATAAATGGGAACATAGTTGTGAAAACTGTTATAATATATGTGGCTCTAATGTTGATTCTGAAAGGTTTATTTATTTAACATTGCCAGAAAGTAAAACAGTCACTTTTGCTAAATTAGTTAAAGATGCTAATCATAGCATGGAATGCAGTGAGTGTCAATCTGACATGTTTTCAACGTTAATTTTAAAAGAATACGGACAGTATGTAATTTTAATGATGCAACGCTGTAAAGCTGATGGTTCAAAATTAGATACTTTAATAAAGAAGTTTACAGGACAGCAATTATCAATTTCAGGAAAAACTTTTGTAACAGTTGCAATAATTTTCCATGAAGGACCTACTGTTACTTCTGGACATTACACAGTTTATCTTAAATGTGAAAAAGGCTGGACACTGTGTAATGATTCCCAATTGATTTTCAAGCAACGTTTGCCTTTTGATTTAGCAAATTCCTATCTAATCTTCCTGAAACCAAAATTTTAGAGAGACTTGGCAAGATCTGTACAAAACAATTTTACCATTTTATTGGATTACCATTAGAATTTTCAAAAAAAATGATTTTACAAATTATCATTTGGCCTAATGGAAAGGTAACCAATTGTAATGTGGACTTTTTCAATTTTTAATGAAACTTTGGAAAAACAAAAATTTAGAAAAAATCGGTAACATCTGCACAATTTAAATTTTGGAATGTTATTGGATTGCCATTGGAAATTTATTCCAAAACGATTTTTAAAATTACTATTTGGCCATGCGGAAAGGTAAACAATTCTATTGTGGACTTATTTAATTATTAATTAATCTTTCGGAAACCAAAATGTTACAGACAATCGGTGAGATCTGTACAATTTAAAGTTTAGATTTTTATTGGATTACCATTGGAAATTTAATCAAAAAAGAATTTTAAAATTACTATTTGGCCTAAAGGAAATGGAATCAGATGTATTGTGGAGTTATTTGAGATATATTTTTGTGATTATACTTCTGAAACAAAAATGTCAGACGGTATTTTAAAGAAATAAGTATTGATATTAGATGATATTTTTTAAGAATATTATGCATTTCTATAAAGTTATGTTTATGCAAAAAGAGATTGTGGGCTTTTTTAAAACAATCTTTGAGATTGTTAATTTTTTTTTTGCCCGCTGTTAAATGATGAATGCAATTGCTTTCACAATTTATAGTGAAATGCAATATATTCTGAAAACAGCAAAAAAAAGGCAAATGTTTTTTTTGAAAAATATGTAAATATGTGTACTGTATTATAAAATGTTTTATTAAATATTAATACTTTTTTCTTTTTTTTCAGATTGAGATAGAAAATTTTCGAAAACTAGAACCATTTTTAAAGCAATTAAAATTAAATTTAAATTAATAAATATTTTTTTGAGTGGGTATGGTAAGTCAAAAATTTCATGGTCCCTTTCTTCCACTTCTCCACAATCACATTTTCAGTTTTTCATTGTAGTCTCTCAAGGACCTTGTAATGTGATAATTGATTTTTAGTGTTTTTAAAAAAAAGAAAAAAAAAATACGCGTACCGTACGGTAAAAAAAAAAAAAAAAAAAGTTTAAAAAAATATATAAAAAAAAGTTGAAAGGTAAGGTTGGCTCTTAAAAGAGCTGTTGTGTTCATGCAGGGACAGAGGAAAGAAAGAATGGGAATATTAGTCGGTACGACAAATGTGCTGATCTATTAAATTGTTCACTAGGGCAACACTGGTCTCCCTATGACAAATTAGATCATGACAAGTGGCGCACCGAATTAAAACCCTCGCAAACTGATGGTTGGTTTCCAGAGGACCAGAAAAAGGAGATGCTCCCCCCACAGATGAAGGGCTCAGCTGACCTGCCGAAGATGAACTCGGCCCTGCAGATGATGGACCAGGCTGAGCTGCTGTGGATGTGCTTGGTTGACTTACTGAAGGGTTACCTTCAGTATGTCGAGCATATGTCCTACCGTGTACATCATGAAGGTTCAAGTTTTCGAAAATTTTCTATCTCAATCTGAAAAAAAAGAAAAAAGTATTAATTTTAATAAAACATTTGATAATACAGTACACATATTTACATATTTTCCCAAAAAATGTTTTGCCTTTTTTTTGCTGTTTTCAGAATATATTGCATTTCACTATAAATTGTGAAAGCAATTGCATTCATCATTTAACAGCGGGCAAAAAAAAAATAACAATCTCAAAGATTGTTTTAAAAAAGCCCAGAATCTCTTTTTACTTAAACATAACATTATAGAAATGCATAATATTCTAAAAAAATATCATCTAATATCAATACTTATTTCTTTAAAATACCGTCTGACATTTTTGTTTCAGAAGTATAATCACAAAAATATATCTCAAATAACTCCACAATACATCTGGTTCCATTTCCTTTAGGCCAAATAGTAATTTTAAAATTCTTTTTTGATTAAATTTCCAATGTTAATCCAATAAAATTCTAAAGTTTAAATTGTACAGATCTCACCGATTCTCTGTAACATTTTGGTTTCCGAAAGATTAATTAATAATTAAATAAGTCCACAATACAATTGTTTACCTTTCCTCATGGCCAAATAGTAATTTTAAAAATCTTTTTTGAATACATTTCCAATGGCAATCCAATAACATTCCAAAATTTAAATTGTGCAGATGTTACCGATTTTGTCTAATTTTTGGTTTTCCAAAGTTTCATTAAAAATTTAAAAAGTCCACATTACAATTGGTTACCTTTCCATTAGGCCAAATGATAATTTGTAAAATCATTTTTTTTTTTAATTCCAATGGTAATCCAATAAAATGGTAAAATTGTTTTGTACAGATCTTGCCAAGTCTCTCTAAAATTTAGGTTTCAGGAAGATTAGATAGGAATTTGCTAAATCAAAAGGCAAACGTTGCTTGAAAATCAATTGGGAATCATTACACAGTGTCCAGCCTTTTTCACATTTAATATAAACTGTGTAATGTCCAGAAGTAACAGTAGGTCCTTCATGGAAAATTATTGCAACTGTTACAAAAGTTTTTCCTGAAATTGATAATTGCTGTCCTGTAAACTTCTTTATTAAAGTATCCAATTTTGAACCATCAGCTTTACATTGTTGCATCATTAAAATTACATATTGTCTGTATTCCTTTAAAATTAACGTTGAAAACATTTCAGATTGACACTCACTGCATTCCATGCTATGATTAGCATCTTTAACTAATTTAGCAAAAGTGACTGTTTTACTCTCTGGCAATGTTAAATAAATAAACCTTTCAGAATCAACATTAGAGCCACATGTATTGTAACAGTTTTCACAACTATGTTCCCATTTAAAAGAGACACCAAACATATTTTCAATGGGAACCCCTTCTTCTTCCAGTACCTGAAGAAAAAACATCAAGAATTCCTGTGCGTCTTGCTGTACATTTTGAGAAAACTGTGTTCGTCCTGAACATACATCTAAAAGTTTTCTAATTTCAGTAGCACTTTCTATTTGAGTTTTATCATTACTCAGCTTTTGAAAAAGGAGACTCAACTCAGAACAGAATCTTTTTCTCTGATTTACTATTATCTGCTCTTGCACACTTTCCAGATAAAATGCAACATTCAGCACTACATTAGCGTAGCAGTTGACACCAGAGCTATTTTCAAAATGACATCCTACAACCTCTTCTTCATTTTCCTTTTTCTTTTTGCTTGCAATTACATCACTCCTCTTTTTTTTCCTCCTCTCTACATCTTCATTACAGATATTCTCATTTCTCCTTTTACGAGAAACTACACGTTTCTCCAACACAGGATACTGACCTAAATGAGGAGCATAGGTTCTTCTTAATGTATTATACTCCTTTACACAATTTGTATCAGCACTAACTTTTGAGTCATCAAAGTCTATCATGAATAAACCAGATAATGTTTTCACTCGTGACAAAGCTACATAAGCCATACCTTCTTTGAACACAGTTGAACCAATGTTCACAAAAGCACAATCTACAGTCAATCCTTGAGACTTGTGAATAGTTACAGCATATGCTAGAGAAAACGGAAACTGCTTCCTACGTACATATAAGTCTTTCACAAGCATGAAACGAACTGAACAACGACAAATGTCTTTAACTTCTTCTATCTGATCAAATTTTATTTTTAAACATTCAATTCCATCTTTTTTCTGATAATTAATAAAACCCACAACTCTTCCCATAGCTCCATTAACTAAACCTTTTTCAACATCCAAATTTCTCCTTAAAAATACTCTACAGTTCATGCAAACATATAGATTTTTTTCTAATCCAGCTGTTTTGGAAATGTTCTCCTCTAGTGAATCCAATTTATTTTTCAGTGTGCCTTCTAATGTGATAGTAATTCTTCCATCCTCAATTTTGTCCACAGCTTCCAATTTCCAGATATCTTCCTTTTCCAATTTTAAAAGCTCCTCATTGAATATTGAGCATTCACGTAGAGTTGGCATTAAGCAGATGACACTTTTCTTTTCTGCAATGTTCTTGTATATCTTCTCTGCAACTATTTCTTCCTTTGGAAATAAATTATGTAGCAGCCGACTCTGTAATGCTTTTTTGCCAACTTCTGTGAGTAGTCCAATTCTGATAGCTTTCAGAATACTTCCATATTCTTCATCGTTTGCTTGCCTCATATTAGTAGTAAGTTCCTTGTACTCAAAGAAGGACCAAATATTTGCATTACCAATGCTTCCCAATGACTTCTTTGTGTCTTCATGTGTCATAGTATTAAACACTGGTTGTCCTTTAACTGGAGTAAGTTGTAGAAGATCCCCAAAAACTATGACATGTTTTCCACCAAATAACACGTCATAGTCTGTCCTTAGAATTTGCTGAATTCTTAAATGCACAAAGGCAAGCATTAAGTTTGATACCATGCTCACCTCATCAATAATGAGAACTTGCATCTTCTTCAATACTCTTGAAACTTCCAAGCATGCTTCTCCAGTTAGCTTGTTGTATTGTATTTTGTTCTCATGCTCCACTGGTAACATTAGCAAACGATGTAAGGTGATTCCTTTTATGTTATATGCTGCTAACCCAGTTGGAGCAGTAACCACACAAGACAAAGTAGAATCCGTTTTTTGATGTAGGTAGCTTCTGATGACTTTTATTAAGAAACTTTTTCCAGTTCCAGCTTGTCCGCTTACATACATCCTGATTGGATGAAATGATGTGCATGAGCACTCTTTTTTTTCATGTCAATCCGTGATCAATTTTTCTTCTGATCTCTTCATAAATTTGTTGCTGCTCTTCATTCAGTTGTCTTTCCAAATTTTGTAAGTCTATAAATTCTTCTTGAGCTTGATTCATAGCCGTTTCCACTTCATTCATGGCTATTGATGCTTCATTTTCAACGATTGGTTGTCCTAGGGAATCTTGACTGAGTGTTCCTGAACTTTGGCTGTCTTGAGAACTGTCTCTAGCTACTTCAGCTGCAATTGTAGTTTCCTGTTCAATTTCTTCATTTAACATTTGCAGATAAGTTGAGAATGTACTGCATTGTATGCTGTCTTTGCAAGCATTAAAAGAATCTTCATAGCTTTGAAATTCTCCCAGTAGTTCATCCTCTGTACGCCATGGTTTAAACAGCTGTAAAAGAGCCAAGTAGTAAAATTCCTTTTTGTCAGTAGTGTCGCAACTCAGCTTCCTGTGATTTATCAAACTTCCTTTTGTTTGCTTCACCAAACATCCTTCCTCACCAATGACTTTATATTTTCCATTGTTGATGTCTTCTGCGGCTTTCCGTGAATAAATGTAGTTCTGCAGCACTTCATAGAGACACATGTTCTCCAGATGATGACTTCTTTTTGGATAATATGTGTCCAACATGTTTGATTTCAAAATATCTGTACTTTCTGGGTCATTCTCGGCCAAATATTCAATTTCTCCAACAGATTTCAGTACCCGATTTCTCATTGCTGCAAGGCCTAAACTTGCCCAAATTATTCTTCTTGATTTCGAGTAGAGACTTGCAGAAGATAACCTATCTGAACATTCATAGGATCCAATTTCTCGATGCGATAACATCTTTAAACTGAAACTGTACAGCTTCTTACTGACAGTCTTCTCGTGAGAAATCTCTTCCCACATTTCTTTCAATTCAGTTTTTTCAGATTTAGTAATGTAAGACGTTACATATCGAGCAACAGCAATTGAATTGTCAGCTACATACTGTATATCCATGTTAGCATTCCACATGGATAAAATGACTGGGTTGTAGTCATTTATATTTTTTGATTCTTCTTTTCTTTTTAAGTTGTAGGTATTCTTAGGTGATTTTCTTGTGATAGTATGTCTCACAGATGACATAAAACTGTTTACTCTTCCATTTGAAAGAACAGGTCTAGGAAATCCAAATCGACATTTAGTGTAGTATTTATCTTTGCTCTTGTATTTCCGTCGACAGTATTTTCCACACCGATGACTTTGGAAACGTAAAACTTGCTCCTTTAACTTTTTCTCTTCTGTGCTTTTTGGTATAGCACATGTTGCATATTCTTCAATGTAAGATAACACTGCTTCATCAGTATCTGTTCCAAACTTTGGGGCATCCTTGATCCACAACAGCATATGAATATGAGGAGCACCTCTTGCCTGGTACTCTTTTCTCCAAACGAAATCCACTACTTCTCCAAGGGGTGGATTTTTTTTATTGCAGATGAAGGACATCATAGCCTCAAATCTATGATTGAAATATCTGCAAACATTAACCGGATCCAATGAGCACAGTTCTCCTGCTGTCTTGTATTCAATGTTTTTAATGTTTGAATTTGCCTCTCGTAGAAAATCCAGTAAATCATCCCAAGCGTACTCAGCACAGCTTAGGGTAAGGAACCATGTTGGTGTTCCTAAATTCCGTAACATGCATTTTAATTCACCATGGCGTCGGTACCAATATTTATTTGTCCCACGCTGACAAGCCATCAGATTGATCAGTTGTGTTTCCAAATGATCATCTCGGTGCTGCACTTTCTCCATAAAATCCTTAGCAGACACATTTTGTAAATGTACTCCACTTTTTAAAATGTGATTTACTGCATAAGATAGTGCAGACAAGTCACTTTCAAATAAAAGATGGAACAAATAAGGAATACTTTGTCGAAATCTGGGATCTTCTGCATATAGTCTTGTAGTCCGATACTCAGAAGCTGGAATCTGTTCTGGACGTTCATCGTATCGTCCTCCTTTTCCTTTAGGAAACAGCTGGGGAAAACATCGAGCTTCCAAGCTCTCCTCCCATACACTCACGGGAGTTCCTTTTGCTTTCTTCATCTGAAACAGATCAATATTGTCTCCCATAACTTCTTTTGAATGTAGAGGATGTATGCTAAAATGTTCATAAATTTCTTCTTCCTTTGACTTGTCCACTTTTTCAATTTGTCCAGTTGGTGTTTCTGTGTCTTCTTGTAAATCTTCTTCTTCTTCTTCTATATAAATTGATTCATACCATTTGTTATTCCTTTTCAAATACAAATTTGCTCTTTGTACTTTCCGTACATCTATCAGCTCCTGCCAAATCTTCTTATTCTTTGTAGGTACACCAATAACCAGAATAACTAATGGTTCAGTTTCCAAAGTATCTGCATCAATAGTTTCCATATTTTTTTTCAAATCCAAGGGCAAATACACCACTCTACCTTTTAAACCTCTCAGTAAATCTGAAGGAGGTAATTTACCAGTTTTGGGCTCCATATGTACTATGGTCTGGAATGGATGAACACATTGAATAAGTATAGACTCATATGTATTTAATTCAGAAAGTTCGGCAGGAATAACATCCAATTCTAAATTATTATGTACAGCTCTGGTTGGCATTCTATTTTCCTCTAACTTGTTGTAACAGTAATTACAAATACGCTGATCTTCACCCAATTCAAAACAATTTTCAAGAAATATATATGTGGCAAAATCCTTCCACTTATAATTATCTTCATTTTCACTCTTTCTGTAGAGATCAACATTCCTAGTTTGTTTTCTATAATGAGTTCTGCGGCAACAAATACAAGTTATATTTGGTCTTTCATTAGAGATTATTGCAAATTTTGTTATGTGATCATTAAATGTTTTACTTACAGAGGGTTCTACATTCTCTTCCACTTCTTCCTCATTTACTGTGTCCTTTTCTGCACTGTCTTGTTCAGGACCAAAGTAACAAAACTGAATTTCATCAACAACCTTCTCTACATCTGATACCGATCCACGGAACAGAGCCCTATTCAATTCATCTAACTTTATTGCTGGACTTTTAGCAAAATACAACCGTCTCACAAACTTTCTCATTCCAGTATGATGAACAGCCAGCATCCTAAAATGATGGAAAACACTATTACACACTTTTCTAGATAGACAAGCCAGAGAATGACCCTGCAAACCAGTATTCTCTCTCACTCTGCATGGATCTAGACTTTGAAGCACCTTAATCTTCTGTTTTACACTTTTTTTACTATATTCTCTTAGAAACTCACAAAATTTATCAATAGATTCCTGACGCACAGTGCAAATACTACTACAATTCCAAGTGTACACTGGGGCTTTAGGACGTCTCCCCATAGCCTCATCCGCCATCACTTGTACCTCATCTCTTGGAACCATTTTCTCCTTCTCCATTATACAACCATTTTTCACTTCGTAAGCACGACCTCTGGTGTCAACTGCATGCAGCAAACTATTACTTTGAAAATAACTCTCTTCATTAAAAAAAGGTTCACTACTTGAACTATGCATCCATTCTCCTAAAAACACTTTACAAAAGTTTGTTCTTTTCACTACTCTTTTCCTTTTGCTTTGTGATTTCAGTACATTGACCATTTTATCTAATGTACGCATCCTATTCAAAATTAAAATGAATAGTTTCCTTTTTAATTCTAATGCCTTTGCTGCAATGGCTTTCAATTTCTTTTTTTCTCTTGTAATATTTTGCCTTTTTCTTATATTTCTTCACATCCTTTATCAAATTGGACATAACTCTTCTCTGAAACATTTTTCTACATATCTCTTTAAACGCTGTTTTTCTGTTTAAGTTAATCTTTGTTATTGCAGAAGGTATATTTGCATTAACTAAATTCTCAATTTTTTCCTCTTCTTTTCTATTGAAAACATTCTTTCCAGTACAGACATTTTGTACATTTTTCCTTTTTTTGAAGATGTTCTTTAAAAAATCTTTTGTCTGCTTACCAGAAGACTTTCTCTTTTTCCAAACATGAGCATCTCCAACTAACTTAGGTCCTCCAGTTGTCTTCAAATATAGTCTTTTTTTGTGGTTTTTCGTTAATCTGGATTTTGTAGGCATCTTAAATTTTGTTCACTGCTCTTCAGCAATACCTGAAAAAAACTAAAAAAAAAATCTGTTTTTATATTTAAATATATTACTACATTTTTTATGATCTTTTCAAATCTTAAAATACTAAGTACCCCTTTCCTAGAAGTGAAAATCACAATAACACATTCACAAATTAAATATCTAAAAACAATTCCTGTGTGCACACAGAGTCATGCTTTGAAATTAGGCAGAAAACGAAATTTCTTTGCCAATTGGAAAGCACACATTCTACTACTTTTTTGGCAAGTAATAAGTACTTTTACAGTCTGACACATTTTGAATCCACTTTTCTGATTCTGATAAAAGCATATGTCCAAACTGCTTTTTGAGACCAGCACCATGTGTAACCTGGGTGACTGACTACACTCCAGCAAGGGCATCCAGCCTTAGTGATGCTGAATGTATTTGCATTACTGACTGCAACCTCAAACCCAACTCGGTTGTGAATACTGTGCATGATTCCACAGGATAAGCAGCTGGGTGTGTGCTAAGAGTCTGCTTCTGCATAAAAAAATAGCTCCCCCTTTCCATCTAATGCAAATGTAAAATCACCAGAACAATACCAAACAGATTTCTGAGACCAGCAACATGTGTAACCTGGGTGACTGACTACACTCCAGCAAGGGCAACCAGCCTTACTGATGCTCAATGTATTTGCATTACTGACTGCAACCTCAAACCCTAAAAGTATTCCTCATTTATACCACTACACCTTAATTTATGGTGAAAATATAGTCCATATTATTTTACATGTTTTTATTTGCATTATTAAGTGCAACCTCAAACCCCACTCAGTTGTGAATACTGTGCATAATTCCACAGGATAAGCAGCTGGGTGTGTGCTAAAAGTCTGCTTCTGCATAAAAAAATAGCTCCCCCTTTCCTACTAATGCAACTGTAAAATTACCAGAGCATAACGCAATAAATCTCTGCCTGTAATTCCTCTTTGCACACAGAGTCATGTTTTCATATTAGTCTGAAAACGTAATTTCTTTGCCAATTTGAAACCACACTTACTACTCTTTTTTTTGGCAAGTGATAAATACTTTTACAGTCTGACACATTTTAAATCCACTTTTCAGATTCTTAAAAAAGCACATGTCCAAACTGCTTTTTCAGACCAGCAACATGTGTAACCTGGGTGACTGACTACACTCCAGCAAGGGCAACCAGCCTTAGTGATGCTGAATGTATTTGCATTACTAAGTGCAACCTCAAACCCCACTCGGTTGTGAATACTGTGCATGATTCCACAGGATAAGCAGCTGGCTGTGTGCTAAGAGTCTGCTTCTGCACAAAAAAATAGCTCCCCCTTTACATCTAATGCAAATGTAAAATCACCAGAGCAATACGCAATAAATCTCTGCCTGTAATGCCTCTTTGCACACAGAGTCATGTTTTCATATTAGTCAAAAAACAAAATTACTTTGCCAATTTGAAAGCACACTTACTACTCTTTTTTTTGGCAAATGATAAGTACTTTTACAGTCTGACACATTATGAATCCACTTTTTAGATTTTTAAAAAAGCACATGTCCAAACAACATTTTCAGACCAGCAACATGTGTAACCTGGGTGACTGAGTACACTCCAGCAAGGGCAACCAGCCTTAGTGAAGCTGAATGTATTTGCATTACTGACTGCAACCTCAAACCCCACTCGGTTGTGAATACTGTGCATGATTCCATAGGATAAGCAGCTGGTTGTGTGCTAAGAGTCTTCTTCTGCATAAAAAAATAACACCCCCTTTCCATCTAATGCAAATGTAAAATCACCAGAGCAATACCAAACAGCTTTCTGAGACCAGCAACATGTGTAACCTGGGTGACTGACTACACTCCAGCAAGGGCAACCAGCATTAGTGATGCTGAATGTATTTGCATTACTAAGTGCAACCTCAAACCCCACTCGGTTGTGAATACTGTGCATGATTCCACAGCATAAGCAGCTGGGTGTGTGCTAAAAGTCTGCTTCTGCATAAAAAAATAGCTCCCCCTTAACATCTAATGCAAATGTTAAATCACCAGAGCATAACGCAATAAATCTCTGCCTGTAATTCCTCTTTGCACACAGAGTCATGTTTTCATATTAGTCTGAAAACGTAATTTCTTTGCCAATTTGAAACCACACTTACTACTCTTTTTTTTGGCAAGTGATAAATACTTTTACAGTCTGACACATTTTAAATCCACTTTTCAGATTCTTAAAAAAGCACATGTCCAAACTGCTTTTTGAGACCAGCAACATGTGTAACCTGGGTGACTGACTACACTCCAGCAAGGGCAACCAGCCTTAGTGATGCTGAATGTATTTGCATTACTAAGTGCAACCTCAAACCCCACTCGGTTGTGAATACTGTGCATGATTCCACAGGATAAGCAGCTGGGTGTGTGCTAAGAGTCTGCTTCTGCATAAAAAAAATGCTCCCCCTTTACATCTAATGCAAATGTAAAATCACCAGAGCAATACGCAATAAATCTCTGCCTGTAATTCCTATTTGTACACAGAGTCATGTTTTCATATTAGTCTGAAAACGTAATTTCTTTGCCAATTTGAAACCACACTTACTACTCTTTTTTTTGGCAAGTGATAAATACTTTTACAGTCTGACACATTTTAAATCCACTTTTCAGATTCTTAAAAAAGCACATGTCCAAACAACATTTTCAGACCAGCAACATGTGTAACCTGGGTGACTGAGTACACTCCAGCAAGGGCAACCAGCCTTAGTGATGCTGAATGTATTTGCATTACTGACTGCAACCTCAAACCCCACTCGGTTGTGAATACTGTGCATGATTCCACAGGATAAGCAGCTGGCTGTGTGCTAAGAGTCTGCTTCTGCACAAAAAAATAGCTCCCCCTTTACATCTAATGCAAATGTAAAATCACCAGAGCAATACGCAATAAATCTCTGCCTGTAATTCCTATTTGCACACAGAGTCATGTTTTCATATTAGTCACAAAACGAAATTTCTTTGCCAATTTGAAAGCACACTTACTACTCTTTTTTTTGGCAAGTGATAAGTACTTTTACAGTCTGACACATTATGAATCCACTTTTCAGATTCTTAAAAAAGCACATGTCCAAACAACATTTTCAGACCAGCAACATGTGTAACCTGGGTGACTGAGTACACTCCAGCAAGGGCAACCAGCCTTAGTGATGCTGAATGTATTTGCATTACTGACTGAAACCTCAAACCCGACTCGGTTGTGAATACTATGCATGATTCCACAGGATAAGCAGCTGGCTGTGTGCTAAGAGTCTGCTTCTGCACAAAAAAATAGCTCCCCCTTTACATCTAATGCAAATGTAAAATCACCAGAGCAATACCAAACAGCTTTCTGAGACCAACAACATGTGTAGCCTGGGTGACTGACTACACTCCAGCAAGGGCAACCAGCCTTAGTGATGCTGAATGTATTTGCATTACTGACTGCAATCTCAAACCCCACTCGGTTGTGAATACTGTGCATGATTCCACAGGATAAGCAGCTGGCTGTGTGCTAAGAGTCTGCTTCTGCATAAAAAAATAGCTCCCCCTTTCCTACTAATGCAAATGTAAAATCACCAGAGCAATACGCAATAAATCTCTGCCTGTAATTCCTCTTTGCACACAGAGTCATGTTTTCATATTAGTCAAAAAACAAAATTTCTTTGCCAATTTGAAAGCACACTTACTACTCTTTTTTTTGGCAAGTGATAAGTACTTTTACAGTCTGACACATTATGAATCCACTTTTCAGATTCTTAAAAAAGCACATGTCCAAACAACATTTTCAGACCAGCAACATGTGTAACCTGGGTGACTGAGTACACTCCAGCAAGGGCAACCAGCCTTAGTGATGCTGAATGTATTTGCATTACTGACTGAAACCTCAAACCCCACTCGGTTGTGAATACTATGCATGATTCCACATGATATGCAGCTGGCTGTGTGCTAAGAGTCTGCTTCTGCAGAAAAAAATACCTCCCCCTTTCCATCTAATGCAAATGTAAAATCACCAGAGCAATACCAAACAGCTTTCTGAGACCAACAACATGTGTAGCCTGGGTGACTGACTACACTCCAGCAAGGGCAACCAGCCTTAGTGATGCTGAATGTATTTGCATTACTGACTGCAATCTCAAACCCCACTCGGTTGTGAATACTGTGCATGATTCCACAGGATAAGCAGCTGGCTGTGTGCTAAGAGTCTGCTTCTGCATAAAAAAATAGCCCCCCCTTTCCTACTAATGCAAATGTAAAATCACCAGAGCAATACGCAATAAATCTCTGCCTGTAATTCCTCTCTGCACACAGAGTCATGTTTTCATATTAGTCAAAAAACAAAATTTCTTTGCCAATTTCAAAGCACACTTACTACTCTTTTTTTTGGCAAGTGATAAGTACTTTTACAGTCTGACACATTATGAATCCACTTTTCAGATTCTTAAAAAAGCACATGTCCAAACAACATTTTCAGACCAGCAACATGTGTAACCTGGGTGACTGAGTACACTCCAGCAAGGGCAACCAGCCTTAGTGATGCTGAATGTATTTGCATTACTGACTGAAACCTCAAACCCCACTCGGTTGTGAATACTATGCATGATTCCACATGATATGCAGCTGGCTGTGTGCTAAGAGTCTGCTTCTGCAGAAAAAAATACCTCCCCCTTTCCATCTAATGCAAATGTAAAATAACCAGAGCAATACCAAACAGCTTTCTGAGACCAACAACATGTGTAGCCTGGGTGACTGACTACACTCCAGCAAGGGCAACCAGCCTTACTGATGCTGAATGTATTTGCATTACTGAGTGCAACCTCAAACCCTTAAAGTATTCCTTATTTATACCAGTACACTTTAATTTATCGTGAAAACATAGTCCATATTATTTTACATGTTCCTCACATTTAAATTTCTCCCAAAACAGAAAATGATAAACACAACTTCAACAAAAGGAATTCCAATTCTATTATTCATTTCTTAATTTACCATATACATCCCCTCTCAAACTCTAAACTCACCTTTAAAATTAGTTAGTTGTGAAAGAAATGTGGCACTCAAACAGCAGATTATCAGAGCCAGGATCTCTGTTCTGTACACCTCTCTCCTCTCAGCAGAACCAGATAATGGCAAAGTTTCCCTCTCTTTTTCCACACATATACATGTAAGTTTCAAATCTCAGTGCTTCCCCCTTTTTTTCAAATGTAATCACACATTTCTATTGGTTGAAAACCAACCCTTTTCCAAAAGTACCCTTCCCCCAACTTGACTTCTGCCTAGTACCCTTCCCCCAACTTGACTTCTGCCTGCTACCATAGCAACAGCTCTTGAAACACTGCTGTGCAGAGTTAGGTCAGAAGTTCACCAAACAATGTTTCATTTCCAAAGAGCAGGAGTGCTTGACTTTTCAAACCTAACAGCAAATCCATAGTACTGTTCTTTGGTAACACATTTTTCTGTACCAATACAAAACATGCTTCTATAAATTTACACATACAGCTTAGTTTTTATTGTAGAATGGTATGAAACAGCCAATCAGTTTAAAAAAAAAAAAAATATATGTATGCCTCCATTTCCAAACTGTCTTTCATTTCTTTTTACCATTCTACTGAATTACACCTCCTGAGTGCATCCAGTTCTCCTTTGAAGATGTTCACAGTGTGGATTGTAGGGCACAGCTATGTCTTCTGGAGTGAAAAGTATGCAGAGAAAACAGGTATGGTGAGAGACCTTGCTTTGCCAAATGTAGACATTAAATGGATTGGTCAGAGAGGGTTAAAGTGGCACCAATTGATGCCATTGGTGAAATCCTTCATGCAAATCCAACACCCTGACCTCATAATAGTGCACTGTGGTGGCAATGACCTAGGCACTTTGACTGGGGTAGGTCTGGAAATGCTTATGAAGGAGACCTTTGCACAACTGTTTTCACTTTTCCCTAAAACTGCCTTTGTGTTTTCTAACATATGCCAAAGGCAAAAATGGAACTGGTCCAATCATTCAATCATTTCTGTCCACAGATTGACAAAGCAAGAAAGCACGTCAACAAATCTGTTTCTGTTTTCCTCCGTGACTATGGTATGGGTTCCATTTACCACAACAACTTGCGTTACGACATGCAAGACATTTATAGAGGAGATGGTGTGCACTTCAATGATGAAGGGAACAGAGTCTTCCTCTTGAACCTTAGACTCTGCATCGGTACTTACTTGTAGGTACCACTAAAAAATCACTTCATAAACACAACGGCTCTTTTTAGAGCCCCCTAATATCTAAACACTTAAATCTGCATTTCATTTCATTTTTTATTTTTTTTTCTACCGTACGCGTACGGTTAGCTTACCGTACGCGTACCCCGCGATTTTTTTACAAATTAATAAATGTTTTTTTTGTACTTTTCTGTCCTTCCTTGACCCCCTTTCAAATGTTAGGGGGTCTGTAACTCTCTTCCTTGCCCCCTTTTCAAGTTATTTCCCTTTTTTTTTCTGACTGAAACACACCAAATGGCGGCCGCCACTTCCTGGTTTCGACCGATTCGAATGTTTACTAAGATCTATCAGCCAATCAGAATCGCGCTCGCGCACGTCACCGTACGCGTACGGTAAGCACACCGTAAGCGCACCGTAAGCTGGCTCAGATATATATATTGATTTAAAGGCTATTTTCTCAGAATCTACTGAACAGATTTACACCAAACCTACAAAAGGCACTTCCTTGACTTGAGGACTACCTCTCTGCCAAATTTCATTTAACTCTGTTCAGCCGTTCGGGCTGTAGCTGTGTCTAAAGGTCCTATGGAAAAATGCATGGGAAAAACGTGTTTTGGGACCCCCCTTTTATATCAGCCCCTGCTTGACGAATCCCCCCGAGACTTTCAGGGTAGGAGCGGAGCGTAGCGCCCCACCTATTTTGAAAATTTGGCGAGGATTCGTCGACCGGCGCCAAAGTTATTCAAAATAGAATGTTGCGGATTTCCTATGGTAAGAGGGTCCTAACTATAACTACCTACTGGCGACCGCCAGTAGGTAATATATACCTACTGGCAGTTGCCAGTAGGTAGTTATAGTTAGGAGCTATTTTCCGTAGGAAATTCACAATATTCTATTTGGAACAACGTTGGCGTCGATTGATGAATCTTCGCAAAATTTTCAAAACTTTTGGTTAGCTCCGGTCCGCTCCTATCCTGAAAACTGCACGGTGATTCGTCAAGCGGGGGCCAAGAAAAAAGGGGGGTCTCAAAACGCATTTTCCCCATGCATTTTCCCATAGGACCTGTTGACGCATCTACAGCCCGAAGTGCTGAACGGAATTACACCAAATTTGGCAAAGAGGTAGTCCTCAGTTCAGACTCATGCCATTTGCTTAAATGGTGTAAATCCGTTCAGTAGTTCCTGAGAAAATCAAAAGTAAAATCACATATATATCTGGGCAGAGCCTAACCACACATCTCATCGTGAGATTCGATTGGCTGTCAGCACTTCATCCAAGAAGTGTTGGCAGCCATCTTGGGACCAATATACATGATAGCACCTCATTAAAAAGCATTGCAGTTAATAGAAGGTTTTAAGACTTTAGTTACATTATTAATCATTTGTTGATGGTACCATACTAATTTTAGGAATTGTGGTGTGTTCTAAGGTGATTTTACCATGTGAAAAAGCCTTCTGCTGTGATATCATGAATCATGTTTGAGAGAAAACTATTTTCTCATGCTTTTCCCACAGAGGTTTGGAAGGTGATCTATAAGCTAAACTGAGAGCATATGTTCTGTAAATTCACATTATCTTTCTCAGTCATGTGAGAATGAAGTCTGACGTTCTCAGTAAGACATGTACATCCAACAAGGGCAGAGACTGTCAGTAGATTCCTTTGTGTTCTACTGCAGCTTCCAAAAGTGTTCTAAAGAACAACTAGAGCGCTAAAAGTCCTACTTATGACAAACGTATGGCACACATGAAGCCATCTTGCTTGGAATAAAGTGGTAACTCTTAAAACATTTAATTTAAAAAGGAACTAAATGAGGGGGTTCATTTTGCCATAGAAAGTATGATTAGTGCTGCAGAAAGAAAAATTAGGGCACATTTTGAGTGAATTCTCAAATCCTCTTCTATTTCGTTAAACATTTCTGATGTGCAAACTGAAACATGCACTTTCAATACCAGCAGCAGACTTCCCTGGGGAGCAGTAGCTTTTCTACAGTGATCTAATGAGCAACTAGAGTGCTAACATTCAGAATTTATGGCAAATGTCTGACATATCTGAATACCTTCTTGATGGAATCAAAGTAAAAAACTGAAAGCATTTCCTACTGAGGAGACTGCAGTAAATGAGGAAATTAGGAAACTTCATAACAAATACATTTCCCAAGATGGCCACCAGAGACAAAAGAGCCCAAATGCAGCACAAATATCACCCAGATGTGGCCCACATGTAGCCCAATGACAGAAGTGTACAAAACACTTATTTTTTGTGTATTTGCAGTTTTATATAGTGCAGACTTGTCAGGTATTGGAGTGCTTTACATGAGCATTGGTTACATCACACAAGATCAAATTCATTTGGTTGTAGACATGGGGAGATTAAGTGATTTGACCAGAATCACAGAATGTTGAGCTGAAGCAGAAACTCCAACCTGGTTCCCCAGTTGCAAAGTCTGCAGCTCTGGAAGACCACATCCTCTCCCCTAGGTGCAACATTTAATCAAGTGGTCAACTGGATAAATAATTTAAAAGTTCTTTGTCGCTATTTGAAAACTCAGAACATATGTCCTCATTTTAGTTTTTTAGAGCACTAACCATAATTTTGATGCAAATAAGACCCTCTCATATATGTAATTTCTAAAGGAAATACTCTAGGTATTACTGTTTTGATTACATCAAGATGACGTCAGGCGTTCCACACTTTTGTAAGCAATCTAGCTGTTCATTGGGATACTGTTGAGAGGCAGAGGCCAGGGGCACGGACTCTGAAAATTAAAGGCAGGTAGGAGAGTGCAGATGCAACAATTTTACAACACTGGGCAGGCAGGAAGGGCAGTGGCAGCACAACAGACTATGGAGGGCAGTGGAAAGGGGGGCAGGGGCAACAAACCAACAATACAGGTCTGGCAAGAGAGGCTGTGGCAATATAATAGACCATTGTGGGCAGAAGGAAGAGGCAGTGGTGGTACAACCATACATGCCAACAGACCCGTTTCAGCCAGGAAATGTCCAATGTTTTTAAGCTCAAATGGGCTTTATTTGATCTGTCTCCTATCTACAATCTCCTCTTTTTCAATGTAACTCAAAGGGGAAAATCAATACCCCAGTTTTTTTTCAAAATCTCCCTCTTACCAAGTTCAAAATGTTCGCAAGTATAGTACATTGGATCATGGTAGGCAGGAGGATTTGGGGTAGGGACATGGACTTGGATAACAGAGGACAGGAGGGACATGGAGAGGTGAACCAAACTGACCATACAGGGCAGGCATCAGGGTTTGCAGCAGCACAATACACCACACAGCGCATGCGGGATGGGAGTGCAGCACAACAAGCCATAGAAATCAATAGGGAGGGGACAGGACCATGCACATGGACAACAGAGAACAGAGGGGAAAGAGGCAATGGTAGCTAGCTGACCATAATGGACAGACAGGAGAGAAAGTTGCAGCATGACAGACCATAAAGGGCTGGAGGGACGGATCAGGAGCATTACAATGGAACTGACAAGCCAGGAGGGAGGGAATAGGGGTCTGCACATGGAAACAGAGGGCTGGGGGCAAGGGTGCAGGGCAGGAGCAGCAAGATGACCATAGAGGTCAGGCAGGATGGGCACTAGAAACAAGACACACCATGGAGAGCAACAATGAGACTGTGATGGCATACACACAGACCATGGAGGGAAGGTAGGAGGGGGTCAGGGGCAGCTAGCTGACCACACAGGGAAGGTGGGAGGGGCCATGGCAGCACAAAAGACTATGCATGGCAAACGAGAGGGTTAATGGCAGCACAATGGTTATGATGGGCAAGAAGGAGGGTGCAGGGGCATGCACAAAGGACCATGGAGAATAGAAGGGAGGGTCAGGACCTGGGCACAGACAAGAGAGTTCAGGGGATGGGGCCTCACAACAGA
Source organism: Triturus cristatus (assembly GCF_964204655.1). Classification (NCBI taxonomy): domain Eukaryota; kingdom Metazoa; phylum Chordata; class Amphibia; order Caudata; family Salamandridae; genus Triturus; species Triturus cristatus. Next base: position 1,356,048,860 of record NC_140591.1, read on the forward strand.
CCGCGCAGGGCAGGCAGGAGGAGCAGTTGCAGCACAACAGACCAGGGAAGGCAGAAGGGTGTGGCAGTAAAATGGACCATGGAGGACAGGAGGAAGGGGATAGGGGTATGGCATGTGGACAGGGGGGGTGGAGGTGGCAGGGACAGGTTACAGTCATCTGACAATGCTAGGCAGGTGGGAGGGGAGTTGCAGCTCAACAGAACACTCAGAGTAGATAGGAGTGGCAGGTCCATGGAACATGGTGGGCAAAAAGGATGGAGCAGGGGCATGCACAAAGACATCGGAGGGCAGGGGGAAGGAGAATGGGGGCAGAAAGCTAAGCACAGAGGCTAAGCAGGAGGTCAATGATGGGCCATAGAATTGGGCAATGGAGGGCAGGAGGAGTGGACTGGTACATCATGCTCAATGGAGGGCAGTGGCAGCACATCAGACCATGCATGGCAGGAGGGAGGAGGCTAGTCCATGGATTCAGACAACAGAGGATAGGGAGGAGGTGGATGGGGCAGCAAGCTAACTGTTCAGAGAAGGTGGGTATTAGGAACTTTATTGTTTTTAAAATTTGTGTCTGTGCAAACTACTTAAAATATGAACAAGTATGCAGTATAATCTCACTTTTATTCAGGAAGAAGAGGACGTTTGTGACTGTGACTCCGGGCTCAATTGGCAGAAACACCCCCTGACCCACCACCCCCATCGCAAAATGTAATGCCCGTGAAAAGGGTAGGTGGACGCAGTGTTATATAGAACATAGTCCTGAGAGCACGATTGAAAATGAAAACTAGATAAAGTATATGGTATAAACTATGCACCAAAAAGTGTTATATTAGATGAACCGGGCGTGAAATATAGTATGCAATACATTGTGCGCAATGACAGATTCATTGGAGAGCGCGAGATAGCACAGGCACTAGCGCGTGCTATTCGATGTGCGCCTTGGAGTGTAATATGCACAGGGCAGTGTTGTGTAACCTAACTAGTCTCTAAAGTTGTAATATAAAATATGTGCTGGGGAGTGTAACGTTGCATATGCACTGTGACAAAGATTTGGATCCTAGATTGTAATATGTATGGCATTGCGCTGTTCGTTATAACATAGGCATCGAGGAAGGCACGTTGCATGAGGCAATATAACACGTGCGAAGGCAAGTGTGGCATGACATATTCACGGGGTGGTGTTACAGTGCACATGGTCTAGAGAGTATCATAGCATATGCACTAGCTGGTGGAATACAACACAGAGGTGTGAGGCACTCGGCGGGCACTGGTGGGTGTAACACAGCATTGGGCTCAGCCAGGAGCACGCTGTGACTCTCAAGTGAGGTTCATCTCCTTTCCAGAGAGTAAAATAAAAAGTATTACACATCCAGTGGTGGATGTGTTTTTTTTATTTTTATTTTTTATAAACAACTTTTTATTGAGTTTAAAGGATCACTCCTGTAGCAGTACACAGCTTGTTCGCCTACAACCTCAGGGGCCGGCAGCTACCACATCTAGTTAACAAAGGGCGAAGGCCCAACCGATCAAGAGTATATGCCATGACCCAGGTATAATTGCAAATGTAGGTCCACCATGCACAAGGTCCCCCGCCCCCGAAGCTCCACACCCAGTGACAGCCCCAGAGCATACCAGCGGAGACAGACAATCACAGGGTTGCCGCAGGCCAGCAACAGGCGCAAAGGATGGCTACATCTCCCGCTGTAGGACCTGCTCTCTGCAGGATGTCGGTATCTGAAACCCCCTCGTGACTTCTAAGCCTTATGTATAGTTATTTTAGTTGCGCCGCAACCCCCGCCCCCTGAAGGGAAGCAACGCCCAGACAAGCCAGCCCCGGGCGGGAGCCCCACCATTCCCATCTCACTTCCAGCCGCTCATGTTCACACATCCAGCATGCAGTGGCGGGGGCACAGGGCGATGGGAGCACAGCGTCCTTCACCAGGGGCCTATAAGGCAAGGGGTGGCTTAACCGCTGTTGGGCTAGTCGCGCCTGTATGAAGCCGACAATAAGGCATTTCAGATTCAACAGCGATAGGGTGGTGTGCGAGGCCCCCGGGACCATCCCTGAGACCAAGAGTGTCCACAATACAGTCAACTAACTGAGGGGAAAACTGAGACAAAAGTGGGGGAATAGGAAGGGTACCGGGGGGGGGGGGGGCTTGGTGTGCGTGTATATTAAATGTGCCCGTCAATAGCTACCCATGTTTGTATGAATAAACGACAAGGGTGTCTACTTGGAGAGTACCAACCGGCGGGGGCGCCGGGATTAGGCATGGTAGGGCGTCAGACACGTCAGAGTTTCACTAGCGGTGTAAATACATTCCATGTGGATTCATTCTATGCATAGTCGCCTTTTAGTGAATATCACGCAAATCGTCATGGTGATAGGTACATACGGTTTGTCCAGCATGTCCTAGGTTTTTCTATAAATATATATTTTTTTTCAATAATAAAAAACAAAGGCCGACCCCGGGGTATGAGGTCCCCGGGGCCATAAGTGGCCTGAGGAGGGGGGCAACGCAGTCCCCTCCTAAAGAATAAAAGAAAAAGGCCATGACCCGGGGGTTGGGGTCCCCGGGGCTGATTAAGGCCTTGGGAGGGCCAAATTTATCTTTTTCAGCAAAAAAAATTAGGGTGCAGGCCCTGGGGGATGGGGTCCCCAGGGCCAGTAAATTAGAAAAAGGGGGTCAACACAGCCCTCCTTCTTAAAAAACATAAAATAAATAAAAGACCGGCATCGCGCCGGAGGCCACGCCCCCTCCTTGCAGCACTCTGCAAACGCGTCCCCTGGCCAGTTGAAAGTTGGGGAATTAATTTCCCTTCAATACTAAGGGTCCCTGAGAGCCAACTAGCCCAACAGGTATCTCCAGTATGCGCCAGGGAGCTGCGTTGCAGACAGGTGTTCTGAGGCCACGCCCCTTTTTACACCTCTATGCAACGCAGCTCTGTGGCCCTTACTGGAGGTACCTAGTGGGCTAGTTTGACCCTAGGGACCCTTAGGATTCAAGAGGACTTAATCTCTCAACTTAGAACAGCCACAGGGCGCGTTTACACAGTGGTGAAGGGAGGGGACGGGGCTTAGGTGACGTGTGCAAACACGCCCTGTGGCACGTTTTAAGTTGGGAAAATAATTCCCTTCCAATCCTGAGGGACCCTGGGGGCCAACTAGCCCACCAGGTACTTCCAGTAAGCGCCACTGCTCTGCGTTGCAGAGAGGTGGTGCAGGCCGTGCCCCTTTTTACACCTCTCTGCAATGGCGCTTACTGGACATACCTAGTGGGCTATTTTGCCCCTAGGGATCCTCAGGATTCAAGGGGACTTAATCTCCAAACTTAGAAAACGACCACAGGGCGTGTTTACACAGGGGGGAAGGGAGGGGACAGGGCCTGAGTTGACGTGTGCAAACACGCCCTATGGCGCATTTTAAGTTGGGGAAATAATTCCCTGTCAATCCTGAGGGCCCCTGGGGGCTAACTAGCCCACGAGGTGCTTCCAGTAAGCGCCACTGAGCTGCGTTGCAGAGAGGTGGTCCAGGCCGGGCCACTTTTTACACCTCTCTGCAACGCAGCTCTTTGGCGCTTACTGGAGGTACCTAGTGGGCTAGTTGGACCCTAGGGACCCTCAGGATTCAAATGAACTTAATCTCCCAACTAAAAACGCCCACAGGGCGTGTTTACACAGTGATGAAGGGAGGGGACGGGGCCTGAGTTAACGTGTGCAAACAAGCCCTGTGGCACATTTTAAGTTGGGGAAATAATTCCCCTTCAATCCTGAGGGACCCTGGGGGCCAACTAGCCCACCAGGTGCTTCCAGTAAGCGCCACTGTGCTGCGTTGCAGAGAGGTGGTCTAGGCCGTGCCCCTTTTTACATCTCTCTGCAACGCAGCTCTGTGGCGCTTACTGGAGGTACCTAGTGGTCTAGTTGGACCCTAGGGACCCTCAGGATTCAAGGGGACTTAATCTCCCAACTTAAAACAGCCACAGGGCGTGTTTACACAGTGGGGAAGTGAGGGGACGGGGCCTGAGGTGATGTGTGCAAACACGCCCTGTGGTGCGTTTTAAGAGGTAGTTTTAATCCCCTGCCCTATTATATACTAGGGGCTTACAGAGGAGGTCATGCTGATTACAGGGGGACACCAACGCATAGTGTTCCCTAATGTATGTAGGTGTTTTCACTGTATTCTGAGTGTCTTTTAACATAGCACTGGCTCTAGGACTGGTTAGTCAGACTCAGTTACCACCAGTATCCGTCTGGAAAAGTTGAGGGTACAGGATGATTTTGCAACAAGGTTTCTTTCTGCTCTTCTGTTTGTTCTTTCTGCACGTTATCCTTCTTCCTGCACTTTTCTTCGTCTTTGAGGACTTCTGTTGCTTCCTTCTGCATTTCTTTTTTTTCTTTCTGTGCGTTTTTTCTTCTTTCTTCACATGTCCTATCTCTGTAGGCATAGTTAGAAATTAACATTTAAAAAACCTTTGAAATTCACTGAAAATCCATAGGTTTCAGGCACATTATAGTTAGGAATTACCATTTAAAAAACCTTAGAAATTCACAGAAAAAACCATAGGTTTCAGGGGCGTTATAGTTAGCTGGACTTTTCACTCGTACAAAACTACTGACATTCCCCCGTTATAGTTAGTTAAGCTAACTATAACTCGCGCGCCCGCAATGCACTGCTGATGACGTCACATATTACATCACTCATGACATGGTCAGTGACATCACTCATGACATCACTGATGACATCTCAAATGACATCACTGATGACATCATCCAGTGAATGTGTGTTTTTCTGAAAATTAAATATGTTTTATATATGTATATCTCAAGGTCGATGGAAGAATAAATGAGTATATAAGTGTCTAAATGGATGATTTGTTTTTGAAAAATTGATTGTATTACTGACTGATTAAGTGTATCTTATTGAATACATGGCTAAGTGAGTAATGTTTAAATGTGTAAATACCTGTATCAGTCTCTCACTTTGTGTATAAGTGTCTGCATGGGTTGGTGAGCAGCTACATGAGTGTCTATATAGGTTATTAGTTGTTTTTTTGAGTATCAGTATGAGTGTCTGAGTGTCTGTATGGTTCAGTGGGGGGTATTACGTAGTGCATAAGTGCATGAATGAGTGACTCACTGTTTGTATGTGTTGAAGACAGCATGTGTGCAGGACTGTATGGGTGGATGAGTGTGTGTATGGGTGTGTTAGTGAGTGAATGGCCGTCTCAATAGTGTCTTTATGAGTAACTACATATGTTTTAAACTAGTATATGTGACTATTGGTGTATAAAAGTGAGTATATGTGAGAGTGAGAGATTGAAAGAGTTCCTGTATGAATAAGTATGTGTTTCTATAAGTGATTGTTTAAAAGACTAAGTATGTGTAAGTTTCTGTAGAAGTAAGTGTGGTGGTTTGTGTATAACTGTATATGCAAATAAATGTATGTTTGATTCTTTATTAGCATGAGTGACTATGTGTGTGAGTAACTCTATGGATGAGAGGCATTGTGTTACAGGATGTATAGGTGTATGAGTACATATGATGTGTGAGTACACGTATGAGTGACTGTACAGGACTGTTGGTGAATGAGTGGATGTTTATGTGGATCTTAGAATTATTGAAGAGGTTGTTGTAATTGGTATTGGTATGTCCATTTTTTTGAAAATTTCAGTCTCTATTTTTGAATGTTTGTATCAAAGGTTATATTAGGGTGCGAGGAGGTCTACCACTCTGTCACAAGGATGATGTCATCAGTGATGTCATTTGAGATGTCATCAGTGATGTCATGAGTGATGTCACTGACCATGTCATGAGTGATGTAATATGTGACGTCATCAGCAGTGCATTGCGGGCGCACGAGTTATAGTTAGCTTAACTAACTATAACGGGGAAATTTCATTGGTTTTTTACGAGTGAAATGTCCAGCTAACTATAACGTGTGTGAAACCTATGGTTTTTTCACTGAATTTGCAAGGTTTTTTAAATGCTAATTCCTAACTATAACGTGTGTGAAACCTATGGTTTTTTCAGTGAATTTGCAAGGTTTTTTAAATGCTAATTCCTAACTATAACATGTGTGAAACCTATGGTTTTTTCAGTTAATTTGCAAGGTTTTTTAAATGCTAATTTCTAACTATAACGTGTGTGAAACCCATGGTTTTTTCAGTGAATTTGTATGGTTTTTTAAATGCTAATTCTTACCTATAACATATGTGATTCCCATATTCTTTTTATTGATTTTGTATGATTTTTTATTATAAATTCTTATATTAAATGTGTTTTTTTTTTTTTAAAAAAACAAGTTTTTTTTTAACTTTTTATTCTCTTAAAACACTATGTTTTTTTTAAAAAAAAATCTGCAATATATCAATTTTTCTCTTTTTTTTTTTTCACCAAACAGGTAAGATATATTAGGATAACATAGAAAATATTTTTTTTTTTTTTTTTTTTTTAGTGCGCGTAGGGTAAGCGTACGGTAAGCATACGGTTTACGCAATGTTCGTAATTTATCTCCTCTGTTTGCGTATAGTTACGCAATTTGCGTAGCCGTGCGTACTGCGCGTGGGGCGCGTAGGCGTGTACGCTACACACGCACTTACCCGGAAGTGTTGTGGAGTGACTGTTTTGCGCATGCGCGCGAGCGCATGTCTTTTTTACGCGCATGCGTACTTTTACCGTAAGCGCACCGTAAGCGTAACGTACGCGCACGGTGGGTCATGTGATCATGAAACACAACTTTTGATTGGTTGAAACTACTTTCAGTTCTAGAACTCTCCTACACCACACCCATTCCCCTCATTTCTGCTTGTGATCCCTTAGGAGAAGGAGCTGACTTGTCTTTGTGATATGATGGCAGACCAGCACTCTTCTACTGAGAGTGAGGCTAGCAGCACCACCATCAGGCAGAGAAAGAGGAAACAGAAGAGCTCTTTCATATGGGAGTATTTCAGTTTTCCAGAGGGTGAGAAAAAAGTCAATGCTGCCTTGGTGACTTGCAAGCTGTGCAAGCGTGTACTTTCGCGAGGTAATCCCAACAAGAAGTATTCCTTCGGGAATCACACTATGTTGAGACACCTTGAGGATGTACACACTAGGACACATGCTAGACATACTAGGGGCAACCCTTCAGTAAGTCAACCAAGCACATCCACAGCAGTTCAGCCGAGTTCTTCTTCGGAAACTCCGCAGAGCCCTTCATCTGTGGGGGCAGATTCACCTTTTTCTTTTCCTGTGGAAACGAACCCTCGGTTTGGTAGGGTTACTATGCGGTGTTCATTTTGCCATGGTCTAATTGTTCATAGGGAGACCAGTCTTCCCCTCATTAACAACAAAATAGACCAGCACATATGTCCAACCAGCTAATGTTCCCATACTTCCTCTCCTCTGTCCCTGCATGAACACAACGGCTCTTTTAAGAGCCAACCTTACCTCTCAACTTTTTTTTATTTTTTCTTTAAAACTTTATTTTTTTTTTTTTTACCGTACGCGTATTTTTTTTTTTTTTTTAAAAAACACTAAAAATCAATTACCACATCTCAAGATCCTTGAGGAATTAATAACTAAATACTAAAAATCTTTTTGAGATAAAGTGGAAGAAAGGGACCATCTAATTTCTCACTTACCTGACCCACCCAACAATTTAATTTTTAATTAAAATGTAATTGAAATTACTTGAAAAAATGGTTGGTTTTTTTTGAAAATTTTCTTTCACAATCTGAAAAAAAAGAAAAAAGTATTAATATTTAATAAATCAATATATAACACAGTACACGTATTTACATATTTTCCCCCAAAAATGTTTTGCCTTTTTTTTGCTGTTTTCAGAATATATTGCATTTCACTATAAATTGTGAAAGCAATTGCATTTATCATTTAACAGCGGGCAAAAAAAAAATAACAATCTCAAAGATTGTTTTAAAAAAGCCCACAATCTCTTTTTACTTAAACATAACATTATAGAAATGCATAATATTCTAAAAAAATATCATCTAATATCAATAATTATTTCTTTAAAATACCGTCTGACAATTTTGTTTCAGAAGTATAATCACAAAAATAATATATCTCAAATAACTCCACAATACATCTGGGTCCATTTCCTTTAGGCCAAAAAGTAATTTTAAAATTCTTTTTTGATTAAATTTCCAGTTTAAATTGTACAGATCTCACCGATTCTCACTAACATTTTGGTTTCCGAAAGATTAATTAATAATTAAATAAGTCCACAATACAATTGTTTACCTTTCCTCATGGCCAAATAGTAATTTTAAAAATCTTTTTTTAATTAATTTTCAATGGCAATCCAATAAGATTCCAAAATTTAAATTGTGCAGATGTTACCGATTTTGTCTAAATTTTTGGTTTTCGAAAGTTTCATTAAAAATTAAAAAAGTCCACATTACAATTGGTTACCTTTCCATTAGGCCAAATGATAATTTGAAAAATCATTTTTTTTGAAAATTCCAATGGTAATCCAATAAAATGGAAAAATTGTTTTGTACAGATCTTGCCAAGTCTCTCTAAAATTTTGGTTTCAGGAAGATTAGATAGGAGTTTGCTAAATCAAAAGGCAAACGTTGCTTGAAAATCAATTTTGAATCATTACACAGTGTCCAGCCTTTTTCACATTTAAGATAAACTGTGTAATGTCCAGAAGTAACAGTAGGTCCTTCATGGAAAATTATTGCAACTGTTACAAAAGTTTTTCCTGAAATTGATAATTGCTGTCCTGTAAACTTCTTTATTAAAGTATCCAATTTTGAACCATCAGCTTTACATCGTTGCATCATTAAAATTACATACTGTCCGTATTCCTTTAAAATTAACGTTGAAAACATTTCAGATTGACACTCACCGCATTCCATGTTATGATTAGCATCTTTAACTAATTTAGCAAAAGTGACTGTTTTACTTTCTGGCAATGTTAAATAAATAAAACTTTCAGAATCAACATTAGAGCCACATGTATTGTAACAGTTTTCACAACTATGTTCCCATTTATAAGAGACACCAAACATATTTTCAATGGGAACCCCTTCTTCTTCCAGTACCTGAAGAAAAAACATCAAGAATTCCTGTGCGTCTTGCTGTACATTTTGAGAAAACTGTGTTCGTCCTGAACATACATCTAAAAGTTTTCTAATTTCAGTAGCACTTTCTATTTGAGTTTTATCATTACTCAGCTTTTGAAAAAGGAGACTCAACTCAGAACAGAATCTTTTTCTCTGATTTACTATTATCTGCTCTTGCACACTTTCCAGATAAAATGCAACATTCAGCACTACATTAGCGTAGCAGTTGACACCAGAGCTATTTTCAAAATGACATCCTACAACCTCTTCTTCATTTTCCTTTTTCTTTTTGCTTGCAATTACATCACTCCTCTTTTTTTTTCTCCTCTCTACATCTTCATTACAGATATTCTCATTTCTCCTTTTACGAGACACTACACGTTTCTCTAACACAGGATACTGACCTAAATGAGGAGCATAGGTTCTTCTTAATCTATTATACTCCTTTACACAATTTGCATCAGCACTAACTTTTGAGTCATCAAAGTCTATCATGAATAAACCAGATAATGTTTTCACTCGTGACAAAGCTACATAAGCCATACCTTCTTTGAACACAGTTGAACCAATGTTCACAAAAGCACAATCTACAGTCAATCCTTGAGACTTGTGAATAGTTACAGCATATGCTAGAGAAAACGGAAACTGTTTCCTACGTACATATAAGTCTTTCACAAGCATGAAACGAACTGAACAACGACAAATGTCTTTAACTTCTTCTATCTGATCAAATTTTATTTTTAAACATTCAATTCCATCTTTTTTCTGATAAGTAATAAAACACTCAACTCTTCCCATAGCTCCATTAACTAAACCTTTTTCAACATCCAAATTTCTCCTTAAAAATACTCTACAGTTCATGCAAACATATAGATTTTTTTCTAATCCAGCAGTTTTGGAAATGTTCTTCTCTAGTGAATCCAATTTATTTTTCAGTGTGCCTGTTAATGTGATAGTAATTCTTCCATCCTCAATTTTGTCCACTGCTTCCAATTTCCTGATATCTTCCTTTTCCAATTTTAAAAGCTCCTCATTGAATATTGAGCATTCACGTAGAGTTGGCATTAAGCAGATGACACTTTTCTTTTCTGCAATGTTCTTGTATATCTTCTCTGCAACTATTTCTTCCTTTGGAAATAAATTATGTAGCAACCGACTCTGTAATGCTTTTTTGCCAACTTCTGTGAGTAGTCCAATTCTGATATCTTTCAGAATACTTCCATATTCTTCATCGTTTGCTTGACTCATATTAGTAGTAAGTTCCTTGTACTCAAAGAAGGACCAAATATTTGCATTACCGATGCTTCCCAATGACTTCTTTGTGTCTTCATGTGTCACAGTATTAAACACTGGTTGTCCTTTAACTGGAGTAAGTTGTAGAAGATCCCCAAAAATTATGACATGTTTTCCACCAAATAACACGTCATAGTCTGTCCTTAGAATTTGCTGCATTCTTAAATGCACAAAGGCAAGCATTAAGTTCGAACCATGCTCACCTCATCAATAATGAGAACTTGCATCTTCTTCAATACTCTTGAAACTTCCAAGCATGCTTCTCCAGTTAGCTTGTGGTATTGCATTTTGTTCTCATGCTCCACTGGTAACATTAGCAAACGATGTAAGGTGATTCCTTTTATGTTATATGCTGCTAACCCAGTTGGAGCAGTAACCACACAAGACAAAGTAGAATCCGTTTTTTGCTGTAGGTAGCTTCTGATGACTTTTATTAGGAAACTTTTTCCAGTTCCAGCTTGTCCGCTTACATACATCCTGATTGGATGAAATGATGTGCATGAGCACTCTTTTTTTTCATGTAGAAATCCGTGATCAATTTTGTTTCTGATCTCTTCATAAATTTGTTGCTGCTCTTCATTCAGTTGTCTTTCCAAATTTTGTAAGTCTATAAATTCTTCTTGAGCTTGATTCATAGCCGTTTCCACTTCATTCATGGCTATTGATGCTTCATTTTCAACGATTGGTTGTCCTAGGGGATCTTGACTGAGTGTTCCTGAACTTTGGCTGTCTTGAGAACTGTCTCTAGCTACTTCAGCTGCAATTGTAGTTTCCTGTTCAATTTCTTCATTTAACATTTGCACATAAGTTGAGAATGTACTGCATTGTATGCTGTCTTTGCAAGCATTAAACGAATCTTCATAGCTTTGAAATTCTCCCAGTAGTTCATCCTCTGTACGCCATGGTTTAAACAGCTGTAAAAGAGCCAAGTAGTAAAATTCCTTTTTGTCAGTAGTGTCGCAACTCAGCTTCCTGTGATTCATCAAACTTCCTTTTGTTTGCTTCACCAAACATCCTTCCTCACCAATGACTTTATATTTTCCATTGTTGATGTCTTCTGCGGCTTCCCGTGAATAAATGTAGTTCTGCAGCACTTCATAGAGACACATGTTCTCCAGATGATGACTTCTTTTGGGATAATATGTGTCCAATCTGTACTTTCTGGGTCATTCTCGGCCAAATATTCAATTTCTCCAACAGAATTCAGTACCCGATTTCTCATTGCTGCAAGGCCTAAACTTGCCCAAATTATTCTTCTTGATTTCGAGTAGAGACTTGCAGAAGATAACCTATCTGAACATTCGTAGGATCCAATTTCTCGATGCGATAACATCTTTAAACTGAAACTGTACAGCTTCTTACTGACAGTCTTCTCATGAGAAATCTCTTCCCACATTTCTTTCAATTCAGTTTTTTCAGATTTAGTAATGTAAGACGTTACATATCGAGCAACAGCAATGGAACTGTCAGCTACATACTATATATCCATGTTAGCATTCCACATGGATAAAATGACTGGGTTGTAGTCATTTATATTTTTTGATTCTTCTTTTCTTTTAAGGTTGTAGGTATTCTTAGGTGATTTTCTTGTAATAGTATGTCTCACAGATGACATAAAACTTTTTACTCTTCCATTTGAAAGAACAGGTCTAGAAAATCCAAATCGACATTTAGTGTAGTATTTATCTTTGCTCTTGTATTTCCGTCGACAGTATTTTCCACACCGATGACTTTGGAAACGTAAAACTTGCTCCTTTAACTTTTTCTCTTCTGTGCTTTTTGGTATAGCACATGTTGCATATTCTTCAATGTAAGATAACACTGCTTCATCAGCATCTGTTCCAAACTTTGGGGCATCCTTGATCCACAACAGCATATGAATATGAGGAGCACCTCTTGCCTGGTACTCTTTTCTCCAAAAGAAATCCACTACTTCTCCAAGAGGTGGATTTTTTTTATTGCAGATGAAGGACATCATAGCCTCAAATCTATGATTGAAATATCTGCAAACATTAACCGGATCCAATGAGCACAGTTCTCCTGCTGTCTTGTATTGGATGTTTTCAATATTTGAATTTGCCTCTCGTAGAAAATCCAGTAAATCATCCCAAGCGTACTCAGCACAGCTTAGGGTAAGGAACCATGTTGGTGTTCCTCAATTTCGTAACATGCATTTTAATTCACCATGGCGTCGGTACCAATATTCATTCGTCCCACGCTGACAAGCCATCAGATTGATCAGTTGTGTTTCCAAATGATCATCTCGGTGCTGCACTTTCTCCATAAAATCCTTAGCAGACACATTTTGTAAATGTACTCCACTTTTTAAAATGTGATTTACTGCATATGATAATGCAGACAAGTCGCTTTCAAATAAAAGATGGAACAAATAAGGAATACTTTGTCGAAATCTTGGATCTTCTGCATATAGTCTTGTAGTCCGATACTCAGAAGCTGGAATCTGTTCTGGACGTTCATCGTATCGTCCTCCTTTTCCTTTAGGAAACAGCTGGGGAAAACATCGAGCTTCCAAGCTCTCCTCCCATACACTCACGGGAGTTCCTTTTGCTTTCTTCATCTGAAAGAGATCAATATTGTCTCCCATAACTTCTTTTGAATGAAGAGGATGTATGCTAAAATGTTCATAAATTTCTTCTTCCTTTGACTTGTCCACTTTTTCAATTTGTCCAGTTGGTGTTTCTGTGTCTTCTTGTAAATCTTCTTCTTCTTCTTCTATATAAATTGATTCATACCATTTGTTATTCCTTTTCAAATACAAATTTGCTCTTTTTACTTTCCGTACATCCACCAGCTCCTGCCAAATCTTCTTATTCTTTGTAGGTACACCATTAACCAGAATAACTAATGGTTCAGTTTCCAAAGTATCTGCATCAATAGTTTCCATATTTTTTTTCAAATCCAAGGGCAAATACACCACTCTACCTTTTAAACCTCTCAGTAAATCTGAAGGAGGTAATTTACCAGTTTTGGGCTCCATACGTACTATGGTCTGGAACGGATGAACACATTGAATAAGTATAGACTCATATGTATTTAATTCAGACAGTTCGGCAGGAATAACATCCAATTCTAAATTATTATGTACAGCTCTTGTCGGCATTCTATTTTCCTCTAACTTGTTGTAACAGTATTTACAAATACGCTGATCTTCACCCAATTCAAAACAATTTTCAAGAAATATATATGTGGCAAAATCCTTCCACTTATAATTATCTTCATTTTCACTTTTTCTGTAGAGATCAACATTCCTAGTTTGTTTTCTATAATGAGTTCTGCGGCAACAAATACAAGTTATATTTGGTCTTTCATTAGAGATTATTGCAAATTTTGTTATGTGATCATTAAATGTTTTACTTACAGAGGGTTCTACATTCTCTTTCACTTCTTCCTCATTTACTGTGTCCTTTTCTGCACTGTCTTGTTCAGGACCAAAGTAACAAAACTGAATTTCATCAATAACCTTCTCTACATCTCATACCGATCCACGGAACAGAGCCCTATTTAATTCATCTAACTTTATTGCTGGACTTTTAGCAAAATACAACCGTCTCACAAACTTTCTCATTTCAGTATGATGAACAGCCAGCATCCTAAAATGATGAAAAACATTTTTACACACTTTTCTAGATAGACAAGCCAGAGAATGACCCTGCAAACCAGTATTCTCTCTCACTCTGCATGGATCTAGACTTTGAAGCACCTTAATCTTCTGTTTTACACTTTTTTTACTATATTCTCTTAGAAACTCACGAAATTTATCAATAGATTCCTGACGCACAGTGCAAATACTACTACAATTCCAAGTGTACACTGGGGCTTTAGGACGTCTCCCCATAGCCTCATCCGCCATCACTTGTACCTCATCTCTTGGAACCATTATCTCCTTCTCCATTATGCAACCATTTTTCACTTCATAAGCACGACCTCTGGTGTCAACTGCATGCAGCAAACTATTACTTTGAAAATAACTCTCTTCATTAAAAAAAGGTTCACTACTTGAACTATGCATCCATTCTCCTAAAACCACTTTACAAAAGTTTGTTCTTTTCACTACTCTTTTCCTTTTGCTTTGTGATTTCAGTACATTAACCATTTTATCTAATGTACGCATCCTATTCAAAATTAAAATGAATAGTTTCCTTTTTAATTCTAATGCCTTTGCTGCAATGGCTTCAATTTCTTTTTTTCTCTTATAATATTTTGCCTTTTTCTTATATTTCTTCACATCCTTTATCAAGTTGGACATAACTCTTCTCTGAAACATTTTTCTACGTATCTCTTTAAACGCTGTTTTTCTGTTTAAGTTAATCTTTATTGTTGCAGAAGGTATATTTGCATTAACTAAATTCTCAATTTTTTCCTGTTCTTTTCTATTGAAAACATTCTTTCCAGTACAGACATTTTGTACATTTTTCCTTTTTTTGAAGATGTTCTTTAAAAAATCTTTTGTCTGCTTACCAGAAGACTTTCTCTTTTTCCCAACATGAGCATCTCCAACTAACTTAGGTCCTCCAGTTGTCTTCAAATATAGTTTTTTTTTGTGGTTTTGCCATAGTCTGGATTTTGTAGGCATCTTAAATTTTGTTCACTGCTCTTCAGCAATACCTGAAAAAAACTAAAAAAAAATTCCTTTTTTATATTTAAATATATTACTACATTTTTTATGATCTTTTCAAATAATAAGATACTAAGTACCCCTTTCCTAGAAGTGAAAATCACAATAACACCTTCACAAATTAAATATCTAAAAACAATTCCTGTGTGCACACAGAGTCATGCTTTGAAATTAGGCAGAAAACGAAATTTCTTTGCCAATTGGAAAGCACACTTTCTACTACTTTTTTGGCAAGTACTTTAACAGTCTGACACATTTTGAATCCACTTTTCAGATTCTGATAAAAGCACATGTCCAAACTGCTTTTTGAGACCAGCACCATGTGTAACCTGGGTGACTGACTACACTCCAGCAAGGGCAACCAGCCTTAGTGATGCTGAATGTATTTGCATTACTGACTGCAACCTCAAACCCAACTCGGTTGTGAATACTGTGCATGATTCCACAGGATAAGCAGCTGGGTGTGTGCTAAGAGTCTGCTTCTGCATAAAAAAATAGCTCCCCCTTTCCATCTAATGCAAATGTAAAATCACCAGAGCAATACCAAACAGCTTTCTGAGACCAGCAACATGTGTTACCTGGGTGACTGACTACACTCCAGCAAGGGCAACCAGCCTTACTGATGCTGAATGTATTTGCATTACTGAGTGCAACCTCAAACCCTTAAAGTATTCCTTATTTATACCAGTACACCTTAATTTATCGTGAAAACATAGTCCATATTATTTTACATGTTCTTCACATTTAAATTTCTCCCAAAACAGAAAATGATAAACACAACTTCAACAAAAGGAATTCCAATTCTATTATTCATTTCTTAATTTACCATATACATCCCCTCTCAAACTCTAAACTCACCTTTAAAATTAGTTAGTTGTGAAAGAAATGTGGCACTCAAACAGCAGATTATCAGAGCCAGGATCTCTGTTCTGTACACCTCTCTCCTCTCAGCAGAACCAGATAATGGCAATGTTTCCCTCTTTTTTTTCACACATATACATGTTAATTTCAAATCTCAGTGCTTCCCCCTTTTTTTCAAATGTAATCACACATTTCTATTGGTTGAAAACCAACCCTTTTCCAAAAGTACCCTTCCCCCAACTTGACTTCAGCCTAGTACCCTTCCCCCAACTTGACTTCTGCCTGCTACCATAGCAACAGCTCTTGAAACACTGCTGTGTAGAGTTAGGTCAGAAGTTCACCACACAATGTTTCATTTCCAAAGAGCAGGAGTGCTTGACTTTTCAAACCTAACAGCAAATCCATAGTACTGTTCTTTGGTAACACATTTTTCTGTACCAATGAAAAACATGCTTCTATAAATTTACACATACAGCCTAGTTTTATTGTAGAATGGTATGAAACAGCCAATCAGTTCTTTTTTATATAAAAAAAATATGTATGCCTCCATTTCCAAACTGTCTTTCATTTCTTTTTACCATTCTACTGAATTACACCTCCTGAGTGCATCCAGTTCTCCTTTGAAGATGTTCACAGTGTGGATTGTAGGGCACAGCTATGTCTTCTGGAGTGAAAAGTATGCAGAGAAAACAGGTATGGTGAGAGACCTTGCTTTGCCAAATGTAGACATTAAATGGATTGGTCAGAGAGGGTTAAAGTGGCACCAATTGATGCCATTGGTGAAATCCTTCATGCAAATCCAACACCCTGACCTCATAATAGTGCAATGTGGTGGCAATGACCTAGGCACTTTGACTGGGGTAGGTCTGGAAATGCTTATGAAGGAGACCTTTGCACAACTGTTTTCACTTTTCCCTAAAACTGCCTTCGTGTTTTCTAACATATGCCAAAGGCAAAAATGGAACTGGTCCAATCATTTTTGTCCACAGATTGACAAAGCAAGAAATCACGTCAACAAATCTGTTTCTGCTTTCCTCCGTGACTATGGTATGGGTTCCATTTACCACAACAACTTGCGTTACGACATGCAAGACATTTATAGAGGAGATGGTGTACACTTCACTGATGAAGGGAACGGAGTCTTCCTCTTGAACCTTAGACTCTGCATCGGTACTTACTTGTAGGTACCACTAAAAAATCACTTAATAAACACAACGGCTCTTTTTAGAGCCCCCTAATATCTAAACACTTAAATCTGCATTTCATTTCTTTTTTTTTTTTTTTTACCGTACGGTGAGCTTACTGTACGCGTACCCCGCGATTTTTTTTTAAATTAATAAATGTTTTTTTGTACTTTTCTGTCCTTCTTTGACCCCCTTTCAAATGTTAGGGGGTCTGTAACTCTCTTCCTTGCCCCCTTTTCAAGTTATCACCCTTTTTTTTCTGAGTGAAACACACAAAATGGCGGCCGCCGCTTCCTGGTTTCGACCGATTCGAATGTTTACTAAGATCTAACAGCCAATCAGAATCGCGCTCGCGCACGTCACCGTACACGTACGGTAAGCGCACCGTAAGCGCACCGTAAGCTGGCTCAGATATATATATTGATTTAAAGGCTATTTTCTCAGAATCTACTGAACAGATTTACACCAAACCTACAAAAGGCACTTCCTTGACCTGTAGACTACCTCTCTGCGAAATTACAAGGAACTCTGTTCAGCCGTTCGGGCTGTAGCTGTGTCTAAAGGTCCTATGGAAAAATGCATTTGAAAAACGCGTTTTGGGACCCCCCTTTTATCTCAGCCCACGCTTGACGAATCCCCCCGAGACTTTCAGGGTAGGAGCGGAGCGTAGCGCCCCACCTATTTTGAAAACTTCGCGAAGATTCGTCGACCGGCGCCAAAGTTATTCAAAATAGAATGTTGCGGTTTTCCTATGGTAAGAGGGTCCTAACTATAACTACCTACTGGCGACCGATGAACTGCCAAATGTATATACAGAAATATATAAAAAATTATATATATACTCTATACAAATTAAATGATCAGATTCTTCCTTCAAAACTGTATAATATTGTGACACATTACACTGTATATATTAATCACTTCTTCACAATGTAAACTACATATCCCATGATGCACTTCAATGGCCACATGGGTAATTGGATATATAAAGACATCACTTGTAGTACACAACTAACCGTGATCAAGACCAGAGTGGTCGAAACGCGTTGGTTAGCTAAGGGAACCTGATGGTGCTTAAGCTGTTTTTGCAATATTTGAAGTAAAATAACTTTTGAATTATCCTCCTGGATGCGAGTATCTCTTCTTTTTGCTGAAAATATATATATATATATATATATATATATATATTCACTGAAAAAAACATAGGTTTTACAGACTTTATAGTTAGGAATTAGCATTTAAAAAACCTTAGAAATTCACCCAAAAAAACATAGGTTTCAGGGTCGTTATAGTTAGTTGAACATTTGACTCATATAAAACCAAAGAAATTCGCCTGTTATAGTTAGTTGAGGTAACTATAATTTGCGCGCCCGCAATGAACTGCCAGTGATGTCACATATTACATCACTCATGACATGGTCAGTGACATCACTGATGACATCACTGATGACATCTCAAATGACATCACTGATAACATCACTCATGACATCATCCACATGACAATCTGATGCACATACTGATGCTCTAATATAAACTTTGATATACCTTTTCTAAAATGCTGACTACTATTTTTGAAACCATACACAGAAGAATGCCATATACTACATAGCACTCACTATTTCCTAGGTCTACACACACATCCAGTCACTTATACATGTAGTTACTCATCAATAGAGGACTATAATATGCACTTATACATCTATACATGCAGTCACATGCTGCCACTCATCCACAGGGTTACTCATATGCCTAGTCAGTAATGCAAAGAATGAATCACATACCCATTTAATCATGTATACAGTTATACACAAAAACTTCGTTATTTTTAGACATACCACATCACTTATTTATACAGATACTAACACATATTTACTGTCTTATACAATCACTGATAGAATCAGACACTTATTTAGACACCCACTCTTGAAAAACCTTAGTCTCACTTATACTCATTTATATACTCCAACACTCACATATAGTGGCTTAAAACCTATGTAGTTAGTCACAGATATACCACTGAGACATTTATTCACTCACCAACACACCCATAGACACACTAACTCACCCATACAGCCCTTTCCAGATGTACTTTTTAATCCATACAACCACTGAATCACCCACTCAGACATCTATGCACAGACTCATACACCCACCCACCCACACAGACACTCAGGGACCCATACAGATACTCAGACAACAAATCAATAACCTATATAGACACTCATGTAGGTATTCAGCAACCCATGCAGTTGCTCACACACCAATGGAGAGACTGATACAGACTTTTACACAGTTTAGTCACTAACCCATGCATTCAGTAAGACATGTTCAATCACTCACTTATACAGTCAGTCATATACATATGAAATAATTCCTTGAGGCGCTTGTAAATGCATTCATTCTTCAATACACCTTGGCATATATATAGAAAACATATTTACATTTTATAGAAACACACATTCACTGGATGATGTCATGAGTGATGTCATCAGTGATGTCATTTGAGATGTCATCAGCGACGTCATCAGGGATGTCACTGACCATATCATGAGTGATGTAATATGTGACATCATCAGCAGTGCATTGGGGGCGCACGAGATATAGTTAGCTCAACTAACTATAACAGGTGAATTTCTCTGGTTTTATATGAGTCAAATGTTCAACTAACTATAACGTCCCTGAAACCCATGTTTTTTTTAGTGAATTTCTAAGGTTTTTTAAATGCTAATTCCTAACTATAATGTTTGTAAAACCTATGGTTTTTTCAGTGAATTTCGAAGGTTTTTTCAATGTTAATTTCATATTTTAATGTTTATAAAACCTATATTTTTTCTATTATATTTTTAAATATTTTGGAACTTTATTATACTTCTTGTTTTTAACTTTAAAAATCATGTAATTTTTTAGATCTTCCCAAAAATATATGTATATATTTTTCGGGGGGAGGAGAAAACTGCACTCCCATACCGGTAGCATACCAAGCTCCATCACCACACGAATCCTATCCGCCATATTATTAAACTCGTAAATGATGCGCATTTCGTATCCGACGAGTTTGTGTCACCGCGTCCCGCGTAACATCATATATGCATGAAGTCACCTCAGGTACTACTTTGGTATCCGACGGGTACGCAGTACCAAGCCACGTGTTACGTCATGTACGTATGGGGTCGCGCCTGCTGCGCGTTGCATATTCGATGAGTACCCGCTGCCAGGCCCTGTGTTACGTCACAGACGTATAGTATCATGCCAGGTACACCACTCCATTTTTTTTGTCTCAAAAGTATATCTAAATAACTTTAAACAGTATATGAGAGCACGCGAAAATCAAAAATATTTTAAACATTTATATATTTCCAATTGTAATAAACTTATATTATGATAAATATATTTTGTCAAAATCGCATCGTGTGTGGCCTCCTTGCGCGCTTGGTGTGCGATTGCCATGTGACCTTAAAAAAAAAAAAGCATTTGATTGGTTCATAACATTTCCCATTGTAACAGCTGTACGACCCCACCCGTTTTACTCATTCTCTCTACAGCGTGATGAGAGACACCTCTTCTGCTTAGAAAGCTTTTTTGAAAAGTGTTTTCCTGTATACACATATCTTATACTACACACAACATGCAACGATCATCTTGATCAATATTCATGCTCTGTACATTAGCCTACCACGTGTGATTGCCATGCATCTCAACTGTTCCATCAAAAAACAAATATGTGTTACACGATGCCCCTGGTGTGTGTGTCTGCACATTCTTGTGCTGCCTTTCGGCCTGGGTATTGCTGACTCTAAGGAGCATCATCAGCCACGGGCAGACTGTACATCCTAGATCACATGCCATCTCATTAACGATAGTTTCTGCCCTCCCGACACATGCTACACTAATCTAAATTGCACACTCTGCGAGGTTAAAACTACAAAAGAAACACACATAAGTACACTTCCTGGCCAGGCAGGAACTGAACGACACCCAAGTCCCCGGAATAATTATTCACACCCCTACGCTGGCCTGGCGTACGCAAGCCCAGCCCCCTTTGCATATGTATAAATAGGATAACCACGACGCCACACGTCCCTCTTCTTCCACACTACCTCAAATGATTTGCCGCATCCATGAGGTGTACTCCATCCTGGCAATCAACACGGGCTCTAAATTGTGAGCCCTACTGCCCGTCGTCTATGAAAGGGATCCATGAGGTGTACACTCTCCTGCAATCAAAACTCCATCTGAATTGTGAGCACTGCTGTCCGTAGTGTTTGCTCACACAACAATGACAGCAGGTATGCAGAGCGGCCTGTGTGCATGTGCACAGGGCCTCCAATTGAGCGCACTGCGGCGAGAGGGGTGGGGTGCTTCAGCCTAGCTGCGCAGGTCCGAACAAATGATATTGCCATGTGTTATGATGTGATCTTTGACCTCATTCAGTCACATCTCTGCCTCATTTTAAAGACCTGCTGGACTTTACTGTAGGCCTGAGCCAGCGGGCAGCGCTGCCCTACAGACACCTCTTCAGGGTGGTGCTGCTGGAGGGATGGGATGCATCAGCTAGACTGCGCACGTGCGAATAAGCGATATTGCCAGGTGTTATCATGTGAT
Organism: Triturus cristatus; assembly: GCF_964204655.1. NCBI lineage: Eukaryota > Metazoa > Chordata > Amphibia > Caudata > Salamandridae > Triturus > Triturus cristatus. Next base: position 1,356,070,501 of record NC_140591.1, read on the forward strand.
CTTTGACTGACCTCATTCAGTCACATCTCTGTCTCATTTTAAAGACCTGCTATACCATTAGGTAGGCCTGAACCTACGGGCAGCGCTGCCCTACAGACACCTGTTGAGGGCGGTTCTGCGAGTACGTACGTGAGAAAAAGGGATGCTGCCGTGCAAAATGATGTGATCTCTGCCCTCATTCAGTCACATCGGTCTAATTTTAAGGACCTGCTGGACCGTACTGTAGGCCTGAGCCAGCGGGCAGCGCTGCCCTACAGACATGTGGCATTGGCTTATAGTGTACATGCACACAGGCTCCCGCCACTGCATTACACACACACATTATGCTTCTAGCATGCGCTCTGTTCCTTTGTATGTGAATGTTGGCATAACATATTATTATTTAACCTTGTGTATTCCTGTGCACTCCAAATCCTCTTTGAACCACGATCACCACTAACAGTTGGTAGATCGTACTTCAAAAACAAAGGATGCACTCAACTCCTATTTTCTATCAAGCTTGAAATAAACCTTCATTTACCTCCAGACGTTTCCCCATTAAATTATTTCTCCCTTTTCCGACATTCCATTGATTGCCTGAAGAAGGGCGGAGCGGGAGCTGAGCCTGCAATGATGCCCTGGCATTCTGACACCTTCCATCATGGTATCAAGACACAGTCCCCGACCGGAGACCTGGTCTATCGTACAAACATACCCTGGACTAGGAGTTGCGCCAACACATCGTGTGACACCTCAGTGGTGGCTGGTGAGCAGTGAAGCATCGTGTGCAAGACCTACAATTGAGCACAGTGCGGGGGGAAGGGGTTGGGGTGGAGCAAGCGATTTTCCCATAGCTGATAATGTAGGACTATATTATCAAACAACGGCGATAACATTATCACCACTTTAGTGACAGGAAACTGCCCTAAAGCGACAATAAGGGGTTGATAATATGCCCTTGTAAATTCCCATAGAAGCCCAGATTCACACCAGACCATAATGTTATCACCCTTCCTTCATAATATGGCCCATAATCTCTGGCCGCATGTATTTAATTTTAAGGACTTGCTGAACCACACTCTTTATCACAGACCCCAGCGTCCTAGACTAATGGGTGACGGAGGGTAAACAATAAGGGCTGGGTGCAATAGGCCGACGTTCTGTCTCCTCCTCCATCTCTTCTTTTGACTCTCCCTCACCTTCTCCCTTCCACCCACTCCCCCTCCCTTCCATTCTCCCTATGGTCCTTTCATTCGGACTACCTTTCTTTACCTCTTCCACATAGCACACATACTTATGTTTCATTTTTGTATTCAGGATTTCTACGCTGCTTCCACTGGTGTCCAACCCACGTTTTTTTTTATTATACTGTTCTATTAAAGTTATATTTCTATTTATTTCTGTTTTAATAAAGGTTACTTATTTTTTCAAATAAATAATATATATGTACAGGTCTTCTTTTTCTGACGACACTTGTCTATTGTTTATTGTGAAAATCATCTGTTTATAGGAGATTTTAAGAACAACATTATTTAATATTAGAGTGCACCTACTAAATATAATCTAACTGACTATTAGACAAATGAAGCCTGGGTAATTGTACAACTGCAAGAGTTCTATGAGTGTATCACTTTATAACACCATAAGTACTGCCCGTGTGATTACAGAACAAATAAGGCACTGCCTAGGACCACCGAGGCTTCAGGGACTGCCGAGCCCCACCCTGCATATTTAAATAAAGACCCGGAGTGTGGCGATTCCCAGACTTCAGTTGGCCTCGAACCCCCCGAACAATTAGTAAACAATACTCGGGAAGGTGGCGCTCCCCTAGGCTGCAAAACGTCTCTGTGCCCTTCTGTGCCTAATTTACATGTGACATTAAGATCCCCAGTCCTACAGAGACCCCGCAATATAATAATTGGATTGGCAACGGAACATTACCCACCCACCAGGGCCCTCATTTAAAAGAACGGGTGAGACCCCGCTTTTTTTTTTGTTTGTTTTTTTCTCTCCATTTTTACCATCCGCATCCCCTCTATTACAGTGATACCAGGTTTTCCTCCTCTCGCTTCATGTAGTCGAACAAGTATTTGCTATCACAGGGTGGAAGCCATGCACCACCCTCTAATAGCAAACACAACTATCCAGTAAATGCACACCCCGGGATGTTGTATGAGCTGCACCTGAGAGGTCGCCCTCCCTACTACCATGATGCATTTGTTAGTATAAACGCATACTAACACTACTTACACATGTGTAGTACCAGAATGTAGTGAAGAATCAGAGTAAGCGCAAAATCTAAAAATATAAATCCTACCAGAAGTCGGATGACATAGTTCAGTGAGCCGACGACCCTGGCATGAGTAGAAACAGCTACACAAACAAAACGGGTCTTCAGCACAACGCAAGCAATTTTGAAATATTGCTGAGTGGTGCCTTCTTTTTGCCTTCTCCCACTCGTCGCCAAATTTATGTAGTGAAGAGGCAGACAGCAGTGAATCCAATAAGTAGATTTATTGCAAGAAAACAAGACACCTGAAACAACCACCAACAGGAGCAGACAGCAAAGCAACCGTCTAATCCAGCACCGTGTACAAACTCCGCAAGGTTCCCCTCATGACAGCCCTACATTCTAACATTACATACTGAGGGTCATGTTATCAAGGAACGGTGTTAAAATTATCGCCACTTTAGTAGCAGGAAACTGCCGCTAAAACGGCGATAATGGGCTTAATGATATGCCGTTGAGAATTCCAATAGAAGCCCATGTTCTCGTGTTAACATGGGCTTCTATTGGAATTCTCTACGGCATATTATCAAGTCCATTATCGCCATTTTAGCGGCTGTTTTCTGCCGCTAAAGCAGCGATAATTTTAACGTCGTTCCTTGATAATATGCCCCTTAGATTCTAGTAGAATTACATACTAACATTCTACTATGACTTACAATGGAATACTACACAGAGCACATGACTTTAAAGCAATGAGCTCATAGTTTCATCCACGAGTCTTGACACCCGTAGGGGTAAGACTTTCGCCTCCCACTCCCTATACTGTATAAACGTAAACTAACACTTCTTCCACAAGTATGCTACAGCACCCAGAGCACATCACTTTACAGCAATGAGCTCACAATTTTGGCTCACGGTTTAATCCCTGAGTCTTCACACCAGTAGGGATGAGTAGTTCGCTTCCCACTCCCTATATACTATAACTATAAACGCATACTAACACTACTTACATAAGATGTGGAAGCTTTATGGACGCAACACCTTTCCCTGGTTAAGGTCAATCTGTAATCAATCCCTGACAGCCGGATCTGTTCCTGGCTGCTGGAAATTAGCAGTGGTAACCCCACTGATAAAAAAAACGAACCTGGACCCTCTGGTGCCAGCTAATTTCAGGCCCATCTCTCTTTTGCCCTTTCCGGTAAAGATACTGGAAAAGTCTGTAAGTAAGACTCTGTCTCAGTTTCTGGAGGAGAACTCTCTGCTCGACAGGGACCAGTTTGGTTTCCGTCCTGGTCACGGTACCGAAACAGCGTTAACCACCATGCTGGACAATCTTCGAATGCGTGCCGACAACGGAAATGCTATGATTCTGGTGCTTCTTGATATGTCGGCAGCATTCGACACGGTGAGCCACCCAATCCTGTTAGAGAGGCTGAGGCAGTTAGGCGTGAAGGGCAAAGCGCTGCAATGGTTCTGTTCTTACCTAGAAGACAGACAGCAGGTCGTCACCATGTCACCATTCTCTGGCACAGCGCCAGTTGCGTACGGGGTGCCACAGGGGTCCGCTATCAGTCCCATCCTTTTTAACATCTACCTGCGGCCCCTGTTCCCGCTGATTAAATCTTTCGGAGTTAGCTTGGTGAATTACGCCGACGACATGCAACTGGCCTTCTCTCTAGAGGGGGATGACGCGCTTTCCATGGACCGCTTCCATCAGTGCATGAATCAGACCACGAACTGGCTCAGAAGGAATTCTCTTCAGTTTAATAGCGGCAAAACTGAGGTGGTCTTCTGTTCGCCTTTCAGGATCCCTAAATACCTCCCTCCCGATTTTCGCCTTACACCGGAGGAAAGTCCCCTTACACCTGTAAAGAAGGTTCGTAACCTTGGGGTGATCATTGATGACGACCTCCAAATGGTGTCTCAGGCAAGTAAAACTGCCAACGTCTGCTTTGCCCTGCTGCGGCTACTTCGGAGCATACTCCCCCTGCTCCCTAGGGAGTCGCGAGCTACAGTGGTGCGCAGCACGGTATTAACCCCTTCAGTGCCCATGACGAGCTGGACTCGTCATGGGCTGCGGTGGCGCTGTGCCCATGACGAGTCCAGCTCGTCATGAACTCCGCCCGCTAATACAAAGCGCGGCACTGGGCGGGGAAAGGGGCGGGCATGCAAGGGATTAAGCAGACTTGATTACTGTAACTCCCTTTTCCTGGGAGCTCCACAGTATATCCTCCAAGGATTGTTGAGGATTCAGTCAGCTGCTGCCAAGCTAGTGTTAGGCAGGCGACGCTGTTCCTCGTCGGCCAGAGCATTAAGGGACCTACATTGGCTTCCCGTGGGGGAAAGGATCGTTTTTAAGTCCTTATGCCTTACCTTTAGAGCAATACATGGACTGGGCCCAGCCCCTCTACAGGATAAGTTTGCCCGCTACTTACCAAGCAGGCATCTTCATTCTTCTACAGCCGATCTTTTGGTAATTCCAAGATTCAAGCGCACTAGGGTAGGCAGAAGATCCTTTAGCACAGTAGCATCTGGCCTGTGGAACAAGCTCCCTGCGAACCTGTGACAGTGTACCTCCTTACTTGAATTTCGTAAGGGACTTAAGACCTGGCTATATCCTAAAGTCTAATCAAGATAGGTCTTCCTCTTGACCTTCTTCTGTCACCTTCGATGTAGTTCTTAGTCAAAAGCGCCAAGATGCCCGCAGGGCGATAGATGCGCTATACAAGTTCCACATCAATCAATCAATCACACACTTATACTACAGCGGCCAGTATCCTACACCGCCCAGAGCCCATCACTTTACAGCATTCAGCTAGGTTTCATCCCCAAGTCTTCACACCGGTAGGCGTAACTACTTCGCTTCCCGCTTCCGATATACTATCAACACACAGTAGCGGTCAGTAGTTCGCTTCCCACTCCCTGTATGGTATAAACGCCTACTAACACTACTTGCACACGTCTGCTACAAACACCAGACCACATCACTCTACAGCAATGACCTCACGGTTTAGACTCTCAGTTTCATACCCGAGTGTAGCACCATATCATATCACCACCATGCCACTCTGAGCAACACCGCACTTTCAGACCGTTAACAGTGATAACTACCTACTGGCAACCACCAGTAGGTAATCAAGAACAAATTACAATAGTTCCTTGATTCTTTTAGCTTTCAAAAATTCCCTCTATTACTGTCTTATTACTTTTCCATATAAATCGTTTTTTTAATATTCAAGTACACATCGAAGTCAGAAATGCAACGTATTCTATCAACACACTTTCTAGAACATTCTACAACACGTGGAGGTTAAAAGTTCATCAATTTTTTTAAACCTAACGATATTTTTATGCAACATTTTCTAGAACTTTTAACGGCACGTGCAGGTTAAAAGTTCACGATTGTTTTATGTTCGAACAGTGCCTTCCAAATGCAAGTAGCAGGTGTGGTTGAGTTGAGCAAAATTTATCCTATATGTACTATAAATTATTATAGTCTATAATATGTACGTGCAAACTGCTTTTTTTTTAATCAATCACAAACATACTTTTCCACAAAACTAATGTGCACCCTACTTTTAAAAAACAATGCTTTTCATCTCCCAATCAGGTACCGTTTTGTATGCTAAAAGAAACTAGTTCCCAATCTTTAAACACATCTCTTATTCTTCGAAGGAACTGCATGAGCTACAGACATCTTTCCATACCTTCCAGCCATACCTTCAAAATGCTAGTGTGGATCGTAGGACATATCTATGTTTTCTGGTGCAAGAGGTATGCAGAACAGAGATGTATTGACTTAGACCTAGGTTTACAAAATGTGGACATTAAATGGTTTGGACAGAGAGGATTGAAGGGGACCCAATTGTTGCCTTTGGTTAAAACCTGTTTGCATCTCCAACACCCTGACCTCATGATTGTGCACTGTGGTGGAAACGACCTAGGCACATTGACTGGGGTAGATTTGGAAATGCCTATGACCGCTGGAAAATTGATGTTACTTTTGCCTCAAGCAGTCTTTGTATATTCCAAGATATGCCAAAGACAGAAGTGGAAATGGTCGAAACAATTGTGTTCTCAGATTGAAAAATCTCGCAAAAAAGTTAACAAAGCTGTCTCTGCACACCTCAGAGATCACAAAATAGGGTCCATATACAACAACAACATACGTTTTGATATGGCGGATATATACAGAAGTGATGGAGTACACTTCACAGATCAGGGAAACAGAGTTTTCCTGAATAACTTGAAGATGTGCATCCACACTTATATGTAGCTCCAACTAATGAACACAAGGGCTCTTTTTAGAGCCACCCTATAACTTACAACTTAGGCCCTCTATTTTAGGGCCATATAACGCCAACTCCCGCACCCTCGCCAAAATGTATTCTCCACACAGCTGTGGCGCAGCAGCCAGACCATCGCACTTTGCAGCACAGACCTCTCGCTTTGATCCCCAGCTCTACTCACCCATAGGGATGAGTAGTTTGCGCTCTGCAAATACCATATTGATTTACCTTCGCACTTCCTATACAACACCACCTAAGCACCATACACAAGCTACAATGTTCTAAACAAAAGTTCATCCAAGTACCTATACTTACATGCTGACACTACTTGCACAGATGCGGCACAGTGGCCAGAGCACATGACTTCACAGCATATGACACACAGTTTGGGCTCACGCTTTAATCCCCGACTCCGGCAGCAGCTCAGCTTAGCAACATGAGACTCTAGACAATACCTTACATATATTCCGTACCTCAGGACTTTCATACCAGTACGGGTCAGTAGTTTGTCCTAGTAGTTATAAACACATTCGGACACTACTTCCACAACTGTAGTGCAGCGGCCACGGCACATGAACTTCACAGCATAAGACACACAATTTGGGCTCATGCTTTAATCCCCGGTCCTGCACCAGCTCACCTTACCCACATCAGACTCTACCCAATACCTCACTTAATTTCCGTAGCCCACCACTTACACACACTACAATACTTTGCTTCGCACCCCCTCTATAGCACACCCTAAACTCCCACAGAGGTTACAGTACTCCTACCCTCCTATTTCCCACTGTTTTCCCCCTTTTTTCACCTTACTCGCTTCAATGGAATCACAAAATGGCGGCCAACACTTCCTAGTTGCAACTGCTCGCACCGCTCGCAGCCAATCAGCAACAAGCTCGTGCTCGTATCTCCTCAGCCAATTAGATGGCAGAATTCCCAAATATCGATAAATTTTGATATTTCTCAAACACTACTGAACGAATGTACACCAAATAAACAAAAGCATGCTTTCTAGACCAATACCCTTCTCCCTGCCAAATTTGGGGTAATTCCGTTCACTCGTTCGACCTGTAGCCTTGTCTAAAGTTTCCTATGGAATTTAACATGGAGAAAACAAGTTTTGGGACCCCCTTTTTTCTCAGCCCCCCCTCGACGATAGATAGATAGATAGATAGATAGATAGATAGATAGATAGATAGATAGATAGATAGATAGATAGATAGATAGATAGATAGATAGATAGATAGATAGATAGATAGATAGATAGATAGATAGATAGATAGATATATTCTGACCATTCAGATTTATTTTACTGTGGCTAGATAATGATCCCAATGCTAAGTTACCTTTCAGAAAAATATTTACTACATCTTGCAATGAAGTAATGTGCTAAAGGTAAATGCAAATAAAGTATAAATATAAATGACTGCCTGATCTTTGTCTCGATTCCTAATTACTCAGATTTGAGTATGCCTCCTAAACCTGGAAAATTGTTTAAAAGCTTGGTGTGAAGATTGACTCATAGCTTGCTATATCCACTCAAGTCTCAGTCACGGTTTCGATATGCATCTATCCAATCAGAATACTAAATAAGGTTTTAACTTTTCATTGAAGGCAAGTATAAGGCAGTGGCTTCTATGATAGGCTCTCACTTGGATTATGCAAGATCCTTGTATTTTGAGTTACCCCATACATTGAATAATAAACTTTAGGTCATCCAGAAGACTACAGCTAGATAAGTAACTGTATCTCTGCCGACTGCTTACACCTGACTGTTTCTGTACAAACAATGATGGCTGCCAATTAAAGAAAGCATTGCCTTCTGCACAAAGCACTTATAGGAGAAGCACCTGCTTTCATTTACAAAGATACTGGCCTATGAAGTCCTCCGCCCTGTCTCAAGAAATATTTTTATGATTCTAAGGCATTGTAAATGAAGAACAGGGATCCACAGTTTTTCAATCTGTGTGTGAGGCAGTTGTGGAACTCACTGTGTCCTAAGATGCTCATTGAGTATGATTAAGTGATTGTTTAAATCTTGAATTTTAAAACCCGCATCTCCTGACTTCTTTGAAAACATTTAGAGCTGAATACTTTGATAGAAGCACCTAATGACCTATGATGATAATGTGCTCAGCAGGGTTAATATGGTTGTATGTGATTGTATAGGAAAACTATTTCCTGGAATAGCATTACTGAGAAACCATGGCATCTCAACTGATTAATTGAAATTTCCAGAATGAATAGCTTTCTCTTTTTCATAAAAACTGATTCATAGAATGTCTCTTTTGTCAAAATTGTCTTTTGAATGCATATTTTCTAAGTGTAAATGCAATGGTTGCAGGTCTTACTTTCAGAAACAGATTTGTTGGAATATATTTATTTCAATCCTTTACTTGAGGAGATATTATTTCATATTTATATCTTTCACATTGTCAAAGAATGACTTTGGATGCATTTTATTTGCTGATTCATCACTACCCATAAACACCATCATTCACCGACCCCTCACATCTCCCTAACACCATCAATTCCCGCCCCCTAAACCCCTCTCCACACCTAAACTACACTTATCATTGAGACCTTAAAGCCCTTTCTACCTCTCAAATCCACCATCCCTGAACCATAAAATGTCTCACTCATAACTCAACCCATCACTGAATCCTAATAACAATTTTCTGCCTAAACCTCACCCATCCCATGCCCTTACAATAACTCAGCACACTCAAACTCCACTAATACCTGAACTCTCAAAATATTCACACATTTAAACACCAGACATCCATGACCAAAATATCTCCTCATCATCCTTTTCTACCCATCCCTGTACCCTAGAAACTCCTCTCTGCATCCAAACTCCACCCATCCCTGAATAATTAAAACCCCTCACCACTCTAAACTTGCCCATCCCTGAAACCTAAAAACAATTCACACATCTAAACACCACCACTCATCTGTGAACCCTCAAAATCCCTCACCATTCCTGCACTCCACATATCTCTGAACTCTAAAAACACCTTTTATGCCGGGCACGGCATAAAGGCACTCTGATTATTCCTGACCCCTAAAAACTTATCACCCTAAACATTGCCCATCACTGAACCCAAAAACCCTACAGCAGTCCTAAACTACACCTGCGTTGAATGTAATTTTAGATTTTTCCTTAAAATCAGCTTTCCTTTAAAATGTTTCCTTTCATTTTCATTTTTTTGTATTTTCCATGAAATTATTTATCCTTAAAATTGTTTTTCTATGATTTAGTTTCCTCCAATGTGGCTTCTCAGTTTTCATTTTCCATTAATTGACACACATCAGTGAAATATACATTAAAAAATAAAACACACAAAAACACTATATTGATAAAAACACAAGTTCAACCCCATTCCCCGACAGTTGTATTCCTTGATTAACAGTGGACACCCTTGCTTTTGCACATCTAACAAAAAATAATGTTCATGTTGCATATTTCACCACCAAAGAACCATCCAGGACTTCAGGCATGTTCTTCTCTTTACCTTCCCAATGTTTTGTATTTATACCTATGCTACCTACTTCTGGGTAATATAGATATTGCACTAAGTTAGTTACAGAAAACAGGAATTTACATAGCAGAAGTGCAGAAACAGTCATTCACGAGCCATTTTACAATGGGATCCTTATCAACTGAGATTTGGCTGCTGAAACTGCTTACAGTGCCCCCACAATTACAGAAGAGAGAGGGAGACAAGAGGCCCCCCAACTTAATCTCGGAGAAAGTGAGAGGAGGTCTTTCAGCATTATCCTCAACTTTAGAGGATACTCAGCTGGGGAAGAATGCACAGCAGGATACCTGGTAGGATATTGTCAGACACTGCGCTGTAGAATGGGGTTTCCACCATCATGACCCTACAATGTTGAAAGAGCTAGGAGGACCTCCAGTTCTGGGACCAGATCAAGTACCATGGCAGAATTGGAACATCCAGTCAGTACCACATCATACATCTCTGTCTAAAGTCACTGCAGAGTAGAGTTTCTCAGAACCCCTTCCTAGACCTCTACTGCAAACTGCAAGCTGGAATACGTTACTTGCACCATGACAGTAAGTAATGCCCCATACCTGTGGATTGCTAGATATGTCCTTCTTCTCGTGTTCAGTTCAGTTTGTCATGAACACATTGTCATGTGATAAAGTGTAAAGCATAAAGTGTCAAAGCGATCAGTTAGTATTAAAATAACATGCTACATACTTAAATGTGTCCCAGTTTTAAGTATGCATGCTTTTGAATTGATGTTGGCACATAGGAGATTGGGTTTAGCAGAGTATATCTAAACTGGAACAATGACACCACACGTTCATGCACCACAGTCCTTTTCATTATGTTGTGCAAAAATAACTTAAAAGTATGCCCCTTCTTCAGAAGGCAGGATAGGCACTGACAATATGCACACAGCACACAATTGTAAATTCAGGAAATGTGACAATCACATATAGCTTTAATTTGGCTAACACAAAGAAAGTACACCTTCACTTACCAATGGATGTGAAGCACACTGTTTAGCACTACCTTCTGTTGCATCCCATAAACTTCTGTGTAGGGCCTACTTTCCTGTGTTTAAAACAGAATATATTCCCGCTCCAGCACCAACCACCTAATGTAGTTTGCTGTACCATGTGTCTGGTTAATCACACAAGGGTATCTGACCAGCTACTATTTGGTTCAGAAGACTATTCTAGGTGCATTTATTTGTAGCAGTGAACAGTGATGGAAATGACTCATTGCCTCTGCTGCGCTACGTATCTTCAATGCGGATCCATGCATTGTGACTAGGCTGAGGTACTAGGTCTTGATGGATTGGTGTTGAGAATCCTGACGATGGGGCTTGCGATGTGAAGGCTGGTGTCAAGGATGCGAGGCACAGTGGAGATGATAAGTTGGTTTCAATGAATGGTGAAGCTGTGATGCAAAGGTTCGGTGTCATAGTCAACGTTGATGCCATCGAGAGATGTGAGGAGCTTGCACCAGGAAAAGCATTTCACAATGGCAGTTCCAAAGGCGATGCTTTCTTCCCAAGATGTGGGATGCAGCCATGATGCAAGTATTTTGAGTTCAGTCCAATCCAACCTTCAGCGTAGATGCATCAGTTCTTCTCGGAGATGCACCGTTCTGCAGAGCAGATGTGTCAGTTCTGCTTGGGGATGCGCTGCTCAGCAGAAGTTGCGTAGGTTCCGCTGATTAAACATCTTGGGCACACTTCCAAGGGTCCAGGACTGGGGTGGCACTACTTGGCAGAGAAGACTCACAGATGGCACAGTATAGGTGTTGAAACAGATTGGTCGGATTACTTTTATGTCTTTGAGACTTCAGATCAAGAGGCCAGTCAGCTAGCCAATGGAGACACTCTGGGTTCAAGTGATGCAGGTCCAGTCACCTCACTCAGGCAAGAGGCTAGCAGGTAGCAGGTCAGCACTGCAAAGCATGAGTATATCAACATAGCTGTCGATAAGAGTGGAAATCCTTTCAGCAGCACAGCATTCCTTCTTCTTGGGAGAGTCTTAACAGGTCCAGAGGTATACTTATACCCAGTTGTACCTTTGAAGTGGGGGAGACCTTAAAGACAGGCCTCTGAAGTGCATTGAGGTCCTCCCTTCCTGCCCTGGCTCCAGATCCACTACAGGAGGGTATGCAGCCCTTTGTGTGGGGAGAGGAAACAATCTATTCAGGTGTGACTTAGGCTGGATCCAGCTCCTCCCTCCCATCCTGTCAGTATGGCCAATCAAGTCACACCTAAGGTCCCATTGTGTGTGGCTGTCTGGTAGGAATACACAAAGCCCAGCTGTCACCCACACTACAGACATGAAATATGAAATGAAATACCAGCATTTGTAAAGCGTACAGCTACCTCCGGAGAGGTGTACCGGCACTGGGGGCCCTCGGGAGGATTAAGTGAGCTATTGCCTAGAGTCACATGGTGCTGGGCTAACCTACCGCCGGCACCGGGCATCGGACCGTGAGCCCCATGGGCCAGTCAGGCACGCCGGACGTTGCGCCACACCTCTTCCACATGTGATCAGAGACAGGCAGTAAGCACCAAATGGCTGAAGTATGAAAATGCAAACTTTCTAAAAGTGGCATTTTCAAAACTGCAATTTAAAATCCTTCCTCACCATAAGTTTGGATTTTAAATTGTGATTCCAGAAACACCGAACTTGGGGGTCTTATCTCTTTCCAATTGAAAATTACACTTATAAAATGTAATAAGGTAGGCCTTCCAGTACTTTAAAATGACATGAAAAAGTTCAAAGTACATGTAATGCTTTTTACATGCATTGTACCATGCCCTATGGGTTGTCCAGGTTGCACCTGAGGGAGGCTTATACATTTAAAAAGGGAAAGTTTGGACCTGGCAAAAAGGTTAATTTTGCCCAGTCGACATGGCAGTTTAAACTGCACACAATGGCTCTGCAATGGCAGGCCCGAGGTATGGTAAAAGGGCTACTTAACTAGATGGCACATTCAGTGCTGCAGGCTCACTAGTAATTTTTAATTCACAGACCCTGAGGACAGGGAGTACCACTTTATGAGCGATTTATAAGATAATTAAATATGCTAATTGAGGAGGAACCAATGTTGCCATGCTCAGGGGAGAGAGCACAAGCACTTTAACACTGGTAGGCTGTGGTAAAATGAGCAACATCCTAATACCAGCAAATCAGAAAAGTGGAGGAGGAAGGCAAAAGGTTGGGGGGAAGGCTACCCTAAGACTGTCAGGTCCAACACCACCATTCACATCAGAGACCGAGAAACTGATCTTCAGAATTCCCCAGGGATAATTCCTCACCCTCTTTAATATCTACATGACTCTGCTAGCCACATGATTCGATTCCAAAGAATCATCTCATACACCAACATCACAAAACTCATCCTCTCCCTGATGGATAACACAACCACCTCCAGAACCAACTTCACCAACTGCATGATCATGGCAGCAGATTGGAAGAGAACAAACTGTTTGAAGCTCCATGATGGCAAGATGGAAGTTCTAATCTTTGGAAACAAGACCTCCCCATGAAACTCCATTTGGTGGCTGTCAGAGCTAACACCAACACCAACACCCACCAACCATGCAAGAAACAAGGTCACCCAAGTACTCATCACATGCATGCTTGACTATGGCAATGCATTATTTTCTGGAATCTCCAAGCAACTTCTACAAAATCTCCAGACCATCCAGAATGCCACTGCAAGACCCATGCTGGGCCTCCCATACCGCACCCACACTGCACTCCACCTCAAAGAGCTCCACTGGCTCCCCATTCACAAATGCAGTAAATTCAAACTCTTCACTCAGACACACAAAGCCCCACACAACATGGGACCAGCATACCTTTACAGCCTCATTCACATTCACCAGCCGACCAGAAAACTACACTGTAGCTCACTCTTGCTCACACACCCAAACCCGCATTCACAAAACCATTGCAGGTGGTAGCTCTTTCTCCTACATCTCACGCAAAACATGAAATGCTCTCCCTCAGTGCATCACGGCCTCCTCTTCACTTCTTGAGTTCTGCAAAATCTGGCTCTTTGAATAACTCTGTGGGAACCATACACCGACTCACCTCCTCTAATGCCTCGATACCCTCACAGGTGATGAGTGCACTTAAAAAATCTACATAACATAACATATTATAGCATAACATAACATATTAGCATAGTCAATACAGCAGTATTGAAAGACTGACAAATGAAATGAACACAGTTTTCTTGGCCCTTGCTTTGCTCATTGGTAAATCAGTCTTTTGTGTTTGTACTATGATCGTCTACTTTGTTCCTGTTCTGACCTGCTCTGGGACCTGATTAATTTTTTTTTTAGATATTTACAAATCACAGGCGTTTCTCCATATACAATTCCGTGTTTTGTACGTTCTCAGGCATTCTCTCTGCACATCACGCATAGCGCAGGGTAAAGTTCATAACAACATTCATTCTGGGAAACTCTCCCCCCCCCCTAGAAAAAGTCCTTTATCTACAATCCACGGGGCAGATTTATGATAACTGGCGCATCCCTGCATATCAGCAGGGATGCGCCAGTTTTTATGCGCCACAGCTGCGCCACCATGGATGCGCCGCATTTATAATGCGGCGCACCATGGGGCAAAAACGGTACAGATGCGACGCATCTGTGCCGTAAAAGAGGCGCATTGCTGGAGTTGCGTCGCAAGCGCGACGCAGCTCCAGCAATGTTCTAGGGGGCCCTATCTGTACAATGCTGCGTCAATCCTTACGCCTGCTTCAAGCAGGCGCAGGGTTTTGACGCAGCATGGGCCTAAAAGTGACTGAGTGAAATCTTGTAGATTTCACTCAGCCACTTTTAGGAGGCGTTCCTGCACCGGAACACCCCCACCTACCCTGGAACGCCTACATGTGGCGCAGGGCTTTACAACGTGACGCATCTCCCAGATGCGTCACGTTGTAAATACCCCGCACCATGGCGCAGGATTTGCGCCGCTGCTGCGTCACAAAAGTGACGCAACGGCGACGTAAAAGTGGCACAAGTGCAACATAAATCTGCCCCCACATATCTAGTGCTTATAGAGGTTTAGCCTTTTCTTTCTTACTGTCCCCTCCTTGAAAATTTCTTACTCCAGCGTGTTTACAAAGGCACAATTGGGAACAAACTACAGAGATTTTGTGATTATCTTCGAACTCCATGCTTAGCATGGGCAGCCCACTCTGAAAGGCCAGGTAGCCCCAAAGTGTGGGCAAGGTCCCCTAATACAGGGCTGTCTGTAGCAGTGAGTTCAAACTGCAGGGGAGTGTTCAATTCTGCTGATTCTGTGAATGAGGTTCAGGGAACTTGAGCCCACGCATTTTGTTTAAACAGGTGCATGTACAAAAATATGTTTTTGAATCAGGCTCTCCAGCTGATTTTATCTTAGGACGGTCATGCTTAATGATTTAACATAAAGAATAGCATTTTTGGCTTTTTTGTGAAATGATTAAAATTCCGCTTCCACAGCAGCACAAACTGGAGTGTAAATGCAAATGGAGATTACGTTCGGTGATCTATAAATATTTGCAGGTGTTGCTGTTACTGACAGCAGGGAGAGCTTTATACCGCCAAGTATGATTTACTTCTTAAAAATAATACTGATTGATTTGATTATGAATTATCCTAAACTTCATATGAATTCGAGATGAACATCTGGGTTGCGGATCGTTTACATTTTTATGAAAGTTTTAATTAGGATAAAGTGAAAATTGCATGTAATGTATACACATCTCATTACTAATTTCAGTATTGCTTGGCTGCCAGAATCAGCAAAAGGATATTTCTGTAAAGGATTGAATACATCACTGTGAATACTCCCACCTACAGATTGGAAGGCGCAGCAGTAATTAACATGCAAGTGTTGTTTGTAATCCAGGTGCTGGTAATAATGAGACAACCTGAAGTGAATTTCTTGTTTACCTTTCTCGAAAGTTCGGAAACAGCTGCACAATCCGTCAAAAAGTTGTTCTTTATTCAGCAAAACACCTTCGTGAACCTTCATCGTTTCAGGTTTAGCAGTGTTTAACTAAATTCTTCTTCATCATGGAACAGAGAAATGTTAATATATGCAAAAATGTGTGTGGGATGCATGATCATTTTAGGGACGGAGATTAAAGGTGCATTTAATAAAATATTGCTGAACGAATTGGGAATTATAAAGTAACGTGAGGATAATCAGCAAAATGTTTTATTGTCTGAAAGTGATATTTGTATTCTCTTGAAATAATGAAGAAAACATTGAAACGTCTTGGAGAAATACCCTATATTCAGCCTGTTTTTAAAAAAAATGTTATAGCAGTTTCACTTGATTTGCATTGGCAGTGTTACATTCATTAGCTGCAATTTAACACAGACACATCTTTATTCATTGAGGAAATAGGTTAATATTATATTCAGTAACGTTATCGTAAAGGAAAATCAGCTTTCAAAAATTATTGTTTCTGGAATCTTGAACTCTTACATTTCAGCTTTAAAGGGGGGGTACTGAATCTTCTGTCGTCTGGATTCATCTAGACTCTCACACATTCCTCTGTCTGCTTTCTACTTGAAGTAGAAATCGTTGTTAATAGCTGACTTATTGTTTACGGGGTGCATGCATGATTCAATCCTAAAATGCAATTTTGCAAACCACGCACGGCCACTTTGCGTGCCTTGAGTGGCTTGATAAATCTAGAATAACTCAACGCTGTGCAAATCGCTGCGTTGCGTTACACTGACACAAGGAGCCATTCCATGGGCATTGCATGGAGTTTCTCAAGCAACATAGAAGATTTTTGACGCATTCCAAGATTTACTGTTACTGGTAGACCTTGGAATGTGCCAAAATACTATGCCTTCCCAGCTGAGGCATAAAAGGGAGAAATATCTTTATTTCTCCGCGTTACTTTCTCTTTCTACGTGTGCTGTAGAAAGAGGTAAGTGCCTAAGGAGATTGTTTTAGTGCAGGAAGATGCCCCTTTCTGTACAAAAATAATCCTACTTGCAACGGAGACACCCTTGAACCATGGTCAAGGGTGCCTACATTGGCGCTAGGCAGCACATTGTGCACCAACTCTGGGAAATGGCTAGAATGCACTGTATTGTGATAAATATGGTGCTTTCCTGACCTTTCCCTGCAACATAGCACAGCAAGGTGACTAGCCACACTGTGTTACCTTTTGATAAATATGGCCCATAAAACTTTTCAACCGTATTTAAAATGGGAAGCAGCCTTTACAACAAGGTTTTTACCTCATTGTGCCTTTACCACGCATTTTTAAGCATACATATTTTTACCACCTGCATGCCTTTACCACAAATTTAAGGTAAATTGGCGGTGTAGGGGTCTCCCTCCACAAATACATTGTTTTGCGTGATAATGGTATGCGTTGTAAAAGCATGTTTGTGGTAAAAACATGCGTGGTAAAAATGTGTGGTAAAGGCATACGATGTCTTTACCTGCGTTGTACGTCCTACAACCATTTAAAATTTTGTAAGATTCCTTTAATCAATTTCCATTGAATTTGGCATTTTCAGCTTAAGCTCCAGTGGGACTGATGCATATGTAAGGTATCTGTCAAACTAACATTGGCCTGATTTATTGTTTGATGGACCGAGTAGGGACCATTGCATGAACCCAACGGTATTATGTCTGACCAATTTATAGATGACCACTGACCCAGAAGGCATTTCTGTGCCTCAAGAGAAACTGCTATTGTGACGGTTCCCTCCAAGGTATAAAAAGCTTGGCAGACAGCCACTGGCACTTTAGACAGCTGTTCACCAAACATTTTAAACTTTTTTCGTTTATGATAAACAAACTTCCAAAGCAGCACTAATGATCCCCTCACCGTAGGAGTTTTGTACTAGGATGTACAGGATTTGTATTTCTTTTTTCTGTCTCCCACCACCATGTTTTTCCTAGTTGGGACAGACAGAAAAAAGTAAATTCACAGGCTCTAAATAGAGTGGGCAGGGTGATGGCTTTGCTCATATGTCTCCAAGGATATGGGGATCTTTATTGCTTTTTTCTATCCCTCACCACCAGGCTTTTCCTGGTTGTGACAAAAATAAGTCATACCACCAACTCTAAATACAACAGGAAGGGAGATGCCTTTGCTCCTAGGTCCCCTACTTTGGTGCCTATTCCGATCCTGGAAAAATGTTCCCCGTACGACTCGTATCCGGTCTTTTTACCGTACAAATCGTACAAGTAGCGTACAAACTGCCAAGTACGATTCGTATGGGAAAAAGTCCATACGAATCGCATTTGGAAAATTTCCCCACACGTCCTCGGGTCGGAAAAAGTGTCCGACACATCCCCGGACGATTTTACGTACAAATGTGAAAAGTGAAGTCCGAGCGCGCAAGTACGATCCATCCCGTGCGTCCGATGTTACAACCGTATGGAAAATGCACCGTACGGACCGAACTCCCATAGCAACCATGGAGACATGTGCCCGCATATGCTCCGAACACCCCCCCAGCCCCCGTGAGTATGCGCCGTACCCCCCCGCCCCCGTGAGTACGCGCCGACCCCCCCCAGCCCCCATGAGTACACGCCAACCCCCCCAGCCCCTATGAGTACGTGCCGTACCCCCCACCCCCGTGAGTACGAGTCGTACCCCCCGTTTATGTACACCCGTGTACGTACGAGTCGTACCCCCCCGTGTGGGGGTACGACTCGTACGTACACGGGTGTACATACACGGGGGGGTACGACTCGTAAGTACACGGGTGTACATACACGGGTGGGGGTACGACTCGTACGTACACGGGTGTACATACACGGGGGTACGACTCGTATGTACACGGGGGCTGGGGGGGTCGGCGCGCACTCACGGGGGCTGGGGGGGGGTCGGCGCATACTCATGGCGGCTGGGGGGGGTACGGCGCGTACCGGGCCCCCTAATCTGGTCATTTCGCTGCGTACTTTGCTTTTCCGGCACTTTTTGGGTGCCGTAAAAATATTGCCGTCCGGACTGCTGTCTGTTCGATTCGTACTTCCTGGGTCGTGAAACGCTGCCTGAAAGCGTCCCGACGTCACGTCGGAGCATTCCCGGATCACATTCGTGTGTACATTTTCGTCGGTCGGTGTTTTTTACGATTCGTACGGAAATGGTGTTTCCGTGCGAATCGTACTTCCATGTTTGTAATGTTTTTTTCCCGGGTACGAGTCGGATGGAGAAAACGTTCCGACCGACGGTTCGTACCCGTTTTTTCCAGGATCGGAATCGGCACCTGTGTTGGGCCATTGCAGTGAGTTTTCTGTCTACGGAGCCAACGGAGGCTGCACTATAAATGAGGACGGCAGTCCCAGATTTTGGCAGACATGATACTATTTTTCATTTACAACAGAGTACCCTGACCGCCATACGTTAAAATAGTCCCTATGTTTCTACATGCAATTCCGCACATAACTTATGATCACTCACTGAAGGCAGTAACAGAACTATATTTTCATTACATTTCAGTATCAGTCATCCAGTAATCGTGTTTTTCTATTCCAAACAAATTTCTTACATTATAGTGTATTCTTACTTCTCATCTTGACAACATGCTCGACCTTTTGCCATTAGGTTTGAGCTTATTCTAAATATAAGTTAACATAGTTATGTTTTAAATCATGTTTTATTATTTTGATAGCGTTACAACAAACAATTGATGGACGGAATGCTGACAATGCAGACATTCTCCCCCAGTCAAGAGATCTGGGTTAAATCCATCGTTCTTTTGCCCACTACGCCACCCCAGTTTAGACATGGCCATATGCAAATCAGTCTTGACCCTGTGCCTCATGGGAACAGTCCAGCCCGAACTGCCAAGCCATGTCTTCCCTGGACCGGAATCAAGCATCCTAGGACCGGTTTCTGGCTATCAGCCGTCATCAGCCAGGATAGCTTGACTCCAGTGGCGTAGTGAGCATGGGTCCCACGTCTGGGAATACCCGGTCCAGGGAAGACATGGCTTGGTAGTTCGGGCTGGACTGTTCCCATGAGGCACAGGGTCAAGACTGATTTGCATATGGCCATGTCTGAACTGGGGTGGCGTAGTGGGCAAAAGAACGATGGATTTAACCCAGATCTCTTGACTGGGGGAGAATGTCTGCATTGTCAGCATTCCGTCCATCATTTGTTTGTTGTAACGCTTTTCGCCTTAAGTGGGATGGGTATTCCCAGACGTGGGACCCGTGCTCACTACGCCACTGGAGTCAAGCTATCCTGGCTGATGACGGCTGATAGCCAGAAACCGGTCCTAGGATGCTTGATTCCGGTCCAGGGAAGACATGGCTTGGTAGTTCGGGTGGACTGTTCCCATGAGGCACAGGGTCAAGACTGATTTGCATATGGCCATGTCTGAACTGGGGTGGCGTAGTGGGCAAAAGAACGATGGATTTAACCCAGATCTCTTGACTGGGGGAGAATGTCTGCATTGTCAGTATTCCGTCCATCATTTGTTTGTTGTAACGTTATTATTTTGATATGCATAGAAATAACATATAATACAAATACACTCACCTACAACCATCGGCCGGTGAGGAGGAAAGGAAAGCATAAGAATAAAGCATACTATAGTCGTACTTCAAAAGAGTGTGATAATAAAATATAGGGGGGAGTGAGAGGAGTGTGGGACAGGGATCCAGCGATTGTTTTGAAGTAAGGATCACAGACACTCTTCTAGTATATAGTGATGGAAGTAGTTGTTTCTGAGGCCTTAAGCATTGGAGGCCATTTCTGTGGGGGATATTTCATCCAGTATCAGGTGTACCGTGCAGAGGTAGACTGGGCATTTCAGTTCCCTGAATTCCGGACTGACATTTTGTCAGATCGTGGTAGTTGGTTTTCTGTAACCGCTGTGAGATTTTCCATACCCAGTATATCCTACATTCTGGGGAGCCAATCTATGGGCCTGATTCACAAAAGTAATCTGAGGCACAATCCTAACTTCACGACTTTCGGTATTCACAAAGGGCATTTAGGAGTAGTAAAGTTAGAATTTTGTCTCAGTTAAACTCAAGTTTTGGTCGTAAGTTAAACTTAAGACCAAAACTTTGTCTCAGTTAAGCTTGAGTTTTGGTCTTAAGTTACACTTAAGACCAAAACTTAAGTTTAACTGAGGCAAAACCCTCCTAAATGCTCTTTGTGAATGCCGAAAGTCGTAAAGTTAGGATTTTGTCTCAGATTACTTTTATGAATCGGCCCCTATATATTGATGTATCATGTTCGTACCCCATCGGCCCATCAAGGCTTGTTTGGCTGCACACAAACCAATGTAATTGCACGCCCTTCATTCACCCAAGGGGGTATGTTAAAGACCTAGGAGAACATAAATCGGGAACCAGGGTAGATCAGTGTCAAATATGTCATCCATAGCATCTAGTATTGCCTGGCAGTATGCCTGTATCCTAGGGCATTGCCACTGGAGGTGTGTCATTGTCCCCATAAACCCTCCAGCATGTGGGGTCTCCTCCCCGTTTCCAGTGTGATGTGCATTTAGGCATATAGTACCAGTAATTTTCAATCTGTAGCAATATTCCTTTGCAAGTGGCACAACGTGCTGCTGTAGTTGCTTGTTTCTGTATTTCCGATCCCTCCTTCTGTGTGAATTGTCTGCCACATTCTTTCTCCCATCTCACTTGCGCTATTATTTTCACTTGTGATTGCGGTGTGTTTAGATAAGTGTATATGTCCGACATCAGTTTTTTATCTGCATGTCTGGTGATAAGCCATTTTTCGAAGGGTAGAAAGGACCTGCTCGCATGGGGTTTCAGTGATGGTTGTGTAACCTAATGAAGAATGGTGGTGCATTGCCAATGTGCTCAGGAGAGCAACCCATATCTTTCTTGGAGTTGCCGTTACCATTATCATCCAATAAATCGCCCACTCTTTTACAGTTTGCCTGTTGCCATGGCATGTATTCTATACCTTGTAGTGCTGGTGGGAAGTCTGGGTTTCCCAGAATGCGGGTCATGGGGGAGAGTCTTGTGGGTAATTTCTTTTCGACCTCTACTGCATCCCATGCAACAACCGTAGCCCGGAATACCAGAGAGATATGAACCCCCTGTGGTCAGTGGCATTTTGGGAGCAAGGGAATCTTCCATATGTGAATGCCTGTGATGGCCTGGTCGATAAAGCACAAGTGTTTCTCCGAAGTAGGTCAGTTCCATTCCAGCATATAGCAGAGCTGAGCCGCTTGGTAGTAGTCTTTGAGATTAGGGAGTCCAAGGCTACCACATGTAGGAAGCAGGTACATCAGGCGTTTGGCAATACGGGCCCTTTTCCCTGCCCAGATATAATGTTCTATCAAATCAAATGGGAGCACCTGGGGGGAAAGGAGGGACAGGGTCTGCATGACATAGAGTACCTTGGGGAGAAGAGTCATCTTTATTGCTGCTAGTTTCAAAAGCGAGGACAACGTATGATCCTTCTATTTTTTCAGTTCTTGCACATGTCTCTGCTAGTAAATGGTCTTAATTGATCTCAGATGTTTGCCTAACAGTAGGACGAATGTGTAGGCCCAGGTATGTCACCCCTTGTGTGGCCCATGGGTATGGGTATAAGCCCCGTATGATTTTGTCATCTGGTGAGGTACCGTGAGGGCACAGCTCCAAATGCCTCCACCTCCAGGACGAGCTTTGGTAGAGAGCAGAGGGGATCCGCCAGTGTCACCTTCATATCATCCATGTATAGTGCTAATTTATTCCTCCTATCCTTACCCCTGCTATCTCCGAGTTTGCCCTCATTTGTCTGGCAAATGGCTCCGTATATAATTCAAATAGAAGCGGGGAAAGAGGGCAACCCTGTTGTGTTCCCTGTTCAATGTCAAAGGGCTTGGATATTGTCCTGTTGACTCGGATCATTGTCTGAGGCCCGGCATATCTGGCTAATATCCATTCTATGAATTGGGGCCCTAGGCCTATGGTCCGTAGGACTGGCTGTAGTTATGGCTGTGTATCCTATTGAATGCCTTTTCAGCATCCATGGAGAAAATAAGTGTTGGTATCTTAGTTCATTGGACCTTGTCTAACAAGTGGCATATTCTCTTTGTGTTGTCTCTGCAAATGCGCTCTGGGATAAAGCTGACCTGATCTAGGTCATTATGGCCTTGCATCATTGGGCTAGGCACGTGGTGAGGATAGTGGTAACAATCTTCGCATCAACATTGTGTAATGAAATGAGTCTATCTGTAGCTCATTGGGTTGGATCTTTGCCCTGTTTGGGTATAACTGCTATGGTGGCTAGTCTCATTGTATCCGTCAGGGAGCCCATCTCGCTGTAGGAACAATATAATCGAGTAAAGATAAGAGCCAAGGCGGGAGCAAATGGTTAGTAAAATTCTGGTGGTAGCCGTCGTGCCCAGGAGCCTTCCCCAGTGGAATGTGGGATATCTCAGCAAGTACCTCATTGATATGAATGTCTTTCTCCAGAGGAAGAGCATTTTGATGATCTAGTCTATCTATTGGTGCTCGGCTCAGATAGGACTCTATCTCAGCACCTGAGTAGTGTACCACCATATAGAGTTCTCTGTAGAAGTGTTGGAACTCTTGTGCTATCTGATTATCCCGTTCCAGCTTATCCCCTTGTGAATTCATGATTGCTGTTACCTTCTGGCTATTTGCCTGTGCTTGGAGTCTCTGGGTCAGTAAACAGCCGGCTTTATTCCCTCCCATATAATATTTCTGTTTGAACCGCAATAGGGCATATTCTGCCCTATCCATGTCTAGGGCCTTGAGTTCCCTTTGGCCTATATTAAGATTACGATGTGCCTGATGTGCCCCAGATCTTTTATATATGCCCTCTAGCTCCTTGACCCTCTCTAATGTAATATGCTTAACCCGTCTCTCTTTATTGTAACGAGCTACGATATTGATAAAATGCACTGTATTATTGCCTTTAAAGTGTCCCAGAGAAGGGTGATCGGAGTGTCAGGTGTGTTGTAAATCTTCATTGCATCCGTAATTTCAGAAATCACGTTCTTGTATGTAAGAATATTAAGATTCAGACGCCATGTGCGGTTTCTGTGATTAGATTTAGGTAGCCTCAGTACAATATATAGGGAAGAACTGTCTGACAATGCTGCCGCCCGATTTTAACTTCCTGGGTATAGTGTTCTAAAGAGCTTGTGGTGAGAAAAAGGTAAATTCAGGCATGTGTTTGGTGTGCTGCGAATAATGGGAGTAGGATCCCTCTGTTGGACGATGTTTGCGCCAGATATCTGTGAGACTGTGTAGAAGTTGTTGGCATTGTCCCTGTGGTGATAGTGAGCCTGCATTGCCCACCCTTTGCGCCGAGCAATACAGTACTGCATCCATTACCAGGTTGAAATCCCCACCTATGAAAACATGTGTGTCCGTACTTTCCATCACCTGTTCTATTGCATCTAGAATAAAGGGTTCTTGGCTCTCAATGGGAGTGTAGATGTTAGCAATGGTTATGGAGTGGGCCCCATATGTTATACAAAGTGAGAGGAGGAGACCTGGAATTTCAGCCTGTGTGTGGGTAACTCTACCCTCAAAATGCGTGGCCAACAGGATCGCCACCTCTACCTATTTCCCTGCCCCTGTGGAGAAATACTGGTGGTCGAAACAGCGAGATCTCATTTGCCACCAGTTTGCTGGAATCAGATACATTTCTTGTAATAAGCAGATATTGCATTTAGATTCTTTTAGCATGGAGAGGTACATTAAACCCCCTCACATTATAACTAATTATTCTGACCATCAATCATGCAGTTGGGTTGTGTTTGTGGTAAGTCCGTGCATAGCTGTCCTAAGCGATAAGAAAAGTAGCGCTAACCACAGTTATCGCTACTTTCCTTACGCCTGCGTGTGATCTGAGTTAGCCATGTAATCCAATGGGAGGTGGATTACATGGCTAAAACCACCCTTCCCTATCAGCAAGGTATCGCTGGTCGCAGTGTGATTATCACTGGATTTCCAGCAATAATCACACTGTTTTCCAGCTAACGCATGGATTCCTATCGCTTGGGAGATAAGCGTTGCTGATAGCATGCTATCTCCGCGATAGAATCCAGCGTTGGCCTGCGATAATTATCCTCGCGGTAAAAGCGCTGAGCGATAATTATCACAGGTCCTTGCTGATATGCCCCATAGAGTTAATCCCAACAACAGTGATTTAATAATTCAATGTAAAGTACAAATTACTATTACCTGTTGTCCAAGCCTTTCTTATAGTTTTAAGGTGCCTGGAAGAGTCTGTATTGTCGCACTTGTAGGAGTGTGATGGTTAGTAGTTGTGTTGGTATTGTCATTAGCAGTGCTGACAGGGGCAACGGGTGGTGCAAGCTGCAGCGGCCTCCTGACAAAGACTCTTGCACTTATTTATTTATTTTACAAATTAATCACTGCTTGTTAAACATCGGTACCTCAGATTTCATTTTGATCACTCCAGCTTCACTACCCTTTGTATACTTTCCAGCTTTCTTCATCATGCTCATCACACTTATATTTGTTCTGTTCTAATTCTATTAGATTTTTTTTCCTGTTTTTATATTATTAATAATTCTAACATGCAGTTATTTTTCTCCTTTAGGCAACTATCCATACTGTTCTGTCAAGGTTTCTGTGAATTTACTACATTTAGCGTCAGATGTGCGACCCTTTTTTGTACTTGCAAATGGGAGACCGGCCCGTTTGCGACCGCAAAAAAGGGTCCTGGCATGTACAAATGCAATTTTGCGAGTCACTGACACGGAAAATGGCATTTGTGACTCTCGATATGAGGAAGGTGCGTCACTTCCTAATAGCGAGTCTCAATGCCATGTACTATTGTTTTGCGTCTGCATTTGTGGACCACTGCCTGCCTTTAAAAAATTAAACCGAAAAGTTTAATGTCTCTTTTTTAAAAGCATCCCGTATTCTTGTAAGGAAAACAGGCTGAATTAAGAAAAAAAAACTGCTTTATTTAAAAAGCAGTCACAGACATGGTGTTCTGTTGACTCCAGAAGACCACCATCACTGGGGGCGCTAGCCATTCCTAATGGGGTCGTAAATTGCGCTTGCCTCATGAATATTGGTGAGGCATGCAATTTGTGACACCATTGGGAGTCACAAACCGTGTCTGAGACACTGTTGTACATTCATTTTTGCGAGTCGCAAATTGTGAGTTGCAATTCTACGCAATTAGCGACTCGCAAAAGTGAATGGTCATACATCTGGCCCTAAATAATTAATCTTTCACTTTTTCTTGGGAAGATTATCATTTAATATAACTGAGCTACTTGATCCACTGAATGTCGTTGCTGATCCGTTACCTTGTTCATTCTACACTATCCCTCTCTCACTCCTTACATATATTCTTTTGAATTCTATTCACCTTTCAGCATGGGTGTCACATATCTTTCGGTATTTTCCTTCATTCATTTTCAGTAAACACTTGCAGGTCTATTTTTAAATATATTCTGTTGAAACCTGAATTACCTCCCACTCTTCAAACCCTTCCTTTTTTCAGTGTACTCATTTATATTTCATGTAAATTCTTTTCTCTCTATTGACTTTGGAAAGCCTTGTAGAGAGTTCAGGCCAGAGAATTCCAATCGATGCACTGGTTACTTCAAGGAGGTAATTAAAATTCAAAATTAAACCCAGTACCAAGGATGGTGTTATACCAACATGCAGGATGAGTGTAATTCAGGCAATAGAAATGTAACTGTTGTTAATTAAAAATGACAAGGGAAGATCTAAATCCAGATGATTTATTTATTTCTGTTGTTAAACTATTTATCACGTGCTTGCACAGAAATTCTTAGGGCCCTCCTTAAACTCCATCACATATAGAATTTAATATGTTATTATGAATTTTGTATTTGTTTGTTCTCTTTTTTGTGCCCTTTTCTTTCGTGCATACAAGACCTACTGGGGTAGCAGAGTACTTAAGTAAGGTCAGGCAATACTGACCAGTTGCCGGAGTATGACCTAAATATCTGGCACCAAAACCCACAAAGCATCCAACTATGCCAGTCCTTGTTGCCTTGTGATGCAGGTGGAAAACATCACTTTGCTTATACTGCCAAAAGTGCTCCAATCCTGGTTCCTGGTAGGGATTCTTTATTATTTCACGAACATAATGTTTCAGTCCTTTGCAGCTATTTAGGGGCCGATTCCAATCCTGGAAAAAGGCTGTACGTATTGTTGTACGGAGCGTTTTCTCCGTACGACTCGTACCCGGTAAACTTTCCTTACAACCTAGGAAGTACAATTCATACAGAAAGCCTCTTTCCGTACGGGTAAAAAAAAACAATGATTCAGATCCGGAACAGCCTGTACGCGACGTCCGGACGTATTTAGGCAGCGGTTTCTGGCCCAGCAAGTACGATTCGTCCCTACGGCACTTCGTACGGCTCTTTTCTTACAGGAGCCAAAAACAGCCGTAAAAGCAGAGTCCTACAAACGGAGCCCCGGTACGCGACGTACACGCCATGAACCATGCGTTGTGTATGTACGGTGGGTACCCCAACATTGCGTATGTACGGTGCGTACATACGCAATGTTGTTGTAAGGTGCGTACATATGCATGGGGGGCCTGTATGACTCGTACCCCGGGAATAACTTTTCCCGGGATACGAGTCGTACAAAGTTTGCTTTGTAGCGGGTAAAGTCATTCCCCGTGTACGGGACGTTTTCCGTACGATTCGTAAATCGGAAAGCCGGTCCGGAACATACTTGTACGGTCGGACTGTATCTTTACGATTCGTACGGAAAAGTGTCCGGGGCCATCTCGTACAACTTTTCCCGATCGGATTCATACGGATCGGGCCGATCCATATGTATTTTTCCCATACGAATCGTACTTCACGGGTCGGACGGGACTTGTACGATTCGTACGGAAATATTTACGGATACGAGTCGTACGAAAAAAAAAAAATACAGGATCGGAATCGACCCCTTAGTGTCTATTTTCTTATCTAAAGTTTTACTTCATTTTCTAGCAGGGTGGTGTGACCAGTGCTACTGCACTAGGCGCTAAGTGGAGGTGATGGGTTGGGGGTGCTCTTTGTTAAGAAATATATTATGGGTGCAAAATCACCTGCTGCAAAGTTCCTTCTGTATCCAGCAATGTTTAGGCAACAACAAAAATGTCAAGATAACTCTGGTGTTTAATGTACCCCATCGAGAGAGGTGGAAGTGTTGTCTAGTGGAAATCTTGACTAATCATAAAGGAGCACAGAGGATTAATATGCCTGCTGATAAAGGAATTATTTGGATAGCTCAGTGGGTTACTGCTTTCGTCACATGGATGCTTTTGTTACTTGCAGTTTATAAGTCACAAACTGAATATAGCACCTTAAACTATTAACTGTCAACAAAGAGCTGAATGCCAACTGAAGGTATCATTTAGAACAGTATAATATTTTACCCAATCTTTCATCATCCTGATGTTGCTAAAAAGAAATTCTTATAAATAAAACCAATCCCATCCAGTGTGTTACATTTTAAATCCTTAGTCTGAGCTTCTCCAGACCAAGCACTCTTAAAATATACTACCTACCAGTATGGATGACATGTGACTCCTACACCTTGCACTTTGTCTTATATAACATTTCGATACACTGATTTACACATGTATGATTCACTATCACTGTATGTTCTGGTTTGGTCAGGTATGAGTAGTGCTGTAAAACAAAAGAAATGTGTATAAGACAGCGGCTATGGAGAGATGAAGGACACCACGGGGGAGTGGTGGGAATTATTGGAGGAGGAGGTCATTGTGGGCTAAATATATTTTTCCCTTCACGTTGAAGTTTATGCTAGGGATGGATTTAACTCATGCAAATTCAGTGTAGTGTAATCATGTGGAATTACCAGAGAATTCTGCGAGATGACGCTTAATGCGCAAGAAGAGAAATTCTGTGCTTAGAGCTATTTTTTAGGATTCAGTGACTAAATATCGAGGGACATAATATAGAATGCCCAAAATATTGACTCCAAAATATAGAAGTACAGAATATAGAATCCCTATCTACAAACAGGTAAGTACTAAAATATCGATTCCAAAATATAGAATGTTAAAATATAGTTAGCTAAAATATCGAATTTTTTAAATGTATTAAAAATAATATAAAAGTAATTAAATATTAAAAACAATTAAATAAAACATACTTACAATAATATTAAAAAGCTTAAAATGTAAAAATAATAAATGTAATGTAAAAAAAAAGTAGAGATTTTGTTGGATAGTGAGAACGTAAAAATTACTATTCCCACTCCAGCGAGTGCAACAGTAGGGAAATCGTTGGATAGCGTAGGGGTAAAAATTAGTATTCCCACTCCAAAGAGTGCAACAGTAGGGAAAGCGTTGGATAGCGGGAGGGTAAAAATTACTATTCCCACTCCAGAGAGTGAAACAGTAAGGAAAGCGTTGGATAGCGGGAAGGGAATCATTACTATTCCCACTCCAGTGAGTGCAACAGTAGGGAAAGCGTTGGATAGCGTAGGGGTAAAAATTAATATTCCCACTCCAGTGAGTGCAACAGTAGGGAAAACGTTGGATAGCGTAGGGGTAAAAATTACTATTCCCACTCCAAAGAGTGCATTAGTAGGAAAAGCGGAGGATAGCGGGAGGGTAAAAATTACTATTTCCACTCCAGTGAGTGCAACAGTAGGGAAAGCGTTGGATAGCGGGAGGGTAAAAATTACTATTACTACTCCAGAGAGTGCAACAGTAGGGAAAGCGTTGGATAGCGGGAAGGTAAAAATTACTATTCCCACTCCAGAGAGTGCAACAGTAGGGAAAGCGTTGGATAGCGTAGGGGTAAAAATTACTATTCCCACTCCAGTCTCAACTGCATCAGAGTTGTTTTTCAGATAGCATGCGCAAGCTCTTAAACCTTTTAGGGTGCATTGCAATTTATATCATATCTAAACTGTTTGTACTGCGTCGTTCCAAAATAATCCACATATCCACAGGCTGGTTGGTGAATTTTCTCAAAAAGAGCATGTTAGTCCAGCATTTGTAGCTAGCGGACCCTCTTTTCATTACAGATCAGGCAGCTGTTGTAGCTCAGTGTGTTTTTGACAATTCTGTTCTTGGGAATTTAAGAGACACAATATACACCTGTACCAGTTTCTCTTACAGTCAAATATTGCCGTTGGGTCACCATCCTCATTGTTAAACTTCACCAGACTGAGGGCTTAATTACAAGTTTGACGGACTTACCGTTGCACCACTGCAGCTTCAGGCCCAAGAAGATGCCGCAATGGTTTTCTCCCGATCGCTGTATTACAATTATCTCTGGACAGTGAACCCCGCTCTGCTCAAGGAGTTTGCAGAGTTTTCCGCACTCCACGGGACTGGAGCTTGCGGGTTCTGAAAAACTACATAGAGTGGAGTTTTTTTCCTCCCTCGTGCTCATCACATCAAGTTGGCAAGAGCAAGAGAAGAAAATCCACCTCCCAGCAAGACTTTTCCTCATTCGCACTCGTTAACATCAAGTTGGCGAGCGTGAGAGGAGGAAATCAACCGCAAGGCAAGATTTCTCAACGTGAGACGGTCGGATTTTTCAATGCGGGTGGCCACGTATGCTTGCGTCTGCTCGCATCGAGAAACCGTCTATTCGCTTTGAGAAAGCTGCCGCTCGGGTAGAAAATCTACTCAAGCTGCAGAAAGGAAGCAGCGTCCACTTGTACACTCTTGTGCTGTGCATAGTGCAGTTCGCGATAATTTTACAGCGCTGACAAACACCCGAAAATTATCGCAAACAGTATTTTTTCTAACCCACTCTGCCGCTTGCGGAGCACCACGTAGCTCTGCACAGGTTTTTTGCAGTATGCAGAGTTCCACATAGCGGAACTCTGTGCACTCCGCCCAGGCTTAATTACCATATTCCCGCTAGCCCGGAGGCGATGTTTCTGACGGCGTGGCATATATTTTTTCATATGTGTCAATGCTTGTGTGTATATTTTGACTGAAAAAATATTGAATGAACATATATGCATGACACGTGAAAAAACACCTACCAGCACTTTCCCATTTCTGAAGTCCGGACCATATGTGCCCAGTCCAATCAATAGGTAAATAGTACAAAATGGGCTTACCTGAATTTCAGCACCAACAATGTTGTTTTCTTTTGGGTCAAGATACTACTGTGAAAGGGGGCCCTGAATAAATGGATCTACGTGGGAAAATGAAGGGAAGAAAAGGCAATAGGTGAGTATGCCCCTCAAATCCTTCAATTCCACCAACTCAAAGTAGGCGGTCTTCCTGCCACATTCAGCTCATCGAAAAGTCAAATCATAATTCGGAGGATGGTGAACTCGTCTGTTCTGCCATCAGACAGCTGCGCTTCCCCAACCGCCGTCAAGATGGTCGGTGAATGGCAAGCGGTGGCAGTGGTGCTCAAGCGGTCTTTATTCAGCAAACAAACAGCATTGTAATATGGTGGGTGGACCGCCTAGTCGGCGGGTGGTGAATCCGACTTGATTTTGGTCACAAGACCACTAATTTCGTGTACAGGCCCTTAGACTCTTGAGCAATATCATGCAGGAAAGTGGCAAAGTAGTTCAGATTAGGCTTAGTCATTTCCAATTTTAGATGTTTTCAAGGCTACTGATGACTCTAGTTGCGTTGACATTATTTTGAGGACTGTTTTTAGAAACCCTGAACCAGAGGTGGCAAAATCCACTTCTGGGACCTTCAATCCCACCTACAAAAACACTATTTAACTCATCCCATTATCATATCTCATTCCAACATGCAGGGAGGGGAGCATCACTCGTGCTACTGTGGCCTTTTTAGAGGCTTGAAATTACCACATTGTTGCTACAGTCTTTTGAAATCTTCTTCTATAGTCTCAGAAAGCATGCTTTTAGAGTTCTTGACCACCCCTCTGTCCATTTTTCTAAACAAGTGCCCACCTATACCTAAGATGTATACCGATCTTGGCACATCCTGGGCGTTGTGTTCTAGATTAGCTGAGCATGCATGTTTTTAAAGGAGAGTAGTATCCAGACATCCACAGTGCATGGCAGCATGTTTTATGGTCCCAAATCCCACATACGTTTCAGCTACCCTCATTACACCGTTGCCATGGATAGGATCCACTTTAAAGGGGCTAGCCTGTGAAAACAAAAACAGTGCTCTTTACCAAATATTGCAGTGGTGATCTAGCTGTGGGTTCTGTCCAACCCGCATAAGAGTATGAAGGGATGTTAAACGGGGAGTGAGGTGGTGCCAAGAAACTAGAATTCTAAAGTTTATATATTGATTAGGCACAAAATGGGTATTACTCTTAAATACCTCTGCAATGCTGTATGCAGAATTTCTGATTTAAGCTGGGCAGTAGCAACAGTTTTTCTAAGAAGTGGGTGCAGCTGAAAAGAAGAAAGAGGCACTGAGGGGAGTTTCAAACCCATGAAGGAGAAAGGATGGCAGGACAGCTCAAATAAACAGTGGATAGGGATTCGGAAAGGGGATCAATGTCAGGCTTTGAGTGGACACAAGTTGGAATTTGTACAGATGATAGAATGAAAATATGAACAGAAGGTGGAAAAACCTTGATGGAGTGTTGTGGAGCGGGGTCGTGGATATCTGATAAGGGAGCATCGTTTTTTGTGCATGACACCATAGGTACAGAGGAAGAAGACAGCGTCACAGTAGGGAATACCAGTTTAGGAGCAGAGGAGAAGAACACTGGTAACTGGGAGGATGGTCAGAAGCATTGGAAATCGTCTGGGACAGTGTATACCAGCATGGGAACAAGGGGTTAGGACATCTTGAGGGGACCGCCATGATAGATTTCAGGAGGAGGGCACCAGTTCGGGGCAGATGTTATGAGATTGACTAATATCTGGGCGAGTGGCTAGCAGCATAAATGCATGGACTGGGCATTGTGAAGACACAATTAGACTTTCCTTCAAATTATCCTGTCCTTAACATCATTCCTCTGCATGCCTCTGCTCTCTTAGTAAAGCCTACTCTAAATATTGTCTAATCACCCAAATCACATTTCATAGATCACAACCTATCCTTTGAAATCATTTCACTGCAACTTAATAATACCGAACTTCCTCTAGCCTAACTATTCATCACTCCAACCATGTGTGTGAACAAACATAGCCCCCACTCATTATCACTCCTATAACATATCCTTTTAATCTTACACAAAGAAACTGAAATAAATGCATGGAATCATCCCTCAAGAATGCAAGACCTATCACAAGACTTACCCAATAACCAATAGCCACTGGAATATCCACTAATCATGGGTTCAAGAGTATCATGCTGTTCTCCACAAAGCACTTCAATGGCTCTCAGTGTTAAGTGTACCATATAAATGCAGTTATAATATTATACTTTCAGTGTTGACTATCCTTTCTGCAGAAACGTTCTTTCGTTTAAGGTAAACTGAATCTATTTTAATTCACTGAAAAGTAGGCTATAGTTGGAGTGCTCACATATTCTTTGCCTATTTTGTTTGCATTTGTCTGCTACACGCACTGGTAGAACTTAGAATCTTCCTTGTTCGATGTGCGGGAAAAATATTTCAGCCTCATTGCTATCTGCAATTTCCATGGTTCTTACTGGCATGTAAATTCCTTTTGGCTTAGATTATGTTTCCTGTTCTAACTTGGCAACTCATGCATTTTGGAGAGTTATTATCTGTTACAAACATCCAGCATCACCGCTGACAAATGAGCACTCTTCTTCCACACTTTTAGGCCTCATTTACAAGCCAGTTGTGTCGCTGGTGTGTCAGTTTTTTAGACGCCTCGGCAGCGCAGTGTCCCTGCCCATATTTATAAGGCCACGTAAAGGCACCCTGCATGACTTTTCAACAGCTTGTAAATATGGGCCCCTTTCACACAGTACTCTGTTTGAAAGGGGCATTCCATGGGTGCTGCTGTGGGTGTTCCCATGTAACATCCATGGAACTTGACACATTCCCGGGGTTAAAAAGTGTTGGAAACCTGGGAATATATCAGAATTTTATGTCTCCCTAGGGGAGCCATAGGAGTGGTGCAATGAGGAACAATATTTGTATTTCTCTTCGTTTTTTCCTCTTTCTATATGTGCTGCATTTTGCATCACACATAGAAGGAGCAAAACATAATTAATGATAGTTTTTGTGCAGGAAGGTGTCCCTACCTGCACAAACACATTCATCCCTGCAACGCAGGCACCCTTGCACCATGGCACAAGGGTGTCTGCGTTGGCACACAGTTGCTGTTTGTGCACCAGCGCAGGGGAGAAGGACAGGAATGTGCCATGTCTTTTAGATACAACACATTCCTGCCCTTTTATTTTGACCCACAGAAGTGCAGCTAGAAGGATTGATGTGCTGGAGTGTGTCAAAATATACCAAATAAGGCCAACCATTTTTATTTTTGACTGTACCCTTCGATATGGAGGTTAGCCTATGTCAGGTAAGGTACACAACGAAATAACTGATGATTATAGATAGAAAGTAATTTGGATAAAGGTGACTCTCCTACAGAAACAGAGAAGGCCTTCAATTATACTGGGTTGATAAGCATCTAAGCAAGATGAGTGTCAGAGTACCATCATTCTAAATGTTAATGACACATTTTCATTACATTAAAAATACATTTATGAGTGTGCCATAAATTACATAAAAAAATCATTTTTTTCTTCTTTTTTTCATTCTTATTGACATATAGGTAGCAATTTTTCTCAAACAGAAGATGAGTCAACACATGTGCCACCTTAGCAGCAATTAAGCCTGGGGCTTTTAAAATATTAATAGCCAGTTAGAGTTCTGTCATCCGAAAATCAAGCCTGCAATTGCAGGGGGTAAAAATATCTCTGTATATGTCGACAGGAAATTGTAATAGGAAAGGGACAAGATATTGTGCGGTCTGAAATAAAAGTGGTTGGATCCATCATTTGTGTTGGGATGGCAACCAAAATTAATGTCCAGGGTGTGGTGGGGGTGTATATCTGTCTGCCAGTGCCCCACGTGTGGCTTTATGCTATTTGACATGCAAAGTCTTTGAGCCACTGGCTGGGCTGTGGATTGAGTCACATGTTTTACTGATGGGGTTGACTGCGAGTGGGTAGATCAGAGATGGTGAACCAGCTTGCGCATCATCCTGCCAGCTCTCTGGGGGACCCAACGGATCATTACCCACTAAGCCATATTCCCTGTGCTCAGGCCAGCAAGGGCTCTCTTTGTTGTCACATTGAGTGGAATGCTGGGGGTCCCTTGAACTTCATGAGGCGGCAGTGTCTACTCTGGACATGTGAAAATCAGGTCTTGGCGGAGTCAGTTGAACATTAGAGTCCATGATGCATTTTGGGTTTGTGCAATGTACTCCAGTGTTCTCTATGGAATGATAGTAGGTGGCATTCAGTGTTAACTTGCTCTGCAGTGTGCATATGAATCTTTTGACCCTCCTATTATCCTGTGTCTATTGGGGAGTGATGAGACGGTGCTGTATTCCAAGTCAGTTGAGGAAGTTCCCAAATTCTGCACTGTGAAAAGGTAGTCCATTATCACTTTTGATCTCGGTGGGTAGACTGAAGTTGGTCAAACACCTTTTTGAGAACTGTAGCGACGTGGACAAATGCTGGTGAGTCGATCACCTTCAGAATTGGATACTTTGAGTAAGCGTTCCACCCATCTGGGAAACCTCAGAAGTCCATACTTTGCTCGGAACACAGGGTCACACAGGGCTCTTCGGTGATAACTGGCGCCAGTCTCTCTGATGCTCAGGCTAGTTGGAACACTGGGCATTTGCGAACAACATGTTCGGCTATCCCTTCTAACCCAGGGAACCATTCTTTCTCACTCATCCTTGCTTCCTCTTTGTGGTACCTTTGTGCCCTCCATGTGCTAGTATTGTGACATGGTGCCTCAGAATCTTTGGCACTACGATGTGGGACCCATGCAGGAGGATTCTGTCCAGAGTAGTGATGAATTAATCCCGCAGCCTCCACATCTTTGACAGGTTCTCTCTCTCTCCGCTCGGCCAGTCATTGGCATCCCAGAGGAAGTCTCGCCTTTTGTCACCTTGAACAGCCACTCACACCTTAACGATGACAGGGTCCATCTCAGTGGCTTCCTTTATGTCTTCTAGCTGTAGAGCTCGGGGGCAGGCATCATCTGAGACCATCCTGACATGGTCCTGCACCTGTCCTGGCTGTCATGAGCATTAGCAGGCACAGGGTGTTGAGATAAGAAGTCGGCTGACCCCCGGAATAGGGGGATGAGGGGCAGATGGTCTATGATGGCCTTGAAGGGTTTGCCACTTATGTAAAGGTGGAAATGTCCGCAGGCCCACTTGATTGCGAGGGCCTTTCACTCGATTTGGGCGTAGCTCATCTCCTAATTGCCAATGCGGCCTACTGACCTGGCTCCTTGCCCTGGGCCAGGATGGATGCCATTCTGAAAGGGCTGGCATCAACTAGCGGCTCAGAATGCTTGTCAGGGTCAAAGTAACGAGCGTGGTGCTGTTCTGAAGTGTGTCCTTTATTTTCTGGAATGCATCGTCTTCCTGCTGGCCCCATATCAACTGTGCATAGACCTTAGTGAGGGTTCACCAATGGTTGCCAGGACTGGGATGAACCTCCCGCACTACGAAACCATTCCAAAGAAGCTTCTCACTTCAGGGATGGGGGTGGGCGCTGGCGTTTGCTTGATTGTCT
The DNA here is from genome assembly GCF_964204655.1 of Triturus cristatus. Taxonomy (NCBI): domain Eukaryota; kingdom Metazoa; phylum Chordata; class Amphibia; order Caudata; family Salamandridae; genus Triturus; species Triturus cristatus. Next base: position 1,356,107,133 of record NC_140591.1, read on the forward strand.
GTGACTTATGGGGGTGGACCTGTATCCTGTCTAGGTTGAAGACATATCCAAAGACCTCAATGGATGTCTGGAAGAATGAGCACTGGAGGGGTTTGAAAGTGGCTTTCAGATGTTTGTGATGTTCAGCCGCAGTGGATGAGTGGATCAGTATGTCATTGCAGACATTCAAGATGCCTGGCAGGCTGAACAAAGTCTCACATATTGCATTCTAAAACACTTCAGCAGCCGATGAGAGGCCGACGTTCAGGCATTTATATCTTAGCAGCCCCAAGTGAAGGCTGAATGTGGTGATGAACCGCCTTTCTTCTGCCAGTAATAGCTGGTGGTACCCGGTGTTGAGATCCAGTTTTGAAAACCAGCGGGAGCCACTAACATCCATCCATGGTGGGGGTGATGTGCCACTCCCATTTAATGGCACCGTTGGGAAGTCGCATGCCAATGCATAGACGGATTTTCTCAGGTTGTTTGGGTTTCTCTGTGATCACCATTGGGGAGACCCAGGGGTGGGTCTGGAGAATTTCTCTATCATGCCTTGGTTTTCTAGCCTCTCAAGCTCTTTCTCCACTAACGGGTGTAGGTGAAAAGGGATGCGGCAATGTTGAAGTGCCACTGGAGTAATTAATGGGATGATGTGAAGTTTCACTGGGGGATGCCTAAGACAGCCATGCCCTCTGAACAATTCAGGAAACTGGTACAACAGATCATCGGTTTAGTGTGATCTCACTCTCTTGGCAAATGCCAGGAGGCCAAGGTCTTCACCCATGTGACTGTAGACTAGCGTGTCTGCTTTTTAGTCAATGATGTGGAAGGTTTTTGTCTCACCGGGGCCTCGTTTGGCCGTTTCATGTTCATGAGGGAAAGTTGGTGCACCATCTTTGATGGCAATCTGTTATCTTTGGGGCCCTTGTTCTTGAGCTTTATTCTGCAGACTGCCGTAAAGTGGTTCTGCATTCCACAATTTGAGCAGGTGCGGCCTTGAGCCGGGCAGTCATCAGCCGGGTGTTCTTCATGGCCACAGTATTCGCCTTTTGGTTTGCCTGACTTGGGCCTTGTTCCTTTGATCGTGTCGGCTTGGCCCTTGGTACAAAAGGAGTCTGACCGCTTGGCCTTGATGTTTGCTGGTTTTTCTGTGGTCTGTGTGAATGCCAGATCTATTTTGTCAGCCCGGGCCGCCAACAGGTCCTTTGATTGCACTAGGATTAATATATCGTCAAGGCTGATGTTTGGTTGGCACAGTATCAGGGTTACGTAGGGTGTTGTTTTGGCATCCTTGTATCATCTGTGCCCGGATTTCTTTGAGCTTGTCGTCCTCTGTGCACGTGTTGGCCAACTTGCGTAGCCTGGCATAGAAGTTGTCGATAAACTCCCCCTCTCATTGGTAGGCTTAGCGCAGCCTGAATCTTTCAAAATCCGGGTTTATCTGGTGATCATAATTGGCGTTGGTTGCCTTTACGACGGCGTCATAGTCAGTGGCTGGCCCAGTATCTGGGAGATGCATGAATAGCTTGTAAATTTCTTCTTCCACATGGTGGAGGAGTAGTAGCTTCTTGACAGCGGCATCTTTCTCCTTCGCAGTGCCGAAATAGTTATCAAGTCATTTGATCCATATATTTCACTGCAGGGATGCAGTAGCTGGGTCAGCCAGTTTGCTAAGTGGTGGTAGCACTCCTGTAAGAGGTTGTTGTGTTGGGGTTGACTGCAGTGGCTGCGCTTCATCTGCCATGTGCTCTGAGTCCCAGGGGCTGGTGGGCTGCTTGCAGGCCCTAGTTCTGTGCTCTGGGGTCCTGCACACTCAAGGTGTGCTCCACCCCGTATACTTGCAGTGTAGGTATGGGCTCATCTGGTTGCTTCACCTTCTGTCCGTTGGTGGGTTTTTGCAGGTATGTACATTATTTGTCAAACTTTGCAAAAGTTATTTTTTTGTGTATTCATTTATTGTCCTGTTCTGTTGCAGGTGGCAGTGCTTTATGAAGATAGTGAGGTAGTGGATAAACTTGGAACCACCGTGCGAGGTCACGTGGGACCAAACTAGGCTGTGTCCTGGCTCTCCTCCGGTCGAGGAGTTGTATGGCCACATGTGTTTCCCTGCGCACTGTGCGGGGCCTGACCTGGTAGCTGCTCACCTTGAGTTCTCGGCTCGACTTTGCAGGTTGTCCAGGGGATCCGGTTGTTTCACCTTGCTCAACCTCTTCTTGACTAGGAGAGAGGGGTGTCAGCCACAGGCACAGGACTTTGGCTTTGTGGCAGTGGTGGAGGATACTGTTGGGCCCAGCCCATGTGGCTGTTGGGTGCCTCAGCTTCAAGTACCTGGTGTTGGGGGTGCACGGGGGACTCATCCCACTCTCATCACCGGTTTGGAGGAGGTGTATATCTGCCTGCCAGTGCCCCACTTGTGGTAGGCCCCGCTCCCGGGTCCCATAGACATTCACTCTGTACTCAGTATTATTGTGTCAGAGTGAGACAACGAATGGCCTACTCCCATTTAGTTATAGCCTCTGGACACGTCAGGTCAGAGGATGAGGAGCATATACATCCAGGTGGTCCACAGGAAAACAGGACGGTTAACCTGCTACACGGTACATCAAGATAATTGTGCATATGTCATGATGCACATCCCGCAACCCATGCCTATTTACTCATCTTGCTGACTATTCTAAGATTGCCATTGTGTGCACATGTGTGTGTACATATTGTGCTTGATGCACAAGGATGTGCTGTCACACATAAAAACTAAACAGCCATTGGCCAAGTAGGTCAGCAAATCACCTTTAAAGGTGAGATCTATTGTCTTTGCCAATGCTTGATTGTTTGATCTTCATGCATCAATATGTGCATACTTGTCTCATGTTTACATTTCCTTAGTACTTTGAGGCTGGCTTTCTATATGTTTAAAATCTACTCCTTCTCTGTTATCACTTCCTATCCCTTACGTTATTACTACCTATTAAACGCCTTTACTTATTAGATGGACTACATTTTTTCTTTGGGCTGCCCTGTCCCATCATTTAAATGATCAAGCCTTTGCTCTTTCAAACTAAAGCCTATATTCTTTGAATGATTGATATTTTCACATCCATCGCTCCCCTTGCCTGAAACTTAAGGATTTTGCCCTACATCTGACTTTTTACTCATTTACTGTAAACATTTGTGGTGATGTTCTCATACTTTGACCATATTTTGCAGTAAATATCTATATAAATATGTAACACACAATCAACTCTTTTGTTTTTGCTTAATTAAAATGCATTTGTATGTATTTATTAGTAACTTGCAATAATGCTTCTTACTAATTAGGTTTCAAGGTGCTTACAAACACAACAATGGATTTCCTATAATATATATTTTGAAAATAAAATACAATAAATCAAACCAAACTAATATTATTATATAGCATTCTCCTATGTCATTCCATTAAGTAACGCACAACAGGTGGTCTGACACCTAGACCACTCATAAATTATAAAGACAGAGTTAGCCAATAGTTTTTCAGCTTTATATGGAACAATTTGTATGACTATATAGAGCAAAATTGTGTGTGTTGTTGGATCTATTCTCTACCATCAGCTACTCCTATGAATTTCCGACCTACTTTTGCCTAGTTTAGGATCTATTGAATTGTGCAATAGTTTGTTTCAATTGATATCACTCAGCCAAATAAATCGGGCCCAAATTTAAGATGATTTTGTGATTCTGCTCCGACACAAATAATTTTTGCATTTACGAAGCCACTTTGCGAGCATAGTACTGCCTTGCTTCACTTTGTGTCAGACAGGAATTACATAGGTAGATCATGAGTGCTCCCAAACATTCACCCATGTATTCTGATGCAAACTCAGATTCACAAAGCATACCTGGATTTTTGCCAAAATGGTGTGGCTACCCGACTCAGGCGTAAAAAGGAGAAGTATCTTTATTTCTCCTTATTACTTCCTCTTTGGATTGTTTTTGTGCAAGAAGGTAACACAAAAACAATCCTGTCCGTAATGAAGGCAGTCTTGCATTATTCTGCAGGGGATCCTGCATTGTTGCTAGGCATTCCACAATGTGCCAGCGCAAGGAGAGAGCTGAATTGCTTCATAGTGTGGGGCATTTCTGCTCTCCTCCTTTTATGCAACACAGCACAGCAAGTTCCTTTGCTGCTGTGTGTGCAATTATAGCAAATGTATCCCTCTGTGTTTTTTTTCTAAATCAGTTTCCATTTTGATCTGGAATTTTATCCTAATTCAACAAGATAAAGTGGCTGCCCTGGAACTATAATTCTCAAGCTTGTGTGTTATTCTAATTACTCTTTTTAAATGATTATAAACTGCAAAGACCTAATAAAGCTTTGAGAACACAAACGCCAGATCCACTAATGTTCAGTTACCCATCCTTAAAAAGGCTTGATATCTAAAACATTGAGCGATGGAAGGGTGCTGCCTTTATGACAGGTACCGCTTTGTCACAGGTCTTTAGATGAAAGAGTTGTATAATTAAATAAATGGTAAATTATACATACAGGTTTCAGTTCAAATTATCTGAAAAAGGCACAAATATGGGCTTTTATGAGAGCAACAAAAATTCAATCTTTGAAAAACCTAATGGAGTTTGATGTCAGTATGTGTGAATGAGTCAAATTGTAAGGGACTATTTACTCTTTTGGTAAACAAATCTACTGAAAAGATATTTAAGCCTGCTTCTTTTTTTCTAAACATGTGTGGTGATGTGTAAGGGCTGAGTGATGGCACATCTTGGAATGTGACAATGTCACCTAGCTGTATTCCACGAGTGTCAGTTACTCCTGTGCCCCCACAGCCATGGATGTGCTGTATCATCTGTGAATATACTTTGTTGTATTTAACATCATCTATGTGGAGGAACTCATCACATAAGTGGCAACAAGTGGATTAGACAGATTCACTATAAAACATCTGAGAACACATTTGTACTGACACCAAAGCAATGTAAAATTTGTTAGTGGAGGGTATTCAGTCCACAATCAGAAGTAATCTGTATGTAGCAGAGGCAATCAATGAAGTAGTTTGGTCTTTCCCTATTACACCTCATACCATGACTGGGAGAACTCCCTTTGAATTAATGAGAGGAAAGAAAGCTGTAACAGGACTATGTAATTTTTGAATGGTTCAATTAATTTTGAAAGAAGGAAGTGTTGGTGATTAAGTGGAAACATGTTGAAGACAAGTCTAACTTGACACATTTGGCAACAATGGGGAGCATGGGGACTGAAAAGAAAAGAAAAGAGTACAGATTGGATATAGGAAATTGAAGTGTGTGAAAAAACCCATTATGGTTGGGAAAGGATTAGATACATTTAGAGACCCCCTTTAAGTGTGTGAGTTGAGGGAGAACTCTGTAAGGTTGTCAGATGGGAATTGGTGGAGCACCTCCTGTGTAGTATTGATTCCTAGCAACAACAATAATGTTACCAGAGAAAAAGTAAGAGATGGTACAACGGTCGCTGAATTGAATAATACTGAAAGAAAGAGTAGTCATCCAGGGTTGCACCAAAGAAATGGCAAGATTTCCTTAAATACTGAAGAAAAGTGGATTTTTTTAGCTCTATGTTTCTGTACATATACTATTATTCATTGTATTAATTATTTTTAAAAGGGTGGGTATGGTAGAGGAAAATAATAATTAGAAAGCGGGATGTGCGGTGATGTGGAAGGCCTGATGGAATGTCACGATGTCACCTCGCTGCATTCCACAAGTGTCAGTTACTCATGTGCGCCCATAGATGTGGACATGCTGGATCATCTGTGAATAAACGTCTTTGTATTTAACATTACAACATGCCCTTCAGTTCACTGAAAATGTTTGGGAAGCAGACATTTCCAATCTATCAATCACCTCTAAGGGTATCCAGGTGCGGGGGTGGGCTGCTGCTGGGAGTTATCAGTCGAAAATCCAGGTTTTTAGGCCATCACTGAACTCTTGTAAGGTGGATGCAGTCTGGAGGTGAAGTGGGAGGCCATTCTAGGTCTTGGCAGCCAGGTAGGAGAAGGTGCCACCACTGCTTCTGCTTTTGTTAAAGCGGGTGTGTGCACGAGGGAGAGGGAGGCAGAGCATACTTGTCTGCCGGATTGGTGGAAGTTCAGTCTAAGGTTGAGGTAGGCTGGTCCTTTGTAATGCAGGTCCTTGTAGGTGTGGGTCCGCAGTTTAAACTGGCACCTTTTTTGGATGGGGAGCCAGTGGAGCGCCCTGAGGTGAGGGGGAGTGATGTGGGAAGTTCTTGGAAGGTCAAGGAGGAGCCTGGCTGCAGCATTTTGGATGGTTTGAAGTCTGCTCAGTAGTTGTGAGGTGATGGCCCAGATTGTACGTTTCTGTAGTCAAGGTGGCTGGGGATTAAGGCTTGGGTGACGGTAAATCTGTTGTTGATGGGGAGCCATTTTACTATTTTCCAGAGCATGTGGAAGGTGAGGAAGCAGGCTGAGAAAACAGCGTTTATCTGTTTCTTCTTGGTGAGCTTGTCGAGTCTGATGCCAAGGTTTCTGGCATGCTCTGTGGGAGCGGGCGAGGGGCCCAGTTCCACTGGCCACCAGGAATTGTCCCATGGGGAGGTGTTGCTCTCAAAGATGAGTACCTCTGTTTTGTCAGCGATGATATTAAAGCATTTATATTGCATCCATTTGGCTACATTGGTCATGCACCCGTGGAAACCAGATTTAGTATTAATTGGGTTTGAGGATAGTGAGATGATGAGCTGAGTGTCGTCAGCGTATAATATGATGTTCACACCATTAGATTTGACCAGTGTGGCCAGGGGGGCCATGTATGTTGGACTCAGTGAGGTCCCTTGGGGAATGCTGCAGATGATATTCTTTAGGCCTGAGGTGTAAAGCAGGAGGTGGACACTCTGGGTTTTTCGGTGATGAAGGAAACCATTCATTTAAAGGAATTTCCTTGGATCCCCATCTGATGGAGTCCATGTAGGAGGGTGTAGTGTGACACAGTGTCGAAGGCTGTGGAAAGGTCGAGGAGGATCAGGGCAGCAGTCTCGCCCTGGTCTAGGAAAGATTAGATGTCATCTGAGGCAGTGATTAGTGCAGTTTCTGTACTGTGATTAGTGCGGAATCCCAATTGGGATAGATCCAGGTGGTTGTTGATCTCTAGGTGGTTGGAGAGTTGTCTGTTTACTGCTTTCTCCTGGACTATAGCCGGAAACAGGAGCAGGGAGATGGGCCATTAGGTCTTGAGTTCTTCTTCATCAGCAGTAGCTTTTTTTAGCAGGGGTTTTGCTTCATATTGTTTCCATCTTTTTTGGAAGAAGGCAGAGATGATGGATGAGTTGAGGATGTTGATGAGTTCCATACTGAAGGAGCTGCTTCCCAGGTTGAACATGTGGCGGGGGCAGGGATCTCTGGGTGCTCCTGAGTGGATGGAGCTCATGATGGTAGCGGTGGTTTGTGTGGTTACAATGTTTGAGGTGGAGTTGCTGCTGTTGAGGAGTTCTGTGAAGTTGTCGCTGGTTGGTTGCGGGTCAAAGTGTTTGTAGATTGTGGCGATTTTGTTGTAGAAGAAGTCTGTAAGGGGGTTATGATGTTCTCAGTTGCTATGGGGTTGGTAAACTCTTTGATGATGTTGAAGAGTTCCTTGCTATGGTTGGAGTTAGCAGGTGGCTAGGGCTTCCGTTTTGCCATTTTTCAGGTGTATGTGATATTTATTGAGAGCCACTTTGACGTTGGCTTGATCGTTGGGTGTTTTGTTGTTGCACCAGATTCTTTCTAGTCATTTGCAATTGCATTCAAAGGCTTTTAGTTCAGGAGTGAACCAACTGGTGTGTTTGGAGCATTTGCCTTGCTTTGCAAGTTTGAGGGGAGCGACTATGTTGGCACATTCGATGATCCAGGTAATGAAATTTTAAATGGCCATCCTGAGGTTGACAGTAGTGTCCGGGGGAGGTGTAGAAGGTGTTGGTCCATGGATTGTCCATTACCATGCTCCAGCTCTTATGGGCAGTGCTGGTCTGGTCAGTTGTTGGGGGTGGTCGTGATTTAGAAGTGGATGAATGAGTGGTTGGACCAGGTTATCTCCAAGGTGTGGCTCTATTTGACTATTTTGCTGGCCGTGATGATCAGGTCCAGAGTGTGTCTAGCTATGTGTGCATGGTCGGTTCCGATTTGGGTGAGGCTGAGGTTGTTCATGCTCTCTGTTAAGTTTGCTGTATTGGCATTGCTTGGGTCATTGATGTGGAAATTGAGGTCTCAGAGCAGATGGCCAGAGTGCTAGGAAGTCAGAAATATCCTTTCAGAAAGCGGGGTGTGGTCCTGGTGGTCTGTATTCCAGGGTGCCCCTGATGGTGGACTTGCTGCCTATGTTGAGTTTCAAATTGATGTGTTCAATAATTGGGGGATGTCTTAAGCGGCTGCTGTCCATTGGAGGGACTCTTTGTGGATGATGGCTATTCCACCTCTGTCTTTGTTGACTTGGTCTCAGTGAATGATCGTGTAGTTGCTGGGAGTGGTAGTGGCGATGACTGGTGCAGAAGTGGGGTTCAGACAGGCTTCTGTAAGGAAGATCACGTCAGGGATGAGGGAGGTGATGGTGCTCCAGATTTCTGTGGCGTGTTTGAGGAGTGATCGGGCATTGATCAGGAGGCACTGGATTTCTCTTTTGTCAGTGGGTATTGGCGGGGGTATGAGGGGGAGGGTCAGTGTTGCAGGAGAATTGGCAATGTCGGCAGGAAAGGGGTCCTGCCATTGATTGAGGAGCAGGGAGGCTGCAGAGATTGCTGCAAGGTCATAGGATCAGGGCAGTTAACTCAGCTCTGGAGTGGTTGTGGGTGATTAGAGATCCAGGGGTCTGGGGTCTTGGCACGGTCCAGGCATGGACAGGCACAGGCGGGCACAGACAGGCTTGCCCTTGTCTCACTAGAGGTGCATTGGCAGTGCGACCGCTGCACTCAGCCACACTGAGGCCTCCGTTAAGTAGGTTCCTGTGAGGGGGTGGGGTGCTGAGCAGAGGTAGGAGAAGGTGAGAAGAGGGAGGGGAAAAAGGTTAAGTTTAGGGGGAATCAGAAAACACGATTAGGAAAAAGAAGCAATGTTACAAAATGGGAATACGAGTCACAATTGGTGGGAGATGAAGGTCATGAATAGGTGGGAGAAAAAGAAGGTTATGGAAGCAAAAATGTTATTAGGCTGAAGGAAAACAAAGTTTATGAAGGCAAAAGTTTAAGTTTAGGTGGGAAAAAAGACTGTTTATGGAGGCAAAAAGAAGGCAAATGTTTAGGTTTAGGTGGGAAAAAAGGAGGGAAAAGGTTAATGTTTAGGTGGCAAACTAGACTGTTTATGGGGGCAAAAAAGAGGCATAAGGTTATGTTTAGGCAGGAAAAAATATTGTTTATGTAGACATAAAGGAGGCAATAGGTTATGATTAGGTGGGGATAAAAATACTTTATAGAGGTAAGAAGGAGGCAAAAGGTTAAGTTTAGGCCGGAAAAAAGACTGTTTATGGTGGCAAAGAAGAGGCAAAAGGTTACCTTTAGGCCAGAAATGACTGTTTATGGAGGCAAAAGGGAGGCAAAAAGCTTAAAGTTTGGCTGAAGGAAAACAAGGTTATGGGGAGAGGTTGAGAGCAGCGGTAAGGTGCCTGGCTGACAGTGGTTAAAGGCTTGAGTGGGAGCTCAGCCTGCAGCAGCATGGGGAGCTGGCACAGGGACCTGCTCAAAGGGGTTGCGCTGCAGCCTCCATTAAGTAGGTTCTTGGGAGAGGGCTGTTTGCTGGGCGGTGTTAGGAGAAGGCAGGAAGCTGGAGGGGGAAACAGGTTGAGTTTGGCAGGAATCAGAAAACACAATTAGGAAAAAGATGCAATGTTACAAAACAAGGGGAAAAAAGTCACAGTAGGTGGGAGAGTTCCCAAATAGGAGGGGGAAAAAGAAGCTTATGGAGGTAAAACGGAGGCAAACATTTTATTTGGCGGGAGGAAAAAGGAGGCATAAAGGTTACATTTGGGCTGGAAAAAAAACTGTATGGAGGCAAAAAGTTTAAAGTTAGATGGAAGGAAAACAAGGTTACGGTGAGAGGTTGAGAGCAGTGTCGAGTTGATTGGCTAGCAGCGGTTATAGGCTTCACGGGGAGCTCAGCCTCAAACAGAGGGGGGAGCTGGCGAAGGGACCTACTCTGTGGGTCGCATTGCGGCATCTATTTATTAGGTTCCTGAGAGGGGGTGGGTTGCTGGCCTGGGTTAGTAGGAGGCAGGAAGCTGGAGGGGGAAAGAGGTTAAGTTTAGACGGAAATCGGAAAACACAATTAGGAAAAAGATACAATGTTACAAACAGGGAAACAAGAGTCACAATTGGTGGGAGAGAAGGTCATTTGCATTTTTTTATGTTCATCATATGATGGGAAAGCATCTTGCTACTATGGGCAATTGTTTGAATTAAAAATTAAAAGAAACTCTTCTGATCTCTGACACTGGGTGTCTCATTTATGAGGTTTTGGTGTATGGCAGAGCAGCAAGGCTCCTTGCTGCCCTGCCCTTCACCAAAGTGAAAGGGCACGAAGGCAATAGGGTGCATCCTGTACTTTCTCCCTGAGCAGATGCCTTTTTGGCAGACTTATGCCAACGTAGACACCCTTGCACCATGGCGTAAGGATACCTCCAGTGCATGCAGGATTGTTTCGGGCAGGAAGGGGCAGATTGCAGCATACATAGAAAGAGGAACAGACGATGAGAAATAGCGATATTTCTCCTTGTTACACCTCACCTTGGGAGGCGCACAGATTTGGCTCTTCACCAGGTTTACATGATTTTGTAAATCTGCAGTAGCGTCAAAATCCGTGGGTGTTACGTGGGAAAACCCACTACATAACTCATGGAACACCTCCCAGGCACAGAGTAATAGGGGTGGGCGGAATTTGCGTAGTCGCGCTACGCAAAGCTCTGCAAAAAGGTAAAAAATCTCCGCAAGCACACAAAAGTTCAGCGAACATGCGGAATTGCTTGTTCCACCTGTTCACAATGCTTTTTTCTTGTTCGCGAACGCTGTTTGCTTGCTCGGGGAGAAATATCTTGCGAACACGCATTTTGAAAGTGCGAACAAGCAAAAAATTCCGTGAAGCCGCATATTGCAGAATTGTTGGCAATTCCGCGTTCTCCGCAGAACACGAAATTACCCAAGTTACACAAATTCCGCGAGCGGAACGGAATTTACCGCCCAGGCCTACAGAGTAAGTTGATGCAGCAATTTGCGTTGTGTTACCTTACTCAAGATTTAATTTATCGGATTGAGAGCCCTGTGTCACGCATGCACCACTTTAATTGATGCAAAAGTGACACAGGCTCTCATAAATAAGCCCCCTAGTTCTGCAAGTGGAACGTAGAGCTTTATGCGTCCTTTAAAGAAGGAAATTAACATCAATGGGCCTGATGTAAAAGAAAGTGTGAAACAATAAAGAAAATCTCTCACACACCTTCTGGGCTGTATTGAAATAGGCATAATTACCTTGCAGGTATGTCTTTCACAAACGTATTAATTAAGAATCATGGTCAAACACGACAATAAGTGCTACAAATAATGCAAAGTGCATTAAAGACAATACAGAGTTTCACCAGTTGCCACTTAATAGAATGGAACACATGTTATATGACGCTGTAAGACAGAGCCGACCAACAGACATACTGCAGCATTAATAATAAAAGACGTTTTATGGTCTTAGTTTCGGCAGAACAAGAGAAGTCAGAAGACAAAAGGGATAAGAGTGTAATGCTTGAGCTAAGTCAGCTAATTATCAGAACATGTCACTACCTCATCACCTTTATTTCAAGTAGGCTGACCATCTGTGCAGTTCCCAGTTGGTGCAGCGGACTGAATTATGAGTGGTACAGACTTAACACCCCTGGCGAATACCAGTTGCAATAAAGACCACGGTCCCTGCTAAGTTTCGGAAGTCAAACCTGATGGAATTTAACAGGGAAAAAGACCCCATACGACAGCAATAAGGGTTATGTCACAGTAAGCACCAACATCTGAATATCACAGGCCAATATCAGGATAATAGTTGCTATTTTCTCAAACTCTGCGGTGGCAGATTTTATCGGGTGTCTCAAAATGAGGCCCACGGTCTAACTCTCTCTTTCCCAGACCTTGAGCTTTCTTTTCATGCGCTTTCTATATTGCTCTATAATGTTCACTGTCCTGTTTTGCTTGCACGGAGCTGTTGGCATGTGGCAGTGGGATTTGCTAAGCGCCGATGAGAGAAGTGAAACTTTTGTTCTAGGAGCACTGTTGAAAAGGAAGTGTGGCTGATTGCTTTTGAATTGTACCACAAGAATCATGCTAAAGCAACACTTGTAGGTATGCCGGTGTAAAGCATTCACAGACGAACACAATATCCTGGACCTCTCTCCACTGAGAAACGCTGCACCAGGATATCGTTTAATGATGATGAACTCTAAGGAACCTTGATTTAAGAAGAATATTGAGTACTTTTTACTTTTTTACTTTTTATGGCACCCGTTGTCTCATTCTCTGAAAACAGAACTCACTTTGCAAAATATATATGAAACTGGCCTGATGAAGAACGTACTTCACTGGTAAAATACAAGTGAATACATGCGGGTAAATCAAAAGCAAACACAACATAATAACTTGTGAAATGTGTGCGCATGTTCTTCCACCACCCAGTTGACTTGCCACTAGGTCTCTTCACATTTTTACAGGAAACGCAATGTGCACCTCGCCACCATCCATCTACAGTACTGTATTTAATGCAATTTCAGAGTGGAAGTGACATGATACATGCTAAGTCACCGTATCCCCCATACCACAGCTGACATTAGGAGCCTGGAGGGATTGTATTTACATTAATGGCCCTCTCCACTTTTGGAGGTCCTCGATTTCACATTCCTAGCTAACAAGAAGTCCTACGGATGCTGTCACCACTTTAACCAAAATGACATCACAAACTTTGCTATGTTAACGTTTTCTTTAATGCGATTGCTGACAAGCCATGTCATACACAGACGAGAAATGAGACATGTCGCTTCTGACCTCCTGGATGATGCTCAAGTCAACTGTATTGATGAGCCAGGCATCGATCATGCCAGAGACCCAACATGTCTCACAAGCATGTGCATCGACAGTACATTCATACCCCAACTTGCAACAAAACAAAAAAAGGACACTTCAGGACATACTAGTAGTAGCACAGAGGATTTTACTACTGAATATGTATAAGGAGTTAGGTCTAGAAAATATACAAACATCTGAACTTACCTATTTTATTTTTGTTAATTTGTTCGCAATAGTGTCTCCCATCGATATTCGAAATCTGGTGCTGACATTCGAGGTGCACACCAGCACAGTGCACAGTGATATACAAATTCCAAAGACAATGCGATCCAATATAGTACTCAAAATGCTCCCTGGATTCATGGTATGATGTAGCTAAGGTGGATACCAGTCAAGTTTCAGCAAGAAAGAAAAGACAGATAGATGTTCCCTAATGTTGAAACATTCAATAATTGTCACACTCAGACAGGATACTTTGCTCCTAGACCATGTCCCACCGCTCATGATGCAATTGTGTTCTTAACACTCCTGGAGGATGTCACTGCAAGAAGATGAATGAGAGTAGCTCGGCAGATAGTTTCATCTTGCATCAGGGTAATGTCGTACAGCACAAACTATATTTTAGGCACAGGTCCCTGACTTTTATGATTTAACCTGTATGTAATGCTGCAGTGCACTGACGTCTTTTTTTTCCTACAATTTAAGCTATTGTTCAATAGTTTTTCCTCACTACTCACAGAATTTATATTCATATCTGGGCGAGTATCTAATTTCACCGGTGTACATGCACTTGCATAGCATCGAATATTATTCATCCATGTTTGCAATATTTTAAATCATCCTTTAGGAAATAGGGATCTTTAAGGCCTTATTTTGCTTGCAGAGTTAATGGACCAGATTTACTAGGATTTTGCGTCGCTAGAAAGCAGCGCATGGGTATTTACTATCCAGAGCTATAGGTGATTCACACTGGAAAGGTGCCCCTTCTCAGTACTAAAAATTATTTTCCACTTCTTTGAGTCTCTTTGTGCCAAACGGATGTTACCTAGGTGGATCATCAGACGTTTCGAATCACAGAGTGCTAAGAAACTGTTGTGCCAGATGTGTCCAAAAATCAAAGACCAAACGTCCTTACTCCCCAGAGCTGTCGGGGACATTACTAGAGGCGCTCCCACATGGGGGCCACTGGAGGGGGTGGAAGGGTGGACACAAGCGGGGGTCACTAAAATAGGAGATCTGTATAGCGACTGGGAACTACTTACATTCGCGGCCTTCCGAGCAAACTGGGACATCCCGCAGGGACACTTTTTGCTATATGGGGCGGTTACAGGGGCCATGCAGAGACACTTGGGGCAGGGGACAACCGAACCACCTACACACTACACATGTGAATACATGAGCCTAGCAGGGGGCGTCATCAAAGCTGTATCGTGCCTCTATCGAGCCATTCAACGAGATTCCACGAGGCCACTTGAGGGACTACGGGCCAAGTGGGAGGCGGACCTTGGGACTCCCATAGAGGATAAGGACTGGGAAAATACACTCCTCCAGGCCATTAAGGTATCCCGCAATGCAAAATTCCAGTTAATTAGTTTTTACACCCTGCATAGAGCATACATTACACTAGACAGAATCAATCGCTATTTCCACCGAGAGGATGCGAGCTGCCCACGCTGTCAGGAGATAGGAGCTAACTACATCCACAAGATGCAGATGTTAAAGACCATGGGTGAAATGATAGAGCCTTGAGGGACCACACGCTTTTGTAAGAAATGGTCTGGATGAGAAAGGAGGAGAATGAATGACATTTTTTCTATTTTGAAGATAGGATGTGATCAAGTCGAGGGCTTTTCCCTCTATGTCGGCTTTGTAGAGTCTTTGTATTAGAGTGTTATGGGCAACTGTGTCAAAGGTAGCTGAGAGGTCCAAGAGTAGTAGCCAGCAACCCCATTTTCGTCTACTGTGCTTTTAAGGTGAACTCGATGGAGACCAGGGCAGATTCTGCACCTCTTCCTGGATGGAAACCTGTTTGGAAGTTTGCAAGATGGAGTTATCCTCAATGAATTGTGACATCTGGACGAAAGGTGCTCTTTCTGTTAGTTTTCCCAGGAAAGGTCCATTTGTAAGCAGTCTGTAGTTGCTGGGTCAAGTGGGTCCAGGTTTTTTTGTTTTAATAATGGACGCATATATGTCTTTTTTAGGTCTTCTGGAAGAATTACCATAGTTGAGGAATTATTAATAATACTTTTAACTGGTGTGGCCACAGAGGTAGTTAAAAGAATGTCGTTGAATATTTGTGGAGGACAAGGGTCAGAAGGGCTGACAGCATTGTGATATTTGTTAGAAGGAATGCAGAGGCTGGGTTAGCCTACTCCTGGAGGGGAGTTTTGGAAATGGGTTGATGCTGGTGGTTTTCCTTTGTATAAGTAGTAGTTCAATTTGGCTGCTTTGGTTGTGTAATGATTTTCCAGTTTGTGAATTATTGAGAAATGGGATTCTGTGAAAATCTTATAAAATTGCAAAGTTAGCATTCTGAATTCTGTCTGAATAGTACCCTTTTTTACCTTTTTTATTGGTTGACTTATATAATCTGTTAATTTTCCATCAGTGAAGTTTGTTTTGATTGTTGTTTGTTTAGAGCCAATTGCATGCAGCTTTCTAATTTGTTGCTTTATCTCTTTTAGTTCTGCATTCCTCCAAGGTACCTGTTTTCTTTTGTCCTGTTTTGTTGTTCTTAGTGGAATTACGATATCAAAAGCTTCTTGAAGCCACTCATGAATGGATTTTATTGTGTCTAGATTAGTGTTGGATGTTTATTGTGTTTCTAAATATTCAACATTAAGTTTGTTCCACAGGAGATAGGAGCATGCATGTAAGGTGATTTTAGGTGTGTTACTTTGTGGTGTTTGATGTTGGAAAGTTAGCATATGGTGGTCTGCCCATGTGACAGGAGTAATTGTTTGAAAGATAAGTAGTTCTGCATTTGCAAACATTTTATCTGGGATGTATCCAGTGATGTGTGTGCATTTTTGTATGATCTGATGTAGATTAATTGTGTCTAGCCCAGTGATGATGGTTTTTGGATAGGGCGAAATGTTTAGGACACAAACAATGCATAGGTTGGAGTGTAATGTTATCAGGTTTGAAACTGTGTCTATAAATGTACCTGGGAATATTGCAATGCTAGGTGGAGGTCTGTCAAAGAGAAGGAAGCTACAGGGGGTCGTTGGTGTAGTGTTGCATCTGGTGAAGAGGGCCTCACAACCTTGTATGGAAACTTCGCCAGCCTTAGTGAGATTTATAGTTTGCTAGAAAATAACAGCTAGTCCATCAGCTCTTTTGTCTATATGATTTTGTGTGATAGTGTGATAGCCTAGAGGAATGGCTTAATGAAACACCAGTGCAATGTCATCTCCTAACCATGATTCAGTTATGAACTGTGTGTCAGGTTGTGTCAGTGAGTAGGTCGTAGATGCGATGCTTGTTTGTAGAGAGTGATCAAGCTTTTATTAGTAGGCAGTTTAGAGACTGTGCTTTGGTGGTGTTGTGACTTGGTTTTGCCGAAGAGTGAGCAGTATTTTTTGAACTTGTAGCAGGTGTGTCATTAATGCTAGTATTAGCTGTATGAGGATAGCAATAGTGTTGTTTTTCTATATCGTATTTGTCGTCCAGCAGGCTTAGAAGGTATTTTGAGGGTCTGCGGTGTAGGTGGTGGAGATGATGGTTGACAGTGAGTTGGTGAATTGTGGTGTTTTTGTAGAGTTGTCTTGTTGTGTAAGAGAGCTAGAGATGCAAAGTTGTGAAGAGTGGCCTGTTGTTTATTTTATTTATATCTGTTTAAGGTGAAGGTGTATGAGTTAGGGTTAGTGGTGCAGCATGTGGGTCATGTTGTATGGATCTGAACTGTGCAATAGACGAGAGGCGGTTGAATGAGTGTTGTTGTGTTGGTGTATTTGTGTTAGGTGTGGAGAATAGAGAAAACATGGCAGTAAAAAAATTTAGGAAGTGTATTACTTGTGTTGTCAGGAGGGTGGGAGTTGGTGTATGTTTTTAATTTGTGTTTGAATGTATTATGAAATAGTATGTGTGTGAGATTTTGCTGTGCTGGTGTATGTGTTATGATTATTTTTTGGGGAGTAGTGAGCGGAGCTGAGAATGTAGTGGTTTTCTGAAAAAGATTTGTAAGTAAAGTATTGTTGGTGAGTGGAGGTTGAATGGTATAGGACAGGTGATTTTTTGAGGAAAGATTGTAAGTGGTGAGTGAGAGGGGATGGGTAAGAGTTAAGAGTGTTTGTGGTAAATTTGATAGCTGGAAGAGGGGATATGTGTGGTGGAGTGGAGTGTAAGAATTGTTTCGTTGTGTGTTTGTGGTAAAATGAGGAGTAGAGTGTTAGTGGATCAAATAATAGAGGGCTACATTTGGTTGCGACAGAAAGAGGTCTGTTAGGAGTAAGTAGAGGGTTCAACTGGTGATTTGTATGAACAGGAAGTGTGTGTCTGGATGGAATATATTTAAGGATATTGTGGGATTGTGTTGTGTTGGTTGTCGTACTTTAAAATTTGGGACCGCGTAGGAGGCAGGGCCCTACCCCTGTCTATCCCGGTATTAGCGAACCGCGAATGGTCAATGCGGTATGTACAAGTGCTTTGTGTAACGTTTTAGCTATGAATGCACTATGTATACGTTATTATACATTGACTCCGTGGGTTCCATTTTGTAGCGGTGGCCATCTTATGGTTGCCCTCACATAGGCTATATAGCATGAAGCGAAAACGGGCCTTTTAGAGCACATGTGCCTTTCTTTGACTTTTCTGTGACCTGGGCAGCTTGGCTCCGCCACCCCAGGTCAAACTGGTCTCACGAGTTCCCCGTCCTCTGGCCACCTGTGATTAGCATCAGGGCTTGACACACCATAAAGTTTTTTCATCCTACACAAGCCTCCGGCTAATCTCTTTCACACCTGACTGTTCCTGCTTTATGGCTTGTTTCCCAAAACAGGAGATTCTCATGTTTATTGGGGCCTATCGATATCTGATGTGGGATCTGAGCCTTGCTGGGTAAATAATTACGGGCTGGCTTAACTGGAATGTGGGATGGTCATCATGACTCTGCCTTTTCGTTTGCAATGTATACATGTGAATGACCAACTGCAAGAGAAGGGCGGTGTTGCCCAGAGCGTAACATTCTCCATAAAAGAGGAGACTGGTTTCTGTTCTGCAGACTGCCTCATTCAGTTGCTAAGGCTTCTGTGCGACGTAGTCTCACTCATTTGAGTTTAATAAAGATGTCTTTTCATATTTCAGCTTCTGTTGCCAAGTTCTTTGTTATATTATCAAGATATGCAGAATTTTATAATACCACATCAGGAAGTACTCAAAGTCATAGGGTGCTACCCCTAGCACCTCTGGGGTCTCAAAAATTGGAGTACTTCATGGTGATGTGTTGTTCTGTTAGTGGTGTAGGACAGAGTGGTGTTTTGTGTGAGGGGGATGTTGTCATTGTGTGGTACTTGGGGTAGGAGGATGTATAGATGTGGTTTGTGGGATTTTGTAGTGGGTATTGAGTAACTGAAATGTGATAAGGTTTAGTTTGTATTAAATGAGGTGAGTGTATTTTCTATGAGTATGTTAAAATGTTTGTGGATGTGGATGGGTTAAGATGGGTACTGGTAAATGTTAAAAAGAACAGCATTTATTGCTGTACCCATAAACCCAACTAATCAGAACAATAGCCCTAAGCCATAGGACCAATAGGAGACCAGGCCATAAAACCTAATCACAGCCCTATCAGAAACCAAATCCTAAGCCCTAGTTCATTAAATATTCCTAGCCCCAGGAACCAATCAGAAACCTGTTGAATTTTAGCGCCTTTCCTGTTGGAGCCACTAGCCCTACCCACACCATTGAGGTTCCGTATTCATAGAGAGACTGGTGGGAATGGTAGGTGGGAGGAAATGTGCTACTCCTCACAGATTCCAGAACTTTCCATCACAGAAATGCGAAGAAAATTAGTTTTTCATGTCAAGTTTGACGTTTGCAAGGACTTCTGAGTACAAAAACCTAGTAAAAGCCACTACAGTACCCCCACCCTGGATTCCTCAGAGTGTCCAGTTTTCAAAAGTATGCAGGTTTTCTCATTTTCATTAGGTGCCGACTGAGCCAAGCCCCAAAATCTACAGCCAGCCACATTGCAAAAGGTAAGTTTTCTGTGAAAAAGTGTGATGTGTGATTCTTGATTTTTAGCACCTTTCCTGCCGCACCCACTAGCCCCACCCACATAAGTGTGGTATCATTTTTATTGGGAGACTTAGGGAAATGGTAGGTGGGATGAAAAGTGTTGCTCCCCATGGATTCCAAAGTTTTCAATCACAGAAATGTGAGAATTTATTTTTTTTAGTCAAAGTTTGAGGCTTGCAGGGGCTTCTGGGTATGAAAACCTATGGAAAACCACTCGAGTTCCCCAATACCCTGGATTCCTCCAGGTGTGGCTTTTTAAAAAACATGCAGGTTTCCTAGATTTCCTTAGGTGCCCGCTGAGCTAAGGTCACAATCCACAGCTAGCTACATTGCAAACAAAGGTGTTTTCAGTGGAAAAGTGTGATGTGTCTATGTTTCATTTTGTCACCTTTCCTGTCATGGCACTACCCCAGCTCACACAATTGTGGTTCCATTTTTATTGGCAGACGTTTGGAAATGGTATGTGGTAGGATATGTGTTGTTCCCACAGATATCAGACCTTTCCATTACAGAAATATTGAGGAAAATGTGTTTTTTAGTCAAAGTTTGAGGTTTGAAAGGGTTTCTGAAAGCCTGGTGTGAGCCATGCAGTCACCCCACTCTTGATTTCTCAGGGTACTTAGCTTCCAGAAATGTGCGGATATTATAGTTTTCTCTAGGTGCCTGGTGAGCTAGAGCCCAAAATCCACTGCTAGCTGCATTGCAAAAAAAGGGTCAGTTATCAGTGGAAAAGAGTAATGTGTCCATGTTACATTTTGGTGCCTTTCCTGTTGCGGCCAACAGCCCCACCATACAAATGTAGAAATATTTTTCTCAGGAGACTTGGGAAAATGGTAGGTTATAGCTAATGTGTTGCTCCCTGTAGATTCCAGAACGTTCCATCATAGAAATGTGAGGAAAATATGTTTTCTTAATGCAAGTTTTGAGGTTTGCAAAGGCTTCTGGGAAAGAAAACCTGGTAAGAGCCATGCATGTACCCCCACCTTGGATTCCTCTGTGTGTCTAGGTTTAGAAAATATTCAGGTTTGCTAGGTTTCCCTATAGACAATGTGAGCTAGGGCCCAAAATCCACTGCTAGCCAAATTGCACAGAAGGAATCAGTTTTCAGTGGGAAAATGTGATGTGTCCATGTTGCTTTTTGGCACATTTCCTGTTGTGGCCACTAGCCCTATCCACACAAGTGTGGTACCATTTTTTGGGAGACTTGGGTGATTGGTAGGTGGTAGGAAAGTGTATGCTCCCTACAGATTACAGACCTTTCCGTCACAGAAATATGTGGGAAATATGTTTTTGTTAGTCAAAGTTAGAGGTTTGCAAGGACTTCTGGGTAAGAAAACCTGGTGAGAGCCATGATAGTCAGCCCATCCTGGATTTACCTGGGTGTCTAGTTTAACAAAATGTGCAGATGTACTAGATTTCCCTAGGTGCCAGCTCAGCTAGGGCCCAAAATCTGCAGCTAGCCAAATTACAAAAGAAGGGTCAGTTTTCAGTAGGAAAACGTGATTTGTCCATGATGTGTTTTGTGGCCTTTCCAGTTGCAGCCGTTATGCCTACCCAAACAAGTGAGGTACCGTTTTTATTGGTGGACATGTGGGAATGCTAGCAGCACGAACGCTAGACGCTGGGTGCTTGTAGCGCCGGTAAAGTTTGTGATGTGCTTTTATATTGTGTTTTAAACGTTGGTCAAACCTTTGTTTTTAACCCTGGTGAAACCTTGTTTTAATCTGTGGGGAAAGCTCTTATACTTTTAGCCTTTGTACTGTGGCAGCACTACTTGGGGTGAATTATAACGAACTTTGCACCTACCTGACCCTTTGAGCCCGTCCCCGTTCCGCCACGGCTGTTGTGCCGATTGTTGACGAGGGACATGGCTCCTCCCCCCTCCTCCCTCGCGCAGTTCCGGGGGCTGGACACTCTATATTGGCAGCAAACTGAGGACTCACGCGCCGCAGCTAGCAGCACGAACGCTAGACGCTGGGTGCTTGTAGCGCCGGTAAAGTTTGTGATGTGCTTTTATATTGTGTTTTAAACGTTGGTGAAACCTTTGTTTTTAACCCTGGTGAAACCTTGTTTTAATCTGTGGGGAAAGCAATTATACTTTTAGCCTTTGTACTGTGGCAGCACTACTTGGGGTGAATTATAACGAACTTTGCACCTACCTGACCCTTTGAGCTCGTCCCCGTTCCGCCACGGCTGTTGTGCCGATTGTTGCGGAGGGACGTGGCTCCTCCCCCCTCCTCCTTCGCGCAGTTCCGGGGGCTGGACACTCTATATTGGCAGCAAACTGAGGACTCACGCGCCACAGCTAGCAGCACGAACGCTAGACGCTGGGTGCTTGTAGCGCCGGTAAAGTTTGTGATGTGCTTTTATATTGTGTTTTAAACGTTGGTGAAACCTTTGTTTTTAACCCTGGTGAAACCTTGTTTTAATCTGTGGGGAAAGCTCTTATACTTTTAGCCTTTGTACTGTGGCAGCACTACTTGGGGTGAATTATAACGAACTTTGCACCTACCTGACCCTTTGAGCCCGTCCCCGTTCCGCCACGGCTGTTGTGCCGATTGTTCCGGAGGGACGTGGTGCCTCCCCCCTCCTCCCTCGTGCAGTTCCGGGAGCTGGACACTCTATATTGGCAGCAAACTGAGGACTCACGCGCCGCAGCTAGCAGCACGAACGCTAGACGCTGGGTGCTTGTAGCGCCGGTAAAGTTTGTGATGTGCTTTTATATTGTGTTTTAAACGTTGGTGAAACCTTTGTTTTTAACCCTGGTGAAACCTTGTTTTAATCTGTGGGGAAAGATCTTATACTTTTAGCCTTTGTACTATGGCAGCACTACTTGGGGTGAATTATAACGAACTTTGCACCTACCTGACCCTTTGAGCCCGTCCCCGTTCCGCCACGGCTGTTGTGCCGATTGTTGCGGAGGGACGTGGTGCCTCCCCCCTCCTCCCTCGCGCAGTTCCGGGGGCTGGACACTCTATATTGGCAGCAAACTGAGGACTCAAGCGCCGCAGCTAGCAGCACGAACGCTAGACGCTGGGTGCTTGTAGCGCCGGTAAAGTTTGTGAGGTGCTTTTATATTGTGTTTTAAACGTTGGTGAAACCTTTGTTTTTAACCCTGGTGAAACCTTGTTTTAATCTGTGGGGAAAGCTCTTATACTTTTAGCCTTTGTACTGTGGCAGCACTACTTGGGGTGAATTATAACGAACTTTGCACCTACCTGACCCTTTGAGCCCGTCCCCGTTCCGCCACGGCTGTTGTGCCGATTGTTGCGGAGGGACGTGGCTCCTCCCCCTCCTCCCTCGCGCAGTTCCGGGGGCTGGACACTCTATATTGGCAGCAAACTGAGGACTCACGCGCCGCAGCTAGCAGCACGAACGCTAGACGCTGGGTGCTTGTAGCGCCGGTAAAGTTTGTGATGTGCTTTTATATTGTGTTTTAAACATTGGTGAAACCTTTGTTTTTAACCCTGGTGAAACCTTGTTTTAATCTGTGGGGAAAGCTCTTATACTTTTAGCCTTTGTACTGTGGCAGCACTACTTGGGGTGAATTAAAACGAACTTTGCACCTACCTGACCCTTTGAGCCCGTCCCCGTTCCGCCACGGCTGTTGTGCTGATTGTTGCGGAGGGACGTGGCTCCTCCCCCCTCCTCCCTCGCGCAGTTCCGGGGGTTGGACACTCTATATTGGCAGCAAACTGAGGACTCACGCGCCGCAGCTAGCAGCACGAACATAGACGCTGGGTGCTTGTAGCGCCGGTAAAGTTTGTGATGTGCTTTTATATTGTGTTTTAAACGTTGGTGAAACCTTTGTTTTTAACCCTGGTGAAACCTTGTTTTAATCTGTGGGGAAAGCTCTTATACTTTTAGCCTTTGTACTGTGGCAGCACTACTTGGGGTGAATTATAACGAACTTTGCACCTACCTGACCCTTTGAGCCCGTCCCCGTTCCGCCACGGCTGTTGTGCCGATTGTTGCAGAGGGACGTGGCTCCTCCCCCCTCCTCCCTCGCGCAGTTCCGGGGGCTGGACACTCTATATTGGCAGCAAACTGAGGACTCACGCGCCGCAGCTAGCAGCACGAACGCTAGACGCTGGGTGCTTGTAGCGCCGGTAAAGTTTGTGATGTGCTTTTATATTGTGTTTTAAACATTGGTGAAACCTTTGTTTTTAACCCTGGTGAAACCTTGTTTTAATCTGTGGGGAAAGCTCTTATACTTTTAGCCTTTGTACTGTGGCAGCACTACTTGGGGTGAATTATAACGAACTTTGCACCTACCTGACCCTTTGAGCTCGTCCCCGTTCCGCCACGGCTGTTGTGCCGATTGTTGCGGAGGGACGTTGCTCCTCCCCCCTCCTCCTTCGCGCAGTTCCGGGGGCTGGACACTCTATATTGGCAGCAAACTGAGGACTCACGCGCCACAGCTAGCAGCACGAACGCTAGACGCTGGGTGCTTGTAGCGCCGGTAAAGTTTGTGATGTGCTTTTATATTGTGTTTTAAACGTTGGTGAAACCTTTGTTTTTAACCCTGGTGAAACCTTGTTTTAATCTGTGGGGAAAGCTCTTATACTTTTAGCCTTTGTACTGTGGCAGCACTACTTGGGGTGAATTATAACGAACTTTGCACCTACTTGACCCTTTGAGCCCGTCCCCGTTCCGCCACGGCTGTTGTGCCGATTGTTCCGGAGGGACGTGGTGCCTCCCCCCTCCTCCCTCGCGCAGTTCCGGGAGCTGGACACTCTATATTGGCAGCAAACTGAGGACTCACGCGCCGCAGCTAGCAGCACGAACGCTAGACGCTGGGTGCTTGTAGCGCCGGTAAAGTTTGTGATGTGCTTTTATATTGTGTTTTAAACGTTGGTGAAACCTTTGTTTTTAACCCTGGTGAAACCTTGTTTTAATCTGTGGGGAAAGCTCTTATACTTTTAGCCTTTGTACTATGGCAGCACTACTTGGGGTGAATTATAACGAACTTTGCACCTACCTGACCCTTTGAGCCCGTCCCCGTTCCGCCACGGCTGTTGTGCCGATTGTTGCGGAGGGACGTGGTGCCTCCCCCCTCCTCCCTCGCGCAGTTCCGGGGGCTGGACACTCTATATTGGCAGCAAACTGAGGACTCACGCGCCGCAGCTAGCAGCACGAACGCTAGACGCTGGGTGCTTGTAGCGCCGGTAAAGTTTGTGATGTGCTTTTATATTGTGTTTTAAATGTTGGTGAAACTTTTGTTTTTAACCCTGGTGAAACCTTGTTTTAATCTGTGGGGAAAGCTCTTATACTTTTAGCCTTTGTACTGTGGCAGCACTACTTGGGGTGAATTATAACGAACTTTGCACCTACCTGACCCTTTGAGCCCGTCCCCGTTCCGCCACGGCTGTTGTGCCGATTGTTGCGGAGGGACGTGGCTCCTCACCCTCCTCCCTCGCGCAGTTCCGGGGGCTGGACACTCTATATTGGCAGCAAACTGAGGACTCACGCGCCGCAGCTAGCAGCACGAACGCTAGAAGCTGGGTGCTTGTAGCGCCGGTAAAGTTTGTGATGTGCTTTTATATTGTGTTTTAAACGTTGGTGAAACCTTTGTTTTTAACCCTGGTGAAACCTTGTTTTAATCTGTGGGGAAAGCTCTTATACTTTTAGCCTTTGTACTGTGGCAGCACTACTTGGGGTGAATTAAAACGAACTTTGCACCTACCTGACCCTTTGAGCCCGTCCCCGTTCCGCCACGGCTGTTGTGCCGATTGTTGCGGAGGGACGTGGCTCCTCACCCCCTCCTCCCTCGCGCAGTTCCGGGGGCTGGACACTCTATATTGGCAGCAAACTGAGGACTCACGCGCCGCAGCTAGCAGCACGAACATAGACGCTGGGTGCTTGTAGCGCCGGTAAAGTTTGTGATGTGCTTTTATATTGTGTTTTAAACGTTGGTGAAACCTTTGTTTTTAACCCTGGTGAAACCTTGTTTTAATCTGTGGGGAAAGCTCTTATACTTTTAGCCTTTGTACTGTGGCAGCACTACTTGGGGTGAATTATAACGAACTTTGCACCTACCTGACCCTTTGAGCCCGTCCCCGTTCCGCCACGGCTGTTGTGCCGATTGTTGCGGAGGGACGTGGTGCCTCCCCCCTCCTCCCTCGCGCAGTTCCGGGGGCTGGACACTCTATATTGGCAGCAAACTGAGGACTCACGCGCCGCAGCTAGCAGCACGAACGCTAGACGCTGGGTGCTTGTAGCGCCGGTAAAGTTTGTGATGTGCTTTTATATTGTGTTTTAAATGTTGGTGAAACCTTTGTTTTTAACCCTGGTGAAACCTTGTTTTAATCTGTGGGGAAAGCTCTTATACTTTTAGCCTTTGTACTGTGGCAGCACTACTTGGGGTGAATTATAACGAACTTTGCACCTACCTGACCCTTTGAGCCCGTCCCCGTTCCGCCACGGCTGTTGTGCCGATTGTTGCGGAGGGACGTGGCTCCTCACCCTCCTCCCTCGCGCAGTTCCGGGGGCTGGACACTCTATATTGGCAGCAAACTGAGGACTCACGCGCCGCAGCTAGCAGCACGAACGCTAGAAGCTGGGTGCTTGTAGCGCCGGTAAAGTTTGTGATGTGCTTTTATATTGTGTTTTAAACGTTGGTGAAACCTTTGTTTTTAACCCTGGTGAAACCTTGTTTTAATCTGTGGGGAAAGCTCTTATACTTTTAGCCTTTGTACTGTGGCAGCACTACTTGGGGTGAATTAAAACGAACTTTGCACCTACCTGACCCTTTGAGCCCGTCCCCGTTCCGCCACGGCTGTTGTGCCGATTGTTGCGGAGGGACGTGGCTCCTCACCCCCTCCTCCCTCGCGCAGTTCCGGGGGCTGGACACTCTATATTGGCAGCAAACTGAGGACTCACGCGCCGCAGCTAGCAGCACGAACATAGACGCTGGGTGCTTGTAGCGCCGGTAAAGTTTGTGATGTGCTTTTATATTGTGTTTTAAACGTTGGTGAAACCTTTGTTTTTAACCCTGGTGAAACCTTGTTTTAATCTGTGGGGAAAGCTCTTATACTTTTAGCCTTTGTACTGTGGCAGCACTACTTGGGGTGAATTATAACGAACTTTGCACCTACCTGACCCTTTGAGCCCGTCCCCGTTCCGCCACGGCTGTTGTGCCGATTGTTGCGGAGGGACGTGGCTCCTACCCCCTCCTCCCTCGCGCAGTTCCGGGGGCTGGACACTCTATATTGGCAGCAAACTGAGGACTCACGCGCCGCAGCTAGCAGCACGAACGCTAGACGCTGGGTGCTTGTAGCGCCGGTAAAGTTTGTGATGTGCTTTTATATTGTGTTTTAAACGTTGGTGAAACCTTTGTTTTTAACCCTGGTGAAACCTTGTTTTAATCTGTGGGGAAAGCTCTTATACTTTTAGCCTTTGTACTATGGCAGCACTACTTGGGGTGAATTATAACGAACTTTGCACCTACCTGACCCTTTGAGCCCGTCCCCGTTCCGCCACGGCTGTTGTGCCGATTGTTGCGGAGGGACGTGGTGCCTCCCCCCTCCTCCCTCGCGCAGTTCCGGGGGCTGGACACTCTATATTGGCAGCAAACTGAGGACTCACGCACCGCAGCTAGCAGCACGAACGCTAGACGCTGGGTGCTTGTAGCGCCGGTAAAGTTTGTGATGTGCTTTTATATTGTGTTTTAAACGTTGGTGAAACCTTTGTTTTTAACCCTGGTGAAACCTTGTTTTAATCTGTGGGGAAAGCTCTTATACTTTTAGCCTTTGTACTGTGGCAGCACTACTTGGGGTGAATTATAACGAACTTTGCACCTACCTGACCCTTTGAGCCCGTCCCCGTTCCGCCACGGCTGTTGTGCCGATTGTTGCGGAGGGACGTGGCTCCTCCCCCTCCTCCCTCGCGCAGTTCCGGGGGCTGGACACTCTATATTGGCAGCAAACTGAGGACTCACGTGCCGCAGCTAGCAGCACGAACGCTAGACGCTGGGTGCTTGTAGCGCCGGTAAAGTTTGTGATGTGCTTTTATATTGTGTTTTAAACGTTGGTGAAACCTTTGTTTTTAACCCTGGTGAAACCTTGTTTTAATCTGTGGGGAAAGCTCTTCTACTTTTATCCTTTGTACTGTGGCAGCACTACTTGGGGTGAATTAAAACGAACTTTGCACCTACCTGACCCTTTGAGCCCGTCCCCGTTCCGCCACGGCTGTTGTGCCAATTGTTGCGGAGGGACGTGGCTCCTCCCCCCTCCTCCCTCGCGCAGTTCCGGGGGCTGGACACTCTATATTGGCAGCAAACTGAGGACTCACGCGCCGCAGCTAGCAGCACGAACATAGACGCTGGGTGCTTGTAGCGCCGGTAAAGTTTGTGATGTGCTTTTATATTGTGTTTTAAACGTTGGTGAAACCTTTGTTTTTAACCCTGGTGAAACCTTGTTTTAATCTGTGGGGAAAGCTCTTATACTTTTAGCCTTTGTACTGTGGCAGCACTACTTGGGGTGAATTATAACGAACTTTGCACCTACCTGACCCTTTGAGCGCGTCCCCGTTCCGCCACGGCTGTTGTGCCGATTGTTGCGGAGGGACGTGGCTCCTCCCCCCTCCTCCCTCGCGCAGTTCCGGGGGCTGGACACTCTATATTGGCAGCAAACTGAGGACTCACGCGCCGCAGCTAGCAGCACGAACGCTAGACGCTGGGTGCTTGTAGCGCCGGTAAAGTTTGTGATGTGCTTTTATATTGTGTTTTAAACGTTGGTGAAACCTTTGTTTTTAACCCTGGTGAAACCTTGTTTTAATCTGTGGGGAAAGCTCATATACTTTTAGCCTTTGTACTGTGGCAGCACTACTTGGGGTGAATTATAACGAACTTTGCACCTACCTGACCCTTTGAGCCCGTCCCCGTTCCGCCACGGCTGTTGTGCCGATTGTTGCGGAGGGACGTGGCTCCTCCCCCCTCCTCCCTCGCGCAGTTCCGGGGGCTGGACACTCTATATTGGCAGCAAACTGAGGACTCACGCGCCGCAGCTAGCAGCACGAACGCTAGACGCTGGGTGCTTGTAGCGCCGGTAAAGTTTGTGATGTGCTTTTATATTGTGTTTTAAACGTTGGTGAAACCTTTGTTTTTAACCCTGGTGAAACCTTTTTTTAATCTGTGGGGAAAGCTCTTATACTTTTAGCCTTTGTACTGTGGCAGCACTACTTGGGGTGAATTATAACGAACTTTGCACCTACCTGACCCTTTGAGCCCGTCCCCGTTCCGCCACGGCTGTTGTGCCGATTGTAGCGGAGGGACGTGGCTCCTCCCCCCTCCTCCCTCGCGCAGTTCCGGGGGCTGGACACTCTATATTGGCAGCAAACTGAGGACTCACGCGCCGCAGCTAGCAGCACGAACATAGACGCTGGGTGCTTGTAGCGCCGGTAAAGTTTGTGATGTGCTTTTATATTGTGTTTTAAACGTTGGTGAAACCTTTGTTTTTAACCCTGGTGAAACCTTGTTTTAATCTGTGGGGAAAGCTCTTATACTTTTAGCCTTTGTACTGTGGCAGCACTACTTGGGGTGAATTATAACGAACTTTGCACCTACCTGACCCTTTGAGCGCGTCCCCGTTCCGCCACGGCTGTTGTGCCGATTGTTGCGGAGGGACGTGGCTCCTCCCCCCTCCTCCCTCGCGCAGTTCCGGGGGCTGGACACTCTATATTGGCAGCAAACTGAGGACTCACGCGCCGCAGCTAGCAGCACGAACGCTAGACGCTGGGTGCTTGTAGCGCCGGTAAAGTTTGTGATGTGCTTTTATATTGTGTTTTAAACGTTGGTGAAACCTTTGTTTTTAACCCTGGTGAAACCTTGTTTTAATCTGTGGGGAAAGCTCATATACTTTTAGCCTTTGTACTGTGGCAGCACTACTTGGGGTGAATTATAACGAACTTTGCACCTACCTGACCCTTTGAGCCCGTCCCCGTTCCGCCACGGCTGTTGTGCCGATTGTTGCGGAGGGACGTGGCTCCTCCCCCCTCCTCCCTCGCGCAGTTCCGGGGGCTGGACACTCTATATTGGCAGCAAACTGAGGACTCACGCGCCGCAGCTAGCAGCACGAACGCTAGACGCTGGGTGCTTGTAGCGCCGGTAAAGTTTGTGATGTGCTTTTATATTGTGTTTTAAACGTTGGTGAAACCTTTGTTTTTAACCCTGGTGAAACCTTTTTTTAATCTGTGGGGAAAGCTCTTATACTTTTAGCCTTTGTACTGTGGCAGCACTACTTGGGGTGAATTATAACGAACTTTGCACCTACCTGACCCTTTGAGCCCGTCCCCGTTCCGCCACGGCTGTTGTGCCGATTGTAGCGGAGGGACGTGGCTCCTCCCCCCTCCTCCCTCGCGCAGTTCCGGGGGCTGGACACTCTATATTGGCAGCAAACTGAGGACTCACGCGCCACAGCTAGCAGCACGAACGCTAGACGCTGGGTGCTTGTAGCGCCGGTAAAGTTTGTGATGTGCTTTTATATTGTGTTTTAAACGTTGGTGAAACCTTTGTTTTTAACCCTGGTGAAACCTTGTTTTAATCTGTGGGGAAAGCTCTTATACTTTTAGCCTTTGTACTGTGGCAGCACTACTTGGGGTGAATTATAACAAACTTTGCACCTACCTGACCCTTTGTCCCCGTTCCGCCACGGCTGTTGTGCCGATTGTTGCGGAGGGACGTGGCTCCTCCACCCTCCTCCCTCGCGCAGTTCAGGGGGCTGGACACTCTATATTGGCAGCAAACTGAGGACTCACGCGCCGCAGCTAGCAGCACGAACTATAGACGCTGGGTGCTTGTAGCGCCGGTAAAGTTTGTGATGTGCTTTTATATTGTTTTTTAAACGTTGGTGAAACCTTTGTTTTTAACCCTGGTGAAACCTTGTTTTAATCTGTGGGGAAAGCTCTTATACTTTTAGCCTTTGTACTGTGGCAGCACTACTTGGGGTGAATTATAACGAACTTTGCACCTACCTGACCCTTTGAGCCCGTCCCCGTTCCACCACGGCTGTTGTGCTGATTGTTGCGGAGGGACGTGGCACCTCCCCCCTCCTCCCTCGCGCAGTTCCGGGGGCTGGACACTCTATATTGGCAGCAAACTGAGAACTCACGCGCCGCAGCTAGCAGCACGAACGCTAGACGCTGGGTGCTTGTAGCGCCGGTAAAGTTTGCGATGTGCTTTTATATTGTGTTTTAAACGTTGGTGAAACCTTTGTTTTTAACCCTGGTGAAACCTTGTTTTAATCTGTGGGGAAAGCTCTTATACTTTTAGCCTTTGTACTGTGGCAGCACTACTTGGGGTGAATTATAACGAACTTTGCACCTACCTGACCCTTTGAGCCCGTCCCCGTTCCGCCACGGCTGTTGTGCCGATTGTTGCGGAGGGACGTGGCTCCTCCCCCCTCCTCCCTCGCGCAGTTCCGGGGGCTGGACACTGCATATTAGTACCATGCCTAAGCGACCGCGCAGCGGACGCGTGCAGCGGGCACGCCGATGGCGCGCCGAAGGCGCGCCAAAGGCAAGCCCGTCTGCGCCCGTCCGCGCTCGTTCAGCGACTAGCGCTGGCCACGCTGCTGGAGAGGAACTCCAAGCCCCGAGAATCATCTGGCTACGTAATGAACTCCTCAGCTTCGCTCAAAAAGGCTGTTCGACGCCCTCCTGCATGGATGTATCAGGGTGGGGGAGGAACCTTAAACAATCAAAGGATTGTTGTGATTCCTGTCCCTTCCGCTTGGAGAAGCTTTCCAACAATGGGGTCAAGAGTTGTGGTAGGATGGGGGCAGCATCCTCTATAGCTTTCGTTCAATCACCGGTGATACTACAGGCTTGTATGATTAACTGTAGATCTCTACCTAAACACAGAGATGACATATGGCTTAACTTAAAAACGAATTCTTGGGACATTATGTTTTTTTTTTTTTTTTTTTTTTATGTTTATAAACAGAAATATATTAATACATTTTTTTCTGGGAGTAATTTTTGTTAAACTTTGTAAATTACATAAGAGATTATGTGACATATGAGCAGATTCCAAAATTTAGCATTAAATGCAGTAGCTACAGAATTACATAGATCCACTTTACTCATCAAGTTCCAATTTTTTTTACAGTTTGTTGCTGAAATGTAAACAAAATTAAGCAACTTAACTCTAATGATTGACTACTGTTAGCTGCAGTTTCAATAAAATACGTTTCCCAACCTACTCTTTCTAAGAATACAGGTTATATAAAAATGCATAAAACATAATATGTTCAAAAAGGTCTTATATTGAAATCTTGAGGTTCTGGTAATATTTAATATCACTTGTCTATCTGGCTTTTGGTTTAAGATGTCAGAAGAATCCCAATCCATAGAAAATGTAATACAAATTGATAAATGTGGAAAGGTAACATGACTCATGACAGATGAAGCCTAACTTTTTTTTTTTTTTTTTTTTTTTTTTTTTTAAAGTTTTTATTGAACAATAATTCGATTACAAGCACGGGCCTACAACCACCAGGGCCGGCCGCTAAGTACAGAATGAAATATACATTTATCAAAGCTGCAGTCGGTTCCCGGGGGTCGGCCCCGTAGTGAGTCCGGATAGTTCTAGAGTCACAGGAGACTAGATCAAACAAACACAGAAAACTAAAAGAAAAACAAAAGGCGAGGCATAAAGACAAACGGCGCAGGTCAGGCTTCCTCCGGGGAACTCCAGGTCAGACCATTAAGCAGCATACGAAAGGAAGGAGTACCGGGGGGCTGGGGACGGAGGGGGGGGGGCCAAGGGAACTGAACGTCCATATGTAGTCATTCCAAAAGGTGCCCGGAACCGTCAAGGGTCAGGGGGACATGGCGATATCGGTGTCCACCAGGGGGGGCGTACAGATACCCCCGCGATAAGCATTCCATTGCCCCCAGATTCTGCCCCATGCCCCCGGCTTACCACGGGCAACATACACAGTCTTCTCCCTGAACATACACCAGTCCATATTCTCCTTCCATACTGACACGGTGGGCGGCCGCTGGGCACCCCAAAGCTGCGCTATATCTCTCTTGGCAATCATGTTCCCCAGGGCCGCCCACCGAGTCTGAGCCGCGCTATAATCATTGGGCTCCCACACATTCAGGACACAGCGACGCACCTCCGGCAGCAGCACAACCCCAGTGACCTGTCCCATAACCGTATGTACCCGGCGCCAGTAGTCCGCCACCTCGCGGCACTCCCACAGGATATGGAGAAAGGTGGCACTGAGCCCACAACCCCGCTTACAGAGCCCATCGTCGGAATATCCCATCGAGACCAAGCGAGGACCCGTCACATACACCCGGTGAAGAATCTTAAGCTGTACCAACCGGAGACGGGCTGGAATGGCGACCTCTTTGGGGGACGACAGTGCAGACTGCCAGTCCTCGTCGTCCAATTCCACCCCATCCCCCGTCCAAGCCTCCCGAAGGCGCACCAAGAGGTCAGCCCGATGATTAATCAGTTTCTTATAAATTAAAGAAATAGTGCTGTCCGGGACATGTCCGTCAAGTATGCGGTCCTCGAGAGGCGAGGAAACCGGGATCGTGGTCCCCTCTCCAAAGACCGAGAGCAGGGCGTGTCGAACCTGAGCATAGCGGAAGAACTCCCTGTCCGTAAGCTCATATTCGGCCTGAAGAGCCGCGAAAGTCTTAACCGCGCCCTTATGCCACAGGTCTCCCACTTTGCTGATACCAATCGTGTCCCACTGGTCAAACCCCTTCGTAGTCCAGAGGCTCCCCAGGCGATCGGAGGCAAACAAAGGAGTAGCACATGTCAGTCGCTCACCCCAGCCCGTGGCCGCAGTGGCGGCCCTCCAGGTCCGCACAGCAATCTTAGTCGGACCCGTAAGGGTCCGGCCAGCCGAGCGGGAGTACAGTGCCCTGTTATAGTCCCCGCCGGGAAGCAGGAACTTGTCCATCTCATACGCCGGGTTCAGGCCAGGCGCATACGTGGCATGGTTGATGGCCGAAAGCTGCGCGGCCCAATAATACCTGCGAATGTCGGGAAGCGCGATGCCCCCGTCATACCAGGGGAGAGTAAGCTTAGCAAGAGCAATACGCGCCCGCCCGTCCCACACCAGTCTCCTCTGCAGGCTCTCTACCTCCCGAAAGTAGGCCACTGGGATGACGTCGAAGGAATTCTGGAGTGCATAGAGGAACCTGGGAAGGGACATCATTTTGAACAGCGCGGCCCGACCCAGCGGGGACAGGGGCAGCCTGCACCACCGGGCCGTATCCTCTCGCAATCGCCGAAGCGGACGCAGGAGATTCAGCTCATAGCGAGCCACCGGGTCCAGCGAAACGTATATCCCCAGGTACTTAAAGCCGCTCAGTGATACCTGGATCGGAAGCCGAGGCGGTAGGAGTGGAGGACCACCGGAGATCGGATAGACGCAGGATTTAGACCAATTGATCGTGAGACCCGAATTACTCCCAAAGGAAGTCAGAACGTCAAAGAGGACGTTGAGCGACTGCCGCGGTGAGGTGAGATATAGGAGAATATCGTCCGCATACAGCGAAACCCGATCTTCAAAGCCCGGGGCCCACCGGATCCCTCGAAGCGAGGGCTCCCAGCGGAGCCAAGCCGCGAGTGGCTCCAGGGCGAGAGCGAAGAGCAAAGGGGACAACGGGCATCCCTGCCTCGTGCCCCTGCCGAGGGCAAAGGGCCGAGAGACCCGCCCGTTCACTACCACCTGAGCCATGGGTCCCGTGTACAGAAGCTTCACCCAGCCAATAAATCCTTCCCCAAAGCCAAATTTAGCCAAGACAGCCCAGAGGAATGGCCACTCGATGGTGTCAAAAGCCATCGTGGCATCCAAAGAAACCAGCACGGCCGGTTCGGAGAGGAGCTCCGCCCTGGCAAGGGCGCCATGAAGACGCCGCAAGTTAAGAGCGGTGTTACGATGCGGGATGAATCCGCATTGGTCCGGATGAATCAGATCGCACACGACGGCCAACAGACGATTGGCAAGGACTTTCGCCAGGATCTTAGGCTCCGCATTTAGCAGTGAAATAGGCCGGTAAGAAGTACAGCGATCTCGCGGCTTGTCCTCCTTGGGGATAACGACTATCGTGGCCAAACGCTGATCGGCCGGGAGGGAACCCGCCGCCAGAGACTCACGGAACATGCGACTGAGGAAGGGCGCAAGCTTGTCAGGGCGCAATTTATATAGCTCAATGGGCAGACCGTTGGGACCCATAGCCTTGCCCGAGCGAAGGGAGCGGATCGCGGTCGCTATTTCATCCACCGACAAGGGGGCGTCCAGCCGCTCACGGTCCTCAACGGACAGGCAGGGCAAGGCGATATCCCTCAGTAGAAGGCGAGAGTCGTCCTCATCCCTGTCAGTCACTGGGGAGTACACAGCCCGGAGGTGGTCGGCAAAACATTCCACAATCTCGTCAGGCTCCGTCACACACACACCATCCGCAGCACGCAACTCCGGGACCACACGATTCACTCTCTCCTTCCTGTCCAGCCACGCGATCAACTTTCCCGCCTTGTCCCCGGCATCGTACAGTCGACCCTGCTGCTCCCTATACATAGTTTTGGCCGCGTCAGTGACCAGGGACCTATATTCAAACTGTTTCAGGCTGAGGGCATGGAGCCCGTCCGGAGTAACATTCGCTTCCAAGGCCGACTCCAGCCCCAAGATGTCAGTCTCCAGCCTCACCACTGCCTCACTCTTGACCCTCTTAGCCACCACTATCTGGGAAAGGGCGTGTCCGCGGATCACGGTTTTAAAGGCTTCCCACAGGGACATTGCAGAAGACACCGACCCCTCGTTATCCAGGAAGTATTGGTCCATAGCCTTAACCAGGCTGTCACGAGTCGTGGGGTCTCGCAGGTACCATGGGTTAATGGGAGCGATCCGCCCTGCAGACCGCGGCCCGGTGTCAAAAACAAGCCACAGCGGAGAATGGTCGGAGATACCCCGCGCCAGGTGCCTGACCTCTCGAATCCGACCAGTCTGCGCCGCGGGCATAAGGAAGTAGTCTAACCTAGAGAGACTCCCATGCGCCCCCGAGTGAAAGGTGAATTGACATTGGGTCGGATGCATTAATCTCCAACTATCCACCAGGCCGAAGGTCTCCAGCATCCCACCCAGCCATGCCTGGGCAGCAGGGAGGGTCCTTGGTGGGTGACGATCCAGTTCACCCGAAACCACAGAATTAAAGTCCCCGCCCATGAGCAGGAGGCCGTCCGGAAGGTCAAGCAGCATTCGACCCAAGTCAGTGAAGGTGGAGTTCTGGAGGCCCGGGGGGACGTAAACTGAAACCAGGGCAAGGGGCTGCCCCTCCCACCTCCCAATCAAACACACATAGCGCCCTCTGTCATCCGAGACTATCTTAGTGATCTCCACCGGAAGTGAGGTTCGCAGCAGAATGCCCACCCCCCTGGAACCAGTTGTGAAACCAGAGTGGGCCACGAGGCGGTATCCCCCCCTGTTCATTGCATGACAAACATTGCCAACCAGATGCGTCTCCTGGAGAAACACCACATCAGGAGTCAAACGATGCAAATATTGCAGTACTACACCCCGCTTGATACGGTCCCCCAACCCATTGACGTTCCATGACATAAGCCTCAACCCGTCCCCCCCCATCCCCCCCAATAGATCAAGGGTCCCCCCGCCTGCAGCACAGTTCCCAAATGTGGACAAAAATCAGCACCTCGCCCTGTAAACAAAAAACACACAGCAAAACAAACCCTCCTCCCCCCCAACCCCACCCCAGGACCAACTCCCCCCACCCTGCACCCCTGCGGGCCAAAAAACCCCCCCAACTTGCAGTGTGCCTGTCGCCCCACTAACCCCATTCTACGAAAAGAACCCAGAGGAGGTAAGGGACCCGTCCCCGCCCGCCCCCCTCACTGGTCCTGGTAAAACACAATATGCAAATGAAATAAGACCCGACTGTACAGTGCAAAAAGGCAAAATCAAGGACCAAAAGTCATTCTAAAGGGGACCCATCACCTGCGGTGCCCGCAGAGGGTCCGGGACGGCCACCTCCGTCCGGCAGAGAGTCCAGCCAGTCACTTGCAGCCACAGGAGAGTCAAAAAAGGCTGTCCGATCCCCATGTTCCACTCGGAGTTTTGCAGGGTAGAGCATCGAATACTTTAGGCCCAGCTCACGGAGACGACGCTTCACCCCTTGGAATCCCATCCGTTGTTTCTGGACCAGTTGCGTGAAGTCCGGGTAAAAATTGATGGTCGAGTTCTCATGACGAACCGGGCCGTGGGTCCGTGAGGCCTGCAGAATAGCGTCGCGGTCCCTGTAATAGAACAGTTTGGCCACGATAGGCCTCGGGGGGGCCCCCGGCCGTGGCCGACCGCCCGGAACTCGATGGGCCCGCTCCACGGCAAAGAACTTACTTAGGCCAGCCGAGGACAACTGTTTCAGGATAAGTTCCTCGACCACGAGGTCAACCGGGCGGCCGTCAGAGGACTCCGGCACACCTATGACGCGGATGTTGTTGCGTCGGGCCCGTCCCTCGAAGTCCTCAAGCCGCCGGGCCATATGGTCGTTAACCACCCTGATGTCTCCAAGCGCGGCCCGCAGATCCGACACCTCCGCACCGAGGGTGGAGGTCCGTGCGTCGAGAGCCTGGACCTTCTCGTTAGTTTTGGAGAGGTCGGCCCGGATCAGGGTGACATCGATCGCGACAGTGTCAATCTTACGGGCCAGGGCCTCATATTGCGTCGCAATGGTTTCCCTGATGCCATCAATGGCGCCCATAATGTCCTGCAAGGATAGTTCCGTAGTGGCGGTCGCGCCTCCTTCCGCAGTATCCGAGGGGAGGCCAGCAGCGCCAGAGGGCCCCCTGCCCTGGGTGTAGCGGTCCATGTTGTTGCTCTGGACTGCCCCCCCGCGGAGGGAAGCCTTGGTCTTGCGGCCCTCGGGACCCCCTTTGCCCCCCATGTGAACACGGTCACCCGAGGGGACCTCTAATCAAGAGGTGTAAGGCACCAGCAAGAAGACCACAAAATGTCGGTATAGGGGGTCCGAGGCGATAGGCGCTCTAGTGGCAGATGAAAGAAAACCTCATGCAGAGGCCCAGGAAGCACCTCTCCACCCCGAGCGCACCTCCCTGCCGGTCTCCTGAAGTGCAAAACCGAAACCGAAAGTGGTGGATCGGCAGCTGGCACCGCGCTGAAGCCGCTGTTGTTCAATTGCAGCCCGGTCCCTCGGGTCACCTTCACCCCGGTCACCTCCGTCGGGTGGGTCCCAAAAGTTCCGACGACGACAACTCAGGATTCCCAGGTCCGATTTGAGTTTTGAAAAGAGATATACGCTCAGCTGGTCTTTATCTCCCAGATTCCATGAGCAACGTCAGGATATTCTCAGGATAAATTCCGAGGAGCAGAGAGGGTCCGGGGAGCCCTGTGCTCACGCGACCATCTTGGATGCGCGCTAGGCTCCTCCTCCGGACATTATGTTTTTGACGGAAACCTGGCTACAAGATAGCTCCAATCCTGATCTATGCCTGGCAATCTCGGAGGGCTATAGGATGGCAATAGCCAATCGGCCAAACTCCAAACGTGGGGGGGACTAGCAGTGATTCTCAGGAAGAAATGGGAAATTTCATCAAAAATTATCACGTTGGCAGGCCCTATCGAGGCCATGTCCTTTTGTATCAGAGTCACCTCTACTCTTTCATATGCGGGCTTACTTGTCTACCGACCCCCGGACGCTACTCCCTCGCACTGGCAGGAGTTGTTTGATACTATTGCTGTTCTCTCCTTAAAATACACCAATTTTTTTGTCCTTGGAGACTTCAATGTTCATATGGACAAGTCTAATTGCCCTTCGGCTGTAACTCTTACAGATACTCTCCTAGGTCTCAACTTGACTCAGAGGGTCCCCTCCCCTACGCATGTTGCAGGTCACACACTTGACTTGATTTTCTCAAATGACCTCTCCCTCAGTGTAAAGGACCCTCTCCCTTTGCCTTGGACTGACCATTGTCTGGTCCCTTTCACGTTAACTGGCCAGATGACGCCCAGTGGGTCCAGTTTGGAGCCTGAGGCAAGAAGAAACTGGAGGAAGGTTCTCCCCGAGCCCATGGGTCTCGAACTTCAAAATACTCTTCCGCCTCTAACAGGTCAACCCGATCAAGACATCTCGGTCTTTGATGCTTGGTTCACGGTGGCTCTTGACAAAGTAGCCCCCATCAATATCACAAAACCTGCTAGGAAAAAGCCCACAGCCCCCTGGTTCTCGTTAGAACTTCAGCGGGAGAAAAGCCTGTGCAAGAGGCTTGAACGGCTCTGGCGGAAAAAGTATGAGGCAGTGGCAAAAGAGACCTACAGAATGGCTCAAAAAAGGTTCCATAAACTAAAGCGAAAAGCATTGAAGGACTATTTCGCAGATCTAATTATGGCATCGGATAATTCCTCTAACGAAGTCTTTAAAATTGTGAAAGATTTTGTAAAACCACAAGTCCTGAAAAGTTCGATCGCCCCCTCTCTGCACTTATGTGAGGATCTGGCCACCTTCTTCCAAACAAAAATTCAGACCATTTACGCAGCTTTTCCTAAAATAACCACTCCTAGGCCTCCGGCTGAGATCTTGCCTACTACTCTCCCCGCGGAGATCTGGAGAGAATTCCACCCTTTTAGCCCAGACATCTCCCTGTCTGAACTTTCTAAAGTTAAATCTGGCTCTCCAGCCGACCCCTGTCCTCCTAAGTTTTTTAAAATCCTAGCCCCATGGCTGAACCCGGTACTTAACGCTATTTGGAATTCCTCCTTGAAAGGAGGTATTTATCCCACTAACTGGAAAACAGCGTTCGTCCAGCCAATTTTGAAGAAAGAGAACGCTGACCCAGCAGACTTAAAAAACTTCAGGCCCATCTCACTCCTTCCTGTCCCTGCTAAAATATTAGAGAAGGAAGTTCAAACACAGCTGGCTGCATTCCTGGAGTCACATAAACTCCTCCACGACTCACAGTCGGGCTTTAGGACAGGCTACAGCACCGAGACGGCCTTACTTGAAGTGGCGGGAACAGTCAGGGAGACGATGGACCAAGGGAACTGTGCGATGTTGGTGCTGCTGGATTTATACGCAGCATTCGACACGGTGTCGCACCAGATCCTCCTAGATAGACTCGCCGCGCTTAGAGTGATGGGTACCACCCTGAGATGGTTCCGCTCCTTCTTTGAGGGGCGTTCCCAAAAAGTGCTTTTGCACCCATATGTATCCTCTCCCACCCCTTTGACATCTGGAGTGCCTCAGGGCTCAGCCTTGAGTCCTTCCCTCTTTATTATATCTTGCCCCTTTGGCCCCTATAATCGAACATCTGGGGGTGAAAGTCATCTCTTATGCGGACGAAACGCAGCTTGTGTTCTCCTTTAGGGAACACTCCGAGGCTGCATTTACGAATTTCAGAAGGTGCCTTCAGAGAGTTGCCTCTTGGATGAATGATAACTGTATGAAGCTAAATACAGACAAAACTGACGTGCTCTTTTTCAACCAACCTTCCCCCCCCACCCCTAAACTTTGGTGGCCTGCAGCACTAAACCCTCCTCCGATCCCAGCAACCTCGGTAAGGAATTTGGGATTCAAATTCGATGCCTCTTTGTCAGGAAAAGCCCAGATTAGCCAAGTCTCTGCCAGCTGTTTTTGGAAGCTAAAAACCCTGAAAAGATTCCTGAAGCTTATACCGATCAGCTGCAGAAAGTCCGTTGTTCATGCTCTGGTCATCTCCCAACTTGACTATGCGAACAGTTTGTATCTGGGCATGCCTGAGTACCTTGTTAGAAAGCTGCAGATTATACAAAACGCAGCAGCAAGACTGATTAGGAATGTCCCATTCCGCCATCACATCTCACCACACCTCCGGAGCCTTCATTGGCTACCGGTAAAGAGACGCATCGAATTCAAGGCTTTAACCTTGGCCTTCAGAGCTTCTCGAGACTCAGGCCCTATATATCTCAAGAAAAGACTCCAGAAATACCATCAAGGCAGAACCCTTCGCTCGAATTATCAGGAATTACTGGTAATCCCCCATTTCAAGAAATCTAGGATGGGCGGCAGATCGTTCTCGGTAAGAACTACCATGCTATGGAACTCCATGCCGGAACATCTGCGTAAATCCCCTTCAGAACGTGTCTTCAGGAAAAACCTGAAAACATGGTTGTTTGATCGGGCCTAGATCCTCTTGTCACCTTTGCGTTTTTCTGTCATGCTCTGCTGCTAGCGCCGGGACACCTCCGTTGGAGGTAGCCGCGCGCTCTACAAATGCCAATAATAATAATAATAATAATAATGCAGAATAGGAGAATATTTGTTATTATCCATTGTATGTGTCTTCATTTGGCCTTCCAAATGTAGGTCAGTTTGTAAGAAAGAAAAGAATGTGAAAAATGTCCTCAGAATCACATGCTAGTATGGGTACCTACAAATTCAGAAATAAGCGCTGCTTCTAAACTCTGCATCTGGTGCTTATTTCAGAAATACATAGATACCCATTTTTCAATCCTTATATGTTGCAATATGAATTGCTCTATACCCGGTACACAATGAAAGTACATTGTAAGGTGTAGTTCAGTTGTTGTCTCTGGGTACCTCGGGTTCTTGGAAACCCTACAAACAATACATATCCTTCTAGATAAAAGCATCTAGCTGTCATAATTGCCTAATGATTTTAATAATTGGCCACCATGACAATAAGTTACAAATGAAAACGTTGTCACAAATGGATTTTATTATTTCAACAGTTAGCTTCCTTGGGAAAACCTTGAGGTATCTACACAAATGACCCATTGCTGAACTCAGAATTCTTTCTGCTTTTCAGAAATTTATAGCGTTTCAAAATCACCCATGGGTTTCACCCCTGTTTCCACCGCAAACTAGAAGTAGGACTAAAGCACAAAAGATAAGGAAAAAGTGGCTACCTCGTTGAAAAATGCTTTAACTCTGGTAACAATTGTTTTTTTGATTCAGTTCAGTATGTTCTTGAACGCTGAAAAAATGTGAATTTAGCCTAGAAAACCTTTGATAAATGTCATTTTTAGGAAAAAAATAGGCACTTTTTGTGGAGTTCTTTTTCCTGTTTTGCCCCCAAACCTCAAAATGTAGCTATATGTTGGCTATTTTTTCAGTCCACTCCAGGGTAATACACAAACCCTGGGTTCCTTTGGAATCCCCATGGTGTTTGAAAAAAGGACACCTTTTTGGCATTGATACCTTATATGGGTGAAAAGTTATTGATGCCTAAGTGTGACATGCCACAAATAGCCAAAAAAGGGCTCAACATTCGAAGGGGAAAATGCTTAGCAGCCACGGGGTAAATACACAATAAAAAATCATTTTTATCTAAATATTAAACATGACATAACATCAGTCAAAACAGTAGGTAAATCTCCCATCTTAAATATGACTGTTATGATCAAATAATATATAAATTGTTTATGTTAAAAATCTAAACCTCACCAGCCAAAAAGCACAAAGAACAAACTCTGGAGCATATTCACAAGGAGCTATCGCCGAATAATCGGCACTTTGTCGCAACCAAAGTCATGATAAATTTACCTCCCCATTAACAGCTCACAGCACCAGTTTACCCGCGATAGCAGACTAAAAAAACATCGCCACAGAGGACCCCCACAACTATGGCTAATGAGATGCAGAGTAGGCGTTCCCGTGCCAAAACCCACGACAACACCACTCCATAACATTCTCAACGAACAGCCAGATCGGCGATAAGAACACAAAACTGGCAATAAGGCGCATTAGCAGCAGGAATTCTACACCTGCTCTGACCTGGTGTAAAGTCGGACGGCAGCCAGCACCACAAAAGGGAGACCAGCCCACAGCCACACCTGAAGAACAACAGATGCCATGGAGCAATATCAAAACTAACAAAGGTGACGGACTTAAAATGGTAGCACTTCACTTCCAATATGCTGCTGCCTTATCTGGCTGTTAGTGCACAAAGTCTCCAGCACCATTCACCTAGTGATGCCTCAGAGGGGAAATTCTGACAAACAATTTACATTAAATGGAGGTGCACTGAACATAGAAAAGAAGTCCAAAAGTGTTTTCTATTTTTCTTTGTTTAATATTTATTTCAGATAGATAGATACACAACCACAGCCAACGCGTTTCGTTCCTTAAAGATACAATTTCTTAACGGAACTTCTTCAGGGCTGCAATAAGAATAGAAAAAATATATATATAATACAATCATTAAAACTGACGGACGTACACATATATTTACAAATATTAAAAACAAATTTTGTGTCTTTTGGATCATTCCAGTTGTACAAAAATAGAATTGATATTTACAAAAATTATACACATTTTTCTTTATTCTTATACACGTCTACCTATAATATATAAACACCAAAATTTGCAAAAATTTGTAGTGAAATAATGAAAAAAGAAAGTACTCTAATCCAACAATAAAGTATTTCAAAACTCCCTAATTTGCAGTTTTTATAAATTCCCGACAATCTATCGCTTTGAGTCTATTTAACCAAAGCTAAACCACAATGTGCAGGCCATCATCTTACCTCAAAGTGACAGCAAATTAAATGCAGGCTTTGGATTTCAAAAATTGAAGAATGACGAATGAGCAGTGTATCCCACTTGATAATGGAACTATCCGGAGATCAGAAGATATTCTAAAAGAAATTGTGTGACAAGGAGACCAAATTAGAACTACCTGAACTAATTATTATGATGTTTTAAGAAGTGGAAGGGAAACAAGGGATGGATATAATCATGTATCTCACCAGATCGGTCGTAGAGGTTCTAACTAAAGCTAAAAAACCAGTAGTTGAAGTTTAAAGTTTTAAGATCCATTTGAACGATGATTGACAAAGATTCTTAATGAGAATCTGAAACAAGATGGAAGATTATTCAGTCACTTTTGATTAGAAGTGATAAGGATACATTACTTCCAAACAGTATTTTCTAAGTACATAACAGACTCAATAGTTTTAGCCCTTATTTTTAGAAGGAGAATTTAAAAAGGTTTCTACTTCAAGAAGACCTCAAAGAATAACAATCTACTATTATGAACAAAATAATTTTCAAGAAACATTGCTTTTGTTTATTGTATTCATGAAGAACATAATAGACTCCAAAGTGTTGTCATTGGTCCCTCAAAACGATAATTTAGGTTGGGATGACCCCAAAGATAACAATCTGCAACTTTGGAAGATATAATAATCAAGAAAGAGCGCTTGGGTGTGTTTATTAAGATTTGCAGTGATCTCACCTGTACTGTTCCTTCAATTTAAATCCTGAGGAAGATTGTCAAACGACATCAAAAGTAGATGCTCAGTCTAATGTCAACATATTATTCATTAAACACCTAATGGGGAATATGTGAAATGCATTAATGACTTAACACAAAATGTATTAGTATTCTGTAATTTGATTGACATCATCTATGCCGCCATTCTAAACACGAACGTTCCAAATTCAAAAATATCAAAACCTTTAATAAATTGCAAATGACCGTTATGTGCACCTCCATTTAATGTAAATTGTTTGTCAGAATTTCCCCTCTGAGGCATCACTAGGAATTATTTTGTTCATAATAGTAGATTGTTATTCTTTGAGGTCTTCTTGAAGTAGAAACCTTTTTAAATTCTCCTTCTAAAAATAAGGGCTAAAACTATCGAGTCTGTTATGTACTTAGAAAATACTGTTTGGAAGTAATGTATCCTTATCACTTCTAATCAAAAGTGACTGAATAATCTTCCATCTTGTTTCAGATTCTCATTAAGAATCTTTGTCAATCATCGTTCAAATGGATCTTAAAACTTTAAACTTCAACTACTGGTTTTTTAGCTTTAGTTAGAACCTCTACGACCGATCTGGTGAGACACATGATTATATCCATCCCTTGTTTCCCTTCCACTTCTTAAAACATCATAATAATTAGTTCAGGTAGTTCTAATTTGGTCTCCTTGTCACACAATTTCTTTTAGAATATCTTCTGATCTCCGGATAGTTCCATTATCAAGTGGGATACACTGCTCATTCGTCATTCTTCAATTTTTGAAATCCAAAGCCTGCATTTAATTTGCTGTCACTTTGAGGTAAGATGATGGCCTGCACATTGTGGTTTAGCTTTGGTTAAATAGACTCAAAGCGATAGATTGTCGGGAATTTATAAAAACTGCAAATTAGGGAGTTTTGAAATACTTTATTGTTGGATTAGAGTACTTTCTTTTTTCATTATTTCACTACAAATTTTTGCAAATTTTGGTGTTTATATATTATAGGTAGACGTGTATAAGATGCCATGGAGCAACTCATCATGCAGCCCAGACACCCAAGAGGACCAGAACACCCACCGCCTCCCTTCCCCCGGGCCACCACAGAGGCAGCGTAGACAAAGACAGTGGCCCACCAGCAAACGCACCTGCCTCACAGGCCCAACATCTGACAATCTCACTGTCCACTACAGGCTGAAAGGGACAACTATCCTACGCATCCTGGCCATCATCGCCTAACAGGCCAACGGCACCAACACAGCGGACAACCAACATCCCACCCCAAACCAAGCTGATGGCTTGGCTGCACCTGTTGGCCCTTGGCACACCCCAACCAACACCCGCCATAGTCGGAGGAGTCCCACAGCCAGCCACATCCAAGTCCCCCACACCTGTCCTGGACATCACCATCACCCTGGCACCCCAGTCCTCACACGTCCAACACAATGCGCATGATCCGCTGGAGACCAAGCAAGGACCATACGCCATACCCGGATGCACGCA
This sequence comes from Triturus cristatus, assembly GCF_964204655.1. Taxonomy (NCBI): domain Eukaryota; kingdom Metazoa; phylum Chordata; class Amphibia; order Caudata; family Salamandridae; genus Triturus; species Triturus cristatus. The sequence goes on from NC_140591.1 coordinate 1,356,152,124, forward strand.
CAGGTTGGGGGCAATCCACTGCACACATTTCCCACCTGTGCCCCATGTATACACAGCACACAATCAGCGCAACAGGAAGCACACGTCACACATCAATGTGCAGGCAACATCAGAACACCGTGGGACCTTCACCAATGTCGCCTCCAAATACACAGCCAGTGTGCATGAGTCCTTCATCCTCCGACAGTCCCTCAACAACCAGCTCCCCCAGGATGGCACCAAGGGAAATGCACAGCCCCTTGGCAAGTTCCACATTAACACTCCACTCATCTCAACTCCACAACCATGCAATACACAACTCAGGCAATGCACACGTCACCAAATCACAACCAACATGCAAAACAACATGCCCACCCACCAGACACGATAGAACAACTTACAATGGTAACCTGGACAAGCCGTGAACATGACCAATCAACGGCATGGCACCTCAGCCACACAATAGCCGAATGTGTGGAGAGTTGGCACCAGGCATGTGTGAAGGATGCAGTAGAAACATGATTGGGAAAGTACACAAAGCCAAGAGTGGCAGAGATGTGCTGGACAGACCGCAGTATGCAGAACACACCTATATCCACGCAGACATACACCTATGGTGTATGGAGTGTAGTGGACAGTGGACGCAACCATGTTACCCCAGCCAGTGGGGTTCCAAGCCAAAATGTTGCCTGTTACGTCCCCCCGTAAGCGTGAGCAGAGTGGGATGGCCCAGGGTACGCCAGGCCAGCATAGGGGTGTGTATAAAAAGCACATAGCCCGGGTTGTGGGCCTCTTCCGAAATGGCCAACATCTCTGCCCGGGTGGTGCCTCCCACCCTGCCACGAGGCCGAAGCCATCCTCATTAGCGGAGTTGCCTGCGATCCTGAGCGCATGCCGTACCCCAGCCCACTGGACCATGAACCCATCTGGCCTGACCCTACGCAGCCAGGCCACACTGATCACCAGCCGACACCGGCGTGTGTCAAGGAGGGCCCACCACGTGTTGGCGCAAGCTCCAAGCCCATGCCAGCGGCCACAGCACCAGACCCCCCATTCAGTGAGGCATAGTTTCATATGGGCATCATGTGACATGTGGTGCCACCAACCCTGTACAACGCCCGCCGGTGACACGTGGTGCCACTGAACCTGCACTATGCTCGGTGAATGGGCCGTGCTGACTGCTGCCTCTGGCCTACACTGTGGTCCAGTAGGTCACATTCATTTAGCAATGGCGGAGTTCATATCAGCATACCGGCATCATCGCAGACTGCATCCCCTCTCAGCATTGATGCCACTAACTCTGTACCCCGACAATCATGGACACTCTCTGGTCGCAAATTGGTGGCGTCTGAGTCGATGGACTAGAGGGTAGTTTTCATCCTCATGTAGCTGATACCGAATTGGTTGTGAAAACGAAGCTTGCGCTTGTCACCCCACAATTTGCTGCTGCCGTATAAAATCAAACCTTTTGGCGTCATGCCCTGGAGGACACCTTTCACTGTCCCACGAAACCCTCCACAACATACACCTCGGACATTGATGGTGACATGCTCATGTTGCATGGTCCATTTGACTGCACCGCAAGTCACCGTCCCGTGGCTGGGTGCCTGTGCCAGCCGCAGTGCATCCGGGGCCACTGACTCTGTGCTGGTCTGGTCCGGGACTGCTTCTTTGGATGGCCCCTGAAGCGCTGAACTTGGGGTCATCAATGTCATTTCTCAGTGGCCCTGCACTGTACGTAGCCTCTGGGCCCAACTGCGTCCCACCAGGGCTCACACACCAAATTGAGTCCTGACCGGCCCGCCACCACCGCAATGAGCATCTCCAACCACCATCTGCCAAAGTCGAAACAGTGGTCCTGACAGACTAACGGAGTTGCTCAGACCTGTTGTGGATGCCATCATCAGCCTGATACCCTGCTCAGCACTCCAGGTGCCAGTGACTCAGTGCATCACAGGCCATTGTCCGTTGCTGATTAAGTTCTGTGCAGTGGAGAGGTAGCGCAGCTATGTCACCTCAAACAGTGATGGAGCCCTGAGACGTTGAGGAGGAAGATGATGTAGGTCTGACACACCCCACTACATCTACATTAGGAATATATCCAAGGGACACAATCCGAGATATTTTCTTCACATGAGCGCATTCATCTCCAGTGTCCCATCCCCAGTGCACTACAACTCATGGACACTTCTGTTTGCATGCTGGCTGTCCTCTGGACTTTCTGTGGCTCCCTCCATGTTGCTCAGCAGTTGCTTCTGTTCTGCATGTGTTTTCTGTTTCCGTTGCACTGGTGTCCAATGTTCAAGTGGTGGCCAGCACCAGACATTCCGTGCGGAACGGCTTACACTCACCCCACACACATCCAGCACCGGTGTCACTGTACATGTGGCCCTGCCAATAAAGGGGCCGGGCGCATGTGCCTGTAGCCAGTTCAACATGATATCTGCGTGTGTACCTGTGGTCTTGTTGTATTTATGAGGGCCCTGGGCCCTATGATATTACATTGTGCTGTGTACATCGGATGCAGACCTGTCACGGCAGGCAGCGGGTTGGAGCTAGTACATGTTGCTTTGTCGTCACCCACTCAATTCGTAATGGGAGTTGCCAAGGCCATCGTACGCAGGGCCAACATGGGTGTGTGACTGATATTTGAGTGCCCCTGCCCACGGTTCTGTACTATGAATGTGCATCAGCATGTGTCTCTATGGTAGTCTGGGTCTCCTTAGTGGGTTGTTGGTGGGCCCTGAAGGGTGATAGACAGCTACATATGTGTCCTGGTTCACATTCCATGGGTTCGGCCCCCACCCACACCTGTTGCGCCACCTCCATTTGGCGTGCTGACACATGGCATTGGGGTGCCATGTGTGGGTGGGTGAAGTGTTGTGAGCCAGCTGTGCTTGCGGGTGCTTCCTGCTGTGTGGTCTGTTGCAGGCTCAGTGTTCTCTTCTGAGTAGCTTGGCTGTCCGGGTCCTGGTGGGGGGTTGCGGGGATAGCCATGTGCTGTTGTAGGACGTAGGTGTCGATGGTGTGGTGGTCCTCTCCGGCATCACTGATGTGTTGTATTCTGGGCTCTGCTGAAGGTGTTGCGTGCCCCTCTGCAATGTGAAGGGGATGTGCGTATTGACTTTGTGTTGACATATATGTTGGCTCATTGTTCTGGTTTGCATGTAGACTGTATGGCAATGTACATTGTGAATATTTTTGAGGTGCTGGATTCTTCTGCGGGACAGTGTACATTTGGACTACCTGACGGATGTGAGGTTGTACGTGTACATTTCTATTTCACAGTTTCCGGCTCCGTCAGATGTAGTTTCTGTGCATGTGCGGAGCCAGTTGTGTCCTCTGTTCTGCAGTGTCGGCTATGCGCATTGTTCCACGTTGTCATCAATGTGGGTGTGCGGTTCGTGCTGTGTGTGTGCTGCAGTGTGCCAAGGGGATCTGGGACATGATCCTGGGTGATTGTGGGTGTGCAGTGTGCTACCCCATGTTGTGCATGTATCCCATTGTGCCCGCTCCCCCCGTCCCCCCAGGCCATGTTCGTTGCACTCCCTGTTGATGTTGTGTCAGGTACTCTCGAGCGGTGTCTGTACTCCCCACTCCTTACACTGTCTCCACACTGATGACTGTTGCCTGGGTTTCCTCCACCTCCTCCTGTGGCGCTGGACTGCCACCTCCTGTCGCTGTTGCTGCCTTCCTGTTGGCAGCGGGTTGGTGCCTGGTTTAGGTAGTCACATCATGCCTGCACCTCTCATCCTCCTGGATTGGCCTACTCGGCACTCCGACTGCAATCCAGGTAGTCTGCTAGTGGGTCAGTTGGTGGTAGTGTTCTGTCACCTCCGTGACGCTGGTCTTGTTTTCCTGCGGTCTGCACCCCGTCTTCCTCTCCCTTTTCTCCTTGGTCTTCCCCGACCCCGTTGTTCCTTGCTGGTAGTCTGTGGGGGTTGTGGGGTTCGAGTTGGCCTCTGCCCGGGGTCGGGGTTCATCCATGTTGTTACACACTTTGGATTGTTTGTGGTGTATTTTTTCTGTGGTTTTTATAGTGCATTGTCCCGCCAGATGTGTGGGATTTGCAGGCCTGTGGCTGTTTTTCGCAACTTTTTGTACCGCGGTTGGCTTCATCGCATGTTTTTTTGCATTCGCGTTTCGCATTTATGCGATGCGGTGTTAATTTGCACGTGGACATTTGCCGCGTTGTCCGGTGTCTATCGCATGCTACCGCCTTGTTCTGAATTCCACGTCACAGGGTTATTTTCCCGTGATGGGCTGCGATATTGAAAGTTGTGTTACGCTACTCTTGCGGTAGTTATCACACGTTCTTGTGAATATACCCTCAATCTGTTACCTAAAATAATTACAATACAAAAAAGGAACATTTCCAAATAACAATCATATATTAGTTACCCAAATAATTAAAATATAACATTCCCCACCTAAAAAAAATAAATTAAATATTGTTCTGAAACTGCAGATCATCCTCTGTATCCACATAGTAAAGTATAATCCACTTAGAACAAAAAAAATATTTTCCAAAAAGTCCCATGAATGCAAAAATAAAACCAATCCAATGGAGATCCCTCACAATAATCCAAACCATGACAAAAAGTGTTTAAGAAAAAAAATACTTTTGAAACCCGAAAAAAGGAAATCAGAGTTAAAAATATTTATCTATTATTATAAACTAAAAGAGATTTCCTTGAAAAACAGTAAATCCAAATGCCCATAGAATACGTTTGTAGAGAAAAGACCCTCAAAGTAAAATAGAAAACCTACCATCAAAAAAACATCACATTCGCAAAAGAACATATGTGTTGCACCTGATCATCCTAAAGCAAGTGATATAATATAAAATAGCATACATTACTAAAACTGTGTACGAAAACCCAAACCATTACACTAGTGACAAACACTATAATGAACACAACTACATGTACAAACAACTCAAACTACTATATAACTAACCTTTACACCGACTTCCTACATCCCCCCGATCCTCAAACCCAACAAAAAATCTTTAAGAATGAAAGGACTTACCTGTTCCAATGAACAGCAACACCTTACAATGCCCTGGATCCCTGAAAATAGACTGAAAAATACAAAACTGTACTGCATAATAGAAGGTCGCAGTAAAACAAATAGTTGCTAAATGAAACTAAAAAAATACTCCACATAGAAACGATTAGAAAATAAGTAAAAATGTTTTGAATAAATGTATTAAAAAAAATATTAATTAGTAAACATGCCCAAAAATGCTGTAAAAATGTTAAAGTAGTGTAAAGTATAAATTAAATAATAGTAGAAAAATATGCAATTATTTAATTTGTACAGGAAAATCTTATGTTACGATGATGTTATAGCTATGCATTTGAAACAATTTAATAAATGTTCAAAAAATGTAATTGAAAAATGAGTTATTTGTTTTTATTCTATGATCATACGTAAATAATCATGTCATTTATTACAAATATACAACCAGCTACTTTGTAAATTATCTTTCTAAACACCAATAATACTAATTAATTGATATCAACTACTTCTACATAGAAATAGAATTTAAGAAAATGATTTCACATTAGAATGGTGAAAATAAATATTCACACTTCAATGCAAACCATTTTGAAGAAAGAGCTGGACGCTAAAGAGGTGATATTTATTATTTCCACTCCAATCTAAACCAATTTGGGGAAGGTGTTGGACACTAATGAGGTGACAAAGAGTTGACATTTATTCTTCCCATTCCAATCTAAACAATTTTGAAGAAGGTGGCCCACACTAAAGGGGTGGCATTTAATCTTTCCTCATCAATCTTAACCAATTTAGGGAAGATGTTGGACACTAAGGAGGTGACATTTACTATTCCCACTTGAATCTATACCTATTTGAGGAAGGTATTGGACATTAAAGGGTGACATCAACTAATCCCACTCCAATCTAAACCAATTTTGGGAAAGTTTTGGACACTAAAGGGGTGGCGTTCACTATTCCCGCTCACGTTTTGTGGGGAAATTAAGCCCCTATTACCATGTCGACCATTGTGGAATCGGGCCTGACCGACCATCGTTCGGCGGTCCCAACAACAGGATTACAAGGCAATTGCACATGGTGCAGTCGCATCATCCCATTTGTTTATTGAAGCTTATGCTGCGGCCATAAATCGTCTATTGCACAAGCTTCCATAGACAAATGGGAGGATCTGTTTATCTCTTCACCGCATGTGCCTGTCACATGTTGTAGGGATGAACAGGGGAGCACCATAGGTGCCCCCTCAACCCCCAACTGGAGGTCGCAGGCTGAAGCGGGTGCTGCTAGGGGCCCCCAATTCCACTTTTAGACATGGTTTCCATGTCAGAAAGCCCAACATGGAAATCCTGTCGGAAACCAACATCATAATCCCTACAGTGGAAATGGCATCCATAGGGATTACGGGCAGGCCTCTGACTGACCAACGAGCTCCTTGAGCCCATTCGAAAACAGTCGGAATGACCATCCGTTTTCACTTTCAACCACCTGCATCATAATGCGGCGGTCAAAACTGAAACTGCGGTCAGAGGCTTTCCGGGTTTCATCACAATGAGGCCTTAAAGGGTTACATTTACTATTCCCACTCCAATCTAAACAAATTGGAGGAAGGTGTGTGTAACTAATGGGGTGCCATTTATTAAAAGGGTGACGTTTACTGTTCACACTTCAATCTATACCAATTTGAGGGAGGTGTTGGACAGTAAAGGGGTAACATTAACTACTCTAACTCCAATCTAAACCAATTTGGGGAAGGTGTTTCACACTTAAAGAGTGACATTTAATATTCCTACTCCAGTCTGACCCAATTTATAGAAGGTGTTGGACACCAAAGGGATGACATTTTCTATTCTCACACCAATCTAAACCAACTGGAGGAAGGGGTTGGACACTAAAGGGGTGACATTTTCTATTTCCACTAGAATCTAAAACATTGTGTGCAAGGTGCTGGAGAATTAGGGCCTGATTACAACTATGGCAGTTCGTTGGATTGCTGTAGTCGTGGTGACGGTCCTTGGACTGTCAGACTGTCAGTTCACCCGGCGTATTATGAGTTTAGCGGTTGGACCACCACTGGAGCCCTGCTACCAGCGTGGATCCCTCATCCCGCAGTGGTGGTGCAGCAGCCCGAAGAAGTAATATGCTGGTGGTGCACTGCAGCACCAACGAGCATATTGCAAGTTATCTCGCTGCTCTCCTTGTCATGGTAGTGAGCCTGCCTTGAAAAGAGTGGTGATGCGGTAACGCTGGTCCCCCTGTCGCCACTGTGCATGGGGGTGCATGCAGAGGGTCCATTGGTGTGCCCCCCTGTATTTCTGCACCCTCTGTTCCTGTACTGGAAGAAATGCTGCCACTGTGCATTTCTTCCAGTGCAGGAATGTGCTGAAGTGCTCCTACTGTGGTAGCTTTCTAAGGCTCTCCTTTGAGTCATATATAGGCATCGCCGTGGGACCTGCGCAGCACACACTGCCCGCCAGGAATCAACTTGCAATCTGGTGGGCGGTTTGACTATGAGTTTGGTGGTTTTCCTGTGAGGTGCTGGTGTGGTGTCCCGCAGGATGACCGCCAAACTCGTAATCAGGCCCTAAATATTTTATATACACAATCAATACTCCATTCTCACACATAATTTTGTATCCTTCTTTTTCTATATTGACTTTATTTTTGCCTTTGAACATAAAAGTAAAACAATAAAAACTATTTAAAAGAAATACAATACAATGTCTTCTAATAACTGTAAGGCTACTGTGCATAAAGGTTTCTTAGAAATGTCCCCTCTTGGTCTAGGAACAGAGGGCCTGATTATGACATTGGCACAGTGGAGATGATTCATTGCTGCCTCCGCTGCACTGAAGCCGCACAAGCACCGCCCATCATATTTTGAGTAAAGAATGTGTAACTCGTACTACAGTGGGTGGTCCTTTGCTATTCCCATGACGGTGTCTGGAAAACAGGCACCGCAATGAGGAACAGCACAAAAGTTCCAGCATGGCATGGATGTGGACGTCCATACCTTACTGGAACTTTGTGGTGGTACAGACAGGGGGGGCCTTTGTGGTGCCCCCCTAAATGTAGTCCCATGGCGGGAGGGCCAAGGGGGCCCTACCTTTTTTCCTGCATCAACAGCCTTTTCATGGTGGTGCTCTGCCATGAAAAGGCTGGCAGTCCTGGCACTCGTAGTATGCTGAGCGGGATTGTGGCTGTCCCCGCTCAGCATATTGCATGGCACTCTAGCGCCACCACCAGGGAATGATTGTTCTCTGGCACAGCCAATGGTCCACGGGCTCAACGACTTTCGAAGTCATAATTCGGCGGACTGCCACAGCTGAGCACTGGGATTCTGGTGGTCGGAAGACGACAGACTCATAATCAGGCAGAAAGAAACAGACATACAAGTGCCGACCAAAGTCAAAAACCTAATGTGGTCCATCATGCCTAAAAGTACAGATTTTGCATATAATGCTAGAGTATTATATATATTTGTATAAAATTGCAGACCAGAAAAAATAAACTTTAGTGAGTAGATACTCCTATAAGATACAATACTAGGCACGTGCTTACTGCATTTGACTCACAGACTATAGGATTTTATCCAGTATAAAACAGAAGTGCTTCAGATACAACAACACAGATGAGTTTGCTTGCCCTACCATGTCTCACAGGACAGCCTAGCTAAATAAAGTGCAAGTGCTCCAGCATACATTATAATAATGAAACCACAATTTCTAAAATCAATCAAACTTGAAGTACATTAGCAGGGGCATTTGCATCAAGGCTAGGCGAGGACTGATGTGAGAGTAAAATCCTGGGCCCGATTCACAAAAGTAATCTGAGACAAAAGCCTAACTTTACGGCTTTCAGTAGGATTCCTAACTTTACTACTCCTATTCTGAGACAAAATCCTAACTTTACGACTTTCAGTATTCACAAAAGGTATTTAGGAGTAGTAAAGTTAGGAATAATAACTTTACTACTCCTAAATGCCTTATGTGAATAACGAAAGTCGTAAAGTTAGGACTTTGTCTCAGTTTAGGAATAGTAACGTTTTCACCTCTGCTGTTTATTTCCTTGGATCACTCACTGTGCTGGGAGGTGACTGGCTCCACTCCTTTTAACCCCTATTTTTCTCTGGCTTACCACATCTGCTGAGCTCTGATTTCCCGGGACTTGCTACCCTGAAGTCTGGGAGGTACTGTGAGGTGCCCGCTCTCTGCAGTCTTGCCCCACCCCTCTTCCTCCTGATTGGCCAGAACCTGAGCGCCTCCTCTGACGAGGCTTATTTTAACATGGCCGATGCGTGAACACATGGGACCTGATATCGGAGGAGAGATCCTTGCTTCCTCCAGTGTAATCCCACTCCTGTATAAGTGTGCTTTCCATGCGCTCTGGAGTGTTCTGCGCTTACCCACCTGTGTTTGAGCTTTTTAAACTCAGTTATATTTTGTTTCCTTGTTACACCTTCGGTGTGTGAGGTCGCTGTTTACCATGTTTTTGTTTTGTTGTTTTGTGTTAATAACCCATGCTCTTTATTTCCTTGTAGCACTCAATGTGCTGGAAGGTGCCTGCTCCTTTTAACCCCTATTTTTCTCTACCTTACCACTTCTGCTGAGCTCTGATTTCCCTGGACTTGCTCCCCTGATGTCTGGGAGGGACTGGGAGGAGCCTGCTCTCTGCAGTCTTGCCCTGCCCCTCTCCCTTTCGATTGGGCAGATCCCGAATGCCTCCTCTGACGAGGCTTATTTTAACATGGGTGATGCGCAGATTCATTGGACCTGATCTCGGAAGAGAGAGCCTTCCTTCCTCCAGTTTGTTCCTACTCCTGTATGAGTGTGCTATCCACTCACTCAGGAGTGTCCAGTGCTTACCCGCCTGTGTGTGACCTTTTTAAACTCAGTTATATTTCATTTCCTTGTAACACCTTCAGTGTGGGAGGTGCCTGGTTCCCGTGTTTTTGTTTTGATATTTTTTGTTTTTAACCCTGATCTTTATTTCCTTGTAGCACTCACTGTGCTGAGAGTGGCCTGGCTCCCCTCCTTTTAACTCTTATTTTTCTCCACTCTACCGCTTCTGCTGAGCTCAGATTTCCCAGGACTTGCTCCCCTGACATCTGGGAGGGACAGGAGGTGCCTGCCCTCTGCGGTCTTGCCCCACCCCTCTCCCTCCCAATAGCCCGGATCCCAAACGCCTCCTCTGATGAAGCTTATTTTAACATGGCCGATGGGCAGATGTGCCAAAGGTGCACCAAAGGCAAGCCCGTCTGCACCCGGCTGTGCCCGGCCCTTTTTTATGGCCAGCGGAGACAATTTTCTTCAAATTCCCTCAAGAACCGAGCACCCGATGCATAAGACCTGCATTGGCACCATGCAGGTAGGAGGTTATATGATTCAATGTAGCCACTGCACGTTCTTGATGGCTCCCAGTAGGACAAACAATATTAGACTGCATGGGAGTCATAACACCCATACTACAACCTTTAAAGGTATAATTCTGAACTGCTGCTCGCTCCCTAAACACAAAGTAGAAATCTTTAGAATACTCAGCGAACAAGCCCCAGATGCCCTCTTTACATCTGAAATCTGGCTCAATGAAAACTTGGACCTGATATTCTCGATGCCCTGTCACCTGGATATGGGATTGCAAGATGTGACCACCTAGGGCAAAGAGGTTGAGACATTGCAATTATTTTTAAACTTATATGGAACTTCTCCCTCAACAAAGTTGATCTTCCTGATAGTGATGTGGCGCATTTCTCAATAACTTGTCTAATAATCAATCCTTAGTTGGCCTTTTAGTATACTGCCCTCCCGCCCGCCTTCCGCCTACCAGTGAATAACTTCATCTCCAAGCTTATGGAATCTTCTACTCAGCAGGCCTTGTGTCATAAAATTGATCATACTAGTTCATTCCAACCAGCATCTAGAGTCAGAGGCTGCACTCTCAAGGCTCCACAAGGAAAGGACTGTGCCTGACTCAAAGGAAAATTAGTGGACTCTCTGATCACCAACAGGTATAACAGAGTTGGTAGAAGTCTCCTGGATGGTCAAAAAGAGGATCATCCCAGCTGACCAGTTGCAACTGGATTGTTCCTGGACTGTGGAGGTGTATTGTGGGAAATTGAGTCCTAGCCCCCATGAGGTAATCCAGAGTCTCTCATTCCTTGCACCGAGCTAGTGGACAAATATTTTACCCAAAAGAACCAAGAAACTACAATATCTGCAAAGAAAGAAACTTTCTGCAAGCTCCAGGTGGGAGTCCCAAATTGGACTGACCACACTGGTTTGTCTCATTGAAAGCTTCAGAGTACCTTGCTGCCAATGTTGAGACTCACTGAGGCATTAAACTGCAGTAGGCTGCTGTCACCGAATTGAACTTTTGATTTGAGAACGAAAGGACCTGCTAATAAGTCAATTGACAAGATAATAGCTCCAAGACAATGACTAATGGCCTGATTATGAGTTTAGTGGTGTGGGAGAGGGGTGGCATGACACCTCACTGCCATACTCCAACGCTGCCGGGCCGCCGGATTACAGGTTGTTATACAGGCACGTGGTCCTATAGTGGTTGGTTTACAGAGCTGCATTTCAAGGGCTCATAAGAAAGCCTTAAAAAGGCAGCGCCATGGGACCGCCAAAGAACGTTCCAGCACAGACTGTAAAGTCAATGTAATGCAAGAACTGGAGGTGCAGAAAGACAGGGGGGGCACACCATGTGACTCCCTGCATGCATCCCTGTGCACCAAGGCACTCTTTTCATGGCGGGCTCATCGCCATGAAAAGTAGGGCTGTGAGGAAACTCATAATATCCTTGGAGGTGCAACAGCTACACTCTCAGCATATTGTGATCTCAGACCGCTGCAAGTTTACCATGGATCATGGATCCCTGGCGGTAGCAGTGGTTCCGTGGTGGTCCGACCGCCAATGTCATAATAAGGCGGTCAGACCGCTGATGCGGTGGTTGCTGCACTGCCACCATGGGGTTCGCGGTCGATTGGACTGCCAAACTCCCAATCAGGCCCTGTGTCTGAAGGTAAATTTTTGGCCAGGGTCTAGCACTTAGCCTATCTAACCCGCTCTCTATCGCAGTCAGGTTAATACTTTGACTTTGTCCTGGTCCAGCACGACAAGATAGCCATGAGTGATGCTTTAAGTTTTTTGATGCAAGAATGCACAATTTTTTTTTAATCTTTAAAAATGCTTATTTTTGGTTCCCTAGATTAGATTTTTGTTGTTTTGGTGTAATTTTAAAGATAAAACTATTCTCTATTTTCATAAATTGGTGTTGGATTTTAATTGTGATGTGTCTTTTATTTATTTACTGTTTTGGTGATAATAAATGCTTTACACATACCTGTCTCCTAAATTAAGCTCAATTGCTCATTTGCCAAGCTACCAAGGTTTGTTCAAGGAATAATTTATTGAGACGTGACTCAGCCTATTAGTGATTGTGGTATTTTTACTCACTGAAGATGAATACACCCACCTACTAATAATCCACGTTCCTACTATTTGGTGCACAGTGGTGGGATCCAGAACTTGTGTTTAGTAACACTATTCAGTATTTAAATTGGGCAATTAAAAATCCTCTAAACTGACCTGATGCAAAATTTGTTTTTGAATTTTAATTTGGGCTCATTAATTGATTCACAAACCTCAATTTTTGCAAATTTTTTGTTTTCAAATTCAAGGGATACCATTGAGCTTGATCTAGCTAGTCTTCGCACTCTCCAAGTTGCAGAGTTTAGGGACCTGTGTAGGGCTTGGGGATTACCAGCACCCACCAATTCCAGGAAGACAGTGCTGATTAAAGCCTTTGTGGCCTGGGCAGGTGCTCAGCTAGAGGATCAATACTCTGACACAGAGGAGGCTCCAGAGATAGGAGGACGGGGGAGGAAGACTCCCCAGACCTCAGTGATGAGAAAATTGAAAACCTCTTCACACAAACAATGACCAGAGCCCTGTCTAGAGTAAGTAGGGAAAAAGGAACCACCAGAATTGAGCTAAATCTGTCCTTTAGTGAAAGAGAGCTTAAGGAACAGCTTGCTTCTATAGCTTTGAAAGAAGACAAGTTGATCCTGGCTAAGAATAAGTGGGCACGTGAGAAGGTGAAAACCATCGGTGGAGATAGAGAGGAAGATGGTAGCAGCAAAGAGGGAACAGAAATATCCAGGGGTGGTGGGCTTAACTCAAGACTACCCAAAGGGGTTGTCCCTAAGTACCATGAGGGTGATGACACAGACAAATGACTGACAGCTTTTGAGAGGGTCCTTAAGATGAAGATGGTGAGCTCTTAGTACTGGTATACATTCCTGTTGGAACTGATTCCAGCAATAGAGAGAGATAGGCTCTTGACCTTAGAGGGAAAGGAGGTAGAACCATGTGCCCACTTGAAGCAAATCAGAAGCTTTGTTCTCACACCTGACCAGTACAGGATGAAGCTTAGGGATATCCAGAAAGTCAGTACCTAATCCTGTATTGATTAGGTAGACCTCTATGTCAAGGCACTGGAGGGCTGGATACAGGATAACAAGGTAAGTACCTGTAAGGGGTTGTACAATTTTTTAATTAAGGGGCATGTATTGGCTAACTGCCCTTAAGAGAAGTTACACCAGAATGTATCTGACTCTAATCTGTCTAGTCCTAGGGACCTGGATGAGACAGCAGATGAGTGGGTTCACATCAGGGTGAGACTTGGAAACAAGGGAGGTGATTGGAAGAAAGAAGGACAGGTCCTATCCCAGGGGAAAGCCCTGGGTAACCAAGATGGAAAAAAGAAAGAGTGCTCAAAAGGTCCCCAAACACCAACCCAAGAAAGGAATTGCCAGAACCAATTAACTTACAATGGGAAGGTGTATCCAGGAAGAACGTTTAACCCTACAAAGGTGGGGTAGTGATTGTTTGTAATCAGGACACAAAAGGGGAGATGCATTCTGCACAAAAAAGCCCCTCACAGATGGGCAGTCCAATGGGATTGTTTTGGTAGGCCTGGGAGTGGAAGTTTGCCTAAGGATCGGGAAACTGTATGCAGAGGTAAACTTAGTTTCTATGGGCTGGTGGAAGTTGCAAGCCTGGCAGCCTTACCTCCAAGCATGGAGAAGTACAGGCAAGGGCCTAAGATCAACAGGACTGGAGCTGAGGCTCTGAGGGATGCAGTAACCAGTGTGACTATGGTGTATGGTGGCATGATCCACTACCACCAGAATAAATGTATTCCCTGATGCTGTTGGAGAGTCAAGAGGACCAACAATGTCAATCCCTACCCTTTCAAAGAGTACAATAACCACTGTTTTGCTACTATGCTGAAAGGTGGCACAGCAGTTGAAAAATTCATTCTCCTTCTGGAACGTTCCTGGCCAGTAGAAGTGGTTGACTAACTGACTCCAGGTTTTTGTCTGGCCAAGATGCCCAGCTAAGAGAATGGCATGGGCCAATGTTAAGAGACACTCTTTGAACTACTACAGTACTACCACTCTTCTAGTGGCACCAGGTGTGGGGTCTCTGGCCTCAGTGCATAGGAATCCCTGACAATAGGTCCTGTAGGAACCTAAGACACTTCCCTTTTCCCAATCAGCTGTTTACTGCCTTAGGCTTTCAGGAGTGGGACAGGTTATCTGCCCCTGGCACAGATCTTCCCTAGAGGGTCCCCCTGGTTCTAAGATCTCTGTTGTGTAAGGCCCAAACTTCTGAAACTCAGTTTCCTCTTTGGCTGACAAGTCTTCTCCCTGTATTGGTATGTCCTAGGAGATATTGATCTGGGGACACCAGTGGCTCAGCCACCATGGTGAACCTGGCATCATTGCCCCTCAGGGGTCCACTCTAATCCCAATAATATTTGGCTCTTGTCTGTATTTCTCCAGGTTATTTGCCAGATAGGGTGGGTAGTTACATCCACCCCTTCCTCTGAGACTAGAGTTGCCTCAGTGAGCACCTTGACATGGTCAGGGCTCACCTGTGATCCCATCTAATGACTCATAAGTGCATTTACTGCAGGTGTGCCAGAGGCATTCTTTTTGTTTTTACAGTAAGGATCTCCAGTTGTCTTGCAGTCAAAACACCAAGCCTTCTTGGGATCCCAGTTCTTACCCCCGTACCCGCCCTTTGACGGTGATGAGTTTCTGGGCCCACCCTCCTGAGCAGGTTTTTGTTTTTGTCTTTTTAGTCACCATCTTTCCCTTGGGTTTTTTTTTTAGCCTCTTTCATTTGGTCACCCCACCAGTGGTAGTTTTAGTCACCCTTGTTTTGACCCAGTAGTCTGCCCTCTTCCCAACTCGAGACAAGAAGGTGGACTTAGGTCTACGGGATGCTGATGTAACTTCCCATTGTAACAATTACTCAATCGATGCTCCTTCATAATCAAGTTGTAAAGTCCTACATAGTCATTCACATTGTTACCTTTTAACCAACTACCTTGAGTTTTCACTGAAAAGTCAAAAATTTCACACAATTTTTTTGAGTCTCCCTGTACCTTCTTCAGTGGTGAGTCCAAAACCAGGGTAATCTTCCTGAAGCCATAAGACTCAGCATCTTTGCAAGGCAATGTCAAGAGTCTATCCCTGCATTTTCCTGAGAATAGTTCCCCAATTCTTTCTGGCTACTTTTCTTCCTATACAGGCCCTGTCACATGCAGTGAACCATTTGGTGAGGTCACTACCATCTGAATATTTATGGACAATCCCTTTGGAGAGTTTAGATTAATAAAACCCTTCACCCTCCCTAATTATTTGTATGCTGCCACCAGAGATAGGTCCTAGGCCCATCTCTCTCCTTTGTCTTTCTATTGCAAGGAGCTGAGCTTCAAAGTTTAGTCTCCTAGCCAAACTTTCTAGAATGAGGTCCTTATCTGAAGGGTCCTCAGCTACATCTGAGGGGACTGACTTGAGTCCTTCCTCAATACCATCTTCATTGGTATTATCTTCACCCTCAGACTGGGCTACCAGTTCTGGGTGATCTTTGTCAAAGTTCTCTGGGATATTCCTTTATAGGCATTTGCCTGGTTTGATTCCATAGCTCTTAGAAAGGCCTCTCAAATGAGCATGGCTGAAGTCCATGTAAGGTGTGAGGTCGAGCTCCTGAACCTAGCTATTGGAATCAGGCATTATTTTACTAAAGTAAAAAAAATTAGACCAATCAAAAATTTGACTAGCTGGAGACAATTTTGGGATTTACTCATGTGGTCAAAATTGACAAAGTGGTTCCAACATAGGCAAAGTCTTCAATCCCACCATTGAACCACCAAATGGAGGAAGCTGGCTCTCTATACAGTGTACTAAAAAGAGGTACACCGTGCAGAGAGTCCAAAGAATCCACTAATGGAACACAGAGGTAAAAGCATATACATCTAATGCTCTTTTTGTGGCAGTGTGTGCAAGCAGTTAGGCTTATCAGAGGGTAGAGAGGAGCATTTCTTGTACTCCCACAGGCAATAAATAAGACGCACACTCAAGAATAAAACTAAGACCAATTTGCAAAAATAAAGTACATTTTTAAGTATTTTTAGAGACCAAGAGCACAGTTCTAAAGTAAGTACTTTTTGATTTACGATTTTTAAAGAGTTCATAATTTATATCACATTTGTGCGCAATAACGCACCATAGGAATCAATGGGAAGAAATAGAAAATTGCATAGAAAACCTGGCAATGTTTTCTCGAAGTTCACCTTCTCATTTTAGATTGATGTTGGGGCCAGGTCCAAACTTCCAGTAGAAGAAGTTTGGGAGCGTCCCAGATGGGGCGGGAGCAGAGTGCTGAGGGTCTTGGAAACTGGCACGCAAAGACGAAGGGGGCCACTTGGAAATGCACTGCACAGGTGGACTTACAGGTAATTCCAGTGGGTTTCCTTAGAGGGAGGAGGGGCATTGGGAGCAGAGCTGGTTGGTCGGTGTTGGGGCCGGGTGCAGAGCAAACAGTTCAACTGGGTTTCGTCAGTCTTCAGGGTCCTCACCGTCAGGAGAAGGCAAATTGAAGAGCCGGTCTCGGGACAGCTGGGCCACTCAGGAAGTGAGTCTTGGGTGTTTCAAAGTTGATCGATGGGTGCTAGCTTCAGGTGCTTTGGGAGTCTGAGTAGACTCTTCTTGGATTTTACTGTTGGGGGTCCAGTACCCCAGGTATTGGCACGCCGTGGCTCCAGTAGGTCCTGGTGCCTCCAAATTTGGTGGAGAGGCAGATCTGACCCTTAGGAGCTGCTGTACGTCTTCTTGCTTAGGCGCTATGTCGAGGTCGTCGGGGAGCAGCAAGTTGACAAACCAGACTTCATGGGGTCGGTGCCTGCGGTGCACAGGGGAGAGATAACTTCACTCCAAGGGTGCTTCTCTGTTATCTCTCAAACCCTGAAGTTGCTCCGGAGTTCTTGGAGTCCTTGCAGGTTTCAGGACCACACAGTAGCATCAATTGTCAAGTTCCTCTTGCATCTGGCAGGGTTTTGAGCCATTTCTTTCTGCAGCTGAGTGTCTGTTCTTACATAGCAGGTATTTTGTCCTGGTCTTCTTTGGTCCGATGACCCTGAGGTTCAGGTCTCCGGGAGCCACCTAAATACTGAATTTATGGATATTACAAGGGGAGATAAGTAGTAGCCAATGGGGTATCTACATTTAGGGAATCTACACCCACTAGTGACAACTTCCTGTGGGAAAAGTCACTGCCTTAGTCCTGATTGGAGGTTTCCTCACCATCTCAAGATGGTGTAATTTCAGGAGAGGGGTTAACCTCACCTGCCCTGCCCTAGGTGTGGTGCTGGCTGAGGGGGGACCCTCCTCCTCATCTAACTAATTTTCCCACCTTTCCTCCAGCCATAAGTAGTGCAGGAAAGAGGGCTTGTCCTCCACTACTATCTGGGAATTCCAGGGTTAGATTTCTTGGGCAGCATTGCCTTTGAATCTTCCTGCCATGGAAGGCCATTCTGTCCTGGAAGAGGTGTGAAACCCCCCCGCCAAGAGCAGGTATTGTTTCTGTCCTCTGAGAGCACTGGCTCTCACCCCATTTGGTTAGAAACATGTCGGGTGGTGGCGGGCTGGGGAAAACTGACCAGAGACCCCACTAGTGTTTGGTTAAGTTTCAGGGAACCCTCTAAAAGGGACTCCTGTGTGAATTTATTAATACACCCAGCGCTGGCATCAGTGAGGATTTATTAAGCCAACATGTTTGGTACAAAACATCTTAGAAATCAGTGAAGCCATCATGAAACTAGGAAACTCGTGCTGACAAGTATCCAGCCCATATACTCCTTATGGCTTCTCTGTTCATTTACATCACAGAATGGACTGGACATTGTAGAGGCATATCTGCTCATGCTTATATGTCCACACATAGGATATAATTCACCCTGCCATATGGAAAAAAGGCCAGCGGAGTTTGTGGAGATTTGCCTACTCCGCGCTCCATGGCGAATGCGGAGTAGGCAAAAAACTCTGCCTCCATGGCGGAATGGAGTTAGCCGCTCCCTACCCCCTCCCAAAGTCTTTAAAAATGTTAAAGAAGCCACGTACCTGTTGTCTGCTGCCTCCCCTGCCTAGCCGCTCTTCGTCTTGCTCCTTGGTCTTCGCGTCCCCTTCTGTAATTTAAAAAAACACTACTCCTAGGGTAATGCTCTTGATCACTGATAGCTTTGTGACGCACCATTGCTTTGCTTTTTATGCTTTTATTCGCCCATCTTTTGGGATGTTTAATGCTGCGCTCCTCCCTTTCCTCTTTTCTCCCTTTGGCCCTCTCTTCCTTTCCTTTATCCTTCTCCTCCTTTTTTTTCTGTCTTTTGATATCTTGATTGCGGTATTTTTTTTTGATTCGTATTCTCAATAAATAGATTTGAAACAAAAAAAACACTTTGTTGTATGTCTGAAGCGCGTGCTGAGCTTACCGTATTCCCACGGAGTATTTTGTGAACTCAGTGGAAATATGCGTAGAGGCACTATGCCCGCTGCACCCAGGGTTAGATTTTCCTGCACCAAGACAATCAGCTTGCAATGGCAGATTGCCTAGCCTTGGTGAAGGGGGCCTGGTGTAGCATAACTAGTGCTGCAGCCCCAGAGTGCCCTCTTCAGTACCCATGCTCTAGGTTTGAGGGGTTCCACTTACTATAGACTTAAGGGGTAGCTGAAGTTGTGCCAAATATGGTACAGTGTTTTAGAAAAGGGATATGGTACTGAGAACCTGGTTAGCGGGGTCACAGTGCACTTACAGTTCAAAATTGCAAAAGGTGGGGGCTGCCCATGCAAAAAGAAGCAATTTCCTATACAGCCAAAGTAATTTTTCCCTATTGTAGTGCTGCTAACCCCATAGTCTAACATGGGGAAGGCTTTATTAAACTTAACAACCTCTATCTTTGCTTTGGAGCTAGCTAGCAATATCATTCAAACTATCAAATTAACGGTCACATTACAACCAACAACTTGCTCAGGTTAGATGTAATGTAACTATTACAGTGAAGTAGTTTTAGAACTTACTATCCTGAAGGTACATAAGCAGTCCTGTAGCAGTCTCTTTTGATTGCCCAACCTTTGACAACCTGCGCCAAGCTGCTTCCTGAGTAGGTGTGAAGAGGACCAGGGCTGAAACAATACAGCTATTTGGTAGGACAAGATTTGCTTCACATTGAGCTAGAGAGAGGAAGAGGGCTGGGGAGATAAGCTTGAATTTCAAAGGCAAGAGAATGGATGTCACAGGACCCAGACCAGCCCCAACTTTCTTTATCCCCAGCCAGATTTGAGCTTCTCTAAATAGGTTAGGAGATGGGTTGGAAGGCGAGCGTTGTGAGTTTTTAAGCCATGCCTTTGGGTTGGGTTACACAGACACACATACCAAGAAGAGATTTTATCCATTTTAATTTTTGTGAGTATAGCAGAGGGAGGTAGTTTTACCTCTAATGGTTGGGGCGTCCCTCCTCTCTTTTTAGCCCAGTATGGAGGACACATATGGGAGAGCTAAAGGAGCTCCTCAGAACACACCCTGGAACAAAAGGAGAAGGACTGCCCCGTTGGACCCATGGAATGCACCACAAAAGGCTTACTCTCAAAAGGATTGCATCTGCTGCACTCATAGACCTCCCTAAAAAGGACTGTGCCTAACTCAAAGGAAAAGGTGTGGACTCCCTTATGAGCAACAGGTGCAAGCGAGCTGGAAGAAGTCACCTGTAAGCACAAAGAGAGGATTAACCCAGCTGACCAGTTGCAACTGGATTTTTCCTGGACTGTGCAGGTGCATTTTGGAAAATTAATTCCTAGCCCCTAAGAGGCTATCCAGAGTCAGTCAACCCTTATACTGAGCTAGTGGGTACCTATTTTCACCAAAGTAACCAATAAACTACAAGATCTACAAAGAAAGACATTTCAGCAAAGTTTTGCAAAAACGTTACAGGCGGAGTGTCAGAAGCTGTGTCGGAATTCCCACGGAGGCAGAACGCTGCTAGCTCCCAATGCCCACCTCCCGGAACGCACTGTTGAATACAATGGCTCCAGGCAGGGGGAAAGGGGAATGGGACAAGAAGAGACACTCGAGCTTTTCTGGACTCCTTTTCTTTCTGTTCTTGATATTGTTGTCTGGAGTACCTAATGCACAGAGGGAGAAATCACTTAACTCTTATGGACTCTAAATACCTGACTGCTTGGGTTCTCGCTTGTTGTTACCTTCCCTACCCAGGTTTGCTGGAGTTTGAGCTCCTCTTCTGATTCAGCTGACTACTTCTGGCATGTGTTTCTATCAACCTAATGCACAAAGAGATATTATTCAGTCAGGTGATTACCTATTCCCTCCTCAGGTCTCTTACTACTTCGCCTCCCCTTCTATTCTCTTACCTTGTGTAGTCTGACTGAATGATTATCAAGGGGGTTCTATAATTAGCGAAGACTGCTCTGCTCTTGGTGATTAGTGGGATGATCACAGAGTCTAAATGGACTATAGTTCTGCTTCTGGTGATGTAATCCACAGGCAATTCTTGGCATTCAAATGGAAGCGCGCAAAAAGGTAAGTAAAAGGAAAGTTAGGAAGGAGAGAATAGGGAAGAACGCAAGCGGGGGGATTCGAAGGGGGGAAGTACGCCTGGCAGCGTGGTCTCTTACTTTCAGCAAATGAGTACAAGTTCTAGTCTTTTACAGCTGACCTTACTTGTTTCTGGAAGTCTGGACTTGAATTCTTAAACTCCCTCAAACTCGACGATTTTCCGCAGAGCAGGAGGGCTGCTAAGTTCTTCTGGAAATAATACTGCTTCTTTCTCTTCTGGAAATTATTTATCTCTTCTCTCACTGAAGGTTCTCGGACGCACTGTGAAGGAATATTCCTATATGACTGGAACTCGGAATTTCACTCTTCACAATGCCTCTTCTGAGTTCATGAAAGAATTCGCCACAACCTGTGACGCACACTGGAATTCACTCAAATACTACGGAGTTCACCCAAAACACAACTTCTCTCACAGAGGACTAAATTGAAGTGCGCATGAGAACGCTCTTCGCTGACGCACGAAACCTCATATCTCGCGAGATCCCGTGCGTCAAACAGTACTTAGATTGTTCTGATGAGTCAAGCGGCCATCTTGAAATGGTGCGCTTGATCTCTAATAGGCATTTGTCCAAACATTACAGCAGGAGGGTTTAACCGTCACTCGAGATCTTTTCTGAGGCAAATTGAGGGTAGCGACGGTTTTTGCTTCCCTGACACGGAGACTGGCTCAACATCGAGTCAAGTCGCCTTCATCGACTTACGAATCAGCCTGTCTGTTCTGGTTTGTCCTACTGAAAGCTCTCCACATAACATCAATGTCTGCCTTTCAGAGACTCAACGAGGCATCAACTGCAGCAGGCTGCCATTGTCAAATCGAAGTTCGGATCCGAGAGGCCTGAGGACCTAATAACGAACCCTTCATCGAGAGAAAAGGAGCAATAAAAAAAACACAAGGGCCCTGATTACGAGTTTCAGCAGTCTTGGAGAGGGTGGCAGGTCACAGCTGAGCTCCAGGACCACAAAACCTCACCGCCATCCACCCACCTGCCAGATTACAAGTAATTATGTGGTCAGGCGGTTGGGCAGCATGATGGTCTCACGGCGGTGCTGTTTAAATTCTCATTTTGAGCCATAAACAGCACAGCCACGGGACCACCAGTGCACGGTCCTGCACGGGAAGGTATGCATCATGTCATGCATTCCTGCCCATGCAGGAACTGGGGGTGCAACTCTACAGGGGGAAAAACATGTACCCCCCCTGCATGCACCCCAATGCACAGGGAAAAGAGGGAGACTTGTAGAGCCCCCTTTCTTTCCTCAATGCCGCTGGTGGTGAGGAAAGTCATAATATGCTTGGCGGTGCCTTAGGTCACCAACAATCATATTGTAGCCCTCAGACTGCTGCGGGACTGCCAGGGAACATGATTCCCTGGCAGTTGCCACAGTGCAATGGCGGTCTGACTGATAAAGTCCTGAAGGGGAGGTAGGACCACTTCTTCCATGGTGGCTGTATTGCCACCGCTACACCCCCTCGAGTCTGGCATTCCAAAAACCGCCAGACTCTAAATCAGGGTCTTATTTCAATATCGGTTGGTTGGACCGCCGATTGCTATTGCGGCAGTCAGGAGACCACCCGACAAGCAGTCAGCAGTCTGACTGCCACATTACGATGCGACCGCCAAGCTGGTGGTCGCAAAGTGATCCTTTACACAGTGGCTTGTGCTGCTGACCAGGAAAAGGGCCGCAGCAACAGTTGCGCTGTAAAGGAGCATTTCGTGCACCTCCATGCACTGCGTGCCATGCACCATGTGGTGCATGGCACACGGTGCATGGAAGTGCCAGGGGGCACTACATGTACCCCGGGGCCAATTAATTGAAGAGGGCCCTGTTTAAGGCCCCCAAAATCAATTTCCGGCATCCTTTTTCATGGCGGTCTTTCCAACATGAAAAGGCTGTTGGAAAGGGATATCATAATCCAAGCGGCAGTGCCTGCCTCAGCACTGCCTCCATTCGGGGTTGTGATTCCGACCGCCGGGATCACCGATCCTGACAGAGGCACCGGTCTTTCTCCTGACTGTTTAGGGTCCTACTGCCTGGATTGTAATCTGCAGTCGGACAGGTTATCAGTGGCGTTCCGACTGACATCGTAATCAGGCCCTAAATGTGAAGGTAAACTTTTGAGTGGGAAGTAGCTCTCAGCCTTTCCGACCCGTACTGCATTGTGGTCGGCCTAATACTCCAACTATGTTCCCGTACCGCATGACCAGATATTTGTGAGTGGCGCTTTACCATTTTTGGTGCTAAAATTCACAATTTTTCTTTTAAAAATACATTTCTCCGGTTGCCTACTTTGGATTTTTGTTGTTTTGGTTTCATATTAAAGATAAGAAAATTCTCTAATTTTATAAATTGGCCATTGATTTTTATTGTGTTGTGATATTAAATCCTTTACACATACTTGTATCCGAAATTAAGCCTGACTGCTTATTTGCCAAGCTACCAAGGGGTGAGTAAGGATTAATTTATTGTGACTTGACTGGACCTATTAGTTACTCTGGTATTATTACTAGCTGAAAGTGAATACCCCCTCCTATTAATAATCCACTTTCATACAGTTCCCTTCTATAATGGGGAATAACATACATGTGTTCATATGTTGGTGCGTACCACACTAAACTCTAAATGTCTGCATTTTTTCCCAGTGATTTTTTTTATAGGTTTCATATGATTATATTACCTTGGGGAGTGATATTATGAGGGTGAGTCAGCACAAATATCAGAATTCACTGTTTCACTCGTATTGAGGGCCATAGCAGACTTTTATCAGTTTAATCTACAAGGTAGTAAGAAACAATTCTTACCTCCCTGGAACACGGTAGTAGTGGGATCTTTTACCTACAAAATGAAACCTAGGTTAAATATAATATATTTATTGAAATCATTTACCTTTAATCCCTTGAACAGCCGAACCGATTGTTGTACATTTGAACGCAGTTCCTTAGCAAATGGCGAGCTGAAGTGCCTAAGAGGTTTGACCTCAGTGAACCCAAGACGTGAGAACCTAGAGCAGCTCCCTAGCAGTATTACACTTCATACACACCCATAACTAATAAACAAATACATGCTAGAAAAGAATGAAAACATCGTCCGAGTTTCACTGTAATATAGCTGAACTAGCAAAAATTGGATCTGCCTGGGAGAGTGCAGGTATAAAAAAATATGCACAGTTCACATGCAGTGTCAGCGTTACTTGGTTCATCAAAATTGTTATATGAAATATGCAAATACATATCTGATGGTAGAAATGCACAGATGCTAATTCTGCATGCGTCATTTCAGTTTGTCAACTAAGTATACATTCTTTGATGAGGCGTGCGATGTTTCAGTTTTTATGGCGTTCTAATTCACAGAGCTATTCATGTCGGAAAATATGATGTTTGATAGGTTATATTTTTCTAGTCACTCAACCATGGATACTTCCATGACGTATTCATTGTGGCTTGTGGTTCTGTATATTTGCCTGCGAGCAGCGGAGCTTGATGCTACTCAAATTGAATGAAAAGAGAGAAATTATGTTCTTGTATCAACTGGGAACCAAACGTTGCCCCCATTTTGCTTAGAGTACAATATGAAGCTGGGAAGCCTGACACTCAATGGCGGGGAAATCCCCTGCTCCCCCAGGAAACATTTGAAAACAAGCATTAGTAAAGCCAATCGGTCTCGCGGTGCAATTGATATAAAAGTCAATACAAAGGACCAGCCGTCTTTAAAGTCTGTCCATTTTACTTCCAAGGTGGCCACCGCATTGTGTTGTCATAACGTGGCATGAGACAACATGACAAGACACAATGTGATGGTCCTCTTTTAAGTACATAAAATAATGATTTCATATATATAATATGGCAGCAGAGTGCTTTGATGTGACGTGAGGCTACGTGGCGGCCATCATTAAAACATTATTTTCTATACGTTAAAGATGGCTCAATTTCTTCATGCCGTATTGGTTCATCCAATGTAGTGTCAATGCTGAAAGTTTAAATAAAACAAGGGTTTACGTTGTTACTGGCTTCATCCACATCAGCATATTTAAAAAAAATATGGCATAGGCAAAGTCAATAGTGGTGGTCATCATGGATTTGGTAAGGAGCAGCAGGAGTGGAGAGTCAATAGCTGGGAAGCAACAGAGAGTGGCTAGGGAGTTAGCCAGGGTGTGGGCAGAACGAGAGTTAGAGAATGATAGAGAGTAGTAGGGAAGGGTAGTGAATGTGCGTGACTCTGATCCACAATAGTGCTCATTCTTGAAGACTTTGAGGGAGGTGGGAGGAGCTAGATGAGATGGGAGGGATTCGGAGAGCAAGGTAAAGATCATGAACACGCTCCTAAAAATGCATATTGTTTTGTATATAGTTTACATTTTTAAATTCGAGTTTGGGTATATTGAACTGTTAAGCCTGCATATATTTCTTTTATTCACCGTGCTTGAATTGAATTGTTTTGAATATTGTGTTTATATTTGTTTCTCCGTATAATTTCAGTAAAGCATTTTAAACGGTAAGGTCATGAACACGCTCTATATATGCAAATGCGAGAGAAGGCCAGAGCATGCACCCCAGAGTGCTAAGAGAGAAGCAAAAGTAGCAAAAAACGAGAATAGAGGTCCACAACGTCAGCACCCGAAAAACTCAACTGAGCTATTCAAAAGTGAGGGTGACGAATAAATGCCTCTGGAGGACGGCAAAGGCAAGAATAGTGAGGAACGTCTTGCACTGAAGATAATAGAACTGTGATAGACAAAAAAGTCAAACAATCATAAGCAAAGGTCCGACCCAAAGCTCACTCTATGTAGTTTTTATACAGTCCTATCTGTGCTAGACTGATGAAGCTATCTGTGGTGAAATTGCAAAAATGTTTAAATGAAAAAATGGTGACTTTACATTGCACCATAATCTTCAGGAATGGTAGGAACAAGTATTGCACAGAACACAAGTATTACACAACAATAATATCAATGCCAAGTAAACAAGTAAGAACTTAAATACTTGAAGGCTACGGGCATGATTTTGGCTATGAAGGTCTTTACTCTGTCCATCGGGATGGCGGAGTATATTACGTCTGCTACCATGATGGACAGAAGACCACCATATTTGGAGATCACTGTCACCGCACAGTGATATATGTACCTTTAGAGGAACTATAGTCATGGCAGTTCATCTGAAGGGACCAAATGTTTTGTGAATAACCATTGAAGTCAAGAGCATCCATCCACCATTCGCGTTTCAAAACAAACTTCCAAAGTGGATATTTGCTCATGAAAAACAAATGACTAATGACCACCACACTCACAGAGATTTTATTCCATGGGTTGTGGGATCATTATTTTTTCTTGTGTTTCAGTGTTGGTTGGTAGGGAATGGGAGTGGCGGGGCAGGGGGTGTGGGGAGTGGTTGAAAAATATAAAATAAAAACACCTTTCCCTTTTCCGGCGCGTCTCCTCCGCATCACTTCTCTTACTGACTCCAGTCTGGAAGAAGCTGCAGGAAGCACCTGAGCACATAGGCTCCACTGAGCCAATCACAATGCTGCAATGCAGCATTGTGGTTGGTATGAGCCCCATGGATCGGCACTCAGACGGCATGTTCTCTATCCGGCTGTGGATTTCTGCCTGGTGAGGAAGATGCAAACTGTGCATGACTGGTTGGCCGGGCCAAGACAGCCAACCAAGCAGTCATGCACACTTAAGTGTCCCTAAACCAATCTTACATCAACAGTCAGAATGCTGCAAAAAGATTTCTATTGACAGAGACAATGGTGGCACCACGAACAGAAATCTGAAAGCCTACCTAAATCTAAATAAGGTGATCGGATTGAAGGATTAGCGGACAGAATAATCTCTCATGTTTCTTGCAGAATGCCCTGTCCATTAATCTCTAAATTAGCCTCTGTATGTGTACGGAATACAATAAAATCTGAGAGCTTTAAAAATCGCTAACTATCTACCAATATGAAAATGTTAGTTCTGTCCCTTTCAGTGGTGGAGTACCAAACTGGAATTTATTAATTGGAGTCCTTCATAGCAAGGACAGATTATCAACTGACTACTATTGGGGGACTACACAGTCGTGGTATCATTCTGCCTACAGTAATGCATAGGAAAATTAAAAATATTGTATGCAACTGTATAATACCTTAGTAGAAATGTTTTTAAGTTAAATATTAATGTAAAGTAATGTTATGTATTTGGTTTTAATGTCTATCACAATGAAAAAGGTTACATCACAATTAATTTCGTTTTGAATTAATTAATTATTTTAAATAGAGCAATTAAAAAACAAGTTTCAATTAAAGGCAAATTCATATCTAAAGTGAAAGAATGGCTATTATGCATTAATAATTATTAAAAGTGAAGTATACAATTATTTAAAGTAATGTAACTAAGTTTGAATATATATTAATGTTAAATTAATTGGGCCCTTTACCATGGAATCAACTCTATTTTGACCTTCAACAAATTGAATCTGTGAATCAGTTTAAAGTGAGCCTGGCATGCTTTTCTCATCGATTACTGTGACTAGGACTGGGACACTCTTTTGAGTAGCTGTGCACGATAAAAATCAGATTCATTCATTCATTCATTCATAAATTCAAAGAAGGGTATTAAAATATTTTAGAATGAGATAAGTTGTATGTTTTATGTTGAATTGTTTTACATTAAATTATATATAGTTATAGTTTTACTATTTAAAACTATTTAATATAAATGAACATTACTTCATATGGGTTTTTATTTTAAGTCTGTACCTCCTTTACTTTCTATTGGATGGTAATGCAGTAACATTGGTTGGCCATCACTTACCACTTTTTACTTTTTTTGACAGTAGTAACTTTCAATTGTAAATTTGGCTGCTTTTATTTCAAGAGGTAGAGACATGTAATGTTACACGTTTTAGTAACTTTACACTTGGATTTTGTGAATAGTAAAAAGAATTAAAGTTACATGAAAGTGTTAGAACAATTCACATATGAAAATGACTCACAAGTGTAAGTACCTTACAGCTGTGCATAGCCCCAAGACACATGATAAGCATAATTTGCATAATATTATTGATTTGCACCAATATTTTGTTCTACCATGATTTCTAATAAAGCAAACTCAGTTAATAGGTATGAATATGAAGTTCTATACAAGCAGGCTATAACATCTTCATAAATTCTTTGACCACATATAGGGCCTGATTACGATCTTTGCAGTTGGGATACTCCATCACATGCATGTATTATGGAGCCTAACACATATTTGACTTAGGCACCACCTTTAGAGATCAGCAGATTACTAGTGAATTAGAGCTCAGAAAATGTTTTCCGCCTAAAATCTTTAGGTTACAAAACATAAGCGGACAAATACATGACATGTCTTACCCTCAGTGGAAACAATTATGAGAAGCAAATTTTGAAATATTGAGATGGAACAATGGAAGTTTTCAGAATATCATATTTACCGGGGCCACTTATATTATTATTTAGAAACTCAGGCATGAAACAGTGATCTTACTCCAGCCACTTTTAGGAGTGGAGAAATGGGGGCTGTCTCTACTGCGAAATAATGATTTGACTTAGAGCCACATATGTTAAGACCAAAAGAACTTCACTTGGAAAGTTATAGAGCTGCCAGAGATTAAGCTAGATTAACCATAAATGGACTAATAGGTCTGGTTCATCACACAGTGTTTCAAATTAAGAAAATGCAAGCAAAGTTGTTTTTAGGTGGTTTAACTTCACGTTTGTTTAGGAGAAGCTACAAGACGCTGGACACAATGCATCATGTTTGGTGGAAGTATCTCATTGTTCAGATTTTTGGAAAAAAGATATCGTATGAATCAAATATATAAAGATGTTTGTGTGTTTTAGATCATTTTAATTGCTTCTTAGGCAATATAGGTGTGAACAAAATATGTTCAGTAAAATTCAACATCTGCATTTTTATTATAGACAGCAAAAATGACTATTGCTCCTTCTTGCAAATGGCCAATAGTACTTTCCTTTAGCCTTGTGGGTGACCTGGAATGTCAGCGTAATGGAGAAGATATTGCCATCCATAATGGACAGATCAACCAAAGGCTACAGTGATGTTATAGTAAGGCTCATATTTTTCTCTTCAAAACTATAGAAATTCAGCAGTTATAGTTACCTAGGCTAACTATAGCTTATGTCCCTACAATGCACTGCTTATGACCTCACATATTACATCACTCACAACAAGGTCCATGACATAGCTGATGACATCTCAAATTATTACATCATACAGTGGGTGTGTATCAAAAATGTTTCTGAGAGTTAAAGACATATACCAAGGTACTGCATAACTTAAATTACTATTCTTTCTGCACTACTAATAAGTGATACTATTTCTAATGTATGTCATCTGAGTGGGTGTGTGAGTATCGTAATCCATGTATGAGTGGCTGTCTGAGTTGATGTATGTGTGTGTGAGTAGGTGTGTGAGTGGCTTATTGGGTGGATATGTGGCTATGTGAGTGGCAGTATGGGTGGATGAGTATGTATGTGAGTGGCTGTATTAGTGACTGAGAGGCTCTATGGATGGGTGAGTGGGTGTGTAAGTAGCTGTATGGGTGGATTAATGGGTGTATGAGTGGCTGTTAGGGTGAGTGAGTGGCTGTTTGAGTGGGTGTTTGGTTAAGTGAGTCAGTGTGTGAGAGGCTGTTTTAGAGAGTGTGTGTTTGTGTGAATGATTTACGGGTAAATAAGCAGGTGTGTAAGTGGTTATGTGAAAAGGTATGTAAGTGGTTGTGTGGGTGTGTGAATAGGTGTGTGAGTGGTGGTATGCATGAGTGAGTGGCTCTGTTGAGAGGCTGTATGGGTGAATGACAGACGGAGTAAGTGACTGTATGGTTGAATAAGCGTGTGTTTGAGTAGCTATATGCATGAGTGAGTGGCTGTATTGGTGTGTGAGCAGGTGTAAGTAGCAGTCGGAATGAGTGAGTGGTTGTGTGAGTGCCTCTGTGGGTGAGTGAGTAAGGGTGTGAGTGGCTCAATTGATGAGTGACTGGGTGTGTGAAAGGTTTTACGAGTCTTCAAATGGGTATGTCAGTGGTTGTCTTGGTGTAATGGGGGGATGTAAAAGGGATTGTATGGGTGTTCGAATGGGTGTTTGAGTGGTTCTGTGGATGATGTCATCAGTAATGTCATTTGAAATGTCATCAGTAATGTAATCAGTGATGTCACTGACCATGTCATGAGTAAGGTAATATCTGAGGTTGTAAGAGATGCATGTCTGGTGGTGCAGGTGCAGGCATTCCCACGCCCACACCGCCAAACTTGTAATGAGTGTGTTATTGGATACCTTATTGTATGGCTGGGTGTGTCAGTGTTTGCTTTGGTGTATGCCTGGGTGTGTCAGTTTATCCATCAGTGTTTGCCTGGATATGCCAGTGGGTGCATCAGTCTGTGACTGGGAGTGGTATTGAATGCAGTAGTGTTTGGCTGGATGTGTTAGTGTCTGCTTTAGTGTATGCCTGGCTGTGTCAGTGTCTGCACTGATATATGTCTCTGTGTGTCAGTGCATGCATTGGCATGCCCCTAAGTCTGTTATTGGATGCATTAGAGTTTAGTTAGGTGTGTCCGTGTTAGCATTGCTATGTGCCTGGGTATGTCAAAGTCTACTTTGGTGTATGCCTGGGTGTGACAGTGTATGCATTGGTGTATGCCTGGGTGTGTCAGTGTATCCGTCAGTGTATGCCTGGGTATGTTATTGGATACATTAGTGTTTGGCTGGGTCTGGGTGTGTCAGTGTATGCTTTGGTGTATGCCTGGATATGTCAGTGTCTGCACTGGTATATGCCTAGGTGTGTAAGTGTATGTGTCATTGCTGTCCTAAGTGCGTTATCGGATGCCATAGTGTTTGTCTGGGTGTGGCAGTGTCTGCTTTGGTGTTTGCCTGGTTATGTTATTGTCTGCATTGA
This sequence comes from Triturus cristatus, assembly GCF_964204655.1. Lineage (NCBI taxonomy): Eukaryota > Metazoa > Chordata > Amphibia > Caudata > Salamandridae > Triturus > Triturus cristatus. The sequence continues at coordinate 1,356,183,019 of NC_140591.1, forward strand.
TGTATGCTTGGGCGTGTCATTGTATGCATTGGTATGTCCCTGGGTGTGTCAATCTATGCATCAGTGTGTGCCTGGGTCTGTTATTGAATACATTAGTGTATGGCTGGGTGTGTCAGTTTCTGCTTTGTTGTATGCCTGGGTGTGCCAGTATATGCACCAGTGTGTCCATGGGTGTGTTATTGGATGCATTAGTGTATAACTGGGTGTGTCAATGTAGGCATTGGAATCTCCTTGGGCGTGGCAGTGTAGGCATCATTGTGTGCATGTTTCTTTTATGGGAAATTAGTGTATTACTGGGTGTGTAAGTTTCTGCTTTGCTATATGCCTGGGTGTGTCAGTGTCTGCATCAGTGTATGCATGGGTGTGTCAGTGTATCCATAATTGTGTGCCTGGCTGTCTTATTGGCTGCATTAATGTTTGACTGGTTGTAGCAGTGTCTGTATTGCTGTATGCCTGGCTGTCTTAATGTCTGCACTGGTGTGTCTCTGGGTATGCCAGTGCATACTTCAGGGTGTGCCTGGGTGTGTTATTCTATTCATTAGTGTTTGACTGGGTATGTTAGTGTTTGCTTTGGTGTATGCCTGGGTGTGTCAATGTATCCATCAGTGTGTGTCTAAGTATGTTATTGAATGCATTAGTGTTTGGCTGGGTGTGTCAGTGTCTGCATTGCTGTATGCCTAGGTATCTCAGTCTATGCATTAGTGCATGCCTGGGGGTTTCATGGTGTGTCAGTGTGTTATTGGATGCACTAGCATTTGGCAGGATGTATCAGTGTCTGATTTGGTGTATGCCTGTCTGTGTCAGTGTTTCCATTGATGTATGCCTGGGTGTGTCAGTGTATGCATTAGTATGTCAATGGTTGAGTCAGTGTCTGTGTCATTGTGTGCCTGGGTGTGTTATTGGATGCATTAGTATGTGGTTGGCTGTGTTAGTATTTGTATCAGCATGTGATAGGGTGTGTAACTGGCTGCATTAGCATGTATATGGGTGTTTGAGAGGCTGTATCAGTATTTGGCTGTATCTATAAGTGGCTGTATCGATATTTAACTGAGAGTGTCAATGCCTATATGAATATGTGCCTGGGTGCATCAGTTTCTATAGTAGACTATTGCTGGATATATCAGTAGTTGTATCAGTGTGTGCCTGGGCATGTCAGTGGCTGTATCAGTGCGTCAGAGGTTGTGTCAGTGTGAGTCCTGGTCTGTCAGTGGCTGTATCGGTAAGTGCCTGGTTGTGTCAGTGGAATTATTGGTCTGTGCATGAATGTGTCAGTCTTAGTGGATGGCAGGAGATGTGAGTAGCTGTATTGGTGTACGTGTGTGGGTCTGCGAGTGGGTGTATCAATATATAAATGGCTGTATGAGTTGTTGTATTGGTGTGAGGCTTGGTGTGTGAGTGACTGTATGAGTGTGTGAGTGGGTGTGTAAATGGCTGTATGGATGTAACAGTCTATGTAAGCACTAACCCTGGGTGTAGTGGGCGTAGTGGGGCTACGTGGAGCATCGCATAGTGTGGCCAAATCTACGCACACTCGCGCGCTCTGCGTAGCCCCACTACGCGCCGCCCGCCTCCCTCCCGCCCTTATTTTAAAATTAATTAAAGTATTATAAAAGAAAATTAAATACCTTACCTGCGGTGCGGCGTCCTGGGGCTCCCTCTTCCTGCTTGACGACAACTTCTTCTCACAAATACACATGTGCGGACGCCCACGCATGCGCATTTCTCGCGAGAAATGCGCATGCACGGGTGTCCGCGCATGCGCATTTGTGAGAAGGAGTTGCCGGTCAAGCTGGAAGAGGGAGCCCCGGGATGCCGCACCGCAGGTAAGGTATTTAATTTTCTTTTATAATACTTTAACTTATTTACATTTAAATTCTTTAATTTATTTAAAAATTAGGGCGGGCGTGTGGCGTGTGGCGGGCAGCTCTGCTTCGCCGTGGCATGTGCGCAGCGCTGCCTGCTACGCCTACTTCATAAACTGCGAAGCAGGCAACGCTACGTACACTCCGTGGGCGGAGCGGAGTACTACGCCCAGGATTAGTAAGCACCTGTTTGCATGTGAAAATGGGTGTGTGACTGTATCAGTAGCTGTGTAAATGACTCTATACGTGTATGAGTTCATGTATTAGTACTTGTATGGATGTGTTAGTGACCCATACATTAAATTAGTTATATACATTTTTAACACATTAGAAAATAATTTAAACCACACAATTAACAAATAAACCTAACATAACTTATTTAACTATTTACAAATACACTTTTGTGTACAGGTACTTCAGGAAGCACAAAACAAAGTGATGTTGTGAAGCATCTTACAGTATCGCCAAGGGAAAAGAAAGTGAAGGATAAATATCTGTACCGTAATATTTGCAGCAAGACATTAGCTAGGGGCACTACAAACATTTATTTACATGGGACAAATTCCATGTGGAAGCACTTAAAAAAAATCCAGAAAGGGGTCACAATTAAATAAAGCAAGAGAAACTAGGTGAAGCAGGACAGTACACCTGTACTGCAACTTTGGGAGAACTACCATCAGCTGCATTCCTTCTACTAGCACCTGCCTTCAAAAATGTAAGTGAAATGTTTACTCACTGCGTGAAATGCCATATGCTTGTCAAAATACAATTATCTTCTATGAGTGCATTTTCCCTTTTTTCACTGTTCTCAGGTTCTATATTCATACACCAAAATTGATGTACTATTGAAAAAAATCATCATGAAACAGTGGGGAAAATCATTGGAAAAAAAAATACTAAACTTGGATTGTAACTCTGAGCCATGGGATCACTTACATGACTTTTTCACACAAACAAACTGTAACAACAAAGTAATGAACTTCAAGGAGAACTTTGCTGTTTGCATCCATCAAATGTTTGCAGGAACTTTAAGGATAGACTTGAAACTATGCTGTCCTTCATCTGCAACAAAAAAATCCACTTCTTGGTGACATTACTGATTTCTTTTCACAAAAAGAGTACCACCCAAGAGGTGCTCCTCATATTTATTTGCTGTTGTTGGTAAAAGATGCACCTACATTTAGAACAAACACAAATTTGTCTGTACTTTCTTTCATGGAACAAAATATTACATGTAGCATTCCAAAAAAACACTGACAAAAAAGCACAAAGCAGATAGAGTTTCTAATCACATAAATGTGCAAAGTACTGTCAGCAGAAATATTTAAATATTTTCTTAGCACTCCATTGAACCTTTATTTTTTTCAGTCCGAAGCCAGTTCCTTCTTCTCAATAGTTCTCTTTGCAAAAGTATAAAACTGTTAGAATACACTTCCTAAAAACAGCAGTACTTTTTACAAAGATTTCAAAATTTCCCCTAATAAAATCCTCCCAGGACTGGTGACACATTTTCTGAGTGTCTGTATTTCATCTTGCACTCCTCTGGGGTAAATTCATGCATACTGACAAGGGTCTCCTTAATGAAGGGATACCTCACATACTTCCCCTTCTCTAGGGCCAGTAGGGTGTCTCTTCTACTTCCAGGAATATGACTCCAAAGACCAGCTCCCTAACCCTCCTTTGACCCTCTGTACCTCTAGAGCTACTTCATATGTCTGAAACAACCTATCTATATCACCCCCCTTATTACATCCAATTACTAATTCTCTATGTATATGGTGTCTTTCTTGTACACTGGACACAGTAGTGCTGCCCCCACCTTTTTCTTAGGGGTGGGCGGAATTTGCGATATTAACAATCGCAATTTATCGCGAAAATGCTGAAAATCTCCGCAAACACGCCGGAAATATCGCAAAGACGCGGAAGTTTTTTCCCCGCCTGTTCGCGGTATTCTTTGCGTGATCGCGGGTTGCCAACTTACCCATGCGGTTGCTCACCGGCGCGGCCATCTTGTTTTCACTTGTCCTGCCCTCTCGCGATGCTTACTTCCTGTTCCGGGTCGCGCAATGCATGTTCACGCCCGTTTGCGGTAGTTATTTCCTGTTCGCGACCGCTTTTACTTGATCACGTTGTTTTTTGCTTGCTCGGGGAGAAAATATCGCGCGAACTTGCGCACGTGGTCGCAATGGGTGCGGCCATCTTGTTTTTCACTCTATTGCATGGTTCTGGGGCCTGGTTTTGAATCCTCCCAAAATCTTTTCAATCCTTTTGTTATAGCCACTTTTTTTGGATCTTTCTTACTTATTATTTCTCTAACTATTTTCCTGCTTCTATATTTTTGGTTTTTGTCTACTTTTTTTTTGTTTTTTAGCTACTTTTTCTCTCTTTCTATTGCCTGCTATTTATTTCCTTTACTCCTTTATTTTTTTTACCTTTTCTTTCCCGCCCCGTCCCCAGAACCATGTCTAAGGGTAGGGCTGTTCGCCGTCGCAGCCAGAGCCGCGACAGCCTTCCTTGCGGAAGGCGGCGCCCACAAGGGGTGCAGGCACAGGTCTTATTTGGGGAGGTGGAGTTGGCTGCACTAATTTTCTTTGTGCAGCGCCACCTCCCCTCAACCCTGGCAGCACGTGGCAGGCCTGGGTCTGGGTATGGCCTCCGGGAGCGTCGGCAGCGGTGGGGGAAGGTGAGCCAGGCAGTGTCTCTGGGGTCCGGCACACCCAGGCGCAGCTCACGCACCGGTGGTCCGACATCCTGGACCGTGAGCAGGACCTGCTGGACCTGCTAGGAGTGGAGGTCCCGGGGCTTGGTGAGTACCTATTTAATTATTACAACTTTGTGGCTGTTCTTCTGCTCTGTGTTATATATTGAGAATATCTTTTTTTCCTTCCAACCAGCTAGAATGTTGCTGCTTACAATACATTCCAGGTTAATAACGTTTAAAAGTCTTCTGTGATTATGACACAGGTGCTCTTCTGCGCTACTACTAATCTTACTTGTTTGCAGCTTTGCGTTTGCGCTTGCTTAGCGTGATTCTTTACGAGTTTATTTTAGAGAAATTAAGTTACGTAATGCTACAGTGACTCAAGTCCACTCCTTACTTTGTCCTGTCACTAATAGATAGGGGCGGATTGATACTTAGGTTTAGGTACTTTGTATGAGCTTCTAATTTGTTAGTGGTATGCGTGATGCCCCCTCACTCAGTTACGTGACGTCACGTGCTGCTAGTACGGCAGTCTTTATTAGAACCTTTTCTAGTTTGTTCAATGAGTGGTGGTAGGCTTAGCAGTTAGCACTAGCAGATCAGCATCAATCAATCAAACCAAAAATTTGGTGTATACAAAAAATGTAGTCATGTGTCCTCCATGATTTGACCATATGCATTGTTGAGGAATACAGTGGAAATGCATACTTAGTGTACAATTGGCATGCCTGGAATAGGTGGGCTAGGTTGGGTGGTACGTTGTACTTAGGCTTAGTTGTAACTTAGTATTCTGGAATCAGAATGGAAGACTGGATTACTGTTGATAAATAGTAAATTAAGTAGTCGAACTGCGAATCCCCCGATATTACTTGTTGACCAGATGAGATCGGTCAATTTAGTTATTGCAATTGTTGTTTAAGTGTTTTTTGACCGTTGTTGAAAAATATTGTATTTGTTTGACACCATCCATCAATGTTTGTCTCTTTCTTATATCTCTCCTGTTCCTCAGCACCCAGGGGCAGACAGACAGGGAGTGGGCAGTCGGCGGGACAGTCAGAACACCACCAGGAGGACACCGCTGAGGGCTCCTCTGCTGGCCCCAGTAAGTCTTCTTGTTTTTAATAATATTTCTTATTCCATAACTTTTGCTGCCCCATATTTTTCACAAACTATTGTTTGTTTCCAAATGCTATTTTTTTACCACCAATTATCCTTCGATCTGTACGGTTTCAAAAATCTTATCCCTGCCTCCGCTATGATGACTCTCAGTACTACTACTACTACATACTATCAGTCTGTCTGTACTGTAGTAGCTAGTCTTGCCCAGTTGGCCAGTGCCACTCTTTATGTGAAAGGTTGTAATATAAAACTCATATTCACCAGTAGCTCGAGCCATTGAGTCCAATCCTTTGGGTCGTCGTCTTGTACTACTTTTACTCTTATTGATCTTGAGTCTTTGTTAATCTTGAGGCTTTGAAAATTCACAGCAACAACAGCCCTACCAGATTTATTACTATTTTGATATGATAGCCTATAGGACATACTACTACTGTTGTAGGGATCTTGCACATATACAGACATTTGCACCAGAAAATAGGATGTTGTTGATGGTAGGTTGGACCTTCCTCGCACACCTCAATCAGAAATTCCGCACCCACCACAATTCCACTGCTTGACAATAGTACTGTCTTGTCATAACTATTAGGTCTCGGAACCCTCCCCCCAAGATACCCAACAAGTAGACAACCCAGAACATAACACACCCAACCTCTCAGTTGTGGAAGCAATGCACATGCACACCCTTACTTTAATTTGCTCACTCGTGTAAGTTAGACCACACCAAATACCACCAAGTCTATGTAAGTTCAAAATGTTTATTTCAATTTGAGAAGCTCTGTACACTGTTTTATTATAAAATGCAGCACCAACCGGAAAATCAATAACATTAAAACAATATACATTGTTACACTTATACAGTTGGGAATTAAATCATGATAACTGAACAGTGGTGGAAGGCAGCACCACCATCCCCTAGGAATTTAGTTTATATACATTTATAAATGAAGTGATGGGACCCCTCACCTTAGAAGAACCTACTACTGGTAGTTGTTGCATCATTCAGAAGCTCTGGTTCGTAGAAGGGAATCTTCCGTCTGCAATGCGAAAAATTAAATGGTGTGCATTAGTATATTGCAACTTGCAAGCATTTCTCAGCCGTGCCAAAAAGTATAGCATTTATAGATAAGCAATATGGACTAACAGTAACAGTAGTACACCAGTACTTCCTAAAAAAGTGGCTTGTTATTGTTTTTGTTGCCCGCTTGTACGCAGCGCGTAGACTAGACAGTAGCAGTGTGAGGCAGGTCATGTGCGCTCAAAGGTGTCTTATACAAGAAGCTGCAAGGTAACATCACATGTGCAAAAATAAAAGACACAAAGGTAAAATGGTAGCATGGCTAGGGCTAATTAAGCAAAGTCTACAATGATCATATACAACTATTAGTGTCTACTCTACTACTACCTGATTTGTACTAGTGATGTATGTTAGTATTAACTAATTTTTCAACCTTGCTACTGATCAATAGGGGGAGGTGTATATGACGCCTAATAAATGTGTAATGTTTTCTAGGCGCACTACCGACCACCATTGCCGTGGCCAGCGAAGGCGACGCGGAGGGCGAGGATGCGGCAGTTGCTGCAGATAGCAACGGAGCTGTAGGGGGAGTGGCAGCACCAGTGGCAGGCGGTGGTAAGTTAGATTCATAATCCTTAAATATTGTTGAACTTTACAGTACACTCACTGCAGGGGTGTACTGTATGTATATGTATACTGTACAGTTGTGACTTAGGGCCCCATTAGGATGGTGGGTGTATTGCCCCCGCCGGGCCAGCTGGAATTCACTGCCGACACCGCAGGGGCAAACCTCCCGCAATCCCTGTAGAAAATATTCAGACCCCTAACATGTCGACCAGGCGGAAAAGGGTTCAATATGGCGGTGGTGTCTCTCTGAACACACCGCCAGCCATATAATCTGCATTTTGGAATGCCTTTGCGTGGCGGCATTGCCGTCCGCCACGGAAAGGCATGCAGACATTGCAGAGTATGCTTGGGGGCCCCCATGGAGGGTACCTACCTATGCTATGGTACCCCCGCCTTTCAAAGCAAAACGTGACAGGCTCCGTGCGGGGCCCGTCATGTTGTGCTTGGAAAAGCAGCACAACATGTATTTTTAGCATTGCTTTTGGGAACGCCAACCAGAATGTAAAAAAAGCAGGATGCGCCCGCCAGTGTGCCGGGCACATCATCCTAATTAATTGTCCCCACGGGACCCCCACCCTTTTTAGCGTGAGGATAGCGGGCGGACAAAGTCCGCCCGCTATCCGATGTCGTAAGTAAGTATGAGTTGTTGGGGACGTTTGAAGAGTGAACTAGAAGACTAGAATTCCCTTTAATTGGCATAGGAGCGGGAGTATTGAGTAACCAATGGCCTCATCTATCTGATTTCAACTCTGCTTTGAAAGTTTTATGGAGAAGAGCACCTGGTGCACTGTTCAACTAAAAAGTGAAAGACGGGTGGAAGGAAGAAGGACGGGCGAGATTTAAAATGTTATGTACTACTGTGCTTTATAGTGCTACTCTACCATGCCACTATGTGTATAAATAATTAACTGGTCTTACAGTTTTTCTAAGAGTATATTTTACAATTGTCTGTTTTTTTTCTTTTTGATTCACAGCTACTCCGAAACAAAATCGCAAGGAGTTGGCCGCCAAGGCACGGCGCCGGAAGCTGGAGGCAATCCAGCGGGAATACCGGTGCCTGGTGGTCCTAGCCGAGGAGGAGGAGGAGACTGCGGCAGCAATTGTTCAAGCCTCCTCCAGTGCCCCGGGCCCCAGCCACCGCCCTCCAGCGGTACGGCACCACCGTCTGGTGGCTGCCCGCCACCACCGTAGTGCCATTTCCAGTGCCCCCCCACTGTGGCTGCAACTGCCACGCCCTTAGACGCTGCGTCGCCCGTTTAGAGGGCCAGATGCGTGTCCTCCTTGAGTCCCCTCCACCACTTTTTTAATTCTTGTTTAACTTGTTTGGGCGTTACAGACTTTTTTCTCCTATGGACATTGGTTGGGGTTAGGGAGGGGGGTGGGTCAGCTTTTATGGGTTTAGTTTATTTTTGTTAGGGTAAATTAAATATATTTTTCTATGTTACATGCAATGTTGTTAATGTTTTGTAGGTGGGGTAACTGTTTTACATCACACTGTTTCCTTGCTGGTGCATGGCCGCCCATAGCCTGTGTTTGATTTAAATAATTGGCTGACTGTATAAGACACAAACAGATAGATGCGACACACCTCACTCATTGACTTGTCCTTCTAGTACTTTCAGTCTGTCCTCTAGTCTATGCATTCTTTGGACTGGTGTGTGAAAATGAAATCATTGACAACATGTCCATTATTAATTCTGTCTCCCCCAAACTTCTCTCTTACCGGTGCTTGATGTTTATGTCCAACTGTGGCACAGCACTGGCTGCATGGTGAAGATGGTTTCCTTTTCCATACCTGCCATGATTGGGGTGGTGGTGGTGGTGGTAGCATAGTAGTAGTAGTAGACACTGGCAGGGCGGCAGCATTTGCAAAAAAAGAAAAGGAGACAGTCAATCGCCTTTGAGAGACTGTTAGAGGAGTAGTAGAATGAAGTACAGTACAGAACTTACTGAGCAACAATAATATGCACAAATATTTGTCAAAAAAACATAATAGTGGTTCGGATAGCCTACTAGACAGAGTTACAAACTATAGTTGTGTCGAGTCACTTGACTAGGCCTACAGCATAACAGTTAGTGCTGTATATGAGGAATGACAACAAACAAATCCAATCAATGCCGGCAATTCATGCTGAGGTATATGTTCCTTTGTTAAATAAAATAACCTCTGAAATATCCTACTCATGGGTGGCCAAGCAGAAGAAGATCATCGCTCTGCCTTGAAATTGAAGTAGTGTTGCTTTCACCACATCCACCCCAGCAAGTGTGTGATTAAGTATTGGTGTACATTTAATTTAGTTACACCTCGACAATAAGTCACACAGCCCGGGGGAAGAGGGTTAGGGTTTGTTGAATGGATGGGAAGGGTTTTTTTTGGGAAAGGTTTGACATAGAAAAACAGTATGCATACATAGACAAACAAACGACAATCATTGAAGACTACCATATTCATATGTTAAGGGAGAAAAAGGCAATGCATGCATGATGATGAGAGACCCGGATTACATACACTTCTAGTTCTTGTTCTGTTGTTCCGGCCTTAATACTTTTACAGATAGCAAATAGAAATTTAAATATTGGTAGGGAAGAATCGTAAACACAGAGCAAACCTAATGATGATAACAGCTCCAAGAACACACTGTTGTAAAGATTGTATACAAAATATTAATCAAATTATTTAAAAGAAGATTAAAGTGGATACTGTTACTGTGTTATCCTGGTAAAAAATGTGGACTGGATTTGCATCTCAGCATTCCTCTTGCTCCTCTCGTCCATCAATCTTGGGTGTGTCGCCTCGCCACTGCCCGGCTGGAAAAAAAATATTGATTTATTGGTAAGGTAATTATGCATTGTAATGTTTTCCAAAGTATAGGGCAAGGCCCGGCCTGTAATTGTAGATGGGAAAACCAAAGGTGATATTGAGAAACAAAGTTGAAACAAATGCACAAGTTATGGTGTAGTGCAACAAGAACACTTTCCGAGGTGGCATGTATGCATCATCTCTACTCTAGTCTGTTTCCAGCATTGACCTTCAACAGTAACAGGAGAGAGCAGGCCCACAGTGCTTAGCAGTAGCACATCCTACGTTAACACTTTAGAGTCCTTTTTTTTCTCTCAAAGAATTGGACAAACGCAAAGCACATTATCCATTCCAAACATAGCATTTTACAGTTTAAGTTAGTAAAATCAATGCACTGCAGTCATCCCACCGCTACACTCTATTCAACTTCTACACAGACATTTGGGTCTGCTGTGGTTGTTGTTGACGTGTTTACCTTTAGGCTTTTCCGTTTTATGCCACTCATGAAACGTCCTCCTGACTTCATCATCATCTCCGATACTCTTACTGACTGACTGTGAAGATCGGCTTGCAGTATAAGTAAAACTTTTATGACACAACAAGAGTAGAAATATAAATATTACTGACTTGAGTCATTCTTTAGTGTGTACAGAAAGATAGATTACTAGTACACTTTGACTTCACTTTGTGCACAACAAACAAACAACGAAAACTCAAATACCAATCGCTCAGAGTCAGGTGTCCAATGCATGCCATTAATTGTCATTACCTGTTCCTTCTCATCTTAAGTTAACGGGCCGTCTATTTCGCCATCATCATGATGGACGGTGCTGTTGTGTCAATCATACTCATTGCGCAGATTGAGTGAGTCCCCTGCCTGTATTGAATTAAAAGCAATGTATCACCTAGCTGTAGGAGAAGTACAAATTTAAAATTTGCAATAAGGGGAAAATTGAATTTACCTCGAGTTAAGTTTAGTGTGTTCTGTGGAAAGTTGATTAGTGGCAGTGCACAATTACATAAATTCATGCACAACAAACACAACAAAATCTAAATCATTCAGTCTGCAACTCTGCGTCCAATGCATGGCATCAATCATTACCTGTTCCATTATTTTCAGTTAATGGCATTCTCTCTGAAAGGAGGATAGCTATAGTAGTCATCTGATTCATGCTCCACTTCTTTTGGCGGGACTAGGAAAGTTTGAACTTGTTTGTCTATTTCATCCAATCATCATTCATGAGGGCAATGGATTTGGGCGGGAGATTCAGTATGATGGAGCGGAGGAGCTGGATTCGGAGGACTGTACTGTCAAATTGCAGACACCTGAAACTTGTATATTAAATTAGAAGAGTAGAAGACAGTGGTAATGGATTTGTTGTGATTCACAAGTTTGTAACCGGAACGACAGACACACAAAGGGGGAAAAAGGGAGGAAGACAGTAAGTGCGAGCCTAATTGTCAGGGAAGTATAGCTCGTCCTCAAACTCTAGGGGTTCAGCCAGTATTAGGTAATCATCTGACACAATACTTCCGTTACCTGAGCCGCTGTCCCCATCTTCCTCCATTGCTTCATGGATTGTGTAATTCGGTGGTATGAAGTGCTGATTCATTTTGATCATTGTTAACATCTCCACGTTTTTTGGCGATAGACTGGTCCTTCTCAATGTTACAATGGAACCAGCAGCACTGAAAACACGTTCGGAAGAGACACTTGCGACAGGGCAAGCCAGATAGCTTATCACCAGCCTGCTGAGCTGTGACCATTCAGACCTTTTGCTATACCAATACTGCAATGGGTTTTGATCAACGTACACCTCTGTTGGGTCGTCCAGATAGGCCTGGACCATCCGCTCAATGTTCAGGGTTGCTGCTGGTAAGCTTTCGTGCTGTTTTTTCTGTGCATCAGCACTGTGCTTATTAAGGCCTACCTTTACATACCAATCCTGTAATGATAATGATTGTACTCGGCCTAAAGATCCAGTCATTGTTTCTGTAGTCGATAGTGATGGTGAGTGTTGTGATTGTGATCCAAACGCACTGCCCTCAGCCGACGAAGTTGCACTTGATCCTGCATGGCCTGCTTCAGTACTTCTTCTGGGTTGATCTTGCGGGCTTTTAATTAGCAGCCGTTCTTTTTCAAACTTACTGGCTGCTTCAGCTATACAACTTTTGTAGCGGGAAACATCAATGTCGGAAAAAGCAAAGAATGTCTTCAGTAGTCCTAATTTTGCATGTGGATCCAGAATTGTGGCACAAATGTAATGTTCCTGTGACAAAATTTTATTTTGTATCCTTACATTTTCAGCTAAGCGCCGGGATAAGCTCTCCACCAAGTCATGGGCTTGCCTTCTGTCCTCTACACTTTTGTATGATTCAGACACATTATTCAGCTCATGCTCTAGCATTTGCAATAATGGGATAGCTTGGCCCATTGTACAGTCCTCCTTGCTGACTTAACGTGTGAAGACCTCAAAAGGACACAGCATCTCAGTCAGGCATTTAATTAGGGTCCATTGATCCCTCTCAAGGTTCATTCCTTTAACACTAGCTTCTGTTCCAGACATATTCATGGAGTGACCTGTACTGTTCGTACAGACGATCAAGCATGTAATACGTTGAGTTCCAACGTGTTGCCACCTCCTGGATGAGTGCCTTGACTGGCATCCTTTGTTCATGTTGGATGATCCTCAGCTGCTTCCGAGCTTTAAAAGAATGGCTGAAATGAGTGCATATTCTTCGGAAGATGGCCAGTAAATTGCTGACTATGGGTTCTTTTTTTAGAAAGTCTTGAACTATAATGTTTATGCAGTGCGTCAAACACGGAACCCTGAAATAAGAACCAAGTTCCATGGCCTTAAGTACATTACTGCCATTGTCTGTGGCAACAAAACCAATACCAAGCCCTCTGGGCCACAGCCATTCCAAAACCTTGCTGCGAAACTCGTGTAAAATGTTTTCAGCCGTATGAGATTTCTCCATGGCGAACATGGCTACAGTTGCATGTTTCCGAGTACCTTCAAAAATCGCAGCTGTGTCAACAACACCTCGTGCAGATAGCTTATCTCTAATCTCCACAAAAGAGATCCAGTGTGCAGTGATGCACATGTAATCTGTGGCTTGGCAACTGGTCCACATGTCTGTTGTCAGGTGGATATTGTGCACAGCACTCTGCTGCAAAGCTTGTCCAACCAATTCCAGCACATCATGATGTAGTGCCGGAACAGCAATTCTTGCGAAATAGGACCGGCTGGGAACCTTCCATTTAGGGCAGATGGCAGACACAAATTCAAGGAAACCCACCCCTTCCACAAATGAAAAAGGAAGATGGTCCAGCGCTAACATTTTAGCCAGTTTCGCATTGTACAATCGTGCCGTTGGGTGGTTGCGTTGGAACTGCCCCTCCAACCTAAACATGCTCTCAATGCTAGGCTGGATTACTTTCCTTTGTGGTTCTGTTTTCATTTACCCACTAAGGCTCAACGACACAGATTGTCTCATTGAGGTATTCAGTCGCCTTGGTGTCTCACCCTGACTCTGAGTATGGCTCTTACTGCGGTGCCACTCTGATGTTACTGAGGAGGATGTGGGCGTTACCACTGCACTACTGGGGACAGGGCTAGAAATGCCTCCCTCTTCTTCATTTGCCACCGCAATAATATCGCTCTCTGATTCATCCTGACCAACTTCAATGGGTTAAGTTTTTCTACTTTCTTTTAACTTAAGTAGGTGATTCTCCCAGACGATAGTGTAGTGTATTCTGAGATGACTTGCTTGTCCTCCGGTACCATAGTTTGTACCAAGCTTACCACGCCGGACACCTTGACGACAAATTGAGCAGATAGCAACGTTCTCCTCCTTGGTGCTAACAGCAAAGAAGTCCCAAACTGGGGAGGAGAACTTTCTGGCACTGCTGGATGCTCCACTTTCAACACCAGATGAACTGGAGGGGGTGCTTCAAATGTGACCCTGTGCACCTAGACTGTGACTTTTACTACCACTACCTACTGAGATGGTTGAGCTGGATGTAGGTCCCTGCCGGGCCTTGGAAAATATGGCAGCTGGAGGTAGTGGTGGTGTAACCTGTGTTGGTGATATCCGTGCTACATCCCGCTCAGTAGCAGCCTTTCTGGATAGGGTGAAAATGTTGGTTTCCAATCCCTTTGGGGCGGGAGTAATGTGCGTGATGACTGGCTCGTCTTTATCAACATCATCACCCCCCTCTTCTACATCTACCTCCATAACTCTAAGTTTTTCTGGGACCTTCCTTTTCAGAAGCATTGTCTTGTGGCGTATATCACTCTCCAGACTGAGCTGGTGGTAGCCAAGTGGCATCACGATCATCAGAAGCAGGGCTTGAACAAGAAGATGATGGACTAAGCCTCCTTTTCCTTGCTGGTGGTCTGGAAGACAATAGATCTTCTGAAACAGTGTTTTCACTTTGCTCCACTTTGTCTGCAGGAAGCTCGATTTCCTGAAATGCCCCTATGTCAGGAGCAACAACTACTATGGTTGGCTGTTGCGGCGGCTGCTGCTGTTCTTGTTGCAGCGGCTGCTGCTGCTGTTTTTGTTGCGGTGGCTGCTACTGTTCTTGTTGCGGCGGCTGCTGCTGTTCTTGTTGCGGCGGCTGCTGCTGTTCTTGTTGAGGCTGCACAGTGATCTGCTGAGTTTGCGCCTGCGTTGAACTTGTGGTTCCGTGAATTCTGAACCTGTGTTTTAAATGTCATGATTCTGTTATGATTTTGGTAATAGCAAACCGTAAACAGTGAGTTCAGCAAATACGAGTGTTTGCGTCATGTTACACCAATGGATTCACTGTGTATTTGAAGGTTTTGTTCTGAACCCTTGGGTTCCATTTTGTGCATGGCAGCCATTTTGTGGTTGCCCTTTACATAGGCCCTGACTGTGGCTGAAAAAGTATTTAGGACACATACACCTTAGCTTGGGTTTGTGCCTACTCCTGCATGACCTGGCGAAAGCTGACTCTATTGCCTGAGGCCGACCTTGCCAAGCCAGTTCCTGCCCTTTAGCTGATCAAGATTAAGGATCAGAGCACAGGACATTGTAGATATTTATTACACACAAACATGCCTTATCCTATTCCTATCTGTTTCTGCTCCTGCTTTTATGGTCTATTTACGATGGGGAGGTGACCGTTTTTATTATGGGTTTGTCCAGCTTGTCTAAAGAAGAATGTTGGTTTTGTCCGGTTTTTTACCTTTGTCAACTGTAACCTTTATGAAACCCTGTAATTATAATGTTTTGCCCATATCCTGCTAAAACCCCAAAGGCTACTCACCTGTTGCCTCTCTAGCTTTTTCATTTGTTTAGGAATGTGACTGGTACAACTCCCTTGCATGCCTAGGGCATAATTAGGCCTGGGCAAAATTTCCGTTCCGTTCGCGGAATTTGCGATAATTTGGCATTTTCGCGTTCCGCAGAGAGCGCGGAAATGTCAAAATTTCCGCATTCCGCAGCTTTGCGATAATTTGGTTCTTGCTCGCGCTGTAAAATAATACATTCTCGCGCGCCCGCGATCGCCTTACCTGAATCCCCGCGTTCGCCGACAAGTTTTCCCGATCCGGTCGCGTTCTCCATGAGATGTTGTATTGTTTTAGCCATTTGCGCTGTCTCGCGACAGTTCGCGTCCGCAGTGACGTCATGCGTCGCGCGATCACGTCTTTTTTCTCGCGATCATGCACCGCGAGACAACTGAAAACAAGATGGCCGCGCCCGCAAGCAACCACATGGGTAAGTTTGCGACCCGCAACCATGCAGAAAATCTCGCGAACATGCCGGAAAAAAACTTCCGCATCTTTGCGATATTTCCGCTTGTTTGCGGAGATTTTTAACATTTTCGCGATAATTTGCGAAAGTCGCTTTCGCAAATTCCGCCCACCCCTAGGTATAATAAATGGTATAAAAGGTCTGAGCTAAGACCATTCTGGAGACTGCCTCATTCAGTTGCTAAGGCTTCTGTTTGACTTAGTCTCACTCATTTGAGTTTAATAAAGATGTCTTTTCATATTTCAGCTTCTTTGGCAAGTTCTTTGTTCTTTGTTATATTACCCTGAGAATGAAGATTTTCAGTTCTTCAAACTTTATTGTTGTGTACTACTTTGTGGTAATTACATTTCTTCAACATCGCTGCTCGTTAGTAGACTGGCTACCTCTGTGACACTAAAGCCCTCTACCTTTCTTTGGGGCCATCTTCTTCAGATGTCAGGCAGGATGCAGATGCACAACAAGTTCTGGTCACACGTGGACGTGATGCGCAGCAGGACTTCTGTCTGGCTGGCAGTACAACGGGTAGCCGGGTGATGCTGATGACACCTCCTACTCTGTCTTTTGTGCACCTAAAAGCAAATAAGCCAGGAGAAGAACATCAGTGAAATGTTGCATTTGTTGTTGTGGTTCAGTTACTTAGTACTGTACTAGTGCAAACAAAAGATAGTCTAGCCATTTATGACTTTTTTTCTTTAACTAGGGCTATGTTATACTACTGTGTACAGCCACACACTACACTCTCAGGAAGGATAGGAAAGTTAATAATAACCACCAAAATAAAAATGTAATGGAAGTGGGGAGGACCCTATTTGCCAATAAACTATTTGAGCATCATTCTCAGCATCCATGGAGCTGCTGCTGGCAAAGGGGGTGGATGGATGGAAGCAGTAAGCCAAATAGCCAATAGGAAAACCATGCAGGGCTATGGCAAAAGCAGGACACTAATAACTCCCAGTCCAAACACAAAAAATGGCCACCACCCACATGGACACTCACAAATCACAAACAAGCCGGGGGCCTGGGAAACACCCTGAGCTGACAAAAGGCCTATAAAAGCCAGGTAAAGGATGCATGCTAAAGCACACTGCTCTGCCTTTTTAATGCAATAAAATGTAAATACGAACATTCACAGGCCCCAAAAAGGTCTACAGGGTGCATGCATTGCACACCAACACACCAGTGACCAGACACATACAACAAAAGCATGTCTTTAAGACAACCAACATCAGAAAGGCCACCCCCAAAAAGCACACTTCCCCAACTCAATCTAATGCCATCCATGCCCTAAATGAAGTCTAAATTCAACAGACCACACAGAAAACACTTGATTAATAAAGCTGTGGCTACCTGCTCTGATCCTAGTGGATGAAAGCAGGCCTGTTGGCAGACAAGGCCAGGCAAGCTTGCAGGCCTAGGCTTCAAAATGGCCACCAGCCACATGGCCAGGCCCAACAACATCAGAAAGGCCACCCCCAAAAAGCACACTTCCCCAACTCAATCCAATGCCATCCATGCCCTAAATGAAGTCTAAATTCAACAGACCACACAGAAAACACTTGATTAATAAAGCTGTGGCTACCTGCTCTGATCCTACTGGATGAAAGCAGGCCTGTTGGCAAACAAGGCCAGGCAAGCTTGCAGGCCTAGGCTTCAAAATGGCCACCAGTCACATGGCCAGGCCCAACATCAGAAAGGCCACCCCAAAAAAACACACTTCCCCAACTCAATCCAATGCCATCCATGCCCTAAATGATGCTTGAAAATGAAATACATTCAGTTGCTTCATCATGCACACACCCATGAGGCCATGCGTATGGCTAGCTCGGGCCTACAACTGCTACCCACAACATTTAAAAAAAAAAAGGAATGATGATAGTTATCAAAAATAAATTGTAGTTACAACAACTGCAATGCCCACAATCAAACAGACACAACAACCACTTACTTGTAAAATATCCTATTCCAAAAATCCTCAAATCCAATTGCAATGATGCAGCAGACAAAAAGAGTGATCTTTCCAGCTCCAAATCCAAAGGCAGAATGAGCAGGAGATGGACAAAGCACTGGGAGGAGCATGCTGGACAGGAACAGGAAGTTGGAGATTCTGTGTCACTTCCTCCCTCTCCCCACCTTTTTAAACAAGCATTTACAATGCAATGGTCTCAGCAATATTTTAGGTAGAGCTAATGGTATTGATCATTATTTTTTTATCATTTTTGTATCCCTAAATAAATGGCATTGTCATTTCTATTGGCATTAGCTTTTTTTTTTGCATATGTGATACCTATTGCATTAGCAGAGAGAGAGTGAGGTAGTGAGATAGAGAGAGTGAGGTATTGAAATAGAGAGTGAGGTAGATAGAGAGTGAGGTTGATAGAGAGTGAGGTAGTGAGATAGAGAGAGTGAGGTCACACTAATCCTCATTTAAAAGGTCACTGCAGGAAGCAAGATCAGAAGTCTGAGTGGGGGAGAGTCACCGAGCGAGTCTGCTCTCCCCTAGGCATAACCTGTAAGAACGCGTCCAAGCACAGCATTCTGCCTCAAGGCGCTTCACAAAACCTTAAAGTGTTGCCTTATTCCAGATATCACACACTGGGCTGGTTATGGCTCTGGGATACACCGTCCTACACAATAACAGCTCTCTCCGAGTGAGTGGGTGTATCCCACAGCCATAACCACACGGACGAGTTACCTGCCCGCGGGTGTTAATAAGGAATGTTAATAACCAAGGAGGGACACAAAGAAGGCATGGGAGAACAGTGTGGGGGTTCTGAAGCAAGAGGGAAGAAAGCAAGCAGAGAGACATCTCAACACCCATAGCACATACACATGCAGGCGCATGGGTGGACATAGGATGAAATCACGGGCAAACAAACAGAAATACCAGGAGCATTGACAGAAAGGCAAGCACATACAGACAGGTACACTTGTTAACACATGCAGGTAAGCTGACACACAAGCAAATAGTTACAGATACACGGAGAGACAGCAAGCTTCAACTGATGTATAGATAGAAGCGCATGCATACCACAGTCCACAACAGAGTCAGTTAAACTCAGACAGAAAGACAACCACACGAACACCTGGACGCACGGTTTGTGCACACACCATAACAAAGAACAATGCAGTTCAACATGCTCGCAAAAATATACGTAGAAATTCAATGGCACATGTAGCCAGACAGGAAGTGATCAACTGTCCAACGAGATGACTAGAACCGCGAAAACCACAACTGGTTCACACGATAGAGAGACACAAAATTACAGCACACAATATATATACCAATTATTGTGCAAATTAGAAGAAAGGCAAAGTATCTTGGTACACAGACACAAAGTTCAACAGGACAACCCGCACATCGCCAAGCAGGGAAATACTTAATGACAGACAGGCACCGACGGAACCGACACAGAGACACCTAATCGGACAGGCACACTAAAAGGCAAACACACAAACTGTCAAAGGTACAAAGTCAAACAAAAACAGGCACAGAGAAACGCCAACAAACGGACATAGAAATATGAAATCAAGCAGGCACAATCTACAAACTGGCATATAGAGACAAATTCAGACAGTCATACAAATAAAAGGACAGGCACATAGATACACTGCCACAGAGACACATACAGAGGCAAATACACAAAGATGGACCAAGACTTGAGCACAGCAGCAAGAACACACTCTCAGGCCAGCCATGTAAAGTCACAGTGCACAAACAAACTCCAATGGACGCAAACGTATATGCACCGTGAAAATAAAATAACACATTTATGCAAGCACATATAACGTTACCAGCCTACGCATACACACAACAACGCATTCAAAAATGGAGCCCCGCCAGGCAAGCTAGACATGCAGAGACAAGTACTGAGTTATGTTACGAAAGTTGACGCCATGGGGTGGTGATACCAGGTGTGACCGGTAGGGCAGAGCCCATAATGCACCTGTGTGGGGTCCGTGGTACTCGATGTGGCCTGTCAAACATAACCCACGCTGCACCTCTGTGTAGTGTCCGATAGCGGTGCTGACTGCGGCTAGTCGGGCAGAGCTCGTGCTAAGCCAGTGTCGAAGCCCTGTGCGGACTTTCGGACTCCGTCCATACTGCACCCATCTGGGGCCATGGAGGGAATGCTCGGCATAAGCCATAGTACACAAGTTTACTGTCCGTGGCATAATGCATTATATATTTATATTACACTAATGCGGAGCCTATGGTACAGGTACTGGCTGCAGCCGTTCGGGCACTAATGCGGAGCATGTGGTGCCGGTTGAGGCTGCAGTAGGCCAGACAGGCAAAGACCACTCTGAGCAAGTGTGGGTCTGGAGCTGTGAAGCTAGTGCTGCATGCAGGTAGTCGGCCCCAGCGTTGGTTCTGTATTGCCAGACGTGGACTGTCAGGCCCACGCTGCACAACTGTGGGGGGTCTGTGGTGCATTCCACTGCGGACTGAAACCTACACCAGAAAGAGCTCTCTGCAGCCGGTGCTGGGTGCGGCTGGTCGATGTGAGCCCACACTGCAGCTGCAGCAGCAGCAGCACACAGGCCAGCTGCCACCGAGCCCAGGCTGCGTGCCCTGGAGCAGGCTGTGCCCGTACCGCAGCAGGATAGGCCATCTGCCAGCATGCCGCTGCTAGTGCCTGCTGCGTGTAGTGGAGCTCAGCCCATACTGCAGCAGTGTGGGGCAAGCTGCCGTCATTCGCTAGCTGCTCAGTGCCACTGGTCACATGCGGCTCGCCGTACGGTTCTGCAGAGCCAGTTGGATTGGAAGCTAAAACACGGAGGTAACAAAACATGCAAAGCAGGGGGAGAGGACGCCATATACACCGCCGCCTTTCTCCGAGGCGTAGCAGAAATGCCTCGGAGAAACGCAGTGGCTTTTTCAGATTCGGGGGCGTGTTTCTTTTTCTCTCCTCTTGCCATTGGCTAGAGGAGAGAAAAACATGCCTGAGAAAGGGCGTGGCTAAAAAGTGTAAAGAACAGCACGGAACACGCCCCTGAATCTGAAAAAGACGGAGCCTATTTGGAGGGACGGCTCTCTCCTCCAATGGCTGGCCTCCGTTTAGGAAGCCAGCCAATGGAGGAGAGGCAAAAAGAGAGGCGGGCTAAAGAGCCACTCTCAGAAACATTAAATCTCCGACTTCCGGTTCTGCCTTCGGCAGACCGGACGGTCCTCGACCTAAAAAGGACTCCTTGCACAAAAAAGGACAGCCAAATGTCAATGTGAGGAGTTGTTTTCATCCAAAATCAGCATTTGCAGAAGTTTTCATGCTGCTAGAGCTGATATTCCTCTCCAAATTGAAAATTTTACATGTTCGAGTTCTCAAGCTTTACATTACTTCCGCCGGCGTGTCGAAAATGACATGATCGCGTTCTCTTCGTCCCTGTTGCGTTGGATATGACGTGTTCGGGGTCTCTTTCTCCTGTTCGCGTTCGATTAGACGTGCCCGCGTGCTCACCCTCTCGCTCGCGGTGTAGAATGGCGTGTTCGAGATCTCAATCTTCTCATACTCGCGCGGTGCATCCTCGCGAGAAGAATGACGTGTTCGCGCAACAAATGACGTCATCGCGCGACAATGCGAGCGCAAACTGTTGCGAGAGCGCAAAATGGCTACCAACAATCCAATATCTCGTGGAGAACACGACCGGGTCGGGAAAACTTGTCAGCGAACGCGGGGATTCAGGTAAGGCGATCGCGCGCATGCAAGAATGTATTTTTTTACAGTGCGAGCAAGAAACAAATTATCGCTAAGCTGCGGAATGCGGCAATTTTGACATTTTCGCGCTTTCCGCGGAACGCGAAAATGCCAAATTATCACAATATCCACGAACGGATCGGAATTTTGGCCCAGGCCTACTTTTTCTTCACTGGACTCTAACCGCTATTTGGCCTTCAAGTCCACCTTCTTGACAGTTACTTCATGAGCCAATAAGACTCTTTTCTCCTCTGTTGCGCTCTCAGTCTCAGAGTTCCTCTATACTGCATCCACCTGGGTCAGCCATAGTCTCAGGTCCCTTTGGCATACAGTGAAGAGGGATAGAGTGTAGTGGCATGGAGTTGAATTGGGTAGAGTTGGGTGGAGTAGAATGTAGTTAGGTACAGTTGGAAAGCTTTCAGTAGAGTGACATACAGTTGAGTGATGTAGAGTGTGGTGGCAATCAGTAGAATAGCATTCAGTGGAGTGGTGAAGAGTGAAGTGATGTAGAGTATAGTGGCATAGAGTGTAATAGCATACAGTAAAGTAGGGTAGAGTGCAGTGGCATAGAATGGAGTAGCATAAGTGGAGTGGCATAGAGTGGAATAGCGTGTAGTGGAGTGTTGTACAGTGGAGTGTCGTAGAAGGTAGTGGTGTACAGTGGAATATTGTATTGTGGAGTGGCATAGAGTGGAGTGGCGGAGTGATGTAGAGTGGAGTAGCACAGATTGGAATAAGGCAAAGCTCAGTGATGAGAGTGGAGGTACATGCAGTGGAGTAGCATCAAGCAGAGAAGTGTAGAGTGGAGTAGCATAGAGTGCTGTGGTGTAGACTGAAGTTGCATTAAATGGAGTGGAGTAGAGTGGATTGGGGTAGAGTAGAGTGGCAAA
Source organism: Triturus cristatus (assembly GCF_964204655.1). NCBI lineage: Eukaryota > Metazoa > Chordata > Amphibia > Caudata > Salamandridae > Triturus > Triturus cristatus. The sequence goes on from NC_140591.1 coordinate 1,356,205,513, forward strand.
GAGAGCAGTTGCATGCTGTGGAAGAGTGTACAGTGGAATAACATAGAGTGGCGTGCAATAGAATGGCATCGAGTGGAGTGCAGTAGAGTGTTATGTTATGTTATGTTATTTTGATTTATTGAGCGCACAGATACTCGGAAGTGTCCCGGCGCTAGCAACAGAAAAGGCAGCCATCCACCGATATCCATCAAAACAGCAGTGTCTTCAGGGATTTTCTAATCAGGTGCAGGTCGCAGATAGCCCTCAGAGACAGGGGAAGAGCGTTCCAGGCAAGGCAGGCTCTACGGGCGAACGAGTTGCCCCCCAAACGAGCACGCTTAAATTTTGGGGTCTGCATGAGCAGCAATGAGGATGACCTCAACTGTCTCCTAGGAATATAAAAGGAGAATCTGTCCTGCAGATACTTAGGGCCCAGACCATGAAGGGCCTGTTGTACAATTGACAACATTTTAAATTTAAGACGTGACTCGACGGGAAGCCAATGAAGTGCCCGCAGTTGGGCCCGGGCTCTTTGCCGGGAGAACAGGCTGCCCAGAAGTCTAGCTGCCGAATTCTGGACCACCTACAATTTCCTTACAAGGTGTCCAGGGCTCCCTTCCAAGAGGGCGTTAGCATAGTCTAGACGGGAGAGAAGCAGAGCACGCACCACCGTTTCTCTAACCCTGTCTGGGAGCAAGGGAAGAAACTTCTTAAGATTCCTCAGAAGCCCAAAGCATGTGCCAGCAAGTTTTTTTATATGCGAGGCAAAGTTCAGGTTTTCATCAAACCAAACGCCAAGATTTTTGACGGCTCCATTGATCGCTGGGGGACATGGAAAGCCCGAGGGCCAAAGTCTTGTTCTAAACTCAGAGGAAAAAGAGCCGAACAGCAGGACTTCCGACTTTGCCTCATTGCATTTCAGCTGTGCATTGGCCAACCACTGAAAGACCGAGGACAGACACTGATGAGGTTTGACCACCGAGTCGTCTTCTTTGTTCCAAGTGAACAGCAGTTGGGTATCGTCCACGTAGGCCATCACTTTAGCCCCCAAGGACTCCGCCAGGAAAACCAGCGGAGTCACATAGATATTAAAAAGCAGAGGGCTAAGTGACGACCCCTGCGGTACCCCCGTGGTATCTCTCAAGGGGACCGAAGCACACGGAGGGAGCCAGACCTGCTGCAGCCTTCCCTCCAAAAAGGACCTGATCCAAAGCAAAGCATTCCCAGACACTCCAATGTCCGAGAGACGGTCAAGGAGCATGGCGTGGGGCACCGTGTCGAATGCCGCCGAGAGATCAAGCAGTATAAGTGCCGCTTTCCCGCCGGCGTCCAGACACTCACGAATCGACTCCGAAACCGCCAACAGGGCAGATTCGGTGCTGTAGGAGGCGCGTAATCCAGACTGTGCAGGATGAAGAACGCCATCCGCCTCAACATAATCAGTCAGTTGGAACGTGACTGCCTTCTCGCAAACTTTGGCCAGAGTAGGCAAGAGTGAAATAGGTCGATAGTTCTCTGGGAGCAGAGGATCAAGGGAGGGCTTTTTGAGAAGTGGCAGAATTAGAGCATGTTTCCATGCCATGGGTACAAGTGCTTCCCTAAGTGATTGATTGACCAAATAGTTGACCTCAGAGTTGATGGTATCTGCCAGATCAGAAAATAATCTGGCGGCGCACGGATCGTACGGCGAGCCAGACTTGAGGGCTTTAAGAATTTTAAGAGAGTCGAGTAAGTCAATCGGACAGAACTCAGAGAAGCAGGAGATTGAAGAGATCTTAGGCAGGGTGGGAACCAGCTCAGTGCTAGCCGACTTCATCAGAGGCCGAAATGTCTCCTGGATGCTGATAATCTTATCCTTGAAAAAAGATGCCAGAGTGTTGCACCAGGTGTCCGATGCGGGGGCCACAGCTACCTGAGCACTAGGGGCAAGGAAAGACTGCAGTATGACAATGATTTCTTTAGCATTGTTATTAGCCCGTTCAATACGAGCAGCATAGTACAGGCCCTTGGCCTCCCCAGTCGCTCTATAATAGCGTTTTTGCTTAGATCTAAGAAGCACTTTGTCGTGGAGCTGGTATCCACCGGAGCGCCAGGACCTTTCTGCAACTTTGCAGCTGTGCTTAAGACTCCGTAGCAAGGGGGTTAACCATGGTTTGGAGGGGGACTCTCTTCTCAACCTGGGCTGCCCAGCCGCCGACACCGAAGCAACAGCACCTGTAATCCACTCATTGAATTGGATAAGAATAGCCTCCAGAACTGAGCCAAAGACGGGTCGAGAGGCATCAAGCGCGAGGCTAAGCTGGGTGGAAACCAACTTCAATGAAAGAGGCGGGCGATAACTGTTGGGCGGTCTCCAAGCGTCTTGTAATGCCCAGGAGAAAAAGATGGGAAAATGATCTGACCATGACACAGGGCGCGGCTCCATGACAGAAGTAGAGAAATTAGTACAAATCATGTCAAGAGTGTGACCACCCTGATGAGTAGGAAACACGACCATTTGGGATAGGTTTGCAAGATGTAAAGAGTCAAGAAAAGCAACTGAATCTACCTCTTCGCTGCAATCGAGGTGGATGTTGACATCCCCAAGGAGGATACATTTCGAAAACCTCAAAGCTCGCTCAGCTAAAGCCTCACTGCAAAGAGCTAAAAAGTTTGCAGCTGAGCCAGGGGGGCGGTAAATCAGAGAGCCACCAAGAGTGAAATGGGCCGAAAGTTGCAAGCTGAAATGCAAGGCCTCGCAATTACCCCAAAGAGTAGAAGTTTCACTTCGAAAGGTCCAATTGTCCCTATACCAGATGGCCAAGCCACCACCTCGGCCAGTGCCGCGATCCAGTCGGTGAACTATAAATCCTATGGGTGTGGCCATATTCACTAAGGGTTTAGAAGCGGCATCAAGCCAAGTCTCAGTTACAAACAGAATATCCAGATTATTATCTATGATCAAGTCGAACACATCCAAATAGTGCTTTTTCACGGATCTTGCATTAATGAGGCAGGCGCTGATGGAGACGGAGCTGGAAAGAACAGCACCTGAATCAGATGGTATAAGCTCTGGGGCATAGCGAAACGCACAGCTACCACATACAAAGTCTGAGGAGGGGAGGTTAGGGCAGATTTTATCAATAGGGCATCGAGGAGGCTGTAAGGATTTGAACCACTCAGCCGAAGAAATAAGAGGGCTGGCGACCTCAGAGGTAGGACGGCAGAATGACATGCTCTATGCCCTGACAGTGCGCTGACGGGCGCAGACGGGCTTGCCTTTGGCGCGCCACTGCGCTCGTCCGCTGCGCTTCCTGTCAGGCATCCTACTTAAAGGGCGTGGCTTGGCCCGAGTAACAGTGTGCAACATCTAGAGTGCTGACCGCGAAAAACGCGCGTCGCACTCAAGATGGCCGCTAAAATGCCAGAAAAACGTCGCCCAGACGAACGCCCCGTGTACAAGGCACGTTCCAAGAAGGTAACTCAAGGCAAGTTCCCACAGTTTAAAACATTCAATCTCTCACCCCTATAAATTCCCTCATTTGAACAGCGTGCAAACAGAAAACGAAGCAAAAAAATGCAAATTAAAATGAATAATGGCAGAGTACAGCCTTACTGAAGCAGCGCGCCACAGGACTGGTCCGCTTAAAAAGGATTGCCTGGGCCCGGGGAACAGCGTGCAACATCTAGAGTGCTGACCGCGAAAAACGCGCGTCGCACTCAAGATGGCCGCTAAAATGCCAGAAAAACATCTCCCAGACGAACGCCCCGTGTACAAGGCACGTTCCAAGAAGGTAACTCAAGGCAAGTTCCCACAGTTTAAAACATTCAATTTCTCCCCCCTATACATTCCCTCATTTGAACAGCGTGCAAACAGAAAACGAAGCAAAAAAATGCAATTTTAAAATGAATAATGGCAGAGTACAACCTTACTGAAGTGGATCTGAGTAAAGTGGAATAGTGCAGAGTTGATTGATGTACAGTGTAGTGGTATACAGTGTAGTGGCATATACTAAAGTGTTGTAGAGTTGAGCAGCATACAATGGAATAGCATATAGTGTAGAGGCGTACAGTGCAGTGGGGTACAGTGAAGTGGGGACGCTGCCATTACATCACGTTCCTATTACAACGAGGTCATTACAACAATGCCTTGTTAGAACATGATGCCTTTACATCGCAAGTCATTAGATCGACTTGCTGTAGGGGGCGCTCTAACCTAAGGAATATTATAATTTACTATTTCAATACCTTCCCTACTGCTGCGCAGGATAGAGTTGGAATAGTAAATTATACTATTTCTAAGTCCAGAGTGCCCCGTACAGCAAGTCGATCTAAGGACTTGTGATGTAAAAGTATTGCGTTCTAACAACGCGGTCGTTGTAACAACCCCGTTGTAATAGAACGTGATGTTATAGCATTCAATGTAACATGCTATATTCAGTGAAGTGCGCTAGAATGCTAGAGTGAAGTGGCATTCCATGGAACAGTATACAGTGAAGTGGCGTACAGTGGAGTGGCTTGCAGTGGAGTGATGTACTGTGGAGTGTTCTAGAGTGGACTGGCATAGAGTGGAGTGAGGTATATTGTTGTTGGCATAAAGTTAAGTGGCATAGAGTGGAGTGGCATGGAGTGGAGTGGTGTACACTGGAGTCGTATACAGTGGTGTAGTGTACAGAAGAGTGGCATAGAGTGAAGTGAGATACAGTGTAGCTGTGTTCAGAGGACTAGTGTACACTTGAGTGGTGTAACGTGGAGATCGTACAGTGTTGTGGTATGAAGTGGAGTGTTGCAGAGTGGAATGTTGTAGAGTGGAATGGGGTAGTGTGTTGTGCAGTAGACTACAGTGGGGTACAGTGTATTAGTGTGTTATGGAGTGGAGTGGCGTACAATGAAATAGCATAGGGTGTAGTGGCATTGAGTGGAGCAGCATATAATGGTGTAGCATACAGTGGAGTGGCATATAGAGGAATAGCATACAGTAGAGAGGCATAGAATGGAGTGGCATGGAGCCAAGGGCTTAGGTGCATAGAGTGGAATGCCATAGAATGGAGTGGGGTAGAGTAGAGTGGCCTACAGTGGAGTGGCGTACAGTGGAGTGGCAATCAGTGGAAGTCTATATTACAGTGGAGTACAGTGGAGTGGCAGAGGGTGGAATAGCATTGAGTAGAGTGTCTTACAGTAGAGTTGCATACAAAGAAATATTGTAGAGGGTATTGGTAACAGTGTAGCAGTGTCCAGTGCAGTGGCGTAAAGTGAAGTGTCCTGGATTTGAGCAGCACAGAGTAGAATAGCATACAGTCAAGTGGTCTACAGTCAAGTGGTGTATAGTGGAGTGTATTAGAGTGGAGTACAGCAGAATAGCGTAGACTACAATAGCGCACAGTGGAGTGGCATAGGGTGAAGTGGGATACAGTGTAGTGGTATATATTGGAATAGCATGGAGTGGAGTGGCATATAGTGGAGTAGCATATACTGGAGTGTATAAAGTAGAATAGCGTACACTGGAGTGGTATAGAATGGAGTGGTATAGAGTGGCGAGGCAAAGAGTGGAATAGCATAGAATTGCATGGTGTAAAATCAATCAATAAATCAGGGTTCTTGTATAGCATGACTGCTCACCCATGAGGTTCTCAAGGTGCTGAGATGGGGGATCTGCAGTTCAGTCAAAGAGCCAGGTCTTGAATCCTTCCTGAATTGCGGAAGCGAATGTGATTGCCTGAGGTGCTGAGGCAGGAAGTTCCAGGTCTTTGCAGCAAGATAGGAGAAGGATCTTCCTTCAGCCATGGTCTTGTGGATCCCTGGGATGGTGGCCTTGGCCAGTTGAGTGAAGAAGAGATGTCTGTTGGGAGTGTAGAAGGAGAGGCAGTGGTTGAGGTTTGCCGGTCTGGTATTGTGGAGGGCTTTGTAGGCATGTGTGAGGAGCTTGAAGGTAGTTCTTTTGTAGATAGGTAGACAGTGATGGTCTCTCAGGTGGCCAGTGATGTGGCTGCAGCATGGGATGTTCAGGCTGAGTCTAGTGGAGGCATTCTGGATGTTCTGCAGTTTCTTTTGGAGTTTCTGAGTACTGTCAGCATAGAATGCATTGCTGTAGTCGAGTCTGCTGCTGACTAGTGCATGGCTGGACATTTTTCTGGACTCGGTGGGGATCCGCTTGAAGATATTACGAAGCAGGAGGAGCGTATGGAAGCAGGTGGACGGAATGGCACTGATTTGGCGGTTCGTTGAGAGCAATGAGTCCAGGATTATGCTGAGGTTTTGCGCATGATCCTTGGGTGTGGGAGGTTCCAAGCACTGTAGGCCGCCAGGAGTCATCCCAGGCAACAGGGGTGGAGCCCTGGATGAGGACTTTGGTCTTATCTGAGTTAAGCTGGAAGCAGCTGTCCTTCATCCAGGTGGTGACTGCCTTCATCCTATTGTGGAAGTTGCTCTCGGCAGTTGTGGGTTTCTCTGTGAGGGAGAGAATCAGCTGGGTGTCATCGGCATAGGAGACAATGTTGAGCCCATGGCTTCTGACGATAGCTGCAAGGGGAACCATGTAGATGTTGAAGAGGGTGCAGCTCTGGGAGGATCCCTGAGGCACTATACAGCTGATCTCTGTGGATTCTGTGTTAAGCGGTAGACGTCAGACTTACTGTGTTCAGATGGTGAGGAAGGGGCACATCCATTCTAGGGATTTGTCGTGGATGCCGGCATCATGGCGTGTTGTGAAGAGGATGTGGTGGGAGACAGTGTTGAAGGCGGCTGAGAGTTAAAGGAGTATGAGGGCAGCTCTTTCACCTCAGTCGAGGAGGATGAAGATGTCATATGTAGCAGCGAGGAGAATGGTCTTGGTGCTGTGGTTGCTTCTGAAACTCGATTGGGAGAGTCCATGATTTGGTTTGTTTCAATGAACTCAGAGAGTTGGGCATTAATTTCTTTCTCAATGATTTTGGCTGGAAAGGGAAGCAGAGAGATGGGTCTGTAATTTTTTAGGTCCGTGGGTTCAGCAGATGGTTTCTTCAGCAGGGGGTTGATCTCTGTGTGCTTCCAAGCTTTTGGAAAGATGGCAGACTCAATGGAGCAGTTGATGGTGCATCAGAGTTCGGGTGTGATGGAGGTGCTGGCTCTTTCGAATAAGTGGTGGGACACAGATCCGGGTGGGCTCCTGAGTGAATGCTCTTCATGATCCTCAGGAAGTTGTCAAAGGCAAGGGTGGTCCATTGGGTAAGGTCTGCTGGGGTCTGGAACTATTGGGCGCAGTGTTTGTGGGTGGAGTCGGTGGGTCTTGGTCTGCGAAGCAACAGTGGAGTAGAGTGGAGGTGCATAAAGTTGAGTGGCATAGAGAGGAATGAGGCATAGTGTAGTGACATACAGTGGAAAAGCATAGATTGGAGTAGCGTAAACAGGAATGGCTCATAGTGTAGGGGCATATAGAGTGGGGTGTTGTACAGTGTAATAGCGTACTGTTGAGTGGTGTAGAGTGGAGTGCTGTAGACTAAAGTGGCACACAGTGGAATAGTGCATAGTGAAGTAGCATACAGTAGAGTGGTGTAGAGTAGAGAGGCACACAGTGGAATAGCGCAGAGTGGGGAGGCATAGAGTGGAGTGGCATAGAGTGGAGCAGTGTGCAGTGGAGTGGTGTAGAGTGTAATAACGTAGAGTATTACGGGTGCATAATGTTATGAGGAAGAGTCAAAATGCATATACTAGAATAGAATGGAGTAAAGTGGGATACAGTGGAGTATCGTACAGTGGTATATAGTAGAGTGTAGCAGGGTAGAGTGGATTGGCATAGAGTGGAGTGACATAGAGGAGACTGGCATAGAATGGAGTGATGGACAGTGTAAGAGCTTATAGCGAATTGTTTTACAATGGAGTGGCAAATCGTGGAGTGGTATACAGTGGAGTGGCACAAAGTACAGTGGCATATAGAGGAATAGCAAGCAGTGCAGTGGTGTCCACTGAAGGGGTTTACAGTGGAGTGGCATATAGCAGAATAGTGTAGAGTGTAGTGTCATAGAGTTGAGTTGCATACAGTGAAACAGCATACAGCGGATTAACATAGAGTGGAGGGGCTTACACAGTATAGGGGCGTACACTGGAGTGTTATAAAATGGAAAGGTGCAGAGTTTCATAGCATAAAGTGGAGTGGTATAGAGTGGAGTGGCATAGAGTAGAGTAGGGTAGCATAGAGTAGCATAGAGTATAATAGTGCAGAGTGGAGAGGCATAGAGTGTAGTGGTGTACAGTACAGTGTGGTTTTTGAAACAGTCATATTGTGAAAGTGTATTAACAGATGTAGATGTAATGGTGCATTAAAAATAGATTATTTTGTGTAAATGTAACTTTTTGGTAATATGTGTGAGTAGTGTAAGTACTGTTAAATTAATAATTTTTGTAATGCTTAAGTATATAGTGTGAGGAATGCCATAGCAGGTTCCCAGTATACTATGGTACATGCGCATAATAAGACAGTATGTGATTGGCTAATGACTTTGTTTACCAAATGTAATAGGCAGCTATGCCGTCTTCAGCACATTTTTCCTGCATTCTGCGTTTTGCTGTTTTTGGAATTAGGTTCCTAGATCTAAGTTCTTAGTAGGCCTTATTGTTATTCCTTATTTATTACCACTTTTAATGATGTTAATACGTAGTAAAATGAATTAATGAATTTCTATATATTGTTACAGCAGTTTTGGGAGAACTGCACATTTTTTTTAAAGTAGTTCCATAATTTGTAGGTATTTTTGGGGTACTCAGTAGACTTTTTATGAAGGTTCAAATAGGTTAAAAATTGAAAATACACTGCAGTATATTATATTTGTAAAATATTGGGTGCATGTGTTTATTTTACATTTTTTAACATCTCAAAAGATCCGGTCAGAATAAATCATTTATTGTACCTAAACCTGGATAATGATCCTAATACGGATAACTATAGGCTCCTTGAAGCTTAGAGCAGAATGGAGCACATATTATCATCTTGCAAGCAGAAAAGTGTCCTCCTTGAGACCTACCCCACCCTGAACCCTGCTAAACTCTTCATTCATTTCCCCTAAACCCCTCCCATTTAGTAGCTGATAGTCCTAATTTTCCATCCGCTTCCTTTGACCCTTCCACATTTACTAGTATGTGGTCAAGCTACATGTGTAGAGCTCTCTCCTTACAAAATATAGGAAAGGTGGAGATGGAGATCACCACTCATATACTTGAGTACTACATTGTGTAGTATGCAGAACTATTATAGTACTACTTCATGTATTACTGAAGTGACCACAATCACGGCAAGTATGAGGCGAGGTCAACTTTATTACCACTCATCAACGACAGCTTCCAGGGAGTGTCAACCTGTTTCAAGCATAGACATTCTATCACCAAGGAGATGACAGAACATACAGTAAGCAATGACATCACAACTATAGATATCACAATTACATTATGCAGTTTGTGAACGGGCCCTTACTCTCTTCTACATATTGTGTCAGTGTTATTTCTCATTGGGTGTCAATGTTTTATTCATATTTGTATTGTGTGTTTAAGGAATTGCTCTGTAGGGCATAGTAGTGTTTGTCAAAATAAGGCACATGCTTGACCTTCCATGAATAATTGTCTAGCCCGGTTTCTATAAACTCAGGATTGTGTTCTAGTATCCCTTCTGCGGTTTGGTGGAAGCCAGAATGTGCATGTGCAGTTATTTTGTCTGATTTCATGCGAACAAACGTGTTACTGCCAGCTCAGCCTTCCTCACTTCATTGCTGTCCACAGAACGCACTGTGCGTCAAGTCCATATTTGCAGTAAGGGGTATCTGGGAAGGGCTGGTGCTGTGTGCAAGGCTCTGAAGGATGCTCTAAGTTTGTTATTGATAGTCGGAGGCTAATCAGAGCTCTGTTGTTGCATGCCTCTGGGCTTGGTTCATAAAGAGGCATGCAGATGGCAGAGTATACATTCTCAGCTTTGTACAGATATCTCTGCTGCAGTCTTTGAGTGTATTGAATCTGGGTGTGATTCAGATGGAAGCGTGTTTCAGTTGTCAATGTTAGTGTGTAGTGGAACTTGTAAGGTTGGTTGTCATGCCTGATTGTCTCTCAGTGGGAGTATGCATGCCTTGTCTTCTTTGGAGCCATCTCGTTCACTTGGATCTGACTTTGGGCACAGCAGGACGCCCCCGGACAGGCTATGCCTCCGTGGTTTATAATAGGTATAATGCACCAAACACTAATTAATAAGCAATTACATTATGCTTAGATCCTTCCCTGCTGAGACCTATATGCACATCTGCGAATACCGCTTCATTTGCACTGTATCTTTCATTACAATTGAAATGGGAAAACTTAAATATGTATATTGTAATAAGTACTGGCAAATACAGCCTTGCAATATCGTCTTTAAGACAAATTAACATAATTACGCTTTTTTTATTTTGCAAACCAATATACTATAATTCACCATGGAGTCCATATCACTGTATTCTACAGACAGCTTTAGCTTGTCTCGGGTGCAAAATTACACTGTTTTCCTCCCATGAATTAATTATTTATTCCAGAGTAAGCTGTGCAGCGTGGGTGTAGTTATTGATGCTCACACTTTAACGCTCTGTCCAGCATCCAGAGAGGAAAAACCTCTAATTAATCAAAACTTTCACTGCTCTCTTCAGACATCTTCTCTAATAAATGGTCTCCTAAAATATGTGTTTGTTGCTTTCTTAAGCCACTGTAGTTGTGCTAACCACATTTGCAGATAGCAGTTGTTTTTTCGCTTCCTTGTGGCACATCAATAAAAGCAGAGACAGCTCTCCTCTGAGACCGCTACATTCTTTTTCCAGTGAAGTCAGCATCTTTTTAATATTGGAAATAATTACGAATGCAATATAGGCCAATACATTTCATCTTTTATTCGAGGGAAATTCAAACGGCAGAACTCATCAGGAAGGATAGTCAAATGCAGTTCACAAATGGCCCATTATGTGAATATTCCCCACTCCATCGCAGTACATATTCACACAGATCATTTTTCCACAGACATCGCTGAGACAAAGAAACACTAAAAAACACACAGGTCACAATAAAATGGCATGTGAAACAAAATCGCCTGACACAAAACAATGAGTCTGTGAACAGCGCCAGCATCATGATTGGTGGAGAAAAATCCGTGTGACTGAATTGCAAGAAGTGTTCAGCCTATCAGGTTTCAGCTCGTTCTCTTTAGTCAGAAGATATATGAGTTATTAACAGACCGTCACAAGGGGGCAGAGATCACAGAAAGAGTGATCATTACCCCCGCCAGACCCTACTCTTTCCAAGGTGATTCGGAATTTACCAAAACGTATTTATTGATGATTTATATTAAAACATGCAGGTCGTTTTCAATTAATAAAGATAACTTTTACATAACCACACAACTAGACGGAAGTAAGATACCATATATTCTCTTCCCCCTGAGTTCATTTTATAGCAAGAAACAGGTGGGTATGGCACAAGGAAAATACGGAAGTTATTGCCCCAGGGCTAGCAAACATGTTTGAGTCAGTGTTATGCAAAATTAAGTAGCTCATTGACATATCCTCTGAGTTCTGAAATCAGGCAAAAAAAGTATTTTGTTATTTTAGAGGTAATTTATAAGTTTTAAAAATGTATGAGGTGGACATGCTTAACTGGAGGCTGTGAAAAATTGGGTTTTTGATTAAATGGGGGGTGGCCCCTGTTCATGCAACAGCCATAATCCCTGTCAGAGTGAACCACAAACGTCACTAAATTAAACTGTGATTTTCCCCTGGAAGCTTGGCACAAAAGCAGTCAGGCTTAACTTAGAGGCAATGTGTAAGGCAGTGGTCCCCAAACATTTTTGACCTGCATCTTCCTTGACCTATTGGCTGTTGGCTGTGGCTCCAGACTATGTTACTTTTTTTGGAGGGGGGGGGTGTAATTCAATGCAAGCCAAATAAATTCCTCAGATTTTTTTTTTTCATTTATTTAAACGCCCCTCTTTCTTGCTTCCAAATTTTGGCATTATGCTGTATATGGTGTTTTACTTCCCTGTGCTAATGGAAAGAGCAGACCTGTCTGGAAATGTGTGTGTACTGGAAGTACCTATGGTTCAAGTATACATGTCAATTTTTAATAACACTTAGGGGGGGATTACGATGATGGGCGGACGTACGTGGAAACGGGACAGACCGACCTCAGGTTGGCGGTCCTTGCCACCTAATTACGATGCGACCGAACACTGTGCATCATAATAAGGCCCTTAGTGTTTGAGGGACAAGACAACTTTACTTTTCTGATAACTTGCATTGGTGTAAATTGCATTTGGAAAAAAGCTAAACTATCAATGAGTCTAACAAAGTGGGAATGTTGGAACATAGGGATCCAGTGAAAAATGGAGGTCATCTCCCTCGACATGCCATCAATTAGGCAGTACGTATCCAGATTTAGGCATGTCACTTACAAAATATTAACATCGTGAGTTTAAGTCTAATTTGTTTAATCGAAGCCAAGAAACCCTTCAACATCAAATGCATTTAAGTGCTTGGTGCCCGACTTCCATGGCTAGTTTTGACAGCGCACCAAGGAGCCACAGCGCACAGTTTGGGAACCATTGGTGTATGGTATGTATGCAGCACACAAACAGTATGTTAGACCTGTCAGCCCTTTGGGTGGTCCCTCCTCATCATTATTTATTTTGTCCCACTTTTGCCTCAAACCCTGTTAGTATTTTTCCTTTTTGGGAACCACCAGACTTTTTAGTATTGATGCAGATTCAGGGAGCCATTTTATCTACCCCTGGAACTTCTGTCTGAGGGCCTGGAGCACAAAATGGAGGCCACCCATTGTCACCTGTGACATCACTGGAACCTACTAGAACCTTCTGCAACATTCTGGAACCCTGTGACAGTTGGAGGCGGTTTAGAATGTTGGGAAGCTAAGTCAGGGTTGGCAGTTGGAGCTGGCAGTTGGCACCTGACTGGTGAAGAGAGAGGAGCAGAAACCTGAAGGAGGAAGGAGTGAGGCAGCAGGGGTGGAAACTTGTGCCTGGAGTGGGGTCCATAAACCCACCCTTGATACTAGTCCCTACTGACTGAGCCCAGCCTGGAGCCCTGTGTGGGGGAAAGCAAGAGAAAACCATCTTAAGGACCTGGACAGCAGGAACAGGCCTTAAAAGTAAAGAACAGCAAGTTCCTGACCTGGTTACTGGTAACTTCTTGAAGTCCAACGTTGTGAAGCCTGGAGACCTGGAGCCCGAGGTGGAGAAGCGGCGCTGACTGGAAAGCAGACGTCGTACCCGGAGCCGCCAGAGAGCGAGAGAGGGCGCCGACGGAGGTCGTGGAGAGTACCAGAGGTCGAGGAGGAAGTCACCCGAGGTCGAGTGAGCGGCGTCGACGGGGGAGTGTAGTCCGCCCTCCAGAGTCGCCGGAGACCGAGGTGAAGCGTGCCGGAGGTCGGGAGTGGAGATCGCACTCCGGAGTCGCCGGAGCCTGAAGAGAATCGTGCCGGAGGTCGGGAGTGGAGGTCGCACTCCGGAGTCGCCGGAACCCGAGGAAAGAAGCACCGGAGGTCGGGAGTGGAGATCGCACTCCGGAGCCGCCGGAAGTCGACATCGAGCCGAGGCCGCCCGACATCATCGAACCGGAGCCGCCCGAAGTCGACATCGAGCCAAGACTGCCCGACGTCATCGAACCGGAGGTCGACATCGAGCCGAGGCCGCCGACATCGAACCGGAACCGCCTACCGGCGTCGACAAGAACTGTCATTGAGCCGAGGCCGCCGACATCGAACCGGAACCGCCTCACGGCGTCGACACGACTCCAGCGGCGTCGGAACTTCATAAAAAGGGCAGTAAGTGGAATAGAGGGGGCCTAAGGCCCTGTGAAGCCCTAAGAGACCATCCTAGAGGCTAGAGAGGTGCTGGAACCAGCTTGATAGTGCCAGGGGAGAGCTGAGACTAATACAGAGGGGTTGTGTAGTGTGGGAGAGCCAGATCTCTAGATCCCCCCTTGATCTACCTCAGTTTTAGCCTCAGCCTTACCCAAGCTAGGTGAGACACCCTCAGGCCATCCACCTAACCACAAGCTGTGACTGGGCCAAATCAGCCCATAGTATTTTAAATGTGATCTGATTTTACAAATGTCATTGTTGGCTGATATTATTTATTGAGGGTACTGTATTTATTGTATTTATCTAAGTTATTCCTGTAATGTATTTATTGTCCTGAGCCAACTTATTCCTGTACAGTATTTATTCCCTCACAGTATTTATTTGACCTGATCCTATTTATTGCACCTGTAAAGTGTTATTATTTATTTGACCTGCACTTTTTAAGGAAAAGCCTTGTGTACTGTGATTGTATTATTATTTATTTAAACAGCAACTAAGAGAAAAGAAGATAAAGAGATATATTTTCAGTATAATTTTTAAGGTGTAGTGTCGTTTTTGGAACGGATGCACGCATGGTTATTGTGTGGGTATGACGTATGCTTAGCACGGTGCCTGATCCCTGACCACTCAAGCCAAGCTACCACAGTGTATGTCTGGAAGACCCACTACCACCCTTCCGGTGTGGGAGTGGGGTTTTCTAACATAATTGGTGTTCAGTGGTGGGATAGAGCCGTGCCTACGTATACTCGACAATAACTGTGGGTAGTCCATAGGCCTACACCGGGAGTTTTCTCCAAGCGGCCTTCCTAATTGTGAGTTTTTGTTTTTTTCCAAATTTACTCTGGTGGTGGGAGGAGGTATTATATAAGGTACCCCCCTGCATAGCTTCTGCAAATAACTGTCCTCTGACCTGAGTGGGCAAGATGGAGTTTGTACTGGAGAATTTAGAAACGTACACTGTGGCCCAAATCAGGGAGTTTTGTCAGCGGGAGGGGGTGTATTGTCCCCCAGGAGCAAAGAAGGGTGCACTCCAAACCAGCTTATGGGCTTGGGGGGAGGCACGACGAGAAAGCAAGGCTGAGGAGGAGGACAGGGATAGAGAGCCCGACAGTGAGGGAGCTGGTTTGTACCAACCTGAGGTGGGGAACCTGTTAGCGGGGCCCAGGACACTTTCTAGGAAGGGCAGCAGTGGCTCTAGCGGTGGCTTGTCTGAAGTGGAGTTAACAGACCGGAGGGAGAAAAGACAGCTCACATGGGACTTAGCAAGGCTGGAGAAAGAGATGGAGGAACAGAGGATGGCTCATGAGCTAAGGCTGAGAGAGATAGATCTTCAGATCCTACGAGCCGGGGCACACCCTATTCCTAATGGTGGCAGCGAAGAAAGAGAGTTCACCAGGGAACCCAAACCCTATTTGCCGAAAGACATAGTGGCTAGCTATGGTGTGGGCGACGATATTGCCAAGTGGCTAGCGGCCTATGAGGTCTCATTAAGGGCCCATGGGGTTCCAGAGAAGTACTGGGGAGGGGGATTGTACAGGTACATGCCTCCAGCTGGTAGGGATGCATTATTGGCCCTAGAGCAGGATGAGCAGACCCACTACCCCACCATGAAAGTGGCGCTCATACGAAAGTTTGGACTAACACCCGAGAAATACAGACAGAAGTTCCGGGGTAGCCACAAACTGGGCACACAGAATTGGGTGGACTTCCTGGATTATGCAAAGAAGGCATTAGAGGGTTGGATTCAGGGCAGTGAAGTAAGGAACTACGAGGGGTTGTTTGATTTAGTATTGAAGGAACACCTGCTCGAAAAATGTTTCCCTGAACTGCGTCAACACCTGGTGGATAGCAAGCTGACCAATCCCCGGAAGCTTGCTGAGGAGGCGGACATTTGGGCTAGTACCCGGGTGTCCACAAGGGGGACTGGAGGGGATACTCAAAAGGCCGGACAGGGCGCCCCCCAGAAGAAAGAGGGAGGGGAAAAGAAAAAAGAGTTCTCCAAAGGCCCCCAAAATAATTTCCAAGGTAAGGGAACAGGATTCACCCCTAGGGCTAACCCACCCCGAAACCCTAATCCTGGCCAGAGTCAGCAGCCAAGGGTTGTCCATTGCTTCGAGTGCGGTGGCGTTGGACACTATAAGGGAGATGCGAAGTGCCCGAAACGACCACCCCCTCCCATTGGAGGAAAGGCCCCCGGAGTAGCTAGTGTAGTGCTCGGGGAGGAGATGCCTTTAATTAAGGGAAGGGAGTGGGCGGGTGTCACTTTAGTGTCCCTGGGAGAACGGGAGATGGTTCCTAAGATCCAGGTGCCCGCAAATACCGTAAAGTATGGGCAGTGGGTCACCATCAACGGCCAAAGGGGGGAGGCTCTGAGAGACACAGGAGCCAGTATGACTATGGTGGGTAGCCAACTGGTGTCTCCAGAGCAGGTAATTCCCGATGTACTCCACCCTGCCGCGATGGCTGACGGCAGAATGGGCCACTATCCGGTGGCCGAGGTTCCCTTTGAATGGGAAGGGGTTGCAGGTTCACTTCGAGTTGCCGTAAGCCCTGCCGTGCCAGTCGATTGTCTACTGGGGAATGACATGGAGCACAATGCTTGGAAGGAGGTGGAATACCGGACTCATACTGAGATGCTGGGTACACCTGACTGGTCCTGTGTGAGCACAAGGTCCGCGACTACCCGGAGAGAGAGTTCATTTCGGCTGGAGCCTGGAACAAAGGCCCAGCCAGCTGCCAGTCAAGGGAAGAACCGAGGACAGGAGGAGCCTGCCTCGGCGTCCGCCCCCCGTAGGACGGATAGGCCACCGGAGGTGGTGGACCAGGAGTCTGCGGTGGGGGATGTCACCGAACTGGAGGACCTACCCATCCCGGCCGAGTGGCACGTGGAGGGAGGCCCGTCCAGGGAGGAATTCTGCCAGGGCCAGAGGGAGTGCCCTACCCTTGAGGGACTGAGGCGACAGGCCGAAGCCCAGGCAGCAGGGAACGTTGAAGGGAACTACAGTGTTTACTGGGAGGATGGCCTCCTCTACAGTGAACCCAAGGCACCCCTACATGGATCGTCACGAGCCTTGGTAGCCCCTCAACGTTATCGAGCCTTCCTTCTGGAGTTGGCTCACGAGATCCCATTGGCAGGACCCCTGGGGCAAGACAAGACCTTTGCCCGTCTTGTCCCACACATTTATTGGCCTCAGATGAAAGTGTCGTCCGACACCTACTGCCGGACATGTGTGTCTTGCCAAGCCAGTGGGAAAACAGGGGTGAAGCTGAAAGCTCCCCTGGAACCACTTCCTGTCGTTAGCACCCCATTTGAAAGGGTGGGCATCGACATTGTGGGTCCATTAGATCCGCCCACTACAGCTGGTCACAGGTTTATCCTGGTTTTGGTGGATCATGCCACACGGTACCCAGAGGCTATACCTCTAAGGACCCTTACAGCACCTGTTGTGGCTAGGGCCCTGATGGGAATCTTTACCCGAGTGGGTTTTCCCAAGGAAGTTGTGTCCGACAGGGGGACCAACTTCATGTTAGCGTACATGCGGGCCATGTGGAAGGAGTGTGGAGTGACCTACCGGTTCACCACTCCTTACCACCCCCAGACCAATGGTCTGGTGGAGAGGTTTAACAAAACCTTGAAAGGCATGATCAGAAGTCTGCCTGAAAGCCTGCGGAGGAAATGGGACGTCCTCCTACCCTGTCTATTGTTTTCTTACAGGGAAGTGCCACAGAAGGGAGTGGGCTTCAGCCCCTTCGAGCTTTTGTACGGGCACCCTGTACGTGGACCTCTCAACCTGGTGAGAGACGGATGGGAGAGAACTCCCAGGAAGCTTCCCCAGGACGTGGTGAGCTACATGCTGGCCTTCCGGAGCCAAATGGCTAAGTTGTGGAAGCAAGCTTCTGACAACTTGGAGGCCAGCCAAGCAGTAATGAAGGCGTGGTATGACCACAACGCTCACCCGGTGGAGTTGGAGCCTGGCCAGAAGGTGTGGGTGATCGAACCAGGAGAGCTTAGCGCCCTCCAGGATCGCTGGTCAGGACCCTTTGAGGTATTGGAGAAGAAGGGTAAGGCTACCTACTTGGTGGATCTTAAGACCCCTCGTCAGCCCCTACGGGTGCTGCATGCCAACCGCCTCAAACCCCACCACGAGACGCCCAAAGTCATTTTGATGATGGTGACTGACGGAGCAGAGGACGCGGAAAGCGAGCCTCTCCCCGATTTGTTTGCGTCTCAAGAGAAGGATGGGTCGGTGGAGGGAGTGATTCTCTCCCCATCCCTAACTCCTGAACAACAGGAGGACTGCCGCCAGGTCCTGGGACAGTACTCTTCGTTGTTCTCCCTTGTTCCGGGTAGGACTCACCTGTGCGTCCATGACGTGGACACAGGAGACAGCCCACCTGTGAAGTCCAAGATCTACCGGATGTCAGACAAGGTGAAGGCCAGCATTAACAGTGAAGTCACTAAGATGCTGGAGCTAGGAGTGATCGAACCTTCCAGCAGCCCCTGGTCCAGTCCGGTGGTGTTAGTACCAAAAGCCGCACCACCGGGTGGCCAACCGGAACTGAGGTTCTGTGTGGACTACCGTGGACTGAATTCAGTAACCAAAACTGATGCTCATCCGATCCCAAGGGCGGATGAATTGATTGACCGGCTGGGAGCTGCCCAATATCTAAGTACCTTTGACCTTACTTCTGGGTACTGGCAGATCTCTTTGACTGATGGAGCTAGGGAAAGGTCATCCTTCTCCACGCCCAATGGCCACTACCAGTTCTGTGTGATGCCCTTTGGGCTCAAGAACGCACCTGCCACGTTTCAGCTTCTGGTGAACCAGATCCTCACTGGAATGGAGGGTTTCTCTGCTGCTTATCTGGATGACATAGCCGTCTTCAGTAACAGCTGGGAGGATCACTTGCGTCACCTGCAAGCTGTTCTCCAGGCCCTGAGACAAGCTGGGTTAACGATCAAGGCCAGCAAGTGCCAGATCGGGCAGGGGTCGGTAGTGTACCTTGGACACTTGGTGGGTAGGGGAGCGGTGCAACCCCTCCAGGCGAAGATCGAGGCCATCATGGCCTGGGAACCCCCCAAGACTCAGACTGAGGTCCGAGCATTTTTGGGCCTCACCGGATACTACCGCCGCTTCGTGAAGGGATACGGTACCATCGTGGCCCCCCTCACGGAGCTCACATCCAAGAAACAACCTCGACGGGTAGTCTGGACGGAGGCTTGTCAGCAGGCCTTCGTCAAGCTGAAGCAAGCCATGTGCGAGGCCCTGGTCTTAAGGGCCCCAGACTTTTCCAAGAAGTTCATTGTCCAGACAGATGCATCAGAACATGGCATTGGGGCAGTGTTATCGCAACTCAATAAAGAGGGTCTGGATCAACCCGTGGTCTTCGTATCCCGGAGACTACTTCCCAGGGAACAGAAGTGGAGTGCAATAGAGCGTGAAGCCTTTGCAGTGGTATGGGCTCTGAAGAAGCTGCGGCCATACCTGTTTGGCACGCATTTCCTAGTTCAGACCGACCACAGACCCCTTCGATGGCTGATGCAGATGAAGGGGGAGAATCCCAAGTTGTTGAGGTGGTCTATCTCCCTACAGGGAATGGACTTTCAGGTGGAACATCGGCCTGGAGTGGACCACGCCAATGCAGACGGTCTCTCAAGGTATTTCCGCCTTAGTGATGAGAACTCCCAAGGGGTTGGGTAGCTCTCCCCACTTTCAGCTGGGGGGGACGCGTGTTAGACCTGTCAGCCCTTTGGGTGGTCCCTCCTCATCATTATTTATTTTGTCCCACTTTTGCCTCAAACCCTGTTAGTATTTTTCCTTTTTGGGAACCACCAGACTTTTTAGTATTGATGCAGATTCAGGGAGCCATTTTATCTACCCCTGGAACTTCTGTCTGAGGGCCTGGAGCACAAAATGGAGGCCACCCATTGTCACCTGTGACATCACTGGAACCTACTAGAACCTTCTGCAACATTCTGGAACCCTGTGACAGTTGGAGGTGGTTTAGAATGTTGGGAAGCTAAGTCAGGGTTGGCAGTTGGAGCTGGCAGTTGGCACCTGACTGGTGAAGAGAGAGGAGCAGAAACCTGAAGGAGGAAGGAGTGAGGCAGCAGGGGTGGAAACTTGTACCTGGAGTGGGGTCCATAAACCCACCCTTGATACTAGTCCCTACTGACTGAGCCCAGCCTGGAGCCCTGTGTGGGGGAAAGCAAGAGAAAACCATCTTAAGGACCTGGACAGCAGGAACAGGCCTTAAAAGTAAAGAACAGCAAGTTCCTGACCTGGTTACTGGTAACTTCTTGAAGTCCAACGTTGTGAAGCCTGGAGACCTGGAGCCCGAGGTGGAGAAGCGGCGCTGACTGGAAAGCAGACGTCGTACCCGGAGCCGCCAGAGAGCGAGAGAGGGCGCCGACGGAGGTCGTGGAGAGTACCAGAGGTCGAGGAGGAAGTCACCCGAGGTCGAGTGAGCGGCGTCGACGGGGGAGTGAAGTCCGCCCTCCGGAGTCGCCGGAGACCGAGGTGAAGCGTGCCGGAGGTCGGGAGTGGAGATCGCACTCCGGAGTCGCCGGAACCTGAAGAGAATCGTGCCGGAGGTCGGGAGTGGAGGTCGCACTCCGGAGTCGCCGGAACCCGAGGAAAGAAGCACCGGAGGTCGGGAGTGGAGATCGCACTCCGGAGCCGCCGGAAGTCGACATCGAGCCGAGGCCGCCCGACATCATCGAACCGGAGCCGCCCGAAGTCGACATCGAGCCAAGACTGCCCGACGTCATCAAACCGGAGGTCGACATCGAGCCGAGGCCGCCGACATCGAACCGGAACCGCCTACCGGCGTCGACAAGAACTGTCATTGAGCCGAGGCCGCCAACATCGAACCGGAACCGCCTCACGGCGTCGACACGACTCCAGCGGCGTCGGAACTTCATAAAAAGGGCAGTAAGTGGAATAGAGGGGGCCTAAGGCCCTGTGAAGCCCTAAGAGACCATCCTAGAGGCTAGAGAGGTGCTGGAACCAGCTTGATAGTGCCAGGGGAGAGCTGAGACTAATACAGAGGGGTTGTGTAGTGTGGGAGAGCCAGATCTCTAGATCCCCCCTTGATCTACCTCAGTTTTAGCCTCAGCCTTACCCAAGCTAGGTGAGACACCCTCAGGCCATCCACCTAACCACAAGCTGTGACTGGGCCAAATCAGCCCATAGTATTTTAAATGTGATCTGATTTTACAAATGTCATTGTTGGCTGATATTATTTATTGAGGGTACTGTATTTATTGTATTTATCTAAGTTATTCCTGTAATGTATTTATTGTCCTGAGCCAACTTATTCCTGTACAGTATTTATTCCCTCACAGTTTTTATTTGACCTGATCCTATTTATTGCACCTGTAAAGTGTTATTATTTATTTGACCTGCACTTTTTAAGGAAAAGCCTTGTGTACTGTGATTGTATTATTATTTATTTAATCAGCAACTAAGAGAAAAGAAGATAAAGAGATATATTTTCAGTATAATTTTTAAGGTGTAGTGTCGTTTTTGGAACGGATGCACGCATGGTTATTGTGTGGGTATGACGTATGCTTAGCACGGTGCCTGATCCCTGACCACTCGAGCCAAGCTACCACAGTGTATGTCTGGGAGAACACTACCACCCTTCCGGTGTGGGAGTGGGTTTTCTAACACAGTACTAAAGTGAAAACACACCACAAGAAACATCGTACACAAAATAAAAACAATTGAGTACATTTGAAAAAATCATTTCACAACAAAACAACAAAAATCCAAGCAGTAGAACCGGCATTATGATTTTAATGTAAGGTAAAATCTAGTGCCAAAAAAGACCAAAGAACCAGCTGCGGACATCTAGTTGCACAAGACCAGGTCAAAGTCGAAAAATATGGCAGACAGCAATGAAGCATGAGTCGGATACAAAAGTTGAATGGGCCCAGTTGGTGCTTACCTTTGGACTTTGCAGAAATTTTAAAGAAAAGCGTTATGAGAAAGTAAAGTCCAGCGGGGCAAGGCTGCAGGTGGTGTCTAAGGAGGGAGCATTAGGTTGCCGCTAGATGAAGCTCGGCGAAGATTTCTACATTTGTACTTATTCGTTTTTTGGAAGATGGAAATCTCCAGCAGGATGAGTCTGGAAGATGTTCTAGAATGTTGGTCACCCCATGGTGAAGGGTCTCTGAAAAGGATAAGCGAATGCGAAGAAGAATGTAGTGGGAGCTGCTGTGAAGTCATGCCAAACGGCGGTGCATCTTCAGGGGATAGATGAGGTTGCTCCCAACCTTCTCTTGGTCTTTGGAGCCATTTTAGAGAAATGTTTTCTAAGTCCCAAGTTTTGGATCTGTGGCTATCTGGACACCTTTATTACCTAGGTCCAGCACTAGATGGGCACCTTCTGTGGGTTTAGGGCTCACTCAGGCTGAGTCCAGATGCTGTTTCAAGATGGGTGGAGCCTATTCTGTCCTTGAGGCTCTGATCAGGAGGCCAACCAACTAGCCCTTAGAGTCACTGTTGAAGTCCTGGGTTCAAGTGTTGAAACACGGCTTTAGCAGCAGGGCAAGCCCCTGGGAGTTCAAGGCAGGCTCCAGGTAGCAAATCCGTCATTCCATGTGCAACAAAGCATTCTTGAGGAGTACACAGCAGGCCACAGCAGCAGGCAGCCCTCTGAGAGTCCTTCCACAGGTCCAGATATAGAACTGAAAAGTGGATCTGAGGGTCCAATTCTTGTACCTGGTGCCATCTTTAAAGTGCGTGTTTTTATGGAATTCCCTTTGAAACACTTGAAATTTCCTGTTTCCCCTGTCCTGGCTCCTGGCTGTCTGCATGAACAATGTAGGGGGACACGTTCATTGTATGCATGCAGAGCATATCCTATTCATATGCAAGTAGGGCTGTGCCCAGCTTCGCCCCCCATACTGCCAGTTGATGGCCCATCCAGGCACACCTATTCCCTCGGTTGTGTGGCTGTCTGGGAGGAATTAACAAAGTCCAAATGCCTATTGCATCCAGTCATGTGACCCAGGAACAAGCTTCAGGAACCAAATGGTTTGAGCAGGAAAATGCAAACTTTCTAAAAGTGGAATTTTCAAATTGTAACATAAAATCTGATTTAACATTAAAGAGAATTTTTTAATTACAAATTCTCAGACACCACACATTAAAGGTTTACCTATTCCCAATCAAAAGCTAGCACTTATTATATGTAATAGGGCAACCCAATGTTAGCCTACGAGACAGGTAGACCCCTCAGTAGTGAAAAACAATTTAGGAGTTTTTCAATTCCAAGACATGGAAAACCTAAAAGTACATGTACAGCCTTTTATTAACCATGCACTCTGCTCTATGGGCCACCTTAGGGGAGACTTATATGCAACAAAATGGGAGTTTAAGGATTGGCAAGGGGGTTAAATTGACAAGTCGAATTGGCAGTTTAAAACTGCAGTCATGCTTCAGTGGCAGACATGGGACATGTTTTAAGGAGCTTTTAAGTCGGTGGCACCATAAGTGCTGCAGGCCCACTAGTAGCATTTAATTTACAGGCTCTGGGTATATGGTATACCACTCTATAAGGGAATTATACGTAAGTTAAATATGCCAATCAGGTGGAAGCCACTTTTAGTATAAGTATAAGTATAAAAAGGCTTATAAAGCGCTCGAATACCATAAGGTGTCTTGGCGCTGTGGTGTATGTGACTTGCAGGAGAATAAAATTACAGCTGTACCTGGAATAGGTGATGCTTGAGCAATTTTCTGAAGAGAACATAGCTAGGTTGGAGTCGCAACTCGACAGGCAGTTGGTTCCATAATCTCGCTGCACAGATGGCGAAGGAACGCCCACCCCATCTGGCAAGATTGAATCTGGCGATACACATAAGGCCAAGATTGGCCGATCGCAGAGCACGGAGCGGAGTGTAGGGTATAAACCTGTCAGTCCCATCGTTCGGGCCCCCGCCAAAACGAGCCCGATGCACCAAACAAAGTGCCTTGAACTCGATTCTTTGTTGAACCGGGAGCCAGTGGAGGGAGTTCCTTCCCGCAGAGGTGGAGCAGCCCCTAGGTAAGTTAAGGATAACCCGGACTGCGGCGTTCTGCAAGGATTGGAGCTTTCTGACCTGAAATTTGTGGGTGCCCAAAAACAGGGCGTTGCAGTAGTCCAATCTGGACATGAAAAGAGAAGCCATCACAGTCTTTTGTAATGCCATAGGTATGTATGGAAGAACCTTCCGCAAGGTTTTGAGCAGAAAGAAACAGGAGGACGTGAGGCTGTTGACCTGAGCTGACATGTTTAGCTTTTGATCAAAAACCACCCCCAGGTTCCTCACCTTGGTGACTGGGAGGGGGCATTGCCCGGCTGCCGAAGGCCACCAAAAGGAATTCCAGACTGATGGCCCCTTCCCAAATTCCATCACTTCTGTCTTTTCGGTATTGATTTTCAAAAAACTCCGATGCATCCATTTCATCACGGAGAGACAGGCGTGGAATTTGGCCGCTATTTGATCAGGCTGCTCAGCAGCTGATATCACTAGCTGTCATCGGCATAGGACACCAACGTGAAGCCATGCTTCCTAACCAAGCTCGCCAAGGGTTTAACATAAATGTTAAATAAGGTGGGGGAAAGAGCTGAGCCCTGGGGAACACCACAAGGCAGAGCAAAACTGTCCAAATGTAGACCAGCCCAGTTTACCATGTTTAAAGGGGAAAGCACAAGCAGTTTAACACACATTACCAGGGGCAACAAAACAAATTCAGCAAAAAGATAAGTGGTGAGGCACATATTTTGGGGGTAAAGCTGCAGAGAGGGCCAAGTCCACCAGAGCCCCTTTCTACAGAAGGCAAGATAATCTAAAAACAAATATAAAATTGATATTTCTTATTGAAACTGTTATCTTTCTAAACTAGCCTATACATGGTACGATTTATTCAACATGAAGAAATAATGTCACACCCACAGCATCACAAAATAGTGTCAGTGTGTCCTCTGTGAAATAGTGTATTTTTATAGTGTTGTACACATAGGGCCTTATTCACAAAGTCATTTTTATCGATTATGATTATATACTCCCATAGTTCCATTCACATGATTGGAGTACATTTCTGATCTGATTTTGTTTCAATCACAAACATTCCAAAGAAAAACTCTTTAAATCTAAGATGGTTGTAGACTTGCAGGAGTATGCCTTGTGCACTGTACTTAATCAGATATCGTTTTCTACTTGGCAGACAAGACTCATGATCAAGTATGGCAGAACACTTTTCTACTACGTACCCCATGCAATGTGTCAATATTCCATGTATGTTTTCACAAAAGAGGCAAAGCTGAGGTATTTCATATTTTCGTCTCTCTATACTATTCACACTCTACAGTATGTGTATTTAGCAAATTATCAACATTTCTGATAATATATAATAATCCTCAAAATATTTGTTCCCTGTAGGTGGAATTGGACACTGGCAGGATAAGCACTGCATTTTATTGCATTTATAATGTATTATTGTAAACATTTCTTAGAGACTTGCATTTTTAAAGGCTTTCCACTGTCAAGTTTGGAGGATACTACTTTTAGCGACTGCATATGCAATCGATATGTTCTTATACATTTCTGACCCAGAGCACGTTGGAAGGAGGTATATTTAGGTCACACAACATTAATCCAGTATTTTGCCAGCCTTCCAGCATGCATTAATATTTAATGAAGATATAGGGTATTTCTATTGCCACCTCAGGTTACGTTCACATCTTCATATCTCAGCATCTTAACTGTTGTCCTAAGGACCTGACGTGTCTTGGGGTTCACTGGCTAAAGTTGTAAAACTGAACAACCTTCAGCAGCCCCAAAATTTGTAGGACATGCAAGGTTGAACACCCCTGCACATCAGGCAATTTTTTTTTAAAGTGTGACTTGAGAGTGCAGAAGTTGAAATTCTAATTTCATCAACATAAAAATAAACTACAGAGACACTGCTGAGAAATGGCCTTTGTCGCCACCCACATGTTGAATTCATTCAGTATAGCATTAGATTAGACAGGGATTGTGTGCTTTTTGGACTTGGACTTTAACTGAACGCCACAGGACCAGTTATAGTAACATGCCAAGGTTAGAAACCTGATCTGTTTATTATGAAAAGTTATGATACAAGCAGCAGACTTGGCTTATTTATTACGTAAAGCATATTATAAATCTAATAGACTTCAAGGGTAGATTAACTGTGCTAAATTGTATAGGCAGGTATTTTGTTACATAGCATCTCACAGATGACCATAGTAGGCAACGTTTTTGTTATTCATTAGCCCTTTTGGTAAACTATGAGGGTAGATAGAAGATTTGCACTGTGATAATTCTTGGTAGACCATCTTAAGAGGGCCAGATATGTTTAGTTGTTTGTCAGGCTGTGGTAAAAAAACTACATACAGACATATATTTACATGCATAAAAGAGATTTTAGTCAGCCGCCTTCTTCCATTGATGTGTTTATCTGTCATTCACACTCTTATTCCATCCATGAAAGCATGCAGAAGTTTTCAATCTATCAGCAATCCCTTACTTCACACAGTTATCTTGTTATTATGTTATTTTTACATGACAAATTGTCAAATATTGAAGTACAATATGTAATAAAATCACATAATACTAAGCAATATCCTTAATACGAGTTGTGATGCTTAATTACTCTTCACCAACCTACATCACCTTAAAGACCTTTATAGGCTTTTCCTTTAACAGTTGGTCCTTCACCATGGCACACAGTGACCTTGACTTTTCATGCAAGATCTACTTTATAGGTCATCAGCCTCCTTTAGTCTGGTAAATCACATGTAATATCCTATAATATTTTGCACACTTCTTATTCCTTGGTGAAAACATTTCTCTGCAAATATCTATTAAAGATAACCACATATGTGAAATGTAAAAGCCTATATTACATAACGCATCTCCAAACATGGTGGAAATAATTAAGTGATTCAGAGATAATATCATCCTGTAACTGTTTTATTATGAGTGTTAAATATATATACATAGGTGTATTGGTGAATCAGTGGCTGTGTGAATGTCTGTATGGGTGACTCACTGGTGCGTGACTGACTGTTTAAGTGAGTGATTAGGTATCTCAGTGAATGTATGTGTGAGTAACTAGTTGTGTGAATGTTTCTATCTGTCAGTTGATGTTTAAGTGGGTGTATGAGTGTGTTAGTGGGTAAATGAATGGCTATATGGGTGATTGATTGGTTGTCTGACTACCTCTATGGTTATCTGGGTGTCTGTGTGTGTTGGTGAGGAGGTGTGTGACTACCTGTATGGATGAGTGAGTGGGTGAGTCAGTGGCTGTATGGGGTGCTGTGTGCATGAGTGAGAATCTTATGGGTGAGTGAGTACCTGTATGGCTGTGTCAGTGATTGAGTGCATGTGTCAGTATGGGTGAGTAACTGGGTATGTGAAAAGCAGTATAGGTGATTGATGGGGTATATGATTGACCGTATGCGTGAGTGAGTGAATGTGACTGTGGCTATATGGATGAGTGGATGCTTCTGTCAGTTACTAGATAGGTGAGTGAGTATGTGTTACCAGGGCAGGCTTTAGCGTGGGTAGCACCCGGAGCAACAATAATTTTTGGTGCCCCCACACCCCATTACTGCCTCCTTGGATTCTCTCACTACCAAAGTGCAAAAGTGCCCATCATCTCTCCAATAATAAGTTAGAGCTAAACAAGGCACCCAACCCTCACCTTGAGATCAGCGCCCCCTCAACAGGTCCGCACCCAGTGCGGCCGCACCAGTCGCACTCCCCTAAAGCTAGCCCTTTGTATTACTATTTGTATAAGTAAGTACATGGGTGTGTGTTTAACTGTTTGTGTGAGAAGTGGCTGTGTGATTTACTGTATGGGTGAGAGTCTAGGTGTGTGAGTAGTTCTATGGGTGACTCACTCAGTATGTAAATGCCTGTATGGGTGTATGATTGGATAAGTCAATGGTGTGAGAGTGAGTGAGTGAGTATGTGTATGAGTGGCAGTATGGGTGAGCAAATGGATGTGAGTGTAGATCTATGAAACACTGAGTGGGTGTGTAAGTACTGTTATGGTTCTGTGAATGGGTTTGTGAATGGTTTTGTCGGAGTGGCAGTGGATTCTATAGGGATGTGAGTGGGTGCGTCAGAGATGCTGTGGATAATGTCATCAATGATGTCATCAGTGATGTCATTTGAGATGCCATCAGTGATGTCATGAGTGATGTCACTGACAATGTCATCATGAGTGATTTTATATGTGAGGTCATGAGCAGTGCATAGTGGGGCGTGAGTTATAGTTAACTCAGCTAACTATAATAGCTGGGTCATTGCATGAGTACATGGGTATTGACTGGATGATTAGAGTGCTGCAAGGAAAGTGCATGGTGATTTTATAATTGTTTGGGTTTTAGTGGTGTGATTGGATAAGTACATGGTGCTGGCTGGGAGATTGGATGAGTGCCTGGGTAGTGACAGAGGGATTTCTGGAGTGCATGGGTACTACTTTGGTAATTGGAGGAGTGAATCAGTAGTGGGTAGGTGGTTAGAGGTCTGCATGGGAAGTGCTCAGGTATTGTAGCAGTGCATGTGTTAGTGACTGGGCCATCACATGAGTACATGGGTACTGACTGGATGATTAGAGCACAGCAAGGAGAGTGCATGATGAATTTATAAGTGCTTTGGTTTTGGCGGAGTGATTGGATAGGTACATGGTGCTGACAGGGTGATGGCTGGACTGCATGGGTAGTGATCAGGGGATTGTAGCAGTGCATGTGTTAGTGCCTGGGTCATTGCATGAGTACATGGGTAGTGACTGGGTGATTAGAGTACTGCAAGGACAGTGCATGGTGATTTTATAACTGCTTAGGTTTTGTCTGAGTGATTGGATAAGTACATGATGCTGGATGGGGTATTGGAGGAGTGCATGGGTAGTGACAGAATGATTGCTGGAGTGCATGGGTACTACCTGGGTGATTGGAGGAATGAATCAGTAATGTGTAGGTGGTTAGAGCTATGCATGGGTAGTGCTCAAGGGATTGTAGCAGTGCATGTGTTAGTGCCTGGGCATTGCATAAGTATATGGGTACTGACTGGATGATTAGAGTACTCCAAGGTGAGTGAATGGTGAATGTATAAGTGCTTCTGTGTTGGCTGAGTATTTGAATAAGTACATGGTGCTTGCTGGGTGATTGCAGGGAGTGCATGGGTACTGACAGGGTGATGGCTGGACTGCATGGGTAGTGCTCAGGGGTTGTAGCAGTGCATGTATTAGTGCCTGGGTCATTGCATGAGTACATGGGTACTGATTGGATTATTAAAGTACTGCAAGGAAAGTGCATTGTGAATTTATAAGTGACATTATAGTTAGTTGGACATTTCACTCATACAAAACCATAGAAATTCCCCCATTATAGTTAGTTTGGCTAACTATAACTCGTGCCCCCGCAATGCACTGCTGATGATGTCAAATATTATATCATTCCTGACATGGTCAGTGACATCACTGATGACATCACTGATGACATCTCAAATGATATCACTGATGACATCACTGATGACGTCATCCACGTGATAATCTGATGCACCTCCTCACACTCTAATATAACCTTTGATACACCCACTGTAAAATACAGACTACCATTTTCGAAACTATCAACACACAAATACCAGTTACTACATATGCACTCACTGATTCCTAGGTCTGCACACACATCCACTCATTCACCCATACAATCACTCATACATACAGTCACTCATCAATACAACACTCTCATATGCACAAATACACATATACAGACACTCACACAGCACCAATCATTCATGGATTTACTCACACACCTAGTCAGTCATGCAAAGAATCAATCACAATTCCATTTACTGACCTATAGAGTTATACACACAACAGATCACTTATTCAAACAGAAACAAACACATAATTACTCTCTTATACAATCACTGATACAAGTAAACACTCAACTATACAGCCACTCTCATAATCACTGACTCTCACATATAGTCATTTATATACTCTAACTCTCACATACACTGCCTTTTAGATATGTAGTTACTTGGACATACACACACTGACCCACCCATACAGCTGTTTCCACATGCGCTATTGAACCTATATGGCCAGTGAATCAATCACTCAAACATTTATGCACAGAGTCACACACCTTCCACACACACACTCAGGCACCCATACAAATACTCTGTCAACCAATCAATAACCCATATAGACACTCATGTAGCTACTAACCAACCCATGGAGCAGCTTATACAACAGCAGACAGACTGATACAGACATTCACACAGTTTAGTCACTAATAGGGGTGGGTGGAATTTGCGTAATCGCGTTACGCAAATCTCCGCGAAACGGTAAAAAATCTCCGCGAACATGCAGAAATTCTGCGAACATGCGGAATTGCTTGTTTGCGATGCTTTTTTCCTGTTCACAGAAATATCTTGCGAACACGCAATTTGAGAACGCGAACAAGAAAAAATTTCGCGAAGTCGCGGAAAGCAGAATTTTGGGCAATTTCGCGTTCTCCGCGGAACGCGAAATTACCGAAATTCCGCAAATTCCGCGAGCGGAGCAGAATTTACCGCCCGGGCCTAGTCACTAACCCATGCATTCAATAAGACACATGTAATAACTCACTTAAACAGTCAGTAACACATCAACTAAATCCTCTATCCAGACACTTACACACCCACTCATTCTTCAATACACCTAGGCATATATATAATACATATTTAAACTTTATAGAAACACACAGTCACTGGATGATGTCATCAGTGATGTAATTTGAGAGTCATCAGTGATGTCATCAGTGATGTCACTGACCATGTCATGAATGATGTAATATGTGACGTTATCAGCAGTGTATTCCAGGGGTGCGAGTTATAGTTAGCTGAACTAAATATAACGGGGGAATTTCTATAGTTTTGTACGAGTGATATATATATATGAAACCAAAGTCCTGACCCTCCAATTGCCAAGAGGGAATATACCGCAGGTACGGACCACCAGAAGTATTTCTCATAATAATTCCAAAACGCGGGGTCACAGTTCCACATTTTTATTCACCCAAATGGTACAGAGAAGTGTGCGCCCCAGACTCATTTCGATCACCTCCGCGATCTTGATCATATATATATATTACCTACTGGCGGTCGCCAGTAGGTAGTTATAGTTAGGACCAAGTTTCCATAGGAAGAGTATTTTTTGTTTTGCTTATAACTTTGGCGTCATTTGATGAATCTTCATGACATTTTTCATACTAATTATTTGTTTATATCAGCTCCTATGTGGGAAGTTTGGGGGTGATTTGTCAAGGGGGGGCCAAGAAAAAAGGGGGGTCCCAAAACATGTTTCCTCCATATTAATTTCCATAGGAAACTTTAGACAAGGCTACAGGTCGAACGGGTGAACGGAATTGCCCCAAATTTGGCAGGGAGAAGGGTCTTGGTTTAGAAAGTATGCTTTTGTTTATTTGGTGTAAATCCGTTCAGTAGTTTTGGAGAAATATCAAAATTTACAGATATCGATATTCGGGAATTCTGCCATCTGATTGGCTGAGGCGTTACGAGCATGAGCTTGCTGCTTATTGGTTGTGAGCACTGCGAGCGGTTGCAACTAGGAAGTGTTGGCCACCATTTTGTGATTCAATTGAAGTGAGTAAGGGGGAAAAAGGGCGAAAAGAGTAGGAAACAGGAGGATAGGAGCACTGTAACCTCTGTGGGGGAGTGAGAAGCGAAGTAGTCACACCTACCGGTCTGAAAGTGCTGTGTTGCTCAGAGTGACATGGTGCTGAGATGAGATGCTGCTACAGTCGGGTATGAAACTTAGAGCCTAAACCGGGAGGTCATTGCTGTAAAGTGATGTGCTCTGGTTTTTGTAGGATACCTGCGGAAGTAGTGTTAGTTGGCGTTTATACCATACAGGGAGTGGGACACGAACTACTGAGCTCTACCCTGCGTTTATACTTTACTGGAAGTGGGAAGCGAAGTACTACGCCTACTGGTGTGAAGACTCGGGGATCAAACAGAGCTGATTGTTGTAAAGTGATGGGCTGTGGGCGCCGTAGCATACTGGCCGCTGTAGTATAACTGTAAGTAGTGTTAGTATGCATTTATACTATACAGGGAGTGGGAAGTGAACTACTCACCCCCACTGGTCTGAAGACTCGCGGATTAAACCGTGAGCTCATTGCTGTGAAGTGATGTGCTCTGTGTACTATTTCAATGTAAGTCATAGTGCAATGTTAGTATGTAATGATACTCTAATGCAAGTATGTAATGTTAGAATGTAGGGCTGTCATGAGGGGAATCTTGGGGAGTTTGTACACGGCGCTGGAGCAGACGAATGCCTTGGGGTCTGGTCCTGTTGGTGGCTGTTTAAGCTGTCATCTTTTCTGCAATAAATCTACTTATCAGATCCACTGCTGTCTTCCTGTTCACTACATAAATTTGCCGACGAGCGGGAGAAGGTGAAAAGAAGGCAGCACTCACCAAGATTTTGCGCTTGCTTGCGTTGTGCTGAAGACCCGTTTTCTCGGTGAATCTGTTTCTACTCATCACAGGGTCGTGTGCTGAAGACCCGTTTTCTTGGTGAATCTGTTTCTACTCATCCCAGGGTCATCGGCTGATCGCACTATGTGATCCTACCTCTGGTAGGATTTATATTTTTTGATTTTGGGCTTCCTCTGCCTCTTCATTACACTCTGGTTGCTGTACCACACGTGTGCAAGTAGTGTTAGTATGCGTTTATACTAATCCTGTAGTTATGCATTTAACAAAGCATCATGGTCCCATGGAGCGCCACCTCCCAGGGGCAGGTCATACAATGTCCTGGGGTGTGCAAGTGCAGGACATTTATGTTTGCTACTACAGGGTGGGAGAGGAGGAAAACCTCATATTGTTTCAATAAAGCGGAACCGGATGGTAAATATGGAGAAAAAATAATCAAGCGGGGTCTCACCCGTTCATTTAAATGAGCCCACTGGTGGGTAATGTTCTGGGTCCAATCCTATTATTACATATCTCTGCAGCACTAGGGATCTTAATCTCACATGTAAATTAGGCGCGGGAGGGCACAGAGACGTTTCGCAGACTAGGGGCTCGACACCTCCCCGGGTATTGTTTACGAATTGTTCGGGGGGCTTCGAGGCCAACTCAAGACCAGGGATCGGCAACCTCCGGGGCTTTATTTAAATATGCAGGGTGGGCCTTGCCAGTCTTTGAAGCCTCGGTGGCCCTAGGCAGTGCCTTATCGGTTCAGAAGTCACACGGGCAGTACTCATGGTTTTATAAAGTGATACACTCATAGAACTCTTGCCGTTGTACAATTACCCAGGCTTCATTTATGTAATAGTCTGTTGGTTTATATTTGGTAGGTGCACCAGAAAATTAAACAAAAGTTCCCTTATAACCTACAATACAAATGACGATTTTCACATTAAACTACAGACAAGTGTTGTCAGAAAAAGAAGACCCATACACTCAGTTATTTATTGGTAAACCAAATAACTTTTATTAACGCAACACAAATAAATGGAAATTTAACTTTATTCGAACAACAGTAAAACATGGAAGAAGTGGGTGGGACTCCTCCGGAAGCAGCATACAAAACCTGCAAGACAAAAAAGAAACATAAGTATGTGTGCCATGTCTAAGAGAAAAAGAAAGGTAGTGAGAATGAACGGAGGAAAGTGAGAATGGGACAGAGAGCGAGTGGGTGGAAGGGAGAAGGGGAGGGAGAGTGAAAATAACAGAGGGAGGAGGAGACGGAGCACCGGCCTATTGCACCCAGCCCTCACTGTTCACCTCCTGTCACCCGTGTGTCTGGGACGCTGGGGTCCACGAGAAAGAGTACGGTCCAGCTAGTCCTTAAAATGAAACAGAGATATAAATGAGACCAGAGATTACATTATTATCCATGGCAACATCGCTTGCCTGCACCTGTGCACCAAGGCTGCTGCACCCTAGCCCCTTTCTCCGCTCTGTGCTCAATTGCAGCTCCTACGCGCCGAGGCTTGACTGCTCACCTGCCACAACCGGTGTGTCCAAGGACGTGCCGGTGCAAGCTCCTACTCCAGGGTGCCGCTATCAGGGTGGCCCAGAAGGACTCCGGTCGGGGGCGGTGTCTTGATACCACGGTGGAAGGCATCAGAATGCACAGGGCATCATCACGGGGTGAGCACTCACTCTGCCCATTTTGGCTCCACTAACCCAGTGTTTGAAAAGGGATAAAAAATATAATGTTGGAATCGTCTTGAGGTAAATGAAGGTTTCTTTCAACGTTAATAGAGAACACCAGTTGAGTGCATCCTTCCTTCTTGAAGTACGGTCTTCGAATTGTTAGTGGTAATCGTGGTTCAAAGAGGAGTTGGAGTGCACGAGAATACACAAGGTTAAATAATAATATGTTATGCCAACGTTCATATACAAAGGAACAGAGCGCATGGTAGAAGCATAATGTGCACGTGTATTGCAGTGGCGCAAGCCTGTATGCATGTACACTTAGTAATCTGCTCACTACAGTGCCCCAAAAGCCAACGCCACGTGTCTGTAGGGCATCGCTCCCCCGCTGGCTCAGGCCTACAGTATGGTCCAGCAGGTCCTTAAAATGAGACAGAGATGTTACTGAATGAGGTCAGAGATCAAATCGGTACGCAGGGTAACATCGGTTGTTCGCACCTTTGCACACAGGCTGATGCACCCCACCCCTCCCGCAGCACTGCGCTCAACACATGTCTGTAGAACAGAGCTGCCCGCTGGCTCAGGCCTACAGTACGGTCCAGCAGGTCCTTAAAATGAGACAGACATGTGACTGAATGAGGTCAGAGAACACATTATTAAGCAGGGCAATATCGCTTGTTTGTACCTGCTCACCCAGCATTGCGCTCAATTGCAGCCCCTGTGCACCTAGGCCCCACTGCTGTCATTGTTGTGTGTCCAAACACGACGGGCAGCAGTGTTCACAATTCAGGTGCAGTGTTGATTGTGACGATGGTGTTCGCCTTATGGATCCCTTTTTTTATTGCGCATTGTGATATGCGAGGTGGATGCGGCCATATCACCAGAGGAAGTGTAGAAGAACTGGGACATGTGGCGTCGTTGTTATCCTATTTATACATACGCAAAGTGGACTGGGCTTGCATACACCAGGCAAGCGTAGGGGTGTGAATAATAGCTCTGGGGACCTGGATGTTGTTCAGTTCCTGCCCGGCCAGGAAGTGTACTTATGTGTGTTTCTGTTGCAGTTTTGATGTCACAGAATGCGCAATTTGCATTAATGTAGCATGTACCGGGAGAGCGGCAACTATCGCTAATAAGATGCTGTTCGAAAACATTGAATGGCCAACATCACATGTCGTTGTCAAGGTTGTGGATATGCACAGACACTCATATCAATGATGTGCGTTATTATTGAAAGTGTTGCTTTTGCGAAGCACACACATATGAATGTGCGCAGATAGAGGGAGAATCAGCAGTGAGACTACGTCATGAATATTGATAACGTTCATTATAGTCAAGCAATGCATGCCAAATGTGAATCTGAAAGTCTCACATATGACACACTACTATACTGGTAAAGCCTAACAACAGAGAATACAGCAATACAAATGTACACATTACTGTTTACTGTTTGTCACATGTGATCTAGGATGTGCACTCTGCCCATGGCTGATGATACCCCTTCGGACCAGCAATACCCAGGCCGAAAGGCAGCACAATAATGTGCACACACACACACCAGGGGCATCGTGTAACACACATTTGATTTTTGATGTAACGTTTGAGATGCATGGCCATCACACGTGGAAGGCTATGAATATTGCTCAAGATGATCGTTGCATGTTATGTGTTGTAGAAGATATGTGTATGGTGTCACATATTACATCACTCATGACATGGTCAGTGACATCACTGATGACATCACTGATGACATCTCAAATGACATCACTGATGACATCATCCACATGATAATCTGATGCACATACTGATGCCCTAATATAAACTTTGATACACTCATTCTAAAATGCAGATGACAATTTTTGAAACTATACACACAACAATGCCATATACTACATACCACTCACTGTTTCCTAGGTCTACACGCACATCCAGTCACTTATACATGTAGTTACTCATCAATACAGTAGTATAATATGCACTCATACATCTATACATGCAGTCACACTCCGCCGCTCATCCAGAGAGTTACTCACACACCTAGTCAGTAATGCAAAGAATCAATCACATATCCATTTACTCATGTATACAGTTATACACACCAAGTCTGTTTTTTATAGACACACCATATCACTTATTTGTAGATACTAACACATATTTACTGTCTTATACAATTACTGATACAAGCAGACACTCATTTATACACAAACTCTTCAAATAACTTACTCTCATGTATAGTCATTTATATACTCCAACACTCACATATAGTGCCTAAAAGGGCAGGGGCTTTAGCAGGAGGGGGCGGTCCAGCACTTTAGTGGGTGGGGGTATGGGGGTAGAGGAGGGCAATCACAGGTTCAAACTGCAACTCTATATGTGCAGACACTCATGTCAATGGTGTGCGGTATTATTGAAAGTGTTGCTATTGTGAAGCACACACATGTGAATGTGCTCAGATAGAGGGAGGATCAGCAGTGAGGCTACATCATAAATATTGATAACGTTCATTATAGTCAAGCAATGCATGCCAAACATGAATCTGAAAGTCTCACATATGACACACTACTATACTGGTAAAGCCTGACAACAGAGAATACAGCAATACAAATGTACACATTACTGTTTACTGTTTGTCACATGTGATCTAGGATGTGCACTCTGCCCATGGCTGATGATACCCCTTCGGACCAGCAATACCCAGGCCGAAAGGCAGCACAATAATGTGCACACACACACACACACCAGGGGCATCGTGTAACACACATTTGATTTTTGATGTAACGTTTGAGATGCATGGCCATCACACGTGGAAGGCTAATGTACAGACCATGAATATTGATCAAGATGATCGTTGCATGTTATGTGTAGTAGAAGATATGTGTATGGTGTCACATATTTCATCACTCATGACATGGTCAGTGATATCACTGATGACATCACTGATGACATCTCAAATGACATCACTGATGACATCATCCACATGATAATCTGATGCACATACTGATGCCCTAATATAAACTTTGATACACCCATTCTAAAATGCAGATGACAATTTTTGAAACTATACACACAACAATGCCATATACTACATACCACTCACTGTTTCCTAGGTCTACACGCACATGCAGTCACTTATACATGTAGTTACTCATCAATACAGTAGTATAATATGCACTCATATATCTATACATGCACTCACACTCCGCGGCTCATCCAGAGAGTTACTCACACACCTAGTCAGTAATGCAAAGAATCAATCACATATCCATTTACTCATGTATACAGTTATACACACCAAGTCTGTTTTTTATAGACACACCATATCACTTATTTATAGATACTAACACATATTTACTGTCTTATACAATTACTGATACAAGCAGACACTCATTTATACACAAACTCTTCAAATAACTTACTCTCATGTATAGTCATTTATATACTCCAACACTCACATATAGTGCCTTAAAGGGCAGGGGCTTAGCAGGAGGGGGCGGTCCAGCACTTTAGTGGGTGAGGGCATGGGGGTAGGGGAGGGAAATCACATTTTCAAACTGCAACTCTATATGCGCAGACACTCATGTCAATGGTGTGCGGTATTATTGAAAGTGTTGCTATTGCGAAGCACACACATGTGAATGTGCTCAGATAGAGGGAGGATCAGCAGTGAGGCTACGTCATAAATATTGATAACGTTCATTATAGTCAAGCAATGCATGCCAAACATGAATCTGAAAGTCTCACATATGACACACTACTATACTGGTAAAGCCTGACAACAGAGAATACAGCAATACAAATGTACACATTACTGTTTACTGTTTGTCACATGTAATCTAGGATGTGCACTCTTCCCATGGCTGATGATACCCCTTCGGACCAGCAATACCCAGGCCGAAAGGCAGCACAATAATGTGCACACACACACACACACACCAGGGGCATCGTGTAACACACATTTGATTTTTGATGTAACGTTTGAGATGCATGGCCATCACACGTGGAAGGCTAATGTGCAGACAATGAATATTGATCAAGATGATCGTTGCATGTTACGTGTAGAAGAAGATATGTGTATGGTGTCACATATTTCATCACTCATGACATGGTCAGTGACATCACTGATGACATCACTGATGACATCTCAAATGACATCACTGATGACATCATCCACATGATAATCTGATGCACATACTGATGCCCTAATATAAACTTTGATACACCCATTCTAAAATGCAGATGACAATTTTTGAAACTATACACACAACAATGCCATATACTACATACCACTCACTGTTTCCTAGGTCTACACGCACATCCAGTCACTTATACATGCAGTTACTCATCAATACAGTAGTATAATATGCACTCATACATCTATACATGCACTCACACTCCGCCGCTCATCCAGAGAGTTACTCACACACCTAGTCAGTAATGCAAAGAATCAATCACATATCCATTTACTCATGTATACAGTTATACACACCAAGTCTGTTTTTTATAGACACACCATGTCACTTATTTATAGATACTAACAAATATTTACTGTCTTATACAATTACTGATACAAACAGACACTCATTTATACAAAAACTCTTCAAATAACTTACTCTCATGTATAGTCATTTATATACTCCAACACTCACATATAGTGCCTTAAAGGGCAGGGGCTTTAGCAGGAGGGGGCGGTCCAGCACTTTAGTGGGTGGGGGCATGGGGGTAGGGGAGGGCAATCACAGGTTCAAACTGCAACTCTATATGCGCAGACACTCATGTCAATGGTGTGAGGTATTATTGAAAGTGTTGCTATTGCGAAGCACACACATGTGAATGTGCTCAGATAGAGGGAGGATCAGCAGTGAACCTACATCATAAATATTGATAACGTTCATTATAGTCAAGCAATGCATGCCAAACATGAATCTGAAAGTCTCACATATGACACACTACTATACTGGTAAAGCCTGACAACAGAGAATACAGCAATACAAATGTACACATTACTGTTTACTGTTTGTCACATG
The DNA here is from genome assembly GCF_964204655.1 of Triturus cristatus. Lineage (NCBI taxonomy): Eukaryota > Metazoa > Chordata > Amphibia > Caudata > Salamandridae > Triturus > Triturus cristatus. The sequence continues at coordinate 1,356,244,549 of NC_140591.1, forward strand.
TGATCTAGGATGTGCACTCTGCCCATGGCTGATGATACCCCTTCGGACCAGCAATACCCAGGCCGAAAGGCAGCACAATAATGTGCACACACACACACACACCAGGGGCATCGTGTAACACACATTTGATTTTTGATGTAACGTTTGAGATGCATGGCCTTCACACGTGGAAGGCTAATGTACAGACCATGAATATTGATCAAGATGATCGTTGCATGTTATGTGTAGTAGAAGATATGTGTATGGTGTCACATATTTCATCACTCATGACATTGTCAGTGACATCACTGATGACATCACTGATGACATCTCAAATGACATCACTGATGACATCATCCACATGATAATCTGATGCACATACTGATGCCCTAATATAAACTTTGATACACCCATTCTAAAATGCAGATGACAATTTTTGAAACTATACACACAACAATGCCATATACTACATACCACTCACTGTTTCCTAGGTCTACACGCACATGCAGTCACTTATACATGTAGTTACTCATCAATACAGTAGTATAATATGCACTCATACATCTATACATGCAGTCACACTCCGCCGCTCATCCAGAGACTTACTCACACACCTAGTCAGTAATGCAAAGAATCAATCACATATCCATTTACTCATGTATACAGTTATACACGCCAAGTCTGTTTTTTATAGACACACCATATCACTTATTTGTAGATACTAACACATATTTACTGTCTTATACAATTACTGATACAAGCAGACACTCATTTATACACACACTCTTCAAATAACTTACTCTCATGTATAGTCATTTATATACTCCAACACTCACATATAGTGCCTTAAAGGGCAGGGGATTTAGCAGGAGGGGGCGGTCCAGCACTTTAGTGGGTGAGGGCATGGGGGTAGGGGAGGGCAATCACAGGTTCAAACTGCAACTCTATATGCGCAGACACTCATGTCAATGGTGTGCGGTATTATTGAAAGTGTTGCTATTGCGAAGCACACACATGTGAATGTGCTCAGATAGAGGGAGGATCAGCAGTGAGGCTACGTCATAAATATTGATAACGTTCATTATAGTCAAGCAATGCATGCCAAGTATGAATATGAAAGTCTCACATATGACACACTACTATACTGGTAAAGCCTGACAACAGAGAATAGAGCAATACAAATGTACACATTACTGTTTACTGTTTGTCACATGTGATCTAGGATGTGCACTCTGCCCATGGCTGATGATACCCCTTCGGACCAGCAATACCCAGGCCGAAAGGCAGCACAATAATGTGCACACACACACACACACCAGGGGCATCGTGTAACACACATTTGATTTTTGATGTAACGTTTGAGATGCATGGCCATCACACGTGGAAGGCTAATGTACAGACCATGAATATTGATCAAGATGATCGTTGCATGTTATGTGTAGTAGAAGATATGTGTATGGTGTCACATATTTCATCACTCATGACATGGTCAGTGACATCACTGATGACATCACTGATGACATCTCAAATGACATCACTGATGACATCATCCACATGATAATCTGATGCACATACTGATGCCCTAATATAAACTTTGATACACCCATTCTAAAATGCAGATGACAGTTTTTGAAACTATACACACAACAATGCCATATACTACATACCACTCACTGTTTCCTAGGTCTACACGCACATCCAGTCACTTATACATGCAGTTACTCATCAATACAGTAGTATAATATGCACTCATACATCTATACATGCACTCACACTCCGCCGCTCATCCAGAGAGTTACTCACACACCTAGTCAGTAATGCAAAGAATCAATCACATATCCATTTACTCATGTATACAGTTATACACACCAAGTCTGTTTTTTATAGACACACCATATCACTTATTTATAGATACTAACACATATGTACTGTCTTATACAATTACTGATACAAGCAGACACTCATTTATACACAAACTCTTCAAATAACTTACTCTCATGTATAGTCATTTATATACTCCAACACTCACATATAGTGCCTTAAAGGGCAGGGGCTTTAGCAGGAGGGGGCGGTCCAGCACTTTAGTGGGTGGGGGAATGGGGGTAGGGGAGGGCAATAACAGGTTCAAACTGCAACTCTATATGCGCAGACACTCATGTCAATGGTGTGAGGTAATATTGAAAGTGTTGCTATTGCGAAGCACAAACATGTGAATGTGCTCAGATAGAGGGAGGATCAGCAGTGAGGCTACATCATAAATATTGATAACGTTCATTATAGTCAAGCAATGCATGCCAAACGTGAATCTGAAAGTCTCACATATGACACACTACTATACTGGTAAAGCCTGACAACAGAGAATACAGCAATACAAATATACACATTACTGTTTACTGTTTGTCACATTTGATCTAGGATGTGCACTCTGCCCATGGCTGATGATACCCCTTCGGACCAGCAATACCCAGGCCGAAAGGCAGCACAATAATGTGCACACACACACACCAGGGGCATCGTGTAACACACATTTGATTTGTGACGTAACGTTTGAGATGCATGGCCATCACACGTGGAAGGCTAATGTACAGACCATGAATATTGATCAAGATGATCGTTGCATGTTATGTGTAGTAGAAGATATGTGTATGGTGTCACATATTACATCACTCATGACATGGTCAGTGACATCACTGATGACATCACTGATGACATCTCAAATGACATCACTGATGACATCATCCACATGATAATCTGATGCTCATACTGATGCCCTAATATAAACTTTGATACACCCATTCTAAAATGCAGATGACAATTTTTGAAACTATACACACAACAATGCCATATACTACATACCACTCACTGTTTCCTAGGTCTACACGCACATGCAGTCACTTATACATGTAGTTACTCATCAATACAGTAGTATAATATGCACTCATACATCTATACATGCAGTCACACTCCGCCGCTCATCCAGAGACTTACTCACACACCTAGTCAGTAATGCAAAGAATCAATCACATATCCATTTACTCATGTATACAGTTATACACACCAAGTCTGTTTTTTATAGACACACCATATCACTCATTTGTAGATACTAACACATATTTACTGTCTTATACAATTACTGATACAAGCAGACACTCATTTATACACACACTCTTCAAATAACTTACTCTCATGTATAGTCATTTATATACTCCAACACTCACATATAGTGCCTTCAAGGGCAGGGGCTTTAACAGGAGGGGGCGGTCCAGCACTTTAGTGGGTGGGGGCATGGGGGTAGGGGAGGGCAATCACAGGTTCAAACTGCAACTCTATATGCGCAGACACTCATGTCAATGGTGTGCGGTATTATTGAAAGTGTTGCTATTGCGAAGCACACACATGTGAATGTGCTCAGATAGAGGGAGGATTAGCAGTGAGGCTACGTCATAAATATTGATAACGTTCATTATAGTCAAGCAATGCATGCCAAACGTGAATCTGAAAGTATCACATATGACACACTACTATACTGATAAAGCCTGACAACAGAGAATACAGCAATACAAATGTACACATTACTGTTTACTGTTTGTCACATGTGATCTAGGATGTGCACTCTGCCCATGGCTGATGATACCCCTTTGGACCAGCAATACCCAGGCCGAAAGGCAGCACAATAATGTGCACACACACACACACCAGGGGCATCGTGTAACACACATTTGATTTGTGACGTAACGTTTGAGATGCATGGCCATCACACGTGGAAGGCTAATGTACAGACCATGAATATTGATCAAGATGATCGTTGCATGTTATGTGTAGTAGAAGATATGTGTATGGTGTCACATATTACATCACTCATGACATGGTCAGTGACATCACTGATGACATCACTGATGACATCTCAAATGACATCACTGATGACATCATCCACATGATAATCTGATGCTCATACTGATGCCCTAATATAAACTTTGATACACCCATTCTAAAATGCAGATGACAATTTTTGAAACTATACACACAACAATGCCATATACTACATACCACTCACTGTTTCCTAGGTCTACACGCACATGCAGTCACTTATACATGTAGTTACTCATCAATACAGTAGTATAATATGCACTCATACATCTATACATGCAGTCACACTCCGCCGCTCATCCAGAGACTTACTCACACACCTAGTCAGTAATGCAAAGAATCAATCACATATCCATTTACTCATGTATACAGTTATACACACCAAGTCTGTTTTTTATAGACACACCATATCACTCATTTGTAGATACTAACACATATTTACTGTCTTATACAATTACTGATACAAGCAGACACTCATTTATACACACACTCTTCAAATAACTTACTCTCATGTATAGTCATTTATATACTCCAACACTCACATATAGTGCCTTCAAGGGCAGGGGCTTTAACAGGAGGGGGCGGTCCAGCACTTTAGTGGGTGGGGGCATGGGGGTAGGGGAGGGCAATCACAGGTTCAAACTGCAACTCTATATGCGCAGACACTCATGTCAATGGTGTGCGGTATTATTGAAAGTGTTGCTATTGCGAAGCACACACATGTGAATGTGCTCAGATAGAGGGAGGATTAGCAGTGAGGCTACGTCATAAATATTGATAACGTTCATTATAGTCAAGCAATGCATGCCAAACGTGAATCTGAAAGTATCACATATGACACACTACTATACTGATAAAGCCTGACAACAGAGAATACAGCAATACAAATGTACACATTACTGTTTACTGTTTGTCACATGTGATCTAGGATGTGCACTCTGCCCATGGCTGATGATACCCCTTCGGACCAGCAATACCCAGGCCGAAAGGCAGCACAATAATGTGCACACACACACACACCAGGGGCATCGTGTAACACACATTTGATTTTTGATGTAACGTTTGAGATGCATGGCCATCACACGTGGAAGGCTAATGTACAGACCATGAATATTGATCAAGTTGATCGTTTCATGTTATGTGTAGTAGAAGATATGTGTATGGTGTCACATATTACATCACTCATGACATGGTCAGTGACATCACTGATGACATCACTGATGACATCTCAAATGACATCACTGATGACATAATCCACATGATAATCTGATGCACATACTGATGCCCTAATATAAACTTTGATACACCCATTCTAAAATGCAGATGACAATTTTTGAAACTATACACACAACAATGCCATATGCTACATACCACTCACTGTTTCCTAGGTCTACACGCACATGCAGTCACTTATACATGTAGTTACTCATCAATACAGTAGTATAATATGCACTCATACATCTACACATGCAGTCACACTCCGCTGTTCATCCAGAGAGTTACTCACACACCTAGTCAGTAATGCAAAGAATCAATCACATATCCATTTACTCATGTATACAGTTATACACACCAAGTCTTTTTTTTATAGACACACCATATAACTTATTTATAGATACTAACGCATATTTACTGTCTTATACAATTACTGATACAAGCAGCCACTCATTTATACACAAACTCTTCAAATAACTTACTCTCATGTACAGTCATTTATATACTCCAACACTCACATATAGTGCCTTAAAGGGCAGGGGCTTTAGCGGGAGGGGGCGGTCCAGCACTTTAGTGGGTGGGGGCATGGGGGTAGGGGAGGGCAATCACAGGTTCAAACTGCAACTCTATATGCGCAGACACTCATGTCAATGGTGTGAGCTATTATTGAAAGTGTTGCTATTGCGAAGCACACACATGTGAATGTGCTCAGATAGAGTGAGGATCAGCAGTGAGGCTACATCATAAATATTGATGACGTTCATTATAGTCAAGCAATGCATGCCAAACGTGAATCTGAAAGTCTCACATATGACACACTACTATACTGGTAAAGCCTGACAACAGAGAATACAGCAATACAAATGTACACATTACTGTTTACTGTTTGTCACATTTGATCTAGGATGTGCACTCTGCCCATGGCTGATGATACCCCTTCGGACCAGCAATACCCAGGCCGAAAGGCAGCACAATAATGTGCACACACACACACCAGGGGCATCGTGTAACACACATTTGATTTGTGATGTAACGTTTGAGATGCATGGCCATCACACGTGGAAGGCTAATGTACAGACCATAAATATTGATCAAGATGATCGTTGCATGTTATGTGTAGTAGAAGATATGTGTATGGTGTCACATATTACATCACTCATGACATGGTCAGTGACATCACTGATGACATCACTGATGACATCTCAAATTACATTACTGATGACATCATCCACATGATAATCTGATGCACATACTGATGCCCTAATATAAACTTTGATACACCCATTCTAAAATGCAAATGACAATTTTTGAAACTATACACACAACAATGCCATATACTACATACCACTCACTGTTTCCTAGGTCTACACGCACATCCAGTCACTTATACATGTAGTTACTCATCAATACAGTAGTATAATATGCACTCATACATCTATACATGCAGTCACACTCCGCCGCTCATCCAGAGAGTTACTCACACACCTAGTCTGTAATGCAAAGAATCAATCACATATCCATTTACTAATGTATACAGTTATACACACCACGTCTGTTTTTTATAGACACACCATATCACTTATTTATAGATACTAACACATATTTACTGTCTTATACAATTACTGATACAAGCAGACACTCATTTATACACAAACTCTTCAAATAACTTACTCTCATGTATAGTCATTTATATACTCCAACACTCACAAATAGTGCCTTAAAGGGCAGGGGCTTTAGCAGGAGGGGGCGGTCCAGCCCTTTAGTGGGTGGGGGCATGGGGGTAGGGGAGGGCAATCACAGGTTCAAACTGCAACTCTATATGCGCATACGCTCATGTCAATGGTGTGCGGTATTATTGAAAGTGTTGCTATTGCGAAGCACACACATGTGAATGTGCTCAGATAGAGGGAGGATTAGCAGTGAGGCTACGTTATAAATATTGATAACGTTCATTATAGTCAAGCAATGCATGCCAAACGTGAATCTGAAAGTATCACATATGACACACTACTATACTGATAAAGCCTGACAACAGAGAATACAGCAATACAAATGTACACATTACTGTTTACTGTTTGTCACATGTGATCTAGGATGTCCACTCTGCCCATGGCTGATGATACCCCTTCGGACCAGCAATACCCAGGCCGAAAGGCAGCACAATAATGTGCACACACACACCAGGGGCATCGTGTAACACACATTTGATTTTTGATGTAACGTTTGAGATGCATGGCCATCACACGTGGAAGGCTAATGTACAGACCATGAATATTGATCAAGTTGATCGTTTCATGTTATGTGTAGTAGAAGATATGTGTATGGTGTCACATATTACATCACTCATGACATGGTCAGTGACATCACTGATGACATCACTGATGACATCTCAAATGACATCACTGATGACATAATCCACATGATAATCTGATGCACATACTGATGCCCTAATATAAACTTTGATACACCCATTCTAAAATGCAGATGACAATTTTTGAAACTATACACACAACAATGCCATATGCTACATACCACTCACTGTTTCCTAGGTCTACACGCACATGCAGTCACTTACACATGTAGTTACTCATCAATACAGTAGTATAATATGCACTCATACATCTACACATGCAGTCACACTCCGCTGTTCATCCAGAGAGTTACTCACACACCTAGTCAGTAATGCAAAGAATCAATCACATATCCATTTACTCATGTATACAGTTATACACACCAAGTCTGTTTTTTATAGACACACCATATCACTTATTTATAGAGATACTAACACATATTTACTGTCTTATACAATTACTGATACAAGCAGACACTCATTTATACACAAACTCTTCAAATAACTTACTCTCATGTATAGTCATTTATATATTCCAACACTCACATATAGTGCCTTAAAGGGCAGGGGCTTTAGCAGGAGGGGAACGGGGGTGAGGGCTTTAGCGAGAGGGGGCGGTCCAACACTTTAGTGGGTGCGGGCATGGGGGTAGGGGAGTGCAATCACAGGTTCAAACTGCAACTCTCCCGATCACTAGACTCTTTCTGGAAAAATAATATTTTTACTGTCGGTCGATGTGAACAGTCTCAGCTTACTGAGTGGATAATTTAAACCCTAGCAATCATTTAAACCATAATCCAAATTCAGTGGTAATGCTGTGCAACTGTAAATAACTTTATTGTGAGGTATTACGGCTCTACTTGACTTTGCCGGAAACCTGTGGAATAACTTGCTGTAGGAATGTTGCATTTACACTTTTTCGAGCTACACACGGCTGAAGGAGAGACTGGAGGATCCTGGGACCCTATAACTTGGTTCATCGAACGCTAAGGAGGACATACATGTGGATCCTAAAGACCGGGTGGGGCACTTCTCTTGCCACGGAACACTTCGAAATTTCACAGAGTTTTCCAGTAACTCAGTGAAAATCTGCAGAGTACCACTATGCGAGCTCTGCCGACCCCTGCTTATCACCCCTAAGGGTATTCAGGGACTGGGGGTTTGACGATGCTCCTGCTGAGATGAGTTAGTGGAAGAGCCAGGTCTTTAGGTCCTTCCTGAATTCCGGCAGGGTGAGGAAAGTACAGAGGTGGAGGGGGGCATTCAAGCCCTTGGCAGGCAGTTGTGAGAAGGCGTGGCTGCCATTCCTGCTTTTGTGAATGCAGGGGGAGTAGGCCAGGAAGAGGGATGAGGAATGAAATGTGCGGGTAGGTTGGTGGCAGTTCCCCTAGTGGTTGAGGTAGTCTGGACCCTTGTTGTGAAGTGCTTTGTATGCGTGGGTGAGCAGTTTGAACTGCCACCATTTGCTGATGGGAACCCATTGTAGGATATTGAGGTGCGGGAGTTATGGGTCTGCCTCAGAGGGTTGTAGATGGGCCTGCCTGCTGCATTTTGGATGGTCTGGAGCCGGTTTAGTAGTTGAGCAGTGATTCCCACAGAGAGGGAGTTGCCGTAGTCCGGGCAGCTAGTGATGAGTGCTTGGGTGACGGTGGAGCCATTTAAAGATTGTTCTGAGCAGGTACAGGGTGAGATATCAAGATGATGAGATGGTGTATATATGCTTCCTCATCAGAACTTGGTGTCAAGTATTTTTCTGGGGTTTCTAGCATGCTCTGTGGGTGTGGGAGTAAGGCCAAGCTCCATGGGCCACCAGGAGTCAGCCCACATGAGTTGCTGCTCCCGAAGATAAGTCTTTCTGTTTTGTCTGTGGTGAGTTCCCATTGTCCAGACAAGAAACTACCAATGCCTGTATGATAAGCCTTCTGGTAAGGAGAGGGAGGAGGTCTAGCATTTTCCTGAGCATTACGAGTATGCCGTAGCAACTTGCTGAGTAGTTCTTGGTTTGTAATTCCATATTGACGGTGTTCTCTAGCCAAACACCAAGTCTTTACTGAGTTCTTTGGGGCTGGGTCTATTTCCCAAGAAGTCTGTCCAGGAAATAAGCAACTGATTGTTCAGGTTGTTACCCTATGCCATGATCTCAGTCTTGTCCCCATTAAGTTTGAGGAAACCAGTTAGCCACCTCCTTTAATCAGGGTGCAAGTATTTGAGAGGTGGAACAATGTTCTGGAGAAATGGACATAACTATATGGGTGTCTCCCACATACCAAAAGCTCATGCAATCTTAAAGAGGGGACACATATAGAGACTGGCAAAGGTAGGACTCAGAGCTGAGCTCTAAAGGTATTCTCCATTTCAAGAAGAATGTTTTTAGGTAACATGTTTGATCTAGCACTCGAAAAGCCTACTCTCAAGGAAAGGCGTTAGCCAATTTAATACTCTATATTTTATGCCAATGTTTACCATTCTCTGGATGAGAATTGCATAGTCTACAGTGACAAATGCGGTACTGAGATCTAAAAGGATGACTGCTATAGATCCACCCTGATCTAGGAGCCATATGAGTTCCTCTGCCACCACTAAAAGTGTCATTTCAGTATTATGCTGCAGTTTGAAATCTGTTTGAGAGGGATGAACAACATTGTTGGATTCCAAGGAGCGAGAAAGGTATTGGTTCACATGGTTCACCCGAAGCTTAGACACTCCTGGCAGTAGAGAGTTAGCTCTATAGTTTCACAGACATAATGGGTCTAGACTGGGCCTTTTTAGTAGAGGCTTTACTACTGCATAAAGGGGGCACTAGACTGCTGGTTAATGACAGTTTCAGTAGTTCTTGCAAGACTGGAAAGATGTACTCTGACCCTTCTTGCAAAATGTGAAAGGGGTTGGGTTCGAGAGGTGAACCTGACTTAACCAATGTAGAGAGTACAGCGAGTTAGCTTGCAGTAATTCAATCAATCAAAAATTCTTTATTTCGGCCAGTTTGTCTATAAAAGAGTACAGAGTAAAACAGAAAAGGGAAGAAGGGGGAAGGGAAGGCAAGTAGCATTTAAAATTCATTTGTATACACATGGCAATATTTTCGTACAGGCAAAAATACCCTCTCATCTGTAAAATATTTAAAAATGCGTCAGATTCCAAACACTCATTTCAAAAACATTAGGGCTAGCAGTCGATATCGATTAATTTACGCCTCTTGCACCACATAGCTAGCAAAAATTTTGAAAGTGCAAAAACAATAGGGCTCGATGTACTGGTTTTAAAAATTCTAAAAGCATTTAAGCAATGTTTAAAACCCAAATTTCTGCACAGTGCCAACAACCAATATTTTCTTGGTTTGGTATATGCTGGGCAAAAGAAGAGAACATGAAGCTCATCTTCTAAATCGCCGCTGCAGCCCGGGCAGGACTTATTAGAGGAGGCCGTCCACTTGCTTGTGACGGCCTTGAGGGGTAAAGTGCCATGTCGCCATGGGATAAAAAGTTTACGCGCTAAAATCGGGAAGACAACATCCATGAAGTCCTCAAAATAATTAAAAAATTTGAATTCTAAAAAAGAGTTAGTGAGGGAACCCGCATTAGGGGCCGTAATTAAAAGTTCCAGCTTTTGCCCTTTGTAGATTTTAGTAAACATCTTTCGTGATATCCGGCCACATGCCCTATCTGGATCTTCCCACATAAACTGTAGTCCTAGACTTAGAAGTTCACGCTTAATGAACGCAAGCCAGGGGATTTTGCTTACACAATTAAAACTAAGGATCTGTTTAAGTTCGTCCCTATGGTTTGAAAGATCTGGAGTGGTCCATAGTCTATGCCAGAACCTTAGGGGTTTTACTGCTAGCTCGTTTGCAATAGGCATCAATCCCAGATCTAACCTCAACGGTGTTAATGGAGTACCCTGAGGAAGCGATAGTAGCCGCCTTGCAAATTTAGACTCAACTGATTTCAGGGGCAGCACAGTGACCCCATAGCTCACCCCATAGAGAGCAGCTGCCCTTGCTTGCGTCTTATAGACCTCCAGGGCAGGACTCACTGGTCTAAAGCTTGATGAGTCAGAAACCCTTAAGATAGCACCCGACAGCTGTGAAAGTCTCATGTGGGATTTGGCTTTTTGCGGACCCCATGACAAATTTTCATGAATTGTAACACCCAGGTACTGGAAGGTCGTAACCCTTTCCAGACATACATCGCCCAGTGATGGATTTGCGTGAGTATGCACTGGCGGGTTGAAGATCATGAATTTTGTCTTGTCAGCGTTGATCTCAAGGCCTCTACTCCGGCAGAAGTCCCCAAAGCCATTCAATATCCTCTCAATCCCCATGGGAGATTTGGAGAGTAGGAGGGTTTTGTCCGCAAACATGATCGCCGGCACCCTCCTACCAGCCAGTCTTGGTGCAACATTATCAGGGACACTGTCCAGATGAGAGATTACCCCGTTGACATAAAGGCAGAACAGGGTTGGTGCTAAGACACAACCCTGTCTCACCCCCCTGCCAACGGGGAACCTTGGTGATAGCGTCCCATTCTTGCCACAGCAAACCTGGGCAAAGTTTCCCTCATGCAATATTATGAGTAGCACTAAAATCTGGTGCGGGAGACCCAGATCCTGAAGGACAGCCCATAGTTTACCCCTAGGAACTAGGTCAAACGCGGACCGGAGGTCCACGAAGACCATATAGAGGCTGCCACCCTCTACCTTTACCGTCTTCCAGTACAAAAGGGTCAGTCGGAAGATTTGGTCCATAGTGGACGTATTCCTTCGGAATCCCGCCTGGAAGGGGTTCAGTACGTCGTGATTCTCCATCCACGTCAACAAATGGTCCAGGGCCAATCTTGCAAATATTTTTTGTTGAACGCCAATTAAGCTGATTGGCCTGTAGTTGACTGGGAGCAGAGGTGACCCCTTCTTAAATATCGGAACTATCTCTGCCCCCAGCCAAGTACTGGGAATTTCCATGCCCCTCGAGATAGCGTTAAATACGACAAGGAGATAGGGGCTCCAGATCTCAGGTTGATGTCTAAAAAGATCTCCCGGTAATTTATCCAGTCCCGGGGCCTTTCCCACTGGAAGTCTGCCTATTGCACCTATTACTTCCCCCAGGGTAAACTCCAGGGGCTCCTGCTTGTCTACTGGGACTCGTGAGTCGGGCAAACTACACAATGCGGCTTCCCCCCATATAAGCCTTTAAAATGGGCCTCCCATGCTGATGCCGCAATATTCGGTTCTATGGCAGACTTTAGGTCACCCGAGCCATGGTTAACAAGTGACCAAAATCTGCGCACATCTTTTGTGTCCAGGGCTAGCTTTAGGTTCATCCACCTTTCCGTGTCCCATTCTTTTCTTGCATGCCCCATGACCTCCTTATACTGCAATCTGCAATCTCGAATCGCCATTTTGCTATGCCCTGCCTTAATTGCTAAAACAAGATTGCTCTTTGCTCTCCTACATGCTGAATTATACCAGGAAGAGACAGGTTGTCTGGGCCTTCTCGTGGGTACCTGGGGGTAGAAAACTTCAGCCAGGCTATTGGCCAAATCTGAATGGATTACACTAAGTTCTCCATTGAAGTCACTGGGAACATCTTGGGAGCTTAGAGTTTCGACCTCCAGGAGTCGTAATAGAACTATGTTGTAAACTTTAGCTAAGTTCTCTTCCAAACCTATTATTCTCCCCCACTTTACCCTCCGCCTGTTACTTGATAAGATCAGACCCAAACCCTCATCGTCCCCTCCTACATTAAGTGAGTCTGTTTCTTGTTGCCCTGGATTCACCAACTCCAGGCGTAACGCGTTATGGTCACTATCAGCCCTCTCAACTACCCTAAAATCAATGATCATCGACCACATCCGGGTTTCCACCATGATGTAATCGATTCGGGACTCTTGCCCCTTCTTGTTATAGGTGCATACTGACGGGCTATCGGACGCTGAACGGCCATTACAAGCCCTAAGGGAATTATTTAATACAAGGGCTGTGATCTGAGTAGCCAATGGGGACCACACCTTAGGGCGGGGGGACTAACATTGGGGGATAGCCCAGTAGTTATCCTCTCCCATAAGCGCGCCTTCGCTACTTCCCAAAAAAGGTTCATATTGGCAATTCACATCCCCTGCCACCAAAAGCCTAGAATCCCCTGGCAATAGACTCAAGAATTGGGATAGATTATCGATTGTGGGTGACTCAAGCCCTATCCGAACTGGCTGTGAGTACACATTCACAACCGCCAGTCCATACCCATTAGGCCATTTTAGCACTAAACACTGCACATATACTCTGAATGAGTGGGCATATTTTCCACCACGCAACCCAAATGAAGAGCAACCCATATAGCCAATCCCCCAGAAGGTCTTCCTTTCCCTCCCCACCTTGCGGGTACATGATAAGTGGCAAATCCCACTCTTGAGTGTTCCTCCCTGGCCCAAGTCTCCTGGAACAAACATAAATCCATCTGGTCTACCAGGGCACCCCACTCTGGGCAATGTAGCTTGTTTGTTATACCCGCCACGTTCCAAGACAGTATTTTAATTGAGGTCTGTGCCGTGGCTGCTTTGGTAACTGCAACACTTCCTAGTGTTTCACCTACATTCTGTGTCCCACAATCAGGTTGAGCTTGGTGCTGTAGCACCACACTTTCTTGAGTCAAAAGCCCCTCTACCGTTTTAAGAACCCGGGTCTGGATAATTGGAAACGCACTTTCTGAACCATCCTCAAATTCCTCTGCACTTTCAGTAATCTTTTTAGGGACCATGGACTGGGAATTGCCCACCCTCAGCTCCCTATCCACATGAAGTCAGTCCACCATTTCAAGGGAACTAAACCTATTATGGGTCACAGGGTAGTTTTGGGTGATTAGGTCTCAGTGATCACCCCTGTTTACCCTTAGACCCCACTTTTGCATCACCAGTGACCAATCCGATGCGCAAACTGGCGTTGCAGGTCGAGGGTAAAAGAAGGACAGGGGATAGGGTTTGATCCTTGAGCCTACACTATCGTGAGTCCAATTGCAAATATGTTCTACTGTGCGTGGGTCCCTGAAATTAACCAGAACACAATCGCCTGGGATGGTTTTTCTACTGCGTCCCACCCAAGCTATCCTGCGTACCATCAGTACATCCCTTTTAACATTATGCGGTAAGGGCCGATTATGATTAAGCCACCGGGTAACTTTATTTTTTAAGGACATAAATGATTCCTGGCCTGGGTTGCTAATTTCAGGAGTGCCTGTCAAAACCACCATATACGGACTGGTTTCAGGCGGTAAATCAATTCTTGTCACAACCTGAGGTGTAAAATTAGGTAGAGACTCTCCCTCCTCTGGTGCTATCGCGTCTAAAGTGTGCGTGCTCAAATTGACTGCCAATACTGCCCCTGCACCAGCTCCTGCGGCCGCAGCTGACTTATTTGCAGCTGTGATAGAAGGCGCGGCAGTAGGAGAATGAGCAAGACTCGCAACCCCAGTAGGCACAGAACTGATTTGGGCTGTATCCGCCATCTGCATTTTTTCCTTTCTTTTTACCCCATTCCCAGCCATAGCCTGTTGTAGCTGGGAGAGCTGGGTTTCCATGCAAGCTAATCTCTGATCTAACGGATCAAGCGCTATCTTTAGTAAGGACCCCAGACTCTCTATAAGGATATCGTACTCGCCCTTGGCCCCACCCATGCACTGAACCTCTGGGGTCATGGGTCCTTTTGCAGCTGGAGGCGACAGGGATAAGTCAGTGTCCTCGCCAATCAAGTTATTCAAGGTACGACCTCCCGTGTGTTTGACAGATGTGACACTGCTAGTCCGGCCCTTCGCTGTTCTGGTCTTCCTGTGACAACCCACTTTAGTGGCAGCCCGCTTCCTTTTGCATTTTGCCGCTCCTTGATTCCCCCTCGATGGATTTGCCGGTGATTTCACAGGCGAGGTAGGGAAAGATGAAACCTCTGGTACCACAGTTGTCACAGTTGCCTCTGGAATTGGGGAGCCTATAGTTGTAGAGATGTGACCGTCGTCCTGAGGAGCATGTACCAGGGTTGGGACGCAGGTAATATTAATAAGATTGTCATGCACAGGTATCCGGGCATTGGCAAGGTGGCCCAAGGAAGATCGTTTAGCCATTGCAAGGTCCTGAGACACTCTGCGCTCCATAAGGATAATACCCTGGTCAATCACTGAGTTTGCTCTAAGGATAAAATTGTCTAAGGTACCAGTAACCAACCCTCTGCTGGCCATTGTATTGCTCCTTGTCCCTCGGGCAGCCATATTAATGATATTCCCAGCAGTACTTACTGTGGCAGATGTAATATAGTCCTAGAGCCACAGGCAAAAGAGGAATGTCCCAGCCCGGCCACTCCGGCCCCGGACGGCCACAGACAGACCCCGCCCTAGTCCCGGGCTCTTCCCGCGCACTCCTGCAACGGAAGTGCTAGTGGAGTGAGTAGCGTCAGTAGGGGAGGAGTTGCTCTATCCCAGGAGCAGGTGTGTGCAGCAAAAAGGATTCATGGGACTTCGAGTCCTCAATTGAGTAATGCGCCTCTTTGTCTTTCGTGCAGTAGACCCCCCGTGATCTCCACTGACCTCCGTGTCAGGCAGTCACCTCGACTCCTCCTCGCTGGCCTCCTTGCAAGCGTAGCGTAGCGGGCACACGCTCAGACACGCTCAGACACCAAGCCCACGAGGAGCCGCCCCAGACAGCAGACGGGGACCCGGAACCCGGGACCCCCCACCACAACCCGAACTGCGGCGAACTGCGGCGGCAACCGCAACCGCAGCGACACTCCTCCACGCAGGCTCCCTCAAGACTCCTTTCAAATCAGGCACGTCTTAGGACCGGCCATCCAGTTTCTCCGCCCCCCCTCCCTCACTGCTGCCACTCGCTCACGGATGCTACTAAGAGGGCTCTGTTTGGGTGCTGAGGGGGACAGGGAGGTGGGTCAAGGGGTACTGAGGATCTTCTGTGGGCAGCTGCCCCCCTTTTGTTAGCTGCCGGCGGAGGAATCCGAAATCCCAAAAATGCCCACAAGTCCACAAGTCCAGGGAGTTGGTAATACAACCGCAGGGTTGCAGAGCTTTTATTTTTGTATTGTTTTTTATTGTTTTCTTTCTGTTTTGTTTAGAGTGAGGCACTGGTGCTGGTAATATCGGGCGTTTTTTAGGCTGCTGCTGATGTTGGAGGAGTCATGAGTGGTGGAGGAAGGTGAGCAAGGAAGCGTGATAGTAGCAAGGGGAGGGTGGGGGCTGGTAGATAGTTGGTAAACCTCACCTCCGCTCCTGACCACGGCTCTCCTCCTGCCCGCTCCCGCAGCGCACTTCTGATCTGGGGCTCCTGCCCTCCTATTGGCTCCTGTGGGCTCTCCCGCGGCTCTCGCAGTGATCCCACTGCACCCGCTGCTCCGGCAGGTTTGGGTTCGGATTTGCTCTTCCACGGCTCTCGCGGAGCTCCCGCAGCTCGGCTCAGCCGCCTAGCCTCTCTCGCAAGCACTGCTCTGCACTGAGCCTCTCCCCGATCTCTCAACCAGCAGTAATTGCAGGGAAGGCTGACAGACATTGATTAGGCCTCTCGGAACACTTCCTACTTGAAGAGAGGTCTAGCTCCTTTGTCCTGTTACAGCATGCTACCATAGGCTCTGGTAGAGAGCTGTCCGATCTAATCTCGGTGAGAGATTTCAAGATTAGAAAGATCTCTCTCGATGAGTTGGAGACCTTATATCTTGATTATACAAAAAATGAAATCAATAATACCATAGTTTACAAATATACAACTATCTGTTTTACTATATTTCTAATTACTAACAATACTAACAAAATAATGCAAAGCATCTCTACTACATACAAATAAAAAGTTGAAGTTTTCAGAATAGCTATATAAAATGTAATAATCACACTTCAGCATAAAACATTTTTAAAACAATTTTAGACACTAAAGAGTTGACATTTACTATTTCCACTCCAATCTATACCAACTTGGGGAAGGTGTGGACATTCAAAGGGTGGCATTTACTATTACCACTCCAGCCTATACAATTTAGGGAATGTGTTGGACTTTAAAGGTGTGATATTTACTATTACTACACAGATCTAAACTACTTTGGAAAAGCTTTGGAAGATAAAGAGGTGAAACTTACAATATTTGTTGCAATATAAAATGTTTGACTATAGAATTACATATCATTTATCATAAAAACAAATCGACCTAAACTGCACACCTATATATACAAATATCAATATTAACACAGAAAACATTTTTTATTACTATTAATAGTTACTATATTTTGTATTTTTTGTACCATTCTGAAACTACTAACCATAAAATCACAACTAAAGAATTATTCTGAAAATAAACAATAATTAAATGCAAAATATTGAAGTTAATTATATATTTTTTATAAATATAAAATATATTTTTAAGTGAAATGAGAAATTATCAAAACAAATTTCAACAATCTGAATAACAAAAATGTGTAAAGAAATTCCTAAAATTTTATTTTATAAAATTGTTGCTATAGGTTTTATTTTTTCATTTTTTGATTTAATGCCATTAATATGTATAATAATTTAAATGCATTCAAAAGATATAGTTTTAAAACATGTCCCCACCCTCATTCCCTAAAAACCCAATATCCTGTTACTAGAGAAAAGTATTAAACATTTATTTATATACATTAATACAATTAAATCCACAAATTGCAACAATTTCTTAACTAAACATTTATCTGAATAGGAACATAATAAAAAATATATATACAGAGACAATAAACACAGTACAATATATTACATACTAATAAACACTAGCAAACAATATTACATACAACTATATTATCTACATCGATATTTTTAAAAACTATGTTAAATACAAAACCAAAAACAATTTTTTTACCTTCGCTATTCCTATTGACGATATTTTTCTATTGCAGCTTGACCAGCAGCCTGAAAAGGGCCACAACACAAGCTGCAATAGAAAAATAGATGTTTTTGAATATCCCAGCAGTATGTGGCAAGCACCATGCCCACCAGGCCCCACAGCGGAGGGCTAGTGGCAAAGGGCACCCTACTTAGGGCCTCCAAATTCTGCTTTTCTATGATGGTCAAATGGACATAGAAAGGCAGACTGAAAGGAACATCGTAATCCCTATGGCTGTTCCCGAAAAGGTAACGCCCTCATTGTAGGGAGTATATTCCTACCGCTGGGTCCACTCGGAACAGCAGTGGTCGGTTCTTCTGCATGGTGCCTCCAACCACCACATCATAATGTGGCGAGCGGAACACAGGGGCAGATGTCAGTTGGATCGCAACCAATGGCCAGTTGCAGCATTTTATTACCACCCCTTATATCATGTGAAATCTGCTCAAGTTCATGATACCTGAGTAGATTCTGATCACTGTAATGTACCTGCTCAAAGTGCCTCACCATGGAAAAGTGTTTGTCATGATTATCAATTGCCATCATATGCCCCAAGATTCTCTTCAGCACCTGATGCACTGTGATTTCTATGTACCTAGTCCCTCATTTCCAAGTTTGACACAGGGCAGTACAGTAAGTCACTTTGCTGCACTGCTCTATGTCAAAAGGAAAGTGCAGGAATGCACCATATTTATGATATAATGCAAAATTCTGTCATTTTTCACAGTGCTGGCACCGTTTCGGCTGCTGTGTCAACGCAGGCACCCTTGCACCATGGCGCATAGAAGAAATAATTGTATTTGTGTAGGAAGGCACACCTTCCCCAACAAAAACAATCAATGGGGGCATTTTCCTCCTTCTTTGTGTGCAGCAGAATCCAGAAATAGAAAAAAAACCTGGAAAATGTAAATTATTTTTCCTTGTTACGCCTCCACTAGGGAGGTGAAGCCTTTTGACGCATTCCAAGGTTTACAAGTCCTTGTAAATATATGAATGCATCAAAATTCATGGGTGTTGCTTGGGAACACCCACTGCAAAGCCCATGGAATGCCTCTGACGCAGAGTAAGGCAACACAGGAACATGAAAATCCTCGCAAAATGGCTGTTCGTGGCATCATTGATATGCGTCCGCACTCTGCACCACCGGTGCATCAAAAAAAGTGATACACCGGCAGCGTAATGGGCTTGCAGATAAGCCCCCTATTGTTTCATGGGCATACAAGAATGTACAAAATGTATTTGGAGCAGCATATCAGAAATTGTGAGATTTCCTTGTACCCCTTGCCTCAAGGGACAGGATATATTTCAACACTGCTACTGTTCTTACAGGCCTTGCACTTGCCACAGTGATTGAAGACTTTAAGGTCCTGAAACTGTGTGAAGTGCTTGTGTGAGTTGTCACTTGACAATTTTTCAAGTACTGATTTTTAACTGAATTGGTTGGAAGGATATTCTTCTCTGTCATTGACTCAGGCAGATTTGCATATGTAATGAGAAACAGCCCAGGTGTTTTACTATCCAGTCGCAAAATCAAGGTTGCACATTTTGACCAATTATTTTGCAACCCTTTAAACATTTTAAGAACCTGCACATGTAGCTCAGTTCTTAAAATTCTGAATTGTATGGGTCAGCATCTGACCTACCTCATAAATATTAATAACGCAGATCACATATTGTGACTCACCAAGATTGAAGAACTTAACAGAGATAGTGACCTCCAGGGGTCAGAATATCACCATGTGTGCGATTGCTTTTAATCAAAGCTAATATATATATGTTTTTATGCAGCGCCTTTTTCTTAACCACTTCACTGCTAGGTCTTATCTCCCCTATGCTAAGCCGTTCTGGCTATAGAAGGGAGTTTGTGCTTAGGCCTCCATATCTTTTTTTCCACATAAGCTATCCATGCCCAATTTGCATCCTTTTGTTCCATCATCATGGACATTCTAACGGTACCCAGGGTTTATGGATTTCCCTGGATGGGACTGAGAAATTAGCCAAAATATAGCTATATTTTGTCTTTTGGGGAAACAAGTTCTGCAGAAGAAAGTGTCTGTTTATTACTGCAAATGGCATCAATGAAGGGTTTGTAGTGTTAAAATCACCATCTTCGTAGTTTTCAGACACAGGCAGATTTGGCATTTTACTGGGGATGGACTATTTTCTTTCTTTTCTCTGCTTTCAACCTCATTTAAGTTAGTGGTGGAAATGGGTGTGAAACCTATTGTGTATCATGGAAAACTATACATTTCTGAAAAGTAGACACAATTCTGAATTCAGCAAGAGGTCTTGTGTAGATCCTTCAAGTTTTTACTATAAAAAGTAACAGTGCAAATAAGAAATATTGAAATTGAGCTGAAAAAAGAAGTCATCTGTGTGTGTACTTTTTCATTTGTAACTTCTTCTTACTATGGCAGATTTTCAAAAACAATATACTGTTACGTCTGCTGCACTCTTCTGATTGGGGGAATATATAGGACTTGTAGATTCTCCAAGAATCTGAGGTACACAGTGCCCACAACAAGCTGCACCTTCCAATGGTTTTTCATTGTGTACCAAATATATAGCAATTCAAATGGTAAATTATAAAGAATGGAAAAAGGGTATGAAGGAAAACTCTGGGGCATATTTATAAGGAAACCGCAGTGTGTGTACCTGTGGCAAATTTTCTGTGCCACTCTCCGCCATTTCCAAAATGCAGGTATACGCTATATTTACAACAATACGGCACACCCCTGTGTTTTCCCTAGTGCTGTCACTAGAAATAGCTGCCTAGCGCCAACAAAGACACCTTTGCACCACAGTGCAAGGGTGCCTGCATTGGAGGGAATTATTGTTTATGTGCCGGAAGGTGTCCCAGCACATAAACAATCAATAATTTGTTTATGTGCAGGAAGGTGTCCCTGCACAAAAACATAATGGTGATTTGTTACTTCTATGTGTGCTTTATTCTGCCGCATATGTAGAAATCACAAATGATCATTATTTAATGATTGTTTTTGAGCAGGAAGGTACACAATGGCGTTTTGCTCTTTCTATATGCAAAAAGTGAAAATGAGGAGAAATAAAAGTATTTCTCCTTGTTGCGCCATTCTAACACCCGCTATTTGGTTGCATACTTTTTGGGTGCTGCCTTAGATTTACACATACTTGTGAGTTTGGTGCAGTATCAAAAATCAATGGGTGTTGTAATTGAACACCCACAGCAACACCCATTCCATGCACCTTTCACTCAGACAACTGCGTGAAAGGGTACCACATTACAAAGCAGCGTTGATCCACAAAAACTTTATAAATATTGAGCAGCACCGGAGCGTCTGTAAAAGTTATGTTCCTGTGGCACACTCACCTTGTAGATATGCCTCTCTGTATTTCTGAGTTTAGGAAGTGATTATTTGTACATCTGTAAATTTACGGGTACCCTTACAGACATGTGTTTCAGAGGGTATTTTGTAAAATGTATTTTGTGTTATACACACATGCTTACAATTGAAAGATACAAACGTAGAGGTATTCAACTGTTAATAACAAATGTTACACCAATATGTATTCACACATGTCTCCCAATAAAAATTGTACCCTACTTGTGTGGCTGGGCCTTGTGCCTGCGACACAAAAAAAAAAAAACTTGGCCTAGGAGACATCATATTTCAACCAGCAGAATGTACGTTTTTTTTACAAGACATCGGACATTTTTTAAACATAGACACCTGTGGGTCTTCAAGGGTGGGGTGACTTGTGTGGCTCTCACCAGTTTTTTTTTCCCATTATGCAGCAGAAGCATTGGAGGATTTTTGTCAGCTCACTCATCCACACCAACCATTATATATTAATCTGAAGCGTAATTCTAATGACGGGCCCATAAGTCATTGTTACACAATTAGCTATATCAAAGGTCCTCCAATTAATCTTTAGTAGAGCTAAAAGGGACTAAATAATGAAAGACAAAATGCTATTTCTCCACGAGGACCTACAATGAAGAAATAAGCTAAACATTAGTAATTATAAACATGTCCAAATAACTTGAAGACTAACACTATTCTTTTCTATTTAGATTTGTTCTTGTTATTTCATAATATGAATGGTCAAACACAAATACAAATTAGAATGTCATTTCTTTGGTTCTCAATGATACAGATTCACAGTTCATCATGACAACATCAGAACCTCAGATATAGAGGAGTAAGAGGGAGAGAAAGAAACATCAGTGAGACATAATTCACTTATGCAATGGAAATACTAATGCACAGCATGCAATTAGTCTGAAAAGCTAACCCCTTGGCCGTTAGGGTATAGCGAGTGCAGCACCATCAGCTGATAATGTGCAAAGTCTCTAGAAAGTCTCTTAGGATCAGCAGGTATTGCCAGCCAGAGAATCAGGAATTAGCATGGCAAGCAGCGTACCACGAATGCAGGTTAGGTCACCAATCTTGGCAACGAGCCGAGAAACACTTTCTCACAGAAATCTTTATAGTCCTCCTCGACCGTCTCCCATCGCACCCTAACATGCAGACTCCATGACACAGGTATCCAGGACAAGGCCCTCCTCTTGGACCCTACACCAACCACCTGCGGAGTCCCCCAGGTGTCCTCCCTCAGCCCAACGCTCTTCAACGTCTACATGGCTCCGCTCGCCCCCATCGTCAGAACCCACAGACTCAACATTGTTTCATACGCAGAGGCACCCAACTCATCCTCTCCCTATTCAACGAACCCAACGCAGCCAAACACAACTTTCAAGAAAGCATGGAAGCTGTCGCAAAATAGATGAAAAGCAGCTGCCTACAACTCAACACCCACAAAACAGAAGTACTCATAATGGGCCCACACCCCGATGCCTGGAACTACACTTGGTGGCCCCCCGCCCTCAGAAGCCCACACAGCCCCATGGACCACGCACGCAAGCTTGGAATCATTCTGCACTCCGAGCTCAAAATGGACCTCCAAATCAACTCTGTCACATCCTCCTGTTTCCACACCCTCCGCCTTCTATGCAAGACCTTCAAATGGATCCCCCTGGAGCACAGAAAGACCGTCACTTACGCCCTAGACACCAGCAGACTCGACTACGGCAACAAACTCTATGCCGGAATAAACAAAACAAAAACCTTAGTGCAAGCTACAAAACATCCAGAACACTGTTGGAAGACTGGTCCTCGACCTGCTAAGACACTGCCACATCTCCCAGCACCTGCGCACATTCCACTGGCTCCCCATCAGGACTAGAATCAAATTCAGACCCTCACCCACGCACGCAAAGCCCTCCACAGCACCGGACCGTCATACCTGAACAGCCGACTCAAATTCCACGCACACCAAAGGACCCTACGATCAGCCTAGCTCTCCTATGCCATGGTCACCCGCGCCAGAAAGATTAGATCAGGAGGCCACTCATTCTCCTTCCTCGCAGCCAAAGCCTGAAACGTCCTACCACTCCACCTCAAACAGACAACATCACTCTCTATCTTCACGAGAAACCTCAAGACTTGTCTCTTCAACAGACCCCCTCCTTGATGGACTGGAAACTGCACCTCCTCTCCTCCTCAGTGCCTTGAGATTCCTACGGGTGAGTAATCCTGCTTAACAAACACATGACTAATTGATTGATAAATGTATTTAACCATTGGATTAGTTACATTTGTCCCTTGCCTATACAGGAAAGAACTCTAAAGGTTTATCCAGAAATAGGCAAAATATCTGATGTCTAAGGAAGCATTTGTAACATTGGAAGGACCTGGGCTCTAAGAAAGCATTTTGAAACATCCAAAGAACAGGAACAGGAGCACATGAAGCACATCCCCTAACAATTATGAGACAATATTTTAGCAAAGAAAGAATAATTTTAAAATGCCTACACTTTTCTCACGAAGAATAAAGCTTTTTCTTTTGTCTTTGTATTTTCTGCAGTTAGGTAGACAGAATAACATCTGATTAGCAATGTCATTTATATCATTTAAGGAAATCACACTATCGTGCCTTATACACATTTCACATGTTATAAACTCTTGTATTATACGTTAGTACTTCCACTCATGTTATTAAAGCATGCATTTGGGTGCTCCATCAATCCCCCATCTGTTGGTATCTCAAAACATCACAATAACCCTTATCAGATTACTATCTGATAACATAATTGGGAATGCAGAGTCTATAGCTCACATCTGTTTCAACCAAACACACTCTAAATCTTTCCTGACACTATAATAAACACTCTTTCGATCCTCTATTTCTATTTCTCTTTCTTCCTTTTTCTTGTGCTTCGTTTAACATATTTTGTTTTATTCTTGCAACATTTGTACAGTAAAAATAAAATTAGTATGACAGTAGCAACAGCAACTATTGGTGTTAGTATCCTCCCTAATAAGCTGTTAGTAAATGTTGAAAACCATTTATCTACAAAAGAGAAACCATTACCAAGTTTCTCCCAAGCACTGTCAACCTTCAGTTTTGCTAAATCATCATGTAAATGAGTAATGTTGCTAATATAACCTTCTAGATCTCTACTTTTATCAACAATATATGTGCAACATTGTTGAATTTTCAGCAAACTACAGACTCTGCCCAATTTGGCCAGGGTCAAGACTGATTTGCATATGGCTGGGTCCAAACTGAGGTGGTGTGGTGAGCAACAGAATGAAGGATTTAACACAGATCCTTATGACTGGGGGTAATGTTTGCATTCTCCAGCATTCCGTCCATCAAGTTTTTCTTTTGCATTTGTCGTCCTAAGTGGAAAGGTTATGCCCAGCCATGGGTTCCGTGCTCACTACACCACTGGATTCAAGCTAGCATGGTTGATGAAGGGTGATGCCCTGAAACAGGTCCCAGGATGCTTGTTTCCGGACCAGGGAAGACCTAGCTTGGCAGTTCAGGCTGGAATGATCCCACAAGGAACTGGGCCAAGACTGATTTGCATATGGGTGGGTCCAAACTGGGGTGGTGTGGTGAGCAAAAGAATGATGGATTTAACCCAGATCCTTTTGACTGGGGGTGAATATTTGCATTGTCCAGCATTCCGTCCATTAATTGTTTCTTTTGCAAATAATACATCTAGGGCAAGTCTATTTTGTAAAACCATGGTTCTCATAGCAACCATTTCCGTATTAATCAGTAGGAATCCACCAGCAGTATCCGTTGCTAAATGATCAACCACTGTAGATAACTTTCTAATCTTTTGTGAATTTAGAATCACCCCAACTGAAGGTATCAATGCTCCAAAAATATCTCCCACAATTTCTGGAGCACTCAAACCCCTTTTATTCCATGTTAGTCCCTTTCCATTGGTTCCATGTTCATCATCAATGTGATAAATCATTGGAAAGACTATACCCATATAACAATACCCATACCAATGTGGTGGCAACCTATAGTAGTCATTTTTACCACACACATAATAAACTCCAGGTAATACAGGATCAGTACCACCTCCTAATCCCCAACCTCCTGTTATAAGAAAAGCATGTTCACATTCACTTGAACCGAAAAAATGATTATTATAATCAGTCTTCTGCCTTATTAAGCACAGCTTCCCTCTATGAGGCCAATCAAGAGTAATTGCAGCATAAGTCTCACACTGATTGTAATTTCCTTCTACGTGTGCCCATAGTGGATCTCGAATTTTGTTTAAAATTCCTACATCATTCTTCTACAGTATTAATGAATTCTATTTCTACACTATACAACTTACAAGTCAAATTATTTTGATTTGCTTATACTGTATCTATTGTTTTACTAGAATGAAAAAAATCGCCCATGTATTCTGCATTCCTAGCACTAAACACTATATTCATATTCGTTCAAATAGGAACTTCTGAAAAAACGAAATCATATAATAATAAGGAAACATCTCCTTGCCATAGAATAAACTTACACTACATAAAATACCATATGTTAGGGGAGGGTGATTATAAGTCACTCCCTCAGACACAGACGAGGTAGCTGCATGCACACATAACAATCTCTTGCATCCATAGGATCCACGTATTCATGCAAAGGTTTACTGAATATGTTTAGTGAGAAATCGTTAATTGATTTATCCACATATAAAACACTACCAGTTAATTCCTTAATATTAGTATCTTGATCTTCTTTTTGATCTCTTTTACCCTTATTTGTTACATGCTCATCCTTATTAGTAACATTTACTACATTTATAAACATAAAATATGGTATTACAAATGGTAATACCAACCGTACAATCATTGCTAACATAACATATGTAACATAACATATGTAAGACAAACATTAAGACATCTTTGCCTAAATATACCTAGATTCCGTTTACCAGTGTCAGATTTAGTTCTATCCGTTCTAATGATCAAAAATGTGTGAACAGAATTCAAAAATATAAAAATGTAATAAAAAATTATAAACTAAATTTTACTAGACTAGTTTTAGGCTGTGCACCCCACACCTTTTGGAGCCTTCAGCTCTCCTTCCGCTTCAGATTTTGCATCCAAACTTTTCAGAATTCATTTATTTCATAAATCTCCTCTCTCTTTTTCTGAACCATTTTCAGAAAAACTGTTTATTTAGGGTGACTTGTATGAGCAACTGCTTTTTTAACAAAATTCAAGAAATTCTATTTCACTATCATTCGATGCAGCAGTCACCACATATGTCCATTCAGGTGATCTATATTTTTTATTTGGTACTTTAATTATCTTTGTTCTTCTCACTTGTTGTTCTTCTTCTATTTCACTTTGTTCAGATTGGCTAGCTTGTTCAATCAATGTTCCTGGAACCTTTTTATTCATAGAGTATTTTACTCTTTTGACTCCTTGGCCACTTATCTTCTTTCTTTGTTCTTTTACCATTTTCGTTATCAATGTCATTTGCATTTGATTCAGTCTTTTCTTTTTGATGAATCCCGTTTTCTTGTTTCTTTATTGCTGCTTATAGGAATCACTTCATTATCAACGGTAAAAACCACAGCATCATTTTCTTCATTCCCAGTAACTTGTGCCCACTCTACTTATACTGGGTATTCTTCTGTTCTGGCTCGCGTGTATCCAATTTGGCAAACCTACACACTTAACAGCAGTCGTTCTTACCAGTATTACTTGATAGGGACCATGCCATCTTGGTTCTAGGCAAGACTTCCTCACATGCTTCTTCACAAGCACCTAGCCCCAGGAAACAGATCACGTCCTTGTTCTTGCTGCATTTTTGTTGCAACTTCTCCAACCTGGTGAGACACAGAACATACCACATCAGCCAATCCTTTGCAATGATCTAGTACCAAATCATCCGTAATGTTCATTAGTTGATTTGCTGGGACTGTCGGCTGTCTCATAGCCCTGCTCATCACAATTTCATGTGGGGACAGTCCTGTTTTTTTGTCAGGGATACTTCTGAAGCTCATCAACACCAATGGTGGTGCATCAGTCAATTTCAGTGTTGTGGATGCACAAACCTTAGCCAATCTAGATTTTATTGTGCCATTCATCTGCTCAACCACACCCGAAGTCTCAGGTCAGTAGGCACAGTGCAACTTTTTTCAATTTGTAATGCTGCACAAATCATCTGAATTATTTCATTATTAAAATGTGTTCCCCTATATGATTCCAAAGAAACAGGGAAACTGAATCTTGGTATTATCTCTCTAGGAAGCAATTTAGCAACTGTAAAACTGCCATTGCATCTTGTTGGATATGCCTCCACCCAATGAGAAAACAGACAAACAGCTACTAGAATATATTTTAGTCCCTGGCAAGGAGGCATTTTGATAAAATCAACTTGCATCCTTGTAAATGGAAATGCAGCCTTGCTAATTCATCCCATACTAACCACTGTCTTCCTCCCTGCGTTCTGTTGTTGGCAAACAGCACATCTTTAGCAGAGACTTTCTTGCAATACCCCTGAATTTGGGGTTAAACCATGCTCGACAAGACAACCTGATCATTGCATCTCTACCTATGTGTGTTGGACCATTAGACCGTTGCCATCTGTGATAGCAGACTATCTGGCATTACTGGTGTCCCGTCTGTGTAGATCCACACTTCATCATCTTTTCTGCATGTACATCCTGATTTGATCCACCCATTTGTCTCTGAATCATTTGCTTCTTCCTATAGTCCTCTCACCTCATCCCAAGTTTCAACAGATGAGAACATCAACCTGCCTTCTGTTTGGCCAATTTGATCAATTTGTTGGTCCATATTAATCGAATATGTATTCAAAGCACAAAATCGTGCAATCTCATCAGCATATCTGTTGCCCAGTGAGACATATTCACAACCATACGAACATTTCACCACCCCAATTTGTGACGGCAATTGTAGTGCCATCGGTAGATCCTTTACACACTCTCTCTTTCATATTGGCGAACCTGAAGAGGTAAAAATATCCATGTCGAGACCGCAACTGCCCAAAATCATGATCCACCCAAAGACATACAGCCAGTATATATTGTTACTTTCATTTGTCTTGTTAAACAACATGCTCTAGTAAGAGCCACCGACTCAGCCACTTGTGCAGAACTCCTTTCAACCATGATGGTTCAATTATATTTGCCACCATGCCGATTGCATATGCAGCTGGCAAACATCCTTCTGAATCTCTTAAACATGATCTATTCACAAACAATACAACAGAAGACTCAGTCAATGGAGTATCTTTGATATCAGGCATTGGTTTGGTACACAACTCAGTCACATCTAAACAATCATGATCAACTTCATCCAAAACCACTTCACAGCCTGGTGTTGGTAACAATGTAGCTGGATTCAAAGTCGTACATCTTTCTATTGTCACGTTCTCAGCTTCCAATATCACCTGTTCATATTTTGTTAACAGGTTGCATGTAAGATGCTGTGTGCAAGTTTGTGTTAACAAAATCTCAACTGAATGTGGCATAACAATTGATTCACTCTGTTCAAGACTCAAACAAGTAGCAGCAACTGCTTTTAAACATCCTGGTAATGCTGCAGTGACTGGGTCCAATGTGGCAGAAAAATATGCCACTGGCCTTCGTGCTGTTCTGTGAGTTTGAGTTAGAACTGACAGTGCACAACTATCACATTCATTACAGAACAATTCAAACTCTTTGTCAAAATCTGGCATTCTTAATGCCGGTGCTCAACATAAACTGTCTCACAACTCCAAAAATGCTTTCATGCTTTCCACATCAAGATGTATTGAATCTGTCACATCTTTGTGTGTCAGTCGCTGTAATGGCTTGACAATCAGTGAGAAATTCACAATCCACTGTCTGCAATATCCAACCATTCCCACAAACATTCAAACTTCTTTCAGTGTTTTTGGGGTTTGCATTCGCATAATAGCATTGGTCTGACCTTAAGACGCTTTCTGAATTCCCTTTTCAATGATATGGCTTAGATAATGAACTTTTTTACAGAATTTTAATTTTAACAGTGTCACTTTATGCTCACCTACTGCCAAATAGTTCAGTAGAGCAATTGTATCTGTCACACAGTCTTCTCTTGTTTTTGATACCACCAAAGGGTCATCGATATATTGAACCAAAACTGAGTCTTTCGGCATTACCAATGACTTTAAACATTTCTTCAATATCTGATTAAAGATTGAGGGACTCTCAGTATACTTTTGAGGAACTCGGCACCATGCCAAAACGAGGTTCCCGAACCCGATCACAAATAAATATTGGCTATCCGGATGTAAGGGTATTGAAAAAAATGCTTGCTACAGATCAATTATTGAAAACCATTCTGCCTTACATGGGATTTGATATAGGATCGGAGCTGGATTAGGTACAATTGGACAGGTCCTTTTCAATCCTATATTTCCCGTTCGGTTTGCAAATTCCCATTATAGGTTCTAAGGATTTTTCTTAGCATTCCTTTTTCAATTAGCATGTCTATTAAAGGTGTCACTCCTGCAATCGACTCAGGACTCATTTTACACTGTTGTATTCTTGGAAATTCTGCATCTTGTTTTACTGTTATTTTAATTGGTGCAACTCATTTTATTAACTCAATATCTTTCCCTGTAAAATCCCACATATCAGACAAGACCGTGTCTCTCAATTCAACAGGCAAATCATTCAATGAAAGCAATGGATACAACTCATTCACTTCTGCCTTGCCTTGACATTTTGAAGATTACATCCTCGTCTTTTGTATAAAATGATATTTCATCTGGAGTACAATAAATGGCACAATTCATCTTGCACAACAAGTCCCTACCTAGCAAATTAACCAGGCTAGTATCACTCAACAACACATTTGTGTAGTTCTTGGAAATTTCCTATTCGAACTTACATTTGTCTCATCATTGGCATTTTAATTAAATTATTTGATACTCCTACAATTTGGATACTTTCTCCCAAGAGGTGTAGGTTTAGAATTTCCACAGTTCTCGCAGTGGAACGGGTAGCACCAGTATCTACGAGGAATGTAATGGCATTATCATCAACCTTGCCATCCACATAGGGTCCTGACTGATCTACCTCTAGAAATGCACTAAGAACACACTCTCCCCTCCCCCTCAGGCACCGTCATTGTGACGTATCTGAATCATTTTCTTCTGACTGGATCTAATATTGTGAAGCCACTTTCACATTCAAATTCATTTGACCATTTCTTCCAAATCTCCTTTAAATGTATTCACATCTATGTATGCATCTTTAATCTGACCACTGCACCCAGGAGCAATTTCTCTAATCCAATCATCTAATTCTTCTGGCGATGGACCTAAAAATCTGTGCAAATTTTCACTTGTCTCTCTTCTCGAACCATTAGATGTCTGTGTATTCATTCTTCTTACAACGTGCATCAATCTCTTAAGGTCAATATTTATAGTTTGTTTTGGTGTCTCATTCCTTTCTGAAACATCAATCAGTTGTGCCTCTTGTCCTATAGCTACACTCACATTCGTACCGCTATTCTCATTTGTTCTTATTATTTCTCTATAATCTGTATGAGGATATTTACTATTCATCCCTGGAACAGTTAAGGCATGTACTCGAGTAAGTCTTTGCCCATCATTATACACTGGAACTATTGGACTGATTGTCACTGGAACTGTCAAAAAATCTGGGTTCATTATCGATTTCTTTCTCACTACTTCTCTGTTTACATTTTGAATCTCGCTTACAACTTCAGGTGATCTATTTATGTGTTCCTCAATCTGAATTAAAGGAGAATTTAGTAAAACACTTGTGCTTGTATCTATTTTGATCTGCTCTTCTTGATATGGTGGAGATCTTTTCATCAATAACTCATTCAGGAAATCTTCATCCAACTCATTTGTACTCATATTAGTATCCTTTTCTTGTGATTCTGTATTTTTCTTTTTCTCTTTATTTTTTCCACCTTCAGTCGACTCAATATCTCTAACTGGAAACATCCGAGTTCCTTCAACAGTATCTCTCCTTCACAATTGTTTCCGAGCATCCCATTTTGCTTCAGAATACTTACTCACTGTATTTTTGTATCTATTCTGTTGTCTGTCCCTTTCTCACTTATATGCTTTGTAAACCCACCCTTCAAGAGCTTTGTACTGCATAGGTCTTGGATTTGGACTTAAATTGTTCATTCGTCTCTTCACGTTTTCTAAAATATTAGTATTGAAAGTACCATTCACTGGAAATGCCAAATTATCATCTTGTTCTGAATATTTCATAGATTTTTCTAGCCAAGTAAAAGTATCGTATCCCCTTTCTATCTAAATGTAATAAGGAGGAATTGTACTGAACTTACTAAATTCAAGGAACATGCCTCAACACTCATCAATTGCATTACACATAGGGCATACCCCACTACATTGGTGAAGAAAGTGGAGAAAAGAGCCACAAACAACAATAGTGGTGCCCTGCTGGAGCCAAAAATCAGAGATTTCCCAGAAAGGATAGTCTGTGTAACCAGGTACAGTCACCTGACAAACACTGTAAAGAAGATCATTGAGAAGAACTGGACAATTTTGGATGTAGGAAGCAGAACACCTCCTAGACCCCTCTCCACGTTCAAAAGAAGTAGGAACATGCAAACGAGCGAGGCCCCATGACCCTATAGTCACTACCGCCGGTAGTGGGACACTTCCCATGTGGGTCCTGTGCTGTTTGCCCATACACCAGACGTACACATGAGATTGACCTAGGGCTAAGAATATCCTGGACATTAAATAAGCACACCAAATTCAATACTGAAGGGGTGATCTACCTACTGGTAATGGTAATGGTAATAGTAAATACATGTTTATTGTCTTAGTTAATTACAACCATTTTTAACAATTTTTTTTCTCATATATATAAACAACAGAACATTTTTGTCATTTTCTTAAAACCTTAAAATACTTTAAATTCTTGGTTATGAATGTACAAAAGTATACAAGAGTACATTGCTTACAGAAAGTTCAATCTGCATATTAATTGGTTAATGATAATCTGTATAATCAAAGAGTAACCTTCCAACCTTAATTCTAAGATGTCAGATAACTTTATCAATTGACAGTTCATTAGAGTGTCAGTTGTATCTAGACCTGCTATAATAGCCAATCTGCATGTCCTTCTTCTTCTGATGTTCAGCCCATTCCTTGGTAAAGTGACTCGTGCTGTGCAAAGTTTGGGACATATACAGATTAAGTAGATAAAGCCCTCTTTATTGCTGCCCCAGAGCCGGCATTCTCTCGTTCCTTTATGGATCCAGGTTGGCTGATCTGCAATGGAAGGTAATTTTCCGAAGCAAAGGGCCATCGGGTGTTGTTTTGGATGGATTGAGAATGTAATACTTAGGTATTGCGCCGGCACAAGAATATTATAGCTATAGATCACCATTCATGCATGTGTTCTCTTGCTAAAGATGTTTTTGTCAATTAACAAGGCGTGAAATTCTGCTGGTTTATTTAAGGCTTGTTTGAAAGATGGATAGGGCAGGTTGGTGTTCCAAATCTCACCTGCGCCAGCTGTTAGTAATGCTTTTTGGAGATATTGATTATAATGTGATTTTTTCTCATTTTCTAATTCAACACGGAGTCTGCTTTGTTTTGTTTCAGTCGGTACCATAACTTAATTGTTGCATACATTCTCCCCAATGTTTTGTTTATTAAACCAAATTCGAGTCTGACCTGCGCTGGGTACGCAGACTGATGTATCTGGAAGACCTTTTTACATGTTTAGACTATTAGTTTGTTCAATAGTTCTGAATCTTTACCGTGTAGCGCAATACTGGTGTGTGTTAATGTTGGAAGCATTTTAGCCGTTATCACTGCAAGCAAGGGTTTATACGATGGCCCCTTCAGTTTTTTTGCTAGAGTCCTGAAGGCAAACGTCAGTGCGTTTGTTCTCTGTAGCATATAAGCTTTCTGCTCTCTATGGTTCTGCCTAATGTCCATATAAAACCCCAGGTATTTGCAATTAGATACTTCCTCTAGCAGGTTACCCTCAAGTTGTATGTTCTGCTTGGCCACTGGATGATTACTGATTAGCATTGTCTTACTTTTCAGTGTGTTAATTTCAAGCCTGTTAGTTGTTATGTAGTCCAACATGCCTGTGAGTGACCTGCGGAGACCGATCATGGTTAGGCCAACATCATCCGCATATGAGAGATGTGATAGAGGTAGCGTTCCCAATTGGGGTGGATGGGAGTTGATCTTATCAAGCTGGTGTGCCAGGTCCACAATTAAAAGATTACAAAGGTGCGGGCCAGCACGCATCCTTGTTTTAGATCTTTGGTGGTGATCACCTTTCTTGTTAGCCTTGAGCCATCTCCCAGCTTTGCTCTCATCCATGTGTTTGAATAAAGAAGCAGTATTCCTCGGAAGATTCTCTCTGGAATTTTCCATGCTTTCAACTTTCCCCATTGGAGATGACGATCCACACTGTCAAATGCAGCCTTAAGGTCTATGAAGCAAAGGTGCAGTTGTTGTTTTCTCCGTTTATACTTGTCAGCAATTAGAGAAAGTGTTAAAATGTTAGTGATTGTCCCAAATCCTTTTCTGAAGCCCGTCTGGTTTATGGGAATCAGACTGAGCGTGTTTGACCAGGTTGTCAGGTCTTCCAGGATCAGGGAGGCATAATACTTTGTTTCTACATCCAGTAAAGCGATTAATCTATAATTTGCCGGACGGATTCTGTCCCCTCCTTTATAGATTAGTGAGATTATTGAACCTTGCCAGCTTGATGGAATTTGATTTAAAGTCTCAGCTTCTGTTGAGGAAATGTGAATTTTTATGATCAATTGTGTCCCCTATCTAGACCCCAACGGCTCCATGTACATGCCACAAGTACATGTATGTTCCCTCCACTTCAAGCTATGAAGACGCAAATACAATTGTGTCCAACGTTAATATGTCCTCTTTCAGATCTGCCATGAATGGGTCAGATATTCCGTTCCTAAGTATGCCTTGCCACCGTCTTTATATGGTATACTTTTCACGTTTTCCAGCTCTGGCAAGGTAGGCCCTGAATTCTGCCATCGAGCTTTTCCTGCTTCTGCCTCTGAATGCTCCAGCCTGGACCTGCATCTGTATCCATGAACTTTGTCTTACTTCCTGCGCGGTTAACGGTGCCTAGCCCGGTCTGTTGCCTGCCAAAACCGTATTCAGCCTTCAAGTTATCTGCCCCGCTCCTCGAGAAATGCATTCCTGTCTAGTAGCTTAGGTAAACATCACTCCAGCTGCAGAGCAAAGGGCCCGGCCTTACTGTCTTCTAGCAAGTAATTCATGACTTTCGTTACCATGGTAGGCCCATGCCCCCTCGCATCTCATGTAGACACTTAGACGCTTGTACACGCACTAGCAGTCAGTATAAAATAGGCTTTGTCCGAAAAGACCTTTCCTTCTAGATAATATAGTTCCTTAAACACAAGATATTAGATATGATTTGGGACTAGGTTGTCCTGACATCCCAGACTTCTGTCTCCTCATATAGGGCTAAATGTCAAGTTCCCTTCACCCTTTAGTTACACGTCAATCACACGTCATGCGGCGCGCGCGCATCTCTGCCATGTATTTTTTTGCTGACTTTGCAGGATTCTCTTATGGATCCACCCACTTGTGTCATCATCATAATGACGTTTTTAGTATACGCCTCTATGCACGCCTATTGTAACGCCTTTTCGTTACGTATGTGTATTCTTATCAGCTGTTACGCCTCCTGCATCTGTCTTTATTGTAATACATTTACTATATATACTATAACCTGTCAATAATGTATTGCTGATCCCTTCCTGAACCTTCATGGTGACGGAACTCGATTGCCTGGTTCGAACCATCATTCCTTTGTAAGGAATAAATTCCCTTTTATAACCTCAAATACCACGGATTCTGCCTCTTATTTTTCTGAGTTATTCTTACTAGACTTTTACCGTATAAAAATAGTACAGGTAATTTAAATATTTACCACATAATTGGCGCCCGAACAGGGACTACTCTCACACCCCACGCGCCGGAGGTGCGTTGCAGACCCGGTCTCCTGCCGCAGCCGGACGGACAATTACGCGTACCCGCAGGATTTCCTGTATCTCCCTCAGGCCAACGGGGGCGACTGAGGCTGCGATCAACACCCAGACGAGGCGGTGAGGAGTGCGGAGAATCCCGACCAGAGCCTAGCTGAGAGAGCAAGATCCGAGGTATACAGAGGCCCACCAGATTCCGAAGTTCCGAAGTATCTAAGTCATGAGTCGAGTCGAGTCCAGTTTGGTCTAGTCCAGTCCAGACTTCCGAGGCCTTCCGTTCCGTGCTTCCCGGTGAGTACCGTTGCTGGGGACGCATCTAGATGTGCACATTAGTTTGTGCCGGTCAAGACGGGTTTGGGTACACAAACCTGGTCTGCACTGTTTTAGCAGTGTATCTGTACTGTTTAGCAGTACATACAGTATATTTAGTATTATGCAGTTAACTAGTTTTATTCTAATTATTATTGTTCTTTCTAAAATGTTTTGATATGTTTTAAATGTCGTGGTATGAGTGATTGTTCGATCTTCATTATTGTGGTTATTGTAATTATTGTGTTCAAGACCGAGTAAAGAATTAAGTAGCAAGGTTCAAGATGCCGTTTTTTTCAAAATTAAGACAGATAAAAACTAGAAAAGGGATACTCGAGGAAGCTGTTCCCATTCCACCTAGGGACACTCCAGGGTACTTTATGTACCATAAGCATGGCCTAGATGCCGTATTATATCTTGATCTATGGGTGGACTACACCAAGGATTTAGCAGAGAGTCAGAGATGGCCCGTTGCTGGAACATGGGATGCAGATTGCATCATGAGAATAGAAGAAGTATTATGGAAAAAGAAAGCCAGACAGTCACAGAAAGATGCCATTGAATTATGGCGTAAAGAATCGCATAGGCGCACAGAGAAAGCGCTCAGAAAGGAAGAGAAAAGTAGTGAAGATTCAGAAAGAGCCCGAGAAAACATATTAATTGACGAAGGTACCCGAGTAAAAACAGAACAAGTAGACAGACAACGAAACACTCTTATGAATGGTATGTATCCTCTTCTGGCCGAGGGTTTGCCTAAGGCCACCCTGGAGGTACCAAAAGATCTGCCACCTCCATTACTCCCGATTAAAGTACATCCCAAGACCGCAAAAGACATTTTCCTTTCCTCCTATTTAGATGATGCAGCCCCCGAATATGCTAATGGTGCGCAGCAACGCACACCACCTGTTAATGACGCTCGACCCCAAGATCAGCTGCACCAACCTCCGCAGCAACAAACCTCTCCTCACGTTCAGACCTTTCCATCTATTTCTACAGTCCTTCCTACACCCACACTCGCTACCCTACACCCAACAAATCCTTTTGGACTTGGCACCTCAGGAGGTGCGACAGGAGGTTTTTCCACGCCACCGCCAACAACTAGATTGACTTGTAGGGATTTAGCACATCAACGTACACCGCAAAGAGCTAATGACAATATATTAAATGAGCCTCTTACAGATAGTAGATATGACCCAGTGCCAGGTAAACACGACAGAATGTTGCTATCTTCAGTACGTTTACGACGAGCCGCAAACTATTTAATGACATTACCAGGAATGGTTGAACATTTAGACAAAATATATCGCTTTGTCCAAACAGGGCAAGGTCCTGAAAGTATTGGCGAGGCCATGGAATACCAGAAAGTAGATATACAGAGATTATTGTTACGTTTTTTCATAAACTGCTTGATCAGAAACAGAGATAGGCCTGAGGTAGAGCCGGAGGAAATGCAAGTACTTACCAGGTGGGGTCAGAATATAACCGACGGAAAACATGATAAACAGAAGAATATAGAAGCCATGTGCCGAAAGATCAGAAAAGAAGTAGAACGAATACATGAAAGAAGATTAGAAGCAGATAAAACTGAATCGGAGGAAGAGGAGGAGGAACAGTCAGAAATGAACACAGGACAATTAGAATTACCAGCTAGACAAACGATAGCTTATGTAGGAAAAGGAAGATCTTTCAAATATCCAATACGTCCGATGTATCCAGAATGTAACAGAATTTTTCAAACAGCTATCTCAAATCCAAGGACCCCTGAACACTTATTCCAGGCTACTGATAAATTACTTCGAGAACGAAGGGGGTACCATGTGCTTGATTCTATGGATGAACAAGAATTAGCCAGGTCAGCAGTACAATGGGCTGACAGCTCTGAAAAATACAGTAATGATGCGCTAGCACACACGTTTCTGAATCTCACCCCAGATGAACAGCGTTTAGCTAGTATATACATGATACAACATCTCCTTATATTATATAAAGGCCAACACTCCGATCCTGGTCCCCTACCTGATATATTGATAGAACTACTCCTGAATAAATGGAGAGGTCTAGGTACCGATCTAATTAAAGAAATTCTAGAATACCGACATAGATATAGTGCCTTTTTGTGTCCAGAACATGATCCAGCTCCTCCCATGGAGAGAAAAACGTATTACATAGACAGACAGAATCCCTTACGCGAAGTACACCCAGTTAGAAATGATGATAATACGTTTAGACGCGTGTTTGTGTACACGCCCATAACTAAAATAGAACTATTGGAAATGAAAAAATGAGTGCCCAGCCATGATAAGGATCCAGCAGGTTTCCACCGTGAACTAAAGGACATGTTACTCATGGGTGATTATACCTATCCTGACATTATGAAAATATTGAAAGTATTATTGCCTGCCGGTATTTATGAGAAACTCAAAGAAAAGGAGTGGGAAGTGGGAGACCAAAAGATTGATTGGACAGTATTAGAAAACGAAGAAAATGCCCGAACCGCAGGCGTAGGGCTTGGGGACAAAACTAAAGCATTACCAGGATTATTGGTACAAGTGTTGCCACGTTTATTAACTACGAAAAAGGAAGACTGGGGAGCAATCTCAGCTTGCAAACAGAAACCCGATGAAGACACTAGTGATTTTTATTCCCGATTTGAAAAATGTTTTGGTATTAATAGCGGCCTGAAAGCAAGTAGCGATTCATATCCACATCTTTTTGTAACAAAACTAGTCGAGAATTCCCTGCCACAGGTCAAAAACAGAGTATTGAAAGTTGAGAGCACTTGGCAAGCTAACACTCCTTCACAAATGTTACAAATGTTACAGTATCACCAGAATAGAATTAGAGAAGAACAAGAACACGAACAAAGACGTATGAAAGACACGAAAATGAAAATGCTCGTCGCTCAGTCAGTTCCAGCTGACGGTCATAAAAAGGGTGCGACACAGTCCAGTAATTCAGCGATTCCCGTTAAAGGGACATGCAACTATTGTAAACA
Organism: Triturus cristatus; assembly: GCF_964204655.1. Lineage (NCBI taxonomy): Eukaryota > Metazoa > Chordata > Amphibia > Caudata > Salamandridae > Triturus > Triturus cristatus. The sequence continues at coordinate 1,356,283,522 of NC_140591.1, forward strand.
GCCAGGTCATTATATAAACGATTGTGCAGTTCTGAAACATAATATCTCTACGGGTAAAACCAAGGAGAGACCACGACCGCCTAGACAGGATCAGATCCAACAACAAGCACCTCAACATGTACAGCCTATGCCAGTTCCACAACAGACCGTAGTGGTACCGCAGCCACAGTCTATTGCCGCAACACAAAACACGACACAACAGATGTACCAATATGCACAAAATGACTATCCAGATTATCAGCGCTACACATGAAATAGCCTAGAGAGGGAAGTTGGCTTACCCCTTATTGAGGTTCCTGTAGATCAAGAGGGTCCTTATGTACAGAGTCAAGTATTAGGGAAAGAAAGAAAGTTTTTACTTGATACAGGGGCAAGCAGAACAACTATAAGTCACAACGAAGTCCCAGGGGCACCCCTCTCAGGCTCACAAAATATTTCCCTTGGTTTTTCAGGAAAGACTACTATTAACGAAGTATCGCAACCGCTTGCACTTAAAGTTGGTCCATTGACACGGACTACAGATCTATTGCTTACAAAATCTTGCCCAGAAAACTTGTTAGGTATAAAAACATTGAAAGCTCTAGGAGCTATAATATGTTGTTCTCCGGACGGAGTACGACTATTTTTGCGTGACTTTAAAGGTCACTACGTGTCAAGAGACATGGATCACCGGTTACGGAATCTACCTGCACATTTATGGGCAAAAGGCCCCACTGATGTAGGTTGTATGCATATTACACCATATCGAGTCACACTCAAAGCAGGAGTGGTATTACCACGAATGCGACAATACAAGTTACCTCCAGATGCTGTAGTGGCTTTACTGCAAATCATTGACGAGCTCATTGCACAAGGAGTGGTTGTGGAAACCGACTCCAATATATGTAATTCTCCGATCATTCCGATTCTTAAACGAACTGATCCAAAAGCACCCCCAGTATATCGATTAGTTATTGATCTACGCGAATTAAATAAATGCATTGTACCACAATACCCCGTGGTCCCAGATATCTCTTCATTACTGACAGCCATTGATTCAGAAGCAACGTTCTTTACTGTAATTGATCTCAAGAACGCCTTCTTCAGCGTCCCAATCGATCCGGAGAGCCAATATTTGTTCGGTTTTAGTTTAAATGGACGAAGTTTTAAATTCACACGCGCACCTCAAGGATTTACAGAAAGTCCTAGCATCTACAGCCAAGCACTGAAAAGACAACTTGACAGTATCCACATGCCAGTAAACACTGCACTGCTTCAGTACGTCGATGATCTGCTGATCACCGCCCGAAGCGAACCCGAATGTGAAAAAGCATCACTGACGGTTTTACATTTTCTGGCCGACAAGGGGCACAAGGTGTCCCCTTCGAAGCTGCAATTCTGTGCCCAGCAAGTTGTGTACCTTGGGCACTTGCTGTCCAAGGGGGGGAGACAGCTCACACCTGACCGTATCCAGTTAATTGTAGACATGCCCCCACCCAAGACACAAAAGGAGGTACGGGCCTTCATAGGCCTCACTTCGTACTGTAGGCAGTGGATCCCCCAGTACGCATTTTTAGCAAAGCCACTCATTCAGTTGACAACCCAGGAGGCAGCGACATCGACTGTCCTCCCTTGGACTCCAGAACATACACAAGCTTTTGAAGACTTAAAGAAAGCTTTATGCCAAGCACCTGTTTTAGCGACACCATGTTACAGTAAGCCTTTTACACTCTTTGTTACGGAACGTGAAGGTACTGCTTTGTCAGTACTCACTCAGGAACAAGCAGGATCACACAAACCATGTGCTTACTTTTCTAGCACTTTAGATCCCGTAGCTCAAGCTCTTCCTGCGTGCCTGAAATCAGTTGCAGCGACAGCTCTAGCGATCAGACAAAGCGATTCCATAGTATTAGGACATCAATTGACAGTACAAGTACCACACGCAGTAGAGGTTCTCTTGAACCGGACACAAACACAACACTTGACTATAGCACGACTGACAGGTTACGAATTAACATTATTTCAGCCACACATAGAAATCAGACGTTGTAGTACATTAAATCCTGCCACACTTTTGCCATTAAGTGGAACAGACCCACTGGCACATGATTGTATTGAAGTCATTACTATTACGACAAAACCCAGACAAGACTTGACAGATGTCCCATTACCAGACCCAGACCTGACACTTTATGTGGATGGTTCATGTATGAGAACAAGTATAGGAGAGTTAGTGGCCGCTTATGCAGTCACGACAGACACCGAAGGTATTGAAACAAATTGTATTGACACATTATCAGCTCAAGCAGCAGAGCTTATTGCTCTGACACAAGCCTGTATTCAAGCCAAGAATAGAAAGGTTAACATATACACAGATTCACGTTATGCATTTGGAGTTGTACACGACTTCGGAGTCCTTTGGCGAGAGAGAGGTTATTTGACTTCTCACGGGGCCAACATTCAACACGGTCCCCTCATTCAAGCTCTGTTAGATGCAATACATCTACCTACTTCAATATCTATCATGAATTGCAAAGCCCATACTAAGGTCACCGATATTATTTCCCAGGGTAACGACCTAGCAGACCGAACAGCTAAGCAAACAGCACAGAATAGGAATCACGCAACGGACGTGACAAAGACAATAGTTCCGACATCAACACACTGCATGACAGTTAGGGATCCCGCCCTTGATATAATTGACATACAGACACATGCTACACCAGAGGAAATAAAGAAATGGACTGAATTAGGAGGGATCCAAACAGATCAGGGATGGATGACGAAGGGAAAATCTATGTGGTTTCTCCCCGACTCAATGGTTCAAGTTATCATTAACACAATACATAGTCCCGCACATCTAGGAGAAAAAGCTATGTTAGACAGTATTCAACACATTTGGTTCAACAAACACTTACGAGCTGCAGCCAAACAGAAAGTCCGAACTTGTATGATTTGTTGTCAGTTCAATCCAGGTAAAGGCGTACCTGTAGAGCAGGGTGGATTCCAACCTCCCGATCACCCTTTTGAAGTCCTCCAGATGGATTATATCCAGATGGAACGATGTCGAGGATTCAAATATGTTCTCGTAGTTGTATGCGCTCTTTCCCGTTGGACAGAGGCATATCCCGTCTCAGATTACACTGCCCCGACTACTGCCAAGCAGTTAGTTCGTGAATTCTTCCCACGGTATGGTTTGCCCCGTATCGTGTACTCAGATAATGGCCAGCCGTTCTCATCCGAGCTAATGAAACACATTTCACTCTTGTTAGGCTATCAATGGAAATTCCACTGTGTCCGACATCCCGAGGCAGCAGGTCTCGTGGAACGTCATAATCAGACCCTGAAAATTCGACTTTCTAAAATCTGTAGAGAGAAAGGTGTCGACTGGATAGTAGCCTTGCCAGTTGCACTATTTTACATGAGAATGGTAGCACATTCTCGCACAGGGCTATCCCCGTACGAGGTGGTCTTCGGTAGGCCACCAAATATGTGGGGGACGCCTATACCTCGTAAAATCACTGATGTTGATTGTAATATGCTGACGGATTACCTTGCTTCCTTGATGTCTGCACTACAATCTTGCCGTTCACAGGTAGCTGCAGCCTTTCCCGACAACACCGAGGTGAAGCCCCATGAAGTGGTTCCTGGAGATCTCGTTTTCATCAGAAACTTCGACAGGAGGAGCCCGTTGGAGCCTCGCTGGCATACCCCAAGACTGGTACTTCTCACCACAAGGACAGCAGTGAAGGTCGAGGGTCGCAAGGGTTGGTTACACTCTAGCCATATCAAGAAATTTCATGGACTACCATCTGATCTGAACTCTCAGCCCTGCCCCCTTCTAGAGACTGATTCTAAACTCCCCCTGGTTGAAAAGACCGAATCTCAAAACTATAAACTGAAACTAAGGTCTAGCAAGTCAGACAATTCGACTGTTTAAGTCCTCTCCAAGGTGAATCGGTTGAATTTAGTCTTTAACATGTATCCTCTAGACCGAATTAGAGAAAGAAATAGACAGAAACAGCTCGAGAAACAAACATATTGTAAATCACTTCATAGCCACTGTATAGTAACATTGTTGATTAAGTCTTTTTATTATTGCTGCAAGTATACTGTTGCACATGTACTATCCTATTTTCAAGCGTGCTCGTCCTGCTTACAATGCTACTGCCGAACATTCTTTTAGTGAACTACCTCCACATGAGTTGTCCTATAGATTTGCGCTGCGCAACAACACATTCATTAGTATGTTACATCACTTCCATCAGACCAGCAATGCTACAAATTGTTGGATATGTGGCCGACTTCCTCCCTATCAGAAATACAAAGGAGTTCTGCCTCTCTTCCCGTACCCGTTCACACACAATGGTTCCTGTGGAGCATGGTTTAGTTTGATTAACTCTTTAGATTCAAACACTGTAGTTTACCAGAGCAACTGGGTATGGGGAAACCTGAACTCAGCTTTACTTAAAGCCTGTTATCCTAACAAGGAGGGACTTCCCAAAAGAACAGGAACTGATCTAGAAAATGAAGTATATGGATTAGGTAATTTTACACTTAACCTCATGATTCTAAATGTTGAATCTGAAGCTGTACTAGTCTTGCCTGCTATGTCAGTATTACCAGTCAAAGGTGAATTCTGTGTAAGAAAGAATGGTTCAGTACACCTGGGTCATAGTAAATGTACTACTGTGATCGAATTCAGTGATAAAGGCAAGTCTACATTTAGAGCTTCCCGTCATTCCTACTTTATATGTGGTCATACCGCATATATACGCCTACCTCTAGATTGGGATGGTACCTGTTACATTGCATTCCTTCTGCCACCTGTTTTCCTAGCCCCTCCTGATTATCATAGAAATACCAATCTAGTACACCATAGACCCCAGAGAGATATCCCGATTGTAGACTACACTGAAACAGCATGGGAACAATATACAGACTTCAATAAAGGTCTCTTTCCTTACATAGGTGTGGTCTCAAATAGTAAACTGATACGTAGATTAACCAGAACCCTTGAAGCAGTAGTGAATGAAACTACTTCCGCCCTAGGCAACTTAACAGAGGAGCAGTCTGCGATGCGGATTGTTGTTCTCCAAAATCGTCTTGTCCTTGACGTCATCCTAGCCGATAGGGGCGGAGCCTGTAGGGTCATCGGATCAAGTTGCTGTGTTTTCATTCCAGAAAACGCGCCATCCGTATATAAAGCCATAACTCGTCTTCACAAGATTGCAAACCAGATACATCAGAATCCAGGCACCTGGACATGGTCCGGTTGGATCTGGAGCGTGTTGTCAGCCTGGGGATGGAAAGTCCTATCCTTCCTAGGTATTGGCCTTCTCATAGTATTCAGTTGTTGCCTGTGTCTACAATGTGGACCAGCGATTTGCGGCCTGTGTGCCACATCGTGTATTCCACGTTCAAGTTTTCATTCAAGATCCCGGAAGAAGAAAGAAGAGCAAATGATGTTACATGAACAGATTGATGGATTCCTGAAGATCGATATTTCATGAAGGGTCCGTAGGGGACAAGGAGGGAATGAGGAAATGTGAATTTTTATGATCAATTGTGTCCCCTATCTAGACCCCAACGGCTCCATGTACATGCCACAAGTACATGTATGTTCCCTCCACTTCAAGCTATGAAGACGCAAATACAATTGTGTCCAACGTTAATATGTCCTCTTTCAGATCTGCCATGAATGGGTCAGATATTCCGTTCCTAAGTATGCCTTGCCACCGTCTTTATATGGTATACTTTTCACGTTTTCCAGCTCTGGCAAGGTAGGCCCTGAATTCTGCCATCGAGCTTTTCCTGCTTCTGCCTCTGAATGCTCCAGCCTGGACCTGCATCTGTATCCATGAACTTTGTCTTACTTCCTGCGCGGTTAACGGTGCCTAGCCCGGCCTGTTGCCTGCCAAAACCGTATTCAGCCTTCAAGTTATCTGCCCCGCTCCTCGAGAAATGCATTCCTGTCTAGTAGCTTAGGTAAATATCACTCCAGCTGCAGAGCAAAGGGCCCGGCCTTACTGTCTTCTAGCAAGTAATTCATGACTTTCGTTACCAAGCCCCCTCGCATCTCATGTAGACACTTAGACGCTTGTACACGCACTAGCAGTCAGTATAAAATAGGCTTTGTCCGAAAAGACCTTTCCTTCTAGATAATATAGTTCCTTAAACACAAGATATTAGATATGATTTGGGACTAGGTTGTCCTGACATCCCAGACTTCTGTCTCCTCATATAGGGCTAAATGTCAAGTTCCCTTCACCCTTTAGTTACACGTCAATCACACGTCATGCGGCGCGCGCGCATCTCTGCCATGTATTTTTTTGCTGACTTTGCAGGATTCTCTTATGGATCCACCCACTTGTGTCATCATCATAATGACGTTTTTAGTATACGCCTCTATGCACGCCTATTGTAACGCCTTTTCGTTACGTATGTGTATTCTTATCAGCTGTTACGCCTCCTGCATCTGTCTTTATTGTAATACATTTACTATATATACTATAACCTGTCAATAATGTATTGCTGATCCCTTCCTGAACCTTCGTGGTGACGGAACTCGATTGCCTGGTTCGAACCATCATTCCTTTGTAAGGAATAAATTCCCTTTTATAACCTCAAATACCACGGATTCTGCCTCTTATTTTTCTGAGTTATTCTTACTAGACTTTTACCGTATAAAAATAGTACAGGTAATTTAAATATTTACCACACTGTGAAGAGATTTGTTAGCCTCCTACTCCAGAAGGATAAGGAGTGTTTGAAGACTGCTTGGGGGATGCCGTTTGGACCTGGTTCCCCGTTTCCTCGGCCTTACAGTATTATTCTGTTTACGTTGTCCGCTGCATAGGCAGGCCATGTCTGATCTTGCCATTACAAGTCGGGCACCGGTCTCGGCGCCATACCATTGTGTTTCATCTGCTGGCAGTTTTACAGTTGTGCGTTGATGTATAGTTCTATCTTTTTCATGTCTGGAGGCAACATTGCATTCCTTTAGTTCTTCTTGGTCCTGATGTTTTGCACACTCTTCTTCATTATCAACTGGGAGTTCCAGGTTTGCAGTTTCTGTAAATCTTTTTGTTAGGAACATTACCCAATTGTATTCTTGTACATTAGAAGATAGAGTGTTCACTGGCCAACTCAGATTGTTTATTGTTAACCAGAATGTACTGGAATTAGTTTATTTTGCATTGTATAATAATTTTACCCAAAAGTTGTCATCATATCTTCTTTTATGATCCCATAGCTGTTTTTTGTATAGTTTCCTTAGGTAGCGTATGGACTCCCAGCCAGTGTGGTCCTGTTCTGTTCTTTTAAGTCTCCTGACGGCATTTTTTAGTTCTCATCTCAGTATTAGGACCTCTCTTGCAGGTGGTGTGTTGTTTTTGTTTCTTGGCGTCTGTTACGGTTTATCCATCATTAGAGTTGTTAGTTTCTCAGTGGAATTTTCCCAGTCTTGTATCTTCGTTAGATCAACATTTTCATTTTCTATTTTGAGCTTTTGTAATTTGATTTGGAGCTCCTAAATGTTCTCCTTTGTCCATTTCAGCTGTTTCGGGTCAGTTGAGTGAATATATTCCTCAGTTGCCTGGTTGGTCTGGTGTTTTGGTAAATTTAGATAAAAGTAAATGTGTTGATATGCGTGGTCGCTCCTGGTGGTAAATTCAATCAGAAAATTGAGAAAGAAAAGGCATTAGTGATAGTGAAAATGCTTTGTAGTCGAGCCTTGATCGCAACTTCCCTACTGAAACGTCCATGTAACATGATGTATGTGGGAATGACGACACACAAAGCGAAAACAAGGATCACTGAACATCAAAGTGCAATTAGATGTCTCAAAGCCAATACCAAATTAACAAGACACTTTGCAGACAATGGCCACACCACCAATAACATTTTCTGGCTCATTCTTGACAAACCCTATTACACAACCACAATGGGCACTCTAGAATCTGTACTCTTTTATGGATAACAACAATAGATTTTTAAGTTGAGAAGTGATTGAGTTGGGTTAAATGGTGAGATACCGTGGACGAACCTGTCAAGATAAGGTAGTACCCTTGTCACTATACTCTGTAACACTGACAGTCTCATAACCCCTGGACCATTGCCCTTTCTGACTAGACAGAACTGACCAACTTGGGCGTACATGTCCGAAACACAGTACTACCCTCTGACACATCTGTTGGTACACATCTGTGTCTTCTACTCTATACGTACTTTCTTGACCTTAGGCAAAAACGAGCTCAAAACAACTCCCAACACACGTGTTATAACCGTTCTCTCACAATTGAATAATACATGAGATAGCTTTCAACCGCAGGCACTAATGGGTCTCTCATGATTTTTTCCAGCATTCCCACTATCAGCATCTCTTACATCACGAGATTCGTGAGTAGCTAGTGGGAAAAAACAATGAAATTTGATTTAGATTCCCCGGGCCGTTCTGATTCATCATAACAAACTACAAAAAGGAAAACTTCACTGTCAATTAAATGAGCTGCTTACAGAACACAGAATCGGGTCCTTTTGACCCTGGCAGCCTTTTCTCTTTCAAAATTCCATATCCCAGCACCCCCCACACCACGTGACAGATGTCGCATGCCCACTTACGGGCTTACGCAATTGGCAACCGTGTCTCCACTTAGTTAGTCTGGGCGACCAGAGTCTCACTCTCGCTTGGACGCCCGAGGACCATGGATCACACAAATACGATAAGTGAGTCACATCTTTAAATGCGACTGAAACTGACAGAATGCGAGGTCTATTACAGAGTGAGACCCGCATATTAAAAGGGACAGTATGCTTAACAGATTCACTGCACTATTGGGATTCTGTCATCATACGCGAAGGATTCTCTCTACTGAAATCGAGATAATGCTTACAAGACAGAGCCATTATTACGAGGTACACACAGGAGGCTATATAGCTTGGACCGGCTTGCTTTAGATTGAGTTTGTTCTCTTCACACCCGTAATAAATCAGCACTGTATATTAAATTACTGGTGTGATGTTGTCCTTTCCACATTAAGGACCCATGTTGAGAACACGGTATTCAGTGTTTGCTTGCGACTTGTAGCCTCTATTAAACTACAACAAGCCATTATTTTGTGATATGAGGCACATACTGAAGGTCACACGAGATTCAAGTTTGAATAACCCACGATGCACATCACATTAAGAGGGATAATTCTTGGTCACTGTATTGTTTTTGCTTTTTTTTTAGTGGGCCGTCTGTGCTATGGAGCATATTCAGCTGTAATTATGTAATATGAGAAGTTGTCACCCAATAAAGATTTAGTGGACCCTAAGAGATATTTTTAAACCACTACTTCCCTTGCACTCTGCTCCTCATTCACCTCTCATCTTACGCTCATCTTGAGAAAAAACACCTCAACTCTTCACCTCGGGGAGCTGTAGCCAACACCTCGGTGTGAGGAGTGGACCCATATGATGAAGCATGTCACCTAACAGTGAGTGAGGGTTCCCGTCCTGAAAGGAATTTCTCCCTTTCACTTCCTTCTTTTTTCTTCTGCTGATACACCTTCCTCTCCCATCACCCTGACTTTTAGCTGGACGTACTTTGTGGGATACATATCCCCCTTCTATTGCCATAAATGCTACAGGCTTACCTTCAGGCGCTATAGAAACTCCTTCTCAAATTACTATTGGCTGATTATTATTATTAGTATTAGTTAGCATTTCTAGAGCGCGTAGCTACCCAGAACATTCCAGCGCTAGTGGTATAGCAGTGCAAGGGGTGGGTTTACATACTGAGGTTGTGAAATAGCCACGTTTTCAGGTGGTTTCAGAATGTGAGAAGATGGGTCTCTGCGCTTGGCTGCAAGGGCAGAGTGTTCCATAGCCTGGCTGTGCTATACGGGAAGGAGCTACCCCCACTGCGTGTGTAGGAATTTTGGGGATGACGGTCAGACTCATGCTTGCGGAGCGTAGGAGTTTCCTGGGGTGGTAAAAGGTAATGAGGGTGTTAAAGATGGTGGGGCCTTTGCCCATCAGGGTTTTGTGGGCTATGCAAAGGGATTTTAATTTAATTGTTTGCAGAATAGGTACCCAAAGTAGGACTTTCAGGCATGGCTTCACTCCAGCTGCAGAGCAAAGGGCCCGGCCTTACTGTCTTCTAGCAAGTAATTCATGACTTTCGTTACCAAGCCCCCTCGCATCTCATGTAGACACTTAGACGCTTGTACACGCACTAGCAGTCAGTATAAAATAGGCTTTGTCCGAAAAGACCTTTCCTTCTAGATAATATAGTTCCTTAAACACAAGATATTAGATATGATTTGGGACTAGGTTGTCCTGACATCCCAGACTTCTGTCTCCTCATATAGGGCTAAATGTCAAGTTCCCTTCACCCTTTAGTTACACGTCAATCACACGTCATGCGGCGCGCGCGCATCTCTGCCATGTATTTTTTTGCTGACTTTGCAGGATTCTCTTATGGATCCACCCACTTGTGTCATCATCATAATGACGTTTTTAGTATACGCCTCTATGCACGCCTATTGTAACGCCTTTTCGTTACGTATGTGTATTCTTATCAGCTGTTACGCCTCCTGCATCTGTCTTTATTGTAATACATTTACTATATATACTATAACCTGTCAATAATGTATTGCTGATCCCTTCCTGAACCTTCGTGGTGACGGAACTCGATTGCCTGGTTCGAACCATCATTCCTTTGTAAGGAATAAATTCCCTTTTATAACCTCAAATACCACGGATTCTGCCTCTTATTTTTCTGAGTTATTCTTACTAGACTTTTACCGTATAAAAATAGTACAGGTAATTTAAATATTTACCACACTGTGAAGAGATTTGTTAGCCTCCTACTCCAGAAGGATAAGGAGTGTTTGAAGACTGCTTGGGGGATGCCGTTTGGACCTGGTTCCCCGTTTCCTCGGCCTTACAGTATTATTCTGTTTACGTTGTCCGCTGCATAGGCAGGCCATGTCTGATCTTGCCATTACAAGTCGGGCACCGGTCTCGGCGCCATACCATTGTGTTTCATCTGCTGGCAGTTTTACAGTTGTGCGTTGATGTATAGTTCTATCTTTTTCATGTCTGGAGGCAACATTGCATTCCTTTAGTTCTTCTTGGTCCTGATGTTTTGCACACTCTTCTTCATTATCAACTGGGAGTTCCAGGTTTGCAGTTTCTGTAAATCTTTTTGTTAGGAACATTACCCAATTGTATTCTTGTACATTAGAAGATAGAGTGTTCACTGGCCAACTCAGATTGTTTATTGTTAACCAGAATGTACTGGAATTAGTTTATTTTGCATTGTATAATAATTTTACCCAAAAGTTGTCATCATATCTTCTTTTATGATCCCATAGCTGTTTTTTGTATAGTTTCCTTAGGTAGCGTATGGACTCCCAGCCAGTGTGGTCCTGTTCTGTTCTTTTAAGTCTCCTGACGGCATTTTTTAGTTCTCATCTCAGTATTAGGACCTCTCTTGCAGGTGGTGTGTTGTTTTTGTTTCTTGGCGTCTGTTACGGTTTATCCATCATTAGAGTTGTTAGTTTCTCAGTGGAATTTTCCCAGTCTTGTATCTTCGTTAGATCAACATTTTCATTTTCTATTTTGAGCTTTTGTAATTTGATTTGGAGCTCCTAAATGTTCTCCTTTGTCCATTTCAGCTGTTTCGGGTCAGTTGAGTGAATATATTCCTCAGTTGCCTGGTTGGTCTGGTGTTTTGGTAAATTTAGATAAAAGTAAATGTGTTGATATGCGTGGTCGCTCCTGGTGGTAAATTCAATCAGAAAATTGAGAAAGAAAAGGCATTAGTGATAGTGAAAATGCTTTGTAGTCGAGCCTTGATCGCAACTTCCCTACTGAAACGTCCATGTAACATGATGTATGTGGGAATGACGACACACAAAGCGAAAACAAGGATCACTGAACATCAAAGTGCAATTAGATGTCTCAAAGCCAATACCAAATTAACAAGACACTTTGCAGACAATGGCCACACCACCAATAACATTTTCTGGCTCATTCTTGACAAACCCTATTACACAACCACAATGGGCACTCTAGAATCTGTACTCTTTTATGGATAACAACAATAGATTTTTAAGTTGAGAAGTGATTGAGTTGGGTTAAATGGTGAGATACCGTGGACGAACCTGTCAAGATAAGGTAGTACCCTTGTCACTATACTCTGTAACACTGACAGTCTCATAACCCCTGGACCATTGCCCTTTCTGACTAGACAGAACTGACCAACTTGGGCGTACATGTCCGAAACACAGTACTACCCTCTGACACATCTGTTGGTACACATCTGTGTCTTCTACTCTATACGTACTTTCTTGACCTTAGGCAAAAACGAGCTCAAAACAACTCCCAACACACGTGTTATAACCGTTCTCTCACAATTGAATAATACATGAGATAGCTTTCAACCGCAGGCACTAATGGGTCTCTCATGATTTTTTCCAGCATTCCCACTATCAGCATCTCTTACATCACGAGATTCGTGAGTAGCTAGTGGGAAAAAACAATGAAATTTGATTTAGATTCCCCGGGCCGTTCTGATTCATCATAACAAACTACAAAAAGGAAAACTTCACTGTCAATTAAATGAGCTGCTTACAGAACACAGAATCGGGTCCTTTTGACCCTGGCAGCCTTTTCTCTTTCAAAATTCCATATCCCAGCACCCCCCACACCACGTGACAGATGTCGCATGCCCACTTACGGGCTTACGCAATTGGCAACCGTGTCTCCACTTAGTTAGTCTGGGCGACCAGAGTCTCACTCTCGCTTGGACGCCCGAGGACCATGGATCACACAAATACGATAAGTGAGTCACATCTTTAAATGCGACTGAAACTGACAGAATGCGAGGTCTATTACAGAGTGAGACCCGCATATTAAAAGGGACAGTATGCTTAACAGATTCACTGCACTATTGGGATTCTGTCATCATACGCGAAGGATTCTCTCTACTGAAATCGAGATAATGCTTACAAGACAGAGCCATTATTACGAGGTACACACAGGAGGCTATATAGCTTGGACCGGCTTGCTTTAGATTGAGTTTGTTCTCTTCACACCCGTAATAAATCAGCACTGTATATTAAATTACTGGTGTGATGTTGTCCTTTCCACATTAAGGACCCATGTTGAGAACACGGTATTCAGTGTTTGCTTGCGACTTGTAGCCTCTATTAAACTACAACAAGCCATTATTTTGTGATATGAGGCACATACTGAAGGTCACACGAGATTCAAGTTTGAATAACCCACGATGCACATCACATTAAGAGGGATAATTCTTGGTCACTGTATTGTTTTTGCTTTTTTTTTAGTGGGCCGTCTGTGCTATGGAGCATATTCAGCTGTAATTATGTAATATGAGAAGTTGTCACCCAATAAAGATTTAGTGGACCCTAAGAGATATTTTTAAACCACTACTTCCCTTGCACTCTGCTCCTCATTCACCTCTCATCTTACGCTCATCTTGAGAAAAAACACCTCAACTCTTCACCTCGGGGAGCTGTAGCCAACACCTCGGTGTGAGGAGTGGACCCATATGATGAAGCATGTCACCTAACAGTGAGTGAGGGTTCCCGTCCTGAAAGGAATTTCTCCCTTTCACTTCCTTCTTTTTTCTTCTGCTGATACACCTTCCTCTCCCATCACCCTGACTTTTAGCTGGACGTACTTTGTGGGATACATATCCCCCTTCTATTGCCATAAATGCTACAGGCTTACCTTCAGGCGCTATAGAAACTCCTTCTCAAATTACTATTGGCTGATTATTATTATTAGTATTAGTTAGCATTTCTAGAGCGCGTAGCTACCCAGAACATTCCAGCGCTAGTGGTATAGCAGTGCAAGGGGTGGGTTTACATACTGAGGTTGTGAAATAGCCACGTTTTCAGGTGGTTTCAGAATGTGAGAAGATGGGTCTCTGCGCTTGGCTGCAAGGGCAGAGTGTTCCATAGCCTGGCTGTGCTATACGGGAAGGAGCTACCCCCACTGCGTGTGTAGGAATTTTGGGGATGACGGTCAGACTCATGCTTGCGGAGCGTAGGAGTTTCCTGGGGTGGTAAAAGGTAATGAGGGTGTTAAAGATGGTGGGGCCTTTGCCCATCAGGGTTTTGTGGGCTATGCAAAGGGATTTTAATTTAATTGTTTGCAGAATAGGTACCCAAAGTAGGACTTTCAGGCATGGCTTCACGGATTGAGTTCTTGGCACTCCAAGCAGCATTCTGGAGGCACAGTTCTGGGCCACTTGGTGTTTCCTAATGGTGGATTTCTGCGCTTCCAGGTACATGGAGTTACCATAGTCCAGGCGTGTGGACCACCGTTCTTCTTGCCCCACTGGGGATAATTTTTCTCAGCATTCTGAGGATGCCATAACATGTAACAGCCACTTCCACAGCTTGCTGATCACATTTTAGTGATTTGTCGAGCCACACTCCCAGGCTTTTGACCTTGGGTTTTGGGGTGGGTGCTTGTCCTAGACATGTTGGCCATTGCAGTTTCAAATCAGTGTTGGGTAGATTATCCAGATACATGATTTCAGATTTGTCACCATTGAGCCTAAGGCAGGAGTTTTGCATCCATTTGCCACCTTCTCCAAGCATGTTTCTAGGTCAGAGGGGACATTGTGTGGGTGCTTTAGAGAGACCACTAGTTGGGCGTCCTCAGCATAGGTGACAATTTTTATCCCAAATGGAAGGTCACTATCCGCCAATGGCCTCATATATACGTTGAATAAGGTAGGACTCAGGGATTATCCCCGAGGAACTCCATACGTAACAGGTCGACACCTGGAGGTTGCTTCTCCTGAAAAAACTTGAAACGTTCTACCACTGAGGTACGATTGGATCCAGGTCTATTGCTTCCCCAATACACCTACATTCCCATGCCGGTTCAGAAGTACATAAAAATTGACTGTGTTGAACACGGCACTTAAGTCGAGGAGAATGATGGCTACTGCTCCTCCCTGACCCATGATCTTTTTAGATTCTTCCGCTACAGTGATAAGGGCTGGTTCTATGCGCAGAAGGGGCCGGAAACAAGTCTGAGAGTGGTGTAAGACATTATGGGATTCTAAGAAGACTGAGAGGCTGGAGTTGACATGTTTTCCCAGAATCTGACAGACCATCGGTAGCAGCGATATTTCTTTGTAATTACTCAGGACATCTGAATTTAGGGTCAGTTTCTTCAGTAGCGCTCTCACCATGGCATGTTTCCAGGGAGGTGGAACCTGGCCTTTGGTAATGGAGAGATTTAGAACTTCCAGTATTGCTGGTAGTACAACCTCTTTGACCTTGCCCATCTGATGGGGGGGTGGCCTGGTCACATGGAAAGCCCGATTTTATCTGACCAAAGATGTTTAGAGAATTTCTCCAAGGAATATCACCTATCGTCTGAGGGTCTAGTGATCCCGTCAAGCTCAGTGAGAGGAGTTAGAGCGAAAGGGTCACCAGACCATGGGGAGGTAGATAGATTTAATTTTTTCTTGAAAGTAGTCTGAAAATTCGTTGCACCAATCGGAGGAGATGGTCATTTTGGGAGCTGGGAATTCTATTAGGGTCTTTGCAATGCGGAAGATTTCTCTGGGAGTGTTAGCTGCAGAAGTGATTTTTGCTTAATAATAGAGTGGCTATTTTTTTTTTATTTCCGCTTGTCTGTAATCCAATTTACTACTCTCGCTGTAGTCCTTTATCCAGTTACTTTCCTGATGTTTACAGGCCTGTTTGAGTGATCTAAGCTGGTGCGAGTACCATGGCGTTTTCCTTTCTCTCGCCCTATGGGGAGTCTCTTTGACATGGATCACTTTGTCCAGTGAAGATTCAATCCAAAGGGATAATTTTCCTGCTGATACAGTAATGTTAGAGTCTAATATAGGTTAGAACACTTCAATGTGCTGGCCCATGATTCTATGGACAGTTTAGCCCGCTTAGACCGATGGTCTTTCCTTATACTAATTTCAGTGTGGTTGCGTAGTGTTACACCTTTTAAGAAAATGTGCATCAATGAGTGATCCGACCACGGCAGGGGAATGGGGGTCCCCACTGAGAAGTTATTGTTGGTAGTGAACACGGGATCGAGTGTGTGGCCTTTGATATGTTTAGGGCCCACCACTTTTTGATCCATTTGGATAGCTGATAGGTTTTGAGCCAATTCTACGGCTTCAGTATTATTTTGGTCATCGAAGTGTAGGTTAAAGTCTCCCAGCAATGTGATGTTGTTGGATGAACTTACTAATGTCACTGCCACTTCCGGGAGAGAATGAATAAATTGCCCCGCCCTTCCCGTGGGGCAATATATAAGTACTCCTGAAAAGGAGCATGTTACCGAAATGAAATATAAAAAAGCAGGCTTTCACAATCAGAATCAGGGTTGGGCTCAAACCGACACACAAAGGACTCTTTAAATATGACTACTATCCCTCCCTCTTTCTTGTTCTCACGATCTCTGCGCTGAATGCTTTATCCTGGTGGCAGAATTTGAATCACCTCTTGGGTGGATTTCTTCTGAAGCCAGGTTTCTGTTAGAAACAAAACGTCCAGTCGCTCTTCTACGAGAAAGATCTTTAATTTGACCGAATGTTTGGGTAGTGAGCTACAATTCAGTGCAAACATTTTATATGTGAGGTCAGTGTCAGTGTTTTGCTGAGTATCAACCGTCGGGTGGAGCCTAAATGTGCAGTAGGCACATGACAGATAGTTCTTGTCCAATTGCGTGGAATGGCAGCATTCAACCTTACCCTAGTCTCTTAGCCCTGTGAGTTGGGCTGATGAATATACCAATGTTTCTACAGCTGGTGCAGCAGGGGTCCTGGCCCCTGGTCATGGTCGGGCACGGACAGGCGCAGACAGGTTTGCGTTTGGTGTACCTTCGGTGCGCCAGAGGCACGCCACATGCACCTCTGACTTTGCTTCAGATTAAGTAGCCAGCCCCTGGTAGTGAAAGTGTGGTCCCCGGAAGGAGGCTGACGCGACTATGCTCTAGAGTAAAATGCCCACTCTCTGTTCAAACGGGAGCCCCCGCATCAGACTGGAGAAGTTGTTCTGGTAGACCAGACACACAAATATATACACTTTAAGATATTACAAGTGTAAAAACAATATTTTAAAAGTTTTTAAAAGGGTCAGACAACAAGCAGTGTAATTGGAAAATAAAAAATAGAGCAGACCAGCACCTCCCTCGTGCTCCTATCTGCTGTGTGTCCGCCTTTGCATCAGAGTAAGTAGCCAGCACCCGGAAGTGAAAGTGCGGTTCCCCGGAAGCGATACTGATGCGACTATGCTCTAGAGTGAAACGCCCACTCTCTTTGTTCAAACGGGAACCCCCGCGATGGACCGAAGAGTGGAAGAGTCAGCACAAGTAAGTTGTTCTGGAAGACCTGACACGCAGGTTTGGTACAATTTATGATATTACAAGTGTAAAAACAATGGTCTAAAAGTTTTTAAAAGGGTCAGACAACAAGCAGGTTAATTGGAAAATTAAAAATAGAGCACACCAGCACCTCCCTTGTGCTCCTATCCACTGCGTGTCTGGCTTTGCATCAGATTAAGTAGCCAGCCCCCGGAAGTGAAAGCGTGGTTCCCCGGAAGCGATACTGATGCGACTATGCTCTAGAGTGAAACGCCCACTCTCTCCGTTCAAACTGGAGCCCCCGCGATGGACCAGAGAGTGGAAGAGTCAGCACAAGTAAGTTGTTCTGGCAGACCAGACATGCAAATATAGTACAATTTATGACATTACAAGTGTAAAAACAATGTTTTAAAAGTTTTTAAAAGGGTCAGACAACAAGCTGGGTAATTGGAAAATTAAAAATAGAGCAGACCAGCACCTCCCTCATGCTCCTATCTGCTGATCTTTACTGAACAATGTTTTCAACAATTTAATTATCTTCATGTTTTCTTGTTAAATCTGCAAAGTTCGTGTTCGTAAATAAGTCTACAAACTCCCTTCCCTTTTATGTTTCACCTGCTTTCAATCAATGTTATTTTACGCTGTCCAATATCAGCGTGACTCACACCATCTAGCCTATAGCAGGGCAGCACCTTGAGATGGGCGGGGGCGGAGGGTACGCTCCGGGTGCAGTTGGCTCTTAGAAGAGATGATGAGAAAGCGTTAGCGACGGCCAGGGCATGGGAAGCGTTGGTGGTGGAACTCCAGGGGTTGATATCTGAGGTAGGGGACGAAGGGAGCACGGCGGATAGACAAGAGGAGAGGGGGACTGGGGAATGAGATGAGATGGGAACAAGGGAGGTCCCGGGACACCTACCAGAGGCCTGGACAAGAGGGACGATCTGCTTGCACAGAGAGGGATTGAGCGTCCGTACATGATTTCCTTGGAAAGGGGGGCACATCCGGGGAGAGGTAGGGGACAGGGGCACACTGACACGGGGGTGGGGAGGGGTGGGAACGAGTTGGGGTTAGGAGGGACGGTACTCCTTTTGGACTCGGAACCTCGTTGTGTAATGAATAGTAATTGTTGATTTGGAAAATAATAAAAAAATGTTTCAAAAAAAAAAAAAAAAGCAGGGCAGCACCTTTGGTGACGTGTTCTCACTACTGTCCAATACCAGCACCGCTCTTTTTTATGTCAGTATCACTTCTTCGACTGACCCTCGCTTTCCAAAATCAGCGTCAATGTCTTTTCAAGTCTCTTGACCAGCAATAATGAACTACATAAACACAGTTTGTCTGCTCCACTAAAAGAAATGCAAAAGTATTTTCCTGCACTCTAAGAAATTTCTACACTCCAGCACAACCTCGTCCAGCGCGATTATGATCTCTTGCAAGTGGATAATTCTTTGGACTACCCAGTTGCGCTTTCTGAAGTGACCCAAATAAACCTCCACTACTTCAATCAACAAAAGTTCCCTGTGCAGTAACTTTCAGTTCAACGACCACCAAGTACTACAACAACAGCAGACAACGCACATAAAGCTTAGTGTGTGCCACATTAAGACAGCCCTGAGGCTCTTCAGGCCTATCACGGACCCTCTTATTCCATTGAGATTGAACAAACCTCAACGTGATCTTTACACAATGATAGGTTGGTAGTAGTGGACATACCAGTCGCACATCAATTTCTTGAATATCTGATCAATTTAAGGTGCCCATCCGGATAGAATAACATCCCATGGATGTAATCGAAAACAAGACCGGAGAGAGGCACTTGTTATCATAAACGTTTTTTAACTGGGTACTACCCCGGCACTCTAAAGTTACTGATGACAATGTCAGTCAAAATGATATAGGGTATGACTCAAATACACAGTAATATATACAAATAGTCCTTGCTGTCCCCTGATACTACTACTCATTTAAGAACTAAGGCACTTTTTTGGTCCACAAGAAAAAACAGTAATGTCCCAATGTGTGTTCTGCATAAACAAACATGGAATTTAATGTGTCTGGTCAAAGTACCATATTTATGTACAATTCAAAAAGACCTTTCTCCTTGTTGCGTTACACAGTACAGTATGCACATTCATGTATTTTGTTTTTATACAATTCAAAACAAAAAGAGACGACCCGTCTCCTTATTGAGTTAATACATTTCTACAGTACAGTATAAACATCTGTCATCAGTCTACACGATTAGTCCCTTAAAGACTAGCCACAGCCCCGTGGGGTGAGAAGAGTCGGACGTCAAAACCCCATCGAGGAAATAGTCCGTAACAGCCGACACGTGTTTCGTTACGTAATGTAACTTTTTCAAGGCTTCAGTAAAGTAGAGCTGTTGGGAAGATTTTGAATATATCCCAGTCCAAAAGTGTGATCATCTGAAGTGCGGCAGTGTAAGCCGTAAATATCCTGTTTGCTAGCTTCACCATACGGTTGTTTCTAGCTGCCGTATTCGAGCAGGGAATCAATAATCAGTTTAGTGGGGCTGTCACAGTACGACATCCAATGAATTCGTGAGAACCTTAAATCAAGTTATTTTCCAAAGGTTAAAGGCAACGTCCGTCCATCAGGGCAGCCCCAATTGTTCGCTGCACCTTATAAGATACGTCACTGAAAAAGTATAAAAATGTGAGTCACCTAGGTGTTCTTCTTCCAAACACAATTTACAAACAGTGGTTTAAACGTCATCAGTTGAAAAGGCCCCAGTCGATAATTACACCTTAGAAGCCATACGATCATGCGGGCGACGGAAGAATCAGACCCATGAGTGTTCTTCTTGGCCCAGCGGCAAATCATTCTTAGTGGAAGCACTGTGATAGGTGCGTCTGGGCCCAATGTGCAGGTAGCCGCTCGAGCGTCCTCTGTTGGAACCTCAACGTGACATAAAGATACAAACTCACATATATCATAAACTGTTTAAGTCTGTCCTGTCTTTTAAACTCTGTCTCTCCATAACCTAGTATTTTAGTCTAAACTAACCATCCAATGCAGCTACCAAAAACTGATGCACCGGAAGGGTTGGGGAATCAGCTCACTTATCCACACCAACCATTATATAATAATTGAAAGCATAACTCTAATGGCGTGCCCATAAGTCATTATCACTCAATTAGCTATATCAAAGGTCCTTCGATTAATCTTTTGAACAACTAAATAGCACTAAATAATGAAAGACAGAATGCTATTTCTCCACAAGGACCTACAATGAAGAAATACGCGAAAGATTAGTCATTATAAACAAGTCCAAATAACTTGAAACTTAGAAATAAAGAAGAAGAACACTATTCTTTTCTATTTAGGTTTTTTCTTGTTATTTCCTAATATAAATGGTCAAACACAAATACAAATTAGAATGTCATTTTTTTTTGGTTCTCAATGTTACAGACTAGATTCACAATACACATTCACAGTTCATCATAAAAGCATCAGAACATCAGATATAGAGGAGTAAGAGGGAGAAAGAGAAACATCAGTGAGACATAATTCACTTTAGCAATGGAAATACTAATGCACAGCATGGAATTAGTCTGAAAAGTTAACCCCACGACCGTTAGGGTATAGCGAGAGCAGCACCATCAGCCGATGATGTGCAAAGTCTCTAGATGTCTCTTAGGGTCAGCATGTATAGCCAGCCAGAGAATCAGGAATCAGAACGGCATGCAGCATACCACAAATGTAGGACAGGTCACCAATCTTGTGAATGAGCAGAGAAACACTTTTTCACAGAAATCTTTATAGCATGCTACTTCCTTTCGTCCGTTAAAAGGTTGCATTATCTCTCTTCAGCAAGCCTCTCTATTGGTTATTCATGATGGCATGACAATCTACTTACAGTGACTTTACTGCTATTTTCTAAACACTCTTTGTCTAAATATTGTATAACTTCCAAGAGAGGAAAAGGAAGAAACCCTAGCAACAAGTGTATTTAAGCATTGGATTTTACATTTGTCCCTCGCCTAGAAAGGAAAGAACTCTAAATATTTATGGAGAACTAGGCAAAATATCTGTAGTCTAATAAAGCATTTGTAACATTGGAAGGACAGGGGCTCTAAGAAAGCATTTTGAAACATCCGAAGAACAGAAACAGGAGCACGTGAAGCCCATCCCCTAACAATTCTGAGACCTATATTATTTTAGCAACGAAAGAATAATTTCTAAAAGCCTACACTACTTTCACGAAGAATAAAGCTTTTTCTTTTGTCGTTTTATTTTCTGCAGTTAGGAAGACAGAATAACATCTAATTAGCAACGTCATTTATTTCATTTAAGGAAATCACACTATCGTGCCTTATGCACATTTCACATGTTATACACTCTTGTATTATACGTTAGTACTTCCACTCATGTTAATAAAGCAAGTATTTGGGTGGATTTCATCAGGCAGATTTTACTCACAAAAATCGTGCTCCATCACCCAGAATCCCCTTCAAAACTCACATTTTGCTTTAAAAAACACATTTCCCTTGAATTTCTCTCAGGAAAAGTCCTGGAATCTGCAGGCAGTCACACATTTCCAATCACCCTGCATTTCCCAGGTCTCCTGATAAAAATGCTCAAACTTTGCCTAAAAAAACAAATTTTCCTTGCATTTCTGTGAGGAAATGTCCTTGAATCTACAGGCATTCCCCAGGTCGCCTGGTGAAAATGCAACCTCACTTGTATGGGTGGGCAATTTGCCTGCTACAAGAACGGGCGCCAAACACAACATAGGCACATCACATTTTTCAACTGTAACACAATGTGTTTATTGCAATGTAGGTAGCTGTGAATTTTGTGCACCCACTCAGCCGGCACCTAGAGAAACCTACCAAACAGACAATTTTTGGAAACTATACACCTCGGTGAGGCCAAGGTGGGGTGACTTAGGTAACTCTAAGCTGTTTTTTACCCAGAATTCCTTGCAAAGCAAACACTTTGCCTGAAAAACGTATTTTCCCTGAATTTCTCTCAGGAAAAGTCCCAGAATCTGCATACAGCCACAAGATTTCTACCACTCAGCATTCACCAGGTCTCCTGATAAAAATTCTTCCTCGCTTGTGTGGGTGGGACAAGTGCCCGCGCCATGAACAGGCTTCAAATGCAACATAGGCACATCACATCTTTTGCAATGCGAGTAGCTGTGGATTTTGGGCCCCAGCTCTTTCCGCACTTAGGCAAACATACCAAACAAGAATTTTATTTTTAAAACTAGACACTTGAGGGAGTCAAGGGTTAGGTGAACTGCGTGACTCTCACCAAATTGGAATCCCATGCAAATCTCAAAATTTGTTTTAAAAAAACATTCCTTGCATTTCTGTGAGGTAAAATGCCAGTATCTGCAGGCAGCCACAAATGTTCTAGCACCCAGCATTCCTACTGTCTCCCAGTACAAATGTTACATCACTTGTGTGGGTGGGACAATTCACAAATGTCCCACCACCCAGTATTTCCTAGGTATCCCGATAAAAATGCCACCTCATGTGTGTGGGTGGGACAATGACCCAACCACTTTCCAGGCCATTCACACACTTTCATGTGTGGCACAGATAAAAAAAACATTCACACCACAAGGAGTGAGCCTAGCACATTACAACAGTCACATCAGCAGACAGCGCCATTTAAGGGCCCATCATTTTAATAGGTCCACATGGCGGAAAAACAATCTCACCGACTGGTGGCTGATGGAATGTGTAGACTGGCTTCTGGGTGACAATGTGACCAGCAGAAAATCCTTACACACCCACTGCCAGCCAAATTCCAGCTCACAAACCACCGGCCAAGTGCCAGTCCACACCGTCATGCAAGTGACAGCTCACACACACACGGCCAGCCATGCAGCAGTCCACGCACATCACCAGTCAAGTGCCAGTCAACGCACACCACCAGCCAAGCGCCAGCCCTCGAACACCACCATCCAAGCTCCATCCATGCACACCGACAGCCAAGCACCAGTCCACACATACTGAGAGCCAATTGCAATCCAAGCACACCGCCAGCCAAACTATCCACAAACACCGCCAGCTAAGCGCAAGTCCACACACACCACCAACACATTTATTTACACAAACCAATTTGAAGGAGATACAAAAATCAACAATGACCGCAAACTCAACAGATCTAACTGAATTCAAATTGTGAAACTAAGCAAAAAATATAAAACATTACAGACCAGTCAGTTCACTTTTACGCTGACAGTTGCTTCCAAAAATTCTGTTGCATGTGGTACAATTTAAAACATGCTGACACACATAGCTGAGGCTTAGAAGGACACTTGGGGCAGTACATATGACTATCCTTCCACACGTCTCTTCAGACGCAGACTCTACATCCCCTACATCCCTTATAGAGAAAATCTGCTTTGGGTGTGAGAAGAATGTAATCAGGAATCCGCCTTTGACATGGTTCCTTAGTTCCTAGGAACAAATTGTGTGGGGGTCATAAAGGAGATGGGGATGCTTTTAGATTTACTCTCTCTGATTGTCTGTCTCCATGAGGACAACTATGCACAAATACACTGGCGGATGGCAGGAAACAAGACAGATCCTTTTCTATTATGTAAGGGCATTCATCAGGGATGTGTGTTAGCTCCCACACTGTTCTCCCTTTTTATAAATGGTGTTGCAAACTTCCTTGGTGCCATTCATACTGATGCCGGAAGGAAAATTCCCATTCTCACGTTTGCGGATGACTCGCTGATAATCTTTAAAACACTGAGTGGATTGCAGCGTTCCCTCCACTGCTAAGAAGAATTTGGTCTTTTGAGAGGCCTTAAAATGAATGCCGCAAAGACAAAGTTTATTGCATTTAACCAGCATAGCTTACTTTGGGGGAAAATGATGATGGATGGGCTCCCTCTGGAGCAGGTGGATGCTTTTGCCTATCTGGGCATCAAACTTCATAAGGACATGAGGTGGAAGCCACATATTGAAGTTATGGCACTAAAGCATCGGCAGCTAGCTGGTACTCCTAGAAAGGAAGATAAAACTTCCCTGACAGAGCCTATTAGCCTGGCCCTTCAAGTTTAAAATAGTAAAGTAGTGAGCTCAGTCCTTTACGGGGCTGAGCTTGGTGCCTAGAAAACCTGAATCAGCTAACACTTGCCAAGAATGCATTCCTACGTGCAATCACTAGTCTACCACAGACCACACCCACCCTCCCTTTAAGGTATGATCTGGGTAGGAAAGCCCTAAAGGATTTAGCTGGGTTGCACCCAATTCTACCCTTAAAGAAACTTATTGGGAAATGGTCGCACACAAAGAATTTAGGCGCCACAACCCTTCCTCACTCACGGGGCTCTTTCTTCAGATTAAACCATATCCGAGACATGAGCCATTTGGGATATAATTGAAAAGCCCTTGGATCAGAAAATGTACTTCTAATTTAGATCTGGAGCCTTGACCTTGAAGTCTTTCTCATCCAAATGGTCTCCCTCCAGGGATAACAAATGCCATGTTTGTGCTAAACAAGTAGAATCATATTCGCATGTACTCTTTGCCTGCCCTGCTTATGCGAGCCTGCGGAAAATTTGGCTGGCCCAGCTCTGAAAGAATCTGTTCACATGATCACATAAAATAGACTTGCAAATACTTTGCTCCAATTCATCACCCAGGTATGCAGTCCCCGTGGCTATATTTCTGAGGTGGATGTGGCAGATTTGCTCGAAATCAATCAGGGCTGGCAATTATCCACAATGAAATCATCTAACATTCAATATGAACAAGGGGGCATACCAGGTCAAGTGGGGCTTTTCTAAGTCTGCTATGGCGCACGTGACTGATTGCAAACAACGTTTTTTAAACATTGTTTTAATATGCAACTTTTGATAATGATGGCACTGATTGCTTTTTTTGCACAAATGTTTTAACTTAGATTTTAACTCAGATCCTAATACTCGCATGATCCTTTTAACTTTTATGTTTTATCTGTATGTGCTTTTGACTTGTATTGTCAAATAAAGCTTTTTGATGATGGTAATCAGAAAAGTAAAAGCCTTTTAATTTAGCCACATCCTCCACCATACCAACTCTAGGAACACTTGCCTGCTCCACTACAGCAATCCTGCCTATCAATAAATCTTCAAATTTCTTGATGGTTTGATATACTTTATCCAAAAGAAATTTGCTGTTGGTGATAGTTGAATCACTCGTTATCTTTTTTTCTAGAGTCTCTATCTCTTTGTTGAGGATCTTAATGTGTTTGAGTGCAGTTTCTATGCTTAGCACCATCCATGTGTGTGAGCACTTATTTACTGAGAAACTGAAGCCTACTTTAAAGTCCTCATCATCAGTAAAAATAATAGGGATATTACGTATTTGTACGCCTGTCGGTATTATGTTGGCATTTAGGCAATCTGTTAGGAACTTTGCATGGAGTTCTGTCCGGACAAGCTTCTTTTTGAGTCGTTCTAGCTGGTTGAGGTCTGATTTGTGAGGTAATTGTGTGATCAGACCTCTGTTTCCTAGAAGTGATGGACCACCAGCTATCTTCAAAATATATTCATCGGTATATGATAGGGTCTCTGCCTCAGACATTTATATTGTTCTATAATCACAATAACTGTTAAAGAAAAAAACACTTAAATAAGTGACCCACAACAGACTACTGTCTGCGCTGAAAGAATATAGAATACAGTGGGTAACCCAATCAATCCTTGATGGCTTGGGTAGTATAATATGAACAGGTAAATGGATTTGTTTATTCAGTTAGTTTAAACTGATTTTTACATTTTACCTAATGCAACCGTTTGTACTATGCTTGCAAATTGATTTCTTTTGAAATAATTTAAAACCTCTGTGCACAAACAACTCATATATAGTTTAGTTCTCTAATAAAATTTGAAAATACAAGCATATATCAAGCATATATCAAAGGGATATATCAAAGAATAACATATCAGAACACAGGTGTATAATGAAAAAATAAATGTTATCATATTTGAAAATAATAATACTCGTTATTGTTAATAACGTATATCACCCGTGTGCAAAGATGGGATGGAAAAGTGATTTAGACACATGTGACCAAGGTAACATTGTGATACAACTCCCTCTCGCAGGATAGATGAAAGATTAAAAATAGACTGTAACCATCTAGCCAATTGATCATTTTAGATAAAATCCAGAAAGGCGACAGAACTACTTTTGATCCTAGCAGTCACCGATTTCACAGAAATAGTCATGTTTGTTGACTGTTTGCCTATATAGACCATCTATATAACGCCATATTAACAGTGGTGCTTGTTTTGTCCTGTCATGCATATATGCATCTAAGATAATAGATCTTTCATATCTTTATGGACAATATAACCTTTATTGTTCTAGATCTGGATCCAATCTTTCAAACAGTATATCTCTGATTCATCAAATACCTGGGAATTACAGATAAAAGATATTCTCTATTCATATTGATTTTTGAGTAAGTGCCAATATTTTATTTCGTTTTTCACACTACTCTTGATTTCTGATTCCTTTACTATTTTAACTCTGGTATGCGTGATAGGTTAATAATACACTGACTATTGCTTTTTGTTTGGCCTATAAATTTATCTTCTTCTAATAAAATCACTTTTCCATCTCATCTTTGCACACTGGTGATATACGTTATTAACT
Source organism: Triturus cristatus (assembly GCF_964204655.1). Lineage (NCBI taxonomy): Eukaryota > Metazoa > Chordata > Amphibia > Caudata > Salamandridae > Triturus > Triturus cristatus. The sequence continues at coordinate 1,356,310,509 of NC_140591.1, forward strand.
GTAACGAATATTGTAGGGAAAACATGGTGATCAAAATTCTTTCCATGTCCAATTAGGGGTCAACCATTGCAGACTCCTACAGTACTGAAGATGGTCGGATCGACGACAGCCCATCGACCGAAACGACGACAACTACACTTATTTCTGTATAATGTTAATATAGGCACTACTCATCTGTATTATTTGTGGGTCTGCCTCATTTCATTTGAAAAAGGTGTACACAATTGTCACTGAGAAGTATAAAAAACAACTATTCATATATATAACTTCCTGTTACATCGCATGTTCAATGATCTAGTACCCCTGAGTATTATTATTTTTAAATACAATCACATTTATTTTTTCATTATACACCCGTTTTCTGATATGTTATTCTTTGATATATCCCTTTGATATATGCTTGTTTTTTCATATTTTATTAGAGAACTAAACTATATATGAGTTGTTTGTGCACAGATAATTTAAATTATTTCAAAAGAAATCAATTTGCAAGCATAGTACAAAAGCTTGCTTTAAGTAAAAAGTAAAAATCAGTTCAAACTAACTGAATAAACTTACCAAACACAGGCAACTACACAAACTGACACAGCAAATGAAAATAAAAGCTTTGCACTAGAATTAAAAGGATAAAGAAAACATTAGGATCACAAATGTAAATGATGACAAGAAATAAAACAGCTAACATTATAAAACACTATGAAGTTTGCCCATCACCATCCAAGCATCATTTTACACACCGCCAGGCAAGTGCCGGTCTACACACACCTCTAGGCAAGCTCCAGTCTACACACACCGCCAGCCAAGCGCTAGTCCACACATACCGCCAGCCAAGAGCAATTCCACACACATTGCCAGCAAAATGTCAGTACACACAGAATGTCGGCTGAAATCCAGTTCACACACACACAGAAACCTTTCCTGTTGTGCAGTGGTTTTCTACCCGGGCCTACAAATATGATCAATCTACCTCCAAGTGGGGCAGAAACAGCAAAAATACATGCCCTAAAGAAGAAGAGTGCCAGCTTGCCTAAGGGCCAGTTCCCATATACATAAATAAATAAAATCTCTGATGTATAGTGGCTTTCTGCCCAGATGGGCCTAAAAATATTGCTGATCTGTCCCTTAGGAGTTCAGAAATGGCAAAAATACATGTACAAATAAAGGGAAATGACCCTTTCCAAATGGGCCATTCACCAACATATAAAGAAATAAAACCCCTATTATCTAGTGGCTTTTTGAGATGGTACTAAAAATATGGCTGAGCTGTCCCTAATTTGCGAATAAACAGACAAAGTACATGCCCCAAAAAGAAGGGGGGTGACCCTTGCCCAAGGGGCCACTCCCCACCATGACCAAGTAAATGCATTTCAGGTGGCTGGTGGCCCGTTAATAGTACTCAATATACAGATCATGAGAATATGAAAGGGAAATATTATGTATTTAATATTTTTATCAATGAGATATCGCGTCGATATAAAAACAACATACCCAAAAAACAATACAAAAAAGGCATTGTTTTTTCTGATAAACGTGAGCTTGTACTTGCATGCACCTGATAATAAATTATTGTTATTTTAGCCTTTAAACCGAGGGCAGTAATGTTTATGTGTTTACAATTACAGGTGTTACAAATATACAGCGTGATGGTGATTCGTTTATGGACGCCAGGAAGGCGGAAGTTAGACCTGCCAATGTCGGAATCCGATCTTGTGACGTGCAGATTACACTACTTGGACACCCATATTTGATTACCACAAATAATGGATTATCGTGCTTTTCACGTAAATCCTTTGCAGAAAATAAAACGAACACATTTTTAAAACTTTGCTAAATTACGTTTAGGTCGGCGTTTCCACCTTAACACAATTTAAAAACGCATAGTATTCTTGGACTTTGGTGTCTCGCAATATATCATGATATCAGTTTGCAGTGCCGTTCATATAGAGGGAAGGGATGGCCTCCAGAATGGCTTACACCACTGCCAGGTGACTCTTTCCCTCGACTAGTGAGCTCGCATTCTAAGGAATGTAATAAATATATAGGGGCAGATTTATGAGGCCCTTGCTCCTCATTTGTGACGCAGCGGCGGCGTAAATCCTGCGCCATGCTGTGGGGTATTTACAACGTGACGCATCTGGGAGATGCGTCACGTTGTAAAGCCCTGCGCCAGCAGCAGGCGTACCTGTGCAGGGGGGGGCGTTCCGTCGCAGGAACGCCTCCTAAAAGTGGCTGAGTGAAATCTACAAGATTTCACTCAGTCACTTTTGAGCCCATGCTGCGTCAAAACCCTGCGCCTGCTTGAAGCAGGCGTAAGGATTGACGTAGCATTGTGAAGATAGGTCCCCCCAAACCATTGCTGGAGCTGCGTCGCACTTGCGACGAAACTCCAGCAAAGCGCCACTTTTACGGCACAGATGCGTCACGCATCTGTGCCGTTTTTGCCCCATGGTGCGCCGCATTGTAAATGCGGCGCATCCATGGTGGCGGAGCTGTGGCTCACAATAACTGGCGCATCCCTGCTGATATGCAGGGATGCGCCAGTTATTATAAATCTGTCCCATAGAATTTAGGGGCATATTATCAAGACAGGCGATAAAATTATCGCTGCTTTAGCGACAGAAAACTGCCGCGAAAATGGCGATAATGGGCTTGATAATCTGCTCTATGGAATTCCAATTGAAGCCCGTGTAAGATGTCCTTCACATTTAACATGGGCTTCAATTGGAATTCCATAGAGCAGATTATCAAGCCCATTATCGCCGTTTTAGCTGCAGTTTTCTGCCGCAAAAGAGGCGATAATTTTATCGCCTGTCTTGATAATATGCCCCATAGAGAGACATTAGAATAACCAAGTCCACCTGCTTGGCAATTCCATCCATGATCATTTCAGCCCGAATTCCTTAAAAAGTCAAGTTAATTAAATAGCTTTCCTGTAAGATGAGCGAAGCTTCTTATTTACCTCAGTATTGGTCAGAAATTAATTTCACACAGCTGCTGAAGTCATTTACGTACCACCATCCAGTGATTTAGGATGGAGTAATTGAAAATTTCACCGTTCAGGAGCATGGAATAGCTGCTTTATTGGTGCATTAATATATTTGTGAGCACATGAAAAGTGTTGCCACGCGTAATGTAATAAGCAGCATTACAGATTTCTAATGTGGTCTAATGAAAAAAAGATTTCATGGAACCGAAATGTATGCCAGGCTTTTAAAAATCGGTTTCAGAAAATGTGTTTTGAAAATAAGGATTCCATTTGTGTGGTGCTCTGGACATATACACAAATAATTGAACTCTATCCAGAAAAAACGCGTAGAACGAAATAGAATGTAACTAAAATCCCCAATGCGATTTGCTGTATATCCTTTTATTATGTCGGCTATGCGGAGCCAACTTTATTTAATTTTCCCCTTTAGCAACACCATTTCAGGAAAACCTCAGAAACAGCGTGAACACTGGAATTTCAAATGCACGCTTGAAGAAATCATTTATAAAGCACCCGTGTCTGTAAAGTACCTGTACATGCACATTGTGCTGGGTCAAGATGCAAACTATGGGGCTTAAGCCAGTCTCTTCTCATGTCACAGAGGTAAAAATAACTAGACACAACTTAATAGAATATTTACAGATGTTTTCCTATACACTTTTTGTGAGGGCCATTTTTTTTCTTAGGAGTTCTCCTCCCCTTCCTACTCAGTACAATGGGTGACTTTTCTAAGGCTTTACTATTTCAATAAAATAAATAAAACTGCAATTGAAAAACAGTACACCATAAAAAGGTCCTTATTACAGTATCTATCATTTAGGCTCTTGTCACCAGCTGGTAAGGTCAGATGTGGCCTGCGATGAATAGAAGAGTAAATGTTTCTGTTAATTTTTTACGATTAATTGGATACAGTAACATTTGATGCTCTGTTTGAGTTTTCAGTCGCTTCGGATTCTGAATAACTCTGGGTCACGTCATACGCTTTGTACGTCATAGGGCTATTGAACACTCCTTTTCAAATGTTCATTAAACCAATTTACGTCATTTTGCACCACCCAAGCAGAGACATTAAATAACAGTCACAACTATAAGTATATGTGTGCTTTCAATTATTACATGGGCAGATCCTACAATACAGGAGGCGAAAAATGTTGGATTGAATATCTCCATTGCACTCACAACCGCACACAACATAGTAAACAAGCATTTACAATGCAATGGTCTCGGCATTGTTAAAGTTAGAGCTATTGGCATTGCTCATGACATTATTTTTGTTTATGTTTTTTTAAAAAAAACATTTAACCCCTTCGACGCGCTTGACGGAACGGTTCCGTCATGCACGTCGGTTGGGCTGTGCTTATGACGGAACCGTTCCGTCATGGCCCCGCTCGCGCACGGAATCTTCAGCGTGGCGCGGAAATCCGCGCCGCGCTGAAGGGGTTAAAGAAACGGCATTGTTATTTACAATGTCAATAGCTTAATCTCTTTCAAATGCGAGACCTATTGCATTTGCACCCACACACAAAGCCACCCACACAGAGCCACCTACACAGAGCTATTCACATAGAGCAACCCACACAGAGCCACCTACACACACACACACACACACAGTTACCCACACACAGACAGAGCCACCCACACATAGAGCCACCTACAAAAAAAGCCACCCACACAGAGCCACACAATCACACACACACAGAGGCACACACATACACACACACACACACACATAGAGCCTCCCACACACACACACAGCCACCCACACTTACACAGGCCATGTTTACGTAGCCAAACACAACACATTTTTAGGGAGTCAGAAAGTATATTTCTATTTAGAGCTTTAACTTTCCATGAAAACAGGAGATGGGTGTGCAGGCAGATTGGAAAAGCAGAATGAAACAGTGGAGGACTGCAAGGGGAGAAGTGGGATAGCAACGCTAAACTGCTAAGAGCGAAAAGGTGAGAGGAAAATAGTCCCTCGCACACTGTAATGCAAGCACTGGTAAGAGAACACTGAAAGCAAGAGGCAAGAAAAGTCACCTATGGGCTGATCCAGAATATGATTAACAATATCTGAAGCCAATGACTGAAACAGGAAGAACACAAACAGCCGATGGATAAAAAAGGTCGACCCAAAGTGGCAGTTATAATTTTTATTGGTACTCCCAGAGGACGCTCAATTTAGAACAATATCTGAAGCCAATGAAAAACAGGAAGAACACAAACAGCCGATGGATAAAATAGGTCGACCCAAAGTGGCAGTTATAATTTTTATTGGTACTCCCAGAGGACGCTCAATTTAGAACAATATCTGAAGACAATGACTGAAACAGGGAGAATACAAACAGCCGATGGATAAAATAGGTCGACCCAAAGTCTAACCCAAAGACGGTCTTACTTAATTCTTCACAGAACGCACGTCACCAGGGCCTTTCGCTTCCCCGTGGTGTACTTACCAGCTGGACGCCAGGCAGACACACAGGGAGAGCAGGCACATCGCGGACAGGGCTCAGGGAACACATTCCGCGACTCCCTGGACTTCACAGATGCCGGAGAACACATCTCCTTCCCTGCCTTGGCGCCCCCTCGGTCCTGCTCTGCCTTCGCTCCCTCGTTTGGTTGCTTTCTTCCTCTGTTTAAGGTCATTAGACATTGTGAAAAGTTGCAGATGGAACAGAGCGGTGGTGTGCAAGGAATGGCGTGTCTGGGAGAAGCCGCTTATCCCAAGTCTCAAGGTGTTCGAGCGTCCAGGTCTGCTTCACTTCCACGCTCTGCAGACCGAGGGGTAAAGGTGGGTGTCTGCTGCAGGGTGTTGATGTTACATCAAACAAATGATGGACGGAATGCTGACAATGCAGACATTCTCCCCCAGTCAAGAGATCTGGGTTAAATCCATCGTTCTTTTGCCCACTACACCACCGCAGTTTAGACATGGCCATATGCAAATCAGTCTTGACCCTGTGCCTCATGGGAACAGTCCAGCCCGAACTGCCAAGCCATGTCTTCCCTGGACCGGAATCAAGCATCCTAGGACCGGTTTCTGGCTATCAGCCGTCATCAGCCAGGATAGCTTGACTCCAGTGGCGTAGTGAGCACGGGTCCCACGTCTGGGAATACCCATACCACTAAGGGCGAAAAGCGTTACATCAAACAAATGATGGACGGAATGCTGACAATGCAGACATTCTCCCCCAGTCAAGAGATCTGGGTTAAATCCATCGTTCTTTTGCCCACTACACCACCCCAGTTTAGACATGGCCATATGCAAATCAGTCTTGACCCTGTGCCTCATGGGAACAGTCCAGCCCGAACTGCCAAGCCATGTCTTCCCTGGACCGGAATCAAGCATCCTAGGACCGGTTTCTGGCTATCAGCCGTCATCAGCCAGGATAGCTTGACTCCAGTGGCGTAGTGAGCACGGGTCCCATGTCTGGGAATACCCATCCCACTAAGGGCGAAAAGCGTTACATCAAACAAATGATGGACGGAATGCTGACAATGCAGACATTCTCCCCCAGTCAAGAGATCTGGGTTAAATCTATCGTTCTTTTGCCCACTACACCACCCCAGTTTAGACATGGCCATATGCAAATCAGTCTTGACCCTGTGCCTCATGGGAACAGTCCAGCCTGAACTGCCAAGCCATGTCTTCCCTGGACCGGAATCAAGCATCCTAGGACCGGTTTCTGGCTATCAGCCGTCATCAGCCAGGATAGCTTGACTCCAGTGGCGTAGTGAGCACGGGTCCCACGTCTGGGAATACCCATCCCACTAAGGGCGAAAAGCGTTACATCAAACAAATGATGGACGGAATGCTGACAATGCAGACATTCTCCCCCAGTCAAGAGATCTGGGTTAAATCCATCGTTCTTTTGCCCACTACACCACCCCAGTTTAGACATGGCCATATGCAAATCAGTCTTGACCCTGTGCCTCATGGGAACAGTCCAGCCCGAACTGCCAAGCCATGTCTTCCCTGGACCGGAATCAAGCATCCTAGGACCGGTTTCTGGCTATCAGCCGTCATCAGCCAGGATAGCTTGACTCCAGTGGCGTAGTGAGCACGGGTCCCACGTCTGGGAATACCCATCCCACTAAGGGCGAAAAGCGTTACATCAAACAAATGATGGACGGAATGCTGACAATGCAGACATTCTCCCCCAGTCAAGAGATCTGGGTTAAATCCATCGTTCTTTTGCCCACTACACCACCCCAGTTTAGACATGGCCATATGCAAATCAGTCTTGACCCTGTGCCTCATGGGAACAGTCCAGCCCGAACTGCCAAGCCATGTCTTCCCTGGACCGGAATCAAGCATCCTAGGACCGGTTGCTGGCTATCAGCCGTCATCAGCCAGGATAGCTTGACTCCAGTGGCGTAGTGAGCACGGGTCCCACGTCTGGGAATACCCATCCCACTAAGGGCGAAAAGCGTTACATCAAACAAATGATGGACGGAATGCTGACAATGCAGACATTCTCCCCCAGTCAAGAGATCTGGGTTAAATCCATCGTTCTTTTGCCCACTACACCACCCCAGTTTAGACATGGCCATATGCAAATCAGTCTTGACCCTGTGCCTCATGGGAACAGTCCAGCCCGAACTGCCAAGCCATGTCTTCCCTGGACCGGAATCAAGCATCCTAGGACCGGTTTCTGGCTATCAGCCGTCATCAGCCAGGATAGCTTGACTCCAGTGGCGTAGTGAGCACGGGTCCCACGTCTGGGAATACCCATCCCACTAAGGGCGAAAAGCGTTACATCAAACAAATGATGGACGGAATGCTGACAATGCAGACATTCTCTCCCAGTCAAGAGATCTGGGTTAAATCCATCGTTCTTTTGCCCACTACACCACCCCAGTTTAGACATGGCCATATGCAAATCAGTCTTGACCCTGTGCCTCATGGGAACAGTCCAGCCCGAACTGCCAAGCCATGTCTTCCCTGGACCGGAATCAAGCATCCTAGGACCGGTTTCTGGCTATCAGCCGTCATCAGCCAGGATAGCTTGACTCCAGTGGCGTAGTGAGTACGGGTCCCACGTCTGGGAATACCCATCCCACTAAGGGCGAAAAGCGTTACATCAAACAAATGATGGACGGAATGCTGACAATGCAGACATTCTCCCCCAGTCAAGAGATCTGGGTTAAATCCATCGTTCTTTTGCCCACTACACCACCCCAGTTTAGACATGGCCATATGCAAATCAGTCTTGACCCTGTGCCTCATAGGAACAGTCCAGCCCGAACTGCCAAGCCATGTCTTCCCTGGACCGGAATCAAGCATCCTAGGACCGGTTTCTGGCTATCAGCCGTCATCAGCCAGGATAGCTTGACTCCAGTGGCGTAGTGAGCACGGGTCCCACGTCTGGGAATACCCATCCCACTAAGGGCGAAAAGCGTTACATCAAACAAATGATGGACGGAATGCTGACAATGCAGACATTCTCCCCCAGTCAAGAGATTTGGGTTAAATCCATCGTTCTTTTGCCCACTACACCACCCCAGTTTAGACATGGCCATATGCAAATCAGTCTTGACCCTGTGCCTCATGGGAACAGTCCAGCCCGAACTGCCAAGCCATGTCTTCCCTGGACCGGAATCAAGCATCCTAGGACCGGTTTATGGCTATCAGCCGTCATCAGCCAGGATAGCTTGACTCCAGTGGCGTAGTGAGCACGGGTCCCACGTCTGGGAATACCCATCCCACTAAGGGCGAAAAGCGTTACATCAAACAAATGATGGACGGAATGCTGACAATGCAGACATTCTCCCCCAGTCAAGAGATCTGGGTAAAATCCATTGTTCTTTTGCCGACTACACCACCCCAGTTTAGACATGGCCATATGCAAATCAGTCTTGACCCTGTGCCTCATGGGAACAGTCCAGCCCGAACTGCCAAGCCATGTCTTCCCTGGACCGGAATCAAGCATCCTAGGACCGGTTTTTGGCTATCAGCCGTCATCAGCCAGGATAGCTTGACTCCAGTGGCGTAGTGAGCACGGGTCCCACGTCTGGGAATACCCATCCCACTAAGGGCGAAAAGCGTTACATCAAACAAATGATGGACGGAATGCTGACAATGCAGACATTCTCCCCCAGTCAAGAGATCTGGGTTAAATCCATTGTTCTTTTGCCCACTACACCACCCCAGTTTAGACATGGCCATATGCAAATCAGTCTTGACCCTGTGCCTCATGGGAACAGTCCAGCCCGAACTTCCTAGCCATGTCTTCCCTGGACCGGAATCAAGCATCCTAGGACCGGTTTCTGGCTATCAGCCGTCATCAGCCAGGATAGCTTGACTCCAGTGGCGTAGTGAGCACGGGTCCCACGTCTGGGAATACCCATCCCACTAAGGGCGAAAAGCGTTACATCAAACAAATGATGGACGGAATGCTGACAATGCAGACATTCTCCCCCAGTCAAGAGATCTGGGTTAAATCCATCGTTCTTTTGCCCACTACGCCACCCCAGTTTAGACATGGCCATATGCAAATCAGTCTTGACCCTGTGCCTCATGGGAACTGTCCAGCCCGAACTGCCAAGCCATGTCTTCCCTGGACCGGAATCAAGCATCCTAGGACCGGTTTCTGGCTATCAGCCGTCATCAGCCAGGATAGCTTGACTCCAGTGGCGTAGTGAGCACGGGACCCACGTCTGGGAATACCCATCCCACTAAGGGCGAAAAGCGTTACATCAAACAAATGATGGACGGAATGCTGACAATGCAGACATTCTCCCCCAGTCAAGAGATCTGGGTTAAATCCATCGTTCTTTTGCCCACTACACCACCCCAGTTTAGACATGGCCATATGCAAATCAGTCTTGACCCTGTGCCTCATGGGAACAGTCCAGCCCGAACTGCCAAGCCATGTCTTTCCTGGACCGGAATCAAGCATCCTAGGACCGGTTTCTGGCTATCAGCCGTCATCAGCCAGGATAGCTTGACTCCAGTGGCGTAGTGAGTACGGGTCCCACGTCTGGGAATACCCATCCCACTAAGGGCGAAAAGCGTTACATCAAACAAATGATGGACGGAATGCTGACAATGCAGACATTCTCCCCCAGTCAAGAGATCTGGGTTAAATCCATCGTTCTTTTGCCCACTACACCACCCCAGTTTAGACATGGCCATATGCAAATCAGTCTTGACCCTGTGCCTCATGGGAACAGTCCAGCCCGAACTGCCAAGCCATGTCTTCCCTGGACCGGAATCAAGCATCCTGGCAGAAGACGGCTGAAATGCCAGAAACCGGTCCTAGGAAGCTTGTTTCCGGTCCAGGAAAGACATGGCTTGGCAGTTCGGGCTGGACTGTTCCCATGAGGCACAGGGTCCGACTGATTTGCATATGCCATGTCTGAACTGGGGTGGCAGAGTGGGCTAAAGAACGGTGATGGATTAAACCCAGATCAGTTGACTGGGGGTGAGTGCTTGCAATGTTCAACACTCCGTCCATCATTTCCTTTGGTTTTAGCTTTGTTCGCCATTAGTTGGCAGGGTATGCTCAGACGTGAGTCCCTTGCTCACTTTGCCACTGGATTCAAGCAAGCCTGGCAGAAGACGGCTGAAATGCCAGAAACCGCTCCTAGGAAGCTTGTTTCCGGTCCAGGAAAGACATGGCTTGGCAGTTCGGGCTGGGCTGTTCCCATGAGGCACAGGGTCAGACTGATTTGCATATGCCATGTCTGAACTGGGGTGGCAGAGTGGGCTAAAGAACGGTGATGGATTAAACCCAGATCAGTTGACTGGGGGTGAGTGCTTGCAATGTTCAACACTCCGTCCATCATTTCCTTTGGTTTTTGCTTTGTTCGCCATAAGTTGGCAGGGTATGCTCAGACGTGAGTCCCTTGCTCACTTTGCCACTGGATTCAAGCAAGCCTGGCAGAAGAGGGCTGAAATGCCAGAAACCGGTCCTAGGAAGCTTGTTTCCGGTCCAGGAAAGACATGGCTTGGCAGTTCGGGCTGGACTGTTCCCATGAGGCACAGGGTCAGACTGATTTGCATATGCCATGTCTGAACTTGGGTGGCAGAGTGGGCTAAAGAACGGTGATGGATTAAACCCAGATCAGTTGACTGGGGGTGAGTGCTTGCAATGTTCAACACTCCGTCCATCATTTCCTTTGGTTTTTGCTTTGTTCGCCATAAGTTGGCAGGGTATGCTCAGACGTGAGTCCCTTGCTCACTTTGCCACTGGATTCAAGCAAGCCTGGCAGAAGACGGCTGAAATGCCAGAAACCGGTCCTAAGAAGCTTGTTTCCAGTCCAGGAAAGACATGGCTTGGCAGTTCGGGCTGGACTGTTCCCATGAGGCACAGGGTCAGACTGATTTGCATATGCCATGTCTGAACTGGGGTGGCAGAGTAGGCTAAAGAACGGTGATGGATTAAACCCAGATCAGTTGACTGGGGGTGAGTGCTTGCAATGTTCAACACTCCGTCCATCATTTCCTTTGGTTTTTGCTTTGTTCGCCATAAGTTGGCAGGGTATGCTCAGACGTGAGTCCCTTGCTCACTTTGCCACTGGATTCAAGCAAGCCTGGCAGAAGACGGCTGAAATGCCAGAAACCGGTCCTAGGAAGCTTGTTTCCAGTCCAGGAAAGACATGGCTTGGCAGTTCGGGCTGGACTGTTCCCATGAGGCACAGGGTCAGACTGATTTGCATATGCCATGTCTGAACTGGGGTGGCAGAGTGGGCTAAAGAACGGTGATGGATTAAACCCAGATCAGTTGACTGGGGGTGAGTGCTTGCAATGTTCAACACTCCGTCCATCATTTCCTTTGGTTTTTGCAGGGTGTTGATGTGGCACGCATTCCTCACTACCGCTGCAAACCCCGCAGGAAGTTTCCTGAAGTTCAGGACTCCAGAAGAGGGGAGCGGACTATGGGGGTGGGTGCCCCTGGTCTGGGAAGTGTACAGGAGCCCAAGAGGCACAATTTTGCACTCACACAAATGTTGTTAGTTTCCATTGGGGTTTCCTTTTAAACAAGCAATTGCATTAATTATGTAGTCTGCTATTGCATGACGTACCCTCCTCGTGCAGAGGCTGACTGATCGCTCTAGTGCTGCTTTCGTATATAAGAATATGTGAGCTCCTGTGTCTCAAGCCGCTCGAAAGCACGGTAAGTAACAACATGAACACCTAAAATACATAAACACACCTTGCTCCTGAACCTCAGAGTCTGCGTGCGCAGCCAGGCCTACCTTACATAATGAGCTAACTTTCCCCTTCACGTGTAACAACACCACAACGCAACGGCCCCTCCTTCTCCTTCTCTGTTACAGGGCCCCGAGGCCTGCATGGAAATGTACTGCCCAGAACCGGTTCTCCCCTTTCACAACACGCCCGCCCTCTCGCTGTACTGAGCGTCCCAGCGCTGGGATGAAGTAATGTTAGCCTTTCAAACAACAAAGCAGGAATGCGCCATAAATCTGCAGAGCAGATGTGGAGGAAAAGTACACTCTGGCAATAAATTGCTAAAAGAAGAAGAATGACAACATTCTTTCTGAAAAGTAAGCTCGCTCTGCCTGCTTGTGCACCCCGCCCTCCCCACCCCCTCTCCCGAGAGCCCCCTCCTCGACTCGCCCGGGGCCTCGGAATGGAGCCTGTCACCCAGCTCATGTCTGTGTCTATACAGCGCCGTGTCATGGGTTCAGGCCTGCTGTCTGATAAGGAACAAGAAAGGGGGAGAGAAAGAAACACGACAGAAGCAGAGAGAGAGAGAGACAACTGCCGTTCTCCGGGGTCAAGCAGAAATGCCTCGGAGAAACGCAGTGTCGTTTTCGGAATCGGGGGCGTGTTTTTCTTTCTCTCCTCTTGCCATTGGCTGGAATGTTTACATTCCAGAGGAGAGAAAGAATCGAAAAAACACGCCCCCGAATCCGAAAAGGACGGGGCTCGTTTGGAGAGACAAACCTCTTCTCCAATGGCTGACCAGCATTTAAGAGGCCAGCCAATGGAGAAGAGGAGAGAAGAGAGGCGGGCTCAAGCCCCTCTTCTCCAAGTTATTAAATCTCACGAGCGAGACTAAGCAAGCGCAGCCTTCGCTAGCCGAGACCTAAAAATGATGCACGCTCACCAGTCAAATCAAACTCACTTCTAGAGCTCAGTTTAGAGGAGAAAATGGCCTTTCAGTTCTTGAAGGGACGTACTAACAAAATCTGCAGATTTGATGTTGAGCGAAGAAACAGTAGTGGATTTCGAAGTGAAGATTGTAAGCTCCCATGAGTTTTCTTCCAGATAAGCAAATGTTGTAAAGAACTTCGCCAAATCCTAGAAGCATTGTGGAATGGGGTGGTAGAAGTCATTACTTGGTCTTAAATGGCCGACCAGTGGATACAGATCAAAAAATGAGAATTATTGTGATTGACATCTTTCCCATCTAACGTACTAGGCGTGAGGCCTGGTGTATTCTTTAATATCCAGTAAGCTGACACATCTCAAGATCCTTTGCTGCCTGAAAAAATATTTCTGAAAGTATAGCTGCTCTGTAGCAAACAGTAGCAGCTATTATTTGCTGCAGCTCATCTATGCTTTCAGAAATATTTTAAATACCTTTTTGTGGCTGTGCCAAATGCTTCTTCACAATATGATTCCTAAGAAAAATGGAAGCAATGTGTTGATAGTTGCAGCACACATTATATGAAAGTTGACCCTAATGATGAAGAAATGGTCACTAATTGATTCAATCCATTACAATCATGATCTTAGGACCCAATTCACAAAGGCAAATTTGCACATGCAGAGCATCCCACTAACTGTGGGGCAGGGGAGTATTTTAAATCCCTCCCTCTATTACTTTCTATGGGATGGTAATGCAGTACCAGTGGCTGGCCATGTCTGGTGCTGGGGCTACTCAATGACTGAGCTGTTATTGATACTGTTGTGGCTGCAATAGTTTTAGAAGTGCAGTTTGTAAATAGAAATAAGCTTACTCTTTGTGGGTGGGAGCAGGTCCCTAGCTATAACCTTTCCGAGCCCTATTTAAACCCCTCCTTACCCCCCCATAATCCTCTAAACTTTAGACGTAACTATTTCTGATTTTTCAATCATTCTCTTGTACCTCCCAAATTTACTACTAAAATGTATATGTACATGTGCAGAGAGCTCTGCATATACAATGCTGTAGAGGCAGAGGCATGGACCTCAACATGCAAATGTGTAAATAAAATGTTGTAGTGCGTGAGTAGTACTATCATGGTACTATTAAAGATAGTACAAAATGCAGTGTTTGAATAGGCTACTTAGACTTCAGACTGCTTTCAAACTTACTGACTATTTTGTTTAAAGTACTCAATGGCTAATTTTTGTAGCTAATCACATTCAGCATGCATTTGTTGCATAGTCTGAGATTGCTAGTTTAACAGAAGTGTGATAATTTGTTTATTGATTTCCATTGCTGTTGTTTACCACTCATATTTTCTTTCTGCTATAAACTATGTTTCAGATCTATATTGGTCTAGTGGTGACTGGGGGACACCTGCATGACTATGTTTGTACCACACACTGGTAAATAAATTTAGATTAAACTTACTTGCAGTCTGCGTGGAATATCTGTGTAGTGTGGGCAGTTAATGGGCTAGAACACTCTGCAAATTTCTACACTGCGTCAACATTCACAAACTCTTCTGTGACCCGTTTGCACCCTGGAAAGGGTCATGTTGTTAATGTGTTCTGCCTATTTAGTACACCCAGATTTCTGGGACTTTTACTGTGAGTGAGTCACACTACTTTTGCCTTACCCATGGCAATCACATGGTAAATGGGCTGCATTTTTACCACCAGTGTTCTACTTTTAACATAAGGGTGGGGCAAGGGGCATTTGGCTGGTTACATGTGAACATGTGTGCACACATATGTGCATACATGTGAGGGCTGCTCATGTGAGACTCCCATCTTGTGGAGCCCAGTAACTGCACACAGGTAGCTTGGTGCAGAGGCGCAAAGTGCAGTTTTGCTCCCCCTAGACCTACAAAGGCAAGTAAGGTATCATACTGGGGAGAGAGTTGTGCACCAAGTTTTAATATGCAGGTTCTAATATCCTACATGTACACGTTATTCACCATCCAGTCATATTAATATGACTTAGCTCAGGGTCAGATTGTAGGCCTTTTGTCACCCAGTTCAGCCAAGTTAATTGCTCTGCTCTCCAACAGAAGGAACAAACCCCCACCCACTCAAAATGTGTCATCAACAGTGCTTCACTCAGCTCCTGGGGAGGAAAGGGAGTGAAAGAAAATCGGCACCTTTTATTTAGCTGTCACTCTGTACCTGGTTTGTGACAGCCCAGGCCATCTTAACAAAGGAGGGAGCCCAAACAGCTTGAGTCAACAGAAGAGTGGCCTCTGCTTTGTAGTCTGATGGGAATGTACCTGGCAATGGTGTCAAGTAGGTGTGGAGCTGAGACCCTCAAATAAGACCGCTTGACTGCATCATCTTAGGTTGTCCCTGCATGCTGTGCAGGAGAGTTGGTACAGGGAGGAGGGGTGATGTGGTACCTCATGATTGGCCAGGGGTGCCTGCCATCTAAAGTTTCCATTCCCATTTAAAAACTCTTGCACAAGGGAGAGAAAGAGAGCAGGACACTGGACCCAGACTGCACCAGGAGCAACACCATGGAAAGATAATGCCCTACTGGACTAAGGACTCTGCCTATAGCTGGCCCCAGGCACAGTTGCCCAGACTCTACCTACAGCTGACCCTAAGCCCAGGACCAAATAATTTGGTTCCCTTACTCTCCTAATGGACCAGTTGGGGGAAAAAGCTGGTGCAGTGAGCCAGTGGATCCAGTTCAACGTAAAAAGTGGAGGCCGTTTCAAAGAAGTCAGGTGACTAGGGCTCACTGCCGGGAGGAAAATGAGCCCAGGATTGGGGAAATCAGCCCAATGGGGCCAGGTATATCCAGGACGAAAGGATTTGACTTTTAAACCCCCCACTGGATGCAGAAGAAAGAGCTTGAGGGGCTTTGCTGCATTTATTGAAACTACACCTCAGGTGGGCCAGGGTCAGCACAAGCTTTTTAGGTCTCGCCTGAGCCAGCGCTTTAGCGCTGCTCTCGCGAGAGCTTTTGTAAAAGGGGGATCTGGAAGTGCAAACTAGTGCTTTTCAGGCCTCCAAATACAGTGCATGTGCGCCGGGCGCGTGCACCATTTGGCAGCCTGAAAAGCACTGCCAGCCCCTCGCGACGCACCCTTTTGTTGCCATAGCAACGAAAATGACGCTTCGCGTGTCTTTTTTTTAATGTCAGTGCCCCCGGGGCACAAGCAGGCATCCACTTCTGTCTTTTTGCTACGATCAGCTGTCCTGACAGAAGTGGATGCTTGCTTGTGCCCCGGGGGAACTGCAGGACAGCTGATCGCAGAGGTTTGTCTTCCCCATTTCTCTCTCACGACCTGGCTTTACTACTCCCCTCTCTGCAGCCCCCTTCTCTCAATGCTCCTCTGTCCCTCGCCATTTTTGTCCTTGTACTGTCCCACACGTGCCCGCCCTCTTTGTGCCGCTCGCTAAATGTATCCCTGTCAAGCCCTCTTCGTCTTGCACCCTGTTGTCAGCTCTTGTCTGCCATTCATCTCCAGCCAGCCCCTCGCGACGCGCTATCCACCCCGCTCCCCCTCTACCTCAATGCTTGATCTGCCTTCTTGACATCCATTTCAAACCCACAGAGGCGTGAGACAGGCGCGCAATTCATTAAACAACTATGGGGTTCGCATTGGTTTTCCTTCATGCACTGCCTTTCTTTTTCACTCCTCCTTGTTCTAAGGGTAGTGCATTGCTGCCGCTCGAGGCACTCCCTCAAAGTAAACAAATAAAAGAAAATGTAATTTAAAGAAAAGCCCAAAATGAACGAAAGAAAACCGGATCAGCTTAAATGGTCTATTCACTATGAAAAAAGTAAAAACTCTTGAGTTTGTCAGTGCGTGCTGTGCTGTCTCGCTAAGATTTTGTAAATATATTTTTAGCCCACCACGAAATTGTGCTAACCTCGAAGTCCCATCATGCTCTCTGCACACAGATTTGTTTTCCGCCGTTTCAACACAGCAGATGGGCTTTTGCCAACTCTTTCATGTTGCGGCGGCATTCTTCCTTGACATCTTTTGCGTACAAATAAAGCCCAGCCGAGCCTGGTAGGTGGGCTGTCATCCCCCACCGAGCCCATTCCTGCCTGCTTGTCTCAGATAAAGGCTGGCTCCTTCCTCCCAAATGGGGTCAGGCTGCCTCTGAAATCTGGGACACCTTCTTGCTAAATGTTAGAACCGGCGGTCTCTAGTTGGCAGAGGTATACACTTCTGACAAATAGGGACCCACCAACTCTAGTCAGGGCAAGGGGTTTACACACTCAGATAACCCCTGCTTACCCCCTTGGTAGCTTGGCAGAGCAGACAGGCTTATCTCAGAGGCAGTGTGTTAAGCATTTATGACCACAAAAAGATAATAAAGTGAATACACTACAAATGGACACAACACAGGAGTTATTATAAAAAAATAGTATTTTTATGTAAGGCTTAGCACAGGACCAAATAACGACAAAAATATACCACAATCTTAATAAATACTCTTTGGAAGGAAAAATAGTAGTTCAGGTAAAGTTTCTTCTTAGGAAATGGTTCTTTTAGCAACAAAAGTAAGTATTCTTCTGAAACACAGTTCTTGGCAACAATGTGACCCCCACAGGAGTCACACGACTTCGAGTTTACGATATTCCCAAGGTTCGGCGTCGACCACGAGGAGCGCTACGTCGAGCCTGGAGTTGCAACAGAACCCACAAACACAGTACCTTTGGAAATGAAGAGAACGATGATCCACGGCGTCGAGAAGTCAGCGTCAAGGTCGGCGTCGATCGTGCCTCGGATTCGGGTCGATCTGCAGCGGCATCGAGAGGTGTCGGGCCGGAGCAGCGCTCATGGCATCGAGAAGGGCGTAGAGTCGATGCGATCAGCAGCGACGTCGAGACGGGGTCGCTTAGAGCTGGAGCCGATATTCACTACTCAGTGGCGTCGATACCGGCGTCAAGACGGGGTCACTTGGAGCTGGCGCCGATACTCGCTACTCCTGGCGTCGCTATTGCTGTCGATCGGGCCCGGCGGCCGGAGTCGAAGACTCGGTACACTGGTTCCCCCCAGCAAACAGCACACTGGCAGAAGGGGGAGGCAAGTCCTTAGATCAGCAGGCTTCTTGTCCTTGGTAGAGGTTTCCTTGTCAGAAGTGATCTGAGTTCTTGGTTCAGGGGTCCTTCTCTTATACCCCTTTTCTGCTTTGTTCCCTTTGTCCAAGCAGGGAAATTCCCCCCATCCCAGGTTTGTTGTGGGTGTTGCCAGGCAGAGGCACCTGGCCTATTCACTGAGCAGGGCAGGGTCCTCAGCCGCCCAGCAGGAGGTGGAGCCAGTATTGTCACTGGCAGGAGCAGGGCTATCAGTCGCTCGGCAGGAGGTGGAGCCAGCATTGTGTCAGGCAGGGCAGGCTATCAGGGACTACTCTTCCCCCACTCTAAGTGTAGATGCCTCATTCACCCCACACTGACTCATTCAGACCTCTGGAGCCACCCAGCCCCTGACACACACACCAAACCAGCAGAGACCGGTGGATAGTTGGACAAGAAAATAGCCACTTTCTAAAAGGGCTATTTTCAAACACAGAATTTAAAAACCATCCATCCTAAAGGGTGTGTTATTAAATTCTGAGTTCAGAGATACTAAACTCGACCTGCTACCATGCTCCCTGAGTCAGATAGATTATAATGGAGTTAATAATCAGTCTGCCCATTCTGGCCTATTGGAGGCAGGTAGCCCTTCAATAGTGAAAAACGAAAATGGCTGTATTTCACTATTAGGTCATGCCACACACATCAGGGCATGACCTACCTTTTACCAACAATGCACCCAGCCCTAGGGCCTAACATAGAGGTGTTTGAAATGTGGCAAAGTGAAGGTTTTAGAGACTGGCAAGTAGGTTTCCTTGCCAAGTCGACATGGCAGTCAGGGACTGCCCGCAGGCTCTACAGTGGCAGGCCTGGGACACATTTTATAAGCTGCTTCTGTGGGTGGCACAACCAGTGCTGCAAGCCCACCAGCAGCAGTTAACTTACATGCCCTTGGCACACGCGGTGCACTAGACTAGGGTCTGAACAGTAAGTCAACCAAGCCAATCATGGTAACACCTATCAATGTATCAATTTAACATAGGGAGCACTTGGACTGTGGCACTGATCAGCAGTGGCACAGTGCCCAAAGCAATATTCCAGCAAAAACATCGTAAACAGAGGAGGCCAACAGAAAAAAATGGAGGAGAGACTCATGCCAATGATGCCAGGTCTAACACTAAATATTTGTTAACACTTGTTTGCTCGGCCTCCTTCCTGTGCAATATTTTCTGCTTTCCCACGTTTGTTTCCCTGAGGAGTTACACTGAATGATGAGCAGGCACTTTAACTACGTGTGAATGTGATTATGTCTCCCTGGCGCAGTGAAGCGAATAACGTTATAAAGCACAAGCATTGTCAAAGCCAACAGGCATGGATTATGTTAGCTGTCTAACTAATTTGTTCTATTATGTTGCAATGGCTTATGATGCAGTGTGATGTGCTTGGATGCGTGAACAGATATTGCATATACAGACTCCCACGCGCACACAGAAAATATAACTAAAAGCGTAAACACACACACAAAACTCATACCGTCAGACAACACAGAGATGGGCTCACGCAAACACACAACCATGGTTGGTAAATGGTTGGATTTTTGGATGGGTGAGTGGTACGTGGATGAACAGAGAATGACTAGATGTGAGGATGGATGTAGGTGTTTTGTTGCAATGGGAGGCTGCAAACACGCCCAGCACGTGTCTTCTCTGATGACAACAGGGACATACTTTCATGGTGGTGACAGAGAAATAGCATGCACAATTCACCCGAGTATTGCTTGCTGCATCACTTCTGCCTACAACAATTCCCTCAACTCTATTGACATGGGAAGTTTCGGCTACTAAAGCAAGATGGCAGTGGCCAAATTGTCTTAAAGCCCTGGGTATGGCTAACAATGAGGAGAACTTTCTTTGCACTTGTTTACCTGCCTGCAACTTCTGCAACCACCACTAACCACTAATTAACAAAGGAAGCCTCCCACTGCCTGACGCCATGTGTGCTCTTATCTTTCACCCGAGTAGTCAGCTGTTTGTCGCTAACCCAGCCCTTTCGCATTCACAGACATTTGTTTGCCTCGGGGCCCTGGAGCTCTGCGCCACCCCCAGCTAATTCAAAGGTAGTTCAGTTAAAGGGATAGTGCCATTCTGGTGTTTAACTTTCAGCACCAAGGCAGCAGCAGCGTGTGCAACAGGAGCTGCTAAAAGGTGCGAGAGAGCTACAACTTTGCCTAGTTCTGATTGCAACAAAGCCGTGCCTTTTCCTGAATGATCACTGGTACGTGGTAATTTCCAGTGAATCTGGAACAGGGCCACGAGTTCTTGTCCGTGTCGACTGGGCGCTTTCTGCTTCCAGTGACATAAAATGTCCATAGCACAGTGTCGTTACTGCTTATATTTTGCTGCCTCCCTGCCTGCCGTGCCCAATAATGAATTTTGGTGGAAAGCAGCTTACAACTCCCGTCCAGACAGCTCTATTCTCTGCTCTACCAGGAAGGGCCAGCCCACGGCGAAATATTTCACAGACAGCTCGCCTCTCGTGTATAATGGTGCCTATTTAAGTAGGTACTGGGGTGATCCGCTGATAACGATAATTTACACTTAGTGAATGCAAGGATTCAAACGTAATATAAACAAGCATTTGCAATGCGAGTTTGAGCTATTGACATTGTAGATTACAATGCCTTTTATTATAAACTCTCGCAAATGATAGTTTTCGCATTTGCGAGAGTTTATGCTATTGGCATTGTAAATGACAATGCCTTTTATTTATTTGTTTAAAAAACCAACACATTAATAAAAGGTATTGTAATCTACAATGCCAATAGCTCAAACTCATGTAAATGCGAGACCTATTGCATTGCAAATGCTTGTTAATTTTGCATACTCCAGGAGTCGAGGTGCATGGGGCCCCGTACCCAGAGACCTTTGAGCTCTGGGGACCCCATTGTGAGGGCTCTCTTATATAATGTAGGGGCCCAGGAGATATCCTGAGGCCCCCCAATGACAGAAGGAGGAGGACTGCTGTTGCTCTTCTGGGCCCCTATTTAAGGGATCCTGACCATGGAAAAACCAAGGGGGAGTTTTGTTGCATCCCCTGCTTGGTGGTGAGCTTGTTCCAAATCTCCAAGCACATGTCTGGGGGATTCAGGGTGATCACAAAGGCAATAACCTGCCCTCATGGTGCAGCATAGATAATCCAGTTGCCAGCTCCCATGGCTGTAGTCAATGTGGACTTCGCCTGCTGCCCCATGGAAAATGCATGTCTGTTCACCTGGATAGGACTTGTACCACAAACAAAACAAAAAAATAGTAAAAGCATAGGAAAGTGAAGATGCGCGGCTCTCCCAAGCATAGTGGGAGAGCCTCCGATAAAATATTTACTGCTTTAACTGGAGTTGCCCATAATGCCCAAATGGGCTTAGTGTGCACATATTTTCTCTGTGTGTGGTGGCCCCCAGAGGAGCAGTATCACCACCAATGTGATTCTAGTTATGGAAACTGGCCCTCACCCAGCTCTTCAGTGCCTTGCTAGCATAGCCTAAGAAATCCACCCCTGTCTTTGATGAGATCTTGTGGCTGCTCCAGAATTATTGTCTATACTTGCTTGAGATCAATCCAAACGTGCTGACTAAGATGGCCTTCATTGCAGTGCAGCATGTCTGGACCCCCACTTTCAGTGTTAAAAGTGTATCACGCCCCACTGTACATATTTACCTTCATGGACTATTGCCATCCTCTGGGACCTTGTGCACTCTTAGAGCCACTTCATAGGCGGCAAATAACTTATCTATGTCATCCGCCACCACATAACTGAGCACAAAGTCTTGAGGTATGCAAATTCCTGATTCACTATTGGACACTGCAGGTATGCATCCACCATTACTGCTGCAACCCACCTGAAGTGCTCTGATGTCCAGCTCTCTGAGGCTCACTCAGTTCATCAAACATCTTTCTCTCCTCCATTGCCAGCCTCCTCTCTTTTAGGTCTTGCTTCCTCTCAGCCAAAGCAAGTTTCTGCTCCTGCTCCTGTCTCCCATCTCCTCTGGAGACAAGTTCCTTGATGAGATGCTGCTCCCCGCTCTGTGAACCAACACTGCTTTCAGCAAGTTGTTGACCCCCTCAAAAGGCAGGCCAACCTCAGACTCTAGGATCAGCTCCTCCTCACTATCTTGCTCCTCCTCTTCTGGAGTCTCAGCCCCTGCATCACATACCGCTAGTCAGGCTCTGAATTCCTTCCATAGCTCCACTTTCGGGTAGAAGACTTTATTGGACAGTTGAAACCCTTTGAAAAAAGCCTTAAGCTGGGCCACAGTGTAGGACTCTAAATTGCCCAGCTCAAAATCAATTTTTGCAGGTGCAGGTGCTCTCCAGAGAGAGTCATGCTTTAGCAAAAATTCAAACAGCCAATGTGGGAGAATTGAAAGAGGTTTTAATTGGTCTTTAGTGTAGAGTAGTGGTGAACAATTAGTTACAATATGGTATTGCACAAACACAAGTCGTATTCTTACTGCTGATCACCAAATTTAGAAATTGGGTTTCTGGTTGGCATAGATATGAACACTGTTCAAGCAGGAATCACAATCCTAGTTAGGGTGGGCTAGATACATACAAAAAGGTAACCTGTGCTCACCCTCTGGTAGCTTGGCAGAGAGCAGCCAGGCTTATCTAAAGAGGCAATGTGCAATGTATTTGTGCAACACATTCACATAGCAACACAATGAAAACACCACAAGAATACTTCACACTGGTTTAGGAAGCAAAATACAATAATTGCATGAATAAAACAAGACCAAAATGACAAAAATGCAATAAGAAGAATCTGAGTTATGAATTTTTAAAGAATATTTGAAAATAAAGTACTTAGGGGCACATGTATCAAGCATTTTTGTCTTCTCAAACAGGACGATTCGCAGAATTGACCAGTCTTCGAACGCAAACAATGCTTTTCAGATGTAGCAAACCCTATTTTGCAATTCAATAACCTGTTACCAAATTGCAAAATGGTTTTGGGATTCTCTATTAGGAAGGGGCGTGCTTAGCGCGTCCCTTCCTAATACCAAATAGCATCGGTAGGTATGAATGTTTTGTGACTAAAATGGGTCGCAAAATACTTTCGCATTTTACCACCTACTTCAAGTAGGTGGTAAAATTGTGAATGTTTGTAAAAGCGTTTTTTAAGACCATGGACCACTGCCTGCTCTTAAAAAAGGAAAAGAAAACTTTCAATTTTTATTTTTGTAAAGCATCCCGGGATGCTTTATAAAAAAATGATTGCTTTATTTAAAAGCAATCACGGACATGGTGGTCTACTGACCCCAGCAGGTCACCATCCTTGTGATTTTTGCGATTCCTAGGTAGGTCATTTGCGATCCCCTCGGAATCACAGAAAGTTTTCAACACATTTTAATGCATGCCGTTTTGCGATTTCCTAATTACGAATCGCAATGATTCGCAATTAGGGAATCACAAAACGGTGTATTGATGCATCTGGCCCTTAGAGTCTTAACGCTGCAACCGGGGATATCTTGTTGCGCTTGACCAGGATAAATCCAAAAGTTCAGGCTGACCTTGATTGAACGCTGGTAGGATACAGGGACCAGCCTTGATCCACTAAAACAGTACCTTTGGATGGGGCTGCACCTCTGTCAAGGACGAGATGTGAGGAGCATGGGGGCAATGTGTCATCATTGATCCAAAGGATTTGTTGACAATGCATCATCGTCAAGCCGTGCACTCGGGGAAAGCTTCAGTGTCAAGCAGACCTGAAGATGGGCGATGTGTCAGCGTCAAGCCAAGCACTCGGGGAAGCTTCAGCATTGAGCAGCAACAAAGGTGGGCGATGAAATGTCCCGCGTTCTGATCGGAGAAACGATAGCAATGCATTGGCATTGAGAGCTGAAGCATAGAAAAACACGTTTCTAAGTTCCCAGGACTGGATTGGCACTAATTGGCAGAGCAGGACTCACAGATGGCAGAGTCCAAGTGCTGTTGCAGATGTGGGAATTCTTTGATGTCCCTGAGACTTCAGAATTGGGAGCAAACCAGAAATCGCCTGAAATTACTCTGGGCTCAAGTGAGTTGGGTTCAGTCCTTTTCCTTAGTAGGCCAGAGGGTAGCAGACAGAAGGGGCAGCAGAGCAGAAAAACAGTTCTTACAGTCTAGCACAGTAGCAGTCCCGTAGCAGCACAGCAGTCCTTCCTACTCGCATAGGTCTTCACAGGTCCAGTAGTGAATGATTTGGTGGGGTCAGAGACCCAGTGCTTAAACCCAGTTGTGCCTTTGCAGTGGGGTGACTTCAAACTAGGGTCTTTTGAAGTGCACAGAGGTCCCTAATTTCCAGCCCTGGCTACAGACTTTAAATAAAGGGTAATCAGCTCTTTGTATTGGGGCTGGGCACTGCCTATTCAGGTGCAAGTGTCAGCCCCTTCCTCCCTTTCTGCAGAGGAAAAGCCATCAGAATGCAGATGAGTACTCAGACACACCCAACCTTCCTGCTTGTGTTACTGTCTAGAGGGGATGCACAAAGTCTAGCTGTCACTCACCCCAGACCTGTATTGGAGACAGACTGCAGGCACACTGAGCTGTAAGAGCAGAGAAATGTCCACTTTCTAAAAGTGGCATTTTTACTATAGTAATGGTAAATTCAACTTTAGCAGTCAAGAGAATTAATCATCACCATTCCAAAGATATATAATATGATACTGCTACCCCTTTCTAATCAGGAATTACAGTTTAAAAGTATATTAAAGAATTCCAAATGTTAACCTAGGAAAGGAGCAGGTCTCACAGTACTGAAAAATGACTTTAGGTATTTTGCACTCCTGGGACAAGCAAAAGATAAACGTTCATGTCCTACCTTTTACTTACACAGCACCCTGTCCTATTGCTACCTAGGGCCTACCTTAGGAGTAGCATATGTAATAAAAGGGGAGTTTAGGGCTTGGCAGAGGGTTTTAAATGTCAAGTAGGGTTTGCAGTAATACTGCAAACACAGGCTCTGCAGTGGCAGGCCTGAGACATGTTTAAAGGGATACTTGTGTGGGTGGCACAATCAGTGCTACAGATCCATTAGTAGCATTTAAATTATAGGCCCTAGGTATATGGTCTATCACGTTATAAGGGACACACAAGTAAACTAAATATGCCTATTGTGTATACACCAATGTTACCATGTTTAGGTGAGAAGCACAAGCAATTTTTCACTGGTCAGCAGCGGTAAAGTGCTCAGAGTCCTAAGCCAACAAAAAGATCCAACAAGAAAGATATGAGGAAGAAGGGAAAAGGTTTAGGGTGACACTTCAAAGAGGGTCATTTTGCAACAGGCACCTTGCATTGTGGGGGTAATTTCTTATCATAAAAAAAAATCTAACTTTCTTTCATGCTCAGGACTTTTACCACAAATAATACCATAGGGCCAAATTGAATACTAGTTAGAGCACAGTGGTGCTCCTGGTATCCATATATTTTTGACATGGATATGGAAACTGCACCATCTACCATGGCTAAACAGGGATGGTTGTATGGTTAGCTCTGACTTGAACTTTGGTACATTTCTTGTCGAGTATAAAATTAAGGGGCATATCTACAACGCGGCGATAGAAAATTATCGCTGCTTTTATCGTCCGTATTCGGCCGAAAAGTGGCGATAATTTTATCGCCTAATTAGCAAGCTCACGCTAACGCGTGAAACCTTGCGTTAGCGCACAAATTCATAACGTTCAGCTTCGCATCACTAATGAGATGCAAAGTGGGCGTTCCTGACCTGACGTGACAGGAGAAATGTCGCTAAGTGACATTTCTCCTATCATCAAGCACCACGCCATGAAGCATAGCGGCAAGAAAAGTAGCGATAACCCCTGTTATCGCTACTTTCCTTACGCCTGCTTCAG
Organism: Triturus cristatus; assembly: GCF_964204655.1. Taxonomy (NCBI): domain Eukaryota; kingdom Metazoa; phylum Chordata; class Amphibia; order Caudata; family Salamandridae; genus Triturus; species Triturus cristatus. Next base: position 1,356,336,520 of record NC_140591.1, read on the forward strand.
GACTGACTTAGCCATGATATCCTATGGAAGGTGGATATCATGACTAAGTTTGTGAGTCCCTATCAACAAGCTAATGCCACATTTCATGAGATTATCGCTGTGTTTCCAGCGATAATCTCACGTTAGGCAGTTAGCGCTAGGATTTTTATCGCTTTTGAGACAAGCATTGCTAATAGCACGCTATCTCAGCAATAAAAATCCACGCTAGCCTGCGATAATTATCCTAGCGCTAAGTGCGCTTAGCGATAATTATCGCCGGTTGTTGCTGATATGTCCCTAAGTTATTTATGAATGAAAGTATACCATATAGTGAGGATTAATTACATAGAAAGTACCATATTAAACAATTTGCAAGCCATCATTGAGAATTTCATTTAGGTGCCGATTACGATCCGGTAAAAACCGGGTACGAACCGTCGGTCGGAGCGTTTTCTCCGTCCGACACGTACCCGGTTGTAAAACTTTACAAACATGGAATTACGATTCTCACGGAAACACCATTTCCGTACGAATCGTAAAAAACACCGACCGACGAAAACATACGTACGAATGTGATCCGGGAATGCTGCGACGTGACGTCGGGACGCTTTCAGGCAGCGTTTCACGACCCAGGAAGTACGATTCGAACCGACAGCAGTCCGGACGGCAATATTTTCACGGCACCCAAAAAGTGCCGGAAAAGCGAAGTACGGTGCGAAACGACCAGAGTAGGTGGCCCGGTACGCGCCTACCCCCCCCAGCCCCCGTACGTTCGAGTCGTACCCCCACCCGTGTATGTACACCCGTGTACGTGTCGAACCCCCCTGTGTATGTACACCCGTGTACGTGTCGAACCCCCTGTGTATGTACACCCATGTACGTGTCGAACCCCCCCGTGTATGTACACCTATGTACGTTCGAGTCGTACCCCCACCCGTGTATGTACACCCGTGTACATGTCGAACCCCCCGTGTATGTACACCCGTGTACGTGTCGAACCCCCCCGTGTATGTACACCTGTGTACGTTCGAGTCGTACCCCCACCCGTGTATGTACACCTGTGTACATTCGAGTCGTACCCCCACCCATGTATGTACACCCGTGTACGTGTCGAACCCCCCGTGTATGCGCTGTACATATATGGGTGGGGGTACGACTCGAACGTACACAGGTGTACATACACGGGGGGTTCGACACGTACACGGGTGTACATACACGGGGGGTTCAACACGTACACAGGTGTACGTACACGGGGGGTTCGACACGAACGTACGGGGGCTGGGGGGGGTCGGCACGTACATACGGGGGCTGGGGGGGTGTTGGGCACGTATGCAGGCACATGTCTCCATGGTTGCTATGGGAGTTTGGTGCGGACGGTGTTTTTTCCAAACGGTTGTAACATCGGACGCACGGGATGGATCGTAATTCCGCGGTCGGACTTCACTTTTCACATTTGTACGGTAAATCGTCCGTGGACGTGTCGGACACATTTTCCGACCCGAGGACGGTTGGAGAATAATTCCCAATGCGATTCGTATGGACTTTTTACCATGCGAATCATAATTGGCAGTTTGTACGGCACTTGTACGATTCGGACGGTAAAAAGACCGGATACGAGTCGTACGGGGAATTTTTTTACTGGATCGTGATCAGCACCTGTGTCTTTAAAAGCATCATTAAATATCTTCTGAACCAAGATTTTATGATTCATATTCACCAAAACAGAATGGGGGTAGAATGGGACTATGCCAGGAACTTTTTAAATATTTTGTTAACTACATTTGAAAACTTCACAGTATTTTTTCTGGTCTCCAGTTATAAATTGGATGATATGTGAGTGAAGGTTAAACTCTGTGTAGAAATTGGTGTAGCTATAACCTCAACAGTTACAGAAACCGCACTTGGTATTACAAAGCAGTTCAAGTAGCCACAGCTAAATGTAAGGGGCCTGACTTACTGAGGACTTACGTTGCTTTGGATCATGCAATATAACTCTTGGCCATGCAAGTGTTTAAGTAATATTTATGAAGCCAATCACAGTCATTTTGTCCTGGCTCTGAATCTAAATCCAGAGGAATGCAAGACAGAGTAAATCGCTGCCTTTCTTTATTCTGAATTTGGGAAGGCGTTCCATATGTATAGTGTGGGTGTTTCCAGGCATCTACTCATGTATTTTGACGCATTCCCAGATTTACTAAGGGTAGTAAACCTGGGAATGCATCCAAATGCTGCACCATCCTAATAGGGGCATAACAAGGTGAACTATTGTTATTTCTCCTTCTTAGTTCCTCTATCTGCGTGTGATGCATTCTGCAGCACATAGAAACAGCAGAATGGCTCTGAGGATTGTTTTTGAGCAGGAAGGTGACCCGTCCAGCACAAAAAATGAATGCCTGTAATGCAGACACCTTTGAACCATGGCAAAAGGGTGTCTGCATTAGCGCTAGGCTGCACACAGTGCACCAGCACAGAGAGAGATTAGGAATGCTCCATATCTTAGTAAATATGGGGGATTCCTGCGCTCTTCATTTGACACAGCGGAGCAAGTTATCTTGCTGCGTTGCTTCAAATGTTAGTAAATGTGGCTCCTGCTTCACAGTCTCCTCATTGAGAAACGCATTTGTTTTTATAGATTGCAACAAATTCATGTATCGGGTTAGCCATGGTTTGCTGGTTGCCTAGAATGCAAGGTTATTGATGCAGATTCAAAAAATATCTTTGCTAGCTGTTCGGATATACGTGATTAATGGAAGTAGGTCTTCCCGTCTTAAGTGAATGGTTGAAAAGGCAATGAAGACTTTCCAAAAGTCAGTTGTTATTGAATTTCTACCACAAACTGGAAGAGCAAGCCAAGGATTAATAATCTTGACAAAAAAAGTGTATAAGCAAGCATTATGTGGTGGTCCGTAAATGGATAAATGATGGCATCTGAGTAGGTACAAAAACTTATCGAAATCTTTATTATATTTGAATGTCTTCAGTGTGGTTGGATGCTGACATGAAATGAAAAATGTGAATTATTTCAGTATAGCTTTGACAACTGAAATCTTTAATTTTGTTATGAATTGCCTATAACTACTTAGATATAACTGGTACACGGTGTTAAGTTTAGTTGTATTCCAGCAGGTTGTTAAATAAATAAAATAATTAAAAAATATAAGCAGTTTTCTATTTGGTTGAAACCTTTAGTGTTTCTTAATATTATTAATAATAGAGGATCCTAGACACAAAAGGTCAGACTTATGACTTCTAACAGTATTTTCCCAATATTCCATATAATGCAACACTTCGGCTCTGCCTGGAAAGGACTTTGGCGATTGTAAACTTTATGCCAAGATTATGAATTTAAGACTGGAAACGCACTTCTCTTTAATGATGTGACCAACCACACAGAATTTTAAAGAGGTAAAATACCTTCACAGAATACAAGAATATGTTATGACATCAACTACACAGTTTATTTAATTATAAACCAGCAACAGCGATAAGTTCCTGACAAACAGGATCAAAGTGTAGGGATCAAGATATCTTCTTACAGAGATGATGCTCTGAAATGCATGACCAGCCATGCTCTGGCTCCTGAACCTCTCATATCACGCAGATATTCAAAGGCTAACGGCTAAATGAGCCACACTGAAGTGTTAAGGTCCCCAAAATGCTTGGGGTCTCCTGGGCAAGAGGGGTGGGGGGGGGAGTTTCAGGGCCTGTGTTACAACCCTGCCTTTTGTGGGATGTCTGACTAGCTTCCAGTCTTAATTCATGTATGGTGCACTGTCATGCATACTGGTGAATAGGATTGTTTTCTGGAAAAACCGAAACTCGGATAATACAGAAACTCTCCTTTGAACAATATTGTTTGAAAGAGTACTTTGAGGTACCCAAGCTCACACGACAGAGCAAAAACACTTTCATATTAGAGAGGGAGGAATTTGTGTAGTTTTTCTTATGTAGCACACGTAATGTGGATACTATGGGGCCGATTCACATAGGTAATCCTAGACAAAAGTCTAACTTTACAACTTTTGTGTTCACAGAGACCATTTACGAGTCGTATCTTTGCATCCATATTTTTCTGGGATATAATGTAGTGTCTGGCCACACCCTTTACCCTGCCGAAACTGATTTTTGTGACCTCCTCTACCATTTATCACACATTCCTAATGTTTCCATTTGTAAACATTAGATTCTGGCCCATTGATTACACTTCATCTGGCCAGACCCAGACAGTACAGCCCTTGCCGAAGAGTACAGCCCGAGCCAGAGAGTACAGCCCGGGTGCGGAGAGTACGGCCCAGGTGCAGAGATTCCGGCCCGGCTGTGGGCGTAAAGGTATGACTCGTAAATGATCTCTTTGAATACCAAAAGTCGTAAAGTTAGTCTTTTGTCTTAGATCACTTTTGACTCACCCCTATGCTTTTATCCATGGCTGTAGAGGCAGCTATGTAAAAATTGGTAATTTGAAATGATTACATTGAAAGAGGAGTGTAGTAATGTACATGTTATTTATATATTTGTCCTGTACATACTTGTAGTACTCCTTTAAGGATTAGGTACTGGGGAGTTTGTTGTTTGTTGAAGTAGCTCCATGGTGATGGAATACTGTGGTGTGGAGATTGGTCAGTTGCACCTGACAGATTGAACTTGATGGATGGGATCTTACTTCCTCTACAATAAAACTTACTTCATTCTCATCTCAACCTGTACCAGGATATTTATTTTGAGAATTTTACACTGGCGACGAGGATGGGTATACATCCATACAGAGAAGTGAAGCTTTAATTTATTTTTTTGTTCGTTCATGAGGAATTTCAAGACTTAAAGAAGATCCCAACATCTGATATTTATTTTGGACTGGACCTTAAACCTTCTTGTAAGTGTTTTCCTATTTTACCTAGAGTCACGACATCCTTATTTGATCACATAAATACTTAAACCTAAAGCTTTCGCCACATTTCTCGCCCTTGAACTTAAAGAAATGTATTAGAGGGTTGGGAGAAAATCGATGTGGGCTTCAAGTGATCCTGGAAACTTTGTTGGGAGCACATCTTCCTTACTATTTCATTTGGCAAATATTAATTTGTGTTCACAAAGTAAGGATTCACAAGGTTTAACTTTAAAGTGACTTACAGTAAACCATTACTTGGTGTAAAGCATGGATCAGTTCTTTTCATCAACACACTCATCAGTTTGGTGAATCTACCGTAATTGAAGACCTTATGGGAAACGTCATAGCTGAGCCTTTGTTAAGTAAATCTGACTTCTAGTCTTCCTCGCTGCAGTTTAGGTGTTTGGATGGATAAACTGCCGAAGTGTGGCTCGGAATGTTTACATGCCAACCAGTGTCTCCAACCTTCTGCGAGACAAGTTATTAGTCAAGGTTAACTTGTTTTTTTTAATTATTATTGTCTACGCACTTTTCCTGTAAAATGGTACATTTGTGATTCGCAGACTCTTGTGACCAACCAACCAACTCTGTGGTTTCTCTTAAATAACGTCTTTCACAACGTACAGCTAACTTGACAAGCTTACTCAGCATTGTTCAAAATTTTTTGTCGCTTAAAACTCACCTCGTGTGGAATCTGATGATGCGCTAAAGTAATCGCTTCGACCTTGTGTGACGGTGAGAATTCTCGCTGCGCCAGGATCTTCTCTGGATCTTCGTTCTCTCTCGATCCTCGTTCCTGGTTTGTGTTTGTACAACTGTGGCTCCCGTAGTTTTCTTTGACGTCCCTTTGTCCTTACGTCACAAGTCAGCCATTTTGGGTAACTTCAGCGAGTGTCTTCAGGACTTTGGGAATCATAATACTTAGTTAAAAACCCCTACCGTACAGCAGTTGGAACTTTTTGTTCATCGTCATTTTTTTAATTAAATCATCCACACATTGTAAGAAAACAGAGGTACTCTTGTTTTCCTCTCGCTCGAAAACAGAATTTCATACAACAGCGCCATCTTGTGGCTTTTATATGTAACATGCATGTACATGATTTTCAATGTGAATTTGTTATATATATTGAACGTTTTTATCTATAACTTATTTCTTCATTTAGGGTGGTTTTGTTTTGTGAAATCGCTATATATATAAATTTGTATGCAACTTATGTTTGTTTATAAGCTTTGAGACTATTTATAACAAATCTTTTGTTTATACAGATTTTGAAAGGGAAAAGTTTATACAATTCAATAATTTTTTAAGTCTTTTAGTTCAAATTTATTTACTTTCTTCATAGGTTTGACTATTTCCTCAAATTATTTAATATGCAGAACGTTGCTACCCCTCCTTTCTTCCTGTCCAATCCTGGTGATCCACCTATTAGGTGGCAAAAATGGAAGAAAGTCTTTGAAAGGTATGCCAAAGTTTGCGGGACTAATTTAAGTGCAGAAAGAAGAACTGCTTTACTTCTCCACTGCCAAGGGTCAGAGAGTCAAGAAGTCTTTGATCACTTACCTGATATAGATGATTCTAACCTGAATGAATACGAGATTTATATACTCAAATTAGATCGGCATTATTTACCTAAAGTTAGCACCATTCTTGAGCGCTATCATTTTGGTAGACATACTCAAAATGAAGGAGAATCAGTGGAAAATTATGTCACTGCTGTCAGAAAATTAGGGTCGTCTTGCAAATTCGGAAGTCTATTAGAGGAAAGAATAAGAGACCAATTTATGCTAGAGTGCAACGTACAAAAAGTAAGAGATGACATATGGCAGAAGGATGACCCTACTCTTGAAGAGGTCTTGGTTATTGCTTAACAAATTGAACATTCAGTTAAATGTGTAGACGTGATAACCAAGAATGAAAGTAAAAGTGAAAATGTACAAGTGGTAAAGGTACACGGAAAGGAAAATGTAGGTACCAAAGATAAGAATGAAAAGAAGTCTAAAAATGTCAGTTCCGAAAAGAAGTTTTCGTTTGCATCCAAAGATCAGGATTTCAATTTTAAATGCTATAGGTGTGGAAATCCCAATCATCTAGCCAATGATAGGAAGTGTCCTGCACTCAAGGCAAAATGCAATAAATGCAAAAAGATCGGGCACTATTCATCCTCTTGTAGATTAAAAAAAGTAATTCAAAGGTCAACATGATATGCAAGAATGATGAAAGTGACAGTGCGTCTAATTCTGACATAGATTGTGGTCAGATTGTCTCTCAAGTCTCTGAGAAAGGTTCCATAGATGAAGTGATGGTGGAACATTGTAGAACAGGTGTTCTTTTTGATTCTGGTGCAAAAATTACTATTGTTTCTAAAAAAAATTATGAGCACCATTTAATGAACATAATTAAATTGTTGAAGGCGGATTTAAACCCCTATTCTTATGGTGGGGAGCCCATAAAGTTAGTGGGTTACTTTAATGGTATAATTGAGTATAAAGGTAGGTACATCTCCGGAAAGGTTTATGTTTCATATAAAGGAGATAGTTTATTGAGCTGGCTACATCAAAAAGATTTAGGGGTGATGTTAGACCCAAATAGTGATCCACCTATTCTATTAAAGGAGAATTTCAACATTAATAAAATTGAATTACAATCAAGTGGTGATGAATACACATTGAAGTTGAAGAATTACTTTCCGAATGTTTTCAAAGATGAATTAGGCTGTCTGAACGATTATATTCATAAGATCAAACTGAAATCTGGAGCTGTTCCTTTTGCCAGCAAAGTACAGGGGGTCCCTTTCTCAGTTAGAGAGGAGATGAAAGATCAACTAGAGAAATTAAAATTAGAAGGTATAATAGAGGAGGTAGAAGGAACACAATGGTTGGCTCCAGTCGTAGCTGTCTGAAAATCGGACGGAAGTCACAGTCTATGCATTGATCTCAGAGAACTTAATAAACAGGCAGTGGTTGACAAATATCATCTCCCAAAAATTTCAGACATGCTCATGCTGCTAAAAGGAGCAAAAGTATTTTCCACGGTCGACCTCAAATCGGCTTACCACCAGATCAAATTAGAAGAGGGTTCTAAGGGTTACACTTCTTTCATCACTCCTTTTGGAACTTTCAGATACAAGCGTCTACCATTTGGGTTGGTTTCTGCAGCTTCAGTTTTTCAGAGGGTACTTAAGAGGGTTTTAAAAGGTCAGAAAGGTATAAAGATTTACCAGGATGATGTTTTGATTTATGGAAAAGATGAGGTAGAGCATGATTTAAGAGTTAAGGAGGTCTTGGAGAGATTTAGCTTACACAATCTCACTGTTAGGATTGACAAATGCAAGTTTAGGAAATCTTCTATTGATTACTTGGGACACACAATATCTGGTAAGGGTATAGAACGTAGGAGTGATTTGGTTAAATCAATAGAAAATTTAGCATCACCTAAAAGTAAAGAAGACCTCATGAAATGTTTGGGGATGGCAGAGTATTACAGCAAGTTTGTTAAAGGTCTTGTTGAAAAGTGTGTTCACATGCGTACCCTTCTTTGCAAAGGCGTAGAATTTGTATGGACCAAGGAATGTGAGGGTGAATTTATCAAGATTAAAGAGTATCTAAAAGAGACACCCAGATTAGGGAGTTTTGACCTTGCAGCCAAATCAGTTTTAGTTACAGATGCAAGTATGAAAGATATGGCTGCTGTTTTACAACAAGAGAGTGGGGGTAAAACAGAAGTAATTCTTTTCCTGTCAAGGAGTCTCAGGGGAGCTGAATCACGTTACTCAGTGATAGAAAAGGAGGTGTTAGCCGTTCATTGGGCTATGAAGAAGTTAAACAATTTATTGTGGGGTACTAAATTTGTGGTTCGTACTGATCACAAACCCTTGGATGAAGTTTTTAATAGGAAAGGAACGGATGCTATCTCGAGCAGGTTTTCAAGATGGGTTGTTTACCTGCAAGGATACAATTTTAAGGTGGAATATTTACCAGGAGTACGTAATTATACAGCTGATGCTTTGTCCAGATTGGTCACACAAGATGATGGTTGCTTTGACCAAGAAGAAGAGGAGGAGTTTGAATGGGTGTGTGCTATTGAGTGTGGTGGCATTAAAGAAGATAAGTGGAGAGAAGAGTGTAGAACTGATAAATAACTTTTAGAGTTATCCTCTTTCATTAAAAATGAATGGGTTATGAAAGGTCAAGGTGTTTCAGAGAAGTATTGGAATGTGAGGTGTGAGTTAGCTATGTCTGATGGTTTGATGTTTTGTGGTACCAGATTGATTCCCCCTAGGTGTCTTCGTGAAGAGTTAATCACTTTAGCCCATCAAGGTAATCAAGGTATTTCTAAAACCAAAGAAAGCATTAGACTTAACTATTGGTGGGCTGGGATGGACTTAGACATTGAAAGATTAGTGCGAGAATGTATTCCTTGTACGCTAAGTGAGAAATGTTTTAAACCGAGAGTGCATCCAATGGTCATAAGGGATAGACCGAATGCGCCTTGGGAGGAATTAGCTCTTGATATATTAGGCCCTATCAAATGTAAAGATGGTGAGGTTTATGTGTTTGTTCTTATTGATTTGTATTCAAGGTGGCCCGAAATTAAAATCACAAAAAGTATTGACTCTAAACATGTCATCTCATTCCTCATTTCACGAGAGAAGGTCTCCCTGGATATCTTCTTACGGATAATGGAGTGCAATTTGTTTCTAGAGAAGTGTTCTATTAAACATAAGCGTTGTTCTTTATACCATTCGGAAGGTAATGGAATGGTGGAGAGGTTTGTCCGAGTTCTTAAAGAATCCATTTCACTATCCAAACAAAATAATGTGGATTGGAAGGAAGGAGTTAATAAAATTGTAGAAATGTATAGAGTTACGCCTCATGCAACCACTGGTTGTACACCATTTCTTCTTCTAAAAAAAAGACAGCCCAATACTTTCATCACACCTTTCTGGGTGAGTGAAAAGGTGGGCAATGTCTTCCTTTGGGTCATTGGAGGAAACGAGAGGCTGACAAAATGTTTGATCGCAAGTTAACATTTGACAAAAGGAAAGCTGTAAAGAGAACACTTGTTAATGTAGGAGATTTAGTAATGATTAGGGCACCACCAGGACGGAAGTCTTCTGAGTTATTCAAAATGATTCACAAAGTTAAAAAGGTTTTTTCTAATGCAATCAAAACTGAAGATTCTAGCATTTGGAATCTTGATAGGGTAGTCATTGTTAATAAATCAATGGTAAACAGGGAATTGGATGAAACCACTATTGAGTCAGGTAACAATGCTCTTTCTAGTCCTTTGAGAGAAAAAGGTAAAAGGATTATAAAACTTCCATCAAAATTCCATGACTATGTTAGAGAATAATCTTTTGTTTTCTTTTGTGTTTTTCTTCCATATTGTTGTTCCTCCATTATGTGGGAGGAAGATGTGTAGTAATGTGCATGTTATTTATATATTGATCTTGTACATACTTGTAGTATTACTTTAAGGATTAGGTACTGGGGAGTTTGTTGTTTGTTGAAGTAGCTCCATGGTGATGAAATACTGTGGTGTGGAGATTGGTCAGTTGCACCTGACAGATTGAACTTGATGGATGGGATCTTACTTCCTCTAAAATAAACTTACTTTATTCTCATCTCAACCTGTACCAGGATATTTATTTTGAGAATTTTACAAGGAGCATCTTTACATAACTATAAATGTTTTTGCACATGTTCCAACACTCCTATGATATTTCCTGTTCAAACAATTGTCCCAAAAATATGTGGTCGGCATATCCACAAGGAAAATATAAAAGTAAGCTGCTACTGGTAGCCCATAACTGGGCTCAATGCAAGAATTGTGTGTGTCAAAAAATTAACCTAGGCCTATTCCTTATCTGGATATTATTGGGCATATTTATGATACCATTGTGCCTCTTTAGTGTCACTTTTTGTGACGCTCCGGTGGGGCAAACCACCAAATCATATTTATGAAGCCAAGCAAAGCTACTTTCCATAGCTTTTAATGGCCTCATGGATATGGAGTACAGCAAGGCAGTGCAAATCACCTTGTTGCCTTACACTGCACTAGGGAGGCTTTCCATGGGGGTTGTGGTGGGTGTTCCCATGCAACACCCATGGGTATTGATGATTTCCTGGATTTACATGACCAGGTAAACCTGGGGATGTGCCAAACCACTAGACTCCCCAGGGGGAGGTGCAACAAGGAGAAATAAGCATACATAGAATGAGGAAAAAATGTCCCAGGATTAGTTTTGTGCAGGAAGGTGCCCCTTCCTGCACAAAAAAATAACCTGCAGGCAACACAGGCACCATTGCACCATGGTGCAAGGGTGCCAGCATTGGCGCTATGCTTCCAAAATGGGGCCTGTGCAGGGGGAAAGGACAGGACTGCACCATATTGGATAAATATGATGCATTCCTGCCCTTTCTGGGTGGTGCAGAGCAGCAGGGTAACTTGCTGAGCGGCCCTGTGCCACCAATTCTTATATGTATGTCCCTATATTTTTTAACTCCCTGACAGATTCTTTTAAACTATGTAATGGACAAAAACTCTTAGAAATATTCCTAAACCTTTCCATAAGTTGTCTCCCAATTTTTATCATCGGGAGGTCGTCTTGACTCATTTCAGATGTTGATTTCCACAGGAGTCATGTATCTCCAGTGGATGCTCTCATTCCTCTGATAAAAAAACATATTTAGGGCAATCCAGCTATCCAAATTATAGATTTGTAGACTTGTGTGGATAAACAGGGGGTGGGATGTAAATGCTTCCCGATGGATCAGAGTATTTCTAGGTTTGTGGAGCTTGAGATGGCGTTATTGCCACTCTATTAACTTCAAAAAGAACTACAAAAGAACAATATATAACAAATACAGTCCTGTATCCATAGGCATAGCCATGTGTAATGCATAAAAAAGCAACAATGACTACTTTGAAATAAACAGAAAACTCAAATATTATGTCAGATAATAAATGCATAACTACATGATAACACATTTCATAATGTGTTAAAGGCAAAGTGAAACAAAATGGTATCCTTGTAATAATTTGGTTTATTTATACGTTAGGCAATACTTATATACAATAATACAAGGAATATTTAATACCAACAACGGTGATAAGGTTATTGCTGAGAGTGAAGAAACGATGCACATGAAGTGTGAGGGTGAAAAAGAAAATAAACAGTTCTAAAAAGTGAATCGAATTGGCTGTGACATCTACGTATCAGACAATACATTTCTTTTTACAGACATCCGTGTCTGAATTGAAAACTACAGTCCTACACCACATCAAGTAGATGATTTACATTTTGACCTCAAAAGAAGATCAGCACCCGATGGGGTTTCATCAGGACATTTTGAATAGACTTATGTCTAGCTCTCAGCAATACTGTGGAAAGACCCATAAGATAAAGGATGTCAGTGCCACTTTATGGAGAGAGGAAAACATTTTGGATATATGCTATGGTGGGTAAATGCGGAACTTGCACATGCACATGTTGTGAACAGACGATAGAAGGGTCGTTATTTTCTCACAATGGAGTGCACTGGAAACATGACTCATTTACTAATTGTAAATCCAAATTTGTCGTCTATGGAGTTTTGTGTCCATGTCCCAAATTATATGTGGGAAAAACAAATCAAGAAATTTGGCAAAGAATAACACAACACAAGTCAAGAATTAAAAGAAAGGTGGAAAACGCGCCATTGGTCAACCATTGGAGGTCCAAAGGACACACAGAGAAGGATCTACGATGGATCGTCATCGCTAAAATTGAATCAGACTCGAGAGGTGGAGATATGAATCAAAAATTAAATCAGCGTGAGGCAATGCTCATCTTGAAATTTAATACAACATTGAATGGTCTCAATGAATTGTCGGAACTTTACAAACTGTGAAGGCATTACGAGTTTGGATCATGTAATAGTTTATATCCGAAAAAAAGTATTAGAGGAATAGGGAAAACTTGGTCACAATAGGTGTTTCGTAGAGGTTGGCTTTTTGCATACAAGATTATTGGTGTAACTAATTCTTCCATAATGGATTGACATTTAGATAAGAACATGATTTAGATCCACTGCTCTTGTTGTTTTTTTCGTATTGTACAATATAAGGCCTGTTGGCCTTTTGTTATATATTGATTTTGATTCATGGTTTAAATATGTATGTTGGGATTTACTAAAACAAATCGGTGTCCATACAGTTTTAAATAAAGAGGTACAACCAGTTAATTTATTTTTAGGTCGAGAACGCGACCCTTGGTGTTTTCAGAGATCGCAACCCCTAGTGGGACTCTTTCTTCATCAAATATAATCGGTTTAGTGCTGTATCACATAAGGATTACCAGCTTTTTGCCCAATAATAGATTCTGCGATTGATTTGAAAAGTCGTTGTTTAATAAAGACGCACAACCAGTGATTTCAATCTGAGGCTGACAATTTGGTTTTGTTTGGGCTGCTTATAACATACTACAATTTCCAGGGGCACCTCGTCTTTCCCAACTCGCAACGGGCAAAATCAATTTTCAACTGTCCTGTCTTTTATGTTTATGACGGACCGTTCACGCGATTCAATTTTACAAAGTTTGGGAGACGGGCGTGCGAAAGTGAAGCGAAGTTATGCTTTGGCGTTATTCCACGCAATCTAGCTGCCCTTTGTATTGTTAGCGTTCCGATCATGGGAGGGACTTATGCTAATTGTTGAAATTTCGTGTTTGACAGAAGCAGACTTCAATAAAAGGCCACTGACAACTATACAATTTGGCGAAACGTTTTAATCCTACCGCCGCTGTGCCCGAGGCAACGCGGATTGTTCAAGGAAAAGTAAAGATTCCATATTTTTCTTAGTTGTTTGAGCAAGGCTTCAATAGGGTTGGCACACTTAGATAATGCTTGTTTTTTGTCTACAGCTGTACAATTGTGACACAATCGAGACAACATCATTAGAGTTTTTCCCATTCGGATAACATTGGCGAGTTTATATGAAAGTGAATAATCAATGGGTTTAAAACATTTTCCCTTTGTTTTTTCCGTTATCCCTCTCTCCCCATCACAATGTCCTCATCCTTTTTTAAAAAATACATCATAAAAAGAACTTGTTAAGGCTTATGCTTTAAGGATTCGTTCTTTTGTTCGTTGACTTTGCAGATAAAGTTGATATTGTTTCATCTACCCAGTACGAGTCTTTTGAGGTTTTCCCTCAGCGTTCAGAGGTGAGTGTGTAGACACTAGAGGTGCTTTGTATTTTGTCAGCAGGCCTGTCAGTGATTTGTTTAAAAAAAGAATTAATAGTCAATTCAGGTTTTTTGTTTTTTTACAGTTATTCTGGTCCTGAAGAGAGCCCTACATTAAGTGGGCTCGAAACGCGTCGACCCTGCGTATTGTTCACCGGACAATCTTAGTGTTTATGTATTTAACCGTTTAGTGCTTTTTGATTTATATTTATTGAGTTGGTAATGACATTTTATGTGTAATGTTTGCACTATAATGGATTATAGCCTGTACTAGGTGAGGTCTGGTGCTGGCCCCTGGCTTTTGAATTTAAAAACACTTTGGTCAGGTTTTTGGAAAGATTGGCTTGTGTATGACTGTAGTTTAGTATGGGTGATATATGTGGAATGATTGTGATATGAAAGTAGTAAGTAAGATTTGTGTAATGTGTGTAGTAATTTGATGAATATATGGTTGATTTTTTGTTTTTAGAAATTTAGTTTTGTTGAAAATGATTTGGTTTCTAAAAGAATGAAATAAATTGGAACCTAAAAATGTCAAACTAGTTCTAATAAAATTTAAATTTTGCAAAAGATTTCCTAGGATTGCTTTAGATTTGTTCTAGGCAAGAGTTGAAATATCAAATGGATTATCAGTATTGGCACTCCTGTGTTGGTTGTGTTTGAATAGGCTCAGCCTTACTGATTAGAGCCTGGACCCTGTTTTTGTTTCTATGATGGTGGTGTGATGGCCTCCACCTGAGGGTAAAGTTCTCCAAAAATGCCTCTTGTGCTATGTTTTGCATGGTGTATCTCACACAATGTCGAGGGTGGAGCAGCATTATTCAGGGACACAATGTCCCAAGTAAATAAATAAAATCAAGTATTGATCAGACCATGTTAGTGGTACCACTTTGATGGAATGGCTATCAATACTCAAAGTAGCTAATCATAAATTGTTCCTTACTCTGTGTAGAAGACCTAATGAGCTGTGACATAACCAAAGCTTTAAAACTCCAGAAAAGAACCCTATTATCCTGATGAGAATGGCAATAGGCCCATAGAATAAAATCTACCAATAAAATGAAAAAGGATCTCTAAAGAGCCTGAGCCGGCGCAAACTTTTAAATCAAGTACCTAAAATTAGTGTCATAACCTGGTGGTTGAAAGATTAAAAATACTGTCTAGAAATTAGTTGAGGATAGTATCATGCTAACTCCTACCAGTGCTGAAGACCTAAAGTTCACCCATGGTAAGAGTTTGAACTATAAGACACACCTTGTGCCTCACATCGCCTCCATATCCTTTCCCATTTTGCTCTGTTTGCTCTAAACATTAGCAATTGTAAATGCCTAATCTGGATTTGAGATGTCTTGAGGCTAAGTTTCAGTTAGAAACAAAACATTCTGCCCCTGGTCGATAAGCAGATCATGTATCTCTTGATGATATTTCGGTAAATACCTCACATTGAGTAAGTACAGTGTACAGGCGGATCTGATTCTCTATAAGAGACCAGCTTTCAAGAGCTCACGCTTAGAACTGGGAGCACTGGCTTCTCTAAAATGTGTGTAAGGTATGTGAGCAGCACCAAAACATTGTTACATTTAAGAGGTAAAATATTAGAATTTCCCAAACTAATTTAGCAACAGAGAATTAATTATACTAATAAATTAAAACAAAATGGCAAAAATCAATACAGTGAATCAGGATTTGAATGTGTAAGAGAAAGTAAACATTGTCCTTAAAATCTAACTTTATATAGAACAGAATATCTCCCCTTTTGTCACTCCCAAACTTCAAGGAACACTTTTAGGATCCCAGAGCACAGAAAACAACAGGATTCAAGCTTAACCACTTTTTTTCAGCAGAGGCTCCAGCCATTATACTATCCCACTGGCATCCTGGTTATTTTTCCCAAATTGACTCTTGCCCTCTTTGGACTTTAGGATGCTGGCTTCTCTGACCTGTGGGAACCACTTTCAGTGAAGACACAATCCTGAGTCCAATGGAGACAGACAGGATTACTCTGATAGCGTTATTCTATGTCTTGTCTTCTCCACATTAAGACTGTTTTTTTTTTATTCCAGGATGTACAAACCCTACATTATAGGGGTTACATTGCTGATGTTATTGATAATCCTTGGAACTATCCATAGAGGGCAAACCATCCTTAATGGAAGAGGAAGCCTCACACACATAATAGTGTCATGCTTAATGATCAGGATCCACTCCCCACCCTGGTAGGACAGTGCCACCAGGGTGGTGGACTCAACCTCCCCCAAGATGTAAAAGTAGAAGGGAGTTCTTTGATAAAGGCTACTGGATAAGGAGGGATCCGGATAAACTAAAAATAACTTGAGATCCCTTTGTATTTACCCTTTATTAGTGAGGACCCCAGGTATTTCTAAAAACAAAGATGAAAGGGTACACTGAGGACAATGGCTCAGACCCGTCTCTTATCTGCCTACATGTTTCTGGCCACCTATTCTAGCCTATAAGGTCGGGGGCATTCTTCAGGGCTTTGGATCCCTTAACTAACATAGGAGGATCTAGTCGCCAAAGCAAAAAAAAATTACCAATAGCCAAGGTGAATTCTACCTGAGTCTAGAAATATATAAAAATTATGTTAACCTTTGGCTATAGGAAATACTGGCTTCCTGGTCAAAGAGGGGGGTGATGTCCTTTGTAGTCACACATTAATCAAGAGCTACATCTCCCCTGAACACCTAAGTGTCTCCTTTCCCAGCCACTGGTACAACACTTTGGCACTGAACATTGATGCTAAAGTTGTCTCAAAACATATTTACGATGCTTAACACCAAACCTTAGTTGTGCAAGATTGGTTTGTTGGTTGAGTGGAGTGTTAATCTCACTCTGACAACCGCCCTAATCCCTGATAGGGTGAACCAGAAAAGTCATTCAACTAACCTGTGAGTAACCCTCTGGTAGCTCAGCACAAAAGCAGTCAGGATTAATTTAGAGGCCCACAAACAGCTATAAAATGAAAACACAACACATAAAAAATCCCACACCAATTAAAAAAAATAGAGCAAATTTTTATAAATTATTTGACACCAAAATAACAATAATCCAATTTGTGGAATCGGATCTATGTTTTTTTTAAATATGAAGGTAAAAAATAGCACCTAAAATATCAAAGTGGCAACCATGGGCCACTAGTCGCATGAGACCCAGTCAAAGTAAAAAAATATGGCCGACTGACTAGGAGCACAAGTCAGGTACAAAAAATGGATTGGGCTCTGTTGGCGCTTACCTGTGGACTGAGAAGAAATTGAAAAAAATTACATTCAAGAGAGGGAAGTCTGCGGGCGGTGTCCGAGGCAGAGGCGTCGTCATCGCTGTGAAGATATTCATGTTTGGACTTAGTCTTTTTTTTGGAAGTCAAAAATCTCAACGGGACGAGGCTGGAGGCTGTAACTGATGAGCGCTAGGGTGAGGTTTGATACCCCTTCTGTGAACAACCTCTAAACAGGATTTAATGCTGCAGAGAAGAATCAAGCCGGAGCTGCCACAAAGTCAGGCCAATCAGCGATGCTTCTGAGGATGATGGGCAAGCAGATTGATCCCGGTCTCCTCTCTGTTCTGGGAGCAGCTTTTAACCCAAGTCTGGGAGTTTGGCTTTTGGTGCCCTTTTAACACTGCCATCAAGGAATTGCGGGGGGTGTACTTAGGACTTACTCAGGCTGTGTCTGGCTGCAGGTTCAAAATTATTGGAGCCTTTTCTGTCCTGAGGCTTTGTTCAGAAGGTCAACCAACTAGCCCTTTGAGTCACTTTGGTAGAACTGGGTTCAAGAGATGGAACAGGGCTCAAGCACCAGGACAACCCTCTGATGGATCAAAGTGAGCCACAGGCATCACAACAGTCCTTAACGGTGTAGCAAAGTAGTATTCTGAAGTACACAGCAGGCCACAGCAGCAGGCAGTCCTCCGAGAGCCTTTAGTAGGTCCAGAAAGTAAATTAAAGAGCCGGTCTGAGGATCCTCTTTTTATACCTGATACATTCTTTGAAGTGGACCCACGAATAGGCTGCTGACAAAACATATATAGGGCAGGAAAAGCTAATCTTCTAAAAGGCATTTTCAAATTGTAAATTAAAATCCAGCTTTACCCTTAAAGAGGAATTAAAATACACCATGCATTAAATATCTACCTGTTCCCAATAAAAAGTTAGCAAAAAGTAATAAGGCAACCCAATGTTTTGCCATGGGGAAGGTGGGCCTCACAGTATTGAAAAACACATTTTTTCACTACCAGGACATGTAAAGCTTAAAAGTACATGTCACAACGCTGGAGCTTTTTGGAAGTGAAACGGGCTCTCAGAGAGCAAGGGATTAAATATGCCATGTTATTTCCAGCGAAACTTAGAATTGAGTCGGATGGCAAACTGTGGTTCTTCACTAGCCCTGAGGATGCCTGGGACTGGCTCGATGGTTGGTGCACGGTTGGCAAGAGACAGCACAAGCCGCCGCCAAATGACGGGGAACTTGTGGAGTGGCGCCAGCAGCCTCGATCCTGCCTCCTTCTGAAGCAAGTTCCCAAAGCCCTACGGGGTGATCACATAAGACTGACCTCTCGGAGGCCTCTTGGTTGGTGCCTTTGTTTATAATGACCTGCTGGGGCCACTGTTTGACTTTCTGACTGCGAACTTCTAAGGTCCAGGGGTTGTTGGATGTCCTTTTGGGTGGGATCTGATTGCCTTGATGTTTACCGGGGTTGTGGTGCTCCGGTCTATGTAATCGTTTATCCTTTATATGTCAAATCTGGTTGAGGTATGTGATATTCTCTGGGTGTTGGGGCCCTGGACGGTGATGTGTTCTGCTGACTAATGTTCTAGGGAGTGGGGTTGTACACGTCCCTGAAGTTGTTTAGGGCGAGTGACAGGCACTCTGTAAATTGGGGGGGGCGAGTGGTTCCAGACTCGTTCAGCAGGGAGGCAGGGAGGAGGGGGGGCTCTGTAGGGAGGATCGGGGGTTTGTTTAGTATGTTTTTTTCATGTTGGGTACTGGTACATTCCAATGCTGATCTCTCAAATCTCACAAGCAGTGCAATTGTTCATGGCATATGTGACATCCACTTTGGCCGTCTTCGGCCACGATTGATAATCTGGGGCTATTTGATTCTTATTGACTTGACGTGATGACCCAAGGTGTTACCCTGAAAGCAGCCACGTGGAACGTTAATGGTTTGGGGGACGAAATTAGGAGGGGCATTGTGTTGCAGTATATTAAGCGGGTTGAGCTTGTTCTTGTGTTGCTACAGGAAACGCATCTGGTGGGGAACTCTTGTAGGTCCCTGAATAGGAAAGGCTATAGCCTCATGGTTCAATCCGGCTTCACCTCCGTTTCCAGAGGGGTGGGGATTTGTTTCTGGAGAGGCTGTCCCTATATCATCCATGCCACCTGGACCGACCCTCAGGGCAGATATGCTGCAGTGACGGCCTCCTGGGAGGGCCGAATCATCAATGTTGTTTCTGTCTACGCCCCCCCCGGACTGCAGCGCCAGACGCTGTGAGACATGGGCACCTTACTGCTGGAACTGCCATTGGGGGTGTTAATATTGGGAGGGGACTTTAATCTAACGATGAATGGTTCTTTGGACCATCTCCTGCCCCGGGGGGACCCACCTAGAGGCTCACAATTGTCAGAGTTCGTGACTGCCCTGGGGTTGTAGCTATTTGGAGGTGGTTCAACACATGCATTACGTTCCTGTCAGGAGTACATGGTAGCCAATCACGGATTGATTACATGTTTACACATGCCCAAG
Organism: Triturus cristatus; assembly: GCF_964204655.1. NCBI lineage: Eukaryota > Metazoa > Chordata > Amphibia > Caudata > Salamandridae > Triturus > Triturus cristatus. Next base: position 1,356,356,371 of record NC_140591.1, read on the forward strand.
ATGTTCATGTTTTCACTGTATCCGGTTGTCTGGCCCATGGGATTTCTGATCACTCTCCTGTACTGGCGACCTTGGGATTCTGCCGTATGGGTCACCCATATTCTCTTACCATACAACCCTGGACACTCAAGATTCCGCATATTAAAGAGACTCCCCGTAAGGACACTGAATATTACTTTGCTGAGAATGTGGGCTCTGTCGATTCGGCAGTGACACTGTGGGGGGCTTTTGGGGCAGTCATAAAGGGTAGGGCATTGTCATTAGTGGTAGGGCACAGGGCGGAACAGTCTAGGAGGGCGATTGAATTAGAGGTGGATATTTCTGTTCTGGAGGAGACGATTGCATGAGATCCTGACCCCGCATCCCAACACAGCCTCGCGATCAAGAGACAGGATTATAGACAGCTCCTTTTTGAGGGTGCCACGGCGAGCTCTCTGGCTTCCCGCCATAGGATTTATGAACAAGGCGAGCGCACAGGCAAGCTCTTGGCATGGCTTGAACAGAGGGAACAAGCTGCCAGATGGGTATATGCCATAGCTGACCCGGTGGGCAAGCTTCTCACCGACACTCAACTGATAGCTGACACCTTTGAGGCCCACTATAACAAGGTCTATACTAGCTCACCCGCAAACCAGGCCACACTCTCGGCTGACCACCTAGTCACTATTGACGTTCCTACCATCTCCCCACAGGATAAGGACACCCTAGAGGCGGACATTATGGTGGAGGAGGTTCAGAAGGATATAAAGAATGTCCAATCAGGTAAGGCCATGGGTCCCAATGGGCTCCCCATTGAGCTTTTTAAACCCATGTCTTCACTCCTCCCGCCACATCTGTTAAATCTCTACACTGAATGTTTCGAGTCGGGCCTCCTCCCCGCAGATATACAAACTGCAGCCATTGTGGTCATTCACAAACTGAATAAGCTTGTCGAGGACTGTGCATCATATCGCCCCATCTCCCTCCTGACGGTCAAGGCCAAGATCCTTGGTAAACTCCTGGCAAATCAACTCCTTCCTTATGTAACGGACTTGGTCCATACGGATCAGTCTGGATTTATGCCGGGGAGAAACACGGCTCGAAATCTGCGATGGGTGCATGGGGTTCTTGGCAGGATTCCCACTTTAAAAGAAGATGCGATCCTATTATCAACAGATGCCTCTATGGCATTCGATACCATCAAATGGGATTTTCTCTTTGCTGTCTTGGCCTGCATGGGGTTTGGGCCCAAATGAATACGCTGGATCTGACTCTTGTATACCCAACCCACAGCACATGTCATTGTCAATGATCATCGCTCTGCCACTTTTACTCCTCATCAGGGCATGAGATAGGGTTGTCCCTTGTCCCCACTACTCTTCACTTTAGTTTTAGAACCGCTTGAGGTGTGGGTTCGGGGTGACCCAGGGATACGTGGGCTCAAGTGGACGGCAACTCATGAGGACCGGATCTCACTCTATGTAGATGATATTCTCTTGTATCTGGCTTCCCCCGCGCGCTCACTGCGATGGGTGCTCCATATTTTCCACATCTTCGGTGCCCACTCTGGATATCGTATAAACTGGTCCAAATCCCAGATGTATGCATTATGGGGTGCTCCCCCTCTGGGTTTTCAATACCTAGTTATCTTCATCACCCCAGAGGTTGACCTCTTCTTTGAAAAAAACCTGCTCTGCCCTCTTCAGCTCTTTAGGTCGGATGCCCTCCATTGGCGTTCTCTCCCTCTGACTCTCCTGGGGCGGGCGTCCCTATTTAAAATGCTCGCACTTCCGCGCTTTCTCTATGCCTTGCAAAACACTGCGAACCTGGTTCCAGTTTCTTATTTTTCCCAAATAGATGGTGTATTACGGAGTTTGTTGTGGGAGGACCGTACACCACGAATTGCGATGAACAAGCTTACCATGGGATGGTATGGTGGGGGCATCGGTTTACCAGATTTATGACTTTATTATCAAGCGTCCCAGTTGATCACAATTAACAGATGGGTTTTTGGTCCTCATGATGACCCTAATTTCCAAACAGACCACTGGTTAATGTGACGGGGCGGTTAAAATAAAGCATTATATACTGATCCTCGCAAACTCAACTTAACCGGGCCCACGGCACGGATGGTCAAGACTTGGCATAGCGTCACCAGAAAGTTGGAATGGCATAATAGCGACTCCCCTATGGGAACCCGATATTCTTGGTCACCTTAGTGCATGCTCAGGGTTTGACAAATGGGATACAATTGGGATCTCTGCGATCGGGGATATCTTGGCGAAGGGGAGGCTGGCCACATTCACAGAACTTCAGGCAAAATACCAATTGGCTCAATCTGATGCATTTAGATACTTGCAGATCAGGCATGCTGTATCTTCTGCTTTGCCGTAGGAGGGCCCCCTCCCCGCCTCTTCCCCCTTGGAGGACCGGTTGGTGTTGGATCCTATGGAGCGCAAAGCCATTTCACTCACATATAAGAAACTAGTTAACAACCATGTACACCCGATGCAAAAATTACGAGTGGGCTGGGAAAGGTATTTGGGGGAGATGGAGGACGACATGTGGCGGGACGCACTGGCCTCCCCTCACGAAGTTGCTATTCCCATGCGCATGCGCATGCGACTCCTCCAGCTCAAGATATTTCACCACGTCTACTTTGATGCCACATTATTGTTCAAAATAGGTAGACGCCCTGACCCACTCTGCCTCTGCAATCAAGTGGGTACCTATTATCACATACTATGGGAATGCCCCCGAATTCAGGGATACTGGGGAAATATTGCCCGCCAGCTCGCGAGTGACAAGTCCATTGAGCTATATCCCCAACTATGCCTGCTTAATATTTGGGGGGCGACTGACCTATCCCAAGCCAAACAGACTTGGGCCTCGCTGGGCTTTGTCATTGCGAAATGAAATATCGCGCAAAAATGGGGGATGGAGGCGGTCCCACTCCTAGTAGACTGGGCAAAGGATATGGACACCGCAATGATTGCAGAGAAGTCTGTGTATAAGAGTCGGGGTTGCCCCAGGAAATGGTATCAAAAATGGGGAAGTTGGAACAAATATAGAGGGGAAATTTGCGTCTCCCCGACGGTGGAGCTCTGGAGAGATAGACGAACATTGATGGCCCAGTTGAAAGCGGAGGTGATGGCTTCTCCCCCTTAGCTGTATTGTCTTCATCATTCCCTAACTCATTCTACTTATCACATTATGTTCAGGGCTCTTTGGGTAGCATTTTCTCTTTTGAGGGATCAGATATGGTTGGATGTAATGACTGTAATGATTCTCATTTTGTGGATGTTGCAATGCTGATATTAGTATTGGAGGAAGGAAAATCTTCTGGTAACTTTGTACTGCTTGTGCTGGCATCCGGTTTCTGTTGTAAACCAACAAATGTTTTATAAAAAAAAAAAAAAGTACATGTCTAACCTTTTAATTACCATTCACCCTAGTGTCCACTTTAGAGGTGACATATGGAATAAAAGGGGAATTTGGGGCTTGTCAAGGGGGTTATTTTCCTACGTCAAACTGACCATGACCACAAGCCCCCACTGACCCCTGCCCGCCTAACATCTTCCACAGAGCTGCCGCCACAATAGCACACAAACTACGATGCACCATCAATGCCACCTTCAAATCCGGCACTTTCCCCGATGACTGGAAACACGCAGAAGTCAAGCCCCTCCTCTACAAGCCCTCTGCCGACGGACCTCAAAATCTACAGCCCCATCTCTCTCCTCCCCTTCGCAGCCAAAGTCACTGAGAAGATCGTCAACATCTAGCTAACAAACTTCATTGAAGACAATTCCATCCTCGACCCTTCCCAATCCGTATTCTGCAGCAACCACAGCACCGAGACCGCCCACACTCTTCTCAATCAAGGCCACACCGTGGCCCTCATCCTACTCGACCACTCCGCCGCCTTCAACAACGTCTCCCACCGCACTCTCACTGCCAGACTCCATGATGCCAGCATACGGGGAACCGCCCTCGGATGGATCCGCTCCTTCCTCACCGGCCGAACCCAAAGAATCAGGCTCCTGCCCTTTTTCTCCGTACCCACAGAGACCAACTGTGGAGGACCCCAACAATCATCGCTCAGCCTCACACTCTTCAATATCTACATTGCCCCCCTCGCCGCCATTGTCAGATAACATGGACTCAACATAGTATCCTACGTGGATGACACCCAGCTCATACTCTCCCTCTCAAACGATCCCCACACCACCAGACTCAGCTTCCAGGAAGAAATGAAAGACACCGTATCTGGATGAGCAGCAGCTGTCTTAAACTCAACTCATCCTCATCCTTGGACCCATCCCCTCAGCATGGGACAAAACCTGACGGCTCACCACTTTGGGCAACCCACCCCCACTCCCACGGACCATGTCTGGAACCTCGACATCATACTCAACTCCTCCCTCACCATGACCCGACAGATCAACACCATCGCCTCCACTTGCTTCAACACCCTCTGCATCCTTCGCAAGACCTTCAAATGGATCCCCCGAATCTAGAAAGACCGTCACCCAGGCACTCATAACAAGCAGACTAGGCTACGGAAATGCCCTCTATGCCGGAATCAACATATGCCTGCTCCGCAAACTCCAGACCATCCAGAACACAGTGGCCAGACTAGTCCTCAGCATCCCACGACATGAACACATCACCCAGCACCTGCGAGAATTCTACTGGCTCCCGTTTGAGAAGGGAGTAACCTTCAAGCTACTCACTCATGCCTACAAATCGCTTCACAACACCAGACCCCAATAACTCAATGAAAGAGTCTACTTCCACGTACCCAAGAGAGACCTCAGCTCCACTGACCTGGTCTTTGCCGAAACCCCATGCATCCGCAGACCAGAGCGGGGGGAAAAGCCTTCTCCTACATCACAGCAAAGACCTGGACCGAGCTCCCGATCAACATCAGATGCTCCCCCACTCTGTACACCTTCAGGAAGAGCCTCAAGATCTGGCTCTTCGACTAACTTGGAGCTGCATGCCCCCCAAGCGCCATTAGACCCTCACAGGTGATTAGCATGCTTCAGAAATCCCTGATTGATTAACAGTTTAAAACTGCATTTATGCTGCAATGGAAGACCTGGGAAATATTTTAAGGGGCTTCTTAAGTACTGCAGATCCAATAGTAGCATCTAATTTCCATGCTTTGGGTATATAGTATAACACTTTACTGGGGACTTATACATAAATTAAATATGCCAAGTAGGTATAAGTCAATTTTACCATGTTTTAGGGAGTGAGCACAAGCAACGTAGCACTGGTTAGCAGATTCAAAGGATTGGAGTGTAGAATCTTGGACTTAGAAGATAATACTGGAGCCACAAGAGCTAGGGTTGCCAAATGAGAAACCATGAATGACATCAAATAATAATAATAATATTAAAATTTGTAAAGCGCATGGCTACACTAGCTAGTGTGTCCCCGCGCTGTGAGAAGAGCCCAATTATGCCGGGGGGGGGGGAGCAGAAAAAGGATCAGACAGGGGGGTTACCAGATGGGAAAAGCCCCGTCTTGAGCTTTCTCTGAAAAATTGTATCCGATGATTCCAGTCGGAGCCCTATCGGAAGTTTGTTCCAGTATGTAGCCACTAAAAAGCAGAAAGAGCGCTCGCCCGTCCTAGCTCTTCTGATGGTCGGGATGCTGACCTGACCCGTTCCACTTGATCTTAAACACCGAATGGGGACATGAGGGGTAAGAAGATTATGCAAATATGAGGGGCCCTTCTTCTGCAGAATGCGGTGACTAATGCACATAGCTTTAAAAAGAACACGTTCCCTCACCGGTAGCCAATGCAGGGAAGCCAGGGCTTTGCTAGATGAGGCTCTCCTCGGAAGCATTAGAACGAGACGCACTGCCGCATTCTGAATGCGCTGGAGTCTCTGAACACAATTGGTGTTTGCTCCCAAATAAAGGACGTTCCCGTTGTCCTAACGAGATGTCACAAGGGCGTGAACCATCGTTTTCCTAGCTGACACCGGGAGTGCATCTAAGGTCTTCCGGAGACTGCTTAGGACTCCAAAACAGTTTCCTGTCACTCGCCTGGTATGAGTTTCAAAGAAGAGTTTAGAGTCTAGCCACAGTCCCAGGTTTTTTACCTGCTCCCTAGGAGATGGGGTAGGACCCAGCGACTGAGTCCAACAACGGAGGACCAAATCGAAGGGGCCTTACCTATCACTAAAACCTCTGTTTTGTTGCCATTAAGTTTAAGGCAGTTTGAGGCCATCCATAATGCCAGTTCTTGAAGACACATTGAAAAGTTAGTGGCTGCCTCCTCAGAGTCTTGAGTAAGGGTCACCACAAGTTGTGTGTTGACAGCGTATGACACCACACTGACTCCAAACTCCCCTACAATCTCTGCCAGGGGGATAATGTAGAGATTAGAAAGAGTTGGGCTGAGTATGGAGCCCTGAGGGACATCTTTATCCAGCTTAACGCTTTTGAAGAGGAAAGGTTTCTGCGACACCTGAAAACTGTGGTCAAGAAGAAAAGACCTTAGCCATTCCATCGCCCTACCAGCCAAGCCTCCTTCCCTAAGGTGCTGCAGTAGCATGTGATGGGCAACAGTGTTGAAAGAGTCACTGAGATCTAAAAGGACTAGAGCAACCGTCAGTCCTGCATCTACATGTCTACAGATGGTTTCAGTAGAAAGAAGCAGTGCTGATTCAGTAGAGTAGGTGGCACGGAAGCCTGATTGTGTAGTCTGAAGAAGGTCATGATGATTAATATGAGCAGTCAGTTGGATGTTTATCACCTTCTCTGCTAATTTAGCAAAGTAAGGCAAAAGAGAGATGGGACAAAGTTTATCAAGCTGACTCATCATAATCATGTTCGGTATCTTTTTTAGGGGGAGGACAATAGCCTCTTTCCATCTTTTAGGGACAACCCCAGATGAAAACGATAGCTCAAGAAGATGTCTAATGTAAGGCTCAAGAACCTCTAAACTCCCTCTTAGGATCTTGGGGGAGGCTGGATCACTAGGAGAGCCAGACTTGATACTAATGGCTACTCCTTTAAGTGTGTCCCCACTGGGGGCTACAAAATTACAGAGGCAGTCCACCTCTGATATCCTGGATATTCCCTTCCCATCCGCACATCCATGTTGTGCTGAAACAGGAAAAGTGGAATAGATATTCTCCACCTTCTCTGCGAAGAAGTCCACTATCCTGTTACAGGAGTCAGCTGAACTCGTGTCGGGGGCTGTCACTTTTGCTAGCGACGAGATCTCTTTAAAAATGGTAAAGAGCTCCTTCATCATGAATGAATCACATAAATCAAAAAATTCACATTCAAAAGAAATGTTATCATTATTTAGCAGGAACGTGAACCATCAAAAACATTTGTATGAAAAGGTGCTCCATGGACATAGTGAAAGAATTGTGCAGGGAGATGTGAAGGTAGAAATAATTGGGCAGTATATACAATCTATATACAACAACCTGTCTGGTCAATACAGTAATTAAGGTCATAATACACAGTATTAGTTAGATACAGCCAATCAATCACTGTTATCCAACAGTAAGTACATAGCCAGTACAGGTAGGTAGGGAACAGCCAACGTTTTGACCCACAAATATAGATGCTAATTTAATCCTTACACTGGGGTCTTCATCAGGACAGGGGGGAGCCACCTACATGTGTAACGGATTAAGAAATTAATAAAGGTGACATGAACCATGTAATAAATATAATACATGGGAGGTCAGTTAATGTTCCACTGGATGGGTGTAAGTGGAAAAATTCAATCAATGGGCCAGCTGGCTCCAAAGTCAGAGGGACGAGTCATCTTCCAGTTATTTTAAAGTTAGTGGCGGGTGCTGAAAACAAAGAAGAGCACGTCAGCCTAAAGGCAATAAGCAAATGAACCGTATCTCAACTTGAGAGATAGCTAAAGTACACACACTTCATTTGGGTAAAGTCAAACACAGAATGATCTCAAAAGGCATAGGTGGAAGGAGAGTCCTTAATATTTGAAATCCATTCGTATGCGGTGGTTCATGAATCTAAAGGGAGGACCTACCATGGCTCGGAAACAATGATTATACTAATTATCACAGGGGAGGAAATTAATGTCTACTCAAGCGAGACACAATTCAATCATACCTTGGTCCTCAATGAAGTCGACCCGAGTGAGTGCAGCGCCGCTCGTCTCATGTCTAAATATAGACCGCAGGGCGGACAGCGTGCACGCAGCTGGAGGTGCGTCAGGAGCACAGACGCTAAGTGCTATTCATGACGCTGAGGCCGTCTGGAGGTTCAATCAATGAAAACATGGAAGTCGGGACCTCCGGTTTGCAGTTTTAGAGATTTTTGGATTGGAAACAAACCCACAGTATTAACAGATAGTGTTAAAGGGATGATAGATCACCTCAATACAGTTCGGGGGCAAAACACATAGATGTGAGTACATAATATATTCTGTACATCATAGTGATAGACACAGTTGTACAGTAACCTACATATGCATCGTAGGTGTAAAGAATGGACAAGAGTTGATATCATAAAGGCACCTATTGTACAAAAAGACATAAACAATAAAAAGCCAAACATTACAAAATGGTGACAAGTTGTATGCCAGCCACCTGTTGCTACAGTCACAGTGCGTTGGAACATATTAATAATAGGTGATAGTATCAAGTCAGACTCACAATATATATTACGAAAAATAAAGAAAAGGGGAAAGGTTCCATACCTTATTAAGATTCGACTGCCACTTAAGGAGGTCTACCTACAGCAAGGAGCAGACCTTTACCAACAGAACTCATACTAAAACGAAAGTTAACAGATGCAGAATGATGTCACTGGAATCATAGGAAATAAAGTCTCAAGTAAACGTCAATCTCTGACTACTAAAAATAGTAGAGCAATGCCCTAATTGCCAGATTTTATGATTCTATTGGGACACAGACTTCATTATTGTTTACCACACCCAGTTAGTATGCAGAGAGCAAAATGAAGAGACACGGGAATAATGGTGTCTCAAAAAAGAACCTGGGTATAGCTTGATTCCAGTTGCACAGTGAGTATGGCCCCATGCACATCCATCACCTTGTAGTTGTTGCTGCCCTGCATGTGATGGGTATGTCCAGGCATGGGTCCCGTGCTCACTGTGCCACTTGAATCAAACTATACCTGGCTGATGAGCCTTTAGCCAGGGCTAACCTGGCCCTAGCTTGTTTGTTTTCTAGTTCAGGGAGGATCTTGCCTGGCAGTTCGGGTTGGACTGTTCCAATTGGAGCAGGGTCAAGGCTCATCTGCATATGACTGTGTCCAAACGGAGGTGGCATGGTGGGCAGAAAATGATGGATTGGGATGCTGCTGGAGCATTTGGCAGTGACTGAGATTAATTGAAGTATTCCAGCCATCATTTTGTTGTTGTTTCAAACTAGAAGCAAGCACACAACTCCAATCAGAGTGACAGGAAATATAGTGCAAACTAAATGAACTCAAAGGGACTACCTGACTAGGCGGTACATTGAAGTGCTATCTTTCCTAGACAGGTAAATTAATTCTTCCAGCTGAAAATAACCATTGGATGTAAGCCTCTGGGTAAAAAATGTGAACAAAATCTGATACCCCAGAAATGGTGTCAAAGGGAAGTAGTAAATGTAATGGTCAGCAATGTCAAGACCTCACTGACCTGTGTGATAAGGACAGACAACATCAAACTGTGAGGGAATAGGCCAAATGAAGAGCACATATTTGAGTCACATTATGTTTTTTGTTTGGACTAAAGAACCCCACATTATCCCAGGTGTGTGGATTACTGAAAAGATGAAAGGCAAGTAGCAGAGGTAGTAGGTTATAATCAAGATATTCCATGGAATATCATCATTGAGGACTCTAATATGGGTCTTCAGCCTAAAGACCCATTGTTGCGCCATGTCATGAGAAAAACCATGTCCTTCAGGGCCCGTGGAATTACACTAGGGATAATTATATTTGTCAGGCCACTGCTGTTGCAATTGCTAAAGTGCTTCAGTTTCAAAGGGATCTTCAATCCAAGATCCACCTCTGGTTTGTTTAGTGAACTGACAAATAGCGCAGGACCCATCATGAAAATGCCCTGTCATTTTAGAAAGAAACCAGAGTGTATCCTGAGAACTATGTTTCTTGATTAGCGGTCTTGTATGTACCAGGCAATTCTGCAGGTTAGGACCACGTTGGAACGGAAACATGGGAGGAGCTGGATCATGGACCCAGTATTCAATTTCCTCCAATTCTTCCAAAAGGATTTTTGTATGGAAGTGAAGAGACTACAAAAAGTGCTGACACAAATTAGGCGTTCATTGGGAGGGTGTTAATAATCCTCGAAAGGGCATTCCTAAATATTTTTCTGTGCTAGCTTAGATGCTCGACAAACCAAGTGTTTGGGATAATGCCTCTCTGCTAATTGTTTACTTAAGACTTGTTGCATGTTTCATCAGTTCAGAACAGTTCTGTCTTATCTGGAAGAACTGACCTACTGGTAAATTGTCATGCAAGGACATAAGATGATAACCATCATATCAGAATACAGAGTTCATTGGCAGGGATTTCCTATACAATTCAGGCTGCACCTGTCCATCCATAGGATATATAAGGAGGTCCAGAAAAGGTAACTGTTCTCTGTTATATTCACATGTGAACTTTAGGAAACGGTTTCTTTCATTCATTCACTGCAGTAAGGTTGATATTTCCTCCATTGCGCCTGTCCATATGACTAGTATATCATCAATATAATGCTTCCAAAGTTTCAAGTGGCCATGGTAAGGATGTTATGTTAAATAGATATTGGTGAATTTGAAATGGTTCATGTTCAAATTTGCTATGATAGCAGTAATGTACTGCTCATCAAAGTACTGGACACCTGAAGAAATAATTGTTCATGGATAGGTGGGCACATTTGATAATGGATGAAGTCCTAGTGCAGAAGTCTGGTGTATCTTCTCTCAACATAATTTCTACTGTCCTTAGTGGGTTCAGGGACAAAATTAATATCCTTAAGGACCTTGAGAACATATTTTGTGTCCAGAAGTTATGATGGCATCTTCAGAACTAATGATCTCAGGAAACAATCAGTAAATTTGGGACAAGGGCTCAAGAAGTGTGCCAGTTACAGACACTATTGGTCTACCAGGCGGAGGTCTCATCATACTGTTGCAGTTTTTCTATATATGCCATACACCACCTTGTAGAGTCAGTAGAATCAGCAGAAATATGTTGAACCCATTGTCACATATAGAGTGAAGCCATATCCCTGGTTCCAAGTTTTTGTTATGCTCCTTGCGGACAAAGCCCCAAAACTGATTTTGAGTGACCACAGAGGAGGGGGACTGCTCATTTCCCTGGCCACACCTCTGAATGGGCACACAGGGTCTGCAGAAGGGGAGAATGGTTTCCTCATCTTGGAATTTGGAAGAAAGGTGCACTGTGGGATGCCTTATGGCAGGGCAAATCGGAAGCTTTTACTTCATTGGTTACCGAATAGCGAGGATTTGCTCCCACTCAGTACTTAGTGCCAATCAGTTGGGACTCCAGAAAGGTTTGAACTTCCAGAACTCTGTAGGACAAACCACTCAGGCCAATCACCCAAGGTGCGACATTGCTAGGGTAAAGAAACAGGTTTTTCCTGCTGTGAGCTTGTGCGCAGCAGATTATCCATTTCAGGGTGACCTTAGTGATAAGTATCTGGCATCCCTGCTACACTGTTCCACTGAAGGATTCTGAGCTCTGAAAAAGAGACTCATTCCGAATGCAAAAATCTCAACCGGGCAAAAGTGCCAAAAGTATGTGGCCAGAAAAGGGTGCGAAACTAGAATGTTCATGCTCTAAGCTTTTCCTGCCCAAACCAGCAGCTTCAGCTGGATCTCATCCAACAGCTATCCAGCCTTGTGAAACTCTTCTTGGAGGATTTCAGAGACCAAGTCAAACATAATTGGTGTATTTCACTCATGCTCCATCACTTTTGGCCTGATATTGTGCCTAGGTCCTGTTCCACAAACATCTTTGACTATCATTCGGCTTTTACTTTTTTGGGCTCTTTTTCATGTTAATGTTTAAAATTCATTATTATTGTTCCTCTTATTAGATTTTTGTCATTTTGCTTACTAAAATGGATTCTATTTTCATGAATTGGAATAGTACTTTTATTGTCTATTTTTTTACTATTTAACCATTTTGTTGTTTATAAATGCTTTACACATTATCTTTAGGCTAAGACTGTCTACTTTTGTCCATGGGGAGCAGGGTTAGTATTGATTTACATAAGGCAAACAGTGATTGAAAAACAATGGGTTGCAATTCTTCCCCAAGTTACTGGAAGTGGTCAGACTATTTGCAAGCATTCCTCTACACCTTTGTTGGATTGATGCAGTGCCCTAAGTGGGCAAGGGTATGCCCATGTGTGGGTCCTTACTCACTGTGCCATAGGAACTACGCCTCACTGAGGAGACCTAACACATCTGAAATCAGATTGTAGGACATAGTTGTATGAGCTGGTGTTTGTTGATGGTGTAGGATGGCAACCTTTTCAAATCAGCACCTGAAAATCCAATGTATTTTTTCAGGATATTTATAAAAGCTGGGTAGCTGAAGACTGCAGGGACGTCAAGGAGGACCAGGAGGCAGGGATTGTTTATTTCTTTGAGTAGGACACTTGGAGAATGGCTGTTTCATAGCTGGAGCATTGGGTACAAATATTATATGTATTTCGCAGAAGTGAGAAAAAGTGTATCTGTGTCATAAAAAGCTATCTACAAAACCCTGGTTTTATTTATCTCCAGGTGCATTTTTGCATTTTCATGTGTGGTTGTAACTTATTTACAAATTGTCATTACTTGTACATCTAGTCGCCCATGCCACATTTCAAACTCCACAACAGAAAACAACCCCAACTGCACTTTCCAACCTCATTTACATCAACTTCCATGACACACACTTGCAATCCTACCCTTTGTCAAGGGGCGTAACACAGAACCCAGCAATCCCTGTGGTACAGGGGAAACTCCGACCCTCCAGGGGGCCCCCAAGCCTTCAAGGATATCCTTATTTAGGCAAAGACCAATGAATATCTCTAAGGTACATGATACCAAGTTGCCCCATATCATATTCTGAAGGGGAGCCCTGTATTTATTTGTTACACTGCCTTTGTCTCCTCTCATTTGTGCTCATGAGAACTCACTCTGCACAAAAGCATGAATCTGTCATCTGTGGTAACAAGCCATCCAACAACATAAAGACCTGAATCATTTCCTTCACAGTCCTTGAGGTGCTCTTTTCAGAATGTGACGTAATCCACCAAACACACTTGTAGAAAATATGTGGCTTTCTCAATACTATTCAAAGAATCTTTCTTATTAACCTCTTTCATCCCCCTCACAATGGCTGGGAACGTGGGTCATCGTGTTTTGGTTGTGTCCATGCAACCTTCATGACATTAGATGCCATGTTGAATACACTCTCATTTAAATATTGTGAAGTCACCCAATGTGAATGAAAATAGAATGGGGACAGAACTCCTTGTGTTCAGCCCGTTGCCATCTTATAGCATTACTTTTCAAATATTTTATTATGAAAAAGGGATTTGTCATAGTATCATTATGTAAATGCAATGCATTCTATCGTTCGGATTACACATAAATGACACATTATCCTATAGGAGTGTAAACATTCTTCTAGATTGTATTGTTAGACGCTTATGGTGTGGTACATGTAATACCTAACCACAGGGAACACAAAATTCTCTCATTCCATAATCCTTGGTATTGGTACATACATCATGAATATAACAATAATTTCATGATCCTACTCATAATATCTATAAAATTATAATAAGCAACTTGAAGCACCCAACCTTTCCGGCTCAATGATGTAAGCTTTAGGCCCAAGTGGGCATGTGTGTGTGTGTGTATGTGTGTGCGCATAAACATGAGTGTACAACTAATTTATTGGGAACTTTGTATTTTCAGAGAAATATTTCTCATCTAAATGAATCTGGTGTGCTAAATGCAAGCAGTACTTCTACTGATCAGGTTCGATATCTTAACTCACATATGACTGCATATAACCCAATCCAAAATGACGTTTGTACAAATAACTAAGAAACATGCGAACACACAATCATCTGTCTACAAAGATTAGCTAATCCTAATATGTAAAATTGGAATTGGTCATTTCCTCCCACCGAATGAATCCACTCTTTTGAAATGAAGACGCTGTAGTGTCATGAGATGTGGTTATTGATGTTGTTTATGACATAATCAGAGTTCACTGTATGATTGTATGCTGAGGAATAAAGATGTGCTATACTGAGCTCCGTGTGTGGCATATTCATTTGCATGCTCCTGGGATGCGGAGGACGCTTCATCTGGCAACGAGTAAGGAATACGTGCCCCGAAGAAATGAGACTGCTCTTCCTGAGAGTATGCAACAGTACAGCAAAGTACTTGTGTGTGCCATGTGCACCCCAAGTCAATGGAAAGCAGTCTGAAGTTGACGTATATAGAGTCAAAGCCCCGATTGAGCACAGACACAGCTGTTGAAGAAATTGGAGGCAATATAAAGGATCATTTTCAAATGCCCGCTGGAAACCTACTCATAAGACCAAAAGAAGATATACTACACCACATCACAACACAGCGCCACTAGCCATGCAAGGTAAATGATAAAGGCAGTGACGATAACCAGCTGCAAAAGTGCAAATGTACTTACCAGCATGAGCAAGAGAAGTGTCACTCAATCTCAAATTGGGTGTGACGACCCAGGCCCGGTTCAGAGGCCAATATCTGCATAGCAGCAAGTGGCATCCAGTACAATGAAAGCCATTGGAATAGTGAGCATTCTCAATTCCTGCAGAAGGGAGTGTGAAGGGCGATGCAACTGTATTTCTGAAACCATCACTACCATTCAACACCGCCATGAAGCAGAATATTGGCGCCGGGTGGACTGCATGGATCTAGAAGTTCAATGACTTCATAGAAGAAGTATATGATAAAAAATCATTCAGTATTTGCCAGTGACAAAGTAAAAGAAGTGCTGAAGAAAATCTTGCAAGCTGATGCAATATTGTACTGCCAGTTTCAAGAAGCATTCTGTACCAAGTTCAACCTGATGCCGACTGTCGACTATGAAAGGTATATTTTCAATCAAGCAAGAAAGACAGCAAGCTGGAGAAACAATGGATGAGTTTGTTGAGAGACTAGATGTGCTTATCAAACACTGTAAGTTTAGTGAATTTAATGATGAAGTAGCCATGCGCCTCAGAGACTCAGATTCTTTCTGAAGACAGACACTCGTTTTAGAGAAAGTACTAATGGCTGCAAGAGCCAATGAAAGAGCGGATCGAAAATCTGCTGATATGGAAGCTGGAACAGAGAAAAATGACTCCGCAATCATCATGAAAAGCAAGCACAAGGTCAACGGTTTCCCTGTAACCTTTATAATAGACAGTGGTATGTCGATTAACATCAGACCAGTCAAAAAGTTCAATAGCGTGTCTCCTGTGCCATGCCTCAATTTGTCAAAGAATAAGAAATGGTTGCTCCACCGGTCCTATGCCTAGGGTTTTGCCCATAGTGGTGGTGCCAAAATGGACAGTTGAGATGCAGTGCAATCTGTATTGATATGTATCAGGCCACAAAACAATTGAGACATCCTGGTCCATACATAGCAGACATGATCATGCAACTGAACTGTGCCAAATTCTTCTCCCATTTTGACCTGAACAAGGGATACCATCAACTCAAGTTGTAAGAGAACTATAGGTACATCGACTCATATTGGTTTGTGCAGAAACAAAATGTTGAGTTTTGGAGTGTTGTCAGCTGAAGAAATATTTCAGGATATAATTATATAATTATATATTTATATATATAATTCAACCTGTCACACATACTTTTAATTATAGTGATGACATTCTGGTATTTGGAGCAATGCAACAGGAGCATGACAAGGCTCTTACACAAGTGTGCTAGTTACTTGCTGATGCAAGGCTCACTCTGAACACAGCAAAGTGTGAGTTTCACATGACCAAACTTATATACTTTGGGCACATATTCTCTGATGGGGGGATGACTCCAGATAAAGTGCAAGCAGAGTCAGATACTTGTCCCCCACAAGATGTCACCATGCTGCAATCCTTTTTAGGCATGGCTAGTTATTGCTCAAGGTACATTTGTGACTTTGCTACTGTGTGTGCCCAATTAAGAGAGTAGCACAACTTAATGTCCCTTTCCAGTGGTCTGCTAAATGTGATCACAGCTTCGAAAGAATAAAACATGTGATTGAGAATACAACCGAGATGGCCTATTTTAACCTCAAGTTACATACTGAGATCACAGTAGATGTGAGCCCGATGGGGCTGGGGACAATCTTTGCTCAACATAATGGTCGCCTGAATGCTCGGAGACACATTGTTGCTTATGGCAGTAGAAGTCTGTCTGACACAGAAGATGCCTATTCTCAGCAAGAGAAGCAATTACTGGCTGTAGTGTGGGCCTGTGAACATTTTCATGTGTTTCTATACAGAAAATGTTTCACTATCATTACAGTCTACCAAGCACTGCTCAGTATTTTTGATAACCTGAAAGCCAAGATGCCCCCTCGCATTGAGAGGTGGGGGTTGTGACTGCAAGAGTACTGCTATGCAATTGACAAAAGCAAGGTAAAGATCAAAATCCAGCTGATTACTTTCATGAGCACCGCTACATCGTCACAGTTCTGCATCCAAAACTGCTGAGGAGTACATTAACTTCATTGCGAGGTCCAGCACGTCAGTAGATATATCCATTGAAAAGATTACTGCCGCTTCTAATGCTAATAAGAACATGCCTCTCCTCCAAGACATCATTTCAACTCAATCTTGAAAGAAGAGTGCTCGATCTTTTGCTGACAATGAGGAATTAAAAAAATTCAAAAATGTACAGGCTGAAATGTCCGTGACAAGGGAATGCATTGTATTGAGAGGCTCAATAATCATCATACCTGAGAGCCTAAGACAGCAAGTAATTGAACTAGCACATAAAGGACATATTGGCTTTGTAGCCAGCAAAAGAGCCCTAAGAGACCGAGTGTGGTTCCTATGCCTAGACGAGAGAGTTGAGAGGGAACTATAAGAGTGCCATCTTTGCAACTGCCTTTCCCCCAAAGTGACAGAGCATTTATTGACAATTTCTGACCTTCCTACACAGGCTTGAGAAAGAGTTGCAGTTGATATCTGTGGGTCCTTAAGAAACGGACATCATTTAATCATAGTCACGCTTTCCTCTAGTAGAGGAGTTATCATCAACAACCCATGACAAGGTCATCCAGTGGCTGGATGAAATCTTTGCACCTTGGGGTATCCCTGCCATACTCAAATCTGAGAACGGTTTTCTGTTCAATAGTAAAGTATTCAAGGAGTTTCTAGTCAGACTAAATGTCAAGTATCAACAGAGTACACCTCTGTGGCTCCAAGCCAATGGTGTTGTGGAACGATTCGTGGGTACCCTCAAAAGGGTAGTTCAACAAGCATCGGTGGAGGGGATTGAGTTAAACCAGGCCCTCGCGATTCAGGGGAGACTGAGCAGATGGATTACGTAACTTGCTGCGAGGTGTTAAGGCGTGGTTATTAATGGCTATGATGTAATTGGAGTGCTGTGTGTGACTGCATGCTGAGGAATAGAGACATCTGTTACAGAGCTCCATGTGTGGAATGTTCATTTGCATGCTCCCAGGCTGGGGAGGACGCAATGCCGCAACCAGAGATGGGAAAGTGCGCATTCGTAGGTTTTTGTACATTATAAACTTTTTAAATAATATTCATTATAGAATTTTCTTTTATGCCCTGTCCCATCCTTGAAAAGCATCCCTATGGAAAGTTGAAGAATACCTTTCCATGGTCAGAATGGCATATTTCCGGGTGATGTTGTGGAAGAGGCTACTCCACTTGAAAAATGAATTCCCTTTGGAAACAAAAAAGTGAAAAGATTATGTTGCAGGCAAGATTGCACAATGAGTTCAACACTTGCTGCTAACAGTATGTTGAAACCTAAAGGTCACCAAATCTATATCAGTTTCAAGACTTTTTAATATCTAAAAGTATAATACCATTGAATGCATTAACAGTAAGAGCTGGTATTTAAATACTGAAAAAAGTTAAGGGACATATTTTTTGTTATCCTAACTGCATAGTGCGCTCATTGTGTGTCATAAGTATGTGTGCAAATCTGCAATTCGATTAGAGTCGCATAGCGTACCAATACGTATTATGTGAATCAAAGAAAAAATAAATGTGTAGAAATCATAGACGTATGTCTGTGATGTGTGGCAATGCGCTTCGTGTGAATCTAACTATTAGGTTATTGTGCCAGAAACAGACACTCCTCCATATCTAAAAAAAAAGCGCGCACACATGCACACGCACACACACACACACACACACCCAAAAATTGAGAATCTAATAGAAGAGTGGTGGGGTGCACATTTCAAAATGTCTTGCTGAGACTTCAAATTATATGCACTACATTAATAAAACAAAATACTGGAAGGATTTTTGTTTTCCTTTTCTTTTGCTGCTGATTTTCCAGCACATATGTACAGAACAGTCTGTCATCGTTGTTCAAGGTCATTGTGATATGAAATTGATGTAATTATCTAGTCTTCCTTCTTACTCCAGGCAGTTATCATTGAAACCTAAATGTATCTGTGTGTCTGCAATCTCGGGGCAAAGATGAGCACAAATATCATACAAAAATTGGATTTATATTTGACAAATGGTACCATAAGTTTTAAAAACCTACCCACTTTTCCAGATAAGCTCCAGGGAGATGATTTCAGTTGCTTTTTTCAGGTGCTACATCAGATCTAATTTTCTTTTCAAACAATGGTTCATTCCTTTTTGAGAATGCTCTTGCTATTTTCCTGCAGGCCATAATAAACAGCACAGAAGCAAATGTACTGATGCCTAAATGGCCCCTTTGCAGCTAGAGCGAAGATATCATAATGACTTCAAATTGTTTTCAATTCCATGAAAATATCTTAAAATGTATCTTTCAGTAATTACGTTCTAACACGTAAGCCATTTGTACATTAGTTTTAGGAAAACGTATTTCGCCCCACACTTTGAAATAAAACAGAAACACAAATGCAGAGAGAGAGATATTGGTACCTTTGCATTGTGCCCTTCAATAATTAAATGCTTTGCTGTTTTTTTGGTTGCAAATAGCCATTTCAATTAAGGGTAAACTGCAAAGAGTTTCTACTGCTAGCCTATCACCAGCAGAAACTAACAGCATAATGGAATTACTGCATGCACGTCACTTGTTGTTAGCCTTCATCTTTCTCTGTAACCATTAATATATCTGTGTACTAATAAGCCGATTCTTAAAATAGTTGCAAACTGTGACTGGTATTTTTGTGACAAGTAAACATTCTTAAGAACCAACCTATGTATTAGGTAATTTCTTAAAAATCATAATTCATTAATGACCTACCTCTTGCATATAAAATGCGGCTCATTACAATTCATCACAGGGATAATGGTTTGCTGGGGTAGCAGGACTTCATTTCTGTCACTGCTTCTTAATAAAGCACTTTTTTTTTTAATGCAGTCCGTTTTTTTTTTTAAGGAAACGGGACTGTTTTTAAAAACAAACGTTTATTGTTTTAGTTTAAGAGGAGGTAATTTTCCAGTGGGCAACTGCCACGTCGTAAGCAAACTTTATGCTGCATTCTCAAAGGGGTACGGATCTCAAAGGGACCCCTTCTCCTTTGTGGATGGGTTAACACCTCCTTTGAGAGGTTAGTAAAATATAAATATTTTGCAATCTAATTTCATTCACAATACATTGATACATTGGAAAATAATTCAGAATTTGGAAGAGATGGCTACATCACGGACTTTCCAGATGCCGAATTGGTATCCATTTGCATTTTTTTGTCCTAATTTTATATATAAAAGAGGGACGGAAGGATACTAGATTTTGACGATTTTCTATTTTTATCATGACAAGGCACTGCACTTCCCCACTTTCACAACATCAGAAACTAGACCTCTGCAATTCCTTACATTCAGGAAACTACATTTCCACAAATTCACACATCATAAACCAGGATACACCACCTTTCACACCAAACAAAGACCACACATTGCAACAGGTTATACAAAATCTCTCTTGTAGCCAGCCTAGCAGATAATTATGGGGCATATTATCAAGCAGGGTGTTAAAATTATCGCCGCTTTAGTGACAGAAAACAGTCGCTAAAGCGGCAATAATGGGCTTGATAATATGCCCTTGAGAATTGCGATTCTCCTATTACCATGACTAGAGAATCTGGATTTCATTAAAGACACGGAGGCTGACATTATGCATTATCCTTTAATGCAGTCTCCAAGCAGCCGCATTACATCACAGTAACAAGTATTCCAAAATAGAATATAACAAATACATAAAGGGCATGAGCCAAGTACAATCTGCCTCTGTAAATGCGGATAAAGCAGATAAAAAGAACATGAAATAAAGATAAAGTTGAAATGTCCAAACAGCTTTAGAATGATCTTCAGGTGTACTTCAGGAGAAGAGATGGAGAGAAGAAGAAGAAGGATCCAAATGCTTAGAAGTTATGAAGAATTACCTGAAAGGAGAAAGAGAGGTGAAAATACTATTCCAAGAAAAAAGGAAATACAAGTGATAAAAAAAAACATACATTGTGAATTAAAAACTAGCACTTTAAAATATTATAGGATAAATAAATATTTTTCGCATATAAAATCAGATTAGTCATCCCAGGGAGGGATGGGAGGGATAATGTCAGCCTCCGTGCCTTTAATGAAATCCAGATTCTCTATTCATGGTAATAGGAGAATCACAATTTCATTACAAGAACGGAGGCTATATCATGCATGTTGGTAGCTTTGTAAGACTACATCAGACATATGCTCGATAGGCTTGCAGTAGTGTCGAGCAAAAGTGCTAGCGTTAGACCAGTCTGCTGCTTTGAGGATGTCGTCTAACTTATCTCCAGACCAGAGAGATTTACTGGCCATAGCACCTCTAAGTGAATGAGCTTGATATTTTTTTAGATCGATACCAGCTAGACTCATGACGGTTTTAACCAATCTAGCAATGGAGGTTGAGGTAATAGCCTTATGGGGTTTAACAAACGAAATGAGTAATTGCTTTACGTTAGGTGCACGAAGGGTAGACATTCTGTAATCATACTCTCTCATACAATCAACTACACAAAGTTTAGGGCAGGAATCGAAGCGTGGATAAAATACAGAATCAGACATGGTTTTAGTTCTTCTATAAATCTGAAAATTAACAACAAGCATGTTATAGGATCTATTAGAAATATCTAAAGCTTTAACGTCAGAAACTCTTCTACAGGAAATTAGGCATAAGAGTGTAGCAAGTTTGATAGAGAGTTTTTTTCTATTTAGGAGGGAATTATCCGGCCAATTATTAAAAAGATCTAGGATTAAATTTACGTCCCATAGAGATTCGTATTTGGGCTTGGGGGGTCTTTTAAGACGGATGCTTTTCATTACCCTGCAAATATTAACATTTTTACCAACTGTTTTGCCAAATATTAGAGTGTGGCCAGCTGAGATAGCTGATCTATAGCAATTGATGGTTCTATAGCTGAGACCTCTATCGAATTGTTCAGCGAGGAAGTTTACTATATCTACAATAGGTGCTTCCAAGGAAACCAGGTTCCTTTCCATGCACCAACGAACCCATATTCTACAGATATTGTTGTATCGGTAGTGAGTGCCTGGGGCCCATGAGTCTTTAAGGATAGTTGTAGCTAATGACGAAAGTCCTGAGAATTCATTAGATCTCCTGACACTTTCCAAGCAAGAAGGTTCAAATTCCCTGTCTGGATTAGTGGGTGACTTCCGCCATCTACGTCTGTTAGTAGATGGTCTTGAGAAGGGATTAGGAAAGGGATCCTGTAGGTTAGTTCTAGAGCAGTGGGGAACCATGCTTGAGATGTCCAAAATGGAGTTAACAGGACGATGGAGCATTGGTCTTGTCTCACTTTCTGTAAAACCCTTTGGATCATTGCAAAGGGAGGAAAGGCATAGGCTTTGAGTCCTTTCCAAGATTGAAGGAAGGCGTTTACTGCTAGAGCACTGGGGGCGGGCATCCAGCTGAAATACTTGGGGAGTTGAAAGGTTAGTCTGCTCGCGAAAAGATCTATTTCCAAGGGTCCCCAAATGTTGTTCAGCAAGCTGAAGACTGAGGGGTTGAGTTTCCAATCACTGCTGTCTAAGAGAAACCTTGAGTTCCAATCCGCGGAGATGTTTGACTTCCCGGGGAGGTATTCTGCTTTCAAAGAGATTTTGTGTTCTAGACAAAACATCCAGAGTTTCTTTGCTAAATTGGATAGATCCTCAGATTTGGTACTGCCCAGTCGGTTTATGTAGGCTACTGCGGAAATGTTGTCCATCTTTAAGATGACGGAGCTTCCCTGGAGAGAGTGTCTGAAACTCATCAGGGCATAAAGACCCGCAGTCAGTTCCAAATAGTTTATATGATGAGAAGATTCTTCTTGGGACCAGAGGCCCCCTGTGTCTGACTGAGGAGGCAAGCTCCCCAGCCATGGAGACTCGCGTCCGATTCTAAAACAAATTCTGGTTCTGATCCAAAGATTGCTTTGCCATCCCAAGCGTCTAGGTTCTCGAGCCACCATTTCAGTTCCATTGTGGAAATCTGATCTTCCTACCATAGGCCGGATCTTAGGGCTTTTGTTTTTACCCATTGGAGGGCTCGATATTTTAGAGGTCCTGGAAAGATAGCCTGAATCGAAGAAGAGAGAAGACTGAGTAGTCTGGCTAGATCTCTTAGAGGAAGGTCTTTTTGTTTCAAAACATGACAAATTTCCTTCCTGATTTTGGCAGTCTTTTTGGAAGGGAGTAAGAGAAGACATTTGGAGGTATCTACTGTGAAACCTAGGAACTCCAGAGACCTGGAAGGAGTCAAGACCGATTTTTCTTTGTTCATGATTAAACCTAGACTTTCTAATAGGTCCATGACCGTCTTGAGATCTTGATAAATTTGAGAAAGCTCTTGAGACATTAAGAGGATATCGTCTAGGTAAATGATCAGACGGATGCCTTTTTCTCTTAGATAGGAAGTGAGTGCCCTCATAACCTTTGTAAAGCACCAGGGGGCAGATGAAAGGCTGAAAGGAAGGGCTTGGAATTGGTTTAGCCGATTTTTCCAGAGGAACTGAAGGAAGGGCTGGTGGATCTTGGCCATAGGAATCGTGAAATAGGCATCCTTTAGATCTAATTTAACCAACCAGTCTCCTTGTAAGTGAAGGTCTCTGAGAAGAGGGATTCCTTCCATCTTGAAGTGTCTGTAAATCAAAACTTGTTCAGTTTTCTTAGATTTATAACGGGTCTCCACCCCTTGTCCTTTGTCTTTACGAGGAAGAGGGTGCTTATGAATCTGAGTTCTTCCAGGGGAACTTCTATTATTGCCCCTTTCTGTAGCATAGAGGAGATTTCTTCTTCTATTACCTTTTCTTGCTCTAGAGAAAGTGGAATGACTGAGGGGGGAGAACTTTGTGTGGGTATTTCTGAGAAGTCTATTGTAAAACCCTTGACAGTATTTAAAACCCATGGATCTTGAGTGATTAGTTTCCAATTTTGAAAAAAGAATCTGAGACTCCCTCCTACCTTTGGGGGGAAAGAAAGGGATGGAGGAAAGTGAAGAATACTTACTTGGGTTGTTGTTGTTGTTGAAAGAGCTTCCACGTGATCTATAGCCTCTGGAACGCATACCTCTCCCTCTTTGGGGGTAGAACTGAGGATTGTTGGTTTGTTGGAAGCCTCTTCCGAAGCTACCACGTGATCTTGTGAAGGGCCTTTGGTTGAATCGGCCGGAAGATAGGCCCCTTCTTCTGGCCCTGCCAAAAAGATTAGGATTGAAGACCCTTTGCATGTTTTGTTGGGCCTTATCTAAGGCAGTGAAGGTAGAAACGTATTTACCCAAAGATTTAATAAGGTCTTCCCTGGAGAGAAGGCCTTTGGGGTTTTCAGAAGTCTCTTTGTCAGCCACATCGGAAAATTTAGGGTTGATCTTGGTTAAGACAACTCTCCGTCTTTCTGCGTTGAGGCTGGCATTAGCATTGCCAAGAAGAATTAAAGCCCTTTGGCTCCAGCCTCTGATCAAGTTTAGGTCGAGGAGGGTGCCGTTTACGTGGCTGTCCTCTGCTGCATCAATGATCCTAGATAGAGGGCCTAGAATGTCAAGAAGACGGTCTTGGCAGCCTTTAAGGGATCTTTCCATTCCTTTTGTAGGATCCCGACCAAGCTTAAAAAGAAATGTTATCAGTTCTGGGTCCAGGTTTGGAGTTTGGCATGTTTTGTTTTCAATAGAGGGCCTAGAGCACTCTGCTCTAAGGATATTGAGAGTATGAGGTTCCAGCGGGTACCTCAGCTATTTATTATTACATTTGGCCACGTGTTCTTGAGGGTACCATTCTGAACTTCTAGGGTGTTTAAGGTTTAGACGTGAGAACATTTCTTCACCCAGTGGATTGATAATAGTATCCGTAGAAGATGAAGTGGCATCTTCGAGGTTAAAAAGGTCTTGGTCATCGTCCTCATCTAAGTCAAAAATGTATTCATCAGGGGTATCAGAGGCATTGTCATCATTTAAATCAATAAAGTCATTGTCTCCCATTAAGTCATGAGCACTCAGATGTTTTGTGCCGCTAGGGACACCCGGATATTTTGTGCCGCTTGGGACACCTGAATATGTTGTGCCGCGAGGGACACCTAGGGAGTTTGAGGTGCGTTGACCTCCGTTAAAAGATGAGGTGCTAGGACCTGCCAAATTAGTTGAGGTGCAAGGAACTCCCATTGTGCTCTTAGGGGTTAAGTTTTCTATTTTTTTGGCTTTCTTCAATCTTTTACCCCTGAAAGAATTAATATCATCGATAAGGATCTCATGCATCTCTTCTGCCTCGGAGGGGAGAGATCTTTTTGAGGAGATGACCTTATTAATGGTGTCAAGCATACAGTTTTTCAGCTCTGAATGTAATAACTTTTTGAAAGTTTCATGGTCAAAATTGGCTGTAGGGGCGGAGCCATCGTTAGAGTCTGAATCAGACATGATTGAAAAAAGGGGGGTAGTATTAAAAAATAAAAAGGGATTCAAAAGGACTTAGCCCCTTATTTCTTTTTTTTTTTTTTTTGGTGTTGAAGGTCTTATAAAATATCTTTAGCCTTATAATATCTTTGGGCCCCTTTATTTTTTTTATGCAGCGTGACTTGCCTAAGAAAAAGCAGCTGATCGGGAGTCAAACGAGCAACTGACATTGGAAAATAAACTCCAGATCAGCTGCTGCGAGGCGTTGCCATGAAAACTGTAATACGCGCTGCAAGAGCGGAGAATTGGAGTGATTATGAGGAAAGTACCTTGGCAACGCAAGTGTGCGACGTCGCTGTTGCCAAGGATCCCTCCTCTAAGGTTTGTAAGCGCTCGTCGGCTCGAGTGAGGAGTCACGGAGCGAGCCTCAGTACACGGTGAGGTTTTAAAAATAAATCAGTAAAATTATCTAGTCTTGAATAAGTAAATCGTCGGAAGTATTCCGCTTCGAGTATTTCTCTACTAGTGAGGCGAGTGGGGATAAAGTAACCAGATACAATGAAAGGTAGTGAATTGGGGCAAATTAGGTGACCGAATGAAGTAAAACATACAAATCACAAAGGGTCCTGAAATGAAGGATACTTACCGCCAGCTGAAAGCAAGAGATTAGCAAATATTTTACACATAAATAAAAATCACAAATAAATCACCCTTGAAATAAGGGGGAGAATTTCCATAAATTGGAAATCAGTGGAGGCATGAGTTAGAGAGGGGGGGGGAATCAACCCATGACAAAAATAAGTATATATTACAATAATTTTAACATTAAAATATGGGAAAAGTAGACCACTTATCTGCTCAGAGCCGCATTTAAAAGAGGCAGATTGTACTTGGCTCATGCCCTTTATGTATTTGTTATATTCTATTTTGGAATACTTGTTACTGTGATGTAATGCAGCTGCTTGGAGACTGCATTAAAGGATAATGCATAATGTAGCCTCCGTTCTTGTAATGAAATTCCCATAGAAGCCCATGTTGACACCAGAACATGGGCTTCTATGGGAATTCTCAAGGGCATATTATCAAGCCCATTATCGCCGCTTTAGCAGCAGTTTTCTGCCGCTAAAGCGGCTATAATTTTAACGCCTCTTTCTTGATAATATGCCCCTATGTTCTGTGGACCCAACTTTGAGACTATGGAACCAAAATGGATGACAGCAGAAGAAACTCGCTCACACAATTTCGCTCAGCTGGTCCCATGATGATCCTCAACCTAACGATTACAGTCAATCCATGTACTAAACGTACAGATATCTCTGTCTCAGCTCAGTTTGCAAAAAGCATATTTGCAATGCTAATTTCACAAACAATACTAAATGCCGTTTAGCCTTCCCGCCAGCCCATTATGGTCTGGATAGAACGTTAGGGAGAATTAAAGCACTGGAAAGTCACCATATACAGGAAAGCCTAAGTGACGAGCAACACGTTAAAGTCCTTTCATGGAATGCTGCTGGGTAAGGTCCAAATTGGTGGACCCAATGTGGGGCAAGCTAGTAGATTGATGCCATATTTGCCTGCTTCAGGAAACTTGGACAATTGAGCCTGCTCACAGGGTGGAGTTTTCCACTTACAGCATTCCATCCAGACCTTCGCCTGCATGCAGACCTGCTGATGGCTAACTGATCGGGATCAAGACAATTATGGCTTGCTAAACAAGTATGATCGAAATTGGTTAACCTAACTTATTGGGCCTTGATCTAACATTTCCAAAAGGGAAGTTTAAAATAATAATAATTAATATCTATAACCCTTTTAGCTGCCAGCATAAGATTTTAAACCCAATCCCTATGTTATCTGCCTTCCTTGAGAGCTCTAGAAGGGAACACTATCTCATAGTTGCTGAGAACTTTAATGTTTCTTATGAACCCATGGATTATGTGCAGGAGATCGCTCAGGAGGAAGAGTTGGCAAGAGGCATAAAAATTACAGATACCCCCAGTTAAAAGATGTACAAGGGTCAGCTAACAAAAACTTTCTTTCACAGTCACTCACGAGGTCTGTGACTGAAATGGGAGGATGACCTCTGACCCAGATGCATCCTTCACCTAAAAAAGGGTGAACACACAGAGTAGGATTGACTGCATAATGGTTGATCTAGATCTATGGCCTAAAGTGCATGACATGGCTTTCATAGATAGACAGGATAGTGACCACAATGCACTTGTCTTGGAGCTAGCTGCTATTCCTATTATGAATTCTATTAATCCTGTCCCTGTACATGTTGTCACTACAAACAACTATAGGAGGGTTAAATAGCCCCAAGTAGTCTCAGTTGAGAGGATGCTACCTGTCATTTATACAGAGGTAGCTCAAACCCTTACTGCCATGTGAGAGTCTTTCTCTATTGACCCCAATATCATGACAAGTTTCTCTACATTACAAACAAGTATAAAATGCCACTTCTGTAGACAGTGCCAAATCAACATTAATAGGCAAAGTGATACACCTTGGTATAATGAGATCTGTAGACAGATTAGATTTAATCTCTGCCATAAAGGAAGATATCAGCTGAGATATTACAGAGAGAAGGAAAGCCTATAGCAAGTTACAGGCTGAGGCAAAGAGAATATGGAGGAAGAGAAATGGTGCACCCTAGTTGAGTTATCCAGATTGAAGGATTGCCAGTTATTCTGGCACCTACTTACTAAAGTGATAGTTAATCTGGTCACAGAGGAGAACATTCTTATCCAGCCACAGGTCTAGGAAGATCTCTTCTGGAAAAACATACGCTTGGAATGACTAGGAGTGCGACAAAAATTGCATTTTGGATGGGACGGCCTCTTTTCGTGAGCCAGTGGCAGGGGATGAAGTTAGCTTCACCCTGGAAGAGATTGTGACAGCCATCAGTACACCGTAACCTGGGAAAGCACCAGGGCTAGATGGAATACCAGGTGACCTCTCCCACTCTGAGCCAAAAATATGGGGCCCTTTATTGTACTTAGTGTTTAATGTTATTGCTCGTGAGGGGATATCCCTGGACCTGCAGGGGTGCTGAAATAATCCCCTCCAATTATATTCTGACTCATTTGCAATCCTGGATAGAGGAAAATAATATTCTGTACCACATGCAAGCTGGATTCAGGGCATCCACAAGCACCTTGGATAAGGTGTTTCGCTTCCTCCTGCTTATATAGAAGGAACTTACGATTAAAAAGGGAGACCTGTATGTCGTATTTGTCGATCTCAAATCAGCATTTTACTCCATCATTCATGCCAATCTATGGGCTACCCTTAGGGATCTTGGGTTTCCCAGTGGCCTACTCCAACTAATTGTGTGACTGCATCAAGATAAACATGCCTAAGTTATATAGAGCTTTGGAGGAGACCTATCCAAGAGCGTTAGTGTATCAAAAGGGGTACGACAGGGTTGTGTCTTGGCCCCAACCCTGTTTACCCTATATATGAATGGGCTTATTAACACCCTATGATTGCAGGGATGATTCTCTGAATCCCCTCCCTACTTTTTGCAGACTACACACTGCTCATCTCCAAAACTCCAATGGGTATTCAGAATGTTAAAAAGGTTCGTAACAGCTTGTAATGACCGGAGTCTTGAAATTAACAGTTCTAAAGCAAAGTATATGATTTTTAACCCATATAAATCCTTTAATGGGAAACTGAGGCTGGGTTTAAACACTTTAGAACAGATTAAGGTCTTTAACTATCTGGGAGTTAGGTTTACCAGTAAATTGACAAGGTCTTCCCAGATACAAAAGAGCATCTATACACTTCAGCATGTAGATAGTGCAAATGTCAAGAAATGTAACCGAACTGAGTTCCACCCAATCTTCCCTGCAATTGAAATCCATTGAGTGAAAAGGCTGGGAGCCTCACTCTATGGTGCCAAACTGAGGGCCATGAACCCTTTGAAACAACTACAGGTGACAGAAAACAAATTTATAAGATCAATTATAAATTTACCACTACTCCCTGTACGCCTAGACCTAGGGCTAAACTCCATCTCACACACTGCAGTTTTGAAGGTCCTAGTGTTCTGGGTTAGCTTGTGGACTAGTAGGGGCCGATTCACAGAACTAACTTAAGACAAAATCCTAAACTTACTACTTTTGGTATTCACAGAAGTTAGGATTTCGTCTTAAATTTGTCTTAAGACAAACTTAACACAGAATTAAGACAGACTTAAGACAGACTTAAGACAAAATCCTAACTTAAGTCTGTCTTAAGTAAGACAAAATCCTAACTTCTGTGAATACCAAAAGTAGTACGTTTAGGATTTTGTCTTAACTTAGTTCTGTGAATCGGGCCCATAGTACCCAAATCCCGATCAAGAAAGTGAGGTTCTGTGGCGATCCGAACCCGTGTATTCGGTATCGTAGTACTGGCATGATTTTAGTACCAATGAACCGTAAATGATCCATTATATGCATGACAGTGTTTTCGCTGCGCAACGAGCATGAATTCACTGAGAAAAAGGGCATTCTGTTGCTAAATCATGACATCCAGTTTAGATACAGCATCCATTTTGTTTCTTGCCCTCACATAGTCAATGGACGGGCGATGACCCCGGCAGAATCACCTCGTTAAGGACACGTAAGCTCAAACCCCGAGAAAAGCTGATGCTGCGTGACCAGGCAGAATCAAGCTGCCTCCCCTGCCTGAGGGCTATCCTGCTATACTGGTTCTCGTGTCCATTGTCCTGATTGAGAGGCCGAATACGGTAGCCCTGCCCGTTTACGATCCATAAACACCTCTTATCCTACTTTTCTATCCCTTGCACCTGGCTCTGCTCCTCTCTTTCTGGGCTTTTACAATGGGGAGGATACGATTTTTATGATGGGGAGGATCGGGCAAAGAATGGAAAACTGACAAAGAGACTTGATCGAATACCGAAAACCTACGACTAATTATTGTTTGATGTATATTTATTGTCTGTTTTAGATACCGGGTTGGGCATGAGAAATATTTGTGTAATGTTGCCTAAAGACATATTTCGTGTATTTAAGGAGCAACCCACTTCTTGCAATTTGAACAGTCTCGTAGATTCTGCCTCTGTGTGGTTCCTATGACTTCTGTGTCCCTGCAGTAAATAAACCTTGGTCTTTGACGCCACCATCGAGAAGCCCGTGTCTCTGTTTATTTGTGCACCAAGGCAGGAAGGAACTCAGGGGTCTTTGGGTGTTCTTTCCCTGACACCTCTGGACTCTTAAAAAGTCCGGAACCTCAAATTGGCGCCCACGTGGGGCGACGTCATCCGGTACCGGTCCAAAGCCTGAAAAGTTCGAGGAGCTTTGTGTGAAGATTCCGGAGGGAGGTACCCCGCTTCATCGATCCCTGTATGTCGTAAAAGTGGCCCGATGATCTCTTCCACGAGGGTTCCCGTTCCTAGACGGCTACAGAGGACCGCTGCCCTGACTGTCGCCCTGTCTTGGACCCGAGGTGCAGACCTTAGTACGGCGAGACGTAGACGGGTTCTCCTTGGTGACTTCTTCCATATTTCAGTTAAGTATTAAGTGGGTTGCGCTCAGTCTGTTTGTGCTTTGTTGCTCTTGTTTTGCTCTCTGGATACGTTGATTTTGAATTCGTAGATTATCATTGGTTGCTCTTGTGAAGATAATCTTTGTCTTGGTATTGGTTCATTTGGTAGGCCTAAGTTCTTTGCGCATTTTGGTTGGAATTTGTCCTTAGTTTATAATGACTAACAGTAGTAATTGTTTTCTGTCCTGGTTAAGTTGCAACGGGGATTCCCGGTTGGAGGATTCATGTTCGGTTCCTCCGATTGGAACTCCTACATATGAGCTCTATTGTAAACATGTTGTAGGTCCTATTGCTTATAATGAAGTATGGGTCCGTTATACCAGAAAAGATGGTGTCCTTAGTTGGCCACCGCATGGTAGCTTTGAAGTTGAAATTCTAGACAATCTAGAAATGAAATTGTTTAAAAAGAAAGCCCGGCCGGCAATGTTTGATTCTTTTCGCGTGTGGCGTAAAGAAGCCAAACAGAGAGAAATTAGGAAGACGAAGAAGGAACAGAAAGAGAAAGGGTTGACTTTAATGGAGTCTGCTAGGCAGTTGCATGTCAACGAGACTGAGAAAGCAATGGAGATGGCGAATAGAAAACATAATTTAGCGATTGATAAATGTTACCCTGTATTGCCATCTTGTCCTGCTAAGCCGATAGAGGACCATGAAAAGGATCCTCTGTTGTCTTACCTGTTGAGATTACCTCCACTGTATGCACAGGGTATTACAGCACCACAGTTACTACCTGTTGTACAGCCAGCTGCTGGTCAGCCTGGAATAGGTGCTCCACTTCCTTTGATTCCAGCTCCTGTCCTTCCCGTGGTTAATGTTCCCTCGGCACCCCCTCTTCCTGGGTCGCCTATTCCGCCTTTTCCTGTCGTTTCGCAAACTGCTTTACCTACTCTCCCACCCTTACTATTTCATCTGCTCCAGCTGCCCTGTTCCCGAACCCTGTAAACATTCTGACTCCGCTTTCTGTTCGTCGGAAAATAACCGATTCTGTAACTAATATCTTAACTCCTCTCTACAGGCCTTTAATTGGGACCCCCGTTTCTGACTCTACACAGAGACGTAGCCAGCTTCCTGGTCCCCAGGAACGAGAAATGTTAGATTCAACAGCTCTTAGGTGGATGTCGAAAGCTGCGAAGTATGATGCACGAAGAGTGTTAGATACCTTTATGCAATGGAATGAACCAACTCAACGTTATGTTTTTGACGTGATGTGTTCACTTGTGCGTGAGGAATGGGATGATGATGACTTAGATTCCGTCCCCTCTGATTTGATAAATGTTCAGCAAAAGTTTGCCGCAGGAATGGTGATAGGATCAGAAGTAAGGGAAGCGATAGAACTGATTTTAGCTTATAGGGATGATTTCCCTCTTCGAGCTCCAAGGGCCTCTGATGGTTCACCGATTACTAGGAAAAAACGAGGTCAATATCCGATGAGGGAAGTTCCACCCATATGGCGCGATGCAGTCCAAGCTGATGCGGCTAATGGTATTGCAGCTGCTCCGGCACATTTCCATAGAGTGTGGATACACATCCCTTGGAAGCGGGCCGAAGTATTAGCAGTAAAACAAGCGTTGCCGGACCCGCGTAAAAATCCTGCTGGTTATTATAAAGAGTTAACGCAGACAGTTCAAGCGTGTGTCATGAATTTGGCAGACATTGAAATGCTATTTGGCAATGTAGTGCCACAACCTATATGGGCCAAGATTCGGCAAGAGAACCACCCAGTCGCCCTGGGGGGTGATTGGCCAGCTATTATAGCGGCAGACGCGCAACAAGTTGGTGGTGCTAAACCTGAGCCTTTGATTGCTGCTTTACCTGGTAGAATAATTAATTTGATGAAAACGCTGATGCCAGCGTTACGGGTCAATTGGGATAAACTTTCAGCATGCAAGCAGAAGAAGGATGAAAGCGTCTCTGACTTCTTCACTAGATTTGAAGAGACCTTCGTAGATCACAGTGAGCAAGATATGAGTACTGAGGGAGGTCAGAGGCTGTTTGTCGACAAGTTCGTGTTTAACTTACTACCTGAGCTTAGTAACAAGTTAAAGGATTCTGAGAGTGCATGGGCAGTGTCGACGACAGCACAGATACTCGCAACTGCTCAGTATTACGAGAATAGAGAGAAAGAAGAAAAGGAAAAGTCAGAAAAGAAGACAAAAGATTTGGGGCCTCATGTAGGTAGCCAAATACCGGTCGGTAACGGCCGATTTTCGGTAAATATGCCGTTACCGACCGGTATTCAGACAAGTGAGATGTAGGAGTCCAAAAACCAATTTTCGGTAAATATGAGGCGGTAAATACCGATTCATATTTACCGAATTCCAAAATACCGATTCAGAGTTACCGAATACATAATTAACGAATCGGTAAATATGAAGTGGTAAATATGAAGTGGTAAAAATGAAAATGACATGTAGGAGCACTCGGTAATTAAGAAATCCAAGAAAATCGGTAAATTAGAGTCGGTAATTAACACGGATTGAAAGCAGGTGGTAACCATCAACAATGCATATAAGCAATCCCAAAATGCTACAGCGTGGACAACATGGCCGCTATGTACGTCATTGCAAGGCGCCTACGTCTACAGGCAGCAGGACTGAGGGTGTGGCGACGGGAGGAACAAATCTACAGACAGCGCATCACACTATTCCAGCTGACTGATGCAGAGATACATGAGAGGTACAGGCTAGACCCCGAAACCATCATGGACTTAATCAGGGACCTACAGCCACTCCTGGACCATCCAATAAGAAGGGCGCACGCCATACCCCCACATGTGCAGGTGCTCTGCAGCCTACATCTGCTGGCATCCGGCAGTTATCAGGTGGTGATAGCTGCGGTGGGTGGGGTATCCCAGAGTTGCCTGTCACGTTTCTTCAGGAAGTTCCTGGATGCCATGATGCAGAGAATGCACCACTACATAAGCTTCCCAAACACACAGGCTGCACTGCAGAAAACAAAAACAGACTTTTATCACATGGCACAGTTCCCCCATGTCATCGGCTGTATTGATGGTACACACATCCCAATCTGTCCACCAGCTGATACAGAGCACATCTACAGGAACAGGAAGTCCACCCACTCCATCAATGTGCAGGTGATCTGTGATGCAGGGAACATCATCACAGATATTGTTGCAAAGTTTCCTGGGAGCACCCACGACTCTTACATCTTCCAGAATAGTGGGATCTACACACGACTGAGTGCCGGAGAATTCGGAGAGGGATACCTGCTAGGTAAGTAACAGTGACGCCCCTTGAAACCTGCAAATCATAGTGCATAGAGGCATGTCACTGATGGTTCCCTTATACTCATCCAGGCGACAGTGCATATGCATGCCGGTCATTCATCCTCACTCCCTACCTACACCCAGCAACCCAGAGTGAGAGACGATACAACGTGGCACACAAAACAACACGCAATGTGGTGGAGCGCACGTTTGGACTACTGAAGAGCAGGTTCCGCTGCCTGCACAAGAGCGGAGGCGCACGCCAGTACAAACCCATCACCTGCTGCAAGATTATTGCCACTTGTGCAATGCTGCACAACCTTGCCACGAAAAAAGGTACAGATGTGGAACTGACATATTTTGAGGACAACGAGGATGACTCAGGCCAGCCAGAGGGCAACGCAGCTAGAGTGCCAACTGCAATCGATGGGAGAGAGAGACGGGCAGATATCACATGCAACTATTTCTGAGTAAGTAAGGGGACACAGCGAGTTGTGAGAAGTCCTGACGTAGTTTTAATGTGGCACCACGCCATGAACACATGAACAGGCCAATCTGGCAATATACCATCTATACAAGGAGTATGTCCAGGGTTACGTCACCCAATGGGAAGTGGCTAAGCATGGCGACATCAATGTTTGCGCATACGCGCTGCAGTGGTGGATTGCACGGCCTGTGCATCCTCACTAGAGCCAACCCCAAGCCGCCTGCTGCTCCTGCGTGCTTCTGGGACGGGGGGTGTGATGCTGCTGCTGGTGTCGATGCTCTCCGCAGCATCCCCTGCAGCAGTTGTCGACGCCTGACTAGTCAATAGCACCCCTAGTGCACTTGTCACCTGCACCATCCCCCGAGACAGGTCGCTGCAGCACTGTGTTAGGCCCTCCTGCATCGTCACAGAGCGCCGGCACAGTAGAGAAGTCGCAGTTGCCAGACGGTTGAGTGCCCTGCTGGTAGTGTCCCTTCTCTGGCGTTCCCGGCGCCGTGCTTCGATGTCAGCATCTAATTTGCTGCACAACTGCTGGATTGACTGGGACATGTCCCGAATGCCCGCAGCCATGCCGCTAATGTTGGTGTCCATGTTGACTAATGTTGTCTTCATCACCCGCATGTGCCTCTGGACTGACATGACTGCCTTTGATTGCAGGCGCTGTTGCTTCAACATTTGGCCCTCGAGCCCCAAGAAGACACCATGGCCGTCAGTGGGTGCTGGTGGACTCTGGACACGCGACCTGCGGCGCCCTCTTGCTTCCGTCTGTGCTGCCTGTGAGGTGTGGGGCACAGTGGCATGGCTCCCTTCCTGGGGCCCGGTGCGGTCTTCTGGGCCCATGCTGTCGTCTGACGAGGAGCGGAGATGTGGCCGGTGATTCGAACATGAGTGGCGATGCTGGCTCTGGTGGTGGTGATGCTGGCTCTCGGTGAGGTGATGCTGGCTCTCGGTGAGGTGATGCTGGCTCTGTGTGCGGCGAGGCTGGCTGTGTTGGTGGTGCGGCTGCCAGTGGGCCTGCTCCCTGGTCTGAACTGGTGCTGGCTAGAGGTGATTTATGTGGCCGGTGTGCCGTCTCTCCTGCAGCATGCCCTGTCCTGCATGATGTCACATCTGTGGACAGAAATACAACATTGGCTCAGTGTCCCCGAAGGGCTGCATTGCAAGCGTCACAATAAATCATTTCACATTCCAATATGTCCCCTGTCTCCTTGTGCCTCGAGTGCGTGACATGCCTTGTTGCCCTGTAACATTTACGTCATGGTTAGTGTTGCCCTGACTACATCTCCCGGAATGCATTGCCTGTCTGCACTGACACGTGTGGACTGCAGTGTGATTCTCGTTTCACAATGGGGGATGTGGGATAGGGGTAGGGGGGGCTACATTGCTGTGCTTTCGTCTTACCTTGGTGTGTTGCGGCTCTGGCAGAGCTGTCGGCGTCCCCAAGACCCACAACGCTCTCTTGCTCGATTGTGGCCGCCACCGGTTCCTCCAGTTCGGTGAGGGCAAGTGCCCTGTTGGTTCCACCTCCGGTCTGGCTGGCCTCCTTCTGGATGTCGCCCATCTTCCTCTTGGTTACAATCCGGAGGTCATACCAGCGCTTTTTGAGGACCTCAATGTCCCTGTGGGTCACTCCCACAGCATTGACCTGCGCCTGGATGGCCAGCCATATGTTGCGCTTTTCAGCCTCAGGCACTTGCAGGGATTGCCTTCCAAACAGCTTCTGGTGCTGCTTCACCACTTCCTCCACCAGCACCTGGAGTTCCTTGGGGCTAAATTTCAGCTTCCTCCTCCTTTCCCCTCCGTCTTTCTGTGTTCTCTGGCTGGACATGCTGTTCGTCTACCCGCTCGCACATGCAACGGCTCCCTGCCTCTCCTCTGCACTCCAAGCTTCTCCAGGGTCGGCTAATTATGTACACCTGTCTGGGTGTGGCCACTTCGGCTAATTATGTACACCTGCCTGGGTGTGGGCACTTCCTGGTTGGGTGGGCTGTCGTTGCACTGGATTAGCTGTTTCGTCAAGTCATGTGATTTGATTTACCGAATCCGTACATACCGAGGTGGTATTTTCCGATTCGGTAAATACCACCTCGGTATTTACCGATTCAGTGAATAACACCTCGGTATTTACCGAATCGGTAAATACCACCTCGGTATTTACCGATTCGGTGAATTCCGATTCGTGATTACCGAATGTTACCGAATCGGTAACTGTTACCGAATTTTTACCTACATATAACTTACCGATTCTAATTTACCGATTCGGTACGGCTCGGTATTTAAGAACCGGTAAAATTTATTTACCTACATGAGGCCCTTGAAGACTAAAGTACTATTGCAACAAGCGTATCCGCCTCGCCCGAATCAGTCAGAATCACAGCAACGACCCCAGTTTCAGCACCAGCCACAATCACAACAAGGGACGTCCCAAAGATTTAATTATGGTTTTCCCCGACAACAGTTAGCATGGAATCAGTGTGCCTATTGTAAAAAGGAGGGCCATTATAAGAACGAGTGTCCAATACTCCACACGCAGACCAGTGGTGTCCAAGCTCAGAGAGGTAATGGCGGGTTTATGCAAGCTCCTAGAGGTAGAGGACGTGGTACAATGACTCCACAAGTTGATCGCCCATCAAATTATTTCAATCAGCGGAATGTACAACCTACGCAACTAGGTAGATCTTCACAGTATCATGTTGAGGATTACTACGAAAATAATGAAGAGATTCAGAGAAGTGATTACTAGGACAGCCACAGGCAAAGAGAGGGAGTAGTATCAGTTCCAGTTGATCAGAGTGGACCTTATGTCGCAGTAGTTACATCAGGTGTGGTCGAACCGTTTCTGTTGGATACTGGTGCGGCAAAAAGTTCAATTATGCATGCGAAACTCCCTGGCGCACCTTTGTCTGGCTTAACGAACACTTCAGTAGGTTTCTCAGGCGCCCCTGTTCACAATCCTGTTTCTAGTCCTTTGTCAATCTCTGTTGGGCCATGCGAACTAGAAGCACCTCTTATCCTAACAACCGGTTGTAATGAGAATCTGCTTGGTTTAGACCTGTTGAAACGCCTGCATGCGACACTGTACTGTTCTCCTTTGGGAGTACAGCTCACATTAGGCAAGAGAGTCATTTCTCCAATGTACATGTCAATGGATAAGCTCCCACCGGAGCTGCGTTCTCTCCCTGATACTCTTTGGGCGACTGGTCCTAACGACGTAGGCCTTTTGGAAATTCCCCCTTATGTGGTAAGTCTGAAAGCGAATGTTAGATTCCCACGAATCCCACAGTATCGGATTTCAAATGAACGCACGGACCCTTCCAAACCTCCAATATACAGATTTGTGATTGACCTCAGAGAGGTTAACAAAATAGTGATTCCGCAGTTTCCTGTGGTACCAGATATCACTGCATTATTGACATTGATTCCTGCCTCAGCCTCATGGTTTACAGTGATCGATTTGAAGAATGCCTTTTTCAGCATTCCGATAGCCGAGGAAAGTAGAGACATTTTTGTTTTCTCCTTAGGTGGTCGCAGTTTCAGGTTCAAGCGCGCTCCACAAGGCTATTGTGAGAGCCCTTCAATTTACAGCCAAGCATTGAAAAGTCAATTAGATGCTCTTGTACTTCCTCCTGGTGTTGCTCTGTTTCAATACGTAGATGATCTTTTACTGGCCGCCGATGACAAGGAAACTTACAAAACAGCTACAATTTCTTTATTACGTCATTTGTCCGACTTACATCACAAGGTTTCCCCTTCTAAACTGCAATATTGTTGCCAAGAAGTGACCTACTTAGGTCATCTTTTGTCAAAGAAGGGAAGAAGGTTGACCCCAGAGAGAATCAAAGCAATTTCGCAGATAACTGTACCAAGCACACAGAGAGAAGTGCGTGCGTTTTTGGGTATTACGTCATACTGCAGACAATGGATCCCAAATTTTTCTCTCATGGCAAAACCATTGGTAGCCCTGACTGGAAAAGGTGTTCCGAGCCCTTTGCCATGGTCGGATGAATGTCAACAGAGCTTCTCCGACTTACGTGATGCGCTGTGTTCAGCTCCTGTGTTGGGTACTCCTGACTACAGTAAGCCGTTTACACTATATGTCCATGAAAGAGAAGGTTGTGCATTGAGTGTCTTGACGCAACAATTTGGTGACAAACAGCGACCTTGTGCGTATTTTTCATCCACATTAGATCCGGTAGCCAGAGCATTGCCAAGTTGTTTGAGAGCTACAGCAGCAGCTGCAGTGTCTATTCGACAGTCTGCTGGACTAGTCATGAACAACATGTTAGTTGTCATGGTTCCACATGCTGTGGACACACTCATGAATCGAACGAAAACTCAGCACCTCACCAGTGCTAGACTATCAGGCTATGAGCTGACACTTTTGGCAAGTCACATTCAGATCAAGCGATGCAACATATTGAATCCAGCAACGCTGTTGCCGACTACCCAGGAGTCGAGTGATTCAGAGCCTCATGATTGTTGTTTTAGAACTGAGGAAGAGACAAAAGGTAGGATTGACTTAAAAGATACTCCGTTACTAGATCCAGATGGCACTTTGTACGTCGATGGGTCATGCTTTAAACTACAGAATGGTGATGTGACGGCCGCGTATGCAGTTACGACTTTGAGTACGATTGTGGAGACCGCAAGAGTGAGTCAGAATTCTGCTCAGGCTGCAGAATCAATTGCACTAACAAGAGTGTGTGTTTTAGCTGAGGGAAAGAGAGTGAATGTGTTTACTGATAGCCAATACACCTTCGGCGTAGCACATAGCTTTGGACGTCTGTGGAAAGAAAGAGGTTTTCTCACGTCCCATGGGACTATGATCCAACATGGACGGTTAGTCAGTGATCTATTGGAATCTCTGACCCTACCGAATGAAGTTGCGATTGTGAAGTGCAGTGCACATCGAAAGATTACGGATGATGTTGGCCGTGGGAATGCGTTTGCTGATGAGGTCGCCAAACAGACGGCCAAGAACATGATGAGCCGAATGTACGTTGAAACGTCTACAAGATGGATTGCTGAATCAGGAATGTGTGAGAATACGATTGAAAGTGTGAAGGCAATCCAGAATGAAGCAACTGAAAATGAGAAAAATGCATGGAGGGAGAAAACGGGTAAAATGGATTCGAATGGATGTTGGGTTGATCTGTCTGAACATCAACGTTGGATGTTACCTGATGCGTATGTGCTTGCGGTAGTCACGATGGCGCATGGATCGGCGCTCATTAGTTTGAAAGGGATCTGTAAACTGTTAGCTCCAGTATGGAAGAATGATGGAATTACTAAATGTGCGGAAAGAGTGGTGAAAAATTGCATGATATGCCTGATGCATAACCCTGGCAAGGGAACCCCAACCCCAACTGGTCATTTTGCTCCCCCTTCTTGTCCCTTTGAAGTGATTCAGTTGGATTTTATGCACATGGACAGGTGTAACAATCTTAAATATGTCCTAGTGGTAGTCTGTGCCTTTTCAAGATGGATTGAGGCATATCCATTAAAGGATAACACTGCTATGTCCACTGCCAAAATCCTCCTTAAAGAGTACTTCCCCAGATATGGTATGCCACGGATTGTTTGGTCGGACAATGGAAGTGAGTTCGTAGGGAAAGTTATGAAGAGTGTGTGTGCAGGTCTGGGAATCGTCCAGAAATTCCACAGTGCGAATCACCCACAATCAGCAGGTTTGGTTGAAGGGTACAATGTTACCTTGAAGCTGAAACTTGCTAAAATTCAAGCTTCCACTGGTCTATCTTGGCCAGACGCACTGCCTTTAGCTTTACTGTCCACCAGAACGACTGTACACTCTCGAGTAGGGCTTAGCCCATATGAGATTGTGTTCGGTCGTCCTGCTAATGTTTGGGGAATCCCTAGGCCAAGGGAATTCAAACAGATCGAATATCCTATGTTGATTGATTACCTTTTTGATCTGACTGCTAAATTGAGCCTTATTCATCAACAGGTATTCGAATCCTTGCCTAAACAGCCAGAGAGTTCAGACCACACATTAAAATCCGGCGATCAAGTTGTGGTGCGGAATTTTGAACGAACCCGGAACCTCCAGCCAAGATTCGTGGGCCCGTTTCAGGTGCTCTTGGCCACAAGAACTGCTGTACGCCTAGCTGGAAGGAAGAATTGGGTGCATGCTAGCCATACAAAGTGTGTCCCTCTCCCACTCCCCTACGACAACTGGGTTAGACAGGGATTTGGTGCATCCGAGACAGAACCTGTTCCTAGGCTCATTCCCTTCAGTGATGCAGAGTACATAACAGACAAACGAACTGAAACACAGAACTCTGATACCTCACCAGGAACTGTGTTTTCGAACCCTGAACAGAGTGTCATACAAGGCGAACATTCGTCACCTGTGGACTCGAACATTACTGTACCTATAGAACAATTGTTTCAAGATCAGACAAGATCCGGGAAATACAGATATAACCTACGTTCTCATTCAATGAACCAATAACATTGCATAATTACCTTTCTATTTGAAAACTGTTTTGATCTTATCGCATTCCATTCAGTCAGGAAGTTCGCTCTATAATTTTTTTATCCTTTTTGTTTTTGTTGTTCCCTCACCTTGCCATCTGGGTTACCGTAGGGTCGTAACGTGTGCCTTGTTTTAACTTGCAGGGACCCAGACACAAGGTTGGTTTCTTCTGTTTATTTTGGGAACTCCCAGGGTAGACAGAGGCAATTTTTAACAGGTACAAACCATCCGTTGTGAACGGTTGTAGAAGATGGAGCTTCCTGAACTGCGACGGGCTTACGTCATAAATGCTCGCAAGACAAAACTATATGAAATATTGTATAGCAAATGTTTTCTAATGCAATGTGCTCTGACACTTCTGATTGTTTTAATAACTCTGGTAGGCGGAATCATTTTTGGTATTCAATTGATCTTTGCACCTGTTACATCTACAGTAACTCCCCATGTTTCTGTTTCTCCGACTGTTGTTTCTCTTCATTCTTTCCATCCTTTTCCTGCCCATGAGCAAGCTCGACGCTCCGAGTTTATAAATAACACTTTCATTCAGCTCTTGCACCAACATCAACTAGTGGTTAACACAACAAACTGCTGGGTGTGTGGCTTGATAACACATACCATGGACAAGGGTATCCCTTATCTGGTTCTGCCCTTTAGTTATAATGGATCATTCTGGGCATTTCAGACCATGTTCGCCTATGCCCTAGAGACCTATCCCCCATGACCTCCACGTTCCACTAGGTATAACTCCGCTAATAGAGCCTTGGTAAAGGGAATTACTGACATGGTTAGAGATGTCAATAACACTCCGTTTATTCCCAAGGATGAATTGCAAGTTTACATGGGTTGGAACGTTACAGAATATGGCATTACTTTGGGTGAGAACAAACGTAAAAGCTCGACTCCGATCTGGGTCGTACCCCACCAAGGTCAGGTCTGTTTGCAAGGAAATGGGAGGAATCCGAAAGCTCGACTAGGGAAGTGCGACTGTACCGAAACATACGTTTTCCCGTCACAGTCTTCCCCTGCATTTTTAGCTGCTAAGGGCACCTATTTTGTTTGCCAAGACAGAGCATATACATGGCTGCCTGCTGACTTCTCAGGCTCATGTTATATCGCTCAACTGTTGCCTCCGACATACACTGCTGCACCGGATTATCACAAAACTAGAGTTGTGAGAGGTGTTTTCAATAAGGAAGATACTGCTGGCCAAGAGGCAGGAGACTTCTTCAAAGGTTTCCTTCCGTTCTGGGGGCCTATGGCCAACAGCAGAAACTTACGTCAACTAACACGGGTAGTTGAATCCACTATTACCGAAACTGCGGGTGCCCTTAGTAACCTGACAGCTGAGCTTCAAGCGGATCGCCTCATGACATTACAGAATCGTATGGTCCTTGATGTATTACTTGCAGATCGAGGTGGGGTATGTAAGATGATCCAATCGAGTTGCTGTGTTTTTATCCCAGATAATGCGCCAACGGTATATAAGGCCATTTCTAAGTTACACAAAATCTCTGACTCTATTCATATAGAGGAAGGTAACTGGTCACTAATGGGATGGTTCTGGAGCCTGTTATCTGCATGGGGATGGAAGGTTCTGATAGTCACTGGTGTTGCATTGGTATTTTTATTCTCATGCTGTCTCATTGTTCAGTGTGGTCCTGCCTTGTGTGGCCTTTGTGTTTCAACATGCGTAAGAAGACCACCTGTTTTTGAAGATACGCCACGAGATAGAATAATGCTCCAACAACATATCAGCGACCTGATGAACATAGAGATGGACTCTGATATAGAGTGAGCTATTGCCTATGTAAGGGCAAAAGGACGGTCTGAGGTTCTGTAGCGATCCGAACCCGTGTATTCGGTATCGTAGTACTGGCACGATTTTAGTACCAATGAACCGTAAATGGTCCATTATATGCATGACAGTGTTTTCGCTGCGCAACGAGCATGAATTCACTGAGAAATAGGGCATTCTGTTGCTAAATCATGACATCCATTTTAGATACGGCATCCATTTTGTTTCTTGCCCTCACATAGTCAATGGACGAGCGATGACCCCGGCAGAATCACCTCGTTAAGGACACGTAAGCTCAAACCCCGAGAAAAGCTGACGCTGGGTGACCAGGCAGAATCAAGCTGCCTCCCCTGCCTGAGGCCTATCCTGCTATACTGGTTCTCGTGTCCATTGTCCTGATTGAGAGGCCGAATACGGTAGCCCTGCCCGTTTACGATCCATAAACACCTCTTATCCTACTTTTCTATCCCTTGCACCTGGCTCTGCTCCTCTCCTTCTGGGCTTTTACAATGGGGAGGATACGATTTTTATGATGGGGAGGATCGGGCAAAGAATGGAAAACTGACAAAGAGACTTGATCGAATACCGAAAACCTACGACTAATTATTGTTTGATGTATATTTATTGTCTGTTTTAGATACCGGGTTGGGCATGAGAAATATTCGTGTAATGTTGCCTAAAGACATATTTCGTGTATTTAAGGAGCAACCCACTTCTTGCAATTTGAACAGTCTCGTAGATTCTGCCTCTGTGTGGTTCCTATGACTTCTGTGTCCATGCAGTAAATAAACCTTGGTCTTTGACGCCACCATCGAGAAGCCCGTGTCTCTGTTTATTTGTGCACCAAGGCAGGAAGGAACTCAGGGGTCTTTGGGTGTTGTTTCCCTGACACCTCTGGACTCTTAAAAAGTCCGGAACCTCAAAAGCTGTAGATTAACAATTTAATGTTGAAAAACAAGTTGGGCGACTGGGTTGATTTAAGGCAGTTAAGCAGTGACTGTATAAACTGGGGCTGGGGGTCCTGTCGGAGGACCCAAAATCCATGACTAAAAAAGTGCTCCCCCTTTCAAAAAACAGATTTTAGGGCTACACTGAGCTCGTTTGTGTGAACAAGGCAACACCAGGCACTTTAACTGATAGATTTCTAGATTCTAAAACTTGTTTTTATTTTGTAATTTTGATGGCTGATATTGAACCTTCCCATGTATGTGCAATATATATCCAATACAGGGTTGGGGTTCTGCCACTTAATGCTGCCAAAAGTAAATAGAAGAACACAACTGTATCTCCACTGTGTCCAGTGTGTAGCTTAAGCGCAGAATCAATTGAACATTTTATGTTTATTTGTC
Source organism: Triturus cristatus (assembly GCF_964204655.1). Lineage (NCBI taxonomy): Eukaryota > Metazoa > Chordata > Amphibia > Caudata > Salamandridae > Triturus > Triturus cristatus. The sequence continues at coordinate 1,356,400,344 of NC_140591.1, forward strand.
CCCACTATGCACACATTAGAAGAAGGTGGATGTTTCCTGTGTGTCACCTCCTGTCCTTCAAATGACCCGCACATGCTGTAGGTGTTTTTAGATCTGACAAAACTAAATGGCTTGTGTTTGCAATAACAGATACCTACTCTATGCTTGGCATATTAGGATCAGGCTGTTATCTATTATCTAGAAACCAATGAGTGCAATGACTGCTGTGAGTAGTGGCCAGCTACTGACATTTGTAAAAAGGATTGTACTAGCCCTCATACAACTGGTGACTCCCCAGGATGAAATCCATATGTATCCTTTGACATTCTGGAATTCATTCAATGTTAGTTTCTTAAATATTCCATGATTTATCTCTGTAACCTAGCTTGTAATTCTGATGTTTTAATGATGTGCTTTTATTAATATCTTATTCTCATTTTTTATTTTTTATTGCATAACTGAGATGCTTGTTTTTTTTATGTGAATGGTCATAAAAAGATCGAATAAACTACTACTACTACTTCTAAATGGATGTTTACTAAATCATTTAATTCCTTGAGTGAAGTTCTACTTTCATGCAAAGTTTGTTGTAATTATGTTCTGCAGCTTTTCTGTACTGGAGAACAAATAGTCTATGAAAATTCCAATGGGAAAAATCCCCATTTTGACTTCCCATTTTGTTCATGCCAGATGATGAATCTGCATAAAATATGCCTGTCTGAACCCGAATTGTATGAATAAAGTTATTGGGGACATTTCGAGCAGATTTGTCAGCCTTGATGTGACAAACCATTTGTAGATGATGTAAGTAAATAAATAGATTACATATCATATTGCCCTTAAGGCTGTGAGTAGTATGAATGAAATATTATTTATTGATTGAGTATGTATTTTTATTAAATTAAATTGTGTTTAGGTATTGTTACTTATAGAGAAAAACTTTTAGTTTTAGTTTGAAACCATAAGTCCATTATAACTTTGTTTTTTTTTCAATGAAATTCTGTTTTATTAAAAACAAATGTTAATGGATAATACCCAAAGCGAAAAAAAACTTTACTTTAGAAATACTGTCACGTGGCCCATATGGGCATTGTCGTCTTCCATATGTTAGCATGAGCGCATTGCTGACTGTCCACTGCTTTGCCCACGTTACTACACACATTTATTTTGCTTGTGACACACTGAAACTTTCACTTAGAACATGCTGTTGTTTTTGCGTTTTTTGCTCATTCCTAGGATTTAGTCTGAACATTGTGAAGAAGTCGAACAGCAATGCCCCTTGTTATTCTGTTCTGGTCAGGCCTTAGCACCTAGACAAAACATGCAGATGCAGCTGTTGTTTGGGAACACATACTTTGGTCATATGAGGGTACAAGGATAGGTAACACACACTTGGAGAGGAACCTTTCCAGGGAGCAGAGCTTGCCAGCACCTGTGATGTAGATCTACCATCTATAGACTGAGGTACGGGTTCTGCTGATAACACCCAGAGATCTTCAAATATATAATCATCTTGCTTCTATACAAGGGGAGGGAGGTTAGGCTATTCTGTCAGTCATCATGACAGCTCCTTTTATGATTTACGGACTGCTTGCTATGCTGACCATATTTGTGTTAGTCATTTTTCTACTGGTTGTGGCACATATAGGGCATACTAGAGCAGGTTAGTAAAAAGAATATTTTTAAACTTGCTTGTGTCTCTGTCTGATCTAATTTTTGAAGAGAACAAGAGTGTGAGCAAAAGGGTGTATCTTGCAACCCGATTCCTGAGAAGGTCCGGCGTGTTGTGTTCTGGGGTGTCTAATCACTTATTCCTCTTTGAATGAGTAGGAGGGCAAGTGAGACACTATAGCTGGTCTATCCCGGGCTCATGGGCACTAAGGTTTTAGGAAAACTCCAGTCCCTGTCTATTAAAATCCCATAATCCCAAGCATTGCTCTGTGATTGCGCAAGCAGCAGTCCCTGCACCCAAACAGTCATGGGTAGACACTCCATACTATGGATGGTTTTTGACTGACCATTTTGCATGTTGACTACAGGGCCTTTGGCCAATCCTTACACCCACCTCTCTGTGGTTAGTCAAACCCTTTGGACTGGCAAAGTACCATCCAAGTCAACCAGGAATGTGAAAAAGCATTCCACTAAATCCTACAACATATATGGATTTCCATATTTATAGATTCCTCACAATGAATAATTACAAAGTTTTTAACTTATCTGATCATATTCTTTGGTCGCTAAAAACCCATTTTGTCTTGCTTTAGCTGATTTACTTTTATTGTCTATTATGAACTTAGTGTCACAAATTTTATGGCACTGCTCTAGACGGTATTAATTGATTGAATACACTCTGATTCCCACTCAAATTGCAAAATCTACAATTAATAAAAGTTGCCCTCAAATTGTGGGTCCATATGGAATACTAGTCAACATATCAAATGAAGAAACTGTATTGTCTGGAAACATTTTGTCTCTCTGAATAAATGTAGGTTTAGTATGTACTCAATGCTCAATTCTTGGAAATGCAGTGTTCTATCAAGTGTCCACAAAAATGGCCTGCCAAATGCTCCCCAGAACTACATACTAAATACATATTTAGACTTACCTGGTGAACCACTTGCCAGAAGTCTGCTTGACCATCTTCAGACCTGGTTGGCAATAGTGTCATTACTGCCAAACAAATAGGATTAATTTGAATTCACCAGACTGTAGTAACATATCTACTGCAATAGTACCAATCACTGAAAGGTGAAGCTTTTGATAAAGGCAAACAAAGCCATGTGTTCTCAAATACTATAGAGAATGAGATAACACAAGGGTGGCATGAGCCTACACTCATCATTCTCATTCTTCCTATTTGATTTTCATAAATAGTTTGGTACTATATAAACATTTTCCTCATCTCTTGGGATCTTTACCTTACACATTTTATTATTTTCAGAAGACAAGATCATCTTTGCCCCTTACAACTGTTGGGAGTGATTCAAACAACTGAATCAATATGTAAATCAATACTTTTTGTTGATTAATGTCTCACAAGGTAAGGCTGTAGTTTATATATGGAAACAGATAATCACTCCTTATAAATGGTGCTAAGGTAATTACAAACATGAAAGGGTACAAATAGAGTGCATATTCAGGACTGTTTTTGTGATAATTTGCATTATCCTTTGGTAATTAAGCAGTGTATACATGCAAATCATTGGGGCTTTGGTATTTCTCACATATAATAAAAATCTGTCAGACTAGAGACCGATCTACCTTCCTATTTTCTGTTGAATATTTGTTGTATGATAAATTGTCCTTTCTGGAAATAATTAGAGTAAAGTGCTTCGGAGATTTTGTTCTTAGAAAGGTAATCCTAGTAGAAGCTATCGAAATAAATGTGAGCCACTCAGTGCCTATTTCCAGGCTCTAGCTGCTATATATCAACTAGTAACAGAATTCTGCCTGCACCACATGGTTCCCTTCAGAAAGTGGTTAGAGTAGTGCTGAATACAGCAGCTAGTTGAGAAAGCAAACTTTGGTTAAGTATTCAACTTGCCATTAACTACTGTGATTGGGAGTCAGCTGCTCAAGTCAAATGGGTGGCAAAAGAGAGAATTTTATATTTTAATTCTGAAGTTGATCTACATCATTGCTTAAAATACTTTGTACTTTGATATTTGCTAAATCGAAGCAATTAGATAGGTAAAGAAATAATTATAGTAATGTTCCTGATTAGATCTAGGGCAATGTAGAGACTCTTCCAGTGAGTGTGCATTATGTAATACTGTAATCCATGGTCTAAATCATGTTTTGTTTGTCCTACATTGGTATTACTTCAAATGAAATTAATGTGTCTAATATTTATAAACTAGAAGATCAGGTCTGTCCAGGGGATATTGATATTCCTCATATCGCTACCACCACCAGCAATTTGTTTTCACATATATGTAACTTATTTCAACTTTTTCTTACAGTATTTTTCTTATAGTTTTTAGTATCTTTTTCCTTATATTTAACATTTGTAGATCTATTCTAGAGGTGATGAACAAATAAAAGTAGAAACTGAACTGAAACTAGTGAAGAACAGCATTGGAAGCATATGGGGAAGCAAGGTGTGCTGACTAAGAGACCCGCTGCTATATGATCGCTCCCGGTATCAGCCAATGGACTTTTATATTTAATTCAAATGATTCACTATAATCATCTTTGAATAACACTCACAACATTTCTTTTCACTTGTCCACCGAGCCCCAAAGCTCAATAGGCATAAGCCATGATTTAAATATGAATATGTACTGGGATTTCATAACATATTACCTTTGGAACTTCACAGTTATCCCAGTTGGATGGTAGTAATTATAATTGAATCCTCACCTGAGTACAACAGGTTTCATGCCATACCCATCATATTGTGCTATTCACAGAGGTACATTTCCAAGTTATTCATGTGCAAATATACTACTGCACCTAGTTGTAACTACGCTTTTTTGCTAATTTGAGGTTGTTTTGCTATTTAGAATTTCCAAGTATAAAGTTACTCTTGGATGCAGACTTTCATGTCTCCATGTCCAGATTAAGCCTTCTAGAACAGGAGTTATGAGTGTATAGACAATGCTCATAACTTTTCTCACATAGATGTAGTTTTCCCACATGGTTGGATATCTCCCATTGCTAAAGTATGGGATAATTTATTAAAGTTTATTAACCTTTAAAAAAATCCATCATAAAAATATGTCATCATTAAATATTATTGACAACTGTGTTTATATATTTATTTGACTCCAGAATTAATTAACAATGAAATGTTATAGCATATTACTTTAACTGTATATTAAATAATTAACTATAATACATTTATGTAATTTAAAAATATTGTCCTGAAGAATAAACAAAAAAGATTTTTTAAATTCCTATGTATTAAGAATTTTACAAGTTATGTATATAACTATTTCAAATAAAAATGATAATTTTTAAAAGTTTGTAAAGGTTTGTTGCAATCTTAATTCATTGCTTTTTAAGAAGAGCAGCAGCACAAGAGGTTTGACTAAATAAACACGGGGACTATGATTCCCAAAAGGCACTTAATGCAATGATATCTTTGAAAGGCTTGGAAAAGTATTATCAAACAACTTGATTAATTAAGCTATGGCTAATAGAATGAGTTACTTAAATCAGAAAGCACAGAAATTGCATGCACAAAATCTTGGTTGTGCTCATTGGAGGTGGGGGGGTTTAGACGTCAATACTGGACTGGCCTTGTGCAGCAGGGGAGCTGCCTGAGAATGTTCCTGCCTGGCCCTGGCCTCAAACCCAAATGGGTGTGCAACCCCGTTGTGCATAGCTAGCACATATCCTGCCTTGGGCGATCAACCCAGCTGTACAAGGCCAAAGGCTGCACGTGGTACACCCAACCTTAATAGGATGGCCAATCATGCATGGGCAGCCAACTCTCCCATTGAACAAGGACTTCAGCCACACACATTGGAGGTTTGGCCTCATGGCCTGCCCTCCAGTCAGGATCCGCTCATCTCGACCCCTGTGGTCAGTCAAACCCCATTTGCAGGCCACCCACATTAGTTTATATTATTTTTAAAATGTTTGCAGGATACTGAGGTACTCCCACTGTACCAGCATGCAAGCTTCCCCCATACCATACTGATGTACTGTTCCAGAATAATCTTATTTATTTTGTGCTGTACCATGGTGCCATAGGGATGAAACTTTTACAGTGGCTTCTAGTACAGTACTGTGGTAATTCAGGAGAGGGCTTCATTGGGATACACATGAGTATTGTGGTACTTAAAAAAAAAGAAATTATCCTCTGGGGTAATCCCTCTGTATACCCCCCACAGGTTCCTGGGGGTCAGAATATGTTTACTTTGCCCCATGCTACTTAAAAAAAAAAAAAAATTCCAGAACACATACTTCTGCTGAATTTACTCCAAGGCCTGGAGTACATTTATGACAAGACATTTTTAGCGGTAAGAACATTACAAGTGACGTTTGTGAATAGCAAAGGACTTACTCTTGTGTGGGTGGATGTTTTCTTTTTTCGTGTCCCTTCCCAAACCCCCTAGTGTCTAACATCTTCTATTAAATGTAAATATTCGACATTTTCCAGCTGCTCCCTGACCCTCCTTCATTTACTACTTAAATGTAGACAGACGTGAATGGAGCTGTCCACACACATGGCAGAGATCTCTGCATAGCAAAGATAGGTGAGACTGTGGTGGAGGTTTCCACATGTAGGTTTGTTAAAAACATCCTCTAGTATGCGAGTAGTACTACTGTAGAACTATAAAACATACTACAAAATAAAGCTTGTGATTAGGCTCATTGTGCCTCAGTGCCACAGTGTTGCCTAATTCAGGATTTCTACAGATATGCTATCTTGTAGAAAAAGAAGCCATAAAAACGGTTAAACTATAACAGGAAAATAGGAGGTAGGTTGAATCCTGTATATTTCAAAATGGTCCTATAAGACACTGAAATTGCTATGTCAGTACACAGGGAAGGCGACCTGTAACTCCTCTTTTTCTCTAATTTTAGAAATAGATGGGGGATTTTCATTGTGTTATCTTTTACATTTTTTAAATTGGTTTTATATTACTAAGGGGCTTATTATGAATTTGGCAGCCATCCTGAGCGACTGCCACTGCTTGCCTCACTGGAGGACCGCCAAGCCTGTGGGGTTCCGTCCGCCGGATTCCCTGTTGAATCCAGGGCAGGTAGGCAGTGTGGCAGCGGTGTCATAGCAGAGATCTGTTAGGCTCATAGGAGAGCCTAACATCCCGACCGCCGCCGTTACTGCACCTAGCACACATTGCTGCATAATGTGGCATGCACCATGTCGCGTATGCCACATAGTGCAGGAACATAGGTGCAAGTATAAGGGAGTACAACCAGTGCTTCCAAGCATGCACCCCATGGGCAAATTCACCCGGGTGCCTTGTTATGGCCCCTTTACTTGCATGTCCGCCACCCTTTTCATGGCAGGCTCACCGCTATGAAAAGAACGGTTGAAATGCATCTCTCAATATGCTTAATAGTACATATTCCTGTCCGACCGCCACAGCCTGAATACAGTGGATGGATGTGCAGGGTTGACAGTGGTAGGACCACCATCACAAGTTCAGTGGTTCTAGGACAGCCGTATTTGTAATAAGCCCCTAAATGTTTTTCACTTTCCTTCTCAACAACACCAAACTGGTTCTGGGACAAGAGGCCACATGTATGAACCTATTTTGCGTTCGCAAACAGGTCAATTCACAGAATCGGCCCATTTGCCAATGAAAAAGTGGCTTTTCACATGCATGAAACCCTATTTTGTGATTCAGTAACAAATAGGTTTGTGATTCAGTATTTGGAAAGGGTGTGTCTAGGGCGTCCCTTCCAAATGTCAAATCACAGTTGTATGTATAAGTATTTTGTGATGGTGAAAGCAGTCGCAAGACATTCACATTTTACCACCAATTTCAAGTTGGTGGTAACCTATTTGGAAATGAGAAGGGGTCCCCAACGGACCCCTTCCCCTTTGGGAATTGTGGCAAAACATTTTTTAAGGGCAGGCAGTGGTCCTATGAACCACTGCCTCCTCTTAAAAAATGAAAAGTAAACATTTGTATGTTTTTTCTTTTAAAAGCAACATGTTTTCCTTTAAGGGAAACATGATGTATTTAAAAAACAACTGATTGCTTTGTTGAAAAACAATTATGGACATGATGGTCTCCTGACCCTAGCAAGCCACCATCGCTGTGATTTTAGCGTTTCCTAGGGGGTCGTAAATTGCAACCTACCTTATATTAATAATTTATGAGGTAGTTCCGTATGTGACCCCCTAGGAATTGCTAAATGAAAATCCCAATTAGGTAATCACTATTTCTAATGTTGATACATGCGGTCCTATCTCCCTTCCCACAGTGTTGGTTCCAAGCTGGCTACAGTTTGCCAAGATGACAAAGGCTTCTCTTCCTCAGGCCTCCTTTTAAACTTAACTATAACTAGCCAGGCATCGTCCTGGTCCCTTTTTAGTGAATGAATTTCCTGAAGCCTCCTTTGCTGCCGTTCTGGGCTTAGAGGAGTCATGTATCTCAAATCCAGTTCTTCCTCTGAAAATGTCTAAGCCATTGTGTCTACTGTTAGAGTAGTTTACACAGCATATAAGGGGGAAAGTACTGACAGGGAATGGCTACTGAAAGGCTAATGCTAACTAGCTTTCTGAAGCTTCAGGAAGACACATTCTAACTTTTTAAAAGTTTATTTTCTAAAATATGTTTTCAAAAATCCAAATTCACTATTATTTTGGATTTAATAAATATTTAACAGGTGGTTAAATCATTTATGTTGCTTATCACAAATCAGAGTTAGCAATAATATTATTTTAATTTCACTTCAGCTTTCCCCATAGGATCAGCAACATCTATGCATAATGAAAATAGGGTTTGAGTCTAGTCACTGTAAGAGCATGCCAACACTAAAGTATTGATTGTAATACTTTTAAATACTAGGCACCTTAATTTGCGGACAAGAAGGTCTATTTAGGAGTGACTAGTTTAATATTTAAAAGTAATGTTCTTAGCTATCAAAAAGGGGTATTTGCCTGCAGATTAAAAAGGTGCAATAGCCAGGCTATGTAGATAGGCCTGAAGCCTTGTTTTCATGTCAGTATATCAGATTGCAGAATGTGAGCTCCAGTTCACAGGTGACAATCCCATTTCCATATCACTGGTGTTCAACTGCATCATATACCATGGCCTTACTGATAAGTTAAAGTTTCCAATTGGGGATTAGCCAATTTTACCATGTTAAGGGGTTAGCAGACATACCCTGGGGACTGGACAACAGTTCCACTATGTATGGAAAAAACCAGCAATAGTAATTAGCAAACATAATGGGGTCAATAATAAAAAAAGGGGGATTTCTTCACACATAGGAACGTTTGTTCCGGTCAGTTCTGCAGTCCCTAAGTCCTTAGGGCAGGATCCTAGGCGTCAAATCTCTATTCAGCCAGGTCTCCTGAAGTGTTCAGTCCTCTCTTGTTAGCTGGTCCCTCTTGGAGTCCACAGCCCTTCATATTTTTGTGTCCATGCAGACAGCAAACAAGTGACCAACCACTTGACCCCTCTTAATAAGTCTCAGTCCCTCTGTGCAAACAGGATTCAGTAGTAATTGGTCCTTTTCATTCAGCAGGAGTCAGAAGTCTTCTTTCAGGGGGGACTTCTTCTTCTTCAAACACACAGGAAAGTACTAAGAATGTGGGGGCATATCAACAACAAAGGGCGATAATTATCACCCAGCGTGCCTAGCGCTGATTTCCCTAACGCCGGCTATCACTGAATTAAATCACTGAGTTAGCACGTTATCATCAACGCATAACTCAAGGGCGATATATAATCCAGCGATAGCGGGGAAATCGATGGTTTTGCAGGTAACATCACTGGTTTTCCAGTGATGTTCCCTGCAAAACAGCGATATGCTTGATGATACGACCCTGTGGTCGTAACACATCAATCCACCTCCCATTGTCAACATACAATAGTCAGGATTTTAGCAGACGTTCATTTTTGGCGATAACCGAGGTATTCGCCAAGAACTAACTTCTGCTAAAATCCTGAAGGCCACCATGTAAATATCGCGATGTGTATTTGGCCATAATTTACAAGGTAGTCCATCAGGAGTATGCCCAGTGACGCCCACTTTGCATCTCATCAGAGAAGCAAAACGAGGCGTCGGCAAAACGGCTGATAACATGCTCTAATGCATGTTATCACCGGCTTGCAAATAGGGTGAAAAGATTATCTCCGCTTTTTTGGCTTTAAAAGCTAAAAAAGTGGAGATAAGGGTTTCTGTGTCTTCTTTAACCTGACCACTAGTCAATGATTGGAGTACCAAGTACAAACTATTTTCTTGCAGTTCCCCCTTTTAGGGCATTTCCTTTTGGCCAAACACAAACCTGCTTTGAGCATACCAAAATGTCTTATCGCCGGTGCAATGTGTGTCTCTTAATACTGCGTCTGCTTGAGGCTGGTACAACTCTCATCCCATCTAATTTTTGCCAAATTTTCAGGGTTTTTCCACTTTCTCCTTGTCCAAAATATAGCATCATGCATTGTGGTATGTCAAATGCAGATTGATAAATGGCTAGATTGCAGGCACAATTCAATGTACACACTCTAAAGATGCATTTAAAATGGAGCGTACAATTAAACGTGGTGGCTGAAAGCAAGCGCTGCAAATTTGAATTGCAGACAGAACGATGTTAGAATTACAGAATGGGGTTCGAGTCCCATCGTCTGCTCATCCTCCTGAGATGCTGGACAAATCACTCAATCTCCCCGTTAAAAGAAAATCTGACCTTGTGTAATGTATAATGGGGGGCTTATGTAAAGCGCTACAGTAGTTTGCTTTACATAAAATTGCCCAGTGACCTCCTCAGTGCATTAACTAATAAAGAATTCATAATGTACTATAGTGCATTTCCCAACTTCTGTATTTGTTTTTCATTTAGGTGGCACGCTGTTTTATATGTAGCTACACAACAGTGAAAAGCCAAAAAACATAAATACTTTTTTATTTTTCCAGCCACACCTTTGACCCCCACCCTCATGCTTACTAACCCCACCTCCTCTGCATGCAGCATCACAGTTCCTTTACTTTTTTACTGCACTTTGACCACTGGTAGTGCCTATAGTTTTACAGCAATGTCTATGATTTTACCCATCACCTGAGAAATCAAGTTGCAGAGCTCTGGGCAAAACCCTAGTTAGCTATTAGAACTGTTCCTTTGTTACACAAATCTTGGTAGCAGCTAAAACAGTTGAGCTCGACCTACACAGATCTTACAGCTGAGCCAAAAAAAAACACTCCTTGTATTACTTATGCATTGTCATGGGCAGCCACAGTACACCAAGCCTTTAATTTCCAAACCACAAAGAAGGAACATTGTTAATGCTGGTTGCAAGGCATAGTCACAGTGCAAAAATGACTTGGCAAGGATTTTATTTCCTGAAGCTCAGGAGGCTAGGGGTAGGGTGTGTAGGGTTTCACAGACTAAGAAATCTCTGGCAAGAACATTCATATTGCCTCTAAAAATACAGACTTGCATAGTATCTATTGTGTAACGGATAGCAAGTTATGTTTTCTTTACTGTATACTTTTTGCTGTAGAAGACCTGTACAGGAATATGTATTTGTATGCAATATACGTTAGAGAATTCTGAAGAAAGTCCATGTTTTCTCGTCATTGTCTTGCTCAGCAGTTGCAAGTGGTCTTGTAACTAACCATAAATTTGGTTGTCTTTCAGGAAATTAATTAAAACCTGGCTCTTCAAAATCACTGCTCAGTAAAGGTGTTGTCTCAGTTAGCGTCCGCAAACAGCACTGGGATGCCTCAGGGTAGCTATGCGCATCTATAAATGTTTATCATTCATTCATTTTCCAATTCTCTTCAACTCTCTTTACAAGCAGGGCCACGAGTGGAGCTCTGCTGTTTAGTTCTAATCACCTGACTAGATGACTAGAGACATGTCCATGCGTTCTCATCTTTACAAGGAGTGAGCCTAGACGTGGTCCCAAAATCTCTGGTCTTTTTTTAAGTTATATGGGGGCATATCAACAAGGCGGCGATAATTTTTTATCGCCGCTTTAGCGGCGATAAAGCGGTGATTGTTTATCGCCCTATCAACAAGGCGACGCTAACCCCTGTTAGCGTGAGTTTTCCGGCGATAGCGACCGGATTTTTTATCGCCTTACAAGCCAGTGATAATTATTGCTAATGACATGCAAGGTAGGCGTTCCTGACTGAAATTTCACAAAAAATGTCACTAACACAGCTGCTCCATATTAACAAGGTTATCTCCAAAACACTTAGCTACAAAAAAACGCACGCTAACTCCCGCTAACTCCAGTTTTTAACACCTAATAAAAACCTGACTTAAACTGGAGATAAGTGGGTGTATATAAGGGAGAGTTGGCCCGAGCCTTCCCAGAACAGCCACAGAAGCCATGGACATAGTCATCATGCAGCTTGGAGTCCCACCAATGCAGCAACAACAACAACCACCGCCAATGCCACCACCACCAGGACCACCACCACTCATGCAGCGACGAAGAAGACAGCGCTCACTGCGCAGACGTGTCTACCTCACAGACTTAAGGCCAGAGGAAGTAATAGCCCACTACAGGCTCAAAAGGACATCCATCCACCACATCCTGACCCTCATTGCCCACAGGCTGATGCCACCAACACAGCGGACAACCAATATCCCTCCGCAGACAAAACTGCTCACTGTGCTGCACTTCTTGGCCTCTGGGACATCCAACCAACAACAGCCAGAGTCGGTGGCGTATCACAGGCATCCTTCTCAACCTTCCTCCCCACTGTCTTGGATGCCATACACAGCCTGATTCCGCAGCACCTATACTTCCCCAACACTGTGCAGGAGCAGATTGCCATCAAGCAAGGATTCCATGCCATTGCTGGCATACCACAGGTGATCGGTGCAATTGACTGCACACATGTACCATTTGTGCCCCCTGTGGACAGTTAACACATCTACCGCAACAGGAAGCACATCCATTCAATGAATGTGCAGGCATAGTGGACCACCGCGGACTGTTCACAAATGTCGTTGCCAAATTTCCAGGGAGTGTGCATGATGCATTCATCTTCTGAGAATGCATCATAAACCAGTGCTTCCAGGATGGCATATATGGAAATGCATTGCTTGTCGGTAAGTACCAACTGAACACACCACATGCACAAAAAACACAATCATGTTGACCCATCTAGAGGGAGGATGTAAATACATTACCTATGTAATGATTGGGGGGGGGAAATGCATGGGCACATGTTGATGTATTGTGTACGAGGATGAGGTATACAGGCTCCACTGTGTAGAGCACGGCTACTCACAGTATGACCCACGTGCTGCCAGCGGCCTGGCAAAACTTTCTTGTTGGGCCGTGGACCTTGCAGACATTGTACCTGTGTGCCATGTCTGCAGATTTCAGAAGAGTGCCACCAAACACTGCCGCAACAGCGTGGACTCCGAGAGACTCTGCACCATGAGGGCTGTGCGAGTTCATCGATAGTCAGAGTGGAGATGCATGTGCACCAAGAGGTGAAACACAACAAAAAATAGTTTACAAGTAAATGGTCCATGAAAGACCTGTGAAGTACTGGGGTGTGGGTGTGTGTGTGTGCCCAGGAAGCTGTCCCAGCCCAGGCTGCCAGGGGGGGAGGTGACAGAGGGTGATAGAGGGAGAGAGAGGCAAAGAGACACAGGGAGGGAGACAGAGGGATGAGGGCGACAGAGGGAGAGAGACCGAGGGTGACCGAGGGAGGGAGACAGAGGAAGGGAGAGATAGAGCAAGGGAGGGAGAGACAGAGCGGGGGAGGGAGACAAAGAGAGGGAGGCAGAGAGAGAGAGTGAGAGAGAGAGTGAGAGAGAGAGATGTGTGTATGCCAGGTCTGGTGGCTCAGTGACCGAGGGTGTGTGCACCAGGGGCCTGTGTCCAACCACATGGTCAGTTCCCTTACTCACTAGCCCTGCCCCCTTCCCCACTGACCCCGCACCCACCCGTGTGCCACAGGGACACAAACCACACAGCAAATTTGGGACCAGAGAGAAAGTATGAGTACCAATGGTGTAGAGTAACCCCCAGTACCTGGCTATCCATTTACCTTATTAAAGTCATCCGGACTGGTATCCCAGTCCGGTGTGTGGTCGCATGGTTGATGAAGATGATCATGTTGCAGTTCTTGTTGCTGGTGACTTATTAGGGTGACCCAACGTTTCACAAGTACTCACACATGTACAATCAGTGTGTCAAGTCTGCGGTCTGTCGTGATCAAGGTTGTAACAATGCACTTTGATTGTAGGAAGTGCAGAGTGTGGCAAATGTGCATGCATAGGCCGGAAAATGTGTCATGAAACCACCATACTGCGCCATTGGTGTTGACTGCAGTGTTGTTGGATGCTGCTGTTGATGGTGTCTAGTAGCATCTCCAATCTCACTCTGCCACAAATATTTCTCAGCCTCAACCCTGTCATATGGTGTGTCATGTGGTTGCCTGATGAGTAAGTGGATGTGTATTCGGTCACTACTTGTGTGTTGTAATTGAACTTTCAAATGCTAATCCATTACAAATGCTAAGAAGTGTGCAAAGGTGAGCCATGCCATGTGTATCAGCGTGGGGAAGTGTGTGGACAGTCTGATCTTGTCGAAGAAACCACATAGTGAAAATGATTGTGAGAAGTTGTGTTATGTGAGTCTAATGCTCTGCTAGTGACAGATGGCGCAGGCCAGTATGTTTACGTGGTGTCACAAGTCATTGTTGATGGTGTGTGCCAACCTTCACTGTCCCCAGTGGGCCCTGCAGGTGAGGTGGCTGTTGTCTGTTCCTCCGTATTACCTCGGGACATACAAGTGCATGGTTTGTGTGGTGTCACTGGTCTGCCATCAGCATGAGATGCATGTCTGAATGTCAGCTGTAAACAACAAAGGAACCATCCTAGGTTCCACCAAGCTGCACAGCCACATCACTGCCTGAATCCAATGAATTAAATTCATTTGTTTTAAACTTCACTTTCCACTATTTTTCATTTATTTTCATCCTTCTTTCTTTTGTTCAATTCATTTTATTCAATCCATGTTTCAACGTTGGTGTTCAAAAATGCTCAGAAGCATAAAATGGGTTCCATGTCATGATTTATTTAGTTGTAACAGACCCAATGCATTTCGGGAATGAATTCCCTTCATCAGGGGCATCTAAAAATATAAACAAATATGTATTTATAACTGTTGTTCACAACCAAGCATTTCACTGAACTTCAAACAATAAATAAATAAAAAAGAGAGATTTTAAACAGGACAAAGTTATTTTTGGAACCGTTTATGGAGGTTCATAAATCATTCAGCATGTCATGGTAAGCGTTTAGAAGCTCATCGAATTTTCCGGTTCTTTTAACAAGTAGCACTGTTTTAACCACAATAAGGGGTGGACTTACTCAATACCTTGGGGTGATTGGGACATGCGAAATATACATGAATAAATGCGGGCATAGAAATGATGGCATACATTTTGTAAGAGGCAATTTTTTCGTATATATGTCTGAGCAAATCATAGCGCTTTATGGAGAAGTGTATTGCTAACATTTTCAGGGGTTTATTTATTTATTGTTTGAAGTTCAGTGAAATGCTTGGTTGTGAACAACAGTTATAAATACATATTTGTTTATATTTTTAGATGCCCCTGATGAAGGGAATTCATTCCCGAAATGCATTGGGTCTGTTACAACTAAATAAATCATGACATGGAACCCATTTTATGCTTCTGAGCATTTTTGAACACCAACGTTGAAACATGGATTGAATAAAATGAATTGAACAAAAGAAAGAAGGATGAAAATAAATGAAAAAAAGTGGAAAATGAAGTTTAAAACAAATTAATTTAATTCATTGGATTCAGGCAGTGATGTGGCTGTGCAGCTTGGTGGAACCTAGGATGGTTCCTTTGTTGTTTAGTAATGTTGCAGCGCAATGAGACGAAGCGCGTAGCAAGCTTTGCACGTCGAAAACGTTTGAAAGAGGAATGTGGTTTACAAATGATTAACGTTTTGGATTACCAGGTGTGCATCTCATCCCCACTAAACTCATTGCATGAATGTCAGCTGTGCCATGTGTGGCCTAAGTCATTTGAACATTCACATGGCGGTGACTGCAACGAGTGTGGATCAGTGCCATGGCTAGATGTTAGGAGAGCCAGACTGCCTGTCGGTGTCTGTGGTTATTGTGCAGGCATCATTCCCATTTTGGACGCTTGTAGTGACACTTATGCAACCGTGCAGCAAACACCAGCAAAAAGGATGGTTGGAGAATCAACACTGAGGCAATGTACTCAGCATTGATGCAGCTAAATAGCCAGAAGCAACACATGTCTAACCTAAGTCCAAAAATAGCAAAAAGAACAATCTCAAAATATGTCAACACTGCCAACATAGTATGCCTAATGAATCATGTACACATCTCCCTATTACATCTTATAGGTGATCAAGGATATGCTCTCTGCCCGTGGATGATGACACCAATCCGAAACCCCACCACCCAGGCACAGAGGCAGTACAATCCTGCACATCGCCGCACACGTGGGATCGTGGGGCGTACATTTGGCGTGCCCAAGTCACGTTTCCGTTGCCTGGACATTACAGGTGGCAAACTGCTGTACAGCCCAGAAATGGTCAACAAAATAATAATCGCATGTTGTGTATTGCACAACATTTGTGTCCGCACAAATGCTCCCTGGATCGAAGTGCCTGCAGCACCGGCTGATGACCAAGATGATGACGAAGATCAACAAGGTGGCCCACACACCACTGCCAATGCTGCTGGAATTGCCCGAAGGGACAGGATAATAAACAATTATTTCACTTGAGCACATCACATTGTGACTGACAAAAACAAAGACATGTATATGGAAAATTGCCTCAAGAACTGTTTGCGACAATAAACAAACTCAACACACATACCCTGTCTGCAAGTTACTTTCCTGCATCAGTATATCACTATGAAATGTTACCATTGCACAGTAATAGCAAGTAAGAGTCCAAAATTAAAATCCTGGTGTGTATGTTTCATCATCACAGAGAGTTAATAGGGTGTCAATCGTGCACAACTTGACTTTACAAGGAGTAAAATCTGGCACACAATTCATCAATGGTTGTGTCAAATAGCATGCAAACCATGATTCACAGGGTGTACTTATCATTAGAAATTGAAACTTTATGGGTTTTTAAGTGCCAAATAATGAATTTCATGGTTAATTTGGTGTTAAAGTTTCCGGACAAATCAGAAAATTGGGCGTGGAATGTTGCTCAAATTTGAGAAGTGGGTGTTGAATGGGGCTCAAATCGGAAATATGGGTCCTAAATTGGGTGCAAATGTGACATTTGGGTGTGAAATGGTGCCAAGCCTCAAAATATATCTCTGCATGCATCCAAGACATTGAAAGAGCCACCAGCAGAGCTCACATGCACACCATCTCTGGACACCTTCAGGAAGACCGCCCAGACCGGTCTATACTTTGAACAAATCAGCTCATTGGCAGTATGACCCAACAGACAAGACAAACTATCTGAGTATCTCCCTGCACCCCGTGTTGGACAAAGTCACTGAGAGTCACATAAACACCTAGATGACTGGCTACATTTAAGAGAACTCCATCATGGACCACTTCCAGTCTTGTTTGAATATCAAGCACAGCACCAAGAACGTACACCATGCTGATAAGGCTTAAATATGCATGTCACTTGACCTGTGTCACATTGTGGACAACACATCCTACTACACCTCTATGCAGCCACAAACACCGTTTCACACACCACACCACACATGCCAGACACCACCACAAGGGGATATGAGGAAAAGCCCTCTCCTGGAGTACAACATGGAGCGTCACTAAGACACATGTTTTGCTATATGCACATGTCCCCACTCACTGTCATTGCTAGACAGCACGGGGTAAGCATATCATCACACACAGACAACACACAGCTCATCCTCCTCCTCACGAACAACGCAGAAGACACAAAAGCCAGCTCCCAGGAATGAATGTCGGAACTAGCAGATTGGATGACACACCTCGGCATAAAGATCAACTGAGAGAAGACTGACCTCCTCATCTCTGCTACATCCACATCCGCATGGGACAACCTCTGGTGGTTGACTGCCCTTGTGAGCCCGCCCTCACTGACAGACCATGCACGCAAGTTTTGCATCATCCCAAGTACACCATCATCCTGCCCAGCCAGATCTACTCCATTGCATGCTACAGCTGTCTACAGACTGAACCTAATCCATCACAACGGATAACCCCAGGAAGCATATAAATTGGCCCAAACGCACTCATCCATAGCAGACTGAACTACTGCAACAAAATCTACGCAGGGAGATACAAAACGACACTACACAAGTTACAACACAGCCTGAAAGCTGCAGACACACCTGTCTTCAGAAACCCACATCCCAAACACAAGAGGCAACACATACAGAACATCCAATGTAGCACCAACAAGGAGAAAGTTAGCCGCTAACTTCTCACACACACATTCAATTCACTACACATCATCAGCCACAAAGACATCCATGACAGAGTCAACCTCAACAGCCCCAAGAGGAACTGCTGCTCTGACAACCTTGCCCTTGCAGACTCGACCGGGATCGGCAAACCACAAGGCAGAGGGAGAGCTGCCCCCTACGCCGCAAGCAAAGCCATGGACAAGATGAAATTCAAATTCCAACAATCTCACACCCAGCATGCTTACATGCGGAACAACAAGACATGTCTATTTGGCTGAGGTGGAGCTGCACTCCTACTCCCCCACAGTGCTTTGGGAGCCGCACGTGTGAGTAGGGCACATCATGCCCACCCTTATTGTCGGATTTATATGCACACATACTCATCACCTACAGACCACCCCAGGGGAGTACTACCCTTACAATTCACATCTCTATTAGTAATGAATGTCTGTGAAATTACACAAAGATGTGGGGATGAGTAATGTCACATGCCATTTTGGGTGTTGACTGTCTTGGAGCATTAAAGGTAGTCTGTGTATACCCCTTAGAAAGTGTTGGCTATGGAACAACAATTCCCATTCTGTTGTGTGCAGTGGGATACACAGTACCTGGGCCTACAGCATGCTCTGACTCTTGCCTGTACAGCGAAGCTCAAATATCCAATACTGTTGGATGAGACGGATAAGGCGCTGGACGCCTGCTCAAAACTGAGCCTCACATGGTTTCGAGGCATAGCGGGAGGGAAAATGTAGAGTCTTCCACACATTTCCGAAGTATGTCAATTTGGACACATGTTGTCCCACCACCGTGCACTCACACAATTGCAAGCCATCATAACTAAGTCTGTTAGGGAGGGCAAGCGGACTTGCCTCCCACATGTGCAGCTTACACGGCCGAAAATTAAAGGTTGCCTGGGATTGCCCCTCATTGGTGGCTACTAACAAGCCACATGCCTCTGATATATAGTTGAATGGAATAGGCTGCTATGGTGTTAAAATCTGGTTTGCGATGTCAACATAATCGGCGCCATCTTGTCCCCTCTCAGGCCCGAACGCTCCCTCAAGCAGTAGCCATTTTTGAAAGCGCCATGGCCCCTCTGCCCCTCCCCCCCCCCGCCGACCACCAGCGCGTTCCCTAGGCGCTACAAAACATCCCCCGCGCGCCGGTCACCCCCGCTCTCTCATACATAGGCCATGAACCCTCTCCTTCTACGCGACCCTGCCATGAAACCACATCCCGCACCTGGCCAACACCTCCTTTTATCCCTTACATGGTCATACATCCTTTCGGGAACCCCTTCCTCCACGCCTGATCGTCCGAACTGATCCCAGGCCATCACCTAGCCCTATGGACGCAGTTTTATTGCCCCTACTGTAAAGGAAGCACCTCACATCTAAGGGATTGCAGTAGATCAAGGCCCCCAACCCCTGTGACCCGATCAGTCGCGCTCACCCCCCGGGTATTGGCGGAATGCCCAGCTGTGTGATAGCCATCTCCTGCTGTGGGTGGGGTGGGGACTTCTACTGTAGATATGTGTGAGAACGAGCTTGAAGTGGGGATTCCGAGGATGTTCTTTCATGTATCAAAGCAATCTCAAGAATGTGCCATGTACAATAAACCGTGTAATAAAGCAATAAACTTGTGTATAAGAGGCCAGGCCTCAGAGATGTGGTCAGAGCATCTCGAGAAGATTCCCTGTGGGTCTGATCTGATGTGTTCTCCTCCGGAGAGAATAAACCTTTGTTTCTTGCCTTCCAGTCTTCAGCGCCTGCCTCTTTTATTGGTAAATCATCGAATGGTATAAGAGGCGATTACCGCCGGGCAATACTTGAAAGGTTATCGACTGAAACTGCCGCTACCATTTAACAATTGGCGTCCCAAGCGTGGGGCCCATCAGCGACACGTGGATCCAGTGGGAGAGGTCCCGACGACAGAGTGAACGACTGCAGCGATCGGGAGAGCTCCTGCCTGATAGACCCTCGTCTGGCAGCCGATCATCCGAACTTCACTGGTTCCGAGCAGACCTCTCTCGAGTGATCTACGGTCCTGACTGGGAACCATCAGGAGTGCCGCGGCAAACACGGAGAGTAGAGGACGATCGGGGCGCTGGAGGTGGAAGACGGGAAACTGTCCATGCGGTCCGGGTAAGGTCGTGTAACACGACGAATTGCGAAACGATTGATTGATTGATTGAAAATACTAGTATTGCTTATTGATTGCTCTTTTTGAGGTCTTCGCTGCCTACAAACGGGGAAGAAGTAGAAATACTCTCTCTCCCTTTGCAGATAGTGAAGGGTAGGTAACGCGGACTTTTGTCCCCCATTGTAATCTGTCGTGCCTATTTTCCTCCCCACTGATTGATTGTCCGAATATTGATTGTTTTGAAGAATAGTACTTCTTGAGATATTCTCTGTTTGCAAATAACGTAGAATAGAAATATTCTGTCTAGTCTTTGCAGATAGTGAAGGATAGGTAACGCGGACTTTTGTCCCCCATTGTAACCCGTCGTGCCTATCTCTTTCTCACCATTGATTGATTGATTGGTTCTTTGGAGGTATTCTCTGCTTACAAATAACGTGGAATAGAGATATTCTGTCTAGTCTTTGCAAGCAGTGAAAAGATAGGTAGTGCAGACTTTTGTCCCCGTTGTAACCCGTCATGCCTATCTTCTCCCCACTGATTGATAGTTGGTTCCGCCCGGACCGCTTGTTAGAGATGAACCATCCGGCTCCACTGGAAGGCACCCCTAATAAGGACATATTTACTAAATATGGATCAGTCGCTGTAGCCTACAACAAACTAGGGCATAAAAATCGCTATAGAAAACAAAAATAATCGAGAGAGACCAGTAGACCACTGATGGGATCCTTTTGACCCTACAAAAATAAGAAACACTAGGAAATAGCCCTTTGCAAAAAAAAAAAATACGAAACTAGGGGAAGGTGCCAAGCTCACGGTCGGGATAGCCACGAGGTAGCTCGGCTCCGTCGCTCTCGTTGTCTAAACATGTCTGCCCTACCACCCACCCCGCCCAGTAAACCCAACAAAATCCTGCACAAATAGAAGTCTGCCGATACCCACCATCGACGTTACCGAACTGGGCTAGATCGCGCACAATTGGGCTATGTCATTTTCCGGTTACGCAGTGACATTCTTGTGCTCGTTGCCAGATTACAAATATATACAACACTCCAACAAAGTAGTATAATTAAGATGTTTTAATAACTTATAGATATATGCAACACTCCAACAGGGTAAGCACGTTAAAACACGTTTTTAACAACTATTTACATGACAGCCTGCTGCAACACCCATCCCAAAGCATTCACGTCCGCGTGACACAGTCCTCGCCCCTCCTTCCTCGAAGTGGCAATATTGGCCTGTTTTGGGCAGTCTTTTTAGTCGGCTTTGGGCTATAAAAGGCCCGCAAAATCCATCGGCCTGTGAGGCGGCATCAGTGGCGGAATTTTGTGCGAATAGGCCGGAGGCAACACGACGCGCCAAGACCAGGACGGCATAAGAGGTGGTGTCCAACAAGTTGTTGTGCTGGTCTTGCCAACCTACAATGCTGCACAGATCGACAACGAAGGGTGCCCTGGGGGGGGAGGCGACGCGAACGGGCCTCCCCCGCCTCCCCAGGTGGAGGCTCATTAGCTGAGAAGGCACCCCTCCACTCGCCGATTAGCTGAGAAGGCACCCCTGCCGTTTCACTCGCCGACCAGCTGAGAAGGCACCCCTTCACTCGCCGATTAGCTGAGAAGGCACCCCTTGCCGTTTCCCTCACCGGCCAGCTGCAGCAGGACAGCCATTTACGTCTCGCCTGCCGGGCGACCACCCAGGCGCGGGTTCCTTTCTGCACCAAGATTGCCATTAGCGTTCGACACAAGAAGTGGGCCCCCGCAGCCAAGTGGTCGTGGGGGACCCACCCCGGTGGCTGTAATAAAGAGCTGCTGCTGCCACTGGACTCTCAAAATGGCGGTCAGCTCTTCAGATTTAGGCCTGGTCCACTAAGAGATGGCTCTGGGCTATCTTGGAACTCGGAAGCTTGCCTGCTCGGGCGTGGGCCACACCCTTGGAAACGTCCTCTCAGCTTTGCAGATTCTGCGGGAGTCATTGGCCTTCGACTCCCGCGGACTTCCGGTGGGGGCAACCGCCGCTATTGCTCGATCATTCCACATTAACTTGTCTTTGCCCCGGGCGGCAGCCATCTTGCCTCCTTTTGGTGCCGTGAGAGAGACTGATTCAAGGCGTCGGCAGAGAGACCCGCCTGCTGTCCCGCCCTAAGAACGGATCATGGCATTGCTGCGAGACCGTGGTGACGCCATGCTGACGCAAGCTTCTGTTTGAATTATCAGGAGACACTGTAGCCTAGCCGCTCGGATCAGTTCCGGTGGAACCTCAACATGACCCGGTAGGAACAAAAACTGTGCTTCCCCACCCCCGAATCACGATTCATGCTGTCTGTTCTTTCCGTTGGCACTAACGAAAGTTCTCGAACTGCCGAAAGGGATTCTGGTCCGGCCGCCAGTTAGTGGAAGGACTTAGACTGTACCCTGGACCCACCCGACCTCGCCCCAAAATGGCGCCGATGTAGGAGGGGCCTACAACTCCTTATGGCATTTCGGTTACTTGACATTTATGTTAGAAGGATATGTATGCAATGTTTTCACACATGATGGGCGGGGGGACGGGGAGGGTACTGATCGGGCATACGAACAACCTTATTAATGCTGGCCTTCCCATTTTTATTATCATTTTTATTTTTTTCGTGTTAAGGTAGTGTTGCTCATGATACTCGACGCCTCTCACACCGTGGCCGGCCTGTAACGGTTGTAGGCCCGTATTTGTATACTGACATTGTTTTCAATAAAGGGCTTTTTGAAGGAATTACAGAATCAGCGTCATAACAAATCATCTAGGTTGGTAAAGGTTTTTTAATGACTGTTACTCCCAAGCAATAGAAGGCAGATAATGCAGACCCTTTTTCTTTTTTTTGCCTGAATTTTGGATTGATGAAATTTGTACCCATCACGCATGTCTTTTTCAGAGTTGTTAGAAAATGGTTGACTATAGCTTAAGGTATCTGCCGAATGCAAGGTACGGTACCTTGCCCCATAATATGCGACCGATTGAGAAACAAATGCACGACGAGGGAACCCGAATTTAGGAGACAAATAAAATGGAGCATCTTGTATAGTCGAAAGGAAGGATATAGTAGGTCTGTGGTATTACCCACTCCTGCAGCTAGCCTGGTACGTGGTGAGTAGAACTTTTTCGTGTCTACGCGCGCTAACGTACTTTGAATGCTGCACACCCCCCCCTTCTTTTCTTCTCTATAGGTCACATCGGAGTTCCGACTGAAGAATGGAGTGGACATGGACCGCACCGTGCTCAATGTAGGGAAAAACATAGACAAACGTTGTGGGATGGTGCGTGAAGTGCAGACCACCCCTGGGAACGTGAAAAACTGTATGGTATGACTGTCCGTATGTGCCCTGATTGTACGGTATGAATGTGTATGCATTTCATGTGTGCTTGGGTCGCTGGAAGAGAACGTCATCGTATGACTGAAGTGCTTGTCTATTGATCAAAGGGAAGGGAGTAAAAAAAAAAAAAGTCCGACACCCCCCCCCAAAAATGAATTACGGAAAATACTGAAAATACGCAGCATGCATAGGAAAGAGGACAGGAAAGGAGAGGTCCCCGTACTCAACGTAGCTCTGTGTCTTCATCCTAATTTCTGCGCTTGATGTATGTACTGTTACGCCCTATCCGGTATTTGTGTGTACGTGATCGCCGAATTTATGTTTTTCCCCCGCTTGTGTTTTCTTACGTAGAACTGACCCGTGCTACTCCATGTTGTGTGTACACCAAGTAGCCTATTATCGTACACATGTCTCTCTCTCTCTCTCTCTCGTTTTATGTCATACGTATACCAAATAGCCTACTTGATGCGCATCTCTCTCTCTCTCTCTCTCTCTCACTCTCTCTCTCTCTCTCTCTCTCTCTCTCTCTCTCTCTCTCCCTCGCTGAAGGCTCTCTTGCCCTCTTTCTTTTTGAATAAGTTAACGACACTATACCTCCTCAGTATGTGTATAATTGGCCTAAAACACGACAGTGTTCGAACAAATTGACAGAAGCAAAACAACCGTATTTTACCACATTACTACCTCTCCTTTCTGTAAAATGTTGAACTTAACTGGCTGAGAAAGAAAGGACAGGTACGACGACTGATGTCTCCCAATCTGGCCCTCATCACGGGGACTATATGTCAGTGGTTTTCGTTTTAGAGCTCTAACGACACCACCTCCACCGCTCAGAATCGCCCCGCCCAATTGCTCAGAACTGGAACGTCTAAACACCCCGTCCTCCCAGAATAGCCCCAGTTCTGTACTAGCCGTCCCAGGGTATTTTGAATAATACAGCTGATGACTTTATTTTCTGAAGATACATCGCCTAAACTAATGAGGGTTACCTATTGTCTCCAGCAAGAAAAATTAACAGAGCTTGTGTTAGAAGAACGAGTTTCTACCGGAGAAGCCGGTTCGAATTTTGATAGACCAGAAAGTTGACAGATGTCAGGGCTCCTGCAACGATTATAAGGTACAGGAATAGACACCTAGCAGGCCAGACGATGGAAATTTGCAGGAACACGCACAAAAACATGCACCACAGCAATAATTAATAGGTTAGTAACATACACCGACATAAGAGTTAATAGACATCCATCATAGAGCGACCGATAAAACATTTCCCCGACTACTCGGTGGTTGGGAGAGAGAATGAAGTGCGTAAATGTCTTCCCTGCCAGCTCTCTAAGATTTTGTTTCTTGTACTCATTCAAAGATAACATGCAGTCATCGGAAGAGAGGGGTCGGACGTGACGCACAGCCTGGCTGCGGATCATGGAACACCTATGGCATCGACCAAGGGGGAGCCACGAAGCAAAAGGATGCGGGACGAGGCACCATTCTCAGCATGGAAAGTGATAGAACTAAGGGCTATCCCGAAGCCCCCTGCTCGCTGATCAGCTCGTGCCTGAAGTCCCAACCCGTCGGGCCCGATTGATGGGCCCAGTGCTGAAAGATTCTGCTCTCCTTGGCCCACCTTTTGATCCGATCCCACTCCACCCCCTCTTCCCTCGGCCTCCCAAAGCACCCCTATTTTGAACTTGACTTGACAAAAGAAGAATGGGAAGCGGGTACTCCGTCTCAAGGTACCTATGATAAGACCAGTCAAGGGACAGGACAAAACAGGACTGTGATCCAAGAGCAAAGAATGGTCACACCCTGCAATGCGAAAGCCTGGATTTGAGCTGGACCTTAGCTCCACCGCCGGTGCTCAACAGTGCCAACGAAAGAAGAAGAACAATGAGAGCTTACCAGTGATGGCTCGATGCAATAAGACACTGGAAAGAAGAAACCCCCCCTCCCTGACTGTAACTCATGTTGAGTTGTATTCCTCTCCCAACCACTTTTGAATTGACTATCTTCCAATCAAGTTTCCAAGGTCCTTTATCGGTCACATCCAACTACACACTAATATCTAAGAAACATTAGCTTGGTATAAATGACAATTGTATAGCATCAGCCGTACACCTGACTATGCTGTTTGGTTTCATCCACACAAAGTCTAGGCCTTGAGTAATGTGCATAATATTCCTTGTCTTGCCGGGCCACCTCTTACGGTATCAAATTTGTGTTCAAGCGAGCTTCCCTCCACCTATCTCCGGGTCTGACATATGACGCAGCTGATGTAATTTTGTATACGCTACCTCCTCGCCTGTCACATCAACCACATGTAACTATGTACAATTGTGTCAGATTGTTCATGTCTGTCCTAAAACTCTGTACTTTTAAAACAGGAACGCATGAAAAGCATTTACGACATTATGGCTAAGAGGTTAAGGAAGGTGAATGTCGGCTAGACAAGCTGGCTAGATATGTTGAAAAGGGAGGACTGTTGAAATCTGGTTTGCGATGTCAACATAATCGGCGCCATCTTGTCCCCTCTCAGGCCCGCACGCTCCCTCAAGCAGTAGCCATTTTTGAAAGCGCCATGGCCCCTCTGCCCCTCCCCGCCCCCCCCCCGCCGACCACCAGCGCGTTCCCTAGGCGCTGCAAAACATCCCCAGCGCGGCGGTCACCCCCGCTCTCTCATACATAGGCCATGAACCCTCTCCTTCTGCGCGACCCTGCCATGAAACCACATCCCGCACCTGGCCAACACCTCCTTTTATCCCTTACATGGTCATACATCCTTTCGGGAACCCCTTCCTCCACGCCTGATCGTCCGAACTGATCCCAGGCCATCACCTAGCCCTACGGAAGCAATTTTATTGCCCCTACTGTAAAGGAAGCACCTCACATCTAAGGGATTGCAGTAGATCAAGGCCCCCAACCCCTGTGACCCGATCAGTCGCGCTCACCCCCCGGGAATTGGCGGAATGCCCAGCTGTGTGATAGCCATCTCCTGCTGTGGGTGGGGTGGGGACTTCTACTGTAGATATGTGTGAGAACGAGCTTGAAGTGGGGATTCCGAGGATGTTCTTTCATGTATCAAAGCAATCTCAAGAATGTGCCATGTACAATAAACCGTGTAATAAAGCAATAAACTTGTGTATAAGAGGCCAGGTCTCAGAGATGTGGTCAGAGCATCTCGAGAAGATTCCCTGTGGGTCTGATCTGATGTGTTCTCCTCCGGAGAGAATAAACCTTTGTTTCTTGCCTTCCAGTCTTCAGCGCCTGCCTCTTTTATTGGTAAATCATCGAATGGTATAAGAGGCGATTACCGCCGGGCAATACTTGAAAGGTTATCGACTGAAACTGCCGCTACCATTTAACAATGGGAGAAGCAATGGAACTTCATGGACCAGTCTGTGGTGGGTAAAAACATCTGGATCTAACTGTGGCTAGCCCATAAGCACTGGCCCTGGGGCTTGTACTCTTTGCCGGTTAGGACGCCCACCCACAAGGTCTTCGACAGGGTGGCAGTATGGAAGGGGTGGCCCTTTATCCCCTCACCGACAAAATACAGCGTGGATAACCCGGACTTGCCCACGGATCAGGAATCAGCGATATTCCATTGCTGTCGAAAACAGGGCTGCAAAAGCATAGGGTCTATCTTTGATCCAGAAGGGCATGTGCAATATCTGTGGCCCATACAGGATTATGAATTTCCCGCTGCTGTTGTGTAATCATAATGCCAAAAAACACACTGGGTCACTGGACTCTACGTTGGTTACGTCATATGCAAAGTCATCAGCGCGTAAGGAGGACAAACATTCCCTCATATCTGAGCTGTACGAAATGCTCATCACCACTCTGAGTGGTCAGTGCACAAAAGTGCAGGTTTTGTTGAAAATGTAGCTGCGGAGGCCAATTCAAGTCAAGGAATGGGAACGTATCCTGTATTGCGCACACCACACTGTGCACAGTGTAGCGGGTGCTGGAACCCCCTACAAGGTTTGCTCTCATTGTTGTTACACACCTGTGCAACTACATGTCAGGTATAAAAGCCAGCCAGATTGCTGCTGTCGGGGATGCAAGATGACTGGTACCCTCGTGCACTTACTCTGGCATTGTCCAAAATTGTAGAGATATTGGTGTGAGTCCTTAGATAACATAGATTTAGCGTGCGACATAGCAATGCCCGGCGCACCGGAGTACACTCTCCCTGGCCTCTCACATCCAAAGGACTTCTCACTAACAACCCTCAGGGGTAGGCAAATAGTCCCAGCGTTGCTGGCGGACAGGCCGGTTATCCTAGCACAGTGTGGGACAGTGGCAGTTCCAGGGCCCCTGTTCTGGTTACAACGTCTAAGGAACCTATTAGCTCGGGAGCGCTTGTCTTGGGCTGCAGAGGAAAGGGCGAGAGAGTTTTGCCACTCCATGTTTCCCCTTAGTGATTTCATTGTCGAGAGATATGAGGGAAGTCACATGCCCAAAGTACTTGCAGGTCTGACGCATACCAACAATGGGGCAATCATCCTCCACTGGTCACCCAGTGGAGTGACGAGGGGGCTCCCTTACACACATATTGTGTATGCTTACTATCATCTAGGTAGGCTGCAACTATTGTGGAAGGTGGGGTTGTGGGAGGGTTATTGGGGGAGGGGTGTCTTTTCGCCCTTGTTCATGATTGTTTCACTTCTCTGTTTTACATGGTTATTCTTTGGAAAATGGAAGACGCTCTAAGTGGCTTGTTTGCACTTCCGGTATGCGTCCGGCCTCCGGGTGGCAGCTTAACCGCTGTGTAAATGCCCACAATGCTTGCACGTCCAACATCCAGATGTAGCCAGCAAGCTGGGTTGGCCACATTAGCCTGCCTTCCTATAAAAATAGGTAACCCTCAAATGGAGTCGGCCTTCATTGTGCAAACCTATCTTCACATTGTATTATTGTGCTGTGACCAGAGTTTTGGCCTGAATGTCCATCATTGCTATATAAATTCCGGGCCGTAAGATTCCCATCGCAAACACAATGATTTATCCCCCACGCATTTAAAAGGACATGGCTGGACACACTCCCCAATACGGTATCAGCATCAGGCCAGTAGCAGCCTCTTAGCGTGAAGAAACCCATTGAAAACTATGAAACATGCCGCATACACATGACAGTAAGCATATTGACATTAGCGGGTCCTTAGCATGCAGATTCTGGTTGCATGTATGCTGCATTATTACATTAGCTGCCCCTTAGCGTGCAGATTCTGATCGCTTTTCATTCAACTGTATGCATACACATTACAGTAAGCATATTGACATTAGCGGGCCCTTAGCGTGCAGATTCTGGTCGCATGTCTGCTGCATTATTACATCAGCGGCCCCTTAGTGTTCAGATTATGATCGCTTTTCATGAAAACGGGCCGCATACACATTACAGTAAGCATATTGACATTAGTGGGCCCTTAGCGTGCAGATTCTGGTCGCATGTATGCTGCATTATTACATCAGCGGCCCCTTACGTTCAGATTATGATCGCTTTTCATGAAAACGGGCTGCATACACATTGCAGTATTAGCCAGAGTACAGTAGCGGCCCCTAAACGTGCAGTTTCTTGTCGCTTTGTAACAAAAATTGCCTCTAACACACAGGAAGTGATGTATGCCTGCGTCCTGGCTCCATGTGTGTGGCATTCACTTTCACTTTCTCTTTTGAGTACATTGTGTTGGATTTGGATGAGTGAGGAGGTTGTTTAGGGTTGTGCTGGTGAAGAGTGTAGTTTGGAGTGTTGCTGTGTTGCTGTGTCCTGTCTAACGTCTTTTTTTGATTATTTAACATTTTAATTACTTTCTACTGTCTACTGTCCTCAGTCTTGTGTTTTTTGTGGGGTTTTTTCCTATTGTCATCCTTGGGTTTTCTTTTTGTGTTCTGGGGTTGATAACTGAGGTGTGTGGAGATGCCGGCGGTGGGCAGGTCAGGGTAGATGTCGGAGGAGGCATTGGGGGGCTTCCTGTGGCTGATGCGGTGCTACCTGCCACTGATGCTGGAGAGGGGAGGGCGTATCCTCCAGGGGTTTGGTGTGGCGGTGCGGAAGTGGCGGTGGGAGCGGGTGCGGGCGCAGATGCTCAGCTGTTTTAAGGTGACCCAGACCATGCGGCAGTGGAAGCACCGCTGGCAGGATATGCTGGCGCGGGAGGCGGACCTGCTAGATTACACCGGAGTCATGCCTGGCATCCATGGTGGTAAGTACCAATTCCCTTGTTGTCCACAACTAATGTTACGTACAGATATGAGTGACGTGTGTGAGAAGAAGATACGATGTTTTAATGCTGTCCCAAGACCGTGACACTGTAACAACGGGGTTAATGCAATGCGACTTGTGATAAATACTTGCGATTGATGGTTTTGACCTTGGATTTGCATGACACACTCTTCCCACTACAGTGTGTGCACCGGAAGGTGTTGGGATAGACTATCAAAATACACATTATTGATGTGCGCCATGCAGTGCAAGGTGGATTGACGATTGGCATTGCAATGACCGCGGAGAGTAATTTTGCCACTGGAAATACCACATAGGAATGGAAATCCCCGGTGTCAAACATCCGAAAATACACATGCTTAATGTGAGTGAATACTCAGCAGGAAGGGTTGCAGGGGCATGGCGGTGTTTGCATGTTGAAGTATAGCAATGGGTGTGTCTGTCGAAGAGCAATGTTCAGAGTTAGTGCTTGGAGATGGGGAACAACGTTGCCTGTCAGAGGTGGTGCGGAAGTGTGCCACAGGCCATATTTGCAAGGTAGGAAAAGGAGCAGACTCAAAATCAGGTCCCTCTGGGGCGGGGGAACACGGCATAGGCCAACTGGTTGGATCGTCGGGTCCTTTGATGTGCCATGGAAATAGAGTTGGATGTTAAGGTATGTTTGCCCAGTGTTGTGGATGGCTGTGTGATCCTGGGTGCACATCTTGTATGTGACTCTAGCTTTGATGTGGAGACAGTGGAGTGTGCGCAGGTGGTGGGAGGTGTGACAGGATCCGGGCAGTGTGATGATCAGTCCTGTGGTTGTATTTGAGATGTCCTGCAGCTTGCGGTTGTGGTTCATTTAAAATATGTCATGGACTGTGTTGCCGTAGTAGGGTGAGCTATTGCACAGGGCATGAGTGAGTGTCTATGCGTGTTTGAGTAGGAGTCATTTGAGTGTCTGATGTAGGAGGCAGAGTGTGTGGAAGCACGATGATGAGACCGGATCGATCTTGCAATTATCTTGGACATCGGAGTCCATGATGGATTACATGTCGCGTGCTTTGGCCGTGTTGTGGTGTGGGTCTCCCATGCCGTGTGAGGAGCCTGTGTAATTACATCCGTAGATGTTTTGGCGCATGATGGGTACTTTTCATTTGTTTTTGCTCACTTGTATGCAGCTCTTTGCCATTCATCTAGCAAGCTCTGCCATGTATTCTCAATACTTTTGTTTTCTGGAGTTGTGTGGGCTGGATGTGTCGAGGAGGAGCTGCCAGTCGTATGCCTATGATACAATGTTGAGTCCATAGCTAATCACGATTGTGGCGTGCGGAGACATGTAGATGTGAAAGATTGTAGGTCTGAGTGAGGATCCCCAGGGGACTCCACGGCTGGATGTTGGAGGCTCCAAGACAACCGAGGGGTGTCTGACCCACACGTATGTACGTTGAGGAAGGAGCAGATCCAGTTGAGGGCCTTGCCTTGGATCCCTTTCTTGTGGAGTCTGCATATTGGTGGGCTTTGTGAGACAGTGCTGAATGCCGCTGCGATTGGTCAAGGATGATGAGTAAAAAGGTTTTTTTGTGCTCCGTGTGGATGAGGTGCCTTGATATTGGGTGAAACAACTCAGATGTGCAGCTCGGCCAGCAGTGATGTTTTGGCTGTGCAGCCTCTGCTTCCACATGTTCGTGTGTGGATGCCATTCAAAGTAGGCCCAGTCATATCACAAACATGAAGTCAACACCACAGGGATGTAGCATTGTTTGTCACTGTAACAATTCACATAGTGAATATGCCACGTTTGCTTGGGTTTTATAGCAACACCTCTTTGCGTTTTTTCTTTCACAGATGGACGCCGAACGGTCACCCAGGGGGACATTGACCGTTTCCGGGACCCACACGTCACTGGTGAGTAGTGCCAAGAAATATTGGCATGTTGCGTGGTCATGAGTTGTTGATTAGCAGTATGGGTGTGTATCGCATGCCAATTGCCTATGATGTGCAGAGGTATTCAGCCTTTCCATACTGTGTGTAATATGGTAGTGTAAAGGTGTACAATGTATCTCATTCAGAGTTGTGAGTTTGTCCATCAACAGTCATTGATACATGTGTCAATGTATGTGCCTATTTCCGAGCCAATACTGCTGCCAACTAGGCATTTATACTGCAGTTGTGATGGCAATAGGCCACTAGCATTTACTCCCATTTTCATTTGCGCAGCCTAGCCAAGATGTCACACGTACATGCGGTGGACATCATCCAAGGGGCGTGCAGTGGTTGTAGCATTGTGTACAATGAGGCAGTGCTATTATGTCCGTACAAGGTCAGACATCTTGGCACAGTGATACCTAAGGTATGCTGCATAGCACAGAAGCAGAAGTGGCAGAGTGTA
This sequence comes from Triturus cristatus, assembly GCF_964204655.1. Lineage (NCBI taxonomy): Eukaryota > Metazoa > Chordata > Amphibia > Caudata > Salamandridae > Triturus > Triturus cristatus. The sequence continues at coordinate 1,356,432,464 of NC_140591.1, forward strand.
GCTCAGATCCAATATTGTCAATGGTGTGTTACACAAACACATTCCATAGATGTGTACCTCAATTGAGAATAGATATTTGTGCACTGCAATGGTGTCGATAGGCTATGTCCATGTGGACATACCTGGATGGAATCAGGATCATGTTTAGCAACTCATCGGACACAATTGGTGACATCACTTAACACACATTTCATGCCCATGCATTAGCTCTGCATCATTTGATGTCACATAGATTAGAGAATCAGGACTGCAGCAACAAGATCTGTGTGTACACTATAGCCATAACAATTACACAATCCTCATGACCCCAGGGTGCCATTACAATGTGTAATCCATTGTAACAGTTTGCGTAGTTGATGCATGCGTGTTCATATCTACTATGGAGTGAGATTGGGGGTTACAACACATGCATTACTGGCAGTTGTGGGTCAATGATGTATCCCCCTTGCAGTGGATGACTATCACGAATTGCATAGTAATGGTGGAGTGAGTAAGGGCCTAAGTCCGCATTCATACCCTAAACATGTTTCCATGTGTGCGGCATGATGCAGCATGATTACAAGTGTGAGTAGGGCAGTCCCAGGCCTGTTATTGTGCATGTAGTGTGAGACTACAATAGGTAGTTATTCACACCTGCACACATACACCCTTGCCTGTCTTGGCACTGACTTGATGTACTGCACACAGTTCCTGGGGGACACACATGGCTGCACATGTGCATTGTAATTCTGATGCAGCTGTCTGTCACAGGATGGGAGAGGGTTGTGCTGTGCACGTAGGGGTTATGCCTCCCAAATGAAGTCAATTGTACAGGTCACCCACAGCCCGGTTGGCCAATGGTGCCATATGTGTAGTGTATCCTTAGCTTTCAGTTGTGTCAGTGCATGTACCATGCCATGCACTGTCATGTCAGTCTCAACAGCATGTAGGTATTTAATCCTGCGTAGACATTGGGTTTAACAGGTCAGTCCTTGAGTTAACACGTTGTTTTTTCACTTGTGATACAGATCTCATGTTGTACAGTTACATAGTGTAGGGGACAGAAAACTGACATAGATTTTTTTTCTCTCAGACAACATGACACCTGAGGAACAGCACTTGTTCCAGGTTGCCAAGGGCCGGTACCTTCATGTGCGGAAGGTACACAAGGGTTACAGGTTGATGGCAAGGAGGTACCGGGCCGACAGGAGGGCAGGGACCTGGCCGTCGCTGCCAGAATGCATCTCCACTGGCAGCGGCTCTACACCATCCACCTCAGGTGTCGTCGTGGGATCCCAAGATGTCACTCCCCCTGCTTCCACACCCGCACCGGTGCCAGGCCAGCATGCGCCGTCACCTGCACCAGCCCCGGCACCAGCACCGGCACCAGCACCAGCCCCCGTACCAGCACCAGCACCAACACCGGCCCCCATGCATCCTGGACTGGCACAAATCCTGAGGATTGTCCAGGGCCACACCACCCTCCTCGAGGACATCCGCCGGGAGTTCCTATATTTCAACCAGCAGATCCACGAGATCCGTGCCCACCTCGGACTGCCCTGAACACTGCCCCAGTTCTCACCCCCCCACCTCTTCTCCCTTTCCACACTGTCCCCCTTTTATTATTATGTTGTGTAATGTCCTAGTTGTGTGTGTTAATTAGTATAGTTTTAGTGTAGGCTCAGTTAGGGTAAGTTTTAGACTGTTTTAACTTATTGAATGTTTTAGGATTTGGGAATAGGTTTCATTTATCTTTGGGCGGGGGGTTGATGTATTTATTCTGTTTCTGTATTTGTAAATAGTTAATTAAGATAGTTTTAGTTAGTATAAATAATTGTGGTTAGTTTAGGGCTAGAGTTAGGGACATTGATTAGTGTAGGATTTATTTACATATATATTATTCTGTAATAAATCTTGTTAATTATAGATTTCTGCTTGCACTTATATCATGGCTGATGCGGAGGAGTGGGGCTTGCTCCATCGTGTGCAACTCATACCATCACTGGAGTAATCATTGTATGTGTAACTATGGTCGTAACCTGTCACTCTGCAGGATGAATTGAGGCCAGATACCTTAGATGTGAGCACAATGACCTTGCATGTCTGATAGATTAGCAATTATGGTTTACGGCCTACTCTGGTGACAGTTCATTGTGACCTCCAACAACTCACATGTTCCTGGGCATGGCCAATCGATCTCCATTCCATGCATGCTGTTGGTCAATTGTGGGTCCATTGCTAACGTCACATGGCACAACAGTGTTAGTGATTCACATGAGTTATATGAGACTGAGTCATGAGTTTGGAATAGAGGTCACTCACAGGTGCCTTGGAGTATTAGCACTGTCCGGAATACAGACTTCACTCTGAGTTTCTTGCCTTTGTGACACACTTAATCATTACAGTCATGCCTTGGGACATGATGATGTTGGTTTGCAGATACACAGTTCTGCTGCACACAAGTGGTGACATGCTGCATTGCTCCCTGTACCAACAGTGCCATAGCCACTCATCCCAGCTGTAACTTTCGCATTGTCTCATAGTGATGACACCCTAGTAATCTTGCCACTGATTCAAACTATATGCTAAGTGCAGTTCAACTGACATCCATGGGCACATTGGACAATATGTGTGCACTTCATGGCAGTGATCAGAAGTTGCTTTGGCATTGTTTGTGCACAGGTAGGGGCTGACTGACGCTATGCAATTTGGCGCCAGTAAGTATTGTGAACTCAACTTCAGGGTGGCTTACTTTGTAGTTCGATGTATGTATGTAAGACCTGTGCCCTTGGGTCTCCTCAGCAATATGAATCTGTTGTGAACACCTAGAGATGTGACATGCAATGTGCTACATCACAACAATCTTTGACAAACACGTCCTGTGTTTGGCAATATGCCAGGAGATCATGCTTTGCTATCATTCTTGCCAACACTACTTATGTCCACAGTTACCAGAGTTTGGGCAGAGGTTAAAGTTAGATATAACCTTACTCTATGAAGTGTTAGCTTGGTCAAGCAGTAAGGCAGCATCAGAGGACAGTGTAAAGCATGTGTTGTACACACTCAGTCAGCAGATGGTCTCACACTCAATAACTGAACTCTAGGCCAATGGTTTTGATATGAAAATATGTTTGTTTTATTTTAGAACCAACAATAGGTATCAAAAGATACTTCCTGTGATTGCGAGGCTTTAGCTACATACTTTGGCAATATGCAATTGACTTTGGTAGGTAATAGTTACAAGTTGTTGCAATAGTCAACACAATTTCAAACACAATAATACATTGAGCTCAATGTGAGTTTGAAGTGATTTGCAATAGATTACTTCCAGGATTACTTTTCTAAGTCATGGACTGGATCCTATATTCAGTCCTGTGCAAGGTCTTGGAAACATGTGAGTATATCCGTTGTAGTTGCTGTTGTGATTTGCAGGCAATATATAGCTATTTCTACACTTGACACTAAGAAGGAATTTTACAGAGAAACTGGCAATGATTTCCGATGGAAAAAAATTGTGTTATTGGTAAGTACGGTTGTGAGTGCTTTTCAGGGTGAGTCCTGGGCAACAACATCCAGCATTGGGATCTCTCCTGATAGCAGTTGAGTTTTTCCGTTTTTGTAACTTGGTTGATTTTAGGTAAATATTTTGACGTTTAGAATCTCCACACTTAGAAGAAATTTCTGATGAAACCAATCAATGTTACCCTATGGAATACAATTGGGTTCTCGGCTTTTGGGTAAGTACTCGAATGGCAGAGTTAAGGTTCTGCCCACAGACTCAGGGTTCACCCAGGGTCAGGTTTGTACAGTTGTTACACCCTCTGCGGGACTGTGGCGGACGGGGGCAGAGTGAGTTTGGCACAATGTTATCCTATGGGAGGCAGGGGGGCCTTGGGTGGTGGCTGCTGACTAGCAGGCCACACGGCTGTGGGAGCTGGGCTCCTGGTCACTTGCTCAGAGCAAATGGGGAAGTAGGTAGGATTAGAAGTTACACTGCCAGGCCACTTGGGCGGGTGGGTTCAAGGTGCCTTTGACTTGTCGTGCGCTCAATGGATTGCAATGGGAAAGCTTCTGGACAAACAAAGGCTGCAAGCTCAGGGTCGCAGATTCTTCATGTGCCCCCACCACTTTGGGAGGTAAATTGGGTAGTTGGAGGGTGGATATGTACCCAGGAGTCGGGCACAGGGGGCCGCAGTGCGCCGGGTGCTGGGGTGACTTTTAGTCTTGGGAAATCTTACCCTCTGTTGATTGTGGCCGGGGGGGGGGGGTGTCCTTGGTTCTGAGGCTGCAGGCGTCGTCATGAGCGTCGAGGTGAGACCTTGGTGGCCAGATTCAGGCTCACAGTTGCCGGGGGGGACATCATCGGGGTCCTTGTCCACTCTGACACAGGCCAGGCCACTCCAGTGCAGAGTGTGCAGGGTTTGCAGTTCTGGGATGATGCCAGGGCTTAGAAACTTGCTTTGAGCAGAACTACTGCTCATGGGACTCACAGATGATCAGAGTCAAAAGGTAGCCAGGTCCGCTGGGGTTTGTGAGGTTGCTGGCCACAAGTGGGTCTGGGCTGTGGCAGGTACAGGTTCAAGGGTCGACAGGCCGGTAGGGCTGGGGCCAAATCAGTTGGTGTCTTCATCTTCTTAGCAGCTGCACGGCATTTCTTTCTTCTTGCTCTTCCTTGCTTTGTCGGAATCTGCAGAAGGAATGTTCAGGGTGCCTCTAAATACTAGGTTTAGTTGCGTTGCAGGTAGGTACAGTGCAGGGACCAATGGGTCCCTGCCCTGGGGTGGATACACACACTATCCTGCCAATCACCTGTGGGAGTGGGCCAGTAGCCTAGTCCTGATTTTGCAGGACTTCCCATCTTCAAGATGGAGAGCCCCCGGAGATGGGCTTCACCTCGCCTCCCCCACCTGAGGGTTGGGGTGGGCAGGCTGGCACATACCCTGTCCTTATTTTGTGTTTACTGCCAGTCTTCCCGCCAGAGTAGGTGTCGGAACCGGGGGGTTGGTGGCAGTGTTCTGTGCACAGCAAGTGGCCTGGAGCAGCTCACGGAGTCTGCATGCCTTTGAAGCTTCCCCCTTGCCATCCTGGGGAAGGAGACCTAGCACCTCGCCCAGCATGTGCATTGTTGCAGGCCCAGGAGAGCGGGGTCTCTCCACCCTGGGGTCCAGCAACATGTCTGATGTGTGGAAGCCTAGGCAGCCTCCCAACCAGACGTGGATTGTAGGTTAGTTGTCCTGGGTTTGTCAATTTTGAATGTTAGTGTTTTGGGAAGGAACATAGGCCCTGGGCACCTGATTGGCAGGAGTCCAGGGCACACTCACTCAAAGTCCATTCAGCAGTTCCTCAAAAAGTGGGGGGAATACCATGCATGAAAGATGGTACTTTCTCACACATATGTCATACATGTTGTGGGCTCAGAATTGGGATATATTGCTAGATTGTGCTATCTGATCAATGTTGTCAGTGCATTTTGGCCCGGGTTATCTCGTGTGGCCCCCTGTGCCCCTTCTTCACTATCTGACTCCGGTTGTCTCATCTGTGCCGTCATTGCAAGTGTTCTTTAGTTTGCAACACTGTGCCCCCTTCTGATGGGTTTAGTTGTATTGCTCATTTACATTTCTTACCCTGTATTTGGACACGTGTTTTTCCAACCGGCTCCGCTCTCCCTCCCGCCACAGTATCCCCTGGTGAGCCGCACAGCAACACGCCCATTCGTACCACCCACATGCCAGGCTGATCCGCCCACCTCCCCTTCCACTTACGTACATCCACGCCGGGTCCGCGCAAAGTGCTGGAACATCCTGGGTCCGCGAACGCAACTACACACGTTGCCACTACGATGCTAGCACCCTCAACACCCCCAACATAGGGCGATCACACACCTGCTTCCTGCCCAGAACAGAACGCACACAAGGACACCTCTCCAGCTGGAACTGCATTGTCACCAGCATCAAATCTGCAAATCCACCCACTGTGTTGGAAGCCAACTACCTCAGATGCATTGTCCCTAACACCTGCAACAGATGCCAACACACAAGTGAACTCTGGGACCTACTCAACTCAACCTCCCCAGACATGGTCTCCATGACAGTGACCTAATTGTACCCCTCCTCAGAACACAACCTCGCCATAGCCACCCTGTACAGCTACAAGATCAACCACAGGGACCGCATCAAAGGAGTAGGACTAGGAATTACCATCGTCAACAGGAACACTCGCAGAGTCTCAACCAACAACGACAACATCCTCATCAACGCCAAACACATGCACGTCCAGATCCACAACAATCCGAAAACCACCCTCAGAGTAACCCGCGTCTACATAGCCTCTAGACCCCTAACACAGTTCTGCAACTCCATCACCAACTTTGTCAGTACACACGCCCTCACATACAAAGACTACATCCTTCACGTAGAGCTGAACTTCCACCTCGTGTACATTAATGGCACCGTATCCACCACCCTGACTGACACCCTGGCCAACCTCGACCTCATACAACTTGTCACAACACCCACCCACCACAACAGCCACATGCTTGACCACAGATTATCCGCAAGCTGCCACGTCTACTCCAACCACCCACCCTACATCCACTGGAACAACCATCAACGCATCAACTTCGCATTCCATGAAGACACCACGCACCACCACACCCAACAGATCCACTGGCACTGCTGGAGCAAAGTCAAAGAAGCACAGCTAACCAGCAACCTTGCCTGGAGCACAACCACCAACACTGACTCCACCGCCCAGAACCTCAGACATGGGATCAGCAACTGCACAAACACACTCGCCCAGATTAAGACACACTGCAACAGACACACCGGCAAGTAAGCCAGCTGGTTCAATGCAGAACACCATGCCTCAATGCCGACCTGCCATGAGCTACTGAAGAAATTGCTGTGTGAACAGATACTGGACAGCTACACAACCCACAAAGACGCCACACGCAGACACCATCACCTCATCAGATACGCAATTGGGCATCCTTCAAAGACCGCATTGCCAACAATGCACACACCAGCTAAGTGCTCTTCAACCTAGTGAAAGAACTCTCCAACACCAACACCATCCCACCTTTGCAAGACCTGTGCAACTCCTTTGTTACTTTCGTCCATCGCAAGGGTGCAGCCATCCACGACAGCTACAACGCCATGACTGCCATGAATAGCACTGAGACCTCCATCCCCACGGATCCCATACGCACCAACCCCCTGCTCTCCTGGACCAACGTAAACAACACAAACACAATGCACATCTGGTACACCATCCACTCCGGATCAACATCAGGCACATGCCCACAACACATCTGCTCCAAAGCCAGCCCCACCATTGCACCCCATTTCCAGATGAGCATCAACATCTCCCTCATGAATTCAACATAGACGTACAGCTGGAAGCACGCCTTACTCCACAAACAAAAGACTGACCACAAGGACCACCTGAACTTACGTCCCATCGCCCTGCGACCATTCCTGTGATGTGTCATTGCGAAGACCATCAACAGACAACTGACTCACTAACTCTATGGGAACAGCATCCAGGATCCGTTCCATTTGCGCTTCAGCGGCAAATCCTGCAGCAAAATGGACACATCTCCTCCACCAATGACATAATGCCATGGATGGACAACAGTGAAAGAGCAGCACTCATTGACAAGTACATGTGATTTGCCTTCAACACTGTGTTGCACTGCAAACTATGCACACACATACACGACAACGAGATCCGAGACAAGGCTTGTGACTGGACAAACTCCTTCCTTTACGGCAAAACCCAGTCCGCCTTCCTCCACCCTTCCTGCTCAGAGTCCACAGTAATCTTCTGCGGATTACCCCAGGGCTCGTCCCTCACACAACATTGTTCTACATGTACATGTCACCACTTGCACACGTTACCTGAACATCATCTCCTACGAGACCAACAGCCGGCTGATCTTCTCCCTCACCATGGCCACCCTCACTTACACAACCATACACCATGTCGGACTGTAAGATGTTGCTGAGTGGACGAAGAACTGCCAACAAGAGATGAACATCAGACAAGACAGAAATGCTCATCCTCGAATCCACCCCCTACACATGAGACACCTCCTGGTGTGCGGCCGCCCTGGGAACAGATCCAGCACCAACCAACCACGCATGCAACATGGGGTTCAACATTAACTCTACTCTCTCCATGCCAAAGCAGGTAAACGCCGTTTCGTCCTCCTGCTTCATCACCCTCAAGCTGCTTGTCAAGTTCAACAGGTGGCTTACCACCAAAACATGGGGAACAGTCACACAGGCACTCAGCAGCAGCAAGTTGGAATACGGTAACATCCTCTATGCAGGAGCCTCGGCCAAACTCTAATAACAACTTAAACGCATTAAAAATGCCTCTGCACACCTGGTCCTCAACATCCCTCGCCAACAGCACATCACATCCCACCTGTGAGACCTGCACTGGCTCACCGCCAACAAGTGTCTCACCTCCACACGCAAGAACCACGCACACAAGCCACTCCACAACACCAGACATGCATACCTCAACAGACTACTCAGCTTCTGCACCCCTACGCTGACATTGCAATCGCCACACTCCCCCGCATCTGGACAGCTAACTCCTGCATAAGATCATTATGCCACCTCAACGCAAAGAACTGGAACACTCTCCCCACCCTCCTGCGGCAGGCACAGCACATGCTGACATTAATGTGACTCCTCAAGAACGGGATTTCCAAGCAGTGGCAGACTCCCACCCCCCGCTCCTTGAGACACTCACGGGTTAGTGGTGCACTTTAAAGATGTTGTCATAGGAAAATTAGCTGGATTGCTTTTGCCCATACACGGCCATCTCACTGCCTATCCGTGTCAGGTGACACATGTACATTGATTGAATTAGCCTTGCTGGACCTTCTTGTGAATTCACAGCCCCTTAGTTATTGCCTAAGTTAAATACTTGATTGTTCATGGAAACACACACCTGTGTGATTTAAGTGAATTTATTTACAAAAAACAGGTTGTGCATTGACCAGAACTGGATCATAGGACATGGGATTGGCAGTCCATTGTGAGCGACAGAGCCAGGGGAGGAGGCGGATTTAGCAGTGCCATTGTCAATGAACAAGAGGAGATTTGCTGTGGGTCAATGTGTGGGTCCACGCTGGGTGTTGATGGACGTCGGCAGACAGTGGGAGAAGAAGGGCAGTGAAATGATGTTATGTACAAACCGACAGGCCTTTGTACATCACTGCTAGCTGAACTTGCGCATCACCATGGTGGCTGTTTCATCCTCAGATTCATCCGATGATGTGTTGTGTGTCTCACGTGTGGGTGGTGGTATGGTGGGAGCAGCACTGTGAGGCACAGACACATCAGGGTGCGGAGCTGAGGATGGGGATGCGCAAGCAGCAGATGTCGCAAGACCGTGGGGAGGTAAAGATGTCATGTGGAGAAGCATGGCCTGCCATGTCTGTTCCAGATTACGCTGATGTTGAGCCGTGGCAGCCAGCTGTTGGAGCTCCCTCCGCTCCCTGGACTCCATTACCCCTGCCAGTCGGGATAATGCAGCAAAGACACTGCTGGAACTATCCTGCCGGGACAGTGTGTCCGCTCTCTGGATCAGGACCCCAGCAATGTCTCTCCAGGGAGCGTTGGATGTTATTGAGGGATGTGTGTATGTCTGGAATCCTCTCCATGTTGTTCTCGAGGCGATTCAGACACCCACTGAGCTCCTCAAACTTGGCTGCCAGGCTCTCCAAGCCCACCCACACAAAGTCTAGTGTCTCCCGTTGGACCTCCAGCACCATGGTGTGAAAGGCCGCATATGTGTTGGCTGGGTCCTGGGAGGCAGCTGTGGTGGGAGGTGCTTGCTGCTGGGTGGTTTGTGCAGGGGGTGGGCTGGGCACAATGCTGGTGGGTAGCCCTGCTACCGGAGTTGGTGTGGCAAAGGAATCGAGGAGATGCTGAAACTCGTCCACATTGATGGTTGGTGTTTGGGATGAGTCATCATGGTGGAGTGGGTCGTCTAGCTGTCCTGGAGGTGTTGTCTCTCCCTCTGAAATGTTCATGGGAGATACAGTTTAACAGTGGTATTCATGTATGGGCATGCATTATTTGACTTGACAACCAGACTGAGGGAGACTGTACATTAGAGATATTTTGTACACTATGAATGCTAGTTTCTGGATGGTGAATATTTAAGAGACATCACGTATGTGTGGGTGTACTTGTACGTTGTAATATCACAAGTTGTCTAGGTGAGAAATGTGTCTTGACAGTGTCTACACACAAATGCTACCTGTTGTGTCCTGATTTGTGTTATGTGACTGATGCAGTCCGCAACACCTATTAGGCAATGTTGATGTACTCCGATTAGTATGTGTGAACACTGCATTGTGTGATGGTGGGACCTGCTGCCTTTGTTTAGCTGCCCCTTGTCCCTTTCATGAAATGGGCCTTTGACTTCTGTGTATGAACAATGCAGACATGTGGAAATCTGTGTGGATTGTGTATCCTTGTCAGAGTTGTGACACTTGTGCATAGTAGGTCATCAAGTGTCTTGTTCACATCAGGGCTTGTGTATACATAAGTTTGTGCCAGGGTGTGACATGCTCCCTTGAGGATGAGTTCCACACTCCGCAACATCAGTGAGGTGTCCTGCACCATGTGAATCGCTTTGTCCTGCAGGCATGCTATCCATCATGCCGTATCACATGCATTATCAGTGTGGCTCAAGGAGTTGCAACTTTGCAGGGGCTTGCACATGTGCATGTGTTTAGTGTGCTATTAGTGATGTGTGATGAGTGCCAACTTTTGGCACATTGGCAATGAGAGCCTACTTGGGGGCATGTTATCATGGACATCCATGGAGTTGTCGGCGCTTTAGCAGCAGGAGACTTCCACTACAAGCGTCAAAGATGTTATTGGAAATATACTGCCTAGATTTCCAGGAGAAGCACATGTTTTGGTGTGAACATGGGCTTTGATTTGAATTCTCTGCTGCATGTTATCAGGCACATTATCACCACTTTGGTGGCAGTTTCCTGCCGCTGAAGTGGCGATAATTTTAAGAACGTCCTTGATTATATCCGCCGTGTTTTTTCTGCAAAGCTGCACTGTGTAGGACACATGTGCCTCTAAGTTGCTTTGGCGCCTTGCGATTTGTGTTGTGTGCATTGCGTCTGTCATGTTTAATCTTGCTTCCTGCACTTCTTTTGGATTACCCTTTCAGAGTATGGTGCAGCATGCATGGCAAATGTTGTTGCTGTATGAGCAGACAGTGTCCACACCCATTACCCACAGATTTGGTCCCACGTGGGGAGTGTGTATGGCAGGGGTGGGCCGTTTTGTGCATCATACCAGGCGCTAACCTTCTAGACTCTGACGAAGCGGTTTGATTTTAGACGGGGGGACTACATACTTCATGCAGCGATCACAGTGGATATTCGTGCGCATTGTAAAATGCACCAAGCAGGATCTGTGCTTTCTTTAGGGTGCCAATACATATTGACAGCAGCTGTACAGTTTAAGGCAGTCACATGCCTGTACATGCACATGGGTCTCGTGGAGCTGCCCCCTTTGGACATTCTTAATTGAAATGGGAGGTAGATGTAGGGAAAGAGATACCGGAAAGGGCTTGTGCAGAGATTGTAGAGTAAGCATGGAGGTGTAGCAGGCAAGCCCGCTTCCAAAGGCTGCTTTTTAATGTTTTACATTGCCTTACCTCACACCGGCAAAAAGTCAATGCATGTTTCTACACTGACTCATAGGCATGCACAAGCGTTCAGGGAGAGGGGGCAAACTTCCCTCACATAATTTGGGAGTGACCACTTTAGACTACTTATTTGACCGTAGTGATAACACTATTGAAGGTGTTGACAGACAGGGAGGTAGATCTGTCGTAGGGGGCTTGTATCCTACATTGCTTCCCACACAGCGCTCAAAGTGGGCTTGCCGCAAGTTTATGGATAGACACCATTGTAGACATGCATGATGGGTGAATCTAAAGCGGCAGCCTGTATATTGTGTTTTTAGTGTTTACCTTCTGGATACCACAGATTACGCACTGCTAAGGCTATCAAGGAGTACAGAGCAACATGGGTAGTGACATGCCTTGAGGGATTGTGAAATGGACTTTCGTATGGATTTGTGCTGGTGATGTTTGTTTATATGGCCTATGTTGTAAATTGGTTGTTATACCCCTTTTTACATGGTTCCTAATATTAAAGGTAGTAGAGGAGACATGTCATAGTAAGAAGCCAAGGATCCTATGCTCAGAAAATTGAACACTATAGTGAGGGGAGAGGGAATAGCGGCAGGTAACTGCCACTAACGCGTCTGTGTTGGGCTTGATGATAGGCCCTGGTGAATTCCCATAGAAGACCATGTTCTGGTGTGAACATGGGCTTCTATTGGAATTCACAGGAGCATATTATCAAGCCCATTGCCGCCACTTAAGTGGCATTTTCCTGCCGCTAAGGCAGCGATAATTTCAACGCTGATCTTTGGTAATATGTCCCTAGGTTAGCGCAATTGTTAGATTTGAAGATCTAGCTTTCTCAGACATGAAGAGTTTTTAAATTTGCAAGAGAAAATAGTACATGCCATGCGTTGACGTGGGGCAGGAGAGGGTGGTGGGTATTATGGACAGGGATATGTGTGAATGCAGGTAAGTTGCCTTTGGATGACTGAATGGACTTCATGGTGCGCCCTGCATTGCATTTTGAAATGGAGGGCACACGACTGAGGGGCAAATTATCAGGGACGGCATTACAAATAATCGGCACTTGAGCGGCAGAGAACTGCCGATTAAGCAGCGGTAATGGTCTTGATAATATGCCCTGGGGAATTCCAATAGAAGTCCATGTTCTGGTGTGACCATGGGCTTCTATTGGAATTCTCCAGGGCATATTTTCAGGGCCATCATCGCCGCTTTAGTGGCAGTTTTCTGCCGCTCAAGCGGCTATTATTTTAACGCCGTCCTTGGTAATATGCCCCATGATCCGTATTTTTGGTGTGACATTGCATGTGTTGTCGGTATGCAGAGTCACTCATTACTTTCTCATCTTGCTGTACACAGTGCTGCATAGCATGTACAGGCAAGGGTGCATTTAAGTAGTACAGGCATGAGGTTGTCACAGTGATCCCCTTGCCTCATCACCACACTTATCCAAATCTTCTTCAGAAGTCCGCAACTCCCATGTGCCAAAATGAGTATGCAGTGTGAATGTGACTGGTCACGTGCACGAATAAGCATGCCAGCGACAGGCTCAGCACACCTGCAACATTGCAAATGTGTCCCGCTCGTGTGCAAGGTTGTGTGTGGCCCTCCAAGTCACCCTTGTTGGCCACGCACATCCTTGCACACGAGTCAGCCACATGTGCTATTTTGCAGGTGTGCTGGTCTTGCTGTTGGCATGCTTACACGTGAACGTGATCAGTCACATTCACACTGCATAGTCATTTTGGCACATGTGAGTTGCGGCCTTGAGGGAATGATTTGGATATGGGTTGTGATGGTGCAAGGGGTGCATTTTGGCAGCATGCTGCGTCTCTATGTGATGTGGCATTTTGGTATGTGATGTGGCACTTATTTTGTGGTCTGATGATGTAGCTAGACTGTGTTTTTCTGACGTTTCTGTGCACATTTCAATGTCAGTGTGTCCGTCAAAGTGTGTGTAGCAATGTTTATGTTGTATCAGTTGATGTGTGTCCATGCCACCATGCACAAGGCTATCTGGGACCTGAACCGCAGTAATTGTGGGTAAGCAATGCTATTTATTGTACATGTGTGCCATTGTGGCCATCCACCCCGTCCACCCACTCCATAGTTTGTACTCACCCTGTGGTTGTGTCTGTTAACCTTCAGCTGTGTCCCGACCCGGCACTCCAAACACTATCTTCTCAGTGATGACTTGTGCCACCATTTCCTCCTACTCATCCAGCTCCAGCTGCGGCACGGGGCTACCACCTCCGGTGGCCATGGCTGCCCTCCGGTTGGCGGCCATCTTCTCCTTGGTGTTCTTCTTGCTGCTGTTCCAATGCTTTTTTACCTCCTCCACGGTCCTCCTCTTCCTCTCTCCCACAACATTGACCTTAGCTGTGATCTCCTCCCAGATGTGTTTCTTTCGGGAAAATGGCACGGTCCTCCTTATAAACAGCTCCTGCTGGTGTTCAGCCACCAGGCTATACAGGACCTGATTCTCCTGGTGGCTGAAGCGGGGGTTCCTCCTCCTCTTTTCCTTCCCCTGGCTCTCTCCCTGCTCATTCTGGCTGGCTGTGGGGTTCGCTGTGGTCTCCATGCTTGGCCCCGCTTCCTCCATGACTCTGGTCTGGTCTCTTCTCTGGTCACTGGAATCCATTTTGTTTATTTGTTTTTTTTTGCCTGCTTGGGGGCCTTTTATGGTGCATTTTCCCGCTTGCTGCGTGCAAAATGCAGGCCTGTTGTTAATTGTCAGGCAGATTTAGGAGATAATTTGCTTAGCTCTACTTTTCGCGGCTTAACGTGCGTTTTTTTTTTCCGGCGCTAAGACTTTATCGCCATGCATATGCGCCGGAACTGATTTTTATCGCTGGCTAGCGGTGCCTTGTTAATACGTCGCTACTGCGGCGATAAACATAGGACTTCGCCGGCGATAAAAATGTTATCGCTAACAGCGCTTAGCGATAATTATCGCTATTTCTTGTTGATATGCCCCATGGTGCGAACTCGGCCCAGAGGTATGAGTGCGCTTTACACAAACAACATTTACATTAATTACTAAGTTACATGGTGCAAACTCGGCCCAGAGGTGCAGGTGCACTTTACACAAGGAAAATTTACATTACATAAGGTCACACTCATGTTTTTAAGCATGGGGGAGATTAGGTGATCTGCCCAAAATCGCAGGTTGTTGAGCCTAGCAGAGACTCAAACCCGCTTACCCAGTTCCAAAGTCAACAGCCCCGGCTGTAATACCACACCCACTCTCTCATAATAGGCAACAATGATCTGCTACCCTCTGCTGCCTTTTGTCGCATGCCTGTCACACCTTCTGCCATTGGATAGGCTATTTTGTGCAGTGGTCGAAGTACATTTAAACAAGCTGATTTTAAAACAACAGTTTAGAGACATGCCACGATGAAAAACATTAATAGAACAATGTACGTTTATTAGCACTATGGAAAGCAGGAGAGGTGAATACTTATTGGAAATAAAAAATATTTAAAACACACGGCAATCGGGATGGCTAAATGCGTAGAGGAAGAAAAGCCAACATTTGAAATACAGGAGCAGAAGCAAACTAAAACAAGCAATGGAAAAAAAACACACCATGCGCCCAGCAAAGGGAGAGGAGGAGGGTCGAGGGACGTGGTAAAAAAGACAATGGGAAGAGCGGGGACCAAAGGCAACACGAACAACAGGTAGCACTTGGAAATAGGAGCAGATATGCACTAAGGGAATGAGAGCAACAGTGGGCAAGCAAGAAATGGCGCTGGACCATTCAATGCAAAACAATAAGGGCGCTGAACAAACGATAAATAATTCCAAGAGTAAGGGCACCTGTAACAGGGGCAGACACTACGAAAGGGAAAACATACCCAAAGGCATGAAAAAAGTAGCATTTCACGAATAAAAAGAAACAATTTAGAAAGACACAAAGCGTCAAATGGAAAGCGGTGGTCGCAGTCTAAACCCACAGAAGGATTACAGCATGCCTCACAGAGCTGCACATGCTTGCTGTCTCTAGGCTTAACCTAAAAATGAATGTTCCGTAGTAATACTGAAACGTTTTTACACTTTTGTAAATGTGCACCTTTTATATTAACACACATAAAAATCGCAACACATGAGAGGAACCTGGAATTCACAAAATTGTTCAATAACTATGCATGCAAAACTTGTCTTTTGAATATTTCCAGGTGTATTCCTTGAATCTTCTGTGGAAAAAAAACTGAATTGTATTAGTAGCCATTGGAACAAACACAGGAGTACAATGCGGACACACCAGGATCACTGATAGAGAAGGTTAAACATGTTCCATTATTTTTTAATCACACAGATTAATATAACTGTGATGAAGAAGAGGAGTGAAGAGTTTTATGTAATTTCATATCTGATCCTAATTTCAATGTTTGAACTCCAACCTTTAGTGAGATGTATGCAGAAGTACATCATTCATTTAGCACAATAAGCAGAGACATTTTAAGGCATGGGCAAAGTGCGCTCTGGCCCAGGGCCCCAGCCTTTTCAAGGGGTCCTGATAGAGCCTGATAGATTCTGCAGAGTATTGCCCTGAGGAACTTGTGTAATTCTTAAAAAGATGGTTTTAAATGCCATTTCCTTAAATTTATTTTTAATGTGGGTGATATGTGAAAATCTAATACAGATATTTTGCAGAAAATGTGTTTCTGTCTCATGCAACATGCATAAAACATTTTTTTTGCTCAAAATAGGACCTCACATATGAGAAATGGAAGGGTGTCACAGAGAGTATTTGCAGTAATATTAGTGAACTGCTGCTGTGTTACAGTATTTAAAAAACATGTCACTATCCCTGAATAATGTGAACACATTTGGGATTTGGACCAGTGTGTCAGTGACTTTGGCAAAAGAAGGCATGAGGAGCTGAAACCGGATCATAAATTCAAAGCTGTTCTGAACAGGGGACCACAAAATACGTTTGGCCCAGGACCCCCAAAATCCTTAAGATGTCCCTGACAATAAGACGGCAAAACAGTCTCGCCTAGAATAATCATTTTCTATTTTTCCATTCTCTTTATCATTGGTCAGTACCTACGTCTTTTTTTGCTTTCTAACACATTTTGGGAGGTTCAAATATAACGTAAACGACATTGGAACATAGCTGGGACAACATTACAGTAATTTTCCTGCGGAAACTACAATAGGTCACAATTTACAGTAATTTGTTGATTTATTTTCAGCAGAGCGGCTGCTCAGAATAACTTTACCTTGGATTGCGACTCCTCATCCTCAGTCTACAGCGGCGTTTGAAAAAGAAAATCAGTATACAGCAGTAAGACAGCGTTGATTGAGGGGAGTCTTGTAAATAACACTGATTTCAAAAGACATGGCACGTAATTACTAATCACCACTTTTTTTCAAAACCACGGTGAGAAGAAGAAAGAATGTACTAACCCTGCCAATCACTTAAATGCGAGTTTTCAGGTTTCTTATGTGCCCTCAAATTGACATTTTATCATTTTGCCTGACTTGAGTGTCCAGACCACAACAAATCAATCCATGCAATTAAAGAAATGTAGCACGCAATGTAACAAGAAAGACAGACCAATGATAAACTACACACGATTCAAAAGGTTTGTCGTAGATAGCCATTGGACTTATTGGATGCAATCAAGTATTGATCAAACAGACAGGTATATTATGGTTTTAAAATCCTAGGACAGGCAGACTTAGAAACAACATTCAGCGTTATTGTGCCAATCACATACAACTAGAGATAAGAGTACTTTGTAAAAGCTAAATGTTCTATGTATGGATGAGAATTAATTATGAGGGCCCCGATTTGAAATTTTTAGTGCTGGATTACTTGTTTAAGCATGAACGATGACACTACATAAAACTATAATCAAGAATCAAAGCAAGTTAAACATTAATTAAGATAATTTGCATATCTGTGGCTTTGTTTATTAGTTTCTAAAGGGTAATCCGATCACGTATAAACAAGGGCTCGAGACCTTGCCAACGTTGTTCATCTATTACACAAAACTGAAGACGAGTGCAAGCGAGCATCATGCATTAGTTGGCAGACAATGTGCAATTCACCACAACTTCACACTCCTCCCCACCCCTGCCGTGTCGGTTCCACTCAGTAAAACACGTCAGACTGTAGTTGGTCTTCACAGCGTAGTCTTTATTAATTTTACCATGATACCGCCAATTTCAATATTGGCTCACTCACTGTTAATCTCTTGACCAACTTTATTATTGCTTTATTTAATACACCACAGCTCGCCAAGAAGATATCAAGGTTATATATTTTACATCTCTACATTTGTATTTACATTTGACTCTCCACAGGCTCTTTGCCGCGGGTTGTGGCAGCAGGCCACAACCAAGATACCCTGCTCTCTTTTGTGCTGACCGGCCACCGGCCAACAGAGCCGCAGGTAGTTTCATCACTGCTGATAACTAGCGCCGGCTTCCTGGGTAGGGCTAGAGAGTCCAGGGCCACCAGCAGGTCAGCCCCCTCTCCCGCCAACCCGGAGCCCACAATAGGCTGAGCGCCCTGTTCTGGGACCAAGCAGCCGCCGCCAACCAGAGTCCCTGTCATGTCTCTTGTCCAGGACCCCGCCTACCAAAAACTCTGAACTTAGGGATGGGTGGGTGGGTAACTTCGCGACGCTCCGATGTCGCCGTCCACGCGGCGAGAGGACAAAGAGGGGGTTCTACCTTCCCCCTGAGCTTTTAAACCCCGCGCCGATTTCCTGTTTCGGTGACGCATTTCCGGGGGTCCCCACATCTCAAACTCTTCCGGGTAACTTAACCCGGAAGAATTCCTAACCGGTTCTGCCCCTTGTTGCCACTAAAGGCACCACGCCCCCTAGGTGGGGCGGTGCCCATCAGTTTTAGCATACAAATGTAAATCTGCAAGTTTATGACAGCTAATGTGGGAACAGAAGTCTAATAGTCATATATGTATAATATATCATATATATATCTTATAACAATCATATATCACAGAAAATGATTAATAATAGCATATATATATGTATATATGTATATATATATATGTGTGTGTGCGTGTGTGTGTGTGTGTGTTACTAATAATCATTTTCTGTGATGTTCTTATCACATCCTACTGAAACCCTTGTCCGTCGATTAAGGACAGGATCACTAATACTGGCCCTATGTCCTGCCATGTTTAGAAGTCTGCAAGCAAAATTGTGGGAAATCTGGTAATAACATTGTTACCACAGGTCATTTCTGCAACTCCTTTTCCAATATTTAAAGTAAGGCGAATGCATTTCTGAAAAATAAGTGGCACATGTGCGGTTTTAATATCTGTTGTCGTTTTGTGGGAATCCTTGTAATGCAGTAGAAACTAAAAAAATGTCTGGTGGTAATCCATGCTGGAAAGTGATTTATTATAGTGACAAGTAGTGACATACCACTAGCAATAATGACAGAAACACAATAAAAGGTTCAGTTAGGGTCTCAATAAATGATCCTGTTGCTCAACCCTTGGTACCTAGTTGAGAGCATGCAGGCTTAATTTAGGTGACAGATGTGTAAAGCGGTTAAAAATGCCAATAATTGGGGACGTGGCCTGGAAGGCCAGCATTGCGAATGCGCCTTAAGGGAGCTCCGCGCATCCACACCAGTAACTGCTGAGATCCGCCTTACTCCTGCTGTACTGTACCTACCAGCTCCCACCTATGACCCTCTGATACCCGACAGAACACCGGGTTGCAATCTCTGGCTTTAGTGGAGTGTGGGCGGTGCTGCAACAAAGCTGGGGCCTGCTGCCAGCCGGCAGGAGTTTGGAGACCACCTTCTACCTCTGCCCCGGGCGCCGTCTGCGGACCGGCGGCTCCTATCGGACCATCACCCCCTTTGTGGAAGGCGAAGGACACCTTGGACCCTGGGGGCTGCCTGACCAGCCCTGGGCTGGGACCGAGACCTGGGAGGTGAGCGGGTGCGCGGCCGCCCGGGGCCTGCCGACTAAAGACGCTGTTGTACAGACTGGGCATAGGCCCATTTTCTCCATTTATTATCTCCTTGCTGTGTGGGTGGTTGCAGAGACTGATACACCCTGGTCCCGCTGTGTACCGGGTCAGCCCGCGTGGCCGTACCACTGATCCTCTGAGGCGCCGGCCATTGATGCAGTCATCGTCTGGTGGTTGGGGCCTGCGGAGTGCGCTCACTGGTGGCCTGGTGCAGCCTACTGACTCCGGGTGTCCCTGGGGCGGCCCCTTAGTGACGGGCCTCGGTTTAAATCTCCTGTCCCGGTGTGGGAGGGACTGCAATCAGATAGCTAGGCTTGATGTGGCTTGCGGTCCACGACTAGCAGGTTTCTGTGAGGCCCGGTCTGTCAAGCTCCCCTCTAGATACTCTGTGGCTGCCTGGCGGTTTGGAGTACGCGACAAAGACAAGGGGCAAGTTCCCCCCCATCCCAGCAATAAGATCAGGGATCCTAATCCAGTCGTCAGATTGCCTATCACCATGGGCTGGCCCAAAGCAGAGTACACTGGACCAGTGTGCCACTGCCCCTGGCAGTGCCACCGGGGGCGAGACAAGCGGCGCGATGCCGGACAATACGTCACTCCTGGCAACCATCACAGAGGCAAGGAATACGCTAGATGCCAAAATAGGCGCGGTGGGATCCGAGGTCTCCTTTCTCCATCAGGAGCTCCGAAAGGCAGTGGACCGCATTACTGAAGTGGAGACGCATGTGTCCATAGTTGACGACACCATAACCACCCTACAAAAAAAAATCAATAAACTTACGGTGTTGACACAGGACCTGGCCTCCCGGGCTGCAAGGGCCCATCCTTGACCCGTTTCCTCACACAAAGGCTAACGTGCGTTAACAAAGAAACCATCCCCAGGCAAAAACCCAAGACCCGTAATTGCAAAATTTCTCAACTATGCTGACAGAGATTCCATTCTACAATTCGCCAGGACTCAAAAGGATAAACTTAAACATGACTCTAAACACATAATGATATTTCCGGACGATACCCGACTGGTGCAGCAGCAGCACCAGTCTTTCTGGAGGCAAAGTGCAGGCTGCGAGACTTTGGTATACAGTACATGCTCCTTTATTCTGCCCGCATGCGTGTCATATACAACGCCAAATCCTACTTTTTTGACACCCCGAGGTGGTTTTTGCCTGGACTGATGAACGATCACATCCGAAATCGCATACTCCACCGCCACTGGAGTCAGAATCATCTCCGGACCAGCACAGGAACAGACCCAAATGAAACAAATCCAAATGAAGATATAGATCAGGTTCCGCCAGACATTCCTCGGACCCGCAGGAAGCACACACACACGGATGGATGTCCTTGATCTCATACCGAAACAGGACCTGAATGGCAGTTATTTAGTGATTTCAGTTGCTCAGTACAATCTACAAAGATGGCGTGGATGTTCGGCCACACACCTCCGTTTACCCCAGACACTTTTATTGTTCGTTAACTTTTAATGCGTGTTTTGGGTATTGTTGGTGGAAATGCCCTGGGTCCTTATGTTGGGGGCCTGCGGGTACTTTCCGCCGTGACAGATGCTCCGTGTTTCAGGCAGTATCGGTGGGTAAAGGGGTGGTTGGGGTTCCCAGTAGGCCTGGGCCAAAATTCCGTTCCGTTCGCGGAAATTGTGATATTTTGGCATTTTCGCGTTCCGCGGAAAGCACGAAAATGTAAAAATTTCCAAATTCCGCAGCTTAGCGATAATTTGTTTCTTGCTTGCGCTGTAAAAAAATACATTCTCGTGTGCGCGCGATCGCCTTACCTGAATCCCTGCATTCGCCAACAAGTTTTCCCGACCCGGTCGCGTTCTCCACGAGATGTTGGATGTTGGTAGCCTTTTTGCGCTGTCTCGCGACAGTTCGCGGCCGCATTAACGTCATTTGTCGCGCGATCACGTCATTTGTCGCGCGATCACGTCTTTCTTCTCGCGATCATGCACCGCGCGAGTATGAGAAGATTGAGATCTCGAACACGTCATTCTACATCGCGAGCGAGAGGGTGAGGACGCGGGCACGTCTAATCGAACGCGAACAGGAGAAAGAGACCCCGAACACGTCATATCCAACGCGACAGGGACAAAGAGAACGCGATCATGTCATTTTCGATACGCCGGCGGAAGTAATGGAAAGCTCGATAACTCGAACATGTAAAATTTCCAATTTGGAGAGGAATATCAGCTCTAGCAGCATGAAACCTTCTGCAAATGCTGATTTTGGATGAAAACAACTCCTTACATTGACATTTGGCTGTCCTTTTTTGTGCAAGGAGTCCTTTTTTTAAAAGGTGGAGAGAGGGAGGAAGTGACACAGAATCTCCAACTTCCTGTTCCTGTCCAGCAGGCTCCTCCTAGTGCTTTGTCCATCTCCTGCCCATTCTGCCTTTGGATGTGGAGCTGGAAAGATCACTCTTTTTGTCTGCTGCATCATTGCAATTGGATTTGAGGATTTTTGGAATAGGATATTTTACAAGTAAGTGGTTGTTGTGTCTGTTTGATTGTGGGCATTGCAGTTGTTGTAAGTAACTACAATTTATTTTTGATAATTAATTATCATCATTCCTTTTTTTATTTTTTTATTTTGTGGGTAGTAGTAGTAGGCCCGAGCTAGCCATGGGCATGGCCTCATGGGTGTGTGCACGATGAAGCAACTGTTCCTTTTGTTGTTTTTTGAATGTATTTCATTTTCAAGCACATTTAGGGCATGGATGGCATTGGATTGAGTTGGGAAGTGTGCTTTTTGGGGGTGGCCTTTGTGATGTTGTTGGGCCTGGCCATGTGGCTGGTGGCCATTTTGAAGCCTAGGCCTGCAAGCTTGCCTGGCCTTGTCTGCCAACAGGCCTGCTTTTTCATCCACTAGGATCAGAGCAGGTAGCCACAGCTTTATTGATCAAGTGTTTTCTGTGTGATCTGTTGAATTTAGACATCATTTAGGGCATGGGTGGCATTGGATAGAGTTGGGGAAGTGTGTTTTTTGGGGGTGGCCTTTGTGATGTTGTTGGGCCTGGCCATGTGGCTGGTGGCCATTTTGAAGCCTAGGCCTGCAAGCTTGCCTGGCCTTGTCTGCCAACAGGCCTGCTTTTTCATCCACTAGGATCAGAGCAGGTAGCCACAGCTTTATTGATCAAGTGTTTTCTGTGTGATCTGTTGAATTTAGACATCATTTAGGGCATGGATGGCATTGGATTGAGTTGGGGAAGTGTGTTTTTTGGGGGTGGCCTTTGTGATGTTGTTGGGCCTGGCCATGTGGCTGGTGGCCATTTTGAAGCCTAGGCCTGCAAGCGTGCCTGGCCTTGTCTGCCAACAGGCCTGCTTGTTCATCCACTAGGATCAGAGCAGGTAGCCACAGCTTTATTAATCAAGTGTTTTCTGTGTGATCTGTTGAATTTAGACATCATTTAGGGCATGGATGGCATTGGATTGAGTTGGGGAAGTGTGTGTTTTTGGGGGTGGCCTTTGTGATGTTGTTGGGCCTGGCCATGTGGCTGGTGGCCATTTTGGACCCTAGGCCTTCAAGCTTGCCTGGCCTTGTCTGCCAACAGGCCTGCTTTTTCATCCACTAGGATCAGAGCAGGTAGCCACAGCTTTATTAATCAAGTGTTTTCTGTGTGATCTGTTGAATTTAGACATCATTTAGGGCATGGATGGCATTGGATTGAGTTGGGGAAGTGTGTTTTTTGCGGGTGGCCTTTGTGATGTTTTTGGGCCTGGCCATGTGGCTGGTGGCCATTTTGAAGCCTAGGCCTGCAAGCTTGCCTGGCCTTGTCTGCCAACAGGCCTGCTTTTTCATCCACTAGGATCAGAGCAGGTAGCCACAGCTTTATTAATCAAGTGTTTTCTGTGTGATCTGTTGAATTTAGATATCATTTAGGGCATGGATGGCATTGGATTGAGTTGGGGAAGTGTGTTTTTTGGGGGTGGCCTTTGTGATGTTGTTGGGGCTGGCCATGTGGCTGGTGGCCATTTTGAAGCCGAGGCCTGCAAGCTTGCCTGGCCCTGTCTGCCAACAGGCCTGCTTTTTCATCCACTAGGATCAGAGCAGGTAGCCACAGCTTTATTAATATTGTGTTTTCTGTGTGGTCTGTTGAATTTAGACATCAATTAGGGCATACATGGCATTGGATTGAGTTGGGGAAGTGTGTTTTTGGGGGTGGCCTTTGTGATGTTGTTGGGCCTGGCCAGGTGGCTGGTGGCCATTTTGAAGCCTAGGCCTGCAAGCTTGCCTGGCCTTGTCTGCCAACAGGCCTGCTTTTTCATCCACTAGGATCAGAGCAGGTAGCCACAGCTTAATTGATCAAGTGTTTTCTATGTGATCTGTTGAATTTAGACATCATTTAGGGCATGGATGGCATTGGATTGAGTTGGGAAAGTGTGTTTTTTGGGGGTGGCCTTTGTGATGTTGTTGGGCCTGGCCATGTGGCTGGTGGCCATTTTGAAGCCTAGGCCTGCAAGCTTGCCTGGCCTTGTCTGCCAACAGGCCTGCTTTTTCATCCACTAGGATCAGAGCAGGTAGCCACAGCTTTATTAATCAAGTGTTTTCTGTGTGATCTGTTGAATTTAGACATCATTTAGGGCATGGATGGCATTGGATTGAGTTGGGGAAGTGTGTTTTTTGGGGGTGGCCTTTGTGATGTTGTTGGGGCTGGCCATGTGGCTGGTGGCCATTTTGAAGCCTAGGCCTGCAAGCTTGCCTGGCCCTGTCTGCCAACAGGCCTGCTTTTTCATCCACTAGGATCAGAGCAGGTAGCCACAGCTTTATTAATCAAGTGTTTTCTGTGTGATCTGTTGAATTTAGACATCATTTAGGGCATGGATGGCATTGGATTGAGTTGGGGAAGTGTGTGTTTTGGCGGTGGCCTTTGTGATGTTGTTGGGCCTGACCATGTGGCTGGTGGCCATTTTGAAGCCTAGGCCTGCAAGCTTGCCTGGCCTTGTCTGCCAACAGGCCTGCTTTTTCATCCACTAGGATCAGAGCAGGTAGCCACAGCTTAATTGATCAAGTGTTTTCTATGTGATCTGTTGAATTTAGACATCATTTAGGGCATGGATGGCATTGGATTGAGTTGGGAAAGTGTGTTTTTTGGGGGTGGCCTTTGTGATGTTGTTGGGCCTGGCCATGTGGCTGGTGGCCATTTTGAAGCCTAGGCCTGCAAGCTTGCCTGGCCTTGTCTGCCAACAGGCCTGCTTTTTCATCCACTAGGATCAGAGCAGGTAGCCACAGCTTTATTAATCAAGTGTTTTCTGTGTGATCTGTTGAATTTAGACATCATTTAGGGCATGGATGGCATTGGATTGAGTTGGGGAAGTGTGTTTTTGGGGGGTGGCCTTTGTGATGTTGTTGGGCCTGGCCATGTGGCTGGTGGCCATTTTGAAGCCTAGGCCTGCAAGCTTGCCTGGCCTTGTCTGCCAACAGGCCTGCTTGTTCATCCACTAGGATCAGAGCAGGTAGCCACAGCTTTATTAATCAAGTGTTTTCTGTGTGATCTGTTGAATTTAGATATCATTTAGGGCATGGATGGCATTGGATTGAGTTGGGGAAGTGTGTTTTTTGGGGGTGGCCTTTGTGATGTTGTTGGGGCTGGCCATGTGGCTGGTGGCCATTTTGAAGCCTAGGCCTGCAAGCTTGCCTGGCCCTGTCTGCCAACAGGCCTGCTTTTTCATCCACTAGGATCAGAGCAGGTAGCCACAGCTTTATTAATCAAGTGTTTTCTGTGTGATCTGTTGAATTTAGACATCATTTAGGGCATGGATGGCATTGGATTGAGTTGGGGAAGTGTGTTTTTGGGGGTGGACTTTGTGATGTTGTTGGGCCTGGCCATGTGGCTGGTGGCCATTTTGGAGCCTAGGCCTGCAAGCTTGCCTGGCCTTGTCTGCCAACAGGCCTGCTTTTTCATCCACTAGGATCAGAGCAGGTAGCCACAGCTTTATTAATCAAGTGTTTTCTGTGTGATCTGTTGAATTTAGACATCATTTAGGGCATGGATGGCATTGGATTGAGTTGGGGAAGTGTGTTTTTTGGCGGTGGCCTTTGTGATGTTGTTGGGACTGACCATGTGGCTGGTGGCCATTTTGAAGCCTAGGCCTGCAAGCTTGCCTGGCCTTGTCTGCCAACAGGCCTGCTTTTTCATCCACTAGGATCAGAGCAGGTAGCCACAGCTTAATTGATCAAGTGTTTTCTATGTGATCTGTTGAATTTAGACATCATTTAGGGCATGGATGGCATTGGATTGAGTTGGGGAAGTGTGTTTTTTTTGGGGTGGCCTTTCTGATGTTGTTGGTCCTGGCCATGTGGCTGGTGGCCATTTTGAAGCCTAGGCCTGCAAGCTTGCCTGGCCTTGTCTGCCAACAGGCCTGCTTTTTCATCCACTAGGATCAGAGCAGGTAGCCACAGCTTTATTAATCAAGTGTTTTCTGTGTGGTCTGTTGAATTTTTAGACATCATTTAGGGCATGGATGGCATTGGATTGAGTTGGGGAAGTGTGTTTTTTGGGGTGGCCTTTCTGATGTTGGTTGTCTTAAAGACATGCTTTTGTTGTATGTGTCTGGTGTGTTGGTGTGCAATGCATGCACCCTGCAGACCTTTTTGGGACCTGTGAATGTTCGTATTTCCATTTCGTTGCATTAAAAAGGCAGAGCAGTGTGCTGTAGCATGCATCCTTTACCTGGCTTTTATAGGCCTTTTGTCAGCTCCTGGTGTTTTCCAGGTCCCCGGCTTGTTTGTGATTTGTGAGTGTCCATGTGGGTGGTGGCCTTTTTTGGTGTTTGGACTGTGAGTTATTAGTGTCCTGCTTTTGCCATAGGCCTGCATGGTTTTCCTATTGGCTATTTGGCTTACTGCTTCCATCCATCCACCCCTTTTGCCAGCAGCAGCTCCATGGATGCTGAGATGCTCAAATAATTTAATGGTCCACCCCACTTTCATTACATTTTTATTTTGGTGGTTATTATTAACTTTCCTATCCTTCCTGAGAGTGTAGTGTGTGGCTGTACACAGTAGTATAACATAGCTCTAGTTAAAAAAAAAGTCATAAATGGCTAGACTATCTTTTGTTTGCACTAGTACAGTACTAAGTAACTGAACCACAACAACAAAGGCAACATTTCTCTGATGTTCTTCTCCTGTCTTTGCTTTTAGGTGCACAAAAGACAGAGTAGGAGGTGTCATCAGCATCACCTGGCGGCTACCCGTTGTACTGCCAGCCAGACAGAAGTCCTGCTGCGCATCACGTCCACATGTGACCAGAAATTGTTGTGCATCTGCATCCTGCCTGACATCTGAAGAAGATGGCCCCAAAGAAAGGTACCAGGTCCAGTACCAAGAAAGTTGCCGGTGAGAAGAAGGAACAGAAAAAGGAAGTGCCATTAACCACGACTGGTGGTGTGCCGGCCAATGTTTTTTTTGGCACCAAAAAAGTTACGCCTGCAGCAGCGTTGTCCGGGAACCAAGCTGGGAGCAGCACAGCGGTCCAACCCCACCAACCTAGGCCCAAGGGCTTTAGTGTCGCAGAGGTAGCCAGTCTACTAACGAGCAGCGATGTTGAAGAAATGTCATTACCGCAAAGTAGTACACAATCAAGTTCAACGCAGGCGCAAACTAAGCAGATCAGTGTGCAGCCGCCGCAACAAGAACAGCAGCAGCTGCAGCAACAAGAACAGCAGCAGCCGCCGCAACACGAACAGCAGCAGCCGCCGCAACAAGAACAGCAGCAGCCACCGCAACAAAAACAGCAGCAGCCGCCGCAACAAGAACAGCAGCAGCCGCCACAACAAGAACAGCAGCAGCCGCCGCAACAAGAACAGCAGCAACCGCCGCAACAGCCCCCCATAGTAGTTGTTGCTCCTGACGTAGGGGCATTTCAGGAAATCGAGCTTCCTGCAGACAAAGTGGAGCAAAGTCAAACCACTGTTTCAGAAGATCTGTTGTCTTCCAGACCACCAGCAAGGAAAAGGAGGCTTAGTCCATCATCTTCTTCTTCAAGCCCAGCTTCTGATGATCGTGATGACACTTGGGTCCCACCAGCTCGGTCTGAGAGTGATATACGCCACAAGACAATGCTTCTGAAAAGGAAGGTCCCAGAAAAACTTAGAGTTATGGAGGTAGATGTAGAAGAGGGGGGTGATGATGTTGATGAAGACGAGCCAGTCATCACGCACATTACTCCCGCCCCAAAGGTATTGGAGACCAACATTCTCACCCTATCCATAAAGGCTGCTACTGAGCGGGATGTAGCACGGATCTCACCAACACAGGTTACACCACCACTACCTCCAGCTGCCATATTTTCCAAGGCCCGGCAGGGACCTACATCCAGCTCAACCATCTCAGTAGGTAGTGGTAGTAAAAGTCACAGTGTAGCTGCACAGGGTCACACATTTTCAAACACCCCCTCAAGTTCATCTGGTGTTGAAAGTGGCACATCTAGCAGTGCCAGAAAGTTCTCCACCCCAGTTTGGGACTTCTTTTCTGTTAGCGCCAAGGAGGAGAACGTTGCTATATGCTCAATTTGTCGGCAAGGTGTTCGGCGTGGTAAGCTTGATACAAATTATGGTACCGGAGGACAAGCAAGTCATCTCAGAATACACCACACTATCGTGTGGGAGGATCACCTACTTAAGTTAAAAGAAAGTAGAAAAAGTCAACCCATTGAAGTTGGTCGGGATGAATCAGAGAGCGATATTATTGCGGTGGCAGGTGAAGAAGAGGGAGGCATTTCTAGCACTGTCCCCAGTAGTGCAGTGGTGGTAACGCCCACATCCTCCTCAGTAACATCAGAGTGGCACCGCAGTAGGAGCCATACTCAGAGTCTGTGTGAGACACCAAGGCGACAGGCGAGTACCTCAATGAGACAATCTGTGTCGTTGAGCCGTAGTGGGTTAGTGAAGGGCGGGTGAATATCTTGGTTCGAGAGAAGGATACCGTACAGTTTAGAACTCCTGGGCAGGTACGTGTTGAGCACGTTGTTTGCAGCACGAACGTGTGTATGTAATACGGCAGACAGGCAAGACAGTGAATGGATTTAAGATTGTATGGGTTGAGAGTTCTATCTGGGCTCGGTAAGAGGGTACTGTGTTGTTAAAGATGTAGCGCGATACACAGGGGCTTTTTTTCGGTATTCCACGCGTTTGGCTGGTTAAGATTACCATCAGCACCCAAGTGGAGATTTTCATCATTTAATCAATAAGCAGCATAGCGCATGAAGGGGTGGGCAATGGGGTGTAACATGAATCAAGATGGTTGACGTTTTTAATCAATTTGAATACAATTCTTTTCAATGTACAATATATTTTTTTGCTGTTGGTAAAATCCAGTGTAATACATTGAATATGCACTATGATGTATGCAGAAGGTATCACTAATTATGTAATGCTTTATTTGTAGTTACCCCTGACGAAGGACTCAAGGAGTCCGAAATGCATTGGGTTTTAATAAAGAACATGCCTGGGAAGAATCTTGTGTTATACGTGTTTTTTGAGAGAAGTCCGGATGGTCTCATCAGAAGCATTGGAAACTTGGAAAATTACATGATTCTCAGATTGTGGATTAAGTGGAGTTGAACAAAAAACAAAGAGAAATGAATGAGTACATGGTTAAGCAAACGATAAACTTTTGAAGCATTATGTATCGGCGCATTTCAGCTGTGCGACTGGCTCGGGGCGTAAGAGACGCCCCACTCAGATTGTTATATTACGAGTGTCAAAAGGGCAAGGCACCATACCAGTTACGCACGCTTTCTTTGAAGAATTGCAGGACAAACATTGGAATCAGTTATGAACAATTTGGTGTGCATCCCATTACTTTCGTACCCTTAATGAAAACAGCACCACTAAGGAAAGTAAGCCAGCCTACCATTGAGAGCATGTTTAGGTTGGAGGGACAGTTCCAACGCAACCACCCAACAGCACGATTGTACAATGGGAAGCTGGCTAAAATGTTAGCGCTGGACCTTCTTCCTTTTTCATTTGTGGAAGGGGTGGGTTTCCTTGAATTTGTGTCTGCCATCTGCCCGAAATGGAAAGTTCCCACCCGGTCCTATTTCGCAAGAATTGCTGTTCCGGCACTACATCATGATGTGCTGGAATTGGTTGGACAAGCTTTGCAGAAGAGTGCTGTGCACAATATCCACCTGACAACAGACATGTGGAGCAGTTGCCAAGCCGCAGATTACATGTGCATCACTTCACACTGGATCTCTTTTGTGGGGGTTAAAGATAAACTATCTGCACGAGGTGTTGTTGACACAGCTGCGATTTTTGAAGGTACTCGGAAACATGCAACTGTAGCCATGTTCGCCATGGAGAAATCTCATACGGCTGAAAACATTTTACACGAGTTTCGCACGAAGGTTTTGGAATGGCTGCGGCCCAGAGGGCTTCGTATTGGTTTTGTTGCCACAGACATTGGCAGTAATGTACTTAAGGCCATGGAACTTGGTACCTATTTCAGGGTTCCGTGTTTGGCGCACTGCATAAACATTATAGTTCAAGACTTTCTGAAAAAAGAACCCATAGTCAGCAATTTACTGGCCATCTGCCGAAGAATATGCACTCATTTCAGCCATTCTTTTAAAGCTCGGAAGCAGCTGAGGATCATCCAACGTGAATTTAGGATGCCAGTCAAGGCACTCATCCAGGAGGTGGCAACACGTTGGAACTCAACGTATTACATGCTTGATCGTCTGTACGAACAGCACATGTCACTCCATGAATATGTCTGGAAAAGAAGAGGGAATGCTAGTGCTACTGTTAAAGGCATGATCCTTGACATGGAGCAATGGAGCCTAATTAAATGCCTTACTGAGATGCTTTCTCCTTTTGAGGTCTTCACACGTGAAGTCAGCAAGGAGGACTATCCCATTATTGCAAATGCTAGAGTATGAGCTGAATAATGTGTCTGAATCATACAAAGGTGTAGAGGACAGAAGGCAAGCCCATGATTTGGTGGAGAGCTTATCCCGGCGCTTAACTGAAAATGTAAGGTTACAAAATAAAATTTTGTCACAAGAACATTACATTTGTGCCACAATTCTGGATCCATGTGCAACATTGGGACTACTGAAGACATTCCTTGCTTTTTCCGACAATGATTTTGCCCGCTACAAAAGTTGTATAGCTGAAGCAGCCAGTAATTTGGAAAACGAATGGCTGCTAATTAAAAGCCCGCAAGATCAACCCACAACAAGTACTGATACTGAAGCAGGCCATGCAGAATCAAGTGCAACTTTGTCGGCTGAGGGCAGTGCTGTTGGCTCACAATCACAACACTCACCATCACTATCGACTACAGAAACAATAACTGGATCATTAGGCCGAGTACAATCATTATCATTACAGGATTGGTATGTAAAGATGGGCTATTGTAAGCACAGTGCTTATGCACAGAAAAAACAGCACAAAAGCTTACCAGCAGCAACCCTGAACATTGAGCGGATGGTCCAGGCCTATCTGGACGACCCAACAGAGGTGTACGTTGATCAAAACCCATTGCAGTATTGGTATAGGAAAAGGTCTAAATGGCCACAGCTCAGCAGGCTGGCGATAAGCTATCTGGCTTGCCCTGTCGCAAGTGTCTCTTCCGAACATGTTTTCAGTGCTGCTGGTTCCATTGTAACATTGAGAAGGACCAGTCTATCTCCAAAAAACGTGGAGAGGTTAACAATGATCAAAATGAATCAGCACTTCATACCACTGACTTACACAATACATGAATCAACGGAGGAAGATGAGGACAGCGGCTCAGGTGACGGAAGTATTGTGTCAGATGATTACCTACTACTGGCTGAACCCCCAGAGTTTGAGGACGAGCTATACTTCCCTGACAATTAGGCTTGCACTTACTGTCTTCCTCCCTGTTTTCCCCCTTTGTTTATGTGTCTGTCGTTCCGGTTATAAACTTGTGAATCACAACAAATCCATTACCACTGTCTTCTACTCTTCTAATTTAATATACAAGTTTCAGGTGTCTGCTATTTGAGAGTACAGTCCTCCGAATCCAGCTCCTCCGCTCCATCATACTGAATCTCCTGCTCAATTCGATTTCCCTCATGAATGATGATTGGATGATGGTAACAACAAATTCAAACTTTCCTAGTCCTTCCAAAAGAAGTGGACCATGAATCAGATGACTACTATAGCTATCCTCCTTTCAGAGCCAAGAGAGACTGGCCATTAACTGAAAATAAGATGGAACAGGAAATGATTGATGCCATGCATTGGACGCAGAGTCGCAGACTGAATGATTTAGATTGTGTTGTGTTTGTTGTGCATGAATGTATGTAATTGTGCACTGCCACTAATCAACTTTCTACAGAACACTGGTAATTTCCCCCTTCTTGCAAATAAGAAATTGGTACTTCTCCTGCAGCTTGGTGACCCATTGCTTTTAATTCAATACAGGAAGGGGACTTACTCAATCTGCGCAATGAGTATGATTGACACAACAGCACCGTCCATCATGATGATGGCGAAATAGACGGCCCGTTAACTTAAGATGAGAAGGAACAGGTAATGATTGATGCCATGCATTGGACGCAGAGTAGCAGTCGCAGACTGAATGATTTAGATTTTGTTGTGTTTGTTGTGCATGAATTCATGTAATTGTGCACTGCCACTAATCAACTTTCTACAGAACACTAGTAATTTCCCCCTTCTTGCAAATAAGAAATTGGTACTTCTCCTGCAGCTTGGTGACCCATTGCTTTTAATTCAATACAGGAAGGGGACTCACTCAATCTGCGCAATGAGTATGATTGACACAACAGCACCGTCCATCATGATGATGGCGAAATAGACAGCCCGTTAACTTAAGATGAGAAGGAACAGGTAATGATTGATGCCATGCATTGGACGCAGAGTCGCAGACTGAATGATTTAGATTTTGTTGTGTTTGTTGTGCATGAATTTATGTAATTGTGCACTGCCACTAATCAACTTTCTACAGAACACTAGTAATTTCCCCCTTCTTGCAAATAAGAAATTGGTACTTCTCCTGCAGCTTAGTGACCCATTGCTTTTAATTCAATACAGGAAGGGGACTCACTCAATCTGCGCAATGAGTATGATTGACACAACAGCACCGTCCATCATGATGATGGCGAAATAGACGGCCTGTTAACTTAAGATGAGAAGGAACAGGTAATGATGACAATTAATGGCATGCATTGGACACCTGACTCTAAGCTATTGGTGTTTGTGTTTGCGTTGTTTATTTGTTGTGCACAAAGTGATATCAAAGTGTACTAGTAATCTATCTTTCTGTACACAATAAAGAATGACTCAAGTCAGTAATATTTATATTTCTACTCTTGTTGTGTCATAAGAATTTTACTTATACTGCAGGCCGATCTTCACAGTCAGTCAGTAAAAGTATCAAAGATGATGATGATTAAGTCAGGACTCAGGAGGACGTTTCATCATGAGTGTCATAAAACGGAAAAGCCAAAAGGTAAACACTTCAACAACAACAACCACAGCAGACCCAAATGTCTGTGTAGAAGTTGAATAGAGTCTAGAGGTGGGATGACTCCAGTGCATTGATTTTACTGCTATGTTTGGAATGGATAATGTGCTTTGCGTTTGTCCAACTCTTTGAGGGAAAAAAAAAGAATTTTAAGTGTTAACGTAGGATGTGCTAATTCTAAGCACTGTGGGCCTGCTCTCTCCTGTTACTGTTGAAGGTCAATGCTGGAAACAGACTAGAGTAGAGATGACGCATAGATGCCACCTCGGAAAGTGTTCTTTTTGCACTACACCATCACTTGTGCATTTGTTTTAACTTTCTTTCTCAATATCCCCTTTGGTTTTCAATCTACAATTACAGGCTGGGCCTTGCCCGAAACTTTGTAAAACATTACAATGCATATTAATTACCTTACCAATCAATCACCTTTCTTTTTCCAGCCGGGCAGTGGCGAGTGGTGAGGTGACACACCCAAGATTGATGGACGAGAGGAGCAAGAGGAATGCCGAGATGCAAAAATCCAGTCCACATTTTTGACCAGGATAAGACAGTAACAGTATCCACTTTTATCTTCTTTTAAATAATTTGATTAATATCTTGTATACAATCTTTACAACAGTGTGTTCTTGGAGTTGTTATTATCAATCATCATTAGGTTTGCTCTGTGTTTACGATTCTTCCCTACCAATATTTAACATTTCTATTTGCTATCTGTTAAAGTATTAAGGCCGGAACAACAGAACAAGAACTAGAAGTGTATGTAATACGGGTCTCTCATCATCATGCATGCATTGCCTTTTTCTCCCTTAACATATGGATATGGTAGTCTTCAATGATTGTCGTTTGTTTGTCTATGCATGCATACTGTTTTTCTATGTCAAACCTTTCCCAAAAACCCCCTTCCCATCCATTCAACAAACCCTAACCCTCTTCCCCCGGGCTGTGTGACTTATTGTCGAGGTGTAACTAAATTAAATGTACACCAATACTTAATCACACACTTGCTGGGGCGGATGTGGTGAAAGCAACACTACTTCAATTTCAAGGCAGAGCGATGATCTTCTTCTGCTTGGCCACCCATGAGTAGGATATTTCAGAGGTTATTTTTTTTAACAAAGGAACATATACCTCCGCATGAATTGCCGGCATTGATTGGATTTGTTTGTTGTCATTCCTCATATACAGCACTAACTGTTAGGCTGTAGGCCTAGTCAAGTGACTCGACACAACTATAGTTTGTAACTCTGTCTAGTAGGCTATCCTCCTAACCACCATTCTGTTTTTTTGTCAAATATTTAAGCATAGTATGCTCGGTAAGTTCTGTACTGTACTTCATTCAACTACTCCTCTAACAGTCTCTCACAGGCGATTGACTGTCTCCTTTTCTTTTTTTGCAATTGCTGCCGCACTGCCAGTGTCTACTACTACTACTATGCTACCACCACCACCACCACCCCAATCATGGCATGTATGAAAAAGGAAACCATCTTCACCATGCAGCCAGTGCTGTGCCACAGTTGGACATAAACATCAAGCACCGGTAAGAGAGAAGTTTGGGGGAGGCAGAATTAATAATGGACATGTTGTCAATGATTTCATTTTCACACACCACTCCGAAGAATGCATAGACTAGAGGACAGACTGAAAGTACTAGAAGGACCAGTCAATGAGTAAGGTGTGTCGCATCTTTCTGTTTGTGTCTTATACAGTCAGCCAATTATTGAAATCAAACACAGGCTATGGGCGGCCATGCACCAGCAAGGAAACAGTGTGATGTAAAACAGTTACCCCACCTACAAAACATTAACAACATTGCATGTAACATAGAAAAATATATTTAATTTACCCTAACAAAAATAAACTAAACCCACAAAAGCTGACCCACCCCCCTCCCTAACCCCAACCAATGTCCATAGAAGTCAGTAACACCCAAACAAGTTCCCACCCACCCACCCAAAAAAGAATTAAAAAAGGGGCAGAACAGGATGACAGGGACTAAGTGGTGGGGCGGGACTGAAGGAGGACACGCATCTGGCGCATCTCGTCCTCTAAACGGGCGACGCGGCGTCTAAGGCCGTGGCAGTTGCAGCCACAGTGGGGGGGCACCGGAGATGGCACGGTGGCGGCGGGCAGCCGCCAGACGGTGGCGCCGTACTGCTGGAGGGCGGTGGCTGGGGCCCGGGGCACTGGAGGAGGCTTGAACAATTGCTGCCGCAGTCTCCTCCTCCTCCTCGGCTAGGACCACCAGCCGCCGGTATTCCCGCTGGATTGCCTCCAGCTTCCGGCGCCGTGCCTTGGCGGCCAACTCCTTCTGGTTGAGTTTCGGAGTAGCTGTGTATCAAAAAGAAAAAAACAAGACAATTGTAAAATATACTCTTAGAAAAACAGTAGGACAAGGTAATTATTTATACACATAGTGGCATGGTAGAGTAGCACTATAAAATAAAGCACAGTAGTACATAACATTTTAAATGTCGCTCGTCCTTCTTCCTTCCACCCATCTTTCACTTTTTAGTTGAACAGTGCACCAGGTGCTCTTCTCCACAAAACTTTCAAAGCGGAGTTGAAATCAGATAGATGAGGCCATTGGTTACTCAATACTCCCGCTCCTATGCCAATTAAAGGGAATTCTAGTCTTCTAGTTCACTCTTCAAACGTCCCCAACAACTCATACTTACTTACGACATCGGATAGCGGGCGGACTTGGTCCGCCCGCCATCCTCATGCTAAAAAGGGTGGGGGTCCCGTGGGGACAATTAATTAGGATGATGTGCCCGGCACAGTGGCGGGAGCATCCTGTTTTTTTTACATTCCGTTTGGCGTTGCCGAAAGCAATGCTAAAATGTTGTGCTGCTTTTCCAAGCACAACATGACGAGGCCCCGCACGGAGCCTGTCACGTTTTGCTTTGAAAGGCGGGGGGTGTTAGACCTGGCACCTTGGCGTGAGTTTCCCTTCCACTTTGTGATGGTGTGCCTCGACTGTTTTGCTGGTGTTGCCCGCTCAGGGCACTGCGCCACGGCTAATCCGTGCCGCAGTGCAAGTGCTCCCGAAGTAAAAGTGTACCTGTAATTGATGTCCATGATTGGTTTATCGGATTCACTGTCAGTCCCCAGTAAAGTGCACCAGGGGTGCCAGGGCTTGTGAATGCCGATGCTGCTGGTGGGCTTGCAGCGCTGGTTGCGCCACCCACGGAAGCGGCCTTGTAAAGTGTGTCTAGGGTCTGCCACCGCAGACCCTGTGCGCGGTCCGGGACCGTCGCGCTGACTGCGCAAGTGCCCCCACTTGCCAGTCCCTAAACCTTCCCTTACTTACATATTAGCCACCCCTCTGGTAGGCCCACGGGCAGGGTGCATTGTAGGCATAAGGTAGGACATGCCCTGATGTGTGTGGCATGTCTTAGTAGTGAATTACAGCCCTTGTCGTTTTTCACTATTGAAGGCTACCTGCTCTCCATAGGCCAGAATGGGCTGCTGGGATCACGCCAACGCTGTGACCCCAGTGGACTCAGAGAGCATGGTAGAGTGTCAAGTTTGGTATGCCTGAACTCAGAATAATAAAATACTTCTTGTAGTCAAGTTTATTTTAATATCCTGGGTTTGTAAATACTACTTTTAGAAAGTTAGTATTTACTGACCTGACCATCTCAGTCCGCCTCTGCTGTGTGTGTGTGTTCTGCCTGGCAACAGTAAGGAGCAGGGTTGGGGAATCCCCAGAGACAGGTTGGCTGCCAGGTGGTGGGTAGAGAGATTACACCTGGATGGGTGGGAGGAGTACACCTTGACTCTTGAATAGACCTGTGCTCGGCCACCACAAAGCCGGCGCCACCCCCTGTGGGGCGGCTGATGTCTCTGCCCTGC
Source organism: Triturus cristatus (assembly GCF_964204655.1). NCBI lineage: Eukaryota > Metazoa > Chordata > Amphibia > Caudata > Salamandridae > Triturus > Triturus cristatus. The sequence continues at coordinate 1,356,469,452 of NC_140591.1, forward strand.
TGCTGAAAGGAAATAGCAGAGTCACCATAACAAAGTGCTCCAGAACTGGACTGAGCCAGGCCTAGGCCCCCTGGCGCTAAAGAACAAAAGAATCATGGTATAAAAGTAGGAGCCTGGCTCCTAAGAAATCAGAATCCTGTTTACCACAAAGAACCTCTGCCCGACTAGAAGGAGAAGGAGACGTTGGAGGAGCTGGCCTGCTGCCTGCCTTGCTGAGAAAGGAGAGGAAGAGACTTACTGAAAAGACTTTGCTACTTTGTGCTTGAACATTCTCCAAGGGCTTGATCTGAGCTTGCCCCCTGAACTGAACCCCAGGAACAGTGGGTTCTCTGTGCTTCTTGCTCATCCTCCAATTCGAGCCGTGTGGGCATCCCGCTGGAAAAGAGACTGCACCCCTCATCGCCCCTCCTAGGGCCGTGACACTCAGAAGCTCGCCTGCCTCCAACCCGTGAGAGCCCCGCTCCGTCCCGAGCCGCTCTCTGTTCCCGGGCCAGGCCGCCTGCATCCCTGTCACCGCCTGCTACTGGAGCGCGCTGACCGCGCTATCACCCCTCCTGCCGGAAGCCGTCCGACGACTGTGATCCACGCCGGGTCATCCAGCTGCACTGACCGTGCCCTGTGACCCCGCTTCGCTATCCCCGGACATCTCAGGCCGCGCCGCCCCCGCTGTGGAGACCCTCCTGCACCGCCGTGCTAAAGGGTCGCTGGCCGCGCCTGCCTACGTGCCCACACCTGCTGATTGAGGACCCAAGAACACTTCCCAAGCTGAGAGTCGCCCCGACCTGTGCCGACTCTCCACATCACGAAAGAAGTTCCAGTATCGGGCTCGGGGCCCGCAACGCCTTATTTCCCCGTTCGCAGGAGTCGATCTCTGTGAATACTGGAACTACAAGTAAAGAGACTACGAACTATCCATTTGAAGCTACGAACAAAGAACATTTGCCTGCTTTATAACCTGGTGGCCTAGCGAAAACGTTATTGGTCTTGTGATAAGTCTGCTGAGATATATATACCTTATTTTTACATAAAGAAGCGTATTTTTATATATATCCAAGTCTGGTGTCCGTTTCTGGGGGGATTGATGTATTTACTGTGTGTATGATTGTAAGTGCTTAGCCAACAACGCCTGAGGAATCGCCTTGGCTGCTCACGCCACGCACCTAGAGGGTGAGCAAGGGTCATTCGCGAGGGGTTATCCTGCGCCCTGACGTGGAGGAGAGGGTTCCTGCTTGTCACAAGGGCAACCTTGCGCCAACCAGAGATCCCCGACTCTAACATTGGTGGCAGCGGTGGGATTCGAACCCACGCCTCCGGAGAGACTGGAGGGCTACACGATGGAGCAATTGAAAGGCTACAGTGTACAATTCAGAGTCCCCCATGCTGGATGCAAGAGGAAGCCCCAGTACACCAAGGCGTTGAGAGCCTGGAAGGAGTCACGAGACCTACGGAATGCGGGGGACATCGTTCCACCCGACAACCTTGAGGAACCCAGCAGAGTCCGGTCGCCAGAGGAGCTGGCAGACAGGGCAGCCGACAGGGCGCATGCAATGGAGATGGCAAAGTTGGCAGGACAAATGGAAATGGAAAAGCAGAAGTTGGCCCTGGAGGCACAACAACGCCAAATGGATCATGATATCAGATTGAAGGAGTTGGAGCTGAAGGCGAAAAGTTTGGACACCGCTCCTTCTGGTGGCAGCACTCCACCAGCGCAGGTAGAGTCCAAGGTGTACATCCCCAAAGATGTAGTAAAGGAGTATTTCAGAAAGGATGACATAGGGCAGTGGTTTAGGGCCTACGAGGTGGCCATGTCCTCACACCGGGTCCCTGAGAAAGACTGGGGAGCGGGGTTGTGGGGAAGGTTCCTTGCTGAAGGGCGTGACACACTGTTAGATTTGCCCTTAGATCTCCAAACCTCATACCCCCATATGAAGGAAGCTTTAATGACCAGGTATGGGTTAACTCCTGAGCTATATAGACAGAGGTTCAGGGAGACCAAGAAGATCCCTGAGAGTACGTATGTGGAATATGTGACCTTTTTCTGCAGAGCGCTGGATGGTTGGGTGAAGGGTAGCAAAGTGAATGATTATCAAGGGCTGCTTGATTTAATTGCATGGGAGCACTTGTCCAGTCAATGTTTTCCTGAGCTACGCCAGCACCTGATCGATAGCAAGCTGTCCAACCCGAGGAAGCTTGCTGAGGAGGCGGACCGCTGGCTCAGCACCAGGGTCCACAAGGCTCAAGTGGGAGACTCCGCCAAAGGTGGGCAGGGTCCCCAGCAGAAGAGTGGGGGGGACAAGGGTAAACAGAAGGGGTTCCAAAAAGGCCCCCAAAGTAATTCCCAAGGGAACCAGCAGAAGGGTTCTCAGCCTCCCCCACCCCCGCAGCAGAACGGGGCCCCGACAGGTAGACCTGTTCCAAAGGGGCCCTTCAATTGTTATAAGTGTGGTGACCCGGGTCACATTGCCTCTGACCCTAAGTGTCGCCTGTTTGGTAAGACCGCACCCACTGGTGCTCCACCCCGGCAAGTAGCTAGTGTTAACTTTGGGGAGGAGGTAGCAGTCCAGGAGGGTGGGGGTCCCGGGCAGATGACCCTAGTCTCGCTAGGAGACAGTGAGATGGTCCCTGTAACCTACCTGCCCTCTAACACTAAGAAATATGGGCAGGTGGTGACCATCAATGGAAGGAAGGTGGAGGCTCTTAGAGATACAGGAGCCAGCGTGACCTCGGTGAGGCAACACCTGGTGTCTCAAGAGCAGATTGTACCCAATGCCTACTGTAGGGTTGTCAATGCTGACAACGTAGAGAGTCGTTGTCCAATGGCTCAAGTTCCCTTTGAGTGGGGGGAGGTCTCTGGTACTCTACAAGTCGCTGTGAGAACTGACATGCCTGTAGATTGTCTGCTAGGGAACGACCTGGAGAGCTCCCCTTGGGAAAAGGTGGAGAAGACCACGCATCTGAGGATGGTGGGTCTACCCGACTGGGCGTGCGTGACCACCCGGTCCATGGCAGCCGGTAGGGGTGTTGAGAGGGTCCTGGAGCCTGAGGGAGAGGTCCAGGAACCGGCCTTAGGGAGAAGGCGCAGGAGGCGCGGGAAACCGGCCCCCGAAGTTCCCACGGCCCAGGAGGAAGTAGACCCTGAGGGGGATGCTCTGGAGCCTACCGGGGAACAGATTGCCGAACTGGGAGATCTGCCTGAGCTGACCCATTGGCAGCAAGAAGGAGGTCCCTCCAGGGAGGAATTCTGCAGGGAGCAGAAAGAATGCCCTTCTCTCGTGGGTATGCGGCAGCAGGCTGCAGACCAGGCCAATGGTGTTCAGGCCAAAACACACTACGTGTACTGGGAGAGTGACCTCCTGTATTCAGAGCCTAAGGCTGCTGAACCTGGGTCAGCCCGTGTGCTGGTGGTACCCCAGAAGTTCAGAACCTTCCTACTGGGGCTGGCTCACGATGTGCCGTTAGCAGGACATTTGGGGATGGACAAGACCTATGACAGGCTTGTCACCCACTTTTACTGGCCCCAAATGCATAAGAATTCAGATTCCTACTGCAGAACCTGTCAGACTTGCCAGGCAAGTGGTAAGAGCGGAGGGAAGCACAAGGCTCCTCTGCAACCTTTCCCTGTGGTCGGTACGCCATTCCAACGAGTGGGTATTGACATTGTGGGGCCTCTGGACCCCAAGACAGCCCTGGGCAACAGGTTCATCCTGGTCTTGGTGGACCATGCCACCCGGTACCCTGAAGCCATCCCTCTGAGGACAGTGACGGCCCCCGTGGTGGGACGGGCACTGATGGGAATTTTCTCCCGAGTGGGATTCCCTCTAGAGGTGGTGAGCGACAGGGGGACCAATTTCATATCCACATATATGAAATCCCTGTGGAAGGAGTGTTGGGTAACTTACAAGTTCGGAAATCAATGAGGTGGGAGAAAGAAGGGCTTAGATCCACTCAGCTTCCTTGTCTCAATATTCACAAAAATCAATGGTTTAGCGGATCACTGGTCCTGGGAAACCAGGGTATTGCATGGACAGTACATTGTACCGTATAAAAAACCCTCATTCACGTCTTTGCTGGGATCGAGATTAGCGGTATATCTTGATTCTCCGCTGACTGTGGTCTTCAACGTGATCGCATAATCATTGGGTCAATCCAATGCTTCCTCCACCCGGAGGCTTTTAACCACTGGTTAATCACAGTAGTGATCGTGAATCAAAAAAGAAGGGTGAGGTGATCGTGATAAAAGGAAAAGTGTATTAAAATTCTCGTAAAACCAGTAGATAATTTATTGGTACTGGGTTCGAGACCAAGATAAAAAAGTATTGTCGTTGTGCACGAGTCTGACTGATTACGGTCAGGTGCACTAGTTAAAAACTGTGTCCAAGAAAGGTCGACATGTTTCAGCCCTCGTCAGCCCAGAAGGGTCTAGCGGGCTTTCTTCAGGACCTGGTGCAGAATGGGGGCCCGTGCTATGGGCTCCCTTGTGGATGTGCAGGGAACTTTATCCTATTCGAATGCACATTCAATCTTAATCCAATGGATTGAAAAAATGGTTGTGGGGGGAAGGAAAGAAGGGAGAAGGAAAAAGCATAAAATCATTTCAAATTCGTTCTGTATGCAATCATAAAAAGGCAAAGCTTTGTTTAAGGGAGACCCCCAGTGGGGAACCCCTGGTATGGCAAAGTTCGACCCTCCTTTACTAGTAAGATGCAGATCTCGTACACAATCCATTTTGTCATATCCCAAGGCAATAGTATTTAGTACTCCGACCAACTCCTCATGTCATAAACGATGTGTGTGCTCTGTACGCCCCTATGCGTCAAGTGAGGCTGAGGGGTTTGAGAGAGTAGCACCTACAAACGTCTGGTGAGGGCGGTAGGATCTCTGTTATCGCTTGGGATCAAATCATTAATCAAAAAACGCGTTAGCCCCCACACAGAGGTATCTCGTCTATGCATGTTTAAGCTAGGTGGTATATTCATGTCAGATATGAGTTCCCCAGTGAAAGCGAGAAATCAGATAGGAAAGATTTGTTGACTAGTGCAGTTCAATTATTTTGTTTTTGTCAAGCGGCTATAAATCATAATGAGACATAGTGATACATGCGGCAGGGTGAGAAAATTTCGTCATTACCTTGTCTCCTTTGTTGCAGGCCACAGCGGGTACTCTAGGGGAGTCGCATCACGCTCTAGTTGTGTTTAAAGAAAGAGCAATGCTTGAATAGGGAGTTGTTAGGGCAATACGTTACGTTTTTGTTGTGTGATCTCGATTCCGGCTCTCGGCGTTCTTGATCTCCCGTCAGTTACCTCTTCGGCGTCGGTCTGGGACCTGTGCTGACTCTGCCTCCTAGGACCCGGTGAAGACACTGGATCCGGGTCTGTACGTTCTTAAATAGGCGGAGTGGTCATGAATAATGAGGAAAGACTAGGAGTCGAAATCTGACTTAGAGAAGAAATTTACTAATATATTAAAAACGAATTATATTGTTCAAACGTCAATTTGCGATCATGTAATTTGTCGGTTTTTTGACAATCAGCTTCTACTATGCTGGAAATAGTCGTAATGCTTGTATACAATTGTCGCATCGTACCATGAGACTGTTGTAGCTGGGATTACTCAATTATAGAAGATCCTGTGTTTTGGACATTACGTGACTGGGTTGGTCGTGTATGTAATTTGCTTAGTACATTGGTCAGTTCCAGTTATGTAGGGAAACGGCTCTGAGTGACAAAGTGTCACGATCTCTCTGATGTTGCATTGGTCATGGTGCTGAGTAGTTAAGGATCTGGTGAGAGGGGGAATACCATTTCGCCCAGTCTCTTCTGTGACAAGCTGAAACAACACGGTGTTTTAGTCAGTGCCTGAAGGATTGTATTGCTTTCTTGGTTCTCCCTCGATATATATCATGTATTTTTCAAGCTGAGCCACGGAATATTGTCGTTCAGTCCTCGTTTGTGTGTCTGGAGACGGTACACCCATCTTTGTTCCTTTTCGAACAGAATTTTGTCTGCATTGGAGTTTTTGTAGGCTAGAGTCTCTAAGATTACCCATTGTAGATCATCTACTGTGTGTCCTTGCTCTATGAAGTGACAACTCATCTTTGTAGTCTGTTTCTTACATCTTACATTGCTTCTGTGTTCTCCCATTCTCATTTTGGCTTTTCTTGTGGCTTTTCTTGTGGTCATGCCGATGTATCTTAAATTGCAAGGGCAGGTAATCATATAGATTACATGCGTAGTATTGCAGTTTGTGTGTGTTCTGATTGTCCATTTCAAGTCAGGTAGTAGTTGTATTGTTTTAGTTGCTTTCGTTAGGTGGCAAACTGAACAGGTGCCGCATGGAAAATGTCCTGTTACGGGTGAGTTATTCCATGGTCCTCGTGGAATTTCATTGGTGGTTCTCTCTGGAGGTCTTGTGTGCACAAGTAGATCTTTTAAGTTCCTTACTAGCTGATTACTATTTGAAACCATTAGTACAGCAGACCGCTACCTACTTAAAAGACACGAAAAACCTCCTGAACCTCCTTCAGAATCTACAGTTTTCTGAAGATAGGATGCTTCTGGTCGGTCTAGACGTTGAAAGCTTATATACAAGCTTGCCCCAACAGAAGACGCTAGAGACCCTGGAGGCACTTCTGTTTAACCATCCATGGGAACACAAAACTCCCCGACATTTTGTACTTGAATGCTGCAGATTGGCACTAACAGAGAACCACTTCCAATACAACAAGACAATTTACAAACAGTGCCACGGAACATCTATGGGGAGCACCTTTGCGCCGAGTGTGGCAGGGCTGTATGTCAGTGACTTTGAGACAACCCACATCTTTGACATTTCAAACCCCTTTCGAACCAAAATAGTTTTTTGGAAACGCTACATCGACGATGTGCTCCTCATATGGGAAGGTGACAGAGACTCTCTAACTGAGTTTCACCGCTGGCTGAACGCAAGGGATATATGGTTAAAATTTACCTATACAGCAAGTCCTAACAGTCTGGACTTCCTTGATGTAACTATCTTCATCGAGAATAACACGATACACACCAAAACGTTCTTCAAGCCAACCTCCAAAAACAGCCTCTTGTCCTACAAAAGTTTCCACCCACGCCCATTAAGAGACAATCTGCCTTATGGGCAATTCCTCAGGCTGAGACGTAACTGCAGTGAGATGAGAGACTACAGACGTCAAGCCAAGGACCTCAGCAAAAAACTGCAAGCAAGAGACTACCCAAGAAAGACCATTGAAAAATGCCGTAAGAGGGCCAGGAATCAACAGAGAGAAGCACTACTAGAAACCGTCCCAAAACAACCAACACCAGATCTGATCACCTGTGTGAGTACCTATAGCACTGCTTCGAACAACATCAAGAAAATCATAAACAAAAACTGGAAGATCTTGACCTCCGGATCTCTCAAATGGCCAAAACCAAGGTTCTCGAATAGGAGAACCAGGAACTTAAAAGATCTACTTGTGCACACAAGACCTCCAGAGAGAACCACCAATGAAATTCCACGAGGACCATGGAATAACTCACCCGTAACAGGACATTTTCCATGCGGCACCTGTTCAGTTTGCCACCTAACGAAAGCAACTAAAACAATACAACTACTACCTGACTTGAAATGGACAATCAGAACACACACAAACTGCAATACTACGCATGTAATCTATATGATTACCTGCCCTTGCAATTTAAGATACATCGGCATGACCACAAGAAAAGCCAAAATGAGAATGGGAGAACACAGAAGCAATGTAAGATGTAAGAAACAGACTACAAAGATGAGTTGTCACTTCATAGAGCAAGGACACACAGTAGATGATCTACAATGGGTAATCTTAGAGACTCTAGCCTACAAAAACTCCAATGCAGACAAAATTCTGTTCGAAAAGGAACAAAGATGGGTGTACCGTCTCCAGACACACAAACGAGGACTGAACGACAATATTCCGTGGCTCAGCTTGAAAAATACATGATATATATCGAGGGAGAACCAAGAAAGCAATACAATCCTTCAGGCACTGACTAAAACACCGTGTTGTTTCAGCTTGTCACAGAAGAGACTGGGCGAAATGGTATTCCCCCTCTCACCAGATCCTTAACTACTCAGCACCATGACCAATGCAACATCAGAGAGATCGTGACACTTTGTCACTCAGAGCCGTTTCCCTACATAACTGGAACTGACCAATGTACTAAGCAAATTACATACACGACCAACCCAGTCACGTAATGTCCAAAACACAGGATCTTCTATAATTGAGTAATCCCAGCTACAACAGTCTCATGGTACGATGCGACAATTGTATACAAGCATTACGACTATTTCCAGCATAGTAGAAGCTGATTGTCAAAAAACCGACAAATTACATGATCGCAAATTGACGTTTGAACAATATAATTCGTTTTTAATATATTAGTAAATTTCTTCTCTAAGTCAGATTTCGACTCCTAGTCTTTCCTCATTATTCATGACCACTCCGCCTATTTAAGAACGTACAGACCCGGATCCAGTGTCTTCACCGGGTCCTAGGAGGCAGAGTCAGCACAGGTCCCAGACCGACGCCGAAGAGGTAACTGACGGGAGATCAAGAACGCCGAGAGTCGGAATCGAGATCACACAACAAAAACGTAACGTATTGCCCTAACAACTCCCTATTCAAGCATTGCTCTTTCTTTAAACACAACTAGAGCGTGATGCGACTCCCCTAGAGTACCCGCTGTGGCCTGCAACAAAGGAGACAAGGTAATGACGAAATTTTCTCACCCTGCCGCATGTATCACTATGTCTCATTATGATTTATAGCCGCTTGACAAAAACAAAATAATTGAACTGCACTAGTCAACAAATCTTTCCTATCTGATTTCTCGCTTTCACTGGGGAACTCATATCTGACATGAATATACCACCTAGCTTAAACATGCATAGACGAGATACCTCTGTGTGGGGGCTAACGCGTTTTTTGATTAATGATTTGATCCCAAGCGATAACAGAGATCCTACCGCCCTCACCAGACGTTTGTAGGTGCTACTCTCTCAAACCCCTCAGCCTCACTTGACGCATAGGGGCGTACAGAGCACACACATCGTTTATGACATGAGGAGTTGGTCGGAGTACTAAATACTATTGCCTTGGGATATGACAAAATGGATTGTGTACGAGATCTGCATCTTACTAGTAAAGGAGGGTCGAACTTTGCCATACCAGGGGTTCCCCACTGGGGGTCTCCCTTAAACAAAGCTTTGCCTTTTTATGATTGCATACAGAACGAATTTGAAATGATTTTATGCTTTTTCCTTCTCCCTTCTTTCCTTCCCCCCACAACCATTTTTTCAATCCATTGGATTAAGATTGAATGTGCATTCGAATAGGATAAAGTTCCCTGCACATCCACAAGGGAGCCCATAGCACGGGCCCCCATTCTGCACCAGGTCCTGAAGAAAGCCCGCTAGACCCTTCTGGGCTGACGAGGGCTGAAACATGTCGACCTTTCTTGGACACAGTTTTTAACTAGTGCACCTGACCGTAATCAGTCAGACTCGTGCACAACGACAATACTTTTTTATCTTGGTCTCGAACCCAGTACCAATAAATTATCTACTGGTTTTACGAGAATTTTAATACACTTTTCCTTTTATCACGATCACCTCACCCTTCTTTTTTGATTCACGATCACTACTGTGATTAACCAGTGGTTAAAAGCCTCCGGGTGGAGGAAGCATTGGATTGACCCAATGATTATGCGATCACGTTGAAGACCACAGTCAGCGGAGAATCAAGATATACCGCTAATCTCGATCCCAGCAAAGACGTGAATGAGGGTTTTTTATACGGTACAATGTACTGTCCATGCAATACCCTGGTTTCCCAGGACCAGTGATCCGCTCTACCATTGATTTTTGTAACTTACAAGTTCACCACTCCTTACCATCCCCAAGGAAATGGGTTGGTTGAGAGATTCAACCGAACCCTCAAAGGCATGATCATGGGCCTGGACGGTCCAATGAGGCGTAAGTGGGACGTCCTCTTGCCATGCCTGCTCTTCGCTTACCGAGAGGTGCCGCAGAAGTCTCTAGGGTTCAGCCCCTTTGAGCTTCTGTATGGTCACCCGGTAAGAGGACCTCTGAGTTTGGTAAAGGAAGGCTGGGAGCAATCTCCCAGGAAACCTCCCCAGAATGTATATAGTTACATGCTGGCCTTCCGAAACCAGACTCAGCGTTTCAGGCAACTTGCTGAGGCAAATCTGGAAGCCAGCCAGGAAAAGATGAAGCGGTGGTACGACCGGAATGCCACTCTGGTAGAGCTTCAACCTGGACAAAAGGTGTGGGTCTTGGCCCCAGTGGAGCCGTGTGCACTTCAGGATAAGTGGACAGGTCCATTTGAGGTTGTGGAGCGCAAAAGTCCTATCACCTACTTGGTGGACATACAGACTCCCAGGAACCCTTTGAGGGTCCTACATGTTAACCGCCTTAAGCCCCACTTAGAGAGGACCGAAGTGGGCATGCTGCTGGCCACTGATGATGGAATGGAAGAGGAGACCGAGCCTCTTCCTGACCTCTTAGTGGCCTCTGAGAAAGATGGGTCAGTGGATGGAGTTAACCTCTCACCCACCCTGACGCCCGAACAACAGGAAGACTGCCGCCACTTGCTGGGACAATTTTCCGACCGATTCTCCCTGGTTCCTGGTGTCACAGATTGGTGCGTCCATGATGTGGACACAGGAGACAGCTTACCCGTGAAGCACAAGGCTTACAGGGTAACTGACAGGGTCAGAGCTTGCATTAAGGAGGAGGTCTCCAAAATGCTTGCGCTAGGGGTGGTTGAGTCCTCCAGCAGTCCTTGGTCCAGCCCCGTGGTCTTGGTCCCCAAAGCTGCTGCGCCGGGAGCCACACCGGAACTCCGGTTCTGTGTGGACTACAGAGGACTCAATTCAGTCACGAAGACTGACGCGCACCCCATCCCCAGAGCTGATGAGCTCATTGATCGGCTGGGGGCTGCCCGGTTCCTCAGCACGTTTGATTTAACGTCTGGGTACTGGCAGATCGCCTTGACCGATGGGGCCAAAGAGAGGTCAGCATTCTCTACACCAGATGGGCACTTCCAGTTCCGAGTCATGCCATTTGGGATGAAGAATGCCCCTGCCACCTTTCAGAGGTTGGTCAACCAGGTACTGGTTGGGCTGGATGCGTTCAGTGCCGCCTACCTGGATGACATCGCAGTGTTCAGTGCCACCTGGCCTGAACACCTGCGCCACCTCTGGGAAGTGTTGATGGCGCTGCGCCGAGCAGGCCTCACGATCAAGGCAAGCAAGTGCCAGATCGGGCAGGGTTCCTTGGTGTACTTGGGACACCAAGTGGGGAGTGGCAAGGTGGCACCCTTGCAACCCAAAATTGAAACCATCCTGGCTTGGGAACCCCCCAAGACGCAGACCGCAGTGAGGGCCTTCCTGGGGCTCACTGGGTACTACAGGAGGTTTGTCAAGGGCTATGGAACGATCGTTGCCCCCTTGACAGAGCTGACTTCGAAGAAGCAGCCCAGGAACGTGATTTGGACTGACACCTGTCAGAAAGCTTTCGACACCCTGAAGACTGCCATGTGCACGGCGCCCGTGCTCTTGGCCCCTGACTTCTCCAAGGAATTCCTAGTGCAGACAGACGCTTCAGAGCATGGTGTAGGGGCTGTTCTTTCACAGATGACTGAGGAGGGCTGGGACCAACCCGTAGCCTTCATCAGTAGGAGGTTACTTCCACGGGAAAGTAGGTGGAGTGCAATTGAGCGAGAAGCATTTGCTGTGGTCTGGGCGCTGAAGAAGCTAAGACCCTACTTGTTTGGGTCTCACTTCCGGGTTCAGACGGACCACAGGCCCCTCAGATGGTTGATGCAAATGAGGGGTGAAAACCCGAAGCTGTTGAGGTGGTCCATCTCCCTACAGGGTATGGACTTTACGGTGGAACACCGTCCTGGTACAGATCACGCCAACGCTGACGGTCTGTCCAGGTATTTCCGCCTTAGTGACGAGGAACCCCCTGGGCAAGGGTAGTTCTCCCCACATTTCAGCTGGAGGGGACACGTGTTAGACCTGGCACCTTGGCGTGAGTTTCCCTTCCACTTTGTGATGGTGTGCCTCGACTGTTTTGCTGGTGTTGCCCGCTCAGGGCACTGCGCCACGGCTAATCCGTGCCGCAGTGCAAGTGCTCCCGAAGTAAAAGTGTACCTGTAATTGATGTCCATGATTGGTTTATCGGATTCACTGTCAGTCCCCAGTAAAGTGCACCAGGGGTGCCAGGGCTTGTGAATGCCGATGCTGCTGGTGGGCTTGCAGCGCTGGTTGCGCCACCCACGGAAGCGGCCTTGTAAAGTGTGTCTAGGGTCTGCCACCGCAGACCCTGTGCGCGGTCCGGGACCGTCGCGCTGACTGCGCAAGTGCCCCCACTTGCCAGTCCCTAAACCTTCCCTTACTTACATATTAGCCACCCCTCTGGTAGGCCCACGGGCAGGGTGCATTGTAGGCATAAGGTAGGACATGCCCTGATGTGTGTGGCATGTCTTAGTAGTGAATTACAGCCCTTGTCGTTTTTCACTATTGAAGGCTACCTGCTCTCCATAGGCCAGAATGGGCTGCTGGGATCACGCCAACGCTGTGACCCCAGTGGACTCAGAGAGCATGGTAGAGTGTCAAGTTTGGTATGCCTGAACTCAGAATAATAAAATACTTCTTGTAGTCAAGTTTATTTTAATATCCTGGGTTTGTAAATACTACTTTTAGAAAGTTAGTATTTACTGACCTGACCATCTCAGTCCGCCTCTGCTGTGTGTGTGTGTTCTGCCTGGCAACAGTAAGGAGCAGGGTTGGGGAATCCCCAGAGACAGGTTGGCTGCCAGGTGGTGGGTAGAGAGATTACACCTGGATGGGTGGGAGGAGTACACCTTGACTCTTGAATAGACCTGTGCTCGGCCACCACAAAGCCGGCGCCACCCCCTGTGGGGCGGCTGATGTCTCTGCCCTGCTGCTGAAAGGAAAGAGCAGAGTCACCATAACAAAGTGCTCCAGAACTGGACTGAGCCAGGCCTAGGCCCCCCGGCGCTAAAGAACAAAAGAATCATGGTATAAAAGTAGGAGCCTGGCTCCTAAGAAATCAGAATCCTGTTTACCACAAAGAACCTCTGCCCGACTAGAAGGAGAAGGAGACGCTGGAGGAGCTGGCCTGCTGCCTGCCTTGCTGAGAAAGGAGAGGAAGAGACTTACTGAAAAGACTTTGCTACTTTGTGCTTGAACATTCTCCAAGGGCTTGATCTGAGCTTGCCCCCTGAACTGAACCCCAGGAACAGTGGGTTCTCTGTGCTTCTTGCTCATCCTCCAATTCGAGCCGTGTGGGCATCCCGCTGGAAAAGAGACTGCGCCCCTCATCGCCCCTCCTAGGGCCGTGACACTCAGAAGCTCACCTGCCTCCAACCCGTGAGAGCCCCGCTCCGTCCCGAGCCGCTCTCTGTTCCCGGGCCAGGCCGCCTGCATCCCTGTCACCGCCTGCTACTGGAGCGCGCTGACCGCGCTATCACCCCTCCTGCCGGAAGCCGTCCGACGACTGTGATCCACGTCGGGTCATCCAGCTGCACTGACCGTGCCCTGTGACCCCGCTTCGCTATCCCCGGACATCTCAGGCCGCGCCGCCCCCGCTGTGGAGACCCTCCTGCACCGCCGTGCTAAAGGGTCGCTGGCCGCGCCTGCCTACGTGCCCACACCTGCTGATTGAGGACCCAAGAACACTTCCCAAGCTGAGAGTCGCCCCGACCTGTGCCGACTCTCCACATCACGAAAGAAGTTCCAGTATCGGGCTCGGGGCCCGCAACGCCTTATTTCCCCGTTCGCAGGAGTCGATCTCTGTGAATACTGGAACTACAAGTAAAGAGACTACGAACTATCCATTTGAAGCTACGAACAAAGAACATTTGCCTGCTTTATAACCTGGTGGCCTAGCGAAAACGTTATTGGTCTTGTGATAAGTCTGCTGAGATATATATACCTTATTTTTACATAAAGAAGCGTATTTTTATATATTTGAAACAAAGAGTGCCCAAAGCAACAAGAGCGCACTCACTGCAGAGGTAACCAAAGGTTTATTTTAAAGTGAAAAACGAGCGTCAGCATTCAAAGAAATTGTCCTCATTCCCAACGCGTTTCAAGGCTTTTCCTGCCTCTTAATCATGGGTGATTAGGCATACACACAGCAGATGACTCCAAACATTTTCCGTTGCAGCATGTGAATTTAAATACCCCCAGTGGGCTTTGCGCAGTGCGTCAGTATGTTGATTTCATGCTGGGACTTGTAGTCCGAAAACAGAGTCACTCACAGTTTAAACCCTCCGGTGGGCTCCGCTGTGCACATGGTTATTAAGTCCATTGTTACCCTCAGTGGGTCATGAAGCTGACGCTGGTTGCATTTAGTCCCAGCATGAAATCAACATACTGACGCACTGCGCAAAGCCCACTGGGGGTATTTAAATTCACATGCTGCAACGGAAAATGTTTGGAGTCATCTGCTGTGTGTATGCCTAATCACCCATGATTAAGAGGCAGGAAAAGCCTTGAAACGCGTTGGGAATGAGGACAATTTCTTTGAATGCTGACGCTCGTTTTTCACTTTAAAATAAACCTTTGGTTACCTCTGCAGTGAGTGCGCTCTTGTTGCTTTGGGCACTCTTTGTTTCAAATAATTACACGGCAGCCCTGCCGTGAAGAGATGCACCGTCCCTCGATTACTGGGAGGCTGGAGTTGGAACTTTGCCGAACTCTTTTCAGCACTTCAGAGGAGAATAAATGCAACCAGCGTCAGCTTCATGACCCACTGAGGGTAACAATGGACTTAATAACCATGTGCACAGCGGAGCCCACCGGAGGGTTTAAACTGTGAGTGACTCTGTTTTCGGACTACAAGTCCCAGCATGAAATCAACATACTGACGCACTGCGCAAAGCCCACTGGGGGTATTTAAATTCACATGCTGCAACGGAAAATGTTTGGAGTCATCTGCTGTGTGTATGCCTAATCACCCATGATTAAGAGGCAGGAAAAGCCTTGAAACGCGTTGGGAATGAGGACAATTTCTTTGAATGCTGACGCTCGTTTTTCACTTTAAAATAAACCTTTGGTTACCTCTGCAGTGAGTGCGCTCTTGTTGCTTTGGGCACTCTTTGTTTCAAATAATTACACGGCAGCCCTGCCGTGAAGAGATGCACCGTCCCTCGATTACTGGGAGGCTGGAGTTGGAACTTTGCCGAACTCTTTTCAGCACTTCAGAGGAGAATAAATGCAACCAGCGTCAGCTTCATGACCCACTGAGGGTAACAATGGACTTAATAACCATGTGCACAGCGGAGCCCACCGGAGGGTTTAAACTGTGAGTGACTCTGTTTTCGGACTACAAGTCCCAGCATGAAATCAACATACTGACGCACTGCGCAAAGCCCACTGGGGGTATTTAAATTCACATGCTGCAACGGAAAATGTTTGGAGTCATCTGCTGTGTGTATGCCTAATCACCCATGATTAAGAGGCAGGAAAAGCCTTGAAACGCGTTGGGAATGAGGACAATTTCTTTGAATGCTGACGCTCGTTTTTCACTTTAAAATAAACCTTTGGTTACCTCTGCAGTGAGTGCGCTCTTGTTGCTTTGGGCACTCTTTGTTTCAAATAATTACACGGCAGCCCTGCCGTGAAGAGATGCACCGTCCCTCGATTACTGGGAGGCTGGAGTTGGAACTTTGCCGAACTCTTTTCAGCACTTCAGAGGAGAATAAATGCAACCAGCGTCAGCTTCATGACCCACTGAGGGTAACAATGGACTTAATAACCATGTGCACAGCGGAGCCCACCGGAGGGTTTAAACTGTGAGTGACTCTGTTTTCGGACTACAAGTCCCAGCATGAAATCAACATACTGACGCACTGCGCAAAGCCCACTGGGGGTATTTAAATTCACATGCTGCAACGGAAAATGTTTGGAGTCATCTGCTGTGTGTATGCCTAATCACCCATGATTAAGAGGCAGGAAAAGCCTTGAAACGCGTTGGGAATGAGGACAATTTCTTTGAATGCTGACGCTCGTTTTTCACTTTAAAATAATCCTTTGGTTACCTCTGCAGTGAGTGCGCTCTTGTTGCTTTGGGCACTCTTTGTTTCAAATAATTACACGGCAGCCCTGCCGTGAAGAGATGCACCGTCCCTCGATTACTGGGAGGCTGGAGTTGGAACTTTGCCGAACTCTTTTCAGCACTTCAGAGGAGAATAAATGCAACCAGCGTCAGCTTCATGACCCACTGAGGGTAACAATGGACTTAATAACCATGTGCACAGCGGAGCCCACCGGAGGGTTTAAACTGTGAGTGACTCTGTTTTCGGACTACAAGTCCCAGCATGAAATCAACATACTGACGCACTGCGCAAAGCCCACTGGGGGTATTTAAATTCACATGCTGCAACGGAAAATGTTTGGAGTCATCTGCTGTGTGTATGCCTAATCACCCATGATTAAGAGGCAGGAAAAGCCTTGAAACGCGTTGGGAATGAGGACAATTTCTTTGAATGCTGACGCTCGTTTTTCACTTTAAAATAAACCTTTGGTTACCTCTGCAGTGAGTGCGCTCTTGTTGCTTTGGGCACTCTTTGTTTCAAGTATTTTTATATATATCCAAGTCTGGTGTCCGTTTCTGGGGGGATTGATGTATTTACTGTGTGTATGATTGTAAGTGCTTAGCCAACAACGCCTGAGGAATCGCCTTGGCTGCTCACGCCACGCACCTAGAGGGTGAGCAAGGGTCATTCGCGAGGGGTTATCCTGCGCCCTGATGTGGAGGAGAGGGTTCCTGCTTGTCACAAGGGCAACCTTGCGCCAACCAGAGATCCCCGACTCTAACAGGGGGTACCATAGCAAAGGTAGGTACCCTCCATGGGGTCCCCCAAGCATACTCTGCAATGTCTGCATGCCTTTCCATGGCGGACGGCAATGCCGCCACGCAAAGGCATTCCAAAATGCAGATTATTTCGGCTAGCGGTGTGTTCAGAGAGACACCACCGGCATATTGAACCCTTTTCCGCCTGGTCGACATGTGGGGGGTCTGAATATTTTCTACAGGGATGGCGGGATGTTTGCCCCTGCGGTGTCTGCAGTGAATTCCAGCCGGCCCGGCGGGGGCAATTCGTCCACCATCCTAATAGGGCCCTAAGTCACAACTGTACAGTATACATATACATACAGTACACCCTTGCAGTGAGTGTACTGTCAAGTTCAACAATAGTTAAGTATTATGAATCTAACTTACCACCGCCTGCCACTGGTGCTCCCACTCCCCCTGCCGCTCCATCGGTATCGGCAGCAACTGCCGCATCCTCGCCCTCCGCGTCGCCTTCTTCGCTGGCCCCGGCAGTGGTGGTCGGTAGTGCGCCTAGAAAACATTACACATTTGTTAGGCGTCATATACACCTCCCCCCTATTGATCAGTAGCAAGGTTGAAAAATGAGTTAATACTAACATACATCACTAGTACAAATCAGGTAGTAGTACAGTAGACACTTATAGTTATATATGATCATTGTAGCCTTTGCTTAATTAGCCCTAGCCATGCTACCATTTTACCTTTGTGTCTTTTCTTTTTGCACATGTGACGTTACCTTGCAGCTTCTTAAGACACCTTTGAGCCCACATGACCTGCCTCACACTGCTACTGTCTAGACTCTAGTGTACGCGCTGCGTACAAGCGGTCAACAAACATTAACAAGACACTTTTTTAGGAAGTACTGGGGTACTACTGTTACTGTTAGTCCATATTGCTTATCCATAAATGCTACACTTTTTGGCACGGCTGAGAAATGCTTGCAAGTTGCAATATACTAACGCACACCATTTCATTTTTCGCATTACAGACGCAAGATTCCCTTCTACGAACCAGAGCTGCTGAATGATGGAACAACTACCAGTACTAGGTTCTTCTAAGGTGAGGGGTCACTTCACTCACATCTTCATTTATAAATTTATATAAAATAAATTCCTAGGGGATGGTGGTGCTGCCTTCCACCACTGTTCAGTTATCATGATTTAATTCCCAACTGTATAAGTGTAACAATGTATATTTTTTTAATGTTATTGATTTTCCGGTTGGTGCTGCATTTATAAGAAAACAGTGTACAGACCTTCTCAAATTGAAATAAACATTTTGAACTTACATAGACTTGGTGGTATTTGGTGTGGACTAACTTACACGAGTGAGCAAATTAAAGTAAGGGTGTGTATGTGAATTGCTTCCACGACTGAGAGGTTGGGTGTGGTATGTTCTGGGTTGTCTACTTGTTGGGTATCTTGGGGGGAGGGTTCCGAGACCTAATAGTTATGACAAGACAGTACTATAGTCAAGCAATGGAATTGTGGTGGGTGCGGAATTTCTGATTGAGGTGTGCAAGGAAGGTCCAACCTACCATTACCAACATCCTATTTTCTGGTGCAAATATCTGTGTATGTGCAAGATCCCTACAACAGTAGTATGTCCTATAGGGTATCATATCAAAATAGTAATAAATCTGGTAGGGATGTTGTTGCTGTGAATTTTCAAAGCCTCAAGATCAATAAGAATAAAAGTAGTACAAGACGACGACCCAACGGATTGGACTCAATGGCTCGAGCTACTGGTGAATATGAGTTTTATATTACAACCTTTCACAAAGAGTCGCACTGGCCAACTGGGCAAGACTAGCTACTACAGTATAGACAGACTGATAGTATGTAGTAGTAGTAGTACTCAGAGTCATCATAGTGGAGGCAGGGATAAGATTTTGGAACCGTACAGATCGAAGGATAATTGGTGGTAAAAAAATAGCATTTGGAAATAAACAATAGTTTGTGAAAAATATGGGGCAGTAAAAGTTATGGAATAAGAAATATTATTAAAAACAAAAAGACTTACTGGGGCCAGCAGAGGAGCCCTCAGCGGTGTCCTCCTGGTGGTGTTCTGCCTGTCCCGCCGACTGCCCAGTCCCTGTCGGTCTGCCCCTGGGTGCTGATGAACAGGAAAGATATAAGAAAGAGACAAACATTGATGGATGGTGTCAAATACAATATTTTTCAACAACGGTCAAAAAACACTTATGTAAACAACAATTGCAATAACTCAATTGACCGATCTCATCTGGTCAACAAGTAATATCGGGGGATTTGCAGTTCGACTACTCAAGTTACTATTTATCAACAGTAATCCAGTCTTCCATTCTGATTCCAGAAAACTAAGTTACAACTAAGCCTAAGTACAGCGTACCACCCAACCTAGCCCACCTATTCCAGGCATGCCAATTGTACATTAAGTATGCATTTCCACTGTATTCCTCAACAATGCGTATGGTCAAATCATGGAGGACAGACACATCAACATGACTACATTTTTTGTATACACCAAATTTTGGTTTGATTGATGCTGATCTGCTACTGCTAAGTAACTGCTAAGCGTACCACCACTCATTGAACAAACTAGAAAAGGTTCTAATAAAGACTGCCGTACTAGCAGCACGTCACGTAACTGAGTGAGGGGGCATCACGCATACCACTAACAAATTAGAAGCTCAAACAAAGTAGTGTACCTAAACATCAATCCGCCCCTATCTATTAGTGACGGGACAAAGTAAGGAGTGGACTAGAGTCACTGTAGCATTACGTAACTTAATTTCTCTAAAATAAACTCGTAAAGAATCACGCTAAGCAAGCGAAAACGCAAAGCTGCAAACAAGTAAGATTAGTAGTAGCGCAGAAGAGCACCATAATCACAGAAGACTTTTAAACATTATTAACCTGGAATGTATTGGAAGCAGCAACATTCTAGCTGGTTGGAAGGAAAAAAAAAATTTGCAATATATAACACAGAGCAGAAGAACAGACACAAAGTTGTAATAATTAAATAGGTACTCACCAAGCCCCGGGACCTCCACTCCTAGCAGGTCCAGAAGGTCCTGCTCACGGTCCAGGATGTCGGACCACCGGTGCGTCAGCTGCGCCTGGGTGTGCCGGATCCCAGAGATGTGCGACACTGCCCGGCGCACCTTCCCCCACTGCAGCCGACGCTCCCGGAGGCCGTACCCGGACCCAGGCCTGCCACCTGCTGCCAGGGTTGAGGGGAGGTGGCGCTGCACAAAGAAAATTAGTGCAGCCAACTCCACCTCCCCAAATAAGGCCAGTGCCTGCACCCCTTGTGGGCGCCGCCTTCCGCAAGGAAGGCGGTCGCGGCTCTGGCTGCGCCGGCGAACAGCCCTACCCTTGGACATGGTTCTGAGGACGGGGCGGGAAAGAAAAGGTAAAATAAATAAAGGAGTAAAGGAAATAAATAGCAGTCAATAGAAAGAGAAAAAGTAGCTAAAAAACAAAAAAAAAGTAGACAAAAACCAAAAATATAGAAGCAGGAAAATAGTTAGAGAAATAATAAGTAATAAAGATCCATAGTTTTGGCTATAAACAAAGGATTGAAAAGATTTTGGGAGGATTGAAAATCAGGCCCCAGAACCATGCAATAGAGTGAAAAATAAGATGGCCGCGCCCATTGCGACCACGTGCGCAAGTTCGCGCAATATTTTCTCCCCGAGCAAGCAAAAAGCAACGCGATCAAGTAAAAGCGGTCGCGAACAGGAAATATCGAACGCGAACAGGCGCGAACATGCATTGCGCAACCCGGAACAGGAAGTAAGCATCGCGAGAGGGCGGGACAAGTGAAAACAAGATGGCCGTGCCCGTGAGCAACCGCATGGGTAAGTTGGCGACCCGCGATCACACAAAAAATACCGCGAACAGGCGGGAAAAAAACTTCCACGTCTTCGCGATATTTCCGGCGTGTTTGCGGAGATTTTCAGCATTTTCGTGATCATTTGCGAAAGTTAATTTCGCAAATTCCGCCCACCCCTAGTTCCCAGGTATTCTGTTAATATTATTTCATGTTTTTATGCATACGCAGAAGTCCAGTCCCGCTCCAACTATTTTAGTCCAAATACACTTAAGTCTTGGGGTTAGATGGCAACTCTAAAGAATATCCCTTCACCCGGGGATCTGACCATAGTCTCGTGGAACGTCAGGGGCCTGCTCAACAAAGTGAAGAGGGGTGCCATTCTTCGCCAGGCCAAACAATATGGGGAGACACATCTGCTGGGTTCTATGGCCCCCTGTCTCTCCAGATTTGGATATCAGATGGTATACCATGCAGGGTTCACTAGGGGATCCCAGGGGACTGCCATTCTCATACACTGCTGCGTCCCTTTCATACATACTAAGCACTGGCTGGACCCCGGTGGGCGCTATGTCTTGGTATCTCAGGCACCACCTTTGCTGAAAGTATCACCCGTTTATGGGGAGAACTATCTGATGACCCGATACTCCTGGGTGGCGATTGGAATGACACCATGACAGCAATAGATAGAACACGCACATCAGTGAACGCTCCTCCAGCTGACAGAACCAAGCTTCACCTGCTGGCTACCACATTGGGTTGGTCAGACTTATAGCGAGAGTTCCATCCCTCCGAGCACGGCTACTCATACTTATGCGCTGTCCATAGTTCCTTATGTCGCTTCGACTATATTTTCGCCCCGCATAACTACGTACATTGGGTCTTCCGTGTGACACAACTCACTCGGGGTCTCTCAGACTACTCCCCAGTTCAGTGCCTACTCCGGGTGCATTTTTACAAACCCCCATTTAGGTGAGGATGTCTCCCTGGCATTTATGGGACCCAGAGTATCAGAAGACTTTATCCCAAGTGGACTCGGAATAATATTTTTTTAATGAAGCATCGACTCCCTCTAAGTGCACTCTATGGGAAGCTATGAAGCCCACCATACGTGGGGTGGATATCAGTTTCTGTGCCACGACTAAACGTAAATGACTGGCACAACTCTTGGAACTAGAGGACTGCCAGAAGAACCTGGAGGCGCGGTGTCTCACCGACACAAACCCCACATTAAAACTCACCTTACTGCAGGTGCAGCAGTCTATCCACCACCATCTTATGGGTGAGGCCAAAGAAATATGGTTAGCATCTCAGGATAGAATCTACCAGTGGGGATGAATCGAGCAAGATGCTCCACATATTGTGCCAAGCAGAGAAGTCCCCTACTAATGTACCGGTGCCTCGGGACGATCGTGGGGCCTTGTGCTTGTCTACAGTGACGGTGGCTGCAGAGTTTGCACGCTATTTCTCACGCCTATATACATGCCAAGAGCAGTTGTCAGAGGCCTCCATAGATGGATTCTTAAATGATATTCCCCCTTGCAGACTATCAGACTCTGCATGGGACCTGCTTGATGCTCCGATAACACTAGATGAACTTAGCGCTGCGCTGACGGCCATACACCCAGGCCAGGCCCATGCACCTAATGGTTTTCTTACGGAATTCCTTAGACCGCACATGACTACACTGGGTC
This sequence comes from Triturus cristatus, assembly GCF_964204655.1. Taxonomy (NCBI): domain Eukaryota; kingdom Metazoa; phylum Chordata; class Amphibia; order Caudata; family Salamandridae; genus Triturus; species Triturus cristatus. The sequence goes on from NC_140591.1 coordinate 1,356,491,888, forward strand.
CCCACCTATTTGATGCCATACAGAAGGCTGCAGACCAATCCCAACTCCCTCTGGAGTGGCGTCACGCAGAGATAGTCCTATTCTTAAAACTGGGACGCCCGCCGGAAGATCCCGCATCATACAGACCCATCTCGCTTATTAATTTTGAGCCTAAGCTGCTGGGCAAGGTCCTCGCCGACCGCCTTTGATTCTGTATACATGGCCTGGTCCACCCACACCAGTCTGAGTTTATGACCCACAGCTCCACGTGACATAACATCAGGCTTGTGCATATCGCAATGTACAGATCCCTGGGGCTCGGGCGGCCTGCAGCCATATTGCTCGCAGACATTGACAAGGCATTCGATTCCCTCAGCTAGACATACCTCTTTTGCTTTCTGTACTCCATCAACTTTGGCCCATGTTTCCTAACTTATGTGCGCCTCCATTATACAGGGCTTACCGCCTCGGTCTGGGTTGCGGGTAATCGTTCTGCCCCATTTCCTATATGTCGGGGCACACATCAGGGTTGCCCCTTGTCGCCATTATTGTTCGCCCTTGCAGTAGAACCTCTGGCGATGTGGGTGCATGGTGACCCGGTGCTCAGGGGTTTTGAGTTGGGACTCATCTAGTTCGTACCGCATTGCATTGTATGCAGACGGTGTCCACTTTTTCATGACCAACCTGTGGTTTTCGGGACCACGCATCCTGCAGATCCTGCATGTTTTTGGTCAAACCTCGGGTCTCTTTATGAACCCCGCCAAATCTGTACTATTCCCGGTATGCGGGCATCAGGCCCGGGAGAGATGGGCTGAACAGTTGTTGCATGCAACTGCAGGATTTGTGTATGTGGGTGTCTTTATGTCTCCATGCCCACAGACTTTTTGGGCTAATAATATCAATCCCCTTCTCAAAAGCCTCAAGAACGAGATAACAGTTTGGTCCTCTCTCCCTCTCTCATTACAAAGTCAGTCGGCGATTTTTAAAATGGTGTCCTTGCCCAGAATGCTCTACAAGCTCCAGAGCTTCCCTTATGAAATTCCGTGGGCTTGGTTTGCACAGGTCAAGGCCATACAAAACAAATTCCTCTGGCATGACGGGGCAGTGCGAGTGGCATTAAATACGTGCATGCAGTCAACTTACTGCGGAGGTATTGGGGCCGCAGACATTTATGCCTACTACATGGCGTCCCTTCTGCAAGTGGTCAACGAATGGTGGTGCAACTCGCATCGGACCCTGTGTTTGCTTTTGACCATATGGCAACGGGTAAGTCTCACTCCTTCAGCTTTTATACAGTACTCAGAACCTCGATTTCTTGCCCCCTGCCAGCAATACTGTAATACCACAATGGCGGGCCATGATCCAACAGATGGGATGGCGTGGCCACCTGACACACGCGACCCTGCTGTGGCAGGGCACTATGATGCACTCGTTTCAGCATTTACGGGATTCCGTTGGTGGGACATCGTAGGAATATCCATCCTAGGGGATGTGGTACGAGGCACCATCTTGAAATCATTTCAGCAGCTCCAGTCGGAGTTTTAATTACATAAGACTCAATTTTATAAATATCTTCAACTCAAGCATGCACTTACCCCCATGCTGCGACTGACCGACACCTTGCCCAAATTCCACCCCTTAGAAGGGTGCTTATTGATGGGCGATGTAGGTGCACATAAGATCAGATCTATTAAACCGTGACGACGCACAGCTATACCACACTACATAGGACCAGACAGGCCTGGGAAGAGGACATACCCGATGTAACGGACGATGATTGGGCGGAAGCCTTGGCTAGCCCCAGAGATGCGATGTTTTCCCCCCAATACCACTTTGTACAGTTCAAATATTTACACAGAGTATATTATACCCGATTCCGACTTTGGAAAATGGATGTCATCCAATCCCCGATATGCTTGCGCTGTGGGGTGGCAGACGGGACTTTCATACATACAGTCTGGGGATGTACCGCATTGCAACCATTTTGGCAGTGGGTGATAGCTTTTATGAGTGAAGTGCTGTCATGGGACCTGCCACTTGAGCCAAAGTTACTGTTATTGCATAGCACAGACGGTATTGGAGGGAACCGATACAAACAGCAATTATTGTTCCTAGCGATTAACATCGCAAAACGAGATATTGCTCATCAGTGGAAAAGTGAGTCCCCTTCAAAGATCAGCCGCTGGAAAAAGGCCATAGATAAATGTATGAATGCGGACATAGCTGTGCTTCAATCTCGGGGCTGCCCCCAGAATCAAAATAAAATATGGCTGTGGTGGGCAGATTACCGTGGAATAGAATTACTCCCCATCATGACCTCAGATCCCTGATAAGTTGTGACCCCATATTGAGATTGAATCCCATACAAATGGGAGGGCTACGTGAGCCCCTCAGACTATATAGTAAACTGTGTGTATATAATTTGAGGGGACTTGGGTGGATCTGCACACTGTTGTGTTTGTTATTTACAACCGTTTTTCAGACATTGCGATCAGTGATTTATAATATTACATGTATCCATCACTATGTATCCTACGAGATACAACCCGGCATCTACTTTGTAAAACCAATAAAATATGTTGTTAAGAAAAAAAACAACAATAATTAAATAAGTAAGACACAATACACAATAAAAACCCAGCACCAATTTATAAAAATAGGTTATATTTTATGAAAAATTCGACATCAAAACAACAAAAATCCAATGTGTGGAACAAGAGATGTGATGTTTTAAAGATTAAACGGAAGCTCAGAAGAAAATAGTGTGCAAAGGGTTAAAAAAGGGTGTGCTGGACCGGGAGAACGTCAAGAGTTCTTTACAATTACTTCCAGAAGGGTTTCTTGAAGCAGGAAAGTGGTCCACAGCACCAGTCAAAGATTCAGATATTCTGGCTTGCCTCTTGGGGTCTGGGACTACAACTCCCAGAATGTACACCTGAAAGGCAGGGTCAGACAGACATAAGATGAAACCATGCTCACAAAATGTAATTAGGATGAAATTAAGTCAGTGGTCAATACATTATCTCACAATATATAACTGCCTGTAGCATTACACCCCACTCCTTGACCTTTGACTAATTATCAGCACAACTCATAGGTGTAAAATTGATGGTTTTAGGATGAAATAAAAATATAAGATTAGGCACACATTGCATACAGCACCAAATAGATAGCAAAATACAAATTATAATGAAAATTATACTAAAATATGGTGAAGTTGCCCAAAATCAGGTTACCGTCCAAATAACCAATTCTGCCACCCCTTGTCTACATCATGCTTTACTCCCTTGAATAATTCATGCAATGCATTGGGATGGAAATGGATGGATGTGGAATGGTCAGACAAATTGAAACAACATAATCCTTCAAAATCTGCAATGTCCATGATTTTGTCTTAAAAGCAAATAGTCAATAGCAGCCTTATTTTGTAAAGCAGCTTTTCTTGTTCCCTTAACATCTAATAGCAATTCAGCAAAAGAAGTAGAGGTTTCATTTATATCTTTCACCATTAAACATGCAAGCTTTTTTATTTTTCTACTGTTATACACAGTTAACTCATTGACACCTACTATACATGTAGCTAGATTGATATATTCAGTTTTAGATAACAAGGTAATTTCTGTCTTTAGGCAATTGAAATATGTCTCTAGCATAGCGAGAACATATAGCTGAATGCAAAGGAAACATCATAAGTCCTAATTGTTTTAAGGTACATGGTCCACCAGTCAGATGCACTATAATGTAATAATGTAGGTGTATGATGTATTGCCACATGAAAAGAGCCATCCCTTGGGTAATTCAACATGCCTAAAGTGACCAGCAACACATATTGTTATTTACAGTGGTACACATACTATCACGCCATAACTAACACAATGTACGTAGCTCTCTGGAAATGTTACTCATAGAACCATCAGGCTTTAACTGCGGGCACTTGCCTATTTTAGCAGGATCACACGTAAGGCTATAACAAGTGTCTGCAACAGAGAAATAGAATGTTATGATACAAGTCATATTTATCCACAGATTCCCTGTTACCTCAAGGAAAAATGTGCAATATTAATATAGAGAGAAGTGGGTTCTGATATTGCTCGCCTCCACCACCTCATCAACTTTGGTAATATTAAAAATGCATGATAGAACAGCAACAGACAAGTGGAGACAACATCAAGGGTGCTCTCAAAGTTCTGCATAAAGAAATGGGATATGTTGAGCACATTTTGTGCCAAATAAGTCCTTATGTTCTCTGGCTGCTGTATTATTGTCGTCATTTGATACTGGCGGTTGAGTTCCTTGGCTGTGGGCATCCCAGGACATGCCAGAACATAAATATGTCATGCTGTGATCTAGAAGAACAGAGAACAAACAAGTATTATTCATAATCGCAAATAGCATTTATCAGTAGGCACACGTTCCCATTTCTCCTCTCCAAGTCTCATTACTACTAGTATGTTGTCTATTCCTCCAGCTATGATTTTAGCAGGCTTGGGGCAATTGTTGGGGATCCGATCCATTCTTTGTCTTCTGGTTTCTTATCAGTGGAGCCAAACCCTCATCTCCTACTACAGTAACTTCTTAACAATTCCTCCATAGACTGGCATGATGATAGTCTGAACAACTCAATCTCTGGTTTGACCTACTAAATCAGTGTCTCCACTGTTCAACAGTCTCACTTTCATCTCTCATTGGTAATCAGAGTTTATTACCCCTCCCAAGACTTGGATGCCTTTTATGGTAAGCTCAGATCAATGAGCAATCAATCCCAGTTTCAATTATATCTATGTCTTTGTATTTCTGTCTATGCATCTGCAAAACATGTAAATCAAGACCTGCAGCCTCTGGGGTGGTCCGATATGGAACGAAGGCTCCGGAAGTTGTCTCCCCGTACAAGATAGTATTAGTGGCCATGTAAGTCTGTATCTGCAAAGCTGGTATCAACATTCACATTAATGGAGTTTCTGCATTTGTCAAAAGCATTGTCCCAGGCCTGAAAGTATCCTCAGGATCGAACCGATGCTCTCAGGGGTCCACCTCTCGACAGCCCCAAGCCTGGAAATGAATACACGCAGACTTTAGGATGGTCAAGTGGGGGAAGGGAAGATTGGGGACAGCGGGGAGGGAAACCTACGAACACAAAAGGACATATTATAATATGCGTTCATCCATATGAGATATCTATGACTACTCCCTCACAGACTGCATGGGCCCCATCTGCGACTAACCTGTAAAGAAAGAAAATGCTTCCTTGCAGAAATGGGTGGTGAGCAGGTGATCTTGCTGCTTACACAGTATACTGCAATTGAACCAGATAGAAGAATGTACCATTGTTCTACTTTCTACCTCACCGCAATATTCCTTTTGTGTATGAAATAACTCTCCCTGAATGGAACACCTACCCTTTATCTGTGTAAGATTGCCCAGAATACTAAAGAAAGAACCACCTGCCACGAATCACCCCTGTGGATATGTGAACACAAAACGGAGTAAATAGTGAAACAATGCTCATTGTCAAGAGGTTCAAAATCACAAGGCAGAAATGACGTAAAATACACTCATGAGATAGTTCATAGCATCATCATATACTGTATCCATATATGAAGCAACAAAGCACAATGTTATGAGAGTGTGCAATCACTCTCCTTGAGTAGAAAGCCTGGTCAATAATGAGGCAAACAGAACCCTCCCTGCATGAGTCTCAGCCACAGACTCGCCAACAAGGAAAGAAAGAGGAAACCCCTTTAAGCTTCAATGATAAGAGCAAGTTCTAACACTCAAGAGCAATCAATATATGTCCCTCCATGAGTCCGGTAGGCAAGGACTCTCCAACGTAGGGAAATACATGTAAGACTGCAGGAATGATCAGCCACACCGAAAGAGTTCATAAAGGCACTCCTCGGACCAAAGTAAACAAAAGAATATAAGCAGTGCCCACTGGCACCCTTTCCCAACCAGGATACTCAAAGTCTGCCACAAACTCGAGAGCACGAAAGACAGGACCTTCACGAATAATTGGCAGCGTCTCCTGCTGAATCCTCCCTTTTCCGTTGTTTCAGACGTCACGCATGACGGTGCATCTGACGTCATATGTCCATTGCTGCTGCTGGGAGATGTAGTTCTCCCGTGCTCCCTTTCTCGTGCCTGGCAGTGACTACTCTCCATGCCCCCTGACAGGCCTGTTGTTCAAAGTTAACAATGAATCATGCAAGTTATCTCTCCACCCTTTTAATGACCCATCTGACAATTTTTTCAATTGAGCTTTTGATAATCCATTCATCCTCTCGATGAGGCCCGCAGCTTGTGGGCAGTAAGGGATATGGTATATCCTTTCTATATTGTGCTGTGCACAATAATCATGTACCAATTTGCATTTGAAATGAGAAGCATTGTCACTTTGCATCGGCAACTGAATACCATAATAGAAAACAAGAAAATTCAAAGTTTTCAAAGTATTCTGCTGAGTGGCACGATTACAATGAAAGGCTGTCAAGCAGCCAGAGTAAGTATCCACCACTGTGCATGTTAACTTCTTTGCCCAAAATCTTAAAGGCACCCTCTTCTTTCCTTGCTTCTGCCACAAACCTCAATTGGCATACTGCTCCTGGACTGTCACATTCAGCTCAACATCCCCCTTTCATACTGATAACAAATCCAAGTCACACTGTATAGCTTCTTTTGCTGATTCAAATGCATTCGGTTGCTGCTCTCCCCACTCAAATCCATGTTTCTTTGGTGTAACCTTGTACAAAGGGGCCAAACTCTGACTTAAGTGAGTGATATGCTGTCTCCAAAGACCAAACAATCCAATGAACCTCTGAGCTTCTTTCCTATGTTGTGGCACAGAAAATTCTTTGTGGCCTTAATGCTATTGGAGACACAAACATTTCACATTTTGATATTGTGCCTGTACCTTTGCAGGTTTCATCTCCCACTCCTTACTCTTCAGGTTTTCTACAATCCTGTCAAGCTTGATCTGCACTTGTTCTTCTGTCTCTTTCGGTATCATCACATCATCAATGCCTGTAATACAGAAAAAATGGTTAAAGCTCCAGTTCGTGGACGTCAACCGGAGCCACGATCGAGGACGAGGAAGACGCCTCGCGGCTTGTGGCTCTTGCTCCCGCCTCCTGCTCTCCCATCTGCATGGTACCAGGTTTGGCTCAGCTTCAGCCCCCCGCTTTCATTAGCGGTCAGCGTGGGGGTAGGCTGTGGTGGATTGTGGTAGTGGATAGACTGAGGCAGGTTGCGGCCGTGACTCATGGCACGGGGGTGTGGCAGGTCAGATCAGGTCAGGTTTCTCTTAGCCCCTTGACCGTCTGACCGCTTGGCCTGACACTGATGACTGAGGACTGCTGAGGACAGCTGAGGACTGCACCTCCAGACCACACACAGCACACAGCAAACAGCACACAGGAAGGTGGAGAGTAGAGAGCAGAGAGCTGCAGCAGCAGCAGCCGTGGAGTACATCTGGTTCTTGGAGGGCCCTATCAAAAAATAGAGGTCCAGAAATTGGAGACCAGTGATTGACCGGTGAGTGGTGAGCCTGGGCATCTGTTTGTTGCCCACATGCTTCTCCCTTGGATTTGGAGTTGGTGTTGGGTGACAATACTGGAGGTCAAAGCCCTTAGACATAGCCCACAGCCCACAGCGAACAGCACACAGACTACAGCTTATAGCACGCAGTATTGGTGGCAGTGGCATTGGCAGTGGCAGAGGTCCCAGAGGGGTATAGGCACGCAGCCCACTGCTCATTGCCTAGGGAGTGTGGGGTGTGCATCGCCCAGTAGCATACAAAACATAGCACACTGAGACCCTGCAAAAAGAAGGCCAGTACAACTAGTCTGGCCACACATGCCTTCAGGACACAGGTACTTCGGAGACATCGTAAAACAGCAAGAAAAAAAAAAGAGAAAAAAATCTTAAAAACAAAATAGAGGACCAATCCTAATAACAAATGCGAGGACAGGCGCTTTGGCCCCGCTGGGTCAGGTTTGGTTCCTGAAGTGGTGTCAAAAAAACAAAAACAAAAAAAGCAAGTAGCTTTGGATGAACCCGATAAGAACAAGTTGACATACAATCGGTATTCTCAGGGAGGCATAAGTCTACTGCAATCACAGCGGCTGGTTAATATTAGGTCTGTGCTGCGGTATAAACAATAACATCGACTTCAAGGCACAATCAATTTTAATTAAATAAGAAATAAGAAAACAAGAGCAAATAGACACATTCCACATATATTATGAGGTCAGGGCGAGAGAGAGCCATACTTCCACCAACAAAAAGGAAAAGGAAAAAGAAATCTCAAGGCTCAAGCGCAAAAAATAGCAAAGCAAAATCAGAGGGTGCAGCGCAGCCTTTAATCTTTCCAGTGTATAGAATGTTTGCAAAATCGATCAGCATACCAGGCAAGTTCAATTTTTTAAAAGATCCAGCAGATGCAATGTTATTCCATCACGATGAGCAGGAAAGATGGGATCATCGGCTACCATCACCAATCCCACCATCTATTCACACAGGGAATATAAACTCAAAGAATGATCAAACTAATATAGGGCCCACAACTTTAACTGGGCCCCAGCCGGACTAAGAATGCAAAGAACAAATGGACCAATCAAGGGGGTCTATTATGGATCTGGAACTCCTTACGAACGGAGACCTCTCATTACAACAGGACAAATATTCAATTGAATCTCCTGCTAAACAAATGTTACAAAAATCTCGAGAGCAATTTCAGAGCACTGGGGCCCACCAACCACTTGAGGTCCTCAAACCTCACACAACATGTGGATCAACATGTGGAAATAAGTGAAATTGATAGTAAAACACAAACATAGGCTTATACAGTACCGTCGCATAGTTCACAAAACACCACAACAAACGAGGGACTAGGAGGAAAAAATCAAGGTGGAGAGGGAGCAGAAGCCCATAGTAGGCTGGTTCAAACATCGGAACATACGTTCCCATATAGTAAAGACAACACACAAAATCACCCAATAGCCAAAAGTGAATCTTCTTCTTTTAATAACACTCTGGCAAAGGACAAGCACGGCCAAAACATTGATATTACACACCCAGTAGTAAAAACAGACCCAGGAACAATATGGGATATTTTCTTTAAAACATCTCAACTCACACTTGAGGCACTGAACTATCAATCAAACAAGATGGATGTCCAAGTTGACTTGCTCAACATCATGGCAACAACAATATCAGGGATTGATCAAAAACTGGCTAAGTTGAACAAGTTGATAACACAAGCCCAAGTATATGCAACCACTTTAAATACAGACTGCGCCTTTGGGCCAACAATTGACAAATTGGCATCAATCCCGGAAGTGCTTTCTACCCTAAACGAAGATCTAAAGACACAATCAGCTCAAATAGTAGGTAATAGAACAACTGCGACAACCGAGCAAATCACTAATGAAAAGATTACAAAAAAGGACCGTATAAATTCAAACACAAACATAAACATGGATCCAATAACCATTACTCAATCAATAGTAACTAGTGGAATCCCAGATAAGCAAAAGAAACAGGAAATTCCAACCAGTACTACTGATTCAGATCTGTCACGACGTATGACGAAAAAACAAAAAAACAATTGAAGCGCCAAAAGTCCACACAAATCAGAAGGAGCTGGGGTCAGTCTATGCATGTCCCTACTTAGGCCATAATCCACTCTCCTCTAAATCAGGAAAGGCAGCTTTCAAATAAACTATATCCAATAATCATTAAGACCCAAAAACAAAATAAATCTTTGGGTGAAGGTGCTCATACAGAAAATACTACACCAAACCCACCAGTGTTACAGGAATCAGTGCCCACTGAAAAAGGTGGAGCAGTAAAGAAAATTGAACAAACAACAAATGAAACTGTTAGGGATAAAATTGAATGTGGATTGCTTAAGGAAAAAATGGGAGATGGATCAAAAAACCAAAAAAATGTGTACACTAATACTGACAATGCACCAGGAGAGACACAGTGTAAAGAAACACCACACTCTGGACCTGTGTCGAGCACAACACCAACCTCAGCCCACACTAGAAATATGTGTAAAACAATTCTTCAAACACAGAACACATCAAAGGGGAGACCCGATACACTGAACAGGGGAAATTTACTAAGGCTCCTTCAACATATACCTTCATTGTCTCACATAAAAAGTGAGGATATAGTTTGTGTTCAATTTGAACCAAAAGATGAAGACATCTGTAAAGAAGATACCATAGTGACCTGGTCAAAACATCACACATCTGAAGCAGTGCTTAGAGAAAAAGATATTTTTAAAAACTGGGGTATTGTAATCGCACCAGAACAAGAAAAGTGTCCATCAGTTCTACTAGAGCCGGCAAATACAACAAATCATACAACAAAAGTCAAAGAGCACTCACAAGGGATATTGCGAGGCAAATCAAAAATACATTTAGACAGAAACTATAAGAAACTAACCGTATCAGTAAGGAGACAGGAGGACATGACCATAAGTAGGACAGTAAAAGATGATGGGCTACTGAAAATTCAAAGGAATGATCAATTCAGTAGGATGAGCCGAGAGTTACAACATGGCACTCTTCATTCCTGATGACCAAGTGGTCATATCAGATACTTTATGAAATCAACAAGGGTTGTCCACCGCAAATCCCATAGAATCAGAAAAGTCTAGTACACTGTACATTAATCATAAATCCCTTTCCAATCTCAAAATCATTTCTTGGAACGTGGCAGGAATATGTAAATCGCTTAAACACGAAACAGCGACAAATATAATGCAGGAAGTAGACATCGTATGCCTTCAAGAGACCTGAGCCACAGATCATGTACACCTTGAAGGCTATGCCGGTTTTCACAAACTAGCAACTAAACATAATTGGTTTGGTAGACAATCAGGTGGAATCTCGATTGATGTAAAACATCTAAAACAGATAACAGTAAAAAGGGTAAAAATTGAGTCAGACGTGTAACAGGCACTCGTAATAGAGGAAAAAAGGGACAGAGATGATAGCGCCTCAATGCTAGTAATAAATATATACCTAAATGCAGACGGTCAGAAAAAATTGGAAGCTACAAAAAATATTATAACTTTAATACCGTAAAGTTTACATACTAATGCACTATCGGATAAAGTGATTGTAGGAGACTTTCGTCTGCACTACCTGGGAACAAATAAGATTGACAGGTCGTGTCCAACCAACTCTGAAAGAATTTTCAATTCCTTTCTGCAAAATTATGACTTAAAGTCCACCAATGAAACCTGGAAAAGTTTGGATTATAAACACACAGGTACTGCCACATTTAAGAACTGTTCTACAATTGACTGCATCTTTTTATGCAGCCTTCTCGCTCAGAAAATAGTTAACTTTGAAGTAAAATAACACAAAACTAGTGATCACAAACTGCTGCAGGTGGAACTAAATTCCAGTATCACACAGAGGGAACAAGAGACTGTAGTATCCCATTCAACAGGGATTGAAGAACACACACTAGTTAGAAGGTTAAAATGGAATAAGCATCAGGCCACCTTATTTAACACATGGAAAGAAAAACAAGAGTGTAAAGGTAAGCATCCTGGAAACCAACCTAGTGTGGATAACTGGACGAGGTGGGTTTGTGCTCTAAAAACTATACTTGTCAAAAACTACAGCCCACATGGAACGATGATGTACACCTCACAACTTAGACAGAGCAACATCAAACTAAGCACAATAATGCGAAAGTTGTAGAGGGCAAAAAGAGTACAAAGGATTGCAGGAACCCAAGAAACAAGGGAAATATGTAAAGACAAATACAATAAGAATAATATAGAGAAAGACTGGATAATGATACACGAGCTCTCAAAACCATACAAACCACGTCAGCTTTGGCAATTCATAGCCAGCCTGGAGAAAGGTAAAGTAGACAGGTGTAACTCTGTACACGCAGATGCATGGCTGAGACACGTCGCTACAATCTATATTGAAAATGAAGGCTCCATAGACCCTGGAATCTCCGAGGTTTGTCCCTTGGCTAGCGCATATACAGACGAGGAGGCCTCAGTGGAATTCTTGGGCAAAGAACAAGATTGTACCTCCGTCGAAAAAGTAATAAAAAAGATAAGAAACCACGGGGCACCCGCGCCCAATGGTCTTCCAGGGGCTATCTTTAGAGAAAAGCCAGTATATTGGGGAACATTTTTATCCAATCTGTTTATCGAATGTAGACTGAAAGCAAAGGTGCCTGATTCATGGCAAGGGTCATTTTTATATCCAATTTTCAAGAGAGGAGACAACACAGACCCAAAAAATTATAGACTAATTGCCCTCTTGGACATTGAAGGAAAAGCCTACGCTTGCACCTTACTGAATGAGTTAAATAGATGGATTAAAGAGAACGAAATCCCCCCCCTACCAGACCGGATTTCACAAAGGCTGCTCCACAACTGATAACATCGTGGCTATGTCGTATCTAAGCCAGCAAGCAAACGGCAAAAATAATAAACCAGTCTTTGTATGCTTCGTAGACTACTCAGCTGCCTTTCATGGGGTGCCTCGACACAAGCTTTGGGACAAATTGCGTAACTGGCATATCCCAGTAGGTCTTCTCAACGCCATTATTTCATTGTGCAGTAACACCTGGATCAAAGTGAAGTTAGCTGACAACACCACAACGAAGAAGTGCTTGACAAATCATGGATTAAAACAGGGATGTGTACTTGCCCCCACATTGTTTAACTTATACACCGCTGACCTGGGGAAGAAGCTCCACAATGCCAGTCTTGTAACTCCGAAAATTAGAACCAACAAACTGCAAATATTACAATATGCAGACGATTTAGTGGTAATGGACCACATAAAATCGGGCTAAAAAGGGGCCTAGATGCCCTTAATAATTACAACGAAAGAAATGAGCTTGTAATAAATGCGCACAAAACTAAAGTGGTTATTTTTGGACATTTCCCCAAAAAAGCTCTATTGCAATGGCATGTGGGCAAAGAAATCATCGCCACTGCAAAATCCTACTATTACCTTGGGTGCTGACTAAGTGAAACGGGTAAAGCAACACTACATCTGCACAAAATGAAGGCCAAAGCACAGTCAACAACTTATGCCCTATGCAAAGTAAGTGAGCTAATGCAAAATCCAACAACAGCTCAAAATCAGGGCAACTGCAGGTTATGTACAGCAGGCATTCCCGGGCAAAATGGAATCAATGGTAGACAAAGCACAATGCCGGGCCTATAAACGCATTTTCAAGTTGCCTAAATACATTTGCAACAGCCTAATTCATTTGGAACTCGGACTGATGCAACAAAGTAAAGAATGCTTGGGAATGCACGCGAAATATTACTATCAAGTACTAACAGCCCCAGCCGGAAGCTTAACGAGCATGCTGAAGCCAATCTACAGGGGTCAATCAACCCGTGGCAATGTTATATGGAGGAATCAGTGGAAAAGTTGGGTTTAGCAATTGAAAACTGGGACCAAGGGATGATAAAATATCTGGCCATTAAAAACTCAATTAATAAACAATGTTACCAACTGTCGCATAGAAATGACCTAGCAGAATATGTAACAGGAAGAGGTCCACCAGAGCTGCTAACACCATGTGCAGGGCAAAAAATCCAGCCCTATCTCAACCAAGCTCTGGGAAGGAAAGCACTCAAAAATATTGTATGGGCTAGATTAGTGCCCCTCCCAATTAAAGAATTAAACCCTGGGTGGAAGTCTCTTGAACACAAACTCAGATGTAGAATCTGCAGCTTTAAATTTGAATTTCTGCTACACTTGATTTGTTGTTGTCCTGGTATGCTACAGCCCCGTCAGAACCTTTCAAAACGAATATGGCTGCGTAACGGGGTCCGGACAGTGAAAGAAGCAGTCTCGGTTCTCTTTTCCTGCACCCTACCGCCAGACTTGGCCAGATTTGGGAGATAGATGGCCGGGCTACGTTTTCGGCTTATAGAGGGCCAGGCAATACAAAAGGCAATCTGGTTTGTTAAACAATTAGTCTCCAGTAACCAGCTCGTGAAGACGCCGTTTTAACTACTAAACCTTAGTACCTGTATCAAATTTGCAAAAAGGATGAACTGGCAATCACTCGCCGTTTTATTAATATATATAACACATCTTTTTATACGGTTTTGATAATGCTGTATGTAAACTCATTTTTTATGAATGTTTTTTAAACAATTGTTGTTCTAACTCTCTTTTTAATTGTATGTAAGTCATATTGCAAATGGTTTTAAGTAACTGTGCAATATAAATAAAAACTCATTCATTCATTCATTCACATCATCAATGTAATGGGAAAGCTGCACTCCGGGAATGACTGATACCTCAACCAAGTTCTCCATCATCAGCAGATGACAGATTGTAGGACTATACAAATACCCCTGTGGCAGTCTTTGAAATGTACATTTCCTACCATTCCAGGAGAAATCAAATTGTTCTTGGTTCTCTGGGGCTATACGTATAGAAAAAAAAGCATTGGCAATATCAATAGTTGCATACCACGTCCCATTGCATTATGTATTTTCTCAAATAAGGTAATTGTATCTGGAACATCGGCAGTAAGAGGAGGAGTATGCACATTCAATTTGCGATAATCAACTGTCATGTGCCAAATATTATCAGTTTTGTCCATGGGCCACACAAGGTTGTTCTAAATGGTGGTGACTGGAATCACCACCCCTTCCTCTATCAAGTCTTGTATGGTCGCATTGATCTACTCATGCCCTTCTGGAAATCTGTACTGTTTCATATGAATTAGCTTAGCAGCTTGGGACAACTTTACTGGAGGAATCTTTAAATGACCCACTCTCATGGTGGCAACTGAGATATACCTTTTTAATGCAAATTGATAACATTCATCCTCTAAATACAAAGTCATGCCTTTTAAGAATGCCGATTCCAATGATGTACTCAAAAATGGGCACTATCAAAACAGTGTATTCTCTTTTTGGGAGACTAATAATTCTCATATAGACTGTAGTTTGTATTGCTGGTGTTTCCTTTCCACCCAAACCTGAAAATAGTCAAGTACTGTCCTTTAAACTTTTTGGGATTTTCATGTATTAAAGAGATCTTCGCTCCAGTATCATCTAGGGCTCGCACATTTTGGATGCTCTCATTCTTCCAATACATCTCAACCCTAACATTGGGTCTGTTATCATTACAAACCCACCCCTGCATCGAAGCTTGGCCACTTCCCTAATTTAATTTTCCCCTGTGCACTTTTGCCCATGTCAAATCTGGATAAACTCTCTGATAATCTTCTAGAAACTCCTCATCTCTGCCCCCGCTGTTGCTCCTGTCCTTGTTTTCCCGGTCATACCTCATACCTTTTCCCCATCAGATAGGGCTCTGTCTCTCTTTCTCTCTCGGTCCTTCTCTTCTCTCCTCTCTCTCCTCCTTCACCTTTGATCTGACCCATCAAAACTGATGTACCACTTTTGGTTCAGGAGTTACGTCAGAGTCGCTGGGGAGCCACAAGCCGATAAGACCAGAGTCTGTGATTCAGTGTTTGCTGTCGCAGCGGCACAAAGCCTCTAACCCAAGTGAGTATCTTTGGCAATTTGTCAATGACTGAAGAGCTCTGGGTTTCTTAGAGTCCTCACAGTGGCAAGGTGAGGCAGCACACCACGATTGTTGCGTCCTTCAGGCAGCAGGCAGTGTTTTGTGCTAGTTTCTCTGCAGCAGGGCTTCATTTCTCGGGTAGCAGCTCTTCTTGATCCATGTCTTCTTTGGGTCTATCGAATCTGGAGTTCAAGGTCCAGGGATGCACACCCAAATACTCAATTTAGGGGTGTTAAAGGGGGAGACAGGTAGTAGTCAATGAGCCACCTACCTTGTGGGAAGGGGCACTGCCCTAGCCCTGAAAGGTTATTTTCCCACCATCTGAAGATGGTGGATTTTCAAAATTAGTGTCTACTGTCATGCCATATGGGTGGTGCTGGCTGAATGTGAGCACTATTCCTCATCTGACTATTTTCCCACCTGTCCTCCTGCCAAATGTGAAGCAGGACAGGGGAGTTGCCATCCCCAACCATCTTGGGATGTATTTGTTGCTCTTTTAAGACAGCACCACCTTTGAAGCTTCCCGCCTGGAAGACCATTCTGGCTTGACAGATGTTAAGTATCTATGCCCAGAGCAGACTTTGTTTTGGGCGTCTGAGAGCGCAGGTTCACACCCCTTGAGGTGAGAAACATGTCTTGTGGTGGCAGGCTGGCTATGACTAGCAAGAGACCACACCAGTGCTTGGTAGGTTTTCAATGGTCCCTCTAAAGGGTCTCCTGTGTGCATTTATTAAAATATCCAACACTGGCATCAATGAGGATCTATTAAGACAAAACGTTTGGTACCAAACATCTTAGGGTACAGTAAAGCCATCATGGACCTAGGAAACTCATACTCACAAGTATCCAGCCATGTACTCTCAATGGCTTCCCTGTGCATTTACAATTTCCAAGAATTACTCAGATATTGTAGGGTTATATCTGCTTGTGCAGATATGTCTACACATTAAAAATAGTGCACTTAGCCTTAAGGCTGTAAGGTCTGCAGTAGGGGTGACTTACCTAGACTTACCTATACCACATGCAGTGTATGAGGCCATGGTATACAGGGCTGTGTGCCATGTTGACTCTTCGCTTTTCTCTGCACCAAGACATGCAGCCTGCAATATCAGTGTGCATGGTTTTGGTGAGGCGTCCTTGGGGTGGCACAATTTGTGCTGCAGGCCCACTTGATCCTCTTCAGTGACCATGCCCCAGGTACCGGGGGCAATTTACTAGAAACTTACAGGGGCGCCTGAAGTTTCGCCAATCATGGTACAGCTTTGAGAAAGAGATCTGCAATGAGTAACCTGCTTTGCAGGGACCCATTACACTTACAGTTCAATATGCGACCAGGCATCATGCAAATAGTGGGGGCTAACCATGCCAAATGAGGCCTTTCTACATGACCCCCAAATGGAATAGGATGAAACTAGCCTTTCCCTAGAGAATCTTAATATTCTAAGTGGAAGAACCTTGAAAGGCAATGTGCATTGGCATTGTCATTCCCAGGTATGAGTTCCACTGTAAAGTCCATTCCCCGTAGGGATATGAACCACCTTAACAGTTTGGGGTTTTCTCCTTCCATCTACATGAGCCATCTGAGAGGTCTGTGGACAGTTTGGTCAAGGAAGTAAGAAGTAAACGGGTGTGATCTCAGCTTCTTCAGGGACCAAACCACAGCAAAGGTTTTCCTCTCAATGGACTCCAACGCTGCTTTCTGGGGAGAAGCCTCCTGCTTATAAAAGCAACAGATTGGTCATGGCCATCATCATTGGTCAGGGATAGGACCACTCATATCCCACGTTCAGAGGCATCTGTCTGCACTTTGAACTACTTGGTATAATCTGGAGCTTTCAGAATAGGTGTTGAGCACATTGCGCTCCTCCGGGTGTCAAAAGCCTTTTGGCAGCTCACTGTCCAGTTAGCCATTTTGGGCATCTTTTTGGAGGTCACAATAGACCCAGATCCCTGCACAAACCTCCTGTAGTACTAAGTCAAGTCATGGAAAGCCCTGACTTGAGTCTAGGTGGTTAAAACTTCCGAATCCAGAATGTTCTTTGATTTTGAGCTATAGGGGCAGAACGTGGCCTCTACCCACAAGGAGGCCCAGCTATACAACTTTGCCCTGTCCTATCCAGCACTTGTTTGCCTTGGTAGTGAGGCCTGCACTCTGCAGTACCTTTAAGACTGTTCTTAAGTGGATCAGGTGATCCTGCCAGGTGGATCTAAAGAGAGCAACATCGTCCAAATATGCAGCACTGAAGGATTCCAATCCAGCAAGGACTCTATTCACCAACCTCTGGAAAGTGTTAGAGGTATTATTCAATCAAAAGGGCATCACTTTAACTGGAAGTGTCCATGTGGGGTTCAGAATGTGACTTCTCTTTTTCTCCAAGGGCCATATCTATCTGCCAGTACCCTGATGTGAGATCAAAAGTACTCAGAAAGTTTGCTGTCCCAATCTGTCAATTAATTCAACAGCCCCAGGAATTCAATATGCATCCATTTTTGTGACTGCATTGAGGCCCGTATAGTCCACAAAAAAACACCTTCCTTTCTTTTCACCCTGAGAATGAGGCCTGGGGACCAAAACATCTGCTCTGGCACAGGGTGCTCTCTGAGCGTTCAACGCCACCAAATTCCAGCATCTTGCTTACTTCAGCCTTGATGCTCTCCTTGACATGGTCAGACTGCCAGTAGATAATATTTTTGATGGGTATGCTGTCACCAGTGTCCACATCATGTGTACACCAGTTAGTTATACCAGGGGTCAGAAAGAAGAGCTCAGCAAACTGATTTAGGAATTTGCCTGCAATCAGTCTTCTGTTGGTCAGTAAGTTTGTCTGACGAAAACTTCTCCTTCAACTGATCCAACTTTAGGGTTGTGAGAGAGGAGGTCAGTGTTTCAGACAGTTTTAATGTATGACCCTCTTAGGGTGCCTACATGTGCCAAGTTCAACCAAAATAGGTGTCCTCCCTCTTCTTTCATGGGTAGGACACAGTCCATTTTTCCTGGAGGGCCCTAGGAGCCATAGTCTCCAAAACCTACACCTTCTGCCCTGGTTGGAACTCCACCATGGCAGCCGCTTGGCTCACCTCACGGTTTTTGTTGGCTTTTTCCATGTATTCAGCCGTCCTGGAATGAAGGCCAAGCATATAATCCACAATACCTTGCTTAAGTTCTTTGAGAGGTCTCTCACATCCTCCCTTTGCAAGACAGAGTTTTCCCTTACAGGATGTCCAAACATAAGCTCGAAGGGTGAAAACCCTACTTCCTTCTGTGGCACCTCCCTTTAAGCAAAAAGCAGGCATGTTCTAAGCTTTTCCACTGAGTCCACCAATCATGCCTTTTGTGGTCTTGTTAAACCAGTTTCAACAAGCCCAATTGTCTGTGGATGGTATGGGGGAGTGGACCTATAGGTCACTCCACACTCAGTCCACATGTTCTTTAAGTATGCAGACATAAAGTTTGTACCTCTGTCTGCTACTCCTCCTTAGAAAACCCTACCCTTGTAAAGATACCAAGGAGGGCCTTTGATACTGTAGGGGCTGTGTGGTCCTTAGGGTAACTACCTCAGAATACCTGGTGGCTTGCTCCACTACCACCAGAATAAATCATTGTCCTGATGCTGTTTGAGGGTCAAGGGGACCAACAATGTCAATCCCAACCCTCTCAAAGAGTACCCTAACCTCTGGAAGTGGAAAAAGGGTACCTTTAGTTGGCTACCTGTCTCGCCACTAGGTTGACAGGTAGCACATGAGTTTCAAAATGTCTTCAACTTCTGAGACATTCCTGGCAAGCAGAAGTAGTTCACCAACCTACTCCATGTGCTGGTCTAGACAAAATGCCCAGCTAGGGCTAATGGTAGGAGAAACTATCTGAACTGCTGAGGCACTATCAGTCTACTAGTGGCACCATGTTTAGAGTATCTGGCCTCAATGTTTAGGAGCCCCTCCTCTAAATAGGTCCTGTCTGAACCACTGACACTGTGTGTAACAGCTTAGCTCCTGATGCTCAGTTCCCTCTGGTGCTGACAAGTCTTTGTCCTGATGTGAGGAGACTTGATCTAGTGGCTGAATAGACGCTGTTTTTTCAGACTTCTGGACCTTTTGCTTGAAAGTTTTGTCCATGCTTTTAGGCAACATCACTTCATATACACCCTGGATTCTACAGTGTGCTCTGGTTTGCACACACACCTATTTAGGTATTCCTAGCTTTGCTGCATGGGTTTTGCTATCTACCTCATGCTGAGTACTCCAACCCGTTGCCAGGCAGACACTGTATAGGGATAGCAGAATACACCACTACTCTTTTTAGGCCAGTCATCCTTCCCCAATCTAAGGCCACCAGCGCTATTGGATGCAACTTAGTCTAATTGCCATCATTGAGGACTGTATACATCACTCCAAGCAATATTGATCTGAGGAAACCTGTTGTTCAGTCACCATGGTGATACTGGTACCAGCGTCTCTCATGGCTTCCGCCCTAATCCCATTGATATTTAGCTCTTGTCTGTATCCCTCTAGATTACTGGGCCAGACAGCCAGGGTAGCTACATTCACCCCTCCCTCTTAGACTAGAGTTGCCTCAGTGAACACTTTGAAATGGTCAGGGGTCACCAGTGATCTCATCTGGAGACTCACTACGGCATTTAATGTGGTTGTGCTATGGGGATTATTTTTGGTTTTCTAAGCTAGGGACTCCAGTTTGGTATCTAAGGAACTTATAATCATGACACCAAGCCTTTTCGGGATCCCAGTTTGTACCCTGGTACCCTCCCTTGGCTGTGAAAAGTTTTGGTGCCCACCCTCCTGAGCAGGGTTTTGGGGGGCCTGAAGAAGACTTGTGGTTTAATCTTTTTTGCCCCCATCTTCCCCTTGGGTGGTCTTTTTGGTCTCTTTCTTTTGGTCATACCCACCAGTGGTAGTCTTGGTTACCCATGTTTTCCCCCAACTCTAGAGGAGAAAGTGGACAATGGTCTGAAAGATGCTGATGTAATTTTTCATTATAATAATTACTTAGCAGATGCTATTTCATTAATACATTTTAAAGCCCTTCATAGTCATGCACATTGCTACCAGTTAACCGACCACCTAGTGTTTTCACTGAATATTCAACAAATTCCACCCAGACTGACTCTGGGTTTTCCGAGTCTCCCAGAATGTTATCTTGTATTCTTCAGTGGTGGGTCCAAAGGCCTCAATCAGGGTAACCTTCATGAGGTCACAAGACTCAGCATCTTTCTCATTCAATGTCAGGAGTCTATCCCTGCATTTTCCTGAAAATAGTTCCCACAAGAGAGAGCTGCAGTTAATTCTGGTTGTTCTTCTGACTATGCAGGTTCTATTGAAAGCAATGAACTCTTTGGTGATGTCATCACCATTTGAATATTTAGGAACAATCCCATTGGGGAGTTTTGAGTAAAAAGAATTTTCTCTCTCCCTGGTTCCAAAATTGCTGCCAACAGAAATGGGTCCTAGGCCCATCTCTTTCCTTTTCTTGCTATGTCTCGGAGTTGAGCTTCTAAGTTCAATCTCCTAGCCAACCTTTCCAGCAGGAGTTCCTCATCTGAGGGCTTCTCAGTGGAGGGACTCAGCCACCCCTCAGAAGGATTTTCATTAGTAGCCTCATTGTCTTCAGATTGAGGTACTAGTTCTGGATGGTCTCTTTTAAATTATGCTGTAAACCTTCTAAGCCTTTCTTTGTTAGCATAAGGGCCAGTCTTGATACAAAAAACTTTTCAGAGGGCCCTTCACCTGGCATAGGACAGGTCCATGTAAGAGGTCATGTTAAAATCCTGAGTCTGGTTATCAGCATCACCAATTATTGGGTCGGATTCACAAAGGCAATCTGAGACAACAGTCTATCTTTATGACTCTTAGTATTCCCAGAGGTCATTTAGGAATCGTATCTTTACGTCCGCAGTTGGGTCGGAATCTCCGCACTGGGACCGTGATCTCTGCACAAGGGTCGTACTCTCCGCACTCGGGCAGTACTCTCCGGCTCAAGCCATACTCTGCACCTCGGGCCGGATGAAGTGTAATCAATGGGCTGGAGTACAATTTTTACAAAAAGGGAACATTAGGAATGTCTGATAAATGGTAGAGAGGGTCATGAAAATCAGTTTGGGTAGGGAAAAGGGTGTGGCCGGCCACTACATCATATACCAGAAAGGTTTGGTCCTTTGCATCATAGTACATGCAGTCCACAATTTGCACACAATCAACACTGAGAGGAGCCCACCTCACACAATCAGGGCTTGACTACTTTTTCATTTCTCAACCATTCAATCCACTGGTATCAGCCTGCCCTATTCTTGGGGGCTCCATTATAGACCATGCCCTGGTCCACATAGATGTGGACTGGATTCTGAGCAACCCCATGTGGAAATCTTGATGCCTTAATATAACATGCTGCAAAATGCCACAAGAGAAGGTGTAGTTAAAAACCGCCATGGCCACTTCCCCTAAAGACGTCAACTGTCTGTCTAGTGGTTAACAAATATTGTTGGGAACGGTAAAATCTGCCATGCGGGACCAGCTGATGAGAAATGTGACACTGGTCAACAAGCCAAGAGTACAACAACAGCACTCCTTAGAATAAGAAATTAAGAAACACACATGAATATATACAAAACAGCCTTCCGTCAAACCTAGGTGTCTCTTAGAAAAAAGCAAAATAGATTGTTATAGTTTAACGTTTGAAAGCTGAAATGATGTCTATAAACTCAAGGTTCACCGATACGAGCATAGGGAAAAGGCCATGAGGCTTCTGGCCACTCAACTTAAATAGGGGAGAAGCTGTTGGCCAAACCAGTAATTAGAGATTAATCTGAAAAAATTATAAGGGACAATCAAAGCATCTCATACATCTTTGGCAATTATTACACTCAGCTTTATAGCTCAGAGGTTGAAACCAATGAAGGAGAGATGGATGCCTTCTTTTTCGCGCCACAACTACCCCATTTTAACAGTAAAAAATCATTTCACAGAGAGGCAACACTTCAAAAGATAAAAATTATATATAACAATTTAGAGTCCAGATATATAGATAGAAAAATGGGTTCTTTAATTGTTGCAGGTTGAACAGCAGCAGAGAAACAGCCAACGCGTTTCGCCCGACAGCGGGCTTCCTCAGAGCAAAATCAGAACGTAGTTCAATCCAGTATAGAACCTATCGATTGCCACGATTTCGACTTTACAACACTTTGCCTTTAAGCACCAGTTCTCCTCAAGTATCCAAATTAGTAAGGACAAAAGTAACCAGAGTTCTTCGGAAAATCACCATAATTGAGGAAAATGTTTTCTCCAAAAGTCAAAAGCAATCACGAAAATTCACTACGATTGGTGAAATTTTCTGAACATAAGTAATTCTTAAGTAAGCGACTCCATGGAACACCGAGTTCCTCGTTCCCGGACCCGCCGATAATCTTCAATTGTAAAACTTCCGTTGGCTGTTTCTCTGCTGCTGTTCAACCTGCAACAATTAAAGAACCCATTTTTCTATCTATATATCTTTTGAAGTGTTGCCTCTCTGTGAAATGATTTTTTGGTGTTAAAACGTGTATGGTCTTTGGACAGTGGATCTTAGAGGTGGGCAACCTGAATTTTATAAATCAGTGGTACTTCGTGTATAGGAGGGTAGTGCAGCTGTGGCTTTCCCTAACTGTCTATTCGCTTCATATTCCCATTTTAACAGTGATAGCAAGACTCTCCTAGAGGGAGAGATCACAAAAGGATAAATTGCACAGGCTATCTCTGACATACCGTAAAATATGGCCATTGTGGAGGATGAGTTCTAGGAGAATTCTATAAGTGGATCAAAGAAGATGCAGTAGACCAACTCCACGGAGTCTTCAGAGAGGCATACAGACTAAGAACACTATCATCATTTCCAAGAATGTCACACTAGCCGTAATTCCCAAACCAAGAAGCGATCCCTTGATGTCTAGCTGCTACAGTCTGATGTCCCTGTTCAACTTTTACATCAAAATATTAGCGAGTTTCTTGGCAGTGCGTCTCAGAAAGTCATACCTGGTCTGATACATCACTCACAGGTGAGCCAGGTACCGGGTAACCCTGGGCGGTGAACTACGCTCCACTCGCGAAGTTTGCGTAGTTTCGGTTAATTCACGGTTCGCGTAGAATGCGTAGTTACCGAATACTACGCAATCTGCAACGTAGCGTAGTTGTTTTTCTACTTTGCGCAATCAATATGCGTTCTCGCGCACACGGTATCGACTTACCGGGATTCTGCGTTCGCCGACGAGATTTCCTATCGGTTTGCATGCACCACGAGATTTGGAATCTGGCCGCACGATCCTGCGAGAGTGTGCGAACGTGAACACGTCATTCGGACGCACCATCTGACTTCCGGCGGGAGTGTTGGTAAGATCACGATTCCGAACGCGCAGAAATTGCAATCTGGCGAAGAATATCTCTTGAGCATCATAAAACCTTCTCGAAAATGATCATTTTCCTCAGAAAAACTCCTCAGATTGTGATTTGGCTGAAGTTTGTTTGTGCAAGGAGTTCTTTTTCTTGTTTCACTTTTTTTTCAAGAGGAAGGAAGTGCCCCTGAGTCTCCAACTTCCTGTTCCTGTCCAGCAGGCTCCTCCCATTGCTTTGTCTATGTGCTGTTCACTTTCATTTGGATTTGGAGCTGGAAGGATCACTGTTTGTGTCTGTCTGCTGCATCATATCATTGGATTGGATTTGAGGACTTTTGGATTTGAGATTTTACAAGTAAGTTGGAGAATTGGTGTACTTGTTTGTTTGGTTGGGGCATTGTTTGTGCCTAAATTTTTGGGGGAATTTTATCATTTTTAAAATGTATTGTTGTGGGTGGCCTGTAGTTTCAGTAGGAGCCTAGTTGTTTTTCTTTGATTGTAATTTCACTCAGTAGGCCCAGAGGTGACTGTGAGTGACCATGTGGCTTGGGGCCATTTTGTGGTGGTACTTTAGTAGTGTGCTGCTTTTTCCATATAGCCTGCATGTCTTTTCTTTGTTCCCCTTGGCTTATGCTTCTTGTTGTTGTGGCCTGGACATGTGGGTGGTGGCCATTTTGTGAAGGCAGGCAGTGTGCTTTTGCCATAGGTGTGCATTGTCTGTCTTCCATTTCTTTTTGTTGTGGGTGGCTAGCGGCCATTTTGTGGAGCCATCCAGGCAGTGTGCTTTTGCCATGGGCCTACATTGTCTGTCTTCACTTTCTTGTTATTGTGGGTGGCCGGGCCATGTGGGTGGAGGCCATTTTGTGGAGCAAGGCAGTGTGCTTTCTTTTGCCATAGGCTTCCAAGCTTGTGGCCTAGTCTGCCAGTAGTCCCAGAGGTAGTCATCATGGGTGCATAAAAACTGCTTCTGTGTTGTCTGTTGAATTGTACCATCATTTATGGCATGGATGGCATTGGATTGAATTGCAAAATGTGGTTTTTGGGGTGGTATTTCAGTTTTTTGGTGTGTGTTAAATAAATAGGCCTTTTCAGCCAGTAGGTAACCCTGGGCGTTCAGCTCGTGGAGTTTTGGCAGACGTATACTTTTTTTTCATGCTCAATATGCGTTTTCACACGCGTGATAACTGCTTTTTGTGAAGATCACGATGCCGAACACGCAGAATTTGCAATCTGGCGAAGAATATCTCTCGAGCAGCATAAAACCTTCTCGAAAATTATGATTTTGTTCATTTTGCTAAAAAAACTCCTCAGGTTGTCATTTGGCTGTAGTTTTTTGAGCAAGGAGTCATTTTTCTTTTTTCACAATTTTTTTTTAAGAGGAAGGAAGTTCCTCAGAGTCTCCAACTTCCTGGTCCTGTCCTTTGTCTTCACTTTCTTGTTATTGTGGGTGGCCTGGCCATGTGGGTGGCGGCCATTTTGGTAAGCCAGGCATTGTGCTTTTGCCATAGGCCTGCATTGTCTGTCTTGTCTTCCTTTTCTTGTTGTTATGGGCGGCCTGGCCTTGTGGTGGCAGCCATTTTGTGGGACCAGCCACTGTGCTTTTGCCATAGGCCTCCAAGCTTGTGGCCTAGACTGCCAGTAGGCCCAGTGGTACTCATCAATCATCATGCGTGAATGAAACAACTGTTTTTGTGTTGTCTGGTGAATTTAAACATCATTTCGGGCATGGATGGCATTGGGTTGAATTGTAAAATGTGTTTTTTTTTGGGGGGGGTTCACTTTTTGTGTGTGTTTTTTTTATTCCTTTTCAGCCAGTAGGCCCAGAGGAACTCATGGGTGCATGAAACAACTGTTTCTATGGTGTCTGTTGAATTTCATTTAGGATATGGATGGCATTGGATTTAATTGCAAAATGTGGGTTTTTTGGGGTGTATTTCACTTTTTGGGTGTATTGAATAAATGTCTTTGTTGTATGTGTATGTGTTGTTGTTGTGGTTGTTGTGTAACTTTCCAACCTTTTTAGCTATGCGGATTTTCGTTTTTGCATTAAAGCTGTGTTGTTATCAGGCATCCTTTGTCTGGCCATATAGGCGTGCTTGAGTTCATTGTTTTCCGTGCCTTGTGCCTGTGAGTGACCATGTGGCTGGGGGCCATTTTGTGGTGGAAGTTAGTAGTGTGCTGTTTTTGTCACATAGGCCTGCGTGTCTTTCCATTGTTCCTCTTGTCTTACTGCTTCCAAATCCATCCCCATTGCCAGCTGCAGCTCCCTGATGCTGCATCCATCCCACGTGATGCACTAATTAAGGCCAAACAGGCTCCACTACATTTGTATTCTTGTTTTTGTTCTTTGCTATTCCTATTCTTCCTGAGTGTGCACAGTACACTAGGAAAGCCCTTGTTGTCAAAGTCTCATAAATGACTACACTGTTGTTGTTCACTGAGTTACTAAAATTTAATAATTGTGACCACCACGCACTAAGTTATATATTATATATTATATTTGTTTGATTGTACTATTAGTAATTTAAGCACAACAAATTCCACGTTTGACTGATGTTCTTCCGGCTTTTTTGCCTTTAGGTGCACAAAAGACTGAGGAAGAGGTGTGCCATCATCGCCCGTTGTACTGCCAGACAGACGTCCTGCTGCTATACACAACGTGATGTGTGACCTGACCAGACATCTCTGCAACTTGTGCAACTGAGTGCTGCTGATATCTGAAGAAGATGGCCCCGAAGAAAGCAGGTACCAGGTCCTCCAGTACAAAGAAAGTTGCTCCTGAGAAAAAGGAACAGAAGAAGGAAGTGACACTTAATTATGTTGTGTCGCCCTAAACCTTTTTTGGGAAACCAAAAATTATACCTGTAGAAGCGGTGTCCGGGGGCAAGCTGGGGGCAGCACCTCCGCATCAGTGGGCCCAACCCACTAACCCAGGCCCAAGCACATGAGTGTGGAAGAGGTAGCCAGCCTAATGGTGGAAACCAGTGATGCTGAGCCTGAGATAAACTTATCGCTATCTCAAAGTAGTACCCAATCAACGCAGGAGGAAACACAGCAGATAAGTGGTCAACAACAGCTGCAACCACCGCCCGCAATAGTAGTTGTTCCTCCCGAAGTATGGGCAGTTCAGGAAATTGAGCATCATGCAGAGGAAGAAGAAGAGGAAGCCACTCATTCAGAAGATCAATTGACTTCCATATCCCCAGCAAGTAAAAGGAGGGTTAGTCCATCGAGTTCTTCACCAAGCACCCCTTCTAATGATCTAGATGCCACTTGGGAGCCACAAACTGAGTCTGAGAGGGAGACACATCCCAAGACCAGGCTAGGGAAAAGGAAGGTTCCAGAAAGCCTTACACTTATGGAGGTCAATGTAGAACAGCAGGATGATGATGAGCTAGTCATCATGGACATTATTCTAGGCCTGGGCGGTAAATTCCGTTCCGCTCGCGGAATTTGCGGAATTTGGATAATTTCGCGTTTCGCGGAGAACGCGAAATTGCCCAAACTTTTTGCTTGTTCGCGTTCTCAAAATGCTTGTTCGCGAGATATTTCTCCCCGAGCACGCAAACAGCGATTGTGAACAGGAAAAAAGCATCGCGAACAAGCAATTCCACGTGTTCGTGTAATTTCTGCGTGTTCGCGGAGATTTTTTACCGTTTCGCGGAGATTTGCGAAACGCGATTACGCAAATTCCGCCCACCCCTACATTATTCCCGCCCCACTGGAGACCAACATTACCACCACATCCCAAATTGCTGTGAGGGATGTGGCACGGATAACACTAACACAGGTGACACCAACACCACCCATAGCTTCCATATTTGCATTAGCAAAGGCCCGGCAGTGACCTACATCCAGCACAACCACCACCTCAGTAGAAGTAGGTAATGGTACTGCACAGAGTCAAATTTGACACACACCCTCCAGTTCATCTGGCATTGGAAGTGGCACCTCCAGCAGGAGAAAAAAGTTAAGCTCCCCAGTTTGGGACTTCTTCACGGTTAGCGAAAAGGAGGAGAACATTGCTATATGCTCCATTTGTAATACCTCTGTTAGTCGGGGTAAGCTTGGTACAAGCTATGGTACCGGAGGCCAAATAACCCATCTGAAAAAACACCACTTGATCGACTGGGAGGACCACCTTCGCGGCATAGAAAACTGCAACCATTGGTATTGGTGGGGATAAACAAGTAGAAGATCCGATCACGGTGGAAGAGGAAGGACAGGGAGACATTCTCTCTGGTAGTGGTACACAAAGTAGCCATGTCCCCAGCAGTGCAGTGGTACTGCCCACATCCTCAGCAACATCTCAGTGGTACAAGAGTAAGAGTCAGCCTGAGACAGCAAGGAGTACCGCAATGAAAAAAAGTGCGTCGTTGAGCCGAACAGAAAGGAAAACCATGCAGCCTACCATTACCAGCATGTTTAGGGCAGAGGGGCAGTATGAACGCAAACACCCAATAGTACGTTTGTACAATGCGAAGCTGGCTAAAATGTTAGCACTGGACCTTCTTCCTTTTTCTTTTGTTGAAGGGGTGGGTTTTCTGGAATTTGTGTTCTGTACAGGCACCGTGGGAGGGGGTCCTCTCAGTTTTGTGAGGGAGGGCAGGGAGCAAGCTCGCAGGAAGTCACCCCAATATGCATTCAGTTATGTCCTGGACTTCTGTAACCAAACAGGCTGCTTCAGTAAGCTCACTCAGACGAATCTGGAAGCTAGCCAGTAGGATTTGAAATGATGGTACAACCAGAACGCATCTCTGGTTGTGTTTCAGCCTGGCCAGAAAGTGTGGGTCATGGCCCTCGTGTAGGCTCGCAAATCTACTGGACAAGTGCCCTGGTTCATTTGAGGTGAAGGAGGGCATGAGTGACATCACCTATCTGGTGTACTTGCCAACCCTTGGAAACCCTTTGTGGGTTCTGCATTTGAACCTCCTCAAGCCACGTTTTGAGAGGACTGAGTTGACCATGCACTTAGTCATGGATGATGGTATGGAACTGGAGACCAAACCTATTCCAGACCTCCTGCCCTCCTTGGAGCAGGATGGGTCAGTAGAGGGGATGAGTCTCTCCCTGACTTTGACCCGGGAGCTACAGGGAGACTGCAACCGATTGCTGGGGCACTTTTCTCCCCTGTTCTCACCCTCAGGGTCACCCATTGATACACTCATAATATTGACATGGGGGATAGCCTATCTGTTAAGCATAAAACCTATAGGTTGTCAGACAAGGTGAGGATTAGCATCTGGGAAGAGGTTTCCAAGGTGCTAGCTCTTGGGGTGGTTGTGCATTCCAATATTCCAACATATACTATCGACAGTTTGTCCAGGGATATAGCACCATTGCTGCAGCCTTGATGGAGCTAACTTTGAAGAAGCAGCCATGTCGAGTGATCAGGACTGAGGCATGCCAGATGACGTTCAACACCCTAAAGGAGGCCATGTGCATGGCACCCAAGCTCAAGGTTCTTGACGTTTGCCACACGTTTGTGGTACAGACTGGTGCCTCGGAGCATGGCATGGGGCCATGCTTTTGCAACTAAATGAGGAGGGCTGGACCTACTTGTAGACTTCCTTAGAAGGAGGCTACTTCCCAGGGAACAGAGGTGGAGTGCCATTGAAAGGGAAGCCTTTGCAGTGGTCTGGGCACTGAAGAAGCTGAGGCCCTCATTGTTTGGAACTGTTTTGCTGGTATAGGACTTTGAGCACTTTGACACTGCTATTCAGCACCAACGTGCTGTGCTTGTCATTTAAATAATGGTAACTGGTGTATACATGATTGGCTGATTTGAGTTATCTATAAGTCTCTTGTCTAGGGGTAAGACATATACCTAGGGCATGTAATTCAAATGTTCCTCTGTTGGCCTGCAGCACTGCTTGTCCCTCCCACAGAGGTACCTCTTGAAATATGCTACAGGTTTGCCCTTGCGGTGCCTTTGTGTGCATGTTACTGTTACTGGTCTAACAATTATACCAAATTACCATGTACCTTTTACACAGAGCACTGGCCCTGGGTTTGGTTAGCCCGGAGCACAATCAGGGTCAGAAAACCTCCATCTAGTAGTCAAAAGAGAGCCAAAAAGTTGGGGGACACTGCAAAAAGTCCTGGTTTCTCACAGTGGCCTAGATCGAGTGATCACACTTTTTGGATTCATCTTGAATAGCTTATGCACACAGTGAAAAAGTTTTATTGTGATTGATACTGGTGGTAACTGACTCTGTCTGCTTCTTGGGCTCTGCTAACCAGGCCCAGGACCAGTGGTCTGATATAAAATTCATATGATAATTAGGTGTCATTAAAATTGGTACTGACCACCTACCTGTAAGTCCCTAGTATATGGTAGGGCATATAGGTTTAGAGGCCCAGCAGCGTTGAGGCACTTAAGTGTGCACTTCTGTGTTGCCTGCTGTCATTTTAAAATTCATCCCTGCTTTGCAAGCATCTTTTAACTTGAAACTACATGCAAATTTGTCTTTAGAGTTAAAGATATGTCCAACGCCTTAAACTCCTTTATTTTTTACAGATACGTCACCCTTAGTGTCTACCCTAGGCCCCCAAAGGGTAGAGTGCATGTAAAAATGAGCAGGGACTTTTTTTTAAAGATGTTTCATATGACCTGGTGAGGGAAAAACTACCAATTCCCTCCCCCCCTTGTAGCCTTTTAGCTCCATAGGCTAACATGGCAATACTGAAATAAAGTGTAACGGTGAAGAGACAGAATATCAATTTAGAAATATCGAGTACAATGAATATTGAGTCAAGAACACTGTGACAGCATTATATCGAGGTAAATTATTTCCATGTCAACAATATTGAAAATTGGCTTAGTATTAAATATCGATATTTAAAATATCGATGTTAAAATATAGTTGTGTTCAATATCGATTTCTTGGGTTATCTTTTTAAGTGTTATTTAAAATATTTGGGGTTTATCTCATTTGTAATATTTTTGTTAATTTTTATTTTTTATTTTATTTAAAAGTTTCATCTTTTTTTAAATATTGTAATATATTTTTTACTAACAGGATGTTGAGTTTATAGGGGAAAAGGGTGGGGAGCAATTTAAAATGTACATGTTATAAAAAATGCCAGATTATTAATTTTTTATATATTGGGGTCGATTACAGTGTCGGTCGGAAAGCCTCCAACTGCTAGTCAAAGCTTTCAAACCAACAAGGTTTGCGGTCTGACCATCTGATTATGATGTCAGCGGTCAGAACGTAAACTGGCCGGTCATTCTGACTCGGTTCCGACTGGCTCTCGGAGTCTTCTGGCCTGTCAGAACTGCACAGTAATCCCCTATGGATGGCATTTCTGCCATCTGGATTACAATCTCAGTTTCCCATAGCCTTTCCGTGCCTGCCTTGCGTCACGGTCTACGATTGGTGGTCGAGAGGGTACCTAGGATACCCCCTGTAAAACCCTGCATTGCGTGGCAGGCACCGTGGTACTCACTCTTGTGTTCAAACTGACCATGGATCTCTCAGATGGCTCTTGGAGATGAGTGGAGAGAATCCAAAGCTATTGATGTGGTCCATTTGCCTACAGTGGATGGACCTCACAGTGGTACACAGACCTGAGATTGCCTATGCCAATGTGCATGGGCTTTCCAGGTTTTTCCACTTAGCTGATTAGGTCTACCAGGGTATAGGCTAGTTACCCATCACCTTTCATTTGGGGGTGCATGTGAGAAATGTATCCTTTTTGCCCTGATCACCCCTTTTTTTAAACTGATACTGATAGTAACTGACTCTGGCTGCACCCTGGGCTCTGCTAACCAGGCCCAGGGCCAGTGCTCTGATTACAAATGTATATGGTAATTAGGTGTAATTACAATTGGTACTGACAACTTACCTGTAAGTCCCTAGTATATGGTATGGCATGTAGGTGAAGAGGTCCAGCACCTTTGAGGCACTTACGTGTGCACTGCTGTTTTACCTGCTGTCATTTTCAAAGTCAGCCCTTATTTGCAAGCTGCTTTTAACTTGAAATGACATGCAAATTTGACTTTGGGTTTAAAGGTACTTCCAAAGTATTAAACTACCTTATTTTAACATTTAAGCTATCCATAAAGTTTACCCTAGGTGCGCAAGGGTGTCATCTAAAATTAAGCTGGAACATTGTAAAATATGTTTTATTTGATCTGATGAGGGAAAAATGACCAATTTTGTTTCCCCCTACCTTAGCCATTTAGCTCCATAGGCTAAATGGGAACACTGTAATGCAATGTAACTATTGACGGGAGTGAGCTAAAATAATATGTCAAGGACTTCAAATATTGGTAATGATAAATCTAACAACTCACCACTGATGAATGTATCATAACTAGGACAGAAAATAAGTAATAGAACTTTCATTTGTGGGAGCCAAACTCCAGCCTTCTAGCAGCCTCTCCTGAGGACTTTGTCCAATGGATAAACTTAGCTGATGACAATCTGAAATTCACGGTTCATTCCAGCAACAACAGGATAGAATTCCTTGATGTATGGGTTGAGCACAAAGACAATCATCTATTTGTCTCCCTATACACCAAGCCTTCCGCCAGAAACACACTGCTCCAATTTGACAGCTACCACCCTCGTTGCCAAAGGGAGGGTATCCCTTTCAGCCAATTTCTCTGACTTCAAAGAAACTGTACTGAGATCAAGGACTTCCTCTACCAGGCTGACATCCTAAAAAGTAAGCTCCTTGATAGGGGCTACCCTCCCAAACTGGTAAAGAACGCTCTCAAGAGAGCTAGGTACTATAACCGTGACACTATGTTCCAACAACGACAGGATAAAGTCACTGGACTGATTGGTCTGCGTCACACGGCATTCGAACATTAATCACAAAATCCGTCAAGTCATCAACTCCCATTGGGATCTCTTTAATATGGGAGAAAATGATCGATTGGCTAAACCCCTTTTTGCATTTAGAAGGAATAAAAACCTTAGGAACCATCTTGTCCGTGGTAAACTACCAGAACCTTCTTCTTCTATTCGTCAAATATCCATTACTGGACTACCTCCTATCATGGGTAACCATCGCTGTGGATCATGTAAAGCTTGCCCCAACGCCCTGGTCAAACAAAATCTCATTATTAATAAACGAACCATCGAACTAAGGGAAATGACCAATTGCCGCACTGCCAACGTGATTTACGCGATCTTTTGCCCCTGTAACCTTTTCTACATTGGCGAAACAGGCAGGGAATGTCGCATCAGGATGGGTGAACACAAATCCAATATTCGCCTCAAAAAATCAGGGGCTCCCCTTGTCTCCCACTGGATTGACTGCGCCCATTCAGAACATGATCTTAAATGGGTCATTCTGGAAAGAATACATACCCCTCAGGGTAAAGACCCCATTGCCCTCAGAAAGAAGAGGGAAGTATTCTGGATCTTCTATCTGAACTCTGTTGCCCAGGGCCTCAATGAGACGTGCCCCTGGGAAAATGCTATAACCTGAATTAATGCTTGGGGTTTCTTCATCTGCCCCCTTGTCCTTTTTAGAGTGTCTCTAACTGTTCCACCTTTCTCTACTCTGCAATTTAGGAACATCCCGTTTCTCTTGATCTCATCTGAGTTTTATTTTTATTTTTAATTTTTCCTCCTTATACCCTTATATCCTTTCATCTAATACCCCCTTCTGGATAACTTATCCTAAACAGTATACTCACCCCTTCCCCCTATTTCAACTTGGAGAATAAAACTGGCTTTATATCTCCATTTACACTGTAGTACTTTTGTCTTTTATTGTTACATTTTTCGTCATTACATATTCGTCCATTCGTTCTCTTCACGAGTTTGCTATTATGACATTAATTGTATCTCTACCCCTATGACTTTACGCTGTTTCAATATGGCCATCCATGTTACCGGCTCACTGAACTAGGTCCCGTTAGTCCTTCTCTGATTTCCGATCTTTTCGCAATTCTCGCCAGACTTCCTTTCATCCCTGGTGTTTAAACTATACAGATTTCATTTAAAAGCCCTGGATTACGCGGTCCCAGATTCTTTGCGGCCGCTGAATCCATTATTCGTGCCATCCCTGCGCTTGAACCCTGTGTTCTCCAACGGTAGGACAGACCACGTTTATTATGTCCGCCTAACCGGACGCATAGCTCGCTTTGAGTCCTGAGTCTAGTGGGCTCCTTGATATTCTCCCCTGTATTCTATCCCTCCATCTCAGGTAGTCGTATTTATGTGTAGTTCTCCTTTTCCAGGATAGCAGATGACATTTAGTACCTGCTCCCTTTGTAAACGTGACCACCGTTAGTAACCAGGATGTAGATTTGGATGCTACTGCACCAGTTTTTCTGCCCGCTTTCACTTTAGTTTGCCTGAAACTGATCATCTTTTTGCCCATTTGTTTTTACTTCCAGATCCTTCATCCCATGGACCTACTCTTTTGAGTCTGACCGCATCTATGATTACTCACTTGTGTTGATTCTCTAATGTACTGCTCTCCACAAACGGCCTACTATTTACTTGGTAAGCGCCTTTATCTTCAACGTATAGGCTTTTTTGCAGCTGTGCCTGAATTGCATTTCGGTATTCCTATCTTTGGGGTTTTTGTTTATCCCCTCACAGAAACACCATCTGAACATTACTCTGACAGCCTAAGATATACTTACTTATCAGACCCCAGGATACTCTCGCGGGACGGACCTCTTTAGTCCACAGAACCCAGACCACCTCTGATAGGAGCCCAACTCGGGTATGACTCTTCTATTTTGAATTTCCATCTTCATCTGTTGGCCTTAATATATATTTTTTTTGTGCCCTTATTCGTATATTTCTTTCGTCTACTCACACTGTTTTTATTGACCTCTAGGGTAACCTACATCACTGTATTTTCTGTGTCTCTTCTCTTTATAAAACTTATGTGCCTTATCTTACGCTCGCTTAGTGTTTCCGCTACACCATACAAAAGAATTGATTTGTAAAGAATTCCTGTTGATGGAAAGGTATTGTCTTCACTCTTATACATCCACCCGTTCCTGAGTATTCCTGGGCTTGTCTTTTGTCTTTTGTTTTGTTTTATCCCCGGGCGACTTATCAGTCGGGCTTGCACCTCCTTTTTTTTTTTTTTTTTTTTTTTTTTAAAAACCTTTATTTGTGCATAGTAAAAGAACAAATACGGGCCTACAACCATCAGGCCGGCCACAATACGGTTGAGCACAGAGACAAACAGTACATCCCCTGTGCGTCAAGGTCAAGATTAGCAATGATTCAGGATTCATACACTGGAGGGATCCTTGACACCAGGGGAAGGAGAAGTGAAGGTTAATTTTAAGGTTTTCAAAAAAATTTTTATCGAGAAAGAAATCAATAAAGGATAGAAACAAGGAGATTCGAGTCCGCGAGTCGGCTTCATACACTGGAGAGCAGCAGCATCATGAAAACAGCCATAGAAAATCTCATACAGTAAGGCGATGCAGTTAGATAACAGGATCATCACAGTAGTAAATACGCACCCCCTAAAAGCCGCCCCCACTCAATCCACCCCACACCCGGACCCCGAATCGAAACAAGTATAGCGCAGAGACATGAAAGAAAGAGGCCCATAGAACTAAAAAGAAACAGTAAATTACCCCCCCACCCTACACCAATGCGGAGGCTATGGCCTACCCCCCCCCCAGCATAGTGCCTGTCACCCAATGAACCCGAAATATAGACGAGAGAGAAAGTAGGAATAGAGTAAAGAAACTAAGAGAAGAAAGAAGAAAGGAGGCGGGGAGGAGCCCACGTATCCTCGGAGCGCCCGACACCACCGGCCAACCAAGCCTCCACACACTGAAACCCCACTACACCCAAAGGCGGTCGTGTGAAGATAGCATGTAACAACAAGGAAATGAAGGCAGACAGATCGCGACGAGTGCGCACAACATATGCAAACAATTCCAGTCCCAGTCCAGCCCGTCCGTGAAACTATGATGATAGAAAGTAATCTAGCCCTGGCCCGATCGCGGGCTTACGATTAAACCCGCCCCCTCGTGAATGCCCCGCATCCCGAACAGACAAAGACAATATGGCCGCTTGGAAGAAGATGGAGAAGTAGAGTCACAAAATGGCCGCCGATCATCTATTGAGGTCCCCTTGCACACCATATAAAATCCAGACCTGGCTTGTAAAGTACATGAGTTCCACATAAAAGGAGCCGTAGGCCACCGTGAACGGTTCCTCGAGGTCGTCAGGTGTAGTTCAGCTGGAAGGTCCTGCGGGCACGGTGAGGCAGGCAACAACAAAGCAGGCAGCAATGACCGGGGAAACAAAGTATCCGCCATTGAGCAGGAGAGCGATTGATCCTGAGCGCCGGGAAAGCCAAACGCCGACACCAGTGGAGCACCGCTACACCCAGTCGTTACTTCCCCGCAGGAGGACCACAGCACTGGCAGACTCACGTCTTGTTGATCACAAACGGGGCGCTCACGATCCGCAGCAGACAGTGTAGAGTCGAACCGCTCACTCAGCGTTTGCAAGCCGACACACAATTGCAGACGAAAGTCCCGCAGGGCAGCCAGAACGGAGCCGTATGTCAGCGGAAGCTGCGCCCCCACAGCGGCAGCAATCCAGGACGGCACTGGGGAGCTGGAGTCTGGTAGAGGGAGGGCGAAGCGGGCAGCGGGCGAGACCGGAGCATCACCCCCCAGCAGCGAGCAGGCAATCAGCGCCATGTTTTACCGCTGAACGGTACCGTGGCCAGGGGGGGGATCGTGACAAGGAGGCAATTCCCAACAGGTCTGCGCCGCAACAGGTGAAAGCCAACAGTCGCCTCCCCTCCCTCGGGCTCTCTTGCAGCCGACTAGACCATAGTAGAAGGGGGTCTGCAGCCTTCCACCGCGTGGTCCACAGAGCGGGGCAGGAGACCCGTCACGCTGGGGCTTACCCTCTAGCTCCAGCCCGTCAGGTGCAGGGTGCAGGAGGTGTCCGGGCGTCTCTCCCCCGGCTCCCCCGGCGACCGTCCGTGGCGTGAGGCGGGATCGGGACCTCGGGGCTCAGATTTGCACCAGCGGGTCCGGTGACTGCGACGCTTCCAGGGGGCCGGCCGAGGCCACAGTAGAGCAGGGGTCCAGTGCGGGGAACAAAGGCACCAAGAACTCCGGCATCCGGGCGGGCTAAGACTTCGGGAAAGCGGCGGCGCAGTCAGCGCGTCGTCGCACGCGTTGCACCTCGAAAATCGGCAAGGATAGGAATCAGGATGATAGTCCGAGGCCAAGGGCCGACGGAGCCGGGCGCTCAAGCGACTGCTCCGGTCGCCATCTTGGCTCCTCCCCGGGCTTGCACCTCCTTGATTTTATTTTCTCTGCATCATGGGTGTACATTTACTATTCGTTCTTCTTTGCCTTGCAATCCTGATTATCTCCATCTAGGCTTTATCCTTTTGGGTGCACTTCTATTCCATTCTTCCTATAGCCACTCACCAGTTTAGTTTTAATCTATTTATACTTCCTTTTGCAACTTTGGGCCCTTGTGATATTTTTGCAGCTCTTTATCTCTTTATTCATATGTTATCTCCTTTATCTATTTATCTACCCCATTAAACTCTAAAGTAGACAGCCTGATGTAAAAATCTACAATGAGGAGAATGCTTTTGTTAAAACAAATCTCAATGTTGATTCACTGATATGTTTTCTCTCTCTATGACTTTACGATAGGCCTCTTCTGTGTTTGTCCCACACGCCTTACATCGTCTTTGCCCTGATGAAGGTGTAACTTACACCGAAACGTGCGTTGGCTTCAGCACTCTCGTGTTCATTGAAAGAAACAACCTATCTCTATGAACTGTTTATGCACGAGCCAGTTTGAATTGTTACTTATTTTGAACTTCTACCCCTTGATGCGCTTTTTAACTTTATTGACAAATTTATGTATGTTATGAGTATATTTGCATTAATTTGCTCTGAAAATGAATTTGTTGTCTGAATGAGTGTCTGTATGTTTGTCGTTTTGTGTGGGACTTTTGTTTACTGATTTAAAAACAAAAATAATCTGTATGTAATAGTGTTTATCATCTAGATTTTATGTAAAAATTATCATTTTGAACATTGTGATTTAAATAAAGTACGTTTTTTATTTATCTTGTTTGTCTGCTTAGGCCCTTGGCTTCGTTTATCAAGTTGACCCAACTGTTGGGCCGTATGAAATCAATCTAGTGTAGACAGTGGGGTTTGCTCTCCTGTTAAGGTTCTTGTCGTTCCCTATTTCCCCTGTCTACCCATCATACTCCTAGGGACCCCCCTTCTTTTGAATAGCCTCTCCTGACTGGCCAGCCCTTAACAGGGTTAGCCATGTGCTTTGATGATGTGACAAGTGCCCTGCATAGAAACAGAGGTTTTCTGGTAGAGGGAGTTCTACAGCGGCCGAAAACAGGCCAGGAAGGGGGCTGGGTAAATCAAACTGGGATTCAAAGAGAGCAGGATATTAAAGAAGGCCAGCCAGTCCTACTCTCTCTTCCTGTACCCCCCAGCCAGATGGGAGTCCCAGGAATAAACTTTTCAGGACGTCTGGAAAGGGAGTGTTAAGGGAAATGAGCCACACTAGTGGGCTGGCTTAGCCAAGTCTTACTACTAAGGAGAGTAATTCCCCTTCTTGAATCTTAAAGTACAGTGCTTTATGGGGGAAGAATATGCCACACTTTGGAGGAATCTATCATGCATTTGGGTGGCACCCTGTACCCCACTGATCAAAGTTGTCCCCTCTGCCTGTCCCCCCAGAACATTGGATAAATATGTGAGAGCTGCATAGCAAGTCAGATCTGCTGCCTGAAACTACAAGGAGAAGAACGAATGCCCTGCTGGAACCTGGTCTGAACCCCAAAGGATTGCACTCTGAAGGACTCCCTGAAAGCAACAAGATAACAGAGCTTACCTGAATCATCTCCCCCTAGAGGTCCCCAGCCTGGAGTGATTTCAGTGGACTTTAAAAGGATTTGGCCAGGTGCATTGTGGAAATTGTAGACCACCTCAGAGCTTCTAGATCCTTGGATGCGTGTTTAGACATGTTGAACTCTCAAGAGGAATTTCAGGAAGAAGTTATAGATTTTTGGAGACGTTTGGAGCACTTTTGGAAAAAGTGCCCGAAGGTGACCAACCCTTCGAAGAGAGTCTGGTCACCAACATCGAATCGCGACCCAGCCTGGATTTCAGATTTGTCCCGCTGAAAGCTCTGGAGCTCAAGACTTCCAGTATTTCACCGAGAATTCACGCTGAGCCATTCCATCATTGCCCACTCGATTACTGGCCTGAAAAGGAGCCTAGCTCAACAACAAACACAAAACCTCCAGAAAAGTTTCTAAGTACGAAGGTAAACTTTGACCGAGGCCTCCCACCTTATCCTAGTCAAGCGCGACCAGATGTCCCAAGTTGTTGCTAAATGTTGTAAGCACTAAAAAAGTGCTTATTCTTTAAAAATTCACATCTACGATTCCCTATCTTGTATTTTTGTTGTTTTGGTGTCCTCTTTTTATAAATTGGTTGTGGATTTTTATTGTGTGTTGTTTCTCATTTGTTTAATGTATTGGTGTTTTTAAATGCTTCACACATTTGTCTCCTAAGTTAAGCCTGCCTGCTCGCAGCCAGCTACAGAGGGGCAGATCTACAAGAAACTAACGCAGCGGGGTGCCACAAGTCATTTTGCTGTGCTGCGTTAGTTTCAAAGCACTTAGGATGCAACATATTTACAACAATATGTTGCATCTCTGTGCTTCCCCCTGTGCTGCTGCACAAATTGCTGCCATGCGCCGGTGCAGGCACTCTTGCACCATGGTGCAAGGATGCCTGCGTCGTGGGGAGATTGCTTTTGTGCAGGAAGGGGCACCTTCCTGCACAAAAACAATCAATTGAGGTGATTTTCTCATCCAATGTGTGCTGTAGAATGCAGCACGCATTGAAAGAGTAAAGAAACAAGGAGAAATTAAAACATTTCTCCTCTTTGCACCTTGCTACACCACCACTAGGGTGGCGTAGCATTCTGACGCATTTCCAGATTTACAATTTCTCGTGAATCTGGTAATGCATCAGTGACATGGGTGTTGCGTGGGAACACCCACAGCAAAACCCATGTCACGCCCCTAACACGCAAAGTGTTGCATGAACAGGGGCGACATTTACAAGCACAGGTTAAGTCACGCAGGGTGACTTTTACCTGTTCTTGTAAATATAACTTATCAGGCTGTCCCTCCGGTGCGTCACACAACGTGATGCACCGGCGGCACAAGCAGCTTGTAAATCTGCCCCAAGTGTTTAGCCAGTGGCTAATGTATTGAGACCTTGACTGGACCTTATATTGCATTGGTGGCTTTATTGCTAGTGGTAAAGGCATACTTATCCCTGCTAATATTCCACCTTCCAACAAATGGGCTTACTCTTTTTTTGTGATATACAATCACCTCTTGAAATATCTCCCATCCCCTCCCAAAGTCCCTCCTTAATCCTCCTTTAATTCCTCCTTTTTAGTAATAAGTATGCACCTGTCCTTAGACACTCTTCCCAGTTTCTTCCAGATTTAATACTAAGAAATAAACTTACATGTGGTAGGATCTCCCCATAGGAAAGATAGGAGAGGAAGTGGTGGAGATTTACACTAGCGGGTCTATGAGTTGCATATTGTAGTTAGAGAGTAATATTACTGTAGTGCTGCTTTATGTACTACAAAATGTAGTTTGTGAATTGAGCCCATACAGTTTAAGATTATTTCTACAAAGTTGGCAAGGAGTGACAACAAGTTTCCCATTATAGAAGAGACCCTCTAATAGCTGCAGTTGGTTCTTCGATAGAACCCAGCCCACATCAATGCTTTTAATATATTGCATAGTTAAAATCTCACACTTTAGGTTTTTCAGAAGTTGCTGCCTTAGAATGTAATCCCCCTTCCTCTTAGAACCTTAAATGGGCTTTCTAAGTTTGTTCTGGCTATGAGAGACAATGGCCACTTGATTCCGGATATCTGCGCAGAGACGGCCCGGATTTGCGGCAGCAGAACTTACGGCATGGCGGGGACTCAGTGACCTGTCTCCCCGTCATGCCCACCATATGAAACATCTTACTTCTGTCTCCCGACCACTATTACCAACTCCACTGCAGTGCTGGATCCTTCTGATTTGACATGCATAAACAAGGGACTGCTGGGCCTAGAAGCAAGCAGGAAGCCTCAGTCCACAATACCACAGAGCCCCGGCCTGAGACGCTTCCTAGGGGAGCCACTGCCCTGGTCAACACTCTGCACCATCTTGGCCACTGGAGCAGGTGGAGCCCCGGGACCGGCCGACCTAGCACGCATCGACGAGGGACCGCTGGGAATAGAGGCAAGTAGGAAGCCTTGACCCACAATGCTGTGGTGCTCCCTGCCCGAGATGCCTCCAAGGGGAGCCTATACAATGGCGGACATCTGGCCTTATCTTGGACACTGCAGTGGGTGGGGTCCTGTGACCACCCTTGCTGGTTTTCCCACTGTGTGTGTCTACCACATCGGCTGCATAATCTTCCCAACAGGCACCTCTCACTACCCAGCCTTGGCTGCCCCCTGCAGCTTCATGGTGACACATCTCCCTCCTGAGCTGGCCGCAAGGAGGGTGGAGCATAGGACCTGGGTGCACAGGAGACATTTCATCCCCTCAGGCATCCAGACCATAGCTGAGGGCTGGCGTTGGCATGCAAATCTATGGCCCCGTAATTCAGGGATCTGCTTCAGTACATCTCATGTAAAAACATTCTTACATTACCACCATCCCCTCACTGTAATGTTCATGATCCAACTCCCACACCTACCCTCTCTGTGAGTTGCTTCACTGTTGAGTGTCAACCTAGGTGACTTGTGACTATGTTATAGGGTGGTGCTGCTTGTTCATAGCAAAGTCATAAGGAGATTTAAGGTAGAGTTCGGGGGCTGCCTTCTCCTATACTCTCTGGCCCATTCTGTTCTATTCTCTCTCAGGCGATAGGGAGCACAAGGGATTTACCGTTGCCTCGTCTGAGTCAAGAGTCCTTAAGTCATCTACTAATCTTCCCCAGGCCCTTGCTGTGTCCAATGTACCTATACCTCCTACCACTTCCTGCAACAGAATTCTTCCTTTAGAGAGTGCCCACTTTTCTAGTTCTCTTCTCCATGTCCCCTCTCTCGGTCCCCTCAGTGACTTCCAATTTCTAGTGGTTTCCTGCTTGGCCAGTACATATGCAAGGTCCTGGAATTTCCCTCTCACCTTGGTTTAGGATGTATGTGGGAACCTGCTCAGAAGACAGTGACCTGGTATGTGTGGGATCTCTTTGTCTATGATGTTTTCTACTACTCTCAGTACCTCCTCCCAAAAAGTGACAGTCCCAGAGCTTGTGTGGCTTGTGAGCCTCTCTTTCCCTGCATCTGGACAAGCCAATGTCTCCATTTGGAAGTATCTTCGAATTCGCACGGGGTAAGATAACCTCATTGTAGTACATAATAGTTTATTGATTTCAACCGCGCATTTCTCGATATCTTGAGGGTCCTCTCCACAATGAATCCCCAGCCCACCTCCGGAATCGGGACTCCCAAGTCTTCATCCCACTGGAGCCACAGCCGCTCCATGGGTTTCTGTGTGATACTCCTGATCGCCCTATAGATGTTAGAGACCTTTTTGATCCTACCTGCCGATAGGGCCACATATCTATAGCAGTCTAGTGACCGCAGCTCTGTGGACCCAGAGCCCCAGTGCTTCTTTAATGCTGTGTTAGGGCCCAGTGAAGCAGAAAGTGGCATTGAGGTAAATCAATAAGAGAGCATCTCAGAGTCCCAGAAGAGGTCTCCTATCACTGCTGCCCCCGCCTCCCTCCAGTCATCCAGAGCCATCTAGCTCCCCCCACGAGGAAGGTGTTGTAGTGATTCAAGGGGATGTCAGGGGCATGGACTACCCTACACTGGGTGCTTTGCATATATCTAGTCCAACACCAGGCCACTACTTTGGTCTCCTCAGTGTCCCCATGTGGCCTTCGCTTTAGTCACGACAGTATTTTTGCTAGTTCTTGGGCTTCTGGAGAGAACTGGTAAGGGGTTCTCTCTGAGTTCCTCTCAGTCGCCAGCCATCAAACCAGCCACTGAAGCTGTGCTGCAATGTAATATGTATCCAGGTCATGGACTGCCAGTCCTCCCGTCGCTGTAGAGAGCTGCATCTTGACTAATGCCACTCGTCTGTGTTTCGATCCCCAGATAAACATTATAAGCTACGAGTCCAGGTCCCAAAACTTCAGGTGAGGGATCCACACTGGAAGGGTCCTGAACAGATACAGCAGGCGTGGCAGAGCCACCATCTTTAGGAGGGCCACCCTGCCCGCTGCCAACAGCGTTAGAGACCCCCAGAACTCCATGGAAGAGAGGTGTGGTGCAGCAGTTAGGGAGGCTGACTCAGTAGTACAGTGCTCACGGTTCGATCCCCAGCACCGGGGGCAGCTCAGCCCAGCACCATGTGACTCTGAGCAATTGCTCGCCTAATCTTCCAGACGGCCCCCAGCTCCTTGAGACCCTTGGGGTGATTAGTTTGTGCTTTATAAATACAGGGTTATGGAAGGGATCGTATCACTCTGCCCACATTGCTCTCAATGACGTCAGCAGCTCTATTATATACCTTTAGTCCCAGGTACACCAGGCAGGTGAATTCCCACTGCAGGCATCCCAGTTTGCCCGGGGGGGGCAATAAGTTGACATTAGGAACAATCCATTTTTGCCAGTTCACCCTCAATCCTTAAGAGTCGGCCAAAGCCGTTCAGCATATTCTGAGTCCCTCTCAGCTCCTCCCCCGTGTCCCGGAGGAAGAACAGAAGGTTGTCCGCATACAGGGCTATGTGATGTTGCATCCCTTTCATCTTCAGCCCTCTGTAGTCTCGCCCTAGTCTCGGGCAGCACTCTAGAGGCTCCATGGCTAGGGCAAACAGTAGTGGAGATAGGGGGCATCCCTGCGGCTTACCTTTCCCCACTTTTTGACTAGGGGAGATAACCTTCCCTGTGCAGACTCTAAACCTTTGGGTTTGTTTATAGTAACACCCAGTCCAGGAATCCCCCTCTGGCCCAGTCAGCCTAATACCTTGTATAAAAAATGCCACTCCAGGCACTTTTGCATATCTGCTGCAAACACTGCTGTAGCAGCCTTATCGTAGTCGTCTATGTCTAAGATGGCCATGAGCTGTCTTATATTAATGGCTGTGTTCCGCCCTGGAATAAATCCAGCTTGGTACGGGTAAACTAACTTTGACATGTGTGGCAACAGTCTGGTGTCTAGTATTTTGCTCAGAATTTGGTAGTCCATGTTAAGCATGGACAGCGGTCCATATGCCATACGATCCTATGCCGGCTTCCCAGACTGGAATAATAAGTGCTTCCCTGGTGCTCTCAGGTAATGTCCTCATCACTCAAGCTGCAGCATACATCGAGGCCAACTGAGGATCTAGTTACCCTCAGTAGATCGATTAAAATTCAGCCGGTAAGCCATCTGTTCCCGGTGTTTTATTGTGAGCCATGTGGTTGATGGCCACCTTCACATAGTGAGGGGAGATATATCAGCTCCCAGCTCCTCCTCATCTACTAGTTCTAGTTTAGCAGCCATAGCCCTTCTCGGTAGTCTCTTACTATAGCGTCCATGCATGGGGGAGCACCCAGTTATAGTCTAGCATAATATTGGAAAATATTTGGTTGACCCCTTCTTGTGTATATTGTCTGTTCCCATTGTCGTCCTCCATCTAGACTATTGGAGAGCCTCTGCTGGCTGGATTGGCCAGCCATGCCAGTAGGGGTCCGGACTTGTCCCTCTCAGCATATGTGTGGTAGAGATATTGTTTATAATTGAAACATCAGACTCTTTCAGTCTGCCCGGCTATCTCCTCCCTAGCGTCCTGAAATCCAGTTTGTAATTCTGGATGTCAGGGTCGTCTCTGTTCCAGGTCTCTAAGGTCTTCTTCTACTGTCAGGAATACCGTCATGAGCGTGTGTCTAACTCCTGTGGTCTCAGCCATGCACTGGCCCCTCAGGACCACCTTGAATGTGTCCCACATCGAGAGCAGAGTGGTAGCCGGTCCGTAATTGTAATTAAAATATTGAGGGCCATATTATCAAGAACGGCTA
This sequence comes from Triturus cristatus, assembly GCF_964204655.1. Lineage (NCBI taxonomy): Eukaryota > Metazoa > Chordata > Amphibia > Caudata > Salamandridae > Triturus > Triturus cristatus. The sequence continues at coordinate 1,356,536,852 of NC_140591.1, forward strand.
TAAAATTATTGACGCTTTAGCGGCAGGAAACTGCAGCTAAAGCGGCGATAAGAGGCTTGATAATATGCCCTTGAGAATTCCAATAGAAGCCCAGGTTTGATGTCCTTATCCGTTCTTGATAATATGGCCCTGAGTAATCTTCTCCCCGGATCCCTTCTCTAAATACTTGGTCCTCCAGTGAGTCAATGCTAAGTCTCCAGGTAGGGATTACGGTGGTAGCGTGCGCCCACTTCAGTCTGAGCAGGACTGGATTGTGGTCCGATGTCGTTCGGATCAGATACTCAACCATGTGTACACACAATATATATCCATTCTGGACAGAAATGTGTCTAGTTGGGTGTGCACCTCAGGCATTGCAGAGAAATATGTGTAGTCTCATTGAAAGGGATGTAAGATTCTCCAGGAGTTCACCAACACTCAATGTCTCTGCCAGTCGCAAAACGCCCGAACGGTACATGTTGTATGGAAGTCTCGTAGTGGCGGGTTGGATCTGACTATGTTTACCTCTGACATGCTTTTAAAGTCTCCCCCCATGATCTCAGTGGAAGTCAAATAAAGGGCCAAAGTTTGAGTTAAATGGGAAAAGAAAAGGGCCTGATCAGCATTAGGGGCATATATATTCACTATACTTAAAACACGTCCCTCCAGTCGTCCTCGCACCACTATGTACCGACCCTCCAGGTCAACTAAGGTGACCATGAGTTGGAAGGGTATCCCTGCCCTTATCCTAATCACCTCTAGCATAAGTGGAATATGTAGTATAGTGTGCCTGACCATGCCAGCATCTATGTAGTGCCTGTCCTTCCTTTGCTGTTAGATGCGTTTCCTGGAGGAGGGCTATTTGAACTCCCCTTCTGTTAAGGTAGCAGAGCACTTTATATCTTTTGGGCATGGTGTGCATTCCCTTTATGTTCCATGTTAGGCATTTGTACTTTAGTGTCCCTGCCATCTATCGTCAGTCTGTGCAGTGTACATACCTCACTCTCCCTCTGACTCTCCTCTCCAGTCTACAGCGCATTCCCCTGCATTTTGAGAGATATATGTTAAGCGACTTTAAATTCCACAACTTGTAAACTGAATATCAACAAACTCTCCAATGCCCCTTCCCCAGGACAAGTAGTTGGTCTCCTCCCATCCAGAACATTAGTCCAAGTCTGTGGAAAGTCCACTCACGGAACGTTCGGTCAGAGGAAGTGGCCCTGCAGTTGCATCTTCCTGCCGGCCCACCATCCAACTCAAAGATATCATTTCTTACATCATACTTTGCCCCTTCTACAAGCCCAGTACCTCTTTTCTGTGGTATTATTACAATGTGTCTTGGCCCTCTCCCCTCTTATCAGTCTACCTGACCTCTCAGATGATTTCAGCTGCTGTTCTCGGAGTCACCTTCGGCAGCTAAGTGCTCAATGTCTCAGAAACACTTGAGCCATGTTCTGAGTCTGAGTCCATTCCTGATCCACTCTTCTCCGGGGCGGCGGATACTGCCCATTTTCCACTTAACAGTGCCACTACCTTCATTGCACTCTCTCGTTCCAGCTGCACCTCTGCCTATGTAGGGGTCAGTGTGTCTTGCTTGGTTGCTCTGCTGCGAGTTTGTCTACCATGTCTTCTTCATAGTCCATGTTCCTTAGGTGGGATCTTGCCCCGGTGGTGTTTCAACCAGCCCCAGATCTATTGTGGGGAGTGGAAGAACTCTGTTCCTTTAGTTGTGGACACTCACAGCTTGGCTGGATACATCATTGTATACTTATATTCGAGTTGTCTGACTTTTGCTTCACACTCTGGAAGGAGCCCCGCTGTTTCTGCACCTCTCTGGAGAAATCCAGAAATATGCGCACCACCACTTGGAGATCACCTTGCCGTCTGGCTTGCGCCAGTACATGATCCCTGTCCTTACGATGAAGGAGCCTTGCCACTACAGGTCTTGGGAGGGTTCGGGCATGGGTGGCCTTGCCAGTACTCGGTGGGCCCTCTTAAGGGCATAGAATAGCAAAAGTCCCTCAGTTGCCACTGTTGGACGTGACCGATTCTCGAGGTAGTCCACCATATTATATTGGTCCCGTCTACATTTTCCAGCAGGTCTACCACCCTGATATTGTTCCTGTGGGAACGATTTTCTGATTCCTCAGCGCAGAGTTCTAGCGCGTGCACTTTTATGCAGTGAGTTGATTCTTCATCTCTGTGATAGCAGGGGTGGACTCAAAGATCAGGCTGTGACTGTCTCTGCCAGCTGCCTATGATTGTCTCTTAAGATGCCTAAGTCTGTGCCTCTAGTCGCTCACTAGAGGTAGTTATGGCCTGTAGGATGTCTTGCAGTGTCAGGTTTGTGGGAGGCTCTATTAGAGAAAGAGGGCTCTCACTCTCCTCTGGCGGGTTATCCATTGGGGTTCTATCCTGGTCTCATCTTTTAGCCTGCTTCCCCATTTCTGCCCATGTTTCCTACTACTCAGCTGTTTGTCTTCAAGGCCTATATATCGGTCACCTGCAGGAAGGTCCACTGTTCCTACCCTAGGGTCACTTATATGCAGATTTATATATCCCCACTTCACAGAAGATCGCTGCTGCAGGGAAACATTCCCAACTCACTGTTTCAGCCACAGTGTGCCGCGGCTCAGCAGTCCTCGATCCTGACCGTTCCCCAGAGAGTTTGTGGGGGCGCTGCACTCTTGGACCATTATGTAAGGGCCCTTTCAATTACTCAACAAGAGATTGGGTTCAGAGTCCCCTCTGTGCAGTCAACGCAGCCCCACCTGTCCAGGATAAAGTTATTGTCCGGCCCTCCACTACTGCTCAGTCAGCCAAAGGCATATGTCGGTGCCCGTCAATCTCCAAGGCTCCATGTCGACCCACTACGGCTGCTACAAGTTCTCTCCTTCAAGTGCTCCCTTATGGCACCAATTTCCTTTCCCAAGGCCAGTTTTTATAGGGCATCTGCCTAAGTTGGGTTCCTCTTAGAGGAGAGATGTGGTTGCTCCGTAAGATCCCTCTGCTTATGCAGGGCAGTGTCCGCCTATTTTTTCGCTTTAGGTGTCAGTATATAGGTTTTCATGTAAGATGTCCTTATATAGGCATAATTTGCATTGCCCTTATATAGTCATAAGATCCCAGTCCTTATTTAGGCATTAGCCATGCTATCCAAATACAGGCATGGTCACCTACATCCGTTATTATTATTATTATGGATAACTCCTTTCTAAAATTAAATGCTGCTAAAACTGAATTGATGCTTCTGGGTAAGCCCACGAACATAAACCCTGATGTTTTTTGGCCTAAATGCCTAGGTATTATGCCCACACCCAAGGAACACATAAAGAGCCTTGGGGTCTGGTTCGATCGCAAACTAGAGTTCAAGGAGCAGGCATGTAAGGTAGCTGCTGCCTGCTTCGGTATCCTCAAAATGATCAGGAAAATTCTACCCCTACTTCCTTTTAATGCAGGGAAACTGTTGGTGCAGGCCCTGATTTTATCCCGGCTCGACTACGCCAATGTGCTCTATCTTGGCTCGGCGGGAGCCACTATTAAAAAGCTTCAAGTAGTACAAAATTGTGCCGCTCGTGCCCTCATGCAAGCCCCTTACCAAGCTTCGGCAAAGCCTTTGCTCATCTCACTGCACTGGCTTCCAGTGTTAGAGAGAATCCAGTTCAAGGCCCTCTGCCTTGCCCACAAGATTCTGTACTCCTCTGCATCTCCAATTCTGAGGGCTATCATTTCCCCCTATGTTCCGAATAGATCTCTACGCTCAGGAAAGAAATGCCTGGCTACAGTTTGTCGAGTTAACCGAGTGCGGAGTGGTGGTTGAATGTTTTCTATTATATCTTCGAAAAGCTGGAATCAGCTCTCAGACCATGTTCGCCTCGAGACGAATCATATTTCCTTCCGTAAAACGCTTGTTCTGCTTGGGTTTTCGGATCAGATAGAACCCGCTCATCAGAGCCTCACTAACCCAGCCAGAACGTTACCCCCTCCCTAGGGCCTATTTACAATAGTGCAACCACATATATATATACCACCTAAGGACAGGGAATTCCTACTATACATACCAAGACCTCTTATAATCGGCGGCCTCGCGATCCCATACGGATCCAGACCTCTCTGCCCATACGACAGTATCACAAGTGGCGGCCTCGCGATCCCATACGAATCCAGACCTCTCTGCCCATACGACAGTATCACAAGTGGCGGCCTTGCGATCCCATACGAATCCAGACCTCTCTACCCAGACGGCAGTATCACAAGTGGCGGCCTTGCGATCCCATACGGATCCAGACCTCTCTGCCCATACGACAGTATCACAAGTGGTGGCCTCGCGATCCCATACGAATCCAGACCTCTCTGCCCATACGACAGTATCACAAGTGGCGGCCTCGCGATCCCATACGAATCCAGACCTCTCTGCCCATACGACAGTATCACAAGTGGCGGCCTCGCGATCCCATACGAATCCAGACCTCTCTACCCAGACGGCAGTCTCAGCACAATCGGCGGCCTCGCGATCCCATACGAATCCAGACCTCTCTGCCCATACGACAGTATCACAAGTGGCGGCCTCGCGATCCCATACGAATCCAGACCTCTCTGCCCATACGACAGTATCACAAGTGGCGGCCTCGCGATCCCATACGAATCCAGACCTCTCTACCCAGACGGCAGTCTCAGCACAATCGGCGGCCTCGCGATCCCATACGAATCCAGACCTCTCTGCCCATACGACAGTATCACAAGTGGCGGCCTCGCGATCCCATACGAATCCAGACCTCTCTGCCCATATGACAGTATCACAAGTGGCGGCCTCGCGATCCCATACGAATCCAGACCTCTCTACCCAGACGGCAGTCTCAGCACAATTGGCGGCCTCGCGATCCCATACGAATCCAGACCTCTCTGCCCATACGACAGTATCACAAGTGGCGGCCTCGCGATCCCATACGAATCCAGACCTCTCTGCCCATACGACAGTATCACAAGTGGCGGCCTCGCGATCCCATACGAATCCAGACCTCTCTACCCAGACGGCAGTCTCAGCACAATTGGCGGCCTCGCGATCCCATACGAATCCAGACCTCTCTGCCCATACGACAGTATCACAAGTGGCGGCCTCGCGATCCCATACGAATCCAGACCTCTCTACCCAGACGGCAGTCTCATACGACAGTTCATCCTATGATCACCATAACGTACAAAAAGGGAATCAGTCTCACTATTCATCAGATCACACAAGGACTGCCAGTTCGAGCATAGCCTGTTCTCCGGTTCGAGGGGCTCCTCTTTCCCTTATTCAGTTACCACTTACCTGATCAGGGTTAACATCTGTTCATGTAGCCGCAGCTGACTAGAAGAATAGGCTACCCTCTCATACAAGAACACGCAGCACATGTTGGTTCACTACAAACTGGGTACTTTATTACTCATTACATACGCAATCACATAACATTACAATATAACACATAACCTGCAAAGAAAAGTGAAAGATTAAGTTGTACACTCTAATAAGAAAGGGTCGACATCACCTTAGTAGTGTGTAGCCTGCACTCAGTGGTCATCTAGGTTCCCTTCTCGTCTGTGCCTCGGCTCGCCTGGAAGTCACACCTCCGCAGTCACGGATACATGTCTGTACCACTATGCGCTGTTCTCTTCACCCTTCTCCGAGTCACTGGGACCTCTTCCTTATCGGCTACTCTCTCCTCTCTGGCTATCCTGCTAGGAGAGTATCTGTCTCTCGGTTTTTCTCCGCCTTCAAGATGGCGTCTGTCTTCCCTGGAATAAGTAGTAGCTTTACTGCTAACGGCTAGATGCCGCCTACGGACTGAACATGTAACTGCCTCAGACTTTCACTAATATAGAGGTGCGTTTCCTCATGGAAAATTCCGGCCCGTAACCTGCCGCCCACCAAATTCTTGTACCTCCCCGTACCAAGGACACGTTCCCAGCCGGCCGGCCTGATGTAGTGTCTTCGGCATGAAGAAAAATACAATCCTTCGATAAGGGCCGGCCTGAACCGGTTCTCTCCAAGCGAATAACACCTCATAACTAAAACATTACATTTGACCTAGAAGCATCCCAAGCTGCCGGAGCAGAAAGAAAGATGGAGTCTCTCCCGTTTGAGGCCTACCAGGCCTGAATTCAGCACGGCTCCATGAAATACCCTCACTACAGTACAGGTTATCCCTAATACTAACGAATCTATCCCCTAGGCTATGTGTGCAAGCCCTGATCTATGGGGAAGAGCACAGAATCATGTCGAAGTGCCTAGTAAATAGGCTCCATTCACTACTCTAACCCTTAGACTTGAATGGTAAGAGACTGAAGTCACATTCAATCACTTTTTAACACAAGAAGGCCGGGAAAATCGAGCAGAACAACGCTGAAGACCCTGCTGTTTCCCCGAGGCCCCTCATGGTGGGTGATTGGTTTTGTCATTAGCCCTGGGAGGCCTTTGGTAGCCATGCGCTTTATAAATGCCTATTCATTCATTCATTATAAATGCCTATTCATTTATTGTTTACAAGGAGTTTCTAATGGCTTCTGAGTTAGCTGATACAAATTAATTAATTTTAATATACTCGATAGGTGCATGTTGACCTCAGTCCTATGCCAAATCTATAGGGTATATTATTTCAATGCGCAGAGCCTATTAGGGAAATAGGAACTACACTACAAGGCGCCCAACGTTTGGTTAGGCACTAATTTAATGCTAGATACTGAGTAACTCAGTTGTGCTTTTCTCAGAGATCCTTACTCACATACTCCATAAGACGTCTAGAGTGGGTAGGGTTAAGTATCCGCCAAAGCTGAATAGGACAAAAATCCTACATATTAGCTATTTGGTTTGTTCAACGTTGAAGGATAAAGTGTTCCAAAATATTGTGCACCTTATCTTTGTCTCCTTGAAACTTGTTCTACATTTTTCAAAACAAAGTCCCTGAATGGGGATACTAACACCGAGAACTAACACTGAGCTACGGCTGACCCAGTCGTAACAGCTTTTAATTTTACATGTTTAAATGAAACCGATGAGGGTGTTATAAACATCCCTCAAAACTTAAGGAGAGCCATCACTCTAAAACGTATAAAACACGGCCTAACATCAAGAGGTGGTAGAGCAATTTTCGTGATAGAGGCACACAAATCTTTTTCAGACAGAGGTATTCTATTCATGGATTGTATTCCCAGAATCAAATCCAGTAACAAAAGTATTTAACTTCTTTAAAGAAGATGAATCACCTGAGGAATATATTCCTTTCAAGGATATTGAATTTCCACTCACATACCAGGAGCACAATCTCTGGTTTAAAGGCGCCATAAAACATCACAAAAACATTACCAGGCTCAGTCCACTAGGTAGACCAGGAGCATCATGGCCGATTTAACCGGCTATACACCTCATCCTGACATCGAAGTGATGTCAGACGAGGAATTACTTACTCAACTACAAGAGTTAATAAAAAATGTACAGACAATTAGTCCAATATGCCATTCGGACTTTCACAGTCCAACCACCAATAACCATTCCAAATCAAACCCTGCAACAAGGGTATACACTCAAAATTACTCCACAGACTTTACACGCAGTCATGGGTAAAATGCCCACAAAACATGAACAAATTCCATTTTGGATAGCTAAAAAAATTACTCAAATCGAAGCAGTATTTCCTAATACTAGCCCTTACAAGAAACACAGAATTCTAACAATCGGTTTACCAATGGGGATCACACCACAACTGGAAGACTGCACCACTTGGAGCACAGTCTTTGCTGCTATCTATACTAAAACACACGGTGATCCGTCAATTGCAGTAATACCAGATGTCCTGAAACAAATTCAAAACGAATACGAGGCAGAGCCTGCTCTGAATTTAGGTATGAAATTACTGAAAAACTTCGACCCGGTCTCAACAATAATATTTTCTAATATTAAAGGGGAGGCACCATCAGTGGTGATCCGACAAGGCTTAAGGGAATTTGATGTAACAGAACATCAACATGAACTACCAGAATAATAGAAACATCTTATGCAGAATTAGGCAGAGACAGTTTGGGTGGAAAACCTTTGAAGCCAAAACTGTCTGAAGGTCCTGAGAAGAACTCTAATATTCAAAATCCTACATCTTCTAAAAAGAAGTGGGAAACTAATAAACAAAATTCAAAAGAGAAACGTTCTCAATCCCGAGGTAGGTCTCCTCAAAAGGAGGAGCCCTCTGAAAGGAGGTATAACCTCAGGAATAGGGATAATTTAAGAAAACCTGACAGGTATCAAGATACTGATACACCTTCCTCTCGTACCTTTCAGATATCATCACAGACATCAGAAAGAAGAGGACGGTCAGATCACAAAGAAGAACGTGTGAAGTCCAAAGACGATCAACACGTTCAGAAAAATAAATCAAAACCTCAAATCACAAAAAAGAAGGTAGCTGGTCGGAAGATCAGACATGCCGAGAATACTGAGAACACAGCTCAAGAACGGAGAATGGGCTCTGCCAATGCTGGACAGTGCAGCAGAAGTTACAATAGCTTGCCAGGACCTGAAGGAACTTCTGGAGATAGTGGATTTGAATGAGTACATCACAGTAGAGATTGTAGACACCAGGGTTAGTACTCCACAAACGTTATATGAAATAACACTCCGAATGGAGGGAGACATACCAAGAAAAGTGAAAGCACTCTTTTGGGAGAAACTTTCAAGGGGTTATGATATACTTCTAGCAGAACAGGACTGGCCACCAAAATTTGTTAGGGAGTGCCCACATGGCGAGGACATCATTATGCCAGCCTTCTCCAATCATATTACAATTCACCTAAAATATACTTATGCCAGGAAATGGGCAGTAGCCCAGGCCCCAGCATTATACAAAAACATGTAGGGTGGGATTAGGACTCACCTCACCACAAAATACAGCTAACAAATCAACCTACTGCACAAAGGCAGTACCCAATAAAGCAAGAAGCTAAAAAACAGGTCAGGGAGATCTTAGATCAACTTGAATACCAAGGGGTGATTGAAACATGCACCTCCTCAATGAACAATCCTTTGTTTGATGTATCCAAACCAGACAATACATATTTTCTAGTTTTGGAATACAGACACTTGAACACTTGTTCCAAAACATTTGCAGTGCAAAATGCACATAGTACAGCATTAATGAATAACATTGTTCGTAAAAAATATAAAACCACAGTGGAAATTTCAAATGGTTTCTTTTGTCAAAACATAGCACCTGAAAGCAGGTACTTAACAGCTTTCTCAATATTGGAGACCCAGCATCAATTTTGTAGACTCCCACAAGGGTTCAAAAACAGCCCATGATTGTTCTCAGTAAGGGTAACAGAGTTACTACAAATTTATGATAATGAGGCATTGTCATATGTCAATGACATCTATCTGACAGACGATTACCTAGATAGGCACTTGAACAGAGTGAAGACCATTATCCTGGGCTTCGCCTCTGAGGGCTGTAAATTCAACTTTAAAAAATCCAGAATTGCCCATCTCAATGTCCTTTTCCTAGGATATGAGCTTTCAAGTGAAGGCAAGAGCCTGGCAGCTAACTTTTTAGAAAAGTGTCCGCTGCTCCAACCTCCAAAAACACTGAAAAATGTACAATTCATCTTGGGTTTCTTAAACTTACATTCTAAATTATGCATAAAGGGTTAAACCTCTCTACGAATTAATCAAACCTGATTTTTCAACAAAACATTGGACACAGGAACATACAGACATCCTGCATTCACTCCAAGCTAACATGTTAGCAACAAATCATTTACAAACACGAGTAAATAAACGCAATTTAGTGATCCGAATAATTTCGAGTCAATGCAGATTCACCTATTTAACATTTAGTGAGGGTGAAAAAGTACCAATAGCATGCAAATCATATTTGTATACACAAGCAGAAATGCGCTTCACTTCAACAGAAAAGATACTGACAGCAGTTCAAACCGCTGTAGCAAAAGAAAGAGCACTAGCTCAGGGAAAACGCATTATTGTCGTGACTCCAGTACCAGCCATAGAGGCAGTTACAAAAACAAGCATTCTGAATGCAAAAGCTTTACATCCTAGATGGATAGAATGGGTTAATTCTCTTGCTGCAACAGATGTTGAATATGTTTTTGATCCTGATTTAAAAACACAAGCGCTCCTGCAATATGAACATGAATGTCCTCTGCCCACTGAAATTCTGCCTCTCGATCAGTACGAATTTATAATTTATACTGACGGATCAGCACAACCTGCTACAGGGAATCAAGCTTACAGTGCAGCGTGCACATTCGTTAAAGGTCGCATGCGCGATGGTATCTTCAGACCAATGGTCACAAAAACTCAATCTCTACGACATTGTACAGCTCAGTGAGCTGAACTAAAAGCATTCAAACTGGCACTTGAAAATACAGATCACGAATTCCCCACACTTATAGTGTGCGATTCCTTTTACTGAGTCCAGTCATATAATGAATATTTACAGAATTGGCTTCAAAACGGATTCAAAGATGCAAAAGGTGGCACAATAAAGCATAAAACACTTTGGGAACAAGTAGTTCAGTTGAGAAACGAACTACCAAAAGCTTGCATGATACACACGCTGAGTCATCAACGTGATGGCGTTCAGTTGCAGGGAATTCATTGGCTGATGAAGCCGCAAAGGGGGCTGTACAAATGGCTTCCATAGCTGCGATCACTCGTTCAAAAACAAGAATAGACAGTGAGATATTGTTGGCTGTCAATGCTTCAAGCAAAGGCAGTGGTGCAGCGTTACCAAAGAAATTTCCACTCAAGTACTCTTATGTAATTTATGCTCGAATCCCTGGAGTGGGGGATAGGGTAATTACAAACATGGAACATAGAGCAGCTTTGATTTATGAAGCACATCTGGGGTAGGGTCTGTCACATCAGGGGATCTCTAAAACAATATTAACACTAAAAGAGATGTACTGGTGGCCTGGAATGGATACACTGATTTGCATCTTCATCAATGACTGCAGAGAGTGCAATAGACAGCGTAAGGCAGAACACCATCAGACACCTGACTACAAAGTAGCTTGCCCAGTACAAACACCATTGTTAGACAGCATTAGACTATCTACGTGCAGGCGTCCGTTAGGACAAATGCATTCCCACAAACACTAACTCAAGGTTCCTATGGATGTGGCCTCAGCGCTCGGCTGACGCTCGAACTGTTATAAAAGATTTGCGAGTCTTTATCGGCACATAGGAAATTGGCACACTACATTCTGACCAGGGCTCTATGTTTAGCTCTCGGGCTTACAAAGAAGCCATGGCCAGTTTGGGCTTAGCATTGCGGTACTCCTCTCCGTTGCATCCTGAGGGAAATTTGGTTGTGGAAAGGAAAAACCGGGACATAAAGCAGTCTATAGCAGCTAGAGTATTAGGTTTGGGTGATGGGTGGGTCAAACATTTTTATGGGGTCCAACGCATATTAAACAATTTGCCAAGAAGTTCTCTAGGGGGGTCACTCCATATGAGGTCCTATTTGGGACAAGAATGTGGGTTCCTGATCTCGAATGTAAAGGCGCAGTGGTGGAAAATAAACCCTTTGATATCAAAGATCATTTGGCTGTTTTACAGGATCTAAATGAACTATGTGTTCCTGAAGCCAACCACCACTGGGGAAAAACCGGCAGTCCCAGCAAGGCCTGTCTGGATCCCAAACATTGGGGAGCTAGTAAGAGAGAAAATTGTGGACAAGAAGGAATTTGGATCTTCTTACAGAAAACCAGTACCTGTCCTAGCCGTCCACGGAACAAGAACAGTACTTCTATCACCCCTTGCTGGAAAAAAGGAGAAAAGATTTGTGTCAATCGACTGCATCAAACCACACTATGTGGCCGATACTAAATAGTAGGCCTCGAGGACTCGGAATTAGTTGCAGACGCACTCCTCTCGCGACTATCCAAGAGTTCCAGGCTGAAATACTCATAATCATCGAGAATTCAGCAGTAAGAGATGAAGAACTAAGCATCAATGCTATGGGACTCATCCCTCTTGAAACTCAAGTAACAGTTCGTCCAGATACACCTGTCGTCACAAACGTACACATGATCAACTGGTTCCAGCAATTTTGATGAATCCTAACGCAATTCCAACAATTGAACGAACTGCTTCTGGCTACTTCATTTACTTTGATACGTTTTCTGGGGATCCAAGTGAGAATTAAATGACACCAGTCCTAAAAACTTCGAAACAACAAGTACAAGACTTTTTTCTTTTTATGAAAGACACTTATCTAGTTTCACCATGGATTGAACTGTGGATTATATCTGGAATATTTTTCTATCTGCTTTGGCTAGCTTTGGTAATGACTCTTAGCGTGCTTATGAATGGCAGATACATTCGTATGGACAATGAAAGTAAAAATGTGAACTTACTTTTAAAACCACACTAATCTTCCCATCGTGAAGCAAGAGATTTGTCAGCTGTGAACATCACCGCCGTTCCTCTACAGGATGGTATAGTTTGGTACAAAACCGATTTTGACATATTTGGTCCGACAGAACTTCTGAAGATTTCACATTCATTTAAAATGTCATTAAGTGACTTTATTACCTCCAGTACCAATTCTGATGATTGGGACTTTGAGACTGTTAATAACATGATGTCTGATCTAGAAAGGTCTGCTGCGTTCTCTAACAATGAAAACTTAGAGGGTTCATCAGACTACGGACAGCTTTTTTGTTACAACCACTATGGTCATGATTTCTTGCATAGATCTGCAACACCTAGTAATGTATTTATGTTTAACCAAAGGGAACATTGCCCTACACCACCAAAGGGTATTTCAAAAACATTGGCAAATAAGTTTCCATATTTTTCAGGGTACAATATATCTGATCCAGAAACATTTTTCTAAAAGAATGTGAACACAACAGGACAGAAAAATATGCTAACTAATACAAAACAGATTTATTCTGCAGCCTTTATCGCTCAACTGTCTAGACAAGGATTTGATTTTTGGAAAGACACAATCGACACAAAATCTGTCTGGGGTTCTAAAGATTGGCAAGTGCAGGGGATAGAAGCTTTGTTTAAAGCCTGTATCATCCCTCAGCAAATGATGTTTTTGAATGACACTGTGCAACAAACGTCTTGCCTTGGATTAGTCAAGATCAAAGACATGAACACACCTTCTGTACCAACACCTGCAAGTTATGACACTACACAGTGAGTGGTCACAGTAGACACAGTACTACAAACCAACAGATCAGAACCTGATTGGGAAAAATGGTTGCTCTGGCCCACAGACACAAACATCTGTCAAGAAAGATTCCTGAATAGAATACAGGGCTTTACTATCCATAGGCCAGACCCAAGTTATGTTCAACAAATGTTCAACAACAGCTAGGAACGAGAAAACCGCGTCAAAAAAGTTTCATATATGCCGGCATTTATGCTGCTTATAATGAAATATGGAAGGTTTCATCGACAGAGGCCGCAGAAAAAGTATGTGAGCTTTGTCATCCAGAATATATTCACTGGACAACATTGTATCCTCTGCTATTGACATACTGGAACAAGATTTAGCCATGTTACAACAAGGCCAATCTCAGTTACGTTCTATTATGTTATTAGGCTGGACGCTGCAATCCTTGCGTGCAGGCTATGTGCCTTGGTGTTTTATCAACACGTTGTCTCTGTTTTCTGAATGCAATCTCACAGATAAATAGATCGAAGTGGCACAAAGGGGAGCAAAGTATACAGTGCTGAGCATTGAAAAACTGGAAAAATTACCATTTACGATAGTAGAAAAAACAGCTACAGAATGGCTTATCCATGGCAAAATAACTCTGCCTGTCACTACTTTTCATTTTCAGTATTGCCTCAAACAAATGCAAGCAGGCAAATATGAAAGGTTGGGTAAAGAATATATTAAGGCATCCTGGGTTTTACCTTACGAATACAGATGTTGGAGTGGGGGTTTGTGAAGTGTTTCTAAGCGGTACACACTGTGAAAATGCACTGAGCGGATCTCTCTTATGTCAGGACATTTCTTTACACGGGGTTTGTAATGGTTCTGTGGCAAACTTGTCCTGCCACCTACAGGGTGTACCAGCTGCTGTGATTAATCCAACGTTTGGCCAACTTTCTAACGGGAGTTACCTCATGTTGAATGATCAAGGTTGCTGTGGCATGTTGTCAGGAATCCCATATCTGGTAACGGTTAGCTCCAGGGTTACTTGTTGTATGCAAGTATTGTTCCCCCAAAGTCAGGGAGTCGCCTCTATGGCCTTCATTGAATGTTTATTTTATACGTTTTGATACTTTAAGCAGAATGAAAGCCATGCTTTTGCAACAGACTGTGCATTTGACCTCGGCCAAAGAAACCTATGATCTACAAAATGCAAGGACTTCGGCTGAGATACAGCCTCTAATTCGTACAAACTGCCCTATACATTTCGTAGAAATGATGGGACGTATCTTAAACATGTCTGATACAAGCAGGGTTGTAAATGTATTTAAAACATATGTTCAGGACTGTTAACACCTTTTCAGGCAGTCCTCGGAATCATTCCAAACTTCGTGCATTCGTTGTTTGGTGGTCTACCATTAGTTCTAGCACTCATTGCAGGAATCCTGTTTTCTACTGCTACGCTATGGCAAGCCTATTCACCGGCGTCACACCCAGCAACTTGGAGAAAGCTCTCCTAGAACGTAAGTGCCGTGAGCACATAGTGCAACTTTTGGGCATACATCGTGTACGGGAACTTAATACAACATGGTTTCTGTCATTTAGACCAATCTGGCAAGATTGCATCTTACCTGTTCTACGCTGCCTGCTTTGCGGTGAAGAATGAGTGCTAGACATATGTCTAGCACTCCCATCAGTCATGCCAACGGATATCGATACTCTGCTAGACCCGATAACGGCCCATGCTCTGTGTTGTCCGCAGAGGCTACCAATCCTGATGACGGCATTCGTTGAGATCTCACAGACGCTTCCTGCTGCTACTGAGGTACGAGATGGATCAACAGGCATACAGGTAATGTACGCGAACATTGCTGCGGCATCCCATGCTGTAGGTGATGCTTCACATCTCTGTGCAGTTAACCTTTTAAACTATGTGTTCCAATTATCACCGACATCGGTAGACGACCTTTTGTTTTGAGTAGATGATTTCATGTTTTCACCAGACCCATACACTGACTTTGATTCGGCTCACAGTGTACCAGGAAAGCAATGAATTTGGCCTCCATATTTTCATAACAGAACAGAACTTGGAACTCTTCCTAAAATTGACTTTTTTCTAAATTTGAAAATACATGGCAAATCAATCGGCTTACAGTAGAACTATTCATATAGAACGGACTCTTTGAATCAAATCAAATCAAATCAAATCAGGTGTTTGTTAAGCGCGACTACTCACCTGTAAGGGTCTCAAGGTGCTGGGGGTGTGGGGGGATTGGCAGGTTCCAGTCCATCAATGAAGGGGTCTGTCGAAGAGCCAGGTTTTGAGGTTGCTTGCAAAGATGGGGAGCGATGTTATCTGTCTGAGGTGGAGCGGAAGGTCGTTCCAGGCTCTGGCCGCGAGGAAGGAGAATGAGCGGCCTCCCGATCTGGTATTTCTGGTGCGGGGGACCACTGCGTAGGAGAGCTGGGCTGTTCATACGGTCCTTTGGGGTACGTGGAACTTGAGTCGGCTGTTCAGGTATGCTGGTCAGGTGTCGTGGAGCGCCTTGTGAGCGTGGGTTAGCATCTTAAAGGTGACTCTAGCTTCGATGGGGAGCCAGTGGAGTGTTCGCAGGTGCTGTGAGATGTTGCAGTGTCTTGGCAGGTTGAGGACCAGTCTTGCGGCGGCGTTTTGGATGTTCTGTAGCTTGCGGGTGAGGTTTTTGTTTATTCCGGCATAGAGTGCATTTCCGTAGTCGAACGTGCTGGTGACCAGGGCGTGAATGACGGTCTTTCGATGTTCAAGGGGGATCCATTTGAAGGTCTTATGTAGGAGGCGAAGGGTGTGGAAGCAGGAGGACGAGACGAAGTTGATCTGGCGGTCCATTTTGGGTTCTGAGTCCAGGATGATTCCCAGGTTGCTTGCGTGGTCCGTGGGGGTAGGCGGGCATCCGAGGGTGGGGGGCCACCAGGTGTCATTCCAGGCATCTGGGTTTGGGCCCATGATGAGTACTTCCGTTTTGTTGGTGTTTAGTTCTAGGCAGCTGTTTTTCATCCATTTGGCGACAGCTTTCTTGCCTTCTTGAAAGTTGTGTCTGGCAGCGTTGGGTTCGTTGGATAGGGAGAGGATGAGTTGGGTGTCGTCTGCGTATGACACAATGTTGTGTCTGTAGGTTCTGACGATGGGGCGAGCGGAGACATGTAGATGTTGAAGAGCGTAGGGCTGAGGGAGGACCCCTGGGGGACTCCGCAGGTGGTAGGTGTAGGGTCTGAGAGGAAAGGGGGGAATCTGACCCACTGCGTTCTGCCGGAGAGGAAGGAGTGGATCCAGTCGAGGGCCTTGTCTTGGATCCCTGCGTCGTGGAGTCTGTGTATTAGGGTGCGGTGAGAGACTGTGTCGAACACCGCTGACAGGTCGAGGAGGATGAGGGCTGCTGTTTCTCCTTTGTCTAGTAAGGTACGGATGTCATCTGTTGCGGCGAGGAGGGCGGTTTCCGTACTGTGGTTTTCTCTGAAGCCGGATTGGGAGGAGTCGAGGATGTTGTGCTCTTCGATGAATGTGGTGAGTCCGCTGTTGATGGCTTTCTCGATGACTTTCATTGGGAACGGGAGCAGGGAGATGGGTCTGTAGTTTTTGAGGTCGGTGGGGTCCGCCTAGTGTTTCTTCAGAAGGGGGTTGATCTCGGCATGTTTCCAGTCGTCAGGGAACGAGGCGGTTGCCAGGGATCAGTTGATGGTGTGGCAGAGCATGGGTGCAATGGTGTCGGCGGCTCTGTTGAAAATGTGGTGGGGGCAGGGGTCCGTGGGGGCCCCGAAGTGGATTGACTTCATCGTCTTCAGTGTGTCTTCGGTGGTGAGGGCTGTCCAGTTGTCGATCTCTGGCTTTAGGGTGTTGGGGTGGTTGGTGAGGGTTCAGTGTGTTGGTTGTCCTCGTTGAACTTGTCATAGATGCTCTTGATTTTGTGGTGGAAAAAGGTGCTAAGTTTGTCGCAGAGGTCTTGTGAGGGAGGGATGTCGGTGGACTCGCTAGTGGGTTGGGCGAACTCCTTGATGATGTTGAAGAGTTCTTTGCTGTTGTGTGCATGAGTTGTGTCCTTGAATACTTCCAGGGACACATTGTCACCTTATTTACCACAATTTCATTTAGTACCATGTTGTGAAATGGCTTTGATTTTTTGAATACTTGTCGACCATTTCGTCATATGTATGTATTTCTATTCATTCCTATTGCATTTATTTCCGATATATTCTTAGAATGAAAAACTGCTTTAAAATGTACAGTAATTTTGCATTACATGTTTTAGCTACGGTTTTTTTAATAGACTTCTTTTAGTATGCTTTTACAAATGTTTTTAGCAACATGTGATACTCAGTTTAATGATTAGAATTTTATATTTAGCATTTAGTATTATCGTTCATACGAAAGTGGTGTGGGTTTTGTATTCCGCTTTAGGTGTCCGTATATAGGTTTTCATGCAACCTGTCTTTATATAGGCACAATTTGCATTGCCCTTGAATAGGCATTAGATCCCAGTCCTTATTAAGGCATTAGCCATGCTATCCATATGTTAGACACCGGACCCTTAAGCCCTTGGGAGTTTCCCTAGCCCAGGATTATCGATTTCTCCAAGAACTCATTTATTATGCATGAACCGCATTCCTTAAGGGTTCATTCCTGACGTCTTCCTCTGCCCAACTTTACATCAATCCTGACATTCCAAGGCACCTACCAGGTATAAATATACCTTCCCTTGCCCAAGAAAGTGGGAGGAGACCTCGACTTTAGAGGAGCCTATGTCCCAGCCTGACGCACTGACAAGGGACGCTGTCATCCCTGCTCACAGAGAATCCACCTTCCAGTGTTCTGACTCCCTTCGTGGGGTGTTAGAGTTCGAGACCCGGAAAGAGATTCCCACCTCTCTCATTCTCAAGGTATGGAGCTGACTAGAACCTAGATGACTCTTGGTATACCAGACAGCATACTATACTAAACTATAGAATAACAGCATATAGAATACAGCACCTACTTCTTACATAGTATTGCACTTAGGTTTGGTACACTGGGGTAGAACTAGTTAGAGAAGCATCTTATGAGTACTCGCATTTTTAGCTTATGTTATTTATGTATATGAATATATGTGTCATAGCTAAAAGATAATGCTAGCGCAGTATTAATTCTTTCTACTGCTTACACTGTACATAATATATCTCGCATACTGTCTTGTGATTATAACAGCTCATATACCTTACACGAGAAACAAGACTGTTCAATAAATCCTTTTATTAAAACGCCCATTTATTCTTTCTGTGTAAACTCTGAAGAAACTAAGCATGCACGATTAACTGAGTGAAACTGTTATCTATTGTTTCCACAATTCTGAGAGTGTTCCGATTCTAAAGGGAAACAAAGTTGTCGTGTTTATGCGGTTGCCAGAAACTACTCCCTTTTTGTTTACAAGGAGTTTCTAGTGGCCTCTGAGTTAGCTGGCACAAATTAATTAAGTTTAATATACTCAATAGGGGCATACTGACCTCAGTCCTATGCCAAATCTATAGGGCATATTATTCCAATGCACAGAGCCTATTAGGGAAATAGGAACTACACCACATTGGGCAAACCTGCAAGGCAACTTCTCTTCACCAAAGCCCTCAACCAACCTCGCACCATGGTCAACCCAAGGGGGCGGCGCTTTCAGAGACCAGCACACCCCCCAAAAACCAGCCCTCAGGATACCACCATGGAGTGCATCCTCCAGGAAATCACAGCATTGGGACGCTGGTTGGAGGACATGGAAACAAACATTTCAGCATGTGAGGCTGAGACCAATTACATCTGTTTGGACATTGTGGATTTCCAGGCCCACGTAGATGGACTGGACCAGCGAGTGGCTGTAGTGGAAGAATGCCTAAACACTCCGCCATAACAGGGCCAGGAACTCCTATTTTGGCGCAGCAAGGTCACTGACCTGGAGTATCGAAGCCTGGGGACAATGTCTGTTTCTTCGGCTTCCCAGAGAATGCAGAGGGGCCTGATGCTATGTCGTTTCTCATCGACATCCTCTTGAAGCTTCCTGGTCTTATCTTTGACCCTCCACTGGAGATGCAGCAGGCTCACCGAATCTGACCACCATGACAGGATTCTTCCACGTGCCCTTGACCCCTCATCGCCTGCTTCCTACGGCATGAGCAGGTCCAGAAAATCCTGTCTGCAGCCCACTCACATGGTTCTTACACACATGAAGGCCATGAAATCCACATAGAAGTGGACTTCTCCAGGGAAACCAATGACCACTGCAAAGCCTTTCTCTCTCTTCAGACCCAACTCCACCAGTTGGACATTAAATATGGCCTCTTCAAACCTGCCTGTTGGCGGATCACCAAGAACGGCACCTTAAAGGAATTCTTTGACTCAGAGGACCTGTGCCACTTCTTGGACAGACTCTCCATGCAGAACATGGACATTGCCTCCTCCACTGCCATAGAAACCCACCATCCGACACTGACATCCCTACCTGCTTGCACCAGTAGGCGCTGGCAGAATGACAGTGTAACCCGACACTGGGGAAGAGACTCCAACAGGGTAGCATGCTCCCAAGGCAACAGAGGCCAGGCCCTACAGGCTGTGGCTGTCCACACTCGGAACAATGACAGAGAAAAATCATGTTACTCCCTGAAACCCACTCCTGCCATGGAGTGCCTGCACTGGGGGGCTGTCATGCGGTGTCAAGCTCGGAGCGGCTGAGGGTGCTGCAGCAGGAATGATGGGATCAGCGCCCACCGGATGGATGGGTATTGCCATGACTGTTTAAATATTTGAATATGTTAATGTTTTGATTGCTATTCCTGCATGTACAGTATGTGTGCTGTGTACTACATTATTTCGCCTCCCCAGAGAGAGTAATGCTAGAATTTGACACGTGCTGCAGTGGTAGGCCAGTGGCCTGAGGTAGCCCTACACTCTCCAACTTCCCCACAAGTTTAGCCCATTTATTACTTGTAGCACTATGAGACAAACTGTTGTTTTGTTTCCTAAAGTATACTAGATTACCTATCCTCACCCCTTGTTTCTGGGTTCCTGTGGATGTGTGTGATCTGGGTGTCACTAGAACCCCCATCTGAGACTACTCCTTGAGCGTTCGTCCCAATGCCCCTTCCCTATTGATGGGGGTAGAAGCACCCCGATGGCGTTTGGCTACTGCCATACTCTTGCTGGGAGTTGATTACCTACCCTATTCATCCCAGGCCACCCCACACCCGTTAGTGCTCTCCAGAGATTGCCTTTCCTGTGTATCCTGTACACTGTCCACCTGTCCCCCTCCCCTCCTCCCTTCTCCCATCCTGTCCCACCTTCTCCGCCCTCACTTTTCCTTCTTTTACCAACTATTGATCCTAACTCCTCTGATCTCCCCATCTTCTTACTTGGGTCTGCTCCCTCTCCCATACCACTCTCCTTACCCCGGCCCCCTGTTGACCGCATCACTTCACCATGCACATAACTCCTCACACCCCTGATTGCCTCTCTGCTCCACTCCCCCTGGCTTTCCACATCAAGATCTCCTCTCCAGCACTCCATCACAGTCCTGCACTGCTTCGGGTCCCCTGAGAGCCCATGTCCACCCCGCTACATGCAACCCTTACTCTCTTTGAATCCTATCTTGTAATGTAAATGGCATCACACACTATGTCAAAAGGAAACAGGTGCTCTCTTACCTCAAGGCAAAGACAGTGGATGTGGCTCTCCTGCAGGAGACACACATGGATAACCTAGAATCCGACAAGCTGCTCCCTGACTGGGTGGGCAGGGTGACCAATAGTAGTCTTGCGACAGCGCCATCAACTGAGGGAGGGACAATGTGGCAATCCTCATCCCAAAATCACTGCCCCATACCATTGTAAAAATATGTTCTAACCAGGATGGCAGATACACATTTGCCATATTGATGTTGGGGGACAGGTCACTTTGTGTGGAATTTGTATACACCCGATTGGAGTAAAATAGTCCTTCTTTATTCAACTGAACCACCTGCTTGTGGAGATCGGGGCATCACAGTATGTCACAAGAGGGGACTGGAACCTTCCCTGGGATGCAGTTCTGGACAGGACAGGCCCTCTAGACAAAGGCAATAAACCAGACAGGGCCTTGATGGAAGACCTGGCCTTGGACCACGGCCTGGTGGACCACTGGCATCTCAGCCACCCTTCAGATAAGGAGTACACCTTCCTTTCACTGGTTCACGGCACACAATATAGGTTGGACTACTTCCTCATCTCCCAGAAACTGTGGCACTTGTCAGTGAGTCCTGAATACTGGAAGCTGCTCTCAGACCATTTGCCATTTTTTTTATCCATCAACATTGGCCTGGCCTACCAGGCTACAAACCATGGCATCTGAATGTACAACAATATCGCACCCCTCAGGGCAAGTAGTCTCAATTCAAAGCCCATGTTTCAGCATACAAGTTGGACAACAGAAACTTGGCGGACTCCCAAAGAGTTCTGTGGGCTGCCGCAAAGGTAACAATAAGGGGCCAACTCACAAGAGATGCTGCCATGTCCAACAAACAATCGACTCTCCACAGGAACAAACTGGAGGGGTGGATAGCTTCCCTTACCCTCATCTACTCCTCCCCACCCCACACTGCCCAACCACAAATGCCTGGAACAGGCCTGCATGGCCCTCAATGGCCTCTTTACCTGCAAAGCTGAAAACGCACTACAACACCTGAATGGGCAGCACTATGATCAGGGGGAGAAGGGGGGGTCACCTTGATGAGCAGGGTGGTTCTCACCCACCCACAGGACATCGTCAATGAGTTTTCTTCATTGTACAAGACATTATACACCCAGAGGCACTGGCTAGCGCAGAACGGGTGGACACCTTTCTGTAGAGTGCAGTCCTCCCCTGCCTGTGGGAAAAGGGTAGGGAACTACTAAGAGAGGAGATTGGTCAAGAAGAGATATCATTGGCCATCTCCAACTTGCCCTATCACAAAGCCTCGGGGGAGGATGGTTTCCCCGCAGAGTTTATTAGGTGGTCAGGTGAGGAGGAGAAGGCATTCAACTGCACCAAATGGGGATATCTCATTGCCACTATAAAACAATTCGGCCTGGGAGACCAATTCATCGGCAAGGTGCTGCTGCTGTATGATTGTCCAACATCCCAGGTTAACTGCAGGGGGTTCCTTTCAGACCCCTTCCCGATCCAGAGGCGCACCTGCCAGGCCTGCCAGCACCTCCCTCCTGTTCCTATTGGCAATGGAATCCCTGACTTCCGCTATCTGTCATTCGCCACACATTGCGAGTGTTTCCCTTGCAGGCAGACTGTCCCAAAATCTACCTCTACACAGATGATGTCCAGCTCACCCTCACAGATCTCCACCATTCACTGATGGCTCTACTGGACGTCATCAACAGTTTCATGACCCTATCCGGTTACAGAGTAAATTGGGACAAGAGTGAGCCGCTACCACTCTCAACTGGAACCATGAAGGTGGTGATCCATGGGTACCCTTTACGCTGAAAGTCCTCATGTCTCAAATACTTGGGGATACTGGTTAATAGAGGAATGGATGGGATGGTCTCTGACAACTTTGACCCCCTAATATGCCAGATCAAACTTTATTTAGAGAAGTGACCCTGTATGGGGTTCTCCATGTGGGGCAGGGTGCAGGTGGTGAGGATGGACACACTCCTGCACCTTACTTACATGCTGGTGATGCTCCCTGTATTGGTGCCTTTAACCATTTTACACCTCATCGACTCCCAGATCAGGTCCTTCGTGTGGGGCTCCTAGAGGCCCCGGTTGGCTGTTTCCAAACTCATGGCACACCGCTCATGTGTAGGCTTGGGCCTCCCATCAGTGGCCATTACACCTTAGCTCACCACCTCTCGCAAATGGCATATTTGCTCCCTGATACCTCGGACTCACCACAGTGGGCCCACACAGAACGATCGCTCCTCTCTGAAGGCAAGGGACTTGGCTTTCTTTATGTGGACCAACCCCTCTAACCACACCTCTCACACCCTGTTCTTCAGGCCACATAAAAAGTCTGGCTACGCGTTCACTTCCTACTTAGGGAGGAACAATGCTTGCATGCTAAAGCACCACTGCGGGTCAACGGTGGTCTGCCTATTGATGGTCAGTCTCTATGCTTGACCCACTGGATGAAAGCGGGCTCATCATTGACCAAATTTTGTTTGACAGAAATCTGAGGTCTTTTGACCATCGGAGGGAGGAGTTTGGCCTCCACCCACAGCAAGCTTGGCGCTACTTGCAACTACAGGACTGATTGAGGTGTTTCTTAGGCCCACATCTGTGGTCCTTACAAATCTTGCCAGTGGTGGTTTACCTGACTACATGGGGCCACCACAAAGGAGTGCTATCCGGACTCTACAGCACACTCATGAGCCACCTCTTGCCCAATCTCTTTTACACAGCCTCCCTGCAAAATGGCAGTCCCACCTGCAGACAACTCTTGAGTAGGAGGTCTGGGCTGAAATCCTGGAAGCCCTGGACAGGGGCACCCAGGAATCCCGCTTAAAGTTCTCTCTCTTCAAAATGCTCCAAGATTGGCACTGGACACTGACAAAACTCAACAGGGCAAGACTCCTTCCCTATGCAAATTGCTGGAGGTGTGCGGATGCCCAATGCAGTCTTACTCACATCCTCTGCGAGTGTTCCTTAATCCAGTCCTTCTGGTCATATGTTGGGGACACCTTGGGAGTGTCCATCTCACTGCGACTGCCCCTCACCCCTACTGGCATTCTCCTCCATGACACAGGGGATTCTCCAGACCTCCTGTCCACAGCGTTGCCTCCTTTACAAGTCCCTGGCCACAGCCAAGCTATGTATCCTCCGTCAATGGAGGTCGGACATGCCCCCATCTCAAGAGGATTGGTCAGTGGCAATGATCCTAACAGCTTTGAATGAGCATGTTATTTACAACTTGCAGGACCAAGCAAAGGTGTTCACGCCACCAACCTTTGCATCCCGTCCCGAGCTCTGAGACCTGTATACTTGCAAGCCATGTAGGTGACTCTTGACTTACCCTTGTGAGACCCTGTGCCCCCTAGCCTCACCACCCACATCTTGCCACTCTCCCCCTCCACCACAACCCCTGCCTTTTCTTTCCTCCATGACCTCCCCCCTCTCTATCCCCCTCTCGACTCCTCTCCCCTCTCTTTCCTTACCCCCGCCCCTACTCAGCCTCCTCCTTCACCCTTGCTGCCTCCTTCCTCGCTTCCCCATTACCCTGATTCCCCCACCATGTCCCCCTTCCCTCATACCCCGTCTTCCCTGCTGCCTCTGCTCTTACCCTTTCCCACCCCTTTATATTCTTACCTTTGGATACGTAGGTATGCAGACACCCTTAACGTTGGAAATCGCCACCACAATTGACACCACCCTCTATGCATCCTTATGGGGAACTCTTCCTCCCTCTCTCAACGGTAGACTATGGAACTCACTGGCCCGATAACACTGGACTCCTCCCCTTCTTCAGTGCACATACTCCACGATCCTGTTGCCCACACCACCCAGTCACTAGGGACGCGTCCTTTCTCCCTGCTTCCCTACACCGACCGGCTGTCTGGACCCCACCCCTCTCCTTCCTCCACGTGGGCCTACAGCCCGATGGCTCTTCAACACTTGATACCTACGGGGATGCCCAGCACTGGGAAAGTTGGTCCTATTAACTTGCATTGTATTGCTTGTTGCTTATACATTTTTGTTCCAATCTGTGCATATGCTGTATGGTTCAGTTTCAATAAAAATGTATGCCACAAAAAAAGGGTTTTCTATTCCAATACTTCTTTTGAGAAATTACTTATGGCCCTTTCTTTTTAGATACTGTTGTGCTTGAACAATTGATGTGGTCTCTATACTGCTCCCTCTTTCTCCACTCAACCTATGATGTACGTTAACCTATCTTAAAAAAACATATTTTGTTGTAGCCTTCATTTTTGTAACCTGCTCTACTTTAGAAAAGCTCTCTGATGCACCCTCGTTATTTGTGCACGCAAAGAAATATGACAAATACATTTAAAAGTTGGAGCTGGTTGAGTTTTGAAATTCTTTGGTGGCACAAGTTTATTAAATAGACTAAATAGATTATTTCTTTCTTTAAAATGCTGTGTTGTTCGTCCTGAGTATGCTATTGAGGAGCACACATTGTGCACTCTTCATCCATTATGCCCATACTTCTTTTCTCATTAGTCCGCAATGCTTTCCTGGAAATACGTTTTGTTGACCGTGCCATAATGTAAAATCCGAGGCTTTTTGAGGCAGAATGTGCTAGCTAAATGTATGTATGGACTATTTATTCTCCTCCTTTGAATTACTTAAAGGTCACATATGTTAGAGTGATAAATTCCAACATTTTGCTGTCAAAATTGCAAAGAATCCGGCATGCATTGATTACATTATAAAGTTCAAGACTGAATTATTTCGGAGATTTGATGCATAGCCAGAAATTGTGCGAATAATCTTGTTAACACTGCGTTACATTGAATTTTCAAATTTTTTTAGAAGAACAATCCCAAATTCTTCTAGCATTTTTGCGATTTTTTTATGATCATCTACAAAACTCAACGTCTACTGTTATTCTTTACGGTAACTTCTAGATTGAGGTGAGCCAGCCTCTCTTCATGAGCATTCCATTGCCGTCGTTTGTGTTCACCATGGAAAACAAGTATTCCTTTTTGGTGTCAGTTGACGTCCCCTGCAGACGTTCTCTTTATCAAGAGTTGGATCAATTATCCAGGAGATTTTTCAGTTCCCCAGCCAAGTTTCTAATGTTTTTTCCAGTTTATCTTAACTATCTCCAGGGTAAAGTGTTTTGATTCACTGTACGATAATTATCATAAGTTGTTGTCAATATACTGAGTTTCATACAGAAGAGTCAAAGAGAAACATTTTGCGACCTTCATGAAGATGCCATGTTTTCATATTCCTTCCGAAAAGATGGATACAAATCACTTCACCCACCTCTAACCTGAACAGTTTTTGTGTGCAGAGGGAGGACAGGAGATACAATCTTTTGGGCCTGATTTTGAGTTGAACAGAATCCCTGGGTGAAAGACTGCTCAGCTGAAATATTAGTGGACCAGTGTTCCTTCGCCCAGATTTCCTGCAATGGAAATGGACTGAAGGGCAGCCCGCACGATTCCTGTCCCCTGTCCAAACTTCCACCAAGACACGCAACCCCGTGCAAGCCAACATTCTCTCCTTCCCTTGTGTATCCTCTTCAAACCTCCCCAATCCATCACCAGCCACCGCGCACACACATGTCATCTACCCACAACAGGTGATAAGTGTGTGCATTTAACCTCATGGAATTCGGAATTCCGTGCAGAAATGCACCTAATAAATTCTGAACCACACAGTTACTTTGCATTTCGTGTAGTTGAACTTGTAAGATAATATGTGTGGTGGTCCCGTCCTGAAAAATTACTTCTGGACACCTGACATCTTAACACATATATTCTCTTAACTCGTAATCAGGCACAACGTGATGAAATAATGACCTCCTTTTACCTCTTACTCAGTCCAGTTAATAATGGTTTGAGGGATACAAAAGCAAACACAGTAAGCAGGTTTGCTGACACATCTCTGAAAATGAATACATTCCAACACATAGGGGCTCATTACCATGTAGGGCGAAAAGCCACCTCCCGACAGTCGGAATCTCCTCGACTGCATTGGTGCCCTTCCGACTGACTTAGTCGATTCAAATTCTGACCTCACGATTACGATGTTTGCGGTCGGAATGTAAACTGTGCGATCATTCCGAATCGGTTCAGAGCAACTAGCAGAGTATCCATGTTGGTCGGAACCGCATCGTACATCCCTATGGACAGCGTTTCTGCCCTCGGGATTACAATGTTGATTTCCAACAGCTTTTCCATGTTGGCCTGTCGGATACAGAAAGGCTGTTGTAAAGTGGCTTTGGAGGCCCCTAGCAGGGCCCCCTTGGACTGCTGCCTACGGTTGATGGCAGCGGGGGTACCTAAGTCCCACCCCCCCTGTAAAACCCTGCACTGTGTGGCAGGCACAGTGGGGTGCTTGCGACAGGGTGCAGAGTTTTCTGCAAACACTCCATTTCCCCATAGGAGCCTGTGTTACGGCCGTTTGTTGAGCGGAACACAAGCTCCCATTAGGAACAATGGGACTCCGTCCGAAAAGTGTTCAGTCGCATCGTAATTCGGTGGTCTGAACCCCCGATATGTAGGTCCCGATTTCGAGTCGGTGTCGGGCGGAGGCTTACCACCCAACATTGCAATGAGCCCCTTAATGTAGTGCACCGACAGTGAGGTTCAGTGAATGATGTGTAACAGAAAATAACACATTCATCATTTAAAAGAGAGCCCTGTAATCAAATCATGGGGTCTTTGCACATCCACCTGTAATCCTCAATAAAAGTAGATTGTGTTGCTTCCTTGAGAACCTCTTGATAGAGGCACCATGTACTCATGATGGTGACATGCTCCAAGTTGAACACCATTGCACACCAGTTAGCAAGGGCATTTCAGTAGCAAAATGATCTTCCTATTTTGCAAATCTAACCAATGAATAAAGGAAGCATAGAACGATTTTTTCGCTGCATTAAAATTAAGGTGGAGACAATCTAAATATTAATCAATACCACAGAAAATCCCTGGGTCTATACAATGTGGAGGAGTGCTACGGGCATGTCCCTTTTAAAGGATGATTTTACTCAACTACCCAAGGGTGGCATGCTTAATCATAGGGTAACCTCCTCGCATTATGAACCAGGTCATTATGCTGTCTACAACCCCCTCTCTGAGAGGAAGGAGCTCAGGGCTGATTTATTTTTTAGAAAGAGGTATACCAAACCTGTAGGTGAGCAGGATGTGGTGAAGAGTTAAAAGAAGGAAAGTAAATGAGAGATAAAATTAGCTCCAGGGTGCACTACAAACTTTATTAAGGCACGCCTGGGCCAGGATTAAAAACAGACTATGGTAGGAGGGTAATTGACCTGTCATTGAACTAAATAAGCTGACATGTTTCAGCCTAGTACCCTCCTCAAAGGTATGACAGCTTTCTTCTGGACCTGTGTGAAAAGGTTTGGTTTGGCTTATGTAGCAGACACACTAAATTGTAAACAAATCAATACGTGATGGTATACAAAAGCAGTGGTTGAAGTGGACCGCTATTCTGTCAGATGTCCACTGGTAGGTGTTTACCTGGAAGAAAGAAATTCTTTAAACAAGCCAAGCATATTTTAAACAACGCACTCACTCCAAAGGCTCACATAAATCTTAGGACACCATATTTAACTAACGCAATTGTCAATGTGAGTCCATCACACCACTCAGTATGTTTATCAAGAACATGTATTAGCTTTAGCTTACTCGCAAAGCAAGGTAACAAGCTTCAGCTTTACCTTGGCACAACCTCAAGGTGGCATCAAGTCCTATAATTTAAGAGAACAAGTACAGTCTGAATGTTGCATGAACAAATATTTGAATGAAACAGTTGACTCAATTGCATACCCTTTTAAAAATACTCTCATACATATATTGATACACCTGCTGGTTAACATCATAATACATCTCCTATAAGAGAGCATCACATTGCAGATAGAACCAGCAATGTGTATGCTAAAGTATCAGTATAGTAGGATCCAGACTGTAAATTAAGGTTTAAAAAGGGGAACGTGCCACCTATGATCGAAAGTACATGTCAATTGTATGGTGTCAAGTAACAAAAATATTCATGTACCCCTGTGCCCATTTGAGCCTCGACTCTGCACATCAAACAGTTTTTTTAAAACCTTTTTATTGGTAGTGGTCTACGATGGATGAAGGTTGAGCAGCAGACCGCCATGACGGAGTGCTCCTCACCAGTGATGCAGCAGACTGAAATGATGGATATATGTTTGCCGATGCTGACAAAAATGGCGGCCTCCTACCCACCCAATTCCAAGAATAGCTGCAGTACTGGCAGCCCCTCGTAGTGGTGCTCTGATGGCAGTAAGCCAGCATTGGTCGCATGCAGCAAAGCAACAAAAAAAGTGGTCATTGGATGGACACAAATACAACACACCTGGTGTTGCTTGGCTAATTGGAGACACCTGCATCGATCACTTTCAAACACACTCCACTTCTAACCATGATACCTTGCCACTCCAGAGCACCAGAGAAGTTTGTAAGTTAGATTTTTGACAGAGAGAAGGCAGGCTATTTCTACCCTTCACTGGCCACACTCCACATACTTTTCTTGCTCCATCATTTTTCCAGTCTCCTGCTTGTCTTTTCATTTTACAGTGTTAGTCACTTCACCGTTTTATTTTTTCTTGTAGTCTCAGATGATGAAATTATTAGAGTAGAGCCACATTTGTTTTGCGTTTAAGTCCAATAGACTCCTCTTGGTAGGAAAAGAGATATGTGGGACAGAATAATCTGCAAAGTGAATGCTGCAGGCACCATTTAATGCACACAGGGCAATATTAGGATGCGCCAGAATGACCTTGGGACCAAGGTACATAACCTGGCCTCTAGGCAGCAGGTGAAAGTGCTGAGAACTGGTGGTGGTGGCCCTCTCATGCAGTTACGTCCCTAGGAGGAGAAGGTCCTGGACATCATCCACTGTTGATGCATGTATAGAATACCGGGGGGAGCAGAGTCTGGTAAGTGTCACTATGCAAACTCACATAAAACCTAATTAGCTGCTTCAGTTACAAACCAGATCTAAAAAATGTGTGTAGGATATATTTCCCTAACTTACAAACTGGAAACTGTCAGAGTCATAGGTAAAATTATTCCTGGGTGAATGTGTTGCATGGCATATAGTCTATGTTTCAGCAAGTCTCACACCATGCCAGATGCCTGTAAGTGTATTAAAAAAGGAAATATCCCCTGATACATTTAATCTCACCCAAAGTAAAGGTATAACTCATACCAACAGATCAAAGTCTACAGGTAGGACACCAACCATTGAGATATGGCAAACAATATGAAATTGAAATAACAACAACTACCATGATGCTCTTTATCAGTCATCCAAAACAAGATTGAAGTTTCTATGTGCACAATGTCAATTGTTACACAAAAATACAACAGGTCCGCAACTCCCCTGGAGTGAGCAGGCTACATCCAATGCGCTCCTCAGATACGTGGCACTACACTGTCCAGTGTGTAGCCCTGGTCACATCAACTGGAATATAACGTGGCATCATGTATGACACAACAAGTGTGTTGGTCCAACATAGAAAGCCAATAACAAAAATCTAAAGATATGAAGTGGCAGGAGACCCTTTGGCTCAGCATTGCTCACATGAGCATAAATGGTAAAGACAAAACATAGTTCTGTCAACTACTGTCCTGTACTCAGCTGGGCCTTGAAAAGTATAACATTACAAACACATCTCTAATATGTTGGATAGAATGGATGCTAAATGTCATGCATACTACATTAACAAGCACCCTACATCTCTGGACATGCTATGAGCTGCGTATCCAAATACATCAGCATGTCATCTCTACTAATTGTTAGAATAACATGAGCATGAAAATTGAAACTATCAACGCATTAATATCTACCTGTTGCATTTCTCCTACTAGGTCTCACTAACTGTACTACAAGATCATAAGGTACATACCACACATCAAACTATAACAATGTTCTCCATTACTCAACAGGTCTATTGCTCATGCCAAGTGGCCAAAGCTATGTCAAACAAGAGACCACCACTTCACTCCAGGAGCATGCCAACAGTGAGGACGACAACCTGACATGGACAGCGGTGCTGGTCCATCGGCTCTGACTGGGTAGACCCCAACAGTGTGTCTCATTGTGCCCACAACACTACTCCCCTGTGATTACTCAGCCACTGGTTGTTGTCACAATCCATTCCCCTGGCACAGTGGCCCATCTTGTGCCCTTGAGCCCAGGCTCCTGAGGTCCCTGTCACCACCCCTGCAACTGAAGAGCAAGGAGCCAGTTGGGCACCCCACACTGTGGAAAGGGCCCAGGATTGTTGGGTCAGGGGCTATAGGAGGGTATCTGTGGGCCAGTAGAGTGAGGCCACTGGAGACAGTCACCCTCAGTCGAACTTTGACCAGGTCCTGGGAGCATACCATCAGTCCCAAGACAAGATAGACCAAATACTGACCAAACTCAGGGAGATAAAGCAGGTACAAAAGGACACACACAAACACAGTTAGAAGCCCACAACACCAGCATGGGCTGCCTCATTGGGGTGCTGGTGGACATAAACAACACTCTGGCCAGAGATTTTCCACAACCATCCACCTCTTCATGTGGTGGCTCACCATCAGGCCCCTCTACATAAGTTTCAGCCACATGAAGGGTGGCCCTGCCAGAGGAGAAAACCACAGCCAATACCCCAGTTACTGCATTGGTGGATCCCGCTGCACTGTCAGGCCAGGGCTTCTACAAAAATATCCAGCCTTTTAGGTTGGGTAGACCAAGACCACCACCAGCAAGAATCGTCAGTCATAATTTCCCCTTATGTATGCCTTGTGGACTATTTATGGACCCATTTACATTTCTGATGGCAAGAGCATGTTGGACATTGAACTCCAAACAATTTGACCTCTACAATAATCCCTTCATCCACCATGACTGACTCCTTCACTGTTCATTTTTATTGTTCGCCATATCACATATTGTTTAATGCTTCCTTGTTCATGTAAATAAATTCACCTCGCTGAACTTTTGTCACAGTTTTAATATATATCGCCTGTCCCCCAATCCATTTATATATTCCCATCTGAAGTTTACAAATCTACAAAGTTTTGCTTGTGTAGGAATTGATATTTAGCAATGTACACAATATTTGCGATAGGTTCACAACCATGTGACGCAAAAACCTTCTTTCGTTCATCTGAAATATAATAGGCTATCATGATGTCAATTACATACAAAAGAAAACAGTACACCAAAATACATTGTTTGAATACTTTTTATAATCACAGACGTAGCATACCTGGAAGAAAG
Source organism: Triturus cristatus (assembly GCF_964204655.1). Taxonomy (NCBI): domain Eukaryota; kingdom Metazoa; phylum Chordata; class Amphibia; order Caudata; family Salamandridae; genus Triturus; species Triturus cristatus. The sequence goes on from NC_140591.1 coordinate 1,356,568,952, forward strand.
GAACATGTTAGACATTTTGGAGGTGTTGAGGCCACTCATCATGGATGAATACTATCCCTTGGTCCCTGATCTTCTGTCTCACAACACATATCCTACCAGTATCACACCAATAGTCAAAGTGAGGGCTGCACTGCATTTGTTATCCATCAGTTCCATCCAGTATACAGGGAGAATATTTGGTAGTATCTCACAAACAATGGTTAGTCGTAACTACTCTTGTATTCAGAGAGACACATTCAGAGCAACATCCAGTTCATCAGACATCATGATTAAGTCAATTTTATATGAGCATGACGGTACACATATTGTATCGAGACCAATACACAACAGGGAACAAGTCCATGGTACAAGTATGACCTCCAATTCAATTACTCTGCAAGTTGTCTTGCTTCCGGATTTGTACTCTCAAACTCTGTGTCTGTCAGTTCCAGGAGCTAGCCATGTCAACCTTGTACTTTCAAACAGCAAAATACAGCTGCAGATGTCACAACTCTGAAACTTCCAAATGAAGATGACAAAGTGTAGGTACTAAGTACAGGACAACATTTAAGGAGTACATCAGAATTCAAGCATATACAATATTCAACATAGTCAATATTTGAGGAATAGAGTCTTGCCCCTTATTGTAACGTGAACACGATGTCAAGACTAGAGATGATCATCAAGAGCAGTAACTTCAAGAGGTCCCCCTTCTGGCAGTTCCAACTCTGATCTATAAAACACAGAGGATCAGAATCGGCAGATAAGGGGAAGGGACTAAGGGAGGGTACTGCGAGGAGGGAGCCCTGTAAAAGGAAAAATGTGCTCCTATCCTGACAGATTCTAGTAACTAAAGGCTGTCTTTTTTCTCATAGAAGAGCACTTATACTGTTATACTGTTCCACAGTAACTCGACCAATACAAGGGATAGAAAAGAACCCAGGAATGATAATATATAACTCCAGATAACAATGTTGTTTTTGAAGAATATCTGAAAAGTCATACCAGAGTGCTTGAATGCAAAAATCACATGAAAAAATATATATTCACATATATCCACAGGTTTCAATTCTATTCATAAAACTCCAATGTTTAAAGTTTAAAGAAACACTTAATTTCACTCAAAGGTTATGTTCATTAATCTGCTATGATTAATTAACCACTCACTTCCTGGTCAAATGAAAGAAAACACCCTAGCTGTCAAGTTTTCCATTCCTAGATTGTGGCACTACACTGACACTGCTGGAGAACACTTCAGGCAGAGAGAATGAAGATCTCCTACCTGATTCCTGTCATCTGACGGGTTAGAAACCTAGCAGAAAACACTCCCAGAACTGTTCCTCAAAACAAAACAAACGCTGGACCAAAGCTGTTTGTGAATGGCAATAATCCTCACTCGGCGGCAGGATGTGGCAGTTTTTTATAGGATCACGGTGGCCGCGACATCTACATGTTGCGCATGGACTTCAACTTAAAAGGAAAAAAAATGAACATAAAAGCAACCGTGATTTACCTATCTCATGCGCTATAAATGAAAGAAACTGTACTGAGTTGACCTATAACATTATGGAGTGAAAACATTACACTATTTTCTATCAGTTAGTACACAATTCATTTCTACAAGGAAACAGTAGTTCCATATTACAGTCACCATGATCTGCTAATAAACTCCATAGCAACAATCTGGTTTTTTAAACAATATAGCTATTTCTTATTTGCGTATTGTCTTTTAGACTGGTTTATAGTAGAACACGAACATGACTTAGCACGGAGACTGTTCTTTCTGGAGAGATCATGACACAAGACTCACATGTGTCATAATCTTGTTTCAAATACACCTTTGACCACAACTTGTTCAGGTCTGGTTTTGCATATAAATCTGCTTAACAGACATCTGTCATCATCACAACATGAGGTGCTGTAGCAGTTCTAGTAGTGTAAGGTCATAAAAGTACTTGCACTCAGGAGAAGAAGTTGCTGATGAGATCCTGAGGAAAGTCCCCTCCTTGTTCTTCATCACTATCATCTTCATTTGGAATTTTACGGCCTTCACCACGTGGGTTGCCGTGGTCATCATCCTCTGCAGTGATAGGGATGTTCAGTCGCAGGGCCCTGTTGTACAGCATGTAGCAGGCCACAGTGATTTGGCACACGTTCCAGCAAGAGTAGAGGAGGGCTCCCCTGTTTATGGTCAAAACATCTGAATCTGGCCTTCAGGAGTACAAAATCTTGCTCCACAGGATGCTGTGTTCTCACATGGGTATCACTGAAACAGACTTCTCCTGGCATTGTTGGGTTCCTCAGTGGTGTCAACAACCATGGTTGGTTAGGACATGCAGAGTCGCCGAGATGTAAGTCAGCCATAAGTGCAAAAATTAGCCATACAGTCTGTGTTAAACTGCCTTTACATTACCCATACAGAGTTAGGACAGTTCATACTCAGCAACAAGTCAAGCCCTCTTTATTTGGAGTAGTGACATCAGCTGGGGGATACTGCTGTTCCTCAGTACGAAGGAGTCATGTGCTGATCCTGGGAACCAGGCACAGACGTTTGAGGTGTATAAATCTGCAAGGGCATAGGTGATATCAATCGATTCAATCACATGTGGCCTGTGAGCTAATCCATAGAACGCTGCTTTCACATTTGCCAAATTTTGCCATCTGGGGAACTGGATGTAACTGTCAATGTGTTTCATTAAAGAAGAAAGGACTTCCCCTAACACATGACTGAAAATTAGTTGACACATACCCCCATATATTGCCACTGTGCACTGGAAGGAACCTGTGGCAAAAAAAAACAGCATTGCCATCAGTTTAATTATTGGCATGACACATGTTGGATGTGTTTTTCTGTGGCAGGAGATCAGGCTTCACCTGATGACATAAATGACAGATTGTTTGACTATTCAGCTGAAACTTTTTTTATCACAACCCTCTCTTCCATGGTTTGTAGGTCTGAAAATGGGAATTAAACAGGAGGCCACCTCCTTCTCGCTCTTCCTGTGAACGTATGTGTGGATTTACAAAAAGTGTTAACATTGGGCACAGTCTCCAGAATGACATATGTTTCACAGAAGGGTAAAGTTCTGTTGAAAAAAAAGTCTCTGTGAAACCATCCTACTACACATATAGAATGTGTAGAGTCCATCATATACCTCCAGTCACTTTTGTGCTCTTCAATTGTGTCTGTCACAGAAATGTGCTGATCATACCTTCCAACATGTAACATGAGCACTCTTATGATGTTATATGGGATTTTGTACAGTACACTGTCGTGAGATAGAGTTTCTACACAGTAGAGCAACACATTGTCCTCTTGCTGCAAATGAAAGTGGAGAGCAAAACTTTTATAACGTTCTATATAATTGTTAACTCCTTTCAAGTGGTACCGGCCCAATTAGCTTTCTTCTATACTGTACTTGCAACTGCTAAGATGGTGGATGCCTGACCCCGATTGAAGGACATGCTGAAGCTAATACTGCCAGTGGAAGTTGGCGGTACGGTAAGCAGTAATATCCATGGCGCACACAGGCATAGGCTAACGTTATTGTTTGGATGCTCATGGTCCAATGGCTGGGACTGTCAACGCCGATGGCATCTTACGTGGCATTTATGTATGACGATTGTTTTTAAAATAACTCACTTGCCTTCTGACACTGCTGCAAACAACACCTCCCCAACTTAGATGCTGTTTGCCACCTCTGGGACTAGTCATACCAGGACAAACAGGTTTGAGGGCTCGGGCCTTCTCTCCAGAAGAGCTGGAGACACTGGTGGATGGAGTCCTTTCCCTTGCATGGCCAGCTGTATGGCTCACCAGAGTAAAAGGTAAATGTCTGACATACAAATGTAACTCTGTTTAACTGATTCATTCCTACTCCCCAGGCTACAATGTGCCTCAGATTTCCAGAGTGTAGTCAGACTCCTGTAGTAACAAATCATCGTTCCCACGTAAGGAAAATATGTGATGGATTGTGGAGTACAGTACTGTGTGCAGTTTACATCACTATTGTGATGTGTGATGATTGAGGAGCCCTATGTCCAACTTGAGTTGCATGCACATGTCAATGCATGTGTCCTATTCACGATACCTATGATACATGTACCATTTGGATCATGGAAATGAGAAGAGACATGTATAGTCATTTGTGGATGAGCAGTGCATGTATACTTGATAGAGCATTTCAGGATGCTCTTAGCCATGTGCACAATCCCACATATCACTGAGACAATACTATGGCTCATCAAAATGATATCTGTAAGCTAAGTATGGTTCACAGACCCCTTCAGAGTGCCAGACGCCCATGAGGTATTGTATTTGATAGTCAAAATTTGAACTGTTATGTTTTGATTATCTTGAAGTGTGAGTTTCATATGGGATCTGTACATTAAGGCTACAGAGACCAATCCCTAACAACGAGTTGTGTCCAGTGTGAACAAAGGTGTGCTCAGTCTAGCACATGGGTCAGGCTGTGACAGAGGCATAGCGACAGTACTACAAATGCACAGAGTATTCTCCCTGTAGACCTCTAAATACTTGGTTGGGCACTAAATAGGTAATATGAACCAATAGTGGCCCTCATTGCTCATACATCGACTTCATGTCAATTAGTGGCTGTGATGAACCCCTGACCAGCTAATTATTTGATCCTGATGTAATCTTGTTTTCTGAATCACCAGTTTGATAAAATCCACCATATTCCACAAGACATTAGATGAGATGTTGAATATCCTCCCTGTAACAATGCCACATGTTGATAAAGGTAGGTCCTGTGATGGTTGCATATACCACAGCAAGTCAGTCATACGTAGTCGGATATCACATTATTTAATTGACATGTCCACACATTCGAAGAGATGTGACTCTCAGTAACAGAGATGCCTGCTCCATCAATGTTACCTGAATGTCAGGATGTAGTTTATTCTATGTTACCTGCCTGTATGGCCTCTATAGTCATGTAGTAAATGGGTCTGTCAGTAAAGCTAACTGTACAGTTATGCACAAGTACCCTGGCCTTCATAAGGGCACAATGGTGTGGTATTTCCATACATCATCACCTAACATTAGTGTAAGAATGTCCCTGGCCTACATAATCATAGTAATCAGCATTAGTCAGTTAAGGACCAGACTATCGATGAGCACAGTCAACATGTGCATAAAAAGTTTAGGATCAATGTCTTAATAGTGCGTAGCCTATGGAAATGACACATGTAGTGTAAGTGCTATTAAATAAATGTTTCAACTGCGTACAAGATGTATTTAGGACAAAGCAGGCATCTTTACACTAACTGTCCAGATCTGTTTCATTATCTTTCCCATCCAAATAAGTCAACGCCCATCAAAAGCAAGGGCTGTGGAAAGCCATCGCCCTGAAGGAGTGGACCCTGGTGGGGGGTCTATAACGTCTTAGTATCCACTGAAGGAAGAGGTGGGAGGACCTAAGGGGCACTGCCCACAAGAGTGCCAAAGAACAGCCAGGCCTGTCCTCCCAGCCATCAAAGCTTGTGCGCAGGACCCTGACCCCCCTAATGGACACCATAGTGGTGATGGCCTATCCTGAGAAAGATGGGCAGTTGAGAGTCCAACAGAAGGTACAATGTGGTGAGTGGCTAATTTGTGTGTTACAGGCAGACATTTTCCCATCAATATTGAGGATTGCTTATGTGCTATGCACATACAAACCTTTTGTTTGTATATATCTGGTAGTAGGTGCATGCAGATGTGCTTTGCCTATTGTCTTTGTGACCAGGAACATAGCAGAATTCAGCCCACTACCAATTTACAGTTTTTGGCAGAAACATGACTGAGTATATTGTTCACTCAGATCATTTTTTATGTAGTAGTGGATGACAATTGTCCATTGTATCAGGGATGATGCTCACTCAGTACTGTGTCTCATTTGATGTTAGCACCCTGACATGTTTGATAGCAAATAGTACACTTTTGATGCAGACACTGATCAGAGCTTCCCCTTGGTAAGTGGGGAATATAAAGTGAACGAGGATAACAGACATCACTGGTGCCATAACTATTAGACTGTACATGGTGTCATGTGCACCTTTCCCTGTTGTCTTGTGCACTACAGTTGCATACATGCTCTACATGTCTCCATTTGTTCATGGTTTATTCCATCTCTTGTGTGTGTCTAGGCCAATCTGTATAAGCATCTATGCTACTGTACATATTGCATAAACATGGCAGTATGACTTGTCCATCATTCCATCAAGATGTCATTTTAGGTATATGACTATTTGATTTCTGCATAGTCTCATGTGGAATCTGTATTACTAAGTTTCACTTTGAGGACCACATTGAAGAAAGCAGGTTACTAAGGTATACAACAAGTCCCAACATTTTCAAGGTGTTAAGGTATCCTAATAGTTAAATGAGTATAGAGATCCTACAACTTAAGTAATGCAAATGTAGATGTCTGAGGGTATGGCTTCAGTGTGAGGGAGTGTTGAAATTTGGGGTATAATGCATGCATGTCCTCAGGCTAATTTATCTACAAAAAGACAGGTACCTGTAGGTTGACTATTCTGAAGGCTTGATAAATGTTCTGTGATTAAAGCTGTTAGTCAAGTGTGTTCCAGCATATGCAATACACCTATTATGTTTTGCATTTCAGCATCATCACAGGCAGGCGGTGGAGACATGGCTGACAGCGGTTGGAGAGCAGCTGGCCACAGTGCTTCTGGCTAAGAAACATCAGGGACCAAAGAAGCCAGTGGCCCAGATGGAGAGGGAGGTACCAGAGAGGACAAAAGCTTGATTATGTCATCTTAGTCTGAGTCATTCTCCAGTGGACGCTCCCTAGCCGGACAGGTACCAGCATCTTCCTCGTCTGCCGACCCACAATCAATCTCCACCCTCCCAGTTGCTCAGCATCCAGTTCTCCCACCCCACTCCCCTCATAGGATACCAATCTCCCTTGTACAAGGCACCTCTACCCCTGCACCAGTACCCATGCTGCCGTGCATAAGGTGGCTATTAACCTCCTGAGGACCATCTCTGTAGGTCAGACTGCACTACTGGGTGCCATTCAAGGGCTAGGCATCCATCTGCAGAATTTGGTGGCCTACCTGGAAGGCATCCATGGTGCCCAGTCTACCCTACAGTGATTCTTTCCGGCTTTGGCCTCCTCACTCATGACAGACTTTCACAAGCCTGAGTCTTCCAGACCCCCTCCTCACCTTCCCCATCCTCATCCAGATACGCTATTCCACATCCTATCCCAAGCACATTCACACCTTTGCATTTACACCAATAGAAACAAACACCACACACAAACATAAATGCCACAAGGGCCACAGGCACAGATCCATACGTCACACACTCACCACCCCACTATACCCCATAATTCCCACAGACAACCCCCCATAAACCAATAGACCCATCCACCATACCCAGCATTGCCCCATACATAACCTCACACACATAGATCCAGCTATCACACCCAGGATTCTCCCAAGCCCAACATCTACACACATGGACCCATCCACCACACCCAGCATTCCTCCACGCACTACACCTGCACACACAGACCCATCCACCATACCCAGCATTGCCCCAGACATCACAATCACACAAACAGACCCATTCACCACACATAGCATTCGCCAAGACAAAATACCGCACACACATACCCATCAACCACACCCAGCATTGCACCCCAGATACCACACTTGTAACACATAGACCTATCCACCACACCCATTATACCCTGCTCATCCACCTCACACACCAGATGAAAACCACCATCCACACACACACACACACACACACACACTCACCCACAGAACACACACCTGCACCAACAATGCTACTACCTACACCTGACACTACCACTCCCTCTACCTCCCAAGCCAATACGCTTACGACTCCTAAACCCAGTTCACTTCTTTGCCCTTGTCCTTATGCCTGTGAGCCACAAAACCCACCCTTGCAAAACCAAGAAACATACCCCCACACCCCAACTCATCTCTTCCACTTCCCAAACCACCACTCCCAAGACAAAATCCACCTTTCCCACAACCCCATCAAAATCCCAATCCACCACTTCCAAAAATAAATTGACCACTCCTAAATCCCAACCTACCACTCCCCAGCAAAAATCAACCATTCCTAAAACCCAACCCTCCACTCCCAAGAAAAAAACAACACCTCCAAAATCCCAACCTATCATTCCTGCAACCTAATACTAACCCTGGGCGTAGTTCGCGTAGTAGTGCTACGCGTAGCTACGCGAAGTGCACTTCACACTATGCGAAATACGCATAGCGCTTCGCGAACTGCGTAGTACGCTGTTCGTGATGATTGCACAGTGCCGGATGCTTGTCCGCACTGTGCAATCATTGCAAACGGCATCTTGCACAGTGCAAGCGGTCATTTTCTGCCGCTCGAGCGGCATCTTTCTCAACGCGGACTGGTAGTTTCTCATCGTGAGCGGTCGCGAGAATACGCGACCAGTCTCAATGAGAAACCTGACCGCCCCGCGTTGAGAATCTCGCCGGGAGGTTTATTTTCCACGCTCGCGATCGGCAGCTTGATGTTGCTGATCGCGAACGAAGAAAAAGTCTTGCTGGGATGTCATTTTGCTCGCTTGCGGTCACCAACTTGATGCTGAGGACCGCGAGCGAGCAAAAAATGGCAACTACGCTATGCGATTTTGCACTGTGCTACTAGCAATTTGCATTGCGCGAAGTAGCACAAACTACACAAACTTCAGGAGCGTAGCATAGTTGTCCGCCCAGGGTTACCTAATACCCCCAAACCAAATCCCCCATCCAAAAAAAAACACAGGCCAGAGGTGCCCCAAAATTAGTCAGTCATGAATGTAAGAAATAAACTAAAGCACCAGGCAAAAGGATACAAAGTGAATTCTCCAGATAAAAGAAGGGGTGGTTTAGATGTGGATTTTCGTGTCCACACAAGGGTAAATGTTTCACCTCTGGGATGATGCAAGTCATCATGGGGAATTTGGGGAGGGGAGGAGTGTCCCGGATATTCCGCTCCCTAGTAAACAATGGTCCGACAACACTGGCCTCGCTCCGGGCCCACTGGTAGGGATGGCTGGGCCCCCTGGAGGATGAGGATTGGCGTGACACCCTTATGGCTCCCAAAACCCTTACGACCTCATCCAAACTTCGCCTCATTCAACTCTATTACTTACCTCACCCCAGCGCGTCTACATAAAGCAGGCCTTCCCCAAACTGTACATGCTGTGGTCACACTCCGGCAGATTTCTACCATATGGTTTGGTTGTGCCCCAGTCTCGCCCTGTTGTGGTTAGGGATAGAGTCTGAACTAACACAGATCCTGGGTTGGCAGGTCCCCCATGATCTCTTACGCCGCATCCTTGGAGTGTTAGATGGCCTGAATTGCTCTAGAGCAGATAAACAATTTCTTGGGACAACAGTCGCTGTGGCCAAACGAGATATTGCGGCGGCCTGGGCACAGGTCAAACCCCCTAGCATAAGAAAATGGTGCAGAGGAGTAGATTGGTGTGCTACTCAGGAGGAACCCTTATTCGAGGCACGCGGATGCCCAGCGAAATTATATAAGCTCTGGGGCAAATGGCTAAATATATTGTATTAAACCCACCCCAACTGCCACGGCCTGGGCACAGGTCAACCCCCCTAGCACAAGAAAATGGTGGCTAGGAGTAGATTGGTGCGCTACTCAGGAGGAACCCTTCTTCGAGGCAAGCGGAGGCCCAGCAAAATTAAATAAGGTCTGGGGCAAACGGCTAAATATACTGTACTAAACTCACCCTACCTGTATTCATATGTATACGTGTATTGCTCTTCAGTCTTGTTGGCTCACCTGGTGCAATTTTGTTTAAAAGTACGGCTGCAGTTTTTATCAGAAAGCAACTGAAGAGATTGGCATACTAGTTTTGAAAATTTCATAAAGATTTGAAGGACTGTGCCAAAGTTATTAGCAAAACAAAAAGTGTTTCGCAAATGGAAACAAGATCCTAACTATAACTATAAACTGGCTACTGCCATACACATGAATATATATGTATACATACACATACGTGCAGTAATATATATTTTTTGCATGTCATAGTCTTAAAACAATATATTTCCATTCTATTCAATTAGTTTGAAGTTGTATTCTTTTTACTGGCCAATATAAATTTAGGATTTTAATCAGTGCACACTGTGATGACCACTCAGGTTTAAAAATAGACAACGCGATTTTAACATAGGAGTAATTCATAGTGATATCACACATGTGAATGCTAAAATGTTTTTCGTGTTTTAGTTTCTTTTGTATTTTCTAATTATTATTTTCAATTGGTAATTATGCTGGAATACAGTTTTTTATATCTATGATACTGTAAACATAGATAATGTATACTGCTTATGAGTATCGTGAAGTGCATTATTTCATGTGTATGATTTCAATAACATAAAGATGTCAACAAAATGGTGCCTGTTCACATTGAAAAAGGCCAAAACAAGTCTCTCTGGCCCATTAGGTCAGGTGCACTGCTGTACTGGCCTTAGTGGGCACTTGGAGTTTCACCCGGTGGGTCGGAGGGCTGGGGGCCAGTTTTCTGGCCGCAGGGGGTGGCTGTGCAGCAGTGCTGCAATATTAGGCCCCAGAGGATGTGGTCTGTCGGCTTAAACTGCCGACTTTGGTGCTGGAAACCAGAGTTCGAGCCTCGAGATACCGTCCACATCCTGTGATTCTGGGCAAATCACTTAATCTCCCCGTGCCTGAATGTGTAATGTAAATACGGTGCTCATGTAAAGCACTCCAATACCTTCGGGTCGAGTTTGCGCTATATAAATATGCAAAACAAAAGTTACAGAAGTGGGAGAGGGGCTTTTTACTAGCACCCACCCACCCTGTTCCCAGGGGTCGGTCGACCAGGAATCTATCAGGGCTGATTGCTGTTCCCAGTCCGGCCCTGGTCCGGTGTGCCCCAACTCATTGAAGAGGTTTTTCTCCAGCTACCGACTGTGTGCATGATCTCTTCATCTGGGAGACTGTTTGAGATGTTTAAAGTATCAGCGGTGGCGCTTCAACATGCACCATCATTGTTCTGGGGCACACTGACGGAACTGGCAAACCGTGTGTATAGGAGATGGATCATGCCGGTGAGCCTACAGACTTGAACTGGGATGAGGGAGACGAGCAAGGCCCATGGCTGAAGTGAAAGAGAGGGCCTGTAGCGGGGAGTCTGGCAAATCTTGGTGTGTGCGCAGTGCTCCTCCTCGTCCAGCCTGCAGGCTCACTCAAAATGCCATCGGAGTTCTGGAGCTGGGCACCATGTAAGCACATTCTGAGCAGTGGGCTTGGAGACACTGAGGGCCATATTCTCAAGGAGCGATCTCCGAGTTAACGGCAGTTTAGTGCAGCCAAAGTCGTGATAAATGTACCACCCCATTCACAAGCCGGTGCAAACAGCTTACAGCACCAATTTTCCAGCGTTAGCATCCGCAACAAACATTGCCAAGGATGACCCTGGCAACAATCGCTAATGAGATGCAGAGTAGGCGTTTACGAGCAAAAAGCAGAGACAACATCACTCCGCACCATTCTCAACGACCAGCTAGATCTGCGATAAGAACACAAAACATGCGATAAGGTGGTTAGCACTAGGAAATTAACACCTGCGCTGACCTGGTGCAAAGTCAGACCACAACCTGCACCAGACAAGGGAGCACAGCCCATAGCCACACATGAAGAACAACAGATGCCCCTGAGCAACTGCCCATGCAGCACGGATCCCCAAGAGGGCTCCAACACTCACTGACACCACACCCATGCCCCACCCCCTCCGGGCCCCCACCCGGGTCTCCCCAAAGCTGGACAAAGAAACTGCACACCAACACTATGAATCCCAAAACAAAATAATTTTGCCTGATGTCGCACGAGCAGGAAAATCAACATACATGCGTAGCCAGAAAATGGAGAACCAGTCACACAGCAATACAATCACCAACACAAAACACCATTCAAACAAAAGCCAAAACAACTATTCGGATGAGTCCTAGCGGGTCCTCACTGGACAATCTGTAGGACACAGCCTGGAAGACAAAATACAAGAGAAGAAGGAGTGCCATGTGCCAAACAAAGGAAAGAGAGGGAGAGAGGGAGGGAGAGAGCGAGGGAGAGAGATGGAGTGAGATGCACAAGCAGCGCAAGGCCTCTCAGGCACCTGGCTCCACATGCCAGCATGTGTGTGTGTATCGCCATCGGTACACCATGAGCCCAAGGCCTTGTCTCAATCTCAGCGCCAAAGCCACATCACATTCCAAAAACACAAGTAGTAATCAGACACACATTAGGGATGACAGCTCCTTTGTTCCAATGCAGAAAGCGGGAGGACACCTGCACCTCTGACCTTGGTCCTGAACGTGGCTGGAAGACCCTGAGAGAGATGCCATGGCAGATGGGGACGACTCCCACACCACGCATTGTGCAAATGATCTATCCAACTTATCCACACCCCACACACAGAAGCCCCTGCCTGAGGTACCTCCGCATGGGATGCCCTTGACAATCACAAAAACAGCAACCCATTCTCCCCAACATTGCACACACATTCGAATCATTGCTCAGAGCTGTGGCATATATCCTCCACACAACTGCCGCAGTTCAGAAGAGTGCGGGTTCCACGAGATGCACCAACGCAATGGCAGGCCATCATGGGCAAATGCACAACCCCGCTGTGTGGAACAGTACCATGCACGTATGCTGTATTTACTCGGCGCACTGCCACTGGCAGTGCTGCGGATCAGTTACCAGTTGAGCTTCTGCCTTGCCTACGTCACCTACGTCCAGCCCTGGTTCCACTGCCGAACATGCACATTCGAGTGTCCCATGGATGTCTGCCTATCCAACACAACCGTAGATGAACTGGACTATGACTTGTGTCTGCGCCCCCTGTTGGATCACAAACAGGAGTGTAACCGAGACAGCCGTGCATGGGATGCCTTGACATACTGGCAGTTGTGAATGGGAGATTGCACAATTCCTCGTGTGCAGTGACCACATCGAGGTGCTCCCCTATTGGGCTGTGTTGCGGATTGGTGAAACAGCATGGGTTGAGCACACCTGCCTGGACCACTTAATGGATTGGCTCACCCTGGTGTTCCTTGAACAAGACAACAACGTACTATTGGAACACATTGCACATGAAGCTGCACAGGCATTCATGGGCGAGTAACTATGTTCCTGCAGCCACATCGGATTGTCAGCCACAGCACATGTCCCAACAACTTGTTGCATCATGGAGAATGCTCACATATCCCACCACAACAGAGACATGTCTGCCTTCGTCAGAGCTCTGGATGCATGTGCGTGGAACTAAGCGTGTGTACACACACCTGTGCAAGGGGATGCAGGTCCATGGTCGGAGCAACACAGCATCGTTTGGCAATGTTACCAATTCGGACACACTGTTGGGGTGAGTGTACACACATTTGCAATGTAGCACAACATGTGAACCTGTCGGACACTTTCACCTGATCACTGTCAGCAGAGCAGACAATCGGAGCACTCCGGTGGCAGAGCATTATGCAGATCCAATGAACAGTGAGTCGTGCCCCCTCACACGGGGCAATGGGCAGACGCCAAACAACACATGACTCGTCCAGCACGGCAAGGTGGGCTGAGACTGTTGCCATCCGTGATGATTGTTGTCCATTTGTGCCTCACCATTTTCTGAACCTCGACATGTTCCCATACTGCGTTTAAGTACATTAAGCATGTCCCTGCCTGTTGTGGCCGTTGCCTTGTCCGTACTGACACGCACATGCCAATAAAATCCATGCAACTCCACTGGTGTCTGACTGTGATGAGTGTTGAATCGATTGTCCACTCGTGAGCCACAATGAGCATTGTCCCTACACAGGGAGGAACAGAGTGACGCATGTACAATGGGGGTGGCTCCCTTTTGCAAGCTCCACCTCAGTGGGCCAGACATTGTTGTGGGATAGTTGCTGGACGACCTGTGCACTTACGTGACTTCTGCAATTTGAGTATGGTGTCCAAACTCAGATCATGTGGAGCAATGTTATGAATTGTAACAGGACATGTCCACACAGATGTGTGTGTGTAGGTACGCGACGTGAAGTTTGGTTGTCACATGTGATGTAGGACACCACTTCTGGCCTGCTACCGATTGGGGATTCCTACACACAGCCCTATTCAATACATGGACATGTGCCTACGTTAGGGGGTTGTGAGATTGTTGTTATTGTGCAATGTGGATACAGCTAGTACTCACCTTCACAGTCATCCAATTGGCCATGTGTCTCAGGGATACACATACGCATAGATGTCAGTTGCCAGGGTGTACCTTCATGTGCAATCATTGGCCTACATCCAGCCATACTTCCATATGTGAGTGAACATAGTCATGACACATCTGTTTGATTTAGAATATTTTATTCACATTCAGGTGATTGACGGAGCTGGAGTTGTACACGGCCATCCAAGCCCACATTACATGGAAGCCCAGTGGTGGGCCAACCAGAGTCCTTTGGGGATTAAAAAGTGATTTGGAAGAGAGGAAGTGCAGTCCTCAGCAGGAGTGCTGTGTAATTGTCCAGCAGTGAAGATATGGCAGTCTGTGTCAGGTCCAGGTGAATGTCGCAGAGTGTTCTGGGGGTCAGTGGGAGGTATTGTCCCAGGGCATGATGCATAGGTCAGAACCAGGCAGGGACAGGCCATATGGCAGTGATGTATGCTTCTGCCTCCTTCCTCACACAGTGGTTACCATCCCCATCTTACTCTCCTGATACAGGTTCTGTGCCCGGTGTGTGTGGCAGGGTAATGGCTACATCATTGTGTGCCACTCACACATCAGACTGCGAAGGTGATGGGGCTGCATCACTGTTTGCCACTGACACATCAGGGGTCAGAGGTGTGTGTGTCAATGTTCCCGCTGCAGTCATCTGTGGCAGGCTCAGTGGCAGAAATGGCAAGATGATGATCTGCAGAGCATTGAAGTTCCCAGGTACTACTCACTGGTGTCCAGACGTGGCAGCCACACTTCGAGCCTGCGTCTGCTCCGTGGTCTCCATTGACCTCCGCATCTGTGCCAACTCTGTAATGTCATCGCTGGTGCCTGTCTGACCAGACAGTTCTTGTATCCGATTAATGGCCCCAGTGAGGTCTGCCAAGGTCTGTGGTAGAGCATGGTGCGTACAGGGGGTGCCCGATAGGGACTGTATGTGGTCCCTGATGGGACTCAGACACCCACGTATGGCATCGAGTTTGGCTGCCACGAGCTCAAAACCCACCCGCAGCTGATCAGCCAACTCCACCTGGCAACCCTACACACGCTGTTGAAATTCCATGTCTTGGTTGGGGGGGTCCTGGGAGACAGCTGTGGTGGTGTGTGTTTCCTGCTGTGGGGCCTGTGCAGGTGGTGGGGTCACCTTGAGGCAGCTGGCCTGCCATGCTCCTGGGGATGGGGTGCGGAGGCTGTCTATTATCTGTTGGAGGGTGTCTTGACATATGAGCAGGTTGTCCTCTTCATCATCAATGATGAGAAGTGTGGTGTGCTCTGCAGGAGGTGTTGCTTGTCCCTCTGCAATGTAAAGGGGAGATGCAGGTTAACAGTGTTTCACATGTATGTTGAAGATTTGCAGATGTTTACATTCAGACTGCATGCCAAAGCACATTTTATGGCAGTCAGTGTGTTTTTTGACTATATGACGGATGTGTGGTAGTACCTGTACATTATCATCACACAGTTTCAGGCAATGCCAGATGTGAGTGGACAGTTAATACGCACAAGCGGAACCTGTTGTGAGCTCTGTCCTGTGGTGTTGGTGTCGCACTTTGTACCACATTGCCGTCATTGCTGATGTCCTGTGATTGCTATGTGTGTGTGCTGCATTGTAGGTAGGCCTGGGCTAAAATTCCGTTCCGCTCGCGGAAATTGCGATAATTCGACATTTTCGCGTTCCGCGGAGAGCGCGAAAATGTCAACATTTCCGCAATCCGCATTTTACCGGAAATTTTTGGCTTGCTCGCGCTGTAAAATAATACATTCTCACGTGCGCGCGATCGCCTTACCTCAATCCCCGCGTTCGCCGACAAGTTTTCCCGGTACGGTCGCGTTCTCGACAAGATGTTGGATTGTTGGTAGCCATTTGCGCTGTCTTGCGACAGTTCGCGCCCGCAGTAACGTAATTCGCCGCGCGATCATGTCTTTCTTCTCGCGATCATGCACCGCGAGACAAGTGAAAACAAGATGGCCACGCCCGCGAGCAACCGCATGGGTAAGTTGGCGAGCCGCAACCACGCAGAAAATACCGCGAACGGGTGGGAAAAAAACTTCTGCATCTTCGCGATATTTCCGCGTGTTTGCAGAGATTTTGAACATTTTCGTGATAGTTTGCAAAAGTGAATTTTGCAAATTCCTCCCACCCCTAATTGTGTTAGCGACAGCTTGCAGATAGGGCGATAAAAATATCGCAGCAAAAAGTGCCACTAAAGCGGCAATACTGCCCTTGCTAATATGCCCCTTGGTTCTTTTTCATTTATGGCTTTGTTAACTATACACATGGCTTCGAAAATGCTTCTTGCTTTAACAGGTAGCCAATGGATCTCTTTTAAGGTAACTGATGTAGAATCATATCTAAATTTGTTCAATGACAATTTAGCAACCATCACTTATATCCTGTATAGTCTTTTAAGCAGGTAATCTGGAGCTCCCAGCAGCAGAGCATTAAAATAATCAATTCTGCTCAATATGTACACTGCACTAACAGTTTTCTCTCTGGCTGTGGCAGTAGTGGAACAATTTTTCTGAAGTTTCTCATAAATCCTTGGCAGGTAGCTGGTGTTTTAGTGACGTGGGTTTCCATAGAAAGCTTCTCATCAATCTGGACTCCTAGATTTCAGACTGGCTGGGCAGTTATTCAATTTGCATCACTCTTCAAGGTTCAGAAATTGTTTAGATACTGGTACGGTACTTTGCCATGGAGCAGCATAAAAACTTCATCTTACTTCCATTAAATGTAACGGTGTTCCAAGTGAGCCAGTTTGCCATCTCAGCTAGGCAAGAGTTCAGTTTTTCTAGCTGGGTATGGAAGTTGTTATATAGGGACAGTATTAATTGGGTGTTGTTTGCATAGTTTATAAATAGTGCTCCCGGTTTTATGGTATTTCTTTTTTTAACATTTCAACCTGTATTTATCCATACTCATATTTGGGTCATTTTATCAGTATGTATCCACATTATATTTTGTCACAAGTAAAAAAATACACTGCAGCTAGTTTTTTTCATATTTATTTAAATAGGCAATGTGCGCTTGGTTGTTTTAGGTTTAGATTTATGTAGATGGATAAATAGGTTACTGCTGTAACAAAGAGACCCTTTTGTTACTTGCAGTTAATAAATTAAAATCGTTCTAATATACACATTGATGTACACACATATGGTTTATTGCATTGTATTATGTATTATGTAAAGTGCTCTGACGCTCAGCATTGGGATGAGTAGTTCTATAGAGCTATAAAAGAAATAAAACGAAATAGTGGTATTTAAAATGTTATTTGTGTAAATACTGGGCCAGACCAACATATCTAACATTCCTCCAGTGCATGCATATCTCTTGGATCGAGGAACTGAACAAAGTCAAAAGCATGCCTCTCTTAAGTACCAGTGAAGTGAACTGTGTGCATTTGTTTTCTCTCAATTGCTTTTAGGTATGCGTCTCCCCACCTCCTCGCCCCCCGCGCCCCTTAAAGCTCCCAGCCAGGATACTTAAACAAAGGGAGACCTGATGGCCCCATAACATCGACCTTTGTTATGGGTTCAGCTGAAATATGATAAGCCCTCTCCTCACCTGCACTGGTACAGACTTTTCTTCTCCTCGCAGACAGCAGCAAAGTTAAACATAGTTATTGGCATTTTTCCATTTGTATTTATAAATACAGTCAAATGAAAACATTATTTCCATCTGCATTTATATACAAAAGTCCATTTAAATGGAAAACTGGGAGCCTTATTCATAAATGACTACCCAAATGATGTAATCACAGGCATCTGTGGGTATAGATAAATATTAAAAAGAATAGGGCTTAGCCCTGGTCCCTGAGGCACCCCATGTGAAATTTTCTTGAACTCTGACTGAAAAGGAGGAAGAGAGATCAATTGACACCTCCCAGATAAGTAGGACTCAACCCAGCTCAAGAAAGTGCCCTCCACCCCTATCTCATTCAGTCTGCTGAGTAGGATCTGATGGTTGACAGTGTCAAAAGCTGCCAATAGGTCTAGTAAATGCAAAAAGAACAATTGATGGACAGAATGCAGAACAATGTCATACATTCACCCCAGTACAGAGATCTGAGCCTAAATCCATCATTTTTTTGCTTACCATGCCATTCCAGTTTGGACCCAGCCATATGCAAATCAGTCTTGACCCTGTGCCCAATGGGAACAGTCCAGCCCGAACTGCAAGACCAGGTCCTCCTTGGACTGGAAACAAGCATCATAGGACCAGTTTCAAATAGGTCTAGTAAACTCAGGCCTGCAACCTGCCCTCTGTCAACCCTCATCCTCAATTCATCTGTTGCCAGAATTAATGCTGTTTCCTTGCCATGGGCTGGTCTAAAGCCCATTTGAGCTGGATCTAGTAGTTCATGGTGTTTTAATAAGCCTGCTAGTATGTTACTGGCAAATTTGTCTACAATCTTGACCGGATACGGTAGCTGAGAGACTTGACGGTAGTTACTGGGGTCCCTAACATAGGCCAGAGTTTTTTTCAATAAATGTGTGACTATTGCTTTCTACAAAGCAGATGTTATCTTGCCCGTGGCCAGGATTGATTACACATTTTTATTAGGTCTGGTAGAGTTTGGTCGCTCTATTTTTCCAGATCCTAGTTGGAATTGGGTCTAGCAGGGAGCGAGATGAGATTGACATAGCTTGTGTTCTAAACTCTTCCTGGCACATGCATCAAGCATTTTACCGGTCGCAAATGGGCCGATACGCAGAATCACAGAATCGGCCCGTTTGCCGCCGGTAAAATGCCATTTCCGATGAATCAAACCCAAAACCCATTCGCAATATAGGGAATCGCAAATGTTGCGATTACCTAAATTGCGAATGCTTTTAGGGAATCGCAAATTGTGATTCCCTAATTGGGATGCAACAAAGCCTTTCCTAAATGCGACTTCGCATTTAGGAAACGCTAATTACCTTCAACTGCAAGTTGATGGTAATTTTCTAAAACTTAGAAAAATGCACAAAAGTGTATTTTTCAAACTGCCATGTGGTGCACATATATGCCCTTAGGGCATATGTGTGCGCCACATATGCATACATGCCAAATTTGGAGGTGCAGCAGGGTGGCCTTTAAGGCCCACTGGCACCCTTCCAATTGCATTCGCAATTTGCAAGTACCTATTGGTACTCGCAAATTGTGCTTGCAATTTCTCATTCATTCCTGTAGGCCCATAGGAATGAACGGGAAGCCATTCCTTATTTGCAACTTGCAAATAAGGAATATGTAGGAATCGCTATTTTTATAGCGGAACCACACGCAAGCAGTGCCCACCCTAAACATCTGGTTAAAAGTATACCTTACGGCAAACTTCTAAGGCTTAAGAGAATCTGCAGTATACAAGAGAATCTAGAAGAATGAACATAACAGGCACTCACTAGATTTAAGAGAAGAGGGTACAGTGACTCTATACTCAAGGAGGCAGAAAGGAAAATGAGAGACAGACCGAGGGTGTCTCTTATGCCAACAGGGGAGGAGGAAAGTGAATCCCCACAGGATGACAACGCCCCCAGAATAATAACTAAATATAGCCAGCAGGAGAGAAAGGTGAGGTCTATTATTAAACAAACTTGGCCCATTGTACTTACGGATGGAGTGCTGGTAAATAGACTACCTACAGAACCCACATTTACTTACAGGAAAGGAATATCCATGAGGTCCCAGATTGTGAAAAACAGCCCCAAATTGAGCATCAAAAGCACATGGCTAATTGCCAGGCAAGGATTTTTTAAATGCTCAACATGTAGAGCATGTAGCTACTGATCAACCCATGCAGCAGCTTATAAAACAACAGACCGACTTGTACAGACATTCACAAAGTTTAGTCACTAACCCATGCATTCAGTAAGACACATGTAATCACTCACTTAAACTGTCAATCACGCACCTACTAAATCCTCCATCCAGACACTTATACACCCATTCATTCTTCAATACACCTTGGCATATATATATAATACATATTTAAACTTTAAAGAAAAACACAGTCACTGGATGATGTCATCAGTGATGTCACTGACCATGTAATGAATGATGCAATATGTGACGCCATCAGCAGTGCATTGAGGGTGCATGAGTTATAGTTAGCTGAACTAACTATAACGGGGGAATTTCTATGGTTTTGTAGGAGAAAAATGCCCAACTAACTATAATGTCTCTGAAACCTATGATTTTTTCAGTGAATTTCTAAGGTTTTTTAAATGCTAATTTCTAACTATAACATAGCAGTTGCGGTTGCAGAGTGGTGGAGAAAGGTAAGCGTGGCCTTCATACACCTTAGTGGAAGTAACAGGAGAGATAGTTAGCCCCCAACAACAACCTTGGGGGCCAACTACCCCTTGTATTACTTCCAGTAAGTCCCTCACAGCAGGATTGCTAGCTTGTTATATGAGACCCCACCCCTCCCTGCAGCACTCTGCAAACGCGCCCCCTGGTGCATTCTAATTTGGGGGATTAAGTCCCCTTGAATCCCGAGGGTCCCTGGGGTCCAACTAGGCCAACAGGTACCTTCATTAAGTGCCACTGAGGTGCGCTGCAGAGAGGTGTAAAAAGGGGCATGGCCTCAGACCACCTCTCTGCAATGCAGCTCTTTGGTGCTTACTGGAGGTACCTGGTGGGTTAGTTGGCCTCCAGGGACCCTCAGGATAGAAGGGGACTTAATCCCCCAATTTACAATGCGCCAGGGGCTGTATTTGCACACTTGACAAATCAGGCCCCGCCCCCTCCTGCAGCACTCTGCAAACACGCCCCCCTGGTGCGTTCTAAATTGGGGGATTAAGTCCCCTTGAATCCTGAGGGTCCCTGGGGTCCAACTAGGCCACCAGGTACCGCCATTAAACACCACTGATCTGCATTGCAGAGAGGTGTAAAAAAGGGGCGTGGCCTCAGACCACCTCTCTGCAACACAGCTCCCTGGCGCATACTGGAGGTAATTGGTGGGCTAGTTGGCCCCCAGGGACCCTCAGTATTCAAGGGGAATTAATTCCCCAACTTACAACATGCCAGGGGCGTGTTTGCAGAGTGTTTTTTTTTTTTTAGAAAGGGGGCTGTGTGGCCTCCCTTCTTTTACTAATTTTGGGGCCCTGGGGACCCCATCCCCAGGGCCTGACCCCTTTTTTAAAACAAAAATGGGAGGGGGGCTGTGTCGCCCCCCCTTCTCTGGCCAATTATAGCCCCGGGACCCCATCCCCCAGGGCCGGCTTGTCTGTTTTCTATTTATTTTCTATTTAAGGGGAGGGGGGTGCGTGGCTCCCCTCCAGGGCCACTTCTGGCCACGGGGACCCCATCCCCCAGGGCCGGCCTTCGGCTTTGTGGACCGTGGGGGAGCCCCAATGCCCCCACGGTCCCCCGGCTCCTCACCTCCTTCGGGAGCCAGCATTGCTTTTCCACAAGGGAGCTGCTGACATGCAGCTCCCCTTGTGGAAAAGCAATCCTGCTTTGCTTCATTGAAGCGAGAGCAGGTTGCCCTGCTCTCGCTTCAATGAAGCAAAACAGAGTTTGCAATGACAGGGAGGGAGCCACACAGCTCCCACCCTGTCATTGCAATTAGCAGTGTCCTGGGGTGGGCACCCCGGGACACAGCAGGAGCCCGCCTTGAGGGGAGGCGGTCCCCAGGGCCGTCAAGGGCTCCAGGAGGGGGACGCACGGCACCCCTCCCAACATTTGAAAATCCCGGGGAGGTAGCATCTCCCTGGCCTGAGGGTCCGTAACAGACCCCAAATTTAGAGTGCCCCGGGGAGGTGGAGGTCCCTGGGGCGTGTGGGGGGCATGAGTTACTGAGTGGGTCTGTGAGAGGTTGTGTGAGTCTCTGAGTGGGTCTGTGAGTAGGTGAGTGAGTGTCTGAGTATGTCAGTCAGAGGGTGCATGACTCCGAGTGGGTCTGTGAGTTGGCGAATGAGTGTCTGAGTGGATCTGTGAGAGCATGCAGGAGTCTCTGAGTGGGTGTGTGAGTGTCTGAGTGGATAGGTTAGTGGGTGCATGAGTGTCTCAGGGGGTCTGTGACTGTGTGTGCATCTCTGAGTGGATCTCTGAGTAGATGCATGAGTGTGTAAGTGGGTGTGTAAGTAAGTCTCTGAGTTGGTTACAAGACTGTGTGAGTTGGTCTGTGAGTAGGTGCATGAGTGTCTCAGTGGGGGTCTCAATAGGTGCAAGGTAAAAATAGTAGAGGGGCACATGGGAGCAGATCCTCGTCCGAGCTCCCCTTGTGATGGTTCTCCTATCTAGCTTGCCTGCAGTCTGCTATCCTCAGCTGCCTTTGGTTTTGTGCCTCCTCCGCACATTTTCTGCTGGATTTTCTGTCTTTTCTCTCCTTGCTTCTGCCCTGTCTTTTGCCTCTTTCTACTTGTTCTACCCATTATTTTGCCTCTTTCTACTTGCTCCTGACCTTTATTCTGCCTCTTGCCGTTCATTTCTGAGCTCTCTTTGCCTCTACCTGTTTGTTTCTGACCTCTATTTTATCCCTTGATGCTCTCTCCGAACTTTATTCTCCCTCTTTCTGCTCGTTTCTGACCTTTACTCTGCCTCTTGCTGCTTGTATCTGCTCTTTATTCTGCCTTTTTTTGCTCATTTCTCACATTTATTTTGCCTTTTTCTGCTCATTTCTGGTCTTTATTCTACCTCTTTCTGGTCCCTTTTGACTTTTATTCTGCCACTTCCTGCTTCCTTCTCACCTTTATTCCGCCATTTTCTGCTCTTTTCTCTACTATATTATGCCTCTTTCTGCTTGTTTCTACCTTTATTTTGCCTCTTTCTACTTGTTTTGACCTGTATTTTGCCTCCCCTTGCTCATTGCTCAATGGGTGGAGAAGTGTGGCGCAATGGTTAGAGCAGCAGACCCTGATGCAGAGGTCTGGCCCGGGACCAGGGTTCAATTCCCTTCCTCGGCGGGTCTTGGGCTCAAAATTCCACAGACCTGACAATTCTTACCTCGGTACCTATTCCAATCATGGAGTCCTACTCTGCAACTCTGGGCAATAGCTTGCTTAATCTACACAACGGCCCCCACAACACTAAGGATGCCTGGCCTCCACCTTGCGGGTGCCCAGGAGTGGACACCTCACAGGGAAAGCCGGGATGGGTTCCACAGCGGTATTTGTACAAGCGCCTTGAGACCCTTGCGGGTAAGTAGTGCGCTATACAAGTATCAATTTACAAATACTGGCCTTCATTTTGCCTCTTTCTGCTTGTTTCTCATCTTTATTTTTCCTCTTAGTGCTGGTGTCAGACCTCTATTTTGCCTCTTTTTGCTTGTTTCTCACCTTTATGTTATCGCTTTCTGCTTGTTTTTCACCTTTATTATGCCTTTTGCTACTCATTTCTGACCTTTATTTTGTTTCACTGTGCTCTTTTCTCACCTTTAATTACATGTTTCTGTTCATTGCTGACTTTTTATTTTGTCTTTATCTCCTCCTTTCTGACCTATATACTGCCTCTTTCTTCTCCCTTCTGACTATCATTCTGCCTCTTTCTGCTTGTTGCTGACCTTTATTCTACCTCTTTCTGCTCATTGCTGACCTCTATTCTGCATGCTTCTGCTAGTTTCTGACCTTTATTTCAGCTGTTATTGCTCATTTTCCCGGGACTGCAGAGGGAGCCTCAAGGCCTCACTGTTTCATCCGGCTCCCGCCTCCTGATGGAGATGACAGTGATGCTGCACAGAAGGGCAGTCACAGATGGAAAGGAAGCTCCCTCTGTACAGGGGCAATTGTTTTATCTCTTTCCCTGCCAGATGTCTGCTGGCAGGGAAAGAGATTAAACACCTGCTTCCAGCGGGCGGGGGCACTTTGACAGCTCCTGCCCACTGGAACAGGAATGCTTGCTTTTGCTTGGTGGGAGCTGTTAAAGCTCCTGACAAACTAAAGAAAACAGCTATGTCCCGGGGTAGGCACCCTGGGACTAAGCAGGAGCCGGCTCTGGGGGGGCAGCGGTCCCCAGGGCCAAGTATGGCTCCAGGTAGGGGCTGTGTGGTTCCCTCCTTCTGTATGCATGGGCCACTCCAGGGAGGTGGTAGTCACAGGGGCTGAGAACAGTCCAGAATGGGTGTAGCATAACCCAATTCCTTATTGTTTTAAAAGAAAGCTCCATGGAGGTGGTGGTCCCCAATGTGCAGGGGGTCCGTATGGCTCCCCTCCATATCTAAGTTAGCCCCAGGGATGTGGTGATCCCCTTGGCTCTGGAGGTAAGCCCGGCCCCCCATAACAATTTTTTTAAAGCCCCAGGGAAGTGATGGTCCCTGGGACTCAGCGGGGACTGACCGCCCCCATGTTTTCAAAATTAAGCCTCGTGATTTGGTGGTCCCAGAGGCATACTTAATCTCAAGGATGGGGGCCCTGTGTACCCCCCTCCTTTTTAAAATAAAAAGAACGCATGCCCCTGGGACCTTTCCCACTCGAAGGCTATAATGTAAACAAGCATGGGAGACTACAATTTTTAAAACTTTGCTGCTGATTCATGGCTCTGTCACTTTGCTGTGGCAAAATAAAAAAATGCTTAGTGCTGTTGGAGTCACAGGGGAACACCAGGACCACAGTTAGGGGGTCAGGGTATTCCTACCCTTCCTTCTTTTCTTTTTTTTTTTAATTGTGGGACTCGGCAGAAGCCGAGCCCCAAGATGGATGCCAACACTTCCTGGTTGAAGTGTTGGCAGCCAATTAGATTTGGGCACTGGGACTTTTGGCTCTTCTGAGGATTCATGTCTCTATTTATCCAAATGTGTATTTCTTTTAATATCTCAAAACTTCTGAACAGATTTACACCAACTCGCAATCGATTTCTGAACCAACAGCTACTTTTCGGCCAAATTTGGTGTAATTCTTTTCAGTAGTTTGTGCTATAGTCATGTCTAAAATCCCCATGGACCCCTCTATTTGTCTGTTCCCGCTTGATGTATCACTTTGAAACCTTCAAGACAGCAGCTGAAGTGTACGTTGTACTAGTTTTGAACATTTGTGAGGATTCATATAACTGTGCTAAAGTTATTTGCGAAACAAGAAAACACTCTTCCCATGGAAACAGTGTACAAACTATAACTACCTACTGGTGACTACCAGTAGCTAATATATATTACCCTGAGTACCCCAACCCCTTAACTGCTGTCCTGGTGAACCCCTGGGACTCCGACAGGGCTGAAGGAATGTGACAGAGTCCATAAATCTGCAGCAAAGAAACAACAAGTACGTTCACCCAAGCTTGTTTACAAATTAACCCCTGGGTGGGCCATGTCCCGGGAAAAAGCAGATTATTTTTTAAGGAGGGGCCACACAGGCCTCAATGGGCTCAATTATGCCCCCAGGGGCCACCACCTCTGCTGGACTTAATTTTGATAACTCGTGCGGGCCACTAGGACCTCCGCAAGCCCTGGGGACCACCAGCTCCCCGGGCCTAATTTAAATATGGAGTGGGTGGGCTGTACGTACTCCCCACAACCCAGGTACTACCACCTCCTCTGGGCTTTTTTTTAAGAAAGGAGGGGGGCATGAGGACCCCCTCCAGGCCCATTCTCAGCTTTGGTGACCAACACCTCCCCGGGGCAGGCCCTTGAAAATCAAAGTAGGGGGGCTGCATAGTCCCCCTGCTTTAACATACATGGCCCTGGGGACAGTTCTTAGTATGTCCCGGGAACACACCCCCGGGATACAGCTTCTTTGCTTTAGCTTCTCCCGCCAAGCTAAAGCAAACATTGTGCTTTCAGTGGGTTTGACCTGTCAAAGTGCTCTGGCCCGCTGGAAGCAGAGCTTTCATCTCTTTCCTGCCCCACAGACATGTGAGCAGGGAAAGAGATGAAACTATTACTCCTGCATGGAGGGAGCTGCCTTTCCACCAGCTCCCTCCATGCAGCAGCAATGCCGGCTCTCGCAGGAGGTGCTGAGCCGGCTGGGACTGAAGGTACCTTGAGGCTCCCCCCATGGTCCCAAAGGAAAGAGCTTAAAGAGGCCAAATAAAGGACACCAAAGAGCAGAAAGAGGCAGAAAAAAGGTGAGAAACAAGCAGAAAGAGGCAAAATAGTGATACAAAATGAGCAGAAAGAGGCAAAATAAAGGTGAGAAACCAGCAGAAAGAGGCAGAATAAAGAAGGTTGGAAGGGAGTAAGAAGAGGAAAAAAAAGGTAAGAAATCAGTAGAAAGAGGCAAAATAATGGTCAGCAACAAGCAAAAAGATACAAAATGAAGGCGAGAAACAAGCTGAAAGAGGCAAAGAAAGGTCAGAACAAGTAAGAGGCAATATAAATGTGAGAAATGAGCGGAAAGAAGCTGAATGAAGGTTAGCAAAATACAGGAATAGGCAAAACAAAAGGTGAGAACTTTTTAGAAACAGGCAATATAGAGTTCAGAAACCAGCACCAAGATGCAAAATAAAGGTCTTCAAGAGCACAAACAGGTAACATTCAACTGTGAAATGAGCAAAGAGTCAAAATAAAGGTCAGGAAGTAGCAGAAAGAGACAAAATAAATGTGAGAAACAAGCACAAAGAGGCAGAATAAAGGTCAGAAATGGGAAGAAAGAGGCAAAATAGAGGTCAGAAACACCCAGAAAGAGGCAGAATAATGGTTGGAAATGAGCAGGAAGAAGAATGGAAGTTACAAATGAGCATAGAGGGAAAAAATTGAGGTAAGAAACAACCAGAAAAAGACGGCAATAGACTGCTGAAATAAGCAGGAAGAGGCCAAATAAAGGTAAGCAACTAGTAGAAAGAATAAAGGTCAGAAACAAAATGAGCAGAAAATGCAAAACAAAGTGAGAAATAAGCAGCAATAACCAGAATACAATGAGCAGCAGGGGGCAGAATAAAGGTAGGACACTAGCAAAAAGAGTCAAATTAAAGGTCAGGAGCGAGCAGAAAGAGACAAAATAATAGGCAGAATGAGCAGAAAGAGGCAACATAGTGGTCAGAAAAGAGCAGCAAGACGTAGAATAAAGATCAGAAGGGAGCAGAAAGAAACAAAATAGTTAGTAGAATGAGCAGAAAGATGCACAATAAAGGGCAAGAGTGAGCAAAGGAGTAGAAAATGAGCAGAGATGTCACAAAACCAAAGGCATCAGAGGATCACCTGCTCCTGTATGCCCCCTACTTTGTACCATGAACCTACTGACAAACCCACTCATCCACCCATGTACCAACTGGCAGACCCACTCACACACTAAGGTACCCACTCACAGACAAACTCAGACAATCATGCACCCACTCACAGATCCATTCAAGCACTCATGCGCCCACTCACACCCCACCCATAGACTCCCAGACATACTCACAGACCCACTCACAGACCCCCTCAGAGACTCACACACCCACTCACTGACCCACTCATAGAGTCATGTAATGACTCACAGACTGACCCACTCAGACATTCAATCACTCAAAGACACTTATGCATCCACTCACAAACTACGCAGACACTCATACATCTGGTCACAGACCCACTCAGATACTTATGTATCCACTCACAGACCCACTCAGACACTTATGCACCCACTCACAGATCCACTCAGAGAGTAATGCAATGACCCACAGACTGACCCACTCAGACATTCACACACTCAAATACCCAGTCAGATTCTCATACACCCACTCACAGATCCACTCAGAGACTCGCGTACCCACTGACTAACCCACTGAGATACCCACTTACCCACTCACAGACCTTCAAAGACATTTATGCACCCACTCACAGACCCACTCAGATACTCACGCATTCAGTCACAGACCCACTCAGACACTCATCCCCTACTCAAAAATCCATAGAGGCACTCATACACCCACTTATATAGCCATGTACACTCCCCTACAGTCACTCACATGGCCATACACAGAGACAAATGGCACTCACACACCCACAAAACCACCCACAAACCCAGTCAGAGACCCATACAGTCACTCATACACCAACTCTCAAAGGTTACAGGTCATAATTAGGAAATACAATTTTAAAACATGTTGAAATTCACTGCAGAAACCAAAGGGTACAAGGATGGTATAGTTAGGAAACAGAATACAAAAACGTTGGAAATTCACTAAAAAAACAAAGATTAAAGGGTTGTTATAGTTAGACTTGTACAAACCAGTGAAATTCAGCAGATATATTTGCCTCAGCTAACTATAATACCCTCTTAATGCACTGCTTGTGAACTCACATTTTACATCACTCATGGCATGGTCAGTGACATCACTGATGACATCTCAAATTATATCACTGATGACATCATCCACAGAACCACTCATACACCCGCTCATACCCCATAGAACCTCTCATACACACATTCAAACTCTCACACAAATAGTCACAAACCCATACCAGTACTCACCTAATCAGTCACTCAACCTTTGAACCACTCACACATTCACTCACTCATACTGCCACTCACACACCCACTAACTCACTCATCTAGTCACTAATGCCTCATCTACTTAACTATACAGCCACTCACACATACAGTCATACAGACACACTGAACCTTACATACTCACTCATATACCCTTACAGCCACTCACACACCCACTCAAGCACCCATACTGAAACTCACACAGCCACTCACTCACCCTTACAGGTACTCACACACTCACCCTTATAGCCACTCATATTGCCAATCACTCACCAATACAGCTGACACACCCACTCTTATACAGTTATATCCACTGACACAGCCACTCACCCACCCATACAATGACTCATGCACCCACAACACCACTTATATATCCATTCACACCCCCATACAGCTACACCCACACCCACTCACTGACACTTATAACCACTAGAAACAGCCACTCATACAGACATGCACTCGCTAAAACAACCACTCACACCCACTCACCTATACACACACTCAAACAGCTGTGCACTCATCCACACAGCTACTCAAACACCCACATCCTCATCCATACAGCCACTCACGCAGCTACTCGGTCACCCATACAGCCACGCACATACCTACTCACATACCTATGCAGTCACTCACACAGCTACTCACTCTCCAAAACACGCAAACAGACACTCACTCCCCAATACATCTACTCACATACCCACTAACACATCCATACAGCTACTCACACACCCACTCACAGATCCATACAGCCACTCAGCCATCCATTCACACACTGATACAGACAGTCTGATAGTCATATAGCCACTCAGATGTGATATGTTAGAAATAGTATGACTAATTACTAGTAATGAAAGAATAAGAATTTAACTGATGATGTAGCTTAGTACACATTTTCAAGACTCAGAATCGTTTAGGATACACATTCATAGGATGAGGTCATCTTTGATGTCATCATTGATGTTGTTTCACATGTCATCAGTGATGTCACTGACCTTGTCATGAGTGATGCAATATGTGACTTTATAAGCAGTGCATTGTGGGGGAATGGGTTATAGTTTGCTCAGATAACTACAACTGCTGAATTTCACTAGTTTTGTATGAGTGAGACCTGGGCCTAACTATATTGTCCTTGTAACCTTTCTTTTTTTAGTGAATTTACAAGGTATTTTTTATTCCAATTCATAACTATAACGTCCCTGTAACCTTAGATTTTTTCAGTGAAGCTCTAAGGTTTTTTAAATGCTAATTCCTAACTATAACTTCCCTGTAACCTTTGTGTTTTTCAGCAAGTTTCTATGTTTTTTTAAGTAGTGGATGCATTTGCAGAGTGGTACAGAATGGGGGCTTCTTGGACCCCCAAGGTCCCACAGCATCGAGGAAGGCTTCAATTTCCAACCAGTAGTGAACCAGGAGGCGTGTTTGTAGAGTGGTGGAGAAAGGGTGTGTGGCCTCCGACAACCTTGCAGCCCCCATGGACCCTCAGAGTAAAGTGGTCTTAATTCCTGAACCAGTCGTGTGCTAGGAGGTGCGTTTGCAGAGTGGTGGAGAAAGGAGGCAAGCGCTCCAAAGACCTCTCATCAATCTCATTGTCTGGGACATATTGGAGGCAACAGAAGGGGTTCCTGGTCCCCAAGGACCCTCAGCATCCAAGGGGTCTTCATCCCCCAACCAATAGTGTGCCAGGAGGCACACTATTGCAGAGTGGTACAGAAAGGGAGCGGTCCTCCAGAGACTTGCCCATCTCATTTTTCAATTTCTATTTTTCATTTATTAGGACAGGGGGCTGTGTGGCCTCCATCCCTTGGCCTATTTCGGCCATGGGGACTGCAACCCCCAGGGCCAGGCATTATTTAAGTGGTGGAGGAGGGGCACACATTCTGCGGGAGCCGGCATTTATTTCAGACACAGGGAGCTGCTGGAAAGACAGCTCCCATTGTGTGAAACCAATTCTGCTCTGCTTCGAGCAAGCAATTGCATTATCCATGCTCTTGCTCGCTCAAAGCGGACCATTTGCTATGGCTTGGCGTGAGCAGAAAAGCTTGTGCCAAGTCATAGCAAACAGTTATGTTCTGGGGTGGGCACCCTGGGACATAGCAGGACCCATCCATGGGAGCTGGCTGCCCCTAGGGACAAGTATGGCTCCAGGAGGGGGGCCACACAGTGCCCCTCAA
Source organism: Triturus cristatus (assembly GCF_964204655.1). Classification (NCBI taxonomy): domain Eukaryota; kingdom Metazoa; phylum Chordata; class Amphibia; order Caudata; family Salamandridae; genus Triturus; species Triturus cristatus. The sequence goes on from NC_140591.1 coordinate 1,356,599,685, forward strand.
CTCTTTACTTTAGCCCCGGGGAGGTGGTTGTTCCCAAGGGTCCACAACAGCACCCTTTATTATATTATTTGAGCCCTGGGGAGATGGTAGTCCCCAAGGCTGTAGGGGGGCCACATGGGCCCTACCCACATTTCCATAAGTTCATTGCCCTGGGGAGGTAGCTGTCCTATGGGCCGGACTGCTCCATGCATACTGTTACATATGCTATCGAGACTTGGCCAACGGGACTCTTTTTTAAACACAAAAGCGAGAGTCTGTGCTTGTGTTTTTTTTTACGCAGATTCGCAAATCCATTGTGACCTTGCGGAAAAAATCTTTTGCATGGTGGGATCCCACAGGGACCCCAAGACAATGACTTGGGGATCAGGGTATTCCTACCCTGCCCCCTTTCGTTTTTACTTTTTGTTTTGGGTCTCAGTGAAGCTGAGTCCCAAGATTGCTGCCAACTCTTCCTGGTTGCAGTGTTGGCAGCCAATCAGAGCTGTGGATTTCAGTGCAAATGCTCATCTTTTTTTGCGAAGGCTTCACGACCACAGTTATATCTATCTATTGTTTCTTAAATTACTCCCCAACTACTGAACAGATTTACACCCCCAAAAAAAATCTGCATACAAAAAGCTAGCGTTCTGCCAAATTTGGTGTACTTCTGTCCAGCGGTTCAGGCTGCAGGTTCAAATAAATGTTCACATGCCCAAAGTGCACAAAGACCATATAAGATCTCCGGGTTGTCCCATTGTTTCATTGAAAGGCAGTCTTTTGGAGAAAGCTTCTATTGATTCCTTTCTATCTCCAATAGTGATAGACTTGAGCTCATTTGTAAAGGACACCACCTAATTTATTCGGCTGATTAAGAACATACAATGGGAAGAAGATCTCCTTTTAATCATGTTGGACATTACAAGCCTATAATACTTGTATAATGCATTCAAAGGGTTTAATAGCATTGGCATTTTTTTTAGGCCATTGAGATTCTAAGAACATAGCAAGAGGTTTTTACAAATTGCCTCCTTCTGTCTTAACAATAACATATTGTTGTTCTCAGGGCAGCCGTATTTGCAGACGCATGGGACTGCCATGGGCATGTGCTTCGCCCCCGGGTACGCAAATCTTTTTCGTGGGCTGGTGGGAGAAGCATGTGGCCTGGGCAGAAGGCAATGAACAGTGTGTGAATAAGGTAGATATATTGATGATCTTTTTATTGTCTGGCAGTGTACACAATCATAAGCAGAGGATTACATCAGGGCTCTGAATGAGACTGAACTGAATTTGCGATTCACAATGATCATCAGCAAAACGGAAGTTGCATTTTTATATCTTCTTGTGTTTGTTGCTGATAATAAATTATGCTCTAACCTGTTTAGAAAAGCAACAGCAGGGAACACAGTGCTACACACACAGAGTCAATACCCACGTAATATAATCAATAGCATCCCCTATGCTGAGCTACTGATAATCAAACGCTATTGCTCATGCTTAGAGGACTATTCTGTTGTAGAAAGGGACTCCCTGATGATGTTCAGAAAAAGAGGCTATACAACAAAAGTCCTAAAATGGGGGACTGAGAAAGTGCACTAAGGAAGAGACAAGATTTACTTGTTTGAAAACAGAAAATTTCAGCAGACGAAGGGGGGATCCTAAGTTCAGGATGATACTCAGACTTCCTGCTGAGTCTCAACTGATTAGGACATTCATCCAGAAGATTTGGAGCATTGTCCAAACAGGTGTTTCTGTGGAGAAAACATTATCAAAAAGACCTGAGATCACGTACAGAAAAAGTGCCTCACTGAAGGACATTCTAGTTCAGAGCCATTTTGTAGACACACCATTAAGTAAGATGAAAATTACTGTTTTCTTTCCATGCACCAATCAATCAATCAATAAATCATTCAATCAGGAGGGATTGTAAGTGCACTACTCACCCTTGAGGGTCTCAAGGCACTGGGGGGGTAGTGAGCAGCTCCGTTCAGTCAAAGAGCCAGGTCTTGAGTGTCTTCCTGAAGATTTTCAGGGAGGGGGTGCGTCTGATGTCAATCAGGAGCTCGTTTCAGGTCTTGGCCACAATGTAGGAGAAGGCTCTTCCTCCTGTTCTGGATCTGCAGATGCGTGGGGTTTCGGCGAGGGCAAGGTTGGTGGATCAGAGGTTTCTTTTGGGTACGTGGAAGGAGTTTCTCTCGATGCGGTATTTGGGTCCGGGGTTATGGAGGCATTTGTAGGCATGGGTGAAAATCTTGAACGTGACTGTCTTCTTGACGGGGAGCCAGTGGAGGTTCCATAGGTTTTGGCTGATGTGTTTGTGTCGAGTCAAGTGCAAAGCTTGTAAGAACAACACTAAAATCAAGGACTACCAGATTCCAGGTAAAAAGAAAAATTAACAAGCTATTAAATTGTAACTCTAATTTGGTGATCTATTGCCTGATCTACCCCTGTGGTCTCCAATATATTGGAATCACAATACATCAAGCTAAAAACAAGTGTTGGAACACAAGCGAGCCATCACTAATCAAGACAGCACATACCCAGTAGTCAGGCATTTTGCTGATGTGCATGAAAGCAGAAGCGAGAGGCTGCAGTATTTCTGCATTGCTCAAGTAACCAATAAGGAAGAAGTGGAGATCGAGAGAGACTTGTGAGACAATTAGAGTCATGATACATTGGAAAATAAAGAACATGAACACCATAGGGTTTGAATAGTGAGGAAGATCTTTGGTTGCACAAAGGATAGAAAGGGTCAGTTCTCACACAGGTTCATAGAGATTGCATTTTTGACTGAGTAGGTTCCAATTTGGAGCGGTAATGGAAAAACAGGCAATTTGTAAATTGTATTTAGAATCATGGTGGTTTCAACAATGATTGGTTTCAAATGAATGTGTTCATGAATGATCAGCCCCTTCAGGGCACGAGGGGAGTGATCAATTCTGGTTGCCTACCAAATTGAATGAAGTGAATAATTTGTGTATGCATGAATTCATACATCTCTTTATATACTTAGCTAATATATAATGTATGGGAAACCCTAGGCCCATTCAGGGTGTGATCGTGATAAAGGAGTTTTTTCCAATCGTGTAAACCATCATGTTTCCGTGCTGACAACAATTGATAATGAGAATTGAATTCAATGGCTTTGTATTTCTTCAACATGCAGGTGGTTGATTTTTGAGATATGTAATATTTAGTATGTTTCATATGCTCTGCTAATGATATCTGACAAAATGTTTCTTTATATTACAAAATGGCCGGCAAGGTCAGCATGGATTGTTATATGAGTTTCTGTCTGTCCATTTTCAATGGTGTTGAGGACTGAACCTCTGTCCAGTCATCTGTTATTTTGTTATAAGATGTCTGTTTATACAGAGAACTGATATTGACAAAGGCCAGTAGCCCGAAATGCGTTTTTCAGTTTGATTCTGGTTGCAAGATATGAAATAAAATAATGACTGAATCTATCAGGCCCAGAGTGTGCAGCATCATCTTTCGACAAACCTTTAAAAAAAAATATTAAGTAAGTGCTAGTCCTTTCTCCCAAGCTTTAGAACCCACTGCATTGAGAGCGGCAGCTTTTGATGGGGAGCATTACAGAATATATATATATATATATATATAATATATATATATATATATATATATATATATATATATATATATATATATATATACATTGACTTTAAAAAACCATAGGTTTCAGGGACGTTATAGTTAGAAATTAGCATTTAAAAAAGCTTAAAAATCCAGTGAAATAAGCATAGATTTCAGGGATTTTATAGTTAGTTGGACATGTCATCAGTGATGTCACTGACCATGAGTGATGTAATATGTGACATCATCAGAAGTGCATTGCAGGGGCGCACGTAATAGTTACCTCTACTAACTATAACGGCCGAATTTCTCTGGTTTTATACAAGTGAAATGTCCAACTAACTATAACGTCCCTGAAACCTATGTTTTTTTTCAGTGAATTTCTAAGGTTTTTTAAATGCTAATTTCTAACTATAACATCCCTGAAACCTGTTTTTTCAGTGAATTTCAAAGGTTTTTAAAATGAAAATTTCTAACTGTAACGTCCCTGAAACCTATGGTTTTTTCAGTAAATATTAAAGGTCTTTTAAATGGTAATTTTAGATTATAATATTTATAAAACCTATCTTTTTTTCTGTAAATTGAAATTTATTTTTAGTGATATTTTGGAACGGTAATGTCCTTTAATTCTTCTTCTTATTATTCTTTTTTAATTATGTAATATCTTGTGTCTTCTAAAATATATATATATATTTTTTTGGGGGAAAAAGTGGATTTGCACACCCATTGTGTACCCATCTCGGTGGGTGCAGCGATTCAAGCCGCCACATTGCTAAAGCCGTGAAGGATGCGCGTTTAGTGTGCGACAGGTGCGTGGTGCCGGATCCCACGTAATGTCATATACATGTTGTGTTTTTCCAGCTAGTCTGTAAATTTTTTGGGTGTTTCTTGGAAATTTATGGAAATGACTTCTTCCAATCCTGAGCAACAACATACTTCTGATGAAGAAGAGATTGAAGAACCACCTCCCAAAAAGAGACCAGAATCCATTGTCTGAAAGTTTTTCACCATCCCAGATGGTGAAAAGAAAGTCAATGCAAGGAAGGTCAGCTATACTCTCTGTCCACGGATTTTGTATAGAGGAAGTGACAAAAAATACTCTTGTGGGACGTCGAGTATGTACAAGCACCTCCAGACGATCCATCGTAGACATTTTGCACGAGGGCAGATGTGACGTGCACAACAAAATAAGCAGCAAGGTGACCAGGGAGCTGGTCCCAGCACTTCAGGCGCATCAACTACGTCATCTTGATGGCTGGACATACACTCAGAGTTTGCAAACCTACCACAGCAATGCATGAAATGCAAGGCCATACCATGTTGTGGTGAAAAATCTATGGATGCTGTTTGTTCTGCAGCAAGGAACCATTGCTGCAAATTTTTTTTTTTGTTTGTTGGAATGACTTTACAATTCCAAAACTTTAGCCTGTTGCTTTTTTCGGTTTTCCAAAAACACCCAAAACATTTACAAAATAGTAAAAAATAAAAAAAAAGTACAACAAAAAAGAAGAAAAAAAATTGTTATTTTCAGAAATACCTTATCTGGTTTAAAAAGAGAAATTACTGCATGCTAATGTCTGGATGATTGCTGGAGTATATGTGTAGAGCATGATTGATTCAAAGAGTGCATGGGTAGTGCATGGTGATTGTATGAGTGCATGAGTACTGTCTTCATAATTGCACAAGTGTATTTGTAATCCCTAAATTATTGCATGAGTGGATGGATAATGCCTGGGTGATTGCATTAGTATATAAGTGGTGGTTGAGTGATTGGAAGAGTTTGAATGAGCAGTGTCTAGGTGGTTATAGGACTGCATGCGTAGTGCACTTGTGATTGTAGCTGTGCATGTGTTACTGCCTGGGTCATTGCATGAGTACATGGGTACTGACGAGATGATTAAAGTACTACAAAGTGAGTGTATGGTGAATTTATAAGTTCTTGGGTATTGGTGGAGTGATTGGATTAGTACATGGTACTGGCTGTGTAACTGGAGGAGTGCACGGGGAGAGACAGCGTGATTGCTGGAGTGCATGGTTAGTACCTGGGAAAATGAAGGTGTGAATAAGCAGTATGTAGGTGGTAGAGGACTGCATGGGTAGTGCACATGTGATTGTAGCACTGCATGTGTTAGTGTCTGGGTCATTGCATGAGTGCATGGGTAGTGACTGGATGATTAGAGTACTGCAAGGAGAGTGCATGGTGAATTTATAAGTGCTTGGGTATTGGCGGAGTGATTGGATTAGTACATGGTACTGGCTCGGTGGCTGGAGGAGTGTACGGGGAGTGACCGTGTGATTGCTGGACTACATGGGTACTACCTGGGGAATTGAAGGTGTGAATGAGCAGTGTCTAGGCGGTTACAGGATAGCATGGGAAGTTCACAGGTGAATGTAATACTGCATGGGTAGTGCTTGGGTTACCTAATCTTACCTTTTTTTTATAGTAGATATGAAAGTCATTGAAACCATTTTTTCAGTTCTTTTTTTAGAATCTAAATTTATAAAAGTTTCAAACTTTAGAATTTGGGTCTGTAAAAGAGAAGAAAAAATACAATTATAACATATAATATTATAATTTTCAGAACACAACATCATTTTACCATTATATAACATATTCAGTTTGCCTTTTTTGTTGTTCTCAGAATCTATTGAATTTAACCATAGACAGTGATTTCAATGTTGCTCATCATGTAACAGCGGGCAAAAATATACAATCAATAAGATTGTTAAAGAAAAACAAATCTGTGTTCAAAATATTTACAACTAACTCAACTATGTATTCACATTTCCTAAAATAAACATCCTCAATAACATTACATATGATAAAAATATCAAATATATGAAATGCTTCTTTCTAAGACAATTTTCTAAATACAATATCAAAGAACACAAACGATAATTGAATCAGCAATTCTTGATATTTTCCCTATAGTCTAAATGATGTTCTTGAAATCATTTGCAGTGAGAATAACCAAAATACACTTCTTAATTCATATTGATATCTTCCCAATAGGCCAAATGATATTCCGGAAATCCTTTGTATTTAAAATATCCAAAATAATCTCATTAATTCATATTAACATCTTCCCACTAGGCCGAATGATGTTCTCAGAACTTTGACATTAAAAATATTAGGTATGAATGTGGTAATTCATTAGGCAACCGATATTTGAAAAGCAAATGGGCATCATTACAATGTGTTCATCCTTTATTGCACTTTAAATAGACAGTGTAGTGTCCAGATGTTGTAGAAGGTCCATCGTGGAAAATAATTGCTGCTGCTTTGAAAGTAGTTCCTGATATTGATTGTTGACTTGCTACAAATTTTTTTATTAAAGTTTCAAATTTTCTTCCATCTGGTCTGTAACGTTGTATCATTAAAATGACATATGGTCAAAATTGTTCTATAAATAATGTTGATAACATTTCAGATTTGCACTGACTACATTCCATATTTTGATTTGCTGATTTTACTAATTTGTTAAAAGACAGTGTTTTACAAACTGGGATTGTCAAATATATGAATCTTTCAGTGTCTATTTCAGTGGTAGAAATAAATGTACAATGTTCACACTCATGTTCCCATCTGTAATGAAGTCCAAACAGTATTCCTTCATCTTCCAATACTGCAAGCATAAACATAAGAAATTACTGAGCAGCTTGCTGTACATTCTGTGTAAATTGTGAAGAACAAGAACATATATCCAGAAGATTCCGAATGACAGAAAGACTTTGTAATTTAGTTTTATCAGTTCTCAATTTTTCAAAAATAGAATGCAACAAGGAACAAAACCTTTTTTCATGATTCTCCATAATTTGTTGTTGGAGATTTTCTAGAACAAATATGACATTCACACCAACATTAGCAAACTAGTTGATACCTGAACTGTTTTCTAACTGATATCCTACAATCTCTTCAACAGTGTCCTTTTTCATTTTTTGGAATCTCAACATTCTCTTGATTTTTTTCTTCTTTCCAACCTCACTACAGAGTTTCTCATAAGTTCTTTTTTGACATACTACACACTTTTCATATACAGGATATTCACCTAAGTTGGGAGCATACAGTCTTCTTAACTGATTGTACTCTCTTACACAATTTGCATCTGCACTAATCTTTCTCTAATCAAAATCAATCAAATGCAATCCAGATAAAGTTCTGACTCGGGACAATGCAACATATGGCATTGCCTCTTTAAACACGGTACTTCCAATGTTCACTAAAGCACTTTGTACACTTAAACCTTGAGATTTATGAATGGTCACCACATATACTAAATAAAGAGGAAACTGTTTTCTACGAACATACAAGTCTTTAACAAGCAAAAAGCAAACAGAACAACGTCCAATATGCTTTTAATTTTTCTGTCAAAATAATAGTAATTCCTTCATGCTCTATTTTATCAATGGCTTCCATTTGTATTATTTGTTGTTTTTCCAGCTTTAAAAGTTCTTCATTGAATGTAGAACACTCTTGCAGTGTTGGCATTAGGCAGATTATAGATTTATTTTCTCCAATTTATTTGTATAATATTTACAGAGCAACATTTTCATTTGGAAACAAGTTTGTAAGTAGTCGACTTTGCAAAGCTTTTTTACCATGTTCTATCAATACACCAATTCTTATATCTTGAAGAATGTTTCCATAATCTTCATCACATGCCTGTCGCATATTTTTAATAAGTTCTTTGTATTCAAAATATGACCAAATATTCTGTTTCCAATACTTCCCAAAGACATTCTGGTGTCTTCTTGCACAAGTGTTTTAAATACTGGTTGCCCTTTTACAGAAGTAAGTTGCAATAGATTGCCAAAAACTGTAACATGTTTTCCTCCAAATAAGAGATCGTATTCTGTTTTTAAAATGTGCTGCATTCTTAAATGCACAAAGGCAAGCATTAAGTTTGAGACCATGCTCACCTCATCAATAATCAGAAGTTTTATTTTCTTTAGTACTCTTGAAACTTCCAAACAATCTTCTCCAGAAAGCTTGTGATATTCCAACTTGTTTTGATGTTCAACAGGTAGCATTAGTAAGCGATGTAATGTAATTCCTTTAATGTTGTATGCTGCTACCCCAGTTGGAGCGGTTACAACACAAGATAAATGTGATTCAGTGGTTTCTGTAGATAAGTGGTCAAAACTTTAATTAAGAAACTTTTTCCTGTACCAGCTTGACCACTGATATACATTTGAATAGGTTTAAAAGATGTGCATGTGCATTCTTTTTTTTCAAGAAGAAAACCATGGTCGATCTGTTGTGTCACTTGCTGATATATTTCTTTCTGTTCAATATGTAGTTGTTTTTCCAAGTTTCCTAAGTCCATAATATCATGTTGAGCTTGATGCATTGCTGTTTCTACTTCACTCATGGTGATTGCTGCTTCATTTTCAAGAATTGGTTGTCCTAGTGGATCTTGACTGAGTGGAGCAAAACTTTGACTATCTTGAGAACTGTCTCTAGCAATCTCTACTGTAATAGTAGCTTCCTGTACAATTTCTTCATTCAACATTTGGAGATTATTTGGAAAAACTGTGCATTCAATGCTATCTTTGTATGCATTAAAAGAATCTTCATAGCACTGAAAATCTCCAAGCAATTCCATTTCAGTACGCCAAGGCTTGAAGAGTTGCAGAAGTGCTAAATAATAAAATTCCCTTTAATCAGGTGCATCGCAAGTCAGTTTCCTGTGATTAATCAGATTCCTTTACTATGTTTCACCAAACATCCTTCTGAACCAATCACTGCATAGTATTCTTCATTTATGTTCTCTGTAATATTTCTCTTAAAACTGTAATATTGCAACACTTCATAGAGACATATGTTTTCAAGATGGGGATTTCTATTTGGATAGTACATATCCAACATGTTTGTTTGAACAATATCTGTGCTTTCCATTTCATTTAATGCTAAATATTCAATTTCTTGTATAGATTTAAGTACTCGATTTCGTGTTGCAGCAAGACCTAGATTAACCCAAATGATTCCTCTTGACTTTGAATATAAACTTGCAGAGGACAACCGATATGAAAATTCGTAGGATCCAATCTATCGATGGGGCAGCATCTTCAAACTAAAGCTGTACAATTTCTTACTAAGGGGCATATGTATCAAGCTTTTTGGGATGTATCATCCTAAAAGGCCATTGCACAATATTTTGCGATTCCCTATTTTGCGAATGCATTTAAGGAATCGCAAATTGCGATTCCTTAAATGCAATTCTGGAAGCACCCAAGTTGTGCAAATTTGCCTTAAGAAATCTCAAATTACCACCAACTTCAAGTTGGTGGTAATTTGCGATTTCCTAGAAATATTCACGTTTTAGCATTTTTCAAAGTGCCATGTGGCCCAAATACATGCCCTTATGGCATGTATGTGTGCCACATGTGCACACATGTATATTTCAGGGGTGCAACAAGGTGTCCTTTTGACACCCTTGCACCCTTGAAATTGCATGCAATTTGCGAGTAGCTAATGGGTAATCACAAATTGTGAATGTCTTCCCATTCATTCCTAAGGGCCTCTAGGTCCATAGAAATGAATGGGAAGGTATTCTTATTTGCGAATCGCAATTTGCAATTTGCAATTAAGGAATACGTAGGAATCGCATTTAATACTGCGAAAACTACATTCAGTTCATTTTGTGAGACCTTAATAGCGAGTTGCAAAAATTTGCTATTAAGGACTCGCAAAACAATTTTTTGATACATATGCCCCTATGAATCTTCTCTTGGGAAATTTCTTCCCACATTTCTTTCAACTCCGTCTTTTCAGATTTTGTTATGTATGACGTTACATACCGAGCAACAGCAATGGAACTATCCACAGCATACTGGATACCCATATTAGCATTCCACATCGACAAAATAACTGGATTATAATCATTAATATACTTTTATTGTTCACTTCTTTTTAAATTGTGTTTTTTGGGAGATTTTCTAGTGATAGTATGCCTCACTGCTGACATGAAAGTGTTGACTCTTCCTTTGGATATTACGGGACGTGGAAATCCAAAATGACATTTGGTATAAAACTTTTCCTTTGACAGTATTTGCCACATCGATGAGCTTGAAACCGTAAAACTTGTTGTCTTAAGCTCTTCTCTTGTTTTTGGTATGGCACATGTAACATAGTCTTCAATAAAAGATAAAACAGTCTCATCCGCATCAGTTCCAAATTTGGGTGCATCCTTGATCCATAAAAGCATATGTATATGAGGAGAACCTCTAGCCTGATACTCCTTTCTCCAAAAGAAATCAATAACTTCTCTAGGAGGAGGATTGTTTTTCTTGCAGATACAAGACATCATAGCTTGAAACCTATGATTAAAATATCTGCACACATTTACAGGATCCAAGGAACTCAGTTCTACAGCTTTCTTGAATTCAATGTTTTTAATATTTGAGATTGCTTCTCAAAGAAATTAAAGTAAATCGTCCCGTGCGTATTCAGCACAGCTTAGCATAACAAACCACGTAGGAGTTCCTAAGTTCCTTAACATACATTTAAGTTCTCCATGACAACAATACCAATACACATTAGTACCACGTTGACACGCCATCAAATTAATCAATTGAGATTCTAAATGATCATCTCTCTGATGTACTTTGTCCATGAGTTCCTTTGCAGAAACATTTTGAAGATTAACTCCTGTTTTTAAAATGTGGTTGACTGAATATGAAAGTCCAGACAAGTCACTTTCAAACAAAAGATGAAATATATATGGGATACATTGACTAAATCTTGGATCTTCTGAGTACAATCTTCTTGTCCAATATTCTGATGCGGGACTCTGTACTGGCCGTTCGTCATATTGTCCTTCTTTTCCAGTGGGGAAGAGCTATGCCAAACAATTAGCTTCCAAACTTTTTTCTCAAACACTCATGGGAGTGCCCTTCACTTTCTTCATTTGGAATAAATCAATAGTATTTCCCATCATTTCTTTGGAATGTAAAGGATGTACAGTATAATGTTCATAAATTTCTTCACATTTGGACATGCCCACTTTTTCAATTTGGCCACTTGAAATTTCGCTATCATTTCCTAAAACTATTTCTTCTTCTTCCACATACACATTTTTGTAGTAATCATTTTTGTTTGTGAGATATAACGTAGCCTTTTGCACTTTGCTCACAACTACTAATTCTTGCCATATTTTCCGACTCTTCATAGGAATACCATTAACTAGAATAACTACAGGTTCAGTTTCCTCTTTCTCTACGCCAATAGTTTCAATAATTTTATTTAAATCTAAAGATAAATACACAACTCTTCCTTTTAATCCTCTCTGTAAATCTGTGGGATGCAACTTACCTGTTTTAGGCTCCATACGAACAATAGCCTGAAATTGGTGCACAGATTGAATCAGAATGGACTCATAAGTATTTAAATCTACCAGCTCTGAGAGTAATACCTACCAACTCTAGGTTATTATGTACAGCGCTAGCTAGCATTTCTTTATCCTCTAATTTGGTATAACAATATTTACAAATACCTTGATCACTACCCAAATCAAAGCAATCTTCTACCAACAAATAAGTTGCAAATTCCTTCCACTTCTCAATGTTTTCTTTTTCACTTTTTAAATACAGATCAACATTCCTAGTTTGATTTCTATGGTGAGTTTGTCAACAACAAATACAAACATAATTTGGTCTTTCACAACAAATTACCTTAAACATTGTAACGTATTCTTCAAATTTCTCAGTATTACTATCTTCCACATCTTCTTCAACACCTACTTCTATCAAACTCTCACTTTCTCTAAACACTTGTTCAGGACCAAAGTAACAAAACTCTATTTCATCACAAACTTTTTTTACATCTGATACTGAACCATGCAAAAGAGCCCTGTTTAAGTCACTTAAATTGATTGCTGGACTTTTTGCATAGTACAATCTTCTTACTAACTTGAGAGTGATGTACTGCTAACATTCTCAAATGATGAAAAACACTTTTACACACTTTTCTAGAAAGACAAGCCAAAGAATGACCTTGCAAACCAGTATTTTTTCTCACTTTACAAGGATCTAGTCCTTGCAGCATCATAATCTTTTGTTTTACAATTTTTCTAGTATACTCTCGTAAGAAATTTCATAACATATCAATAGACTCCTGTTGTATACCACAAATACTACTACAATCCCAAGTATACACTGGGGCTTTAGTACGTCTCCCAATAACTTTATCAGCTATCGTTTCTTCTACATTCCTAGGAACCATCTTTTCTTTTACAATTGCACAACCGTTCTTCACTTCATAAGCACGACCACTGGTATCAACTGCGTGAACTAAGGTATTGGTTTGAAAATAGCTCCCTTCATTAAAAATAGGCTCTGAACATGAAGTGTGCTTCCACTCACCCAGAAAAATATCACAAAAGTTAGTTCTGTTAATTAGTCTCTTCTTTTTACTTCTGGCCTTCATAAAACATATTGGCATGTCTAATGATCGAATTCTAATTAAAACACAAATGAATATTTTCCGTTTTAATTCAAAAGCCTTTTCAACAATAGTTTCAATCTGTTTCTTCTTTTTATAAAATGCTAATTTTTTTATATTTCTTGCCATCTTTTAATACATTTAATACTACTCTATTGTGAAACATTCTATTCCTTATTTCAACAAATTGATTCTTTCTCCATTAATTTGTCCTTTTTTCATTTCATTCTTCTTTCTTCTTGAGGTATTCTTTCTATTGTCTATGTTGTGTAATATGTTTCTAGTCCTTGAAAGTCTTTTAATAAATTATTTTGTTCTCTTACCGCAAGACTTTTTCTTTTTTCCCACATGTTGTAGTTCATTTAATTCATGCTGTTGTCTTTTCTTTAAATAATATTCTTTCTTTTCTTGTTTTTTCTTAGTTTTTTTTGGTCATGGTAAGTCTTTTTTAATGATGATGAAGAATATCTGGAAACAAATAAAAGAAATATATAATTGTATTAATATAACTATATAGAAATATACTATTCTATTACTAAACAAACACGTTTGAAAAAAATAATAAAATGCTTTGTTTTGAAATCACATTGGGTTTGCTGCACTAGATGGGTACTACCTGGATAATTGGAGTAGTGAATGAGTTGTGTTTAGGTGTTTGGAGGACGGCATGGGTAGTGGACAGGGGATTGTAGCACTGCATGGTTGCTGCCTGGGTCATTGCATGAGTACATGGATAGTGACTGGATCATTAGAGTACTGCAAGGAGACTGCATGGAGAATTTATAACTGCTTGGGTTTTGGTGCAGTGATTGGATAACTACATGGGGCTGGCTGGGTATATGGAGGAGTGCAGGGGTAGTGACAGGGAGATTGCTGGACTGCATGGGTAGTGCTCACAAGATTGTACCAGTGTATGTGTTAGTGCCTGGGTCATTGCAAGAGTACATGGGTAGTGACTGGATGAATAGAGTATGGCAAGGAGAGTGCATTGTGAATTTATAAGTGCTTGGGTTTTGGCACATTGATTAGATAAGGACCTGGGAGTGGCTGGGTGTTTGTAAGAGTGCACAGGGAGTGACAGGGGGAATGCTTGACTGCATAGGTAGTGCTCAATGGATTGAAGCAGTGCATGAGTTAGTGCCTGGGCCACTGCATGAGTATATGGGTAGTGACTGGATGATTAGAGTACTGCAAGGAGAGTGCATGGTGAATTTATAAGTGCTTTGGTTTTGGTGGAGTAATTGGATATGTACATGGGGCTGGCTAGGTGATTGGAGGAGTGCATGGGTAGTGACAGGGAGATTTCTGGACTTCCTGGATAGTGCTCATGAGACTATAACTGTGCATTAGTTAGTGCCTGGGTCATTGCATGAGTACATGGGTAGTGACTGGATGATTAGAGTACTGCAAGGAGAATGCATGGTGTAATTATTAGTGCATGGGTTTTGGTGAAGTGATTGGATAAGTACATGGGGCTTGGTGGGGGATTGGAGGAGTGCATGGGTAGTGACATGGAGATTGCTGGACTGCATGGGTAGTGCTCAAAAGATTGTACCAGTGTATGAGTTTGTGCCTGGGTCATTGCATGAGTATATGGGTGGTGAATGGATGATTAGAGTAATAGAAAGAGAGTGCATGGTGAATTTATATGTGCTTGGGTTTTGGCAGAGAGATTTGATATGTACATGGGGCTGGCTGGGTGATTGGGGAGTGTATGGGTAGTGACAGGGAGATTGCTGGACTGCATGGGTAGTACTGATGAGATTGTAGCAGTGCATCAGTTAGTGCCTGGGTCATTGCATGAGTACATTTGTAGTGACTGGATGATTAGAGAACTGCAAGAAGAGTGCATGGTGAATTTAAAAGTGCTTGGTTTTTGGCGGAGTGATTGGATAAGTATATGGGGCTGGCTGGGTGATTGGAGGAGTGCATGGGTAGTGACAGGGAGATTGCTAGACAGCATGGGTAGTGCTCATGAGATTGTAGCAGTGCATCAGTTAGTGCCTGGGTCATTGCATGAGTACATGGGTAGTGACTGGATGATTAGAGTACTGTGAGGACAGTGCATGTTGAATTTATAAGTGCTTGGGTTTTGGCAGAGTGATTGGATAAGTACATGGGAATGGCTGGGTGATTGGAGGAGTGCATAAGTAGTGACAGGGAGAATGCTGGACTGCATGGGTAGTGCTCACGAGATTGTACCAGTGTATGTGTTAGTGCCTGGGTCATTGCATAAGTACATAGGTAGTGACTGGATGATTAGAGTAGTATGAGGAGTGTGCATGGTAAATTTATCAGTGCTTGGGTTTTGGCGGAGTGATTGGATAACTACATGGGGCTGGCTGGGTAATTGGTGGAGTGCAGGGGTAGTGACAGGGAGATTGCTGGACTGCATGGGTAGTGCTCACAAGATTGTACCAGTGTATGTGTTAGTGCCTGGGTCATTGCAAGAGTACATGGGTAGTGACTGGATGAATAGAGTATGGCAATAAGAGTGCATTGTGAATTTATAAGTGCTTGGGTTTTGGCACATTGATTAGATAAGGACCTGGGAGTGGCTGGGTGTTTGTAAGAGTGCACAGGGAGTGACAGGGGGAATGCTTGACTGCATAGGTAGTGCTCAATGGATTGAAGCAGTGCATGAGTTGTTGCCTGGGCCACTGCATGAGTATATGGGTAGTGACTGGATGATTAGAGTACTGCAAGGAGAGAGCATGGTGAATTTATAAGTGCTTTGGTTTTGGTGGAGTAATTGGATATGTACATGGGGCTGGCTAGGTGATTGGAGGAGTGCATGGGTAGTGGCAGGAAGATTTCTGGACTGCATGGATAGTGCTCATGAGACTATAACTGTGCATTAGTTAGTGCCTGGGTCATTGCATGAGTACATGGGTAGTGACTGGATGATTAGAGTACTGCAAGGAGAATGCATGGTGTAATTATTAGTGCATGGGTTTTGGTGAAGTGATTGGATAAGTACATGGGGCTTGGTGGGGGATTGGAGGAGTGCATGGGTAGTGACATGGAGATTGCTGGACTGCATGGGTAGTGCTCACAAGATTGTACCAGTGTATGAGTTTGTGCCTGGGTCATTGCATGAGTATATGGGTGGTGAATGGATGATTAGAGTAATAGAAAGAGAGTGCATGGTGAATTTATATGTGCTTGGGTTTTGGCAGAGAGATTTGATATGTACATGGGGCTGGCTGGGTGATTGGGGAGTGTATGGGTAGTGACAGGGAGATTGCTGGACTGCATGTGTAGTAATGATGAGATTGTAGCAGTGCATCAGTTAGTGCCTGGGTCATTGCATGAGTACATTTGTAGTGACTGGATGATTAGAGAACTGCAAGAAGAGTGCATGGTGAATTTAAAAGTGCTTGGTTTTTGGTGGAGTGATTGGATAAGTATATGGGGCTGGCTGGGTGATTGGAGGAGTGCATGGGTAGTGACAGGGAGATTGCTAGACAGCATGGGTAGTGCTCATGAGATTGTAGCAGTGCATCAGTTAGTGCCTGGGTCATTGCATGAGTACATGGGTAGTGACTGGATGATTAGAGTACTGTGAGGACAGTGCATGTTGAATTTATAAGTGCTTGGGTTTTGGCAGAGTAATTGGATAAGTACATGGGAATGGCTGGGTGATTGGAGGAGTGCATAAGTAGTGACAGGGAGAATGCTGGACTGCATGGGTAGTGCTCACGAGATTGTACCAGTGTATGTGTTAGTGCCTGGGTCATTGCATAAGTACATAGGTAGTGACTGGATGATTAGAGTAGTATGAGGAGTGTGCATGGTAAATTTATAAGTGCTTGGGTTTTGGCGGAGTGATTGGATAAGTACATGGGTTGGCTCAGTGATTGGAGGAGTGCATGGATAGTGACAGAGAGATTGCTGGACTGCATGAGTAGTGCTCACGAGATTGTACCAGTATATTTGTTAGTGACTGGGTCATTACATAAGTACATGGGTAGTGACTGGATGATTAGAGTACTATGAGGTGGCTGCATGGTGAATTTAAAGGTGATAGGGTTTTGGTGGAGTGATTGGATAAGTACATGGGGCTGGCTGGATGATTGGAGGAGTGCATGGGTAGTCACAGGGAGATTGCTGGACTGCATGGTTAGTGATCATGGGGTTGTGGCAGTGTATGTGTTAGTGCCTTGGTCATTGCATAAGTACATGGGTAGTGACAGGATGATAAGAGTACTGTGAGGAGAGTGCATGGGGAATTTATAAGTGCTTGGGTTTTGGCGGAGGGATTAGATAAGTATATGGGGCTGGGTGGTTGGTTGGGGGAGTGCGTGGGTAGTGTTAGGGAGATTGCTGGACTGCATGGGTAATGCTCATGAGATTGTAGCAGTGCATCAGTTAGTGCCTGGGTCATTGCATGAGTACATAGTTAGTGACTGCATTATTAGAGTACTGTGAGGAGAGTGCATGGTGAATTTATAATTGCTTGGGTTTTGGCGCAGTGATTGGATAAGTACATGGGGCTGACTGGTTGATTGGAGGAGTGCATGGGTAGTGACAGGGAGATTGCTGGACTTCATGGGTAGTGCTCACGAGATTATACCAGTGTATGTGTTAGTGCCTGGGTCATTGCATGACTACATGGGTAGTGACTGGATGATTAGAGTACTGTGAGGAGAATGCATGGTGAATGTATTAGTGCTTGGGTTTTGGCACAGTGATTGAATAAGGACATAGGACTGACTGGGTGATTGGAGGAGTGCATAGATAGTAACAGGGAGATAACTGAACTGTACAGGTAGTGCTCAAGGGATTGTAGAATGTCATGAGTTAGTGACTGGGTCATTGCATGAGTACATGGATAGTGACTGGATGATTAGAGTACTGCAAGGAGTGTGCATTGTGAATTTATAAGTGCTTGGGTTTTGGCACAGTGATTAGATAAGGACATGGGAGTGGCTGGCTGATTGGAAGAGTGCACAGGGAGTGACCGGGGGATTGCTCGACTGCATAGGTAGTGCTCAAGGGATTGAAGCAGTGCATGAGTTAATGCCTGGGTCATTGCATGACTACATGGGTAGTGACTGGATGATTAGAGTACTAAGAGGAGTTTGCATGGTGAATTTATAAGTGCTTTGGTTTTGGCGGAGCTATTGGATAAGTACATGGGGCTGGCTGGGTGATTGGAGGAGTACATGGGTAGTGCTCATGAAATTGTAGCAGTGCATCAGTTAGTGCCTGGATCATTGCATGAATACATAGGTAGTGACTGAATGATTAGAGTACAGCGAGGAGAGTGCATGGTGAATTTATAACTGCTTGGGTTTTGGTGCAGTGATTGGATAACTACATGGGAGTGGCTGGGTGATTGGAATAGTGCACAGGGAGTGACAGGGGAATGGCTCGACTGCATAGGTAGTGCTCAAAGGATTGAAGCAGTGCATGAGTTACTGCCTGGGTTTATTACATGACTACATGGGTAGTACCTGGATGTTTAGAGTACTATGAGGAGAGTACATGGTGAATTTATAAGTGCTTGGTTTTTGGAACAGTGATTGGATCAGGACATAGTACTGGCTGGGTGATTGGAGGAATGCCAGGTTATTGACAGGGGGGTTGCTGGACTGCATGGGTAGTGCTCATGAGATTGTAGCAGTGCATCAGTTAGTGCCTGGGTCATAGCATGAGTACATGGGTAGTGATTGGATGATTAGAGCACTGTAAGGACAGTGCATGGTGAATGTATAAGTGCTTGGGTTTTGGCGCAGTGATTGGATAAGGGCATGGGACTGGCTGGGTGATTGGAGTAGGGCATAGGTAATAACAGGGAGAATGTGGAACTGTATAAGTAGTGCTCAAGGTATTGTAGAAGTGCATGAGTTAGTGCCTGGGTCATTGCATGAGTACATGGGTAGTGACTGGATGATTGGAGTACTGTGAGGACAGTGCATAGTGAATTTATAAGTGCTTAGGTTTTGGCGCAGTGATTGGATAAGGACATGGGACTGGCTGGGTTAGTGCATGGATCATTGCATGAGTACACTAAGCATACATGCGACTGTATAAATAGAATCTGAACACATAGATAACTCATTACATACTATCTAGTTAAGTAGATAACTACAACATCCCAGAAAGGGTAATATATGGTGGTTTCGTTGAGTTACATCTTGACCAGTCAATCTACAAATCTGCGACATCATTAAACTATACCTCTCAACAGACTTAAGAAAAAAGAGCAATTAACAATACCTATAAATGAGCAATTTTAAAACCACACTTTTATAATACGGATGTACGATGGTACAACGCGTACCATCACAACGCGGTATGTTACATCGCGGTTTTGACAATGCAAGTCATTACATCGACTTGCGTTGGAGGGCGCTGGATTTAGGAATAGTGTGAATTACTATTCCAACTCCAGTCTACGTACAGTAGGGAAGGTGTTGGAATAGTAATTCACACTATTCCTTAGTCTAGAGCGCCCTCCAGTGCAAGTCGGTGTAACGACCTTCGTTGTAAAAACCACGATGTAACCATACCGCGTTGTAATGGTTGCGTGGTAAAGGATGTTTCCCTTATATTACATCTTCAGCTTTCTATCTAAAATTATGTGGCATCATTCAACTATACCTTTGCTTGGACTTCAAAAATAAACCTAATTAACAGCACCCTATTTCACGATTCTATCTTTAAATATATGACATCATTTAACTTTACCTTCTGTAGAAATTAATAACAGAAACCAAATTAATACCAACTTATATGAGCATCTTTCAAACAGCACAGTTAAGCTGCATCTTTACCAAAGTATCTATAATTATCATTCAACTATACCTTTGTAGAGAGAAGAAAAAATGAAGACTAATAAACTACACCTTGTAAGAACATCTCTAAAAATACACATTTGTATTGAACAGACATAAAAAACAAGCTTAATTAATTACATCAGTAATCATCTTTAAAAATACACATATTACTGTACAGACTGTTTTTAAACAAACTTCAAATACAAGGAAACTAATTCCAATACAAACCTCTACATTTAATACTATATTTCAAACAACACAGTTTTAGAATAATGTCAAATCTTTTTTAAATAAACCTCAAAATTTTTTAACTCACCTTGCAAATAAATGTGTTGAATGGAAAATCTCACACACTCAGACATGATTTTTTTTTACACGCAGTCAATATAATTCACCAGACTCTGCAAGGTGAAACCAGTAATGGCAAGGTTTCCCTCTCTTTTTCCATGCAAATACACATAAGCAACAAATGACATTGCTTCCCCGAGATTTTCAAATTGTAAGACACGTTTCCATTGGTCACAGATAATAACCCTTATTAACTGACTTCTTCACACCTTCTGCTTAATGCCAGTTTCCATAGAAACAGGTCATGCAACATTCAACTTAACTGACAGGTCACAAGTTCACCCTATTTTCAAGTTCACCACACAATGTTGCAAATGAAGACAGCAGGTGTGGTTGGCTTTGAAAAACATGACATTATCCTTTCTACTGTACCTTTCAAACATTATTTAATAACCAATAGGAAACTTGCTTTCTAAACAAAGTAAAATGCACCCTATTTTTGAAAATACAATGTTCTTAAACAGCCAATCAAATCTCTACTTTCTTAAAAACAGCATCTTCTCCACCATTTTTAATATCTCTCATTCTACCAACTGACTACCTCAGCTACAGACATCTTTTGATTACCTACAGATATCCCTTCAAGATGCTTTCTGTGTGGATTGTTGGGCACAGCTATGTATCCTGGTGCAAAAGGTATGCTGAACAGAGAGGTATTGACAAAGACCTAGTATTGCAAAATGTAGACATAAAATGGATTGGGCAGAGAGGAGAAATGTTTCAGCAATTGATGCCATTGGTTAAAACCTTTTTGCATCTCCAAGCCCCTGACCTAATGATTGAGCATCAGCCCGTGTTAGATATGGTAGACGGGGAGAATGTTCTGATAGGTTTTATATTAGGAGAGGTGTAAGGCAGGGATGCATATTAGCCCCTTTACTTTTTACCCTCTATATAAATTCTGTTGGTCACCACCTTAACAGAACTTACTATGACTACCCCACTATAAATGGGAAACCCATACCCATACTCCTTTACGCAGACGACGCAGCAATAATGTCACAGACTCGCATGGGGCTTCAAAGGGCAGTAGGTGAATTCCCCGATTTCATATCACTGAGAGGATTAAAAGTTAATGCCTCCAAAACCTTCACCATGTCCTGTGGCCTAGGAATTGGAAAGAAACAATGGTCCATCTTTTTAAATGGAAGTAAGCTGGAAAGCACTGATAGGTTCCCATACTTGGGCATTACTTTTCATAAGAGGGGCACCTGGTGGGCTGCCGCTCAAGCCAGGGGTGCTGCGTTTTCTAAAGCTATAGGCGCGCTGATTAATTTCTCCAAAAAGCTGGGGGGATGCCCGATCAACCCCTTACTACAGATTTACAGGGCCAAGTGTGTTTCGACCGGCACTTATGGATCTGGGATCTGGGGAATCGAGCACGTTGATCATATCCAACGTTCTGAGAACTTATTTCTGCGCTATCTCCTGGCTGTCCCACGTGATACATCAACATATGTGATGCATAATGAACTTGGTCTCACGCATATTACGGACATTATAAATTCTTCCCCCATTATTCTATGGCACAAAGTCTGGACCAAGCAAGAGACATATTTCAACAGGGAAATCATCACAGATTGTCTCAGCCTGAATGAGGTTGATAATATTAAGTGGCTGAAATACGTAAGAAACCTGTCATCCGATTTAGGGCATTCAGAATTTTTCTCTGACCCCTCAACTCTGAACAAAATACAGAGAGTCACATTAAAACGATTAGTTTTAAGCCACCTGACTAATCGACTTTGGTCTCTTGAAAAATCTAAGAGCACGGTAGTTGACCACCAACATTCTACCACAACTGAAGGGATTCAGCAATACTTAATTTTAATACCATCCCCTTTCCTTCGTATGTTCGTGACTCGTTTCCACACTGACACCTTTTTCAGACTACTAACTTTTCCCAATCAAAATTGTTGGTCCAAAAATTTGGAGAAATGCCCCTGTGATGGCCTGTCACTACAATCTAATATTTGCTGCATCTTGTTCTGCAGGTTTTATCAACTGCCGAGGGTTACCTTTTTGAAACCACTGCTTAAATCATGGGGACTACGTTCCTGTAGAGCGGCATATTATAAATTGAAAACATTGGACAATCCCTTAGCCATTGCTGTGGCTAAACTCTTACCTAAAAGTGATTATGAGAATAAGGACATCAATGCAGCCCTAGATGATACAAAATCTTACGCTTGCTGTGTATCTCTTACTCAAATTATTTCACGATGGCTGCTATATTACTGTAATTATGCTTAGTGTACTCTTTTTAATGTTTTTATGACTTTTTGTGATATTTTACCGAACTTTATTGACTTTTTAAACATGAACATTTGTACTTTTATGATATTGTTTTTACATATCGAATAAAGTTTATAATTGAATTGAATTGATTGTGCACTGTGGTGGCAATGACCTAGGCACATTGACTGGGGTAGGTCTGGAATTGCTCCTAAAGGACTCCTTTGCAGAATTGATGTTGTTTTCCCCCCAAACTGTCTTTGTATACTCTACCATATGCCAAAGACAGAAATGGAAATGGTCCAATCAATGTTGTCCTCAGATTGAGAAAGCTAGAAAAAAATGTCAATAAAGCTGTTTCTGCTTACCTCAGAGGCCATAGGATGGGCTCCATCTATAACAACAATGTTCGTTTCAATATGGATTGCATTTACAAAAGTGACAGCCCCCCTCCAAGGCCATTTTTGGCCCCAGGGACACCCATCCCCCCGGGCATAGCCTCACAGTTGGAGATCGTGGGGGGAGCCCCAATGCCCCCACGATCCTGCCGGCTCCCCGCATCCTATGGAAGCCAGCATTGCTTTTCCACAAGGGGAGCTGCTTACATGCAGCTCCCCTTGTGAAAAACCAATCCTGCTTTGCTTCGTAGAAGCGAGAGCAGGTTTAACTGCTCTCGCTTCCATGAAGCAATGTAGGAGTTTGCTATGGCAGGGTGGGAGCCGAACGGCTCCTGCCCTATCATTGCAAACAGCAGTGTCCCTGGGAGTGGGCACCCCAGGACACTACAGGAGCTGGCCTTGGGGGGAGGCAGTCCCCAGGGCCATTGAGGACTCCTGGAGGGGGGCTGCACGGCCCCCCTTCATCCTTTTCATTGCCCCGGGCAGGTGGTGGTCCTTGGGGCCCAGGGGTCTGCAATGGATCCCCGTATTTAAATATCTACTGCGCCTGGGATGTGGTGGTCCCCGGGGCAGTGTGGGGGTACTACCCCCCACACACTCATTTATTTTTATTTCCCCGCGGAGGTGGCGGTCCCTGGGGCTGCGGGGGCCCCCGCGGGCCCCCACATATTAATTCACAAGTGTCCCCAGGACCTGGCCTACCCGTGGGCTTTTTCAAAACAACAGTCCACACTTCTTTTTTTTTTTCTCAGCATGAGTCGCAACTCCTATATATATAATTTTGTCCCTGTGGGCCCTTATGGGACCCCTAAGCAGGCCTAGGGGGTCAGGGTGTTTCTACCCTGCCCCCTTTTCTTTATTTTACACTTTGTTCTACTGTTTTCTTGTGACTCGATTCTACTGAGTCACAAGATGGCTGCCAACAGTTCCTGGTTTAGAGTGCTGGCAGCCAATGAGAATGAACCTCATGCTCGGGAGGGTTTGCGAACCCACCGCAGCTCTAGATATCGAAACATTTTCTTTTTCAAATTTCTCAGGAACTACTGAACAGAATTACACCATTTAACTCAAAAGACTCTTTATGAACCAAGGACTACCTTTTTGCCAAATTTGGTGTTATTCCGTTCAGCAGTCAAGGTTGTAGCTTGGTCTAAAGTTTCCTATGGAAAATACCATGGGGAAAACACGTTTTGGGACACCGCTTGACAAATCACCCCAAAACTTTTAAGACAGGAGCTGACCAGAGCGCCCCACTAGCTTTGAAAATGTCACGAAGATTTGTCAAACGGTGCCAAAGTTATTGAGAAAACAAAAAACGCTTTTCCTATGGAAACTAGGTCCTAACTATAACTATTTACTGGCGACCGCCAGAAGGTAATATATATATATTCATAGGCATTCAGAATTCACAGGCAAATGTTGGCTGACCACAATCCTTTGCATTGCTAATCATTTATTAGGCCTCCGGTGTGCCTCCCTGATGGGTTTATGTTACAATGCACATTGGGATCTGTAGTCTGTTTCACGCCCAGTTTAACCCTCCATGTGAATTCTGAAAAATCAGTGATGTCATTTGAGATGATGTATTATGTGACATTATCAGCAGTGCATTGCGGGGGCTCGAGTTATAGTTGGCTGAACTACCATCCAAATTTCACTGGTTTTGTACGAGTAAAATGTCCAACTAATTATAACGTCCCTGAAACCTATGTTTTTTTCAGTGAATTTCAAAGGTTTTTTAAATATCTCATTATAATGTCCCTAAAACCTATGTTTTTTTAGGGAATTTCAAAGGTTTTTTTAATGCTAATTTCTAACTCTAATATCCCTGAAACCTATGGTTTTTTCAGTGAATTTGAAAGTTTTTTTAAATGCTAATTTCTTACTATGAAGTCCCTGAAACCTATGTTTTTTTCAGTGCATTTTTAAAAGGCTTTTTAAATGCTAATTTCTAATTATAAGGTCCAAAAATACTTTTTTTTTTTTAAAATGGCAGCTGGAAATCCATCACAGCAGCTTCCACCTGAAGAGGAAGAAGATTTGGAGGAACCTGTGAAAGTGCGGTATGAAAACATTGTGTGGGCATTTTTCTCCATACCACCTGGGGACAAAAAGGTCAATGCCCTTAAGGTGACATGCACCATTTGCGAAAAGGTCCTCTCACGAGTGTCAGAAATAAAATATTCTTGTTGAACATCATCAATGCTTAAGCATTTGCAAACCATGCACCCTCGGTGTCTCGCAAGAGAACAACTGAGACGTGCTCTACAAAAGCAGGCAAGTGAGGAGATCAATGCTGGACCCAGAACCTCATCTGCTGGTACAACAACTCCTCCAACCAACATCTTCTCTGACTTTGCTAAATTTGAGCAGTGATGTGTAAAATGCAAAAAGAGATTATGGGGCCGATCCCGATCTCGCTCGGAAGGGCTCCGTTCAACTGGGTTCAAACTGGAATGGCATGGTGAGCAAAAAAACGATGGCTTTAGGTCCAGATCTCTGTACTGGGGTGAATGTATGATATTATTCTGCATTCTTTCCATCAACAGTTGTTTTTGCATTTGTCACCCTGAGAGGGAAGGGTATGCCCAGACAGGGGGTCCTGTGCTCTCCATGCCACTGTAATCAAGCTATCCTGGCTGAAGAGGGGTGAAACCCCGAAACCGGTCCTAGGATGTTTGCTTCCAGTCCAGGGAGGACCTGGCTTGGCAGTTCAGGCTGGACTGTTCCCATGAGGCACAGGGTGAAGACTGATTTGCATATGGCTGGGTTCATACTGGAATGGCATGGTGAGCAAAAAAACGATGGATTTAGGCCCAGATCTCTGTACTGGGGTGAATGTATGACATTGTTCTGCATTCTGTCCATCAACTGTTGTTTTTGCATAAAAACAAATCCGGCCTATTTGCTTTCTACATCGACTTAAAATCCACTTTTGACAGAGTCCCACAAGATCGACTCTGGGGAAAACTGAAAGCATGGGGCCTGCCGCAAAAACTAATCAACACCATAGTAGACGTACATAGTGATACCTGGGCTAGGGTGAAGCTTGGAGATGGTAGTAGAGTGTCATCCAAGATGAGCACACATGATGGCCTGAAACAGGGATGTGTCTTGGCTCCGAGCTTATTCAATCTGTTCCTCACTGATTTAAACATCCATTTGCCAAAAGTATAACGGGCATCCACCCAAATTGGCAAACGAGCCAATACAGTACCTGAAATACGCAGACGACATTGTGATCGTGAGCCAAACCCCGATCGGGTTGCAAGGAGTCATTAATAACCTGACACACTACTTTGATTTGCAAGGTCTGGAGATAAACAAGAAGAAAACAAAGGTAGTGCGTCTAGCGGGCCCGAGGTCTGTTAAATAGAGGAAACCAGCACATATAAATATTTTGGAATCACGCTGGGCCGAAGCATGTGCTTTACAGACCAGTAAAGGGCAATAAGAGCAAAAGCCCAATCACTAACCTTTGCATACAAACAGTTGCAAAAGAAGTTGAGCTGCCCCTCTTATAGTAACCTCCTGAAAGTAATGGCAGCACAACTATTACCTACTGTTGTAGGGATTCTGCGTATGCACAGAACTATGCGCAGGAAACCAGAACCTTAGAGAATTGTGGTGTACCAGAAACTCCCCTCAGAACTAAGAACCCCTTATCCGACTAGCTTAGTGTCACATTCGTTATCCGAGATTTAGCTCGGCGGTCCCAATGTATAGACAACCCAGAACAAGCGACTTAGTTATTCTCAGGAATGGTGGGAACCCGAAATACCCGTTTGCACATATATATTAGTCCACAACAGAATAACTAAGACACAGTAAAGTTTAAAGAATTTATTCATAAACCTCGAGTCCTGTTATACAATACTTTGGCTAACATAAGTAGACAAATGGTTAAGATCATTACCATTAACATTGTTACAATACCATAGAATATAAAAGGAGCGATCATAATATAATGACAGTGGAAAATAACCACCCTCCTTTCTCTAGTTACTAATAATATATTATTAGACTATTAGAAGTTCTCATAGGCTTGCATAGGGGACCCCATACCGTTTAGATCAGCTCAGGTGTATCACATCACAGGATCAGCTCAGTGTTCTCTGCAACAGCTCTTCTATCGAATGCCCTAACAATATGCTGCGCTGTGTTATTAAAGCCCTCGACTTTCTGGTATTTGCAGCTGCGTGCATGTTGTGACTAAACAGTGTACGATCACCCTGAACATAATCAGCCGGCACCGTCTAGTGTCCTAGAACAGTTCTTTACTCGATGTACAGACCAAGGGCACTAGCAACTGTTAAGGATGTATAAATAACATTCACTTGAGACAAGAGCGAGTCTGCATTTCTCAAAGTAATAACATGTAACAACAGTGTCGGGTGCAAAGGCAGCGAAAGCAACAAGATGGTCCTCCAACAGCTAACGTGATTAAGCTAACTTAGCACTGTAAATAGGGAGTGGCCTAAAACCACGTGACATCCCCCTTTGATCGAACCACGGTATAACCAGGGGCGAATATTTTTACAGAACGCAGAGTTCAAGATCAATGATGCAGACTAAAGAGCTTGAAATGAGAGTTCAGAAAAATGAGAGGAAGAGAAAAAAATGTAAAAACACAATCCATCGTCCATAGAAGCCAACGATCGTTTGTGAAAAGATGGCAAAAAAAAAAAAACTTTATTCGACTCGCCATCAGGCAGTCAATGTAGGAAAGTATAAGCAGCATACGCAGCTGCGGCTTCCAGTAGAAAATCATTTGAGTCATCCGCAAAATTGTCGGACATCCAGTTCAGCAAAGAAAAAGAACACACGTGTTCCACAGGGAAATGAGCATCAAGCACTCCACGTGGACAAGAAGCAGGCATCTCGATGTAACTTCGTGCCAGGAAGTCAACTGCTGCTTTCTCGATATCCCATAATCCAAGGACTCCATGCGCCGCACCCATGGCCATAAACCCGACTCCAGAACAGTCAAACTCATGAACCACTAAGGGATACATCAGTCGATCAAAATCCAGGTCAGGTGACACCAAGTTTGACAGACACACATCCAGAGCCCATTGGAACGGACATTCGAGACAGTGAAAAACAGGCTGTACACAAGTAAAATACGGGAACCGGAAGGATAATCCATAAGCGATACTTAAGGTAGCCAGTGGTAAAGTCCCATAAGTTTCCCACATCCGGCTACGCAGATGGAACATGCTGGATCCGTGGTCGAGTAGCGCAAGTCGTGCAGCCATAGCGTAGTGCGCAGACCAACAGGAGTATGCCAGCAATTAATGCGAGTATCAGAGGAAACCCTCCGAAGACCCCAGAAAAAATAGAATGAAAAATAGCTGGTATTACACCAAAGATAGACTGGAAAGACGTCACAAGGCCAGAGCCTACAATTTTAAAAAAGTGCACCAGACCAGTCGTAGAAGAAGCATTGAAGATAGTGTGTATTAGCGTGCCAAAATGTAGGGGGAGGTCAGTATTCAAAAGCGCTTGAACTTCCGTGCGAGTGTTCGCAACTTGAAGGAGAAATGTTTCTCGTGATGAAGTCAACGCAACCTCCTTTTGAGACAAAAGAGCCCTTATTCTGCTCATCCTATTGAACTCTGCTTTCAAGGTTGGAATCGTCGGCCAGATGGATATATCCAGTCGGCCTTGCGGGGGTGGGAAAAGCACGCTATTACAGCAAACTACTCTTCGTGAAACTGAAACAATATAGGGAATTCCTGCTAACATCCCACAGCAAGCCTCACTATTTAGAAGCAGATAACTACCATTAGCAAGCAGCGTAAATGACGGCGTTATAACTGGCACAGGAATGCCCTTCAAAACGCAAGCTAAATTAGGGGCATTCATATTACACGATCCATGTAATTGGATATGTCTACATACTACAGAATGATCAGGAGCAGACGTACACTCCTCACCTTTCAAATAAACTTCTTTGCCGTCTCTCTCACATCGATATGTAAATGGGAGAGACCAGACCTCATGCAAGAATGCAGAACCAAGTTTTTCGTATCTGCCTAAGGCATAATGTTTCATGCATGAACTAAACCTATACATAGAAATTGGCAGAGTGACCATCCCATGTACGAGCCACACAGCATAATCCGACTCAGCAACAGAAAAAGGCAAAGGTTCTAACTTTTCTATATGCAGTAGTGAATATGTAGCATCTTTCATGGACATGAATTGCTGCTTTGATGTCAGATTAAATGGGCGGAATAAAGAAGAAATATTCATGTAATCCCACGGCACTTTCCCCGCCTTTAACGTCTGCAAAGTCCATGCAAATTGCATTATTGAACGCAATTGATTTTGACCATGATACAATACAGACACATCGTCCTGGACAATATCCACAACAGACGAAACAATGTTATCCAATGTATATATTCTCGAAGATAAGGTATTAATACTGTTATCTATTACAGCCAATACTTTTTCCATATTGGCTTGGTCAATAGCACGGAGTCTGGAAGCAGCCTCAATCTGCGACAACTTCCAGACCTCGTTGTAAACAGCATATACCCATCTTTTGGATCTACCCAAAGCGGGACCTTTAACAAAATCATTCAAATCAATTTTGTCATGCAAACGTGACAAGTGAATCTTAACTGAATTTAATGTGGAATGTTGCAACCATGTCTGGCACAATTTATCCACCGAGTAGGTAGTGACAGTGTGTGAGGACAGAAAACGTGGGTCTACTCTATCTTGTACATACCCGGGAATTAACCCTAAAAATCTGCGTTGACACTTATCCGAACTTTTCTGCCATACCAACCAACCAACCTTTAGGGTCTAAGGCACTAATATTGAAGGTGGAATTGGAAATAAAAGACTGCAACATAGCAAGGGACAGATCTGTGTGATTCTCCCAACCAGGGTAAGCTCTCAGATCCGGGATCGAGGGGGAATTGAATTTTTTAGAAACAGCCAATCCTAAACAGGTTGTCTGAAAAATAGTAGAATTTAAAAATAACATGTGGTTTGGGATGAGGCAGGCATGATGTAAAGCTTCTGTACCTTGTACTTGCCAAGTTTTAGTTCCCCAAACCGATTTAAGATCAATAGCATGTTTCCAAACGTCATACCCACCAACTGCCAAATCGTCCATGAAGGACTTAGAAAACAACAATTTAGTGTGGGTCAAACGCACCTTTGAAATAGGTTTGTCTCTAATTTTAAAATAAAAAGATGCATTATTGGATACACTGAAATCCGAAAAATACGAACATTTTTCGATCAATGTTTTTGAACTACCAATCTTCGGGGCTGGGCAATGTTCCCACTGTGTAAAGTTGACTAAACTCCGAAATGTGTTTGCCCTATGAAGAAAATGTGTGCCATAATGTTGATAACAAAACTGTTCTGCATAGTTTTCATTATTCAAATACAAATCCTCAGCATCAAATGCGGCATAGTATTTCAAATCAGAAAACAGCGTCTCTATAGTTTTAACATCCCAATCATCAGACCGAATGTCTTGTTTCACTACATCTCCCATAGAAACACGATATACAGATGGCACAATAATCACTTCCGTCGGCCCATGAATTTGAAATTTAACCGCATCCCATGCTATTCCATCACGGACAGGCCAGGCGGTGATATTTACAAAAGTCAGGTCCCTCTTCATGATGTGCGACGATGAATGTGGTGCCAAAGTTCCATTAATTAAACTAATTGTAGAACGTTCATCCAGGTAGTGTCCATTTATCAGCCTAAAAAACACCACCACAAAACCAATGGACATGAACAAAAAAATGCAAATGAGCACCAGCCAAATGTAAATCCAGGGGGGAACCAAAAATTGTCTCTTGAACCAGGCAAAAAATTTTGAAAATTTGGAAGGGGCAGTGGAAGTCAATGATTCAGTTCCAAAGGAAGAATTAGACTGGACAATGTCAGTTGATTGCAAAAGGGACAAAGGGACATCAGCAGGATAAGAATACTCAGCATCATCAGGCAAAGCACCATCCGCAGGTGAAACAGCAGAATCAGAAAGCACTTGCATTTCAATGGCAACCGCAGGCACGATGTCAGATGGTGGAACCACTACAGAACTGCGCATCATTGAAGGGCAAGAAACTGAAGGTGTCAGACTATGGAGTATCGGCCACCCTGTGTAGCTTGACATTGTCAACTGAAATGTACCTGTTGTCTCTGTGACCAGGAAGTGGAGGCAAAACAATTGTGCGGGTACCCTCAACTCCAAGCACCGGCACTGGTGCACGATAAGAGGGGCCAAACTCCTTCTTCTTCTCCACCTTCTCACGGACCAGATCACCAACTCTGGGTAGCCAGCCGACTACCGGAATCTGTAGTCCAGCCTCGGTCGCAGAGGATACGTGTTCTTTTGCTAGAGTGTCTCTGGTTTCTTGAAGATTCTGTAAGACAGTACAGTGGTCATCTAAGTCAAAAGGCGCAGCTGCCGCCGCCATGTCGAGACCCTCAAGGTCAGGAACAAACATTCGAACTCCGAAGAGCATCATTTACGGGGTCCTCCCACCCAGAGACCTTCTAGGGAGATTATTAAGTGCACGTTGGATGTCATACAAATTGGCTAGCCAGTTTTTGCCAGTACCTAACACCCTGGCTGTCAATGATTGCTTTAGGTCACGGTTCATTCGTTCCACAACACTATTGCCCTCAGGCCGGTATGGAGACGAAAATTTGACTTGGACCCCCAAACTTCTCATAGCTTCTTTGTAAGCCTTAGAGGCGAACGCAGGGCCCTGATCAGAGTGAAGGGTGCCACATGCAAAACTCCCTATAAAGACACGCAATGCTTTGATGACAGTCCGGGCGTCAGCACTCCTGTGTGGCCACACCCAAAGAAAACGTGTGCACGAATCTACTGCAACCAAGATATACTTGTACGCAGTGTCCGAGGAAAAAGGAGCGCAGTGATCTAAATAAACACACGCTAGTGGTTGATTAGATATATGCAGCTGCGTTTGTGGTGGACGCGCCACCGTAGATGG
The DNA here is from genome assembly GCF_964204655.1 of Triturus cristatus. Classification (NCBI taxonomy): domain Eukaryota; kingdom Metazoa; phylum Chordata; class Amphibia; order Caudata; family Salamandridae; genus Triturus; species Triturus cristatus. The sequence goes on from NC_140591.1 coordinate 1,356,631,471, forward strand.
CTTTATCTGTTGGCAAATCCCACAATTGAGGACATAAGTCCGTGTATGTTTGTACAAACTGTACCACCAATAACGCTGTTGCAACAAAGACACAGTTGCGGACACTCCGGCGTGCGCTGACGCAACACCCTCGTGCGCAGCTTGTACCAATGCGGGCCTGCAGTCCGAATTGGGAATAACTCTATCCCCAACATCATTAATCCTCACTAACGGGACGTTATCAGGACTTAAGTGATAATGGTATCGAGAAGGGAAACCTCTAGGGAAGTCCGTCCCAGTCTCTGATGCAGCAATAGCTGCCAAGATGTCATCATCGATCTTACTTTTGGATCTTGTAACTGCTGCTACTAAGTATGTTGCCACTGCTGTTTTAGCTGCCTCGTCAGCCAAACTGTTACCGACAGCATGGACGCCAACTCGTTGGTGACCAAGAGTGTGAATAACACTCACAAGGGGTAGACTGCCTTTTAGTTCAGCCACCCTAGCCCAAAGCGTTTTATGCTTCACTGTGCTACCTTTTGAATCACGAAAACCATTCGTGATCCAAAACATCAGATTGTCGTTGTAAGATTGAACACAATAGTAAGAATCGCTCACTATAAGAGTTGTGACTCTGTAATCAGCAAACTCCAGTGCTAGCACCAGAGCTCTAAGCTCTGCCAATTGTGCGGTACAATCACCCAAAGTCTGCGTATGCACCGCATCCTGTACGAATTCACCATTCACGAAAGTACCAACAACAATTGCGCAAGCCGCTGAATAAGCGTGCCTTGATCCAGTTGCGGGCTGCGCGGACCCATCAGTGTATATGACACAATTGAACTCCTCCAACGGGTGCAATGTAAGTGGAGCCGGATGAACTAATTCATACTCCAAACTCTCCTGAGTCTGAAGTCCTGCGTCAAAAATGTATTCGACATCAGGCGAGGCTAAGGAGGTCGCCCATTGTATCCACCTTGGATGCAAAGCTTTAGAATTCGGCACACTTGCTTTAGTGACTGCCTCTAGGGCAGGAAATGGTGTTACCACCATCATGCGCTTCCCCTGTGATAGCGCTCGTTCTTTCAGGATTGCCATCTGAACCGCCGTCAAAACTTTTTCGACAGTGGAGAAACGCATTTCAGCCGAAGTATATAACTGAGATTTGTAAGCAATGGGGACAGTGTCGCCCTCATTGTATGTTAAGTACGTGAACCCCTCCACACCCGGTACAATTCTTATGACCAGGTTTGTGTGGTTATCACGAGTTTGTAAATATTTCGCAGTAAGAAGGTCAGACTGCAAAGAGTGTAATGCAGCCGAATGTTCTGGCAGCCAGCAAGATTTGGTAAAAGTAGGTTGCACCAAGGCATACAGTGTCTTGATACGCTGGGCATATTCAGGAATGTAGGTACGACCGAAATTCAGAAAGCCCAGCAATGATTGTAGTTGTTTCAGTGTCGTAGGGATACGAAGGCGTGCGCATTTCTCAAGGAACTGCGGAGCCAAGCCTCGGCCCTCATTGTTGAGTTCGTACCCCAAGAATAAAACTGTGTACTCGGCAATGTGGGACTTCTTAAAGTTAAACTTGTAACCAAAGTCCGCAAACATACAAATTATGTTGTCCACACGAGCAAGGTGTGGAAGCAACTCGTCGTCTGTTAAGTAGATGTCATCAACGTACGAGTACGCCTCCGGGTCTACCATCTCTAAGAGAGAGACCACACGGGCAGCAAATACCCCAGGACTATTTTTATAGCCCATTGGGAGCCTTTTGAACACTTTTTGTTTACCACCCGAAGTAAAAGCGGTCCACTCATAACTATGAGGGGATATGTTATGGCAATAAAAACCATTGGACAAGTCGAGTGTGGTTTTGAACCTTTTTCTCACAAGACTATCTACGAGGGCTGAACTATGGGTATTTTGCACCGCACAATTCCGGCAGTGCGAGTTTAAATGCCGGTAATCCAAAACTAGGCGGTACAATCCGTCAGGCTTCGTTACAGTGAATAAAGGATTATTCATGGATGACACACACGTTTCAATTACACCCTGATATTCCAATTGTTCAAGGATAGCCGCGACGTGAGACCTAGCCTCACGACGCATAGGGTATTGGGGCTGAGGCTGGGGGTCGGACCGCAATGGAAATTCGTGGAGGGTAGAACTTTTATCCCACCCCACCTGATTACGATACAACGCAGGTGCAAGCACCCGCGCCCACTCCTCGGCCAACTTCTTAGACTCCTCCTTGGGTACTACGTGTCCAAAAGAAGGAAGAATGACTTCTTCCCCCCTTGGAGCGTTTAGAACGAAAGCCGGGGGCCAATCTTTCTCCGCCAATAGTATATCATAGGTGGTCGTTAGATTATCCCAAAATACCGCGTTAATTTTTCGTTGTATGTCACCCTCAATATTGAGGACTATGTCAAATAATCTCTCAGGGGGGGCTACGCGAGTATCAGCAGTTTCTACTGTTACATAGATTTTAGTTGCTGTCGCCTCCAGAAATGGACGCAGTGCTCCCCGCACTACTGTAACTTCCGCCGCGCTGTCTAGCAGCGTCGGCGCCCATTTCATGTTCAGAAGCTGTGTCCGTACCATCTGAGGCATACTTCGCTGAGATTGCAGCAACCTTTTTTTTCTGAAACGGGAGACGTGGACGTGCAGAATCCTCCTGCTTGCCTTTTCTGTCCTCCTGTCGGGGCTGGTCTCGACCTTGAGCACCCCGGCCTCTCCCACGGTCTCCTCCACTAAAGTGTGAAGCCGCTGTTTCCTGTGAAGAACGAGGAGAGCGCTGGTCAGGAACCTGAAACCTATCAGGTGACTTAATACGAGAACGATCACGCAAATCATAAGTGCGTTCAACATAAGCCTGAACTGGGGACGCAGGACGAGTCCCCTGTTTCTGTTGCTGTTTATCTTGTTTTTTAGCTCGCCAATTTTGTTTTGGAAAGTTGGGTTTATCGTCTTTTGTAGACGAACTCACTTTAGTGTGCTGTACTACATCAGGAATTTTGATGACGGGTTTCACGCCTAGGGCACTACGTCCAACCATCCTATAGGCTTTCGCAATAACTTTTGCAAACTCCCTCGGCTTATCGTCATCCGCAATAAGCGCCATCATGTTTCCCACTTGAAACTGCATGGCATCTCCTTTGAGATTTCCCATAATCATGGAACATACTATATCGAAGCTGTCGATAAGCCGCATTCCCAATTCAATAGCTGCCTCCGCCCCATGGTCCTCCTGCACTTTCTTGATAACGGAAGGTAGTACCGACATAGACGTAGTGCCGAAGCACTTCGAATAGGTCGCGGCAAAGACCTTGCCCCAATTGTCACAATCGACAATGTCTGGGACCAGTTCTTTCGGCAAAGTAATAGTGAGTATCCTGTCTTTATCCACAGGACTAGTGTTAGGAAACACGGCTTCTAGTTGATCAAATTTTTCTGCAAGCCAATAAGGATACTCATCCTTATTCTGGGGGCGCTTGCCAACAACCGCGTTTACCATTACAGGACTAATCACAACCGCATGATGGTGATCAGCCCCGTGTCCCGCAACTGCAGGTGCCCCCACCTGTACAGTGCGCGACACATACTGCACTAACGCCCTATGGACCGTAATCAGGGTCGTGTGTAGTATACGTAAGCTATCCACCCCTACCGTCAGGTAGCGTGGATGAGGTGTATGTCCGGCCAGCACCGGCCAAGTAGCTCCTTCAATAGACAAAGGACCCAGTCTCGCCGGGGTGACCGTGTGGGGGAGGGCGCCATTAAACCAAATAGTGTGCTGCCAGGTTGAAATAGGAATTTCTAAAGCCATATATGGGGTATAATGTAGAGGCACCTGCGTGGCAGTGTATTTGTGGAACGTTTTATCAACATCTTCCACAGCCTCAAAGGTAACCCAAGAGTAAAACAACTCATAAGGGTAAGTAGCACGTGCACTTACGACAAACACCACTGCCATCCCGTCATCAGGCACCCCGTACGTCCTCAAATGAGCACGTAGAGACAGCCTACTATGAGCGGGAATTTCTACCGCCATTAGGACGAAAAAGAAGATACAACGAGGATCTTTAGTAGCACTTGGGCTTAGATTAGTGTAACCTTTTTTATTATCAAGCTTGAAAGAACCTATAGCCTAAAACCTAGGTAGGTTAAACCGTCACTCCCGTTATCCGGAAACCAGAGTGAGGGTGTTATGGACTAATAAAAAGCACTACTAAGGCATCTCAGATATTAAGACCAAACGTTAGGTGCGCCATGTTGTAGGGATTCTGCGTATGCACAGAACTATGCGCAGGAAACCAGAACCTTAGAGAATTGTGGTGTACCAGAAACTCCCCTCAGAACTAAGAACCCCTTATCCGACTAGCTTAGTGTCACATTCGTTATCCGAGATTTAGCTCGGCGGTCCCAATGTATAGACAACCCAGAACAAGCGACTTAGTTATTCTCAGGAATGGTGGGAACCCGAAATACCCGTTTGCACATATATATTAGTCCACAACAGAATAACTAAGACACAGTAAAGTTTAAAGAATTTATTCATAAACCTCGAGTCCTGTTATACAATACTTTGGCTAACATAAGTAGACAAATGGTTAAGATCATTACCATTAACATTGTTACAATACCATAGAATATAAAAGGAGCGATCATATTATAATGACAGTGGAAAATAACCACCCTCCTTTCTCTAGTTACTAATAATATATTATTAGACTATTAGAAGGTCTCATAGGCTTGCATGGGGGACCCCATACCGTATAGATCAGCTCAGGTGTATCACATCACAGGATCAGCTCAGTGTTCTCTGCAACAGCTCTTCTATCGAATGCACTAACAATATGCTGCGCTGTGTTATTAAAGCCCTCGACTTTTTGGTATTTGCAGCTGCGTGCATGTTGTGACTAAACAGTGGTACGATCACCCTGAACATAATCAGCCGGCACCGTCTAGTGTCCTAGAACAGTTCTTTACTCGATGTACAGACCAAGGGCACTAGCAACTGTTAAGGATGTATAAATAACATTCACTTGAGACAAGAGCGAGTCTGCATTTCTCAAAGTAATAACATGTAACAACAGTGTCGGGTGCAAAGGCAGCGAAAGCAACAAGATGGTCCTCCAACAGCTAACGTGATTAAGCTAACTTAGCACTGTAAATAGGGAGTGGCCTAAAACCACGTGACACTACACTGGCTTACGGCCTAGAAATATGGCATTGTCAGGAAATTGATATTTTAAACGAGCTTCAGACCAAGGTGTACAAAGCAGTCTTTAACCTCCCAAAAGCCCCATTACCAGCTCAGATCCGCATGGAATTCATTCAGCCTCCAGAACCAAAAATACTAGAGAAAAATTACTTTTGATAAATTATGTTGGAAATTCCGCTCTTCAGAACCTGGATCCTTGAACAATTTATGCTGGACAGAAATAAAGGCCCAGTTCGATCAGAAAATATCCAACACTTGGGGCGAATACTTGAGATCAGCTCTATTGGAATTTGAAATCCAAGAGGCATGGGACTGCAAGATGAAAATGGTAGCATTTAGTAAAACGTTGTCACGCCTGGTCTGTAACAAATTCTTATTCACAACTTAAACCTCAAGCTTACTTAGCAGCACATTTCCGACTTGCAATAAAAAAGAGGTTCATACAGTATCGATTAGGAGAACATGACTCTAAAGACTTGTTACCAGCCTGGAAAGGCGAATATGAAGACGAAAATTGTCGCCTATGCGGTTACCATAAAGAATCCATATGCCACCTGATGTGTGTCTGCCCCATTGTTAACGACGCAATAGGGACACTAATTAAGTGAATAAGCGTACAAATGGGACTGTAAACTTGCACTAATATTGTGCCTTTTAACTTTTGTACTTGGTAGATTTTAGATATTTTTTTACTTTTTATTTATTGGTGTGCTTTATGGTTGTGAAAGACTACATAAAGGATTCTTTGACTGACTGACAAAAACAAAACAAAAAAATCTTTTTTTATAAAGAAGAGTTAAATAAAATAAAATAAATATATAAAACAAAAAAAGAAGAAAAACATGGTTCTTTTGAGAACCACCTATTTGGTTAAAAAAAAGAGAAACTTGTAAGTGTTATATGAATTGTGCAAAGTTGAATATATGGGGAAGTGTATGTTTAGTGCATGTGTGATTGAAGAAGTCCATGTGTACTACATGAATGATTGTATGAATCCATGTGAAATGCTTCAGTGGTTGTAAGAGTGCATAAGTAATGTGTAGGTGCATCAGAGTGTATGAGAAGTGCTTGTGTGATTGCATACCCACATAGATAGTACCTGGGTAATTTTATAAGTGCATGGGTAATGTCTGCGTGATTATAGGAGTGCATGGAAACTGCCTGACTGATTGAAGGAGTGCATGGGTAATGTTTGGGTAAATGCATAACTTCAGTGGGAATTTGTGGGTGATTGGAGGAGTGCATGGGCACTGTCTGAATAATTCAAGGAGTGCATGGGTAATGGCTGGGTGATTGCATGAGTGCTTGGGTAATGCCTGGGTGATTGGAGGAGTACAGAGATAGTGCCTGTGTGATTTGAGGAGTGGATAAGTAGTGCCTGGATAATTTTATAAGTGCACAGGTAGTGGCTGAGTGATTGGAGGAGTGCATGGGTACTACCTCGGTGACTGAAGGAGTGCAAGGGAAGTACCAGTGTGATTGCATGAGTGCAACAGTAATGTTTGGGTGATTGAAGGAGTGCATGGTTAACACCTGAGTGAATGGAGGAGTGTATGGGGAATTTTAGGGTGATTGTGGTGAACAGTCAAAATATCGAATTTTAAATATCGATATGGCAAACTCTTAAGTTTTAAATATCGAGTGGACATAATATCAACTTTCAAAAATATAGTGGTGCAGAATATCAAAATACAGGTAAGAAATATCGTTTTTCATAATATCGAAGTTAGTGATATCGATGTTCATAATATAGTTGTTAAAAATATATATTTTTTTAGTGTTTCAAGTGTTAGTACATGTGTTAAAAGTATATATTGTTTATGTAATGTATGTATGAATTTTTTTAAAGTAATGAATTTTAAGTTAATGAATTTTTGCGTGGTTTAATTCCGTTTTCGTAGCGGGTTGTGGGATTATAGGGGAATAGGGTGGGAAGTAATTTAATTATAATATATTTTTTTAAGAATTGTTTAGAATTAATTACTTATATGTTAATTAGATTTTGCATTATTAAATTGTGTACCGGGTTGTGGGTTTATAGGGGAATGGGGTGGGAAGTAATTTAATTGAAATTAATTAATACTTATTTTATTAATTAATAATTTAGTATTTAGTATTTAATTATTTATATTGTTAATTGAGTTAATTAATGTATTATTAATTATTTATAAATTGATTATTAACAATTACTAATTAATTGGTAATTATGTTAATTGTGTTATTTTTTTATTAATTAGATATTAATCATTAATAATTAATTTGTAAATATGTTAATTGTGTACTTTTTTTAGGAGTGGTTTGAGGGTTGATAGGGGAGTAGGGTAGGAAGAAATTTAGTTTTAATGTAATTTGTATTATTTTTTATCTTATATTTATTAAAAGTTTTTTTATAGTGTTAATTGTTTGGATTAATTTAGATTTGATGGTTAATAATTTTATTGTTCATTGTTATTAGCTAATTAATTGTTAATTAATTATGTTAATTTATTAATGTTTTACAATATTGTAGGTGACGTTTATAGGGGAAAATGGTGGGAGGTAAATTAATTTTGAAAACATAATTACTTGTTAATGAATGTTAATTATATTACATGAGTGGGTATACTAAATTATTCCCACTTGCTATCCAACACTTTCCCTACTGTGGCATTCGCTGGAGTGGGAATAGTAATTTTTACCCTCCTGTTATCCAACACTTTCCCTACTGTTGCACTCACTGGAGTGGGAACAGTAATTTTTACCCCCCAGCTATCCAACACTCTCCCTACTGTTGCGCTCACTGGAGTGAGAATAGTAATTTTTACCCACCCGCTAGCCACCACTTTCCCTACTGGTGCACTCTTTGGAGTGGGAATAGTAATTTTTACCCTCCTGCTATCCAACACTTTCACTACTGTTACACTTGCTGGAGTGGGAATAGTACATTAGTACATTATTCCCACCCGCTATCCAACACTTTCCCTACTGTTGCACTCACTGAAGTGGGAATAGTAATTTTTACCCTCACTCTATCCAACACTTTCCATACTGTGGCACTCGCTGGAGTGGGAATAGTAATTTTTATCTACCCGCTATCCAACACTTTCCCTACTATACCACTCGCTGGAGTGGGAATAGAAATGTTATCCCCTACGCTATGCAATGTTTTCAGTATTGTTATATTTAATGTAGTGTAAAATATATATATATTTTTTTTTTATGTTTTAAGTTAAAATATATAATTTATTTTTATATTTATATTGTAGGGCGGGCTCTTGAAACAGGAATGGAAATCCTGTCATTGTGAAACCTCACCACCAAACAGTAAAGAGCCCAACTTCGATTTATGGAAAAAGCTGACTTTAATTCATCGTCTGCACTGCAGCATACATCGCACTCGTAGTCCTTACGCGTTTCAGCTTGTCTCTGCCTTGATCACAGGTGAGTGCGTTTATCAAATCCAAGTGGTCATCTGCCCTTAGCCCGTGCTCTTGACTGCAGGCCCCAGAATGCACCTGCTGGGTATCCTTACGTGTGCACTGGTAAATAATTCATTTCTGCTAAAAAGCGTTATTTTCCCAATGTCACAATGTTATTAGGTTCCCAAATGGTGCAGACTTGAAATTCCTTCTGCAAAGTGCCTCCAAATGCTGCGGCACTTTTTTACTCTTCTGTGCTGATGCCACGAAGTTGTAAGAGGAAAGCATTCCTCCTCTCTCTTTCTCCCACACAGTTCCAAATGGCAACGGAAATCCTGTAATTGCTGTAATTGCGGAGAGCGGGTCATCCCCCTCCATTAGATAATACCAAACAGTTCAATTTTACTGGGGGCCCCGACCCTGCAGGGTGGGCTCTTGAAACAGGAATGGAAATCCTGTCATTGTGAAACCTCACCACCAAACAGTAAAGAGCCCAACTTCGATTTATGGAAAAAGCGATCTTTAATTCATCGTCTGCGCTGCAGCATACATCGCACTTGTAGTCCTTACACGTTTCAGCATGTTTCTGCCTTGATCACAGGTGAGTGCGTTTATCAAATCCAAGTGGTCATGTGCCCTTAGCCCGTGCTCTTGACTGCAGGCCCCAGAATGCACCTGCTGGGTATCCTTACGTGTGCACTGGTAAATAATTCATTTGTACTAAATAGCGTTATTTTCCCAATGTCACAATGTTATTAGGTTCCCAAATGGTGCAGACTTGAAATTCCTTCTGCAAAGTGCCTCCAAATGATGCGGCGCTTTTTTACTCTTTTGTGCTGATGCCAGGAAGTTGTAAGAGGAAAGCATTCCTCCTCTCCCTTTCTCCCACACAGTTCCAAATGGCAACAGAAATCCTGTAATTGCTGGAATTGCGGAGAGCGGGTCATCCCCCTCCATTAGATAATACCAAACAGTTCCATTTTACTGGGGGCCCGACCCTGCAGGGCGGGCTCTTGAAACAGGTATGGAAATCCTGTCATTGTGAAACCTTACCACCAAACAGTAAAGAGCCCAACTTCGATTTATGGAAAAAGCTGACTTTAATTCATCGTCTGCGCTGCAGCATACATCGCACTCGTAGTCCTTACACGTTTCAGCATGGCTCTGCCTTGATCACAGGTGAGTGCGTTTATCAAATCCAAGTGGTCATGTGCCCTTAGCCCGTGCTCTTGACTGCAGGCCCCAGAATGCACCTGCTGGGTATCCTTACGTGTGCACCGGTAAATAATTCATTTCTGCTAAATAGCGTTATTTTCCAAATGTCACAATGTTATTAGGTTCCCAAATGGTGCAGACTTGAAATTCCTTCTGCAAAGTGCCTCCAAATGCTGCGGCACTTTTTTACTCTTCTGTGCTGATGCCACGAAGTTGTAAGAGGAAAGCATTCCTCCTCTCCCTTTCTCCCACACAGTTCCAAATGGCAACGGAAATCCTGTAATTGCTGTAATTGCGGAGAGCGGGTCATCCCCCTCCATTAGATAATACCAAACAGTTCAATTTTACTGGGGGCCCCGACCCTGCAGGGTGGGCTCTTGAAACAGGAATGGAAATCCTGTCATTGTGAAACCTCACCACCAAACAGTAAAGAGCCCAACTTCAATTTATGGAAAAAGCTGACTTTAATTCATCGTCTGCGCTGCAGCATACATCGCACTCGTAGTCCTTACGCGTTTCAGCATGTCTCTGCCTTGATCACAGGTGAGTGCGTTTATCAAATCCAAGTGGTCATGTGCCCTTAGCCCGTGCTCTTGACTGCAGGCCCCAGAATGCACCTGCTGGGTATCCTTACGTGTGCACTGGTAAATAATTCATTTCTGCTAAATAGTGGTATTTTCCCAATGTCACAATGTTATTAGGTTCCCAAATGGTGCAGACTTGAAATTCCTTCTGCAAAGTGCCTCCAAATGCTGCGGCGCTTTTTTACTCTTTTGTGCTGATGCCAGGAAGTTGTTAGAGGAAAGCATTCCTCCTCTCCCTTTCTCCCACACAGTTCCAAATGGCAACGGAAATCCTGTAATTGCTGGAATTGCGGAGAGCGGTTCATCCCCCTCCATTAGACAAATACCAAACAGTTCAATTTTGCTGGGGACCCCGACCCTGCAGGGCGGGCTCTTGAAACAGGAATGGAAATCCTGTCATTGTGAAACCTCACCACCAAACAGTAAAGAGCCCAACTTCGATTTATGGAAAAAGCTGACTTTAATTCATTGTCTGCGCTGCAGCATACATCGCACTCGTAGTCCTTACGCGTTTCAGCATGTCTCTGCCTTGATCACAGGTGAGTGCGTTTATCAAATCCAAGTGGTCATGTGCCCTTAGCCCGTGCTCTTGACTGCAGGCCCCAGAATGCACCTGCTGGGTATCCTTACGTGTGCACTGGTAAATAATTCATTTCTGCTAAATAGCGGTATTTTCCCAATGTCACAATGTTATTAGGTTCCCAAATGGTGCAGACTTGAAATTCCTTCTGCAAAGTGCCTCCAAATGCTGCGGCGCTTTTTTACTCTTTTGTGCTGATGCCAGGAAGTTGTTAGAGGAAAGCATTCCTCCTCTCCCTTTCTCCCACACAGTTCCAAATGGCAACGGAAATCCTATAATTGCTGGAATTGCGGAGAGCGGTTCATCCCCCTCCATTAGACAAATACCAAACAGTTCAATTTTGCTGGGGACCCCGACCCTGCAGGGCGGGCTCTTGAAACAGGAATGGAAATCCTGTCATTGTGAAACCTCGCCACCAAACAGTAAAGAGCCCAACTGCGATTTATGGAAAAAGCTGACTTTAATTCATCGTCTGCGCTGCAGCATACATCGCACTTGTAGTCCTTACGCGTTTCAGCATGTCTCTGCCTTGATCACAGGTGAGTGCGTTTATCAAATACAAGTGGTCATGTGCCCTTAGCCCGTGCTCTTGACTGCAGGCCCCAGAATGCACCTGCTGGGTATCCTTACGTGTGCACTGGTAAATAATTCATTTCTGCTAAATAGTGGTATTTTCCCAATGTCACAATGTTATTAGGTTCCCAAATGGTGCAGACTTGAAATTCCTTCTGCAAAGTGCCTCCAAATGCTGCGGCGCTTTTTTACTCTTTTGTGCTGATGCCACGAAGTTGTAAGAGGAAAGCATTCCTCCTCTCCCTTTCTCCCACACAGTTCCAAATGGCAACGGAAATCCTGTAATTGCTGGAATTGCGGAGAGCGGTTCATCCCCCTCCATTAGACAAATACCAAACAGTTCAATTTTGCTGGGGACCCCGACCCTGCAGGGCGGGCTCTTGAAACAGGAATGGAAATCCTGTCATTGTGAAACCTCACCACCAAACAGTAAAGAGCCCAACTTCGATTTATGGAAAAAGCTGACTTTAATTCATCGTCTGCACTGCAGCATACATCGCACTCGTAGTCCTTACGCGTTTCAGCATGTCTCTGCCTTGATCACAGGTGAGTGCGTTTATCAAATCCAAGTGGTCATGTGCCCTTAGCCCGTGCTCTTGACTGCAGGCCCCAGAATGCACCTGCTGGGTATCCTTACGTGTGCACTGGTAAATAATTCATTTCTGCTAAATAGCGGTATTTTCCCAATGTCACAATGTTATTAGGTTCCCAAATGGTGCAGACTTGAAATTCCTTCTGCAAAGTGCCTCCAAATGCTGCGGCGCTTTTTTACTCTTTTGTGCTGATGCCAGGAAGTTGTTAGAGGAAAGCATTCCTCCTCTCCCTTTCTCCCACACAGTTCCAAATGGCAACGGAAATCCTATAATTGCTGGAATTGCGGAGAGCGGTTCATCCCCCTCCATTAGACAAATACCAAACAGTTCAATTTTGCTGGGGACCCCGACCCTGCAGGGCGGGCTCTTGAAACAGGAATGGAAATCCTGTCATTGTGAAACCTCGCCACCAAACAGTAAAGAGCCCAACTGCGATTTATGGAAAAAGCTGACTTTAATTCATCGTCTGCGCTGCAGCATACATCGCACTTGTAGTCCTTACGCGTTTCAGCATGTCTCTGCCTTGATCACAGGTGAGTGCGTTTATCAAATACAAGTGGTCATGTGCCCTTAGCCCGTGCTCTTGACTGCAGGCCCCAGAATGCACCTGCTGGGTATCCTTACGTGTGCACTGGTAAATAATTCATTTCTGCTAAATAGTGGTATTTTCCCAATGTCACAATGTTATTAGGTTCCCAAATGGTGCAGACTTGAAATTCCTTCTGCAAAGTGCCTCCAAATGCTGCGGCGCTTTTTTACTCTTTTGTGCTGATGCCACGAAGTTGTAAGAGGAAAGCATTCCTCCTCTCCCTTTCTCCCACACAGTTCCAAATGGCAACGGAAATCCTGTAATTGCTGGAATTGCGGAGAGCGGTTCATCCCCCTCCATTAGACAAATACCAAACAGTTCAATTTTGCTGGGGACCCCGACCCTGCAGGGCGGGCTCTTGAAACAGGAATGGAAATCCTGTCATTGTGAAACCTCACCACCAAACAGTAAAGAGCCCAACTTCGATTTATGGAAAAAGCTGACTTTAATTCATCGTCTGCACTGCAGCATACATCGCACTCGTAGTCCTTACGCGTTTCAGCATGTCTCTGCCTTGATCACAGGTGAGTGCGTTTATCAAATCCAAGTGGTCATGTGCCCTTAGCCCGTGCTCTTGACTGCAGGCCCCAGAATGCACCTGCTGGGTATCCTTACGTGTGCACTGGTAAATAATTCATTTCTGCTAAATAGCGGTATTTTCCCAATGTCACAATGTTATTAGGTTCCCAAATGGTGCAGACTTGAAATTCCTTCTGCAAAGTGCCTCCAAATGCTGCGGCGCTTTTTTACTCTTTTGTGCTGATGCCAGGAAGTTGTTAGAGGAAAGCATTCCTCCTCTCCCTTTCTCCCACACAGTTCCAAATGGCAACGGAAATCCTGTAATTGCTGGAATTGCGGAGAGCGGTTCATCCCCCTCCATTAGACAAATACCAAACAGTTCAATTTTGCTGGGGACCCCGACCCTGCAGGGCGGGCTCTTGAAACAGGAATAGAAATCCTGTCATTGTGAAACCTCGCCACCAAACAGTAAAGAGCCCAACTGCGATTTATGGAAAAAGCTGACTTTAATTCATCGTCTGCGCTGCAGCATACATCGCACTTGTAGTCCTTACGCGTTTCAGCATGTCTCTGCCTTGATCACAGGTGAGTGCGTTTATCAAATACAAGTGGTCATGTGCCCTTAGCCCGTGCTCTTGACTGCAGGCCCCAGAATGCACCTGCTGGGTATCCTTACGTGTGCACTGGTAAATAATTCATTTCTGCTAAATAGCGGTATTTTCCCAATGTCACAATGTTATTAGGTTCCCAAATGGTGCAGACTTGAAATTCCTTCTGCAAAGTGCCTCCAAATGCTGTAGCGCTTTTTTACTCTTTTGTGCTGATGCCACGAAGTTGTAAGAGGAAAGCATTCCTCCTCTCCCTTTCTCCCACACAGTTCCAAATGGCAACGGAAATCCTGTAATTGCTGGAATTGCGGAGAGCGGTTCATCCCCCTCCATTAGACAAATACCAAACAGTTCAATTTTGCTGGGGACCCCGACCCTGCAGGGCGGGCTCTTGAAACAGGAATGGAAATCCTGTCATTGTGAAACCTCACCACCAAACAGTAAAGAGCCCAACTTCGATTTATGGAAAAAGCTGACTTTAATTCATCGTCTGCGCTGCAGCATACATCGCACTCGTAGTCCTTACGCGTTTCAGCATGTCTCTGTCATGATCACAGGTGAGTGCGTTTATCAAATCCAAGTGGTCATGTGCCCTTAGCCCGTGCTCTTGACTGCAGGCCCCAGAATGCACCTGCTGGGTATCCTTACGTTTGCACTGGTAAATAATTAATTTCTGCTAACTAGCGTTATTTTCCCAATGTCACAATGTTATTATGTTCCCAAATGGTGAAGACTTGAAATTCCTTCTGCAAAGTACCTGCAAATGCTGCGGCGCTTTTTTACTCTTTTGTGCTGATGCCACGAAGTTGTAAGAGGGAAGCATTCCTCCTCTCCCTTTCTCCCACACAGTTCCAAATGGCAACGGAAATCCTGTAATTGCTGGAATTGCGGAGAGCGGGTCATCCCCCTCCATTAGATAATACCAAACAGTTCCATTTTACTGGGGGCCCCGACCCTGCAGGGCGGGCTCTTGAACAGGAATGGAAATCCTGTCATTGTGAAACCTCACCACCAAACAGTAAAGAGCCCAACTTCGATTTATGGAAAAAGCTGACTTTAATTCATCGTCTGCGCTGCAGCATACATCGCACTTGTAGTCCTTACGCGTTTCAGCATGTCTCTTCCTTGATCACAGGAGAGTGCGTTTATCAAATCCAAGTGGTCATGTGCCCTTAGCCCGTGCTCTTGACTGCAGGCCCCATAATGCACCTGCTGGGTATCCTTACGTGTGCACTGGTAAATAATTCATTTCTGCTAAATAGCGTTATTTTCCCAATGTCACAATGTTATTAGGTTCCCAAATGGTGCAGACTTGAAATTCCTTCTGCAAAGTGCCTCCAAATGCTGCGGCGCTTTTTTACTCTTTTGTGCTGATGCCACGAAGTTGTAAGAGGAAAGCATTCCTCCTCTCCCTTTCTCCCACACAGTTCCAAATGGCAACGGAAATCCTGTAATTGCTGGAATTGCGGAGAGCGGGTCATCCCCCTCCATTAGATAATACCAAACAGTTCCATTTTACTGGGGGCCCCGACCCTGCAGGGCGGGCTCTTGAAACAGGAATGGAAATCCTGTCATTGTGAAACCTCACCACCAAACAGTAAAGAGCCCAACTTCGAATTATGGAAAAGCTGACTTTAATTCATCGTCTGCGCTGCAGCATACATCGCACTCGTAGTCCTTACGCGTTTCAGCATGTCTCTGCCTTGATCACAGGTGAGTGCGTTCATCAAATCCAAGTGGTCATGTGCCCTTAGCCCGTGCTCTTGACTGCAGGCCCCAGAATGCACCTGCTGGGTATCCTTACGTGTGCACTGGTAAATAATTCATTTCTGCTAAATAGCGTTATTTTCCCAATGTCACAATGTTATTAGGTTCCCAAATGGTGCAGACTTGAAATTCCTTCTGCAAAGTGCCTCCAAATGCTGCAGCGCTTTTTTACTCTTTTGTGCTGATGCCACGAAGTTGTAAGAGGAAAGCATTCCTCCTCTCCCTTTCTCCCACACAGTTCCAAATGGCAACGGAAATCCTGTAATTGCTGGAATTGCAGAGAGCGGGTCATCCCCCTCCATTAGATAATACCAAACAGTTTCATTTTACTGGGAGCCCCGACCCTGCAGGGCGGGCTCTTGAATCAGGAATGGAAATCCTGTCATTGTGAAACCTCACCACCAAACAGTAAAGAGCCCAATTTCGATTTATGGAAAAAGCTGACTTTAATTCATCGTCTGCGCTGCAGCATACATCGCACTCGTAGTCCTTACGCGTTTCAGCATGTCTCTGCCTTGATCACAGGTGAGTGCGTTTATCAAATCCAAGTGGTCATGTGCCCTTAGCCCGTGCTCTTGACTGCAGTCCCCAGAATGCACCTGCTGGGTATCCTTACGTGTGCACTCGTAAATAATTCATTTCTGCTAAATAGCGTTATTTTCCCAATGTCACAATGTTATTAGGTTCCCAAATGGTGCAGACTTGAAATTCCTTCAGATAACTATAACTCGCGCGCCCGCAATCCTCTGCTCATGACATCACATATTACATCACTCATGACATGGTCAGTGGCATCACTCTTGACATCACTGATGACATCATCCTTGTGATAGAGTGGCGGTCGCGCAAGTTATAATTATCTGAAGTAACTATAACGGGGGAATTTCATTGGTTTTTCACGAGTGAAATATCCACCTAACTATAACATGTGTGAAATCTATGGTTTTTTAAGTGAATTTGCAAGGTTTTTTAAATGCTAATTCCTAACTATAACGTGTGTGAAATCTATGGTTTTTTCAGTGAATTTGTACGGTTTTTTAAATGCTAAGTTATGTATGTAATATCTTTTTTATATATATTTATTCTACAATAAACTACGTATTAAATGTTTGGTTTTTTTTATGGTTTTTCAACGTGCGCGCACCGTGCGCGCACCCCCGCGATTTAAAAAAAAATGGTTTTAATGTTCTTTTCTGCCTTCGGGGTCCTTCAGGGACCCCCTGACAAAGGCTAGGGGGTCAGGAACTCTTTACCCTGCCCACTTTTCACGTTCGCCACCTTCCTTTTCCACTCTCGCACTGAAAACAAACAAAATGGCGTCCGACATTTCCTGATTTCGACCGATTCGAATGTTGACTGACATGTAACAACCAATCAAAATTACGCTCGCGCACGTTAAGCTATAGATATGTATGTGCTTTTAACTGCAATTTTCTCAGGAACTACTGAACAGATTGACTCCATATATGCAAAAGGCACATCCCTGACCTGAGGACTACCTCTCTGCCAAATTTCAAGTAATTCTGTTCAGCCGTTCGGGCTGTACCTTCGACTAAAGGTCCTATGGGAAAATGCATGGGGAAAACGCGTTTTGGGACCCCCCTTTTTTTCGGCCCCTGCTTGACGAATCCCCCCAAGACTTTCAGGGTAGGAGCTGAGCGGAGCACTCCATTAGTTTTGAAAATTTCGCGAAGATTCGTCAACCGGCGCCAAAGTTATTCAAAATAGAATTTTGAGATTTCCTATGGAAACACGGTCCTAACTACAACTATCTACTGGCGACCGCCAGTAGATTATATATATATATGTATCAACATCAATTATGGTCA
This sequence comes from Triturus cristatus, assembly GCF_964204655.1. Taxonomy (NCBI): domain Eukaryota; kingdom Metazoa; phylum Chordata; class Amphibia; order Caudata; family Salamandridae; genus Triturus; species Triturus cristatus. The sequence goes on from NC_140591.1 coordinate 1,356,648,935, forward strand.
CCATGTGTATTATTATGCATTTGTTTGCACTTTACCCTATCATTGCGTATTTTGCACATTTGCATTTTGTTGCACCTTGATGGCACTTGTTGCACTTTAGTTAGCAGAATTTGCACTCACAATTTGCGTATTTGCACAACCCACCATTGCACCTTAAACCTTTGCATACCACCATGCATCTACAAGGTCGGGATATTTCCATCAACTAAGAAAGGTATTCAAAAGCTGAAAATTCCAATGATACAACTATATAATATCTCAGACCCATGCTGTTATAAGTACTAATGTATATGTATTTGTTACATGTTTTTCATCACTAAAAATTATCTTTAGACCAATGTATTTTTTCCATGTCTATGGACACAAGCATCACGAGATTACAGAGTGCTCTTGAACTATAAAAGCCAAATGAATCAGCAGTTACTTCATGTGATCAAGGCCATCTGGTGGCCGAAACGCGTAATGGCGTGCTGTGTGGGTGCTGATTGACATTAAATACCTGTGAAGCACGAGCTGGTGTCCGTGTGCTTCTTCCTCGCCGGTCGGAGGTGGGAGACAGCTTGTTGGATTTTCATATATATATATATACATATATATATATATATATATATATATATATATATATATATATATATATATATATATATATATATATATATATATATATATATATATATATATATATAATTATATTTTAAATTATGTTTTTAACATTTTATAACTAAACATATTAATTATTTTTTAATATTATTAAGTTAATATATTACAAAAAATATATATTTATTTTTTTACATTACATTTATTATTTATTAATCTTGACTTTTTAAATTATTTGTAAGTATGTTTTACTTAATTATATTTATTATTTAGTAAATTTCATAATACTTTTTAGACATTCAAAAAAGGCGATATTTTAGCAAACTATATTATTAACAACAATATTTAGGATTCATTATTTTTGTACTTACCTGTTTGTAGCTAGGAAGTCGATATTCTGTCGCTCGATATTCTGTCAGTGATCCGTTGATTGTATGAGTGCAGGGGTAATATCTGGGTGATTGAAGGAGTGCAGGGGTAATGCCTGGGTGCATGGAAGAGTGCATGGATGGTGCCTGGGTGCATGTAGGACTACATGGGTAGTTCTTGGTTGATTGGAGGAGTGCATGAGTAGTGCTTGGGTGATTGCATGAGTGCTGCAGAAGTGCTTGAGTACATGTATGAGTGCATGGGTAATACCTGGGTGATTGCATAAGTGCAGGGGTAATGTCTGGGTGATTCGAGGAGTGCATGGGGACTACCTGAGTGATTGAAGGAGTGCATGGGTAATGCCTGGGTGCATGGAAGAATGCATGGATGGTGCCTGGGTGAATGTAGAACAACATGATAGTTCTTGGGTGATTGGAGTAGTGCATGAGAAGTGCTTGGATGATTGCATGAGTGCTGCGGAACTGCTTGAGTGCATGTATGAGTGCATGGGTAATGCCTGGGTTATTGCATAACTGCATGGGTAATGTCTGGGTGATTGGAGGAGTGCAGAGATAGTGCCTGAGTGATTAGAGGAGTGCAAGGGTTATGTCTGGGTGATTAAAGGAGTGCATGGGTAACACCTAGGTGCATGGAGGAGTGCATAGATAATATTAGGGTGATTTTATGAGTGCAGGGGTAATATCTGGTTGATAGGAGGACTGCATGGGTAATGATTGGGTGCATGGAAGAGTGCATGGATGGTGCCTGGGTGCATATAGGACTGAATGAGCAGTTCTTGAGTGATTGGAGGAGTGTATGAGTAGTGAATAAAAGATGCAGAAGTGCCTGAGTGCATGTATGTGTGCATGGGTGATGCCTGGGTGATTGAGGGAGTGCATGGGCAGTACCTGAGTGATTGAAGGAGTACATGGGTAATGCCTGGGTGATTGTATGAATGAAGGGGTAATGACTGGGTGATTGAAGGAGTCCCTGGGCAATGCCTGGATGACTATATGAGTACATGGGAACTGCCTTGGTGATTGCATAATTACAAAAGTAATGTGTTGGTCATTGTGTGAGTGCATAGGTAGTGTATGTATGTTTTTATAAGTGTATGAGTACTGCCTGGGTAGTTATATGAGTACAACACTACTGCCTGTGTTATTGGGAGACTGTACGGGTAGGATCTGGTTGATTGGAGGAATGCATAGGTAGTGCCTGAGTTATTTTAAAACTTGAAGGGTTCTGGTGGGTGATAGGAGGAGTACAGGAGGTGTACCTGGGTGATTGGAGAACTGTATAAATAGAGCTTGGGTGATTTTATAAGTGTATGTGTACTGTGTGAATAAATAGAGCATTGTATAGATACTGCCTGGATGATTGATAGAGTTCAATGGTAGTGTGTGGGTGATTGCATCAGTGCAGGAATAATGTTTAAGGTATTGGAGAAGTGTATAGGTACGACTTGGGTTATGGGAAGAGTGTATGCTAATGTTTAGCTGATTGTATGAGTGTACAGATACTACCTGGGTAATTGGAAGAGTACATAGGTAGTGTCTGGGTGATCTTATATCTGTATGGATACAGGCTAGGTGATTGGAGAAATGCATGGATAGTGCATCAATGGTGGCAGAGGTGTGCGAATAGTGCCTAACTGTATAGATCAGTGCATGGGTAGTATTTGAAAAAATGGATGAGTGCAATAAAAGTAACTGTAAACATTACTTCATATTATTATGCTTATTACTTTATTTATCTTACCTTTTTATTAAAGTAGATACCAAATTCAGTGAAAGTATTTTACAGTAGTTTTATTGTAAACTGAATTTAAAATCTTTTGAAACTTTAGTATTACATTCTGTAAAAAAAAAAGAAAAAGTGTTATTGCATATAATATTATAGTTTTAAGAACACAACATGATTTTAGAATTGTAGAACATATTCAGTTTCCCTTTTTTGTTGTTTTCAAATTCTACTGAATTTCACCAGACACAGTGATTTCAATGTAGATCATCATATAACAGCAGGGGGAAAAAAAACAAATCTGCATTGAAAATATTTACAACAATTTCAACTATCTGTTTACCTATCTACAGTTTCTAAATTACATTCTTCAACTGCATTAAATCATTTACTTCTCTGAACTACATACTTTTTTCAAACACAATTTTGCAAATGCAATAAGAATTAGCACAAACAATAATCCAAACAGTAATTGTTCACATTTTCCCAATAGGCTGAATAATGATTCCAAATCTATTTGCATTGAAAATATCCCCAAAAAACATGTTACTTCGTGTTCACATCTTTCCAGTTGGCTGAATGATGTTTTCAAAACTTTGGCGTAAAAAATATCAGATATGGATTTGGTATTTCATAAAGCAACCTAAATGTGATTTTCCAATTTGCATCATTGCAATGTGTCCATCGTTTATTGCACTTTAAATACACAGTATAGTGTCCAGATGTTGTAGTATGTCCATAATGGAAAATAATAGCCACTGCTTTAAAAGTTCTTCCTGAAATTGATGCTTGAATTGCCACAACATTTTTAATTTTGGTTACCAATTTTTTTCCAATTGATCTACAGAGTTGTAGCATTAAAATAACACATTTTCCATATCTTTCTATAATATAACGTTGACAACATTTCTGATTTACAATGAGAGCATTTCATATCTTGATTACCAGTTTTTACTAATTTGTTAAAAGACATTGATTTGCAATCTTATATTGTCAAATATATACATAGTTCAGTGATTATTTCAGTGGTTGAACAAAATGAACACTTTTCACATTTATGATCCCATCTGTAACTTAGTCCAAACAAATTTTCAATTTCTATTCCTTCATCTTCCAATACTGCAACCATAAACATAAGATATTCTTGTGCATCTTGTTGTATATTGAGTGTATATTGCGAAGAACCAGTACAAATATCCAAAAGATGCAGAATGCCAGAAGCAGTATGGATTTTAGTTCTATCAGTTACCAACTTTTGAAAAATATAATGTAATAAAGAACAGAATCTTTTTTCTCGATTTTCCATAATTTCATGATGAAGAGCATCTAGATAAAAGACAACATTCACAATTACATTCGCATAGCACTTGATACCTGAACTATTTTCTAACTGGTATCCTACAATATAATCAACTGTGTCCATTTTCTTTGCAGCTTCATGCTTCTCTTTAATTGTTTTTTTTTTTTGAATCTCACTAGAATGTTTGTCATGTTTCAGTTTTGGACATAGTACATGTTTTTCATATATGGGATATTCACCTAAGTTGGGAGCATAAAGTCTTCTTAACCGATTCTACTCTTTTACAGACTTTACATCAGCATTAATCTTTTTCTCATCAAAATCAATCAAAAACAAACGAGATAATGTTCTTACTTGAAACAAGGCAACATATGCCATGCCCTCTTTAAACACAGTACTTCCAATATTTACTAAAGCACTGTCTACACTTAAACCTTGAGATTTATGATTAGTCCCTGCATATGCTAAAGAAAGAGGAAACTGTTTTCTACAAACATACAAGTCTTTTACAAGCAAAAAATGAACAGCACAATGTGCAATCTGTTTTACCTCTTCAATCTGATCAAATTTTGTATTCAACAATTAAATTCCATCTCTGTTCTGATAATTAACAAAACCAGCAACTTTTCCCATTGCTCCATTTATTAAACCTTTTTCTACATCCAAACTATGCCATAAAATTACCCGACAGTTTACACATACATATAAAGTCTTTTCTAAACCTATAGACTTTTCCAAACAATCCAATTTTGATTGAGAGAACAATAGTAACTCCTTTACGTTCTATTTTTTCAATTGCTTCCATTTTCACTATTTGTTGTTTTCCCAGTTTCAAAAGTTCTTGATTGAATGTAGAACACTCATTTTGAAACAACTTTGTTAGAAGCCGACTTTGTAAAGCTTCTTTACAATGTTTTGTCAAAGCACCAATTCTTATATCTTGAAGAATATTTCCATAAAGTTCATCACTTGCTTATCGCATATTCTTCATAAGTTCTTTATATTCAAACTGAGTCCAAATATTTACATTTCCAATAGTTCCCAAAGATTTCCAAGTGTCTTCATGGACAAGTGCTTTAAAAACTGGTTGTCCTTTCACAGGAGTGAGTTGTAGTAGATAACCGAATACAATTACATGTTTTCCTCCAAATAAAACATCATAATCTGTTTTTTAAATCTGTTGCATTCTTGCATTCAGTTTGAGACCATGCTCACCTCATCAATGATCAGAAGTTTCATTTTCTTTAGTACTCTTGAGACTTCATAACAAGCTTCTCCAGATAGTTTGTGATATTCCCACTTATTTTTATGTTAAACTGGTTGCCTGAGTAATCAATGTAATATAATCCATATAATTTTGTGTACTAATAACCCAGTTTGAGCGGTTACAACACAGGATACATGTGATTCAGTGGTTTTATGAAGATAATTGGTCAAACCTTTATTTAAGAAACTTTTTCCTGTTCCAGCTTGACCACTGATATACATTCAAATAGGTTTAAATGATGTGCATCAGCATTCTTTTTTTATTCAGCAAACCATGCAATATCTGTTCTGTCATTTGCTGATATATTTCTTTATGTTCAATATTTAGTTGTTCTTCCAAGCTTCCAAACTCAATGTTATCTTGTTGTGCTTGTTGCATTGCAGTTTGTACTTCATTAATGGCTATTGCTGCCTCATTTTAAAAATTGTTTGTCCTAATGGATCTTGGCTTAGTGGAGCAGAACTTTGACTATCTTCAGAAGTGTCTCTAGCTATTTCCGCTGCAATAGTAGTTTCTTGTTCGATCTCTTCATTTAACATTTGTAGATAATTTGGAAAATGTGTGCATTGAATGCTATGTTTACATACATTAAAAGAATCTTCATAGCAGTCAAAAATCTCCAAGTAATTTCATTTCACTACCCCAAGGCTTGAAAAGTTGCAGAAGTGTCAAATAGAAAAATTCCCTTTTATCTGGAGTTTTGCAACTGAGTTTCCTGTGGTTAATAATATATCCTTTCGCAGTTTTACCAAACATCCTTCCCATCCAATTACGGCATATTTTTCTTCATTTATATTTTGTGTAACATTTCTCCTAAAGCTGTAATGTTGCAGTACTTCATAGAGGCATATGTTTTCCAGATGTGGACTTCTTTTAGGTTAGTACGTATCCAACATATTCGTTTTAACAATATCTTTACTTTCTGGTTCATTCAATGCTAAGTATTCCATTTCTTGTACAGATTTCAATACTCAATTTCATGTTGCAGCAAGACCTAGATTTACCCAAATGATTTCACTTGACATTGAATATAAACTTGCAGAGGTCAACCGATCCGAACCTTCGTAGGATCCAATCTCTCGATGGGAAAGCATCTTCAAAATAAAGCTGCACAATTTGTTACTAAGAGTCTTCTCTTGTGAAATTTCTTACCACATTTTTCTCAAATCCGTCTTTTCAGATTTGGTAATATATAACGTAACATAGCGAGCAACAGCAATCTAATTATCTGCAACATAGTGGATATCCATATTTGCATTCCACATTGTCAAAATCACTGGATCGTAGGCATTAATATACTTTGAATCTTCAGTTCTTTTTATGTTGTAAGAATTCTTCTGAGATTTTCCAGTTATAAATGCCTTACTGCTGATATAAAACTGTTGACTCTTCCTTTTGAAATTACTGGATGTGGGAATCCAAAACGACATTTTGTACACAATCTTCCCTTTGATTTGTATTTCCATCGACAATATTTCCCACATCAGCTACTTTGAAACCATAAAACTTGCTGTCTCAAGTTGTTTTCACCTCCTTCTTTTGGAATGGCACAGGTAACACATTTTTCAATGAAAGACAAAACACTTTCATCAGTATCAGTTCCAAATTTTGGTACATTCTTTATCCATAACTGCATATGAATTTGAGGTGCACCTCTGGCTTGGTACTCCGTTCTCCAAAAGAAATCAATAACTTCTCCTAAAGGTGGATTATTTTTATTTCAGGTAAAAGACATCATAGCTTGAGACCTATGATTAAAATATCTACACACATTTACAAAATCCAAGGAACACAGTTCTCCAGCTGTTTTCAATTCAATGTTTTTTACATTTGAATTTGCTTGTCGTAGAAATTCAAGTAAATCATCCCATGCGTACTCAGCACAGCTAAGAGTAACAAACCACGTAGGGGTTCCTAAGTTCCTTAACATACATTTATGTTCTCCATGACAACGATACCAATGTTCATTAGTACCACATTGACATGCCATAAAATGAATTAACTGAGATTCTAAATGATCGTCTCTTTCTTAAACTTTGTCCACAAATTCCTTTGCAGAAAGATGTGTAAGATGAACGGGAGCAGCCTGACCAGAAACTGAAGACTACGGAGCATCAGCCAGGAAGCGGAAGTCACTGGTGGGTGCAGAGTGCTCTGGCAGATGGGGTGGGCTGCGAGACCTTTGGAGAGCTTGCTGACTGGGGGAAGCCCGCTTCATTGCCACAACCAGGACTCGAAGCCCCACCAGTAATGCAGCCATCACCACGCATCGCCGGCTGCGCCAGGAGGCACCACGTAATCCTGCCTGGGCTCCCTCTCCATTGCTGCAACCAGGACTCTAAGCCCCAGCAGCATTGCGGCCATTGCCACGCATTGTGGTTGCACCAGAAGGCGCGTTCCTAATACTTCCGGGGCCCGTCCTTGGCCGTCTTTGCCCGGAGGTGGCCGGGTTACCCGCTTGACATTTTAATTTAAGATCTATAAACATCCAAGGTACTGTTTCTGGTTCTCCCCGACTGACATTCTGTGATTTGACTTATATTTTGTCTGATTTCGAACTACATCTCATAGCCTGCTGATAGGCTTTTTTGTTCCTCAAAGTACTTGATATATTGACTGTTTGATATGGGGAAGAGGAAAGGGGCTGAGATTGGGTAGGGGGGTGCCTCAAACAAGAGAAATAAGAGAAACAAAGGGTTGTTAGCGCCGCCCACTCCTGTCACCGATACCCTCACCCCCGAACTGACCACCTCTAAATCCACCCATCCAAATACCCCCAATGGGTCCACCTCCACAGGGTATGGGAACATTCCAAATCTATTTAAGAAAGTAGCTAGCAAGATACAGCTAATGTCAGCCCCTGAAGTATATAATGGGCATACTCGTAGCCTCCTGTGTTCTTTCCTAAGCGAAGCATGTCCTTCCAACAGTGATGTAACAGCTGAATTTCCCCTGAGCAATCGTTATTCTCCTCTCGCCGAAAATTTGACTATAAATATAGCGCCTAGCAATTTGGACCACTCAAACATAATTGACAACGGCTCAACTAAGAACCCAGTTCAGGGAGCTAGGGAAGACAGCAACGATCCAGCACCCACAAATTAAGATCTTCAAAGGGAAATGTTAACCACCCTAGCATTAAAACTTCATCAGAAACTCGAGGAATGTAGTAGACCCAGTCCCAAAGGATCAGCATCTGCTTTATCCAATTGTGCTAGTTCAAAGTTGGGGCCTGTTTCATCCACCCGCAAAACAAATGGTCAAAACGCCGAGCCTCCTAACCGTGCTCATCAGCCCGGCTCTATTGATTACAATGCCAGGGAACTTTATATTCCACCACTGGAACCTTGTAAGGCACAAGAGGCCCACCTTGGGAAACTTAGGGGTCCTTTACAGGATCTAGCTGGGTACGGGAATCAGACAAGGAAAATGCCCCAGAGAATAAACTCATGTGGCAGTAAGGCAAACCTCTTACTTCAACCATCCCAGCCACCCCAGCGTATGCGGACCGCCTATTCCTCTATCCCAATTTACTTGACCAACATTCCTATGGTAGGCAATATTTGCTCTAAGTACGAGAATGGTGAAACCCTTAAAAACAAAGCCATACATTGGCTAAGGCACACTAGGGGTTGCAGATCAGTAATAAGAGATGACATCGTCCAGGCCAAAAGATGTGTCCTTAACCACAGCACAGTAGATGCAATAGAGCTTACGCTACTCTCAGAAGACCTGGTACACAATATAATTGCCCTGCAAGCCAGATTACATTCAACAACTTTGACAAATATCCGGCTTAGACTAAACATCGCCCACACATTAGAAAGAGCTAAAATCGCCCATCAGCACCTAGGGGATGTTCCTGTTTCAACTCTATCCCAAAATGTATGACTATCTCCATCTTTTACTAGGGATCCTCTGCCTAACAATAGTATAGGACCTATGCGAATTCCTCTTATAGCCCAGACCAATCATGTTGACACCCCTTATGAATCTGAGAGCATGTCTTCCATCCTATAGTCACACTTAGCCACAGCCATATCGGCAGTGTTGAGTGATTCAATCCAGGGTAGTGGTTCAGACACCACCAGCTATCCTCTAACAAAGTCTCACCCAAATGCCCCATCCTCTCCCCTGTCTTATCTTTTAATTTCTAATGACAAGATGTTGAAAGTAGTTTTGTGGAATGTGGTGGGTACAATGGGGAAACTTGATGGCCCCCACTGGCTTGAGTTTATTAACAAACACGAGATTTGTATATTCCAGGAAACCTGGAGCTTGACCCCATGTTTATTCCAGGGTTCATTAGACCGAAAAATCTGTCCACACCCGGCCAGCCCTCAGGTGGGCTGCTTATTCTAATTAATGTCATGTTAAACTGCAACATCAAGGAACTGGTTACTAATAGCCCAGATATCCTTGGGATTAGGATAAAAAGTGGCAAGTGCAAGCCCATTGAGATCTATAATATGTACGCTACAAGCACCAGAGGTGGTAGTTCTCCAACTTTACATGCTTTGGATAACCTTCTGGGAGCTAGGCACGACTGTCAACCCCTAATAATTGGAGGGGATTTTAATGTAACATACGAGCCTCTTGATTGGGAAGAGTCTAATGATGTGCGCGAGGAGGATAAAGCCTGGAGGGTACCCCCTTCGGAGCTTACCCCCATTAAAGAATAGTCGCAAGATGCAGTGCAGTTGAACGCCATATCTCTGGATCACAGGTTGAGGGCCACTAATGGAAGAACTAAGTCTGATAAAGGAGGGTGGATGACCTTTAGTGGACTGAATGGGTCGAGTAGGATTGATTATATACTTGTGGACATCGTCCTATTGCCTCATGTATGGGATATGGCCATTGTCCCATCTTGTGACAGTGACCATAATCCCCTCCTTTTGACTGTTGACCATCCATGGGGAGAAACGGGAAGGGACGTTCATAACACATTAGGCACCAAGGTTTTAATTCCTTCGAATGACAAATGGCTCAAATGGCAAGATATTCTGGCTGATAAACCTAAGACAAAATTAATTAAATGCGACCTAGAATCAATCAATCAAATGATCATGGCATTTGTAAAGCACACTACATACCCGCGAGGGTCTCAAGGTGCTAGGGGAAGAAGCTGCTACTGTTCGAAAAGCCAGGTCTTGAGAAGTCTTCTGAAGGTCAGAAGGTCTTCGGTTTTCCGTTGGCAGCTGGCAGCTGGGGAGGGTGTTCCATGTCTTGGCAGTGAGGTGGGAGAATGATCTGCTGCTGGCGGTCACTCTTTGGATGCGGGGGACTGTGGCGAGGAGGAGGTCTGTGGAGCAGAGCTGGTGGGTGGGGATGTAGAGGCTGAGTCAGCTGTTGAGGTACGTTGGTCCGGTGTTGTGGAGTGCCTTGTGTGCGTGGGTGAGGAGTTTGAAGGTTATCTTCTTATTGACAGGGAGCCAGTGTAGGTCTCTCAGGTGGGGTGTGATGTGGCTGCGGCGAGGGATGTCGAGGATCAGGCGTGTTGAGGCATTCTGGATGCGTTGAAGCCGTTTCAGGAGTTTGGCCGGGGCTCCTGCATAGAGTGCGTTTCCGTAGTCCAGTCTACTGCTGACGAGGGCCTGGGTGACCGTCCTTCTTGTTTCAGTGGGGAGCTTCTTGGAGATCCTGCGAAGCATGCGGAGGGTGTTGAAGCAGGAGGAGGAGACGGCGTTGACCCGATCGTCATGGAGAGGGTAGAGGCGAGGATGACCCCTAGGTTGTGTGCGTGGTCGGTGGGAGTTGGGGATGTTCCTAGTGCAGTCGGCCACCAGGAGTCATCCCAGGCTGAGGGTGTGGATCCGAGGATGAGGACCTCCGTCTTTTCCGAGTTCAGCTTCAGTCGGCTGATTCTCATCCAGTCGGCAATGGCCTTCATTCCTTCGTGGAGGTTGGTTTTGGCGGTGTGGGGGTCCTTGGTGAGGGAGAGGATCAGCTGGGTGTTGTTAGCGTAGGAGATGATGTTGAGGTTGTGCCATCGTGCAATGTGGGCGAGTGGTGCCATGTAGACGTTGAACAACATTAGGCTGAGGGATGAGCCTTGGGGTACACAGCAGATGATCTCGGTGGCTTCAGAGAGGAAGGAGGAGGCCCAGTCCAGGGCTTTCTCTTGGATTCCGGCGTCGTAGAGGCATGTTCGTAGTGTGCGGTGGCAGACCATGTCGAAGGCGGCTGACAGGTCCAGGAGGATGAGGGCCGCAGTTTCTCCGTTGTCTAGCAGGGACCTGATGTCATTGGTGGTGGCGATGAAGGCAGTTTCGGTGCTGTGATTGCTATGGAACCCAGACTGGTATGGGTCCAGGATGCTGTTCTCTTCGAAAAAGCTGGTCAGGTGTTTGTTGACAGGCTTTTCGATGATCTTCACCGGGAACGGGAGCAGGGAGATGGGTTGGAAGTTCTTCAGGTCCTTGGGGTCTGCCCTGGGTTTCTTGAGTAAGACGTTGATCTCTCCATGCTTCCAGCTCTCTGGGAAGGTCGCTGTCTCGAAGGAGATGTTGATGGGGTGCGATGGTGCTGCTGGCTTTGTTGAAGATGTGGTGTGGACCGGGGTCGTCCGGGGATCCGGATTGGACGGTGTTCATGATCTTGATGGTGTCGTTGTTGTTGATGTTGGTCCAGGAGTTCAGGCGGTTGGTGCGGGTGGTGTTCGTGGGAGCGGGGGTTTCAGTAGTTGCCAGGGTGGTGACGGCGTTGAAGCTCTTGTGGATGTCTGCGATCTTGCGATGGAAGAAGGTGGCCAGCGAGTCGCACAGGTCTTGTGAAGGTGGGATGTCATTGGTGTTGGAGCTGAGGTTGGAGAGTTCCTTCACGATGTTGAAGAGCTCTTGGCTGTTGTGGGCGTTGTTGTCTAGGCGGTCTTAGAAGGAGGTCCTTTTGGCGGATCTGATGAGGTGGTGGTGTCTGCGGGTGGCGTTCTTGTGGGTGGTGTAGGTTTCCGGTGTTCTTTCACGGATTCAGGTTTTTTCGAGTTTTCGGCAGGTTCGCTTGGACGCCTGGAGGTCTTCGGTGGACCAGCTGGCTTTCTTGCTCGTGTGGGTGTTGGAGGTGTTCTTGAGGGGGGCCAGGGTGTTGGCTCAGTCATTGATCCACTGTTTGAGGTTGCGGGCGGTGGTGTCGGGTCAGTCGGATCTGCGGGTGGGTTCCGGGCGAGGGAGGTGGAAAGCTGGTCTTTGGTGACTTTGCTCCAGCAGCGGCATGGCATCTGTTGGGTACGGTGGTGTGTGGTGGGTTTACAGAAGTGGAAGTGGATGCAGCGGTGATCAGTCCAGTGGAGCTTGGTGGTGTGGTTGAAGGAGACGTGGGAGCTTGCGAAGAAGATGGGGTCAAGCGTGTGGCCAGCGGAGTGGGTGGGTGTAGTGACGAGTTGTCTGAGTGCGAGGTAGGCAAGGTTGTCGATCAGGGTGGAGGAGATTGTGTCGTTCTTGTTCTCAAGGTGGAAATTCAGGTCCCCGAGGAGGATGTAGTCCATGGAGGCAAGGGCATGTGTGCTGACGAGGTCGGTGATGGTGTCGCTGAACTGTGCTCGTGGTCCTGGGGGTCTGTAGATGAGGGTTCCTCTGAGGGTGGTGTTGGGATCGGTGTGGATCTGGAAGTGCAGGTGTTTGGCGGTGCTGAGGGTGTCGTCGGTGTTGGTTGAAACTTTGAGAGAGTTCCTGTGGATGATGGTGATTCCTCCTCCTACTCCATTGGTGCGGTCCCTGCTGGTGATCTTATAGCCATCCGGGATGGATATGGCGATGTCGGGTGCCGAGGAGGGGTTCAGCCAGGTCTCCGTCAGGAAGGTGACGTCTGGGGTGTTGGAGTCCAGTAGGTCCCAGAGTTCCACGGCCTGTTTGCATGCAGAGCGGGTGTTGAGAAGGATGCACCTGAGGTGGTTGGGTTCTTTGGTAGGTGGGTTGGTGGGCCGGATGCTGGTGAAGCTGCAGTTCCGGCAGGAGAAGGGTCCTTGGGTGCGCTTCAGGGCGGCCAGGCAGCATGTGCATGATAGTCCGGCATTGAGTGCATGGAGGGTGCTGGAGTCGTAGCGGAGACGGGCGTCGTGGCGTTCGCGAGGGCCAGGGGTTCTGGCGCTGGCCGTGGTCCAGGCTTGGACGGGCTTGGACGGGCTCAAACGGGCTTGCCTTAGGCATGCCCGCTGGGCGCGGCTGCCATATATGGGGATCAGAGAGGGAGGAGCAGCTGGGAGGTGGGAGTCGGGAGGAAGGGGCAGCAAATGGGCAGTCAGGGGGATCGGGCTGCAAGGGATGCAGTGGCGGGAATGTGAGTGATGGACGGCACGGAGGTAAGGGCACAGAGAAAAACAGGGCACAGAGCAGGGGGCACAGGAGAAAAAAACGGGGCACAGATCAGGGGGCACAGAGAAAAAAACGGGGCACAGGTCAGGGGGGCACAGAACTTACCTCAGCAGCGGCAGCTGGGGCAGGGAAAGGACGCACAGGCGGAGCTTTGCGGAGGGGGAGCGACCTACCTAACAAGGTGAAGAAAAGCATCCAAAGACCTTGTCAACAGCAACTAAGGACCCGGCCTCACTGATTAGCTGTAGTATCCTTCATAGGGATTTCTTTGATCGCTTGGCTAGTTTCTTTTACGTTTACACCAACCAGACCAGACAAACCAGACCAGGCAAAAACAGGGGAGGATTACGGGAACAAATGGTTTAATAAAGAGTGTAGGGTCCTGAGAGGGAGTTTGTCTGCAGCTATTAGGAATAGGGATGCCTTTAGGATATGCGAAGCAAGGAAGGAATACAAACAGGGTCAATCTGAGGTCAAGGGAGAATGGGACAAAAGGAGATGGGAAGAACTTGGGGAGGCCATCCGGCAATCAGGTAGCAGGTTGTTCCGGTCCCTTTTGTCTAAAGGTAACTTTCGAAGATCACCTCCATTGGCAAATAACATCCCAGCTGTTGAGTGGCATAAACACTTTAGTGATTTATATTCCATTAGTGACACTCATAATAGCCCCCAGATGCTCCACGACATAGGCCAGCTTATGTGTACTCTCTCCTACACTAGAGAGGAAATTATGAGCTCCCCAGATGCAATCATTCCTGCAAAAGCCCCAGGTCAGGATGGCATCCCTGGTGATCTCTTCCATGCTGACAGGGATAACTGGGCAATATACTTTTTGTCACTGGCCCATGATATAGCAGGCGGGGAGAGGATCCCTGACTCATGGAAGAGGGCCAAAGTTATACTCATTTTCAAGAAAGGGGATAGGTCGAAGGCCACCAACAACCGCCCGATCAGCTTGATCGATTGTGCTCAAAAGGTCTTCTGCTGTTCCCTCTTAGTCAAAATCCAGACCTGGATGGATGAGAATGACATCCTCTCTCTACTCCAGGCGGGCTTTTGGCGAAAGACCGGCACTACCGATCAGGTGTTTCGTTTTGCCATGCTGTATTGGAAGGTAGCTGTGTTGGGCAAGGGTAGTCTTTACCGTGCATTTATAGACCTCAAACAGCCTTTGATCTAGTACCTAGGGATCTACTTTGGCGGGTGCTTAGGGATCTGGGAATGCTCCTTGAAATCCTGGAACCTCTAATTAGACTACATGAAGATAATTTTGCCCGTGTGAGATGGGGAAACCATGGGCTAACCATCGAGCCGTTTAACATCCAACGGGGTGTACGCCAACTATGTGTTTTGGCCCCAACCCTCTTCTCCTTGTATGTAAACTAAGTGGCTGATCTTTTGTGTTCCATTTCACCAGAAGCCCCGTCCTTGGCGAACCACAAAATATCAACATTACCATTCACGGACGATGCCCTCTTGGTTTCTAAAACCCCTATGGGCCTCCAAAAATGATTGAGTCACTTCAAGGCATTCTGTGGCGAGAGGGGTTTGATCATCAATACAACTAAAACCAAGTTAATGATGCTGAACCCTCATAAATCCTTTAAGGGTCATTTGTTGCTAGATAACGTTCCGCTTGAAAGGGTCAGCTCATTTGATTACTTAGGCATCAGGATGTCTGAGGGAATGGCCTGGAAGAACAACCTAGAGAAGCGTCCTTGAAATTCTTCCAGCTAACTGGGGCTTTGAGGCGGGAGCATTGTTTCTTGTATACCAAGCCTGTAGCACCTGCCCTCAAATTGTACAGTTGTAAGGAAGTGAGTAGTGCCCTATATAGGGCAAAGCTGTGAGGTGTAAGAAATGTAAACAATCTTACATCAGTGGAAAACAAGTTCCTTAGGAATGTGGTATCGCTCCCCCAAAGTACTCCTCTTCTCCCTTAGAAACTAGACCTGGGTATTAAGTCCATTAAGGACCTTGCGAGGCTTCGGCCATTGCTGTTTTGGCACAGACTGGTTACCACCCCTGAATTGGCATCATACACTGTTGCCTTCCGCGAGGTTTCATCTCTGGGTACAAACAAAAAAATTGGGTGGATTAATCATATAGATACCCTTCAGGCAAGCATTGGCCTGCCCAAAGAAGTTACCGGTCTTCCTCCGCCTTATAGTAGAGGCCATGTAAAACTATTGTATTGGGCATGGGTAGAGCAGAACAATTTCCTGGCAATTCAACATGGCAGCCTAACAGACACTTTTACTGATACGAAAACAAACTGCCTATTTGAAAGCTATTGTGATACCATCAAGGTACCAGCCGACAGGAAACTGTACACTCACTTTAGATATGGCAGCCTACCTAATAATGCTTTTACCAACTCCTGGCTGATAAACAAATATCAACCTAAGGGCTGTACTTCTTGCCCCTGCCCACACGAAACAATAGACCATGGTTTAATTGCCTGCCCTACTTATGACAAACCAAGGAGGAAATGGATAGCCCCTGTGTGTAGACAACTAGGGACTCGCAACTACAAAGATGCCTTGCACATATTGAAGTCAGATGCCAGACCACTCTTTGTCTGCACAGATGCGAAATATCTAGGCCAGTTTTGGTCTATCAGAAGAAGGGCGCTGCAGACGTCATCGCCTGGCTTGGACTGATCAAATGGAAATTGTAACAACTAGTCCAAGCGGGTTGTTTCTAACATTGATATTTTTATTATAAATAGCTGGTTTTATGGTAACATTTTGAGTATTTTACAATTTTTATTCGTTTTTTTAATCGTCAATTTGGACCAATGGCTTTATTAAGGGCCAAAGATTAACTACGTTTGTAGTTGTTAATGTGGGCTGTATTTTATAGTAACCATCATATATATATTACCATTTAATGCACTAGCATTTTAGCCTTGTGATTTTATTCACCTGTCTGAATTGCCAGAATTAGCTTAGTAGTGCCCTAATCTTCTCATGCTAGCCCACTATGTCAACTAGACCTATACTGTATCTCCCAAACTATATATTGCCTTGACAGTATTTTTCTTTTTTAGAATGTTTTATGATCCTTGTGGCTGTATCTTTTATGGTTTTGCTAACCGAGATAAAGACATTTGATTGAGTGTAAGATTAACTCCTGTTTTTAATATGTGGTTCACTGAATGTGAAAGTTCAGATAAGTCTCTTTCAAATAGAAGATGAAATAAATATGAAATACACGGTCAAAATCTTGGATCTTCTCAGTACAATCTTGTTGTACGTTGTTCTGAAGCTGGAATCTGTACTGGTCGTTCATCATATCGTTCACCTGTTCCAGTGGGGCAGAGCTGTGGAAAACAACAAGCTTCCAAACTTTTTTCTCATACACTCATGGGAGTTCCCTTTGCTTCCTTCATTTGGAAAAATTCAATAGTGTTTCCTATCACTTCTTTTGAATGTAGAGGATGTATACCATACTGTTAATAAATTTCTTCAATCCTCGAGTTATCTACTTTTTCTATTTGGCCAGTTGAAATTTCTCTTTCATCTTCTAAAGATATTTTTTCTTCTCTCACATATACATTTTTATAATAAATATTGTTTTGCACAAAATATAATGTAGCCTTTTGAAGTTTGGTGACATCTACTAACTCATGCCATATTTTCCGACTCTCTTTGGTACACAAGTAATGGGAATGACTACAGATTCACTTTCCTCTCTCTTTACACCAACAGTTTCAATATTTTCCTCAATATTTCAACTGTACCTCTCTTGAGACTTATAAAAAGTAGCAAAGACACCAATACCTTATCTCACCATCTTTTAAACAACACTTTTATGCTCCATCTTCACCATTCTACTACTACTCACAGTCTTGTCCCTACCACATAAAAAGCAACAACACCTTTTTGATACACATTATGCGCCTTCAAATGTATGACATATATGAAAATACTTATACAAGTAGAGACTGGCTGGGTGATTGAAGGAATGCAGGGGTAATGCCTGGGTGATTTTTTGAGAACAATGATAGTACCTGGTTGAATGGAGGAGTACTAAGGTAGTGCCTGATTGATTGCTTAAGTGCATAGGTAGTAACTGAGTGATTTTATAACTACATGGGTAATGGCTAAGTGATTGAAGGAGTGTATAGATCCTGACAGGATATTTGGAGGAGTGGAAGGATAGTGCCTGGGTGATTGAACCAATGTATAGCTAATGCATTGGTGATTGCATGAGTGCAGGAGTAATGCCTTGGGGATTCAGGAGGACATCAGTGCTGTGTGGGTGATTGGAGAAGTACTATGATAGTGTCTCAGTGATTGGACAAGTGTTAAGGTAATGCCTGGGTGATTTTATAAGTGCATGGGCACTGACTAAGTGATTGGAGGAGTACATAGATCCTCACAGGGTGATTGGAGAAGTGCAAGTGTTTTGCCTAGGTGATTAAACTGGTATATGGGTAACGCATTCATGATTGCATAATTGCAGAAGTAATGTCGGAGGATTGAAAGAATACATAGGTAATGGCTGGTAAATGCATGAGTGCCCAGGTAATGTCTGGGGGATTTCAGGAGTACATAGGCAGTCCCTTGGTGAATTTATAAGTGCATGAGTACTGGCTGAGTGATTACATAAGTACAAGGGTAGTGCCTGCGTGATTGAAAGAGTGCAAAGGTAGTGCGTGGGGTATTCAACGACTGTATAACTAATGCATTGGTGATTGCATGAGTACAGGGGTAAAGTCTGGGGTATTAAAGGAGTACATATGTAATGTCTGTGTGATTGCATGACTTCTGGGGGAATTAAAGGAGTACTTAGGAACTGCCTGGGTGATTTTATAAGTGCATGGGTACTGCCTAAGTGATTGGAGAAGGGTATAAATCCTGACAGGGTGATTGGAGGAGTGCAAGCATAGTGCCTGGGTGATTCAATCAGTGTATAGCTAAAGCATTAGTGATTGCATAAATACAGGGGTAATGTCTGGGAGATTACAGAAGTACATAGGAAGTGCCTTGGTGATTTTATAACTGCATGAGTACTGCCTGTGTGATTGGAGTAGTACTATCATAATGTTTGAGTGATTTGATGATTGTAAAGGTAGTGCCTGGGTGATTTTAAAACTGTATGACCACTGGATGATTGATTGTATAGGTGCATGGGTACTGGGTAAATGACTGGAGAAGTGCATAGATCCTGACACAGTTATTGGAGGACTGCAAGGATAGTGCCTGGGTGATTGAACCACTGTATAGCTAATGCATTCGTGATTGCATGAGTGCAGAGGTAATGTCTTGATGATTAGAAAAGTACATGAGTACATAGGTGCAGCCTGCATGATTGCAAGACTGCAGGGATAGTACATAAGTACTGCAGGGGAAATAGTTGGGGGATTACTGGAGTACATAGGAAGTGAGTGGGTAATTTTATGAGTCCATGAGTATTACAGAAGTAATAAGGTAGTGGCTGAGTGATTTTATAAGTGCATGAGTCCTGGCAGAGTGATTACATAAGTACAACAGTGGTGCATGCATGACTGAAAGAGTGCAAGGATAGTGCCTGGGTGGTTCAAGCACTGTATAGCTAGGCTGTGGGGTTTTAGGTTTAAACCTATAATAACTGATAAAACCCCACTGAAAGAGAAATAGCCCTCACCAGTGAAAACATATAAACACTGAAAAAACACTTGCGAAACCACATACTAAATGCCATTCAAAGAAAGAAAAAAGAGAGTGAAAGAGTAATTTTTTTTCTCCCTGAAGGGGCCAATACAATGTAACTTTGTTATAAAAGCTACAAGCAAGAACGACTGGACTAACAATTATTCTGCTTGAGTTTTGTTGTTTAGGGATGCCACTAAAATATTGTTTCTTCTTCCTTTTGCTTTTTTTCAGTTTTGTGGTCTTTGGTCTAAAGATGCAGGATTTAGAAGCATGTTTTATGTCTCGGTTAATTATTTTATAAACTGTAGAGCATCAAGACATATCAAAATCATATTTGATATTTTGGCTGCGTTTGATTCTTTCACTGATAGGTAAAATGGCAAGTTTCATAAGAATCTTTCCGAATATGTGTCATCACATTTACCCACAAGGAATGGATAAAAACCCTTAATACATCAGCAAACAGTTTCTAGTGGGTCAGTATTGATAGTAGGTGAATTGCCAACACCTCCGGCTTTAAACATTCAATGCAAAGTATAGTGACAAGTATATGTATTAAGAGTGCTATCACCAAGCATCTGGGATAGTGGTGAAAACATGACACCAGACTTTTGGAAAACATGGAACGCAGTGTCACTTGGAATGCTCTGCAAAAAAGGTTCTTTACAAGTTCAACAAAGATTGGAGTGATATTGTTTGTATGTGCAGTGATTCAGCTACATATATGGAAACGTTGTGTGATGACCTGTCAAAATTGATACCCGAGCTGAAGTGATTCCCTGTAGGAGATCCTTACCACTTGTTAGATGGTATGCTGAAAGAATCGCAATCTTCAAGTGCACCATTATTGGCATGGGAAGCTATGTCAGTGGCCAGAGTTAACAAATTGTGTACTGGCTGTTTTGGCGTTGCCCGTCTCAAGTGCTAATGTTGAGAGGGCTTTCACAGGAATTACATGGGAAGGAAAGAGCGAGCAAACATGACCAAAGACTCACTGAAGAAGTATTGTATGGTATACTCCAAGAAGTTTAATTTAAAAAAATCTATTTGGACCTCATATACACTATATGTACACTGTCTATATACCATGTTCTATCAGTGCAGAAAGCAAGCAATAATAAAAGCAAAACGTTCCATAAACACTGGAAAAACACTTTTTCTGTTGTTTTTAGTGGTGCGAAAATGTGTAACCACTGATAACAACTGTTTTTTAAAGTATTGAAATCACTTGAAAACACTGAAAAAACCCCACCAGAATTTACCTAAAATAGAAACTGAAAACAGGAAAGCCTATGTATAGCTAATGCATTTGTGATTGCATGAGTACAGGGCTAACGTCTGGGGGATTAAAGGACAATATAGGTAACAACTGGGTGAATGTATGACTATAGCAGTGATATCTGGGGATTTACGTGACTAAATAGAAAGTGACTGGGTGATTTTATAAGTGCATGGGTACTTCTTTGGTGATTGCAGGACTACTGAGGTAGTGCCTCACTGAATAAATAAGTGGAAAGGTAGTGCTGCAGTGATTTCATAACAGCATGACTACTGGCCGAGTGATTACATAAGTACAAGGGTAGTGCCTCTGTGATTAAAGGAGTGCAACTGTAGTGCCTAGGTGATTATGCAAGTGCATGAGTAGTGACTAGCGCTAGTCTTTCAATCCTGGTGCAGTGAGGGGAACGGACAATTCTAACAACACTGCCACTAAGCCGTGAGGGGAACG
This sequence comes from Triturus cristatus, assembly GCF_964204655.1. Taxonomy (NCBI): domain Eukaryota; kingdom Metazoa; phylum Chordata; class Amphibia; order Caudata; family Salamandridae; genus Triturus; species Triturus cristatus. Next base: position 1,356,669,891 of record NC_140591.1, read on the forward strand.
GCCGACGCTTAGCACCTGCATCCTGTCATTAAGCCGTGAGGGGAATGGCCAACGATCAAACCACATCTCCCAGCGGCCCCTGGTCAGTGGGCACTGGGTGACGCGGAGACGGCGAAGGTGGAACTTTAAAGCCGCGTCAGTACTACGCAGCGCGGGACGCGCTAGTCTTTGAATCCTGGTGCAGTGAGGGGAACGGACAATTCTAACAACACTGCCACTAAGCCATGAGGGGTACGGCCGATGCTTAGTACCTGCATCTTGTCATTAAGGCGTGAGGGGAATGGCCAACGATCAAACCACATCTCCCAGCGGCCCCTTGTCAGCGGGCGCTGGGTGACGCAGAGATTGCGGAGCTTTAAAGCCGCGCTGGTCCTCCGCAGTGCGGGACTGCGCCCGTCAGGGTCCAACAGGGGCCGGACTCCCTAACCCCCACAAACGAGGGCTTCGTTGGACTTTTGGACATTGGACTAAGGACTTTTACTCATAGAAGTAAGCTTGTTAAAGTGTTTGTTTTGATTTTTATTGCTGTGCTGCCATTGTTAAATATCTAATCATGCCAAAAAGGAAGATGAATCATGCAGTAATTACAGCAAATGCAGAGGGAAAGGTAGTGGGCCAAAGATCACTATTGTCTTATCTCACAGGGGCTATGGGGGCCATTGAGGAGCAAATTAGCACGGTGAAGGAATCCTTATCGAAGGGAAGGCGGGGTCCAGTAAGGGAGGAGGGAGATCTTAGCTCCAACAACCCTTTACCCCAAGTGAGAATAACTCTGTTCTAGGTCCCCGAAATGGCTCCATACAGGATATCTCGGCTCACATAGTTCAGAGGGATTTGAGTGACCTGGTAGAGGATATACAACCACGCCTGAAGCGTAGTAAAAATCCTGGAAACCCAGAGGGTATACTTATACAAAAACCTAAAGGACAAGTCTCGGGGAGGTGTAAAAAGAGCTCCCAAGTCAAGAAAAGAGCAATCCAGGGTAAACTGCCATTTCAACCTCAACTTACTCGTAATAACATAGCGGGCTCAAGAAAACCTACCACGCATGCCCAATTAGCGAGCCAATCTTTGGCACTAGAAAAAATATCAAAAAGTATAGACAAATTGCATAGGTACATAGAGAACGCACTGGGGATGAGAGAGTGGTAAACCAGGAAAATACTTTTATAAGTGGACCGACAAGCACAACCCATACAGTTACCCCTAACCCAGTGACCAGGTGTATCACCTCTGGACCCCCAATTCATGGATATAATGTAGATACGAGTGATCAACACGCTATCACTGAAAGAAATAAGTTGGCGGGGGAGAAGAACAGATATAATAATGGAGTAGGGCCCAACGGTATGGATTTGAGGCTAACCCAGGCGCCCCAAATACATACTCGCCTTGATTTGCCACCGGAAGCTACACCATATGTGGTAATCTTGGCTAATGCCCTTAGCACTGAGGTCACCTGAATTAGAAACATGGATAGAACTTTGCAATAAGTCTCTCCACTGGTTGGGAAGGCATAGTGGCCTTACGGATGTGTTATTCAAGCACTTCAAAATGGCTAGACGGGTTGCGTGGGTGGGCAAAGAAAGAAAAGAGCTACAGGGCGATTGTGTGTTCCTGATGTTTATTGATCCTAGATTAGTGCATGCAATCCTAAACAGGCTAGGAAACGCTTTCTTTATTAATGACGCAATCAATGTACTGCCACTAGCAACTTTCTATCTGCCACACCCGGGTCCATATAGGTCCAACGGGAAATACCCTGTTTTGGGCCCTGATGTCAGAAAATCTATAAGGGATCCCCATAATGGATACCTAGGAGGCGAGAACATCCCACTTTATAATCGTTTTGAACCACTAACGGGAATGGAAGCATTAGATTGACCCATTGCAATTGTAGGGAGGGAGGAGAATCAAAGGAAAATGGACACAACTTTGACAAGGGAGAGACACGCAGTAAATAAGGGACTAGAACCTAATATCCAACGTATGAAGGCATTAGAGCAATCCTTGCCCAAAGACACCAGCAGGGTTGGGGAGGATGGAAGCATAGTCCCCGCTAATTGTCCAAGTAAAAATGGTCAAACCGAACATACTATAATAGATACCCAAAGGATAAATGAAGGAGAAGTGATCATCCCAAAATCTAGTAAATCCTGCAAAATATTAACCTGGAATATCGCTGGTTTAGCTGCCAAAGTAAAAGACCCTCAGTGGCTAACTTACATCAATGACTATGCCAAAGCTTGCCTCTAGGAAACATGGGCAATAGAGGAGATGCACATATTCGGCTTTCAAACATTTAACACTGCAGCATGCACTAGTAAATATGGCCGTAATAAAGGAGGTCTATGTACCTATGTTTCCAATTCGGCAGGGGTCTCTCACGTGAAAATTAGAGAGGCTGGTGACTACTATCAGATCCTGACTATGAACTTAGGTGGGCAAAGGGATGCAGTTTTGATAAATCTATATAATAACATTCCAAAAGCCCAGAAAATGAATGTCTTATCTAACCTAGGTACATCCTTAAAAAATATTGAAGGAAAATTGATGGGAGACATGTTTATTATCTGGGTGGGTGATTTCAACTGCTCTTTGTGCCAATTCAGTGAACAAAGTATATGTGGGTTGGGCAATGATAACGAAGATACACCCTCACACTTCTCACATACACCTTTGGGAGATCTGCTGAATGACATAGTTTTTCAATTTGATTGTGGCTATGCGAATGAACTGTGTTCGCCTCCCATTCCGTTTCAATCAACCTTTAATAGAAGGGGATGTAATTCGACCATTGATTTTGTCCTAATTTCCAACAGATACTCCTGTAATGTACTCTCCTGTAAGACCCTTGACATCTTAATGAGTAATCATTACCCTATTTGCCTAGATCTCTCTCTAAGAGGGCTGGAGAAAAAACTCGACAGGAATTCGCAATACAATACCGATATCTATCTTGCCAGCACAAATGGGTATACGCTAAACTGGGCAAAAGTGGATCCCAGGGAATTCCTCCTAGGCCTGATTAATAATTAGGCCTGGGATAAATTTCCGTTCCGCTCGCGGAAATTGCGATAATTTGACATTTTCGCGTTCCGCGGAGAGCGCGAAAATGTCAAAATTTCCGCATTCCGCAGCTTAGCGATAATTTGTTTCTTGCTTGCGCTGTAAAATAATACATTCTCGCGCGCGCGCGATCGCCTTACCTGAATCCCCGCGTTTGCCGACAAGTTTTCCCGATCCGGTCACCTTCTCCACGAGATGTTGGATTGTTGGTAGCCATTTGCGCTGTCTCTCAACAGTTCGCGCCCGCAGTGACGTCATGCGTCGCGCGATCACGTCTTTCTTCTCGCGATCATGCACTGCGAGACAAGTGAAAACAAGATGGCCGCGCCCGAGAGCAATCGCATGGGTAAGTTGGCGAGCCGCGACCACGCAGAAAATACCACAAACGGGCAGGAAATAAACTTCTGCATCTTCGCGATATTTCCACGTTTGCGGAGATTTTTAACATTTTCGCGATAATTTGCAAAAGTGAATTTCGCAAATTCCGCCCACCCCTACTAATTAGTTGCATCCATCACAGGTTAATCCCTACCTGGGCTGATGCTATTGTGATACCTATATTCAAGAAAGGGAACAGAAATGAACCTAAGTGTTATCGCCCGATATCCTTATTGGATGCGGGAAGGGTCATTTTAAACAAGCTTGAGACTTGGGCCGAAGAGACAGGCGTTTTATCAGTCTTTCAATATGGTTTTCGACCAGGTTTAGGTACCATTGAACAGGGGCTTAATTTGTCTCTGACTATCGATAAATACACAAAAGCTAAGAAGGGCAAACTTTTCCTCACATTTGTGGACTTAAGTTCCGCCTTTGATTGTGTCAAACACGTCATACTGTGGGACACTCTTAAAGATCTAGAGTTGGATCCACCCTTGCTGCTGTTTATAAAGGAATTATACAGGGGGCAGGTGCAAGGGTACGGTATGGGAAACAGGGAGAATGCTCAGCCAAATTCCCCATAAAAGGAGGGGTAAGGCAGGGGTGCATTCTTGCCCCCCTGCTTTTCTCCCTCTACATAAACAGCTTGGGGCAGTACTTGAGCGAGTTCCATCATGATTATCCAACCATTAGGGGTACCCCTGTTCCTATTCTATTATACTCGGATGACGCTGTTATAATGTCGCGGACACAGCTGGGCTTGCAAAGGTTTGTCTCAAATTTTGTTGCTTACATGATGGAGCGGGGCTTAAAGGTAAATATCGGCAAGACATTTACTATAAGCTGTGGGACAAAATTGAGAAAGACATGTGACATCCTTATTGACAATAAAAAACTTGCAAGCATGGATAAATTCTCTTATCTAAGTATAACCTTTGATAGGAAGGGTTCCTGGAAAACAACCATGAACAGCAGAAAACTGACCCTCTCGAGAGCCATAGGAGTTGTTACTAACTTTTCAAAAAAACTAGGTGGAAGACCCGTCCTGGAGCTGCAGGCCATTTATAAATCTAAATATACCTCAACAGGGACATACTGGGCTGGCATATGGGGTATAGAATGCTTGGACCAAATACAACGCTGTGAAAACACTTTTTTGCGCTATCTATTGGCTGTTCCCAGTTCGACCGCCACTTATTGTTGCCACAGGGAACTTGGTCTAGCACACATCTCTGATACTATAAAGATTATCTCCCTCCTTCTATGGCACAAGGTATGGGTGTCGATAGAGACGGGCTTCAATAGGGATGTAATTATGGACTGCCTCAAGTTGGATGGGGTAGCAAATCTGCCTTGGATTAGTTATATAAAAGGTATGACATATGATATAGGCCACCCAGAATATTTTCATAATCCAAGCAGCTTGGAATCTGTTTCCAGAAAATCCCTCAAGACACACTGTTTGAATCACCTAGAGAATAAAAGATGGCTCATCGAGAGAGAAAAGAACTCGGTCATGGCAAATCACTTGATGTCCACTTGCATAGGTCTACAACACTACTTAACATTGATACAGAGTAGTTTCTCCAGTATGCTTCTGGCCCGTTTTCGTAGTGGGTCTTTTTTCAGGATGTCACATTTCCTGAAATCAACGACTGGACAAAATATCATCCTATATGCCCATGCGATGATATCTTTAGATAGACCACAATGCACTGCACTTTATTCTGTAAATATTATGTTGCATCGAGGACATTTTTTTTATTGCCCATTCTCAGAAGATGGAACCTAAAACAATGTAGAATAGCTTTTCTAAGACTACAAATGCTAGAAAATGAATACATCATCGCGGCCACCTCTTCTTTCTTAAAGGCCGTCATAAGGTTCCGGAACATTATGTGAAGCTTCTGTGAATATCTGGTGTCCTTTTATCTCTCTGTGTATATATATATGGATTTTACTATGTATTTCTGTTTTTTATATGGATTGTATTTTTCATTACTCTGCTGATCGTATTTGAATCTGGAAAATTGTATCTTTTTAAACTGTTTTTAATATTGTGCTTTTATGATTTTAAGACATAGAATCGAATAAAGCTGATTTGAATTGAATTGAGTAGTGACTACATGATTCAAAGAGTGCATGGGTAATAACTTGGTGATTGCATGAGTGCAGCAGTAATGCCTGAGTGATTACAGCAGTGCATATGTAGTGACTGGAACATTGGAAGAATGCATGAGAAGTACTTGGGTGTTTTTATAACTGCATGTGTGTTGGGCCTAACCAAATATAAAGCAGCAAACTATTACATGACTCAACCGTAAGTCTCTCCATGTTGTTAAAAGCATGCATACATATGTCTATAACTTTTCAAATCATCATGATATCTAAAAGAAATGTATGCACAATATTTCTGGAATATAGTGAAACCTAGAAACTAAGACATGTAATAGATCTGCCTGAGTGATTGCATACTCCATTGGTAGTGTTTGGGTGATTGTATAAGTGCAAGGGTAGTCACTGGGTAATTAAAGGAGAAGATGGATAGTGACTGGCTAATTGCATGAGTGCACACATAGAGGATGAGTGCATGGATAAGTGTATAAATAGAACCTGAAGGCATAGATGAGTCATGGAGTAGTGCCTAGGTGAATAGCTAAGTGCAACAGTAGAGCCTGGGCGATTCTACGACTGCAAGGCTAGTACCTGCATTAATACATGAGTGCATAGGTACAGCCTGCATGATTGCGAGACTGCAGGGATAGTACATAAGTAGTGCCCGGGTAATTGCATTACTGCAGGGGTAAAATCTGGGGGATTACTGGAGTACATAGCAAGTGAGTGGGTGATTTTATAATAAGTACTGCTTGCATGTTTGCAGGAGTACTGAAGGAATGCCTGAGTGATTGGAAGTGTACAAAGATAGTGCCTGGGTGATTTTATAGGTGCATGGGCACTGGCTAAATGATTGGATGAGTGCATAGATCTTTTGAGGGTGATTGGAGGAGTGCAAGGGTAGTGCCTGGGTAATTGAATTAGTGTATAGCTAATGCATTGGTGATTGCATGAGTGCAGGGGTAATGTCTGGGGGACTACAGGAGTACATAAAAAGTGCCTGGGTGATTTTATAAGTGCATTAGTACTGCCTGCGTGATTGGAGTAATACTGTGGTAGTGCCTCAGTGATTCGAGGAATACAAACGTAGTGCCTGGGTGATTTTATAAGTGCATGGGCACTGGCTAATTGATTGGAGGAGTGCATAGATCCTGACAGGGTGATTGGAGGAGTGAGCCAGTCAGGCCCCAATCAAACCTTTGATCCTTTAATTTGCAGCAGAAGTATTTTACATTTTTTACTTTTGAGTGATGTAATTTCTATATGTAGGGTCTTCTCTCTCTCCTGTCTCATCCATTATCTTTGTTATTTCCCATCAATTGGTGGTGGTCTTGCTATTTCCACCTCTCCATGTGTCTCTTCTGTGTTTTTCGAATTCTGGTCCTGATCGATCCATGTCACCCACCTGCATGTCTCTTTTGACTCCTCTACTGACCACACCAGCACCTCTTTCTCATTCCTTGTTTTCTTGTAATATCAGCACCTTACTATTCCTTCAAAAAAAAGCTTATTTGTTTTCGATGCCTCCATCAAAATCAGTTCTTTTACTAGGTAGGCTGACATACACACAATTACATCTCTTATTCTAGTCATACTTTCCATCCTTTTCCTCCACTTTATATGCCCTTTCGAAGCCGAAAGTTTGGGCCTTCTCTTTGTTCAGTAAGAATTCCTCCAAGTTACCTCCTTCCTCTTCATCTTCAGTGCTTGGATTTGTAGGTTTTCACTTTGGGACCTATTTTCCAGGTCTTTGCATTTCTCCATTAGTTGTTTTATCTGGGATTCTAACAAGACAATAGTTGTGGTTACATGACATTGCCTGGAGAGATTGTCCTGTGGCCTCCACTCTCACATTAATGTTTGCAATGTCCCTCTTCATTTCAGAGATCCAAGGACAATTCCAAATAGAGTCGATGCTTGACAAAGATTTGTCAAAGTCTTTTTTAAGGTCAGCTGGGCAAGCCTATAGATCTTATTTTGTGAGTTAGTTCCTGTGTTTTGCCATCGTTGTGAGCTTGCCGGTTCCCTGTTCTTCTAGCTGGTGTGTTGTGTTCCCTCTGACAGCTCCAGTCTCATATGAGTAATTCACTTTGCTTTATGCCTCGCCCATGTTCAATATATGGTGATTGTGGTTGTTGTTTTATAGTACCTCCAGTAGAAATTCTTCCCCTACACCCCCTCCAAATGTGAGTTGATCCATTTGTCTTCCTGCATCCCTAGCTAGTGCTAAACTATGGGTACCAGACTAGACTTGTACCTCTGAAACCTGCTCTGTGCTGAGTCTGTATGTAAACCACTCTACAAAGTGAATTTTACACACATTTCCTATTATGGCCATTATTGTTTTTGCTGGTTTAATGAAATGGGAATTTCCCCGTGGAGATATAGAGCCCCTGTAGCAGTTCATATTTCCCTGGGACGAAGCTCCCTTTACAATGCGAGTTTCAGAAATATGATGGAAACCAATGTTATGGACAGCCATTTGTAATATGGATGCCAACATTGTATCCTTAAACCTGATCACAAGTAGGGGTGGGCAGAACTTGTGGAATTTCACTCTGCGGAATTTGGCTGAATTACAGAAAAACTCTGTGCGATTCGGCGTAATTCCACCAATAGGATGAAAACATGCAGCCTGCGCTGCTTAAGCTACAATTTAGTGCAGATAGTGTGAGCAGTGCAGAAAATTACCACCATGTAAATCTACTTGACTGACTGCTAATCTACGCGGCCTCTGAATGCGACCACTCACAAATGCCGATGACCACCAGCATTAGAAATTCTGCATGGGGAAACCAAATCTCACTCGCACTCACCAGCTTGCATATTCTGGAGCCTTGAGGGAGGAAATTTACACCATCCGACGATTTAAGGAATTTGGTCGGAATTCCATGTTAAAGAGTAACGCAGAGTGGGTAAAATCCCACCAATTCCATGGGTAGACTGGAAAATTCCACCCACCCCTAATTACAAGTATAAACAAGCACTATACAAAAGATTCCTGAAGAAACAGGAAAGAAGAGCAGGGAAGAGAGAAACCTTGAAATGGCCCTGTAGACTTCTGATGACACCACTACTCCCCTTGTTTTTGTGCACCACCTATTGTGAAACACAGTAGATATTAGAATTTGTATCTCTTGAGTAGCACAGTACTTAACATATTGTGCTATTTCTTGGATTCCCAATTAAGGATTGCATGTCAGGTGTCGCCAACAGCTTGAGTAAACTTCCATGGCAGACCCAGATGAGATGGTGAGAAGACCACACCAAACACATTTGAACATGGTTGATAGCTCCAAGTTGCTGAAGTGCAGTTGTAGAAAGACAAGTATGAAGACACCAAAACGAAACCTAAAAAGGAATGACAAAACACTAAAGATGCATATCGTGAGATAGCTGAGTATGAACTGGTACAACAGTGGAGAAACACAACACTTTGCAGAGTTGTCAAGCAAAGAGTCCCGGGTAGCAGAGGGCTTAAATGCTGTCTAAATACCTCCAAACGAATGCCCCTAACCATGCCAATTACCCCCCTCACCTGCTTCGGGTGTTTCAAAGGCCACTTTTTTAGATAGGTATGTGGTTGCCAGCTGAGAAACCTCAGACTCATCACCCCCTCAACATCATCGGGCACAGAAGTAATTGTATGCAATGTCTCCTTTATATCCCCCCCAGGGAAGAATCTATGAAATTGTGGGATGCTTTCTTTTACAGGCTTTTTACATTGGCAATGAAATGCCCCGGAAGTGAGGTGAACACCTCATACATTTAAGGTGAGGAAAAGAGAAGCAGAAAAATTAAGATTAGTCATGGTTGGAAAATGGCCTTCCCTGCAGAGTCACCCTCAAAAGGGGAGGACCTCAGTACACTTCAAAGGCCTGCCTTTGAGGTCTCCCCCACTTCAAAGGCATCACTGGGTATAAGAACTGGACCTCAGACTGCACCACTTCAGTACACTTATGGACCTTGTGAAGACTCTGCCAAGAAAAGGGACTGCTGTCCTGCTGAAGGACTGCCACTCTGCTGCTTTGCTGTTCTGTCCTGCTGCCTGCTGTCCCCCTGCCTGTGTGAGAAGGACTGGAACTGCATCACTTAAATCCAGAGTAAATGAATGGGCTAACTGGTTACCCTTCTGATGTTAAGTCTCAGGGACTTAAAATACTTCCAACCAACCTTCTTCTGAACCTGAACTCTGCCATCTGCTAGTCCACCCTGCCAAGTAGTGCCACCTCAGTCCTGGAACCTTGGAATTGGGCTTCAGGTGCTTGCTCCAGCAAAACCTATTCTTCCTCTGCCATTGTGTGGATCAGAACCGGCGCATCACCCCTGTTGCATGGAGAAAAACCTTCACATCGATCCTGTTGCGTGGATCCAAATGGGTGCATCATTCCTGTTGCATGGACTAGAACTGGTGTATCACCTCTGATGCATGGATCAGCCCTGTGAAGGAAGTGACACGCTTGTGGCCACCTGGGTCACCTCTCAGCCTTCCATACCAAATGAAGAGTTGGAGGAACAGTGGAGACTATACCAATAATTGTTTTATTTAGATATACTCAGAGTGAAGTATGGTGGAGAGAACTAAAGATCAGCAAGCAAAACAATACATTATGTACATGTCATACCGGGGTGAAGGCAGCCCACAGTAGAATTATCCTGACATATGCAGCTGGACAGTGAAACACACAAAAAAAACGTTTTGGTTATCATATGGTACACTACCTAGTAAAGTCCAAGGTCATTTCACCCTGCACCCGCCACCAGACAAGTGGGAGAGGGCCTCTATCTAGTGGGAAAGCTATGCACTGGCACTAACAGTTAATTATTGCAGAAACTAAACTCAACAGAATCTTTTCTCAGAAAAAATAAAAGATTAGTTTTGATCATCATCAAAATGGCGTCTGAACAGATATAGGGTGCTGCGTAAGGTATGTTCTAACACCTGACTCATCACCTGCGAAACCACCATTGAGTGGCGATCTTACTGGGCACTAGGCCTTTGCATCCCTGTTGATGGCATCCTCGACGAGGAATCTTTGCATTGTAGCTCTTCACTCATTAGAGCCAACACATCACCGCTGCTGCGCAAATCAGGAACTGCACATCGCTGCCACTGCGTTGTTTGACATCAACACATTGCTTTAGCTGCACCCAAGATTGTCAACGTCGACACAGCCAGGACTAAGGCACTTTTGTTCAGCGGGCCTCATTGAGTTTCCAGCCCTACTCCATGGTGGGCAGCCTAAACTTTTGCCTTTGTCCCGCTCTGGCACAACCAGATAATGCAAGAACGTGCTTATTGATTATTCTAAGCGCTATTTCACAATTTTTTTTTTTTTAATTATATCCCAAGTTCTACTGATTGGCAGTTTATTGTTTTGGTCTTCTTTTATTTATTAAATTCAGTTCCATTTTTTTAACCTGGTGTGGGATCTTTTTGTGTGTTGTTTTCACTATTTTACTGTTTGAAGTGTTACACAAATACTTTACACATTGCCTCTAAGTTAAGCCTGACTGTTCTGTACTGAGCACAAGATAATTTAAGGTTTGCCTGATTCTTATCCTGACTTGGACTGTGGTTGCTGTCTGACTTGGGCTCATACTTTAGTCAACCAACAATGCAATTTCTAACAGTCAGTTATAATAATTACGTTTGTATGGGACTCCAGGATCTAGTTTTGGGAACATAAGTCCTAAATTGTGGTCTTTACAGAAATCCAACTCTGTGCATAACCGTCCAAGACACAAATATTTGCTTTAAACTTTCCAATATAATCTTATGTCAATCCTAAAGGATTAAACATAACATATAGATATACATTTTTAAACAACTCTAGTGTAAGACTAATAACATTTTCTTGGTAGGTGGATTATTAGTAGAGATAAGTATGCTCCTAGCATAAGCAGTGCAGCGACCAATGCCATAAAAGCTCCAGTCAAGGTCTCAATACATTAGCCCTTTGCTCAACCCTTGGTAGCTGGCTGCGAGCAGGCAGGCTTAACTCAGGAAACATGTTTCCGAAGCATTTAAAAACAATAATACATTAAATACACAACAGACAATAAAAATCCTACACCAATGTGTAAAATAGGGAATATTGCTATCTTTAAAATGACACCAAAATGACAAAAATCCATTATAAGGAACTGGAGCTATGACTTTTTAAAGGGTAAACACTTTCTAGTGTTTGAAAATATATAGCACCAAATTGGGACACTTGGTCACGTTTGATCAGGAGAAAGTCAAAATTTTAGGCTGACCACGATGGAGCCCTGGTCAGATACACTAAGGGGCTGATTCCAATTCCGGTCGCAAATCTTACCGACCGACACGGACCCAGACTGCATACCGACCGACACGGACCTGTGCCGTACGACCCGTGCAGGACGATGCAACGCGTGTGAATTACAACCGACACGTACAGAAAACAAGCCGTACGACCGAGCCGTAGGGAAAATAGTGAACCGGCCGGAAAACCGACGCGATTTTCACTGACCGACACAAACCCGGAATGAACCCGACCAACCCGTACCCGCGATGTCCGACCCGCGCAATACGATGCAATGCGTGTAAAACCAGACCGACTCGCACGGAGAACAAGCCACACGACCGACACGCACAGAAAACCGGGCCCACAAGTAATACAGATCTCCGCGACCAACGCGTATGAAACACAGAAGATAGGCCGCATGAACGAGGCGTAGAAGCCCGCACGAGCCAACATCAGCGTCCGTTTCCGTCAGATGAATATCTCCTTCATGCCTACAAAACCCAAAGGAAAAAAGACAAAAAAAGGACAAAACAAGCAATGACAAAGTCAATCAATATCAAATAAAAAAAAACCTGGGACAAAGACACAACCACAACTCCAACTATATAAAGGACTACACTCACTACCATGATCCCTTGCAAACAGGAGACACAGCAAGCAGCAAACACCATTACACAACAACCACAGACACACTCACAACTCACCCATCACACAACTCACACACATACAGCCAGCAAAACCAACACCCACCCACCCTCACTTGCACCCTCACACACACATCTCTCACCACCACCACCCATCACCATGCCCCCAAAGAAGAATCCAAAGTTCACAGATATTGAGTTTGAAGTGCTGGTAGACGAGATCATCATAGTAGAGCCACATTTGTTTGGTACATTGGTCCAAAGGACCCCCATGTCACAGAAACCCAAGATGGCGGCGAGGATTGTGGACAAGGTGAACACTCAACACCAGCAAGGCGCACAAAGGACGATATCCAGAACAGGTGGTATGATGTGTGCAGGAGGGTCAAGAAACTCAACGAAAACGATCACGCCCTGTGTCAGTGCACCGGCGGTGGCCCTCTTGCCAAACCATTCTACTTCAGGACCTCGAAGGAGAAGGTGCGGGACATCCTACCACCAGAGAGCGTCCATGGGCTAACAGACATACCAGAGCCTGGTGAGTACACAAACAACATACCCAAGATTGTGTGGCAAGGGGACAGTGAAACCATGCACCGCAAGAAAAGCTACAGTAACCAATAGATAATCATCCCAAGATGTGTGTGCCAGTCAGACAAACACACTACCTGCCATCTCATAGTGACTTGGAACTGTGTCATGACATGCACTAACCTACAAATAAAATACAGCAAGGCAGTGGCACAAAGCTAAATCGACACTGCCAGACAGTTTGCCACCACAAACACACTACCTCACAGTGCAGCTGACTGACAGGAAGGAATAGTGGGGATGCAGGTGAAGTGAGTGTATCCAAAAGCATGATGGGGTCTGTAGTCACAGATAATGCTCCCCCTCCTGATTGGCCCATAAAGGCCTCTCTGAAACATGCCCACATCACAGGGAAAATCAGAAGCAGGACACCACTGACTGACATCCTGAAAGACAACTTGCACGCCCTACAATGGAAGCACGTTTCATGATGGGATGTCTGGCCGGGTGGGAAGGAGGACTGACAGCTCTGATCATACTTACCTGCCTGTGGAGACACCCCCCCTCAACACAAACTCCACACAACTCACCGGGTAGAAAGCATTGACCCACACCTCTGTGAAATATTATCAAAAGATACCCCGTACTGGCTGCTGCTGTCACACCCTGTCACAGGGAAGCAAAGTCAAGAGGGAGGAAGTATGGGCATGCTGGGAAGGGGGTGTAGCCAAGAGTATGATGGGAGTCACAGTCATAGACAATCTATACCCACCCACATGTCCCAGCAAGCATACACTGAACCATGCGCGCCTCACAGGGGGTGGGAAGGGACTGACAAGATGTCTGACACTGGGCTCTGTTGTGGGGAGCACAAAGCCCTGCTGGGAAATGGGCAACAACAATATCAAACTCTGTCCGTGACAAGCTGGAAATAAACAGTGTACAGGCAGGCATGTGTTCGTACAGTAGAAAATGTCATGTTTGTGAACCATTGATGCCTGTAGAAACATAACTCACATTGTGTGTCTCTTCCAAACACAGGTGGTGCTCGGGACCCAGCACCAAATGAAGAGGATTCCCAGGCCCAGACTCTGGTGGACACTGAGCTCTCTGGTTTGACTCTGTCTCTGTCCTCTTTGGGTGGATTCAAAACTTGTACGAGTTGTGCGCTGGAAATTCAGTTGGATGCCTACTACAATGTTGCAATTACTAGTGTTTCATGAAGGTGAAGATTTGAACGATGCGGAAGGCGTGTACGAGTCGTACATTTCCATGGATTGGCCAGATTCATAGAATGCAACCGTGTTGGACCTATCACTTGGGACACATGGCACAGATGCTGCCTCTGCAGCACAGATATAAGGCTGGCTGGCCCCCAGGGAGCTCACTTGCCTGCACTACAAGCTCCTGGACCACATCCCTGCTACCACTTCTGCTGTCTCTGCATCCTCTGGCTCCTGCTATAGCACATACTCCCGAGAGGGCCCCAGCCTTCACTGAGGAGGAGAACCAGGCCCTGCTGGATGGGCTCCTTCCACAGTACAGCAAGCTGTATGGGAAAAAAAGGGGAGCAGGGGAGTGTGCAGTCCACTGCCTTCCTAATTGTGCATGTTGTCTGACTAGCCGTATTAGCAGTGTGTACACCAGTGGCAAGCATTCTCACTGACTACTTTCATCACCCAAAGTGTTTAGGTACATGTAATGAACAGGTGTTCTGCTGCTAAAGTGCATTAGGGCAAGCTTAAACTTTCCATTGTTAACATGTCAGACATGCAGGTGATTTGTCCTTCCCCATGGTTGCACTACCTGTGTAACTCATTTCCCTTTGTGATGATGACATGTATATCCAAATGCGTGCAGCACAAATATGGGGCATGTGTGTTAATGTACTTTTAACTTTGTTGTTCTCACAGGTTGATGCTCACCAGAAGCAGGAGATATGGCTGACCATCGCCCAGGCAGTTCGTTTGGTGGGGGTCTACAAGCGCCGGATCCGCAACTTCCAGAAGAGGTGGCAGGACCTTTGGGGTTGGATTCGGAGGATCGCTAGAGTCCAGCTGAAGCTGTCACCTCCAAGCAGGAGGGGTGGACACCAGACCCTAACCCCCCACATGCTCCGGATCCTGGTGGTGGTCTTCCCAGACCTGGATAGGCTGCTGAAGGCCAGACAGCAGCAAGAAAGGGGTAAGTCCATGCCTAATCTGTGTACTATGTCTGACATGCTAATTGCAGTCTTTTGGCCTGGTCACACTTCCACATTACGTAGGTCTTGTAGTCCAATACTCAGGTCCCTCAATTGTCTGATGCACCCACCTCATCTGTTCCACAGGTGTGGCCCCTACAGTCTGTTGATTTTGTCACTAGGGTAATGTGTCCCTGCATTCAGTTATGCTTCAGCTACCGGACAGCATCTGTTCCTGTGACTCCGTTGTGTGTTTCATGCGTGGTTCAATTGTTTGCCCAATGCCTGTTATCTGACATGTGATCTGTGTGTGCCCTTGATATGTGTTCCAATTGCTGGTCGGACTCGCCACATGTGGCTGGGGTATCTCAAACAAACCCATGCAGCAGGGAACTCCAATTTGGGGGCCTCAGGAGTATGTATATCAAGTATGTCACACATGCTTAGCCACCTGGCTACTGTCCAGGGCCAAACACTGTTTCACGTAGACCTGGGCAGTCATGCCTCCTCAAGGGCATTTAGAAACACTCTGTAATCCCACTCCTGTGTATCAACTTACAGGTTATGCTTCGTGACATGTGCCTTCAGGTGTCTGCCTCTGTGTCATTATGGTGTGGCTTCCTGTTACGTACAACTGGGTGTCCATGATTTTGAGGGTCAGAAGGACATCTGAGATGTGACTGTGAGAGACAAGACATGGGGTTACATGCATGACAGACTGTGATGTGCTAATGTACACGGAGTTGTGTTTGCAGAGACTCATATGTCTGATTTGCATGATGTGTGGTCTTGTGGGTCCTGGATATGTTGTTTGCAGGGGGTGGGCAAGTGCACTTGCCAGCTGCAGAGTTTGCTTTACACCTGAGCTATGATTGTGACACAGTGTATCCTGTTGTTGTCTGGATGCCCTGCCCCTGTGACAGGAGACAGTGTTGACTGACTTTCCAGGCATGCCAGCGCCATGGCATTTAATTTGCTATGAGTGATCCTGCATAGTGTTCAAGTGTGCACCATGCACTCCATTGTGGCATTGACTATCAGGACATGAGAACATCATAGTGTGTGTTGCTGGCATGCATCACAAGCATGTGAAATGAGTCTCTGCCCATCCCTTCATCCGGACACCTGTACTGAGTCAGTGGCAAGAGATGTGCTGTGTGTATAGTGACATACTTCTACATGTTCACTTGCATGTCCAACTGATGTGTGGGTGGTGCATGTCGGGACATTGGGGTATTAGCATCCAACATGCAACAAACATATGGGCAAAATAAGACCATGGGGTCGGGGTGGCAGTAGTGATGTGCAACAGGTCCCCTATGAGTGGGGGTGGCAAGGGTGATGGGCAACATAAGCCCTATGGGTGGGGGTGACAGGGGCGATGGACAACATAGTCCCTATGGGTGGGGGTGACAGTAGTGTTGGGCAACAGGCCCCCTATGAGTGGGGGTGGCAGGGGTGAAGGGCAACAGGTCCCCTATGAGTGGGGGTGGCAGTAGTGCTGGGCAACATGTCCCCTATGAGTGGAGGTGGCAGGGGTGATGGGCAACAGGTCCCCTATGGGTGGGTGTGGCAGTAGCGATCGGCAACATGTCCCCTATGGGTGGGGGTGGCAGTAGTGATGGGCAACAGGTCCCCTATGAGTGGGGTTGGCAGGGGTGATGGGCAACATAAGCCCTAGGGGTGGGGTTGGCAGGGGTGATGGGCAACATCAGCCCTAGGGGTGGGGGTGGCAGTAGTGCTGGGCAACAGGTCCCCTATGAGTGGGGGTGGCAGGGGTGATGGGCAACAGGTCCCCTATGGGTGGGGATGGCAGTAGTGATGGGCAACAGGTCCCCCATGAGTGGGGGTGGCAGTAGTGCTGGGCAACAGGTCCCCTATGAGTAGGGGTGGCAGGGGTGATGGGCAACAGGTCCCCTATGGGTGGGGGTGGCAGTAGTGATGGGCAACATGTCCCCTATGGGTGGGGGTGGCAGTAGTGATGGGTAACAGGTCCCCTATGAGTGGGGGTGGCAGGGGTGATGGGCAACTTAATCCCTAGGGGTGGGGGTGACAGGGGTGATGGGCAACATAAGCCCTAGGGGTGGGGGTGGCAGTAGTGATGGGCAACAGGTCCCCTATGAGTGGGGGTGGTAGGGGTGATGGGCAACATAAGCCCTATGGGTGGGGGTGGCAGGGGTGATGGGAAACATAAGCCCTATGGGTGGGGGTGGCAGTAGTGCTGGGCAACAGGTCCCCTATGAGTGGGGTTTGCAGGGGTGATGGGCAACAGGCCCCCTATGGGTGGGGGTGGCAGTAGTGATGGGCAACAGGTCCCCTATGGGTGGGTGTGGCTGTAGTGATGGGCAATATGTCCCCTATGAGTGGGGGTGGCAGGAGTGATGGGCAATAGTTCCCCTATGAGTGGGGGTGGCAGGGGTGATGGGCAACATAAGCTCTATGGGTGGGGGTGGCAATAGTGATGGGCAACAGGTCTCCTATGGGTGGGGTTGGCAGTAGTGATGGGCAATATGTCCCCTATGGGTGGGGGTGGCTGTAGTGATGGGCAATAGGTCCCCTCTGAGTGGGGGTGGCAGGGGTGATGGGCAACATAAGCCCTATGGGTGGGGGTGGCAATAGTGATGGGCAACAGGTCCCCTATGGGTGGGGGTGGCAGTAGTGATGGGCAACAGGTCCCCTATGAGTGGGGGTGGCAGGGGTGATGGGCAACATAAGCCCTAGGTGTGGGGGTGGCAGTAGTGATGGGCAACAGGTCCCCCATGAGTGGGGGTGGCAGTAGTGCTGAGTAACAGGTCCCCTATGAGTAGGGGTGGCAGGGGTGATGGGCAACAGGTCCCCTATGGGTGGGGGTGGCAGTAGTGATGGGCAACATGTCCCCTATGGGTGGGGGTGGCAGTAGTGATGGGTAACAGGTCCCCTATGAGTGGGGGTGGCAGGGGTGATGGGCAACTTAATCCCTAGGGGTGGGGGTGACAGGGGTGATGGGCAACATAAGCCCTAGGGGTGGGGGTGGCAGTAGTGATGGGCAACAGGTCCCCTATGAGTGGGGGTGGCAGGGGTGATCGGCAACATAAGCCCTATGGGTGGGGGTGGCAGGGGTGATGGGCAACATAAGCCCTATGGGTGGGGGTGGCAGTAGTGCTGGGCAACAGGTCCCCTATGAGTGGGGTTTGCAGGGGTGATGGGCAACAGGCCCCCTATGGGTGGGGGTGGCAGTAGTGATGGGCAACAGGTCCCCTATGGGTGGGGGTGGCTGTAGTGATGGGCAAGATGTCCCCTATGAGTGGGGGTGGCAGGAGTGATGGGCAATAGGTCCCCTATGAGTGGGGGTGGCAGGGGTGATGGGCAACATAAGCCCTATGGGTGGGGGTGGCAATAGTGATGGGCAACAGGTCCCCTATGGGTGGGGTTGGCAGTAGTGATGGGCAATATGTCCCCTATGGGTGGGGGTGGCTGTAGTGATGGGCAATAGGTCCCCTATGAGTGGGGGTGGCAGGGGTGATGGGCAACATAAGCCCTATGGGTGGGGGTGGCAATAGTGATGGGCAACAGGTCCCCTATGGGTGGGGGTGGCAGTAGTGATGGGCAACAGGTCCCCTATGAGTGGGGGTGGCAGGGGTGATGGGCAACATAATCCCTATGGGTGGGGATGGCAGTAGTGATGGGCAACAGGTCCCCCATGAGTGGGGGTGGCAGTAGTGCTGGGCAACAGGTCCCCTATGAGTAGGGGTGGCAGGGGTGATGGGCAACAGGTCCCCTATGGGTGGGGGTGGCAGTAGTGATGGGCAACATGTCCCCTATGGGTGGGGGTGGCAGTAGTGATGGGTAACAGGTCCCCTATGAGTGGGGGTGGCAGGGGTGATGGGCAACTTAATCCCTAGGGGTGGGGGTGGCAGTAGTGATGGGCAACAGGTCCCCTATGGGTGGGGGTGGCTGTAGTGATGGGCAATATGTCCCCTATGAGTGGGGGTGGCAGGAGTGATGGGCAATAGGTCCCCTATGAGTGGGGGTGGCAGGGGTGATGGGCAACATAAGCCCTATGGGTGGGGGTGGCAATAGTGATGGGCAACAGGTCCCCTATGGGTGGGGTTGGCAGTAGTGATGGGCAATATGTCCCCTATGGGTGGGGGTGGCTGTAGTGATGGGCAATAGGTCCCCTATGAGTGGGGGTGGCAGGGGTGATGGGCAACATAAGCCCTATGGGTGGGGGTGGCAATAGTGATGGGCAACAGGTCCCCTATGGGTGAGGGTGGCAGTAGTGATGGGCAACAGGTCCCCTATGAGTGGGGGTGGCAGGGGTGATGGGCAACATAAGCCCTAGGGGTGGGGGTGGCAGTAGTGATGGGCAACAGGTCTCCTATGAGTGGGGGCGGCAGGGGTGATGGGCAGCATAAGCCCTATGGGTGGGGGTGGCAGGGGTATTGGGCAAAAGGTCCCCTATGGGTGGGGGTGGCATTAGCGCTGGGCAACAGGTCCCCTATGGGTGGGGGTGACAGTAGTGATAGGCAGCAGGTCCCCTATGAGTGGGGGTGGCAGGGGTGATGGGCAACATAAGCCATATGGGTGCGGGTGGCAGTAGTGATGGGCAACAGGTCCCCTATGAGTGCGGGTGGTAGTGGTGCTGGCCATACAACCCCTATGGTGGCCTGTTGTTAGTGGCCAGGATGTGGATCCCCTGTGTGTGTGTGCCATTTTGCAGGTACGTGTCGTTTGTTTGTGTGGTAGGTGTCTGACTTACCGTCTGCGCCGTCGGCGTCGCTTCCTGATCCGGGCATAGATGTAGAGTACTGGTATGACCTGCGCGATGGGATTCATGATGTGTTTGTGTCGTACACGCTGCTTGTTGCTCTGTCTCGTATCCAGTGAAGGCTGGTCCGTCTCGTAGCCGTGGATTGAGTTGTGGCGCGAATCGTAGCTGATATGCTTGTTTTCCAGATGCTGTGACATGCCGTATGTGGCGACCTGTCCGGCGCATAGGAAGTACGCATCGTACTTGTCAGGGCGGAAACTGCTATGGATACTGCTTTCGGGCGACTCGGTTCGGCGATCGGATGTACGGCTTGGACGGAGAATGAAGCTTGAATCACAGCCTACGTGTCGGTCGTGTTTTTAGCAGTTATGCGCATCATACCTCATCTACAGGACGGACCGGCTGCCGGGACATGTCAGTCACACGGTAAGGCTACGGACAGCTCTCGGAGAGCTGTCGGACCCGGATCGGAATCGACCCCTAAGCTGGAGGCCTTGGTCAAAATGTTACCTTCGGATGTAGAAACTTTTCTCGAGGATTTTCTCTTGACTTCGTGTGGTTCCCTCTAGCAAGCCAATTTCAATGCAACATCATCAAATTCCTTCGGTGTGAGGCCCTGGTTAAAATAGTGGAAGTCTGGATCTCTGGAGCTTTCAGTTGGATGAACTTGAAATTGAGGCCGAGTCAGGGGTGAAAGTAGCTGGCTTTACTCTTGCTTTCAAGTTGGTCCCCTTATGGAGCTTTTTCCTAAAGTTGTTCCATCCTTCTCCAAACATCTGGAACTTCTTCCTGAAGTTCTCCTTGAGGGTTCAAAGTGTCCAAAACACAAATCAAAGGTTATATATGCACTGAGGTGGCCCTTGGAAGTTTGGAACTACCATTTCCACAATGCACCTGTCCAAATCCTTAAAAGTCCAATGGACGCACTCCAGGCTGGGGACGTTTTGGGAGAGATGGTGCAGGGAAGCTCCGTTAAGCTGTTGCTCTCAGGGAGTCTACTCCTTAATCCTTATTGAAGCAAGGCTAAGCCCCCAGGACTGTAGTTGCAAGTGTGCAGCAGATGCAGTCCTTCAGAGTGCAAGCCTTTGGGATGCAGACCAGGGTTGCATAAGGGCAGACCTTCTTCTGCTTGTAGTTTCAAGTAGCACATCTTGGTTGTTATGCAGCTCTCACATATTTATTCAATGATCTGGGGCTACAAGCAGGGGGGCACCCAAAAGCATGACGGCTTCCTCTAAAGTGTGGCAGATGTAGAATTCATCTCCTAGAGAGTAACGCCTGGCTAAACCAACCTATTGGCATGGCTCATTTCAATTAACACTCCCCCTTCAGACCTTCTGCAAATGTCATTCCTGGACCTGCCATCTGGCTGGGGGGTACAGGAAGAGGGGGTAGGCCTGGCTGGCATTCCTTACTGGCCTGCTCTCTTTAAAGCCCAGTTTGATCTTTCCAGCCCCAATTCTGGCCTGTTCTCTGCAACGCCAGAGCTCCCCCTCTTCTCTGTGCAGGCCACTTATCACCTCATCAAAGCAGCTTGGTTAAATCCCTTAAGGCTGACCAATCAGAAGGCTGGATTGTGTCTCACAGAAAAGTTCTATACCTTCTTTTTCTGTAATAATTATGATAAATTCAACAGTGACAAGTTGTTGGAATTAACATTAACTATCCTTTACGTCCTTGAATGACATGCTGGGCTCTTTCTGAGCAACATTTATACTTAAATAAGATATTTCAATGTTAGCTTAAGGAGCTAAGTATCTACAATGGGGTACAAATGAAATTGCCATATTTTCCCTCACCAGGGCATATAAAACATATTTTATAATGTCCCAGCTTATAATTACATTGCACCGCACCCCTTGGTCACCTAGGGGAGACCTTAGAGGTGACATATGTACAAGTGAGGTAGATTACCACTTTGGAAATACCTTTAATTCCAAAGTTGAATTTGCATATAATGTTAACAGCAATGCACACTCCAGTGCAAGAAATCTACTGGGCCTCTAAACCTCCCTGTCCCATTATATACTAGGGACTTATAAGCAGTTTGAATTCCCCTTGCCTTATTATAAACAAGGGACTTACAGGAGTTGGTCATTGCCAAGTGTAATTATACCTAATTAACATATAACTTTTTAATCAGAGCACTTGCCCTTGGGGTTGTTAGCAGATCCCAGGGCACAGTCAGAGTTAGTTACCACCAGTACCAGTTTTAAATCGAGGAGGGGTGGGGGTCAGTGCAAAAAGGATGCCCTTCTCACACATTTACTTCTATTTTTATTTAGCGTTTCATAATCTGTAATATGTTTAAAATAATAGTGACTTCTAAAATACATGAAAAACATTAACCAAACGGAAACTAATGGAAATGCAGATGATGAATAAAGGTAGACTTTATATCAAACAAAGTTGTAGATGATTTGTCCAGTCTAACATCATCATATCTAATGATATGTATTAAAAAGTAACAACAGTCAGCTGTACCTTACTTCATTCTTTAACGTGCATTTTTGTATGTTTCAGTATTGTCGCATGAAAGTACAATTCTCTAAAAAATAGAGGATATTAACATATCCAATTATTATTCGGGTTAGAACATTCTAAATGAAACTGCAACAAATTATAAATGGGATCTGTAAAATCGATGTGAATGTTTTCACCAATTAGGGAGGGCATAGTCTAGAATTGCTCTGAAATCTATATTGATATGTGGCATCAGAAAGCCTGCTGAGGTAGCTTGGGTGCATCTTAGAATTAATGTGTTCACAAAGTCTATTAATAAGTAAATAGGGTACTTAGGTTTAGCACATAATACGAATTTGGCCCTCGGTTGAATTGTTAAGAATATAACGTTTACAAAGAAGCAGCACATGCGGCTTCTTCAAGAGTAAAATGATTAATGAGACATTTCCCATTATGCCTCCCCTATAACTAATTCATGCACAGCTATATTTTTAGTGGATTATCCATTTTTCAACAAGCGATATTTGATGTGCACTGGTACGTGCATTAAGTGGCCTTAATTACCACAGCGCTGCAGTAACGACGGCTTGTGGCATCCTAGAAACCAGTCGGATGAATAAAGGCATTTAATTTAGCATTAACTACGGAATAAATTGAGATGCTTGCAGAAGAAAAAAATGAAGCAATTTAAGAACAACTCAGCCAAGATCACAGATCTGCTCATTTGCAACGGACATATACAATCGGTTATAACGTTTTCATAGTCGAAGCCTAGGGATGTTTTAATTTATCAAAATCTATATGTTAATATTGGAGAAAAAAATGGTGTGGATCATCGGTTTTGCTTTATGAGAAAAATGCATTTGCATTTCTTCACATGGTTACGAATAAAAGATGGAGAAAAAAAGGGAGAGAAGGAGAAAGTGAGCTGCAAAAGGGAGAAACAGAAGTAAAAAGGACATAGTAAGAGATAGGGAAGCAGTCCCCAACAGTTAAAGAAGACACAGGTAACTTATACTATGACTTAAAGTTGGCCTCACAAGCCTCCTCCACTCTCCTGGATAGTTTGGTCCAGAGGTGCAGGTCTACCGCAAAGCCGGTGGAGCACAGGTTGAGAGAAGATACTGTGTAAGATAATTATCATAGTTGCAAAAAAGATTGGATGTCTAGTCAGACTTGGGGGCCTATTAGGATTGAGGTCAGAAAACCACCCCGACTGCCATGGAAGCGGAAAACAACCGCCCGCTGGTACTGTGGAAAAACCGGCAGGCAAATTAGGATCAACCGCCAAAAAACACCAACCGCGACGGAATGGGGCCAAGAAAAACCGCCCGGCGGAGATGGCCTAAATCCGTCAACGGCGGTCGGATTCGAGGTGGAAAAACACCATCCCAACGCAAGTATAGTGGAGACACCGCATGGGAATTTAGGATATCCCCAATGGTCCCGCAGTATGTTCCGCTGTTTCCAACCGCCGCGGTCGCAAACAGTGATGAATGGGAGAGCCGACGGAAGAGCTGCAGCATAGCCACCGCTGCAGACGATCCGTGAAACATATGGCGGCCGAATTAAAAGACCCACAATAAGGCCACAAAGTGCACACAGCAAACTAGCCATGCCCCCCAAAAACACAAAACATACCCCAATGACACAACCACATGGCAAAAAGAAAAATACAAATCCCAGCACAACCCACACAACACACCTGACAGCACTCCCCCATTTGGACACACCCACATAGCTGAGTATAAAACCAGCCCCTCCCCTGACCACAATCCTTTGCAATACTCCAGGAGTGAAGGGACATACACCCCAGCCGAAAGGAGAGGCAAATAACACAACATCACTAGCCACACCACACACAGCACCACCACCACTTCCACACCTGTACTACTAACCCCCTGCACATCACACATCATACACATCACTACAACACCCACCACTCACACCCTTGCACCCACAACCACTTTGCACACCACACACCATGGCAACACATAAAATGCCCAAATTCACAGAGAGTGAGTTGACAGTCATGATAGATGAGATAGTCAGAGTGGAACCACAACTGTTTGGTAGCCTCTTCCAACAGACACAATTAGCCACAAGAACACAAATGTTGTCAAAGGATAGTCGAGAAGATCAATGCAGTAGGGACCACCCCACAATCAAAAAAGAAAATCATGAAGCGGTGGCATGACTTGAAGAGGGTTGTCAAAGAGATGAGGAGCAAGCACCGTGAGCTGGCTGACAGGATTGGCGGTGGCCCTCCCATTTCACCAAAACCATTCACTCTATGGGAGGAGAAGGTGCTTGCCATACTGCATCCAGAGAGTCTCACAGGAGTACCCGGGGGAGTGGAGGCTGGTAAGTACAAACAAATGACTACCACCACACTGCCTGTACGGTCTTGCACAACTAAAAAGCTACACCACCTAGGACAAATTCCATTCATCTGCACCACAAACTCCCAAAAACATGTCTCACACATCCAACATTCACTCACTCCCATTCACCCCAAACATAGCTAGCAACATTACCATGGGGGCATGTGTACAGGCAGCCAGCACTATAACTCCCACCAGGCCCCCTTGTCCCACATCATCTGCAAGAAGGAGCCCTCCCCCCACCCTACCCAGAAGCATGTGTCAGCCATTACATAACCCACATCACACTTACAGGTAGGCAGCCATCTTCCATGGGAGGGTGTTTGTGGGTAGGAGGCCTGTACTACTACTCCCACCATACCTCCTGTCACACAGCCTAGCAAGATGGAGCCCTCCCCCTACCCCACCAAGAAGCATGTGTCAGCCATTACATTACCCTCATCAAACTAACAGGTAGGTAGCCATCTTCCCTGGGAGGGTGTTTGTGGTTAGGAGGCCTGTCCTACTACTCCCACCATGCACCCTGTCCCACACCTGAGCAGGATGGAGCACCCACTCCCACTCAGAAGCATGTGGTATCCATTGCATTGTTCATCTTCACCGAACAGGTAGGTAGCCATCTTCCCTCGGAGGGTGTTTGTGGGGAGGCCTGCACCACTACTCCCACCATTCCCCCTGTCCCACACCTGAGCAGGATAGAGAACTCCCCCACCCAGAAGCAGTTGGATGCCATCACAGTACACCAAACGAACTGACAGGTAGGTAGCCGTTTTCCCTGGGAGGGTGTTTGTGGGTGGGAGGCCAATACCACTACTCCCACCATGCCCCATGTCCCACACCTGAGCAGGATAGAGAACTCCCCCACCCAGAAGCAGTTGGAATCCATTGCAGTACACCAAACAAACTGACTGGTAGGTATCCATCTACACAGTGAGGGTGTTTGTGGGTGGGAGGCCTGCAATACTACTCCTACCATTCCCACTGTCCCACAGCCTAGCAAGATAGAGCCCTCCCCCACCCCACACAGAAGCATGTGTCAGCCATTACATAACCCATATAAAACTTACAGGTAGTTAGCCATCTTCCCTGGGAGGGTGTTTGTGGGTGGGAGGCCTGCTCTACAACTCCCACGATGCCCCCTGTCCCACATCTGAGCAGGATGGAGCACACCTCCACCCAGAAGCAGTTGGAAGCCATTGCAGCGCACCAAACAAACTTACAGGTAGTTAGCCATCTCCACAGTGAGGGTGTTTGTGGGGAGGCCTGCACCACTACTCCCACCATGCCCCCTGTCCCACACCTGAGCAGGATGGAGCACCCCCCCACCCAGAAGCAGTTGGAAGCCATTGCAGCACATCAAACAAACTTACAGGTAGGTAGCCATCTTCACAGTGAGGGTGTTTGTGGGTGGGAGGCCTGTACCACTACTCTCACCATGCCCCCTGTCCCACAGCCTGCAAAGATGGAGCCCTCCTACACCCCACACAGAAGCATGTGTCAGCCATTACATTACCCTCATCAAACTAACAGGTAGGTAGACATCTTCCCTGGGAGGGTGTTTATGGGTGGGATGCCTGTACCACTACTCCCACCATGCCCCCTGTCCCACACCTGAGCAGGATGGAGCACCCCCCCACCCAGAAGCAGTTGGAAGCCATTGGAGTACACCAAACAAACTGACAGGTAGGTAGCCATCTTCCCTGGGAGGGTGTGTGTGGGTGGGAGGCCTGTGCTACTACTCCCACCATGGCCCCTGTCCCACACCTGAGCAGGATGGAGCACTCCCCCACCCAGAAGCAGTTGGAAGCCATTGCAGTACACCAAACAAACTGACAGGTAGGTAGCCATCTTCCCTGGGAGGGTGTTTGTGGGTGGGAGGCATGTACCACTACTCCCACCATGTCCCCGGCCCCACACCTGAGCAGGATGGAGCCCTCCCCCACCCAGAAGCAGTTGAAAGCCATTGAAGTACACCAAACAAACTGACAGGTAGGTAGCCATCTTCCCTGGGAGGGTGTTTGTGGGTGGGAGGCCTGTACCACTACTCCCACTATGCCCCCTGTCCCACACTTGAGCAGGATGGAGCACTCCCCCACCCAGAAGCAGTTGGAAGCCATTGCAGTACACCAAACAAACTTACAGGTAGGCAGACATCTTCCCTGGAAGTCTGTTTGGGGGTGGAATGCCTGAACAACAACTCACCCTAGGCCAACTCGTCCCCCAGACCATCACGATGGAGCCTCATCTCCTACCCATATGCATGTGTCAGCCATTGTATCACCAAAAACAAAATAACAGGTAGGCAGACCTATGATGCTTGCAAGCCTCCACCACACATACACACAGATGTGTCAAGTCAAAGCCAAATGGGAAAACAGAATAGGTAAGTAGCCAGTATGTGCACACAGCCAGTGTCCGCAAAAGGCAAGGTGCCACATAGCAACACCAGCCCCTTCATTGCACACTCATACACACAGATCATATTGCCACTCACAGTGCACACAGCTAAGCCAATGAGACTGTCACAGCAACCAAAGTGTGCCACACCAATGGACATGTAGGAGAAAGACTAAGCACAGTCATGCACAGCACTGAATTCCATGTGTAAGTGCCATGGGGTCAGAGTAGCAGGGACCAAATGAGAAACTAGAAAGCATGGTTGGTGGTACGAATTCAGATATGCACATGACAAGACAAAGGTATGCAGGAGATGACAATAGCCTGTTCATGGCCAGCTGTAACGTCTGACAGGGCTGAGTGAGTAAAAAAGAGTCCTCAGAGATATTTTTCCCTGCGCTAATCCCTAGATGGCTTCTCGCCAGGCTTTATGACATCGGTCTTAGGGGGACGGTGTTCAAATGATTTACATCTTTTCTCGAGGGCCGCCGCCAAACAGTCTGGGTTTCCCAAAGCACCGCAGAGATGCCGCCATTGGGAGTCGGAGTTCCACAGGGATCTGTGTTGAGCCCGACTCTTTTTAATATCTTCATGGCCCCTCTGGCGGCATTGGTGGAGGCTTTTGGGGCCCAGATTGTATCCTACGCAGATGACACTCAACTGCTCTTCACATGCAGGAAAGATCTGGCATTCGATGGAGAGTGTATTCGGGGCTGTCTGGGGATGGTCTTTGACTGGTTCCAGCGGAACAGCCTTAAGGCCAACTCCAGCAAGTCAGAGATCCTGTTCTTCGGATGCACAGCCGACCCTGAATGGCAGGTCTGGTGGCCTATGGATATGTGTCCCCCTGCTCAGTCTTCTCTGGTCGCCAAAAACCTGGGAGTTAAGCTGGACAACAAGCTTACGTTAAGATCACATATCCTTGGTTTGGTCGGCACCTGTTTTGGCATTTTGAAGATGCTCCGCAAATTTCTACCATTGCTCTCTGAGGAGCACAGGCGGATCACTGTTCAGGCTCTAATAGGCTCTAGACTGGACTACGCCAATGCCCTCTTTCTGGGGCTCCCGGACTACTTGGTCCAGCGCCTGCAGGTGGCGCAGAACGCTGCGGCTCGCGCTATTTTTGGACTCCATAGGCGAGTGGGAGCTTCGGGGCTGGTGCAGGCGCTGCATTGGTTACCTATCCGGAAACGGATCATGTTTAAAACCTTGACCCTGATGCATAAAGCTCTGTTTGGCACAGGGGCAAAGTACTTGCAGCGGAGGTTGACTTTTTATCGCCCAGCCCGCTCTCTACGATCAGAAGCTCTATACCTGGCCTTGGTGCCACGTGTAAGGAAAGCCCGTACTGGGGGGCGTTCTTTTAGTTTGAAAGCCCCCCAGCTTTGGAACTCGCTGCCTCTGGTTCTACGGAGCACGTCTAATTTGCTTCTGTTTAGGAAGAGCCTTAAGACCTGGCTTTTTAATCTTTAGGTTTTTTCTTCTGACTTTTTCCGTTTTGTTTCCATGTTGTTATGTTATTCTCGCTGAGCTGCAAGTGAAAAGCGCCGGGACACTCTGTCGGAGTAGCCGTGCGCTATAGAAATTCTATATAACATAACATAACATAACATACCATGTCCCTGTACTCCGAAATCATGCACGTTGCACATGGTAGGTATTGACAACTCACACCATGGACAAGTAATACATGTAACACAGCACCATGTCAATAGGCACAGAAGTGCACATACAACAAAATGTGATGATTAGTCAACTGTGTGGTGTACAAATAGTGAATGACATACAGCTAACACAAAGCTTTTGGTGTGCACTACAATGACCATCTCCTATCTGACCCACAGGTGACCACAAACTCACTGTAGAGGACAATAACAGCAACCTGCACAGCCAGTCCCCCCCGGTACATGGGCTCTCGGATGTTGACTCGTGGGATTTTCTGGACGATGAGCTCGATGCCGGTCCGTCTGGTGTGCCAAGGCGCAACAGGTCCCTGGACCCCATCGTCCCCCCACCACATCTGCTGCACTAACAACTGCTGTTACGGCCTGTCCGTCCACCGCCACTACCACCACCACCAGTGCTGCCTGCAACACCCCCCCTGTCCCAGAGGATGACCACCACACACCACCAATTGAGGAGGGCAGGGAGAGGATGCGGGTGTCTCCAATGGTGAGGCAACAGGTCTGTGGCAGCAGGGAAGGTTGGAGGGGCAGGGTCACACACAGACAACAAGAGGCTGGGCCCCAATCCCTGGACCACATCACCAGAGTCCTTGGGGTATATGAATGGGCCCAGGGAAAAATGGGCCATTCGGACGAACTGTTCCATGTGCTCATCCTGCTGATGAGGTCCAGACACCCGCATGGGACACATTGTGGACCTCTTGGGCCAGCAAGTGGTGGTACTGAGGGACAGGCCTGCAGCACAACCAACAACTCCACCCCCCTCTGGTGGGCTGCAGGATGACAGTTCACCATCCTCCCCTGCAGCCACAAAGAGGGGTGAGTCCTCAGACCCCACTGGCCCTACAGCAGGGCCCACCCAGCCAAGCGACGAAGGGTCCGTACAAAGAAAACACTGGGAGTAAAAGGAGGCACAGCACCTGCAAACGCCAGTTACGGAGCCAGCCATGATGGCAACCCTCTTCCCCACTGCATTGACTTTATGGACTGTCCTTCCCCACACTGTCTTGTGAATGGTATCTGTCTGTTGGACTGGGTCACCACATCAATGTTGTGACTACTCGACTATCTCATTTACCACAACTGTCAACTCACTGCTCCACTTATCACCTCAATGTAAATGTTCACCCCCTCACATGTTACCATTGTAAATAAAAAATCCTTACACACAAGTTTTTGTGTCTGCTCCGTCTTTATTCCAGGATGTACAGTCTTCACCATGATTACAAAGTACCAGGAGACTGGAGTGTATGTAGGCAAGGAGAGGTTGAAGGCACCTAGGAAAACACAACAGAACAACATGCACTAGTCTTGGTGTAGCATCACAGACATCACACAACACTTCATAACAAGAGAATCCCACATGCACACATCACAATGGGCAATAAGTGTCAACATACACGTACTGCAGATGTTCCCAAATTAACTGTCCCAGAAACATTGTCAGCCACCACTGAGTCTACAACCGGCTGCTGTCACAATTCTCACATACACTTTCACAACAACAGCAACATCATGAGTGAATGGGTATGTTGTACATTGTCACACACCTTCAAGTGAAGCAGCGGGTGATGAGCTGTTGACGCAGGTCAACACCTTCCTCCTCTCCACTGTCCTCATCACTGGACATGGGTTGGTTTGCAGGTGGGGCCTTGGGTCCTCATCATCATCCAGGATCAGGAGAATCTCCTTGTGAATAGCTAGGTTGTGGAGCATGCAGCATGCCACTACAATCTGACACACCTTCCCGGGCGAGTACATCAGTGCACCTCCGGTCTTGTCCAGGCAGCGGAAACATAACTTCAGCAGACCAAAAGTACGCTCCACCACACGACGTGTCCTCCCACGGGCATCATTGTAGCGGACTTCAGCCTGGGTCCTGGGATTCTGCAGTGGGCTCAGCATCCAGGGACGGTTGGGATATGCAGTCACCTAGGTGTGACAAACACAAATAAACATTGCTATGTTGCTGAGGCAGAGGGCAGCAGGTCACACACCCAGCACGCCAAATGACTAGGCATACTCACCCACAATCCATGCACACTCGGAAAGCAGATTAGCCATCAGCTGGGGTAAAATGCTGTTCCGCAGGATGTATGAGTCATGGGCTGAGCCTGGGAATTTGGCACACATGTGTGAGATGAGCATATCTGCCAGGCACACCACTTGCACATTTATGGAGTGGTAATGTTTACGATTCCTGTAGATGTGCTCACATGTCTGTGGTGGCACAAGCCCAACATGGGTGCAATCAATGGCACCAACATCATGGGGGATGTGTCCGAGGGGATAGAAATCTCCCTTCACAGCTGCCTATTCAGGCCCCCTGGGGAAATGGATATGTCTGTCCTTGTAGATCCTCATGGCGGACAGTACATCACGCAGCACCATGCTGAACATAGGTTGTGACATCCCACCTATGCTGGACAGCATGTGCTGGAATGATCCAGTGGCAAAAAAATGCAGGGCAGCCATTACCTTATACATTGTGGTGAAAGCTGTTGGATATGTTCTGCGAGGCTGCAGGTGGGGCTCCAACATATCACAAAGGGTTTTTAGGGTGGCTCTATCCAGATGGCATTTCCGGATGATCGCCTCATCCTCCATGTCTCCCAGCACTGTCAAGTGACGAAGCAGATTTGGTCTCCTCCTAGTTGAGATGAAAGTGGACACATGTCAATGCAATACATCATAAGATGGGCACAGCATCTCACGTTCGGGATGACACAACGCCAACAATGACTGTCATCAAAATTGAGTTACAGACCAGCCTAGATGTATGGACACCTTTGATCAATGTGAATGCACATAGGTATATGGCCACAATTACCATGGGCACGCCTGGGAGTATAGCATCCAGCATATCTGTAACAAATCAACCCCACTGTCTCATACCTAGCTGCTGTACCTGACACACCTTCATGGGTCATTTGAACCTGGCACACATCAACAACACAATGACCACGGTCTGAGCATAAATGACGATTGTGTGCATGATCAGACATAAGAGGACATGCAAAAAAGAACATCATTCATTGAGACAAACATTGCTGTGATTGTCACTGCACCTCAACACATTGACATGTGTACACATTTTAGAGTCCATAGCAACACTGTCCTGTGTAAAGGACCATCAATATCACAAGTGACATGTGAGGGAGTACATGCCAATCTACGAAATCACATACACAAACATGGCATGTGCAGTCACCAGTGGAGTAAATGGAACATTGGCATTGTGTGCACAATGATGTGCCATTGACCATGTGGTCACTGTGCATTGTTGATGTTTGCCAGATGGCCATTGTCATTGTATGGCACCCAAATCGCGGTAGCTGCCACCTTTCCCCAGCAGTGTGTCACCAGTAGGGGGGGTCGGAATTTGCGAAATTCACTTTCGCAAATTATCGCGAACATTTTAAAAATCTCCGCAAACACGCTGAAATATCGCGAAGATGCAGAAGTTTTTTTCCTGCCCGTTCGCGGTATTTTCTGCGTGGTCGCGGCTCGCCAACTTACCCATGTGGTTGTTTGCGGGCGCGGCCATCTTGTTTTCACTTGTCTCACGGTGCATGATCGCGAGAAGAAAAACATGATTGCGCGACGAATGACGTTACTGCGGGCACGAACTGTCGCGAGACAGCGCAAATGGCTACCAACAATCCAATATCTCGTGGAAAACGTGACTGGATCGGGGAAACTTGTCGGCGAACACGGGGATTCAGGTAAGGCGATCGCGCGCACGCGAGAATGTATTATTTTACAGCACGAGCAAGCAAAAAATTTCCGGTAAAACGCGGATTGCGGAAATTTTGACATTTTCACGCTCTCCGCGGAACGCGAAAATGTCAAATTATCGCAATTTCCGCAAGCGGAACGGAATTTTAGCCCAGGCCTAGTCACCAGCAATCCACATATACACAAGTGCGGTAGTGATAGCCATGGAGACATGCCCAAATGGCGGTTGGCATGCCCCCCACCCAAATCGCGGTGCTTCATGTGAATGAATGGCACCCGAATTGCGGTAGCTACTGCCTGTCCCCAGCGGTGTGTCACAAGGAATCCCCATATACACAAGTGCGGTAGTGATAGCCATGGAGACATGCCCAAATGGCGGTTGGCATGCCCCGACACCCAAATAACAGTCCCTCATTTGAAGGTATGGCACCCAAATCGCGGTAGCTACAGCCTGTCCCCAGCCGTGTGTCACCAGCAATCCCCATACACACAAGTGCGGTAGTGATAGCCATGGAGACATGCCCAAATGGAGGTTGGCATGCCCCGCCACCCAAATAGCGGTCCCTCATGTGAATGTATGGCACACAAATCACGGTAGCTACTGCCTGTCCCCAGCGGTGTGTCACTAGCAATCCCCATATACACAAATGCGGTAGTGATAGCCATGGAGACATGCCCAAATGGCGGTTGGCATGCCCCACCACCCAAATTGCGGTAGCTACTGCCTGGCCCCAGCAGTGTGTCACCGCCATGCCCCTACAGACAATGGGAACCTTGATAGCTGTTGCATGATACAAATTTGAAAATCGCTGTAGGCGTGCTCTGCCACCACGGAGCCGGTCATTGGATGCAATTGAAAGATGCACCATAGCGGTAGCGCCCGCCTGGGCCCTGTGGTGTGTCACCGCCATGGAGCATGCCCTTACAGCCAATGGGAACCTTAATTGTGGTAGAATGATGCAAATTTTAAAATCGCGGTAGGCGTGCTCCGCCACCGCGGAGCCGGTCATTGGATGCAGTTGAAAGATGCACCATCGCGGTAGCACCCACCGAGCCCCTGCGGTGTGTCACTGCCATGGAGCATGCCCTTACAGCCAATGGGAACCTTAATTGTGGTAGCATGATGCAATTTTGAAAATCGACATAGGCGTGCCCCGCAACCGCGGAGGCAGTCATTGGATGCATTTGAAAAAGGCAGACCTGGAACACCAATTGCTGCAGCTTAGCACCTTTGAAACAACCCCAGGGGGCTATATATGTGTGGGAGGGAGCCTAACATTTCCACTGCTCCCAGAACCTGCTGCCAGAGACACCTCACTTGCTGCTGCCTCCAGGGACTGCTGCCAGAGAACCCTCATCTGCTGCTGCCTCCAGGGACTGCTGCCAGATACCCCTCACCTGCTGCTGGCTCCAGGGACTGCTGCCAGAGACCCCTGATCTGCTGCTGCCTCCAGGCACTGCTGCCAGAGACCCCCACCTGTTGCTGTCTCCAGGGACTGCTGCCAGAGACCCCCCCACCTGCTGCTGCCTCCAGGGACTGCTGCCAGAGACCTCTCACCACCCAATTCCGCTGCTGTTGTCTCATGTCCACAGTGATGGCAAGGACAGTCCCTTCACAAGCAAGGAGCTGGAGGTCCTGGTGGACGAGGTGCTCACACAGTACCCAAGGCTATATGGTGCCCCAAATGTTGTGGTAAATCCTCAACAGTGGGGAGGGCAGGGGGCACACATGCAGTTGGACTGATGCAGTATGTGCCTGAGAGTATGGGCTTGTGTCATGCACTGCCTAGCATGCTGTCTCCAGGGGGAAGGTGCATGTACCCAATGCCACATCCCTGCCTGCACATGTATGTTTGAGTGACCTGTGTTGTGTTGTCAGCCATACAGTGATGCAGAAAGTTGTTCATGCAGGAGTCAGGACAGTGATTGCTTTGCTGAATGGCTAAGTGTGCCACTGTTGTCCATCTCAGTATGAGCCCAGCTGGCCTGCACAGTCCCCACCCATAAAGACAAGTACACATCACTACACTTACAGAGTATTACATCAGTCTTTTCTCATTGCACTCCATCTATGAGCCATCTCAGCACTGTAGATTGCACACGACCGGCCTTGTGAAAAGGATTTTGGATTTGCAAGATCATGTCCCTCAATGTGACATCCATGACACAGTTATCTATTCACAGGGCAGGGACATTGAGGGCTGCACAGTCTTGGCCACAGTGTGTCTACCCCCGAACACAGGTTAATATGTGATGTATGTGTTGCTCAACCTAAAAATGGACTGGAGATGTTGACAGGCTAAACAGGGGTTTCAGTGCTGGCATCCTACATGTGTGTGAGATGTGCAGGGACTGTGTTCCCTCTCACACCTGCTTGCATTTACATCAGCTTTTCCTATGCAGAAGTGCCATGTGAGATGTATTCTTGTCTCTGTTAGACATATCTGTTGATTTGGGATGAATTTGTATCATGATACTATACTGAAAGATGTAGGTACATAACACTGTCACTGATCATTTCCCCCTCTTGTCTCCCATGCCTGCAGCTCAAGGTATACCAGCCTAAAGGACGTCTGGAGGACCATTGCGGCCAAGGTGCTGGCTCTGGGTGTATCAAACCGACAGCACACCCACTGCCACAAGAGGTGGGACGACATCAAACGGCTGGCAAAGAACATGGTGGAGATGACCTTGGGGCTGATTCCTCGCACTGGGCGTTTGGCATGACGCAGCATGACACCACTAAGTGGCCGCATCTTGGCCGTGACACAGCCTGAGCTGGATGCACGTTTGAAGGAGCATCAGCAGCAAGCCAGGGGTGAGCATTCTGGGAAGGGTGACTTTGGCTGGAAGTGGCTGCATGTTTACAGAGCCTGTGCCAGCGCTGGCCTATGTGATGTTGGTAGTGTGATGCAGTGGCTTGTAAGTGGCTACTGGGCTGGGTGCAGGTGTTATGCATTTGCCCTACCTGTTCATACAAAGGTAATTTGAGTACTGTGCATTCCCATTGTATTCTGAGTCGTGGTCTTCAGGTATTGTCTGCATTGGGGTAGTCTGGGGAATCCATTGGGAGGGAACAGCAGTGTGCCCGATCTGAGTGTGCCTTCATCAATGCGTCCATTGCCTGCACTCAGATTTGGGAGGCCTAGACATCTGACAAAAATGTGCACCAGTCTTTGGGTCCCAAAGTACAACATGGTGGGTGGCATGGGCTCATGTGCATTGTGGAATGTCATGTTGTAGTCTGTGTCTGTGTTGTCCACTTCTGTTCCATCCAGATCTGTCAGTGGCAACAAGTAGTGTACCCCCATCATGGCCCTAGGTGTGCTCAGATCTATTTGTGTGTCTGGTTGAACGGAGCCTCTAGCATGGTGTTGTGCTGTGTGGTCAGCACATGTCTCACTTATGCCTGAATTTCCAGTTTCCACGCACTGTTTGAGTCAATATAGTGAGTTAGCACAATGTGATTGCACAGGGTGGTGTTCAACATGTAGATTTAGTCATCTTTTGTGATGCTTTGCTTGCATATGTTTGTTCTGTTGCTGCCACTGAACTGACCCTACATCTCTCTCTCTCTCTCATGCAGCATCTCCTGTGGTCACGGAGGGACAGGAGATGAACACCAGTGGGGGTGAAACAAGCATAACTGCTGCACAGGAGCCCAGTGACACAGATGTCACACAGCGCCTCAGAGGGGGACAGGAGTCTGCTGGAGGAATCCCAGCCTGAGACGCAAAGTTCCACATCATCTGATGCCAGTGGGGATGCATCCATGTTGGCGGGCACAAGGAACGGGGACTCTGAATCATCTTCCACCACACAGCGACCAGTGTCCATCCTACCAGCCACTTCCTCTGGTGCTGCCTGTGTTCACCCCAGTAAGAGGGGAAGAGTGTCCTTCACCCCGAGCACCGCTGCCCCTGCCCCTGTCCCCCCTGGTGCCATCAGTGCCATTTGTGCCAGATGTGTGTGGGCCAGACAGCTCTCCTCAATGCCTTAATTTACCACAACAAAAAATTGGCACAGGTGGTTGCTTTCATGGAGGGCATACATTCAGACGTGGGTGGGCTGCACCTGACTGTCCAGTCCTTGTCCTCCACAGTGACGGCAGCCCTTTAACAGGCACATATTCATAGTCCTGCTCCGGGCCCTTTGTCTACCCCCAGGCATTGGCCACGTCTGACGATAGTGACCACGGTCCACATACCTCAAAGTCACGATACAGCACACGAAGCACACAGCAGCAACAATCCAAGCGGTCACTGGCGCAGACACCATCCCCACAGAAGACCAAAGCCACCCCAGAGCCCAAAGACAAAAGCCTGTCAGGCAACACCAGGGGCCAAAATGCAAAGAAGCAGACCTCAGGCTCACATGCCTCAGAGGCATTCCCAGCCAAGGACTCTCCTGTCCCTAAAGCATCTCGCAAAGAGAAGCGAACGGTTCCTGTGCCCACCAAGAAGGTGGTGCATGCCAAGGGTACACCTAGGAAGGGCTCCAAGACAGATTCACCCACCACCTCGACTCCAATTCCAAGCCCAGTGAAGCAGGGGAGGGCACTAAAGGGTTAACACCTAGTAAATAGGGAATGGAGGGGCAAAGGCGAAGCCAGGCAAAGCGTTCCGCTGGATCCAGCACATCACCAGAGGGAGTGGCAGCGTCTGCACCTGATGCAGCTTTGGTGGTGATGGTGCCTGTTGTGTTCATTGATCCAAAGTCAGCGAAGCCATTTAGGATCCCCAAGAAGTGGAAAGGCACCCCTCCACAATCTCCCAGCCACACTGTGTCTCACGTCTGCATGACTCCACCTCCACATGCCACTACACCACCTGGTCCAAGCAGCCCTCCGGCTTGCCGAGCCACTGACAGCTCTACCTCAGCTGGTCTGCTCTCTCCCAGGTTAGGTGCCCCAACAGTCCCC
The DNA here is from genome assembly GCF_964204655.1 of Triturus cristatus. NCBI lineage: Eukaryota > Metazoa > Chordata > Amphibia > Caudata > Salamandridae > Triturus > Triturus cristatus. The sequence goes on from NC_140591.1 coordinate 1,356,707,420, forward strand.
GAGATACAGCCAGCTCCCAGTCCGCCTGACAACCAAGTCTGAGACACAGTCACCCTCACACACCTGTCTCTCACACAGGTGGGCCTGTACTGCACATTGTTACCCCCTGACTGTGTTGCTGACGATGGAGAGGTACAGTCACTCACATTCCCTGTGCAGCTTCTCCTGGACATACTCTGCACTTCGTTTTGGCCACTGGCCTTGTTGCTGTTTGCTGTATTCAACTATTCCCTGTGCAACTTCTCATGGACATACTCTGCACTTTGTTTTTGCCACTGGCCTTGTTGCTCTTTGCTGTGTTCAACTATTCCTTGTGCAGCTTCTCATGGACATACTCAGCACCCTGAACTGGCCACTGGCCTTGCTGCTTTGCACTTGCCTGTGCAGGTTCTCATGGACATACCCTGCACCCAGAACTGGCCACTGGCCTTGCTGTTTTGCACTTGCCTGTGCAGGTCCTCATGGACATACTCTGCACCCTGAACTGGCCACTGGCCTTGCTGTTTTGCCCTTGCCTGTGCAGGTTCTCATGGACATACTCTGCACCCTGAACTGTCAACTGGCCTTGCTGTTTTGCCCTTGCCTGTGCAGGTTCTCATGGACATACTCTGCACCTTGAACTGGCCACCGGCCTTGCTGTTTTGCCCTTGCCTGTGCAGGTTCTCATGGACATACTGTGCACTTTGCCCTGCCCACTGGCTTTGTCATTCACTGCTGTTTTGCCCATGCCTGTGCAGCATCTCATGGATATACTCTGCACCCTGAACTGGTCACTGGCCTTGCTGTTTTGCCCTTGCCTGTGCAAGTTCTCATGGACATACTCTGCACCCTGAACTGGCCACAGGCCTTGCTATTTTGCCCTTGCCTCTGCAGGTTCTCATAGACATACTCTGCAACCTGAACTGGCCACTGGCCCTGTTGTTTTGCCCTTGCCTGTGCAGGTTCTCATGGATATACTCTGCACCCTGAACTGGCCACTGGCCTTGCTGTTTTGCCCTTGCCTGTGCAGCTTCTCGTGGGCATACTCTGCACTTTGTCCTGCCCACTGGCATTGTCATTCACTGCTGTTTTGCCCGTACCTGTGCAGCTTCGCATGGACATACTCTGCATTTTGTGCCTTGCTCTTCTCTACTCCTAGTGCCTATCTGTGCAATATGTGAATAAAGACAGTTGCTCTGTTGTCTGTTTTGGTCAGTGTCCTTACTGAATAAAGTTGTTTTGCTGTTAGTATATGGTTTACTGTGCCAGATGCTCTGTGTGACACTTCAACATAGACAATGTCTTGGCGCATTTACTCTATTTTTTACAGGGGTGCCAGGGACTTCAGTTCTTCCTGATACTTGTGGGGCAATGATGTCAACTTTAAATGGAAAGCAGTTGTCAGTTTCTTAATTTGTTCATGTTGGTTATATTGTACACATGTCAGGTTGGGGGGCACTGCCAGCACACAGTGGGATTCTATCCACAGGACGGCAGGCAGTCTGGCCAGGGTCATCATGTATGTGTATTCTTCCTATATGTGTGTCCAGTAGTGTATGTGTGTGGTCATCTTGTGATAGCCAGCCATCCTAGTCCCATGGCTCACCTTCAATGTGTGCTCTTGGGTGGTCAAGAAGTGTGCAGGGAGTGACTTTGTTGTGAGTGTTGATGTGTGTGTGCCCCTGCATTGTCAACTACACACATATGTCATCCAGGAGTTGGTTGCCTGTTGTTTTGATTGTTCAGCCCTGTGGATGTGGTTGTATGCACATGTGTGAGTTGTATGTTGTGCACTGTGCAGTGTGTTGGCGTGTCCTTGCAGTTCTGGCCGACTCCTACTTGTTGTTTTTGTCACTTGTGAGTATGCAAAGTGTGTGACTGGCAAGTCAGTGATGTGTTTTGTTGATCATCCATGTGTCTTGATACTGTTTGTGGAGACTGTGCAGACCTGCTGCTCCACACTGCCATTGTGGTTGTGTTTTCTCATGCATTGCTGTCACATGGTGCCTTTTTGCCTCCAGTATGGCATGTTGTGTGTGGTGTCATACCATCCCCTATCTGTGCTTCAGATGCCTACCCATTGTGAGTCTGCACTCCCTCTTGTTGTGTATGGTACACTCCTGCCATGTCCCCTACTGACATGCAGAACACTTCACTTTGATGTCAGCTGTCCCCTTGGTTTACATGTGTATGTGTGCCTCCCCATCACTTCATTTGTGACACTGTGCTTTGTGGTGCAGTTATTTGGCCAGGAGCAATGTGTCACTCAGGGCATTTCCCCAATAGGTTATATGTGATGTTCTTGTGCTGTTTGGCAGTCATGGTTGCTCATATGCACTTCAACTGTGTGTGCTGCCCAGTCCTCTGGTCAAGTTGTTTCCACCCTTCTGTCCCAGACTTGTGCATCTGTTGGTGTTGTGTTGGATGTATGTGTGTTAGCTGTGGTACTGCTTCACCTCCTGGGTGTGCTGTTGTCTTTGTGCTGATTGGTGTTGTGTGGGTTAATGTTATGTCACTCATATCTGTGTGGGGCTGGTATGCTTGGTGTGCACACACTGCTTGTTGCTGGGTGTATGTTGCCTTGTCATTGCCTGGTATGAATCCCCTGATGTTCTGCTGTGTTTGCTCTGGAATGTTTTTGCCTGTGCATCTGTTGTTTGTTTGATGTGGCTGTGTTTTTCTTTGATGTTGCACTTCTTGTCTGTGTTGTGGTATGTTGTCTGTGCATTATTCCTGACTGATGAGGTTGTGCACTCCTGTTGTCTCTGTGCCGCCATTGCCTTTCCACAGTTTAGCTGCACAGGGCATGTGAGGTCTTGTTGTGGATCTGTGTGTGTTTCTGTTGGGTTATGTGTTTGTCGGTTGTTTTTGTGCAGACATTTGTTCTGGCATCCCTGTGTGTGTGTGATATTTGTGGCTACCCCCAGGGTGTGTGATTGTTTGTCTGTGTATTGACTGGCAAATATTGCCACCCTTCAGTGTGTTTGACGCTGGTGTTGTGTACTGCTGGTGTGAGCGGGGAATGTGTTTAGATTCCTACTAGTGTTTGACACTCATGGAGTGTTTCAATGTGCCCTGTGTGTTGTGCTGCTGGCGTACTCCTGTGAAGTAGTTGTATACATATGTGTGGCTGCTCACAGTTTGACTTCAGGGCCTTCCTTTCATCCTTGTGCATATACATGGGTTGCCTTGCTGTCTCCCTGGGGTGTTGCACTGAGCATTCTATGGTTTGACTTCACTCACTGTGCCAGCCATGTGTGCTTTGATGGGCTGAGGGTGTTGTTCTATGTTCCTTGTCTTGTATGTGATGTACACATGCTTGTTGGTTGTCTCCATGGCCTTCAATTTGTGTGCACCCTACTTTAGCTTTCCTATTTGTTGTGCTCCATTGCTGGTGGCATGTGGTGTGTGTATGTGTCTGTGTGTCAGCATGGGGTAAGTCTGTGTAACTTGGTAGACTGTGTGTTCCTTATATGTGTGTGTGTGTGTTCATTTAGTGCTTGTACTCATTTATATTTCCATGAGTGTGGTGTTGTTGTGGTGTGTGTGTTTCCCTGGCCCTGTGCTTCTGTGCTCTGTGTTCCTCTGCAGCCACTTCTGCTGTGGCTGTCTCCCTGGTTGTTTGGTGTGTGGTGCAGGGTGTGGATTCACCTGGCTTGTTGTTGTGCATGGGGGTGCACAGGAGGGGCACATGGCATGTGCCTTCAGGGGGGGCTAGTATGTGGAGGGTGGAGGTGTGGCCCTGTGGTCTTTGTTGCCTTCCCATGCCTGGCGCTGGCCCTGCCTTCTGCATTGTGCGCAAGTATTCCCTTGTCTTCACCACTGCGGTGACGTGACCGGGACATTGCTGCATGATCGCGGAAAATGTGTGTCCTGGATGAGGGGGGGGGGGACTTGGTGGCAGGTGGGTCATGTGTGGGTACACTTGTGGATGTGTTCCTGTCCCCACCAGGGTGTCTAATGTGGATTTGGACCCTGCATCAGCCCATGAAAAAATGAGTTATGTGTTGTGGTTGTGTTATTGCGTACCTGTGGCAGTGTCCACGGTGGCCCATGAGTTGCTGGTGATGTATCAGGTACAGCACCAGAAAAATGTATAGGGCTGGGTCCATTGCGGTCATGTCCGGCTGGTGTGGACCGGGACTCTGGTTTCGTGCTCCGCTGTCAAGCTTCCACTGTCTCTAGTTGGGCGCTTTCTCTGCTGCGGTGCGACTGCTTGTTTGGGGCATCCTAATTTGTGTAGCGGGGGAAGACGTCATTCCACACGGCGGTGAGTCTCCATTGGTTCACACCGCCACGGTGACGGGCGCACTTTGATGGCGGTTCACGTCGCACCGCGGCGGACGGGAAATGGGCTATGTTTGGCCATAGTAATATGGCGGGTGTGAGTTCCGCTGCTCGCGGGTGGTAAACTGCACTTTTCCGCACAGCCAGCGCCAATACCTTTCTGCTGGCGTGTGGGTCTCTGTGGGCGGGCATGGGTCTCTTCTAAAGATAGTGGCTAGTGGATAAGGAAAGGGAAGGCAGGATGAACAGCAAAGGTACTGTAATTACAGGGAGGATATTTTCTTTCCAGGCATCATTAAGCACAGCTGAATTCATCAATGGCTCTTAAGCAGACTCCGCCACTCTCTAGTGAGGGGTATAGAGAGTTTCTTGGCAAACTCTTCTTCGGTCTCTTGGTGCTTGCACTAACTTTGTGTGTTCACTCAGGCAACACCAAAATCAGAAGCAAGTAGCCCAATAATACACCACCAATGTGTCTGGATGATTCATAGCACTTAGAAAACAGATAGCATCTAGCTCCATATTCAGTTTCACCACATCAGGTTCCACACATGTCTGTGTGAACAGAATATCTATCCCAGGATGTACTTTTTGTTTAAATGCTCAGATCTTGTCAGTTGTACTGCAGCCTACTGCAAATCTGTGCAAATGCATTATTAGAGTGTGAAATTCCAATAGGTCAGTTTAGAGCTGAGTTTCCCTCAACAAAGAGGATTCTATTCAAATGTTGTGCTTCTCTCCCAGCATGCAATGTGGGGACTTCTGCCTATATGATATCAAGCAAGTATGTTGTCTGTTGGTCTACAAGGGTAGGAAACCTTGCATATCCCCTATAATTCGGTTTTAGAGACAAAGAATGACCTTGTAAACAAAAGAAGTGGGTGAATTTATTTCAACTTTGGACTTTAACTATCTTCCATCTTACTTTGCCTTTCAAACATAAAAATCATAATTATCTAATATTGACAGTTTTTTCTTGATTTGATGTTGTTTGAAAGTGGTTGTTAGTAATAGGTCTGAAACATTCTGGGGCATATTCTCAAGGATTTATCACCGAGTTATCGGCACTTTGGCACCGCAAAAGTGGTGAAATATTCATGGTCCCATTCTCAAGCTGGTGCAAACTGCCGAAATCGCCAGTTTTCCAGAAAAAAGCTTCCGCAAAAAACATCGCCACGGATCAGAGTGACAACAAACTCTAATGATATGCAGAGTATGCGTTCCCATGCAAAAACACCACTTCAGGATATTCTCAACGATCAACCAGATCGGCGAAGCGATCCAAAAACAAGCGATGAGGCACGTCAGCAGCAGGGAATGAACATCTGCCTTTTACTGGTGTTAAGCAGGACGACAACCTGCAGTATAAAAGGGAGCCCAGCCCAGAGCCACATATGAAGAACAACGCATGTCATGGAGCTACTGATCATGCAGCTCGGAGACCCAAGAGGCCCACAACACCCACCATCAACACCTCCAGGCTCTCCCCGGGCCCCCCCCTCCTGGCCACCCCCCCAGACTACCATGAGGCAGTGCAGAATAAGACTGCGGTCCTTCCGAAAATGCACCAGCCTCACAGACATAATGCCATAGGAAATCATTGCCCACTACAGGCTCAAAAGGACAACCATCCTCCGCATCCTGAATTGCCCACAGGCTGACGGTGCCAACACAGCGGACAACCAACATCCCTCCGCAGACAAAGCTGCTGGCTGTGCTTCACCTGTTGGCCTCTGGCACCTTCCAACCAACAACCGCCAGTCGGAGTAGTCTCACAGCCAGCCCCATCAAAGTTCTGCACACCTATCTTGGATGCCATCAATAGCCGGATGTGGTGAGAGGTGGGAACCAAGTATGTGCGAAGGAGGCAAGTGACCCATGAATCAGAATTAACACAATGCCAAGTGAGGCGATGATGTGCTGGACAGACTCAAGTATGCATAGCACAGACAAGTCCATGTGGACATATACTGCTTGTGTATGTAGTGTCATAGACAGTGGACGCAACCATGTTACCTCAGGCAGTGGGGTAGACCTTGGACATATAGCTATGTCGTCCCCCCCTGTAAGCATAAGCGGAGTGGGCTGGGCCAGCATAGGAGTGGAAATTATTAGCCCGGGGCTCAGGGCAAGGTTCATTTCTGGAATGAAAAACAGTACAAAACCATGAGGTCTAATAATACAAAAAACTAATTAAGTAATAAGGTGAAGTGTGGGAACAGACTAAGCTCGATAGATACTTCTAGGGGCAATCCCTTTATAGGACGTAATCCCTCACTCACCATAGGTGACATGCTTCATCATTTGGGATTCTCCTCCCAGAGGAAAAACCTAGTTCCTCTGGGGGCTACAACCCCCTCTCTGAGAGGGAGGAGCTCAGGGATGTTTTGAAATACAATGGAGGATAAACTAAATCCACAAATGATGAGCTAGTAATGTAAGTGAGGGGTGCAGTGCTGATCAGAAAACAGTTAGGTGAAAAATGTGTGGTTAAAACTAGTTCAAGAACGGCAAACAGGGGCAAAAAGTAATATATAGCAGCCGTGCATGACCAGGATTAAAATAGTGTGCACCACCAGTCAAAAGGTCATAGACTGTGGTGACTAATTAACAAATGTTGGTCGACATGTTTCAGCCATCACGCCTAAAAGGAGGCTAGGCTTTCATCAGGACCACTCAAGCTACTGCAAAAACACAACTGTGTGAGAACCACACAGATAAAGGATACAAAAGAACACACAAAACCACTTGACATGTGTCCGTAACTGGTGTGTTTCACCTTCACCTGTCAAGACTGGGTGAGTCACCAACCTCCACCTGGCAACCGCTCAGGAAAGGAACAGGCATAGCTATGAGCCTGGCTCAGGCTCATAGCTATGCCGGTTCACCGACGGAGAGAGCGGTGTTCCTTTCCTGGGTGGACTGCACATAGGCACTGCAAGTGGGCCTAAGACATCATTTTAGCGCTACTCCTGTGGGTGGCACAATCAGTGCTGCAGCCCACTAGTGTCTTTTGCCGCCACTCAGCCGAGGAGACCGCTGTATCATTGCCAGTAGTCTTTGAGGAAAGCCAGAAACGCCTTGAGGTCATTCACCAGTTGTTTCCTTTTAAAGGACCGTAGCTACGGTTTCAATTGACTTAGCACGAGCTTCGGAAAAAAGTTTCCTTTTAAAACCAATATGCTGCGATTGAATTGAAGCATAGACGAATTGCTCAAGTTTAGACACAAGACACGGGTTGTCTTACGTGTAAGCACCGAAGTCACGACTCCAATCGATTCAGTATAAGTTCTTTTAAAAAAAAGCTTCAGTCCATAATTAATATGCTGTGATACTGAAATTGTTTGAGTTGAAATACAAGAGACGGGTATTCTGCAGCCGCTAAATACGAGGGGTCAACTTTTAATTACCAGTCCTGAAGATTGTCTTATAAATTCGCCCATAAAGACCGAAATGTCGACTGTCACACTGTTTTCTAGATAAATGTATAAATATCTTTGAAAAAGTGTTTGATATATTATGTAGTGGAGGAATCATTGACTGTACCACTTCCTTCCGAATTTTGTATAACTGTCTCAATTTTAGGTACCCTAATTACCATTTGTTGATATAAATGAATTTTGTTTCTCACACACTTTTTGTCTGTTTTCCTTTTTGATTATTCAACTTCTTTAAAACTAACAGAAATGATTTGTATATATATATGACTAATGCATAGTATACGATTGTACGAAACACATACTTTAAGATAAATCTCACCTATAGGTATATCTTTATCCTATAGCCAAGTTGCACAACTTAGTTCTTTTTAAAGAAATCCCTTGAAGGCACTCTTTACCTACGCAGCCCACTAGTAGCATTTGTACTACCAGCCCTGGCACTCTCAGTGCACTTTACTAGGGTCTTGCAGGTAGAACAAATATGCCAAACATGTATAGCCAATTACATCACAATTTCCCTAGGGAGCACTTGCACTTTGACACAGATCAGCAGTGGCAAAGTGTCCAAAGCATCTATACCAGTAAAAACGACATCCTGCATAGCAACAAAAATACAGAAGGTAGAGGCAAAAAGTCAGGGGTAACCACGCAAAAAGATGCCAGGTCTAACAGGTTTTAAAGTAGCAAAATCCAAAATGGATTGAAGATTAGGATCTAGTCTTATTGGCAGCATCGGGGTACTAATGGGAAGTCTCAGCAGAGACTTTACAAAGGCATTTGCTGCTTTTTTTAGGGGGAAAATATTGGAGTGTTTCCACAACTTTGCCCCATACAGAACAGCACTGCAGACTTGACTTCTCTATATCCCTATTGGGGGTTTGATAGCAAAGATGGAGGCCCTATTGGTAAATCATACGATAGACTCAACTCTTTGCTTCAGGGATAATACAAAAAATTCTATCTGGGGATCCCAGTTGTACAGATCACTCCTTCTTACTCCCATATAGTTGAATTCCTTTATTCTATCCAGTGTCTCACCTTTGAGCAACACTTTTTCCTTTATTTTCCTCTGATGACTAAACATCATGTATTTGGTTTTATCACTATTGATCTCTAGGACATGTAGCTTACATTTTGCTAAAAGAGTAAATAATCCCTTTGTAGTTTTGGAGAGGAGTAGGGTGTCTTCTGCAAGGGGAGACCTGGTATTTTGTGTCCAAACAATTTTAGGCGAATAATTTTTTCAATCAAATAGATAAGGGGTGAATCCATTAACAAATAAGAGAAAAAGGGTGGTGGCCAGGATACATCCCTGCCTGACTCCTATTCTAATGGGAATGACCTCAGTCAATTCTCCCTCTAGTCCCCACCTCACCCTTGTGTAACTCGCTGAATACAAAGCTGGTATTAAAGGTAATAAACTCAAAGGGACCCTTAGGTTTTGTAGAACCTCAAACAACTTTGTCCTTGGGACAATAAGCTATTTTTTTCAGGACCACATGTGGGCTCCAGGAGTGCTCCTTGGCCCAACATGATTTGGAGATGCAATAGCTCATGGAGCAATCTCCAAACTGCAGCTGCAATCCCTTTGCTCTTTTATTTCATTTTCAGCTTAGCAACACAAACATCCTTCATCAATGCAGTTACCCAGCCAAAATTGAGCACCTGCTTGTGATCCTTGTGCAGGGGGGCCCATGGCTGCCACAGCCACTGTCTCCTCCTTCCATGCACAACATAATATTTGGGACCACACTTAAGCAGGGTTGGAATAGTATAATTTACCATTCCAACTCCAGTATGTGCGGACAGTAGAGAAGATGTTGGATTTTAAATCCAACACCTCCCCCCCTCAACAAGTCGTTGTTACGACTTGCAGGGTAATAGTACGCGTTGTTACAATGTGGTCGTTGTAACAACCGTGATGTAATTGCATGCGGAGTGATGGCTTAGTTGTGAGGGCTGCTTACCTCCATTTACATTCTCTGACTGTGAAAAAAGTCAGCCTATGCTCATTCATTAGGCACATGGTTACTGCTGAGTGAAAAATTACCTCACTCCCACTGAATAAGAAGCTAAATGCAGGAACATGTTATTGAATATAAAAAGGTCCTTTACCATGAACTTACAACATCCCTTCTCACCAGGAGTATTTGACAATTACAAGTCCCTACACCTGAGAACACTCTAAAGCACATCAAATCACCAATGGTCTTTTTTCCTCAGTTCTCACTATACCAGGGAGAATGGAAACGGTGTGGAAGAGGAAGGATGGAGAAAATGGAAAAGCTTTCTAAGTCAGTTTAGAATAGTCTTCTACTTTTCAAGGACTCCCCTCTGTTTCTTGCCGCTTCAAAATATCAGATGAGAGATATTGTTTGAATATGTTTGCAAAGTTCTCTCTCATTTTCTGCATGTTTGTGTGGCATCACAATCCTGTACAGAAATTCAGTATTAGCACTTAAACTTTAATGGTAGGGAATCTATTGTTTAAAAACAGAGACAGCTATATGGAATATGAGTAAGGAGTCCCTAATATACAAAAATAGTGCAAAGTGCATGGCCTGGGAGAACACCCAAACTTCCTCTAAAAGGTATATTCTCATCCTCCTTCAGAGAGATAGATGAAGAGAAAGAAAGAGGGAAATGTGCCAGAAAGAGAACAATAGGGATATGGAGAGAAGAATTGCAGGAGAGAGAAAAGTAAGAGTGTGTGGGAGCTCTGTAGAGAGAGAGACCAAGAGAGTGAGGGATAGAGAAAATATATATGCAAGAGAGATGATAATGCTATAGATGATTATTAAAACTACAGCTCCATTCAGAAACATTTAAAAATAGGTTATGTAAAAAATAAACAAGGAAAAGGAAATCTTATGACTAAGAACGCACCATAAAAACAATTGATACATATTATACTACACTTGGAGTCATGCCTCCTACTAGCCAATTGCCTTAATCCAGCATGATTTCAATGAGAATCCTGATGAACCTGAAGCCACATTTGATATATGAATAATTTAGCCTCTGTTTTTGTGATCGATTTGGCAAACCCCCCAAATCAATGCACTGGAGCAGGGCCTCTCCTGGATTAGTAGATCCAAACCTTGAGTTTTTGTCAATATGCATTTCTATTAGACTTTTCCCACATGTGGAGACCATGGATAATGCTATAATGGTATTTTACCACCATATTTAGTTGGATATATTGTTTTACAATAATGTTGTTTATGATAACCAAAATATCGGCATCTGGAATATCTCCAGAAAGAAAAATGTGGGCTCTGTGTTTCTTCGTGATTTGGCCTTGAGGGGGTTTGCATCGGTTCTCAGGCATCGAGACTTTTCCTTTGTTGCTGCTCTCTCGTCCCCCGCCGCCGCTACCACCACCAGCGGCCGCGGAGCGGGGACGAGACTACATCCCCCACAATCCCTAGCAGCTGGGGACCCGCCCACGACGTTTTGGCGCCAGGGAGGCGCATAAAAGATCGTAGAGATACCGGCGGAGCGGGCTCTGTGTTGCTTCGTGATTTGGCCTTGAGGGGGTTTGCATCGGCTCTCAGGCATCGAGACTTTTCCTTTGTTGCTGCTCTCTCGTCCCCCGCCGCTGCTACCACCACCAGCAGCCGCGGAGCGGGGACGAGACTACATCCCCCACAATCCCTAGCAGCTGGGGACCCGCCCACGACGTTTTGGCGCCAGGGAGGCGCATAAAAGATCATAGAGATACCGGCGGAGCGGGCTCTGTATTGCTTCGTGATTTGGCCTTGAGGGGGTTTGCATCGGCTCTCAGGCATCGAGACTTTTCCTTTGTTGCTGCTCTCTCGTCCCCCGCCGCCGCTACCACCACCAGCGGCCGCGGAGCGGGGACGAGACTACATCCCCCACAATCCCTAGCGGCTGGGGACCCGCCCACGACGTTTTGGCGCCAGGGAGGCGCATACAAGATCGTAGAGATACCCGCATCGCGGGACCGCGCGCGAGCGGCGCCGGACTAAGCCCGGGCAAAGGGCGGGCCCTCTGTAGCCCTCAGGAGCCGAAGGAGGCCGGGCCGGGCTTACCCCCTTGACTGTTGGCGGTACTGTTTTGTTTGTGTGGTTGCTGCCATTACTGGCATTTGTACGCTTGTGTATTATATTTTCATTTTATTGTTGCATCCAAGTATTTTTAGATTTGATCTACAGGGGTTGAGTACTAATACTTTTACCATCATGACTAGTAATTCTAATAAGGGTACCCTTGACAGTTATTTTTGGAAAGTTAACTCTGAGTCAGATCGAGAAACAACCCTTGCTGAATTAAGGGCGAGGCGTCGTAGTTCTATAGAGCATATAAAAAATATGTCTTTAACTTCAAATTCTCTTCATGAAGTAACTTCACCTGACAAAAGTGCCCTTCCTCACCATGATATTTCGCATCTTCCGGACAATATCGATATCTTAACACTTCCTGGCAACTCTATCATAGTCAATTCATCTAAAAATCTGTCCTCTTCTATTTTATTTTCTCCTACTGAAGTAACTAGTGAACCAGTTGTATTGAATGAATCACAAGTAATGGCACCCTCATCCCGAGATGTAACTTCCCCTGGGGCACCTAAACCATCAGGCCCATTACCTAGGAAAAGGAGGAAGCTGGATTCTGAGGCGCATAAAAATAAAAATAAAAATAAATCCAGCTATAAATCTATTCTGGTTCACACTGACAATGGCCCCACCCATGGCACCAATGATATATCCCTCCCCGGTACCTCGGTATCTTGTTCCGTAAATGACATCACGATTGCGGAATTAATGGGTAACATAGACAAATTATTTAACACTCATATGCTACCCATTGTCGACAGCTTAAAAAGTATTGAAAAAAGGCTGGCAAAGTAGAATCTTTAATGAGTGGCAAAGGATACCCATGTATGAATCCTGTAAAGATAACAATGCCGCCCTCTTCTGTTCCTGTTCCCGCGGTTTCACCTTCTACTCTACCTTTACATCAGATAGTTAGACAGGGTGACTGTAGTACAAACAACATAACGAATAACAACGCAGGAAGATCTAACATTCCCAAGCCAAATCAGTTAAATAAGGATGAAGCTTGCCGAGGAGGAAACACTCCATCACTTGGGGTTGCAAAGTCTGATAGAAAGAGTCGCTGCTTGGTTTCTACGGCCAAGATGCATGGACCACTTTCTATCAATCTTCCACCAGAAGCGGTCCCTCTTGTAGTGGTGCTTGCGGGTGTTCCTACTTTGAAGGATGATGCCATAGAGGGATATTCACAACTGAAAAACAAGGTCATTCATTGGTTAGGACAAAACAGCCCTCTCCCTTCGTACATTAACGGGGAAATTTTACATGTTAGGCGTTTACCATGGCTGGGTAATATAACAAAAAACATAAATGGAGACATTATCTTGATTAACTTTAGGGACCCCAGAGCCGTCAATCACATCTTAAACTGGCACATAAATTACAGGAGGTCCCCTATTACTACTTGGGAATTAACTTATTTTTTTCCTAGACCTAGGCCAGTCTCTACCTCTCATCTTGGGGCTTCCCCCAGTACTCAATTTAATGCTCCGTTTTCGACGGAAAATCGCTTTGAGGTGTTAGCTAACCTTGAAGATGTAGATTGACTTAACAACAACCAGGTCATGATAGTGAGCCCTGTTGAACCATTGTCTGACTCATTTCCTTTTATCAATAAGACTAGAAACCAACAAACGGAAATAATTACCGATATTTGTTCCAAGCAAGTCCCCGATCCTCTATTAACAGCTAATTGCCCTATTAACTCCCAGGGAATTACGGGGAGCTTATTGTCCTGGAATATTGCCGGGCTGACTTCCAAACTGGAATCCGCAGACTGAATCTGTTTCATTAATAATTATGATCTATGCATATTCCAGGAGACTTGGTCATGCGAACCCTGTTTTGTTCAGGGATATCTGAATTACTCCGTGCCAGCTTTAAAGGGCCCTAGGGGTAGACCCATGGGAGGCCTAACAATATGGGTTCGCCAGTGTTTAAAGCTGGTTATTAAAGTCATTGACACCAAAAATCAAGATATCCAATTAATTAGATTGGACTTAGACAAACTAGGTAGATTGGACATCTATAACATTTACGTCCGGAGTAACAAGGGGGGGAGGTCTGATGTTTTAGTTGCTTTAACTAGTTTTCTCGACACCTATTCCTTAAACAACAATATTGTCATAGCGGGTGATTTTAATAGAACATTTGAACCCTTAATCAACGACGATGATTTATTTGGTGATGAGGAGGATCGACAATGGGGTGTTCCTAAACTAGAGCTTCCACCGGTTTTGAGGTGGACTGCCGATGTTATTGGCCTAAATACTTTATGCTATGAAAAGGGCTTAAGAGCCCTAAATGGTAGGACTAGTGGCGACAGGAATGGGTCAAGTACATTTGACAATGGCCGAAATAACAGTAGAATTGATTATGTGTTATGTAGTTTAAAATTATGGCCTTTGATTTGTGATATGGAGGTTGTAGGAAGGATCGAGAGCGACCATAATCCCCTGTGCACTATCCACAAATGGTGGTCTTATACCATTTTACCTCCATATTCTTTTGTGACCGTTCCTCCACGGATTGTCCCCACAAATGATATGCGGAGACTAAGGTGGGAAAAAGTAGTAATTAATCACCAGGCCATTGCTGAGATCAATGGTCAGGTGGATATAGCAATATCAGCTATAGAGCACCTTAATCCACTTAGCACTGGCTTAGATAAGGTTGAAGGATTACACAACTCTCTCTTTTGTGCAATCAAGGAGTATTTCCTCAAACCCGTGAAAAACAAAGGTAACAGAGTCCCTAAGCCTGCTAAGTGGTACAATGAACAATGTAGGGAAACACGACTAGCCTTAGGCGAAGCTATCAAGGTGGGGCAATCTATCTTAATCCAAGCCGCTCGAAAGAACTATACAACTAGTATATTTAAGGCTAAAAAAGCTTGGGATGAACACCACTGGATCGAGTTAAAGGCAGCCAGTGACAGCAGGGACTCCCGGTCATTTTGGCACATTGTTAGATGGGGAAAATCTGGTTTTTCCGAGTCCCCACACAACAATGTGCCTGAAGAAGAATGGATAAAGTTTTTTAAAAAGCAGTATGCTGCTCCAAGTAATGATAATATGGCTCAGGAGTTCAGTGTAGACCTTCCCAAAGCTAACCTCTTTTGTATAGCTGAAATCATGTTGGCCCTGGATGCGGTTGCCTGTGGACGTGCCCCTGGTCTTGATGGTGTGCCAGCTGACCTATTTGTAAATGACAAGGACCGCTGGTGCCAGTATATCCATCTTCTCATCAATGCTATTGCCTTGGGTGCTGTGGTACCAAAATCCTGGCAGGGTGCAATTATTATTCCTATTTTTAAGAAAGGCGATCGATCCCCCCCGGGTAATTATAGGCCAATAAGCCTCATAGATACCATTCAAAAGGTCGTGGGACGTGTGATCGTCAATAGGCTCCTGGATTGGGTGGATGAGACTAATGCTCTCTCACCATTCCAGGCTGGCTTCCGAAGATCCACAAGCACGGTGGATCAGGTTTTCCGTTTCACCCTGCTACAATGGAAGACGGTTGTGCTGGGCAAAGGAAGCTTGTATGCGGCCTTTGTCGACCTGCGGGCCGCTTTCGACCTTGTCCCTCGATCTAAGCTCTGGACGGCCCTAAATAAGCAGGGTCTTCCTAGCGATTTATTATCTTTGATAATGAGGCTACACGAATCCAACTATGCCAGAATTCAGTGGGGGGGGACTTGGTTCTGTAACCACGGACTTCCCTGTAGAGAGGGGAGTCCGGCAGGGATGTTCAATGGCTCCTGTTCTTTTTACCCTATATATCAATGATGTTGTTGCTCGCATGACCTCTGCACAAGTTGACGCTCCTTTTTTAGCTGGGATTAAAATCCCTATTTTAATGTTTGCAGATGACACGCTCATCCTATCTAAAACCCCCAGTGGATTGCAGTGTGCCTTGTCTATCTTTGATCAATTTTGTGGTGAGTATGGATTAGAAGTTAATACTGCCAAAACAAAGCTTATGATATTCAACCCCCACCGTAGCTTTAAATCTAAAATCATTCTAAGTGATCGCCCGCTAGAAGTAGTGAATACCTTCACATATTTGGGCATTCATATATCTAGCGAGAAGAATTGGCGGCATCATGTTGACATTGCTACACTTAGACACAGGCAATTGGCAGGTACTATTTGTACAGAGCATAGAAAATCATTGCCCAAACCTGTAAAACCTGCTTTACAGGTGTATGAAGCAAAAGCTCTTGGCTCCGCTCTATACGGTGCCGAGCTCTGGGGCTTTGAGAAGGTTGCTGCTCTCCAATCCTCAGAGAACAAATTTTTACGGGCAATAACAGGCGTCCCTAAAAGTACCCCTCTGCTGCCCCTTAAATATGACCTGGGTAGAAAAGCAATCTCAGACTTGGTACAACTTCGCCCTGTCCTGTATTGGTGCAGGTTATGGACGACTCCTGTCCTTTCTCATTATGCAGATGGTTTCTTAGACATTATAAGGTCTGATGTCTATCACAAAATAGGATGGCTAAAATCACATAGGACATCCCTGTCTGAGCTTGGTCTGTGCTCACTCTGGGATGATCCGGCGAGAGCCAGCTTCCCATCTAAAAGCACTTTAAAGAATATTTACTGGGAGTTGGTTGCTCGCCGGCATTGGAATAATTCGAGTGCTGGCTCTATGACTGCAGACTTCATAGAGGCCAAGATGTATCCTTACCTAGAACCATATTGGGATATTATAACAAGGCCCATGGAAAGAAAACTGCTTTTCCAATTGAGAGCAGGTGCACTCCCCCTCAAATTCTTGACATCTAAGTGGGAAGGGGGCTCTTGTGACGGATGTCCTGCTTGTGGCACTAGCAAAGAGACTATTGGTCATTTTCTATTTGCCTGCAAGTTTTACGCGGTCCTAAGGCGCAACTGGCTGTCCCCGATGTGTAAAAACTTAGGAACAACCAGTGGTAATGTGGCCCTGCGTATTATACGTACCAGCACTCTGCCATGGATTTCAGTAGCCACTGCAAAATATCTAGGCTGGGCGTGGTCAATTAGACAGAGACTGCTAGTCGTTTGACTATTCTCATGATTAGGGAGAGACTGCTAGTCTTTTGATTATTCTCTCCTGTGTCCTATGTCATTTTTTCTGCATTTCTATTATGGCTTATAAGCACTTTTACTAAACTATTTATCTTGTGTCTTTTTAAAATTTAAATTACTTACCGCCAAAAGAACAGTACGTTTTATAGGGTCATGCATAAGACAAAAATTGTACACGTATGCTTTTTATTTGATCACTGATCATAATTTAATCTCATTTTAACCATTGTATGAAATTGTTATTGTAATTGTATTCTTGCTTTTATGAATGATATTCGAATAAAGCATACTTTGACTTGACTTGGAAAAAAAATGTTTTCGGTGCTGAATTTAATATCTTTGTTAAAAATATCCTTGCTTACTGTAGGCAAGATGGCGACCGCTAGCCTAGCGGTGTGAGTCGTCTCCGCTCCTGCTAATCTGCTCCCTGACCCGAACAGAAACGGCGCTAAGGAGGACTGACCGATCGATTTGGGCTTCTTTCCCGGTCCGCAGTAAGGCTAAAAGGGCTCAGGGTCGAGATTTATGAGCCTCCAGAGACGGAATTCAGGAAAAACGCTAAATCTACTTATTGCTGTATCCACGCTGACTCTCACACCGCCGACTGGGCTTCCTCCGGCTTGCGGCGTGCGGCTGACTGGCTTTTCTCGGCTCCTCCTCCTCGCCGACGCCGAGCTGGACCCTCTCCGTTTGATACTTTGTTGCTGCGATTTTCCCGGACTGTTTCAGGATTGCCTCTGTCTCATTTTGGTCAAGTTTCATGTGGTTCACCCTCCTCCAGCTCCCCCGGTGTTTTCCATTCTGGTTCCGGCGGGCTAGATATTCGGTGCCTTGCTTTGGTCTGCGGTCTGCGGTTCCATATAATGCCGCCAAAAAACATCAATCAGTTGGCGAAACCTCCGAATACTCGGAGTGGGAAGAGCAAACATTCTCCAACTAACGAGACAGAGGAGCTTGAAGCTGTCAACCTCACGCGTCGGATCGCCAAAGCTGGTGAGTCTATCTCTGCTTTTTCTGCCAAAAAAAAACGGGGAGAACCTCTCGGCAAGGGGATAACCCAAACTGTACCCGAACTCTTTGAGAAGCATGCTGTTAAAAACACCACTAAACAGCCCCACTTGGCTTCAACTATTCCCCCTGCACTACTAGAAAAAGGAGATGGCAATACGGTTACACACTCTGTAGTTAATGATATCGCATCAAACCTTGATACTGAATTAGTTGTGATCCAAGCTCCTGACCCTTTAACTATATCTAGAACACTTTCACACAGCATTCCGGGACCTGAAGTTTCCAATACCTCGATCACTCTTGGTGGAACCGAAATTGGCGGGGAGCCATCAAGTGATAACGCATATCCTCTCACCAGTCCTGTGAAACCTACAGAGTCACCTGTGTCAGTCCCCACTGAAACTTTTCTTCAAGATATTATTCTGGAGCCCACTGAGAATTTTTTTTCTATGTCCGATTTAACATCCGATGAAAGCTTGGATAAGGATTGGGCTGATTATCCTGAGGACGGCAGTTTGGGTGATGAGACTTCTCCAGGCTCTAGCATAACCGTTAAGAAACACAGGGTCAGGCGGTCATCTGCATACAGGAACAGATCTAACGGTCCTGAGGATTCTTTATCTGTACCGCCTGATCCTCTAGATGAGCAAGCCATTTGTGAAGAATCTCCCTCTGATCCCTCTTCAGTAGTGACTCTTTCCATGATTTATCAAACAATGCTGGCACACAGATCGGACACCAAAATGGAGATCGCCCGTACACAAGGTACCTGTCAAAAAGTAAAAAATGCTGTGCGCCGCTTCACCAAATTCTGCACTGATATAACTGCTAGAGTGTCAGAGGCTGAAACCAGGATCTCTATCTTAGAAGACGAAGTCGCTACACAAAAAAAGGAACTTGCCTTGGTTAAGGCT
Source organism: Triturus cristatus (assembly GCF_964204655.1). Taxonomy (NCBI): domain Eukaryota; kingdom Metazoa; phylum Chordata; class Amphibia; order Caudata; family Salamandridae; genus Triturus; species Triturus cristatus. Next base: position 1,356,726,205 of record NC_140591.1, read on the forward strand.
CAACGGTATGATGTCAGCTTCAAGCTTGCCGAGTTGGAAAACCACTCGAGAAGGAATAATTTGCGTCTTTTAGGCGTCCCTGAGAATCTTGGGGGTACAGATATCCGGAAATTTATTTGTGATCTTTTTTCTGCTGCATTTCCGGAACTCACTTCTTGGGACTGGCCGCTAGTTATTGAACGTGCCCACATGGTTTCCACTGCAAAATAAATCCAAGCCTAGAGACGGAGAGTACCCGAGAGCCATTTTGGTTAGATTTAATAACTTTTTAGCTCGAGAAGCTATTTCTGATTTGGCTAGACCCAACAAAAAACGCTCTGCTAATGGCTGTTGTTTTTTTGTCAGGCCGGATTTTTGCCAATCAACTGTCACCAAGCAATGGCAGCTACGACAATTAATCACCGGCTTCCAAGAAAAAGGCGCTACTGTTTATCTACAAAATCCAGCCAAACTTAAACTTATTTTTAGGAATCAAACAAGATTTTTTGTTTCTGAAATTTTGGCCAAAGAATATTTAGATTCTCTATAATTGAATGCTAATGTCATTACAGTATTGTTCTTATTTATTTCTTTTTCTGGCATTCAACATGTGTATCAGGTGTTAGTTTTTTGGTCAAACTCTCAATTTGTTACTGTTTGTTGGCTGGATTAGGCTGATTTTTGAATTTTTTTCCTTTTTTTCTCTTTGGGTCATCTGGGAGGGTGGCGGGGTGGCACTCGCTGATCCCAGGGACTGGCTGTCCCTGTGCCTCATAAGGTGGGTAGGGGTGGGGGGATGGTGCTAGGGGAGGGTTTGCTGGGGTGGAGGGGGTGGTGGGGGTGTAATTCAACTTCAGTCAGAGTTGAGCAAGATTGCTCGATTGGTTATTCTTTGGTTACGGAGTCTAATTCAGATTTGTTTTCTATTAATGTATTATCTGGTAAAGCACTGGAATTCTGTTGTATTTTAAGTGGTGTCTTAGTTTATAGGAAGTCATGTGTGACAGACCACAATTTCTATAATTGCTCTTTCTGTTTTTTTTGTTTTCAATGCATAAGATAATCAAAATTTGTACTCTTAATGTTAATGGTCTCAATGATTCAAAAAAGAGAGCTATGCTGATCAAAATGATTCATCTGTTACAGATTGATATACTCTGTCTCCAGGAGACACATTTATCCTGGGAGAAAAAAGATTTGCTTAAGTTTCCTGGATTTGACTTGTTAACTGCTTCCAGGCAGACTGGCATTAAACGAGGCGTAGCCATACTTATGCGCCGGAATCTGGGGACAGTTATCAAGACCTCTGCTGATAATTGGGGCCGTTGGGCAATGGCAGAACTTCTTGTTTTTCAGTGTAGGTTTTTACTTTATTCAGTTTATGGTCCTAACCTCGATAACTATTTAAATCAGGAGCTAGCTCTTAGCAATATTTCTATTATTTTTTGTGGGGATCTTAATATCCACTCTGATGCTGATTCTGATATTAGACAAAATTCAAGATATAGTGGCCTGAAACCACGGTCTTTCAGGGTGTTAAGGTCTCTGTTGTTAGATAATGCTCTATTCGATGCTTGGCATACAACCCACCCAGACGAGCCTGGTTTCACATTTTTTTCTGCCCCACATAAGAAGTTTGTTCGTATTGATTATATTTTTTTATCCCAGATTTTTCTGGATAAAATCGAGGTTGAAGTTCTGCCTAGATTGTTATCCGATCATAATCCTCTCTGTTTAAAGTTTAGTCTGCCGTTAGCTGGACAGACACATAAATTAACCTGGACATTCCAACGGAATTTACTTTCACAACCTGACTATGTTCAATTCATGTCCAATGTCATTCAGGAGTTTTTTGATTTAAATAATGACACGGCCTCAACCCCAGTAGTTTGGGATACATTTAAGTCAGTTGTACGGGGAGAGACTTTAAAATATGCCAACTTTCAATTAAAGAATAAGCGTAACAAATTTAAAAGCGACTGCGATATGGTTCTGAATGCAGAGAAACGGCTTGCGGAGAGTATCAAACTAAATAAAGATATAGAGGAATCTCAACAAGATCTCTCGATTAAACGTAGCTCCGTTTATGCTCATATAGCCGACCAGGTCGTCGCACATCACAATCAACATCGGACAGAAAGCTATGAACTTAGCGAACAAACTGGGAAGGTTTTGGCACAAAGATTACGTCAAAGATCCACGGCTAACGAGATTTTTAAAATTCAAGATCTCTATGGCGAGCTCAAAACCTCTAAAACTGATATATTAGCAGCATTCAATGAATTCTATCAATTGCTATATCATCAAGCTGATACAGTATCCGGCCCTGAGATTAAACATTTTCTCGACCAGATCAATATTACTGGAATGTCATCAGATTTTTTTGAATGCCTTAGTACCCCAATCACCTGGGAAGAGATTGAACTAGCTATTACTGGTCTCCCGGTCGGAAAAGCTATGGGCCCGGATTCTATTCCTCTAGAATTCTATCACAAATTTAAAGGAATTTTAAAGCCGGAGCTGATTAAGATTTTTTGCTCTGCTTTTACAGGTAACTCACCGGAATCATGGTCCCACGCTATCATCGTAATCTTTAAAAAGAAAGGTAAAAATTGCGAAGAATTAGGTTCATATCGACCTATTTCCCTCATCTCTACTGATAGTAAGATCTATTCTAAAATTCTTGCCAATAGACTTAATCCTTTAAGGCCTACTCTTGTATCTCCTAGACAACACAGCTTTATATTGAAAAGAGATACTACAGACCATGTTAAAAAGATAATAGCATTATTAGATTGGGCTCAGATCTCTGAATCTCCAGTTGCGGTGGCCCTGTTGGACGCTGAAAAAGCGTTCGACAGGGTCTCCTGGGAGTTTTTATGGTCTGTTATGCTCTGGATGAGCTTCCCCATCGCATTTAATAATGCAATTAAAACTTTATATACTCACCCCAAAGCGGTTATCAGAATTACTAACTCTCTCTCTAGGGGTTTTGCAATAACTAGGGGGACTAGACAAGGCTGTCCTTGTTCGCCCCTCCTGTTCGCATTATACCTAGAACCATACCTCCGCAACTTATCTTCCGCTCTAGATATCATACCAGTACAAATTAACACCAATTTATTTAAAATTTTTGCATATGCAAATGACGTAGCTGTTACCACTATAGATATTAGACGTGCATTACCTAAAATTATTTCTCTTGCGGAAGAATTTGGTCTCTTATCTCGCTACAAATTAAATGTGGCCAAAACTCAATTAATTCACTCTGACTTTGGTCGACCTAACGAATTAGTTTTTGATGCTTAGGCTCAATATCTGGGGATTACGATTTCTCCCAGGGTTGATGAGATCGTACGTTTGAATATTGAACCTGTCTTGAATTCTTCTAATAAAACTTTGGAGAGATTAAATAATTTACATTTCTCTCTCTATGGTCGACTCAATATAATTAAAATGTTAATTTTTCCCAAGTTTTTATATTTATTTCGAACAATACCTCTCTTGTTCTCTGCACTCTATTTTACAAAAATTGATAGGATGATTTCTAGATTTCTGTGGGGGTACCGTCGCTCTCGTCGAGCGCTCAAATGGTGCTTTTTACCCAGAATGAAAGGGGCCTGGGGAGTCCCCAACTTCCGGCTGTATTACTGGCTTATCTCAATAAGATCTTTTGGCATACTTATTTTCTCGGACACTGTCACTGAAAATTCCCTTTACCCATCTGTCTATGAACTCTTACTGGGCCAGATGGCCCCCCAATGTTTAGTGAAAATCATTGAACCCAGCTATTATAAAAAAACCAAATTTAAAATTATTCTAGCATGTGCTGCAATCTGGCGACAATTTAAGAAAAAAAATCTTGGTTTGGGTTCAATTAGCTATTACTCTCCTCTGCTCAATAATTCTGCTTTACCACCTGTTTTTCATGATCAAATTATAAGAGTATGGTTTCTTTCAGGTATACATACTCTTGGTGATTTATATCAAGATACCCAATTTTCCTCTTTTATTGTTCTTCAGAATAAATTTGGCCTATTACAACATCATTTTTTTAAGTATCTTCAGATTCGGAGTTTTCTAGAATCAAAAGGCCTTCTTGCTCATTCCTGTATGAACGCTAATAAGATATTGGAGGCCATTAGGAGAACAAGGAAAATTGGCCCAGTCTATCAAATGACAACTAATTTAATTGAAGATGATCTATTTTTGGTTGAGAATAGATGGCAAAGGAAGTTAGCTGTACCAAATATTGATATGGGAAGATCAATTGAAATATCTATGAAAGTACTCTTTAATGGATCCCTTCAAAGCCAACATTACATGTCCATTTTTGATCTTTATTATTCTCCTGTTAAGATAGCAAAATGGAAGGTTGGGGGAGATTCAAGATGTAATCGCTGTGCGGAGGAGGATGCGGACTCTATTCATATGTTTTTCAGATGTGAGAAACGTTCTCGCTTTATTATTAATATTGAATCTTTTATTAACAATACTTTAGGTACTGTAGTGAAACTAACTCCCGAATTGGTAATTTTTGGTTTTCAAACAGATCAGTCCGGGATAAGATCTAGGGCTGAAGAAGCATTCCCATTCATTTGTATGTCTGTTTTTCGGTTCTGCATCACCTCCCGCTGGATTGATAATGAACCCCCAAACTTTCATCAATGGCAATGTAAACTACTCCATATTTATCATATTGAAATAGCTATGTACAGGCTTAAGGGGATAAGGAAAAAAATGCAAGGCATAAAAATTTGGGATCCAATTATTAATTGGATTTAAAGTATCTTTTTTTTTATTTCTGTATTATTGCCGTTTGTTTATCCTTTGTTTTAATTTGTCTCGAACTTTCTCTGTTCTCTTACATTGCTCAATACTTGACTGATTGTTGAAATAAAAATTAAAGAAAATTAAAAATATATATATATGCTTGCTTTATAAGGAAGTATGTAGTATTGTTTTTTTCTGTATTAGTGTAGTATTATAAATGTCATATTTTTAAAAATGATTAATTAAAAAATGTCAATATTTTGTGAAAGGAATGTTATATTTGCAGGAGTATGGTGTGAGTAGCCTTTTTAAAAAAAAAATCCGAAACAATTCTAACTGTCAATTATTTATTGTACTGTTTTCTATAATATTTATTTGCATTATTCATGAAGTTTTTTACGGCTACAAGCCATGAAATACATGAAATTCATGAAAATTAAAATACATAAAATCTATAAAATACAATGTATAAATAGTTAAAGAAGAATTAAAACCATTACAACACTATATTATGCTAAAATACAACAACAGGATTAGACAAACAGAGAGAAGTGCACAGTCTAGCAGGCAGCAAAAGTAGATTCACTATACTGCAAGCTTCTTAAGCCTAAGTCTCCATATACAAACAGTAAATATGAGAATGCCAACATTATAGATTCTCTGGCATCACTTCTCAAGATCCTGGTCCCTACCCTGTGATCTCGAAAGCCCAAGAGCCGACAAATTGGAAGAATCCATTTCTTGCAATATCCCATATATACAGGGCAAAAAAATAAAACATGCTCAGTGGTCTCAATAATCCCAGTACAGAAGGGACAAGACCCTTCCAACTCCCCAGTTACATGCTGCCATTTAGAGGTAAAATAACAGAGTTGCAAAGTCTCAAAACAAAAGCTTAACTAAAGTGTCTTAGCTTGGGGAGGCTCAACCTCATCAAGGAAGGGTTCCAAGTTAAAATCTACTTTAAAATCAAGGAATGTGGAAGCTAGGGAGCCTGCTTTTGGTTGCCCAAAAAGAAGGAATGGTTTACACTGCCATAATAGACCCTTTAAAGCAGCCATAGAAACCCCATGAGATCTGAAGGAGCAGACCAACATTTCTCACAGCCTAACTGAGTAAAGGAATGCTTGATAAACCTAACCCGTGGTATTTTTTAAGCACCCGGTAACTTAAGAACATCCTCTAAACCCTGCCAGTAAGGGAGAAGCTCAGGAGTCACCCAGAGCCTACGCCAGTACAACAGGGGTCTTAGTCCTATTTTTGCACTAATCACTCTCAGTTTCAAGTCTAGACAGAGGGGTATAAGCGTGGTGCTAGCAGGAAGATTGGTCAGCGAATGCATGAATCGATTTTCTGCTTTCTCACGCTGACTACAATCTTTGTGGCCCAAAAGTTCTGCCCCATACAATACGGCCCCAGCGCTTACATATTATACATTTTAAGAGCTGGAGAAATGGGGCAAAATTGAGAAACCCTCTGAGACCTTATAATTCCCCTGGAATACTGTTCGAGCTTTAACCTGCAATTCACAGTATGTGGAATCTAGTCACAGTGTTCGGTGAGTGTGATCCCTAAATAATCAAAAATTGGAACTCACTCCAAAGGTTCTTCATGGAGTGTAGGGTTGGGCCTGAAGGATGATCATGGATTAAAAACCATATACTTGGTATTGCTGATGTTGACCTCTAAGCCCCTCTGTTTGCAGAAGAACCCAAACTGATCCAAAAGATTTTGAAGCCCCATCTGAATTCTAAAGATCAGGAGGCTATCGTCCATATACAGAAGGGCTGGGATCCTGATATCAGCAAGACGTGGTGCATCATTCTCACAACCCATTAAAAACATTACATTACCAGACCATTTATAAATGAAAGAAATAAGTTCGGAGCAAGGACGCACCCCTGTCGGACTCCCCGGTTAACAGAATTATCGTCCGTCAGTTCGCCTGCAACCTGCCGCGAACTTGAGCAAAATTACCTGTGTGTAACATACTAAGGAGATCCAAAAGACACTTTGAGCCCCTATGTCCACCAACACCTTCCAGAGGACATCCCTAGAGACTAGGTTGAAGGTTGACCGGAGGTCAACAAATGTCACATGTAAACAGACACCCAAGTGTAATGAATTTCCAGTACAAAAGTTAGAGGCGGAACACATGGGTAATGGTACTTATGTTATCCATAAAGCCAGCTTGTAGAGGTGTCAGTATGGTAGTGTCTGTAAGCCACTCCTGCAACCTTCCCAGAATAACCCTACTGAAAATTTTCTGTGTGCTAGCTATAAAGCTAATGGACCTGTAATTTGAGGGACGGGACCTGGCACCCTCCTTAAAAATTGGTATTATCTCAGCTCCTTCCTAAGTGAGTGTCATTGGTGCAACTATCACAATAGCATTGAAAAACAAAACTAATTACGGGCACCAACTGTCCTTCTTGGACCTGAAATAACCCAACCTTTATTACTTTATAGTTTGATTTATTTTCGCTGCACTTTTTTTATGTTTCAAAATAATTGATTTACTTATGCTTTTATGGTGCAGTGTTTTATAGGGAAAAAGGGTGGGGAGTGTTTTAAAATGTTTTTTAAAAATATGTATCTATATAAAATGCATTTTTCAATTGTTTTGCAATTATATATAATATACAGATTTTATTAATTGTGAAGAAACTGTTTAAAAATATATATTTTTTAAATGGTCATAATCAAATATTCAAATTCTGTTTATAAAATTACATTTCTGGAAAAATATTCTTTAGGTTTTTATTTAAATTGTAATAGTTATCTAATTAACAATATTATTTTAGTTTTTTATAATATTGAAATAATATTAGTTATTGTAAAATGAATTCATGTATTCATTTGTTTTATAAATATTATTTTATTTTAAGGTCCTAAGATGACAGCTCAAATATGTTTGAATTTGGAGTAAAACGTTCTGATACATTAAACACTTCTTTAGTGGGATCAGAAGCTTACAAATTACAATTGGAAATATAGTTTGCATGAGCTGAAAGATAAGTATAAAAATATGTGTACCTTTTGGAAACCGTTCCAGAGTTATAACTTCATACAACACAAATGTTCACATCCATACTGGCTCAAAACCACACTTCACTTAACATGTTTGAAGCACTTATCATCAGAAAGATTTATGTCAAATATATATATTTTTAATAAATATCAGTTCATATGATGCATCAGAACATCAGGAATAAAAACAATACTAATAAAAACACAATAATTCCCACATGGAATCAATCGTGTGCCTAAAAAGGAGAACACTGAGAGACAAACACTGTGTCATACATATGTTAATTTGGATATATAATAGACGGTGTCAGACATAAGTCTCCAATCCCTGTCTATAGCTAACTAATAGCTAAACCAAATTTAACTTAAAAAAAACGGGCGTCGACGCGTTTCGGTGGCAGAAATCCCAATAGGACCACCTTCTTCAGGACCCAATAATTTTTTTCCTTAAACTGTATATAGAATTCTGGCATCAATTCCACCTGTTAAAAAAACATATTTATATATATGTATAAACCCATAATGCTTTAATTGAAATTCACCTAATTCAATGTGAACAACAGATTATTCATCAAAACATACAATGATCATAAAAATGTATAACAACTAAATTAAAATCGTAAGTGCTCCAAACATTCCAATAAAATCATTTTGAATCAAGGAAAGCGACAAAATATCCCCTACCTTTAGATCTACATTCATTCCTCATTCATCCATCTTACATTTGACCAACTTATCTTTTTATATAAATTATCTAGAGGGACTCACCGGTGCGACTGCACTGCGGTTAGGATATCTCCTCACACTGAGACTCATATATAGTGCTTCAAAAGAAGCAAGATGTTACAACAATGGCTAAAATGATAAGACAATAAAGCAATACCATAAGTATTGTTAAGCTTGTACTAACCAAAATAACCTGTCTCATAGTGCATTTCTTTTATTAATTATTTTATCATAAAGTTTGGGGTATTTCTATAGTTGGCATTAGACTACAGTTTTATTCTCATCTATTCCATTCCTATAATTCAAAAGGAATCATATCCTGTATGGGTAATTATGCATTTGTTCCCCATATTGATTACCTCTTAGTGATAGAATTTCTTCTTTATATCAGATATAAAAATATCTTTATGTTTATGCTAAGTGATTAAGCCATGTGCTTTATCTAAACACCCACCTTACTATTGATGAATAGAGGATTCGTGTATTTTTCTTTTTCCTTTTCCAAATCCCCTCTTGTTCTTACTTTCCTCAATAATTATAATAGCCGGATTCAGTCTCGGTTTCTAGGGAAATATACATAATAGAGACGTGTATTCTTATTTATGATGTTTATAACAAGCTCCTCTAAATGCTACCCCTTAATAAATATCCATTGTTATAGGTATCTCACCTTTTTAAGGAATCAAACGCATTCGTTCTTTATTTAAAACCATTTGTTTCGGAATTAATCTCTGTCCCTTGTTAAAAATAGGAGTGATCATTCAATGTATCGTCTCCCTGGATCATCTATAAAGTAGAACAGTATATATTAACCGTTATGTCTCTACTTATCTACATTACTTCAATTTATTGTACCACCATAGTGGGATCCCCCGCATCATTTCTCACTAATGGGTGCAACTTATTGGCGAATAGTTGTAGTATATATAAAAACAGCCAACCATAGTATATTTACGTTCTATATCTGCCTCTATTATATAATAACTATATCCCAACGTCTAAGATCACTCACCAATTATAGCAGCACCTTTTTTGTCCCTTCGTCTTACATCTAGTCGTAATGTTTGAAACCGACCGATACGAAACGTCTCCATTTTATCTTGTGACCCTACGTTACGTTCCGCTGTCTCTACTTGTTACGTGTCACCTGATCTTGGTGTACCCCACGCGCCATATTGAAATGGGTATCAATATGTTCTATACTTATTAACGTTTAAAATATATCGCCGCCATGTTGGAATAGGTATCTACATATTATAGCCACTGTATCTACTTTATATATGTATGTCACCTTAATCGTTCTATGCAACGCCGCCATATTGAGATAGATGTCGATGCATTGTATACTCATTACAGTTTTACAAATACATTGACGCCATATAAAAACAGATATCTGTTTATCAAATAGTGGTTGCGGCATAGGTATTTGCGTTTTATAGCCACTATATCTACTCTATGCATGTATGTCACCCAATCATTGTATACAACGCCGCCATATTAGGATAGATGTCGATATATTGTTCAATCATTACAATTATACAACTATATTGACACCATATAGAGACAGATATCTATTTATCAAATAGTAGTTGCGGTCTAAAGTATCTCTATTACCGAGTTGATCTAATACAGAGACTCATTATCATTCGCATAAATAAACATTGTTTGTAACTTGCAATGTTAATCAACCGATATCAATATATGTCTTAATAGCAAGTTTACTAAATGCACAAGTTTATTAAATGCACATCCATTAGTATTTAAAATTGAGTCCCTTTTGTACAGTATCTAAAGTAAGGAATCGAAATAAGTTCTATACTGAAAGTTTCATCCAATCCTCTTTGGAATTGAGTCCCTTTTGTACAGTATCCAAAGTAAAAATATACCATTGTTCCCTATTTTTACTTTTTGTTTCTAAGTTCCCTCCTCTTCTATTAATGGTTATCCGTTCTATAATAAACCATTCAAACTCTGAGCTGAAAGATAGCCTTATTATATCCAATGTCTTCATTACAATAGGACTTATAGATGTTATATCTATCAATCTGCAAGTTTTGTGCCAAGCTTGTCCAGCTCTTCTATATTACAGCTTATGCTTCAAGAGCTCACTTTATCAAATTAGAAGAATGGTATTACTTAAGATACCTGATTTTGCATTCAGGCTTCTGGGGTAACGTTATCCAATGGTCTACAGTAAATGATATCAGGTGTATGATTAGTCAGTCTACATCTGGGAAAAGCGATAGTAGGAAATTAGTGAGTTGTTGGTCGAAGACATAAAACAGAATTTACAAATAGAAGCATTTGAGTTAGAGGATTAAATGTGGTCCATGGTGTGATGAGCTCGATGAGTTGAAGTTTCATCTATTTGCATTAAAATGAGTGCTCTACAAAGTCATTATAGAACCCCTTATTTTCCCATGCTCATCATGTTGATGATGCTGCCAGTATTCTTTGCTCCCGATGGTCCCGGCTCCAGGGTGATTTGGGACAAGAAGGTGGATGGTCGGGGAGATGGCAGTGCTTGAGCCTTACTGCTGCTGCAATGGGGCCTGCCTGTAATGTTACAGGCCTCTGCACTCAATCTTGCTCCCACCACTGTTTACAGGCTGCAGTTTTGAAATGGTTTGCAGCAGTTTGCCGCAGTTTCAGAAGGAGCCTGCTGCAACAGCTCCTGTCATTCTGCGTGAATACCAAATCCCAGAGATCTTCAGTGCCAAGGAGCTCAGGCCCCCAACCTGTGGGCCCCTCTTGAGTTCCGAACCTCGATCTTCAGAACTCCTTGCTCATTTTAGACTGTTTTGCGACCCACTGCCTAAATCCTTACTCCTCACCTGCTCACTCAGTGGCGTGTGACGTGAGACATGTGGTGTAGCATTGTGTCATCACTTCCAAGTGCTCACCAACCAAAATGGAATCTTCTCCCATCTAATGGGAACCTTGCCCATGACTGCATTTAGTGTGTGTGGGATGATGCCCAGTGTAGCCAACTGTGCTTGTGCAGCTTGAGTTGTCCTCAAGCGATTTAATGTCAATGTTCACATAATGAACTGTGTCAAACATCTCTAAACTGTTACCAAATTTTTATATAATCTACGGACTTGTACTGCTGCGCAATTATAGACATCAGGAAGTGCTGTGTATCAAGCTAACACTGGCCATGTTGCTCTCTCATTGCTAAGGGGTTCTAGTCTAACATCTTCTGTTTTGTGTGGTAGACCACCATCAAACCAATTTCTGTGCTCTGGGTATGTTAAATGTATTTCTATTTCTTCACATGGTGTGTAATTTGTAACTTCAGCATGTGTGTCATTGTGAAACAGCCTTGTTGTGTTATCTGCTGCTGGGAATGTAACCTACAAATGGAATACCTCTGTCCCAAACGCATCATGGACCTCATCACAAAGACCACACATCCACCCATAATTGTGAGACCATGTTGTTGTAATTTCTGAGTAACCATATGTTGGCACTTCTCAGTAATGTTAAGGTTGTCTTTTCCCACATAATAAAGAGTAGGGGTGGGCGGAATTTGCGTAGTTGCGCTATGCAAAGCTCAGCGAAACGGTAAAAAATCTCCATGAACATGCAGAAATTCCACGAACACGCGGAATTGCTTGTTCGCGATGCTTTATTCCTGGTCACGATCGCTGTTTGCGTGCTCATGGGGGAATATCTCGCAAACACGCATTTTGAGAACGCGAACAAGCAAAAAATTCCGCGAAGCCACAGAACACAGAATTTTGGCCAATTCCGCGTTCTCCGCGGAACGCGAAATTACCCAAATTCCACAAATTCCATGAACGGAACAGAATTTGCCGCCCAGGCTTAATAAAGAGTAAAATTCAGATAGGGTGACACAATGGGATAATCCTTTGAAAGGTTCAAGCTTGAACAACCGGCAGTCAATACATAGGGGCTACCTACCCAGCTGAGGAGGATAGTCCCTACCATCATAGATATGTCCAGTTAGGAGGTATTTAGGAGTCTCTGGGTACGCAAAAGAGAACTACTCAAGTGATCCATTAAATAGAAACCCAATCAGTGCCACTTTCTCATTAGGAACTGTTTGCTTGTTGGACAACTTAAACTTTAGGATGGTACCAGATGGATTCTATGTATCCACTCAGGATATGATGGCTATTAATCCTGCTAGCTTATAGTGCCACCATGAGTACCCCTAAACCTAGCAAGGTAACAAATGGTTTGGGCTACTTCAGAAAATGGCAACCCTGACTCCCAAGGAATAGTGGTAACAGATGTAGTACCTTTTTGCTCGGTCACTCGTGCATACTCAGGTAGATACACAAGAAATACAGAAAAGGGCATTTCAATATTTATTGAACAATTGTGATTCTTTTATAGAATATATGCACTACAATGATTAATAGATAGAAGGTGATAAAAGTCATTAGCAGTATAAGAACAGTGAAAAAGATAAATGATTACACCATTGAGCTATAACATTGTATAAATACTGCCATTTTAGTACTGTGTATGGTGTACTACTATTATGCGCTCCCAAACCTAGGTGCCTAGGTGTATGTTCTGCCAAGAATTCCCTACTGGATGATCTAACACCCCACTATCTGAAGGTAACTGTATGTATCAGGATTCCTGCCACAGCTCACCTCTCTTGACTATCACAATATATGTCATGACTCATATCATTCCTCCCAACACTTACGAATGAACAAGCATCCTGTGCCCTCACTTTTGACCATATTACATGCTGTTGATAATAGCTGGTTGCAGCTGGTGTTCCCCAGTTTGTTTGAAAAGGATTAATAGCTATTACAAATGTTTTACCATGCATATGCAAGGTGAGGTTTCAGGTGCCAAAGAAACAATCCAGAAAATCCACTAGAATAAGCATCAAGAAACCAGTATAGATGACCTCAGCATGAACCTTCTGGAAGACAGCACTCACCAACTTAATCCCCTGCACCTGTTCCTTGCTATAAGCAATGAGAATGCAACCTTTGTGAACATTCTAAAACACCTTCCAGAAGACAGCCTCACAGAATTAATCATCTGTTCCTTGCTATAAACAATTAGAACGCAACCTTTGTGAACATTCTAACCACCTACTAGAAGGCAGCCTCCTCAAGTTAATTATCTGCACCTGTTCCTTGTTACAAACAATTAGAATGTGACCAATATGAGTGTTATAAATCAGTCTTATTTAAAGTCCGTCCACACTTCTCCCCTTAGTTTAGCCTCTTCGCCTGCCACTTACCTGTGTCCCAGCTTCCAGGACTCTGACTTGCCAGCTCCCTTGTTCCTTCCACTTCGACCTCACTGCAAAGGACATCCCTCATCAGTCTCGCACCTAGATGGAAAAAGAAGATTGATTTTATTACACGCTGAGCTCAGTCGCAACATTGTGCTTGCAGACTAGGTAACCAGTGTTTTTGTTCAACTTGTACTTTCTGTTGGCAGGTCTCTGCCAGAAAGGACTTGGGTGAAGCTAACCCTTTGCATATTACCATGTGGATTTGATTCTGGAATCATACGCACTACGGTTTTGAAACTTTAAGGAAGGAACCTCTATGGACTATCTAAAAACAACTGAAAACAAAACTAAAGGTTGGTTGAGATATAAAAGGTTTTCGTGAGTTGATACCTTAAAAGACATGGCTAATTCTAAACTAAAGCCTTATTATTTGTTGGTTTATAGATGACATATCTGCCGGTACCATTCATCAGAATGGTGTGAAATACCTGCTGCAGTGTTGCGGTTGAGTAGATGAGTCAAAGCATCTTTTGAATTCACACTCTCTCTCCATCCAAACTGCCTTCATCCAGGGATTTGCCACTAGAGCAGTGTCTCCTTCTGTACACTGAGGGCAAGCCTTGAGGAAATTCGGGAACCAGTCTCTGCCCCATCGGAATCACCTGGGATCCAGGTGGGTGGGTTATGACAGTATGTTGGTCCCTGTCTTGGTCACAAGTTGGACACTCTCCCTCGCATAGGGTAAACAGGAATCAGCCGGGCTGAGACTCCTACAACAGCGACCCCGCAATGAGTGCTCCTCTGATTTAAACACGGAAATGCATGTGTATTTATAATATCAGTATCCATCCTTCTGTGTCAAGGCTTCAGCTAGGCTGACATTGTTTATTCTTTTGTGACAGCCATGTTGCCTCATGAATGAATAACAAACAACAACATTTGCACAATGATTGTTCAAGCCTTGTGCTAAATGTTCAAGGTGTCATAATAGTGTGCTCACGAAGTGGAATTGCAAGCAATGTGGTTTCAAAGAATCTAATCCTGCACTGTCATTAGAGCAAATGTGTGTCAAAAGTTATCATGGAGAAAAGAAGGCAACTTAAGAAATGTGTACATGTAAAATGGCAGTGTTTATTCCCGGGCCTATCTTAGCCACATGACACTCGCTTTATTTCCTGACAGATTATGGGAAATCCAGTGCTGTCATTTCATTTGCAGATGGATGATGGAAATGAGTCCTCTTGTAAAGATTCTTTTTTTAAAGATGCTTTTGGTGGAAAACCAGTGATGTCACTTCCTGTGCAGATGAAGTCAAATCCAGTGATATAACTTCCTGTGCAGATGAATGATGGAAATCCAGTGATGTCTGTGCAGATGAATTATGATAGATCCAGTGATATGACATCCTGTACAGATGGATGATGGAAAATGAGACCTTTTTCAATAGAGTCACAGATTGTTATTTATCTGACAGATGGCATGCCTCCACAAGTTGAGCTTCCTAGAAATACAGTGACTATGGTCAGAATTCAAGGGTCCAACAGTAACATCCACTCCCCCTCTCAAGTTCTTGAGAAACATAAGGGATGCAACAGACAGATAAAAGCCAATACATGAACCTAACTGGGCATGTTTCACACCTCAAACTTCAGAAAAATTGCAAATAAAAAAACAGGGAATGGTTGATAAAGTATTCCCTTAAATGTGTTAGATGACAATATCTGATCAAACAGTGATGCCTGGCTGCATACTAAGAGTCTGAAGTGGCCTGTCACCCATTTATTGGTGCAAATATTGCAAAACAAAACCATCATCACATATCAGTCAAATTGCAGTGGAAGCAATAAAGGCATTGTACCTTTCTACCAAATGTGCACCACATTACCAATCTGGTAGATTCGGACTGTGAAGGCACGGTCTTACCACCCTAAAGCCATCCCTGGTCCCAGCGCTTTACATGCTAAAAAACCCTATAATTGGTTGGGATTTAACGTTCCATTTTCCCAAAGTAAACCACACCACAAGGATACTTCACATGATATGTAAAGTTGATGCTAGATGTGTAAGTCTTCTTGACGCAGAATTTCTGCCTTGTGTATGGCTGCCCTATCTCGTTGGCTCTTAGTCTGTTCCAGTGTACGCAGGTTGAGTTAGGCATGCTTCCTTGTGGAGTATTGATGTGCTCTATTAAATGTGTATATGTCTTAGCTTTTTTGCATAATAATTCCTTTTTTATTTTAAGCGTAATATGCACAAAAAGGACTTATTCTGAAAAATGTCGTTCCAGTATGCTTCTAAATGAAGCACTGCCAAGTGGTTAAGTGTAGCTCTCTTGATTTTAGTATTTTCTGTAAAGGACGTGAAAGCAAACCCAAAAATATGTTGTTAGCTTTTTTTTTTTTGTTGCAAAAATGATTGTTTGGATATGGTGGGTACTCTGTTTTTGGCTTTTTCAAGGACCTTCGTAGGATAACTTTTTTTTAGAAAATTTTAAGACGTTTTTTCCACTTGGGATGATTTATATTCAGCATTATTACTCATAATCCATTTGACTCTATCAGTTGGCTGACTGGCAGCTTGTCGCTTTCATTTTCTAATTAAGGAAACTATAATTCATTGGTTTACTGTAGGCCCTCTGCACCTCGAAATGCACAGGGCATTAAGGGTAAGCCAGTGATGGAAACACTTAACAACTGAAGGCATGGTGTGTACCACATATTGATCCTAAATAAATGGTTGAATTTTGTATTAACATAACTGGTTTTCTTAGTAACCTGATAAAACTTTGATAACAAGTTTTGAAAGAATGGATATTTATATTAGCACCATTGTGAGCCTAAAGAGAAACTCTTCCCCCCTTGTGATCTGTGCGACCTACATTGCCAAAAAGCGAAAAACCAATTATAATCAGTATTCTGTCCAATGTCCCAAAATATGACATAGAAGAGAAAAAATATTATATTATCTCACACTGTAAAAAGGCATTTGCCTTTAATTTTCTAGAGATATTATCATGGAAATATTGCTTCACAAATTGCTGAAAGGCCGATCTATGCAATGTTAGATTAGCTTTAAAAATAAAACTGGCAATAATGCTCCTATTTCTAATGGCAGCCTTCAGATACTCTTTGGCATGCAAATCTAGCTCTATGAAGGCTTTGCTCCTATTTTAGATGCCGAGTCCCAATGGAACATTACATCTTACTTTGTGAATGGGTGGGAAAGAGAGGAAGTAGAGTGAAGTTAACTGTCATTAATTGTTACCTATTTCTTCATATGGTGTCAGTTCGCTGGGGCTGAAACCTTAGGTTCTCAAATATGGAGAAGTATTAACCAGAAAGTGGGATTGTTTTTAATTTGTCACCCCTTCACATATCATGTATCACTTTGCATGGTTAAGTTACCTACTCCTTAATGCACCATTGAGTCATAATTAATTAATAATATGAGGTGATTTCAACATTTGGTTTGAATCACAAGACAAATTGCAGGCTCAAGAAATTGTTCCATTTTATTAAATGCTAAAGTTGACACTGCACGTCAAGGACCTCTAATGTAGACCTGAAAATTTAGGGGCATATTATCAAGCACGGCCCTTGAGAATTCCCATAGAAGCCCATGTTCTGGTGTCCACATGGGCTTCTATTGGAATTCTCTGCGGCATATTATCAAGCCCATTATCGCCGCTTTAGCGGCAGTTTTCTGACACTAAAGCTGCGATCATTTTAACGCCGTGCTTGATAATATGCCCCTGAATTTGTTGTTACCTCAGTGGCTGATGATCTTTGGACAGTGGTGATTGGAGGTGACGTAAGTGCCCTTATTATTTTGGATCTCTCAACCACCTTCAACACCATTGACCAAACAATTCTTCTAGATCACCAGACTGTCCAATTGGGCTTTTTTGCCTAAACCTCTCTTGAGAGGTGTCCCAGACGGATCAATATTTTCTCCCTTGTTGTTTATTCTTTAACTATGTCCTCTAACAAAACTGCTTCCATGTTTCATGTTAAAACATACTTTATGCAAGTGCTACACGATTTGTATTTAATCTGCGGGATGCTGCCAGAGATTCACCCTGTGACCACTTTTTAGTGTTTCAAGCAACTCCAAAAATTGATTTCTATGAACTTTTTGAAGCTTACTCTTCAAAATTTGAACTCAGGTACTTGCATTTATTCGGGAAAATGGAAATATTTTTGTTCCAGTCTTCTCAATTTCTATGTCCTTTTTTGGACTCCCAGTTTTTCCTGGAACCCCAATTTTCATCAGCTCTGAAATTGTATTACTTTTGTTTGAAAACTCTACATAGAATTTATTTTTACATTTGATTTCTTCGCAAATAGGGTATTAGCTGCTAATGCATAACTCTTATCCAAATCAGCTTGCGTAGAAGACCTCATAAAACCCTTTATCGCTTACAGAGATTACTGAATGCTGTGGTCAGGACCATGTTTAACATGAGGAAGTTTAACAATGTCACTGAATACTTTTACCAATTGTCTGGCTCATGATTGGCATGGGAATTCTATTTACACCTGTCTGTATTCTCCTCCAACTGTACAACAAACACCCCAAATTTCTATTTGAGAAGTTAGTTAATATACTTCCCTGCCTGTCAAATAAAGTTGATGAGTAAACATGGATTACAGAGCTAAATATAGAAAAGGGGCAAAAGATCATTCCAGTTTGTAGAAGCCTCCTTTTGAGACACTTTACTTCCCAGTGAGAGAGCCAAATCCAATCTCCACATTTTTAGGAAGCTTCTTAAAATCTCGATTCAACTCAATAACTGCATCTACAGCATTTTCTAGAGTGCTCAGCATGCTAACTGGGATTACTCTATAAGGGCAGGCGGTATATTATGATTGACAGCATGCTTCGCAAAATACATGCATGAATAAATAATTAAATACATAAAGAAACATGTAAATCAATCAGTCATACACAGCATCATTAGTTGTTAAATGGTAAACCTATATATAAGGTACATGTCCTGCCGGAACAACAACAGCCATACATTCCTAACTATAATATCTGATTAGTTTAGTGAAGCCAAGTCTGTTACATAGACAAAGTAGTTTAATGTCTGTCGCTTCAGCAGTTATATTGGTTACAGTTTAAAAACATAACAAAAAACAAGAGGTGCACCACATAAACGATTTGGAAACAAAGGAATCCTTTGTGATTAACGAATTTCTTCAAAAATCATTCCTTATGAACATTTTATTTTCATTTATATAGTAATTCTAAAAGACATAAACAATCAGTTTGTGTGACTTTACAAACAGACCAGCCGACGCGTTTCGTCCTGAGACAGGACTTCTTCAGGGCTGTCAAACAATAAACAGAAAAATATATACATATAAATAACATACATATACAAATACATATACATTTATAAGAACACTTATACACAATTGATAGACCCAGATATATCACGTTAAAGACCAAGATGTATTCACATACTTAAACATATCTTAAGTCAAAGATAGTTTCATGGAGTTAGCGCCTCAAAACCCCACCATCTTCATCTTTGCTGTAATCCAGAGTTTGTCTACCACCACATCATGCTGTCGATTTTTGTTGTTATGAGGAATTAATTATATGTTCATCTGTAGGCCAACACGGAGAAACATACAAAAGAGCATCACAAACTTGCAGTCCTTAATCTGAGAGTACATCAAGGCACCAACTATCTTATCCAGGCATCTGAAACAGGCTTTCAGGAGGTCAAAATTGTGCTCCACTCATCCTTGTATGCAGACATTAAACTTATTGAAACAGTACTCAGCAACCACTGTTGTGTTCCATATTGGGGTTCAGTAGCTATGATCTACCAGTATAACCAGAATTACGTAAAAACCAAGAATGAGTCAACATCATTCATCAAAATAATTCTATCCAAACAGTCCTTACTTCAACTTACCAACAAGCCATCCAATCTTTGGTGCATGTTCTGCCATGTATTGTGGTAAACAGATGGCGCAAAGCAACATTCAGTGATGTGTGAAACCAAGGAATCTTACACAGACACTGGTGATAAACAAACCTGCATTGCAAACCAACTCGAAACATCAGATCTCTGTCTTGATGTCATTACATGTATTTCCTCAGGAAAGTAGATGCAATGATCTCAACTGTTCCATTGTCAACGGCTCTAACCCATTGTTTGTGACAATGGGTCTTATTTGGAAACTGGCGAATGGGTACTTCATCACAAGTGTGAGCGTATCCTGACCGCCGTAGGACAAGTACCACTGAATATAATGAACTTTTAATAAGGCGGACAGGATATCCTTCATGTTTGTGATGGAGTACTGATCCTTCAAACTCTAATTTAGACCCAATATGATTAATGAATCTTTCATAATGTTATGCAAGACCAGCAGATCCTATTTTGCTTTCTAATCATGCTTTAGTTCAACAACAGCAGTCAAGAACTTTAAAGAAACTATAAATCCCATCAGGCTTCACAACAATAAGTCAATGGGAGCATAACAGCAGTACTAACATTAGCCAAACAGGTCCATAGAAAGCCCTATAATACCAATCATGACTGCAAACGGTCCTTTTTCACTTGCTGCTCATAGTCAAGAGAAGTATTATTTCTCATTACAGTATGAATGGTTAATCGATATTTCGCTTTCGTTTTATTATGTTTAGCTCCCTGTTAGTATTTTCACTTTATTTGGCCGCTGTTTGGTATCACTTCTGATTGCTGTGGGGAGCTTGCTAGGAGCTTCCCTAACTCATTGTGACTGTTGGCGGCACTCAGTCTCTTGTTCTCCTTGATGAGTGGCAACGGGCGAGTTTTTGCCTGGGAATTCCTCAGTCGTAGCAGCAGTAAAAACCTCCTTTCCAGAGCACTTTTCAGCTCCTTTGTCAGCCCAAGAGCCTCTTTTCCCTCATTTGCTCTGCTCCAGTCAGTCAGAGCTTGAGACGATGCTTTGAGCACGGCTTTCCCCTGAATCGATTCCCTGTCCCTCGTATTTCTTCACACATGGGACATCTCTCCTTCTGGGTGGCATGGGTCTTTTTCCTTGTCTCTTCAACAACGTTAACCCTTCAGTCCCTATAGTTGGTTATACAAATATTTTGTTGTCACCGATACTCTTTCCCAGCCATTTTCCTGTCACAGAATTGGGCAATACATCTGCATTTTATGAAAAGATGATGATGGGGAGGACTTTCGTAATAATTTAAATGGCTTCATCCAATCTTCTGTGGAACAGGCTCTATCTTCGGCTGTTACAAAAATTACAAAATATATTGAGAATACTGTCATAAATATTATGTCAAAAAATGTATTGGTCCAATATGCAGGGGAAGGCAGAAAGCACAAAGCTTTGACAGCTAAGGCATCTAACTTTACAAAAGACTCCTCAGCTTCCAAGGTGGAAGAGCTGCCCTTTAGAAAAATCTAAAATGTGCTTTTGGTAAGTGAGGGTTCCTCACAAGATGTTGAGGACAATGTGCCTCCAAGGCCTCCTATTCAAGAGTGGATAATATCTAATATAAATCAGAATAAAAAGATTATAATTTCAGTTATTTAGCATACTGGTGATGATAATTTATAACCGGACTCTGATGATGATGATGAGACTTGCCTGGGTCCTGAAGAAAAGAAAGGTTATTATGACTCACAGTGACCTTCCTAATTCAAAAACAATTCTGGAGAAGATGGTCATCCTTTGTTGGATTCTAAGCTAATTCACCTCTATAATTCTAAGAATTGTATTTCATCTGACCATGTTGGGGAATATAATTCCAGAAGGTCACGTTCCCCATTAGACAAACAAATAAAAGCCAAGTTAAAATCTGAATGTCCCAAGCCGTCCTTGCCTTCCAATATCACTTTGACTCTGTCTATCAACCCAAATAAGTCAACTATCTTTTCTAAATTTGGCAAGGAACCAAGGAAGGGTGCAGACTAAGAATGCTTGTCCTGCCAGGACAAAATATCGGACACGCTAGACCATCCCTCCTGCATTTTAGATTCAGCCGAATCAGTCAGATTTGAACACTCTTTGAGTGATGCTTAGGATTTGTCAATGTGGACTCAGAAATCTTTTTGCTTATTAGGGAATGCCAACTCAGACATTACTCAAGAGAGGTAAAATGACATCTCTTAAAATTAGACCCAAAAAAAGTAAATCTGTCAACTATGGATCCGGGGTGAAGGCAGAAGGCTTGCAGTTTGGAGATTCTTTTATTAAAGAGTTAAGCATATATGTTACTACCTTTGCTTCTCTGCATAAAGTTAAACAATCTTTAGAAAAGGTTTTTGCTCAACTTGTTTTTGCCAGGGCCAGCAGAGGCAGGAGCCATTTTGCTGGCTACTCCTACAGAAAACAAAATTTCAGAGGCTCCAACTAAAATTACCAGGATTTCAGACCACAGTTCTACTCTACTCACAGAGCAGCAAATCCAGCAGGTAAGTCATACTACTCGCCTTCATATTGTGGGAGTCATTTAATTTCTTTCCTCAACAAATAGAGAACCATAACAACAGATTCTTGAGTGTTGAAGACTGTCCAAGGTTATTCTATAGAGCTTAATGCAATTCCTTTTCAGATTCATCACTCCACTCCTTACAGTTTTCAAATGAAATGACTTCATTGATTTCCAAAGACACTTTTACTCTTTTACACAAACAAGCGAGCCACAAAACTCTTCTTCATCCCTCGCATTTCCTGAGCTCTCTATTCTTGGTTCAGAAGAAAAACAAAAAGATGAGACCTCTCATAATTGTAAGGGATGTCAACCAATTTGCCATTTATCATCATTTCAAGATGGTCTGATTGGTCAAATTATAACACTTTTCATACCTTTTATAGCAAAACGTTGTACCTACTGCTTATTTTGTGTTAATAAATATGCTGTGAACAAGCATAATAAGAGCCTCTGGTCTTGCCATAAAATATAGATTTTCCTGGTATACATGCTATATAGTTGCAAATAGTCAGAAGATTACTCTTCTAATTATTGATACATTTATGTCCAAAGATGACTGACTTGATAATGGAAATTTAGGGGCATATTATCAAGACAGGTGATAAAATTATCGCCGCTTTAGCGGCAGAAAACTGCCGCTAAAACGGCGATAATGGGCTTGATAATATGCTTTATGGAATTCCAATTGAAGCTCAGGTTAGATGTCCTTCACATCTAACATGGGCTTCAATTGGAATTCCATAGAGCATATTATCAACCCATTATCGCCGTTTTGTTTTCTGCCGCTAAAGCGGCGATAATTTTATCGCCTGTCTTGATAATATGCCCCATTATTGGTAAACATGGGAAAAATCGTTTTCCTGCAATACACTTTCAACACTGATGAACTAGAAAGTTTTTTGATGAAACCTGCTTTTGGCAAGCATATTATAGGCTTACTTGTGGCCCATATTTTCTCTAATTTTACATAGATTAATGAATGTCTTTGAAAAGCATAACCCGCAAAATGAAACACCTTTATGCAATTTGATTGTAGAGCGGGCAAGCCAAAAAGAACCTAAGAACACAAATAAATTGACCCAGGATCACACAAGTCTAGTGCAGAAATTGGGATTGAAACTAAGGCGTCCGAGCTAGAATGTAAGCAACGCTGCCAGTGGATTATATATCCTCCCTCTTGAAGAAAATCATGAAAGAAAAAATGTGGGGAACACAATTTTTTTTTTTTTTTTAGGATTACATTGAAAATAACGTGAAGTCTGAAATCAAATATAGGAGTGTGGTATAATGGAAATTAAATCCTAATAAAATAAAAAAAAAGAAATGGGTGTCAAAATGAAAGAATTAAAGCAGGACTGGGATAAAACCGAAAATGGTCAGAGATGAAAGAGGTACATTTTTTTATACCATAAAAAACCTGAGCCAGCTGACTTCTCTCTGCAAGTACTTTTTTCTCACAATCCACTGAAGTAACGAGTTCGAGTTGGAAATTTATAGCGCATACGAGAATTGCCGGTACATTGTGTACTTGACTGGGTCACACCATATAAAGATTCTCTGATAACTTCGATATTCTTTCGCTTGCACAGTAAATAATGTGGTATGTTTTAGAATCTAGGGATGGGAAAGCAATGTGTGTTAAATTTGTCTTAAATTGGATCTGTCCATTCAATCCAAGAAGGCTATTTTGCACTATTCATTTCAGGGGAATTGAGGGCTTCAATTCATATCAAAATAAAGTAATGGTTTTGGACAAGGTCATTCCGGAAGATAGGGGGTTAGAAGATACATTCAAATGCAATTTAAAGGTGGCGGTTTGTCTGTTGACACTGCTGTTCTGCAAGCAAATCAATTAACGTTGTGATTCTGAACTCTCACAGCAGGTTTGTTGCATCATTAAACAACCGGATCAAATACGTCATGACCTTGAAACAAACGCGCAGTGTTGTGGTCCCCCAGAGCCCATCCGTGTTGTTCGCTGCCGCCCAGCCTCTGCAGGTCCATCTACACCTTCATCTCGTTAAGGAAAACATCACCTACTTCAGTTTTTAACAGGTAAAGAGAAAAGAGTCCTTTGATAATTGCCTCATTTTTTTATCTCAAGAGCGAAGCGAGCTAAACCGGAACAGCTATTATTTAAAACGGTGCTATTTCTATTCGTTAAGCCATTGTTTCGTTATAGTTTGACCCAAAATGCCCTGCTGCGTTGACACAGCTTTTGATTGAAATTGTGTATCCGTTTTTTGTAGTTCATTATCGGTTTCAAGGGATACAGCTTGTAATGATTGCAGCTTTGTATGTAGCGTGTTTACGAAGGTAAAATTCAATGTTCTTCAGACTGCCAGTCACAGTGCGATCTGTTCCAACTCATGCATTGATCAAGTCTGTAAATTGCTTCTTTTTTCATCAATATAATACTTAACCATTAGGGAAAAAAACAGAACGTATGTAGCTGGCTCATAAAGGCCACTGGTTCACTTTATGTGCCCTTTATCCTGCATGCAAAGTGCAACGGATTAAACGACTAAAAGCACCAAGGGGCATATTATCAAGCCAGGCGATAAAATTATCGCCGCTTTAGCGGCAGAAAACTGCAGCTGAAACGGCGATAATGGGCTTGATAATATGCTCTATGGAATTCCAATAAAAGCCCATGTTAGACGTCCTTCACATCTAACATGGGCTTCAATTGGAATTCCATAGAGCATATTACCAAGCCCATTATCGCCGTTTTAGCGGCAGTTTTCTGCCGCTAAAGCGGCGATAATTTTATCGCCTGGCTTGATAATATGCCCCCAAATTATTTTCCCAATCTGCACTGTAGGAGAAGAATAAAACACAAGCACTTTTCATGATCTCAAAACTGTCAACTGTGTTTGCCCTTGGGGATAAGCCAGTAGATTTGGAGGTCAGAGATTTCATGACATTCGTCATTAACACCGTGATCACTGATATCTGTACATGTTGAATCTCCCTTTCCGGGACAGAGGCTCTGAACAGGCACTCAGCTGTCTTAGGTCACAATGCAGGTTTGCATGTTCTCTGCTAGCATCTCAGGCACCATAGTTCATTACTTATGAAAGTCCACCATCGCAATACAAATAATCAATCAGATTAAATAGGTACATTTTATTGCAATGTTTGTTTCCTGTCAAAAAATCTTTTTAGAGCATTAAAAAAAAAATGTATTATTTGTTTCACAGCAATCCATTTTTGTCTTTGTCTTTGTTATGCCTTACATGATCAGCATCCAAAGGCAAGAAGACGAAGGGGTCTGCTGAGGTGGGAGCTGGAGATGCCTCCCAGGGCCAGGATCGCTCCTCTACAGAGGACTCTGCTGCTGGCTCCAGTAAGTCCTCCCTCCTGTTGTTAATATTAATAATTATATTTCACTAACCTTTACTGCAACTTTTTGTCTAAACTATTATTTCCATTGCCTAATTCTATTTATTACCAAATCTTCTCCGAACTATCTGTTTCTAAATTCTTGTTATTCCTGCATTACCTACCTACTTAGTTATTATATTTCTAGTGTCTATTTTTCTTACATCAATCTAACTGCCTCTGTACTACTATTAGTCTGTCTGTAGCTTGCCCAGTTGGCCACTTTTTTTCTTTTTAAAACAGATTCACCAATAGCACTAGCCACTGTGTCCAGTCCTTTGGGTTGTCCTCTTCTTGAGAGGCTTTTCGAAAATTGCCACCAACAAAATGCCCAACCACATATTTTACTATTTTTGGTAGGATAGGACATACTACTGTCTACTCTACTCTAGTCCCCGATTTGTACTAGTGATGTGTATGGTGTATGTATGTAATGTATTTTCAATCTTTCTAGTGAAAAAAATAAATAGAGGGAGGCATATATGGCATCTAAACAGTGTGTAATATTTTTCTAGGCATACTGACCACCAGTGCCGGGGCCAGCAGCGGCGCAGGCAACACCAGCCAGGTGGGAGCAGATGCGGGAGCTGCAGGGGTGGGTAAGCCAGCAGCAGTGGCGGGCGGTGGTAAGTTATATTCCTTACTGATTGACAATACACACTCGCTGCAAGGGTGTACACTGTACTGTTGAGAGAGACTAAGTTTTTGTGAACAACAGTTGAAGAAGCCCCCCCTTTACTTAGCATTAGCAATAGCATTAGGGGTGGGAGTTGAGAAACTAATGGCCTCTTCTATCTGTCTTCAACTCAGCTGGGAAAGTTTCATGAAGAAGACTAAGAGTCAGATTACCTTGATGGATGGGTTGAACGAAAAGGGAAAGAAGGATGGAAGGAGGAAGGACGGGCGACATGTAATATATGACTGTGAGAGAAGGATGCATGGGGTGAATATGTGGCTGATAGGAATCGGATGCATGGGTGACCGAAGGATGGGTGAAAGGTGAGAGAAAGGATGCCTGCCTTTGAAACTATGTGGGTGATAGGAATCCTCTGGGGTTTTGATGGGTCAAACTCAAAGGCAAGCAAGAAGGGAAGCATGGGGGGTGATTTAAAAAAGAAATTGCAAATGTATGTGGGTAACAATTTTGTTGAGAGATTAAGAAGAATGATAGTCATGTTTACTGTGAATCGATGGATACCTGGATGGTATTCAATCATAACATAGGTGGGGACTGTCACTAGATAAGGAGAATGTGAAAGAAAAAGAAACCATTACAGAGTAGCAAAGCCAAGGGTGAAGGTAAGAATAAGATTCGAATTTTTAAAAAAATTGCTAGAAGAGCAATGCAATGATAAATGGAAAGATCGCTGGGAAGAGAAACAAAGACCGTTTTTTCAAGGTTTTTGATTCAAGGTTGTACTTCAGAATACTCCCTTGACTCACAGTAGTTTGCAAGACAACATATATATTGTGTATGTATGTACCCATACCCAACCATTATATATCACCTCCCTCCACCTTGTAGGCCCATTCCCTACCTATGTCATTTTTGACCGTGTCAGCCTGCCATGGGTGGCCTATCTGCTGCATGGTTACACAATCAATCAGTAGTACCTCCTGTCGTCCCATATATAATCATTCAGATCAGATTTCATCTGCCTTATTGTAGTAGTCAGGGGGAAAGTGAAACTAAGCAATTGCCATTGATGTAACAGAGTATGGCCATAGTAGAAAAATAAGATAATTGTGTAGTTTTAGACTACAGCTGCCCCACCTGCAGACAGTAGTAAATACAAATAATGTGAGTCTACGACACAAGTATGTCTGTCTAGGGCGCAATCTAACAGAGCTGGCATGCCTACATGGTTAATTTAGCTAAACAAGAGAGAGAGAAGAAGAAGACTTGTCTACTCCATAGTGCCCAGTAGTAATGCCTGAAACCCCACAAATGTTAGAGGCTGAGGATGTACATAACATTTAACAAATGTTATGTACTGTGCTTGCTAGTGCTAATGTGTCACTTTAATGGTATGTGTATAATTAATTTTCTGTTACTGTTTTGCCAAGAGCATTGGTTACAATTGTCTTTTTTCTTTCGTGATATAGCTACTCCTTCCCAACCAAAACCACCAAACAGGAAGGAGTTAGCAGCCATGGCCCGACAACAGAAGCTTGAGGCCATCCATATGGAATATAGGCGGCTGGTCATTCTGGCAGAGGAGGAGGCAGCTGCAGCCTCCTCCAATGGCCCGGCCAAAGCCAGACTCCCCAGAGCCTGCAGTGATACGGCGCCGTGGTCTGGCAGCCGGCCATCGCCCTTCTTCTTTGAACGCTGCTACCCACCCCTCTGCATGCAACTGCAAGGCATTTAAGTGCTGCATGCTTCTCCGGATGGCACACCTAGAGGAGCAGATATAGGCCCTGGAGTGTTACAAGATCAGGAGGGCCCGCCGCTAGAACTCTGTCGCCTTGCCCATTTTTTGACCTTCTTTTTGGTGGGTGGGAATTGGGCATTGGGGAAAAGTTGGGGTTTATGGACAACATACATTGGACTGTTTGATAGACATTGGTTGGCGTTATAGAGAGGCGTGGGTCAGGAGTTGTGGTTTTTTTTCATTAGTTTATGTGTTAGGGGAATACATTATTTATCGTTTAAATATGATGTAAATGTTTTATTGAGGGGTTACTCTTTTACTTCATACTGTTTCTCTGCTGCAGCAGGGTCGCAGCCAGTTTTTGATTCAAATAATCTGCTGATAGTGTAACACACCAACAGATAGATGTGGTACCATCACTTGTGACTTGTCCTACTAGTACTGTCAGTCTCTCCTCCTAGTCTATGCAGTCTGCAACTAGAACCCCTATAGACTTTGAAGGATGTGGGTGTATGAATTAATGAATTAATTTCCATATTATTAATTATGCCTCCCCAAACTTCTTCTCTTACCTGTGATTGATGTTTATTTATATTTAGGCGAAGGGATGGCTGCATGATGATGGTTTGGTTTCCCACAGGGGCCATGGTGGTGGTAGTAGTAGTAGTAGACACTGACAGTAGCATTTTCAAAAAAAGAAAACAAGACAGTCAGTTACCTGAGGGAGACTCAGGAACGAGTAGTATAAGGACAGTACACAAGAAGACAGCAAAACTAGAAACCATGATGTTGATAAGCAATGCTAAAGTAAAATAAACCAGAATGCCTTGAGCGCAAGTTACAAACTGAAGTCGACTTTAGGTATGATGATGGTGCGGACAAGCGGCTTTGCAACCTTTAGTGCTGGAAATAGGATGACTCGATCCTGGCAACCAATTATATTATTATGATGGATTATTTATGTTCCTCTGGAAACAGAAATTGTATATTGAATACTGTGCATGGGTGGCAATCTAATATTGCCAGTGTGAGCTAAAGTGAAGTATATATACTTTGAGCAGAAGAAAACCTTCGCCCTGCTTTGAGTTACTGTTGTTTTCACCAAATTCGCCTTAGCAAGTGAGTGATCAATAATTGGTGTAAATTTAATTTAATCACACCTCAATATAAATCACACAGCCCGGGGGAAGAGGGTTAGTGTTTGATGAGTAGTCGGGAAGGGGGGTTTGAGGGAAAGGTTTGACAAAGACAAACACTACACATGGGCAACATACAATCTTGGCAGAAGAACATCATAAATCGTTTAAGGGAGAAAAAGGAAATGCATGCATGATGATGCCTTGATGAGTAGTACTGGACTAGTAGTACAGTGCAGCAGTATATTATTAATTATTATTATGCAATTGCCTTTCCTGTCTGCCCCCAGAGAGACACAAGTTACATACATTTTACATTCTGTTTAACCGGGCTTCCTTTTAAAGATAGCAAATAAAATTTAAAAATATCTGTAGGAGTCAAATATAAGCAAAAATAATAAAGAACAACACACACAGTCGTATTATTGTCAAATATAGGGATTGCATTTCAGCATTGCCTCTTGGTTCTTCCTTGGACTGTCCGCCCATCAATCTTGGATGCCTGCCAGGCGGAAGCAGTTTGTTAAGGTAAGTGTGAGTTGTTTTTCAAAGTATAGCACAGGGTAAAGGCTGGCTTGTAAGTGTAGAAGGAAAAACAAAAAGGATATTGAAAAAATAAAGGAGTTAAACTGCATAAATTAAGGAATAGTGCAACAAAAAAATGTTCACAGGCGGCATGGCTGAATCATGTCTACTCTGTTTCCAGCAGTTACCTCCAACAACACCTAACCTCCACTTAGCTTACATTTTGAGCCAGACAGAACTGAGCAAACATACACACACACAGCAAAATAGCACTTTACAAATTGAGTAACAAAATCAATGCACCACTGTCAGTCATACCACCACACTTGCCTCCACCACTACACAGACATGTAGGTCTGGTGTTGTTGTTGTTGTTTACCTTTTAGGCCACCTCATGAAACACCCCGAGTTATTCCAGCAATCATTTCCGATCCTACTGACTGACTGGGAGTATGGTATTGTCATGGTGTCCAACTCTGTAGTATCCTGAGTGACTCCAGAATCAAAAATGCAATGCATCTGCCTGCAGTAGTACAAGTTTGTTATTGAACAACAAGAAGGGAAGAATGGCCTTGTGTCACTTTTTTGTGTGTAGATTAAATACTAGTAGACATGATGCACAACCACAACAACAACACAAACACCAATCGCTCAGAGTCAGCGTCTTAAGGGGCAGTCCCTCTCGGCTCAGAAAGGAGGAGCATAGCTATAGTCATGTTCTTTCGAAGAGACTCGACGAGGCAGGCGCACATTTCTTCTCCTATTTTCTCTATCCAATTTCTGGCTTGAAAGAAATGGATTTAGGTCGAGTCAGGATGGATGGAGCAGGACTCGGAGGAGTGGACTTCTTTAATAATAAATGCACGCAGTTGCAACTCCAATACGGCAATACAAAGACAAGACGGTGGTAATGGATTTGTTGTGATTTGAACCAGAAAGACAGAGACACACACAAATAATGAAAGTAAATGAGGAAGAAACAAAGTAGCAAGTTGAAAGCCTAGTTGTCAGTGGAGTAGAGCTCATCCTCATATCTGGTGGTTCACCCAGAAGTAGGTAATCTAACACATTTCTTCAGTCACCTAAGTTACTGTCCTCCTCTTCCTACTGTGCTTCAGGTATGGTGTAATCCGGTGGTATAAAGTGCTGATTCATTTTGATCATGGTTAACCTCTCCATGTTTTGGGCGAGCAACTGGTCCTCAGAGTCAGCGTGCAATGCATGCCAGCATTTACCTGAACTTCCGGGCCTTCTAGGCTCGGATAGGAAGATATATAGTCAGGTTCTTTGGAGGGACTTGAGAAGGGCACACATTTCACATTTGTTGTACTATTCTCCATCCAATGTCTGGCTTGAGGGAAATGGATTCAGGCCGAGTCAGGACTCGGAAAAGTGGACTTACTTCTTAACTGACTGCACACAGTTGCAACTGGGTGACCGTTCTTCTCGTTTCGGTGGGGATTCACCTATAGATCTTGCGGAGCATGCGGAGGGTGTTGAAGCAGGAGAAGGAGATGGCATTGACCTGCTTTGTCATGGAGAGGGTGGTGTCGAGGATGAACCCTAGGTTGCGTGCTTGGTCGGTGGGTGTTGGAGCTGTTCCCAATGCGGTCGGCCACCAGGAGTCGTCCCAGGCTGAGGGGTTGGATCCGAGGATGAGGACTTCCGCTTTTCTGAGTTTAGCTTCAGTCGGCTGTTCTTCATCCACTCGGCGATGGCTTTCATTCCTTCGTGGATGTTGGCTTTGGCGGTGTGGGGGTCCTTGGTGAGGGAGAGGATTAGCTGGGTGTCATCGGCGTAGGAGATGATGTTGAGGTCATGCAGTCAGGTGACGTGGGGGAGCGGTGCCATGTAGATGTTAAACAGTGTTGGGCTGAGGGAGGAGCCCTGGGGTACGCCGCAGATGATCTCGGTGGCTTCGGAGCGGAAAGGGGGGAGGCAGACACTCTGGGTTCTGCCAAAGAGGAAAAAGGTGGTCCAGTCCAGGGCCTCTCTTGGATCCCAGCGTCGTAGAGGCATGTGCGTAGGGTGCAGTGGCAGACTTGGGCGCCATCTTGAGTGTCCCAGTGGTGCTGATCACTCGCAGACGCCCTATTTAAGGCGGTGCATCAAGGGGGTCAGCTGGACAAGGTACCTATGATTACTAGTGCGCCATTGTACTAAGCGCTGTGGTGTAGGCGCGTTGTGTATTTACCTCTATATTTTAATCGTTACCCGTTTTTTCTATTTTGTTTAATTTTCAGTTATTTCTCCCTGTTTTTAACCTGGGGAATGCCCCCTTACCTGCACTGTAATTTGTTGTAACACCGCTGCTTAGCGGGTCCGGTCCCGGGGTTTCAGGAAGTTTGGGAGGGAATCGGCCGCCATATTGTGAGTGGACTGGGTGACACAGTTTGGGCGCCATCTTGAGTGTCCCAGTGGTGCTGATCACTCGCGGACGCCCTATTTAAGGCGGTGCATCAAGGGGGTCAGCTGGACAAGGTACCTATGATTACTAGTGCGCCATTGTACTAAGCGCTGTGGCGTAGGCGCGCTGTGCATTTACCTCTATATTTTAATCGTTACCCGTTTTTTTTATTTTGTTTAATTTTCAGTTATTTCTCCCTGTTTTTAACCTGGGGAATACCCCCTTACCTGCACTGTAATTTGTTGTAACACCGCTGCTTAGCGGGTCCGGTCCCGGGGTTTCAGGAAGTTTGGGAGGGAATCGGCCGCCATATTGTGAGTGGACTGGGTGACACAGTTTGGGCGCCATCTTGAGTGTCCCAGTGGTGCTGATCACTCGCGGACGCCCTATTTATGGCGGTGCATCAAGGGGGTCAGCTGGACAAGGTACCTATGATTACTAGTGCGCCATTGTACTAAGCGCTGTGGTGTAGGCGCGCTGTGCATTTACCTCTATATTTTAATCGTTACCCGTTTTTTCTATTTTGTTTAATTTTCAGTTATTTCTCCCTGTTTTTAACCTGGGGAATGCCCCCTTACCTGCACTGTAATTTGTTGTAACACCGCTGCTTAGCGGGTCCGGTTGTTGTAAATTGAAACGACGATGTGATTAAGCATTTACTAAAGACATGAATTCTCCTTCCTTAGAACATGTCTCCTTCGTTATGTTGACTAAAGTCTGGACTCCATTTTGTATTGTCATGTCTCCACGTGCTCAACACGAGAAGAGTCCTATCTTCGTGTTAGTTGCTCTTGCAATCTGCCTAATAACAGTCTATAAATAGCTCCTTTGTCCGTCTGGCGCATGCCCAGACTTGACCACATCTGTTATCAGTTAGTCCTTTCTTGACCATGTTTTCGCGGGCTCAAGGAGTGTGTCAGCTCCGCCCATATATTGATTCTGTATCGAAAATGACCATAAAAGGTAATATTCTTTGCCTCATGTTGTATCCACCCACTTATGAGCCCCTCTGTTGTGTATAAAAGGGGACCATGTACGCAAGTTGTTTGTGCTACTCTATGCAATACTGAAGGGTGTTGTATGGATTGTAGGACCACCCTTAAGGGTTAATAAACTTTGTCTTTGTACTTTGCAGTTTCCGTGCCAACTTCCTTGTAGATTCCATTTGCAGGAGAGCGAACCCTTGTGTCCTGCGGGCCTAGCTGGGGCCTGTATTCGTCAATTGGCGCCCGTCACGTGGGGCTCATCGGCGACTCGGATGCTCGAAGGACTGGTCGCGACGAAGGTGAGGAATTTGGCCGGGGATGTGATCACTGCCAGAGGCACTTTAGTCCTGGCATCCCGAGGTTTTCTTCCTTCCCTTCCGAGCTGACCATCTGGGTGGTGCCGGTCCTCGACTGAGACCTCTTCTGTCGGTCCTGCCGTGACAGCCGTTTGGGCGAATTTTGGAGCTTGGCAGTTGGAATCTGGACTCTTGATTGGTAAGAACCGTTGTACGGTACTTGCTCCGAGTTTTTTTGAAGCCTGGTTTGGCTATTTGAGTTTGATTTGTGATGACCGGTCATATCTTGTATTGATTATTGTGAGAATATATGCGTTGCAACACATATAGGCAGGTAATGTGGAGATATTTCTCCAGAGCTGTGTAACTTTGAACGGCACAACGTTTAAGTGCCATTTTTTTGATAATACTGCATATTTTGCATTATTTTTGAGCATGCCTGCTTTTAGCGCACTCCGTAAGTGGTGCTGCTGCTTTGGAAACCGGTTAAACCTCGAGGAATCTGCCCCAGCTCCCCCAGAGGGGACTCCTAATAGGGATATGTATGTGAAGCATGGTCTTTCTTCCATAATGTACAGCACAGTATGGAGGAAATACACCAGAAAGGATCCTGAGTTACGATGGCCTTTGTATGGGTCGTTTGATATGCGTAAGATTGAGTATGTGGAACAGTGTATGTGTAAACGGCGTGCTCGTCAAGACATGTTTGAATGTGTGCGGTTATGGGTGAAAGAAGTGCGTGAGCGAGAGAAACGTGAGAAAGCGCTGTTTGATAAAGAGCAACGGAAGAATGATCATGTGCGAGCACAGGAAGCGAAGCGTCGGGAGGAAAGAGAACAGGCGGAGAGACAAGAGAAGGAGCGTAGGTTACAAGTGTCGGGTCAATATGCTGTTCGGCAGCCTCTTTATCCTGTCCTTACTAATCTTGATGATGATTTTTTCCTATTAGATCGTTCCCCGCCACCTTATGTAGGTGCGTCTGCTCCGACAGTTCAGGATTCTGGATCGGGTAAAGATAAGAAAGACACGCGCTCCATGTTATCTCTTGAGCGCTCGGGTGAGCTTCGGAAACTTTCTTATCGTGCAGTTTCAAATAAGCTGTCGTTTTCAGAGCTGTTACCGGATCTGGAAGGTTGGCAGGATAGGGAGAAAGTGTATTTTGCTGCCATTTTTTCTGATGAAGTGGTTGCTGCCTTTCGAAACTATTCTGATGTTTTTGAGCCGCAGGAGATAGTGTCGGATTCTAGAGCACTGCGTAATGGTACTTTCTCTCCCTCCCAAGTGCCTGATGCGGTCCGACGCCTGTTTGCGCTACGGGATGAAATGCTTCGACTGCGGGAAAAAGCGCGCCGGAACAAGGAAGAGGAGAGCTTGACCTTGCAGGCGGACGACCAGCAGCCGTCTCCCCCCCAGTCAGATAAGAGCGACCTAGTGCATGTTAAACCAATGCGAGAGGCGGCGCCTTTGTATGTTCCTCCTAAAGGAGCGGGAACTAGTTCGGATATTACCTCCGCCGATGCTAAGGGATATTTTGTGTACAATTGGGTTTATACTCCCTGGCATAGGGCTGACGTCATGGCATTAAAGAATGCGTTGCCTGATCCCCGCAAGAATCCAGCGGCCTTTTACGAAGAAGTCGAGGGGGCCTTGAATTCTTGTACTATGACCCTAGCAGATATAGATTTGTTCTTTGGGCTTATTTTACCACCAGATATGTGGCGATCTGTGCGGAAGGTGGACGATGTTGCCGCTTTTAAGGCTCGGTGGTCTGAGCTTGAGGATGAGGATAGGGAGAGGAAGCCCGCGCAGAAACCACCTCAGGTTATCTTAGATCTCCCCGCTGCTATTCTGACTAAGTTGAAGACAATCATCCCCCCTAAAAAGATTGACTGGAACATGTTAGCCTCGTGTAAGCAGAAAGTCGATGAATCAGTTGCAGATTTCTTTACGCGCTTTGAGGAGACGTTTCATGATTTTAGTGGTCAGTCACTTACGGATGATACGGGTCGACACCTCTTTGCTGATAAATATGTGGCGAATTTACTAGCGGCGATCGCAGCCCGCCTAAAAGCGAGTGAAAGTTCTTGGTCCACTGCGACCCCGACAGCCCTCCTGACTATAGCTCAGTATTATGAGCGTCAGGAGCAAGAAGCGAAGGGACAGGAGGAGAAGAAATCGAAAGATTTAAAAACAAAGGTGATGTTAGCGCAAGTATATGGTCCACCCCGTCGGGGCGTCAATAGAGGTAGGGGAGGATTTTATGGTCCTCCCTCGGGCCGATCTGATTTGAATAGGAATCAATGTGCGTATTGTAAGCAATCGGGACACTGGGCCAGAGATTGCCCGGCGCTGCATGCTTCGCGTCAGGGACATAATCAGGGTGGCCCGAGAGGTAGAGGGGGTTTCTCGAATTTTAGAGGGAATTCTAACGATCACGCTCGTTTTGACCCTGCCGGGCAGCAACGAGATAGGCCTAATGTTTTTGATCGACACAACCAGTATCAAGTGTCAGGGATTGACCGCTCTGGGTACCATGATTCTCAGCATGCATAGGAATGCGTTGGATGGGGGTTAGAATCAGTTGAGGTGCCGGTTGATCAGAAGGGTCCTTATGTATCAGCTGAGGTTTTGGGTTCTACTGATCAGTTCCTAGTGGATACAGGAGCGACTCGTAGTGCGCTGTCTAAACAATTGGTTCCGAGGGCTCCCCCATCTGGCTTAATGGTTACATCGGTAGGGTTTGATGGTACACTCTCCCGAAGCCCTCTTTCTCGGCCCCTCACATTTCAGGTTGATTATTTTTCTGCACCCTGTCCGTTTTTGCTTGCTCCGAACACGCCGGACAACATTATGGGTCTTGATATGCTAAAGCACTTCAGAGCTACGATCCGCTGTTCCCCCGCCGGTGTGCGTGTGATATTAAATGATAATCACCCTTTGTCTGAACGGATGTGTGTGGTTGCAGAGGATACCGTGTTAGCAACTCTTCCCCGTACTTTGTGGGCCGTTTCGGATACCGATGTAGGACAGATGGTGATTCCGCCTGTCCATATTAGTGTCCAGGAGGGGGCGGTGTTACCACGCCTCCCGCAGTATCGTATTTCCCAGGAGGGGGAGGAGGCCCTTATACAGATTGTGCAGGATTTGATTAAGGTGGGAGTAGTGGAGGAAGTTCCCTACAACGTCTGTAATAGCCCGATTCTACCCATTTTAAAAAAGGATACGGATGCCAAGGTTTATCGGTTTATAATTGATTTGAGAGAAGTAAACAAGATCGTGATACCTCAGTATCCAGTGGTTTCTGATATCACGACGTTGCTTACTTTGGTCCCGCCTACGGCGACGACGTTTTCAGTCATTGATTTAAAAAATGCTTTCTTTTCAATTCCTATTCATCCCGATAGTCGATACCTTTTTGGTTTCACTCTGAATAATAGGTCTTATCGATTTTGTAGAGTTCCTCAGGGCTACACAGAAAGCCCTAGCATTTATAGTCAAGCTTTGAAAAGGCAATTGGACTCCTTTGTTCTGCCCGAGGGTGTCGCCCTCATTCAATATGTCGACGACATCTTGCTGGCGGCCGACACTCCGGAGTTGTGTGAAAGGAGTACGTTGTCCTTGCTTTCCTTTTTGGCATCCCACAATCACAAAGTATCTCGGAAGAAATTGCAGTTCTGTAGACCAAAGGTGACTTATTTGGGTCACCTTTTGTCTAAGGAGGGGCGTGCACTCACACCAGATCGTATCCAAGTAATTTTGGACACGCCAGTACCTTCCACGCAGAAGGACGTGCGTGCATTTTTGGGTCTTGTTTCTTTTTGTAGGCAATGGATATTAGGGTTCTCACACATAGCCAAACCATTATTAGCCCTTTTGACAAAAGACACACCTATTCCGCTTCCTTGGTCAAATGAGTGTGACGCTGCTTTTCAGCAATTACGACAGGCCCTTTGCTCAGCACCAGTGTTAGGGACCCCTGATTGTACCAAACCTTTTTCGCTGTATGTGCATGAGAAAGATGGATGTGCATTGTCAGTTTTAGTGCAGATGCACGGCGACAAGCAGCGCCCTTGTGCATATTTTTCGGCTGTACTTGATCCTGTTGCCCGAGCATTGCCTGGTTGTTTTCGCTCGGTTGCGGCGACAGCTGTGTCAATACGCCAAAGCGAGGGAATTGTGTTATCTCATAAGCTGTTGGTATTAGTCCCCCATGCTGTTGATGCCCTGCTTAATCAGACAAAGACGCAGCATTTGACCAGTGCCCGTTTAACGGGATATGAGCTGACGCTTTTGGCTCCTCATATTACGTTAAAGAGGTGCGTAACATTAAATCCGGCCACATTGTTGCCATACCCCGAGACTCAGTCTGAAGCACGGAAAGCACATGACTGTATTCTTGTGACTGAGGAACAAACAAAGGGTCGTATTGATCTCCAGGATACGCCCTTTCCAGATGTAGATGGAGAACTGTGGGTGGACGGATCATGCCTGAAGCTACCAGACGGTACGACTTCAGCAGCGTATGCAATTACCACACTGCAAACAATAGTGGAGACAGCACGCATACCACAGAAATCAGCTCAAGCAGCGGAACTGATAGCATTAACACGAGCATGTGAGCTCAGTACAGGATTGTGTGTGAATGTTTATACAGACAGCCGCTATGCTTTCGGAGTAGCGCACGATTTCGGCCTACTCTGGAAGGAGAGAGGGTTTCTAACGTCACATGGAGTACAAATAATGCATGGAGAGTTAGTTCATAACCTTTTGACTGCATTGACATATCCGAGGAAAATTGCTATCATTAAATGTAGTGCCCATAAGAAAGTAGTTGATAAGGTTGGAGAAGGGAATGCGTTAGCAGACCGGGTGGCACGGGGGACTGCGATGCAGCCTGGTGCTACTGCCATGTATGTAGTGAAGTCGCAGGTAGAAAGATGGCACGATGCGAAGGAAGAAGTGCGAGAAATACAGAGGACCGCTTCTGATAAAGAACGGGAGCAATGGTCCAGTGAGGGAGAATTGGATGATGAGGGTTGCTGGAGAAATAAGCAGATGGATAGATGGAAGTTACCCACGGCTTTTGTACAACCTATGGTTCAGATGGCACATGGGCTAGCACATGTTGGAGCTTCCGCAATTGTAAAATTGCTTACCCAAGTCTGGGAGCATCCAGAGATTGCTAGCACGGCAAAGAGGGTGGTGCAGACCTGTATGATCTGCCTGAGGTACAACCCAGGAAAGGGTACTCGAACTCCAGCAGGAGGATTTGTAACACCTACTGCACCCTTTGAGGTTTTGCAGATGGATTACATCCAGCTTGAGCGCTGTAACAATTTGAAGTATGTTCTAGTAGTGGTTTGTGCCTTTAGCAAATGGGTTGAGGCATACCCTACGAAAGACAATACTGCAATGACTACCGCCAAGATGCTGTTGAAGGAGTTCTTCCCTCGATATGGCGTCTGTAGACTTCTGTGGAGTGATAACGGACCCCACTTTATAGCGGATGTTATAAAGTATGTTTTGAAGGGTCTGGGCATCACCCAGAAGTTTCACGCAGTGTTTCACCCTCAATCTGCGGGACTAGTCGAGAAGTATAATGGTACACTGAAGCTCAAGATCGCTAAAATCCAAGCTTCGACGTCTTTGACTTGGCCAGATGCTTTACCGCTGGCGTTATTGTCAATTAGATCAGTACCGCACTCTCGAACCGGTCTTACACCGTACGAGATTGTCTTTGGACGCCCAATGAATATTTGGGGTCCACCAAAACCTAAGACTGTGTATGATGTACCTTGTGTAATGATGAATGATTATCTGGCGCAGTTAACGGATAACTTGGTTTCTATTCATCAACAGGTCCGGGAGGCGCTCCCTGATCGGTCCACCGGTGAAGGACATAGTCTCCGGCCTGGCGACTATGTCATGGTGAAGATCTTTGACAGGACGAACAGCTTGGAGCCGAGATGGGTTGGTCCTGAGCAGGTCCTACTTGCAACGAGGACGGCTGTGCGAGTTTCCAACAGAAAGAATTGGATCCATTCCCTGCACTGTCGCAAAGTACCGCCCGGATTGGTGGAGCCTGCTGTATTGACCGATCAACGAGAGATTCTGACCACAGAGAAAGGCCGTGCTGTGGAACCGAACGACACTGAGGAGCTCTTTCCGGACCACGCGACTCCTGGAGGAAAGCGATATCATCTGAGACCAAGGAAGTGAATTCTTCAGTATCACGACATGTTGTCAGAACGGCCCTTGGGTTAGTGAAACGGAGAGCCAATGAGGCAAGGGGGGGGATCAGCCCTGCATTAGTGTAGTGACACCCGTCTTGGCCCGCTGGTGAAGAAATCAACCGCTGCCCAAGGGGAAGAGTTCTGACAAACCTTTTAGTTTCAGGAAGACATTGATTCTTTATTTTGACATGGAGAAAAAGAAAATCCTTTGTGCAACAGGTTTTATGCTCACAGTAGCTATTGTTGGGATAACCACATGGTTTGTGGAGGATGTGACTCCTGCTCGAAAGTTACTTGTGTTGACTACTCCAGTGCCTGAGGAGCACTACTTCTATACCCTTCCGTATCAAGAATTGAAGCATCGTCAGTCTTATTTGAATAACACTTTCATCCAGATGTTGCATCATACCCACGTTGCCACGAATGCCACGAACTGTTGGATATGCGGTATGATGCCAGCTCATCAGAAGAAAGGAGGAACGCCATTCATACCTCTTCCTTTCTCTCATAATGGCTCTTGTAGAGCATGGTACACTTTGCTTTTTGCCACCCAGAAACCCACAGTGGGACGATTACTCTTCAGACTCAATAAAGAATGTCATCAGGATAAAGATGGATATCCGCAAGCGAATGGGACAATTTGGGAATGGGAAGAGTATCGACCAGACAATGAATCGATTCCTTATATTTTCACGAATACCAGAGACACTGTGGGGAAAGACCGATTCGTGATTCAAGTGGCACAAGCTCAAGCGGACCTGTGTGTCCAGAGTGTGGGTTATATTCCTGTTGGTGTTAGTGATTGCATTACCATATTAAATATCGACGGGTTGAATAACAGTACCTTCTTAGCATCCCATAATACATATTTCGTATGTGGAAATAAAGGTTATTACCGTTTGCCAGCCGGTTGGTCCGGAGTATGTTATGTAGCATTCCTATTGCCCCCTGTATTCTTAGCACCTGCATCTTATCATAAGGATTTGAAGTTGTTAAATAATGTGACTGTAAATAGGTATAAACGTACTCTATCAATTGATGATGTGGATCAGACTGACACTAGTCTGCAGCAGTATATTGATTTTAATTTAGGATTGTTTTTCTTCGTTGGAGCTGCCCTAAATAGTAGGAAAGTTCGAAGGTTAACAAGAGTGGTAGAGGCTGTGACAAACCAAACCGCTGCTGCTCTTGGAAATCTTACGGAAGAATTACAGATTACTAGAATTTTTGCATTGCAGAATCGTATGGTGTTAGATGTTATGTTAGCTGACCGAGGTGGAGCTTGTAAAATTATCGGAAGTAGTTGTTGTGTGTTTATCCCTGACCACACGCCGTCAGTTTATAATGCTATCAACAGGTTGCACAAAATTGCAGCTGAAATCCATACAGAAAACGGCACTTGGACCTTTTCCGGATGGTTCTGGGCATTGATCACTGCTTGGGGGTGGAAGGTCTTAACTGGTCTCTGTGTTATTGTAGCAGTTCTATTTTCTTGTTGCATTTGCGTCCAATGTGGTCCTTTGCTCTGTTCCTTATGTGTATCATTCTGTATTCCTGATAAGAAAGCTATTGCCAATGTCACTTATCAGAAACATTTAGCTAAAGAAGTAGAGGAAATGATGACAATTGACATATACGATGATTATCCTAACAAAACCGGATGTCTTCAGTAAATGCTGAAAGGGTCGCCTGTTGTAAATTGAAACGACGATGTGATTAAGCATTTACTAAAGACATGAATTCTCCTTCCTTAGAACATGTCTCCTTCGTTATGTTGACTAAAGTCTGGACTCCATTTTGTATTGTCATGTCTCCACGTGCTCAACACGAGAAGAGTCCTATCTTCGTGTTAGTTGCTCTTGCAATCTGCCTAGTAACAGTCTATAAATAGCTCCTTTGTCCGTCTGGCGCATGCCCAGACTTGACCACATCTGTTATCAGTTAGTCCTTTCTTGACCATGTTTTCGCGGGCTCAAGGAGTGTGTCAGCTCCGCCCATATATTGATTCTGTATCGAAAATGACCATAAAAGGTAATATTCTTTGCCTCATGTTGTATCCACCCACTTATGAGCCCCTCTGTTGTGTATAAAAGGGGACCATGTACGCAAGTTGTTTGTGCTACTCTATGCAATACTGAAGGGTGTTGTATGGATTGTAGGACCACCCTTAAGGGTTAATAAACTTTGTCTTTGTACTTTGCAGTTTCCGTGCCAACTTCCTTGTAGATTCCATTTGCAGGAGAGCGAACCCTTGTGTCCTGCGGGCCTAGCTGGGGCCTGTATTCGTCACGGTCCCGGGGTTTCAGGAAGTTTGGGAGGGAATCGGCCGCCATATTGTGAGTGGACTGGGTGACACAGTTTGGGCGCCATCTTGAGTGTCCCAGTGGTGCTGATCACTCGCGGACGCCCTATTTAAGGCGGTGCATCAAGGGGGTCAGCTGGTCAAGGTACCTATGATTACTAGTGCACCATTGTACTAAGCGCTGTGGTGTAGGCGTGCTGTGCATTTACCTCTATATTTTAATCGTTACCTGTTTTTTCTATTTTGTTTAATTTTCATTTATTTCTCCCTGTTTTTAACCTGGGGAATGCCCCCTTACCTGCACTGTAATTTGTTGTAACACTGCTGCTTAGCGGGTCCGGTCCCGGG
Organism: Triturus cristatus; assembly: GCF_964204655.1. Lineage (NCBI taxonomy): Eukaryota > Metazoa > Chordata > Amphibia > Caudata > Salamandridae > Triturus > Triturus cristatus. Next base: position 1,356,768,398 of record NC_140591.1, read on the forward strand.
GTTTCAGGAAGTTTGGGAGGGAATCGGCCGCCATATTGTGAGTGGACTGGGTGACACAGTTTGGGCGCCATCTTGAGTGTCCCAGTGGTGCTGATCACTCGCGGACGCCCTATTTAAGGCGGTGCATCAAGGGGGTCAGCTGGACAAGGTACCTATGATTACTAGTGCGCCATTGTACTAAGCGATGTGGTGTAGACGCGCTGTGCATTTACCTCTATATTTTAATCGTTACCCGTTTTTTCTATTTTGTTTAATTTTCAGTTATTTCTCCCTGTTTTTAACCTGGGGAATGCCCCCTTACCTGCACTTTGTGAGTGGACTGGGTGACACAGTTTGGGCGCCATCTTGAGTGTCCCAGTGGTGCTGATCACTCGCGGACGCCCTATTTAAGCCAGTCCCTCAAGCGCGCAGCGGTGACGCGCAGCGGGAGCGCCCTCCCTGCGCCTGAGTCGTGCCAGAGTCCTGCCCATCTGCGCTCGTCCGCGCCGGGTCAGGGCTAGGCAGGGCTCCATAGCCTTTCTTCCAGTTGATGTAGTTATTGTACTTTTCCATATCATGCATACTAGATCTGCTCTGCTTAGTTTTCGTAACGCTTTGCCCTGCACGCATATTCCGCTTCTTCCTCTCTCTGGCCCTATTAATTGTCCTAAGTGTGAATTTAGACTTCCATCTCCTGTTCCTATCTCTGCATATAGGAAAGCTCCCTTAGGCTGCCCAGCTGCCATTCCGCCTCCGCTGGTAAAATCTCAGGATCCGTTTATTTTTAAGGTCTGGCATCTTAATGTGAGGTCTCTGGTTAGACATCATCAGGATGTGCATAGTCTACTTACGGACGAAGCCCCTGATGTTTTGTTCATGTCAGAGACATGGTTGCATGATGATGCCTCGGCTGCGGTGAACTTGGCTCTCCCCTCTGAGTATGTGATTTTTACTCATAATCGTAACTCGAGAGGAGGTGGCATTGCGGCCGTTATCAAATCCTGCTACTCATGCGTATGGAAAGCTATGGATATAGCCGGCTGCGAAAGTGCTTACTTTCGCATCTGGGTTAATCCCCATTTTACTTTCTCTGGCCTACTTATCTATCGGCCTCCGGGCCCGGACGCCGCTTTCAGGTCAGCCCTTCCTGAAGCTGTCAGTACATTAGCTTTAAGGACTGCTTACTTTAGTATCATTGGCGATTTAAATCTTCATTTTGATACTCCCCTTTCCCCTGCTGTTAGTAGCGCTCTTGTCGATCTGGAAGCTCTCCAGCTATTTCAGCTGGTCAACCATTGTACTCATGTTGGTGGACATATTCTGGACCCTATTTTTACCAATCTATCTGCGGCTAAAGTGCTGCTTCCCAGGCCTATGGCCTGGACTGATCACCATCTTATAGAGCTGCACCTTGAGATTAAGGACCTTCCTCACAGAGTAATTTCATCTATGCCTCTTAGGCGTCCATGGAGAAAGCTGAAATTAGCTGATTTTCATCGGCTTCTTGGTCAATATCCTCTGGGCCCTTTCTTGGATGTTGAGTCGGGATATGACCTGTTTTGCAATTGGCTGACTGGAGCCTTGGACTGCCTGATCCCAATTGCGGAGAGTAAACGCCGTCGTGCTGAACCTAGTCCTTGGTATGATGATTCGCTTCGGCTCCTTAGGAAAGCATGCAAACAAGCTGAAAGAGCCAGGCGTAAGTCTTATTTGCCAGGCTTGAAAGCGATCTACCGTGCCAGGACGAAGAAATATCATAGAGCGGTTAATAAAGCTCGGGCTGCCTACTATTCTCGCGACTTCAACACCAGCACCAATCCTACTAAATTAGTATTTAAGGTGCTTAAGGATCTTACAGCCAGTAGAGCTCCAGTCGCTGAGATCTGTTCTGCCTCGCACTGTGAGGACCTGGCTGCCTTTTTTGTGGAAAAGGTGGAGGCCATCTATCGTTCCTTTTCTGTTCCATCCGTCTCTGTGGAGAAGTTGGAACCCTGCCCAATGACTACTATGTCTTTGTGCTCTTTCCCAGAGCTTTCGATGGAGGAGTTTAATAAAATTGTGGCAAAAGTCAAATCTGGCTCTCCTAGGGATCCTCTTCGGCCTGCCCAATTTAGAGATTCAGTGTTACTTTGTCTTCCTCCCCTGCGTGATCTTGTCAATCTATCTTTGACGTCTGGTTCTGTCCCTGCTAGCTGGAAACAAGCTCAGGTGATGCCTATTTTAAAAAAACCTGCCTTGGATCCATTAAATCTGGAGAACTATCGCCCTATATCTCTGCTCCCATGGGTCGCAAAACTGACTGAGGTTCATGTTAATGCCATTTTATCTAATCATCTTCATTGTGCTCACATTTTGGATCCCTCGCAGAATGGCTTTCGACCCGGCCATAGTACTGAGACTGCGTTGCTCTTTATGGTTGAGCACCTGCGTACTCTGGTCGACTCGGGTCAAACGGCGGCACTGGTGCTTCTCTATCTTACTGCCGCCTTCGACACCGTCTCCCACGCTATTCTAATACAGCGTCTGGGTGAGGCTGGTGTCGATAATGTGGCACTTGAGTGGTTTCGATCGTTTTTATCTGGTCGCACGTTAAGGGTTGTTACTCCTCCTTTTCAGTCTAACCCTATCCTACCACTCAGGGTGTGCCGCAAGGGTCAGCTCTGAGCCCCACACTTTTCAATCTCTATGTTCAGCCGCTGGCTGCTGTCGCCAAGCGTTGGAACCTGACTATGGTGTCCTATGCTGACGACACGCAGCTGGCGGTTGCATTAAGTGGGGTGTCTGACCTCGAGGCTGCTAAGTTCCGCGAGGGACTGAGCTCAGTGGCCCGTTGGATGACAGATAATTGCCTGCAATTGAACGCTAAAAAAAACGAAGTGCTCATTGTCGGCAAGCAGAGTCATCTCTGGGGTGATCATTGGTGGCCACCCGAGCTTGGTTCAACTCCTCTTCCTGTCACCGAGGTTAAGAACCTTGGGGCCTGGTTGGATTACAAACTCAGTTTTGCCTGTCATACTAAGAAAACCGCTGCCACGTGTTTTGGGATTCTACGTAGGCTCAGACCTATCTTTAAATTTTTTGATGCTCCAACCAGACAGCTTATTGTTCAAGCTACGATTTTGTCTAGGCTGGACTATGCGAGTTCTCTTTTGTTGGGGGCTAACTTGGCCGAACTTTCTAGACTTCAACACGTTCAAAATGCTGCCGCCAGGGCTCTGGTGGGCTTACCGCGATTTTGCTCGGCCAAATATACCATTGTCAAACTTCATTGGCTCCCTGTCGCTCAGAGGATTAAGTTTAAATCTCTGTGCCTTGTGTTTAAAATTCTGAAGCACTCTTCTCCTCAGATTCTGGGGCACTTTATTCTGCCTTATGTTCCCTCGCGCTCGCTAAGATCCTCGGGTCTTCACTTGGTCACAGTCCGCGCTTTAAGAGAGCTGGGTCCGGCGGCCGCTCCTTTAGAGTACTTGCTGCCGGGCTCTGGAACTCTCTTCCTGTCAATGTCTGCGCAATTAATGAACTTTTTGCCTTTAGGAAGGCTGTTAAAACCTTCCTTTTTCCTCTGGATTCTTAGTGCTGCTATGTTCTTGTCTTTCGTATTACTTGTGTCCGGTATTTTGTCCTTTATAGCGCCGGGACGCCCCTTTGCTGGGGCAGCTGCGCGCTCTATAAATCCGGATAACATAACATAACATAACAGACTGTTTTGAAGGCGGCTGACAGGTTCAGGAGGATGAGGGCCGCGGTGTTGGCGCAGTCGTCGATCCACTGTCTGAGATTGCGGGCGGCAGTGTCAGGGTCGGTGGGGTTGGCAGGTGGGCTCCGGGCGAGGGTGGTGGTTAGCTGGTCTTCGGTGACTTTGCTCCAGCAGCGGCGGGGATCTGTTGGGTGCAGTGGTGCGTGGTGGGTTTCCGGAAGGTGAAGTGGATGCAGAGATGGTCGGTCCAGTGGAGTTCGGTGGTGTGGTTGAAGGAGACGTTTTACGTTGCGGTACTCTCTTGCCTTAGAACCCTTGGTGTCTCAGCCTGACTCTTGTGCCATAGCAATATTACTGATGATGTGGGCGGTACCACTGCAATGCTAGGGACAGGGCTGCTTTGTGTAACAGAGAAAATGTCTCCCTCTTGTTTACCTTCCACCGTGATCGAATCTTCTTCTTCATCTCCTCCACCAACAACACATGCAGTTTTTGGGCCGCTAAGGTTCGCCTCCCACTGGATCAGGTGATGTTTTCTTAGATGGGTTGTTTGGCCTCTGGTACCATAGTTTGTACCAAGCTTACCCTGACAAACAACTTGTCCACAAATGGAGCATATAGCAATGTTCACCTCCTTCCTGCTAACTGGAAAAAAGTCCCAAACTGGGGAGGTCAATTTTCTGGCGCTTTTGGTGCCACATGCAATGTTGGATGAACTGGTAGGAGGGCGTGACGTTTGACTCTCTGCAGTACTTACTTCCACTGAGGTGGTTGTGGTGGATATAGGTGGCTGCGAGCAAAATATGGAAGCTGCAGGTGGTGTTGGTGGTATCATCTGTGTTGGTGGTATACGTGCCACATCCCTCACAGCAATTTGGGATGGGATAATGTTGGTCTCCACTGGTGCAGGACTAATGTCCATGATGACTGGCTCATCATCATCCTCCTCTTCTACATCTACCTCCATAACTCTAAGGCTTTCTGGAACTTTCTTCCCTAGCCTTGTCTCGTGGCGTGTCTCACTCTCAGACTAAGGTGGCTTCCAAGTGGTCTCAAGATCATCAGAAGGCGGGCTTGCAGAAGAAATTTATAGACTAACCCTCCTTTTCCTTGCTGAGGATCTGGAATATACTGGATCTTCTCAATGAGTGGCTTGCTCTTCTTCCTCTGCAGGAAGCTTGATCTCCTGAACTGCCCCTACATCGGGGGGAACAACTATTATTGGGGGTGGTTGCGGATGTTGTTACCCTCTTGTCTGAGTTTCCTGCTTTGATTGGGTACTACTTTGTGAATAGTCAATTTCAACATCACTGCTCATCGACGTTGGACTCGTGATTAGACTGGCTGCCTCAGTGACAGACATGGGCTTGGGCCTAGGTTTGTAGGGTGGGTCCACTGATGAGGGGTGCTGCTCTTAGCTTGCTCCCCTGATGCTGCTTCTGCTGGCACAATTTTTGATTTCCCAAAAAAGGTTTTGGGCGACATACCAGTCTTGGTAAGTGGCAGTGCCGCCTTCTCACTGGCAACTTTCTTGGCACTGGACCTGGTACCTTTCTTTGGGGCCATATTCAAGATGTCAGCAGCATGCAGTGGCACAATTTGAAGAGATGTCTGTGGTCACACATCATGTGGCATTGTGGTTCAATTACTACGAGTACAAACAAACAAATATAATATATAACTAAGTGTGTGGTCCCACTTCTTACTGTTATCAATATTCTTAAATGTATTACCTCAGGTATAAAATAAAAATAACAATACAGTATAGCTATTTGCGAGACATTGACAACAAGGGCTTTCATGGTGTAATGTACAGTACACTCAGGAAAGATAAGAAAGAAGAAAAAAAAAATAATAATACAAATGTAACAGACCCGGTTTGGCATTGTGCATCACGTTGGATGCAGCATTCAGGGAGCTGCAGCTGACAGTGGATGGAAACAATAAGCCAAGAAGAACAACGTGAAGACATAGAGGCCTATGGGAAAAGCAGTAAGGCACACTAACTGCCACCACAAAATGGCCACCAGCCACATGGTCACTCACAAGACACAACAACAACAAGGCCTGGAAACCAATGAACTTAAGCAGGCATATATACAGAGTTGGGCACAGACTGTAAACATTAAATTACACCTGGCCACATGGGGAGGTTCAGCAAGGGCAAATGCTGGCCCACTATTACAAACACACTCACACACTGGCCAGACAAAGGAGGCATGCTGAACAACACAGCTTTAATGCAACAATGTCAAAAAAAAATACACAGGGCTAAAAAAGGTTTGCAAGTTGCACAACAACCACAGATATCCAACAAAGGCATTTATTTAACACGCATGGAAAAAAGTGAAATACCAAAAAAGAACACATTTTGCAATTCAATCCAATGTGATCCATGCCCTAAATGATGTTTAAATTCAAAAGACACAAAAGAAACAGTTGCTTCATGAACCTATGAGTAGGTGTGGTCCTATTGGTTGTAAAGCGTATGGCTACCCGAAGGCTTCCCCGCTCTAGTGAGTATTGTGCTGAGAGTAGGGCCTCTGGTATATTAACGGGAAAACAGCTATGTCTTTAGTTTCTACCTGAAGGAAAGTTCCTTTTGCAATGCTCTGCGACTGGGTGGAAGATCGTTCCACAGCTTTGATACTACATATGCCAACTTTCTTCCTCCCCATCTAAACCTTTTTACCCTGGCTGTACTGAGGAAATGAAGATGCAAGGATCTCAGGTGTCTAGTTGGAATATAAATGGTTACCAACTCTCAGAGCAAACAGGCAATGATCTGTAACAATATTGCTATGAATTATGTAAAAGCCCAAATCTCATGATTTGTGAATTCTTTGAAATTTGTTTGAGGATATATAGTGAGAGTGCCAAAAACAATGTGAACATGCCCGGTTGGGCTGGTAGGAATACTGTTCAGAGAACTATGTATAAATTAATGCATGTAAAAACTACTTTGAGATGCTGAACGTATTTTAAATATGTCCGTGTTTCTAACATAAGACACTACATGAGAATATGGAATAATGTCCAATTTGGAATATTAATTCATGAATGGGGTAATGCCTAACTTTGTCATGGAATGTGTTAAAATTGAGAAGAAGAATGAGCTTGCTGCAAGTAGTAACCACATTCACATTTGAAGATTGCACAAAATTTATAACACCACATTTCACTCTTTCTAGGTTTTCTCTTTGAAACCACGACAGTCTAGAGGCTTAAAAAATAATCCTTGCCATTATGAGCACTCAATTATGCCTCTTTCTAAATGGGGAATCTGTCCCGGTGTGGACATATTTTGAAGTATGTTAGGACCACACTCGAGTCTCTTCTACTAGGTCACAGTCCTTTTGAATAAGGTCAGAATCACGCCGACCAGAATATCATCTTAAACGAACTCCAGCCCAAGATGTCTGCCATGACATCTGAGATATTTCAATAGTCCCTCTTCAGTGTTTCCGTCAGGAAGCAACACGGGGAGAATAGGCGTCAAGCCCGCTTTCTATCTTTAACACACGGGCCTTCTAAAAATGGAAGGAGACGCCGGGAACGGCCTCCCGGACAGATCTCTTCGGATTGCTCAGCTTTCAAAGTAAGTGCCAATATGGATCGCGGACTCATGCGTTTTCATTAAGTGTTTCTTTTTTGCACGGTAGCTAATCTTTGAGTTACCAAGTAAATTGACCTGAGTATGTTTGCTTCTTTTCTTTTCTCGTTTGCATTTGCTGCGTTTAGGAACATATCAGAGTTTCCTCGTGTCACTCAAGGACCCTTACATGTGTAAGTACATTGGAAATAGTGCAGATAAGAAAACTCACGTGGATACCACTGTTTGGTAACTTACTGTAGCTTTCTGTTATTCTTTTCTTCTTTTAGAGGCATGGACTAGCCTCGATATTGGGTATGTTAAAAACACTCAGGCTATAGTAAGTACTCTCTTCATGCGAGAATGTGACATTTAGTTCACTTTTAAACCGACATTTTTGAACAAAGCACGCAAGAAATGGGCACATTTTATAAACTGGTCATAAACAAACAAGATTCGGCATTCATTATACCGCATCCTTGCGCCATTTATAAATATGTTTTGTTTCCTTCAACAGAGTTGTTTTCCTATGCTCGATTACCGCGCACCTAATATAGGACCTATCATATTCCTACCTCCACAGACACCGAGAAAGTAGTGCCCTGTCGCATCCGGAGGTACTAACTTGCACCGTTCTGCGAGATTTAATGTATTAAAAAAACGATGTGTTTTGAGAAAATATGTCTAACATACAAGTAATTTTAACCTATTGGGCAAAGGCAAATAAGACTCTAAGTTCATCCCATTGCAATTGTACAGGGCATAAACATGTGCTACTCTTTCCTCAATAGAGAGTCCTTGGTTACACGTAATCACCGCGTTGAGTACATAGGACCTATCAAAATCCTATTGTTGGAGGGACTTAAAAAGCAGCACACTGTCGTTTTCGCAGGTACCAAATAAATGACTTTTTCTGTGCCACAAGTATTATTTGACTCAGGCTTAATTCTTGGGGATTGATGCTGCCACAGGAATTTAGAATATATAACACCAAATATTTTTTTCTTGGACTGGAAATTCATAATAATTAATATGCAATTTTATTTGACGTGCTCACTTTGATAGCATCATGAAGTTCGCAGCGTAAAATGTCTGACTTTTAAATATTATGAGAAATGCGTTTTTTTCTTCCGCTCCAGTATATCTAATAATGCTTTTTTAACTTTTGGGAACTATATTTAGGATCATCTAAAGAATTTATCTTTTTATCGAAATAACTTTAGAGAAAGAATATATTATTCAGACAACCAAATCTCCAAGAAAGGTAATAATAAAAAACTGCAAGAATAGTCTTTTTTTCGCTCATGAAATTGATCTTTAAGAAGAACAGTATACAAACATCTGATTTTGATGTTTTTTATAGAATTGTATTTATCTGGCTTTGGGGGATACGACAAGTTGCTTTTGTTTGATCAGGAAGCAACGTGTCTTTTAAAACAAGGTAATTTCACTGTCGTGGGTCATCTGTAATAGACCTTACTAACGTCGTGCTAAAACAATATAGGCACGCATTGGAACATAATGTATCTCTCTGTAATTTTCTCCATCTTTCGTAGGTCTAAGAACTTATTAATTCTGGAAATCTATATGACATGACTAAGATACCTGTTAATGACAAGACTAATAAGGTACTCATCAGCTGCCTCTCTGTTAAATATTGAGGGTGACACCTTTGGGCACTTACTTCACAAATCTCTAAAAATTCAGCAGCTTTACACCATTTTCTGGCATGAAATCAGGCACTTTGGTTGGTCTACTAATATTAGGTTTGAAAAATGAAATCTCATACTTTTTGCTCTCAGCTTCGGCTGAACTTTATTCACGTTTCATTCACTTTTAATATCACCTTTCTAATACCTGTTCACGTAACATCTTCTTGCACAATTCGTGTCAAAGAGAACATCACTGCTAGGCTCACCTTGTCACATATTATAGTACGCTTCACATTCAACTCCCTATTAACAACAGGAAGGATAGAGGATAGAGCTAATGGGTTTTTATTCTTGATTATTCTTTAGCAGCCTTGAGGAAGTTACGTTTAGTACCGCAACATGTGTCGGCTGCCTGCATCAGTTCTTTGGGATCAAAGTGAAGAACATGCAACAATACTGCTTACTCATTGTATTATGTTTTGTTGACTAGAATTGTATTGAGAGGAACTTTATCCTATGAGATATTAAATCATCAAATGAATGCAATATTCTGATGTTCTCTTTCTACATAAAGACCTAAGCAGTGTTCAATTCACAAATCAGTAGTCAGGACACTTTAAACAGGTCATGACTGGGAATCTACTCCCTTAATAGCACATGCTGTTATGATACTAAATATTGGAGTGCCGTGGTACAAGTAGTTTTGAAAACTTCTTGACCACGAATTACATTGGAATCTCCGTTGAGCCAACATCTGTGGTAGTCGGATGTTACTGTTACCTTGAGGGGCACCGACATTACACAAATAAGAATCTGTCCAGAAATAACTAGCACAAACTAAGACTTTTTGTAGGATTGGAGGTGAAACTGTCAAAACCACACTACCTTTGCTGTATCATTGTGAAACTTATGTGGTTGTTAGCACTCAATTCTTTGCATTGCAATTAAATACTTTTAAACTGGGACACTCCATTTCTGCACATTAGGAATCTTTCACATATATAGTACTTCGCACTGGAAGAAATGTCCACGTTTGATGATGAGAGAGATAAAATCTTCTCAGAATTACTCACAGGGGCAATTAGCGATACTACCAAACAACAGAAAACTAGTGAAAATGAAGGCCTCAATCAAAAATGTATTAATTTAGAGAGGCTTAAAAAGCAAGAATTGTCCAGATGGTGGGACGTCACCACTCTCAAACGATACTTGGACATCAAACAAATTCCTCGAGGGTTAAGAGTAATTATATTTCCCTCATTTGAGGACTTAGACTCCGATTTGTTGACGAAGTGGGAGGAATTGATCCTAACTTCCTCATATAAAATGATGGATGTTTCGATCCGCCATGCAGAGCGCAAGCGAAACAAACTTCTCAATGAAATAGTACAACTAGAACTGGAAATTAAAAACATGAATATGCCAGAACCAACTGTGAAAAACTATAAGATACTGAAAGAAATCCTCAGTGGTTACCAACTGTACATCAAAGACAAAAAAATTAGAAAGTTTCGGAGGGATGAGAACAATTACAAAAATGGACGAGTATTTACTTTTGCAAAAAAATACGATGAAGTGAGACCACGTCAGGGAGAAAACAATGTGGCAAAAAATCCACCTGCGGTTACAGCATCAACCAGTGAATAAGACCTTTCAAGTGTTAGCAGTATAACAACTGAGCCAGAACGCACCGCTTCAGGTACTGCCCCAGACCTGACTACATCCTCTTTTTTAGAGGAGATGAACCGCTTTCGCAAGGGTTCAAGAAACAATTTCAATCGGGATTCCACAAAAAGACAAGAAGGGGGGGGGAGGTGCAACAGGCGGGAGGAAAGGAGCGACCAACACCAGGTCGGTGGCCCGCAATGCAAAGATTTGAGTCAGACTTCCCACATAGAGTTAAATATTGGAAGTATTGCGGCTGCTACTTCCAACTATGTGAATGTTGTAAATCTGTCAGATTATGAACTTACTAATCATGATGAAAGGGTACTCACCAAAGGCCTTAGTTTTTGCCCTACTGCTCTACCCGATTTTGTAAAGATACATGTTGATGTATACAAATTGGCAAGAAAGGCAAAATTAAAGAAATTCAATGAAGAAAATCCGACTCGGCCCTGTCTCATGCACCCATTGTACCATCATGTTATAAGACAATTAGTGACATTTGTAACACCCACACATTGCTATCTTTGAATGATAACACTATCTCAATGTCTGATGTAATTGAGGAACTAAGAATAGATTCAAATCTAAACACAGACAGTGGTTTAAGGTACAAATCTACATTCATTCCCTCCCTCCAATCTGACAATATGATTGATGCATTCCACAGAGCTGTAACAGAGGACCTACATTCCCTAGAGGATAGTTTGAGAAGGAATCATAGTCAATACAAATACAATCTAACTAGACAGGAGCACTTAGCCCTTAAGACATTATCTATTAATTCCCATCTGGTTGTGAAAGAGGCAGACAAGGGTGGAAATATAGTTTTAATGAGAGACAATGACTATATAGGAGAAATCAACAGACAGCTACAGGACATGCAAGCCTACATTAAACTGCCTGGAAAGTCTCTCAAAATAATTTCTACTTTGATACAATGCAAGCTCAGGGCCTGGAAGGAACAGGGTCTTAACTCAGACAGGGAAGCAAGATATTTATATACCGCATCACCTAGGGCACCTTGTATCTATGTGCTCCCAAAAATTCATAAATCTGATACATTCCCTCCCGGCCGACCAATAGTGTCGGGCATTGGATCACCTACTGAGCACTTATCAGAATATGTTGACATCTTTTTGCAGCCATTTGTGGTGAACCTTCCCTCCTATCTAAGAGACACGGGTGACCTCCTCATGAATTTGGAGGACATAGAATGGACCAATGAGCTCTCTTTTGCAACCCTAGACGTTTGTGCCTTGTATACAAGCATTCCTTGGCAACAGGGGTTACAAGACATGTCGGACATTTTATTCCAGAGAGATGCCACTCTATATGCACACACCCAGCTCCTTTCCTAACATCCTCTTTTATCTGCTAATGTGCCGCTTTTCCTCTCTTACCTTTGTGTCCTCACTCCTGCTTGTCTTCCTGTTTCTGGACCTTTCTCCTACTATTGTTTTGGGTCTCTCCTGCCTCACCTTCTGCATTCCTGTCCCTCTCTCCTTGAGGCCCCATGTCTCCTTCACATCTCTCGTCTACTTCAGTCTCCCTTCTTCATCCAGTTCTAATATTGCCACCTTTTGTCTCCCTCTTCCTCACCTTACATTTATTCCCACTTCTCTCAATCCCTCCCTCACATTCTCTCCATCACTTTCCGCGTCCATCTTCCTCCTTGCCTCCTCTCATCTTTCCTTTACTGCTTCCAATGTTTTGGTTATTTTTTCCCAGCCTTCTTTCTTGTTCTCTTTTCTCTCATCCATTGTCTGTCTCATCAGTCGCATCCTTTTCCCTAGTCTCTCGCTTTTTCTCTTTCTCATTCTCTCTCTCTCCTTTTCTGTTCTTTCTCTCCTCACATGCTACAGACCTCACGTTGTCTCTTTTGCTGTCTCCTTTAATTGTATTTTCTAAAATGTGAGATGAGGGTGCAGCAGGCCAGCATGGTTAACTTCCCCCTTCAATGCAGGTTGCCTAGAAACCACTTCTCTCAGTTTAAAAAAAGTTTCATGGAAGCAAAGTAAGGCGGCCTTTATCCCTTCATCTCTGCCTTCATCAGTGCAATCTAGAGAACCACCGGGAGGGGGGCAGAGGGCGATTCGAGGGAACAGAGAGATTCAAGGAACAAACTCTTTGATGTGGTGCAGAAGAGAGTGCTTAGAGGCAGGAAAACTTGTTGTTGGCACTATACAAGACTACAACTGCAGAGTGGCGTCGGGCCAGGAACCACAAACACAACAAATTTTACATCAGACATTAAAAAAAACTATGGAAGAAAGGGACACATGGTCCTACTGCAGGGCTGAAAGACCCCAGAAGAGCATGTTTGAGTTACATCTTACCTCAGAAACAATACATCCCAGATGAGAAACAGAAGACCCACAGACACTGCCCTAGAAAAAAATGCACATTAAGCAAACTGTCGAGGTGATATGAAATGGCACAAGATCACAGGCCCCAACAGGGCAATGCTGCCAAGGGTGATAGGAATAAAGAGGAGGGCCCTATTACCCCCTCCCCACCTCACCCCACAGAGATCCTACCTGAGATAGGCTGATATTTATTTAACCCACACTGCTTGGTGTGCCCGTGCTGCATTACGGCCGGGCCGCCGTCTTCAGAAATAGCAAGCTAAGCTTGCGGTGATCAGGCCTCTTCAACAGCATGCCATGGTTTTCTTCCAGCATGCCCAAGTGAAGGCTACTTTTCACGATACCAACTGCAGTCTGCCGCGATGACTCACTCCCCCTGCAAGGCCAAGGCTGCTGGGCAGCGGGTGAAGTCCAGGACATGACAAGGACAATGCCTCAGCCTCTCATGAATCTGCGCGCTGCCGGCCATGCTGAGGAGTCACTGGTCGAGGTTTCAGCTGGCCTACCGGCGGGAAATGGGAGACCTGCCAGCGGGATCTGCGTGAGGGATTCAGTCAAGCCTTACTGCTCCTCACCACCAATCTGCGGGGGGAGTGCACTTGCCTATCTCCCTCTAGCCCACAACCTACGCCCTCCCCTCCTCTTGCTCTGGGGCACCGCCGAGCCCTCTCGGCCACCTCAGGCCGCCGACCCTCGGGAGACGCCGACCAGAACCACTTTGCACCTATGGTGTCCAGGATTCCTCCGTGCCTCTGCTCGCAGCTAGGAAACTCGTGCTCTGGCAGCAGCCCAGCGCACTGGAGGATCTTTGTTAATGTTAGGTGACCCAAGAGCAGCACCTTGCTGTGCTAAATCGGTTTGCGGGCAGCGGGGCTCACGAAGGTCGCTACTGCTGTGTCTCCATGCCAGATGACAACATGCCGTGAAAAAGAAACAGCACAGCCCCGACGGTCCTCTTACACAAGCAGGCCACATAGCGGCACGAATCCCCACCAAACATGGCAAAATGTACACCCTACTTCTGTGGCAAGGCTGGCTCCATCCCCGTGCCCTTTAAGATTCAAAGTGGTGAACGGACCCTGGGTAAAACACCCAGAAGAAAAGAAACAATCTGGGTATTGTTTTTCAGCTATTCTCCCGGACCCTAGTCTCCACACCAAGTCGGCAAAAACGACAGCAGAGCGCCGCAACAAAAGTCTGCGCTTTACATTTATAAGCACATTGATTTTTACCTCAGCGCCACACCAAGTCTGCAAAAACGGCAGAGCGCAACAACGAAAGTCCTTGCCAGGCTACCTCTACCTTCACAAACCGGCATATTGATTTTTACTTGATGCAAGACACAAGACGGCTGCCACCACTTCCTGGTTTGAAGTGTTGGCAGCCAATTAGAGTCAAGCTCGTGCTCGGAGGGTTAGGCTCCGACCAGATATCGAAACTTTTTATTTTTTGAATATCTCAGGAACTACTGAACAGATTTACACCATTTAACAAAAAGGGTTCTTTCTGAAACAAGGGCTACCTTTTTCCCAAATTTGGTGTAATTCCGTTCAGCAGTTCGAGCTGTAGCCGTGTCTAAAGTTTCCTATGGAAAATAACATGAAGAAAACACGTTTTGGGACCTCCCTTTTTTCTCGGCCCCCGCTTGACATATCACCCCAAAACTTTCAAGACAGGAGCTGATTGGAGAGCCACACTAGTTTTCAGAATTTTGCGATGATTCGTCAACCGGCGCCAAAGTTATTGGGAATAGAATGTTGCGAATTTCCTATGGAAAATAGGTCCTAAAAATAACTACCTACTGGCGACTGCCAGTAGGTAATATGTATTTGTGTATGTATGTATGTATGTATGTATGTATGTATGTATGTGTATAAATATTCCAGTGACTTTCAAAAACAGATAAAAGAATTCCATTAAACCAGTATTTGGGAAAAACATTGATATTTAGCAGGGATCAGTAGAGAGAGCAATGTTGAACATTGTTTTAATAATACGTATATATTGATATATCGAAGTAGATATATCTATTCAGTTGGTTTAGCATAATGTGCTCTGTTTGACGAATGCAGTAGTATTTTACAGAAACATGACAGTTATAAATGCGTTATATGAATTTGCCAAACAGCTATTTCTTTTTGATATAAACGATGACAATTTTATTTTAGACTTTGGTACCATGGAAAAATACTCAGCAGGTCTTACATTATAGGCAAACTATCTCATGCATTTAAAGTGATGCAGATATTTTAAGACTGCAAATGAATCCGAATTTGCAAAGTAATGAACAAGAGTTACAAGGTCAGAAATTGGATTGTGAAATTTGATAGCTATTTCAGGTTGTTTGTGAAACTTGTTTGAGGAAGCAATAATTAGGGGGAAAAAAGTTGCAATAAAAATACATTTTCCCCTCAAGCTATGGGAGATTTGCTGCTTTAAGTATCTCATTATCAAAAAGGTATAGTAATAATCAATTCAACCAATGGCCTAGAAAAATGCATAGTAAATTGTGGATACACCCGATGATTAAACTGACCGATGAGCTCGATGGAGGAATGACCTTCATTCCTCTTGAATTTAACAAGGCCTAAACCATGTTGATTTGTCTGCAGATTGGAAAAGTATCAAATGAAAGTTAAAGTCCTGGTGCTGTGCCAGATATAGAAAGGCATTGCAGTTCCTTAGTGTTGTATGCCTCTAATAACAATAGACATTATGGGGGACATTTATTTTTATATCAAGCAAACGCGATGCAACAAGTGAACTTGCTGCTTTGCAATGCTTGAAAGGGAGAGAGCAAAAATGATCCACATTTACAAAGATATGGAGCATGTCTGCTCTCTCCTTGCAACTGTGCACAGTGTGCAACTTAGCACCAATGCAGGCACACTTTGCACCATAGTGCAATGGTGACTATGTTACACGCAGCATTATTTTCGTGCAGAAGGGACTCCTTCCTGCACAAAAAACAATCTTCAGAAGCATATTCATCTTTCTCTGCGTGCAGCAGAACAGAGCACTCATGGAAATATATTTCTCCTCTGTATGCCTCTGGCAGGCTGGAGCACCAATTTGGTGCAAACCTTTTTCTTACAAGTGTTTGTATGTTTGATTCTGTCTGGGTATACAATGGTGTATGCATAGGAACACCCATGCTCCGCTCATGTAATGCCTATCTGCCGCAAAATGAAGCAAGGCAGCACTATGTGCTGCATTGCTTTATTTTGTATTTACTAACCCACATAAAGTGGCTTAGTACATTTGAAAAATAATATTGAATCTGTGCCACAGTTGCTTTCAATAACTAATACTTCCAAAAAAATTAGCATTATCAAAATGTGAGCTTTAAATGGGCTACGTATTTCAAGATTTAAAATATACTGCATATTCTTAGACTTTGCCATTTCTCTGGATAAGCCTGAGTTACAAAGGTGGCTATCAAGGATTAAATGTAGTTTTCAATATGATACCTGCGCTCAATAAGGTGTGAATGAGGTATGAAATTCCTCCAAGGAGCTACAACATAGGTCACTGTGATTGACAGGTCAACCGTAATGGGAAGAATTGACTCCCTTGAGTTTAGCAGAATGGTAGAAGCTGTGATCCTTCTGTTGGCACCACAGTGTCAAATTTTTTATGACTTTCTGTCTGAGGCAAATGTAAAACTTGTCTAGTGTTGAGGGAGCCTGCTTTTGTCATACCAGCCCACTGTCTCTTGGTTTGTTATTGGTAAAGGACCTGCTTCAAGCTGGAATTTGGCATTAGTTGTGGGTGGATACTAGTGGGGTTCATAGTCCACTTCCCTACACATGACCAGCCTTCAGAGCCCAAGTTTAGAGTGGCTGAAAACTTTGGCAATCTTAAATTTGCCCTGACACATTTCATTTTTGACCTGCTTGAGAAAGGCAAATAGGAAGTACTGAAAAAGTAGGTAGATCAGGACCTAGAAACATTTACTCCATTGGCCATATGGACCAGGTGTCCCATGGGCTTGTGATCCTGTCAACCTGGACCCTCACCCAACCTTTCTCAGAACAATTTCTATATAATAGAATATGTGTCCAGGACACAGAAGTAGACTCCATGGATCAGTTGCCTGACCTCCTGTCTGGCTACAGGGACACAATAAGCTGGAAGAAACCTTTTACTGGAGATTCCCAACTGACCAGTGGCAAATGTAAGTTGGACTGATCTTTGCTGGGGGCCTCCACCTGGCACCTTGGGAGTCTGTAAGTCTCTCCCCACCTCCCTGAGGTTGTAGGGGGCTTTAGAAAAGTACTCCTGCGGATTGTCGGGGTGAAAGAAATGTTTGGAAAATTTTAAAAGACTCTTGTCCCAGAGCTTCAGTGAGACTTGCAAGGCAGTTTCATAGCCATGTGCTGAATTTCAGGGTTGTTCCATGTGGATCTCTCCTCACCCCCCCCCCCCCCCAAAAAAAAGAGTCCTTTCCTACACCTGAATTTAGAAAGATTTGCAACCAAAACCTACAATACTCCAGGGATTCAGTGGGACCAATCTGCTTCACATAGCTGACCTTCAGTTCTACGACAATGCTGTAACTTCAGCTTTGTCATTAGGAGAGGAGTTTTTTTTTCAGAAAATTTGAAAAGTCTCTTTCCGATTGGCACTTTGAAAAGTTTTTGACATTTTTGAGTTCTATGCTTAATTAGAACCAATTGCCTTCATGGGTCTGACCTATGCTTCACTGTGATTGGCATCAAATCACATCTAGCTCCTGGACTGCAACAACCATTGCCTACCATTGATGTGTTATGCTTTTTGGTGTTATATTCACTGAAATTTTTTCTCCAGTTCCCTTAATAGATTGTTGCCATTTTGGTGTTATTTTGCTCATACATTTTTCTCTATTTTCAGAAATTGGAGTTGGATTTTTTAATGTGTTGAGTCTTTGACTTTTTAACTGTTTTAGTACTACTGAATGGTTTACATATTGGGCCTGATTTACAAACTGCACTTTGTAGTATGCATTTTTGTTTCTGTCCTCAGACTCTGATAACTGTCTCCCCCAACCTTTATTTTCGATTCTTACCCTTGGCCAGGTATGGGGGTGGACAAATGACCCCAAAGCCTGCATCTCTCTCATGTTACCTGATTCCGAGAGCCACATTTTAAACGCAGCCAGGAGGTCTGTATAGGTGTAATCATTAAACAAGATCTTTGCTGTTTGCGTTTCCACCCACCTTTCCCACTCCATCACTGGTCTCTAGAACTTTTTCTTCGTGGATGCTTTCCCTGGCAAATCCATTTTGGAAATATAGAAAAGGGCACTAAGCCACTCCGTGTGCCGGGGGCCTGTCTCACACCCATTTTCAACACATTTCCCTTCTCACCAGTACCATTAAATAAAAAAGAAGGTCTATAATGTCAGTTGCCTTCTCTAATCCAAATTTACCACATTTAGCTGTGCTTCCTCTCCCCATCTTTGACAGTCTTTCAGGTGTCATGTAGGCTCTGTGAAGTTGAAAGAAATTATTTCTTCTTTAAAATGCAGGCTTAACAATGGCAAATAAAGTGAGCATCAATACTTGCAACATATTTTGCAGTACTCTCCACTCAATCCTCCCCATGGTTCTTCTGCCAGCTTGAAGTACCTGTCCAAGGTCTCTAACAGAACCAAATCCAGGTAGTTCCAAGTACCCAATTCCGATTTCATACTCTGCTCCCAGCTTTTTAATTGTAGGTACTTGAACCTTAAGAACTTCCCCCCCAAATAGCTTGCTTATATCTTCCCCGGGAAGAAGTGTGCAGTCTCAAGAGAGTTTCCCCCAAAATTGTATTACCGCCATCCTAATTGGAAGAGCCAGTTTATCATTCATCATTTAAGCTCTCTGGAGTGCCCGGGGAGCTCCATATGAAATATTTTCCACTTTAGCCGCCCGTCTGATGGCAAACCACATCTTGGCCATTGATTGCAGCATTTTTAATTTCAATTTTTTTTTTACTTTGGTTCTCCAAAATTAAATAGAAAGTGTACTGCTGCTCCTTCAACATCTTTTTGCATAGCACTAAACAGGGGGGCATATTTACAAGCCCCTATCACCACCACAACGACACATTCATAGACGTTTTGGTGGCGATACAGGCTTTGCTTTATTTACAAGGCTTGTAAATAAGGCACCCTTTTACGCAATAATTAGCTTGTAAATATGGTGCAGCCCTGCGTTTCTAAAGTGCCAGTTAACCTTCTTGGCTTAACGACACACTTCAGCACTTTCCTTGTACTTATGCCCCAGGGTCCCTAATTCTGAATTATCTGGAGCATTAAAAAACATTCTAATCTTTTTCATCTGAAAGGCCCAAGAATAATATTGCATATCTGGCAGAGATAATACCTCCTTTTCTTTTCTTCTACGCAGTTTATTTCATAAAACTCTTGGCCCTTTGTATGCCCAGACAAAGGAATATATAGCCTGGTGTGTTTTTTTCTACTAAGATCTTCTTAAAATCTAGAGGGATTGTATTGAAGAAAAAATTGATTTTTGGGAGTATCACCATCTTTACTAAGTTGATTCTACCAAAGATAGTCCCACTTCTTCATCAGTTCTTTAATTTCCACTAAGCATTCTCCCTCTTGTGGTTCCAAACCATAATCTCAGTTTTCTCTACATTCACAGCGTAACCTGAAACCTTATCAACATTTGTGGATGTCTGTAATATGGCAGGAAGGGCCATGGCTAGATTGGATGTAAAGGCCTTAAGTTCAGCTGCATATAGGGACATCTTCTTTTCCTATTCATTGAAACAAAAATGGGAAATAAAATTTTAATTTCTGTGTTTAGTTGCTAAGGGCTCAATATAAAGGTTAAGCAATAACTGGGTATGGGACAGCCTTGTCTTTTTCCTCGAGATATGTTAAAAGTGAAGGTTAAGTTCTCATTCACTTCAATTTTCTTGCAGAGGGGTCTTGATATATTAAATGGATCTCTCTACAAGCATTTTCACCCAGTTTGTATTGTTTTAGGAAGGTAGCCAGGTAGGTCTAATGTATCTTATCTTTGGCCTTTATTGCACCTAATGTTACAACGGCTAAGAAGTTATTATAAGAAGATGCAAAATCTATGGCCATACGTTGATTCATTGCGATATCTACCTCTTACAAAATCCTTCTAGTCACTCTGTAGTAACCCCCCAACTACTTCACTCAACCTGTCGGCAAAAAGCATTGCAAATATTTTATAATCATATTGAGAAGCAGAGTTGGTCAATAAGACTCGCAGCATGTAGGTTTTCTTTCCTGGTGTCAGGGTTAACATCACTGTCACTTCATTCCAGGATTCTGGCAGCTGCATACCCCGAATTCAGTGGCCTGGCATATGATGATGCAGTGTATCAATCAATTCTTGATAACATGCCTAGTATTCTCGAGGGACCAAGTGCCCCCTTGTTAGATACAGGAAATGAGTGGGGCAAAGTCCTTTTTTAAAAAAAAATCACATTCACGCTCTTTTATACACGGCGCTATTATGGCCGAATATTTAAGGGCAAACTGTGCGCCTCCAGGTTTAATTGTAACAAATGCACCTCGGTTATTCTTGGAGGATAAGGTTTTCCGAAAAGACTGGTCTTTAATAGCCTGGCGCTGCACGCGCAACTGGCTTATTCTAATAATTAGCACGGCAAAGAGAGTGGCTGATTCAATCTTGGTAGAGATACAGAATTTAGAATCACAAATTAAAACTACCATAACGGCGACACTATTCAAGAAAAACTTGGATGAGTCCAATAAAAAAAAGTCTATCCATATACGAGTGATAATTATTCTCCGCCGGAGTTTAAGAGCAACGGCAGGAGATATGGATGTACCTACTAAGGCTCTAGCTCTGATGAAACTTCTAGCGATACTGATGGACCTAGTATCCAGAAGCCACGCTTTCGAGGTAGAGGTAGATTTGCCAGGTCCTACAACCAGAGAGGATTTATCACACCACATTTTCAACAGTGGTGGCCACCTACTCCATGGGGATATCCACCACAATCTTTTCAGCCACCAATGACACCTTTTCAACCAACATTCGATGACCAGTCTTTTTTAGGATATGGCCCACCAAGATCCAGAGGCAGAAGAAGAAATACACAGACCCAGGTACACTGGGACCAAGCTACCGGTCCACATACAGGCACCCGGAGCAATACGAAAAAGAACTCTGCCCAATTGGGGAACAACACAAATCCAGCCTTATAGTTAATTTAAGTAAGCGGATTTTGTCCAAGGAAGAGGAACTTGTTCTTAACAGAGGGCTTGGGTTTGTTACCACCTTTGATGGCGATTCCTTCCAAATTCAGTCTGAGCTAGCACAATTCTTTAGAAAAATAGGACTGCATTATTTTTTCAAAGATAAGCAACTAACAGAATACGATCTGATTGAACAAAACACAGGACTTAGACCAAGATCCACATTCAATCCTCCAGGACATATGGTTCCACCTCAGGTGTTGACCTGTGAAAATGCAGTCAAAAGCGAGATCATTGAATTATGCAAGCAGAAGCGCGATAATTACAATAATTTACCGCGCTTAGAACAACAAGCTTTACATTCCCTATCTAAGGATGATGGTATCACCATTAAACCTGCTGACAAGGGGGGCTCTATTGTCATTTTGGACACAAATGATTATAGAACAGAATGCCTACGACAGCTTAGTGACAACAGGTCTTATAGGGTTCTCACTGAAGACCCCACTGAGAGACTGCAGAAAATCATTGGAGATTATAGTGAAGAAGCACTAAATGAAGGATGGATAACAGCACGTGAAGCTCAATCTTATCAACTAAGTTTCCGATAATCCCTTATTTTTACATTTTACCGAAGGTGCATAAAACTCAAAGACCTCCTCCTGGCAGACCAATTATTTCAGGTCAAGGGTCCATCCTGGAAATTTTATCTACCTTTGGAGATTATTTTTTGAGACCTATTGTACAAAGAATGCCCACGTATCTTCAGGATACAAAACATGTGTTACGACTGCTTCCCCAGATTGAATTCGACATGGAGAAAGACTTTTTAGTTTCCTTCGATATCGAATCTCTATATACTTCAATTCCTCAAGATGAAACCCTAGATACTGTGATGTCGATCTTGGAAGCAACTGATTTGGAATCCATTACACCAGTACATTTTATTATGGCCCTTGCCCGTTTGGCAATGAAAGACAACTATTTTAAGTATGAGAACACCTTATACTTACAAATATCAGGGACCAGTATGGGTAGTGTCTTTGCGCCAAGTTTGGCAAATTTGTATGTTCACTCCTTTGAACAAGAACATGTCCTGGGTCCTACTAACCCCTTTTTTTAATCGATTCACCTGTGGAAGCGGTACATCGATGATGTGCTGGTAATATGGCGGGGTGACCAAGAGTCAATTCTCGCATTCCATCACTGGTTGAATACACGGAACGATTTCCTGAAATTCACAGTAGAGATAAACAAGACTAGGCTGGCTTTCCTAGATTTGTCCATTTTTGCTACACCCCATGGCCTTGAGAGTGAATTATATCGTAAACCCATGGCACGCAATTCATTATTACGATACGACAGCCAGCACCCAAAAGCACTGAGAGACAATTTACCTTATGGGCAGTTTCTCCGTGTTCGGAGAAACTGCTCCACTTCTGAGGGTTTCGAGAATCACACTAGATCTCTAGCAAAACAACTGCTGGATAGACATTATCCTCGCAGATTGGTCAGGCGAGCTCTAAAACGAGCTACTAATAATAACCGTGAGGCCCTGCTTGAACCACCAGTGAAAAAACCACCTCTTGATCGTTTGACTTTTGTACACAAGTTTAGTACTTTATCGAATAACATACAGAAGAGCATTCGAAAACATTGGCGGCTCTTGAATTGCTGCAACGATAAAATTGCCTTACCGCTCTTTGCCTTCAAAAGATCTGGCAACCTAAGAGACAGATTGATTCACACACGTCCCAAAGCTCTGCCGTCAAGGCCAGTAGGAACCCTATGGGACTTACCAGCAGTGACAGGACACCATCCTTGCAAGGCACGCTCTGTTTGTCCACAGACTACCCACATGACAACTGTCGATATAGGAACAAACAGACCATGGGTGCAATCTCAATTTACAAACTGTAACAGTAGTAATTTGATTTATCTTCTCACATGTCCGTGCCAGATACAATATGTCGGGATGACAACCCGGAAGGTTAAGGCACGCATCTTGGAACATAAAAGCACCTTTAGGAGTAAGAAGCTTACCACTAGACTCATGAGGCATTTTTCAGAAAAGAACCACGGAGCAGAAGACTTCATATGGACAGTCCTAGAGAAACCTACTATACCATCACATGTCAGTGATATCTCTAGGTATCTGCTGGTGAAGGAGCAAAGATTGGTTCATAAGCTTCACAGTGATGTCCAGGGTCTGAATGACGATATACCCTGGATGAGTCTTTAGGCATTAGACATCCTTACAAAGACCAGCAGACGTAAGATGGACGTTCCTTCTGGGTTCACTCATGATATTCCTTAAAGGATCATCACTGTAGAATACACCATGCAGATTAGCCAGTTGTATATAGCGCCAGATTGAGTCTGGGCCAGGACTTTTTTGTCAATTTAAATAAAGTTCTGTTTGAATTCCGTGAACAAACAGCAATGGATTCTGCCGCATGTAATTTGTGGGATTCACAATATTGATTATCTGAGATAAATAGGGAGTCCTACATTGTTTTGGGGGAGTAACAAGACACTCACAGCTTCCAAGGCACTCCAAATCATGTGGTTTTGCAATTTATGCATGTTGATTTATTATATTCATGCAACTCCTTACCGTGTCTCTTTTTTCCTTTTTTCTACTCTTTTTTTACGTGAGAGATCCCGTATTATAGCGGATCTCAGTACGGATATATGCGCACCAATGTTTATTATATACGCTAATGATTCGACAAACCTACATGAACATCACAGATACTATGTGATGTTGTTTGGTTTCATTAATGAAAAACTTCTTATTAAACTCCATCTTTGTATCTTATGACATCATTTTGTAGTTTTATTCGTGACGCTATTCACGTATATTTTCCCGCAGTGTCACGGCCTGCGTGGAGTCTATTTGCGGAAAGTGTCGCTTAGATCCACGTCACAATGACACCAGTATTCCCAGCCGGAAGACTGTCGATTGGTACCAGCTGCGCTATTACTAAGTATTTAAGGCGTGGTTCCTGTTCCAGTCGTTGCCTCTCCCCCTGATCCAGACGAGATCGGAGGCAACGACGGACAGATAAGCACCCGTGCTGGGTTGAAACGCTGGTCTGTTACCCAGTCTAGAGAGTAACTTCTGTTATCGAGTCTAGAGAGAGAACATGCTCTCTCTAGAAGCATACAGACAACACCCTGAATTAAGAGCCTAAATTAGACCAACATGTGGGGTACGCTGCATCAACATCGGCATAGTTAACGAACCCTCTGGCCATATGTTGTTCACTTGCTTAAGCTAACTTAGTGTGATGAGACATTTACTAGTGTTGTTAGGTTGAAATTTGTCGTGTGGAAATTGTAGGATGTACTTCTGTAGACATGCAGTGACATATATCTATTGAGAATATATGAGCATTTTTAACACAGGGTAATATTGATGAAGACGCTCTTCCTTTCCCCCCCTTAATCCACCTACCCCCCTGCCTTCTTTTTGTTGCAGAGCGGGGCCTCATACTCCTGAGACAGGTTCCAGGGAGGTGAGGTATAATCCCTGATCAAGACGGGTAAGCCATATTCAGATGCGCTGATATAACTAGTGGGCATATACACGTAGTTGGCTTATTTGGGAGCTCATTGGACGAATTAGATGTTTATCATAATTGTTCTATCCCTTTAGGTGACGTTTGTACCCGGTGATTGGAGGATTTGAACTAAGTGAGGTTGTATTGTTTCCAACCTTGATTTATTATTTTTTTCACACTATATTTGTAATAGAGTGAATGTTGGATGCAGTAGCATTGATTGACTTATACAGGTCCTGAAGAAAGCCATGGGGAATACCCCTGGATGGCTGAAACATGTCGACCTACAAATAGCAGTCACTTGGTATTACTGCTATAGTTTTTTTGCACTGATTTTAATAGGTGTGAGGAGTTTGTATGATTCATAGTAGTTTGTCTCCACACAACCTTTCATCATGGACATTAGAATATCTCTCTCTTTTCTATGTGAGGTCTAATCCCATTGTTTATTCTGAGCAATTGAGCTTGCCAGTGAGGCAGTCCCTATGATCAAGGGACAGACCTCTCATACTTGGCAGATGACCAAATGATAAAAATGATCACAAGAGCTAGATTGACAAGAATCCATGCTCTGTTCCGAGAGTAAGATTGATGGGAATCCACGCTCTGCTCTTAGATCCTATGTGTTATTTTTGTAAACATACACGTTTGTCCTTTTGTGCTTCCTTTTTGTTGACCCCCAGTTCTCGTTGTGTGTAGTTATTAAGCTGCATACCCTTATCAAGAATCTCTCTAAACATAGCTGTCACAAATGGAATTAGAGAATCCCCAAGAGTTTCATATATTTCTACTATTATACTGTCTGGGCAGTCGCTTTACCCCGTTTACTTGAGCCTATTGCCCCTCTGATCTCATCTTGGCAATAGGTTGATTTTAGAGGGCCTGTTCATGTGGTGTGAGAGTTTTCAGAACCTTTTTAGCCATCCTGTGTTTTACCTCCTGCTCTGTAACTACCTCCTCTTCAGAATATAGGCCTTCAAAGAACCTCTTAAAGGCATCTTCGTTATCAGCACTACTCATCATGATTTGCTCCCGTCTGACCACACTCTAGTTCATTGATCATATTTCTAGTGTTGTCTGCTTTGATTTGCCATGCTAGTAACATTTCTGCACTTTCTCCATATTTACAATGGGTAAGCTTGCTAGCTTCTCATCTCTTTTTATTCCTTGCTTGTAACACTGCTTCTAGCTGCCCTTTCAATGAATTCAACTATTTTTCTATCGAGAGTCTGCTCTCTAAAACTGTTATATATTCAGCTTTCCTCTAAGTTCTTCATTTCAACCTTCAGACAGGTCACCTGCTTCCTATTTTTCCTTTTTCTAAAACTAGTAACGCTAGTTATCTCCCCCTTAAAAATGCTTCAAAAGCATCCAAAACTATGGTTGTAGAGGCCGACCCCATATGCAACTTAAAACATTCTTCAGTCTCAGGGTTTACAGAGTTAGTTACAGTCAAGGGTCCATCTCCTTTCCAGTGCTTTGGGAGTGGGTTTAATCATCAGTACTACTGCTGAGTGATCTCATAGATGGGCATCCTGGTATATGATATCCTGAATATCATTTTTTAAAGCCAGGTCTACAAGTAAATAGTCTATTCTTGACACACGCCTTTATTCACTATTATGGAAAGAGGTGCCCTGTGGTAGCTATTGTTCTACTTTTAGTCGATCTATCCAGTTTATTATTCAATATCACCAGCCATAATAACTTCTCCAAAACAACTTTGCCCTATTCAATCTGTTAGATTCCTGAATTTATTGTTATGCATAACCTGCAGGAAAGCAGGAAATCTGATCTGGGCTATGGCTCCTACTCTTTTGAACTCTTCTAACCGCCTCCCAATTCCAATTCCCTATTTAAGGTTGCTTGAGACAGATCTGATCTCAAAGGAAAACTCATTCCCCCAATGGGATTTCATTTTCAGTGCCTTTAACAAATTAATTTCTTTTTGGGCATAGGTTTGAAAGTTGAGGAGGATCTTTCAAGGTTTGGTCCTGTTTTTCCTGAATGGATCTCTTTGTTCCCTCTGAATACCTTTTGCTATGTCTTCATCCTTATCTTCAGTCAATCCACATATGCTTTTATGCCATCACCTTCCACTCCGTCTGGGACATTCATGATTCTTAAGTTATTTCTCCTCAATTTATTCTCCAATTGTTCTAACTTGTCCTGTTTTTGTTGCACATCATGTCTCAGTGTCTGTATTTCCATCTTGATTTTTTCCCAGCTTTATTTTCTGCCCCCCACTGTATACCAATGGGCCTGAGTTCCCCGCTTCCCGCCGCCGTTCACGCGGCCACGCCCCCTTTTGTTTTGTGTCCTCCCCGCTCCCACCTCCCAGCTGCTCCTCCCTCCCACTTGTCCTTAAATGGCGACCGCGCGGCGCAGGTGAGTGTGACCTGTTCTCAGGCCACCCCCGCGCCGCACGGCCACCAGCTGTGTGTGTGCCCCTTGCCCCTCGCTGCTGCTCGCAGCCTCGTTGTGCCGTCTGCCTTGCCGCCCTAGCTGCCTGCCTCGCTGTTCCCTGCCCAAGCAGTTCCGCCATATTTTTGTGGTATATTGTGGTTTTGTTGTGTTTGTATTGCCTGTTGTATTAACTTTGCTGTTGTCCCCCCTGTGCCTTGCCCGCCCCGCTCCCCGCTTCCCGCCGCCGTTCACGCGGCCACGCCCCCTTTAGTTTGGTGTCCTCCCCGCTCCCGCCTCCCAGCTGCTCCTCCCTCCCACTTGTCCTTAAATGGCGACCGCGCGGCGCAGGTGAGTGTGACCTGTTCTCAGGACACCCCCGCGCCGCAAGGCCACCAGCTGTGTGTGTGCCCCTCGCCCCTCGCTGCTGCTCGCAGCCTCGTTGTGCCGTCTGCCTTGCCGCCCTAGCTGCCTGCCTTTCTGTTCCCTGCCCCAGCAGTTCCGCCGTATTTTCGTGGTATATTGTGGTTTTGTTGTGTTTCAATTGCCTTTTGTATTAACTTTGCTGTTGTCCCCCTGTGCCTTGCCCGCCCCGCTCCCCGCTTCCCGCCGCCGTTCACGCGGCCACGCCCCCTTTTGTTTTGTGTCCTCCCCGCTCCCGCCTCCCAGCTGCTCCTCCCTCCCACTTGTCCTTAAATGGTGACCGCGCGGCGCAGGTGAGTGTGACCTGTTCTCAGGACACCCCCGCACCGCACGGCCACCAGCTGTGGGTGTGCCTCTCGCTCCTCGCTGCTGCTCGCAGCCTCGTTGTGCCGTCTGCCTTGCCGCCCTAGCTGCCTGCCTCGCTGTTCCCTGCCCCAGCAGTTCCACTGTATTTTCGTGGTATATTGTGGTTTTGTTGTGTTTCTATTGCCTTTTGTATTAACTTTGCTGTTGTCCCCCCTGTGCCTTGCCCGCCCCGCTCCCCGCTTCCCGCCGCCGTTCACGCGGCCACGCCCCCTTTTGTTTTATGTCCTCCCCGCTGCCGCCTCCCAGCTGCTCCTCCCTCCCACTTAGCCTTAAATGGCGGACGCGCAGCGGTCACGCGCAGCGGGCGCGCCGATTGTGCGCCGAAGGTGCGCCAAAGGCAAGCCCGTCTGCGCCCGTCCGTGCGTGTACCGTGCCCAGTGCCAGGACCCCTGGCCCCCGCCGACGCAAGACGACTCGACAGACCTACGACGCCGCTGCCCTCAACGCACTTAATGCCGGCCGCAACCCCACCTGCTGCCGGGCCGCCCGAAACGCATTCACGCATTCACCTGCAGAACCTGCAAGTTCACCTGCCCCCGAAACTGCACCGCGCCCGCCAAGCACCAGCAGCAACTTCAAGTGCATCCTGCTCAACACGCGCTCCGTCCACAGACACGCCGTGGAACTCTGGAACCTCCTCGACACAACATCACCAGACATCGCCTTCCTCACGGAAACCTGGATGAACGCCTCCTCAGCCCCCGACATCACCATCGCCATCCCGGACAGGTACAAGATCATCAGGAGGGACCGCGTCAACCAGACCGTAGGAGGCATCGCCTACATCCACAAGAACACCATCCGCATCACGACCGACTCCAACAACACCTTCGCCGCCGCCGAGCACCTCCACTTCCAGATTCACACCGACCCAAAGACGACCCTCAGAGGCACTCTCATCTACAGACCCCCGGGACCATGCACACAATTCAGCGAAGACATCACGGACTTCATCAGCCCACACGCCCTCCCCTCCGCCGACTACATCCTCCTAGGGGACCTCAACTTCCACCTGGAGAACAACAAGGACCGCAACACCACCGCCCTGCTAGACAACCTCTCCAACCTCGGACTCAAGCAACTGGTCAACACCCCCACCCACTACGCCAGCCACACGCTTGATCCCGTCTTCTCATCCAGCAAGCACATCACCTTCAGCCACTCCACCGGACTCCACTGGACCGACCACAGCTGCGTCCACTTCAGCTTCAGAAAAACCACAACCCACCACCACCCGCAACAGGTTCTTCACAGGAGCTGGAGCAAGATCACCGCCGACCAGCTCACCACCTCCCTCAGCCAGAACCCACCTGCCAGCACAACGGACCCCAACGAAGCAGCCAGCAACTTCACGCAGTGGCTGACCGCCTGCGCCGACGACCTCACACCACTGAAGAACCCTCCCAGCAGACCCAGAAGCAAGAAGGCCCCCTGGTTCACCGACGAACTCAAGGACTCCAAGAAGACCTGCCGCACCCTCGAGTAAGACTGGCTCCTCGACCAGACCACTGACAACATGACCGCCCTCAAACACGCCACCCGCAAGCACCACCAGCTCATCCGCACCACCACGAAGAAATCACTGAAGGAGCGACTGGACAACAACGCCCACGACAGCAAGGAACTCTTCAGCATCGTCAAGGAGTTCTCCAACCCCAGCACCGACAACAACGACATCACGCCTTCACAAGATCTCTGCGACTCTCTCACATCGTTCTTCCACCGCAAGATCGCCGACATCCACAACAGTTTCGGCACACCATCCACGCACCCAACCGTCGAACCAACGCACCCCACCGCCACCCTCCGCACCTGGACCATGGTGACCACCGAAGACACACCCCGCACGATGAACACCATCCACTCCGGATCTCCAACCGACCCCTGCCCCCACCATGTCTTCAACAAGGCCGACTCCACCATCGCACCCCAACTCCGTGACGTCATCAACACCTCCTTCAACACCGCCACCTTCCCAGAGAGCTGGAAGCATGCCGAGCTCAGCGCCCTACTGAAGAAACCAACAGCAGACCCCACCGACCTCAAAAACTTCCGCCCCATCTCGCTCCTCCCTTTCCCTGCCAAAGTCATCGAGAAGATCGTCAACAGACAGCTTGCTGCCTTCCTCGAGGCGAACGGATCCCTCGACCCCTCGCAGTCTGGTTTCAGAGCCAACCACAGCACCGAGACCGCCCTCATCGCAGCCACCGACGACATCCGAGCCCTGCTCGACAACGGGGAAACAGCGGCACTCATCCTCCTGGACCTCTCTGCAGCGTACGACACTGTCTGCCACCGCACCCTAGTCCAACGCCTCAGCAACACCGGCATCCAAGAGAAGGCACTGGAGTGGATCATCTCGTTCCTCGCCGGAAGAACACAGAGAGTCCGCCTCCCCCCATTTCATTCCGAGGCCACCGAAGTCACCTGCGGCGTCCCGCAAGGTTCATCACTCAGCCCCACCCTCTTCAACGTCTACATGAGACCTCTTGCTGCCATCGCACACCAACACAACCTCAACATCATCTCCTACGCCGACGACACCCAACTGATCCTCTCCCTCACCAGAGACCCCGACACCACTAGAACCAGCCTACACGAAGGGATGAAAGACGTCGCCGAGTGGATGAAGAACAGCCACCTGAAACTGAACTCAGACAAGACGGAAGTCCTCATCCTGGGACCATCGCCCACCGCCTGGGATGACTCCTGGTGGCCCCCAGCCCTGGGCACCGCTCCCAAGCCAACAGACCACGCATGCAACCTGGGCTTCATCCTGGACTCCTCCCTCTCGATGACCAGACAAGTCAACACCGTCTCCTCATCATGCTTTCACACCCTTCGCATGCTTCGCAAGATCTTCCCATGGATCCCGACCGAAACCAGGAAGAAGGTCACCCAGGCCCTCGTCACCAGCCGACTGGACTACAGAAACACCCTCTACGCCGGAACCACAGCCAAGCTACAGAAAAGACTCCAACGCATACAGAACACCTCCGCCCGACTCATCCTGGACATCCCCCAATGCAGCCACATCTCCGGCCACCTGAGGGACCTGCACTGGCTCCCCGTCAACAAGAGGATCACGTTCTGGCTCCTCACCCACGCACACAAGTCTCTCCACGACCTGGGCCCCAAGTACTTCAACGACCGCCTGACCTTCTACACGCCCACCTGCCAGCTACGGTCTACCAGCCTCGCCCTCGCCGCCGTACCACGCATCCGAAGAGCCACCGCCGGAGGCAGATCCTTCTCCTACCTGGCAGCCAAGACATGGAACTCCCTCCCCATCCACCTTCGGCTGACCCAGGACCACCTCGCCTTCAGGAGACAACTCAAGACCTGGCTATTCGAGCAGTAGCGGACCCCTTCCCCCAAGCGCCTTGAGACCCTTCCGGGTGAGTAGTGCGCTATACAAGTGTTATGATTGATTGATTGATTGAGTTCTTCCAGTCAGAATGTCTATTGTTTTCTCAAGGGCCTCACAGGAGCCCCATATTTCTCTCTAATTTGCTACTAAGACTGCAAAGTCCTTCCTCCTTCTACCGTAAGAAATGAAATCAGCTTATAGAGAAGTTATTGTTGCAGCTTTTGCCATGTTGTTCTACTCTGCTGAGGTTAAGTGTGACATATCCCAACTTAAGTTCTCATCTAGAAAGCACGTTCTTACTTCTGCCAGGGCTACCTCTCCACTTTCTATATTTAGGCTCTCATCCAAGTTCTCCAAAATTTGGAATCTGTTCCCCCGACTTAGCTATGTCTCCCCCAGTTGCCATTACTTGCAGGATTGTTTCCCTTGTCCCCAGTCATGCTACTAGTTATTTGGCCTGATCCCTAGTGTCCACAGCAGTAGGCAAAACCTTAAAAAGGACCTGAGTGAAGGCATAATCTTCATCTTACTCAAATCTACAGTCTCCAGTTATTACAACATTTTTCACTCCTCAATGGGTTCCTAGATAAGACTTCTTTAGGGAAACACATTAGGGCCAATCTCTACATGCTGTATTCTCCAATGCCAAAGATGATAGGGGAAGTTGTGGAAAAGAATCTTGAGGGGTCTTCCTTTTATTACTCAGTGATTTCCTGGGACTACCTCTTCCAGTAACAAACTCACTTCCCAAGCTTGCCCAAGCTTTCCTCCATCTTCCCCTTACTTGTTTGGCCTGTGCCACTCTTGCTGTTTCCTGGGTTATTTTCACTGATTTTAGTGCAATTTCTTCCTTCTGTTCTACTGTCATTCACCGCTCCCTCTTCCTCCACGGCTGCTGCCACAGGTGCCGCTACCTCAGCTATTGCTGCAAGGGCCATGCTTGAACTGACACTGCCCCTGGTTCCCCGGAGGAGACCCTGTGCCGCTCCTCTGCAGCTTCTTTGGAGTTCCAGGGAAGCCTCAGTCTAGCGTGTGCTTGCGCTGGCCTTCTGGTAAAACTAATACTCCTTCACTGCCTCCTGGAATCTCGTTATGACAAGGCAGCACATTTATCTGCAGCTACAGTCTGCAGGGGCTTCAATTTACTTTGCAAGCAGCCAGAGTGCAGCAGATACTCTAGCGACTTGCCAGTGCGTCAGCAGCCATTTTCTCCCTCCACTTTGTAGTATGTTTTGTAGTCCTATAGCAGTACTACAAAACATACAACAAAGTGCTATTCACAAACTGCTCTTTTTGGTAACTTATAATTTTGAGTAAGTTTACTACTTTCAGATACTCACAAACTGCAATTTGTAGTAACTTATATTATGTTAGTAACGTTCACCTTGTAGTAAGTCCCTACTGCCATTATTTTCAGTGGGAGGGTGTTGCAGTACCAAGGTTTGGCAATGTATAGGGCTGGACTTACTACAAAAAGTGCAAGTTACTACATAAGTGCGGTTTCTGAATACCAAAAAGTAGTAGGCTTACTCAAAAGTATAAACTTACTCAAAAGTGTGTTACTTAGTACCTCAGGCCCATTTTCTTTAAGTTAAGCATGTCTGTTTTGTGCCACAGCTACCAGGAGTTGAGCTCAGTTTTAAATGATTGAAGCTTTTGACTGGACCTAACAAGACAGATAGTGATTTTATTACATGTGTGGACACCAAAACACCCTCTCTATCAAACCATTTTCTCATATGTTCTAATAAAATACACATGTTCTGCCACCATCTGTATATGTTAAAGCCACTGCTGCTTCTGGAAGCACCCCTCTTTCTTCAGCTAGTGAGTGCTGTAACTGTCACTAAAGGTAAATGATTCTCTTTTGACACCCTCGGGTATTAGCACAAGTTACAAATCTAAATTTCATTTCATTTAATTTCTTGGTTGAAATAATAAATTCATGTACACATTCATGTGCAATGGTTGAATGCTTAAATGATTTCACAAGTATTCTTTTGCAAAGCTTATGTTCATAACATATATAAAAGCATGGAGAAATCAAATAGCTTCAACTTTTCTCTAGTGTTTTTCCACAACATACACGAAAAGAGCACACATGCAGATAAGACTTAAAGCAGGCTCCCTTGCACACACCAATGTAAGACCATTAACAGATATGCAGGCACCTAGTTATGCAGATAATCCTCCACCGGCACTCACATTTACAGAGAGCTTGTATATTGACAGAAACATGCACAGAAAATGGTAACTGATTTACTAAGGGCCTAAAAGGGATTTTATAAATGGGTATTCAGTCACAAATATGACAGATACGCCATCCACCTTGTATAAGTACATTAGCATATAATGCACTTAGAAAAAGGCAGACAAGAGATCCACTATGTTTATAATTGGATACTTGTCCAAAAAAGTGTAAAGCAGGCTCTAAGTGTCTGAAATAATTTTTATGTGATGCAAAGCCTCACTCCATGGTGTCAGGTAATGCAGCAGCAATACCCATTGACTTTCAAGAAGTAAGGATTTTATCCTGGAATTACTGATTCTCTGTAAATTCATATCAAGAGGCCCATGTCTGGGTCAGAAGTTCACAAACGTTTATTGGTTTTGAAGCTAAGCCAGAACACTTATAATGATTAGTTTGAAGAGCATGACCTGGCTTTGTATTAAAACCTGCAAAGTGACACCATGAACAAACAATGGTTTAGGTAAGGCAGTGTAAGGGTGCAGAGGCTTTTACCACTACCATTACTTCATTTTTCAAAGCAGGTTTTTTTATCTAACATAATCATCAATGAAAAAAACAAATGAAATGTTTGAGTGATTTGGAATCTAAAATGTCTATTCCTGAAACATTCCGTTCTCAATCAGCAATCACAAAGTTAGGTATTCCCATTCCCCTCAGTAGGTTCTGTTATTTTCTTGTTATCATATTTATAAATTATTTGGCTTGATTTTAGGAGAAGGATCACCTGAGCTAAGCATAAAACCGTATGCAGTGCATACTCTTGGAAACATTTTGTTCTAGATAAATTAAAAAACTGTACATAGTGTCCACTTTTAATTCATGGAGAGAGATAAAGGATGAAAGCTAAGGAAATCGCGCAGCTGATAGGAAATAGATTTGAGAAAAGTGTTTTGAGTTTCCTTTCTGGAGGATACTTACAAACATCTCTAATGATAGGGCAGGATTTCTTGAATCTCAATCTCTTAGTAACATCATCAAAGAGAATTTCCCACTGGTCGTAGGAACCTTTAATCATCGACTTCAAGTGCAAGAAAGGTGCTAACTTCTGCAAGACGTGTCAATGAAAAGTGGAACAAATGTGGCTCCACAAGAATGTCAAAGAGGATGGTGTTCATCCTTAGGCGCTTTATTAACAACATGTAGTTCAGGTAACAAATTAAACTAGTCAGAAAAAATATGGTAAGAGCATGCATATTTAAATGTTCATGCAGTCTGAAATTGTATATAATCAGAAAGAATTTTCAAAATAGAAATACATACAGTAAGAAAAATATCAACCAAGCGCGTTCCATAAAGGAACTTCTCTATAATAAAAAGAGCAAAGAAAGTGGCAAGGGAAATTCTATAAGGAAGGCATCAACATCTAATGAACCAATTTTAATATTCATAAAGGGAGTATAAGTGCTAAAACATAAAGCGTAACACTCTGGACAGGAGAAATCAGTACAGATGAGAAGTTATCTCTCTGCAAAGTCTGGACAGGATATATTCTACTTCTCTAAGGATTACACAATTAAACCAAGAAACAAAATTCCAGAAGGCTTCTTCATATCAGTTTTCACCGAACAAACCAATCCAAAGACAGTGTTCTCTGAGAACAGGTAGACTTCATAGTTCATTTACCACACACAAGCCGCTCCCAGTAAGGTGACTAAGGTTTTTACAGTGTTTAACCCAGTGGGGGCATCTCACTAACAAATACGGACTGGTCTCACACACCACCTGGTGTCATGCTTCATCATTGGCCAGTCCTTGCCCTCCAAAAACTTGCTTTGATGGAGGGCGGGCATACACCTGACGACAGGGATGCACTTCTAAACTAAGTGGGGGCCCGTGAGAAAAGGAAGTGAGTGATTAAAAGGCCATTATGGTTACCTATTAAATTTTAATAAGGTTGGCAGCCATATGGTGTTTAAAATAGGTGCACGGTGTATATTGATATAATTGTTCTTACACTGTTACAAAAGTGATGGTCGACATGTTTCTGCCTTGTGGCCCAGTCGGGTCCTTGGCATTCATCAGGACCTAATACAAATCGGGGCTGCGTTCTTACCCTACTTTAAAAAGGTGAAATACCACTTTGTGGCGTGACACTTGTCAATTTCCACACAGTATCCGTGTTGTGGCTCCTCTAAGCCTGAAAGAGATAAATTGGAAAAGTACAAAACCTAAGTCATTCATAACAGTGTAATTTAAACCACATGCACTACATTAAGTCTGTGTCTAGAGTGTGACACGTGTGAATTTGTGTACACTCTTAAACCATCCAAACTTTTCTTACCACAGGGTAGACAATACTAAGCCCCATAGGCGGTAGTGAGAGGATGACCCCGGATCCTAAGCTGTGTTGAGGGAGGAAACAAAAAAGCAAGATAAGCAAATGGTCGCAAGTAAAGTTTAAATAAGCCATATAGCATTCTGCCCACACTTAACACGCATACATGGTGTTTTAACACCCATCCACTCTCTTACGGTCTCAGGGTGCGTCTCCCGCTGTGGCACCTAGTTGTTGCCTCTCCTCCTCCTCGCCGGTGAATGTGAAAGCAGCGAGATGCGGTATTTATAGGCAACATAATTGGGAAGTGATGGTAATTAAGAGCCCTAATGGGATAATTAGTTAGAAGATCGTGGTTTCTGTTGTCCCAGCGCGTCGTGATGCACTAACGAAAGCACTGCCTGACCTGTTACGTTGCATACCCTAATTGATCGTAACGTGTTCCGGTGTCGAAATGGCGCACCATGCTTTAAAGAAAGCACTGCCTGACCTGCTACGTGGTGTAATCTAATGGATCGTAATGTGTTCCGGTGTCCCAGTGGCGCGCCTTAGTATGTGCCTGTCTTTCGAAATGAGCCCAGAGGATGAGATTTCTGAAATTTCACGAGACTTCATAGTTCCCCAGCTCTCAATCAAAGGAGTAACTGTCTGGGTGATATTAGATGTAACATCAGTATGGTTTGCCTCGTACAGGAGGCCTCTTCCACAGTATCAAACTTCACATCAAAGGCTAATGTCTTCATTAAAAAGTATAGTAGTCTACTAATCTAATACAATGCAGAGAAATACTATTCTAGCATCATAAGGCAGATGACAAGACACCTGCAAGGAATAGTAAAACAATGCACTTGCAAAACATATTTTATGAAAATGAAACATGTTCACTTGTGCCTAGTACAAGTTAGACCAACGTTAAATTCAGAAGAGACGCTAAACAAGAACAATTATATGATTTTATCAATGCATTTAGGAAATGACATGCATGTATTATAATTCCACAAAATACATTGTTGGCACTCATTTACCTGGATAAACAGCCACTCACTACAGTTGAAAAGAAAATGCACACAGATTAATATAGTTAGACACACTTGAGTATGTAGTTACATAATAGACAGGTAGGGGACTAAATAACCCTGCTCCACTAACTAGGCCTTCTCACATGGTTTGATTAAGAAGGTGGCAGACATTCTAGGCATCTTCTTCTCGGTTCATCTATGTTTAGAATGAGACTGTTATTCCATCTATCAGTCTTCACAATACATAGTTTGAGTTTAAAAAAATCCTAGTTGGAAGTATTTCTCAAAATATGATTGATATCATTCTCATAGCATTTAATAGAGATTACATCATACTCATGAGTGACATTCGGAGCGGCCAGTATGTAATATTTTCTGCCTTATTCCTGCTTTTGAGCCTCTCTCATAACGTGAGCTTGTTAAACTCACTGTTATTGCAAGCTTCAAACATACTTTATGTGTAACTGCTCAGTGCTAATTCATTAATGTGCATTTAAAGTATAACAATGCTTTATTGTTCACTGATAATTTAGTTCTAGCTTATATGGTATATATTCCTAAAGCTGTAGATTTAGATAAAACACAACTTTATACAAATGTGCAAGATAATCCACTTGGTTGTATTCTCAACTTACATGAGTTAGGTTTAAACATGTAATTGCTGATATAACGTCACTGGAAAGGAAACTAGGCCATATTAGTCTAAATATATAAACACTTGCTTGTCAACAAGCTAAAATGCAATTCAAAGCAAATAAAGTGAGAGGGAATGTGCCATTTTGTTCTTACTGAAGGGAGCAATAAATTGTGTTTTTTAACTCAAGGTAGCAGAAAGAGAGACTGGTACAAGATGAGTCTGCTTGCATTTCGTTGTTTAGGGCTTACATGAAAAAGCGTTTTGCTTTTACCTTTTATTTCGCCTAGTATTATGTGATTGAATAAAAGGTGGATGGCTTGGAACCATGTTTGCAGGCCTGGTCTTATTATTTTGTACACTGCAAATAATCTGGCAATACTAAATCATATTTTATCATTTGGTAGTATTTAATTCTGTCAATAATTGATGAAACCGCTAGCTCTTTGGAATCATGTCCTGTATATAGTATCATAATTGTCCCATTTACACAGAAAGTGTAAACTCCTTTAATGCATCACGGCCCTATTCTCACAAGTAGGTATTTATATCAGTTCAACTTCAAGGCAGCACAATTTTTAAATATACAATGCAAGGTATATTTCAGGTAACAACGAAAAGAGTTTTGGCACCATGCGCAGGAACAGTGATGAAAGCACCACACAAGCAGTGTAGAAACAAAGATTCACTGCTACAGGGTTTCCTTTGTCACATATAACACATTCAGTTAATCCTACATTCTTGACCAAGGGTGCTTTACTGCTGCTTCTTTTGAGTATATACTTACAATGTTAACAGCGAAATTCAAGTTCAATAATGCAAAATGGTGTCAAAAGTCAAGAAATACTTAAAGTGGGACATTTGACCTAGGGACATTTGGGATCTATGAATTTCCACAGACTAACAGCAGTACCACTTACACTCATGAGGTTGAGCAAAGAGAGCATAAAAGCAGTAGTAAGTATACTGAAAGCATTAGATTTGTGTGGGTTTTAGAATGCAGGCTTACAAACTAATCTGCTGTAGTTCAAAACTTTAAAAGTTCCACAAGTTGCTATGCTGTTGACCACAATGTCATAATATTTCATAAGGTGTAGGCGAGTGAGCCCCAACTGTTTCCATGAATGCATTTATTTAAACAGGTGAATATTATAACACTTTCATACTTTCCTATTCCACTAATATTCATGTAAACCACACAAAGTTAAAAAAGAGAGTTTGAGAGGTAATGAGCTGGTGAGAGGGGACATCTGAGTGATTGTGCAAAAAATAGACTTCTATACTTAGCAAAGTCCACCATAAACACATTGGCCACATTACCAGTGGGAAGATACACCATATCCTGCAATAATCCTCAGTGTCATACCAATCACTACAAAAAGTAAATACTAGAATATACAATGTTTTCTTTTATTTGGGGGTCAAGTAACATAATAAACTAAGATAAGCACTGATTTAAAAAACATTGGGTAAAGACTTAAAAGCACAACTGAAATCCACAAAAAATAAACATTGAAAACCAGAAAACCTACTTGTATAATAAATGCTGGGGTTTAGAAATAGACTGCCGAAGGGTAGGCAGCAGACTAGTGTAAAAATTAGAGCAATCAGCAGACCTGCATGTGCACCATCCTGGAATGTTCTATTTTGGCATCTTCTATGTTTGAGAAGACAATTGTGGTAATGTATGATTTATATAGGACAATAAAATAAGGTGTTACATCAGAGATTGGCACATAATATGCTGTTAAGTTTAATATCATTCACCTGTTGTGCCTTCATATTAGTCACTCTCATTTTAATATTGTCAAGTACATTTTTACACACATTATGCACTAAAATAGGGCTTTCATATTTAATTAAGCTTTTTAAAAGCATAACAAGATTTCTTTCATGTGTAACTCCTTTGGGGAATACAATAAAAGCAACCAACTTGAAATATAAGTATTTCCCTGACTGCCTGTTTAAGAGCCTGATTGTTGACCAATATGCATTATTTCCAGGACAGCTGTGGGAGATGAGAGGGTCGCAGTCTATCTGTTCCTTTCACTGAAGTTGGTAAGTTGGTCCATACCTGTGCTTGTCTAAGGGCAAAGAAGAGAATTCTGGATTGTGATTACAAGAGTACTTGTAAACACCTATTCATTATTCTCACTCGATACCATTTGAAAGGTGATCCAATTTAGGAAATTATATTTTGCCCAGCTGAATTA
This sequence comes from Triturus cristatus, assembly GCF_964204655.1. Classification (NCBI taxonomy): domain Eukaryota; kingdom Metazoa; phylum Chordata; class Amphibia; order Caudata; family Salamandridae; genus Triturus; species Triturus cristatus. Next base: position 1,356,808,066 of record NC_140591.1, read on the forward strand.
CTTTATATGAATTCTTCTGGCTAATTGCCTTTCATGACCAAACCAATAAAGTCACAGTTACAGTAGATTGCTAGACATTTTGTATTGCTTTCTTGAGTCACTGTGCCACAACAGATTAATTGAGGATACTATTTATGCCACATAAAGTCACAGAAGCAGACTAAATGGTTCAAAACCCACAAGAGTAGAGTGTGAAAGAAACAGCAGATAAAGATATTGGTACAGAGCAGACCGAACAGAAAAATCATGGTTTTGTGTCTTACACCATCACACCCTTGCATGTGTGTGCCCAACCAGTTAGCTACTCTAGCAGCAACTAGTCTCGCCCCGAACTCAAGAATATTGTGTTATATAGTCAGCTCTGTTGATTTTTTTCTTAAAGGCAGCCTGCCAGAAGCCTATGCATTTTGATCTTCAAGAATTAATTCCCCACTTAGGTAGCATTAATGTGCAATAGGGCCTCCTCTCTTATCAGATCCCAATATGTCTTTTTCATGATCAGTGTAGTCTGAGCAGACAATGTCAATGAGATGGTGCAAGGTGCTAGCATTCCACTAGAAGGTTCTATTATGCTCATGAATCCAGATACATTTTTAAGGACAAACATCAAAGCAAAAAGGAAATATCTCTTGGAGTGGGATCAGAGAGAAGCTGCTGGTTCACCATGATCTATGATGGATATACATTTGGCATGCCATGTAGATGACTGGGTATAGAGCAAAAATCAAATAACTTTGTACAGTTTGCCCGAGTCAACTGTTTTGATCTGTTCTATTTTCAAAGTCAGTACCTTTTCAGTAGGGCAAGGCTGAATGCCCTGGAAAAGCATGGCTCCATGAAGTCAGATGCATTTTCCTGGGTTGCAGTAGCCTCATAATTAATTCTCAAGAAAAATATCTTTCCCTGACACACTTGGCACCTTCTCCCATACCTCCATTCTCCAAAATATTTTAATGTCCCAACTTGGAAAATGTTGTATACATTCTTTCCTAATAATAATGTTTTTCCCAAGCTGTCAGTAATGTGTATTTGGATGCCAGCCCAGGGATATGAGTTGGATAAAAGAACATTCCCCACGTCCTTCCCAATAATTCAGCAGTGCCTTCTGTTCTTTTCTATTCAAGCAGCATTCTGCCTTTAAGATGAAGAGAGAAGCATTGTATAATAATAATCTATTAGAGCTTGGGGATTTTTCTAAGCCTACAGTAAAGAAATTCCCAAGCACGCCCACTTATGTTTTTCATCACTTCCTGTGCACTTCTTCCTATTTTTCCAAGATGACACTACAAAGCAAAACTAAAAATGTCTCCTTGTGCTCCCATTCTAGTACTGTATTAGTTTCATTAACCCCATTGTTATCCTTCTTTGCACATTTTAGAAGTTAGCTCATCTACATTCATGAAGATTAAATCCTTCATCCTGCATTTCTTCAATGCATTTCAGTTTTGTGTTCCTCTAAAAACTTAATCATATTTTGTAGTGAGGCGATGAAACATCAGTAACACAAGAATTAAGTAAACAAAGGGCTAGAATGTGACTCAAAATTGTCACTCACTCACTTTCCACTAGAAAACATGACTAAATGACCTCCATCTATGTGAACAGGTTCTATTATGCTCATGAATCCAGATACATTTTTAAGGACAAACATCAAAGCAAAAAGGAAATATCTCTTGGAGTGGGATCAGAGAGAAGCTGCTGGTTCACCATGATCTATGATGGATATACATTTGGCATGCCATGTAGATGACTGGGTATAGAGCAAAAATCAAATAACTTTGTACAGTTTGCCCGAGTCAACTGTTTTGATCTGTTCTATTTTCAAAGTCAGTACCTTTTCAGTAGGGCAAGGCTGAATGCCCTGGAAAAGCATGGCTCCATGAAGTCAGATGCATTTTCCTGGGTTGCAGTAGCCTCATAATTAATTCTCAAGAAAAATATCTTTCCCTGACACACTTGGCACCTTCTCCCATACCTCCATTCTCCAAAATATTTTAATGTCCCAACTTGGAAAATGTTGTATACATTCTTTCCTAATAATAATGTTTTTCCCAAGCTGTCAGTAATGTGTATTTGGATGCCAGCCCAGGGATATGAGTTGGATAAAAGAACATTCCCCACGTCCTTCCCAATAATTCAGCAGTGCCTTCTGTTCTTTTCTATTCAAGAAGCATTCTGCCTTTAAGATGAAGAGAGAAGCATTGTATAATAATAATCTATTAGAGCTTGGGGATTTTTCTAAGCCTACAGTAAAGAAATTCCCAAGCACGCCCACTTATGTTTTTCATCACTTCCTGTGCACTTCTTCCTATTTTTCCAAGATGACACTACAAAGCAAAACTAAAAATGTATCCTTGTGCACCCAATCTAGTACTGTATTAGTTTCATTAACCCCATTGTTATCCTTCTTTGCACATTTTAGAAGTTAGCTCATCTACATTCATGAAGATTAAATCCTTCATCCTGCATTTCTTCAATGCATTTCAGTTTTGTGTTCCTCTAAAAACGTAATCATATTTTGTAGTGAGGCGATGAAACATCAGTAACACAAGAATTAAGTAAACAAAGGGCTAGAATGTGACTCAAAATTGTCACTCACTCACTTTCCACTAGAAGACATGACTAAATGACCTCCATCTATGTGAACAAACTCCTTTTCAGGCGACTGCTAACCATCAATTGTTCTTTTTGCAACTATCATGAATGTGTCAGCCAGAATAACCCTTATCCTCCCATGTAGCACTCACATGACAAGGCACCTCAAGTTGCTCCACTGGTTTCCTGTACACAAGTGTGCACAATTCCAACTTCTCGATCATACCTTCAAAGCACTACACAACATTGGCCCATCCTACCTCAATAGGTGCATCCCATTTCACAAACCATCTAGACATCTCAGTTGGCCCGCACTCCTACTTGCACATATCCCACATATAAAGAACCAGATCCAGAGGTTGGAGCCTCCTGCATTACTCATAAAATGTGGAACAACCTACTGCTACATATCTGATTCTCATCCCAGCTTCTTGAGATCTCCAAAAAGGTGAAGATCTGGCTCTTCAAATACCCCTTACCATCAGCCATGGGCAACAATCCTCATAACATAACATTTTAACATTTCTTGCAGGTAGCCCAAATATTACCCTCAGTTGGCAAACTCATTTTAGGGAAAAAAGGTTAGCAATGTTTCTAAAAATATTCTTGTGACATTGTTCTAAAGGACCATGCTTACCAAAAACCATTTTTCTATTTTTTTACTTGCTAGACTTATAGAAGAGTGGATTATTGAAAATTTACCTATTATGCAAGTTTAAATATGCTGGCATGATTTACATATGAAACCCATGCGGCTGCGACTTACTGTTTCAAGGCACATTTTGCAGATGTCTTAAATAATAAAAAGGTACATCCAAGTCTAATTCTTCATAGAGGTTTCAGGCAGATCTATCTATCCAGGGCCGCAAAAACTGGGGATGACCAAAGTGACATTTTCCATTATATGTTACAGGATTCTTTGCTCCTTGTTCCAAAAAAACAAAACAGCTGAACAGAATTACTCCACAGTCATCACGTAAGTAAAACTTTGCTCTTAGGAATGCTTTTGCTTCGTTTGGTGCATATACTTTCAGTAGTTTGGGGGAAATCAATGTTTTAAAATTGTTCTGGCGTGACCATTAAGAGGTAAATATTAGCAATATCTAGACTGTTGGAAAGTTTTATTTTTGATTTGCTTAAAAATGTTGTTTGACAAATTTGCACTAAGGCTTTCAGATTCTGAGATATGTACGCAGATGCTTACTGTTGGATCTGACCATCTCTGCAGGGTCACCCCAAACATTTTGCCTTCAACCCTCCATTTTCCTGAATTTGTTTTCTTGGCCTATGGAATCTGTGCATTTTACCACTGATAACCAGTGCTAAAGTGCTTGTGCTCGCTCCCTAAAACATGGTAAAATTGGCCTATACCCAATTGGCATTTTAGTTTATTGCAAGTGCCCAGTACATGGTACTGCATGTACCTAGGGCCTGCAAATAAAATGCTACTAGTGGACCTACAGCACTCATTGTGCCACCCACTTAGGTAGAACTTAACCATTACAGACTGCAGTGCAACTTTAAAACTGCCATTTTTATCTGGAAAAATAAACCTTTTGCCAGACCTAATCCTTTCTTTTCAATACATATAAGTCACCCCTAGGGTTGGCCAGTGAAGTCTTTAGGGCAGGGTGTGTCATATTTAAAAAGCCGCTCGTGATTTAAAGTTTTGCATGTCATGGTAATGATAAACTCCTAAATTTGTTTTTCACTTCTGTAAACCATGTCTCTATCATTGGATAACACTGGGTTACCTTATTGCATTTAATAATAATGTTAGGTTGAGAAAGGTAGAAATAATTTGTAAATATTAATGTTAACATTGGATTTTAAGTTACAGTTCTGAAAATGCTGCTTTTATAAAGTTAAAGACACACAAATGATGAACAGAATGGGGAACAAAGCAAACATTTGCCCCCAGTAAAGGGATTTGGGTTAAATCCATTGTTCTTTTGCTCACCATGCCACCCCAGTTTAGACCCAGCCATATGCAAATCTGTCTTGACTCTGCTCCTGATGGAAACAGCACGGCCCAAACTGTCAAGCCAGGTACTCCCTGGACCAGAAACAAGCATTCTGGGACTGGTTTCAGGATATCAACCCTCATCAGCCAGGTTCGCTTGAATCCAGTGGCACAGTGAGCCGGGGACCCATGTCTGGGCATACCCGGAGTACTTAGGGCGAGAAAGCAAAAGACATACCAGTCCTAGGATGCTTGTTTTCCAGTCAAGGGAGGACATGGCTTGGCAGTTCGGGACTGTCCCCATGGGGAGCAGGGTCAAGGATGATTTGCATATGGCTGGATCCAAACTGGAATGGCACGCCAAGCAAAATAACAATGGATTAAACATAGGTCTATGACTGTGGGTGAATGTTTGACAATGTTCAGCATTCTGTCTATCATTTTCTTGTATTGCAATGTCACCCTAATTGGTAAGGGTATGCCCAGACATGGGTCCTGTACTCACTACGCCACCGGTTTTAAACTAGCCTGGCTGATGAGGGTGATACCCTGAAACCAGTTCTAAGACTCTTGTTTTCTGGTCCAGGGAGGACCTAGCCTGGCAGTTCAGGCTGGACTATTCCCATGGGGAGCAGGGTCAAGGCTAATTTGCCTATGGCTGTGTCCAAACTGGAATGACGTGATGAGCAAAATAATGATGGATTAAACCCAGATCTGTCACTGTGTGTGAATATTTGACAATGTTTAGCATCCCATCGATCATCTTTTTGTGTTACATGTTTAAATATTTGGCATTTTCTTGCCCTAACCATTTGGTGCCTGCTGCCATTGTCCTGTGTCACATGACTGTGAGTAGCATAGCTGTTGGGTTTTTTACATTTCTGCTAGACAATGAGATAAAGCAGGGCTAGGTTTTGGTAGGATGGGCCATCCTGCCAGGATGGTTTGAAATTGAGCTTTCCCTGTCCTACTGCATTTCAAATAGCTTGCCTCCAGCACACACAAATGAAACTTAAACTATTCTTTTGTCACCCTATACTTTTTGGAGCCTTTGCAGGGAAAAAGAACTTTCCAGAACCAGATGTGATGGTAGGCAGGATATTCCCCCACCTCAAAGGCTAGCATCAGGTATAAGTATTGGACTCAAAGGGGAACTCTTCTTTACACCCAGGAACTATGGATGAATTCAGAAGGAGTGCCTTATACTCCAGTCGTACTTCTTGAGGCCTGCCTTGTTCTTCACAAGACTGCCCTTCTGCTTGAGGCCTATCTTTCTGATTGAAGAAGAGGGGACCGTCTTCTTGAACCCAGGAGTACCAGAGTGACTCCAAGGGCTAGTTAGTGGGCCTCTCCATAAGCTACAGGAACAGCACATGCTCCAGAGACCTTGAAACCTTCACCTGGCCTCTGCTGGAGAAGTGAGTTCTCACCCCACATCTGGTGCCTCCCAGGTCTTGAATCCTTGGAACAGACAAAAGTGGTGTTAGAGGTGCTGCTCCTGCCTAACCTTAAAAGGTGGTACTTAGACATATTTTCACCAGAAAGTGCCACAAGAATTGGCAAAAGACCGGGACCTACATGCCAGCAGATCCACCAAAGGGGCATCGCAGCTCAACCTGACTTCAATGTAGCTCCTTCTACATTCTTATCTGCAACAGTAAATCCTGTTCAGTGGGTCCTATGAGCAATGGAATCTGGCTTTGTGGAACCCTTTTTAGCTACAGCTTGCAGCTTCATCCTGCTGTAGGTTTTTAAGTTCCAAAAGTTATCTAAGTCCAAAGGTAAAAATCTTCACCTGGCTCGACAGCAACAGGCTCCCAGTTGACAATAATAACCTCCTCAGCCTAGAAATCCAGCTTTTCCCGTTTGGAGTTTTTTCCTGCCATCTTCAACAGCTTTACTGAGACCTAGTCCAGTGGCTCTCCACTGATGACAACACCTCCTCTGACACAGCCTGCTTCCTTGCCCCGCTGAACTCTACCTTCTCTTGGAATTTTCTTCAGAATGTCTTCTAAATCCAAACCAGACCAGACCCAATCCACTTAATGTATCAGAACCGTGCTCCATTGTGGTTGATCTTAACTTTTGATTTGGTCCCGGTCTCGCACAATCAGATACCCACATTTGAGGCTTTGATCCTATACGTGCTATGTATCACTGCAGATTTTACAACTCCATAACTCTGTTAATTTTTATTGGATTTAATTTGTTTTTGTGTCATTTTATGTTTTAGCATTATCTCTATTTTTCTAAATTGGTTTACAACTTTTCTTGTGTTGTGTTTTCGCTTTATTTCTGCTTGAGTGCTGCATTAATAACTAACACTGTGCCTCTAAGTTACGCCTGACTGTTTTTGTACCAGAGGGTTAAGCACTGACATGCAGCTCCCCTTGTCCAAAAGCAATCTGCTTTGCTTCATGGAAGCAAGAGCAGGTTTCCTGCTCTCGCTTCCATGGAGCTAAGCAGTGTTTGCAATGACAAGGCGGGAGCCGTGCTCCTGCCTTGTCGTTGCAAACTGCAATGCCCCGAGGTTAGAGACCTTAGGTGTTTACAGTCCTGGTGCTCAGGACATAGAAGCAGCCTCTCTAGGGAAGAGGTGCAGCTTGTGGTCTGAGGGAACCACCTGTGTACCCTCCTAACTGTCTTTAATGCTTGCAAGGATTGCCTCCCTTTCCTGTTCCCTGTTGCCTGTATGTACGCTGTGCTGCATTGTAGTTTTGCCTCTGTGATTACTGTCATCATTACCAGCACTATTTAAGGCAACCAATTTAGGCAACTAATCAAGGCAAATCCTGGATGTGTTGTAAGTTCTGGAACTAGCATTTAAGAACATGTAGACCTGTTGGCTTTAGAATTTTCATACTGTTTAAGCTTTAATTTGTACCTAATTTCACATTCTCGATTGCAGAGCATACATTGAGGCCAAGAGGGAGGGGTAGTGGAACTGCTAGTTACAATCATCACAGTGGGGGAAAAGTGTGGTACAGGAACACCCTGGGGCTGAGCAGAGGGCACTATCAAGTTCTTCTTCATGACTCGTCCTTTACATTCTCTCCACCCCTGAAGCTTGCAAGGTTCCTTTTTCTAGGGTGAGGAGGGGTTATTGATTTAGAGGATGTGAGCGTAATGAAGAACCTTAAAGATGCTTCTGGGGTGTTTAGAGCTTCTTATTCCTAGGTCCACAATTGCCCCAAAAAAGCAGAAGCAGCAAATACGGTTTACCAGAGAATACTACAACTGAGTAGAAAGTGTGTGACCAATTAGGGGATGTGGTATCAAATCTAACTCACAGTTTGACTGCTGTGACCCAGAAATCCACTCAGAAAGGATCTTGTGGCCAAAGTCAGCTGGCCAGGTTTCTAGACCCCATGATGGAAGTAATGCTGGAGCCTACAGTTGACATTCAGCAATGAGTCTGCTGTGACCTTGTCTCTTTCCTCTCCCAGACGAAAAGGGCCTAGTCTTTAGGGTCCAGACAGACGTCTATCAGGTCAGTTGCTGGGTTGCCCTCCGTTTTACGGGTCTTTGTCAAAAACATTTCTAGGAGAGAAGTCCAAGGCCTAAATTGAGTGAGGGGGAGAGTACCACAATTTTGCTCAAAAGTAATGTTGACGGTGAACATGAGAATAGATCTGTTAATACAGAGAAGTCATATACCTTTTGGGGCAACAGAAACCAAGGCTACATGGGAATAACACTCTCATACCTGATGTTTCTGATGTTCCCCCTCTTGTTGAGCCTGCAAAAAAACAGGCCTTGAGTGTTACCTGCCCAATGGGTGATACATGGGGTGATGATCATTGGTTGGGAAAATCAGGTATTGGAATACCTCTTGTTGCCTCAGTCCCCAGTTTGCCCCTTTTGGCCCCTAAAGCTATGCCACTCTACATCCCCATCGGCAGAGAGAGTGATACATACCAAGATCTTCCTCTAGAGGGTGCTAGTCAATGCCTAGGGGTCCTGGAGTTGTCAGATCTCTGAGACCTGTTTAAGGGGTTCCAAGGCCAGAGGAGGGCAGGCCTGCGTACCAAATTCCCAAGGTCTTCATCCTCTCCAATAGCATTGAGGGGTGGGGGGTGTGGTGTTGCTCTGTTTGAATTACCGTACAGCACTCAATATGAATGTATACCCTCTTCTCACCATGAACAGTATGAAGAGTCAATTGGTGGACCCTCGAGGGGGACAGAAGACAACAGGCACGACTAACCAATGAGACTAATTTCCTTGGAAATACTTCTGACTTTGCCCAAGTCTTGTCAATGTTGAACCTCCTTTCCATAATGCAAGCAACCTTTCAGGGAATGGTGAAGGCGTTCTTGAATAATACACACAATGCTAAGCCTATCCAACTGCTTCAAACTAACATTAAATCACTAAAGTATGAGTCTAGAGAGGTGACTCAAGGAGGAGGATCAGAAGGGGATATTTGTATGACTAGCCCTTCCCCGTTGCCCAAGAAGGGACCCAGCTAACTATTTGTACTGTAAATGATGGGACAGTGTTTTCAGATTTCCCTACCCAGACCAGGTAAGGGGGACAGTTTTTGCAACAAAAGGGTACTATCCAAGTTTAGTCTCACCATGTTGTTGAGCGTGGGGAGGAGAAAGGGAGTCCAAATCAGTAGGGAAGGTAGGAAGCATATGGTCCATCTAAAATTGAGTGCTTTGGATCCATTTGAGTAATCTAACAAGTCCCCAATTTCACCAGTGTTCACTATGATGGGTAAGAAACCAAACATTAGGGGGAATCTGAGTAAGGACAATGTAGGGAGTTTAAGAAAACCTCCAGAGGAAGGGGGGATATCAAGAAATGTGTAATACTGGTAAAAGAGGCCTCTTGTGGCAAAAATACTAAAACCGTTAAGGAAAAGTTTTCACTCAACTCCGTTTATCAGAGTCATGATTCTGATAGAAGAAAATCTTTGGATGGTTTAAATGATTTTCCCTTAGCCCATATAGGAGGTGCTCTTAAGTCTAATGCACCACCTTTGTTATTCTTCAGGTTGAAACATAAGAGGAACACACAGCATACAGATAGTCGACCCCCTCAACAGATCCAGAAGTATATACGCCAATATTAAAAGTTAAGGAATATTTCTACAAAGGATTTGACACTACTTGGTTTTAGAAAGGTTGAAGGGGAAGAACCAACCAGTGTATTATGTGCATCTGAGGAGTTGAAGAACTTAGTCCAAGTTTCTGAGTCATCTTTGGCAGCAAATAGCCTTAGTCTCATTGAAGTAAGTGAGGCAATTCAGGAAACGACTGGTAAACTAGGAGAGGGCTATTGCACCCAGACAAGCACATTTCTATGCAAACAAGGATATTACAAATATAATCAGGTTTCCCTTGCTTGGCCACTGGGTGCAGGACAGAGAACAGGTCTTGGAAGGTGCTAGTGGGAACGAAATGGGTCAAAGAAAGAGCAGTTAACATATTGCTCCATTATGACAGAGCCTTAGACTTGAGGAAACAAAATCAGTCTTACCCCTTGGAGTTTGATGAGATCAGTAGGAAAAGCATCAATGTTTGTCAGGGGCTTATCCTCTAGATAGGGGAGGGTAGTTCTTCAAAAGATATTTATGGTCACCATATTCTCCCTGGGAGTGGTGGAGGTGCTGAAGAAATTGATTGGTAGGAGGCAGGTCATCTACTGCCAGGATTTGTCTTGATATGACATGTACATGGTTTTAAATCATTTATAGAAACAGAAGATTATTGAGAGATTGCTTAATGAATTACCATGTACTGTTTCTACAGGAATCCTGGTTCTTGGAGTGCCCTAGTGAAGGGGTGTGTTACCATAGCCCAAAATGCTAGGGCTTTGCTAAGAGAAAGAGCAGTGGGAGGATTGTTAATTTTGGTATTTGTCCAATGTGGGAGCAAGGTAACAAAGCTTCAAACTACTTGTGCATGCCAAATTGATTTGTTTACAAATGTTGAGGGGTTAAAACAAATGATTTGTCTCAATGTGTATGTTCCTCAAACTCTCCCCCTGCCCGAGTGTGAAATCTTGAATTTGGTCAATGATGTGAAAAAGTTGTCTTGTGATTATCCAAATGCTTTGTTGTTGGAAGGGGGGATTTTAATGAAAGATCAGCTTTTACAGAGATCAATATGGCTTTAAAAGAATTGTGGCTTGCATCAAACATCCCAACTGCATTTTCTTGGAAAGTGCCAGGGAAGGAGAGACAGAGGTAATCCGCGGTTTAGTTCAATTGAATCTGATCAACCTGAAGGGTTAGTGTAATGATGATATTCCGGCCACAAGAACCTTTAAATATACTAATAGCAATCTCCCTATTGATTATGTGTTGGTCCCAAAGCACCAATTCCGTAGGGTAAAAAACTTTGGAGTTCTTGACATGGGGCACAGTGACCATCTTGCCCTCAGTTTGGGGTTATCGTAAGAGAATAAGTGTTTTGATTACCGAAGATGCACTGCAGGCTCTTTCTCTAATTGATTTTGAGCATTTAGACCTTGAAGTAGGTTGATATTTATTGGATTGGTGTGGCAGGTTAATAAGACAATTAGCAACCCACTTTAAGCGAGCAAAGAAGGGACCTCACTAGCCCTGGGTGGAGTTCACGGAGTTCCGCACTCTGCGAAGTGACAAACAACCTCCGCGGAGTTCCACAAGTGGTGAAGTGCAGCGCGATTCCTGCTGCTAGAGTAGAAATTCTACCCAAGTGGCAGCTCACGCTCACCAACTTACCATTGGTGAGCGAGGAAAAAAAGTTGCTGCGCTACATGGTGCAGAGTTTTCTGCACTCCGCGAGCTTCGCGGAGCGCAGAAAACTCCACAAACTGAGCTAACAGAGTGAAGTTCACGCCCCTGGCCTAGAACTCACCCAGCAAGTCGTGCAAGAGGCAAATGTACCAGTTTGATGATGATTTCCAGGAGAGTAGAAGGGTGGCAAACAGGAGTAGTCAGCAGGTTAAGTCAAATCCAGGTCATACCTGCCTGAGAACAGTTTTGGTGGCTTTGAAAATTGCCTATACAGAAAACCTCCATGCCCCTCAGGCTGGTGCGAGGAACGGGTGCCAGGGTCCCTTTGGCAATTCATACAAAATATATATATCACAGTGATGATGATACATATGACTTGTACTCCAGGATCGCGTTCTCAAATTAGATGTTTAATTCAACGGCAATGTATTTCTACGTGGCTTTTTTTTCCCCCAAAAAGCCAATTTGCTCGTATGTACAACCACCATTTTAACCCCTTCGATGCTCATGACGGAATGGTTCCGTCATGAGCATCGGTGCTCCTGTGCTCATGACGGAACCATTCCGTCATGAGGACAGGGGCACGAAATCCCTCTGCTGCAGACAGCAGAGGGATTTCCTTTTCTCCCCCAGAGCCTCAGGAGCTGGGGAAGAGCTTCCCCAGCTCCCGAGGCCCCCTCCCTAGTTTCTGTGAAAGGACGATCAGCGCGCACCTCTCGCTGTCGTCATTTCACAGAAACCGAAACTAAAATGAACCTTTAGGTTCATTTCAGTTTCCCTTTCTACATGCACAGGGGGCTATCTCACCCCCCTGAGCATGTAGAAAGACGGCAGAGGTATCGTTGGAAAGGGGAGAATCTCCCCTTTCCAATGGTACCACTCACCAGTGGATCCCTGCTTGGGGATCGCCACAGGAAGGCGATCCCCAAGCAGGGATCCACCCACTAGGCACCAGGGAGGGGGAGCGGCCCCTTGGGCAAGGGCTTTTGCTCCCCCATAAATATTTTGGGCACAATCAGTCTTTCTGCCCCCCCGGGGGGTAGATGGGGGCAGTAGCCCCCAATCTGCCCCCCGAGGGGGTAGAAAGCCCACTAGGCACCAGGGAATTCATGTAGATTTTTTCATTAGGGGTGGGGGCTGCCCAAAACGGGCATGCCGATGCCCCCACCCCCCAAGGCACAAAATCAGTCTTTCTGCCCACCCTGGGGGGTGGATGCCCCCCTGGGGGGGTAGAAAGCCCTCTAGGCCCCAGGGATTTTATGTTATTATATTTATTAGGGGTGGGGGCTGCCCAAAACGGGCATGCCGATGCCCCCACCCCCCCTAAGGCACACAAGTAGTCTTTCTGCCCCCCCTGGGGGTAGATGGGGCAGTAGCCCCCAATCTGCCCCCCCCCCCGGGGGTAGAAAGCCCACTAGGCACCAGGGAATTCATGTAAATATATTCATTAGGGGTGGGGGCTGCCCAAAACGGGCATGCCGATGCCCCTACCCCCCTAAGGCACACAATCAGTCTTCCTGCCACCCCTGGGGGGCAGATGGGGCAGTAGCCCCCAATCTGCCCCCCCGGGGGGGCAGAAAGCCCACTAAACGCCAGGGATTTTATGATAATTTATTCATTAGGGTGGGGGCTGCCCAAACCGGGCATGCCGATGCCCCCACCCCCCTCAGGCTCACAATTAGTCTTTCTGCCCCCCCTGGGGGGCAGATGGGGCATTAGCCCCCAATCTGCCTTCCCGGGGGGGGCAGAAAGCCCACTAGACGCCAGGGATTTTTTTGGGCAAATTTTTATTAGGGTGGGGGCATTGGCATGCCCGTTTTTGGCAACCCCCACCCTAATTAAAATTTACCCAAAAATCTATCCGGCGCCAAGTTGACTTTCTGCCTCCCCTGGGGGGCAGATGGGGGCATCAGCCCCCAATCTGCCCCACCGGGGGGGCAAAAGGCCCACTAGACGCCAGGGAGTTTTTTTGGGAAAATTTTAATTAGGGTGGGGGTTGCCCAAAACGGCCATGCCCATGCCCCCACCCCCTCCCCGCAAAAATTACAGCCTTCCTGCCCCTCCGGGGGACAGATGGGGCAGTAGTCCCCAATCTGCCCCTCCGGGGGGCAAAAAGCCCACTAGACGCCAGGGATTTTTTTAAGCAAATTTTAATTAGGGTGGGGGCATTTGCATACCCGTTTAGGGCAGCCCCCACTCTAATTAAAATTTGCCCCAAAAACTCCCTGGCGTCTAGTGGACTTTCTGCCTCCTCTGGGGGGCAGATGGGGGCCTCAGCCCCCAATATGCCCTGTTGGAGGGGTAAAAAGCCCACTAGATGCCAGGGATTATTTTGGGGCAAATTTTAATTAGTTTGGGGGTTGGCCAAAACTGACATGCCCATGCCCCCACCCCCTCCCTGCAAAAGTTACAGCCATCCCGCCCCCCGTGGGGGACAGATGGGGCAGCAGCCCCCAATCTTCCCCCCAGGGGGGCAAAAAGCCTACTAGACGCCAGAGATTTTTCGGGAACATTTTTAATTAGGGTGGGGGCATTGGCATGCCCGTTTTGGGCAGGCCCCACCCTAATTAAAATTTGCCCCAAAAACTCCCTAACGTCTAGTGGACTTTCTGCCTCCTCTGGGGGGCAGATGGGGGCATCAGCCCCCAATCTGCCCTGTTGGAGGGGTAAAAAGCCCACTAGACGCCAGGGATTATTTTGGGGCAAATTTTAATTAGTTTGGGGGTTGGCCAAAACTGACATTCCCATGCCCCCACCCCCTCCCTGCAAAAGTTACAGCCTTCCTGCCCCCCGTGGGGGACAGATGGGGCAGTAGCCCCCAATCTGCCCCCCCGGGGGGCAAAAAGCCTACTAGAGAGCAGAGATTTTTCAGGGAAAATTTTAATTAGGGTGGGGCCATTGGCATGCCCGTTTTGGGCAACCCACACCCTAATTAAAATTTACCCATGAAACTCTCTGGTGCCTAGTGGACTTTCTGCCTCCCCTGGGGGCAGATGGGGGCATTAGCCCCCAATCTGCCCCACCGGGGGGGGCAAAAAGCCCACTAGACGCCAGGGAGTTTTTGGGGAAAATTTTAATTAGGGTGGGGGTTGCCCAAAACGGCCATGCCCTTGCCCCACCACCCCCTCCCCGCAAAAATTACAGCCTTCCTTCCCCCCTGGGGGACAGATGGGGCAGTAGTCCCCAATTTGCCCCTCCGGGGGGCAAAAAAGCCCACTAGACGCCAGGGATTTTTTTAGGCAAATTTTAATTAGGGTGGGGGCATTGGCATGTCCGTTTTGAACAGCCCCCACCCTAATTAAAATTTGCCCAAAAAAATCCCTGGCATCTAGTGGACTTTCTGCCCCCCCCCCCGGGGGGCAGATAGGGGCAGTAGCCCTCAATCTGCCCCCCTTGGGGGGCAAAAAGCCCACTGGACGCCAACGATTACGCTGGCTTTTTTTTATGTGTGGGGGTGGGGGCTGCCCAGAATGGGCATACCAATGCCCCCCCCCCGGTGGTAGAAAGTCAACTAGGCACAGAGTTGTTTTTAGCAATATGCCTACCTGTGGATTTAGGGCCCTGGCGCAGCCATCACATAGGGAAACCTACCACACCCTCAAATTTCTAAAAACTAGACAGCCGGGGGCTTCCAGGAAAGTTATGGCTTGGGTGGATCCCCCAACGTTTCCTTACCCTGAATCCCCTGCAAACCTCAATTTTAGCTGAAAAAACCACTTTTTTCACATATTTTTGTGTTGGAAAGTTGTGGCATCACCGGGCTCACACAAATTTCCCACCACCAAGTGTTCCCCTAGGTCTAGTGGTAAAAATGGTGCCTCACTTGTGTGGGAGGCCCAAGTACCAGCGACAGGCAAGGGCCCAAAACGTAGTGAGGCAACATCAAAATTGCCTATCTCAAAACCACCTGGTTTTGCAAGAGGGGTCACCTCGGTTTTTGGCCCGGTGCTCGGCGGCTAACTAGGGAAATCTACCAAACCCATACATTTCTGAAAACTAGACACCTGGGGGCTTCCAGGAAGGTATGGCTCGCGTGGATCCCCCAACGTTTCCTTACCCAGAATCCCCTGCACACCTCAATTCTAGCTGAAAAAATCACTTTTTTCACACATTTTGGTGTGGAAAAGTTGTGGCATCACCGGGCTCACACTAATTTACCACCACCCAGCGTTCCCCCAGGTCTCCCGGTAAAAATGGTGCCTCCCTTGTGTGAGAGGCCCAAGTACCCACGGCAGGCAAGGGCCCAAAACGTAGTGAGGCGACATCAAAATGGCCTATCGCAAAACCACCTGGTTTTCCAAGGGGGTCACTTGGGTTTTTGGCCCGGGGCTCGGCGGCCATCTAGGGAAACCTACCAAACCCATACATTTCTGAAAACTAGACACCCGGGGGCTTCCAGGGAGGTATAGCTTGCGTGGATCCCCCAACGTTTCCTTACCCAGAATCCCCTGCAAACCTCAATTTTGGCTGGAAAAAAAAAAATTCTCACGTTTTGGTGTGGGAAAGTTGTGGCATCACTGGGCTCACACAAATTTACCACCGCCCAGCGTTCCCCCAGGTCTCCCGGTAAAAATGGTGCCTCACTTGTGTGGGAGGCCCAAGTAGCCGCGGCAGGCAAGGGCCCAAAACATAGTGAGGTGACATCAAATAGGCCTATCGCAAAACCACCTGGTTTTGCAAGGGGGGTCACTTGGGTTTTTGGCCCGGTGCTCGGCGGCCATCTAGGGAAACCTACCAAACCCACACATTTCTAAAAACTAGACACCCGGAGCCTTCCAGGGAGGTATGGCTTGCGTGGATCCCCCAATGTTTCCTTACCCAGAATCCCCTGCAAACCTCAATTTTAGCTGAAGAATCACTTTTTTAACACATTTTGGTGTGGGAAAGTTGTGGCATCACCGGGCTCACACAAATTTACCACCACCCAGCATTCCCCTAGGTCTCCCGGTAAAAATGGGGCCTCACTTGTGTGGGAGGCCCAAGTACCCGCGGCAGGCAAGAGCCCAAAACGTAGTGAGGCGACATCAAAATGGCCTATCACAAAACCACCTGGTCTTGCAAGGGGGGTCATTTGGGTTTTTGGCCCAGTGCTCGGCGGCCATCTAAGGAAACCTACCAAACCCATGCATTTCTGAAAACTAGACACCCGGCGGCTTCCAGGGAGGTATGGCTTGCGTGGATCCCCCAACGTTTCCTTACCCAGACACCCCTGCAAACCTCAATTTTAGCTGAAAAAATCACTTTTTCACACATTTTGGTGTGGGAAAGTTGTGGCATCACCGGGCTCACACAAATTTACCACCACCCAGCGTTCCTCCCGCTCTCCCGGTAAAAATGGTGCCTCACTTGTGTGAGAAGCCCAAGTACCCGCGGCAGGCAAGGGCCCAAAACGTTGACACAAAAGGCTGCCTTTTTCAACTAATTTTTAATTTTTCCTATATTTAACTGTTAGTTTCTATAAAGAAACCTTGATGGATCTACACAAATGACCCCTTGCTGAATTCAGAATTTTGTCTAATTTTCAAAAATGTATAGCTTTCCAAGATCCATTATTGCTTTTCTACACATTTCTACCATTATCTTGAAGGAGGTTGAAAGCACAAAAAATTGCAAAAATAGGGTATGTCCCAGAAAAATGTCAAAACTGTGTAAAAAAAGTTGGATTTCTAACAAAAATCTCTCATTCCCTAAAAGCTGGAGAAATGGTAATTTCAACCCCACAAACCCTTTTTTGATATCATTTGAAGAGAAAAACCCAGACGCTTTCATTTGCAGTCACTTTTCCCCATTTTTCACAAAAAAAACTAAATTTTGCTGTATTTTGACTAATTTCTGGGAACCCTCTAGGACAATCCACAAACCCTGGGTACCTTTAGAATCCACATGATGTTGGAAGAAAAGGACGCAAATTTGGCATGGATACCTAATGTGGTCAAAAAGTTACAGGGGCCTAAGCGCGCACTACCCCAAATACCCCAAAAAAGGCTTAGCACTGGAGGGGAAAAGGCCTAGCAGCGAAGGGGTTAAACAAGTAACCAAAATAAACAATATAAAAGACAGACAACATGTATTACTGCTGCCATTGCTGTTGAGTCGCCATAATTTCAACAATAAAGATAACCAATGTGCATACACATTTTTTCTAAATATGCCTAAAAGTAATACATACTTCAAAGAAAGATTGAATTTTTACTCCATGAGTCTCTCTAATTTCATCAGTAATAATAGTAATGACAGCATCAGTGTGCATTCCGATTAATTTTTAATCGTTGAATCGCCATAATTTCAACAATATTAATAATAATGACAGCACCAATTTACATACACATTTGTTCTATATATGAATAAAATTATTTCTTCAAAGAAAAATTGTATTATTGCATTCAGCTGTGGAGGTGTCTTGTTTATTTTGGTTACTTGTTTAAAATGGTTGTTGTACTTACAAGCAAATTGGCTTTTGGAAAAACAAAAACAGCCAAGTCGAAATACGTTGCCCTTGAATTAATCATTTAATTTGAGACCCCTTGTCCTGATGGAGTGATTTTATTGATTAAGCTTAAACATAGCATCCTTTATTGGCCCTGGACCTTATTTCAGTCTATTGCATTAAAAAAGAAGCTTCCCTCACACCCTTCATTGTTCACATTGAAGTCGCATCATGTTTCTGAGATGTTTACTTCTTCCATTAACTTCTAAGTGAATTGCGATGTTACCTTTCAGTTTGACATATCCCTGTTTCTAGTTCTCTAGCGACACTGCAACTGTGTGAAGTGTGTGTGCGTGCGTGAGTGGGTGCATGTGTGTGTGTCAGTCCTGCCAAGTACCACGCATCAGGCATTAGACTAACGCACTTCAGTGTGGTAATCCGCATTACAGCACTGAAATGCATTGTCAAGTGTGATGCATAGTGTCACAGTTATCACTGAAGTGCTGCCTGGCTGTTAAAACTGTTAAGTGTGGCAGCTCGCCCTGCCCCCACTGTTCTGGCAGGCTCGCAATTGAACTATTAAGGGTGCTCACACTCACACTGCTACAATGTATCACCTTGAATACCCGCGGTCGGCGCCGTGGGGGTCATCACATCCTGTTGCTAGAGCAGGTCTGGGAAGTTTGTGGGGGGTAATGGCAGCTGGCTAGAGTTTTGCCCACGGCTCAGTGAATTCAATCACATTGGCACTTGCTGTGTTGTGCTGCCTGATGCAGGCAGTTCGC
Source organism: Triturus cristatus (assembly GCF_964204655.1). Lineage (NCBI taxonomy): Eukaryota > Metazoa > Chordata > Amphibia > Caudata > Salamandridae > Triturus > Triturus cristatus. Next base: position 1,356,826,566 of record NC_140591.1, read on the forward strand.
ACCGGCCCTGCCAGGCCTGCTGCGTGCTATGAGCCCTTTTGTTTACCCTCCCTCCAGCCCCCAAATTCAATAATGGCAGACCCGAGGGAGTCGGAGAGGAGTGAGTGACCCGTGTTGCTGCGGCCACCAGGACAGAGTTTTCTGAAGTGTGACACTGGACGGGCCAGCCCAGGGCTCACTGGACAGCCACTCTGGAGGGTGACTATTAACTAGTAAGGCAGCTGTCAAACCTGAATTACCATGGCCCGTGGTGGCTCGCCTTGCAGGGAAACGCTGCCTCAGCAATCCTTGGACCGCCACGGCCACACTCCTCCGGACTCTGCGACCAATGCCCAAGTAAGTGCCACCAGCCTCTCTGAGATTTACACAACAAATGGCAGTGCGCGGTCAGGCAGCTGCAGCTTGCAGTCAGTGCTTGCCCGTGTAACTACTAAGATGACAATGTGGGATATTTTCAATTTCAAATATCCTGCTGGCCTTGGCCCCCTTTTGCTAATTTCATATTTGTGCTGAATTTCTTGCAGTACACCAGGCAGAATGCTCATGAACACTGCAAAGCTCTTCAGTTTCATCCCAGATCATTGCTGGATGGATGAACCACCTATGAAAACACTTCAGCTGTTGTCAGAGGAGATGTGCTACGAATGATATTTTCTAGACTGGAATACCCACAAAAGAGTCATTGTGTCTGTATAATGTGTGTGTCCTCTGACACCCTGTTCTGGTATGAGCAGCACCATAAAGCAAATGAACTGTTTGTGGGAGAGGGACCAAAAGATGTTACAAATGAAATAGATGATATAGGCATATAAATGATACTACACAATGGTGTTGGGCCATATATATAGACAAAGAGCAATACAGTAGAAATTATAGCAGTCACAAATATTGAGAAACAGCAAAGCCATATGTCAATTGCAGCAGTTCTGAGATCTTCTTAGGGTTTCCCAGTACTCAAATGGGTGCACTTTCTGATATTTATATGCTTCCCTCGTCTTCATTGCTTGATTTTGCTCATGAGAAAGTGTCACTCATAGTCGTTGAAATGTCACTCATAATTACACTGAACTTATGAAAATGTCACACATAAGCAACCTGAAACCTTGGAAGCCATTGTGTGTGTACATTTTGTAACTCACTTGATGAGTGGATTTTTGTGGCTGTTATATTATGAGATAAAATGTATCCACTCTGAAGACAGACAATGATTTTGTGCCAGAAACACGAAGAAAACCAATATAAGATTCATTGGTACTAGGGGTGGGCGGAATTTGCGAAATTCACTTTCGCAAATTATCGCGAAAATGTTAAAAATCTCCGCAAACATGCGGAAATATCGCGAAGATGCAGAAGTTTTTTCCCGCCCGTTCGCGGTATGTTCTGTGTGGTCGCGGCTCGCCAACTTACCCATGCGGTTGCTCGCGGGCGCGGCCATCTTGTTTTCACTTGTCTCGCGGTGCATGATCGCGAGAAGAAAGACGTGATTGCGCGACGAATGATGTTACTGCGGGCGCGAACTGTGGCGAGACAGCACAAATGGCTACCAACAATCCAACATCTCGTGGAGAACGCGACCGGATCGGGAAAACTTGTCTGCGAACGCGGGGATTCAGGTAAGGCGATCGCGCGCACGCAAGAATGTATTATTTTAAAGCGCGAGCAAGCAAAAATTTCCGGTAAAATGCGGATTGCGGAAATTTTGACATTTTCGCGCTCTCCGCGGAACGCGAAAATGTCAAATTATCGCAATTTCCGCGAGCGGAACGGATTTTTAGCCCAGGCCCAATTGGTACCCAAATCTGGCGTGATTCTATACCGTCGGCAAATGAAGTGGTGGGCAAGTAAAATTACGTCATTAACCGTTCAAAAATGGGAGTACAGACGCATCGATGTTGCCAATTAAGAAAACATTCAATTTGAAGCAAACGTCCAAGAACTTTTTGCAATAGAAAACGCACAAAGGTTTGCTCTAAGTGGTCTCACATTCCAAGCGGCTCCTATTCCAAGCGAACACAAAACATCTAAGTTGCTTTAGAAAAGGTTCATGAAATGTTTTCTCTTTCGAAATGTGCGCATACATATTTATATAATCAGTAATAAAGTTCAGACTGAGAAAAATGCTTGGGTCTATGGTGCATTAGAAATAAAATAAAACTATTTTAAAGCAATAAAACCACTACATGCATCACATGTAAGCACATTTCAGAGACCTGTTGTTCCTTTAAAGCTTGGCACTTCACCCACCTCATCAAACTTGTGATTGCTCTGCTAATTTATATGTGTGGGGACTGCAGGGTTTCCACTGGCTGTGACTCAGCGGAAGTTCTTGACATTTCGGATTGACGATGACAAAGGAAAAATATATAATGAATGGATTTCTCCTCATCACTGTCTGTCGAAATCTTCGCCCCCTGCTCCTACCTGCATGATTCTTGGTCACCGTGAATGGATTCTAAAGTGATTTGTGTGTTATGGTAATTAGGAAAGTGTCTGTGTGTCCGAGACACTTGCATTTAATAGAGGAATTCATGCATGATATAGCTTTTAGAAACATGCCACATGCCACTGCATAAGTTGCTCAATGTCACTGAACATATCTCCCGTGAATATATTGCCTTGTGCAACTTCTTCAACAACATTTTGCTCCTTTCAGTGTTTTACACACACTTTTAAATGCACATCTTGTGATTTGCGAAATAAATGTTTATATTTATGAAACGGAAGAGAAAAGAATTTGTAAAATGCACGAAGTCCGAAGGCATCAAAGCGCAAAGGCCAGTAAGGAAAGCATCCGTGGAGACCAGAGAGCTGCAAGTACAGAAGGGAAAAAAGCCAGATTTTCAGTTGCTTGAGGAAAACCACAAATCCACATTTTAGCTGCAGCACCCGAGAATGAGCAGCCACCACACCTGGCTTTGCAGAATCTGGGGATGGTGACCTTCTGTTCTGCTTTGGTTTTCGGATCAGATAGAACCCGCTCATCAGAGCCTCACTAACCCAGCCAGAACGTTATCCTCTCCCCCTCCCTAGGGCCTATTTACAATAGGTAACCACATATATACAGGGAATTCCTACTCATACATACCAAGACCTCTTATAATCGGCGGCCTCGCGATCCCATACGGATCCAGACCTCTCTGCCCATACGACAGTCTCAGCACAAGTGGCGGCCTCGCGATCCCATACGAATCCAGACCTCTCTGCCCATACCACAGTCTCAGCACAAATGGCGGCCTTGCGATCCCATACGAATCCAGACCTCTCTGCCCATACGACAGTCTCAGCACAAGTGGCGGCCTCGCGATCCCATATGAATCCAGACCTCTCTACCCAGACGGCAGTCTTAGCACAAGTGGCGGCCTCGCGATCCCATACGAATCCAGACCTCTCTACCCAGACGGCAGTCTTAGCACAAGTGGTGGCCTCGTGATCCCATACGAATCCAGACCTCTCTACCCAGACGGCAGTCTTAGCACAATTTGGGGCCCTCACGATCCCATACGGATCCAGACCTCTCTACCCAGACGACAGTTCATACGATAGTTCATCCTATGATCACCATAACATACAAAAAGGGAATCAGTCTCACTATGCATCAGATCACACAAGGACTGCCAGTTCGAGCATAGTCTGTTCTCCGGTTCGAGGGGCTCCTCTCTCCCTTATTCAGTTACCACTTACCTGATCAGGGTTAACATCTGTTCATGTAGCCGCAGCTGACTAGAAAAATAGGCTACCGTCTCATACAAGAACACGTAGCACATGTTGGTTCACTACAAACTGGGTACTTTATTACTCGTTACATACGCAATCACATAACATTACAATATAACACATAACCTGCAAAGAAAAGTGAAAGATTAAGTTGTACACTCTAATAAGAAAGGGTCGACATCACCTTAGTAGTGTGTAGCCTGCACTCAGTGGTCATCTAGGTTCCCGTCTCGTCTGTGCCTCGGCTCGCCTGGAAGTCACACCTCCGCAGTCACGGATACACGTCTGCACCACTATGCGCTGTTCCCTTCACCCTTCTCCGAGTCACTGGGACCTCTTCCTTGTCGGCTACTCTCTCCTCTCTGGCTATTCTGCTAGGAGAGTATCTGTCTCTCGGTTTTTCTCCGCCTTCAAGATGGCGTCTGTCTTCCCTGGAATAAGTAGTAGCTTTATTGCTAACGGCTAGATGCCGCCTACGGACTGACCATGTAACTGCCTCAGACTTTCACTAATATAGAGGTGCGTTTCCTCATGGAAAATTCCGGCCCGTAACCTGCCGCCCACCAAATTCTTGTACCTCCCCGTACCAAGGACACGTTCCCAGCCGGCCGGCCTGATGTAGTGTCTTCGGCATGAAGAAAAATACAATCCTTCGATAAGGGCCGGCCTGAACCGGTTCTCTCCAAGCGAATAACACCTCATAACTAAAACATTACATTTGACCTAGAAGCATCCCAAGCTGCCGGAGCAGAAAGAAAGATGGAGTCCCTCCCGTTTGAGGCTTACCAGGCCTGAATTCAGCACGGCTCCATGAAATACCCTCACTACAGGACAGGTTATCCCTAATACTAACGAATCTATCCCCTAGGCTATGTGTGCAAGCCCTGATCTATGGGGAAGAACACAGAATCATGTCGAAGTGCCTAGTAAATAGGCTCCATTCACTACTCTAACCCTTAGACTTGAATGGTAAGAGACTGAAGTCACATTCAATCATCTTTTCCTCACAAGAAGGCCGGGAAAATCGAGCAGAACATTTCACCCTTGACTTCAGTCTATTATACATTCATTAAACAGAACTAATATCTGTGGAAGAATAATATGAAACAAAACTAACTGATCTATGTCTAGTACCAGGTGTGCAGAATTGAAGTAGTGAAGGAATACACTGAATAAAGCAACAGATAGAAATCAAAATGCCGATAGTAACCAGAATACCTCCTAATATCGGACGTAACATATGCAAATCAGGTAACCAATTAAAGAGCCAGTCAAACCAGCCCTGGTCAATGTGTTTTCTAACTTCTTCTGTCAAGTCATGTAGTTTATCAATGTGAGCTTGAATGGATTTTGTATGATCAGACAAGTTAAAACAACAAAGACCCTCAAAATCAGAACAATCGTGTCCATGTTTAAGCAAAAGATAATCAATGGCCGCTCGATTTTGCAAGATAGCTCTACGTTCACCCTGAGCGTCTAACAGCATGTCAGACAGGACTGTAGAAGTATGATTAATGGATTTTACCATCCAGCAGGCCATTTTCCCAATAGATTTGGCAGTATAAACTGCCAAAGCAGGAACACCAACAATTGAAATAGCCAGGCTAAGGTATTCAGACTTGGAATATAAATGCAAAGATGAGTCACAATCCTCCTGTAACCTCACTGTATCTCGAATCACACGAGAGTTGGCATTCGGATGTGATGAAAACATTAACAAGCTCAGTCTAGTAATGGCACAAGGGCCTCCAGAAATATTTGCGGGGATATATGGCCAGGAAGTATTACCACATGAGAAAAGCCATCCGGCAGGTAGTAACATCGTGCGATAATGACTGGGGGTAACTACCAAACTCTTGCAAGTCATGTTATTCTGAACAGAGGTACATGTTTTCGGTGTCCTTTGAAGGCACAAAGTTCGTTCATGAGCGGTGAATGAAGTGGCACCTTTCAATCTTAAACGCATACATTCAGAAATCGCACTAGGATCACAAGTAAGGAAAAAACACAAATCACCCCGTGTGATATTATAGGTAACTATTTGGGACTGGATGGGGGGTATCGGGTCTGACAGTACAGTACACAAGGGGCAATACTCATGGGTAGCAAAATCGCCCAGAAGAACATTGGGGCGAGCATTCGATATATTGAAAATATGAGTCAAAGTCTCCAATGAAGCAGGGACAGCAACTAAACAAGTTGCTAGAATGTCAGTTACCGATCTCATCGGTGTCAAGCAGAAATGAGGGGCTTTAGTCACTCGTTTGGCTAACATAGTCCAAAAGTTCGACGACGAATCCCACGCAGCGAAGGAGCGCGACACTCGGGTTCTCAACTCAGCCCGGGTTGATGGGATCCCTCCTCTCTCGTCGTACCAGCCCAAAAGGAGTCCAACGCCGACACATCCTGCAGCAACAGTCCAAAGAATGATCTGAAAGAGAATCGAATACAGGCATTATTCATTCTCGTAAGTAACATTTGTCAGCCGGGACTGCTTCCCAGCTATCTTTCCCTGGTCTCATAACTAAAATGGTGTTGTCTTGACCGGTTGCAATGACCTCTGCTTGTTCAGGGGGATTCTTAGGCGACTGCACCCAAACTCTGGCCCCAGGATTATCTGTGGAGCCAAAACCTTTCTGGCCTCGTACAGTTAGCAACGTTGGGGCAGTGCCTTTTGTGATCTCACCACTGAAAACAGGCATTATTAGCAATTGAGCCACTCGGTCAGTTTGATGTATTAGTAAGTCAACCTCACTGCTATTCAGCAGGAGCACCTTAATCTGTCCCTGATAATCACTGTCAATGATTCCTCCAAGCACCTGAATGCCTTTCACAGCCAGCCCCGATCTAGGGGCGATTAATCCGAAATTCCCAGTTGGTATATGAACACCAACACCAGTTTCAATGATGACTCGATTCTTACTTTCTATAACGGTGTCATCCATGGCATGCAAGTCTAAACCTGCCGACCCTGGGGTCGCCCTACATGGAGCCAAAGCTCCGGGAGTAATTTTCCAGTACATCACAGTCTCTCTGATTTCATTGGGCTTAGCATTGACCTTCGGAGGAAACAAACGCATAAGTGGAGATTCAGCATTTAGAAAAGGACGGTTATTCAAAATCAATAGCGCTTGAGGCAAAAAGTCTCGCCAATTCTTATACTTGTCATCTGTTAATTTACGTAACTGATCTTTCAGCAGGCCATTCAACCTCTCCACAAGGCCCGAGGCCTGTGGATAATATGGTATATGAAACACCCATTCAATATTGTTTTCCACACAGAAGTCCTGTACCAATCTTCCACGAAAATGGGATGCATTATCAGATTGAATTTGCAATGGCACACCATAATACATCATAATCAATTCCAATGTTTTAATAGTATTCAATTGGGTAGCTTGCTTACAGGGAAGGGCCACCAGCAGGCCACTGTATGTATCAACAATAGTGAAAACATATTGACAATTCCTACTCATAGGAAGTGGACCGATGTAATCAATCTGCCAAATTTGAGCGGGCAATTTCCCGCGATGTAAATGACCTTTGACAATTTGGGGCACTTTGCGCTGCCTGATATGCTGACAAATGGGACAATGTAGAATAACATTTTTGATTAAATCTAGGGGAATATAAATTCCTCGATCAGCAGCCCACCTGCTAGTGGCTTTCTCTCCAAAGTGTCCTGCTTTCTGGTGGGCCCATTTCGCCAATCCCGCAATATCAGAATCTTGCCTGTCCACCACTGCCTCAGCAATTTTAGATTTCTCATCTGCAATGTTATGAAAGAATTTGTCAAGAGAGTCTATCGGGGTATGAGCATCCACATGGAAGACTGTAACAGTACTCTGTGGGAGCATTTCCCAAATCTCCTGCCATAATTCTTTTCCCCACAGTTCTTTTGAATGCAATTTCCAACTATGGGAATGCCAAGTCGGTAACCAAACTGCCAGTCCATTGGCAGTAGACCAAGAATCGGTGAAAATATGACATGTGCCAGGTAACTCTTGTTTCAGAACTTGATAAACAGCATAGAGTTCAGCAAATTGACTGCTCTTACCCTCACCAGTTGTACTCAGCAATTTTTGTGTGATCGGATTATAGGACACCGCCTTCCAATGCCGTTTCGTCCCTATGAACCTTGCTGAACCATCCGTAAACCAGACATGGTTTCTGTCCTCCGCGGACAAATCATCAAAAGGTCTACCCCACTTAACAGGAAACTCCTGTACTAAAGGTACGGAACATTCACTCTCAGTCTCAGTCGATGGCGCCCGCGCCACCTGCTCATGCAAAGATGCAACTCCTTTTTGTCCCACACGTGCCCTGTCTTGTATATACCATTTCCATTTAATCACACTCGCCTCTTGAGCGTGTCCAATTCGGTGAGTTTTCGGCGAACTCATAACCCACTGCATGATAGGAATTTCAGGTCGCAGAACTATATCATGTCCCAAAGTCAATTGCTCGGTATCCACCAGAGCCCAATAACATGCAAGTAACTGTTTCTCAAAAGGTGTATAACGCTCACCAGCATCAGGTAACTTTTTGGTCCAGAAACCTAACGGTACTCTACTCTTGCCTTGTTTCTGCCACAAACTCCAATTCGCATAAAGGCCTTGTACAGACACATTCAAATCCACATCACCATCACATACAGGCCATAAATCCAGAGCATGCTGAATTGCTTCTTTTGCCAGACTGAACGCATCTTGCTGTGGTTTATCCCATTCAAATGCATTCTTTTTACGAGTGACACGGTACAAAGGGGCCAATATTTGACTCAAATGAGGAATATGCTGGCGCCAAAAACCAAACAATCCAATGAAGCTTTGGGCTTCTTTCCTATTCCTCGGAACTGCAAAATCAAGAATTTTCTGTTTAACCTGAGGGATCACTTCTCGGTGCCCCTCATGCCAATTAATACCCAAAAATTTCACAGCCTGGGACGGACCTTGTAATTTATCCGGGTTGATTTCCCAACCTTTCTCACGCAGGCACTCAATGACTCTGTCCAATTGGGTCCGAACTTCCTCTTGTGTTTCGCCTTGGATCAAAATATCATCAATATAGTGACATATCTGAATTTGCGGATGAACCGGTACCTCAGCCAAATGCTCTGCCACCAGCCGGTGACAGATCGTAGGACTATGCACATAGCCCTGGGGAAGACTTCTAAACGTCATCTGACGCCCGTTCCACGTAAAACTGAATTGTTCCTGACACTCAGGGGCAATCGGAATCGAAAAGAAAGCATTAGCAATATCAATGGATGCATACCATGTACCTGGATGTTTTTGGATTCTTTCAATTAGGGTAATAACATCCGGTACTGCAACAGCCAAAGAGGGTGTGTGTCTATTCAATTCTCGATAATCAACAGTCATGCGCCAAGAATTATCACTCTTACGTACAGGCCAAACAGGATTATTCCAAGCAGAAGTAACTGGGGTTATAACTCCTGCATCCACCAACTCCTGAATAGTGGTACTAATCTCTTCATGACCACCTGGAATACGATACTGCTTCTGACAAACCACTTTTGTCGCCTGGGGAACTTTTATGGGAGGCATCCTTAAACGACCAACCCGTACAGGCCTGGACGATATATAATGTTTAGTTCCAAATTGGTAACATCCATCATCTAAGTGCAAAGTCATTCCTTTCAAAATATCAATTCCAATTATGAATTCTAAGAGTGGCACCACTAATACAGAGTATTCTTTTCTAGGAATTCTACCTATTCTCATTTCAAGTAAAGTTTGAACTGCGGGAGTTTCCTTTCCACCTAATCCGGTAATTGTAAAAGGCTGACCTTTAAACTTCTTTGATTTTCCATGAATAAGAGTGGCCTCCGCTCCTGTATCTACCAATGCTCGGGCCCTTTGGACATTACGATGTCTCCAATAAATATCAATATCTACATAGGGTCTATTATCTCTATGAGCCCATCTGTGTACTGGAGCTTGACCTATTTCCTAGTCATTTTTACTGCGTTCTGTGTGCCAGGATAAATCGGGATAAAGACTCTCACGTTTCTCAGGTATCGATACCTCCTGTTCATATCCATCTCTATTACGATTTGGATTCCTGTCCTCTGCATTGTACTGCGGGTTTCGATCGGCCAATCTGTGTCGATCCTCTTTCCTTCTCAACTCAGGGGATTGATCCCTATCATCCCTACGTCTGCTGTTAACATAATCATCTCTCCCCCTTTCTCTTTCCCCCTCTCTCTCTCTGTCTCTCTCACGACGGGGGGACAAATCACGTACATAACGTCGATCATCACGACGATCAGAGCGCCCACGGCGGTCGTCATCACCGCTACCGTCAGAAAAACCACGATCACATTCAGTCGTCCGAACACGCCGGGCACCCTCCTTTCGATCCAAGCCACGTTTGCGAAACATTTCCCACAAACGAGGAGTAGCCTCACCGTCAATGTCCTCCTTCCGCACACCATCGGCCACAAGACCAAAAAATATATCACGTCTAGTAAGTTTATTGTCACCAGGAGTACGAGTGTCAGGCCGGGACTGCCGTTCAGGTTTAAACCACTCACCCAACTCACCGAGTTGGCGTACCGATTCCAGCACCATAGATAACATGTTACCAGTCTGATTAATCAATAAAGTCATCATGACCTGCTTATAAGCAACAGGGGAAGAACGAATAATACGATTCCGCACAGAAGATGTCAACAAACCATCAAGCAACCTGTCAGCAGTATTCAGAAAAATTGCCGTTTTCATCACCTCCTCTTTGAGACGTTGTGCAGCATCGCGCAAAGTATACCACGGTTTGTCATTCACAGGCCAGTCAGACTCAGTAGGATATTTTTGATTACAACCCTCAGTCGCCAATTGAAGCAAAGTAATTTGACCACCACCATTAAAATTACGAAAATGATCCTGTACAGTAGAATCCGTACTCAAGGAACAAAATTTCAAACAATCGCCAGCATCCAACATAATGCCAGCAGCGCCCAGTTCATAAAGGCGCACCATCCATGTGAGTAAGGTCTCACCAGCTCGCTGCCGAAATCGCTGCAAAATATCACTAATTTCTTGTTGAGTAAAATCCTCCAAAGAGTCTAAAGCAATACCATTCGGAACACCGGGAGCCTGCTGCAACTTCCGCCGAAAAACTGGATGCACCGAGACCGCGGGACGAGCATCACAAGGAGCTCGATCAGTACACGTAGAGGAACAATCAGTGTAAGAAGCATCGACCCTACTCAAAGGACGAGCGCAATCACGGGGTGCACCATCAGAGGCGCAAGAAGCAGACTTACAATCACGGCCTGAGCGAGAGGACTCGCGCTTGGCAGACTCCTCACCCGAGGAACGAGAATCACTCGAGTTCCAGATATTACCATCCCATTCATCAGGATTCCAATCCAGTCCGGCTTTCGCCACGACCAGACGCACCTTTCGCGTCGAAACCCGACCACGCCGATTCTTGTATTTATAACGAGCAATTCGCACAGCCGCCCTCTCGGCAATAGTTTGGTAAGTCTCAAGTTTGTCAGCAAGCAACGTATTTTGACACCGCAACAAAGTATGAGCATTCTGAATCTCAACAAAGTTCGCTTCCACATCCTTATGCAATTTCTGTAATTTCAACAACCTCTCATGCAGAATCCTGTACGCAGACAGAACAATCCAACCTCTACGCCCCAAAACGGGAAGCTCATCACCCTTAGATACCGGCGCCTTCTGTAAACAAGTAATCACATTAGCCGGCTCCGCCAGGTCCAAAAAAGAATTCCAATTCTCACTCAAACCAGTAGAATCAGCCCACTCACGGGCTAAGGCTTCATAAGGCGTTGAATCCCAGCCGGGCATATCAACAGGCAACTTAAAAGTAGATTTCGACTTTCTAGAAAACATCTCGGAAAAGAAAGAGAAGAAAAAGAGAAAGAGAAAAAAAACTATACACACAATTATATACAAATAATATACAAACGAAACCACGCATGCGCCGAAAGCAAACACGATACAACCACAACGCACACAGGTTTCGTAAACGGTTTGTGACGCCAAATGTTCTGCTTTGGTTTTCGGATCAGATAGAACCCGCTCATCAGAGCCTCACTAACCCAGCCAGAACGTTATCCTCTCCCCCTCCCTAGGGCCTATTTACAATAGGTAACCACATATATACAGGGAATTCCTACTCATACATACCAAGACCTCTTATAATCGGCGGCCTCGCGATCCCATACGGATCCAGACCTCTCTGCCCATACGACAGTCTCAGCAGAAGTGGCGGCCTCGCGATCCCATACGAATCCAGACCTCTCTGCCCATACGACAGTCTCAGCACAAATGGCGGCCTTGCGATCCCATACGAATCCAGACCTCTCTGCCCATACGACAGTCTCAGCACAAGTGGCGGCCTCGCGATCCCATACGAATCCAGACCTCTCTACCCAGACGGCAGTCTTAGCACAAGTGGCGGCCTCGCGATCCCATACGAATCCAGACCTCTCTACCCAGACGGCAGTCTTAGCACAAGTGGCGGCCTCGCGATCCCATACGAATCCAGACCTCTCTACCCAGACGGCAGTCTTAGCACAATCGGCGGCCTCGCGATCCCATACGGATCCAGACCTCTCTACCCAGACGACAGTTCATACGATAGTTCATCCTATGATCACCATAACATACAAAAAGGGAATCAGTCTCACTATGCATCAGATCACACAAGGACTGCCAGTTCGAGCATAGTCTGTTCTCCGGTTCGAGGGGCTCCTTTCTCCCTTATTCAGTTACCACTTACCTGATCAGGGTTAACATCTGTTCATGTAGCCGCAGCTGACTAGAAAAATAGGCTACCCTCTCATACAAGAACACGTAGCACATGTTGGTTCACTACAAACTGGGTACTTTATTACTCGTTACATACGCAATCACATAACATTACAATATAACACATAACCTGCAAAGAAAAGTGAAAGATTAAGTTGTACACTCTAATAAGAAAGGGTCGACATCACCTTAGTAGTGTGTAGCCTGCACTCAGTGGTCATCTAGGTTCCCGTCTCGTCTGTGCCTCGGCTCGCCTGGAAGTCACACCTCCGCAGTCACGGATACACGTCTGCACCACTATGCGCTGTTCCCTTCACCCTTCTCCGAGTCACTGGGACCTCTTCCTTGTCGGCTACTCTCTCCTCTCTGGCTATTCTGCTAGGAGAGTATCTGTCTCTCGGTTTTTCTCCGCCTTCAAGATGGCGTCTGTCTTCCCTGGAATAAGTAGTAGCTTTATTGCTAACGGCTAGATGCCGCCTACGGACTGACCATGTAACTGCCTCAGACTTTCACTAATATAGAGGTGCGTTTCCTCATGGAAAATTCCGGCCCGTAACCTGCCGCCCACCAAATTCTTGTACCTCCCCGTACCAAGGACACGTTCCCAGCCGGCCGGCCTGATGTAGTGTCTTCGGCATGAAGAAAAATACAATCCTTCGATAAGGGCCGGCCTGAACCGGTTCTCTCCAAGCGAATAACACCTCATAACTAAAACATTACATTTGACCTAGAAGCATCCCAAGCTGCCGGAGCAGAAAGAAAGATGGAGTCTCTCCCGTTTGAGGCCTACCAGGCCTGAATTCAGCACGGCTCCATGAAATACCCTCACTACAGGACAGGTTATCCCTAATACTAACGAATCTATCCCCTAGGCTATGTGTGCAAGCCCTGATCTATGGGGAAGAACACAGAATCATGTCGAAGTGCCTAGTAAATAGGCTCCATTCACTACTCTAACCCTTAGACTTGAATGGTAAGAGACTGAAGTCACATTCAATCATCTTTTCCTCACAAGAAGGCCAGGAAAATCGAGCAGAACACCTTCCTAAGAGATGAGGATCTGAGCCGACTTGTAGGGCTACACCAATGGAGTGCTATACTCAGAGGCGCACACCCTTGATGGTAAAGAGACAAATGGACAATGCAAAGTGTTTTATATATCACTCGCCTCCTAACTGGCAGCCAGTGGAGGGAGCGCCTGCCTTCTTTCATGAAAGGTGTTTAGGTACATTCAGTGTCAGACGGGCTGCCGCATTTTGAATAACCTGCAGTCTATTCAGTGAGGACTTGTTGTTGTTCAGGTATAAAGCATTACAACAGTCTAGGCATGAGGTAATTAAATCAATGCCCACTGCCGCTCTGAGTTCAGCTGGAATAAGCGGAAAAGATCTTTTTCAGGGTGCGGTCATTAAAAAGAACAGGAACTCACAGTCCTGCTGACCTGAGTTTCAAAAGAGTGAGTGTCATCAAACAATGACCCACACATTTCCAGCAGATTTGACTGGTGAAGGTAAAGGACCACAAGTCTGGTCACTAGAGTTCAGACCATACTGCATACTTTGTCCCACATCAGGATCTCGGTCTTTTCACCATTCCGTTTTTAGCAATTATCCATCTTCCTGTTTCTAATGCCATTCATACTGAGATTGAATTTGTCTGCTACAAGTGGCAGATTATCTGAAATGGAGATGATGATTTGGGTATCGTCCGCATAGGATAACATCTGAAAGCCAAACGAGCGCACCAGTTCCACCAGGGGTGCGGCATTCAAGTTGAGTAAGGTGGGGCTAAGAGAGGACAAGGGAGCTGGAGCCCCTCTGCTCTACAATTACTACAGCTGACTATTTGGATCCTATCTTTCAGAAAGGAACCCAGGCCCAGAGCAGTAGCCCTCAGCGCTGCTTGATGTAATCTTTGGATCAAGCAGAACGGTGATATTGTGTCAAATGCCACTGACAGACAAACGTTACCAAAATAGCAGTGCCTCCTTGATCTACTTAGCAACGAATGGAATCTGCAGTGGCAACCAGCAGTGACTCGGTGACCATTTCTGAACCCATTCTGCTCAGGATCCAAGTGATCTCAGGCAGTAATAAACTCAGTAAATTCCGGGTTGATCTAATTTTCAAGCATTTTTGCCGGTGCGGGCAGTAGAAAGATAGGGCAAAGGTTTTTGAGGTCCTCTGGGTCCCCATTAGGTTTCTTTAGAAGGGAGATGACTACTGTTTCCTTCCAAAGTTGGAAACACTCTCACGTTGTTAATATCTGATTGAAGACTTTTACCAAAAAGGTCACAAACTGATCTGGGGTGAGTTGTAAAACTCTAGAAGGACAGGGTTCATCAGGTGAGCCTGATTTCATGTTCATAAGAAAATTATTTACTTGCAAGGGGGAGATGGGAGGGAATGCAGGCATGGCTGCAGCGGAGTGCCAGTCAGCAGGGTCACCCACATCGAATGAGGAGAGAGCTCTTTAACCACCTTCCAAAGTTTGTCAGGGACGTTACTGGCAGACCATGTTTGTTTACTTAGTAAGAGGACATGGAATGTTAATACATAAGTACCATTACTTTGTGTTTTCCTTTCGCTTCTGGAACACAATTTGCCCTCCATTTCCGTTCTTGCCTTTGACACTGCCATCTGACGTCTTTCGGTTTGTCCGAAAACCAGAAAAACAAGGGGGCATATTATCAAGAAACAGCATTAAAATTATCGCCGCTTTAGCGGCAGAAAACTGCCGCTAAAGCGGCGATAATGGGCTTGATAATATGCCCTTGCGAATTCCCATAGAAGCCCATTTTTATGGTGTCAACATGGGCTTCTATTGGAATTCTCTGCGGCATATTATCAAGCCCATCATCGCCGCTTTAGCGGCAGTTTTCTACCACTAAAGTAGCAATAATTTTAACGCCGTGCTTGATAATATGCCCCAATGTGCAGACCCTTTAGCTCTGGTGCAGACCTGTGTTTGAACCAGGGCAAGCTAGTCGATTGCTAGCAGTAATTTCAAATAATGAAAAAAATAACACATTGGAGCAAAGCTTCGGGAAGTGATTTTCCCAGTGTTCTCTGATCTGTGCCCGTGTTCCAAACAAGCACCAAACAATAAAAACTGAGCAAGCAGCTAATTTTTGAAAATTTCCGCTCAACAAAGAAAACAAGAAGGGCAGCAGATAGAATTGAGACCGCAATGTGATTTTTTTATAGCGATATTAAGATGATCATTAGCCTTCTCGAAAAGCAGCTTTCCCACAGAAAGACACGCATTACAGACAAGAATACACAAATGAATACAATGCAGGTTTAGACGATAACTTGTATTGGAAAATGTTTGAGTTGTTCTGGTTAAATAAATATTTGCGATCTAAATGGTTAAAGATGTACTTGAGCCAAGAGTCCAAGAAATGCTCAGGATTCTATTCCATGTCGAGGACATAGCTATTATCTCGGGGACAGATTCATTTTTCACAAAGTCGAAGGATAAAAGTAAGTCTTTGTATTCTGTGAAGTATCCTCATCTCCAAACAACATATGGCATTCTCATCTGTAATGTAAGTAGTCGGAGTGCCATTCTTTTAAATCATGTTTGCACAGCTGTCACTTCTCTCCCTCCTTTCAATTTTATTACTGACAACATCATTAATAGTTTTTCAACAGAGTCCAATTCGACTGATTAGAATGTATTGATTTTTACTTGGCGATTGAAGATAACACAAACAGGTTCCATCAGATAAAAATGACAATCTATGGTAATTGCACTGCATGAACTCCTTCTCGGTCCAAATAAGCTGGTGAAAAATTGCATCCCTTCGTATTCATTTATAAGAGCTACTTGTATCACTCAATAGCTGCAATCAGTTCTCTTGTATACAAAAAGAGAGATGCGAACAGAAAACAGCTGTCCATCTATTCAATTACAGATGTGGAACTCTGTACCTTAGAGCATCTAATCTTCCTTTTACATGAACCTTTCAAATGAGGTTAACCCTGGAAATTACAGAATGAAAGCAAACATATTATCAAACTCTCTCTACCTGCTAAGTTATTTACCATATTCTTCCATTTTCAAATTGTTCACAGAGGCATGTGCCATTTCTGTATTGTTCGATTTGGTATTATGTCTCTTTGATTGCAGCCCTATTATTTTCACATACTCTGCCAGTAATATCTTATATCATTTTTGATATTCTTAAATCTTCTCATTGAAATGATAAAGCGTGATTTATTTATTAAAACGGTTTGTTCCCACTACAATGTTATCACAAAATAAATGTTGCTATGGCCCTGTCTCCACGTGTGTGTGTGCGAGTTTGAGTGTGTGCGTACACTACTACCCACACTTCAACGTTTGACGTCTTATGCAGTCGGTAGCTTAGTAATGATAGATGCATTTCCCAATAGATAGTTGTGCGCTCTTGCTCTCCTTGCTGCTTATGAAAGGCACATTAGCCCCCTGTTCCAGGGTTATTTTGCAGAATTCACTTGCACCAATCAAGAATTTGCAGGGCTGAGCAATCTCATAGGGTCGTGGTTTGGCGGATTAATTGTTTTTTACACAAACCATCTCAGTGGACCTCAAGGCGTTAGGTAAATTTCTGCAAACTCAATAGTTAAGGACATTGAGTGAGTGCACAGGGGCTGATTGTTCATTGCATGTCTGTTTAATGGAAGCATTTTAATGAGCAAAGTATATTCCCTAGTGATACTGAGGCAACTACCCATTTCTACTTTTTTAACAAGTGCTACATATCTGTTTAACATCCTGACTATTGCAGTGGCTATGCACTCCTGAGCAAGACACCCCTTTCCACGTTGATGATGCCAACAGTGCCAAATCCTTCACCCTCCTGTTGAACCTGAACAACATCGGTCTCACCCAACTGATCACTGAAACCATGCTCAAAGCGGGACACACACTCTATCCCACTTCACCTCCAGTGACAGAATCAAATTCAGCCACATCACAGAACTCACCTGGACTGACCGCAGCATCATTCACTTCACCCTCACCGATGCCCAGCACATCACCACCAGACATCAGATCTCCTTGGAGCAAGGTCACCTAAACTCCGTATTCGCATGCCCTCACCACCTCTCGACAAGGCCTGGGCAGTAAACTCTGCTCTGCCGATGTAGATCCCATGTTTTTTGCTACTCGGTGCTCTGCTTGGAGTGCAGAATTCTGCAAAAATTCTGCACTCCGCCATGAGGCAAAGATTACCGGTGCCCACCTCAGCCATTTTCCAAATTCAAAGATGTGCGCACAGTCATAGACCCGCCCAGATGCACAAATGAATCTCCAATTGTGCGCTCACTGAGGTGAAAGTGAAAACATTTGTGGCCTTGGTTAGGGAGACCTAAAGCCAAGCTCCGACTTTCCCACTTCCGCTACCCAGTATGGCACGTATCGCTGGAGTGAGTCGTGCTCTGCCTGTCCGCGCATACCGCATTACTTAGCCCGCAGCCTCTTCTTGTTCTCCTCGAAGCAGCCATGTACTTGACAGGCCGAGGTGCAACGAGTTGGCAGTACGTGCGTTAATCTATGTCCAACCTGTTTCTAGTACGTTTCTTTCTTGTATTCTAAATATGGGCAATTTTGTTTTGTGACTTTATAGGTACCTCAATATTTAAATGAAATTCTTGGACTTTGGTGTCTGACATATCAGACATCTGGATTACCTGAAGATTTCTAACATATGTCTCATCTCATAAAACTATTTTGTATGGTAAGATTTAGCTGTTTACATGATAAGTTGTCACCCTTATAACATTTTCAGTTTCTTCATGGTATATCTGGTTTGACTACACTTTGTGACCCATCAATGCTTTGGAGGTTATGACACAATGTCGGAGACATTGTCTCTTAGCTCCTTCTCTCAGGGTGGCTACTTCACCATCTCCTGTATTACATTTCTGACTGTAATATTTGTGGGTCATTATCTCCCACACATTATTCTCAGATCATAGGTTGCTTTGGCTTGTTGCAACGTTGTGTTTCTCTGGTGAGGCACGGTGTACTTTAGCTTCATTTAACCCTGGTAACTCAGTACACTATATAATCTCTTGGTGTTTGACAGTCCTTTGATTTTCATTTAAGTCTATGTAAGACTAGTGTAATATGATGATTAATTCCTGTCTTATTGTAATTATGTACATTCACAGCCTTGAAGAAGTCACTGCTCATGACGAAACACATGTTGGCCGTTATTTTGATGATATATTCATAAGGATCATTGAATTCGCTACACATTTATGTTAATACATCCCTTTGAAATCGATTCTCTACACATCTTACTTTGTGGACTTGATTTGTTGGACATCTATAAGAGTACTTCGAGATCTTTGTACAATTTCATTTTGTACGAAGGACCCATTGGGTTTATTGTTGGTTATACCCATGGGTAGTAGGATATGTGACACCAAGTGAGTATCAGTTCATACTTGAATATTTTCAGTGCTAGCACTACAAATAGCATGCACATGGGATGTGTGATTATTATACCACTGCTATATATCCTTTTCCACAAATGCAGTGGAGATGTGTCCGTTCGGCTCAGGGTTGCACCGCGCAGCATAGGAGATGCATGGATTCTGCTGGTTCCACAGAGGCTGGCAGAACATCCAAAACCTACTTCCAAGTGTCCAAGACTTGGGTGGCACCATTTGGTAGGGTAGATTCACAGATGGTGGAGTCTAGGTTCAGGGTTGCTGGAAGCCTGTCTTTTCCAGAGGCTTCAGATCAGGAGTTCATCCAACTAGCCTTTGGAGTCACTCCGGAAATTCTGGGTCCAAGAGATGCGGTTCCAGTTCTTCTCACCCAGGCAAGAGGGAAGCAGGCAGTAGGCCAGCACAGCGGGCAGCAATCCTACAAAGCAGCAGTCCAGCATAGAGGCAGTCCTTTCAGCAACACAACAGTCCTTCTTCCTAACTATCTACAGACCCAGAAGTTTACTAAAGAGGTTGTGTCTGAGGTCCAGTATTTATAGCCAGTTGTGCCTTAGAAATGAGGAGAAGCTTCTAGAGCACCTCTTTGAAGTAGGCCTGGGCGGAGTTTGTGGAGTTTCACTCTGCAGAATTCTACAGAGTTACTGAAAAATTCAATCAAATTCCACAGAGTGCCATGAGAAGGAGAAGTAATCATTAGCTGTCTGTCAGCTGGGCAGTCCCGAGTCACATAAGAAGGGTAACATTCACAGGTGCCCCGTGGAGCCACCATTCAGCCCTGGGGTTAAATTTGCAGCTCCAAGGGCACTGTATCACCTTCAAGAGGATGCAAAAACCAAACCACACTGCAGTAAAGAGACTTACCAGGAAAATGTGTAAGTCAGGAGCTTCAGTCCTCTCCAAGGAAAGGCTTTCTGCATGCAGCACTCACACAGAGAGCTCTGAAATGTGTGACCATGCTATTGGTGCCGGGAACTGCCTCACTATGCAGCTATTTGTCTTTCAGAGACCAATGCACCTCTGTCTGCAGAGTCCTGCTGCTGGAGCTGACATCAGTCAGGGGTCCAGGACACTCTTGTCAGCAGCAGGCTGAGCCAGGCCGCCTTAGAGGGTGAGCACTGCCTAGCCTCGGGTTTACCATGTACATCAAGGGTTCATGGCAGAATTGTACTAACACTGACCTCTCCGAGGACATGGCAACTGACGCAGCCTGGCCATGGGATGACCCCAGCAGTGCACTCCAGGTACTAGGAGATTCCACACCAGATGGAAAGATATTGATCTGATGTTATATACTCAGGCTTACTGCCTTCTTTCAAGGGTTCATTGTGATGAACAGGTTTGTGTTGTTTTTCAGCATACCCCCAAATGAATACCTATGAGTGATATGAGTCATGGGATAAAAAGATGGAAATATCAACTCTACAATTTTCATGCACATTTGTAACCAGTGTTTGGTGCCAAACTAGTCCTATCATGTAACACGATATAGGAAATGTCGGCAATTATTTTCAAGCAAACTAGCTAAATAATTGACCCTGAGACGCAGCCTAGAGCTAGTGTTAGACATTAAAAGCAACACATCTTCAGATAGAATTTACAGGCTACTAGAGTAATTATTTGGAAACTGTGGCAAAAGATTAATCTCCTATACCTGATGTAAAAAGAATGCAATGTGCTACTTGAATCATCTAGTTCTTTGGTGTCATCTTGTGTTGCCTTTAGGTAAATGCAACCCAAAAAATAAATGTGCGCATATTAAATCAGAAAATAAGAGCTAGTATTCCCGCATTAAAGGAGTGACCCTGAATTACTAAATTCCTCCAATTCCGTCCACCTCTAATTTGAAGTTCATCGGTACATTGCCCTCCCTGCACTGGCTCCAAACTAACTACAGGGGGTATCCTGCTCTTTGTGTGGAGGTAGGTCACAGCCTATTTAAGGGTAAGTGGGGCTCTTCCCAGTTCTTCCTTCCCATCTTCCCAGTGATGGCCCATCCAGGCACACCTAATCTCCCTAGTGTGTGTGGCTATCTATGAGCAATACACAAAGCCCAGCTGTTGACTACGCCCAGTCATGTGACCCAGAGGCAAGTTGAAGGCACCTAATGGCTAAGGTAGGAAAAAGTGCCAACTTTCTAAAAGTGCAATTTTCAAAATTGTAATTTAAAATCTGACTGCACCACAAATTAGGTCTTTTCATTACACTTCAACAATACCAAACATGCAGTGGGTACCTGATTCCATTTGGAAATTACAGCTTAATGAATGTAAGAAGGAAACTCCAATGTTATTGTATGAGAGAGGTAGGCCTTGCAGTAGTGAAAAACAAATTTAACAATTTTTCACTACCAGGGCATGTAAAACCGAAAAGCACATATCCTAACATTTTAAATCAATTGTATACTACCCTCTGGGCTGTCCTGGGTCTACCCTAGGGTTGACGTACATGTATTAAAAAGGAAGGTTTGGGCCTGACAAACCATTTATGTTGCCAGGTCGAAATGGCAGTTTAAAACTGCCCACACAGGCTGCAATGGCAGGTCTGAGACATGTTTAAAGTGCTACTTAGGCGGGTAGCACAATCAGTGATGCAGGTTATTAGCAGCATTTCATTTACAGGCCCTTGTCACAGATAGTGCTAATTTACTAGGGACTAACAAGTAAATAAAAGATGCCAATTGGATATAAGCCAATTCTACTGTGTTTGAAATGGAGAGAGCACAAACACTTTAGCTCTGGTTTGCAGTGGCAAAGTGCACAAAGTCCTACGGCCAGCAAAAATGTAGTCAGCAAAACAGGAGGGTTGAAGGCAAAATGTTAGGGGGGAAAACCACACCATGGATACAGGTCTAACACTTCCTTGAAACAGAAATGTACACAATTGTCCATAAGCGTAGAACCTACTGTAATAAGTGACCGTCATATTATGATGACTAACAAACATAATGAGTAGCAGGGCAGTAATGATTACACAGGAGTTTGTGAAGGTCAGATTACAATATCATGTACTTATAGGTAGCCAAATCAATGTATTATGTGCCTCCTGTGTCAGCACTGTATGTTGACCATCATGTTGCCCTCTACATAAGAGTCACCCTGTTCAACACCAATATTTGTATCATGCTGTCCAAACCAATATCTGCATATTTGTTTCAGCAGATCTTCCAGCAGACCAGTCACTAGTTTCCAAATTCTTAGTTTTCAGTGTCCTCCTCTCCCCAAAGCCATCAAACCTTGTGACTCCTTTAAAGATGCATATGTCACACACTATGGTGGTACAATTGAAACGCAAAGCATTTATGATCACAACACAACAGCAAACTGGCATTTTGCCTCTTTGGCATTTCCAGAGTTGTTTGTATGTTAGGAAGCTTCTTTCAAGGCATCATGAACTGCCACATTGTAGCCATGGCTTCATACCCCTCTTCCATTCACTGCAGTGTGGAGCTGATGTAACATTTTTCCCTGGGGTCATTTTGGTTTCTAGTCTAGCCACTGACAAGATGAGTGGCAGCACTTCTTCAAGAACAATGCAGATGTGTGAGTGTGGAATACATAAATTATGCAGATGGCAACATGAATAAATTATAATTTGTTGTAGTTCATTAATTTCATTCACAGTTACATCAGACATGAAAAATACCTGGAGACACGTAGCCTACAAATGCATAGCTTGTTTAAAAGGTACATGCAGAGAATTATGTATAGTTGACGGCTGTGCTGCAAGAATGTGACACATTGTCAATTATTTTGCATTGCAAGTTGGAACTAGTTAAATTGACCATGGTCAGCAAGGTATTACCAGCAATGGGTAGAGACCTACGAGGCCCCACGGAGACTATGGATATTAATCCCTTAGCTAATTTTTGTCTGATTCTGATATGGGTAATAGGCCTGGCACATTATTTGATGGTGCTGTGTCTCTTAGAGCAGGCAGACCTAATTGGAACCATACCTTCACCCCATCCCAGATGTACTTGTGACTGCCGTACATGAGGAGGAGAAAGAGGAGGTTCTAAGCTTATCAACCTTCAGGTCAATAAACACACAACTCTAAAACACTCAGTGGTTTGAGACAGAGGCAGGAACGCAGAGTTTGATGCACAGCCTAGACATTACCTCAGCTCTACTGTGACACTCCAGATGAGGCAAGAATGGGTAGCCAGCCATTCTGCCAGTGAATGACATCCTTGGTAGGATGAATTGCTGGGCCTGCTTCAAGATAATCAGAGTACAGATAGTGGCTTACTGGATGGGCTGATGGTTATGAAGCAGGGATTCATTGAAATGTACGCTGGTCAATTTCAATGGTGCAGTTTTTGGTTCAGATGTAAGTGGACATCTACATCTGTGTATGTACACAACCAAAACATATCTAGGACTATAGAATATATATCAGTGGCAAGTGCAGCTACTCAAGAAACACCTCATATATAGTTATAAATGTTATTGTGGCACAGGGAACTTAAAATATCTCTTGCTCCCAAGAAAATCTGATAGTCCATGGATACAGCCCCCTAAGGGATGAATGAGAAGGTGGCATGTACATCATAATACCATATGTTTAAGCTTGTTTATACTAAGACATTTGATTAGCTCCACATAAATATGTGTATCATGAAACAGTTAGCAGCAGGAGACACATTTTTTAGCATCCCTGGTGGAGGAAATCTACCTTTTCCACATGGTTTCCCCTAATTGTTTGCCATTTACCGAACCATGTTTTGCTAGCTTTAGACGGACCTAGAAAAGGGTTAGGGGCAATGTACCTGTTCATCCTTTTCAAAAAAGGTTATATTGGCTTATTCCTGTTCTTGTTTGTAAGTTCCTAGTATATGATGTGGAAAATGTATCCAGGGCCTGGAAGTCAAATGCCACTTATGGACTGCAGCACCTATTGTGACATCCCCTACAGTGGTGGCAGAAACATGGCTACAGACTCCCATGTGTAGCCTGAGGGCTACAGTGTAACACCTGCTGTGCAACCATTAAAATAACCCTTTCTGACAGGTAGAGACCTCACATTCAAATATTGGTAAGTCACTCCTATGTTGGCCTTATAGCCCGGAAGGCAGGATGCATAGTATAAAATTGGGACATGTAGAAAATTAACATTTCCATGTCTCTACCACAGTGACAAGGCACACAAAAGTATATTCTCTGTTGCATACCTTGCTGTCATGTGCAGTGAACTGGAGTATAGATTCAAATATTAATGGTGCATTTCGGGAATGGGGCCAGCCAGAAAAATGAACTGCTTAAACCACTAATTGGATTACTTATTCAAAATCAAATTTAATTTTGAAGTTTTAAAAAAATATTAAGAAAAAGTATCTTTTAGAAAGTTACCTTTATGCTGCCTGAAGCTCCAGGAGGCTAATATGCATTTACTCTCTAGCCTGTACTTGGCCTGCATGCAATGTGAATGAGGTGTGAAATTCATCCTATGAGCTACACTAGATCAGCTTTATTGATAGGTTGACCTGGATGTACTGGGATGGCTCCTGTGAGCTCAGAAGAATATTCTGGGTGGATGCTGTGGGCAAAATGTTTGCACAATAGCTTCAAATTCAGAAGCACATGTTAAACAGTGCACTTAAAGGGACCAAATGTATACCAGCACAACTCTTGTGTATTCTCTTACTGAGTGCTGCAGAACAATGTTTTTGTCTTACCAGACTATTGATAGAGGGGCTGCTTCAAACTGGATTTTAGTGTTGGAGTTGGAAGGGCACTAGTGACTTCAACACACATGCTGGGGCCTCAGAGACCAGGTTTAGTGTAGTCAAAGACTTATGTCACCCACCCACCAGCTGGTGTCAACTATAAATATGGCACCGACAGTACCATCTTCAGAACACTTTCTCAACCTGTGGAAGAACAGGAGAGGACTAAACCTGCTGTCTGCACCTGAGAGGAGCCCGGTAGGACTGAAAATTCTCACCCTTGCACCCAAGACAAAGAAGTAGACTACATGTGTCAGTTGGCTGACCTCCTCTCTGGCTACGTGGACACAACAAGCTGCAACAGGTGTTTTCCTTGAAGTTCCCAGTGGCAATTGGCGTGGACTGACTTTGTTAACGGCCTCTATGAATCTTTAACTGTCTTCTCCTGGTATCCTAAGGGTCTTAGAAGTGCACGTCTGTGGTTGTTAGGTCACCAGAAAAAGGTTTGGAAACTTTCAAGATGTTTGCTCCAGAGCTTAAGCTGGATTTGTTGAAGAAAGCATCCAACCAGAAGTTTCACCCCATTTGGTTGAACATAATCTGTATCCCATTCAAGTGTCCAAGCAGCTCCAATTAAATGACTAATTACCATTCAAATAAAGAAAACCCCTTACCGTGTGCGTACCGCATCACTGAGTCAGCTATGGGGTGATTGCAAGGTAAGTGGTTTTCTTTATTTTTTTATTTTGTTTCCCTATTCTATCATCTGTCAACTTACTTCCCCCTCCATCCCCCACCCGGCCCCACGGCTCTTACCTGCACCGGCCATGCCTACCCACCTGTATTATTTGCTCCAGTCTACAGGAGCAGGGATTTAGGGCAAACTGGTTCTAAAACAGTTTGATATCAATTGGCATACTACTTCTAAAAATTGCTTCTCAGCAATACACATAAATGTTTAACAGGAAGTGAAAAATAACTCTGAATCAAATTTCCAGCATTTTCCCAAAAAATTGCAAAATTCGTATTTTATTTCTAGCTAGACCAACTTATGGAAAGTATTAGTTATACAGTGACTAACATGTGTTTGCACTGTTTACAGAGGGGACAAATGTTTTGTTAATATGCAGCATGCCCTACTTTTTTATAGCCATAAACACGCGAGCATGTTAAGAGATCTTCAGGTGTGACTTAGCTAATATTAATAATTGCCAAGCCACTTTAATTTCCATGTGTAACTGCAGTGGCTTTAAACTGCAGCGCCCGAGTGCACATTGCAGTTCTGTGTAGATCGACACATTAATTATGTATGTGGGAGATAGAAGGGAAAGCGTCATTAACCACACAGACTAAGCCACAAGTGCTGTTACCACGCAAGTGCAACACTGCGGGAAGAGAGAGGGAGGCCGGCGGATGCTTCCCACATGCGTCCCTCCATTTGCACCCATCCCTGGCCACGCCCTGGAAGTGGAGGCTTGTGGCCGCTCAAAGACGCAGAGCACGGAATGGCATCCTTTACAGAAGGCAAGCAGCAGCTGGAGGCAATGTCTCTCTGACAGTTGAGATGGCCGGCAGATTCGTGGAGCCGTCAAGCCTCTGACAGTCGAGGGATGCAGGAGAATCCTTGGACAGGCATCAATGCAGACCCGTGAGGTGAAAGGATCCAGGCTACTAGTTGAGACTTCAGGAGGAGCAGTTGAGAACGCTTGTGTGCAGGGAGCTGTGACGGTCTGATCCTCACCACCATCGTTGGTCCACGCTTGCCCTGTGCTTCCCTCTCAATGTTCCAGTGTTTACATCAGCAACAATTTGGAACTGCTGGAGGATAGAGCCTCTGGTGATTTACAGGGCTGCCGGTTTTAAAGCACCTCGCAGAAGTCTGGCAGCCATTTTTCAATGGAATAGAGAACTAGAGAGGGGGAGGAAGACGAGCTGGAAAGAAGGATAAAAGGCAACAAGGTGTAGTTACAGCATGCGCACACTTAAGCACAAACCTCCAAGTGTCAGCTCAGCTCCCTTTAATCAGTCCACTCCTGTCCAGAGACTACACCAGAAAAGCACTCTAAAGAGACTGCTTACTAATGCATGTACACTGTGAAAAGCACAGCAAAGGACAGATTTAGAAGTGCAACAGTTGTTATTAGCCGGCAGCCTAGGTACCCCTGATGTCCAGATGGGAAGTGACAAAGGGATGGACATGGACAGTAGCGTGGATGCTCATGAGATTCATAAGCCTAACTCCACACCAGAAAGGACTGAAAATTTAGAAAGTAACAGCTTACTAGAGGATCATCAAAAATCATCTGTTGTGGAGACTTGTACAAAATATCATGTAGTTCCAAAAGTTATGAAGGTAAGTAAAAGCGACAAACTCCAACACTATTCCAGCCTGTTTTATCTTCTGCTCAGCAACAGGTTTTACATGCAGAGACTGTTCTCGCAATAGATAAACCCTCAACGGCAGTGACAGTAGGAATCGAAGCATCCCTTTCGGATGCTCAACAAGATCTGGAACTCGGCCAGATGGTCAAAAGTATGTTTGAGCTCATTCTCTCCAAGAAAAAGGAGCTAAGCATGACGCAATCCCAGGAAATGTCATCTCTTCATGAACTATTATCAAAAATTGAGGGAACAATGGGCAAGTTTCTGGAGCAGATGTCAGAGGCTGAGGAGCAAGTTTCCAGTTTAGAGGTTATAGTAGGGCTCTTTAAAAAGGAAATCACACAGATCAGACAGAGTAAAGAAGCCCTGGAGTCTAAACTGCAAGATATGGAGAAGTATAATAAGCTTCAAACTTAACACTTAGTGGGGATTCCAGAATCAATTGAAGGCCCTCTAGTACGAGATTGGGTAAAGTCCCTGCTGAAGAAAGCCATCCCAGAGTTAACAGGAGACGTAACGATCACAAGAGCGCACAGGGTACCTTCTGATTGCCCCATCAACTCAAAATATCCTCGTACAATTTTGGGCAACTTTGCTGATTTTCGAGTGAGAGAAAATATTTTGACTAGAGTCATTGAAAAAAGTCCTTTTCGACTCAAGAAGTCCCACAATTTGAGATTTTCTTGGATATGATAGCTATAGCCACAATGAGATGAAGGGATCTTGTACGGCTGATTGATTCTTAATGCAAAGTGGGCACAAGCAACCATTGTGCAGCAAACCAAACTTAAAGTTCTTGGAAATGGCAAATTCTATGTATTGGACGATGTGTGGAAGCACAAGGGCTGCTGCAGCAGCTGTCTAGTTCATTGTAAGAACGGAATATGCTATACGTAGGGCATTGATTATGGTCCTAAGTAAATAATTAATAGTCACTCTAAATGACTGCTAGGTTAAGTCCGGGACTGGTGTTTCTTCAGTAACCATGAGTGCACAACTATAGGTGCAAAGTCATGGCACCTAGGGTACTGAGTGGGGTCAGGGAGGAGGTGTGGGTTATCCTCCTACAGGGTGCATGAGGAGGTGGTAGGGGGTGAGGGTGGTTCAGGAATGGTGGAAGCATGGGTGATCATTGTGGGCATAAAAAGGAGAGTTCACCTTGTGGTTCTGATAAGCTGATCATGCTTGTGAAAGAACTTACATGTAAAATGGTTTAAGCACTATGCCTTATATTTTGCACTGGCACTTTAAGCTGCAATCTTCTGAAGGAATGGGGCTGGGGAAAATAGAAGGAGATGATTTCTGATGAGAACTTTGATAGTTTAAATTTGACTTTAGCCGCTTCTCAATATGGTTTGTGGGAAAAGCATATTGAGAATGTGAATGCTGCCCATAAGAGGATAGCAATTCTAATTTGCAAATCATTCCCTTTTCAAATCACCTCATCTCAGATAGATAAAGAAGGTCGATGGGGTCTGATTACCGGACTGATTAGCATTAATACATTAACTACAGCTACAATCTATGCACCAATAGAGGATAATCCTTCCCCAAATTTAGATCTTTATCATGCACTATTACTCATCCCAGATTTGGGTTCATCCTCTGCAAAACATAAACAAAATAAGTCTCAAATGGCAAAGGCATTAGTGGAGTGCATGCAAAAGTTATATCTAATAGATATGTAGCAGGCAAAGTTCACAAATAAGAGAGAATATTCATGTTTCTCATCTAAATTTAAGACCGCGGCTTGATTGGATTATTTTCTTACCTCCGTAACTAATATTTTTTAATTATATGCATTTTCAGAATGGTTCTTCTGCTCATGCTTTGGTAAAAAGGAAAATAACAGGGTTCAGAAATTTTAAATTGCCGGTGAGGTGATTCTATAATAAAGTGCGTCTCGAAGATAAAGATTGGTGTTCGGCAGTCCATAACAAAATAAGTTGCTTTTTTGAAGTAAATAGAGACACAGCTAAAACAGAAAGTATCTGGGAAGCTTTTAAAGCAGGCATTCGTGGTTATAAAACTTTCAAAGATATTGCAATAAAACGCTCACAAAAAATAGAAAGGACCCAATTAGAACTAGAAGTCCATCACGAAAATGAACAATACATGAGAAATAAGAATATTAAAAACAATTTGACACTTATGCAAGCACAAACAAATGTACAAGATTACTATTATGCTAATGGGTAACTGGCAAATTCTGCATATCTCCTAAAAAATATACGGAGTGCAAATTTGCTGGATGTCAATATTTTAAAACTCAGCGATTTTCAAGCAAGCTCCCAGTCCCTAAACTGCAGATAAGTCCTGTAAAGAGTTTGCTGGCAGATATTACACTGAAAAATAGAAGATGCAGTGTATTCATTATCTAATGGTAAAGTATGTGGAGCAGAATTTTATAAAAAAATTCTCTTCCGAATTAATTCCGGAACTGGTGAAATTAGGCAATTACGTTATTGAAGGGTATGGGATACTGACCTTGTTTCAAAGGGCGGTTGTGGTTAGCCTTCCGAAACAAAATAGAGGTAAGGAAGATATCAACTCATACAGTCCTGTAAACCTTTTAAATACTGATTATAAAATCATATTTAAGATATTGGCTAACAGATTGAATAAATGTATATGGTCAATCATACATTCAGATCAGTGTGGATTTGTATCAAGGAGGCAGGTGTTTTTTAACACCACTATTTTAGTAGAAGCCTTAGATTATTTTAGCCATAGTAAAATTGTTGCCGGGTATGGTGGCAAAGTGAACTCATGCGTCCACTGCAGGTGCCTATGTGCGACCTCATGGCCACAGGTTCAAACCCTGTGGGTCCACTCGGCCTTTCACCTATCTGAGGTCAAATAAAATGAGTACTGTTGTGTAAAAATAATCATCTGTTAATCAGAGCCAAGATGCCTCTGGGTGAATGTGTGCTTTACAAATACGCGTTATGTTGTTGTTAGATGTCAAGAAGGCTTTCGATCTGGTTTCCTGGCAAAGCCTTTTCTGCATTATCGTTGAATTTGGGTTCCCCACTAAGTTCATTATTCTAATATCTAATTTTTTAACGGGGCCTCTGCGCAAATAATTATTAATTCAAATAATATTGGTACGTGTAGAGTTAACAGAAGAACAAGGCAAGCTTGTCCCATATAACCTATATTTTTTGCTCTTTTTATCATGGTGATAGCAATCACTGTTAGTTTAGACAGCAATTTAACAGCTCCGCTTCCAGGGACGATGAACATTCAATTGTACGCTGATGATATAGCCTTTTTTCTCAAACCTGGCTTAGAAATTCAGAAAAATATATTTGGCATTGTTAAGGAATATTAACTGATAGGAGAATATAAGATTAAGAAAGCAAAAACAGATATTTTGCTATGTAATACAGCACTCAACACTTAAGTAACAGAATTTCATTCCGCAGTTAACTGTAGACCCAAAAGGTATCTTGGAATATATGTTTTGGAAAATGTCAAAAATGTATATGCTTTAAATTTTGTCCTGCTGTTAAATAACATCAACGGGCTGTTTTTAAAATGGAATAAGTTACCCTTGTCAATAAGGGGTTGAGCTGCATTGATTCGCATGTCAATTTTTCCCTTATGTAATTTTTTATTTTCAGCTATTCCAAATGAAGTACAGATGAGATTTTTGAAAGAAGTGCAAGGTATGTTTTAGACTTTTTATGGTAAAAAAAACCACCTAGATTAGCTTTAGATATATTGTATAGACCAGTGAAGGAAGGTGGCTTAGCCCTCCCTGATTTGATACATCCCTTAACATTAATAGGTATGATAATATATTTTTGGATTAGATTTATAATGAATATGATATTATTTATTTTATGCGCCTGATAAAAACCCATAAAAAAGTCAGAAATAAAATCGTACAGTGGTATATTAAATGTAGGAAGCAATTCTTCAGTCATTATGATATTCCCTTAAATAATGCCGCAACCCTTTTAATAGATGTGTATTTTGGGGCGGACCCTTTGGTGGATAAGATTGCTACGTCTAGGTGGCTGAGTAATGTGGATATGGTAGGACCTGGGATTTTCTGGACGGGAATTGAAAAAACTGTAATGAAATAGAACCCAACATTAAGTAATGTAGAGAAATGAAGCATTGGTCCTTTATTAGAATCAGGCATTTTTACGGGACTTAAACTCCACATATAAAATCACAACTGTAGAACTCGTTGAGTTTTTGATTGGATTCGGTACTCGTAGGGCTATCAGTAGCTGGGTTTTCTTATTGCACAACTATGGTGCGGTTAAGCGTCATGGAAAAGTGCAAGCAAAATGGCAGTCCAAAGAAAACCTTCAGATATCTGTCCCAGCCTGGGATAAGAGTATTGAGTTTAATTTCTCTTTGTCAAAGGGCTCCAATTTGTGGTGCATGAAATAGTACACCAGGTGGATTTTATATAGAACCCTCGCCGTCTTTCATAAGATTAATCCACAGATCTTGGCAAATTGTTTTAGATGTAACGCAGAGGGAGGGGTAGTTGAACAAATTATATGGTCCTGTCCAAGGCTGTTTAAATTATGGGACAAGATCAATCAGTTTTGCAGGCACACACTGAAATTGCAGCAACACTTAGACACCCAGACAGGTGTGTTAGGATATTCACCCGATTTGATAGCTGATTTTCTACAAAAAAACAACTGTATATTGTGGTCTTATTAGCTAGATCCTTAATCCTTCAAAAGTGGCAATCGGAGGGAATTCCAACATTTCAACAATTCAACATTTATGGTCAAAATTGAACAGGATTAAGAAGTTGAAAAAGCAATATGCATTAAGATCTGGGTCTTATAGGAAATTTCTTAAATAATGGCAACTTTTTTGCTAAGAGGGGTTTGATGTGTAATGGCGAATATGAATTTATAGTTTTTTTGATCATATTCAGAAGGCCTTTGCTGAATCTTAATGGATGATGGTATTGATGCAATTTTGTAATTATCTCTGATCTTTCTCTGTATTTATGTATTTTTGTAATAGATGAACTCTCCTATCTCTTTATATGAAAACAACGCATGTCTAACACTGCTTGCCTTATCAAGGCACATGCCTTTACCATGCATTTGCCTGAACCAAACATATACATGGTTATGGCAGTCATCGGTCTAGTCCCAGAGACTGGATGGGTGGGGAGAATTACAGGAAGGATCAGAAGAAGCAGAAGGACTGGGACGTGGCTTGGTAAGTAGCGCTTGGGGGTAGGTTGGGGACAAAGTGGTAGTTTTCAGGACAGGGGGCCGTTTTAGGACTCTGGGTGGGGGGGTAGGGATCAGGGTAGTTTTTGGGCTTAGGTGGCCATTTTAGGGCTCGGGGCAGGGCTTTGGTATACATAGATAGATAGATAGATAGATAGATAGATAGATAGATAGATAGATAGATAGATAGATAGATAGATAGATAGATAGATAGATAGATAGATAGATAGATAGATAGATAGATAGATAGATAGATAGATAGATAGATAGATAGATAGATAGATAGATAGATAGATAGATAGATAGATAGATTTTGGGGTTAGACTTACCTGGTAAGTTTTTACTAAGCATATGTCTTTGCCATACATGCATTAACAACGCATATTTGGTTGTAAATGCATGCATGGTAAAGGCATAAGTGTGGTTTAGACTTGCGTGGGACCAGCATGCGTGGTAATGGCATGTGTGGTTCCGTCATACAACCTGATAGAACTGCACTCTTCTGTCCCAATAGGAGATTTAAGTAGCCAATTGGATATACACATACTGTTAAACTTCCAGTCAAATGCAGCACCTCCCTTCAAAGTCCCTATTGCAGACAACCGTTTACTACTGTATAAGGTGCTAAATACTGCTGGCTCCAGTTCTTCAACTATGTACGTCACAGCAGGCTACAATGCATAAAGTGAGTACCACACCTGTCGTAAGGCTGGCAAGTGCCCTAAGCAGTTGCAGAGCTCAAGCAGTTCTTTTTTTACAATCTTATGCAATGCTAAATAGTTGCTTGTCACAGGAACTTAAAACTCATGTGCTGCTTTTGCCTGGAAATATAGCTGCAACTGTTGACGTATCTAAAGTAAACAATAGAACATAAACCAGTAACCTACAAAAGGCAACATAACAGCAACATTAAAACAGGGTAAAACTCTACAAAAAGTTAAAACAGAACGCAACACAGTAAACACAGCACACACATAAAACATCACATTATAATGATGCAGTGCAAACACAAAGCAGCATAAAACCCATTAGAGTATACCACATCCACAATAAAATGCTACACACCCATGACAAACATTATTGCCAAACATTACCAACTCCAGCATCATGTCTTCATGATACTGTGGTAAAATATGTTTGCACCATACTGTGCATTACCACCAAGGTCCATAAAAGCTGCAGTCAAAACTGTTTTGTATTCCAGATCTCTCAGCACAAACATGATACCTGTGTTAATTAGCAATTACAGCGCTCAAATTATGTGATAGTGCCTTTATTGCTTGATTCTATCATCATTATAAAAAAAGCTCTGGGACCAATGGGATATTCTTTAAAATCTCAAAATAAAAAAAGAAAGTTAAAAACGCATATTCATGCAACTCCTCCTGCTAAAGAAAGGTCAGATGTACATAACTCTATGAAATTATTACCTAGACTACAAAAAGAAACGTGCCCCTACGATTCGATAGTGGAATAGCTTAAGAGTAGTTTTTATTTCATGCCTTAAAACTGCCATCTATTGCTTTTACTCTTGCGAATATGCATTATAATTCCCTTAGAAGTACCCCTTAGCAATAATTCTACTGGGCCTGTTGATAGTATGAAGATTAGTTTATCAATATACCTTCTATTTTGTCACATATCAGTTTATTTTACACCACACTGTTGCTTTCACTCTTTTATCAGACCTTAGTTCTTCAGATGGGCATTAAAAATGCTTCCTGTCCATAAACTGGTAAATAAAAAGCTGCTTACAGAATTATTTTTCCCTATCGAGTAATAAAGTATTAAAGTCATGAGAGCATATTGGAAAATATGAAATAAAGAAGGACATTATCGATCCTAACGTGATATTTTCTCAGATATGCATTATTTATCTCCTCAGAGAAGTCTCCAAACAACTATATATATTACACCTGTAAAGACAAGACTCAGCAGAAACACAGAATTTATTGGAAGATCCGTTTTAACAATAAAGAAAAGGAATGGAGTCACTTATCCAAAACGGGTCATAAATGAATCTAACTTGTCAAGTAGGAGTTGGTGAAGTCATGACTTATGTTATTAACAGAAACATTGAGTGGTATTAGGGAAAGGACAGTGAGGATAAATGTGTTGGAAAATGACAGAGAATATCTGAATGACTGACTAGTTCATGTGAGGTAAAAGTAAATTAATTAGTTTTGTCATTGTAGTTGTTTGAAGTGTCTGACTTTGATACCTTTCTCATTTGCAGTATAACACTTATCTTAGCACATTCTTAGGATTATTATATTAGCCTGGCATTTGCAGTCTGAAACATTACCAGGAGTCATGTGACTGCCACGTGCCTCTGGGGAAATTACCACCATCATTACCAGCGCGGATACTGGCTCTGCTGTGAGTGTATGAGTGTCTGCAGATCAAGAGCTCGATCTTTCGGGACGGCAAGGTTTAAAAACATTAAAGAAGTTAATTGCATTATTATTCATACATGAAGGAAGTTTTTTTTAGTGCATTTCGCCGTCATGCCAAGATAGGTTTCAAAGTGCACTTTAACTTCGTGGACAATGCATCTTTCCGGTCTATGGAGAGCTTGACATTTTTTCCAGTTTTTACTTCGTGGAAGGGGGAAGAAAACAGGATTTACAGTTTAATAAAATAAAAGGTAGCACTTGTATATAGCCTAAATCACAGTAACACACAGACTATGATGACATGTATCTCTGTGTTCACCCGATTCTGTTTCGGTCCAGAAATACATTTCCAGAATCAATCAGATTAGCCGGTTCCGCAATCAGCTAAAAACTTGGGGGCAGATTTACAAGCCCCTTGCACCTCTTTGCGCTGCCAGTGAGTCACTTTTTTTGACGCGCCGGTAGCGCAAACAATGCGCCCTATTTACAACGTGACGCATCTAGGGAGATGCGTCACGTTGTAAAGCCCTGCGTCACATTATACCTGCATCAGGTATAATGTATGCAGGGGACGTTCCCATACAGGAAAGCCTTGTAAAAGTGAAGCAGTGAAATCTACAAGATTTCACTGCGTCACTTTTAGGACGCCACTGCATCAAAACCTTATGCCTGCTTGAAGCAGGCATAAGGAGTGATGCAGTGCAGTGGGACTGGGCCACAAAATGCATTGCTGGAGTTGCGTCATACTTGCGACACGACTCCAGCAATGCGTGACTTTTTTTCAGTTTGAAAAGCTTTATTGAATAAAATAGTTAATACATAAGGAAATCAGCAAATACAAAAGAAAAAATTTGGAGATGAGGTTAAACAATGACTTAGGCTAAAATCCAGATAGAAAAGGTAAAAGCATTTTATAAGGTTTAAAAATAAGGGAAGGGGCAGAAGGGGAGAGGAAAGAGAGAGGAAGGGAAAAAGGAGGAAGAAGCATTAACGCTGAAAAATTACGAAATACAAAGAATGGCATAAGAACAAAATATTGTGGATAAAACATACAAAATGTATGGTATGCATGATACTAAAGCATTAGAATCATATAAAAGCATTAGAATCATATAAAAATAAAAAATAAAAAGAGGACAGAGGCAATAACCTTCAAGGGGGTTTAAAATTTTCTGAATTGTTGCGTGGAAGTTTCTTTAGAGCCAGAGGGTCCAAGTATGTAGTAAGTGGTAGCCAGAAAAGGTCTATGTTATGAACCGGTTTACAAGAGGAGGCAAGAGCAACATCAAGTCTATGAAAATGACAAAGAGTATTCCACCAACACTGTATGGAGATGTTTGTAAGGGATTTCCAATTAAATGAGATGTGTTGGAATGCAAGAGCAAGCATGAGGTCGAGTAGGCCAGGGGAATGTGAGGGAAGATCTAAATACTCAGATAAACTGCCCAGAAAGAGAAGAGGCATAGAGTAAGGAATGGAGATTGTGAATATCCGAGAGATATAGATCCAAATCTTATCCCAGAACTTAGAGACTGTAGGGCAGAGAAAAAAGAGGTGGATAAGATCAGCACCAGGAAAGCCGCAAGTCCAGCACTTAGAATCAGAAGAAACAGAAAAACGTGACAAGGAAATCGGGGAAAGGTACAATCTGTGATATAGAAAAAATAAAGATTGAGTAGGAGAGGCAGAGCGGGAAATTTTTATGGATCTGGACCAGATTTTATCCCAAAGAGCAACAGACCAGACACATCCCAAAGCCGTTTCCCAAGAAAGTTCGACTTTCGATTTAGCCCGATCAGGATCGGGAGATAAAAAGAATTCAAAAATGAGAGAAGCTTTAGGGAGGGTGAGAAGTAATTTGAGAAGAGGATTTTGGGCAGGAGGCGAGGACAAGGAGGGAAGGGAGTAGTAGGTGTCAAGAATTGTTGTCATAAGAGTGGCGAATTTACGTAAAAAAGATCGAGGGCAATGAAATAAAACTTGAAATTGGGGAAAGGACCAAGGGGAAGTTCCATTAAAGAACTGATTGACCCACTTGATACCAAGTAACCTCCAAGTGTTCCAAAAATGGGTCTATTATTTAGAAGAATAAGCGAGTTATGCCAGATAGGAGCATCTAAGAAAGACTCACGGGTAATAGTAGGAGGATGAACCAAAGATGACAAAAGGGAAGAGGATATTTAAATAAAGGGAGAGATGTATAAGAAGTTTTAGAAGAGAAACACATAACCTCATTGAAGGAAAAGGGTAGCAGCAATACTTGTTCAATGGAGAGCCAAAGAGGAGTAAAGGGAGAAGATTCTGAAGTGAGCCACCTAGAAGCTTGACGTAAAGAGAAAGACTTATGATAGAGACGAAAATCTGGGAAGTTGACACCACCATTGAGTTTGGACTTTCAAAGAGAAGATAAGGCAATTCTAGATTTTTTGTTTTTCGAAAGAAATCTTGAATGGCATGAATCAATACGTTTAAAGTGAATAGCGGGAATATGAACAGGAAGCATGGAAAAGATATATATGAGGATTGGGGCAATCATCATCTTTATCGAGTCGAGGCGACCCCATCAAGAAAGAAAAAGTGGGTTCCAAGAAGAAAACGCTGTTTCAATCCGAGATAGGACTGCGGACATATTTAATTGGATTGAGGAGGGAATAGAGTTGGAAACCCATATACCTAGATATTTAATCTTCAAGCTGTTCCAAGCGAACCCGGTAGAGGAGAAGAGGTGAGGAAGACAGAATTTGGTAAGAGGAAGAATTTCGGTCTTATCTGAATTCATTTTGTACCCGGAGACTTGCGAAAAGGAGTTACATGCTAATAACAAAGGGGGGATAGAAATCTCTGGATTGGAAATAAATAGTAGAATATCGTCTGCATAAGCAGAGAGCTTTAACTGATTGTCACTATAAGGAATGCCGGAGATAGAGTCATTATTACGGATCGAGCCCAAAAAAGGTTCAAGGGCCACAACAAAAAGAAGTGGGGATAAAGGACATCCCTGACGAACCCCTCATTGAAGAGGAAAGTAAGAAGAAACCTGACCATTAACTAGGACGAAGCTTTGGGGGCAGAATACAGTAGGGAGATGAGGGATATGAAATTAGGACCAAAACCATGCCAACGTAGCGAAGCAAATAAAAAAGACCAATCAACTCTGTCGAAAGCTTTTTCTGCATCAACAGAGATTGCAGCTAGAGGAATAGAAAGAGATGAGGCTTTATTCAAGTCATTGAGAAAAAGACGAGAGTTATCAGAGGTAAGTCTACCTTTAACAAAACCACATTGTTCCTTGCCAATTAGATGGGGCAAAAAAGGGTCCAAACGTAAAGCAGGGAGTTTAGCAAAAAGTTTATAGTCCACATTAACTAAAGAAATTGGGCGATAATTTTTACAAAATTGGGGATCACGGCCTTCCTTAGGAATGAGGCAAATGGTGGCCTCCTGAAAAGTACCATCAGCTTTACCGGATAAGTAGAATGATTGAAAAAGCGATAAGAGTTTGGGAAGTAAAAGGTCAGAGAAGTGCAAATAAAATTCAACAGAAAAACCATCAGGTCCAGGTGATTTTCCTTTAGTAAGAGCGTTCAATGCTAGGGAAACTTCGTCAAGTGAGAGGGCTTTTTCAAGATTGGAAAAATTAAGGTGAGAAGCGGAGGGACTAGGACGTTTCTCCAAATAGGAATGAATGAGAGAAGCAGAGGGGGGGACTCTGGGGTATAGAGATTTTGATAAAAAAGTTGAAACTGCTTAAGAATTTCCTGATCTTTATGAAGAAGAGTATCATCAGAGGAAAAAACAGAGTCTATAAAAGAACGTTCTTTGCGTAACTTAAGGTAGTTAGCCAGGAGTTTCCCTGATCTGTTGCGGCCTCCATAATAACAAGCACTGCTGCGAAGAAGTATTGATGAAGCATTGTCGGTAGTAGATTTATTGAATTCAAGTTTCGCTTTTATGAGATCCAGTGAAATGGACTTAGAAGAAGTGTAAAATTCATGTTCCAAAAATGTAATATGGGCAAAAATATCCTTCCGCTTCTGAAGAAGTAGTTTCTTTTTCTTAGAGACAAAATCAATAATGAAGCCTCTTGCAGTTGCTTTAAAGGAGTCCCAAAGAAGCTGGGAAGAAATATTGGAATTACTATTGAGCGAAAAGAATTTGTTGGTAAAGGAACGGAAAGAGGAGGAAAAAAGAGGGTCAGTAAGAAGAGAGTTATGAAAGCGCCAACGAGAAGATTTGGGATGTGGGGGAAGTAAGTCTAGGTCCGTTACAGTTGGGGCATGGTCCGAGATGACAATGGGTTCAATAGAGGAGGAAAGTAGATTTTGAGATGAAGACTGAGAGAGAAAAATGTAGTCCAAGCGAGAGAGAGAAGCATGGGGGGAGAGAAAAAGGAATAGTCAAGAGTGTCAGGATGAGCAAGCCTCCAAGAATCGATGAGGTGTGATTGAGAGATAGTATCCAGGAATTGTTTGTGAGTCTTATGAGGTGTGAAACGAACAGTTGATTTGCGATCCAGGAACGGATCCATAATCTGATTACAATCACCTCCCAATATAAACATGTCATCTCGGTATTGAATAATTTTTTTTGTGATTGAAGGCCAAAAAGTACAATCAGCAGCTGTAGGACCATAGATATTAAAAACAGTTAAAGGCACAGAATTGATTAATAACTTAGCAACAATCCATCTACCATCATAATCATTTTCTTGTAACATGACCTTACATTTTAATTTTTTATGACCTAAGATGGCAACACCGTTTTTCTTATTGGTTGAAGGAGAGAATAAAACCGTACCCACCCAGCTTCTTTTGAGCTTAAGAGATTCGGACTCTGTAAGATGGGTCTCTTGCAAGAGAACTATATCAGGGTTATATGAAGCTAGGTGGGAAAGGAATCTCTGACGTTTAATAGGGTTCATAAAACCTTTTACATTCCAGGAAATTACTTTGAATTAAAAACAACAAGAATTGGATAGAAACAAAGACTACAAAAAGAAACAAGGAGAAAGAGAAGTGTCAATAAGAGGGAGGAAAATGAGATGAAAGAAAAGGGGGGATTCAGAGAGGGAGCGAAGAAGACACCGAAAAGAAGGTAATACCGCACATGTAAAGAAAAGGAAGAAAAATATAGACAGAGGAGAATGAGTTGAGCAAGAAGATAAAAGGAAAACAAGAAGGTATGGAGGGGAAGGAAAAGAAATGAAATATAAGATGGGACAGTACATATCCAGAAAGGATGACTGATAATAACATACCTGAGGGGGACATAAAAGAGGACAATGGGGCAATGGCGACACTCAACGAGACGAGCCACACAAAAAGGAAATCCAAAGCGCACCAGGATGAAAGAAAATAGTAGTGGAGCCTTATGGGTCGAAGGGACGAACACCAACCAATCTATGTAAATAAAGAAGGGAGAGGAGAACATCAGGAGAAGCATAGGAGCATGTGAAAGAAGTCAACAAAGAACCATACAGAAGCTTCTTAAGAAACATCAAACAGGCAAAAACGCAACATAACTGATAAAAATACGAATGAACAATTCACAAACAATATCAAAAATAACAGAACAATGCATACCAAATATAGAAAGAAAAAACTGTAAAATATCAACAAAAACCTGTAAGGAAAAAAGAAAGGATTAAATAATCAGCCATTAGAAGAGTTAGTAGTGTCCATGCTGCTGGTGGTATGTATAAGGATAAAGTTCTTATGTTCTGCAGGATCCTGAAAAGACCAAGTTTGATTTTGGTACGTCACTTTGAAAAGACATGGGTGGAATAAACCATATCTGGCACCAAGAGTTCGAAGAGGAGCACGAAGATTGAGGAATTCTATTCTTCTGGAGGCCGTAGCATTAGAGACATCTTGAGAAAGGAATACTTTCTGACCCATCCAGGAAAGTTGACGTTTAGATCTAGCTGCCGTAAGGACTGAGAGAAGGTCCGTAAACTTCAAGAAGAGGATGATGACTCCTCGAGGCTTCGCTGGAGCTGTAGAAGAGGAAAGGCGAGGACCCAGTCTATGGGCCCGTTGAATACTGAGAGAGGTTGTCGAGGGCATCTCCAAGAGCTTTGGGAGAAAAGAGGAGAAAAATGAGACGGGATCATCTCCTTCCAGGGATTCTGGCAAACCATAAATACAAAGGTTATTCCTTCTATTTCTATTTTCCAAGTCCTCAGTATGTTGTTGGAGACTGAGAACTGTTTTCTCTAAAGAGGAAATCCTTTGGGAATTAACCTGTACCTCTGATGCTTGTTGTTCCAATGAGGTCACTCTGTTGTCCATAGTAGACCATTTCTCTTCAAGAAATTGCATTTTATTGTTAGTTTCTTCAACAAAAGGGCGCAACGCACGTATCTCTTCTAAAAGCAATTCCATAGAAACGGAAGAAGGTGTTTTGTCTGGTGAAGAAGGAT
Source organism: Triturus cristatus (assembly GCF_964204655.1). Lineage (NCBI taxonomy): Eukaryota > Metazoa > Chordata > Amphibia > Caudata > Salamandridae > Triturus > Triturus cristatus. The sequence continues at coordinate 1,356,867,622 of NC_140591.1, forward strand.
CTTGTTTCAAACGTTTAGTTGAAGAGATAGGTGGAGAGGATTTACCCGGAGTTATTTGTGATGAAGAAGAGCAGCCAGCGGTTACTCCAGCCATTCAAAAAGAGTTTGGAGCTGACGATACAGAGGATGGAGATGTAGTCCTTGAGGGTACGAAAACAAATTTCGGATTACGCAACCGTCCCATAAGTAACCACCAGAGCTTAAGAGAGATGAAGCGCTGTTGTGTTGTTGGTATCAGAATAAAAACATCATCAACAAAGATAATGCTCAATATCACTGTGACCCATAGAAGTCAAAGTAACGAATAGTGTAAGTAACCAGCTACTGGAGATAATAAAGTTCCAGGCAAAACAACAGTCCGTGTCCCTCGGAGAAGCACAGTTGGATAAGGCAAGAAAAGTCTTAGTCATAGACAGCAGCGAAGCTCCACAATGATAAGTTGATTCGGAAGTAAAGCTATAGGAAAAAATCCCACAAAAAGCAGAATATAGCCAAAAAACCTCCGTAAAAGATGGCTGGAATGTGAACTTCTAGAGAACAACACAGCACCGCAACCGTGTCACTTCTGGGGGGCCTATTTAAAAGCTTGTATGAATATCTCTGGCAGACATCGGTATTTAGCCCTCTTCCGTACTATGGAGTAAATCATTAATAAATGACATCAGCTGCTCCCTGGATAGCCCCTTTCACATTCTTTCCAACACAGCGGCATTCATTAAGATGAAAATAAAGCACTGACGATCATCTGGGTTCAATAAACAATGAGCCCTCATAAGGTGTAGTCAGAGGAAGTTGTATTCAGCCCACATAATGCCAAGAAATGCCTCAGAATAAACCATTGCTCTGTGAAAGCTGAGAGAGGTTGAAAGCACTCTGTGTAAGGGAAGGAAGCTTTGAACTGTGGTGTCGAAAAAACATAACAAATGGCCCATTAACAATGAGGTGACAAAATAGGAAGCACTTTCATCCAGGAATGAACATTATTTCAAAATGTGTCCATTGGCTGAGAAGTGGAGTAAGGTGAGTGAAACTTGCATTATCTCAAGTGAAGGCGTTCATTCGTCAAAGGTTTGAAGAGTATTAATGATAGCTCGCGCGCCCAAAATAGCGGCCGCTGTGAGGAAATGAGCACAATGGTTAAAATGCGGTGGAGCGCGTCGCGCTTGTAATTGAAACTAAAAAGCGGCTCACCAGACGGACGGGATATTCCGATGCAGGACGCAAGCAATTTCGGCCGTAAAAAAGGGCAGAAAAGGAAGGGTCCGGAGCAGCGGAGGCAAATCCTTGGATGGCCATCTTGGATGGCGCCAAAACCACGCCTCCACAATGCGTGACTTTTGCCCCAACAGATGCGTCAGAATTTCTGACGCAGCTGTCAATCCTTACTCCATGGTGTAAATACGACACATCCATGGTGGCGCATTCATTTTTTTCTGTGGCGCAAGTAAAGTGACGCATCTCTATAGATGCGTCACTTTCTTGTAAATCTGCCCCTTGGCTTTTCCAGACCTCACATGCAGGTTACTGAGCTTGTCCTCCAGCGGTAGGAAACCTTACAGATAAGCTATGCACCTTACAAGAATTAAAATGAAAATTTAAATAAACACAAAGGCTTAGCCTATCTAATGGTGCACTGATGTTTCGGCGGCATTGTGCAATTTTGCTCTGCACACAGGGGACATTTAAATAACAATTACTCTGCTGTGCATCCCATGAGGATAAATGTTCATAAGTAACCTCACAAGGTGTATTTCAACCACAGTGGGAGAAAGTCTGTAGAACAGCACAACATTGTGGGGCAGATTTACAAAACTTTTGTGCTGACACTTGTGTGACGCAAAGTATTTCATTCACTCACATCTGTTTATTTTCAGGCAGATTTTATGTTTTTACGTCGTTCGAAAAGGCATTTGTTTCTCTACATCGAAATTCAACTAATGTATGCATTGTAGGCATGGTAGGGAAGATTCTGCACAAAAAGTTTTGAAAAGCAGTGCAAGAACAATTTACAAAATGGAAGCGAAGCTGCACAAAAGTAAAGTGACAGAAAACGAACCTAATGGTCAAATCATGGGCAAAAAGCAGTGTTATTCATGAGAGCAGCCAGAAAAAGCAGCACAACACATCATAGAATTATTTCACAGAGAGCATGGACATTGTTATCCTAAGACATGGACAGAATCTACTAGGTCTGAAAAGTACAGGCAAAGAGTGGAGGCTTCAAGCAGAGTAGTTCTCTCTTTGACCAGCGTGAAGAAGATATTATAAAGAAATTTTGCCTTAGAAAAAAATAATATATATTTTAAAGATCATATTTAAACATTCCTTGATTAAAAACGTGATGGGCACATGCCATAACACACCATGCAAAAGGATTGGCGTACTTCTAGACTCTGGTTCATTTCAGAGTACAGAGTGCTGCAGTGACTAGTGTCTCTCTGAGTGCGCAGTCTACATTCCTTCCAGTGTGACCAAAGTATCAAAATAATGCCTCAACAACTGCGATTTCTGAAATCTGGACATGTATAGAGAGAAGTCAAACAAGGTTTTTTCAAATGACCTCAGTTTCCAAATGTCCAACTGATTGCAAACTTGGTTCTACCTGCTGCCACCGCACATCTTTATAGGAAGCATGCGTGCTCTATTCATGTGCAAACTCCCTGTTATGAAAAGTACTGCTTTACAAACATTGTTGCAAAATATTCTGGCAGTGTGTATGCTTCGCCCTTCTTCTGCCACTGTATTACATACATCAACAGTTTGAAAGTAGGGTGCATGGAGATAGATTGTTGGTTAGAAAGTGTGACAAATCTCTTGGTTACATGAATGTATATATATATATATATTACCTACTGGCGGTCGCCAGTAGGTAGTTATAGTTAGGACCACGTTTCCATAGGAAATCCGCAACATTCTATTTTGAATAACTTTTGCGCCGGTCGACGAATCCTCGCGAATTTTTCAAAATAGGTGGGGCGCTACGCTCCGCTCCTTCCCTGAAAGTCTCGGGGGGATTCGTCAAGCGGGGGCTGAGATAAAAGGGGGGTCCCAAAACGCGTTTTTCCCATGCATTTTTCCATAGGACCTTTAGACAGGGCTACAGCCCGAACGGCTGAACAGAATTACTAGAAATTTGGCAGAGAGGTAGTCCTCAGGTCAAGGAAGTGCCTTTTGTAGGTTTGGTGTAAATCTGTTCAGTAGATTCTGAGAAAATAGCCTTTAAATCAATATATATATCTGAGCCAGCTTACGGTGCGCTTATGGTACGCTTACCGTACGCGTACGGTGGCGTGCGCGAGCGCGATTCTGATTGGCTCTTAGATCTTAGTAAACATTCGAATCGGTCGAAACCAGGAAGCGGCGGCCGCCATTTCGTGTGTTTCACTCAGAAAAAAAAGAGTGATAACAAGAAAAGGGGGAAAGGAGGAGAGTTACAGACCCCCTAACATTTGTAAGGGGGTCAAAGAAGGACAGAAAAGTACAAAGAAAACATTTATTGATTTTAAAAAAAATCACGGGGTACGCGTACGGTAAGCGTACGGTAAAAAAAAAAAAAAAAAAGAAATGAAAATCAGATTTAAGTGTTTAGATATTAGGGGGCTCTAAAAAGAGCTGTTGTGTTTATGAAGTGATTTTTTTGTGGTACCTACAAGTAAGTACCGATGCAGAGTCTAAGGTTCAAGAGGAAGACTCTGTTCCCTTCATCATTGAAGTGTACACCATCTCCTCTATAAATGTCTTGCATGTCATAACGCAAGTTGTTGTGGTAAATGGAACCCATACCATAGTCACGGAGGAAAGCAGAAACAGATTTGTTGACGTGCTTTCTTGCTTTGTCAATCTGCGGACAGAAATGATTGGACCAGTTCCATTTTTGCCTTTGGCATATGTTAGAAAACACAAAGGCAGTTTTAGGGAAAAGTGAAAACAGTTGTGCAAAGGTCTCCTTCATAAGCATTTCCAGACCTACCCCAGTCAAAGTGCCTAGGTCATTGCCACCACAGTGCACTATTATGAGGTCAGGGTGTTGGATGTGCATGAAGGATTTCACCAATGGCATCAATTGGTGCCACTTTAACCCTCTCTGACCAATCCATTTAATGTCTACATTTGGCAAAGCAAGGTCTCTCACCATATCTGTTTTCTCTGCATACTTTTCACTCCAGAAGACATAGCTGTGCCCTACAATCCACACTGTGAACATCTTCAAAGGAGAACTGGATGCACTCAGGAGGTGTCTTTCAGTAGAATGGCAATATGAAAAGAAAGACAGTTTGGAAATGGAGGCATACATATTTTTTTCAAAAAAAAAAGAACTGATTGGCTGTTTCATACCATTCTAGAATAAAAACTAGGCTGTATGTGTAAATTAATAGAAGCATGTTTTATATTGGTACAGAAAAATGTGTTACCAAAGAACAGTACTATGGATTTGCTGTTAGGTTTGAAAAGTCAAGCACTCTTGCTCTGTGGAATTGAAACATTGTTTGGCGAACTTCTGACCTGACTCCACACAGCAGTGTTCCATGAGCTGTTGCTATGGTAGCAGGCAGAAGTCAAGTTGGGGGAAGGGTACTAGGCAGAAGTCAAGTTGGGGGAAGGGTACTTTTGGAAAAGGGTTGGTTTTCAACCAATAGAAATGTGTGATTACATTTGAAAAAAAGGGGCAAGCACTGAGATTTGAAACTAACATGTATATGTGTGGAAAAAGAGAGGGAAAGTTTGCCATTATCTGGTTCTGCTGAGAGGAGAGAGGTGTAGCGAACAGAGATCCTGGCTCTGATAATCTGCTGTTTGAGTGCCACATTTCTTTCACAACTAACTAATTTTAAAGGTGAGTTTAGAGTCTGAGAGGGGATGTATATGGTAAATTAAGAAACGAATAATAGAAATGCAATTCTTTTTGTTGAAGTTGTGTTTATTATTTTCTGTTTTGGGAGAAATTTAAATGTGAGGAACATGTAAAATAATATGGACTATGTTTTCACAATAAATTAAGGTGTACTGGTATAATAAAAGAATAGTTTAAGGGTTTGAGGTTGGACTCAGTAAAGCAAATACATTCAGCATCACTAAGGCTGGTTGCCCTTGCTGGAGTGTAGGCAGACACCCAGGTTACAAATGATGCTGGTCTGAAAAAGCAGTTTGGACATGTGCTTTGTAAAAAATCTGAAAAGTGGATTCATAATGTGTCAGTCTGTAAAAGTGTTTATCACTTGCCCAAAAAAAGAGCAGTAAGTGTGCTTTCAAATTGGCAAAGAAATTTCGTTTAGTGACTAATGTGAAAACATGACTCTGTGTGCAAATAGGAATTACAGGCAGAGATTTATTGCGTATTGCTCTGGTGATTTCACAGTTGCATTAGATGGAAAGGGGGAGACATTTTTGGTGCAGAAGCAGACTCTTAGCACACAGGTAGCTGCTTACCATGTGGAATCATGCACAGTATTCACAAGCGAGTGGGGTTTGAGGTTTCAGTCAGTAATGCAAATACATTCAGCATCAATAAGGCTGGTTGCCCTTGCTGGAGTGTAGGCAGACACCCAGGTTACAAATGATGCTGGTCTGAAAAAGCAGTTTGGACATGTGCTTTGTAAAAAATCTGAAAAGTGGATTCATAATGTGTCAGTCTGTAAAAGTGTTTATTACTTGCCAAAAAAAAGAGCAGTAAGTGTGCTTTCAAATTGGCAAAGAAATTTCGTTTTGTGACTAATGTGAAAACATGACTCTGTGTGCAAATAGGAATTACAGGCAGAGATTTATTGCGTATTGCTCTGGTGATTTCACAGTTGCATTAGATGGAAAGGGGGAGACATTTTTTGGTGCAGAAGCAGACTCTTAGCACACAGGTAGCTGCTTACCATGTGGAATCATGCACAGTATTCACAAGCGAGTGGGGTTTGAGGTTTCAGTCAGTAATGCAAATACATTCAGCATCACTAAGGCTGGTTGCCCTTGCTGGAGTGTAGGCAGACACCCAGGTTACAAATGATGCTGGTCTGAAAAAGCAGTTTGGACATGTGCTTTGTAAAAAATCTGAAAAGTGGATTCATAATGTGTCAGTCTGTAAAAGTGTTTATCACTTGCCAAAAAAAAGAGCAGTAGGTGTGCTTTCAAATTGGCAAAGAAATTTCGTTTTGTGACTAATGTGAAAACATGACTCTGTGTGCAAATAGGAATTACAGGCAGAGATTTATTGCGTATTGCTCTGGTGATTTCACAGTTGCATTAGATGGAAAGGGGGAGCCTTTTTTTGGTGCAGAAGCTGACTCTTAGCACACAGGTAGCTGCTTACCATGTGGAATCATGCACAGTATTCACAAGCGAGTGGGGTTTGAGGTTTCAGTCAGTAATGCAAATACATTCAGCATCACTAAGGCTGGTTGCCCTTGCTGGAGTGTAGGCAGACACCCAGGTTACAAATGATGCTGGTCTGAAAAAGCAGTTTGGACATGTGCTTTGTAAAAAATCTGAAAAGTGGATTCATAATGTGTCAGTCTGTAAAAGTGTTTATCACTTGCCAAAAAAAAGAGCAGTAAGTGTGCTTTCAAATTGGCAAAGAAATTTCGTTTTGTGACTAATGTGAAAACATGACTCTGTGTGCAAATAGGAATTACAGGCAGAGATTTATTGCGTATTGCTCTGGTGATTTCACAGTTGCATTAGTTGGAAAGGGGGAGCCTTTTTTTGGTGCAGAAGCTGACTCTTAGCACACAGGTAGCTGCTTACCATGTGGAATCATGCACAGTATTCACAAGCGAGTGGGGTTTGAGGTTTCAGTCAGTAATGCAAATACATTCAGCATCACTAAGGCTGGTTGCCCTTGCTGGAGTGTAGGCAGACACCCAGGTTACAAATGATGCTGGTCTGAAAAAGCAGTTTGGACATGTGCTTTGTAAAAAATCTGAAAAGTGGATTCATAATGTGTCAGTCTGTAAAAGTGTTTATCACTTGCCAAAAAAAAGAACAGTAAGTGTGCTTTCAAATTGGCAAAGAAATTTCGTTTTGTGACTAATGTGAAAACATGACTCTGTGTGCAAATAGGAATTACAGGCAGAGATTTATTGCGTATTGCTCGGGTGATTTCACAGTTGCATTAGAAGGAAAGGGGGAGCCTTTTTTTGGTGCAGAAGCTGACTCTTAGCACACAGGTAGCTGCTTACCATGTGGAATCATGCACAGTATTCACAAGCGAGTGGGGTTTGAGGTTTCAGTCAGTAATGCAAATACATTCAGCATCACTAAGGCTGGTTGCCCTTGCTGGAGTGTAGGCAGACACCCAGGTTACAAATGATGCTGGTCTGAAAAAGCAGTTTGGACATGTGCTTTGTAAAAAATCTGAAAAGTGGATTCATAATGTGTCAGTCCGTAAAAGTGTTTATCACTTGCCAAAAAAAGAGCAGTAAGTGTGCTTTCAAATTGGCAAAGAAATTTGGTTTTGTGACTAATGTGAAAACATGACTCTGTGTCCAAATAGGAATTACAGGCAGAGATTTATTGCGTATTGCTCTGGTGATTTCACAATTGCATTAGATGGAAAGGGGGAGCCTTTTTTTGGTGCAGAAGCTGACTCTTAGCACACAGGTAGCTGCTTACCATGTGGAATCATGCACAGTATTCACAAGCGAGTGGGGTTTGAGGTTTCAGTCAGTAATGCAAATACATTCAGCATCACTAAGGCTGGTTGCCCTTGCTGGAGTGTAGGTAGACACCCAGGTTACAAATGATGCTGGTCTGAAAAAGCAGTTTGGCCATGTGCTTTGTAAAAAATCTGAAAAGTGGATTCATAATGTGTCAGTCTGTAAAAGTGTTTATCACTTGCCAAAAAAAAGAGCAGTAAGTGTGCTTTCAAATTGGCAAAGAAATTTCGTTATGTGACTAATGTGAAAACATGACTCTGTGTGCAAATAGGAATTACAGGCAGAGATTTATTGCGTATTGCTCTGGTGATTTCACAGTTGCATTAGAAGGAATGGGGGAGCCTTTTTTTGGTGCAGAAGCTGACTCTTAGCACACAGGTAGCTGCTTACCATGTGGAATCATGCACAGTATTCACAAGCGAGTGGGGTTTGAGGTTTCAGTCAGTAATGCAAATACATTCAGCATCACTAAGGCTGGTTGCCCTTGCTGGAGTGTAGGCAGACACCCAGGTTACAAATGATGCTGGTCTGAAAAAGCAGTTTGGACATGTGCTTTGTAAAAAATCTGAAAAGTGGATTCATAATGTGTCAGTCTGTAAAAGTGTTTATTACTTGCCAAAAAAAAGAGCAGTAAGTGTGCTTTCAAATTGGCAAAGAAATTTGGTTTTGTGACTAATGTGAAAACATGACTCTGTGTCCAAATAGGAATTACAGGCAGAGATTTATTGCGTATTGCTCTGGTGATTTCACAGTTGCATTAGATGGAAAGGGGGAGCCTTTTTTTGGTGCAGAAGCTGACTCTTAGCACACAGGTAGCTGCTTACCATGTGGAATCATGCACAGTATTCATAAGCGAGTGGGGTTTGAGGTTTCAGTCAGTAATGCAAATACATTCAGCATCACTAAGGCTGATTGCCCTTGCTGGAGTGTAGGCAGACACCCAGGTTACAAATGATGCTGGTCTGAAAAAGCAGTTTGGACATGTGCTTTGTAAAAAATCTGAAAAGTGGATTCATAATGTGTCAGTCTGTAAAAGTGTTTATCACTTGCCAAAAAAAAGAGCAGTAAGTGTGCTTTCAAATTGGCAAAGAAATTTCGTTTTGTGACTAATGTGAAAACAAATGTAGTAATATATTTAAATAAAATAAAGGAATTTTTTTTTAGTTTTTTTCAGGTATTGCTGAAGAGCAGTGAACAAAATTTAAGATGCCTACAAAATCCAGAGTAAAAAAAGAGCAGAAAAAAAACCTATATTTGAAGACAACTGGAGGACCTAAGTTAGTTGGAGATGCTCATGTTGGGAAAAAGAAAAAAATCTTCTGGTAAGCAAACAAAAGATTTTCTAAGGAACATATTCAAAAAAAGGAAAAATGTACAAAATGTCTGTACTGGAAAGAATGATTTTAATCGAAAAGGACAGGAAAAAATTGAGAATTTAGTTAATGCAAATATACCTTCTGCAACTAAAAAGATAAACTTAAACGGAAAAACAGCGTTTAAAGAGATACGTAGAAAAATGTTTCAGAGGAGAGTTATGTCCAATTTGATAAAGGATGTGAAGAAATATAAGCAAAAGGCAAAGTTTTATAAGAGAAAAAAAGAAATTGAAGCCATTGCAGCAAAGGCATTAGAATTAAAAAGGAAACTATTCATTTTAATTTTGAATAGGATGCATACATTAGACAAAATGGTTAATGTACTGAAATCACATAGCAAAAGGAAAAGAGTAGTGAACAGAACAAACTTTTGTAAAGTGTTTTTAGGAAAATGGATGCATAGTTCAAGTAGTGAACCTTTTTTTAATGAAGAGAGTTATTTTCAAAGTAATAGTTTGCTGCATGCAGTTGACACCAGAGGTCGTGCTTATGAAGTGAAAAATGGTTGCATAATGCAGAAGGAGATAATGGTTCCAAGAGATGAGGTACAAGTGATGGCGGATGAGGCTATGGGGAGACGTCCTAAAGCCCCAGTGTACACTTGGAATTGTAGTAGTATTTGCACTGTGCGTCAGGAATCTATTGATAAATTTCGTGAGTTTCTAAGAGAATATAGCAAAAAAAGTGTGAAACAGAAGATTAAGGTGCTTCAAAGTCTAGATCCATGCAGAGTGAGAGAGAATACTGGTTTGCAGGGTCATTCTCTGGCTTGTCTATCTAGAAAAGTGTGTAATAGTGTTTTCCATCATTTTAGGATGCTGGCTGTTCATCATACTGAAATGAGAAAGTTTGTGAGACGGTTGTATTTTGCTAAAAGTCCAGCAATAAAGTTAGATGAATTGAATAGGGCTCTGTTCCGTGGAACGGTATCAGATGTAGAGAAGGTTGTTGATGAAATTCAGTTTTGTTACTTTGGTCCTGAACAAAACAGTGCAGAGAAGGACACAGTAAATGAGGAAGAAGTGGAAGAAAATGTAGAACCCTCTGTAAGTAAGACATTTAATGATCACATAACAAAATTTGCAATAATCTCTAATGAAAGACCAAATATTACTTGTATTTGTTGCCGCAGAACTCATTATAGAAAACAAACCAGGTATGTTGATCTCTACAGAAAGAGTGAAAATGAAGATAATTATAAGTGGAAGGATTTTGCCACCTATATATTTCTTGAAAATTGTTTTGAATTGGGTGAAGTTCAGCGTATTTGTAAATACTGTTACAACAAGTTAGAGGAAAATAGAATGCCGACCAGAGCTGTACATAATAATTTAGAATTGGATGCTATTCCTGCTGAACTTTCTGAATTAAATACATATGAGTCTATACTCATTCAATGTGTTCATCCGTTCCAGACCATAGTACGTATGGAGCCCAAAACTGGTAAATTACCTCCTTCAGATTTACTGAGAGGTTTAAAAGGTAGAGTGGTGTATTTGCCCTTGGATTTGAAATAAAATATGGAAACTATTGATGCGGATACTTTGGAAACTGAACCATTAATTTTTCTGGTTAATGGTGTACCTACAAAGAATAAGAAGATTTGGCAGGAGCTGGTAGATGTACGGAAAGTACAAAGAGCAAATTTGTATTTGAAAAGGAATAACAAATGGTATGAATCAATTTATATAGAAGAAGAAGAAGAAGAAGATTTACAAGAAGACACAGAAACACCAACTGGACAAATTGAAAAAGTGGACAAGTCAAAGGAAGAAGAAATTTATGAACATTTTAGCATACATCCTCTTCATTCAAAAGAAGTTATGGGAGACAATATTGATCTATTTCAGATGAAGAAAGCAAAAGGAACTCCCGTAAGTGTATGGGAGGAGAGCTTGGAAGCTCGATGTTTTCCCCAGCTGTTTCCTAAAGGAAAAGGAGGACGATACGATGAACGTCCGGAACAGATTCCAGCTTCTGAGTATCGGACTACAAGACTATATGCTGAAGATCCCAGATTTCGACAAAGTATTCCTTATTTGTTCCATCTTTTATTTGAAAGCGACTTGTCTGCACTGTCTTATGCAGTAAATCACATTTTAAAAAGTGGAGTACATTTACAAAATGTGTCTGCTAAGGATTTTATGGAGAAAGTGCAGCACCGAGATGATCATTTGGAAACACAACTGATCAATCTGATGGCTTGTCAGCGTGGGACAAATGAATATTGGTACCGACGCCATGGTGAATTAAAATGCATGTTACGGAATTTAGGAACTCCAACATGGTTCCTTACCCTAAGCTGTGCCGAGTACGCTTGGGATGATTTACTGGATTTTCTACGAGAGGCAAATTCAAACATTAAAAACATCGAATACAAGACAGCAGGAGAACTGTGCTCATTGGATCCGGTTAATGTTTACAGATATTTCAATCATAGATTTGAGGCTATGATGTCCTTCATCTGCAATAAAAAAAATCCACCTCTAGGAGAAGTAGTGGATTTATTTTGGAGAAAAGAGTACCAGGCAAGAGGTGCTCCTCATATTCATATGCTGTTGTGGATCAAGGATGCCCCAAAGTTTGGAACAGATACTGATGAAGCAGTGTTATCTTACATTGAAGAATATGCAACATGTGCTATACCAAAAAGCACAGAAGAGAAAAAGTTAAAGGAGCAAGTTTTACGTTTCCAATGTCATCGGTGTGGAAAATACTGTCGACGGAAATACAAGAGCAAAGATAAATACTACACTAAATGTCGATTTGGATTTCCTAGACCTGTTCTTTCAAATGGAAGAGTTAACAGTTTTATGTCAGCTGTGAGACATACTATCACAAGAAAATCACCTAAGAATACCTACAACCTTAAAAGAAAAGAAGAATCAAAAAATATAAATGACTACAACCCAGTGATTTTATCCATGTGGAACGCTAACATGGATATACAGTATGTAGCTGACAATTCCATTGCTGTTGCTCGATATGTAACGTCTTACATTACGAAATCAGAAAAAACAGAATTGAAGGAAATGTGGGAAGAGATTTCTCACGAGAAAACTGTCAGTAAGAAGCTGTACAGTTTCAGTTTGAAGATGTTATCGCATCGAGAAATTGGATCCTACGAATGTTCAGATAGGTTATCTTCTGCAAGTCTCTACTCGAAATCAAGAAGAATAATTTGGGCAAGTTTAGGCCTTGCAGCAATGAGAAATAGGGTACTGAAATCTGTTGGAGAAATTGAATATTTGGCAGAGAATGACCCAGAAAGTACAGATATTTTGAAATCAAACATGTTGGATACATATTACCCAAAGAGAAGTCATCATCTGGAGAACATGTGTCTCTATGAAGTGCTGCAGAACTACATTTATTCACGGAAAGCCGCAGAAGACATCAACAATGGAAAATATAAAGTCATTGGTGAGGAAGGATGTTTGGTGAAGCAAACAAAAGGAAGTTTGATAAATCACCGGAAGCTGAGTTGCGACACTACTGACAAAAAGGAATTTTACTACTTGGCTCTTTTACAGCTGTTTAAACCATTGTGTACAGAGGATGAACTACTGGGAGAATTTCAAAGCTATGAAGATTCATTTAATGCTTGCAAAGACAGCATACAATGCAGAACATTCACAACTTATCTGCAAATGTTAAATGAAGAAATTGAACAGGAAACTACAATTGCAGCAGAAATAGCTAGAGACAGTTCTCAGGACAGCCAAAGTTCAGGAACACTCAGTCAAGATCCCCTAGGACAACCAATCGTTGAAAATGAAGCATCAATAGCCATGAATGAAGTGGAAACAGCTATGAATCAAGCTCAAGAAGAATTTATAGACTTACAAAATTTGGAAAGACAACTGAATCAAGAGCAGCAACAAATTTATGAAGAGATCAGAAACAAAATTGATCACTGATTTCTACATGAAAAAAAAGAGTGCTCATGCACATCATTTCATCCAATCAGGATGTATGTAAGCGGACAAGCTGGAACTGGAAAAAGTTTCCTTATAAAAGTCATCAGAAGCTACCTACAGCAAAAAACGGATTCTACTTTGTCTTGTGTGGTTACTGCTCCAACTGGGTTAGCAGCATATAACATAAAAGGAATCACTTTACATCGTTTGCTAATGTTACCAGTGGAGCATGAGAACAAAATACAATACAACAAGCTAACTGGAGAAGCATGCTTGGAAGTTTCAAGAGTATTGAAGAAGATGCAAGTTCTCATTATTGATGAGGTGAGCATGGTATCGAACTTAATGCTTGCCTTTGTGCATTTAAGAATGCAGCAAATTCTGAAGTCAGACTATGACGTGTTATTTGGAGGAAAACACGTCATAGTTTTTGGAGATCTTTTGCAACTTACTCCAGTTAAAGGACAACCAGTGTTTAATACTGTGACACATGAAGACACGAAGAAGTCATTGGGAAGCATCGGTAATACAAATATTTGGTCCTTCTTTGAGTACAAGGAACTTACAACTAATATGAGGCAAGCAAACGATGAAGAATGTGGAAGTATTCTGAAAGATATCAGGATTGGACTACTCACAGAAGCTGGCAAAAAAGCATTACAGACTCGGCTGCTACATAATTTATTTCCAAAGGAAGAAATAGTTGCAGAGAAGATATACAAGAACATTGCAGAAAACAAAAGTGTCATCTGCTTAATGCCAACTCTACGTGAATGCTCAATATTCAATGAGGAGCTTTTGAAATTGGAAAAGGAAGATATCAGGAAATTGGAAGCAGTGGACAAAATTGAGGATGGAAGAATTACTGTCACATTAACAGGCACACTGAAAAATAAATTGGATTCACTAGAGAAGAAGATTTCCAAAACAGCTGGATTAGAAAAAAATCTATCTGTTTGCATGAACTGTAGAGTATTTTTAAGGAGAAATTTGGATGTTGAAAAAGGTTTAGTTAATGGAGCTATGGGAAGAGTTGTGGGTTTTATTAATTATCAGAAAAAAGATGGAATTGAATGTTTAAAAATAAAATTTGATCAGATAGAAGAAGTTAAAGATATTTGTCGTTGTACAGTTCGTTTCATGCTTGTGAAAGACTTATATGGACGTAGGAAGCAGTTTCCGTTTTCTCTAGCATATGCTGTAACTATTCACAAGTCTCAAGGATTGACTGTAGATTGTGCATTTGTGAACATTGGTTCAACTGTGTTCAAAGAAGGTATGGCATATGTTGCTTTGTCACGAGTGAAAACATTATCAGGTTTATTCATGATAGACTTTGATGATTCAAAAGTTAGTGCTGATTCAAACTGTCTAAAGGAGTATAATAGATTAAGAAGAAGCTATGCTCCTCATTTAGGTCAGTATCCTGTGTTGGAGAAACGTGTAGTTTCTCGTAAAAGGAAAAATGAGAATATCTGTAATGAAGATGTAGAGAGGAGGAAAAAAAAGAGGAGTGATGTAATTGCAAGCAAAAAGAATAAGGAAAATGAAGAACAGGTTGTAGGATGTTATTTTGAAAATAGCTCTGGTGTCAACTGCTACGCTAATGTAGTGCTGAATGTTGCATTTTATCTGGAAAGTTTGCAAGAGCAGATAATAGTAAATCAGGGAAAAAGATTCTGTACTGTGCTGAGTCTCCTTTTTGAAAAGCTGAGTAATGATAAAACTCAAATAGAAAGTGCTACTGAAATTAGAAAAGTTTTAGATGTATGTTCAGGACGAACACAGTTTTCTCAAAATGTACAGCAAGACGCACAGGAATTCTTGATTTATTTTCTTCAGGTACTGGAAGAAGAAGGGGTTAACATTGAAAATGTATTTGGTCTCTCTTATAAATGGGAACATAGTTGTGAAAACTGTTATAATATATGTGGCTCTAATGTTGATTCTGAAAGGTTTATTTATTTACCATTGCCAGAGAGTAAAACAGTCACTTTTGCTAAAGTAGTTAAAGATGCTAATCATAGCATGCAATGCAGTGAGTGTAAATCTGACATGTTTTCAACATTAATTTTAAAGGAATACAGACAGTATGTAATTTTAATGATGCAACGATGTAGAGCTGATGGTTCAAAATTGGATACTTTAATAAAGAAGTTTACAGGACAGCAATTATCAATTTCAGGAAAAACTTTTGTAACAGTTGCAATCATTTTCCATGATGGACCTACTGTAACTTCTGGTCATTACACAGTTTATCTTAAATGTGAAAAAGGCTGGACACTGTGTAATGATTCCCAATTGATTTTTAAGCAACGTTTGCCTTTTGATTTAGCAAATTCTAATCTTCCTGAAACCAAAATTTTAGAGAGATTTGACAACATCTGGAGAAAACAATTTTACCATTTTATTGGATTACCATTTGGAATTTACAAATAAAAAGATTTAACAAATTATCATTTGGCCTAATGGAAAGGTAACCAATTGTAATGTGGAATTTTTCCATTTTTTAAGGAAACTTTGGAAAACCAAAAATTTAGAAAAAATCGGTAACATCTGCACAATTTAAATTTTGGAATGTGATTGGATTGCCATTGGAAATTTTTTCAAAAAAGATTTTTAAAATTACTATTTGGCCATGCGGAAAAGTAAACAATTCTATTGTGGACTTATTTAATTATTAATTAATCTTTCGGAAACCAAAATGTTACAGAGAAACGGTGACATCTGTACAATTTAAACTTTTGTTTTTTATTGGATTACCATTGGAAATTAAACAAAAAAAGAATTTTAAAATTACTATTTGGCCTAAAGGAAATGGAACCAGATGTATTGTGGAGTTATTTGACATATATTATTGTGATTATACTTCTGAAACAAAAATATCAGACGGTATTTTAAAGAAATAGGTATAGATATTAGATGATATTTTTTTAGAATATTATGCATTTCTTTAAAGTTATGTTTATGAAAAAAGAGATTCTGGGCTTTTTTAAAAACAATCTTTGAGATTGTTAATTTTTTATTGCCTGCTGTTAAATGATGAATGCAATTGCTTTCACAATTTATAGTGAAATGCAATATTTTCTGAAAACAGCAAAAAAAAGGCAAAAATATTTTTTGAAAAATATGTAAATATGTGTACTGTATTATTAAATGTTTTATTAAATATTAATACTTTTTTCTTTTTTTTCAGATTGAGATAGAAAATTTTCGAAAACTATAACCATTTTAAAAGCAATTAAAAATAAATTAAATGAATAAATCTTTTTTTGAGTGGGTATGGTAAGTCAATAATGTCATGGTCCCTTTTTTCCCACTTCTCTACAATCACATTTGCAGTTTTTAATAGTTGTCTCTCAAGGACCTTGTAATGTGATAATTGATTTTTAGTGTTTTTAAAAAAAAAAAAAAAATTACGCGTACCGTACGCGTACGGTAAAAAAAAAACAAAAAAAAGTTTTTAAAAACAGATATAAAAAATAGATGAAAGGTAAGGTTGGCTCTTAAAAGAGCCGTTGTGTTCATGCAGGGACAGAGGAAAGAAAGAATGGGAATATTAGTCGGTACGACAAATGTGCTGATCTATTAAATTGGTCACTAGGGCAACACTGGTCTCCCTATGACAAATTAGATCATGACAAGTGGCGCACCGAATTAAAACCCTCGCAAACCGATGGTTGGTTTCCAGAGGACCAGAAAAAGGAGATGCTCCCCCCACAGATGAAGGGCTCACCTGACCTGCAGAAGAAGGACTCGGCACTGCAGATGATGGTCCAGGCTGAGCTGCTGTGGATGTGCTTGGTTGATTTACTGAAGGGTTACCTTCAGTAAGTCGAGCATGTGTCCTTCTGTGTACATCCTTAAGGTGTCTCATCATGGTGTGATTCCCAAAGGAATACTTCCTGTCAGGATTACCTCTTGAAAGTACACGCTTACACAGCTTGCAAGTCACTAAGGGTGCATTTACCTTTTGCTGGCCTTCAGGAAAAGTAAAATAATCCCATACGTAAGAGGTCTTTTGTTTCCTCGCTCTCTGCCTCAAGGTAGTGCTGCTAGCCTCACTCTCAGAAGAGCTCTGCTGTTCTGCCATCGTATCACAAAGACAACCCAGCTCCTTCTCCTAAGGGATCACAAGCAGAAATGAGGGGAATGGGTGTGGTGTAGGAGAGTTCTAGAACTGAAAGTAGTTTCGACCAATCAAAAGTTTTGTTTCATGATCACATGACCTACCGTACGCTTACGGTACGCTTACGGTGCGCTTACGGCAAAAGTACGCATGCGCGTAAAAAAGACACGCGCTTGCGCGCATGCGCATAACAGTCACTCCCCGACACTTCCGCGTAACGTGCGGAGTACGCGCGGCTACGCAAATTGCGTAACTATACGCAAACAGCGTAGATAAATTACGGACATTGCGTAAACCGTACGCTTACCGTAAGCTTAGCGTAAAAAAAAATAAAAAAAAAAGGAAAAAATGAATTGCTAATAAATTTTACCTGTTTATTTTATAAAATATATTAAAAAAAACATATTATAGAATTAGCATTTAAAAAACCTTGCAAATTCACTGAAAAAACCATGGGTTTCACACACGTTATAGTTAGGAATTAGCATTTAAAAAACCTTTGAAATTCACTGAAAAAACCATGGGTTTCACACACGTTATAGTTAGGAATTAGCATTTAAAAAACCTTAGAAATTCAATGAAAAAACCAAAGGTTTCACACATGTTATAGTTAGCTGGACATTTCACTCGTAAAAAACCAATGAAATTCCCCCGTTATAGTTAGTGCAGCTAACTATAACTCGCGCGCCCGCAATGCACTACTGATGACGTCACATATTACATTACTCATGACATGGTCAGTGACATCACTCATGACATCACTGATGACATCTCAAATGACATCACTGATGACATTATCCTTGTGACAGAGTGGTAGACCTCCTCTCACCCTAATATAACCTTTGATACAAACATTCAAAAATAGACACTAACATTTTCAAAACAATGGACATACCAATAACAGTTACAACAACCTATTCAGTAATTCTAAGATCCACATACACATCCACTCATCCACCAACAATCCTATACAGTCACTCATACATGTACTCACACATCATATGTACTCATACACCTAAACATCCTGTAACACAATCCCACTCATCCATAGAGTTACTCACACACATAGTCACTCATGCTAATAAAGAATCAAACATCCATTTACTTGCATATACAGTTATACACACACCAGCACACTTACTTTTACAGAAACTTACACATACTTAGTCTTTTTAACAATCACTTATAGAAACACATACTTATTCATACAGGAACTCTTCCAATCTCTCACTCTCACATATACTCACTTATAAACAACAATAGTCACATATACTAGTTTAAAACATATGTAGTTACTTATGAAGACACTATTGAGACAGTCATTCACTCACTAACACACCCATGCACACACTCATCCACCAATACAGTCCTGCACACATGCTGTCTTCAACACATACAAACAGTGAGTCACTCATTCATGCATCTATGCACTACGTAATACCCCCCACCGCACCATGAAGACACTCAGACACTCATACTGATACTCAAAAAACCAACTATTAACCTATATAGACACTCATGTAGCTACTCACCAACCCATGCAGCCACTTATATACAAAGTGAGAGACTGATACAGGTATTTACACATTTAAACATTACTCACTAAGCCATGTATTCAAAAAGATACACTTAATCAGTCAGTAATACAATCAATTTTTCAGAAACAAATCATCAATTTAGACACTTATATACTCATTTATTCTTCCATCGACCTTGAGATATACATATATTAAAACATATTTAATTTTCAGAAAAACACACATTCACTGGATGATGTCATCAGTGATGTCATTTGAGATGTCATCAGTGATGTCATGAGTGATGTCACTGACCATGTCATGAGTGATGTAATATGTGACGTCATCAGTAGTGCATTGCGGGCGCGCGAGTTATAGTTAGCTGAACTAACTATAACGGGGGAATTTCATTGGTTTTTTACGAGTGAAATGTCCAGCTAACTATAACATGTGTGAAACCTTTGTTTTTTTCATTGAATATATATATATATATATATATCAAGGCTCGTAGGGGTGACCAAAGGGCAAGCAGCACTCGAACACGGCACTCTTTTCCCCAGTAAAAGCATTTATTTGGTATGCTCTTTTTCGCTTCTCAGTCTATTAGCATACGACTGCCACCTGACGCGTTTCGTAGTTCACTTCCTCAGAGGCACCGCAGTCGAAGGAAGCAAGCCGGGCCACATCCTCCTTTTTAATCCAATCGTCCGCTGATATGCAGCTGCTCTGGATGAGACAAAACGCAATGATTAATGGGAGATGTAGTCCGTAATTACTTATCCATAGATGGTTGCTTCCTTAATAATTGCCAAGTTCATAGCTCTATATTGAGCCCCAAGGAGTGAAGCCGCGCTCAATCCATGCGCCGTGCTCCACATTGAGCCCCGTGTTTCGGAACTCGTGGCCCCCTTCACATGGGGTGGTGCTCGCTCAGTGGCTGGTCTGCTGCTTGTTACATCAAGGCTCGTAGGGGTGACCAAAGGGCAAGCAGCACTCGAACACGACCCTCTTTTCCCCAGTAAAAGCATTTATTTGGTATGCTCAGCTTCGCTTCTCAGTCTATTAGCATACGACTGCCACCTGATGCGTTTCGTAGTTCACTTCCTCAGAGGCACCGCGGTCGAAGGAAGCTTCCATTAATCATTGCGTTTTGTCTCATCCAGAGCAGCTGCATATCAGCGGACGATTGAATTAAAAAGGAGGATGTGGCCCGGCTTGCTTCCTTCGACTGCGGTGCCTCTGAAGAAGTGAACTACGAAACGCGTCTGGTGGCAGTCGTATGCTAATGGACTGAGAAGCGAAGCTGAGCATACCAAATAAATGCTTTTACTGGGGAAAAGAGTGTCGTGTTCGAGTGCTGCTTGCCCTTTGGTCACCCCAACGAGCCTTGATGTAACTAGCGGCAGACCAGCCGCTGAGCGAGCACCACCCCATGTGAAGGGGGCCATGAGTTCTGAAGCACGGGGCTCAATGTGGAGCACGGCCCGTGGATTGAGCGCGGCTTCACTCCTTGGGGCTCAATGTAGAGCTTTGAACTTGGCAATTATTAAGGAAGCAACCATCTATGGAAAAGTAATTACGGACTACATCTCCCATTAATCATTGCGTTTTGTCTCATCTAGAGCAGCTACATATCAGCGGACGATAGGATTAAAAAGGAGGATGTGGCCCGGCTTGCTTCCTTCGACTGCGGTGCCTCTGAAGAAGTGAACTACAAAACGCGTCAGGTGGCAGTCGTATGCTAATGGACTGAGAAGCGAAGCTGAGCATACCAAATAAATGCTTTTACTGGGGAAAAGAGTGTCGTGTTCGAGTGCTGCTTGCCCTTTGGTCACTCCAACGAGCCTATATAAATATATATATATAAACCATGTCATGAATGATGTAATATGTGACATCATCACCAGTGGATTGCGGCCGCGTGAGTTTTAGTTAGGATAACTAACTATAACGGAGGAATTTCAATGGTTTTGTATGAGTGAAATGTCCAGCTAACTATAACACCCCTAAAACCTATGTTTTTTTCAGTGAATTTCGAAGGTTTTTTAAATGCTAATTCCTAACTATAACATACCTAAAATCTATGTTTTTTTCAGTGAATTTCAAAGGTTTTTAAAATGCTAATTCCTAACTATAATGCCCCTGAAACCTATGTTTTTTTCAGTGAATTTCAAAGGTTTTTTAAATGCTAATTCCTAACTATAACGCCCCTGAAACCTATGGTTTTTTCAGTGAATTTCAAAGGTTTTTTAAATGCTAATTCCTAACTATAACATATCTGTAACCTATGGCTTTTTCACTGAATTTCAAAGGTTTTTTAAATCATAATTTTTAAATATATTAATTGTTATATTTAGTTTTTTGATACTGTTTTTCTACATTTTTTAAACTTCTTATATTTTTTTTTATTACATTACATATTTTTAGTGTAAATTAAAAAAATGTTTTTAAAAATATTGAAACTAATATTTTTTTATTTTATTTTATATTGTTTTAAATATATTTATATTTTTTTATTGGTTTTTCAATATTTTTTGAAGTCGCGCACCTAATGCGTACTGTTCTCTATCACTGCACGGATCCTAGCCGCCACTTTACGATTGTTGTGAAGGATCTGCGTAGGGTGTGCGATGCGTGTGTATTTTCCTGCGCGATTGCTATGCGACCCGTACGCGACTTCAGACGCATACGCAACGCATATGTATTACGTTATGAGATGCTCGCCCGCTTCCGCGTGACGTCATAGACGTGTTTGACACGGTGGGTGCGCGGGTCCCACAACTTTTTTTAATGTCAAAAAAGATATATATATGTTTTTAATATAAATATTAAGGCAAGACATAATCTGAGCTAATCAAAAAAATAATATACTTTTACTTTTAATAAACCTATATTAGTTTTTGATGCGATTTCGCGAAGTCGCACTGGGTTTGTGCTGCCTATGCGCAGGGTGCGCGGACCCCATGTGACCTGAAAAAAAGAGATTTGATTGGTTCATTAGACTTCCTATTCTAACTATTGAATGACCACACCCATTTCAATCATTCTTCTTAGACCTTCTTTGGAGGAGCATCTCTAAACTTTGAAGAACCTTTTTTTTGCTAAGTGCACACTTAGTATTGATTTCCATTGCAAAACAATGGCTTCAGGACAGCAGCCATCATCTGAATCTGATCATTCATCAGAAGATGGATTTGTGGCTGAACCTCCACGCCCTGAGAGGTACACATCTGCAGTGTGGAAATATTATACGTTTCCAGAAGGACGGAATAAAACAAATGCCACAAAAGTGACATTCAAAATCTGCGAAAGGGTCCTGTCACGCGGAGATCCAACCAAAAAGTACTCTTGCGGGACTGCAAGTATGATGAAGCACCTAAAAACTCTGCACCCTGTCAACCTGGTGCGTGCGGAGTGCAGAAGAATGCGTGTAAATCCACCACCTGCAGTACCCAGTACTTCTGGGACGTCTGCCTCTACACAACATCTGGACATACGTCCACAATTTAACAACCTGAATGTGAAGTCCGTGGATTTAATTTGCAGGTTACAAGAAAACCATTGGTGCTAGAGTTTTTTTTTCCTGAAGTTCATTGTTTTGTTCCTCCAGTTCTCTTTTTTTCCTTTTGAAAAAAACCCAAAAAAATATATAAAACAAAAAAAAGAAAAAAAAGTTATTTTCAGAACCAACTTCTCTGGTTAAAAAAGAGCTATATTTGTATGATAGTGTGTGAAAGTTTAGATGAATGTATGCATAGTGCATAATTGACTGAAAGAATGCATTAGTAGTGTATGGTGAATGTATAAGTGCAGAACTATAAGAAAGTGCTGTAGCATCACACTGTAAGCTCTTTAGCTGCAGTGTGCTGTGGTACTTCTGAAGCACAGGGATGCGACATATGTACAGAAATATGTTGCACGTCTATGCTTCCCTCTGCACTGCTACTTAAACTGCAGCCATGCGGTGACACAGGCACCCTTGCACCATGGTGCAAGGATATCTGTGTGGTGTGGAGTTTGTTTTTGTGCAGGAAGACACACCTTCCTGCACAAAAACAATCAGTAAAGGCATTTTTCTCCTTCAATGGATGCTGAGCATTGTAGCATATATTGAAAGAGAAAAAACTGGGGAGAAATGAAAACAATTCTCCTTGTTGTGCCTTGCTACACCAAATGGAGGATGGTGCAGCATTCACACACATGTCCAGATTTATGATAAACCTGGAGATGTGTCTTGTTCTATGAGTGTTCTGTGCAATCACGCACAGCAACACCTATAGAATGCCCTTTCAACGCAAAGTGGTGTGTATGATGAGGTTGTATTTACATGGAGAAGAAAAGGTACACAGAGTGCTTTTTCCTCTCTTTGTAAATATGAAAGAGTGTCTTGCTCTATAACTATGTTACAAAAAGTGACATATTTTTGGCACAGGATGCTTCTAAAATTGCCCCATAAGTGCTTAGGTATTGGCAGACTGTTACAATAAGAACATTTTGCTAGTATATTGTTTGAAAAATTGCACGAGAATGATAGGAGGTAAGCACAGAATTATGTCTCCAAAGATGCTCAAAGAATAATGATTGAAAAGATTGCAGTCCTTCAATAGGTACAATGGGAAATATTATGATCCAATCAAATCTTTTTTTTTCAGGTCACATGATATCCTATGACAGGGAGATTCCAAAACTACATAGGTATAAACTGGGTGCTTTGAAGACTGTATTAATACTTTGTAGCTTCTTGCAGATCTGCTTGCATAGTATATGAATAAATTAACTTGTACTAGGGTTAATGGCTAGGCCAATCCTTAACTATATGACTAATAAATAGAGTAATTTCAGTACTGCAAAGAGAGAAGAAGATACATTTATAAGTACTTAGGTTTTGGCAAAGTGATAGGACATATTTTTAGAGTGGTGAAGGGAAGGGATGGAGCCTGCTGTGACATCTGCAAACACACTTTGTGACGTGTCTTAAGTTGAGGAATTTAGTGTCTTTTAATTCTGAAAGTCCAGGGGCCCTACTAACCCACCATGTCTCTAAATTGAACACCATACAGCTGCATTGCACTGAGGTGCTCTGAAATCATGTCCCATTTTAAACCTCTCTCCAATGCAAGTCTTTGGCACTTTCTACACATATCTGGTTGGTTAGTTGGCCCCAGGGACACTCAGTATTCATGTTAACATTATCCTGTAACTTAAAACGCCCACTGAGCATCTTTCCACACATATCTACTCCGTCCATCCCCCCTTTCTTCACCAGTGTGCAAACAGAGCCCATTGTGCATATTAATACTTAGTTAAACTTACCTTAACAGTAATAGAAAAATAAGATGCTACTCATTTTTTCAGTTGTTTTTTATAATTTAAATTTCTGAAAATGTCAAATTTTAGAATTAGTATCTGTGAAAGAGAAGAAAAAAATACAGTAATAATATATAATAATATATTTTTTACAACACAACATCATTTTAACATTTTATAAATTATTTTCTTTGCGTTTTTTGCAGTTCTCAGAATATATTGAATTTCTCTACAAACAGTGATTTCAATCGTACTCATCACATAACAGCGGGCAAAAATAACCAATTAATTAGATTATTTAAAAAAAGAAAAACTATATCTAACATATTTATCATATATCCAACTATTTTTGAACATTCCACAAAAACTACATCCTCAATAACAAACCATATAAAAAAATCACCCATATGTAAAATGCTTTCTTCTAAGAGAAATCTCTTACTTGAATATCAAAGAAATCAAATAATACGATGAACAATTATTCATAAAGCGTCAATAACAAACCATATAATACAAATCACACATATATAAAATGGTTCCTTCTAAGCAAATTTTTCTACTTGAATCTGAAAGTACTCAAATAATGATTCAATGAAGAATTCTTTTTATAATTTCTGTACACTGTAAATGATGTTTCTTAAAAATATATGCTGTGAGAATGTGCAACAAAAAGTCCATTATTCAAATGTATACCTTTCCTCTGGGCCAAATGGTATTGCCGAAACCCTTTAAACTGAAATTGTCCAATAGTAATCATATTAAGACATTTTAACATATTCCTAATACACTGAATTATGTTCCTAAAACTTTGGCTTTAAAAATATTAGGTAGGAATTTGGTAATTCGCGAGGCAAACATTGTTTAAAAACCAATTGAGCATCATCACAATATATCCATCCTTTATCACATTTTAAATAGGCAGTGTAATGTCCAGATGTTGTAGAAGGACCATCATGGAAAATTATTGCTACTGCTACAAAAGTTCTTCCTGATATTGATAGTTGACTTGCTACAAAATGTTTTATTAAAGTTTCCAATTTTCTTCCATCAGCTGTATAACGTTGCATCATTAAAATGATATATTGTCCATATCATTGTATAAATAATGTTGATAATATTTCAGATTTACATTGGCTACACTCATGTTTTGATTTGCTGCTTTAACTTGTTTGTTGAAAGACACTGATTTACAGTCTGGTAATGTCAAATATATAAATCTATCAGTGTCTAAGTCAGTGCTACATGTAAACATACAATTTTCGCATTGATGTTCCCATTTATAACGAAGGCCAAAAAGATTTTCAATTTCTATGCCTTCATTTTCCAATACGGTAAGCATATACATTAGAAATTCCTGAGCATCTTGTTGGATATTCTGCGTAAATTGTGTAGAACCAGAACATCTATCCAAAAGATTACGAATATCAGAAATGCTTTGCATTTTAGTTTTATCAGTTCTCAATTTTTCATAAACAGAATGCAACAAGGAACAAAATCATTTTTCCCGATTCTCCATAATTTGCTGTTGCAAACTTTCTAGAAAAAAAACAACATTAGCATAGCAGTTGATACCTGAACTATTTTCAAACTGATAACCAACAATCTCTTCAACAGTGTCCTTTTTCTTTTTGATTACAATCTCAACATTATCTTGTTTTTATTCCTTCTCTATAACTTCACTACAGATATTCTCATATCTTCTTTTTCGACCTACCACACGCTTTTCAAATACAGGATATTGACCTAAATTGGGAGCATACACTCTTCTTAACCTATTATACTCTTTTACACAGTTTGCATCTGCAGTAATCTTTGACTCATCAAAATCAATCAAAAACAAACTAGATAAAGTTCTGACTCAGGACAAAGCAACATATGCCATACCCTCTTTAAACATGATACTTGTTCACCAAAGCACTGTCTACACTTAATCCTTGAGATTTATGAATAGTCACTGCATATGCCAAAGAAAGAGGAAACTGTTTTCTACGTACATACAAATCTTTAACAAGCAAAAAACGAGCAGAACAACAAGCAATTTGTTTCACTTCTTCAATCTGATCAAATTTGATTTTTAAACATTCAATTACATCTTTTTTTTGATAATTCACAAAATCAACAACTTTTCCCATTGCTCCATTCACTAAACCTTTTTCCACATCCAAATTACGCCGCAAAATAACCCAACAGTTTACACATACATAAAAATTATTTTCTAAACCTTCAGTTTTAGAAGAAGATTTTTCTAAAGAATCCAATTTTTTTTCAAAATAATAGTGATTCCTTCATGCTCTATTTTATCAATGGCTTCCATTTTTATTATTTGTTCATTTTCATGCTTCAAAAGGTATTCATTGAAAATAGAACACTTGCGCACTGTTGGCATTAAGCAGATTATAGAATTATTTTCTGCAACTTTTTAATATATTTTTTCAGGAACTATATTACCATTTGGAAACAACTTTGTAAGTAGTCGACTTTGCAAAGCTTGTTTGCCATGTTCTGTCAGTACTCCAATTCTTATATCTTGAAGAATACTTCCATATTCAGCATCATTTGCCTGTCGCATATTATTAGTGAGTTCTTTATACTCAAAATATGACCAAATGTTAACGTTTCCAACACTTCCCAAGGACTTTCTGGTGTCTTCATGCGCAAGTGTTTTAAATACTGGTTGTTCTTTTTCGGGAGTAAGTTGCAGTAGATCTCCAAAAACTATGACAAGTTTTCCTCCAAATAACACATCGTACTCTGTTTTAAGAATTTGCTGCATTCTTAAATGCACAAAAGCAAGCATTAAGTTTGAGACCATGCTTACCTCATCAATAATCAGAAGTTTCATTTTCTTTAGCACTCTTGAAACTTCATCACAAGGTTCTCCAGATAGCTTGTGATATTCCAATTTGTTTTCATGCTCCACTGGTAGCATAAGTAAACAATGCAATGTAATTCCTTTAATGTTGTGTGCTGCCAACCCAGTTGGAGTAGTTACAACACAAGACAAATGTGAGTCCGTTGTTTTCTGTAGATAACTGGTGATTACTTTAATTAAGAAACTTTTTCCTGTTCACTCACATACATTTGTATAGGTTGAAATGAGGTGCATGTGCATTCTTTCTTTTCATGAAGAAATCCATGGTCAATCTGTTGTCTCACTTGCTGATATATTTCTTTCTGTTCAACATTTAGTTGTTCTTCCAAGTTGGCTAAGTTCAAAATATCTTCTTAGCTTGATGCATTGCTGTTCCCACCGCATTCATGGCGATTGCTGCTTCATTTTTAACAATTGGCTGTCCTAGTGGATCTTGACTCAGTGGAGCAGAGCTTTGACTTACTTGAGAACTGTCTCTAGCAATCTCAGCTGCAATTGTAGCTTCTTGATCAATTTCATCATTCAACATTTTCACATAATTTGCAAAAATAGTACATTCTATGGTATCTTTACAAGCATTGAAGGAATCTTCATAGCTGTGAAAATCTCCAAGTAATTCCACTTCTAAACGCCACAGTTTGAACAGTTGCAAAAGTGCTAAATAGTAAAATTCCCTTTTATCAGGAGTGTTGCAACTCAGTTTCCTGTGATTAATTAGATTTCCTTTCCTTTGTTTCACCAAACATTCGTCGGAACCAATCACTGCATTTTTTCCATCATTGATGTTTTCTGTAGTATTCTGTTTAAAAGTGTAGTTTTGCAGCACTTCATAGAGACATATGTTCTCAAGATGATGACTTATATTTGGATAATATGTGTCCAACATATTTGTTTTTCAGAATATCTGTACTTTCTGGTTCATTTAATGCTAAATATTCGATTTCTTGTACAGATTTAAGTACTCAATGTTGTGTGCAGCAAGACCTAGACTCACCCAAATGATTCTTCTAGATTTGGAGTATAAACTTTCAGATGATAATCGATCTGAGCATTCATACGCTCCAATTTCTCGATGGGATAACATCTTCAAACTGAAACTGTATAATTTCTTACTTAGAATCTTCTCGGGAGAAATCTCTTTCCACATTTCTTTCAATTCCGTCTTTTCTGATTTTGTAATGTAGGATGTTATATGTCGAGCAACAGCAATGGAATTATCTGCTATGTACTGAATATCCATGTTAGCATTCCACATAGAGAGACTAACCGGATTGTAATCATTTATGTATTTTGATTCTTCACCTCTTCTCTAATTGTAGGAATTTGTGGGAGACTTTCTAGTGATGGTATGTCTCACTGCTGACATAAAACTGTTTACTCTTCCTTTTGATATTACAGGACGTGGAAATCCAAAACGACATTTGGTATAAAACTTTTCCTTAAACTTGTACTTTCATCTACAGTATTTTTCACGTTGATGGCTTTGGAATCGTAAGACTTGTTGTCTTAAGTTGTTTTCTTCTCTGCTTTTGGGTATGGCATGTGTGGCATATTCTTCAATGAAAGACAAAACAGTATGGGGGCATCCTTGATCCATTTGAGCATATGTATGTGAGGAGCACCTCAAGCTTGATACTCCTTTCTCCAAAAGAAAGCCACAACTTCTCCAAGAGGAGGATTCTTTTTATTGCAGATAAAAGACATCATAGCTTCAAATCCATGATTGAAATACCGACATACATTAACAGGATCCAAAGAGCACAATTCTCCAGGTGTCTTATATTCAATATTTTTTATATTCAAATTTGCCTTTTGAAGAAATTCAAGTAAATCATCACAAGCGTATTCAGCACAGTTTAGGGTAAGGAACCACGTAGGAGTTCCTAAGTTCTCTAGCATCCATTTAAGTTCTCCATTACGACGGTACCAATGCTCATTAGTGCCATGCTGACATGCCATCAGATTAACCAGCTGAGATTCTAAATAATCATCTCTCTAATGTACTTTATCAATACATTTATTTGCAGAAACATTTTGAAGATGTACTCCTGTTTTCAATATGTGATTCACTGCATATGAAAGTCCAGACAAGTCACTCTCAAACAAAAGATGAAATGTATATGTGATACATTTTCGAAATCTTGGATCTTCTGCAAACAATCTTGTTGTGCGATATTCAGATGCAGGAATCTGCACAGGTCGTTCATCATATCGTCCACCTTTTCCTGTTGGGAACAACTGCAGAAAACAACGAGCTTCCAAGCTTTTTTCCCATACACTCATGAGAGTTCCCTTTGCTTTTTTCATTTGGAATAACTTAATAGTATTCCCCATCACTTTTTCGGAATGAAGAGGATGTACACTGTAATGTTCATAGATTTCTTCACTTCTGGACATGTCCACTTTTTCAATTTGTCCACTTGACGTTTCTGTATCTTCTGCTGAAAGTATTTCTTCTTCTCCCACATACACATTTTTATAGTACTCATTGTTTTTAATCAGATACAATGTTGTCTTCTGCACTTTCCTAACATCCAGTAATTTTTGCCAGATTGTCTTACTCTTAGTAGGAATGCCATTAACTAGAATAACCAGTGGTTAATTTTCTACATTCTCTACACCAATAGTTTCAATATTTTTCTTTAAATCTAGAGTTAAATATACAACTCTTCCTTTTAATCCTCTCTGTAAATCTGAAGGAGGCAATTTACCTGTTTTAGGCTCCATACAAACAATAGCCTGAAATGGGTGCACACATTGAATGAGAATAGACTCATAGGTATTTAAATCTATCAGTTCTGGAGGAATAGTTACCAACTCTAGATTATTATGCACTGCTCTAGCAGGCCTTTTATTCTCATCTATTTTATTATAACAATATTTACAAATACGCTGATCAGATCCCAAATCAAAACAATTATCTACCAACAAATAAGTTGCAAATTCCTTCCACTTATCATTATTTTCTCTTTCACTTTTCTAAATATAGATCAACAGTCCTAGTCTGATTTTTATAGTGAGTTCGCCGACAACAAATAAAAGAATAATTTGGCCTTTCACCTGAAATCACCTTAAACTTTGTAATTTGTTCTTCAACATTTTTTGTAGTACTATGTTTCACATTCTCTTCAATGTTTTCTTCTATTAATGTGTCCGTTTCTGCACTCTCTTGTTCAGGTCCAAAGTAGAAAACTCAATTTCATCACAAACTTTCTTCACATCTGATACTGATCCACGCAAAAGAGCACTGTTCAACTCATTTAACATTAGTGCTGGGCTTTTTGCATAATACATCTTCTGACTAACTTTCGCATCTGAGAATGATGTACTGCTAACATCCTGAAATGGTGAAAAACACTTTGACATACTTTCTCAGAAAGACAAGCCAGAGAATGACCTTGCAAACCAGTATTTCCCACTCTACAAGGGTCTAGTCCTTGCAACAACTTTATCTTTTGTTTAACACTTTTTTTTACTATATTCTTGTAAGAAATTGCATAAAATATCAATAGATTCTTGTTGTACACTACAAATACTACTGCAATCCCAAGTGTACACTGGGGCCTTAGGACGTCTCCCTAGAACTTCATCAGCTAACACTTCTTCTACAGTTCTGGGAACCATCTTCTCTTTCTCAATTGGACAACCATTTCTAACCTCATAAGCCCGACCACTGGTATCAACTGCATGCAATAAATAATTGGTCTGAAAATATCTAAACTAGAACTGTGTTTCCATTCACCTGAAAAAATATCACAAAAATTAGTTCTGTTAATTACTCTTTTCCTCTTACTTTTGGCCTTCATTAAATGGATTGGTTTATCCATTGATTGAATTCTGTTTAAAACTAAAATGAATAGTTTCCTTTTTAGTTCAAAAGCCTTTTGAACAATGGATTCAATATGCTTCGTCTTTTTATAAAATAGTGCTCTTTTTCTATATGTTTTCCACATCTTACGTTAAGTTAAAAACCACTCTATTATAAAAAAATAAATTACGGATTTCTTTATACTGATTTTGCCTTCCTTTACCATACATCGAATCTTTTGAATTTAAATTTTCTTTTTTTCCTTTCCTGTTATTCATACTCTTTTTTGTGGTCGAACCGTTCACTGTAGTTTGCACATTCTGCACACTGCTTCTAGGCTTTGTAGGTTTTTTAATGAATGCTTGTGTTGTCTTATCGGAAGAATTTATCTTTTTAGCCACATGATGTTGGTCATCCAATAATTGTTGTTGAATTTTATTCGAATAAGTGTCCTTATTACAGGTCTGCATGTGTAATGGACAAAGGTTTGTAACAGTGTTTGTGTTAAGCCCTGGGACATTATATGAGTACTTACACACTGACTGAATGATTACAGTCCAGCAAGGAGAATGCCTGGGTGAATTTATAAGTGTTTGAGTTTGGGTGCAGTGAATGGATTAGTACATGGTACTGAATGGGTCACTAGAGGGGTGCAAGGGGAGTGACAGGGTGTTTGCTGGAGTGTATGGATACTGACAAGGGTATTACAGATGTGAAAGACAAGTGTGTAGGTGGTTAGAGGACTGTATGCGTAGTGGACAGGGGTTTGCAGCAGTGCATGTGTTAAGGCCTGGGTCATTGTGTGAGTACTTGGGTAGTGACTGAATGATTAGATTACTGCAAGGAGAGTGCCTGGGTGAATTTTTAAGTGTTTGGGTTTTGACGCACTGAATGGATTAGTACATGGTGCTGGATGGCTAATTGGAGAAGTGCTTGGGGAAGGACAGTGTGATTGCTGGAGTGTATGGGTACTACCTGGGTAATTGAAGGCGTGAAAGACAAGTGTGTAGGTGGCTAGACGACTGCATGTGTAGTGGACAGGGGTTTGTAAAAGTATATATGCTAAGGCCTGGGTCATTGCAAGAGTACTTGGGTAGTGACTGAATAATTAGAGTACTGTGAAGGAGTGAAAGACAAGTTTGTAGGTGGTGAGAGGACTGCATGCATAGTTTATATGGGTTTGAAGTAGTCCATGTGCTAAGGCCTGGCTCATTGCATCAGTACTTGGGTACTGACTGAATGATTAGAGTACTGAAAGGAGAGTGCCTGGGTAAATTTATAAGTGTTTGGGTTTTGGCGAAGTGAATGGATTAGTAGATGGTGCTGAATGGGTCACTAGAGGAGTGCAAGGGGAGGGTGTTTGCTGGAAGTGTATGGATACTGACTGGGGAATTGAAGGTGTGAAAGACAAGTGTGTAGTTGGTTAGAGGACTGCATGCATAGTGGATAGGCGTTTGAAGCAGTCCATGTGCTAAGGCCTGGCTCAATGCATGGATACTTGGGTACTGACTGAATGATTAGAGTACTGCAAGGAGAGTTCCTGTGTGAATTTATAAGTGTTTGGGTTTTGGCTAAGGGTGGGCGGAATTTGCGAAATTGACTTTCGCAAATTATCATGAAATTGCGCAAAATCTCCGCGAGCATGCGAAACTTTCGCGAAGATGCAGAGATTGCTTTTCCCGCCCGTTCGCGATGTGTTTTTGCATGCTCGCGGGGAAATATATCTCCAACTTGCCCATGCGGTCGCTAATGGGCGCAGCCATCTTGCTCGCGATGCTTATTTCCTGTTCGCGATCGCAATGACGTGTTCGCGATCGCAAATTCTCGTGGGATAGGGCGACCGGCTACCAACAATCCAACATCTTGTGGCGCGCGCGAACAGATAGGAAAACCTGTCGGCGAAAGCAGGGACCCGGTAAGTCGCAACCGCGCACGCGAGAATGCATTTTTAAAGCGCTAACAAGAAAAATACTTCCGTTTCGCTGCAGGTTGCGTAAGTTTTAACATTTTCGCGCTCTCCGCGGAACGCGAAAATGTCAAAATATCGCAATTTCCCCGAGCGGAACGAAATTTACCGCCCAGGCACAGTTTTGGCGCAGTGAATGGATTAGTACATGGTGCTGAATGGGTCACTAGAGGAGTGCAAGAGGAGTGACAGGGTATTTCCTGGAAGTGTATGGATACTGATTGGGGAATTGAAGGTGTGAAAGAGAAGTGTGTAGGTGGTTAGAGGACTGCATGCATAGTGGATAGCGTTTGAAGCAGTCCATGTGCTTAGGCCTGGCTCACTGCATGAGTACTTTGGTACTGACTGAATGATTCGAGTACTGCAAGGAGAGTGCCTGGGTGAATTTATAAGTGTTTGAGTTTTGACGCACTGAATGGATTAGTACATGGTGCTGGATGGCTAATTGGAGAAGTGCTTGGGGAGTGACAGGGCGATTGGTGGAGTGTATGGGTACTACCTGGGTATTTGAAGGTGTGAAAGACAAGTGTGTAGGTAGTTAGAGGACTGCATGCATAGTGGATAGGTGTTTGTAGCAGTCCATGATTTAAGACCTGGGTCACTGCATGAGTACTTGGGTACTGACTGAATGATGAGAGTACTGCAAGGAGAGTGCCTGGGTGAGTTTATAAGTGGTTGGGTTTTGGCACAGTGAATGGATTAGTACATGGTGCTGAATGGGTCCTTAGAGGAGTGCAAGGGGAGTGGCAGGGTGTTTGCTGGAAGTGTATGGATACTGACTGGGGAATTAAAGGTGTGAAAGACAAGTGTGTAGATGGTTAGAGGACTGCATGCATAGTGGATAGGCGTTTGAAGCTGTCCATGTGCTAAGGCCTGGCTTAGTGCATGAGTACTTGGGTACTGACTGAATGATTAGAGTACTGCAAGGAGAGTGCCTGGGTGAATTTATAAGTGTTTGGGATTTGGCGCAGTGAATGAATTAGTACATGGTGCTGAATGGGTCACTAGAGGAGCGCAAGGGGAGTGACAGTGTGTTTGCTGGAAGTGTAGGAATACTGACTGGGGAAATTAAG
This sequence comes from Triturus cristatus, assembly GCF_964204655.1. Classification (NCBI taxonomy): domain Eukaryota; kingdom Metazoa; phylum Chordata; class Amphibia; order Caudata; family Salamandridae; genus Triturus; species Triturus cristatus. Next base: position 1,356,901,230 of record NC_140591.1, read on the forward strand.
GTGTGAAAGACAAGTGGGTAGGTGGTTAGAGGATTAAATGCATAGTTGATAGGGGTTTAAAGCAATCCATGTGCTAAGGCCTGGCTCACTGCATGAGTACTTGGGTACTGACTGAATGATTAGATTACTGCAAGGAGAGTGCCTGGGTGAATTTATAAGTGGTTGGGTTTTGGTGCAGTAAATGGATTAGTACATCATGTTGAATGGATCAGCAGAGGAGTGCAAGGGGAGTGACAGGGTGTTAGCTGGAGTGTACAGATACTGACTGGGGAATTGAAGGTGTGAAAGACAAGTGTGTAGGTGGTTAGAGGACTGTATGCATAGTGGATACGGGTTTGTAGCAGTCCATGAGTTAAGGCCTGGGTCACTGCATGAGTTCTTGGGTACTGACTGCATGATTAGAGTACTACAAGGAGAGTGCCTGGGTGAATTTATAAGTGGTTGGGTTTTGGCACAGTGAATGGATTAGTACATGGTGCTGAATGGGTCACTAGAGGAGTGCAAGGGGAGTAGGTTTTTAAGCAGTTATGTGTCAGGAAAGAGATGAAGTAACCACATGGCTCTATTAGAATTCTTGCACAAGTGCACAGAGACTCACAGTGTGATTCTAGACAAGCAAGACTATTCCCTGGACTTTAGCAGGAGAAACTCACTTGTCAGGAAGGAAAAAGGTAACTGCATACATTCTACACATTTCACTACTGCACTCTAGTGTGAATGCCTAACTCATTTGCGAATGCATAAGCAATGACTGGGTTCTAATTAGGGGTGGGCGGAATTTGCGAAAGCGACTTTCGCAAATTATCGCGAAAATGTTTAAAATCTCCGCAAACTCGCGGAAATATCGCGAAGATGCGGAAGTTTTTTTCCTGCCCGTTCGCGGTATTTTCCGCGTGATCGCGGCTCGCCAACTTACCCATGCGGTTGCTTGCGGGCGTGGCCATCTTGTTTTGACTCTTCTCGCGGTGCATGATCGCGAGAAGAAAGACGTGATCGCGCGACGCATGACGTTACTGCGGGTGCGAACTGTCGCGAGACAGCGCAAATGGCTACCAACAATCCAACATCTCGTGGAGAGCACGACCGGATCTGGAAAACTTGTCGCCGAACGCGGGGATTCAGGTAAGGCGATCGCGCGCGCGCGAGAATGTATTATTTTACAGCGCGAGCAAGAACCAAATTATCGCTAAGCTGCAGAATGCGGAAATTTTGACATTTTCGCGCTCTCCGCGGAACGGGAAAATGTCAAATTATCGCAATTTCCGCGAGCGGAACAGAAATTTAGCCCAGGCCTAGTTCTAATACTACTGAAAGTTGACAACAGGATAGGTTTTTAAGCAGTTATGTGTCAGCAAAGACATTAGGTAACCACATGCTTCTGTCACAATGGTTGCACAAGTGCGCACAGACTCACAGTGTGATTCTAGACAAGCAAGACTATTCCCCGGACTTTAGCAGGAGAAACTCAGTAGACTGGAAGGGGTAAGGTGACTGCATGCATTCTACGCATTTTACTATTGCACTCTAGTGTGAATGCCTGACCTATTCTGCGAATGCATAAGCAATGACCGGCTTCTAATACTACTAAAACTTGAAAACAGGATAGCTTTTTAAGCAGTTATGTGTCAGCAAAAACATGAAGTTACCAAATGCTTCTCTCACAATGGTTGCGCAAATGCAGACAGACTCACAGTGTGATTCTAGACAAATATCAGTATTCCTTGGGCTTTAGCAAAACAGAATCACTAGTCTAGAAGGGGTAAGGTGACTGCACACATTCTACATATTTCACTACTGCACTCCAGTTTGAATGCCTGACTCAATCTACGAATGCATAAGCAATGACCGGCTTCTGATAGTATTAAAACTTGAGAACAGGAATGTTTTTAAGCAGTTATGTGTATGCAAAGACATGAAGTATCCAAATTCTTCTCTCACTATGTTTGCCCAAATGCAGACAGACTCACAGTGTGATTCTAGACAAGCAACACTATCCCTTGTACTTTACCAAGACACATTCACTAGTCTGGAAGGGGTAAGGTGACTGCACACATTCTACATATTTCAATACTGCACACTACTGTGAAAGCCTGACTAATTTTGCGATTGCAAAACCAATGACTGGCTTGTAATGCTACTAAAACTTTACAACATGACAGGTTTTAAAGCAGTTATATGTCTGCAAAGACATGAAGTACACAAATGCTGCTCTCACAATGGTTGCCCAAATGTACACAGACTCACAGTGTGATTTTAGACAAGCAACACTATCCCTTGGACTTTACCAAAACACATTCACTAGTCTGGAAGGGGTAAGGTAACTGCACACATTCCACATATTTCAATACTGCACACTAATGTGAAAGCCTGACTCATTTTGTGAATGCATAAGCAATGACTGGCTTCTAATGCTACTAAAACTTGACAACATGACAGATTTTAAAACAGTTATCTGTTAGCAAATACATGATGTTACCAAATGCTTCTCTCACAATGGTTGCCCAAATGCACACAGACTCACAGTGTGATTCTACACAAGCCACACTATCCCTTGGACTTTACCAAAACACATTCACTACTCTGGAAGTTGTAAGGGGACTGCACACAATCTACATATTTCAGTACTGCACTTTAGTGTCAAAGCCTGACTCATTTTGTAAATGCATAAGCAATGACTGACTTCTAATGCTACTAAAACCTGACAACATGACAGGTTTTAAAACAGTTACCTGTCAGCAAATACAAATTGTAACAAAATGCTTCTCTCACAGTGGTTGCCCAAATGCACACAGACTCACAGTGTGATTCTAGACAAGCAACACTATCCCTTGAACTTTACCAAAACACTTTCACTACTCTGGAAGGGGTAAGGTAACTGTACACATTCTACATATTTCAGTACTGCACTTTAGTGTCAAAGCCTGACTCATTTTCCAAATGCATAAGCAATGACTGGCTTCTAATTCTACCAAAACTTAAGAACAGGAAAGGTTTTTAAGCAGTTATGTGTATACAAAGACATGAAGTACCCAAATGCTTCTCTCACAATGGTTCCCAAATGCACACAGACTCACAGTGTGATTCTAGACAAGCAACACTATCACTTGTACTTTACCAAGACACATTCACTAGTCTGGAAGGGGTAAGGTGACTGCACACATTCTACATATTTCAATACTGCACACTATTGTGAAAGCCTGACTCATTTTGTGAATGCATAAGCAATGACTGTCTTCTAATGCTACTAAAACTTGACAACATGACAGGTTTTAAAACAGTTATCTGTCAGCAAATACATGATGTTACCAAATGCTTCACTCACAATGGTTGCCCAAATGCACACAGACTCACAGTGTGATTCTAGACAAGCAGCACTATCCTTTGGACTTTACCAAAACACATTCACTACTCTGGAAGGGGTAAGGGGACTGCACACAATCTACATATTTCAGTACTGCACTTTAGTTTCAAAGCCTGACTCATTTTGTGTATGCATAAGCAATGACTGGCTTCTAATTCTACCAAAACTTGAGAACAGGATAGGTTTTTAAGCAGTTATGTCTATACAAAGACATGAAGTACCCAAATGCTTCTGTCACAATGGTTGCCCACATGCAGACAGACTCACAATGTGATTCTAGGCAAGCAACACTACTCCCTGGACTTTAGCAGGAGAAACACATTTTTCTTATTAAAAACAAAGGCACCACATACAACCCCTCACAAATTAATAGCTGACCTTTCAAAATTGATTTGTAGATTAAGAAGTATGTCAGTCACACACCAGATTTTCATATACAGAATGTCTGTACTGCAATGCTCTTAGCAAAACCAAAAAATGGCAAACTTTCCCTCTCATTCTGCACACATATACATGTAAATATCAAATCGCATTGCTTCCCACATTTATTCAAAAGATAACACACATTTCTATTGGTTACACATTTCAACCCTTTCCAATTGACATACGTTTGAACCCTACCCCCAACCTGCTTACTGCCTGTTACCACAGTAACAGTTCATGGACCAGTCAACTGAGCACACAGGTCACAAGTTCAGCACACAATGTTGCTACTCCAAACAGCAAGTGTGCTTAACTTTTCAAAATATCAGCTTATCCTATGTAATGTTCCTTTCAAATAGTTTTTGTTAACCAATAAGAAACATGCTTTTAACAAATACAAACATGCACCCTACTTTTCAGTCTAGAATGTTCTCAAACAGCCAATCATTTATTTTCTTTTTTCAAAACTGCATCTTATCCACCATTTTAGAAAAATCTTACTTTTCAAACTGCCATTTCACATACAGACACCTTCTGAGTGCATCCAGGCCTCCTTTCAAGATGCTTAGAGTGTGGATTGGGGGACACAGCTATATTTTCTGGAGCCAACGGTATGCTGAAAGCAGAGATATTGACACAGACCTAGCTTTGCCAAATGTAGACATTAAATGGATTGGTCAGAGAGGATTAAAGTGGCACCAATTGATGCCATTGGTTAAATCCTTTTTGCATCTCCAACACCCTGACCTCATATTTGTGCACTGTGGTGGCAATGACCTAGGCACTTTGACTGGGATAGGTCTGGAAATGCTTATGAAGGACACCTTTGGAGAATTGATGTCACTTTTCCCCCAAACTGCCTTTGTCTATTGTAACATATGCCAAAGACAGAAATGGAACTGGTCCAATCATTTTTGTCCACAGATTGAGAAAGCTAGGAAACATGTCAATAAAGCTGTTTCTGCGTATCTCCGGGATTATAGGATGGGTTCCATTTACAACAACAATCTGCGTTTTAGTATGGAAAGCATCAATAGGAGAGATGGTGTACATTTTACAGATGAGGGTAACAGAGTCTTCATCAACAACTTTAGACTCTTTATAGGTACTTACTTGTAGGTACCAAAATCGCCCAATAAACACAAGGGCTCTTTTTAGAGCCACTCCAGATCTCAACACATAAGCTCTATGTATATCTAAAAAATATAACTTTTTTTTTTGCTTGGAGTCGCGCACCCGACGTGTTAGGAATTGCGCACCCAACACGAGAGGAGTCGTGCACCCAACGCTTGCACACCAGGGGGCTGCGAGAGGAGTCTCGCACCCAATGCAAGAGGAGTCATGCACCCAACGCGTGCACACCAGGGGGCCGCGCTGAGCGCCACGTCCTTTGGGAGCCGGCATTGCATTAACACAGGGAGTGACTAACATGCAGCTCCCCGTGTGGAAAAGCAATATGGTTTGCCTTTTAAAAGACAGAGCAGGTTTCCTGCTCTCTCTTTCAAAATCAAAACCAAGATTGCTATTACAGGGCGGGAGCCTCGGCTCACGCCCTGCCATAGCAAACAGCAGTGTCCCAGGGGTGGGCAACCCGAGACACTGCAGGAGCCGGCCCTGGGGGGTGGCGGTCCCCAGGGCCATCGTCTGCTCCAGGAGGGGGGCCACACGGCCCCCCACAGTATAAAAATCCCTGGGGGGTGGTGGTCCCCGGGCCTTGAGGGGCCTTTGAGCCCCCTCACCCATTTGTTTTTAAAGCCCCAGGGGTAGTGGTCCCCGGGGCTGGGGGGTCTTTGAGCCCCCCCATTTATTTTGTAGCCCGTGGAGTGGCGGTCCCCGGGGCTAGGGGGCCCCTCAGGGCCCACATCAAATTTAATATTTTTGCCCCTGGGATTTGGCCCCCCCGGGGGCTAATTATTAAAGAAGCGTGCATTTTGCTGTTTAAAAAAAAATGGGGGCCCTGGGGGTCCTTGTGGGACCCCCTAAGCAGGTCTAGAGGGTCAGGGTATTTCTACCCTGCCCCCTTTATACGTTTTGCACACATGATCCACTGATTTCTTGAGCCTCGCTTCTACCGATGAACAAAATGGCTGCCAACACTTCCTGGTTTGGAGTGTTTACTGCCAGTTGACAGCCAATTAGCATGCAGCTCATGATCCGCAGGGTGCACGTTGGGTGCGCATAGGGTGCGCGGATCCTCCGAGGCCATAGATATATATATGATTTTACTATTGATTTTCTCAGCAGCTACTGAACGGATTTACACCATTTAACCAAAAGGCACGAGTGTGAACCAAGGGCTACCTCTTTGCCAAATTTGGTGTAATTCCGTTCAGCAGTTTGGGCTGCAGCTGCAAATAAAGGTTCCTAGGGAAATTTGCATGGGGAAAACATCTTTTGGGACCCCCTTTTTTCTCGGCCCCCCCTTGACAAATCACCCGGGACTTTCAGGATAGGAGCGGACCGGAGCACCCCACCAGTTTCATCAACCGGCGCCAAAGTTATTCCAAATAGAATGTTGCCGTAGGTAATATATATATATATATATATATATATATATATATATATATATATATATATATATATATATATATATATATATATATATATATATATATATATATATATATATTCACTGAAAAAACATAGGTTTCAGGCACGTTATAGCTAGGAATTAGCATTTAAAAAACCTTAGAAATTCACTGAAAAAACCATAGGTTTCAGGGGCGTTATAGTTAGCTCGACTTTTTACTCGTACAAAACCATACAAATTCCCCCGTTATAGTTAGTTCAGCTAACTATAACTCGCGCACCCGCAATGCACTGCTGATGACGTCACATATTACATCACTCATGACATGGTCAGTGACATCACTCATGACATCACTGATGACATCTCAAATGACATCACTGATGACATCACTGATGTCATCATCCAGTGAATGTGTGTTTTTCTGAAAATTACATATGTTTTATATATGCATATCTCAAGGTTGACGGAAGAATAAATGGGTATATGAGTGTCTAAATGGATGATTTGTTTTTGAAAAATTGATTGTATAACTGACTGATTAAGTGTATCTTAGTGAATACATGGCTTAGTGAGTAATGTTTAAATATGTAAATATCTGTATCAGTCTCTCACTTTGTGTATAAGTGGCTGCATGGGTTGGTGAGTAGCTACATGAGTGTCTATATAGGTTATTAGTTGGTGTTTGAGTATCAGTATAAGTGTCTGATGTCTGTATGGTTCGGTGGGGGTATTATGTAGTGCATAGGTGCATGAATGAGTGACTCACTGTTTGTATGTGTTGAAGACAGCATGTGTGCAAGACTGTATGGGTGGATGAGTGTGTGCATGGGTGTGTTAGTGAGTGAATGACTGTCTCAATAGTGTCTCTATGAGTAACTACATATGTTTTAAACTAGTATATGTGACTATTGGTGTATATAGGTGAGAATATGTGAGAGTGAGAGATTGAAAGAGTTCCTGTATGAATAAGTATGTGTTTCTATAAGTGATTGTTTAAAAGACTAAGGTGCCGATCACGATCCGGTAAAAAATTCCCCCGTGCGACTCGTATCGGGTCTTTTTACCGTACGAATCGTCCAAGTGCCGTACGAACTGGCAATCACGATTCGCATGGTAAAAAGTCCATACGACCCGCACCGGGAATCATTCCCCACACGTCCTCGGGTCGGAAAATGTGTCCGACACGTCCTCGGACGATTTACCTTACAAACGTAAAAATCCAAGTCCGACCGAGGAATCACGATCCATCCCGTGCGTCCGAGCCTACAACCGTATGGAAAAAACACCGTCCGCACCGAACACCAATAGCAACCATGGAGACATGTGCCCGCATACGCGCCCAACACTCCCCCCAGCCCCCGTACGTCCGACACGTACCCCCCGTATATGTATACCCCCACCCGTCTATGTACACCCCAGTACGTTCCAGTCGTACCCCCACCCCAGTACGTGTCGTACCACCGTCTATGTACACCCCCCCACCCCTGTACGTGTCGTACCACCGTCTATGTACACCCCCCCACCCCTGTACGTGTCGTACCACCGTCTATGAACACCCCAGTACGTTCCAGTCGTACCCCCACCCCAGTACGTGTCGTACCACCGTCAATGTACACCCCCCACCCCTGTACGTGTTGTACCACCGTCTATGTACACCCCCCCACCCCTGTACGTGTCGTACCACCGCCCATGTACACCCCAGTACGTTCCAGTCGTACCCCCACCCCAGTACGTGTCGTACCACCGTCTATGAACACCCCAGTACGTTCCAGTCGTACCCCCACCCCAGTACGTGTCGTACCACCGTCTATGAACACCCCAGTACGTTCCAGTCGTACCCCCACCCCAGTACGTGTCGTACCACCGTCAATGTACACCCCCCACCCCTGTACGTGTCGTACCACCGTCTATGTACACCCCCCCACCCCTGTACGTGTCGTACCACCGCCCATGTACACCCCAGTACGTTCCAGTCGTACCCCCACCCCAGTACGTGTCGTACCACCGTCTATGAACACCCCAGTACGTTCCAGTCGTACCCCCACCCCAGTACGTGTCGTACCACCGTCTATGAACACCCCAGTACGTTCCAGTCGTACCCCCACCCCAGTACGTGTCGTACCACCGTCTATGAACACCCCAGTACGTTCCAGTCGTACCCCCACCCCAGTACGTGTCGTACCACCGTCAATGTACACCCCCCCACCCCTGTACGTGTCGTACCACCGTCTATGTACACCCCCCCACCCCTGTACGTGTCGTACCACCGTCTATGAACACCCCAGTACGTTCCAGTCGTACCCCCACCCCAGTACGTGTCGTACCACCGTCAATGTACACCCCCCACCCCTGTACGTGTCGTACCACCGTCTATGTACACCCCCCCACCCCTGTACGTGTCGTACCACCGTCTATGAACACCCCAGTACGTTCCAGTCGTACCCCCACCCCAGTACGTGTCGTACCACCGTCAATGTACACCCCCCACCCCTGTACGTGTCGTACCACCGTCAATGTACACCCCCCACCCCAGTACGTGTCGTACCACCGTCTATGTACACCCCCCCACCCCTGTACGTGTCGTACCACCGTCTATGTACACCCCCCCACCCCTGTACGTGTCGTACCACCGTCTATGAACACCCCAGTACGTTCCAGTCGTACCCCCACCCCAGTACGTGTCGTACCACCGTCAATGTACACCCCCCACCCCTGTACGTGTCGTACCACCGTCTATGTACACCCCCCCACCCCTGTACGTGTCGTACCACCGCCCATGTACACCCCAGTACGTTCCAGTCGTACCCCCACCCCAGTATGTTCCTGGCGCACCCCCAACACAACCTTCTAAGTACGGAGCGCACCCCATGCCCCAACATCACAACCGCATGTACGAGTCGTACAAAGCCACACACAAGGACCAAATCGTACAACCAAATGGCCCATGTACACACCGTACACACGCTCAAAACGCACGTACACAACAAGGACAAAACAAAACAACTCAACAATACACCATTCGCAAGGCACACAGCCACTAAACATGGCCAACAACCACTAAAATAACACAATCACTGACCTGCAACTGTCAAAAACAAACAGAGGCCCAATACACCACCACTCCTTATAACACACCCACCCAAAATTCAAACACTGCCACACCCACCCATGGACCAATAAAAAGGGCCCACACACACAAACCATGAGCCTTTGCAACAGACCCACTGCTGCCAGACACCACAGAACCAGACTACAAGCGACACCACATCTTACACTTGCACACCTTCACACGACCACCCTCACAAACACCCTCTCATCACATTCACACACACACACAACCATCCACACCCCCCCCCCAACATCCACACACCCCCCACACCCACACCATCCCCACCCACACCCCTCACCATGCCCACTACCAAGAATCCAAAGTTCAGTCACCGAGAGTTGGAGGTCCTTGTTGATCAAATCCTCAGAGTCGAGCCACAGATCTTTGGAACATTGGTCAGAAGCACCAGCCAGGCAGCCAAAACAGCCATGTGGCAGACCATCGTCGATGCTGTGAATGCTGTTGCGGACACCAGGAGGACCAAGCAGGATTGCCAGAACAGGTGGTACGATCTGCGGAGGAGGGTCAGAGCCAAGAGACAGGAGGAACACGACCAGGCCAACGCCACCGGAGGAGGGCCCTCCCGCAGACCCGTACAGTACCATCCCTGGGAGGAGAGGGTGATGGCCATACTGCCGGTGGAGGCAGTTGAAGGAGTAGAAGGACTCCGAGACCCGGGTGAGTACACAAACAACGCACCTCACATGGGTGGAACTGCAACCACAACCAAAATTAATAACAGGCACGCAAACACCACAAGCCATCGCATTACTCAACCACACTCCATGAGCAGGCACATGCCACTGCTGCCACCATGCCCCATGCACCCAGCTGGACAATGTCAAGTCACAGGCCACAGAAGACAACAACACATGACACGGTAACCCGGATGGCGGGAGTGTGGGCACCAAGAATCACATAGTGCGACTCCAAAGCAGACAACAATGCCCTCTGCCCATATGGCCTAGGTCACAGCCAGACAAACACTGTGTCCCAACACAGGAATGACTTGCCAGCAAATGGCGGATGCCTTGCATCAACACATGGGGGTGAAGGCACTGTTTTGCACATGCCAGCAGCTAATGAACAGCCAACAGTGTGAAAGAGTGGCAGCACACACCACCACAGCAGCAGCGCACAGACACACAGCAGACAAAATGGGTGCCTGGAGATCAGAAACAAACTCACATCAACAGGCCAAGGGCCACTCAAAGATCTGCTAACAGTGTGTGCCCAGGAAGCTGGGCCAAGGTGACAGAGGGTGACACACGGAGGGAGGGAGAGGGGGACACAGAGGGAGGGAGAGGGGGACTGAGAGGGAGGGAGACACAGGAAGATGGACAGAGGGAGGAGGCTGACACACAGAGGGAGGGAGAGGGGGACAGAGAGGGAGGGAGAGGGGGACAGAGAGGGAGGGAGACACAGGAAGATGGACAGAGGGAGGAGGCTGACACACAGAGGGAGGGAGAGGGGGACACAGAGGGAGGGAGACACAGGAAGATGGACAGAGGGAGGAGGCTGACACACAGAGGGAGGGAGAGGGGGACACAGAGGGAGGGAGAGGGGGACAGAGAGGGAGGGAGACACAGGAAGATGGACAGAGGGAGGAGGCTGACACACAGAGGGAGGGAGAGGGGGACACAGAGGGAGGGAGAGGGGGACAGAGAGGGAGGGGGACACAGGGAGATGGACAGAGGGAGGAGGCTGACACACAGAGGGAGGGAGAGGGGGACAGAGAGGGAGGGAGAGGGGGACAGAGAGGGAGGGAGAGGGGGACAGAGAGGGAGGGAGAGGGGGACAGAGAGGGAGGGAGAGGGGGACAGAGAGGGAGGGAGAGGGGGACAGAGAGGGAGGGAGACACAGGAAGATGGACAGAGGGAGGAGGCTGACACACAGAGGGAGGGAGAGGGGGACACAGAGGGAGGGAGAGGGGGACAGAGAGGGAGGGAGAGGGGGACAGAGAGGGAGGGAGAGGGGGACAGAGAGGGAGGGAGACACAGGAAGATGGACAGAGGGAGGAGGCTGACACACAGAGGGAGGGAGAGGGGGACACAGAGGGAGGGAGAGGGGGACACAGAGGGAGGGAGAGGGGGACAGAGAGGGAGGGAGAGGGGGACAGAGAAGGAGGGAGACACAGGGAGAGCAAATCAGTCCTTTGGTGTGTGGGAATGTCTGCTCGTCAGCAGGTGGACTGCGTGCATGTAGACAAGGGTGCCCAGTGCCAGAACCCCCCCTCTTCATCATGGCAAAACGCAGGGCCATGTCACAACCTGTACACGAGCACAAGGACAGCCACCTGCATCATATGAGTGTGTGGATCCACTCCATGTGCACATGTACAGTGCTACAAGGAAGGCGCAAACGCATAGCTCGGCACACATGCACACTCCACTGCTGACTGCAGTCACACTTGACGCAGCAAGTAAGACTGTGCCACACATAGTTAAAGGGGCCAAATTGGTGCCCAAGGGACACACACATGCACAAGTGCACTGTGAGTGGAATGCAAGACAGATCCTAATTCCAAGAGGAAATGTGCCAACTTTGTAACGGATGAAACATGGATGTTGCATGGATCCAAAGTAACATTGTCTCTCTCACACACAGGTCAACGTCGTGCTGCACCCCCCAACACTGGGGGGGAACACTCACAGGACCCGGATCTGCAGGAGACCGATCCCACCGGCAGCGACCACTCTCACCACTCTGCGGACGACCCCGACCGACCTGGCCCCTCTGGTGTCCAACCACCTGCAGCACCTGCGTCAGGTACAACCGTGCCAACCACCACCCCCACTCCTGCCACATCCCAGGAGACACCCAGGATCCCTGCCCCAACACCACAATGCAGCCAGGCTCGCCAGGAGGGACACGGTGTCCCGGGCACCCAGGAGGAGGCAGGCGACAACGCCAATGCCACCCCTCAGGGGTCCCGGAGACCCCATGTGCCCACAAGTGCAGGCCAGACGCAAGTGGGCAGGGGTGGTGGGAGTGGAGAGCGGCGGAGGCGCGAGCCTGACCAGTTGGCTGGGGATCCGGTATTTTCACATGTCCGTAACATCCTGGACTCATACCGGCAGGACACCACGGGCATGGCCCAGGTTGTGTCCGTCCTCGAGGGGATCAAGGTCCAGCAGGCCCAGCAACATGCGGAGCTAATAGCCTGTCTACAGCTACACCAACGGAGGATGGAGGACAGACAGGCTGAGCAAGTGACGGCGTCCCAGGGGATTCACGCTGAACTCCGTCGGATGGCCGACACCATGGCCGACCCTCCCTGTGCCAGAAGGCGGAGAACATCACCACCCACAGGGAGGGATCATGAGGAGGAGGAGGAAACATCCGACGGAGCATCCCAGACGTCGTCACGGCCTGCTGCTGAGGTTCCCCGCAGGAAGCCGGGTCGTCCACGGAAAGGACCGTGAGGGTGGCTGCTACATCACCATCTCCCAGGACACCTGGCCTGGCACCTGGCCCACTGGAGCAACAGCATCACAGCATCAAGAGACATTCTCTGCCACATGGCCCTGCTGGTCACTGGCTGACCAATGTTGACAAAGACTGTGGCATGGACTCTGAGGATTTCCAATGGCAAGGACACCAACTCCCCTACTGAACTTTGGATTCCCTAATCCCGGAAAGGCCCTCACTTGCCCCCCCCCCCCCAATAATAAATCACACTATTATGAGTTGATGCCTGCTGGTAGCATTATTACCTAACATGTGTCTTGTACAGTCTAAACATGCCTGAGTCATCTGTTCACTTCAACCATCCACACCCTGGGGCCTGAGTCTGGCACAGGACACATGGGTCACAGTTTACTAGGCAAGACAGACATGGAGCACCATACACACCCGTGATGGTCAGAACCAGCTGAGGGGGTGGCCGAACAACCGTGCTGACAGACACATTGAGTACAGCAACAGTCATGCGCAGAGGTCAGGGATCCTGGCCCGTGTCCTGGGGGGCACCCAGGTACGTGTAGACAGGTGGCAGAACCATGTCCTGCAAGCTTGAGTCCGGTGGATGCAGAGAATGGGGTCATGGACAACGTTGGATGCATGGGGATGGCACATGTCACAATACCCACACAGTCATGGACATCATGCCCATTACACAGTCTCAGCACACACACACAGCTTGCATCTTGCCACTCGACACATTGACACATAGCCACAATCAGGGAATACCATGCCAGACATGCAGGATGCACCGTGCCAACACACCAGCATTGACTGAGAAGAGGCACCTTGGAGGCATAGGGACATCTTTAATAGTCATGTGTTTGGGATTGCAGAGGCAACTTGAAGTACACATGAACACATCATGTGGAGTAACATGTGGCTCCAACACTGGCACCCCACTCTGCAGCACAAATGCGTGATAGCCATGGAACTGGCACACAAGTGTCGGATAATAGCTAAATACCCACAGCTGCTCACGGAGAGCCTGCCATACACCATACATCCGCTGATGTGGAAGTCCCACGCCATGTCAAGACAATGTTAACCGTATGTGTCCGAGGGCAGTGTCACACACATTGATGCCTTCATCACAATCCACCATCCCATCACTGATGACTGACAACCAGGCAGCCCATCTATTCAGGTGTACCCAGCTGCATGTCGTGTCCCATGGGGATGCCACATGTCTGCAGAGGACCCAAACCCCGACCGGGGCAGTGTGCACACATCGTGAACAACTGCCACACCCAATACACCCCAGATGCATCCCTTACCCCATGGAGACTTCCAAACGTGTCCGTGCCTGTAACGCTGAGTCAGCCCACGATGCCATGTCCATGAGGAATAGCAGTGCCACAACAATGCAACCAGCAAACGGCATGCGCAGGTACCTGGGGAAGAGAGACACACAAGAAGTCAGCCACAAGAAGCACAGCCACTTGCATGTGCATGTACTCGACACATGTATGTATGACAACATGCTAGGTCACAATTATGTCTGGGGAAATACTACCATCACTGCCACCATCACTCCAGTGACACACCCACACACACCTCTGACCCACGTGCCATACATGCAGGTGGAGACACACATCACAACGCATGCCACACGTGGACCAATGCGTGCACACTCAGACCCTGGTACTCACCACTAAGCAAAGAAGTCGCGTATGAGCCGAGTCCGGATGTCCTCTTGAGGCTCCACATCCTCCACATCACTAGCCCCATTGCCAAGCCCTTCGTCCTCCACGGGTGGATGGTCCTCGTCATCTTGATCCAGGATGAGGGGCACAGCTTTTTCAACTGCCATGTTGTGCAGCATGCAGCAGACCATGAAGATCTTGCAGACCTTCGCCGGGGCATATGGGAGTGCGCCGCCGGTCTTGTGGAGGCACCGGAATCGGCTCTTCAGCATGCCAAACGTCCTCTCTATCACTCGCCTTGTCCGGCCATGGGCGGTGTTGTAGCGGAGCTGGGCCGGCGTGATGGGGTTGCGGAGAGGTGTCAGCAGCCAAGGCATGTTGGGATAGCCTGCGTCCCCTAAATGGAAAGCACATGGACATCGTTAGAACTGGCGAAGCGGTAGTGCTGCTCGGCCAAACAGAATACAGGACAGACAGACTGTACCCACCAACAACACATGCACGTTCGTTGCGCAGCTGCATCATCATATCAGGCATCCCGCTACGCCTCATGATGTAGGCATCGTGTGCTGATCCTGGAAAACGAGCACAGACATGTGAAATCACCATGTTGGACAGACACACCACAAGGGCATTGATGGAGTGGTAGTGCTTCCGATTGCGGTACGCCACCTCCCGTGCGTGTGGTGGTACCAAACCTACATGTGTCCCATCTATGGACCCAATGACATGGGGCATCCCTCCCAGGGCATAGAAACCACGTTTGACCTCAGTCATCTGTTCAGGGGTTGGGAACTTGATGAAGTCATCCAGGTGAATCAACATGGCCTCCAAGAAATCATGCAGCACACCGCTGAACATGCTCTGGGACATGCCACCAACATGGGCTATGGTATATTGGAAGGTACCCGTGGCAAGGAAATGTAGGGCAGCCATTACCTTCAGCTGGGGTGTCAGTGCCGTAGGATACCTGTGCTGCGGTTGCAGGTGTGGTGCCAGTCTCGCCGTCAGCTCCAGAATCAACGGTTGGGTGAAGCGGTAGAGCCGGATCCTGTCATTCTCCTGCATGGTGGCCAAGTCTGGAATTCTTCGGGCAACAGGAGGCGCTCTGCAGTAATTTGGAAGTGACAAGGAAGAGTGAGTGCACTACGAGAACAACTCATGTCTACTGAGCACATGTAAATCTGCCAATACACACATGCCACATAGGGAGTCAGGCATGTGCTACATGCCCAGGACACGTATGGATGCAAGGTGACACTCCTTCCAAGACCCAGCTACACACGGTGATTGAGAACCTCCCCATGCCACGCCATGGGAATAGCTGTGTCCCAGTGCAAGTGAACAGCCCGACGCAAGACAGAAGTGACATACACACACACATCAGCAGAAGTAGGATGCCGATTGTAGAGACTGGTAGCGGAACACCGGAGCCACAGGTCACATGACATTACACTAGGCCTGCCCACACACCTTGCCATGAAGGTGCACATGTCATGACTCACCACACATTCCTTGTGAGGATGCTGACATGGCCTTGTCACGCTACTCCGTGTCCCATGCATACATGTGCACCTCACATCAGATACCACATGTGGCATGGTGTGCGGAACAGTGTGCAATGACAATCTACACACAGACACATGTTGGTTGCTGCAACGGCTGCAGCTTTTGAGGGTGCTACAACATCAACCTGATGTAAATCCCGGACACATAAATGACATAGTCACATTGTGCACTGTGGGTAGTGACAAGTCAGGTGTCATGACCCCTGTACCGGGCATCATGGGACACTTCCGTGTGTTGGTGTCCGTGCCATGCCAGTGACGCTCACCCCAAGTGCGCAGTACGACATGCACACATGTCAAAGGAGTCAAGGGCATGCCTGGCACACATTGCACCCTCACACAGTACACCTGTACACATCTCATCATACATCTGGTGCCTCCTCCACTCAGGAGGCATGTTCCACATCACAGCCTGTCACACCTGTGCCCCACACATGTAGTAATGCACAGACGATGCCTTGATGTCCATTCCTGGACAAGTATGTCCATCCATGGACAAGTATGTCCGCCCTATTCCTACCTGTGTGTCGACTATCACCACAGTGATGTGTACAAACCGGCGTACTGCTGCTAAGAGGGCCTGTGTATGTTCCCCAATCACTGTGGGAGTGCTGCCGTATGTGTACCCATCGTGATGGCGAGCGTACAGGCATTTGTACGGTCCGTACCACTACGTGTACGCGTACGCGTGCAGAACCATAGTGATAGTGAGCGTACAGGCATTTGTACGGTCCGTACCACTACGTGTACGCATACGCGTGCAGACCCATAGTGATAGTGAGCGTACATGCGTGTGTACGGTCCGTACCACTACGTGTACGCATACGCGTGCAGACCCATAGTGATTTTGAACGTCGGCATGCATGTACGGGCCGTTGCCATGCATTTGGGGTGCCCTAGGGCCCGGAAACGCACCGTACCTGTGTGTGATTCTCCTAATTACATAGGGGACAAGTATTAAGGCCTACATGCATGCTGGTTGTCATGGCGACCAGGTTCAAATTTCGATTTTGTTCTGGAAGGTGCACAGCAGAAGTCAGTTGGAATTCTTCTACTTTGTTGCAATGTGTTTGTGGGGCTGACATCATGCAGGAGAATGAAACCGATAGAGAACCCACAGACTGCTAGGTTTGAAGGGATTGGTGGAAACATAGGATGCAAATGTGAGTGACCAATCACTCTGTACTCCTGTGCATGAGACTGGGCAGAAGGCCACATAAAAGGCAGCCAGGTCCCATGAGGGATTACTTGCCTGCACATCTTTGCATTTGTCGACCAAGCTGCTGCTACTGATTCCCTGGAACCATGTCAAGGGCTGTGGAGAGGACACAGCCATTCACCCTGGAGGAGAACATGGCTCTGCTGGATGTGATCCTCCCACAGTACCCCATGCTGTATGGGCGACCAGGGTATCAGGTGAGTGCATAGGCCACTGCCACAGACTGTCCCAATGTTGTGACTGTGTCTTCAGGCATTGTGACCCGGTGTGACACACATGCCATGTACTGTCGGGGGGTACCAGGGGGGGGTGCCTGATGTCTCCCAGCAGTGCCCTGAGACAGGAGGGGTGTGTGCAGAGTCCTCCCAGCAGTGCCCTGAGACAGGAGGGGTGGGGACCTATCACTAACAGCAGTGCCCTGAGACAGGAGGGGTGGGTGTGGAGTCCTCCCAGCAGTGCCCTGAGACAGGAGGGGTGGGTGTGGAGTCCTCCCAGCAGTGCCCTGAGACAGGAGGGGTGGGGACCTATCACTAACAGCAGTGCCCTGAGACAGGAGGGGTGGGTGTGATGCACAGTGTGAGCCTTGATCATTGATTGTGACATTGCCATCATTCCACCTGAGTACCCACTATGGCACGTACTGCCTTTTCCCTCACCAGAGGATGATGTCCCTATGACAGAGGTGCAATGCGTTGTCTGCATTACATGCCATGTAGTAACCAGCTATTATGTTCACATATGTCTCTCTGTGACATGTGGCTGGTGTATTGATGTGGTGTCACTTGTACTTCCTCACAGGTAGGCGCCTCTGCCAAGGAGCAGATCTGGCTGACCGCCGTCAGTGCCGTGAGGCGTGTGGATGGTCGGAGGCGGAGCCTGTCCCAGGTGAGGAAACGCTGGCAGGATATCCGGTGCTGGACGCGGAGGATTGCACGGCTCCTGCTGGGGGACTCACCTGAGAGCCACAAGAACCGCGGCCGCCGCCGTCTGACCCACCTCCACAGGCGTGTGCTGCCGGTGGTCTTTCCAGACCTGGAGAGGCGCTTACAGGCGATGCAGCAGGCGGAAGGGGGTAGGTACATGTGCGTTTGTTGTGTGTCACCGGCATTTGTAAGGGCACAGTGGCATTAATTCACTGGCAGGGTTTAAAGGTGCTGTGCCCATCCAGTTTGCCCAAGTGTAGCGCTGCGCCCCTGCCACCCTTCCCCTCCTTGCAATGTGTTCCCTGGTCTGTGTGTAGTCACTCCTTCACAAGGTAATGTAGGCTGGCGCTTTGTCCACGAGAACAATGACTGTAGCATCATGGGTGGTGGTGGTGGGTAACAGGTTGTGGGACCTTGCCTGTGAACTGTCAAGTTCACTGCATGTGGGTTCCATGTCAGTTGGCACTGATGCTGGCTCCAGACATGGGAGTTGGTCTCTCATGTGTCATGCCTTACAGCGCGCATGTCCTATGTAGTGGCCTGTGACATGATGTGCATGAGTGTGCGCTACGCATAGTGCAGGGATGGTGACGTGTGTAGCAGTCATTCCCATTCAGCCATTCAGTAGCATGTAGTTGCGTGCCCAATACTGTCCCCTGAGGCACCTTATCCTCAGTGTTGTTTGTGTCATCATCAACGTGGACACTCTCACTGTCTACAGCGTAGGTTGTGCTCTGTGCCATTGTCCCCTGTCACCATGTATATAGACGTGCTATTATGTACAGGTGTCCACTGTGCAGCCTGACCTGATTGTCCCTCTTCATACTCACAGTTGCCAGTGCCTGTGTGTCTTGTTATACTCATCTGAGGATGGGCACTGGTACCTCATTATTTGTACAGGCGCACCTTTGCTGTTTTGCGTCCAATCTAGCCTTTTGCCTGCCACTGTGTTTATCACCCAGACTATGAGATGTTGGTGCCACCTGTGTCTCAGCAATTAGCATCGTGTGGGGGTTGCTTGGGGCGGGCAATGCCTATGTGTCAAATCCTGATTCCTAATTGCTGGGTCTGGACAGTGTGTGATGTTACTGGACACACACGCAAGGTGCAGTGACCGAGTTATGTTGGGCATGTTTGCAGCATTACCTATGCAGCATGTGTCTCAAGTTCATGGATATTGTCCCTGGTCATAGGTATTTTCACAAACGCTGTGTGGTGCAGAGGCAGTGCAAGATTGTCCCCAGGGCCTGGGTGCTATGTCAGACTCCGTTTCCTGTCATCAGCTATTGTCTCATGCTCTCCATGGTATTTCAGTGGCATGGTGGCTCAACCAACTGTGTTTCATGCCCTACATCGGTACCTTGTTTTGCAGATGTTAGGGATCTGCCTCTTCAGGCTATGCAATGTTGACTATGTAGATTGGACTCATGTGACAGATGTGTACAGGTGTCTGATTAATTTCTGTCTCTCCACCCTGCCCACAGCATCGTCGGGGGACACAGAGGGAGACATGGACACGGACCAGGCGGAGGGACCGAGCACCAGTGGCAGCCGTGACATTGGGGCTGGCACATCGAGTGGGACAGAGGCGGAGGATAGTGTGGCCGAGGACCTGTCGACTGGCACATCAGACTACGAAGCTGACAGGTCCGAGGAGGATGTCTCAGGGTTGGCGGAGGCTGCACCAGCAGCTGACAGTGGAATAACACCTGCCACCGCCCCCTCAGTTCCCACCAACCGCCTTCCACTTGCTCGTCTCCCTTCCCAGCGTGCCCGGTCACCGCATGTCTCCTTCCTGCCAGGCACCGCACCCCCTGCCCCTGTCTCCACTGCTGCCGCCAATGCTGAGTCTATGGACATCCAGCGGCAAATGCAGGTTGGTCAGGCTGCGATCCTGAATGTCCTCCATTCCCACGGGAAAACCCTCACCAACATCGAGGCATTCTTGAAGGGCATTCATTCTTTGCAGGCTGACCAACGCAACTTGCTGAGGTCCCTAGACTCCACACTGACTGCAGCAGTGGGTCTCCTGCAGCGCGACCTCCCCCCACCTACCCCTGCCCCATCCACACTTCCCACTTCCATGCCTGTCCCACGTACACCCAGACGTCGGCATGCACCCACCACAACAGACACAGGCACCACACCAGCAGGAAAGGTCCACCGCACTCCTCCTGACATGCACACACAGGGTGAGATAGGCACACCCACTGGGTCGGGGGGCAAACGTGTGACACGCAGCCAGAGTGGGAGTCCGCATTCCACACAATCCACTCCCTCCAAATCCCCTCCCCTCAGCTCTCCTGGCCACATCTCCCCCAAGGACTCCTTCATGGCCGCTCTGTCCCTGAGCCCCACAGTTACGCCACCACGCAAGCGGTCAAGGAAGTCCTCGGTCAGGGTGGTTGAGTCTCCCCCCTGTCTCCACCCTCCCCCGGTGGCGCTGCAACCCATCCCTCTGAACCCCCCCCCTCCTTGGGGCCTGAGGTCACTTCGGGTGCAGGGGACTCCCTGGAGGACCTTGCTAAGGTGTGTAGTGCCATCCTGGCCTCCGCCTTTGGCCATGACACACCCCCTGTGGTTGAGTCCTCCATCCCTGCACCCACAACGCCGCCCCTTTGCCCTGATGTCCCTGCGGTGCCTGTTGCTTCCCCCCCCCCTGATGCCCTCACCAGTATGGAAGACGATGGCATTTGACTGTGCAGGCAAGGTAGGGGACACACATCCCACTGTGTCCCCCATGCAGCTGGGAATAATTGACTGCCCTATGGCCTTTGTTGACTTTGAACTGCCGTTGATCCACGGACATTGTGCTCATGCTGATTAAAGCTTATTTTTTTTTTCATTATCACACTCCTGCTATGGTGGTATTGGTGTTGGTGGGGCTGCTACATTGTTTTGGGTGGTGTTTAAGGCTTTGGGTGTGTGGGATTTGTAGTAGTGTTCTGCTCTTTGGGGCCACCCTAGGATCTGTGTGCCATCACAAGGTGTTGGCTAACTTCCTTAGGTCATGTCAGCAGTTACTGCATGGTTCAATTGTCCCAGGGTGTATTCCTTCCTCTGTGTACCCAGTTTCTTCCCTGCAGGGTGTTCCCAATGTTTAGCGCAGAGCTGTGTGTACATGAGCTGTGTGTGTGACGGAGCCCTTCTACTTTGGCCATGCATGCATGGCCATGTCTCCACCTGCAACAATCGTGGCATCCTTGGTGATCACTGTACTTGTGTGTGGAGTCAGTTGACATGAGTTCATGGGGACATGTTCCCTTGTAGGCAGTATGGATGTGGGTAATTGTGGCATCACACACATGTGTTACACCCCTCCTGGGTGTGGACACTGCTGGGAGGACTCTGCACCCACCCCTCCTGGGTCTGGACACTGCTGGGAGGACTCTGCACACACCCCTCCTGTCTCTGGGCACTGCTGGGAGGTGTCTGCACCCACCCCTCCTGGGTCTGGACACTGCTGGGAGGACTCTGCACCCACCCCTCCTGTCTCTGGGCACTGCTGGGAGGACTCACCACCCACCCCTCCTGGGTCTGGACACTGCTGGGAGGACTCTGCACACACCCCTCCTGTCTCTGGGCACTGCTGGGAGGTGTCTGCACCCACCCCTCCTGGGTCTGGACACTGCTGGGAGGACTCTGCACCCACCCCTCCTGTCTCTGGGCACTGCTGGGAGGACTCACCACCCACCCCTCCTGGGTCTGGACACTGCTGGGAGGTCTCTGCACCCACCCCTCCTGTCTCTGGGCACTGCTGGGTGGACTCACCACCCACCCCTCCTGGGTCTGGACACTGCTGGGAGGACTCTGCACACACCCCTCCTGTCTCTGGGCACTGCTGGGAGGTGTCTGCACCCACCCCTCCTGGGTCTGGACACTGCTGGGAGGACTCTGCACCCACCCCTCCTGTCTCTGGGCACTGCTGGGAGGACTCACCACCCACCCCTCCTGGGTCTGGACACTGCTGGGAGGACTCTGCACACACCCCTCCTGTCTCTGGGCACTGCTGGGAGGTGTCTGCACCCACCCCTCCTGGGTCTGGACACTGCTGGGAGGACTCTGCACCCACCCCTCCTGTCTCTGGGCACTGCTGGGAGGACTCACCACCCACCCCTCCTGGGTCTGGACACTGCTGGGAGGTCTCTGCACCCACCCCTCCAGTCTCTGGGCACTGCTGGGTGGACTCACCACCCACCCCTCCTGGGTCTGGACACTGCTGGGAGGACTCTGCACACACCCCTCCTGTCTCTGGGCACTGCTGGGAGGTGTCTGCACCCACCCCTCCTGGGTCTGGACACTGCTGGGAGGACTCTGCACCCACCCCTCCTGTCTCTGGGCACTGCTGGGAGGACTCACCACCCACCCCTCCTGGGTCTGGACACTGCTGGGAGGACTCTGCACACACCCCTCCTGTCTCAGGGCACTGCTGGGTGGACTCTGCACACACACCTCCGATTTCTGGATATGTGCGCTTGGCACATACACGGTGGGGTTACGCACACTGCATTAGAGGTGAGGGTACGTGTCTACTGACACTGGTGTGGTGGGGGTACGCTCCGTACGTCCGCGGGTGTGGGTACGGGTCGTACTTACACTGTTGGGCAGGGGGGTACGCTCCTTGCATTCGTGGGTGGGGGTTCGAGTCGTACTTACACTGTTGGCATGGGGGGTACGCTCCGTACGTCCGCGGGTGGGGGTACGGGTCGTACTTACACTGTTGGGCTGGGGGTACGCTCCGTGCGTCCGCGGGTGGGGGTACGGGTCGTACTTACACTGTTGGGCAGGGGGGTACGCTCCTTGCATTCGTGGGTGGGGGTTCGAGTCGTACTTACACTGTTGGCATGGGGGGTACGCTCCGTACGTCCGCGGGTGGGGGTACGGGTCGTACTTACACTGTTGGGCTGGGGGTACGCTCCGTGCGTCCGTGGGTGTGGGTACGGGTCGTACTTACACTGTTGGGCTGGGGGTACGCTCCGTACGTCCGCGGGTGTGGGTACGGGTCGTACTTACACTGTTGGGCAGGGGGGTACGCTCCTTGCATTCGTGGGTGGGGGTTCGAGTCGTACTTACACTGTTGGCATGGGGGGTACGCTCCATGCATACGCGGGTGGGGGTACGGGTCGTACTTACACTGTTGGGCAGGGGGGTACGCTCCTTGCATTCGCGGGTGGGGGTACGGGTCGTACTTACACTGTTGGGCTGGGGGTACGCTCCGTACGTCCGCGGGTGGGGGTACGGGTCGTACTTACACTGTTGGGCTGGGGGTACGCTCCGTGCGTCCGCGGGTGGGGGTACGGGTCGTACTTACACTGTTGGGCTGGGGGTACGCTCCGTACGTCCGCGGGTGGGGGTACGGGTCGTACTTACACTGTTGGGCTGGGGGTACGCTCCGTACGTCCGCGGGTGGGGGTACGGGTCGTACTTACACTGTTGGGCTGGGGGTACGCTCCGTACGTCCGCGGGTGGGGGTACGGGTCGTACTTACACTGTTGGGCAGGGGGGTACGCTCCTTGCATTCGCGGGTGGGGGTACGGGTCGTACTTACACTGTTGGGCTGGGGGTACGCTCCGTACGTCCGCGGGTGGGGGTACGGGTCGTACTTCCACTGTTGGGCTGGGGGTACGCTCCGTACGTCCGCGGGTGGGGGTACGGGTCGTACTTACACTGTTGGGCAGGGGGGTACGCTCCTTGCATTCGCGGGTGGGGGTACGGGTCGTACTTACACTGTTGGGCTGGGGGTACGCTCCGTACGTCCGCGGGTGGGGGTACGGGTCGTACTTACACTGTTGGGCTGGGGGTACGCTCCGTACGTCCGCGGGTGGGGGTACGGGTCGTACTTGCACTGTTGGGCTGGGGGGTACGCTCCTTGCATACGGGGTGGGGGTAGGGTCCGTACATATCCGTCCCCACGCTATGTGATGTTTGTGCGGCCCGTACCCAGGCCTTTGCCACGTGGGTGCGATCCGTCCCGCCATTGTTGGGGTGACGTGTGTGGGCGTGGTCCGACTCGTACCCACGCTCTTCAGGCGTGGGTACGGGACGTACCTGTCTGGTTGTGTTGCCGGTTCGCGTGGTGACGGACTTCCGTTGTGGCGGTCGCTGGATTATCAGGACACGCCCCCACCCCCTCGTGGTGACCAGGGCATGGGAGTCAGGTATGTCCAGGCCATGTGTAGTGTGTCACTCATGTGGTTGTTTTGTGGCCTGCCCTGGTAGTGCCACCCCCACCCCACCCCACTTTCCCCCCTCCCTTAGTTATTCTGACCTTCTGCGGCGTCTGCGTCGTAACCTGTAGAGGAGGTGTACTGCTATGAGGGCAGGGATGACTCGTAGGTTCGGGTCCATGTCTGTCCGTCGCGTACTGGTACTCCTTGCTCGCGTCGTCCTGTCGCGTACGGGTCCTCCTTGATCGCGTCGTCCTGTCGCGTACGGGTCCTCCTTGGTGGCGTCGTCCTGTGTGTCCGTCACGTACTGGTCCTCCTTGTTCGCGTCGCCGTCTGTCCGTCGCGTACTGGTGGTCCTTGTTCGCGTCGTCCTGATTTTCCGGCAGTTTTTGGGTGCCGCAAAATATTCACCGTGCGGGGTGACGTCGGTGCGAATCGTGATTCCTGGGTCGTGAATGGCTGGCTGCGTGCGTCCCGACGTCAGGTCGGCGCTTTCCCGGATCGCATTGGTAGGTGTTTTTTGTTCGGTCGGTCTTTTTTACGATTCGTACGGTAATGGTGTACCCGTGCGAATCGTAATTCCATGTTTGTATATTTTGACGACCGGGTACGCGTCGGACGGAGAATATGCTCCGTCCGACGGTTCGTACCCGGTTTTTACCGGATTGTGATCGGCACCTAAGTATGTGTACGTTTCTGTAGAAGTAAGTGTGGTGGTGTGTGTATAACTGTATATGCAGGTAAACGGATGTTTGATTCTTTATTAGCATGAGTGACTATGTGTGTGAGTAACTTTATGGATGAGTGGCGTTGTGTAACAGGATGTATAGGTGTATGAGTACATATGATGAGTGAGTACATGTATGAGTGACTGTATAGGACTGTTGGTGAATGAGTGGATGTGGATGTAGATCTTACAATTACTGAGTAGGTTGTTGTAACTGGTATTGGTATGTCCATTGTTTTGAAAATTTTAATTTCTATTTTTGAATGTATGTATCAAAGGTTATATTAGGGGGAGAGGAGGTCTGCCACTCTATCACAAGGATGATGTCATCAGTGATGTCATGAGTGATGTCACTGACCATGTCATGAGTGATGTAATATGTGACGTCATCAGCAGTGCATTGCGGGCGCGCGAGTTATAGTTAGCTGAACTAACTATAACGGGGGAATTTCTATGGTTTTGTACGAGTGAAAAGTCCAGCTAACTATATCGCCCCTGAAACCTATGTTTTTTTCAGTGAATTTCTAAGGTTTTTTAAATAATAATTCCTAGCTATAACGTGCCTGAAACCTATGGTTTTTTCAGTGAATTTCAAAGGTTTTTTAAATACTAATTTCTAGCTATGCCTACAGAGATAGGACATGTGAAGAAAGAAGGAAAAACGCACAGAAAGAAAAAAAAGAAATGCAGAAAGAAGCAACAGAAGTCCTCAAAGACGAAGAAAAATGCAGGAAGAAGTATAACATGCAGAAAGAACAAACAGAAGAGCAGAAACAAGCCTTGTTGCAAAATCATCCTGTACCCTCAACTTTTTCAGACGGATACTGGTGGTAACTGAGTCTGACTAACCAGTCCTAGAGCCAGTGCTATGTTAAAAGACACTCAGAATACAGTGAAAACACCTACATACACTAGGGCACACTATGCGTTGGGGTCCCCCTGTGATTAACATGACCTCCTCTGTAAGCCCCTAGTATATAATAGGGCAGGGTATTAAAACTACCTCTTAAAATGCACCACAGGGCGTGTTTGAACACGTAACCTCATGCCCCGTCCCCTCCCTTCCCCACTGTGTAAATACGCCCTGTAGCCGTTTTAAGTTGGGAGATTAAGTCCCCTTGAATCCTGAGGGTCCCTAGGGTCCAACTAGACCACTAGGTACCTCCAGTAAGCGCCACAGAGCTGCGTTGCATGGAGGTGTAAAAAGGGGCGTGGCCTCAGAACACCTGTCTGCAACACAGCTCCCTGGCGCATACTGGAGATACCTGTTGGGCTAGTTGGCCCTCAGGGACCCTCAGTATTGAAGGGGAATTAATTCCTCAACTTACAACTGGCCAGGGGACGCGTTTGCAGAGTGCTGCAAGGAGGGGGCGTGGCCTCCGGCGCGATGCCGGTCTTTTCTTTTTTTTTTTTTTAGAAAGGAGGGCTGTGTGGCCCCCTTTCTTTTTCTAATTTATTAGCCCTGGGGAACCCATCCCCCAGGGCCTGCACCCTAATTTTTTTTGTTGAAAAAAATTATTTTGGCCCTCCCAAGGCCTTAATCGGCCCCGGGGACCCCAACCCCCGGGTCATGGCCTATTTTTTTTTTTTATTCTTTAGGAGGGGGGCTGTGTTGCCCCCCTCCTCAGGCCACTTATGGCCCCGGGGACCCCATCCCCCGGGGCCGGCCTTTGATTTTTATTATTTAAAAAAAATATATATTTATAGAAACCCCTAGGACATGCTGGACAAACCGTATGTACCTATCACATGACGATTTGCGTGATATTCATTAAAAGGCGACTATGCATACAATGAATCCACGTAGAATGTATTCACACCGCTAGTGAAGCTCTGACATGTCTGACACCCTACCGTGCCTAATCCCGGCGCCCCCGCTGGTGGGTACTCTCCAAGTAGACACCCTTGTCGTTTATTTATACAAACATGGGTAGCTATTGACGGGCACATTTAATACACATGCACACCAAGCCATTCAAAGGGGATTCAACAAAAATTCGACCAAACTATGCAAGAAACCCCCCTCACGGTTAATAAAACACACATCCACCGCCGGATGTGTAATACTTTTTATTTTACTCTCTGGAAAGGAGACAAACCTCACTTGAGAGTGACAGCGTGCTCCTGGCTGAGCCCAATGCTGTGTTACACCCACCAGTGCCCGCCGAGTGCCACACACCTCTGTGTTGTATTCCACCAGCTAGTGCGTATGCTATGACACTCTCTATCCCATGTGCACTGTAACACCACCCCGTGAATATGTCATGCCACACTTGCCTTCGCACGGGTTATATTGCCCCATCTAACGTGCCTTCCTTGATGCCTATGTTTAACGCACAGTGCTATGCCATACATATTACAATCGGGGATCCATATCTTTGTCACAGTGCATATGCATCGTTACACTCCCCTGCACATATTTTATATTACAACTTTAGAGACAAGTTAGGTTACACAACACTGCCCTGTTCATATTACACTCCAATATTGCATATCGCATAGCACGTGCTAGTGCCTGTGCTATCTCGCGCTCTCCAATGAATCTGTCATTGCGCACAATGTATTGCATATTATATTTCACACCCCGGGTCATCTTATATCACACGTTTTGGCGCATAATTTATACCATATACTATATCTAGTTTTCATACTCAATCGTGCTCTCAGGACTATGTTCTATATAACACTGCGTCCACCTACCCTTTTCACGGGCATTACATTTTGCGATGGGGTGGAGGGTCAGGGGATGTTTCTGCCAAGTGAGCCCGGAGTCACAGTCTCAAACGTCCTCTTCTTCCTGAATAAAAGTGAGATTATGCTGCATACTTGTTCATATTTTAAGTAGTTCGCACAGACACACATTTTAAAAACAATAAAGTTCCTAATAGCCACCTTCTATGAACAGTTAGCTTGCTGCCCCATCCACCTCCTCCCTATCCTCTGTTGTCTGAATCCATGGACTAGCCTCCTCCCTCCTGCCATGCATGGTCTGATGTGCTGCCACTGCCCTCCATTTAGCATGATGTACCAGTCCACTCCTCCTGCCCTCCATTGCCCAATTCTATGGCCCATCATTGACCTCCTGCTTAGCCTCTGTGCTTAGCTTGCTGCCACTATTCTCCTTCCCCCTGCCCTCCGATGTCTTTGTGCATGCCCCTGCTCCATCCTTTTTGACCACCATGTTCCGTGGACCTGCCACTCCTATCTACTCTGAGTGTTCTGTTGAGCTCCCCTCCCACCTGCCTAGCATTGTCAGATGACTGTAACCTGTCCCTGCCACCTCCACCCTGCCTGTCCGCATGCCATGTCCCTATCCCCTTCCTCCTGTCCTCCATTGTCCATTTTACTGCCACACCCTTCTGCCCTCCCTGGTCTGTTGTGCTGCAACTGCTCCTCCTGCCTGCCCCGCGCGGTCTGTTGTGAGGCCCCTTCCCCTGAACTCTCTTGTCTGTGCCCAGGTCCTGACCCTCCTTTCTATCCTCCATGGTCCTTTGTGCATGCCCCTGCACCCTCCTTCTTGCCCATCATAGCCATTGTGCTGCCACTTACCCTCCCGCTTGCCATGCATGGTCTTCTGTGCTGCCATGGCCCCTCCCACCTTCCCTGTGTGGTCAGCTAGCTGCTCCTGACCCCTCCCACCTTCCCTCCATGGTCTGTGTGTATGCCATCATAGTCTCACTGTTGCTCTCCATGGTGTGTCTTGTTTCTAGTGCCCATCCTGCCTGACCTCCATGGTCATCTTGCTGCTCCTGCCCTGCCCCCTTGCCCCCAGCCCTCTGTTTCCATGTGCAGACCCCTATTCCCTCCCTCCTAGCTTGTCGGTTCCATTGTAATTCCCCTGATCCGTCCCAACTGCCCTTTATGGTCTGTTATGCTGCAGCTTTCTCTCCTGTCTGTCCATTATGGTCAGCTAGCTCCCATTGCCTCTTTCCCCTCTGTTGTCCGTTGTCCATGTGCATGGTCCTGTCCCCTCCTTATTGCTTTCTATGGATTGTTGTGCTGCACTCCCGTCCCGCATGCCCTGTGTGGTGTATTGTGCTGCTGCAAACCCTAATGCCTGCCCTGTAGGGTCAGTTTGGTGCACCTCTCAATGTCCCTCCTGTCCTCTGTTATCCGAGTCCATGTCCCTACCCCAATTCCTCCTACCTACCATGATCCAATGTACCATACTTGCGAACATTTAGAACTTGGTAAGAGGGAGATTTTGAAATAAAACTGGGGTATTGATTTTCCCCTTTGAGTTACATTGAAAAAGAGAAGATTGTAGACAGGAAACAGATCAAGTAAAGCCCATTTGAGCTTAAAAACATTGGACGTTTCCTGGCTGAAACAGGTCTGTTGGCATGTATGGTTGTATGACCGCTGCCTCTTCCTTCTGCCCACAATGGTCTATTATATTGCCACAGTCTCTCTTGCCAGTCCTGTATTGTTGGTTTGTTGCCCCTGCCCCCCTTTATACTGCCCTCCATAGTCTGTTGTGCTGCCACTGCCCTTCCTGCCTGCCTAGTGTGGTCAAATTGTTGCCTCTGCACTCTCCTACCTGCCTTCAATTTTCAGAGTCTGTGCCCCTGACCTCTGCCTCTCAACAGTATCCCAATGACCAACTAGATTGCTAACATTCTATATTTATTACAAAAGTGTGGAACGCCTGACGTCATCTTGATGTAATGAAAACTGTAATGCCTAGAGCATTTCCTTTAGAAATTACACATATGAGAGGGTCTTATTTGCATCAAAATTATGGTTAGTGCTCTAAAAAACTAAAATGAGGACATATTTTCTGAGTTTTCAAATAGCGACAAAGAACTTTTAAATGATTTGTAATCTTAGTTTTTTTATCCAGTTGACTACTTGATTAAATGTTGCATCCAAGGGTAGAGGGTGTGGTGTTACTTCCAGAGCTGCAGACATTGCAACTGGGGAACCAGGTTGGAGTTTCTGCTTCAGCTCAACATTCTGTGATTCTGGTCAAATCACTTATACTCCCCATGTCTACAACCAAAATGAATTTGATCTTTTGTGATGTAACCGATGCTCATGTAAAGCACTCCAATACCTGACAAGTCTGCACTATATAAAACTGCAAATACACAAAAAATAAGTGTTTTGCACACCTCTGTCATTGGGCTACATTTGGGCTACATCTGGTTGATATGTGGGCTACATTTGGGCTACATTTGGGCTCTTTTGTCTCTGGTGGCCATTTTAGGAGATTTATTTGTTATGAAGTTTCCTAATTTCCTCATTTACTGCAGTCTCCTCAGTAGGAAATACTTTCAGTTTTTTACTTTTATTCCATCAAGAAGGTATTCAGATATGTCACACATTTGCCATAAATTCTGAATGTTAGCACTCTAGTTGCTCATTAGATCACTGTAGTAAAGCTACTGCTCACCACGGAAGTCTGCTGCTAGTATTAGAAGTGCATGTTTCAGTCTGCATATCAGAAATTTTTAATGAAATAGAAGAGGATTTGAGAAGTCACTCAAAATGTGCCCTAATTTTTCGTTCTTCAGCACTAATCATAATTTCTATGGCAAAATGAACCCCTTCATTGTGTTCCTTTTTAAATTAAATGTTTTATGTGTTACCAGTTTATTCCAATCAAGATGGCTTCAGGTGTGCCATACTTTTGTCATAAGTAAGACAGTAAGCGCTCTAGTTGTTCTTAAGAACACTCTGGGACATTCTGTCATTGGGCTATACTTGGGCTACATCTGGGTGATATTTGGGCTACATTTGGGCTCTTTTGTCTCTGGTGGCCATCTTGGGAAATTTATTTGTTATGAAGTTTCCTAATTTCCTCATTTACTACAGTCTCCTCAGTAGGAAATACTTTCAGTTTTTTACTTTGATTCCATCAAGAAGACATTCAGATGTGTCACACATTTTCCATGAAATTCTGAATGTTAGCACTCTAGTTGCTCATTAGGGGCCATATGTAGGTAGGGACACATTTACCACTTCATAAATACCGAATTTTACCGATTCGGTATTTATGAAGTGGTAAATGATATGTAGGTAATTGGTCGGTAAATATTACCGATTCGGAATAATTCGGTAATTACCGAATCGGTATTTACCGATTCGGTAATGAGGCATACCTTCCCATTGATGGGAAGGTTTGCCTCATTACCGAATCGGTAAATACCGATTCGGTAATGGGGGGAACACATGCAAGGGTGGCAGGGTGTCACTTTGACACCCTGTTGCACCCCTGAAACGGCCATGTGTGCACATGTGGCACACATACATGCCCGAAAGGCATGTTTGTCTGCCACATTGCACACTTGTAGGCGCTATAAAATGCATTTCACCATCCATACTTTATTTACCACCAACTATTAGTTGGTGGTAAATACCGACTCCAAACATCACCCACACACTCCCCCTACATCTCATTTCTGTATTCGGAATTTACCGAATCGGTAAAATTACCGAATCGGTAATTTTACCGATTCGGTAAATTCCGAATACAGAAATTGTCCCCCTACATACCAAAAGCCAAAATACCGGTCGGTAACGGTATAATTACCGAAAATCGGCTGTTACCGACCGGTATTTGGCTTCCTACATGAGGCCCTAGATCATTGTAGTAAAGCTACTGCTCACCAGGCAAGTCTGCTGCTGGTATTCAAAGTGCATGTTTCAGTCTGCATGTCAGAATTTTTTTATGAAATAAAAGAGGATTTCAGAAGTCAAAATGTACCCTAGTTTTTCTTTCTGCAGCACTAATCATAATTTATATGGCAAAATGAACCCCCTCATTTTGTTCCTTTGTAAATTAAATGTTTTAAGTGTTACCACTTTATTCCAATCAAGATGGCTTCAGGTGTGCCATACTTTTGTCATAAGTAAGACTGTTAGCGCTCTAGTTGTTCTTTAGAGCACTCTGGGAAGCTGCAGTAGAACACAAAGGAATCAACTGACAGTCTCTGCCCTTGTTGGATGTACATGTTTTACTGAGAATGTCAGACTTCATTCTTACATGACTGAGAAAGATAATGTGAATTTACAGAAAATATGCTCTCAGTTTAGCTTATAGATCACCTTCCAAACCTATGTGGGAAAAGCATGAGAAAATAGTTTTCTCTCAAACATGGTTCATGATATCACAGCAGAAGGCTTTTTCACATGGTAAAATCCCCTTAGAACACACCACCATTCCTAAAATGAGTATGGTGCCATCAACAAATGATTTATAATGCAACTAAAGTCTTAAAACCTTCTATTAACTGCAATGCTTTTTAATGAGGTGCTATCATGTATATTGGTCCCAAGATGGCTGCCAACACTTCTTGGATGAAGTACTGACAGCCAATCAGATCTCACGATGAGATGTGTCGTTAGGCTCTGCCCAGATACGTATGTGATTTTACTTTTGATTTTCTCAGGAACTACTGAACAGATTGACACCATATATGCAAAAGGCACATCCCTGAGCTGAGGACTACCTCTCTGCCAAATTTCAAGTAATTCTGTTCAGCCGTCGGGCTGTACCTTGGACTAAAGGTCCCTATGGAAAATTGCATGGGAAAAACGCATTTTGGGACCCCCCTTTTTTCTCAGCCCCCATTTGACGAATCCCCCCGAGACTTTCAGAGTAGGAGCGGAGCGGAGCACCCCACCTATTTTGAAAATTTCGCGAGGATTCGTCAACCGGCACCAAAGTTATTCCAAATAGAATGTTGCGGATTTCCTATGGAAACACGGTCCTAACTATAACTATCTACTGGCGACCGCCAGTAAATAATATATATATATATAGATATAGTTAGGACCTATTTTCCATAGGAAATCCGCAACATTCTATGTGGAATAACGTTAGCGCCGATTGACGAACCTTCGCGAAGTTTTCCAAACTTTTTGCCAGCTCCGGTCCGCTCCTATCCTGAAAATTTCACGGTGATTCGTCAAGCGGGGGCCGAGAAAAAAGGGGGGGCCCTAAACACGTTTTCCCCATGCATTTTTCCATAGGACCTGTTGACGCAGCTACAGCCCGAACTGCTGAACGGAATTACACCAAATTTGGCAAAGAGGTAGTCCTCAGTTCAGACTCATGCCTTTAGCTTAAAGGTGTAAATCCGTTCAGTAGTTCCTGAGAAAATTAGAGTAAAAAAGTTAGTGATTTCAATGGCCTCGGAGGATTCGCGCACCCTCCCCGCACTCAGCACGCACCCTGCCGTGCACGAGCTGAATGCTAATTGGCTGCCAACACTCCGAATCAGGAAGTGTTGGCAGCCATCTTGTGCCTCGGTAGAGGCACAAGAAAACCAAAAAAAAGGCGCAAAACACGACAAGGGGGCAGGGTAGAAATACCCTGACCCCCTAGGCCTGCTCAGGGCGTCCCACAAGGACCCCCAAGGCCCCCCCATTTTTTTTTTTTAAATCGCCGTATGCGCATCCCATTGAGGAAAAAAAACGAAGCGCGGGCTCCCTGGCGAATACTGGAGGTATCGTGTGGGCTAGTTGGCCCCCAGGGAACCTCAGGATTGAAGATTAATTAATTCCCCAACTTAAAACACGCCACAGGGCGTGTTTGCACACGTCACCTCAGGCCCCGCCCCTTTCCTTCACCATTGGACAAATATTCCTCTAAAATCAGCCGAACTACAAATTCCGATTTACTCACCTGTAATCAGGAGAGAACCCAGTGCTGCATCTTTTATCCCAGCACTGACCCTGAAAAGTAATTATAAGCGTACTTACCAGTAACTTCTATTTCCTTCCATAGGAATCCATAGTGTGGTTTTCAGCAGAAAATTTTCTAAGTGTCTATTTTTGAAACGTACAAATATAACTCTAAAATCAGCCGAACTACCAATTCCGATTTACTCACCTGTTATCAGGAGAGAACCCAGGGCTGCATCTTTTAGCCCGCTACTGACTCTGAAAAGTAATTCTAAGCGTACTTACCAGTAACTTGTATTTCCTTCCATAGGAATCCATTGTGTGGTTTTCAGAAGAAAAGTTCTAAGTATCTATTTTCACAAACTAAAAATATTCCTAAAAAATCGTCTGTATGACTTAAACACATTCTTTCAACTGTTTACAGGAGGTTGGCCAGTGCTGGATCCAGGATCCACCACCGAGTAAGAAAAAGTAACGATAACACTACTTACCTGCTAAGTGAATTTTCTGCCGTAGGATAACATTGGTGATTCTATGTGAACATTTTTCTAAGTGTCAACTTTTAAAATACAATAATATTCCTTAAAAATGACTACTGTAACCAAAACGCTTTTACTCAACTGTTTACAGGAGATGTCCAAGGACTGAATCTAGGATCCAGTCCTGTGGTTAGAAAAGTAATCCATAAAGTAACTGATTGCATTTAACTAGAAAATTCACATTGAGCTCAATGTTACTTTGCGTTTGAAATTGTGTTGCCCATTGCAACAACTGTAGCTACTGTACTTAAAAGTCTGTTGCCTATTTGCCAAGTATTTAAACTAAAGTAATTCATTCTGAGAAAGTATATTTTGTATTGTAATGTATAATGTAATTATAATGTAATTAAAAAAATATATCTAAAAATAAATAGTTTAAAAAATGTAGTGAATCAGTATAAAAAAAATCAGTATAACAATTAATACATTAAACATTGTCATTTACAAAACCTTTGAAATTCACTGATAAAACAATAGGTTTCAGGCCTGATATAGTTAGGAATTAGCATTTAAAAAACCTTTGAAATTCACTGAAAAAACCATAGGTTTCAGGCCTGATATAGTTAGGAATTAGCATTTAAAAAACCTTAGAAATTCACTGAAAAAACAATAGGATTTAGGGGTGTTATAGTTAGCTGGACATTTCACTCGAAAAAACCCATTGAAATTCCTCCGGTATAGTTAGTTGTACTAACTACATCTCGCGCGCCCGCAACGCACTGCTGATGATGTCACATATTTCATCATTCATGACATGGTCAGTGACATCACTGATGACATCACAAATGACATCACTGATGACATCACTGATGGCAACATCCAGTGAATGTGGTTTGGTTCGTTATTTAAATATGTACTATATATATATAGCAAATTGCATTGAAGAATGAGTGGATATATAAATATAAATATCTGGATGGAGGATTTAGTAGCAGAGTGATTGACTGTTTACTTGACTAATTTATAGTGTCTCAATAAATATATTGGATAGTGACTAAACTGTGTGAATATCACAGTGATTTGTCAAATAGGGGCCGAGAAAAAAGGGGGGTCCCAAAACGCGTTTTCCCCATGCATTTTCCCATAGGACCTGTTGACGCAGCTACATCCCGAACAGCTGAACGGAATTACACCAAATTTGGCAAAGAGGTAGTCCTCAGTTCAGACTCATGCTGTTTCCTTAAATGGTGTAAATCCGTTCAGTAGTTCCTGAGAAAATTAGAGTTTAAAAGATAGATATATCTGGGCAGAGCCTAGCCACACATCCCATGGTGAGATCTGATTGGCTGTCAGTACTTCATTCAAGGAGTGTTGGCAGCCATCTTGGGACCAATATACATGATAGCACCACATTAAAAAGCATCGTAGTTAATAGAAGGTTTTAAGACTTTAGTTACATTATAAATCATTTGTTGATGGTACCATACTCATTTAAGGAATTGTGTTGTGTTCTAAGGTGATTTTACCATGTGAAAAAGCCTTCTGCTGTGATATCATGAATTATGTTTAAGAGAAAACTATTTTCTCATGCTTTTCCCACAGAGGTTTGGAAGGTGATCTATAAGCTAAACTGAGAGCATATTTTCTGTAAATTCACATTATCTTTCTCAGTCATGTGAGAATGAAGTCTGTCATTCTCAGTAAAACATGTACATCCAACAAGGGCAGAGACTTTCAGTTGATTCCTTTGTGTTCTACTGCAGCTTCCCAGAGTGTTCTAAAGAACAACTAGAGCGCTAACAGTCCTACTTATGACAAACGTATTGCACACCTGAAGCCATCTTGATTGGAATAAAGTGGTAACTCCTAAAACATTTAATTTAAAAAGGAACAAAATGAGGGGGTTCATTTTGCCATAGAAAGTATAATTAGTATGCTGTAGAAAGAAAAATTAGGGCACATTTTTACTTCTCAAATCCTCTTCTATTTCATGAACCAAATTCTGACATGCAGACTGAAACATGCACTTTGAATACAAGCAGCAGACTTCCCTAGTGAGCAGTAGCTTTACAACAGTGATCTAATGAGCAACTGGAGTGCTAACATTCAGAATTTATGGCAAATGTGTGACACATCTGAGTGCCTTCTTGATGGAACCAAAGTAAAAAACTGAAAGTATTTCCTACTGAGGAGACTGCAAAAAATGAGGAAATTAGGAAACTTCATAACAAATAAATCTCCCAAGATGGCCAGAAGAGACAAAAGAGCCCAAATGTAGCCCAAATATCACCCAGATGTAGCCCAAGTATTGCCCAAGGACAGAATGTCCCAGAGTGTTCTAACGAACAACTAGAGCGCTAACAGTCTTACTTTTAACAAAAGTATGGCACACCTGAAGCCATCTTGATTGGAATAAAGTGGTAACACTTAAAACATTTAATTTACAAAGGAACACAATGAGGGGGTTCATTTTGCCATAGAAATTAGGATTAGTGCTGTAGAAAAAAAAATTAGGGCACATTTTGACTTCTCAAATCCTCTTCTATTTTATAAAACAATTCTGACATGTAGACTGAAACATGCACTTTGAATACCAGCAGCAGACTTCCCTGGTGAGCAGTAGCTTTACTACAGTGATCTAATGAGCAACTAAAGTGATAACATTCAGAATTGATGTTAAATGTGTGACATATCTGAATACCTTCTTGATGGAATCAAAGTAAAAAACTGAAAGCATTTCCTACTGAGGAGACTGCAGTAAATGAGGAAATTAGGAAACTTCATAACAAATAAATCTCCCAAGATGGCCTCCAGAGACAAAAAAGCCCAAATGCAGCACAAATATCACCCAGATGTAGCCCACATGTAGCCCAATGACAGAAGTGTGCAAAACACTTATTTTTTGTGTATTTGCAGTTTTATATAGTGCAGATTTGTCAGGTATTGGAGTGCTTTACATGAGCATTGGTTACATCACACAAGATCAAATTCATTTTGGTTGTAGACATGGGAAGATTAAGTGATTTGACCAGAATCACAGAATGTTAAGCTGAAGCAGAAACTCCAACCTGGTTCCCCAGTTGCAAAGTCTGCAGCTCTGGAAGTAACACCACATCCTCTCCCCTAGGTGAAACATTTAATCAAGTGGTCAACTGGTTTAAAAAAACTTAAAGATTACAAATAATTTAAAAGTTCTGTGTCGCTATTTGAAAACTCAGAAAATATGTCCTCATTTTAGTTTTTTAGAGCACTAACCATAATTTTGATGCAAATAAGACCCTCTCATATATGTAATTTCTAAAAGAAATGCTCTAGGTATTACAGTTTTGATTACATCAAGATGATGTCAGGCGTTCCACACTTTTGTAATAAATATAGAATGTTAGCAATCTAATTGTTTATTGGGATACTGTTGAGAGGCAGCGGCCAGGGGCATGGACTCTGAAAATTGAAGGCAGGTAGGAGAGTGCAGAGTCAACAATTTGACCACACTGGGAAGGCAGGAAGGGCAGTGGCAGCACAACAGACTATGGAGGGCAGTGGAATGGAGGTCAGGGGCAACAAACCAACAATACAGGACTGGCAAGAGAGGCTGTGGCAATATAATAGACCATTGTGGGCAGAAGGAAGAGACAGTGGTAGTACAACCATACATGCCAACAGACCCGTTTCAGCCAGGACACGTACAATGTTTTTAAGCTCAAATGGGCTTTATTTGATCTGTCTCCTGTCTACAATCTCCTCTTTTTCAATG
Source organism: Triturus cristatus (assembly GCF_964204655.1). Classification (NCBI taxonomy): domain Eukaryota; kingdom Metazoa; phylum Chordata; class Amphibia; order Caudata; family Salamandridae; genus Triturus; species Triturus cristatus. Next base: position 1,356,939,229 of record NC_140591.1, read on the forward strand.
TAACTCAAAGGGGAAAATCAATACCCCCGTTTATTTTCAAAATCTCCCTCTTACCAAGTTCAAAATGTTCACAAGTATGGTACATTGGATCATGGTAGGAAGGAGGAATTGGGGTAGGGACATGGACTCGGATAACAGAGGACAGGAGGGACATGGAGAGGTGCACCAAACTGACCCTACAGGGCAGGCATCAGGGTTTGCAGCAGCACAATACACCACACAGGGCATGCAAGACGGGAGTGCAGCACAACAATCCATAGAAAGCAATAGGGAGGGGACAGGACCATGCACATGGACACCAGAGAACAGAGGAGAAAGAGGCAATGGTAGCTAGCTGACCATACTGGACAGACAGGAGAGAAAGCTGCAGCATAACAGACCATAAAGGGCAGGAGGGACAGATCAGGGGCATTACTAGGCCTGGGCGAAAATTTTGTTCTGTTCGCGGAAATTGCGATAATTTGACATTTTCGCGTTCCGCGGAGAGCGCGAAAAAGTAAAAAATTCCGGTTTCCGCAGCTTGGCGATAATTTGTTGCTTGCTCGCGCTGTAAAATAATACATTCTCGCGCGCGCGCGATCGCCTTACCTGAATCCCTGCGTTCGCCGACAAGTTTTCTTGATCCGGTCGCGTTCTCCATGAGATGTTGTATTGTTTTTAGCCATTTGCGCTATCTCGCGACAGTTCGCGCCCGCAGTGACGTCATGCGTCGCGCGATCACGTCTTTCTTCTCGCGATCATGCACCGCGAGACAACTCAAAACAAGATGGCCGCGCCCGCAAGCAACCACATGGGTAAGTTTGCGACCCGCAACATCACCTCAGGCCCCCCCTCCCTTCACCAGTGTGCAAATGCTCCTCGTGGCGCGTTTTAAGAGGTAGTTTGAATCCCCCTGCCCTATTATGTACTAGGGTCTTACTGAGAAGGTCACGTTTGCAGAGTGTTGCTCGGAGGTGGCAGGGCTTCTTGCACAATCGCGGTCCTTTTCTTTTTTTAGAAGGGGGGCTGTGTGGCCCCCTTATTTTCCCTTTTTGTGGGCCCTGGGGACCCCATCCCCCAGGGCCTGACCCCTTTTTAAAAAATAAAAATTAAATGAATGGGAAGGGGGCCGCGTGGACCCCCTCCCATGGCCAATTCTGGCCCCGGGGACCCCATCCCCCGGGGCATAGCCACATTTTGTTTATTTTTTTATGTGGAGGGGGACCGCATGGTCCCCCTCCCTGGCTACTTCTGGCCCTGGGGACCCCATCCCCTGAGGCCTGGCCACTCGTTGGGGACCAGGGGGCCCCAATGCCCCCACGGTCCCTGCCTGCTCCCCGCGTCCTGTGGAAGCCGGCATTGCTTTTCCACATGGGGAGCTGCTAACATGCAGCTCCCCGTGTGGAAAAGCAATCTGGTTTGGGTTTTGGAAGAGAGAGCAGGTTCCCTGCTCTCTCTTCCAAAATCCAAACCAGTGTTTGCTATGACAGGGCGGGAGCCACGAGGCTCCTGCCCTGTCATAGCAAACAGCAGTGTCCCAGGGGTGGACACCCCAGGACACTGCCTGAGCCGGTCCTGGGGGGTGGTGGTCCCCAGGGCCATCACAGGCTCCAGGAGGGGTGGTCCCCGGGGCTCGAGGGTCCTTAATGGAACCCCTAATTTACATATTAGTGTCCCGGGGAGGTGGCGGTCCCTGGGGCGTGTGGGGGGGCTCAAGCCCCCCCACACAGGTATTTGTTTTTAAAGAAGCCCCGGGGGTGGCTGTCCCTGGGGCTGCGGGGGGCAGTGTACCATCCCTGCAAATAATTATACAAAGCCCCAGGGAGTGGTGGTACCCCTGGGACTTGGCCCACCCAGGGGCTAATTAATAACAAAGCGCGGGAGCCGTGCTTCATTTTTTAAAACATTTCGTCCGGATCCACCGATCCTCTACGCATCCCGCGATTTTTAAAAAAGATTTTTTTTTTGGGGGGCCCTGTGGGTCCTTGTGGGACCCCCTGAGCAGGCCTAGGGGGTAAGGGTGTTTCTACCCTGCCCCCTTTTCCTGTTGTGCACATTTGTTTTTCTGTTTTCTTGTGCCTCGGTTCATGAAGCTCGTGATCGGGAGGGTGCGCGGATCCACCGCGGCCATAGATATCACTAACTTTATTTCTTAATTTTTCACAAACTACTGAACAGATTTACACCATTTTTAAACAGGTTGCTTTCTGAGCCAAGCAGTACCTTTTGGCAAAATTTGGTGTAATTCAGTTCAGCAGTTCAGGCTGTAGCCTGTTCCAAAATTTCCTATGGGAAATAACATGGAGAAAACACGTTTAGGGACCCCCCTTTTTTCTTGGCCCCGCTTGATGAATCAATCCCACACTTTCAGGATAGGAGCTGACTGCAGAGCCCCACCAGTTTTCAAAATTTCACGAAGATTCGTCATCCGGCACCAAAGTTATTGGGAAAAGAATGTTACGAATATCCTATGGATAATAGGTCCTAACTATAACTACCTACTGGCGATTGCCAGTAGGTAATATATATATATATATATACATATACATATATATCCCCCAATACTAGAAGCTCCTACCAGGAATCCGCCCATGGTTTGGTGGTGTGCTGTGCCTGTAGAGCTGAGACCGGCAATAGTTTTACACAATATAAACCAGTAAAGCGCGCTCTCAGAAGAAGTTGGAAGAAAATCGTATTTATTTTCTCAGAAAAAAAACAAAGGTTTACATTTTGTTATAGTGAGGAAACATTTATTCTTTCTATATAACCAAATTTAAATTAAACTATATTAGAAATTCTAAAGCTATAGATATACATTAAATTTATAATGTTTGCACCACCTTTAAATTACTATAACTTTATTTATTTGTTCTATACAACCCAAACTTAAACTATACAAAATCTAGAAATTCTAAAGTTATACTTACAACTTTAATTTAGAATTTGAATAACAATGATCATATTTGGGTTCTGAAGTAGCATGCTACTTGCCAAGAAGAGCTTTGATGTCTCGCCTGGGGTAGTAAGCGATACATAAATGCAATTGCAATATTAAACATCAATTTTAATACACAGTGTATTCAACTTGGTCACCCTAATACATAGCTATAACACATGCCTTCTCCATGCACTGCTTATACCCCTTCATATGATATCATTTATACCATCTAAAATGATAGCATTTACAACAACACTTATGACATCACAAATCATCTTAAATCAGTGATGTCATCAGTGATGTCACCGACCATGTCATGAGTGATGTAATATGTGACATCATCAGCACTGCATTGCAGGGGCATGAGTTTAAGTTAGCTCAGCTAGCAATAACAGCCGAATTTCTCTGGTTTTGTACGAGTGAAATATCAACCTAACTATAACGTCCCTGAAACTTGTGGGTTTTTATGTGAATTTCTAGGGTTTTTTAAATGCTAATTTATAACTATAACGTCCCTGAAACCTATGGTTTTTAAGTGAATTTCTAAGGTTGTATAACTTGTTCTGAAATTTTTTAGAGCGGAACATCAATGGCAGTATATGTTCAACAATTTCTGTAAAATTGCAGTGTGTACAATTTACATTACAGATTAAAATGTATTGTTCTCAATTGTTAAGCTTTTATAAAGGTAATGTATTTTTTTAATCCTTTTTAAAATATGCATTTACATATTTATTTATTTTTCATAAAAAATTGAGATTTGCCTACCAGTCATGGTGGGTGTGCGAATGCAAGCAGCCTGCCACCATATTTGTTAAGTCGTGCACGTTGCGCATATGGTGCGCAATGGATGCACTGTTCTAATTTTTCATATTTACGAAATTTAAATACTTGATATATACTAATTATTTATCAAATGTATTGTATATACTTTATTGAAAGAGTTATAAGACTGATTCAAACATAAATTATAGGACGATTGAACTTCTTAAAACAAAGTTACGGAAGCCGCAACTGTTCCACATAACCTTACGTATGTATGTCTGGGTTCTCGTCAGGTGCCCGATTTCAGCACAAGTTATTTAGTTTTAAAAGTATATATATATATATATATATTCCAAATGAAGAGCATCCATGATTGGAGACCCACAAACATCGTGTCTTCAATACTTTATTTCGTCAGGCAGCGCAGCAGACAAACTCGTGGGCACAGTTCATTCAGCTTCTGCCATCGATTCCCCTACATGTTTCTAGCTATCTTCGGCCCTTGTTCACAGGGATGGCGAATTGGGAAAGGCAGCACACCGGTGACTTTTGATTGCTCACAAGCCCCGCCTCCCGGGCGTGTCAGTGCTTTGCTTTGTGGTACTGGTAGTTTCGGAATATAAATATTCATACACCAGTGCCGCTGCCAATTTCTCCTAAGGTTTTAAAATCCACATTGGGTTGCTGTGTGACACAAGACTTGCCACCACACTGTCTTTTCACTGACGAAAACGCACACGTTGTTCCATCCGCGGTGTTTGTAGTAACATCGCCGGACCCGCACGTCAGCGGGGGGGGTTCTCCGCGACCTGGATGGGCCGCTAATATTCCAAATGAAGAGCATCCATGATTGGAGACCCACACACATCGTGTCTTCAATACTTTATTTTGTCAGGCAGCGCCGCAGACAAACTCGTGGGCACAGTTCATTCAGCTTCTGCCACAATGTGTGTGGGTCCAATCATGGATGCTCTTCATTTGGAATATATATATATATATACATATATATATATATATTTATATATATAAATTTCAGCACTCCGTCACTCTTCAGCTTGCAGCATGGACGGAAACGGACCACAAGATAGTGCCAAAAAAGTGACATTTATTGCCTGCTCGGTTTTGAGAACCTTGATCACATGACACAGGTACGAAGCTTCTTTCCATTTTTTAAGTGACAGTGCAGAAATTGAATGCGCTCATGTGACTTCAAACAAACTAGACATAGGAGATAGACTTTGAATGTATACTGACTTTTGAAATCGACAAAGACATATTAATAGATATAAATATGCATATAAATAGACATGTTTATAACATAAAATTAAAATATTGAATTTATAAAATTATTTTGCTATCTAAAAACAGTACTGCTTTGTGATAAACATATCCATGGTAGAATATTGGAACTTATCTATTACACGGAAACGTGTTTCTTGATAACAGGTACTTTGATAGCAGCATGTAAATTCCACGATTTCAACAAAAAAGCCTATGTCATTATTGATGACAACATTATGTATATTTGTCAATGCTTGATGTCCATTTGCACATACAATTATATAAATATAAACATTTGTGTAGTGTCCATACATAAAAGTGCAAGTGCTATTCGTGCTAGGTCAGACTAACTTGACAAAGTCCCTTAAATATCAATCTAGATGTTCCCAGGGCAATGCTGTTATAATACCATTGATGCCATATATATTAGCATATGTCCAAGCGATTATGTGCCAAATATAATGTATCTAAATCTTTGATAATATCATTTGTGTCATTACTGTCTAATTATATTGACATTCCGTAATCATGGTAAAATAACCGTCTTAGAGACAACTCATATAGTAATAATTTATCCCTATCCAATAGGCATCTATTGAAATCTTGTTCTTTAAATGCCATTATTCCTTAATAGTGTGGATATTGTTGTTACTATGTGTCCCCATGTTTCAGATTCTTGATGCATAATGTGCAAAAATCTCAGGCATGATTTATATTATGATGTAAATCGTTTTTACATTCTTTCACTTTGGACAAATATTAAATAAATATTGAATTAAATTCAATAAATTAATCCATTAAATATCTAAAATTATGATCATATAAAATGATATCAGATTCGTATCTAACAGGGACTTAATTGTATAAGCCAATGGTTATGTAATAGTATATTAATAAAGACGTACTGTACTGATATGTCTTATTATAACCATCGGTTTGTCCAACTGGGAACAGTGTAAAACAATAAAAAATGATGTTTTCCCAAAAATATATGTTGTTCTAATCAATTGGTAAAATTTCCAGATTTTATTTTTGGAATTAGAGAAAAGTATTACAAAGCGCGTTCTATTTTTCCTTTGTGGGCTAACTATAATTGAGCTTTCTTGCTGACATAGTGCTGTATTTAGATCACTTTACTACATGATATTTTAGTTATAAATCAGTTATAATTTAGCCGAAATGTGAGTTATCATGTTTGAAAAGATGTTTATAGGCAAGTATGTAGATCTTCCGTTATATTCAAGCCATTCGGCTGTTTAGTGTCAATTTCGATAATATATCGTGTTTCCAAACATCTCAGGGCACTCTCTCTATTGCCACCTCGTCTACTCGGTGGAACAGTGTCAATGACAAAGTATTTAAGTTCTTTGTTGTTGGAGAGATGACTGTCTTTAAAGTGGCGAGCCACTGGATATGTATTATCTTGGTTGTTAATTGCCCTGAGATGTTGCAGTATACGTTTGTGCGCTGCAAGTTTTGTGCTGCCCACATATGACAAGTTACAGGGACACGTGAGTACATATATTACATGATAAGTTTTGCATGTAAGTAGCTTGTTAATAACATGCTTTCTGTCACTAAATGGGGTTTTGTATTCCATCATATTTATTCTGTGTTGACATGCCTTGCATGTTTTGCAACGGAAAAAACCTTTGCGTTTTGAGAGCCAGTTAGTCGAGTCAATTGTTTCTGGATTGTTTACTACTAATTGGTCTCGTCTAGATGGACCGCGACTGTATGTCACAGACACCCTGGTTGGTAAATCAGGCCCAATAATGGGAGAACTCAAAACCAATGGCCAATTTATGTGTAAAATTGATTAGATTTAGTTATGTTGATTGATATACTGCAAAATAGGCCTCAAAATATTTTGTTTAGTTACCTCATTTTTGGCACCTTGTACAATGTTACTTGCTATCATGTCTCCCTTCTTGTCCTGTAGTAACTCAGCTCTAGTTTTAACCATAGACTTGCTAATGGCTGGTTCAATAGTCTTTGCTGAGTAGCCTCTATCCAAAAATCTTAGTTTGCATTCCTGTTGGGCAAGTTTAAGATTTTCATTACTGTGAAGTTGTTTCATCCGCAGCATCTCGCTATAGGGAATACTATTGACCAGATGTTGTGGATGTGCACTGCCCGCATGCAGAGTTGAATTGCCTGATGTCGGTTTCCTAAAAAGTTTAGTTTCAATTGGGTCATCAACCATATACACCTGAGTGTCAAGGAATGTAACAGACTTATCACTTATAGTAGCAGTGAAGTGTAAATTAATCTCGTTGATGTTAATGTCTGTTACAAATTGGAGGGCCGAGTCTTTTGTACCATCCAATATGACAAACAGGTTGTCTATATATCGTAGCCACGATATCACCCTGTTTTCATTCTGCGGTAGCGCTTTGAGGACCAGCTCCTCCCACCTCCCCATGTGCAGGCAGGCATAACTAGGAGAGAAGCTGGCCCCCATTGCTACTCCTCTGGTTTGCTGGTATAGAATATTGTTGAACATAAACACATTGTTAGCAAGGCAAAGCAAAATCATGTCTAGGAGCATTCTCTTATGTTCTTCACAGTGATCATGTTATTTGTTTAGATAATGTTCAATCGCTACAATACCATATTCGTGTCTAATATTAGTGTATAGTGATGATACATCCAAAGCCATCATAATGTATGTTTTATTTATTCGTCGTAGATTGTTAAGGAAGTCACTAGTATCACGCACGTAGGAAGGCAATGATTTTGCATGAGGCTGGAGGAAATGATCCACATACTGTGAGGTATGTTCAAGGAGGCTGTTTTGGGCCGATATGATTGGTCGTCCTGGGGATTTAAGTGGATCCTTATGAGTCTTAGGAATAAAGTAAATAGTTGGAATGACTGGATATTCATTATTTTAAAATGTATATTCCTGTGTGGTTATAAGGTCCTTTTTCTGCCATGCATGTATCATATGTTGGTACTGTGCATAGATAGTTTTTAAATGTATGCTGCTCATTCTTACATAACAGTCCCTTTCATTCAGTTGTGCATATGCCTCCTTGTTGTATTCAACTTGGCTCCAAATCACAATATTACCTCCCTTGTCGGAATTCCGTATAACTATGGCTTTGTTTTATTTCAGTTTGACAATGAGCTCATTGTATTTACGATCTTGCCACCGGTATTTGTTACTCTGTCCTTGAATCTTACAGTTCAATTTTTTGATTTGTTCTGTTACTAATTCGTGGAACACATCAATAGAGTCCCTTAGGGTTATCGGGTTAAAAGTAGACTTCGGTTTGAAATTGGTCCTATGTTTATCTACACTTCCCTGAGATGGGATTATATTGATAGCCCCAATTTCCAACAGTGTCTGCCACTTCGGATATATTCTGTGGTTGCAGCCAAAGTTCTTGTAAAGTCTCCATGAGTGGTGCATCAGTTTGTATAAGATTCCCGATTTCGTCTCCTTTGATCATGGTCTCTAGTGATTCCTTGCTTTTCCTGGCAAGTTTATGGAATGTTTGTAACTTGAGTTTCCTCACCGTTTTATAGATATCCATCCTCGTCTTTCCGTAGTTAAAATTTATTCTGGCATAGAATGATAATCCTAGACCTAAGATACGTTTTTCTTCATCGCTGAGTGTTACATTAGCCAAGTTCATTATGGTTTTGTCATTTTCTTCCATGTTGGTATTGGTTATATGTTCTAGCACCGTCCCCCTCTTTGTTTCCTTGTTTTTGGTATGTTTTCTGTTCGCTTGTCTTCTGTCGTACTTTAGAATTTGGGACCGCGTAGGAGGCAAGGCCCTACCCCTGTCAATCCCGGTAATAGTGAACCGCGAATGGTTAATGCGGTATGTACAAGTGCTTTGTGTAACGTTTTAGCTATGAATGCACTGTGTATACGCTATTATACATCACTACGTGGGTTCCATTTCGTATCGGTGGCCATCTTATGGTTGCCCTCACATAGGCTATATAGTATGAAGCGAAAACTGGTCTTTTTGAGCACATGTGCCTTTCCTTGACTTTTCTGTGACCTGGGCAGCTTGGCTCCGCTGCCCCGGGTCAAACTGGTCTCACGAGTTCCCCGTTCCCTGGCCACCTGTGATTAGCATCAGGGTTTGACACACCATAAAGTCCTTTCATCCTACACGAGCCTCCAGCTAATCTCTTTCACACCTGACTGTTCCTGCTTTATGGCTTGTTTCCCAAAACAGGAGATGCTCATGTTTATTGGGGCCTATCGATATCTGATGTGGGATCTGAACCTTGCTGTGTAAATAATTGCGGGCTGGCTTAACTGGAATGTGGGATGGTCATCATGACTCTGCTTTTTCGTTTGTAATGTATACGTTATATGACCATGCCATAAAACTAAGGAATGTATGCCTGAGGCAGGAAATTCTGTATTTAAGGAGAAGCCCGTTGCTGTGATTTTCAGCAGTCTCCTGAGAACATACACGCTGTTGTACTTCTAGGACGCCTGTAATTGGTCTGCAGCCAATAAACTGATCTTTGACTTCACTCAGAAGACTCTGTGTTTCTGTAGGTCTGAAACAGGAAGAACCCCGAAGTCATAGGGTGTGTTCCCCTGCACCGCTGGGCTTAAAATACCCAGTACTTCAGTTGGCGCCCAACTCGGTGCGATTTCAGCGGTACCGATCCAAGCCAGAGGTTCGTGAGGAGCTTCGGGTGGAAATTCTGGAGGAAGGCCGCCACTTCATCGACCCCTGCATGTCGACATGGTCCGAAGGTCTTTTCTACGAAGGACTGCTGCCCTTATTAATGGCCCTGTTTTGGAACCTTGACGATTTTCGTAGAGCGAAACAATCGAGAGAGTCTTCTGGTGACGCCATCGATCATCAATATTCAGTTAAGTATAAGTGGAGCGTCTCCCAGTTTGAATTTGGTATCCTTCGGGATCATTTTGATTTGGTGCTTGCAAGTCCCAAAGCCAGAGGACTCGTGTATTCACGAGGCTATCGTATTCGATAATCCTTTGACGTTTGAAACTAGACTAGTGAGCGAAGATGCCTGGTGCTAGTATATTTGGTAATTGGTTTTGTTTGAGTTGTAGAAGGGATTTCCAGTTAGAGGATTCATGTTCGGTTCCTCCAATTGGAACTCCAACTTATGAGCTTTACGTAAAACATGGCGTGGGCCCCATTGCATATAATGAAGTATGGATCCGATACACCAGAAAGGACGGTGTTTTAAAATGGCCCCAGAATGGAAGTTTTGATACAGATATCTTAGATAATTTGGAAGTAAAATTGTTTAAAAAGAAAGCCCGGCCGGCGATGTTTGATTCTTTCCGCCTATGGCGAAAGGAAGCCAAACAGAAGGAAATTAAACTAGCGAAAAGAGATAAGAGAGAGAGAGGTATGTCAGTGATGCAAGCAGCTGTGCAATTTAAAGATAATGAGGAAGAGCAAAGGAATGAGCAATTGCACAGACAGCGCAAACTAGGGATTGATAAATGTTACCCTGTTTTGCCACCCCTTGTGCAAGATGAGACAAAAGAGAAAGAGAAAGATTCCCTAATGTCCCATTTGCTAAGTTCGCCACCCCCGTATGCGCAAAATGCCACCACACCACCACAGCTTGTAAATGCGCAACCTCCAGTAAATATGCCGCAAGTCTTCCCGCAGCCGCCAGCTCCTCCTCAGCTGGCTCCTATCCCTGCAGCGCAGCCCTCTCAAGGGCCGCCGGTTTTGCTACCTGTTACCCCCGCGCTTCCTGCGACTTTGCCTAGCACACCAGCGGTTTCCTCTGGTGCTCCTTCTTGCACTACCCCGGTACCTGTATCTGAACCTGTTTTTCTTCCCTCTGTTTATCCCCCTGTTTTCGCCTCAACTTCTCTTTCAGCACGACAACGACTAGCTAATGTAGTTACTAGTCTAATGTCGCCTTTCTTTGGGTCATCTAGTGCGACTCCTGGCTTACAGCGTAAGCAATTGCGCAGTCAGCTGCCTGGTCCCGATGAGAAAGAGGTGTTAGATCATCTGGCGCGTAGGTGGAGTGGTTTCCCTTCACTCTATGATGTGGAATCAGTTGTTAACGTTTTTCACCAATGGGATGCCCCAAAACAGAGGTATGTCTTTGATAAAATGAGTGAATTCCTCTGTGAGGAATTGGAGGATAATGGTGCAAACCCAAACCCACAGGAATTGTGCCGAGTGAGATTTGATTTTGAAAAAGGTATGATTGTGGGCCTGAGGTCAATAGAGCAGTTGCGATCTTATTAGCCTTGAGGAATGATGATTGTCAACAGTCGTTGTTTGAACCAGATTTCCCTGTGGGGAGAAAGGGAAAAGCGCGACAATACCCCATGAGAGAAGTCCCTCCGGTATGGAAGGAAGCTGTTGCGGCTGATGCCGCTCGAGGTATTGTTGCTGCTCCAGCACATTTTCAACGTGTTTGGGTACATGTGCCATGGAAGCGATCTGAGGTGTTAGCACTTAAACAGACATTACCTGATCCCCGTAAAAACCCTGCAGGATATTATAAGGAGTTGTCACAAACTGCAGAATCATGTGTAATGAATTTGGCTGACATAGATATGCTGTTTGGGAATGTGGTTCCACAGCCTTTATGGGGATCCATTCGTAATGTAGATCACACTGCAGAACTGGGTGATACATGGGCTAATATCGTTGCTGCAGACGCTAGACAAGTTGGTGGTGCAAAACCTGAGCCCCTCATAGCAGCGATCCCTGGTAGAATTATTACCTACATGAAAACTATAATGCCTGCGATGCGCGTAAATTGGGATAAACTATCCGCATGTAAGCAGAAGAAAGATGAGACAGTGTCTGATTTTTTCACCAGGTTTGAAGAAACGTTTATCGACCACAGTGGTCAAGACATGAGCACTGAAGGTGGCCAACGGTTATTTGTTGATAAATTTGTGCAGAATCTACTTCCCGAGTTGTGTAAGAAATTAAAAGATTCAGAAAGTTCCTGGGCTGTTTCCTCTTCAGCGCAAATACTGGCTACTGCACAGTATTATGAGAATAGAGACAAAGATGAGAAGGATAGAACAGATAAGAAAACGAAAGAACTAAAGACAAAGGTCCTCTTGCAACAGGCGTATCCACCACGTGGAGGACAGAGTAACTATCGGCAAACACAAGGTAACTATCAGCAGCCCCAACAGTTTCAGAATAGTCAGCAAATGAATGGGTATTATCAACCACGAATCCCTGTAGGTCCCAACCAATGTTCATATTGCAAAGAGGAAGGTCATTTTAAATATAGTTGCCCTAAATTGATGCAGCGTAACAGTAATGCGTATGGCGCAAGAGGTAGAGGTGGTCAGCAAGCTCCTAGAGGCAGAGGGCGTGGAAATCTTCCCCAGAACGCGCGTCCTCTTCCGCCTCAAAATACCATAAATAGCTTTGATCAGCAAGCCAATGCGACTGGCAATACAGCTCAGTACTACAATAATGATTATTATACGGAAGACGACAATGTAGAAGATGGTGATTACTAGGACCGCCGTAGACAGAGAGAGGGAGTTGTTTCAGTGCCAGTGGATCAGAGTGGACCTTATGTTAAAGTAACTACAGCAAATGTAACGGAGCCCTTTCTGCTGGATACTGGTGCTGCAAAGAGTTCAATCATGCATTCAAAACTCCCTGGCGCGCCTTTGTCTGGCGAAATGAATGTTTCAGTAGGTTTTTCTGGCGCCCCAGTTAGGAACCCGATTTATAGTCCTATGTCACTTTCTGTTGGACCTTGTGAGCTAAAAGCACCCCTCATTCTAACAACAGGTTGTGGTGAAAATCTGCTAGGATTAGATTTGCTAAAAAGATTGCATGCAACACTACATTGTTCTCCCTCAGGAGTACAACTTACATTAGGTAAGAAAGTGATTTCTCCAATGTATTTGTCTAAAAACGATATGCCACGGGAACTATAAATTCATTACAAGAGTGATGTTGCTCACTGCTGCCTGTTCTCCTGTTGCCGAACCGGTGATCAAGGGCTAAGGAATACCCGAAACGCGAATGGCAATATAAGCACATTGTAAAGCTGGAACTAGCAATGCTGAATGCTCTATTGTCCTGCAATAAAGGAGTGGAAGAAAAGCATGCCGTGTGTGGCGCCTTCATTGGGGAGTACCTTTTGTTTTGATTTATAGCTGCCGGCTCCGGAGGAGAAGGCACCCCGCTTCTGACAGTGCAGTCCCTCAGTGCCAGTGATTCCGACAGGGTTGACGCGGATGGAACGGCATGCCTGGCTGCAAGGACGTGAACAAACAAGGAATACACTTTGTATGTTGGAAGCAACCAACTGGGGTATGTAGAAAACTTTGAGGAGAAAGTAAGACGGCATCCACTATGGAGAAAACTGCTTAAAAACCCACAAGACCAGAATGCACCTGTGCGTACACTCACTGGGGCGGGAACTATATATTCCTTACAAGTGTGATGTTACTTACTACTGCCTGTTCTCCTGTTCCCAAGCCAGTGATCAAGGGCTAAAGAATGCCCGAAACGCGTATGACAATATTGGCGCATTGCAAAGCTGGAACTAGCAATGCTGAATGCTCTGTTGTCCTGCAATGAAGGAGGGGAAAAAAAGCATGCCGTGTGTGGTGCCTTCATTGGGGAGCACCTTTTGTTTTGATTTATAGCGGCCGGCTCTGGAGGAGAAGGCACCCCGCTGCTGACAGTGCAGTCCCTCAGCGCCGGTGATTCCGACAGGGTTGACGCAGATGGAACGGCATGCCTGGCTGCAAGGACGTGAACAAACAAGGAATAAACTTTGTCTGTTGGAAGCAACCAACTGGGGTATGTTGAAAACTTTGAGGAGAAAGTAAGACGGCATCCACTATGGAGAAAACTTTACGCAGATTCAGGTGCGTAAAGGTCAAGTTTTGGAAATGAGCAGTGATCCTGCTTATGAGGGAAACAATCCATCCTAAAGGGCCTGACAAGGTCCCTTCCAGAAGGAAACACAAACAATCCCAGAACGATTTTGGCCTTTTTTGACCTTGTCAGTAGAGTGTAGTTTGAGGAATACGTCAGAGGCAGAATGAGACACTCATATTGTCACTTCACTGTTAGATGCTTTGGCTTTTCTATAAGGAAAGCCAAGGGTTTAATCGCTTTGTGTTGTAGAGCTCCAATGGTCCCAGACTTGAAGTTGTGGAGAAGGGATAAGTATGCCAAGGCAGAGTCTGATGTTAACTCTCACCTTGTTAGCTCCTTGTCCAGACCCACACTGAGATTGAATTGAAGCCTCTCCAGCAGACGATTAACCCAAAGTATGATTGCAGGCACCCTAGACGGATAATATCTCCAGTTTCATTAGCTAAGAAAGTTAAGTATTTCACACTTTTGCATTTGCAGGACTATTGGTGCCTGCCTCTCTGGTGGAAGGGAGTCACTGACCCAAAGATGCATAGCCTTTTTCTCTTTACACTCTCCGTCTTTTCTTTACTCTAAAAAAGAGTAGAGGTCCGCCAATGCGTCTATTTGTTGGGGATGCGATGGGTTGAAACCTTGATTGTTGACCAGTTAAAGTTGTTCATCCTGCCTTTTTCATTTTGGGTATATGGCTATATACCTATACTCTCACACCATGTACGCACGACTACCAGTCGATCATTGTTAGAGGTGCATACCTGTATCTGCAGTAGCGGGGTACCACATTATCTCTTTGTGTATCTATGCTGTCTTTTCTAAATCCCAATAAAATACAATTCTATTTCTAAGAGACCAATCGAATGGTGGAATTGGATTTTGAATACGCATTCAGAAAATGTAATTTTTAGAGAGTTATCTTCTCCCTGCCTAAACTCAAGGAGGGTAATTTACATTAGCTCTCCAGCAGTTGTCAAGCAATTTTTTTTTAGACTTATGGGGTACATAAGTTGCTCCCTGTTTAAGGGACATGTCTTGGGTGTGGGGAGGTGTTTGTCTTCCCCTAGAAGGTAGTTTGTATGGGCAAATGAACTCAATTACCTTCAAAGGGACCTACCCTGTCACCAGTAAATATTAGGTGAGACCTGGAAAGCCCCAGGCTTTGAGCCCTTAGTGAGGCTGGCACCAAACCCAGTGAAAGGAGAACAACCAAAGAGGAGAGGACTGTCCATTACCCTAGCCACAACTCTGGGTGGACAAATAAGCTCTGCACAAAGGGGGAGGGGTTTCCCCATGTTAGTATTTAGGTATAAGGTGCATTCTGGGATTGTTTGCAGTAGGGAAATCAGAAACCGCAACAAACGTAGGTAAGATTGCCCCTCGGAACTTTACTCCATGGGTCAGGGAGGAGCCAGGAGTCACCCTGCCCACTAGCTGGTGTCAGGCATAAATGTGGCATTCCAAGGCACCATCTTCAGAGCACTCTTTGGACCTGTAAAAGAAAAGAAGAATCACTGCACCTGCTGTTTTACACCTGAGAAGAGACCAGAAGTGCTTGACCTTATCCAACTTTTACCCAGGACAAAGAAGTGGATGCTAGAGGTCAGTTGGCTGACCTCTTGTGTGGCTATAGGGATATACCAAGCTCCAAAACTCCTTTTCTCTGAAGAGCCCAGTAGCAACTGGACATGCTCTGGACCATTCTATTGGCATCCATTTCACGCCCTGAGAATCTCAAGTGCCTTCACCTGAAGTTATGGGGTCTTTGGAATTGTGCTCTTATGGTTGTTTGGGCACTAGAAGAAAGTTTGGAAACTTTTAAAGTTTTCCACCGGCGCTTCAAAGCTTCCGCGAGCTTTGCTGGAAAATGTTTCCGACCAGCAATTTTACAGAGCTGAATAGAATTTCAGCTTTGTCTCACACAGAGACCCCTGGACCTGACAAAGCACCTTACTGAGTTGGAGCTTTGAAAATTTTCAGCGAGAAATCTTAAAACTTTAAAGCGTCAGTGGGGCTAACCTGCTCAGGTATCAAGCCTTTGGTTTCAGCTGTGGTGGTTGTGGTTTCAGTTGTTTCCTGAACAGAAAGGATTTTTCTTTTCAAAGTCAATCTCTGAAGTGAGACTGACAAATTTAGCTGAACTTTTTTTGCTCTAGACCTTCACCAAGATAAATCCACTTAGTGTATCTGATTCAGGCTGCCTTGAGTTCAGCCTGAAATTGTCCCTGTCTAATGTGACCATTAACTCACGTTGGATGCTTTCATTTTTCCTATTACATATTAACTAATTCTATAAACATTTATATCTGCAGTTCCCCTAATTGGATTTGTTTCCTAAATTGGAGCAGGGTTTGTATTTGGTTGTCACTTAGGTCGTGATTTAGATTTCGGTGGATGATTTACTCCATTACAACGGTGATGGGTATCCCATCCGCCAAAATATAAATCCCATAGGATTTTATGGGATTTAAATTTCGGCGGTCGAGATATCTGTCACCGTTGTGATGGAGCAACCCGTCCGCCGAAATCAAAATCAGGCCCTTTGACTGCATTGGTACTTCAAATAGTTTACACATTTTCTTTCAGTTATGTCTTCCTGCTAAGTGCCATACCTACCAGGGGTTAAATCAAGATTTAAATTACTGGAACCTTTGACTGGACCTAACAGATTGCTGACTTTATTGTTTGTGGTATGTTTCCATCCACCGAAAATAATAATTCACTTTCTTATCATAATCATAATGCCAAGCGATATGAACTGCCAGATATCATTTTTGTTTCATCTTTCTGTGAAACAGTTCCACTATAGTTTTGGTATGTATTACATCATAACTGGATATTGTGTCTGGATACAAAAATATGTTTAGTGGCTCTGCGTGTGCATTTTGGGCGCACAGAGGAATGTCTTAGGTGAAAAGAATTATGATCAACTTGTTTCATTTATTTTTTGTTATGTATTGCATAATAGTTTTGTTATGTATTACATAATAACTGGATATTGTCTCAGAATCCAAGAATATGTTTAGTGCCTCTGCGTGTGCATTCTGGGTGAACAAAGGAATGTGCTATGTGAAAAGAATTATGATTAACTTGTTTCATCTATGCACATTTTAATTATATTTTTTCTTCAGTTGGCTATACGTACAGAAACACAAACAGATGCAAGCCTTTTTGCTATATAATGTCTGGATTATTTTAACTATTTTACGTGTAAATGCAAAGTATTTGAATTTGGCCCTTTGGGAGTTCTAAAATATGCGTTGAACTACTTTCTGCCATTATCAGCTACCAGTGCTTCGTGCGATTTTGGGCTTTGTGTAAGATCAATATATATGGATGTATGTATTTATTTATTCACGTCTGGAAAATTTAAAGCTTAATAGACTGAGAAATCTGCAAAAAAGTGGTGAATTTCCAGTTCGCTGTACTTAGCATGCCACTGACATCAGTGTGCTTGTAAACTAGTGGCCTTGGCAGCCATATCTTTGAGTTTTATATCCTGCATGTTTTCAACTCTAAATTAGCCACTGTATGTACTTGCTGAGAAGTATTGGTGGCCTTTTCAAACCCTTGTTATTCTGAGGCAGCTGAGGTTACAATCACATTCCTTGTGTGCTGCAATAATCTTTGGAATATTCATATTAAAATTCATATTCATATTAAATTCATATTAAGCAAGGAGATCTGATTGAAGGAAATGCATGATTTCAAATTATTGCCTTCTTTGACAAATTCTCTGATTATACTTGCATTCTATGAATCAGTACTAATTTCTCTGCAGTGAGAGCTTTATTGATTACAATGGGCCAGATGCGGGGAACATCCTTAACATCACGGTTAGTACACCGCGATGCAGTTACATCGCAATCGTTACAATGACTGCTATGTTACCACGCCATGCCATTACAACGCAAGTCTTTACATCGACTTGCGCTAGATTGCGTGCTAACATTACAAATAGTGTAGTTTACTATCCCAACACCTTCCCTACTGTTAAGTGGACTGGAGTTGGAATAGTAAATTATGCTTTTCTAATGTTAGCACGCCATCTAGTGCAAGTCGATGTAAAGACTTGCGTTGTAAAGGCATGGCGTGGTAACATCGCAGTCGTTGTAATGACCGCGATGTAACATTACGCGTTGTAAAAACTCGCGTTGTAACATCGTACATCCGCCAGATGTATTAACGCTTTTTGCGTTCGCAAACGGGCCGATTCGCAGAATCAGGCCGTTTGCAAATGCAAAGATGCGTTTTGCAATGTATCAACATTTTTGAGTTCGCAATATGGGTAATCACAATTATTTGCGATTACCTAAATTACGAATGCAGTTAGGGAATTGCAATTTGAGTTCCATTTTCAGTGGAGGAGGATGTGAGGAGCTGGGAGAGCACAGAAGATGATTGTCACTGGCATTAACAGCAGGCCTGGTATTGCAGACGATAGTTGCTGTGGTGCGAAGATCTGGTTTTGCATTGTGAATGGTCGTTGTTGGAGTTTCAAAGTGCCGGTAGCCACAGGCTGTCATTGCCATAGCAGAAGTGCAGATCTCACATTACCGGTCAACGCAATGCAAATAGTCGTGTTCACAGGAGTTTGACGTTTGTGGCTGTCGCGTTTGGCAAAGTCTCACCACAAACAGGCCCATTTGCAGTTTCAAGGAGCCCAAACCTTCATGTTTTCACTTTTGTTTACAAAGGAGTACACTGATGCCCATCAAGCATTTAGGTCCTGGGGAGACACATTTTGTGGGTCAGAGGCTTACTTTAGCAGAGGCCAGCAGGGCTCAGGTAGGTCCAGTGCAGCAGGTCAGCTGGGCAGCTGATGGGAGGCCTCTGGAGCTTGCTGTGTCCCTGTTGCTCTGAACAGCAGGCCAGCCAACTAAACCTTGGGTCACTGGGTTCCTTCTTAGAAATCAGGGCAGGCATCAAGCAGGAAAACACTTTTTGGGGGACAAGGCAGGCCTCAAGCAGCAGAGCAGTCCTCTATGGAACAAGTCAGTGTTCAGGTAGCAGGGCAGTCCCCTGGTGAATAACGCAGTCCTTTTTCTGTAGTGTCAATAGGTCCCAAGTGTTCTGAAGAGTGTTTATGTTCAATATATGCACCTGGTGCCAGCCTTTGAAGTAGGGGGATTCCCTATACTCTGCCCACAAATAATCCTGGACATTTTTTCCCTTCCAATGTCAAGGCTTCAAAAAGTCTGGGGTGACAAAAGGCTAGTCTCAAGTTCCTTTGTGTGTGATGGAGCGTGAGTTGGATACAAAAAGTAGATTGGGCCTGATGAGTGCTTAAATTCAGACTTAAAAGAGGTTTTGACAAAGATAAAGGAAACGTTCCCGGGGACAAGAATACAGGTTGTGTCCAAGGAGAAAGCGTTGTCATCCGGGGGCAGATGGATGAAGCCCCAGTGAAGATTTCTATGTTATGACCTTATATTTTTGGGGGGTAAGTTGAAAATCTCTAGCGGGATGAGGGTGGAGTCTGTAGTCAGTGAGAGTTTCATGAGGCCTTATATCCCTTTGACAAAGAACCACTGACCAGGACTTACTGCTGCTGAGAAGCATATAGTGGGAGCTGCTGCAAAGTCAGGTTGAAGGGTGATGCACCTTGGCTGGATAGACAAGCAGATTGGATCCGGTCATCTCTCCATTCTCAAAGCATTTTTTAGCTAAAAATGTTGTATGTTCCAGGATTTGGATGTTGGTATTCTGGCTACATTTTGCAACACCAGCAGGGGCCAAGCAATGGTAGTCATGTGTTTAGCAGTAGAACAGGGCTCAAACAGCAGAAAAGGCCACTGCAGGTTAAAGACAGGCTTCAGGCAGCAGAGGAGTCCTTCCAGTTTCAGCAAAGCAGCCCTCTGAAGTACACAGCAGGCACCAAGTAGTCCTCAAAAAGCCCTTCCACAGGGCCAGAATTTGGGAATAAGGGTCCTATTTTTATAACTGGTGCCTTCTTAGAAGTTGGAGGATCCCCTTTGAAGTGCTTGAAGTTTCCTGCCTCCATTACTCTGGCTCCAAGTTGGCTGTATGAACCATGCAGTGGTGACAAGTCCTTTGTGTGAAGGCAGGGCACAGCATATTTAGTTGCAAATGAGACTATAGCCAGCTCTGCCCCCCCCCAGAAGTTAGCACCTATTAATTGCAATAAGGCAACACAAAGCTATCCTATAAGAGAGGTAGGTCTCACAGTAGGGAAAAATGAATTTAGGAGATGTTCACTACTAGGTCATGTAAAACTTAAAAGTACATGTCCAACCCTTCAACTACACAGCACACTGCTCTATGGGCTACCAAGGGCCTACCTTAGGGTGTCATATGTAATAAAAGGAGAGTTTAGGGATTGGAAAGGTAGTTAATTTGCCAATTGAGATTGGCAGTTTAAAACTGCATTCAAGATGCAGGGAAAGATATGGGATATGTTTTAAGGAGCTACTTCAGTGGGTGGCACTATGAGTACTTCAGGCACACTTGTAGCATCTAATTCACAGGTTGTGGGTATATGAAATACCACTTTGTTAGGACATTTTAAATTAAATATGTCAATTAGGTGTAACCAAATTGTACCATACTTTAGGGTGAGAGCACACGCACTTTACCACTGGGGAGTAGGGGAAAAAGGGCACAGAGTCCTAATGCCAACAAAAACGGGTTCAGCAGTAGAAGTCAAAAATCTGATGGAGACAATGCAAAAAGGTCCAGATCCAACAGCTAATTTTTCTCAGTCTTATCTTTATACTTTTTTGTCTTCAGCCCATAGCTCCATAGAGTGCCAAATTAAAACAACTCTAATCAAGTCATAGTCTTACAAAATAAGTAAGGTAATATCACCCTCAAATTTTAATAATTACTGCCATCCACCTTTGTATGTACTCACATGGTACAATCCTTCTTGCTTTTATTTCAAATTCTATTTGTTTCAATATGTACATTTTATATTTACTTCTCGAAAGCGTTTTATACCCTGAACTTTCCAGCCATAGTTTTTTCACTGAAAATCTTAAGGATAAACAGCACAGTAAAAAGGGGAGATGGCTTTCGTCTAGGAATTACAGAGACTTAGACTCCTTATACTTACAGAAGGAAAAAGATTCATAAAAGCAAAGAGCATGTTCAACATGTCTCGTTTTTTGTACGTTCCGCTGCTTTGTTGTACCCAGGCATAAAAATAACAAATGTTTGGTTCTCATAGGCCTGTGTTTGTTGTTCAGCACGTGACATTTATTATTGTTAAAAAAGTGATGCCAAATACATTTGAATATAATCATATGCATCTATAAACTGCAAATATTGAGCAGTGTCCTTGGGGCTGTTTAGTAATTAATGAATCGATGTATGTCATCTAAACTAGCAGAACTAAGGGACTAGGATGGGAAACAAATATACTTGCTTCCCATGCAAAACATAATGCATAGTTTTGTGTGGACAAATCAGAATATTAATATTTTGGATTTTGTGAAAGAATGCTGTGGGCCTCAAGATAATTCTATAAACATCAAGCAGTACTAAAGACTGAAAGAACAAAAGAAAAGAGAGCCACTGCAGAGCCGAAGAGGGACATAAGTCTCAATTAAAAAAGAGCACCTAGTTGTAACTTTCAAAAGAGCAAATGGGTAATACACTAAAATGATATCAACCATACCTCTCTCTTTCAAGCCTCAAAAATCAGATGGTACCTCTAGAGTAACAGCTATTAGGATTGAACAAGATTAGTGCAAATAACTTAAGGCCCGATTACGATGGTGGTTGGACAAGCGTCATGGGGTGCCTGATGCACAGGGTATAGTGGATGTTTGGGGAGGCACCACATGTTTCCACGGGCTTCATAGCGGCTGCCGATGGGTTATGGAGTCCTGCTAGGGGCTTCCAAAGTCCCTTTCGAACAGCTTCCCCATGGCGGTCAGACCATCATGGAAAGGCTGTCAGAAAGGAACCTCGTAATCCCTAAGATGGTGCCTGTGCAGGCACCGCCCATATTGTAGGGAATACGATCCAACCGATGGCCCAATGGGCTCCTTGACCTACCTCATCATGAGGTGGCGGTTGGACCACTATGCAGGATGTCAGTCGGACTGGTGCCGACGGCCTGTCAGTGGTGGTTCGACCACTATATTAATAAGGCCAATAGTGCTGGTCTTTGAAACCTTTATAGAGGAGGTATGAAGTTTGGAATATAGTTCATGATCAGTATTGAAAAAGGCAGTGACAACACATTTTGCAGGAGCCTCATGAGTTTGATAAAAAATGGAGGCAATGCACCAGAAAGAAGCTGCAAGTTAGGGAGAAGGAGGTCTGCTCTGAGGTGTATCAAGACATGGAGGTATCCTCCACTGAGGTTAAATTCCATGAGATGGACAAAAAAGACATCCCTCATCCTTTGGCCCAGTGAGATGCAAGATCCTTGCTATCTGAAAGAATTCATAGCAGGTAATGAAGTAACCAAGGTGACTCCTAACAGTGGAAAAGCAAAATAGCTTTCAATGTGAAATGGAACTATATGAAGCTGTTGAAATAGGGAGAGTTATCCGAATATTGTCTCAGAAATTGAATGAAATCCTTTGCCAAAATGATTATGATACAACTAGCATAAATTCAATAACTGCAAAGCACATTATGGCAACAAATGTGAAATTTATACAGCTGTGTCTGTTAAATTATTTCAATATTAAAAGGCTTGTGTATTGTACTATTTGTACAAACTAACATCAAACAAAACAATCACTATGTTTCCTTTATCATGTTAATTTAATAATTGCAAAATTTTGAGAGTATTTCCAAACTGCCAGAAGCCCAACGGCTTCAGAACAATTCACAGTGGTAGGATGAGATGCAGACATACGCTAAATCAGAAATACGAAGAAGAGTCATCAGAAATGTAAGCAAAGATTGCAGATGTCTGATTGGAGAATATGCTGGATGGTGTAGAGAATGTCTGGAGTTAAACTACTGAATAATGATATTATCTAGACATTGATTAAGTAAATTAACACATGATGTTTATTGTGCAGTTATAAAAGCTTAGGCTGAGTTAGAGAAAAGGATTTGACCATCCGGGGGTCTAGTGAGACAGGTTGTCTGGGGATGCCACCCTGGAGTGCATAGCCAGGGAGCACCGCGTCCCCAACAATTTGCGCTTCGGCATCCACGTGCCACATCACCACGCAGGTCTGATAGACTGGGGGTACAATGACTGGGTTGTGACCTGGGCCCTGAGGACACAAGAACATAGTGCATGGCCTCCTTGGCAGCTGGAGGTCCAGCCGGAAGATCCCTGTGAGTCCTATGGGACCGGTGGCTGTAGGGGGCAGACACAGCCACCATGGACCTGACTTGCGGGATAGCAGGTGCGGGGAGCTGTGAAATCATGGCGTATGGTCTTGCTACCCCCTCTATGCCCCACTAAGGGAAAGCATCTGAGGCGGCATATGGTGGGACACAGGGCCCTTGAACCACATTGTCCTGTGCCGAGAGGACAGAGTATTCAACGCTTGCCTACCCCATCATCCGTGGGCGCCGCAGATCTGGCCTGCAGGTGGGCATTCGAGGAGCTATGAAATCAGGGTGGCTGGTTCTACATTTTCCCCTGTTTCCGCCCAAAGGACTGAGAGCATCAGAGGCACCCTTTGGTGGGCCCCAGGCTGAGGTGAGGTGAGAAGGGGCATAGCAATCATGGTACAGAAATTTCCTTGAGGGACATGGGCCTGCGCATGGAGGCACCGTAGAGGGGGAGGCCCAGACGGGAACTATTGTGGGGTTCAGTGGGCCTCCATAAGGACAGCTTATTCAGTGCTTAGCAGGCCCAGCAGAGCGTTGTGGCCCAGAGATCTCATGGGGCCCTGAGACCTGGACGGCCTTGGGGGAAATCCTCGCTTGTCTGGATCGGGAAGGGGTCCCTGAGGTCCCCATTGTGAGGTGACAAAGGAGAAGGGAAAGGGCGCACAGGGATGGTAATCAGTTCCTGAGGAAGTGCTGGGAGCTCCCTTCTCCTTGCAAGTGGAAAGATGGTGGGCCTCATAATGGGGCCCCTTGGGGCTGAGTGAGACCCATGAGACATCCAACACCACAGAATATTGTCAATGAACATGCAGACCACACAGAGGACATCTTGGGCATGCTGTCATCCCAGACAGGCTTTAACTAGGTTCCATAGACCAACACTGGGGCAGGGTAAATGTACCTCATGTGGGGGAGTGGTACCCCTCTGGCAGTCAACTAATCTGAATAACATTTCGATCAGTAGGGTGGCGGAGACAGACACACCAAAAGGCCACAGGATTAGGAAGCAGTCAGAGCCTTTTTATTCATTCCTCCCCTTCTCCTGGCAGGAAGCGATCAGTGACGATCTAGCACTCATTCCACCAGGGGGGCTCACAAAGAGATGGACATTTCCTCAAGGCACCAGTTCACCATAGTGAGTGAATGGATACAGCGCAACAAGATGGACAAATATGCAGTCCCCACTGACACTAAGGGGTCTAGTAGAATGTCGGGCGGATCGCCACAGCCCGCATGGCGGTGGCGATCTGCCCGACATTCTCCTCCGCCCGCATGCCATTTCCCCCTGCCATATTAGTATGGCGGGGGGGACCCCGGTGGACAGAAAGACCTTCCGCCGGTTTTCCGCCGGTTTTCCGCCAGTTTTCCGCCGGTCACACATGTGACCGGGCAGAAAAGGTCTGAATATGGTGGCGGTGTCTGTTAGACACCGCCATCCATATTACAATGCATGCGGGGAAATGCCTTTCCGTGGTGGCGAAAGGCATGTGGATTTCACAAAAGGGGGCCCGTTGCGGGCCCCCAGGATGTTGGGGGGTGGAGGGGCCCATGGGGGGTACCCCTCCTGCATTGGCACGGACAAAGTGGCAGGCACCGTGCAGTGCCTGTCACCTTGTGCATGCCAATGCACAATGTGCATTCCCAGCATTGTGGCGGGCGGTGCTGTGAGCACCGCCTGCCACAATGCTGGGAATAGAGGATGCCAATTGCCAGTGCGGGACCACCGCACCAATGGCAGCTGGTCCCAGTACCACTAGGTTAGCGGGCGGACGAAAGTCCACCCGCCATCCTAATAGGCCCCTAAGTGTGAGAGTATCATCTGCCCCCAGACACACTGCCGAGCCTGACCGATGTGGAACCTGAGCTGACCCTCAAAGTGATCATGGCCGCCATCAAAAGCATAAAGGGTATGTCAGAGCACAAATTTGACTCCTTTGTGCGAGTGCTTTTTTCTAACCTGGGTACAAGGGGCCCTCACCTAAGTACTGCAAAGCTAAAAACTGCCAGATCAATTGAGGTCCTGTTCAGATTTTCCAGCGAGATTGGTAATAAACCATAAAGGAAACTGATTCAGTAAATGTGTTTCCTCTGCTATCTATGGAGCTGCAGTGTGAGGCAAAACCAAGACAGGAATTTAAAAAAGTAAGGCAAATAATTTTGTGTGTATGCTCCCAACTGTACCCCGCTCCATAGCATCTTTTGTTACCCAGACATGCCCTATATTTAATATGCCATCTGCTTGAACATGTTTAAATGTTGACACAATATCTGGAACAAGTCTGGGGCTAAATTTGCTTGGGATGGTATACATGATTGCCTGGCACTTGAACATTACAATACAATTCCATGGTTAACAAATATGGATGGCCTATTAAAAGAGCTTCGCCTTCCATACCCCCAAGAGAAACCTCCGCTCAACTGACCTCGCCCTAGCCTCCATCCCACGCTTCTACAGGAACAGAGTGGGTGGGTGGTCATTCTCCTACCGGGAACGATCTCCCCCTTCACCTACGTTAAAGCCCGACACTGCACCAATTCAGGAAAGAGCTCAAGACCTGGCTCTTTGAATGACCCCAACGGATCTGCATACACCTCCCAGCGCCTTGAGACCCTAACGGGTGAGCAGTGAGCTTCACAAACCCTGACTGATTGATTGCTTGATTGATTGATAGAAGCATCTGTAACTAATCCTGCCTACATTTTACAATACAATAAATATGAAATGAAATATATGTTTCTCAATAATAGAATGTCAGATAGAGACTCAGAGAATCCCAAAAGCATACTGTGGCCAGATATATGTAAGGGCCGGTTACTCAGAAATTGCAGCGATACTTGATAAAGCTCATGAACCCCCAACAAAGATTTTATTCTGAAAGATTACGTTTGGGCATTCTCCATCATCTTGTAGCATTCCCAAAGGGGGATGCTTGGTCAAAATATTTACCTAAATGCCCCTGTGATTGGACAGTAGGCCTGGGCGAAAATTTCGTTCCGTTCGCGGAAATTGCGATAATTTGACATTTTCGCGTTCTGCGGAGAGCGCGAAAATGTCAAAAATTCCGGTTTCCGCAGCTTGGCGATAATTTGTTTCGTGCTCGCGCTATAAAATAATACATTCTCGCGCGCGCGCGATCGCCTTACCTGAATCCCTGCGTTCGCCGACAAGTTTTCTTGATCCGGTCGCGTTCTCCATGAGATGTTGTATTGTTTTTAGCCATTTGCGCTGTCTCGCGACAGTTCGCGCCCGCAGTGACGTCATGCGTCGCGCGATCACGTCTTTCTTCTCGCGATCATGCACCGCGAGAAAACTCAAAACAAGATGGCCGCGCCCGCAAGCAACCACATGGGTAAGTTGGCGACCTGCAACCATGCAGAAAATCTCGCGAACATGCCGGAAAAAAACTTCCGCATCTTCGCGATATTTCCGCTTGTTTGCGATAATTTTAAAGATTTTCGCGATAATTTGCGAAAGTTAATTTTGCAAATTCCGCCCACCCCTATTGGACAGTCATCCTATCAACTATTCATCTTATGCTGTCTTGTGGTCTGCACAGAGACAGTAGGAAAATCCTTTTGCATCCCCTATTTTTATCTGAGAGATTTATGTTTTATCAGGATGCTTTTAAATTTTTATGTTTTTTAGAGAATGAAGTGATCCGTTATACCATTTTTATCTTTATCATACATGTAATTAAGAGAAGATATTATTTGGCCCACATGAATAATATAAGATATGAATATGAGTAAATATTTATAATCTAAATCGTAAGCTGAAAATGAAATGTAATATTTAAAACACTCTTCCGGTTTTAAACAGTTTTTTTGTATATTTAATCAAAGCATTGATGTATCTATCAATGTTACCATTTGAGTAGCCTCAAAAAAAGTGACACAGGTCTTGAACACTACCACCACTCTGAGAAAGCAAGTAGACCACCTGCAAAACGGCAACACCTTGATGCAAGCAAGATTGGAGGACATGGAGGGTAGGTCTAGGCGCAACAATCACTACCTGGTGGGGATGCCTAAGCATGCTGAGGGACCAAGCATGGCCCTCGTTGTGGGAAAACTCATCACTAACATCCACCTGCCCATGGTTCTCTCAAATTTCTTCTCTGTGAAGCAAAACCAAAGGGTGCTTAAGACAGCCCCCAACCCAGGGGCACAACCTCCAACTATACTAGCCAGAATCTTCAACCATAGAGATTGCTATGCCATACCCCACACCACACAGCAACAACCAGACCTAAAGTATATGATACTTTTTCTCCTTCATCTATCCCTAATCACAGAGGGCAAAACATGACACTTCGACTCCTCTGAAGAGGCTTAGGGGTGGTTGGACGACTGGCACCCCACCCCCAGCTTCAGACAGTATGACAACCCCCATGGCCAAGGGGGACATCGATAGTAAAACCGAGAGAGGCTGACCTGCATTATCCAGAGGGGAGACCATTGGCAAACAAAAGAAGCATGTTGGACAGAACCTAGCAGCCAATGATATTTGATCCCCCCCTTTAAAACTGACACTGTGAAATGAACTATAATATCAGAGGGGGGAGGAGTTCATTGACCAACAAAGTAATGCAAAACAGCATGCCCTGAATGGGGGAAAAGAACTACAAGAAGGTTTGCTAACATGGTTTGTAGGGGCGACAGGCACTCTGTAAGTTGGGGGATGGTGGGTAGTTCTGAGCTCAATAGCAGAATGGCAGGGAGAGGGGCACTCATTGGGGTAAGAAGTTCATGTTAATATTACTTGGCAGTGAGAACTCCATTCGCAGCTGCACCACACAGAACCCTAGGTCCATCACATGGGGCACACTACAGAGTCCAGCGTGCAGAGAGCCACCATTACATATAGCCCTCATACCTGTCTGAAGGTCCTGTCCTGGAATGTGAACAGACTGGTGTACAGGCTAAAGCTTGGAATAATAATGCAATTCCTCAAACGGCTGAATCCTGAGATTGTTTTGCTGCAAGAGACGCACAACTCGGGTAACTCCTGCAAATCTATGTCCAGATGTGGATACAAAATGACCGCACATGCAGGTTTGACAACTGTCTATGAGGGGTGGGAATTCTGCTAAAAATCAATGTCCCCATCACCCCACACAAGACCTAAATGGACCCACAGGGAAAATATGCAGCCAAATCGGGTACATGGGAAGGTCTCCTTCTGAATCTATGCTCGGTACATAACCCACTTATGACCTCCTATTCCAAATGGATTCTATGGTCCCTGCATTTCCCCATTTTCTGTGCACAAATCACGCCCCAGAGCTCGAAATAAAAAAATTGATAATTGAAATTTCATGTTGCAGTCATTTAGCATAAGTCCACAACATACGTGTGGGGATATGTCAAAGTATGCCTGAGTGTGGAACTAACTCCAGCCATCCATACACTTGGATCTGAGTCCGGTCGAGGACACACATGGCTCACAATGTATCACAAAATACAGACATGGAGCCCAACACTCACCCGTGATGGCCTCAAGCTGCTGAGGGGCGGCTTGCTATATTGCTCTGACAGACCAATTTGGAAGTTACATGAAGGTGTAGAGGTCATGGGTCATGTTGATGTGCTCGGGGAGGTAGTACCAGGTCTGTTTTGCGAGGTGGGAGAGCTATCTCCTGCATGCAGATGTTATGTGGATGTGATGAATGGTGGCCAGGGCAAGGTGGGCTGCATGGAGTAGGGCCAACGGGGTGTTGGATGACACACGTCCAAGGTCAGTTTGGGTCTGGGGTTGTGGACTGCCTCCTGAGTGTGGTTGAGGAGTCTAAAGGTGATCCTGCAGCACACAGTGAGCCATTGTACCTCTCTCAGGTGGACGGTGATGTGGCTGGGGTGGGGGATGTTGCAGATGAGGTGTGCGGATGCACCCTGGATGAGTTCTCCTGCATGTTTGCTGTTGTCCTCTGTAGAGGCCGGTGCTGTATTTGAGCCAGCTGGTGTCCTGGACCAGGGGGACAGTCTGTCTTGCCTTGGAGTGGATCTATCTGGGGGTCATCAGCAGCATGTGGAGGGTGTTGCAGCATGAGGTACAGATGTTGGTGAGTTGCATGTTAATTGTGAGCGATGGGTCCATGATGAACACCAGCTTTCCTGCGTGGCCACTGGGTGCTGGTGCGGTGCACAGACCAGTGGGATGCAAGGAGTTGACCCAGCTGTAAGGAGACAATCCTCAGATGATGACCTCTGTCCTGTCCAAGTCCTGCCTCAGATGGCTGATGTTCAGCCATTCATCAACGGATCTCATGTCTTTTTGAAGTTTGGATCTGGCAATGGCTGGCTCTTTGGTGAGTTTGAGGAGCAGCTGGGTGTCAATGGCATATCAGATGATGATGAGGTTGTGTGTGCATGTGATGGTGGAGAGGGGGGTCGTGGTGACATTGAAGATCGTCATGCTGAGAGAAGAGCCCTGTGGCATGGGCCAGATGACCCCAGTGTACTACATGTTGCAGGGTGGAGGCAGACTCCCTGGGCCTTGCTGGTGAGCTACTTCCTGATTGAATCCTGGGCCCTCCTCTGGATACCAGTGTTGGAGATGTGTGAGCTGACAGTGTGGTAGCACATGGTGTAGAATGCTGTTGAGAGGTCAAGGGTGGTGGCCTCACCATTGTTGAGCAGGGCAAAGTAGTCGTTGGTGGTGGCAATGATGACGTTGCAGTGGTGTGATTACTGTGTAAAACGGTCTGTTGCCGGTTGGCTGGAGCTGATTGCATGTAGGAAATTGGTCATTTGCTTGTTGAGTGTCTTCCTGGTGACATTTGCTGGGTAGGGAAGTAGGGTGATGTACCAGGAGATCCTGCGGTACTGCCGTCCATTCTTTAAGAAGGGCCTGGGGCTCTGCATGCCTCCTGCAACCATGGAATGTGGCTAACTCAAAGGAGACATTAATGATGCGCAGGACGTGGGCTTCAAGGATGGCCAATGATGTGGTTGAGATGTTGTGTGGGAAGGGGCCTGATGGAGAGCCAGAGTGGATGGTGCACATGATCCCGGTTGTGTACTTGCTGCTGACTGGAGTCCATGACCTGAGGGGGGTTTGTCCAGCGGATAATAGTGCTGTCTGCCTCTACGTGCCAAGGCTGTTGTGTAGGGCCATGAGCTTGCAGTGGTACAAAGTTGCAAGGGATGGGATCTGCCTTGCAAGGGTGGGGTGTCTTGGATGGAGATCTGCTGTCAGTTCACTCACAATGCTGATGAGCTCCTTGTTGTCGTGTGTTTGGGTGTCTCGGCACTATCTGAAGGATCTCCACTTGTCATTGCTGATGATATGGTGATGGCTGTGTGTGGTGTTTTCCAGGGCTGTAAGGAAAATGATGTTTCTTTGTGTTGCAAGGTTTGCACAAGAGTCCGGCTAGGTCTGTAGGAGTCCAGTAGGTCTGCCTTGTCCCAGGTGCCTTAACTGTTGTTGTGCTTCACAGGAAAGTCAGTCAATGTGGCAAGATTGTTGGATCAGTTGCTGATCCAGTGTGTGAGTTTGCAGGATGTGGCAGTGGTGTTATTTTGAGTGTGATAGTTGCACTGTCCCTATCCGTTGGTACCGTTGTTGATATAACATGTGAAATTTGCAATACAGCATAAAGAGCACTCTATCGTGAACAAATGAACTTTGAGTCAACTCTTATTTGTATCAGAATTTGGTAACTTCGTTACCCTTTAGCGCTGTGCGCACAGAGGGACACTACCCAGGATGGGACAGTGCAACTATCGTTATTAACCGACCTTGGTTCAGGGGTCGCTCCTCTTGCTGCACGCCACTACCTGTTAAGATTTATCTACATTTGGAAAAAACTGGTGTGCGTGATATCTCAACTTCTTGTTGTTTTGAGTGTCCCACACAGCTTGTCTGTGGCGACTTACATCAAGCATCTTAGAGGGATCAGTAGCGGGGTGTGTGGCACTGTGTTGCTTGTTGGAGACGTGGATTCAAATGTTGATGGACCAATGATGGATGTTGGTGTGTGTCCCCTCCAGCAAGAAGTTACTGGACCCCAGCCACATGTAGCCTGTGGAGATGAGGGCCTGCGTGCAGATGTACGTGTTGATGGCTTAGCGGAATTGTGGATGTAGGCCTGCAGATCTGTAGATGAGTGTTACTCCGAGGGTTGCTAGGGAGTTGCTGCAAACCCAGACTTGTGACTCTGAGGGTGTACTTGTGAATAATTAGCAATTCAGCCCCCGGGATTGGTGTTGGCATCCCTGCGGGTGATCTTGGATCCGTCTGAGATGGCAATGAAGACGTCATGTGCTGAGGATGCTTTTGTCCAGGTTACTGTCATGAAGGTGATGTGTGGGGCTGTAGTGTTGAGGAGGTAACAGAGTCCAATGGCGTGCTGGTGGATGGAGCGGATGTGGAGTAGGAGGCACATAACCTGGTTGTACTGACAGGGTCTGGTAGGCTGGGCAGCGCTGTGTAGGCAGTTGGAGTAGCACACTCAGCATGCTAAGGTGTCGTGTGTGTGCTTAGGGGTTGCCTGATGGCAGGAGGATGATTGTCACGAGGACATTGCTTGGAGAGTGGCTGCAGCATGAGCCTGGTGTGTGACGTGGGTCATGCAAAGACTAGAGGGTCGTGCACTGTGCATGTTGCAGGCGCAGACGGTCCGGCCTTTGGCACGGCGCTGGGGCTACAATGGCACAGAAAATCTGCTGGCTGCATTTCAAATGGGTGGAGGGGGAAGGGCTGAGCATTTATGAGGCGTGGGGTTTGCAGAATCAGGGCACTCGGAGTGGCGGGGCCACAGGTGAGGCAGCAGCAGGCGGAAGGGGTTAGAAATCATGCAAAATCAACACACAAAGACAAGGAAGTCTGCAAGGCACAGTGCAACAGGTGTATGTCAAGGAAGGAGTGTCAGCTCCCTCATGGGTCACTCCCAGAAAGTGTATGATCAATCACCATAAATTACAGCCACTGTGTCAGGCAACAAAATGCGGAGATGCGCAAAGGAGACACACCATCAGCAGGCATTCACGTCCCGTTGTGGGCAGCAACCTGCACAAATACATACACAACCAGGTACTTCATGCACAATAGAGATCATTAGCCATGAGGCACTGCATGCATGTTGCCAAAGTACACATACACTCATATGCTCAATCTTTGTCAATTCTGCCATAGATGATGCATGCAAACTGGTAAGAGATCTGCAGTGACCGAGATGAGGCACTTTGGATTGTGCTGAACACCTTTATTCCACATACACACATAAAGGGATATGCCTCCATATTAACAGACTCACAGGTCAGTTGACAGAACATGTGGGACATACGCTGGACCCCCCTTCACAACACGGATGATGTCAATCCCAATGAACTGGCACACAAGGTAAGGGGATGAGCAAAAGACATCCTGCTGCACACGGAGAGGCTGCAATTCCCCATAGAGCATGTTGTTGTGATGTCCCCCTCTATGTCCACCTGTAGCATCTGCAATGTTTCAGAGCCAAGGTACACACACATTGATGCCTTCATCAGACGCCATATTCCACTACAGATGACTGTCAAGAAGGCTGACTATCATGCCATGGGAGTGATGCTACATGTCATATGCTCCATGGTGAGAAGACATGTATGCATGGTACCACAACATGCACAGAAGCAGTCACCACACATTCCCAACCTGTACCACCACCAAAAAGCCTTGCTGCAATACTTAACCAAACATACATTTCCACATGTCCGTGCATGGAACTCTGATTCAGCACATGTTGCATTCCACACAAGGAATAGCAGGAGGACAACGATGACACGACCAGACAACAGGTGCAAAATACCTGGGAATGACAGACACACGAGAAGTCACCTTAAAAAATTCTCAACGCACACATGAAAGTGTACAAAACATGAAAAATGTTGGACACATGTAAATTGCCAATCAAGTCTCTCTGCAAAACTGTGTTACATGACATCATCACTCGAGTGACACATCAGAACACACATCCAAGTCACTTTGCATTCAGTCAGCTGTAAACACACATTGCAACACATGACAATCAATGCAACAAGCTTGCACACTCATAGCCAGTGACTCACCATTATGAGAAGAAGTTGCGTATGAGCTGACTGCGGATATCATCCCCCTCCTCCTCATCATCACTAGCCTTGTGACCAAGCCCTTGATCCTCCATGGGTGGATGCTCCTGCTCATCTGGATCCAGGATGAGTGGCACTGCCTTCTCAACTGCCATGTTGTGCAGCATGCAGCACACAATGAAGATTTTGTAGACCTTCTCCGGGCATAAAGGAGGGACCCACCGGAATCGGCTCTTCAGGAGTCCAAACGTCCTCTCAATCACTCGCCTGGTCTGGCCGTGTGCATCATTGTACCGGTGATCTGCAACTGTTCTTGGTTTGCGGAGAGGTGTCAGCAGCCATGGCATGTTGGGATAGCCAGAGTCCCCTACATGGAAACATCACGTAAATAAGTGGGTCACGAGATGCCGCAAGATACAAAGATACCGCAACACATAGGACAAAAAGACTATACCCACCAACAAGACATGCTCATTCGTTGTGCAGCCGCAGCATCATTTGTGGCACCCTGCTACGCCTCATGATATAGGCATTGTGTGCTGATCCTGGAAAACGTGCACAGACATGTGAAATCAGCATGTTAGCAAGACACACCACAAGGGCATTTATCGAGTGGTAATGTTTGCGGTTGCGATAGGCTTGTTCCTGTGCCTGTGGTGGTACAAAAGCACATGTATACCATCAATGGACCCAATTACACGGGGCATCCCACCCAGGGCATAGAAATCCCCCTTGACATCCCTCAACCCCTCTGGAGTCAGAAATTTGATGAATTCATCAAGGTGCTCCAACATGGCTGCTAAAACATCACGCAGGACACGGCTGAACATAGTCTGGGACATCCCACCCACATCAGCTATGGTCAATTGAAACGTGCCTGTGGCAAAAAAATGTAAGGCTGCCATCACCTTCATCTTGGGGGTCAGCGCAGTAGGATACCTGTGTTGCGGTTGGAGGTGTGGTGCCAGCTTGTTTGTCAGGTCCTCAATCAACTGTTGAGTGAATCTGTAACGGCAGATGCAGGCACGTTCCCTCATGGCACCCAAGTCTGGCATTAGTCTTGGGACAGGTGGTGCCCTGCAAAACATAGTTTTGAAGAATGAAGATTGAGAGTCGGCAAACATCGGTGTCAATGAACATAGCACATGCTACACTGCTAATACACATCAGGTAACTATGGAGTCGGGTGTGTGCAATACATCCAGGACACAAATGGCAGCGTGCTGGCACTCCTACAAAAAGCCTGATACACCTGTTGATTGTCAAGTCAACATGACATGCCCTGAAATGATTTGGGGGCCAGTCTGAGTGAAGAGCCACAGATATCACCGGATTGACACACAATCACATAGCTGCATTTGAAGGATGTCATCTCATCCAGACAGCTGACTGCAAGACACACGCACAGGTCACATGGAATGTCAAATGTACACAGTGTCAAACACAGTGCGATGAAGGGGTACACGTGACAACACAAAGACACAGCCATTGAGACAACAAACACATGTATGACTGAAAATATATGATGTCCCATGCACACAGACCCAACAGCCTTGGGAATGCACATGTGGCATGGTGTACGTAGATGTGTTACATGCCCATCTCCACACTGACCCCTGTTGGATGCACCAACAGCAGATGCCATTGACGGGACACTGACATGAAGCTCATGGGAACACATGACACACACCCGACATAGTCCCAAAAGGGCACGCTGATCGTGACAGGTCAGTTGATAAAGTGTCCCTGTCCCTGGCATCAGGAGACAGGTGTGGGTGTTGATGACTGTGCCACCCACTGCTGCTATGCATGACACAGTTGGACTACAGACACACATGTGGCAAGTGTCAAGGTGATGTGTGCCACATCGTGCCCCATCACACATGACATGTGTCCACAGGTCAGAACACATCAATTGTGCAACTAGATGAGAGGACCTGTGCAATATCACTGGCTAACACACCTAGGGCCTGCACATGAAAGTATGCAATGACAAGTACTTGATGGACATCCATGTGCGACTCGTAGCCCTCCATTCCTGGCATGTGTACGGCTGTATTACCATTGTAAGCGTGTGAAATGCGTACCCGTACGTGTAGGCACTGGTAGTACATGTACGTGTACTACCAGTGCGTACACGTACTTGTACACGTAACTGTAGGCACTGGTAGTACATGTACGTGTACTACCAGTGTCGTGTACTACAAGTGCGTACACGTACGTGTACATACTACTTGTACACTGTTAGAAATGAGGGGGCTCTGGTTGACGCAGGTGTGAACCCACAACAAGCAGGGACCCTTTACTTCTTGTCAGGGCGAAGGATGACTCCCCAGAATAACCCCTGCTCACCCTCTAGGTGCGTGGCGCGAGCAGTCTAGGCTAAGTCTCAGGCGTACACGGTTAAGCAAGTGCAATAATACATACAGTAAACCCCTTGCATGCACCACAAACGGACACCAATCAGGAGGTATATAAAAATAAGCTTTTATGTAGTTTCAGCAGATTCAAATACAAGGCCCAGTAACGTTGAACTGAGGGGGCCACAATTCTTGGAAATACGGTCAAGTTCTCTTGGTCTTACGGAAAGTTCTTTAGGCGGGCACAAGGTAACTGTAGGCCTCAGCGCACTTCGTGCTGAGGCAGCGCCCGGGGAGCACACAGCAGATGACAGGGAAATAAGAACGTTGCGGACCCTGGATCCGATGCGAGCTCGCGGTCGAGTTCGTAAGTACAGTACCTTGTTTCTTGACGCAAAGGCGGGTGCGGGATTTCAGCGGCTCTTCGACAGAAGAGCGAGGCGGCGTCCGGGGCTCCCACACTTCACGATGGGGGGGTCTGATCTTCAGGCTCACGACAGGAGCGGGGTGTTGCAGGTGGCGGGTGAACAAAGCGGGGCAGCCGGGCACGCCGATGCGTCCGGGCCGTCCGAGGCTTGGAGATGCTCACAAACGCCGATTCCGGCGGGAGGGTGAAGGTGCACAGCGAGCCTCCACGAGCGAGGTGAAGGGGCAGCCCAGCACAGCGTAGGGGGAGCGGCTCCGATCGAGCGAGGCTCTTCCCAAGGCGGGGGCGGCTAAGCAGTCCTGGTCACGGCTCAGGGAGGGACTGGGCACGAGGGTCACAGCTCCGGCGAGGGAAAGGACACCACAGTCCAGCAGCAGGCGAGTGAAGATCAGGTAGAGCCCAATGGTCCTGGGGCTCAGTTCAGGGGGCAAGCTCAGTTCCAAGCCCTTGGAGATCGTTTTTGGAAAAGCACAAGTCTTGAAAGTAAAAGTAAAGTAAAAGTCTTCAGCAACAGCTTCTCTTCTCTCCTTTGGCAGCAAGGTCACCACTGCAGGCCAATCCCCCAGGATAGGGACAGTCTTCCTCCTACAGCTTTCCCGGTGCCTCCTCCTCAGGCAGAGATTCTTCTTGGTCAAAAGCGGATCTAGTTTCTTAGGAGCAGGGCTCCTCCATTTATACCACAAATCTTTTGTTCTCCCAGGCCAGGGGGGCCCTTGCCTAGTTCAGTCCGGTTTCTGAGCACTTTGTTGACGTGATGCAGGCTTCTCCTTTCAGAGTGCAGGGCAGAGTCATCAGACGCTCCACAGGGGGTGGAGCCGGCATCGAGGTAGCGGAGCACTGTCCTATTCAGAACCTAGGAGCACTCCTCCCACCCATCTACCTGTCGATCGTCCTATTCATACCAGGCTGCCTAGCCCTGCCCATCTGGGTTCCCCCAGCCCTGTCACTCACACCAGCCAGACATCAGATACACAACACGCAGAGGCGGCTGAAAGGTTTAGGCAAGGAAAGGCCAACTTTCTAAAAGCGGCATTTGCAAACCCGGAATATTAAAATAAACCTTGCGAAAAGATGTACCTTATTATTCCGAGTTCAGGCATACTAAACTCGATCTCCTACCATGTTCCCTGGGTCGGTTAGGATCATAAGGTGTAATAATCCAGGCCGCCCATACTGGCCTATGAGAACAGGGTAGCCTTGCAGTAGTGAACAACAAGATGGCGGTAATTCACTACTAGGACATGCCACGCATCCAGGCGTGTCCTACCTTAGGCGTACAATGCACCCTGCCCGTGGGCCTACCAGAGGGGTGACTAACATGCAGCTAAGGGAAGGTTTCAGGGACCGGCAAGTGTGGGCACTTGTCGGTCGGCATGTCAGTACCAGACTGCACGCAGGTTCTGCGATGGCAGACCTTAGATATATTTTACCGGCCGCTTCTGTGGGTGGCACAACCAGTGCTGCAAGCCCACCAGCGGGGTTCGCATTTACATGCCCTGGCGCCCCCGGCGCACTTTACTGGGGTCTGACAGTAAATCAAACAATCCAATCATGGAATCCAACCAACATATACAATTTACATAGGGAGCACTCGCACCGTGACACTGGTTGGCAGTGGCACAGCGCGCTGAGCGGCCAACACCATAAAAACACATGAGGCACAGCGACAAAAAGAGGAAGGGAGACTCACGCCAAGGTGCCAGGTCTAACACGTGTCCCCTCCAGCTGAAAAGTGGGGAGAACTACCCTACCCCAGGGAGTTCCTCATCACTAAGGCGGAAAAATCTGGACAGACCGTCAGCATTGGCGTGATCTGTACCAGGGCGATGTTCCACCGTGAAATCCATACCCTGTAGGGAAATGGACCACCTCAACAGCTTTGGATTCTCACCCCTCATATGCATCAACCATCTGAGGGGCCTGTGGTCCGTCTGAACCCGGAAGTGAGACCCAAACAAGTAGGGTCTTAGCTTCTTCAGCGCCCAGACCACAGCAAATGCCTCACGCTCAATAGCACTCCACCTTTGTTCCCGTGGAAGTAACCTCCTGCTAAGAAAGGCTACGGGTTGATCTAGGCCCTCTTCATTAATCTGTGAAAGAACAGCCCCCACACCATGCTCTGAAGCGTCTGTCTGAACGATAAACTCTTTGGAGAAGTTGGGAGCCAAGAGCACGGGCGCCGTGCACATAGCAGTTTTCAAGGCCTCAAAAGCTTTCTGACAGGTGTCAGTCCAGATCACTTTCCTGGGCTGCTTCTTCGAAGTCAGCGCGGTCAAGGGGGCAACCATGTTGCCATACCCCTTGACAAACCTCCTGTAGTACCCGGTGAGACCTAGGAAGGCTCTCACCTCCGTCTGGGTTTTGGGCGCCTCCCAATTCAGGATGGTTTCTATCTTGGGCTGAAGGGGTGCCACCTGGCCACTCCCAACTTGGTGTCCCAAGTACACCACGGAACCCTGCCCGATCTGGCACTTACTCGCCTTGATCGTGAGGCCTGCCTTGCGCAGCGCCATCAACACTTCCCAGAGGTGACGCAAGTGTTCCTCCCAAGTGGAGCTGAACACGGCGATGTCATCCAGGTAGGCTGCACTGAACGAATCCAGCCCAGCCAACACCTGGTTGACCAATCTCTGGAAGGTGGCAGGGGCATTCTTCATCCCAAATGGCATGACCCGGAACTGGTAGTGCCCATCTGGGGTGGAAAATGCTGACCTCTCTTTGGCCCCCTCGGTCAAGGCGATCTGCCAATACCCAGACGTTAAATCAAACGTGCTGAGGTAGTTGGCAGCCCCTAGCCGATCGATGAGCTCATCAGCTCGGGGGATGGGGTGTGCGTCGGTCCTAGTGACCGAATTGAGTCCTCTGTAGTCCACACAGAACCGGAGTTCGGGTGTGGCTCCTGGCGCTGCAGCCTTTGGGACCAAGACCACAGGGCTGGCCCAAGGACTGCTAGAAGACTCAATTACCCCGAGGGCAAACATCTTGGAGACCTCCTCCTTGATGCAGGTCCTCACCCTGTCAGTCACCCTGTAGGCCTTGTGCCGCACAGGTGGACTATCCCCAGTGTCCACATCATGGACGCACCAATCAGTGACACCAGGAACCAGGGAAAACAGGTCAGAAAACTGTCCCAGCAACTGGCGACAATCATTCTGTTGCTCAGGGGTCAGGGTGGAAGAGAGGATGACACCATCCACTGACCCATCTTGCTCCTTGGCGGACAGGAGGTCAGGAAGAGGTTCTGTCTCCTCTTCCATTCCAGCATCTGTTGCCAAGAGCATGCCCACTTGGGACCTCTCCAAGTGGGGCTTGAGGCGGTTGACATGTAGGACCCTTAAGGGGTTCCTAGGAGACTTCAGGTCCACCACGTAGGTAACAGGACTCTTGCGCTCCACCACCTCAAAGGGACCGGTCCACTTATCCTGGAGCGCACACGGCTCCACGGGGGCCAAGACCCATACTTTCTGTCCAGGCTGAAGCTCTACCAGAGTGGCATTCTGGTCGTACCACCGCTTCATCTCCTCCTGGCTGGCTTCCAGATTTGCCTCAGCAAGTTGCCTGAATCGCCTAGTCTGATTCCTGAAGGCCAGCATGTAACTATATACATTCTGGGGAGGTTTCCTGGGAGATTGCTCCCAGCCTTCTTTGACCAGACTTAGAGGTCCTCTGACTGGGTGACCATACAGAAGCTCAAAGGGACTGAACCCCAGAGATTTCTGTGGCACCTCACGGTAAGCGAAGAGAAGGCATGGTAAGAGGACGTCCCACTTACGCCTCATGGCTCCTTCTAGGCCCATTATCATGCCTTTGAGGGTTCGGTTGAATCTCTCAACCAACCCGTTTCCTTGGGGGTGGTAAGGGGTGGTGAACTTGTAGGTTACACCACACTCTTGCCAAAGAGATTTCATGTACTTGGACATGAAATTGGTACCTCGGTCAGACACCACCTCTAGAGGGAATCCCACTCGGGAGAAAATTCCCATCAGTGCACGTCCCACCACGGGGGCCGTCACTGTCCTCAGAGGAATGGCTTCCGGGTACCGGGTGGCATGGTCCACCAGGACCAGGATGAACCTATTGCCCATCGCTGTCTTGGGGTCCAGTGGCCCTACAATGTCAATCCCCACTCGCTGGAATGGGGTACCGACCACAGGGAATGGCTGGAGTGGAGCCTTCTGCTTCCTTCCACTCTTTCCACTTGCCTGGCAAGTCTGGCATGTCCTGCAGTGAGTATCGGAACTCCTGCGCATTTGAGGCCAATAAAAGTGGGTGACAAGCCTTTCAAAGGTCTTGTCCTGCCCCAAATTCCCTGCCAATGGCACATCGTGAGCCAGCCCCAGTAGGAAGGCTCTGAAGTCCTGGGGTACCACCAGCGCACGGGCTGACCCAGGCTCAGCAACCTTAGGCTCTGTATATAGGAGGTCGTTCTCCCAGTAAACGAAATGCGATCCTGACTGATCACCTGCGGCCTGGTCTGCAGCCTGCTGCCGCATACCCACGAGAGAAGGGCACTCCTTCTGTGCCTTGCAAAAGTCCTCCCTGGTGGGACCCCCTTCCTGCTGCCAATGGGTCAGCTCCGGCAGGTCTCCCAGTTCAGCTATCTGCTCCCCTGTAGGCTCCAGGGCATCCCCCTCAAGGTCTGCTTCCTCCTGGACCGTGGGAACTTCAGGGGCCGGCTTCCCGCGCCCCTTGCTCCTTCTCTCTGAGGCCGGTTCCTAGGCCTCCCTCTCAGGCTCCAGGACCTCTTGAGTACCTCTACTGGCTGCCATGGACCGTGTGGTGACACACGCCCAATCCGGCATACCCAACATCTCCAGGTGAGCACTCCG
The DNA here is from genome assembly GCF_964204655.1 of Triturus cristatus. Lineage (NCBI taxonomy): Eukaryota > Metazoa > Chordata > Amphibia > Caudata > Salamandridae > Triturus > Triturus cristatus. The sequence goes on from NC_140591.1 coordinate 1,356,979,989, forward strand.
CTCCACCTTAGCCCAGGGTGAGCTCTCCAAATCGTTCCCTAACAAACAGTCTACAGGCATGGCGGGCCTCACAGCTACCTGAAGAGTACCAGAGACCCCCCCCCACTCAAAGGGAACCTGAGCCACCTTGCAGTGTCTCTCTGTGTTGTCAGCGGCAACAACGGGATAGAATGCATTGGGGACCACCTGCTCCTGAGACACCAGGTGACACCGGACAGCCGTCACACTGGCTCCTGTATCTCTAAGAGCTTCCACCCTATGGCCATTTATGGTCACCCACTGCCTGTACTTCTTAGTGTTCTCAGGCAGCTGGGTTGGAGGGACCACTTCACGGTCTCCTAGCGAGACCAGGGACATCTCTGCGGGACCCCACCCACCTTGGACATCCCTTTCCTCCCCCAAGGCTACACTAGTCACCTGCCGGGGTGGAGCACCAGTGGGTGCTGGTTTACCAAACAATGGACACTTTACATCAGAGGCAAAATGCCCCAAATTGTTACACCTGTAACATCTTACGGGCCCCTTTGGAACAGGAGGACCTGTCGGGGCCCCGGTCGGTTTCTGGGGTGGGGGAGGCTGAGAACCCTTCCCTTGGTTCCCTTGGGGACTATTTTGGGGCCCTTTTTGGAACTGCTTCTGTTTACCCCTGTCCCCCCCACTCTTCTGCTGGGGACCCTGCCCACCTTTGGCGGAATCTCCCACGGTACCCTTGTGGACCCTGGTACTGACCCAGCGGTCCGCCTCCTCAGCAAGCTTCCTCGGGTTAGTCAGCTTACTATCGATCAGGTGCTGGCGTAGCTCAGGAAAACAATTACTGGACAAGTGCTCCCATGCCATTAAATCAAGAAGCCCTTGATAATCATTCACCTTACTACCCTTTACCCAACCATCCAGCGCTCTGCAAAAGAAAGTCACATACTCCACATACGTACTATTGGGAATCTTAGTGCAACCCCTGAACCTCTGTCTGTATAACTCAGGGGTCAACCCATACCTAGCCATCAATGCTTCCTTCATATGGGCATAAGAATTACGAACATCAACAGGTAAATCTAACAGTGTGTCCCGCCCTTCACTCAGGAACCTTCCCCACAACCCCGCTCCCCAATCTTTCTCAGGGACCTGGTGGGAAGACATGGCTACCTCGTAGGCTCTGAACCACTGCCCGATGTCGTCATTCCTGAAGAACTCCTTCACTACATCCTTGGGAATATAAACTCTTGGTTCCGCCGGTACTGGCGGTGTGCTGCCACCAGAGGGATTAAGCTCCAAACTTTTTGCTTTCAGCTCCAGCTCCCTCAGCTTCATGTCATGCTCTAATTGTAGTTTCTTTTCTTCCATGGCTAATCTTTGTTTTTCCATATCCATCTGCCCATGAAGTTTTGCCATTTCCACCTCGTGTGCCCGGGTTGCGGCCCTGTCTGCCAACTCTTCTGGCGACAGGCACCTGCCAAACTCATGGACACTTTCTGGTGGAACCACTTCCACCTGATTCTCTGGTGCCTTTGACTCATACCAGGCCCTCAGCGCCTTCACAAATTGGGTCTTGTTTTTCAATCCAGTTTGGGCAATCCTGAACTTGGAGCAAAGACCTTTCAAGTCTTCATTGGTACGATTCTGAAGTGCGTCTTCCTCCCAATCTACGTCTTCAAATCCAGAGATTATGGAAGCCGCCCTTCCGGCTGACAGTGAACCAGGCATGGCTCTAGCAACGGAGACTCTTGGCAAAACAAAAACAAATGCTAGCCTTGTGGCTGTGTTACTGGTCTGCTCTCACTACGTGGTGATCAGTGATTCACTATACGCAAACCACAAATGCAAATCCGTAAATCCCACCGCTGCCACCAATGTTAGAAATGAGGGGGCTCTGGTTGACGCAGGTGTGAACCCACAACAAGCAGGGACCCTTTACTTCTTGTCAGGGCGAAGGATGACTCCCCAGAATAACCCCTGCTCACCCTCTAGGTGCGTGGCGCGAGCAGTCTAGGCTAAGTCTCAGGCGTACACGGTTAAGCAAGTGCAATAATACATACAGTAAACCCCTTGCATGCACCACAAACGGACACCAATCAGGAGGTATATAAAAATAAGCTTTTATGTAGTTTCAGCAGATTCAAATACAAGGCCCAGTAACGTTGAACTGAGGGGGCCACAATTCTTGGAAATACGGTCAAGTTCTCTTGGTCTTACGGAAAGTTCTTTAGGCGGGCACAAGGTAACTGTAGGCCTCAGCGCACTTCGTGCTGAGGCAGCGCCCGGGGAGCACACAGCAGATGACAGGGAAATAAGAACGTTGCGGACCCTGGATCCGATGCGAGCTTGCGGTCGAGTTCGTAAGTACAGTACCTTGTTTCTTGACGCAAAGGCGGGTGCGGGATTTCAGCGGCTCTTCGACAGAAGAGCGAGGCGGCGTCCGGGGCTCCCACACTTCACGATGGGGGGGTCTGATCTTCAGGCTCACGACAGGAGCGGGGTGTTGCAGGTGGCGGGTGAACAAAGCGGGGCAGCCGGGCACGCCGATGCGTCCGGGCCGTCCGAGGCTTGGAGATGCTCACAAACGCCGATTCCGGCGGGAGGGTGAAGGTGCACAGCGAGCCTCCACGAGCGAGGTGACGGGGCAGCCCAGCACAGCGTAGGGGGAGCGGCTCCGATCGAGCGAGGCTCTTCCCAAGGCGGGGGCGGCTAAGCAGTCCTGGTCACGGCTCAGGGAGGGACTGGGCACGAGGGTCACAGCTCCGGCGAGGGAAAGGACACCACAGTCCAGCAGCAGGCGAGTGAAGATCAGGTAGAGCCCAATGGTCCTGGGGCTCAGTTCAGGGGGCAAGCTCAGTTCCAAGCCCTTGGAGATCGTTTTTGGAAAAGCACAAGTCTTGAAAGTAAAAGTAAAGTAAAAGTCTTCAGCAACAGCTTCTCTTCTCTCCTTTGGCAGCAAGGTCACCACTGCAGGCCAATCCCCCAGGATAGGGACAGTCTTCCTCCTACAGCTTTCCCGGTGCCTCCTCCTCAGGCAGAGATTCTTCTTGGTCAAAAGCGGATCTAGTTTCTTAGGAGCAGGGCTCCTCCATTTATACCACAAATCTTTTGTTCTCCCAGGCCAGGGGGGCCCTTGCCTAGTTCAGTCCGGTTTCTGAGCACTTTGTTGACGTGATGCAGGCTTCTCCTTTCAGAGTGCAGGGCAGAGTCATCAGACGCTCCACAGGGGGTGGAGCCGGCATCGAGGTAGCGGAGCACTGTCCTATTCAGAACCTAGGAGCACTCCTCCCACCCATCTACCTGTCGATCGTCCTATTCATACCAGGCTGCCTAGCCCTGCCCATCTGGGTTCCCCCAGCCCTGTCACTCACACCAGCCAGACATCAGATACACAACACGCAGAGGCGGCTGAAAGGTTTAGGCAAGGAAAGGCCAACTTTCTAAAAGCGGCATTTGCAAACCCGGAATATTAAAATAAACCTTGCGAAAAGATGTACCTTATTATTCCGAGTTCAGGCATACTAAACTCGATCTCCTACCATGTTCCCTGGGTCGGTTAGGATCATAAGGTGTAATAATCCAGGCCGCCCATACTGGCCTATGAGAACAGGGTAGCCTTGCAGTAGTGAACAACAAGATGGCGGTAATTCACTACTAGGACATGCCACGCATCCAGGCGTGTCCTACCTTAGGCGTACAATGCACCCTGCCCGTGGGCCTACCAGAGGGGTGACTAACATGCAGCTAAGGGAAGGTTTCAGGGACCGGCAAGTGTGGGCACTTGTCGGTCGGCGTGTCAGTACCAGACTGCACGCAGGTTCTGCGATGGCAGACCTTAGATATATTTTACCGGCCGCTTCTGTGGGTGGCACAACCAGTGCTGCAAGCCCACCAGCGGGGTTCGCATTTACATGCCCTGGCGCCCCCGGCGCACTTTACTGGGGTCTGACAGTAAATCAAACAATCCAATCATGGAATCCAACCAACATATACAATTTACATAGGGAGCACTCGCACCGTGACACTGGTTGGCAGTGGCACAGCGCGCTGAGCGGCCAACACCATAAAAACACATGAGGCACAGCGACAAAAAGAGGAAGGGAGACTCACGCCAAGGTGCCAGGTCTAACATACACGTACGTGTAGGCACTGGTAGTACACGTACATGTACTACCAGTGCGTACACGTACTTGTACACATGCGTGTACGCACTGGTAGTACACGTACGTGTACTACCAGTGCCTACACATATGTGTACAAGTACGTGTACGCACTAGTTGTACACGTAAGTGTACCCACTGGTAGTACACATACGTGTACTACCAGTGCATACACATTCGTGTGCAAGTACGTGTACGCACTGGTAGTACATGTACGTGTACTACCAGTGCCTACACGTACGTGTACAAGTAGTGCGTACACGTACGTGTAGGCACTGGTAGTACACGTACGTGTGCTACCAGTGCATACACGTACTTGTACATGTATGTGTACGCACTGATAGTACACGTATGTGTACAACTAGTGCATACACGTACGTGTACAAGTATGTGTACGCACTAGTTGTACACGTACATGTAGGCACTGGTAGTACACGTACATGTACTACCAGTGCCTACACGTACGTGTACAAGTACATGTACGCATTAGTTGTACACGTACATGTACGCACTGGTAGTACTACATCCTATACCCTGTTCAACATTTCAAAAATGTTCTAATGTGTGTCTCTGGGACATGGAGCAGGTGTATTGATGTTGTATCACTTTGTCATCCTGACAGGTAACTGCCTACGAGTAGGGGGTCATCTAGACCAACGTTGTCAGGGCCATGAGGACTGCGGGGGCGTGATCGGCAGCTGGCCCAGGTCTGCAAGAGGTGGCAGGACATCCAGTGCTGGACCCGGCAGATCGCCCGGGTCCAGCTCAAGTTCTCTCCACCTCGCCCCCACGGCAGCCATCGACACCTGGCCCACCACATGAGACGCGTCCTGGCGGTGGTCTTCCCTGACCTCGATAGGCAGTTAGAGGCGAGACTGCAGCAAGGAGGGGTTAGGTACATGGCTTTTTGTTGTGTTATGTGTCGCCAGCTTTAGGAAGTGCTATTTTGCATGAATACACTCCCAGAGTTCATATGTGCAGTTCATTTTCTGTTCCCAAATGTCACCTGGGGATCTTTTTCATCCCTTCCTCTCCTTGACATGTGTCCCCTGGTGTGTGTGTAATCACATTTGCACATGGTCATCTAGGGTGCCAGTACATCTAAGTGCACATTGCTTTCTGCATCTTGTGGGAGGGTGGTCTGTGACTTGTGTTGGAACCTTGCCTGTGCCATGACCTGTTCACTATGTAGGGGGTCCATAGTTGTTGTCACTGATGCTGATTCTCAACATAGGAGTGTGAGCTTTCAACTGGACACCCTTGCAGCATGCATGAGCAATGTTGTGGCCTCAGACATGATGTGCATGAGTGTGAGATATGCATAGTGCCATGACGGTTGTACATGGTAGAGTCAGCTCATTCCAGGACCATGGAGCAGAGTGCCCACTACAGTCTCCTGAGACACCCTGGCCTCCTAATCATGTGTGTCATCCAACACTGTGCACATTCTCTGTGTGTGCTGCATAGGTCTGCCTCTGTGGCATTGTTCCCTGGCCTAGTTTGGATTTTGTTAATGTGTGCTACATGTGTCTACTGGACAAGGACCCAGACTTTATATATGGGTCATTAATATTAATTGACCGTTATCGTTTTTGCTGTCTCTCTGTATCTCTTTTAGGGACACTGTAACGAATTGCAACAGCGTGTATTTGTACGGTTGAGACTCTGGCTATATCTGGCTTTGGATGGAAATAATATACTTTGGTGATCTTTAAACAAACTTTCTCTTAAAGGTATTTACAATCATTTAAATCTGGTGATAGTGAGTAACAATTGATAAATAGGAGACAGACTATGATGCAGTATATTTTTAACTTTCCCACACAGATACTTGGAGTACTACGGTATCATTGTTGGATGTCTCCTAGCCGCATACTACATTTAGTGGGATTTAGAGTCTAACCACTATCGGTATGTAAACTCTATGTGGATATCGTTGCCCTCGGCCAATATAAAAAGAACTAGCAGTACCTAAATAGAGAACTTGGAGTGATAATTAAAATATGCTATAATCTTGATTTAGGTTTTTTCTGCCTTAAATTTCACTAGGACATCTACAGATAAACAGACAAATAAGAGGAAGAATTTCCACTGTGATTACGTCTTACAGTACAAACAGCAGGCTTTGTAGGGTGATATTGTCCCCCTAAATAGTAAGTATCCTTCTTTACTGTATTTATAGGACTATTACCAAAAAAACAGGATTTCCTAACATAGATCCATACCTTTCTGATCAGAGTAGAGTAGAGTATTATAGGGATTATTTCCACTCACACACCTTCTCTTTTTAATTTCTGTCAAAGGTAACTCTCTCTCATTAGAATTTGTACTTCATATCGTACTAATTTGTGTGTTGATTTTCTCAGACTATCTTTATTATTCTTTTTTCTTCTCATTTTTTACTTGAATGCTTAGTTGTATAGATTGGCCCAACCGGTGTCTTTTATTATAGCACACAGTATTGATAATAATAATGTTTAGAGACTAGTGACTAATTTATCTTTTGTATGTAAAAATTCTCTTTTCCTTAGATACCCCAGGTTTTGAGAACTTGCGCTAAGAGAAGTAGCTGGTCCTGAAGAAGGTGGTTTCCATGTTTGCTTATACCACCGAAACGCGTTGACCAAATCTTCTTGTAGATCCTACAAAATATTCTTGTAGCAGCTCTCTTTTTGGGGGCTATTAGGACTACCTTACCACTCATTATGTGTTAAGTGGTAAAGCTACTGAGATATATGTGTACGGAATGTCTGATATGTGTCTGTATGAATGAAGAGTTTTATGTGCAGTGTTCTTTCTCCCTGGGTTTTGTTTTCCTTTTTTTGTCATGAATCAAAAGAATATCTTTGTCTTATCAAATTGCGATGAACAATGTGTAAAGTATAAGTGAAAACGTTCATTTATGAAAAATTGATTTATCTGTTCAAAATTGATTATATTTTTATACAGAAAAAATGAAAATATAAAAATACGAAAAATAAAAAAAATATTAAGAATACACTTTTGTGCTTTGTGTGCTAGTGTATATATAAAAATCTGTTGTTTAGATCAAGAGGGAGTATTATTAGATAGATCTACTGGACAAGGATACACCATTTTGCTTGTACAGACTCACACTGGGCAGTGCCTGTGTGGCTATTCACAACACTCTGTTGAAGGTTGTTTGTCACAAATATGTGTTGTTAGCCCCATGAGGTGATGTGGTGTCAATGAAGCAATTTTTCAAGCACAGTTGTTGTAACCCTGAATAAGAGGTGTCACTTCTTGATCTGTATAAATCACATTGACTCAGGTATTGGGGGGGGGGTGCTGGAGAGGCATACATGTGGAACTCTGATTTTTCATTGCCAGGTCGGACTTGTGTGTGAGAAATGCCTGGACTAAAATACACTGGGCAGTGCCCCTGTGATGCTGGCCAGTGCTTAATGTACATGCTTTGCAGCCTGTGTCATTTTTTTACCAACAAGAATCCTGATCATACATTTTTGGCACGTGTGTGGTTCAGATTCAAGGCAGTTTGGACTTTGTGTGCTGACATCTATGTGTACATTCTGGCTTGCCATGAGGGTGTCCCCACAGTACAGCTGGTCTTTTTTACCACCCAATTGCAGGCCCATTAGCTTATGCATTGTCCTGGGTGTGGACATGTGTGCCACTCCAGATGACAGGCAGTAGGTCATATGCGTAGCCAACTGTGTAATCAGGTGACGGATGGCCTGGTGACAACTGACATGATTCAAGTTGTTACTGAATTGTACCTTGACACTCACAGCACTTGTCAACAGTTGTTCATGTTTCATATGTGGAAATTTGATGATTTGTGTTAAGAACACTAATGTGCCTGCATGCAGTATGTCGCACAAGGTAGTGCACACAAAAGTACATTGACACTGCCATGGAATAAGATGGCACCTTTTCAAAGAAGCCACTGTTATAAATAAATGGTGTTGCAGATTCTCCATATGCATGTTCCCACGGTGGTCTTGGTTTTGTGAGACTCATTAGTTGTCAGCGATACAAACTAACGAGTGTCAAGACGTCAAGACCTCCGTGGGCCCATGTATATGTACTTTCTGCAACACTATCTATTTCTAACAGTGTCTCCTCCGAAAAGGTGCCAGCTTCTTCAATGACAGTGTCAATGTACTTTTGTGTGCACTGCCTTGTGCAACATCTTGCATGCAGGCACATCAGTGTTCTTTTCACTAAATGGCCAATTGGCACATCCCAAACATGTAGATTGGTTAAAGTATTGTGAGTCCCAAGGTACCAACATTTGTTCGTTTTGTGTTCCAAGGGACTTAGAGGTCTCTGAGTGTGGTGACACCTTGAGTATTGAGGTGTGTTAGTTTACCTTGAGTGCACCACTCCTGTTTCTTTCAGGGTAAACAAGAGGTGCCATGACTTTGTTGTATTGCTGTGCTCACCGGCTCACAGACACTAGCTTCTCAGTGTATTGCTCATTCAAGTTGTGGCCTTTTGTGTATTGAGTTTCCTGGTGTCAAAGTGGCATGGTGGGTCTACCAACTGGGCAGTACAGGGCTTACATATGTGCGGAGTAATCCAGCTGTTACTCATGATGCATTGCCTGATATGCACTGTGACCAATTGTTCATGTGCTCATGTGTCAGATGTATACAGGTGACTGATGCTTTCTGGTTTCTTCTCCTTGCCCACAGCATCATCATCCACAAGCGAGGGAGACACCTGCATGGACCTTGAGGAGGGACCCAGCGACAGTGCCACCAGTGCTGTGGAGTCAGCAGGAGACAGTGGCACGGAGGGCGAGGGGAGTCAGTCGTAGGACCTGTCCGGAGAAGAGAGTGTATGACACCGACGGGTCCCAGGCTGACATCCTTGAGGAGGCGGAGGATGCAACAACATCTGGCAGCAACCCACCATCTGTACCCGCCTCCTCCATTGCCATCTCCGCCCTCCCAGTTGCTCCTGTCCCTTCTGTCTGTGCAGGGTCCCACCGTGTCTCCTTCGGACCAGGCACCGCAGCCCTTGCCCTTGTCACCCCTGCTGCCCTCAGTGAAGAGTCTGTGGACACACTGCACCAGTTGCAGGTCGGTCAGGCATCGATGCTGCATGTCCTCCATGAACACACTAGACTGCTCACACAGTTGGTGTCGTTCGTGGATGGCATGTCATCAACGATGACTGAGCAACGCAGGTTTCTGCGGTCCATGGACTCTTCACTGACGGAAGCAGTGTCTCTCCTGTGGCGCTCCGTCCCCCCCTACCCTGGACCCATCCACACTGCCCTCTCCCATGCCTGTCCAAAGCACACACAGACAGTCACAGGTACACACCACAACAGACACATCCAGCACACCCCCAACGAAGGCACAGCGCACACCTCCTGGCACGCACACTCAGGGGGATGTAGTCACACCCACAGGGTCTGGGGGCAAACAGCAGACACGCAGCCACAGTCAGAGTCTGCAGTCCTCATGACCCACTTCCTCCAAATCCACTCCCCTTAGCTCCCCTCCCAAAATGTCACCCAAAGAGACCTACATGGCTAGTCTGTCCCTCAGCCCCACCGTGACACCACCCCGCAAGTGGTTGAGGAAGTCTCCGGCCAGGGGAGTTTAGTCCCCCCCATGTCCACCACCTCCCTCGAGAGCGCTTCACAGCATCCCTCAGACACCCCATCCTCCATTGGCCCTGGTGTTTTTTCCGGTGCAGGGGTTCCTCTGGACGCCCTGGCAGCAGTGTGCAGCGAGCTGCTCACCACCACCTTTGGCGCTGCCCCACCCCCTGTGGTGGATACGTCCAGCCCTGCACCCACCACACCTACCCAACCCACTCCTGTCCCTGCGGTGCCTGGTACTCCCACTGATGATGCACCCCTCCCCCCCGGTCGACAAACCTTGAGGTGACTTTGTGCAGGCAAGGGAGGGGTGGACACAGCCGCATACGTCCACCCTTGGACTGGAACTATGGACTGGCCATTGGCCTTTGTAAATAGTGTCTTCTTACAACTTTTTTTTGGTGTGCTGAATAAAGCCTTTTCATTTAGTTTCCACACTATTGCATTTCAGGTACTTGATGTTAGTGATGAGGCCCATGAAGTTGGTGTTCTGGTAATGTGTTAGGGTTCTGAGAAATGTTTTAGTATGATGATCATGAGGTGGACCATGGTATCTGTGTGCCATCACAATGTCTCTGAAAATATTAATTGGTAGTGTGGGTTCGTTTGGATTGTGAGACATTGTCCCAAGGAGTGTGCCTTCCTCTATGGCACCTGGCATGTTCCCTGCAAACAGTTGCACAATTGTTGTGCTGACCTGTGTCAACATATCCTTTGTTGATGACGGATCCGTTCAACAATGGCCATGCATGCTCACCGATGTCTCCTGCTGAATCGTCTGTGCCATCCTTGCCAGTCACTGTACTTGTGTTTTGTGTATGTAGGAATGGCATCAGGGACCAATTACCCCTTTTCAGCACTATACATGTGTGTAATCACGGCCTAACACACAAATGGCACGTGTAATGCAGGGTATTTGGGCACCTGACTCACAATTGTGGGCATTGTATCTAGTTGCAGTGAACCCTATTCCTTACATGAGAGACAACATCTGGGTGGTTGGACCAGCACCTGGACATTCCTATCACTCCTGTGATGTGCGTGACAGTGTGTGTTCCCCTTGGCTAACTTATTTTAGTATGCATTTCATGACTATAGAGTCTGTTGGCATGAAATCAGGGTGTGTATTGTGGGGCATCCGTCATGGGTGGGTATGCATGTGTTGTATGTTCTCACACCCACCTGTGGTGTGTCATGCAGTGTGTGAATGACATCCATCCTCCTGGGAGTGGGGCACTGCTGGGAGTCCTCTGCACCCACCCCTCATATGTCTGTCCACTGCTGGTAGTGATATGCACCCACCCCTCATATGTCTGTCCACTGCTGGGAGTCCTCTGCACCCACCCCTCATATGTCTGGGCACTGCTGGGAGTCCTCTGCATCCACCCCTCATATGTCTGTCCACTGCTGGTAGTCCTCTGCACCCACCCCTCATACCTCTGTCCACTGCTGGTAGTGATATGCACCCACACCTCATATGTCTGTCCACTGCAGGGAGTCCTCTGCACCCACCCCTCATATGTCTGGGTGCTGCTGGGAGTCCTCTGCACCCACCCCTCATATGTTTGTCCACTGCTGGGAGTCCTCTGCACCCACCCCTCATATGTCTGGGCACTGCTGGGAGTCCTCTGCACCCACCCCTCATATGTCTGGGCACTGCTGGGAGTCCTCTGCACCCACCCCTCATATGTCTGGGCACTGCTGGGAGTCCTCTGCACCCACCCCTCATATGTCTGTCCACTGCTGGGAGTCATCTGCACCCACCCCTCATATGTCTGTCCACTGCTGGTAGTGATATGCACCCACACCTCATATGTCTGGGCACTGCAGTGAGTCCTCTGCACCCACCCCTCATATGTCTGGGCACTGCTGGGAGTCTTCTGCACTCACCCCCATATCTATGTCCACTGCTGGTAGTGATATGCACCCACCCCTCATATGTCTGGACACTGCTGGTAGTGATATGCACCCGACCCTCATATGTCTGTCCACTGCTGGTAGTGATATGCACCCACACCTAATATGTCTGGGCACTGCTGGGACTCCTCTGCACCCACCCCTCATATGTCTGGGCACTGCTGGGAGTTGGGAGTCCTCTGCACCCACCCCCCATATGTCTGGACACTGCTGGGAGTCCTCTGCACCCACCCCTCATATGTCTGTCCACTGCTGGTAGTGATATGCACCCACACCTCATATGTCTGGGCACTGCAGTGAGTCCTCTGCACCCACCCCTCATATGTCTGGGCACTGCTGGGAGTCCTCTGCACCCACCCCCATATCTATGTCCACTGCTGGTAGTGATATGCACCCACCCCTCATATGTCTGGACACTGCTGGTAGTGATATGCACCCAACCCTCATATGTCTGCCCACTGCTGGTAGTGATATGCACCCACACCTAATATGTCTGGGCACTGCTGGGAGTCCTCTGCACCCACCCCTCATATGTGTGGACACTGCTGCGAGTCCTCTGCACCCACCCCTCATATGTCTGTCCACTGCTGGTAGTGATATTCACCCACCCCTCATATATCTGGACACTGCTGGTAGTGATATGCACCCACTCCTCATATGTCTGGGCACTGCGGGGAGTCCTCTGCACCCACCCCCATATCTCTGTCGACTGCTGGTAGTGATATGCACCCACCCCTCATATGTCTGGACACTGCTGGTAGTGATATGCACCCACCCCTCATATGTCTGTCCACTGCTGGGAGTCCTCTGCACCCATCCCTCATATGTCTGGGCACTGCTGGGAGTCCTCTACACCTACCCCTCATATGTCTGTCCACTGCTGGTAGCACTCTGCACCCACCCCTCATATCTCTGTCCACTGCTGGTAGTGATATGCACCCACACCTCATATCTTTGTCTACTGCTGGCCGTCCTCTGCACCCACCCCTCATATGTCTGGGCACTGCTGGGAGTCCTCTGCACCCACCCCTCATATGTCTGTCCACTGCTGGGAGTTCTGCACCCACCCTTCATATGTCTGGGCACTGCTGGGAGTCCTCTGCACCCACCCCTCATATGTCTGGGCACTGCTGGGAGTCCTCTGCACCCACCATTCATATGTCTGGACACTTCTGGGAGTCCTCTGCACCCACCCCTCATATGTCTGGGCAATGCTGGGAGTCCTCTGCACCCATCCCTCATATGTCTGTCCACTGCTGGTAGTGATATGCACCCACACCTCATATGTCTAGGCACTGCTGGGAGTCCTCTGCACCCACCCCTCATATGTCTGTCCACTGCTTGGAGTCCTCTGCACCCACCCCTCATATATCTGGGCACTGCTGGGAGTCCTCTGCACCCACCCCCACATCGCTGTCCACTGCTGGTAGTGATATGCACCCACCCCTCATATGTATGGACACTGCTGGTGGTGATATGCACCCAACCCTCATATGTCTGTCCACTGCTGGTAGTGATATGCACCCACACCTAATATGTCTGGGCACTGCTGGGAGTCCTCTGCACCCACCCCTCATATGTCTGGACACTGCTGGGAGTCCTCTGCACCCACCCCTCATATGTCTGTCCACTGCTGGTAGTGATATGCACTGACCCCTCATATGTCTGGGCACTGCGGGGAGTCCTCTGCACCCACCCCCATATCTCTGTCCACTGCTGGTAGTGATATGCACACTCCCCTCATATGTCTGGACACTGCTGGTAGTGATATGCACCCACACCTCATATGTCTGGGCACTGCTGGGAGTCGTCTGCACCCACCCCTCATATGTCTGGACACTGCTGGGAGTCCTCTGCACCCACCCCCATATCTATGTCCACTGCTGGTAGTGATATGCACCCACCCCTCATATGTCTGGACACTGCTGGTGGTGATATGCACCCAACCCTCATATGTCTGTCCACTGCTGGTAGTGATATGCACCCACACCTAATATGTCTGGGCACTGCTGGGAGTCCTCTGCACCCACCCCTCATATGTCTGGACACTGCTGGGAGTCCTCTGCACCCACCCCTCATATGTCTGTCCACTGCTGGTAGTGATATGCACTGACCCCTCATATGTCTGGACACTGCTGTTAGTGATATGTACCCACCCCTCATATGTCTGGGCACTGCGGGGAGTCCTCTGCACCCACCCCCATATCTCTGTCCACTGCTGGTAGTGATATGCACACTCCCCTCATATGTCTGGACACTGCTGGTAGTGATATGCACCCACACCTCATATGTCTGGGCACTGCTGGGAGTCCTCTGCACCCACCCCCATATCTCTGTCGACTGCTGGTAGTGATATGCACCCACCCCTCATATGTCTGGACACTGCTGGTAGTGATATGCACCCACCCCTCATATGTCTGTCCACTGCTGGGAGTCCTCTGCACCCATCCCTCATATGTCTGGGCACTGCTGGGAGTCCTCTACACCTACCCCTCATATGTCTGTCCACTGCTGGTAGCACTCTGCACCCACCCCTCATATCTCTGTCCACTGCTGGTAGTGATATGCACCCACACCTCATATCTTTGTCTACTGCTGGCCGTCCTCTGCACCCACCCCTCATATGTCTGGGCACTGCTGGGAGTCCTCTGCACCCACCCCTCATATGTCTGTCCACTGCTGGGAGTTCTGCACCCACCCTTCATATGTCTGGGCACTGCTGGGAGTCCTCTGCACCCACCCCTCATATGTCTGGGCACTGCTGGGAGTCCTCTGCACCCACCATTCATATGTCTGGACACTTCTGGGAGTCCTCTGCACCCACCCCTCATATGTCTGGGCAATGCTGGGAGTCCTCTGCACCCATCCCTCATATGTCTGTCCACTGCTGGTAGTGATATGCACCCACACCTCATATGTCTAGGCACTGCTGGGAGTCCTCTGCACCCACCCCTCATATGTCTGTCCACTGCTTGGAGTCCTCTGCACCCACCCCTCATATATCTGGGCACTGCTGGGAGTCCTCTGCACCCACCCCCACATCGCTGTCCACTGCTGGTAGTGATATGCACCCACCCCTCATATGTATGGACACTGCTGGTGGTGATATGCACCCAACCCTCATATGTCTGTCCACTGCTGGTAGTGATATGCACCCACACCTAATATGTCTGGGCACTGCTGGGAGTCCTCTGCACCCACCCCTCATATGTCTGGACACTGCTGGGAGTCCTCTGCACCCACCCCTCATATGTCTGTCCACTGCTGGTAGTGATATGCACTGACCCCTCATATGTCTGGGCACTGCGGGGAGTCCTCTGCACCCACCCCCATATCTCTGTCCACTGCTGGTAGTGATATGCACACTCCCCTCATATGTCTGGACACTGCTGGTAGTGATATGCACCCACACCTCATATGTCTGGGCACTGCTGGGAGTCGTCTGCACCCACCCCTCATATGTCTGGACACTGCTGGGAGTCCTCTGCACCCACCCCCATATCTATGTCCACTGCTGGTAGTGATATGCACCCACCCCTCATATGTCTGGACACTGCTGGTGGTGATATGCACCCAACCCTCATATGTCTGTCCACTGCTGGTAGTGATATGCACCCACACCTAATATGTCTGGGCACTGCTGGGAGTCCTCTGCACCCACCCCTCATATGTCTGGACACTGCTGGGAGTCCTCTGCACCCACCCCTCATATGTCTGTCCACTGCTGGTAGTGATATGCACTGACCCCTCATATGTCTGGACACTGCTGTTAGTGATATGTACCCACCCCTCATATGTCTGGGCACTGCGGGGAGTCCTCTGCACCCACCCCCATATCTCTGTCCACTGCTGGTAGTGATATGCACACTCCCCTCATATGTCTGGACACTGCTGGTAGTGATATGCACCCACACCTCATATGTCTGGGCACTGCTGGGAGTCGTCTGCACCCACCCCTCATATGTCTGGACACTGCTGGGAGTCCTCTGCACCCACCCCTCATATGTTTGTCCACTGCTGGTAGTGATATGCACCCACCCCTCATATGTCTGGACACTGCTGGTAGTGATATGCACCCACCCCTCATATGTCTGGGCACTGCTGGGAGTCCTCTGCGCCCACCCCCATATCACTGTCCACTGCTGGTAGTGATATGCACCCACCCCTCATATGTCTGGACACTGCTGGTAGTGATATGCACCCACCCCTCATATGTCTGTCCAATGCTGGTAGTGATATGCACCCACCCCTCATATGTCTGTCCGCTGCTGGGAGTCCTCTGCACCCACCCCTCATATGTTGGGCACTGCTGGAAGTCCTCTACACCCACCCCTCATATGTCTGTCCACTGCTGGTAGTCCTCTGCACCCACCCCTCATATGTCTGGGCACTGCTGGGAGTCCTCTGCACCCACCCCCATATCTATGTCCACTGCTGGTAGTGATATGCACCCACCCCTCATATGTCTGGGCACTGCTGGGAGTCCTCTGCACCCACCCCTCATATGTCTGTCCACTGCTGGGAGTCCTCTGCTCCCACCCCTCATATGTCTGTCCACTGCTGGGAGTCCTCTGCACCCACCCCTCATATGTCTGGACACTGCTGGTAGTGATATGCACCCGCCCCTCATATCTCTGTCCACTGCTGGGAGTCCTCTGTACCCACCCCTCATATGTCTGGGCACTGCTGGGAGACCTCTGCACCCACCCCTCATATCTCTGTCCACTGCTGGTAGTGATATGCACCCACACCTCATACGGGCAGCCACAGCTGGTCTAGTGATGTTACTGAGCTGCTCTGTTAACTAAGGTGTTTCTGGATGATATATTGGATGAACCTCATGCATAGGAAAGTGAGGATTTTAGTGGGACTCTTTTCACACAACCGAACTCTGTAAGAAACTATAGTGACAATATTTGCAAGCACCTGTACTGGGGCTAAATCAGCTACATAAATATGGTCCTTAATATTAAATATCACTTTTGGAGCCTCAATTTTAAAGTGTGTGTGGCAAAGGTTGATCAGCATAGCAGACATATGCTAAAGAACGTGTTGCTGTAGAAAAGGCTCAAACCCACGCACAGCATGCTGGATTATTAGCCCACTTCATAGCCTGTCTTGCTAGCACATCCTTCTCACCCTCTCCTACTCCAGAGCGCACCAATGGACCCACTCGTTCCCTGAATTTCACCCAGTATCTGTCCTCAAACCCTCGTACTGGCGTCTCAGCATTTAAAAGTATCGGAGGACGAATAACCATAGGAGGAGAAGTGACAGAGGTAGCAGGTACAATCATAGTTAACATTTGCACCGGAGGAGAAAGAACGGAGGACACAGGCGTTGGAACAGTAGATGTACTAGAGGTCACAGTCATCAAAGAGGGCGAGGACAAAGAAAGAGTGGGGGCGTCATAGCCAAAGCTGTCGAAGTAACAGCAGTGGATACGGGAACAACCGAAGCAGATGAAACAGGCTGCTGTAACTGTAAAGGAACAGTGGGATATATCTTCTGCAGAGCATAAGGAGCCAGGGGTTGAGTATCCAACAGCTCCTCTACAAAAGTATAATTTTCCTCTTTGGCCAGATAAGACTTGCCAACATGCAAATGAAATCTGCTATCCTCACATTCAATTCCTGACTCTCTGTCATATGCAACAGCTTTCTGTGTCAATGTTTACATTTTCCCTTTCAGTGCGTCCCTCTTCATCTTTAACCACCTCTGTCTGGCCCCCTTCTGCCAAGTCCGAAGGGAGTCAAACATCGACTGTCTTCTTTGTCTCTCAAATAACTGTTCCTGTAAAAAACAAATCTTTTGTTCATCAAAAGTGCCTGTCAAAAGCCACTGCAACTCAGCATTCTCCCTTGTATATTTGTGCCATAATGTACTAAACATAATAGGGCCAAGACCATGCTTCAGATACATATCAAAATGAGGGCTGCCTTCAGGAGGCTCAGGCTGGGCCTCTACCAATCGAGCATCTGCAGAACAACAACGACAACACACATTTCAAAGTTTGCTTAGGCCAGGCATTTCGAAAGAGAAACAAATCGATATTTTTTAGCTGGCAAAGTATTTGCAAATACTTTATATCTAGACAGTCCTTAGAACGTACCAAACCCAAACAGTACCATATCCGCAAAGAACCAAAACAAACTCACCTGATATCACTGGTACAATGAACCAGTTCTCCACTGCTGACTCTTCAAACCAAACAGTCAGATCCAATGATTTCGCAATTGAGGACAGGCTGACCACTGGGCGAGGCACAGTCCGGCGGGACAGAATGAGCATCTGCAAGTAATAGACACTCTTCGTGTAGGGATCCATGAGCCGTCAGTCCGACCCGACAATGTCCTCAGCCTCCCCCCATCTGAAGAAAGGGGATGGATCAATCCCCACTGAAGGAAGTAACCCGTTTAGGGCCAGCCGGGTCACTAATGACCACCTCTCAGCCTTCCATACTAAATGAAGAGTCGGTCAGACAGTAGAGAATACAAACCAATAACTGTTTATTCATATACATTCAGAGCGGAGCCCCATCTGCCCAGTCGCAAGGAGTGCTGTAGAGGAAACTGAAATCGACAAGCATAAAGATACATTATGTACATTTCGCAACCGGGTGAAAACACGCCAACAGTTGAATTTTCCAAGCAGGTGCAGTTAGGAGGTGAAACACATAAAAAAGTGGTTTTAGCGCTCATATCTTACACAAAGTAACATAGTCCAAGGTCATTCCATATGGAGCCCAGCGTCAGACAAGAGGGAGAGGGCCTCTATCTAGTGGGAAAGCTGTGTGCTAACATGAATAGTGTGCTTATTACTGAAGAAATGAAACTGACAGGAGAGCACTTCTCGGAATTAATCTAGATCAGTTTAGAACAGCCTAAAATACGAAAGCATTAACAAATTCTATTCTGACATACTCTGCAAATGCACTCCCAGGTGCGCTCTTGGATGGGGATTGAAATGTTTTGCGATTTCTACACCGAGGTATTTAAACATAGGATTAGCAAAATCCTATCCATGCCAAGCAGTAAATTGACTCTGATGTTGATATACATGTATGCATGAATATATATATATATATATATATATATATCTATATATATATATATATATATATATATATTTTTTTTTTTTGTAAACCCCAGTTATGAAAAATGTAAAGGGTTTTTAGCCTTGCCTCCGCTGTAAGGCCTGCAAATACAGTAAAAAGAGACTCAACTACAGAGGGAGACCTGATGACCCACGCCCCACAAGAGAAATAACAACATTTCTTAACTGTAACTCTGACTTCACGGTGTATTGTTAGGAGTGTCCATGCTCCAAGCGATACATCGGAAGTACAATCCATCCAACAAAAAAACGTGTCCTAGAGCACATGCGCGCGATAACGAATCGGGGCAAAACATATCCCGTGGCGCGCCACTTTGAAATACATCATAAAAGTGATAGGGACCTTTTAACTTTCTTCTGTCTGGATCAAGTGGACAGAAAAGAGAGAGGAGGAGATCGAGTAAAAACTCTGAGGATGTTGGAATCCAAATACATCATCGACCTCCAAACTAAGGCCCCTATAGGGTTAAATAATGATGAAGAGCTATGGGTTCACTTATAGTGGGATAGCATCTAAGAAAAAAGATGGGGGATAGGGACATATGAAAAGAGTAGCATAAGTGGTAACACCAAATGTTTATTTTCCTCCCTGTTTGTCCAAATGAGTGCGTCATCTGATTCACAGATATTAAAGAAATGACATTTTCATTTCTCATTTTATCAACACATTAGAAAGCCCATACAGGGCGGGATATATAACAAGGGTATAGTCGACAATGCATGTGACGCACATAGGATGTAGAAATTGGAATCGATTATCAGGCATGAGATCTTGATACTACGATTGGAAGTAGCTATGAATGCAGTATTGGATGTAAATAAAAATATCCATAGGATAGTTATGGATACTGCAGAGAATAGCTAAAAGTGATGTCATATATGAATGATTTATTATGTATATCTTCTTTACCCTTACAAATTTGTTTTTACTTACTCTGATTGCACTCGCACTTTATCACTATTCGATCGTTTTAATGAACTATCTCCTAAGGGAAACATGTTTTAAGATGGCCGCCACTGTGGCAATGAGTAATCGAGTCCATTTTTACTGTTTACCAGGACCCCGTGAGGCTTCACGGAATAAAATGGTCGAACTGTATGCACAACAACTGACACTAATGAAGCCGTGAGGTGAAACGCGTTTGTTAGTGGGGTAGGGGGTCTGTAATAAAAACCACTTTGAAACCGGAGACCTGTGTGCTTTCCTTTCAACTCAGAAGAGATGTTGAAGTTTTTGGGATATATTAGTTCAGCTAACTATAACTCGCGCCACCGCAATGCACTGCTGATGATGTCACATATTACATCATTCATGACATGGTCAGTGACATCACTGATGACATCACTGATGACATCTCAAATGACATCACTGATGCCATCTCTGATGACATCATCCGTGACTGTGTGTTTCTTTAAAGTTTAAATATGAATTATATATATGTCACGGTGTATTGAAGAATGAGTGGGTGTATAATTATCCGGATGGAGGATTTAGTAGGTGCATGACTGACTGTTTAAGTGAGTGATTACATAT
Organism: Triturus cristatus; assembly: GCF_964204655.1. Lineage (NCBI taxonomy): Eukaryota > Metazoa > Chordata > Amphibia > Caudata > Salamandridae > Triturus > Triturus cristatus. The sequence continues at coordinate 1,357,000,288 of NC_140591.1, forward strand.
GTCTTACTGAATGCATGGGTTAGTGACTAAGCTTGGTGAATGTCTGTATCAGTTTGTCTGTTGTATAAGCTGCTGCATGGGTGGTCAGTAGCTACATGAGTGTCTATATGGGTTATTGATTGGGTGCCTGAGTATTTGTATGGGTGCCTGAGTGCATGTGTGTGGGTGGGTGGGAGGTGTGTGACTCTGTGCATAGATGTTTGAGTAGTTGATTCACTGGGTGTATGGGTTCAAGATTGCATGTAGAAACAGCTGAATGGGTGGGTGAAAGTGTGTATGGGTGTGTTGGTGAGTGAATAGATGTCTCAGTGGTACATGTCCAAGTAACTACATATGTAAAAGGCAGTGTATGTGAGAGTTAGAGTATATAAATGACTATATGTGAGAGTCAGTGATATTTTAGAGTGGCTGTATGGATGAGTGTGTACTTGTATCAGTGATTGTATAAGAGAGTAAGTATGCATTTGTTTCGGTTTGAATAAGTGATGTGGTGTGTGTATAACTGTATAGGTGAGTAAATGGAAGTGTGATTGATTCTGTGCATGACTAATTAGGTGTGTGAGTAACTCTGGATGAGTGGTGGTGTGTGAGTGTCTATATAGCTGTATGAGTGCATATGATAGTGTTGTATTGATGAGTGACTGCATGTATAAGTGTTTGTATGGGTGAATGAGTGGATGTGTGTGTAGACCTACGAATTAGTGAGTGCGTGTGTAGTAACTGGTATTGGTGTGTCGATGGTTTCGAAAATGGTAGTCTGTATTTTACAGTGGGTGTATCGAAGGTTATATTAGGGTGTGAGGAGGTGCATCAGATTTTCACGTGGATGATGTTATCAGTGATGTCATCAGTGATGTCATTTGTGATGTCATCAGTGATGTCACTGACCATGTCATGAATGATGTAATATGTGAAGTCATCAGCAGTGCATTGCGGTGGCGGGAGTTATAATTAGCTGAACTAACTAAAACGGCAGAATTTTTCTGGTTTTGTATGAGTGAAATGTCCAACTAACTATAATGTCCCTGAAACCTATGTTTTTTTTCAGTGAATTTCAAAGGTTTTTTAAATGATAATCTCTAACTATAACATAGCAGTCTCATTTTCAGAGTGGTGGAGAAAGGTGATCATGGCCTCCAAACACCTTTTAGCAATCCCACTGTGTGGGATTTACTGGAGGTAAAAGGAGCGGTAGTTAGCCCCCAACGTCAACCTTGAGGGCCAACTACCCCGTTGATTACCTCCAGTAAGTCCCACACAGCAAGATTGCTAACTTGAAACATAAGGCCCCACCCCCTCCCTGCACTACTGTGCAAACGCACCCCCTAGCGTGTTGTAAATTAAGGAATTAAGTCCCCTTGAATCCTAAGGGTTCCTGGGGGGAAATTAGCCCACCAGGAACCTCCAGTAAGCACCACAGAGCTGCAGGTGTTGCGAGGCCATGCCCCTTTTTACTCCACGCTGCAAATGCGGCTTCTGGCACACTGCTGCTTGGAGGATGAAGTCCACTTGTGTCCTGAGGTCCTCAGGACACAAGAGGACTTCATCGCCCCACAAGCAGTGCACCAGAAGCCGTGTTTGCAGAGTGGTGTAAAAAGGGGCAAAGCCTCGGACCACCTCTCTGCAACGAAGCTCTGTGACACTTACTGGAGGCACCAAGTGGGCTAGTTGGCCCTCAGGGACCCTCAGGATTGAAGGCGACGTAATCCCCAAATTTACAACGCACCAGGGAGCATATTTGCACACTTGTTTTGTTAGGCCACGGCCCCTCCCTGCACCACTGTGCCAACACGCCCCCTGGCCCATTGTAAATTGGGGGATTAATTCCCGGTAAGTCCTGAGGGTCCCTAGGGGCCAACTAGCCCACCAAGTACCTCCAGAAAGCGCCACAGAGCTGGATTGCAGAGAGGTGTGAAACGGGGTGTGGCCTCAGAACACCTCTCTGCAACGCAGCTCTGTGGCGCATACTGGAGGTACTTGGTGGGCTAGTTAGCCCCCAGGGATGCTCAGTATTCAAGGGGAATTCCCCAACTTACGATGCGCCGGGGGTGTATTTGCTGAGTGCTGCAGGGAGGGGGGCAGGGCCTCCGGCGCGATGCCAGCTTTTTTGTTTTTGTTTTTAGAAGGGGGGCTCCCTTCTTGTACATTATTTGGGGCCCCTGGGACCCCATCCCGCAGGGCCCAACCTTTTTTTTACATTTCTTTTTTTTTTAAATGATAAGGGGGCCGTGCGCCCCCCACTCCCGAGGCCAATTTCGGCCCCGGGGACCCCATTCCCTGGGGCATGGCCACATTTGTTTTATTTTTCTTAAATAGTTTTTAAGGAGGGGACTGCGTGGCCCCCCTCCTGGGCCACTTCTGACCCCGGGGACCCCATCCCCTGCAGCTAGCCCTTTGTGTTGGGGACCGTGGGGGGAGCCCCAATGCCCCCATGGTCCCGCTGGCTCCCCGCCTCCTGCAGGAGCCGGCATTGCTTTTGAGCAAGGAGAGCTGCTGACATGCAGCTCCCATTGCTCAAAATCAATTCTGCTTTGCTTTGTTGAAGCGAGAGCAGGTTTCCCTGCTCTCGCTTCAAGGAAGCAAAGCAGCATTTGCTATGGCAGGGCGGGAGCCGTGCTCCTGCTGTGCCATAGCAAACAACAGTGTCCCGGGGATGGGCACCCCGGGACACTGCAGGAGCCGGCCCTAGGGGGTGGCGGTCCCCAGGAACATCAAGGGCTCCAGGAGAGGGGCCCCCTCCCAATGTTTAAAGCCCCAGGGACCACCCCGTAACAGACCCCCACAGTTAAATAAATATTGCCCCGGGGAGGCGGTGATCCCCAGGGCGTGTGGGGGGCTCTTGCCACATTTTTTTTCAAAAATTAAATTAACACAGCCCCGGGGAGGTGGCAGTCCCTGGGGCTGCGGGGGGCATGTGCCCCCCACATACAATTGAAAAAGCCCCAGGGAGGTGGCGGTCCCCGGAGCAGCATGGGGGGGTGGGACCCCCCAGGCATTTTTTTTAAAAAGCCCCCGGGAGGTGGCGGTTCCCAGGCCCCACTAATATTTTTTGACAATACCCCCGGGACCTGGCTCAACCGGGTCCTCATTAAAATGAACCCCCGGAGCCCACGCTTCATTTTTTGAAAAAATTTCAGCAGGATTCGTGACCCCAACACGAATTCTGCCAAAATTATAAAACAAAAATGCTTTTATATTCTTTGTGGGACCCCCTGAGCAGGCCTAGGGGGACACATGCCCGGGAGGGTTTGCGAACCCTACTCGATGCTTAGATATATAAATGTTTTCTTTCTTTAATTTTTCAGCAACTACTGAACGGATTTACACCATTTAACAAAAAGGTCTCTTTGTGAACCAAGGGCTACCTTTTTGCCAAATTTGATGTAATTCCGGTCAGCAGTTGGGGCTGTAGTCTGTTCCAATTTTTTGTATGGAAATTAACATGGGGAACACACGTTTTAGGACCCCCCTTTTTTCTCAGCCCCGCTTGAAGCGAGAGCAGGTTTCCCTGCTCTCACTTCAAGGAAGCAAAGCAGCATTTGCTATGGCAGGGCGGGAGCCGTGCTCCTGCTGTGCCATAGCAAACAACAGTGTCCCGGGGATGGGCACCCCGGGACACTGCAGGAGCCAGCCCTAGGGGGTGGCGGTCCCCAGGAACATCAAGGGCTCCAGGAGAGGGGCCCCCTCCCAACGTTTAAAGCCCCAGGGACCACCCGGTAACAGACCCCCACAGTTAAATAAATATTGCCCCGGGGAGGCGGTGATCCCCAGGGCGTGTGGGGGGCTCTTGCCACATTTTTTTTCAAAAATTAAATTAACACAGCCCCGGGGAGGTGGCAGTCCCTGGGGCTGCGGGGGGCATGTGCCCCCCACATACAATTGAAAAAGCCCCAGGGAGGTGGCGGTCCCCGGGGCAGCATGGGGGGGTGGGACCCCCCAGGCATTTTTTTTAAAAAGCCCCCGGGAGGTGGCGGTTCCCAGGCCCCACTAATATTTTTTGACAATGCCCCCGGGACCTGGCTCAACCGGGTCCTCATTAAAATGAAGCCCTGGAGCCCACGCTTCATTTTTTGAAACATTTTCAGCAGGATTCGTGACCCCAACACGAATTCTGCCAAAATTATAAAACAAAAATGCTTTTATATTCTTTGTGGGACCCCCTGAGCAGGCCTAGGGGGACACGTTCCCGGGAGGGTTTGCGAACCCTACTCGATGCTTAGATATATAAATGTTTTCTTTCTTTAATTTTTCAGCAACTACTGAACGGATTTACACCATTTAACAAAAAGGTCTCTTTGTGAACCAAGGGCTACCTTTTTGCCAAATTTGATGTAATTCCGTTCAGCAGTTCGGGCTGTAGTCTGTTCCAATTTTTTGTATGGAAATTAACATGGGGAACACACGTTTTAGGACCCCCCTTTTTTCTCAGCCCCTTTTGACGAATCACCCTGAAACTTTCAAGACGGGAGCTGACGAGAGCGCCCCACTAGTTTTGAAAATTTCACGAAGATTTGTCAGACGGCGCCAAAGAGATTGGCAAAAGAAAAAACGCTATTTAAATAGAAACGAGGTTCTAACTATAACTACCTACTGGCGACCGACAGTAGGTAATATATATGACACACTCACAAAATAGCTTCTTTCAACCAAATGAACATTGTTTAACGTTTCATGTAACTGACCAATGAACTGAGCTGTCTGATCGAATGAGGTGACACCAGGAGGTGTCATCCCCGGAAATCCTAAGAATTTAATATTTCCTCATGAGAAAGATTTGGGGGATTTATTTTTGGAGAGAGTGATAGATTGCTGCTCTTGGACGCTCTAGAGAGCTTATGCTGCAGGTCGTGGTGAAATACGGCTGGTGTTCTGCATGCAGGCTAATTACAAAGTGAATGAAGAGATTTGAAGACCTTTTGATGCAGACTTGTTAGAAACGGAGATCTGTAGTTGGCAAGGGCTTGTACATTTGTCCAAGTAGGGACCCTTCTTCCTAGTCAGGGTAAGGGGCCTACACTTCTAAAATAACTCCTGCTCACCCACTTGGTAGCTTGGTACGAGGAGACATGCTTATCTCAGAGGCACTTTTATCTAAACCAAACAAGACTAAAATGACAAATATCCACAATACGGTTATCAAAATAAACTTCTTCGAAGGTAAAAACAGTTTTTCAATGCCAAACTATAGATGCAACACTTTCAACCCAAAGTACCTTGGATGCATCAAAATCATGAACCAAAAGCAGGCGCAGGGAAATTGATGCGTCAGTTACTTATACACAGGGAAGGTGATGAATCGGTTCCTTTCTCCAGGGGTGGTGATGTGTTGGTTCCTAACTTCCAGGCAGGGGAGGTGATGCATTGGTTCCTTACTGAAAGGGAGGTGATGGATCTTTTTTTTAACTGAGTTTTATATAGCGCGAACTTGACCCGGTATTTTGTATCAGAGCGCCTTTCATAGCACCAGTTACATTACTAGAGGACACTTTCATTTTTGGTAGGCACAGGGAGATTAAGTGATTTGCCCAGAATCACAGGATGTTCAGTGTCATTGCCAAGACTCAAACCTGCTTGCCCTGATTCAAGGTCGACCGACCTAGCCGTTAGGCCAACTCCTCTCCCCTTCTTACTGCGTGGGGAGGTGATGCGTCAGTTTCTTACTGTGGCCCCGGTGTCTTTGTAGACATGGCACTCCGGAGCGATGCATGGGCAATGGGGATGTGTCGGTTCTCAATGCGGCGGTGGCAATGGCACTGGTTTTGTTTCTCCAGCTGCGGTCCGGCAAAGCATTGGTTCTTGCAGCTGCACAACAGGGCCTGCATCTGGATCAGTGTGGTGATCTCAGACTCCGTGAATCAGTGCACTAGATGCGGCGTGCGGTGATTTCTACAGCCCAGGCAGGCCATGCATCGGTTTCTTCAGTGGCAGGATGATGATGAGTGGAAATTCTTCCTGCACAGCAGCATTGCGCCAGAAACCGGTGCAAATGCGTTGCACTTGTCTTAGTTGCATCTCTTTTCCAGCTCCCAAGAGCAGGAATAACCTCGAGAGGCCAAGAGGAGCAACATGCATCTCTTGGCAGGTCACAACTCCCAGCAAGGAAATTCAGGGGAGCTGGGGGTGAAGTGCCTGTGTTTCTGAGACTTCCGAACAGGAGGCAAGCTCTACTAAAAGCCCTTATAGATCTTCCTCAAGTAGGGGACTCAGCACACAGCAAAGCTATTTTTCTTTCCTTGGCAGAATCAGCCACTGCAGGCAAACCCCAGCAGAGGGGCAGTTTCTCCAGCTCTTCCCCTTGGCAAAGGTTGCTCCTGAATTCCAGAAGAATTCTGAAAATCTGGGGTCCCACTTTTTACAGCACAAATTCCTTTGTTCTCTAGTGGCAGAGACGCTCTTTGCCCAGCCAAAACCACTTCTATCCTCTCTAGTACAGCTTCAACCGGCAGGAGGTAGAGACAGCATTGTGTAAGGCAGACCAGGCCTATTCAGGTGCAAGGAAATCTCCTCTCCCTACTCTGAATGCAGCCCAGGTCTATTCAGCCCAGCTCTGACTCATTCAGGAAAGACAGGAAACACATCAGCCCCCCATGGCTGTTTGAGAGAATTCACATCCCCAGCCCCTGTCACTCCAAAGCCAGTCAATACACAAACCTAGCAGAGTCACACTCGATAGCTAAGCAAGAAAATAACCACTTTCTAAAAGTGGTAGTTTCGAACCCATAATATAAAAATCATCCTTACTAAAAGATGTGTCTTTATGTCCTGAGTTAAGGCATACTAAACTCCATCTTTCTACCTTGTCCCAATGGGAAGTTATATTTATAAGATGTTATTAGCCTATGGGACAGATAGCCTTCCAATAGTGAAAAATGAAATCCACTGTATTTCACTATCAGGACATGTCACACCCCTCAGTACATGTCCTACCTTTCACATACACTGTACCCTGCCCATGGGGCTACCTTTGGCCTATCTTAGGGGTGTCTTACATTCAGCCGCGGTCCATAGAGGTAACAGCGGTGGTGTAGTGCGCCACGTGGGGTGTTTTTGAGGGACAATGCTGAGGGAAAATTCTTATTTTGTTTTATTTTCCCTTGGCATGATCCCTCATAATCACCCCACGCCGGCCCCACTGCCCCACCGCTGTAACCTGCATGGACGGCGGCTGCCAACATGTACGAAAAGGGAAGGTTAGGGCCTCCCAAGTTGGTGCACTTGCCAGGTTGACATGGCAGTACCAAACTGCAGTGGCCGGTCTGAATTACATTTACAGGCTGCTCATGTGGATGGCACAATCAGTGCTACAGGCCCACTAGCAGCATTTGATTTACAAGCCCTGGGCACCCACAGTGCACAGTACTAGGGACTTACCAGTAAATCAAAAATGCCAATCATGGAATCACCAATCCATAAATACAATTTACAGGGAAACCATATGCACTTTAGCAATGATCAGCAGTGGTAAAGTACCCAGAGTCATTAAACCACCAAAAACAGGGTCCGAAACAGGAGACCAAAAAGCTTAAATTCTGTGGATAAACCTGCTAGAAAAGTCAGGTCTAACAAGACTCATCTGGCTTCCTTCCTAATTAGCGCATAGTCTAGGTGCACCCGCTCGCTATGCAGCATTGCTGTAACATTCTTAATAAGAGGACGAAAATGCTTGTTCATAACCTTTGCCAGATGTTTTGTATGGGGGAGTAGTTGTGTATGTGTTGGAGTGATAAAACAAATGTTGGTTGCAAGGATGCGATTGTTTTTACACAAAATCTGAATCATGCAAATATTTGCCCGCTCTAGTGACATCCTAGTACCAGAGTACTGCTCAATGCCTCGCGCATGGTCACAGATGATCGTAGTGGGAATATTCAATCTCTATTCACATATTTGATGATTTCACTAAAATCATAAATGATTTCTCTTTTCTTCATGTTTTCTGGCAATGGAAATGTAGCTGTTTAATTGAGTAACCATTGCAGGGACCTCTAGATGTTGTGGTTGCGCAACCTTCCAGCTAAATTTATTGTCAGAGGATGTGTATTGGTGGAGATTCGTAGACATTATACATACTTATGGCATTAAATATCATAGCACCACTGATATGTCTCATTTGTGTGATGCTGCAGATCGTAGCAGTTTTGCACAACTGTTTCATGGCAAAGATTGTTTTATATGACCAATGGTCACAGCCACTGAACAAATGTATAGGTTGTTTCCAAAGAGCCCTAATTCAAGACCTTCCACTCTGCATATTCTTTACAGTAACATCCTGCTTCTGACAGGTGTGATTCATCCATCCCATTACATCTGAAGTAGCCAAGAAATTGATGGGGTAGATGATTGTGATCTTATTTGCAATGTAACCTGTGACATGTGTAAGGACATGAATATGGCTAAGTTACTTAAAAGCTGGTTCGTAAACCTGGAACTGTCCAAATGGGAAAACGCCAATCGATCAGGTGCTTTATTTGTTTTCATTAAAATATTCTTCAAGTCAAATCATTTTACCAGAAATCTGTATATATTATACTATTTAAACTTTATGAAATAGTGATGGATTGACTACATGCCAATTTACAAAACTAAGTTGTTCAAATTTTCTTGATGTTACGTTTGTTGTGAATCTATTCAGTGTATTTTGCTCTCTGTTGGAGCAAGAATTCATATGTAATGTTAAGTGGGAAATGCAACTTTTGGGAACACTCACATCACCTGTCGCATCCCCACCCTAAAAATACACAATTAAACTCTTTTATCCCAGACCACCTGCAGATAGTTCTAACACATTAATGTTGAGGGCAGCTTTGGGAGAGTTTAGAACATTTTTATTAAAGTAAGGCAGTTATTAGTGAGCAAAAAACGTATTTCCCAAAACACTCTTCCAGAAATGTTTCCCTAAGGACTAGCCAAAATAACCACACTTGTGATCACATGTATGTTTCCAGTTTTGTTTTACTTTACTGCCCAGCAATCCAACCTTCTTAAAAGAGAAGCCTGCTCTAACATTTTGGACTTATACTGCCTGTTTAATGCTTGCAAAGTGAGGGGTTTCATTTTGTCATAGAAATTATGTTTAGTGCTGTAGAAAGAAAAATCAGGACACATTTTAAGTGAGTTCACAAATATCTTGTTCTTCTATTTCATTAAAACATTCTGACATGTAGACTGAAACATGCACTTTTCAGTCGCAAACTGCCAGTTAACTCCCTGCTGATCAACAGTTTACTACAGTGCTCTGATGAGCAGCCAGAGTGCTATCATTCTGAATTTATGGCAAAAGAGTGGTACATCTGACCGCCATCTTGATGGAATCGAAGTGGAAAACTGAAAGCATTTTCTTCTGAAGATACTACAGTAAATGAGGAGATTAGGGAGCTTCATAACAAATGTCTCTCAAGATGGCCGCCAGAGAGAAAAGAGCCCAAATGTAGCATAAACATCACCCAAATGTAGCCTAAGTCTAGCCAAATGGTCAGAAGTGTGCAAAGCACACACACTTATTGGGCTTCTTTATAAAGGGGCATGAAAGGGTTGACATATACTAACCATTCAGAAATGGAGTGCCAAAATGAAAAAACAAAAGAAATGTTTTATTTGCTGCCTTCTGCTCTATCAGAGAGTGCAACTTTTAAAATGCTGCCATTATGTGAGAGTGGTGTGCCTTTCTTATGCTTAGTTTTACATTTCCTGACAATATTGTATCTATCTGATAAGACCAAAAAATTATATTTAAAGTTTGGTTTATTCTAAGCTTATTTCCTACTCCATTGGTTCACAGATCAATTGGAGGCATTGAGTGGCTCATTAAAAAGCTCTGGTGCGGTTTTATTGAATCTAGTTTGGCAGTAGTTTTGTTTATATGTTTAACCATGACCTGTTGGCCAACTGGGTCATCTGTAAATCTGACATACGTTATTACATGTTCCATTTATTGGTTGTATTCTATTGATTGCTCCCACCAGCCCATAAATAAGTAGGCATCGGTGGGGACGAATTGCTCCTGTGGCTGTACCTCTGTAAGATTGGGTAGAGGAGTTGGCCTACCGGAAAAGGCAGGCAACCTCAAATCTGGGGAACCAGGTTTGAGTCTCGGCAAGGACGCGCAACATCCTGTGATTCTGGGCAAATCACTTATCTCCCATTGCCTAACAAAAATGAATGTGTCCTCATGTAACGCAACTGGTGCTTGTGTAAAGCGCTTTGATACCTTCGGGTCAAGTTCGCGCTATATAAAACTCTGTTAAAAAAACAAAAACTAAATGCCCTTAATGGTCCCTTCCTTCTGGTCTGCTAGAATTGGCATTTTTATCTCCTTTCCTGAACTTGTGAGCTTTGGGTACTAATCTCTTTACTAAATGTCTTATTTTCTAATAATGCACTTAATATTCTAAAGATTTGATAAACTAAAATATATCATCTTAAATTGTCTCCTTTATCATGATTTATCCACTTAATGTGAATGAGTATTCTCAATCTAATTTTTAATAATGACTAAAGGTGATCGGATAACAGAGATTTCAGGCCACCGAACACTAATGCTGCTGTTTTGTATTGCTTTATGTGAACTCTTAGTGTGTATGATTTAACTTGCCTCTGTTTCTTCAGGAGATTTGGACCCGAAGTATTAATCCTATATCTTTATAACATTGCGTTAAGTGTAATTTACATGACTTTGATTTCAAGTTTGTAGTCCAGTTGTCAAATTCCTGGTCCTCATTGGATGACTGTAAAATCCCTTTATATTCAACACATCTCGGCACACATCAAGGTCCATCGGAGGACCAAGAGAATGGAAATGACTAGACATCACATCACATACTGTATCTTTGTCTTGATGTTCTGACCCAGCAAACGATACAGCAATAGCATCCCACTGAAGCACATTGTAGTGAATGGCAAGTGTTAAGGGTTACAAAATAGAGAAATCATTTGTTGATGGTACCATACTAATTGTATGAATTGTGGTGTGTTCTAAGGTGATTTTACCCTGTGAAAAAGCCATCAGCTGGGAGTACTTCAAACATGTTTGAGAAAAAACATTTTTCTCATGATTTCCCATAAAGGTTATAGATGGTGCTCCAGAGCTAACATGAGGGTGTGTTTTCTGTAAATTCACACTATGTTTCTCAGCCACATGACAATGAAGTCCAGCCTTCTCAGTAAAACATGTACTTCCAACAGGAGTAGCCTGTCAGGTGATTTCCATGTGTTTTACTGCTGCCTCCCAGAGTGTTCTAAAGAACAACTAGAGCACTAATAATGCTACTTATCACAAAAGTATGTCGCACCTGAATCCATCTTGATTGAATCAAATGGGTAAAACCTAAGTCATTTCATTTAGAAAGGAATAAAATGAGGGGTTTCATTTTGTCATTGAAATTATGTTTAGTGCTGTAGAAAGAAAAATCAGGACACATTTTAAGTGAGTTCACAAATATCTTGTTCTTCTTTTTCATTAAAACATTCTGACATGTAGACTGAAACATGGACTTTTCAGCCGCAAACTGCCAGTTAACTCCCTGGTGATCAACAGTTTACTACAATGCTCTGATGAGCAACTAGAGGGCTATCATTCTGAATTTATGGCAAAAGAGTGGTACATCTGACCGCCATCTTGATGGAATCGAAGTGGAAAACTGAAAGCATTTTCTTCTGAAGATACTACAGTAAATGAGGAGATTAGGGAGCTTCATAACAAATGTCTCTCAAGATGGCCGCCAGAGAGAAAAGAGCCCAAGTGTAGCATAAACATCACCCAAATGTAGCCCACGTCTAGCCAAATGGTCAGAAGTGTGCAAAGCACACACACTTATTGGTCTTCTTTATAAAGGTGCATGAAAGGGTTGACACATACTAACTATTCAGAAATGGAGTGACAAAATGAAAAAACAAATGAAATGTTTTATTTGCTGCCTTCTGCTCTATCAGAGGGTTCAACTTTTAAAATGCTGCCATTAAGGGTTGCTTTATGTGAGAGTGCTGTGCCTTTCTTTTGCTTAGTTTTACATTTCCTGACAATATTGTATCTATCTGATAAGACCAGAAAATTATATTTGATCAAAAAACTAAATTTTCAGGTATGTGATTTACATTTAATTTGGAGGAAAAAAATATTTAAAAGGTACATGAGTATGTGAGATAAGAGAGTATCAAATATTTTTCAGGAAACAGAAGTATTTGAGTGGTTTCATAAGTGGCTTTGGATGTTTATTAACAGTTGAGTAAGATGCTTTATGAGTGTATGAGAATGGGACCATTTGTCCGATTTGCAGACTAGGAGTGTGAGAGCTTGGTTCACAATTTGTTGTTTGAATTGGTACATTACATATTTGCTGCTTACTACATGGTTAAATTGGTAGTACTATAACTCTAGATTGGATTAAACTTTTAGTTGACAAGGCAATAGAAGATGTGGAAGTACTTACATGTGTAAATATGATGTGCTGTTCTCGAAGAGTTTTTCACTTTGAATGCTGAGTGTTGTATGTATGTTACACCGCTTTGTCAGACACCTGCAAAAGAACATATACATTCAGTCACTTACCCAAAAACTACTTGTGCATGCAGTAAATTCAAAATTAATTCTAGTCACATCTATATTGCTCTCTCTAGTACCACAGACTCCGAGGTGTTTGTTTATAGCCACTGATATAGATATTTAGAGAGTCACAGAGATCTTGAAATAGACAGTCACATACAGGCACATTTACTTACATTTCTCATGGTACTGCCACAGGTGTACTCCTACAATTTCTCAGATATGTTGGCAGGTACTGGCACAGCTTTCTCTTTCCTGTAGATACATACTCTTTCAAACATGGATTATGCTTGGTAGTGGAGGTCCTGTTTGTGCACGTTTCCTTATAGCTTGGTTTACCACATACAAGCGGTTTGTCAAGTCTTAAATCCAAGTTTCAGTATGAGCATGTCACATGTCACATGTCAGAGATGATGTAGCTGTGCTATAAAGCATGCTGGCTTGTGCTTAAAAGATGAGAGATGTTCTTTTGAGTTCACTAAGTTACTTGTGCACTTGCATGTCCCTATGCCAAGCACTACATAGAGTATGCCATCCTTAAAGTAACTGACATACATGTTCCGAAAAACATAAAGCCTCAGCATCATCTATTAAATCAGCTGCAAAAGCACATATAGATTCAGTCACTCACCAGAACCTATTAATGCATGCAGAAGACTCAAAGGTAGTTGTAGTCACAACTACATTGCTCTACATTGCCTAACACAGGCACTGAAGTACTTATGCAGCCTCTTACATACACATTTAGACAGACAGCCACAGAGGTATTACAGCAGGCATTTACGTATTAGCACATTTACTTAAACGTCTCATGGCACTGATAGAGGTGTACTCCTACATTCTCTTAGATATGCAGGCAAGCACACAACCTTTTCAACCATGTACAGAAATAGTAATTCAAACATGGGTAATGGCTATAAGTTCAGGCCCTGTCTGCGCACTCCCACTGCAAGCTTCAGCTGGGATTATATAGTTCTTTCTGAAATGTTAAATCTATGTTTTAGTGCACATAACACTCTTCTAAGATATGCTGTAGGTATGCACATACTCAGTGACACACTTATGCAGGTAGTCCCAGATCCACTCAGACATTCCCCCACCAACACGCTCAGTCACACACCCATTGGGACGCTCATGCACTCAGTCACAAACACACTCAGGCATATTTGCACTTACACACTCATTTTCAAGGGTTACAGGTAGGAAATAGAATTTAAACACCTTAGAAATGCACTGAAAAAGCAAAGGCTATATAGACGTTATAGTTAGGAAATTAAATTTAAAAAGCCTTTAAAACGTACTGCTAAAACCAAATGTTACCGGGGTGTCATATTTAGGCTCACATTTCCATCGTACAATATCAGTGAAAATCGGCAGTTACAGTTATATTGGCTAACTACAAATATGCCCCAATAAGGCACTGCTTATGACCTCACATATTACATCATTCATTACATGGTCAGTGTCATCACTCATGACATCTCAAATTACATCACTGATGACATCTTCCACAGAACCACCCACACACCTATTCACACCTCTCTACAACCTCACAAACACCCAATTCATTGGATTTGCACCTGTTCATACCTGGTAAACCTTGACCATTCCGCTCTCCAAGTTTCTATACATGTCACATACCTTTTAACTGCCTCCTCCTCCTATTCTCCTTTGCCTCTCAGGACTTTATCATCTCTATAAAAGTGCAGCCCCACAATTAGACTACCACTCATGGCCCCTCTCTTCACTTTATCATCATCACCCCAATTTAATTCATGGACCAACATGTCACTGTATATATATGTGTATCGATCAAAAAGGAAATGCTTCACCACTCTAGGTTTCACTGTCTGACATCTGCCGTCCTCTCACATTGCTCCACTTTTGCCTCGTATTCATTAAATATTCAACCCAAACATACTGTCTAACTACCACACCATATGCATCTTCAGATCTCATTGATTCCTTCTCTCATACCTCAGTCACATCATTCCTCCACACTATTTTGTTATCACATCATAATTGTCTGAAGCTCCATTTTTAAACTATGTTTCTCTCTCACCAGTCCTTCACGTCCCCACGATAAGGGCAATTTCTAAAATTGCAACCAACACTCAGTTTAGAATCAAAGGGCCATATGTACCAACACATTTTCCCAAAGACACAGAATGGGTAAAACCGTTTGATACATCTAATGTCTAAAGTCAAACATAAGACACAATCCTAACTTTACTTCTACTAAATGCCTTCTGTGAATACCAAAAGTAGTAAGTTTCGGATTTTGTCTTAAGTTAGTTCTGTGAATCAGCCCCTTAGTCCTGTTTTTGTACTCATAATATCTATGACACAATTTTAAGACAAAACAATATCTTATATTCAATATGTGTGCCATTCTACTCCATGCATTCACTAAGGATATGGAACAACATCCCCGTATCAATCAGGACCACCGAAACACTGCTCCAATTTAGAAATGAGTTGAAGACTCACTTCTTTGAAAAACACAACATTGCAATACTTTAACTGTCTGCAATTCAGCTACTACCCCTATCACTTGTTGACTTCATGCTTGTCTTTGATCATGTACAGTGCTCCGTTCCTTTTTGGGTAGGTTTGCACCATAGAAATGCCATATGCATACATACACACATAGATTCTCCCTTACACTCCGTCAGTCACACTAGCTCTCTCACTCGCTCACAACCAGACTACCTTTCCCAATCATAATATTCTGGAGCACAGGTACTCACTCCACTCATCCTCAGACTACCCTTACTCATAGACAATACTCCACTACCTTCCTTACTCACAGGCAGTTCAAGCATCCAATGTTATCTTCACTAACATGCATCTTTATCCCCACCCATTTCTCACTCATGGGCAGCTTACTGGGCACACCCTCATGTTATTCTCATTCTCTGTCAGTGATGACCAACTGACCCTATGCTTTCCTTGTACTTAGACATCTGACCAGAACTCTCCACTCAGCCTATCCCTCATTTCACTCAAAGGCAGCTCACCCCTCTTAGCCCCGGCTATCTTCCCTCATAAGTAGCACACCCCACTGCCTTATTCAAACATTCATCCATGCATCATTACATCCATTACTTTCTGATATATTATCCATGCACCTTTTTTTTACTGCAACCCTTAGCTTCTTCTATCACTAACTGCTTTCCAGCTGACTTTGCTCATCTTCTCTCTCACATCCTTCTCCCACGGTCCTTCTCCATTCCTCTTTGCTGTCTTCTGACAGCTCACCTCCTTCCTTCCACTGCTGCCATGTGTGCTTGGAGTCAAAGATGAGACACAGCACGGATGTAAATCACCCTCATTACACTTCTCCTGCTTCATTATGTATAAGCACATTAAAGCCAGTAGGTCTGCTTTATAACATAAAATGCAAATCAGACATTTTGGTTTTGGTTTTGTCCCTGCATGTTATTCACTTGTATATCACACTTAGGGCCTTATTACGAGTACAGTAGTCCACAGGACTGCCGGACTCTTTTGTGGCGGTACGACCAACTCCAACACTGCAGATCTGCCTGCAGTATTGAGAGTGTGTCAGTCTAAGTACCACAGGGCTGCCAAGTCTGCTGGAAATCCAGGATGCTGTGGCGGTCATGCAGGTGAAGAGGCAGCAATATTTTGAGTTGCCTGCTCATGGTTTCTTTGATGGTTGTGAGCCTGCCATGAAAAGGGGGATGGAGAGGAAACTTCTGCCACTCCAGGGCATGGGAGTGCATTTGAGGAGGCACACGTTGTGTACCTCCCTGGAATTGCACCTCATTCTCTGAAACCATGCAGGAACATGCTGCTGGTGCTGTCACTGAAGCATCTGCATTTAAGGCTTAGCTATAAGCCTTACACAGCTGTCGCTGTGAGACCGCAACAGCACTGCCTGCCCACCATGGATTACAGTTGTAATCCGGTGGGCGGACGCTCAACGGGCTTGGTGTCGTCTTTTCAACATAGCGGTGTCAGGCCAACAGGAGAAGAGCCAACCTTGTAATTCTATTGAACGATCGTAATTTTAACTTGAGAGCTATAGTTTCAATGAACACCAAGATGCAATTTATATGATTATAAATGTAGTTGAAGCAGTTGAAAAAGGAATTGCATCATTAGTCATAATATTTCATGGCACTGCGGATTGAACCATGGCATTGTTAATATAACATGCGCTAAAATGACACTAAGTATAATGTCACTGCAAATTATTAGTTATTATATTACATGATAAAAGTACTACACCTTCCTGCACAAAAAAATATCCTGCCCTTAACTGTCCTGTCCATAATGAAGACTCCCTTGCCATGGCGCAAGTGTGCCTTGGTTGGTGCTAGACAGCCCAAAGTGCGTCAGTGCAAGACACAAGTTGAACTGCATCACATGTTTGCAAATATGCCACAGTTCTGCTCTCTCTCTTCCATGGAACACAGCACAGCATCTTCCCTTGCTAAGCTGCATTGAGTGAAATCTTAGCAAACCTGGACACATTTTTAAAAGAATAATAACAACGTGTTGATCTCTTGATAGTGTTCCACAAGAATCACACACATGGGGGTCGATTATGATGTCATCTGGACAATCAATTTGTCCAAATCCGTTTCAGAACCCACCTTTCTGACCGACACTGACACGTTTCCCAATGAGCCAGTATGATGGCTGGAAAATATTCAAACTGTCCGATTCCGGCATTGGGAGTAACCGAGTCATTCAGAACCGCATCGTAGTGGTCTACTGACCGCGTTTCCAGCCGAGCGATTAGGATTTCAGATTCAGACAGCCTTTCTGATTTGGTTGTGCTGACTCGGATCAGATTTCAGAATCTTACTTTGGGGGCCCATTGCAGGCCCCCCTTCACCTAGAGCCCTCCCAATTGGGCCTGTGGAGGTACCCATGGGTCCCCCCTTCCCATGCATGCACAGTGTGGCAGGCACCATGGGGTGAAAGGTTTACCCCAACCACCCCTTTTGTCAATGGGAGCCTGTGCTCTTGTTTGAAACACAGGCTACCATTGAAGTCAATGGTAATCGGACCAAAAGACATTGGGAAGCATTGTAATCGATCGGTTGAACTCCCCGAACCCGAGTCGTTCAGCAAGCATTCCGAAACCTATTTGATTGGACTGCTTCCCGGACGTAAATTCAGGACACAAATTCAGGACAAAAGGTACGTTTTACAGACACATCAGAGTAGGTTGTACAATAGTATAAAGGTAAGTAAACAGTCAACTAACATAAGTACAAGTTAAAATAAGTTTATATTAATTTGTGGCAATCCTGCACTCCATGGCTTTTCAGTATGTGCTTAGATTTGAGCAACTGTGCAGGTATTTCAGATGATCATAATCTATTCATATATTTACTGCATTAGGTTGTCCAGTCTGACATTTTGTTTACAGTTCATGGTCCTGAGCAGCCATGCTTGATTAGAGAAGTGGGCAAGAAGATCTGCTCAGATAGACTTTGTTACTGAAATCTCATATCTGTGTGCCATTGTGAGTTATAAAGCAGCAGCATAGAATGCAGCTAATTGGGAATTGCAGTGCTGGAATAGATTGCAGTCCTCCGAGTGGGCAGTCTTATGTGTCAGGCCTCTCCAGGTATTCCATGTCTGTTCAGCTAGTGATGACTGTTTTTGGGGCTGGTACCGTACTGAGTGATGGATAAGACCCATGGCAGACAGGTCTTGTGTGAAGATAGGAGCATTAAGCAGGAAAAGGGAGTTATTGACCAGCCTGAATAGCTATAATTGGCTGCAGACTGCTAAGTGTTATGGTATTATTGAGGGTAAGAACAATAAGATAAGTGTTGACAATGATATATAATGCCCTGGCTAGCCATATATCACCCCTCCTTATTTTATCTGCATATGGGAAATAGTGTACTGATTGGGCCATTTAATTTCTGTGAGCTGTAAACTTCAGATTCTCATTGATGCAAAGAAGTGTGCTACAGACTAGAAACTGCATACCTTGTTGAGACAAAACATTTTCCATTGAAACGGTAGCAAAATGGCAACATGCAGTTTTACTGATAAAACTATATAGTGCACAAAGAATAATGTGTGGAAATTTAGTTTTCAGCAAATAATGTATCATTTGAATATAACCAAGTAAAGTGTTTTGAACTCATTAAAACTCTGTTTCCAGCACACTTTTGAATTACAAACAAATGGTCCATTTGTGGTTTCCTAACTGCTGATATACTTTGAAACATTTGCACTGTTCATTTACAGGTATTTAAAAGTTGTTGTGTGTTACAAAAAAACTGACAGCCCACAGCATTTGTTTTCACATGCCCTTTACCACCGCTACACAATTGTAAATTAGTCCACTTTACTATTCTGTCTTTGACTGCAAAGTGTGGGAAGTTTTTATACACAATTCCACATGTTAAAGGAATAAGCAGAAATTAGTCAGACAACACAGCCTAACATTTGTCCTCTATTCTTGAACACATAGCACTTATGACAAACTGAAAAGAAAATTTAAAGGCATAAAAGGCATCTTTATTGCCCATTCACCTTCTCAACCGAAACTCATGATAAGGCTGGGATGTATGTGTGGTAGAGTGCTAGACTTTGTGCACTTGGTTCTAGGATGGTTGTGCATGGGTGTGAAGTTGGTATATTTAGGGTGTTCTTGTTGTTGGTGCTGTAAAGGAGATACATGGTGTTCTATTGCACATCATCTTATTAATTCTGTTAAAGAGAAACATGTTGCCAGTATCAGTACCCAATTTTTGACGTAGAAAGGGAGAAGGCTAAAGGTGGCACTACCAGGATTGATAAACATGTCCTACATTGCGACTCAGTAAAGTAAGTTCAAGGTGGCAGAGGTAGAAGGGGACTTAATGGAGGAAAGCATCTGACCAAGCTTATATGTTCTTAAATTATCTTGGCTTGTTTGGAGTGGGCCTACAGGTAAATCAGAACTTTGGTATCCTGCATTAAGGGCATTACCCACGATTGGCTAGGAAGTGAGGGGTGAATTTCTGATGTGCCTTATATGTCCAATTTAAAAATTCAGACAACTCATTTCCAAATTGTGTAAAGTTCCTTCTACTATACAATCATTCTTGAATAGGAGAATGGTTTACACCTGGGAAGAGTAGCACAGACATTGCAAGTTACGTTGATATGAAAGATGGTTAAGACATTTGTATACTAGGCTATGTCTTCAGATCACAATGAGTATAAAAGGGCGTTCACCAGTGACACTTGATGCATACTCATACACCATTGGTTGGACAAACTCATATGGAGGAGTCAGTTAACTCTTTACACAACAGTAACTATTTCAAAAGAAATGACACATCCATGAGTATTAAACCATTCCATTATGTCCTACCTCAAGCAATCCACTAAATATTGCAGTACCCAGATTGAATCTTATTCTTTTCACACCAGACAGATTCTACATATCCTATGAACAGTTATTTTCATATGCTTCTTCATGAGACTCTCCCAAACACTGGTGTGCTTAAATATTAATCCTTCAGTATCTAATTTTTGTATTAACCCTAATATTTTACTCCAAGCTACCCAGAGGATGTCCTAATATAATCAATTTTAAGCTCAACTGCCCATCTCGAAGCCAATCTAGGCCAATTTAAATAATGATTTTGCATGTGCACTCCCTGTTAGTGTACATATGCACCAAACAGCCTCCTAAACAGACCCTAAACACTCTCAAAGCTATACTAAAGTACAGTTTAAAAGATGCTATGTGCTGTGATAGGTCAAAACTGAATTTGTAATAACTCGACTAAGACTTGGCACATATGGAACATCATGCAACAGCCTACCCATGAAAGTCATCAGAGTGACAGCAGCATTGGCATGCAATTGCAGCCACATCACTCTATCAACCATCTTTCCGTAGCCTGGTCACATTTAACATTCAGACAGCTCAATGAGACTAAGTAAGCATTTGGACAGAAACCAAGTCACAACAGGAAAAATCATAAAGTAGCCTGGACCGACAGAAAATCATCATATACAAGCCTTATTAAATCATGAATCATCATTCGGCAGCTTGAACACGCAGTGTACCATTTCATAGCAGCCTCAACATATAGTGCACTATGAGACAGCATGCTAGACACATTAGACCTCTGGACATCACCTTGGTCACTCCACCAACCACATGGGAGTAGACTGGCAACCCTATGGACCAAATGATCATCAGGAATAACCAGGCAAAATAAGGCTGGTGGCATGGGGAACCATGAAAAAGCAATATGAACACACAGTGGACATAATGAGGGGAAGTTCATTATTGTGCAGTTCAGTAGAGGCAGATTCATAGCCTGCTTCATGTTTAAACTTGTAATAAAAACGTACTCTTGCATTCATTGCAGAATACACCAACATCGCCTAAACTCTACTCTACATAAACTGTTGAGGCAGTGGTTGGGCATTTCTAAGAGTAAATGGTTTGCAGTTTTAGGCAGCCTCAAAAAATAGACTGGAACAGCAAAATAAAGATCAAGTCACACCCCTTTAACGGCTGACAGGGCTAACTTAACTCGACCAAATCACTGGCCTTCAGTTTAATATTCTCAGCTGCTTGTTTGCTCAGGGGACATTAACATACTATTGCAGCAGATGTAAAAATTTAACAGACTTATGAGATTGAGGCAGAATCTGAAGGGGAGGAGGGCCCAGGGAGTGGGAACCAGGAGAGAAAGAGAGAGGTGATGGTCCGGAGTTGCACGAGGAAACTGCACATAAAACGTTGGGAAAAGTGAGGAGGAAGCACACTAAAAACATGGGAAAGAGCAAGGAGAAAGCAATAAAATTGAGAGAAAAGCAAACAGGAGGCACACAAAAAACTGTGGAAGAGCAAGAGAAAGCAATGAAAATGAGAGAAAAGCACTTTTTTTCAACGTACCCTTTAAGAAGTTGATTTCAGGGAGAGCTTCTGCATGACCTAAAGTGGCCCACGGGTGGGAAGCCTAAAGTTGCTCTCTTTACCCCTAAGCACCATTGCAATGCTCTGTTAGTTTAAAAAAGATTGACAGAATGTGAATAGTATTGCATGGAGACACCTAGCAGCTATGAAAGAAAATGAAACCCTGTGTGCCCTGTTGTCATCCCTCTTGCTATAACTCCACCATCCTCACCAATCAGTGTTTCTTGGCAGTGCTTTATGATAAGATTGTTTTCAGTTATCAAGATGAGCCATCTCAAGAATGAGACAGATAAGCCTGGCCTTGCTAGCTTAAAGAAGCTTGTCTAGCACACACTGACACCAATCCTGATTGGCTAGACTTTGTAAATAAAATGAAAAAAGTAACACTTTTCAGTGCATAGCACAGCCTGGCATTACCTTGTGTCAGGTAGGCGTTACATGGGCAGTGCATGGCAGTTCCCATGCATTTACCCATATATTATCTGGTGTCCCTACATCATGGCCAATTTTTATTGTTATGAATGGTGGAACATTCCAGGGTAATACATACAAGTCAGTTTTCTGTGCACAGTCCATCTTAAACTAAATCACTTGAAAGTGTTCTCAGCTGTCACTATCGAGTAAATTAGACATATGAAGTAGTTTGGATTGACTAAGATCAAACAATTTAGCCATACAGGAAATACAGGATTTGAACCAGGCTTCACAGTCACACATAGTGCACGTAAACCACTGACTAGATTAATTTATTTTTCCCAAAACCCTTTACAAACCAGAAGACAAAGTTTTTGTACATCCCTGTGAGATGAATAGTAAACTGTGTTAATTAAATACAGATCACACGTTAATCTGACACAATATCTAAAGAAAAGGGTTCATAATGAAGGTAAGGGAAGGCAGGACACCATGCGCTGCTATCAATGACTTTCTAGATATTATATAGATATTTTAGAGGTGAGCGAGCTGCTAAAAGCTTGATCTCAGCTTGAGCATGAAGCCGTTTTTTGGCCCAGCTCGAGGTCCTGTTGGAACCTTGATCCCATAACAAGTCAAGCGTTCATGTGGCTTCTGCCTTTCTCCTTTCCTCTACCCAGGATGTGGCGTTAGGGACAGAACTGCTGACTTTGGAACTGAGAGAATCCAGGTTCAGGTCTCACTAATTGCTCAACATCCTGTGATTATAGGCAAACCACTTAATTTCCCCATGCCTATAAACAAAGAATGTGCACAATGTTAATGTAAGTGGTGCTCATGTAAACTGCTCTAATACCTTGGATCGAGTTCACGCTATATAACAACAGTCGAAAAATGCAAAAAGAAGTCAAAACAAAGCACTTTACATAAGAATAGACAAATACCCATTTCCTGGTTGATTTGTTCAAAGTTATATTAGAAAACAGGGATAAATTGCTACATGCTGGTGCCTCGAGCGGAGCTGATGGCTTTGTCTGGAGGGCCGGCGCATTCCGACGGCGGAGGCCAGGCTGCGGAGGGCAATGGCCGCTGTGAGTTAGCAGGGAGAGCCTATCTGATGCTATCGGTGTCCACGGCAGGAGGTTTCTTCCCAACTCCAAAGCTGGTGGTGAGGAAAGCTTCTGCAGAGCTTGGCTCTGTGCTCGCCGCACCTGAGTGCGGGAGGGAGCTAGGCTGTATGGAGGAAGTAGCGGATGACTGGAGGGAGCTGCCGAGTGACATGACGGGCCATCCGGCCCGCGTGCATACTGGGCCTGTGGAATGGCCAAACTCTTGAGCCTGCTGTGGTTCCATCTCCAAGGCAGTGGAGCTGTGAGTGCACTGGAAAGGGGGGCTACGGAGTGAAATAGCTAGTCAAATGACTATGTGCAGTTGCTGACTGCGGCCCATGCAGCGGTCAGAAACAACAACCGGTACTGCCCCGTGGTCTCCTGTAGGCCCACTGGTCTGCGCTAATATGTGCCCTGCCAGGTGTGGGTGCTTATGGTTGTGGGCGGGAGGCTGTCTTCTCAGTGATGAGGTGGCTGGGCGGCTGCGCCCAGCTGAAATTCATGGAAGCGGGCCTCTGGGTTCCAGTGGAGGAGACTATGGGGTGGACCCGCCCTCTTTACACTTGGCGGCCGAGTGATGTCTTTGGGACCCATACCTAGGAAGGTGAGAAGACTTGTAAAACATACTGTTGTGCACCTAGTGGTCACTAGCATGTCCGGCCCTCATTGACATGCGGGATATAGGAAGCATGGACTTTCTGAAGTGAGCAAGATAGCAGGAAAGCGCTCTGTTTCCACACAGGATCCAATCACATCTTATGAGACATGCTGTCTTCCCCATATCATACGAGGGCCATTCTACGACACACCTGGGCACAGATGCAGGGGCAGCTCTGAAATCACTTCGAAATTCAAGATACTTGCTTAACTGGCCTACAACATAAGAGTGACCAGACAAATATCTCATCAAAGTTGGGAGCAGCTGTATCACCACACAACACGCAGTGAGAGGGCGCTCCATAGGAATCGACTCCAGGACCTCGTCATGAGCCTCCTCTGTAGTGGAGATGGACCAGCAGGGCTCCCAGACTTCACAAAACTTGGTACCAGAAGACAGGTCAGATGCAATTCTTCAAGATATACAGCGGCACAGACTATCCCTGGAATCCAAAATAGATAGTGTGGCAGCAGAACTCACACTCCTACATGCAGACCATAGGAAACTCTGTGACTGCTTCACCAATGAGGAACATGCTCTAGCTGAGGTGCAGTCAGCTACGGACCTTATAGAGAAAAGAATGGGGGCATTTGAAATGAGACTCCGCCATCTGGACAAAACAATGTTCGATTGATAGGCCTGCCAGAGGGGGTAGAGGGCCAAGAAGCAGTGGAAGTTACTGAAAAGTGGCTGAGGGATTCTCAGTTGAAAGAGTGCACTGCGTACCCTTTCAGAGCCCTGCATCAGGCTCAAACCCCCGTCCATTTCTCTTCAAAGTGCTACACTACCAGGATAAGGACTCAATTCTAAGGGAAACTCGGAAGATGCAAGAGACACAAGTGGAAAATGCCAAGGTCTTCTTTTACTCTGACTACACTGTGGGGTTCAGCATCAGCGTGGCTCCTTTTTAGCAGTAAAGCAGCAACTTCTGCAGGTCGACATCCAATACTCTTTGTACTTCCCTGCAAGACTGCGTGTAGTAGCAGATGGAAAAACAGATTTTTTGATGAGCCACAAGATGCTTAGGACTGTCTCGAATCTTCCGGGAAATTCTCAGGCCTCAAACCAAATGGTGGGGGTGGTACACAAGGAGCCACTGCGTAATCTGTTAGGAGACCCGGATGCCTGAGGAGAAACCAGGCGCCTCAACTGACAGTGGCTCCAAACTTGGAACAAATAATCGAAGAACGGTGACAGGCAGGCCAAGAAGCGGAAAGGATCTCGTACTTGGCCGAAGACTAGGAAAAAGAATTGCTATCGGCTCAGACATCTGAGGATGGGGGCTCATTGGTAATTTGTCCCTCCGACATTGACTGTCTGACTTTGCCAAATGTCACCACGCAGACATTGGAAGGACTCATCTGAACTTACTACATATCCTTTACTTATATTGACGTTGGGGGTCCGAAGTGCCTATGTGTGAACCATTGAGAGCTCTCATGTTGATGCTATGTGGGATGATATCACTGGCTGTGGTGGGGGCACTGGCTTCCCCATATAGGGAATGGTCTGGGCAGTAGGTGCATCAGTACGAAGACTAGGAGATTTTAAAAGGAACTTTATTTACTTGCTATAGGGTGGATATATTGCATTGGTAGGCTCCTTGGAGACTCGCACCCACACGCCCTATATAGCTATAGGTTTGAGCAGTTCTACATGGTTGCAGGATACGCTCTTTTTGTATCCTTTGTTCACAAGATTGATGTTATGTTCTGTGAAAGGTTTGATCAGGCGCAGCTGTGCTTGAATATGGCTAACCCCTCAAATATGGCCATATGCATATACTTTATCCCTCCTGACTCATGTACATGAAATACTTAAATCAAGGCATCACAGCACAACATAACATGGAATGTAAGAGGCATGCGCACTCCTTCCCGTAGATATGCGGTTTACGCATATCTTAAGAGGCATAACTTTCAGATGGCCCTTACACAGGATTCCAATTCAACACACTTCATTGCCACTAATCACTCAGTGTTTGCCTGAGGGTTACTGATATGGGTTCAACCGGGCACTCCCCTCCTAAAAGAGGAGGAGGAGATGGATGAGGAGGGGAGATATATGTTCTGTAAAGGCAGACTGGATGGTCGATGTCTCCAAGTAGAAAACTTATATGCACTAAACACAATGAACAGGGAGCCTTTTGGAACATGTTGTCAACAGTGCTCTCCAGATGGTGTCATATGCCCTGGGTGATAGGAGGGGATTTCAACGTACTAAATACGACCCTCAACTGGTCATTCCCACCGTTGGGAGGCACACCGGCGACTAATGGGGGCGCAATGCTAAAGACCTGGGCAGACAGTTGGATGCAGGTGGACCCTTGGAGACACCGCAATCCTACGGCACAAGTCTACTCCTTCTATTCCACTCTACATACTCTACATGTCCGAATCGATAGGATCCTATGTACAACAAATTTGCTATCACATGTGTCACAGGCGGAATACTTGGGACCTACACACTCGGACTATAACCCTCATTACATAACATTAGCATGGGACACACAGCACACCTTGACCCCTACTTGGCACTTGCAACCTACCATGCTGGAAGCTCTGCCCTTTTGTGAATCCCTTCACACCGCAGCTAAAGATTATTTTATACACAACACAGGCATGGCGACATCGGCCCTGTTGGAATGGGATGCATTTAAGGCGATGCTGAGAGGCAACTGCATGGGACTGGTCTGCGGTATGAGGAGACAAGTGGAACAGGAGCTCCAAGAATTGGAGCGCGTATTATTGTCACTGGAAACGTGTCTGTTCTTGGACACCTCCAGCTCCACGGAGCTGTGGAAAGCAAGGGCTAAACACACTACATTAATAGAAAGGCTGAGGTGCCTCAAATATGTGGCACACTCTGCAAAACCACACGCCCTAGTGGATAGATCAGGGTCCCTACTTGCATGGCTAATCAGGCAAGAGCAACCATGCGGCCCCACTAAGGCACTTCACTCTCCAGACTGGCTGATAAAATATACTCAACACAAAATACACAAAGAGCTAGTTGTCCATTTCACCTTGCTATACCAGTCTACTATGAAAGCCTCTGATTCGGAACTAAATAGTTTTCTGGACGATCTCTCCTTCCCTCAGATCACTCCTGATCAATGCACAGAGCTCAATGTACCCATAACAATAGCAGAAATTCAGAAAGCAATTCAATCCCTATTCTCGGGGAAGGTGCCAGGACCGTATGGTCTTCCCTCAGAGTTCTTCAAAGCATACACAGACCTTTTGGCTCCTACTTTCCAGAAGGTCGAGAAAGAGGCAATACATCTGTCCCAATTACCGAGCTCTATGTGCAAAGAAACTCTGGTCACCCTCTTGAAGCCAGATAGAGATCCCACACAGCTTGGCTCCTATTGTCCATTGGCACTGCTGAATGTGGATTATAAGGTATTGGCCAGCATCCTTGTGGGGCAGCTGGAACCATTAGTACCTTATTTAATACACGAGGACTAGAACGTGTTCGCCCCGGACTGGTCCACATCTCTCAACTTGCGCCGTCTGTTCAGAGTCATGCGGTATGCACCTTAGGCTTGGCCCAGATCTGGATGTATGGTGCTGGATTTGGAGAAGGCCTTCAACACCATGGAGTGGCCATCAATGTGCTACCTCGATATGGTCTTTGACCATATTTCACTACTCTGATAAAACTACTATATAACAATCCAGTGGTAAGGGTCAGGACTGGTCATGTGATGTCACAGCTCATACCTGTGTGCAGAGGTATTAGGCAAGGTTGCCCATTTTACCCCCTCCTTTTTCACTGGCTATCAAGCCACTGGCCCAAGTAATGTGAGCGTCTGCAATCCAATGGGGCATCCCTTTGGGAAGAGACCTGCACGCGAGCTCCCAGGCCGCGGATGACCTTCACTTATATATGAGAGATGTTGGGGGTTCCAAGATGTTATAATAAATACGCTCAGTAGCTTTGCTCGCCTCTCTGGACAGCGGGTCAATTGGGATAATCATGTTTGTTTCCATATGATCCTAACGCTCCTGACCCAATGCTCACTATTAATGGAACTCTGGTTACTTGTCAACCATCCGTGTTTCGCTACCTGGGTATCAGGGTATACCATAGTGACCAGAATCTCCTGGATGGCAACCTTACTAGGGCACTCACCTCTCTGTCATCGCAAATGACCTTCTGGAAAAAGCTTGCTCTTTTAGCGGCAGAAAAAGTTTCACTTATCAAGATGGTGTTGCCTTCTCGTCTCCTTTAATATTTTACAAATTTGCAGCTATACCTGCCACCATCCTTTTTCTGACCCATCGAGCGCATGATCCGTAACCTAATATGGAACACCTCGCACTGCAGAGTAGCACTTGGATAGTTAAACTTACTGACGGGTCAAGGGGACTGGCAGCACCCAGATTTTTATCTATCATCTAAGCTACAATGGGTGGTTCACTGGGTGGAAGGCTGATACATATCAGATAAAGCAGGAAACGATACTCCACATGCAGTGCCCACCATCCTCGCTATGTTCCACCATGCAGCAGGAAGGATGACTCATACCCCTTCCTGTTTCAGGTAGCTCACTACTGTTTTCACAGAGCTCTGTTCCAAACCAAACACATAAGACCATACACTCCAGCGATTCCATTGCTTGGAACACCCAGAGGAAACAGAATCACTGCACCGTCTGATTTGGTGGATTGGCATAATGCGGGTATGCATACATTGGGAGACCTTTATTTAGACGGAGCGCTTAAGCCATTCAGTGATCTTGTGCAAGAGGAAGGAATGCCTCCAGGACATTTCCTCATGCATGCCTCATGGATTAGTCTGCTGCAAAGTAGATGGGGATATAATGCAAGAATTACAGCTAAATCTGGTACTTCAGTATATCCATTTTATGGTAAACGTGGACAACTCACTTCCTGGTTTGCAGATGTGCTCCGCCAACACACAGCAAAAGATTTGCCCTATTGCGCACAAAATGGGAATCCAATTTAGGCCGTTCATGCACAGACACAGAATGGAACACAGTACTAGAGAGCCCTACATATGTTCCTTGGAATGCTAGGTTCAAATTAATACAGTTTTACATAGCATACCTCACCTCGGAGAAAATCAATCGCTACTTTAAGAGAAACAATACACAATGTCCAAGACGTTCTCTTCTTAATGCCGATATCACACACATGCTATGGTCATGTCCTAATCTACAACAATACTGGGAAGGGATAATTTTACACCTATGTGACTGTACAGTAGACAACGCTCAAACACCTAGGAAATATGTGTATTGGGATTATTCCTGAGAGATAAAAAATGCAGAGCCCCAGGTCGATTTTAGATCAAGGTCTTGTAGTGGCCAAAAGGCTCATAACAAAATGCAGGAAATCTCATGATTCACTGCCATTACTGGCCTGGTCCCACTCTATCCTCAACTGGGCGAAGGCTGAGGAGGTGTCCCTTCACAGGGAAGACACCTTTGGGCAACGCAAAATACCTATCTCAGGTAGTTGGAACTCGTTCCTCTTAGCGCATCAAGAAAATGTATACCCTGATCCGGAATCAAATATTTCACAGCAGGTGGCACTGACAATCAGCTGACTGGTGTGGTCAGGTGTGTACCGCCCTGAGTTGGGAGGGATGATATGGTCCATGTAATACCACATAAACAGAAGAATGTTATAACTGGGAAATGCTGGTCATGTAATAATGCAGATCCATGTAACACTCGTCTCGGGATTCTCTCGAGTACTGTAATGCCTGAAGTGAATTCGTTTTTAGTTTTGTAAATTCATTGATCTACTAAATTTTACAAGATGTCGGCAATGTATATGTTACCAGTCGGGATGTTACATGGAATTCATATGTACACAGATAAGTGCAAGATGAACGTATAAGAATATCTGCTATAATGGGACCCTTTGTCACCCCTGGGTAATGGTGACATGAACATTTGTGCTATGCACGTGGATGTTGTTGTTTTTTATGTCTTACTGCTAATATATTAAACATATCAAACAAAAAATGTGATTTCCGAATACTAGTTGTACCAAAACCTTTTGCATTTGAATTAATTGACTTTAATGTGACTTATTAACATCAATGCTTCTCTTAAATGATATCATATTTTTGCTAATGTTTGTAATATGATTTACACAGCGAACATATCGGGGCTTGGCTCGTGCATGGGCTCTAAGATCTAAGCCAGATCCCTGGCTAGCTCGCCCTGTTAATTTGTTAGCTTGCCTTCCTCGGAGCTATTCATTTTGTTGAAGTTCATTAAAAATGTATGAGTTCTGCCTTAGGAATGGGGGAGGGAAGCGCAGATGCATAATCAAAGTCGTGGCTAAAAAGAGCAAAATATTCTGCAACTGATTTGTTTATATCTCACCGACAGGTGACTACAAATAAAATAATGCACTGAAAAATAAATAAAAGTTAAACCAATCAGTGGGAAATGCGCTATTTTATGTTTTGAAACTAGTATTGGTCAATGTGATCACTACAGTTTATATATGTGTGTGATCAGAGGCCCACATAATGTAATCCTGTTTGATGCAGCAAGTAACTACAACTTGTGTATTTTTAGTGCTAGGTGGTCCCTGAAAGCACTGTAAATGTTTAAGTCAATATTTTAAACGTGCATTTTACACAGTCTAATAATAAAGTTAGGTTAAAGATAAAGAGTGCTTCTAAAGTATATATTTCATTAATATGCAGACTATACCTAGTGTAAACATTTTTTACAACAGTTCTTTAAAGCATGTACTCCATAGCTGAGCTTGGAACACCCTTAAAGTACCTCACAAAAAACAAAATATCTCGTCATCAGGCAGTTTCAAGTGATTCAACCAATTAACGTCTCCAAAGCAGTCTTTACATACCTGCCAAGTAACCAATTGCACACATTTGCATTTCTTTGGGGAAGCAGACCCTGACAAGAAGGCTTATTTCATTTTAGCCGCCTGCACCTCCCTCCGGAATAAAGCACAGGAGATTCTTTTGCTGGGGATTCTAAATTGTGGAAATGAACTTTTGTTCTTTAGCTGAGAGGCTAACATTACTGACAAATGCCATCTGTTAAGACATTCATAATGGACAACAGACGTTATCGCTAATTTACAGACAGTCCGTGAAAATTACTGACGGTTGGTTATCCCAGATATGAACATGTTACAGATGTTATCATTAGTACACATTGAGTTGCCTTCTCATCAAAATGTTCTCTCTTATTGAGCATCACTGGCATTTCTCAAACGATGGCAGCTGTTGGTTGTACCCCATTTAAGGCATAAAACTTAGAATAGTGAAGTAATTGTACCTCTGAGAAATCCCACATCCTGTGGTACCCCAAAATGTGGGGAAAGGAAGTATAAAGAGTTGCATAAAATCTAAAATAAGATTTAGAATAGCTGATTTACTTACTTAATCTTATAAATCTGGACAGTTTACATTATGAGCCCTGACCAAAGGGGTTGTTTTCAAGCTTCAATCTAAAAAATTGAAAAGCAAACATAAATTTGAAAAACAATTGTGGTTTGAAGCAAACCTGGTTGCATTCACTCATGATGCCATTTCCTCAAGAAAAAGGTCTTTCTCAAGAATTGCCTCTTTTGTAAATGTGAGTCCCGCTAACTAAATGGAATATATTTTCGGCAAGGTGCTCTTAGTGATTTAAATCCCTGCTGCTAACACCTTCTATGATGTGCATATCACAATGATCCAGCAAGACCAAATCTCCATCCTTCCCAGATTTGAAAACTTATTGTAATTAAATTGAGAAATTGTAACACCTGCTGTTCTTTGCGGTAATTAGAGAGGGGCAAACCGATGGTAGAAAATAGTTTTTTGTTTACTGGACTCTTATGTTGATATAATTATCACCATGATCATCATCATTGTGATTAGTAGTAGTAGAAGTAGTTACATTTTTAAAAACATCTGTTTATTGCAGCCGCGGCCCGTGGAGGGTGTTCCGTGGGGCGGAAAGGCGGGGGAGGGACAGGGTGGGGGGTACTAAAACCAGGAATATGGTTAATTGGAGGTAAGTAAACAATTAAATAAATAAAACAAATTTTGTAGCGCGCCCTGCATCGCAAATTGCAATGCAGGGCGCGCTACGAAATTAGTTTTATTTATTTAATTGTTTACTTACCTCCAATTGTCCATATTCCGGTTTTTAGTACCCCCCACGCTGCCCGACCCCCGCACCGCCTTTCCGCCCCACGGAACTCCCTCCACGGGCCGCAGCTGGTTTATTGGCATTTATAATAAACAGGCGAGTGTGTAGACGGACACATACAATAACAACACCAATCAAGTAATTACCGGTTCAGAATGATCAGTATAAATCGAAACGATGGTCAGCTATATAAAGCTCCATTTACAATTCACATATAACCTACAACACTTTTGCTGTCAGGACTGATCTCTCCATCTGGGTGATGGGTGAATCAATAAGAGAAAGAAAGGAGAACTGTGATGTCTGATAAATGTCCAATATTATAACAGGAAGAAAAAGAGGGAAAGAAAGAAAACAAAATAAAAAGCACAGGTTTATAAACTCAGGTAAATGATTGTCTCCATTTGTAACTGCAGTGAAGGCCTATTCACAAGTATGAATGGTGAGGGGGGTAGCAACCAGATAGACATTACGGGGCCATCTGTGAGGGACCTCTTCAATGGGGACCAAATTCCTACAACAACACAAGGCTTGAAGGGTTCAGCCTTAACAAAACGATAATGCTAGAGAGCTGTGACAACGATGATCAGTGTCCTCCAGATCAATGTGTACCCTCTTCTCCAGGTGGATCCATCAGAGGCCCACCCCACCTCCCTCAGTCAATCCTGGTCAATCCTCTGAATCCTTCCCCAACTCTCACTCTGGGTACTTCCAGACCTCTGAAATCTCCATCCACAGACTCACTTTTTGGTGTCTACATACCCCTCTAGCATCTTTCCGGAACAGGGTCCTCTCCTCTCCTCTGCTCTTGCCCATTTGGTCATATTCACTCTCCAGGTTTCCACCCCCAATTCGGTGGCTGATTGCCATCGCTATTCGTCTTTTGGCCAACACTAGAGCTACGTCTACAAATCTAGTGCCCACTTTTGTGTGTGTGGTCTCAAGAACAGCCTTAATTTAGAGGCCTCCAAGGAGCAAGGAAGGGAGAGTCCAAGGGTGGCATTCAGGGTGTTAACCATGGCATCCCAAAATGTGTATAATCAAGGGCAATACCAGACCATAAGGAAATAAATCAGCATCCAAGTGTCTGCACCTCAGGCAAGGATGCAACTCCCACCCATAAACCACCTGGAGTCTGTGTAGGGTCATAAATGTCATGTGGACATAATTAAATTGGGTATATTTCAACTTTTCCACAGACCTTTTTTGGATATGTCAATATCGTGCACCACTCCCAATCTGTAATGTATCATTCCAGAATCCCCCCTCCAATCGCCCTCATAGCACAGACCAGCTATTTTTGACCATCTCGGACAGAGAGCGATAAATCCATATCACCAAATGTCAGGCAGTACCCAGGGAAACCAATAATTGCAACACTGTATGGGTTGTGGGCTCATCCCGTCCTCTGGCCCACAGGTCCTTGCCAGTGCCTCGTAAATAAGGAATTGTCCTGGGATCAGGTCATATTGGGCCATTAGATTCTCTAGCAGTAGTAATGCACCCTGTTGTAAACAATCTCCCACTGTCACCAGCCTGCAAATGTCAAGGCTGACAGCTGACCGGCTGTAAAAAGAGAGGGGGTCTCCATGTGTGAGACCTACTAGTGGCAATGCCAATGTGTACAGGTGCGTTCCAGCAGTAATAGCATTTTAGTATCACTGTCAACAACATTCCTAGATGGAGAATCACCCCTGTTGGGCAGAGCAGTATTGCCAGCAGTTTTGTAAATGTACCCCACCAACCCCAGTTCCTCTTGGTGGGCTCAATCAGGCCACTGCATGATTTTCTGGAGCTGCAAGGCCAAAAAGTACCATTTTAAATCAGGGGCACCTAGGCACCCTTTGTCAGGAGTCCACCAGAGTACCTTGAAGGACAACCTGTGGCACCCTCCATCACACAGCAAGATGTCTTGTTGCTTGAACCAAGAGACCGACATGCCCACTGGGAGGTTAATAACAAATAAAACAATAACCTGTAACCATAAACTCTCCAACTCAAGGCAAGTTCAACATCGACTGGCCACCCAAACTGAAAACTTGTAAACAAGGTCTCTGGAACATCTCCTCCAGTCACCTGGCTGGGGCCTAACTGTGAGGGCAGGGCAAATTTGAGTATACAAGGCCTGTGCTGTGCCGACCCTCCTTACACAGACAATTTAGAAGCCCAGGCCAATTCACAGTCAGACAGCTGTGCACTTCTAATCTGAGACCCTAAAAGAGGAGCAGACAAGTCACACAGTCATATTAAATCTAAGGTGGTAGTCCCTGCCAACTCCACAGCTATTAACACATTTAGCATGAACACCAACACCCATAATATAATTGACAAAATATATTAAATCAATTCCTCCACTGATTGTGGAGTCACAATAGGAAACCCAGCACCATCTGCTATGGAGGACTCAATTGTATACCCTTGTTGTAATCTCTTGTTGCAAAGGGTCTTCTCAACCTCCAGGAAGGAGGCCCATCTGGCCTGCAATGCTCCAGTGAAGTATGGAACATCAGCACTTTGCTGTTATCCACCGTAAAGGGGTCCCCCATGTGTGCCCTCTGAAGGATGATGTCTCTATCCCTGTAGTTGAGCAGTCAAGCCACAACAGGGTGGGGAGGGGGACCGACAGCCGGCGGTTGTGCCAAGAACCTATGTGAATGTTCCAGTGAGAAGAAGGAGGTTCAGGGCCACATCTGCCTGTAGCCAGTTCTCCAAATAGGACACTATGTCATAACGCTCCAAAACCCTCAGGGAGGCACACCACCTAGATTTTGTTACATCGATTATGCCCCTTTGCATCTTCGTCTCAATGTTCAAGTGTCCGTACTCTGTCCATCAACTCCACTATCTGGCGAGTAAGTATCAAGTTCTCAGGTCGTAGCTCCCCCACCAGGGTCTCCAACTCTTTAACTCTATCGGCCAATTTGTGATATTCAACTTGCAGCAGTTCCTGGCCCACTGAAATTGTGCCAATGTCTTGTTGAAAGTTGGCCTTGGTGTCCTCTGTAGCAGTAATTATTTTTTTCAGTTACAGAAGGGTGGGGTCCATTGGGGGGGTTGGCTCCGAAGTTTCCACGAATAGGGAATGCTCCTCCACCTCAGGTGGTGCCCTCCAACTTAGCCCTCAGCTTCCTCATCTAGGTGATGGCTGTATGCTGCATATAAGCACTTAAGTGTATTTATTCAAGTCCAGCCCGGACAAGGCTTTACAAGTACACAGAAGCAAAAACTGCACCCTAGGATAGTAAGTCTGGTATGTGCTGCAAAGCCTCTGGTGAATATATGTAACTGTTTGACAGAGGGCTGAGTCTCAAGAGGGTCAACAAGCATTGGGTCCGAGGGTTTCCACGGAGGTCCCATCAGCCTTGCAGCAAGAAAGGGAAACCACAATATTGTGCTCCAAATCACCCCTGCCCATGTTGTCTAGTGCCAGAGTCTCAATTTCTGTAGTCCAAGCAAGAGCATGGCAGATTTCAGGCTGTGCGGCTGCCCAATAGATACGCAGCAGCTGCTGGTGTTGCCTCCTCCATCCATGCCAAATGGTGGTCTAAAAGAGGGGTCGAGTCGGCAGACAGGCCACACCACTGGCAGCTCCACCGAAGCGTGCGGGCAGACACACCGCTCAATTTGGGGAGCGACGCAGTACCATGGCTCAATCTCCAAAAAGCCACAAATTATTGACTGTCTTTTGCTGCTATGAGGGGGCCCATGCCCCTCCGAGTATCCAAACGGTGATAAGATGTACCAGGGCATTCCAGACGTGTGGCGCCATCCCCAAGCACTTCCTGAAGGGTTCCAAATCAGAGACAGTAGGCGTCTGCAACAAGTGACACTTGCATGTCACAATGTGGGAGCAGGAAAGTGCATATGTTGGCTAATGTCTGCGATGAAGCAGGATAGTGATCGGGCTGGCACGGAGCTCGCTTAACAATCATCCGCTGAGGTCACAATTTTGGCCACGCCCCTATTAGAGGTAGTCTTATTGATAATATTGTCTCATTAATAACAATTCTTCTTACTAATGTATCACTTTTCTCTAAATTGATTTCAGTTATAGTTGTTAAGTAGAGAAACTGCCATCTGTAAAAAAGAAAAACCCTGTGACTTTATTGTCTGGTTTGAACTTTCCAACCATGCTACCTTCAGATTTGTCATATGTAGGCCTGGGCATAAACTTCTGCTCGCGGAGTTTTCAGAGTTTTTCCCACTCCTCACTACTCATGGTGCGCAGAGTCCCTAAAAACTCAGCGCAGTGTAGTGGAGTTTTTCCTCTCTCACACATCTCACCAACATTAAGTTGGCGAGTGTGAGTGAGGAAAATTGTACGATAGACCACCTCCAGTGCTGCTCTCTTTGAGAAACCTGCAGCTCGAGTTGAGAAAGCTGCCGCTCAAATAGAACATCTCCTCGAGTGAAAGAAAGAAGCTGCAAACACTTGCACTGTATGTGGTGTCATTTGTGCTGATTTTACAGCATGAGACAAACTCCCAGCACTAAAAATCAGCGTGATCAGCGTGACTTACCTCACTATGCTGCTTGCAGAACTCAGTGGAGTTCGGCGCAGTTTTTTCAGCACCTCTCAGAGTTCTGCATACCAGATGTCCATAAACTCCACCCAGGCCTAGGCATATATTCCCTGGATTCCCTCGAGCTCCACCAGACTACACTAGGAATCAAACCACTCATCAGGACATGAAGTTTGCTTGATATCAATCTTAAGAATACTCAAAGTTGACATTCCTGAACTAACCATGAAGTTTATACACATCATAAAAGTGTACTATGTGTACCTTTTCATTATGTATATATATTACACATATACATGTAAGTCAGACAGAGCTGGTGCCAAATGTGCAGATACAGCTTGGATACAGTTGATAATCAATTACATTTCCAGCTTCAATTGTTTCACAGATTCTATGTTAGGAAAGTTAAGGAGAGTTGTTTTGTTCCCACCTAATTTCTTTTCCCAGCGACATCTTGTGAATCCGTTCAGAGTACAGTCAATCTCTTTTAATCGAATGTGTTTTGAAACCAATTAATGGCTATTTCAAGCAAAAGCTCTAAGCCTCAAGACCTCCCTTGGAGATAAGGTTTTTTACCCTGAACCATGCACATTGTACCGTCTGCAATCCTCTTCTACCTGCTACCTCTCAAGTGCTTACCTCATGTTTTTGATGTTTTCGTCTGATGTCTTAGAGATTGTTACACCCTTACATAGCTCTTGATTCCCTGGTGGCCCTTGCACCCATTCGGTATTTAGAAGAACATAGAATTTATCCTAAACTGAGGTGGCATGGTGAGCAAACAACTGATTCGTTGTGTCAACCTCGTCTGGTATTTTTCGCAGGAGCGAGATGCAAGTAGTGATGCTAGGTCCCAACTTCCCTTACCCACGTCAATGCCCAACAGCATCAAAGCAAGAGAGGTGTAATGGGGAAAAGGAGAAGACAAAGGAAGAGAATTTCCTGTCCAAAGTGAGCATCAGGAGGAGAGGTAAACTTCAGAGACTTCCTATTGTGTGTCTATAACAAGAGAAAGAGATATGTGTAGCAGTTTAGTAAAGGAGCCAGTGTACCACAGGGTTAATGCACTTGAGATCATTCTATGTATGTAAATAAGTAAAATCACCTGTAACATTCCCCTCTTCCACTTTATATGAAAAGGTTGAATGATGTAGATCAAAGAGTTACTTAAACAATCAAAAGAAATCAATCAGGTGACATGAATGAATACAGTGCACAGACATATAATAGGAAAATGTAACAATCACTAACTTCTGTTGTTTGAATATGATGTATCAGAAAAAATCCCCATTATCCAAAAGGAAAATTAACCAGCAAAAGAAATAATATACTCAGTGGAAGGCACAAAAAGGTGTGGGGCTAAAGGGACATGGAAGTTCCTTGACTTCAGGAACCTACTAATTCTTTACTGTGTTTCTTATATCACAGGCATAAGCAAAAAGAAATCTCCAAGACTTTGGGAACTAGCCAGTCAGATAAGTATTTTCCGCTTCATTACTCAATAAAATAACTATAGTTATCACAAGATCATAGATTCTTGTAATAAATGTCCCCCGTTTGGTTCCTAATTGGTTTCAGGTGGCGAAGAGTTGCAAGCCCGTGTTTTTGGAACGCCGTGTTGCAGCGCTGCAACCAGGAGCAAGAGGCTTCAGTGACTTGAAGGCAGGATCCGAAGTAAGTACAGGATGCGTGAGCTGGTGTTAGTGCAGGACGTGGGAGCTGAAGTTAATGCAGGGTGCGGGAGCCCGCTTTGTGAACCCCCGATGCAGAATCACTAGCGTGAGTTACTAATGACCCGATGCAGGTGAGTGAATGTCGGAGGGCGGAAGATGTATGCATCGTCTAGAGCACTAAGTGCTCTTCCACCTGTACCGACATGTTTTGTCTTCTTTGGTTCCTTATGGGTTTCATGTGGCAAAGAGCAGCGAGCCTGTGTACTTGGACTGCCGTGTTGCAATGCTGCAACTCGGAGCACGAGCCTTCAGGGATGGGAAGGCGTGAGCTGAAGTAAGTTCAGGACGCGGGAGCCACAGTTAAGGCAAAACACGGGAGCCAGAGTTAAGGCAGTACAGGAGAGCTGGAGTTAATGCAGGAAGCGGGAGCCCGTGTTATGAACACCTGATGTGGAATCACTAGTATGAGCTACTGGTGACCCGGAAGCAGGTGAGTAAACGTCGGAGGGCGGAAGACTCACGTGTCATCTATAACACATTTCTTTCTTCCATCTATACCGGCATGTTTCGTGTGCTCAGGGTTTGCCTGACTGCATATGCGGTTGGTGGCAGAGCGATTGTGACAGTAAACCTCCCAAGATCCCCCCAACAGGTTTGGGTTTACCTAGATACTGAGCATGAAACAAGTGCAACATCCGAGGATCATGGACATGACCTGCCAGTTCCCAAGTTCTGTACTCCAGATAGTGCTACCTATGTCTGACCCTCCTAAAGTCAATAATAGACTCTATCTCACACTCAGCATCATCATTAACCTGTACAGTAGGGGGGCATACCGGCAATCTAGGTCCCAAAAACACCGGTTTGAATAATAAGACATGAAAATCCGGGCGAATTCTCAGTGTAGCAGGATGATCCAACTTTATGGCTACAGAATTAACCACCTTCATGATTGTATAAGGCACAATGAAACAGGGTTTAAACTTGCATGTCCCTTTTAATGCAATGTTCTGGGTAGGTAACCACACCCTGTCCCCTATTGCATACTTAGGAGAAGGACAACGATGGAGATCTGAGTTTCTCTTATACACCACCTTAGCTTTGTCGAGATTGTTTTGAGCTGTTTTGTGTGTTTCCTGTAAGAGATCAATAAACTTCCCAACCACAGGAACAGGAGTAGAGACGGGGAGAGTAAGACATCCAAAACGAGGACAGAATCCATAATTGCAAAAAAATGGAGAAAACCCAGTAGAATAATGCATAGTGTTGTAAAAAGCAAATTCAGCTGCCCAAAAAAGTTGTCACAGTCAGAATAAGATTGTAACAACTGACATTGTAAATACTATTCTAAGCATTGATTTACTCTTTCTGTTTGGCTGTCAGTTTGTGGATGATGGCACAAGGAAAGACACATATCAATTCATAATAGCTTGCAAAACCCTTTCCAGAAATTGGAAACAAACTGAGGATCCCTATCTGAAACTATAACAGATGGGAGACGATGTAATCTCAGAATTTGGTACAAGAATATAGTAGCCAGGTTCATAGAGGAAGGTACTGCTTTCATGGGAATGAAGTGCAACATTTTAGTTAACATGTCCACTGCCACCAAAACAACAGTAAATACTTGGATAGTTTTTGTTAATTCTACAATGAAATCCATGGAAATAGAGTGCCATGCAGTGTGGGGGTTGGCATAAGTGTTAATAAGCCAACCGGTGCTTGATGGCAACTTTTACTTTGGGCACA
The DNA here is from genome assembly GCF_964204655.1 of Triturus cristatus. NCBI lineage: Eukaryota > Metazoa > Chordata > Amphibia > Caudata > Salamandridae > Triturus > Triturus cristatus. The sequence goes on from NC_140591.1 coordinate 1,357,040,036, forward strand.
TGTGTGACATCTTCATATGGTACTGTTTCATATCAGAAGCAATAGTGGGTCACCAAAAAGATCTCTTAAGCAAGTCTAATGACTTTCTATAACCTGAATCTCCTAATAGCATATGTGTGTGACTCCATTGTAAAGATTGAAGTTGCAATGGTTGTGTGGGAATCACTAAACCCCTTGTATTTACAACAAATCATGATTTTGTATACTATTGAGTTTTATGCTGAAAGTTCAAATTCCTGACAATTTTGTGCTTGCTTTTTATTGGTAACAAAAGTCTCTTCTGAACAGAAGGCTTGCAGAATGCATTCTCTCGCGATAATATGAGGCTGCTCAGCCAGAATGCCCAGTTCGTCATAACCAAATTGAGACATCTTCGGCCTCTCCATGTTTTTTTCAGGTTTGAAATTGGATTACAGATACAAACTCTCGGAAATATAGAGTCCAGCGTAATTTTCTCTTCGAACGAGCTCTGGCAGATTTCAGAAACTGTAGGTTACGATGGTCTTTGATGACAGTGTCTGTGTGAAGGGCTCCTAACAAATACTGCCTCCATTCTTCAATGGCTCGCTTGATCGCAAGGAGTTCTCTATCTCCCACAGAGCAATTTTGTCCAGTGGGGGTCAATATATGAGATTAAAAAGTAACAGGGTGCATTTAACCGGTGTGTCTATCTCTTTGGGTCGAGACCCCTCCTACTGCTACCTCGGATGCACCTGTCTCAAATATATAGGGTTCGGATGCATCAGGGTGCTTCAGGATGGGAGCAGTCATAAATGCTTCTTACAGTTTGACAAATGCTTCTTCTGCATCAGAAGCCCAAGCAAAGGTAACCCCCTTTTCGATCATTTTAATAATGGAAAATGTGAGTGCAGGGAAATTAACAATAAAACGCCTATAGAAATTGTTGAACCCCAAAAAACTCTGTATCTCTTTCAATGAACCGGGCGAACACCCGTTGGTTATTGCAGAAACCTTTTGGGGATCCCTGCTAACCGCTTCCAGAGACAAAATGAACCCCAGAAAGGCAACTTTGGTTGTGTTAAACTCACATTTATCCAATTTGACATATAGATGTTTGTCTCTCAATCGATTCAACACTGGTCTGACGTGTTCATTGTGTTCTGTGGTGGACGAGGAATATACTAGAATGTCATCAATATAAGCAATGAGGGATAAAAAGTAGATTACCCGTATATAAGGAGTATCGGACCTATATTAAGTTAGCATGATGCATCTATACGTACACTCCCTGTTTGGTATATATGCTTTTGCTTGGAGGAAACTCGTTTATTTCCTCCCTGTATATCTATTTCTAAAAGAGTAGGCTGAGAACCATACATACGCCATCTTCTGATCATATGCTCGAGCACGGGCCGTGATCACGTGTTGATCACGTGTAGCTGTCAGGAGTTACTGGTAGCAGCTGAAGGTAGGCTGTTTTACTCGACTGTTCTAAGACTCAAGGTCACATCTGGCTTTGGGGGCGATAAGCGCATTCCTGGAGGCGCCGTGCCTACACTCCCAGGCACCAAGACGAAAGGGAGTCACCCCTCCTGACCTCATCAGTAATAGTCAAGCCTTTGTACTGGTCTGATGTGTGCCGTATATGGTCCTTACTTGGAGGTCGAGGGCCAACTGGTATTTTTCCTTTTACAGTGATTGTATGTGTTGAACCGAAAAGTATATAACCTCATGTTTGAATACCAGCCAACAGTCTTCTCGGCGCACCTGATGGGTGAGGTTCGGTGAGGCTCCTCTATAGAGTATTTTGTTTAATAAACGATTGAACCTTCTTCACTGCCAACTGGCTGATTATTTGGTAAAGGTGTTAGGACTATTGGTAGGTATAGTCCTTAAGTTTATTTTTATGGTACTTCAGTTTGCGACTCTGGTGGGACTCAGTGACTGGGTCGTCCTCCCCGTAAACCCGTAAACGGGTGGTAAGGACACGGGGTAATTCTGGTCGAGCGGGTGGACGGAAAAAGGATCCTTTGAAATTTAGCCATCTTTGGTTTGAACTAACTCCGCTCTCACGATCAGAGTATCCCCAGCTGCTATTGACCCTTCACCGGAGTCCTACGGGCGTAACCCAGAAGCTAATCGTATTGGTCTTCAAGAGTTGGCAGTGGAGAACACGCAATTGTACCTGTGTGCACCAGGTGAGTGGAATTGTTTTGATGTTCTTGTCATGCACTATTGAGCAGTGCTTTTGTAGCGGGGAACAACCTTTACAACGCAACTTTTACAACGCACTACACTTACAACGCATTTTTTACAACGCAAAATCCATTACAACGCATGACATTACAACGCATGACACTACAACGCATTTTTAAAAACTACCTTTACAACGCATTCCATTACAACGCATACTACCTTTACAACGCATACCATTACAACGCATAATATTACACTACACTATCCAACACTTACCCTACTGTTGCACCCCTTGGAGTTAGAATAGTAATTTTTACCCCTATACTATCCAACACTTACCCTACTGTTGCACCCCCTGGAGTTAGAATAGTAATTTTTACCCCTATACTATCCAACACTTACCCTACTGTTGCACCCCCTGGAGTTAGAATAGTAATTTTTACCCCTATACTATCCAACACTTACTCTACTGTTGCACCCCCTGGAGTTAGAATAGTAATTTTTACCCCTATACTATCCAACACTTACCCTACTGTTGCACCCCCTGGAGATAGAATAGTAATTTTTACCCCTATACTATCCAACACTTACCCTGCTGTTGCACCCCCTGGAGTTAGAATAGTAATTTTTACCCCTATACTATCCAACACTTACCCTACTGTTGCACCCCCTGGAGTTAGAATAGTAATTTTTACCCCTATACTATCCAACACTTACCCTACTGTTGCACCCCCTAGAGTTAGAATAGTAATTTTTACCCCTATACTATCCAACACTTACCCTACTGTTGCACCCCCTGGAGCTAGAATAGTAATTTTTACCCCTATACTATCCAACACTTACCCTACTGTTGCACCCCCTGGAGTTAGAATAGCAATTTTTACCCCATACTATCCAACACTTTCCCTACTGTTGCACCCCCTGGAGTTAGAATAGCAATTTTTACTCCTATACTATCCAACACTTACCCTACTGTTGCACCCCCTGGAGTTAGAATAGTAATTTTAACCCCTATACTATCCAACACTTTCCCTACTGTTGCACCCCCTGGAGTTAGAATAGTAATTTTTACCCCTATACTATCCAACACTTACCCTACTGTTGCACCCCCTGGAGTTAGAAAAGTAATTGTTACCCCTATACTATCTAATACTTACCTTAAATGCAATTTAATATTATGCGTTGTAATGGTATGCGTTGTAAAGGTAGTATGCGTTGTAATGGAATGCGTTGTAAAGGTAGTTTTTAAAAATGCGTTGTAGTGTCATGCGTTGTAATGGAATGCGTTGTAATGGATTTTGCGTTGTATAAAATGCGTTGTAAGTGCATGCGTTGTAAAAGTGTGCGTTGTAACGACATACATCCTTTTGTAGCAGTTAACTGTGTAAGTATTTGGTGGTCAGTGTAAAACAGAGAATCTTGGGGGTCTGACGGGGCAGCATTGTGGTGGCTGCACGTATAGAGGCTCCACGGACCTTTTGTGAATAATAGAGATGCCGATTGGATGCCCGGTGTGGCACGTGTGGTGCGCGCTCGGCCGGACTGCTCTCGGAAAAGCCTGTGCCTGTACCTGGGTAGGCTTGGGACCACATCTGAAGCGGCGCTAATGAAGCAGGCTTAGTCAGAATAGTCCCAAGAGTGAACCAGGAAGGCTGCATGATGGTCTGTAGGTCGGTCTGTGGTTATACCTGTCTGAAGGTCTCTTGGTAGTCTTTGGACTGCTTGATTTTGGTCTCTGTCGGTCTTGGAATCTGAATTTGATTGTTTCTCGACGAACAGGAGTCGATGGGCTCTGTTCTTTGTTTGAAAAGACGTCATTTTTTGAATATCTTTGTATGTATATATATATATATATATATATATATATATATATATATATATATATTATTGTCTTGTGTATGTTTGAATGAGCGTGGGGTTGTATGTTTTGCGAATGTTTGAACATGGCCATGTTTGGAAGTTTATTTTTATGATCGAATGAGAAAGGCGTGACGGCAATAACTATGCCATGTTTTAGCAAATTGAGTTGTTTTAGATGTTGTTGCCGCCCTAATGATACGCGTCTGGCGGAAAGTCAACCTACCCCGCCTGAGGGCAGCCCAAGTTATGATATGTATGTAAAGCATGGTATTACACCTCTCTTGTTTAATACACCATGGCATAAATATACTAAAGATAATGTGGAATTATAATGGCCATTAACCGTGTCTTTTGATGAGAAAAAGATACATTTTCTGCAGGATCGATTATTTTCTAAACGTAGTCGACAGTCAATGTTTGACTCCCTAAGCCTGTGGCAGAAGGAAGCAAAGCGTACACGTATGCGGGAGGAGAAAGTATGTAGGATGAGAGGAAATCAGACGATTACGCAGAAGGCTATAGCTCATGATAAAGCAAAAACTGAACAAGGGATTGATTGTGCAGACAGACAATTTAGATTGCAAGTGGATAAGACCTATGTGGCTAGGACTGAAGCTGAAGATGAGATAGAGGATTTATTGGATACTCGTCCACCTCCACCTTATGCTCCGCAGCGTATATATTCTGTTGTTCCCCCGACTCTAGCACAGGCCCCTTCGGCTTCCGCCCCTGTTGTTTCCTCTTCCCTTGCTTCTCCTCGAACGTCCTCTGTTTTGTCTCCCTCAGTGTCTGAGACGGCTACTTTATGGCCTGTTACATTGCCGTCTTCCGTTCTGTCCACAGCTGTTTTGTCTCCCCCCACCCTTGTGTGGACTTCCCTTTCTGCGAGCATGACCCCATCTCCAGCTGTTTCGATTCCATTTCGTGCTCTGGGGGATTTATACGCACGGAAGTTGTTTACCCGTTCCGCTGTAGGACAGAATGAGAAACAGATGATTGAGGCTCAATCGTCCCAGTGGATGCGACAGCCTACTTACACTATAACTGAAATATGGCACACGCCTTGAGATTATGAGCCTGTTATGCAGCACCATGCTTTGAAACACATGGCTGCACGTATCATTACTCTCTGGCAACAGTGTTTTCCAGGAGGGATGGCCCCCCAAGTGATGTATGACATCCGGGACAGGGCTCATAAGTCTGAACTTAGCCCAGATGAACTGTATAGAAATGTGGAGGTTTTATTAAATTATCGAGAACGGATGCATCAAAAGTGTCCCTCACGGGACACTCAGCACCCTATGCGAGAAGTTCATCCTATCTTTCATCCTGAAATACCGGAACTAAAGAATGACCAGGGCGTGGTGACTAGACCTCGTGTAGAGGCCCGAGTGCAGGAGCAATGGGTTTACACCCCCTGGAAGAGGAGTGAAGTGCTCACGCTAAAATCACAATCACCTGACCCCCGTAAGAATCCCACGGCTTATTATAAATAAGGCTCCCTGTTTTACATATAAATACAGACAGAAAACATTTATTTTCTTGTCTGTATTTATTTTGAAATGTGGAAAAAAATTGAAATTGGGTTGCTTTTGGAGTAATTCTAAATACTGTCTGCCATGATTTCCAGGCCAATAGCTGCATGGATTGATAGGTAAGGGGTTAAAAAAGAAAGTAATTTTAGTAAAGAGGATTTAACAGCAGTAGATATGCACAAGGTTGATACTGAAATTGATCATATTTTCATATAAGTGCATTGATTTATCTTCTGCGGATGTTCACAGCATTGAAACCTGACAGGCATTCAAGCATGAGTGCATATTTATCGGTTAAATAAATGTGGAAATATACTAATTTCAGCTTAATTTCTCCACAAAACACAAAATAAATATGGATAAATACAGATAAAATTAGCAAAAAATAAATATGGATAAATACAGACGGAAATGTCAAAAAAAGAAATACCATAAAACCGGGAGCCCTAATTATAAAGAACACACAGAAGCGGCCTCTTCGGTCATCATGACCTTAGCTGACATAGAGCTATTCTTTGCATTGTTAGTTCCTGTTGACGTATGGCGTCAGGTGCATGATCAGGACCATGCTCAAGAATTAGGCGGAACATGGGACCAGATAAAAGATTGGGACAAGGATCGGAAGCCTGGAAATAAGCCGAATCCTGAATTATTGGCATTACCTGGCCGTTTTATCACTTACATGCATTCCTCAATTCCGCCTTGTAAGGTGGATTGGGACAAATTGACTGCATGTAAACAGAAGAAAGATGAAAGTGTTTCTGATTTTTTCACTAGATTTGAGGGCGTATTCATTGATTTTAGTGGACAGGATTTACTGTTTGAAGGCGGTATATGATTATTTGTTAATCGTTTTGTGACCAATTTGTTACCAAAAGTCTCTGCACGGCTACAAGCCGCCAAAAGTACCTGAACCACTTCTACGCCCTCGTTAATATTGAGTATGGCCCAATATTATGAACATAGAGAAAATGAGTGTAAGGATAAGACGGAAAAGAAAACGAAGGATCTTAAAACACAGGTGTTGATGCAACAAGTTGCTCAAGGACGAGGCAGAGAGAGAGGCGGTAGAGGGTTTGTCCCGAGGGGGGCAGGAACTGGACGAGGTAGAGGGCCAGCTGTTGCTTTGGAAATAAATCAGTGTGCTTATTGTAAGGAGGAAGGGCATTGGCGATTGCAGTGTCCGCTGTTGCTGGCCCAGAACAGGGCTATGAGAAGTAGAGGAAGAGGTCGGGGAAGTGTGGATCGCAGTGATATGCGACGAGAACAGGCGACGCAAGTTGGACAAGAAAATAATCATTTTGACAATCCAAGAGGTAGGCAGTATTATAATGAGGAGTGTGCAATGGACGCGACCGAAGAGTATGCTTATACATAGGATAGCCATGGACAGAGTGAGGGCCAGGTGTCAGTGCCCGTTGATCAGCAAGGACCTTGTTTAGAGGCGCATTTGATGGGGACATCTGAAAAGTTTTTAGTTGATACAGGTGCAATGCATAGTTCTATTTCTCGTTCCCTGGTCCCAGGGGCTGCTCTGTCCGGGCACAATAATGTTTCGGTAGGATTCTCGGAAATTTCGGATGTGAGCCCCATCTCCAAACCTATCACTTTTACAATTGGTCCTGTTACGATAGACTCCCCGTTTCTTTTGACTTCCCATTGTGGCGAAAATTTGTTGGGCTTGGATTAGTTGAAGAAATTACATGCTAAAATTCATTGTTCATCTGATGGTGTTTACTTGACTGTTAATTCCCTTGGGAAGCATACTTTGCAGTGTTTTAAAAATGAACCCCTCCCTCCTGAGTTTGCTGATATTCCAGCAACATTGTGGACCACCGGTGACACAGATGTAGGATTATTAAAGATTCCGCCCGTCTCTATTACTTTGAAGCAAAATGCTTGGCTTCCTGGTATACCGCAGTATAACATTTCTCCGGCAGGCGAGAAGGCTTTGCTCTCCATCACACAAGATTTGGTAAAAAGGGTGTGGTGGAAGAGACAGCTGCAAATGTGTGTAACAGCCCCATTTTGCCTATCTTAAAGAGAGCCCCTGTTGGAAGCAATCCTGACTATGTTGATACCTATCGTTTTGTGATTGATTTGCGTGAAATTAATAAAATAGTGGTGCCCCAATACCCTGTGGTTTCAGACATCATTACTATTCTCACTATGATTCCTCCTACTGCTTAATATTTCTCTGTGATTGATTTAAAGAATGCTTTCTTTAGCATTCCGATTCATCCTGATTCGCCATATTTTTGGCTTCTCATTGTCTGGTCGCAGCTTCCGGTTCTGTCGCGCTCCCCAGGGGTACACAGAGAGTCCTAGTATTTATAGTCAAGCTTTGAAAACATTGTTGGATGATTTGGTCTTGCCCCCTGGTAATGTGCTTTTGCAATACGTAGATGATTTGTTAGTGGCTTCTGATACTGAGGAAGGTTGTAAGAAGGCCACCGTACGATTATTGTCTCATTTGGCTGCTAATGGCAATAAAGTATCCCTTTCTAAATTTCAATATTGTCGACAGGAGGTGACCTATCTCGGTCATCTACTGTCGAAGGAAGGTAGGAGACTAACCCCTGAGTGTGTGACTACCATTTTTAATATGGCTGTACCTCGTACTCAGCGTGATGTTCCTGCATTTCTCGGCATAACTTCTTACTGTCGCCAATGGATTCCTAATTTTTCCCTTCTTACTAAACCTCTTCTGTATTTAACCACTAAAGATGTGCATGAACCTTTACCCTGGACTGATGCTTGTCAAGATGCTTTTGACTCTCTGAAATCTGCGCTTTGTTCTGCACCTGTTCTTGGTACTCCTGATTACCGAAAATCTTTTGTGCTTACGTACACGAGGTGGACGGTTGCTCACTTTCTGTGTTAACACACGGATTTGGTGGTAAGCAGAGACCTTGTGCTTATTTCTCGGCGGTGTTGGATAACGTCGCCAGAGCACTCCCTAGCTGTTTAAGAGCTACTGCTGCGGTTGCGGTGGCTATTCGACAGTCGGAAGGGCTCGTTCTGAACACTGACCTCACAGTGATGGTACCGCATGCTGTGGATACATTATTGAACAAAACAAAGACCCAGCACCTTACGGGTGCGCGTCGTACCGGATACAAATTGACTTTGTTTGCCCCACACATTACGATTAAACGATGTGCCACTCTGAATCCTGCTATGTTACTACCCCTCCCTTCGAATGAAAAGAATAATGATGTTCATGATTGTATATTTCGGACTGAGGAAGAAACGAAGGGACGAGTAGACCTGACTGACACTCCTCTATCTGACCCTCAAGGGGAATTGTACGTCGATGGCTCTTGTTTCAAGTTATATATCACACTAAGGGGTACGAATGATGGAGTAAAATAAAGCATCAGGCATCACTGACTCCAAATGAATGTATCTCACAAAAAGTGATGAAATGCTAATATCCTAAAAGGGAGATATGTGTGTATGAGGAAGGGAGGCAAAGAAAATAATTCTTTTAAAGACGAGAACCCTCACTCACCCGAGGGTGACATGCTTCATCATTGGGTCCCCTCTTGCACACTGTAACCGCAAGGTATACAGTGTGGGCTACAACTCTCAAAAAAGGGACAAGAGAGGAGCGTGAGGTGTTTTGATGGGGGTATCCCAAGTGACAGGGGGAGTAACTTGTTTCAAGTTACCAGATGGCATGACAACTGCTGCATATGCGATAACTACTCTTCACACTATAGTTGAGACTTCTCGAGTACCATATCAGTCAACACAGGCGGCTGAATTAGTGGCCTTGTTTCAGGCCTGTGAGTTAAGTGAAGGACTGAGAGTAAATATTTACACTGACAGCCAGTACGCCTTCGGCGTGGCTCATTGTTTTGGTAGACTTTGGGCAGAAAGAGGTTTTCTTACTTCTCATGGTCAGCGAATACAGCATGGCCCCTTGATTTTGCGATTACTGACAGCATTGACGTTACCAGAAATAGTGGCTGTAGGTAAGTGTAGTGCACACAATGCAGTGGTTGATGCATTGGGGGAGGGTAATGCCTTTGCCGATCAAGTAGCTAAGGAAACTGCAAAATCCAAATTGACCTCAATGTTTGTGACTAGCTCTGCTAGGTGGGTGGCTGAAACAGAGATGTTTGATAACACCATGGAGAGTGTCCGAGAAATACAGAAAGATGATACCCCTATTGAACTGGCTCACTGGAAAGAGCGAATTGGGAGATGAGATGCAGAAGGTTGTTGGATTGATCTGACAGAAAAACAGCGGTGGCTGTTGCCTAATGCATTCGTGAATGCGGTGGTGACAATGGCACATGGTTCAGCTCATATTGGGGTGAAAGGTATTTGTGCATTATTAGATCCTGTATGGTACAATCCCAATATGTTTAGGACTGCTGCTCATTTGGTACAATACTGTGTGTTTTGCTTACGACATAATCCAGGTGGTAGGGAGTCTGTTCTGAGTGGAAACTTTGCACCACTATCTTTGCCTTTTGAGGTGCTTCAAATGGATTATATCCAGCTGGAGCGCGTTAGCAACTTGACATATGTTCTGGTCATGGTATGCGCTTTCAGTAAATGGGTGGAAGCCTACCCGACAAAAGAAAACACTGCTTTGGCCACGGCAAAAGCATTGGTAATGGAGTATTTCCCTCGCTACGGATTGCCTCGTGTGATCTGGAGTGATAACGGAAGGCATTTTAATGCAGAACTCTTCACACATATATGTAATGGACTTCAGATTAAACAGAAATTCTATGCGGCTCGACACCCTCAGTCCGTTGGGTTGGTCGACAAGTATAATGGGATATTAAAGCTCAAATTGGCTAAAATTCAAGAAAGTACTGGATTAAGGTGGCCAGATGCTCTGCCGCTGGCATTAATGTCAATACAAGTTACCCCACATTCTCGTTCTGGTCTGTCTCCGTATGAGGTCATTTTTGGGCACCCTGCTAATGTTTGGGGCGTCCCGAGACCTAGAACGTTTTGTGATATAGAGTATCATATGCTGACAGTCTATTTGTATGCTTTGACTAAAGATCTTCGTTTCATTCATCAACAGGTCTCAGCAGTTTTACAGCCCTTGCCGGAGGGTCCTGGACATCGCTTGGAACCAGGACAGTGGGTTCTGGCCGCAACTATCAGCAAAAATCCAGCTTGGATCCTTGTTGGTCTGAACCGTTTCAAGTCTTGTTGGCCACGCAGACGGCGGTAAACGTGAACGGCAAGCGACACTGGATTCATGTGTCACATCTGAAAAAACTACCCCTCCCGCTTCCATATGATCAGCGAATCCAGGATGGGGTTCTGGCTCAGGAAAGTGAGCGAGTTCCTCAATTTATCCCTTTTTCTGACGGCCAAGTAATTGGAGAAGGGCAAGGAGAAGGTGTACCGGGCTCGGAAGGGGCTCTGTCATCAGCACAATTGATCGCCCCAGATTCTGTTGTTCTTGCAGCTAACCCAGAGGCTCGCAGTACCCCTGTTTCACCAGATTCGTCATCCTCTGTTTTGTTCTTTGATCAAGAAGTGCCTGGCCATACTCGATACAACCTGCAGCCCAGAAAACAACACGGTACACAGGTGAACATGGTAGGAGATAGGGAGAGACTTGAGTGATAGGGTACAGACCTGTGCTATGAATGTCTGTTAGATACGCTTCTGGTGTACTGAGCGAGACACTGAACTGAACGTGCTGAGAGCCTTGAACATTTGTTTGCTCTGTTCAGAAAGAAAGACTGAATTTCCTGTTCAAAGGGGCCCTTGTTGTGTTTTCTTCAAGGGTTGTGTGAGAACATAACTCCAACGTGAGAAGTTTGTTTTGGTATTATCTGTGATGAACGATAGGAGCCTGCCTGTGAGGCTCTAAACGGACACAGGAAAGAAGCACCCACTGGCAGGTTGGACTGCATTGCCCTAGTTTATTGTTGGACTTTTAGTTAGTATGTATCCCTTTGCTCGTTTTGTTCCTGTAGAGGAACGTCCTTTTGTACCACGCTATTTTCCTACATATATGCCTGTTTTTTCTAGTTGGGCCAATCGTGTTAAAATTGCATTTATAGCTACTATAGCAATATTGCTAATTATATTATTGGGAGTATTCATATATTTAGAATTTCACCATCCTATGCATACTGTTTTAGGGACACCTACCCCACCCCTGGAACATGTGTTTCATACATTAGCTCCTCATAAGGAAAGGCATCGTCAGATCTATGTAAAAAACGCATTCATTGAAATGCTTCATCAAGCACACAGTACCACCAATACTACAAATTGTTGGGTTTGTGGTCTTTTACCATCTGTTATGCACAAGCACGACTTGTTTATATCCCTACCTTTGTCTCATATGGGAAGTTGCGAGGCTTGGTTCAAATTGCTTTCTATGATGTATATGCATTACACTGTGGACGCTCGAAGGTTTTCAGAGAGGGATTATGAAATGATTTTGGCATTTATTGAGGTTCATCAAGGATTCAACCCCGATGGGAATAATGGAGAGGGAAACCTTAGATCTGAATGCCTGTATGAATATGTATACAACGCATGGAAATACCACTTGGTTGAAAAATGAAATTTTGGACTTTGTTGAATTCAATTCAATTCAATTAGCTTTATTCGGTGCAAATTAATGACCATAAAAGCACAATACACAGACATAATAAGAAAAAATACGAGGGCAGATTATAGTAGACATGACAATACATTAAAAAACAGAATAAATTAATTAATTAATACTAATTAAAAATAGGAGAATTTGCACCCGCAGTTAAAAACACATACTTTTCCTGGAATTGATGCATTTGTTTAAAAAGGTTGCAGTATAAAAACAAATATCCGCAGATTGAAAATTAAAAATCAGTTTCATTGCTTGCTCAACTGAACGTGTTCCATATTTAACAAACATTGGTTTGAGAAGGGCAATGCGAAAATTAGAATACAATTTACAATATAGCATAAAGTGCAATGTGCTTTGCATGGAGATCCCGTCACATCTACAAGGCCCAGATAGATGTTTTTTCATTGTTGGATGGCCCACCAAATGGTGCGCCATTCCAAATCTGAGTCTTGTTAACACAAATTTATGCGATGGTCTTGTGACCAAGGTTAAGTAGACAGGGAATCCATCCGTAGATAAATATCTGTTATAAAACGTGACAGTGGACAGAGTTCCAGCGGCAACAGCCCTCTTTCTCTCTACAAAGGCCAGAAAAACCCTTTTTAACTCGACTTTGGGGATCAGTAAAACTGCTTTGGGATCATTTACAATGTTCAGGTTAAAAATATCTGAAAAACACACAATAATGTATTTGATCCAGGGTATTGCTACAAATTTGTCTAGTTGCAAACAGTCCTGGATAATAGATCTAGTAAAAGACTTCTCATCCTTCAGCCAAATAGATCGCCAGGTCATCAAAGGCCTAAGGGATAAAAGGTCAAGTAGGTGGTTAACAGATAATTCCCGATGACTCAAGGCATTGGAGGCCGATGCGGGCAAGCATAAAAGTTTTTTAAGAAAAAGATTTTCTTCCAGCTGCAGATTGTGGGCGCAACAATAACCCCAAATTCCTGCCCCATACAATGCAATTGTTACACATCTGGCATGGTAAATTTTAAGCATGTTCCCGGTCCTACAGTCCCCAATTTTAGCGGCACATCTAAAGATGCCGTGGGCATTTCTAGCCATTTTATTGCGTATGTTATTGAATTCAAAGGTCCACTTCTTATCACTAGAGAAGGTAATGCCTAGATAACAGAATTTATCCACTTGTTGCACCTTTGCATTATCAATAAAAAATCCTTTAATGGTCTGTTTTGGATTCTTGGGACCACAAGTCATGATGTACGTTTTCCCTTTATTAATAACTAATTCCCTATCTTTAATAAAGGATGCAAAGCTATCTATCAACCGCTGCAGTCCTACAGGAGTTCTGGATAACAATACAGCGTCATCGGCGTATAATAACACCGGCAATTAGACACCATTGATCCTTGGAGCGTCTGCATTCACTTCCTTTAAAATGGCATCAATTCCAATAATAAATAAAATGAATAAAAGAGGAGCTAAAACACAACCCTGCCTAATACCACGTTTGACACTAAAGTTTGGGGTACATTCTCCCTTCCTGCCAAAACGCACACAGGTTTTAAATTTTTCATACATCCTGGCAAGAAAAAATATTATGCCCTCCGGTGCTCCCATATTCAACAAGGTTGGCCACAAAATTGAGTGGTCGACCATGTGGAAAGCGCTGCTTAAGTCAGCGAAGCATAGGTACATAAGGCCGGGTTTTGCGTCACTGTACTTCCCGATCAACAGTTCTAAATTAACACATTGATCAAGCGTACCCCTGCCTTTTCTAAAACCATACTGGCTGTCTGCCAGAATACCATCCTGTTCCACCCATTCTTCCAGCCTTACAAGCATAATTCTGCTCATAACCTTTATAGAGGAGTCCAATAAGGAGACAGGGCGGTAATTCTTTGCATCAGACCTGCTTCCTTTTTTATAAATTGGAACAATAATAGACTCCCCCCAGGTTAGAGGGGGCTCAATACAGACAGCAGCATTGAAAACAGCGGACAACAGGGGACCCCAGACTTTAGGTGCGGCTTTATAGATGTCAATCGGGACCCCATCCGGGCCTTGAGCCTTCCCGCCCTTACTCGTTCGAATCCCACTAACAACCTCATCCACAGAGATATCAAGTGGCAAAATAGGCCAACTAGATGAACCAGCATCATTGGTTTTGCCAGAGTCAAAAATAGTCGAAAAGTGAGTAATCCAGCCTTCACTGGAGACGTTTGCTGTTAACTCGGGTACCTTGGCCTCTTTGAGGAATGGGGAGTTAACCGTTGCCCAAAATAATGTGCAATTAGAAAGTTCTGAAGCTTGGTTAAGTAAATCCCAAGCTTGCTGCTGTAGAACCCCCTTCCTAGATTTGATAGCGTTTTTATAATCTAGCCTTAAGTTTATAACTACATTTTTATCCCTAGGCTTCATTGCTAAAGCCTGCTTGAGGCTAGTCAGAGCTGCCGAACAGGTTTGATCAAACCAGCCAGGTCCAGTTCTTAAACAACCCCTGTTACGACCGGTAAACTTAGCATCAATGGCAGTGTTGATCCCTTTAAAACAAGATAAGACCTGCTCATGGTCGAATCTATTTTCTAAAATAAAAACAATGTCTACCAAATTCCCCTTTATTATAGATGTGGTGAATTCTGAAGCTTTCTCCCCCACCCACCTAAGTCTTACCCCATTGGCCCGGTAAGCTTCTATATTATCAATTGTTGTCCCCACCTCAACAACACTCTCCTCCCATAAGGACGTGGCCACAATAATACAATTGTGGTCACTTGCCGCCGATATTTCAATTTCCAGTGGGGCAAAACAGTCAACAATACTAGAATATACTAACACATGGTCAATCACTTAGTTAGAACGCCAATTTTTAAATGTAGGGATAGGCAAGCCGTTTCCATCCTTACAACAATCCAATATTTCTAGATCATGACATCCCATTAATTTATTCAAGATTTCCCCATAAGTATCATGTCCAAAGTGCGGTACCTCCCATCCAGCGTTATTAGTGACCCCACATGCCTTTAAAGGTAACAATTCACACAACGTAGTATTAAAGTCCCCACACCAAATTATGTCAAATACAACGTTAGATTCCGAACTCAGAGTATCAATGGTGTTGGCCAAATCTGTTACTATTCTGCCCCTGGTGCTGTCGAATATATTATTATAATAGTTGATCAAAAGGATATTACGACCTTTGCCTTCAGAGATCCAGAACATCTGGACAAGGTCCCCTACCGGTATATACTTTTTCACCAGTATTCTGCGATGAACCGATATAAGTGTAAGTAAACCCCCCTTAGCTCTTCCAGGTCCGTCTCCCCGTGCTGGCAGGTTATATGACACAAATCCCTCATAATCAACATCTCTTTTGCACCAGGTTTCTTGGAAACATAAGATGTCATACTTGTTAATAAAAGTTTTCCAGCCTGAGTCTCTACCCTTAGATTATAACCCGGCCACATTCCAGCAGACCAATCTGGTACATGTTCCTGATCTGGTAGCAGGACTAGTACCATATTCAGTAACAGTGGCCCCCCCAATGGAATGCCCTAAGTTGCATGGATCCGCAAGACCCTCGCAAACGATCTCTTCCTCAATCAAAAGGGGCGTGGGTGGTGTGACCGTAAATATAGTTTTATCAACACAGTCATCTACACCAAAGCCTTTAGTCATCACTGAGTACATCTCACTCTCTTGCAAAAGTCAATCATTAGAGTCCAGGGAGCTAAGGGCATGAAATCTATTTTGGGTTGGGATACCAAAATTAGGTCTATAAGTAGCCGGGTGGGTAATAATTCCGCTACTCTCGCGTTGATTGCTATTAAGATGGCTATAGAAGAAACCTAGCGATCGAGTGCATACATTGACATCAGAGGTTGGAAGGGATGCGGCTCTTAGGAGGACAGTGGCAACATGTTGTGGGTGTTTAAAGTTTAAGATCACACAATCCCCCTTCGAGCTTTTCTTAGAACTCCCTATCCATTTAACTCTCCTGGTAGTCAGGACTTGATCAGAGAAGTTTAACGGGAAACCGCATTGTCTATTCAACCATGATAAGCTTTTATTTTTTAAAGAGTCGTGTGTTTCTTGGTAACCCCTGTTTTCTAGTGGTGTGACATTTGTTAATACCACCACATATGGGGCACACTCGGACGGAAGGTTAATGGCGTGTCCTCTATCAATTTCTTCCCAGCCCTCGTTATTTTTAATAACAGTTGTAACCTGACTGTCACAATGAGTTATCACGTTAGGTGTTATGGGGTTAGCTATGACATTTTCCTTGTTGCCTGTAGCCTTAATAGAAAGAACACTCTGGGTATTACATTTACTATTGATTGTGGCTGTAGTTACTCTTCCTGGTTCCTCCAAGGCCTTTTTAAGAAGTCCACCCAGTCAAGCGACTTCTGCCGTTAAATCTTCGATCTTTGACACAAGAGGTTGTATAATACCTCTGATCTTTAAATCAATAATATCCGCTAAGTTATTTGTCGTATCAACATCTAAACTGACATTGTTTGACTTAGCAGCCACATCTATTTCAGATTGTTCTAATGGTGAGGCTACCCGCTTCCTTGCAGTTCGTGTCCCCCCATTCTTATTTTGGATTTTCCTACATGTTCTAACTGCCCGCGCTACTGGGGTAGGGGAACATTGTAGTACCTTATCAGGGCAATTATCTGGAGCCACTAAAATGGGGGGGGTCTGTTCAAGATCGGGCAGTCCCTCAGCTAAGATATCCTCATTCGTGATATTAAATCGACTGTTCTCATCCAATGATATAGAAACTGACGGGCCCTGAGTATGGGTTACCGGTGGTGGAGAAATGCTTATCCCTAATGATTGTCGCCTTTCAGTATTTATTTTGCTCATCACCTGCACAAAGTAATTATCCATAGTACGTGGCCCAGAAGGAGCCTTCTGTTTCAACATACTGATAGGAGACAAAAGCCCAAAACAAAGCTTACTGAATTGTACTATTAATTACACCGTCAACTGGTGGAATTACCTATATATAAGCAAATGTGACCAGATTAAAAATTAAACAATCTCCCAAATGCAATATAATGTGTCACAACTCACTGAGTGTATCTATATTTCAGTCAGCATTCCCGTAGGAACAGAGTCTCTGGCACAGCCCAGCTTCTTCAGGCCTCTGAGGGCCACAGAGGGCCCGCCCTTTGCCCGGGCTTAGCCCGGCGCCGCCCGCGCGCGTCCCGCGATGCGGAGGGGGCCGCGATCTTTTGTGCGCCTCCGGGCACGTGGGTAGCGTCACCGGGCGCTCAGGCGTCTGGGAGTTGAAGTCCTCCTCCCGCAGTGGCGTCGGCAGCAATGGCGAGGGACACACACCCACGCAGGCAACAGGACCCAAGAGCGACGAGCAACACGTAGGTAAGGCGGGGCAAGGCGCCGCTAGAGTCCACAAAGTCCCCAAAGCGCGGATGCAAACCTCTGCGTTTAAATGTTCAATTTCACTCAATATTATCGACACTTTCAGGACCGTAATGTTACGGAAGATAGGACTATTCCAGTGCCTGTATTTAACAGTACCTCTAGATTTTGTGGGGTAGGGTACATATCAGTAGGAGAAAGCCGATGTAATTGCACTTATCAGTTGCGTACCTTTAGTAGCCCTCCGTTGTTAACCCCTCCTAATGTATATTTTGTCTGTGGAGAAAGTGCCTATACCTGGCATCCACGAGGTTGGACTGGACGTTGCTACCTGTCCTTCCTGAACCCTCCAGTCTACATTGCCCCTTCTAATTATCACAAGGATCACCAATTAGATAAACGTTGCGTGTTTATTAGGAGAAATAAAAGGGTGATAGATACCACCGATATAGATCAGACCAACTCCACTGCAGTATTTCACTGACATTATGAAGGAAGTGTTACCCTTTTGGGGGCCTATGATTACTAGCCAAGAAGTACGACGTTTGTCTAGAGTAGTCGAAGGGGTAATTAACATTACTGCAGGAATATTGACCAATATAACAGTAGAGCTACAGGCGACCAGACTTGTTTCGCTTCAAAACCGAGGAGGAGCATGCCGTGTGATCAGCAGTCCTTGCTGTGTTTATATTCCTGACTCCGCCCCCTCAGTTAATTTGGCTATACAGAAACTACATCGGTTAGCTTCCGAGATACATGTAGAAACCGGTACGTGGTCTCTTTCTGGTTGGTTCTGGGGTTTACTGTCCACTTGGGGATGGAACATTTTGATGGTGCTGGCATGTATAGCCGGTGTCCTATTCACGTGTTGTGTTTGTGTACAATGTGGACCTGCATGTTGCTCTTATTGCGCGACAAAACTCACTTCCTCTGTGTCTGGTCCATCCCCAACAGCAGTAAAAGCTCAGCTAGTTCAGCAGGAGCTCAAAGACCTAATGCAGATTGATGAGGGAATATTTGAAGATTAAACTGTTTTAGTTAGCTACATCATCTTAAAAGGGCCGTTCTGAGGGATACAAAGTAGATTACCCGTATATAAGGAGTATTGGACCTATATTATGTTAGCATGATGCATCTAAATGTACACTCCCTGTTTGGTATATATGCTTTTGCTTGGAGGAAACTCGTTTATTTCCTCTCTGTATATCTATTTCTAAAAGAGTAGGCCGAGAACCATACATACGCCATCTTCTGATCATATGCTCGAGCACGGGCCGTGATCACGTGTTGATCACGTGTAGCTGTCAGGTCCCAGTTCATCTGAGTTACTGATAGCAGCTGAAGGTAGGCTGTTTTACTCGACTGTTCTAAGACTCAAGGTCGCATCTGGCTTTGAGGGCGATAAGCGCATTCCTGGAGGCGCCGTGCCTACACTCCCAGGCACCAAGACGAAAGGTAGTCACCCATTCTGACCTCATCAGTAATAGATAGGCAAGCCTTTGTACTGGTCTGATGTGTGCCATATATGGTCTTTCCTTGGAGCTCGAGGGCCAACTGGTATTTTTCCGTTTACAGTGATTGTATGTGTTGAACCGAAAAGTATATAACCTCATGTTTGAATACGAGCCAACAGTCTTCTCGGCGCACCTGATGGGTGAGGTTCGGAGAGGCTCCTCTATAGAGTATTTTGTTTAATAAACGATTGAACCTTCTTCACTGCCAACTGACTGATTATTTGGTAAAGGTATTGGGACTATTGGCAGGTATAGTCCTTAAGTTTATTTTTATGGTACTTCAGCAATGACACAGATATTGAACATATCTCTTAGTACATCCTTTATTAAGAATTGAAAAACTGCAGGGGCATTGCACAAACCAAATGGCATCCCCAGATATTCACATAGTCCAAGTTTAGTAAGGAAAGCTGTTTTCCACTCATCTCCATCTTGTGCCCTTACTAAATGATAGGGCCTGTCTCAAATCTAGTTTGGTAAACACTGTGACTTCTTTGACTTGGTCAGGCAAAGATTGGATTAAGTGTAAAAGATACTGATTCTTTATAGTGATATTACTGAGAGATCTGTAATCTATACAACACCTGAGACCCCCTTCTCAATTCGGTATAAAACAAGAGGAGAAGAAGCAGGTGAACAACAAGGCCAAATGAGCCCTACAGGAAGCATTTTGCACAGGTATTGTCTGAGATATATGTTTTCTTTTTCTGACACAGTGTATATTCTGCTATAGGGTATTTGAACTCCTGAGATTAAATCTATTCAACAGTTGTAGGGGTGATGAGGGGGGAGTGGACGACTTTGTTTTAATCAAAAACGTCTACCAAATCTTGATACTGAATGGGCACTTCAGGTGTTACATTGTCTGTAGTTACTGCAATATTTTATGAAGTATAGGTTCTGGGAAGCAACTTAGCGTGGGCAGATAACTCTGCTCTGCCGACTAAGTTTGAGGATATTTCAAATACCCCACTCTGCTTGGAGTGCGAAGTTTTCCAAAACTCCATAATTGCAGCGGAGCGGAGTAAGAGACTCACCGTTCTCCTCCAGACGGTGTCCTGGATTCTGCCTGCTCTGCTCCTGCGGCTCGCTCCACTCGCCTACCACTGCTCGGTTGCTCCGGTGTTTAATTCCAGGAAGAACTGCAGTGCGCAATAGCATGGTGTACTGCATGAAGGCATGCCTGGGGTCAGGCATGCCTTAACGCATACGCCATGCGATTGGGCACTGCAGTTCTTTCTGGAATTGAACAGCATCGGAGCAGCCGAGCAGAGGGAGTCGAGTGGAGCGAGCCGCAGGAGCAGAGCAGGCAGGAGTCAGGAGTCAGGACACCGTCTGGAGGAGAACAGTAAATCTCCTTTCAGCACTGCAGTAGTCTGCCATGTGGGAGGGAGGGAGAAGGGGGTTTAGTGGAGGGGTTGGGGGGTTAGTGGGGGTAGAGGCAAATATTACTCTTCTACCCACGGAACTCAGTGGGATTTCACATAGTTTTCTAGTAACTCTGTGAAATTCTGCAGAGTGCTACTACACCAGCTCTGCCCCTCATTAGAAGCAACATCTCCTTCAAAATTTGTTGTGAAAGACAAAGAATGATTTTTCCAGTCTATGTCTGGGTTGTGCTGCATCAACTAGGGAATGCCTAAAATCACATGGAACTAAGAAGACTGAATGAGGTCAAATTGTACAACTTGCAAATGTTGTTCTTGAATAACGAAATTCACTTTATTAATGGAATGAGTAACAGGACTGGGTTTTAACTTACTCCCATTGATCATTTTGACCTCATCTATTACTGTTTGCCCACTAAAGGATTATTCATGTGTTTGGCCCACTGAATATCCATAAAATTACCAGTAGCACCAGAATCGATCATGACCCGAACTTTGATAGACTGATCTTTCCATAATATGAATACTTTGACATAGAAATGGTGATAAGAAGGAAGCATTGAAGTATGAGCTACCAGTTGGGAGATGATTAGACCTGCCCTACCCGAAGTACGTGTCTCCCCACATTTCTTGGGTTTGACGGGGCAGTCTCTTAGGAAATCTCCTTGCTTTCTGTAATACAGTCTGAGTTTTTTCTCTAAGCACCTTTGTCTTTCTTCCTCACTAAGGCAGCACACATGGAAATACCAAAAACGAGGATAAATTAAGCATTTCTCCTCATTTCGCCACCTTAAGACCAGGATTTTTCTGGTCTTAAGTTTGGCTCTGCCAACTATTATCGCCGCCCTTGATAATAGGAGGCAGCGTCGAATTCAATGGGAGTTGCGGTGGTACGCCCTCAGCAACACCCACTACACGCCCCCTTTCATGCTAAGTTTAGAGTGAAAGGGGTCATATTCTCAAGGCAGCGTTAAGCCACTTAATGTGGCTTTAAGCAACGTTAAGTGGGTTAACGCTGCCTTGAGAATAGGGCGCTGGCCCTATCGCCACGAGAACGTCAAAAAAGTTATGTTCCCATGGCGATAGGGGCTTGAGAATATGCCCCGTAGAGTCTTGCAATAAATGTCTCCTGTTTGGTTCCTAATTGATTTCAGGTGGCGAAGAGCGGCAAGCCTATGTACTTGGACCACCGTATTGCAGCGCTGCAACCAGAAGTAAGAGTCGTCAGGGACGAGAAGGCAGGATCCGAAGTAAGTACAAGAGGCGGGAGCCGGAGTTAATGCAGGATGCGGGAGCCGGCTTTGTGAACCCACGATGCAGAATCACTAGCGTGAATTACTAGTGACCCGGAAGCAGGTGAGTGAACGTCAGAAGGCGGAAGATGTTTGCAGTGTCTAAAAAATGAAGCACTCTTCTGCCTGTGCCGGCATGTTTTGTGTGCTCAGGCTCAGCCCTACTACATACGCAGGTGGGAGCAGAGCAATCCTGACAGGTTGCATTCCTGCCTCAAATGATTACCAGTGTTAGACAAATTGCCAGCAATCATCCTATCACTTTTTTTGTGTTTTATGTACCACCCTAAGTAGCATGTGTATGCCCAGACGTGGGTCCCGGGCTCACTGTGCCACATGAACTAAGCTACACCTGGCTGAAGAACCTTATAAGGGGACAAAACTGGTCCTAGGTTGCTTGTGTTCTTGTACAGGGAGGACCTGGCCTGGATTTTGCTCATGAGAAGCAGGGTGAAGACTGATTTGCATCCAGGTGAGTCCAATATGAGGTGGTATATTGGACGAAAAACAATGGATTGGGTTGCAGCCCAAGTGATTGCCAGTGGCTGAGATTAATTCAAGCATTCCATCATTCCCTTGTAATTTTTGCATTTGCCACCCTAATCGTCCTGGGGTTTCCAAGACTTAGGTCCCCGGCTATCTGTGCCCATGGAACCAAGCTATACCTGGCTGAAGAGCACTAACTAGGGTGAAAAAGGTCCTAGGTTACTTGTGTACAGGTTCAGGGAGCACTTGGTCTGGCAGTTCTGGCTGGACTGTTTCTGTGAGGAGCAGGGACAATACTGATTTGCATATTGATGGGTTCAAACTGAGGTGGCATGGTGGACAAAAAATGATATATTGGGATGCGGTCCCAAGCGAATGCCAGTGGCGGATTTTATTTCAAGCATTCCGTTCAACACCATGTTGTTTTTTAACAAACTTGAGGCTATCTCATCCCTTAACACCCCACGCCCCCTTACTTATACAGTAAAGAACTTAGATGTTTTATTTGATGGGGTTCTTTATCTCTACAGTGGAAATAAATACAAATTGTACCTCGTCTTATTGATTGGAATCCTGCTTTTGCTAAAGCTAACATACCACATTTAATAGAGCGGGGCTTCAGTGTTTTTGAGACTCAAATAAGATCACAAATTTACATAGTGTAAAACAAATGTCTGAATATGTCTCACATTAAAGAAATCCTGCCACAATTCTTCAGCCATTGAAGAACTTCACTTTATCAGAGTTGAGAAGAGAGAAACAATCAAATCAAGCTGCAATGCATCAACGCATGGCAGTGTCTTGCCCAAAACAAATCTGATTTCAAAAAATCCTTACCACCACAAGAAGCACAGAGAACAATTACATCATGAACTTATTGCCTTCAGGTCTCAGTGATTGCCCCAAACTGACTTGGTTCACTGTGTCTATTCAAAGAGGCAGTCTCGAACTCCCTGTAAGCCATCAGAGCAGATTTTCAAGGGCCACAGATCAAGGGCAAAGCAGGTATCTTCATTGCTTGGTCCTTTACTGGCTTGATGGAAATTCTTCCATGCAGATTATCAAAGTCCACTGTGCAACCCAAAAAGAACTGCAAAGTTAAGGGGGTTTGAAAGGGGCATCGTCCATGCTCTGATATTTGCTATTGAAAGTACCAATGCTTTGTGACTGCAATTACAGTTCCATACAATTGATTGGATACAAGCTCCCTAAAATCAATAGTAATCATTAGCAGAAGGGAAGTTGTCCTTGGAAAAAGTGAGACTCTAGTATTGCGGGACGAACTAGAAGTCCAGGGGTCCTGTACATGTTCCCACCAATGTCATTTACAGAATCCCAACTTTGTTTTAAAAACAACTCTAGCCTCTTTGCGTAACAAACCTCAAACTTTGTAAAACAAACATATTTTCCTCAAATTTCCGTGGTGGAAAGTTATGGAATCTGCATGAATCCACAAAATTCCACTCACCCTGCATGCTCCAAAGTCTTCCGAAAAAAATGATCCCTCACTTGTGTGGGTAGGCCTATTGGCGGTGACAGGAAACCTCCCAAAACGCAACGTGAACACACCACATTTTCACAGTGAAAACTGACCCTTTTTTTGCAAAGTGCCTAGCTGTAGATTTTGAAGCCTAGCTCTGCCGGCACCTAGGGAAACCTAGCAAACCAATACATTTTGTAAAACTAGACACCCAGGAGAATCCAGGTTGGAATGATTTGTTGGGCTCTCACCAGGTTCTCTAACCCAGAATCCCTTGCAAACCTCAAACTTTGTAAAAACAAAAACATATTTTCCTCACATTTCTGTGGTGGAAAGTTCTGGAATCTGTGTGGATCCACAAAATTCTACCCACCTCACATTCCCCAAAGTCTTCCAAGAACAATGGTACCTCAATTGTGTGGTTAGGTCAAATGCCCGTGACAGGAAACGACCCAAAACGCAACGTGGACACACCACAATTCCACAGTGAAAACTGACCCTTTTTTTGCAAAGTGCCTAGCTGTAGAATTTGAACCCTAGCTCTGAAGGCACCTAGGGAAACCTAGCAAACCAATAAATTTGTTAAAACTAGACACCCAGAGTACACCAGGATGGGGTGACTTGTCTGGCTCCCATCAGGTTCTGTTACCCAGAATCCTTGCAAGCCTCAAACTTTGTCAAAAAAACACATTTTTCGCATATTCTTTGGTGGAAAGTTCGGGAATCTGTGTGGATCCACAAAAATCCACCCACCCCGCATTCCCCAAAATCCTCCGAGAAAAATGGTACCTCACTTCTGTGGGTAGGCCTAGTGCCCGCAACAGGAAGCAGCCCAAAATTCAACGTGGACACACCGCATTCTCACAGTGAAAACTGACCTTTTTTTGCAAAGTGCCTAGCTGTATATTTTGAACCCTAGGTCTGCCAGCACCTAGGGAAACCTTGCAAACCTATACATGTTTGAAAACTAGACACCCAGGAGAATCCAGGATGGGGTGACTTGTCTGGCTCTCACCAGGTCCTGGTACCCAGAATCCCTTGCGAACGTCAAACTTTGTAAAAAAAAACACATTTTCCTCAAATTTCTGTGGTGGAAAGTTATGGAATCTACATGTATCCAAAAAAATTCCATGCACCCGGCATTCCCCAAAGTCTTCCGAGAAAAATGATACCTCACTTGTGTGGGTAGGCCTAGTGGCCACAACAGGAAACTGCCCAAAACGCAACGGAAACCTAGCAAACATATACATTTTTTAAAACAAGACACCGAGGGAAAACAGGATTGGGTGACTTGTCTGGCTCTCACTAGGTTCTGTTATACAGAAGCCCTTGCAAACCTCAAACTTTGTAAAACAAAAAAAATGTACACCCACTCTGCATTCCCCAAAGTCTTCTGAGAAAAATGATACCTCACTTGTGTGAGTAGGCCTAGTGGCCACGACAGGAAACGGCCCAAAATGCAACATGGACACACCACATTTTCACAGTGAAAACTGACCCTTTTTTGCAAAGTGCCCAGCTGTAGATTTTAAACTCTAGCTCTGCCGGCATCTAGGGAGACCTGGCAACCTATACATTTTTGAAAACTAGACGCCCAGGGAAATCCAGGATGGACAACTATGGCAATGTCATGAGAGTACACCTGTAAAAACGTTACAGTCTGGGTGAGGCTCTTAAAAGAAAAGTGCAAGTGCATTTGTCTAACCAATAGCAGCAATCAAGTGTTAAAAAGAAAAGGGTACCAGCAACTAAGGCAATGTCATAGAAGTACACCATAATGATGTTACAATCTGACTGAGGATCTTGAACAATAGGTGCAGATGCATTTGTCTAGCCAATAGCAGCAATCATAATTTACAATGGGTACCAACAGCTAAAACAATGGCTCTTAAGTAGAACAATGACTGGGTTATTCAAAAGCCTTACGAGTTTGCACAGCAGCCAGTAAAAAGGAGGCAGTACATAGCAAACAAAGGGGTTTCTAGTTGGTATAATAATGACAATGCTAAAACTGGGTTACAGATAGAGAATTTCTTAAAAAGAGGGATAATGAAAAAGTCTTCCTCTCTGAGCTGTACAAATGGCAGGAGAACAGTACTTGTACTGTGTCGCTCTATTGTTACAGCGGCAAGGTGGTAACAGACCAATCGAATATATATTAGCTGGGTTTCCCAGCATCAGAGGAATAAAGTTAAGATGAAATCTGGACAAAATAAAGCGATGCTGATTAGACTCAACAAACCCCAAATAAGCATGAAAGTTATTTGACAGCTGTATTATACTTTCATAAGATTTTACAGACTGTTTCTGTCTTTGGCTTTCCCATCTATCACGTGTGACCTTCTGTAGGTAAATTTCCTTCAATCTGGATTTAGGGAAGTCTACACAAAGAGTAGGGGTGTCATTTAGAAAAGCAAGACCCAGGGAGGTTAATGTTTGCTTCACGTAAGAAAGCCATGGTATTTTATGAGCATGAGCCATATTCATTATGTCTTTCAGAATTTCCTGGTTCAGTTTCACGGTATCCCTTTTCCATACCGATAACCAAAGAGAAAGTGGAGCTAGTTTTATAACATCCGTACTAAAAGGCATACCAACTTCAATATGAGCCACACAATTATTGCATGTAAGTGGGACTGCCAGCAAGCTTTTAATGAATTTATCCTCCAAATCTTGGAGTGAGGTCACATGTATTGCCCCCCCATATTGCCACCCCATATGTCACCATTGGTAGGGTTTTAGCCAGATATATTTTAACCATCTCGGGAATTGGCTTACAGCCTAATTTTTGGGCATCTCTAAGATTGCGTTTATGCTTTGAAGCATTAGATTTGCACGGGTTTGCAGCATCTCTTACCAATTTTGTTTAGTGTCAAAAACAATGCCTAAGTAAATAAAATATTGAACATGCTCAATTTTGCTTCCCTCTAAATAATAACCCATCATTTTATTTTTGGAACCTCCTATTTCCATATCATATGATTTAGTTTTATTTACATGTAAATCCAAAGTTTGCATAAACGCTGCATAGTATGTAATAAGCTTTTACAGAGTCAAAGGGGTCCTCACCAGCAAAACCGCATCATCCGCATATAAAAGGATAGGGAGGGGGGAGATCGCGACGCTATTGGTGAGTCTTTCGCAATATTGGTCAGGCTGTCATTAATATTGTTAGTATAAAGGACAAACAATAAAGGGGCCAACACACATCCTTGTCTAACGCCCCTTTCAATTTTAAAAACAGTGGTGCATTCACCTAGTCTCCCATATCGGACCATAGCGGTAGCTTCCCTGTGGAGCTCTCTGATAAAATTAATAATAGCATCATCATCTCCCATGTCCTTTAAAATTAACCATAGTTTATTATTTACCACGCAATCAAATGCCTTTGATAAATCCATAAAGCATGTATAATTGAGTATTTTTAGCCGTGGTATATTTTCCAATGATCATTGTTAAATTAAGACATTGGTCTACTGTACCACGCCCCTGTCTATACCAATACTGCACTTCCGAAAGAATGTTCTTGTCTTCTGCCCATAATTCCAATTTATTTAACAAAAGCCTGCCCATAAGTTTAACTGTACTATCTATCAAAGAGATAGGCCGGTAATTTGCGGGCAGGGAAGCGTTACCTTTTTAAAAATTGGAATTATAATAGAGTTTCTCCAGGAGGGAGGAGGACCAAGTTTTTCTATCGAGTTAAAAACCACGGTTAGAAGAGGGGACCAGAAAGCAATATCAGCAAGGAAAATATCCATGCTTTCCTGGATGGGGATTTCAGCAGAGCTAATTCGACTTCCTTAAGGTTAAAAGAGCGATGGGAGGGGGTCTTGATACCATCACTCACGGGTGCAGCATGGGCAATCCCTGTCTTTTTGAAGATTTCCTGGAAATACTTTACCTAAGTATCCTCATCAATATGTGTCTCTAAAGAAGGCCCACCACTATCCTTCAGGAACTACGCGTTTATTACCTTCTAGAAGGCAGTACCATCTCGTAGGGCTGATGCTTGTTTTAAATTATCCCATGCTTCTGATTTAAGCTGTCTCAGTCTGAGTTCTCATGCTCGTCTGTAGAGGTTCCTTAGTTCACAGATCTGCTCCTTGTCTCTAGGTAGGATTTTAAGGGCCGTGCGCAAATTAGTCGAGACTACAGAACAGTCATGATCAAACCATCTACGTAGGGTACTATCTCTAGTATGAAATGGTCATAAAAGCTGTAGTTTCAAGAAGTGAAGTAGCTTCCCAAATGCGCTTATAATCTCAACTTGATTAACAAAAGGATCCAGGCAGGTTAATATATCCTCCTGGTTTGCCCTAACGAGGGTAGTAAAGAGCGAGACCACCTCTACCTTTTCCCATTTTAGAGTAAAACCTCCTAAATTTGCAAGAATTGGTTTTGGTATGAGAGTGGCATTACGTTTGTTTTTGGCATCGCGCCAAGTTAGCACACAAGAAAGTATGGCATGATCGCTGTGTTCATTAAATAGTGTCGGAAAGGTGGCTAATCTTAAATTGGGAGTGTCAGAGGCTATAATATAATCTGTCAGCAATGAGTAACCAGCTCTCAGAAAAGTGGGGAGAATTTCCCCGATCTGTGGATCTAGTTCATTTAGTATATTTAGTTGCCACTTCATTAGAATACTATTTAATGGCTTCCCCGTGGCGTCATGATAGACGTGGGAGATGGATTCTCCATTATAATTTACCACCCCACAATGAGCCTCCATTGCTCTAGGGCACGGCTTTGTATTAAAGTCACCTGCCCAGATTATGTATAAAGGTTTGCAGTGGGACTCAGCAAATTTCAGAGCTAGAAGGTCATCACTACGCAAGGCACTGCACTGTCCCCTCTGAAGCTTTTTGCAAACAAGCTCTTTTTGATAACCTTTATGGTTAGAGCGGATTGTGCCGCAAGCAAAAGTGTCCACTTTGAACAATTCCTTAAACAAGTGCACAGCAGTGTAGAAGTTAACTAGGTGCAAATTGTGACTTTTGTTAAAAAGTCCTCTAGCAAGTTCCCACACAATTTTCTCTGAAACGCCTAAAGTGGATGAACAACCAGGGAGGATAACAGTGGAATCCCTACCAGTGTACACCCTGAAATTATAGACATATCCTGCCCTACTCAGACAACATATACGTCTTAATTTCACAACGTGCCCTCTTGCTAGAAATGTACTGTCTAAAAACCAAACGACCCTTGAACAGGACCAAAGACTCATCAATAGCTATTTCTTTCCCTGGAGTATAGATCTCTGAAAATCGATCTTCAAAGTGATCGCGAACAGGTCGAATTTAAAAAAGACGGTTACAGTCAGGGTGATCTCGTGGCAACGTCGAAGTATTATCAACAAAATGCAGCATCCGAAGCACAATTAAATACTGATCACGACTCATAATATCAGGAAATATGGCCGTTGCCATCAATGGACTATAGACCAATATGAAGCAATGGACAGCTTCCTTATCAAACCCATCAAAAAAGTAAAACCCGAAAACTTCTTCATCTCATCCAGATTTGTGGGAGTCCACCGGGTAGCTCCAGAGTGGGGCCTAAGTCTGTCACTGTTGTCCCTCAAATAATGTTCAGCATACAAATTAGTCTGCTCAACAATCTCAGCCAAAAATACATCATCCATTATCAACTGAATAAACTGTAGAGGCAAAAAAATATCACAATTCACTCTACACCCTGCATCACCACTAAAGGCAGGCAACACTGGCTGCATCATGTTTGGATCAACCCAGAGTCCAGCACCTCCAATGGGAAGCCTTGCAGCTCCAGGCTGCATTCCAGAAGCCTTTTGAACCATCTGCACATCAGTGTCCTCCTCCAAAACAGGCACTTCATCCGCACTTAGAGTAGCTTCATCATCAGATGATTCCTCATGGACAGAGAAGTCACTGCCTGAATCTTGCACTTCCCCCTCTCCCTCAGATGCACTGTCATTCTCATAATCATGGTCAGAGGAAGATTCAAAAAGCATACCAACCACCTGCTGAGCGGTAATTCTGCGGCTAGGCGTAATCCTTACTAACAAAGGTAACTTGTCAAACAAGCCAACAACAACAAACACTTTGTAGAATACCAAATAAACAAAATGTGGCTTTAGCACAAAGACCTATATATTCCAAAACTATACCACTCACTTGTCTGAAGCAGATAGACTCACCACCTACTCTGCACAGACACAGCAAGGACCTACACTATCCCACTAAAAAAGAAAAAGAAAAGAAAATTACACATAAGACAACACAAAAGACATTGCAAAGAATTTCAAGCTCCAAACACAAATTAAATATGCTGGTGTTTTGACATCACTCACAAAAAATTCCCTTGTGCGTTAAAATAATACTCATTTGGAGCAAACACAACAAAAAAAGTTTTTCTGACCAAATAAATGTAACTACGCAAAACTGCAGAAACCGCAAACAAGAACAAAAAGCACTAGAATAAAAGGAGAAATAAAACATTACAATCACATATGTAAATAATGAACCAGTCCACGCACAAACTACCAGCCACGCTGGTGGTTAGATGGGCCTAAAAGCGAAAGGCCGACCCTAAGGGGGTTAGAAACAGTTGAAATATTCAACCCCATAAAGGGGATCGAACCTTGTCCATGGGGCCGCTCCCCACAAACATTTAAATAAAGAAATAAATACCTGGTTGCCTAGTGGGCCATCTGAAATCATTTTGGGCCAACCTCCCCCCCTCAGTGGGGCAGAAACGGCCAAACAATATGTCCCCCAAAGGGGAGCGATCCTTGCCCAAGGGGCCGTTCCCTGCATCCATTACAAAAAAAAAAAAAAAAATCCCTGGTGCCCCAGTGGGCAATAAAAAAAATTATTTGTGCCAATCTGCCCACCCACAGGGCAGAAGCAGCCAAACAATATGTCCCCGAGGGGAGCTCCCCGAATACATTGTACATAAAAAAAATAAACTAAAATAAAAAAATCCCTGGTGTCTAGTGGGCATTCCTGCTGCACGAGCGATCGTGCAGCAGGAATGCTCAAAGAGACATCAGAGGAAAAGAAAATCCTTTCCTTTCCCCCATGCCTCTTTGTTTCCAAAATCAACCCCCCTCCCCGAGGAGAAACTCACCTTCTCCTCCTGCACATGGCTTCCACCGTGTCCAGTTTCATCCAAAGATGTCGGTGTGTGATGTGTGCTGACGTCAGTAGATTTGTGGAGGAGGGGGTGGGGGGACAGGGAGGGAGTGGAAGGGCTTCTGCTGTCCTCCCCGGTGGGGGCAGCATAATTGGCGGTCCACAGGGGGAGCGCCAGCTCTTCCCCCGTGGGTGGGTGCTAGGACAGCCGGGAGCCGTCCTGAGCACCAGCCCACAGTGTCTCAGGACTGCTCCCACCTGTCCTGAGCTCCGAAAGGGTTAAAAGATTGTTATAGCTTTTTTAAACCACCTCCTATCCTTCGCAAATAAGTCCCTCACAAGGCCCCGTTAGCTCTATGAATCACATATGGAATGCAATTGATCAAGAGGAGTTTGATGTTGCCATTTGCATTGTATTTCAAATTCCATGAAGACCGTCACTTATATGATGAAGTTATTAGTCATTTCCTAGCCTTCTCCACAAAGATAAGTAACTATGTCTATGGATTTCGGTTCTTCCATACTCTTAGGGCCATATTCATGAGATTTGTGGTGCAGGGCGGTGCAGCAAGTCACCTTGCAACGCTGCCCAGCGTCAGAGAGAAAAAGGGCAGGAATGTGCAGTATTTATCCCTAGGGTGCATTCCTGTAGTTTTACGCTGCGCTGGTGCCATTTTGGCAGGTAACCTAGCACCCAGTGCCTGTGTGTAGGCAGTATTGTTTTTGTGCAGGAAGGGCCAGGTTCAGGCACAAAAACAATCCTGAGCATATGTAGAAAGAGGAAAAAACAAGGTGAAATAAAGATATTTCTGTGTTAAGCCTCTCCTGGGGAGGCATATGTTTTGGTGCATTCCCAGGTAAGTCCTTGTAAATCTGGGAATGCGTTAACAACCATAGGAGTTGCTTGGGAACATGCACCACAACACCCATGGAAAGTATCCCTTGTGCAGAATAGGCCAACGCAGCGATTTGTGCTGTGTTGCTTACTACAGATTTTTCAATTCACTATTAGTACTTCACAATCCTATACATGACAATATTTTAAATGTCCACCCCGGAGTTGCTAAGCTATAGGGACGACTTAAGGGATTTGTTGTCCTTAAGGGTGGCTGGGAAAATCGCCTGGCTACAATATGTTATGAACGCGTGTCAGTCCCTGGGTAGGAGCGATTTATGGCGTGCTCCAGAACAGACGTGTCACTCATTATCCAGGAGAGAGCTGGTCATCCTACTTAATAAGCACCGATTGGAACTTGCTCTTACTAATCCGTCTTTGGGCAGCCTGACCAATAGGTTTTTGGAGGCAAAAGATCACTACCATTTTGAGAAATGCCTGGATATCATCCAACCCGCATTGGCCAAGAAGCTGTATGTCCAATTGAGATATGGGACACTCCCTCTGCGGGCTGTGACAGCTAATTGGTCAGTCACCCCTGCGGTCTCTAGTTTATGCGTTGGATGCGATAGGTGTGAAGAAACAGATTTGCATGTTTTGCTCTTTTGCTCGTTTTATGCTAGAATCAGAGCTCACTGGATCATTCCTCTCTGCAAACTGTTGGGCCTTAGAGACTACAGGGAAGCCTTTAGAATACTAAAATTGGACACTACTCCTATAATTGTTTTTGCGATTTCGAGATATCTTTGGGCTATGTGGAGCGCCCAAAGTGCCAAAATTAAACAGCATTTATCCGCTGTATCTGTGTCTTCACAGGCCTAGTTTTACCATGGATTGATTTTCTTCTGTATATCCCTTGTTTTTAGCGCTTAGGATCAATCTGGCCCTAATTATTTTTAATCTTATCATGAGTATTCTATTTGTTTATGAATCTTGTATGGTGGTATGCTGGAAATATTGTATCTTTCTCTTTTTTTATGTCCATTGCTTTTATGGTTCGCAACCGATAATAAAGCTTTATTGATTGATTGATTGATTGAATATATTAAATACAATAACAACTCCAGGAGAGTTTGCCAGCTGCGTATAATTTTCCTGGGAGTCACTCTGCTGTGACCCTAGATGATTTAAGATGATGACCTTATTGACTGGGAGGCTCCTTAGGGGACCGATCATCCTCTTTGTGACATGATGGGAAACTTAATCTCGCCTCCACTCTTCCTCATGCCTCACACCAAAATAAACTGAATATATTCACAGCATTTCCACGAACCTGGGCACTTCTACTTGATGTCGATTAGGACTGCCATTTTCACACATCGGACGGAGATGCCACAGTTGTAGCAAATACATCCAATAATAAATTAATATGCAGCGCGATTTCTTGCACATCAAATACATGTAATATATTCTTGCACTGTATGAGAACTGTACAAGGGGTGCGAAAAAACAGGTTTTACATCTGTGATATTTAGACAACTTCTGTTGTGTTCTTCCTGTCTTCTTCTTCTTCTTCTGAATACCATCAAGTGTCATTAAAGTTCTAGTTGTAAAATGTCTTCCCTTTCCAACCGGACAAACCCAAATATAGAAGTGGATGACAAAGATAATTTGTAATTTTTAAAGGCAACATCTCACGGATTAATCCACATAACATTGAGATTCTTGGAACACACACCAAAGCCCGCAGAAGAAAACAACTGAAAGGGCCACATAACACGCAGGTCACCTGCTGCAATCCCCCCAGGCCATCTGGGGGTGCCCTATCACCTCCCGCTGCCCTGCTTGCAGTGCCCTGAAGACGTTTCTTTAATCTATGAGCTATTCTCAAGCCCTTCTGACTGCAGCAATAGAAGCTTGTGTGTGGGCCACGCTTTAGGGGCTTTTCGTAGGTCAACCTTAGAGTAAATCTTGTAAAATAAAAGTTTTGGGGTTCCTAAAACCCCAGACAGCAATCAGACAGAAATCCGAGGATGTAGCAAGATAATAAACTCCAGTAGCAGTTTGAAAGCTCATTCATATTTCATAACTAACTGCTTTGATCTTGTAGGCACACAGACCCATTTCATCAGAGTGTTTATAATTAGAGAAATATCTGCTGGATCCATGCTGTCAGATTTATGATTGAAGGGCATTAAAATATTTATGGTCTAATGCCTTCACTGTTTCCGGGAATTGGAGAATGCAATAAATTTGACCACATTAAAATCACTGAGCACATACTGTACATATGGTTATTTTCTTTATAAATAAAACATGATGGCGCTTTAACTTTGCATGCACTTCTCCTTATAAATGTTTACAATCATAGCACAAACCTCTTCATTAATATGCACAGGAAGCGGGGAGTGCAATTATAAGAGGCCAAAACTATCTGTGCAAATGTTCATTAAAAGGGTCTTTGGGCGCTCATCCACTTCACACAGTTTCTCGGACTTTTTAACCGCGTGAAGAGTGACGGATCAAGGTCATTGGATTCACTTTAACTGGCTTGCTTTATGTGTAATTAGCGAGGAGCCTAATTATCAGAATCGAAGCATTAATTCAATTTGCTTGATAGAGGTTTATTGTACGGTTAGTGTCACCTTTGCTTGGGACTCTTTGCACGTGTGTGAATCGAGAAGAGGCCTAGAGGCCTGAGTCTGTGTCTTGAGGTATGCAAGGCTTCCTGTACCAAAGTTCTTCCTACCAATCACTGGGTGCAAGGTGGAGGCAAAGACAGCTGACAGTGCATGAGGCAGTTTCTCTTTCTAGCTTCAGCACAAACATCGGGGTGTGATTGATTTCACCATGTGAAGTTCACCATTGCACACGCAGCGCCCCTGGCTTCTCCTACCTCTCTCGGAACAGACATGGCACTTCTTATGTTCCGTCCTCCTGCTATTTCCATGCCATTTCCTTCCTTCAAGCACCCTTTTCCAGTTCCGTTCTTGTTCTGGGGAACAGTGGAAGACTCATGTACATTGGGGACTTTTACCAAAACCAAGTGGTGGGGCAGGACATACCGGCCATTGCTGGAGTCGGTGTTCAGCTTCTTCCAGGATTGCACGCACTGCACAGGCTCCAAGAGTCCTCACCCAATCCAGACACTGCTCTCATACTATTACCCAGCTTAAGAGAAGCGCCAGGATTGGTCTGAGTGGGCTGGACTGGACTGATGCTTGATCAGAGACAGGGAAACCATGCCTCTTCCCCCACCTGGCTGTGCAACACAACTGGGTTGGGTAAATGTAAGTGTGCATGTCGGTTTGTCAGTCCTAAGAGGGCTGGCCAAACCGACATGCGGACTTACAGTGCGCAACTCTCCTCCTCCCTGCTCAGCCTGCTGCTGTCATAGACGATGGCCCCGCCCTAGATTCGGGCACTCAGCTCATCCAAGGAAAATAAAATTAGAATAAATGGTTTAATTATCATTCAATTTTTTTATCTCCTGGCTCTGACCATGGGGAGACGCTCCTCCGCCATAACAGGGAAGCCGCCCTGCTCATGTATGGCAAATGGAGGTATGTTGCACCATCCTGGAGAGGGTATCTTATCCAGCAACAAAGCTGAGATCTGTCGGAGACCCCCATGGTGCAGATCACCTCCTTTCCACTTGTCTTTATTTTCAGGACTGTTCTGGGATATATTTTCAAAGAAACAGATCAGCGGGACTTCATAATACCTGTAGAAATATTAAGCGGAGCATCACATGTGTGCGGAACACCAATGTATACCTGTGCATTCTACACACTCCTTTGCTCAGGAGATCCCAGGAAAGATATGTAATATCCCACCATGTGATAGAGATGTTCAAAAGAACTGTCATCAATTAAGAAAGCGTAAGCGGAAAAAAGAGGTAAGTGACAATTATTCTCTTCTTTCCACGTGCAGCTGGCAAGCGCATATTGATTCATATGGGTGAAATAGTTGTGTTTATTTATCGAATTTCCACATGCATAGAAAGTCTATAATAAATTTAAAGCACAACCGGCCATTCATTTTAGCTATAAGCTGCTCTTAATGATTTTTAAAAAATCGTCTCCAATATTTCGTATTTCTTCTATTTTGATCAATCTGGTTTGTGATTTTCACTATTTCAAATCAGCTTCTATGAGAGATCAAATTAACATCTTCTATGTTTACTTGTGTAGCATATATTAACTATTCATTGAATACATAGATTGCAAACATTACAGTCATAGTCCTAATAATAGATCTAGCACCCTCAAGATAACCAGCAGAAAACATCCATCTTAAAGTCTCATGACAGTGTTCAGACCCCAAACAGACAATGCCATTTCTATGGGGAGGTTATGTACGCTTGATTCTGTTCTTTGGACCAAAGGGAAACTTAGAAACAAAGGGGCATATCAACAAGGGCTTTATCTCTGCTTTTTGGCTTTAAAAGCCAAAAAAGCAGAGATAAAACTTGCACCCTATCAACAACAGGGTGCTAACATGCAAATTTGCATGTTAGCACCCATTTACCCTACGCTTCCCCTTGCATCTCTAATGAGATGCAAAGGGGGCGTTCCAGAGTAAAATAATAGGAGAAATGTCGCTAAGCGACATTTCTCCTATTATCAAGAATATCGCTAACCCTGTTAGAGACAAAAAAAGCAGCGCTAACCGCGGTTAACGCTGCTTTTTTACGTCTGGTATTTTTCTGACTTAGCCATGATATCCTATGGAAGGAGGATATCATGGCTAAGTTTGTCTGTCCCTATCAACAAGCTAACGTGAGATTATCGCTGGGTTTCCAGCGATAATCTCACGTTAGCCACTTAGCGTGAGGATTTTTATCGCTATTGAGATAAGCGTTGCTAATAGCACGCTATCTCAGCGATAAAAATCAACGCTAGCCGGCGATAATTATCGCTAGCGCTAAGTGCGCTTAGCGATAATTATCGCCGGTTGTTGTTGATATGCCACAAAGAAAGTATACAATTATAGATGGGCAACTGTGATTAAAGAGAATGTTATTCATTGGTGAGTTCTGACTTCTTGAAGACATCAGACAGACAGTGAGAACTATGCTCGGGTTATTCATGATGTCACTCACAATCACGAGCTTCTGATTCCTCCTCAGTCGAGGATTCTGTAAGTGCTTTGCTGGTCATTGTACCAGAAGTGCATGCCAGGAAAGTTAATTTATTATATTTTAATGTTCATCATATAGACCTGGCTGATTTAGTGAGGGTTCACACATGCTAGATAGACACATGGGAACATATATTTATTTGACTACTTCAATGGCTAGAGTATGGCCAGCAGATTTATATGTTTGGCTAGAGCAGCACCCTCTGTATGCCAATAAGCAATCGCTCTGCCAATTATTTTTTCTCTGGAAAGATTTTATATAGGCTCGAGCCCTAGAATTATATAACAACCCAGGGATAATCAGAAAAACGTAGTAAAATCAGACATTTTATGGTTGACTCCCTAATGAATTAATCTTTGGTTATCAGACAACAAAACCCCTGAATTCTTAGCTATCATTCTTTCAGGAGTTTAGAGCACACATGTCCTTCCCAGGAAATGTCTTGAAAAAACAAGTCTCGCTGAAATCATTGAGAAAGATGTATGTCATTATTTAATTGATTTCAGACTGTGCAGAATCCACAGATATTTGTTTTTGGTTGGATGTTTCTGGTGTGAGAGCTCTTTTCCAAAGCAGAAGGATGGGCACACATAACATCCAAACTGGGTCAGGGTGTGAATGCATGGAGTTGATAAACAAAGCTCCTATTTGCAGTTTTGCATGTCAGATACTAATCTATTCAGAAGTCTGAGGGGAATCAGACATTTGTCTATTCCACAATTTCCTCTGTATGAGTGGTCTGACAGAAATGTCTTGGTTATGGTAGTCCTAGAAAACCTTACACTGTGCTCCCATGAGAAACCAAATAACAGTAATACAGTGTATGCACTGCAGAAAGTTTACCATGCTTTTAAAAATGCAGATGTTACAGTATTTGTCAAAATGTCCTAAGGTCAAGGATTATTTTCAAATAAACAGATAGCCTTGGTCTAGATGATGGCGAAACAGCATGAGGCTACATTAATTGCCATGCACATCGAGGTGATCCGCAGCACTCTGTCCATGTCATGCCACAGCACACTTACCTCCAGCTTAGGGATGTCACTTCTTTCACAAATAGACCCTTTTTCATATCAACATTTACATTGGTTTGGGAATTGATGCAAAGCCTTGCAGTAGTGCCCTTAAACTTACGAACTACTACTGGAAAGCCACAGAATCACATATCTTGCTAGACTTGTGAGTCACATTAGGTGAAGTGGGCTATGTACAGTGCACCAATATAGAAAGCCTTGCTTTGGTTTTAGTCAGTGCTTTAAATGGGGGGGGGGGGGGGGGGGGAGTGCAGGTACTCACCAAATTGAGCTGTGACCGAAAGGGCGGGCGAGGAGGCGGTTTAGAGGTGGGGCCAAGGGCGGGGCTACTGGCAATCATTTACGGCTATCGTGCGGTATGTAACTGGTGGTGTATAGTGTGGTAGCACATGGTCATTCAGAGACAACACATTTTCCATTGTCATTATCACTAAAGTGAC
Source organism: Triturus cristatus (assembly GCF_964204655.1). Classification (NCBI taxonomy): domain Eukaryota; kingdom Metazoa; phylum Chordata; class Amphibia; order Caudata; family Salamandridae; genus Triturus; species Triturus cristatus. The sequence continues at coordinate 1,357,078,280 of NC_140591.1, forward strand.
ACAGACATAGTTTTACTGACAAAAACCACGCAGCGCACCAAGGATATTGTGTGCAATTGGGTAACAGCCAGTGGCATAGACATTCTGTCATGGGCCTGATTAGGTCTCGCGCATAGCGGTGCACTGCGCACCAGTGCTCGCGCAGCGCAAGACATTTAGGAGGTGAAGAACAGGGAATGTGAGGTGACCTAGGAATCGCACACGCTTGTGCGTTTCCTCTTGAGGTCCCTTATTGGCCTTTGCGTGCGTCTTATTGTAAAAGACTGCACGCAATTGGCCCGAGACGTGCGCATAGCTCCTCCCATGGCCTATTGGTGTCTATTACGCGCACCAAGTGCGTAATAGACACCAACAGGCCTTGGGAGGAGCAATGATCATGCCCAGCCACAGGCGTGACGCGCGCGCCACTTGTGTTTCTTTACTTTTTGTATAAGCGCGGCACCCGCGCTTTACTTTTAATGTTATAAGTAAAGCGCGGGTGCCGCGATTATACCAAAGTTAAAGTAATAGAAAAAAACATCAATTTCTTTACTTTTGGTATAATTGCGGCACCTGCGCTTTACTTATAGCATTAAAAGTAAAGTGCGGGTGCCACGATTATACCAAAGGTAAAGAAATAGATAATTTTTTCTATTTCTTTACTTTTGGTATAAGCGCACCCGCGCTTTACTTTTGATGTTATAAGTAAAGCGCTGGAGCCGCGATTAAACCAATGGTAAAGAAATAGACAAACATCTATTTCTTCACTTTTGGTATATTCGCGGCAACCGCACTTTACTTATAACATTAAAAGTAAAGCGCGGGTGCCGCAATTATACTTTTAATGTTGGGGTTGTAATGTTACTTGTTGTTTATTACCTTTTGAAAGTTGAGAGCACTTAGCCCTTCGGATCCCATCCTGTCTGGTGTTTCTTTATGCTCCACTCATCGAAGCATCCTCTTTCACCCATGTTTACCGTCAAACACCAGACTCGGACTGATTAAGGCCCATCCATCTCTTAGGCGTCCCAGGACACATACCCTTGCCAGCAAAGTACTAATTATAAATGATTGCCTAAACCTGAATTAATTATATGTAGCCTGATGGGGACAACAATCTCAGGCTCTAGCATGCATTTTCCTCTAAGGACAGAATCCGCCTATTCCAACTGAGAGCCAGAAATTGAAGATTGCAACATTCGATGTTCAAGCGGGGGGTTATTTCAGCTGAAGCCCCAAAGGAAAGAGAATTGACACTTGCAGATGCACAGTTGGCCAGTACTATGGGATATCAGCAAAGAACCCAACAGAGTAGTGCCTCTGAAAGTCCAGTAGCGGCAATCCGTGTCAGTCTAAGTGAGAAAAGTCTTTCAGAAGCACTGAACTGTCCGTATATTCCCTAATTTCCCTTTAGACATGACCTCGACTACGGCTCCAAGTGTTGGTGCCCACTTGCCCTCACTCTCACGTGGAGTTTCAAAGGCCTTGGGTACCAACCAGACCATTTTATCATCTAATGAACACCAGGTCTAAGACTTTGACTGTGATAGACGAAAGTCCAAACCCGATCTGCAAATTATGTCTTTTCAATCAGCACTCCTTTACTTCCAACCACCTTCAAAATATACATATGTGTGTGTGTGTGTGTGTGTGTGTGTGTGCGTGCGTGTGTGTGTGTGTGTGTGTGTGTCTAACACCATTAGTGTATGTACGAGAGTCGAAAGCTGGTTTGATTTACACGGTTATATCAGGGAGAAAATTAGATCTTTGATGGAAAGTCCTGTTTAAGACTTGATGCAAACTTCAGTTGAAGTGGGCGGAAGTGACGGCTGATGCTGAGGCGGGACCAGCAGCTCATGAATCTCCATCTCTCGGGCTTTCTCTCCAGGGTGAATGGGCCTTTTGTTTCTGCTAAAGGTTTTTTGCACAGCTCCACTGACAGCATCGTTGCTCTCTTCTTCTGCAGACCTTGGTGTGTAATCTGCGGGGAGCAGGTTCGAACCCCATCAGAGCCACTTTAACCTTCAAACTTTATCAAACCCATAAAAAAGTACCACTCACTTGGGTAATAAAAACACTGTTGTGAGGGCACCAGGGGACATTTACGCTTGTGGCGTGAAAGATATGGGTGTTCCATTCATTTGGCATTATGTAAGCATTCCCTTTACAGCTTTCCTGATGTGGAATCGTTGGTAGAAAAATGCACAGTTGAAAAATTAAAAGAAGAAGAAACATGTTCAAAATGTGGCTGTGAGTTGGCCTACAGGGCTTACATGAGATATGTAATGGTTAGCCAGAACACCTGCATCCAAAGACATCACCTTACCAAAGTCATTGGGATAATGGGGGCAGGGAGGGCGATTCACTATCCATTTGGTCGACTGTTATTTCATTACATAATCTGGTATTACACAAACCCAAATACCATAAGTAATACTCCTGTCTAATGACCTTTGTATAAGAAGTTGCTCCGCATGAACTTTAACTCTGCGGATCTCACAGGAGATTGCACCACGTGGCCTTGGACTCTGATGGCGTCAGAGAAAGTGGATAAAATATACCTACATAAAGTATAGAATTGACTCCAGTCAGTAAAATTCTCACCATTGGCCTCTGTTGTGACCTATGGTCACAGGTTCAAAGTCCGGTAAAAATAAATCAGTCTTCCAATCTTTCGGGATCCGAAAATAAAGTCCCATTGTATTGCGTTATAGTCACATCTATTATTTATGGTGCTCATCAGAAAATCTAACATTTTTGTGTGGACAGGGCGGTGGGAGTTGCACCCACTTTACCACTAGCGTTCATGTCTAAACGTCCTCGGAAGTGGAATATTAGTTGTGTAATGTGAGGCAAATATTTTTCAAATAAAAAAAACCCAAAAACATTTTTTTCTGAATAAATGCTTTTTATTTACTTTTTTTAAATATGTTCTACAGAGCATACTAAAGTCACCCTGGAGTTCACTGATGATTCTAATTGAACGAGCAGCATTTTTAACTTTTAAAGATGTGAACCGCAGAGAAATAAAACACCTCACTATTTCACATTGCGTTGCCAATCAAAGCAAGTTGTTAATCTAAAAAGAACCACCTAATAACCAACTAAATGATAAAAGATAACCGATGTCACCTAAGCACTTGCTTCTGAACTATGAAGGCTTATTTGGTGAAATTTCCATCCTAGAGTGCTTTTAATAACATGAATACTTAACAGGGAAGGGCTTACTTAAAAAATCAAAGAGTGCTCTGGCTATAGTTTCATGAATTTCGAAAATATTTCTAAATGGTACAGCGAATGTTCAAGGTTGTGTGTAAGTCCTTGAGGACAAATTTGATTTTGTTGTAAAGAAGCATACCAAGGAATGAACCCCAGCATGCCCAGTTTAACAACTCATTCATCTTGTATGGGGTCATGCCAAGCTCCTGATTGCCATGATGTGTGGGTGTTTATCTACCTCATTGTGAGAATCTAACTCCTAAATGTGGCTAGGAAGACACCCCCTCACCACCCCCTGGCCCCCCTCCCCAGAATATTGCGATTTTCTGGGGAGGGGAAGGGCCTGCCTCTGCGAGTCCAGACGGATAGGCCAGACATAAGGGGCCTCATTTGTAAACAAGCATTTGCAATGCAATAGGTCTCGCATTATTAAAGTTTGAGCTATTGGCATTGCTAAATAATGCAACACCAATAGCTCAAACTTTAATAATGCGAGACCTATTGCATTGCAAATGCTTGGTGTAAGGAAGGAAATGGGCAACTTATCCCAGTTTGATCTGTGAAATACAGCAATAAGCTGGTTTCAATGGACACCAGGCCTCTGTGCCACTGCACCTGCTGCACCAATGGAAGCTAGGCTCCTGGCTCTAGAGAAAATTTATCTTTTGCGCACTACCCAGTAAAGTATCCTAATAAATTCTTCAATGACACTTCAGAAAAACAAAAGAGCTGCTTCATTTTTCATTTCTTATTTCCAAATTTGAAATATATGAACAGTTCATTCACAGGTATTCATGTTTGCAAACTTTAAGAAATGCTCTCATCCTCCTCTCTTCCTGCAGTCAGTTAAAGACAAGTAAACATCAATCTCCGCGTTAAAATAATAAGCAGCAATTCGTCAGATGGTATCGCCTCACATTCAACCTCTGTGGCAACAGAAAAAATAAAAATTTAAAGGCACATTTTTGCTCTTTCATCTTAACTCCATTGTGGTTATTTTTACAGCAAGAAACAAATGTAAAAAAGAATCCGCCCAACAATTGTAGATTATGCTCACTGAGCATCAGGATTGGCATTGCTGAAAGTGGCGAGTATAACTTACGATTTGTATCCCACTTTGCAGCTGGCGGAGTCGGATTGGGATCAGAAGGCCCCACAGCCGGGAAGCTCACACTAGCAGAGAGAGTGAGCACTGCATGGGACCCAAGCATATGCAGTCTCCACCAGGGTAGAGGCTTCCCTATCTCACCTGGGCTCTAGGGAGGCCGCTCAGCCCACCCTCCTACACCTCCTACCAGTCCATTTTGGGCTCAATGTCCCAGCTCGGCAGGAGACAAAGGAGTCAGGTGAAAGACATTGTCAGACCCCAGTGGCAGGTAGGCTAAGAGGTGAAAATGTCCCATCTGTTGTCCTGGGTCCTCAGGGGAGCTGTATGGATGGGGGGTCCAACTGCAAGAATATGATTCTTGCTTCCTGAGTACCTGATGGCCCTGGATGCAGGAATCCGGTCCTGGAACCCCTGCCTGGCACTGGAGGGAAACCTGCCTCTCCTGGCTGGATCCTTGTCGACGATCCTCGCTTCTGTATGGTGAAGAAGGAAGGGAAAGCCATTGAAAACTGAATATTTTAATAGCTTCCATTCCTTCCTGCCACACAGCTACAGCGTAGTAGGGACTTCGCACATTTAGCAGATAGCAAGATGATGTCTACTGCCAGTGCGAGATGCTAATAATGACAGCACACACTGCAGAGTAGATATGCTGTGCATGCTCTCATGGTGACCAATTCTTTGGGAAATCCCAACAGGCTGCAGTGAGTCCCAGTACTCTCCCTGGACACAAAGAAGTTCTAGGACTCAGAGAGGGAAACCAAAGAACTGGTGAGTGCCGGCTTGTTAGACTTGGGGGGTCTCTGGTTGGCAGAGGTATGCACTTGTGACAAAAAGGGACCCTCGCCTCTAGTCAGGGTAAGGGGGTACACTCCTAAAATAACCCCTGCTCACCCCCTTGGTAGCTTGGCACGAGCAGACAGGCTTATCTCAGAGGCAGTGTGTAAAGCATTTGTGAACACATACAGTACTCAAGTGACAATACTACAGATGGACACCACACAGGTTTTATATAAAAAATAAGTATTCTTTATATAGATTTACCACAAGACCATAAACGACAAAAATCCACAATACTGTTACTTTAAAATGGTAGTAGTTAGTTTAAATCTCTTTAGTTCTTAAATGTGACACTTTAAGTCAATGGACCTTTAGATGCCACACGCAGGGCAACGGAAGTGTTGCAACGATGGTGATGCGATGAAAGTTTTGGTGCAAAGAAATAAAGACGTGAAGACCTTCCTGATGCGGCTCGCTTCTCCGATGGTGCGAGAGATCTTGGCTCGATGCGTCAGCTGCAGCGGTGAAACCCTCGTCCAGTGATGCTACGACAGCGGCTTTGGCAGCGACAATCTTCTCCAGCGATGTGAGATGCTTCCGCTCGATGCTATAACTGCATCAGTTCTGATGGCGGCACGCTTCTCCTTGGATGCAAGGTGCTTTTCTTGATGCGGTGCAATGCAACAGCTACAGCGGCGTCATCCAAGATGCGACGGCTGCGACGGCGACACGCTTCTTCCTCTATGCGAGACTCTTCTCTTGATGCAGTGCAATGTGTCAGCTATGATGGCTGCGATGGCGACACACTTCTTCGGTGTTGTGGGGTGCTTCTTGTGATGCGGTGCAATGCGACAGCTACAGCGGTGACATCCTTGTTCAGTGATGTGACGGCAGCGGCTGCGACACGCATCTTCTCCGTGAGTCGCGCTTCCAGCTCCTTGCAACATGCTGTCCCTCAGAAGGCCCAAAAACAGCAGCAGGCACTTCCAAAAAACGCTGGGTAGCTGGTGGTTGAAGTCTGTTGTCCCTGAGACTTCAGCAGGAGGCAAGCTCTTTTCCAAGCCCTTGGAGTTCCTTCACAAGTTGAGCAAAAGTACACACAAAGTTCCTTTCTCCTCTCTTTGGCAGTAGGCAACCCCTGCAGGCCAATCCCCCAGTTTCAGGGATAGTCTCTCCTCAGTTTCTTCTTGGTTCCTCCCCTCAGCAGAGGTTTCTTCTTGTTTCCCAAAGTGATCTAAAGTTCTTGGGTTGGGGTCCCAATATTTATACTAAGGTTTCCTTTGTTCTCTAAAGGCAGAGAGGCCTTTGCCTAGTCCAAACAAGTTCTGGTCAGTCCTGGAGCACTTTGCTTACATGACTCCTTCTTTCCTTTCAGAGTGCAGGGCAGAGACATCAGACGCACCACAGGAGGTGGAGCCATAATTGTGGAGGGAAGGCACAGCCCTATTCAGGTCCCAGGTGCAACTCCTCCCTCCCATCTAGATGCAGATCTCTCTATTCACCACTGGGCTACCTCACCCTGTCTCCTGGAATTCCCCAGCCCTGTCACTCAAACTCCAGACAAGGAATACACAGCCTAGCAGAGGCAGGTTTGAATGGTTAGACAAGAAAATACCTACTTTCTAAAAGTGGAATTTTCAAACACAGAATGTTAAAACCAACTTAACTAAAAGATGTGTTTTATCATTCTGAGTTCAGGCATACTAAATTCGAATTTCTACCATGTTCCCTGAGTCAGTCAGGATTATAAGATACAAACTGCCCATTCTGGCCTATGGAGAACAGGTAGCCTTGCAATAGTGAAAAACGAAAATGGCTGTAATTCACTATTAGAACATGCCTCACACACCAGGGCATGTTCTACCTTGTACTAACAATGTTCTGCGTTGGATCCTAACAGGAGGGGGATTGCTGCTGGTGGGGCCCAGGAGGGACCGCCATGAGGCTGCCTCCTTGCTGGAGGGCCCTGTGTGCTGGCCCCTGGGCCCAACATTGCCCCCCTGAGGTCTCCAGGACCTTTTGGTTGCTGTCCAAGCGCCTTGTGAGCGCTTTACTCTTAATTGACAAGGAGCGCTGGGCTTTGATTAGAGTGCTTCCCTTGTTTTGCTGAGCGCTACATTTTCATGCCTTTTGTTGCCTTTAGCGCCTTGGGAGCGCTAGATTTCAGGTTGCCAGCGGGAGTCTTTGCAGCGCTGTGCTGCGATGTGGGACTCCCCCGCGTTATGATTATTTTTAAATAGCGGGTGCCCACCCCGCGTTTAGAGCTTGATTGCGGGTGCCCACCCCGCGTTATGATTATTTTTGAATGGCGGGTGCCCACCCCGCATTATGGTGCTTTGTAGAGAGAGCTGGTGCCTACCCCGCATTCACTGAATGAATCACTGCCACGGCGTAAGAAAGAGGAGCGCCGGATGCAGAAGTCCGGCCATCCGCCTGGTTGTGGGCGGGGCCAGCGACGCAAGCCGGAGCCTCGCGGGCTCCACTTCCGCTTTCCCCCGCCGGGGAAAAAGCTGCGCAGAGCCTCGCCGGCTCTTGCCTGCACAACCCTTTCCCGTGTTTTGCTGATGTGCGGGGTTCTCATAGTGAGGAGAGAGTTCCGCGGATTCCCTGCGCCAGCCTGGGCAAAGTCCCAGGTTCCGAGAGGGGACCTGGGTGACGAGGAGACTGGGAGAGGCACCAGTGAGTCCTGGTAAGTGGGGGCTCAAGTTTTGTGGTGAAAATCGAGGGCCAGTGTACAGAGTCCCTCTCCTGAGTGGCCCCGCCTGACTGAGGGCCGCTCCAGCGATACCGGGCATTCCGTGCATAGAGCCCCGGGGGGGAGAAGTACATCGGGGCACATTGTCAGTGCCCATGCCGTCGCCCAGAGGTGTTTCACAGCTGCCCCACTCGCTAGAGGGCAGCTCCAATGATAAGGGGGCATAATTATCTTCAGAGCCCCATGTGGCTCCATCGATGGGGCAGGTTTATTTAAAAGCCCCGTGGGGGCCAGAGGGCACTGGGTGCCGGGCCCCTAGTGCAATTGACAGCTGTCCCACTGGTTAGAGGGCAGCTGCCACGTTCCATGGGCATGGTTTGTTTCAGCGCCAGTGCGCTCCACAGTGCTTTGGGGCAAGTTGTTCTTCTTATTGGCGCATAGTTATTTCAGGAGCCCGTGCGCTCCATGGGGGCATGTTTGTTTTTGGAGCCAGATGGCTCCAACGTTGGGCACATTGATTTCAAGGGCCACTGAGAGCCCCAGCCTCATTTGTAACTTTTCCAGCTGCCCAGCAAATAGTGGGCAGCTGCACCATGTAGGCTTAATTCCTGAGAGGGAGAGAAGTGTCACAGAGGTGCCAGGCCTTCCCCAGCTGCGCAACAATTAGTGCCAGCTGCTACGTTTAGGCCAGCGCGAAGTGCGCACCCTTGACTTTCGCTGCATAGGCAGCGCGCCCTGACTTTTGGGACACAGGGCATTTGAGCCCCCCTCTTTGGGATGGCCAGTTGGCCAGGGGGATCGTTAGGTTTGTAGGGCTCCAGGCCCTAAAGCTGATTTATGATTAGGACGTTAATGTCTAATGCGTTTAGACTTCTAATGTGATTTTGATGCTAGGAAATGTAATTCATGCAGTATGTTTTACGCACCCTGTGTTATACCTCTAAATGTGGTCTTTTGTTTTGCATATCATGGTTTATGCTAGGGCGATTATGTTCCACTGTGTGAGTTATGCCCCTAATGTAGTTATACTTAGGAGGTTAGGGTCTAATGCGTTAGACTTGTGAGAGATTGCATAATGTGTTTATGCCCCTGTGATGTATACAGGATAGGTTTTATACCTGATGCTATTGTGATAATGCTGAGGTCATTATTGTACCAGTAGTTACCGGCTGTGCTCTACAATTATAATTTGTGTTACAGTTGGTATATGTTCTACATTTACCATTGGTGATTTGTGCTAATTCTGACAGTGGCCCACGTGGCCCTGCCTTGTGTAAATAATCCCTTGTAAATATTGCCCAGTGCCAGTTGGCACAGTGTATATTGTGTGATTACTATTCTAATGTGTTATGAGAATACAAAGGCTATTTTTGATATAACCTTGTGTGGAGTTCCTTTTGTAGTGTGCCTGGGATGTTGTTGCAGCGTGCGTGCGCAAATGCTTTACACATGGCCTCCGGGCTAAGCCTGACTGCTCATGCCAAGCTACCAAGGGGGTGAGCAGGGGTTATCCTTGGTGTGTAACTCCCTTGCCCTGACTAGAGTTGTGGTTTCTGCCTGGCTTTGGCGCAAGCCTTAGCCAACCAGAAATCCCATTTCTAACAGTCACCATTTGTGCTAAAGATTTTCTTCTGGGAATTGTTTTCTCATCTCTCTATGAGTTTTCTGTTTCCCTGTTCATCTTTCTTTTCTCTTTTTTTATCACTCTTCTTTGATTTTGATCTCTCTGATTCTTTTTGGGCAACTTAATAGTGAATATTTTTATCAGTTACACAAACAGGCAAAATTAACCGTAGAGTTATTATTTGGAATGTTAAGGACCTTAAGAATCCCATCAAGAGATAGAGAGTCTTAACCCACCGATTCAAGGTTGCAATCGGTTCTTTTACAAGAAACTCACTTACTGGAGAATGATATTGGTAAACTTTAAACAAAGCGGATTGGAAATGTTTTTTTCTCCTGCATTGGGTAATAAGCCCAGAGTTGCAATTCTATGTCATAAAAGTTCAAATGTGAATTTGGACTCAGAGGAAAAAGATTCAGAAGGTATATGGGTAGTGGGTCATCTTAAACTTAATAATATTGAAATATGTGCCGTCAATGTATACGGTCCCAATAATCTGGATACCCAAATTTGGGCACTTGATCACAGACATTGCTCAGATATCTTATATATAATTTGATTATGGGGGTGATTGTAATCAGATACTTGATCCCTTTTTAGACAGACATTCACTAGTCAAATTCATCCCTAACACCACACATAAATCTTTTCTGTGGGCAATATCACTAAGAGGCTTACCAGGTTAATGGCAGTTAGTTAACCCACGTCTTAGAGAATACACCTTTCACTCTATAACACATCACTCTCAATCGAGGATCAACTATTTATTCATCAGTAAGAGTATGATTCAATCGTTATATAATTTGGAGATTGGTTCCGTAGTTAGGTCCGATTTTGACCTTTTATATAATAAATCAAACTTTTCATGCTGGAGGTTCAATAACAATTTATTAAGTGACACCACATTTCTGTTACAATGCAAACAGTTCACCCAAGATTTTTTAAACTACATTTGAATGATGATATTGCACTTCACATGCTTTGGAGTTCATTCAAAGTGGCATTTAGGGGTTTCATCATTAACTATGTCTCTATTAAAAAAAAGACTGCAGAGAAGGAAGCTCTCAAACTTTTGCCGGAAATTAAAACATTAGAACATAAATTCTACACTATAAAATAGGAAAAGCTGATTTAGAAGAATTAAATGAAACCAAAATACAATTTAACAAAACCACCACATATAAGGCCTTAGGTTATTTGCTAAAAGTAAATGCTAGATTCTATAGTGGCAGAAATAAGTCAGGTACTCTTCTAGAAAATTATCTAAAATTCACAGAAGAGAAGAATAACATAAAATCTATTATAAATCCACAAGGGTCAGCAGTTTACAAAGACTTAGAGATTTTAAAATGTTTTGTTCAGTATTATACCAAATTATACACCTCTAATAACCCTCCCTACATTATATCCCTCTTGACTGGTCCTCCTTAAAACGAGCCTGGCCACCTAAGAGCTTTTGTCTGCACTAAACAAACTTCCTACTGGTAAATCACATAGACCTGATGGTTTCACAGTAGAATTGCACTTGTAATTTTCAGATTTGCTACTTCCCTTCTTATTTTGTTTACTTTCCTCTTTTTGAGCTCTAACTCTTTTCATGGATCTTTTACACAGGCAATGATTTCTCTTATGCCAAAACAAGGAAAGGATTACACACTATGCCAACATTACAGATCAAATTCTCTTATAAATACCGATTGCAGAGTTTTTGCTAAAGCCCTGGCTCTCTGTTTAGACAAATTCTTACCAGATATTATCAGTCCTGCATAAATGGGTCTTGCAAATGATCGTACTATTTCTGACGATTCTTGCACATTCCTTAATATTTTTAGCAAACCAAATAAATTACACCATTCTTTGGAAGGGCTATCCCTGGATGTCGAGAAAGTATTCAATAGAGTTAATTGTCGATTTATGCAAAAACAATTACAATGGCATGGCATTGACCCTAATTTTATTGATTCGGTGTTCTGCTCCATTGAAATTCTCCCTCCAATCCTCTATATATGTTCATGGTATACAATCTTCTTATTTTCCTCTCAAACATGGAACTAAGCAGGGGTGTCCACTTTCTCCTCTTCTTTTTATCTCTGTCTTGGATCCCTTCTTATGTCAAATTAGTCCTCCCCATCTTTTTCTTGTTTTCAATAAAAAAAAAAACATATTAAATTCATCGCTTTGGCAGATGATATTTTATTGTTTCTCTCATCCCTAGAATTATCCCTCCTGGCCTTTTTTAATAAATTCCTAATCTATTCTCAAGTCTCAGAGTACAAATTGAATGTTAATAAGTCAGAGGTTCTACCACTTAACAAATACTGAGTGAAAGCACCATATAAATAATTTTGTTTTGATGTAGAATTCATCAAAAATTAAAGTCCTCTGCATTTTATAATATAATACACTCCGGGGCACTCTTAAGATTAAGTGGAGAGGTGTGGCTCACTGGTTAGAGGCGGCAGACCCGTAAGCAGAGGATGGCCCGGGACCAGGGTTCGATTCCTGACGCGGCAGGGTCGTGGACCAGGGTCAGCGGGCTCGATAATTCTCGCCTCGGTGCCGACTCCAGTCAAGGACCACACTCGGCAACTCTGGGCATTAGCTTGCCTCATCTTCACAACGGCCCCCCCAGACCGCCGGGGATGCTTGGTCGCACCTTAGGGATACCCATTAGGGACCATCTCTCAGGTTGAGCCAGGACGGGTTCCCCAGCGGTCGAAGTGCGGAGATACTCCTCCGGGAGTCGATTCTAGCGCTATATAAACCCACAATTAAATTAAATATTACCAATTTATTGGCTAAGCTTAATACACACAAAAATGGTCTTCTTTATATCTATCGTGATGGAGTAGATAGGACACCAATAAAATAATGCTTGTTCCCCTCATACATTTTTTCCTTATGATCTTCCTAATTAAGGTCACTAATAAAATCTTCTCACATATATTGATAGCATAGCAAAAAAAACACTTATGGAATGCTTAAAAATCTCACATCTCACTTGCTCTTCTAAAACTTCCAAAATTGAGTAGGAGTATTATTTTTCCCGCCATTTTGCATTATCATAAGACTTTTGGTATTAGGCAAACCCAAGAATGTTTTCTTTCTTCCAGCCCTGCTTCAGGGAAATTGTGGATAATATATAATATAATCCACATTTGTAAAGCACGAACAAACACCCATAAGGGTCTCTAGGCTCTTGGGGCCTCCGGGAAGGTTAAGCAAGCTATTCTCCAGGACTAAAAAGAGAGATCGGAATGATGGTAGAGGAAGCCCTAAACAATGACTGGATAACAGAACACGAGGCAGGCTTTTTAACAAAGAAAGACCCTGTGATACCAGCATTTTATACTCTACCAAAAGTATACAAAGTAACTAGACCTCCACCAGGAAGACCAATTGTGGCAGGAATAAACTCCATACTGGAGCCCTTGTCACAATTTTGTGATTTTTACTTCAAACCCTTGGTGCAGAGTAGACGGGCTTACCTCAAAGACACAACGGAAGTACTCAATCTTTTAACGGATATGGCCTTTAACCCAGACGAGGAATTTTTGGTGGGATTGGACATTGAGTCCCTTTATACCAATATTCCGCAGCAAGAAACCTTGAGTATGATTGAGGAACTTCTATTTGATCTGGATTGGCAGTATCAGACCCCTAGACCATTTATTTTACATCTGGCTGAATTGGCTTTAACTCGAAACTTTTTTGAGTTTAATGGAGTACTTTATTTGCAATCCCATGGTACTTCAATGGGTAGTGGCTTTGCACCCAGTCTAGCAGGTCTCTATGTGGCAACCTTTGAACAAAAATACATCTTTAACGCAGAAAATCCATGGACTAATAACATACGGGTCTGGAAACGGTTTATAGATGACGTCCTCCTCATTTGGAGGGGTGACGAGACATCTATAAAGGAATTCATGCAATGGTTAAATGCACAAAACCAGTTTTTACATTTCACCAAGACTATCACCAAGGAGAGTCTTCCTTTTTTGGATCTGGTCATTTCCCCTTTGGAGGGCAAATTGTCTACGAAAGTCCATCATAAGATCACGGATAAGAACGGACTTTTGCATTTTGGGAGTTTTCATCCCAGAGCCCTACGGGAAAACCTTCCGGTAGGTCAGTTCCTGCGACTTCGCAGGAACTGTTCTGAACCAAATGAATTTAAGACAGAGGCATGTGCATTTCTCGCAAGAAATGCGCATGCGCGGGTGTCCGCGCATGCGCATTTGCCAGAAGAAATTAGAAACGAAGAAGAGGGAGCCCCGGAGACGCCGCGCTTAAGGTAAGTCGCTTTACTTTAATTTATTTTTCATTGCTGATATTATTAAAAGGAGGGCAGGCGGGAGGTGGGTGGCGGGTGGCAGGCAGCTACGCTTCGCCCTCGGCGTGTGCGTAGCGCTGCCCTGCTTCGCCTACTTCGGAAAGTGCGAAGCAGGCAGCGCTACGTACACTACGTGGGCGAAGCGTAGTGCTACGCCCGGGGTTACTTAAAATACCCTTGGCAACAGCGAGTACATACCAACTGTAACTCATCCAACGTTATTTACATGATCAGGTGCCCGTGTAATCTCATTTACATTGGGATGACCTGTAGAAAGGTCAAGGTGAGAATCATGGAGCATAGGAGCAACATCAGGTGCTCCAGGACCAACACACGTCTCACTCTGCATTATGGGGAGAAGGGGCATACAACACAGGACATATCTTGGACTGTATTGGATAAACCCACTATCAGACCTTCGGTAAGGGATCCCTCACAATTCCTTTTCTTACGGGAGCAGAAGTGGGTATATCGTACTAAGAGTCATGAAACAGGACTTAATGATGATATACCGTGGTCTGCCCTAGGGAGAAAAGAACCCAGTATTGGGGGTAAAATGCATCTGGTGAACCTATTGGGTATTGTTTAGTATAGAACATGCCGGTGATAATGAATTGGAATAGTAGGTGATGGGCCTTTGTCTCAATAGAAGCACCAATATTATTAAAAATATTCTATCAAATATTGTGTGAGAATGAGCCTTTGCTAGATTGTCCCTGGAATAAACAACTTGATTAATGAGCTCACTCCTGGAGGTGAGGCTGCTGTCTATGTTAATATCCCGTGACAATAGGTATATGTACACAAAGGCACCTTCTAATTACACTTGGTTGCACCAGGAAGGATAGCGTTCTAATCTCTAAGGTGATACGTGCATTGCTAGGTTGGACGATTTATGAGCTTATTTCCGAAGGCGAGGCTTCCTTCTCTTTTGCGAATACTCCGTGATAACAGGTCGATGTATACAAAGATTTTTTCCGCTATATTGGGTTGTACCAGGCAGGTTAGCGGTATAGTCCAATAGGTGATTACGTGCCTTGCCGCTAGGTCACGCATTACGTGCATCGTCACTCGCACGCATGACGTGACTTGGTAGCGGAAGTGTAAATACGGAGGGCACGGTATCCAGAATATCTACTCGGCACCAGGAGAGACGGAATCCGGAGGCAGCGCACCACTCTTGATGAAGTAAGGGGGGATTTGGCCAGAAATTGAGGGGGGCGAATTACATCCATGCCATAGTCACTCGAGGATACAACTTTGGCACTCGAGTATGCGGTAATAACAGAGAAGCCTCATTATGGAGAGCAAAGTCCTGCTCCTTTACTATATGTGGGGGGATATATACGTTTATCCGGACACATAAGAGTCATCAGGGTCCTAAGGGGACGTAAAATAGGGTAGCGTTGTATATTTTTAATAACGAACGAAATATGAGGTTTGGCATATAGACGATACTGACGGATTGTTTAAACACGAGTGAAACATTATGTGAAGGTGTATGTCAGCCGGTATGAATTACGAACCTAGGAATTGAATACACTCTGTGTTTTCCCTCCCGCAGTGTGTGACTACAGAGGGTCGCTCTCTACTCCAGTGCCTTTTTAAGCAAATTGCTTAATAAACTCTGGTAAGCAATGAGTGAATCTGGATATCGCATGATCCCATATGAATGTATTGAAGACCTTTCTACTAAGATGAGGGTAGTAACACCTGAATACCCTCGGAATACATGTGGGGATGTTGAAATGTGTCTTTCGCATGTGTTTCGGCACGTTACTCCTTGTGTGTGATGCACAAAAATATATATGGAATTTTATTTGAATGGGTATTAAGCGCAAAAAAAGAGTGTGCTCTGAAAATACCACTGGGAGGGCCACTGTTTGCCCGTTGAACTATGATGGTGGATTGAGCACCACATAGACTTTAATTTTGGCTACACCAAATGGGTGGGCAGCAATTTCTGTTGTTTGTTTGAGAGCACACGTGAGTAAGATTTTGTTTTTTGCTTTATGTGGAAGGCATTTTCGCATTTTTTCTTTCAGTTTCTAATCTTTGAAAGAGTAAGTTATAAGATGAACTCCAGACTGACAGGTGGAGTATAACCCACAACAGTGGGTAATAACAGGGGTTTGGCAAAAGGGCATGGGGTTCTAACTTGTCCTGAGGAATGCCGGAGATTTAACTTTGAACCGGCAGAAACATGTCGACTGCTATGCAGAATGGAGGGGTGGTGAGCACTTAACTAACTCACTCCACCACCATCCATTTGGTATATAGTCTCTTCACACATATATATACCATTTTAATCTGACAGGGGAATCCAGGAATAAAATTATTATAGAGATATCCCTGGGTCAGTTTTAAGACTCATCTTTTCTGCACTAAAGGATCCAGCCTTTTTTTTGTTTGTCTGTATCATTGTTGTACTGTCTACCCCTCCCTATTGCTCCGCCTCTAGCATTGGTTTGCGCAGAGGCGTTAGTAGCAGCCCGATGATGAAGCATGCCACAACTTGTTGTGGGTGAGGGCAGTTTTCAAAAAACATGTGTGCTTTCTTTAAACATTCAGCAATTGCTATTTGATTGAGGCCGTTCTTCCACCCTACCTCCTGTTTTGTGTGGTTTACTTAATTCTTGAGGAGGATGAGGTAGGGTTTGTACCTTCTCCCCCTTTTCTTTATTGTGAGTAATCTAAAAAATAAAATATAAGCAAGCTATTACCCAGAGTCACATGGGGCTGGGCTAATCTGCCACTGGTGCCAGGGATTGAACCGTGATCCCCAGATTCCGGAGTCAGTCACCCTAGCCGCGGTGCCGCACATCTTCCTGGATGGATTTAGAAATTGCATTTCTACACCCTTTCACGCACTCCCATATGTATGTCATACCCACTAAAATCTTGGTTACCTCTTGTTATTTCACACATTTGGTCATTGTTTAAGCCATTCATAAAGCCTAATCCTTTCACCTTGTCCTAATTTAGTTCCACTCCCATTTGCTACAACAAACATATTGCAATGAATGGTTGCATGGTTCATTGGAAATATTGAATAGATAAATGGACAATTATGATTTCACAGTTACTCCATAACGATAGCCTACGTTCCTTCCCTTGTGTCTCTTCTAAATTGAACTTACCTATCATACACCTTAACATATACCATATATGCATGAAAAAAATGTATTTATTATTATTAAATCTTTCACAATCTCTCTGAGATACATCTAACAGCAGAAATACTTTAAAAGTATGCACAATATATAGCAAAGCCTTCATTATATATAAAACTTTGTGTGCCTAACCTTCAATTAGAACCAAAAGTAAGATTGAAATTTTATGGGAATCTGACGAGGTTTCTCATTGGCACCAGTAAATGTGGGATAACATATGGTTAAAAGTGCCTTCTACTGCTCGCTCTGCCTCTTTAAAACAAACTTTAAAGTTTCTTTTATAAAAGATTATATTATACTTCAGAAAATATTTTTAAATTCATGCGTGCAGGCCACCAGACATGTTTGTGGTGCAGTGGTTCAGACGATTCATATATGCACTTGATTTTTCTTTGCCCTAACATACTGCAGTTCTGGAAATCTGTTTGGCTTTAAATATGTGATATCACCAAGGACATTTCAACATGTCCCTTGCACAAGTTGTTTTTGGGAGGCATACATTACACCTGGGGCCTGATTATGATGTCGGGTGGATCGCCACCGATAGGCCATTGGTGGCAGTCCATCAGACATCTGAGGTTGCGGTCCCACCGCCCCATAATGATGCGGTGGGCTGGAGCTCAGTGGGCATAAGGACATCTACGACATGCTCAAGGAGCCCTTTGGGTCATCGGACGGACCGTAATCCATTCAATGGGGGTGGTGATTGCTGAGGCACCTCCTTAGGGATTAGGATAATCCTCTTTCCTCTGCTTTTATATGGCGGCCCAATCCCCATGTGAGGGAAGATGGAATAGGACTTTTGGGGGGTCCTAGCAGGTCTCCTGTCCCCCGTATGCCTCCGGTATGAGCCCGGCGGGCACATGTGGTGCCCATCCAAACATCCATCCATGCCAGGCACCACATGGTAACTGCAACACAGTACATGGATGTTTGAGAACTGCTCTTGTCCACTGTGGCATGTGCTGCAGCCCTTTACTAGGGCTGCAGCATAAGGCGCAATGGAAAATAGCAGTTTTCTAACCACCTGCACAGCGGTCGCTGGTGGAACCGCTGACATATAGTATATCGAACACCTGCCTGAGGCTTTGACGATGGGACACTCTTCCGACCGCCATTGTAATTAGGCCCTTGGTCTCATGGTAAATCTCTTAGAAAATTAATTGATTTGCTCATGCTATAGCTCTACAAGTTATTGATCTAATTTTAAAACTAAAGAAGCTATACCAATGCAACAATGGTGGATTTTAATGTGTCATCATCACAGATTGGATACATATAATCTTCATGCAACCTCCTTAGTAATCAAATATGATAATTTATGGTCTCCTGTTACTTTTCATTTAATAAAAAAACTCTAGGTTTTTGTACCTATATCTACTTAGAATGTAATAGTTTATGTTCATATATTATTCCATTCTTATCATATGTTCTAATTCAACATGCACAGTACTAAAGTGATTATTTGTTATATTTTTACACTGTTTTCCAATGTATAGATCGTTTCTGCCCTTCTGTCCTTTCACTCTGTACGAGTGTGATTAAATGCTCTTGTGTTTTATTAGTTACATGATATTCCTATTCATTGCATCCTGTTTTAACTCGCATTCTCAATCAAAAAATATTAAACACCCAAAAAAATTGCAATGAGCTAATTCTTGTGAACAAAGTGACCTATTGACAGAGATTTGAGAGGCAAAGTGTACCGGTGAATGGAGAGGCATCAGAAGAAATAAAGAGTTGTCAGATGGAAATTAATTTGTTTGCACACGGTTAGCTTGTATTATTTATTTTAATACAGTTATCTTAAATACTGCCCCCAAAAAGAAGCTGTTTGTGCTGTTTGATCAAACAAATATTAAAAAAGGTAATTTATCTAACCATGGCATGCACACCACATTAATCTATTTGCATTCAATATTTATTTAAAATAGCATTTTTCCCAATGCAAGTAATATACAATACACACAAGCAAAGAATTACCTCAGTCATAGGTGACAGCAGAATAGGGGAATTCAGGGTCAGAAACTGGTACCACGTATCAAATCAAATTCTCTCAGATAATAGCAATACAACTTGCAGAAGCCATGATTCAGCAAAAATCTGCAGTTAACCTGAAACTTATTAAATTGTCTTTGTTTGATTGTCCCCAGGCCAAACTGGCTATGTTCTTGATTATCTGTATCCGTCATGCACACTGATCATTGAACATATTAGTCAATATATAGTATTGTTCACATATTGTATAATTGGAATGACTACAGATTTGTTGAAGTAGTCTTTCTTCTTTTTTTACATTTCAATGTTCACTGCAGCCTTTGCAATTGTGTATAGGATACTGTGGTTTCTGCTTAGGAAGGGTCTGTTATAACCACAGTTGAAAAACCTTCCTCTTGATTCATTGGATTGAGCCTTATAATTTGGGGGGATTAAATCCCACTTTAGTATGTTCATTGGGAGTTTCTCTACAATTTGAGGAGAAATAATGGTACTTTTAAAAGTAATTTTTTCTCCAACCTTGCCTTACCCACATTCAGCAGATATAAATCTTCATACCAGCTCACAATTCCGTGTCTTTGGGTTATTACAAATCTTTCCTGATTCCGTCCTGAAATTGTTTGCACTAATTAAGCACACAGTTCAATTCACTATGCAATATTTACAGGGCCAATATTCAGTCTAATGTAGTACACACTCGGGCCTCATTACGATGGCGGTGGGACAGCCACCGACAGGCTGTCAGTGGCGGTCCCACTGCCATCAGACCCTGCAAGACCGTCCGCCTCATTATGATGGCAGGTGGATGCAGGGCGGGCAGGCGGAGAGACCGATTGCCAAGCTTCCTACAGGCTCAAGGAGCCCTACGGACCAGTGGAGGGACTGCAATCCCTACAGCTCAGGCACTGCCATAGGGATTACAATGCCTCTTTCCGCTGGCCGTTTCATGTAGGTTAATCTGCCTTGAAATGGCAGGCGGAAAGTGACATGGGGGCCGTAGCAGGCCCGCCTTCTCCCCATGCCCTCCGATATGGGCCCTGCAGGGCACCTATTGTGCCCCCCACATATCCCTGCATGATGCCTGCCACATAGTGCAGGGATATGTCTGATGTGTTTTTTTTGTATTGTAGCTTGCAGCACATGCGCAATACAAAAATACACATTGTTAGAGTTATGGTGGGCGGCATACTCTGTACAAATATGACAGATATCACATAAGCTGTGTTTGTAGAGCCAAACTTTATAACGCATTTGTAATGGACTATTCTGTCCGTCAAATTCTAAATGGGGCCCATTGTATGTGTGTGGAACTGTAAAGCCCATATCCAATATGAGAAATATCTAAACAATGTCCAAGCACAGTATTTTTCACTGGGAGGGTACAATTCCACTGCAAAATGCCAGGCTAGGAATCACACACACACATGGTTCAACGGTATATGTGGTGGAAGCTAAGCAGCCTGCTTTTGCAGATGTTCTAATCCAACAACCCATGGATTTTGATGCAAATCCCCATCCTCATATATATGCCTCCCTGAGGCAGGCATAATATGTGACAAAAACATATTTTTCCGAAACGTTTCTGATTTTTGCATTATTGCTGCACTGTACAGCACAACTACAAAGTGGGAAAAGAGGGATAATATGTCAAAGCCTTGTATTTTGTACAGAAGTGTTAACCTTACAGTGAAACAACTTAACACCCACACATTCTAGCATTGTTGTGCAATGAGGCAGCCTACAGTGCACCAGTGTATGAGGAGGAACAGTGCCATATCTTAGTAAATATGGCACTATCCTGCTCTCCATCTTTCATGCAATGCAAGTTGCATGAAAACATAGTGCATCTGCACCTAAATACCCTAAACAGTGTCTTCTGTGCAAAATGATAAAGGCATTATACAAAATAGGCCTTTAGTTAATTTGACAAAAAATAAAATTTGATTTTCAGCAAAAATATACAAAAACAGGAAGGAACGCATGAGACATACACATAGAACCGGTGGGTAGTTACGATTATCTGGACATGACGATCGAAGACAAGTTAACAGGAAAAGAAAATGTTCACAGGAAAAAGAAAGCTCGGCCATTGCAACCAAATCAATGAACTGATTTGCTAAGGTTTGTGGTGGGAGAGCTGTAGTTCCTTCTATCAGAGCTCTTAACTCCGAGCCAATCGTTGTCCTCTAATATGCATCTCCAGGCCTGAATCCCAGTACAATACTGACCTAAATCAGATCCATATTCAAAATGTATGAACTTCCTTAAAATTACAGTCACCAACGCCACGTTGTCAGATCAGATTGGAGTTCAACTTGACTTCGCTTTTAACTTGGCAGAATTGCACAATCATTAATAATGTTTGTCCCTGTACGAGTTCCTCTGCTAGTGCTTTAAAAGGTTTAATTATTGCTGAACTGTAACATAAAGAAGGTGGTCATCCGGAATTAACTTTAAACAAGATTACGAACTTAGTTAGGGTTCATTCTTTCAACCTGATTATTTTATTGAGCACTTCCCTGCGTAAAAGATTAATAAAGATTTCCATGTTCCATTTAATTATAAACATTAAGAGCTAACATTTAATACTTACATGTCTGAAATTCAAGAATACTTAACCTATGCTTTAAAACCACGAATTAAAAAGAAATATATACTATTCAGGTTATTGTACATTTCATTATCTCAGTTATCATGGAAATCGAGAGGTGCCATACAACATAAGCTCCAAAGCAAAAACATTGCCCAAAATTATTGCATCCAAGCAAGAAACATCTGTGAAACTCCTTTGAAGAAGCTACTGTTAGGACAAATAAAGAGACGATTAAAACCTGCTTTGCACTACAATCTGATGCCTTTGTATCAAAGCTATTACCTTTTTTGATTTAACATACAACTTGATTAAAAAATGTCGGGACAGTCTCAACAATGCTGTCTCGTTGCAGATTATAGGTTTTTTAAATCATGGTTTTACCACTGTTTTATCATACTTAATTGTTTTATTTATTATAAATGAATAACTTTTATATAATGAAAGTTATTTAATTCATTCATTTACTCATTCATTTATATTGTAAACGTTCAAATCTTTCTGTGTTTATAGTGTTACTCTCTTTTAAGCGTTTAGCAATGTGATGTATGGTGATTATACTACTGAATATCAACATCAACAATATCTTGGTATGAACATATGGAGGAGAGACTATCGAGGGACATATCTCGAAAGGGAAGTGTATTTAGGGGAGTATAAATGTACTTTTGCTAACTCCACATCTAGGTACCTTGAAAATATATGTGCCGCATGGGTATGTATATTTGCAGTTAGGTATAGAAAATCTACTCTCACCTGCTGACATTTCTTTCAATATTTTGTACTTGATTCTGCCCCACCGATGTTGTGGGTTCAATATATAGGAGGCATACCCAGTATGCATTGCATCTGATTGTGATGATTCAAAAAGAAGTCGTCTCACAGAAAGTAGAAGCAAACATTGATGTTGTAGAAAATGGATTTTTAGCTAGGGGGATGTGAGCTTTCGCAAGCAACAAGTTCAAAATCGTGTTCGGTCCAATGCACAAGTTCAATAAATAAAGTAAGGCTCTACCTTTTAGCTTTGGTACAGAGCACACAGGCTTAACTTAACTGTGTAAAGCATTTAGCCCTACCAAAACAATTAAAAAGTCAAAATACATGGAACTAAAAATACCACAACCTATTTCTAAAAATATAGAGCAAAATAATAAGAAAAATTACACCAAACGGACTAAAATCCAATAAGGGAAGCCCAAAATATGTTTTTTAAAAGTTTCATTGCAAAGGAAGACCAAGGAAATTAAAGCACCAATCTGAAGTCACTGTTAACTGGGACTTAGATGTGATTTCAGGCCACAGAAGTAGATAGTCCCAGTCAAAGTTTTTACCTTCTGACTTAGGCCCCAATTTGGCAGATTTAGACAGGCTCTCAAAAACCGTCCAGTCACCCGTCGCCTGCCATGGAAGTCCGTCTTTCCCATATAGAGTATGGAGGTTTGAAGTCTGTAATTCATCTACCACCTTCACCACATTTTTCTTACTCCCTCAATGGCAGTACTCTAAAGACAGAGGATGGACCAACAGTAAATCAATACTCCATTTGACATATTAGAGTTAGATTTGTAACAGTTTCTCTTCCTCACCTGATTTGAAGGTGAAAGAGCATAAATAGTCAAACCCTGCCTACATCCCCTACATTACCTACATAATAACATTTTTCCCACTTCTCCAAGCCCTATGGTTCTTTCTGGCAGGGATAGGTGAACAACACCAGAATGCACAACAATACAGAAAGTAAGTGGAACTGTTTAAACTATTTGAAATGAGTTATATTAGGTACCAATGTAATTACACTCAATATTATATACACCAAAGAACATCTAACAGCGTGTCCTACTATCCTGTCTGCCCACATGACTCACAAAGCACATACTCATGTAACAACATTTTACCCCCCCCCCCAAAAAAAAATCAGTTTGGTGCTGTACATTTTTGGGGAAATGCTCAGACAAACATATAAACACATAATTAAACTATTTTTATTATATTCAAATGCATGTATTCTAATAACAATTCTAACCCAAATTGTTCAGAATAATTAACACAACTATTAGGTTACTCTTGATACCAGTTTACACACTTTCCGCATAAAATGTACCCCATGTAGAAATTGCAACAGCCCACTCACTGTTATGTTACTGCTTAAAATCTTACACATAATATCAAATGCTGGACACACATTCTAATGCCAGACATTGTTCTAAAATACATAGGCACACTTATTGCATGACATGTACTTTATGTGAACTCATCACTAATAGTTATTCCTACATTTTAGCACCAAAATAACAAAGCATAATTTAGTTGCACACATTTCCAGTATGAATACCACACACAGTAGGCCCTCGCAACACTCCTTCCAGATTCATTAACACACACTGAAAGGGAACTATCTACATCTCCTACAATGGAAGACAAAGGAAAACACAAGACATGAAAATTAAAGGAAATAGTAAAAATAAGAAATATATTCCAATCACAGATGCCAAACATTTTCAAGAACAATCAATATCTACAAGTAAACAACTTGTTGAAGATTATCTTTTATATTTTGTTTAAAGGGACAACAATTTTTTTTTTCTTGAAATCATTAATGGTATTTTAAGAAAATGAATACAAATAAAGGTTTGGGGATGGGGCAATCATCAGGTATTGTGCATGCCTCCTGACATTGGCACCAATGTGTTCCTGACAGGGCTTCCCATCTTCCAGGGGTAGATGGTAGTCTGAACACCAACTTTTTTGATCGGGTATGAGGGACTTACTTCTAACCAATGTCAAAGTGCTTCTGTTCACTCCCTAAAACATGGTATAAGTGACTTACACCTGATTGGCACATTACATTTACTTGTAAGTCCCTAGGAAAGTGGTACTACATGTACACAGGACCTGTGAATTAAATGCTGCTTGTGGGCCTGCACAACTCATTGTGCCAGCCAGTAATGTAGCCCTTTAAAACACGCCTCAGGTCTTCCACTGCAGCCAGTAGTGAAGTTTTAATCTGCCATTTCTACCTGGAAAAAAAACCTTTTACCTGGCCTAAACCTTCCTTTTTAATATCAAAAAAGTTAGAAATGTACTTTTTAGTTTTACATATTCTGGTAGTGAAAGACTCCTCTATTCATTTTTCACACCTGTAAGCCCTATCTCTTCCATTGGATAACATTTGGTTACCATATTACATTTAGTAAATGTTAACTTTTCATTGGGATCAGGCAAAAATAATATATTTGGACTCAAATGAATTTTAATTTAAGATCGTCCTAATGTTAAAGTTGGATTTTAGATTACAATTTTGAAAATGCCACTTGTAGAAAGTTTACATTTTCAAGAGTTGTTCAGGTATTCCAGAAGTTTCTAACTGCATGGGCCTGTTACAGGCTCTATCATTAAGAATGTGATTTGGGACCAGACCATAGGGGACTAGATATGTGCAGGATGGGCCATCCTACCAGGATGGTTGTGGTGGAGCTGTTCTCTGCCTCACTGACATTTCAAAGGTGATGAATACAGGCCCCAGCTAGGCCCGCAGAGTACAAGGGTTCGCTCTCCTGTAACAAAACCTGGAAGGAAGTTGGCACGGAAACTGCAAAGTACAAAGACAGAGTTTATTAACCCTTAAGGGTGGTCCTACAACCTATACAACACTCTTCAGTATTGCATAGAGTAGCACAAAGAACTTGCGTACACGGTCCCCTTTTATACACAACAGAGGGGCTCATGAGTGGGTGGATACAACATGAGGCAAAGAGTATTACCCTTTATGCACATTTTCGATACAGAATCAATATGTGGGCGGAGTTAACTAATTTCCTGAGCCCGCGAAAACATGGTCAAGCAAGGACTAACTGATAACAGATGTGGTCAAGTCTGGGCATGCGCCAGACGGACAAAGGAGCTATTTATAGACTGTTACTAGGCAGATTACAAGAACAACTAGTAAAGAGGTAGGACTCTTCTCGTGCTGAGCACGTGGAGACACGACAATACAAAATGGAGTCCGGACATTAGTCAACATAAGACAAGAAACATGTTTCAACTAGAGAGAATTCATGTCTTCAGTGAATGCTTAATCATATCGCTGTTTTAATTTTCAACAGAGGGATTGCCTCCAACACAAACAAAATAACCTAACACTAGTTCTTTTTACCCTTAAACCAGATGTGAGGACAGCCTAGAACATTTTCCCACTTTAAAGGATGGCACCAAGTGAAAATATTAGACCTCCTTAGCCAATCTTCAGTACACACCTCGGCCTGTGGATATTTCAGAAGAAAGAATGCCTCAATCCCCAAAGGACTGCTTTGCTGCTTGAGGTCTGTCTTGTTTCCCAAAGGACAGTCCTTCTGCAACCAGAGGACTACTCTGCTGCTTCAGGCCTGCCTTCTATCCCAGAGAACCATCCAGCTGCTTGAGGCCTTCACTGAGAAAGAAGACTGGAACTGCTCCCTTCATTCTAGGTTATCTGATTGGCTCCAAGGGTCAGTTGACTGACCTAATATTCTGAGCTTCTTGGACACAGCAAGCTCCAGAGGCCTCCCTGCAACTGCCTAGCTGACCTGCTGCACTGTACCTGACTTGACCAGAAACTGGACCTGCTTGAACCCTATTTGCCTCTGTGAGTGAGTCCCTGATCCACAGGAGTTTCCTACCCTGGTACTGAACCCTTGACTGGTGAACTTGAATAGTTCTCCATCAGACAATTCTGTGTGCTACATGAGAGTACACCCATGTTGGCATGCAGTCATCCCCCATATGTAGGTACAAAAAGACTAGAGTACCCCACAAGAGGCATTCCCTTCCCTGAGTATGCAAGATCTACATGCTATAGTTATGCCACTCTTGATGATATTGGCCAATTACAGAGATCAACTCAATATAAGCATAAGAAATGACATCTAAATAGATGCTTTTCCTGTCCTAAATATTTGAGCATGAGGAGGTGCTTTTTCTATCTGCAACACATAAAATATATAAGCAAGACTGAATACCCCATATTGTCTCACCAGAATTTATGATGTACATTCTGTGGGACTGTGGAAGGCGGTTTTGCATTGCTCATATCACCAAAACATATGTTGAATATATGTGGAAAACCCCAGCTCACAACAAAAATATTCCTGGATTAAATCTAAGATGTATGTGAGACTGGGCTAGGGTTTGAATGTGAGAGTGTAGTGAGAATGTGTGTATGAAATAGTGAATGTACATATGGGCCTTTAAAAAAGGTGAATTTTTTTTTTAATGTAAGATACATTGTGCTTTTGTCTTATATATATATATATTCACTGAAAAAACCATAGGTTTCAGGCACGTTATAGTTTGGAATTAGCATTTAAAAAACCTTAGAAATTCACTGAAAAAACTATAGGTTTCAGGGGCGTTATAGTTAGCTGGACTTTTCACTCGTACAAAACCATTGAAATTCCCCCGTTATAGTTAGTTCAGCTAACTATAACTCGCGCGCCCGCAATGCACTGCTGATGACGTCACATATTACATCACTCATGACATGATCAGTGACTTCACTCATGACATCACTGAGGTCCTGACCCTCCCTTCTATCCTCCATGGTCCTTTGTGCATGCCCCTGCACCCTCCTTCTTGCCCATCATAGCCATTGTGCTGCCACTAACCCTCCCGCTTGCCATGCATGGTCTTCTGTGCTGCCATGGCCCCTCGCACCTTCCCTGTGTGGTCAGCTAGCTGCCCCTGACCCCCTCCCACCTGCCCTCCATGGTCTGTGTGTATGCCACCATAGTCTCATTGTTGCTCCATGCTGTGTTCTGTTTCTAGTGCCCATCCTGCCTGACCTCCATAGTCATCTTGCTGCTCCTACCCTGCCACCTTGCCCCTAGCCCTCTGTTTCCATGTGCAGACCCCCTATTCCCTCCCTCCTGGCTTGTCTGTTCAATTGTAATGCCCCTGATCCATCCCTCCTGCCCTTTATGGTCTGTTATGCTGCAGCTTTCTCTCCTGTCTGTCCATTTTGGTCAGCTAGCTGCCATTGCCTCTTTCCCATCTGTTCTCTGTTGTCCATGTGCATGGTCCTGTCCCCTCCCTATTGCTTTCTATGGATTGTTGTGCTGCACTCCCGTCCCGCATGCGCTGTGTGGTGTATTGTGCTGCTGCAAACCCTGATGCCTGCCCTGTAGGGTCAGTTTGGTGCACCTCTCCATGTCCCTCCTGTCCTCTGTTATCCGAGTCCATGTCCCTACCCTAATTCTTCCTGCCTACCATGATTCAATGTACCATACTTGCGAACATTTTGAACTTGGTAAGAGGGAGATTTTGAAAAAAAACTGGGGTATTGTT
This sequence comes from Triturus cristatus, assembly GCF_964204655.1. Lineage (NCBI taxonomy): Eukaryota > Metazoa > Chordata > Amphibia > Caudata > Salamandridae > Triturus > Triturus cristatus. Next base: position 1,357,106,097 of record NC_140591.1, read on the forward strand.
TTTCCCCTTTGAGTTACAATGAAAAAGAGGAGATTGTAGACAGGAGACAGATCAAATAAAGCCCATTTGAGCTTAAAAACATTGGACGTTTCCTGGCTGAAACGGGTCTGTTGGCATGTATGGTTGTACTACCACTGCCTCTTCCTTCTGCCCACAATGGTCTATTATTTTGCCACAGCCTCTCTTGCCAGTCCTGTATTGTTGGTTTGTTGCCCCTGCCCCCTTTCCACTGCCCTCCATAGTCTGTTGTGCTGTCACTGCCCTTCCTGCCTGCCCAGTGTGGTCAAATTGTTGCCTCTGCACTCTCCTACCTGCCTTCAATTTTCAGAGTCCGTGCCCCTGGCCTCTGCCTCTCAACAGTATCCCAATGAACAACTAGATTGCTAACATTCTATATTTATTACAAAAGTGTGGAACGCCTGACGTCATCTTGATGTAATCAAAACTGTAATACCTAGAGTATTTCCTTTAGAAATTACATATATGAGAGGGTCTTATTTGCATCAAAATTATGGTTAGTGCTCTAAAAAACTAAAATGAGGACATATTGTCTGAGTTTTCAAATAGCGACAAAGAACTTTTAAATTATTTGTAATCTTTATGTTTTTTTATCCAGTTGACCACTTGATTAAATGTTGCACCTTGGCGAGAGGATGTGGTGTTACTTCCAGAGCTGCAGACTTTGCAACTGGGGAACCAGGTTGGAGTTTCTGCTTCAGCTCAACATTCTGTGATTGTGGTCAAATCACTTAATCTCCCCATGTCTACAACCAAAATGAATTTGATCTTGTGTGATGTAACCAATGCTCATGTAAAACATTCCAATACCTGACAAGTCTGCACTATATAAAACTGCAAATACACAAAAAATAAGTGTTTTGCACACTTCTGTGATTGGGCTACATGTGGGCTACTCATTTACTGCAGTCTCCTCAGTAGGAAATGCTTTCAGTTTTTTACTTTGATTCCATCAAGAAGGTATTCAGATATGTCACACATTTGCCATAAATTCTGAATGTTAGCACTCTAGTTGCTCATTAGATCACTGTAGTAAAGCTACTGCTCACCACGGAAGTCTGCTGCTGGTATTAAAAGTGCATGTTTCAGTCTGCATATCAGAATTTTTTAATGAAATAGAAGAGGATTTGAGAAGTCACTCAAAATGTGCACTAATTTTTCTTTCTTCAGCACTAATCATAATTTCTTTGGCAAAATGAACCCACTCATTGCGTTCCTTTTTAAATTAAATGTTTTAAGTGTTACCACTTTATTCCAATCAAGATGGCTTCAGGTGTGCCATACTTTTGTCATAAGTAAGACAGTAAGCGCTCTAGTTGTTCTTAAGAACACTCTGGGACATTCTGTCATTAGGCTATACTTGGGCTACATCTGGGTGATATTCGGGCTACATTTGGGCTCTTTTGTCTCTGTTGGCCATCTTGGGAGATTTATTTGTTATGAAGTTTCCTAATTTCCTCAGTTACTGCAGTCTCCTCAGTGGGAATACTTTCAGTTTTTTATATTGGTTCCATCAAGAAGGCATTCAGATGTGTAACACATTTGCCATAAATTCAGAATGTTAGCACTCTAGTTGCTCATTAGATCACTGTAGTAAAACCACTGCTCACCACGGAAGTCTGCTGCTGGTATTAAAAGTGCATGTTTCAGTCTGCATATCCGAATTTTTTAATGAAATAGAAGAGGATTTGAGAAGTCACTCAAAATGTGCACTAATTTTTCTTTCTTCAGCACTAATCATCATTTCTATGGCAAAATGAACCCACTCATTGCGTTCCTTTTTAAATTAAATGTTTTAAGTGTTACCACTTTATTCCAATCAAGATGGCTTCAGGTGTGCCATACTTTTGTCATAAGTAAGACTGTTAGCGCTCTAGTTGTTCGTTAGAACACTCTGGGACATTCTGTCATTGGGCTATACTTGGGCTACATCTGGGTGATATTTGGGCTACATTTGGGCTCTTTTGTCTCTAGTGGCCATCTTGGGAGATTTATTTGTTATGAAGTTTCCTAATTTCCTCATTTACTGCAGTCTCCTCAGTAGGAAATTCTTTCAGTTTTTTACTTGGTTCCATCAAGAAGGCATTCAGATGTGTCACACATGTGCCATAAATTCTGAATGTTAGCACTCTAGTTGCTCATTAGATCACTGTAGTAAAGCTACTGCTCACCAGGGAAGTCTGCTGCTGGTATTCAAAGTGCATGTTTCAGTCTGCATGTCAGAATTTTTTTATGACATAGAAGAGGATTTGAGAAGTCACTCAAAATGTGCCCTAATTTTTCTTTCTGCAGCACTAATCATACTTTCTATGGCAAAATGAACCCCCTCATTTTGTTCCTTTTTACATTAAATGTTTTAAGAATTACCACTTTATTCCAACCAAGATGGCTTCAGGTGTGCCATACGTTTGTCATAAGTAGGACTGTTAGCGCTCTAGTTGTTCTTTAGAACACTCTGGGAAGCTGCAGTAGAACACAAAGGAATAAACTGACAGTCTCTGCCCTTGTTGGATGTACATGTTTTACTGAGAATGTCAGACTTCATTCTCACATGACTGAGAAAGATAATGTGTATTTACAGAAAAAATGCTCTCAGTTAGCTTATAGATCACCTTCCAAATCTCTGTGGGAAAAGCATGAGAAAATAGTTTTCTCTCAAACATGATTCATGATATCACAGCAGAAGGCTTTTTCACATGGTAAAATCTCCTTAGAACACACCACAATTCCTAAAATGAGTATGGTACCATCAACAAATGATTTATAATGTAACTAAAGTCTTAAAACCTTCTATTAACTGCAATGCTTTTTAATGAGGTGCTATCATGTATATTGGTCCCAAGATGGCTGCCAACACTTCTTGGATGAAGTGCTGACAGCCAATCAGATCTCACGATGAGATGTGTGGTTAGGCTCCGCCCAGATATATATGTGATTTTACTTTTGATTTTCTCAGGAACTACTGAACGGATTTACACCATTTATGCAAAAGGCACATGCCTGACCTGAGGACTACCTCTTTGCCAAATTTCAAGTAATTCTGTTCAGCCGTTCGGGCTGTACCTTCGACTAAAGGTCCTATGGGAAAATGCATGGGGAAAACGTGTTTTGGGACCCCCCTTATTTCTCAGCCCCCGCTTGACGAATCACCCTGAGACATTCAGGGTAGGAGCTGAGCGGAGCGCCCCATTAGTTTCAGAAAATTTCACGAAGATAAGTCAACCAGTGCCAAAGTTTTTCAAAATAGAATTTTCAGATTTCCCATGGGAACTCGGTCCTTACTATAACTATCTACTGGCGACCACCAGTAGATATATATATATATATATCTATATTTCCCAAAGTTGCCCCTGAGCTTGAAGACGCCACTCCACAGAGGAATAGGTAAAACCTTTTATTTGACGAAACCGGCTCACTTTCCCAACTGGTTCCCTAACGCGTTTCAATGCTCCTGCATCTTAATCATAGGGAAGGGGAAGGCAAAGACACGGAGCGGACCGCAATGTCATTTTCCCTTCTTCAATGCATCCACACTCCAGTGCGTGGTATGCTGGGTATTGTAGTCCAAAATTACACCCTCCGGTGGGGTCCGTGTGATTGTCATCATTTAGAACTCCCCAATTGTATTTATCAATGTTTACAGCCCTCCGGTGGGCTTCAAGAAAATGCTCCGGTTTCCTTTGGTAGTTCCTCCGCGCTGAAAGGTGGCTGCCGTTTTTCAAGCAACCACACAGACCTGTTTGTCAGTAGGGGTGGGCGGAATTTGCGTAAGCGCGTTACGCAAATCTCCGCGAAATGGTAAAAAATCTCCGCGGACATGCAGAAATTCCGCGAACACGCGGAATTGCTTGTTCGCGATGCTTTTTTCCTGTTCACAGTTGCTGTTTGCGTGCTCGGGGAGAAATATCTCGCAAACACGCATTTTGAGAACGCGGACAAGAAAAAATTTCGCGATGTCGCGGAAAGCAGAATTTTGGGCAATTTCGCGTTCTCCGCGGAACGCGAAATTACCGAAATTCTGCAAATTCCGCGAGCGGAACGGAATTTACCGCCCAGGCCTATTTGTCAGTTGGCCAGGCGGTGCAATCTCCCACGGCCGAGGCCGCCGTGTAACTGAGCTTGAAGACACCACTCCACAGAGGAATAGGTAAAACCATTTATTTGACGAAACCGGCTCACTTTCCCAACTGGTTCACCTTCCCTAACGCGTTTCAATGCTCCTGCATCTTAATCATAGGGAAGGGGAAGGCAAAGACACGTAGCGGACCGCAATGTCATTTTCCCTGACGTTACCTATTTAACAGATTTGGTCTCGGAAATATTACCACTAAAAACATCAAATAAAGCATCCAGACCAAACATTGCAGCCGAGACACAAAAAGAATATCCAGCGATCACTACCACAGCCGGCACAAATGACTCAAGCCCGACTCGTCCCGTAGCCCATTTAAGGACCCACCAAAACACACAACTTGGAAGTGAAAATAGGCCAAATAAAGATAGGCACACCAATCTGCAGAGTACAGCAAAAGCTAACCAACTGAATATATTAACTAGGACCCAGCAATTAATTGACAACCCTGTGGATACATTATATCTACCACCTCAGGAGACCCCATATGTTATTATTTTGAAAAACGTTCCAGAATTACCGGACAATCAAAGTAAAACATACGAGTCACTAAAGAACCAAGTTGTACACTGGATCACTGCAAGGACTGATCTTAATGTTAACCTACTACAATATAACATTATAATGTTGAGAAGAGTGAATTGGGTGGGGAGTTTTAGAAAAACATGTCAAAGAGACTGCGTGGTGGTTAATTTTCGTAGGAGGGAACTGGCTGAGAATTTGTTTGATATTTTCTCCCACAACCCCGCAGACCCTTTTTCTAATCAGGATGATTACATTATCGCCGTCCCACTAGGTTACTTCTATAGGCCTAGATACGTACAAGACTATAGTAAAATAAAAACTACTTACAGGCACGACCCAAAAATGATTACCCCCTCACACAGTAAGTATGCTCCTCTAAGAAGTTGTAGTGATATAGATTGACAGAGAATGAATGCCATTGGCTTATCTTTTATGAATAAGGATGTTAATCCTACTTGTAATAGATCAGAGGTGGTGGGTTTTTAGATCATGATAAGGTGAATACCTGTAATTTAGGAGTGGAAGGCGCTAGCGAATGACCTCATGAAATGTTATCTATTATGTCTTGGAATGTGGCAGGAGTCAAAAACAAATTAAATTATGGGGAATGGATAAAAACGTTTAAGGACTGTGCTTTAGTGTTGTTACAGGAAACTTGGCACCCTGAACCTTTTTACATCAACGGCTTCCAAACAATATGTACACAGGCCATCCCCTCTAGAATGGGGAATGCAAAAGGTGGCCTTGCCATCGCAATCCCAGTATCATCTCCCCTAAAACTAAGAAAAACATATACCAAGTCACAATTCTACCAGTTTATTCATGTTTCTATTGAGGGGAAACAGTCAATTATTGTAATTCATTTCTACAATAACGTTTTTGATAATACAAGATTCAAGGTAATTAAGTCTCTAGAAGAAGATCTGGATGGTTTTTTAAAGGGGTGGATTATACACTTATTTGGGCGGGTGATTTTAACAGCAAAAGATGTGACATTGTCGCAGGAGGACAATCTGGTTACCTTGATCATTTTGGAGAAGGAATCCCTCACTTTCCACATGATATTTATGGGGAAGCAATACATTTTGCTATCCATAAATACAATTTAGTAGCTATTGAATTGGATGAATTCGAAGAAGAGGTACCTACCCAAACATTTGTAGGGGCCCGATCCTCTTCATCCATTGACCATTTTATTGTGTCAGAGCACTGTCGGGAACTAGTTATGAACTCCACAACCCATATATGCCTGATCAGCGATCATTATCCTTTGATCATGACCTTGAAGCTTATTACGCTTCAGCAAAAAAGGGGGAGGGCAGAGGACATAAATACAGAGATACAAGGAAGCAACGGAGTATCAATAAAATGGTCAGGTGTTAACCCAACTACCTTCATGGACAATCTTGTAGGTAAAAAACAGAAAGATATTAGCATCTGTTTAGATAGAACTTCAATTAACATAGACATTATAAGTGCATTTTGTAACATTACTTACGAAATAGCGGTAGACCTAAAATTAAAACAGAAGAAGAAAACTTGTAACCAAAATCTCAGATGGTTCAATCAGGAGTGCACGAGGCTAAATAAGGAATTAAAAACTACCCTAAAAACAAGGCCTAGGAATAGTGCCAAATTAAGTATGTTAAGGAAAACCTATAAAGATTCCTTGAATTTAAGAAAAATAGAGATCCGCGAGGAAGCTTAGGATAAGCTAGATCAGGCCGCAGTGACACAAGATACAACCCTATTTTGGAAAATCATAGATCATCCATTTTTTAAAGATAGCTATGCAGCGAAGATAGACATTTCAGTCTCGCCGGAAGAATGGATAGCTCACTTTGAAAATATTTTCAATCCAAGAGCTGCTTTAATCAATAAAAAGAAAAATAGCAACTTTAATATAGTTGAACCCGTTCAGTTACCCCTGTTAACCCTGGAAGAGTTTAAAGCAGCCCTAAACAAATTGAAAATGGCAAAGCTGCAGGACCTGATGGGGTTCCTATTGATGTTTTTAAACATGATATTGATTTCTGGTCACCTATTTTATTGAATGTTTTTAACACCACTTTAGGGGGAACGCTACCTGAATCTTGGGTAGAAAGTATATTAGTACCCATTTTTAAAAAGGGGATAGAGGGAAGGCCAAATGCTACCGTCCCATATCCCTTCTTGACTCTACCTCAAAATTGATGGGCAGAGTATTTTCAGGAAGATTAGAAATCTGGGCCTCCAAGAAGAACATCTTAACCGAGGCCCAGTATGGTTTTAGAAGGGGTATTGGGACATTAGAACAATGTGTAAATTTGGAATAATTGGTAGGGAAATATTCCCTTGCCAAGAAAGGGGCCTTACATCTGTGCCTTGTTGACCTCACTAGTGCGTTCGACATGGTTAACCATGTTAAACTATGGTAAACACTGCTTGAGTTAGGTGCACCCACCTACATAGTTACCTGTGTCTCCCAGGTGTATACTTTTTTAACATCTAGAGTGCGCTTTGTTTTAAAAGGCGAATGTACCCGGGACTTTAGGTTAACCCGAGGTATACGATAGATGCCCCAAGAGTAGGTGCCCGTCCCACCCCAGTGCTTTTATACGCGGACGATGCTGTCCTAATTTCAAGGACAGCAAATGGTCTGCAATACCTTTTAGAAAAATGTATGCAATTCATGACTGAAAAAGATCTACAGCTGAATCTTACAAAAACCTTTGTCATGACTTGTGGTAAAAACAGAGCAAGGATCAGACAGCATCATGTGGACGGCATCAAAATCAACAGAGTTTCGAGTTTTACATTTTTGGGGCTATTGTTTAATAGGAATGGTACCTGGGGTGCGCATATAGAAGTAACCAATTTGAAATTGTTACGAACAATTGAGGGCATTTTTAGACTTGCCTCTAAAATAGGTAATAAACCAACAAGGGAAATCCTTGCCCTATATAGGAGTAAATCCATTACAACCACATGCTATGGGTCAGCCATATGGGGAAGGTCCAATATTAACTCTCTACACACTCAAGAGAATACGTTTTTAAAATGACTGCTGGCAGTCCCAAGCTCTACATCTAATTATATAGTCCACAGTGAACTGTCCATTCCTTATATTAGTGACCTCATAGGTATGGCAGGAATTACCCTATGGCATGGGATATGGAAGAAAGAAGAGACAAAAGACATAATTATGGACTGCCTGGCTCTTGATAATTTCAGGAAAATCCCTTGGCTAGAGTATATCTATACCCTCCTAAAAGGCTGTAAGGTAACTCCAGACTAAAGAAAACCCTCACTTATACAGGATTACAGTAAAAATGAGTTGAAATCAAGGTTTATTTCCTCTAAGGAGTTATTGAGAGAGAAGGAATTAGGTCGGAAACTAAGTGTCACCACATATTGTGAGTTCCCTCTGTTCGTGAGCACAAAACCTTACCTTATTATGGTTAGAAACATTCAGCAAAGGTATTACCTAACGAGGCTTAGGTTTGGCACTCTGCATTTCTTAATTGCATTCCCTAAGATGGGAGAGTAGTTTCATAAACTCCCGAACTGCCCATGTGATGGAAAGTCTCCTCAGTCCACGCTGCCTTTTTTATTATTTTGTAATTTTTATAGGGATATCAGAAACTCTGTTTTGAAACCACTCTAGCTAACAAATGTTACCACTATAAACAAGCTTTCAGTTTTATTTGTAAACTGGAGAGTGTTAAAATTATGAATGCCGTTATTAGCTTTATACAAATGGCTATCAGGAAACGGAAGGACTACTCTCATCTAGAGGCTCTAGTCCAGCCGCGGCCCGTGGAGGGAGTTCCGTGGGGCGGTAAGGCGGGGCGCGGGAGGGGGAGGGTGGGGGTTTCTAAAATCCGGAATATGGATAATTGCAAATAAGTAAACAATTAAATAAATAAAACAAATTTCGTAGCGCGCGCTGCAACGCATTTTGCGTTGCAGCGCGTGCTATGAAATTCGTTTTATTGTTTACTTACCTGCAATTATCCATATTCCGGTTTTTAGAACCCCCCACCCTGCCCCTCCCCCACCCCGCCTTACCGCCCCACGGAACTCCCTCCACGGGCCGCGGCTGCTCTAGTCTATGAACAACATGATGACTGAACTTCCGAATGATTTAGATGTAAGCTATTACTTTGCACCAGGATTTTGATGTATGCAATAACTTTGCACTATACACACTTTAGGAGAACTCTTTTTCATTTAAAGGATGAATAGATTAAGGAACTACACTGCACCTTATATTTCTTACTGAAATGCACTTTGTCCAAATAAGTATTAAATATGTTGTTTTTTTATATGATTTTACCAGGTTTTTATTAGCTTCAACCATTATTGACTTAATATCCTCAATTATCTATTAAAATCGATTTGTATGTATGACTGTAAAATATTCTTTGATTGTACTGAATTTTTAATGTTTTTATAACTATGTAATCTGTTTTACATGATTAGAATGCTTTTATGGTCATATTCAACGTACCAAATAAAGCTGTTTTGACTTTGACTCACTTCGAGCCTTGGGGCTGACAAGGATCAATAACTTGCGCTTTGGATCGCTTTGGCATCCTGGATTTTTCAGAGTGAGTCTATAATCCGCAGACACTGTCATTTCTACCCTCTCCGTGAGGATGAACAGGTGCCCTGCAATGTAGGATTTCTATGGTGGACTCACAGTTCCTCTTAAGGGTGACATTCTCTGGTTATGTCTGTTATCTCAAGGAAGATAAGAATTGAGAATGGTTTGGATCAATGATGCAGATTGAATTCAACCTTCACATTATATGTAGGAGACCTCCCCCAAAAAATTATTAGATATACACTTGTCTTCACTTAAATGGGGGGCTTTGCTTGTCTTCTCTATGACAATGACCTTGAAATTAGGGGTGGGCGGAATTTGCGTAATCGCGTTACGCAAATCTCCGCGAAACGGTAAAAAATCTCCGCGAACATGCAGAAATTCCGCGAACACGCGGAATTGCTTGTTCGCGATACTTTTTTCCTGTTCGCGATCGCTGTTTGCGTGCTCGGGGTGAAATATCTCGCGAACACGCATATTGAGAGCGCGAACAAGCAAAAAATTTCGCGAAGTTGCGGAACGTAGATTTTTTTGCAATTTCGCGTTCTCCGCGGAATGCGAAATTACCCAAATTTCGCAAATTCCGCGAACGGAATGGAATTTACCGCCCAGGCCTACTTGAAATAATAGACAGAACTCCAATGGGCCTCAAAAGAAAATTGGCAGAATTTGAAAAGTATGTAGAAGTAATAAATAACTTAGTTAGGACAAAGGTTATGTATTTGCAAGAAGGAAATCCAGGTATGTATGGTCCATAGGGCATACATGAGTGAAGGAGGTAGTCTTGGAATATAGGTATCCAGGAATGGTCTATAACGGGTCTTTATCTTAAGTATACACATTGATTGTTTAAATTCTAAAGCACTTTAAAGGAGGTGTAAGAAAATTTAAAAGCTACTTTCGAGGGCCCTCACCCCATCGCGGTTTTGCTGTTTATCTTGCAATAGCTCCCCCACAATTCCTATATGAGATGGAGGTATTGGGTCTAAGTGGTCACTTATATGGAGAAAAGAAGGAAGATTGCTGTCTAAAAAAACTGCTATCCTTCCCGAAATGTGCCATGGCTCCTGCAATCAGAATGGAACCTGTTCTGCAGTCTTGGATCCTCTACTACGATAGAGCAACCTAAAACAGCCATTTTATTCAAAGATGAAATAATTAAAAGTGACTTGCGTTGAGTAAAAAAGATAAAGAAGCAGCTGTTGGACATGGCATTTCAGATACAAATACATTATTTTAATTTTGCATCACTATAGTCCTTTCAAAAAGTGAACCAACTGAGCGGAGTTTGATGGTTGGAAAAAAATAGATCTCCGGTGCCTGAAACAAAAGACCTCAACAGCATAATTGTGTGAATCATGAGAAACTAACTATTCTTTTCAGTATTTACATGGCTTGTCTAACAGCCAAATGCTTAGTATAATATTAAGACTCTGGGCCTCATAATGAGTTTAGGTGTTATTTATCACATATGATAAATAACGATACCACAGGAACTTTATTTATCATGTGTGATAACTAACACCTATTACAAGCTTATGGGGAATATTATGCAGATTGTTTTGTTCAATGCACCAAAATCTGGAAGATATTGAAAATACTGTACAATTTTCTCTGTTAAGTTTGGCAGGTTTTACCTGCCGAAACTTAACCAAGGTTGAGGTATTTAATGCATTAAATAACACTCAACACATAATTTTGACCCCTGTGCAAACAGGGGTTTATGCAGGGGTCAGAAATGATTGACCTACTAGTAATAATGCCCTTAGAATGAGGCTCCTTCATCTCCACTGTCAAACCCTCGGGGGGGGGGGGGGGCTGGGGTATCTTCTTTCAAGAATTCAGAAGGTCTCTGTAGCTATGGGCTTAAAATGCACATTACAAAGGTTCATATTGTATTAGATTGTCTTTACTTTTTAATGTTTGTCATGAAATGTTAAAACCTATTTTTTAAGTTATATGAGATCAAGATTGGTAGCAATTATTTTTCTATTTGTAATGCTATATGGGGATGTAACATGTGCAATTACTACATTTTTAATGACTTCAAATTATTTTGTACTTTGACTTTGTGTATGTTAAATGCTTTAGCTATAATTGGTACTTTTTTGTCAACAGTATTTTTATGAACTTTATATGAACTGTTGTATTGTTTAAGAGACTTGTGTCTTAAATAAGCTTAACCTTTGAACTGTACTTAACTCATTTTGTCTGACCCGGGTCCCCTGTCTCCTTCCTGTAAAAGTGTAGGTGGCAGCTTCAGGTCAGTAGTGGCCTATCAGAGCAGGTAACCTCTTGCTTTCTGGCCCTCCCAGTATGGATGGCCTACTCCCCCTATCCCTTTTCTTTTCTCCAGGACCTCTGTATCCTTTGCTCAGGGACAGGACTGGATACTTGCGGCACCCTTTGTGGCTGCCACACATAGTTTTTATTTTGTTTGTGAGAGCACACCGCCGAGGATGAAGTCTAGGGGTGGGTCAGGACTAACAACTACCAAGCTCTACCACTACTCCCTCCCATCCAGGGGCACAGTGCAGACAAATTCCTGTCCATGGCCCTTCCCTACCCTGCAAATCTCTCCTGGCGAATGTTGATCTGGGGAAACCAGCCTTTCCAACACCATGATCTGGCTGGTACTTGTATCCCTCAGAGTAGTGACAGGGATCCCATTCACTGTAATGCTGTGTAAGCGATTCCTACAACCCCAGGGACCAACAGACTATCTTTTGGGTCTACTAAAAGCTACTAATGCTTTATCTAGATCATCCACCCCCAAAGCTAGACTATTCACTCCTGTGGAGTGCCCATCAGTATTAGCCTTTGGTCTAAGACATGAGAAATTTCTCTCTCTGTGCCCTGGCTGCTGGTACTCAAAGTACGTACACTGGTCAAAGACAACAGTGCCTCACATCATGCTTAACAGAGATCAGGACATAACCAACACTTTTTACCAGTACTCTGGACTGTGAGCTTCACGAACCAGCTGATGAAGGGCCTGGATTCACGTTTGGAGGAGGGTATATTCCATCAGTAATGTGGCAGGTATCCCAGCTGCCATTGTTACAAGTGAATTATTGCTTATGTTAATTGTAATAACGCTAATGTCCCTTGGGTTTGCAATGGAGAATCACATTCTGAAACATTTAGTTTTGCACCTATTTTTTTTTTATTCATAATTGTTAGGTAGCTTACACAGGCTAGTACATATATGTTAACATGCAAAGCAGAAAAGGAGTAGAACATTGTATTGACACAGAAACAATTGTGGAAACACATCAAGATTGATTTAACAGATGATTCCTGGGTTACTCAACGACAAATGTGATGGTTATTTTCTCCTTTGAATTAAAAGGCTATTATATCCTATGGCACTTTTAATAGGAATGACAGTGTATATATCAGGTTTGTGACATGCTATTCAGGTGGGTAAACTGTAAAAATGAGTTAAAAGTAACATATCCATGTTTTGCAAATGTATCCCCTTGTTGCTGCTTCATGGCCATCAGCTCCCCATCCAATTCAGGATAGGTCATTGAAAGAATGTACCACATCATGGGACAGTCAGAGACTGCTGACGCCTCTTTTTCTGCTGGGAGGTATTTACAAGCTGATTCAACACAATGAGGTGGGTCCACCACCAAAGGCCCTCCAAATATTTATGACAGTAGATGCTGTGGTGCCTGCAGCCCCCATGTTGGCGCACTTCTGTAGCAATGATCCACCAGATGTTGTTGTTTTAGTGGGGGATTACCTACACTGAGGGAGGAAAAAAATAAAAATAAAAAGCTCTGTATAAACATTTAGGGGCCGATTCCAATCTGGGTCGGAAAGCTTTCCGACCGAGCCGGATCCGGAGTGTTTTCAGACCGAGCCGGACTCCTGCAGTCTGACTGAGCGAGTACGATGCGGCCGTATGCTGCTGGACTCGGTTCGGTCAGACTCCCATAAAAGTCATTGGGAGTCGGTCGTACAACGCGTACATGGGCTTCCATTGACTGAATGGGTATGTCTCGCACAAGGGCGCCCCCTGCAGTGTGCACACGTTGGTGCCATCCGCACCGTACATGCCTGTGTTGGGGAGACCATTGGGTCTCCCCTCGTGTCCGAGTCGTAAGGCTGCGGGTGACAGGGGGTCCAATGCGGGCCACCAAAGGCAGTTTCCCGGTCGTTTTGTGAGCGGATGCTTCGACTCGATCCGGCCGTCAGAATCGAGCATCATACTGGCTCAGTCCTGAAACGTCTCCATTGCGCGGTACAATTCGTGTCCGTACGGGTCGAACAGAGCAGTTCGGAACTGGATACAGGTCGGTCAGCGCTTATGCGTTCATTCGCATCGTACTTGGACATCCGGAGCTGTGTACGACTCGGTCAGAAAATAAGCCTCTGAATCGGATCCGCTACTGCCGAACCCGATTCGGTGCCCTTCCGACTGAGATCGGAATCGGCCCCTTAATGGTAAACATCACAATTTCCACACAAGCATATGTAGATATTCCAGTTTTACTTAACATACATCATTCTTATACAATATGAGTTAATATTGTTGCAAATTGTTTATTTAGTTTTATGAAGAACATCACTCAATACACCGTATTCTCAGCCTGGTTTTGTAGTTGGTAAATTAGTTACTCCATCACAACGCAATAGGTAGTACGACCATTTCTTTACTAGTCCAGGACGAAATAGAAATTATGCTGGAATAATTCTTGTAATTTTTTGAATTTTGTGTTAAACTTGTTATGCAAATTTCATGAAATTAGGCCACTTGCCATGTTGCATACTTATGCATCATTTCTGGTGAAAATTTACTGAGTGCGCATTCACAGTAACATTTTACTGCAAATGCACAGGAACAACAGAACTGGGTGACTTTCTTGCACTACAACTGTAGCGTAAAATGGATTTGCAAGTCAAAATTTGAAGCCAGGATGCATTTCACTCTAAACTGTAGCACCAAATGATGGATTTGCAATAATGCATGAAATCACACTATGCAAATTCCCTTACATCACAAATTATTACAAGTCCATTATATTTACAGGCTTTTTAAGAAGGTGTAGGGATATTTGTCACATTGTGATGAAATTCTTAGAGAAAACCCTTCACTGTAGGGAGAAATGCATAAACCTTTGTTTGACAACTGTCCTAAAGCCAATTTGATTCCCCAGTTCTGGCAAGATATTAACATCATCCTTCTTCATAAAAAAAGGTGACCTTAATCTATCAACAAGTTATAGTCTTATTGCAATCTTGGACTTTACTGGGAATGTTAGGGTAAAAAAATTTAACTGATTGAGCTAATAAATCACACCTTTACCATGCAAACAATCTGGGTTTTGTAAGGATTTCTCTAAAAAAGATAATATTCTGTGCTTGACGGTGATGAGGGACAATATGCCAAATATTAAAAAATGAAGATGTAAATGGCATTCGTCGATTATAGCAGAGTTTGTAACTCTGTAGGCAAAAACAATTCATAGCACAAATATATTAAATTGGGTATTCCAATTAAGGTGCTCCATTCCTTGATGTTCCTTCATTCTGAAAATTGCTTAAAAGTAGCAGGGGATACTGAAAGTAAGTGTTCTGATAAAATAAAGGTTAATAATAGCTTAAAACAGGAATATATTAGCCCTGTTTTTTCTTTACTTATGCTTGTCTGATTTGTCTCCTTTATGAAGAAAAATCATCACTCGTCCTCCCAAATTAGAGACAAAAGAAATATCAACTCTGCTGATGACTTGGTATTAATGTCATTTACTCCGAAAAGTTTTACAGAAACAAATTGATATCTTAGCCGCATTTGCGGTATCCTATAACATTATAGTGACTGAAAAGAAACAAAAATTATGATAATAGGTAAAAGAGGTCTTAAATCACCTCGGTCCTAATACTTTAATTGGTCGAGATCGGCGGTAGTAAAGGATGATTAATTCCCAGGACTAAATATTATAAACAATCTTTCTTGGAGACAGCATGAGAAACTTCAGTTCAGTTCTCTAGAACGAAGTCGACGGGTTTTGGTTTACTGCATTGTACGAGAGATGTGCAATCTCTTTTAAAGTCATATGTTGCAAAAATATCTCCGGTGATACTACATGCTTTAGAAGCCAGACAATTGTCTTCTCTTAATAATGTATCCCATATTGAATCTGAACTTTGGAAATGTTATCTTGACAATAGTAATTCCCGCTCAATTGAAATTACATGCTTTGAACTAGGTCTCCCTGGGATCATTTTTTGGGCCTACTGTCAGATTATCCGTTGCGTTTATCAATTGTTCTAAGTCTCACAAACTTGCTGAAAAAGGTTTTTTAGGAGAGACATTTCATGTGATATGGATAACATATTTGCAATGGGTAAAAGTAATTATTACCTGTGCTCCTTACACTTCTGAGCCAGGTGATCAATCTGTCTCTTTTATGGCGGTTGTTCCTAGCTCATGGCGCCAAGCCAGGGTGGTCCCTCTGTTAAAAAATACCTTATCTCGATGCAGCAAAACCAGAGAGCTTCCGTCCCATCTCCCTCCTGCCCTGGGTCTCCAAAATCTCTGAGGCCTACATCAACTCAATCTTGATGGGCTATATATATGGTTTTAGTCCTGGTCACAGCATAGAATCTGCTCTCCTAGCGGTGACCGAACATCTGAGGGGGGCTCTAGACGAGGGTCGTACTTCGGCACTAATCCTATTAGACCTTAGTGCCGCGTTTGACATGTGTCCCACCAGATCCTGCTGAAACGTTTGGAGGAGGTGGGTATTGTGGATTCGGCCCCGGATTTTCTCAAGTCTTTTATTTTTTATAATAAAAGTTATTAAATCTATCATTTTAAGCATTCAGAAGAAAAGCACCAGCAAGCACTTTCATTATTGTTGAATCCACCAACCGTGAATATTTGCTATTGCTTCTTATTTGTTTTGACTCTTACCTAAATTGTAATGACCTTTTAACAAATCTGAACATTTTATTAATTTGAAATGCTGTTGTGATTATTGGTTACTATATGATGAACTACAAGGGTATATTTTTTTGTGATTTATGTAGTATACGCTTTGAACATGTTTATGGGGAGATTCTGTGGAGTCTCTTCTGAAATAAATACATAAATGTAAACAAATCTTGTGATGAAGTAACCCTTGTGCCAAACTCTAACTCTGTGCCTTGGCATTTTAAGGAGATGGCACTCCATCCAAAATGTGATGGAGTACCCTGGCCACAAAAACGAAAGTATCAATGCTATCTTTAGAGTCAGCTGCACTTTGATCTTTCCCAAGTCAGTGTTCCCATTGGAAAAGGGCATTGTTGTAAACCACTAATGCCATTCCTAAACCATTCAAAGGAAAAAAAGACATGCTTTGAAACAGTGTAGATGTTTTTCAATTTGCCCCTCAGATAGATGTTTTTGGTCGACCAACAAGACTCGAACCCTCATCACCGTCAAGCACAGAATATTATCTTTTTTAGAGAAATCCTTACAAAACCCAGATTGTTTGCATAGTAAAAGGTGTGATTTATTACCCCAATCAGTTAAATTTTTCAAAAATTGGGCAGGTTTATGGTGGTCGGTGGGGGAGCCAGACTTAACCTTGCTACAGAGCACAGACAGCTCCTTTTGGGAGATCGGCGGGAAAGTGGCCAAAGTATGCATAAGAGGGGGTCTAGGCACAAAGTCAGGACAAAGCGCTACCTGGGGGAAGGACTTATAGATCTTATCCACCTTTTCCACAAAAAAGTAGGCAAGAGCCTTGCATTGATTATCTGACGATATCAAGGTCGCATTAAGGGCCGTAGAAGATTTAAGATCTTTCAGTATAGAAAAGATACTTTTGGAGGGGTTGTTACTACTCCTGATCTCATCCGCATAGTAAGTTTCCCATTCAGTCTGAATAGCCGTCTCATATTTCTTGATGGCTGCCTGATAGCACCCCTTCAGATTTGGGTCGTAGTCCCTTCTCCAGGCTCTCTCCAGCCTTTTGCACGCTTTACGCAGTGAGGTGAGCTTAGCATTGTACCAGGGGCTGGATCTGGTATTACAGATTTTTGACCACTTTGCAGGGATGAGAGAATCCAAGGCACGGAGTATCCAGTCTGACAATTATCTATCGCCCATGTCTCGGTCGTTTGGAGTGCTGAGCATGGTTGTGGAAAGGAGGCCATGAAATTGAGCGATGTTAAGTTTATGCCACGGGTGTCTGAGTGAAGACTTCTGAGACACCCTCCTCACGGGCACGACTCCCGAGAGTGTCAAAGTTATTAAATAATGATCAGACCAGCACATCTGAGAGGGGGTGTGGACGATCAGGAGAGAAAGGTTGGAAAAAACTGGGTCCAATAGATACCCCGCAGAGTGTTTGGGACGCTGCACCAGTTGAGATAGCTAACATGTGGCACGATCGGCCAGGAAGTTGCCTATATCAGTATCCTGAACGCTATCCAGATGCAGATTAAAATCACCAAAAATACCAAAGTTGGCCGCTCTTGTGGCTAAGGGGCTCACAACATTAATAAGTGCAGCCCTAAACTCTTTGGAGGGGCCTGGCGGACGGTTGATCAATAAGCCAGACATGGTGTAACTAAACGCGTGGATTCACACCCAACCAGGGGCTCCTTGTCGAAGGTGCAGGGGTAGCAAGATTTAAAAATGACTGCGATACCACCCCCTCTAGACTCTCTGTTAAGAGTCAAAATACTAAAACCCAGGGGAAGCGCCAGACCTGGTTCAGCCACCATGTCAGCTGACAACCACGTCTCAGTTAAGAAGAGAACATCCGGGGCTTCATCCAGTAGCAGATTATAAACATCAGCGAAATGCTTGGCTAAGGAGCGGCAGTTCAAGCTGAGAAGTTTCATCTCGGGGCTAGTGCTGGGAAGGGGACAGGGGGATACGATGGCTGCCCAGGAATTGAAGCCACAGTTTAAGCAACAAAACGGTCCCTCCGGGAGGAGACGAGGAGGGTGACTGCACGGGCTAAATCCATTCTTAATAACAAGAAGATCACCCAGGGAATAGGAGACCATACCTCTAGTGAGACCACCAGCGAGTCTGGCATCTTGCGATGGCCAGGCGCGGATGGGCGCAGACGGGCTTGCCTTAGGCACACCTTCAGTAGATAACCATCAACGTTTCAGGAAAGTTTTAAAAACCTGGCTTTTCCAGGGAGCTTATGTTTGAAGACTGATTTTCTCTCCCCACACTTACCAGCGCCAAGACGTTACGGCATTTGAGCGCTTTAAAAGCCCTATATCCTAACCTTCAGCGCGCCATCGGCAGGCCCACTGCCACGGCATGTGTTTAAATGAAAAAGACCCGGCAATGCAGAGAGCTTTACTTTATGAAATGGAAAAACACGTATTTTGGTCCATCAAATCAACTTGTCATTGTCTGTTTATCTGTTTATGGTTTGATGCTGTGGGCCCTGCCCCCCGTAATTTGTCTATTCCTTACTCTGTGATGTAATTGATAAAATGCCTCGCAAGAGTACACACATTTCTCATGTTAGCTGCGTTTGCATCATGTAGGTGAGTTTATACACTTTACTATATTCAAGCTTCTGTAGAGCAATACTTTCCATAGTAATAAAGGCATATTCAAAGGCAAGGTTACCCTCATTACATGGTGTCGCCCCTTCATTCTTCCTATCACACAAATGTAGGAAATTGGTTTATTCCTTGTGAAGGATGCTGTTTTTCTTGTGTAATAAGCCCACATTTTTCCTTTACTGGGAACTAATTGTCCCATTTTAGCACCTGACTCTTTCAGAGAAGAGAGGCAGAGTAGTCCAAGGTTTTCCCTTGGGAGGGACACTAATTTAGTCCTCAGGAAAGCAACAACAAATTACTTTATTACACA
Organism: Triturus cristatus; assembly: GCF_964204655.1. NCBI lineage: Eukaryota > Metazoa > Chordata > Amphibia > Caudata > Salamandridae > Triturus > Triturus cristatus. The sequence goes on from NC_140591.1 coordinate 1,357,125,210, forward strand.
AACTACAAAATATTACCCACACGTTTAAAAACATAAACATGATGGTAGGTAGAAATGCTGATCAGCCACCCTCTAAAGGAACCTATAATCCACAGGGTGCATACACTAAAGAGAGGTTCAGAAGAACATGTAATCCACGAAATGGACTCTGTGTTTCGCATGCTAAAGGCACATCTAACAGTCTGTGCAACAGAAAACCCACAATACCACCCCTATATACTGAACAGAATATAATGAATATCTAATAAATCCAAGCCTACTGGTAATTACTTGGGCCGCATCCCAGTCCATTGTTATTTTACACAGCATGCCACTGCAATTTGGACCTAGCCATATACAAATCAATCTTGTCCCTGCTCCAAAGGGAACAGTCCAACCCAAACTGCCAAGCCAGGTCTTCCCTGAACCCGACCACAAGTAACCCAGGACCGATTTAGCTCTAGTTAGGTATAGCTTGGTTCGAGTGACACAGTGTGCATGGGACTCATGTCTGGGCAGGCCTGTCCTACTTACAGCGTCACACTAAAGTATACAAATGATAATTACTTGGACCACATCCCAGTTTATCGTTATTTTGCACACTGAGCCACCCCACTGTTGAACCAGCCATATGTAAATCAGACTTGACCCTGCTCCAATGGGAAAAGTTCAGCCCAAACTGGCAGACTAGGGCCTTCCGGAACCTGAATACAAGCAAACTTGCCCTGGGTTACCCAAAACAAGTTGTCCGCAGTCCTGGGAATCAAGCTGTTGCATTTGCTAGAAATGGCATATCACCAGCCACAATGATAGTTAAGTGCTGTAGCAGATAGATGAGAGGGGAGCGGTCACCATGCTATGACACATAGTCTGAGTTGTTCAAGAGTCAGTGCACCGTGTCTGGTGATGTGTACTCCATCTGCTACTGGGAGCTCCAGACGTCCGGGAAACCAGCTTGTGATACTTTTGGGGCCTCCAGACTACACTGCTGTATCAGCGCTTCCCATGTGATATAGCTCTACTGAACGCTCCGGAGGTTGTCTTTAGCTGAAATCTGTTCAGTTGGGTCCCTGCATGCCTGCACCAGGGTTGTGACCTTGCGGTAATGGGTTCACCAAAGGAAATTAGCCTTCCAAAAAACAAAGTAGTGGGCCTTGAGGCAATTAGGGACTGCCCTTGGCAATTAGAAATATAATTAAGGCATATCAGCTTTGACAGACTCCACAATTAGAGCATAGTTATACCAGAAATGGGGAAACCAACATAGTGGGTGGCATTATCCTCTTCGGCCAGACTCCACCCCTTCTGAAACATGTACTTGCAACATCAGCAGCAATCAGTCAGTTAATTCTCCAGATGTTTAACTGATGTATGTACATTAATGGAAAAAACAAATCTGTGACATCACATAGAAGGAAACAAAATGATAGAAACAAATTTTAAGGAAAAAGAATTTTAAGTAAATACAAATAATTCAAGAATTAAAGGAAATATTTTATAGGAAAGAAAATATTAATGAAAACCCCAAAATTACATTACACCTTGATGGAGTTTAGGACAAGTGAGCATTTTTGGGTACAGTGACAGGTAATGTTTAAGGGTGATGAGGCCATGAATGGGTGGAGTTAAGGCATAGAAAGAGGTTTTAAGGTATGAGGAATGGGCGTAATTTAGGGATGATGAGGGTTTTTCAGGGTTCACGGACGATTGGAGGTTAGGGGTGGTCAGATGTTTTGGGGTTCAGTGATGGGTGGAGTGTAGGGATGTTAAAGGGTTTTTAGGGTTCATGGATAGTCTGAGTTTAAGGCTGCTGAGTTATTTTAAGGGTCAGTAATTGGTAGAGGTCATGGGTAGGAAAGAGTTTTTAGGGTTCAGGATTGGGTGGAGTTGAGGATGGTGAGTAGGTGTGTGCAGAATTTGTGGAGTTTGACTGCGTAATTACATAAAAATTCTGAGAGATTCTATGGAGTTATGCGACGAGGCAGAGTGGGCATTTGACTGTATTTTCTTAGCACAAAATTCTCCCTCGCGTCCAAGAAAGTATATGTGAATGCATTTTACAATAAGAAAATAGCACAACCAAATATCACTTGGCGCTCTCGCATACTCTGCAGTGATCAAAACTTTTAATCTGTCATTGCAGCCTAAATGTTGTGTTAAACTGCTATGTTGACTTGGCATTTAAACTCCCTTGCCAAGCCTTAAACTCCCCTATTTGTTTTTACATATAAGTAATTCCTAAGGTAGGCCCTGAGTAGCCCATAAGTCAGGGTGTTGTGTAAGTAAAAGGTTGGACATGTACTTTCAAGGTTTTCATGTCCTGGTAGTGAAAAAGTCCCAAATTCGCTTTTTTCACTACTGTGACACCTACCCTCCCAGGGGATAACCTTTGGGATTACCTATTACATTTGATAACCTATAATTTCCTATTGGGAACAAGTTGTTATGTCATGTTTGGTGTCTTTGAAGTTGTAATGATAAACCCTCTTGAATGGTAAAGTCAGATTTTTCATTACAATTTTAAAATGCGACTGTTAGAAAATTGCCATTTTCCTGCCCCTATTTCCTTTGTGCCTGTAGCCTGTCTTGCATGACTGGGTGTAACTGACAACTAGACTTTGTGAATTCCTACTAGACAGTCACACAATTAATGGTTTAGGTGTGCCTCAATGGACCATCTAATGGCAGGATGGGGGGCTGAGGCGAATAGGGTATGCTCTGCTTCCACACAAAGGGCCTAACAATCCCACATTGTCAGTGCAACCAGCTTGGAGTTGGGGCAGATGAGTCAGGAAATTACATGTACTTCAAAGCCACTGTCTAGAACCTTCTACCACCTTTTAGAAGCAGGACCCCAGGGTATAAAGGTGGGACATCAGACACCAACTCTTCAGTATAGTTCTGGACCATTGGCTAATCTGTCAGGAAGACAAACTGCTTTGCTGCTGGAAGGACTGATGCCCTGCTGTATTCCTGTCCTGTTGCCCTGCTGCCTTCACTGGGGTGCAAGGACAGTATCTTCATCTTTACCAGGACTTCCAGAGTGGCGCACAAGGGCTAATTTGTTGGTCTCCCATTCAGACCCCCAGGGACACAAAAGGATTCCTCCATCTTGACCCCTGCCTGGACCCAGCCTGAGTGAATCCTGACCCCCCAAGTGGTACTCCTCCAGTACTGGACCCTTAGAAGTGGTGCTAAAGGTGCCCAGATGGCAAACTCCAAAACGTAGTCAAAAACGTTGGCAAAAAAGTGCTTAGAGAAGATAGAGGAGAACCAAACTAACCTGCTTGTCTATCTGCCCGAGGTGTATCACTGGTTGGATTGACTTTATGGGTTCTCCTGATACGTACTACGTCCACAGCAGCAAATCATTTCAGCGGTCCTTCACTAAAGGGGTATCCAGCTTCTTGGAACATTCTTTGGCTACAGCCTTCTGCCTCCTAAGTGCCTCCTAAGTGTAAATGTAAATTAAATGTAAATTTGATACTTGTATAGTGCACTACTCACCCGCAAGGGTCTCAAGGCGCTTGTACGAATACCGCTGTGGAACCCATCCTGGCTTTAACTGTGAGGCGTCCACTCCTGGGCACCCCCAAGGTGGAGGCCAGGCATTCTTAGCGTTGTGGGGATTAAGCAAGCTATTGCCCAGAGTTGCAGAGTGGGACTCCATGATTGGAATAGGCACTGAGGCGAGAATTATCAGGTCCGTGGAATTTTTGAGCCCAAGACCCGCCGAGGCGGGGAATTGAACCCTGGTCCCGGGCTAGACCTCTGCATCAGGGTCTGCCGCTCTAATCATTGAGCCGCACTTCTCCAGCGCTGACTAGGCCCAATCCATTTCTTGTATCCAAATTGTGCTTCATCAAGGTCAGCCATATTGTTCAACTTTGACCCGGTCTCATGCAACTAGATATCTGCGATTGGCATTTTGATATTTTAAGCATGAGTTTTTACAAAAGCTTTAAACATGTATATTTCTGGTTCTACTGACTGGAGTTTTGTACTTTTGCTATCAAATAATTTACTTAAACAAACTCTATGTTTCTAAATTGGTTTGGGATTTTTCTTGTGGTGTGTCACTTTATTCCTGTTTGTGTGCTGCATAATTATTTTGCACATTGCCTTTAAGTTAAGCCTGTCTGCTTTTTGTTCTTTTTGTGCCAAGCTACCAAGGGTTAATTTAGTGTTTTTTGTGGTGCACTCTGCAAATGATTGTGGCAGTTGCTTGACCAGGGCTCACATACCAGTCAACCAACAACCCAATTTCCCACAACTCCTATCCAATAGATGCCCAGTGTATATAAAAACTGACCAATGGCATGCCGGGGTCAGCATTGTGTCAAGGAGAGGCTTCATAATACCTTATGACTTTCAACAGTAAGCCGGCAAACTAGCCTTTAGAGTCACTATGGTAGTCCTGGGTTCAGGTGAGAATGCAGGACTCAGTAGCTGAGCTGGCCTACTAGTGTTCGAGACAGTCTCCAGGACAGGTAGCTAAACAGTCCTACCATGTCCAGAAAAACCCTCATGTAGAATGCACAGCTGGTCACAGCAGCAGGCAGTCCTCTGAAAGTCCTTCCACAGGTTCAGGACCGAACTGAAGAGTGGGTCTGATGGTCCTTATTTTTAACACCTGGCGCCCTTCCTCTGGAGGGTGGGAGAATCATCTAGAAAGGTTCTTCCAGACTCCACTGCCCTGGCTCCGAACTGGCAATGTGTATATGATAGGTCCTTTGTGTGAAGGCCGAGCACACCCTATTAATTTGCAAGTGGCACTGTGCTCAGTTCCGCCCTCATCCTGCCAGAAGATAGCCATTCAGGCACACCTAATCCCTCTATTGTGTGAATGTCTGGTAGAAAGTCTGTCAGCTACACCTAGTCATGTGACTCAAGACAGTCTGCAGGCACAAAAGGGCTAAGTACAGGAAAATGCCAACTTACTAAGATTGGCACTTTCAAAATTGTAATTAAAAAACAGACTTTACCAATGGAGAGCTTTTTAATTACAATTTCAAAGATACTAAACATGAACTGGGTACCTTGTCCCAATCAAAAGTTCAAATGTATTAGATGTAATAAGGCAACCCAATGCTATCCTATGGAAATTGTAGAGTTCACAGTAGTGAAAAACTAATTTAGGAGCTTTTCACTACAAGCCTTTTAATCACAATGCACCCCGCACTATGGAATACCTAGGGCTTACTTTAGGGGTGACTTATAGCCACAAAAGGAACGTTTAAGGCTTAGCAATGGGGTTATAATACCAATTTGAATAGGCAGTGTACAAATGCATTTAGGCTGCAATGGCAGGCCTGAGACATGTTTTAGAGTGCTACTCAAGTGTGTGGCAGAATAAATTATGCAGACCCAGTAGTAGCATTTAATTTCCAGACCCTGGGTATATGGTACAGAATTCTACAATGCACTTACAAGTAAATTAAATCTGCAAAACAGGTGTAAGACATCCAAAACCATGTTTAGGGGAGTGATTACAACCACTTTAGCAATGATTAGCAGTGGTAGAGTCCTAAGTCCAAAAAAACAAATGTTAGCAAAAAATAAAGATAAGTAGGCAAAAGGTTTGGGGAAAGACCACTCTAAGGCTGACAGGTCTAACAGGGACTCTGGTGGCATTACTCTAGCGTTGGAGTAATGGCAGCTGTTATGTGGTTCCTTGTAAATATCAGAGTGTATCCCCAGCACAATTCTGATTCTGGCAAAATAAAACCAATCCCATGCTTCATCTATGGCACACTGTGCAGTATTTTTTTGCATGTATAATTTTCTCAAAGTCACTCATGGAAATCATAGTCATTGAGAAATAGTGGCGTGGACGTCGACGGAAATGGCTGCGCCGCTGTGAGCTCCATAGCGGCGCGGGGGAATTTTGCTTTGTGTCAGTAACCCTCTGTGGACTACCAAATATAAGGCAAAGCCCAATGAAGATACCTACATCTGTTTGCTGGCATTGGTTGCTACCTGGCGGTGAGCAAAAAGCCGTTTCTGGGTATTTCGTTCACGTCGCATTTTCCCAAGGGATTGGGGCCTCCATCTTGTTTTTCACTGCGATAATGTCTCTCTTCTTCAGTCATGATCATTAATAACTTTCCAACCAAGTAAGCCATGAAGACTTTATTGTTGGGCTTCCTGCTTATGTTTATTATTCAAGAATAATGTATTTGCAGGGCAGTTACTTCGCAGTGATCCTCAATAATTTATTTATTATTGGACTTGCTCTGGTGATTTTGTCCTTCAACATTGCCTCATTTGCTCTTCTTGGTGACTGTACTTTTCTGGCATAATAAAGTACTAGTATACTTACTGTTCTGCCTTATCAAGCCTTTTTCAGTTTTCTGACTAAGTGTTCCTTTTATGCTATCTAGTGTATGGGGAGAAAAAAACCTACTCGTCGCTCTGCCAATACTTCTCCATCTTTTGCGGTTGATTTCAACCCTTTTTCCATTCTTCAAGAGAGCATGGCAGGTTCTGACCAAGGTGCTGCATCAAATATCCCACCTTCCAGTATTCCTATTCCAAGTTTCAAAATGGAGTCCAAATTACTGAGCTCGTCAGCCCCCTCATCTGGAATAGGAGTTAAAAAAAATATCCACCTTCGCTGACTATATCTCCTCCTTCAATCTCTATGGAGACTTTTCTTGAGGACATTTTTGGCTCTTAAACCATACATGGAAGAGAAAAAGAGTCACCTTCAACAGTTGGACGATAAATGGTCACATATGGAAAGTAGGGTTGTTCACTTAGAAATCAAAACGGACACTTTTCACACTGTTACAGTTCAAGTTCCTTCAATGCAATCCCAAAATTCACATCTTCATCTTCAAAAGCAGATTGAGAATCTTGAAAATCGCAACCGACGCAACAACCTACACATTTACGGCTTGGTTGAAGGTCTTGAAGGTTCTAATCCTCTTTCTTTCTTTCAGTCATTTCTCCAAAACATTCTTGATCTTCCGGAATCTCCACCATTAAACATTCAGAGAGCTCATCGTTTAGGTTGTGTCACATTCTGCATCTTCAGCCAATAAACCACAAGGAGTTATTTTGTATTTCTTAGAATACACAGACTTGCTGAAGGACCTGCAAGCAGTCAAGTTCAAGGGTAGAGTCTCCTGGCACGGATTCACCCTTTTCTTTTCTTAGGACTATGCATTGCCAAGGCAACAGCGGATCAACGGAAGACATTTTTGGACATGAGCCCAGCACTGAGAAATCTTAATGCCAGATTTGGTCTTATCCATCCTTGTTTGTTTAAAGTCACCTATAAGAACAAGACCATGACCTATGAGGACCCTTGTCTTCCTCAACAATTTTTGGATAACTGCAGACTGAAAGATATTGAAGTTTCTCGATCTACTGTCTAAATTTACTTCAATGATTATTGTTATTTTGTCATACAGTCTTGTTTATGTGTCTTACATATAGTTTATATTATGTCATTAGTATTTGTATAACCATTTTCTTCTTCTCAGGTAACACCGTTGTCATATATCTACATGTTAACATCTCTCGCATTATTGTTGATATTTCTCCTTCCTCCCATGCCTGTTTCAGAGAGTTCCAGTTGTTGTACCGCTTCTCTTATGTGGCTCCACCACCCTCGAAGTTTGTGTGTCTTTTCTGGTATGTTAGTTTTCATTTTTTTGTATGGTTTTTGTTTTTCTTTCTCTTTTCTATTTCTTCATGTACTTATCTCTCTCCTCTACTTTCATCCTTTCGAAAGATTTTTTAATCTCTTGCTTATTTTAAGTTCTCTTTTTTATCTTTCCTTTGCTTATCCACTCTTCTTTTTATATCTTTTTGTCTTCTTAGCCCCTCTTTTCTTTTTCTTTTTCTCTAATATCAAGTTATAACCTTATATGCAATTTACTTAGATACGTTGTTACATTCTCAGGTCTATGCTGCGATATTTTTTGTTGTTTGGTTATATAGTTTTCACAGAACGTTAATTTTTGCTACCTGTTATATATTCTATAAATTTGTTGTCATTTTATAAATGGTTTTAAGATTTATTTCATGGAATGTAAAGGGTTTAGGCTCTCCTATATAACACCAAAGGGTTTTGTCTCACATCGCCAATTTAAAAGTTGATATTGTTTTTTACAAGAAATCCATGTTTCAGACAAGGAAGTGGCTAAATTGTAAAGGCAATGGGTTGGTCATGTTTTCGCTTCTCTGGGTTCGGGGAAACATAGTGGTGTAGCTATTCTATTTCATAAACTTCTTACTATTCAAATTGTTTCACAAGATGTTGATTGTGAAGGAAGATGGGTCTCAGTCTCCTTACTTATTGATAAAATTCCTCACACTAATGTTAATCTGTATGCGCCCACCTCTCCAGATAATTTCCTTTGGCCAGGGGTATTGTCCAAGTTGATGATGTTTACTGATGAGTATTTGATTGTTGGAGGTGACTGTAATATGGTTATTATCCCATCGTAGGTAGACGCTCCACATCTAGATTTATACTGTCACAAATTCATTCTCAGTTCAAGTCGATATTACACCAACGATCTCTTACCGATGCCTGGAGATTGTGCAATCCAACACATCAGGAATAATTTTTTTTCTCCTGTACACTTTTCCCAATCACGCATAGATTATATTTTTATTTCTAACGCTCTACCTCAACACTTCATTCATTCTGTTACAGGTTCCATTTTGATTTCTGACCATGCACCAGTCACCTTAGATTTGGATCTTCTTCCTCCCTCCTGGGGAATTAAGAGGTAGAGATTTAATAATTCCCTTCTCTTGGATTTGCAGTTTACACATGCCTTTAAACAATTTGCTAATACTTATTTCAAAGAAAATGAATCCCCTGATATATTCCCTCAAGTTATCTGAGACACTTTTAAAGCCACTTCTAGAGATTATATTATTAATTTTGTCTCCCAGAAATGGAGATCTATCTCTACTAAGTTTAAAGTACTTAATATGCATATTAAGCAAATTGGAGCATTCTTTTTATAATTCTCACTCAGAGCAATTCTTAAATGATTTAGTATCCACTAAATTTGAGTATAATACATTTTCCACAGAATGTGCCAAATCTTATTAACTCAAATCTAGTGTGAAATACTATGGGGGTGATAATAAAGCAGGGAACCTTCTTGCCAATTATCTTAAAATCAAAAAAGAACATACAAAAATTGAGTCTATTCTAACCACTCCTAATCAACATGTACATGTAAATAAGGAGATACTTCTGGAATTTATGAAATTTTATCAAGCCCTATACACTCCGGAATCTCAGTCTAATCCCCAAAATCGCCTTCTTTACCTATCAGCCATTTCCCCGCTTTCACGTCAGGACATTGATTTTTCCGTATTGAAAAAGGATATTCTAATCCACGACAGTTCAGAGGCTATTCGTTTCATTAAGCGCAGCAAAGCCCCCGGACCTGATGGTTTTACAGTTGAATTTTATTCCAAATTTTCCCTATTTTTGTAACCCAAATTACACCAACTCTTCCTTAATTTTATTTCTTCTCAGGTGGCTCCTTTCAAAAGGCATTCATATGTCTCCTCCCTAAAGATAATAAGGATCTCAGATTGTGTAAAAATGATCGTCCTATTTCCCTTATTAACCTAGATTATAACATTTTTGCAAAATTATTAGCTCTTCGTTTAGATAAACTATTACCCAAGTTAATAAGGAGAGAACACTACGGTTTTATCAAAGGTAGGCATCTGCCAGATAATACTCGTCTATTTTTTAATGTGCTTAGTAAATCCAAATCCTATAAATCTTCTCAGGCAGCTATCTCTTTGGATGCAGAAAAAGCGTATGATAGAGGTGGTTGGTCTTTTATATTCTCTACGCTTTCCTGGTTCTGTTTTGGTCCTAAATGTATTCATTACGGGTCTTTGTTGTATTCCTCTCCTAAATCATCTATTTTGGTTAATGACCTTATCTCTCATTTTTTCCCACTTCATAGAGGTTTCCTTCAAGGTTGTCTTTTCCTCTTTATTATTCATACTTGCTTAAAAACCGTTTTTAATAAGTATTCACTCTAACTCTCTGATTACAGGGTTTACTTATGGAGACAGTCAACTCAAACTCTCTGTTTATATTGATGATATTTTGCTTTTTATCTCAAACCCGCAAACTTCTTTACCAGCCTTTCTATTAGAAGTGGATCATTTTGTGTCTGTTTCGGGCTATAAATTAAATGCGGATAAGTGTAAAATCCTTCCTCTGAATAAATTATATTTTCATGCTGATTTTAATTCATCTTCTTTCCATTGGAATCCAGATAATATTAAATATCTAGGTATATGGTACTTGGATAGAGTTAAAGATACTGTAGACCTTAATTTGAAATCTCTTCATTCAATTCTCCTTGCACACACATCACATTGGAATCCTTTGTTTTTTATCCTGGTGGGGCCACCTTGATACTATAAAAATGATGTTAGTACCCATTATACTGTTTTGCAATTCAAATATGCTAATTATTATCCCACAGTCCCAATACAAAAAGATATATTCTGTTTTAGCTCATTTTGTATGGAATAATAAAAAACCTAGGATGTCACTTTTTAAACCTAAAAAACCGAAGCATCTGGGTGGAGTTAATTTTCCAGATTTCCATAAGTATCATTTACCCTTTTGTTTTAAACAAAACAAGCATCGCTTTTATTACAAGAACATGATTCTAAACCTTGTTCTTTATGGACAGATCTTCAAAAATCCTCTTGGCTTCCTTTTCCTTAAAGGAGGGCCTGTCTTTTACTTCTAGACATTCATCTTTATCTCTTCCAATTTTCAAGAACACAAGTAAAATTTTGCCCCCCATCTTTATTTCTTATAAATCTCCTAAAGATCAGTTTTTGCATTCATCGGTTTGGTAAAATGCCTCTATTAAAATAAAGAATAAAATTAATTTCTGGAAGGATTGGCATGCTAAAGGTTTTAAATGGATTCGCCAATTTTGTCAACACGACATCTGCCTACCATGTCCAGTTGTTCTCCTTCCCAGACTCTTATGCAATTAATTACCATTTGCTTATTTCAGCTACTCAATCGTCCTATAACAAACTTCCTCTTGATCATTTAATCTCTCCCTCTCCTCCGCCTATGCAGATCATATTGGAAATATTGTCTTCTGCATCTCAAGTATATAAACATCTTACTCTTGTTCCGGAAGAAAGGACTAAGTCTGAGGTAGAGACTCTTTGGGAAATCGATCTGCTGACTACTTTTTCTTGTTCAATTTGTTCAATTTGGAACAAAATCTGGGTGAAAAAACGAAAATCATCTAGAACAGCTAATGCAACTCAAACTTTATTCTTTATTTAAAACCTCCTTTTGATCACCCCTGCTATGTTTCACAACATTGATTCTGCTGTATCTCTCAATTGTTGGTCTTCAGCAGACCTTCAACATATGTTTTTTTAATGCCCTCTTATTTATGAATTTTGGTTAAAGGTTTGGCACAAGATAAATTCTATTTTTAATCCGCAGGCCCCATTTAATGTTATTAACATTTTTCTAGGTTGTATGTCCGATTATTTTTAGGGTTCCCAATTCGGAAATTTCTATATAATAGATTTACTTCTGGCTGTTGCTTTTCTACCAATTACGAAATCCTGTAAGGACACTTCTCAGGTGACTTTTCAAGCTTGGTGGTATGGAGTGTGTTACAACCACAGACTTGACAGAGCGTAAGTTTATCCAATGGCTCTTGCTATTAAAAGAGATAATTTGTGGCTACCCATACCTACTTTTTAAAACAAATCTGCCCACATTTCACAGTTACACTCTCCAAGAACTGAAGAAGTACCTAAACCTCCATGACTTGTTTTCAAGTAATAACAATCATTTATATGTTTCATATCTTGCTTTTTGATCTTACTTACAAATGTTTACAGGATTCTATAGATTTGATAGCTTCAAATGTTGTCATATATAGCATTGTTGTACTTACTTGTATTGTAATTGCATATTTATTTCAATAAAATTCTACTTTAAACTTAAAATAGTTATTGAGAAATAGACCATTATTATGTGTATGAAAGCTACACTTCAACTAAGTCTAAATCTTGTGGTTCGAACACAGTAATGAAGATATCCCTGATCCACCTGGTGGGCCAAAAGAGTTACAGCACACAAATGATGGACGGAATGCTGACAATGCAGACATTCTCCCCCAGTCAAGAGATCTGGGTTAAATCCATCGTTCTTTTGCCCACTACGCCACCCCAGTTTAGACATGGCCATATGCAAATCAGTCTTGACCCTGTGCCTCATAGGAACAGTCCAGCCCGAACTGCCAAGCCATGTCTTCCCTGGACCGGAATCAAGCATCCTAGGACCGGTTTCTGGCTATCAGCCGTCATCAGCCAGGATAGCTTGACTCCAGTGGCGTAGTGAGCACGGTTCCCACGTCTGGGAATACCTGGTAGGCCTGCACAGGTGCGAGGTGCAAATCATGCCTCCTAGACATCTCTGAGATTCCATAACTACACACAGCTGTGCATCAAGTATTTTTAGCTGATAGCTGGGTGAACTTATCTTGTTTTATGGAGCCTTGTACTTCCCTCTGTCAATGGAACAATAAAGGCCATAATGCTCCTCGGTACTCTTGCAGTTTTTACCTATTACGACACTTCACATGTCCCCCTTCAGAATATCTGTGAAAACCAATAGATTACATTTCTAAAAAAAAAGCCGGCTGAATTGTCACTAAATATGTGTGGAGAACTAACCCTCACCCCAAACGTTTTAGAGCATTGAACTCTCTTGCAATCTTTATTCACTTGCTTGGCGAAGTTGAACCTTGTTTGATGTATTCTGATGGCACCGTACATTTTTCTCAATCCAGCCACATAAAAATGTATTTTTCATCTACTTTAGCAGCTTCCAGGGTGCTACACAGAATACCCTTAGCTTAAAACATTGTATCATAAAAAGAAGAATAAGGGTAATTCCTATGAAAACTTTCCATTTGTCTTGTTATGTCGCAAAAGGCAATTACAATTTTGTGTGCCTAATAGCCCAAAAAGAAGAAATGTTTAACAGAGGGAAAAAATGAAAGCAATTTCCTGCCGTTTCTGCTGCTGTGGTCCTCTCTGGTCTCGCTGTTGGTCCTGCTCCCCCTCTAATCAGGGCAGAGTGGAAGCTTCCGAACAGCGTCTAGAAACTTATGTCTGCGGGCGGCTCCTGCAGATTGATCAGCTCAGCCTGTTCTGACAGGGCAAGAGACAAACAGAAGAAAGTGCATGGGGCAGCGTTTACCTAAGTATGCAATGTCAGAGCTGGCGTGTGTTATTTCAGCTCGCCATTGAAAAATAAAGGAAATAAGCTAATACAAACAGCAACATGTAACTCCATGTGTTTACCAATACATGACTTACACACTTTAAAACCTACATTAATATCAGCAAACTTAATTATCTGCCAGAGGTGCTGGGTCTTGAGCAACAAAACAGCGATTGCATCTGAAAGAATTAATATATTTGGATTATGTTCTTCTTCAGTACTAAATGACAAAGGTTGCAAACCATATACTTTTTATAATATTGTTTTCCACCAATGAACAAAGAATGCCAGGAGCAGACACTGCATGCATACAAATAAAAGGTAAAATGAGACACAAAATTAAATTAGTAATTTAGGAGCCACAAAGACACCTTGTGAGACAAATAAATACTCAGCTGCAAAAGCTAGTCACTGGGCTAGCGAACTGGATGACTGAACAGGCTAAGATTGTCAAAACGCTACATTATTTAATTATTAAAATGCCTCATTATAAATAATCTTTGAGCTTTTGACTAAAACAACTATGATTCATGTAAGTAAGATGAGATCAATATGTACAAGTGAACAAGCATTGGCAATGCCCGTCGGTACCCCCTGCATGCAAACACACATGAGACCGACTGGCATTGCCATTTCTTGTTGTCTATATGAAACTGTAGTATAATTAATATTAGAGCCTTCCCTAGGCATTACTGTATATATGTTCCTACATTTATGAATAGATTTTGTTGCAGTGACATTCTCCAGCCTAAGCCTATTTACTTCTAATACTACCTCATCAGGGGTGCTATACAGTTCCTGCGTGACAGTTGGAAGCTCATGTAAATAAGCTTCTTGGGGCTTTGGGCACGCAACAGGTAACTTTTTATTACCTGTTTTAAAATTTGCAAATGAATTTAGCTTGTAATAAATATTTTTTTAAAGTCCAAACATTAACTCTGTAGCTGCTTCCTAAGACAAAAGAGCAAATATTACATTTTGTTTTGTATCCCAATGCTTTACTGTCGAACAGCTGACCCTGCTACAGTCAAAATAGCTTTCAGGGATTTTCCACTGTAAGGACATGTGTAACATAAACCGTTTCATGTTCTAATTTTGAATGTCATATACCCCTCCATATGTACATGTAAGGATAACTTAAAAGTTATATCTTTACTCATGGGCAGTGTTAATACAAAATGTAAATGGAAGAATCTATCACTTAGATCATGAGGAGTGAATATTCCATGGTGGAGTTCACCTAGTTAGTTTGGGAAACAATGACAAACTACTTTCTCTTCCCTTCCTACTTTGGAAATGGTTGGATATTTGCACATTCCTTTAGTAATTTATTCCTTTGAAGAGTAAGAGTAAGTATGTTTTGAGGAATGGAAGGTATCTCCCCCAAAAATTGACAGTGTATGAAGTAAGGGTTTTTTCCAAGGGTAACATATTTCCGTATCTAGAATATAAAATAAAACAATATGTCATTGCACAAACATGATGGAACTTAATCATGCCTAGTAGTAGAGCACATACAATTATTCATGTAGAAATGCACACGTTAGAATACCGTTTCCAGAATATTTTTCTGAAATTACTCATGGGAATATGTGACTGATACATCTTTCCAGGTATTCTTCTACAAAGTAATGTGAATAATCAAACCTTCTTAAAGCTGCACACATGGAAGGATGTACCTCTGCAGATTAAGTTTTACCAAGTAAGCCAAGATTTAACCCCTTCGTTGCGCCCGTTGGCCAACAGCCGTTGCGAGCACTACCTTGGTAATGCTGCACACGTCCGTTGGCTGAAGCGGCCCCGCCCACTCAATAGAATGCCCTGCACCGCGGCGGAATTACCGCCGCGGTAAACGGGTTAAGCTCTCTTCAGCCAAACTAGTGTTGCATATGTAATGTCCATCCATATCACTATCCCTCCACTAATAAATGACTTCCTTAAAACCCTGTTTGTGTTTTTATGAATTGCGATAAATGCAGGAATAGTCAATGGTTACTATTATGTTGATATATATTTATTGGAGAAGTATCAAAATTGTAACCAATACAAAGTTCAACAAATACAGTCAATTTAATTTTGTTCCGAATCTAATTCCTTATTATCATTAATTGCTTAGAGATTTCTTAATATTTTTAATAAGATGTTCGCAAAATACAGCCTGATTCTTCTTCAGGTCTGTCCAATAATCCTAAATACATTACCAATGCTACCTCTAAACTGATGCTGCCCGAATCCTCACAAAAGTTTAAAACTGCGCTGCTCCCTAGAAAGAAGGGGAAGTGGATTAAAGAAGAAAACATGTCCTCTGTTTAGTCTGGTCCTTCTTAGTGTAGGTGCTTCATACTGGTTCTCTCACAGTTCAGTGATGCGGTGTGTCTGACAAAACAAGAAGAAAAATGTGTAAATCATAGGATACTTCTAATGATGGGACGTCAGGACAACCCTGCACCCTGGTTAAAACCCAGCTTACCTGAAACTTATCGCTTTCCCACCTAAGACTTTGGTTTAAGAGAAAATAACAAACCATGGAACGAAATAAATAAAATGATCACATGGGGCTTCATGGGAATGTTGGGGAACAGAATAACTACCTTTCGGGGAACCCTCCTAAATAGCGATTGAAACACATAGGGAGAACCTTATACCATGCGAAGGGTCCAGGGAATCAATAATTCACTGAACACTTCCAATAGTAAGCCAATATTGAGAATTAGGCTAAATCAGAACTGAAATAAACCAAAAAACATCTCCAAATGTCCAAAAAAGACATTCAAATACAAGCATTGTGAAAAAGCTACTTTTCTAACTCCCATATGATGTCTTTTTATTTGCATTTGCAGGACTTTCAGAATCCACAAAAGGTGATGCACAAGAACAGGTATCAATAATGGTAAGTCCTTCTACATATTACTTTTTCATTTTGCACCCATTTGTAGCAACAGTACTCTGATGCTACGTGCTTTATATATCTTACAGGTCCCCCAGTGCCATACTGAGGAACAGTGATGCTGGTGAGAAAAAGCTGCAAACACCAGTGCTCCGACTGGGTGCAAGGCAGGAAGATATTAACACAACTCCTTATCAAGCTGGGAGGTGTAACTATGGGCATGTAGTTAAGAGATTTCAAACTTACTTCAGTATGGCAAGTATAAATGGGTATGTATTTTAGCAATAGCAGGCAAATGCAGGATCTCTGAACACAGCATTTTATTCTTGCAGCAGCTGGACAGCCCGATCACAAGGTAAGCAGACATCCTGGTTGGGGGCGGCTGGAAACACTAGACTGCGTCCTGCGTGCATCAGCGCACTCCCAGGATCCCAGGAGAACCATGTCGGCCATGACATGTATATAGAGTGGTGCTCGCCCCCTGATGGTGGATGGTCTTATACCAAAGGTCCCATGCAATTACATACTGTATAACATTCTTGGTGATTTGTAATTTTGCATTACACATGGTTTTATGTTTCAGCAATCATAAGACAATACATACAATAAATTGGCTGTAAGTAACCCTTTTGATCGAGCACTACTGTTGCCTATATCACGTGGGCCTGGCTGCATGATATTATATGTGGTTATAGTCATTGTGAGAATGAAAACTAGGGAAGTCGATGGTTGTATATGTATGTGGAAATTAATTGTCCTGCAACCAGTGGTGCATCTCTGCATTCTTATCAAGTATTGTTTTAGTAGTTTCCAGGATCTACTTGGGATTATTGAATAGCCCTGAAGATGTCCCAGGCTTGCGAGCCTTAGGGGTTGAAAAATGTGTTGGGTGTTTTTTGTGAATAATTGTAAGAAATTGGGTTACTGGTTGAGGGGAGGGAAACCCTACTCAAACAGCAACCACAATCCTTGTCAGGGTGAAGTCAAAGCAACCCTACATTAGCCTGGTTCAGCCATCATGTAACTTGGCACAGAGCAATTAGGCTTAACTAAGTGTCAATGTGTAAAGTATTTGTGCAACAGTTGAAATAGTAACAACGTAAAATCAGAACACATGAATGATCACACACCAAATTAGAATATTAGATTAATTTGTATTAAATAAAAGAAGGCCAAAACAACAAACATCCAATCAGTAGAATTGGAGATACTCAGGCTTAAAGATCTCAGTGGAAATAGCACCAAAAACCATAAAACTCCAACTGTGGATAGCTGATTGAGCCAGACAGGGACAAAGTCACAAATTCAGGCCAACCACAATGGAGTGCGGGCTGGCTACAGGGATTCAGTAAGGCCCGCTGAACAAGAGTACCTTAAATCGTTGTTACGGAGTGTTACGAGATTCCATGTTGGGGATGCGTTGTACTGCCAAGTCAATGCGAGGTCCAGTTTGGAGATGCATCATGCATCACTGGTTCCAAGGAGCTGCGAGGCTACATTGCGAAGTCCTATGTCATTGTTGAGGATCCCACCAATGGGGGCGGTTTGTGATGCAAAGTCGTGCATCGAGGATGAGTAGCACACTGGCTGGTTCTGAAAAAGCTGCAGGTTTTGCGATGCGAAGTTCTGCTTTGTCGTCGAGGATGCAGCCAATGAGAGGCTTGTGATATGAGGGCCTGCACCATAGATGCATGGTACAGTGGCAGTTCCGATGAGGTTATGGGCTCGTCCTTGCAACTGTATAGTTCACACAGCAAAGGCAATGCATTGGTTCTGCTCAGGGTAGTACCACACAGCTCTGGTGTTCTTGGGTACAAGTTGCAGGTCATTTCTTCTCGCCCATGCAAGAGGGCAGCAGGGCAGCACAGAAAGACAGCATTCCATCAGGTCAGCAGTTGAGCAGAGTGTCAGTCCTTTCAGCAGAAGCACAGCAGTCCTTCTTCCTGGCACAGACTTCCACAGGTCCAAAAGTATACTGAAGAGGTGATGTCTGAGGCCAAATATTTCTACCTGGAGATTTCCTTTCGAAATGCACAGGTTTCCTGCATCACCTTCCCTGGCTCCAGATGAACTATAAGAGTAATGCATTTTCTGCATGTGAAGGCAGGATACAGTCAATATAGGTATAAGTGAGGCTGTGCCTAATTCAACACTCACATGTTGCCAGTTATGGCTCATCCAGGCACACCTTAGCTCTCTATTGTGTATATTTGTCTGGGAGGAAGAGTGAAAGATCAACTGCCAACTACACCTAGGCATGTGACCCAGAGACAGTCTGCAGGCACTAAATGGCTAAGGGCTTGGGCATTTAAAGTTAAACAGTTAATGGTGCCGACAAGGGATTTGTTTGTCACAAACATTTTTGCAAATCTCTCTCTTACTCAAGATGTCTAACAATGACATCATCAATCAATTAGCACAGTGCATATAATAATTTATCTCATGAAACAAATTCCATTAGCTGGGTGTACATCTTCATTTTGGGTTTATATCAAAACACATGTATAAAAGGAGGGGTTCACAACAAAAACTTTGCATACATGGATGATAAATATTTCAGTTATCCAAGGAAGTTAGCTAGTCATCAATGTACGGATGCCCACTTCCTATAATGCCATATGTAAAGTCTGTCCTATACATAGGAACTAGATCTTTGAAATTAAATTTAACAATCACTAAAAAGAAAATTGGTTAGGCATTGACGTTTCAGTCTCTGTTGTAATATATCTCCGAGGTCATCTTCAAGACTGAACATTCATGTGATGTTCCAAGACCTCCCTAAAAACATTTTTTGAAAAAACAAGGAGTGAAAACAACCAGAACTAATGTACAATAGCTTTAAGACATACACCCAAAATAAGGTGACAGAGGTCTGTGTTGAAAGTTGTGTGAACAGGCCTCCATTACCACTTATATAGTTATATAGCACTGGATAAAGTGCATTATCCGAAGTAATCCAGAACCCTAAAAGTGATTGGTGATTTAAAGAGCCAGAAATCTAATGAGAAAAACAAGATTATTCCTTCATCAAGAATAAAATGTAATTAAAAGAAAACATGTTCAAATCTTGCTAGTCAAGGAGTCAATGACTGATTTGAGATAGTGATTGTCTTCCAATTGGAAGTAGAAGTTCTGTAACTGTCCCACAAGAAACATCAGTTTCAAAATTGGGTCATCAGTATGTTTTATTGAAAGATGTCATGGACTTATATGTACTTTAATTATTTTCTATTTAACCTCTCTTCGGAGAATAGAGAAGATATAAAGATATCAAGATCTATCCTGAAAGACATAAAATCATAAGCTTAAAACCATTTAAGGGGTTCTGGAGGATAAACTGATTCGCCTTAACCCCTTAATAAAGGATGCCCTTATTATAAAAATATCATGAACCCAATTTAAAGGGAGCCCGGTAAATTCATAGATGCGTTTTTGAACATATTTGCTAAGGTACACTTATGCAGTTCTAGGGTTACTAAGGTGTCCTCTAAGCAGTATGTACTTAGGGGCCTTGTACGATGCAGCCCAGAAAGGATATGACCGATGGCCGATGCCTTCCTGGCCGCATCATAATCAGCCACTCGGTTTACTTTCTGACTCCTGTATTATAATGCTGACGTTTGGAAAGTAAATGGGCCAGTCATTCCGGCTGGCTTATGACGGGCTCATAAATCCCGTCGGCCAGTCAGAGCCACCCTCGGCATTATGACATACAATTTCCGACACTGTTTCCATGCCGGCCTGTCTAACATGGAAACCATGTCAGAAAGCATGTTTGTGGATCCCCAGCAGGGCCCCTTTGTGCGTGCAGCCTCTGGTTGAGGTCTGAGGGGGCACCGATGGTGCCCCCCTGTTGATCTCTGCACCTTGTGGCAGGCACCTTGAGGTGCCTTCCACGGGTGCAGGGATGAACAACACCCCCCATTTCTAAATGGGAGCTTGTGTTACAGCGGGTTTCCGGACATACAACGAGCTCCCATTGAGAAATTGGCCGGTCGGGACCGCCATCTGGAGGTCAGTCAGTCCAAGAACTGAGACTGTGTTGGGCGGACGCAAGTCCGCCCGACATCGTACTCAGGCTCTTAGTGTGAGGAGGTATTTCATCAATTAATTCTGTTGTATATTATGCCCTTCTTTAAAAAAAAGGGCATTCAAGATAGTTATGTGTTTCAAAGCAGCTTAGCGCTAAGCATTTGCCATAGCCTGTTTTGTAACGATAAAGTTATTCTTTGCATAGGAAGAAATGAAGATATTTGCAAGCATGGTCACAGAGCTCTAAACGCATTGCTCTCTTATGTAAATGATTTACCGCAATCAAAAGAATACTGCGCTAGACAAAGTACAACGTGCCGGTCACAAGCCCATGCTTCCCTTATATATCAGGGTATTTTTTTATCCAAAAAGTGATGCTGAAAGTTCAGCGGTCTGTAATAATAGCCACATTGCTCTCTCGGTGTAGATGTCTGTGTGAAGAAGACTGCGCTGAACAAAATATAATAAAAAGTGCCAATCATAGAAACATCTTACAGATATTTAACGGATAGTATTGTATGGCACTGTGGGCAGAGACCAATTTAAAGCATCTAACTCGTCCAAAAATAGTCTTATTAGAAAGCAATGCATACTTTTTGACATAAACCTAAAAAGAAGATATACACCTGGCTAAAAGAATTTATTTCATCAGATAAATCGATATATGCACTGTGCTAATTGATTTATATCAAGGTTTGACATCTTGAGTAAGTGATAGATTGGCAAAAAATTTATGTGAAAAACAAATCCCTTGTAGGCACTATTACCTGTTTAACTTTAAATACCCAAGCCCACAAGGGTATCTTGGGTTGCCATTATATACGTAAAAACCTTCTAAAAAGTGCCATTTTCAAAATTGTAATTCAAAATCCGATGTTGCCATAAAAGAGGAGTTTTCATTATAATTCCAAAGACACCTAACATGAACTGGGTACCTGTTCCCATTTGGAAAATGAAATAAGGTAACCCCAGTGTTATTAAAT
This sequence comes from Triturus cristatus, assembly GCF_964204655.1. Taxonomy (NCBI): domain Eukaryota; kingdom Metazoa; phylum Chordata; class Amphibia; order Caudata; family Salamandridae; genus Triturus; species Triturus cristatus. The sequence goes on from NC_140591.1 coordinate 1,357,146,376, forward strand.
GAGAGAGGTAGACCTTCCTATAATGAAAAACGAATTACATCGTTTTTCACAACCAGGACATGTAAAACCTAAAAGTACATGTTTTACTTTTTAAATACATTGCACTCTTCCCTGTGGGTTGTTTAGGGCCTATCATAGGGGTAACATATTTGTATTAGAAAAGAAGGTTTGGGCCTGGCATAGGGATTATTTTGCCAGGACAAAATGGCAGTTCAAAACAGCACACACAAGCTGCAATGGCAGGCCCGAGACAGGTTTAAGGGGCTACTTAGGGGTGTGGCATAATCATTACTGCAGACCCACTAGTATTATTTAAATTGCAGGCCTGGGGCACAGGTAGTATCACTTTACCTTGGACGTAAAAGTAAATACATTTTACCAAATGGAAAAAATATCATGCTAGCATGTTTTAAGGCGTGAGCACATGCTCTTTGCACTGGATAGGAGTGGTAAAGTGCACAAAGTCCTATGGCCAACAAAAACAAGATCAGTAAAGATATGAGGCAGTAAGGCATCATGTGTGAGGGATGACGACACTAAGACTGACAGGTTTAACAACATCTTACTTTCAAAATGTTAAGAAATAACCAAGCAATGAAGGATAAGAAGGAATACGATCCTCAACAAAATACAACTGACACTGTTGGTTGTATATTCTATTGATTGTAATTTGTATACTTTCTCAAAAAACTGAATCAACATATTTGTAAACCACTGACTATTTCTTCATTTATTTTTATCTATCCTTAATCTGATGTCAGTCAGCCAAGGGGTAGAACCCTCACACTGGAATAGTCAAACACATAGTAACCTTAAGTCTTGTCAAAGATGTGTAGGCCCTATGTTCGTACTCCTCCTTTTACAAGCAAGCTTGTGTTTTTATAGAGCTAGTTTATATGTATGGCAGCAACTATATCAGTTTTTTATTAAACATATACCCTTTAGGTTCCACATAATTTATTTTCAAAATTGTCTTCAGCTATGTTGTTTTGTTTTTAAGTTTAAAGGATAACGTTTTTGCATTTGATATAAGACATTCAATGAGATGACAATCAATGAAACATTGCTGTTGGAAAAGGAAACTTAAAACAAGTATAAATAGAAATTCCATATAACCTAGTATAAATATCCTATAAATAACTATCCAAGAGCAAAATCATTGCTAGAATAATAAGCAATAAAAAATACGATAACATCCGAATGAATAACCATTGAGACTAATAATAATAAGAACTCATGGGGGTTTGGGGATTTCTTCAATTCTAGGCTTATGTGTGATGGTCAATTGAGAGGAAGAGTCTAGGAAGGTTGTCACAGGTAACCAGAGAATGTCGCTTTTAACGGTGAGCGATATTGGAGTGACATATGCCCTGTCTAATCTGTGATTATAGCAAACACTATACCACCAAGCTTGAAAAGATAAACTAGAAAAATCTTTATATGATTTAGTTATCTGTTGAAATGCTACTGCAAGAAGTAAATCCAATATAATATTTACATCATGGTGAGAAGACCTGTCTTCTGAGAGGCTACCTAAAAATATAATTTTAAAAATTAAAATGAATTTGTGTGTTATTTACAATAAAATGAATTTGTGTGTTAACAATATTATTTATCTGTTTCCAGACACTCAGCCGCAATTGATATGTAGAGGTGCATTCAAAATGCATGTGTTTGAAGTCAGAGGGAGAAATGTTGCAAGACCAGCAAGAAGGGGAGGAGGTGTGAAAAATCTTATGTAAAGTGATAGATGTAATAATTAGTCTATTAAAAATTTAAAATAAAGTTGTGATAGTATTAACCGTTCTTGAGGATTATTGTATTTTGAGCCAAATTTTATTCCATAAAGAATTAAGAAAGACGCATCTAAATCACATTCCCATTGTAATTCCACATCTGTCTTATTTCTATTTTCTAGATGAGCAGTTTATTGAACATTTTTGGAGGAGAAGGAAAAGAAAGCATAGAGGATGCTCATTGGGGAAGGGGTGTATTAGGCACAGTATAGTCTGATAAGCAAATGGAAGTGGAGTGGATGGTCAATACTAATGAAGTGTATTTAATTGAAAACAAAGGGGGTAAAGAAAAGCATTTTTGACTTTGCGTAAAATAAAGCCAAGAATCATTTTCAAAAAGTTGATGTATCCCCTTTTAGACCTTCTTTGTGCCAAGCTTTCCCAAATATAATTTTATTGTTTATTTTAACATATGTATTATGCCAGATTGAGGACTGGAGAAATTTGTCTTTGGAATCATTATAGAGGACAAAAAAAGAGTGTAAAAAAGTACTTGTATTTTTCAAAATAGGAAGAGACATGCAAAGAGGTTTCTGAGAAAAGGATAAAAAATTCACAAAGAGAAAAGGGATAAATGAAAAATTGTTCAATATTAACCCAGAGAGGGGGGTTGGATAGAACTATCCTCATCTATTAATAAAGTAGCCTGTTTAAGTAAGAAAGCATTATTATATGGATGTAAATATGGGACATTTACCCTTCCCAAATGTTTAGGTCATTTAAGTTTATGAAGGGACATGCAGGCTTTCCTATTATTCCCCAAGAAGCTAGACAATAATGACTACATTTAAAAAAAATAAAAAGCCGGGAATATTGATAGGAATATTGGATAAGTTAAAACGTGTTATGGGAACTAACATCATCTTTAAAGTCTAATCTACCCCACTAAGATAAAATAGAGGATTCCACCTGGATGTAAGAAGAGTGATAAATATAACCTGTTTTTGGTTAGTAGAAACTGTTTCCCTAAAGGAGGGGAGAAACAAAAGACTAAGATGTTTAATTTTATCTTGAAGGAGAATATCATCAGCAGAAGCTTCGAATTTTACCTGTTTATCTCCATATTGAAAGCCATGAATGTCTGGGTTTAAACAAATTTTCATTAGAAAGGGTTCCAGAGTGAGAACAAATAAAAGTGGGGACAAAGGAAAACCTTGTCAAACACCTTGGCGAACAAAGAATGATGAGGATATAAGACCATTTACCATAATGGAAGCCTTGGGAGAGAGTATAATAAAGAAATAAGAGTTAGAAACTTAGAACCAAAACTAAATCAAGAAAGAGTGGAAAAAACAAAGGGCCAACTAACTCGATCAAAGCTTTTCCTGAGTCTAATGCAATAGCTGCCAAAAATGTTTATACAATTTGTATTTACATACAAAATTAAAAGCAGCCGTGTGTTACATGAGAAATGTCTTCCATTAATAAAGCCAGATTTCTTCCTACCTATTAACCGAAGAAGTACAGGATTGAGACGTAGGGTAAGAATTTTACTTAAAATCTAGAATCACAAGAGAAATGGGTCTATAATTTATACACATCTTAATATATGTATTTTCTTTGGGAACAAGACATATTAAAGCATCCTAAAAAGAACCTCCTGCAGATTAAATTAATATAAAATGAGCAAAAAATGATGGAATTTAGGAATTTGGGGAAATTCTATAGTAAAGCCATCCAATCCTAGGGCCTTCCCTTTTTCGATTGAACACATAGCAAAAAAGGATATCCTTTCTAAGGAGGAGAAATGTATGTCACAAGATTGGGGAGGTTTGATGGAGGCTAAATACTGGAAATTTTCTTCAGAAACTTGGGATTCAGGAGTATAAAGATCATTAAAATAATTAGTAAATTGGCCGATTTCAGGTAAGGCAGCGCGCGCAAGGAAATTCGTTTTATTTTATTTTTTCGTAACTTACCTGAAATAGGCCGCATGCCGGATTTTGCAACCCCCCACCCTGCCCCTCCTCCGCCCCACATCACCGCCCCACTAACACGCCCTATACGGCCGTAGCTGTGCTTAGGTATAGGAAGATGCAGGATTTGATAGCAAGGCTCCGAGGCTAAGAAGCTTACCATCATTTGTCTCTTTTTAATTTAGTTAATATCCTTTGATGTTTTATAGGTGTACCCAAACCCTTCATATTCCATGAAACAATTCTTAAAGCCATTTGTAATGTCGAAAATGCTCTAAAACATGTTGTGCATAAAAATAGGCAACAATAATGGATATGAAAGGATAATATGAGAAGTTGAGAATATTTAGAAGGAGAAAGAGAAAGTATAGGTGCAAGAAAAGAAAAAAGAAAGAAAAAAAGAAAGAGAAGAACTATGATAATCCATAGAATACAAAAAAAGAACAAAGATAAACTACCTATATAAGACTCAAATAGATAAGGGTGGTGAAGCCAACACAAGGGGGATGACACAGTCAAGACCTTGAAGCAGTCGACACAAGGTGTAGGACCAGACCACATAAAAAGATATCAATAAGATCTTCTGGACTTACTGAGCTTCTGTAAAAGAAAGCAGGGAAATATATTAACAGCAAATTAAATAATGGCAAAGCATTTCAATGCAAATATATTGGACACTTAGGTGAAAGTAGAGCGAGATCTCCATCGTCACTTCTATGCAACTATCAATACATTTTTGAAGAAGGGAAGGATCCTCATAAGCAGTAGTCTTCTTGTTGTAAGTCACCTTGAGTAAGCACGGATGAAAATGCCAAATCTGGCTTTGAGGGTTCAAAGAGCTCGGTGCATATTTAAAAATGTCTTCCTTCTGTCCGCGGTGGATTTGGCAAAGTCCTGCGGAAAAAACAATAGATTGGATCCTGACCACAAAATGTGTCCTTTGGCTGCTCCGATGACCTTAAGTAGATCAAGATATTCCAGGAAATAAATGATAACTCCTCTAGGTTTCTATGAGTTTGATGCCAGGCCAGAAGGATGACCAAGTCTGTGTGCCTGTTATAAATTGAAAGGCGGTGAAGCAGGAAAGTCCAGGATCTTTAGAAGAAATAATCAGAAAAAAGCAGTGTGGTTCCTTCCACAAGACCATAAATACAAAGATTCTGTTTAGGTTGTCCAAGTCCTCAACATACCTTTTTAAATCTTTCACTTCAAATTGCTTTAGCTTGACAGACCATTTATCATCCAGCAGCTGAAGCTGTTTGTTAGTATCTTCCACGTATGGTTTAAGAACCCTAATTTCTTTGAGAAGCAGCTCCATTGATATTGCATTAGTATTTTATGGGGGAGGGAGGATCCTATTTGATTCTTTTAGTTACAGAAACATTAGAAGTTGAAGGAAGATTAGAAGGCATTTTAGTGACGGAGGTCTGTGAACTTTCAGATAAACTAGAGGAAGATGCCCAAAAGACTTGGCTGGTACCTACATACTCTTCCATATTCTCATGCACCGAGAAGGTGTATGAAGTATGAACTATAGTAGTGGGCTTGACAGGTGGCATAGTAATAACATAAAATATGAGGCTCCTGGTTCTTCCCATAAGGGAACTCTCAGCATAAACTATCAAGGTGGGCACAACAACAACGCATTTAAGCAATAGCAAAATGATAAGAAGCCCAGCAGTCTATGCGTTATATCAAAGTGCTTTTGACAAGCTAACAAAACTATTTATGTTAATAAAACAAATGAGAAATGTAATTTGATATAAATGTTCTTCCGATACTCAAGTAGAATGGCTAGGAAATGATGTGAGAAGAGCAAAAATACCTTCACTGACAGAAAAAAGGAAAAATAAAAATGTGACACGGAAAGAAAAAGGTTGCACAGTGTCCATGTGAGCATTCCCTTCCAATTACATCAACTATAACCTTATTGTGTTGAGGAGGTAAATTATGCAGCTGGAGAAACAAAGAGAAGCTAGAGCATTTTCATGAGGCAAGAATAGTTACAAGAAAATTAAAATGGCGGGCGGAATGTTCCGTTCAGTGCGCCTGCCGAGTTTATCAGTAAAAGTCATTATTAAGCATAGTATTGACCTTGCAACGCACCTGCATCTGCAGCAGAGGTTCCCCAATGAAAGGCATTCTAAATATCCTCAAAACGCAGCCATGTGCTTCTATCGGGCCATTCTTTCCCTTGAGCTGTGTTGGAGCCTCACAAAATGGCAGGCATCCGTCTTGGGTGCCAAACCACACCACCCATATTGTTTTATCTCTGATCCGTCTAGCTAAAATAGATTTGTTGTTGTCTTGCTATTAGTATTTGAACCTCGAGATGACTTTTTCATGGATAGCCATAATTAAAACTTCAAACGCTGACACATTATCGTATGGCTGTAATTGACAAATGTTGGGCAATAACAATGTAATTTTCACTTGAATAATGATTCACTTGCATTTAGGGTATATGGAAATTTGACCAATACAATGATACATACATATATTCACAGGACATATGAGATGTGCAAACTTATTGCTGTGCGAGAGACTGGAGAAAAATATTTTCGCCACTTTCAGTGTCGTTCAAACAGAAATGGTGCAGACCTATTTGCTTTGGGTGTTGTAATAGTTCTCTATCTTTATGTTATGCGTCCACCCACTTTTTTCACAGGGTGAATGCCGTCCTCCCTGTCAAGAAACTGGGCTCCACTAAATAATGTGCTGAACTCGTCCGGGTGCCAAACCCCAGGACATTTTCGGCAGCGCCTGCAGGTTGTCTGCTTTACATCTGCAACAAGCAAAACGCACATGCGGGGACGGTGCTCTCCTATTTTAGACTCCTGCTGGGTCCATAACAAAGGCCAAATTTGAGGGGTCATCAGGCCTGCTTTTGTTCGAGTCTCCTGGCTGAGAGCAGTCAGGAGCCTCACACCTACAAGCAAATGCAGCAGAGGGGGGAAAAAAGGTTAGCACTTCACACATACTTAAGAGAGGTAGCTTTTCACTTTGTTTAGGCTCTGTTTACTAAATATGTATGCCTGTGAGAACGTCAGTTGTGTTGGTCTCTCCCAGTATGTATACTAAATAAATGTAATTTATATAGCGCTTACTACCCTTGAGGAGGCGTTTAAATAATTTAAGTACCGCAATTGTTTCTTGTATAGCGCTACTCATCGCAAAGCAGAGTGCCAGAGCACTTTACATCACACGTACATATTAAAGTCGTGGCTTTTGATGCCACTTCCTATGATGTCAATTCCTGTAATGTCATGTGCTGTGATGTCACGCTTTGTGATGGCACTTGCGTTGTGATGTCACTTGCATACTGCCTAACTAGGTTAGTCCCCCCACTTCTTTTTTATGACTTTTTCCCTGAGTGGAGTACATCTTACTGCTCTGTAAAAGCTATTTTCAAACTGAAAGGCAAGTTAGAAATATGTTCGAAGGAATCAATGATAGCTGCTGCAGTAGCAGGGTCTCCACAGCAGGTGCACACTGGCTCTTTCGAGTTTCCAACTGAAATTGCTGTAATATAAGATTCCCTCTCAAATGCTTTGGCTTCAATAATAATTCACTTCATTAAACACCAAAGGAAAACAGTACATACTGCTTTGCACTGCTTATTTCTGAGAACTGGCTTTCTTCTAACACTAAAGTAAATATTGTGTTTAACTGAACATTTCATTTAGATTTTCATTCGATGATGATTTGGTTGTATCTAGGGTAATCCGATCCACTTAAAAAGTGGAAGATTGAGCACACAATTTCCAGCTTACTTAAAATGTTATTTCTGTGGAAATTACTACTGCTTGCTCAAAGGGATGCTGAAGTACGTTATTAATGTTGCATTTTAGAACAAACCCACACATGGTGTGCAATTGCCATCAAACACTGGCTACCGTGTACTCCCGTTACTACAATTTTCACAATTGCTAGAAATATTGACTGTATGCTCAATGTAACCAGAGGGTGTGTTATCACATCTGATGTATGATTTTTTTCATACCTTTTACAAAACCAATTTCTTTGCCAAATAGTTCTTTACATTGATATTTGTCAAATAAGAAAAGAAAATGTATGATGTCTAATCCCAGTTAACATCTGCTGAACGAGCAGTAAAGTGAGAAAGATACTCAGATACAAGAAAAACGGGAAAAAAACAATATGTGAGACATTTGGAATGAGACTTGCTCAATCTCGCTTCATTTGTGCATTTGTTACGGTGATTAATTGTGAAGTCTGAATAGAAGGTGAATCAAATGCTGAACCATTGTTTCATTCAACTGATAAATACCTAGAAGCATTGTTACTCGATGGCAGAAGTGGTCCTCTGTACTAGCTAAACCATCCAAGGTTACATGGCATACACACTCAGTCAATGGCGTAGAGAACGCCCACATCCCCCACTCTAGCAGCTTAAGCGTTGCTGTCACCAGGACTGATGTTTTGATGAACAGGATTCCACCTACAAGTTAATTAGTAATTTATGAGCCTCCTCTGTCTTAAGGTCGTAAAAAACCCTGTTAATGGAGACCATGTAAAAAGGCTTTGGGTTGTTGAGGTAAAACAGAGACAGGGATAAAGTCGGAACATGAGTGTAATAGAGAATAGTAAGAAAGAAAAAGTAAGGCAGAGATAATTGGTGGGAAGATGGAAAGGGGAAAAAAGAGAAAAGGAGGAGGAAGGAACGATGAAAGAAAGCGTGCAAACATGAAAGGAAATACTGAAGAATGGTGAACGGTTAGATGCATGTAATGGTGAAAGATTGGATTGGAACAATGAGGGAATGAATAAATGGATGAAATGGATGGGTTGTAGAGGAGGGTATGGCAAGGTAGGGCAATGGACAGATGGTTCGATGAATAGATGGATAAATGAACAGATGGATCAAAAGAGGTATGCTCACTTTCCATGGTTGATTAGAAGTTGGTACAAGCGGGGGTTAATTTTGTGTCTTTATAGTAATATAGGGGTCTATTTATGTACTTGTCACGCAATGCAGAGCAGTAAGTCACCCTGCTGCGCTGTAAAGAGTGACAGGGGAAGGGCAGGAATGCACCATATTTAAGCACATATTGCACATTCCTGCCTTTTCTCCTGTGCTGGCGCCATTTTAGTAGCCTAGCATCACTTGCACTGTGGTGCAAGAGTGCCTGTGTTGCATGCATGATTGTTTTTGTGCAGCAAGGGGCACCTTCCTGCACAAAAACATCCAGAGAGACATATTCCTCTTTCTATGTGTGCTGCAGAATGCAAAGTGGCCTTCCATGGCTTCATAAATCACATGTAAGTTTTGCGTCGCTCTTGCACCAAGTTGCATGGTGCAAGAGTGAGGCAAACTGGCTCATAAAATGGCCGCTTACTGTTTTTGACAAGCATGTTTACGATGATTTCAATTACATAACTTTCATCATATTCATCTAGCCCTCAATGCCACATAGGTGACTGCCAGTAAAAAAAAGACATTGAGAGGCTTAGTAATTTCCTGGGATAATGTGTGTTTTTAGTGATGCCAAATAAGCTACATGAGGTTTTTTGTGTAGTACATGAGGAACAAAGTTGTTCTGCAATATTTGAGCATCAACTGGTAGTCGCAACTAAGTCAATGAACGACTATTAAGTATCTGCATGCATACTATCACTTCCTTCCAGTGCGGTGCTCTCCGTTATGTTAAGTCTAATTTTTAAAGTGCGTTATCACCCATGACAGTATCCTGGCACTAAGAAAGTGTGTATACTTAGTCCTGCCTAGGGTAGGTTTGTTAAATGTCATCAGCTTTTTGCAAATTTCAAGAAGAGATAAGGAGGTTCGATATGGAGTGGGGGGGTCATGCCACACTTTGGTAGTGATGTAAAAGAATGCTTGCCTCCCTGATCTGATTCTGTGTATGGGTGCGATGGGTGTGGGTAGAAAGTCTGTGGTACAGAAGTGTGTGGGTGGTTGGTGGAAGGAGATGCAAAAATACTCAGAGGTGGGGCCTGAGTTGTGTTGCTTGAATGTTGTCTGAGAAGTTTGAAATGAGCATGTTTATATATCGGGAGCCAGTGGTGCTCCCAGAGGTATGGTGTGATGTGAGTTATGTTTGGGAGGGTGAGTCTGGCTGACAACTGTTAGATTGTTTATAGTCCTCTGGTGAGCTGCTTGGAGGTCCCTGTGTAGCAGGTGTTTTTCTCATCTGATTTGCTGATGACTAGTGTGTGGCTGATGTTTTTGGGGATTCTGTGTGGGAACCATTTGAAGATTTTCCTCAACATCTTCAGGGCGTGGAAGAAGAATGCTGTGACAATGATGATTTTTGCAATCATGTCCAGTTTGTTGTTGATGATTCTGAGGTTCCTGGTGTGGGTGATTGGTGTGCATCTGAGTCCAGCCTGCTGCCAGTTGAAATACCATGGGGAGGTGATCTTGCTGAAGATCAATACTTCTGTCTTGGTGGTACTGAGCTTGAGACAGTTGGCTTTTATCTAGTTAGCAGCTTTTGTCATGCAGGCAGTGAAATTCTTGTGCTCTGGGTCTTGTCTAACAGGGATATAATGAGTTGTGTATTATTACTGAAAAAGAGATTGTTGATGTCATGTGAGTGGATGTAGTTGGCACGATGGATTATGAATGCGTTGAAGAGGGCATTCCGCAGATGAGTGTGTAGCCTTCTGAGGAGTAATGTTCTGGTCTAACTGTTTTTCTTCTATCTGTTAAGAAGTAGTAGATCCAGTGGGAAGCAGGTACTTGAAAGCTAATCTCATGTAATTGCCTGATGAGGAGGGGGTGTGAGACCATGTCAAGTACTTCAGAGAGGTCCAGGAGATGAAAGCTTCCATGTCTCCTCTTGTCAAAAATCATGCTGATGTCGTCTGTGGAAGCGATGAATGCTGTTTCTGTACTGTGGTTGGGCCTCAATGTTTACTGTGTGGTATCAAGGAGCTGTTGGTTGCTGAGGTGACCGGTGATGAATCCAGTCAATTGGCTTCTCCAACACTTGGCCAGGTATGATAGAAACGAGAAGGAGCTGTAGTTGGAGACTGTAGCTCAGTCAGTGGATAGTTTCTGAGCAGTTTCTTTGCCCAGGGACCATGTGAGATGGAGATGGGTTGTTTGTTTCCTTTGGTTCACATAGTGCTTATGAAAATACTACACCATGTAGTTTAGAAGAATTTCACAAATCAAAATTTTACACAAGCTGAATTGGAAGTGTATTGTTCATTACTATTGTTCTTGAAACTCGCCAAGGAGGTAAGGATAATCTTTCTAAACAGTTACTGTTGCAGAAGGTTTCTCTAGTTGAGGGGTGTGAAAAATGTTGAATTCCTCTTTACTGTGTCCACTAAAAGAAAATATAAAATATGCGACTGTGGTTGTGTGTTGCCACGGGCAAGGAGGAGCATAACCTGCCATGGTGAATACAATGTATTTGCACAAGAGAAAATGTTGTTTGTGAAGTTATGCCAGAAATGAGCTTTAGGGTTTCGATTTCTGTTCATTACTCCTAAAAATGTTTGTTTTTTAATGATCACCTGATAAAAGGCATAGGTATCTTTTTATAGCTATAATATATTTTTCGAGGTTGGTATTTGTTTTCCTGCGTTAGAAAAATGCTTAATATTACATAACGTGTTTTTGAACTTCTTGATGGATTTTGCAAGTGTTTGCAAACATTATCTTGTTTTATTGTAAATGCTGTCAACAAACAATGCTGCTTTTGTAAAATGCTAAACTAAAGATTCTTCAGAAAAAGCTCTACATTAATTACTTTTTAAAATTGGCAATGTATAACAAATAATTCGCTTAATAATTTAACGCACAGCAATGCCCAGCTTTTGTGCTTAATAAAAGAGCTCTCAGTTGTTGTCTGTTTCCTGAGTAGTTTCACAGCAGCAGTGACAAAGAAGATAAGCCATGGCTCCATCTACTCATGAATACGATTCTTTTTGGAATGAGGTCAATGAAGTCTGAATCAGCTTGAACAAGCATCTCATACAAACACCTGACCCATACTTAAACGCAATTCTGTTTGCAACTAAGTAGTTACATGAGAAGAGAGCACCACGCGCACCATCAGTTTTATGTATTTTTCCGAGATGATTCATTCCTAAGAGCAGAAAGGAAAGTAATGAATTGAATTATCACATAACTGACCCTACACGGAAACAGCATCCCTCAATTCTCCACGTTTCCCTTTTCATCTGAATCTAAACGGTTATGTGCAAGGGTATTTTGGGGTGGTTGAGGCGTTCTGGCAAATAAGAACACTAAGGGGCAGATTCTCAAAGGTGTCACGGAATGCAGAGAAGTAGCCAAAAATGCTGCACTGCATGACTGGGAGAGAGCAGGAGAGCACCATATTTACAGAGATATATCTCTCTCATCCCCTCTACCTAGTGTTGCCGCTGATTTCAACTGCAGTGCGCAAGGCACACATCATAGCGCCATATTGCTAGGTGCGTGCCTGAGTCTAGCATAGGTTTTGTACAGGAAAGGAATCCTTCCAGTACAAAATACAAAGGCTAGACAAGTGAAGAACCTTATCCTACTTTCTATGTGTGATGCAAAGTACAACACACTAGGCCCCCTGCGCCTAGTGCCATGAGCCCAGGGTTTGACGAAGGAGCTTCGGAATTGGGGCATCAAGGAACAACCAGTGGGGCACTTGGAATCACCTGACAGCGATGGAGGGAGGTAATGCAGGAATTGTGGACCTCGGGAGGGCTATTAAGGCACAATATGAAAAATCTTTATTAAGTATCGGGACTTTGAACAAAAAACTTTACATACTCCCGCTGTACGGGTTGAGAATTTCCCCGGAAAATCAATCTAAAGACATTGGTGTTGAATCAACCAATCCCCTCCCTCCTCAGAGTCGATGCATCCAATAAGGAGTCAGTTAGTATTTTAAAAAACTGTGCCGTCACCAACACAAACAACTGCATATGCGAGCGGAAAAAGGCAGAACGCCGAAACGCGTCCTCGCACGCAAATAAATGATTGAAGCAATCCTGTGAGTGCAGAGTGTTTTTTACACAAGAGCCTGCATATATATATATATATATATAAATATATATATTACCTACTGGCGGTCGCCAGTAGGTAGTTATAGTTAGGACCCCTTTTCCATAGGAAATCCGCAACATTCTATTTTGAATAACTTTGGCACCGGTCGATGAATCCTCGCGAATTTCTCAAAATAGGTGGGGCGCTACGCTCTGCTCCTACCCTGAAAGTCTCGGGGGGATTCGTCAAGCGGGGGCTGAGATAAAAGGGGGGTCCCAAAACACGTTTTTCCCATGCATTTTTCCATAGGACCTTTAGACAGAGCTACAGCCCGAATGGCTGAACAGAATTACTAGAAATTTGGCAGAGAGGTAGTCCCTATGTCAAGGAAGTGCCTTTTGTAGGTTTGGTGTAAATCTGTTCAGTAGATTCTGAGAAAATAGCCTTTAAATCAATATATATATCTGAGCCCGCTTACGGTACGCTTACCGTACGCTTACCGTACGCGTACGGTGGCGTGCGCGAGCGCGATTCTGATTGGCTCTTAGATCTTAGTAAACATTCGAATCGGCCGAAACCAGGAAGCGGCGTCCGCCATTTTGTCTCTCGCACTGAGTGTTATTTATCAAACATGATGCCCAAAAACATGTTACAGGGCTGTTTTGACAACTCCCTCCCACATAGTCATGTTGAGGGAGTCCCCAAACATCCCCCAAGAGCAAAAACGGTTTTATTTTTTTTTCGGCAATTTCGCCGAGTACGCTTACCGTAAGCGTACGGTAAAAAATAGAAATAAAAAAAACACTATCCACACTTACCCCACCCCCTGTGCTTTTGGTGGTCGTAGGCCACCAAATGTACAGGGCTTATTACATCAGTAAAAAAACTATATTTTGGCAACATGAAATTATAAAATCGAAATAAAAAAAACACTATCCACATTGACCCCACCCCCTGTGCTTTTGGTGGCCGAAGGCCACCAAATGTACAGGGCTTATTAAAGTTGATAAAAACCGTGCACGGAACGCACTGCGTTAAGTGGGCGCGCACGCCTCGAATGGCGTAAAGTAACTTAGCATTTAAAAAACCGTACAAATTCACTGAAAAAACCATAGGTTTCACACACGTTATAGTTAGGAATTAGCATTTAAAAAACCTTGCAAATTCACTGAAAAAACCATAGGTTTCACACATGTTATAGTTAGCGGAAATTTTACTGATAAAAAACCAATGAAATTGCCCCGTTATAGTTAGTGCTGGCAACTATAACTCACGCGACCGCAATCTTCTGCTGATGACATATGTGTCTTTATAAAAAAAAATATTTGTAATATATGTATAGCTAAAAATGTATGGAAGAAGACATGGGCAAATAAGTGTCTAAATACAGTATTAGCATCAGCAGAGGATTGCGGTCGCGTGAGTTATAGTTGCCAGCACTAACTATAACGGGGCAATTTAATTTGTTTTTTATCAGTAAAATTTCCGCTAACTATAACATGTGTGAAACCTATGGTTTTTTCAGTGAATTTGCAAGGTTTTTTAAATGCTAATTCCTAACTATAACGTGTGTGAAACCTATGGTTTTTTCAGTGAATATATATATATATATATATATATTCACTGAAAAAACCAAAGGTTTCACACACGTTATAGTTAGGAATAAGCATTTAAAAAACCTTGCAAATTCACTTAAATAACCATAGGTTTCACACATGTTATAGTTAGGTGGACATTTCACTCGTAAAAAAACAATGAAATTCCCCCGTTATGGTTAGTTCAGATAACTATAACTCACGCGTCCGCAATCCACTGCTCATGACGTCACATATTACATCACTCATGACATGGTCAGTGGCATCACTCATGACATCACTGATGACATCATCCTTTTGATAGAGTGGCGGTCGCGCGAGTTATAGTTATCTGAACTAACTATAACGGGGGAATTTCATTGGTTTTTTAAATGCTAAGTTATGTATTTATTATTATATTTTTATATATTTATTTTACAATAAACTACGCATTAAAAAAAACATTTTTATGGTTTTTCACCGTGCGCGCACGGTGCGCGTACTGTGCGCGCATCCAGCGATTTAAAAAAAAAAATCAAATGTTTTTTTCTGCCTTCGTGGTCCTTCAGGGACCCCCTGACAACGGCTAGGGGGTCAGGAACTCTCCACCCTGCCCCCTTTTCATGTTCGCTACCTTCCTTTTTCACTCTTGCACTCAAAACAAACAAAATGGCGGCCGACACTTCCTGATTTCGACCGATTCGAACGTTGACTGACATGTAACCACCAATCAGAATTACGCTCACGCACGTTAGGGTGCGCGCACGGTGCCACCGTGCGCGCACGGTGCGCAGCTATAGATATTTATGTACTTTAACTGCAATTTTCTCATGAACTACTGAACAGATTGACTCCATATATGCAAAAGGCACTTCCCTGACCTGAGGACTACCTCTTTGCCAAATTTCAAGTAATTCTGTTCAGCCGTTCGGGCTGTACCTTCGACTAAAGGTCCTATGGGAAAATGCATGGGGAAAACGCGTTTTGGGACCCCCCTTTTTTCTCGGCCCCCACTTGACGAATCCCCCCGAGACTTTCAGGGTAGGAGCTGAGCGGAGCGCCCCATTAGTTTTGAAAATTTCGCAAAGATTCGTCAACCGGCGCCAAAGTTATTCAAAATAGAATTTTCAGATTTCCTATGGAAACACGGTCCTAACTATAACTATCTACTGGCGACCGCCAGTATATAAAATATATCTATATATATATATATATATATATCGCTTAATACTCTTTCACCACATTTCCTTCCATCTGGATACTGGATACTGGATACATATATATGTATATATTTTCTCTGAAATAAACAATGTTTACAAAGACGTTATAGTTAGCAAATAGAATAAAAACACGTAGACGTTCACTAAAAAAAGTAAAGGTTACAGGGACGTTATAGTGAGTAGGTGTGTAAGTACTGCTATGGCTCTGTGAATGGGTTAGTGAATGGTTGTGTAGGGGTGGACTGGGTGTATAAAAGATTTTAAAGGGGAGTAAGTGAGTATGTCAGAGATGCTGTGGATGATGTCATCAGTGATGTCATTTGAGATGCCATCAGTGATGTCTCTGACCGTGTCATGAGTGATTTAATATATGAGGTCTTATGCAGTGCATTGCGGTTCATGAGTTATAGTTAGCTCAGCTAACTATAACTGCTGAATTTCACTGGTTTTGTTCAAGTGAAACCTGAGCCTAACTATAACATCTCTGTAACCTTTGTTTGTATCAATGAATTTCTAAGATTGTTTTTATTCCATTTCCTAACTAAAATGTCCCTGTAACCTTTGTTTTTTTGGGGGTATTTCTAAGGTTTTTCAAATGCTAATTCCTAACTGTACCATCCCTGTAACCTTTGTTTTTTTCAGCGAATTTCTATGGTTTTTTAACGCTCGTTTCAGTAGTGTTTCAAGAGTGATGGAATAAGGGGGCTGGGCCTCCGGCTAGGTGTCAGGATTCCAGCTCTGTAGGACTTGCAGGAGGAACTAGTCATTCCCGAATGCACCAGAGCGTCACCAGCGCTTCCGGGGGAATCCGCTTATCAGCGGCGGCTTTTCCCCCGGCCAGCACTTCGGATTATTGAACCTGCCCCCGACGCCTCCGCGACTCTGTTTGCTGCTGTGTCCGGAACCCCAGAGGATTGCCTTTGCCGTTCGCTGTCTTCACGGCGAGTACCAAGCTGGTCCCGCAGCGCTGAAGTGCATTTGGAACTTCGTTGCCGCGCTGCAGCGCATTTGCCTTTGCTCACCGCGCTAGAGTGCATTGGGAACTCTGTTGTCGCGCTGAAGCGCATTTGCCTTTGATCACCGCACTAAAGCGCATTGGGAACACTGTGTCGCGCTGAAGCGCATTTGCCTTTGCTCACCGCGCTAAAGCGCATTGGAAAATCTGTTGTCGTGCTGAAGCGCATTTGCCTTTGCTCACCGCGCTAAAGCACATTGGGAACTCTGTGTCGCGCTGAAGCGCATTTACCTTTGCTCACGGCGCTAAAGCGCTTGTTGGAACACTGCTGTTGCGCTGAAGCGCATTCAAAACTTGATCACTGCGCCTGAAGCGCATTCAAACGTGCTCACCGCGCTGGAGCGCACCCAACCCTACTTACCATGCTGAAGCACCTACAGACAACACACCCAGGGCTGCCAACCCACGGCGCAAGAGCCCCTAGGGTGTTCGACACTCCAGTCCGGTTGCATCATCGACGATCAGGAACTCTTGGTTGTATCGTGGTGTGGATTGGTGCCGTCCTGTATTACTTATTTTACACAGCACGGGCGTGCTTCTATTCCTCAACCGCAGCAAGTACTGCAAGACAGAGGAGTCTCTATTCTTTTGACCTATAGCGCAGGAGCGTTTACTGGCCCAGCATAAGCGGTCTGGTAGCAAACCATCTGGAGAAGTCACTGAGGTGAGTGTCGTTCCACATGAGTGCATGGGTTGAATGAACCCGGTCTGCTATACGGTAGTAACCATTTGCTTGTCTTCCTATACAGTTGGGGGTTCCCTGTCCACCCACACAGAGGAAAATTCACCATTCCACGTGACCAAGTGTCTACCTTATTGGCTAGCATCCCGGCTCCCATCCTTGTCCTAGTTTGTAGCACATCCAGAGTGGGATAGGGTGGGAGTGGGGGCGTTAGCTCCTGCCGTCTCTGTGAGAATTCTCCACTTGTAACAGGTAACTTGTGGGGAACCTGACAGTGAGCGGATCCAGTGGGCCCACCAGCATTCATAATAAAAAGTGCCCCAGGGAGGTGCCGATTCCCGGGGCAGGGGGGTCTGAGATGCCCCCATATTGTGTTAATTAGCCCAGGGAGTTGGCTTTCCAAATGCAGGGGAATTCACGAGGGCCCCCCATAATTGTAAATAGCCCCGGGGAGATGCTGGTCCCGGGGGCGGGTCCAGTAGGCCCCTCTGCATTCATAATAAAAATAGCCTTGGGGAGGTGGCGGTCCCTTGGGCTTTGATAAGCCCTAGGAAGAGCCACATGCGCCCCCTGCTATGATAAGAATATGCCCCTGGGAACTGGCCCACCAGGTGGTTATTTTACAGCAAGTATGGGAGCATGGGCTTTCTTTTTTTTATTTTTCAACGGATTCACGGATCTGCAGCAAAAGTAACAAAAAAATGCTTTTTACTCCCGGCAGGGTCCCCTAGGAACCCCCTCACCATAACTGGGGGGGTCAGGGTATTCCTACCCTGCCCCCTTTTATTTTGTAAAACTTTTTCTTTGGGCATTGGCTTCAAACCGAACTCAAGATGGCTGCCAACACTTTATGGCTGAAGTGTTGGTAGTCAATAACATTTTAGTAGGATTCGCAAGTCCATTGCAAGGTCTCATATCCCCAGAGATTTATATTTTTTAAAGATAGATATCTCACAATCTACTGAATGGATTTACACTAAATCACATAAAGCACACTTTCTGAATCAACATCTAGCTTTCTGCCAAATTTGATGTAATACCGTTCAGCAATTCGGGCTGTAATCATGTTAAAAAAATAAAAAATACCCATAGACTTAACATGGGGAAAACGCATTTTGGAACCTCCCTTTTTTCTCTGCCCCCACTTGACGGATCACCCTGAAATTTCAACACAGCAGCCGAACCAAAAAGAGGAAGTTTTTAAATATTTCGGGGAGATTTGTCAAGCAGCATCATAGTTATTAGCAAAACAAAAAAAGCTTTTCCTATGGAATCTTTGGTCCTAACTATAACTACTTAGCGGCAGTAAGTAATATACCCACCACCAGTAGGTAGTTATAGTTAGGACCTAGTTTCCATTGGAAAAGTATTTCTTGACTTGACTAAAACTCAGGCATCGTTTGACCAATCTTCATGGAATGTTCCAAACAGAGTGTCAAGGTAGGTTCTGTGTGTCATGGAGAATTTGGGGATGATCTGTGCAGTGAGTACCCAGAAATCGGGGCGCAAAATAAGGGTGCATTTGTAATATTAATTACTATAGGAACGCGTTATCAAACCTACAGCCGGGACTGCTGGAGAGAATTACACCAAATTTGGCAGAATGGTAGATGTTACACAGATTGTGCTTTTTGTTATTTGGTGCAAATCCATTTAGTTGTTTTTCAGAAATTTAAGTTGAAAATTAAAGAGATATCTCTGGTCGCGAAGCCTTGGTGAAAAAATATGAGCTTGTGCAGGGAAGTGCACAGCTCTGATTGACTGCCAATATTTTAACCAGGAAGTGTTGCCAGCTATCTTGGGACTCTGCTTCACTGAATCACTGAAAATAGTGAAAATAAAGAAAAGGGGGCAGGGTAGGAATTCCCTGACCCCCTATGCTATGGTCTTGGGGTCCCCCTGTGACACAGCAACGGCATAAAAACATTTGAAAAAATAAGGCAGCTACATTTTGCTTTTAAATAACTCTGAGGTGGGCCAGGTCCCGGAGACATATCATAAATATAGGACGGGGACTGCTACCTCCCCAGGGCACTTTCTTATTATACCTGTGGGCCCACCCGAAGCCCAGAGGACCGCCACCTCCCTGGGCTAATTACAGTGATAAAGGGGACCTCATGCATGGATGCCCCCAGCCCTCAGCACTGCCACCTCCCTGTCATTGAATCAAATGAATGTGAGCGAGGCCCTCATGGCCTCCCCATTTGCACCAGTGACTGTCATCTTCCTAAATGATACAAATAGAGGGGGCCATGCACCCCCTGCAGCCCTGGGGACTACCTCCTCCCTGGAGATAAATTAAATAATAATGCATAGGGAAATCAGGCCTCCTCACTCAATGCTGACGAGCACTACCTCCCTGGGGCATCTTTCTAAATATATATGCAGGGGGCATGTGGCCCTGCAGCCCCAGGGACCATCACCTCCCCGGGGCTTAATTACATTGAAGAGGGCTGCATAGCCCGCCTCATGGAGCCCTTAATGGCCGTGGGGATCACCAACCCCCAGGGCATGCTCCAGCAATGTTCCGGGTTGCCCACTCCCAGGACATTGTAGTTTTCTATGGCTTGCCGAGAGCTGTACCCCTGCCAAGCCATAGCAAACCTGCTCTGCACTTAGGATGCAAGAGCAAAAAAACGCTCATGCTTGCTGAAAGCAGAGTATGTCTGTTTCCTTGCACACTGTCAAGCAATCAGTGAAACAGACACATTGCTTTGAGAGCCAGGGAGCTACATGTTAGAAGCTCCCTGGGTCTCAAAGCAATGCCGGCTTCCACATGTGGCGGGAGCCGGCAGGGACCGTGGGGGCCTTCAGGCTCCCCCTGAGATCCCATTGGTGAGTGGGGGCCCTAGAGGCACCCACTTTAAACGTCAAGGGCCCCAGGGGATGGGGTCCCTGGTGCCCAATTAGGTCCCGGAAGGTGGGCTGTGTAGCACCCCCCTTCTGTAAAAGGCATGGGGATGGGGTCCCCGGGCTGAAATCAGCCTAGGAGGAGGCCGCGTGGCCCCCTCCATTTAATAAAAGACATATATTAAAAAAAAGAAAGGCTGGGCCCTGGTGGATGGGGTCCCAGGGACTAAAATCAGCCCAGGAGGGGGCCTGCATGTCCCTCCTACCCCTTTTTTTCATTGAAATAAAAAAGGGGCAGGCGCCGGGGGATGGAGTCCCTGGGGCAAAAGATGGCCCTCCTGTTACCTCCAGTTAGTTCCAGACAACAGGGTTGCTAAGAGGTCTTCGGAGGCTACACCCCCTTTCTCCACTACTCTGCAAATGCGGCTTGTGGTGTACTAATGGTTGGGGGATGAAGTCCACTTTACTCCTGGTGGGCATTGGGGACCAAGAAGTCCTCCTAGTACCTCCTGTAAGTTCTACACAGCAGGATTCCTGAGAGCTGGTCGGAGGCCAAGCCCCCTTTCTCCACCACTCTGAAAATGCCATTACTACTGAAAAAACCATACAAATTCACTGAAAAAAAACAAAGGTTACAGGGACTTTAATTTAAGGAATTAGTATTTAAAAAACCTTTGCAATTCACGGAAAAAGCCTTAGGTTACATAGGTGTTATAATTAGGAAATGTAATTAAAAAAAATCTTACAAATTCAGTGAAAAACCAAAGGTCTAAGGTTTCAGTTGTTTAAAACCAGTGAAATTCAGCAGTTATAGCTAGCAGAGCAAAATATAACTCGCGTCCCAGCAATGCACTGTTTATGACCTCACTGATGACATGGTCAGTGACATAGCTGATGACATCTCAAATGGCATCACAGATGACATCATCCAGTGTCTGTGAGTGTTTTTATAAACTTATCTCCCCAGGGCAGTAAACAATAAAATTACAAGGGGCCTGCTTGTTCCCCCTGGGCAATGAACACTCCAAATGTGGGGGGGCCACCTTGGACCCCTGTTTCCCTGGGGACCGTTACCTCCCTGGGGCACACTGTTTCATTAAAGAAATGCAGGGGAGGCCCTAAGACCCCCCTGCTACCCCAGAGATCGCCAGCTCCCCAGGCACTTAATAGGAATGCAGGGAGCCAGCGTTGCCCGCAGCAGCCCCAGGAGCTGCCACCTCCCCAGGGCACTGAAGAAAGGAATGCGGGGAGGCCCAATTGACTCCCTCTAGCTCTGGGGACAGCTCCCTCCCTGGGGAACTTACTAGAAATGCGGTGGCCCCACCTGGCACACCCGCAGTAATAAAATATAAACAAAGAAGAATTGCTGGTGTACTAGTGAACTATGAGAAAAACCATCGGGAGGCAACCAGGTGCAGGTAAAAAAAGCAGAACGGATGGATACAAATAGAAACACTGTTCATAATCATATTGAAAATGTACTACAATGATCCTCAAGAAGATTATTAAACTGATATCAGGGGAAAGTATGAAGAGGAGTACAAAAAAAGACATAGCCCTATCCTATCAATCACCATGGAAATTAGTTTGAAAGCTGGAAAAAAGGGTGGATTCACAAAATGGCTACCAGCCACATGGTCAACCAACAGCAGGAAGCAAGGAGGCAGGGCCACAACAAAGAACACATGCAGGCCCATGGCAAAAGCATACTGGCTGGCTACACAAAATGGCCACCAGCAGCATGGTCAACCAAAAACAGCAAGCAGGCCTATGGCAAAAGCACAATCGCCGGCTTCACAAAATGGCCACTGACCACTTGGTTAAACAACAATAGCACGCAAGGAGGCAAGGTCACAACAAAGAACACAACATGCAGGCCTATGGCAAAAGTGCGCCAGCTGGTTCAACAAAATGGGCACTGGCCACATAGTTGGGTAACAACAGCAAGCAAGGAGGCTTCGCCACAACAAGGAACACATACATACCTAGGGCAAAGCACAATGGCTGGCTAGGCAGCACAAAATGGACACCAGGCAAGTGGTCAACCAACAACAGCAGGCAAGGAAGCATGGCCACAACAAAGAACACATGCGGGCATATGGCAAAATCATACTGGCTAACTACACAAAATGGTCACTGGCCTCATGGTCAAACAATAAGCAATGAGGCACTGAAAACATATACAGGCCTGTGGACACTGACTACTCAATGACTACATGGCATGGACAACAGAGAAACATTGTGGCAATGGCAAACACAAGCACACACTGGTCAGACAAAGGAGGCATGGTAACACTGAAGAAAACACTACAATTAATTCAGCAATGCCAAAATTAAAAATGAACTGAGCTAACAAAGTTTACAACACACATCCTTCCAAGGTGTCAAATATTACCTCACCTATACACTTTTTGCAGAAAAACACCTTTTTAATTTAATCCAATGCAATTCCTGCCCCCAAATTATGTTTTAAAACAACATATACCATAGAAAAAGTCATTTCATGCACCCATGACTGGAACGGGGCATACTTGCTGGATGGTCCCTCAGCAGACTAGACCAAACAGTAAAATACATTAATATTTCAAATTTAACAAACATGGAGAAAATGTACTGAGCTGTGCGACAATTTTGCTTTACAAAACATGAAAAATGTAATGCAACATTTACTAGGCCCCTATTGAAACTGCAGGCCAACCACCACAAAAATGCCTAAAAAACAAATACATGTACAAATAAATACTGGTGCATGCCCTCTGTCAAACATGAACATCCCCTTATACAGTAGTTTTATAACTGACTTGTGATATCACAAAAACAAAGTCCTAATAACCAATGGTATACATGCAGCAGACAAAAAGAGTGATTCTTCCAGCTTCAAATCCACATGAAAAGTGGAAAAGAGATGGGCAAAGCACTGGGAGGAGCTGGCTGGACAGGAACAGGAAGTTGGAGTTGGTGGGGCACTTCCTGCGAGTGGAATAAAAAAAGTTAAATAAAAAAGGGATTCTTCCCTCGTGGACACATCTAATGCGGCCTTGTCCCCCTGATCCGGGGGTTCCCGGACTCTTATATTTTACCTGTAGATGGTTTTGGCTCTCCCGTCGCCCCCACCTCCCCCTTGATCATCCTCATTAACCACCCGAGGGTGGAGTATGTATTGTGTGGTCCCCCGACTGTGGTTAGACGCCCTTTTTCGATTGTTTCCGCCTTGCTTTTTTGGTGTTATTTTATTTTTTCTTCCTTTGTTTGTATTTTCAAAATTAGGTATCCTGATAGCCTCTGAGGTGCACTCAGTAATTTGTTAATTCGACTGAGCCCCAGGGGGCCTGTTGCTGACCTGATGTTGATGACCATGTATATATTTGCGGCCGGCCCTGGTGGTTGTAGGCCCATGCTTGTATTGAGTTTTATGCACAATAAAGGTTTAAAAAAAAAAAAACAAAAAAAAAGGGATTCTTGCACTAAAGCAACCTGAACGATCCATTGTGGTAGAATATGAACTCAAAAACATATTTTTTCAGTAGATTTAGCTGCTTCTTGAGTAGAGAATCTGCTCAAGGAGCAGCCGCGGTTGCTCATGCTTGCTAGCATCCTAAAAAAAGGCCCCAGAAGGCGCTGCCATGGCTGGAAGCAAAAGACAAACAATGGATGTACGGAATGCAGAACAAATAAAAAGATTGACACCCAGTCAAGAAATCCATCATTCATTTGCTCACCATGCCACCCCAGTTTAGACCTGGCCATATCCAAATCAGTTTTGACCCTGTACCTCATGGGAACAGTCCAGCCCAAAATGCCTAGCTAGGTCCTCCCTAGACAGGAAACTAGCATCCTAGGACCGGTTTCGGGGTTTCACCCCTCATTAGCCAGGATAGCTTGAATCTAGTTTTACAGTGAGCCCGGGGCCCACTTATGGGCAAACTTGGCGCACTTAGGGCCAGAACTCAAATGACACACATTTGATGAACGAAATGCAGAACAAATCAAAACACTCACCGCCATTCAAGAGATCTGGGTTAAATCCATAATTCTTTTTCTCACCATGCCACCTCAGTTAAGACCTGGCCATATGCAAATCAGTCTTGACCCTATGCCTCATGGGAATAGTCCAGCCCAAACTGCCATGCCAGGTCCTCCCTGGACCAGAAGCAAGCATCCTAGGACCATTTTCAGGGTTTCACCCCTCATCAGCCAGGATAGCTTGAATCCAGTGGCAGTGTGAGACCGAGACCCAAGTCTGGCATACCCGGCGCACTTAGGGCGATAAAGCAAAAGACACACAATTGATGGACGGAATGCAGAACAAATCAAAACATTCACCCCAGTCCAGAGATCTGGGTTAAATCCATCATTCTTTTGCTCACTATGCCAACCCAGTTTAGACCTGGCCATATTCAAATCAGTCTTGACCCTATGCCTCATGGAACAGTCCAGCCCAAACTGCCAAGCCAGGTCCTCCCTGGACCAGAAACAAGCATCCTAGGACCAGTTTCGGGGTTTCAGCCCTCATCAGCCAGGATAGCTTGAATCCAGTGGCACAGTGAGCCCGGGACCCACGTTTGGGAAAACTAGGCACACTTAGAGCGAGAAGGCAAAAGACATACAATTGATGGACAAAATGCAAAACAAATCAAAACAGTCACCCCACAGTCAAGAGATCTGGTTTAAATCCATCATTCTTTTGCTCACCATGCCACCCCAGCTTAGACCTGGCCATATGCAAATCAGTCTTTCCCTGTGTCTAATGGGAACAGTCCAACCCGAACTGCCCAGTCATGTCCTCCCTGGACTGGAAACCAACATCATAGGGCTGGTTTCAGGGTTTCACCCCTCATCAGCCAGGATAGCTTCAATCCAGTGGCACAGTGAGCCTGGGACCCACGTCTGGGCATGCCTGGCGCACTTAGGGCGAGAAAGCAAAAGACACACAATTGATGGACGGAATGCAGAACAAATCAAAACACTCACCCCAGTCCAGAGATCTGGGTTAAATCCATCATTCTTTTGCTCACTATGCCAACCCAGTTTAGACCTGGCCATATTCAAATCAGTCTTGACCCTGTGCCTCATGGAACAGTCCAGCACAAACTGCCAAGCCAGGTCCTCCCTGGACCAGAAACAAGCATCCTAGGACCAGTTTCGGGGTTTCAGCCCTCATCAGCCAGGATAGCTTGAATCCAGTGGCACAGTGAGCCTGGGACCCACGTTTGGGAAAACTAGGCACACTTAGAGTGAGAAGGCAAAAGACACACAATTGATGGACGGAATGCAAAACAAATCAAAACAGTCACCCCCCAGTCAAGAGATCTGTTTTAAATCCATCATTCTTTTGCTCACCATGCCACCCCAGCTTAGACCTGGCCATATGCAAATCAGTCTTTCCCTGTGTCTAATGGGAACAGTCCAACCCGAACTGCCCAGTCATGTCCTCCCTGGACTGGAAACCAACATCGTAGGGCTGGTTTCAGGGTTTCACCCCTCATCAGCCAGGATAGCTTCAATCCAGTGGCACAGTGAGCCCGGGACCCACGTCTGGGCATGCCTGGCGCACTTAGGGCGAGAAAGCAAAAGACACACAATTGATGGACGGAATGCAAAACAAATCAAAACATTCACCCCCAGTCAGGAGATCTGGGTTAAATCCATCATTCTTTTGCTCACCATGCCACCCTAGTTTAGACCTGGCTATACAAACATCAGTCTTGACCCTGTGCCTCAAGGGAACAGTCCAGCCCAAACTGCCAAGCCAGTTCCTACCTTGCACGGAAACAAGCATTCTAAGACCAGTTTGGGGGTTTCACCCCTCATCAGCCAACATAGCTTGAATCCAGTGGCACAGTGAGCCCGGAACCCACATCTAGGCATACCCGGTGCAATTACGGTGAGAAAGCAAAAGACACACAATTGATGGATGGAATGCAAAACAAATCAAAACATTCACCCCCAGTCAAGAGATCTGAGTTAAATCCATCTTTCTTTTGCTCACCATGCCACCCCAGATTAGACTGGCCATATGCAAATCAGCCTTGACACTGTGCCTCATGGGAACAGTCCAGCCCAAACTGCCAAGCCAGGTCCTCCCTGGACCGGAAACAATCATCCTAGGACCAGGTTCGGTGTTTCAGCCCTCATCGGCCAGGATAGCTTGAATCCAGTGGCACAGTGAGCCTGGGAACCACGGCTGGGAATACTAGACACACTTAGGGCGAGAAAGCAAAAGACACACAATTGATGGACGGAATCCAAAACAAATCAAAACATTCACCCCGCAGTCAAGAGATCTGGGTTAAATCCATCATTCTTTTCCTCACCATGCCACCCCAGTTTAGACATGGCCATGTGAACATCAGTCTTGACCTTGTGCCTCATGGGAACAGTCCAGTCCGAACTGCCCAGCCAGTTCCTCCCTTGTGCGGAAACAAGCATTCTAGGACTGGTTTGGGGGTTTCACCCCATATCAGCTGGGATAGCTTGAATCCAGTGGCACTTAGGGAGAGAAAGCAAAAGACACTAAATTGATGGATGGAATGCAATACAATTCAAAATATTCACCCCAGTCAAAAGATTTGGGTAAAATCCGTCATTCTATTGCTCACCATGCCTCCCCACTTTAGACTGGCCATGTGCAAATCAGTCTTGACCCTGTGCCTCATGGGAACAGTCCAGCCCAAACTGCCTAGCCAGGTCCTCCCTGAACAGGAAACAAGCATCCTAGGACCAGTTTCGTGGTTTCACCCCTCGTCAGGCAGGATAGCTTGAATCCAGTGGCACAGTGAGCCAGGGACTCATGTCTGGGCATACCTGGCACACTTAGGGCGTGATAGCAAAAGACACACAATTGGGCATGGTAGCAGAAGTCAAATCTTGTGCGTGCTCGTTAGTGGCCAGCAAGTCTTGTGGTGCTCGCAAGAGCATGCCAAAACAAGCTGCACATGCGCCAACGGAAAATCGATCCTTCTCTCACCAGATGGTGGAATTTAGTGGGATCACCATGTTACACATATAGCTCGGAGTTCCCAACTTCTGGCAACTCTGCGAGTGGAGTGGATATTTCCACCCAGTCCAATTTATTAGTCTTGGTGGGAAGTGTTTGAAGCTGAGCACCAAGTACTCACGCATGGTAAAGCACAACTACCTGCCACCACACAAAACAAATGCAAAAACAACAGTTAATGGACAGAATGCAGAACAATGTCATACATTCACCCCAGTACAGAGATCTGGGCCTAAATCCATCGTTTTTTGCTCACCGTGCCATTCCAGTTTGAACCCAGCCATATGGAAATAAGTCTTGACCCTGTGCCTCATGAGAACAGTCCAGCCCGAACTGCCAAGCCAGGTCCTCCCTGGACTGGAAACAAGCATCCTAGGACCGGTTTCGGGGTTTCACCCCTCTTCAGCCAGAATAGCTTGATTACAGTGGCATGGAGTGGACGGGACCCATGTCTGGGCATACCCGTCCCACTCGGGGTGACAAATGCAAAAACAACACTTGATCGACAGAATGCAGAACAATGTCATACATTCACCCCAGTTCAGCGATCTGGGCCTAAATCCATCGTTTTTTTGCTCACCATGCCATTCCAGGTTGAACCCAGCCATATGCAAATGAGTCTTCACCATGTGCCTCATGGGTACAGTTCAGCCCGAAGTGCCAAGCCATATCCTTCCTGGACTGGAAACAAGCATCCTAGGACGGGTTTTGGGGTTTCACCCCTCTTCAGCCAGAATAGCTTGATTCCACTGGCATGGAGAGAACAGGACCCATGTCTGGGCATACCCGTCCCACTCGGGGTGACAAATGCAAAAACAGCAGTTGATGGACAGAATGCAATGTCATACATTCACCCTAGTACAGAGATCTGTGACTAAATACATGGCCATGTCTGAAGTGGGGTGGAGGAGTGAGCTAAAGAATGATGATGGATTAAACCCAGATCACTTGACTGGGGGTGAGTGCTTGCATTGTTCAACACTCCGTCTATCATCCCCTTTGGTTTTGCTTTGTTCGCCCTAAGTTGGCTGGGTATGCCCAGACGTGGGTCCCTTGCTCACTTTGCCACTGGATTCAAGCTAGCCTGGCTGATGACTGCTTATTAGCCTGAAACCGGTCCCAGGATGCTTGTGTCCGGATCAGGGAAGACATGGCTTGGCAGTTTGGGCTGGACTGTTCCCATGAGGCACAGGCCATGTCTGAACTGGGGTGGCAGAGTGAGCTAAAGAATGATGATGGATTAAACACAGATCACTTGACTGGGGGTGAGAGCTTGCATTGTTCAACATTCCATCCATCATCCCCTTTGCTTTTGAATTCTTCGCCCTAAGTTGGCTGTGTATGCCCAGACGTGGGTCCCTTGCTCACTTTGCCACTGGATTCAAGCTAGCCTGGCTGATGACGGCTTATTAGCCAGACACCAGTCCCAGGATGCTTGTTTCCGGTCCAGGGAAGACATAGCTTGGCAGTTCGGGATGGTCTGTTCCCATGAGGCACAGGGTCAGACTGATTTGCATATGGCCATGTCTGAACTGGAGTGACGGATTGAGCTAAAGAATGATGATGGACTAAACCCAGATCACTTGACTGGGGGTGAGTGCTTGCATTGTTCAACATTCCATCCATCATCCCCTTTGCTTTTGAATTCTTCGCCCTAAGTTGGCTGTGTATGCCCAGACGTGGGTCCCTTGCTCACTTTGCCACTGGATTCAAGCTAGCCTGGCTGATGATGGCTTATTAGCCAGATACCGGTCACAGGATACTTGTTTCCGGACCAGGGAAGACATGGCTTGGCAGTTCGGGCTGCACTGTTCCCATGAGGCACAGGGTCAGAATGATTTGCATATGGCCATGTCTGCACTGGGGTGGCGGAGTAAGTTAAAGAATGTTGATGGATTAAACTCAGATCACTTGACTGGGGGTGAGTGCTTGCATTGTACAACACTCCGTCCATCATCCCCTTTGGTTTGGCTTTGTTCGCCCTAAGTTGGCTGGGTATGCCCAGACATGGGTCCCTTGCTCACGTTGCCACTGGATTCAAGCTAGCCTGGCTGATGATGGCTTATTAGACAGAAACCGGTCCCAGGATGCTTGTTTCCGGTCCAGGGAAGACATGGCTTGGCTGTTCGGGCTGGACTGTTCCCATGAGGCACAGGGTCAGACTGATTTGCATATGGCCATGTCTGAACTGGGGTGGCGGAGTTTGCAAAAGAATGATGAAGGATTACACCCAGATCCCTTGACTGGGGGTGAGGGCTTGCATTGTTCAACACTCCATCGATCATCCCCTTTGGTTTTGCTTTGTTCGCCCTAAGTTGGCTGGGTATGCCGAGGCGTGGATCACTTGCTCACTTTGCAACTGGATTCAAGCTATCTTGGCTGATGACGGCTTATTAACCAGAAACCAGTCCCAGGATGCTTGTTTCCGGTCCAGGAAAGACATGGCTTGGCAGTTCTGGCTGGACTGTTCCCATGAGGCACAGGGTCAGACTGATTTGCATATGGCCATGTCTGAACTGCGGTGGCGGAGTGAGCTAAAGTATGATGATGGATTAAACCCTGATCACTTGACAGAGGGGGAGTGCTTGTATTGTTCAACATTCCGTCTATCATCCCCTTTGGTTTTGCTTTGTTCAACCTAAGTTGGCTGGGTATGCCCAGACGTGGGTTTATTGCTCACTTTGCCACTGGATTCAAGCTAGCCAGGCTGATGATGGCTTATTAGCCAGAAGCCATTCCCAGGATGCTTGTTTCCAGTCCAGGGAAGACATGGCTTGGCAGTTCAGGCTGGACTGTTCCCATGAGGCACAGGGTCAGACTGATTTGCATATGGCCCTGTCTGAAATGGGGTGGCGGAGTGAGCTAAAGAATGATGATGGATTAAACCCAGATCACTTGACTGGGGGTGAGGGCTTGCATTGTTCAACCCTCCGTCCATCATCCCCTTTGCTTTTGCATTCTTCGCCCTAAGTTGGCTGTGTATGCCCAGACGTGAGTCCCTTGCTCACTTTGCCACTGGATTCAAGCTAGCCTGACTGATGATGGCTTATTAGCCAGAAGCCGGTCACAGGATACTTGTTTCTGGACCAGGGAAGACGTGGCTTGGCAGTTTGGGCTGCACTGTTTCGATGAGGCACAGGGTCAGACTGATTTGCATATGGCCATGTCTGCACTGGGGTGGCGGAGTATGTTAAAGAATGTTGATGGATTAAACTCAGATCACTTGACTGGGGGTGAGTGCTTGCATTGTACAACACTCCGTCCATCATCCCCTTTGGTTTGGCTTTGTTCACCCTAAGTTGGCTGGGTATGCCCAGACATGGGTCCCTTGCTCACGTTGCCACTGGATTCAAGCTAGCCTGGCTGATGACTGCTTATTAGCCAGAAACCGGTCCCAGGATGCTTGTTTCCGGTCCAGGGAAGACATGGCTTGGCAGTTCGGGCTGGACTGTTCCCATGAGGCACAGGGTCAGACTGATTTGCATATGGCCATGTCTGAACTGGGGTGGCGGAGTTTGCTAAAGAATGATGAAGGATTACACCCAGATCCCTTGACTGGGGGTGAGTGCTTGCATTGTTCAACACTCCATCGATCATCCCCTTTGGTTTTGCTTTGTTCGCCCTAAGTTGGCTGGGTATGTCGAGGCGTGGGTCACTTGCTCACTTTGCCACTGGATTCAAGCTATCTTGGCTGATGACGGCTTATTAACCAGAAACCAGTCCCAGGATGCTTGTTTCCGGTCCAGGAAAGACATGGCTTGGCAGTTCGGGCTGGACTGTTCCCATGAGGCACAGTGTCAGACTGATTTGCATATGGCCATGTCTGAACTGGGGTGGCGGAGTGAGCTAAAGAATGATGATGGATTAAACCCAGATCACTTGACGGGGGGCGAGTGCCTGCATTGTTCAACACTTCGTCCATCATCCCCTTTGGTTTTGCTTTGTTCGCCCTAAGTTGGCTGTGTATGCTCAGACGTGGATTCCTTGCTCAATTTGCCACTGGATTCAAGCTATCCTGGATGATGACGGCAAATTAGCCAGAAACCGGTCCCAGGATGCATGTTTCCGTTCCAGGGAAGACATGGCTTGGCAGTTCGGGCTGGACTGTTTCCATGAGGCACGGGGTCAGACTGATTTGCATATGGCCATGTCTGAACTGTGGTGGCGGAGTGAGCTAATGTATGATGATGGATTAAACCCTGATCACTTGACAGAGGGGGAGTGCTTGTACTGTTCAACATTCCGTCCATCATCCCCTTTGGTTTTGCTTTGTTCAACCTAAGTTGGCTGGGTATGCCCAGACGTGGGTCCATTGCTCACTTTGCCACTGGATTCAAGCTAGCCAGGCTGATGACGGCTTATTAGCCAGAAGCCGTTCCCAGGATGCTTGTTTCCAGTCCAGGGAAGACATGGCTTGGCAGTTCAGGCTGGACTGTTCCCATGAGGCACAGGGTCAGACTGATTTGCATATGGCCATGTCTAAAATGGGGTGGCGGAGTGAGCTAAAGAATGATGATGGATTAAACCCAGATCACTTGACTGGGGGTGAGGGCTTGCATTGTTCAACACTCCGTTCATCATCCCCTTTGGTTTGGCTTTGTTCGCCCTAAGTTGGCTGGGTATGCCCAGACGTGGGTCCCTTGCTCACGTTGCCACTGGATTCAAGCTAGCCTCCCTGATGCCGGCTTATTAGCCAGAAACCGGTCCCAGGATCCTTGTTTCCGGTCCAGGGAAGACATGGCTTGGCAGTTCGGGCTGGACTGTTCCCATGAGGCACAGGGTCAGACTGATTTGCATATGGCCATGTCTGAACTGGGGTGGCGGAGTTTGCTAAAGAATGATGAAGGATTAAACCCAGATCCCTTGACTTGGGGTGAGTGCTTTCATTTTTCAACACTCCGTACATCATCCCCTTTGGTTTTGCTTTGTTTGCCCTAAGTTGCGGGGTATGCCCAGACGTGGATCCCTTGCTCACTTTGCCACTGGATTCAAGCTAACCTGGCTGATGACGGCTTATTAGCCAGACACCAGTCCCAGGATGCTTGTTTCCGGTCCAGGGAAGACATAGCTTGGCAGTTCGGGATGGTCTGTTCCCATGAGGCACAGGGTCAGACTGATTTGCATATGGCCATGTCTGAACTGGAGTGGGGGATTGAGCTAAAGAATGATGATGGACTAAACCCAGATCACTTGACTGGGGGTGAGTGCTTGCATTGTTCAACAATCCGTCCATCATCCCCTTTGGTTTTGGTTTGTTCTCCCTAAGTTGGCTGTGTATGCCCAGACGTGGGCCCCTTGCTCACTTTGCCACTGGATTCAAGCTAGCCTGGCAGATGGCGGCTTATTAACCAGAAACCGGTCCCAGGATGCTTGTTTCCGGTCCAGAAAAGACATGGCTTGGCAGTTCGGGCTGGACTGTTCCCATGAGGCACACGGTCAGACTGATTTGCATATGGCCATGTCTGAACTGGGGTGGCGGAGTGAGCTAAAGAATGATGATGGATTAAACCCAGATCACTTGACTGCGGGTGAGTGCTTGCATTGTTCAAAACTCTGTCCATCATCCCCTTTGATTTTGCACTGCACTAAACTATGCACTTAAGCTTAACATCCTCACATAAATAAGGAAATAGAAACCAGCCACCTAAGCACCTTACTAGTGACCTACTGTCCTAACAATGGATGCACTTGTAAATCTGCTCACTGATCTTTCTTTTCAGGTGTACATTCTGCCTGCTAACTACACCCTAGAATTCTATTAATTGTTTGCCTCTCTCTGCCCCATGTTTTCATCATTCAATGTAAGGATGTAACGTGGCTTCAGCGACAACCTCTGGCTCCACCTCCATAAAGTGACCCACAGTAGCCAGGCTGACGTGGTGTTTGAAGCACTGTTGTACTTCAGGATCACTTTTGGGATCTTGCTGTCTTTCTTGCATGTACCTGATCTTAGCGTCACCTGAAGTCATTGGCAGGTATTTGCTTCTCTATTCTCTGCAATTTTACAGACTGCTGTGGAGTAAATGAGAAAAGCGCTGAGGGGACTCCAGCTGTGTCATTGACTTCTCTGCCAAAAACTACAGCGATGAAGACTTGATAATGCAAGATATTAATCACAGTTGCACTCTTTAACCACTGTGATAACCCCACAGGTTAAACTGCTCATGGAGATGCACCTCTGCGCCAGGCATAACATTTGCCTCTCTATACTTTATGGTATCATACACTGTGATTGCAGAGTGCTACAAAAAAAGAGCAACACGACTCCCGGCCATGTCTCTTTGTTGGAAGCACATCCACACTGATGGAGCACATTTGAGAGAGGTATGGTGCATGAATCATGCCGTGTATGCTGACAATAGTGATCAGGACATCTGGCAGAGTGTCATATCCAAGTTTCTTTTAAGCAAGCACCATAGACAGGCATCCTTCAACAGTATCTAAGGTGAACTCTGTGTCTTAACCATTTGACCGCGTTCCCATGAACTAAAAACTGGACTAAACATTTTAATCTAGAAATATGCTTCAGAGGAATTTCCCTTTGTAGCAACGTTTTATAATTTAATTCCTACAGACATAATTGAAACCACTCTCTTTAGGCTGGCACAAATTACTTCAGACCTTTCCCCTAAGCTTATTGAGTGATAGATATACTAAAATGCTGCATTACTGAAATACAGTTCTGTGTAAGCAAGGACTGCCTAAGTCAATGGGAGGTATCACCGGGGTACAATAATGACAGCGAACCAGGACAGAAAACCTCATTTCAAGGTTGATCTATTTGGATGGAGTAGGAAATCAACAAAGCAATTTAGTGCTAATTAGTTCCAGCATATGCACCAATGTCAAGTCCCATCATTTCTTATAAAGCACACACAAATCTGTCATTAAGGAAGTAGTTTTGATTTAAAGAGCTGTGTATGTGGCTGTAATGTGCAAATATTGTCAATAAGGAAACCCAAATATTTATATTCAGCTTCTTTCGTCAGATGGTGTCTATTTAGATGCCCAGTGCCTTTTCTTTATTTTTTTACCCATTGTAAGGGTTTCAGTTTTATTCTACATTAATCTACAGATTGTGCATTTCAGCATACTCATTCATTTTAGTAAGTAAATTCAATCCTTATTTTACTGATCAGCAGGATGGTGTCTGCATACAAGGGGCTTGACATTAGATTCCCATCGAGCTTTACAGTATGCCTACGGACTTTATCTAATTGCATCCTTTATGCACATAGTATTCACTTTACACATTTTAAATATTAGCTGTGCAAAGACACAACCCTAATTTAGACCGGACGTGGTGAGGATTTTACC
Source organism: Triturus cristatus (assembly GCF_964204655.1). NCBI lineage: Eukaryota > Metazoa > Chordata > Amphibia > Caudata > Salamandridae > Triturus > Triturus cristatus. Next base: position 1,357,180,726 of record NC_140591.1, read on the forward strand.
TGACTCAATGCTACCATTGCCATTTTTGGTGTTGGTGGACAATAAAAGAATTCTCTTGAGCAAGGAGGTCATATAGCATGGCGGACCGACTTTTGTCCATCCACCATCCAATCATATTTGGGACAGCCCACCTACAAGGCGACGGTTCCACTGGGCAAATTAGGATGCGACCGCCACCGTGGCGGTCACATTGTCCATGTTTTGTATTGCAGCGAGTGAAGCGATCTGCAGCACCTGCCACAAGACAAAACAGACACCCCACACATATCCCTGCACTACGTGGCAGGCACCATGCTGTTCCTATCACATGGTGTCGGGGTATGTAGAGGGGCACCATAGGTGCCCCCAAGGGCCTATGTCTCTGGCCCGGAGGGTTAGGGGGCCCGCTACAGGCCCCTAAATCAGTTTCCACCTGCTATTTTGTCGCAGTTTGACCGCTGCCAAACGACTGGCAGAAAGAGATATTGTAATCCCTATGGCAGTGCCTGACAGGCACTGCCGCCATTCTGAGACTATAGGGAGGTCAGACAGATGGTCGGATAAAGCCTGCCTGTCAGGACCGTGGCGGTCAGTGTTTCTGACTGCCACCCATCCAGAAGCCATTGTAATATGGCAGACGGAGACCCCTGTTACGATGGCTGAGAGATCACCACCGACAACCTTTTGGTGGCGGTCCCTCAGCCATCGTAATCAGCCCCCAAGTTTGGTGGGATTACCCAACGGGAGAGCTTTAGCCACAAACATTATCTTGGGACATGATCAAATGCAGATTTAAAATTCACAAAACACAGATATAATAAAAAGTGAAACACAAGCTTATTATCCATGAATAATGGAGGGCATAAGATTTGATTTTTTTCACTTAACTCTTAAAAAGCTTGTTTGATTGATTTAGAATATTTCCTGCTCAGCTGACCAGTGTTAAGAAAACACAACAGTCGAAAAATCCCCAAAAACTTTAGAAAAAAGAAAGAATTTTTTAATAAAAATTCAATCAGCAGAACCAGAGTTATGAGTTTTAAACTTTTTAAATTTAAAAATAGCACCTAAAGGTGTGATGCGCTGAGTGCGGGAATGTTGTTACAGGACAAGGTTTGACCTGTTGGAGATTTTACCTACTGACTTTGATGCAAAGACAATGCGGCACACCTCCACAGGGATCTGCATCATCTTGCATTGGACTGCACTGGGTCTGGTGAGGTTTTTCATTGATGAGGTGCGAGGCTCTGTGTTTCCCTAATGCAGTGAAGTTTTTGGTGAGAAGCTGCATGGTGCAGATCTGCAGTACTCTGCTTCATGCTGCTTCGTTTTCATTGAGGCTTCTAGGTCACAAGCTGTGTAACTCAGTGGGGTGCTGTATTGCTCAGTATGAGATCTGGCAGAACCTCGAGGACAGCACTGGCAAGCAAGGACTCCCACAGAGGCCAGCAGAGGGAACCAGGTCAGATTCATTTTGGTCTTGTCAGCTGGGCAGCTGTAGGGATAGGTGCCTCTGGAAACTTGTTGTGTCGCTGTTTTGATTTTGTAGTTCTACATGATATGGAATGTGAAACTTTGGCAATGGTTCTTGAGTGTATGGGGAAACTAACATTTGGGAAAGGAATCGGTAAGGAGAGAAGACATGTTCCTGCCTTTCAGTAAATTACTTGCTCCTACACACAGTGTATATGAAGTCATTAAATCCTTATCCCAAATAGGAGGTCAGCCAACTGACCCTTGGAGTCACTCCTGGGGTCCTGGGTTTAATACGAGCATGCTCAACCGTCTTCAGGCTTCAGACAGAAGGCAGTCCATCCTCTGAGTTTTCACAGGTCCAGGGGTCTTCTCCTTTCCGGTTTTGAGGGTGCCACTTTTATGCCTAGGTTGTTGGTGGAGGGCACCCCTATTTCTAACTCTAAAACTGATTCTGGTCATTTCCTCCCTTTCTTCTAGGTTTGGCTCCAGCCTGGCTGAACAAAGGCAGGGGCCGGTCTGGTTTCATGTTATTCTTGGTGGGCAGGGAAGGCCTCCTTAAAGTGTAATTAGAGAAGGGACACAGATCCACCGCCGCCATCCTTTAGGAAGACCCTCACCTCACCCCCCCACACACAGGCCCTTTGTTCTCTATCTGAGAGGTATACAAATCACATCATAGGAGAGCCATTAACAGTCAGGTGACCCTGGACATATTGGAAAGGTACATTTGGCCTAGGGAGGAAAATGCTATCTTTCTAAACGGGGAATTTTTTAAATAGAAATGTAAAATCCGACTTGACAATTAGGTTGGATTTTAAATTCTTATTCTAAAAAGTCTGTGAACCATTTTTCTAGCCAGTCCCAAACTGAAGTCATGCATTATAAGGAGTTCTAATTTAACCCACTGTTTTTCTATGAGGAGCCACCCGTGCCACAGTGAAATATGACTTTGGAGGTTTTTCATTGTCAGGACATGAACAACTCAAGTACATATGTCCTAAATTTGAAATACCATGCACCCTGCTCTTGTTTTTCCATCCAGAATTTTGGATTTGGTTTAAATTGGGCATGGGGAAGGCGATTGGTCAGTACACTCCTGCTGTCTGATTTTTTCAAATAATCTTTTTCAACCTTGTGACATTTTATGCCATTGGGCTAGTGTCATGAGGTTTTTGTTAGTACCATTGATGATTTGAGTGTCTCCCACCCCAAAAAAAGAAAGCACTGATCAATTAAAACTGAGATGTATGAGTTCTTCACTCCTATCTTTGTGGCATGAGGTAACTATCACAATATTGCATGTGTAAAAAATGGATCCACATTGATTTGGTGACATTAACATTATTCGCTGCCATACTGCCTATTTCTATTTCATTAACTCATCCCCTGATATTTTTTTAATTCTTGTCCAGGCTAGCATGTAATAGCCTAGCTCAAATTGTTTGTGATATTGTTTCTTTGCAGATAATGTGGCTTATTTGTATATGTTTGCCATAGTTACTTTACTTTTTTTACTTGTAGTAGATCTCCTGGGTCCTTCTTCAAAATTCTCAATTCTTGATTTAAAAAAGGGGATTGGTGCTCCTGTTTATTCTATTGACAAGTGGCCCAAAGTATGAGCTTTATTGGATTTAAGTTTGGGATAAAAATTGCCTTTTAAAAACAAATCAGGTCACACATTATTGATCAGTTTCCAATACCGCAAAGAAAGTGTTTTGCATTTGTCAGTGGTGTTGGAAGCCTAAGTGTGAAAGTGGGAAGTGGTCAAGGTTCCATAAGGAATCTGGGCTGTTTTAAAAAAAACTTCCTGTTTGCAAATGCAGACATAAAAGTTGTGGTCTGTTGTTTCTTGCAAGCTAGCATCCATGTGTTTGTATCCAAACACAGGGGGTTGCAAAAAGCGACCTGCCTTAGATGTGTTGAAATAGGTACAGGTACTCTCAAAATTGAGTTGGGGACTAGGAGTGGGGCTTGCAGTAGGGACAGGGGCAGGGTTAGAGGTGGTTCATGGGGCTGGCGTAGGGAAGCGCATTTAATGGGATCAACAATTTCTTGGGGTGCAGTTCCGTATGATGACATAGAAGCATATCTGGTATCTATGGAGTATATCTTTTGTCCTTATATGTCCTTCTATGTACAAAAGGGGACATGTAATATTACATTTCACATGTGCACAGATTACTTCTGTGCACAGCACGTGAAGGACATGCATTTTTACATTTTTCACACAGTGTGGGTATTTTAAAAAAGAAACCTTAAAATTAAACAACATGATCTCATTCTATTGAACAATAAACCTCGTCTGTTTGACGTCAGTAAAATAGGACTATGGCACTAGGCCTGGGCGAAAATTTCGTTCCGTTCGCAGAAATTGCGATAATTTGACATTTTCGCGTTCCGCGGAGAGCGCGAAAATGTCAAAATTTCCGGTTTCCGCAGCTTGGCGATTATTTGTTTCTTGCTCGCGCTGTAAAATAATACATTCTCGCGCGTGCGCGATCGCCTTACCTAAATCCCTGTATTCGCCGACAAGTTTTCTTGATCCGGTCGCGTTCTCCATGAGATGTTGTATTGTTTTTAGCCATTTGCCTGTCTCGCGACAGTTCGCTCCCGCAGTGACGTCATGCGTCGCATGATCACATCTTTCTTCTCGCGATCATGCACCGCGAGACAACTCAAAACAAGATGGCCGCGCCCGCAAGCAACCACATGGGTAAGTTGGCGACCCGCAACCATGCAGAAAATCTCGCGAACATGCGGGAAAAAAACTTCCGCATCTTCGCGATATTTCCGCTTGTTTGCGATAATTTTAAACATTTTCGCGATAATTTGCAAAAGTTAATTTCGCAAATTCCGCCCACCCCTATATGGCACCCATAAAATCTCAATCCACGTTACAACAACAACGTCATCTTTAGACTCCACTCCACACCAAAGCCTTAATATCATCCAATGTGCTTCTCCCTAGAATTAAACAATGGTCTTTCCAATCACTCACTTGCATCATCACGAATGTCCCAGTCCTATTATGACATTAGGATGAAACATAAATACAGTTTTACAAAACCACCCGCATCCCACCCAATAAAAAGTATTCCAATGGAAGTATTTTCATAGAAGTTGTAGATTCCAGTAAGCAGACACTGGTTTCAGCCTAACTACTAGTTGTAGCCTAACTACTAGTGAGTGATGAGCGATAAATTTGACATTTTAAACACATACCTGCTGAGCTCTCCTATTAAAAAAAAAAGATTACGGCCTTTGCTGCTGCAGATGCCAGAGTCCCAATTCCCGAAACCAGCATATACTCTTTAAAGATCTGCCTTCTCAGGACATTGGCACTGCATGTATGTAACCACAAACTTGCTTTTGAAGCTCGGAATCAAATAATGTTGGACATGGTTTTTGACTGTACGTCATCACGTTCTATTGAGGAAAACAAAATACTTAAAAGATGATTGCTAGGTGTGAACATTAGCTCCCCAAATGAAGAGACGCACCATCACCTTTTAAAAAAGTCAAGCAAAAAAAGCCATGGCTAGTGCAAATGCGACCCCATAAGCAGCAGAGGCCCTGAATATGGGTAGTGCTTTGGATTTTAGGGATATTTTTATTTCCTTCAGCTGCACAGTACAATAGAAGTGGACATCCTATGGTACATCACTTTAATCACCTATGACAAGCTTTTTTCCTGAACAGTTTTTGAAACATTTAACTATGGTAACCCTCGTGACACATTGCCACCCAGCAGTCATCACCCAGTCCATCCTAGCTTGCACAGCATTGGTTAAAGCTTATTACCTGCAGTAAAGTGAGATCCCCTCTCCTGGAGGTGAGGGAGCTACTGGAAGCTCGAGCCAGGGTGGAATTAGATCCTGGAAGTGGCCCAGCTCGAGGTCCTCTTGGACTCTCGAGCCCAACATGAGCTCTGAATTCACGTGGCATCTGCTTGCCATCCACATTCAAATCTCTTTCACAAAGAAGTAAAGTTGGATGTAAACCTGGAGAGCGTGAAAGAGAAGTCCATCTCGTGCTTGAATTGCACAATGTGAAACCAGAAAATCTGGGATCAATCACAGCTTCTCCATTTGGCCAAATTGTGTGATCTTGGTCGAAAATCTTATCTCACCAAGCCTTTTTCTTACTGTTACATACAAAATTATATTCGAGTTCAGGATGTGTGACGTTCAAACATCTCTCGTTTTAATTTACCAGTCTACCACATTGCTTTATGTATGGCCACTTATAAGGTACACGTGACAACTGAGTTGCCTCGTGGTGCTCTACTGGTAATGTCATCACTGTGAGAGCATACATGTGCCTAGCCTAATGTTTAAAGACTTTCACTATCACTTTTTTAAACACTTCTTAATGCTGTGATGTACTCTGAAGTACTATATTGAAAACTTTCCACATGTTAAAGAAATACACTTTTTTCACGTGTGAAGAGAACTTATGCTATTTTGACCTGATCTTTGTTGCTTGAATTACATGGCTGTTTTCAAGGCTTGCCTCATGCACTGTCTCCTAGAACTAAGTCAAACCCTTGGCTAGGCTGTGGCTGGGATCTCCCTGTTAATCTTTTGACTCGACCACCTTACAGTGCTACACCACTAACCCAAGAGAGACAAACTCCAGTCTTTTTCGGACGGTTAGGTAAAAACAGATCCAAACAGGGGTGTGGGGGTGGATAGAGAAGCCTTGTACTTAGTACAAGCAAACCTTGGTAAGCCCTCTTCTGGAAAGTGTGCTTTATAGACAAACCAGACTGTGGTGATACAGGGCATGTCGAGCTAGCAGCTGTGCTGATAAGCTATGGTGGACCCTGCACACAAAACTCATGCATGAAAGCACATGCATTGTCATACAAGCACTCATTCACCCCCACACAGCATTAAATGCATTTCTTTTTACAAACTCTTACGTTCCCTAATCTCCTCTCTGTTGTTCCTTGATAACTATTCGCTCTGCCTCACAGTCACTGTCACTACTTACCATTACCACCTGGCTACAAACACGCACTGGCTTACTCCACTATACCTTCATGTAGTCTTCATTTACATGTCATGTGAGTCAAGAAATGTGGCAGTCCATAGGCCCTGCACCACACTTCTATAGAGTGATTGGCTCCACAGGGCTTTTATGGACCCAGTGCCATTAATCACATTGTGAGGCAGGCCTCTTTCAAACTCCCTGGCAGGTGTGAATAAATGAAATGGATGCTTCTGAAATAGTCAGCAGCAGCACAGTACAGTGATAGGTTGGCACTCAATTGTCAGAGTGCAGCATAAAAATGAGCAGACTAATTTGTTGTCAGCTAGTGAGTAGCACTTAGGCTACTGTATATATCCATTCTACTGAGCTTGCCTTACTGCCCCATGAGGACTGGTACCCTTTTTTGCCAAGGAAAATTTCCAGTACTCAAGGGCAAAAAAAATAGATGTGCTGGAATTTGGTACCGGTGAGTACTAACTCATTGAACAACCTGGACCTTCCTAGTTAATACTCATTTGACAGGTCATTCTGCAACCCCCTGTTATTATATATGTTGTGATTTAGCCAAATATCTCATCGGTCGCATCTCATAATTACATTCTGAAAACAGAAATTTGGTGGTCAATTTGCAACCACATTTTGCAATCAGCCTTTTGATGCTTCTTTCGATGCTTCTGGCTGCAAGTTCTCAAAATGTGGTCACAGAATCCCGTCCTGGTTATGAATAGGAAAGTATATTTGAAATTAAATTTAGACCACTTAAGAAATGAAGGGATTGTTCAATTCCATAGCTTGAAAATGGGCAATCCTTGTGTAAAGTTAAACAGACTGAAATTGTCATGAGAAGAACATAAAGGAGGGAAACGATTATACTTTTATCTTGTGTTCTAGGCGGTAATCAACTTTTTTACTATAGTGTAAGGTGTAAGAGGTTTGAGCAACTGAACAATATTATATAAAATCCGAGGGATAGTACACACCATATAGCCTAGCAACCTGGTGGATGGCATCAGCCTAGTTAGCTAGAAGACTGACAGAAAATACAATTAAATTAAAATACACAAGTCCACAGGATATGGGGGTTGATCATATGGTTATATTTAAATAAAGGGGTTGAAAAAGTAGCTGAACATTGAGAATGGAGGCCAAAGCTGGATCTCCTTGAATGGCTTGTAACACCTCTGAATGTACTATATCTACATCAAAACACTTCTCAGGATTTACTGGACACTCCAAGGAAGTCTACAGCAAGTATTAGACAAGACAAAGGCCTGGATTTGAGATTTGGCATGTATTAAACTAATTTAGTGAGATGGAAAATCACTTCTCAATCACAAAATGGGTTCACTGCCCCAAACCAAATAAGAATGGGGCACGAAAGGGACGCCCCTCCTGATTATGATTATGTTTGGTATATATTAAGGACTTGCACCTGTGATTGCACCTCATTGACCAGTTGCTAACACCTCAAAGGGAGTGGAAGCTGATTTGCCATCGTAATTACCTTTGTCAACCTGGCCGGATTACCGCCCACCATATTTTGAGATCTACACTGGGTTTATGCTGCTGGTTTCGTGCCTATAGAGGATATGCTGCCACATTAGCTCCTCTGAAGTCACTGAAAGTTTGCAGAGTGGCTGCCATGTTTTAGAGGAACGCTGAAAAACATTTTTGTTTTTCAAAACAAACTACCAAAGTGGGAATTTGCTTTTGAAAAACAAAAACTAATGAACCTGAGAGATTTCTCCCATTGTGTGGCATTCAATTGTATGTTTTTTCAGTTCAGCACCGCCAGAATTTCCCTTCATTCCTGAACAGAATAAAAAGTACATCAGACTATCAGCTCTAAATAGGGCGGGTGCTTTAATACACATACACCAATGGCCCCAACTTTCTCAGGCCATCAGTTTAGGGTTTTTGCCGGTGGAGCCAGTGGGAACAAAACCATCTGAACCATAACGGGCTTTCCAACTATACATAGAGCAAGTGGACCATCAGTCGGGCTTTCCAACTATACATAGAGCAAGTGGACCATCAGTTTGATGTACAGGATATAGTTCTAAGTTTGTGGCAGAATACCATGTCTGCAAAGCTCAAAACTATCAATATTTTTAGAACTGTTCAATGCAAGCTGAAAGTTTGAAGCAAAAAGTCATAGGTTGCTAGTTTGATGAATTTTAGGAAAAACTATTTGAAAGAATAAGTATGACTCTCCAGAAAATAATACTGAATTATTATGGCCTGCTGGTGGTAAGCAGCGTTGTCAGCTGAACGTAGGTATAGATATAGGAACACTGTTTGTATTATGAAGTGTGTTACTAGCTATCAAACTAGTCCGCCAACATTGGCAAAAATCTGTCAATGCTGAATATTGAGTTATTGTAACTAGAATAAATTTCATGCACAGGGAGATATTTGGGCAAAACTGGGAAAATATTGACCCAATATGTAGAACTTTACAGTTAATGTCCTGTTAGAAACTGACTTATAGTTAAGATTCTATTTTCATTTTAATTTCGACCTTAACAAACTGTAATCTGTGATTTGAAACATGATGATGCCAATTTATTCATAGGAAGGTATAGCTTAATGTTTACTTTGTGGGTGTCAATATACATTTTAAATATATCTTTTGTAGATGATCATTACTCTCCAACCCCAGCTCCAACACCAACGACATCCCACCTTTGCAAGACCTGTGCGACTCGCTTGCCACCTTCTTCCATCACAAGATCGCAGACATCCACGACAGCTTTCAATGCCACGACCACCCCGACAGCCACTGAGACCTCCGCCCCCACGACCACCATCCACACCAACCGCCTGCTCTCCTGGACCAACATAAACAACGACAACACCATCAAGATCATGAAAACCATCCACTCCGGATTTCCGTCAGACCCATGCCCACACCACATCTTCAACAAAGCCAGCACCGTCATCGCACCCCATCTCCGGAAAGACATCAACATTTCCTTCGAGACAGCAACTTTCCCGGAGATCTGGAAGCAGCTGAGATTAACGACTTACTCAAGAAACCCAAGGCGGACCCCAAGGACCTCAAGAACTTCCGGTCCATCTCCCTGCTCTCGTTCCCGGCGAAGGTCATCAAGAAGACCGTCAACAAACAACTGACCCGCTACCTCGAAGAGGACAGCATCCTGGACCTGTCCCAATCTGGGTTCTGCAGCAACCACAGCACCGAAACTGCCCTCATCGCCGCCACCGATGACATCAGGACCCTGCTAGACAACGGAGAAACCGCGACCCTCATCCTCCTGGAGCTATCAGCCACCTTTGACACGGTCTGCCACCGCACCCAACGCACACGCCTCTACAACGCCGGGATCTAAGAGAAGGCCCTGGACTGGACCACCTCCTTCCTCTCCGGCAGAACACAGAGCATCCGCCAACCCCGCTTCCACTCCGAAGCCACCTAGATCATCTGCGGCATACCCCAGGGCTCATCCCTCAGCCCAACGCTGTTTAATATCTACATGGCACCGCTCACCCACGTCACCGGACTGCACGACCTCAACATCATCTCCTACGCTGATGACACCCAGCTCATCCTCTCCCTCACCAAGGACCCCCACACTGCCAAAACCAACCTCCACAAAGAAATGAAGGCCATCGCCGAATGGATGAGGAACAGCCGACTGAAGCTGAACTCGGACAAGACGGAGGTCTTCATCCTCGGATCCACCCCCTCAGCCTGGGATGACTCCTGGTGGCCGACCGCACTGGAAACAGCTCCAACACCCACCCACCACGCACGCAACCTAGGGGTCATCATCGACTCCACCCTCTCCATGATTAAGCAGGTCAACGCCGTCTCTTCCTCCTGCTTCAACACCCTCCGCATGCTCCGCAAGATCTACAAGTGGATCCCCACTGAAACAAGAAAAACGGTCACCCAGGCCCTCGTCAGCAGCAGGTTGGACTACGGAAACACCCTCTACGCAGAAGCCTCGGCCAAACTCCTGAAACGACTTCAATGCATCCAAAACGCCTCTGCCCACCTGATCCTCGACTTCCCTCGCTGCAGCCACAACACACCCCACCTGAGAGACCTGCACTGGCTTCCCATCAACAAGAGGATAACCTTCAAGCTCCTCACCCACACACACAAGGCACTCCACAACACTACCTCAACAGACGACTAAGCTTCTACACCCCCACCTGCCAGCTCCGCTGCGCCGACCTCGCCCTCGCCACAATCCCCTGCATCCGAAGAGCGACCTCCGGCGGCAGATCGTTCTCCCACCTCACCGCCAAGACCTGGAACACCCTCCCCATCCATCTACGGCAGACCCAAGACCTGCTGACCTTCAGAAGACTCCTCAAGACCTGGCTTTTTGAGCAGTAGCAGCACTCCCCCACCCCCAACGCCTTGAGACCCTCACGGGTAAGTAGTGCGCTTTACAAATGCTATGATTGATTGATTGATCATTATATCAATAAACTAGTGTACATTTTGTTATTCCTTCAGGCTGTGATCACCTGACTTTACATACTGCAAATCAATGAATACCCTACCTCTATAACCTGATATTATATTTTCATAGATTGTGCTTACACTACTGACCCTCATTCTAAGTTGTCTTCTAATGCTGGTTTATCAATAAATGGAAGTGTCCACTTTTAACAGAATCAAAAGCAATGCTACATAGAGTATTACTGCAGCCAGGCTTCTCAAAAGCACAAATCAACACGTAGAACCCGGCGGAACTTGTCCCTGGGAAATGGCCCGATATTCAGAATTACCTGAAGAATCTTTTGCGATATCACCAAAGCCTGGTAAAATCTAAAGTTTGTGTAATTAAATGATAATTTAACATCCGCGAGTTAACTTATCCGCTGTATCAGCAATTCTGGGTATAAAAATGCTTATGCGAGAGTGAAACATTAGAAAGTACGTGGATTCTCGATTCTCCTATACAGAGTATGCACCTTTGCCTGACGTGGATGTTGACGCATTTTCAGATTCACATTTCACACTGCAATTTGTGTCCATTTTTATGCATGAGTTCTCCAACCATCGCACAGGAAAATGGCAGTGCAAGAATGGGATTATTACTCGTGATACAACCTAATTCATTTTAATTTTAATACCAAATTGATGCCCCAATGATATTTCAAAGAAAATATCAGTGGGTTTGAGAAAGTTCGTGTCAACATGTCATTAAAGGAAGGAGAATGCATTTTGCGCTTTTCAATAGGGTTCAACCCAATGCTCCTTTCTTCTCGTTCACCTGACATCTACATGCCGTAAATGCCGCTTGTCAAACGCACTTTACATCACAATATACATGTTGTCAGGGTTTCAGCTGACAACTAACTATCCTGCCAGCAACGTTTTAAAGTTAAATGCTCAATGCTTGAATGTCATGTCGGAAGGTGATACCTTATTGAGGTCAGTCTTTGTTCTTGGAAAAGAAATTGTGAAAACCTTCAACAAAACAGGATGCAGAAATAAATATAAAGGGGCAGATTTATATCGGATTTGCGCCACTTTTACGCCACCGTTGCGTCACCTTTGTGATGCAGCGGCGGCGTAAACCCTGCGCCATGTTGCGCCCCATTTATAACGTGACGCATCTAGGGAGATGCGTCACGTTGTAAAGCTTGCGCCACATGTGGGCGTACCTGCACAGGGGGGGGCGTTCTGGCGCAGGAACGCCTCCGAAAAGTGGCTGAGTGAAATCTACAAGATTTCGCTCAGTCACTTTTCCGGCCATGCTGCGTCAAAACCCTGCGCCTGCTTGAAGCAGGCGTAAGGGATGGTGCAGCATTGTAACGATAGGGCACCCCTGAGGCTTGCTGGAGCAGCATTGCGCTTGCGACGCAACTCCAGCAATGCGCCAACCTTTCGCCAACAGATGCGTCACGCATCTGTTTATCCTTGCGCCACGATGTGCTGCATTGTAAATGGGGCGCATCTATCGTGGCGCAAGGGTAAACTTTAGTGACGCATCTTTCCTGGCGCATCCCTGCTGATTTGCAGGGATGTGCCAGGAAACATAAATCTGCCCCAAAGTGTTCAAGTTCCCCTGAGTCTCCAAATCAGCGCCTTCATGCTACTGGTCCTCTCAGCAAAACCGCACATACACCCTCACAGGTATAAACCCACACACATATGCCCACAAAACCAGATAAACAAACACACCTGGGTAGTATTTGAGTGGTTAATGATAACATAATAGTGAAGGGGAGACTGAGCTCCATGTACTTTTTTTCTGTTCTGTATACAAAAAAGCTAGGAAAAGATGGCTGGAACCACTGTGTAGAATCCTTAGCTCAAGGTGCTGTGAAGAGACTTTGGGGCATATTTACTAGGACGGCGATAAATAAACGCAAAGCGCGCTTAGCGCTTGTTTATTTATCGCCGTCTATCGCAGGAATGTATCGCCCTGGGAACGCGCTATTAACAACGCGTTACTCCAGGGCGATAATATTCCAGGGAAATGGGCCAACATCGCTGGAAAACCAGCGATGTTGCACCCAAAACGGAGATAGCCTTGGTGATATGACCCTGTGGTCGTATCACCATAATCCACCTCCCATGTTAGCTATGCCTTAGTCATGAATTTAACAGATGTTAAATTCCTGCGTTAAGGCATAGTTAACGGGATTTAAAATACCGCTACCTCTCGTTGATGATATCACGAAGCTGGGGTAGCGATATTTTCCCATCGTGTTTTCTGAGGCACGCCTCCTTTGCAGCAAAGTGTGAACAAAACGGGAGCTGAATCAAGGGAACACGCTCTAGCCTGTCCTTGCAAATAATGCAATATAATTATCACCGCTTTTCGCCCGAAAACGGACGCTAAAGCGGCGATAATTATATCTTCAGCCCTTGATGATATGCTCCGTATAGACTCCTGAAATATAACACCAAAATTCCAATTGTATTTGTTCTATCGCGCTTTTTAACCTCTCTGTGGTGGATAAGCCTGGGCAAAGCACTACGCTACGCTCGCGTAGTTAGCGAAGTTCGCGCTACTTCGCACTACGCGAACTGCACTTAGCACAGTGCGAACACGCATAGCGTAGTGTTGCGTAGTGCTGCAGTCATTTTTTGCTTGCTCGTGGTCCTCAACGTCAAGTTGGCGACCGCGAGCAAGCAAAATGACATCCCGGCGAGACTTTTTCCTTGTTCCCGATCAGCAACATCAAGTTGGCGATCGCGAGCATGGAAAATAAACCTCCCGGCAAGATTCTCAACGCGAGGAGGTCAGGTTTCTCATTGCGAGTGGTCGCGTATGCTCGCGACCGCTCGCGATGAGAAACTACCAGTTCGCGTTGAGAAAGCTTCCGCTCGAGTAAAAATCTACTCGAGCAGCAGAAAACTACAGCTCGCACTGTGCAAGATGCCATTTTCAATGATTGCACAGGGCCGGTTGCTTGTCCGCACTGTGCAATCATTGAAAACGACATCTGGCACAGTGCGAACAAGGTACTACGCAGTACGCGAAGTGCTACGCGTAGCTCGCGTAGTGCGAACTGCACTTTGCGTAGCTTCGCGAAGTGCTACTTCGCGAACTACGCCCAGGGTTAGTGGTGGACACGCACGTCGTTTTTAGAAATCAATTATCGGTCCTAATATTGACCAACTCTTTTATTATGTTTTGTTCCACACGAATTTTATATATTTAATTTTTTTTTTACGTGTTTTATGTATCGTATGTATATTGTACATGCACTTTTATGGCCCACGGACCGAAAATAAAGTATACAAATGGACTGAATAGCATAGTTCCAACTTGGAACTAGGGGATCCAGTTGTTAAATGTATGCAGGAGGGTAACCCATTTCCACTTTGCTTTTTGACTAGTGATGATATAGACTAAGGTGTGATTAAAAGGATACTGTAGTGTGCATTTTGCTTGGTTAATTTTTGTGGCTTTAAATATTATTGTTTTGTCTCTATAGACAAAATATGAACTTCGGTGAACATTGATGGTGCACTCTGCAAAACCAGGCAGAACCTCACGTTATATAAATGAAGCAATACTTTAATGGCATGTTATATAGTACCATATTACATGCTGTGACCTTTGCACCATATTTTTTATATTAGTAGTGCTTCACGTCAGCACAATGAATTCTCTGTATTTCATCGACAGAGAAAAGATGAAAAATATGTTTTTCTGCAATGACCCCTGGAAAAGCAATCCAGTAATCTACTTCACTCTCATAATACGTAAAATTGTTCTAAATAACATTCTTTGCCAATTAACATTATCTGGCCATGTTATATAATGCAGCATGGTTTGCAGGTAATTTGTGAATGATCGTGTGAAAGCAAGCAAGAAAAATTGACTCCTACTACATTCGCTCATTTCAGATGGGTGTACAGCAGTGCATTCGCCTTGTCAATTAATACTGGTAACTGAAGCAACCAATGTGTATTTTTCTTTTCAAATTAGAAAATAAATGAGAAGAGAATAGTGTCCAATTCTCTCTATCTCCAGATTATTATTTACAGAGAGAAACGAAAGAAAAGTGATTTACAGTTGTTAAACTGTTCAATAGAAGATGGCACACAGACATTTGATTCTACTACCAATTTTTTTAATCAATCAGCTGTGTACATGCGTCCATATGGGCACACCCTTCATATTCTTTCTGCATTCCCCCATAAGTAGAATCAATATGACCCCGTCACTAATTTTTGATATGTGTTGTTTTTACACAAAGGGAAAAATGGGAATTAAGAAATGTTGGGTTCTACTTTGTTAGTTACTCTGTTGGCTTGACTCTTCTGGATGGGTATTCAGGAAAGTTGGGTTCCACTTTGTTAGTTACTCTGTTAGTGTGACTCTTCTGGACCAATACTGTTGGGCTGATTCAGAAAAGCATTTACGCACACAGAAAATAAAAGTACATGAGTAATCTTTTAAGTACCCACGCTTGGCTTTGCATATTGGCCCCAAAACAGCAAACATCCTAGTAGTACACGTGCACACTTGGCACACTCGGTATTTACCTTATGTGGATATTCACTTGGTATTCCAGGTTTATTCTCATTTTACATATTTTGGAGCAAATTCACTAAGGCATGTGAATATGTAAACAAATACTACACTAGTCCTACATTATGTACTCCAAAAAGCCTTTGTGAATAGGTCCCATAAGACAGAAGTTGGTTTCACAGTTCTTCTCTGCCATAATTGTTGCATTGAAAAGAGAAATCTTTTGTCATGAGCTAATATTTCTGTTGTATGGGTGATCTGGCCGTTTTGAAAGAAAAGGTCATTGTAACCCTAAATGTTTGCATTTCGTGTTATAGAGTTTGGAAGTCAGCTTCTTCATCAAGTCATTTTGGCACGCATTTTAAACCAATTTTATTAAAGGGCAAGTATACACTCATCTTTTAGATGTTACCTTCATCTTAGCAGCCATTAACTGGTTCCTATTTTTAGAGGAATAGCCTCAATGGTGTTAAGTCAGGAAGCTATAATCCACAAGAACACATTTCGGGGCATATTTCCGAGGGCTTTGAGCCATGCTTGCAGCACGCAATGTGGTACATGCTCGACGCAAAACTCTCAGCCATTTTTATGAAGCCATTCAAAGCCACTTGCATGGCTTTGAATGACTTCACATATATGGAGCTATGCAACGCATTGCAAATCGCTGTGTTGCCCTACTCTGTGTAAGGGAGGCATTCCATGGGCGTTGTGGTGGCTGTTCCCATGCAACTCCCATTGTTTTTGATGTATTGCCACATTTACAAGGACTTGTAAACCTGGGAGTGCATCAAAATCTTACGCCTTGCATAGAAAGAGGAAAGCACCTCTATGGATTGTTTATGTGCAGGAAGGTGCCCTTTCCCGCACGAAAACAGTCCTACCTGTAAAATAGGCACCCTTGCATTATGGTGCAAGAATGCTTGTGTTGATGCTGGGCTGCCAAAACGACGCAGGGGGAAAGGACAGGAATGAATTCCTACCCTATCCCTGTGGTGCAGAGCATCGCAGCAAGGTAACTTGCTGCACTGCCCTGTACCACAAATCCAGAAATATGCCCCTTTGTATTTTGTTTAGAGGGGTACATAGACCATTTACGAAAGGACAATATATTTTTATTACAACAATGCTAGCAATGATACAATTTAGTTGACTAATACTCATTGCTGGTAAACAATATATGACTCTTCCAGGAGAGATAGTCCACAAACATGACACTAGGGGACATATTTATGAGGCTCTTGCATCATGCTTGCACCCCGCAACTTGGTACATACATGACGCAAAGCTCCAAGTCATAGCTACTGTGAGGGACTTTGAATGGCTAAATAAATATGGAGTAATGCAAAGCAGTGATTACTCCGGCAAGGGAGGCATTTCATGGGCATTGTGTTGGGTGTTCCCATCCAACTCCCATGGTTGTTAATGCATTCCCAGATTTACGAAGACTTGTAAACCTGGAAACGCACCAAAAATATACGTCTTCCTAGGAGTGGTATAATGAGGAGAAATATCTTGATTTGACCTTGTGTTTTCCTCTTTCTTTGCATGCTGGTCAATATTTGTACAATGTATTTATAATCCTATTTCTGGCAAGAAGACACCAAGTGGTTCTTACATGAAAGCTGTATCCATGGGCCAGATTACAATGACGGTGGAACCACCAGCATAGACAGCCCGTCAGTGGCAGTTCCACCGCCATCGCAATCATTTTTTCTGCCTGACACATTTGGATGACAGGTGGATGCGTGGAGGTTGAAAGATCGACCGCCATGCATCTGACAGGCTCAAGGAGCCGGTTGGTGCGTCCAAGGCAAGGTAATGCCTACCATGGTGGCGGTTTCTGCCAGGCCCCGCAGTATGCATTATGATGTTCCTTTCTGCCGGCCCTTTCATGGTGGTGAACCTGCCCTGAAAAGGCAGGCGGAAAGGGACATTGGTGGTCTGTAGCGGGCCGACCTTCTCCCCTTGCCCCAAGCTGTGGATTGTGTGAACCCCTACATATCCTTGCACCATGTGGCAGGCACCACATGGTGCCTGCCACATAGTGCAGGAATATGTAGGGCATCTCCATTTTGCATTCCGGCAGGTGCTGCAGCCAGCAGCACCCGCCGCAATGCAAAATATAGGCATTTTGACTGCCATGGTGTCGGTCGCATAGCAATGCCTATGTTGGGACCGCCGACAGCTTGTCGGTCGGTCCCGTATCCGATAGGGTGCATCCGCCTGCCGTCCTAATCAGTCCCCAGTGATTTCTAGGGTCATTGGCTGATCAGTATAGGATGAGAAAGTGAATGCTCGACATTTGGTGGTAAAAATTCACAACAAGATAAAGACTTAATTTAATTAAAGCCAGGCAGTGTGTATCTTTGTCTGATCCAGACTAGTTGTCAATTAACAGTGGAGTAAGTCTGTGTTTTATAAAAAGGGAAGGAATTATCAGCTTAGTATTGATTGACAACACTAATAAAATTGCAAAACATGTTCCACTCTCTACACTTCACCTTTTATTAGGATATTTCACATGCTCTTGAGAACGGATCTCTGGAACTAGAAAGTTTCCAGAAACATTTGGTTCAAAAACATTTGATTTTCATTAACTGTCAGCACTCTCTACTGCCACCCACTTACATACAGCTCCAGATGGAATTATAATTCTGCTTGAAGAGTGGGCAGAATTTGGGAACTCTGCGCTACACATGTAACACAGCGTTTCTGCTATATTCTGCCATCCAGTACGTGGCTGAGATATAATCCTATTGGTTCACTCAAGGTTTCTGAAAACGTGCGCTTGCTAGTGTGAACAGGATTTGCCAGCCTCTAGCAAGTGCGAGCGAGATTTACTGACAGCTAGCAAATGTGTGGGATTTGCCGGCCACTAGCGTAACTTTCAGTCACCACGGAGCCTAGCAGCACCATTGGTGAGATACCAGTGAGTGCAAACAACCACAGCTACCTCTTGAACAGATTCTCTATTCAAGAAGCAGCTAAATCCACTCAAACATATCTTTTTGAGGGAATATTGTACTCAATCAGACTGTTCTGTTTGTCATTAGTTCAAAAGGCATTTTTTTATTTTACTTTTTGTCCAACAAGAAGAAAGTGCCCAATGGACTCCAACTTCCTCTTCCTGACCAGAAGGCTTCTCTTATTGCTTTGCCCATCTCCTGACCACTTTTCATTTGGATCTCAAGGTGATAGGGTCAGTTTTTTTTGTCTGCAATTGCTGTTGCAGATATATTACTTTGGATTTTAAGGACTTTGTTTTTCTGACATCACAAGTAAGTTCAAAAACCTTTGTGTAAGGGTGTTGTTTGTTTGATAGATGGAGTGCACCAGTATTTATTTGTACTTAAATGTGATTGTGGCTGTGGTGGGTGGCAGGAGTTGCAGTAGGGGCCAAGTATTTTTTTTAATATCCGTTTTTATCTTTAGTAAGGGTAAAACTTTGTACAGTTCAGGACATTTTCTCCATGTTTGTTAAATTTGCACTATTCATTTATTTTATCTTGTGTGCTAGTCTGCACACAGACCATCCAGCCAGTATTGCTCACTGGGTATATGAAACAACTGTTTCTGAGGCATATGCTGTTTTAAAACTTCATTGAGGCCTGGGATGGCATTGCATTATATTAAAAAGTGTTTTTTTTGTATTTCAATTTTTTTTAATGCCAAAAGTGTATTTTGCTGGGGTAATATTTGATGCCTTAGTAGGTTGTGTTCTGTTGTAAAATTAATATACCTCAATTCATTTTTTGGTGTTTGGCATTGCTGAGTTTTCTTCATTGCTTACCATGACTCCTTTTTCTGGTTAGTGTGTGTGTGTGTGTGTTTGCCTTAGGGCACCATTTTATCTTTGTTCTCCATGCCATGTGACCGGTGCCATTTTTTCTACTCAGTCTCCATAGGTCTGCATGTTTTCTTTGTGGAGTCCATGCTTCCTTGCTTGTTGTTGTTGTTTGACCATGTGGGCGGTGCACATTTTGTGTAGCCCTCCAGTGGGGTTTTGACATAGGCCAAAATGTGTTCTTTTTTGTGTTACTGCCTCCCCACTTCTTGTTGTTGTTTGCCAATGTGGCAGATGGACATTTTGTGTAGCCAGCCAGTGTGCTTTTGCCACAGGCTTTCATGCGCTCTTTTTTCTGTTCATGCATCTTTGATTATTGTTGTTGTTTGACCATGTGGGTGATGGGCCTTTTGTGTAGCCAGCTAGTGTTCTTTTGCCATAGGCCTGCATGTGTTCATGGGTTTCTTCAATGACCATCCAAGATGCTCTCCCTGCTCCTTGTGATCTGCTCTCCGCTAAACTGGACTCTTCATCCCACACTATAAGGAGGTAACTTTCTCAGTGGACTAGCCTGGTCCCTGTATCTTGCCCATGCTCCATCTTGGTCGGCTTGAACATGTGACTATGCCCTGGTCTAGCACAATTTAAATAACCACAAGTGGCACTATTGGAAATTAAGTTACTGATTGAGGGAAGTGAGACCCTATTCAAGCAGCAACCACAATCTCTATCAGGGTGAACCACCGGCAAACCCTAAATTTAGCTGTGCTGCACCCTCTGGTAGATTGGCACAAAGCAGACAGGCTTAACTTAGAGACAATGTGTGAAGTATTTATTCAGCACTTGTAGCAGTAAGAAAGTAAAAACACAATGCAAGAAAAATCACTATAATATTTGCGGCCAGAATGAAAATACACAATCAGTAGAACCAGACATATACAATTTCAAACTTTTAGGTACAAATAGTGCATAGAAGCACAAAGTACTGGCTGTGGTTATCTGGTAACGAGGGGCTGGGACACAATCACAGGTTCTACAGATTAGATTTTTGTTGTTTTGGTCTCAAATTATTTGCTTAATTTTACTCTATGTTTCAAAATGGTGTGCGTTTTTTCTTGTGTTGTGTTTTAATTGTATTATTGTTTGTCTACGCTATATACAAATTGCCTCTAAATTAAGCCTGACTGCTTTTCTGCCAAGTAACCAGAGTATAAAGCACAGGTTAAATTAGAGACTTTTGTGGGTCACCCTGACAGGGATGGTGGTTGTTGGTTGAGAAGAGACTTCTCCCTCCTCAATAAAAAACCCAATTTCCTATGTGTTCAACGGTGGGATTCAGTACTTGCGTTTGGCAGTATCACTCAGTGATTTTGTGTAACACTAAAATCCCACAGAAAAGAAATCTGATACCAGATTTAACCTCTTTCTCCTTCATTGGCCATTTTTGTTTTACAAATTCACCTCTATTCCACCTGACTTGGTGCACCTGTGACTCTGCCTGCTGCCACCATGGAGTTTTTGGTCAACAACCTGGAGAGCTACACTGTGGATAAGCTCAAGGAATCCTGCAGGGAGAGGACAGTCCCAGCAACCTGGATCTCCAAAAAGCAGGAGCCCCAGTAGGCAGGCAGATTCTATTCAGTGGCTCTTGTTTCCTTTGAGTGTGGGGGGGTCTCAAATTCTCTAATAGTAGCGGTGAGTACTACTGTACCTGTTGATTGTCTGCTAGGGAATGGTCTGGAGCACTCTATCTGGAAGGAAGTGGTGTTCAGGTTATGACCAGGGCTGTTAGGGTTGCCTGAGTGTGTGTGCCTGACCACACGGTCAATGACTGCTCAGGAGGTGAGTGAAGGAAGCCTGGAGCCTGGAAGAATAGCATGCTGGCAATTTGGGCCAACATCTCCAGGAAGTGCAACGGATGGACATTACTACCAGGAACTTCAGAAAGCACAGGTATGACCTCATGATCTGGTCAACCCTAAACCACATCAGCCATTTGCATTTCAAGCCATTACAGTAGAGGGTCCTAGCACTGGCCTTGACAACCTCTACTGGGATTCTTTATTGGTGGTGAGTACTTTTTTGTCAAGTTAATTTTATGGTATGCATTTCTGTGTCATTTCATTTATGGTAAGCTTTGGTCTGTGCATGTTGTTGTCTGTTACATGTCATGCAAACAGTTAGGTACACCGGAATCATCAGTTGTGACACAATGACGTCTGAGTTATGCCGACATTTTCTTTCATCATTATGAAGGAATGTCAGTACAACATGAACTGGAGTATAGCAAACAAAGTCCTGCGCACGCAATCAGGGTAACGCTATTGATAGCATATAAAACGAAATAAACAATACTCAGAGACTCTGGTTTCTTGAAAGAAAAACATCAACATCAATGACATTTCTTAGAGTGGTGTTCTTTATATGTAACAAAGTCTGACCAATACATGGTGCAAGAACATTCAGCCGACACGTGTTTCGTCACACTGTGTTTAGCTATGACTCTTATTACTCTATGCGTGAGTAAATCGCGGATAACGGGTTCCCGGTTTCCAAGGTGTTGGAAACCGGGAACCCGTTATCCGCGATTTACTCACGCATCGGAGCTTTCACCCGTACCGGAGGATCCACTACCCGTGATCCACATTAATTCTGAGCGCCCAGCTGATCACCCTAGCTGTCGATTTATCTCGCCGCTCACCTGACCACATCTGATACGGTATAATTTTATACAGCACAGTATTTTCTGAAGCCGCGTTCTCGTACACTATTACAGCCCTGAAGAGTCATAGCTAAACACAGTGTGACGAAACACGTGTCGGCTGAATGTTCTTGCACCATGTATTGGTCAGACTTTGTTACATATAAAGAACACCACTCTAAGAAATGTCATTGATGTTGATGTTTTTCTTTCAAGAAACCAGAGTCTCTGAGTATTGTTTATTTCGTTTTATATGCTATCAATAGCGTTACCCTGATTGCGTGCGCAGGACTTTGTTTGCTATTTATTCAAGTGGGTTCTCCCACTTAATCGCAGGGATCCTTTGGGTTGGTATCCCTGACCTGGCAGCACCTAAACTTACTTTCGCATAGTGATACCCTTAGTGCACACGCTTGAGCGCCATTTTCCTTCATTCCCATCCAACCCTGCCATTTTGTATATGAACTGGAGTATGTCAAGCAATCTCAATGGTGTTAACTTCCCTTAAACATCTTTGGAATTTATTTGCAGAGTAGTATGGGGCAACTAGAATGTCCTACAGCAGTGGTGTCATTAGCTTTAAAAATCCAAGTGACAATGGTGTATATTACACACCTAATATTGTTAGAGGTTTAATGGTGGTGTTCATGGACCTTTAACTTAGGGTTTAGGAAATATCAGTGTTAGTGCTCTTTTTCATACACATGATGGAGTAAACATAGTGACAGATACCTCTCAGTACCTCTCTCTCTATCTTAATTTGAAGGGTCAGCCAAGAACAAGATAAGGATCAGCAGCACCCAGGGCCAAGAAAGGGTACTGTGGATTGTAGGTAGGCACTGAACTACAGCACCGCTGCGGAGCAGTAGGAAGAATAGTGGAAGAAGGAGGAGTAGAATGACACCTCCTCCTGTAGGGCGAATGTGATCACCATGAGAGAGACAGTCTCTGTGTCAAATATCTCCTAATGGAAAACACAGCAGAAGGAGAAGTTTTCAACCTAGGCACCAAAGGTCAGGAGGAAACCTAAGAAGACAAGAAGACATTACCATGATAAATGTTTGTCTGTGGTGATGTTTCAGCAACATCTAATCAAGGGACACATCTAAGTACAAATATGTTGGCTCTGGCCAAACATGCTACATTGATTTTGCGCAAGTACTAGCATTGGACAATATGATTTGTTATCTTTTCTTGAGTGTATTTGTGACAGTCATTAATGTGACACAAATCTGGATGGGTGAATGTGATGTGTTGCTGCTCCATTCCTGATTGTTACCATGCAACACGTAGGGAAGTTGCTGTTGCCGCTGTTTGGGGCTGGGTCATACTTGCTTATGTGTACACGTGTATTGGGGGGGGGGGATTGTGTTTCACTGACGTGTGAAACATGCGTCTATGTATCATGCCTGACATGAATGATGGGTTTATGTAGACATTAGCAGGGATTATGTTGATTGTGTACTTGTTGGCGTGTCCGTCTTACCTTGCCTGAATTTGGGGTTCCCTAGAACAGACATGCTATGCACCATTAAAGGTATGCAATGGAGAGGATACACTGATCAAAAGGAGAGCGATGGAGGAAATATCCAAGTCTACCACTAATCATTACAGCTGCCACTTATATTTTGACATGCTCTTTCTTTTACAATACTCCATTAATCCTGCTGTTTTTTTTGTATCCCATGTGGTGCAAACTGCCACTCACAAAGGAATCACTCTGTTAGTGACATCATGACAAACAGCCTCCGTCTCCCTATCACTGAGAATGTGTGGCGGAAAGACAATGTACGTCTATGTAGTGGTGCATTACAAAGTTGGCCGCAATGTTTACCTGCTGTTCAGTGACGTTTTTCTTCCTTTTGAGTGGGATAGTCTTCATCTTGGAGGATGTTGCAGAGCCCTTTGCATGAGGTGTATTTATGTGCTTTTAGTGGTGCATGATACCTGGTGTTAGTAGATGTGGTCAGGTGCAAGGATGACTTCTCGTTCATTTCTTTCCATTCAGCATTTCACACTGAATAGGCAGAACATTATGTCTCTGCATTGTTGCTGGGGAGACATACAATTTACGAAGGCAATGTAACTTTGTGGCAGTACACTGAGTCGTGTGTTGAGTCTCTCCATTATTTACAGGGCTGCAGGAGCGTGTGAAGAACCACTCCTCTAGCTGTATGTAAATCTCAGCGCAGTGACTGTCATTTGCTTCCGTTCGTAAAGTATGCTTAACAGTTCACGTACTACGTGTGCATACATTTACAAATGTATATAGATTTACGTTAGAATACATCCATTTTGCTAATGTTGGTGCCAAGGACATTAAAAAGAAATGGAAGCACATTTTCAGGCAATGATAAAGACATGGCATCTTCCAGGAGCATCTAATATTCAAAACACATCATAGCAGGATATACTGGATTAATGCTATTTCTTCCGGGAAACATCTTGATTGGCATAGCTATCAGAACAGCTGATTACGCGTGTACGTTCCAAATGCTAGCAATGCGGACTACTGTGTGCATGTGAGAAAACAGGGTTGATAGATGAAAACATTACATATTTTCAGACACCTGTTTGGAACCACAATATCACAGCAGAACTCAGTCATACTTGAACTTGTACCTTTGATGAGTCTGCCGCCAAAGAACATTCAGAACAACTAAAGCGATTTTTGCGTGAAACTGCTGCATGTTGCTGAGGGATGGGGCAGGATGTAATACTCCCAAGAGACCTGCTGCTGTTCTGAAATTGTTTTTGTATTAAAAAAAACTACATGAACAGGGAATGTAGTTCATCACAAACATAATTCCAGTCACAACTGCTTTGACAGGAGACTGGTTTCTTCTCTAAAATACATCCTAGCTGGCAAACAAAGCACTTTATTTATTAACTGACTTCCCCAGGCCAACTAGATGATAAATGGATAGTTTTAGTCTTATAACTCAGACTTGTAAATTGTGTCTGTGCTGCCAGAAATATCTGGAAACAAACCTGTGAACAAATGAAAAGTAAGCTCCATTAGTTCTCAAGCAAATTCATATAGAATATATTGTATAACATACACATACTATATACAGGATCTGAGTGAGCATCGAACACACTAAATGCAAAAGGTTCGAATGCTGCCCAAAAAAAGGATTTGTCCATGAAAATAATATTAGGGCAAACGTTTAACTAATATGATTAATCAAAACTGAGAGTTAATTTTCTTATGGGACAGAACTGGGAGTGTACTTAGGCATACACATATTTAAGAACACGATGAGCAGCAGTATAGGAGACAAAGAAAAGACTCCAAAAAGTAACATCATCCAGATACTTTATTTGTGAAGTTGGGATCAGTTGCCTAAAAACATAAGTGTTGCGAAATAAAGAACTTAAGATGTTATTTACTAAGGGTTTTCTAGAAGCAGGTGCTGCACTTTTTGGTTGAACCTGCTGGCTTTTATAATGTTAAGTAAATTGATGTAATGTTTTGTATAGCTTTGCATGGCATTGCACCACTACCATTGC
This sequence comes from Triturus cristatus, assembly GCF_964204655.1. Lineage (NCBI taxonomy): Eukaryota > Metazoa > Chordata > Amphibia > Caudata > Salamandridae > Triturus > Triturus cristatus. Next base: position 1,357,206,152 of record NC_140591.1, read on the forward strand.
TTTGAATCATACGTAACCTCCACTAAGCCTACCTTGCCGCTTAAAACGTATTGCTATCCTGCCTGCATTTACCGACACGTGCTTGCCAGAATACAGTAAGAGAAGCCAAACATACATAGGTGTATCACTGATTTATAAATACAATGAGACCTTTCCTCAAAGGTAAATTTGCACATGAAAGTATACTCATGCTTAAATTCGCTCTTACACTAAAGAGTAACTTTACTACTTTTCGCTATTCACCATTTCTGAGTGTAAAGATACACCTAAGTGTAGGCTTACATGTTTCCATCCCCTCAATTCAGAGGGTTGAGTCAGCACAAATGTAATATATGACTGTAAAGTTACTTTAAGTAACTTTACAACCTTATTTTACATTCTGCATACTTGGCAGAGACCTGTGCAACTGAGCTTGAGATCTCTGCATGCGAGAGGGAGGCCTCTGCATGGGAGGGAAAAGGACAGTTATATAAACCTGGACCAAATCAAACACAACTGACCCTAGCTCCCTTTCCACAACCTTACTACTCCCCACACCATAGGCTTTGCTTTTTTTCTCGTCATTTTTCAGATCCTGCAGCGACAGCATTCTGGAAAAATACAGACATTAATTTTTAACAGGAAGAGAAACTTCACTGAGGAGGAGAAAGTCCTCATGGTTAAATGTGTGGTACACTATTACAAACAACTACATGGCCTACCTCCATTACAGGCCCTAACAGGCTCACACAGGAAATGTGCTTGTTTGTGCCCACCTCCTGCTGTGTATGCCCTGTGAACTGTCTTGCAATTTTGTATTTTGTGTCTAAGACGAATACCAATTGCATGTTACTAAACATTATCTGTCACCACATTATGGAATTGTGAATCACAACCAATGACAAAATTGAAACCATCACATAAGCAATCACTGGTGATATTACAAACCAGAAAGTGCACCCAAAGTCTCACTCAGTTCATGGTGAGAAGAGAAGAACAGAGTCAGCAGAGAACTGATCAAGCACAGCAAGCCAGTACCTCCTCAAAAGAAGGACACTAGAAGGAAAATGGACAATTATTCACAAATTCTCCAACATTAAGTTTAGAAAGCTTGTCAAAGAATATGTTGTTGCCAATGACAGCCTCCTGTGCAAAACCTTCCTTACCGAGCAAAATCAACCACGGAACACATCTTGCCACTAGAATAGTCCAGGGGCTAAGAAGACTATCACATATTAAGTAACAATTGGCCAGCAGTACAAATAAAGCAGAAAAAAACTGGTGGTTGACCAGTCACTAAACCACCCTTTACTGCTATGGAAGAGCTAACCAAGAGCTCTTTTGAGAAAGAGGCACTAACAGAATACAGCAGTCTTGATATGCCAGTGTCATTAATGAAAGCCACCAAAAATCATCCAAAATAAATTAAGAGATGGAATGTAAGTAGAAGCTTCATGAATTTATTTATTCAGGAAATCATTTTCAAATAGCCATTCTAATGCACTTATAATTATTATTATTATTTATTATTATTTAAAATCTTATATAGCGCGCAGCTACCCTTGGGCATCCCGGCGCTTCCAGACAAACATCCGATGGTGGTGGAGGACAGAGTTGACGCATTATCCGGGAAACAAAAAGGTTTTAAGACCTTTGCGAAAACGCAGTGTACAAGGCTCAGCGCGTAGTTTAAGCGGAAGCGAGTTCCAAAGTTTTGCCGTGTTAAATGAGAATCTTCTTCCGCCTGTTCGGGCCTTTTTTACTCTAGGAACTAGCAAGAAACATAAAGTCCTAATTAATGATCATTCGAAAGAAAATAAAAATGAAGAAAATTAAAACATTACATTTTTTAAATAAAAGAAGCCATTACCTCTTACGGTAGCAATTTCAACCATGCAAAATGGAAAGAATATTACATTGTGTAGATCTCAAAATTGTATTGAAATGCAGAGGCTTTATAAACCTAATTATGGATCTCAAGAACTTTAGACAAAAAATTAAAAAGTGACCCAACTTGTTATGTCTTTAAAAGAGAGCATACATTTTTATTAAATGTTATGTTGACATTTAGCGCTCGATAAGGGTGCCACGGAACTATACCCATTCTAGACATCATTATATAAGATGACATCTTAACTTATCAAGCATACTGTTCAATTATGCTTCTTTTTTTGATTGTTATTTTTATTACAACAAAAGAGAACAAACAGAGAAGAGCATTGCAGATATAACGATTCATTATGTAAAATGCTTAGGTTCTGATACTGGAGTTCAAAATACATAGCCACGATTGATGGTTAAACTCACATAAGGTCTTTCTCATATTCGCTATCTGGTGTTCCATTTAAAATGTTATGTTTAATTTCTTTAACCATTCCTGAGAAGTCAGGCCTATACGGTCTATCCATTTCTTAGCAGTAAGCAGCCATACATTTGACACTGCATAAAAGACTCATTCATTTGTATGGGTTCCTGTTAATATGATGCACTGGTTTAGATGAACATTTTTATTCATGATTTTCCTCAGTTTTTGAAAATGGAAATCTAAACTTTACCCAGAGTCTGACAGTTAACCAACAGATGAAAGGCAATTACATGATACTGAGAGCCTCACGGAAAACTTTCATCTGTTAGTACCAGGTAGTTAGATCTCCTTGAGTTACATGGAAATTAAAGAGAGTGTGGTAAACCTGACTTGTATTGGTGGGAGTAATAACTTTACAAAACCTATCCAGTGTCAAAGAAATTTGGTTGAGTATTAATTTTTCAAACGGTCATATAAACCACCTTTCTCCCCACTGTAATGTGTCAACTAGTTTAGTTTTCAGGCATTCAGTATATAGATAAGGGCTGGAAGTTGTGTTGGACAAGAAAAAAGGTTGTAAAAATATATATATTGGCATAATGAAGCAAGAAAAGTAGCTGTTTCAATGAAAAGGTTTTGGATCTGAAAGTATATCAACATTGTCTTCAAATGCAGGTTATGGAGATTGGTCAGTTTATGGTTGGAATGTGAGAGAGGCACGTTTGCAACAATTAAATATAGTGTTCCATAGAGAGTGTGAACAATGTCGGGGATAGAAGGCAGATCTGTTGAGTTGTGAGTCAAATATTATTGGTAGAAGATAGTTCATCATTAACTTATATACAGGCCTCAGGTATTGAGTGCAGAGAGTTGACCCACCAAATGAACTCATGATTAATCTTAATGGTTCGAAGCACTGCTCAGTGAAAATCCCAGGATACCCAGGCAAAAGCCATCTCAACATCTAGTGGTATAGAACATAGCAGCTCTTGTAGCATCTATGCATTGTCAATTGATGATACCAGAGCATTGGTATGTAAAAGAGCATGGTATTAAACAATGTTGATATTTTGAGGTTAGGACATAGATAAGGGTGTTCAACCTGTTTCTTCATTACTAAGTAAATATTTTATAGTCAGTGTTGAGAAAAATATTGGGCAATAGGAATTGCATTTGTTTGTATGTTTGTCTTTTTTTTAGAAATATTAAGAGATTTGCTTTGGACCAAGGGAGTGGAACTTTGTTGTATAATTTTTTGAAGCATGCAAGTAACACACAGGGCAATTTAATCTATTGGAGTTTTATAGGCATCTCCAGTCGGTGCCAGGAGCTTTGTCATTCGATAAATAAGAGATAATCATTCTGATCTATGCTCCAGTTAAACTGGTGATGAGATGGAGGTTTTCTATTGCTTTAACAGGAGTAATCCCTAAATGAGCAAGGAAAAAAGAAGTAAGGGGATTATTGTAGACTGTGGTATCTTGATATACTTTGATATAAATTGCTTAAATGCCATAGCAATTTGTAATCTGCTGTAAAAGATTTTAATAAGTGTGATACGAATATAGTGCTCTGGTAGTTTACTCATAAAGGCAGTAATTTGCCCAATTTGTTCCCAGTTTAAAAAGTCTTTGATTGAGAAAGAAAGGCTCTCCTGTTTTCTTTAGCCTTAACAGTAGCTTTGATTTGGCCTTTAAGCGCAATAAATTAGGGATGTGTAGAATTAGCATCCCAAGAGAAATATGACAGCTGCTGACAGTGCCTAATGACAAGCTTATTGAGTGTCTTCCAGAGCATATTTTCTTCTCCCTGTTCTGCTCTTCTAAAGTGTGTTAAGAATGACAAAGTTTCTCCCACAAAGGATTCTGTTAGGCAATCCCGCACAATTCTGTGTAGTGCAGATTTTAAATTATTTCAAATACATTCTTTGATTTCAGTGTTAATATGAGTAATTCGCCACCTTAGTGCTCTAACTTTACTACTTTCCGGTAATCACAAAGGTAAGTTACTATGAGTAAAGCTAGACTTTTGGTCTAAGATATACTTCTGGTCTATCTTTATCTTTGTGAATACTTGAAAAGATGTAATATTTGACATTTGGTTTAACTTTACCTTTTTGAATTGGGTCCTAAATTTTTAAGTAACATTTTGGTGCTTTTCCACAGTGCTTGCCATTCCAGTCAACTTTATTTCAAATTCCTTATTATTCACCATTAAGATAAGCATCTGTTCCTCAATTGAATATACTTTGTGAGCAAGAGCATATAATCTTTTCATGTGAGTGTTCTGGCCTTTCCTCATAGAGCAGACATTCTTAAGTATCATACTAAACAATTTAGTTTCTGTGTTTATTGAACCTGCTGATTGAGTGCCGGAGGCCTCAGAATCATTCTTGCAAGATGTTAGTGGTGTGGAGAACTGTTCCTTTGAAAATGCAAATATAGAGGTCGAAGCATGCTCTTTTCATCACCTAGTTACTTTAAAACCGGATTTAATATATGATGCTGGTTGTGATTAAGACCCTTCGATCACAAATCCCTTAAAATGTTGCAATGCTTGGAAGAGGTTCTCCGGACATTTGAGACATATTCAAACTGGTCTGGCTTGTTCGCTAAGGCATTCTGAGTCCTGGTGGTCCTGGCAATCATTCCATAGGATAATTGTGTTGGGTAAACTGAGTTTCTGGCTCAGCTTCACAAGGCTTGTTTTCATACCCGCGGATGATAAGAGTGAACGTGGTTCAATGCACCAATGCTTGTATGTGAAAAGATAGGTTTTTGTAGGCTTACGGAACCCCACACAATAAACAGATAGAGTGGCATAAAAAATTTGGGGTTATTAACGGAACCTAAACAGGGATCTAGGGACGCAGTGGTGATTATAACCAAACCTTTTTTGTTCTCTTCAATACCATGCACAAAACTGCGGTAAGACAACAATACTATAGCTAAAAAGCATGCTTGTTTCAACAGGTGCACCTTGTTGCTCAGAGCATCTAAAATAACCACACAGAATATGATTGCAAAAAAGCACAAATGCATGTTGCGAACAACAAGAATAAAAGGAGCAGTTCTACGATCATTAAAATGTCATCTAAAAGCCTAACATCCTAAAAGCTACTTCAATGTGCTATGCTAGGAGAATATGGGCTTGCATCATTTGCATCTAGATTTTCTTAGGGCAATGGAGCTCACTACACATCTGCTTACAATACAACAATGCTAGTTTAAGACGTATTCATTTAAGCAAATAGGGTAAAAATATGACAATCCAGACTACACTGTTTTGGCTTTTGTTTGTGTTTATCTCAAATCAATGAGAGGGGCCCCTTTAACACCAAAGGAGTAGGGCACCAAATAGACCTCAGTCAAAAGAAGTAATCTCCCTTGGGTAACCTAAAACACCATACCACATACAATCAAGCACATAAACATATCACCAGAACATAACACCACCACCATCAAAGTGCCAAGTGTTAAACAATTAAGATTACAAATATGTTATTAAAAATAACCAAACAAGTGGTCACACACAGAAGATGTTTGCCATCAAGTATTATTTTTTTTACTTCAAAATAAAAGATCGTAAATAACATATAATGCAAGAAAAAGTTAAAAACTGACAAATCAGTGCAATATCGGGAGAATCTGCAAGAAAAATATCCGTCAGTGTATTAGCCTGGTGATCGTCGGATGGTCACCTACTGAAACTGGTTCTTCTTCTACTTGTGCAATACTCAGCAGAGTCTATGGAATTCTTTTTAGTCATTGTTTTCCGTGTTAAAGTCAAATTGTAAGGTTAACAAAGTGCAGTTTCTTTTAGAAGTTGCTAGAGCACAAAACCTGATCTGAGTGTTTGTAAAGTCTACTTTAGTTGTATAATAGCTCTTAACTGAATCTGACCAGGTGGTAACAGACCTATGTTTCCTGTGAGGAGGTATACGGATGAGGTCAGGATGTGATTTCATGAATACACTCTCTTAGGGAGTATATGCATGCTTTTGTTGCTAACTTTAAAGATTGTTGGCAGGTTTTCCTGATATATTTGCCTAATTCTTTCTGCAACTTATTTGTTCAGTTCATTATAAATGACATAAATTCCTGTTGCTATGATCAGTTTATTTCTAGTGGGATGGGGTCCCGGAAGGAAATCAGAAAATCAACATGTTTCTGTAATTGAGTTTAATTATTTTTTCACAGTCAAAAGGCTGGAATGTGCTTACCAGCTTTGGCACAGTTTGCAACACACTGTATGTGGAAACAATTACAGGTGTTTGTGTACTATATTGTGTATCAGGTCGATTAGCTTTAGCACCAGGGGTGTTGGAAAGAAAACAATGCATGCAGGTAGTAGAATCATAAGGCCATAAGTCTAAACCTTCTGGAGTGAAGTGAGCGGAATTACATGTTTAATTCTGGCTCATTTCATTTGTATCTGAGTCAGATATTTTAATTTGTGATTACCTATTAACAAATATAGTGAAAATTGACTTTTGGTATAGAAGGCTTTTCAAAGTCTTTCATAGTATCATAGTATCAAAAATGGGTTCTTTAGGTATAATGCATGCCCCAAAAAGACCTCTTTGACTTGAATCTGCCAATATTCTTTTCCCCAAATACTTTTCTCATCAATATTTGCATTCCAAAATTCATAAGCTTGGATTGCCAGGTTCCGATAGAATTCATTTGAACGAATCAGCATGTTAGTTGTGATTAAGTTCTTCTGAAGTTGGTGTGCATTTTGTGAAAATTAGAAAGCTAAAGAATGGGACCTGTTGGATGACTAATAGGAGGTGGAGCTTCACAATGTTCGCATTGTGTGTAATTGTAAATTTCCCTAGAATAGCTACTTGTATGTATGTAATGGTGTGCATAGTGATGATAACAATATATTTCTTTGTAATTGATCAACTTCAGATAAGGATCTTTATTATTCATATTGAACATATGCCTGCAGATCAGGCATAATTCATTTTAGAGTTTATGTATCCCAGCCACCTGAAGCAGAATTGGGATTAACAATATTGTACATTGAAGCTTTCAAAGCATACAGTAACTGCAATGTCTTAGTAGCTGAAGCTCAGTAGCTCAAGTAACTTTATAAGAAACATTTTGCTAAGCTATGACCTCAGACACAGGATAAGCTGCGGTGTTTGTAGCATATAAATTTCTATGACCTCTGTGTGATGAAAGATGATGCAGTAGTTCATGAACAACAGATTGTGCAATTCTTCTTTCTGGAATGTAGTGTCCATTAAGTAGCAGTAGAACTGTGATCATTGTTACTAGCTGTATGATGAGTAAAAACACTTATAGAGTGGTCCAAGCATAGGACCAAAGTGGAATTATGTATTGGTAATGAAACCAATGATAGGCAATAATCCGTTTATGGTGTAATGTGACTTTGGAGTGTGTTTAAAAGTCCTCTGTGCAAAAGAAATTCTCATAAATAGTTGTTTCTCGCAAAGGCAGCATATCAGTTGATGAAGACTAAGGTGGTACTTCATAACACATCAGGGAGTTGCATGAAACATTGGCAACAATATTGATGACAGCATAATATTTGTTGGTGAAGTTCATTGCTCTGTGTAACATTGGAGAGGCAGTCTGAACTCTGAACCTTTCCTGGTATCTGTGATGGTCTGATATAGAGAATCAGACATCTAATTCATTTTCACATGGTTAATAGACTCCTGTCTTTTTTCCTTGATCTAGATAAAAGATAGCATAAAGAAAGTTGTTTTGCCTTTTACCCCAAGAACTGTAATGGCGGGCCTGTAAGATGGTTCAAAAGCTTGCTCATTTGGATTTGTTTTACAATCTAGGTCTCTTAATTTAGGGATCCACACGCCAGCAGCAATGGTTACAATCTTTTCTTCACTTTTGCTACCTTCAGAATGGTTACATTAGACAGCTTGTCTCTGACCTCTTGCATACTCTGCAAGACATATAAACTTTTCTTTATCTGCCACGTTCCCAACACTTCAAACAGTAAATCAGTGAAATTCCCACACCAAAAAATTCTACACCAGAGCTTAAAATAATATATAAAACAATACCAAAACCACAAAAATCCACTAAGAAGAATTTAAGATATTGAATTTCAAAATTTTTAGATAAAATAGCACTTAGATGCAAAAAGCGCTATTCAGGATATCTTTTCCTGCCGGACCAGGACAAAGTCGAAAATTCAGACCGACTGCAATGGAACACGGGCCGGATACAGGTACACAGTGAGGCCCGCTGAACAGAAGTATCTTAATCTTGGGTGCAGTGATGTTGAGGATGCCTGGTACAGTCAAGGCAATGTGTAGGTGCTGATTCATGTAGCAGCAACAATTTGCAGTAGCTGTGATGCATCAGCTCCCATGAGCTGCGATGCAGAGGCTAAAATGTCATCGCCAAGGCTGCCATTGATGGAGATGCAAGGAACTTTGACTTGGGAAGTACGTCATACAGTAAGGGACCACAAGAAAATTAAAACAGGGGAATAGTATCAGAATTCTGATATCCACTCACCAGGTTGTTTACAGGTGCACAGACAGAGGGAGTCGATCTGAGTACCAAACATAGGAGAAGTATAGCAGAAAAGCTGAAACAGGATGAGAGGCTGTAGTCAGATTGAAGCAGGAACAGAAAGGATTCGACTCTAAGACTCATTAAGAAGAAGAAAGTAGCAGGACTTTCTAAGAAACATTCTCATACAAAAGAGGATTTTGGTAAGAGTGTTCGCAGACAGCCCAAAAGAAGTCACACTATTACATCTGATGCTTCAGAGATTTCTAGTGGGTAATCCAACAGATGAGTTCTTACGGGTTGAGACTCCAGATAGACATTTAAATCTGCCAGACTAGGAATGAGATTTAGAAAAAAACATAAACTGAAGGGGACATATAACGAACTATTAAGACTGTGTTCTGGTCACATTTATCTGAAGACGATGAAACTCAGCAAGAGACTTAAGTATGTATGTATGTATGTATAGCATATTTGTATAGCGCTTCATTCACCCAACGGGCATCCTGGTGCTGTGATTTTACTAATCCTGCAGCAAAGTCAATACTGCATCGGCAAGCTACTCAGTCCTAGGAAACAGATGAGTTTTCAATTCTTTTTTAAAAGAAAAAAGGTCTCCTGAGCATCTAAGCGGCAGTGGCAGATTATTCCACAGCTTAGATGCCATGTAGACAAAGGAGCGTCCCCCCATCCGCTTTCTCTGGATTTTGGGGACAGCTACCAAATTATCTGAAGCAGAGCGGAGAGATCTAGTGGGGATGTACCAAGAGAACATCTCCTGTAGGGGAAGTGGTCCCAAACCATGTAAGGCCCGGAAGACCAAGCATAATACTTAAAATTCATCCCGCTGAGAGATAGGCAGCAGTGCAGATCTTTAAGTGCTGCAGATGACGAGTCAAAACGTCGGCGAGAGAGTGGTAACTTAGCAGCAAAGTTCTGTACCCGTTGAAGTTTGCCTAATGCCATGGTAGGTGCCCCCAGAAGCAGTGCATTGCAGTAGTCAAGTCTACTTAGAATGATACTGCGCACTACTTCTGGTCTGGCGTGGGCGGGGAGCAGAGGGAGAATCTTCCGCAGAGTGCACAGCAGCCCCATACAGGAAGACACTTTTTTTTATCAATGACACCCTCGAGTTGAAGATTGGGTTCCATTGTCACACCCAGGTTACGAACCGAGCTTGCCGCTGCTACCGTGCCCTGAAAGGAGGGAGGCCAGAAGTCTTGCGGTAGAGGTCGTGGAACACGGTCCGCTGAACAATGCAGCACCTCCGTCTTGGAGCTGTTAAATTGCAGCGAGTTTTTACATAGCCATGTTGCCGTGGAGACCATACAATGGTGAAAGGTCTCCAGTGACACCGCCTTCTCCCCCTCAAAGGAAAAGATAAGTTGGGAGTCATCAGCATAATTGGTGACCGTTATGCCGAAGGATTTGATTAATTTGACCAGGGGGCGGAGGTAGAGATTGAAAAGGATGGGACTGATGGCTGATCCCTGGGATACGCCCTGCCCTACCCTTCTGATGGTAGACTTGAAGGGAGGCAGGGCAACCACCTGATGTCTATTGGCCAAGTATGAAACAAGCCAATCTCGGGCCAGACTAATCACACCAGCCTCCTCCAATCTCCTGGTCAAGATGGCATGATTGACCGTATCGAACGCTGCCGACATGTCAAGCAGCACTAAAAAGGCTGCTTGACCATAGTCGGCACGCGAACGAAGGTCACTCAAAACGGTCACCAGAGCTGATTCAGTTCCATGTGCTGGCCTGAACCCAAACTGCACTGTATCCAGACAGTCATTAACTTCCAAAAAACTGGACAGGTGTTTCGTGACCAGTTTCTCCAAGATCTTAATCGGGAAGGGAAGCAATGAAATAGGTCTGTAATTAGCGGGAGATAAGGGGTCCAGTGATTCCTTCTTCAACAGCGGAGAGACTACCGCAAGCTTCCAGCTGTCCGGAACCTGGGCGGAGCCAAGAGACTGACAGCAGATTGCATGGAGAGGAGGAAACAACTCCTGCCCAAACACCTTCCAGAGCTTGTGCGAAAGAACGTCAAGAGGAGAACCTGAAGACACACTGTTTGCTAAAGCAACAAACTCTGTAAAGGAGGGGGAGGGAAAGCTGTCCAGCCTTGCTCTCTCAGCCTCCGACTCAGATGTAGGCAGGAGAGCAGCCTCTGAAGTATTAGGGCTCATTTTACTCAAGATGGTCGCGATCTTATCTTCGAAGGCCATGGCCAACGGAGTAGCTGAGAAGCAGGAATGACTGTAGAAGCACTAGCCGGTCGAGACAGCTCGTTGACAATTTTAAACAGAGCCTGAGCTTTATTGGAGGCTGACAATAAAGTCTCCTCTAGGAACCTTGCTTTTGCACATTTAATCTGTGACTTATAAGCTGCCAGCTCTTGCTTGAAAAGTGCTTGATCCGATGCTAAATAGTGTTTCCTCCATCTCCGCTCTGCCCGTTTACATTGATGTTTAAGTTGGAGGAGCTCTCTCGAAAACCAAGGCATGGCAACTCTTGTTCTGTCTCGCATTTTTCTTAGTGGAGCCAGCTTGTCCAGAGAAGCCGTGATTCGCTGGATAAGGGTGTTATAACTTTCCTCCACATTTTTTTCCCGATGAAAAGCTTTCGAGAGCAGATCAGGAAGGGATTCGCCCCTCAAGAGCCTTGACCATTGTCTCCCAATCTTAACATTTCCCGTGCTACTGCACTTTGAGTGGCCTACCGGGAGATCTGCCGAGAAAAGAACTAGGGCATGGTCCGTCCAACATTGCGGTAGAATGTTTCCCACCCTCACCTGACCAGAGTTGGCAAAGATCAAATCCAAGATATGACCCTTCTGATGGGTTTTCGAGGCAACCAACTGCTCCAGATTGATGTTACTACATGCCTGAGTAAGGCATGTATAGGCTGAATCTGTTGGCCCATCTGGCCACAGATTAAAATCCCCCAGCACTATTAATCTGGCATGAGAGTTAGATAGATCATAGATCATAGATCAAATCAATGAGTTTGGACACTGCAGACATAGCGCCAGCTGGGGGTCTATAGCACAAAAGAACGGTGAATAGCACCCCCCCCCCTGTCCTTTCAGTGAAAAACCCATCAGTTCATGTTCCCTGATTTTATTGATTTCTAACAGGGAAAAGTCCAATGAATCTCTATAAATCAACCCTACGCCTCCCCCTCTAGCACCAGTACATGGGTTATGTCTAATCTTATATCCTGGGGGACAAGCTTGCCCCAGTTCAACTCCACTATCTATCCTTGTCCATGTTTCCGTCATGAACAAGGCGTCTAAATCATGTTGTTCTATGAGAAGCGCAATCTCTGTATGATGCCTACCCAGAGATCTAACATTCAACAAGCCACAGGCCAAAGACTGGTGGCTTTTGACGGTAGTAGTGAGCTGATATTGTACCGGAACAGCAGGTTTCAGAACATAAAGATGGCTCTTCGACTGAGACCTTTAGCACAGTGCCTGATTAACCTCTCAGGTGATAAGCCGTGTTATACACATGTGACCTGATTGATTGTCTTGATTATCTATGACATCATATTACATGAGGAAGATCGGCCTCCAGTTTTCATTAGGAAAGTACCCTTGGAGGAGGAGGAAATTAAAGAAGCTTTTTCTCACATAGTACCTAAAGACATTAGGGAAATTTATACCAGTAAATGGGCTATAAGACAGACTCCACCTTATACAGAAATGAAGTCGGGTTTAATAAACACTCTATTCCACAAATCATTCCTTCACCTAGTTGATCTCGATCACAAGCTCAGTAATCATTAAAACCAGAAGCAAAGTGTTGTATTAAAACAATGTTAGATCAATTGCAAAATCAGGGCATAATAGCGCTGTCTTTCACCAATGAATATGCCCCTTTTTCCCTTCTTTAAACCTGCAGGATTCTATGGAAGAACATATGTGGTGAAAAATGCTGATGGCACAGCTTTAATGATGAACCTGGTGTGGAAAAAATACATGCTGACCCTGAACATCTCCAATGGGGTAGTTTGGTCAAAATATAGTGCCTGAAAGCGACTATGTACCCGCCTTAGTTTTGATGGGGTGCAGTTCTTAATACAATGTTTACCTATGGGCTATATGAAAAGTCCAGGCTTATTCTCAGGTCGCTTCATGGAGATCTTACAACCAGATCCTGAGGCATTGTCATATATTGATGATATCTATCTTACTGATGACGACTTGTACTTATACCTAACTAGCTGGACAAAGTTGTAACACTATTAACACTACATAGTTATAAAATGTACTTTAATAAATTGAAGATTGCCTACCCTATGGTGACCTTCCTTGGATATGAGTTATCCAATAATGTCAAGACTTTTGGCTTCTGATTTCCTTTAAAAGTGTGCTACCTTTCAGCCTCCTATCACATTGAAAAAGTTGCAATCCCTGCTGGGATTACATAACTTTGGACACACTTACATCCTACACTATGCTGAGTGAGTGAAGTCATTGTATGACTTGATTTCTCACATGTTTTCAGCATAACCATAGATGGACAAAAACACTGATGTGTTACAAGCTCCGTGCACGTTCTGCACTTGTTTCAGTACCTCAATGAGAACTTCCAATGCAAGGTGTGCCTTGTTTGCTGGTGTGAATGCATGTAAATATGCTTCTCCAGGTGTTACATTCCTCTTCAGGTGGCACCATCTCTGGAGGGAGACACATAATCAGTAATTTATGTTTGTCTTGGGGTGCTGTGAGTGAATATATTACTTCTCATTGGTTAGTCTTGCAGGGAACCAAGAAGGGAATCTATTCATGTTTCACAGACCCTATTCACAAGATAGCTTAATAGTCTGTGGACTAATGGCTTGTACCTGTGTTCCAGAACTGCTGGCCCCGCTACAAGAGTAAGTCTAGAGTTCATGCCACATAGAACAAACTGTGCAAGAATCCAGTATAAGATGACTGTATAATTTATCCCACTACTAAATCAGCAAGAGCAAATGTGTCAGGACGAGAAACACGCGTGTAGCCGGCCAAGACTGGACATATAGCCACTTCATTGTTTGAGGGTCCAGGTGGACATTTCTGTGCATGTGTGGTAACTGGCCAGCAAACCATTCCTGGTGTTCCTGGTAAGCTAAAGGGATTTTTCAAATTGTGCTAAGGCCTATGGTTAGCAGCCTCATATGCCTGAAACTTTCCAGAGGCAGCATCTATAGCCTCAAAATCCACCCATGAGTAAAATGTTTCAAAGACATATACACCACATACGCATATTTCTATTACAAAAGGAACTGCCCCCTGCATCGGGGACAACGCGAAGCTTAGGATGCTGAGTGACTGCTTTCCTGTAATTGGCTCCTATCACAATAGGGGCCGCCATGAAGATGAATGAATTCAAGTGTAATGGACTCAAAGAATTAGAAACCCACAGAATGGGAAATAACTCTTTAACCCCTTTGCTGCGCACATCGGTCAACGGCCGTCACGAGCACTACCTCGGTAGTGCAGTGCACGTCCTTTGGTTGATGCAGCCCCGCCCACCTAATAGAACGCCCCCACCGTGGCGGAATTTGCGGCGCGGTAAAGGGGTTAAGAAGCAATATTGACAAACCTACAACAAGAGGTACTGACTTACACCCTGTAGGAGGTAACCATGATTGCTAGGGATATTTCCATAATGACATAATAATGGTTCACATGTGTGTGCATATCAAAAAGAATGTAATTAAAGGTTCCCAAAACATCGAGGGTTAGCGCTGGGTATCACTATTCCATAAACTGAGTCTCTGGGTCAGCTCTACAAAGTTTGTTTTCATACTGCACAGGTGACACAAGTGAACTGTTTTCAATGCACCAATGCCTGAATGGGAAAGATAGGCTTTTGTAGCGCAGCAGAACCCACCCAATACATAGTTGTAGTGGAGTCAATGCTTTTGTGTAAGTAACAGTCCTTAAATAATGATCCAGAGATGCCGTGGTGATCAGTAGCAAACCTTTATTTGTTGTCTTCAATACCACACATAGAAACAGTGCTAAGCAAAAGATGCTTTACCTAAAAAATGCCTTTATTTCAACAGGTGCACCACACATAATATGATTACAACAACAAAAATAAATGCATGTTGAGAACAGCAAGAATAAAATGGACATTTCTACAATGGTTAAAATGTATTCTAAAAACCTAACACACTAATACCTACTTCTGTGCACTATGCTTTGAGAGCATGGAGTAGTATAACTTGCATCTAGATTTTCCTAGGGAGAATGTGTGCATTACATACCTGTTGACAGAAAAAGGTTTTAATTATCAGTAGCCAGGGAGGCTGTGTTCCCTGTGAGAGGCAAAGTAATCACATTAGCATAAGCTCCTCCCTGACTTGGGCTTGATATCAGTGTTCAGTAGAAAGAGCAAGATAGCTACACCTCTGGCATTCAGATTCTTTTCTAATAGTATCTTGCATGATAATCTGGGGCAAAGGACCCCTGTGATCAAGTGGTGGCAGTCTTTTTCTACTATACCTTATCTAAGTTAGATTTTCCAACATCACCTTTAGAATTTCTGGTATAACCAATGAGCATCAAGATGAATTCTTTAAAACAAATAAGGAAAAATACAACAATTAAGACTACACTGTTTTGGATATTATTCTTGTTTGACCTTGGAATTGAGCTAACAAGGCATTTGTTCCGGACTGATGTCTCATCAGATGTCTTGCTTATCTATATCGGAGTGACTTGACACTTTCACAGGTTTGTGAAAAGATAAGGACACTCAAAAGCAGACATGTTCATGATTCTTGAAAAATACAGAAATGCAGTCAGCCTTATAGTCTTTAAGTCAATTCTTTGACTCTAGTTTTTGCAAGAAGAGTCTTGATTTTATGGTCTTGAAATGTGTGTCTTGTTGCTCCCTTATATCACTGGTTAATGAGATAATCTCCTGTATGGGAAAAGTTCCTGCTTCTTGATTCAGTACTTAAAGGTAGGTAGGTGGTGCGTATAAAAAGATCATCATTTCTGAGCTTGTATTCAGAACTCTACTCATAGAGTTGCAGAGCTTCCAACATTGAAACTGCACTTTCGTTATTACCTGAATTCAAAGAAAGTTGCTATGAGATGGGTTGCTGTTGTGATTGCATTTTCAAAACATAGGAGTCCCGTCGTTATATCTATAGTGGACAAGCTGTGGCTACCAGTTTTCCCTCCTATTGCTCTACTCGTGGAGTTTAGTAGAGAGGTGTGTTGTTGCTAGTGCATTTATATTGGAATAAGAACCCTAGATGGGTCAATCAATCAGCATTTGTCGAGCTGGGCACTGTCACCCCTGGGGATATCTGGACTCAGGGGTGCGAGTTCTCAATTGAACAGTCAGGTATTGAGGAGTCAGTGGGAACAGGGAAGAAACAAGCAGAAAAAGGCAAAACAGGGAGAAGAAAAACAGGCAGAAAAGACAGAACAAAGCTGAACAGGGCAAAACAGATGACAGAAAAACAAGCAGAAAAGGCCAAACAGAGGGCTAACTCTCGTGCAATATCTCTTGTCATATCTAAACATTGACCATCCTTCTGTTTTTATTTGTTTTTCTTTCCTTTTTTGTTCTTTTGTCTTCCTTTGTGTGCTCTTCTTCATCTAAGAAAAAGTACTGTGCTTGTCTTGTTTCACTTCTTTCTGTTCTTTTCCCCTCTTAAACTCTTCTCTTTCTCGCCCTGTATTTTCTCTTTAGAAATGTATATGATGCTTTAGAGTTTGCTGTCTAAACAGCTGTCCAGAGATTTACTTTGATTTACTTCGACTATCTGCCCATGTACCACCTGCACCACCCCCCAAAATCAGAAAATGATTCCAACACGGTTTCATCAAAATCATAGTATCAGTGGCTGTAGAATGGAATGTGGCATAATCAGCCTGACTCTCCCTGAGAGTGCCTCTGAAAGTATCCACAGTATTGGCTGATAAAATCTGCTGGAGGCTGTTGCTTTTTTTGCCTCTTTCTGTCCCTCTGCAGGATTAAGAAAAGCTGAAGAATATATGAGAGACTCTGAGATCTTATTGACGGGGCTAATCAGCTCATGGGTGACAGTTGTAGCTCATGCACATTGGCCTCTAGAGGCAAGCAAAA
The DNA here is from genome assembly GCF_964204655.1 of Triturus cristatus. Lineage (NCBI taxonomy): Eukaryota > Metazoa > Chordata > Amphibia > Caudata > Salamandridae > Triturus > Triturus cristatus. The sequence continues at coordinate 1,357,223,062 of NC_140591.1, forward strand.
GGTAACCTAATAAAAGTACCTTTTCCAAAATATTTCTTACACTACGCCAGTGAATTAAAGGTGTAATAAATGTGACCGGCCTTACGGAAGTAAGGCCCACTTAGCGGTACTAAGGCCTACTGAGGGGTGACTTATTAATATTTTATAGGAATGTTTAAACATATTAAAAGGGGTATTTTTGACAGGTCAAATTTGCAATTTAAACCTTAAAAGTCAGGCTACACTTGGTATACCTGCAGTGATGTTTACACTGTCACTCTAGTGGAGGGCACAATGGGTTCTGCAGTCCACTTGTGACATTTAACTTGGTATGGTTTTGACCACATGCTAGGGGCTTCTAGGTAAATTAAATATGCCAATTATGGGTTTGTCAATTTCATCATGTTGGAGAGCAGAGGCACTTAACACTGATTAGCAGGGTTAAAGTGCACAGAGTTCTACAGCTAGCAAATACATTCAAGGCAAAATTCTAGGGGTATGTCACCTAAAAGATGGTCATTTGCAACAGTTCTTGACTACAGCATACCCACAGTCATCTAGAGACCATCCAAAGCAAGTTTGATTAGTCCCAAACCTAATGATATGAGTTTTAGTGGGATCCATAATCAAAACATTGAGACCAGTAAATAGCCTAAAGGTCTGACGTTGTATAGCAATCTGGTCAAGCAGCACAAGAATATCTACATTAAGTAAAATATTAGTATGATGATCCTCGGGAAGAGGTGTGGTGCCGCGGCCAGGGTGACTGACTCCAGAATCTGGAGATCACGGTTCGATCCCCGGTGCCGGCGGCAGATTAGCCCAGCACCATGTGACTCTGGACAATAGATTGCTTAATCTTCCCGACGGCCACCAGCGCCTACAGACCCTTACGGGTGATTGTTCGCGCTTTACAAAAGTGGATTATTATTATTCATCTTGGGAGGAAAAGTTGTTGCTCTTCTTAGAGCCCTCAATAGAGCTGACAAAACAGCACCAGCAACAATGGGGAAAGGATACATCGATGTTTGAAGCTGTTCCAAGTCATTATTTTGCCTAACAACCCCATTTTTGTTCAACTGAGGCCCAATACAAATAAAGGAAGGACAGGTATGCACAGCATCTACCAAGCATAGGAGCGACTGTAGTATCCCCATAATTCCTATATTATTCCACAAACAGAACAAGTTAACCTTCCTGCATGCCATACGGACATTGACAAAGCAGACATATAAATGTCCTCGTTCCATCAATGTTTATGCAAATTTATACATGGCAAAAACCTGATATAACATGCTGAGACCTACACCAAAACAAATCTGTTCAGGTAGGATTATCTGCAGTTCAAAAGACTTTTCCACAAGACACTGATTAAAAAGCCTTGCTGAGAAAAGAGGAATCCTGTGTAGAATAAGCTTATATGACCCTGGGTCTCTTTAACCATTTTTAAATGTGCAACTATGCCAAAAGAGGCAATGTTACCTATTACTACACTATTTTTAAATTGAGTTAAGAATATTGATGCACAAAATTAAGGAACCCTTTTAATGATTTAATTGGTAACTGCATCTCAGCTAACTTTTTGGGATTTAATTATATGAACAAGGTTAATAATTAATGTATTCAACAGATGATGTGCGATATCAGAATATCAATGCCACAATATGGTCTGATATACATATTGTGTCCTAAATATTGTCTGAGAAAATATTGTCCCATTGAAATTTAAGAAAATCTAGACCCAACAGGACTATATTTTTGTGGGGATTTGTCGCACACGTTTCCCAGCCAACTAAACATAGGATACAATTTGTATGTCAGACAATATTTCTGTATAAGATATTCTGAAGTACATCAGGCAGAGAGTCTGCATTAAGAGAATAGCTATAAATATGATTTCATTTGGAATGGAAACTGTGCAAATCACGAATAAATTTAAACTAGCCTGCTCGGAAATTAGAAACTTTGAAAATCTGCTTGGTGCTATGGCAGCCAAGAATTACTTTCTTGAACATACCACAAATTAGGATTCTTTTAACTTCTGCATTTCTGACCACAGAGATTGTTTCTAAGAAGAACTTAATTTTCTTTTCAAACATAATGAGGAGCTGCAGGGAGGCTGGTGTGCTGATCGTTCCAATAATCTTTACAGCTTCATCCAAAAATACTATCTCACCCCCCCTTATTGGATATTTTTCTAATAATGTTCTTGCCTCAAAAGGTCTAATATAGTATACCAATCAAGATGTGTGATTCCTCTGTGAGTCTGCTATCATGGCTGATGTGCCACAAAATTAAAGTGGGGTGCAATGAATACTGTAAATGTTCAGCTGTGGGTTGGAGTGCTGTATCCATAACGCACCACATGTTGATCAGATATATAGAGGGATGTGCATCTATCTAGATGGATTTGTTGTGAGGTAGTAATCTGATGAAAAGAGGCAACCATGGTGAAATCAACCTCATGAAGGACATGTTTGTTAGTTGATATGCCAAGGTTGTAGGAATTACAGTATCTGATTCTATAATAATGTGCATGTTGTGGCATGTCAAGAGAGGACTACCATTACCAAAATGCAAATACATATAGGATACAAATAAGGAGCAAATTAGACTAATTATGGAGAGGCAATCATCATGTGCGAACCCTCTTATGTAGGCACCTGACTGTACAAAGTGCTGATACGCACAAACTATGTCATTGTCCCTAGACATGATAATGACCAAAATGGAAACAATAGTCACAAATATGAGTATAGTAGCATAATCAAGAGGGTGTGTTCTATACTTTTACTACTATTGTTACTATATGCATGTCATTTGTACTATGGATATTTTACATTCTATATAGAGTAATGTGCAGTTTGTTGGACAGTTAAGAAAACACTGGTCTTTGAATGTACTGCTATAAACAAGTGTGGCACTGAATACCTGCTGTGCTCAACCAAATAGCTAATGAAGAGTGAAACACATGTATATGCATCTTAGAATAATCAAATATTTCAAAGAAATGGACAGCTTTAAAGCACCAAATTGCAAATACATGTAAGACTTCTTCGACATCGCAGGGCAACAGTGAACTCTGAAATGTCATATTGGAGTTAGATACACGACCACCCGATAGGCTCAACAATGGGGAGGAACTCCATAATTTCCTCTAGAATAAGTGGGCACATAGATTTTCTCTGGGACCCCTGACCTTCGGGTACCAATTAAATCTATGAGACAGTGCAGAAAAGGATTAACATTAAGAATCCATATAATGACAGTCCAAGTTGGGTCTTGCCCGATAGGTAGCAAGTCCCGATTAATTCTAGAATAAGAGTACACTACTTTCTAGGGAGGGTCTCCCACCCAAGGTGACATACATGAGGTAATCTGGGTTTTTCGGATTAAGGGAAGTAGAACAGAGCTAGCTGCTCTGTATGATAAGGTAAACAAAAATGCTGCTGCCCCCTCCACCCCCTGTAGGTTATAGGGTTTTAATCTAAGCACTTAAGCACTTTTATCACACACTTAGGCAATTTTCATTTGTGCACTGATTGTTAGTTGTATATAGGTAGGTTGTTTTCGTACAACAGCTATGACCAAATGTGAATTATCTTCAAGAGAATGTTATGTTTACTATGCCCAACAGTATAGCTCTAGATATGCTATTGAGATTGATTATATATGTAGGAAGGTAAAGAATAAGAGAAAGGCATTGAGATCAAGGACATATTTGCACTATGCACTTCATTGTTACTCGTTAGGAGATATGTACTGTATCAATGAAAATGTGTGTATAGCCATTGGGTACACAGTCAGGAGCAATGATATGTGGCGACTGAGATTCACTGCATTTAATCAGGTATAATAATTCATCATATAGCCAATGTACTCCTTTTATATCAATGTGTTACAGAAAAGATATCTTGAACAACATCATATGTCTCTTGCACTCTGCACCTTAATTATTCCTAAGGGAGGAATTTTATTTAGATCGTTATATCATTCAGTTTCAATTGAGCAATAAAGCATTAAAGCAGGTTTTAGAACGGTTGAGTTACCTGTACTATATTATCGGGTATCTCACAACTAATTAGATAGATCAATCAAAGTATTTTATACTTTTAGAAAAATGGCAATAGTAATGATGTGCTTATCAGTTTAAATATAGTAACTAAATTAAGCAGTAAGGTATTTTATGATAACATTTGAGTCATAGCCTGTTGTCCATGACTAGGCCTATGTGTGATCACGTGGTGTGTGTTTCAATTTAAATGATTAATTTTGTAGAGAGTCTCGTTATGTGAGCAAGCCCAGTGTGGTGGGCGAAACGCATCACCCTGTATATATATATATATATATTACCTACTGGCGGTCGCCAGTAGGTAGTTATAGTTAGGACCTAGTTTCCATAGGAAAAGCGTTTTTTGTTTTCCCAATAACTTTGGCGCCGGATGACGAATCTTTGCGAAATTAAAACAAATTATGGCCCGCTCCGGTCAGCTCCTACTTGGAAGTTTCGAGGTGATTCGGCAAGCGGGGCAGAGAAAAAGGGGGGTCCCAAAAGTGTTTTCTCCATGTTAATTCCCATAGGAAACTTTAGACACGGCTACAGCCTGAACTGCTGAAAGGAATTATACAAAATTTAACAAAAAGGTAGCCGTTCTTCAGAAAGAGACTGATTTGTTAAATGGTGTAAATCCGTTCAGTAGTTCCAGAGAAATTGAGAAAATAGAGGTCCAAAAATCAATTTCCCATAGGAAACTTTAGACACAGTTACAGCTTGAACTGCTGAACCGAATGACACCAAATTTGGTTCAGAAAGAGACCTTTTTTTTAAATGGTGTAAATCCATTCAGTAGTTTCTGAGAAAATAAAAAAATAAAAGTTTCAATATTTAGAGGCAAGGTGGATCCGTGCACCCTCCCCGACCACGAGGTTTATTCTAATTGGCTGTCAACACTCCAAACCAGGAAGTGTTGGTAGCCATCGCAAAAAACAATAAAAGGGGGCAGGATAGAAACACCCTGACCCCCTAGGCCTGCAATTAAGCCCCCGGGTGGGCCAGGTTCCAGGGGCATGCTGAAATAAAATTGTGGTGGCCCAGGGGGACCCCCACAGCCCCGGTGACCGCCACCCCCCGGGGCTTTGATAAAATATTTGCGGGGGGCACATGGCCTCCCCGCAGCCCAGGGGACCGCCACCCCCTGGGGCTTTCATTCATTATTTGCGGGGGGCACACTGCCCCCCCCGCAGGCCCAGGGACCGCCACCCTCCGGGGCTTCTTTTTAAAAAAAAGATATACCTGTGTGGGGGGGCTTGAGGGTCCCACATGCCCCGGGGACTGCCCCCCAGACAATCTAATGCCAATTTGAGGGTCCGTTACAGACACCTGAGCCCCAGGGACCACCACCTCCCCGGGGCTGTGGATTGGTTGGGAGGGGGCCATGAGGCCCCCCTCCTGGAGCCCTTCATGGCCATGGGGACCACCACCCCCAGACGCCGGCTCCTGCAGTGTCCCGGGGTGCCCACACCCGGGACACTTCTGTTTGCTATGGCAGGGCGGAAGCCTCGCGGCTCCCGCCCTGCCATAGCAAACTGTGGTTTGGATTTTGGAAGATAGAGCAGGAAACCTGCTCTCTCTTAACCTGCTCTCTCTTCCAAAATCCAGACCAGATTGCTTTTCCCCAAGGGGCGCTGCATGTTAGCAGCTCCCCATGTGGAAAAGCAATGCTGGGTCCCGTAGGACGCGGGGAGCCATCAGGGACCATGGGGGCATTGGGGCTCCCCCCACAGTCCCCAACGAAGTGGCCAGGCTCCAGGGGATGGGGTCCCCGGGTCCAGAAGTGGCCCGGAAGATCGGCCACACGCTCCTCCTCCCCCATAATATATATATATTTTTTTTTTTTCAAAACACGCAAAGGCCGGCCCCCGTGGGGATGGGGTTCCCGGGGCCGAATATGGCCTCGGGAGGGGGGCCACGTGGCCATCTTCCATTTAAGAAAAAAATAGTCCCCAGGGCCCATAAAATAGGAAAGGAAGGGGGGCCACACAGCCCCCCTTCTTAAAAATAAAAAAAATTAAAAGACGCGCTCGTGCCGGAGGCCCCGTCCCCTCCCAGCAACCCTCTGCAAACGCGCCCTGTGGCGCGTTTTAAGTTGGGGAAATAATTCCCCTTCAATACTGGGGGTTCCTGGGGGCTAACTAGCCCACCAGGTATCTCCAGTAAGCACCACAGGGCTGCGTTGCAGAGAGGTGGTCCAAGCCACGCCCCTTTTTACACCTCTCTGCAACCGCAGCTCTGTGACACTTACTGAAGGTACCTGGTAGGCTAGTTGGACTTCTGGGATCCTCAGGATTCAATGAGACTTTATCCCCCAACTTAAAATGCGCCACAGGTGCGTTTGCCCAGTGGTGAAGGGAGGGGGCGGGGCCTGAGGTGACATCTGTGCAAACACGCCCTTTGGCGCGTTTTAAGTTGGGGAATGAATTCCCCTTCAATCCTGAGGGCCCCTGTGGGCCAACTAGCCCACCAGGTACCTCCAGTAAGCACCACAGGCCTGCGTTGCAGAGAGGTGGTCCAGGCCATGCCCATTTTTACACCTCTCTGCTTTGCAGCTCTGTGGCGCTTACTGGAGGTACCTCGTGGGCTAGTTGAACCCCCGGGACCCTCAGGATTCAAGTGGACTTTATCCCCCAACTTAAAACGCGCCACGGGGCACGTTTGCATAGTGGTGAAGGGAGGGTGCAGGGCCTGAGGTGACATGTGTGGAAACTTTCCCTGTGGCGCGTTTTAAGTTGGAGAATTAATTCCCCTTCAATCCTGAGGGCCTCTGGGGGCCAACTAGACCACCAGGTACCTCCAGTAAGCACCACAGGCCTGTGTTGCAGAGAGGTGGTCCAGGCCACTCCCCTTTTTGCACCTCTCTGCAATGCAGCTCTGTGGCGCTTACTGGAGTTACCTAGGGGGCTAGTTGGACCCCAGGGAGCCTCAGGGTTCAAGGGGACTTAATCCCACAACTTAAAATGCACCACAGGGTGCATTTGCACAGTGGTGAAGGGAGGGGGCGGGGCCTAAGGTGACATGTGTGCAAACACGCCCTGTGGCACGTTTTAAGTTGGGGAATCAATTCCTCTTCAATCCTGAGGGTCTCTGGGTGCCAACAACCCCACCAGGTACCTCCAGTAAGCGCCACTGCGCTGCGTTGCAGAGAGGTGGGCCAGGTCAAACCTCTTTTTACACCTCTCTGCAAGGCAGCTCTGTGGCGCTTACTGGAGGTACCTGGTGGGCTAGTTGGACCCCAGGGACCCTCAGGATTCAAGGGGACTTAATCCCCAACTTACAACGTGCCAGGGGGCATGTTTGCAGAGTGGTGGAGAAAGGAGGCATGACCTTTGTCTACCTCTCTCCAATCCCACTGCGTGGGGCTCACTGGAGGTAAAAGGTAGGCTAGTTGGCCCCTAAAGGACCCCCAGCAGTGAAGGGGACTTCAATCCCCATCCAAGAGCGTGCCAGGGAGCGCGTTGGTAGAGTGGTGGGCAAAGTGGGCGTGGCCTGGTACAAGTACTTACCAGTGCTGCTGTGTGGGACTGACTGAAGGTAATAGTTTGGGAAGTTGGCCCCCAAGGATGTCCTTGGGGGCCAACTACCCCTCTTGTTACCTCCAGTAAGTCCCACACAGTGGGATTGCTAAAACGTCTTCAGAGGCCATGGCCCCCTTTCTCTACCACTCTGAAAATTTGCCTCATGGCAGACTACGGGATGGGGGATGAAGTCTAATTTAGTCCTGAGGGAGTTTTGGGGACAAGTATCCCTCCTGGTACCTCCTGTAAATCCTACGCAGCGGAATTCCTGAGCGTTGGTTGGACGCCCGGCACCCTTTCTCCACCACTCTGTAAACGCGACAACTCGTTAAAGTAGCATATTTCTGCACCTCTGACTTAGAGGTCGTTTTAATCCCCCTGCCCTATTATGTACTAGGGCCTTACAGAGGAGGTCATGCTAATCACAGGGGTACCCCAATGCATAGTGTTACCCAGTGTATGTAGGTGTTTTCACTGTATTCTAAGTGTCTTTTAGCATAGCACTGTCTCTAGGCCTGGTTAGTCAGAGTCAGTTACCACCAGTACCCGTCTGAAAAAGTTGTGGGCACAGGATGATTTTGCAACAAGGCCTCTTTCTGCTCCTCTGTTGGTTCTTTCTGCACATGTCTTGCTTCTTCCTGCACTTTTCTTCATCTTTGTGGACTTCTGTTGCTTCTTTCTGCATTTCATTGCTTCTTTCTGTGCGTTTTTTCTTCTTCCTTCACATGTCCTACCTCTTTAGGCATAGTTAGAAACTAGCATTTAAAAAACCTTTGAAATTCACTTAAAAAACCATAGGTTTCAGACAAGTTACCGTTAGAAATTAGCATTTAAAAAACCTTTGAAATTCACTGAAAAAACCATAGGTTTCAGGCATGGTATAGTTAGAAATGAGCATTTAAAAAACATAGGTTTTAGGGAAAGTTATAGTTAGTTGGACATTTCAATCTTACAAAACCAGAGAAATTCCCCCGTTATAGATAGTTCAGCTAACTATAACCCGTGCCCCCGCAATGCACTGCTGATGATGTCACATATTACATCACTCATGGCATGGTCAGTAACATCACTGATGACATCACTGATGCCATCTCAAATGACATCACTGATGACATCACTGTTGACATCATCAATGTGATAAATTGATGCATCCTCTCACACCCTAATATAACCTTTGATACACCCACTCTAAATTACAGACTGCCATTCTCAAAACCATAGACACTCCAACACCAATAACTACATACCCACTCACTGATTCTTAGGTTTACACACACATCCACTCACTCACCCTTACAGTCACTCATACATATGGTCACTCAGTACAGGACTATCATATGCACTCATACACCTATATAGACACTCACACACCGCCACTCATCCATAGAGGTACTCACAAACCTAGTCAGTCATGCAAATAATTAATCACACTACAATTTACTCTCCTATACAGTTATACACACACCAGCTCAATTACTCATACAAATACTAGCACATTCTTACGCTCCTATACAATCACTGATACAAGCACACACTCATCCATACAGCCACTCTCACAATCACGCACTCTCACTTATAGCCATTTATATGCTCCAACACACATATATACTGCCTTTCACATATGTAGTTACTCACACATGTACCACTGCGATATACATTCACTCACTAACACACCCATGCAAACACTCACCCACCCATACAGTCCATCACAGATGCACTCTTAAAATCATGCACCCAGTGAATCACCCACTCACACATCTATGCACAGAATCACACACACCCCACCCACACAAACACTCAGTCACCCATACAGATACTCAGACAACCAATCAATAACTCATATAGACACTCATGTAGCTATTCGCAAACTCATGCAGCCGCTTACACACCAACGGACAGACGGATACAGACATTCACACAGTTTACTCACTAACCCATGCATTCAGTAAGATACGTTTAATCACTCACTTATAGAGTCAGTCACGCACCTACTAAATCATCCATTCAGACACTTATACACCCACTCATTCTTCAATTCGCCTTTCCCTACATTTTTTAAACATATTTAAACTTTACAGAAACACACAGTCACTGGATGATGTCATGAGTGATATCATTTGAGATGTCATGAGTGATGTCACTGACGATGTCATGAGTGATGTAATATGTGACGTCATCAGCAGTGCATTGCGGGGGCACAAGTTATAGTTAGCTGAACTAACTATAATGGGGGAATTTCTCTTGTTTTGTATGAATGTAATGTCCAACTAACTATAACTTTCCCTAAAACCTATGGGTTTTTCAGTGAAGAAAAAAAAATATATATATATATATATTTTGAATAGTCGATTCCTGGTCAAGGAAAGAATCCACACGAGCCCACTTAGTCAGCAAAGCAGTTTATTCCTCACAGGGCAGAAGAGGATGACGCGTTTCGACCACGTCCGTGGTCTTGGTCACATGACCATAATCTCCATTTGCACCAGTTAAGAAGAGTAAGTGCACTTTTTTAATTATAGACACAGAAGAAATAAACAAATCGTGTTTTGCTTATGTAAATAAATCATATCAATGCAATTTGCAAAATAATCATTTAGAAATGTACAGAAAGTAATCTAACAATACAATTGATTTCATTGGTAGTTCGTATTATTAACCAGTTGGTGCAAGAGTGTGGTGTTGAATTCATTCACAAACGATAAAGGACTAGTGCCTATTGATAAACTATGTGACAGATTCAATATGCTTTGTTAAAGGAAGTTTTTCTCACAAGTTGAAAAGAACAATATGATGAAGGGTCTAGTGCCCTTTAACAACTATCCAAATGTCGACTTGGAGTAGAGGTGACTCCGGTGCTCGTAATTTTATCACAGATGTGAGATACAGGAGGATTCATAGTGGTGTTCCTGTTTGAGATCAAAAAGACAGATCTAATTAATAACAAAGTTTAACAAACCATAAACAGAAAAGGCTGTATTTTACTCACACTGGTTGCATATGGTTTTCTATAATTACTCAACCTGTACATTCAATGAAACATAAGCAGAAAAAAGAAAAAAGTACATTATTGTTTTTTTAAAGTTTTTAAAACCAAGGGAAGGGAGGTATGGACAGGGCGTGAGTGGCCTACCAAGGTTTCCATATTTCAGTATGAGATAATATCTCATTAAAGGTGGGAATAAAGTTCCTCGTCCTGATTCAGGCCATCTGGAAATTTGGTGCCTGCTAGGAGGATGAGATGTGATTCTAGTTTGCGTAAAGAGGCAATACGGTTCCCTCCTCTGGGGTTGGGTTTGACTGTATCCAATCCAAAATATTTGGCTTTGGTCCAGTCGGCCCCATGTTCCTTCGAGAAGTGTCTTGCAGTGCTGTAAGTTTGATCGCAATTTGTAATTGCTCGCCAGTGTTCTAGGATACGTTTTTTGATCGGAAAGGTAGTCGATCCGATATACCATAACTGGCAAGGGCATACTATTGCATACACCACAAAATCAGTATTGCATGTAATGAGTTTCGGAATTTTCCAGAGTGTTTTAGTTCTTTCAAGTGTGACTTCTAGTACATTGTTACTATTTCTACAGGCCTTACAGTTCCCACATTTTCGGAAACCCTTCGTTTGTTGTAGCCAGCTTGTTTCTTTTGTTTGTAAATGGCTATGTACTAGCATGTCTTTGAGAGATGGACTTCTCATGAATGTAACTGATGGAGTGGCCCCTATTTCATTTTTCAAGATTTGGTCCTGTTTCAGGATATTCCATCTGTTTTTGAGGATACTTCGCATCTGGTTGGATTGACTGCAATATTTAGTTATAAATCTTACTGTTTTGTTCGGAGTGGTCTGATTCGTTGAAATCTGTTTGGTTTTGTTAAGGATTTCATCTCTCGATTGACTGTCCACTCTTTTTTCAGCCTGCAATATTGCTTTTTTGGGGTACCCTCTTTCCTTGAATCTCATTTTCATATCCTGTTTGGTGTTTTCATACAGTGAGTTCGTACTACAATTATGCTTGACCCTCAAAAATTCACTGTAAGGGATTCCCCACCTGAAACTCGGTGGATGTGAACTGGCTGCATGCAGGATAGAGTTTCCTGCTGTTCTTTTCCTAAAAAGATTAGTGCTGATTCTGCCGTTATCATTACTGAGTTTCAGATCAAGGAAATCAACGCATTCTTGGCTATAATGTCTGGTGAATTTGAGATTGACATCATTCTGATTAATGAAATCAATGAACAGATTCAGTTCGGTTTCTGTTCCTTCCCACACAAAAAAGATATTGTCAATGTATCTCAGCCATTTTGATACACATAGAGTCCAATGTTCAGTTTGTTCATTCCAGAGCACCTGCTTCTCCCACCAGCCCACCATGAGGTTGGCGTAGCTGGGAGCGAAGCAGGTGCCCATAGAAGTGCCTTGTAGTTGTTTGTAAAATTCTTTCTCAAACATGAAAACATTCTCCTTTAGACAGATATTGATCATGTCCAAAAGCATGAGTGTGTGTTCCAAAAATTCTATTCTTCGTTTTTTGAGAAAGAATTTGCAGGCTTTTACACCATCATCATGTCTGATGCTGGTATATAATGCCTCTACGTCCAGACATACCATCCAATGATTTAATCCTAATTTAACGTCCTTGATTTTGAGTAGGAAATCTGTGGTGTCTCTGAGATAGGATGAGAGGTCTTCGACAAAGGGAAAAAGAAAGTGGTCTACATATGTGCTAGTATTTTCAAGTAGACTATTTTTCGATGAGACAATAGGTCTCCCTGGAGGTTCGGTCATGTCTTTATGTACCTTTGGAAGAAGGTAAAGTGTCGGGATTGTAGGAGTATTATTCATATATATATATATATATATATATATATATATATATATATATATATATATATATTACCTACTGGCGGTCGCCAGTAGGTAGATATAGTTAGGACCCTGTTTCCATAGGAAATCCGCAACATTCTATTTGGAATAACTTTGGCGCCGGTCGACGAATCCTCGCGAAATTTTCAAAATAGGTGGGGCGCTACGCTCCGCTCCTACCCTGAAAGTCTCGGGGGGATTCGTCAAGCAGGGGCCGAGAAAAAAGGGGGGTCCCAAAACGCGTTTTCCCCATGCATTTTTCCATAGGACCTTTAGACACAGCTACAGCCCGAACGGCTGAACAGAATTACTTGAAATTTGGCAGAGAGGTAGCCATAAGGTCAAGGAAGTGCCTTGTGCAGGTCTGGTGTAAATCTGTTCAGTATTTCCTGAGAAAATAGCATTTAAAAGCATATATATATATGTGGGCGGAGCCTAACCACACATCTCATCCTGAGATCTGATTGGCTGTCAGCACTTCATCCAAGAAGTGTTGGCAGCCATCTTGGGACCAATATACATGATAGCACCTCATTAAAAAGCATTGCAGTTAATAGAAGGTTTTAAGACTTTAGTTACATTATAAATCATTTGTTGATGGTACCATACTCATTTTAGGAATTGTGGTATGTTCTAAGGTGATTTCACCATGTGAAAAAGCCTTCTGCTGGGATATCATGATTGAGAGAAAAATATTTTCTCATGCTTTTACCACAGAGGTTTGGAAGGTGATCTATAGGCTAAACTGAGAGCTTATTTTCTGTAAATTCACATTATCTTTCTCAGTCATGTGAGAATGAAGTCTGACATTCTCAGTAAAACATGTACATCCAACAAGGGCAGAGACTGTCAGTTGATTCCTTTGTGTTCTACTGCAGCTTCCCAGAGTGTTCCAAAGAACTACTAGAGCGCTAACAGTCCTACTTATGATAAACGTATGGCACACCTTAAGCCATCTTGCTTGGATTAAAGTGGTAACTCTTAAAACATTTAATTTAAAAAGGAACAAAATGAGGGGGTTCATTTTTCCATAAAAAGTATGATTAGTGCTGCAGAAAGAAAAATTAGGGCACATTTTGAGTGACTTCTCAAATCCTCTTCTATTTCATTAAAAAATTCTGACATGCAGACTGAAACATGCACTTTCAATACCAGCAGCAGTTTTCCCTGGTGAGCAGTAGCTTTACTACAGTGATCTAATGAGCAAAAAGAGTGCTAACATTCTGAATTTATGGCAAATGTGTGACACATCTGAATGCCTTCTTGATGGAATCAAAGTAAAAAACTGAAAGTATTTCCTACTGAGGAGACTGCAGTAAATGAAGAAATTAGGAAACTTCATAACAAATAAGTCTCCCAAGATGGCCACCAGAGAGAAAATAGCCCAAATGTAGCCCAAATATCACCCAGATGTAGCCCAAGTATAGCCCAATGACAGAATGTCCCAGAATGTTCTTAAAAACAACTAGAGCGCTTACTGTCTTCATTATGACAAAAGTAAGGCACACCTGAAGCCATCTTGATTGGAATAAACTGGTAACACTTAAAACATTTAATTTAAAAAGGAACACAATGAGGAGGTTCATTTTGCCATAGAAATTATGATTAATGCTGAAGAAAGAAAATGAGGGCACATTTTGAGTGACTTCTCAAATCCTCTTCTATTTCATTAAAAAATTCTGACATGCAGACTGAAACATGCACTTTTAAAACCAGGAGCAGACTTCCATGGTGCAGTAGTTTTACTACAGTGATCTAATGAGCAACTAGAGTGCTAACATTCAGAATTTATGGCAAATGTGTGACATATCTGAATACCTTCATGATGGAATCAAAGTAAAAAACTGAAAGCATTTCCTACTGAGGAGACTGCAGTACATGAGGAAATTAGGAAACTTCATAACAAATAAATCTCCCAAGATGGCCACCGGAGACAAAAGAGCCCAAATGTAGCCCAAAATCACCCAGATGTAGCCCAAATATAGCCCAATGACAGAAGTGTGCAAAACACTTATTATTTTGTGTTTTTGCAGTGTTATATAGTGCAGACTTGTCAGGTATTGGAGTGCTTTACATGAGCATTGGTTACATCACACAAGAACAAATTCATTTTGGTTGTAGACATGGGGAGACTAAGTGATTTGACCAGAATCACAGAATGTCGAGCTGAAGCAGAAACTTCAACCTGGTTCCCCAGTTGCAAAGTCTGCAGTTCTGGAAGTAACACCACATCCTCTCCCCTAAGTGCAACATTTAATCAAGTGGTCAACTGGATAAAAAAACATAAAGATAACAAATAATTTAAAAGTGCTTTGTCGCTATTTGAAAACTCAGAAAATATGTCCTTATTTTAGTCTTTTAGAGCACTAACCATAATTTTGATGCCAATAAGACCCTCTCATATATGTAATTTCTAAAGGAAATGCTCTAGGTATTACAGTTTTGATTACATCAAGATGATGTCAGGCGTTCCACACTTTTGTAATAAATATAGAATGTTAGCAATCTAGTTGTTCATTAGGATACTGTTGAGAGGCAGAGGCCAGGGGCACGGACTCTGAAAATTGAAGGCAGGTAGGAGGGTGCAAAGGCAACAATTTAACCACACTGAGCAGGCAGGAAGGGCCGTGGAAGCACAACAGACTATGGAGGGCAGTGGAAAGGGGGGCAGGGGCAACAAACCAACAATACAGGACTTGCAAGAGAGGCTGTTGGAGGGAAGATCTATTACGGGTCAAGGAAGCTAGGGGCGGTCCCCAGATCCCCGGGAGCCACCACAGAACTGAGCAGGAGAGTGAGTCAGGGACAAAAGGGGCACCTTAATTTGAGCCGGGGTGCCTAGGAACGCTTGCTCCAAAAATGAAGAAAACAGACATATGAGACATGGAATTGGAGGCAGAATACAATGGCAGTTTAATGAGAAGATGCAACTTCAAAGAAACCGCTGAATAGAGACATAAAGTACAAAATACAGAATCCAGATAATCATACAGCTGTCATAATATTCTCTGTATCTCAATTAATGTACTGACAGAGAGAGAGAGAAAACACATCTATAAATGCATCATGAGAAACAAGTTACACCAAGGAAAATGTTACCTAGGAACACTCACGTTTACTCTTAGAGCAAGCATTCCTGCAATTACAATACAAAATCTTTTAAATGCAAAAGTAAAGAGAACAATGGTTAAACATAACATGACATTTCATATAGGTAAAATAGAATAAGATACTTCAAGCAAAGCAGAGCAAGACATTTTAAGCAAAGGAAGACAAGAGCTCCCAGCTCTTGGGGAAAACCTGCAGTGCCTGTTAACCTACATACAGACGGCGAGGTAGTCTGTCGATATCTGTGGGTGCTCCCTTTTTATATCATTTTGTGGGCTCCTTTGCACGCTACATCTACCTACGTATGCTACCCAAAAGCTTCGTCTGCAGATTTTACCAGACATTTCGTCATTTACCCACTTAATGCTGACAATGGACTGGGTGAAAAGGTCAGTCTCTCAGGCCAATCGCTTATCGTAAGTTCCATAGAGCAAGCAGAAAATAATGGGTATTGTACGGGAATTCAATATATTCATGTATAAAATCTCCTCAGTTCTCTTAACTTGACGCTCTGCGGTTGCCACTTCCTTAAAAGCGGGAAACCTGCCCAGGAAGCAAGTACCAGTCCAGGATGCAGCCTACTGTATGTCGACAGCTTCAGGGGGATGTTGAAATTTGATACCGAGCACGGAGCACTCGGGTAGGGTGGGGGCTACTAGTTTGGATCAGAAGGCCTCGCAGACCTGCCTTCAGACTGCTATACACTAAAATTGCAGAGCTATGGTCAATCTAACAAAGAGGCCTACATATTGAACAGAAGGGCCTACACAGGGGTTTTATGCTGGCTGAGTGGTAAGGATGTCTCAGGATAATTATATAGCAACACAGGACCCGCTGGTCAATTTAATACGGCCTACAAATGCAGCTGGCAGGGCAAGGACAAGGGTCTCATACTTCAGGTATGGACAGAACGGGCCAGGGGCCCCCTGTGATACAAAATCTACCCTCCTTCAAGGCTGTGGCAATGTAATAGACCATTGTGGGCAGAAGGAAGAGGCAATGGTAGTACAACCATACATGCCAACAGACTCGATTCAGCCAGGAAACGTCCAATGTTTTTAAGCTCAAATGGGCTTTATTTGATCTGTCTCCTGTCTACAATATCCTCTTTTTCAATGTAACTCAAAGGGGAAAATCAATACCCCAGTTTTTTTTCAAAATCTCCCTCTTACCAAGTTCAAAATGTTCGCAAGTATGGTACATTGGATCATGGAAGGAAATGGGATAGGGACATGGACTTGGATAACAGAGGACAGGAGGGACATGGAGAGGTGCACCAAACTGACCCTGCAGGGCAGGCATCAGGGTTTGCAGCAGCACAATACACCACACAGGGCATGCAGGACGGGAGTGCAGCACAACAATCCATAGAAAGCAAGAGGGAGGGGACAGGACCATGCACATGGACAACAGAGAACAGAGGGGCAAGAGGCAATGGTAGCTAGCTGACCATAATGGACAGACAGGAGAGAAAGCTGCAGTATAACAGACCATAAAGGGCAGGAGGGACGGATCAGGGGCATTACAATGGAACAGACAAGCCAGGAGGGAGGGAGTAGGGCTGGGGGCAAGGGGGCAGGGCAGGAGCAGCAAGATAGCCATGGAGGTCAGGCAGGATGGGCACTAGAAGCAAGACACACCATGAAGAGCAACAGTGAGACTGTGATGGCATACACACAGACCATGGAGGGAAGGTGGGAGGGGGTCAGGGGCAGCTAACTGACCACACAGGGAAGGTGGGAGGGGCCATGGCAGCACAGAAGACCATGCATGGCAAGTGGGAGGGTTAGTGGCAGCACAATGGCTATGATGGGCAAGAAGGAGGGTGGAGGGGCATGCACAAAGGACGATGGAGGATAGAAGGAAGGGTCAGGACCTGTGCACAGACAAGAAAGTTCAGGGGAAGGGACCTCACAACAGACCACACGGGGCAGGCAGGAGGAGCAGTTGCAGCACAACAGACCAGGGAGGGCAGAAGGGTGTGGCAGTACAATGGACCATGTAGGACAGGAGGAAGAGGATAGGGGCATGGCATGTGGACAGGCAGGGTGGAGGTGGCAGGGACAGGTTACAGTCATCTGACAATGCTAGGCAGGTGGGAGGGGAGTGGCAGCTCAACAGAACACTCAGAGTAGATAGGAGTGGCAGGTCCATGGGACATGGTGGGCAAAAAGGATGGAGCAGGGGCATGCACAAAGACATCGGAGGGCAGGGGGAAGGAGAATAGGGGCAGCAAGTTAAGCACAGAGTTTAAGCAGGAGGTCAATGATGGGGCATAGAATTGGGCAATGGAGGGCAGGAGGAGTGGACTGGTACATCATACTAAATTGAGGGCAGTGGCAGCACATCAGACCATGCATGGCAGGAGGGAGGAGGCTAGTCCATGGATTCACACAACAGAGGATAGGGAGGAAGGGGATGGGGCAGCAAGCTAACTGTTCAGAGAAGGCGGGTATTAGGAACTTTATTGTTTTTAAAACATTGTGTCTGTGCGAACTACTTAAAATATGAACAAGTATGCAGCATAATCTCACTTTTATTCAGGAAGAAGAGGACGTTTGTGACTGTGACTCCGGGCTCACTTGGCAGAAACACCCCCTGACCCTCCACCCCCTATCGCAAAATGTAATGCCCGTGAAAAGGGTAGGTGAACACAGTGTTATATAGAACATAGTCCTGAGAGCACGATTGAAAATGAAAACTAGATATAGTGTATGGTATAAACTATGCACCAAAAAGTGTGATATAAGATGAACCGGGCGTGAAATATAATATGCAATACATTGTGCGCAATGACAGATTCATGGGAGAGCGCGAGATAGCACAGGCACTAGCGCGTGCTATGCGATATGCGCCTTGGAGTGTAATATGCACAGGGCAGTGTTGTGTAACCTAACTAGTCTCTAAAGTTGTAATATAAAATATGTGCTGGGGAGTGTAACGTTGCATATGCACTGTGACAAAGATATGGATCCCAGATTGTAATAAGTATGGCATAGCACTGTGCGTTATAACATAGGCATCGAGAAAGGCATGTTAGATGGGGCAATATAACCCGTGCGAAGACAAGTGTGGCATGACATATTCACGGGGTGGTGTTACAGTGCACATGGGCTAGAGAGTGTCATAGCATATGCACTAGCTAGTGGAATACAACACAGAGGTGTGTGGCACTCGGCAGGCAATGGTGGGTGTAACACAGCATTGGGCTCTGTCAGGAGCACGCTGTGACTCTCAAGTGATGTTCGTCCCCTTTCCAGAGAGTAAAATAAAAAGTATTACACATCCGGCAGTGGATGTGTGTTTTATTAACCGTGAGGGGGGTTTCTTGCATAGTTTTGGTCGAATTTTTGTCGAATCCCCTTTGAATGGCTTGGTGTGCATGTGTATTAAATGTGGCCGTCAATAGCTACCCATGTTTGTATAAATAAACGACAAGGGTGTCTACCAGGATTAGGCACGGTAGGGCATCAGACATGTCAGAGCTTCACTAGTGGTGTAAATACATTCCACGTGGATTCATTGCATGCATAGTCGCCTTTTAATGAATATCACGTAAATCGTCATGGTGATAGGTACGTACGGTTTGTCCAGCATGTCCTAGGTGTGTCTATAAATATATATTTTTTTAAAATAATAAAAAACAGTGGCCGGCCCTGGGGATTGGGGTCAAAAAAATATAATTAGGAGACTGGCCCTGGGGGATGGGGTCATCAGGGCCAATAAATTAGAATAAGAAGGGGAACCAAACAGCCCCCCTTCTTAAAAAACTAAAATAAATAAAAGACTGGCATCGTGCCGGAGGCCATGCCCCCTCCGTGCAGCACTCTGCAAACGCGCCCCCAACAGGCATCTCCAGTATGCGCCAGGGAGCTGCGCTGCAGCCAGGTGTTCTGAGGCCAAGCCCCTTTTTACACCTCTCTGCAACGCAGCTCTGTGGCGCTTACTGGAGGTACCTAGTGGTCTAGTTTGACCCTAGGGACCCTTAGGATTCAGGGGGACTTAATCTCTCAACTTAGAACAGCCACAGGGCGCGTTTACACAGTGGTGAAGGGAGGGGACGGGGCCTGAGGTGACGTGTGCAAACACGCACTATGGCACGTTTTAAATTGGGGATATAATTTCCCTTCAATACTGAGGGCCCCTGGGGGCTAACTAGCCCACCAAGTGCTTCCAGTAAGCGCCACTGAGCTGCATTGCAGAGAGGTGGTCCAGGCCGTGCCATTTTTTACACCTCTCTGCAACGCAGCTCTGTGGCACTTACTGGAGGTACCTAGTGGGCTAGTTGGACCCTAGGGACCCTCAGGATTCAAATGAACTTAATCTCCCAACTAAAAATGGACACAGGGCGTGTTTACACAGTGGTGAAGGGAGGGGACGAGGCCTGAGTTAACGTGTGCAAAAACGCCCTGTGGCCTGTTTTAAGAGGTAGTTTTAATCCCCATGCCCTATTATACACTAGGGGCTTACAGAGGAGGTCATGCTAATCACAGGGGGACCCCAACGCATAATGTTCCCTAGTGTATGTAGGTGTTTTCACTGTATTCTAAGTGTCTTTTAACATAGCACTGGCTCTAGGACTGGTTAGTCAGACTCAGTTACCACCAGTATCCGTCTGAAAAAGTTGAGGGTACAGGATGATTTTGCAACAAGGCTTCTTTCTGCTCTTCTTTTTGTTCTTTCTGCACGTTATCCTTCTTCCTGCACTTATCTTCGTATTTGAGGACTTCTGTTGCTTCTTTCTGCACTTCTTTTGTTTCTTTCTGTGCATTTTTTCTTCTTTCTTCACATGTCCTATCTCTGTAGGCATAGTTAGAAATTAGCATTTAAAAAACCTTTGAAATTCACAGAAAAAACCATAGGTTTCAGGCACGTTATAGTTAGGAATTAGCATTTAAAAAACCTCAGAAATTCACTGAAAAAACCATAGGTTTCAGGGGTGTTATAGTTAGCTGGACTTTTCACTTGTACAAAACCATTGAAATTCCCCCGTTATAGTTAGTTCAGCTAACTATAACTCGCGCGCCCGCAATGCACTGCTGATGACGTCACATATTACATCACTCATGACATGGTCAGTGACATCACACATGACATCACTGATGACATCTCAAATGACATCACTGATGACATCACTGATGACATCATCCTTGTGATAGAGTGGCAGACCTCCTCTTCCCCTAATATAACCTTTGATACACACATTCAAAAATAGAAATTAAAATTTTAAAAACAATGGACATACCAATACCAGTTACAACAACCTATACAGTAATTCTAAGATCCACATACACATCCACTCATTCACCAACAGTCCTATACAGTCAGTCATACATGTACTCACTCATCATATGTACTCATACACCTATACATCCTGTTACACAATGCCACTCATCCATAGAGGTACTCACACACATAGTCACTCATGCTAATAAAGAATCAAACATACATTTACTTGCATATACAGTTATACACACACCACCACACTTACTTCTACGGAAACTTACACATACTTAGTCTTTTAAACAATCACTTATAGAAACACATACTTATTCATATAGGAACTCTTTCAATCTCTCACTGTCACATATACTCGCTTATATACACCAATAGTCACATATACTAGTTTAAAACATATGTAGTTACTCATAAAGACACTATTGAGACAGTCATTCACTCACTAACACACCCATACACTCACTCATCCACCCATAGAGTCCTGCACACATGCTGTCTTCAACACATACAAAGAGTGAGTCATTCATTCATGCACCTATGCACTACGTAATACCCCCACCGAACCATGCAGACACTCAGACTGATACTCATAAAACCAACTAATAACCTATATAAACACCCATGTAGCTACTCACCAACCCATGCAGCCACTTATACACAAAGTGAGAGATACACTTAATCAGTCAGTTACACAATCAATTTTTCAAAAACAAATCATCCATTTAGACACTTATATACCCATTTATTCTTCCATCGACCTTGAGATATACATATATAAAACATATTTAATTTTCAGAAACACACACATTCACTGGATGATGTCATCAGTGATGTCATCAGTGATGTCATTTGAGATGTCATCAGTGATGTCATGAGTGATGTCACTGACCATGTCATGAGTGATGTAATATGTGACGTCATCAGCAGTGCATTGCGGGCGCGCGAGTTATAGTTAGCTGAACTAACTATAACGGGGGAATTTCAATGGTTTTGTACAAGTGAAAAGTCCAGCTAACTATAACACCCCTGAAACCTATGGTTTTTTCAGTGAATATATATATATATATATATATATATATATATATATATATATATATATATATATATATATATATATATAAACTCCACTCGTGCCTCGGTGAACCCACCACCTCCAGAACGAAGGGCACGTCGGCGTTACGGACCTCCGAGACTCGGTCCAAATATGCCACAAGATCCCAAAATATATATATATATATTCACTGAAAAAACCATAGGTTTCACACATGTTATAGTTAGCGGAAATTTTACTGATAAAAAACCAATGAAATTGCCCCGTTATAGTTAGTGCTGGCAACTATAACTCACGCGACCGCAATCCTCTGCTGATGCTAATACTGTATTTAGACACTTATTTGCCCATGTCTTCTTCCATATATTTTTAGCTATACATATATTACAAATATTTTTTTTTCATAAAGACACATATGTCATCAGCAGAAGATTGCGGTCGCGTGAGTTATAGTTGCCAGCACTAACTATAACGGGGCAATTTCATTGGTTTTTTATCAGTAAAATTTCCGCTAACTATAACATGTGTGAAACCTATGGTTTTTTCAGTGAATTTGCAAGGTTTTTTAAATGCTAATTCCTAACTATAACGTGTGTGAATCCTATGGTTTTTTCAGTGAATTTGTACGGTTTTTTAAATGCTAAGTGACTTTACGCCATTCGTGGCGTGCGCGCCCACTTAACGCAGTTCGTTCCGTGCGCGCACGGTGCGCTTCGCGCACCGTGCGCGCACAGTGAGCACGCGGTGCGCTTCGCGCACCGCGCACCCACTTTACGCAGTTAGTGCCGTGCCCACGTTACGCTAGATGGGCCATGTACGCACGATGCGCTTCGCGCACCGTGCGCACATGGAGGACATATTATGCGCTTCCTTGTGATAGGTAATCTGTTGAAATTTTTTGGGAAAATTTTCTGTGCTCTGATAAGCCATGCACAAATGGTGGCCTTCGCCCACCATTTGCACAAGGGGTGGAGAAAGTGTGGATAGTGTTTTTTTTATTTTTATTTTTTTACCGTACGCTTACGGTAAGCGTACGGTAAGCGTACCCCGCGAAATTGCCGAAAAAAAAATAATGCCGTTTTTGCTCTTGGGGGATGTTTGGGGACTCCCTCAACATGACTATGTGAGAGGGAGTTGTCAAAACATCCCCGTAACATGTTTTTGGCCATCATGTTTGATACATAACACTCAGTGCGGTAGACAAAATGGCGGACGCCGCTTCCTGGTTTCTGCCGATTCGAATGTTTACTAAGATCTAAGAGCCAATCAGAATCGCGCTCGCGCACGCCACCGTACGCTTACCGTAAGCGTACGGTAAGCGTACCGTAAGCGGGCTCAGATATATATATTGATTTTAAGGCTATTTTCTCAGAATCTACTGAACAGATTTACACCAAACCTACAAAAGGCACTTCCTTGACCTAGGGACTACCTCTCTGCCAAATTTCTAGTAATTCTGTTCAGCCGTTCGGGCTGTAGCTCGTTCTAAAGGTCCTATGGAAAAATGCATGGGAAAAACGCGTTTTGGGACCCCCCTTTTATCTCAGCCCCCGCTTGACGAATCCCCCCGAGACTTTCAGGGTAGGAGCGGAGCGTAGCGCCCCACCTATTTTGAGAAATTCGCGAGGATTCGTCGACCGGCGCCAAAGTTATTCAAAATAGAATGTTGAGGTTTTCCTATGGAAACGTGGTCCTAACTATAACTACCTACTGGCGACCGCCAGTAGGTAATATATATATATATATATATATATATATATATATATATATATATATGTATATAATTCACTTAAGAAACCATAGGTTTCACACATGTTATAGTTAGCTGGACATTTCCCTCGTAAAAAACCAATGAAATTCCCCCGCTATAGTTAGTGCAGGCAACTATAACTCACGCGACCGCAATCCTCTGCTGATGACGTCAGATATTACATCACTGTATTTAGACACCTATTTACCCATGTCTTCTTCCATTAATCTTTAGCTATACATATATTACAAATATTTATTTTTCAGAAAGACACATATGTAATCAGTGATGTAATATCTGGCGTCATCAGCAGAGGATTGCGGTCGCGTGAGTTATAGTTGCCTGCACTAACTATAACAGGGGAATTTCATTGGTTTTTTACGAGGGAAATGTCCAGCTAACTATAAAATGTGTGAAACCTATGGTTTTTTAAGTGAATTTGCAAGGTTTTTTAAATGCTAATTCCTAACTATAACGTGTGTGAAACCTATGGTTTTTTAAGTGAATGTGTACGGTTTTTTAAATGTATTTATTAATATATTTTTTTTTTTCAGGTTTTTCACCGTGCGCGCACGATGCGTTGTGTGTGCCGTGCGCGCACGGTGCACGCACGGTGCGCGCACGGTGCACGCACGGTGCGCGCACGGTGCACTTTTTCGAAAAAAATAAAATGTTTATTCAACTATTGGGGGTCCTTCAGTGACCCCCTGACAAAGGCTAGGGGGTCAGGAACTGTCCACCCTACCCCCTTTTCACGTTCTCCACCTTTGTTTTTTACTGCCTCAGACTGCGTGAGACAAAATGGCGGCCGACACTTCCTGATTTCGACCGATTCTAATGTTTACTGACATCTAACAACCAATCAGAATTGCGCTCGCGCACGTCACCGTGCGCGCACCGTGCGCGCACGGTGCGCGCCTATAGATATGTATGTACTTTTAACTGCAATTTAATCAGTAACTAATGAACAGATTGACTCCAGATATGCAAAAGGCACATCCCTGACCTGAGGACTACCTCTTTGCCAAATTTAAAGTAATTCTGTTCAGCCGTTTGGGCTGTACCTTGGACTAAAGGTCCCTATGGAAAATTGCATGGGAAAAATGCGTTTTGGGACCCCCCTTTTTTCTCAGCCCCCACTTGACGAATCCCCCCGAGACTTTCAGGGTAGGAGCGGAGCGGAGCGCCCCACCTATTTTGACAATTTCGCGAGGATTCATCAATCGGCGCCAAAGTTATTCCAAATAGAATGTTGCGGATTTCCTATGGAAACACGGTCCTAACTATAACTATCTACTGGCGGCCGCCAGTAGACAATATATATATATATATATATATATATATATATATATATATATATACATATATATATATATATATATATTACCTACTGGCGATAGCCAGTAGGTAGTTATAGTTAGGACCACGTTTCCATAGGAAAACCTCAACATTCTATTTTGAATAACTTTGGCGCCGGTCGACGAATCCTCGCGAATTTCTCAAAATAGGTGGGGCGCTACGCTCCGCTCCTACCCTGAAAGTCTCGGGGGGATTCGTCAAGCGGGGGCTGAGATAAAAGGGGGGTCCCAAAACGCGTTTTTCCCATGCATTTTTCCATAGGACCTTTAGAACGAGCTACAGCCCGAATGGCTGAACAGAATTACTAGAAATTTGGCAGAGAGGTAGTCCCTAGGTCAAGGAAGTGCCTTTTGTAGGTTTGGTGTAAATCTGTTCAGTAGATTCTGAGAAAATAGCCTTTAAATCAATATATATATCTGAGCCAGCTTACGGTACGCTTACCGTACGCTTACGGTAAGCGTACGGTGGCGTGCGCGAGCGCGATTCTGATTGGCTCTTAGATCTTAGTAAACATTCGAATCGGCCGAAACCAGGAAGCGGCGGCCGCCATTTTGTCTCTCGCACTGAGAGAGATTTTTAAAATCGGAAGCCCAAAAACATGTAAAGGGGCTGTTTTGACAACTCCCTCCCACATAGTCATGTGGAGGGAGTCCCCAAACATCCCCCAAGTGCAAAAACGGTTTTATTTTTTTTTCGGCAATTTCGCGGGGTACGCTTACCGTACGCTTACGGTAAGCGTACGGTAAAAAAATAAAAATAAAAAAAACACTATCCACACTTACCCCACCCCCTGTGCTTTTGGTGGCCGAAGGCCACCAAATGTGCTGGGCTTATTACAATGGAAAAAAACACTATCCACACTTACCCCACCCCCTGTGCTTTTGGTGGCCGTAGGCCACCAAATGTACAGGGCTTATTATAAGGGAAAAAAACTTAGCATTTAAAAAACCGTACTAATTCACTGAAAAAACCATAGGTTTCACACACGTTATAGTTAGGAATTAGCATTTAAAAAACCTTGCAAATTCACTGAAAAAACCATAGGTTTCACACATGTTATAGTTAGTGGAAATTTTACTGATAAAAAACCAATGAAATTGCCCCGTTATAGTTAGCGCAGGCAACTATAACTCACGCGACCGCAATCCTCTGCTGATGACATATGTGTCTTTATGAAAAAAAAATATTTGTAATATATGTATAGCTAAAAATGTATGGAAGAAGACATGGGCAAATAAGTGTCTAAATATAGTATTAGCATCAGCAGAGGATTGCGGTCGCGTGAGTTATAGTTGCCTGCGCTAACTATAACGGGGCAATTTCATTGGTTTTTTATCAGTAAAATTTCCACTAACTATAACATGTGTGAAACCTATGGTTTTTTCAGTGAATATATATATATATATAATTCAGTGAAAAAACCATAGGTTTCACACACGTTATAGTTAGGAATTAGCATTTAAAAAACCTTAGAAATTCAGTGAAAAAACCATAGGTTTCACACATGTTATAGTTAGCTGGACATTTTACTCGTAAAAAACCAATGAAATTGCCCCGTTATAGTTAGTTCAGCTAACTATAACTCGCGCGCCCGCAATGCACTGCTGATGACGTCACATATTACATCACTCATGACATGGTCAGTGACATCACTCATGACATCACTGATGACATCTCAAATGACATCACTGATGACATCACTGATGACATCATCCAGTGAATGTGTGTTTTTCTGAAAATTAAATATGTTTTATATATGTATATCTCAAGGTCGATGGAAGAATAAATGGGTATATAAGTGTCTAAATGGATGATTTGTTTTTGAAAAATTGATTGTGTAACTGACTGATTAAGTGTATCTCTCACTTTGTGTATAAGTGGCTGCATGGGTTGGTGAGTAGCTACATGGGTGTCTATATAGGTTATTAGTTGTTTTTTTGAATATCAGTCTGAGTGTCTGCATGGTACGGTGGGGGGTATTACGTAGTGCATAGATGCATGAATGAGTGACTCACTGTTTGTATGTGTTGAAGACAGCATGTGTGCAGGACTGTATGGGTGGATGAGTGTGTGTATGGGTGTGTTAGTGAGTGAATGACTGTCTCAATAGTGTCTTCAGGAGTAACTACATATGTTTTAAACTAGTATATGTGAGTATTGGTGTATATATGTGAGTATATATGAGAGGGAGAGATTGAAAGAGTTCCTGTATGAATAAGTATGTGTTTCTATAAGTGATTGTTTAAAAGACTAAGTATGTGTAAGTTTCCGTAGAAGTAAGTATGGTGGTGTGTGTATTACTGTATATGCAAGTAAATGTATGTTTTATTCTTTTTTAGCATGAGTGACTATGTGTGTGAGTAACTCTATGGATGAGTGGCATTGTGTAACAGGATGTATAGATGTATGAGTACATATGATGAGTGAGTACATGTATGAGTGACTGTGTAGGACTGTTGGTGAATGAGTGGATGTGTATGTGGATCTTTGAATTACTGAAGAGGTTGTTGTAACTGGTATTGGTATGTCCATTTTTTTGAAATTTTTAGTCTCTATTTTTGAATGTGTGTATCAAAGCTTATATTAAGGTGAGAGGAGGTCTGCCACTCTATCACAAGGATGATGTCATCAGTGATGTCATCAGTGATGTCATTTGAGATGTCATCAGTGATGTCATGAGTGATGTCACTGACCATGTCATGAGTGATGTAATATGTGACGTCATCAGCAGTGCATTGCGGGCGCGCGAGTTATAGTTAGCTGAACTAACTATAACGGGGCAATTTCATTGGTTTTTTACGAGTAAAATGTCCAGCTAACTATAACATGTGTGAAACCTATGGTTTTTTCACTGAATTTCTAAGGTTTTTTAAATGCTAATTCCTAACTATAACGTGTGTGAAACCTATGGTTTTTTCACTGAATTTCTAAGGTTTTTTAAATGCTAATTCCTAACTATAACGTGTGTGAAACCTATGGTTTTTTCAGTGAATTTCTAAGGTTTTTTAAATGCTAATTCCTAACTATAACGTGTGTGAAACCCATGTTTTTTTCAGTGAATTTGCAAGGTTTTTGAAATGCTATTTTTTTTTTTTTTTCTTCATTTTTTTCAAACATATTTTTAATTTAATTTTTTACCTTTTATAAAGACTATGCTTAATTTTTTAAAATCATTAAATATTTATTTTATATAAATTTTTTAAAATAAACAAGTAAAATTTATTTCTAGATTTTTTTTTTTTTTTATTTTTTTTTTTTATAGTACGCGTACCGTAAGCTCACGGTAAGCGTACGGTTTACGCAACGTCCGTAATCTATCTACGCTGCTTGCGTATAGTTACGTACTTTGCGTAGCGCGCGTACTGCGCGTGGGACGCGTGCGCGCTTACGCAACACGCGCACGTTACGCGGAAGTGCCGGGAAATGACTGTTATGCGCATGCGCGCAAGCGCGTGTCTTTTTTACGCGCACGCGTACTTTTTGCCGTAAGCGTACCGTAAGCGTACCGTAAGCGTACGGTTGGTCATGTGATCATGAAACACAACTTTTGATTGGTTGAAACTACTTTCAGTTCTAGAACTCTCCTACACCACACCCATTCCCCTCATTTCTGCTTGTGATCCCTTGGGAGAAGGAGCTGGTTTGTCTTTGGGATACGATGGCAGAACAGCAGAGCTCTTCTGAGAGTGAGGCTAGCACCAGCAGCACTGTCTTGAGGCAGAGAGCGAGGAAAGTAAAGCCTTCTTATGTTTGGGATTATTTTACTTTTCCAGAAGGCCAGCAAAAGGTGAATGCACCCTTAGTTACTTGCAAGCTGTGTCAGCGTGTACTTTCTAGAGGTAATCCTGACAGGAAGTATTCCTTTGGGAATCACACCATGATGAGGCACCTCAAGGATGTACACAAAAGGACACATGCTCAACTTTTTGGAGGTAACTCTTCAGAAAGACGAGCCAGTACATCCACAGCAGCTCAGCCTGGACCATCACCTGCAGAGCTTACTCCTTCTTCTGCAGCTCAGGTGAGCCCTTCATCTGTGGGGGGGGAATCTCCTTTTGCTGGCCCTCTGGAAATGAACCCTCGATTTCGGAAGGTTGATATTCATTGCACATTTTGTAAAGCTCTAATTTGTTATAGGGAGACCAGTGTTTCCCTAGTGAATAACAAAATAGATCAGCACATTTGTAGCTTTGAATGATTTTCCCATGGTTCCTTTCCTCTGTCCCTGCATGAACACAACGGTTCTTTTAAGAGCCAACCTTATCTTTCATCTTTTTTTTACATTTTTTTTAAAAAACTTTTTTTTTTTTTTTTACCGTACGCGTACGGTAAGCGTACCTTTTTTTTATTTTTTAAAAAAACACTAAAAATCATTTTTCACATTACAAGGTCCTTGAGAGACTACAATTATTACTATTGACTTACCATACTCACTGAAAAAAATATTTATTCATTTGTTTTTTTAAAAAACAATTCCCATTTCTATTATTCATTTCTTAAGTTACCACATACATCCCCTCTCAAACTGTAAACTCACCTTTAAAATTAGTTAGTTGTGAAAGAAATGTGTCACTCAAACAGCAGATTATCAGAGCCAGGATCTCTGTTCTGTACACCTCTCTCCTCTCAGCAGAACCAGATAATGGCAAACTTTCCCTCTATTTTTCAACACATATACATGTAAGTTTCAAATCTCAGTGCTTCCCCCTTTTTTTCAAATGTAATGACACATTTCTATTGGTTGAAAACCAACCCTTTTCCAAAAGTACCCTGCCCCCAACTTGACTTCTGCCTAGTACCCTTCCCCCAACTTGACTTCTGCCTGCTACCATAGCAACAGCTCATGGAACACTGCTGTGTGCAGTTAGGTCAGAAGTTCGACACACAATGTTTCAATTCCACAGAGCAAGAGTGCTTGACTTTTCAATCCTAACTGCAAATCCATAGTACTGTTCTTTGGTTACACATTTTTTTGTACCAATACAAAACATGCTTCTATTAATTTTCACATACAGCCTAGTTCTTTTTCTAGAATGGTATGAAACAGCCAATCAGTTCTTTTTGTTTTGTAAAAAATATGTATGCCTCCATTTCCAAACTGTCTTTCTTTTCATATTGCCATTCTACTGAAAGACACCTCCTGAGTGCATCCAGTTCTCCTTTGAAGATGTTCACAGTGTGGATTGTAGGGCACAGCTATGTCTTCTGGAGTGAAAAGTTTGCAGAGAAAACAGATATGGTGAGAGACCTTGCTTTGCCAAATGTAGACATTAAATGGATTGGTCAGAGAGGGTTAAAGTGGCACCAATTGATGCCATTGGTGAAATCCTTCATGCAAATCCAACACCCTGACCTCATAATAGTGCACTGTGGTGGCAATGACCTAGGCACTTTGACTGGGGTAGGTCTGGAAATGCTTATGAAGGACACCTTTGCACAACTGTTTACACTTTTCCCTAAAACTGCCTTTGTGTTTTCCAACATATGCCAAAGGCAAAAATGGAACTGGTCCAATCATTTCTGTCCACAGATTGACAAAGCAAGAAAGCACGTCAACAAATCTGTTTCTGCTTTCCTCCGTGACTATGGTATGGGTGCCATTTACCACAACAACTTGCGTTACGACATGCAAGACATTTATAGAGGAGATGGTGTGCACTTCAATGATGAAGGGAACAGAGTCTTCCTCTTGAACCTTAGACTCTGCATCGGTACTTACTTGTAGGTACCACTAAAAAAATGACTCCATAAACACAACAGCTCTTTTTAGAGCTCCCTAATTTCTAAACTCTTAAATCTGATTTTCATTTATTTATTTTTATTTTTTTTACCGTACGCTTACCGTGAGCTTACCGTACGCGTACCCCGTGATTTTTTTTAAAATCAATAAATGTTTTTTTTGTACTTTTCTGTCCTTCTTTGACCCCCTTACAATTGTTAGGGGGTCTGTAACTCTCCTCATTGCCCCCTTTCCTTGTTTTCACTCTTTTTTTTCAGAGTGAAATACACAAAATGGCGGCCGCCGCTTCCTGGTTTCGGCCGATTCGAATGTTTACTAAGATCTAAGAGCCAATCAGAATCGCGCTCGCGCACGCCACCGTACGCTTACCGTAAGCGTACGGTAAGCGTACCGTAAGCTGGCTCAGATATATATATTGATTTAAAGGCTATTTTCTCAAAATCTACTGAACTGATTTACACCAAACCTACAAAAGGCACTTCCTTGACCTACGGACTACCTCTCTGCCAAATTCCTAGTAATTCTGTTCAGCCGTTCGGGCTGTAGGTCGTTCTAAAGGTCCTATGGAAAAATGCATGGGAAAAACGCGTTTTGGGACCCCCCTTTTATCTCAGCCCCCGCTTGACGGATCCCCCCGAGACTTTCAGGGTAGGAGCGGACCGTAGCGCCCCACCTATTTTGAGAAATTCGCGAGGATTCGTCGACCGGCGCCAAAGTTATTCAAAATAGAATGTTGAGGTTTTCCTATGGAAACGTGGTCCTAACTATAACTACCTACTGGCGACCGCCAGTAGGTAATACATATATATATCCAAACAAGCATTCAAGTGCAAACGTGCGCTGAACAGATGCAACGAACTCCAGTATGTAGCTGGTGCTAATATTTCAGTTTATTTGTCGTGCTTGTGCTGCCCATGATGCCTTTCGGCCACCTACTGTGGCATTGATTACATGACCACGCTGCGTCAATGTTACCATTTTAAAGGGAACAAATTACCCCACGTGATAGGTGATGTAATGCAAACAAAATAAACAACAT
This sequence comes from Triturus cristatus, assembly GCF_964204655.1. Taxonomy (NCBI): domain Eukaryota; kingdom Metazoa; phylum Chordata; class Amphibia; order Caudata; family Salamandridae; genus Triturus; species Triturus cristatus. Next base: position 1,357,254,756 of record NC_140591.1, read on the forward strand.
ACTGCATTGTTATAGAAACAGAAAGGTAACTCCTATCCCCAATGTATTAACAGTTCTTGGCAAAACAAAAACCAACGCATATGGGATGTTCAACTCAGTAAATATAGACATGATATCTATTGCTACGATACCGTTATAAACCCCAAATGTTAATGCCAGTCACTTTTTTTTTAATCCTACTTTGCATTGACATAGTATACTTAATAGTATACAAAAGTGCAAATATAAGCAATAATACAGTCATTGTGCAAATATATGCAATAATACTGTACAACGATAACTCATAGCCTCTAATGGCTACTTTACAGGTCGGATGAGCAAATTAGCAAATGATAAAAGTTATGCTGTACATCTGACTCCGTATTGTGTTGTTATGGATGTAACTACATGTTGCTTCAACCAAATGCGTCATGCTAATGCGCAATAAAACCGCATAGGCCACATAGACCTGTAGGTCCATGTGCCAATTATCGTAATTGGCTGCTGTGATGTACGAACCATATATTGCGTACCAATACGCCAGTAAATGGCTAAAATAGCCTACTTGGCTGCTTGTAAAATATTGTAGCACAAGCTATAGTTATTGCAAAGTACAAATATGCAATGGCAATATATTTATATATTCAAACTCAGCCCATATCAATACGTAGTTCAATGATGTGCAGAGCAGCCTATTTCTAATATGTGTGGCCACTGGTTTGTCAAATCCATTATGCAGACGTCATGCTGGCGTGTAGTTATTATAATTAAAAACAAGATGTGCAAATACGCCGATATATTGTGCAAAGCATCGCAATTTTAATGTGTCATCCGTACTTGTCGAATCATACTGAGCCTAACGCCCAATTTACAAATCTAGATGAAATCAGCTTACATGATCTTTTCTAAGGATCACATGCTAGCTTTTAATACTGTGTTATTGAACTGTGCAAATACACTGTTATGATGTGCAAATATCACAAGTATCCTATACAACAATCAAAGTGACATGCCCATCTGCCTAATCTAAAAAGATTCTTTACTTGTTAGGAATGAAGCATATATAAATATATATACACACATATTAGAATAATGAACTGAAGATGACAAAAATAATTTAAAATACAAAAATATATATATTTCTATAAATGATATAAAATGATATAAAAAGCAAAATGTAAAATACAATCTAAAAATAAAACCACCTTGGATTTATAGCCTTTCATACTTCCTGTGAACAAGTGCATGCAGCTCCCAGTGGAGTCCTCACAGGAGAGCACTCACATTTAAACTCCAAGTGAAGATAGACACCATACTCCTTCAGTCTGGAACAAAATTCTTACAGGCGGGTTCACTCAAGAGACCTTAGGCACTGGAACCCAGCGCGTCAACCCTTTAGAACAGGGACAATATCTGTTTAATGCTCCTCTGGATCCAAGAAGACATGAGTCAAAAAACACAATTTCTCCATTCTCTAGCCTCAGCCTAGAGGTTCTCTGCCCTGGTGTGAATCAATTAAGTGCAACCAAATTTCTTTCAGTGAAAATGATAAGCCCTAAAGTTTAAAATGATCAATTAACAAACAAACAACTCTTCTGTTCCTTATCTGAACACCATCAAATGGAAGGAATGTATTTCCTTCTTCTCTGACAACAATTTCAAAATTAGACTGTAAAATGATGGTTCTAATTATTTCTGCAGTCAGGGCAGAGCTCTTTAATATCCTTCATTTATTTTTTGATGCCATCTTTGTTTCAAGCTAATCTCTCATCATAATTCTTTCTCTAACATTTGTGCAGAAATAATGTGCTCTACTGCCTCAGATACAGCTGCAGCCGCTGCAGTTAAGACCGGTGGGTCGGTGGGGCTGGCTGGGGGGGATTTCGAGAGACAATCACAAGAGAAAATTAAATAAATATTTATTTTTCCTCGTGGTCGTCTCTCAAAATCCCCACCAGCTGGCCCCAAGGCCCCACCGCTCTCACCTTCAGCAGCCACAGCTGCTCAGATATAAAACCCTAGTCCTACTCAGGTAAACAAAACCCACCTTCGAGTGACAAAGACCTTTTTCAAAACTTTCTCCCTCATTCGATCACCCTCTCCAACTCATCTCTTCAAAATCCCATTACACTGATCTGCCTCTAAAAACCTAACCTTGGCCCCTGAAATGTTGAAAACTGCTTATTCATCTCTGATATTCAATGTTTCCTTAAGGATATCAAGAAATATGCATCCTTTCATTTTCAACCAAATTACTGTAAATTTCCATCTGAGTATGTTCCATAATACTTTCAGGGCATAAAATGGGCTGTGCATGAACAGAGCCAACTTAAAACATCTTCACTCTCAGAGTGCTCCCTACTGGCCAAAATTGGTAACTCTTTTTCTAGTGCCACTACATCGCTTACTCTATCCCTCAGGGTTTGATCTTAGTACCCATGTGAACCAATGTTTATATAGGACCATTGGGTGAACTGCCTAATGATTTTGACACCAATATGTGGATGCTTTGAATTCAAGTGCCTTTTTTCCATCTCTATAACAAAATACTCATTGTGTAGCATTCAGAAAAGATCAAGCTTTGAAGGAGGGATACTAGCGCGTGACAACCAATCTTTTAGTGTAGGACACTGAGACCTGTAGCGGTTTTGGGCTTCCATAGCTGTGCTTTCGATGTTCTACTGAAGGATGTTTTTCTTGTAGCATTTCTCAGCGTTGTATGTGAAGCAATCCTTCTAAGCCAACTTTAATGGCAGTTTTCTGCTTTCACCTCAGAGAAGAGGCTAGACCAGTGGAGCCGGTCTGATTGTTATGTCACTCAGCTTCAGTTTCTTGCTTAAAGTCAATTGATCTCCTTAAAGTTGTTGTTGTTTTAACTTGTGGCTACACATTTAAATTCCAGACTCTGCTGTCTTGTATTCATTTTGTGAGGTGTTTGCTGGACAGGTTCATTTAATACCACACTCTTTGAGCCTTATCAGTACCACACAGCTATTATCTTGGTAATATATGCCTACCTTCTCATTTGTACAAGAACAGAATTACAAGCAATACCTCTCAATTATTATTTTTATTGGCTCAAGTAGTTTTTTATAAAATATGGAGCCTAAATAGGTTACGTCTTATTCAAATAAAACAAAACAGGTAGCTTCACCACCATCTATAAAGTTCAAACATTATTGAAGCACAAGAAATGTCTCTGAAAAAATATTGTTAGGAAATTCAAACAATATATTCAAATACTTCTATGATCTGGTCTGATATTGAGTGCATTCACCATAAAACTGCAAAAATCAGCGAACTTAATACTCTTATCAATCAAATATCTCTTATGACAAAATCACTTCTAGAACTGAAGAACAGAAAACGTCTATTTAATTTGTGCATTTTCACTGTGTCAGAAAATGTAGAAGGCGAAAGCTGCAGACTTTACTTTAAAGAATTTGAAATTCCTAATTTTCTCAACATGATCAGCCCCTTAGCTAAAATCTCTATCAATATTTTTTTCTTCCTAACCTTTAAATAATGGTACTATAGATGGATGTCCTCGCTCAACTTTTTTGTTTCTTATTGCTATAGAATCTTTATTATGTTTTATCAGAAACAATATAGACTATACAGATACTGTAAATGTTTCTGCTTCTGCTGCTGATAAATCACTGCTTGCTAGTAATCCTTTTAATTTGATTCCTATTAATATACATGCTATCAACCAATATGCTTCTGGCTCTCTATGTACGCTGAACATCACTAATGATAATTTTTTTTCCTTTGAATGTTTTATGTACCCCATATACGTTAGCAGGTATGAATATTATATGAAGCCCTCTTTAACTCAAATATCTTGGTGTTACTTTTTCCACTTACAGAAAAATTGCATTTATTATATATACCTTGACTACTTAAATCACTTTATATAATAGTAGCCTTTGGGAAATTGGGTTGATGATCCACAAAAGTCACCAAATTAACCTTTGCTTAACCCTCTGGTAGCTTGGCACAAAAGAAGTCAAACTTAACTTAGAAGTCATGTGTAAAGTATTCATGTAGCACACAAACAGCAATAAAGTGAAAACACAATGCAAGAAAAACCCCATACCACTTCAGGACAATACAGTACATTTTAATAAATTATTTGACACCAAAATAACAAAAGTCCAATCAGTAGAACCACAGTTAAGATTTTCTTTTTTTTCTTTTTTTAAATCTAGCACCTGCAAGATCACAGCATCAACCACAGACATCTAGTCACAGAAGACCGGGACAAAGTCATAAAATGTGGCAGACCTCAATGGAGTGGGAGTCAGGTACAAAATGTGGATTGGGCTTACCTACATACTTAAAAGAAATTTCAAAGAAAAGTGCTCTGAATAGGTAAAGTTTAGCAAAGCAAGAATTCAGACGGAGCCCGGGGATGGAGCTTTGTTGCTAGGGAGTCGGTGGATGAAGTCACAATGAATATTTCCATGTTCAGACTAAGTCACATTTTAATGGAAATCGAAAATCTCTAGCGTGATGAGCCGGAGGCTGTAGCCAAAGAGATTTCTACAATGCCAGATACACCTTTGTCCAAGGACCACTAACCAGGATTTGCTTCTGTTGAGAAGAACATAGTGGGAGCTGCTGCAAATCAGTCAGGCCAGCAATGCATCTTGGGTGTATAGAACAACAAGCTGCCCCAAATCAGGCTCGCCAGCAATGCACCTTGGGTGTATAGACCAACAGGATTGTCCTGGTCATCTCTCAAGTTTCAGGGCAGCATTTAGCCAAAAACGTTCACATTTCCAAGGTTTGGATTTTGCTTATCTAGGCACCTTTAGCACCACCACCAAGGGTTTAGGATTGGAGCTGCACCACTTGTGGGGTTAGAACACACTCAGGCTAAGTCCAAGTGCAGGTCCAAGATGGTTGGAGATTTTTCTGTCCCTGAAGCTCTGATCCGGAGCCTAGACAACTAGCCCTTAGAGTCATTGTGGAAGTCCTGTGTTCAAGCAGTGGAATAGGACTCAATTAACAGGGCATGCCAATGTGAGTTTAAGGCAGGATTTGGGCAGCAAAGCAGTCCTTCCAAGTGCAGCAAAGCAGTATTCTGGAGTACAGAGCAGGCCTCTGCAGCAGGTAGTCCTCTGAGAGTCTTTCTGAAGGTCCAGAGAGTGAACTGAAGAGCGGGTATGAGGGCCCTATTTTTATACCTTCTGCCTGCTTTGAAGCAGAAATTTCTAGAGAATACCTTTTAAAGAGTTTGAAGTTTCCAGACTCCTCTGTCCTGACTCCGAGCTGGCTGCATGAACAATACAAGGGTAACAAGTCTTTTGTGTGAAGGCAGAATACAACCTTTTCAACTGCAAGGGGGGCTGTGCCCAGCTCCAATCCCCATCCTGGCAGTTAATGGCCCATCCAGGCACACCTACTTCCTATATTGTGTTGCTGGCGGGGAGGATAAACCAAGTCCAACTACCACTTACACCCAGTCAATTGACCCAGGAACAGTCTCCAGGCACCAAATAGTTCAGACAGACAAATACAAACTTACTAAAAGTGGCTCTCTCAAAAGTGTGGCTTAAAATCTGAGTTTACTTTTAAGGAGGATTTTAATTTAGAATTTCTCAGACACCAAACAGGAAATGCCTACCTGTTCATAATCAAACGATAGCACTTAATAAATGCAATAAGGCAGCCTAATGTTCCTCTATTGGACAGGTAGTCCTCACAGTAGTAAGAAGTGAATTTAGGAGTTTTCACTACCAGAACATGCAAAACTTAAAATTACATGCCTAACCTTTTAATTACAGTGCACCCTGCCTTATGGGCTACCTAGGACCTACCTTAGGACTGATTTATTTGGCATGGAGATTATATTGCCAAGTCAAATTGAACAGTTTAAAACTACATTCAGGCTGTAATAGCAGACCTGGGAAACATTTTAAGGGTCTACATATGTGGGTGGCACAATAAGTGCTGCAGGCCCACCAGTAACATTTAATTTACAGGCTCTGGGCATATGGTATACCATTATAGAAGGGTCTTATGAGTAAATTAAATAGTTCAATCAGGTTTAAGCCACGTTTGCCATGTTTATAGAGGAGAGCACAAGTACTTTAGCACTGGTTAACATTGGTAAAGTGAACAGAGTCCTAGATCCAACAAAAATGTTTTTCCTCAAAAAGTGAAGGGTAAGGCAAAAGGTTTAGGGGTGGCCCTGCAGAGAGGGCCAAGCACAGCATATGCCTTTATTAAACAAAATTCTGATTAATATTCAAAATACAATAGTTTAGTTATGAACATTGCTATGTAACTTTCTTATCATACAATAATTAGTACTTTCTTTATTCTTCGTTTGCATGTTCATAATTCCCAGTCTTTATAAAATATTTGAACACAGAAAGAAACGGGCAAGACTTTAAAGTTCAATACTTTTGGAGAGGGAGTTTCTTTTTATTACCTTTCAAAAGCTGCAACCAATCTACGCTAGCTTGAACCCTTAAATGTGGCAGATGCATTACCATATAGGGTTATTGGGTACCACTGCTAACTATGTTCTTCTTTGCAACCCAAAATTAAATCTCAAAGGACACATCCATGCTGTGGTTAAATCTGCCAGATTTCATCTTCATGAATTCAAGAAGTTGAAACAGATCCATTTCCTCCTGGATATTGAGCTATCGGTTGAGGTTTTGTTTTCCTCCCAAATGGACTACGGTCCTGAACCACTCAGAGGCAAGCCAAACAATTACCTAACTTTGAGCTGTTTTCATGCTGATGTTATTCATGAGCAATAAGAAACAGGACTACATCTCTCACACTTTTCTGTCTGAAATAGATCCCAGTTATGACACTTTGTTACAAGAACCCAGCCTGACTTACAAAGCTCTGAATTTCCAAACTCTGAAATATCTCTCTGAGAGTCTATGCATGTTTGGAGGCTTTAACAACAAAGCAAAAAAAATCACATTTTAAGAAGAGGTCTATATTTTGGCAGATGTTTTACCATTACCAGCAATGCTTTCAGAATACGATATGCCCTGCCTCATAAAATGAGGAATGATTCTTCTTTCCAAACATATTGTGCTAAGACTTTAATCACAATTCACATGCAGCTCATCTCAATGCATCTCCCTTCTTTCAGTTTCCTAATATTATATGCATCTACGCATCGGACGCATCACAATCTACTTCCTCTTTCTATAGTATCAATTTAGATCAGAAAATGCTGTATCCACTTCTTAAGTTACAAATATTCCCTTTACTTCTTTACTTTCAATCATTCTAGACACTTCGGGTCCTGACTGACAAAGGTAAACTTAGACCTGAAGTCTAAGTTAAGACCTGAAGTCTACTTTGGTGTTAACAATGGAGCTTACGAGTAGTATCTCAATGCCTGGTGTGGTTCCACACTTAGTGCTGAGGTTCCCCAATCGGTATGGAATCTCCACACACACCGAGCCTTATTTACAAGAAATTGACATAGTGCAGCACTGCAAGCCATGTGGCTGCGCCACGTTGCATCACTTTTAAAGCACAGGGATGCATTATATTTACAACAATGGTTAGCTTCCCTGTGCTTTCCCCTGCACTGGAGCACAATTGGCTGCCATGCGCAAAAGCAGGCACCCTTGTACCATGGTGCAAGGGTGTCTGTATTTTAGGGGAGATTGTTTTTGTTCAGGAAGGTACACCTTCCTTTACAAAACAATCATGTGATTGTCCAGGCCTAAATTGGGCACAATTTGCCCAAACATATTTTGTGAGTGGGCTATCTGTTGCCATCTTCAGATACGCTATCACAGTCAACTTCTTCTTCGCCGTAATCATTCTTTCAGTTTGAGTGAAGTCCTACAAAGCTTGCTGAAGGTGATTTTTGCTAATACCAATGGAGTGCTTAGGGTCTGTAAATACATGCTGATAGCCACTCTTGCAAAGACTTGACTCCCCTTCTGCAAACCAGGGGATTGCCAGACCTTTGTCACAACTGAGACAGTTTTTAATAATATCTCTTGTAAGATTTGCCTCCTTATTCTTCCACACTGCTAACCATAGTAAGGGGGGGCCAGGCTTTAATGAAATCTTCTATATATTAAAGGCCGATTTCCCTTTGGCAAATAAAATGTAATGATGAGATGGGGACCACTGAGACCTTTCTGCAGAACCTATTTTCCTTGTTGTAAATGGAGTGACATTTAAACATTCCCCAGATCACTGCGCAATATGTCGCTGTTGGGACACTCTGCATCTTGTAAATTTGCTGCAGGAGCATAGGAGCTCCCCCTCTCCTAGGGGGAGAATGAAAACTGTTGCAATAGTCTCAATCAGTTTAGATCTGCATTGGGTAGTGTGCACTGACCATGAACCTGTAGCACTGAAAGTAAGTCCTAAGTAAGTAAGGAAAAGTGCTAGTGCATTTTAATTTGTTCTCCCCATTAGCAAGAGTGGACAACTAACATTTTCGGGGGCTGCAGGATATGATATAAAATGTAACATAATTTGTATACATGTCTAAGTCACCCATAAAGATCACAAATCCATGTACTAGGAGGCACGCAGCTCTCAGAGTATGTTCCACACACAGCATCATCCACATAGAACAAGGAAGGAAGGGGATAGCCTTAGACTTTTGGGATGTCAGTAGTAATAGTAGTTAGGTTGGGGTGTAAATTTGTAATATGTAAGGTAAATAAAAGCAGGGCTAACACACACACCTGTCATACTCCTCAAAAGACACCCATAACATTTCAGACCTACCTGTGAATGTTGAGTTTGATGTGTGCCTTCATGTCCCTGTGAAAGTACGCTAAAAAGTGCACCAGTGCTTCATTCATCTCACATAAAAGAAGGCTTGACCACAGCTTTGAACAATTTCAGAATCAAACGCTGCAGTCAAATCCATAAAAACCAAATACATTGGGCATTGTCTCGCCACAGTCTACTTCCCTATAATCGTGGTCAAATTTCAACACTGTACGATGATCCCAACCCGATTTCGAAAACCATATTGGCATGGGTAAAGGCTATGCTTTTCCTTTGTTCAATCCTTAATCCTGTTGTGCAGAACCCTTTCAAATATTTTGAATGTAGCGTCTATTAAGCAAATTGGCATGAAACAGCCCAGCTGCATGTAGTAACCCTTTTTGAAGATAGGCACCATAATAGAAGTTGCCATGAGGTCGGCAATGCGGAGTGGACAAGATTGTTAAAAACGTTAGTTAATAACGGCTCCCAGAAATCAGGGTTATGCTTAATAAGGTTGATTGGTACCCAGTCAGGGCCAGGGGCTTTGCCTGGTTCATGGGTCTCACATCAGATACAGCAGGTCAAAAAAGTCTGCTGTTCTTTGTATTAGCCACCAACACCATTGGAGTTGTAACTTCCTGTGGTTCCCTAGGTTTTGCCATAAATGCCCAATGCAACTGTCGGTTAACCTTAGAACATTCTTTGTCAAACCACTTCGGCTTATTATCAGTTAGTGAAGAGGTCTCAGTAGCATTCCCATCATATTAAAACAAAGCTGGATAAAGGCACCCGTTTTTTGGTGTTCGGTATCAACCTCAACTAAAGAAGCCTCAATCAATCTTGGGTTCTCCCGAATCACTTTGTAAAAAAAGTTAGGCAGGTTCTTCGACTCTCCATACCAATCTTAAATTGTCAGTGGTCACTGCTGCTCAATCTATCCTGTAATTAGCCTTGATGGGGTAGTTGGAATGCTACCTCAATGGGGTTGTGGTCTCCATAGACACTTTTCCCATGCAACAATGACTCCCCCAACCTAGATGATATGAAAATATAATCTATTGCAGTGCCCAGCCTCTACCTGTAAAGGTGGGGATGGCAAAGTAATTTCATACCGGGGGGGCAATAAGAGTTAGGAAGGCCCCTGTAGGAGACTACCAGGATGGTTACGGCCAAGGTAGGGCAGGAAGCATGATCTATTATGAAGCAACCCTGCTGCAATTAGAAAACATATGCAACTGAGCAGTGTGACTAACATTACTAATAAACTGTATACAATCAAAAACCCTATCATGGCCAATGACATCTCTCCTTAAGCCTAGCCTCACTATGTGAGCACAGTGATATATCAGCGATCTCTGGGATTATTATCAGGCCCCATAGCCGGTATTTTCCATTAGCTGGTCTGCTTCTAAGATTGTGCAAAGCTGGTAGGCTTATCCCGGGCCCTTTCCTCTGATAGAAATCCTCCTCTCTGTTGGCTTATATGATAAGAAATGCCATGCTAGAAAACAACAGCTGGGTCTCTCTGTTATGTCTATGTGTAGTGACCGACCACAGAGAAAAACAGGGCACAATGTTGTTCGACCTTGTACGAAAGAATAGAAAGGAAGAAGTGCTGAATAACAAAAACCATGTGCGCGCAAAAGCATGCATGTTACTTTGTAATGTCTGCAAAGCAAAAGCTGCCTACAACCTACAGTTAGGCTAATCTATGGGAGAACCACAGTGGGCCGGACTGGGAACTCACGACAGTCCAAGGTCAAGGGAGTATCCAGCATGGCAGGGTCAGGTGGGTAACGCTGTCAACGCTGTGTGGCTGCGGCAGTCTTGCAGCAGTGGGTAATAGTTTACCATACCTTTCGATGCTTGTGTGTGCATTTCAACTGCACATGTCAAATGTACAAATATGCATGATATATGTGGAAAAATACCACCTACCCATTGCTGGAATTTGACCCATTTGTGGGCAGTCCAGGTAATGGGTATATGGTAGAAAATTGATTTGCCTATATCTTACCACTGACAGGGTCGTAATCTTCAGGGTGAAGATGCTGCTATGAAGAGGATACCTAGAGAAAGGGATCCACTTCAAATTCCAAAGGATAGAACAGGAGAGGGGTGAGCATGCACCTCCAAATCCTTTGGTTCCGCCGTTCGAAGCTGGAAGTCCCAGCTCTGCTGTTGACTCATCAGAAAGCAACTTGCAATACAGACAGCGGGGAAACTCCTCTGTACCACCCTATGGCAGGTGCTTTTCCCCAACTGCGACCCTGACATTCTGCGGTGTGCTACCAGTGCCAGAGGTTCAGCCACGATTTTTGGAATAGTAATCCACCTATCTCGTAATACAGCAGTCAGACTGCCGAGCTCGGGCGATCGGACTGTGACTGCAGGTATGGCGGTTCACGGAATTTCAAACTCATAATGCCTGCTTCATCCAACGTATGTGATGCCATTCTGGGAAATGTGTTGAAGAGGCCAACAGTTGTTACCAACAAGGATAGATATAATTTCAAAACTGCTTGCATTCATTTGAAATGTGACGTCATATTGCATTATGCCCACACATGAAAATAGTTCTCTTCTGAATTGATACAATACATAACATGTATTCAAATATTTTCGAAAATTACTAATGCATTCAAATTTTTGGAAAATTTAGGACATAATAAAAAAAAGGGAAAATAAAACACTTCTTGAGGAATCGGAAACAATGTTTTGTAATAATTGTGCCACTGCATTTTGTCATAGAATCACCTTCAATCCCAATACGTTGCAATACAACAGTCAAACATTCATAAAATAGCGTTTTATAGTAGACAGCTCAATTAAGCTAGTGACAAGCAATCATTATATATAATCTTTTGGGAAACGCTCGTTATTATAAAATGTGTCTAAAAGCAATAAACCAACAATAGACAGAACAATTCCACATGCAAGAATGATTTGATAATTGAACCAACCACAAACTCAAGAGATTTCTTAGCAAAGATAACAGTGAACACTATTTAATTACTTTGAGTGTTGCAGCTCTATCAAGTTGTCTAGAATTCATGCAAGTGTAAACGTAATCCATAAGGTATACCGATAAATGAGTATCTAACTTATTTCATGCTTCATACACTATTTAATTCGCTATATTTCATTAAAAAACATTTATCGAGTCGAAAACATCTCTGCCTTGGCTGAGTTAAATTAAATAAGACCCTGTTTGTAACATGTTATTTGCTCAAGACTTGAAAGCTGTGCATGGCAGACATAAAAGACTTAAAAACACACTGGCCGCCTTATTCAAATAGGTATTTGTTTTGAGTTTGATGTAAAGAGGTTCCATTTATGACTGCAGGGTATTCGCAAAAGATGGACTTTTACTAATAGGCAATATTGCCCCACGAATGTGTAATATTTAGGAACTTATCTCTATGAATGTACTTTTCCTCCTACCTTGAAATATTGAGGGCATGTATAATTTTAGTAGGGGTGGAGAAAATGGAAATCTGCACGTTCTACTTTAGGGTAAAGTGCAACAAATGTTGCTGAAGGTTTTCCACAAGAAAGTACAGAGTTTTCCAGATATACCCCAGAGCAAAAGTTAATTAACCTACATTTTCCACACCAAGCCCATGAGTAAATTAAAATGACAGTGGCTGTATGTAAAAGTTAAAAAGAATGTGAGACCTGGGGATTCCTGTTGGACGCTGCTATAGATAGACGGACACATTGGGGGAAGGCAAGATACTTGAGACTGATTCTCTGAACATCAGCAAAAACCAGTGCAATACAGATCCTGAATCTCTAGCCTCCACACGGAATTTAATCAGAGCTGCAAAGTCAGAGGTACCAAAAGAAGGTACACGTCTTCTAATGGAATGGTGAAGTCAATGTGCATTCCTATACAAAGTTTACTGTAAACCATTCCAGCTCACAGAAAAATGCATGAAGGTGCACCAACTAAGGTATTATACACTCCAGGTGGCACCTGTAAATGTACATAAGTACTACTACACCCATAAGTAATTTTACACTTTTTGTTGCTATTCATCATTCAAGAGCATAAATTAACTCCTAGGTTCAGATTTAACTTTTCACAAGCAGGCGGAGCACTCAACCACTGTGGTGGAAATCTGCCTATAGGGGAAAATTAACGAAGTTTTTTAACTTTAAAACATAATATTACAAATATTGCAGTAAAAAATATTAATGTAAACTGATACTAAATACATTATTTTAAACACAGAACTAACAAAATAAGATGTTACAGCACCTTAACTTTAATGTGCATCAAATTAATAATTATTTAATATATACTTATCTAATTTATCAAAAATATTTTTTTACAAATCATTTTTAAAAATTCACATGCAGAGTAAAATGCAAATTATATTTAAAACATATTACAATTTACGAAATGTTATGTATATAACTAATTTGTGGTAGTTTTAATTTGGTAACAAAAGTTTGTTGTAATTTTAAAAAAGGTATTATTTGTATTTAATTATGTAGCATTCGATATTCTGTATGAAATATTTTTCAACAAAAAGTAAATATTTTGTTTACATCTTGCATTTAAAAAAATGTTTGTAACTTTTTTTAAATTTTTAGTTAGTAATCTGATCAAAGGTTTTGCATTCCTTGATAATTGAATATTTTATATTATTTTAAATATGTAAATTAAATTTACCTAAATAATAATTATTCATTGGGTTTAAGTAAAGGTTATTTTTTTGTTTTCTTTACATTGGAAGTTTTAAATTTCTTTTGCAGTAGTAGTAGTAGTAGTAGTAGTAGGAGTATATACTATTATTCGGTTTGATAACCATGAAGCCAAAGTACAAATACAATACCTTAGATACATATTGAAATAAATATCCAGAAATTGCATAGGCATATATAGCAGCAATACATTCCAGAAAGAATCAGTGAATATAAAAAACAAATTACTTAAGCTAAAACTTGCACATTGGCATTCATATAAGTACAAGAAAACTAGATCAATACTAGCCACCCAATCCTCAAAAATATCTCTTATTTAATTTAATTTTTAACATGTTTTATAATATTGTTTACGTTTATTGTTTTATTATAAATTATTGTAATTATGATTTTAATGTTTATCATAAAACATTTTTATTTATTTCTTTTCTGGGTAGTTATCTCAATATAATTAATTATTTAGCATTTTTGCGGGATAATTAAAATATATTTCTTGTTAGATTTGGGGGTCTCTAGTTGGCACAGGTATGCATAAATAGGGACCCTTGCCTCTAGTCAGGGTAAGGGGGTACATTACTAAAATAACCCCTGCTCACCCCCTTGGTAGCTTGGCACGAGCAGACAGTGCAGTGTGTAAAGCATTTGTGAATACATACAGTAATCAAGTGACAACACTATAGATGGACACCACACAAGTTTTATATAAAAAATAAGTATTCTTTATAAAGATTTAACACAAGACCATAAACGTAAAAAATCCACAATACTGTTACTTAAAAATTGTAGTTTTAGCTAAGTTCTCTTTAGTTCATAAAGTGCGACACTCTTAGTTCAATGTACCTTTAGAAGCGACATGCAGGACAACGAAAGTGTTGCAAGGGCGGTGATGCGTTGAAGATTTTGGTGCAAAGAAATAAAGACGGGAAGATCTTCCTGATGCGGCACACTTCTCCGATGTTGCGAGACGCTTCCGCGCGATGCAACAGTTGCAGCAGCGACACCCTTGTTCAGTAATGCGACGACAGCGGCTGCGACGGCGACACGCTTCTTCCTCTATGCGAGACACTTCTCTTGATGCGGTCCAATGCGACAGCTACAGCAGTGACATCCTTGTTCAGAGATGCGACGGCAGCGGCAGCGGCTGCGACGGCGACACGCTTCTTCTCCGTGAGTCGCGCTTCCAGCTCCTTGCGACACGCAGTTCCTCAGAAGGCCCAAAACAGCAGCAGGCACTTCAAAGGAACTCTGGTCAGCTGGGGGTTGAAGTCTGTTGTCCCTGAGACTTCAGCAAGAGTCAAGCTCTTTTCCAAGCACTTGGAGATCCTTACACAAGTTGAAGGTAAATGCACACAAAGTCCTTTCTTTGGCAGTCAGTCAACCACTGCAGGCCAATCCCCCAAGCAGCACTTCAGCTTAGGGATAGTCTCTCCTCAGTTTCTTCTGGTTCCACTCCTCAGCAAAGGTTTCTTCTTGTTTCCCAAGGTGATCTAAAGTTCTTGGGTTGGGGTCCCAATATTTATACTAAGTTTTCCTTTGTTCTCTGAAGGCAGAGAGGCCTTTGCCTAGTCCAAACCAGTTCTGGTCAGTCCTGGAGCACTTTGTTTACATGACTCCTTCTTTCCTTTCAGAGTGCAGGGTAGAGACATCAGATGCATCACAGGAGGTGGAGCAGGCATTGTGGAGGGAAGGCACAGCCCTATTCAGGTCCCAGGTGCAACTCCTCCCTCCCATCTAGATGCAAATCTCTCTATTCACCACTGGGCTGCCTCACCCTGTCTCCTGGAATTCCCCAGCCCTGTCAATCAAACTCCAGACAAGGAATACACAGCCTAGCAGAGGCAGGTTTGAATGGTTAGACAAGAAAATACCTACTGTCTAAAAGTGGTATTTTCAAACACAGAATGTTAAAACCAACTTCACTAAAAGATGTATTTTATCATTCTGAGTTCAGGCATACTAAATTCGAATTTCTACTATGTCCCCTGAGTCAGTTAGGATTGTAAGATGTAAAAATCAAACTGTCCATTCTGGCCTATGGAGAACAGGTAGACTTGCAATAGTGAAAACCGAAAATGGTTGTATTTCACTATTAGAACATGCCACACACACCAGGGCATGTCCTACCTTATACTTACAATGCACCCTGCCCTTGGGCCTACCATAGGGGTGTCTGATGTGAAGAAAAGGGAAGGTTTAGGGACTGGCCAGTGGGTGCATTTGCCGAGTCAGCATGACAGTACCAGACTGCACGCCGGCTCTGCAATGCAGGCCTTAGACACACTTTTACAGGCTGCTTCTGTGGGTGGCACAACCAGTGCTGCAAGCCGACCAGCAGCATTTGGATTTACAAGTCCTGGGCACTCCTGGTGCACTGTACTAGGGTCTGCCAGGTAAGCCAAACCAACCAATCATGGAATCACTGATTCATACATCAATTTACAATAGGGAGCACTTGCACTGTGGCACTGTGGCACTGGACAGCAGTGGCACAGTGTCCAAAGCATCTAACACCAGCAAAACACATGAGGCAACAGCAAAAAAGGGAGACCCACGCCAAGTTGCCAGGACTAACATTTCTTTAATTTGTTCTTTTTAGTGAAATGTTTAATTCCTTAATATGCTTAAGTTTAAGAATAGGAAATGTCACTCCCATCCCTCAAAGCCCAACACTTTCCCTAATGTAGTTAACCCTTTCGGTGTGTCGGACGGCCGGGAGCCGTCCGCCGCACAGGGATTTCCTTTCGATCAAAATAGCCTCAGGAGCTGATCGGCTCATTTCAGTTTTTCTTCCTCAGCACCGAGGCAGACGGTAGAGGTATCATTGGAAATGGGAGGATCTCCCTCCCTATTGGATCCCTGCTTTGGGATCACCTCAGGACAGCAATCCCCAAGCAGGGATCCACCCTTTAGGCACCAGGGAAGGGGGAACAGCTCCTTGGGCAAGGTATTTTGCTCCCCCCAATGTTTTCCCAATTATCAGTCTTTCTGCACCCCCTGGGAGGCAGATGGGGCAATAGTCCCTGATCTGCCCCGGGGGAGCAGAAAGCACACTAGCGACCAGGGATTTAAAAAGAGTAGGGGCTTCCCAAAATGGGCATGCCAATGCCCCCACCCCCAAACAAATTCCACAGTCTTTTTGCCCCCCCCTTGGAGACAGATAGGGGCAATAGCACACTAGGCACCAGGAATAGTTTTTTTGATACACTGGGGTGGGGGGCTGCCCAAAATGTATATGCCAATTCCCCCCCAACAAATAGCCACAGTGTTTCTGCCTCCCCCGGTTGACAGATGGGGCAAAAGTCCCCGATCTGCCCCCCACCAGGGATTTTGTTTTTTATCTATATAGGGGAGGGAGCTGCCCAAAATGGGCATGCCAATGCCCCCACCCCCTAAAAAATGCCACCGTCTTTCTGCCCCCCCGGACGCAAAGGAGGGCAATAGCCCCTGATCTACCATGGGGGGGCAGAAAGCCCACTAGGCACCAGGGACTATGTTTTTTTTTATACGTAGAGGTGGGAGCTGCCCAGAATGGCCATGCTAATGCCCCATCCCCAAAAAAAGTCTTTCTGCCCCTCCAGAAGGAAGATCGAGGCAATAGCCCCTTATCTGCCACCGTGGGGGGGTATTGTTTATAGGTCTGTCAGGGAGAAGCCCATAGACAAGGGTCACTCCCCTTTTTTAGGCACACATTTTGGCTGTTTCAGTGATATTTTTAGTCTTATCTGACCCCACGCGGGGGCAGAAAACCACTAGAAACCAGGAAGAGTTTGTGTTTGTGTGAAGTTGAGTTTGGATGACAGTCTGTGTGTATTGACCTTTGGCTGGCATTTTGCTGGTTCTGTGTGTGGACTTGCACTTGGCTAATGGTGTGTGTGGAATCGCGATTGATGATAGAAGAAGTTACAGGTGAAAATGTTGGTACAAACTGCTGTTTCTTTCAACTCAATTTGAATAATATTTAATTTCAACTGTTAGTTTCCATAGGAAAACCTATCATTTCAGAATTGTATCTACTTGTTTGTATTTCTTTCCATGATTCATTATTGCTGTCACACCCATTTCTACTGGTAAATGAAAGGAGGTTGAAAGCACAAACAATTGTAAAAACAGGCTATGTCCCAGTAAAATGCCAAAACTGTGTAGAAAATTTTAGTTTTCTGACGAAAGTCTGCCTGCCTCTGAAAGTTGGGAAGAGGGTGATTTCAGTTTCATAAACCCTTTGTTGATATCTTTTGCAGGGAAAAAAACCAGACACTTTCTTCTGCAGCACATTTTCCCAATTTTTCCCCAAAAACCAAAATGTCTCTGTATTTTGCGCTACTTTCTGGTCCCCCTCCAGGGGAATCCACAAACCCTGGGTACCTTTAAAATTCTCAGGATGAAGAAAGAAAAATACGCAAATTTTGTGTGGATACCTTATGTGGACAAAAAGTTACATGGTCCTAAGTGCGAACTACCCCAAATAGCCAGGGGGGAAAGGCCCAGCAGTGATGGGGTTACGATAGAATGGGAATAATAAATTATACCCCTAACTCCAAAGTCCAAAGCTTTCCCCAATATGATTACTTTTGAAGGGAAAATGGCAAATCTGAACCCCCTGCCTTTCAGTTCATAACTTTCCTTGATGCGGTTAAGTTTGAAGTTGGCATAGTTAATCTGAACACCCCAAAGTCCAACACATTCCCCAAAGTGGTATAATTAGTCTTGGAAATAGTAAGTCTTAACCTCTTAAATTTTATTACTTTTCCCAGTGTGGTTAAGTTCAGAGAGGGAATGCTAAATCTGAACCCCTTAACATCCAATACTATCTCTAATGTGTTTACTTTGGGAGTGGGGTCCTTGGGAGACTCATTATTAATTTTTTTTTTAATGTTATTATGTTTGCATATTTTCATCAGTATTTCTTTAACCCCTTGGGTGCGAAGCATTTGATGGGCACAGCACTGGTATTAGGGTGTTGAGGACGTGCCCAATATGTCCTAGCACCCATACACAGGGGAAGTGCAGGAGCTTCCCCGTGTACTCCCCTACCACATTCCTCCACCAGGGATGGCAGCGAAAGCACTTCCGCTGCTACCCCCTCCTCTGGTATGATGATGATTTCATATGAAGCCAGAACATGCTGGAAGCCATTTGCTTCCATCGCGTCATGGGTCCTGGACCTTTGAAGGTTGGTCCGCCCACTGGAGAAAGGACTGGAGCTGAAGTGGCACACTGGGGGAAAGAAAAGAGTTTTCATTTCCCCCAGTGTATCTCTTCAGTGAATTCCTGCTGTGATATCATGGCATGGAACTGGGATCGTGCAGCAGAAATGCACCTACAAGACACTGGGGATGTCTTTTAAGTATGGGGAGCACCCCCATGGGCAAGGTTTGCCCACCAAAATATAGGAGCCTTTGTTCTTGACATTTCTGCCCCCCTGGGGGCATATCAGCCATGCTTTTAGGTTGATCTGCCTTCCAGAGGGTGGAAAGCCACAAGACACCAGGAATTATTGTGTATATGTATTTTTAATGGTGAGCTACCCCTTGGCCAACGGTCACTCCCTCAGGGGCACAATTTTCCTTTGTTTCTGCCCCTGAGGGGCAGATCAGCCATTTTTAGGCCAATCTCCTCCCGGGGGTGAAATGTACTAAGTGCCAGGGATTTTATTGTACATGTGGTTGGGTTGCGACCCCCTGGGCAACAGTTGCTCCTCAAAATATTTGGCCATTGTTTTGACCTGAAAAATGGCTGATCTGTGCCCCGGTGCGTGGAAAGCCACTAGACACCAGGTATTTTATTGTACATGTATTGTACATGTATGCTGGGAAGTGGCCCCTTGGGCAAGAGACGCTCCGCATTTTTGAGGACATATTTTGACCATTGTTTTAGGCTGATTTGCTCCTAAGGGGAGCAGAAAAATACTGGACACCAAGGAATTTTATTGTATGGGTATGCTGCGGAGCCTCTCCTTGGGCAAGGGTCACTCCTGATTTTGGGGACCTTTTTTGGATACCCTCTGCCTCCCACCTTGGGGAAATTTTTTAGGTCGATCTGCCCCAAGGGCCCAGACAACTACTAGACACCAGGGATTATATGTTTGTGGAGCAGCCCTGTGCTCAAGAGTCCATCCCCAGCATTGCCCACACATGTCCTTTGTTTTCTGCTCTCCCTGGGGGATATCAAAGTTTTCTTTGGCAAATCTGCCCACGGGAGGGTGCAGAAAACCACTGGACACCAGGGAATACATTGCTGTGTGTGTGTGATCTGGCATTTGGCTGGGGGTGTGCATGTACTGGCGTTTGTCTAGCGGTGCATGTTGACTGGTGTATGGCTGGCATTTTGCTGATGGTGTGTTTGAACAAGGGTTTTTGATGGCAGTGTGTAGTGACTGGCTTCTGGTTGGTGATGTGTGTGGCTGGCTTTTGGATGGTGGTGTGTATGAACTGGTGTTTGACTTGTGTTGGCTGGTGACTAGGGCAAGGTTCATTCCCCTCTGGAGTGCCAATGTTTTGCCTTTGCTTTGTTCCCCCCTTGGGGCAGATCGGATGTTTGAATGCTGATGGGTGCCTAAGGGCAGACTTCATATTGTTTTATAATGTTAACTTTTTTATTTCTTTTCATCATTTGCATTTGCAATCTTAATGTTTTATTTCTCCTTTTTATTGTAGGAAAAAGCTTTTAATTTCCTTTGTGGCGATTCCTGCTTGCGGTTTCAGCACTGGTAGATTAGGAGTTGGTGCAGTTGCATGTTTTTGGTGAGGAAACTTTTTTGTAATGTTTATTTCAAATGAGTATTATTTCCCTACTTGAATGTTTTTTCTTTAATAGTTAATATTATTGTAGCTAATTTAGTTCATGAGTTTTTTTATTCATGTTTGAATTTGTGCAAGGTTTTTATTGTGTTATCTTGTGTGCAATTTTTTTTTCCTAGTGGGATATCTTTGGTACTTGCTGTGTCTGTGTAGAGTAGGTGCAGTTGATCCTCAATTTATCTGTCTGAGGCAAGTGAGACATATCTCTTTAGAGTATCAACTTCAT
Source organism: Triturus cristatus (assembly GCF_964204655.1). NCBI lineage: Eukaryota > Metazoa > Chordata > Amphibia > Caudata > Salamandridae > Triturus > Triturus cristatus. Next base: position 1,357,275,198 of record NC_140591.1, read on the forward strand.
TGTGTTGATTGCATTGATGGGTTTTTTCCAGATCATATGCCAATAGTTATATTTACTGTTTGATACAGCTGAGTTTGTTGAGTTTTAAATTGATACAGCATTGTTTATTGTTGTCTTGTTTGTTATGTTAAATTCATAAGTAGGCATTATGGCTGACCACACATCAGGATGTAGGTTTGCTTTTTGAATTTTCCTCTGAACGTGGCTCTGGGACTGACTCTGTATCTAAGGTAGAAGCCAAGATGTAGATTCTGGCAGATAATTTGCTATACAAGAGTAATCATCTGATGATGAATCCACTATTAGTGCCAATGGCTTTGCTTTTTAGAGAAGGGCAGTGTTATGCAAATCGGAATGCAGCCAGAGGCAGGAAGGCTTCCCATTGGAAGTTCTAGAACCTGGATTGCCCCTAACATTGAGCAGCCTGATTTGCCTGCCTTTAATTGTGTTTCAGGATGTAGAGTCAATACATATAACATTTTGCCTATCAATTTCTTCTAACTGTTAATGTAAGATATGTTTTTGGATGATATAGTTGAGCGTACTAGTTTGTATGCAGAACTGTTTTTGAGGGACAACAATGCCAAATTTAAGACCCATTGTCACATTTAAGACCCACTGCAGAGCTTCCTGCTGGACTCCCACAAATATCCATGAGATTAATCATTTCTGGGGTATAACTTTACTGATTGGATTGATAAGGAAGCCATCAGTGTCTATATATTGGTCTGCTAGTTTCTTGATGGCAACTGCTATATTTCCAACAACTATGAGTCGAGATCAGTTTTTAGTTCTGCAGTGGATGCTGCATTTTGTCGATAATACTACAGCATTGCCATTAGATCACCATGATTGTGACTGTCTCTTCTAGATTCGACTTGTCCATGACTATTTAGAATATCGTTTCTCAGAGAACTATGTTCCAGGGAAAGATATATCTGTGGATGTGATGCAGCGCGGAATGCAAAATCCCTCCCTTCGTCACAGATCATAGATCACACAGACACACTCAATCACTACATTCGCTGGTGGGGCCCATAACACCAACATTCATCCTCTATTAACCTGTCTCCAAGGAGGTGATTGTTCCATTCGCTGTAATGAAAGGAAGTACCCACTTATCCCTAATGAACAATAGATTTCCCTACCTTTCTCTATTTATTAAGGCCTAAACTTCACCTTTTAGTACTCCTCCCATGGATAGGCCATGAATCTGCTAGCTGCTGGTTGAAGTGATAACTAAATCTATCATTTATTTACATCAATACACTTTTCATAATAACGACCTAACACAGTTCTTGTAATAAATCTTAAATCTTTATCTAAATAATTGAAAATCGAATTATTTGTTTAATCAAGCAGTAGACCATCATATTTACCTATTCTGGCTAAAAGTCGTCCTCTAAGTCAAAATCTTGGTCATCAGTTCATACTGTCAGAGTCTTAGGAAACAGCTGTCCTGCAGTGTCACCGTCCTCTCCGTCAGCATAACGTCAGGAAATCGAAAATCTTCTGAAGGGTCTCGCTTCTAACCTCTCTAATCTATGGTAATTTATAGTAAAATTACATTCCAAAAGTAACGAGTAATATTTTTAAATGTCTCTGATTAGTTGGTGAGATCTGTTCCAGAAGTTTCCCATGCGGAAAATGTGTCTTTAGATATAGTTCAGAATTTCTTCGGAAAAGTATCTTTTATTGTTTCTTTCAGGGCAGCTGGCTGGTAGCCCAGAGCGTCCTTGAGTGGCACAGTTGAGTTAGGGTCGCGTAGAGGCCTCTGCTGCTGATGGTGACGCATGCACACTTCACCCAGAGACCTTCACAATAGAGTTGTGTTCGTCAAATAGGGATGTCTGCCATTTTGTGGCCACTCCAAATGGTCAACTTAAGCAAAGAAACACAAAAACGTAATTAATACATGGAAATGACTAATAAATGTTATCCCCTTACTAATACGCATATGTGTGTGTATTTATCTAGCAGAAGCAACACTTAATGCAGGTTATATTCACATTAATAAAGCACAAATCACGAATACATAACGAAAGCAACATATATTCATGCAAAATTCTAATTATCTATGATCAATATGCATATACAATTTAGTTTACGTATTAGTTAGGCCATGCAAATACAATTCCCACGTGTATTCTTATTAGTAAAGTTGATTAAATTCCACAGCAATCCAATTAATACAATTACGATTAGTTAATTATTCTTATTAATAAAAACATGCAAAATGGAGAGGGTATACAACATTTTTAAAATAAAACCCGCTCCAGCAGATGCATCTCTGGTCTTTTTTTAGGGGCGTTTGATTTTCAGGCAATACATTCCCAGCACGAGAACACATGATGGTATTAAGCTGTATATGCTGTGTGATAATGTCACTGCATATGCATAGAATTTCAGGGTGGACACTGGTAGCTATTCTTCAATTGCCTACCATGGTTGGCCTTCCACTTTTGGAGTCAGTGAGAAAAATGTGTGGGAACTTGCCAGATCACGTTTTTACAAGGGTCACCATTTATACATGGTCAATTTCTTCACAAGTGTACAATTATTTAAAGAATTGTTCAGAGTGGGCACAGTGGCGTGTGGCACAATCCACTCTAACCGTAAAGGTTACCCTAAAGAGCTTGTGTATAAAAAGCTTGAAAGGGGACAGAGCGGTGCTTCACCTGGTAATGAACTCCTTGCTGTGAAATTTTCCGAAAGAAGAGATGTCCACATGCTGACAACTATTCATGATGAAAGTTTTGAGCTTGTGACTGTTTGGGTTGGGGTTGCAGAAGTCTGCAAACCACTATGGATTCTAGACTACAACAAGCACAGTAGAGGTGTAGATAGAGTAGATCAAAGGTTGGAGCCTTGCAATGCTGCTCGAAAGACCTATATCTGGTAAAAGAATGAGCTGTTCCTTCGTTTCGTCTGGCATCCTTCAATGCTTACATTGTTTTCAAAGATCTTTCTCCAGAATTCAAGATGGCTTTTATACAGTCTGTAATAGGCAGTCTTCTTGCAGTTGAGCAGACAAGAGTTCCAAGAGTCAGAATGATGGAAAAGACTTTCCTTGTCAGGGATGTCTGTGTCCGAAGAAGAGTATGAAAGGAAAGTTGTATGTACTGTCCAAGTGTCCTTCTAATCCTGGCGTATGTGTGCCCACATGTTTTAAACTATTCCATACAATTCAAGCATTGGGAGCTACCATGCCAGTAAAAGAGAACTGACTGAGGTCTGTATTGCTATATTTTCTCTGTTTAGATGGCTGGTTGGCTGTGATTTAATGTGCTCAGTTACACCTGTTGTGTATTCAGACATAGTTGGTATTTCATATTTTACCTATAGGTTGATTCTTTCTATTTGAAAAAATGTGTTCTTTTGAGTAGGATATTTGATTTTGTCTCCTCTCTGTGCTTTGTGTCTGCAGGCTGTTTATTGTGGTAGTGTTTTTGAAATGAAAGTGGTGTGGAGTTTCATGGTTATGTCTGCATAGTGAGATTATTTCCTAATGTGAGGTTTGCTTAGGAGGTGAGGGTCTAATGCGTTTAGACTTATGAGATGATTCCATAATGTGTTTATGCTGGTGAGGTTTGCGCAGAATGTAATTCGCGCCTAATGTGATACTGTGCATAATGTGGTTCATGTTACAGGCGGATGCTGAGTACAGTGGTTACCAGTGATTACTGGTTGTACGTTTATGATATGTTTTATTTTTACTAAGGTCACTAAGTGACAGTGGTCCACGTGGCCCTGTCATGTGTATATAATCCCCTGTAAATATTGCCCACTGCCAGTTGGCACAGTGTATATTGTGTGATTACTATTCTAATGTGTTTTATGATAATACAAAGTCTATTTTTGATATAACCTTATGTGAGGTTCCTTTTCTGGTGTGCCTAGTATGTTGTTGCTGTGTGTGTTGCGCAAATGCTTTACACATTGCCTCCGGGATAAGCCTGACTGCTCTTGCCAAGATACCAAGGGGGTTAGCAGGGGTTATCTTTGGCGTGTAACTCCCTTGCCCTGACTAGAGTGGTGGTCTCTGCCTGGCTTTGGCGCAAGCCTTAGCCAACCAGAGATCCCATTTCTAACACTGTGCCTATTGGCACTTCCAAAGTATTAGTAAAAATATCACCTGTGCATATTATGCCAAAATACTTCCCAGATATTTTCATTAGGAGGGCATCATCTAACCTGGACTCGTCATACTCTGTATATGCCAGATGCCTCCCAAATTCTTTAAACGCCGTGTGTACAGATCTCTTCATTACCCCCGCCAAAATATTGGCCATCTACGTTGATTTCAGTGGGCTCGCTGACAAAACACTATTGGCCTTTGCCTATTTTGTTTTGGTGGGCTACTGGTTTGAAAGGCTTCAGGCAGTGGGGCAAAGGTAACACAAACCTTAACAAAGGAATAGAAGATGAGGCCTTCCGCTAACTGCTCAGTTGATAAGAAGACGGCCATAATTTCTGTAGCACCGCCACGATTCCTCTGCACCTGCTGCCCAGTCGATAGCGCTGCCCCAGGAAAAATGTGCCACGATATTAATCCATTTTGCGCGAGAGAAATTATAACACCTATGTATTGATCATATACTTGATTTGTACACATCAAGTTCCCCTAACGTATAAACATCAACTTTTTTTTTTGAGAGGCAAGCGTCCTCCAGTCATTTTCAAAGCATATAGCTGCCGTTAACACGCCAACAACCCGAGCATGCTCTCCCCATGCGAGGCACTCCGGCATGAATGCAGCCGGAAGCAAAGACCGGGCGGACAAGCCATGCAACTGTATTTGTTTGTTTAAAAAATTCTGCCTCGACATGGAAGGAAGGCGCGCATCTCATACGTTATTGCGAGGCAGCAGTAAAATTACACACACTCGCCCTTACCCCCTGACGTGCGCAGCCTCCCTCGGCAATTCCCGCTGCTCCCCCAGTTACCGGCCTCAGCAGCTCGTTCCTCTGCTTTGCTGGAATACTTCCCAGCCTGCGGGGATCCCGATGCCACCGGCCCGCTGATCACCACCTTAGGACGCTTGGAAAACGGGACCCAGGAACGACGCCGGACAGCTCCCGCGGCTGCGGTCCGGAACTTGGCTTCATCGCAACGAAACCTGCAGGAAAGAGAAACAAAGAAAACAAATTGAGGGCCACTGGTGGCCCGGGTGCCGTGCCTGTGGGGAGCAAAGGAACAAGAGACCGTTCTGCTCCCCTAACCCCCTTTTAAGGGGGGAGGCACGGGCCAGGCCGATCTAAATCGGTGGCACCCTTAAGTTGGACGCCCGCGTGAACCGGAAGCACTTGAGTGATTCCGGTTCATGCCCCTCCGCACGCCGCCTATTGGACGCTCAGGGGAGGTGGGAGTGCTCCCTCCTCCTCCTTGCCCCCGGGGACCGGTGCGACCGCCATAATGGCGGCACGCGCTAATTTAGCGCTCAGCCTTGCCCAAACCCTGTTCCACAGCGTCGACGTGGACCACTCTAGCCATAAGGAGACACAGTTATCACTTGTTAAAACTTTCTGCGTTACGAGGCATTAAACAAACGTAGAAGGGAGTTCTTTAAATCCCAAACTTTTGATCCAAGCTGCAGGCAAAATTTTGTAGCGTTGCCTGTGCCATTAGAGTTATCAAAATCATAAATATTAGTATTTTCAAATATGTGTTCTACTCAAATGTATAAAATCAGGTACACAATAGCTAATGAAATCAAAATTGTATTTGTATATCCAAGGAAGGAGCTTCTAAACCGTCCCCTCTCCAGTAAGGCAATAACATGCATGCACACACGCAAACACACACAACGCACGAATAACAGGCACACACACACATACACAGTCACACACTCATGCCCTAATGACATTTTTAATAGCTGATTGACTTCTGTGTCTCCTGTGATGCATACAATCCGAAAAAAGCCATGAAGCAATTGTGCAGATCCATTTTAAAGATGGCGAACACTGCACATCCATATAGTCCTCTCCACCCCTACAGCGAAAGCGAACCTCAGGCCAATGGTCTCGAACATTACATTCTCATGTCATCACCACCCGAAAAGAGAAAGGTTAGTTATGTGCTAAAAGGATACTTAGTTCCTATTTAGCACATGATTAACTACAGAGGGAAGAGAATCATAGTAAATGAGGCCAATTGTGTTGAAGGGCATCGTAATTGAACACGAACCAAGTGGTATTTGTTTCCACCAGGGAAGCAAACAAAAAATGCATCGGCGCAGTAATGGATTCTGGAATGACCATGAGCCGCCTAATGAACACAGGTGGCGCTGGCCTCAAGAGAGACATTTCTAATAGACTTTAGATTAGCAGGAGGAAAGCATCAGCTTCAAATACTTTTGAAATCTCACAAGTGTGAAAGACTTCATACATCATAACTGGAATAATAGAAAGTGATTAATAATTGTCCCTTGCCTAAATGAGTTGCCAGATGCATTTGATTCTCATGTGTAAAAAAATTAATCCGCAAAAAAGTGTTTGATTTTCCTTCATCTAAGCAGCTTGCGGTAATTTATGTTAACCCATTATGGGCGCTGCCATTTAGTGCTGCAAAATGTTTTTAAAAAAGACCTCAATTCTCCTCTAAATGATTCTGAGCAACATCAGTGGATGCATATTTCAATTACTGATAGTTACCAGAGTGTGTTTAAACAGTCATCATTTAAATGATAAATTACACAAATAGAAAAATTATACTTCATGCATAGTACATTGCTTGATGTTTAAATAGAGTCTCCTGTGTCAGGCCAAAGCCTGTTGTGTTTTATCTGGGCGCAAAAGGGGTATTGATTCAAATTCAGAAATACAGTGGGGCGGGAGGAACATGCTTAAGGGGAAAGCTATTTTTGTTTAATGGATAATTTATGCATTGATACACTACAGGTGTATTTGCAAGACTGTCACTACCATACATTCCCATGGATTCCTCCTTTCATTTTAGATACATGTGCCCATGTTCCATCAGAGTATGCTTTGACAGTTTCATAATCATGAACAACCAAAGGTGCACATTGCACCACAATTGCACTTTCGCAGTTTTTATTCCTACTTGGTTCCTTGACCCTAGAGAAAAGACACATTTCTGAATGAAGATTCTAGCTGTTTAGGTCATTGCCACTATTCCTATTTTGAAATATATCTAAAAAATAATTAGAATAAGAAAAAGCACACCAAGGATTGACTGGAAGGCATAACCTCTGTGAGGGTTACATTGTCTACTGCAGTAGAAACAGAGGAAAGAAAAAGAGGAAAAGCTAAAATTCATGAAAAATGTGCATAAACCAGGGAGCTGTTTTAAGATTTCTGACCCGTTTGCACTGACAGCCTTATGCATCAACCCAAAATCCAGTCGGTAAAATACCGATTCCTTATTAGCTCCCGGTATTAAGTAAAAAATTCCCAATCCCAATGCATCAACCCAAAAGCAGAAATCGGTATTTAAGGAATCCTTAAATAGCGATTCTTTAAATAGGGATTCCTTAAATACCGATTCCTTAAATAGCGATTGCATTTAAGGAATCCCAAAGTGAGATTCCTTAAATGCAATGCATCAAAGGTAAAAAATTAGCGATTTCGCTAATAAGGGGAGCAAATTACCATGAAGATGAACTGCATGGTAATTTGCAAAAACTTTGAAAAATGCACTTTTGTGCATTTTTCAAAGTGTCATGTTGCGCACACACATGCCCTTAGAGCATGTGTGTGTGCAACATATGTGCACATATCATTTTCAGGGGTGCAACAGGGTGTCCTTTTGACACCCTGGCACCCTTGAAAGTGCTCCAGCTATTAGCGATTCGGTAATACCGAATCGCTAATACAGAATGGCTTTACATTCATTCCTATGGGCCTCCAAGCCCATAGGAATGAATGGGTAGGTATTCCTTATTACCGATTCGGTATTACCGATTCGGTAATAAGGAATGTTAAGGAATCGCTATTTGAATAGCGATTCCTACATGCATAGCCTTTTGCTATTCCTTATTAGCGATTCCTTATTTTTCGCTAATAAGGAATCGCAAATGCTAATGTTGATGCATATGCCCCTGAAACTTTTAAGATGAGATTGTACTTCTTTATATATTTCAACACATGAACAGCTTGTAATCAGGAGTAACATAGTGGAAAGCGGCCATAAAAGAAAACACCAGTTTTTCCTCCTGGGGATTAACTCATCAGAGTAAGGAGCTCAGTGGTGAACTATAAACCTTGGTGCAATGATGCACCTGGGTTTGTGTAAGCCAATAAGGAGAGAGCAAACACACTTTAGCACTGTTTAGCAGTGGTAAAGTTTAATGTCTCAATGCTAATAAACACGAAATTCAGGGCACAGCAGGGGTGAAGGAAAAATGTTTGGGGGAAAGACTACGAAAAGGATGACAGGTCTAGCATTTGCCCCCCCCCTATATGAAAGTAGGTAAACCTACCCATCCTTATGGGAGTTCTCATCACTAAGGCGGAAAATCCGTCAGCATTGGAGTGGTCAATGGAGGGTGTTCCACCATAAAATCCATTCCCAGTAGGGAGATGGACCACCTCAAGAGATTGGGATAATCACTCTTCATTTGCATTAACCATTTTAGGGTCCTGTAGTCTGCCTGAACCCGGATGTGAGTCCCAAACAAGTATACTCTCAGCTTCTTCAGTGTTCAGACCACAGCAAAGGCCTCCCTCTCCATAGCTCTCCACCTCTGTTTTCTGAGCGGTAACTGTGAGAGAACAGCCCCTATGCCATGCTCTGGCATAGGCATCTGTCTGTACAATCAATTATTTGGATAAGTCATGGGTCTTGAGTACAAGTGCTATACACATGGCCTCCTTCAGCCTAACAAAGGGTTTCTGGCAAATCACTGTCCAAATCATCTTTTTGGGCTGCTTCTTACAGGTCAGCTCAGTGAAGAGTGCAATAATGGTGACATAGCCTTTAACAAACTTGTAATATCCAGTGAGGCCTAGGAAGGCCCTCACTTCAGTCTGAGTCCTGGGGTTTCCCTAGCCAGGATAGTCTCATTCTTGGCTTGGAGGGGCTGAGTTTTGCCACACTCACTAAGTGTCCCAGATACACCACAGATTTCTGTCCTATATGGCGCTCCTTAGCATTGATAGGCATGCCTGCTACAAGGACTGAAGCATTTCTTGGAGGTAAAACACGTTATCTTCCCAGCTGAAACTGAAGACTGCAATGTCATCCATATAGGTGGCATTGTAATCCTCCATCCCAGCTAGGACTCCGTTAAGCAAACACTGAAGGAGGCAGGGCAATTCCTTAGCCCAAAGGGCATTATTTTCAACTGGAAGTGCCCTCAGGGGTGGAGAATGCAGACGTCTCCCTGGCCCCTTCAGTTCGGGCAATCTGCCAGTACCCTGATGGTAAATCAAAGGTACTTAGGAACTTGGCATTTCCCCAACCTATCTATGAACTCATTAGCTCAGGGGATGAGGTGAGCATTAGATTTTGTATCTAAGTTGGGCCTCCTATAGTCCACACAGATTCTGACGTCTGGGGCAATGCCCATTGGAGCAGTTTTGGGTACCAGCACCACTGGAGTGCTCAGTCACCCTTAATTCCAGTACCTTACACACTTCCTCCTTGATGCTGGCTCTCAACTTGTCAGACAGTTTGTTAATAGTGTTTGTCACAGGCATGCTGACCCCATTGCCAATATAATGGGTACACAGATGAGTGAACCCAGGGGTCAGCGAGAATAAAGAGGCAAAGTGCCCCAGCAAGTGACGAGAGTCTGTCTTCTTCTCAGGGGTCAGAGTCGGGGAGAGGTTGATACCTTCACTGAACCATCCTGCTCCTTAGAAGATAGAGGTTTGCTCTCTTCTTCCACCCCATCATCTGGCACAAGGAGCATAGTTACTTCAGACCTTTCATAGTGGGGCGTGAGGTGATTAACGTGGAGGACCATTAAGGGGTTCCTTGCCGTATTGAGGTCCACCAGGTAGTTGACCATCCCCTTTATCTCCTTTTCCTCATAAGACCCAGATCAGTAGCAATGTAGGTTCCTAGGCTCCTCTGGCTCCATCACTCACTTTTGTTCAGACTGAAACTCGACCAAAGAGGCCTTCTGGTCATGCCAGAGCTTCATCACCTCCTGCTGGCTTCTAGATTCTCGGTGGCCTTCTTCCAGAAGCGCTTCATCTGAGTCCTGACCGTCATAATGTAGCTGACTATATCCTAGGGGACTTCTTGGGAGCTTGCTCTCACCCCTCCTTTACAAGACTGAGAGGTCCCCAAAACACTTTGCTGTACAGAAGTTCAAAAGAACTTAAACCAACTTCTTGCTGTGGCACCCCACTGTAGCAAAAGTGAAGGCACAGCAAGATGACATCCAACTTACACCTCATGGGCTCTGACAAGCTAAGCTCTCAACAAGCACATTAGCCTGGGGTGATAGGGTGTGGCAACATTGTAAATTACTCAACACTCATCCAACATTGACTTATTGTATGCTGACATGATGTTTGTACCCATCAGACACTACTTCTTTAGGGAGTTACATATGGGTAAAAATCTCCTTCAAGGCCTAGGCCACAGCAGATGCAGTCCCAATCCCTGGAGGTAAAACCTGTGGGTATCTAGTGGCACGGTCCACCAAGACGAGGATAAACCTTTTGCCCAGGGCAGTCATGAAGCCCAGGTGACTCACCAATTTAATGCCCACCATTTCAAAGTGGGTGCCAATGATAGTTAATGGACCCAGCGGAGCAATTATGGGAGCCTTTCGTTTTCTGCCTGACTTCCCACTGGCCTAGCAAGTAGGGGACAAACTGTCAAATGCCTTCATCCATGGCAAACAGAAGTGGATGACAAGTTGGCAAAGTTCTTGTACTGCAACCAATGTCCTGACAGGGGTATGTCATGAGGCAGACCCAGCTGAAAAATGCTGTAGTACTGGGGGACCACCAGAAGATGGGTGGCTCCAGGCTCAGGAACCTTATGCTCATTATACAGGAGGTCATTCTCTCAATAGATTAGGTGATCTCCAGAGGTGCTACCAGTTTCTTGGGCCTTGGCCTGTCACCTGAGACCCTCAAGAGTGTGACACTCCTTTAGAGCCTCACAGAAATCCTTCCTGGTGGGTCCTCTCTCAGCTTACCAACCGGCTAGCTCAGATAAGATCCCCAGGGCAGAAATGTACTCACCTGTAGGTTCCAAGACATCAGCCTCAGGCTCAGCCTCCTCCCAGACCATAGGAGTTTCCCATACTGCTTGATCTTTTTCCTCTTTAAAGCTACCTGGGTGATTTGTCTAGGCTCCAGGTCCCCTTTACTACCTTCTCTAGCTGCCATGGACTTTGTGGTCAGCTACATCTACTCAGGCAACCCTAAAGCCTCCTTGTGGGTCATGTGCACCACCTCCTTCCAGACAGTATGCTCTAAGTCATTACCAAGCAGATAGTCCACAGGCATTGCAAGACGGACAGCTACCCTCTAGGAACTTGAGACCCCACCCCCAGTCAAAAAAGAACCTGAGCACTTGTCTTTTGACTCCCAGTGTCGTCTGCTACCACAACCTAGTGGAACACATTAGAGATTACCTGATCTGAGGATACCAGGTGACACATTACAGTAGTCATACTGGCTCCTATGTCCTTTGGACCCTCTACCCTTACTCCCATGTAAGAAGAGGGAGAACTTTGGTAGAAGTTCAGGAAGCCTGGAGTTCGGTTTCCTTTTGTGCATTTCTCTTTGACTTGAACGGAGTTCTCTTATAGTACGGAATACTGTGGTGTCACCGCGTATTGCCATTTCTTTCTCATGCGAGCTTTCTTTCATTCTATTTTAGGGAAGTTATTATTCCTTCAGCACAGCGGAATACAGCGGTGAAGTTAACCACGTATTACCATGTGTGTTCTTCTTTATTTTGCATTTACTTTGGAAAGTCTGGGGACTTTGAAAGTAGCGGATTTTGTGGAACTCTGCTGAACGGTGCAGAGGAACCTCTCTGTGTACTTTATTCAAACCTGATTTCTATTACTCATTTCATCTACATTCACAGTGGTGAAGCAACCCCGTGTTGACTGTATTTTTGAGCTGCTACTCCCGTGAGAGGGGCTATACCTTCCTTACCTACGAACAGTGCAATAGGTTGCCAGCATTCACGTGCTGGAGTATTGTTTGCGCTGCAGCCCAATCTTATATCTCAGGCCTGTGTTTAATACAACCTCTGGGTATGCAAGCTACTGAATTGGCACCTATTGTTTTGTATGGTGGAATGAGTCTGTGGAGTTAATGTTGTGAGTTCTTTTATTAACAGGTCAAATGTTGTTCTGCATAACATGGAGAATTCCCCAGGATTGTAACAACAGCCTAAACCAGTTCAGGTATATATAAGATCTTCTAGAGAGATAATATGAGAGTAGAGATATATGCCCTGTTTACATCTTTAAATATTTTGTTGTTGCAGGTTCTATTCCACTCCTGTCCCTTCCCTCTCCTTTTCCCTCGCCTGATCATTCGAATACCCAGTATCTATTTATATCCCTGGGTGTTGGTAATATCAGGAGGTGGACCATATTTTCTGCTACGACTGGATCCTGCGGAGCTGGGCCTGACAAGGTAACCGGGGCACTCCCCCCATAAATAGGAACAACCTCCCTCCAAATCACTACAACAGCCAAGCCGTGTATCTGTCTGCCAATGGGGGGGGGGGGGGTGCTTCAGCATCTTGGGGCTTCTGGCATCTCCCTTCATACCCATAACACATAAAATGTAAGGTTGAACTTTCCTGAGGACTTTTAGTTAGGGAACCCATTCTTCTTTTGGTCAGTTTGGGTTTGGGAATCCTTCCCCACAGAACTATTTTGGGGGCCATTATAGAATTCCTTAATTGTAATATTGTCCACCCCTTTTCCTTCTGTTGGAGACACCTGGTCCTTAGCCAATGGTCGGCCTCCTTAACAAGCTCCCCAGGGTCAGGTGGCTCACTATCCACTAGGTGTTGGTACAGCTCTGCAAATTAATTGCTGAACATGTGCTCTCTGGCATCCAGATTGCATCGGCCTTTTTAATCATTTATATTGTTGTACTTCACCCAACCATCCAGTGTCTTGCAAAGGTAATTCACATAATCTACCCAAGACAGGTGGGACAGCTTCTGTCCCCTAAACTTTTGCTGTGGGCGAGCCTATATTTCCTAACAATGGTGTCATTTCCTTCATGAGTGGTTCCCTCAAACCATCTCCCCTCCCCAGGGCCAAACGTTCACTCCCTCCCTTCAATGGGAATGTGCTTCCAGAGACAGGCTCCCCAATCCCCCTCACAGACCCAGTGCAACCTCATAAACCTCAAAGTATTTGTGAATGTCTTCAACCACAAAGTTAGACACCAGGTCTTTGGGGATGTGAACCCTCCTGCTCCAATGGGCACTGGGGTATCAGTGCCACCACAGCTGTTAGGCTGTGTGCTTTGTTTGGTTTTAAGGTCCAGCTCCTTCAGACTCCCTTTATGAGCCATTATGAGCTTCATCTCCTCCAGAGCAATCTGTATAGCAGCCTCCTCTGCAGCCCTTTTTGCAGCAGCCTCCCCTATCATGAGTTTGGCCAGCTGCAGTCTGAACTCCCTTTCAGTCTTCCTGTCCTCCAGTACCTCAGAGAACAGGTAGTGGGAGGAAATGCTGCTGCTTTCCTTAGACCTGGTAGGGGACATCACTCCAGTGGGCCCTCCTCTCGCCTCTGAGGTCATGGTTAAAAGGTTTTCTTTGTCCTCCTCATCACTACCCTCATTCTGCTGTTTCTCCAAGTCCTCCTCCTCCTCCTCCTCCTGAGCTGTGGCTCATAACTGGCTGGCCCCCTCACAGGCCCTGAGGAACGTCTGGAACTTCAGCTTCTTGGAGCTCTTAGTTGCTTAAAGCCCACTCTCCCTGCATAATACCTTGAGCTCAGCCACAGTGTACCTCTTAAGTTGTTGAGCTCAAACTCCAATCTTGCAGACAAGTGCACAAAGTCAGTTGGAATTGAAGTGAATGTGGAAAAAGCACAAGAGGCCAACCAAGGAGAATTTAAACAGAGAATGAATCTGATGTCTGATTATTTATATGGGATTTTAGTATTACACAAGATCACTGAATGGCTCTGCACAAACACAAATACTGGATCCCGCTACTGAATACCAATATAGGAAAGTGGGTTTATGGTTGAGGGGGTGAGAAGTGTTCTCAAGCAACAACCAACAACCACAATACTTGTACTAAATGAACCTGTGTTTAACACTTTGGCAGCTTGGCACTAAGCAGACAGTCTTAACTTAGAGGTGATGTATAAAGTATTTTTGTAGTACACAATTGGTAATAAAGTGAAAACTTATAACAAGAAAAATCTCAAACTGCGTCAGAAAAATAAAGTGAATTTTAATAATAAATTGATACCAGAAGGATAAAAATCCCATCAGTAGATCTGGAGACATGCAGTTTAAAAGTTTTAGATACGAATAGCTTCTAAAATCACACAGTGTCGCTCATGGTCATCTGGTATTACTGAAGCGGAAGAAAGTCAGGAGTTTAGACTGACTGCAATGAAGCTGTTAGATTTAATAATTCCCTTTCCTTTGATGCCTCTGCCGTGGTATTTTAGATTAGCAGTGTGTGGCTAAATTACATGTATTGATGCTCGCATCCAGAAGCCTGTCAAGTATTCCTCGCAGCATGCATGCCGCATTAGCCAGTGTGACTCCATTTTGTATTTTGCAACTCTTATAAGAATACCTGTGTCGTGCTCATGTTAGGCCTTAGAATCGCTTGCCTCAGCAGAACATTGCATTTTGTTATATTTTTTGTTCATGTCCAAGGCTGCAACCCGACTTGCTAAAAGGATAATCATTCTGCTCTGCATTCCATTGTATACATGCAACTCTGCTCCTACATTAAGAGACGCTGATACTCGGCACAGTGGCCTTGGGCCGCTGATAGTGCACCCATCTGGCAGGTGTTAGCCCATCTTTCTGTGCCTCCTTTGTTTGTGTCCAGCTCTGGCCGGTACTTTTCCATTAGAGGCGTGGCCGAAGTCTCCTGAAGGGTTTATCATCTATTAGCGAATGTTGGGGAGCCAGTCCCTCGGCATCCATCTCAGGGTGAAGGTCTGACAGGGCTCCTCTGCAGAGAATATACAATAGATAACGTGAATTCTCATTCTCTACTGTCTGATCGACTCTTCATTTTTGGAAGGCATAGCAGGTGGTTCTAAGTATCTGAGTGGCCCTAGAGGGCCACGTCCTTCAGTTGGCGCCCAAACAGGAACCCCACAAAAGGGGCCCCTCACCCATAACTGGGTTCGTAGGGGCCGGGGTGGTGTCTGGTTGGTCGGGCGGATCGGGCCCCCATATACCAGACAGAGCATGGTTCTCGCAGCTGCCCCGCCCTCCCGATCAGATGGATCTTCGGCTAGTGGCCCTTGGCTGGGGTCCTGAAAAGGCGAAACCTTGGTGCTGACCGTTTTGGTCCGAAGAGTCAGCAGTGGAGAATAACTTGCTTGAACTGTGTGCACCAGGTGAGTGATCTGATTCTTCAAAAATGGCGCCATTATTGGTTGGCACGAGTTTTTGGGCTGTGTTTTGATGCAGTCTCCTGACTGTCTTGTTTGCAGTTTTTGAACAGCCTTGCTTGAACAACATGACAGGCTGTGTCTTGGTATGGTTTAGATACCATCTTGGTTTATATTTGGTTGGTTTGTAAACCGTTGTGGAAGGCACAGAGTGCCTGCGAGCAGCTTGCCAGACCAATTGGTAATTCTACTTTCTTGTTGAAAAAGGTCTGGGGGCTGTTTGTGGGAAATCTGCTAGACCAACTGGTAATTGGCATACTTTTGAAAAGGGTCTGTGACTGAAAAGTCTGCCTTCTTGAATTGGTATAGTTTTGGGGTTTGCCGTTCTGTGTATGATGCAGCTTCTGGGCTGACTGGTGACATGTTCGTGTGCTCAAGTGTTGCACGATTTGTGGACCGATGCTGATGACGTAGATGCATGTGTGAGGAGCGACTGTGCTTTCCGGACAGTGGGTTTTGATCAGAGAACGATCTTTGGTATTTTAGTTTATTTGTATCACAGTTGTGTCTGTTCGCTAGGGACAGTACATGTGTCCGACATTAAGATGCCTTGTTTTAGTAGGTTTGGATGTTTCGGATGTCGCTGCTGTTCTACTGATGCGCGGTAGGAAGAAAGAAAGCCCGCACCTCCGGAGGGTACACCAAATTTCGAAATATATGTCAAACACGGGATTGGCCCTATTATGATTAGCACATTGTGGAATAAACATACAAGGGACAATGCTGAGTCGCAATGGCCGCATACTGGCTCATTTGATGAACAGAAAATTAACTTCCTGCAAGATAAATTATTTGCTAAGAGGAGTAGACAGCCCATGTTTGACTTTTTGAGGGTATGGCAGAAGGAAGCAAAGCAATGACGCATGAGGGAAGAGAAGGTGGCTAGAAGGAAAGAGACACACACAATTACACAGAAGGCAGTAGCCTATGATAGGGATAAGATAGAGAAAGGCAAAGCGCACGAAGACAGAAGGTTTCCAGTACAGGCTGATAAATGTAATGTGGTTTGGGAAGAAGGGGACAAACTAGTTGAGGAGCTTCTGGATTCTTGCCCCCCGCCACCCTATGCCCCGCAGCGGATATACCCTACGGTCCCTACTTCCACAGCCCCGACTCCTGGAGCTGCCCACTCCGATATTCTCAGCAGTGTTTCATCAGCCCCAGCACCACTTGTTTCTCTCGTATTCCCACCGTTAGTGAGTACAGACGCCGTTCCTTCTCCTGCACTGTCCCTTCCTTCTTCTGTCCCATCTCTTGGTTCCGCCTCATCTGCTACACTTGCCCTTACACCCCCAACACTGACCCCTTATATAATGGTGCCTGTTTCTACCTCTGCTCTTTCCTCTGTGAACGCCACGCCTCAAATGCCGTTGCACACCGAGACGCCTACACGTGACTCCCTGACAACAATTGGGCAGCAGCGCAGGATTGCATGTGTTAGTGCGCTCAGCTGTGGGACTGGAGGAGAAGCAGATGGTAGCGAATCAGGCAGCTCAGTGGGTTCTAAACCTGATCTATAGTGTGGAGGATATCTGGAGTGTGATGAAAGACTATGAGCCCTTCATACAACAGCTTGCCCTTAAACACATGTTGGCTACTCTGATACAGTTGTGGGAGCAGTGCTTTCAGGGTACTGCACCGCAGAATATTTATGACATACGAGATTGAGTATATGTTACAGACATGGCCCGAACAAAGTTTTCAGCAATGTGACTACATTGGTGCGTTACCGAGGCTGATTACTCCAGAAGGTTCCACTGTTAGGAACACAGCACCCCATGAGGGAGATCCATCCCATTTAGCACCCTGAAATACCAGAATTGCGCAGCTCTACAGATACTGTAATCAGATAGCGAGTCGACGCTCGGTTTCAAGAAAAATTGATCTACACCCCTTGGAAAAGGAGTGAGGTCCTTTCCCTAAAGAGTCAGTTACCGGACCTGAGAAAAAATCCCCCTGTATATTACAAGGAATTGATAGAAGCAGCTTCTTCTACAGTCATGACACTGCCCGACATAGAGTTATTCTTCAGTTTGTTGGTACCGGTAGATATATGGAGTCAGGTCCATACACAAGACCATGCAATGGAACTGGGTGGCACATGGGAAGAGATTAGAGCATGGGATAATGAGCGCAAGCCTAGTAAGAAGTGAAAAGCAGACTTATTAGCTTTGCCATGGCACATCATCGCCTACATGCAGTCCCTTATCCCACCGTAGAGAGTGGACTGGGATAAGTTGACTGCATGTCGTCAGAAGAAGGAAGAGAGTGAGTCTGACTTCTTTACCAGATTCGATGAGGTGTTCCTCGATTTCAGTGGCCAGGATTTGTTGCAGGAAGGTGGTGTTTGATTGTTTGTGAATAGGTTTTTTACTAATTTGCTCCCTGAAATTGCCACTCTATTGCAGGCCTCAGAGAGTACTTGGACAACATCCTCCCCGTCAGTTATATTGAGCATGGCTCAGTATTACGAGCATAGAGAGAACGAAGACCAGGAAAGGGTAGAGAAGAAGTCGAAGGATTTGAAGATGAGGGTGTTGATGCAGCAGGTTTCAAGAGGAGGGGGTAGAGGATGTGGTTCGGGTTCAGGTCCTCAGGGCCTTAGGTCCAACAGGGGTGGTGCTTCAGGTGTGCCCGTGGGACCCACCCACTGTGTGTACTGTAAAATGGAGGGGCATTGGCGGAACGAGTGTCCGGAATTGTTGCAGTGAGGTGGGGCTCCGAGAGGTAAAGGTTTTGGAGGTAGAGGACGTGGAGGAGGAGGCCGAGGGGGGAAACAGTCAGAGAACACGACAGACGATAGGCAGAGCGGGAACTATGTTGACGACCCTTGGGGAAGACAGTACAACCATGACGACTATGATATGGACGAAGTGACGGGGTTGTCTCACAGCTAGGACAGCTGAGGGTAGGGCGAGGGACCAGTTCTGGTGTCTGTAGATCAGTGCGGACCCTATGTCACTGAGGATTTGCAAGGCTCCACCGAGAAATTTCTAGTTGATACAGGGGCAATGAATAGCTTTTTTTCCCATTCCCTGGTCCCGGGGGCAGCTCTGTCTGGCCAAAATGGGTTACTCAGGCATGCCGGTTGTTAGCCCCTTCACAGTCGATTCCCCATTTCTGCTGGCGTCAAATTGTGGAGAGAATCTGTTAGGACTGGATTTGCTGAAAAGACTACATGCGAAGGTGCAAAGACAGATGGCTACCTGCAGTAGGCAACAGAGCCCCGCACACAGCCATATCCGAAGAACAAACAACACCATGGAGCTACTCATCATGCAGTTCGGAGACCCAACAGGGCCACAACACCCACCACCACCACCCCCTGGACCGCCACCACCCCCAGGACCCAGACCCGCCCCCCCGGACCACCAGAGAGGCAGCATAGAGTGAGACAGCGGACCTACCGAAAATGCACCACTCACACAGACCTAACGCCAGCGGAAGTCATTGCCCACTACAGGCTCAAAAGGACAACCATTCTCCGCATCATTACCCACATCGCCCACAGACTGACGGTCCCAACACAGCGGAGAACCAACATCCCACCACAGTCAAAACTGCTGGCTGTGCTGCACCTGTTGGCCTCTGGGACATTCCAACCAACAACTGCCAGAGTCGGAGGAGTCTTACAGCCTATCAAAGTTCATCACACCTGTCCTGGATGCTAACCTCAGCTTCATACCTCAGTACCTTCCCTTCCCCAACACTGCGCAGGAACAGCTAGAGACAAAGCAAGGCTTCTATGCCATAGCCGGATTCCCGGCCGTGTTGGGGCAATTGACTTCACACATGTTCCACTTGTGCCCCCTGCGGATACTGCACACCACTATAATAACAGAAAGCACACGCATTCCATCAATTTGCAGGCAATAGTGGACCAACGGGGACTCTTCACCAATGTCGCTGCCAACTACCCAGGCAGTGTGCACGATTCCTTCGTCTTCCGATAGTCCATCAACAACCAGTGCTTCCAGGATTGCACATATGGAACTGGACTGCACATTGGTAAGTACCAAATCAACACACCACACATCCCACAGCCAAGAATGCAAAAAGCACATCAGTGGGGATGCACACGTGACCAAGCCACATGCGACATGTCAGACTACACGAACACCTACCAGACACGACTACACCACTCCATGGTCATCTGGGGCTACTCCCTGTGGGCTGGCTTACCCACACAGCCAGCACAGGCGTCACTGAGCTGGTGGGCCTGCATTCACATCCTGCCGAACCAAGTATTGACTCTTTTCTCCCTGCACTGTCACAGGTGATCAAGGATATGCACTCTGCCCTTGGATGATGACACCCCTCCGAGACCTGAACACACCTGCCCAGAGGCAGTACAATGCAGCCCACATACACACCAGGGATATCGTTGAATGCTCATTTGGCGTGTTGAAGTCACGTTTCAGGTGCCTGGATGGCACAGGTGGGAAGCTCCTGTACAGCCCAGAAATCGTGTGCAAGATGATTGTTGCATGTTGTGTGTTGCACAACATCTGTGTTCGCACCAGGGCCCCATGGATCCCAGTACCAGAGGTACTGAACGAGGATGATGGTGATAGGGCAGGTGGGCCATATCCCACTGCAGCTGCGGCAGGAATGGCCCATAGGAACTACATCATTGACACCTACTTCTCATGAGCGCGTCACATTGTGTCAGTCCGTGGCAATCATGGGAATGTAGCAGATGTCCAATTGCACTGCATGTGTGAATTAAACATTTTGCAGGTTGACGTTTGGAACTGTGCATTGTCATGTTACATATCCCTGGGTTACAGATGTGATTTGCCTGGTTGTGCTCATTTGCCGGTCCAGGTGTGTCCTGTGTTCAGTTGTGGAGGGGTTGCTGTTTGTACCGGGATGTTGCCAATGTTGAGGTGCACTTCTGCTCATGTGCGTATACTGCACGGTGGGTGTGACGCTCCAGCGGATCAGATCTGTCTGCCACTGGTCTCTTTCAGGCGGTGTGCCTGTCGGTTCTGTCATTTCACGGTGCTTGGATGTTGTCCTCTGCAGTTGGCCAGGGTGCATCCGTGGTACTCCGCTGTTGCTGTAATTTTTTCAGTGGCATTTTCCGTATGCTGTTCTTGTGCTTGTTCCCGCATGCGCGTGAGTATTGCTGGCCTCACGCTGCTTATCCCTGCTTTCCTCATCGCGGAAGGGCTCATCGCAGGTTTTCTGGTGTTGTGGTTTGTGATTTTATCTTCCTTGGGGTGGTTGCATCGCAGACATTGTCCACCTTTTCTGGTGGCTATCACATGCTACCGCCTTGTTGTGAATTTCACGTTGACACAGGGTTATTTTCCCACAATGGGCTGTGATATTGGCAGTTGCGTTACACTACTCTTGCGGTAGTTATCACACGTTCTTGTGAATATACCCCAAAGGGTCCTTATCGCAATTCCAATATTGTCGACAGAAGGTCACCTACCTAGGTCACCTACTGTCTAAGGAGGGTCGCAGACTAACACCCAAACGCATGGCGGCTATCATTAATATATCTGTTCCTAACACCCAATGTGAGATACATGGGTTCCTGCGTGTAACCTCGAATTGTCGTCAGTGGATTCCCAATTTCTCCCTTTTAACAAAGCCCCTTCTTCACTTGACCACTAAAGATGTGCATGAGCTCTTACCTTGAACACCTGCATGCCAGCAAGCTTTTGAACAATTTAAAACTATGCTTTGCTCTGCTCCCATGTTTGGCACCCCTGACTACCAGAAGCCTTTTGTGCTCAAAGGTTTTGGTGGTAAGCAGAGACCCTGCGCTTACTTCTCTGCCATCCTTGAGAATGTCGCCAGAGCGCTTCCGAGCTGTCTAAGAGCTGCAGCGGCAGCAGCAATCTCTGTTAGACAATTGGCAGGGCTCGTACTTAACACTGACCTCACAGATATGGTCCTGCATGCTGTGGATACACTTTTGAACAAGACAAAGACTCAGCACCTCACCAGTGCACATCTTACTGGATATGTTTGCTCCACACATTACCATTAAACGATGCGCTACTCTCAATCTAGCCACATTAATACCCATCCCTTCGGAAGAAAAGGACAGTGATGTCCATGATTGCTTGTTTCGGATGGAGGAGGAAATGAAGGGATGCGTAGACCTGACAGATGTTCCCTTATCTGACCCCCAAGGGGAACTATATGTTGATGGCTCTTGTTTCAAACTGCCGGAGGACACTACTACTGCAGCCTATGCAATCACCACATTACAAACTGTAGTTGAGACATCCTGTATCCCATATCAGTCAGCCCAAGCTGCCGAGTTAGTTGCCCTCCTAAGGGCTTGCGAACTGAGTGAAGGATTGACTGTTAATATGTACACCGACAGTCAGTATGCCTTCAGGTAGCGCATAATATTGGTCGCCTCTGGGCGGAGAGAGGGTTCCTGACATCCCATGGTCAGAAAAAACAGCATGGCCCTTTGATACTCAGATTATTATCAATACTCACTCTTCCTGACAAGTTAGCCAGAATCAAATGCAGTGCCCATAAAGCACTGGTAGATGATTTGGGGAGGGGTAATGCCTTTGTGGACCAAACAGCCAAGGAGACAGCCAGAACAAAGATGAACAGGATGTTTTTAGCAGGACCGGCTAGATGGGTTCCAGCCATTGCGATGTTTGAGGACACTATAGAAAGCGTGAGGGAGATACAAAGAGAATCGACTGTAGATGAATTGGCAATGTGGGAGGAGAGAACAGGACGCTTAGATGGTGACGGGTGTTGGACTGATTTGTCAGACAAACGGATGCGGTTGCTGCCCAATGCCTATGTCCTACCTGTAGTCACTATGGCCCATGGCCCAGCACATATTAGTGCAAAAGTCATTTGCAAATTGCTAGACCCAGTATGGCAGAATGAGAATATCCATAAGGTTGCATCACAGTTAGTGAGACACTGTATCGTTTGTTTGAAGCACCTTCCTGGAAAGCGCACCCCTACACCTGCTGGTAACTTTACACCACCTTCCTTCTCTTTCGAGGTCATTCAAATGGATTTCATCGAAATGGAGCAAAAAAGCAACCTGAAGTATGTACTAATGGTAGATTTTGCATTTAGTAGGTGGGTGGAAGCTTATCCAAGTAAGGGCAATACAGCCATAGCAACAGCGGAGGCACTTCTAAAGGAGTACTTCCCACGGTACATATTGCCTCGCGTGCTCTGGAGTGACAATGGGAGCCACTTCAATGCTAGAGTCATTGAGCTGGTGTGCAAGGGCCTACAAATCACAATTTCCATGCGGACAACCATCCTCAATCGGCTGGCCGTGTCGAGAAGTACAATGGCATTCTCAAACTGAAACTAGCCAAGATTTATGAAAGCACAAGACTGAAATGGCCAGATGCTTTGCCCCTAGCACTAATGTCAGCAAGAGTGACAGCACATTCTAGGACAGGATTGTCACCTTACAAGGTGACTTTCGAGGCCCTGCCAGTGTTTGGGGCGTCCCCAGACCTAAACATTTTTCAGAAATAGAATACCCTCTTTTGATTGATTATTTGTATGCCTTGTCTAAAGATCTGCATTCTGTCCACCAACAGATATCTGCCGCCCTACAACCATTGCCAGAGGGCCCCTGACATCGGATCCAGCCTGGGGATTTTGTCTTTGTACGCCAGTTTTAACGCAAGTCCTGTTTGGAGCCAAAGTGAAGAGTCCCTACCCAAGTGCTCCTACCCACTCGGATGGCTGTGAAGGTAGACGGCCGGAAGCACTGGATGCACGCCTCCCATATAAAAAAGGTGCCTTTCCCACTCCCGTATGATTCCTGGGTGAAGAACGGGATTGATGACCAGGATGGGGAGCTGGTCCCCTGCTTTGTTCCTTTTTCTGATGCTCGGCTGAGAGGGGCACAGACCGACATGGAGAGTGACAAGGTTTTGTTTGAGGTGATTCCCCTTGAGATAAGAGCCGCCCGGATACTCCAGCTCCCACAGCACAAAGTTCTGAGTCCCGATCCCCAACTGATTCTGAGTCATCACCTCTGTTTGCTAATGAAGAAGTGCATGGGCACACTAGGTACACTCTGCGGCCCCGATGGAAGGACAGTGCGCCAGCAGGGCAGTACAGGAGTTAGGGAAGGACTTGAGCTTAGGGTACAGGCGCTGTGCTTCTGATGCTTGTATAGATTAAAGTGATAAATACTGATGATGGAGGGAGGTTGCCCTATCCTGAAAGAGGGATTGTTTTCAACAAGGGGCGCAATTCTTTTACTGGGTTGCAATTGTGCACCGCTACCGTGGGAAAGACAACGTTTGATGAACGATAGAAGCCTGTCTGTGAGGCTCTAGATGGACACAGGGAAGAAGAATACCACTCTGGCTGGTTGTACAGAGGCTCAGATTCCCTCAAGTATTTTTCAGCAATGTATCCCTTTGGTCTCCCCATCCCTGATGAGGAGCAACCCTTTGCAGCTCCCCTCTCATATTCTCATGGTCCTGTTTCGTTTACCTGGCCCCTTAAGGCTTAAATTGTAATTGTGGTGATAATTTTGCTTTCTCTGATCTTTGTATTTGGAATACTGTTATCCTGTGCATGCTTGAATAAACATATTATTGGTACTTTAGCCCCTCACAAAGAAGAACACCGTAAGACTTACAAAGATAATGTTTTTATTCAGAGGCTGCATCAAACACATGCTGTTTATAATATGACAAACTGTTGGGTCTGTGGGTTGCTGCCTTCAGCCACACACAAGAGTGAAAAACTGCTGCCTATGCCTTTATCCTATGTTAATAGTTGTGAGGGTTGGTTTACCTTGCTTAGTTTGGTCCGCCCCTTCTCCCAACTGGACTCCTTGGAACACAAGGGCACTAGGCCCCTTTCATCAATGACAATGAAAGTGTACCTCCAGCATAGATCACCATATGGTGCTTCCACTGAAGATGGGCGTTTTAATCGGATATTCCTGACTTCTTGCCTTAGAGCAGTAAATAGAGGAAGAAAGATAAATAAAATGGAAGAGGAAGGGGACAGATTCTTGCAGTTCAATGTGTTCGACTATTACCAATCTTTTCAAACTCGCAATGTCATAAATGATTAGTCCCTGCCCCTGGCGGTTGTAAATGTACAGTCTTCCTTCTGTGTCCAGGGAATAGGGAGTGAAGAAGTAGGGAACAGTACCTGCAACATAACCTCTATACTGAAGATACCTAAGAGCCCACCATTGATTCCACCACATAACATTTATTTTATTTGTGGAGACCGTGGTTATGTGTGGTTACCTGAGGCGTGGTCAGGGCAATACTACCTCTCTTATCTCCTTCCCCTAGTATATGTGGCCCCTTCCGACTATCACAAGACACACCGACTACAGTGCAGGCATGTCACAATTTCCTAAGTCAAGAGAGTTGTCAATCCAGATGATATTGATCAGACAGACACCTCCCTGCAGCAGTTCACTGATATAATGAAGGGTCTCACACCATTCTGGGATCCCATATTCAATAGCCGCAACATTAGGTGTTTGGCAAGAGTGATAGAGGGGGTCATTAACACCACAGCAGATATACTCATAAACATCACAGTTGAGCTCCAGGCCACAAGACTTGTCTCGCTTCAAAACAGGATGGTTTTAGTTGTTATCTTAGTTGATAGGGGCAGAGCATGTCGCGTCATCGGGAGCAGCTGATGTGTATACATACCAGACACTGCCCCTGTCAACTTAGCAATGAAGAAATGACATAAACTTGCTTCAGAGATCCATGTAGATAATGGTTCTTGGTCCCTCACGGGGTGGCTCTGGGGTCTACTACTGTCATGGGGTTGGAAGATTCTATTTGTCCTAATAGGTATTGCAGGTATCATTTTTACTTGTTGCCTCTGCATCCATTGTCTCCCAGCATGTTGTTCTTATTGTGTGACTAGGCTTACCCTGAGTGTTCCAGGACATGCCAGACGAGTTTCCAAAATGCCGATGCAAGAAATTCAGTCAATTATGCTTATTGATGATGCTCTCTTCGATTATTAAATAACATTATGATAGCTGTTCACTTTTGCTTTATTCTACCCTGCTCAAATGCATCTATTATGTCCCATTTCCTCCCCTTAGAATTGTAAAGAGCCTGCCAGCTAGCAATGAAGGTTTTAGCCAACACTGCTAAAAGGAGGGTCTGTTAGATTTAAAATTCCCTTTCCTATGATGCCTCTGCCGTGCTTTTTTAGATTAGCAGTGTGTGGCTAAATTACATGTATTGATGCTCGCATCCAGTAGCCCGTCAAGTGTTCCTCGCAGCATACAGGCCCCATTAGCCAGTGTGACTCCATTTTGTATTGTGCAACTTTTATAAGAATACCTGTGTCGTGCTCATGTTAGGCCTTAGAATTTAGAATCGCTTGCCTCAGCATAACATTGCATTTCGTTAAATTTTCCGTTAATGTCCAAGGCTGCAACTCGACTTGCTAACAGGATAATTATTCTGCTCTGCATTCCATTGTATACATGTAACTCTGTTCCCGCGTTAAGAGACGCTGAGACTCGGCACAGTGGCCTTGGGCTGCTGATAGTGCGCCCATCTGGCAGGTGTTAGCCCATCTTTCTGTGCCTCCTTTGTTTGTGTCCAGCTCTGGCCGGAACTTTCCATTAGAGGTGTGGCTGAAGTCTCATGAAGTGTTTATCATCTATTAGTGAATGTTGGGGAGCCAGGTCCTTGGCATCCATCTCAGGGTGAAGGTCTGACAGGGCTCCTCTGCAGAGAATATACAATAAATAACGCGAGTTTCCATTCTCTACTGTCTGATTGGCTCTTCATTTTGGGAAGGCATAGCAGGTGGTCGTAAGTCCCCGCGTGGACCTAGAGGGCCACGTCCTTCAACGCGCAGGCCGGATGCAATAACCAAGTTAATCCTGCTGTAAAAGTTGCAGTCTCACAGTCCAGCGTGAAGACTCCAGTTAGTGGTGGAGAGGGGCACGAGAAGCTAGGAGATTGCTGCAGATGGTCATTGCTGTTCACGAAGAGAAGTGTGGTTAAAAGATCTGATCAAAGATTGTTTCAGGAATTTGGCATTGCCAGTCATCCCTGGCTGCCAGTGCTGTACTACAAAGTGCAGGTCTTGTGTTGCTGGTCTTGTGGGTAGGTATTGTCTGTGCAAAGAGTAGATCTCACTGGAACTTCATGTTGGTGGTCATCACAGGCAGCAGAGTTTCAGTGTGAATGTGTCTGTTTGTGGCCATGCGGAGCCCAAACTTTAGGACTTTCACCTTTTATTCTTCAAGGAGCTTCCACTGATGACAGCCAAGGTTTGAAGACCTGGGGTGTGCCTCTTGGGGATCAGAATGCACTCCAGCGGAGGCTATCAGCAGGGCTCAGGCAGGTCCAGGCAAGTTCAATTACAGCTTGTCTACTGTACTGGGCAGTTGCATCAAATCCTCTGAAGCTTGTTGTGGCCTGTCACACACAGAGGAGGTCAGCCAACTGTTCATTAGAGTCACTTTGGGTAGTCTGGCATCAAGGCAAGCAGGTCCAGTATTCTTTTTTCAGACATGGAAGGCAATCCTTCAAGCAGTAATGCAGTCTCTGGCAACACAGCAGTCTAATTCAGAATCTTCCACAGGTCTAAAAATGTTCTGATATGTGATTGTGATGATATTTTTCTTTTTATGTTAGGTGCCAGACTTTGTGTATGGGGAGAATTCACTGACCTCCCCCAAAACAGGTTCTAGGCAGTTCTTTGCCTCCCTTACCCCTTCTCTCGGCTCCAAACTGTCTAGGTTGACAAAGTCAGATTCCTTTGTGTGTGGTGTAGGCAAAGCCCTTCCAAGTGTAAGTAAGGGTGAGTGCAGGCCCTCCTCAGACATCCTGTCAGGATTATCTATCCTGTCCACACCTAAAACTCCTTTGTCTTGATGTCTGGAAGCAATACACAAACCCCAACAGCAGAGCTGTGGCATCCTGCCTCTTTCTCACTCATTGTTCTAATACCATGGTTACCTGGGATTCCACTCAGCTGGTGATCTCCCTAGCATTGGAAAGTACTGTTTGAATTGCGTGTGACTGTGATCCCTGTCTGGCTGAGTACTTGGATGGGTTTCTTCTTGCTTAAGAATAAAACTTGGATTTCAACTTTAAGAATACCTGCTTTGCGTGATCCTTTCTTTCCACTCAAGGATCTTACACTGGTGTAGTCGGCAGCTGGCTGAGGAACCCAACAAGACCAAACTCTACCTCATCTGGAAGTTGTGTAACCCAGGTAGTGAACTGGAACTCCTACCTCAGGTACTTTTATCTAATTCCTTTGAGGCACGTATGCTAGATTTTATCATTTAAAAAGAAACTCCGACTCAAATTTAAACCGGGACTGGGAGCTATTTCTTCGTGACTTTATATGAGAAAGGGTCGACGCGGGCTCGTCCTTTTAGGGTCCTTTGTGCATGTTGTAAGTCATTTTTGTAAACTCCAGTGCACCTTGCTACTTTCTACCTTGGGATTGCCTGTTCAGTACGAAAGGGAGATGTGCATTTGTGCCTTTTAATGATTAGGCTGCCGTGGTGTGTCGGTAATTGGCTTACTTTTGGGCTGGTACATTTTGCACATTTCCTGCGCTTGTTTCAATGTACTTGTTCAGCTGTATTTTACACTGTGTATCTCACTTCAACGTATGATTTTAAAGGTATATTTTTTAAGCTTACCTCACATTGGCACTCGTGAGCACAAGAATCCTCTTACTTTGCTTGTTCGTCGCGCAATGAGGAAGCCTCTGAGTGTCTAGAACGCAACCTTCATTCTTCTCTGGAGTGTCACGTTGGCACACTTTTCACATTGCGTGATGACGTGGGAGTCATCTTGGTAGTGTTCTATCTCTGTTGTCTTTTGTCTTCTTTTTCTTCACTTGCGTGCCACGTCAGTGACACGCACACTTGATCATCCTGGAGTTACTTTGTTGGGCGTGTTCATTCTGTGACATGCACACATTCACGAGAGTCAGCGTGCCACTTCTGTGACACGCACACTTGATTATCGTCCTTAATATCTTCAATTGCGTGCCTCTTCAGTGACGGGCACACTTTACTATCGTTGAGATTCTATGACCGGCGGGTCAATGCTGTGACATGCACACATACGTGAGAGTCAGTATTCTGGAGAGTTGCGTACAGTGTCAGTGACACGCACACTTGTTCGTAGTTTGGCTGGTGTACTTTAGGCACACACTTGATATTGTATAGTTATTACAATTGTTGTGTTGTTTCTGTGACACATGCACTTGTTCTAAATCAACTAATGTACACTTTTGTGAATTATTTTGTTTGTTTAATTTCACGATTAACCCCAGTGCAGGTTCTCATCATTTAGCGTGCCACTTCTCAGTGTGCCACTTCTGTGACATGCACACAATATTTAGGAGTGTTTCAGCATTTGTTTCCTGTGACACGCACACACTTTTACTGCGTGTATCAGTGTATATTATATAGTATATTATACTAGTATAATAATTTCAAGTGTTTCTCGCTCTATCACGGTTGTATTTAACGCACAGAACAGTTACACTTCTGTGTTCTATCTCTGTTGTTTTAACGCTAAAGAATGCAGAATGTTACTGCTCCTCCTTTCTTTCTTATGTCTCCTGGGGAGCCACCCATCAAATGGCAGAAGTGGAAAAAAGTTTTTGAGCGGTACACTAGAGTGTGTGGTGTAAGTTTGAGTGTGGAGCGTAGATCTTCTCTCCTTCTTCATTGCTTAGGATCTGAAGGTCAATATGTGTTTGATCACCTTCCTGAATTTAGTGATTCAGAAGGTTGGAATTTAAATGAATCCGAAATTTGCATGAAAAAGCTTGATAAACATTATTTACCCAATGTTAGCACCATGTTAGAAAGATATAATTTCAGGAGAAGGTAGAAAAATGAAGGAGAGACTGTTGAAAGTTACATCACTCAACTTAGGAAACTTGCTTCGAGCTGTAAGTTTGTGGAATGTTCAGAAGAAAGGATTTGTGACCAATTCATAAAAAATACATGAAGAACTTTGGTTGAGAGAGGAACCGTCTTTAGACGAGGTTGTTCAAGTAGCTAAGAGGGTTGAACATTCTTTGAAATGGGTTAACATTATCAAAAGAGATAAACAAACAGCTGTTCAAGTTGTTAAAGGAGGTGATCAAGCTGTTAATGCTGGGAAAAGCATGTAGTCAAACCAGAAGTTGAGTCTAAAAGTAAAAGTAAGCCTTTTGTTCCTAAATGTTTTAGGTGTGACAAAGTTGGCCATTTGGCAAATGATAAAAAATGTCCAGCTTTGCATGTAATTTGTTCTAAATGCAAAAAGAAAGGCCACATATCTATTGTTTGCAAAACTAAGATTGGAACTTCAAAAGTCAAATGTGTAGAGGCAGAGTTTCCCGAAGAGGATTTTGTATGTGGACAAATTGTTGTTCAAGTGGATGCTGATATGAATTAATCTGGTCCAGTTGAGATAATTCAGGTAGAGGGTGAAACCACCAAAGTTCTTTTTGACTCTGGTGCTAAAATCACCATTATTTCAAATGTGTTTTACCAGAGCAAGCTTGCACACAAGACTTCTCTATTCCTTTATTAGGCTATTTTGTTGGTCTAATTGAATACAAGCATCGGTATGCCTCAGGGAAGATTTATGTGTCAAAAAATGGTTTAGACATTCTTGGGCCTATCCAATCTGATGGTCGTCAAGTGTTTATTTTGGTGCTCATCAATTTATTTTCTAGGTGGCCTGAGATTCATTTCACTTCTAGCATTGAAAATGCTATTGTCATAAAGTTTTTGCAAACACTCATTGCTAAAGAAGGTTATCCAGAAACTATTCTTATTGACAACAGTGTACAGTTGGTCTCACGTGAAATGGAGATGTTTTTAAAAGTTTGTGGGATCAGGCACAAGAGATGTTCTCTTTACCACCCAGAAACCAATGGTGTTGTGGAGAGGTTCAACAGGGTATTGAAAGAGACCATTTCTTGGGCGAAAAGCTCTGGCCTTAATTGGAAAGGTGAAGTCACAAAGAAAATTGAGTCCTAAAGTTTGTCTCCTCACAGTACGACTGGTATGTCACCTTTTGTTCTGTTGATAGGTAGGGCTCCATGTACCATGGTTGAACCCTCTTGGGTGAGGAATCTAGAAGAAAACGTGGAGGAGTCAGTTTCTCAGTCTTCTTCCAATAAGCTTCCACCTGTCTGGCGTTTGAGGGAGGAGGCCCAAGGTCTATCTAGAATTTACTTTGATTCTAAAAAGTCTTCTAAGTGCACTGTTGTGAATGTGGGAGACTTGGTGGTAATCAAGTTACCTGGTTCAAAAATAAAGTTCTCTAAACCTATTTCCGTCACTAAGGTTTTTAATAACGCTGTCAGAACTCAAGATCACAGAATTTGGAATTTGAATAGAGTTGCTGTTTATAAAGGGCCTGTTATTACTGATGGTGTTTCTGGTAGTGACAATCCACGTCATTTGTCTTCTGTTTCTTCATGCTCATCCTCTAGGTTAGTTAAGAGGCCGAGTTATTTAAAGGACTACGTATCATAACATGTTCACTTTTGTTACCTTTGCTTTGTATTCCTGTTTGCTTCTCTCTTTACCTCACCTAGTTTCTCCCATTCATCCTTTCTCACCTCCCTTGTGTTCTCTTTGGTTAACGGGGGAAGGTTTGTGTCATCCTGCCTCCTACTCACTCATTGTTCTAATACCATGGTTACCTGGGATTCCACTCAGCTGTTGGTTTCCGTAGCGTTTGAATTGCTTATAACTGTGATCCCTGTCTGGCTGAGTACTTGGATGGGTTTCTTCTTGCTTAAGAATAAAACTTGGATTTCAGCTTTAAGAATACCTGCTTTGCATGATCCTTTCATTCCATAACCAATACACAAACCCCAACAGCAGAGCCATTCACAGTCATGTGACCCAAGAATAGCACAGATGGCTGGGACTAGAAAATACAAACTTTCTAAAAGTGAAATTTTCAGAATTGTAACATAAAAACCTGACTTCACCAGTAAAGAGGATTTTAAATCACAAATCCTTTCAGGGAAAACAGCATATGTCTATCTGCTCCTAATTTAAAGTTAGTCCATGGGAGAGATAATCCTTACAACAGGGAACAATGCGTTTAGGAGTTTTTCACTGCCAGGACATGTAAAATGTGCTATTTTTAAAATACAATGTGCCCTGCCCTGTAAGCCTTTAGCTCCTATTTTACAGGTGGTTTATAAGTAAAAAGGAAGTTTTAGGCCTGGAAAAAGGTTTATTTTACCAGGTTGAAAAGGCAGTTTAAAACTGCAGTACAGGTTGTAGTGGCAGGCTTGAGATATGTTTTAAAATGCTGCTTTAGTAGATGGCATAATGCCCACCAATAGCATTTAATTTACATGGGTACATGTAGTATCATTTATACCATTCACTAGAGACTTGTATGCAAATTAAATGTACCCATCAGTTTCATGCCACACACACTTCACCTCTGGTTAGCAAAAGAGCCCTAATGCCAACAAAAATGGGTTCAGCAACAGAAGGCACAAATCTGGGGTTGTTCCTGCCGAGAGGCTCAGGTCCAACAATATTGTTTCCTGGGAGATTGAAAGCATCCTAAATGTGAAGAAAGAAGTACTAGTTGTGCTCCTACAGTGGAACAGACTTCCTGGACCATGATTCATCAGCCAAGAAGGTACACAGAGGGAACTTGGGTCAGGCCATGTTTGCTTCTTGAGTGTGTAACTCCTGGTTTAACCCCTTCAGTGCCCATGACGAGATTGTCTCGTCATGGAGCACGGTTGCGCTGTGCCCATGACGAGACTATCTCGTCATGAACCCCGCCCGCTAATTCAAAGCCCGGCACAGGGCGGGGAAAGGGCGGGGCACTGAAGAGGTTAAACAAAGGTCTGTCTAGTGCCCAACGCCTCTTGAAAGGGAACTTGTTTTACATCATTGGATCTGGCTGGTTTAAAGCTGGGTTTCCATTGTGTGATACTTCTTAAAACAGCAATATTTACAGAAGGATTTTGTTTTGGCATAGTATTTTTAAGATGTGTGACCTCCTGCAGTAAATGCAGTAGGCCTGATTTTTGTTTATCCAAAGTGCATGACAAAGCTAATAGCCCAAAGTTGTTTATGATGAAAAGACTTAGGCTAAAGACAGTAGGCCTGTCGTGTGTGTCATGAAACGTCACTGACAAAGCTAGTGAGTCTCTTCTGTGTACATTATTAAAAGTTGGTGATAAATTAAGCATTCCTGATTTTGTATCACAAAACACCAATCTCAAATAAAATAGGCCAGAATTGTGTATATATTTGACATTTTTATGTGTTGTATGAATCTGTATTTGGATTAAGTATTGTTTCATTTTCAAAATAAAAACACTGGCAGGATGTTGTTTTATTTAAAGTTACTGGTGTGGATTGACGAGCTGCATATTTCTGACGCACACACTTTCATGAGTTAGTTGTTTACAACTCAGCCTCGCTAAAAAAACAACATCATTGTATGAAATTAGGTTGTTGTTTGCCTGGGGTATGAGTCCTGGTCAAGCAGCAACCACAATCCGTATCAGGGTGAGGCACAAGCAAACCCTAAACTAACCCGCCCTCAATCCCCTGTTGAGATGGCACATATTAGTCAAGCTTAATTTAGAGGCAATGTGTAAAGTATTTATTTATGAACCACTTCAAGCAGTAGCACAGTGAAAATGCACTGCAAAAGGAACCCACAAAAGTGTTAGAAAATAGAGTAGCTTTTAATAAATAAAACAAAACCAGAATGAAACAGCTCCAATTAGAAGTTTTTAATAAGATACGGCCAAAAGGTGTAAAGTGTCAACTGTGGAAATCTCATCATGCCACACCCGTGCAAAGTCACAAGTTCAGGCCGACCAGGATGGAGTGCGGGCCGGCTACAGGGACCCCGTATGACCCGTTAGTTGTAACGCAAATCGCTCCTTTAAATACTTGCTCCTTAAGAATCAATTGTAAATACCCAACTAATGTGTGAGTTTAACCGATGGCAACTGTTTATGAATCGTGCAAGCAATACATTGTGGACAAAAATTCTGGTCACTGCAGATGCTTGAGGTTGGGGCAACTTAGAGCCTGAAAGTCTTGGTGGAAGGAAGTCAACAAGCCTTTGCAACAGCAAGTCGATGCGGTGCACAGAGCTTCTGGCCCTGCGGCTCCCACAGGCGATACTGGCCTCGATCTTGGTGAGAGGGCAAGGCAGACCTCGCGAGCTGTGGAAAACCACAACCTGTGTTGCAGAACCTTTCTGAATCCGTTGGAGCTCAGCTGTGTTGCAGTGCCTGCAGATGCAGGGAAGTGACTACTTCACTTCAAGGGAGATTCCTTCAGTTGTCTTGGATGCCCACAGGCCTTAGAAGGTTCCTGTATTGTACACAGACACAGACAGTGCAGCAGACTGAAAGGGGGACAAAGTCAATCCCAAACAAAGTTCAGTGAAGTCCAGAGTGTCCAGATGGTAGAAGTAGGAGTGGTTTCTGAATTGAATCTTGTCCCACAATATATCCAGGAACCTTCACCCAGGTAAACCCATAGGTACCCTAAGGAAATGGTTGGGATGATTCAGGGGGCCCTCCCAGGGTAGGGTCTGGACAGGGTGGAGGTTACTCCCATGTCCTTTGTCCAGGTTCATGCCAGAACAGGAGCCAACGGCTCCAAGAGCTGATTTGAACTGGAAAATGCATGAGGACACCAAATGTGCCCCTCATGCTGACTGAGTGGCCCTGCCAGGCACACCCATCTAGCCCCAATACACTGAATCCTGTCTGGGAGGTGGTCACACCTCCTTGTGACAGGATACCTTTTGTTCTGCCTTCCTCTGCTCGAGCTTGTCTCAGCAGCAGAATGGCAGAATCGTGTCTCAGCTTGGCAGCAACCATTTTGTGCTGCCCGGGTATAAAAGACTGGTACCTGGAGCACTGTGAGCCTGATGGACGGCTCTTACAGAATGGTGTGAGGGTGAGGGTATGATTCCAACATGTTTGATACCAAACATGATAGGATTCGTTGCAGCCAGTTTCGAGATGGTCATCGCGTAATTTCCCAGTGCCCCTCTATATAGTATATGGCTGCTTCACTTAAAACCCGGGAGAATGGACTCCGTAGGCTGTACGGGTGCCCTGCTCATACAGGGGCACCTTCACACTTAGAACCAAGCACCCTGCCTTCAGGATTGTTAAGGCCTGCCATAGGGTGACTTATAGGTTTTAAGTGCAGTGACCATAGATATTGGACACCTATATCTTTAGTAAGTGGTGCTAGCACCAGCTGACACAGGCTGCAATGGAAGACCTGTAGTTCCTTTTTGAATGGTCTCTCATGGGTGGCATAATGCATGCTTCATCCCATGGGGGATCTCTGCCCTGGCTACCTTAGTACCATATACTATGGACTGTTAAGGGTACCCCAGTATCCAATCTGGCATGTACCTAAGTACTGAACATAACAATTTAAGGGAGAAAGCAGATAGGCTGGGATCCTGATTAGCAGGATCCTAGTCAGACTAGTGAATAACAGCTTAGTGCCAGGCAAAAAATGGGGATAACCATAAAAGCAGATCCTACTTTCCTACAACACCTGTGACTGTTGTTCATATTTTGAGTAATTCATTATTCAGATTCACATTGTGGAATTTCATT
Source organism: Triturus cristatus (assembly GCF_964204655.1). Classification (NCBI taxonomy): domain Eukaryota; kingdom Metazoa; phylum Chordata; class Amphibia; order Caudata; family Salamandridae; genus Triturus; species Triturus cristatus. The sequence continues at coordinate 1,357,310,374 of NC_140591.1, forward strand.
GAATATGGAAATGAGTTGCGATGAAAATAATTCCTCAAGGAATATTGTTTTGTATCATTAGTAATGTACCCGGTTCCTTGGGGAAGATTGGATTGCCCTATTCTGTGAGAAGATAACTTTCTAAAAGTGACATTATCAGAATTGTAATTTAATATCTAACTTTGCCGTACGTTTGGATTTGGAATTGTGATTCCAGAGACTTCACACATGAGCTGATTATCTCTTCCAATTTGGAAAAAATACTTATAAAATGTAATGTGGCATCACAAATGTTATCCTATGGAAGGGATAGGCCCTGCAGTATTGAAAAACACATTTAAGAGTTTTTCACTATCAGGACATGCTCTGCTTTTTAATTACATTGCACGCTGCCCACTGGACTGTCTAAGAATTACTTAGGGGTGACTGATATGTTTTACAAAGGATGGTTTGGGCATTGCCAAAGCATTATTTTGCGAGGTCGAGATAGCAGTTTAAATCTGAATACACAAACTCTGCAATGGCAGGCGTGTGACATGTTTAAAGTGAGTGGCACAATCAGTGCAGCAGACTCACCAGTACATTTTAATTTACAGGCTCTGGGCACAGGTAGTTCCACTTTACCTGAGGACATAAAATTAATTTAATATGACAGTTAGGGATTAGCCATTATTACTATGTTTAGTGGAAAGAGCACTTTAGCAATGGTTAGCAGTGGTACAGTCTGCAGAGTCCTAATATCATCGAAAACAAGGTCAGGAAAAGTGGAGGAGGAAGGAAAAATGTTGGGGGGAAGACCACCCTAAGGCTGACAGGTCTAACAATCAGCACCAATACTATCTTGTTCTCCGTTTAGAATAATATATATTGAGTTATTGAGGTCTACTGTGAAAAGGCACAAACTGAGGTTTTTTAGGGGGCTAAAATTTGCTGAGTAGAGAATACCACTGCACTGACCTCAAAGGAAAATAGATTTTAAGATCCTTATTTAGCCTACTCCAAAGCACTCCCGTGATACCTCTTTCTTTTTAAAGGGGTCTCTAAATCGTTGAAATTTTTGCCTCCTTGAAACCTCTTCACATTTGGGTTACAATGTGGTTAACCCTTGAGTTATTGCATTATAGGTCTGCCTTAGGAATTGCAGGTCTAACACCCTAGCTTGTAGTGACATGATCACAGACATTAAACATCTATTATTCTTTTGTCCATGTTTATATGAGTTTTATAAGTTAAAGCATTATGGGCCAGATGAACGACCCTTTCATTTAGCGCCTCGCAATTTGCGACACATTGCGAGTCGCAAATTGCTACCCCTTCCCCTTTGCACATGCATTACCACCTACTTGAAGTGTGTGGTAATTGTGAGTGTTTTGCGACCGCAATTGCGGTCGCAAAACATTAGTACAGTGTTTAGAAACTCGCTATTCGGAAGGGAACGCCCCTTCCAAATAGTGAGTCGCAAAACCTATTTAGCGAGTTACAAAATAATTGCGGCTCACTAAATAGGCTATGTTCATGGCCCAATATGATTTTGCATGCACAATCGGGTTCTCAAACCCCTTTGAGCATTCAAAAATGGGTTGTACATCTGTACCTTAAAGTGCATTATTATAGATAACTTTTAATTAAAGTGTGCACTTTATTGATTTTAATAACATTTTCTGTATTGCGATTGCTTTTATATGTGATTACTGTTTTAGGATTGTACAGATGAGTTGTATTTTATTAAGTTTCAAGTGGCTAGACCCCAAAATAAACTTCTTTCAGAATATATAGCAACACTGCATATAATGTGGAAAAATGGATATTACTCAATGTAAAATAGAAAACTGGAAGCATTTATTTTACAAGTAATCACTCCCCAAACTGTCAAAGCACATCAAAACACAGCTGATGAAAACACTCATGTTTCAGTTACAGAAGAACAATCCTAACATAAGACATGATAATAAGCATATTCTACTTGACATTGCAGCGTGCGCAATGTAATTCATGTTATTTATTTATTTAAGTACTTGACTCCGGTCAGCCGTATGCCGGAGTTTACTACGCCCCAACCTGCCTCCCCCCCCACATCCCCGCAGCACTCCCCAGAAGAGCTGCGACTGGGGTGACCCGTTTCCCACAGAACCCTAAATTGGATTTACTTTTGTCCATGGCAAGAGCAAATCTTCAATTATGTAGATAAGAGGGAGTAATCAGAGGGGAAGCTTGTAAATTGCCACAAAGGGACAGGCTGTGGGCATTCACTCTAAAAACCCTACTCCTGATATCTTGCTTCGAACTTACTCTTTCAGAATATCACACAGCTATGTGGTGATATTTCATGGGAGCAAACGGATTTATTTACTAATGCATGGTAACTTTGTGTGAATTTCTTGAACTTGTGAATACCGACAGCCAGGTGAGATTTTAATGTGTGCAAATGACTTTGTGAATCTGGCCCTGCTTGTCAAAAATATTTGTGATATCACAGTGCTAAGCGTTAAAGTCCCACTCAAGCAGTGATGAAAAATGATATAGAATACCCTTAAGAGGCAGTTCACAAGAACAGGGCCCTATTACACATACAGCGCACTTTCCTTGATCGCAGTCAAGGAAAATGCGCCATATTCGGGTGAGTGCGCTGCCCCCCAGGGCAGCAGCAAACTCGGGCTGCTCTGAGGGCAGTGCATTCCTGTGAAAAACGGAGCAGCTGCTTTGAAGACGCTCCTTGTTTTTACTGTGCAGGCGGCAACCTGCCTGCACTCTGAAAGGGGATTAGAGATCCATTGGACCCCCCCCCCTCCCCACTCCAGAGTGCTGCAGTCAGCGCTCTCAGTGCACCTCATGAGAGCTTCTTTGCGTCTGCTCCCATGTCTGTAATACGGCGCAGATGCAAAGGGTTTCCCTCATTTGCATGGGGCAGGGCCCCATCCAAATGTCGAAACACCCTCTGAAGATAGCGCTGGTGCTTTATGTCCACCAGTGCTATTGGTATTACAGAAGGGGCTGCACAAGCAACTGTGGCCCCTTCTGTAATACCAAAGGGCCGCTCAAGCATCTGTGGCCCCCTTCTGCAATACCAAAGTGCCCCAGGGGTGCACAAAGCGGGCTCAAACTCCTGTTACGCCATCGGGGGCACTTGTATAATGCGATCCCAGGTGAGCATGAGAGTGCATGCAGGGTTCTTAAAATCCTTTACGTTGCAGTGTGAACAGGACGACACGTGCAGCACACGCCCCTCGGAATTTTGCCTTTCAAATATGAACCATAGGATAAAATTAGTGATCTATCAAATACTGGATGGTACCTTGTACGCACCAAAACTATAAGAGGTACTTTTCATACTGTGTGCTACTTACATCGCTGTATATTCAGTAGATGACGCATGAAGGGAATGCAGATACTGTTAAAACGGGTTTATAGGCCACTTTCCCTTGAAAATGCTATGAGGGATTAGACGACACAGCAGGATATAGATTAGAATAGAAGTGCACAGATGTCTGTTCCATGAAAATGATAGTAAAAAAATCCTCTCTTTTTATTTTGCGTTATTACTTTCACAGACGGATGGGACATTCCACATATCTCCTAGAGGATTTCATAGAACCTTTGATTTGAAAATATGGTGTTCATATCACAAAATAAAGCAAATAGGTTTTAGGAAGACAGCACAGAGACAGAATTGATAGTCGGCGGACAGCGACGAGACAAAAGCGTAGCTGTCAGGACAGCTGCCTTTGAAAACTGCCAGGATCCCAGATGCTGGCTGCGGAAAATATTTCTTCTGCCGCATGCCATGTAGATTCAATGATTTGCTAAACAAGTAGACAACACGTGCACCTTATATTTTTTTAAATATGTTTGCTCCATGCAAATCTTGGCTCTCGCTTCATTCATCATATTGCTGTCAAGCAGCAAACCCAGTATTTCTAATATTGTTGAAATGTGTAAATGACATGCATTTTGTAAGCGTTTTTTTTCCCAAACCGAACCTCCAATTCACACATTCAAATGTATAAAAATTAGTTAGCTTCTAATTTTATTAAAATACTTTTACTCTGCAGAGCAATACAACATGAATATTCATCTGTTAATAGTGCACGTTTATAACTCCACGGCTGGAAATGATGGTTTTAATTTGTTTTATGCTGTTGCATATTGTACCCATTGCTCTTAATGTTCCCTACTGCACACATTGCATGCAAATTGGAGTTTTGCAAACAGCCATTAAGGTTTGCAATAAACTTAACGGTTGTGCCAGTGCCAAGAAGGGGTTTGATAATCTGAAAGCGCTGGTATTCAGAAGATCAAATTCAAAAATTTGACATAGATTAAATGTTTTATAATGTTTGCCTAACCAAATATGCCAAAGTCTTCACTGTGGATGCAACTCTATTTAAATGCAGTGTTTCTGTTTGCCTGCATATGTAGGGGACTATTTACAAACTGCATTTTGATGTACATTTAGTAGTATTTCAATAGTACTGCTAATGTACTACAAAATGCTATTTACATACATAAGTGTGGAGATTTCGCCTCTGCCTCACCCATCTTTTTCTCCCTGGAGATCTCTGACCTGCCTGCAGAGTCTCAGCACACACAATTATACGTCTCAGTAGTAAATGTGGGGCAGACAGAAAGGTGTCACTGGAAAATGGGGAAGGGGTTAAAGTAGGAATAAGTTGGGGTTAAGGGAAGGTTAGGGAGGTATTTAGGGAGAGACTCACACACACCAACAAAACAATACACCCATTCCCACTTACAAAATCCACTTTTCAAATAACTACATCCAAAAAGTACCCAAAACATTAGCAAAAGCACTCCTGCTCAGAGTAAGTCCAACACCATCTCTGGACAATCAGGGTACTTCAACAAATTCCTATATAAAATAAGGAAAGTAGGAACTTGTAAAACCTTATAAGGTTTAAATGAAATTACTTAAACTAGTGAAAAGTATAAATCAATTTATTTTACATTGAAAAGCATCTAAAAAATTAAACATTTGAATGTAACACATTTTTATAATCTATTTTATATTTAAAAGCTAAAACAACATATATTTATTAATATATAATTAAGTTACACTTAATTTGGTGCATCACTTGTAATATTTTTTTACTACATAATACAAAATACATATTTGTTCCCTTTAGGTCCTTATTTTTTATGTAAATTGCAGAAAAACGATTTTTATTTAATTTACTACTTTCAAAACAATTACATTGTATTCTTAAATTAAGCTAATGAAGCTATAGGCTCTTCTGCACTGTTCTACAATTAAAATAAGTATGTTCAATTATTTAACCTTAACGTTTTACATTAAAATCATTTTTTCATTTTTTTAAAGTTTAATAAATGGACATAATGTCAGTAGTAGTAGTCACAATGGAGGTAACTTTATGGTTGTATTTAACAGTTGTACTGGCTCCACCTCCTATTTCAGGGATGGGGACATGTAAACCTACACTCTTGAGTAACTTTAAATTCGGAAATAGTGAATTGCCAAAATAAGTAAACTTATTCAAAAGTGTAAGAATAAACTTACACAAGTAGATGTACTCACCTGTGTGTTTATCACTGTGAATAGACCCAACAATAGTTGTGATTTCAACAAACACATATATCAAATATAAATGTAGCTAATGTTCATATATTGCACACATAAAGACGTTCAAAGAGAAAAAGAAACTTGAACTAAACAAACATAAAATGTCCCTAGAATCAACCATATTCAAACACACATACATATTACAAAACCATATATTCACTGACCCCTGCTGATATATTTTTTTACTTACCCAAAAAGTATATGAAGATTTGGGGGAGGTGCACTTTAGAATCTTTTCTAGGTGTCCCCATACGAAGGTTTCCTCTATGTAAGAGTCTCCGGAAGTTGCCAGGCTGCTCTGTTTGTGATTTTTGGCCAAGCATAATAAATCAGCAGCATAAACCTGCTGATTCAATATGGTAAGGTGCATACATTTAAAACAATTAGAAGAATTAAATAACTGCAAAACTAGTGGGGTGAGACATTTTAACAGGTTTTGTTTAAATCTAACGAGGGGTGAGGGAAATGTTGTCGTTTGTCTATGAAATTCTGTGAGGTGGACGAATGGCCCTGTAAAGGACAGACCTCCTCAAGATGGCATTTGTCAGAGTTCTAACACGTAGGAGTAGAGACTCCCTTGCATGAAACTACTATGTTTTATGCACTACATGCCCATAGACTTTCATGTACATGGGTCATGAGGGTAACAGAGTAAATCAGAAATAGAAATGGAGAAACGAAAAACATATTGCCAGCAGAGTTAATTTGAATTATTCTAGCCAATATTTAAATGATGTGCCATGTAACCCAGTGGCATACTGCAGGTCATGTTTGAAGTGGTGAGAATTTTCAGATTTATAGATCAACAGTTGGTCATTACTCCAGGCTATCAAAAAGTTCCAAGTATGATCTGAAAGTATAGGATGATTTTGAGAAAGTGCCACTTTTGTCATGGTTATCCCCATTTTTAGTGTGCTGATGCTGCTGGATTGTGGACTCTGTGAACTGGGAATCTGCTAATCAGGCCCCAGTGAATGCAATCTGACCACTGAAACATGCAAAACTGGCAAAACCCTATATGGAATAGATAACTTTCCGATAAGGCCATAGCACAGTGGTTCTCAAACTTTTTCAACCTGCAGCTCACTTGACCTATTGGCCGTGGCTCCTCATTATGTTACTTTTTTTTGGCGGGTGGGGGGATGTAAGCCCGGCCTCCGGAGTACTTCAATCTTTTTCCCTAAAAATATTTGGGATGAAGGCAATGAAGGTATTAGGTATTCAGCATGTTAGGAAATGTTGTGTAATTCATTGGCTTGTAACCAAAGAGGGAGTGGGGGGCGTAATTGTAAGTGGAAGTAGTACACCCTATGTAGTAAAAGGAACAAAAATACTGCATGAACTTCACAATATTCTGAGACTATGTGGTCCACTGTTTCTGCCAGCTATATGACTAATCTCTTAGTAAAACGGACGTTGAACCCTCCCTCACAGCTCGTGGCATGTTTCATCACTGGCTCTGCGACTATGTTGAAATGAACATCCACAGTGCAAACATACATTTGTAATTGTAAACATCCTCCAGTGCTCCCCAATTCACAAGTCCACAATTTTATATCTTTAGCAAAAATAAATGCACACTTATTGTGATGTCATTAATGGCTAAAGGGTATGTGATGTCATTCCTGATGATGTCATACCTACCTATTTTTGGTCACTAAAAGCAGGTATCTAATGAGCATAAACTGTAACATACACTGGCTTGCAAGGCTTTACTCTTTCCTCTCTGTTTAATAGCTGTATGGCTTTCTGTAGATGAACTGATTAATTAATTATCTCTGTACCTGTTTGAAGCAGGGTAAACAAACCCTAATTTACACACGTTTAACACTGATTGAAGTCATATAAAACACTTTCCCATTAGCTGTTGATTTTTAACACCCGAGGGAACTTTAGATGTGATAATTGACTATTTGTTCTCGCCAGTTTCTGTAGCAGAGTTATGGGGTAAGTGAAGATGGAGCTGGATTTATTGGGAGCATCCACGGCTGGACTACATTCACTTTTTGTTTTGTTTATTTTATTTAGTGTTTTAGGTTGGCGGACAGAAGACCCAAAGGCATTGAGAAATATTTTCCTCCAGGAGAGACATTGTTTTACTGTTTTGTTTCTATTGCATCGTGGCGAACGTATATTGCTCATAAAATTAAAAGGTTGTCAATATGCATTTATGAATGTGTTCATAAAGCATCTCATGGCATTACCCTTCATTTAGACAACGTCATATAGAAAATGGCAAAATCGGTTATCGAATGCTCTTTTGATGAATCTTTACTGAGAAAAGCACAAGGAAATCTTTTTGCAGCAGTAATAAGTTGTAAGGTAGCTTCAGCTATAAAAGTTCGTTCTAATTGGTTGGCGCTCTATTATTATACTATGTCTGCCTAAATGTTGGGATACTGGCAGATGAGGGGAATGACACAGTGAATGCATGAAGCAGAGAAAATAAAAAAGCTTAGTCAATGAGCAAAACAAAAAAAAGGCAAGCACTATTTCCTGTCATGCATGTTCAATACACAATGGCTACTACAATCATATTTCAGCACTGGATCATTAACATGCTTTTGTAGCAATGGTGATTATGAGAAAATGTCCTTTTTTGAGTGGTCATCCCCATTTTTTGCTAAATCTTATTGCTGGGTTTTAGACTCAACACACTGCAGCACTGCTGCCCAGGGCCCTTGGTATGACCCCTTAGACACGTAGAAATTGGCTAATACCTGATTGGCACATTTCCATTTCGTGTAAGACCATAGTATATGATGAAGAAACTGTACCAAAGGCATGGAAGCTTACATGTCACCTGTGGATTACAGCCTTTATTGTGCCATCCATTAGTGCGACAAAGGGAAACATGGCTTTGGAGCTATCACTGTCCTGACTGCTGCAGTGTGAAACCTGCCGAGTAACCTGTTAAAATAAAACTTTTTGACAGGAAAAATCTCCCTTTTAAAAATATTAGTAAGTCACTCCTATGTAAGCCTTGTAGCCCACGAGGTAGGGTAAATGGTATTTAAAAGTGAGATATGTACACAATTAATATTGTCCCTACAAGGCCGTAGGAGCTAGTTTCATTGCAGCAGGCATAGCTATCCTATGTAGAAAACCATATTACAGAATAAAATACTAATACTGAATCTTGGAAATAGGACCAGATAGAAAAAATATTAATCCATTATTTTTAATAGTTATTAAAAATCCAATTCAACATGGACCTCTAATAGCTATTAAGCAAATCTTACTTCAAGTAAGTTACCCTTTACCTGCCTGAACTGCCATAAGGATAATTAGCATTTGCCTCTCCCAACTCCCAGCCTGTGCTCTTTCCGAGAATACGTGTGAAAGAGATGTGAACTGCCTCCCAGGAGCAAAACATAGGTTGAACTGAATGGGCAGAAATGCCTGCTCTGATCCCCACACAATATTCAGAACAGGGTTGTGGGCATCCTGTAACACCACACTGTCTAATCATATTTGACAGAGTTGTAGAGGCACATGTCACCCTTTGTGTGCACTTGAGAGGGAAATAACAGGATGCCAAGATAATTATTTTGTCTTGCTGCTGAAGGGCCCTATTTTTGTTCTGCCAGATTTCCGTCTGAGTTAATTGTGGGTACAGTGCCTGTTTCAAATGGAATTTTAGTGTTAGATATGGGAGGACCCTAGAGTCAACATAGTACACTCCCTGTACATACCCCAAGCCTCAATACCCAAGTTTAGTGTGTCTGAAGAAATTTGCATCTTGAATTTGCCCTAACACAGTGCACTTTGGGCCTGTATGCAGTAAAGCAAAAATGAACTATGTAAAAGTAGGTAGTTGGGAACTTTTATTCCATAGGTCAGAGAGGGACTAGTAGATCTTAGAGTGTCCTCCACCTAAGAGGCTGATACATCCAACTAAGCAGCCCCCTCACCCAGTTTTACTCTCAGCACTGCTGAACTTGCTCCACCTGACCTCTGTGACTTGTGAGATAGTCCAGAGGAGGTTGGATTGCCTTCCACATGAAATTCAAAGACAGAAAGATCTTCAAGAATCGCAAGGCTGATCCTCTGGCTGGCTCCAGCAGGAACAAAAAAACAGACAAAACTTTGTTGTTGCCTTGTGCCTTACACTCAGAGAGTCATTAAGTGGTCTGCCAACGGGGGTGGCCCCTTAGAAGTGTACTGCTGTGGTTGTTTTGATACCAAAAGAAGTTTGGGAACATTGTCAAAAACCTTTGCTCCCGAACTCCAGATTTTCAAAGGGACCAGCTACGAAATGTATCAGGCAGCAGCACCACAGCATCAGATTTCACGGGTTTCCCTGTTTGGAGATTGGAGAATAGCTGTTCGACAGAAAGAATGCAATGCCCATTTTCAGATTGAAATTTAGAAACCTTTTCAAAGTTCCCTACTTCCAGACCTTATCGGGCCAATCTACCTGGTGTACCCAACCCGCGCAATTGGTGTTTTACCCTTTGGGCACTATTTTCACATAAATTCCTAAAAATTCATACATTCAGTTCCTCTTATTGGATATTTGTTGTTTTTGTGTCATTTTGCTTATTAGATACTTTTCTCTTTTTATAATTTTGAGTGGAATTTTTTATTGTGTTGTGTTTTTTACTGTTTTGGTACTTCTAAATGTTTTACAAAGTTTCTCTAAGTTAAGCATGTCTGCTGTGTGTCACAGCTTGAGGGGCAGTGGTCAGGTTTAAGTTACTAAAACAATTGACAGATCCTAACAAGATAGGATTGTTTTACTTGTGGTAGACAACCAGCCACCGGAACTAATAAACCACTTTCCTACTGTGATAATTTATAAGAATATGCATACATGAGCAGATGAGCTATATTTGAGGTACAACACAAAGCCAGAAAACTACAGTAACAGAATATAACAAAGAAAGAAGGAATATCAATACACAATAATAATCACAATAGAATATTAATAATGCATAACAGCAACAAATAATTCAACACAACACAATACACAACGCAACACAATGTGACAAAAAAAACCAATAGTAGCACAAAGAACAAACACACAGAACAACAAAGGCTTTCAATAGGCAAACAAAATTAAACAAATCAACAAAATATTGCATAAGAGCAGGTTGCAAGAGCAAAAACTAAACTATACTTCAACACACAATCACATCAAAAACCACAAAACAACACACAATAATAAAACTGCACAATGTTGCATGACAAAAACAAAGCAGCAAAATGTCAATACAACACAACAGAGTAATAAGTTGCAACACCAACACAAACTCAAAGCAATACAATTATGTTGGGTTTCTCTTTTGTGGTATTGTGGTAGAATGTGTTACGCTTTCATAACGCTTTCTTGTTTTTTTACTCTGGTATATGTTTTGTTTGTGTCACTTTTTTGCTTTATTTTTTGCATTTATTATTGTGTAGTGCTTTGTGTTGTCTTGATATTTTGATGTGATGTATTGTAGTGTTTTTTTGGTATTGTATTGACTTACGATGCATTGTTTTGATGTGGTGTTGTATTGTACTGTGCTGTTGCTTGTGCAGTGTGTCGTTCATATGAATGTGTGTTTTGTAAGGCTGTATTGTGTTCATGTGTAATTGTTGTGTTTTTTTCTATGGTCATGTTCTATTGTATTTTTGTAGTTTTGCTATAGTACTGCGTTCTGCATTATTATGGTATGGTTGTAATTCACTTTATGTTACACTGTGGTTTGCCTTGTTGCTATAGTGTATTGTCGTTTTTTGTTGTTAGTATTTAGCACTTTCTTGGACTACTGTGCTGTTTAGTATTTGGATCAAATATATGCTCTCAAACGTGAAGACATGTTTGTAGCCTTGGTGAGGAAGACTGTTGTCTGACTCAAACCCGCATCTCTGCACAAATGGCACTGTCACAGATGAAGCCCAGAATTAATTAACAAGATTTTGATGTGAGAGCAATATGAAATGCACTTTCCCATTTAGGATATTGTGGAACGTGTGTCTTCACTGCACACATAAGGACCTATTCACAAACTACACTTTGTAGTACTGTAAAATATTTTTCACAAATCTACAAAATAAATGTCCACCGCCACCTATTGTATCGTTTCTATGTGGAGAGCCTCACACATGTAAATTTACTACTTATTAGTAATGTGGGAGGGACCAAGGAGAATAGTTGGAAACAGAGGCATACTTACTACTAAATGGGATGGGTTTAGGGAGGAGTAAGAAGGGGCTTTGGTAGAGTTGGTGTGAGGTTTCTTGATCCACTTGCACACACCCAAAAAAAAGTTAGCCCATTGCTATTGACAAATTGCACTTTTAAAGTTAGTACCATTAGTAAATCGCTGCAACAGTAAGTTACTCCCCCTCAGAGCTGAAGTAAGTTCAGCACCACCCATTACCAACCACTAATGCAACACCTTCTCATAGAAAGCAATGAAGGTAAGGTCTTAAAATAAATCTCCAGCAGAAATAATGTTAACCTAACTTAAATGATTTAAACTAGTTACAAATATAAATACATGTATTTAATGTTAAAAAAACTAAACATTAAACATAATCTTTATGCAATTCATTCTATGATGTTTTAACAACCTTTTTGATTTAATAAATTAATGTAATATTCATTGAGTTTCATATATTTAAATTCCTTTATTAATGCATAATGTATTTTTTACTTTAGATGGGAATTCATTTTATAATTTAAACTGCAAGAAAATGTTTTATTTACTCATTCACAAGAACAAGTTATATTTGTGATTAGCCCCATATATGTCAACATTTTGTACCCAAATTAATGTATGGGCTCTTTCACATACGTAATAAGTTGACAACTTTCACTGAGCAATACCGAATGATATATATGCTTTTAGCTGCCCTGCAAATAGTGGTAAAACCTTTGCTGCACCAACGGGCAGGTCAAAGACCTCTGACAACAATGGGCACATTCTACGATCATTGAGCTTCTTCTGACAGAGGAAAGGGGAAATTACAATCTCCATAGGTGTTAGCAGCACCGCCATGTAATCTTTCCACAGTCTATTTTGTAAATATTAGTATTTTTATTGAAGTATTTAGCTGTGAGTGTGTATTAAAGTATTTTCCCTTTTTAAAAAAAAGTATGCAATTCCTTACTGCATTTTTTTGGCTGCTTTAAAAGTGACAACTGATATAAGAATTATTGGATTCTGCATAATATCAGCCTTTCTAGAGGTGATTGAGGCCAGCAGTGATGTAGTACTTAAAGGATGTGGCATATTGCCTTTGGCAAAACCTATGGTGTAAGTAACCATGCAGGGAAGGATATTAATATGTATGTTCATCTAGAAAGCACACACCTGAAAGGAACTGTTCACAACAATGACTTTGGGATTCTATCAAAACAATTTATAACTCTGGCACAAGATATCTCAATACATTTTTCCAAGATCTAAACATAACAGCCGTTCAATCACAAATAGTCATGTAAACAGTGGATGTTTAAACATAGACTCATGAATGTTCGTGGATTTATTAAATGACTGAGTTCTATTGATCAGGAATTTGTAATTTTTTTATAATGCATAAACATGCATACAAAAAGAAGCAGATGCAAGTTTTCATTGCTTTTGTAACACTAAAGTCCAGGCGGTCTCTTGCATTACAGGATGCACTGTGAAAGTCTGTGCATCACTGATTTATTTGAAACAAACATGGACATGTACTGGTATTTTCACTGTGTCGGCAGTTCATCATCAAATAAACTTTATTTAGTTTGACAAGAACCATCAAACGCATAAATCCCAAAACATGATTGTGATTAAAAGTCTAAAATACAATTCATGGGGGGTGTGGCCAAGATGGCGAGCGGGTAAGACGTGTCACTTATGTCTCCCCGCTCCCGGGGGCCCAATCCGGCCTGGATCGGAGCAATATCCCATCAATAAATCGCAACACTGGGGGAGACACATACCTTGCCATGATCGCACCTGAGAGGAGTTGATTTTCGGAGTGGGGGCCCGACTCCGGGTGTGTGAGAGCTCCGGGAAGACATTAGGCCAGTGCAGAAAAAGGAGACCGAACTCGACTGGGCCCGGTGAGGCCGCTCTACACGCCGGACCCTCCAAAGGCAAGTTAAGACCCAGCTGAGATGGACTGGGAACCACCATCGTGCAGGAGGGAAGGCGGGAGACACGCCGAGAGCCAGGGCCCACGTGCGGAGTGGGGTGCCCAGGTGCGGGCCCACATCAGGGTGACTACGGCCGCCGTGTCAGATGCAGATGGACCAAAGGAGAGGCCGAGCCCTGCGGTGCTTAAACAGGTGGAGGCCTGAAGCGGAGCTCCCATGAGGGAGGTAGGGATAACAGTGAGCCAAGCCGTGGCCACACCTACTCCGACAGAGTGTAGGCCAGCGTCTTCGACTATCAGGAAGCGGGAGTGCGAGATTGGAGGAGTCAGGAACCTGGGACCCAGGGAGGTTCCACTAACAGAGAGAGGCTGCCGTCAGGGCCAATCACCTGTAAACCCCCACGGCAAAGTGCACAAATGAGGATCCCAGCTTGGTCACATGGCACCTGGGCTGCTGATGCCCGCTTCCCCGGAATACGAAGCGCAGAGCCCGGAGAAAAGGGCTGGGGCTGCCGGAGGAGAGAGACCACTGTGCCCTAGATCCAGGCCTGTAAGTGGGACACAGGGACGTGGACTGAAGGAGGTGAGAGGCCAGCGCATGAAGATAGGGCCCCGAGGGAGCCGGATACAGTGAGACCTAGTGAGGAGGACTGCGTGACCCCGGGCGAGCTGGCACATCGTCCTGCCAGGAGCTAGACACATGGGCCTAAAGTGAGCAGCAGGGGTGTTTATCAAGGAGAAAAGAGAGCACCGGTGGGCCTGCGAGCAGAGAGAAGGATGCGACCCATCCCTACAGGGCCCACCATCTGAGAACCCCCGTGGTGAACAGCTGGGAGGAGGAGACGGCGAGATAAGGTCTGGAAGTGCCAAAGGCAAGAGGGTGCTCTTGGGAGATGGGAATAAGCTGGGAGTCACAGTACCGGCAGGACAAGCAGCCATTTTGTGGTGCCTTTTGGGAAGACTACTGCACCTAGGCCCTCCAACAGGGTGCACACGCCAGTCCCTCAAGTGGACCACAGAAGGAGGAAAAGCGGAGTGCCCCCTGAAGCCCCATAGGGACCAACACTCACCAGGAATATCCGAAAGCAGGACCTGTGCCTTTGGCGACAGCGCGGAGGGTGACCGTGGGCTGCCGACCTGGTGAAAGTCATTCACTGGGGACAGGACACAAACCCCTCTAAGACAAGGCGGATCGGAGTGGAGAGATGTGGGGAGACATAGCAGCCATGACTTCAATACGGGGCAAGAAGGACCGGAGATGCTGATCAAGCTCCTGCCGACCGGTAGCAGAGAGAAGAGACTCTCTCAAACAGCACAAGTTGGGCAGGACACGGAGCCCTTTGGGGCCCCAGTCACCTGCTCCTTCCTGGAGATGCTCTTCAGCACATTGAGAGAGAAAATTCAGACACTTAAGGGGGATATTTCAAGAGAGATGAAGGAGGTGCGACTGGACATCGACGACGTGGGAGTACGAGTGGCCTCCATCGAATATCAAGAACAAGCCCGGGAGAACAACTGCAGCAAGAGATTCTCCGGCTCAAGGCACAGCAGATTTACCTTCAGGCACAGAGCAAATTACACCAACTCTAATCAATGCAGGACACTTGCAGGGTGCTGGTCATCAAGAATCCACATCCAGAAGAGGTGGAGAGCCGACAGTTCAAGACCCCCCAGAGATCGATGGCAAAAGGTCACCGGAAGGAGAAGCATAGAGCGAGCGATGAGGCCTGACCCCACAACTATGGCGCAAGAAAGACAGGCGGTGCTGGAGACGCTGTCGAGGGGTACATCTCCCCATGAGAACACCCTGGACACTTGAGGGACAGATAAGTGGCATATGCAGGGCTGGATAGGTGGTGGAGTCACCTGATTGGAGCGGGGAGGCTCAGGAATTTGGCTACACAATGCCCTTAATCTTTCTGAACGCCAAGGTCAAGCGTACAGGTTTGGCCGGCCCCGGAAATTGTGGGGTTCAAGGGGGTATACAGTCAGGGTTAGGAAGGGGCGGGTGGAACACTGGTATGCAGGTTGCTGATGCTGAGGGGATAGGGAATGAAGAGTGGACAAGGTACTCAAAACAACCCTCCTCCCCCATGGATACCTTCCTTTATGTCCGATTGAGACAACGTGTCAAAGAGTTCACCCCTTCATATCCACTGGAACCTCAAGAGGTTGCCCCGTTGTGAACAATACTATGCACAGACACACCCTCACACTTAGTTTACACATTATATCACAATCTCTACCTCAGTCCAGCTCTGCCCCCGTGAGCTGCTAGGGATAGGTGGGTTGCTGATTTGGGACACAATATTACTGATAGGCAATGTGCGTATTGCTGCCCCCAAACAGAGCAGGTCTCTTCTAGTAGCCGTTTACGCATTACTCATTATACATTTTTGCACCGCACATACTATACCCCAGCCAAAATGTGTAGATATAAACTGTGCGATAAAGACACTTGTGTTAGGTGCGGTGTGGGGGCGGCAGGCTTCCTACATTTGGCCTGGGTGTGTCACGCTGTCCACACCTACTGGCGTCCAGTGCTTACAGCATTGGAACAGATGACTACTTTGACACTCCAGATGTCTCCTATGCTGACCCTTCTAGGCTACACGGAAAACCTGGCTGCAGCGCCACACAAATTTGTCTCCTTTGGTCTCCTATTAGCTAAAAGATGACTGCCATTTAGATGGGGGCGAGGCAGGGCACCCAAATTTAAGGAGTAGATCACAGATATGCTCTTCTGACAGGAACAAACAAACACGTACGCTGAACTACTTCCCCTCACTTTGCATCCTTGAGATATTTGTTCTCCCCTACAGGCATATCTCCTGGATCACCTGGCTGTTGCTGCTGACACTCCATGAAACTTCTGCAGTTGATCATAACACTAGCTTCTAGTCCCCACTCTCTGAAACATGCAGATTCTACAGCACTACCACGTATCATGTCTGCTAAGATAGAGCCCTGAATAGTCTCTGTGTCTTTGCTGATTGTGGTCAACGTGGGAACAATGCCTGCTGCTTTTTATGTAATTCCGGACACTGCTTTACATCTCTATACTAGCAAATTCTACTATCAAGCATGTTTCTACCATTTACTGTGTATGTAATGCTGGATATATGTTCCAAAATGTTAATAAATAAATGTATTTTTATTTTTTTTGCAAAAAGAGTGGACAAGGTATGGGAAACAAAGGAGAGGGGTGACCTCACTGATCTAGAGACAAACCAATGAAAGTACCATCCCCACAACACGTTATGTCCCAGTCCATAATGAAAATTCTCACTCTCAACATGAGAGGTCTTAATAATCACATTGAACAGAGGTCCATCCTCTTCTATTTGGAAAACTTGGAGGCGGATGTGTGCCTCCTCCAAGAAACGCACCTCCTCTCCAAAGATTGGCATAGATTGAGGTCACGCGTCTTTCCCCAACAATTCTTCTCATCCATCCCAGATACAAAGGTGGGAGTGGCTATCTTAGCTGCTAAACTATTCAAGGGGACAGGGGGGGAAGAGGTGGCCGAGATCAAAAGCAGACTCTTGGCCCATATATTCACGATTGGGGGACACACCATACTGATAGGTTCCATTTATGCACCTAACACAGGTCAGGAAAAAATTCTGAAATTGGCTCTCACAGAGGTCATGCACATGCAAGAACATAAGATGACCATAGGGGGAGATCTGAATATAGCTATGGACGATACAATAGACAGGTCAGGCAATTGATACTCACAGACAGGGGAGATATCACAGGACGGCAGAGAGTGGCTCCAGTCCATGGGCTTGGTGGACTTGTGGAGGGAGGCGCAAAACAAAACATCGCAAATTTATATTATTCTCATGCACATAAAACATATGCACGCCTGGCTCACATGCTGGGTACGGTAGAGATCAACAAGTTGGTGGGAAAGGTTGACATTTCTCCGACTGCGCTTTCTGATCACGATGCTGTGAGGGTCTCCCTTCGGTTGCTGCCGCAACTGAAACCAAAGGGAGGCTGGAGACTGAGAGAAGCTATGCTCCACAACAAGGCAGTGACACTACACTTTATTAAGTGCATCAACGGGTACCTGCAAGAAAATGGGGGGCCCTGAAAGTGGTGGTGCAGGGGGAAATAATTGCGATCTCATCGGCTGAGGCTAAAGAGCGCAAGGAAAAGAGGGTGGATCTTACAGCACAGGTATTGGAGCTCAAAAGGATGCATAGCCGGAATGGGGGGCCTAGGGTTTGGGGGCAGCTGAAATCGGCACAGGCACAATTAGTGGGGCTAGACCTCGACAGAGCCGAATACACGGAGAGGATTGAATGGGATGCATGCTGGCAGGTAAACTAAGAGTGAGAGATCAACAGATGAGGGTGCAGACAATAGAGACCGACAAGGGGGATGACAAGGACATAGCACACACATTTGGGGACTTCTATACAGACTTATACACCCAGGGGAATAAGTCAGAGTGACTGATGACATCCTATTTGCAAGGGACACACACATCCACGCTAGTTAGGGACCAGACCTGTTGCTGGATGCCCCTATTTGGATTGAGGAGGTGATTGGGGCGATAGCACGTCTCAAGCCTTTCAAGTCGCCGGGGCCAGTTGGAACTTGGGGGATTTTTACAAGTCCTTTTGCCACCTGCTAGCATCTGTATTGACACGATTGTTTAATTTGTTCGAGGGCCAGGCTCGATTACCTCCGATATGTTGGCAGTGTCTATAGTGGTCCTACCTAAGCCAGGGAAGGACAAGAAGAAATGCAGCTCCTACCGTCCAGTGTCCCTATTGAACATAGACCTCAAATTGTTCACGGGCATCCTGGCGGCGAGACTGGGTCCGATGATGCCTGGAATATTAGACCCTGATCAGGCGGGCTTTATCCAAAATCGTCAAGGTGGGGACAACACAAAACGGATCCTCCACTTGATAGATAAGGCCCACCGAATGAACATGAATGCCCTGCTGTTGACAGTGGATGCAGAGAAAACGTTCGATCTGGTTGACTGGGGCTTCTGCTGGTTCACTGTGGGTTAGGAGAAAGTTTTAGAGCGTGGGTAGCGAGCTGCTATAGCTCCCCAACCACCTCCATTAGGGTTAACGGGATCCCCTCTTGTCCCTTCCCCATTCAATGAGGCACCGGGGAGAGGTGCCCACTGTCTCCCCTCCTGTTCGCCTTATACATTGAGCCATTGGCGCAGAGGGCACAGTATAACCCAGACATCAGCAGCATACCATTTGGAGGGGAAAGACATGTAATAAGCCTGTACGTTGACGACATATTGGCCTCACTATAGGCCCCCGAGAGGTCGGTTCTGGCATTCTTGTGGGAGTTGGAGGTCTTTGGGGGTGTCTCTGGTTTCAAAGTCAATGTTGGGAAGTCGCAGATCCTAAGTCTGGCTGGGGCACGGCTAGGCACATTGAGGGAGGGAGATCGGTTCTCAGGGATACAAGTAACAGACTCAAACCCGTACTTAGGGATCGAACTGGCTTCGTCGGTCCAAGAAACGATCACCATGAATTACGAGAAACTTGCCAAAGATCACAAAAGATCTCCAGGCATGGCAGCACCACCAGCTGTCACTAAGTGGTTGCGTGGCCGCAATCAAGACGAGGGCCCTACCAAAAGCACTGTACATGTTTCAGATGCTACAGGCCAAACCACCGAGAGGGACACTTAATGCATCACAAAAGGATATGCTTCAATTCGTATGGGCAGGGGAGAAACCACACATGCGTCAGGATCTGTGCTCTCTGAGGGTAGAAGAGGGAGGGTTAGGGATCCTGAATCTAGCGGAGTACTATAGAGCAGCTCAACTGAGATACCTGGTTGAATGGAACTGGGAGGAGTCCGAAAAGCGGTGGCTGTTCCAAGATAGAGCACTGGCTCAGATTTTACTGTGGAAGGTTCCCTTTTTGAAAAGGGCTGATAGACAGCAAGGTCTCCTAGGGTCTCCTATTACCAGGGCAGTGTTTGACGCATGGGAGGAGGTGGCCACGAGAAGAGGGCTTACGTCATTTCCTTTCCTGATGACACCCTTGCTTGAGAACAGGGAGTCCCCCGGGAATGTATGTAAAGACGCTCAAAGACTGTCAAGATACGCCTTGTAAGTCATCAGTCCACTTGTTTGATGTAGACGGGATTATTCCCTTCTCACACATAAGCAGGATTACACACTTCCAGAGACAGAATGGTACCACTATATGCAGGTCAGACACTGGCTTCTACACCCTGACATATACTCCAAAGTCAATAGAAAACTGACAAAATACAAAAAATGGCTGGTCACAAAGATATCGGATAAAAAGTTGATTTCCGAGCTATAAGAAATGCTGCACAAGCCGGCGCCCACAGAGCTTACCCCCAGTCAGATACGCTGGTGGAAGGAGTTAGGAAGGGACCTATCAAAGAAGGAATGGGGAGATATTTATAATAGGGCCAAACATACAGGGAGAAACACTGCCAGTAAGGAAACAGCCTTCAAGATAGTCACATACTGGTACCTGACACCTGCCCGCCTACACCAAGGGAACCCAGACCATAGCCCTACCTGCTGGCTGGGCTGTGGGACGGAAGGAACTTTGCTACACTTGTCATAGAACTGTCCGGTTCTGTCTAATTACTGGCCTCAAATCTTGGATGAAATTGAGAGGCAGCTTGAATCGAGACACAGATTTGATGATTTCAGGCCTACGAGGTATTAGGATTGCAAAACCCCCTAACATTTCCACTGAAGTCCCGCGAAGGAAAACAGATGGGCTTAGCTCTGGGGGCGGCGTTTCAAAACATTTTAACACACTGGGGCACGCAAACGGTACCCACCCATACAGGTTGGCTCCATAAACTTTGGTACATTTTGGGGATGGAATGCATTCAGGCCTCCCTCATAGGCTCAGTGTCTGGATTTAAAGAGGTTTGTCAGCCCCTCCTGACCCTTTTTCCACCAAATTCCATGAAATTACGTGTCCAAAGTACCTCCGACTCCTTTGTCTAACAGCAACGGAAGACGCTTCTGGGATAAAGTGATCTCTAATAGTGCCCAATCTCTTCACAATGGTATCATAGTGGAATGAGGAAATATGCATACCAGTGGTGGGGAAGGGAGGGAGGGGGGGGGAGGGGATTTCAATGTTTCGTTTTATAAGGGTAATTTCTCACTGTTTCATTTTATAAGAGTAATTTCTCACTCTCTTTAAGTTATGCCTATTCATTTCTCTTTGGCATATGGACTGC
This sequence comes from Triturus cristatus, assembly GCF_964204655.1. NCBI lineage: Eukaryota > Metazoa > Chordata > Amphibia > Caudata > Salamandridae > Triturus > Triturus cristatus. The sequence continues at coordinate 1,357,331,255 of NC_140591.1, forward strand.
CTTGCACTCACCGGGTGACGTATATTGAAAACAAGGGTCACAGTAGAGCTGAACGTACTAGAAATATACTTATGCATAATTGTTCACTGCACATTAACTGGCAGAGCTGCAACTGTATGTACAATGAAACTCCTAATAAAAAGAGTTAAACCTAAATACAATTCATGCAATATAAAAAGTAAAGTGGGTAGAAGAGGCCATTAAAAGTTTCTCACAGGTATAAAAGATCGAATAAAAGAAAGAATCAGTTATAATACCAAAGGTACAATGGAAATCTTCTACTATAATGTTTGTGCAAATCTAGCAGAGGACTAATATAGCCTTACTTAGCTCAGTGAGTGTCAATATTATAATCTAATTGAATAGAGTCATGTGAACCACAGCTATCAGAATTCAATTCTAAAAGGAAGTAATGTACTCTTCCTCTCGCTAGAGTATAACCTTAGAGCATTTATGCCAAACATTGGCTAAAAACCAACATACAGAAAAAAATATTGTTTCAGAAGTGTCAGTTTTAAAAATTCTATATGCAGTTTTATAAAAAATAAACCTGCAGGTTTAAAAAGGCAGGGCGTATTCATTTTCTGTGGGCGCCATGGTATTCTGGGCAGAAACACAAAAGTATGCCTCAGTCTCAGGAACTTCCCTACAGGCAGGGCATTTGCTCAAATGTCACTCCCTTGCCCACTTACTCATGGAGGTTTTTAGTTGCAGACTACCCTACAGAAATCTCACAAACAGACTTTTGCACGGGGAGAAATTATATCAAGAAAAACTTCAAATTTTGGGCTAGGCTAGAATTCAAGAAACTGATAGACCTGAAGAAGTCATTGCTAGTTGTTGGTTATGCAGGAAGGCCCAATACCTGGTTTTGAGTACAGCAGCCTCAGACTTTCCAATTTTCCCAGGACTATCCCAGAGTCTGCTTAGCCACATTCTCCTACTCCATGTTGAAATATGTTGTAACCAAGGGGTATAGAGGGCACAATTGATCTTCATTCAATTCTTCAATGAGACCCTATACTACAATATTGGCAGTTTTGTAGACAGATTAAGCAATTCAATAAAATTTCAAATGGTTTGAATAAATATTTATTATAATCCTAAGGTACTATGGGGCATATTATCAAGCCAGGCGATAAAATTATCGCCGCTTTAGCGGCAGAAAACTGCTGCTAAAACGGCGATAATGGGCTTGATAATATGCTCTATGGAATTCTAATTGAAGCCCATGTTAGATGTGAAGGACATCTAACATGGGCTTCAATTGGAATTCCATAGAGCATATTATCAAGCCCAGTATCGCCATTTTAGCGGCAGTTTTCTGCCGCTAAAGCGGCGATAATTTTATCGCCTGGCTTGATAATATGCCCCAATATCCCTGACTAAAATACAATATTGCATTTTAGAATTACGATCTAAGTCCCCTCAAGCACTATTCCTAATATTTGGGGATTTAAATACGCTGATTCTGAGCAAATTTTGGATGCTCATATAAAAGTAGAAAGTATAAATGTTCCCCCAACTATGCTATGGTGTCCGTATGCAAATGTGGTGTAAATTTTGTGAATCGGCTAATCAAACCTTGGATAGTGATATTAAATGGTCATTCTAGAGATGGCCGGCTGGCCCATAAACAATTCATTAGAAGTGATCTCGTCTATCTAATTGATTATATGTATATAGATATCTCTACTTTAAACATGATTTTATTATTTAAAGTTTTACATTGAGTTGATAGGGGGCATCTTCCAATAAGGTGTGGTCTGATGTTACACCAGAATCTGAAAGAAAAGAGTAGACATGAAAAACTAACATTGTGCCATATATAGGCTGGTCATTTGTAAAAATGGTGAAACATTACATTGGAAAAAATGTAGTTAAATGTCAATCATCAAAATTAAGGCTCGTTATCCCCCCCAACAAACTGTCCCCACTGAAACATAAGCTAAAAACCTTACTGACCTGCTATTTGTCAACATTAGGAGATCAATAGCATCACACATTTGGTTTCAATATCACAGCTTAAATAATTGATCCAAGTTTCAATTAGCCCTAAAAAAGTACTTAAGAGTAAAATCTGAGTGTATAACATATGCTCCCTGTCAGACCAAGCTAGATACATACGGACCTCTTTATCTCAAAAGAATAGAATTAGTCAACTGATCTACACCTCTTAGGGCAACAAGTACAAACATCTTCTCATTCTCATCTGCTAGTGAAGAGGAGTTTTCTTTTAGTAAATCTGAAAATCAAAGGGTTAATACTTAGTCTGAAAACCAGAAGGTCTACAGACCCAGATCCTACAGCTTGGGTGTTTTTCTTACAACCACATTTCAAACAACTTGTGGTTTCCAAAGAAGTTCCGGGAAGTTGGCGAGCATCACTGATTACTCCTCAATAAAACAAAGGGGGTGGGAGAAGTTGAAAATTCCCATCTTTTATTGACGTATCTCTGTGCTTGATGTGGTAGCTAAAATGTTCACCAGAATTGACCTGCAGGTTGCTGAAGACTGACCACATGAATTTTAATGCAATCACACAAGAACAAGTTACTCTTAGAGCAAAGGAAACAACTATCCATCATACATTTGTATATCTGTCTAAGCTTGCCATGGGGAGAACCATTGTACTTTTATCACTCCTGTAAAATGATTCCCTCTTCTATGATAAGCCTCATTTTTTGGACTATTGCTTTGGTCTCTGGACTCTACTAACCAAGCTCAAGTGCACGTACTCTGACCACTAAAAACTAGCCAAATTGGTTAAAATCCCTTAATAGCATATTCAACTTACCTATATACCTATTAAATGGTATCAGTGTGCCCAGGTCCTGTAAGCTTAATGGCACTAATGGACTGCAACACTTATTATGACTCAAGGCCTGCCACAGCAGCCTAGACAAGCAGATTTATCACTGCCATTTCAATCTGTCACATAACCCTTTTGCCAGGCCTAAACCATAATTTAAAATAGAAGTAAAGCACTCTTAATTTAGGACTTACCATCCATAAGGCAGAGTGCATCATGTTTAGAAGTTGGACAAATGCATTGCATGCCTTTATATTGAAAAGGCCCCAAACCTATTTTCACTTAGGCAAGGCTGGCTCTGCCAGAGAAAACACTGGGTTGCTTTATCACACTTAATAAAACTGAATTCAGATTGGCACTAGCCAGAAAAATACTTCACATACTCATTTTTCTAGATAAAATAAATCCAACATAATGCTGAAGTTGAACATTTCTAACTCTTTCAGAAAGAGTGACTGACAAAAACCACTATTTTTTTGCCTAAAGCCTCTAGTAGCCTTTTCATAGTTCATTTGCAACTGTCACCCGCCAGCCTTCTGGTCCCCCACAAAGAGGCATATATGACTCCCAGGAAAGAGAGCAAATATGGCCATGGGTGGAAGGAGGTGTGGCCTCTTCCTGACAGGATGGCCTCGGGGACATGACCACTGTTAAAAAACCTTTAAAGGGGCATCCCCTGTCACAGGCAGATGTAACTCACACCTATGCCTGCCCCTTCAGTTGTCCAGGTAGTCAGAATGGCACCCATTCCAGTGGGGGGAAAGCCCATTACAGAACCAGTTTTCAAGCAGAGGTTCTCATTTTCATTGACACACCTCAGGTTGTATCAAACAAATGGAGGGAAAAAAGGGCTTTTAAATAATAACAATCAGTCTTATTGTTATCACAGGTCCAGCATACATGCCCATGAATAAGTGAAAACAAAAAGTATGCAGTTCCTAGAGTGAATGCAAGGTGTGAAAGAATAACTAGGGGGTACCAGGGTGGTAACAGGGAACTGAAGTGAAAAACAGGAGTTATGGTAACTCCTTATTTGGAAAAGAAGACCCTCACACACCCAACAAGCAGGTGTCTTGCTTCATCACCGGGTCTTTGCTCCTTATCGGGCCGGCAGGTGCAATGCCCGATCAGGCACCTAATAGGGCCTTCCTAGCGGAGATCTTTATTCCAACGCCGATGAGTGAGGTGTGTGTGGGGGGGGAAAGATGATGACATAAGTGAGTGTAGGTGCAAATGAGGTAAAGGTGAATATATTAAAACAGGGGTAGGTGATCCACTAAATAATTTTAATATAGCATGGTCACCATCCTGGTTAAAAAATTATATAATCTGCACATTTATCACCGTTAGTTATGTGAGTGTATGTGCTGGGGTGATCAATAGGTCAACATGTTTCTTGCCTTAGAATATAATAAATGGCAATTCATCAGGACCGGGAAAAATATTGCGGCTACCTACACCTCTTTGGTGGTGCCCAACGTCTCTAAGAGATTGCAATAGTGGGCACGCATACAGCACCCTAAAAAAGTGTGGTACCGTAGCTAAAAGAGCACACCTGCAGAGAAGGAAGATAACAACAAGTAAAAAGCATAAAAAACAACAATTTGATTGCAACAACAGTTAATTCAAGACAGTTGGTGGTGTCAAGACAACCGTGACATGCAAAGCTATTGAGCAATGTATGGAGGACATGTAAAGGACTCAGGGCAATGCAGATAAAAGCAAAACATCCTGTCAATGATACCAGGAACATAAGGATGTAAGGAAACAAGACAATTAACAAACTCACCCTCCTGGGCTGTGCTGAATTCAAGGCCGGGGTGAGTAAACACTAAAATTTAGTGTCCTGCAGTGAGGGAAACAAAGGAGATAACGGACAATAGCAATATGTTAACAAATGCACCCATAGCAGTTGAATGCGGTCAGGAAAGCGGATTTATAGCGCCTCTACTGATTAGCAGGTAGCAAGGGAAGCGGCAACTAACTCTGTGTAGACCGGCAAAAACACAGTGCATATGTGACTAATGAAACTTCGCAAGGAGCAATCACGATGCATTACACCAAATGTGGAAGCCAACACGCATCCAAAGCTCCAAGACCACCCTCCCAAACGCTAGGGGAAAAGTACAGGGGAATGCAATGAGAAGGCGGCAGACCGCGAGGTTAAAAAAGTGAATTGGAAACGGCGCGGTGCAATAGTCACCGCATGACTGGAGAAAGATGTTGTCAGGTATATGAAACGCTAACCACATAGTGTCTCTGTACTTACGATTCCGTAATTCAGGAAGCACCGTACGCCTAGTATCTCACCAGCCGCTGTGATCTGGTGTGTGTGTGTCCGGGCCAATCCTGTATGTAGCCACACAACGGCGTGCTGGCGCGAAGGGCGGGTACATCCGGAAGTGGTGAGCGTGCCCACGTGGGAAACGCTAGGGCGCTAACTGGCCGGAAGTGAGGGGCAGAGCGCGCTACTCGTAGTCATGGCAACAAGGGTACGCGCAGTAAAAGCCCTTTTCAATGATTGTAGCGGCGCGCATGACGAAGGTAACAATAAAATAGCGAGGTTGCTGAGGGCACTCGGGTATCGAAATGGAATTCCTCGGGGTCGAGGTGGAAACTTTTTAACGATTAGCTGCAATATCACAAGGAACGTGGGGAGTTCATAATGGAAGTCACACCCAATTGGCACTCATAGGTGGTTGTAGGCATGGAAATTACTTCGCAGTTAAACACAGGGGGTACGGCAACTCGAGGAGTGTTAAAGTGTGTAAAATACAGTCATAATGAAGTCAAGTCTGCATACTCCAAGGAATTTCCTCGTTGAGGCCAGTGGTGTCAGCAGCCAATCTCAGGACCCACCGTTGTTCAAGTCTAAAGAGGGTTTTTTTTTACATTTGTGGATGTGCTTCAAGGACAATCCATTGGAAGGAGTTAGGGGCGTGGTGTTCAAGCTGATAGTGAGTAGTCATTTTGGTATTGGTTTTAGCGCATCGAAAGCTACTCTTGTGTTCTAACATGCGTGTCTTGACTGGGCGGGTCGTCATGCCTATATAAGGTAGACCACAGGGACATGTCATCATATAGACGCAGTTAGAAGAGTTACAGTTTGTGTGTTTGGAAATGTTCCACGTTAAACCGTTGCGGAATGTCAGTTCTTTACTAGTGCGTGTCTGGGGGCACATGGAGCATGACCCACAGGGATAATGCCCCTTTACTGGAGGAAGATCCCATAGCATTCTTTGTGAACTTGTGGTGGGTTTCTTCGGTCTGGTATGGATCAGTAGATCCTTAAGATTGCTGGTGCGCTTGAATGCAAATCTGGGGGCCTGCAACTCCAAATGACCAGTGTTGAGAATCCCCCAATGTTTTTTTATAATAGATTTAATCCTGTTGGAATCAGGAGTGAAGGTGGTGACACATGTAATAGATTTGTCAGGTACCTTGATGTTGATGTCCAACAAACTTTCCCTGTTGTTGTTCCTAGCTCGTTTACGAGCCTTCGCTACCACATGTCGAGGGTAGTCTCTTTTGAGCAGATCATTCATGAGAGTGCCTGATTCTTTCTGGTAGTCTATCACAGAACTGCAGTTTCTCCTAATGCGCAAGAATTGCCCGAACGGCAAGTTTTCCCTCAGTGACTTCGGATGAAAACTGCTGAATAGGAGCAGGCTATTCCTGTCAGTGGGTTTGCGGTATAGACTCGTGGTGATCTTGTTGTCAACGAGACGGATACAGAGATCCAAGAAGGGAACTTCTGTATCAGAAATTGTGTGAGAGAATCTCAAGTAGGGGTTCAATGTATTTATCCAAGTGCAAAATTCTGTGCATTTGGTGTAATCTCCTTTCCAAAGGACAAGGATATCATCAATGAACCTTTTCCAGAGCAGTACATTCGCGGATTAGGGGTTGGAGGGGTGGTGGATGTCCCTAGCTTCGAAAGCCGACATGTAAAAACATGCTAGACTCGGCACGAATGTACTGCTCATGGAAGTCCCCTGGATTTGATGGTATAACTGGGTATTGTACTCAAAGAAATTCTGAGTAAGAGCAAGACTTGCACAGTCCATTATGAATGGTACAGGAGTGTTAGACGAGTGTTCGCTGTTCATTAAAGCATCCTCAATGACCCCGAGAGTCGCTTGTTGGGGTATGTTGGTGTATAACGACTCAACATCAAGGGTCAGCAGTAGGTCTATTTCCTGTGGGTTCTGAAACCCCTCAAGGAGGCGCAGGACATCAGTCGTGTCGCGGATGTATGAGGGTGTGGTGGTCACTAAAGGTTGAATGAAATGGTCAACAAACTGTGACAGCAGTTCCAAAATGGACCCTATGCCCGACACGATAGGTCGACCGGGTACCGGTGTGATCCCTTTGTGTATTTTAGGGAGACAGTAGAAAAAGGGGGTTACCGGTTCTTTCGCTGTCAGAAAGATGGCCTCTTTCTTCGAAATCCAGCCTTCTAGCTCAGCAGTCGAGACCATTGAACAAATGGTTCTGGTCAGCTTCGGGGTAGGGTCTTCCTTAATAGGGACATAGTATCTAGTGTTGTTGAGTTGCCTCCGGCATTCAGTATCGTATTCATCTGCAGACCAGATGACAGTGGCACCACCTTTGTCTGCTTGCTTTATTATGATCGATTTATCATTAGCCAGAGTATTTATGGCCAATGACTCATTTTTGGACAGGTTATTGAAGGGAATACGGTTGGTATCCGAGTTCAGGTCCTTGAGGACTGCCTGTTCAAAAGTAAGTACTTCTGGAGGGACCATGCTTCTAGTGGGTGTGAAGGTAGATGGTCTATGTAGCCCTGAATCAACAACGGTGGGCGGGGGGCGATCCTGAAAGAATGCCTGAAGCCTAACTTTGCGAAATAGGTTCTGGACCTCACATGTATCGCGAAATCTGTCAATTTTGGGTGTGGGAACATAGCCCAGCCCTTTTTGGAGTACTATTTCTTCCACCTGAGTGAGAACTCGAGGGGAAAGATTGACGATCAATCTCTCATGTCCCTGGTTTGGCTCCTGGTTTCCATTGTCCTGGGGGGTTGTTCCTGCCACTGTACTCTTTTTTGTTGTCGCCCTCCTCTGCGCCCTCTTCCTCTGCCCCAGCCTCTGTCTAAAAAAGGTTGTTGCATGCCCGGTGGAAAAAAGGGTGGTGGGGGGCCTTGGTGGTATATAGGATATTGCCACACAGGTGGTCCCTGGTATGGGGGCATGTTAAAGGCCGGAAAACCTGGTGTCTGGAAAGGTCTTGCTTTCCTGTTATTGCTGTTCCAGCTCCCTGTGCTAGAATCGCTGTTTGTTGAGGAGTTACGTCTAGAGGGTCCTGAACCTTCATCTGACGAATACCCTGTGGCTGTTGAAGTGTAGTCTGCTTTTAGATAGGGATATACCTTTTCTGTAGAGAACTTCTTAATATCTTTTTGAAGCTTAGATATCTTTTGCTTCATCAGGTATTCCCTATTCTCGGCAAGTTCAGCATTGATTTCTGCTAATTTGGTTTTGTATGCAGTGGTTTGAATGATGACCTTAATAGCACCCTCCGCTGTCTGGATCTTGATTAACAGGGCATCCGCTATTCTTTTTGCGGTGTTAATGATTAGGATAAGCCAGTCCCTGGTGCATTTCCATGCTACCAGGGACCACTCTTTTTTGAAAAGGGCATCCTCTAAAAATAGGCGAGGAAAGTTATTCACGATCAGCCCGTTGGGTGCTATATTTGCTCTTAAATATTCGGTCATCATGACCCCATGGAGTGTCACTTTAAGCCACTCATGTTTCAGATTAGATAAAGACGTCCAATCTTCTGCATGGCTCCCAGAGGCCGAAGTGCCGTCGGCGGCCAGCAGTGATGGTGTTCTGAGTATTGCTGCTGCAGCTTCATCATCAAAGCTTAGTCCTTGAAAGTCCTCCATAAGAGGGAAAAAGGGGGGTCCACAATGTAATAAAGGTTATACAGAATAGAATGTATGCTGGACCTGTGATAACAATAAGACTGATTGTTATTATTTAAAAGCCCTTTTCCCCCTCCATTTCTTTGATATTGATTGTACGGGTGACCCCCGCGGGAATCTCAGGATACCAAGTGGTTAGACAATGTCTCCTTGGACCATGAACCTTTAGAATTTGTCAAATTTTGACTTATTCTATTCTGTATAACCTTTATTACATTGTGGACCCCCCTTTTTCCCTCTTATGGAGGACTTTCAAGGACTAAGCTTTGATGATGAAGCTGCAGCAGCAATACTCAGAACACCATCACTGCTGGCCGCCGACGGCACTTCGGCCTCTGGGAGCCATGTAGAAGATTGGACGTCTTTATCTAATCTGAAACATGAGTAGCTTAAAGTGACACTCCATGGGGCCATGATGACCGAATATTTAAGAGCAAATATAGCACCCAACGGGCTGATCGTGAATAACTTTCCTCGCCTAGTTTTAGAGGATGCCCTTTTCAAAAAAGAGTGGTCCCTGGTAGCATGGAAATGCACCAGGGACTGGCTCATCCTAATCATTAACACCGCAAAAAGAATAGCGGATGCCCTGTTAATCAAGATCCAGACAGCGGAGGGTGCTATTAAGGTCATCATTCAAACCACTGCATACAAAACCAAATTAGCAGAAATCAATGCTGAACTTGCCGAGACTAAGGAATACCTGATGAAGCAAAAGATATCTAAGCTTCAAAAAGATATTAAGAAGTTCTCTACAGAAATGGTATATCCCTATCTAAAAGCAGACTACACTTCAACAGCCACAGGGTATTCGTCAGATGAAGGTTCAGGACCCTCTAGACGTAACTCCTCAACAAACAGCGATTCTAGCACAGGGAGCTGGAACAGCAATAACAGGAAAGCAAGACCTTTCCAGACATCAGGTTTTCCGGCCTTTAACATGCCCCCATACCAGGGACCACCTGTGTGGCAATATCCTATATACCACCAAGGCCCCCCACCGCCCTTTTTTCCACTGGGCATGCAACAACCTTTTTTAGACAGAGGCTGGGGCAGAGGAAGAGGGCGCAGAAGAGGGCGACAACAAAAAAGAGTACAGTGGCAGGAACAACCCCCCAGGACAATGGAAACCAGGAGCCAAACCAGGGACATGAGAGATTGATCGTCAATCTTTCCCCTCGAGTTCTCACTCCGGTGGAAGAAATAGTACTCCAAAAAGGGCTGGGCTATGTTCCCACACCCAAAATTGACAGATTTCGCGATACATGTGAGGTCCAGAACCTATTTCGCAAAGTTAGGCTTCAGGCATTCTTTCAGGATCGCCCCCCCGCCCACCGTTGTTGATTCAGGGCTACATAGACCATCTACCTTCACACCCACTAGAAGCATGGTCCCTCCAGAAGTACTTACTTTTGAACAGGCAGTCCTCAAGGACCTGAACTCGGATACCAACCGTATTCCCTTCAATAACCTGTCCAAAAATGAGTCATTGGCCATAAATACTCTGGCTAATGATAAATCGATCGTAATAAAGCAAGCGGACAAAGGTGATGCCACTGTCATCTGGTCTGCAGATGAATACGATACTGAATGCCGGAGGCAACTCAACAACACTAGATACTATGTCCCTATTAAGGAAGACCCTACCCCGAAGCTTACCAGAACCATTTGCTCAATGGTCTCGACTGCTGAGCCTGAAGGCTGGATTTCGAAGAAAGAGGCCATCTTTCTGACAGCGAAAGAACCGGTAACCCCCTTTTTCTACTGTCTCCCTAAAATACACAAAGGGATCACACCGGTACCCGGTCGACCTATCGTGTCGGGCATAGGGTCCATTTTGGAACCGCTGTCACAGTTTGTTGACCATTTCATTCAACCTTTAGTGGCCACCACACCCTCAAACCTCCGCGACACGACTGATGTCCTGCGCCTCCTTGAGGGGTTTCAGAACCCACAGGAAATAGACCTACTGCTGACCCTTGATGTTGAGTCGTTATACACCAACATACCCCAACAAGCGACTCTCGGGGTCATTGAGGATGCTTTAATGAACAGCAAACACTCGTCTAACACTCCTGTACCATTCATAATGGACTGTGCAAGTCTTGCTCTTACTCAGAATTTCTTTGAGTACAATACCCAGTTATACCATCAAATCCAGGGGACTTCCATGAGCAGTACATTCGCGCCGAGTCTAGCATGTTTGTATATGTCGGCTTTCGAAGCTAGGGACATCCACCACCCCTCCAACCCCTACTCCGCGAATGTACTGCTCTGGAAATGATTCATTGATGATATCCTTGTCCTTTGGAAAGGAGATTACACCAAATGCACAGAATTTTCCACTTGGATAAATACATTGAACCCCTACTTGAGATTCTCTCACACAATTTCTGATACAGAAGTTCCCTTCTTGGATCTCTGTATCCGTCTCGTTGACAACAAGATCACCACGAGTCTATACCGCAAACCCACTGACAGGAATAGCCTGCTCCTATTCAGCAGTTTTCATCCGAAGTCACTGAGGGAAAACTTGCCGTTCGGGCAATTCTTGCGCATTAGGAGAAACTGCAGTTCTGTGATAGACTACCAGAAAGAATCAGGCACTCTCATGAATGATCTGCTCAAAAGAGACTACCCTCGACATGTGGTAGCGAAGGCTCGTAAACGAGCTAGGAACAACAACAGGGAGAGTTTGTTGGACATCAACATCAAGGTACCTGACAAATCTATTACATGTGTCACCACCTTCACTCCTGATTCCAACAGGATTAAATCTATTATAAAAAAACATTGGGGGATTCTCAACACTGGTCATTTGGAGTTGCAGGCCCCCAGATTTGCATTCAAGCGCACCAGCAATCTTAAGGATCTACTGATCCATACCAGACCGAAGAAACCCACCACAAGTTCTCAAAGAATGCTGTGGGATCTTCCTCCAGTAAAGGGGCATTATCCCTGTGGGTCATGCTCCATGTGCCCCCAGACAAGCACTAGTAAAGAACTGACATTCCGCAACGGTTTAACGTGGAACATTTCCAAACACACAAACTGTAACTCTTCTAACTGCGTCTATATGATGACATGTCCCTGTGGTCTACCTTATATAGGCATGACGACCCGCCCAGTCAAGACACGCATGTTAGAACACAAGAGTAGCTTTCGATGCGCTAAAACCAATACCAAAATGACTACTCACTATCAGCTTGAACACCACGCCCCTAACTCCTTCCAATGGATTGTCCTTGAAGCACATCCACAAATGTAAAAAAAAACCCTCTTTAGACTTGAACAACGGTGGGTCCTGAGATTGGCTGCTGACACCACTGGCCTCAACGAGGAAATTCCTTGGAGTATGCTGACTTGACTTCATTATGACTGTATTTTACACACTTTAACACTCCTCGAGTTGCCGTACCCCCTGTGTTTAACTGCGAAGTAATTTCCATGCCTGCAACCACCTATGAGTGCCAATTGGGTGTGACTTCCATTATGAACTCCCCACGTTCCTTGTGATATTGCAGCTAATCGTTAAAAAGTTTCCACCTCAAACCCGAGGAATTCCATTTCGATACCCGAGTGCCCTCAGCAACCTCGCTATTTTATTGTTACCTTCGTCATGCGCGCCGCTACAATCATTGATTAGGGCTTTTACTGCGCGTACCCTTGTTGCCATGACTACGAGTAGCGCGCTCTGCCCCTCACTTCCGGCCAGTTAGCGCCCTAGCGTTTCCCACGTGGGCACGCTCACCACTTCCGGATGTACCCGCCCTTCGCGCCAGCACGCCGTTTGGTGACTACATACAGGATTGGCCCGGACACACACACACCAGATCACAGCGGCTGGTGAGATACTAGGCGTACGGTGCTTCCTGAATTACGGAATCGTAAGTACAGAGACACTATATGGTTAGCGTTTCATATACCTGACAGCATCTTTCTCCAGTCACGCGGTGACTCAAAATATTGCACCGCGCCGTTTCCAATTCACTTTTTTAACCTCGCGGTCTGCCGCCTTCTCATTGCATTCCCCTGTACTTTTCCCCTAGCGTTTGGGAGGGTGGTCTTGGAGCTTTGGATGCGTGTTGGCTTCCACATTTGGTGTAATGCATCGTGATTGCTCCTTGCGAAGTTTCATTAGTCACATATGCACTGTTTTTTTGCCGGTCTACACAGAGTTAGTTGCCGCTTCCCTTGCTACCTGCTAATCAGTAGAGGCGCTATAAATCCGCTTTCCTGACCACATTCAACTGCTATGGGTGCGCTATTGTCCGTTATCCCCTTTGTTTCCCTCACTGCAGGACACTAAATTTTAGTGTTTACTCACCCCGGCCTTGAATTCAGCACAGCCCAGGAGGGTGAGTTTGTTAATTGTCTTGTTTCCTTAAATCCTTATGTTCCTGGTATCATTGGCAGGATGTTTTGCTTTTATCTGCATTGCCCTGAGTCCTTTACATGTCCTCCATACATTGCTCAATAGCTTTGCATGTCACGGTTGTCTTGACACCACCAACTGTCTTGAATTAACTGTTGTTGCAATCAAATTGTTGTTTTTTATGCTTTTTACTTGTTGTTATCTTCCTTCTCTGCAGGTGTGCTCTTTTAGCTACGGTACCACACTTTTTTAGGGTGCTGTATGCGTGCCCACTATTGCAATCTCTTAGAGACGTTGGGCACCACCAAAGAGGTGTAGGTAGCCGCAATATTTTTCCCGGTCCTGATGAATTGCCATTTATTATATTCTAAGGCAAGAAACATGTTGACCTATTGATCACGCCAGCACATACACTCACATAACTAACGGTGATAAATGTGCGGATTATATAATTTTTTAACCAGGATGGTGACCATGCTATATTAAAATTATTTAGTGGATCACCTACCCCTGTTTTAATATATTCACCTTTACCTCATTTGCACCTACACTCACTTATGTCATCATCTTTCCCCCCCCCACACACACCTCACTCATCGGCGTTGGAATAAAGATCTCCGCTAGGAAGGCCCTATTAGGTGCCTGATCGGGCATTGCACCTGCCGGCCCGATAAGGAGCAAAGACCCGGTGATGAAGCAAGACACCTGCTTGTTGGGTGTGTGAGGGTCTTCCTTTACAAATAAGGAGTTACCATAACTCCTGTTTTTCACTTCAGTTCCCTGTTACCACCCTGGTACCCCCTAGTTATTCTTTCACACCTTGCATTCACTCTAGGAACTGCATACTTTTTGTTTTCACACCTCAGGTTGTGCCCAGAGTTTTGTCCTGGGAATGTCTATTGTGTGGACTACAGAAGGGTCAATACTGCACCAAGACTGATGTACACCCCATCACCTGATTTGATGAGTTCATTGATACGATAGGAGCTGCCAAAATATCATTATTTTTTAACTCACTTCTGGGTACTGTCCAATTGCCCTAATTGATGGAGCTAAGAAGAGGTTAGCATTCTCCATTCTGAAAAGTCTCACTTTGAGTTGAAAGAGTGATGCCCTTTTATCTAAAGAATGTTCCTGCTGCCTTCCAGAGGTTAGTGTCTCCTTTTTGGAAAACGTTAGTGCAGTATATCTTGATGACATAGCTGTTTTCAGCCCCACCAGACAGGAACACCTGACCTACTTCACAACGCTTCAGGCCCTACAACTGTCAAGCCACTTGAAGGCCAGCAATTACCTGAAAGGGTAGTGATCTGGTGTGCACCTGGGCCACTTTGTTGATGGAGAACATATACAGCCTTTTCAACCCAAGATCCATACCATAATGACATAAGTGCATGCCAAAACCCAAAGTGAGGTCAGAGCCTACCTGAGTTTGACTGGGTACAATAGGAGATGAGTGAATGGTGTATGGCACCATTGTTGCTTCCCTGGCAGAACTCACCTCAAAGAATCAGCCGAAAATAGTAATTTGGGCTGAGGAGTGTCAGAAGGCCTTTAACCCCCTGAAGGAGGTACTTGGTGCAGCCTGTACTCAAGGCACCTGACTTTAGCAGAGAGATTGTATTCCAAACTAATGCCTCAGAAAATTAGGTATTGTACAGAATTATCACAAATGAATGATGACGGCACGGGTAAACCAGTTGCTTCATAATACAGGTGATGTCATCCCAAAAGGGCGATTGTTGGAGTGTCATTGAGAGGGAACCATTTGCTGTAGTTAGGTCCCTGAAGAAGCTGACACCCTTCCTGTTTAGGACTCAGTTCAAGGTTTAACTGAGCACAGGCCTCTCAGGAGGCAAAAACAGATAAGAGGGAAAACCCCCAAATAGTTTAGACGATCCATCTCCCTACAGGGAATGGACTTCACAGTGGAACATAGACTTATGACTGACTATGCCAATGCAGATGGCCTATCCAGGTTCTTCTGCCTAGATACTACCAAGGAAATGGCTATGTTGCTCCACACATTTCTTCTGAAGGGGGACCATGCCTACTTTTGCATGGAAACCCTTATTTGTTTGGACCGGTACTGTTGATTGTTGTACTCTATACACTGGGACCCTGCCAACCATGCCCCAGTGCCTGTGAGGAGACCCATAAAAATTGTGTTGAATTGGTTAAAATCCCTGATTGGTAGATTTACCTTATCTAATGGACCCTAGTAAATGATAGCCATGTGTCCAGGGCCTTTAGGTTAAATGACACTAGTAAGCTGCAGCACTTATTCTGCCATCATTAAAGTGACAGTGTAAATCATGACTCCAAGCATGCCACAGCAGCCTAGCAGAACAGTTTTAAATCTACCATTTTGACCTGTCAAAATCACACTTTTACCGGGTCTAAACTTTTTTTTAAATAGTGGTAAGTAACCACTAAAAGAGACCTTAAAAGCCTTAACGCAGGGTGCATAGTATTGAAATATGGGACATATGTATTTAATGTCTTTACATGTTCTTACAGTGAAAAAGGCTCCAGACCTGTTTGTTGCTGTAGAAAGGCTGGCTGTTCATTAGAAATCACTGTTTTACTTTATTACATTTAATAAAGCTAACTTCAGTTTGGCACTAGCCCAAAACATATTTCATATGCTCATTGTTCTAGTTCAACAAAATCTAACCTAATGTTCAAGGCAAACTTTGTCTAACTCTTTCAGAAATAGTAACATTATAAATTCATTATATTTCTGCCTAAAGCCTCTAGTAGCCTATCCATATTTAATTTTCACTTGGCAGCTTGCAGGTCCCCTGCAAAGAGGTGTGAATGTCTCCAAGAAAAAGAAAAAGAAACAGCTTTGGGTGAGAGGTGGTGTGACCACCTCTTGGCAGGATGGACTTGAGAATGTGCCCATCAACTACAAAAGCTTCAAAGGGGCATCCCCAGTTACAGGCATATGTAATACACACCTAGGCCTGTGTCTTGCATTGCAGAGGTAGCCAGGATGGCAACAATATCAGTCGGGGTAAACACTGTTTCCAAACTGGTCTGCAAGGAGAGTCTCTCATTTCCCTTGGACACACCTCAGGGGTGTGCAAAGGACTTTGTCCATGATAAAAAAGGTTCTGCCATATTGGAGTTTGACAGAACAATTTAGTTTAGAGCCAACCCCTTAGAAAATTATGTCAAAGTGGGTATGGTTGCCCCCGGGAAGGTTTTCCCTATTGGTCAGGGAGTCACACCAACCCACAAGCTACTGCTAACTATAAATGTAGCAACCCTGAAAACCTTCTTCAGAGCACATCTGGACCTGTGGAAGAAAGTATATTTCTGCACCTGCTGTTGAACCTGTGGAGAGAGACCCTAAGGAATGGACCATACCCCCTTCTACACAAAACAAAGAAGTGGACACCATGGGTCAATTGGCTTACCTACTGTTAAACTGCAGGTTTACTAAACCTGCAAGAAGCCTACATTTTCCAAGAGCCCAGCTGACCAATTCTAACCAGATTTGTCATGGACCTTGCTGGTGGCTTCTAGTAGAGTAATCCTTACCTCAAGGTGGTGCCCACAAGGAACTGGGCCCATGACTGGTGTTGAAGGATACTCCTTTTACCCTAAAATCTGCAAAACTGGAAACTTAGAAACATTTTCAGAACTTTCCTCCAGAGAGCCAATGGAGATCAGGTTCGACTCCAATACCACAGGTGCCAACATCGAATTACCAGTCGCATTCAACTCACCAGTTTCCCTCACTGAAATATTTTTGAGTTACAGAAAAGTTTCTAAGTCCGAATGCATAGGAACTTCACTGAGGCTGACCTCGAGCAGCATTCAACTACCAAAGAGACCTTCCTGGGCCCTTTTAGAGCTTCCTGTCATCGACTTCGCCGATGCCAAGTTTCCAGCTGAAACTGACGCTCCCACCAAGGACTCATGCTTCACCAAGCTCCAGTCATCGAACACTTCGTCGGACCCAGTCTGCAGCCTTACCTCCCAACTTTAAAAACAGTAAGCTGGCATCTGAATGTTTAAGAAAATTGCCATAGTGTAATACCAATTATGAAAAAAGGATATCTCAGAATCTCAGCGCATGTTAACAAGGATCACCTAAAATCCTCGACCCTGTGAGATCATTAAAGGCAGATAATTCTTTTAAAGCCTTCAAAAAGACTCTGGGCCTGATTTAGTGTTTGGCTGATGGATACTTCATCACAGGCATGACAGATATCCCAGGTACCTTATTACAAATGCTTCATATCCTAATACACTTGTAATAAGGCAGGTGGCATATCCACCAAACTGTAAATCAGGCCCGAAGACATTTTGTAATTTTCTATAAGCTTTGTCTGCAATAGCTGATTATCTGTCATATGGCCAAAATTGCAGGCTGGAGTCTAATATGTTAAAGTTTTGTCTTGATGTGTATCAGATTCAACACAACGTAAATCTTTAAATAAGCAATTCTCAATGACGGCCTGAACCCATTTAAAGGTTCCCTCTTTATATACAGATATTGCATGAAAGAATTGCCTTAAATCGCTCATCAACAAATTTGGAATACAGTCTGTGGAGGCAGCCTTCAAATATTTTTAGAACTTATGTAAAAGAGAATTTCCCTTGGTCTGTGCCGATTTTTAAAGTACTTAGTAAAATATTTGAGATTTCAATAGTCAGGATGTTACCTTATAAGTTTGTTATGTTTTTAAATCCATGTAATAATTCTATTTGTTGCTGATAATTATGTTTTATGGAAACACAGTTTAACTTAAAAATAATAATAATAATAATAATAATAATAATAATAATAATAACAATAATAATAAAGCATAGCAGTAGTGCTAGTAGTAGTGGTAGTCACAATAATATTGTGAATAACAGTAGTAGCATAATTAATATTTATAACTTTGAATATGAACTAGAATATTTGATGCAATGCTGACTTCTGAATTTTTAGCCCACAGCACCTCTCATAGTCTGTCTTGGACTGCTCTGCCCCCCAACACTCAGAGTCAAATGCTAACAGGAATATTTGGTCCCAAGCTTGATGCTCTGCATTATGGAGGCCCCTGGACTCTAGAGGCAAATGGCCGAAGTTGACACAATTTGGGCTCTGTAACCTCTGAATTATTGGTGACCTCTCAAACTGAATTTCTCACAGACTTTAAATATAAAGCTACAATTTAAAATATTGGTCTCTTCTCTTTTAAGCACTCCATAAGTAATGTGTCCTGCCTTTGAACACCATCAATGACATTTCTTTTTTTGTGCAGACCTGAATTACAGCTGCATACCTCTCCAGAGGGTTCCATTTAAAATTCAATAAACCAAACCATTTTGACAGTTTCTTGGACCTTACCTTTAAAACACTAGTTCCCTGTAACATCACACTAAAATGTACTTATATTTAGTTACATTTTATGTGGATTCAACTAAGCATTTTTTCCAGTGCAAGTAGCAAATAACATCCCATCCTCTATTTGCTTCAATATTTCGCTATTGGGAAAATATTTTTGAGGACAATCAATAAGCATGTGGGAAAAGTAACAGTGATGGGGGAAATAGGGGTTTGTCAATGAAGAAATGGGAACACTGTAGGAAAAAGAACGTAAACCCTGTTTGAAATGTTATCCTGAATTCTTCATTGATTCCTACTGGAAACAGAGTTGCATTTGGCACATGTGTCTATGATATCTAGAATTCCAACGTTCCCATGGAGAATATTTATCTAAAATCATGTTAGTTAGGAGATTTAAGACCCTGAATTTGATCACATATAGTGAGTATGGAAAATGCTAATTCAAGACAGTCTACAATATGATTTTAGATATACTCATTTGATTTTCCTTGTATTCTCCTTTGTATTGTTTCCCCCAAGCGAAACCCATCCCCTTATAGAGACACAAAGTACAACCTGGAAATGGACATAATCCTGCACTAGAGAGAAGCACATCTCTAGCATTTTCTATGATGGGAAGTGGTCAGTGACTAGTTTATGAATGCCCACAATGTGCAAGTCTGATGTGTGCACAGATGTTATTTCAGATTGCGTGTGCATAAATGGTCTAGACCTAAGTTCTGGGCTCACATTTACTGAAGACTGGTGCCAATGTAGACACAACACAGCAAGACACCATGTCACTCAACCATGATCTCTTGTGAAGCCCTCTGAGACCCTAAGCTGCCCACCCCATCAGCAGCAAGGAGACTTTACATCTGGTTGCAATTAATCACTGGTATTGCATGCAAAGTAAGCATTTTGGGGGGCATAACAATGCTGAAGCAACACCACCAACTACCTACTAAAGACACACAAGACTACACAAATGAACAAAAGCACAAATTGCATTACCAAATAGCACAAAGAGCAACCAAGGATATACCTACAAAACAGCTGAAGGCAGCAAGCTCATGAAAAAGGAAGAAGGAGATCCTCATTTACAGACTTGTGAACCACCTGCAAAGCACTAACCTGGGAGATACATGAGAAGGCAGCATAAAGAACAGGGTTTGAAAAACAGAATAACATGTAAAAGAACTATATCATTTAAGCAGTGCCATGATTTTGTGAATATGTGAACAAATAGCACTCATCTTAAGCCCACTGAATCAAGGTCATATGCTATTCCTGCACATACAAAGATTCCTAAACTTCTCCGTTATAGCTTCTTTCAGAGCATACGTGCTAAAATGGCTATTTAAAAGTACACTCTCTACCTACCCGTGGGGTGTTCTATAGGCCATAATTGAATGAGCACAAAGCACTTCCAATTGCCCAAACCTTCTGCAGGAAGTGATGGCAGATTTATATATCATTGCCAACTTTGCCCACATTGTCAGTGCCATAGATTGCATCCATACACCCTTGGTTCCTCCTTGTGAGATTTTGAACCTTTACACAGAAACTGGAAATACATACACTGAATCAATATTGACTCTATTTGTGGTACAAAGCATTGTTGGGGGTAGGGATGCACGTTTGGTGAAGATTTATCAAGCTGGGGGCCAAAAAGGGGGAATGAAATGTGATGTTTTTCCATTTCACCTCCCATAGGGATATATGATCTCCTCTCCTAGTAAAAAAAAAAAAAAGGATGGAACTACGCCAAACGTAAAAAAACGTTGAAAGGCCTGAAATTCATGTGACCTATCAATGAAGTTAGAAATATCTGAGATTACGCTGGCTTTTTTTATGCACCCACCCCCAAAAAATAGCCACAGTCTTTCTGCCCCCCTTGGGGGCATATTGGGGCTAGCCCCCCCACCCCGATTCCCCCAGGGTGGCAGAAAGCCCACTAGGCAAAGTCTTTTTGTTAGCAATGTGCCTACCTGTGGATTTTGGGCCCTAGCGCAGCTGGCACATAGGGAAACCTATCAAACCTGTACACTTTTAAAAACTAGACACCAAGGGGAGTCCAGGATGGGGTGACTTGTCTGGCCCTCACCAGGTTCTGTTACCCAGAATCTCTTGCAAACTTCAAACCTTGTAAAAAAAACCACATTTTACCCACATTTATGTGGTGGAAAGTTCTGGAATCTGCGTGGATCCACAACATTCCACCCACACTGCATTCCCAAATGTCTTCCGAGAAAAATGGTCTCACACTTGTGTGGGTAGGCATAGTCCCCGTGACAGGAAACGGCCCAAAACGCATTGTGGACACACCACATTTTCACAGTGAAAACTGACCCTTTTTTTGCAAAGTGCCTAGCTGTAGATTTTGAACCCTAGTTCTGCCGGCACCTAGTGAAACCTAGCAAACCTACACATTTTTTAAAGCAAGACACTCAGGGAAATCCAGGATGGAGTGACTTGTCTGGCTTTCACCAGGTTATGTTACCCAGAATCCCTTGCACACCTCAAAAATTGTCCAAAAAAACACATTTTCCTCACATTTCTGTGGTGGAAAGTTCTGGAATCTGTGTGGATCCCCAAAATTCCACCCACCCCGCGTTCCCCAAAGTCTTCTGAGAAAAATGATACCTTACTTGTGTGGGTAGGCTTGGTGCCCATGACAGGAAATGGCCCAAAATGCAAGGTGGACACACCACATTTTACCGTGAACACTGACACTATTTTGCAAAATACCTAGCTATAGAATATGAACCCTAGCTCTACCGGCACCTAGGGAAACCTAGGAAACCTATACATTTTCGAAAACTAGACACCCAGGGAAATCCAAGATGGGGTGACTTGTCTAGCTCTCACCAGGTTCTGTTACCCAGAACCCCTTGCAAACCTCAAAATTTGTCAAAAAAACATATTTTCCTCACATTTGTGTGGTGGAAAGTTCTGGAATCTGCGTGAATCCACAAAATTCCACCCACCCCGCATTCCCCAAAGTCTTCTGAGAAAAAGGGTACCTCACTTGTGTGGGCAGGCCTAGTCCCCGCGACAGGAAACGGCCCAAAATGCAACATGGACACGACACGTTTTCACAGTAAAAATTGACCGTTTTTTTTCAAAGTGCCTAGCTGTAGATTTTTAACCCTAGCTCTGCCGGCACCTAGAGAAACCTAGCAAAACTATATATTTGTGAAAACTAGACACCCAGGGGAATCCAGGATGGGGTGACTTGTCTGGCTCTCACCAGGTTCTCTTACACCGAATCCCTTGCAAACCTCAAAATGTGTCCAAAAAACACATTTTCCTCACATTTCTTTGGTGGAAAGTTCTGGAATCTGTGTGCATCCACAAAATTCCACCCAGCTTGCATTCCCCAAAGCCTTCTAAGAAAAATGGTACCTCACTTGTGTGGGTGGGTCAAGTACCCACAACAGGCAAGGGCCCAAATTCTATTGAGGCGACTTCAAAATTACCTTTCACAAAACAACCTGGTTTTGCAAGGGGGGGCCATGACTTTATGGCCCCGGGCTCAGCGGCCATCTAGGGAACCCTACCAAACCCACACATTTCTGGAAACTAAAAACTCTGGGGAGTCCAGCACGGTATGGCTTGCATGTATCCCCCAACATTTCCCTACCGAGAATCCCCTGCAAACCTCAAATTTAAATGAAAAAATTACTTTTTTCTCAGATTTCTGTGTGTGAAAGTTCTGGAATCTGCACGGATCCACAAATTTCCTTCTACACAGCTTTCCCCCAGGTCTTCCAATAAAAATGTTACCTCACTCACGTGGGTGGGTCAAGTACCCACGATAATCAAGGGCCCAAAACATATTGAGGCAACATCAAAATTACCTATCACAAAACAACCTGGTTTTGCAAGGGGGGTCACATGAGTTTTTGGCCCCGCGCTCGGCGGCCACCTTGGGAATCCTACCAAACCTACACATTTCTGAAAACTAGAAAACCGTGGGAGTCCAGCAAGGTATGGTTTGCATGGGTCCCCCAACATTTCCCTACCCAGAATCCCTTGCAAACCTCATCTTTTGTTGAAAAAATCTATTTTTTCTCACATTTCTGTGTGGGAAAGTTGTAGGATCACCGGGCTGACACAAATTTCCTACCACCCAAAGTTCCCCCAGGTCTCCTGATAAAAATGGCTCCTCAGTTGTGTGGGTAGGCATAGTGGCTGCAACAGGAAATGGCCCAAATCGTACTGTGGAGACTTCAAAATTACCTATGAAAAAACTACCTGGTTTTGGAGGGGCACCTGGGGTTTGGCCCCGGGCTCGCCGCCATCTAGGGAAACCTACAAAACCTACACATTTCTGAAAACTAAACACCCTGGGGAGTCCAATGAGGTATGGCTTGCGTTGATCCCACAACATTTCCCTACCCAGAATCTCCTGCAAACCTCAAATTTTGCTGAAAAGACACATTTTGCACATATTTTTGTGTGGAATCACCGTGGCGGCACAAATGTCCTTCCCTACAGCTTTCTCCTTAGTGTCCTGAGTAAAATGATACCTCACTTGTGTGGGTGTCCAATGCAGCATTGGCTAAAAACTTATTTTTAACAAAATGTAGTGCTGAGACTTCTCTGTGCTGTACCCTTATTCCTTATGTTTTGGGCTCTTCCCAGTCACAGGCCCTTGCCCCACCCACACAAGTGAGGTGTTATTTTACTCGGGTGACTGAGGGGAATGCTGTGGGGTAGGACATTTGTGCCGGCACAGGGATTCCACCCAAAAATATGTGGGAAATGTGTTTTTTTTTCCAGCTAAATTTGAAGTTTGCAGGGTATTCTGGGTAGAAAAACGTTGGTGGACCCACGCAAGCCATACCTCGCTGGACTCCACTGGGTGTCTAGTTTACAGATATGTGTGGGTTTGGTAGTGTTCCAAGATGGCCACCGAGCCCGGGGCCAAAAACCCAGGTGACCCCCCTTGCAAAAACAGATTGTATTGCAATAGGTCATTTTGATGTCTCCTCAAAACATTTTGGCCCCTTGCCTGTCGTCGAGTTGATTTTCTTCCATTGCAGCACAAAACACACAGTCCCCAGTGCTGAGGGCAGAAGAGCTTGAAGACTTTCCTGTTCCTTAGACTTCTTGAACAGGGGGCAAGCTCTACCTCAAGCCCTTGGAGAAACTCACAAAAGTAGATTGCAGAAAGTTCAGTCCAGTCCTTTCACTGCCCAAGACACTGCAGGCCAACACAGCAAAGCACACAGCAAAGTGGTAGTTCCTCTTCACAGCTTCTCCAGCTCTTCTTCTTGGCAGTCTTCTTGATCCAAAAGAGATCCAAAGTCTAGGGTCTGGGCACAAATATTTATACTTGCAAATCCTTTGTCCTCTGAAGGCAGAGGGTCCTGTACCTAGTTCAAACCAGTTTTCGGTGCATTCTGCCAGTGTGCACCTTCTACCTTTGTCAGTGTGGGTCAGGGTCAACAGACGCACCACAGGAGGTGGAGCCAGCATTGTGGAAGGCAGGCCCAGCCCTATTCAGGCCCAGGTGCTACTCCTCCCACCACTCGACATGCAGATAGGTCTATTCAGCCCTGTGTTGACTCATCCTGTCTCCAGGAGTCTCCCCAGCTGCTGTCACTCACAAACCAGACAGACAATACACAAGCTAGCAGAGGCAGGCTGGATGGTTAGGTAAGAAAATACCTACTTTCTAAAAGTGGTATTTTAAAACACAGAATGTTAAAACCAACTTCACTAAAAGATATATTTTATCATTCTGAGTTCAGGCACACTAAACTCGAATTTCTACCATGTTCCCTGGGTCAGTTAGGATTATAAGGCGTTATAATCAAACTGCCCATTCTGGCCTATGGGAACAGGTAGCTTTGCAATAGTGAAAAA
Source organism: Triturus cristatus (assembly GCF_964204655.1). NCBI lineage: Eukaryota > Metazoa > Chordata > Amphibia > Caudata > Salamandridae > Triturus > Triturus cristatus. The sequence continues at coordinate 1,357,355,603 of NC_140591.1, forward strand.
CAAAATTGGCTGTAATTTACTAACAGGACATGCCACACACACCAGGGCATGTCCTACCTTTCACATACAATGCATCCTGCCCACAGGGGTACATTGGGCCCACCTTAGGGGTGACTAACATGTGGAAAATGGAAGGTTTAGGGACTGGCAGGTGGGTGCATTTCCCAAGTCGACATGGTAGTCCCAGACTGCACACAGGCTCTGCAATAGAAGACCAGAGTTCACTTTACGGGCTGTTTGCGTGGGTTGCACAATCCAGTGCTGCAGCCCACCAACAGCATTTGATTTATGGGCCCTGGCACGCACAGTACACTTTACTAGGGACTGACACATAAATCAAATTGGCCAATCATGGAAACACCAATCCATAAAAAATTTTACACAGAGAGCATATGCACTTTAGCACTGATCAGCAGTGGTAAAGTGCCCAGAGTCCTAAAACCAACAACAGCAGGTCAGGAAAAAATAGGAGGAAAAAGAAAAAAGTTTGGGGATAACCCTGCAAAAAGAGTCATCTCCAACAGACACCCAGACAAGTGAGGTATCATTTTACTCAGGACACTAAGCAGAACGCTGTGGGGTAGGACATTTGTGCCGGCATGGTGATTCCACACAGAAATTTGTGGAAAATGTGGTTTTTTCAGCTATATTTGAGGTTTGCATGGCATTCTGGGTAGGAAAACGTTGGGGGATCCATGCAAGCATACCTCATTGGACTCCCCCTGGTGTCTAGTTTTCAGAAATGTTTGGGTTTGCTAGTTTCCCAAGATGGCCGAAGGACCCTGGGCCCAAAACACCAGTGCCCCCCCCAAAACCAGGTAGTTTTGTAATAGGTAATTTTGAAGTCTCCACATTATGATTTGGGCCATTTCCTGTTGCAACCACTATGTCTACCCACACAAGTGAGGTACCATTTGTATCAAGAGACCTGGCGGAATGCTGGGTGGGAGGAAATTTGTGGATCTACACTGATTCCAGACCTTTTCCACACAAACATTTGAGAAGAAAGTGATTGTTCAGCTAAATTTGAGGTACGCAGGGGATTTTGGGTAGGAGAATGTTGGGGGACCCACGCAATCCATGCCTTGCTGGACTCTCCTGGGTATCTGGTTTCCATAAATGTGTGGGTTTGGTAGGTTTCTCTAAATGGCCGCCGAGCCCCGGGCCAAAAACTCATGTGACCCCCCTTGCAAAACCAGGTTGTTTTGTGATAGGTAATTTTGATATCGCCTCAATAGGTTTTGGGCCCTTGCCTGTCGCGGGTATTTGACCCACCCACATGAGTGAGGTACCATTTTTATGAGGAGACCTGGGGGAATGCTGGGTGTCTAGTTTTCAGAAATGTGTGGATTTGGTAGGTTTCCCTACATATCCGCCGAGCCCCGGGCCAAAATCAAATGAGATCCACCTTGCAAAATCAGGTTGGTTTGCGATAGGTAATTTTGATGTCACCTCAATAGGTTTTGGGCCCTTGCCTCTCGCGGGTTCTTGACCCACCCATGCAAGTAAGGTACCATTTTTATAAAAGATTTTGGGGAACGCAGGGTGGGTGGAATGTTGTAGATCCACACAGATTCCAGAACTTTCCACAACAGAAATGTGAGGAAAATGTGTTTTATTGGACAATGTTTAAGTTTGTAAGGGATTCTGGGTAACAGAGCCTAGTGAGAGCCAGTCAAGTCACCCCATCCTGGATTCTCCTGGGTGTCTAGTTTACAAAACTTTATTGTTTTGCTAGGTTTCCCTAGTCGCCGGCAGAGCTAGGATTCAAAAACTACATCTAAGCACTTCGCAAAAAAAGGGTCATTTTTCACAGTGAAAATATGGTGTGTCCACGTTGCGTTTTGGGCCATTTCCTGTAGCGGTCACTAGGCCGACCCACACAAGTGAGGTACCATTTTTCTCGGAAGACTTTGGGGAACACAGGGTGGGTGGAAATTTGTGGATCCATGCAGATTACAGAACTTTCCACCACAGAAATGTGGGGAAAATGTGTGTTTTTTGGCAATTTTTTAGGTTTGCAAGGGATTCTGGGTAATAGAACCTGGTGAGAGGCAGTCAAGTCACCCCATCTTGGATTCCCCTGTGTGTCTAGTTTCAAAAATGTATATAGTTGCTAGGTTTCCTTAGGTGCCGGCCGAGCTAGGGATAAATAACTACAACTAGGCACTTTGCAAAAAAAAAATAGTTTTTCCCTGTGAAAATGTGGTGTGCCCACATTGGTTTTCGACCGTTTCCTGTTATGGGCACTAGGCCTACCCACACAAGTGAGGTACCATTTGTCTCAGAAGACCTTGGGAAATGCAGGGTGGGTGGAATTTTGTGGATCCCTGCAGATTCCAGAACTTTCCACCACAGAAATGTGAGGAAAATGTGTTTTTTTTACAATTGTTTAGGTTTGAAAGGGGTTCTGGGTAACAGAACCTAGTGAGAGCCAGTCAAGTTACCCCATCCTAGATTCCCCTGCGTGTCTAGTTTAAAAAAATGTATAGGTTCGCTAGGTTTCTCTAGGTGCCGGCAAGGCTAGGGTTACAAAACTACAGCTTGGCACTTTGCAAAAAAAGGGTAATTTTTCATTGGGAAAATGTGGTGTTTCCACGTTGCGTTTTGAGCCGTTTTCTGTCATGGGCACTAGGCCTACCCACACAAGTGAGGTACCATTTTTATGGGGAGACTTAGGGTAACACAGAATGGTAGAACTACATTTATTACCTATTGACTTTCAATGCATTTCTGCCTTCCAAATGAAAGACAATTGGTAAAAAAGAAGTCATTTTGAAAAATGATCTATAATTCTCATGCCAGTATGGGTACTCCCAATTTCGGAAATGTGCAAATATCTACTGTTTCTAAACTCTATAAGTTCTGAAATACATAGGTGTCTTTCATACCGATTTTTCCATGTATACATTTTCCCAAAATAATTGCTGTATACCCGGTACATAATAAAAAAACATTGAAAGATGCTGCTCAGTTATTGGCTCTGGGTTCGTCGGGGTCTTGATGAACCTACAAGTCCTATATATTCCCATAACCACAAAGGTCCATCGGATGCAACAGTATATTGCTTTCAAATAGCTGTCATAATTAGATGAAGTTACAGGTGAAAATGTTGACAGAAATGGCTGTTTTTCTCAACTAATTTTCAATTGTTCCTATATTTAACTGTTAGTTTCTATAAAGAAACCTTCAAGGATCTAAACAAATGACCCCTTGTGAATTCAAACTTTTGTCTACTTTTATAAAATGTGTAGCTTTCCATGATCCATTATTGCTTTCATACTCATTTCTACCATTAACTGGAAGGAGTTTGAAAGCACAAAAAATAGCTAAAATATGCTATGTCGCAGAAAAATGCCAAAACTGTGTAAAAAAGTTTGGTTTTCTGACAAAAGTCTGCTTGTCCCTGAAAGCTTGGAAGATGGTGATTTCATTTGTAGCCCTTTTTTCCCATTTAAAAAAAGAGAAAACATTCAGCTGCATTGTGGCTAATTTCTGGGTCCCCTACAGGGGAATCCACAAACCCTGGGTACCTTTACAATCCCCATGATGTTGGGAAAAAAGGACACAAATTTGGCATGAATACCTTATGTGGTCAAAAAGTTACAGGGGCCTAAGTGCGAACTACACCAAATAGTCCAAAAAAGGCTTAGCACAGGGGGGTAAAGGCCTAGCAGAGAAGGGCTTAAAAAAGGGTTTAATCTGATTAGACGTCAAAACTTTTTTCCATCATTCATTTCAGGTCTGCAAACATACAGACAGGTTTACAGACGAAAAAGTCATTATAGGATGCAGTGGACTTGAGCCTAATAATACAAATGAAGGGTCCTTAAGAAGCATGGAGAGCACCCTTGACACCCTTGCCCCATTGTGACCCCCCTCACTAAAAAATAAAAAATCCGATATTGCCTCAGGGAAATCACATGCTGAGGCTGGGTTTAAAGCCCCAGAATGGCAATAGGCCCACAAACTCAGATCGAGATTCTGAGAACCCATAACAAGTCGTATTGTACTCATTGTGGAGCTCCTGAGAGGTTCATAGACCGTGTACCAGCTCCACAAATCTAATGGAAAATACATCACGGTCCCTACGAGTTTTGAATAATTGAAGAATTCAATGTCATGGACTTCAGGCTTGGTCCTGCAGTCAAGGGATCCTACACAGTGGACGGCCATGAGCATTGGTGGTCTCCATTCATTAAGGATTGGATGCAGCTGAGGCCCTGTAATCAACCCCTGTTGTGCACAGCCAAAGATCCTGCATAGTGTGGGTGGCTTCCATTGGCAGGTTGGATAAATGTCTTGGAAAAAGGAAAGGCCCTGTGGCCAAACCTAATTCCACAGGACTAAAGGTCAAATGATGTAGGCAGCAGGAATTGGTCTCTGTTGGAAATGTCCTCCAAAATGTGAATCTGCTCTCTACTTAAAACATGGTAATATCCACAATTGACAAATTTAATGTACTTCTCAAAACCTAGTAAAGTGCACTTCATGTACCTAGGCCCTGTAAATTAAATGCCACCGGGGCCTGCAGCACTAATTGTGCAACTCACTTGAGTAGCTCTTCAGACATATCTCAGTCCTTCCACTGCAGAGCCTGTGCGCGCAGTTTTGACCTGACAAGTTAACATTATTGCCAGTCCCAAACCTTACTTTTTACTTCATATAGGCCACCCCTAAGGTAGGTCCTGGACAGCTCATGGATAGGGTGCAGAGTATTTGAAAAGTAGGACACATTTTACATTTCCTGGTAGAAAAATACTCGTAAATTAGTTTTTCATCACTGCAAGTTCTGCATCTCTCATAGGTTAACATTCGGTTTGCCTTATTACATACAGAGGCTCTTGTGCACTTCAAATGCATCCCTTTGAAGTCCCCCTATTTCAAAGTCCCAATTGAGTATAAGTACTGGACCTCCTTCTCCACAATATTAGAACACTTCAGGAACTGAGGACATTCTGCCAGGAAGAATTACTGCTGTGCTGTTGGAGGGACTGCCATTTTCCTGTCTCCTTTGCTGTGTTGGCCTGCTGCTTCATGCCTTGGAGTGAGATGTACTGGACCTGCATCTCTAACCCCATAAGGTAGGTACTTTCCTTGAGGCTTGTTTGCTTGCCTCCTGTTTCTGAAGTCTAAGACTACTCTATTCTTCAACCCAGAATCTGGGCTTTGCTTGCCGCAGATCTTACTCTGCCAAGTGGAGCCTATCCAGTCTAGGACCCTTGGAAGTGATTGTGAAAGTACTGCATCAGCCAGAAACATCGATGCCACTGCATTATCAGAACAAATGCATCTGCTGTTGCGAGATCGGTATCGACACATCACCACTGCTGCAGGGACCGTACCCGCGCATCACACTCTGAATTGCTGCTTCGCCTCTGGAAGCACCACTTTGGAACCAACGCATCACTGCCACTGCGGTGCACCGCCCCCCCATTGTGGACCAACCCAGTGCATCATATTTAGAACTTCCGCACTCAGGACTGGTGCTTTGCTCAATGGAATCACCACTTCGCCACAATTGTGTGGAGAAATCCAGTGCAACAAGAATTAAGGTAATTTTGCTCAGGGGGCCCTGCGTGGGTCCTGTAGCCAGCCTGTTCTCCATCATTTGCGGCCTGAACTTTTTACTTTGTCCTGCACCAGCACAACCATTTTAACCTTTGAAGCGCTAGTTGCTTCTAAGTGTTTTTGTTTACATTTAATTTTTGAAATTCATATCTTGACTTCTCTTTATTGGATTTTTTTTTTGGTCTTGTTTTTATTTATAAAATTAATTTCTATGTTTCTAAACTTCAGTGATGTCTTTTTGTGGTGTTTTCACAGTGTTACTGTTTGATGTGTTGCACAAATACTTTACACATTGCCCCTTAAGTTAAGCCTGCCTGCTCTATGCCAAGCTACCAGTAGGTGAGCACAGGTTAACTTATAGCGTGTATCTGACTTACCCTGACTAGGATTATGGTTCATGCTTGGACAGGGTGCATACCTTTGCCAACCAGTAACCCAATTTCTAACAGTCTCCCATAGGGTAAATTGGTGCAGGGCCTGGCCAAATGACAAGCCCAAAGTGCACAGCCAAAGGCCACCAAATTAATGCATATAATCTCACAAAATATATATAAGAAACGGGGCGAGGCCAAGGGAAACGAAAGTAGAAGAAATTTTACATCCCCGCTCCGACCCGACCAGAGCAAACACGATTATCAACTTAGCCGGCATTGACCTGAATATTGCTGAGCAGCAGTTGCTTTCGCTGGGATTGCCATACTGCCCAGAATCAAATTTTAATTACACAAAAACTAGGGCAGACATATACAAGTTTATTAGAAACCTCAAGTTGAAAACATATCACCAACTTCAAACCAATCCACGGCAAACTGAAAACATCACAGCAACCAGTAATACTGCAATTCTCTCAAATCTAACAGTGGCAGACTATGGTCTATTAAGAGATTTCTATGATCTAGAACAAGGAAACGGGACTCAGGCAATAGATGACAATGATCAAGTCAATGAAAGTGGTCATCAAGGAGTAGAGTCACCAGCATCGGAAACATGCGCAAAACCAGCTACCCCATTTAGACCTAAATCTAAATTCATACCTATTATGCCTCAGGACTCTATCGATGTGTTTAATGAGCAGGTAAAAACTGAACATAGGAATTAGCAAATCTAAGATGAAAATCACCAACCCGGAGAGAAAATATTATCAACTTATTGACAAACTCTATAAGGAAAAGAAAGTTGTGGTCAGGAATTCGAACAAGGGGGAATATTGTTTTATGGCCTTTGAAAGATTACATAATGGAGGCATCCAGTCAACATAGCAACTTGGAATGCTATAGAAAGAGTCCACCCCACAAATTCAAGAGTAAGCAGGATTCTTTCTGTGCAAAATTGTTGGCATGGAAAAGCCTGGGCCTACTCAGCTTGGAAGAATACACATACCTGAAGAAAGAACACCCTACCATCCTGGTGAGCTATTTCATTCCAAATGTACATAAGAATATTCACAAGCCACCAGGCAGACCCATCATAGCAGCAATTGCTGGGCCCCTTGAAAACATGTAAAAGTATATTGATTTCTTTTTACAAGACCATGTTAAGAATTTAAGGTCCTATGTGCAGGATACATGTGATTTCCTCCGCAAAATCAGAGATATACAATGGAAGCCTGAATATCTCTTGATAGCCCTAGATGTCTCTACATTGTATACATGTATAAGAAATCATGATGACATCAGGGAAGTGGAACATTTTCTGGCCAATAGACCTTTGAAGTATTCTCAACATAATAAGATGCTAATCAGTATGCTGCTCTTTTGTATGGAAAACAATTCGTTTTTTATGTAAGAACCATATGTACCAGCAAATTCAAGGGGTGGCGATGGGAGCCAGCTTTTCCCCCAGCTATGCCTGTTTATTTATGGGCTGGTGGGAGGAGTTGGTCCTCCAAAAGAAATTTGAGCACACTTACAATTCCAAGGTAATCTCCTGGTTAAGATTTATTGACGATTTATTTATTGCATGGTGCGGCAATGAGCAGAGTGCAGTTGATTTCATTGCTCAAATAACTGGAAATTATGTTAATTTAAATTTTACTTCATCGATCAGTAAGGAAGAAGTGACATTTTTGGATGTGCTGGTCCGAATTATTAATAACCGTTTGTCTACATCGCTATTCCGTAAAAAAACAATAGGGAACACATTGTTGCATGCATCTAGCATACAACCCCATCTCATTAATAGCATTCTTTATGGGGAGATGCTATGCATTAGGCGAATCTGAAATGTGACAGTGAGGACACTATTGTAAAGCAATCAGAAAGTCGGGCACACTTTCTAGCCAGGGGGTACAAAACTGAGATAATAGATGCAAGTCAAGAAAGCGAGCCAGGGAAGATTTGTTGCAATTCAGTGTAAACTCCCGGGGTGTAGCAAGCAGTGCATTGGAAAAAGCCACCAAACCAACTAGATTGATTTAATCATAGTCTAGGCAGGAAAAGCAGTTCAGATCCATTATCAAGCAGAATTGGCCCATAGTGTTGGATGACCCCGTAATAAGAAAACCAGTACCACCTAAGCCAGCCATTACATATAGAAAAACTACAACCATGGGTAATGCGCTGGTCAAAAGTAGCTGAAGGATCAAAAAATGGGGAGTTTGCTATCAGCTAGGAAAGGCTTTTATAAGTATTCTATTTGTAAAGCCTGTCAAAACAGCATTAATAAAACTCGTACCAAACTGCATTCAACAGCAAAATACAGGTTATTAAACAACATTTAACCTGTAAATCTGACTATGCTGTATATGTACTGGAATGCAGTTGCAAATTAAAATACATAGGTAGTACAAAGTTAGCTGTTCATAAGAGAATCCTCCAGCACACAAGGGCCTTTATTAACAATGATGCAAGCTACCCGGTGGCGAGACATTTCAAGGCACGTCATTACAGTGATCTCAAACATTTTAAGTACTATGCTATAGATGCCATACCACCACAGAGAAGAGGTGGCAACGGGGAAGCTAAATTGAGACGCCTAGAGACTAGTTATATATTAGAACTGGATACCAAGCAACCAGGGGGCCTGAATAATAGTGAGGATTTGCACACCTATTTATGAAAAATTGATTCTAAACATTCATGGATTGTTAACAGTATCACTTTAGGCCAATTGGATCAACAACTTTAGAGGTGAATTTATTTTGAAACATTTAATATGCATTATATAATGGAACTGGAATGTATTTGACAGCTATGATGGTCTTAGTTATTTGATATGTGAAACTTTTCATCCTTGGATTTTATTCATGAGTATATTTATTAATTTTAAACAGATGGTTTGTATTCATATTTATATTTATATGGATATTTATATATTTATGTATTTATGCATAGGTAATGATATCAACTGCAAATGGAACACTCATGAATGAAACCTTAAACCTGCTTCCGCACTTTTTGCACTTTAGATCTAGATACCGGAATGCAACATCAAGCCACTATGTCAATATGGATGCTGCTGGTGGCACGTAGATTTAAAATCACTCTGTTAGCACTTTTGTAATGTATTACCGGTAAAGCATTTGGAACATTATGTCTAGCATTATGTGCTTCCATTAGTATTAGGTATTTAGCACTTAGCACTTTAGGATTTTTCAGCACCTTTTGTATCAATCAAGCACTTTGTCACCTTGTGGGTATTTTATAAGAAAAGGGATTGGAGTCATTAATTGTTTTGATTTTATACCAAGTATTTATTTACACAACATGCAGCCATGGTAGTGAAGCATTTATGCAGTAATAGGAGACTATGTGATAGTATGTTGTTTACGCCTATTATTGGATTTGTGGCACTGGCACTTTAAATAAGGGTAGCTGTGTTCTCAGCGTTATCATGTGATCAAGGGCGGTAATCGGCCGAAACTCATCATGGCGTACTTTGTATGTGAAGAATAAAACATTGTTGCACAGAACCTAGGTCTACGCTCGTTTTTTTCTCCACAGAGGAGACTCAAGCAAACGAGGGATTTGAATATATATATATTTACATACACACTGCTCCAGGTTCCACCAGAAACGCCAAACTCACAGTGGGTGCTACCATAGCATGAAGGTGCAATTCACAGAATGTGCTCCGCTCAAAGAAAACATGGAGCACTCACAGGTTGTGTTAATTGCTGCTTTAATATTAAACAGATGTGTTTCGGCAGAAATGCCTTTTTCAATATTTCTCCATTAAATGCTGCCAGCATGCAGATTTCTTATCGTAATAAAATACTCCAATCTTGTTTCAATTGGCTGCTTAAATGCTGTAAACAGTGACAAAGGACTGCAAGTTCTTAAACTCAATGTCCTTTAATGTTGTTACTATGATGGTACGACGTTTACTACTCATATTTATTTGACTGCCTTGGTATTTTTCTTCCTTGATGCCTCAATGCCACCTTATTTCATTTATTCCCAATTGAGCAGAAATATACCTAAGGCATCATAGTGTATTTGACATCCACTTTCTTGTATCAACACAGTTAAATATATATATTCCTTTGCGCGCGCTGCATCGCATTTTGCGATGCTGCGCGCCCTCGAAATTCGTTTTATTTATTTAAATGTGTACTTACCTCCGTTCATCCATATTCCGGTGTTTACATTTCCCCACCCTGCCCCTCCCCCGCCCCGCGTCACTGCCCCACCGAACTCCCTCCACGAGCCGTTACTGGTCAGTGTACAGTCTAATGATTGCTGTTGGATGTTGTATACCTATAGATGTTCTGTGTATGGCAGTCTGCCAGGGGTGGAGATATACCTTTGGGGCACTGAAATATCTTAGACCCTACCATTTTACACAGATGAGTTAGACAGTGGAGTAGTGTGGAGAGGAGTTAGACAGTGGAGAAGTGTGGCTCAATGATTAGAGCGGCAGACCCTGATGCAGAGGTCTAGCCTGGGACCAGGGTTCAATTCCCCGCCTCGGCGGGTCTTGGGCTCAAAAATTCCACGGACCTGATAATTCTCGCCTCGGTGCCTATTCCAATCATGGAGTCCAACTCTGGGCAATAGCTTGCTTAATCTCCACAACAGCCCCCACAACGCTAAGGATGCCTGGCCTCCACCTTGGGGGTGCCCAGGAGTGGATGCCTCACAGGGAAAGCCAGGATGGGTTCCACAGCGGTATTCGTACAAGCGCCTTGAAACCCTTGCGGGTGAGTAGTGCACTATACAAGTATCAAATTTACATTTTACATTTACATTCCAAGGGCACGTTAGGAACTTAATATGCCTTCACCTACCTCCTTTGATTGACCGTTCCTTCTCATGGACTATAGTAAGTATATCCATACATTACTCTGCATTTCATACTTGTCAAGTAATCACATATATATTTGATTAAATGTAATCATTTTACTGTTCAATACACTCAATAAAAATGTCTGCGAAAGTAGGGAAAACGAGTCAAGACTATCACAGGCTTTCCTCAAAACAGTGCTCCATGTATTCAGGTCAAATGCTGATTGTTACATGAGCTGGCTTGTTAACAATCATTTAGAATGCATCATGTTTTGCTTTTTCTGCTCTTCTTTCTAAATAATGAGCTTTAGGTAAAAGAAGAATTATAGCAATATAGACGATACATAAAATTGTTCCAGCGCACTTGAAAGGCACCTTTAGTCAGAACATAGGAAGGAGGACAGTGTTGCTGTCTGAACTGTAAGAAGGTATGGTATAAGGGATGGCAATGTCACTTTCAGCTATATGTTGACTTTAGAAAATGGCGTAGTGCGACATTAGGGGAAAATGTATTGAAAGTTGGAAGATAGGTGTAATATGAAGGTTAGGTTATGAATACCTTACTTTGCAGTAGGAGATTCTCTATTTGCTGCATTACTGAGGGTTGAATATTATTTTGTACATGATATACAAATATAACATTAAAAAGGTAATTGACAATTTTGTTTTATTTATGAAAATAGATGTTTTTGCGGGCTGCATCATGAGCAAACATATATTAAATCCCCAAATTGAAATGTAGTTGTTAATTTACTAGCAGCAACTTGGTACATGCTTAGGAATGGTACTTTTGTTGTCATCACAAGCATATAAATATTTTACATGATCTGTAGATAAATACAAACATGACATATATACAAAATATTGCAGAAAGTTCTTATCACAAAGTGTTTTCTGATGTGTACATAGCATAAGTGCTACATGCATTCTCTTGTGGTAAATATTTCATTATCGGTACTATTTTTTATGCGGTAAAGTCTAGTAAGAATAACTCAGTAAATATAAGAGGCAGAATCCGTGGTATTAGAGGTTCTAAAAGGCTTTATTCCTCTACAAAGGAATTACAGTTCGAACTGTAGGCTTCAAATTCCATCACCACGAAGGTTCAGGAAGGGAAGGCAATACATTATTGACAAGTAATGATATTTATATGAAAAGTATTACATTAAGACAGATGCAAGAGGCGTAACAGCTGATAATACAGATAATGATACACATACGTAATGAAAAAAGGCGTAAACATAGGCGTAACTAAATACGTCATTAAACATGATGTCACAAGTGGGTGGATCCATGAGAGAATCCTGCAATGTCAGCAGAAATACTTGGCAGAGATGCGCGCGCAGCCGCATGACGTGTGATTGACGTGCAACTAGAGGGTGAAGGGGACTTGACATTTAGCTCTACATGTGGAGACAGAAGTCTGAGGGGTCATGTCAACCTAATCCCAAATCATATCTAATATCTTATGTTTAAAGAACTGTATTATCCAAAAGGAAAGGTCTCTCGGACAGAATCTATTCTATACTGACTGTTAATGCGTGTACAAGCGTCTAAGTGTCTACATGAGATGCGAGGGGGCAGGAATCTTCCATGGTAACAGGGGCTATGAATTACTTGCATGAGGACAGTGAGGCCTGGCCCTTTGCACGGTAGCTGGAAGAATGTTTACCTAAACTACTAGACAGGAATGCATCGGATGAGGAGCGAAGCAGATAATCTTGAAGGTGAAATACAGTTTTTGGCAGGCAACAGGCTGGATCAGGCACCGTTAGCCGCGCAGAGAGTAGGACAAAGTTCATGGATACAGATGCGGGCTCGGACTGGAGCTGTCAGAGGCAGAAGGCAGGAAAAGGCTTGATGGCAGAATTCCGGGCCTACTCGCCTGAATCTGTAAAATGTGGTAAGTGAACCACATAAAGTCGGAGGCCTTTCATACTTAGGAATGGAATATCTGACCCATTCATGGCGGATCTGAAAGAGGACATGTTGACGGTGGACGCACATGTATCTGCGTCTTCATAACTGGAACTGGAGGGAACATACATGTACTTATAGCATGCACATGGAGCCGTTGGGGTCTACGATAGGGGACATAACTGATCACAAAATTCATATTTCCTCATTCCCTCCTTGTCCCCTACGGACCCTCAGGAGATATCGATCTTCATCAATCCATCGATCTGTTCATATAGCATCATTTGTTCTTCTTTCTTCTTCCGGGATCTTGAACGAAAACTTGGATGCGGGATACACGATGTGGCACACAGACCACAAATCGCTGGCCCACATTGTAGACATAAGCAGCAACTGAATAGTATGAGAAAGCCAATACCTAGGAAGGATAGGATCCTCCATCCCCAGGCTGACAACACGCTCCAGAACCAACCGGACCAAGTCCAGGTGCCTGGACTCTGGTGTATCTGGCTTATAATCTTATGAAGGCGAGTTATGGCTTTATATACTGACGGCGAATTTTCTGGTATGAAAACACAGCAACTTGATCCGATGACCCTACAAGCTCCGCCCCTATCGGCCAGGATGACGTCAAGGACAAGACGATTTTGAAGCACAACAATCCGCATAGCAGACTGCTCTTCTGTTAAATTGCCTAAGGCGGAGGTAGTCTCGTTCACTACTGCTTCAAGGGTTCTAGTTAATCTACGTATCAGCTTACTATTAGTGACTGTACCTATATAGGGAAAGAAACCTTTATTGAAATCTGTGTATTGCTCCCATGCCGTTTCAGTGTAATCGACAATCGGGAGATCTCTCTGCTGTCTATTGTGTACTAAATGGGTATTTCTGTGATAGTCAGGAGGGGCTAGGAAGACAGGCGGCAGAAGGAATGCTATGTAACAGGTACCATCCCAATCTAGAGGTAGACGTATGTATGCCGTCTGGCCACATATGAAGTAGGAATGACGGGAAGCTCTAAATGTAGACTTGCCTTGATCACTGAATTTTATTACAGTGGTGCATTTACTATGGCCCATGTGTATGGAACCATTCTTTCTTACACATAATTCCCCTTTAACTGGGAATACTGACATAGCGGATAAGATTGGCGTAGCTTCAGATTCAACATTCAGAATCATGAGGTTAAGTGTAAAATTACCTAATCCATATACTTCATTTTCTAGATCAGTTCCTGTTCTTTTGGGAAGTCCCTCCTTGTTAGGGTAGCAGACTTTAAGCAAAACTAGGTTCAGGTTTCCCCATACCCAGTTGTCTTGATAAACTACTGAATTTGAATCTAGGGAATTAATCAAACTAAACCATGCTCCACAGGAGCCATTGTGTGTGAACGGATACGGAAAGAGAGGCAAAACTCCCTTATAGTTTTGATAGGGAGGGAGTCGGCCACATATCCAACAATTTGTAGCATTGCTGGTCTGATGGGAGTGATGTAACATATTAATAAAAGTGTTGTTGCGCAGCGCAAATCTATAGGACAACTCATGCGGAGGTAATTCGCTAAAAGAATGTTCAGCAGTAACATTGTAAGCACGCTTAGAAATAGGGTAATACATATGTAGCAATACACTAGAAATGATGATCAAAAGACTTAGAAAAAACAAAATTAATAATGTAACTGTGCAGTGACTACGAAGCGATTTACAGTACGCATGTTTTTTTAAGCTTTATCTGTCTATTTCTCTCTCTATTTCGGTCTAGAGGATACATGTCAGAGACAAATTCAACCGATTCACCTTGGAGAGGACTTAAACAATCAAATTGTCTGACTTGCTAGACCTTAGTTTCAGTTTATAGAGTTCGTTTTTTGTTTGTTCAACCAAGGGGAGCTTTGAGTCTGTCTGTGAGGGAATGCAGGGTTGAGAGTTCACATCGGACGGTAGTCCATAAAATTTCTTGATATGACTCGAGTGCAACCACCCTTTACGTCCCTCAACCTTCACGGCTGTCCTTGTTGTCAGCAAGACGAGTTTGGGCGACTTCCACCTGGGCTCCAGCTGGGTCTTCCGGTCGAAATTCCTCACAAGAACCAGATCACCTGGAACCACGTCATGGGGCTTTACCTCAGTGTTATCGGGAAAAGCTGCAGCTACCTGTGAACGACAAGATTGTAGTGCAGACATCAAGGAAGCCAGGTAATCTGTCAGCATATTACAGTCAACATCAGTGATTTTGCGAGGTATAGGCGTCCCCCACATATTTGGTGGTCTACCGAAGATCACCTCGTACGTGGATAGCCCTGTTCGAGAATGTGCTACCATTCTCATGTAAAAGAGCGCAACTGGTAAGGCTACTATCCAATCGACACCTTTTTCTCTACATATTTTGGACAATCTGATTTTCAGAGTTTGATTATGACGTTCCACAAGACCTGCTGCCTCGGGATGTCGGACACAGTGGAATTTCCATTGGTAACCTAACAGAAGTGAAACGTGTTTCATTAATTCGGATGAGAATGGTTGGCCGTTATCTGAGTACACGACACGTGGTAAACCGAATCGTGGGAAGAATTCTCGAACTAGCTGTTTGGCAGTAGTCGGGGCAGTGTAATCTGAAACCGGGTAGGCTTCTGTCCAACGGGAAAGAGCGCAGACAACTACGAGAACATATTTGAATCCTCGACATCGTTCCATCTGGATATAATCCATCTGCAGGACTTCAAAAGCATGATCGGGAGGTTGAAATCCACCCTGCTCTACGGGGATGCTTTTACCTGGATTAAACTGACAACATATCATACAGGTACGTACTTTCTGTTTGGCTGCTGCTCGCAGATGTTTGTTGAACCAAATGTGTTGAATGCTGTCTAGCATAGCTTTTTCTCCTAGGTGCGCTGGACTATGTATTGTGTTAATGATGACTTGAACCATGGAGTCGGGAAGAAACCATATAGATTTTTCCTTCGTCATCCATCCCTGATCCCCTTGGATCCCTCCTAATTCAGTCCATTTCTCTATTTCTTCTGGTGTAGCATGTGTCTGTATGTCAATTACATCAAGGGCGGGATCCTTAACTGTCATGCAATGTGTTGGTGTCTGAACTATTGTCTTTGTCGTGTCAGTTGTATGAGTCTGATTCTGAGCAGTCTGTTTAGCTGTTCTGTCAGCTAGGTCATTACCCTGAGAAATGACATTGGTAACTTTTGTATGGGCTTTGCATTTCATAATCGATATTGCAGTAGGTAGATGAATCGCGTCTAATAGAGCTTGAATGAGGGGTCCGTGTTGGATGTGGGCACCGTGAGAAGTTAAATAACCTCTCTCTCGCCACAGTACGCCGAAGTCATGGACGACTCCGAATGCATAACGTGAATCTGTGTATATGTTGACTTTCTTATTTTTGGCTTGAATACAGGCTTGTGTCAGAGCGATGAGCTCTGCTGCTTGAGCTGACAAAGTGTTAATACAATTTGTTTCAATGACTTCAGTGTCTGTTGTGACTGCGTAAGCGGCCACTAACTCTCCTGTACTTGTTCTCATACATGAACCATCTACATACAATGTCAGGTCTGGATCTGATAAAGGGATATCTGTCAAGTCTTGTCTGGGTTTCGTCGTGATAGTAATGACTTCAATACAATCATGTGCTAATGGATCTGTTCCGTTTACTGGCAAAAGTGTGGCAGGATTTAACGTATTACAACGTCTGATTTCTATGTGTGGCTGAAACAATGTCAATTCATAACCGGTGAGTCTTGCTATAGTCAAGTGTTGTGTTTGTGTGCGGTTCAAGAGAACCTCTACTGCGTGTGGTACTTGTACTGTCAATTGATGTCCTAACACTATGGCATCGCTTTGTCTGATTGCTAAAGCTGTTGCTGCCACTGATTTCAGGCACGCAGGAAGAGCCTGAGCTACTGGATCTAATGTACTAGAGAAATAAGCACATGGTTTGTGTGATCCTGCTTGTTCCTGAGTGAGTACTGACAAGGCAGTACCTTCGCGTTCTGTAACAAAGAGTGTAAACTGTTTACTATAACATGGTGTTGCTAAAACAGGTGCTTGGCATAAAGCTTTCTTTAAGCTTTCGAAGGCATGTGTATGTTCTTGAGTCCAAGGGAGAACAGTCGATGTGGCTGCCTCCTGTGTTGTCAACTGGATGAGTGGTTTTGCTAGAAATGCATATTGAGGGATCCACTGCCTACAGTATGAAGTGAGACCTATAAAAGCCCGCACCTCCTTTTGTGTCTTGGGTGGTGACATGTTAGCAATTAACTGGATGCGGTCGGGTGTAAGCTGTCTTCCCTCCTTGGACAGCGAGTGCCCAAGGTAAACAACTTGCTGGACACAGAATTGCAGCTTAGAAGGGGACACCTTGTGCCCCTTGTCGGCCAGAAATTTAAAAACCGTCAGTGACGCTGTTTCACATTCAGGTTCGCTTCGGGCGGTGATCAGTAGATCATCGACATATTGAAGCAAGGCAGTGTTAACTGGCATGTGGATACTGTCAAGTTCTCGTTTCAGTGCTTGGCTATAGATGCTGGGGCTTTCTGTGAATCCTTGAGGAGCGCGTGTGAATTTAAAACTTCGTCCATTTAAACTGAATCCGAACAAATATTGACTTTCCGGATCTATTGGGACGCTAAAGAAAGCATTCTTGAGATCAATTACAGTAAAGAACGTTGCTTCTGAGTCAATAGCTGTTAGTAATGAAGAGATATCTGGGACCACAGGGTATTGTGGTACAATACATTTATTTAATTCGCGCAGATCAATAACTAATCGATATACTGGTGATGCTTTTGGATCCGTTCTCTTAAGAATCGGAATTATCGGGGAATTACATACATTGGAGTCGGTTTCTACAACCACTCCTTGTGCAATGAGTTCGTCAATGATTTGCAGCAAAGCCACAACAGCATCTGGTGGTAACTTGTATTGTCGCATTCGTGGTAGTACTACTCCTGTTTTTAGTGTGACTCGATATGGTGTAATGTTCATGCAACCAACATCAGTTGGGCCTTGTGCCCATAAATGTGTAGGTAAATTCTGCAGCCGGTGATCCATGTCTCTGGACACGTAGTGACCTTTGAAATCACGTAAAAATAATCGTACTCCTTCCGGAGAACAACATATTATGGCTCCTAGAGCTTTCAATGTTTTTATACCTAACAAGTTTTCTGGACATGATTTAGTAAGCAATAAATCTGTAGTTCGTGTCAATGGACCAACCGTAAGTGGAAGGGGTTGGGTTACTTCATTAATGATAGGCTTTCCTGAGAATCCAAGGGAAATATTCTGTGAGCCTGAGAGGGGTGCCCCTGGAACTTCACTGCGTCGTATAGTTGTTCTGCTTGCTCCTGTATCAAGTAAAAATTTTCTGTCTTCCCCTAATAGTTTACTATGTACATAAGGTCCCTCTTGATCTACAGGAACCTCGATAAGGGGTAAGCCAACTTCCCTCTCTAGGCTATTTCATGTGTATCGCTGATAATCGGGATAGTCGTTTTGTGCATACTGGTACATCTGTTGTGACGTTGCTTGTGTTGCAGCAATAGGCTGCGCTTGTGGTGGTGCTACAGTCTGTTGTGGAGCTGTCTGTTGTGGAGCTGGTTGTTGCGGAGCTGGCCTAGATTGTGCATGCTGAGGGATTTGTTGTTGATTCTGATCCTGTCTAGGTGGACGTGGTCTTTCCTGGGTTCTACCCGTGGCGATATTATGTTTCAGAACTGGACAATCGTGTATATAATGACCTTGTTGTTTACAATAGTTGCATGTCCCTTTCGCCGGACCTGTGGAATCACCCTTTTTATGACCATCAGCTGGAACTGACTGAGCAACAAGCATTTTCATTTTCGTATCTTTCATACGTCTTTGTTCATGTTCTTGTTCTTCTCTAATTCTATTGTGGTGATATTGTAACATCTGTAACATCTGTGACGGGGTGTTACCTTGCCAGGTACTCTCAAATTTCAATACTCTATTCTTAACTTGCGGCAGGGAATTTTCAACTAATTTTGTCACAAACAGATGTGGATATGACTCACTACTTGCTTTTATGCCACTATTTATACCAAAACATTTTTCAAATCGGGAATAGAAATCACTAGTGTCTTCATCTTGCTTTTGTTTACAGGCTGAGATTGCACCCCAGTCCTCCTTTTTCGTAGTTAATAAACGTGGCAGTACCTGCACTAGTAATCCTGGTAGTGCTGTAGTCTTTTCCCCAAGCCCTGATCCTGCAGCTCGGGCCTTTTCTTCGTTTTCTAATGCTGTCCAATCTATCTTTTAGTCTCCCACCTCACATTCCTTTTCTTTGAGTTTCTCGTAAACACCGGCAGGCATTAACACTTTCAATATTTTCATAATGTCGGGGTAGGTATACTCTCCCATGAGTAACATGTCTTTTATCTCACGGTGGAAACCTGCTGGATCCTTGTCATGGCTGGGTACTACTTTCTTCATTTCTAATAATTCAATTTTAGTTATAGGCGTGTACACAAACACGCGTGTAAAGTTATTATCTTCACCCCTGATTGGGTGTACTTCGCGTAACGGATTCTGTCTATCTATGTGATACATTTTTCTTCCCATAGTGGGAACTGGAACGTGTTCTGGGTATACGAAAACTATATACTGGTTTCGAAATTCTAGAATTTCTTTAATTAAATCAGTACCTGACCCTCTCCATTTATTCGTGAGTAATTCGGTCAATATGTCAGGTAAGGGTCCAGGATCGGAGTGTTGGCTTTTATATAATATAAGGAGGTGTTGAATCATGTATATACTAGCTAAACGCTGTTCGTCTGGGGCAAGGTTCAGAAACGTGTGTGCTAGTGCATCATCACTGTATTTGCCGGGACTGTCAGCCCATTGTACTGCTGACCTGGCTAATTCTTGTTCATCCATGGAATCGAGCATATGGTACCCCCTTCGGTCTCGGAGTAGTTTATCAGCAGCTTGGAATAGGTGTTCAGGAGACCTTGTATTTAACATAGGGGCTTGAAGATGTCTGTTACATTCTGGACGTATCGAACGTATCGGATCATTAAAGCATCTGGTTTTATTAAAAGATCTTCCTTTACCTACCTAAGCCATCGTTTCTAGTTGTCCTGTAGGCATTTCGTCCTCCTCTCCCTCTGATTCATGTTGATCTGACTCTAATCTTTCTGTATGTATTCGTTCTACTTCTTTGCGGATCTTACGGCACATAACTACTATACATGTCTGTTTATCATGTTTCCCTTCTGATATATTCTGACCCCATTTGGTAAGTACTTGCATTTCCTTCTGCTCTATCTCAGGCCTGTCTAGGTTTCTGATCACACAGTTTATGAAGAAGCGTAACAGTTGTCTCTGTACATCCACTTTCTGGTATTCCATGGCTTCGTCAATACTTTCAGGGCCTCGCCCTGATTGGACAAAGTGATATATATTGTCTAAATGTGCCACCATTCCTGGTAGCGTCGCTAAATATCTTGAAGCTCGTCGCATACGTAGTGATGACAGCAGCATACCGTCCCGTCTACCGGGCACCGGGTCATATCTACAATCCACTAGATGCTCTTTAAACAAGTCGGAAGTTGCTAGTTGGGGTGTACGTTCGTATGCTAAATCTCTAAGGGATAATTTATTTCCTCGGGGTGGCGTGGCAAAAATGTCTGTCGCACCTCCTGTCGCACCGTCTGAGGTGCTAGGCACGAAAGGATTTGTTGGATGTAAGATAGAAACTGTAGATGTAGGAAAAGCGGTAGAAACAGATGGACCTGTGGGAATGTGCGTAGGAGTTTGTTGTTGCGGGGATACAGACGGATGATCTTGACGTTGAGCACCATCGGTGGGCGGTGCGTGTGGCGGAACATTAGCATATTCAGGAGCTACATCATCTAAATAGGAAGAAAGGAAAATATCCTTTGCTGTTTTGGGATGTGCTTTTATCGGGAGCAATGGGGGTGTCAAGTTTTTCGGTATTTCCGGGGTGGCCTGAGGTAACCCTTCGGCCAAAAGAGGATACATACCGTTCATAAGAGTGTTTCGTTGTCTGTCTACTTGTTCTGCTTTTACTCGGGTACCTTCCTCAATTAATAAATTTTCTTGGGTTTTATTTGAATTCTCCCTACCTTTCTCTTCCTGTCTGAGCGCTTTTTCTGTACGTCTATATGATTCTTTACGCCATAATTCAATGGCATCTTTCTGTGACTGTCTAGCTTTCTTTTTCCATAATTCTTCTTCTACTCTCATGATGCAATCTGCATCCCAGGTCCCAGCAGCGGGCCACCTCTGACTTTCTGGCAAATCCTTGGTGTAGTCCACCCATAGATCAAGAAATAATACGGCATCTAGGCCATGCTTATGATACATAAAGTACCCTGGAGTGTCCCTAGGTGGAATGGGAACAGCCTCTTCGAGTACCCCTTTTCTGGTTTTGATCTGTCTTAATTTTGAAAAGAGCGGCATTTTTAGACCTTATTATTTGAACACACTTAATACAATAAACACAATAATGAACAATCATTCACACCACAATATGTAGAACGTATTAAAACATTTAACATTTAACAGTTTAACGAACGATGATAACTAATAGAAAACTAATCACTGACATAATACTAACACTAGATAATACTGAATTATATGCATGACATTACTAGATATACTGCTAAACAGTACAGATACACTGCTGAAACAGTGCAGACCGGATTTGTGTACCCAAACCCGTCTTGACCGGCACAACCTATGTGCACGTTTAAATGCCTCCCCGGCAATGGTACTCACCGGGTAGCGCGGAACGGAAGGCCTCGGAACTGAACTGAAACTGGACCGGACTGGACTCGACTGGACTCGGAACTTCGGAACCTGGTGGGCCTCTGTATACCTCGGATCTTGCTCTCTCAGCTAGGCTCTGGTCGGGATACTTCGCACTTCTCACCGCCTCGTCTGGGTGTTGATCGCAGCCTCAGTCACCCCCGCTTGGCCGGAGGGAGATACAGGAAATCCTGCAGGTACGCGTTTTTGTCCGTTCAGCTGTGGCAGGAGACCGGGCCTGCAACGCACCTCCGGCGCGTGAGATGAGAAAGTGTCCCTATTCGAGCGCCAATTTATGTGGTAAATATTTCATTACCGGTACTATTTTTTATGCGGTAAAGTCTAGTAAGAATAACTCAGTAAATATAAGAGGCAGAATCCGTGGTATTAGAGGTTCTAAAAGGCTTTATTCCTCTACAAAGGAATTACAGTTCGAACTGTAGGCTTCAAATTCCATCACCACGAAGGTTCAGGAAGGGAAGGCAATACATTATTGACAAGTAATGATATTTATATGAAAAGTATTACATTAAGACAGATGCAAGAGGCGTAACAGCTGATAATACAGATAATGATACACATACGTAATGAAAAAAGGCGTAAACATAGGCGTAACTAAATACGTCATTAAACATGATGTCACAAGTGGGTGGATCCATGAGAGAATCCTGCAATGTCAGCAGAAATACTTGGCAGAGATGCGCGCGCAGCCGCATGACGTGTGATTGACGTGCAACTAGAGGGTGAAGGGGACTTGACATTTAGCTCTACATGTGGAGACAGAAGTCTGAGGGGTCATGTCAACCTAATCCCAAATCATATCTAATATCTTATGTTTAAAGAACTGTATTATCCAAAAGGAAAGGTCTCTCGGACAGAATCTATTCTATACTGACTGTTAATGCGTGTACAAGCGTCTAAGTGTCTACATGAGATGCGAGGGGGCAGGAATCTTCCATGGTAACAGGGGCTATGAATTACTTGTATGAGGACAGTGAGGCCTGGCCCTTTGCACGGTAGCTGGAAGAATGTTTACCTAAACTACTAGACAGGAATGCATCGGATGAGGAGCGAAGCAGATAATCTTGAAGGTGAAATACAGTTTTTGGCAGGCAACAGGCTGGATCAGGCACTGTTAGCCGCGCAGAGAGTAGGACAAAGTTCATGGATACAGATGCGGGCTCGCACTGGAGCTGTCAGAGGCAGAAGGCAGGAAAAGGCTTGATGGCAGAATTCAGGGCCTACTCGCCTGAATCTGTAAAATGTGGTAAGTGAACCACATAAAGTCGGTGGCCTTTCATACTTAGGAATGGAATATCTGACCCATTCATGGCGGATCTGAAAGAGGACATGTTGACGGTGGACGCACATGTATTTGCGTCTTCATAACTGGAACTGGAGGGAACATACATGTACTTATAGCATGCACATGGAGCCGTTGGGGTCTACGATAGGGGACATAACTGATCACAAAATTCATATTTCCTCACTCTTTGTGAAAGCCACCACAGTAATATATCCTTTAAAAATATAGAATAATATCATAAAATATAAAGTACAGATTTAATTATAAAAGGCCTCTATTAAAGTTTTTTATTGGGAATTTAAATGTTATTTTATGACCACATTATATAGTTGTGTTTTATTCTAAAAAATATAATTGAAATGGTGAGAAGCATAACATTATGAATGTATTAGAGCTTCATTTTGATGAAATCATAAAAATGTAGATCCTATTAATAATGTACTAGCTGCATAACAGTAGTGCATTGTGTAACTCTCGCTCTCAACGCAATTATGTTTTCTTTGGAACTATTGGTTCTATTAACACATTAACTTTTGATGAAAACAAATGTAGCTTCTCTTTTGTGGGCCGACGGGGTTGAAGATCTGAAAATCGTGACTCATTTAAGTAGCTTGGAAAGGAAAGGTCTCATCTGCTCGGAAGCAATGGGATTGTGTGTGAAATAAGGAGAAATTAAGCCACACCAGAGGTTATTAAAGGTTAATAAAGAAAGCAGCAAGAATGAACAACAGAAACAGTCCTCTGCCTCAATGCAGGCACAAGTGTCATCATAGTGCAGCACCATTTACTAGATGAAGGGAGCATGGGTAAGCCATACTCCCTAATATCTTTTCATTCCCAAAAGAAGAAAAAACACTGCACATCCTTCACTTAAGGAGAACGGGAACTGCCCCAAAACAAGCCTGGAAGCAAGCTGTAACAACTCTCAATGTTGGGTGATAGTAGGATGTGTGAACCCTAGATGACACTTGACTTTGTAAGCACAAGTGGCAGTGCTGAGGAAGCATGACTATGTGGCCCATGAAGATTAGTGATAGGAGTTGGCTTCAGGCTCCAACCTGTCAACAACTGGAGTGATGTATACACAGGGGATAAAAGAACCTCCAGGCACATCCTGGGTTATGCTACCCTTGCTCTTCCTGTGCACTCATTCTGATGTGAAATTCTTTTATTATTATTGCATTTTATTGTACTTACTAACACAGGTGAGGCGCTGAAGTGCTTTATATAGGGAGATATACAAAACAAAACAAAAATTCACTTTTCCCAAATAAAAATAAGAACCCTGATGCTGTAACCAAACTAGCAGACTAGATACAATAAATCCGTTATCAAAGAAAAATTACAAAATTTCCAGGTTGCTAAAGTACATGATTATTGGTGGAGGACACAATGTGAAAATAAATACATAAAAACTAATCATACAATGTGAAAAGGAATGCTATGTAAAAACAATTTTTATAAAAAACCTTTTTTTTGTACAACAGTATCACAAAATTCACTATAAATGATACATTAAACCACACTGTTAATACATCTGTTTAAAAACATTAATCAATTTTTAAAATGAAATACATTCTTAAAACAGATCAAACTGTTGACGTGGCGTTTCGGTGATAAGGTGTTTTGTCACCTTCTTCAGGACAATAGATCAATTAAAAATCTGGGTAAACAAAATTAAAAAACTATATTAGAGACTATATTAGAGACAAAAAACTCACCCTGGGCGTAGTTCGTGAAGTAGCGCTACGTGTAGCTACGCAAAGTGCACTTCGCACTACGTGAGCTATGCGTAGCACTTCGCGAACTGCACAGTACCCTGTTCGTACTGTGCAAGATGCCGTTTTCAATGATTGCACAGTGCGGACAAGCATCCGGCACTGTGCAATCATTGAAAACGGCATCTTGCACAGTGCGAGCTGTAGTTTTCTGCCGCTCGAGTAGATTTTTACTCGAGCGGCAGCTTTCTCAATGCGGACTTGTAGTTTCTCATAGCGAGCGGTCGCAAGCATACGCGACCACTCACAACGAGAAACCTGACCTCCCCGCGTTGAGAATCTCGCCGGGAGGTTTATTTTCCATGCTCGCGATCGCCAACTTGATGCTGCTGATCGCGAACGAGGAAAAAGTCTTGCCGGGATGTCATTTTGCTTGCTTGCGGTCGCCAACTTGATGTTGAGGACCGCGAGCAAGAAAAAAATGACCGCTGCACTACGCAACGCATGTTTGCACAGTGCTACGTGCAATTCGCGTAGTGTGAAGTAGCGCGAGCGTAGCGTAGTGCTTTGCACAGGCTTACAAAAAACGCATTCCTTTTTTACAAATATCCAAATCGCATTTTTAGCAACTTTAAAATATTAGCAACATCGTAATCTGGTTGGCGGATGGAAAGTGTTTCCGCACGCCGGTCTTGCTCTGTTGGCTCCGTCCGCCACCCTTGCGTATGCAAATAAGCGTGCGGAGTCTGACAGGTCGCGGCGGACGGAAAATGGCCTCTGTTGGACCATTGTGATTTGGTGGTCGCAATGACTGCACCTGGAGCGGGAAAATGAATGTTTTCTGCCACCGCCACCAGCGAGGATGGGCTTCCGTCCGCCATCATAATGGGCCCTTAAGTCCAGCCCTAATCTCCCAGAAACAAACATTTGCCCCCGTTTGGTAACTACACCTGCAATGATACTGCAATCAAAATAGCCGTTCCCCAAGTAAGCTAAACCCTAACTGCCACAATTAAATTCTCCCTGTCTACCTCACAGTGTGCCTTCTGGGCCTCTAAACTGACAGGGCACTGTATGGTGTCTGCAACCTCAGAACATAACAGCCCTAATTCCCCCAAGGAAATTGTGGAAAGAAATCTTACTGTTTTATTTGTAACTCAGGCTTACCCAAAGAGGTACACAAGAAATACGCAAGTGGTGTTTCAAATATTTATTGATCCTCTAACTGGAATCTTGTGTATAATACATGTGCAGCAATGATTAATAAAATGAGGCAGACCAACATAAACAGCATGACAAGAATAGTAAACAGAAAAATGCAACTATTGTACAATTGCATTTAGATTATATGAATACATATAATGGTACTTTTACCTAGTACAACCTATTCTAATGTGCAGAGTTGTGCTAATCTGCCAGATCCCATAGCTTGGTCTAACTCCCCATTTACCTGTGTGCGTGTAGCATCCAACAGCCAGATCTAGTGCAAAGCAGGCAGTAGTTTTTCTGAGGATAGGGATGGAATCCAGCTGGGCTAGAATTCAAGCATGTAAAGCCTCATTTATGGAGATTCAGTGTAAAGCAGCAAGGCAAGTCACCTTGCTGCACTACCTTACATTAAAGTGCAAGGGCAGAAATGCACTGTATTTATCCAATGCAGTGCATTCCTGTCCATTCCCTTTGCACTGGTGCCTTTTCAGCAGCCTCGTGCCCACGCAGGCAACACAGGTGCAAGGGTGCCTGAGTTGTTGGCAGGATTATTTAAGTGCAGAAAGGGGCATCTTCCTGCATAGAAACAAGCAATTGAGTGAGGTGTGTTCCTCTTCCTATGTGTGCAGCAGAATGCAGCACACATAGAAAGAGGAATTAACAAGGAGAAATTAAGTTATTTCTCCTTGTTGCGCCTCACCTCAAGAGGGGTAAGGTTTTGGGGCATCCCCAGGTTTACAAGGTCACCCACCAGAATGCCTATGGAAATCCTCCCTAACACAGAGTAAGGCAACTCAGCGATTTCACTGCCTTGCCTTACTCCATATCTATGAGGCTATTAAGAGCTACTTTACATGGCAGCATAGATGTGATTTCAAGGTTTGCCACGGCGGAGCATCACTAAAAGAATAAGGTGGTCATAAACATGCCCCAGAGTGACCACGATAATTCTCTCAAAATGCTCCTCTGCCTAAAAAAGAGTCCATGCGGTTTATATATTAAACTAAACCCATGCATTCAGTGCCTGAGCTCTGGTTCGGTTGCCTCTTCTTTATTCTACCCACTCAAGGCTGTTGCCTAACATGCAACAATCCATAACACATTTTGCACAGAGTACCCGAGACCTTCTACAGAGTCTTTTATGAGAAAATAATGAGCCTACGAAGAAATATAAATATTAGAAATGATTTTATGTGCTGTTAATGTGAAAGCAATATTTTTTACAACGGTCACTGTTTAAGAAGATGTCAAATTGAAGTGTTTTTGCCCAGGGTCTATGCAACCACACGACAAAGCCACCTTATCTGGTTACATACTTGTGCCATACCCGTGTTAGGCTTATTTTTACTCAGTATCATGTCTCCAAAAATATGTTTGAAGGCCTATGACAGTGCAATAATATGTGGCATAAGTTTAGTGTATTGTAAGTGTGGCATTAAGAAATAGAACTTGGCTGCACCAACAAAGGAATAAAAAGTTGTTCCAGGAAGATTTTCATGTTATGTTATGTATATTTGTAAAGCACACTATCACCCGCAAGAGTATCCTGGCACTGAGCAGGTACATGGGCCTAGCACGGCCTATGGTAGGTTGGTTAATTGAAAAACCAGTTCTTCAGCTTCTTGTGAAATTCAAGAAAAAAGGAGGATGCAAAGATGTGGAGTGGGAGGTTGTTCCATGCTTTAGGAGCAAAGTAATTTAATGACTTCCGCCTGATCAGGTTCTGTTTTTGCATGTAATAGGTGCAAGTAGAGTTCCTGCGAAGCAGAGGTGTTTGAGGGGTTGATAGATGGAGATTCAACTGTTCAGGTAAGTGGGACCTGCTTTGTTTGGTGACTTGACTGTGTTGTGAGGAGTTTGAATTGAGAGCATTTTTTTTTTAAACGGGCATAGAGTGTAGTGCCATAGTGTAACTTGCAGGTGGATAGGGCGTGAGTGCTAGTTTTTCCAGTTTTGTTTGGGAGACATTTAGGGATCTTCCTCAGCAGCTTCAGGATGTGAAGCAGGATGCAGTTATGGTGTTCAGTCATATCCAGTTTGCTGTTGATGAATATTCCAAGGTTCCTGGCATGGGTTCTGGTTATGAGTCCCAGTTCGGCCGTCTCCAAGTTGGAGTCTCACAGTAAGGTATTGTTGCCAAGGATCACTACTTCTGCCTTTTCAATGCTGAGCTTGAGCCAGTTGGCTTTTATCCAGTTAGTGACTTCTGAAATGCAGGCGGTAACTTGTTTCTTGTATTGGGGGATTTGTCTAAGAGCGAGAGTAGTAGGAGTAGTGTGTCATATGCATAGGAGAGGATATTGATGTTGTGTGCGTAGATGAGAGATCATGTATATGTTGAAGAGGGTGAGGCTTAGTGATGAACCTTTAAGCACTCTGCAGGTGCCAGGCTAAAAGCTGGTGATCCTGATGGTGCTATTGACAATATTTTCTAGCTCTGAGGCAAAGCTTGACCAGGTGATATAGGAAAGAAAATTGTTTAAGCATCTTGCTGGACATTACAGATATGTGAGTCACACATTTGGGTGCCGATTAGGATCCTGGAGAAACCGGGTACGAACCGTCGGTCGGAGCGTATTCTCCGTCCGACTCGTACCCGGTTGCAAAACTTTACAAACATGCAAGTACGATTCGCACGGAAACACTATTTCCGTACAAATCGTACAAAACACCAACCGAGGAAAATAAACATACAAATGACATCCGGAAAAGCGCCGACGTGACGTCGGGACGCATGCAGCCTGTGTTCCACGAACCAGGAAGTACGATTCGCACCGACGTCATCCCGCGCGGAGAATATTTTCCTGCCGGGAAATCAAGACGACGCGCACAAGGAGCACCTGTACGCGACGGACAGACATGGACCCGAACCTACGTGTCATCCCGGCCCTCATAGCAGTCGACCTCCTCTACAGGTACCGACGCAGACGCCGCAGAAGGTCAGAACAACACCCAGGGGCAAAGGGGGGGGGCAGTGGCAGGACACAAAACCCCCACCCAAGTCACACAGCACACATGCCCTTGACATACCTGACCTCCAGGCCCTGGTCACTTCGAGGGGGTGGGGGCGTGTCCAGCAACGCCAGCGTCCGCCACAACGGAAGTGGGCGATGACGCGAACCGGCAACACAACAATACAGGTACGTACCATACCCACGCCTTAAGAGCGTGGGTACGAGTCGTACCACACCCACACCCACGTCACCCCAACAATGGCGGTACGGCCCGTACCCATGTGCCAAAGGCCTGGGTGTGGGCCACACAAGCACTTCACAGCGTGGGCACGGGTACGTACGGACCGTACCCCCACCCGCGTATGTATGGAGCGTACCCCCACCCCAACAGTGTATGTACGGACTGTACCCCCACCCCAACAGTGTATGTACGGACCGTACCCCCACCTGTGTATGAATGGACCGTACCCACACCCGCGTATGTATGGAGCGTACCCCCACCCCAACAGTGTATGTATGGACCGTATCCCCACCCGCGTATGTATGGAGCGTACCCCCACCCCAACAGTGAATGTACAGACCGTGCCCCCACCCGTGTATGAATGGACCGTACCCACACCCGCGTATGTATGGAGCGTACCCCCACCCCAACAGTGTATGTATGGACCGTACCCCCACCCGCGTATGGATGGAGCGTACCCCCACCCGCGTATGTATGGAGCATACCCCCACCCCAACAGTGCATGTATGGACCGTACCCCCACCCCAACAGTGTATGTATGGACCGTACCCCCACCCGTATATGTACGGACCGTACCCCCACCTGCGTATGCATGGAGCGTACCCCCACCCCAACAGTGTATGTATGGAGCGTACATGCCCAGACGCAGGAGGGGTGGGTGCAGAGTCCTCCCAGCAGTGCCCAGACACAGGAGGGGTGGGGGCCTATCACTCCCAGCAGTGCCCAGACACAGGAGGGGTGGGTGTAGAGTCCTCCCAGCAGTGCCCAGACACAGGAGGGGTGGGGGCCTATCACTCCCAGCAGTGCCCAGACACAGGAGGGATGGGTGTAGAGTCCTCCCAGCAGTGCCCAGACGCAGGAGGGGTGGGTGTAGAGTCCTCCCAGCAGTGCCCAGACACAGGAGGGGTGGGGGCCTATCACTCCCAGCAGTGCCCAGACGCAGGAGGGGTGGGTGTAGATTCCTCCCAGCAGTGCCCAGACACAGGAGAGGTGGGGGCATATCACTCCCAGCAGTGCCCAGACACAGGAGGGGTGGGTGTAGATTCCTCCCAGCAGTGCCCAGACACAGGAGGGGTGGGGACCTATCACTCCCAGCAGTGCCCAGACGCAGGAGGGGTGGGTGTAGAGTCCTCCCAGCAGTGCCCAGACACAGAAGGGGTGGGGGCCTATCACTCCCAGCAGTGCCCAGACACAGGAGGGGTGGGTGTGGAGTCCTCCCAGCAGTGCCCAGACGCAGGAGGGGTGGGTGCAGAGTCCTCCCAGCAGTGCCCATGGAACGCAAAGGGTGGAGTACCTACAGATACAATGCCCACAAATGTCAGTCAGGTGCACAAAGACCCTGCAGTACATGTACCACATGTGTGCGAGGCTGGGAGTACACACATGCATAGCGCCTAAAAGAGAACATGTCCACATGAAGTCTTGTCAACAGTCTACATACACAAGTACAGTGACCACCAAGGATGCCACGAATGATGCAGGTGGAGACATCGCTCAGCATGCATGTGCAAAGTTGAAGGAGTCCGTCACACCCCCAGCTGATGTAGACACAGCTCAGCACCACATAGTGGAAACACCCTGCAGGGAAGATGTCAGGTTACACAGAGGAAGGAACACACCTTGGGACGATGTCACCATGCAGTAACTGTTTACATGAACAAAGTAATTTAGCCAACAGCTTGTGATGGCACACAGATACCAGGGTTCACCCTATGACCAGCACAAGACTACATTTCCCACACACCCAACACATTATCACCACCCAAAATCATGGAGCAGGTCCACCAACAGCAATACCAGTTAAACAGTAGTGTTCAAAGGAAAAAACTAATTGCTTTATTCAGCAGGATGTAAGTAATAATCATCATAAATGTCAATATATACAAGGCCCATAGGGCAGTCCATGACTCCAATCCGGATGGGGGACACAGTGGTATGTGTGTCCCCTAGCTTGCCTGCACAGTCAGACTCCTTTGTCTTCCACGGGGGGGGGGCATCATGTTGGGGGGAAGGACCAGGCACCGCAGGGACAGGAGGGGCAAGGGGAGGTGTTTAGGCCTGGGCAAAAATTTCGTTCCGTTCGCGGAAATTGCGATAATTTGACATTTTTGCGTTCCGCGGAGAGCGCGAAAATGTCAAAAATTCCGGTTTCCGCAGCTTGGCGATAATTTGTTTCTTGCTCGCGCTGTAAAATGATACATTCTCGCGCGCGCGCGATCGCCTTACCTGAATCCCTGCGTTCGCCGACAAGTTTTCTTGATCCGGTCGCGTTCTCCATGAGATGTTGTATTGTTTTTAGCCATTTGCGCTGTCTCGCGACAGTTCGCGCCCGCAGTGACGTCATGCGTCGCGCGATCACGTCTTTCTTCTCGCGATCATGCACCACGAGAACAACTCAAAACAAGATGGCCGCGCCCGCAAGCAACCACATGGGTAAGTTGGCGACCCGCAACCATGCAGAAAATCTCGCGAACATGCCGGAAAAAAACTTCCGCATCTTCGCGATATTTCTGCTTGTTTGCGATAATTTTAAACATTCTCGCGATAATTTGCGAAGGTTAATTCCGCAAATTCCGCCCACCCCTAGAGGTGTTGTGGGTGCAGGGACGGACGACTCCAACACAGGGGATGGGGCAGCGCCAAAGGTGGATTCAAGCACGGCGCTGCACACTACTGCCAGGTCGCTCAGCGTCTCCCCTGCACCCGAAGGAACCACAGGCCCCAAGGAGGGGGTGGTCACAGGGATGGGTCGAAGCACTACCCGGGGAGGGTGTGGACAGGGGGGGACTCAACCACCCTGACCGGGGACTCCTTTGACCGCTTGCGGGGTGGTGTCACTGTGGGGCTCAGGGACAGAGCGGCCATGAAGGAGTCCTTGCTGGATTTGTGGCCAGGAGAGCTGAGGGGAGTGGATTTGGAGGGAGTGGATTTTGCAGAATGCGGACTCACACTCTGGCTGCGTGTCTTACGTTTGCCCCCCGACCCAGTGGGTGTGCCTACTTCACCCTGTGTGTGCATGCCAGGAGGTGTGCGCTTGTCCTTCCCTGCTGGTGTGGTGCCTGTGTCTGGTGGGGTGTGTGCATGCTGACGTCTGGGTGTACGTGGGACAGGCATGGGAGTGGGAAGTGTGGATGGGGCATGGGTAGGGGGTGGGAGGAAGTGCTGCAGGAGACCCACTGCTGCAGACAGTGTTGAGTCAATAGACCTCAGAAAGTTGCGTTGGTCAGCCTGCGATGCTGAAATGCCCTCCAAGTATGCCTCCATGTTGGTGAGCACTTGGCTGTGGCCATGGAGGACATTAAGCATCGCAGCCTGACCAACCTGCAACTGCCGCAGGATGTCCACAGACTCGGCATTGGTGGCAGCAGTGGATACAGGGGCAGGGGGTGCGGTGCCTGGCAGGAAGGAGACACGTGGTGACCTAGCATGCCAGGAAGGGACACGAGCAAGTGGGAGGCTGGTGATGGCAATGGAGGGGGCGGGTAGAGATGTTGTGCTGCTGTCAGCTGTTGGAGCAGCCTCCGCCCCCTCGGAGTGCTCAGCCTCGGACCCGTCAGCTTCATAATCTGTGGTGGCAGTGGACAGGTCCTCCGGCTCACTCCCCTCGGCCTCAGTTCCACTCGATGTGCCAGCTAAGGTGTCACTGCTGGCACTGGTGCCCGGTCCCTCCGCACGGTCCGTGCCGGTGTCTCCATCCGTGTCCCCCGACGATGCTGTGGGCAAGGTGAATAAGCAGGAATTAATCAGACACCTGTATACATATGTCACATGAGTCAAATCTACATAGGTTACAGTGCATAGCCTGAAATGAAAGATGAGTAACATCTACAATACAAGGTACATATATGGGCCCTGCAACACACAGTTGGTTCACCCACCATGCCATTGAGAAACTATGGAGAGCATGACACATTTGCAAATGAGATGATATGGATTTGGACAGAGGAGCCAGGCTCTGGGGCCAATCCAGCACTGCATCTGCACCACACAGCGTTGCCATAACTAGGGATGAGCAGGGACCATCTCCATGAACTTGAGGCACATGCTGCAAAGGTAATACTTAAAGACATGCCCAACATGAATGGGACACTGCACCTTGAGTGTATGTCCAGACAAACATCACACACTGGCCAGACCGAGCAATGAGATTTCAGGTGTCGACATGTAGGCCTTGCCCGCACCAACCACCCCCTACATGAGACAATTTGATGAGACACAGGAAGCACTTGCATCTCTTAGTCTGGGAGAAATACACATGGGCTGCCAGAAACCCATATTGGACCCAAAATACCCCATGTGCGCCTGTACAACGATCTCATTTACAAATGGCCATCATCAGTAATTGTAACAAGACACACAGGCACTGGCCACCGTGAGTATGAACGAGGAAAATTAGGTCAGGCTGTACAGTGGACACTTGTAGAACACGTTACGTAAATATACATGGTGCCAGGGGACAATGGCACAGAGCACATCCTATGCTGTAGACACTGAGAGTGTCCACATATTGTGATGACACACATGATACCTAGCAAAATATGCCCCAGGGGACAGTAGTGGCCACAATATTCCATGGTCCTGAATGGTAATGACTGCAACACAGGCCACCATCCCTGCACTCTGCGTATCGCACACTCATGCACATCATGTCACAGGCCACAACATAGGACATGGTTGCTGTAAGGCATTACACTTCAGAGACATACTCCTATGTCTGGACTCAGCATCAGTGCCAATTGACATGGACCCCACAAGTACTGAACTGGACAGGGCACAGGCAAGGTCCCAAAACCTGTTACACACCACCCCCACACATGATGCTGCAAGCATTGGTCACGTGGATAAACTGCCAGCCCAGATGACCTTGTGAAAGAGTGACTACACACAGACCAGGGAACACATGGCAAGGAGGGGAAGGGAGGAAGGACAGCACCGCTATACTGTGGGTGACAGGACCTGCACCGCACATTTAAACACTGGCAGTGTATCCATGCAACTGCGCACTTACAAATGCTGGTGACACACAACAAACACACATGAACCTACCCCTTTCCTACTGCTGCTTCTCCCGTAAGCGCCTGTCCATGTCTGGAAAGACCACCGCCAGCACACGCTTGTGGATGTGGGTCAGACGGCGACGCCCATGGTTCTTAGGGCCCACAGGTGAGTCCCCCAGGAGGACCCGTGCGATCCTCCGCGTCCAGCACCGGATATCCTGCCAGCGTTTTCTCACCTGGGCCAGGCGCCGCTTGCGACCCTCCGTCCTCCTCACGGCACTGACGGCGTCCCTCCAGATCTGCACCTTGGCAGCGGCGCCTACCTGTGGGGTTGAAAAAGTGAGACTACATCAATACACCTGCCACATGTCACAGAGACACACATTAGTACAATTTTGCTGGTTTCAACAAGGCATAGTATGCAGCCAAAGCATTGCACCTTTGTCATAGGGACATTTTTCTCTGTGTAATGGCAAATGCACCACGTGCCATTGAAAGTACACAGGTGGCATGAGGGGTACGACACAATAAATGATCCAGACTCACACTGTGCATCAGAAGGTACACCAGGATTATGTGCAGCACCTCAAAGCAGTCACATGCCACAGGCCACTGACGCTACCTCAGCAGAGTACACAGACACACACAGGCACAGGACATTCACCTGCCATTGCCAAATGCAGCTACAAACCTCACTCTGCACATGTGCCACTAGACTGGGGGGGCTCACAGGTGTGGGGCTGGCTCTGCACGTCAGACACACAGCACTGCTCCCTGCTCGCATCAGATGGGCAGGGTATATCCATCCCTCATGCAGCCTGGGTGCTACACTCCACATATGCACCCACCCATATGACAGGGGACTTACAAACACACCGATGTCCAGGGTACGAACACATCATGTGGACACTCTCAGCACAGGTACACTGAACTAACGCACATCTGTGGGTACAGTCACCTGTCACACTGGGCTGACCACATAATCACATGAGGACTGTAGAAGCAACATTCCCAGGAGGATTAGACAGGCAGAATGTGGCATGCACCATGCAGTTATTGTCACAGTAAACACAATGCAAGTGAGGACGGCAGACATGCACCACAGCATGCTCTGGCTGGGAGACATCAGGCATTCCCCCCCTGGGACCCACTCTACAGTACAATGCATGTGTGTCACACCTGGACACAATGCCAGAAGACCCAGTCACAAAAAAGGGACACAGTCTGTGCTAGTGGACTCTGCACTCACCTGAAACCCTGGTCGCCCATACAGCATGGGGTACTGTAGGAGGATCACATCCAGCAATGCCAGATTCTCCTCCAGGGTGAAAGGCTGGGCCCTCTCCACAGACCTTGACATGGTGCCAGGGAATCACGAGCAGCAGCAGTGTTGTAGAATCAAAAGATGTGCAGGCAAGTGCTCTCTCATGGGACCTGGCTGCCTTATATCTGCCTTGCTGGCCTGTTTCATGCACAGGAGTACAGAGTGATTGGTCACTTACATTTGCATCCTATGTTTCCTCCAATCCCTTTAAACCTAGCACAGTCAGTGGCTTTGCTCTTTTTTTTTCTTGAGCATGATGTAAACTCCACAACCACTTTGCAACAAAGTAGATTCATTCAAACCGACTTTTGCTGGGCACCTGATGAAAAAAATTCAAACTTTAAACTTGGTCTCCATGACAACCAGCATGCATGTAGGGCTTTATACTTGTCCCTCATGTGTCCCCTATGTGATTTGGAGTTTCACACACAGGTACGGTGCGTTCCGGGACCCTAGGGCACCCCAAATGCATAGCAACGGCCCGTACAGGCGTGTGTACGGTCCGTATCACTATGGGTACGCATACGCGAGCACACCCATAGTGATAGTGAGCGTACAGGCGTGTGTACGGTCCGTATCACTATGGGTTTGCTCGCATATGCGTACCCATAGTGATACGGACCGTACACACGCGTGTACGCTCACTATCACTATGGGTGTGCTCGCGTATGCGTACCCATAGTGATACGGACCGTACACACGCCTGTACGCTCACTATCACTATGGGTGTGCTCGCGTATGCATACCCATAGTGATACGGACCGTACACACGCCTGTACGCTCACTATCACTATGGGTTTGCTCGCGTATGCGTACCCATAGTGATACGGACCGTACACACGCCTGTACGCTCACTATCACTATGGGTGTGCTCGCGTATGCGTACCCATAGTGATACGGACCGTACACACGCGTGTACGCTCACTATCACTATGGGTGTGCTCGCGTATGCGTACCCATAGTGATATGGACCGTACACACGCCTGTACGCTCACTATCACTATGGGTGTGCTCGCGTATGCATACCCATAGTGATACGGACCGTACACACGCCTGTACGCTCACTATCACTATGGGTTTGCTCGCGTATGCGTACCCATAGTGATACGGACCGTACACACGCCTGTACGCTCACTATCACTATGGGTTTGCTCGCGTATGCGTACCCATAGTGATACGGACCGTACACACGCCTGTACACTCACTATCACTATGGGTAGGCCTACGGCAGCACTCCCATTGTGATAGGGAACGTACACATGCCTGTACGCTCACTATCACTATGGGTGTGCTCGCGTATGCGTACCCATAGTGATACAGACCGTACACACGCCTGTACGCTCACTATCATTATGGGTAGGCCTACGGCAGCACTCCCATTGTGATAGGGAACGTACACACGCCTGTACGCTCACTATCACTATGGGTGTGCTCGCGTATGCGTACCCACAGTGATACGGGCCGTACACATGCCTGTACGCTCACTATCACTATAGGTGTGCTCATGTATGCGTACCCATAGTGATACGGACCGTACACACGCCTGTACGCTCACTATCACTATGGGTGTGCTCGCGTATGCGTACCCATAGTGATACGGACCGTACACACGCCTGTACGCTCACTATCACTATGGGTAGGCCTACGGCACCACTCCCATAGTGATAGGGAACGGACACACGCCCTCAGAGCGAATGTACGGTGCCTTACACACATAACAGTGGTGACAGGCAGCACACAGAAAGTAATAGAGCTGACATACTTGTCCATGGATGGACATCAAGGCATTGTCTGTGCAGTACTACATGTGTGGGGCACAGGTGTGAAAGGCTGTGATGTGGCACATTACTCCTGAGTTGTGAAGGCAATAGATGTATGATGAGATGTGTACAGATGTTATGTGTGACGGTGCACTATGTGCCAGACATGCCCTTCACTCCTTTGACATGTGTGCATGTCATACAGCACACTAGAGATGAGCGTCACTGGCATGGCACAGTCAACAACACACGCAAGTGTCCCCTGATGCCCGCTACAGGGGTTGCCACACCTGACATGTGACTACCCACGTTGCACGATGTGACTATGTCATGTATGTGTGGTGTGTTCACATTAGCTTGATGTTGGTGTTCCCTCAAAAGCATCTGCTGTTGCTGCAACCAACATGTGTCTGTGTGTAGATGGCCATGGCACACTGTTACGCACACCAGGCCACATGTGGTATCGGATGTAAGGTGGGTATGTATGCATGGGACACGGAGTAGCGTAACAAGGACCTGTCTGCATCCTCTCAATGTATGTGTGGTCAGTCATGACATG
Source organism: Triturus cristatus (assembly GCF_964204655.1). Lineage (NCBI taxonomy): Eukaryota > Metazoa > Chordata > Amphibia > Caudata > Salamandridae > Triturus > Triturus cristatus. The sequence continues at coordinate 1,357,393,188 of NC_140591.1, forward strand.
TACACCTTCATGGCAAGGTGTGTGGGCTGTCCTAGTGTAATGTCATGTGACCTGTGGCTCTAGTGTTCCGCTACCTGTCTCTGCAATCAACATCCTACTTCTGCTGATATGTTGATGTATGTCACTCCTGTATTGCGTCTGGCTGTTCACTTACACTGGGACACAGCTAGTCCCATGCCATGGGATGTGGAGGTTCACAATCTCCGTGTGTAGCTGGGTCTTGGTAGGAGTGTCACCTGGCAGCCATACGTGTCCAGGGCATCTAGCACATACCTGACTCCGTATGTAGCATATGTGTATTGACAGATTAACATGTGCTCAGTACATATAAATTGTTGTTGTAGTGCACTCACTCTTCCTTGTCACTTCCAAATTACTGCAGAGCGCCGCCTCTTCCCCGACCAATTCCGGACTTGGATGACATGCGGGAGAATGACTGTATACGCTGCTACCGCTTCCCCCAACCGTTGATTGAGGAGTTGACGGCAAGGCTGGCACCACACCTGCAACCGCTGCACAGGTATCCTAAGGCACTGACACCCAAGCTGAAGGTAATGGCAGCCCTACATTTTCTTGCCACGGGTACCTTTCAATATACCATAGCTCATGTTGGTGGCATGTCCCAGAGCATGTTCAGCCGTGTGCTGCATGATTTTTTAGAGGCCATGTTGCTTCACCTGGATGAGTTAATCCATTTCCCAACTCCTGAACAGTTGACTGGTGTCAAGCATGGATTCTATGCCCTGGGAGGGATGCCCCATGGCATTGGGTCCATAGATGGGACACATGTGGCTTTGGTACCACCACAGGCACAGGAGGTAGCGTACAGGAATCTCAAGCACTACCACTCCATCAATGCCCTTGTGGTGTGTCTGTCCAACATGGTGATTTCACATGTCTGTGCTCGTTTTCCAGGATCAGCACACGATGCCTACATCATGAGGCGTAGCAGGGTGCCTGAAATGATGACGCAGCTGCGCAACGAACGAGCATGTGTTGTTGGTGGGTACACTCTGTCTGTCCTGTATTTTGCGTAGACTTCCAGCCCAACCGCTTCTCCTGTCCTACTTATGTCCATGTGGTTTCCATGTAGGGGACGCTGGCTATCCCAACATGCCATGGCTGATCACACCTCTCCGCAACCCCAGCACTCCGGCCCAGCTCCGCTACAACACCGCCCATGGCCGGACAAGGCGAGTGATAGAGAGGACATTTGGCCTCCTGAAGAGCCGATTCAGGTGCCCACACAAGACCAGCGGCGCCCTCCCACATGCCCCGGCGAAGGTCTGCAAAATCTTCATGGTCTGCTGCATGCTGCACAACATGGCAGTTGAGAAAGCTGTGCCACTCATCCTGGATCAAGATGATCAGGACCATCCACCCGTGGAGGACCAAGGGCTTGGCAATGGGGCTAGTGATGTGGAGGATGTGGTTCCGCAAGAGGACATCCGGAGTCGGCTCATACGCGACTTCTTTGCTTAGTGGTGAGTACCAGTGTCTGAGTGTGCACGCATTGGTCCCCGTGTAGCATGTGTTGCGATGTGTGTGTCCATCTGCATGTATGCCACGTGAGTCAGAGGTGTGTGTGGATGTGTCACTCGAGTGATGGTGCCAGTGATGAGTGTATTTCCACAGTCATAATTGTGACCTAGCATGTTGTCATCCTTACATGTGTCGAGTACATGCACATGCAAGTGGATGTGCTTTTTGTGGCTGACTTCTTGTGTGTCTCTCATCCCCAGGTACTTGCGCATGCCGTCTGCTGGTTGCATTGTTGTGGCACTGCTATTCCTCATGGACACGTCATCGTGTGCTGACTCAGCGTTACACGCACAGACAAGTTTGGAAGTCTCCTTAGGGTAAGGGATGCATCAGGGGTGTATTGGGTGTGGCAGTTGTTTACGATGTGTGCACACTGCCCCTGTCGATGTTTGGTTCCTCTGCAGACATTTCGCATCACCATGGGACACATGACATGTAGCTGGATACACCTGAATAGATGGTCAGACTTGTTGACAGTCATCTGTAATGGGATAGTGGATTGTGATGATGGCCTCAATGTGTGCAACACTGCCCTCGGACACATACGGTTTGCATTGGCTTGGCATGGTGTGGGACTTCCACATCAGAGGATCAATGGTGTATGGCAGGCTCTCCGTGAGCAGCAGGGGATGTTTAGCTGTCACCCGACACTTGTGTGCCAGTTCCATGGATATCAAGCATTTGTGGTGCAGAAGGGGGTGCCAGTGTTGGACCCACATGTTACTCCACATGACCTGTGTATGTGTACTCCGAGTTGCCTCTGCATTCCGGAATACATGACTAATAAATGTGTGCCTATGCCTCCAAGGTGCCTCTTCTCAGTCAATGCTGGTGTGTTGCCACAGTGCATACGGCATGTCTGGCATGGTTTTCAGTGATAGTGGCTATGTGTCTATGTGTAGAGTAGCAAGATGCAAGCTGTTTGTCTGGGATTAGACTCTGTATTGTGCATGATGTCCATGACTGTGTGGGTATTGTGACATGTGCCGTCCCCATGCATCCAACGTTGGCCAGGCCACCATTCTCTGCATCCACCTGACTCAAGCTTGCAGGACATGGTTCTGCCACCTGTCTACACATACCTGGGTGCCCCCCAGGACACTCCACATGATCCCTGACCTCTGCGCATGACTGTTGCTGTACTCAATATGTCTGTCGTCACGGTTGTGCGGCCACCCCCTCAGCTGGTTGGGCCCATCACGGGTGTGTATGGTGCTCCATGTCTGTCTTGCCTAATACATGGTGACCCATGTGTGTCCTGTGCCAGACTCAGGCCCCAGGGTATGGATGGTTGAAGTCATATGAGAACTCAGGCATGGTTAGACTTTACAAGACACATGTAAGGTAATAATGCAAAATGTAGGCATCATCTCTTGATCATGTAAGTTTTTATTTTTGTTGGGGTACATGTTGGGGGGGGGTATGACAAGAGGGGCTTTCCGGGTGTGTGGAATCCAAAGTTCACTGGGGGAGTTGGTGTCCTTGCCATTGGAAATCATCAGAGTCCATGCCACAGTCTTTGTCAACATTGGTCAGACAGTGACCAGCAAGTCCATGTGGCAGAGAATGTTATTAGCTGATGTGCTGCTGTTGGGCCAGTGGGCCAGGTGCCAGGCCAGGTGTCCTGGGAGATGGTGCTGTTGCGCTGACCCTCACGGTCTTTTCCGTGGACGACCCGCCCTCCTGCAGGAACCCTCAGAAGCAGGCCGTGACGATGTTTGGGATGCTCCGTCGGATGTATCCTCCTCCTCCTGATCCCTCCCTGTGGGTGGTGATGTTCTTCGCCTGGTGGCGCAGGGAGGGTTGCCCATGTTGTCGGCTATCCGACGGAGTGAACGGTTAATTCCCGTGAGCACCGTCACGAGCTCAGCCTGTCTGTCCTCCATCCGTCCTTGGTGTCGCAGTTGACAGGCATGTTGCTCCGCATGTTGCTGGGCCTGCTGGGTCTTGATCTCTTCGAGGGTCCCCTTCATCTCGTTGAGGGTGGACACAACCTGGCTCATGCCCGTGGTGTCCTGCCGGTATGTGTCCAGGATGTTTCTTACATTGGAATATACTGGTTCCGCAGCCAACTGGTCAGGCTCGCACCTCCGCCATCCTCCACTCCCACCACCCCTGCCCACTTGCACCTGGCCTGCCCTTGTGGGCACATCGGGTCTCCGGGACCCCTGAGGGGTGGCATTTGCGTTGTCGCCTGCCTCCTCCTGGGTGCCCGGTACACCGTGTTGCTCCTGGTCAGCCTGGCTGCGTTGTGGTGGTGGGGCAGGGATCCTGGGTGTCTCCTGGGATGTGGCAGGAGTGGGGGTGGTGGTTGACCCAGTTGTACCTGACGCAGGTGCTGCAGGTGGTTGGACACCAGAGGGGCCAGGTTGGTCGGGGTCGTCCACAGAGTGGTGAGAGTCGTCGCTGCCGGTGGGATCGTCCTCCCGCAGAGCCAGGTCCTGTGAGTCTTCCCCCCCAGTGTTGGGGGGTGATCCACGACGTTGACCTGTGTGTGAGAGAGACAATGTTATTTTTGTTCCATGCAACATCCATGTTTCATTTGTTTCAAAGTTGGCACATTTCCTCTGGGTATTTGGATATGTCTTGCATTCTACTCACAGTGCACTTGTGCATGGGTACGTACCTTGGCCACAGCTTTTGAGACTTTACCTATGTGTGACACAGTCTTACTTGCTGCGTCAATTGTGACTGCAGTCAGCAGTGGAGTGAGCAGGTGTGGTGAGCCATGCATTGGCGCCTTCCGTGTTGCACTGTACATGGGCACATGGAGTTGTTCCACACACTTATATAATGCAGGTAGCTGGCGTTGTGCTCGTGCACAGGTTGAGACATGGCCCAGTGTTTTGCCATGGAGAAGAGAGGGGGATTCAGGCACTGGCCACGCTTGTCTACATGCACGCAGTCCACCTGCTGACGAGCAGACATTCCCACACCACCCAAGGCTGAATTGGTCTCCCTGTGTATCCCTTTCTCACTCCCTCTCTGTCCCCCTCTCCCTCCCTCCCTGTGTCAGCCTCCTCCCTCTGTCCGTCTCCCTGTGTCTCCCTCCCTCTCTCTCCCCCTCTCCCTCCCTCTGTGTGTCACCCTCTGTCACCTCAGCCCAGCTTCCTAGGCACACACTTTTTGCAGATCTTTGAATGGCCTTTGGCTTGGTCATGTGAGTTTGTTTCTGATCTCCAGGCACCCATTGGGTGTAGTGTCTGTGCCTGCGCTGCTGCTGTGGTGGTGTGTGCTGCCACTCTTTCACAGTGTTGGCTGTTCATTGGCTGCTGTCATGTGCAAAAAGTGCCTTCACCCCCATGTCTTCATGCAAGGCGTCCGCCATTTGCAGGCAAGTCTTTCCTGTGTGGGGACTCACTGTTTGTCTGGCTGTGACCTAGGCCATATGGGCAGAGGGCATTGTTGTCTGCTTCTGAGTTGCACTATGTGATTTTTGAGGGCCACACTCCCGCCATCCGGGTTACCGTGTCTTGTGTTGGTGTTTTCTGTGGCCTGTGACCTGGCATTGTCCAGCTGGGTGCATGGGGCATGGTGGCGCTAGTGGCATGTGTGTGTTTATGGAGTGTGGTTGAGTCATGCGATAGCTTTGGGGTGGTTGCGTGCATGATTGTGAGTTTGGTTGTGGATGACATCCCCCCATGTGAGGTAAGTTGTTTGTGTACTCACCAGGCTCTCGGAGTCCTCTTACTCCCTCCACTGCCACCACCGGCAGTATGGCCATCACCTTCTCCTCCCAGGAATGGTATTGTACGCGTCTGCGGGCTGGCCCTCCTCCAGTGATGTTGGCCTGGTTGTGGCCGTCGGTCATTTTGCGGCGGACCGTCCTCCACAGATCGTACCACCTGGCTTGGCATTCATGCCTGGTCCTTCTGGTGGACGCAACAGCATTCACAGCATCGACAATCGTCTGCCACATGGCTGTTTTTTCGGAAATGCTGGTCTGTTTGACCAATGTTCCAAAGAGGTGTGGCTCGACTCTGAGGATTTCGTCGACAAGGACCTCCATCTCTTGGCTAGTGAACTTTGGATTCTTGTTAGTGGGCATGGTGAGGGGTGTGGGTGTGGATGGTTGTGGGGGGTGTGGGTATGGATGGTTGTGGGTGTGTGGGTGTGGTTGTGCAGGTGTGTGAATTTGATGAGGGGGTGTTTGTGAAGGTGGTTGTGTGAAGGTGTGCAGGTGTAAGGTGTAGTGGAGGTTGTAGTATGGTGCAGTTGTTTCTCTGTGTGGTCTGGCAGCAGTGGGTCTGTTGCAAAGGATCATGGTTTGTGTGTGTTGGGCCTTTTTATTGGTCCATTGGTGGGTGTGGCTGTGTTTGAGCTTTGGGTGGGTGTGTTATAAGGAGTGGTTGTGTTTTGGGCCTCTGTTTGGGGGTTTGGCAGTTGCAGGTCAGTGAATAGGTTGTATTTGTGTTTGTTGGACATGTTTTGTGGCTTTGTGCGATTCGAATGGAGTCTTCTTGTGTTGTTTTGCTTTGTCCTGGTTGTGTACGTGTGTTTTTAGCGTCTGTACGGTGCGTACATCGGCCATTTTGTTGTACAGTGCTGTCCTTGTCTCTGGCTTGGTACAACTCGTACATGCGCGATGTTGGGTGAGGGTGCTGGTGTTGGGGCCTGGGGTGCGCTCCGTACTTAGACTGGTGGGGTGTGTGTTCGCTCCGTACATACACGGGTGGGGGTACGGGCCGTACATACACTGTTGGGGTGCGGGTACGCTCCATACATACGCGGGTGAGGGTACGGGCCGTACATACACGGTTGGGGTGGGGGTACGCTCCATACATACGCGGGTGGGGGTATGGGCCGTACATACACTGTTGGGGTGGGGGTACGCTCCATACATATGCGGGTGTGGGTACGGTCCGTACATACACTGTTGGGGTGGGGGTACGCTCCATACATACGCGGGTGAGGGTACGGGCCATACATACACTGTTGGGGTGGGGGTACGCTCCATCTATACGCGGGTGTGGGTATGGTCCATTCATACACGGGTGGGGGTACGGTCCGTACATACACTGTTGGGGTGTGGGTACGGTCCGTACATACACGGTTGGGGTGGGGGTACGGTCCGTACATACACTGTTGGGGTGGGGGTACGCTCCATACATACGCGGGTGGGGGTACGGTCCGTACATACACGGTCGGGGTGGGGGTACGCTCCATACATACGCGGGTGGGGATACGGGCCGTACGTACACGGGTGTATATACACGGGTGGGTGTACGGTCCGTACGTACACGGGTGTATATACACGGGTGGGTGTACGGGCCGTACGTACGGGGGTGTACATGCACGGGTGGGGGTTTGGTGCGTACATACGAGGGCTGGGGTGGTGGTTGGGCGCGTACATACGGGGGTTGGGGGGGTGCTGGGCGCGTATGCGGGCACATGTCTCCATGGTTGCTATAGGAGTTCGGTGCGGACGGTGTTCTTTCCATCCGGTTGTAACATCGGACGCACGGGATGGATCGTACTTGCACGGTCGGACTTCACTTTTCACATTTGTACGGTAAATCATCCGGGGACGTGTCGGACACATTTTCCGACCCGAGGACGTGTGGGGAATTATTCCCAATGCGATTCGTATGGACTTTTTCCCATGCGAATCGTACTTGGCAGTTTGTACGGCACTTGTACAATTCGTCCGGTAAAAAGACCGGATACGAGTCGTGTACGGGGTATTTTTTTCCAGGATCCTAATCGGCACCTAGGTGTTATGAAACCTTCACACTATAAACAGACAATCCACATGAAAGTGGAAGTGCAATTTATATTCAGTAAGAAGTCATTTTGAATGATTCAATGCTAATCATGGCACATTTTATAAAAAATGAACCTAGTTATGACACATAAATACAAGTCTGCCATGCGTGAGCACATGATGGAAGCTATGTTTAGCTCTTGATAGGACATCACTTTCTATAGTCTCTGCATTCAATAACTTTGATATTGTAAGATGTTGGGTTGTTATTTGACTGGGGTATGAGCCCTGGTCCAGCAGCAACCACAATCCTTGTCACGGTGAGAGGTAGGCAACCCTAAATTAACATGTGCTCACCGTCTGGTAGCCTGACAGAAATCAGTCAGGCTCTACTTAGAGGCTGTGCAACACTTAAAACAGTAAAGCAGTGAAAACACCACACAGAAACATTCCACACCAGATAAAAAAAAAGATCAAGAGCAAAATGACTTAAAAGAACTGGAGATATTGATTTCTAATGTGAAAAATAACTCCAAAAAGCGCTAATGTTCGAATCATTCAGCATTCAGTCCGTCATTTGTTGCAGTTACGCTTTTCGCCCTAAGTGGGATTGATATGCCCAGACGTGGGTCCCTTGCTCACTGTGCCACTGGATTCAAGCTAGCCTGGATGATGAAGAGTAACATACCCTGAAACCGGTCCCAAGATGCGTGTTTCCAGTCCAAGGAGGACTTGGCTTGGCAGTTCGGTCTGGACTGTTCCCATGAGGCACAGGGTCAAGACTGATTTGCATATGGCTGGGTCCAAACTGGGGTGGCGTAGTGGGCAAAAGAACGATGGATTTAACCCAGATCTCTTGAAGGGGAAGAATGTTTGAATCATTCAGCATTCCGTCCATCATTTGTTGCAGGTCCACTTTTCACCCTAAGTGGGATGGGTATACCCAGACGTGGGTCCCTTGCTGACCGTGCCACTGGAATCAAGCTAGCCTGGCTGATGAAGGGGGACATACCCTGAAACCGGTCCCAGGGTGCTTGTTTCCGGTCCAGGGAGGATTTGGCTTTGCAGTTCGGTCTCGACTGTTCCCATTAAGGACAGGGTCAAGACTGATGTGCATATGGCTGGGTCCAAACTGGGGTGGCGTAGTGGGCAAAAGAACGATGGGTTTAACCCAGATCTCTTGACTGGGGGAGAATATTTGAATCATTCAGCATTCCATCCATCATTTGTTGCATTGGGGATTTCTGGTCATGACAGAGAAGGACAAAGTCACAAGTTCAGGTCGACTGCAATTGAGCATGAGCTGGCTACAAGGACCCAGTTAAACCCACTGATCAAAATAATTTAAATCCGGGATGTGGAGCATTGGGTGAATTTGTCTTGAAGATGCTTCGTGCAATGGAGGTGATTCATTGGTTCCGAGGTGTGGCGAGGCTGTGCTAGAGTGTCCTGTTCAATTGACTTTGAGGATCCTGTCGACAGGGCTTGCTATGTCAAGTCCATTGTCGAGAGTGCAAGGCACAGTAGGAGCAATGCATTGATTCTGATTATTTGGGAAGCTGCAATGTGGAGTTTTGATATCTTCCTTGAGGCTGCCATGGAAGCAGGGTGTGAGGAGCTTGCTCCTTGAAGAGCATTGCACAGAGGTGTTTCCGAAGGCAATGCATCAGTTCCAAGATGTGGGAGTCTTTTGTGACTGGGCCAATCCACGCAGCAGCAACAATATATGAGTTCTGATTGGGGATGCTCTGCTTAGCTGAGGAGATGTGTTGGCACTTCCCAGGGATGCTTCACTCTGCCAAGAATATGCATTGGTTCAGTTGACAAGCACCTTAGGCCCACTTCCAAGGGTCCAGGACTAGGAAGGCACCACTTGGCAGAGTAGACTCACAGATGGCACCTGAGCCTCCGATTAGGACGCCAGCCAACTAGTCTTTGGACTCATCTGGTGTCAAGTGATGCAGTCCCAGTTATTCACACCCAGGCAAGAGGGCAGCAGATCAGCACAGCAGGGGTCCAGCAGAGTGACAGTCCTTCAGCAGCACAACAGTGCTTTTTCCGGGCAGAGTATCCATAGATCTAGAGGTGTACTGAAGTGATTGCTTCTGAGGGCCAGTACTTATACCCAGAGATTCCTTTTAAGTGGGGGAGAATACAAAGATATGCCTCTGAAGCACAGAGATGTCCTCCCTTCCTGCCTGGCTCCATACTCACTACAGGGGCTATTCAGGGTAAGTGGGGCTGTGCTAATCTCCCCCCTCCCATCCTTCCAGAGATGGCCCATTGACACACCATTGTGTGTGGCTGTCTAGGAGAAATACAGAAATCACAACTGCCAACTACAACCAGTCTTGTAATCAGAGAGAGGCTACAGGCACCTAATTGCTAAAGAAAGAAAAGGACAGCCTTTTAAAAGAGGCATTTTCATAATTGCAATATAAAATCCAACTTCCCCATAAGTTTAGATTTTAAATTGTGATTCCAGAGACACTGCACTTGAAGGGTTTATCACTTACCAATTGAAAATTACACGCATATAATATAATGAGGTAAGCCTAATGTTATCCTAATGGAGAGATAGGCCTTGCAGTAGTGAAAAACAAATGTGAGAGTTTTCACTACCAGGACATTTAAAGTACATGCCCTGCCTTTCACATACCTTGCACCCTACCCGCAGGGTTGTCCAGGACCTACCTGAGGGGTGACTCTTCTTCAAGTAGCTTTTATATCAGTTAAAAACTATTAACAGTTCAACACCATGTTAAGTAGAATTCATACAATACCTGCACAAAGAAACTTAGTCAATATAGGTAAAAAACTAAATTTGGTCAAAATCATTAAATAATAAATTCATAACAAGCTAAAATGTCAGGTCTATCATTTTACGTGCAAATATGACTGCCAGTAGATATTAGCTTAAGCAAAAAACTATATGTGGGGTTGTGTCATATTTGAGGACTCTTAGAGCTCGTGATATTTCCTGAAACCCTTATTACTGCAGATTGGGGGGATCCATTTACTTCTTGGCTTGTCGTAAGCCATGGAAAAGAAATATACATGCACAATATTTTCAGTGCAACCTAATGTGCATAAAGTGCAAATGGAGTCTTCATCTGTCTTATTACACTGATTCCACTTTACAGTAAAATCTTTAATTTGAAGAGTTCCATAGCAACATTTCAACTACAGTATTTCTGCCAGATGAGGTTGACCAGCATCTAAGAACTCTTCAAAGCTTGGGTTTAGCTTGACAATAAGGATTTGTGTTGTCAGCCTACCTAGTCTAGGGATTTGGGGAAGGGTATTCACAATATGCTACCAGTATAATTGTTTTAGTCATTTCTTTGAGTTTGATGTCAATGTTTGAGGTTAACTCCAATATGAAGGTAGGCCAAGGTTATCGAATCAGGTATCGGCATGTCAGAACCAAGAAATGGTCACTGATCTTTCAAGTTCGAGCAATTCCCTGAATCCTTCTCTATAATGTGCCAGTTCCTGTGTCACCCACAGTCTTATCCAGTAATGCTATTGAAATCTATGTCAGCGTCAGGGTCGCCAAGCTTCCTAGCCCAGTTTGCCTCAGTTTTCTTGAGTTCATCCCAGAGACTGTCCAGCATAATGCTATAAATGTTCCTTATTATGCAGTCAACCCAAGTGATTACCTCCAGCATAGGTATTTTATCAAGGAATATAACCTCCCTGGAATTGCTGAGGAGCTCCCTAATTTGAATGTATTTAAAATACTGGGTTTCTGGGATACCAAGCCCTTGCTGGAGGTGAATAAAAGGAAGTAACTGGTTTGAATGATACACGTCCCCAATTGCTGTCAAGCCATACTGCTCCCATTGCCTACCCATTACATCATAAAAGAGAGGTGGAGAAAGGGAGGAGCACCATAGTGGAGTATATCTACTATATTTAGGGTTCTTCATAGCTTTGCAGACCTTGCTCCATATTTTCCAGGCATTACGTATTACCTTGAAACAAACGTATTCATAATAACTTGGCTGAAGTTGCCACAGCAGCAGTCCACCAGCCTTTCTCCCTAGAGCAAGTTCATAGATGGGTGTGTCTCTCCTGGTCTGTCCCTTCGTTATTTCCTGAGAGAAATAGAATGCACATTTGCTGTATGAGAGCCGCCAATAATAAAACATGATGTTGGGGACTGATAGCTCACCCCGTCTCTGTGGAAGGAACGTATATTTTAATGATCGCCTCACCTAACCTCACTGCCAAATAAAATTAATGAATATGGTGCACAGAGTTTTCAGTATTATTTCATCTGTAGCCACTGGTAATGACCAAGAAAGATTTAAAACCGTGGGCAGCATGATCATTTTTAAAACATTACCCCTGCCAATAGTTGATAAGTGTGACCCATTTATGCATTTTAGGTCTGTAGATATTGTTTTCAATTAGGGGGTCAAAATTGATTCTGCCTATAATAGCTACTTTGGGGCTGATACGGACTCCAAGATACCCAGCTCTGTCAACACACTGTGGGTCTTGCAAAGTGAGATTATCTGGACAGATTACCTGTGTTTTGCCTTTCTTCAAGGAATAGCCGGAGAATTTGCCAAAGTCTCCGGCCATAGCTTCTAATTCCCCGATTGCTCCTCAAGGTCAGTGGTGACAATAGCAATGTCATCAGCATACGTGAGCACCTTAGTCTCGAACCCTTCACTGATAATAGGCTGTATCCCCTAATTGTTTATGATATTCTTGATCAAAGGGTTTATATAGAGAGCAAATAGTATGGGGGAGCTGGGGCATCCCTGCCTGGTCCCCCTCGACACTTTTATGATGTCCGATTCTTCCCCCATTAGTTGAAGCCATGCATATGGAGAGGAATACAGAGCCTTAATAGCAGTGATTAATTCAGGGGAGGAATACATAGCTTTAATAGCGATGATCATTCAGGTGTCAAAACACTTCAATTCTTGTATTGCCCATAAGAACCTCCAATCAACCCGCTCAAAGGCCTTCTCGGCATCGAGTAGGGCCATAGGCATTTGTCCCCATCTCAGCTGTGATATCCACCAAGGTTACCGCCCGCCTTATAGGGTCTGTGGTGTCTCTACCTAGTTTGAACCCATGCTGCCAACGTGACACTATATGGGCTATGATCCTACCTAGCTGAGTTGCCAAAATTTTAGAGTAGATGTTGGTGTCTGCAACAATTAGTGAAATTGGCCTATACGAGGCCGGGTTATCCAGGCTTTTGCCCTTCTTAGGAAATATAACAATGCCAGTGCCCTCCCAAGACTGTGGTGGGACCCCATTATATTGTACCCTCAAGAGCAGGTCCAATAAAATAGGAGCTAGCTGGGATTGAAGTGTCTTATAAAATTCAAAAGGTATTTAATCGGGACCTGCAGCTTTCCCCAAAGTGCTGTAGAGCTGCCAGACCTCTTCCAGTGTTATTTCTGCCTCTAACTCATCCCTGACAGATTGGTCTTGAACAGCCCTGAGGTCCCCCTCTGACACTGAATGATAGATGTCCCTAGCTAGCCCACTGTCTTGCTTATGTAATACCTGGAAAAAATCTTGAAATACACAAAGTGTGTCACTAGTCTCTGTGTAAGTTCTTCCTCTATCCGAATTGAAAAAAACCTTGCTTCTGGCTTCCTTCTGTCATGTACGTAGCACAGTCATTTTACAGTCTGATTCTCCATATTCATGTATTTCATTCCTATGGGCTTGAAATTCTTTGGCCGTTCTCTGATTTAGCCAGCTGTTAATTTCAGCTTTTGGGGTAATGATTTTAAACTGAGTTTGTGCAGCCGCTTGCCCCGTGCTATCTGCATCACGTTCTTGCTCAGCCTCAGTCAATTCCCTCAGCAGCCTTACTTTCTCAGACTGGCGCTGTCTCCTCTCTAGGGCAACAAAACTAATAATCTCCCCCTCAAGCCAGCCTTAAAGGCTACCCAAACTATACTTTGAGAAGCGATGTACCTATTTTTATCGAAAAACTTCTGAGTCCAGTTCCTAATATGCTCGACAAAGGCTACATTTGCCAGCAATTTCCTATCGGACGTCCACTTGCGGCGGCATTTAGCAGCAGTTTGGACTTTGACCTCCAAAACCAGGGGACTATGATCCTCCTGATTTCAGTTTTACTTAACAAGCTTGCTGTAATTAAAAAATAATCAAGTTGTACATGTTTCTCATGGTGGCATGAGTAATAGTTATAGCCTGGATCATTAGAGTGCTTATAATTCCATGTGTCTACTAAGATATGGCTATCCATAAGGGATGTTAAAGCCCTGTATACTCAAGGTTTTTCCCCCTGATATCGCTGTACTCGCTGGATCCCAACTGCCTGGTGAATATTTAGGTCTCTACAGATAACCATCGGATGCAGCCAAGATGCTACCTCTACCTCGAGATTCTCAGATATCTTCGCGTCATCTTGATTCAACCCATATATTGCACAAACTGTGAGTCCTATCTAAAGCTCAACAAGTGCCAGGCTTCCCTGAGTATCCAAGAGCTTACGCCTAATCTGCCCTATTTGGGATTTGTCTAGAATAGCCACCCCCTGAATATTGATGCTCTGTGAGAAACAAGCCAACAGGTTATATCCCTTTATTACAATCGACTCCCTTTTATCCCTGGGGATATGTGTCTCCTGCATGCAGATAACATCGGGAGCCATTGACCTCAGGATCTCTGCCACCCTTGTTCGTTTCGTCCCTTCTACATTTACCGAACATATAGTGATTTTATCCATCTAACCTATACTCGAGAAAACCCTTGGTGTTCTTAATTGCATCTTTACTAAATTCACTACTACATAAATAGATACATTATATTGATGTAATCCCAGCTCTGAGTATAATTTCAGTTTTACACCTTCCAACCATACCTGCACTACCAAATTGAACTCCCCCAACCCATCGCAAACCTCCCCTTACCCACCCAACCCTCACTCGAGCCCCCCCACCCTGAGAAGCTACCAGACTGCGATGCAGTCTGAGAGGAGATGGGAGCAGGGCGTGTGACCTGTGAATTATACCAGTGTTTCATAATAGTGATAAAGACAAGGGAAGAAAAATAAGAGAGAAAAGAAAACACCAAATACACAAACAGAGGCTAGTAAGAAAGTACTGAGCCCTACTTCTGAACCCAATTCTAACATCATAAACCTTGTTACAGAGATGCATTAGCCACACCTTTAGCCCTATTCTTTCATTTCTTGAAGTTATTGTGACTTAGTACCATCCAAAAACTCCTTTGCCTTAACCTCAGAGTGAAAAAATCAAGTTTGCCCCACCCAGGGTTAACCAAATAAGCCTGTGCGTTTTTATCTTGGAAGGGCTTTATCGTCTACCGCAGCCGCCAGCATCTCTCGACCGTGGCATCGCAAAAGTCTGGTCGGACGAAAAACGAGACATCACCACTAGTGCGCTTCGATTCAGGTTTTGCTTTCTCAGAGATAGTTTATCTTAGAAGGAAGTCCCAGAGATAAATGAGGATAACCTGTGACCTCAACCCCTCCCTGAGAGGTTGCCTTAATACGAAGGGTACTCTGTGGGTCCGCTGGACTTCTTGTGACCAATTCCAACCTCATAGCACGGGGAGGGCTATACGAAAGAGTTCCAGAGACATATGTCCAAACACCCGAGCCCTCAACCCCTTACGGGACCTCTAGCAAATGGAGATTGTTACACCTCTGGCGGCTTTCTTGATCTTCAAGCTTCCATTGCATATCCACCAGTCGGTCTTCATAAGCCTCCGCTTGTGCCCTAGTAGCAGCGAGATCTGTCTCGGTCATGGCATTTCTGGTTTCCAAATCCGTAAGGCACTCCCCAATGGTGTTGCACACCTTGGTAAGTTTTCTGACCACCCCTTGGACTTTTCTTTATGCAGTTTGAGCCTTGCGGCTATCTTGGCAGGTGTCTTCACGGTGCATTGAGACTGCCTAATAGATAGCATCCAGTGTGGGGAAATCAGGGCAGCCTGTCCCCTGTAGAGTCCCAGTAGGGAGCCAGCCAGGCGTTCTGTATGTGTATAATCCCAGGCTAACTCCTTGCCCATTGAGGCTCACTGGTCAATCTTCTAGCTTATCTTTCGGGCTGTCAGAGCACAGCCCGTGTTACCCTGTTCTTGGTCACTGTAATTCTCACTAAAGCTGGAAGAGGTATCAGAACCCTCCACCGACCATTCAACCATGTCAGACAGCGAGAAAAAACAATTGTTAGGTCCAGTTTCCGGCTCACATTTGCCAGGCGATGCCCCCCTGCTGCGATCCAAGCAATGTAGAGCTCGAGGCTTGATCTTTAGCCTGACCATTTGCTACATATATTGCCAAGTCAGAGTAATTATGGTTCCGCATTTCCAGTTGAACTGAGCTCTGAGGGGGCTAGGCTTAAATTACCCCTCAAATGCATCTTGAGAACATTCCCCCCCCCCAAATGAACAAAGTCCTCCAAAATTGCAGAAAGCCCACCCCCTGTATTTAAAGCCTTACCATCAAAGTTAGTGATCTCCTTTACCGGCATGAAAGCGTTAATGTCCGACTTTCCCTTTCCCTTAGCTAATGCTGGGGGCTGGGTAAGGGGGTGCACAGGCATTCCTTCATCGTGATGAGTAACAGAGGGCTTTGCCACCGGGTTTTTATGCTCCTGAGCCAGAGAGCTAGACACATCTTGCAGCATCAGTAGAGCCAAATCTTCCGACTCCGACTGCTCTGATTCACCTCCTCCGGTCATTTCCCTCATGTGCTGGTCTCGTTTCAGGGCTGACCCCTTCAGGAGATCTACCACTATAGGGCCGACTGGACGTGAACTGCCAGCAGCCCCGCCTCTCCTTCTCCTCTCAACCTCTGCATCCTGGGCAGGAGGAATTTGTCATCCTGGCTGCAGAGTTGGCCCTGCTCCTTCGTACCGCTGCCTCAGCAGGCCTGACACTGCGTGTGAAGAAGGACGGGCCGTCTTTGCCTTCTGGGCTCCGCTGATATTCTTGGGCCCCATTCCTGACATCAATACCGCAGCTCGGCAGAGAGAACAGTCCGAGTGACTGAGGACGGCCGCTGCCAAACACCTAAAAGCAGAGAGACTTCTCAGGATCAATGCTTCTTGCGAACAGGTCCTGGGGGGGACCGGAGCAGCTGTGAAGAGCATCGAGACTCACAAGCATCTTCTCAGGTTAGTTCATTTGTAGAGTATGCCCACAGGTCAGCGAGCTGCTGCTGACGGCAACCTACGCGGCCACCATCTTGCTCTTCCTACCACCTTCCATTTCCCCAAGTCTCCCTCTAAAAATGGTACCTCACTTGTGTGGGTGAACAAGTACCCGCAACAGGAAAGGCCCAAAACACAACATGAACACATTACATTTTTACACCAAAAACGGACTTTTTTTGCGTTGTGGCTAACTGTGGATTTTAGGCCCGACCTCAACCAGCATCAAAGAAAACCTAGTAAACCTGCACAACTAGACACGTGAGGATAACAGGGTGGGGTGACTTGCCTTGCTCTCATCAGGTTTTCTTACCCAGAAGCCTTTGCAGATCTTAAACTTTGACTAACATTTTTCATTTCTCTTACACTTTTGGAAACAGCAAGAATCCACAAAATTCCTTCCATACAGTATTATCACACTCATCTCAATAAAAATGCTGCCCCACTTGTGTGGCTAGGCGTAGTGCCCGCAACAGGAACAAATCAATCCAAGGATAATGAGTCTCCGTTTGCAAGGACTCCCATTGATGTCAATTTGATCCGTTCCTGTCAAAAGCACTAGGCCCAGCCACGCATATGTTCACACGTTGAGTCATCAGATCGGCAAGGGTGGGTGTGTGAGGGTGGCAGCAGAAGTGCTTCTGCTGCAGACCCCAACGGAGCACGTTTGGGTGGGGGCCCACTGGGGGAGTGCCAGAGTTCCCAACACCGGTTGGTGCCAGTTCGGCCTGAAACCATTCTCAGCACATGCCCACCATGCCTGATGACTGCTCCAGGCCATCCTCAGCACCAATAGGGTTAAACACAAGGAGGAATTCTCAATTCCTGAAAATGTTGGTGTCATAAAAGCAGCCCAGGCGATCATCATTCAGCTAGTTAGCATTATTGCCCTATAACTGTGGTGTATTCTGCGCGTTTTTATATAAATTAATTTGTAGTCTGCATAAATGACTGTATTGAAATAAACGTCAATAAATGTGCAGCTCTGTGTTCGTGCGTCACCTTTGCAGTACATCTTTCATGCTATAATGCTTGAACTTATTAAATTGTTAATGCCGCCTCCAAATGCCAATAGGTATGATATCCACTTCCCCTGTTACTTAATTTGCATTTAATCAATAGCATTATTGGCTAAAGCTGTCATTCATAAAATATCGATAGATTGTGTTTCTAATGCATTCATACATTATACATTTTCCCTCCAAATATACTTCAAAAATACATGAAAGAGTAACAGGCTAGTTGATAAACAAGTGAACATAGATCTGTGTTTTTAACATATGGTACAAATATGCAGCAGTGGAATAAATCATCTTTAACATAGGAAGATGTTATGTGGCGCAAAGGGTATCTCAATTACAATGTCTTTTGGCTTCCAAAGTACACCCACCAGCCTGGGGTTTCGGTTAGAATTCCCTGCTATAAATGCTGAAAGAAACATAAACAGTGAGTCTCAAGTAATTGGGAGACACGTTCTTCTGTCAACACGCCTTTCAGAAGCTGAAAAACAACAATCTGAGAGAAATTTAATTCAGAAACTTCTTTGTTTTGCAAAGCACTGACCAAGGACACCTCGTGTAGTGTTGACTTCTCCAACTATAGAACATCTTTGAGACGTACATGTAGTATGGTCACTGACTAGTCAAAATCCCACATACTTACCATGGGTCTAATTTAGAGTTTGGCGGATGGGTAAGTGCAGATGACAGTGACAGTTAGTGACAGATATCCCATCCATCTAATTACAAGGGCCATAGAATATAGTGCACTTGTAATAAGGTGGACTGGATATAAGTCACATTTATGAGTAAGCCATCCGCCAAATTCTAATAGAGTATATTCTTTCTAGCAGTTTTCACTCCAGGGTATATTTGTTCTGGGATTTAGACAGTCATTAATGACATGGTGGGTGGCCCATTAACGTCAAAGGGACCATATTAAATTTGTCTTTGTTTGCACCCGGCGCATCTTTTAAAAGGTGCGCCGGACGCAATCAATGACAATGCACCCCTTATGCTGAATGCACTGCCCCAAGGGCAGCTGCAAACTCGCACTGCCATTTATGTGAAAACATGGAGCGGCTGCTTGCAGCCGCTCCGTGTGTTCACAGTGCATGTGAAAGACCTCCGACCCTCATTCTAGGTCCACTCTCTCCCCACAGTTCCGCTGTGCTGTCTCTTGCCCCCAGAACCCGACCTCCTCCTTGGGAGGTTCAAGGCTGCTGCCCACTCCTGCGCCTGCTGCCCGCTCCAACTGGGACCAGACTGCCTGCAAGCACCGTAAAGTTTCTCAGACTTTTTTTTTCTCTTAATTTTTCCCTGTTGTGCCACTGTTATTGTGCCCATCTGTGTCTTGCTCTAATTTCACTACTGTTTTTATTTTCTCATGCCTGCCTGTTCCTTTCGCCTTTCATCGCTGCTGCATCTGCGGCCCCTCCCCCCAGAAGTCCCCCTGTGAATTCCCCCCTGGAATTCCCCCGCTCCCACCTCCCAGCCTCTCCTCCCTCTTACCTCCCCTACTTAAAGGCGGCCGATGCACGGTCACGCCACTGGCGTGCCAAAGGCAAGCCTATCTGCGCCCGTCCAAGACCCGACCGAGGCTAGCACCAGGAACCCTGGACCCCACTACCCATTGCTACGACACCACTACCCTCCTCGCACTCAACCCTGGAAGACTTAGAGAATGCCGACAGGCCTCGCCGAACACGACCCATGGCCAGTTCTCCTGCCTCCACTACCGCCAGACCCACGACTTTCTCGCCTGACATCGCCTTCTTCACAGAGACCTGGACCAAGGCATCCTCTGCCCCCAACATCAGCACAGCCATCCCAGACGGATACAAGATCCAGAGGAAAGACCACCCCAACCACCCAGGGGGGGCCTCACCATCGCCCACAAGAGCACACTCCACCTCACCACCTCCAGCGAAATCAACCCCTCCGCCGAACACCTGCACTTCCAGATCCAGACCACCCCCAAAGCCAAACTCCGAGGAACCCTCGTCTACATAACCCCCGGCCCGAACACCCTTTGCCACTACCATCACCGACATCATCGGACCCCACGCCTTTGCTTCTACAATCTACATACTCTTTGAAGACCTGAACTTCCACCTCAACAACCCCAGCGACTCCAACTCCACTATCCTTTGTGACAACCTCGCCAGCATCGGACTTGAACAACTTGTCAACACACCGACCCACAGAGCAGGACACACCCTCAACCCTATCTTCACAGCAGGAAACAGCGTCCAATTCAGCCACACAACGCATCTGCCATGGACCGACTACCACTGCGTACACTTCGCCATCAACAAACCGAAGGCACCCAAACCAGCCCTACGCCCACCATGAAGGAATTGGAGCAAGGTTGCCGATGAGCAACTTAACTCCCCCCTCACCCGAGACAACCACACCTGGGCACCCGACGCTACTGACACAGTCAGAGAACTCCACACCTGGATCTCCAACTGCGCAGACGAGCTTGCCCCGCTATGCAACCCTTACAGACAAAGCCCCAGGAAAACCACCCGGTTCACCACTGCTCTCCAAGAAGCCAGACGCACCTGCAGATGCCTGGAGAAGAACTGGAGAAACACAAAGACAACCAAAAACCACACCACCTACAAGGACGCCATGACGGACTACCACAACCAGATCAGAGCCACCAAGAGGAACTTCATCCACAACAAAATCCTGGCCAACTCCACCAACTCCAAGGAACTTTTCAGTCTCATTCACCAACCCACGCAGCAAAGCCACAGGCATCACCCCATCCCAAGACCTCTGCGAGAAGTTTGGAACCTATTTCCACCTCAAGATCAAAAACCTCTACAAAAACTTCATTGAACATCCACCAGGTGCCACATATGGCCGCCCACCCCCCAGAAACACCAGCCAACCCACCATCTCCAAGTGGACACTGATCACGGCCGATGACACCACCTCGACCATGAAAAGCATCCACTCGGGGGCCCCCACTGACCCCTGTCCCCTCAAGTCTACCACAGAGCCACGGCCACCATCGCACCCGAACTACAATGCACCATCAATACCACCTTCAAAACAGGCCCCTTCCCAGACGACTGGAAGCACGCAAAAGTCAGATCCCTGCTCAAGAAGCCCACAGCTGACCCCACCGACCTCAAGAACTATCGACCTATCTCCTCCCCTTTGCAGCCAAAGTTGCAGAGAAAGTAGTCAACAGGAAACTGACACGATTCATTGAAGAGAACACCAGCCTCGACCTGTCCCAATCCGGATTCCGAAGCAACCACACCACAGAGACAGCCCTACTCGCCACCACAGATTACATCTGCACCCTCCTGGACCAAGGCCACTCCGCAGCCCTGATCCTACTCGACCTATCAGCGGCCTTCGACAACATCTCCCACCGCACACTAGTCTCCAGACTACATGACGCAGGCATACAAGGAACAGCCCTTGACTGGATCCGATCATTCCTCACCGGAAGAAGCTAAAGGATCAGACTCCAACCCTTCCTCTCTGACCCCACGAAAATCACCTACAGAGTCCCACAGGGTTCATCCCTGAGCCCCACTCTCTTCAACATCTACATGGCCCCCCTAGCAGCCATCATCTGACATCACGTCCTCAACATCGTATCCTATGCCAACGACACCCAGCTCATCCTCTCCCTCAACAAATACCCCACCACTGCCAAACTCAACTGCCAGAAAGGAATGCAAGAAAGGAATGCAAGATGTTGCAGTCTGGATGACCAACAGCTGCATGCAGCTCAACGCCGAGAAGACAGAAGTCCTCGTCCTCTGTACCACCCCTTCTGCATGGGACAGCACCTGTTGGCCGACTGTCCTCGGAAGCCCACCTACCCCCTCAGACCACGCCAAGAACCTCGGCATCGTACTCGACTCATCACTCACCATGAACCGACAGGTCAAGGCTGTCACATCCAGTTGCTTCAACACCCTCCACATCCTCAGCAAGACCTTCAAGTGGATCCCCTGAGTCCAGGAAGACAGTCATCCACGCACTCATCACCAGCAGACTGGACTATGGAAACGCACTCTACGCCAACATCAACAAGTCCCTACTCCACAAACTCCAGACAATATTGAACACCGCCGCCAGACTCGTCCTCGTCATCCCCTGATACAAACATATCAGCCAACACCTAGGAAGTCTCCATTGGCTCCCTGTGGAGAAAAGAGTCACTTTCAAAATCCTCACTCACAACTACAAATGTCTAAACAACAACGGACTCAAATACCTCAATGACAGAATCAACTTCCACGTACCCAAAAGAAACCTTCGATCTTCCAACCTCGCACTGGCCAAAACCCTGAGCAACCACAGAGCTAGAAGAGGCGGAAGATCTTTCTCTCACATTGCAGCCAAGATGTGGACCGAGCTACCGGCAGACATTAGATGCGCCCCCTCCCTGAACACCTTCAGGAAGACCCTCAAGACCTGGACCTGGGTCTTCGGCTAAACAGATCTGCGGACCCCCCCCCAGTTGCTTGAGACCCTCACGGGTGAGTAGCGTGCTTACAATTCCCTGATTGATTGATTGAACCCTGAGAGCTTCTTTGCATTTGCGCCTGCATCTGTAATATGGCGCAGAGGCAAAGGAATTCCCGTATGCAAATGAGGGAATGCCCCCTGATGTAGCCCTGGTGCTTTAGGTGCACCAGCGCTATCAGTATTACTGAAGGGAACGCACAAGCGTCTGCACCCCGTTCTGTTATGAGAGCAAAGCGGGTACAAACACCTGTTACGCCCCCAGGGCATATATTGTAATATGGCCCCTGATCTCTGCTGAAACCCTGACTTCCCTGACTTCAGCTGTCCTGGCAGGGGGCTGCTTGTGAAGAAGTTGCACATAATGTAAAGAAGCATGCCATATTGTTTTGTCCCCTTTCAGTAAAATTTTGAGGTGTTTTGCTGGTCAAAAAAAAAATGGATCTGATAAAGGATTTTTTTTGGCCCTATGAGCCAAGTTAATTTGTGTTTTTATCTATTCTGAAACTCCAACATTTTCATAAACATTTCCAGATAAAATATATGGTCAAGAGACCATCCTAAATAGAGCTGCTCATCTAACATACATTGGCCGACAGATCTGTGGTGAACTTACGATCTGTCACAGATTTTCAACTCTCCTAGAATCTTTGTGCTGAAGTTTCTGCATCTTAAAGATATTATTATCAAGAAATTTCCGTAGGTTGATTCTACTCCATATTAAGATATTCTTTCAGCAATTGGGGGCAATTTTAGTTCCATTAAAACTTTAAATGAGGCCACAGGTTCCTCATTTAGATTTAACAGGAGGTATTTTGATTTAAATGCAGAGTATCTGGGTGGAGAGATACATGTTATGTTATGTTATTGTAGGAAAGTGCCTTTTTTGCATGGTTAGCCCCCACTTTTTGCCTGATGTGATTTGGAAATGTAAGTGCACTGGGTCCCTGCTGACTAGGGCCGCAGTGCCAGATCTCTTTCCCAAAACGCTGTTCGATTGACACAACTTCAGCTACCCCTGTATGTCTCTAGTAAGTGTTATCCCTGGTTCTTAGGGCATGGGTACTGAACAGGGTCCAATGGGACTACAGCACTGGTTTTGCCACCCCAGGTCCTCCTCACCAAAGCTATTCACTCTGCAATTGCA